>NC_072406.2:66670000-71670000 GCF_028858775.2 Pan troglodytes
TTTTCTTCTCTGCCTTGCATATCTGACATTTTCATCTCCTATCTTCCTTGAATCCAATATAGAACCTGACATTTCTTTCCTTTCAAAGATCCTTAAAACATTTCCTACATTTAATCTGAATGTCTTTCTCAGTAATTTTTCTTATACAAGCAATTATGGCTACATTTTCTTAATATAATCATGAAAAAGTGAGCAACTGAAAATTTAATCTGGAGAATATACATGAAACATATTCAATCAATTCAAGTTGTTGTTAGGCTGCATATGTTCAGCTTTCCGTGAAGGTGATTAAATGAGAAACTGAAAGAAAACAAACCAATAGGTGTTTTTAAGAAACAGTATTATTAAAATGCATGTGCTTTCTACTGAATGAAAGCAATATGGACTTTTTCCTCACATTGGTAGTTAGTAAGGTGTATAAAAACGACTTTGTAAAGAACAATTAATATAGGTTAATGAATCACTGTGAAGAGGGGATAACACTTTATTCTAGCAATGATCTGCAAGGTGTTAAAAGTTAAAAAAGATGAAAAACAATTGAATAGTTATTTCATCATAGTGTTTATTACGTTGCTTTTCCTGTATCTGTCAAGCTTTACAGGAATGTCTTCAACAGAATAACAGTGTTGAAAGCCAAATGAAATGCATTATGAAATATGATTCTTCACTTGGTATGCAGGTATACTCTCAGGTGTTAACTCAGGCAAAGAGACAAATTCAATTTTAAAGTTCCATTTGTTAAAATTTGATGATTGTGATTAAAGACCCATAACAATTTTATCTTTGACATTTTAGTTTTTTCTTCACAGAAGCATTCTACTGCAATTTTCTTAGTTTTCTTTCCTCTTAACTGTGGTATCACCCATAAATGCTGGATTTCTCTGTTTTAAGTGTAACAAACCTACAATCAACTATTTCTGGATCACCACTTCATCTTAACAACAAGGACCCATAAATATTCTAAAAATTCAAAGTGTTTTATATAAAATGTGAAATGATACACATAATAAATTTCTAAGTGGTAATTATGATTATGCCCATAATTATACCCATAATTTAAAAATATGTTACCTGAAGTAAATTATTACATATTTTATGTTGGAAGTATTCATTTATCTTTGATCTCTTTTAACACACTGTACTAGGTGGTAATAAAATAAACTGCCTTATTGGGTAGTCATTTATCTTTTGTTTCATATTTTTTACTGGACTAATATTCCAACGCTATAGATAGTGAAATATAACATTGAAACAATTTGATAGTAGTCAATGAAACCAGTTTTTAAAAATGGGATCCGTTTTCTAAAATTGAGTATATAGATACTTCATGAAATATCTTATCATGCATCCTAAACCAAACCAACCTCTTCCCTTGACTGTCTTACAGTGCACTATTATTATTTTATCCATTGCAGCAACTAGCACATTTTTCAGAACCTAGTAGATATTCAGTCATTGTCTATGGAATACATGAACACATTCTAAATTTGGACAGACATCATTCTTGGTGTTTTAAAACAAACACTTCCTGAATTGCACAAACTATTTTCTAAGTAGCCCTGGGAATTCATTGAAGGAGGGTATGGGTAAGTTGGGGGTCAAACTATGAAGATGTAGGTTCTCCTCCCAAAACTTCTTCAGCGTATCCTCATTGTTGTTTGTTTGCTTGCTTGCTTGTTTTAAAAGATCTAGATATAGTCTAATGAGAGTTGTATAAATGTGATGTTCCACAATGATTCTAACTTACATGGTGCAAAATAATAAAATATTACATTCTAGCTGTTTGTGGAAAATCAGGGATACTATAAAGGATCTAGATTTTCTCTCTCCTCTCCTCCTAAGATTTATTCACTCAGCAAAGTTACCTGGTGACTACTTACTGCTAGACGCTGTTTTAGATACTTGGGCTATAACGTTGATAAGAACAGGGCTTGAATTAGTGAAAAGTTTATTTTAATTAGCTGTATGGCAAAATAAGAAACTAACAAAAATAAACATATAACATGTCAGATGGCAATGGCTGTACTGAGAAAAATGAAGGAGAATAAGAAGTTCTAAATGATTATATATGACCAATATTACCAACATATTATAGAAAGAAATGAGTTCATAACGTTTATCAGAGAATTTCATGAAAACCACTAAATTTTTCCAGAAAGCCAGGCACTGATAAGGGAATAAACAAACAGATAACCGATTTTAATTTGATCTTCTCTTACAAGTTCAGCTATGATCTGCCATTGTATATAATTTAAATTTTAAAATTGTTTATATTTCTTTCACGTAATTATGTTCTTACATTTTGTTTGTTTGTTTGTTTTGAGACAGAGTGTCGCTCTGTCACCTAGGCTGAAGTACAATGGTGCGATCTCGGCTCACTGCAACCTCCACCTCCCGGGTTCAAGCGATTCTCCTGCTCCAGCCTCCTGAGTAGCTGGGACTATAAGCAGGAGCCCCCACGCCTGGCTAATTTTTGTACTTCATTAGAGACAGGGTTTCACCAAATTGGCGAGGCTGGTTTTGAACTCCTGACCTCAGATTATCAGCCCGTGCCTCAGCCTCCAATAGATGCTGGGATTACAGGCATGAGCCACTGTGCCTGGCCAATATTCTTACATTTAAAGATCAGACATCTATCAGATTCCCTTCTCCCTGCTACAAACATTGTATACTTTTCCATAGGCACAAGATTTTGTTTTCATTCAGGTTGGACTCAACAAGTATTATTTAGCAGTTCATTGCATTTATCCATTTACCCAATAGAGGAAGTATAAAAGATACAGATGAATAAAGTGTAATAATTCTTATACTCACTATTTGCCCTTACATCATGTAAGTGCTCAACTGTACAACATGTTTGTGTTCCCAAAACCTAACTGGAAGGGATAACTCAGAAAAATAGAATAAAAGTATTGTATATCTCATACATCTTCATTTTAGAATATTGTAGGGGTACAGATCAGTATAAATAAAATACTTTGGTAAGTGCCCACCACATCATCTGTTTGTCATCCTTAGAGCCAGATTATACCATTCTCATTAAGAAAGAAAACTTACTACTGTACCTCCTACCCAGTAACATATATATGATATATATATATCATATATATATATTTTATATATATGATATATACTATATATATATATAAAACATTTGCTACTGGTTAGGAGTAACACTCAGAAAATCATACTTAATAATGTAGTACAATTGGGTATAAATTCACTTAGTATTTTTAAATTTTATGTATATTCATATTTATATGAATCATCATTTAAAATCATGTCTACTGATCCTGATGGCATTAAAGGCATAAGAGGTACTGAGGATAGTAATTTAATTTTGTTTACAGCTATGCACAGATATTTTTAGTTCACTCAGATTTAATCCAGTAGTCTATTATTTGATAAATTGTACAGCTATCAAATCATTCAGGACTCCCACTGTTTCAACAAGAGTGGAAAAATATTTTTTCATTTATGTTTATATGCAGCTATTTGTAGTCTAAATTAATATTCTGGCAATTGATGGTGAAATTAAAATTATTTCTGTCAGATATGGTAATTTGATGACAGTGGATAAGCATGGGAGTAAGAGAAAGTTTTGAGGAAGAGGCGATACTTTTTGTTTACTTAATGATTACTCAAAAGATGTTAAGTAAACATTCTATAGAATGCTACAGATAGTGGAATACAACATTGAAACAATTTAATAATGCAGTCAATGAATCCAGTTTTTAAAAATGGGATCCGTTTTCTAAAACTGAGCATACAGACACTTCATGAGATGCTTTATCACGCATCCTAAACCAAACCAACTCCTTCCCTTGACTGTCTTACAGTGCATAGGGTATCTCTACATTCTAGGAAAGGAATTATCTCTTTATATGCCACTTATAAAATCATACTTAATAATATAGTACACTTAGGCATAATTTCACTTAGCATTTTTAAATGTAAAATGTTAACGAAAAGTGTTCTTGAAAAATATTTCTGAGAATATTTTCTAAAAAATGAACAAATTGTAATACCTAAGGGATGATATCTTTCTAGTGAATTGATTATCAGAGTATAATGTGGTATGTTCTGATTATGTTACATAATATTCTGATTAGCAGAACATTTTAAATAAGTGAATTTAGCAAAATATTTAGAGGTTAAGGAAACTGTTTTACACTGACTATGTTTTCTGACCCAAATGTGAGAAAGAACCCAATAAAAAGAGGCAGCCAGATAATGCTGTTGTTTGTAAACTTAAACAGAAGCTTGCATGTAATTTATTGTTCAAAGAAAAATAAAAATAGAAGTTATACTTTATTTAGAACTTAATGACAGTGAAAATTACATAAAAAGGAAGACTATTGAATACAGCAAAAGCTGGAATTATATAGGAAATATAAATATAAACACACAAAATAAGTGTAAATTATAATGAAGTAAAAATATATCAAAGAGAAAAAAGGAAGTAGTACAGTAAAAAAAAAAAAAAAGGTGATGCTTTAAAAACTGTAATTAAATAGACAAATTTCCAGCCAGATTGATGACCAAGTAAAGAGAAAAGGAAGGAGATAGATCAAAAGACACAAGATGATGAATGAAAAGGGGGTCAGCACTTATAAATGTAGTAGCAATGTAAGCCATAATGAGCACAAGAAAACATTATCAACTTAATTTTGAATATATAAAATAGAGACACTTAAAAAAACTGAACAAAAACAACTTACTAGTTTTAAAAGAAAAAAAAGTCATCAAACATCTATCCTTCCAAAAGTATAGACTTCAAAAGTATAGCCCCAGATGGGTGAACAACTTCAAAAGTATAGTCCCGGATGGGTGAACATAAACCACACTTTAAGCAAGAACTCTCAGTTATAACTGCTTGCAATTTTAGAGGATAACAGCCACACTCCTGAACCAGAGCTTGGCACTGGCTATTCCCTCTGGAACACCCTTTTATTTCCTTCTCTAAGCAAAGACATGGAATCAACCTAAACGCCCACCAGTGGTCTGCGGGATAAAGAAAATATGGTATATAAACATCATGGCATACTATGCAGCTATAAAAAAGAACAAGATCTTGTTCTTTGCAGGGATGTGGATGTAGTTGGAGGCCATTATCCTTAGCAAACTAACACAGGAACAGAAGATCAAACACTGCATGTTCTCACTCATAGGTGGGAGCTAAATGATGAGAACACACGGACACATAGAGTGGGGGACAACACACACTGGGGCCTTTTGGAGGGTGGAGAATTGGAGGAGGGAGAAGATACAAAAGAATAACTAGTGGTTACTAGGCTTAATACCGGGGTGATGAAATAATCTGTACAACAAACCACCATGATACGAGTTTACGTATGTAATGAACCTGCACTTGTACCCCTAAACTTAAAAGTTAAAAATGAATGAAGCCTGTCAGAACCACCCACTTTGCAGTCTAACATTTTCCCTAGTATTCCCAAACCCCTTTGCCTAGTCAACATTTTACAAAGCGCTTTTCATCTTCTACTGTGTTATAATTTATATATTTTTAGTGTATATTTTACACACTTTATTAGAGTATGAGTTCCTTCAAGGTAAGGACTGTTGTTTGTTTTGTGCTCCCTGATGTATTTTCAGAGCCTAGAACAGGGCCTGGAATAAAATAAGCAGCCGACAGTATGCGATGAAAATTTTTTGGTGGGTATAAATGCCTTTGATTCGAAACAAAACTCAATTTAATTGTGTGTGTGTGTGTGTGTGTGTGTGTGTGTGTGTGTGTCTAAAGTCACCCTAAGCACACTGTTAATAACCCTAGAATGACTGACGTGTTCATATTATGCAATTTTTCATTTTTTTCATCATATTGACAGATAAAGGATTCTAATTCCTATACCTTTTCAATAATGCAGAAGCCTTCATAACATTTAAATTCCATTCATGGTAAAGATTCTTAGCAAATAAAGAATAAATTGAACCTTGTTCAATTACTTTAAAGTAGTTATAAAAGACCTATAGTGAATATCATACTTCAGTATTAGAAGCTTTCTCTTTAAAATAAAGAACAAGACAAATAATTGGCAACATGACTTCTTTTCAAATTGCACAGCATTAGGGATCCAAGCCATAAAAGAAAATAAAAGACATGTGGATCATAAAGAAAATATAAAATGTTACTTACAGACAATAAAGTTGTCTGCATAAAGATTATAAGAGAAAGCTAAAAACTATTACAGTCAAAAAGAGACATCAGCAAGCTTGGTGGAAACAAAACAAACAAGTACAAGTTGTCAGTGACCTTTCAACAACCAATTAGGAAAAATATATATATACATTAAATCTTAACACTGAAAAGCAACAAAAATATGGAAACAGTTCTTCTTATATGCCAGATTCTGGTTGAAATATTTTACAAGTTTAACTCATTTAATTTTCCCAATGATTCTTGAGGTAGAGGCCATATTTTTCTTAACTTTAATAGATGCAGAAACTGAAGCACAGAGAGCACTTGACTTGCCTAAGGTAAAAGTTAAAAGGCGGCAGATGTAGAATTCATTCACAACAATCTAGATCCAGAGTATTTCTTGTGCCCCTGATGATATGCCAATTCTCTGGACTCTATCACTAACTCTATTAAATGATCAAGAACTTGAAAGAAAAAAATATTTAAATTAGTCCATGAACAGGAAATGTCCAAGTCATAAACCTAGTAATATTTCCCAAAGATAATGCTTAATAGTGGTGTCATTACAACCAAAATACTAAAAAAATGTGCAAGCCAATCTCAAATATGTGGGAGAGAAAACCCAATACTAATTTGAAGAGGATAAAAGAGCAAGGCATCTCCCTTGCTGACAGAAAGGCTTCTTATAACTACAACATTCATACTGAAATGCTATTATACTAGATCTAGCACTGAAACAATCCAGGCCACTACAAATGAATGAAAAATGAGTCCAGAAAAACACAGATCCATATATGAAAATTTGTTTTATAACAGAAATTGCATTAACAAATCAGAGGTTAAATTTTTAAAACCATAAAATATTTCAGACAATTAATTATTTATGTGGAAAAAAGTAAAGTTGACTCATTATCCTGCCCAGTACACAAAAATCAATTCCAGGTGGACTTAAAAACATAATGCAAAAGCAAAACTTTAACATAATTACCAAAAATGTAAGTCATCATCTTTATGGTATTTAAATAAAAAAAAGACTTCTTTAAAAAGACACAAAGAAAGCAAAACCCATAAAGAGAAAAACTGATACTCTTGAAGATGTTCAAATTTAAAACTCACGCAAAATAGCACCAAAAACAAGGTGAAAAGGAAGCTTCACAGAGGTACTAGATAATTCTGCTATGTTTAACTAGCAAATAATTAGTATCCAGAATAAATAAGAAAGCAATACATCACTAAGAAAGTGACACACAACCCTATAGAAAAATGGGAAAATATATGAATTGGTAATTCACAAAAGAGAAAACCCAACTGAATACTAAATATTATAAGAGAATGTTGAACAAGTCAAACTATTAAAGCAATACAAATTAAATTGCCAATAACATTATTTTATTCCCATCCTATTGAAAACAATTAAAAATTCTGAATACCATGTGGTGGTGAAAATGTGATTTCATGAGTATATAGCAATTTGGACAGCAAACTGACAGCATGTGAGATAGTTGATGATATTCATATGACCCAGAAATTCCACTATTCTAGAAAATAATCTTGTACATATATATAATAAAATCTATATAAGAATGTATACTGCAACATTTTAAAATTCAATTAAAGATTAGAAAAGCTCTAAATGTATCAAAACAAAGAACTTGAAAAACAGATTATAAATAAATTTATACAGTGGAAGTCAGTAAACTGATAAATCACAAAAACATAAGTTTGAGTAACAACATCAAGTTGCAGTAGACATGTTCAGTATATCATTTCCACGAATTAACAAAATAAATAGTGCTATATTTTTATGGCTATAACACATAAAGGAAATATACATATGACTTTCTAGATAGGTATTATTTCTTGTATCTACAAATAGAAAATGGGGTTGCGCAGAGAGGGTGATAGCTACAATTGCTTCTGTAATTATTCTCTTTAAAATGATCTGACTCACAAACTTAAGAGCTGGTGGAAATTCAGCACGTTTTTTTTCCTCTTTTTCTCTCCCTGAAAAGCATGGAGGTGTTGTCACTCTCTTCCTGAGTCCCTCAGTGAGCAGACATAGAGAAAAATACCCTAACTGAGCTGGAAGTGGAAGATTTAAGTTAAATAACCATCAGGAAAAAAGACCTTAAACTGTTTTAAGGCACTAATATTAAGGTGGTTTCATTGTTACAGGATAACCTAGCATATGCTGACTGCTATTAGAATTCCTGCCATGAATCCTAAAATACGTGATATAGTCTTAGTGATCATTGGGTGAGTGGCAAAGCAACTATTACTAAAGCTGAAAGCATGGTAATACATCTTCCGCAGTGACAGGATATTTGATAAGACTTTCACCAGCAAAAATATGGAAGGTACATGACATTCCTAATAAAATTGTAGTTCCAAGAGAAGGATGGCCAGATTTAGCAAATAAAATTGCAAGGCATTCAGTTAAATTTGATTTCCAGATATAAAACAGATATTATTGTTTAGTAAAATTTCCATGTGATATTACACTAAATGATTATACATATTTGTACTAAAGAAAAACAGTGTTGTTTACCTGAAATTCAAATTTAACTGGTTTTCTGTGTTTTACCTGGCAATCCCATCAAGAGGGAGACGTTGTGAAATAGAAAAGTAGCAATATTTCTTGGTTACTATAAAAGTTATTTAACAAGACTTTATAAGGGAACATGAAGTCAGAGAAGGGTGCAAAACACTAGTCATTTTAAAAACTAGGTGGGGAAATTTGGAAGTAGAGGTGACCAGATTTCACAGAAGATTGTAGGGTGAGAGGAGTATAGAGGAAGCCAACATAATACATCAAGGTTTATGGTTTGAAAAATGGAAAGATGGAATATCAATTACCTGAAATGAAGAAAATAGCGCACATTTGTAATTTGAGTTGCTTATTAGCACCCAACTAGAGATATCAAATAGATAGTTGAATATCTACATCTTTGAATTCAGGAGAGAGATTCAAACTGAAGACATAAATGTGGACATTGACAGCATATAGATGACAGTATACTAAGTTTATAAAGTTAAAATAATAATAAAAGCTAATATTAACCTCTTTTGTTTCAGTCCTTGATGTAAATTTTTTTATGTGTTAACTCACTGAGTCCCCACAATAGGTCGATGTAATTGGTTCTACTATAACTACACTCTTTAAAAATGGATATTTTAGTAAAAAGAAGGACTCAATTTATACTCACCCTTAATTTGTAGCCATTGGTGTCATCTCTAAGATAATTTTTAGTAATTTGCCTAGTCAGTGAACCTTGCCATAGTCCTTAGTTATGTAAATTTATTGTATTTTTTGGAATTCCTTTTCATTAGCCATAACGCTTTAATAACTTATTTTTAAAATTTTGACTTTAACATCTATATTGTAGTGAATATTTAAAGAACTTCCTCCAAGTTTAGGATACAGAAATGGGTAAATTATGTCTACTGCCTCCTATTTCACTATTAAGACGATGGTAAATTAGCAGTCCAAGAGATCATGGTCCTGAAAGTATGGAGAAAAAAATAGATCCCAGTGACCCAACATAACTAAGGAGCATATTTGAGACATTATCATTCTTGGTATTTCTGAAGAAGCACTGGGATGGAAGGGAGTTGAGATCATTTTGTCAGCTACAGCACTAAATTTTGGTCATGAATATCAAAGTGATTCCATCTCTATGAGGAGCCTGTGGAGAATGGCAACATGCTATATGTATACATTTTAGAATGGATTAATTGCTATCTGCATACCTCTTATCAGGTTATTCTATTTGTTCAGCATGCCCCAAGATCTCTTTTGTACTTTACAAATCTGCACTTCAATTCTTCTTAGTTCGAGACTCACTTCAACCTACTGCATCCTTAGTTTTCTGCACTTACTTGTTATTTCTAAAAAAGTATACATTATAATATTATATAATATATATCTAGAATTATATATTTATGTACTATATTCACAGAAATTGGACTTGCCTTTAAGCCCTCCTTTTTACATATATTCCTCTTATTGTCTCGCTGCTAAGTAATATTACTGGATGGCAAAATAAACCAAAAAACACAAATTGATATTAATGAAAAATATCAATATTAAATATTAGCTTAATAAATAACACGAATAAGTAAATATTGAAATAGATGGGCACGTTAGGCTGGGCAGCTTTTTGTGGGCACAATCATATAATTTCAACTTCAAATTCCATCATATAACAGGATGTTCTATTGGTACAATATCTCCTTGTTCACATGAGGAAATTAAGTATATTGATATTCATAGAACCCCAATTTTTAAATGTATTTGAAATTAATTATTTTAGGTGTCTCTCAACTCTCCCAATAGTGCACAAATATGTAGTTATGCTATATACTAATAATTAAATAACTTTGGAAACTTACAACTTCAAAAAATGTTCGCGGTTGTGGAAAGTTTCCGCAGTAGAGAAGGGAATGTGAATGGTATCAGTCTTAGATAACAAGAAAACTACTTCACTTTGTTTCAGCTCTACTCATTTGCCGTCCAAATATGATAGAAGATGCTGCTCATTCCTAACAAATATTTCCAGATATCATGCATTCCTTAAAGGAGATGATACTGATTGCCCTCTCTATTTTCACTCACTTTCCCATTACAATTAGGAGCAGATTCTCTTAATTATCCCTGCCCTCCTTAAAGCAGTCTCAGATACATAAAAATTAATTACCTGGAACTCATATCTTTATAATTTTAACCTTTTCATGCTTCACTTATTTACCGTGACATTTATCTAAAACACTTATCAGGTGACTGCACATGGTAGACATCTGGTTTATCAGAAAAGGCAGGAGAAAAAATAAATATAGGATATTAAGCTTGCTATGGTGCTTTGAGACTTTCCTAGAAATCGTTAGCTCATCAAAACTTGTTTTGGCATGGCAGAAAGACATGTCCCATTAAAAGGATATTAATGCAAGATCACCATTGTCATTAAACCATCATACCATATATTACACATTTATGCTGAAAACGGGTTCAAACTTTTTATTCCCCTATCCTTTAATTATTAGAAGAAACTTTGCAGATTATAGCCAGATAATTTAAAATAATAAAATCAATGTCACTTGCAAGGTCACAGGATTTAGTAAAACCCTGCTACCCATTTCCTTTTAAGTACCTTCGCATTTTAGAAATGAAGACTGCCTATTCATGTGGCTTCTATGATTTTGTTAAACATTAATTAGCAAAATTTCTAGTTTTTTTTTTTTTTTCTTCTAGAGCAGTTCAGTGGAATGAAAGACCTTTTTTATCCTATGCCTCTAACCACAACTGGGTGTCTCTATC
This sequence comes from Pan troglodytes, assembly GCF_028858775.2. NCBI lineage: Eukaryota > Metazoa > Chordata > Mammalia > Primates > Hominidae > Pan > Pan troglodytes. Next base: position 66,681,475 of record NC_072406.2, read on the forward strand.
TTAAAAGATATTTATCAAGTCTCTGCTTCATATTTCCTTCTCTACACCATTCTTACAGTCCTCAGCAAGCCCTGATTTCTATCTCATGATCGCAAATCTTGGCCCTTTATTGTTGGTCTTCTTTCTTTCATTGCTACATGTTAGAATAAATGGTGTAAGAGAATGCTTTTATCTATTCAATTTCTTTCTCTTTGGCTCCTGACCCACTGTCTTTGTTTCAGAATAATTATCAGTGCCTATATATTACCTTCACATATGAGGCCTTTGTTCTTTTCATTCTTTCCATCTCAATTTGCTGTACATTCGTATTCTCTAAAGTCTTCATCTCTGTCAATTGTTCCCTTATCTCCCTCAAGTGGACAGTCTGCTTTTTGTAGATGTTCCTACTCAAAAGAGATCTTGTAAGCCAGTATTTTACATTAAGTAATTGTTCTATTTCTCGACTTTTGCTGGCCTATAAATATAACACATATAAAGGGAGCCATTGCAGGCACAGTAAATTATTTGTCTATGAAATCACAATGTTTGCCCCAGTATCTTAATACAACTCTCAAACTTATATAATTTTTTAATTTAAACATTTAAAAATAACTTTGCTTAAACAAAGGCAGTTTGTTTTCTAACTTATCTATGTGTGTATGTATATATACACAGAAATGTATGTGTATACACACATATATATTCATAAATTATTGAAAGTTTCATGCAAATTTTTTACTTTGCCAATATGCCCCAAAACTTGATATGAAATTAATTATACGAAGGAGTACAGCCTTGTCTTTAATTAGCTAGAAAAGTTCTCAGCCCACTTAAATAAACTGTTCCCAACTTGGGGAGATAAATTTGAATATCTTATCTTGGCAACGAACTTATAACCCTTAAAAACATTTGCTATGGCATCTATATATTATATTTCCCTTGATGTGAAAAATAAGAAACATTTCAGAAAAACCCACAATTAAAGAATATCACCTGGCATCATGTCTAAAAATGTATAACACTAAAATAGAAAAGATTTGTGGATATGACAACAATTCTGCTTGCTTTCAAAATTATTTTTTGCTTTGTTTTTTGCAAAGCCTAATTAAATTAATATATGAACATTGAGTCTATTAATCTTCTCTCTTAAAAATTCAAAGCACTATTTTAAAGTAAATTATCTTAGGAATATTATCTAAGAATGAACTTCATGTGGTAAATACCAGCATAAGTCATTACTAAATGTGTTTAGGGTATACAATGGAAGTAGAGTCTGCTGCTAGGAAAAATTGACCTTTTGTTTTACAATTTATTTTATAATTTATTTAGTGCAGTATTTGAAAATCATATTTAGATATAACAGGTGACAAGAGAGCTCTATACTAGGAAAGATAATTTTAGTACTACCATCTATAAGAGACTAATAAATATGAAATGAAGATGCTATAATTAAACTGTAACTCTTGCCCATGCCAGCCCAACATAACTATTATAAAATTGTACATAAATATCAGGCTCTTAATTTAAGGTAATATTGCAGGCACTACAAAAAAAAATTCAGTAACTCATCAAAGCTATTTTCTTATGAAGGTAACAAAAGCTACAATACCTGCCCATGTAAATTCTTTAAAGGTGTTCGAAGCAAATTTCTTAAATAATTTAATTTCTGGAGCCAGACATAACGGTTGACTTTGTGCTCTTTGACATTTACTACTACAGACTGTTGCTAAGTCCAGGCTTCAAGAACTCTCCTGCATTTATTCTTTTTAAATCAATGGTACAAATTATCTAACTAGTTATATGTGACGACAGCAGTGGTTCTCAGTTTGGTTTTAACACCACCTGGAAACCTGCAAAGTCTCAGGTTTCACCCCAGGTCTATCGAATCAGAAACACTAGGGATAAGCCCCAACAATCACTGTTTTAGTAGGATCTTCAAGTGATTTCAATGCAGGTTAAGTCTGAAAACACTGGAAAAGAGGAGAGAAAAAGAGAGAGAGAGAGGAGAGATGGAGACAAATTCCCAGACCATACACTGCACTAGAAATAGAGTGTTAGGACTTTACAACAGGTTCAAAATTTTAGAGATGAATTATAGCTGACATTTGAACACAAAGGAAAGGAGCCCATTAGTCCAGGGAACATCTCTGATTATAAACAACTTCATTTCCTGCTTAGGTATTATTCAAATGTATATTTAACAGTATAATGCTTCTCTACAATCAAGTAAAGCTCAAACAAATTTAAGATGTCTTTTTTTTTAATGTTGATGAGATTTAAACTAATAGAGGCTTAGCTCAATTGGTGATTAAGGTGATGAGTCTGCCCTGGAGGTGGAAATAAATATTTTATTAGACTTGTGATGAATTCTAGACAATTTTGACACTACTAAAATGATTTTGAAAGTCTGGATGATTTTTGACCAAATATAGACCCAAATACAAATATTGTGAATAAAAGTATTGCTAGGATTTAGAAACTTTAACAAGGTACATAATGTTTAAATTCATGATTTCTGTGGGTAATTTGTGGTCAGTGCTTTGGGGGGCAGAATGTTAAAGAGATTTCTATATGAGATTATGAGTAAAACTTTGTGACAAACAATTTGAAAAAATAGTTGAAAAGAAGAATTCGGTAGGTAAAGTTAAAAAAGTAGACCTTACTATGAAAAAAAGAGTAGGGATATATAGAAAATTTAGATATTACGAGTTGAATGTGTGCAGACTTCCCAAGATCTATGAATGCTATAAGGACCACTACAGTTGATAGCGTAGAGAAACTAAGGCAATATTTATGCAGTATTTTAGAAGGCCACAGCTCCATTCCTTTACTATCTGATGATATTTTAGCAAAGCTGGACTCTGCAGTATCCTTTTTTGTTTGAAGAGGAATAGTAGAAGGAGCATTTGTCACTCTTATTTCACCTTCAACTTCTCATTATTTCCCATACACGCTCCTGTTACAATTCTTGGGAAATAATTAAAATAAACTTACAGCCTTTTATATGGGTAATTTAACCGTATTTACTAGTGTTTAAATGATTCAACCACTGCTAGGCTGTGTAGAAAATACAAGTACTGGTAGTTGTGTGAAAGTTAGCTGAGTTTAGATAAGAGGTGGCCTGAAAAGTCAAGTCTCACTAGAGCACTGAGATTTTAAAACTATAAATCTATAAAACTATATCTAGCTAGCTAGCTAGATATAGATGTTTCTCAGTAACAACAATAAAGAAAATTATTTCTTCATATATTTATTATAATAAGCAAAATATTGACTAATAAAATCACAAGAAAGGAAAAATACTAACAAAAAACATCTTGAATACTCTATATACTAAAGTGTAATACCAAAATAAAAATTAGACACTTAGCATTTTCTGTGAGATAAAATAGACCAAGCAATGAGCCTCGCTTGATGCTTCATATACCAGGAGAGCTGGAAGGATGCACAGATTCAGTAAAAACATGCCAAAATTAACATGAGAAGACATGATTTTATTTACGTATTTATTTTTTAGAGACAGGGTCTCACTCTTTCACCTGGGCTGGGGTGCATTGGCACAATCAGAGTTCACTGGAGCCTCAAGTTCTTGGGCTCAAGCCTCCTGAGTAACTAAGACTACAGGTACATGCCACTATGCCCACATAATTTTTAAAAAATTTTTAACAGAAACGGAGTCTCACTAAGTTGCTCAGGCTGGTCTTGAACTCCTGGCCTCAACCCATCCTTTCATCTCGGCCTCCCTAAGTGCTGGAATTACAGTCATGAGCCATGGCGCCCAGCCTAATAAATGATTTTCAATAAATTATATTTAACAAAATGGATTAGAATTAACCAAAAAATAAAACTAGTAATTCAAAGCTTTAAGGAGTGGATGTAGGTATGTATCTATGCATGGATGTCTGTTAATTTTGTTTCTTTTTAAACAGAGAAAACAAATTTGAAAAGATTCTTTGAAAGTAGCTGCCTTCTTATTGTAATTGTTTTACCAAATAGCAGAGTCTAGTTCTTCAAAATTGTCAGAACCTGTTATTTATACTCCATTTATTCTTATGATTGGGCAATGTGTGGCACATTTAAGGATTATTTTCCAGTATATCATAAATATATTAACAATGTGACACTTTAAGGATCTAAGGAGGACTGAAAATTTTATCTGAGGAATTCATTAGTCTATCACAGAGGTAGCTCTTTGATACCTAAGTCATCACCTTTTACAGAACGTAACATAAAGGTTGAAGTTTTCACAGAATAAGTAATACTGTGAATTTTCAGATAGAGTGTAAACTCCTCTGGGTTGGCTGGCTTTTCTGTCCTTACAGAGCTGCCCATTGTGGTCAAATTGACCACAATGAGAAGTTGATGATGCAGTTATGCCATGTATAGCAACCGCAGCAGGCTTTCCTCATTCCAATGTAAATATTCATTATATGAAGCATTATCTAAGACCCTTTTGCCTTGAAAGAGAGAGTAAAAAATTAATCTGGAGTAGAGTCTCTAAAATATTCATTTCCCTGGTTCATGGAGTCATACAAGCTTCTTTATCATCTCAGCATTTTAGTCTAGTCCAAAGGCCCAAAGACTAAATAAAGTAATTGATACACGGCATCCATGAAAATAATACAAGTAAAATATGGCTTTATGTTGACTATGCAAAATTCATATGAAAGAAATTGTTTCCAAGAAACTTAACTCAATAAAATTTAAACCATAAATATTTTTCACCAATTTTATTCAATAAATACTTACTGAGAACCTACTGTTTCCTGGCCTTGTTATACTTGTTTGGAATTCATTTGAGAAGTCAACCATCTAATACTTCATGACATTGGTCTAGGCATAGGTTTTTTTGGATAAAAACTTAAAAGCACAAACAGTGAAAGCAAATTTAAAAGCATCTTAACAGAAAAAAAAAATCAGCAGAGTGAAGAGACAACCTAAGAACAGGAAAAAATATTTCCAAACCATGTATCAAATAAGATATTAATATCCAAAATATATAAGGAACTCAAACAACTCAATAGCAAGAAAACAAATAACCTGATTAAACAATGGGCAAAAAATCTGAATAGATATTTCTCAAAAGAAGACATCAAAATAGCCAACAGATATATGAAAAATATATTTAACATTACTAATCTTCTGGGAAATGCACATAAAAACCACAATATCATCTCATCCCAATTTGAATATTATCAAATAGACAAAAAATAACAAATAATGGCGGGGATGTAGGAAAAGGGAAACTCTATTACACTGTTTGTGGGAATGTAAATTAGTACAGTGTTTATGAAAAACAATATGGAGGTTCCTCTAAAAATTAACAATAGAACTACCATATGATCCAGTCATTCTACTACTGGGTACACATCCAAAGGAAATGAAATCAGTATGTCTTAGAGATATCCACTTCCATGTTTATTGCAGCACTATTCACAATAGCCAAGATATGAACCAACCTAATTGTTCATCAACTGATAAATGAATAAAGAAAATGTGGTATATATACACAGTGGAATACCATTCAGCCATAAAAAAAATCCTGTTATTCAAGGCAACATAAAAGAACCTGAAATGAAATAAGCCAGGCACAGAAAGACAAATACCACTTGATCTCACTCACATGGAATTTAAAAGAGCTGATTTCATAGTAGAGAGTAAAACAGGAGTTGCTAGAGACTGAGAAGTAGAGTGAGAAGGAAAGATGGAGAGAGACTGGTCAAAAAATTCAAAGTTACATTTGCACAGGATGAATAAGTTCTGGTGCTTTATTGCACATTAGAGTGATTATGGTAAAAAGTATTGTATTGTATGTTTCAAAATACTTAGAAGAAAGAATTTTGAATGTTTTTACCACAAACAAAATGATAACTGTATGAGATAATGGATATGCTGTATACCCTGAAAAGATTATTACATAATGTATAGATGTAGGAAACATCACACTATACCCCATAAATATGCATAATTATTATTTGTCAAAAACAAAATTTTAAAAAGTTAATCTCTCTCTAATGAAAGTATCTTTTGGCTCCTAGACACCTTTTTTTTTCCACTTTGCCAAAAGTCAAGTTCTACATACTAAAACAAAGAATTTATTGTATCCTTTCAAAACAATATATTTTAATAGCATCTATAGATTCATCAAGCAATGATGTAATGAACACAATAAAAGCTTGAGTAATCTAACTACAACAGAAATTGTAAGGTTTTTGTTTTTGTTTTGTACATTCAATCCTCTCAAAAACATGACTCTTCCTGATTTTTTCTTTTCTTTCTTGAAAGGAGTCTTGCTCTATTGCTCAGGCTGGAGTGCAGTAGCACAATCTCAGCTCACTGCAACCTCCACCTCCTGAGTTCAAGCAATTCTTCCTGCCTCAGCATCCAGAGTAGCTTGGATTACAAGCACCACCACCTTGCTAGGCTAATTTTTGTATTTTTTAGTAGAGACGGGGTTTTGCCACGTTGGACAGGCTGGTGTTGAACTCCTGACCTCCGGTGGTCCACCCAACTTCCAAAGTGCTGGGATTACAGGAGTGAGCCACTGTGCCTGGCCAATATTTTAAATGTTAATGTCTATCATTATATTTTCTCATTCTCTTTTGCTGTACTTATTAAATGGTCTATTATCCTAGAAAATAGGTAAGAAGATGAAAAACAAACCAGTAGCATAAGATCTGAAACTGATCAATAAGTTATACATTAAATATATGATTTGATTTGCTTAAGACCTCTAGTATTTCTATTCCTTTTTTAATTTTTAGAGTTTCAAAATTTCACTATAATTTTGGTTAAATTTACTGACTTCTCAAAACTTCTCAAGTTTAATGAACCATATACCCATCAGTGTATTAAGCAGAAAAATAGTTCAGAAAATTGTCACCAAAGCATGCACTTTGTATCTGAAAACAATAATTAGGCTTCTCTCTGGCCATTAAGCATGGGTTTTTATGACACACAACAATTTTACTATTTTGTTTATTTGCTTGTTTTATAGTACATGAAGATAGAAATATTAAAGTTTCTGTATGACGTAGCACATTTCTTTAAAAATGTGTTTTTAAATGCCTTTTTTCTGCAAAACTGAATTCCAGTACCTAATTTCTCTGTTATTTTGGTGGGCCAGGAGTCCTGCCTAGAAGAATATTGAGGTCTCTCTCATCAGAGGTTTTTGATAATGTCAGGTTTCCAATATATCCTAGGGGTACATTTTTACCTTTTTAAAACAAAATTTATTTTTGCCTATTTTTGTTGTTCTAAGGCTCTTTATGACAGGACTATTTAAATCACTGAGGACAAGACAAGATGTTTATATATACTTCCTGTTGTTTAATATTCATGCAATTCTGACAGGATTAATATACTAATTTCTCTGTCATTAGTTTCATTAACAGATATTAATTATATCTGAATCTAAATGCCAAATGAATAGAAAGTTGGGATTCAATTCTATTTAAGATAATCGAAGTTATCTTTACAATCATGATTGGGGTGGCATACATACCATCTATTCTGGTTAGAGATGGACTCTGGACGCTAGATAAAACACTTGGGATTAAAACACTTGTCCTAGAACTTATCATTATAGGCACTTCACATAATGGGGGAAACTGAATATTTATAATAACCTTTTGGAATAGTTGATAATGATGATGATGATGATGACAGGAAAGACAGAGAGAAAGACCAGGTGCGGTGGCTCACGCCTGTAATCTCAGCAGTTTGGGAGGCTGAGGCAGGTGGATCATGAGGTCAGGAGTTCAACACCAACCTGGCCAACATAGTGAAACCCCATCTCTACCAAAAATACAAAAATTAGCCAGGCATGGTGGAGTGTCTGTAGTCCCAGCTACTTGGGAGGCTGAGGGAGGAGAATCATTTGAACCCAAGAGGGAGAGGTTGTGGTAAGCCGAGATCGTGCCACTGCACTGCAGCTTGGGCAACAGAGTGAGACTCCATCTCAAAATAAATAAATAAATAAATAAATAAGAGAGAGAGAGGAGAGAGAAACATCCTTTTTTCTGGTAAAATTTAGAGACTTGATCATCCATTGAAGATGGCCGAATAGGAACAGCTCCAGTCTGCAGCTCCCAGTGTGACTGACGCAGAAGATGGGTAATTTCTGCATTTCCAACTGAGGTACTGGTTCATCTCACTGGTTGAATAGTGGGTGCAGCCCACGGAGGGCGAGCCAAAGCAGGGTGGGGTGTCACCTCACCCGGGAAGCACAAGGTTTCAAGGGATTTCCCTTTCCTAGCCAAGGGAAGATGTGACATACTGTACCTGGAAAAACGGGACACTCCCACCCAAATACTGTGCTTTTCCCAAGGTCTTCGCAACTGGCAGACAAAGAGATTCTCTCCTGTGCCTGGCTCGTCAGGTCCCACGCCCACAGAGCCTTGCACACTGCTAGTGCAGCAGTCTGAGATTGAACTGCGGGGCAGCAGCCTGGCTGGTGGCGCGTCTGCCATTGCTGAGGCTTGAGTAGCAAAGCAGCCAGGGAGCTCGAACTGGGCAGAGCCCACCACAGCTCAGCAAGGCCTACTGCCTCTATAGACTCCACATCTTTGGGCAGGGCATAGCTGAACAAAAAGCAGCAGGCAACTTCTACAGACTTAAAAATCCCTGTCTGACAGCTCTGAAGACAGCAGTTGTTCTCCCAGCATGGCATTTGGGCTCTGAGAACTAACAGACTGCCTCCTCAAGTGGGTCCCTGACCCCCATTTAGCCTAACTGGGAGACACCTCCCAGTACAGGCTGACAGACACCTCATATAGGCAGGTGCCCCTCTGGGATGAAGCTTCCAGAGGAAGGATCAGGCAGCAATATTTGCTGTTCTGCAGCCTCCACTGGTGATACCTAGGCAAACAGGGTCTGGAGTGGAACTCCAGCAAACTCCAACAGACCTGCAGCTGAGGGACCTGAATGTTAGAAGTAAAACTAACAAAGGAATAGCACCAACATCAACAAAACAGAAAGGAATAGCATCAATATCAACAAAAAGGACATTTATACCAAAACCCCATCTGTGGGTCACCAACATCAAAGACCAAAGGTAGATAAAACCACAAAGATGGGGAGAAAACAGAGCAGAAAAGCTGAAAATTCTAAAAACCAGAGTGCCTCTTCTCCTCCAAAGGAATGCAGCTCCTCACCAGCAACGGAGCAAAGCTGGATGGAGAATGACTTTGATGAGTTGACAGAAGTAGGCTTCAGAGGGTCGGTAATAACAAACGTCTCCAAGCTAAAGGAGCATGTTTGAACCCATTGCAAGGAAGCTAAAATCCTTGAAAAATGGTTAGACGAATGCCTAACTAGAATAAACAGTAAAGAGACGACCTTAAATGAACTGATGGAGCTGAAAACCATGGCACAAGAAATTTGTGACGCATGCACAAGCTTCAATAGCCAATTCGATCAAGTGAAAGAAAGGGTATCAGTGATTGGAGATCAAATTAATGAAATAAAATGAGAAGAGAAGATTAGAGAAAAAGGAGTAAAAAGAAACAAACAAAGCCTCCAAGAAATATAGGACTATGTGAAAAGACCAAATCTACATTTGATTGGTGTACCTGAAAGTGATGGGGAGAATGGAGCCAAGTTGGAAAACACTATTCAGGATATTATCCAGGAGAACTTCCCCAAACTAGCAATGCAGGCCAACATTCAAATTCAGGAAATACAGAGAACACCACAGACACTCCTCGAGAAGAGCATCCCCAAGGCACAAAATTGTCAGATTCACCAAGGTTGTAATGAAGGAAAAAGTGTTAAGGGCAGCCAGAGAGAAAGGTCGAGTTACCCACAAAGGGAAGCCAATCAGACTAACAGTGGGTCTCTCGGCAGAAACCCTACAAGCCAGAAGAGATTGGGGGCCAATATTCAACGTTCTTAAAGAAAAGAATTTTCAACCCAGAATTTCATATCTAGTCAAACTAAGCTTCCTAAGTGAAGGGGAAATAAAATCCTTTATGGACAAGCAAATGCTGAGATATTTTGTCACCACCAGGCCTGCCTTACAAGAGCTTCTGAAGGAAGCAGTAAAGATGGAAAGAAACAACCAATACCAGCCACCTCAAAAACATGCCAAATTGTAAAGACCATGGATGCTATGAAGAAACTGCATCAGTTAACTGGCAAAATAACCAGTGAACATCATAATGACAGGATCAAATTCACACATAAAAATATTAACCTAAAATGTAAATGGGCTAAATGTCCCAATTAAAAGACACAGATTGGCAAATTGGATAAAGAGTCAAGATCAATCAGTGTGCTGTATTCAAGAGACACATCTCACACACAAAGACGAATATAGGCTCAAAATAAAGGGATGGAGGAAGATCTACCAAGCAAATGGAAAGCTAAAAAAAGCAGTGATTGCAGTCTTAGTCTCTGACAAAACAGACTTTAAACCAACAAAGATCAGAAGAGACAAAGAAGGCCATTACATAATGGTTAAAGGGATCAATTCAACAAGAAGAGCTAACTATCCTAAATATATATGCACCCAATACAGGAACACCCAGATTCATAAAGCAAGTCCTTAGAGACCTACAAAGAGACTTAGACTCCCACACAATAACAATGGGAGACTTTAACACCTCACTGTCAATATTAGACAGATCAACAAGACAGAAGGTTAACAAGGATATCCAGGACATGAACTCATTCATTTGAACTCGCACTTATAAAATTGACCACATAATTTTAAGTAAAGCACTCCTCAGTAAATGTGAAAGAACAGAAATCACAACAAATTGTCTCTCAGACCACAGTGCAATCAAATTAGAACTCAGGATTAAGAAACTCACTCAAAACTGCACAAATACAAGGAAACTGAAAAACCTGCTCCTGAATGACTACTGGGTAAACAACAAAATGAAAGCAGAAATAAAGATGTTCTTTGAAACAAGTGAGAGCAAAGACACAACATTCCAGAATCTCTGGGACACATTTAAAGCAATGTGTAGAGGGAAATTTATAGCACTAAATGCCCACAAGAGAAAGCAGGAAAGATCTAAAATCAATACCCTAATATCACAGCTGAAAGAACTAGAGAAGCAAGAGCAAACAAATTCAAAAGCTAGCAGAAGGCAAGAAATAAGTAATATCAGAGCAGAACTGAAGGAGATAGGGACACAAAAAACCCTTCAAAAATCAATGAATCCAGGAGCTGGTTTTTTGAAAACATCAACAAAATTGATAGACCGTTAGCAAGACTAATAAAGAGGAAAAGAGAGAAGAATCAAATAGACACAATAAAAAATGACAAAGTGGATATCACCACAGATCCCACAGAAATACAAACTACCACCAGAGAATAGTATAAACACCTCTATGCAAATAAACTGGAAAATCTAGAAGAAATGTATAAATTCCTGGACACATATGCCCTCCCAAGACTAAACCAGGAAGAAGTTGAATATCTGAATAGAACAATAACAGGCTCTGAAATTGAGGCAATAATTAATAGCCTACCAACCAAACAAAGTCCAGGGCCAGACAGATTCACAGAATAATTATACCAGAGGTACGAAGAGGAGTTGGAACCATTCCTTCTGAAACTATTCCAATCAATAGAAAAGGAGGGAATCCTCCCTAACTCATTTTACGAGGCCAGCATCATCCTGATACCAAAGCCTGGCAGAGACACAACAAAAACAGAGAATTTTAAACCAACATCCCTGATGAACATTGATGCAAAAATCCTCAATAAAATACTGGCAAACCAAATCCAGCAGCACAAGAAAAAGCTTATCCACCACAATCAAGCTGGCTTCATTGCTGGGATGCAAGGCTGGTTCAACATACACAAATAAATAAATGTAATCCATCACATAAACAGAACCAATGACAAAAACGACATGATTATCTCAATAGATGCAGAAAAGGCCTTTGACAAAATTCAACGGCCCTTCATGCTAAAAACTCTCAATAAATCAGGTATTGATGGGACGTATCTCAAAATAATAAGAGCTATTTATGACAAACCCACAGCCAATATCATACTGAATGGGCAAAAATGGAAGCATTCCTTTTGAAAACTGGAACAAGACAGGGATGTCCTCTCTCACCACTCCTTTTCAACATAGTATTGGAAGTTCTGGTCAGGGGAATCAGGCAAGAGAAAGAAATAAAGGATATTCAATTAGGAAAAGAAGAAGTTAAATTGTCCCTGTTTGCAGATGACATGATTGCATATTTAGAAAGCCCCATTGTCTCAGCCCAAAATCTCCTTAAGCTGATAGGCAAATTCAGCAAAGTCTCAGGATACAAAATCAATGTGCAAAAATCACAAGCATTCCTATATGTCAATAACAGACAGAGAGCCAAATCATGAGTGAACTCCCATTCACAATTGCTACAAGGAGAATAAAATACCTAGGAATCCAACTTACAAGGGATGTGAGGGACCTTTTCAAGGAGAACTACAAACCACTGCTCAATGAAATAAAAGACACAAAAATATGAAAGAACATTCCATGCTCATAGATAGGAAGAATCAATATTGTGAAAACGGCCATACTGCCCAAGGTAATTTATAGATTCAATGCCATCCCCATCAAGCTACCAATGACTTTCTTCACAGAATTGGAAAAAAACTACTTTAAAGTTCAAGTGGAACCAAAAAAGAGCCCACATTGCCAAGACAATCCTAAGCAAAAAAGAACAAAGCTGGAGGCATCATGCTACCTGACTTCAAACTATACTACAAAGCTACAGTAACCAAAACTGCATGGTACTGGTACAAAAACAGATATATAGACCAATGGAACAGGAAACTGGGCTCAGAAATAACACCACACATCTGCAACCATCTGATCTTTGACAAACCTGACAAAAACAAGCAATGGGGAAATGATTCCCTATTTAATAAATGGTGCTAGGAAAACTGGCTAGCCATATGTAGAAGGCTGAAACTGGATCCCTTCCTTACACCTTAGACAAAAATTAATTCAAGATGGATTAAAGACTTAAATGTTAGACCTAAAATCATAAAAACCTGAGAGGAAAACCTAGGCAATACCATTCAGGACATAGGCATAGGCAAACACTTCATGACTAAGACACCAAAAGCAATGGCACCAAAAGCCAAAATAGACAAATGGGATCGAATTAAACTAAAGAGCTTCTGCACAGCAAAAGAAACTACCATCAGAGTGAACAGGCAACCTACAGAATGGGAGAAAATTTTTGCAATCTACCCATCTGACAAAGGGCTAATATCCAGAATCTACGAAGAACTCAAACAAATTTACAAGACAAAAACAAAAAAAACCATTAAAAAGTGGTCAAAGGCTATGAACAGATTCTTCTCAAAAGAACACATTTATGCAGCCAACAGACACATGAAAAAATGCTCATCATCACTGGTCATCAGAGAAATGTAAATCAAAACCACAATGAGATACCATCTCACACCAGTTAGAATGACAATCATTAAAAAGTCAGGAAACAACAGATGCTGGAGAGGATATGAAGAAATAGGCACACTTTTACACTGTTGGTGGGAGTTTAAATTAGTTCAACCAGTGTGGAAGACATTGTGGCGATTTCTTAAGGATCTAGGTCTAGAAATACCATTTGACCCAGCAATCCCATTACTTTGTATATACCCAAAGGATTATAAATCATGCTACTATAAAGACACATGCACACGTATGTTTATTGCAGCACTATTCACAGTAGCAAAGACTTGGAACCAACCCAAATGTCCAACAATGATAGACTGGATAAAGAAAATGTGGCACATATACACCATGGAATACTGTGCAGCCATAAAAAAGGATGAGTTAATGTTCTTTGCAGGCACATGGATGAAGCTGGAAACCATTATTCTCAGCAAATTATCACAAGGACAGAAATCCAAACACCACATGTTCTCATAGTTGGGAATTGAACAATGAGAACACTTGGACACATGGCAGGGAACATCACACACCGGGGCCTGTCAGAGGGTTGGGGGCTGGGGAAGGGATAGCATTGGGAGAATTACCTAATGTAAATGACGAGTTGATGGGTGCAGCAAACAAACATGCCACGTGTATACCTATGTATCAAACGTGCACGTTGTACACATGTACCCTAGAACTTAAAGTATAAAAACAGAAATTAGAGACATTTTCTGCCTCAAATAGATATTACGCATGTTACTAATTTATTAAGCAGAACTCATCAAGATGCCAAAAGATAAAAATCTACTAAATCAATGATATAGTTACCAAAAGTCACCCTGTATAATTCATGGATTTAGGACATGATTAAGTACATACTTAGCATAATTGAAAGGTGTCCACCTGAAAGCAACAGTAATCACACACACAGATACACACATGAGTCAATCTCAAAATTACACACCAAGCTTTTAATTAATTCATCAATTATACATCAGTGTTTCTGGATTATTAGAATTATTTTGACACATTAAAAAGTAAACACTCCTAATTTAACTCATATTATTTTTGATGAAGGCATTGTGGTATGCCATCATTTCATAATATACACTGAAACATATTCAAATAAAATGAAACTATATCTGAGATATGCTTCAAGTAATTTGGGAAGAAAGGATGGGAGAAGATATAGTTGGTGCAAGTATGCCTATGAATTGGTAATTGTTGAAACTGGATGATAAATTCATAGGGTGGTCATGATGGTCTTCTGTTTTTTTGTATATATTTGAAAATTCCTATATAAACATTTTTGAAATACAAATTCTTAGGCCACATTCCAGTCATATTGAATTAGAATACCCTGGAGTTGAAGCTTCAAGTGAGAGGTGAAGCCAGCTGAGCTTCTGGGCCGGATGGGGATTTGGAGAACTTTTGTGTCTAGCTAAAGGATTGTAAATGCACCAATCAGCACTCTGTGTCTAGCTAAAGGATTGTAAATGCACCAATCAGCACTCTGTAAAATCACACCAATCAGCATGCTGCAAAATGGACCAATCAGTGCTCTGTAAAATGGACCAATCAGCACTCTGTAAAGTGGGCCAATCAGCAGGATGTGGGTGGGGCCAAATAAGGGAATAAAAGCTGGCCACCAGCGCCAACAGCGTCAACCTGCTCAGATCCCCTTCCATGCTGTGGAAGTTTTGTTCTTTGGCTCTTCGCAATAAATCTTGCTGGTGCTCACTCTTAAGGTCCACACCACCTTTAAGAGCTGTAACACTCACTGAGAAGGTTCACAGCTTCACTCCTGAAGT
The DNA here is from genome assembly GCF_028858775.2 of Pan troglodytes. NCBI lineage: Eukaryota > Metazoa > Chordata > Mammalia > Primates > Hominidae > Pan > Pan troglodytes. The sequence continues at coordinate 66,696,662 of NC_072406.2, forward strand.
CAGCGAGACTACGAACCCACTGGAAAGAAGAAACTCTGGACATATCTGAACATCCAAACGAAGAAACTCTGGACATACCATCTTTAAGAGCTGTAACATTCACCGTGAAGCTCCGTAGCTTCATTCTTGAAGTCAGCAAGACCAAGAACCCACCGGAAGGAACAAATTCCAGACATATTTGGCAACCACAAAGGGATAATCACCAAGTAGTGAGTACCATCGGACTCCTTTCACTTGCAATTCTGTTCTATTTTTCCTTAGAATTCAGGATCTAATTATCGGGCACCTGTCGGCCAGTTAAAAGTGGCTAGCACGGCCACTGGAATAAAAACACGGGTGTCAGGCATTCTAGGAAAGGGCTCTCTTACAACCCCTGACTCTTTGGGGTTGGGAGCATTGATTTGCCTGGAACCAGCTTCCACTTTTCTTGTACTTCTGGGCTGAGCCGAGGGTCGACAGAGCGGAAAGCCATTCAGCTCCAGGGTCCCAACAACAAGTTGGTTGACCCTGAGGCTGAGCGGAACTCTCAAAGACATGTCGCCCAAGTGAGACTCGCCCATCTCTCCTATGTATCCTGACCCTTGCCTCCTGGGTCCTAACGCCTGTCAGACAAACTTCCTCTTGCCTCTCTTCTCTGAGGCTAGTCTCGCTTCTAAAAACCACTCCCTGTCTCTGGTGCTTTTCTAGTTTCTCGTATAAGAATGATTTCTAGCAAAAACTTTATGACTCTATTCCCTTCTTTAGGCACCCAAGCTCACCAATCAGAAAGACATAATTTTTGCCCAAAGCCCCATCGGGGGAGCGAGTTTCTTATCTGGAATTTTAGGACCCCTCCTCAGGCTAGCAGGCCTAATAAAGGCTTTTCCTGAAGCTAGGATATGGGGAGCCTCAGAAATTGTATCCTTGCTATTCATATAAGTGAGGACAAAAGGCATCACTCTTCCAACCCTGGAGATCTCTTCCCTCTCTCAGGGTATGGCCCTCCACTTCATTTTTGGGGCATAACATCTTTATAGGGCATGGGTAAAGTCCCAATATTAACAGGAGAATGCTTAGGACTCTAACAGGTTTTCCAGAATGCATTGGTAAGGGCCAATAATCCGACCTTCCTCATTCCTCCTTGTGGTCTAGGAGGAAAACTAGTGTTTCTGCTGCTGCATTGGTGAGCGCAACTATTCCCATCAGCAGGGTCCAGGGACTGTTGTGGGTGCTTGGGCAAGAGGGGTTTCTGCTGCCATGTCAGTGAGTGTAACTATTCTGATTAGCAGGGTCCAGGGACCATTGTGGGTTCTTGGGCAGGGGGAGAAACAAACAAAACAAAACCGCAGGTGGTTTTGTCTTTCAGATGGGAAACACTCAGGCATCAACGGGCTCACCCTTGAAATGCATCCTAAGCCATTGGGACCAATTTGACCCGCAAACCCTGAAAGAAAGGCAGCTCATTTTTTTCTGCACTATGGCTTGGCCACAATATTATCTCTCTGTTGGGGAAAAATGGCCACCTGAAGGAAGTATAAGTTACAATACTATCCTGCAGCTTGACTTTTTCTGTAAGAGGGAAGGCAAATGGAGTGAAATACCTTATGTCCAAGCTTTCTTTTCACTGAAGGAGAATCCACAACTATGCAAAGCTTGCAATTTACATCCCACAGGAGGACCTCTCAGCTTACCCCCATATCCTAGCCTCCCTACAGCTCCCCTTCCTGTTAATGATAAACCTCGTCTAATCTCCCTTGCCCAGAGGGAAACAAGAAAAGAAATATCCAAAGGACCACAAAATCCCCCGGGCTATCAGTTATGTCCCCTTCAAGTAGGGGGAGGGGAATTTGGCCCAACGTGGATACATGTCCCCTTCTCCCTCTCTGATTTAAAGCAGATCAAGGCAGACCTGGGGAACTTTTCAGATGATCCTGATAGGTATATAGGTGTCCTACAAGGTCTAGGGCAAACCTTTGATCTTATTGGAAAGATGTCATGCTATTGTTAGATCAAACCCTGGCCTTTAATGAAAAGAATGTGGCTTTAGCTGCAGCCTGAGAGTTTGGAGATACCTGATATCTTAATCAAGTAAATGATAGAATGACAGCTGAAGAAAGGGACAAATTCCCTACCGGTCAGCAAGCCATGCCCAGTATGGATCCCCACTGGGACTTCAACTCAGATCCTGGGGACTGGAGTTGTAAACCTCTGTTGACCTGTGTTCTAGAAGGACTAAGGAGAATTAGGAAAAAGCCCATGAATTATTCAATGATGTCCACCATAACTCAGGGAAAGGAAGAAAATCCTGCCTTCCTCGAGCAGCTATGGGAGGCCTTAAGGAAATACACTCCACTGTCAACTGACTCACTAGAGGGTCAATTGATCCTAAAATATAAGTTTATTACCCGATCAGCCACAGATATCAAAAGAAAGCTCCAAAAGCAAGTCCTGGGCCCTGAATAAAATCTGGAGGCATTATTAAACCTGGCAACCTTGGTGTTCTATCATAGGGACCAAGAGGAACCAGCCCAAAAGGAAAAGCGAGATCAGAGAAAGGCTGCAGCCTTAGTCATGGCCCTCAGACAAACCTACCTTGCTGGTTCAGAGAGGACAGAAAATGGAGCAGGCCAATCACCCAGTGGGGCTTGTTACCAGTGTGGCTTGCAAGGACACCTTAAAAAAGGTTGTCCAATGAGAAACAAGCTGCCCCCTCATCCATGTCCAATGTGCAGAGGCAATCACTGGAAGGCACACTGCCCCAGAGGGCAAAGGTTCTCTGGGCCAGAAGCCCCCAACCAGATGATCCAACAACAGGACTGAGGTTGCCTGGGGCAAGTGCCAGCTCATGTCATCACCCTCACTGAACCCCAGGTATGTTTAACTATTGATGACCAGGAAATTGACTTCCTCCTGGACACTGGCATGGCCTTCTCAGTGTTAATCTCCTGTCCCAGACGACTGTCCTCAAGGTTCGTTACCATCCAAGGAATCCTGGGAGAGCCTGTAACCAGGTATTTCTCCCACCTCCTCTGTTGTAATTGGAAGACTTTGCTACAGATAGTAAGTATGCTTATCTAATCCTACATGCCCATGCTGCAATATGGAAAGAAAGGGAGTTCCTAACCTCTGGGGGAACCCCCATTAAATACCACAAGGAAATCATGCAGTTATTGCATGCAGTGCAAAAACGCAAGGAAGTGGCAGTCTTATACTGCCGAAGCCATCAAAAAGGGGAAGGAGAGGGGAGAACAGCAGCCTGTTGGCAGAGGCAGGGAAAGACCAGCAGAAAGGAAAGAGAGAAAGAGACAGAAAGTCAGAGAAAGAGAGAGGAAGAAACAGAGAGACAAAGAGGAGGAGACAGAGAGAGGAAGAGACAGAGACAAAGAAGGAGTCAAAGAGTGAGAGAGAGGAAGAGACAGAGAGACAGAAAGTCAAAGAAGGAAAGAGAGGAAGAGACAAAGAGGGAGTCAGAAAGAGAAAGACAGACAAAGAAGAGAGAGACAGACAAGAAGTCAAAGAGAGAGAAAGAGGGAGATAGAAGTAGTAAAGAAAAAACAGTGTACCCTATTCCTTTAAAAGACAGGGTAAATTTAAAATGTATAATTGATAATTAAGGGTCTTCTCTGTAACCCTATAACACTCCAATACCACCTTGTTGTCAGTGTAAACAAGGGTATAGCCCAAAAGCACTGAGGCTACTGACAACCCATAGCCTTCCTATCAAAAATCCTTAACCCAGCAGGTTTCCAAACAGGGATGTAAATCTTAATGAATCACCATACAAAGGTCCGACCAGATCTAGGAGGAACTCCCTTCAGGACAGGAGGATAGATGGTTCCTCCCAGGCAATTAAGGGAAAAAGACACAATGGGTGTTCAGCAAGTGATAAGGAAACTCTTGTAGAAGCAGAGTTAGGAAAATTGCCCAGTAATTGGTCTGCTCAAACGTGCGAGTTGTTTGCACTCAGCCAAATCTTAAAGTACTTACAGAATCAGGAAGGAGCTGTCTATACCAATTCTAAGTTAATATGGACTGAACGAGGTTTTCATTAATAGTAAAGAAAAATTATAATCCCAAACTTACAAGGCTTTCAACTAAAATTTGCTAAAAGTTAACAGTGTAACATGTATTATCCTGCTACCACACACTCTTAAAGGAATTCTCAGACAGTTTGCAAGAAATAACGAAATCTATCCTTACTCTACAATCCGAAATAGACTCTTTGGCAGCAGTGACTCTCCTAAACTGCTGAGGCCTAGACCTCCTCACTGCTGAGAAAGGAGGACTCTGCACCGTCTTAGGGGAAGAGTGTTGTTTTTACACTAACCAGTCAGGGATAGTAAGAGATGCTGCCTGGCATTTACAGGAAAAGCCTTCTGAAATCAAACAATGCCTTTCAAACTCTTATACCAACCTCTGGAGTTGGGTGACATGGCTTCTCCCCTTTCTAGGTCCGGTAGCAGCCATTTTGCAATTACTCACCTTTGGGCCCTGTATTTTTAACCTCCTTGTCAAATTTGTTTCCTCTAGGATCGAGGCCATCAAGCTATAGATGGTCTTACAAATGGAACCCCAAATGAACTCAACTAACAACTTCTACCGAGGATCCCTGGACTGACCCACTGGCCCTCTCACTGGCCTAAAGAGTTCCCCTCTGGAGGACACTACAGCTGCAGGGCCCCTTCTTCGCCCCTATCCAGCAGGAAGTAGCTAGAGTGGTCATTGTCCAATTCCTAACAGAAGTTGGGGTGTCCTGTTTAAAGGAGGGATTGAGAGGTGAAGCCAGCTGAGCTTCTGGGTCGGATAGGGACTTGGGGAACTTTTGTGTCTAGCTAAAGGATTGTAAATTCACCAATCAGCGCTCTGTGTCTAGCTAAAGGATTGTAAACACACCAATCAGCACTCTGTGTCTAGCTAAAGGATTGTAAACGCACTAATCAGCGCTCTGTAAAATGGACCAATCAGCAGGATGTGGATGGGGCCAAATAAGGGAATAAAAGCTGGCCACCCGAGCTGGCAGCGGCAACCTGTTTTGGTCCCCTTGTACACTGTGGAAGCTTTGTTTTTTCACTCCTCACAATAAATCTTGCTGCTGCTCACTCTTTGGGTCTGTACCACCTTTAAGAGCTGTAACACTCACTGAGAAGGTACGTGGCTTCACTCCTGAAGTCAGCAAGACCACGAACCCACCAGAAGGAAGAAACTCCAGACACATCTGAACATCCAAAGGAAGAAACTCCAGACACACCATCTTTAAGAGCTGTAACACTCACTGTGAAGGTCTGTGGCTTCATTCTTGAAGTCAGTGAAACCAAGAACCCACTGGAAGGAACAAATTCTGGACACACAAGTTCCTAGGCCTCATCCAAAACATTAAATCAGACTCTTTGAGGTAGAGTAAGACACATATTTACAAGCTAGTTATGCAAGTTATGATCCACGTAAAACACTAATTGATTGTATCCAAAATATAAGTCTTCTATCATTCTGTTGTACAAAATGAATGAAATCTCTAAAATATTTCTTTAGGAACCAACACAAAGATATTCCACTGTACTAAGTTTGTTTTCTGGAAAACAAACTCTCAGGTAAATTTGCATGTATGATGTTTATAAGGGAATTAACTTTTAATTAATTATGAGAGGGGAGTTGAACAGAAGTACAATCCAGGCAGAGACAACAAGCCCACAGAATATCTTAAAAGGAATGGCTTCCTGAGTTCTCATGCATTGAGGCTAGATGACTGGGCCTTGATATAACTCTCTCCAGCCCCACTGACCAGCCATTTGATACTATGTTTCCAGGTGATGAATTTGTGTGAAATGGTTGTCTTTAAATGAAGGGCAATTCCTCAGGAGAGACTCAAGTAATTTTCGCTAGCCAGCAACATTCCTAGCATGTGGGGATGAAGGTAATTGAGAGGGGAGAATTCATTGCCTCAATGGTTACACATGTAACACTTCATAGCACCCACCACATCTATAAGAGCTAATATATTTTTTCTGGGAATTTCTTTACTGTCTTTTCTCATTTATCTTTATATATCCCTTACAAGTCAACAAAGAAATACTGCAGTGGTGGTTATAGTGACTACATTGCGGTTGCTGGCTGTTTTTTTAGTGTTTAAATTAAATAATATTACCCTTAGGAATAAAATGTAAAACCATTTTTTAAAATTCCCATCAAAATCAACATAACATACTGTTTGTGTTAGTAACAGAAATATATTTAACTGCATAGATAATAATGAATAGCAGTCTGGATTTTCAAATAAATTATTTCAAGATGATATTTACTAGGTTAGATACATGTACCCTAACTCCCACCCATTCACTTCCTAGAAATGTGTTTTAGGTGATGTTATTTAGGTGGTAAAATCAGGTCAATAACTCCTACTGAATCCTTAGATATTATGTGTTGTACAGGGAAAAGGTAGTATAGGTAAAACTTGTGTGAGACACACTTTGTTGTTTTAGACTAGATTGTAAGTTCCAGCTGTGTCTGAATGTTTGTGTTTCCCCAAAATACGTATGCTGAAATCCTAACCCTCAAGATGGCGGTATTAGAAGGTTGGGAGGTGATTAGGTCATGAGGGGTGTTAACAATAGTTCCCTTAATAAATGAAAGGCCTAAGAGAGACCCGTCGCACATTCCACTATTTGAGGACACCACTGACTGTGAGCCAAAAGCAGGACCTCCTCAGACATGGAATCTACTGGTGCCTTTATCTTAGAATGCCAACCTCCAGAACTGTCAGAAATAAATTTTTAGTTTTATAAATGCCTAGTTTGTGGTATTTTTTATGGCAGTCAATCAGACTAAAACAAATGTTTACTCTGTTGTGATCAGATAGTTTATATAACTTACCTAACACATAATAGGTACTCTAGTAGGTCGCTCCTCCTTTGACCTCAGACCTTTCCATTTGAGAAATTTTACAACTTTATTTCAAAATGCATTCCGTCTACTTTACAAAGTAAAAATACAAAGGCCTCTTATCATGATGTGATTATTATGCTTTACAAGCCTATATCAAAGTGTTTCATGTACCCCATAAATATATACACCCACACATATTAAAAATTTAAAAAGTGAATGTTATACACCTCCCCACTTCCTTTACAAAACTTAGCTCAATTCCATCTGGATAATAAGAAAAATAGGAAACTTTATTGAATAATGAGTCACTTCTATGTGTAATTTCCACTGCTAGTATGAGCCTTCAGAAGGGACTGGCTTTAAGAATTGGTACAGTTCTTGACTGAGAGGAACTTCCACCACCTAGCAGATGGGGCAATAGATTGCAAGGGCAATTATCACTCAGAGAATTGCTGATAAGGTCAAATTACTGCTGTCACTTTATTCTTAATCTCTGTATGCATTTTTTTCTAAAAGAAAACTGCATATATAATTCTACAGACCAAAAATATTGCAAAAAATATGAGTTTATATGTCCTAAGAGGGTTCCCCAATTATCACAATTGTTTCAAATGGAAACAATTTCATATTCCATATGTACATATATATAAATATATATATATGTATGTGTATATATATGCATATATATGCACACACATACACATTTCTCTGCAGATGTTAGTATGTGGAAATGTATTGCTATATAACAGGGACAATAATTAGAACTCAAAATCTAGAGTAATGCAACTGAAAGTCATATCATGCATGTATTACAAGTAAGATACTCTGCAATGTATACAAGAGAATGTAATTTTTAAGGACCAAATGTGTGTTATTAATCAGGTATACGCTCTGTAAACACTACGTGGTATAAAATTGCTTCTCAACACAGGAAATATTTATAACCTAAGTATACAGTCCAAGAAGTACTTTATTTCTGACACTTCATACCGAAGCAACCAGACTGACAAATAAGCATTCTGAGTAAAAGCAGTGTTTTAAGTAACTTTTGAACCCAATGCATGCATGCAAGGCTGATAAATGCAAACCCTTTTACATAACACTCAAATCATATTAAAGAGATGCTTCTTGACAGAGATATACTTAAACCATTCTACATTTCTCCTTTTTGTTCTCCTGTGTGAAAATGTCACCTTAAAAGCAATTTTTTAAGAAACAAGTGCTGTTTCATTTCATGTCTTCAGATACATTGTCTGCCCATGTTTTAGTGATTAGGAATTTAGAGGTTTTTGGATGTTTATTACAACTCTTTGACTTACCAGTATAAATATTTATCATACCAATAATATTTATTCTTTGATTATCTTGACATGGCAAGGTTTTTTCAATTTTATTTAAAAGAGCCAGCTGTTTTGTATATTATTTACTCACCTATATCATTGTTTCCCGTTAAATTAACACTGGCATAAGCCAGCTGCAAGTTGCAAGGAAATCGCACTGAAAACAGAGCTACTGTAAATTGTATTCGCCTCTATATACCAACAAAAACAAATAAAACTTTTTTATTAATCTCTATGACTTTGTTGTTGTTTAAAGCAAATCTACATTAGGAAGAGTTGTCAGGAAATTTGGGAAGTTATATTGTTTCCTGAAACCTGGTATTGATTGATGAGAGTGTACCAATGATTGCAAGTTCTGAGAAAAGAGTTTTACACAAAATGAATAGCAAAAGCTTGGGCATGAGAACAAACTTAGAATGTCCAAGGGACAGGAAAAAACGTCCTGGCAGCAGAGCAGCAGATAGGCAGGAATTGAATCATGTGTACTTTGGTAAGCCATACACGGGCATTGAGAATTTTATTCTTACCACAGTTGGAAGTCACTGGAATATTTTAAGCAAGAGAGTAACTGGAACTGATTTATGCTTTTAAAAGATTATCCTGATTGGCTGTGTGAAAAATAAGCGATAGGGAGCAAAAGTAGAAACAGGGACAGGAGATGACAGTGGCTTATGTATAAGATTTCTTCTAAAGATCTTGAAAGCATCATGAACTAACATCACTTGGGAAGTAGATAAATTCATTGCTGTGTCCATAGTCTATTTATTTCCCTTTTTTTGTATGTATTTGCAGAATATGTTAGTAAACAAAGTGAAATTCAAGGAAATCACTATTAGGGCTGCCTACAAATCAAGTCGGTTTAGAGCTATTATAGTTGAGTAGTAATATTCTTTCAGAAAAAATCTTAATCATAAAGCCCAATACATATACTATGGTTTCTTAAAAGTAAAGCTGCAAAACTGCTTGTGAACAATCTTACAGCTATATTTATAACTTTTTAAAGTGTTATGTACATAATTTCTTTTCTGATGACCTCATTGAATTCTAAACCATCTTTTAGCCACACATAAGCCCCAACAGTTAAAACTATTAAAATGCATTAGCATGTTCTTCATTATTTGTTTTAATCAAGAAGAACTGAAATAAGGAATATGTAACATAAATTTAGTTTTGCTAACAAAAGAACACCTCAGAGAGAAATATATCTCCTTAGAGAGGAATATATTTTATCTAGGTATTTTTTTTAAACAGTGAAGCACTTTTTAAAAAAGTAATACTGTACACAGAATTCCAAAATATAAAACAGACAAATAAATTAAGGTACCTTTATACAAAGTGATTCTATGCAGCTATTATAAAAAGTAAAATATATATGCATTGATGGGGAAGTTTTAATTTATTCCATATAAGTAAATATTAATTGAGCATTTTATATTGGAGGCATCATCCTAACAGTTGGTGATAAGATAGCAAATGATATAGGGAAAGTCTCTGTTTTCAGATGTTTTTATATTTTGAAGGAAGTAGATAAATATTAATCAATTAAATGAATATGCAAGAAATTTCCACATAGTAAACTAATCTGTAGAAAACAAAGTCATGAATTATCTAATTCTTGAGGGAACCTATTACAGACTGTGTTATTAGGGAAGCCTTTTTTAAGGAGGCATATATGAGGGAAAATCTAAATAACTAAAGAAGGTAGCCATAGGAAAATATCAGAAGAGAATATTCTGGAAAAAAAATGGCAAACAAAGACATTTCACCTCAGCCAAAGAATATGGGATGATAAAGGACAGAAAAAAGACCAGGAAGCAGGAGGAAGAGAGGTAGTGGAAGCAGATGGGATGAGGCAAATGAGACAAGATAGTGTAGGACCTTACAGGTCATGGTAGAGGAAGACACTTAGATATGATTACTTAAAAAGAAGCTATCATAGCACTGAAGCACGGAAGAGATGTGATCTAATGTCTATTTTTCAATGCCATTCTGACCAGATTTCGGGCAAACCTGGTAGACACCCATAGTAAGACTCCAGGAAAAAAAAAGTTTGATGGTTTGATTATATATTTGCTTTAAATATTTGGCTTTTCAGCTGCCTTGCATCCATTTCCCTTTAACAATTTATCTGTTTTTAAATTAATGACCTTTTCTATTAGACACACTTTCATCAGGGGCCCTGTATTGATTGGTATCTTCCAGAGAAACAGAACCAATAAAATGTGTGCGTATGTATGTATATGTGTATGCTTCTCAGAGAGAGAGAGAGAGAGAGAGAAAGATAATTTAAGGAACTGGCTCATGTGATTGTGGAGTTTGGCAAGTTCAAAATCTGTAGGATAGGCCAGCAGGCTGGAGACATAGGGAGGAATTGTCATAGTTTGTGTCCAAAAATAGTTTGCCAGAATCCTCAGTTTTTTGAGGGAGGTCAGTCTTTTTACTTAAAGCCTTCAACTGACTGGATGCAGCCAACCGATATCATAGATCCAAAGTCTAGTGATTTAATGTTAATATCATCTGAAAGCATACCTTCACATCAATGTCTAGATATATTTGACAGATATCTGGGTACCATGTCTTAGCCAAGTTAATGCATAAAATTAACTATCCCAGCCTCCATTCCCTCTGGTCAAAGGGCAAGCATGTGATTCAAGCTAGGTCAATCAGTTGCTCTCTCCCTCAAATTTGCACTGGGTTAAAAAGACAAAGAATTACATCCTGTCTATACAGTCATGCCAAATCACATGATCCATCTCTAACCCCTAAAACACATAGGTATGGCTTTTGTTCTCAACCTTCAGCTCCTAATTCCTTTAAAAAGTTACCAGTATATTCTGTGAGGCCACAGTGAATCTTCTAATAGTTTACTTTTATGTAGGCCAGAGTCATTTGGCTTGTTTGAAATTAAATCTATATATATGTGTATATATATATATATATATATATATATATATATATATATATATAATTGCTTCAGTCAGGCTCCAGGTACTTGGAAAGACATTCATCAAATTAATAATGGTTATCCTGGGGACTGGGCTTTGAGGATTGAGGATTTCTGATTTTTAATATGTGTCTAATCTTTTTAAATGTTTCTGTATAATTTTTAATTAGCAGCCAATTATTTTATAATTAAAGTAAATTCTGAAAAACTTTCTACATTAGTGTGTGGAAAAACAGCAGAATTGCCAAATTTATAGGGTGAAGAAGTCCTATGTTTACCTAGAGGGGAAACCCTGAACCACCACAGCCCAACAGGAGGCTCTGTGGGACAATTTGGAAAACATTACCATAATCTATTGTTTTTATATTTATTTAGAAAAGAAGCAAAGGGAGCAAGATACCTCCCCGTCTGACATTTAAAATTTGATTCACTGATATATCTTGGCTCGCAGTATCACCTTGTGGCATTTGGCGTCTGCTGCTCCCCCTCCCCAAAGTCATAATATACTGCATAATTAATTCAGCACAAGTAGTGACAATGCCAACTCTGTTTATTTAAAAAGATACCTCGACTGTTCTTTTGAATAAATAGATTGCATTCCTTTAAAAATCCAAAATAATACTGAATTAATTAGAAGTAGCGCAATCAGAATAAATTAGGTCCTATCTACATACAACTCGGTTTTAAAGCTAGAAATTCAAATTAATAACTAATTTGAATTAGCTACTTCTTCCCATGTGTCTCTGAGTAAACACCAAGCCAGACAAAAAATTTCCATTGCCAATAATAATAGTAACAATAGCAAATATTGTTAAACTCTTACTATTTGCTGGTAACTAGTTAAGCATGCTTCATAAATCTTCTTTTATAGTAGTCATGAAAACCACATATCTGAGCTATTACCTTCATTTTGTGGATGACAAGTTCAAACTGAGTTTTAGAGACATTAAGCAACATACTCAACATCACACAAGATTTAAATTCAGACTCTGAGCGCTTACAAACTATCTTACATTGTGATGGTAAACATCTTTGCAAATTTTCCCTCATAATTGAGTAAGCCATCAGAGTTTCAGAATAAATGTGTAGGAAAACTTATAAACATCAGGGACAAGCTTAAGGACCTGACATCTTTTACTTTTGTGTGTGTTTCATAGAAAAAAAGAGCTCAAAGGTTAATTTAAAGTAATACTTTGAACAAACTCCTTAACAAGAAGAGTTAGACTTCATACTTGTTATTCAGCAGAATAGTGACTTTGTTCATACAACTAAACTAACGAACTCAATTCCTCCTTTCGACCGTTTCTTTTTTTTTTTTGCCTACTTAATAGTTATTTTATATCTGTTTCTTATTATTTATTTATTCCACTAAAAATTTCAATGTCTTCACATTATCTATAATTGGTGCTATGGTATATTACAGTTGAATATAGTTGAACCTGTTCAAATACATTTTGACCAATGATAAGGAGAACCAAGGATTCCTTTGCTTTCATATTACTTCACACATGACTTTTTTAAAAATTTACTTTAATTTCTGGGATACATGTGCAGAACGTGCAGGTTTGTAACATAGGTATACACATGCCATGGTGGTTTGCTGCACCCATCAACCCATAATCTACATTAGGTATTTTTCCTAATGCTATCCCTCCCCTATTCCCCGACCCCCAGACAGGCTCCCATGTCACACACCACTTTTAGAATCACAATACAATTTCACATTCAGGACAATACTTGCTGAATTTTAGTTTGTGTTTGTGTGCGATTGTTGATGGGAAGAACAAAATGGCAGTCACATCATATGTTGACTCTAGATGTATTATTTATCATTTGTTTCTTCAAAATATTTTGACAAACGATCTTCGCATTAAAAGGCTGTGGGCAGTTTGGGAGCTACCAACTGTTTCCCTCTTCATTGATCACTTTGCTGGCCCCAAAACATATCCACAGAAAAAATTTTGAAAGTGATTGGCCAAGGGACTCAGTGAGGATATACTTTAATATTTAGAACACTATTAAAAAGAAAAGGAGACATTATTAACAATATGCTGGGACAAGAATTATAATCTGGGACTTTCTATGGCAAATGGGATATATGATTACTTGATCTAGACTGTATAAAATAAATAATACATTTGGATAATCTACAATTACAATAAGTATTTATACACACAAACATATATATACGTACATACACACACACACACACACACACACACACACAGACTTCACATATGTACCTTTACAACCAATATACTTTAATTGAGACTGAGAGGACAAGAGCCATGATTATTCATATTTATATTCAATGACTTATTACATAATAAACATATTTTGAAACTTTGATGAGTTAATTCAATTCAAAATATGCAAAAAATATCAGGCTGGGCACGGTGGCTCATGCCTATAATCCCAGAACTTTGGGAGGCCAAGGCAGGTAGATCGTCTGAGGTCAGGAGTTCGAGATCAGCCTGACCAACATGGTGAAACCCTGTATCAACTGAAAAAATACAAAAATTAGCCGGGCGTGGTGGCACACGCTGGTAGTCTCAGCTACTTGGGAGGCTGAGAGAGGAGAATCACTTGAACACAGGAGGCATAGGTTGCAGTGAGCCAAGATCGTGTCACTGCACTGCCTTGGTGACAAAGTAAGACTCCATCTCAAAAAAAGAAAAAAAAAATACTGTATATCTGCTATGTGAAGCCAATGGGTTTCAAGTTAGGATATAATGACAAAGAAGTTTAAAGAATTCATAGCGTAGTGAAAGAAAAACATTCATAGTAAATGAACACACTGTAATGAAGAGTTTAATATTTATAGTAGGAATAAATGGGATCACAAAGAGAAACTATTAGTTTTGAGGATCTATCATTTTAGGTTAACTGATATGAACCTTCAATAACAAATATGTGCTTAACATATGAAACAGAGAGAAAGTAGAGTAATTCTCAGAGAAGTTCAGGGTCATATGTGATGTTCTGTGTGCCTACACAAGTTGTACTATGTGTGCTAGAAGAGATGAGACTGGAAAGTGGTCAGATATAAGTTACTTTGAATGATAAGATAAAAGCCGTGGAATTCATTTGGTGTATGATGGAAAACACTGAACCTTTTTAAACATCAAAAAATCAGATCAGCATTGTATTGAGAAACAAAAACAAAAACAACTTTGGCTTTATTGTGATGGTGGTTAGAGGAGTGAGAGACTGGAGGCCAGATGCTGAGTTTAGAGTATGTCTTTAAATAGGTGTTTTGACAGTGTAAATAGACAGGTGTCAAACAGATTTGAGTAAGAGTATATAGGTAATGCAGAAAATGGCTTTGGAGATTGATTGAGTTTGGAATGGAGGTCATTGAAGTCTAGGTTCAAATCAATAATGACCCCAGGAGTAACAATACATAGTAAGTATGGATACATTAGAATTGGATAGAAAGAATAATGAGGCATCTGCCAGAAACACAGTTAAAAATATCCAGAAAAAGACGAGAAATGCAAACTTGGAACTGAAGACAGATTTCAAGTTAGAAGACTTATCTACAACAAACACATAATCCCTATTTGAGGAAAAATAGAACTCTATATAGGTTTGCTCAACTCAATCTTAGTAAAACAATAAGGGAGAAAAAAAGAATTACAAAAGAGAGAAGCCTTGGAAATCTTTAAAATTTAATCATAATTTTAAAATAAATTTCAAAATAAATAAAAGTGATCAAAGATTTAAGAGGTGAAATCCAAGGCCACCAAGGGAATGAGAAAAAATGGTACTTCCATAAAAATAAAAGAGAGGAGAGATTTCCCAGACTGTAATATATTTAATGTGAGGCTATGCCAAGAAGAAATGATAAGTGTTGTAGATCACTGAAAATCAACATTACTTTTCTGATAACTGAGAAAGCTTCCCCGGAGGGAGAGGGTACCATAGATAAACCAGAGAAGCTGTTTTTGACATGAAAGCTAGATTTTTTAAGACAAAGATTGAAGTTGAGATGTTTGTCACTAGAAATTATTGGGATCCAATCCAATGGTTTTAAATAGGGGGAGAGAAAAAGATGACCATGTTCAGTGAGCAACTGATGTTGAAATACTGAAAACCACATGGTGCAATAATTAAAGGAAGGTATACACAGTAAACGCATAGAAAATATGTTAATATATCATTTTCTGTCCAGGGATAAATTACACTGCAAAAGAAAAAACAGCCAACCAATCAAGCAAACACATAAATGTATGCTACTGTTCAATTGAAAAAAATGCATAAGGATTTATCATGGTTTTATCTGTGCTTCATTAGAAAATAAAGCCAAGGATTTTATACTCCAAATTCTACAGACTTTTTTCATAATACCAGAAAACCTTAACTTTACAGACATAATAACTTTAAAAGAGTTGGAAATTAAGAATAAACATACATAATAATATATCTGGGCAATAATTTATTTCATCCTACTTGCCTAGCATCCTCAACGTAGTTTGGCATACATTAAGGTCCTATAGAAATTTATCACATTAATACTAAATTAGCAGAGTACTATGAATTGCTTTCTACCTTTGTAATACCAGATGTATATATTTATGTGTTCAATATAATATTAATCTTAGTGTTTGTGAAAACATTAATTTGCCAAAGAGAGTTGTTTATATTAGAAAACCATGTAATCTACATTTATAAAATCAGTGTATTTCTAAACAAGTGACTTTAAATTTTGATATAAAGCGATTTTTATTTTTATTATATCATAGTTCATGAGATAAATTTATTAATAGACTAGATTTTTAAAAGTTTTTCTGAACTGACAAATTCTGCATGTATTATAATGGGGTTAGGAATGGTTTCTCAAGTCAAGAATACCACCAAAGTAAGGAAAATTTCACATCAACATAGATGAACAGGTGGCAAGTCTTCCAAAATTTGAAGAATTCTTTCAAGAAAGGATCAGCAAGTATGTAATTAGAGTCAACATGTTCTGTTTAGCTGACATTAATGGTTAGCTCTCACTCTGGAGAGCAAGATCTTATTGAAATTTCATGAAATTTTAGCAGAATATATAAAGGAAAATAGAAAAAGAGACAATCAAAAAGAATAAAAGTACAGACATAAACACAGTAATTTGAATGTGAAGCTCAAAAACTAACTCCAGTTTTTATACCTAGTGTTCTAGAATGGATTCAAAATAACAATGTACATAACAATGTACAGAAAAACCTGATGCCAGTACTAAGGATGATTTTATTTTCTAAAGATTGCCACAATAACATTTTCTTTTCCATATGCTCTTCTTATAATGTGACTTGGACACTCCTCATATAGGGAGGTGGAGTATGTTTCTACCCCTTGAAAGTGGCAGAGATTTGACTACAACAGAACTGACCCTTCAAATTCCATAGCTAATTTATGAAAATTTCTGCCTAATTCTCTTGGGAAGCTTGTTGTGACAACCCACTGTCTTGCTGTGAGGAAGCCCCAACAGCCTATAAGAGGCTTCAGTGGGGTGAAAATGAAGCCTCAGTCTTCAACCCTGGATGAGCACCAGCCAACAGCCAAAATCAACTTGGTAGCCATCTAGGTTAATCATTATGAAAGTGGCACCCAGCCCTCAGTTAAAGTGCCACAGCTGATGCTGCATGGAGCAAAGATAAGATGTTTTCTCAAGTCTTGCTAAAATTGCAGCTTAGTGAGCAAATTAAATGATAATAGTTTGAGCCCACTAAGTTTTGGTGGCCTGTTATACAGTGACGGATAATCTGACCAAGTGCCTAGGCTTACAAGTAAATATATCTATATTTTTGTACATGAAATAAAAAAATAAATATTTGCCATAATTACTTAAATGTATAAACCTTAAATTCTCATTTTTTCAAAGTATGTTAAGGAATGGCTCAATCTGTTAAAAATGATAAAAGGATCAAGATTGATCATTCCAGAATTTCTTCCATAATATTTAATTCAAAAAGCAAGGTTTTAAAAGAAAATAAAAGAATAATTGTTCAAAAAAAGATTTATTGATCTTCAGTTAAAGACCTCCTTTTTTTACTGGCAAGAATCCACTATCCTCGGGATCTTTCATGCTCTTTGCCCAAACACTACTTTACAAAGGATTCAGAGCATAAAAAATTTCTTGACTTATTTCTTCACCATTAGTTCATTATTCTCCTTATGTTAGGATATGCAATATTTAATATTGGATTGGGTTTGTCATCCGAAGACTGAATAAGTTTTATCCTTGGACTAGTTCTACTTTGAGTACTGATACTCAAAATATGAATATTATAGTACAACAAGGGAGATAGTGAGGCATTCTGACCAAAAATTTGCCCATACTCTCTGAAAATACTTTTGGATATAAATATTTTTCAACAACTATGTCCACCTACAGAGTGAATCTCCAACTTAACCCAGGCTGCCAGAGCCAGAAAAAACCTGCTATCAATTTTTGCATGTAGAGCTAGGACTCAAATGTATCTTAATTTTATTTACTCTTCCTAAATTATATCTGTATCTATATACTTAAACTGTCTACCAAAAACGTTTTTGTGTATATTCAACACATGCAACCAGTTAATATTTGTGCAGAGCTTAGCATAGTTCATTACGAACAGAACATTCTATACAACCTCTAGACATTATGATCACTTATGTTATTACCCCAAATTGAAAGTATAATCTGGTCTCTAGCACTAAACTGCATAGGAATGAGAGAGATGTTCAGTCTGTAATCTGGAGAGGAAAGGAAGCTCAATGATCCTTTATAAAATTAAGTTTGTACACTCTGCTTTTCAAGCAGCAGTCTCTATCTTCCTTTACTTTCATCAATGAACTAACTACTAGTAAACAGTCATCAGACTGACTCATTGAATTGGATTATTGCGGTTTCAATGTATACCTTCTCTTGGGGTCCCACTGGTACACTAGCTGAATCTATTAACTCGGAAACATAAATTAATACTAAAAATATATTTTTCTTTTTCCTTTTTTATATTTAAAAGGATTTTAATTGGAAGTACACACACACACACACACACACACACACACACACACTCAATACAGAGTGGCAAATTTGTATGGGGATGATTGAAAAAGATTATTATCAAGTATTAAATATTTGTTTCAGCATATTTGTTTTTTCACTGTTGTCTTTCCAAATAGAAATTTTTGAATGAAACAAAAATGCACATTTTAATACCAGCCCAATATACTTGATCCTTACATGTTTAAATTTCATGTGCAAAAAATGATTAGTCATAGAGCAAACCCACCCTCTTGTAGAAATT
Source organism: Pan troglodytes (assembly GCF_028858775.2). Taxonomy (NCBI): domain Eukaryota; kingdom Metazoa; phylum Chordata; class Mammalia; order Primates; family Hominidae; genus Pan; species Pan troglodytes. The sequence goes on from NC_072406.2 coordinate 66,715,078, forward strand.
TTAAAAGATGTTAATGCCAGCCTAATATACTTGAACCTTACATGTTTAAATTTCATGCACAAACAATGATTAGTCATGGAACAAACCCACCCTCTTGTAGATATTTTAAAAGATAAATAAAAATGAAACTTTTTTAAAAAAAGAGTTATATTTTAGGTTCAGGGGTCCATATGCAGGTTTGTTACATAGGTGAAGTCGTGTCATGGGAGGTTGTTGTATAGATTATTTCATCACCCAGTTAGTAAGCCCAGTACCCAATAGTCATCTTTTCTGCTCCTCTGTCTCCTCCTACCTTCCAACCTCAAATAGACTTCAGGGTCTGTTGTTCTCTTCCTTCTGTTCATGAGTTCTCATCATTTAGCTCCCACTTATATGTGAGAATATGCGGTATTTGGTTTTCTGTTCCTGTGTTAGTTTGCTAAGGAAATTAGCCTCCCACTCCCGCAAAAGACATGACCTCATTATTTTTTATAGCTGTATAGTATTCCATGTGGTATATGTACATCATTTTCTTTATCCAATCTGTCATTCATGGGCATTTAGATTGACTCCATGTCTTTGCTATTGTGAATAGTGCTGCCATGAACATACATGTGCATGTGTCTTTATGGCAGAATGATTTATATTCCTCTGGGTATATTCCCAGTAATAGGACTGCTGGATCAAATGGGAGTTCTTCTTTTAGCTCTTTGAGAAATTGCCACATGGCTTTCCACATGGTTGAACTAATTTATACTCCCACCAACAGTGTATAAATTTTCCCTTTTCTCTGCAACCTTGCCAGCATCTGTTATTTTTTGACTTTTTAATAATAGTCATTTTGACTGACTGTGCAATGGTTTCTCATTGTGGTTTTGATTTGCATTTCTCTAGCGATTAGTGACATTTAACTGTTTTTCATTTTTTTATTGGCCACATGTATGTATTCTTTTGAAAAGTGTTCATGTCCAAAAGAAAACACTTTTTGATGTTTTTATTTAATTCTTGTAATTTTAAATTCCTCACAGATGCTGGATATTAGACCTCTGTCAGATGCATAGTTTGCAAATATTTTCTCCCGTTCTGTAGGTGGTCTGTTCACTCTGTTGATAGTTTATTAAGCTGTGCAGAAGCTCTTAAGTTTAATTAGATCCCATTTGTCAATGTTTGCTTTTGTTGCAATTGCTTTTGGTTCTTTGTTACGAAATCTTTGCCTGTGCCTTTGTCCTGAACGGTATTGCCTAGGTGGTCCTCCAGGGTTTTTCTAGTTTGGAGTTTTACATTTAAGTCTTTAATCCATCTTGAGTTGATTTTTGGTTATGGTATAAGGAGGGGGTCCAGCTTCAATCTTCATATGGCTAGCCAGTTCTCCCACCACCATTTACTGAATAGGAAGTCTTTTTCCCACTACTTTTGTCAGCTTTGTCGAAGGGCAGATGGCAGTAGGTGTGCAGCCTTATAAAAATTATGTTTGTCATCATTACTTTTACCAGTCCTTTCAAGTAAAATTTTTATGTTCACCATCTTTAATAGTTTGTGTGTTTTTTTTGTTTGTTTGTTTTTGTTTTTGTTTTTTGGGTTTTGTTTTTTTTTGTTTTTTTTGGCTGGGATTCAACAAAATAACATAATGGCATATAACTTTAGGTATTCTACATCTATTTTGTCCAGTCAAGTTCTGATTAGCTTTTTTGCCTGCAAAAATAATTCATTTGGCTGAAAACATATTTTTATCCAATGCACATAACTATTTATTTTTCTCTCCAGCTGTTTTTTTTATTCATGCAAGTTAACTGGACCAGTGATCATTGCTGTGAGTAGACTCAAAAGTGATTCTCAGCTATTTTAGATCTGCTGTGAGAAAAACCAATAGATGTTTTAATATTATAACATTGGATAAGCACTCTGGCTTTACATTTAGGAGGCATTCCTGTTCTATTCCTCAAAATCTCAAATAGAGGACCCTCAGAACTTCAGTTCTCATGTATTTTGAGGAAAAAAAGTCAAGTAGCTTCCAACAAATTCTAACACTTTGAGCCATTTTGGGAACCCAGAGAGCTGATTGCTTTCCAGGGAAATAGTAAAAATACTGGTTAAATGGTTAAATCCTAGACCACGGAATTTTTAAAAACAGAATATGTGTATACACACACACACACACAAATACACCTTTTAGGGGAGAAATTGATATTTTTGCCTCAGCAGAATATCCATTTGCCTTAAAATTCTTATTCTTAGGTATGTACATCAATCATCTGGGGAGGTCCAAGCTGTGAAATCCAAACTGACAGAAATTTATAGCTCCATTAGCATTTATCAAAAATACAGGATTAAGTGTAGAAAATATGTATTCATGCTTCACTTTTCTATATCTTTACTTTAAGAGGTAAGTATTTGTATTCAGTATTTGTTAGCTCCTACCTTCAAACAGCCAAACATAATCTCCAATAACATTTCAGAATTCTACTGGGCCAAAAATGTATCCTATTGACCTGTGTGTCCTCTGACTTACGACTGCATGTTTAAATATGTATTTAAGAAAATGCTGCACTGATTATTTGGAGTTTTTCAGAATGGCTAGTGAACTCCTTGGTGATTTATTGGTAAAAAAATAAAATAAAATAACCATGTTGGACTGTTGTTTCATAACATACTTTCTACTTTGTAAATTATATAATTACTCTTTGTGTTAAAAATGTATTCATACTCCCTGAAAATAGTTTTGGACATAAATATTTTTCAATGTGCATATACTGAGTTTTGCTATTATAAATTTTATGTCTACAAAATACTTGAACATGATCCCATTGGGTTTTAAAACATGCAAATAAAGGGAGAAAGATAAGAGTATATTTACCGGAGTTCTCAACTCAGGTATGGCAGCTTGATAAGTGAGTGGACGGCAATCACGAGTGTTTGGCACAAGGACACAAGGAAGAAACATTGGACCCAAGTCATCTCCATCCAGAACATCCACTGTGAGAGTGGTGGTGGTGGTTCGCCTCTCATTCAGATTTTGGGCACGGTCCTGTTAGAGAGAAAAACAAACAAGAGGTAGTTTATAGAAATTAGGCACAATGGCCAGGAGCAGCGGCCCATACCTGTAATCCCAGAACTTTGGGAGGCCAAGGTGGGTGGATCACTTGAGGTCAGGGGTTTGATACCAGCCTGGCAAACATGGTGAAACCCCACCTCCACTAAAAATACAAAAATCTGGGTGTGGTGGCAGGAGCCTGTAGTCCCAGCTACTTGAGAGGCTGAGGCAGGAGGATCGCTTGAACTTGGGAAGCAGAGGTTGCAGTGAGCCAAGATCACGCCACTGCACTCCAGCCTGGGCGACAGAGTGAGACTCAGTCTCAAAAAACAACAACAAAAAAGAAATTAGGCACAATGTAGACTTAGTTTTCATTGAAAAAAAAAAAAAGATTGGTAAATTAACTTGCTTAAACCAGTTTTAAGTGTTTGAGTCAGGATGTAAACTGAGATCCAATTGTCTTCAAAGCAACTTTCTTGAAAGTATGTTACAGTAGTTAAGCTTTTGTATGTTAGGCCTTTACCTAACAGTTCACATTACTAGACAGCCTAACCATAAAGGTCACTCTCATCTCATTAGAGCATTTACTTTAGAAACCTTGTTATTGTAAATTCTTTCTCTGCGCCTCTGAGATGTTAATCTTTTATAAGCTGCTTGTCAGTTCTACAAACCAGGCCCATCTTTTTCATGCCCTGGGGGGCCATCTCTTTGAAATGTAATAGTCAAGGAAGAAGCCCGTATTTCCCAGTTTCTGTGGGAGGGTAGGAGCCTGACTTCCTTTGGAGGCTTGCTCCAATTTCTAAAACTACTTTCTGTCATGAAAATTCAAGGAAATTTATTTTCCTTTGGGAATGCCAATTAGTAAACACATCTGGTCTGTGATTCCCCCACACCCAAGTCCACTGGAGTGTTTAACAGCTCTCCAGCCATTTTTTCTATTAGAGATCAGTTCAGATCTAGTCTGTATTCTGGTCTCTCTTCTCTATTGCAATAGCTGTGAATACAGTCTTCCTTATCATTTAACTTTGTCTAGTGCAATTTTGCTGTAGGAATACATTGTTACTAACTAAAATCCAAAGTTTCTTTAGATTTCCCCAGTTTTTACTTAATGTCAGTTTTCTGTTTCAGGATCCCAATCAGGATACCAGTTTGCATTTAGTCATAATGGTTCCTTAGGCTCATTTTGGCTGTGACAAGTTCTCAGACTTTTGTTTTTGATGACATTGACAATTTTGAGCGCTGGATATTTTGCAGAATGTCCCTTAATGGGTGTTTATCTGGTGTTTTCCTCAAGATTCAACTGGGGTTATGTGATTTATGTAGGAAAACCACAAGTCAACTGCTATTTTGACATATTTATCAAAAGTATATGACTAATATGACTTATCACGGTTGTTAACTTCATCACCTGGCTGAGGCTGTATCTAGTCAGTTTTCTCAACTATAAATTTCCTCTTTCTTGTTTCCCTTTCATTTCTTTGGAAGGAAATCATGATGGACAGCACACACTTAAAGAATGGGTAGTAATTTTATTAGAAATGTAAATTGTTTATATTTATCTGAAGAATGTTTGTCATAGGACAGAAGAAAATAATACTGGACCTAAGTCATTTCCATGAAGAACATCCATTGTCAAGGGTGGTGGTGGTAGCATCATTCATTATGACAGAATCTGGAAATGTTTTTACTTTCACAGCATTTAGTTATTATTTTGAAGAACTATTATGCTTTTCTGCCTTTTTGAATTCTATTTTGTACAACATTGACAAGTATACTTGCATGCATGTTCACGTAGCACTATTCACAACAGACAAAACTTGGCAAAAGCCCACATATTTATCAATGAATAAATGGATAAACAGATTGTGGTATGTACACACAATAGCATATGATTCAAGCATAAAAAGAAATGAAGTACTGATATATACAACAACATGAATGAGCCTTGAAAACATCATGTTTTCAAATAAAGAAGCCAGACAAAACATAAGGTCACATATTATATGATCCATTTATATGCAATATCTGGCAGCAGTAAACATATTGGTGGCTACAAGGAGCTGGGGAGGGGATATGGAAAGCAACTGCATGAGTGGTGCCAGCTCTTTTTGGAGTGATTAAAATGTTTGGGAACTGGATAGAGGCGGTGGTTGTACAATACTGTGAGTGCACCAAATGCCATTGAATTGTTCACTTTAAAATGGCTAATCTTATTTTGCTAATTTATGTTAAATAATTTTTAAAAGTAATTATACTAACAGACCTGTATTTTATTTTTTTGTTCATAAAATGTCTTCCTTTGTGACAGTTCCCAGACATTAATATTTGCCTTCCAATTAAAAAAAAAAGTCCCTCTTGTTAAGCATGGTTAATAGTACATTTTGGTTAAGCTCATTCCCAGTCTGGTTGCTCATAAAAACTTGTAAAGCAATGCTTGAGGGTAAAGTTTTAGGAAACACGAATTTCTGTTGGTGGAATTTTGTCAGTACAACCTTGTCTAGAATGTAATAACTTTGTGGTTCCAGGATTCTTTGATATTTTGATACAGTATAAGACATACTGTGATAAAATTATAGCTTAAAAGAACACAAAATGTTTAAATTTTCAAAGTTTCGGAACTCACTCAGATCCCTAGAGGCACTATAAAGATTATTCAAACCTAAAGACATTTGAGATTCAACAAACAGAAAGAAGTCTTTTCTGAACTTCTTTTATGTCACTAAAAGTAGATACTTATGGGAGTGAGGCTGCCATGAATTCCCTCTCCCAAGAAAGTTTATGAAAATGAAGAAAAAACAAGGAAATCTATTCTTACCTACATAAACACGATCACAAGCTATTTTAATCTCCCCTTTGACTCCTAGAAACCTAGTTTTTCTTCCCTTAGAAGCCTCCTCCCTCTCATTGTGTTAAATATATACACCTTCTTTAGCTGTTTAAGGAGCTGTGTATATGCACTCCCATATGTATATCAACCTCTAGGCCAGTTGAAAAGTAGAGTTGGAGCAACATGTGGCATGTGAGATAATTTTGGTGGTTCACAAATTAACTTTATAAACTATTCTTAAGATGTATGAATTTTGAACATGTAGAAAAATATTAATTTAAAATAAATGTATGTGTATATTTTAAATTTTAGAAAAAAAACTAGCTCATCAAACTTGCCACTTTTTTAATACTGATCTTTTATTTAATTAGGTTATAGCTATGTCTACAATATATGAATTAATAGACAAATGATGTAATGATTTGTTCAGTCAGCATATCCTGAGTAGCTTCCAAGGGGCAGATTCCAATACACTGCTTCTGACGGTCTCAAAAAAATGATGAGGACATGTTTCCTCATCCCATTATTAAGAGAGTCATTTAGTACTGAAAATTACTAATGTTAAGATAATGTGACCTCATAAAGATTAGTAGGTTATATTTTCACATACATTTCCCTTTGTGTTGCATCATCCAGTGTTTTAAATCATTAAGTAATCTCATCTTCCATATTTCTAAAGTTATATTAAAGTTTAAGAACTAAAACAAATCTTTAAATTTCTAAATATATATATATAAACTGGAAGCTTCTTTAATAGGGGTGGTAAACTTTTGTTACATTTATTAATGATTTTACATTTGACATTTTTTCTCAATAACATAAATAACATAAGTTAATAAAATGACATATTTAATATGTATTTGTAAATTTACTTGTGGCATTGGAGTTAATATTTGAAAATTTTTTTATTTATAATTTATTTATTTATTTATTTATTTATTTATTTATTTTAGAATGAGAATCTCACTACATTGCCTATACTGACTTCAAAATCCTGGGCTCAGGTAATCCTCCTACCTCAGCCTTCTGAGTAGCTAGGACTATAGGTATGTGCCTGGCTTTAACCCACCATTTAAAATAATGATTGCTTATGAAGTTTTAAAAGATTGAATTAATCTAAATTTAATTTATAAAAATAGTAAATAGATAATAAATATTAAATATTTATAATATTTTATGTGATACATGAATGTAGCATGCATATATAAACACACATATATATGCATATATACACATACATGCATATAACTGCCAGAGGCAGTATTTCTACCCTTCCATGTCACTCAGCCTTCTTTATATGTAATCATCAAATCACTATAATAAACAAATTTGAATTTTTTAATGTTATGTTTTCTTTCAGTCTGTCAGCATCAAATCTCTCACTATTATCTGCTTCTTTGGGTCATTGTCACTACTCCATAGAATAGATACTGGTGTGTTAAAGATAGTGTATTTACAGGAAGTGTATACCAAAATACATAATAGGAGTTTTTTCTCATATTGGGGAAAGATATTGCTTACAAAGTGTTGAGCTCTAAAATTTGTATTTTTAAGTGGGAAATAAAAATAATCCTGGCAAAACGATTGTGAGCAGAGATGTAGCAACAAAATCTACTAACAGTTTCCACACGTGGGAATTCTCTCACATTTTATCACCAACACATATCACATAGGAAAATATATAAAAATATGTCTCATGCACACTCATAACTTGTGAGCCCATAATGGTAATGCTAATTCATGATGTTCTCCCAATTTGGAATCAGATTTGATCTGAAAATATTCATTTAAAAAATAATCCTTCAGCAATTGAGATAAAAATCAAAACAAAAACAACAAAAACAGAAAAAACAAAACAACCTACACTTTTGATCTTTATAGTAATATACTACTGCTCAAGGCTCTTCTGAGTAAATGAAATAACATTCTAAATTGTGAGTGGTAAAAAATAAAAAATAACTATTTCTATAAACATTCCATATAATTTAATTATGTTTTCATTTATGTTATGTGATAATCTAATATATATTAAAATCCACAAAGAAGAGCTCCTTTCTTCCCTTTCCCATTTTCATCTGCATTTCTCTTCTTTTTTTAAAAATAAGAATATATATTTAACTTCAATTATTTAAAAATAACAGGATATTACATTAAGTTAGGAAACTGTGATTCTAGTTGGCAAGCAAGAATATCTTTTAAAAAGTTAAACAAGTTCAACCACTACTCTGAACAGAATTGTGTCTCCCCAACCTCAAGCTAGAAAATCTAGAGTAAATTGATATGTTTCTGGAAACACATAATGTTCCAAGATCGAATCAGGAAACTATTGAAACCCTGAACAGATGAATATTAAGCTCTGATATTAAATTAGTAATAAAAAACTTACCAACGAAAAAAAAGCCCTGGACCAGATAGACACACAGCTGAATTCTACCAGACATACAAAAATTGACGCAAGATGAATTAAAGATGTAAATGTAATACCTCAAGCTATAAAAATCCTAGAAGAAAACCTATTAAAACTCTTCTTGACATTGGCTTTAGCAAGGATTTTGTAATGATGATATCCTGAAAAGCAATTGCAACAAAAACAAAAACTGACAAGTAGCACCTAAACTAAAGAGCTTCTGCACACTAAAATAAACTGTCAATACAGTAAACAGAAAATGGAAAGAATGGGAGAAAAGCTATGCAAACTATGCATCTGACAAAGGTCTAATATTCAGAATCTATAAGGAACTTAAACAATTTAAGAAGCAAAAGACAAACAATCCCATTAGAATAGGGGCAAGGGACATGAACAGACACTTCTCAAAATAAGACATACATGCAGCCAACAAATATATGAAAACATGCTCATCAGCATTTATCATCAGGGAAATGCAAATCAAAACCATAATGAGATATCATCTCATACCAGTTAGAATGGCTATTATTAAAAAGTCAAAAAATTACATATACTGGTGAGGCTGCAGAGAAAAGGAAATGGTTATATGCTGTTGGTGGGTATGTAAATTATTTCAGACACTGTGGAAAGCAGTTTGAAGATTTCTCAAAGAATTTAAAACCAAGCTACCATTCAACCTACCAACCCCATTACTGGGTATACACACAAAGAAATATAGTGCGTTCTACCAAAAAGACAGATGCATGTCTACATTAATTGCCATGCTATTCACAATAGCAAAAAACATGGAATCAACCTAGGTGCCCATCAATAGTGGATTGCATAAAGAAAATGTGGTGCATATACACCACGGAATACTACAAAGCCATAGAAAAGAATGAAATCATGTCCTTTGAAGCAACATGGATGAAGCTGGAGGCCATAATCCTAAATGAATTAATGCAGGAACAGAAAACTAAATACTACATAATATCAGTTTTTCAATGGGAGCTAAACACTGAGTGCCCAGGGAAATAAACCTGGGAACAATAGACTGTGAACTACTGGGGCAAGGAGAGAGAATGGATCAAAAAACTACCCATTGAGTACTATGCTGACTACCTGAGTGCAATACACCCATGTAACAAACCCGCATATGTACTCCCTGTGCTTAAAATAAAAGTTGAGGAAAAAAATAATGCTTCTATGAACATTAACCAGAGGAAGTTGGGTATTCTATTGTCTTGAAAACATTTTTTGTTTGAGATATTTGCCTAATATTTCTTATTTTTTATGCAAACCAGTAGACAGAATTATATCATCATTTATAGCCCCAAATGCTCATGTATCTTTAGTAGCCAAACACTCAGTAAATATTAGGTCCCATAAACCATCACCTGCTATCCTCCCATTTCGCTCTCACTCCTCAGAAAATGCCCAAGAAACTTGCAGAGTTAAAACAATGGGGTTACAATTAACACGAATTCCACACATCAGTAGGAAGCAGAAGTGAGGGAAGGTCAGGGTAGGGGTTATTTCTGAAAAGTTGTTTACAAGGTTGAAATATAAAATATAGAAAATTAATTTTACCTATACAAACACATAAGTTTGCAATGCTTACACATTTTATTTGAATATTTCTGTCCATAAAGATAAAAAATTGAGCTAATAAAGAAATAGTAATATTATAATTTTAGGAATTATATCTTGTTAGGAAAGATAGCTAGCATCCCTTCTCTAGATTTTGCTATTTGAGAAATATACAACACCCTTGCTATTCATAAAATAATTTAGAAATTATAAATTATTCTTGCCATGATTCTAAATTAAATTTAGGCCGGGCGCAGTGGTTCATGCCTGTAATCCCAGAACATTGGAAGGCCAAGGTGGGCTGATCACTTGAAGTTGTTAATGGTTTCAGACCAGCCTGGCCAGCACAGTGAAACTCCGTTTCTACTAAAAATACAAAAAATTAGCCGGGAGTGGTGGCACATGCCTGTAATACCAACTACTCGGGAGGCTGAGTTAGGAGAATCATGAACACGAGAGGCGAAGGCTGCAGTGAACCGAGATCACCCCACTGCACTACAGCCTGGGTGACAGAGCAAAACTCCATCTCAAAATAAATAAATAAATAAATTATAAAATAAGTAAATATAAACTTTTTTCTTTCTGGTAATTAAGAAATCTTGATTACAAAAGTGTTCTTATATATTTCACTCGGGATAACAATAATATAAAAGAGAGTTTGCTTTGAAGAAAAATGATATGTAAAGAGATTACTTTGATTCTATGTGAATTAGGGTAACATATCAAAGTTGAGGTTATAATAATATGTAGTAAATTTCAACAAAAAGAAAACCCATTTGATCTTTCATATCTCTAATTTTTTTTCTAGATCTACTCCCAAAATTTTTGTCTGGAATTAATCATTCCTTCATTATGTATTTATATTTGAAGTCAATAGCATGGGTGACAATATTGCAAATATTCTCAAAAAAAGATGTGACAGGGTTTTCTAATATGGGTCAGTCAAAACTCAATTACCTTAATTACGGATCATAACATGTAAACACGGATAAAAAGAAACCTCCAAACTACATGTAATTTGAAGGATTCTCTTAGAAAATCAAATATTTTTAACATAAGCAAAACCAGGTCAAAGCTGGGTAATGTTCAATAATTTGTCATGATACCTGTAATTATTCTTTTAGAGGCCATATACTTTAAAGTCAAAATTGATTGCTCATATCTTAATTCTCCTTATGACTTCAAGATAATATATTGGTGCTTAATGTACATGACTTACATTGTGCATACCACCAACACAATATAAAAAACCACTGCCAGGTGCAGTGGCTCACGCGTGTAATCCCAACACTTTGGGAGGCTGAGGTGAGTGAATTGCTTGAAGCCATGAGTTTGAGACCAGCCTGACCAACATGCTGAAACCTCGTCTCTACTAAACATCCCAAAATTAGCTGGGTATGGTGGCACGCATCTGTAATCCCAGCTACTCAGGAGGCTGAGGCACGAGAATAGCTTGAACATGGGAGGCTGAGGTTGCAGTAAGCTGAGATCATGCCACTGCACTCTAGCCTGGGCAACATAGCAATACTCTCCTCCCCTCCCAAAAAGAAAATCCAGGTGTGGTGGTACGTTTGTGGTCCCAGCTAGTTGGGAGGCTGAGGCATGAGAATCACTTAAACCCCGTAGGCGGAGGTTGCAGTGAGCTGAGATCGCACCACTGTACTTCAGCCTGGGTGACAGAGCAAGACTGTCTCAAAATAAATAAATAAATAAGCAAACAAACAAGATAAATGTAAAAAAAATGGAGGTACATTTTAGATATATGGATATCATTATCATATACAAACAAAGATATGTTAGACTTATGTTACTATTGGTATATACAAAACAGTTAATGATTAACAACCAGCTATCAGATAAGTAGCCCTGATTTGTAGCACTGGCACTTTCCATACTGTAAATGCTCCCAGCATGGCTGCAAATGTGAGATCACTGAACTCAGAGTTTGAAAGAGAAACCCACAATTGGCCCTCAAGCAAGTCTCAGCTGACTTTCCACCTCCAACAACCCACAGTTTTAAGTTACAGATTTAAAATGTAGTGAAAATGAGCATCCTTCTTTATCATTTGTGGAAGTGTGATATGTCACAACACTTTGAAAAATAATATAGCATTATCTACTAAGATTAAAAAGTATGTGAATATATATGTACAAATACACATACACACATATATATGCATACATATAATTTTCTCAAAGCAATTCCATTTTTAATTACTGATTTTTAAACAGTAAAGTACCAGTATTTTAGTGATTTATATAATACTGTAATAATGTCTCAATATATTTCAAGCATTAGTCTAAGTACTTTTTTGTTTGCTAACTAGCTAATTGTAACCAGAACAATGTGGTATGTTTTATTAATATACCCATTTTACTGGTTAGGAAATTAACATACAAAGCATGCCCCAAATCACACAGCCAGTAAATGGCTGAACTGAGATTTGAACTCAGGTGACATAATTCACTACACTCACTGCCTCTCTTGAACATCATGAGGGTAGATATCAATTTGGTGACAAAAACAAATGATCAAATAAACAAAAACGGAGTATTGTTGAATCAATGGTGATCCATTATTATTATCTTACATTATGTAGCTATTAAAATTATTTGTTCTTAAAACTTTTAAAAATGCTTAAAATGTTATAACTTTCTATATTTAACATTTCATTTTGTACTGTATGACTTAAGTTTATAACAAAAACTGTTATTGCATTTAAATTCAAATGTTCATTTGACTTCTTCCTAATGCTATTCCTTCCTTTTGATAATTCACATATGTACTTCTGTTTTATAATTTTATCCCTGAAATGCTAAAAACTTGTCACTACCTCAGTGATGAGTAGTCCATCATGTTGGATAGAAGTTGTTCCAGATGTCTTTACAAATATTTTAAAACTAGACACCAATTCAGAATCTTTTACCTTGCATTTCTATTAAAAAATTATCTCTTTTTAATTGCATGATAAAAAAAATAGCTTACAAATACCTTCCACAGCAATCTGACTTCATAAAAAAGACATTCTACCTTTTCTTCACATCTTCAGTTAAATAGAAAAAAGAATTTTCTGTGTTTTTGAAAAACTCTGAGTGGCCCTCCCTAATACATTTTACTTTTCCCCATATCCACAGTTTTCACTCTGGTCTATGTTACATGACATTAAAATATATACACACATAATACATATAACATATTATAATATATAATTATAATATATAAAATAATAAATCATTTTTAAAATCTGAAGAAATACAAATAAAAGCTTACAAACTTAGCTTCAAAAATTAGATCTATATGTCTATCTACATATTTCTATCTACATATCCCTAATTATATATCTATCTAGGTATCTATCTATACACATACACATTCTGTGTCAGGTGATATATCTCTAAGAAAGGCAAGAAAATGACAAGTTTCTGACACATTTTTTCATGTTAACTTCTTCAGAACAGCTAATTGAGGTTATTTTCCTTTTAGCATCCCCTGCTATCTTTCTGTTCTGCTGTATGAGCAAGATTACAATGCTTAGGAGTCATTAAAGGCACAGGATGGCTTCAGAGTATAGCAGCTTTAAAAAAGAAAAGGCTATTATTTTAGAGCAGTTTAAGGTTTATAGAAAAATTGAGAGGAAGGTATATACACCATGTCTCCACACATGCACATCCTCCCCACTTACAACATCCCTAATCAAAGTTGTACATTGGTTACAATTGATGAATCTACATTGAACAATGATAATCACCAAAGTTCATCCTTTACATTAAAGATCACTGTTGGTGTTGTACATTCTATGGGAATGGACAAATGTATAATGATATCTATCCAACTTTATGGTATCATCTAGAGTATTTTCACTGACCTAAAAATATTTTGTGATCCTTCTATTAATCCCTTTCTACCTGCCTTTACCACTATATCCCTGACATCCACTGATCTTTATACTATTTCCCCAGCTTTGCCTTTACCAGAATGTTATATATTGGAATCATCCAGTATGTAGCCTTTTCTTAATGGTTTATTTTGCTTATAAGTATGCATTCAAGATTTCTCCATACTTTTTATATCTTTATGCCTCATTTCTTAACGGTTATTTCAAAAACGTAAGCTTGTCACTTAATATGGGACTTTTTATATGACCTTCCCTTCTAGCTTTTTTCTCAAGGGGTACTCCCATTCTTCTTGCTAAGAAAAGAAAAATGCTTTCAGGTCATCAGTGTGCCCAGTCTCAGGATATGAACTATACATAGTATAATTCAGAAGTGAATACCGCATATCCCTTTGATACATATGGACTTCCTCAACCTTCGTTCCTATTATGCTGACACAGGTGATACAAGTCTGGAAGGAGATGATGGATGGGAGAGAACTCTGAAGAGAGTATCTTCCCAGATAAAAGAAGGAAGAATCAATAAACGTAAAAGAAATCCTAGTTTTGCTACCCTTTCTGCCTGCTGCATTCAGACTTGAAATGCAGTTGTGATGCTTATGGCCATGGTACACAAATACCTCCCAGCTGATAAGGCATTGGGAAAATAACCACATTCCAGAGAAGAGGGAAGTATAAGGATGGAAGGAACCTAAGTCCCTGGTGATATAATTGAACTGTCAAACCAAACATTGAGCCGCATAATTCCAGAAATTTTATTAAACTTCCACTAATAATAACTATAATAAATGTCTATGTTTTATAAGCATATAAGCATGTCTATGTTATATAAGCATGTAAGGATATCTATGTTTTATAAGTATATAAACCATGTCTGTGTTTTACAAGCATATGTTTGGATGTCCTGTTATTGTTATCTACATACATTAGCATAAACTTCAGTTATGGGAATATCAGCTGATATCTAGTGAACAACTACTCAATAAATGATAGCCATGAGGAAGAACACGACCAATTAGGCAATGATTCTTTGCCTTTAGTGTACCTTAGAATTCTCTGAAGAGCTAATTAAAAATGCAGATATTCCACTTCCATCATCTGAGATTTTTATTCAGAACATCTGAGGTAGGGTCCAGAAATATGTATATTTAATACACACCCAAGGTGATTCTGCTGCTGTTAATTTGCAGGATCCTACTTTGAAAAATATTTCAGTATAGTCTAAAAAGGTTGGATAATGGGTAATACATATGAATAATTTAGAGGTCAAAGAATACAGTGAATAAAAACAACCTATTCGATCCCTTTCTCCATCTATAAGAGTATTATATATAAACACCAAGGGCAGGAGTGCCCTGATGAAGAAGTGAGTGACACAGAGCTCTCCAAGAGTATCTGATACATTTTGGATGAGTTTTTTACTTCATAAATTCACAGAAGAAATTTAAAAGAAATTGAATACTCACATTAGCTTGGATTATGACAAAGTAGCGAGTCTTATCTTCATAGTTGAGCCTCTTCCTTAACACTATATTTCCAGTCAACATTAGGGGAATTTCAAAGGTGTCATTGGATGTCTGCAAATATTAAAGATACAGACTTCAGATTATTTGAATGTAAGATGAATTAATAACTCAATATTTTGGATTAATCCTCTTGGAAGTTAGAGATGACATGCTTATCATCTGAAAATAGAATGACTATAAGCTTCAGAGTCAATATTGTTATCATACTTCCAAACATTTAATTTTGATCAATGGGTTTCCCCAGAGTCCTTTGGTAATAATAACCAGAAAATTTGTTTCTTGTCATAGTTTTTAATATATCATTAGTATTGTTCATCAACAGTCTTGGAATAGTTCTAAATCAAAGTCCAGGTATCTGAAAAACTTCCCTGTTACCACATTATCTTTTCACTGTGTTCTTTAACACCAAAGCATTCAAACACTGAAATCTGTTATTTCTACATAGTATCAATTGTCAACATTGATATCCATTCTGTCTTTTAAGTATTTTTAAGTATTATCTGGCATTAAATACAAAAAAACACAGTTACGAGTCACTTAGTGATGAGGTACATTCTGAGAAATGTGTTGTTAGGTGATTTTAGTCATTGTGTGAATATCATAGAGTGTAGATTCACAAACCTAAAATGGTACAGCCTACTACATACTAGGACAGGTGATATAGCCTATGGCTCCTAGGCTACAAACCTGTACAGCATGTCACTGTACTGAATGCTATAGGCAACTGTAACACAGTGGTCAGTATTTTCTCTATAAATGTAATCTAAACATAGAAAAGGTATAGTAGAAACACAACATTATAATTTTATGAGACCACCATTTGCTATGTGATATATCATTGACCAAAATGTCATTATGCAGAGCATGACTGCGTGAACTTGAATCAGTTCATTATTGTGGAAAAAAAAATCCAGGTTATATATCAATTTTTTCTTTTAGGTTCCACAACTTCTGCTCATTAGTTAAGTTCTCTGCCCTGTCTAGGACTGAGTTTTTTCCTGGTAACATGGAAGTCATAAGGGCAACACTAGTGCTCTGGTATAAGCAGCCCTCAGTGTAACTGTATTCACACCTTAAGGGAGTATAATTTATAAGATAAATCTCTTATTCTTAAGAAGACCTTATGTCACTTTTGTATTTTAGTGCCATTTTAAAGAATGATAAAATTGTTTCTAGTAGGCTCAATAACTCAGTGTTATTTTGTTCACTGAAATTGTCTTGTGGTTGTTCAGTTGCCTTGTGTATTTGTGCTTGTGATTTTTGTTGTGGACATCACATCGGGTGAAATATTTAGTTTGAATCTGCATTAGATTGCTGCAAAAGGAAGGAAAGAGAGGGAGAGAAAAATGAGGGGAAAAGGCAAGAGGAAGGAGAAGAGAAAGGGAAGGGGAAGTGTGGAAGAAGAAAAAAACTGTGTATGTGAGAGAGAAACAGAGAGAGAGAGGAAGAGAGAGAGAGTGTTTACACCCTCAACTTAGTGTAAGTGTATTCCTAAGAGTCACATAAGAAGTTAAACTCAATGAAAAAAAAAAAAGCTGATTCAAATCTCTCAGCTCAGGCTCAATCAATGAAATGTGTGTAGTTTAGCCTTCCATGTCTAGAGCTGTGATCTGTCTCCTTTCTTTCTTTCTTTGTCTCTCTATCTCTCTTTCTCTCTGGGATGCATAAAGACACACACACTGTACATTTTGCAGAATTAATATATATTTTTAAATGATTCATTCTGTGCTCCTCATGCAATGGGCCTTGCAAATCGTTCTTGGATGCAGTCATTTAAAAGTAACAATTTAAAATATAAATACAGAAAATGAAAATTAACAACACAATTAAAAACAGACATTTGACATTTTCCCTAATTTTTTGCCTATTCAACTTTGCTTATACCTATGAGTGGGGCTGGCAGTTATGACACAGGAGTGTGAAAATGATTGAATCTAAACATGTAAGTTGAATATGGGCAAAATCTTAGTTAATAATTGCTATTTACACTGTTAAACCTATCCTAAGGTGTTGTTATGAGGTTATTACATTTTAGTGACTCAATAATATAGAAATATATATTGGTTTCTAGCAAAAATATGGAAGATACTGTGGTCTTACCACAAAACTACCACATCTCTGGACTCAGAACCCCAAATTAGCTCACATATCTGGTGACATTGTGCCTCAGAGGAGGCTATGTCTCTAAATGAGATGAGTCTTGAATAGTCTAGCTTAAAAACAGTAATTCCATTCTCTTTTACCAGGAAGTATTTTGCAAATGTACATGTGATTCCATTTTGAGTAATGAAAAAACTTCTCTTAATTGCAAAGACAGAGAGAAGCTAAAAATCCCTTTTCATGTTATAGAAGTTTCTGTCAGGATATAAAATTTAGAACTTCAGCAGCCATTTGGGGACTATTGATAAAATTAATTACGGAGAAATAGCTAACATGCTAGTGATAGCAGAGTATAAAATAAAAAGAGCCCGGATCTGTGTTGTCTTTGAGTTGCTGAGCAAATCTTGATATTACCCCATCTCTGAAAAACTTATTATGATAGATAATAAATTACCTTTTTGGTTAAATCATCTTTAATTTAGTTTTTTTACATATATATATAATATAGATTATATATTATAACATATTATATAATATAGATTATATATTATAATATATTATAATGTATTATATAATATAGATTATATATTATATATTATATATAATATAGATTATATTATATATAATCTATATTATATTATATATAATCTATATTATATTATATATAATATATATTATATAATATATATAATATATATAATATAATATATAATATATATTATAATATAGATTATATATAATATAATATATATTATATATAATATAATATATATTATATTATATATAATATATATTATATTATATATAATATATATAATAAATAATAATATAATATATAATATATATAATATATATAATATATAATCTATATTATATATATATTATATATATAGTAAATTTTCTGCAGCTGAAAGCACTTTGATACATGATTATTCCTGTCTCTATGTCTTTACACTGTAGGCCTCTCTCTTCTCCAAACAGGCCATGGCTCTTCACACCTGATATTTGCTCTTATTTTTCTCTTGCTTAAATATCCCATCACTTATTTCTCTGTGTACTAATCTTTGCAAACTTTACTCAGTGAAACCTCTTAAATGTAATTTAGACTTAAGTCTTTGATGTGATCTCACATTATTTTTTCCAAAAAACACTTATTTGGGATCTTCTGTTTTGCTTGACAGATTCCTCAAGGGTCTCAGTCTGTGATGCAGAAATAACCTATCCTTATATGTCTAGCTAAGCAACTTAATGAATCTTTGCAATACTTTTTTTGTTGTTGACAGTTTTCATTGGACGTTTGTAGAATTATTAAAAATAATAGTTATTAGTGACTTTATTGATCTTCAGAGCACTTTCAATTGCACTGAATTCTTATCATCTTAAATCTATCCTTTAGAGATTTTATAGATTCTTAGATTTTAATTTTACTTTTTATATGTATTTATTTATTTATTTATTTATTGAGATGGATGCAGTCTTGCTCTGTCATCCAGGCTTGAGTGCAGTGGTGCAATCTCAGCTCACTGCAACCTCTGCCTCCTGGGTTCAAGCGATTCTCCTGCCTCAGCCTCTGAGTAGGTAGGACTACAGGCATGTGCCACCACATCTGGCTAATTTTTATTTTTTACTTTTAGTAGAGATGGGGTTTTAACATGTTGGCCAGTCTGGTCGCGAACTCCTGACCTCAAGGTTGTGCCCACCTTGCCTCCCAAAGTTCTGGGATTACAGATGTGAGCCACCATCCCTGGCCTAGATTTTCATTTTGTTAGCACTTGTATTCTATAAAATATAAGAATAGGATATACTTTATCATCAATGGTGCTTCTGAAATGTTGCATATTGAAAGCCACTGTATTAAATTTAATTCATTAATTAAGCAATTATTGAGTATTCATTCTGTCTCTAAAATGTAGAATAATAATCAAGAAAATTAGAAGCAAAATATAGATATCTTTGATATCTTTACGATAGACTTCTTTTTCCTCTAGTAAAAAGAATACTGGATTAGATCAACCCTAAGTAAAAGTCTTGCTTTAATGATATTTCTAAAGTGTTTACCTAAAAAGTTTAAAAAAAAAAAAAAGCTAAATTAAGCAAGGGGAAAAAGTAGATTTTTAAATAAATAAATACATGATAAAGCCATGAAAAAAACAAAACAATACTTAGAACATTCTTAAAGTTTAGAATGCACAAGAATCATAGGCATGTATCATTAAGACTGTAGATTCCTAGCATCTATTACCCAAAATTCCCGAAATTCTTGGGAATCGGCATTTTTAACAAACCTACCAGGTGATCCTGATGCAGATGATTCAGGTTTTACTTTTGAGAAACCACTGTACTACGTAAGTCTAAGAGTGACTGCACTCTCTGTCCTTGCTATTTATTTTTCTCTTCTTTCATTCTTAGAGATTTGTTCCACCAATGAGGCAGAAAAGTTTGGGAACAGAGCAATGCCCATTTACTTAAGCAACCTTACATTTCTAAAGCCAGGCCATTGCCCCCTTTCTGATAGTCGTGGATATTCTCTTTAAAATACAAACTAACATTCGCTTTTTTGGGTGATAAGAATTTAAGTGCTGACTACCTGCACTGTATTAATGAGAAAAATCCAATTACGGTTAAATGATTTAATACCCACACGCCCCAAACACCTGGCCTCCATTAAGAAAGGTCCACTCACTACTTTCTGACAGTTCAGTGACAACAACTGTCAAATAAGGGACAATTCTCCATTTAGTAAAATGAGGGCATAAGGCAGTTTAAGCAATTTATCACTATCATAGATATGGGAAGCAGGGTAGGAGACAGCTGTAACATCCACGCCACACACATTCACATTCAATAATGGAGAGAGAAGGAATGTTGAGGCTCTAGCAACTCTGTGTTTCCCAAGATGATTCCATCCCCCCAGAATCCCCTTTACTAATATGGGTTTGCACCAGTTTAGATAAAATGGCAGCTCTCTGAAAGGAGGTGTTGAATCCTACAGTTAAAGATGCTCTAGAAATGGAATATGGGGTTATTAGCACTATTTCTTCTCAGCTGATAGATTTGGTCATTCATCATTTTTAGGAAAGAGGGAAAAACTCCAGCCTTTCACACCTATGTTGTAAGCATTGTTTGTAATATTCTCTTTTCAGCTGTGATGACTAGAAATTCAGTTCAAAAGAAGATAATTTTTAAAGAACACACACACACACACACACACACACACACACACACACACACACACGTGTATATATATTTTCTGGTGACCTAAAGACAGAGACTTAGTACAAAAGTGCCTCAATGGGCCTGTAATTGAGAAGTGGCGGAAATGTAGATAATTACGATTTTCTCTTTGTCTCTAAGAGGCAGTAAATTCTCTTGTTATTTGACAATTTTTTTTGAAGTATCTTCCCTTATCTTTGTGTCTTTTTCTGTACCTCTTCTGTCTTCGGGTTTCCCCCATTTGTTCACATTGAATATAACTGTGAGTCTGTTTTAGTTCCAATAAGCAGCATCAACTTTGCCCTTATCAATCTTTAGACAGCCTTAAGCTTGTCTCTGATTAAGCTCAGGCTACTGTGCCATCAGCTGCTGAAAATTCTATGTTATTGTCATTGT
Organism: Pan troglodytes; assembly: GCF_028858775.2. Lineage (NCBI taxonomy): Eukaryota > Metazoa > Chordata > Mammalia > Primates > Hominidae > Pan > Pan troglodytes. The sequence goes on from NC_072406.2 coordinate 66,736,019, forward strand.
TTGTGTGTCTCCTCTAATCTAATTTCCTAAAGTAAAAAGTGGAGGGCTAAGTAAGGCTATGCAAGTTTTGTCCACCCAAGAGGGACTGGGATTTGAGCAGGCAACATTAACTTTGCTCCTAAGAGAAAGTCCCAACACTCTAATCATTTTTTCTGTTTCATACTGTTAAAACATATCCCTGGCTGACAGACAAAATGGACTCCCTATGACTAACTGAAGTAAGTTAAAACAAAACCAACAAAACCAGGTGGCCATGCCTGGGTGACGAAGTGGTCGCATACTCTGTGTTCTCAGAAAGATGTCAAAGCATCACAGGATCTTCCTTTCTACAATTGATATGGTTTGGGTGTGTCCCCATGCAAATTTCATCTTGAATTGTAGCTTCCATAATTCCCACGTGTTGTGGCAGGGAGCTGGTGTGAGATAATTGAATCATGGCATTTCCCCATACTGTTTTTGTGGTAGTGAATAAGTCTCATGAGATCTGATGCTTTTATAAAGGGAAATGGCTTTCACTTGATTCAATTCTCTCTTAGTCTGCTTCCATGTAAGACATGCCTTTTGCCTCCCACCAAGATTGTGAGGCCTCCCAGGCACATGGAACTGAGTCCATTAAACCTCTTTTTCTTTATACATTACCCAGTCTCACGTATGTCTTTATCAGAAGTGTGAAAACAGACTAACACAGTAAATTGGCACTGGTAGAGTGGGGTCCTGCTGTAAAGATATCAAAAAATGTGAAGGCAACTTTGGAACTGGGTGGCAGGCAGAGGTTGGAACAGTTTGGAGGGCTCAGAAGGACAGGAAAAGGTGGGAATGTTTGGAACTTCCTAGAGACTTTTTCATTGGCTTTGACCAAAATGCTGATAATGATACGGACAATGAAATCCAGGGTAAAGTGATCTCAGATGGAGATGAGGATACTGGAGTAAAGGTAACCCTTGCTATGTTTTATCAAAGAGACTGGTGGCATTTTGCCCCTGATGTAGAGATTTGTGGAACCTTGAACTTGAGGGAGATGATTTAGGTTATTTGGTGACATGAGTTTCTAAGTAGCAAAACACTCAAGATGTGACTTCAGTGCCATTAAAAGCATTCAGTTTTAAAAGTGAGACAGAGCATAAAAATTCAGAAAATTTGCAGCCTGATGATGCAATAGAAAAGAAACACCCATTTTCTGAGGAGCAATTCAAGCCAGTTGCAGAAATTTGCATAAGTAATGAGGAACCAAATGTTAATCACCAAGGCAGTGGGGAAAATATCTCCAGGGTGTGTCAGAGACATTTGTGGCAGCCCCTCCCATCATAGGCCAGGAGCCCTAGGAGAAAAAAGTGGTTTCATGGGCCAGGTCCTGGACCCCCCTTTCCATGTGCAGCCTAGGAACTCGGTGCCCTGTGTCCCAGCTGCTCCAGCCATGGCTATAAGGAGTCAAGATATAGCTCGGGCTGCGGCTTCAGAAGGTGCAAGCCCCAAGCCTTGGTAGCTTTCACATGGTGTGGAGCCTGTGGGTCCACAGAAGTCAAGAATTGAGGTTTGGGAACCTCCACCTAGATTTCAGAGGATGTATGGAAATGCCTGGATGTCCAGATAAAAGTTTGCTGAAGGGGCAGGGCCCTCATGGAGAACCTCTGCTAGGGCAGCATGGAAAGGAAGTGTGGGGTTGAAGTCCCCACAAAGAGTTGCCACTGGCACACTGCCTAGTGAAGCTGTGAGTAGAGGGCCACTGTCCTCCAGAACCCAGAAAGTAGATTTACTGACAGTTTGCACTGCATGCCTGGAAAGCAGCAGACACTCAAGGCCAAACTGTGAAAGCAGCCAGGAGGGAGGCTGTACCCTGCAAAGCAATAGGGGTGGAGCTGCCCAAGACCATGGGAACCCACTTCTTGCATCAGCATGACCTGGATGTGAGACATGGTGTCAAAGAAGATCATTTTGGAGCTTTAAGATTTGACTGCCCCACTGGATTTCAGACTTGTATAGGGCCTTTAGACCTTTTGTTTTTGCCAATTTCTCTCATTTGGAATGTATATATATATATATATATATATATATATTCATACCCAATGCCTGTACCCCCATTTTATCTAGGAAGTAACTAACTTACTTTTGATTTTACAGGCTCATGGGTGTAAGGAACTTGCTTTGTCTCAGATGAGACTTTGGACTGTGAGCTTTTGAGTTAATGATGAAATGAGTTAAAACTTTGAGGGACTGTTCATAAGGCATGATTGGTTTTAAAATGTGAGGGCATGAGATTTGGGAGGTGCCAGGTGTAGAGTAATATGATTTGGCTGAATCCCCACCCAAATCTCATCTTGAACTGTAGCTCCCATAATCCCCAAGTGTTGAGGGAGGGACCTGGTGAGAGATAATTAAATCATGGGGGTGGCCTCCCCAGCCACGTGGAACTGTGGGTCCATTAAACCCCTTTTTCTTTATAAATTACCCAGTCTCAGGTATGTCTTTATCAACAGCGTGAAAACGGACTAACACAACAATAAAGCAAAAACAGATCCTGTTCTTGGTGCCAAGATAAACTGCAGCTGGAACTACTACCTTTTGCCCCCTATGCCATCCCTACACTGGCCCTTTAGCACCAGCCCTTTGAAAGAAACATCTGACAGAAACTTCTGGTTTGGGGCTTGGAAATCAACCAATCAGAGCTCACCTGAATCAACCAATCAGTGTATAGAACAGTCATGACTCATCTGTTTTGACCAATCAGAATTAAGCAAGGATCTATCCTTCATTTGGATGAAGACAGCTTATTGGGAACCTGGGTGGGAACTATAGCTATAAAACCCTAACCCTCTCTCTGTTCTCTGAAATGTGTCTTAGCTTGAAACCACAGGCTGTATATCCATGGTTTGAAAACTGTTCACTGAAATAAAGTCTCTTTCCTCCAAATTCCTTTCCAGAGAACATTTGCTCACAATATAAATTTACCACTGTCCCTCACACAAATACAAACAGATTCATTCACATTTAATGATGCATTATGATTACAATGCAGTTCAACTTATCTTATTCCAGCCAACTTCCAAGGAAACTGTATTTGTGTTTGGTTGGGTTTTGAAACTTAAAAGTCACAGCCTTGGTGTGAAAAGACTGAGGTTCGAAGTTTTACACAAAGAAGGCCTTTACACCAGTCTTAATTATACATGAGTTTCCAGTAAAATGAGAATATTATGAATTTATGGAGGCATGGGAATCTCATGATATAATGTACCCTGAAAAGTATTATTAAACTACAGTAAATTTTTTAGTAACCTACCTAGGAATAAGTAATCACTGTTTTAGCTTAACCTTAAATATTGTATTGACATCTGAAATTTGGACTTTGACATATATACACACACACAGAACTACTTCAAGACGGTGATTTTTTTAAAAAATCGTTTGTCCTTAAAATGTGGTTTTAACTTCCTGACTCAGGAAATTCAAATGCTTACACATTACAAATAAAAATTATGGCTTACATTTTCTGAATTCTCTCAAAGCTACGGGGAGTCAAACATATTACAAAAGAAGGACAATTTACTCAGGAGGACTTGATAAAAGATGTTACCACCCACTGAAACACCACTGTAATACCTCAAAGAAAGAAGCTGCTTATGCATATTGCTTAAGTGTCTTCATTTTTTTTTTCTGAGTAGTAACAGTAGTGAATAACAATGTTATGCTGCTTCCTCAGTAAACTGGAGACTGCTACAAGGGACATGTCATCAGTCTCCTCCTTATCACTTTAGGTCAAACTTAAAATGCTGAATAAACATGCCTCCAGTCTGGCATTAAAATAAAAAAAAAAGATCAAAAAGACATGATAATTTATTGTCTAAATAGTCTTATCAATCTTGCTAACAATGAGATTTAATATATCAGAATACCTATATTTAGATTTTTCCATATAAGACAAATTCTCAAAAATGAAAGTTACTGCAGATCATGTGATGACAAATTCTTATCAATTTCAGAGTTCTTCTTTTATTTTTTCAAAACAAACAAATTCAAGCTTGTCTAACCCACAGCCCACAGGCTACATGGGGCCCAGGTTGGCTCTGAATGTGGCCCAACACAAACATGTAAATGTCCTTAAAACATTATAAGATTTATTTGTGATTTTTTATTATTAGCTCATCAGCTGTCATTCACGTTAGTGTAATTTGTGTGTGGCCCAAGACAATTCTTTTTCTTCCAGTGTGGCTCAGGGAAGCCAAAAGATTAGACAGACACCTCTGAATTAGTTCAGTGCATTATGAACACTCTTACTTTGTATTACCATGAAGGCATTAAACAAAAAAAAAAAATCAGCAGTATTTTACAATAACTGTGATGAGTACACTAGAAATTGCATAGAAATTAAATGCCCCTCATTAAAGGCCTGACAACATATATTGTCCAGTACATATTTTTACATATTGTCTACTACTAAGTTCCAACAGATAATTCAAGTTGTACTTAATAAACAAAAGGTGACCAAATGAGAAAATGAACTTATACAAGAGAAAGAAGAATGCTTCTTCTTCTGAACAATAGTGGGGACTGACAAAGATTCTTTGCCTAGCCAAACTTGATCAGGCTTCTGAATCTTCTCCTAGGCTCATCTGTATACTTCCTCATAAAATCACTTTTTAACAAAGAACCATACTATATCACTTTACCAAGAACTCCTCTACCTTTGATAAATGATCTACCTTGAAAACTCATCAGGTTTCTCATCCTGCACCACCCCTTAGGTGATGTCTGATCACCCTGGCTTGTCTTCAGCAACAATCGTATTAGCGTGTTTTAGCCAGAATTCCCCTTATCTCTGATGTTTCCTCCTAGTAATTTTCCATCCAGTGACCCTGAACCTGCTCCTTGGCTATAAAGTCCCACTTGCCCATGCTTTATTTTTAGTTGAGTCCAATATCTCTCTCCAACTGCAAGACCTTATTGCAATGATTTCTATACCTATTGCAGTGGTCCTGAATAAGGTCTTTCTTACCATGTTTTAATTTATCATTAAATAATATTTTTATTTAACAATTGTCTACAGGACTTTTAGAATAAGATAGTTACTAAATTATTTTTTTCTAAATACATCACCCATGAAAGGATAGAGAATGCTGCAGGAACAAACCCTTAAACTTTCATTTTTTTCTTTACTTTTCATATCTACATATCTAATATGCATCAGCAAGTGGTCTCTTTTTATTGTTGTCATTGGCTAATGAATGTTTCTCCTCAACATGTTTTTCTCTGATCACAACAGCAGGGGCAGGGAATATGATTACTTGTATATTGGTTCTTTGAGTTTACATTTCATTAGTCAAAGCAAATACTTTTCTCCAGGCAAGAAAAGTACACCTCTAGTATATATCAAAAGAGAGGAAGAACCAAACATTTTTGGTAAACAGCTCAAGTGCTTTTGTTAACAGCAGTGAATCCATATGGGTCTGCGGCAACTCGGTCCTAACCTCAGGGGAAAGAATGTGATTTAGGGGAAGAAGTAAGTTTAAGGCAGAGGGAGAGATTGAGGTGAGTTTTAGAGTAAGAGTGAGAGTTTATTAAAAAGTTTTAGAGCAGGAATGAAAGCAAGCAAAATACTCTTGGAAGACGGCTAAGTGGGTGACTTGAAAGATCCAAGTGCCTTGTTCATCCCTTCACTTGGGGATTTTCTACACTGGCATGGTTTGGGGGTTTGCGATTCTCCTCCCTTGATTTTTCCTTTGGGGCAGGCTGTCCACATGCACAGTGCCTGCTGGTGCACTTGGGAGGGTCTTCATGTGCAGTATGTTTACTGAAGTTGTTGCATGCTTACTTGAGGCATTTTTGCCTTACCAGTTGAACATTCCCAGAAAAAGGTCATATACTAGTGAAATTCTGCCATTTTGCCTCTTAACGTGCATGCTTCATCCCTCTTGCCCAACTTCTAAGCTCTTATTGGGAAGCTGCTGATCACCAGCCCAAGTGTTTTCTATCTATTGGGAGACTATATTTCCCTGGCGCTGGCTGTGATCAATTATTATTTTACAGAAAAAGTTTAAAAGCCACCTAACCATCACCTGATGATCAGCTGACATTCCTGGGGGTGGTCCTCTCCTGCCATGCTCATATCTGCCTAACCATCTAGTTGATATGGTTTGGCTCTGTGTCCCCACCCAAAACAAATTACAATGTCAAATTGTAATCCCCATGTATTGAGGGAGGGATCTGGTAGGTGGTGACTGGTTTATGGGGGCAGTTTCCCCCATGCTGTTCTCCCGATAGTGAGTTCTCACGAGATCTGATGGTTTAAAAGTGGCACTTCCATTTTTGCTCTTTCTGCCTCCTGCTGCATGTAAGATACACCATGCTTCTCCTTCACCTTCTGCCATGATTGTAAGTTTCCTGAGGTGTCCCTAGCCATTCAGAACTGTGAGTCAGTTAAACCTCCTTTCTTTGTAAATTACACACTCTCAGGTAGTATCTTTATAGCAGTGTGATAACAAACTAATACAGGAAATTGGTACTGGGATAGTGGAGTACTGTTAAGATGATATAACCTGAAAATATAGAAGCAACTTTGGAACTGGGTAATGGTCAGAGGTTGGAACAGTTTGGAGGGCTCAGAAGAAAACAGGAAGATGTGGGAAAGTTTGGACCTTCCTAGAGACTTTGTGAATGCTTTCAACCAAAATGCTGATAGTGATATGGACAATGAAGTCCAGGCTGAGGTGGTCTCAGATGGAGGTGAGGAACTTATTGGGAACTGGAACAAAAGTCACTCTTGCTATGCTTTAGCAAAGAGACTGGTGGCATTTTGCCCCTGCCCTAGATCTGTGGAACTTGGAACTTGAGAAAGATGATTTAGGGTATCTGGCAGGAGAAATTTCTAAGCAGCAAAGTATTCAAGATGTGACCTGTCTTTTTCTGAAAGCATACAGTCATAGGCATATATGAAGACATTATGTGAAACTGGAACTTATGTTTAAAAGGGAAGCAGAGAATAAAACTTTAAAGAATTTGCAGCCTGACCATGTGGTAGAAAAGAAAATCCCATTTTCTGGGGGAAAATTCAAGCTGGGTGCAGAAATTTGCATAAGTAACGAGGAACCAACTATTAATAGCCAAGACAATGGGAAAAATGCCTCCAGGGCATTTTAGGGATCTTCATGGCAGCCACTCAAATCACAGGCCTGGAGGCCTAGGAGGGAAAAATGGTTTTCTGAGCTGGGACCAGGGCCCCACTGCTCTGTGCAGCCTTAGGACATGGCATCCTATGTCCCTGCCACTCTAGCTCCAGCCATGGCTAAAATGTACAGTTCAGGCCATTGCTTCAGAGGTGCAAGCCCCATGCCTTGGTGGCTTACATGTGGTGTTGGGCCTGCAGGTACATAGAAGACAAGAGTTGAGCTTTGGGAACCTCCACCTTGGTTTCAGAGGATGTGTGAAAATGCCAGCATGTCCAGGCAGATATCTGCTGCAGGGGTGGAGCCCTCATGGAAAACATCTACTAGCATAATGCAGAGTGAAAAAGTGGAATTGGAGTCCCCACACAGAGTCCCCACTTGGGACTGCCTAGTGGAGCTGTGAAAAGAGTCCCGCTGTCTCCTCCAGATCCTAGAATGATAGATCCACAGACAGCTTGCATCATGTGCTTGGAAAAACCACAAGCACTCAATGCCAGCCTGAGAAGGCAGCTGCAGGGGCAGTACCCTGCAGAGCCACAGGGACATAGCTGCCCAAGGCCTTGGAAGCTTACCCTTTGCATTAATGTGCCCTGGATGTGAGACATGGAGTCAAATGAGATTATTTCGACGCTTTAAGATTTAATAACTGCCCTGCTGTGTTGTGGACTTGCATGGGGCCTGTGGTGCCTTTATTTGGGCCAATTTCTCACATACAGAATGGGTGTATATACCTAATGTCTGTACCCTCATTGTATCTTGGAAGTAACAACTTGTTTTTGATTTTATAGGCTTATGGGTTAAAGGGAATTGACTTGTCTCAGATGAAACTTTGAACTTGGACTTTTGAGTTAATGCTGAAATGATTTAAGACTTTAGGGAACTATTGAGAAGGCATGATTGGTTCTGAAATGTCAAAAGGACAAGAGATTTGGAAGAGGCCATGGGTGGAATTATATGGTTTGTCTCTGTGTCCCGACTAAAATCTCATGTTGAATTGTAATCTCCATGAATCTAGGGAGTGATCTGGTGGGAGGTGACTGGATCATGGGGCAGTTTTCCCCATGCTGTTCTTGTGAGAGTGAGGGCAGTCTCATGAGATCTGATGGTTTAATAGTGATAATTCCCCCTTCACTCTCTCTCTCCTGCTGCCATGTAAGATGTTCCTTCCTCCCCCTTTCCCTTTTGCTGTGATTGTAAGTTTCCTGAGGCCTTCCCAGCCATTTGGAACTGTGAGTCATTTAAAATTATTTTATTATAAATTACCCAGTCTTAGATATTCTTTATAGAAGTGTGAAAATGCACACTACTGTAACACTTTCACTTTAAATTGGATCAATCAGTTCAGCAAATATTTATTCCCAAACTTGTTGCTTCTTTGTTTTAGAACACCATTTGAATTGCAATAAAAAGAGTTGCTTAAGTTCTTTGTAGATTGGAGGGGGGGAGGGGGGAGGGGAGAGGGACAGCATTAGGAGATATACCTAATGTAAATGACGAATTAACAGGTGCAGCACACCAACATGGCACATGTATACATATGTAACAAACCTGCACGTTGTGCACATGTACCCTAGAACTTAAAGTAAAATAATAAAAAATAAAAAATAAAAATAAAAATAAGTTGAAACATAAAAAAAAGATTTGCAACAAAACAGAAAGGCTCAATTTTAGTTATTCCAATTTTATTCATATATTAAATAAAATAGTTATGGTGAAGAATTTACAATATTTTGCTTTATTGAAATGTTATTATTTTGACTAGTAAAAGTGCCACACTATGGTGCTATTAATGTAAGCAGAATTACCAGAGATTTAGTAGTAGCAGAACATAAAATTTATCATGTATTTTCTCACAGGTCTTACAAGAGAAGAAACTGGTACTGAGGTTTACACTAATTTTATATGAAGTCTAAAAGTGGATTCTCTCCCTAAGATTGTACCTTGGTTAATCCTTTTTTCCTTCAATACATCCTAAGTTAAGTGTCATGATGTCTTACTATTTTTTCCACAGAATTAAGAGCATTTTAGCTTGCTAAAACATATATTATTTATTTTCTTTTTTCATTTGTAATTTTGAAAATGCATGTGGTTGATTGGTTTATCCACTCCGTAGGGAGTAAGAGTTACATATTAAATTGTACAGCAAACCTACACTTCCCTGGAATGGGGAGGCATTGACACAGAATTATTGCACAGTTAAAAAAGAATTTAAGCCTTATTAACTGTCTACATTTTAAGCAGAAAGATAGTTTAAAGTAATATATTTTTTGCTCTCAAACTATATCTAAACATTGAATATTTTTATGCATGCAATAAATATCTCCCTAAAAAACATGGACTAGTCATTTGATACTTGCTGGGAGGTTTTATTTTTACAGCTTGGGGAGTAAAGGTTAGAAAGTCACCTTCATAAAATTTGAGCTAGAAACATGGCACACACGTACAATTAATTCTTTAAAAAAATACCTAAAGAGCAAACAAAATAAGTGGTTTCGAAATCGAATGTTCAGTCAGCTGTTTCTACATTTAAGAAAAAGCATTTCTGCTGCCCTTTTCTTTGCTGTTTCTTTGCTACTTCCCACTTCATTTCTTATGTAACCCTTCATACTGTCCTTCTCTGTCACATTCTCATCATATCCCCAACTCTTGGTTTTATTGTCTCTGCCTAAAAAAAAGTCCTCTTTTACAGAAACAAAGCAAAAAAAAAAACAAGACTCTAAAATCTGACCTTCACCCTGCTAATAAAATTTATATATATATTATATATATATACTTATTTTCCAAATTTATTAAAATTTTAACACAGCCAGTACAATTTTTTTTTGTGAGAACACAATAGAGGAAGAGTATACTGAAACTGGATTTTACAGTTCAGAAGTAGTTTTCTAATATGACCCAAATCACTTCACTTACGAGTTTTCTTTGCTATGCAACAGAGATAATACTACTTTTAACTGATTTGTGAGGATAAAATGAGAAAATGCGTCCACAATTTACTTAACATAATGCAATAAATTTGTGATGTAGATCTTACTGTGAGTTCTCAGACTCTACTATCCCAATAGAGTTTTTTGTTTGTTTGTTTTTGCTTCTCTGTCTAAAGTTTATCTACAACATACAATGGTAAAAATAAGGGCAAAATGTTAACTTCGCCATTGTTTATATTTCTAATATTTATTAAACATAAAAGAGATGCATTCAATTTGAAAGCTTATTTAAGTAGTGCATTTATAATTGCTTTGGGGGGCCCATGGGATTTTGAGGAGCTGCCTCAAAGAAAGTGGGGAGATGTGAGGCAAGGCTTCCAGCTCTAGCTTCAGTTTAAAAAAATCTTACTTTGTCTGTTTTTTTGAATAATATATCATTAGAGGAAATGATTCATGGCCTAAAAAAAAACATAGAAATCTTCTTGTCTATTTGGGAGGCCGAGGCAGGCGGATCACGAGGTCAGGAGATTGAGACCATCCTGGCTAACACAGTGAAACCCCGTCTCTACTAAATATACAAAAAAATTGAGCTTGCAGTGAGCCAAGATCACGCCACTGCACTCCAGCCTGGGCAACAGAGCGAGACTCCGTCTCAAAAAAAAAAAAAAAAAAAAAAAAGAAATCATCTTGTCTAATGGAAAAAAAGGAAGAAAAACAACAAAATAAAACAGACTATAGCTAGTGGCTTTGTCTTGTCTTCTCTATCTTTGGTTTCACTGGTGGACGGCTAGAAGTTTAAAGGCTTATCAACTCCAGCAATACTTGGTGTGTGTTCTTGAGGTATAGCAACAATATTGGTATTAATTGATGAGTTGCATAAAATTCATGTTTGACACTTGCTATCTCATCTCCAGTGATTTATTTAGAATGCTTTGGAGACCACAAACATAACAGAAATTTAGTAAATGAGGCATATTACACCTATGAATATATTTTAAACCTTATCTAAAAATACCATCAAAAATTAGCTTCTAGCAATAAAGCATAAATATTACAAATAATTCAATTTTGAGACTTTTTAAATAATAGTATCATTACTAATCTGGTTCTGGAAGTTACTGAATAATACAATAACTATCAGCTGAAAAAATCATTAATTTTATTCCTTTTAAGAAAATTACATTGCAAATAGGTATTTACATACCGGATCATCTGGATTATACTGAATAACATACTCTATCTGTCCATTTGGTCCATCATCTATATCTGTAGCTCCATTGTCTCCTGAAAATCCTGTGAATATTGTGGTACCAACTGGAGTGAGCTGAAAGGAAAAAAGATTTTAAATATCAATTTTCATTTTATCAACTGCACACCAGAAATGTTACAGCATAAAAATCAGCTCTTTATTACCTAAAGGAAGATACCAGTTGGCAGCCCACAACCACAAACTGAAGTGTTTCAAAAGAACAGTTTTGAGCCTTACACAGGAGTTCTTAAAATGTCTGAAATGTCCAACTTTGTGATTCTTGCTATGGGTGAAGAAGCAGAAGACCCTGATTCCGTGTTAAACACATTTGGACCAATTTATAGCCATTAGTATGTTAGCTCCTGTGGAGAAATTGCATCTGTTGTTTCTCCTCAAAACCCTTGATGCAATGTTACCTACAGGCTAGAATTTAAACTGTAAGAAAAAGTTAGTTTAAAATAAACGATTTACGAGTGAGCAATGAAATCCAGGCTGATGATTATATGCAAGTGGCAAGTTTGAGAAAGAGAAATTGGAGACAATGAATAGTCTGTATATTAGAGGAAAATGCTGGGAGTTTCTTGAGTCCTTCTGATATTGGTTGAGTAGAACATGATCAGGTCACAACAGCTGGAGAGATAGCAACATCTTTTCATTTTGGATTAAAACATCAGAACTTAATATGTGTGGCATACAAAACCATGATTTGATGTGTGACCTAAATTGCTAGTCTTAATTCTTACTTATGCCCACAAGAGAATCACCATTATTTTCTTTTTACCTGTAGGTTTTTGCGCAATGTGCTCTTATAACCAGAGTAATTTTTTAAAATTTTCCCCTCCCAGTTTTTAGGTTTTAGCTGAAATACTACTCATTAGTTAAATTTCAACTTAATTAGATATCACCTTCTCCCATACCACCCCTCAAATAGCATTACACACGCCACATCAGAAGATGATTCCCCTTTTCTTGTGCTTGCATTTTGCACTTTGTTCCTATAATCGTTGCATTGTTAGAGGAACTAAATGCACTTCATCAATAAACATAAGCTCTGTGCCTCTACAGACTGGACGCTTTTAATGTTTGCTCAGGGATTTGTTCTCTTAATTTTTGACTAGCATTCCTTGATGGTAAGAATAGCTTAAGAGGCAACAAAAAAGTTGCCTTATTCAGTTTTACTTTCAGAAACTGAAAATTCACATTTTACAAGGATCCCTCAGGTAATGTAAATGAGTGAAGCAAGCATGATGAGACGGTGGAAAATAGATAGAACATGCCCTCTCTGATGCTACTCAGAGAAGGTAGCTGCTACTAGTAGCTGCTACTCAATCCCAGCAAATTCTTGCCATCTTGGAATATGGAGCCCATGCTACCAAGTCTTCTAATATTTTAATTGTATATAAAATATCTTGATGCTAAGATTGACAACAGATTTTTATTTATTTATTTATTTATTTATTTATTTATTTATTTATTTATTTATTTTTGAGATGGAGTCTCACTCTGTCACCCAGGCTGGAGTGCAGTGGCGCGGTCTCGGCTCACTGCGAGCTCTGCCTCCCGGGTTCACGCCATTCTCCTGCCTCAGCCTCCCAGGTAGCTGGGACCACAGGCGCCCACCACCACGCCCGGCTAATTTTTTGTATTTTTAGTAGAGACGGGGTTTCACCGCGTTAGCAAGGATGGTCTCGATCTCCTGACCTCATGATCCGCCCACCTCAGCCTCCCAAAGTGCTGGGATTACAGGCTTGAGCCACCGTGCCCGGCTGACAACAGATTTTTAAACATTAAAATATAAATAGGTAAAATAAAATATGCCCATTGCCTCAACAACTACACTAGTTTGCAATCTCTGATTTAGGAAAAGAATATAATTATGATTTAAAAATAAACCATAAGTACAAGGAAGTTCAGGATTTATAAGGCCCAGTTTCCTAGCAGGCAGCATTAAAGGCAAACTTTGGAGAGCTGAGAATGAAGTGAGACGAGATCGTTTAAGTAGTACCTATGAGGACATCGAGGGACCACTGGGGATAGATTTAGTAGAAATGTTAGTCAGCTAAATTACTTCCAAGCTGACGTTCAATATTTTTCTTTTTTAATGGAATTCCTGTTGCAAAAGACATCCTTATCTTTTATAAATATTCACCCATTCTTATGTAGCTATACTTTGATATTTTTATTACCAACTTATTTTTAAATCAACATATAGAATTTTGTATATTTGTTGTGTACAACATGTTGTTTTAAAATATGTATACCTTGTGTGATGGCTAAACCAAGCTAATTAACATATCTATTACATACATTTTTGTGGTGAGAGCACTTAAAAAATCTATTTTCAAAAATAGATAGTTATTATTAACTATAGTTACCATGTTGTACAATAGATTTATTGAATTTATTAGTTCAAGAAATTTAAATTTTGTATCCTTCGACCAACATCTCTCAATCCATATCCCAGCCCCTAGTAACCACTCTTATACTGTCTGCTTCAATTACTTCAACTACTTTAGATTCCACATACAAGTGGGATCATGTAGTATCTGAATATCTGTGCTTGGCTTGTTTCACTTAACATAATATCTTCCAGGTTTATCCATAATTTTCAAACTGTGAAATTTTATGATTGGATGACATTGATTTGTTTCCATATATCTAATAAACTTAAAAATTTTGTTGCCAAAAAATACTATGTCATGGAAGTAGATACAAAAGCAAAACAAAAAATCAAAATAAAACAAACAAATTTAAAAAAATTAAACAGTATCGTCTGTGGAAATTTTGAGGAAAAAAAGGGGGTGCCCATGCCTTTCAATCTGCTTACTGGGGTAATGTATACTATTGGACCAGATTTATTTTGAAGAGCAGGATCCCAAAGCCCTACAACTTAGGGAGATAAAATTGGTCTTGCGGGGAAGATATAGGACATCCAGGGAGAACTTCACTTTTGCCCCTCCTAATCAAGATTAAATTTCTGGAATAAATATTTATATGACAGAAATTTGTTGGAATAGATGGTTTGAAAGATTTTAGTCCTTACAATGTAACATTTGTAAAGTTGAAGGCATATTTCTAAATTCAAGATGCAAACTATTGAAAAGATCAATGCTTTTCTCTAGCTCTACAATGTTTTTTTGAAATGACGAAAAGGCCACATAAAAGTAGCATGATGTCTTAATATATTACCATCAAGTAATATTTTTCTTCATCACTGACATGGCTTTTTCCATGCAGAAATCACATTTGTAAGTATAATGTTTAATATGTAGTCCTTTAAAATAAACTCTACATTGTTATAATGTTTAATATGTAGTCCTTTAAAATAAACTCTACATTGTATTTCTTTGATTGCCTTTCAAAAAATATGCTTGCTGATGAAGCCTACCAAAGATTGATAATAGACTACAGGAAAAAAATTGAATATGCATTTGCTTATGGTTTCAATTTTAAGCTTAATCCAAAGAGTAATTCAATTTCAAATGTTCTCATTTCAGGATATGAGCTCATTTTGTGTGCCACAGGTAAATTTCCCTAATCATATTTGTGTGGCCATATATACTTTTATTATTTCTGAAAAATTGCAAGTAGAAATATGATTCTATAATAAATTTAATTAATTTATATCTTTGAATAGAAAATAAAAGAGAAACAATTGTATTAGCCGTAGGAATAGAGAAAACCTTTTTTCTATAATGATACTATATAAAGGTTATGAATCATCCCTAAATATAATTTGAAGGTCTTTTTTAGACAAAATTTTAGATTCCTTGAAAATTAAATGAAAAGCATTAGTGTAATAGCAATAGATTTCAGCACGTTCTTTCATTCATGGCTGTCTTTCTTGACAATTTCAGTAAAAATTTCTCCCCAATTTCACAACTATGGTATTTACTGGTTGACAGGGAAGGATGGGCAGGCTCAGGAATTGTCCCAAGGTGAGGTTTGCTCTCCTCCATAGTTCCACATTTAAGGCAAACGTCTTAGCACAGATCACTCCTGTGTATTTCTACTACTAGATTGTGCAAGCATGTACAAGTAGCCATTCATATGTAAAATGCAACACAAAATGGATCAGTCATACATTTTTTTCATGATCTGCTCAAATTTCATGATTTGTTCAAATGGTAGACCTGTTCACATATGAGATAGGGTTGAGGCTAATATGAGAGAAATAGCCGAGAAAAAAGAAGATAAGTTATATGGGCAAACATGGGAGGTCTGAAAAGACTAAAAAGGCTCTAATGAAGATGCCTATGCCAGATGCAAAAAAGCAGAAGAAAGTAGAAGCAGAAAAAATGTTTTTTAAAAAATAGTAGATCCTGGCCAGATGCCATGGCTCACACTTGTAATCCCAGCACTTTGGGAGGCTAAGGCAGGAGGATTACTGCTTCAAGTCTGAGAGTTTAAGAGTTTGACAGTAGAGATAGATAGATAGATAACAGGCCTGGACATGGTGGCTAACGCCTGTAATCCCAACAATTTGGGAGGCTGAACTAGGTGGATTACTCGAGGTCAGGAGTTCGAGTCCAGCCTGGCCAGCATGGTGAAATCCTGTCTCTACTAAAAATACAAAAATTAACCAGGCATGGTGGTGCACATCTGTAGTCCCAGCTACTCAGGAGGCTGAGGCAGGAGAATCCCTTGAACCCAGGAGACTGAGGTTGCAGTGAGCTGAGATCGTGGCACTGCACTCCAGCCTGGGGCAGAGAACAAGACTCTGTCTCAATTAAAAAAAAAAAAGATAGATAGATAATAGGTGGTTACATGTATATTATATTCAGATCTTTTTTGTGCTATTATAAAACTGTGAACAAAGAGACCTACCTTATGTTTCATAGATAACTCTTAAATGCTATATCTCAAAATCACAACTACCTTATTATCATTACAAAAACCAAACAAAAGACATGGCAGAAAGCCCACACCTAAATGGGCAGGTAGCATTGAAATGTATGCAAAAACAGAGTGTTAGTAGTGAACTGAAATAAATTTAAAAGGTTCCTCTTGACAGCCTATTTGCATCCAAAAGCTCTTTAAAGACAGACCATAATTTTTTTCTTTTTAAAAAAATATTTCATAGCATCAATTGTAGAAACTGGTTCATCAGTAGAAACTCAACTAATTATTCTTATTTATATATATTATTTATGCTGATGAGACTGAAACTTTTCACAATTTCTTCACATTTTAATATACTAAATCCTCTACAAGGCCTCTATACTGGAACACTGTTTCCACATCCTCATCCTCTGCCTGCCTGTTCCTGGTACCTCGGACAACCTCACTTTTAGAGGTGATTTGCACCCATTCATTATGCTGTTCAATTGCAATAGGATGGCCAGAGCTTCTGGCAGTTCACTGTCAAAAAACCCTGCCCACCTTTTTTTGCTTCCATGAAGAAAAATATGTAGATTTCACTGTGAAGTCTAGTTCTTCCCATGCTCTTGCCAGCTTTCCTACAAGAAAATTTTCTACAGAATGTCCAGGAATAAACTATAACCATAATAGGACCCAATACAGCAAGCACATGCAAGTAGAATAACCTTATATTCACGAAACCGATGGTATGCTGTTCACTTGGAATAAAATATTGAGACGGATATGTGGTAGAAAGTCATCCACAAATCATAATATTGTGTTGTCCATATATATTTGGTGATTAGAAAATTCCACTGGCATCAATATCATTGTGTTGGTAGATAACAATGATTTTCTGTTTCATATTTTCTGGAGTCTCATGTGTCATATCAACACAGAAACAAAAAGTTTAGTAAAAAATAAAATACTAAAAAATAATTTCTGAATACCTAAAATAGTTTACACATGTATTCCACACCAATGCCTTCTGATAGATTCTAATGGCTTTAATGATTAAACAGAAACCATATGAGAGTCCTAAGAAGAGAAAACATATATTTTTATGTAATAGACACAACTTAAATAATACCTCTTCAACTGGAAGACAATTGGTACAAAAGGATATTATTCAATTTGGAAACTTGCCCCAAAAAAGAGCCACCCTAGAGGAAAAATTTAAAATACGATTGATGAGATTTTACTTTTTCCCATGCTTCCTCAAGAATCCAAGTTTTTTGTTTTCTCCTACCCAGGAAAAATGGAGAATATCTGAAGGATATTGAATTTTAGAAAAGCTGAAACAGAATTAATCACTACAGTTACTTATCATATAATGATGATTTGATGAAAGAAATGCTACCGGGGTGGCAGGTGCTCTATTTCTACTAATAGACATTAACAAAAAAGAAGCATTACCTTTAGTGATGCAAGATTACATATCAGCCTATGTTAAAACACTACACATTTATTTTCCAGTTGTTAATATCATTGATCTGATTTATAGTATTAGGCAGCCACTTCATGTCAATTAATCTCCTAGAAAACCCAATCAAGATAAGGCAACATTCTGTACAAATTATCATTACTAGTGAAACTGAAGGAATCTTCCACGTTTAATCAACAATGAGAACTATGATTCATCCTTTAACTTTCTCCCCAGATAAAATAATGTTATAGATTCATTCTTGCAATTAATCCCTGCCTTGGAAATATGCTTTAGAAATGGTAAATTTAGAAATTTTAAACCAAAGTTTCTCCACACATGAAATCCAGAGTTGATTTTGCAAACAGGCAGTCATCAGTGGAATATTATTGAAAAATTCAACATTTTCTGACAATTATGAAATTACAATGTCTCTGAATCTACGATTATTTATTGAGAAAATATCATTTGCCAAATCATTGTTTCTGTGACCATTATATTGGTCTTACTTTAACTAGTAAATATAACATTTGTTTTATTCAACCATTTTTCCAAATCAAACATCCGTTTGAAGTCCATCTTAAAACTTTCCAGAACTGATAAAAAAAAATACATATTCTTGAATTCAAATACAGTGCAAGTTATCTTGTAATGATTTATTAACATTAAAGAAAACATAAGAAAACAGGTATAGCCCTTTTTGTCTAGTTAACATTAACTTATGAAGGTACAATTTATATTAAACAAAATGCAGAGATCTTAACTATTCAGTATGTTGAGTTTTGACAATTTCATGAACCCATGTAATGAACACCTACACAAAAAATATAATATTTTTATCACACTGTAAAATTTCCTAATATCCCTGTACAGACTATCTTGTCAGATGCAGCTGCTTTTGACTTCCATCAAAATTGCTTAGTTTTGCCTGTACTTGGACTTCAATAGAGTGTGTACCCTTTCCTATCTGGCTTCTTTTGCTCAACTTAATGTTTTTTTTGTTTGTCCTTGATCCATCTATTTTATTCTGTTTCACTAATGTTTTTCAGATTCCCTTTAACATAATATGGTTTTCATACCTGTGTTAAAAATCTTGATTTCATTAAAAATCTTGATTCCATTTTTTATCACAAAGACTGGATGATTAATATTAAGGGTTACTTTCTCTGAATAAATAATAGACAAATTCATGTAGATAAGTGTATTTAAAATAAAAAAAGAATTATTACTGTTACAGAGAATGATAAGTAACTCTAATTATCTTTACTAAAAACTGAGGAGCAATTAAGCTTAAGTTGAATATACATATGAGCTTATTTATTTCTTTATTTATTTATTTATTTTTGAGACGACGAGTTTCACTCTTGTTGGCCAGGCTGGAATGCAATGGCACAATCTCGGCTCACCGCAACCTCCACCTCCTGGGTTCAAGCAATTCTCCTGCCTCAGCCTCCCAAGTAGCTGGGATTACAGGCATGCGCCACCACGCCTGGCTAATTTTGTGTTTTTAGTAGAGACGTGGTTTCTCCATGTTGGTCAGGCTAGTCTCAAACTCCCGACCTCAGGTGATCCGCCTGCCTTGGCCTTCCAAAGTGCTGGGATTACAAGCATAAGCCACTGTGCCCGGCCCATATGAGCTTAGAAGTTGTTGAATATTTGAATACTTGAATGTTGTAAAACAGCTAAAAAATTGATTTCCACATACAAGCTTAAAGTAAAAAGAAATGTATTAATATGTGCTTCTTTCACTTCCTTTAATCTCCTTATCTCTTTCTCTTTTTTACCTGTTTCCTGATTCTCAGAGAGAATGTGCCCATCCTATGGAACAGAAAAAGGGACAAGTAAGAGGAACTAGAGTTTAGTCTTACTTCTTTCTTTAACTTTAGATTAAGTGCCAGTACTGTATATTCAAAGAAATTCCATAAATGGGGATGCTCCTGAAGGCCCAGTGATTTTTATTCCTTGAACAGTTGAAGATATCAAGTTTTGAACTCCATGATCCATGTTTCTAAACAATAATTTATTTCACATTAAAAATCACTTAATTATACCTAGAAATTGTAAACAAAACACACAAAATATGTAAAAAAGGATATTCAACTCTATAAGGAATGTCAGTGTTATGCTTCTCATGAATACTCTCTGTGCTTTTAGATTTACCAGAATAATTCTGATAAAAACAGATGTTCAAAATATATGTATTAAATGGAAGGAGATGATATAACCACAATGAAATGTAAAAGAATAGCATAAAACTATGAGAAATGGATTTGCAAAGCAAAAACTCAAATTAGATAGATTCAGAGGTAATGTTAATTTCACTACAAAGCTGAAGTCTCAATAATGTTCCACTAATTACTGCCTGTTTATAAGTGTATCTCTGCACTTTCATGTGTGGAGAAACTCTTGGTTTTCAAATCTGTCACTATTTCCAAAGCGTATTTCCAAAACAGGAGGATTGCAAAAAAAAAAGCTAAAACCTGCACTAAGTATTTTAAAAGTATCACCTCCTTTAATCCTCAATATAAGTTTATATCATTATTTATTTTGTTATCATACTTGTTTTATGGTTACAAAATTATAGGCTTAGAAAACTTCTGCCTGATGTTTTTATTCTAATACTTGGTGAATAATCTGAAATGATATAATTTAGATTATGTATCTCATTAAAGATAATTTATTTTGGGCCCCTAAGAAAAATGTTTCCGGTTATTTTACAGAAGGAGAAATAAATTCAACTTAATTATAAAATATCTCAAATAATATATGGCACAGTGTCTTGTTTAAAAGCATTCATTCTTAAACACTGTGCAATATGTTATTTGAGAAATGTTAGAATTCACTATTAATGAACTTCTGAAAAAATGAGAAATAAACAGGAAAACAAAATGTGGCACATAACAGAACCCAAGATTCACAGACAATCTGAAACCATATAATTTAGATTATGTATTAAAGATAAATTATTTTGGGACCTAAGAAAAATATTTGGGGTTATTTTACAAAAGGAGACATAAAATCAAATTAGCCAGTACCTGCATTTTAGGAAACTCTTCTTCAAATAATTATTACTGTCAGAAAAAAATTGGTTCTCAGCAAGCAAATTATTTAATAAATTTCCAAATTCACCATGGTTTCAGTGTGCAAACCTTTACATTAGTAATCAAATCTCTATTGCTAGAACATGCCTAAACCATTGAAAAGCATTCAATAAGCGCTCAAGGAGCAAAGAGAAGAAGAAATATAGCCAACCACAGTAATTTACACTTTCCTCAATTATATTTCAAAAAATAATATTTCAACAATCACTAATAAAAATGGTGGGTAAAAGTTCAATGAGAAACAGGATAGTTACAGTCTTAACCTAGTTCCCCACAATATAGCTTTAATACTTATTAAGTATTAAGTACAAAATTACTGGTAAATACAGAGGGGAAAGCTGGAAGACACTGTTTTGTCAAAGTGATAAAAGCCATCACTACCAATAATGAAACAGATACATTGTGTGTCTTTTGTGTTACATGCTATGATAAAAACAGTATCATTTTTGAAACATTCAGGCACAAAGTCTATGAATCATGAGAAAATATCAGGTGAATTAAAATTTAGAGACATTTCATACACTCCTCTGGTCCTGAAAAATATTAAGGTCATGAAAGTCAAGGAAGTATTGTGGAAATGCTAAAATTGAGACTAAAAAAATTGAAAACTAAACTTGGTTTTAGGAAATACACAATAAAGTAGTAAGGGCTGAAGAAGTTTCATATTTTCAACTTAATTTGCATTAGTATAAAATAGTTATGTATTTATATATGACATATAGTATACATTATATATAATTACATGGTATATATACACTTAATGTATGACATACTTATATATACATATAATATATGCTTATATTTATCATACACACAAAAATCTACCTCTATGTGACTATTTATCAATTAGTAAGAGGAAAGAAATATTGTCTGACCAGTGAGTCTCAATACTGTCAAGGTCATCAAAAACAAAAAAAAAGCAAAAACTATCACAGTTTAGAGGAGACTGAAGAAACATGGTAAATAAAAGTAATTGTTATTCTGTATGGGGACCTGGAATCAAACAGGACATTAGGTAAAAAGCTTATCCACCATGATCAAGTGGGATTCATCCCCGGGATGCAAGGCTGGTACAATATACACAAATCAATAAATGTAATCCCCCATATAAACAGAACCAAAGACAAACACCACATGATTATCTCAATAGATGCAGAAAAGGCCTTTGACAAAATTCAACAATGCTTCATGCTAAAAACTCTCAATAAATTAGGTATTGATGGGATATATCTCAAAATAATAAGAGCTATCTATGACAAACCCACAGCCAATATCATACTGAATGGGCAAAAACTGGAAGCATTCCCTTTGAAAACCCGCACAAGACAAGGATGCCCTCTCTCACCACTCCTATTCAACATAGTGTTGGAAGTTCTGGCCAGGGCAATTAGGCAGGAGAAGGAAATAAAGGGTATTCAATTAGGAAAAGAGGAAGTCAAATTGTCCCTGTTTGCAGATGACGACATGACTGTATATCTGAAAACCCCATCGTCTCAGGCCAAAATCTCCTTAAGCTGATAAGCAAATTCAGCAAAGTCTCAGGATACAAAATCAATGTACAAAAATCACAAGCATTCTTATACACCAATAACAGACAAATAGAGAGCCAAATCATGAGTGAACTCCCATTCACAACTGCTTCAAAGAGAATAAAATACCTAGGAATCCAAATAACAAGGGATGTGAAGGACCTTTTCAAGGAGAACTACAAACCACTGCTCAATGAAATAAAAGAGGATACAAACAAATGGAAGAACATTCCATGCTCATGGGTAGGAAGAATCAATATCGTGAAAACGGCCATACTGCCCAAGGTAATTTATAGATTCAATGCCATCCCCATCAAGCTATGAATGACTTTCTTCACAGAATTGGAAACAACTACTTTAAAGTTCATATGGCACCAAAAAAGAGCCTGCATCACCAAGTCAATCCTAAGCCAAAACAACAAAGCTGGAGGCATCACACTACCTGACTTCAAACTATACTACAAGGCTACAGTAACGAAAACAGCATGGTACTGGTACCAAAACAGAGATATAGATCAATGGAACAGAACAGAGCCCTCAGAAATAACACCACATATCTACAACTATCTGATCTTTGACAAACCTGACAAAAACAAGCAATGGGGAAAGGATTCCCTATTTAATAAATGGTGCTGGGAAAACTGGCTAGCCATATGGAGAAAGCTGAAACTGGATCCCTTCCTTACACCTTATACAAAAATTAATTCAAGATGGATTAAAGACTTAAACGTTAGACCTTAAACCATAAAAACCCTAGAAGAAAACCTAGGCATTACCATTCAGGACATAGGCATGGGCAAGGACTTCATGTCTAAAACACCAAAAGCAATGGCAACAAAAGCCAAAATTGACAAATGGGATCTAATTAAACTAAAGAGCTTCTGCACAGCAAAAGAAACTACCATCAGAGTGAACAGGCAACCTACAAAATGGGAGAAAATTTTCGCAACCTACTCATCTGACAAAGGGCTAATATCCAGAATCTATAATGAACTCAAACAAATTTACAAGAAAAAAACAACCCCATCAAAAAGTGGGCAAAGGACATGAACAGACACTTCTCAAAAGAAGACATTTATGCAGCCAAAAAACACATGAAAAAATGCTCACCATCACTGGCTATCAGAGAAATGCAAATCAAAACCACAATGAGATACCATCTCACACCAGTTAGAATGGCAATCATTAAAAAGTCAGGAAACAACAGGTGCTGGAGAGGATGTGGAGAAATAGGAACACTTTTACACTGTTGGTGGGACTGTAAACTAGTTCAACCATTGTGGAAGTCAGTGTGGCGATTCCTCAGGGATCTAGAACTAGAAATACCGTTTGACCCAGCCATCCCATTACTGGGTATATACCCAAAGGACTAGAAATCATGCTGCTGTAAAGACACATGCACATGTATGTTTACTGCAGCACTATTCACAATAGCAAAGACTTGGAACCAACCCAAATGTCCAACAATGATAGACTGGATTAAGAAAATGTGGCACATATACACCATGGAATACTATGCAGCCATAAAAAATGATGAGTTCATGTCCTTTGTAGGGACATGGATGAAACTGGAAATCATCATTCTCAGTAAACTATTGCAAGAAAAAAAAACCAAACACCGCATATTCTCATTCATAGGTGGGAATTGAACAATGAGAACACATGGACACAGGAAGGGGAACATCACACTCTGGGGACTGTTGTGGGGTGGGGGGAGGGGGAGGGATAACTTCAGGAGATATACCTAATGCTAAATGACGAGTTAATGTGTGCAGCACACCAGCATGGCACATGTGTACATATGTAACTAACCTGCACATTGTGCACATGTACCCTAAAACTTAAAGTATAATAAAAACAAAAAACAAAACACAGGGAATTAAAAATGAATAAATTTGGTTCTCTATATATGTACATAGTGCTCTAACTTTTTAAAGCTTAAATAAACCTTTAAAAAACTAAAAAAAAACAAAAACAAAAACTAAAACCATCTCAATAAGCTATGAATTTGAATTAATAATGTACCAATGTTGGTTTATTAGTTGTTACAAAAAATGTACTATATTAATTTAAGAAGTTAACAATCAGGGAACTGTATATGGGACATATGAGAACTGTACACTTCTATTAAAATATCACTTAGGTCTAAATTGTTCTAATATTATTTAAATAAATAATGTAAAATATAGTTATAAATAGACCATTTCCATTACCATTTTCATTATAACAAAGCTCAAGACTTGAATATATCATTTAATATAAGAAAAATAATGTTTAAATGTAATATAGCTTTACTTCTATTACATTTAATTTTTATAAATATAATGCACATTGAACCAATTATTTGTCAACAAATTTAATAAGATATACTTATAGAGTGAAAGAGAGTAAACAGAGAGGAAGAGATAGATTTTCATGCTTTTCTGTGCTTTCATTTGGCCGAAGTTTGGTTTTTTGTGTGTCTGCTAATTGATAAAATCATTAAAAATGTTTTTAGTCATTCCTTTAAAATTTCAAAGAAAAGCTAAAACATTTAAAAACTCATTGTTTAAAATTAAGAGCTAATTGATGCAGTAGGTATTGATGAAAGATATGATTATGTCATGTTAGGAGAAACAAGCATAATAATATTTAAAATAAATTAATATGCAATTACTAATTAAATCAGCATATAATACCAGGTAAGAAGAAATACTGAAACTGGTCTAATCATCCCACAGAACTGATGTTTATGTTTTCTTCTGAATAAACCTAGAAACTGATGCTCCCAGTTCTGAAACTTGCAAAAGTTACATTTGCCTTATCTGAGTTCCTTTCCCGGGAAACCAACCATTAGACCTCCCAGATAGTATCAAGGAACTGGAGTTTGCCAGATCGCCACATCAGGAAAATGAAATGCCAGACTGCTTACCTGTTTTGATTGTCTAACCAACCACCTGCTTCCTATTGACCTTCATTTCCCCTCCCTAATTCCCATTTTCCCACATATGATTACTTTTCTTCCCTGCTATATAAACGGGCAATTTTAGTCAGCCAAAGAAATGAATTTGAGGCTAATCTCCCATCTTTTTGGCTGAAGCACCTGATTAAATCCTTCTTTTCTGGCAATGTTTGTTGCCTCAGTGATTGGCTTTCTGTGTGGTGAGCAGCAGGACCTAGACCAAAGCCCTGGCATTTTGGTAAAAATTACCTCTATGGTGAGCTAACTATTATGCATGTAGTTGGGCAGGGTGTTCATCTTCATGGGTCCCATTTCATTGCCTTTTAGATTTTTTTCATAAATTTGTGGGATTCTATAGAAAAGTTATTAAAGGTTATATATTCAGTCAATTATAACTTTTTATAACCATATAATCACTGCTTTTTCAGCCATTGAATTTTGATCCTACATCATCATCATCATCCTATCATTCTATTCTTCATCGTACAGCTATTATTTTGTAAGTAAGGTCTTTTACAGTGTCCCCTCATGATCAATTAAAGGGCATTTTCTGGTTGTTAATCTTACAAAGTTTGAATAGAATAAAAATCAGAACTTGTGTTGATTTGAATTGACAAATTTATCATAGGGAAAGTGCCCATCTGTGAATAGAATGAAGTTTTAAAGTATGTTTATTAGTCTTGCTGTTACATGGGATTTAGTATTCTTCATTTTGTTTGGTTATACCACTATGTTAACCATTTATTTTTCTTATTTCAAAAATATAACTAGAAATATAATTAGAATTGACATGACATACAGTTATTCCATAAAAGAAGGTGGTACAAAAATACAGTTGTCCCTTGGTTTAGGCAGATTATTAGTTCTAGGATTCATGTATATACCAAAATCTGCACATACTCAGGTCCTTAATTGACCCTGTAAAACCCACACAGGTTTCACATCCATGAATATTGTATTTCCATCTATGCTTAGTTGAAAAACTGCATGTACAAGTGGACCCTCAAAGTTAAAATTCGTGTTGTCCAAGGGTCAACTGTAAAGTTTAATAAAATATTTCCTCAAAAAGAAATGCTTCATGGTGAAAATAGGTGTATTTTACTTTTAGAATAATATTTTAGGAATCATGATTGGATGAAAGTAGAAACTGCTGGATATAATTAGAAAGCTCATTGTCATCATCGTTCCTACCATTCAATGAGTGTTATCTATTCATTGCATGCACCCAACACCATAGGTCTCATGTTACATTCTCTGTATCCTTTAACCTTTAATAACTACCCTAAAAGTATTATAGTTTTTTTTAATTGAGAAAACTAAGTCCATTAGAAATTAATTAATTTTCCATTATTATACAGGTAGGAAGTGGTCATCCTAAAACTGAAACCTATGCTGTGTGACTCAATAGATTATTCCCTTTTCTCACAACACTGAACCTCGAACATGATTATTTTACTAAACTGAATCAAGTGCAACTTTTCTGAACTTAGTATTAATATTTATTCATATTAATGGTCTTACACTCTACACTTTCAGATTTTAAGACTCGGGAAATAAATATGAATTTTCAAAATTGCATGGAATTTTCTCTGTGTACTCAAGCCCTATCAGTCTCTTGCCTAATGCATGTATACAATATGGTGAGCAAGTGCTCAGTTTTGGAGTGAGGATGTTTTGGTTACTGACTTAGATTGGCTACTTATCAGCAATGAGACCTTGAGCAAATTCATTAATGCTTCCCTATTTCTACACTTTCTCATCTGTAAAATGAAAACAATGAACACACAAAGTTTGAGTCTGTGGGCAGCTATCTATAAGTACTAAGTAAGTTATTTCATGGAAAACACTTAGAATTTGCTTGGCACACGATGCAATTAATAAATGGTAACTCAATGGTAATTATTATAATTAACTTATTATTGTAAAATACCTTTATTTCATTCAAAATCAGGAGGTATGATATCAGAAATGTGGTAAACATATCTATGCAGTATTCTTATTATGAACAAATTTGGATAAGAACAAATTTAAAATTGGTCTAGTATGAAATTAGTTCCTAATGAGTATGCCTAATGACAAAACAAGCAAGAAAAATAAACATTAAAATTATTATAAATCTAAAGTTTGAAGACATTTAACCTCGTAAGCAGGACATAATTTTCTATATACTTGTTATGTCAATATTTACCAAAAAACTTGATTCTTCCAGAAACTCAAGGTTATTTAAACTGCTAATACTCACCTTCCTAAATTGTGAATGGCATCTTAAATGTAAATTTATGAAGCATCCTTTAAAATTTCATGTTATTAATACTGAAAGAAACAGAACTTGATTAAACACAAATTCATTAAGCTGACTGTGAAGCACTTGGGACCCTTTGCATTGATCCTTATAAAGCCGTGCGTCTAGAAAAACCTTTCAACGAAAACAAAAGGTACATTTGGTCAAAGGGGAATCATATTAATGTTGCTTAATCAATGAGTTTAGTATTTCCGGGACATGAAAAGTAGGGTAAAAAAATCTCAAGTGGCATGACAGTCATATAATGAATAAATACATAATTTCTCTCTAATGTTTTATAAATAGACCGTAATTCACATAGTTCATATTTATCAAGTTTTAAAAAGTGTTTTTTGTTGTTCTTGTCATTATTCTTGTTTTAATCTATGTAATTTATTATAATAATCTGGAAAGGTTATACTCGTTTCTTTAAAAAATTTACTCTATATGAGCTTCTTCATAAATTTAACTCAAAGCAAACTCTTGCTTTCTATCTCAGGAACATCAGCGTAGAAATATATATGTTATAGGATATTTTTCTGTATGATAACCGTGCCATTCCTAATTTAATGATAAACCTACTTATAG
The DNA here is from genome assembly GCF_028858775.2 of Pan troglodytes. Lineage (NCBI taxonomy): Eukaryota > Metazoa > Chordata > Mammalia > Primates > Hominidae > Pan > Pan troglodytes. The sequence goes on from NC_072406.2 coordinate 66,764,072, forward strand.
GACTTCTGTAATGTGCCAGGCACTGTTCTACTCAATGAAAAACAAAGTGCCAGCTTTAATGCAGATTCAATTTTAAAGGGGTAGATATCATAACAAAAAGCAAATACATATGCAGTATTGTTGCAGATAAGTGGTATAAAGATAACCAGCTTCAGATAGTCTGTTACAAGAGTCATAAAATATGCAGGTCATTTATCATACATGGAAAATTTGTGGGGCTTTTTTCTTTCTATTTTAAAATTTATTATGTGTCTTCATTGAACCTTGTGAGGCAAAAATTCTAATACTGCCATTTTCGTTTTCAGGTGAGAAATCTGAAGTACAGAACAAATTAAATGAAATGTTTTTAAGAAAGACAAATGAAACTAACAAATGGTAATCCAGCACCAGCATCATTGTATATTTGTATTGTCAGCAGATTTAGCTACTATGGAAAATCTTTGAAGAATCTTTCTCAACATGATTTTTGATATACACATGCACTAATTTATTGTGGGTATATTCAACAGAGTAGAATTGCTGAGTCATAGGGTGTCTGCCTGTTCAGTTTTTGTTGACACTACAAAATAACTAATGTAATTGTGCCAATTTACTTATCTACCAACAATGTGTGAAAGTTGTGATTATCCATATCTCTACCAAAACATGAGAGTATATTTTCTTTCAGTTCAAAGTGTAATCGAACTTAAAATAAATAAATATAATTAAAACTCCATTTTGGGAGGTATTATAATCCATGGATTACTTTTTAAAATTTCATTTTTTATTTGTTGCTGATGTATAAAATTTATTTCTTTTAAAAAAATATTGGACGGGCACAGTGGCTCATGCCTGTAATCTCAGCACTTTGGGAGGCTGAGGCAGGTGGATCACCTGAGGTCAGGAGTTCGAGATCAGCCTGACCAACATGGAGAAAACCCATCTCTACTAAAAATACAAAATTAGCTGGGTGTGGTGGCGCACGCCTGTAATTCCAGCTACTCGGGAGGCTGAGGCAGGAGAATCGCTTGAACCCTGGAGGCGGAGGTTGCGCTGAGCCAAGATCGCGCCATTGCACTCCAGCCTGGGCAACAAAGAGCAAAACTCTGAAAAAAAAAAAAAAATTGACCTTGTCTGCAGTAAACTTGCTGAACTCACTTTTTAACTGTAATATTTTTTTTCTGTAAATACTGTTGGGTAGTTCTATATATAATAATGCCATTTGTAAGTATTTAATTTAATGCCATTTTCCAACTATAAGGAGCATTTCTAGTTTGTATTTATTGATTTTAAGCTCAATTGTTTGATGATTAGAAAACACATTCTGTATAATTTTAGCCACGTGGGGGACATGTTGATACATTCGTGAAAACCCAGCATTTGGTAAATTATTTTATATGTTCCATCCATGTGCCTGAAAAGAATAAACTTCATAGTTGTTGGATACATCATTTTAAAATACATCAGGTCAATTTCGCTGATTTCAATGTTCAAATCTTACGTTTCCTTGCTTTTTTTTCTTTACTTATTTTGACAGTTACTGAGATAACTTTTGCATTAGTTTTCTATTGCTGTCATAAAAATTATCATAAATTTTGTGGCTTAAATTAATATAATTTACTCTCACACAGTTTGGTCAGTCAGAAGTCAGAGACAGCTCTCACCAAGCTAAAATCAAACTGTCTGTAGCATTGCATTTCTGTAGACTCTGAAAATGAATTCACTTCCAAGCTCATTCAGATTATTGGCTGTATTTATTTTTATGTTGGTAGCTGTCGACTGGGGTTCCTTCAAGAGCATTCTTGCATTTTCAGGCTATATTATAGCTCCATTGGTGTTCAAAACCAGCAATAGTGGCTAAGTCCTTCTAAGTCTTAGATTGTCTTTGATCTCCCCTTATGCCTCATCTTATCCAGTTCCTCTTCCCTTGCCTCTCTCTGACTCTAGCCAGAGAAAATTCTTTCCTTTTAAGGGCTCACACTGAGATTGGGCCCACCAGAGTAATCCAGGATAATCTCCCTATTAACTTCCATTACCTTAATCGCATCTGCAAAGCTATTTTTGCCAGGTAAGTGTGCAGATATCTTTGGCAGGCTTTAATTCAAATTATATGACCTCTGAAGCATCAATTTTCTAATTTCTAAAACAGGGATATTCCTTCCTTGTAAAGCTACTGTGAGGACTAAATAAGATAATGTGCATAAAAAAGAGCTTACCACAGTGCTCATAATATAGATATAGCTCCATAAACAATACATTTTAATTTATTTTAATATACTATAGGTAACCCATGCTTTAGAGGTTTTTATAGTTCCTTCCTGTCAGCCTCAGGATGATAAAAATAAATAAATATTGACTGAAAAATTTTCTCTCAATGAAAAGATCATTAAAAGCCAGACATATATAAGCTCTATATTAACTTGAGATAAATTCTTCACATGCCCAAGGAAACATTACGTCTGTCTTGACTTGCTCTTGTTTACTTACATCAAAATAAATTTTGGGGGGTGAGATGAACCTCAAAAACCTGCCATCACTCTTGAGAAAGATTTGTCTCCAAAACTTGCATAAGAATGATCAGCAACTGTGTAATTTTTTCTTGAAACCAGGCAAACTATTTACTTAATGATACAATTGTTTAAAGCTAATTGAGTCTTCACTTAAAGAGAGAAAAATACTTCAATGTCTTATGTCTTGCTCATGATAAAGACATTTGAAACCTTGTTATAACCCGTGTTCAACATGTAGATAGAGGAATTAATAATGTTTTGGTGAATTCTTGACAAACTAACAGAAGAACATGTTTACGAAGAGCGTAAGAGGATAGCATTTAATGCATTTATAAAAGTGCTGATTGTGATTATGATATAATACCATAAATGTAAATCATATTTATTTGTAAAATAAGGTACATGAAAGTAGTTATAATTTAGAATACTAGAATGTTTATTGATAAGTAGTGAGGGGATGATTGACCTAAGGACTTGAGTTTTATTCCCAACTTCGTGGTCAATTTTGTAACCATCAATTCATACTACTGCTCCAGTTCTCAGTTTTCTCATAGTGAATAATAAGAGTGACTAATCAGGACTTTAATTTTGGAAGCTTCTTTTATAAATCTGTGATAATGACTTTATTATACCTGTCTTTTGTATTTTAATGAAGTGTGAAATATTTTGACATTAACAATCTATTAAACTGTGAATGACTTTTTTTGGAAAAACATTTAGATCTTTCTTAATTGCATAAACTTCATGTCTTATACTAAAAGGACAAATAGTATGAAAAATACCTTGCAATCTTGCACAGAATAAAAGTCATTTCATTTAATTTTATTATAAACACAGCATTGTAGATGGGCAAGATAGGGATATCTATTTATACACATACACATATATAGTATGTGTGTATCTAATTTTAATGTATCTTCCTAATACATAATGCATAATAGATAAAATTCATGTCAACTAAACCAATAGATAATTCATAATTTATAATTCATTGGACTAAACTAAGTACTAGTACTATGGAAGAACTATTCAAATTAAAAATGAGAATAATAGCTAAATTTCTATTTTTTCTTTTGATGCTATTTCAAGCTTTAAATGCACTGTTTTTTTTTTTTTTTCAAGAAAGTAAATGTAAAGAGTATGGGCAAAATCAAAGGTGAAAAATATGACCATCAAGTACACACATTTGATATTATCAAACCATAGAAGATATGACCATAGTGTCAATGGGATAGGATGACCTCAGTTATCTAAAAGGAAATGCATTGTGAGAAACTTACCAGTTCAACAATGTATTGACAGCTTTGCACAGTAATCTAGCTTCTCAAAATAATGTTTAAGATCAAATCTTTACCTTTTCTATAAATTTTATCACTCTGATGTTTAGGAGTTTAGGGTTTGAAGAAATTGAAGATCAATACATGTAAATATTGATTATTTCATAAAAATAAATCAAGTAAAAGAGACGAACAAAATTTTGAGACTTGCATGGTAGGGAGGATCTTATTCTAGGCAAAATGAACAGTGTGAGCAAAGGCTAAGAAAGGGAGATATTTATGAGATGTGAGAGAGTTAATCTGAACAGGATAAGGCATTATCAGGGAGAATTTGAGAATGTTCAGAACACATTGACAAATGGTCAGATTATGGAAAAGCTTGAAGGTCTGCCAGAAGAAGTGACCTTTTGACACCCGACAATAATGAGAAATTGCAAAATTTTTGAAAAGTAGAGTTGCATGATTAAAATGATATTTGAGAAGGTTACTGTTTAACAAGACACTGAAAAGATGAGAGAGGAAAGTGGAAACAGTCAAATCACATAGGATGCTTTGAACTTCAAATTGAACATTATAAATTTCTGAAAGAAAGATGAACTATGAAGAGGGATCCAGGGGCAGTTAGTGACATGGATGAGGCTGGAAACCATCATTCTCAGCAAACTAACAAGAACAGAAAACCAAACACCACATGTTCTCACTCATAAGTGGGAGTTGAACAATGAGAACACCTGGACACGGGGAGGAAAACATCACACACCGGGGCCTGTTGGGGGGTGAGGGCGTAGGAGAGGGATAGCATTAGGAGAAATACCTAATGTAGATGATGGGTTGATGGGTGCAGCAAACCACCATGGCACGTGTATACCTATGTAACAAACCTGCACATTCTGCACATGTAACCCAGAACTAACAAATATATATATATATATATATATATATATATATGTATATATGTGTGTATATATATATATGTGTATATATGTGTGTATATATATACATATATACATATTGATTCTCTAAGTAGATTTGTTGCCTAAGATAATTCACCTATCACTTTATACCAAAAATAAAGTTAGCACTCAACCGAACAAAGCAAATGTAACTCAAAGGGTGTATTTCAAAATAAGATCATTTATATATAATTAAAACTAGTTACTTGGAAATTAATTAGTATCTGTCATTACAGTAGAAACTCATTAAACAAAAGTCATTCAAAGAGGTGAAGCATTTATCTACCAGTAATTCGTCTTGTTAAATTTAAATAGGAGTTTGTATTTTGTTTTTAAGTTATATAATCTAGAAAGTCTCAGATTACAAGGAACATAATTTCTTCAAACTTTCATGAACACAAGAATGTTGAAATAACTAAAAAATATTTTTAGTAACTTCAAAAAGAATGTAGAGGTTAAAGGCCCAAATGATCTGTTTAATTCACAAATTACAGTTATTCTCCTATAAAGCAGGCATGCAAATTTTTAAGATTAAAAAAAATCTTGAAATGATGGTCTGCTAAAATATGTACTATCACATTAATGTCATTCATTTTTTCATGCGTCTAACATACACATAATAGGTCACATTAGAGGTACTCTAGAAATATTTTGTAGCTTAATTAACTAAAAATAATTAATACAGTAACCACGGTTTAAAAAAAATAAAAGTGGTTCTTCACTTATGCACTTTAGCCAAAAGAGAAAATAAAACAAAGCAAAACAACAAACAAGCATGTCCTTAAAAAGTTACAATACTACTTTTTAAATATAATTTTTCTAATTTGATCAGCATTTTTCTATAAGAATTCGGTTATGATTTATAGTTAATTTTTGGATATTTCAGAACTTGATTTTAAAATACAGAAAATAACTTTACATTTATAGAATCGCAGACATTTTCTTCCAGTATTTAATTAGTATGACCACCTCAGAAATACAAAGGCAATGTATTTGTATTAGATACATGCCTTAGGATAATAATAATAACTCGCGTTATGCCTAAGTAAGCATGTAGATGGATCTAGGCAATAAATTTTCAAAGATGATGAAAAATAAAATATCTATTATTATAAATACATTATTTTTCCCATAGTTAAATGGATTCTTAAAATAACATCGGAAGTCACATACTTCTTCTGAGTACTATTTTTTTAATGTTTTCTTGATATTTCTAAACAGTTAAGCTCATAATTTTAAAGGAATCATTTATAAACATTTATTGTATATAGTTAGATACATATATCAAGAGAAAGGACAGGGAGAGAGTAAATAGAAACTGACCTCATTCACTGTGGCATAGTAGCTTTCATGCTTGAAAGTGGGTGAGTTGTCATTCCTGTCTCTCACCACTATTCGCACTTCATGGTAGATAATAGTGCCCACTTTTTTGTTGATGCACTGGACCTGCACCACAATGGAGTGTATGTTCATCGGTGGCTGCAATGTAGAAATTGCATCTTTTAAAATACCAATTAAAAACAAAGCTTCTCATCACTGTCAAAGCACTCGTTCATTCAGTACATTTTTCTATTCTTGTTTATTTTTAAATTATAATAATCTCGAAGAAAATGATCATTTTAAGGACAAGAGAAGACAATCATAATTAATTTATTGTTTAATTTTGTATCTCAGCGTGTGGACTTCAGGTAGCATTATGCTCACAGTTAGTGGATGGCTAATGAGCGCAACCACAAAATTAATGCTTAGAATTGATGGGATGAAACGAAGTTTGCCCCTCCAAAGATTAAAGAAGCAATAATATAAACTTTTAATTTGAAAAAAGTGTTAATTAATAAACTCCTGGAGAAGAGAGATTGTTTAACTTTTATGTTTATTTATATTTTTGCTGGAATATTATATGTTCATTGCTGATCAAATTAAAAATACTGATTACCAAAAGAGAAAATCCAAAATCCAGCCAACTAAACTTACTCATTCTACACATTTAAATGCTTATTTTGCTAATCTTTTTCACTCTCTAAATATGTACATATTATAGACACACAGACACACAGTGAATATCAGCCCATGTTTATAAATATAGATTTACTATAGAATTTTTTGTATAATACTATGAAGTTATGTTATGTGACAGCAATATTATACTTCATTGTAAGCCTATAGCATAATGTATCCAAGTAATAATTTAAAATGAACTACTACAGGCTATTATATTTTGTCATTATAAAAAATACTTCAATACATAGTATACATAAGCATATGCTTACTTATCTAATAATTTTTATAATAAATTCCTTGAACGGGAAAGGTCAAAGATATACTTCCTCAAGTGCCATGGCTAACAGTTTGCAGATCTGGAATGCACACCTACAAATATTTGACTCTAGAGTCAGAGTATTGACCACTACAAAGTATTTCTTTGTGATTTTTAACCCCATTTGAGCTTATGCAACTTTATCTCTAAATATGTCATTTTTGCAGTGTCCTATCCTGACCCCTCCATCTTAAAAACCTTGTCTCCAACCTGACATCTCCTTTCAAATTTCTTCCAATTTATTTTTCTTTATTGCATTTCTCACCGAAAATTTGGCTCGTTGTATATTTTATGTACTTGTTTTGGTTTGTCTGCCTTCACTAGACTGGAAGCTCAATACAACCTGTGTGTTATTTTAGTCATGATAGTATCCCTCTTTCCAGTAACCAGCCCTATGCCTAAGACAGATGATCTGGAGTCAAACTGCATGGCTTCCAGTTCCATAACCTACTAACTGTATGATCCAGGAAAAAGTACACAGTATCTCTATGCTTCGTTTATTCATCTATAAAATTAAGGCTAATAGTTACACCAATGAGAATTGTAAATACTGCATGTGATTAGACTATACTAGGCATATGTTAAACACCTAAGGGATTAAATACATATCCTATTTTATTTATTAAAAAATAAATATCCAAAATAGTGAAAAAATAAAATCTATAATGCATGACACATTTGTAAATGAGAAAAATGCTACAGAAACTATATCTAAGCTGAAGGAAATCATTATTTAGTTTCAAGATATTTTTATGGCCAACAAAGAAAAAGAAAGTTGACTTGAATTTGTAGCTGTCTGAATGATGCTACCTAGAAAGAATAAATTGAGGCATCATTGACATACAAAAAGAGGTCTCTAGTGAAATGACACATAGCTCTGTGTTTTTATATCTACTCTATTTCTCCTTTAATCACTGATATAAATGAAGGCATTAAAATCATGTGTATAAAATCTGTGAATGTTACAAACCTTGGAAGGATGTATAAATACATTTAATGACAAAAGACATGGTTCAAAGTCATCTTAATAAGTCATAATAACGGGTTACAAAATGGTAAATTTTTGCAATAATAAATTTTATCCTCCAATTTGTAATAGAAAAAAAATCACCCAAATGTAATAGACAGCTACAAACATTAATGTAAAAATGTAATTGTGAAATTTTGATAGCTAGAAGCTGATTTTACATGACAGCACTGTAAATGGGCTACTGGAACACTAATGCATACTGTACATTAATTAATAATATCAGATATTAATATATAGGTAGATTATAATAGGTACCATTTTACAGGTGCATAGAAGAGAAATTTGAACACTTTTGAGAATGCATAAAATTGGAGGATTTTAAATTTAACGACATATGATTTGTCAAATATCTAAATGGTTGTCATGGAAACATCCATTAGTTGACATTGTAGTTTCAGAGAGCAGAAATAAGAAAAATAGTTGAAAAATATTTCAAAGCATGTTTTCACCATAAGTAGAGGGCTTCTCTTAATCCAAATTTGCACCAAATAATTATGTGCCTGTATCAAAGTATCTCATGTAACTCATATGCACCTACTATGTACCCATAAAAGTTTTTAAAAAATAACAAATAGAGCAGAGATTCTTATCAGTAGAAGAGTATAGTTTATGTTAGAAATAAATTTATGCCTTCTCACTACCAAATACTTTTCCTCTGCCATTATGAGCTAAAATATTTGTAATGCTTCAATTTCTTTTTTCACATTTGTCTTTGTATAAAATAAAGAAAAATCAGGAGGAAAAAGTGACATGGAATAGAACAGACTATTTATAAAACAAGACCCATCACTGAAATATGCCAGTTTGAGGATAAAAGACCATTGAAAAAGACTAGCTCTTAGAAGTTTCCTGGAAAGAATTTGAATTAGATGACCTCCATTTTTACTACCAGCTTTGAAGTGTGTAATAGACTTTTTAAGGCATGTCCAGCATATTTTAATTGTAAATTAAAAACAAAATAAATATGTGTACTGTTTGCCCTTGGCACACCTCTTGGAAGACAATGAGGTGAATTATACACTTTTAAAGTTATTTATCTTCCAATTATTGCAAGAGAGACCTATAAAAACATTCTATCTCAACTTCTAATTCTACATGGAGTGGTACCACTGGGACCAAAAGGTCACAATCTTATCAAATAGAGGATCAAATGCACCGTGTACCGAGGCCTCACTTAGTCCTGCTAAGTACCCATAAATTAGATCTAACCAGGTCACCTGGAACTGTTATCACTCTCAACTTTAGCTCCCTATGCAACTGTTAGTGGCATGGCTAGAACTTAGAGGGCAATAAATTATAACCATAATGGATCGCACCGAAGGCAAAAATTCCCTGTGGCTAATACATAACACACAATGTAATTTTATATTGGCATAGATTCAATTCTGCTGTATAAGAAGGTCATAAATAAAAGTACAGTTCTACTAAGTCCATTAGTGAGAGTTTAGGGACTCTAAGATGCTTAAGAATGCATTAGGGAAATTTTGCTTTATCTTTCATAACTGGTGGCAAAAATAAGTCATGGTAATTTGAACTTTTCTAATTTTCTTTAATTGCTTTATTCATCAAACAAAGAAGAAAAAAAAGCTAGGTAGAAATTTTGTTCATATAATTATTTAAAACTATTACCATTCATATATACCTAAACATGCAAGCTATTCTTTCAATTTAAAAATGAGTGCTCAACACAATACTCTGAACGTATACTTGCACATTTGTGTATTAGTGTACCTGAGTATAGGTTATGATACGTGTATCAGGAATGATATATATCAACAATTAAAGGATACTATCATTAAAAAGTGGGTTTGAGAGTGTGAAGAGAAAAAAATTTCCCAGAAAAATGTAAAAATTTTGTAATTCTAAAAAAGAAAAAAATATAAAATAGAAATTTTTGTTATGAATTTCTCAATCATTTAGGATTCAACATGAAAATTAAAGTTTTTATAGGGGATTTGTTGATATTAGCAGTGTAGATTATAGCACAAATCTTCAATCCAATATATTTTTTTTCTAGAAACCAAATGATTTGGAAGTCAATGATTTGGGGGGCAGGGAATGCATTTTTGGCAAATCTGTAGGAATTTATTTTTCATAAAGTATAGGCAAAGTTTGTCTAATTCTCAGGAGTGAATTTTTTTTGTCATGATATTTCTGTCTATGGACTTACCACCTTTATAACATAATCATTCCTATTTCACAAGTAATGTGGAAGACAGTGAAAGGAAATAAGACATTGTGTGTTTTAGAAATGACTTTTACATAAAAAAGCAAACTTAAAGGAAATGGCTGGCCAGAGTTGTCAGTGTCCTTCACAAATTAAATTTTCACAATGAATAGTAGCATATTTACTGAAGATATTACCTAAAAAGAAAATATCAATTTGTAAATACAATTACGCATATGTGACATGTAGATACATCTATAGATTTTTCACAGTGAATTATTAAGGACATTCAGTCTATTTAATGGTAGGTATTTGTTATATGAAAAGTTTAATGTGGGTTAGGATTAATGTGACATAGTCCTTGGATACTAACAGCAACTTTTATAAAACTGATATGAGGTTATCATAAATAAAGTCAGTCAAAAATACTATTAAATAATATGGATTTTAGAACAAGGAATTGCATCAGTGTTATTAGAAAATAATTTATACAGAAGCAGCATTTAAGATATGTCTTAGTAGCACATAAAATTCAACTGATAGCACTGGATAACAGTGATTTCAAAGTTTATGTTCAAAAGAACATCAGGGAAGGTATGGTAAGAAAAAATTGGATATGGTCATGGGACAATAATTACATTAGTTTTCTTAGATTGTAGTTCATACATTTCTAAATAAAAAGAAAATTGTATAGACAGGGTGCATCTTGAATCTAGCAAAACTCAAGAGACAGATAGAAAACAGTTTGCAATGAAAAGGTATCTGCGGACACAGTCTCTGTTTCAGCACTCTGGTTGTAGAATAGGTTGAATCAAGACAGGTGGTAGAGAACAATTAGTTTATATGAGTGACGACTAAGAGGTCTTATACTAAAGTTATGTTGACGGATGGAGATGCAAGATACAAGGTGGAGATAAAACTACTAAACTTAGCAGTTAAATGGACACTGGCCCGGGCAGGGGAGTCAAGCTCTTTTTGCAGCTACCAAGTTAGAGTCTGAAAGAAAAGAAGCTAAGATATTTGATGTTGTTATGAACATAATTTCTCTCGTTTCAAAAGCTTTTAAAATTTTGCCCAGGATTTTGAGATAAGTATTATAGGACTGTACCAGAGTCATACTTTTCTTTCTGTTATTATTTTAATTATTGATATTGTCATGACCATTATTATCACATGCCCAATAGTGATGAGAGCATTTTGGCCATGTGAGACAATCATTTAGCATTTCAAAATTTTTATGTGATGCGCCTTTATTACTGAGACTCTTCATGTTCACCCCAAATATCACATTCTGGTTGTTTCTCTTTTGTGACTTTTAATTTTGTAACTTTTCCTTTCTTTTTTTTATTTTTGGGTGCTGAAAATTTATGTAACTTTAGTGAACAAAAAAATAAAAATAAGACATAAAAATAAATGATGACCATAAGGGAAAATCTTATAAACCAAGTTTTAAAATTATAAAACAGTTCATAGTCATACAATCTCATGTAAATGCTTTCTAATTAAATACAAATATCTGAGCGTTGGGTATTTTTATTATTTATATTCATCCTTGGAAATTTTCATGAAGATCATGTTTATCAGCTTATTTTTAACACACTGTTAAAAATATTTCTGTCTATATTGTTTGCTTTTAATTCTATTACAGCCATAATTATTCAAACGTCCCCACTAAGAGACAGTTTATTGCCTCAATGAGAAAATGTAGAAAACATGATTTGCATCACTTTCTCTGGAAAATAAATTTTTCCCTAACTCTTGCTAAAAAGATGGTATAATTGGATATGGATCTACCATGTGGCCCTACTCCTTGCTCCCTGGCTATAGATTCAAACCAGTGAGTATTTAATTGTTATTTCTCTTAGAAATTTTAAAACAAAACAAAACACAGTGACTTTAAGCCTTCTTTAATGGCCACTGCATCAAAAGTTTATGAAGAACTGGCATGGCATGAACATAGAAAACTCTTAAAGTCAAATGAAAAACAAGGAAGTGGAGTAAAATTATAAGTGTATAAAGGAATCTGCTCTGCAGAGAGAAAAATAGAGAATATACACAGAGAAAGGTAGAAACTAGAGACCATATGGTCCAAGACCAAGTAGTTTTCCTCTCTCCCTGGTAAACATACAATTTCCATGAAAGTAAATTATTTTTTATATCTATGCTATTGGTATTGTTAATATTCTCTCCCATCAACTGGAAATCATTTGAAGGCATTTTTGTGTCTTCCTTATAAGCCAAATAACTTTGATTAAAATCAGAATATTCTTAGAAAAGCATAATTTCATAACAAAAATTCAGTGGAAAATTTTCTATAAAAATAATTTCAAGAGCAATTTACCACTAAGAAGGGTTAAAGTTAATTATAGGCTAGTGATTATAATACAGAGCTTTCGCCATTGTTAGTAGGGTCAAACTCAAATTGTTGGTTCTATTTTGATATTCAGAGCATATATATATATATATTTGAAATGGAATATATATAATATATAAATAAAAAATATATTTTTGAAATGGAATATATATATATATAATTTTTTTTCTTTTTGAGACGGAGTCACACTCTGTCACACAGGCTGGAGTGCAGTGGTGTGATCTTGGTTCACTGCAACCTCCGCCTCCTGGGATCAAGTGATTCTTCTGCCTCAGCCTCTACAGTAACTGGGATTACAGGGTACCTGCCACAATGCCTGGATAAGTTTTGGATTTTAGTACAGACGGGTTTTCACCGTGTTGGCCAGGCTGGTCTTGAACTCCTGACCTCAAGTGATCAACTGGCCTTGGCCTCCCAAAGTGCTGGGATTACAGGCATGAGCCATCACACCCAGCCCATATTTTTTATTTTGATTCATTATATTCATAAAAGAACAACCAAAAAACTTTGGGCAACAATCAAAAGAATTACATTTCAGGTAAATGCCCTATATTTTAAAAGAAACTACAAATATTTTGGTATTTATCATAATAATATAGTTATTTAATAATAATGTATATTTTATCTATATTTAGCTTTTGGGAAAAAACATTTTATATTAAATAAAATTTAAAACAATGTAAATAAAGGTATATAGATTTACATATATGAATATCATAGTATTAATATATATTTCATTAATACTGGAGAGCATATTTTCAAATACAATCTATATAAAAAGCGTGCACTCACATTTTTTTAAAAATGAATTCCCTACTATATCTTTGTAGAAAATATTGTTAACTAGGATCATAGAGAAGCATACAGAAGAAAAAATATCTTATTCTATATCAATGTAAATAATGTTAAAACAATAAAGTAAAAACATACAACACCTCTCCAAGTAAGCTAAGATTACTTCAAATATTTACATAATATTATTATTTTATTTCAGACATTACAATTATTTAGCAATATTGGTATGGAAGCATATAGGGACAATATATCGAGAGGACCATTTAGTAAAATGGATAAAACTCCCTATCCCAGTAATATAATGATGGTAAATGGATTTATCTCTATAAAACAACTAAACAATTGTAGAAAGATGCATGTACAAAAATTTTCACTGCAGCATTTTTGTAATTCTTAAAAACTGCAAACAAACTTGACTTCCAAAATAGGAGATTCATTTTTAAAAAATCTCTTATTTATTCATGCAATAACCAATCATGCAGCTCATAAAAATAATTATATAAATATACATTTGTTTGCATTATAATTTTACATGTATTATAAATTTTATGTAAAAAGTAGGCTGACAGCAAAATGAGCAGCATAATCCAATTTAAATTAATAAGTATTATAAATATACATACCAACACACATAAATGCTTGAAATAAAATGTGGCAGAATAAACATTAAATGTTATTTTCCCTAACTGATAAAATTATCTTCATATATATGCTTCTTATTTTCTGATATGTTTACCATAAGCATATATTATTTTACAATTAAATGAGACTGTAATTTCCAGTGGTGATTAGATTTGGACTAAAAGCCCAGATTTACCTCACTATTTGTCTAGCAGTAATGGTCTATGGGACACATAAAACAGATGGGCACTAGGTTAAGGATATTCAGAATAAAAGCCCTTATGCTTTGATGAATGAACCCCTAAAAGCACTGTGGCAGCAGGAAAACATAATTCACAAGAATTCAAAGAATTCATAGGTAATAAAGCACATAGTAAACTGTAGTAAAATAAGAGGCAAATTGAGATTTATTAAAGACTCCAAATTTTAGACATGAAATAGTATAAAGTATCAACCACTCCATAACTTATTGTAAAGTAGATCATAAACCCTGAGCAATGATGTGAAATGATTCAGGTTCACTAAGCTGAGTATCTGACATTTGGATTTCATAAGCCGGGAACTTGTGGGTAAGCATGTTTAGAGTTACTCTCTGAGTTTTCCCAGGGCCCAGTGCAATTACTGATTATAATCCACTACCCTCTGCCCCTCTGCACTCAAGAAAGACTGAGATGCAAATAAGTGAGTACAAAGTTACTTTAGAGAGCTACTTATACCTATTAAATTGTTTTTTTTTTAATTTTTCCAGAAATGAAACATCCAACTACTTTGGTAATTTAGCAATTTTTTTTTTGAGGTAGTGTCTCGCTCTGCTGCCGTGGCTGGAGTGCATTGGTATGATCATAGTTCACTGCAGCCTCCACTCCCCAACCCCAAGCTCAAGGGATCCTCCCACCACAGTCTGCAGATTAGTGGGACTACAGGCAGGTGTTACCATGCCTGCCTAGTTTTTTAAATTTTTTGTCAAGACAGAGTCTTGCTCTATTTGCCAGGCTGGACTCAAACTCCTGGGCTCAAGCAGTTCTCCCCACTGGGCCTCCCAAAGTGCTGGGATTACAGGTATGAGCTACTGCTGTGCCAAGCCCAATATAGATATTCTTAATAAAAAAAAATTTATGCTATCTGAGAACTACTTGACTGGCATATTACCATGAAACTTTTTCTCACTTTTTTTTTTCTTTTTTGCAGCTATGTAAGACATTTCCACAGTTTTGCCCTTCAACCAATGCTTACTAGTTGTAAAAGCAGGCTCCTGTGAGTGCACCCACCAAACTACATCTTCAAGCCGGCAGCTGAGTGACACACTTACATGTTGCCATTGTTGGACAGAAATGAGTTATAGCCATGCTTGTCCTACTTTGCCAAGGGTACCACCTCTTTTTTCTAAGCACTATATTTTCTTCTTTTTCAGAAATTGACAAGCTTCCAGGATATTAAAGGGGAAGTCTAATGGTTCTCCAGGACACAGATGTTCCCTTCCTTTCTCATTCTTCTTTAAATGAGTTAAAGAAACTGTTGTTGCTATACTCAGGAAATGCACTCAAATTATATAAATAATTCAATATCATATAAACACACACATAGACATTTAAATTATAATAAACTTATATTACAGGGGCAAAGAAAAAAAATCACTAACATCTCTATCCAGAACTCTTCCGGTGCTGTTCAGGAAAAGCATTTGCTTAACAGGATCCATCAACACCCAGTAATCCACATTATCCTTTAAAGAAAGTTCTATGGTGGGGTCTGGTCCTCCAGCAGTCCCTTTGATCAGCATGTTGTCCACCAGAATTGTACCTGCAAACCAAAGAAAGTTACTTGAAAACATATTCTACTCATATGAACTCTTTAGCAAAGATCATGCTCTTAAACCGTGGCTGGCTCACAATCAGTTTTAAAGCTGAAAATACTCAACTGTATATCTAGCATAAGACAGAAAATATTCTTTACCAAAAGGCCAAAATATCTGCATTATATTATTTATAAATAATATTTTTGGTGGAAGGCAGAGATACAGACATGGTGAGTTCCATCATCCATTTTGTGTTTCCCTCTAACAACATAAATCTGTTTCCCCCCATCTATCACGTCTCACAGGAGTTATCACTGAATTTTATCCTGAACAAAAGGAAATGCCTGTAATAGCAGAGTCTGATGTCTCAATTAATTCTGTAAGACCTCTGATGTGAAAAAAAGATATTGTGAAACTAAGAAAGGAAGAGGAAATAGATTTTTAAAAAGTAGCTGAGTCTCCCATGGTGAGAACTGCTTCTTTTTATCTTAGAGCAAATACATAAAACATACATCTTGACATGAAAGACAAAACTAGTGTGCAGAAATGGAATAGAAGCCATTCTTCTTTAAGACATGTCTGGGTTACTCTACTAGAACAACGCACTAGGCCAGTGTAACATTTCAGTGATTGCTTTCTTATTATTTTTTTTCAGCAAGCTGAATTGTAGACAGTTTTTGAATAAAACTTGAAAATATTATGTCTCTAACCCTTTCTACTGTGTTAAAGATCCCAAGCGTTTTACATGTTGAATGCAAACAGCACTGATGCAACTCAAATACCATTTTTCCCTCAGGCAGCAATGATCTCTTTGCCAAATAATAATGTACCATGGCTTAGAGCAATCATTTTCAACCGATCCATTTTATTAAACTTATAGATATAGAAGAGATGTGGCTATGCAAGTAAAATGTAGCCTCCAAAAAACACTAGAATAAATGGCAACTATCGAGAGAACACATTGCCTTAGGACAGCACTCAAGAATATACAGAGAATCCATAAATACGAATCTGGCTTGAAAAATATAACGAAAAAAGTATCTGTTGCATTTTCTTAAGGCATGAAATTGGCCTAAATGTTATACCATTGCATAATTACAAGAAAAGTGGAAGGCTCTTTAAAATATTTTCTCAATAATTTAATAAGAACTATAATTATCTATAATATTTCTTTATCATACTATTACTACCAGTCTTTATCTGCCTAAGAAATGCTGGAAAGAACCATGAATCTTTTGTAACAAGCCAGAATAATGTTTAAACACAAATGTTGTCTCACATACACATACTTTTGTAAATGGCACATTTTTTGCACTTTTTCACATACTAGGATATAATTACATGAATATTGAGTGGAATGAGTATTTTTATTTTTGACTGAAATGGCAAATACACAACCTACATACAATACACTCCAAAGTATAGATCAGATATTGATGGCATTTTATTGCCTATAAATATATTCAAGAATGTATATATATTCAAGGCTCCAGTACATACTAATTTACAAATACTTCACACAACTCACCATGAGAAGATATTTGATCTATATCTCAATATATAATTGAGAAATTGAAAGGGAATTTATTTTCTCATCAAGAAAACTTATGTACAATAGGCAGGTCAACTAACATTAATACTTTGACTCAATAGTGTTTAAGAGTAGCAACTGTAAATCTTCTGATTGTGTGCATGCATGTGTGTATATATATATATATGCTCCATATATATGTGCTCCATATATATATGCTCCATATATATATGCTCCATATATATATATGCTCCATATATATATATGCTCCATATATATATATATGCTCCATATACATATATATATGCTCCATATATATATATATATATATATATATATATACTCCAAGCTCCAAGCAGATACACTAAGGGAAGGAGCCATTGAACTCTCTTTACAAAGCAAATAGTTTATAACCAGATAAAGTTTTAATAGTAACTAATATTAAAGTAGTGAAACAAAAACACTGTATCTGGATTTATATTTTATTTAATGATTCTAACTTTCATGGAAAAGATCTATAGTTTTCTTGCTCTCAGCTCACTCCTGAGTTCAATGATTGAAACTCAACAAAAAAATCTTTCTACTGCTGGTGTGTTGAAAAAGAAAGAGTTTTGTTTGCTTGCCTGCTTTCCCCTTCAGAATTGTCCATTTGTATTGCCAAAAAGAAAAAAAAAAGCCTCTCAAATTTTCATATACAATCTTGCTTTAAGCCAAAAGTTTAGGGGAGAGAGAGAAGAGAGCAAAGCTTAGGCAGACATGATACAAGGAGCAATATACATATTTTTTAAAAATTAACCTAAGTGTTCACTCTGAATTGCCTGAACAACTGTGCCCATACCCCTCTCCTTAGAAGAATACGTGACACCCAAGCTATAGTTAGCATTAAGCCAGAAACTCCTGTCTCTTCCTATCCCAGCAGTGGTGGCTGTATCTTTCCACACATCCTAAGTTTTCAAGATCTGAAAAGCTAGTGTTCTAGACAATATTGGCAAGCAGCTAAACACCAGAATACTCTGGGTGTATTGGGATAATGTGCTCTCTTTGCTCCTTCGTTACTTTGCAAGCTTCCCTTTTTGCCAATAAACCTTTTGCTTAATGTGTTTCATTTGATGTTTAAATGTATTCTCTTCTTTGACTTCATTTTAAATATTACAGATAAGTTAAAAATAAAAAGATGGGAGGCACGACACAACACTAAATAAGAAAACTGGATGGCTCTATTAATGTCAGCTAGAACAAGCAATGTTTAATAGTGGTAAGGAGACATATTTAATTATAATAAAGGGATCAACAGGTGTAATCCTGAGTAGGCCTGTCTTGCAGAATAGGTAATACCCAAGACGGGATTCACCTTACATGAAATTTTCCTTTCATCATAATAAAAATGGTGGCAGTTCAGAAAATGGAATTAAATTTAGTTTGATACTCATATAATAGAAGTTAAGAGAGCTGGCCCTGGAATGGATAGGCTTAGAATCCAATCCATAATCCACCACTTACCAACTATGTGAAAGTGGATAACCGCATTTACCCTCGATTTTTCTCCCTACAAAATCAGTACTATAAGAGAAAAGGCATTTCTACTATAATACTATATGTATGTTCCTGAAAAAGACTTGTTCTCTTGTATTTAGAATAATAAAAATCAAAACAATCACAATCGTGTTAAAAATATTAGCACAGTTAAATATTTATTGATATTTTCAACACATTTCTTGGCTGGTCAATCTTTTACAGCCTTAAATACTGGGATTTGTGCTTCATCCTTTAAGAAGTAGGTATTGAGGGCCATTTACCTCTAGGGACGTTTTTTATAAAAATGGAAAACTTCCTCTTTCATTTAGCCTCTTTATTAGCCTATTAATTCAGATAAATAACTTTGCAGCTTCTTTTTATGTACTTCCTGATTCTCAAGAGAGATTAACATATTAAATTACAGGAGTTCATGTAACTGCTAATATAGACTCTATTTGTACAGAATAAAAGTTCTTCAATAGATTTTTCATTTTTTCCTAAGATCTACTTACATAGCTAGCCCTTTCTTTTTAATTGTGAAAAAAAGCTTATCCAGACCATATCAAAGTGTAAATAACAAATGTATGAATAAACTTAAATAACTAGAAAATAACTTATAAATTAATAAACCTTCCTCATTATGCCAACTTTATTCTACTATTTACCAATTGTGTATAATGTAATTTACATCAAAGAAGAGCCTACTGGTTTGCTCTGATGATTAAATTAGATAACCCATGTGAAGTGCTGACTATAGTTCCCACCAGAAGTAAGAATTTCTAAAACGAAAATTATGGTTATTGTTGTTGATGTTAATAACGCCATTTTGGAAGGAAATCATTTTTGGCTAAAAATAACTTACTTTATGTCACAGAAGACTTACAAACCAAGCCTATTCTTCATTTCACAAAGCTAGGGTTATGTTTGGTCAACACATTAGTGTAGTAAGCAGTCTGAAAGAATTTATATGAATTCAAAAGACTTAAATCCACAGTAAACAATATTGGAAGTCAGAAGGTAAGAGTGAATGCCTCTTTGAGAAACAACTGTAAAGAAATCCCCATGCCTCTAATGGACAGTTCTTTCTATGCTACATTTCAGCTGATAGGCAAACCATCCAGGCCTGCTATCACCAGAGACTGACCACCACTCTTCCCACTTTCTAACCTCAGTCTTGAATTTTCTCATAGAAACAGTTAGTTTTAAAGGCAGGAAAACGCCTTATTCAATAAATTCATACTAGTAGTGATCTTTATATAGAATACTTTTTGCTGATCCTCAGTATAGTGCTTGGTTTTATTAGGAAATATACACACGTAACACACACACACACACACACATACATGTACAGTTGACTTTCCATATTCATGAGTAGTGATCTTTATATAGAATATATAGAATACTTTTTGCTCATCTTCAGTATAGTGCTTGGTTTTATTAGGAAATACACACACACGTAACACACACACACACACACACACACACACGTACATGTACAGTTGGCTTTCCATATCCATGAGATTCTAATTCATGGATGTAATCAATCAGGGATCAAATATATTTAGGAAAATAATCGATAATTGTATCTTCACTAAACATGTACAGACTTTTTCTCATCATTATTTCTAAACAATACAGTATAACAACTACTTTCATAGCATTTACATTGTATTACGTATTATAAGTAATATAGAGATGATTTAAACTATAGTCATAAAGGTTGCTTAATGACAGGAATATATCCTAAGAAATGTGTCTTTAGGCAATTTTGCCATGGTACAAACATCATAGAGTGTACTTACATAAACCTAGATGTATATCCTACTACACACCTACTCTATATGGTGTAGTGTATTGCTCTTAGGCTACAAACCTGTACAGCATGTTACTGTACTGAATATTGTAGGCAATTGTAATAGAATGGTATTTGTGTATCTAAACATATTTAAACACAGAAAACATACAATAAGAATATAGAATTATAATCTCATGGGACTTCCATCATATAATGGGGTTTGTCATTGGCCAAAATGTAGTTATGCTACACATGACTGTATATGGAATAATATGAATAGGTTATATGAAAATACCATTCCATTTTATATAGGGGACTTGAGTGTCCCTGGATTTGGGTATCCGTGGGAGGAAAGGGGAATACTGGAACCAATTCCCCATGGATACCAAGAAACAACTCTATATGTATATTATAGAAACTATAGACAGACAGCAAGCCTGGATGGGTTGCATATATATATATATGTGTGTGTGTGTGTGTGTGTGTATGTGTGTGTATATGTATGTGTGTGTGTATATATATATATGTAGAGAGAGAGAGAGAGAGATGGAAAGTCATATGAATCATATTTTGATATTCAATGTTTTCCTGGAAAAGTCACTTGCATCTTTAAATAGACAGTTATAATACAAATGAATTACTCTCTAAAATAGCTGGGACGTGGCTGTGGCAGGTTGGTGGGGGGGGTCTGCTGCCTTTCTAGTTAACCTAACTCAGTGAAGCTGAGACCGTAAGTTCTGTAGGGAGAGAGAGTAATTGACTGCTTTAGTTCATTCCAAACATTAAAATAAGGAAAAATCACTCTGTGCATAGAACCCACTACTTGGTGCTCTAAAACAATTAATTATTCAAAGTTGTAGAAACAATATGGATTGCTAAGATTTTCCCTGCAATCTTTCCCTAGTTTGAGCCAACTAGAAGAATGTTTAGTTATATCATATAACCAGAAGCATATATTGCTTTCTCTTGCATGTTAATCCTTGCAAACAAAACAAACAAAAAAAATTAAAGCTTCCCAAAGTACATTATTAATTAAAAAATTAAAAGATTAAAAAGTGAAAATTTAGCTAATATGTAGCTTTCCAGTGAGGTTAAGCAGTGACTATAGCCATTATTCTGTTAGCATTGAGTAAAATCTATATTCCAAGATTACCAGGCTAAAATATGACTTTTTCATTTCAAATTCTCTTTTTTAATCCAAATTTTCCAGCACCTTCCTAGAAGTAGTGTCTCTGTTCTTTGACTTTTCACGCTTTTTCTTCATTTACAATTATATAAACTAAATTTCAACTATGTGTATGTACATATTGTATCTAGATAACTACTTGGAAAACTCTTAACATGGCAAGACATATATAATGTATGTGTCCAGCAACTTTATCATGACAGTACAAATTTTGGCTGGGCTGGAGTCAAAAGCTAGGAATATATTAATTACATCAATTCTTGCTAAAGGGGAGAAATAATGCCAAGTCACCAACAATTAAATAAAAACAAGTATTAAAAACATGTTCCTCTGCAAAACTATGTTGATCCTTAAAATTTAAATTTTATTTACTTCAAAAGAAAAAAATTGCAAAGTGGAAGACTTTACTAAAATGTACTTCACTTGTATCTCTCAGGTAACATTATATTTTATTTACTTATTATATTCCTTCAGGATATATAATATAATAGATGATGTATTAAGGTAGGTATAGAAATCCAAGCATAAAACTTCAGAATTGGATTGAAACCATCCTGGCTAACACAGTGAAACCCGGTCTCTACTAAAAATACAAAAAATTAGCCGGGCGTGGTGGCAGGCGCCTGTAGTCCCAGCTACTCGGGAGGCTGAGGCAGGAGAATGGCATGAACCCGGGAGGCGGAGCTTGCAGGGAGCGGAGATCGCACCACTGCACTCCAGCCTGGGGGACAGAGCGAGACTCTGTCTCAAAAAAAAAAAAAAAAAAAAAAAAAAAACAACCCTTCAGAATTGGAGTTTTGTTCTTCTATCTTTAGCTTTTTCTTTAGAAACTGAAAGAGATACCTTAATATTTAGGCACTTACTAAATATCTATTATTCTATTATGTTGTGAATAAAGTACTAAGTAAATGCACATACATTGTACATTTTGGTGTAGAATTTATGTTTATTTTGTTCAAAAGTCACTTATACAAGTAAAAATTCAGTCATAAAATTTTAGAACTAGGAGGAAACTTAGCATCCCTTTTTATGTATGTATAGGTGGAACATAAAGTCAATCCTCTGTTATCTCCACATTTTCCAATCCCAAGAGTTAAAAATCACCTGACCAAGACAACCTAGCTAATAAAAGCAGATTCAAAACAAAAACCTGGTTCTACTAATTGACAGTTCAGTTCTCCTTTCCCTGGTTCCCTATATTTTGCTTTTCTCTTGGATATATACATTTTTAAAATATAAAAACATAAACATCTTTTTAGTTTTGTTTTCAGTTTTTGGGAAAGTTATTCAAAAATTCTGAATACATATAAATTCACTATTTTGAATTTCATGCCCTATAATATTTTTCACAAAAGTTCAAAAGATTACAATGGAAATGACTCTAAAATATGGCAGAAGAGTATAATATAATTATCGATATGACCCTAGAATCAATTTCCCTAGGTCATAGATACAGAGATAGATATAGATGTCATCTGTGACATTAGAGCTTGCCACCCATACAAGAGGATAGTGGGCATTAAGTATGGTCCAAAAAACCTGTGACGTGCTTCTACCCCAAAGAAAAGTCTATGT
Organism: Pan troglodytes; assembly: GCF_028858775.2. Classification (NCBI taxonomy): domain Eukaryota; kingdom Metazoa; phylum Chordata; class Mammalia; order Primates; family Hominidae; genus Pan; species Pan troglodytes. Next base: position 66,787,492 of record NC_072406.2, read on the forward strand.
TTCTATTTCCCATGTATATGATTATGTGGTTACATAACATGAGATTCTATGTTGTATACATGTGTCTATGTGTCTGTATAACATGAGAACACAAACTGTGTTGTGTTCTGAGTCCATAAGGAATACATAACAACCTGATTGAGCTTGGAAGCAAATGCTTCCCTAACCATGTTTCAGATGAAATGGTAGCCCTGACAATTCCTTGATTATACTCTTGTGAAACCTTAAGCAGAGTACCTGGCTATGCTGTGTCTGGACTCCTGACTCAAAGAAACTATCAAATAATAAATGTGTGTTGTTTTAAATTACCTAATTTTAATGATATTGTTATACAATAACAGGTAATTTACACAGGATTTAATGTCAAAAGATCTATGTTCAGAATCTTGGCTGCACACTACTTACTAACTGTGAGCTTAAGCAAGTTCCCAAGATTTTTACAATCAGCAATATAGAGTTCTATGAGAAAAAAATAAAAATGAATGTAAGTGGAGGCATGCAATTACCCAATGAATAACATTTTTCATCCTACAGCTACTAGCAATTTATATAGATTTGAGCATATAAAGGAGTTATATATTATTTTTCATTAAATTGGGAACATTATCAACAAAATGATTTTAAATGTAAAATGTACTTTCTGTACAGCTGAAATAAGAGAAGCACAGAACATACTTAAATACCAGCAAGAAAAAAAAAAGACTATGTATGCATATGTAAAATATAAAACAAAAAGAAGGCAACAGTTTATTCACAGTAACTGTTGATAATTTTTCATGAAATAAAAGGCCATTTCTTGCTGGCAAAAGCAAAAATGAACAAGATAATAAGCAAAAAAAGTCATACTACTAAGATCAAAAATGCTTATTAGTACTTATTAGCATTTGCTGACTGTATTAACTGGACTAAGAGATAAAATATAAAGACTTTCAGGGAATTACCATATTTAATTATCAGACTGGTGTAAATGGGAAAGGTTTATACCCTCAGAATATTACAATATTTTATTATTTTCAGGTCATCAAATTGCTGCAGTTAAAATTAAAAGTACAAGCATACCATGCCGTGTGTGTGTGTGTGTGTGTGTGTGTGTGTTTCAACACAATGATTAAAGTGGGTAAAAAACAATCTTCATACCCCACTCTCCTCAACCAAAAAAAAAAAAAAAAAAAGAGTATAGAATCTAATCAGGCAGTTCTGTTCATTAGAAAAATATGTCCCAGGGGTTGAAATCAAAGAAACAAATATTGGTTATTTTATTTTACTTTTTTTTGAGAGAGTCTTGCTCTGTTGCCCAGGCTGGAGTGCAGTGGCGCAATCTCGGCTCACTGCAACTTCTGTTTCCTGGGTTCAAGCGATTCTCGTGACTCAGCCTCCCTAATAGCTGGGATTACAGGCACCTGCCACCACAAACAGTTAATTTTTTTTTTTTTTTTTTTTTTTTTAGTGGAGACGGGGTTCCGCCATGTTGCCCAGGCTGGTCTTAAACTCCTGACCTCAGGTGATCCATCCGCCTCGGCCTCCCAAAGTGCTGGGATTACAGGCGTGAGCTACTGCATCCAGCCAAAAATATGGTTTTAAAATGTATGTGAAAGATTGATTTGAAAAGATAAAAGCCAGAAAAGCCCTGCTTGATGAAAAAGCTCAACCTCTTAACCTGTGCCTCCATTAGAATCAATTATAAACCTCAAATTTTGGGTTTTTCTTCCATTCCCTAACCAAACAATTAAATCTCTACCAAGCTGAAGATCTCCCCCCCTTTTTTTTTAACTAAAACTTCATTTCAACTTGTGAAATTCCTTTTTTTAGTGAAAATGCAACTGTAGAAAGTTGTTGTTGTTAGATATGTGATTTAAAATATAAACTTTTTGACTGCGATTTTAAACACTATTTCAAAGTTTTAAATGATTTGATTCAGTAAATTTGTAAGTGTGATTTATTAGATTGAAAGAATTGATTAAGTGTCTTAAGAAAAAAATCCTCTTGGGTATGCTTGCCTACCCTTCTAGACGTTTGAAGAGTTTGTATTAAATTTATCAACATCACAGTAGTTTAATTATTAAAGATTGCATATATAGTACTTTGGATAGGGAAAGTAAGTTTGTTAAGCTTATGAGTTAATAGAACTTTAATCACAGAACAAATTAAAGTTTTTTCCCTTAGTTTTTCAGTCTTCCTATGGTTATAGCAGGAATGAAAATATTTATGTTATATTTATGGTCAAATACGATTTTGATTTTATCTGTGTCATTTACACATATTTAATATTAGTTAAAACTCAAGCAATATTCCATGAAAAGACAACCCACATATTCAAAAAATAAAAACACCTAATTGACTGTAGGACAACAAACAGAATTATATAAGACAAAGAATATGTTTAAGAAATGGATGTGGAATTAACTGGTAGTAGTGAATCAATGAACATATTTCAACAACTCCATTTATTTCATTTTTTGAGTTTCTGGTTGATCCAAATCCAAGTGTATATTCCAGGCAGAGAGAAAGGTCACATCATAATCCTCCTCCATTTCTCCTCTGACTTCAGATTTAATTTTTAATATAAGATATTTAAAACCTTTTATTCCATAGATAAATTTGTACAATAGAAAATGTGGTTTTTCAGTACCTCTAGGAGAATTCTGAGTTGTCATAACCCTACAGTTAAATCTGTTTTCTCACCTATAAAATCATTCAGATTAACAATTCTGTAAACAATAAGGCAAAATTATTTAATATGTTATTGAAAATAATAAAACAGAAGGATGTTATGACAATACTAAATGTGAATTAGAACTATGTTACAGAAAAATGTTTTGTTTCTATAGGTAATTTGCTTCTGGAAACAATTAATTGGAGGACATATTTAATAACCATACGTGCTCAAGCAGTTTGCTTTTTTCATGTAAAAGTGGGCAAGTATTAAGACTAAATTCTGTCATTTTTTTCTATGGCAGTGCCTATCGTAGAAAAATAAATAAGCTTAAGTTTGATAATTAAAGCAGCAAAAATGTAATTAACTAAAGAGTACTCAAATGTTCAAAGTTTTCTGATAGGCTTATCATTTGAGAGGTTAATCCAGCCAAACAAATTTAATTTAATGTACTCTCTAACTGCAAATGAAGTAAACTTTCTAAGTCATATTCCTTTTCAATAGCACAAGTACTTGCCCTTTTTAAAAAATCAAATAAACTAACTAAATTAAATAAGATTCTTTCAGGTATTTTCTAAAGGTCATTTTATTCATTTGGTCTGTAAGATGATGAAAATCATTTTACACATTGAAGAAGCTATTTCAAAGCCTGACGAAGTACTTTACTTTCAAAAATATTTTCTAATAATCATTGCATAAATGTTTCACCTCCTTGGTTAAATTGATTCCTTTGTGTTTTATTCTTTTTGATGCTATTGTAAACTGAAGTATTCTCTTAATGTCTTTTTTAGCGTATTACTTGTTAGGTATACAAGTACAACTGATTTTTGTGCATTGGTTTTGTATCCTACTACTTTGCTGAATTTAGTTATTAGTTGTGTGTGTGTGTGTGTGTGTGTGTGTGTGTGTGTGTGTGTATAGACTCTTTAGGGCAGGGATGTCCAATATTTTGGCTTTCCTAGGCCACAGTGAAAGAAGAATTGTTTTGGGCCACACAGGTAATACACTAACACTAGCGACAGCTGATAGCTGATGAGTTACAAAAAAAAAAAAATCCCAAAAAATAATCTTATGCTGTTTTAAGAAAGTTTATAAATTTTTGTTGGGCCACATTCAAAGTTGTCCTAGGCTGCATGTGGCCTGCGGATCGTAGGTTGGACAAGCTTGCTTTAGGGTTTTCTATATGCAGTGTATTTAAGAAAGAGGAAGATTGTTTAACTTCATATAATAATAATCAGATACTTGAATATGTTTTATTATTTATACATAATATTATTCAAATATTAATCAGAAAACCACCTGATAGTGATTATCTACTTTCTCAACATAACTTTTTCCCACTATAAACAGGCATTGTTATGCGGAATATGTAAAGAACTTCTGAAATCCAACAAGAAAACAAATGATCTGATTGAAAAGTGTGTAAAGAACTTGAATCAATATTTTTTCAAAGAAGATATACAAATAATCAATAAACACACAGAAAGATGGTGAACATCACTAATCATTGGGGAAATAAAAATGAAAGCTACAATAATAAACCACCTCACATTCATTAGGATGGCTACTAGACAAAAAACCTAAAAAATAGCAAGTGTTGGCGAGGATGTGGAGAAATTGAATCACTACAATGTTGGTTGGAAGGTAAGGTGGTGCAGCCCAAAATTTCAGTTACACAAAAGAAGCAAGTTCAAGAGATTAATTTTACATCCCAGTAACTATAGTTAATAACAATATATTGTACACTTGAAAATTGCTAAGAGAGTAGATTTTAAGTGTTGTCTGTACAAGAAGTGAGGTAATACATATGTTAGTTGGCTTGATTTAACCATTCTACAATGCATACACATATCAAAATATCATGTTTTACAAAAGAAATATATACAATTTTTATTAATAAATTTAAAGTTTAAAATAAAATCATACGGAAATTGTGGAAAACATTATGTTTCCTCAAAAATTAAAAACAGTATTACCACGTGATTCAGCCATTTTACTTCTGAGTATATACTCAAAAGACTTGAAAGCAGTCTCTGGAAGAGGTACTTATATACCCATGTTCCTGGCAGCGTCATTCACAATAGCTAAAACTTGGAAGCAAATTAAGCATCCATCCATGGATAAATCAATAAACAAAATGTGGTATATACACAAAAGGAATATTATTCAGCCTTGAAAAAGAAGGAAATTCTGACACATGCTACAACATGTATCAACAGTGAGGCTGGTATGCTAAGTTAAATAAGCCACTCATGAAAAAACAAATATGGCATGATTATACTTGAAACTGACCCAATACTTCCATATATTTTTTAATAAACATAGATGTTTACTCTTCTGATCTGAAAGTCTGAAATTTGCCAAATGATCTTCAGGCCTCTCAAAGTATCAAAAAACTCACCATATCACCACATCCAGACAATGAGATGCAGGATCCCTCATTCATTATGCTTGCTTCCTTGCCCCTCTGTAATTCCTGTTTCTTGCACATTATTGCTTTTCTTCCCTGCTATATAAACCCCTAGTTTTAGTCAGTCAGGGAGATGAATTTGAGACAGCTCCCATCTCCTCGGCTGTATCACCTGATTAAAGCCTTCTTCCTTGGCAATATTCATCGTCTCAGTGATTGAGTTTGTGTGGCAAACAGCAGGACCTAGACCAAATCCCTGGTGTTTTGGTAACACACTTACATGGGGTACTTAAAGTAGTCAAAATCATTGACAAAGTAGGTTGTTACCAAGGACTTGGGGAGGGAGTAATGGGGAGTTATTGATTAATGGTATAGAGTTTTAGTTTTACAAGATGAATAGAGTTCTGGAAATGGATAGTGGTAATGGTTGCACAACTGTATGAATATACTTAATACCACTGAACTGTACACTCAGATATGTTTACATCTGTTCCTCTTGCTTCACTTGTCCTTATCGTATTTGCTACAAGGCATTAGGATCAATTATCCCCCACAAGTATGGAAAGTCTTTTCTCTGTTCAAATGTTCATCAGCATGAAGGGTCCAAAAATGGCCAGAGGACAATCTGAGCTTCCAATTAGTCAGAACAATAGTTGAGTTTCGTTGTCAAAGCGTTCAACTTCTGGTCCTAGAACTCAAATGTCACCCAGCTGAAGGTCACAGACAAGAAAGCCAAAATTATTCACGAAGATTATTAAGTAAGATAGGAAGAGAGATCACTTTCATCTTCACTTCAAGTTGCCCAGGCTCTGTTATGTCATGCCATCTCCTGCATAGCTATTCAGGAGAGGGCATGCCTTCGTGACCTCTAATTTAAAGCATACGCCACATACTGTAAGAGAATGACGAAACCCCATAGAAGTTCATCTTCTACTAGCCGTTATCTGAGAATTAAGAATTCTATCCCACCATCTTCTTCTGCTAGCTGCTTCTGCATGGTAGGCATTGTAGTAACATTACTGGATTAAGCTGTGGTGTGAGCTCTTTGCTATGATTCTTCACCTTAAAATAAAATAAATCACCTTGTTGGAAATGAGGTTGTATGTCCACCAGATAATGATCAAAAGCATTGGAAAGACGTTCTCTGAGCACATGAATGTTGTTTCAGGTAGAAGGTCTACAGACAACACAAATCCATACTGAATAATATTTATCCATATAAGGACCCTCCTCCATGATAAAAGTGGGTTTAATGCCACTGGTCAGTGAGCTGGTTCCCTGAGGAATGATACCATAATAGGGATTCAGATTTGGGTTCTATTACTGGCACATTGAGTATCAGCAACAGAAGTAACCAGATTAGCCTTAGTAATGCTATCTTGTTGAGCCCACATATTAATCCCATTTAGGTCACTATGAGCACTTTACACACAGGGTCATTTATTTATCCCTATTGAGACCAGGAAGCCCATTCTGTTACAGCGTCCCTCACTGACATCCCTAATCTACAGAGAAAAACAAACAAACAAACAAACTGTAGGGCTCTTCAAGGAAGCAGGATGCCCTTTTACCAATATACTTGTTAAATCTTGCTGAAGTGCATGTCCTCTGGTTATCTTAGAAGTGTATAGATAAAGGCTGGTTTATCAGATTACACATGAAGATAAACTCATTGCACATTTCCATCACTCTGAACTTTTAAACTCCTCTAAAGTAGGGCTTCTCAACTTTAATGTGCACATGAATCACCTAGAGATCTTGTTAGAATTTTAACTTATGATTTAGTAGATATAGAGTAGGAGGGTAGAGCCTTCTAGTTGATGCTGCTTGTCTGTGTGTCTCACTTTATGAAAGTAGGCTTTATCATAATGTTTCTAAAGTGTGGTCCCCTGACATAAGTATCATCTTCACATGAGAACTTGTTTGAAATCCATATTTGCGGCTCCATCCCAAACTATTGCATTAGAAACTCAGAGATCCCGATTCAGCAATCTGTGTTTAAATAGCCATCCATGAGGCTGGGAATGGTGGCTCACGCCTGTAATCCCAGCACTTTGGGAGGCCGAGGTGGGTGGATCACTTGAAGTCAGGAGTTTGAAACCAGCCTGGCAAACATGGTGAAACCCCATCTCTAATAAAAATACAAAAAAAAAAAAAAAATCAACTAGGCATGGTGGTGGGTGCCTGTAATCCCAGCTACTTGGGAGGCTAAGGGAAGAAAATCTCTGGAGCCCAGGAGGCAGAGGTTGCAGATCGTGCCATTGCACTCCAGCCTGGGCGACAGAGTGAGACTCCGTCTTAAAATAAAATAAAATAAAAATAGCCATCCATATCATTCTGATGCTTGTTGAAATTTGAGAACCTTGTTTTATAATGTGCTGTAAAAGTTCATACATTTTGACTTCATTAACTATAAGCTATTGTTGAGACTTGGTTTCAGTTAGCCAATCTAGCAGACTATTAATGCCACTTTTCATTGTGGTAGCCAAAACATCACACCCTGAATTCAGGGTGAATGCATTCATGCAAAAGAATTCAGCTTCAGCAAGTTTTGTATTTTGTTGTCCATTGTCTAACGTCTTTAGAATTCACTCCCATGCATGATTTCTAGCTCCCTGCCAATAGTGACAATGACCTATACCTTTTGTTTTGTTTTGAGACAGAGTCTCGCTCTGTCGCCCAGGCTGGAGTGCAGTGGTGCCATCTCGGCTCCTTGCAACCTCTGCCTCCAGGGTTCATGCCATTCTTCTGCCTCAGCCTCCTGAGGAACTGGGACTACAGGCACCCACCACCACACCCAGCTAATATTTTTGTATGTTTTTAGTAGAGACAGGGTTTCACCGTGTTAGCCAGGATGATCTCGATCTCCTGACCTCGTGGTCCACCCACCTCAGCCTCCCAAAGTGCTGGGATTACAGGCGTGAGCCACGGCGCCCAGCCAACCTATACCTATTTTGTAGTATAGGCTATCTTGTTTTGAAAAAGATCTTATATTCCTGTCTTGGCTAAAAGCTAACATTTCTTATGGCCCTAGAATCAATGAGAGTTGGTATAAGTGGGTCATGAAAAGAATTGACATTAGCTCTTGAGGAAACTGTCCAAATATAATTACTGTAAGGCTATTAGGCAGAAGAGGACTAGAGAAAGTGAGAGGGTCTAGTTCACTAGCCAGAAAGTTCATGAAATTGAGAGATTCAATGTTTTCACCCTTATCATTTTCCCATCGCATGTCTCAATGTCTCTTTTTTTCCCCAGTGCCAATTTTCAGTGCCTTTTCTTTAGGTTAAGACGACCAAAAGGGTTGAGAGTTCCAAGTATGTTGCATCTCTGCAACACTTATAATTATAAAAAGATGGGCTCCTTCAAAGCTGCCCTGATGACCTTCTGTTTCTCCATGTGCTCTTATTGCATTTTATACCTGTTAGTTTACATTTTCCCTATATACATTCTCAAGTATATAGGGAATATATACTTGGTTGTCATGAGAAACCAAATGTAATAATAATTACTACTATTGCTACAGTGAGTAATTGCTTCAGCCACTTGATTATCCAATACTCTATACCTGCACTCATCCCATGCCACCACAGGTGTCATTTGAGTAATTGTGATGCCACACCTGGCAAAAATTAGCCACATGCTATGTGAATCTCCCACCTCCATGAAAGGAGTTTATGCATGGATCCTTAATATGCACACTCCAATCCAAGAATCTCATTTTGAGTTATTTTTTTTTCTTGGAGACAAGTCAAGCACCAATTACTATAATACTTGGTGTACCAGCAAGAAAATGTCACCCTCAAATTTAGATAAACCAATGTGTTTTTAGTAAAGGAAAGCTTAAGAGAGGTGTGAGTAGGGTACAGGGGAACTATAAGGGGTAATGTCATACACTGACAAACAAGGAATACAGAAGAAAAATTTCATCAGAAAAATAAAAACATAATCTAATGGGAAAATGTCATATAACATGAGCCATGTTTAGAAAAGAAGGCAGCCAGCTTGGACAGAACCTATGCAACACATACCTGGCTATTATTTACCTCTTTCCCTTCATATTCTCCTTTCTTTGCCCATTTGTGGAAGCCAACTGAATGTCAGATGGCTCAGGAGCCTTCTGATGCAATCCATGCATCTCTGACAAGGTGAAGAGTGGATGTAAAGGGCAAACAGACGTATCTGCACATTACCTCCTCAAGGCAGTGTCTTCTGAATTGGTCTTGTCAAGAGAATCTCAATCAACAATGGGATATAGATTCAGGAGAAATTGAGAGGAAATTTATGAGTTAAAGCTTAAGTGATTGGCTTAGGAAAGCAAGTGCCATATAGTGTGAGGCATAATAACATTGCGGTACTGGACATTATTTAGTTGTAGTTTCCTTTATGTGTCTGTATAAAATCAATTTTTAGTTATATAATTTGCTCTATAGTACAGGTACTTTGTTTCAATCTCTTTCCACTATAAGAATTGCATACACATTTTAAAGCTAGTTTAATTAAAAAAAAAATGCTAATTTGTCTGGGCATGGCGGCTTACACCTGTAATCACAACACTTTGGGAGGCTGAGGCAGGTGGATCTCCTGAGGCTAGGAGTTCAAGGTCAGCCTGGTCAACATGGCGAAACCCCATCTGTACTTAAAATACAAAAAAATTTGGTAGGCATGGTGGTGGGCGCCTGTGATCCCAGCTACTTGGGAGGCTGAGGCAGAAAAATCACTTGAACCCAGGAGGACTATGTTGCAGTCAGGCTAGATTGCGCCACTGCACTCCAGCCTGGCCTGGGTGACAGAGTGAGGCTGTCTCAAAAAAAAAAAAAAAGAAATGTATTAATTTATTAGCTTTTATTGTGAGTAATGAAAGATTATACTTCTGTCCTTAGATCATATTGATAGTATTTATAACATTACATAATTCTATATTTTCCTCCAAAAAAAAATTTGTGGCCAGGCACGCTGGCTCATGCTTGTAATCCCAGCACTTTGGGAGGCTGAGGTGGGAGGATCACTTAAGGTCAGGAGTTTGAGACCAGCCTGGCCAACATAGTGAAACCCTGTCTCTACTAAAAATACAAAAATTAGCTGGGCATGGTGGTGCGTTCCTGTAGTCCCAGATACTCGAGAGTCTGAGGCAGAAAAATCGCTTGAACCCTGGAGGTGGAGGTTGTAGTTACCCGTGATTATGCCACTGAACTCCAGTCTGGGTGACAGAGCGAGACTCAGTCTCAAAAAAAAAAAAAAAAAAAAAAAAAAATTGCATTGCTGCAACATGAGAAAGCTGCTCCTCTAGTCAGAGTATGGCTAAGGGAAGTACATCATAACTTTTAATCATTGATATGTGATTAAAATTTTAAAGTTTTGATAACATTTTAATTAATGATTTAAGATGTTTGGCTAATTTCCATCTGAATTTAGATTCAAGCACTTTGCAAGCCTGTTTTAATCTCTATGCTTAAAAAGTCTACATATTAATAAAATCAGCCTTACTACATACAAGCTGTCAACAAACTCTGTTCTAAACACAGTGGTGGTATGAAGTCAAGTACCTTTCTAGCTAATGGTAGTCAGCTTATACAGTTGTTCAATGGGGCAACACAATCATATCTCCAATTGTTACAGAGATTGAAATGATTATCATCTGAACTACTGCACTTGGTGGCAAAGTTTTCTTTCTCAAGAAGGTTTTTGGTAAAATACAGATCTATCAACAGGAGATACCATTACATTTTTAGCACTTACCATATCATTTGCAGAGGGATAGACTCAGAATATGATAGTTTCCATGAAAAATAGTGAACAGTAAAAACTGAACTAAATGGAATATAGAACACAAGTATTGGAATGGGAGGCAAACGTTAAGAGGAAGAGATATGGGAAAATATATCAACTCATTATTCAAGCTTCATTTACATCACAAAAAGTTTCCATTCACAACCTTTTCAAATAAAACTGAAAGGTTTCCATGATATTTTAAAAATATAATCTGTATTTTATCTTAACAAGAACTTGGAACAATATTCTATCCACCATTCCTGATCCAAACAAGTGCCCAATCTTCATCTATCTTGCCTCATATTTTCAGTATAAACAGCCCATTCACTTTTTAGGGAAAAAAGACACAAATAACACAATGGCACAATTGTTAAGTTTCTCATTATATACAACCCTATAGCTAATAATGAACATGTCATTTCCATTTCTAGGTTGACTAATTTTGATGGGCAGAAGTGCTCTAAAGTATGCTTTTATAAACCTCATATCACATAGTACTCCATTGCTGAAACATGGCTTAATGCATGTTTTAGGATGGTGAAGGAAGGAGAGAAGGGAAAAAGAAAAGATGAAGAAAAGAAGAAAAGAAGAAAGAAAAAGGAAGGTGAAGGAAAGAAAGAGAGATGAAGAAAGAAAATGAAAATATGACCATGTTATAAAGAATATTGAAAATATATAATTATTTTTTCTTAATTTTAGCGTGTGTAGAAACTCTTAAGGCTGATGATGAGATAGATATTGTTTGCCATAAATTACATGAATCTATTCATTTTTACATTCTTATTATATAGCATTAGAATATGTTGCATTATATGTAGGCTCCTTAGAAGATATATGTAAATAAAATTATCGGGGAACCTGCCCCGATATTCATGTAGGTTCTTTTCTGTTTTTCCTAAGCATTGGCCAACTTGAGAAGTAAAGGGACAGAGTACAAAAGAGAGAAATTTTAAACCTGGGCATCCAGGGGAGACATCACATGTAGGTAGGTTCCGTGATGCCCCACAAGCCGCAAAAACCAGCAAGTTTTTATTAGGGAGTTTCAAAAGGGGAGGGAGTGTGCGAATAGGTGTGGGTCACAGACATCAAGTACTTTACAAGGTAATAGAATATCACAAGGCAAGTGGAGGCAGGGCAAGATCACAGGACCGCAGGACCGAGGCGAAATTAAAATTGCTAATGAAGTTTCGGGCACCATTGTCATTGATAACATCTTATCAGGAGACAGGGTTTTGAGATCAACTGGTCTGACCAAAATTTATTAGGCAGGAATTTCCTCTTCCTAATAAGCTTGGGAGTGCTATGGGAGACTGGGGTCTATTTCACCCCTGCAGCCTCAACCCTAAGAGGCAGGCGCACCTGGGGGCGCTGTTTATAAGCCTATACCTCCAGGTGCATATTCTCTTTCCTAGGGATGTTTCATGCTGAGAAAAAGAATTCAGTGCTATTTCTCCCATTTGCTTTTGAAAGAAGAGAAATATGGCTCTGTTCTGCCCGGCTCACCGGTGGTCAGAGTTTAAGGTTATCTCTCTTATTCCCTGAACAATTGCTGTTATCCTGTTCTTTTTTCAAGGTGCCCACATTTCATATTGCTCAAACACACATGATGTACAATTTGTGCAGTTAATGCAATTATTACAGGGTCCTGAGGTGATATACATCCTCCTCAGCTGACAGGATTAAGAGATTAAAGTAAAGACCGGCATAGGAAATCACAAGGGTATTGATTGGGGAAGTGATAAGTGTCCATGAAATCTTTACAATTTATGTTTAGAGATTACAGTAAAGACAGGCATAAGAAATTATAAAAGTATTAATTTGGGGAACTAATAAATGTCCACGAAATCTTCACAATCTACGTTCTTCTGCCATGGCTTCAGCCGGTCCCTCCGTTTGGGGTCCCTGACTTCCCGCAACATAAAATAATAAAAAAAAAAGATGCTTTCAACTTAGTGACTATTAGTACTGTCTATCTCTATGTGCACGTATTATGCACACACACACACCCCCACCTTAAGAACCCACTAAATATTGTTAAGTTCTTGGAAAATATGACCTTAAGTGAAATGACACACAATAGGTCCTTGAATAACGTAGTCATTTAGATATAATTATAATACACAAAAAATGGATTTTGTTATGCATTGTTTTGATTAAAGTCACAGTTTCCAAGAAACTATTGATGACATTAAGTGAGGAGTTTATACACACACAAACATGCACACACACACACACACAACACACACACACACCTACACACACAAAGGTAATTATACACAATATACTGACTGCCTTATAAGAATGTTTTTTCTATCTTGTAATAATACATGAGTACCACATTTTTCAACGCATTTAATCATGCTGTATCTGACAATGTGACTTATTAAGTCCCATAAATATATCTAATACATTTTAGAGTATAAATGTTCAATGCATTATTGTAGATAGATAATATGAAACTGTGCATGGGAGTGGAGTGAGGAATAATTGAAGAAAAGGCTCTTGCTGAACCAATTTACCTATGAGAGATCAGAATATGCCACCCCAATTTAAGATGGTTTGGCATAAGGATTGTTGAGCTGAAGGCAATTAAGAAGAAGATGAAGAAAAGCTCTCTGCCTCTATTTACCTAAAAGGACGATATACATTTACAAAGACAAAAAATATCCCCCTTCCCCTCTAAACCGGGGAGAACAAATGTTATCCACTGAAGAGAACTTTAGACTGTTATGGGCCTGGAGATGGCACCAGAGGAATCTACGTTAACAAGCTTTACTTAGCCTTTATCTGCCTTTTCTTTGCCTTGCCTCAAGTTGCTGTCTTTAGAAATTCAAAATCCTTTTCCTTTGTCATGTCACTTCCCTAAAACTTTACTGTTCTTTGTTGAACAACGCGTTATATAAGCTGAAATTCAAACTCACCTCCTTGGCAGCTACTCATTCCCTTGCTGTCTTCCACGTATATATGAAATACACATGTCAATAAACTTCTCTGGCTTTTCTCCTGTTAATCTCTCTTTTGGTCCATGGGTCCATTCCAACTAATACTTTATCAGAATCGAGGAAAAAAATATTTTTCCTCTTCCAAATAGCTATTTAGTATTTTCTGGCTGACAGAGCAAGTGTATTGACAGAGAACTCACATTTCATTCTCTTTCCAACACTCTTCTTTTGATACACTTTAATTATAATCCTTAAAAATCAGTCTCTGTGTTAGAAGTTGACATGATATATGAAGGAAAAGGGCCACTTTTTAATTCTGGAAGTTAATGCAATAACATAAAGTAGAAAAATAGCATATTTTGAAATATATTTCATGTCAAACACAGACATATCCTTCTAAAATGCAGCATCAGGAAATACTTAGGCATAATAACAAAGTTCAAACTATGATTTCAAAACAGAGAATTTGACAATTCAAGTATTGATATGATAAGCCTTTATTCTGATTTTTTTCCAAATATTCCGATAGTGGAAAATGTTCAAACAAAATTTGAAGGAGGAGGACTGTGTACTATCTTATTTTCCCTCAATATTTTTCTTATATACTTTAAAGTAATTTTATTCTGCAATATTGTGTCGAACTATGAATTTCTCAACCATTGTTTCTGAATTGCAGTAAAGTCAAACCGAGCAAGATGGCTTTAATATTGCCCTCATCTTGACGAAACTTTAAACACTTTTTTTCCTGACTGCATGTCCTGACTTTTATTTTCTTAGAGTGTTTACTTTAGAAAATTTTCCATTGTAAATTCTTCCTATGACTCTTTGAGATGTAAATATTCTCCCAGCCACTTGTTAGTTTTATAACCCAGGGATGTCTTAAAAACCTTGGAGACATCCCTTTGAAATATTGTTATCCAGAAAGATATTTTCCCGGTCTCCCAGTTTGTATGGATAATAGGAGCCTAAATTCCATAAGCAACAATTAAACACATGTGGTCCAAACTCAGGGAACAACTTTCCCTTCACTTCCTCCAATGCTTTTCCACTAAAATTTTCTTGCATTGTGTTTCAAAAGAACTGAGTTCAATTTCTATCCACTATTGCAATAGCCTTGAATAAAGTCTTGCCTGTTTAACTCTATCTGGTATAATTTTTCTTCAAGAGAACCTTAATTAGTCAAGTTCTATTTTGGCAATGGGATTCATATTGGAACTTAATTTTATATTATAAAAATGGATAAATAATCACAAACATAAAATATGAATATGTTTCCAACAACATTGTGTGCATCAAACCAGGCACTAAATGGCAAAGGTATAAATAATCATAATAACAACTTTTGTGGTGATAGAGTTTTTCCTAGATGCACTAGATATGCTGATATTCTTAAAATAAAAATTTTTACATATTAGCCAAAAGATACTTCTGCCAGACAAATGTTTTATTCATTATTACAAGGATTCTAGACCTTTTAAAATTAAGATATTCTGTTTCAAAGTCAATGTACAAATTCCCCTAAGTTCTTAAAAAATAGGGGCAGGTTTCATGGTGACCCGTTCAAAGATCTATTGCTGAGATAGATTTTAGTAAATCAATTTGGTTCACTATCCCAGTTGGTCACAAATATGAGTTTTTGTTATTACTTCAATTATCTTATTCATTGCTTACTCAAAATACTTTTTAAGTCTTATCCCATGCAGAAATCAAATGGTAAGGTTTTTAAAGTAACTATATGACTATTAGACTTATTTCCATGTAACTTGCTTTATTTTTGCCTGTCTTTAAGATTTATTACATAAAAAGTAATAACAATTAATTTTAATGTATTCCTAAAATTTCAAAATCTTGCTTGTTTAAAAAAATTAGTCTTAATTAAAAAAACACTATGAAAGAAAATAAGCCTTTAAGTGATCTATATTATCCTAATGATGTTGTTATGTTACTTAAATCAAAATTTGTGAAAAAAATAGGTTCACACTTCTGAATCTCAAATAAACTTTATAGATCAAAAATTACCATGAAAGGTGCTCAGAAACAATGACTAAAATTTCCATCTCTAGCAATTTTTATATATAATAAAATTGTCCTAACAATACTAGCTAATAAATTAGAGTTTGGTTACAAAATGAACCATGATAAAATCTATCACAGTAGGAAAATTTTAGAAAAGGTTAAGACCACTTAGATGATCTTACCTTCAATTTTAGACCAAGGAAAGTTTATAAGTGATATTTAACCCTTCAAAAATGCCCCCCAACATAGTATCTTATTCTTGTGCAACCTGGAAAAACAAAAAAAAAACTGGTATTAGAAGCTAGGTTATTTTATTTGCTGCTGGATTATTTGCTTATTTGTTGTTTTAAATCAGAAAAAAAAATCCAAATCTTCTGGTAGCCTAGAAATAATCAATAGCCTTGTAGACAACCAAGTATCCGGGTTGCCTTATGAACTAAGCATAGAATAGAATTAAACTAGACACTGCTAAAATGAATGGACAATTTTTAGTGGTATGTATATAAAGCTTAAAGTTCAAATAATGTAAATGGCCTACATCAAACATATTTTCTAAACTATAGAATTTTACACCAAACAGTATGTTCTGCCACAGTAAACTGTCTCTGGCTTTCTTAAAAGTGATTTATTTTATACTGCAAATTATTCTGTCATGTCCATTTGGCATATGTGTGTTCCTTTCTGATTTTCTCAACAACTCTGTCTTAGAAGGAAAGCATTTTCTTTTTAGAAACCATTTTGAATACATAATCACATATATGTAAAAGAACATTTAAAAAGAAACTGTTTCAGCCAAAACTATGCTACCTACTGTCAGTGAAGAGAGTTGCAGACAACTTTTGTAGGACATGGAAAAGAAGCGACTGAAGTTCAGTGTGTAACATTTATATGATTAAATATAATATAAATATAAATAATATAATGATTAAAGATGGGAGGCTCAGGTAGCTTGGAGACTGAGGATTTGGGAGGAAAGCAATATTACAGTGTGATAATTGCAAGTTATCGACAAAGAGTCATCAGACTTCTTGCATTTCTCCATAAGCTTGATGACAAGAACATGAGGTGGGTTTCTCTGAAAAGAACTAAATTTACAGAAATTAGAGAATTTAGAGAAATTAGTTGAAGGGTGTCTGACTTTCACTTGACAATTTTAAAGGGTGAAAGTCTAAATGAAGAACTTTTGCAGATTAACGGTCTGCAGTTAGGAAGTAACTGTATTCCAACTAGAGATGAGTCTCAAGTGAGTATTTCCCACCAGCAAATGTGGGCCATGCAAGAGAGTAGACAAGAAGGAGATGATCTCAAGCCCAGCCCAAGAGAATCACCATGAGGAATGAGGAGACCTCAGCAGTAAGACGCTGGGCTGTGCAGCCACATCCGCGGGAACAGCAAAAGTAAGTGACCAGAAGACAAATTCTCCAGCCATCCCAGGAATTGCCAGAAACAGCTATCCAAATTTGGAGGTCTCCAAAGAATCTGCCTACGTGGTTCACAATCTCAGGAGTTGCCAAAATCAGACCTAGAGAGTACAGCAATGCACCCTTTCTTTTCTTTTTACCTCTAATGCTTTTTCCAGGGTCAAACCTGGAGGAGATGAAAATAAGTATTTAGTAAGTTGAAGAAACAGAGATGAATAAGGCAGAGAGAGAGCAAGGTTGTCGACATCCAGGTTCTAAGGCAGCTGGGATGCCTACAAAAGGATATCCAAGCGGAAAAAAATTGAAGTAGATTTCTAGCCAAACTTAGAAGTCCTCTGTGTCTAATGTATTTCAGAGTAGGAGATAAAGTATTTGTTGGATTAGCACATTAGCAAAATTATCTAGAGAAAGGAATACATGTGTAATGTCCAATAAAAGCCAGTGATTCTCCAACTGAACATAAAATGGACTAAGTTGATAAGAAATGTGGGGCTTTTTCAACAAATAGTTTAAAATCAAAATCATGAAGGTGGATAAAATATTTCTTTACCCCCAGAAAATAAACGGATAAAGCCACTTCTACTATCTTTGTTGTTTTTCACTCTACTAGCCCTAATTATTTCATTACTAACTTACCATCAATTGAAAGTTATAAAATGCATGTTTCCATCATGATACTGTGTCATATATATTTTAAAAGATGGTTATAAAAGTCATCTGTCATTATTAAATTAAATTTTGAGTCAATATATATTTGTATTGGGCTGTTAATATGCATAAGAAATTAATATTCTGAATAATATGTACTCTTTCAGTGCCCTGGAAAAGACAATAGGAGCCTGATACAATTTGTCATTCTTGCACAGTGACAGTTAATCAAAAATTATTAATTCATTATCAAAGTATCATTTCCATGACAAAGACGAGAGGAAAACATGCAGACTGTGTCCAGATTTCTTCCAGATATCTACCAGCAAAACATCACCAAAATTAAACAATGAAAGATAGACGAAAAGAGAAAAAGGTCAGAGGGAGAGGAGAGAGAGAGAAAGAGAGAGAATGATTATGTTTTACATAAAAAACAGTAAATTGAATTCCTTACTTGATTTTTATAGGTATTGTTCATCTAGTTTGTAGTAAAGGGAACATAGCTATAGACAGGAAACTGTCACTGTTGAGAATTTGGAGCTTAAAAGTATTCAGTAATTTTAAATGCAGGACATGTATTTTCGAAACCATTCATAATTAAGAAATTAAAAAGATTTTAGTAACATTTGTGAAAAACAGAAAGAAAATATTTAAAAGTCTTTGCTCTTCAGAGATAGTGCCTGGCTTTTGTAGATTCCTTTCACCTCTACACTATGCTAAAACCTGGCTTTGTCTAAAAACAACTTTAGCTATAGATGGTCACTTTCTGTAAAGGCTTTTCTTTGTTATTGTCATAGCATTACAGAATATTGATGACTTCAATATCACCTACACAGAAAAACTGTATATGACATTTGGAAAAAAAATGAGAGATTTAGGGCAAGCAAAGTTATGCTGTTGTAGATTCAAAAAAAAATTGACATTTTAGATTAAGTATATTTTCAATGTTTCAATTATAATTGTAAATCTATAAATGCTGGTAGAGGTAACCTCATTAGAAATAACTCCTTATTCTAAGAGCAAAGAGAAACCTGAAATGCTAAAATGGATGCTCATTCTTAATAGGATCAAGAAACACCAAATACCGGGCAAATGTCCGAAGATTATGTTCAATGACTCTGAACAAGGAAACAAGCAAAAAATTAAGTGAAACACGAATGAAAGAAATTGCAGAAATCTAAACAAAGGTATAATCTATATTAATGGATTGTAAAACTCAGTAGCTTAAGGATGCTAAAATCTCCTCATGTAATGTCAATAAAAATTTCAGCAATTTTGAAGAAATTGAAGAATTAATTCTAAAATATATACAATCAAATTACAAAGTGTATGCACATAATTTATGACTTTACTGCTTAATTCTACCAGCATATAAAGAAGAAAACATCTTAAACAAACTATTACAAAAAATAATAGGAAACATATACTATTTTGGTTTTTGATGCTAGCATAACCCTGATAACAAACCTGACAAAAATACATCAAAGAATAAAAAGTACACATGAATATCCTCATTAACACAGATACAAAAATACTTAATGAATTTATTTAGAAAATAAATCAAATCCAGCAATCTATAAAATAATGCATTATGACCAAGTTGGTTTTACCAAGAATGCATGGTTGGTTTAATGTATAAAATAAATAAAATCTTATTAACAGAGTGAGGGAAAAAAAACATAACTCAAACAACATAGAAAATTCATGTATCAAAAGTAAACATGTATTCAAGATAAAAAAATGTTAAGCAAATTAGGAATAGAAAGTAACTTCCTCAATCTGATAAGCAAAATATTTATATTAAAGAAAACAGAACTAAATTAAAGCTGACGGGAAGAAGAAGGCAAGATTATACAATCTTATAATTTCTATTCATCATGGTAGTTGGAATTCCTAGCCACTGAAATAAAGCAAGGATCAATGACATATATTAACAACAAAGAAGAACTATGCTCCTATTTAGAAACAGCATGATCGTTTATGTATAAAATATTAAATACAGATAGGCCACCTTTTATTGCTTTCTTTATTAGTTTATTGAACTCCATAAATACGGCATTTTTTAAAAATGTGAAGGTTTGTGGCAGTCCTTCAAATAAATAGCAAATTTATTAGCCATTTTTTCCATGTGCTCACATCATGTCTGTGTGTCACAGTTTGGTAATTCATGCAATATTTCAAATTTTTTCATTGTTATATCTGTTATGATTATCTGTAATCAGTGGTTTTTACTATTAATTACTATTATAATTATTTTGGGATGCCGCAAACCATTCCCACATTACATTGAACTTAATTCATGAAATGTTTTGTGTGTTCTGATTGCTCCACCTACTGGCCATTCTCCCATCTTTCTCCATCTCTTCAGGCCTCTGTATTCCTTAAGACACAACAATATTAAAATTAGACCAATTAATAACCCTACAATGGCTTCTGAGGGTTCAAGTGAAAGAGTTGCACATCTCTCACCTTAAATCAAAGACTAGAAATTATTGAGCTTAATGAGGAAGGCATGTTGTAACCAAGATAGGCTGAACGCTAGACATCGTGCATCCAACAGTTAGCCAAGCTATGAATTCAAAGAAAAACTTCTTAAGGGAAACTAAAAGTGCTATTCTAGTGAATGCACAAATGATAAGAAAGCCAAAAAACCTTATTGGTGATAAGTAGAAAGTTTGAGTGATCTGAATAGAAGATCAAACAAGACACAATATTTTCTTAAGCCAAAACAAAATCCAGAGCAAGGACCTAGCTCTCTACAAAGCTATGAAGGCTGAGAGAGGTGAGGAAGCCACAGAAGAAAAATTGGAATCTTGTAGATGTTGGTTCATAAGGCTTAAGGAAATAAGCCATCTCCATAACACAAAAGTACAAGGTAAAGCAGCAACCACATGATTACATCAATAGATGCAGGAAAGGCTTTCGATAAAATTCAACACACATTCATGTCAAAAACTCTCAAAAAAGTTAGGTATTGAAGGAACAGACCTTGAACTAATAAGAGCCATATATGAAAAACTCACAGCCAACATTATACTGAATTGGCAAAAGCTGGAGTATTTCCCTTGAAAACCGGCACAGGACAAAGATACTCCCTATCACCACTCCTATTCAACATAGTATTGGAAGTTCTGGCCAGAGCACTCAGGCAAGAGAAAGAAAAAGGGGCATCCAAATAGGAAGAGAGGAAGTCAAACTACCCCTGCTAGCACAAGACATGAACCTATATTCAGAAACCCTCAAAATCTAGGCCCATAAGATCCTTAAATTGATAAACAACTTCAGCAAGTCTCAGGATACAAAATCAACGTACAAAAATCACTAGCACTCCTGGACACCAATAACAGTCAAGGATCCAAATCAGGAAATCAATCCCATTCATAATTGCCACACACTCACACACACACACACAAACACACACACAAACACACACACACCTAGAAATATAATTAAACAGGAAGGTGAAAGATCTCTACCAAAGAACTACAAAACACTACTTAAAGAAATCAGAGATGATACAAACAAATGGAAAACATTCCATGCTAGTGAATAGAAAGTATTATTTTTGCTAAAATGCCTATAATATCCAAAGTAATTCATAGATTCAATGTTATTCCTATTAAACTACCAATGACATTCTTCACAGAACTAGAAAAGGCTATTTTAATATTCATATTATAAATATTCATATTTATTAATGATAAAATATTCTATTTTAATATTAATATTCAGGCCCCAAAAAAGGACCTGAATAGCCAAGGCATTCCTAAGCAAAAAATACAGAGCTGGAAGCATCTGGCTACCCAACTTCAAATTATACTACAGGGCTACAGTAACCAAAACAGCATGGTACTGGTACAAAAACATGCACATAGACCAATGGAATAGAACAGAGAACCCAGAAACAAGGTCACATGCCTCCAACTATCTGATCTTTGACAAAGCTGACAAAAACAATCAATGGGGAAAGGACTCCCTATTTAGTAAATGTGTAGGGAGAACTGACAAGCCATATGCAGAAGATTAAAACTAGACCCCTTCCTTATACCATATACAAAAATGAACTCAAGATGCATTAAAGACTTAAATGTAAAACCAAAAACTATAAAAACCCATTTCCCTGGACACAGGAACAGGCAAAGATGGCATGACCAAGATGCCAAAAGCAACTGCAACAAAAGTAGAATTTGACAAACGGGATCTAATTAAGCTAAACAGGTTCTGTACAACAAAAGAAACCATCAACAGAGTGAACAGACAAACCTACAGAATGGGAGAAAATTCTTACAAACTATGCATTTGACAAAGGTCTAATATCCAGCAACTAAAAGGAATTTAAACAAATTTTTAAGGAAAAAAACCCATTAAAAAGTGGGCAAAGGACATGAATAGACACTTCAAAACAAAACATACATATGAGCAACAAGCGTATGGAAAAAAATCTCAACATCCCTAATCATTAGAGAAATCCAAGTCAAAACCACAATAAGATACCATCTCGCACCAGTCAAAATGGCTATTATTACAATTAAAAAAGTCAAAAAATAGCAGATGCCAGTGAGGTTGCAGAAAAAAAGCAATGCTTATACACTGCTGGTGGGAGTGGAAATTAGTCCAACCACTGTGGAAGAGAGTGTGGTGATTCCTCACGGACCTGAGAACAGAAATACCATCCAACCCTGCAATCCCATTACTGAGTTTATACCTGAAGGAATAAAAATTGCTCTATCACAAAGATACATGCATGTAAATGTTCATTGTGTCACTATTCACAGTAGCAAAGACATGGAATCAACTTAAATGCCCATCAATGGTTGAATGGATAAAGAAAATGTGGTACATAAACCAAACTTGGAATGTGGTACATTCCATGTGTACCACATGGAATACTATGCAGCCATATAAAAGATGAGATCATGTCTTTTGCACGAACATGGATAGAGCTGGAGGTAGTTATCCCTGGCAAACAAATGCAGGAACAGAAAACCAAATACTGTATGTTCTCACTTATAAGTGGGATATTAATGATGATAACATGTGGACACATAGAGGGGAACAAAACACACTGAGGCCTATTGAAGGGTGGAGGGTGGGAGGAGGGTGAGGATCAGGAAGAATAACTAGTAGGTACTAGGCTTAATGTCTGAGTGATGAAATAATCTGTACAACCAACTCCCATGACACAAGTTTACCTACATAACAAACATGGGCATGTACTCCTGAACATAAAATAAAAGTTAAATTAAAAAAAACCTAAAAATTACATGCAATATTTGTAGTGGTACAAATATATTTATGTAACTGTAAAAAAGAGAGACATATAAGAATATATACAAAATGTAATAATGGTTACTTCCAAACAATACATGAAGGCTAGAAGTTGAGGTTTTTTTTTTTTTTAATCTGTAAGGTTTTAATTCTTTTAAAAAAGAAAATGTATTAGTGTATTGTTTTACAATTTTTAAAAAATGTACAAGAATGTTCTTATTTCTACCATATTGGTCTGCTTCTTTGTATTTTTTCTGGCCCAACCCAAATCAGTCTTTTCAAAGTTTATCTACATTGGTTAGAGATGAAGCCTTATAGAACATTGAATTAAAGGTAGATATCCAAACAGTTATTGTATGGAACAGATCTACGTACTAAATATGAATGTGTGTATTGTGTATGGGCTTATAGTATTAACAATACACATTATGTCTTTTTGTTTTTTATGTGTATTGTCTGTGTACCTGTGAATTTCAGTATTCGTGAGCTATGCATTAATGTATACCACAGTTAAATAAATGAATTATTTGCAGAAAAAGGAAGATCAAAGTTGGAAGGCTTTATCTATCTGATTTTAAGATGTACTAAAAAGCCACAGAAATAAATAAATAAATAAATAAATAAATAAATAAATAAATAAATGGACTAGAATAGGTAGGAATTAGTCAACTTTATCCTTAAGGGCCAGATATTAAATATTTCAGGCCTTGTGGGACACATATGAGGTATCTGTCACTTTTTGCCCCTCTTCCTCCTCCTTTCTCCTCTTCTGCCTCTTTTTCTACCTCTTATTTTGACAATACTTTAAAGATGCCAAAATTGTTATTAGATTGTGAGCCACATAAAAACAGCCCAGGAGTCATAATTTGGCAATTTTTGGAACAAAGGCAAAAAACAGACCCACAGTAGCCTTTCCACTAACACTTCACAGGAATTTGATGGATCAGGAAAAACCTCTGTAACACATGATGCCAGGACAACTGGGTATCCATATGAAAAACAAAAGTTAACCTTAACCCCTACCTCCTAACAAACACAAAATTAATCAAAGAAGGAGCAAACGTAAGAGTAAAAGGCCAAACTACAAAGTATTTAGAAGAAAACAGGGGATTATCTTCATAACCTGCTATGAAACAACACAGTAAGAAACAACCATAAAAGACAACTTTAATATATTAGAGTTTCTTAAAAATTTACAACTTTTATTCTTCAAAAGATACCTCTACATAAATTATAAACTGGAAGAAAAATATTTGCAGAACATGTGTCTAACAAACACTTGTATGCCGAATACACAAAACTCTATGATAACTCAATAACATAAGGACAAATTTTAAAATGGACAAAACACTTGAAAGAAACTTCCTGAAGGAATGTGCATGAATAAGTAATAATTACATGAAGTGCTCAATATCCATTGATAAAAAATTCTTAAATAGGCAAAATGAATCTATAGTGATAGAAAACAAATCAGTGGTTGCTTGGGGAAAAGGATGGAGAAAATTGATTGGAAAAAAGTACGTGGGAACTCTTTAGAGTATTTAAATGTTTTATACCTTGTCAGAGTGGTAGTTACCTGTGTGTATATACTTTTCAAAGCTGTATAGTTAACGTTGGTATATTTCATTGATTTCATTGTAGGTAAATCTAACCTCAAATATCCATAAATATAATAATCATATGGAAGGTCACTTCCAAATTGGTGGAGGAATAGTTGAAAAAATAGTCTAATATTATCATTTTTTAATTTGGATAATGGCTCCAGGATAGTTTGTTATGGCGTTCAATTTATTCTGTATATGACTGAAATTTTAAAACTCTTAAGCTAAAAAGCATTTGTCACATGCTTTTGCTGAAATATTGGTTCCTTGTAACTTCTCACTTAATTCAAGCAGACATCTAAAGGTGATTTATTTTCCACCCAGAAAACTAAGAGTACAAGGATTCACTTGTGTCCACAAGGGAATCAAGTGATCCAGGAGAATGTGCTTCACTATTTTTTGCTTTTCCTGACCCTTAAACAGCTTCTAATTTCTCTTGCTAAAAAAGGAAAAGGGATGGCTGGGCATGGTGGCTCCCACCTATAATCCCAGCACTTTGGGAGGATAAGGCGGGTGGATCACTCGAGGTCAGGAGTTCCAGACCAGCCTGGCCAATATGGCAATACCTCGTCTCTACTGAAAATATACAAATTAGTCGGGGTGGTGGCTCACTCTCGTAATCCCAGCTACTAGGGTGGCTGAGGCATGAGAATCACTTGAACCCGGGAGGTGGAGGTTGCAGTGAGTGGAGATCATGTCCCTGAACTCCAGCCTGGGTGACAGAATGAGACTCTGTCAAAAAAAAAAAAAAAAAAAAAAAAGGAAAAGGAAGCAAAGAAAATAGAAAAGTTACTTCCTCTAAGGTAACCCTAGGAGTTTTCTTCACTATATTTAGGAACATAATTAGCTGTTTTTTTAAAAAAAAATTGATGCATGCTTGCTTTCTCTCTATATAGAACTATATTTTGCAGAAGTGTTAATGATGTTTTGAAGGTGACAATGTTATCCCACAACATATAATTTCCTCTCTTAAAAGTACTATCTTTGAAATGGGCTCACATAATATGTAAGTATATGGCGATAAATGTATAGTCTTATTACAAACTATATGAATTATTCCATATATGTAAAATATGAACTACTATAATTGGGTGTAAAACCAAGGTTGTAAATTTAATTTTAATAATTTGCCTATAATGTTTATCAGTCCAAAGTGATTTGAAAAGAAAATCTATTATCATGAGTTTTACAATATTCTTACATTATTTCTATCATTATGTATGAGACAAATCATGATGTGGCAGCATGTGACAAGTGTAGCAGATGCTGTGGATCAGCTTACATAAAACTTATTCCAACTACCTCCTTTGCACATGTTTCTGAACCACATAACTGAGAAGCTAAAATTATACTTAAAGGATTCAATTGCAGCTATGATTCTATGTATGATTGGGGTTACTCTGACAAGATTATTTTTTATATAAGACATTGTTCAGAATGTACTATGAAGGGGACAGGTGTTACACTTTTTGCAGTTACAAATCGGGGTGGAAGTGCTGTGGTTCTGGTGTTAGCTGTGGTTCTGTAGTTGGCAATGCCGGCATCAGCTTTCTGGAACCAGGCATCTGGATCATGGGAAAGGCAGCATTTCCTAGGTGATATGGTTTGGCTATGTCCCCACTAAAATCTCATCTCAAATTGTAGCTCCCATAATTCCCTCATGTTGTGAGAGGGACCCAGTGGGAGATAATTGAATCATGGGGGCAGTTTCTCCCATAGTATTCTCATGGTAGTGGATAAGCCTCATGAGCTCTGACGGTTTTATAAGGGGAAACCCCTTTCACCTGGCTCTCATTGCCTTGTCTGCCACCATGTGAGACATGTATTTCGCCTTTTGCCATGATTGTAAGTCCTCCCCAGCCAGGTGGACCTGTGAGCCCATTAAACTTCTTTCTTTTGTAAATCGTCCAGTCTCAGGTATGTCTTTGTCAGCAGTGTGAAAATGGCCAAATATACTATAGCAGATCAGTTATGTTGTGGTTTTGCATCTCATTCCTGGCAGGTCGAAACAGAATCTATTTCTTCCATCCTTTCAATCATATGTGAACTATTTATGCCACTTAATAAGTCCCTTCAGCTTGAAGAAGTTAGAGTATAATTGTTTTTTGTAGCTAATATCCCTAACTGATATTGCAGACTTCACATAAAAACATCCTGTTGAAGATGAGGAACTAGAAGATTCTTTCCCCAGGGACATATGATATTAAAAAAAGCTACAGGTAGCTGGTCTTTACTGTGTACATTATCAATCTCTTACCCAAAATACTACAGTGGTATTCACTGCTATAACTATTTACAGTATATTCCGCTGTTTTCTTACAGTCTTAGCAAAACCATCTTCTCATCTGTTATGACTTGCATGTACCCCCCAAATTTTGTGTATTGGAAACTAAATGCCCAAACTCATATGTTGATGATATTTGGAGGTGGGGCCTTTGGAGGAGGTAATCAAGATTAGATAAGGTCTTTAGAGTTAGTCCCCCATGTTGAGACTGGTGGCTTTAGAAGAAAAGAAAGATGTGAGCTGACTTGCGTGCTCTTGCCCTCTCACTATGTGATGCCCTCTCACCATGTATGATACAGCAATAAAACCCTCACCAGATGCCAATGCCTTACTCTTGGACTTCCAAGCCTCCAGAACCATAAGAAATATTTTTTTTCTTTATAAATTACCCAGTCCACAGTATTCTGTTACAGCAACAGAAAAGCAATTAAGACACCATCTCACACCTGGTTTTGTCTATACCTTGTGAGAACCTCACAACTGTAATTCTTCTGTATAACACATCAATTAAAATAGAATCTAGACAAAATGTCAGTATTAAAACAATCAGGAAAACAGGGCTGGGTTGATAATAAGGCCACAATATTTGCTGCCTCTGAGAATTTGGGAAGGGATGGATTTGAAGAAGAAGTTTTCTGCTTGCATATCTAGTTCTTAATCATATGCACACAAGCCTAAGGGGAAAAATTCAGGCTTATCGTCCTTTTGATTGCTTAAAAGCATGTAGCAGCTTCCAATTTACCTTTCCTAAAGAACAAATCAGGCTGCAGAAAGATCATGGTTTTGAATTCAGCCATGGCTTTTAATTTATTTCTTTTAGACTTTGCTTGACTGGAAAGCTCTGGAAGCTGGGGTTCAAAGGCAATTGTGTTTAAAGAAAATACTTAGTTGGGAATATTCTAACAGCATCTGATGGGTTTAATAATTCTTGTAGATACTATATAAAATTTTGAATAGCTAGTATTTAGGTAAATAATTGCAAAGAAACACTCTTCTTTTGGAATAAATTACATGGAGTCCTGTTGCTATCTACTTGCAAATAATCTCATTCACGTTTTGATGAAACTCACAATGTACACATTTTCTGAGGAAAATGGAAACAGGAGGCCTCCTGAAGATACAATAAGATGATTATATTTATTTTCAAACCTTTAAGGAAAGCTCCTGCAAGTTAGGCTAAAATGTAAATTTTAGTGAGGATTCTATTAGAAGTTCCAAGGCAACAGTTACTTTCAAAAATGATAGACTCACTGTGAGCAAAAGAGAGAAGATAAGGACTCTGACCGAGCTGGCATTGTTGAATAAGGGCCCTGATTTGCTGCTCAATAGCTGACTCTGCAGGTTTCAATTATAGGAATAGCTGGAATAATACTACTCTACAATATTACCGGTAGAATTTGCAAAGAATTGATATATAGAGTTTAAGTGTGTGTCTCTGTGTGTGTGTTTGTGTGTGTGCATGTGCAGCACACAGACATGCATTATGAAAAGGGAGTTATTCAAGTAAAAAGCACCTGCCACTACCATAACAGGTATGATCTAGGCTGACCCATGATGCTTGGGTGGGTGGTGGGACATTAAGAATAGAACATTTAGCTACAGGCATGCTTATATTCCAGTTATATATAGGCCCACTACACCTCTAAATTGTTGCACTAGAGTCTTTATTTTGGCTGGATTTAAAGGCCACTTCCCAAAATTTGTGCAGAATCTTTGTAGTTACATAATTAAAAATTGAGAGAATTAAAAAAAGACAACTGTAGTCTCACTGACTTTTTAAAATAAAATTAAAAGACCAGTATAACTGTAAGCCCTTGTTCAGAAAAATGTTAATTCCTTATGATCTAGATTCAGAATGTGGGGTTTGAATCACAATTCTGTCAGTCACTAGCAATGTGATCCTGAGAAGATTACTTAGTCTCTCTGTCCCACAGTGCCTGGTTTATAAACTGGGAATAATATTTATTTTAAAGGATTAAATGATAAGCTACAGATATGTCTTTTTGCAGTGTGACTAGAACATAGTAAACACGTAATAAGTGCTGGTTGCTGCTACCATAATGATCAGTGTATTTCTATATTGTATATTTCTGGATATCAGTACTTTTAATATAAGACTAGACAGTGAATTCCTCAATTACAGGGGCTGTGTCTCCAGTAAACAAGAAAATGCCTGTCACACAGCACTCACATTAAAAGCTTAGTTGAATTGATACAACTTGTCAGAGAGACTAATACTGAGGGCACGATGGCCTTATCATCAGCATATCCTCATTACTTTGACTAGATTATTTAATTTATTCTCTTTTACTCCCTTTTACTTCTACTTCAGTTAAAGGCAACTGGGGAGTATAGAAATTTGAATATTTAGCTTTTTGGGGCTATGTCCGTAGTTTATTCACTACTTAGGGTGACCTGTGCACATGCTAAATGATTAAAGAAGGCAAATTCTAGGATGGTAAGTAGAGAAATGTGCATTATAGATTGAAGGCATGTGATGGGCAAAAGAGCCTGAGGAACTGACAATAGATGGAGGTCAGTAAACAAACTGAAAAACAAATGTAAGGGAAAACATCTGATAAAATTAAAAAATAAATATCTTATTTAAAAATATACATCTTCTTAAATATATATTTATATTTTAATATATATTTAAAATTATATATATGTTAAGTAAAACAGAAGTTACTAAAGGAACTTCCACCTTTGTATGTTTGCTTGAATATTACATCTTTAAAATAGCTTTTGCAAGAGATGTTTCACAAAAGAAGTTGATCTTACAGGTATTGTAGTTTTCTCTAAAATGCCTAAAGATTAACACTCCGCAAAGTATTTCAGTCAATTTCAAGTTGGGGAATTTGGATGACCAAGACATCTCTATTCTCTCAATTCCTCAGAGGACATACACCGAAGTTAGTTGTGATAGTAGTTATTATGCCTATTAAGGGTGAGGTCCTTCCAGGTTCTAGCTTCTATTGTCCTCAAACACAGCACTCTGAAATTCTAGCATTAATGACTGTTACTGGCTACTTACAACAAGCAACTTCACTTGGATCTACCATCCAGTTTCCAAGCTACCAATATTACCTTGTTGCATTGTTTTTGTTGTTGTTGTTTCTTTTTTTGCGACGGAGTCTCGCTCTGTAGCCAGGGTGGAGGGCAGTGGCGTGACCCCGGCTCACTGCAATCTCCGCTTCCCTGGTTCAAGGGATTCTCCTGCCTCAGCCTCCTGAGTAGCTGGGATTACAGGCATGAGCCACCACGCCTGGCCATTACATTGTTTATGTACAAGCTAGAATGATAAGGACCAGGCAACACTTGTGCTATCATATTGCATGTGTGCAAGGCTACACAGCCTGTTGATGCACACAGGAGAGACTAAGAAAGGCAGACCTGGCCATGGCCTACATACTTGCTTACTGAACTTTGTATTCCACGAAAGAAGGGAGCATGAACATATGTTTAGCAGGAAACTTAAAGTCTAGCAAATTTCCTGGCACACAGTATTGTATTCTAGTTGTTTGTTAAATAAATGAATGGTCTGTATACAATATAGCATCTCTCTCTCTCTCAATGAATAGCAAAATTTTTTAATAGACAAGTAACGAAGGGCCTTCCAATTTAATGATAATAATACATGGTTGGCTATCTATTACAGCTCTTTGTGATTGTTGGTTTGTGAATTTGAAGGCACTATTTCTCAAAGTGAAGTCCAGGAACCACTTGATCAAAGGTCATCTGAGTTGCTGTTTAAAATTTCAGATTCCTGGGGTCACTTCCTGCATCTCCACCTCTGACAACAATATTCAGGAAACTACATAATCAACAGTCTACCAAGGTGATTTTATGTACACTACTATTTCAAAACCTTAGTGCTAGTTCATTCTCTAGGTGAACAAATGAAACAAGTATAAATATGATAAAAAGTAAGAGATCTATTGATCATATTTCTACATGAAGAGATTTTCTATTTCAGAAATTGAAGTAATCAGCTTTTTAAAAATGCCTTTTTGGGAATCAATGTAAGTTTCATAATTCAGCCAGCTGACCAATAAATATTAAAAAATGTTTAACTTTCTTATATTTCATCATTTAAAAAAATGAGAAATTATTCCATAGTCTATGTCTGTCTGTATACATTATTTAGCTCCCACTTATAAGTGAGAACATGCGGTATTAGACTTTCTCTTTCTGAGTTATTTCACATACGATAATGGCCTACAATTGCAATAATAGACATTGGAGACTTAAAGAATGGGAGGGTGGGAGGAGGGTACTGGATGAGAGACTGCTTAATGGGTACAATGTACACTATTTGGGTGATGATTACACTGGACATTTGGTAATCATCACCCAAATCATTACCCAAATAGTGTACATTGTACCCATAAAGCAATCTCTCAGTCTCTCACTACTACACAATATATACATATGACAAAACAACACTTGTACCCCTTAAATTTACACAAATAAAACACTACAAAAGAAAATTGAAGAATGATCCTATTTGTAATAGTGACATGAACTAATTTGAAACCATGTACTCATAGGAGATATAAGAAGAAATAATAACATGTCCTAGAAGGCCAAAAACTGAAGACTTGAATCAAATGAAAGACATATCATTATCTTGAATGAGAAGATTGAATATTACAAATGTGTTCATTTACTCTAATCTACAAACTTAACATTATTCTACAAATTTAACATAATTCCAATCAAACATTTTTGGGGGGTTTTGGACCTGGCATGTTTACATGACGGAATAAATGTGAATAATCACCAGGTAACTCTATAAAAAGAAAGTTATTAAGACAGAGTTCTCCTATAATGAATGACAAACATAACACTGGGCTACAGAACAGAAGTAGGTATACAAATATGGAAGAATATATTACATTTATTTTGAAATTAAATTTTTGATAAAGTTAGAATTTTCAGTCAGTGAATACTTGATACTTTATTTAAAACACAGTTGTCAACTTTTTACTATACGTCAGGCTATATGAAAATATTAACTGATTTAAGTCTCTTTACAATCTTACAAAGATTTACAAGTTAAAAAATTTAAATTTATAATTTTAGATACATGCCATTATCAGCATTATATAACACATGAGAAAACGAAGCCCAGAGAGTTTATGTCACTTGCTGAAAGCAACAGCAATAGTAAGTAGTAGAGCCAGGTTGTCTAAATGTTCTTTAATACCATGATATAAGATTTAGGCTGGCACTTGAAGAAAAAGAATTAAAATCATACTAGAGTTCTTATTTTAAAAGCAGATTCAAAATAGAATTTTATTTCATTTAAATGAACAACATAAAACCAGGAACGTATTCGAAAAAAATTGGTAAGTATTTGCATCAATTGATGTGGTAAAACGTGAAATGTGATATCAAGTTACATAAAGGAAAAATATTGAACCAGAAATACCATTTCACATAGAAATGTTTAAAATGTTTCATATTTCACATAGAAACATTTAAAATCTATACCTCTAAAGTATTTATGAAAAAATTCAAAATATGATAAGAAAGTACATTGTGGTATATGTTTAAATTTTGGTAATATGTTTGTTTTTTTCCTATTGTCACAGCTTAATTATTGATAAGGTCTTTATCCACCAAAGGGGTTCAAACTGTGCAATACATTTTTGTCACACTAATTACAAAGGTTAGTATTACCATGAAACAAAAGTTTCAAGATCAATTTAAAAATATGGATGTTCCAAGAAAAATTGAAGAAATTTTTAAAAATAGTCAATAGTTTAAAAAAATCAGACAGAGAAGGAGGTAATAAAAAGAGAGAAGTACTAAAGTAAGTAACAAGAGGAGAAAAAAAGGTAGAAAGAAGAAAATAAATATTCCATGTTGTCAAGAAGGCAGGAGATTCTCAAATTTTAGCAATGGGATTATTTGAAAGTAATTTAGAAAATAGTTAAGTATTTATGCAACATTTATTTTAAATAATATTCACAGATGTGATATATGTGAAAAGAAAATAGTTGAACACAATCAAAAAATTCAAAGATTATAAAATGTATTATTACAATCTATATACCACATATTATATTGGCCACTGGGGATGATATAAAGGTAAATTTAGTGTGACAGACAAACAATGAAAATATTAGAAATGGTAGAAAGGTGACTTTATTGACATAAACAAAAATGACAAAATGAGAAATAAAATGGGAAATGTTGTATGATCTCGATTGGGTAAAAGACAATTTATCTACATGTGATTTTCCCATACAAATCATTTGATCCAAATGGTATTTCCAATGACAACTGAAAATATAAAGTGAATTTAAGGAGGTGAGTAGGTATAATATTTTTTTAAAAATCGATTTTTTTATTTTTTAAAGACAGGTTCTCACTTGGATGCCCAGGCTGGAGTGCAGTAGTGTGATCACAGCTCACTACAGCATTGACCTCCCTGGCGCAGATGATTCTCCCACCTCAGCCTCCAGAGTAGCTGGGACTACAGGCACACGCCACCATGCCAAGCTAAATATATATATACACACATAAAATTTTTAAAAATTTTACTTTAAGTTCTGGGATACATGTGCAAAACGTGCAGGTTTGTTACAGAAGTATACGTGTGCCATGGTGGTTTGCTGCACCTATTGACCCGTCCTTTAAGTTGCCTCTCCTAGCTCCCCACCCCCCAAAAGGCCCTGATGTGTGTTGTTCCCATCCCTGTGTCCACGTGTTCTCATTGTTCAACCCCCACTTATAAGTGAGAACATGCAGTGTTTGGTTTTCTGTTCCTGTGTTAGTTTGCTGGGCATGATATCTTCGAGCTTCATCCATGTCCCTGCAAAGGACATGATCTCATTCTTTTTTATGGCTGTGTAGTATTCCTTGGTGTATATGTACCACATTTTCATTAGCCAGTCTATCACTGATGGACATTTGGGTTTGTTCCATGACTTTGCTATTGTAAATAGTGCTGCAATAAACATACATGTGCATTTGTCTTTATAGTAGAATGATTTATATTCCTTTGAGTATATACCTAGTAATGATATTGTTGGGTCAAATGGTATTTCTGGTTCTAGATCCTTGATGAATCACCATACTGTCTTCCACAATGGCTGAACTAATTTACATTCCTACCAGCAGTGTAAAAGTGTGCCTATTTCTCTACAGTCTCACCAGCACCTATTGTTTCTGACTTTTTAATAGTCGCTATTCTGACTGGCATGAGATGGTATCTCACTGTGGTTTTGATTTGCATTTCTCTAATGATCCCTGATGTTGAGCTTTTTTTCATGTTTCTTGGCCACGTAGATGTCTTCTTTTGAGAAGTGTCTGTTCATATCCTTTGCCCACTTTTTGATGGGGTTGTTTTTTTCTTGTAAATTTGTTTAAGCTCCTTGTAACTTCTGCATGTTAAGCCTTTGGCAGATGGGAGACTGCAAAAATTTTCTCCCATTAATATGTTTTTGTAGAGATGGGGTTTTACCATGTTTCCCAGGCTGGTCTGGAACTCCTGGGCTCAAGTGATCCACGCACCTCAGCCTCCCAAGGTGCTGGGATTACAGATGTGAGCTACCTCATCCAGCAACCAAAATTTTTTAGTGTTATTCGCCGATGCTGCTATTAAAGAATTACATTTCAGTTTACACTTATGTCGATCTACTTTAGGAATTTGTATACTGATTTGCATTTATCCAAATTGGAATTTTTTTTAAATACTGGGACTTTTCTCTCAAAGAAGAAGTCTGAGATCTTAGTCTAGCATAAATGACGAAATGGGGAGTGATAGAATAGAAAACCAAGGGAAAAGAAGTTATTTAAGAGATGAAAAGAAATAATTATCTAACCCTTTCACATAGTCTTGGGTGCTGAATTGCAAATTCTGCTGTTTCTGCTGTCACAGAAGAATAATAATTTTCTTTTCAATGATATAGAGATATTTAACAATGTTTACTATTTCATAGCACTAGCAAAACAGGAAAAAATGCTTGATGTAATAAAATTATTTCACCAGATTATTAACCAAATATAGAATGGGAGAATGTATATTAATATTATTTGTCTTTTGAAATAATATTATCACAAATATTAACAAACTTTGGATAGCTTTTTGATATCTTAATTCCTGATAATTGCTACTAATTCATTTCTAAATAACAAGTACAATATAAATTCCAGATTTAAATTAAAAATATTTGATCATTCACAATGCTATGACTGTATTACATTTGAATACTTTACCTCATGTTATTTTCTCCATAAATAGAGTGGTTATGGTTCACAGGTACACATGCTATTTGTTTATTTATTTCATTTTGTAGAGAGGGTCTTATTATTTTGCCCAGGCTAAAATGCAGTAGCTATTCACAGATGCAATAAAGTGCGTTACAGCTTCAAACTACTGGCCCAAAATGATCTGGCTTAGCATTCTGAGTAGCTGGAATTGCAGGTGCCCAGCCACTGTGCCACTGCCACTGTGCCCAGCCACAACTGCCACTGTGCCCAGCCACAATCAGCTTTTTTAAGAACTGTTTAAGATAACAGGTTAGAGAAAATCAAGATAATATTTTGAGGGGAAAGAAGGTAAAATCAATTAAGACAGGGTGCACAGAGTACTTGAATGGTACAGCTGATGTTTCTTCCTTTGTACTAAATGGTGTGTATATGGGAATTGGTTGTATTATTTTGACTGTTTGTAGTCATATTATGTACATATGTGTATATATAACTTAAAAATAAAAGACAAAAGTAATATAAGCTAAAATTATAGATATTCATATTAATTTTATTTAAATATAACAAAGATTTGCCAGTATTCAAATGTCTGCAATTATCCTTAAAATGCACAGAACCTATGTTTAGGTATAGTATCACTGTTCATCCAGCCTTCATTCACTCTAATCTACTCTTATCTGAAATTTGTAGTGTAAGTAAAATTACATTCGGTATGACAGAAGACAAATTACAGTATTAGAACATTATGGAAAATTGGCATAACATTGTACAATCACCCATAACTTTATTATTTATCATTTTGTAACTTTTTTATTATATTAGTCAAAAAATCTAACTGTACTTAATAGCTAATACATATATTATTTGATTTTTTAAAGACTATTATTAAAATAATAATAATTTGGGGGTGAGAAGGCCTATTGAAAAATGACCAACATATAAATCATAAAAAAGTTTGATGCAACAAATATTTGTAAGTCTTATAGGTAAAAATGTAAAAATTTATTCTAAACAAAGCTAAAAGACAATAATATGCATTGGGAAATATTTGCAACATTTACTTCAAGGGTTGATGTCTGTAGAGAATTTTTACAAATTAATAAACATTTAAAAAGTTGAGGAGTGGCAATAGCTATGAGAGATAATTTACAAACACATAAAAACCAACATTAAAACTGTTTAATCTGTAAGTACATCAATAAAAATTTTATTATAGTAGTTATTTTATCTATTAAATTAGAAAAGGTCAATACAATTGATAATCTCCCAAGGGAATATATGGGAGAAGGGCTTTCTCATACACTTATAATATATTATTTTGTTAGAATGCCATTAAATAAACATTTGGCAAAAATCTATATCCTTTGTCAAAACAATTTAAGTTCTAGATCTCTAGAATCCACATATACATATATACACACACACACACATTCACACCTATATATCAACAACTCAAATCCAACTCCAATTCTTTCATAAGCAGTATTTTGTCCAACAAATAAATTTATCTAAAATTCTTCTTGACTTTTCTCCATTATAAAGCCAGCAATTTTATGTGTAGCTCTACCTCTAATTCCTTCATTTGCACTTATTTCTGCTTTCAAACCCTTATATGAGGCAAATGGGATTAATTTATTTCATTATCTTAACTAGATTCATTGCTTTACTTTGTCAAACTCTGATTGATTTGCTCAACTCAATCTTGTGTGTTCAAGAACTTAATGTGGATTTCTGTTCCACCTCATGAAAGTCTTTTCCAAAAACTTGCTAAATTCTTGACTCAAGACATTCCAGTTAGTAATGCATTTCTCTGCTCAAATACAATAGAAGTGTGCTCTAATAAATACTCTTCAACAATGTGCAGTTATTTCTCCCCAACTATCAATTCCTCTTAAAGCAGAATTTTACTAAAAATGGCTTTATCCTTCTGGGAATAATCAGTAAAATGGCAATTGGAGGGTGAATTAAAAATATACTAAAAGCAGATGGCAGAACATGAGTGCAGATTTTTACTACAAAGCTTAGGAAGAACAAAAGGAACCTGAATAGAGAAAATGCAGAAAAGCTCTCTTGGGCTATTAGGACATAGAGAGCAGAAGTATGTTTAGGAACTTCAAAGAGTCTGTCTCTTTGCAACTGTTTATCTTAGGACTTTAAGGAAATAAAAGGTGCAAGTGAACCACTCTGGATTATAAAATAGAATTTCACACAGAAAAATCAACTCAGTTAATACGCATGTTGCTTACATGGAAATGTTGAGAAATGTTTAGCAAATAGAAAGTGGTAGATGGTAGGTATATATAAAATAATTGCAGAAAAAATGTGAAATGAAGATGTATGGTATTACTTTTATATTTAATTTGTTAATATGTTGCCCATAATGCTTTATTTCAAAGAATGCAAAACCGGAAAAATAGTTCCTTCCTAACTTCCCCTGCAGCCTTGTCTTGTGGAGCTTGTATTTTACTTCATGAGAAATGCCAAAGATATGTCATTTAAGCTGAAACTTCCAGCAGAATTAGCCAGAATATTTGGGAAAAAGATGTTTCTAGAAAAAGAGCTAGTATAAATGTCCTTAAGCAAGACGGAGCTCATGATGATTGAGGAACAACAACAACAAAAAGATTATTTCACCCAAGAAAAGTGAATTGGGAGTACAGATATAAATGATGAGATCTGAATATGATTCATGGAGCAGGTCAAACTAGGATGTTTGGGTGTGGTCTAAATGAATGGGTGGCATGAGTTGTTTTAAGGAGAGGAGTGACATGATTTGACAAGTTCTTAAGAGATCCCTTTGATTACTCTGGGGAGAATAGAACATAAAGTAGCAGAAATGAAAGCAAAGGGGAGATAGTGGGAAATAATTGCACATTTATAAGCAAGAGATGATGTTGGCTGGGACTCTGATTATAGCAACAGATGAAGAATAAAGGAAATACTGAGAAGAGTTGATTGGATTTGCTGACATTCTCAGCATAAATGGAAATCAGTATTTTTTTCTAATAAATATAATATGCATAAATATTTTTAAATATTTAATTCTTTTACCGCCAGTGGGGCATGAGTAGACTTCAGGAAACATGCCAGTACAGAACCATATAAATGTGATCATTGGTAGAGATAGGATTTAATAGGCATTTGAATGTCTCCCTCAACCTGGAATACCACGAAAAAAGCTTTTAGCTTCGCATGTTGCATTATTATCATACCCTATAGCTTTCTACCATTTTCAGTTACTTAATATTATGTTTTGCCTCAATAAATAATAGTACTTTCTCTTATTGTATTGTATTGTATTTGCAGCAATTATTAATGAAGTTTTACATTTCAATATTACATCTAAAACAAAACAAAATTGTCCCATACTATTTTCCATTAAAACATGAGATCACTATGACAAAAAAAGCTAAACATGTCATGAAATGACTTAAATTGGATGAGAGTATATGAAATATATTAAGAAATAATCTCTGACTTTGTAGTTTTTTTATTTGTAATTTTTACTAGAACATGAAATCAATATGTGAACCCTGGCTGGAGTTTGCATCTAAATGTAATAAAATAAAATGAAGTTTAATATTATCATTGAAGCATTAGTGTACATTAGTGAGCTGGACTATATAAAATAAACTTTATTATATTTAGCATTTGATTTTTATTTATGTATATTATAAAATGAATATAGTTTATATTATAATAAAAATAAAAGAAGTAGTATGTTAACTAATTCATATAAGATGCCTACAAACTACATACCTGCCTAAGTTTTTGACCTGTGAAACTTCAATGGTTTGTGTTAGGGCCTACATTTATATATGTACATGTGTAGTGTGTGTGTGTGTGTATATATATATATGTATATATATACACATATATATATACACACACACTATATATATTTTTGTGTTATATATACACACTATATAGGTTTGTGTTAGGGCCTACATTTACATAGGTACATGTGTAGTGTGTGTATATATATATACACACACACTATATATATATATACACACTATATATATTTATATATATAAATATATATATTTAGGGAGGGAATTGTTAATCCTTTAATTTTAAAAATTTTAACTTTGCAGACAAAGTTGATTATACCTGTGGCAGAACAATGCATACAGCAATAAATAAATAAATAACTTTTATTTTCTGTGGAGCTCCCAGAATTATGAATTATTGTATAGATTGAGATTTGCCGAGGTCATTTTCTTAGAGTTGCAAGAGCATAGGAGAAAGTCAAGGGAAATAATAAGCAGCACTTGATTTCCTTTACCACAGAGGATGGGATTCTAAAACCAAATTATCTGACTATAAATCAAGACCTATCTTTTACAGGCTATGTGATTGTGGATGTTACCTCCTCTATGCTTCAATATCCTCATCTGTAAAATGGAATTATAGCCTACCCTATTTTGTAGTATAGTGAGGATAAATTGAGTGAATGTATGTAGTTCCTAGAATAGAGCATGACACATGATAAGTGGTCAATAAAATATTGTTTACTAATAGTTATGTGACAGTCACTTCACACATAGTAATGATTTAATAAAGGAGCAAGAAGAATGTAGAGCACAGCTTCTCAACATTGGCACTACGACATTTTGGGTCAGACAATTATTTAATGCAGAGGGGGCTATAGGATGTTTAGCAGTGTCTCTGGCCAGTAGTGTACCTCCTCCTCCCCAAGTTTTGACAATTGCAAAGGCTTCTAGACATTGACAAATATTCCCTGAAAAGTAAAATTGTCCCGGCTTGAGAATCACAAATATAAAGTAACCACTCAAAGATTACATTACTAATTTTGATTGAATTTGACCAGCATTATGAAATCAACATAAGCTTAAGTTTCTACACTTGATTTTGTCATTGTCAGTTAGGGCAGCAGAGAACTCCAGTTCTGAAAATTCTGAGCATGTGCTAATAGCCTATAATATAATCAAAACTTTCATTTTGAATTGTATTTCTTAAAAAATAGAAAACTTATTAAGCAGCAACATGGAATAACTAACCACAAAAATATGGAACATAAATCTCATTTGCCTAATATCTCTTTTGAAGTTCTGTTTCACTGTATAAGTATTATGTGTTTTGTTTCACAGCTAGATACAGCCAGTTTTTTCTCTAAGCCTAAGGTTACTCCTCAAATTTATGGTGGCTTTTTGCTCTTCCAAGTTTCTATAAAACTTCAGCAACCTGCAGCAGGTTGAAATTTATTGATATTTAGTTATTCACCAGGCCATATTTACAGTTAGGGATTGACTCACCCAAACCAGATGCTCCCCCTGCCAGCAGATCACTAGGAGATATTGCAATCATTTCCCTGGTTACTAAATTAGCAAAAGATTCTCAGGGAGAGAGAAGGGCAAGATGGCACAGTTTAATACTTACTATTATTCTTTTATTCTTTACCATCATTCCTTTTGAATGGATTAAGAATCTGACATAAACATAACTTGCTAACGAAAGGGAGTTAGGTGAGACGGAAGACATATTTGTCTAAGAAAAGTCTTAGAGAAATATTTTGAAAAGAGATAGAAAGAAGAGTTGGATTGGAGTGGGTGGGTAGGGAATCACAGTAAGGAGATGGATCATTCGCAATTTCTTTAGACATGGTGAGGCAGCCACAGGAAGTCTGAACTTGTTGAAACCCTAATCTGAAGCCAAAAAAAGTGCTCAATACGGTCATACTTTGATCATCTCTGCCTAAAGCAGTTATTCACACCCTACTTTTGGGAGAGGAAACATCTACAAACCTTTGTTCTCTTTGTTTGTTAGCAGAGGGATGACATGAATTTGGGAAAAAAGTTTGAGAGACAGAATGAGATTTAGCTCAAACAAATGATTGACTCATGCTGGGTTGAAAATGTGCTCTAGCCATATGTAGAAAGTTGAAACTGGATCCCTTCCTTACACCTTAGACAAAAATTAATTCAAGATGGATTAAAGACTTAAATGTTAGACCTAAAACCATAAAAACCCTAGAAGAAAACCCAGGCAATACCATTCAGGACATAGGCATGGGCAAGGACTTCATGTCTAAAACACCAAAAGCAATGGCAACAAAAGTCAAAATTGACAAATGGGATCTAATTAAACTAAACAGCTTCTGCACAGCAAAAGAAACTACCATCAGAGTGAACAGGCAACCTACAGAACGGGAGAAAAGTTTGCAATCTACTCATCTGACAAAGGGCTAATATCCAGAATCTACGAAGAACTCAAACAAATTTACAAGAAAAAAACAACCCCATCAAAAAGTGGGTGAAGGATATGAACAGACACTTCTCAAAAGAAGACATTTATGCAGCCAACAGACACATGAAAAAATGCTATCATCACTGGCCATCAGAGAAATGCAAATCAAAACCACAATGAGATACCATCACATACCAGCTAGAACGGCAATCATTAAAAAGTCAGGAAACAACAGGTGCTGGAGAGGATATGGAGAAATAGGAACACTTTTACACTGTTGGTGGGACTGTAAACTAGTTCAACCATTGTGGAAGTCAGTGTGGCGATTCCTCAGGGATCTAGAACTAGAAATACCATTTGACCCAGCCATCTCATTACTGGGTGTATACCCAAAGGATTACAAAACATGCTGCTATAAAGACACATGCACACATATGTTCACTGCAGCATTATTCGCAATAGCAAAGACTTGGAACCAACCCACATGTCCATCAATGATAGACTGGATTAAGAAAATGTGGCATATATACACCATGGAATACTATGCAGCCATAAAAAATGATGAGTTCATGTCCTTTGTAGGGACATGGATGAAGCTGGTAACCATCATTCTGAGCAAACTATCACAAGAACTAAAAACCAAACACTGCATGTTCTCACTCATAGGTGGGAATCGAACAATGAGAACACTTGGACACAGGAAGGGGAACATCACACACTGGGGCCTGTCATGGGGTGGGGGGAGGGGGGAGGGATAGCATTAGGAGATACACCTAATGTAAATGATAAGTTAATGGGTGCAGCACACCAACATGGCACATGTATATATATGTAACAAACCGGCACGTTGTGCACATGTACCCTAGAACTTAAAGTATAATTAAAAAAAAAAGAAAGAAAGAAAATGTGCTTTTTCAACAGGCAGGTTGAAAATGTGCTTTGGCATTTAGGATACCAGATGTAAACATCCATGCATAGAATTAGAAAGGTTCAACTTTCATGGTCGCTATGGTTTGAATGCTCCCTCCAAAACTCATGTTGAAATTTAATCCAAAATAGGATAATATTGAGAAGTGGACTTTTTAAAG
Source organism: Pan troglodytes (assembly GCF_028858775.2). Lineage (NCBI taxonomy): Eukaryota > Metazoa > Chordata > Mammalia > Primates > Hominidae > Pan > Pan troglodytes. Next base: position 66,830,025 of record NC_072406.2, read on the forward strand.
AGGGGATTGGATCATGAAAGTTCCTCCCTCATGAGTGGATTAATCCATTCGTAAGTGGATTAATGGGTTATCTTGGGAAGGAAACTGGTGGATATATAAGAAGGGGAAGATAGATTGGAGCTAGCATGTTAGCATACTCAGCCCTCTTGCCATATGATACCCTGTGCTACCTTGGGACTCTTCTGAGAATCCCCACAAGCAAGAAGGCTCTCAAAAGATATGCCCCATCGACCTTGGATTTACAAGCCTCCTTAGCTGTAGAAAATAAATTCAGTTCTTTATAAATTACTCAGTTTTAGATATACTGCTATAAGTAACAGAAAATGGACTAAGACAATGGTCTTATCCTGGACTTTGTAAATTAGAATTGGCTGTTTAGCTTCAGCATGTATTTTTTTATAGATTCAAAATAATTTCATTTTGAATTGCATAATGAAGGAATGTCATAAGGTTTTCAGCATATAGAGGCTCTAAATATCAGTCTGGCATTGTGATAAAGCAGAGAGTTTAAACCAAGTCCTATTTGTGCCACATGACCTTTCTTTCTGGTTACAGCTCAGTAAAATAGGAATGGATACTTAACTCAAGGATAAGCATATAATACATGAGGTTTTTTTTCAAAATTTTGATTTAGAAAATGAAGTATTCTAGTATGTTAATTATAGACATTTCAACTGAGAAGTCTAATAGCATTGGACCAGAATAGTCACAGCAGTCCAAAGCCATGGATAAACTTAAGTTAAAGGCAACAAATAATAAGAGCCTTCCGTATTAATCTGTATCAGAGAAGATGATAAACAGATGAATGGGGACTAGAAACCATGCAGCTTTGGAACTAGATATAAAACAAACAGCTACCTAATGATTTCCTATTTACTATGAGCCCAAGATATTCTTGTGTCCTCTCAGTTAAGCTCCTGTTTTACTAAGGAAATTTAAGTAAGATTCTGTCTCTTGCAAGAAAATAACATCTAAGACATCTTCGAATTTAATGCTGCTTTAATTTTGTTTACACCAGTGGTCCCCAACCTCTTTGGTACCAGGGATTCATTTTGCGGAATATAATATTTTCATGGACAGGGTTGGGGGGAAGGTTTTGGGATGAAACTGTTCCACCACTCAGATCATCAAGCATTAGACTCTCATAAGGAGTGTGCAACCTAGATCACTTGCATGTGCAGTTCACAGTAGAGCTGGTGCTTCTATGAGAATCAAATGCTGCCAGTGATCTGACAGGAGGCAGAGCTTAGGAGTAATGCTCACTCATCCACCTCTCCCATCCTGCTGTGTGGCCCAGTTCCTAACAGGCCACGGAACGGTACCAGTTTGTGGCCCGGGGGTTGGGACCCCTGTTTTACACTATAACATTTCCACACGTCTCTCATGGCCTGTCTTTCAGATCCACTGCTTGTCTCAACTCAAATCTAGCTACCTGAAAATTAGATTTTTTTTTAAAAATTGAATTTGAATATCTTAAAGTTGAATACACAGTCTCCACTTTTACACGGCCCCTACTGTCTTATATCATACCTCTCCAGCCCTAGAAGATAGCAACTTTACATTCACTTTTCCTGTTTTAGGGCTATTATTTTATCTCAGTTATCAAAATCTATCTACTTTTAAATACTTTAACTTGAAAATACATAGTAAGCAATTATGGATTATGTAAAATAGTTTTCCCATGCGTATATAAAAAAAAAGAACAGCAAAAGCAATATTTGTTGAGTATTTAAAAGTACCAGGCACTGTGCAACATGCTTTGCTTAAGTAAATGTTTGACAAAATAGAAGGTCTTTTAAAAGTTCCATGTTTTAACGTTAATAACCATATAAAGATAAGGTTAGATATTCTATCAAATTACCATTTTTGTGAAGATAGGCCTTTTCTGCTATATAGAATCTCCTCGAACCTGAGTGTTCACATTATGGATTATCTAGTATACTCCACAGCTATCAAGTTTGTTTGTGTTTCTTTCTCAAGTAACCTATCTTATTCATCTTATTTCTCCTTATTTCTTCAGACTTTTCCTCTCATTTCTTTCTCTTTTTCTGTTTTGTTTTTGTTGTTGTTGTTGTTGTTGTTTTGTTTTGTTTTTTTTTTTGAGACTGGGTTTCGCTCTTGTTGCCCAGGCTGGAGTACAATGGCATGATCTCAGCTCACTGCAACCTCCGCCTCCTGGGTTCAATTGATTCTCCTGCCTCAGCTTCTTGCATAGCTGGGATTACGGGCATGCACCATCACATCCGGCTAACTTTGTATTTTTAGTAGAGACAGGGTTTCTCTTTGTTGGTCAGGCTTGTCTTGAACTCCTGACCTCAGGTGATCCGCCCACCTCAGCCTCCCAAAGTGCTGGGATTACAGGCGTGAGCCACCATGCCTGGCCCCTATCCTCTCATTTCTAAGGAAATGACAAATTAAGTATTTTATGCAAATACAGTGTAGGGTCATTTAAAATATTTTTTGTAATAGATGTCTCTGTACATAAATCTATTTAATTTTTCTTTTACAATAAAAAGGCATTAATGTGTTTTAGTTTCACCAAAAATTTCAGTAGACCAACTGTGTAAAGGTATACATTTATATTAATTTTTTTGACCTAGTAAAAACTAAACAGGGAAAGTTATTCAAATATTTCAGCATAAATTCCCTTTCCTTGAAATTGCAATCATCATGTGTAGCTTCAATTGCTCAGTATTACTCTGTAGTATGAGTAGCTACAATTCCTCAGCATAAGAAACACTGAAGTAGAAAATTGTTAAGAAAACAAAGTCATAAAACAACAAAAACAACAAAATTTAAAACTAGGATATAGAAACATTAACTAAACTTTACTCTTGAAGCTGATATAAGAGAAATTATTGTACTAGACACTGTGGTTCATCATCCAGATCCCATCTTCATGGGAACACATCAATCCCACACTCATAGGGGATATCAGCAGCTGACCATTCACATCTGTACCTTTCACTAAATATTGCCCTAAGACAAATTAAAATGAACTAACCTGCCCAAAGTGGTGTCTCCTTTCAGAGAGCATCCATTGACTCATAGCTGGCTAATGTAGTGATACAAAGATGCAACTGCTTTGCATCAATTTGGGACAACTCTGAAAGATGCCCAGTAGGACTGGCTGAAGACTCAGTTCAAAGTTGTCAAATAAAGTAAACCATGCCCAGTTGAATTTACATTGTTTAGTATGAGTATGTCCCATGAAATATTTAGGAATCACATAAACTAAACATTATTCATGATTTATCTGAAATTTAAATTCAACCAGGCAACTTGTACCTTCACGTGGTAAATCTGGAAGCTTTTACTTAGTTGCATCTGCATTGTAGGTAAGCATGTCGGTATGCACAGACCTCTCTTCCGTGCTTCCTTACAAGTGCGTCCCAGAAAACAAGTATTCATCTCAGAGCCAACAGGCATTGAGGCATTCGATAATCACACTCCCAAAGGTCAAGGATAAAGAAAATATCCCAAAAGCAGCAAGAGAACAAACAAACAAACACATAACATACAATGGAGCTTCAGTATATCTGGCAGCAGATTTTCAGTGGAAACCTTACAGCCAGGAGAGGGTGGCATGACACATTTAAAGCGCTGAAGGAAAAAATAAAAAATAAAAAACTTTTACCCTACAATAGTGTATCCAGTAAATATATCCTTTGAGCATGAAAGACAAATAAAGACCTTCACAGATAAACAAAAGCTGAGGAACTTCATCAATACCAGACCTATCAAAGAAAAGGTTGTTAGTGAGCAAGAATAAATTATCTGAGGATACAAAGCTCACTGGTAATACTAAGCACACAGAAAAACACTGAATAGTGTAGCACTGTAATGGTGATTTATAAATTACTCTTGACTTAAGTAGAAAGACTAAATGATAAATCAATCCAAAATAATAACTACAATAACTTTTCAAAACATAGACAGTATAATAGGACATCAAGAGAAAGAGCAATAAGTTAAAAAGCGGGGGGAGATTTTCAAGTGTAGAATTTTTATTAGGTTTCTTTTTGGTGTTTGTTTGTTTATGTAACCAGTGTTAAATTGTCATCAGTCTGAAATAATGGTTTGTAAGATAATATTTGCAAGCATTGTGGTAACCTCAAATTGAAAAAAACACAGCAGATACACAAAAAAATGAAAAGCAAGAAATTAAATCCTACTGCCGAGAATATCACCTCCACTATTGTAAGAAAGGAAGAAGGAAGTGAAGACCACAAAATCATCAGAAAACAAACAGCAAAATGGCAAGAGTAAGTCCACACTTATCAATGATAACTTGTAATGTAAACGGACTAAATGCTTCAATCATAAGACACAGAATGGCTATGGCTGAATGGATTTTTTAAAAAAGACAAATTATCTGTTGGCTATAAGAAACATTTCTCCTATAAAGACACACATCGACTGAAAATAAAGGCACGGAAAAATATATTCTATGCCAATAAAAACCAAGGAAAGAGCAGGAGTATCTATACTCATATAAGACAAAATGGATTTCTTGACAAAAACTGTAAGAAGAGAAAAAGAAGGTAATTATATAATGATAAAAGAAGCCAATTCAGCAAGAGGATAAAATGATTGTAAATATATGTGTACCCAATACTGGAACACCCAGATATACAAAGCAAATATTATTAGTGATAAAGAGAGATATAGACCCCAATACAACAATAGTTGGAGACTTCAACATCCTACTTTCTGCATTGGACAGATCTAAGACAGAAAATTAGAAAAGAGACATTAGACATAATCTGCACTATGAACAACAGGGATCTAATAGATATTTACAGAATATTTCATTCAATAGCTGCAAAATACACTTTTTCCTTCTTCTCCTTTTTTTTTTTTTTTTAAAGACAGAGCCTGGCTCTCTCACCCAGGCTGGAGGGCAATTGTGTGATCTCGGCTCACTGCAGCCTCCACCTTCTGGGTTCAAGTGATTCTCCTGCCTCAACCTTCTGCTTAGGTGGGATTACAGGCATGTGCCACCATGCCCAACTAATTTTTGTATTTTTAGTAGAGACAGGGTTTCACCATGTTGGTCAGGTGGTCTTGAACTCCTGACCTTAGGTGATCCACCAGCCTCAGCCTACCAAAGTGTTTGGATTACAGGCGTGAGCCACCACACCCGGCCAAAATACACATTTTTCTCTTCAGCACATGGAGCATTCTCAAGGATAGAACATGTGTTAGATCACAAAATAAGTCTTAAAACATTCAAAAAAAATTGAAATATCAAGCATCTTCTCTAACCACAATGGAATAAAACTAGAAATCAATAAAAAATTAATTTTGGAAATTTAAAATATATGCTCTTGAATGACCGTCCAGTGTTTCAGTGAAAAAGTTAAGAAGGAAGTCCAAAAAGATCCAAAACCTATGATATAACAAAAGCAGTACTGAGAGAAATTTATAGCAATAAGTGCCTACATCAAAAAAGAAGAAAATTTCAAAATAAATAATCAAAAGATGCATCTTATAAACCTGGAAAAGCAAGAGCAAACCAAACGCAAAATTACTTGTAGAAGAAAATAAATAATAAAGATAAGAGCAGAAAAAAAATTTCCAATGAAGAAAACAATACAAAAGAACAATGAAATAAAAAGTTTGTTTGTTGAAAAAATAAACAAAATGGACAAACCTTTAACCAGCTCACTTAGCAAAAAGGAGAAGACCCAAATAAATAAAAGTAGAGATGAAAAGGGAGACATTACAACTCATACCACAGAAATTCAAAGGATAACTACTGGCTACTATGAACAACTATATACCAATAAAATGGAAAATCTAGAGGAAATGGATAAGTTCCTAGACACATACAAGCTACCAAAATAGACGCATGAAGAAATAAAAAAAGCTGAACAACCAATAACAAGTAACAAGATTAAAGCTGTAATAAAAACTATCCCGGTAAAGAAAAGCCCAGGACCCAATAGCTTCACTGCTGAATTCTACCACACATTTAAAGAACTAATACCAATTCTACTCAAACTATTCTGAAAAATAAAAGAAGACAGAATACTCAAAACTCATTCTATGAGGCCAGTATTATCCTGATATCAAAATCAGACAAACACATATTAAAAAAAACTATAGGCCAATATTTCTGATGAAATAAATATCAATGCAAAAATCTTCAACAAAATACTAGCTAACCAAATTCAACAATACATTAAAAAGATTATTGAATATGACAAGTGAGATTTATCCCAGGTATGCAAGGAAATCTCAACATATGCGCATCAATCAATGTGATACAGCATATCAACAGAATGAAGGGTGAAAACCGTATGATAAATTCCATTGATGTTGTAAAAGTATTTGATAATGTTCAACAACCTTTCATGATAAAAAGTCTCAACAAACTGTGTTTAGAAGGAACAAACCTCAACACAATAAAAGCTATATATAACAGACCCACAGCTAGTATCATACTGAATGGGGAAAACCTGAAAGCCTTTCCTCTTATATCTGGATCATGGCAAGGATGGCCACTTTCATTACTGTTGTTTAACATAGTACAGAATGTCCGAGGTAGAGCAATCAGACAAGAGAAAGAAACAAAGAGCACCCCAACTGGAAAGAAATAAGTCAAAGTATCCTTGATTGTAGATGTTATAACCTTACATTTGGAAAAACCTACAGACTCCATCAAAAATCTATTAGAACTGATAAACAAATTCACAAAAGTTGCAGGATACAAAATCAATATAGAAATAAAAAATTTTAGAAATAAAACATTTTAGAAATAAAAAATTCAACACATTTACAATAGCCACAAATAAAATAATATACCTAAGAATTAGCCAAAGAAGCAAAAGATCTCTAGAATGAAAACCACAAAAGACTGATGAAAGAATTTAAAGTGTGCAAAAAATAAAATGGAAAGATATTCCATGTTCATAGGTTGGAAGAATAAATATTATTAAAATGTCCATAGTACCCAAAACAATTCACAGATTCAATACAATCTATATCAAAATACCAATGACATTATTCACAAAAATAGAAAAATATTCTAAAATGTATGTGGAATCACAAAACACCCAGAAGAACCAAAGCTATCAAAAAAAGAAACAAACAAACAAAAAAAAACCTGGAGAAATCACATTACCTGGCTTCAAATTACACTGCAGTGCTACAATAATCAAAGCAGCATGGTCTGGGCATACAAACAGACACATGGACTAATGAAGCAGAATAGAGAACCCAGAAACAAATCCACACATCTATAGTGAAGTTATTTTCAATGAAGATGCCAAAAACATACATTGGGGAAAAGATAGTCTCTTTAAAATATGGTGCTGGGAAAACAGGATATCCATATGCAGAAGAATGAAACTTGACCCCTACCTACTGTCATATAGGAAAATCACATCAAAGTGGATTAAAGACTGAAATCTAAGACTTCAAACTATGAAACTACTACAAAAAATTGAAGAAACTCTGCAGGACATTGGTCTGAGCAAAAGTTCCCTGAGTAATACCCTACAAGCACAGAAAACCAAAGCAAAAATGGAAACATGAAATCACATCAAGTTAAAAATCTTCTGCACAGCAAAGGAAAAAATCAACAAATTGAACTGACAATCCACAGAATGATAGAAAATATTTGCAAACTAACCATCTGACAAAGTATTAATAACCAGAATATATAACAAGCTCAAACAACTATATAGGAAAATTGATAACCCAGTTAAAATTGGCAAATATCGAATAGACATTTCTCAAAAGAAGACATACAAATAGCAAACGGGAACATGAGGAGGTGCTAAACATCACTGACCACCAGAGAAATGTAAATCAAAACAACAATGAGATATCATCTTACACCAGTTAAAATAGTTTTATCCAAAAAACAGGCACTAATGAATGCTGGAGAGGATGTGGAGAAAAGGGAATCCTCATACACTGTGGGTGGGAATGTAAATTAGTACAACTGCTATGGAGAGCAGTTTAGAGGTTCCTCAGAAAACTAAAGATAGAGCCACCACATGACCCAGAAATTCAAATTTTAGGTATAAACACAAAAGAAAGAAAATCAGTATATCAGATATATCTGCACTCCCTTGTTTGGCCAGCCCTGTTCACAAAAGCCAAGATTTGGAGGCAAAGTGTCCATCAATAGGTAAATACATTTTAAAAATGTGGTTCTTAGGCAGAGGACCCTGCGGCCTTCCGCAGTGTTTGTGTCCCTGGGTACTTGAGATTAGGGAGTGGTGATGACTCTTAACGAACATGCTGCCTTCAAGCATCTGTTTAACAAAGCACATCTTGCACCGCCCTTAATCCATTCAACCCTGAGTGGATACAGCACATGTTTCAGAGAGCACAGGGTTAGGGGTAAGGTCACAGATCAACAGGATCCCAAGGCAGAAGAATTTTTCTTAGTACAGAACAAAATGAAAAGTCTCCCATGTCTACCTCTTTCTACACAGACACGGCAAACCTAGGAAAACCAGAGAACTTTGTTCACTTGTTTATCTGCTGACCTTCCCTCCACTATTGTCCTGTGACCCTGCCAAATCCCCCTCTGCGAGAAACTCCCAAGAATGATCAATAAAAAATAAATAAATAAATAAAATAAAAAAAATAAAAAATAAAAAATAAAAAATAAAAATGTGGTTCTTATATACAATGGAGTACTATTCAGCCATAAAAAAATGAGATTCTGTCATTTGCAACGACATGGATGGAACTAGAGCTCATTATGCTAAGTGAAATAAGCCAGGCACAGTAAGACAAGCATAACATGTTCTCACTTATTTGTGGGATCTAAAACTTAAAACAACTGAACTCACAGAGATAGAGAGTAGAAGCCTTGGAAGGGTAGTTGGGGGTGGAGGGAGGTGGTTAATGGATATAAAAATTAGTAAGAAAGAAGCAACAAAACCTAGTATTTGGTAGCTCAACAGAGGGACTATGGTCAACAATAATTTAATTGTAAATTTAAAAATAACTAAAAAAGTGTATTGGACTGTTTGTAACACAAAGGATAAATGCTTGAGGGGATGGAGACTCAATTTTTCATGAGGTGATTTTTACATATTACATGCCCGTATCAAAACATCTCATGTACCCCATAAATATATACACCTATTATGTACCCCAAAATATTAAAATTTAAAAATATTTAAAAATTTACTTGTAAAACAGCCTCAGGCCAATCTTTCAGGAGATATTGCAGAAGAAGGCATTGTTATTATAGGATACAACAGCTCCATGTGTGCTATTGCCCCAAACACCTTTCATTGGGACGAGACGTGGACATGGAAGACAGCAATATAGATCCACATCTTGTGTAGCCCTAGGCTAAAGTGTGTTTAACCAAAAAATTTAAACGTTAAAAAGTATACATTTAACAAAATAAAAAACTTATAGAACAAGGATATAAAGAAAGAAAATATTTTTGTGCAGGTGTACAATGTGTGCCTTAAGCTAAATGTTATTACAAAAGAGTCAACAAGTTAAATAAAAGTTTACTAAGTAAAGATACAGTAAGCTAAGATTAATTACTGAAGAAAAAATTAATAAATTTATTGTGATGAAGTGTACAGTGTTTATAAAGTCTACAGTAATGTACAGTAATGTCCTAGGCCTTCACATTTAGTCACTTCTCATTCACTGACTCACCCAGAGTAACTTCCATTCCTGTAAGCTCCATTAATTGTAAGTGCCTTGCATTGGTGTACCATTGCTTACTATTTATACAGTATTTTTATCATAACTTTTCCATGTTTAGATATGTTTAGATAATCAAATATTTTCCATTGTGTTACAGTTGGCTACAATTTCCAGTACAGTAACATGCTGTGCAGACTTGTAGCCTAGGAGAAATAAGCTATACCATATAGCAGAGGTGTGTAGCAGGCTATAACATCTAGGTTTGTGTAAGTAAGTACAGCCAATCATGTTCACACAATGACAAAATCACCTAATGCATTTCTTAGAAACTATGCCTATCATCAATCAAGGCATGACTGTATATCAGACCACTTTACTTATCCAAAATGAGCCTTGTGACAAATTCACTCTCCAGAACAAAATTGGATGATGAATTAGTAAAAAGAATCCCTTAACACAAAAATTATGACATTTTCTTATATCTTTTATTTTGTTAGACCAAGAATAGAAGACTTTTCTTCTCACTAGTAACTGCAATCAATTGGTATGACTTGGAGTACCAGGTATATCACTCTTGGCAACATATCTATTTTTAGTAGGACAAAATTGATGTGAAAAACTGAAAATCTCTTCAATAAGAACATTGAAACTAGGAAAGGGGTTTAGTGAGATTTAGTATATGTATTTATTTACTTCTCTGTGGTTTTTAAACTTATCTAACTTACTTCCTCTTTTTAAAACTCTGTCAGATTTATCACTGATTTCAGAATTACAATCTTTACCATAGACTACAAATCTCTGAGTAGTTATGTGATTTCCTCCCTTCTATCTTCCCAGTCCATCTCATACCATACATTTATTGGCCTTCTATGTCCTAGACACACCAGCCTTTTAAGAGGACTCTATTAATCACAAAGATGTTGAACAGATGATTCTGACAGCCTGGAATTTTCTCTCTCCACTTTTCTTTTTCTTTTACCTAGGTTGAATTCATTGTTTAGATCTCAACTGAAATATTCCTTCTTTATGGAAGCTTTACCACGTGACCCAGATTACGCTAGGTCTCATAACATGCCGGGGCCTTCTCAATATTGTGATTAACCATGAGCATGATGTATTTTGCCTGGACTATATTGCAGACAAAGGGCAGACTGCAAATGCAGCTGCCCAACAAATATCTGTGGAAAGAAAAAATGATTCCTTATTTTAGACCTCTACTCTGTCTCATTAGCATTAAATGTCACACAAGTCTTCCAAGCTTATTTATCTGATTTTCCAACCTGAGATAAAATAGAAGCAGCTAATAGATACACAGCACAGTGGAAAGGCAATATTAGAAATATGTTCAGCAGGACAGGCGCGGTGGCTCACGCCTGTAATTTCAGCACTTTGGGAGGCTGAGAAGGGCGGATCACGAGATCAGGAAATCGAGACCATCCTGGCTAACACGGTGAAACCCCATCTCTACTAAAAACACAAACAATTAGCCTGTCGTGGTGGCGGGCGCCTGTAGTCCCAGCTACTCGGGGGGCTGAGGCAGGAGAATGGTGTGAACCCGGGAAGCAGAGCTTGCAGGGAGCCGAGATTGTGCCACTGCAGTCCAGCCTGGGCAACAGAGCGAGACTCTGTCTTAAAAAAATGAAAGAAAAGAAAAGAGAAGAGAAGAGAAGAGAAAAGAAAAAAGAAAAGAAAAGAAAAAAAGGAAAGAAAGAAAGAAGGAAAGAAAGAAAGAAAGAGAGAGAGAAAAAGAAAGAAAGAAAGAAAGAAAAAGAAAGGAAGGAAGGAAGGAAAGAAGTTCCGCAATGGAAAAGAAAGTAAGTCATAAAAGTGAATTAGAATGCACAGTCAAATAACACATCCACATTTAATGGGTTTTTTTTTGTTTGTGTTTTTGAAAATTTAATTGCAGAAAGTAAAGTTACCCTGGCTTATAAAAAGTTAGATATTATAACAAAAGACAAGTCAGTGACCTTTATATGCAATGTGTTTTGGTTTACTCATCAGATAAAATATGTTATTAATGAACAAAATAAAAACATCTAAAAAAGGAACATGTAGAGAAACCTAGAGCTTAGCAGTATAGTTCTCTGAAATATTAATAAGTTAAGACATATATACCAATGAGAAATGACTTCAGAAGTTTCACTCCAAGGGCCATTATAGCTCTGAAAATTCTTAAAGGATTCATTAAATTTTCAAGCACAGAAATTTGTTCATTTAATTGATTTTTATATATGCTTTTTACCCCTTTTGTTAGTTCTGATCGTCCTTAACCTACACACCAAATATGCTACAATTAAAAAGAGAAAGCTCATAATATTTTAATCCCCAAACATAAAAACTGAATTTATTAAGTGCCTACTAAAGTCTAGAAACATTGTTACACATATCACATAATTTTATAACTAAATATGTAACTTATCACAAAATCGAGATTCAAAATCTAACATTGGTGGAAAATGCAAAGCATGAGTTTAATAAGATATTAACCAAAATGCACACCTCTGTCTCTGCTATAACTACCTCACCTCTGGTTTGCACTAGACTTGGGTTGCCACTTGATCCGTAGAGAACCGTTATTAAAAACAAACCAGAGAGTAATTACGTCAAAACTCACAAAGCCCTGATTTAAATCATGAGAAATCTGCATAAAGCCTCCCTTGTCACTCCTGTCTAATTAGCACGGACTCTAAATTGAGGAAGGGAGCCCTAAAAAGGAATTTTGTTGTAGCTGTAAAAATGTATACTCTTTACCAGCAGTTACAAAAACAAATAATCTTCATTTGAAGCAAGGTCTCCAATTTTTCACCAGGATAGTGAATGAGCAAAGCTACATATATCCTGCAGAGTTGCTAGACACACAAAGCAAAGGATATAGGTATTACACTAATTAACAACAATGGGACAAATTATTAAACATCAAGTAGAACATTCAGCCAAGATGATGAACAAATTATCTGTAAGCTAAGATTAATTTGTTACTGAAGAAAAAAAATAATAAATTTAGTGTGATGAAGTGTACAGTGTTTATAAAGTCTATAGTAATGTACAGCCATATCCTAGGCTATTAAATGTTATAAGTATTAGTAGTAGCAGTATTGGTAGTATTATCCTCTTTTCAAATTTTAACCACAGAGCTTACATATGTATAATGATAACATGATAAATAGGAATCAGTTTTTACATTGGTTTTGATGGTTCACACTGTCTCATCTCATGGTATCTTGTTAGCAAAAGTGCCTCTATTGTCCAGTTAGGCCTGATTTTAGTCTGGCATACAATTAAATCTAATATGTGGATGCACATAAACAGTTTGATTAGATTTTTGGGGAAGTAGGTTTCTGCAGACATGAGCCACTGCTTGAATATGCAATATACTAATCCAATCAATCACCTTGATACATTTAGTTGTTTTATTTTTATAATTCTCTATAACAGGTTTATCAGTCAAATTTATTGGTTATACTTATTGGTGTAAATGAAGAAATACTTTTTTGTTCCCTCTCATCACTACCTTTAAACATGCTCATTGGAATCTCTTTTTCCCATCACTTGAGAATAACTCCAGCCAATCTCCAGCTATCTAGCAATTTCCAAACACACTTTCAATAAAATTGAAAGACAATAAATCTATTTTTGGTAAATTTGACTTACTTTCAGGTTTTAAAAAGGTCTAGTTGCATGTAAATTAAAACTACAATTTTGCAATCAAATTAAAACATTTTCCCTACCTGTTCCTCACCTAGCTCAGAACTGATATGTAACAGGAAGACCTGTGGTTGTTTATCCAGATGTCCCTCTTTTGTCTATGGCTCCATTAGGATTGTAATGGGGAAAACAAGAATCATAGCAGGAAGAATTAAAAGAAAAGAGAAAAGCTTTTTTTTTTTTTTATCTCATCTTTATTTCTATTGAGAGGCAGGCACCCACATGCTTCTTCTGTCAGGGAGTGAATTTGTAAGTTCTTCGTAACTATGTGCTACCTATTTGTTAACCTGAGTAATTTGTTCTCCTGCTCACTTCTTGCTAACACTTGCCAGTGGATACCTGAAGCCTCTTACATCTTCTGTGGCATGCACTTGGCCTATATATAGCATATTCATTCACCTAAAGTGGGAAGAATAATCTGGCATCTTTTCTCTTTCCCCATCTTGCCATCAAAAGCTGCCTCAACGAGCATGTAGCCTTCAGAATTTTGAAAGCCAGAAGCAGGTAACAACTTGCCATGTTTAGCTTCATCTTGAAACTCTTGAGGACACCTATCAAACTTTCCCAAAACTGTCTCATCATGTATGGTTCCATTGCAGGATGGGTGCAATGCTGAGTGCCAGCAGGGGAGGAATATCCCATTCTTTCCTTCTTGAAATTGCCCCCAGTCTTTTTGAGCTCTCTTCCTATTTGGAAGGAGAACTAAAGCAAGTTTAGTTCTCCTCACAAAAGAGAAAATAATTGAAAGCACTCTCACTTAGGCAACTAATTCACTGTCTATATGATAATTCTTAGAATGCCTAGTCCTCTCTTTACATAAGAGCACAGGTAATTGAGGTCAATGAAGGTTGTAGAGTCACAGAACTTGTCTGGCTACTTTTTATTAAATCCTGCAAAGGCTTAACTATTCTTCTGTAATTTAGGGATACCCGTCATTTAATAGGGAATAAACAAAAATCTGAGACATAAGGAAATTCTGTATCCATTCTATATATGTATAAATTATATATAGAAAAATAGTTTAGAAGAGGAGTTAACATCAATTTGAAAATAGGAATTTTAAAGCTGTGAATAATACATAGCATAAATATGTATAAGGATTCAGCAAAATGTTAGTTGCCATGTGGCTAAATAAACTTAAAGTTTAAGAAAGATAAGAAAAGAAACCAAATATGCATAAATCTGGGGACAAAATTTGATATTGCTGCTAATAAAAAAGGGAGGGGCATCATATTGGGAAGCTTCATTAATAAAAGTAACAAATTATGAGAATAAATAGTCTTATGATAGTTTATCTGGTGAAGCATTTTAATGAGGCGTAGCTGTCTGTTCCATTACAGAAAGAGTTTTCTTATGTGTGCTCTGATAGATTTTCATATGGCTACACTGAAAGATACTCCCAAATGTCTGACTAATAATTCTATTTATAGGCAACTGTTCTGAAGGTTTAAAGTAAGGAGGATGAAGTTCATTTGGAAGCAGTGGGGAAAAAAATGGTAATGCTGGGCTTTGAATTTTATGGATGCTGTAGCTGTTCTTTTTCAATAAGTAAATGTTTTAAATGCCATGTTTTTTAGCTATTGCAGTTAAACTGCCCTCATCTTTTTGCCCAGCAAAAAACCCATTAAGTTATTCACTGAGATTGATTCTAGATTTTTTATAAAATTAATAACTTTGCTACCAGTTTCTCAAAAATGAGTAGAAACGACTTTTCAATGCAAATGCCAGTTTTTGCTACAGTGAAATTATTCTGTCTGTAGTGACTATTTGAACATTTATGGGCAATAGGACATTGAGAGATTTAGTATATGAACTATGAATAGATTTATCCTTAGATTATCTAATACATGTTTTCCACCTTGCAACATAAAACCTGATCTCTTTTTAAAGTCCTGGTTGTTCTGAAAAATGAAATGAAATTATAGTAAATGGAATTTTGACTGGGGGGAAAAAAAACTTCACATGATTTAAGAGAATGGATGCGGGCAATTGACTATCTACTGTTTATTCAAAGCTTATAGATTAGCAACCAGATGTGGCAGAAAGTTGGCTGTTTTTCATTCACAACAAAAACGATGCTGTGCTTAATGAACGGAGGTTTGTTATCCCAGTAATAAGTAAAAGGAACATGAAAGCCCTTGTGTTTAATGCTTATGCAAATAAGCTATTTGCAGGTGGCTTTTGGGCAGAAGGTAAAATATTTTCAAAACTGGGTCAAGTTTTTTAATCCTCAAAAATTGCCAGCTAGAGGAAAACCTCCTAAAATCTTTATTATGCTATTTGCCAAGTAAATGAAATGACATCATTTATCATTTAATAAATTACATATGAAAATTCTTTTCCTTATGATTTCATCAATCAACAAATAAATTCTAGAGGATTCTAGATACATTTATTTGGCATATTTTTTAATGCGGTATCAAATTTTGTGGATATTCTTTTAGAGAATCAATTTCTTAAAATGGCATTGAACATTTAATTTAAAATGCCCTTCTTGAACCATACATGTTTATTAGAAAATTATTTTATATAGGTTGTCCATTAAAAAACACTTTTCTATGTATGTAAACATTTATGATAACTGCTTATTATTTTGGTCCATATTTATTTATCTACCTATTTATTACACAATACAAATATTACACTTTGTAAAATTAAAGGCCTAGTCTAATATTACTCTATGTCGGAAGTAAAATAATTCAGAGAAGTCTATATTAAAAGACAAGATAAAACACAAAATGATGAGAATCACAAAACCATTGCCAAATTTTCAGCTAGGACATTTATTCTCCATGTGGCCTTAGGTATCTTACTCTCTTATTTTAAACTTTGATGACTATAAAAATAATTTGTTACTAAGAAGCCCTCTCGCTTTAGTAGCTGTGACTATAGAATTAAGAACATAATTCACAAAAAGTGTTTGAGTCTTCCTGAAAACATTTTAAAATATCAATTAATCATTGCACAATACACAATCGCCTGGTCATTTGCTAAGAGAGGGTTGCATTCTCATCTCTGTTCACTCTGTCCTTTCTGAGACTCATATAGGTGTGAGAGCTAGAAAAAATATTAATGTGTAGCAATTCAGATTTTCTCATTCATGAATCACTTCAGCAGTGCAAAGAATACTTTGTAATTTTAAAAAGGTGTTTTTATTAATATACTTCTACTATTCTACCACAATCAACAGCAAATTTACCTAAATCATGAGACTGCTGGAACTGCTAAGTTTTAGAAATAAAAGACTTAAGAACTACTATTAAACCCTGTGAATCCTTTATCTACAATGAGAATGTCCATGAGTCAGCTCTTCTGACCCTCTGGCCAGTGTTCTGGAGTTACTGATCTGCAACTTTCTAATTGAACTCTAGCTTGGTATGTGAGAGCAGCTGTGGGTTAACCAGCGGAGCGACATTTAAGTCTTGACATTGCCATTAATGATTCACCACCTGTTGCAAGTTCAATAAGTTATTCACACACCAAATTGTGGCCACAGAATTCATTGAGATAAACTAAGTTAGAAAGATTGGGTGTCAATAAATGTTTGCTAAATCAGAATTGTTAATGATAGAAATCCGTAGCTTAACAAAGTTGAGAAATCTTGTCTTCTTAACGTGTATTTATTGACTTCCCAGGATATGTCTTAGTGAGGAAACATAGCTTCTGGCATTTATTATTAGAGGGATAAGGAATAATAAACCACAGTGATTGAGAGACAGGGAAAGGCCGGGGGACCTAGAGACACAGTAACAGAAGAAGTTTAATTGGCTAATGAAATAAACTTGAGATAAGAGAGCAGAGAGGAGGTTCAAGAGATGAAACCACATATTCCTCTCTATCTGCTCCCACCATCAAGGGAATTAATAATATATTTTATAATGAATCCCTGATAAATATTAGTGTATAATTGAAAATCTATTAAAATGACTATTTCTCAGGGTGCAGAAAAATATTAAAACAAGTAAAGTTGCCATAAGATGGAATATTATATTTTCCTGCATGTCTGCTTCAAGGCTGAATCCTAATGGTCATGTATGTAGGTAAATTATTCTTCCTACAGCAACTTCTGGGAGGTGGTATGTGGTGGGGTACAAAAGGCCAGGGGTGTAGTAAGGGTAAAGTGTAAGTACTTTGATCTTGAGCCTTGACTATATTGGACTAGGGATCTCAGAAATCTTGGGGATAAACAGTGGATTAAATCCATAAATTCATAAAGTGTTGGTTATACAACGGGTAGAAACTACGTGCCACTTTTGGAGGGATAGTCTCCTTTTTTTAAAAAAAACAAAAGGCCTTAAAGGCTTTATATATATATATATATATATATAAAGTCTTTTTTATTATAATAAATACTATTTTGTTTTTTTAAATGAAACAATCTGCACATATACAACTCCACTCTGAAGAAAGGCAATTATTTACATAATTATGCATACATTCCTATAGTTATGTTAGTAGTTGCCTTTCTTCAGAGTGGAGTCATATATGTGCAGATTCTTTCATTTTAAGAAAAGAAATATTTATTTATTTGATTAACTGAAATTATGCTTAAAAATGATTAAAATGCACAGATCTATCTGTCTTCATGAAGTTTAAATGTCTTATAAGAAATTAAAGTAATAAAGACTACAACATTTATTATTTAACTGTAACTGTAGTGGGTAGTAAAAGAGAAAGCCCAGTGTGTTGGCTTTCTGTAGTAAAAAACCCAACTTGTGGTTAGGAAACGCCATTGTTTATCGTATCTAAATTAATCAAGTTGTATCCTGTAACAGGTTTCCTGTTATCCACTCATCTTCCAACTTCTGAAGTATGCTTTAAATGACAAGGGAGAAACCCAGACACTACATTTTCTAGGATCTCAGCACAACAGAGCTCCAGGTGAAATTATGCTAAATAGTGGCATGAGCGTGAGATGTGGGTGGCATAAAGAAGAGGTTTAGAGTGTTTTTCTGGTGACCTCCTGTTTAAGTTTGACAAGCATCTGAAATCACTGCTAGCAACTTTCCCATAATTATTGCGTTTCCAGCCTTTATGAAAATAGCAGCAATTTTTTTTTCCTTTCTTTGCCTATGTACACCATCTAATCATGAGATAAGTCTCCTTCTTAGTCCCTATATTAAATATCTTTTTACATGAAATACATAGATTGGGATCTTTTTCTGACCTGTTCCTGTCTGATATATTCTTCAACTCTAAGATGAGTTCATACTCATCTTCTGAAGCCCCTGGGAAATGGGAAGTTTTTTTTCATATTAGATGTTGGTAGATATAGAGGCCCATCCTTTAATAAACATCTATGTGCCAGAAAATGTACTAGGCACTTAGATACATTATTCCTGTAACTCTACACAAATGTATCAACAACACAAAAAAAATCTGTATAAAATAATAATTATTATATCCCTTATATGGAAACAGATCCAGAGAGGAAGATACACTAGCACCTGTAAATAGAGGATCCAAGAATTAAACATCCATCTGTCGGACTGACTACAAGCTCTTTCTTTTTCATCAAATGCTAATTTCTCTCCTGCTTCTAATATTTGTATCAAAATTTGTCATCTATTGTTATTGGGTTTATGGGTGGGTAGTGACTCCTTGGCTTCTATTTTGTTCTAGTGGATTACTGTCTTCTTTATTTTCATTCTAGTGCTTATTGAGAGTCCTAATTAATCAATCTGGCTGCTCTGACTTCCATCAGCTCACCATTGTCTCTTTTCCAAGCTCATAATTTCTGTAACAGAGCTCTAAGCTATGCTAAACTTCTGCTATATGCTGTCAGCCTCTCTAAATCCAAGTGCTCTTATCTGCCAAGTTTACATGCACATGTTTAAAATCTTCTTATTGAATCTACATACAAAGTCTTCATGTCTTCCTCCTTGAAATAATAGCATTGTGAGAGAAAAAAAAAATCTTCATTCTTTTTAAAACTAATTCAGAATGTCTAGGTAACACAAGAACACTCTGCAACAAACAAGAGGTAAGGGAATATTTACCTGGTATTTCTGTCCCTCATTATCATTCTCACTCATTATAAAATTGGTATCTGAAAAAAATCTTGCTGTAAAAACAAAAAGTAATGTATAGAGAGTATAAACAAAGAGTTTGCTTCACATCATAACCATTACCCATCCCATTGCCAAAGGGAAGATAGTACACTACATGATTCCGGGGAGCAGCATCATTCACATAGACTATAGTGTGCATGGCACATGCAAGAGACCCCACAGTACTACCCGCTTTGTTCTCTTTGTAGACACACTCACGGATGATTCATACTCCCTGACCTGGAGTAGCCAAATAAAGAGTTCCATCAGTTTATTATCATTCTTTCCAGACCATTTTCTAGGTATTCCCATTATACATTCCTTCAAATAGAAAGATTTTATTCTGTAAATCGCATCTCACTGTACACATTTTTTTCTGAAATCTGAATATTTTAATTTCATACAGTTTCAACTGTGAGAGTACCTGACAGACTGACCTAACTCTAAGCTAAAACACTCATAAACTAGCACAGAAGCTTGTCATATCATTACATGTTTATCCATTGCTCTAAATTACTTATAGTTTTTCCTGAAACATCTATTAATATTGCAGTTATTTGAGATGACTGTGAGCTTACTATTTGCCAGTGATGGCATGAGCACCTTGGTTTAGTCTAGTGCCTGGCATTTAATAGGACCATTCTATTTACTTTCCTAAACTCTGGCAGCAAGATTAGCTCTAAGCATGTTTTTTTATCAGAACAATCATCCATCTTTAACTACATGTGAGGAAAGTACTTTCTTATATTGCATTACACATTTTTATATGGCCACAGAAATCCTTACTTAATCTGACAAAATTAAGACAAATTTCTTTCTCCTAAGGTCAAGGAAATAATCATTCTCTACTGTTTCCAAGGAGATGATTCTCCTTTTCTCAATTGCCAGTTGTCTACTGCTTGTCCTGGGTTCCATCTTTTCATATGTCATGAGGATTCTCACCCCAGCGTTCTGCTCCTCTGAGTCAAAGCCCTTGACTTTTCACTTCTCAATTGTTTTGTTTGTAATTTTTTTGCTTTTATTTTTTTCTCCATAAATGCTATGAAAGTGTCTGTAAAAATTTACCCATCTTTTATTTTATATTTGTTATCACATTTTATTCACATACCAAACTATACAGGAAATGAATATAAGCACATCTTTCTTAGTAGGAGGTAGAAGTAAAATTTTGTTTAGAATAAAAACAGAAAAAAAGAGAATCCAATTCCGTATCACCAGTTTGCTCCCGAATGCGCAATAAGTTTCCACTTATGAGCTTGCTACTGTACACAGCGCAAGAGCTTTTAAAAAATTGTCTACATGATAGTGGTTAAGAGCGTACTTTAGGCTAGGTTACTTTAAAAAAATATGTCATCATTACTTCTGCCATCAAAAGCTAATTCAACGTATCATAATTGTTAAAGTTGAGTAGGGTTAAGGATTCTTCTCATTCTATGGTTTCCTTATAAACACAGTTTCTAATAAATGTCTATTTTTTTCTGTGAAATTAAACCATTAGATATTGCTGAATGTCTGTATATTTCTTACATTTCTAGAATCTCATTCTTAATTATTTTCTTATATTTTTCCTTCACCAAAGTCTTAAAACCTATGCACCTGGTGTCTATTATTTAAATTCTGTGATGTATTTTATTTGACTTTATTTGTGTTTTTAGTCTTTCAGAGAAATTATTTTATTGTGATCTTCTTTTCCAAAAGGACTTAATTCATATCTCTTTTCCATACCTATCTTCATTAGCAGGTTGCATTTCAGTTTCTTCAGTGCTTTTTTAGATAATATATTTTACTACATCTTCCTTCACAACACTGTATATGCTCTGATGATCAGGTCTCTCATTTTTTAAAAATTCTTGTCCCCTTTGGGACCCATGACAAAGTAAAGGGCAGATTTTTTCTTACCTGGCTTAAAAGTAAAAAGGCTTCATATGTTTCTCCTCTGATTCTTCTTAGGCCCAGCATTTCCAAAAAACAAACTAGTACACAAAACATTAGAGTTGCAATGATACTTCAAAAGGTTCAAATACTAATTTTTGTCTGCTTTCTCTCTATAGTTTTCTTGTAGAGAAATTTTCTGTTATGAAGGTTGAACTATTCGCTATATGTTAATATTTTCCAAATAAAATTTCCAAACTGATATTTAAATACATTCTCTTATATTCAAACATATTCTGAACTACTTTGTGTCTCTAGATCAATATTTATAAAACTAGACAGTTCATATAATTTTTTTCCTTTGCTAACTTTCAAGATGATATCAAAAAGTACCACTGTTGATTTGGTTTTTTGTGTTTCATTATTTGAAACTATATTGACCTTTTTCCTCTTATTTCTTTATCATTTCCTGTTATTTCATCTTTGTGAGTCTTCCCATTAATGTTTTTTTCTTTTTGAATTATTTATTTTTTAATTGACAAATAAACTGTATATATTTAAGATGTACCACATGATGTCTTAAAGTATACATACATTGTGGAATGGCTAAATCAAGCTCTTTAACGTATGCATATTTAGTATATGCATTACCTTGTAATTGGGCCCCTTGAGATTTTAGTATCTCAGCATTTTTAGTGACTGAGATTTAAAAAAGTCGGATTAGGCTCTTGCTTGCTTGCACAAAAGCCAACATCCCTTGTTCTCACAATACAATTGCAAACTGCTGATGTACTGTTTCTTTGTCAAGCAGGAGAAGATAACTTCAAGGTAACAAAAAACATTCGCAGAAGGAAAGAATGCCTATAAGATTGTTGCACCTAACTGTTGAGACCCAGAAGTCTGGTTGCTCAGGATGTTATCAGAGATTAAAGAAACACAAACTTCCCCATTGGTTCCCTAAAACTCCCCCTCTCTTACTCTCTGGCTGCAAACAAACCTCTCTGATTTCTCTTATTGTTAAGACATATCTGACAGATCTTGCCCCGTTCTCACTTTGGCCAAATGGAATAAACTTTTATCTATCTCTAAGCGTTGGTGTGTCAGTGTTTGGTTTCAACTGAGCATCTGGTACATGAGCCTGAATTTGGGTCTCTACAACATCTTCACCTAGTTACTATTTTTGTGTGTGTGTGGTGAGAATACTTAAAATCTACTCCATTGGCAATTTTCAAATATAAATGTATTGTTATTCACTGTAGTCACCATGATGTGCAATCAATTTTTTGAACTTATTCCTCCTGGCTAACTGGAATTTTGTGTCTTTTGACCAACATCTCCGCAATTTCCCCCATGCCCTAGCTTCTGATGATGACCAATTAACTCTCTGTTTCTATGAGTTTTACTTATTTAAACTCTACATATAAGTGAGATTATGTCATGTTTGTTTTTAAGTGCCTGGCTTATTTCACTTGACATAAAGTCTCCCAGGTTCATACGTGTTGTTGCACATGACAGGATTTCTTTCCTTTTTAAGGCCCATTAACCTTTTGTAGATCTGTTACTGAGGTAATCAAAACTTACTGGACAATTATGTTATTTGAATAAATTGAAACATAACAGCTTATAAAGGGTCAAATGGTAGTAATAGCCTAAGAAATAGGTTTGGAATATTATTTCTTAGCATAAAAGATGAAGATAATATTGGTCAGAGTCTTCTAGGCTTGAATTCTTGGCTACTTAGATTTTATCAAGTAAATTGTAAAAGGATAACCAATCAATATTTCGCATGAATTTCTGTATGAATTTTGATTTGACAAGAAAGACTGTGAAAACAAAACCACTATTATCTCTGAACTACCTAATGTGGAAGTAAATATCCTTAAATAAAACCTTGAGAAAGTATATTACTCAATTTTTTCCTACAGATATCCCATATGTTATAACTAACTATAATATTTAATTGAAAACAAAATCTTTCTTCTTAAGAAAAGATTTTATTCAGTTTTAGAACGTTAAAGTTTCTCCACTCTAATATATAGAGAACTTCTCTAACCTTTAAAAATACTGCTTTGCTTATTACTCATGATAATTGGGCCACATACATAATTAAAACATACCATTTATTATTTTGCCATGTGACAGTGGCATCTGGTTCCCCAACTTGACTTCAAACTGTAATTTTAAACAAATAATAGAGTGTTTTGAAACATTAATGTCATTAATTGTCTTATCTATTGTCTATGTTCATCAGGAGCTGTCACATGCCCAAAGGAAGGTAATCAGAGGAAGGAAGAGAAGAAGCTAAGTTCTAGAGAATCCATTAATCATTCCTTAGATGACTGACCATTTTATTATTTTCCCAAGTAAGCTGAGGCTGACAATATCATGAATCACTTACATATATCAGTATTCAAATGTTCCATTTTTAAATTGGGAGGGGGTATGTTTTAGAATAGAATAATGAAATTCCCTCCATCTCCTCCTAATGTACATCATTAAGAAGAACCTAATGGAAACATAAGGTTCTAAGGTTCTTGCTGGAAACAATAATCAGAACTGGAGGAATTCTCTAATGGAAAACATTAAAAAAAGGAAATTCTAGCAATAGAATTCATTGTTAAAGCTGTAAGTTACAACAATATTGTCTCTGCGTGCTGACTGTAATCCTCTATAATCTTCAAAGGCAAACAGGAACAGTAATAATCTTTTCATGTACTCTTAACTTCCTTCTCTGAAAGGCTAGAAAATGTCTTACATGTAGCACTCATACTGTCATTTAATCAAACCCAGTTTCTATTTTTCTTCAACTTGTAGATGAATGGATGCTTAGCCTTTCGGGCACAATGTGAATTTCTTAAGGGTCTGTAGACTACATCTCCTATTTTTACTTCTCAAAGTTTCTCTCAAATTGTGATAAAAAGTTTCACTCTATTGGTACTGTTAACTGTCAACCACTTTGAAGGCCTCCTCCTCCACTTTTTTCTTTTTCCCCATATCTAGGCAAGCAGTAAGAAAACTCAGAGTCTCTATTCCTTGGCTATGGCACGGAAGTTCAAACCATTTAAATCCTGAACTATTGGGGCTGAGGGTAAGGGACTCACTTGGGCCCAACCCTTAACCCCATTAAATACCAGAACTCCACTGACTCTTCCTTAGGTTTCACTTCCCACCGAACCTGAGCCCTTTTTGTTGTGGATTATTTTGCCCTTTAGTAGGTAATAATACCATGTAAGTAATAAATTTGTTTCATTTCCTTTCAGTCTTGATATCCATAAATTACTAGGGGCAGGGGTGGTGTAGAGTAGCCTAGTATTCACCAAATAAAGTAAAAACAACACACACACTGACAGAAAAATCTAGAGAAACATTCCCACATTGCCACACACAGTTTTCTTGCTTGCTTCTGGTAAATATAACCTTCTCTATCCACGAGTTCAATTAACAACTTTGGATAGGAAATATTCATAAGGAAAAATGGATGGCTGCATGAAAGGAGAGTGTTCTGCCTGACTTTATTCACTAATCAGGATATGCCTAAAAACTGGGTGGCAAAAACTGAACTGTAGGTTTTGAGAAAGATTCCAATAACAAGAAAAATGTACAAACATTTTTATTGTTGTTTATCCCTAAGCAAGACAGCATAACAACTATTTATACAACATTTACATTGCATTAAGTATTACGAGTAATCTAAAATGGATTTAAAATATATGGGAGAAGATAAGTAGGTTATATGCAAATACTAGGCCATTTTATTAAAGGACTTGAGCATCTGGAGATTTTGGTATCTGTTGGGGGATGGGAGGTGGGGCGGCAGGTCCTGGAATCCATCCCCCATGGATACTGAGAGACAAACATACATAGAAACTGCAAAAGCAAATTACTTGTTTCGCCTCTTGCTGTTGACTTAAGGAAAACTATGCACTGTATCATCAGTATAGAGAGTTCTTGAAAAGCCTAGATCCTCCCAAAGTTTGAATAGGTGTTGCAAATAGCGAGATGTGGTGATAGCTCAAATAGAGAACCTCTCGGGAAAACCATTTCCACATTTACAAGCAAGTTTGAAGTGGCAGATGACTATTCTTTTTTTTTATAAATATATATATATTTATTATACTTTAAGTTCTAGGGTACATGTGCACAACATGCAGGTTTGTTACATATGCATACATGTGCCATGTTGGTGTGCTGCACCCATTAACTTGTCATTTACATTACTTTTTCTACTGAAAATATTTTCTTGGCTTCCTGTCAAGTAATGTGAGTTGCAAAAGGCATTGAAGAATGGACCAACTAATGAAATGGAATCAGGACATGGTTTCATAAAATAAGAGTGTTTTTTTGTAATTTATTTATAGTTTCTTCCTTTTTTTATTTTTTTAACTTATTTATATTCCAAATAAGGGTTGTCATTTAGCTAAACTTTTTATTTTGCCCCACATATCTTCTTACGGCTTCTTAGATTTAATAGGATAATAAAATTTCTAAAGCAGGCTGGTCTATGGCTTCCTTAAATTAACCCTGCCTCTTCTCTTACCAAAGTTACTAAAGGCAAATACAAATAATCATGACCAACATATAAAGATATGAATGAGATTTACAGAGAATAACTTTACTCAGTTATATAGTGTTACCCACAAACAAAGGGAATTTACTAGCTTCAATTGAAAAAAAAATCCCATGACATCTGTGATATTTACTTCTGTCATCTCCACATTCAAAAGACAATAAACAGATTACCCACATATTTAATCACTTTTTATTTTACAAATGCTCTGTAAACAAAATGCTTCTCAGACCTATTCAATACAATTAAAATATAACATAGCTTTGCCAAAAGGTGTATTCCAAAGTTATCAGTTAGATTTATTAACTGATAAAGATTAGCAATTTAATGTGAATGTTTTCTTTAGTGAATATACAGAATTCTCTCAAAGTTAAATTATTAAAAACATACCTAAATTCACCTAACTCAAAAATGTAGCATTCTTATACTCAATATCTGCACATTCTCACATACAAAAATATAATCTAAATGTTATTTTTAACAATGTAAAATTTGTTTCTCTCTTTGTTATTGCCAAGATTGCACTGACTGTTGAAATATAAAAGAAAAACAGCATTAAATCAGGTGTGATAAAATCACCTTTTTCTGTTTATCTTCACTACTGGCATTTATTGGCACTTGGAAACTATTTATAAACTCATATTCTTATTGCTAACATCAATTATTATGCAAATACTTGAAAATTTTACTGACTTCATAAATAATGCATGAAAGTCTATAGACTTCAACTAGTGAGCATTATCTTTTGTGGTTTATAAATACAGAATACAGAATAAGGTATAGTTTGGATGAGTCTGAACAACAGATGTTTCTGCTTTATGAATTCTGGTCAAATCGTTTGGAAAGAGTTTTATTTATACAATAAGCATCTGCGTTTTGGAAAGTTAAACTAAAAATTATTTTGTCATTTTCTCTAATAGCTTGGGACCTACATAAATCTGTTAAGTTGACCTTAAATGGAACTGAAGGTGATAGTAGAGGTATTTAAAACAAGTTTGGATAGTTTTTACACATGTAAATCTATAACATACCTTTACCAAAATCTAATATTTAAGAAGAATTAATGGAAATTATACAGTTATTCCAACTCTAAAGTTTTATGACACAAATATATTATTTAGATAGTATCTTCACATTAATTTTGTTTAAAAATCTCCATTATGCTTTAGAGGGGATTTCAGTGAGAATATATATACCCCATCACATTTGATCAAGCTGAAAACTGATTATACAACTTTTTGTAGGTACAGAGCAAATTTAATCCATTTAACTCATGCCAGACTTCAGGCATTTAAGAATAACTATCAAGTATTCCTTTAAGAATTTTTCTTTACAGGCTAGTCATCCTTACTTCCTTCAAGTAATTGTTAATTTGCTTGATGCCAGGAGCTCTAAATTATGTAGAATTCATTTTACTAATTTCCATTATAATATATATTTCGTATATAGCATTTGCTTCCTCAAAACCCACAGTTCAGTTTTTGCCACCCAGTTTTGAGGCATATTCTGATTAGTGAAGAAAAGCAGGTAGAAAACTCTTTTACTAAAAATAACCAAAACGTAGTTGGGAGGAGGTGATTAGGGCATACATTTTTGACCTTGTTTATCTCTTAGCCAATACTAAGTACTTTCACATATAATCCTATAAAATGCTTCTCCTCCATGCTACACTTGAATAATCAAAATTTTGAGGTTATATATATATAATTTCACAATTGCCTTTTTCTTTCTCTATTCAACAAATTCTACCCCTTAGACACTGGCTTTCTCTGTTTCTTCCGTGGTAGTTGATAGAATTTTACCTATATTTATGCTAATAAATCAATTATCCAGCTATATTTTGCACAGGGGTCCTGCTAATCTTCTTGAATTCTTCCAATTTTAGTATACGTGCTGCCAAAGCAAGTGCCAGCTATTTTTGAAGAACTGATATGTACTCCTAGGAACACAAGATAAAGAGAATCCTAGGACTAAAGTTGGTAAGCCAATTTTTTTTCTGTTTCCTATTCTTTCCTTTTACTTCTCGTCTTCCATTCTAGAGCTGATTCACAGGAATCCTTCAAACACTTCTTGGATAGGTCTTTCTGGAGTCCCTTCAAAAGTTCCTGTTTATAGATGCACATAAGATACGAGAGGGTGATAATTCTTCATGAGTCCCTCTCTTTTGTTGGAACTCAAGAAAAGAGACTAGACTGGAGAGTAGATCTAGATTTTTTGAGTCATATTTAAATAATGACTACACCGCATGTACACATTTAGATGCTGTCTCCAGTTGAAGAGTTCTGTCCACTGTCAAAATTCATGTCCACCTGGAACCTCAGAATGTGAGCTTGTTTGTAAATCAGTTTTTGCAGATGTAACTAGTTAAGATGAGGTCGTACTGGAGTAGAGTGGGCCCTAAATCCAATCACTAGTGTCTCTATAAGGAACACTTTTACACTGTTGGTGGGACTGTAAACTAGTTCAACCATTGTGGAAGTAGTGTGGCAATTCCTCAGGGATCTAGAACTAGAAATACCATTTGACCCAGCCATCCCATTACTGGGCATATACCCAAAGGATTATAAAACATGCTGCTATAAAGACACATGCACATGTATGTTTACTGTGGCACTATTCACAATAGCAAAGACTGGGAACCAACCCAAATGTCCAACAATGATACACTGGATCAAGAAAATGTGGCACATATACACCATGGAATACTATGCAGCCATAAAAAATGATGAGTTCATGTCCTTTGTAGGGACATGGATGAAGCTGGAAACCATCATTCTCAGCAAACTATCACAAGGACAAAAAACCAAATACTGCATGTTCTCACTCATAGGTGGGAATTGAACAATGAGAACACATGGACACAGGAAGGGGAACATCACACACCAGGGCCTGCTGTGGGGTAGGGGGAGGGGGGAGGGATAGCATTAGGAGATATACCTAATGTTAAATGATGAGTTAATGGGTGCAGCACACCAACATGGCACATGTATACATATGTAACAAACCTGTACGTGTGCACATGTACCCTAAAACTTAAAGTAGAATAAAAAAAAAGAAAAGAAAAGAAAGTGAAATTCAGACACGGAAACACAGAAGCACACAAAGAAGAAGGTCATGCAAAGAAGGAGGCAGAGATAGGAAGAAAGCAGCTACAAACCAACCAGAACCAAGGATTTCTGAGAGCCCTCAGAAGACTGGAAGAGGCAAGGGAAGTTCCTTCCCTAGAGCCCTCAAAGGAAGCACTGCTTACAGAGGAAGCACCTTCTAACCTCCAGAACTATGAAAGAATACATTTCTGTTATTTTGAAGCCACCAGGTTTGAGGTAGTTTGTTACGGCAGCTCTAGAAAACAAATATACACAGGACTCTTCTTTCCAATCGGTCTGAAGGAGGTGTGTATATACATCTCCTTGAATAAATAAATATAATAGAGATTAAATATAACAGATTTATATATTTATAAATATAAAACAGATTTATATAATTTTGTAAACACAAAATAGATTTATATAGTTTTATACATATAAATATATGCATATAAGTTTAATTTTTAATTACTAAAATTTTTTCTATAGGCTCTCAATAAGGCAAATACAAAATGACCAAAGAAAATAATAATTGTCCTTTATTATTGTAAAACAATAATACTGCTTTTCATTTATAGACTATAAAGAATTACTGTGAGCAATTAAATAAAAGCCTTTTCAAAAATGGTGTAAAACTAAATCTATAGTATTCAAACATGATTATAGGACATTTCTTGTTTGAAATGATTTATCCTATTATGGTTTATATAAAATATCCAATTTTATATTTATACTTTAATATATTCAGAATTTATCTCTGGACTCAAGATTATTGAACCATAGCCATTTATTTCAATTTCATATTTTGTCTTCAGGTAGAAAATCCAAAGTTTTATTTAAAATTTGGAATTCTCAAATTCTAAAGCATGAACTGAGAAGAAAAAATAGAATGGTAACATTTAAAAATGTTTAATAAAGTTAATGCATCACATTTAATATATCCAGAAGCTTATTCAACTGATATTTAATAAATATTTCTGTGGATTATTCCTTTGAAATAATATTTTAAGAATGCACATGCATAGACATAAATGTACATACATGATTCAATGTGGTGTTTTATTCCTTGCCTGTAATTACATGGGTAAAAAGAATGCAAATTTATGCTGAAATGAAACCATTTTGTTTTCTAAAAAGAAACCCAGACACACATTTCTAAGTGCAATGACAGCAAATACTGATACATTTAGATACATTCTTTTGTCTTTTGACCTTTTCAAGCAACACCGTGCAAGGATATCTAGGTTACATTTGGTTAGCTTTCAAATGTTTTAGCAGGTTTTTAGAAATTTTGTTTTATATCTTTGATAAGGTTTGGCTGTGTCCCCACCCATATATCATCTTGAATTGTAATTCCCATAATCCCCGTGTGTTGTGGGAGGGATCCAGTGGGAGGTAATTTAATCATGGGGGCGATTACTCTCATGCTGTTCTTGTGATAGTGAATTTGTTCTCACAAGATACCGTGGTTTTATAAGGGGTTTTTCCCTTTTTGCTCAGCACTTCTTCCTGCTGCCATGTGCAGAAGAATGTGTTTACTTCCCCTTCCAATATGATTGTAAGTTTCCTGAGGCCTCTCCAGCCCTGTGGAACTGTGAGTTAATTAAACCTCTTTTCTTTATAAATTACCAAGTCTCAGGTATTTCTTCATAGCAGCATGAGAATGAACTAATACAGAAAACTGGTAGTGCAGAGAGTGGGGCGCTACTGTAAAGATACACAAAAATGTGGAAACAACATTGGAACTGGGTAACAGGCAGAGGCTAGAAAAGTTTGGAGGGCTTAGAAGAAGACAGGAAGATTTGGGAAAGTTTAGAATTTCCTAGAGATGTGTTGAATGGTTTTGACCAAAATGCTTAAAGTAATATGGACAACTAAGTCAATGTTGAGGTCTTGATGGAGATAAGGAATTTGTTAGGAATTGGAGTATAGGTCACTCTTGCTATGCAGGGAGACTGGCAGCATTTTGCCCCGCAGAACTTTGAACTTGAGAGAGATGATTTAGGGTATCTGGCAGAAAAAATTCTAAGTGCTAAAGCACTCAAGAGGAAGCAGAGAATAAAAGGTTTGAAAATTTGCAACCTGATGATGTGAGAGAAAAGAAAATCTCATTTTCTGGGGAGAAATTTAAGCCAATAGGGAAAATGTCTCGAGGACATGTCAGAGACCTTCACAATAGCCCCTCCCGTCACAGGCCTGAAGCCCTAGGAGGGAAAAATGGTTTTGTGCCCCTCTTCCCACAACCCATGCAGCCTCAGGACATGGTGCTCTGCATCCCAGCTGCTTCAGCTCCAGCCATGGCTAAAACGGGTCAGTGTACAGCTCAGGCTGTTCTTCAGTGGGTACAAGCCCCAAGCCTTGGCAGCTTACACATGGTATTGGGCCTGCAGGTACACAGAAGTCAAGAATAGAGCTTTGTGAACCTCTGTCTAGATTTCAGAGGATGTATGGAAATGCCTGGATATCCAGGCACAAGTTTGCTGTGGGAGCAGAGCCTTCATGGAGAGCCTCTCCTGGGGAAATACAGAGAGGAAATGTGGGGTTGGAGCCCCACACAGCACTGTCTAGTGGAATAGTGAGAAGAGGGCCACCATTCTCCAGACCCCACAATGGTAGATCCATCCACAGCTTGCACTGTGCACCTGGAAAGGCCACAGACACTGAATGTCAGCCTGTGAAAGCAGCTGAAGGCGGGGCATACCCTGCAAAGCCACAGCAGCAGAGCTGCCCAAGGCTGTGGGAGCTCACCTCTTGGAAAGGCATAACTTGGATGTGAGACATGGAGTCAAAGGAGATCATTTTGGAACTTTAAAGTTTAATGACTGTCCTATTGGATTTTGGGCTTGAATGGGGCCTGAAGCCCCTTTGTGTTGGCCAATTACCTCTATGTGGAATGGGTGTATTTAACCAATGACTGTATCCCCATTGTATCTATGATGTAACTAACTTACTTTTGATTTCACACGTTTGTAGGCAGAAGAAACTTGCCTTGTCTCAGATGAGACTTTGGACTTGAACTTTTGAGTACATGCTGGAATGAGTTAAAACTTTGGGGAACTGTTGGAAGGGTATGATTGTGTTTTGAAATGTGAGTATGTGAGATTTGGGAGGGACCAGGGGTAGAATGATATGATTTGGCTGTGTCCCCACCCAAATCTCATCTTGAATTGTAGTTCCCATAATCTTCAAATGTCATGGGAGGGACACAGTGGGAGGTTATTTAATCATGGGGTTGGTTACCCTCGTGTTGTTCTTATGACAGTGAGTTCTCACCAGATATAATGGTTTATAAGGGGTGTTTCCCCCTTAGCTCAGCACTTCTGCTTCCTGCTGCCATGTGAAGGACATGTTTACTTCCCCTTCTGACATGATTGTAAGCTTCCTGAGGCCTCCCCATCCCTATGGAACTGTGAGTTTATTGAACCTCTTATCTTTATAAATTACCCAGACACAGGTATTTCTTCACAGTGGTGTGAGAATGAACTAATACAATCTTTTTCAGCTTTTGTTTCTTAGGGATGCAATTCAAGTTAAGGTAAGAGTAGTGTAGTATAAATCAGCCTTGCTAAGACTTCTATAAATCATGAATTCAGCAGCTAATTCAAAGCACAATTTTGTACATGGTACAAAAGTATCTATTGTAGATGACTAATTTCAACTCTAACTATCAAAGTGACAAAAAAACGAGCCATCAACATCAGCCCTCCTCAAAAATGTATGCACTATTTTACTAATAGTAACAACTAAACAATGAACAATATTAGGAAGATTAAAACCCATAATGTAATGTACTGTTTGACAGCCAAAGACTTTAACAATGTCCTATTCTTTCTAGTACCTCTGGACGCTTTATTCTTCTGCTAACGTCAGCCCTCCTAATCTTTCACATTACATTCCTATATTGCACCATTTCAGAATTTTCTGCCTCACAGTTGGAATGTTACCAGATACTCCTCAGTGTATGGACCACCTGCTATTGCTCTCAGTTCATGTTTGGAGAAAACTGGTTTATGTAAAATTTTATTTTTTTTCTTCTGGTAAATGAAAGCTAATTTGCAATATGTTTCCATGGGAAAATTCTAGGCATAAAAATTATATAACCACATCTAAAATTGCTAAACAATATTTTTTAAAATACTTAAAATTTAATGATAAATCATAGTCATAAGCCCATAAAATAAAGTAATATCAAAATGAAAATAGGAACACAAAACTATGTGCTACAGGGAAAAATATAATCCAAAAGTTCTCAAACAGTCTACAATATCTATAAAATCTGTGTATTGAGTTTCTACTCTGCATTCAGTACTGTTTTATGCCCAAACCTAATACAATATTCCTGTTTCAAGTGGAGAAGTTTGGGCTGTATATGGGATGTTGTTTCCATACATCAGTGGCCAATGAATAACAATAAAACTCATATTCTGTTCTCGTGAAGGCATGCTTGCAATGGCTACTGCCAAATGAGACTCTATTTTACAATAGGGTGTGTATTTCTTATGTATGTTTTATGTATCTCCCTTATTTAAAGGATTTCTTTCCATATGCTTTTCTTTTATTAAAGTTGAAGATTCTGTTCTACTTTACTTTTAGACAACTAACTTTTATTGTTTATTCCATAGAGTCTCTATTTGTTTCTCACCAATCAATGTTGGGCATGAAGCCAGGCCCAACAGAAGCCCTTAGTCCATGGAGAATTACTTTTATTCACACTACCGTAAGAATTAGTATCTTAAAAATTTTCCAATATGTGAATGTAGTGCTTAGAAAACTTTAATCATTCTACATTGCCTTTGGCATTACAATTAAATATCTGGCTTAATAAAGAAAGCCTTTCACAATTTAACTTAATGGCAGTTATCTTCTCCCCATACAATTCACTCAACCTCAAAACTTAAAACTACATAACCATTCATGGTTCTTTGCTTTTTTTTTCTGTTTGCCAGGCTGTATCTAAGTTATATCAGATTACTCAAGTGTCATCTCTTTTATACACCCTTTGTGATGCTTGCAGGGTGAATCTTTCCTATGGCTAATAGTTTATATAAACATCTATCATAGCTTATGTTTTTAGTTATATATTTACTTGCAGAACTTGTTCTTTGATTACAGGCATTCACCATACATGCCTCCCTCTGACTTCCTTCAAAACATACTTCAGTGACTGAACTCAACAGGCATTGTAGCTTAGTAGTAAAAACAACATATTCAGGGGCCAAGATTCTTGCCTTTGGATCCCAGGGTCATGTACTAGCTGTCTGACCTTGAGCAAGTTACTTACTTAAACTTTCAGTATCATAAGTTTCATTACTAGTGTGCTCATACTAGTGTACAGCAGGTTCTTAAATAATCTTGTTTCATTCAACATCCTTCCATTGTAACATTGATGAGAAAAAACAAATTCCTGGTGGGATCCACTGCATGTATACAGTTTGCACCTTCTCCCCATGTCTGCATGGGTTTTCTCTGGGTACTCTGGCTTCCTTTCCTATCTCAAAAATATGTATGTCGTGTTCATTGGTGTATCTACATGGTGCTAAAATGACAGAGAGAGAGAAACAGAGAAAGAGAGAGAGAGAGTGTGTCTGTGTGAGTGTGCCCTTGATAGAATAGTGTCATGTACAAAGTTTGTTCCCACCTTGTACCCTGAGTTGCCCAGAAAGGCTTTGGACACCTGTGACAGGAACAAGAAGGCAAATAATTATCTTACTTGTTTTTATTAATCTTTCTTAAAAGTACATATAGCTCATGTTTATTTCAATATTTAATATTATAAATATTTTTATCTTTATTTAGAAGCTTGATGTTTTCATGAAAAGAATTATGTCATAGGATCTTGACTCTTGTTTATATCAATTACTCTGTGATCAAGTTTGTTCCTATATAAGTTGTTTTGCATGAAGTCGTAGTTGTCAAGAACCTATGGAGGATGTTAAGTGAGGATTTACAGTATAAAATTCTTAGGTTATTTGGAGAAAAATGACTTAATATAATTAGTCCCATAATGTAAAGATTTTAGAGATTGACGTGAAGTCAGTGTTTTATGAGGATATTAGAAAAAGACAGGTGAGAGACAGGATAGAAATAAGAAAAATAAATATTGAAAACATCGTTTCCAAGAAAGAATAATTTCTATATGTAATCATAAAATTGCAGTAATGGATGGATTTACTAAAAAATCTATTCCAGTGCTCAGATGAAGGAACTGAAGGCCTGTGAAGTCACACAAGTTTAAAGCAGATATAGGAATAAACTCCTATTTCATTGGTCTCTTCACCAGAGGTTTTTGTTTTATCCTTGACTAAAGTCTGCAACGTGTTTTCCTTACGTCAAATCTTGCTCTTAATATTTTTAGGCATTCTGTGACCTTTTGTTGACTACTTGACTTAGCTCTTTCTATTTGCCATTACTTTAAATGTATATTATAAGCCTGCATTGAAGTTTTTCAAAATAAAAACATACCCAAGCTGTTCTTTTCCACAGATGATTTGGGGAATATAAAAGGAGAAATAATACAGTCTAATTTCACTATTGAAACAGAGATCAGTTGAACTAAAACAGAAAAATAAATGGGGTATAAAGCGGTCCACTAAGATATTCATAATTTCATACTGAACTCTTTAGGAATTGTGATTTCTTAACTAGATTCATTTATTTATTTGATAAACTTTTACTGAATACCTGCTATGTGCCTGACTCATCTATTGATTAGCAAGATTAACATGGTTCCTACACTCACAATGCTCACATTTTGCTATAGAATTCATAATAATAAAAATCATCATAATCATAAAACTTGAAATAGGGACAATCGATAGCCATGGAAGTACTTTTCTGAAAGGAGTAATATTACCATATTTCAGGTTTTAAAACGTCACTTCAGAAAAATATTTGGAGACAGTTGGAAGGAAGGTAGAGTATATGCAAGGAGAAGGAGACAAACAAGATGCTAACACAACAGGGCACCAAACACCAAGAAATAAGCAAGTAAAACATGGAACGGGAATCCCAGTTTTTTGCAGAAGATTAAAAGAGAAGCCTTGAGAGACATGTATTTGGTATAATACACAAAATGTCGTCATGCATTTAATATAGGGAGTGAGGGAATGAAAGGCATCAGAAATAACTTTCATCTCTCTGGCTTGAGAAACATTGAGTAGACAATGGTGGCATTTAATGAGATAAGGAAAATGGAGAATAATATATTTTATCGAGGTAGCGAGTTGAAGGATGATATGAATTTTGAACCACTGAGTTTGAAGTGCACTTGAGGAAATCTAAAGTGGGGGAGTGTTAAATAGCCAATCCTAATTAGAAACATTCATTGAAAAATGTATTTTAGGAGAAATCATGACATTAAAACTAGAAAGAACATATTTTTGAATAATACCATTTATATCAATGTCTGATAAACAGATACAAAGTGCCTAAAGGATTCTTTTTTATAAATTATTGATCATTCATTTAAATGATACTAGATTAGAGAATATCTATTTACATC
This sequence comes from Pan troglodytes, assembly GCF_028858775.2. Classification (NCBI taxonomy): domain Eukaryota; kingdom Metazoa; phylum Chordata; class Mammalia; order Primates; family Hominidae; genus Pan; species Pan troglodytes. The sequence continues at coordinate 66,866,448 of NC_072406.2, forward strand.
ACCTGCTATAAGAGCAACAGCATATTAGCCAATGGTATTCATGCTCGACTATGCAATTCAGAAGCAACATCAAAGAATATTCTTCATTGTATTCATAAACTCTCTCTTAAGTGAATAATGAAGAAAATGTAATGCCTAGCAACATTTTCTAGCAATTATTCTTCTGCAATGCATGAATACATATTTGTGCTATTGTAGCATTAGGTTCAACCTACTCAGAAAATCATTTATGCACAATAGCCTATCTTTCATGTACAGCAGATCATGTATATTTTCTTTACTTTTTGAAAGTTGTATGTAACATTAGCACACAAAAAAATAGTGGTTGTGGTTCTCGGTTCTTAGCACTGCTGTTTATCACATCCATGTCCATGCTAGTTTTTCCATGTGTGATTTAACTACCAAGTTAGCCATTTGAGATTAGACCATCTCTTGGATTTATGACTCTGTGCCTATAATATTCGAGCTGCCTATAGGTCTTTATAAGCATATATAGCAACACATGTTGTCAACAACAACTGCTTAGATACTAAATAGCTGAGACTTCTGGAATTAGGCAAACTGTGTGCAAATATTAAATATTGCTTCAGACCTTGAGAAACTTTTTTTCAACTACCTGTGCACATATTTCCTCACCTGTAAAATGAAACCAATGATAAAACAGAACCTCCTTCTTTGGACTATAGTAAGAATTTAATATTTAATTTTTAACAAATTCTTATGGTAAGGACTTAATACTTAATTCTTGACAAATTCTTATGGTAATGTTTAATTCTTACCAAATTCTTATGATAAGGATTTAATATTTAATTCTTACCAAGTTATTAGGGTAAGAACTTAATATTTAAAATATTCATTTTTTAGCATATATGAAGTTCTTAGAATACCTACTAGCATATGATAAAATCTTAGAGAAATTTAACAATTTTATTATAAATTAGATTGCTTAATAGATAATCATGTTACATGAGTTGAGATAGTCAATGCAAATAAAAAACAATCTTCACTGGGTATCCTTTTATGTTACTCAGCTTTCAATTTCTCATACTATCTCAAAGAAAATGTAGCTAGTAGTTATTTTTCAGAATCTGAGAAGTGTTCTGCAAATGTGCGTAATAATTTTTGTCAATGTTGAAAATCTTTAGGACTTTCTGTAAAATCGATATTTAATGAGTTGAACTATTGTCTTTAGCATTTATGTCCTAATTTTTGGAAGGAAACACACACACACACACACACATATATATATATATAATGAAATCCTATCTTGACCTAAAACTGCACAAAAATTTATATTTGCTGTGTTTATTTTGCATTGGTAATGTCAATTTTCTTCCATCTGAATACAAGTCATTTGGAAAATTCCTTACATCCAAGTTCTCCAGCTCCTATTTGTTAATCCTTTCTTTCTTTCTTTCTTTTTCTCTTTTCTTTTCTTTTTTTTTTTTTTTTTTTTTTTTTTTTTGAGATGGAGTCTCTCTCTGTTACCCAGGCTGGAGTGCAGTGGCATGATCTTGGCTCACTGCAAACTCTGCCTCCCAGGTTCAAGGAATTCTCCTGCCTCAGCCTTCCCCAGTCTGGAAACACAGGCACGTGTCACCACACCTGCTTATTTTTTATTTATTTATTTTTTTTAGTAGAGACAGGGTTTTGCTATGTGGCCCGGCTGGTCTCAAGTTCCTGACTTTGTGATCTGCCCACCTCGGCCTCCCAAAGTGCTGGGATTACAGGTGTGAGCCACCTCGCCTGGACTATTTGTTAATCTTGATCTTGTTATATATCAACTGCTGGGTTGCTCCATGATTTTCACATTCTCTTCCTTTAGTTTGTATTGTGTTGGTTTTTGTTTCTTTCATAAAACACTAAAAATGTTTACATCATTTTAAAACATTTCAAACATAAAACAATATCCTAAATAGCTTAACAGTAGAGTCCACACATGTTGGGTATTAACATAAAAACTTTTAAGCTCGTTATAAGATCAATCAGTCTGTTCATATCAGTACTCAATAATGAGAACATTAACATGTTCAACTCTGTTCAGTCATTAGAGAAGCATATATAAAACGTATTCCAAAAATCTAATAAGCTGAGTGAATGCCAATAGGCCAGTAAATATTGATATAGGATGTTGCTTTGATGGTACCAATTTCATTTTATATATTGTAAGGACTTCCACCTACTATTAGAGTAAATTTCAAGCTATATAATCTCACATTAAGTGTCATTTGCAATCTGAACCCAACAATTCAAAATAATTATGTTTTACCAACTATAATAATAATAAGACAAAAAATAATGGCTATTATTTATCAGTAAGCAATCTGAGACCTAGTAAGGATAGATAACTTATCCAGGGTCATAGTGTTAGCTGGTGAGAGAGCCAGGAGTTGAAATGAGGTGGTTTGGCCTCAGAAACTTTGCACTAAGCCCCTAAATGTATTAACAACACTATGCCAAAGCCTTGCCAGGAAGCGTTTCACCATCTTCCAGTGGGAAGCCAAGTAAACATAAACTTTTAATAAAACTGTCTGAGTACTGTCAGAGAGGTATAAACACTTCTACCAGACAGTAATTTTTTTCACCATCCTGGAAGACCCTCAAGGTCAGGGATTATATTTTATTTGACTTTGTATTCCCAGAGCCTCCCATGACACCTACCCCATAGAGGACCTCATTAAATGTGTGCTGTTGTTTTATAGCAAAGTGATTCCAAAGCAGTAGTAGGGCTAGAGAAAAAAAAGGCTTTACAGTATGTAAGAGCGACATTTGAACTCCATCTTAAAAAAATAAATATAGGTACTCAAGGAAGAAACACAGAGAAGAGGACATTTGAGACAGAGAAAACAACATGTGCGAACAAGGCCTTAAGTGGGAGAACAATGGATATATCTAAATAATAGGTGTTTGGATGTAGGGAAGCCAGAGACAGTGTTGGGCAAGATTCTGGACAGGGGTTTGTGACGGTTTAGGAAGGAAAACCTTTATGTCAGGCTTTCACCTTCATAGCTTCACCTGCACAGCCAGGGCTCTGTTGCACTGGAATCAGTAGAGGGAATGGGTGCAGTTTCAAGAAGCACTCCAAGAGCTGGGAACACCCTATTTGTGCCTCAGCGTGGTTGAAATTTAGTCTCTCCATTTATGAGCATTACAAATTTTAATAAAATGCAACAAGGGCACAGTTGGGGAGAGGTTATAAATGACTAAAACAAAAGGAGATTTTAATATTGAAGAGTATAAAATTAAGTTTTCAAAAAGTTTGAAACAGAGTGCTTATATATAAATATAAAATAAATAAATGTGATTGATATTAATTTATTAATAACAAAACTTGCAAGAAGATAAATCTGCTTACCTGGTTTTAAGCATTGAGAGGAACTAGGAGTTTATATGCATTTTGGGGGAAATATATTTAAATAATATTTTTGTGTTTACACAAAATAATTATAATAGCTTACAGATAGTAAAACTATCATATTTGGGGTTATTGTCTCCCCTAGACAAAATCTATAACTAACATCTATATTTACAATGTCTAGGCTCTCATCAAATAATAAATAGTGAAGTCAACATAGGTACCTTATCCCATGTAATTCATTAATCTTTACACAAGCCTCTTAAACAGTGCTCCAGTATGATAGTAAAATACCATGTCTTCCCTCTCCAGTTGACCTTATTTCCAAGGTTGAGTATCTAGCTAGCTAGCTATTTTAAACAAGAGGAACCTAATTCTATTGATTTAAAAGACAGAATAATGATCATTGCAGGAGACAGAGAAAGTGAACAGTTAAAAAAGATGTTTCACTAAGCTAAGGGAGGAAGGAGGGCCTAAATTTAGTGTTGGAGATTGAGGTTATGATACAAGGTTTACAGACTAAAAAGCAATAACATGCCATGAAGTAGTTTAACCTTTTATGTTTTCTTGCCTCTGTACTTCTGCACCCTCTCACACCACTACATTTGTCTGCAATATATTTCCCTTATCCTTTTTAAAATAAAGTTTCACTTTTAATAATTAAAGGTACATAATAGGTATATATATTTCTATCTTATTATTGATACACAGCATTTGTATATATTTACGGGGGACATGTGATTTTTTTGTTACACAAGTATAACATGTAATGATCATGTCATAGTATTTATTCCCTAGAATACTTTTCATCTCAATGTGTTAAAAATATTTCAAATACTCTCTTGTATCTATTTAGAAATATACAGTACATTGTTGTTTAGTAACTAAAGTTTACTCTCAATCACTGGAAATTATTCTTTCTGTTTAAATGTATGTTTAGACCCATTAACCTACTCTCTTTATCCTTCCCACATACATTTCCTAGCCTCTGGTATCTAGCATACTAGTCTATACCTTCATGATATTACCTTTTTTAGCCCTACATATAGTGAGAACATGTGATAATTGTTTCTGTGCCTGATTTATTTCATGTAACATAATGACCTCCAGTTTACCCCATGTTGCTGCAACTAGTGTTATTTCATTCATTTTTATGGCTAAATAGTTTTTCATTGTGTGCCAATACCATATCTTCTTTACCCATTTGTTGGTTGATGGACACTTAAGTTGATTCCATATCTCTGTTATTGTGAATAGTACTGTAATAAACATGGGGGTGCAGGTATCTTTTTGATATACTGATTTCTTCTCTTTTGAATAGATATCTGTTAATGGAATTGCTGGAACACAGAGCAGTTCTATATTCACATTTTTGAGAAATCCTCATACTGCTTTCCACACTGACTGCACTGATTGACATTGCCACCAACAGTGTGTAAGAGTCCTTTTTTCTCCACATCCTCCCCAGCATTTATATATATTTTTTGTCATTTTGATAATAGCCATTCTAACTGGGGCAAGATGGTATCTCATGATTTTGATTTACACTTCCATGATGATTAGTGATATTGAACATTTTTCATATATATGTAGGTTCTCTGTATGTCTTATTTTGAGAATGTCTAGTGCCCATTTTAACAATGTGTTGAGATCCTTGTACAATCCGGATATTAGTCCCTTGATGAAAGAGTAGTCTGCATATATTTTCTCCCAGTTCTACAGATTGTTTCTTTACTCTGTTGATTGTTTCCTTGGCTGTGCAGAAATTTTTCTGTTTTTGTTGCTTGTGTTTTTTTAGGTCTCAGCCATAAAATCTTTGCCTAGATCAATGTCCTGAAGTGTTTCCCCCAAGGTTTTCTTCCGGTAGTTGTATAATTTTGGGTCCTAACACTATGTCTTTAATCGATCTTGGCTGATTTTTCTATGTAGTGAGAAATAAGGGTCCTTTTCATTCTTTGCATGTGGATATCTGATCTTGCCAACACCATTTATTGAAGAGGGTGTATTTTCCCTAGTGTAGGTTCTTGGTGTCTTTGTCAAAAATCAGCTGGCTGTAAATACACAGATTTATTTTTGGACAATCTATTTCTGTTTTATTTGTCTGTATGTCTGTTTTTGTATCAACATTATGCTGTTTTGGTTGCTATAACCTTGTAATATCTTTTGAAGTCATGTAGTGTGGTGACTCCAGTTTTGTTCTTTTCACTCAGGATTGTTTTGAATATTTGGCCTCTTTATGGGTTCTACATAAATATTTTTCTATTTTTGTAAAATTGCCATTGGCATTTTGATATAGATTGCAATGAATTTGTAGATTGTTTTGGTGTGGTCACTTTAATGACGTTAATTCTTCCAATCCACGAGCATGGAATCTTTCCATTTGTTTGTGTCCTCTTCAATTGCTTTTATCAGAGTTTTGTAATTTTCCTTGTAGAAGTCTTTCAGCTCTTTGGATTACTTTATTTCTAGGTATTTTATTGTAGCTGTTGTAAATGGGATTGCCTTCTTGATTCTTCTTTCTTAGCTAATTCATTACTGGTATATATGAACACTGATTTGTGTATGATTAATATTGTATCCTGTAACTTTAATTTATATATCAAATTTAAGAAATTTTAGGTAAAATGTTTAGATTTTCCTAGATATAAGATTATATCATCTGCAAAGAGGAAAAATTTAACTTTTTCTTTTCCAGTTCGAATGCCTTTTATTTTTTTTAATCCATCTGATGATTCTGGCTAGGCCTTTGAGTACTATGATGAACTGCAGTTGGGAAAGTGAGCATCTTTATTTTTTTCCAGTTTTTAGAGGAATGGCTTTCCACTTTTTCCCTTTCAGTATTATGTTAGCTAAGAGTTTTTCACATATGGCCTTTGTTATGTTGAGGTATGTTCATCCTATGCCTAATTTGTTGAGTTTTTATCTTAAAGGATGTTAAATTTTCCCTATTTCTCTGTGTCTATTAAGATGATGATAAGATTTTGTCCTTCACCCTCTTTATGTGATGTATCACATTTATTGATTAGCATATGTTGAGCAATCTTTGCATCTCTGGAATAAATCCCATTTGATTATGGTGCATTATCTTTTCTTACTGTTTGTTTCAATTTGGTAGTATTTTGTTGAATTATTTTGCATCTTTGTTCATCAAAGATATCAAGCTGTAGTTTTTTTTTTTTTTTTTTTTTTGGTTATTGTTGTTAGACTCTTGTCTGGTATTGGTATGAGGGTGATGCTGGCCTCACAAAATAAATTGGGTGAAATTCCCTCCTCCTCAAATATTTAAAATAATGTCAGGAGAAATGATGTTAGATCTTCTTCGTAAATTTGGTCAATTTGTCAGTGAAGCAATCCAGTCTCAAACTTTTCTTTGTTGGGAGACTTTTTATTGTTGATGTAATCTTATTACTCATTGTTGATAAGTTCAGGTTTTCTATTTCTTCCTAATTCAATATTGGCAGATTATATTTTTCCAGGAACTTGTTCATTTTTTCTAGGCTTTCAAATTAGTTAGTGTAGGGTTATTCATAATCGTCTCTGATGATCTCTTGTATTTCAGTGCTATCAGTTGTAATGTCTCCATTTTTCTGATTTATTTGGGTCTTCTTTCTTGTTATCTTCATTAGTCTAGTGAGCAGTTTATAAATTTTATCTTTTTTCAGAAAACAACTTTTTGTTTTGTTGACCCTTTGTATTATTATTTTCAGCCTGTATTTTGTTTAGTTCCACTTTGATATTTTATTATTTCTTTCCTTTTACTAATTTTGGTTTGGTGTGTTCTTGCTTTTAAAATTTATTGAGGTGTATCATTAGATTGTTTATTTGAAATCTTTCTACTTTTTAATGTAGGTGTTTATTGCTAAAAACTTTCCTCTTAGTATTGTCTTTTTCTGAATACCATAGTTTTTGGTATGTTGTGTTTCAATTTTCATTTGTTTCAATACATTTTTTGATTCCTCTCTTAATTATATTCTTGACCCAATGGTCATTTAGAAGCATGTTGTTTAATTTCCAAATATTAATATAGTTTTCAAAGTTCTTGTTATTGATTTTTTATTCCACTTTGTTCTGAGATGATACTTGATATATTTTGATTATTTAAAAAATTGAGACTTGTTTTATGTCCTACAATATGGTCTATTCTTGAGAATGTTCTATGTGTTGATCAGAAGAATGTGTGTTCTGCTCCTGTTGGATGAAATGTTAGGTAAAAGTATTTTATGTTTATTGGGTTTAAAGTGCAATTTAAAGGCAATGTTTCTTTTTTGATGTTTTTGTCAAGATGATCTGTCCAATGCTGACAATGGGGTACTGAAGTCCCCCAAATATTATATTATTGCAGTCTATTTATCCCTATTGATCTAATAATATTTGTTTTATATGTCTGGGTGCTCCAGTGTTTGCTGTGCATATATTTACAGTTGTTATATTCTTTTGCTGAATTTATTCCTTTATAATTGTATAATAACCTTGTCTCTGCTGTTTTTGATTAAAATTCAACTTTATTTGATATAACTGTAGCTACTCCTGCTCATTTTTTTGCTTCCATTTGCATGGAATATCTTTTTCCGTCCCTTTACATTCAGTCTATATGTTTCTTTACAGGTGAGATGTGTTCCTTGTAGGCAGCATATTGTTGAGACTTTGTAATTTTTAAAATTCATGTCTTTTTGTTTGTTTGTTTGTTTGTTTTAGATTCTTGCTCTGTTGCCCAGTTTGGACTGCAGTGGCACGATCTCTGCTCACTGCAAATTCCACCTCCAAGGTTCAAGCTTTTCTCCCACCTCTGCCTCCTGAGTAGCTGGGACTACAGGCACGCACCACCACATCCGGCTAATTTTTGTATTTTTGATTGAGACCAGATTTTACTATGTTGGCCAGGCTGGTTTTGAACTCCTGACCTCAAGTAATCTGCCCGCCTCAGCCTCCCAAAGTGCAGGGATTACAGGCATGAGCCAGCATGCCGCCCCCACCCCTGCCTTTTTTTAACTATTAAGCCAGTCTATATCATTGAACTACAAAATTTAATCAATTTACATTCAACTTTATTTTTATATGTGAGGGCTTAGTCACATATAATTCACCACACATACATGCAGGTGGTGGTGAAGGCTTGCTGGGGACAGGGCCATCAGGTGGGCCAGTCTTTGGTCCCCATTGGCGGCAGTGCAGGTCAATTATGTCTTTCCCTAATTTTCAGGGCTGCATACACTAGCACTGGTGTCAGCAGGTCTATGTAAGCAGGTCTATGCAATTCTCTTGTCCCTCTGTGGCTTGCTTGGGTGTTGGCAGTGACAGTGATGAACTGGGTGGGTGAGTGGGTCCTCTGGCTCCAAGGCAGTGGGTTTGGTGGTAATAGTAGTGGAGGGTCAATCCTCTGACTCTCAAGCCATCTGTACTGGTGTTGGTGTTGGCTGTGACAGGCTACAATGGCCAGTCTCTAGGCTTGCAGTTGGTGCATACATGAGGGTACTAGCTGTGGTGGTAGCACAGGTTGGGTGGACTCATTTTCAAGCCCCCGGAAATAGTGCTCAACTGCTAATAGTGTAGGTGGGGCAGGATGATACACAGGCCCTTGAAGGGTGTGCTTGTGCACTCAGGAGGGTACAGCTAGGTCACATGGGCCTTCCCTCAGCCCCCCGGTAGTGTTTACAGTCACTGGCTGTGGTATACAGGGGTGGAGTGATCCCCAAACCCCCAGCAGAATGTTTAGATGAAGGTGGCAGAAGCTGCACTTGCAGCACTGCTGTGGGGTTGGGGTGGGGAAGCAGAGGTTACTTTCAGTTTTAGTACACACGAGCAGATAGCTGAGAAATGCAAGTTTCAGCCCTAGGTGACAGCTATAAACTGGGCAGCCTTTCTTCGGGGTGCTTTTAAGCGTGTGGCAACCCTGCTGCTAAAGGTGGCTGGGTCACTGTCCGTGCCTCATGCTTTGGTCCTAGCAACAGTAGCCACCAGTGGTGCCTGGCTGTAGGTGGGGGAGGTCAGTGGCGTTCTAGGAATCTGGAGAGGCAGAAGTTGGACTCTAGGGCAGGATGCAAACTGATGGGGACTGGGCTCTCAAAATAGCACTCTGCTGTGGCTGCTTAGGCTTCAGTGTGGGTATGGCACCCATTCTTAACTCCCTTCCCAGAGCAATGCTTTTGCCATTCCCATGCAGCTTCCTATGATAGTTTCAGTGCCCATATGGGTTGAAGGACTCTACCATGGCTAAGATTTCAGGAATCTGCAGTGGAAATGTGGACCACTGGAGATCATTTGCTTACTCTTTCTCCAGACTAAGGAGCCTCTTCATACTCCTTGCCAATTGTAGCCAAGCAGGCTGCCTCACTTTGGTCTCCTTTCTTGCCTTAGGTGTTTTCTGTCACATCTCTGTTGAATTCCAGTATTTTTTCTTAGGTGATCTATTCAAAGTGTCATTATCTACTCCTTATTTTGTGAAGGAGGTGAGTACCGGATGCTTTCCATCAGCCATTTTGAAGGCTCCCCTTCATCTCTTTATTCACTGATCAGGTACAAAGACCCTTGAAAAATGAGTGGGTTAAGGGCATCAACACCCCACACAATTGAAAAACCATATGTGATTTTTGGCTACTCCAAAAATTAACTAATATCCTTCCGTTAACTAGAAGTCTTACTGATAATATATTCAATTAACATATAATCATTCTGTATGTTACATGTATTATACAATATAGTTTTACAACAAAGCAAGCTAGAAAAAATGTTATTAAGAAAATCACAAGGAAAAGAAAACATACTTATTGTGTATTAAGTGGAAGTGGATCATCATAAAGAACTTCATCCTCATCCTCTTTAAGTATGCCAAGGAGGAGGAAGAAGAACAGGAGTTGGTCTTGCTGTCTCAGTGGTGGTAGAAGCAGAAGAAAATCCACATATAAGTGGATGCACAAAGCCCAAACTTGTGTTTTTTAATGGTCAGCTGTATTTTTTCTAAAAACGCTTCTCAGGCTATCCAAACCTAAATAAACATGTATTTATTTTACCTACTGTAGAAACTATTGCCATGCAATCATTTAGCAATTACTCATACAATGCCTTATATTAGTTTCTGTTTTATGTGAGCAGCTATTTAGATCTACTTTTGTTTAATTTTCTGAAATTATTTAATAGAAGATTTTATACTATTGGCATATAGTAGGCATTTAAAAAATAGCTGACTTATTGCAGAATCTTCTATTTTAAATTTTATTTATTTATTTTTATTTTTTTACTATAGAATATAGTTTCCTGCATATTCATTATAAAAACATGAGGTATGATAAAAGAGTAAAGTGTTATATTTAAAATTAATCCTTGAAACAATGAATCAAGTGTAACAATATTTCGTTAGGTCAGAAACTTTAAAATACTTAATTTTATAAGTTAAAAAGAATGTTTTGGTAAATACTGCAAAATACTTTTAAAATTAGAGCTGTATATTTTTAAACACCTTTTTTTCAAAAAAGTAATTATACATATTTTGAGTAATGCTCAGTCATAGCACAGAAAATAAAACATAATTTTTATATGACACTCTGATTTATGAGAGCACAAATTACTTTTTAGCATTAAGCCAGTGCAATCATGTGGGTCACCTTCCAAATATAAAGAAATAGGGGGAAAGGAAAGTGGGCAACTTAGTAGGCTATGAATAAGGTCTAAAAGAGTGTGTTCTTATATTTATGTTACAAAAATAAAGTGTGTACTTTTTGAAAACAAATCTTAAATATATTTTCAGGCAGATTCTACATGTTGTTCTGCTGCAAAAAAATGTTGTTTTAACATGTTTCCCCTAAACTGCATGACTTAGAACTAAACATAAAAATGGTATTTGGTTGCTCTTCCAAATGTTATGCAAAAAGAAAAATCAATTTGATGGGAAAACTAGACAAATTAGTCAGTGGGAATTAGGTTTATTAAGAAATTTCACCTAATTTTTGTTGCTTTTAATAGTTGCAGTTTTAACTGAGTGTGAAGAAAAGTTGCCAAGATGACATATGTCACATGTTTCTTCAATTCATACATCCTCAGGCACTAGCCAAAAGCCACTGTATGTGTGTTTTTTTCAAAACCCATGTATGAAACAACAGAAATTCCTTTAATAAATAATGATTGTTATCTACTATGTATCAGCCAATGTGCTAAGCATTGGAACCCTCAAGAACGTCATGATCTGCAAGGAACATATAAGAGACACAAATCCAGAAAAATTAAAATTAAAATAAAAACGCATGGCAGTGATAGCAACAAGCACAGTGGATTGTCGTCAGGAAGGACGTGGGGTCAAAAGAAGATTTCAGAAGGAAATAATAACTGACCACAGTTTTAGAAAATGGGAGCGAGCCTGGAAAGGAGTGGACAGGTGTTTATGCAGACAGAGTTGCACATAGGTAGAGGCATGGGAAGAGAGGAATGACCAGATGGTAAAATATATCCTATATACAGAGGAGCATGTAAATTATCTTCACAGTTGAAAAGAGTTATTTTTTAAAATAAACTCTTCTATAACCATTCTTCACCATTTTTAGAGTAAAAAATTGTTGATTTAAAAATGTGAGGAAACACAGACTTCTACATAATTGTGTACTTTGTTTCATCTAAATGCAGGTGACAGATAGACCTAAGTGAGGTGGCTTTCTTTTTAATACAGAATTTTTATAGATCAGTTTTAGATAATGGCCACAGGAGTCATTAAGAGCCAGAAAATGGTAAGAAGAGACAACACTAGCTTAAAGTGAATGCAAACACATAATCTTTGAGATTTTGCCAGATATGAGTCAAAAATACCTTTTGAGGTAGAAGTTCTAAGAAAGTAAAACATAAGCAAGAATATCTTTTTTAAGGGGATATTTGGAAGCATATTGAGCAAGTTATTGCCAACTAAAACATATCCAAAGATACTGGATATTGTCCTTGATAAATGTTCTAGAAACTTTTAGGACTGAGAAATACTAGGTTAAGCAATGAAGAAAGAGTTGGAGAGAAAAAATTTAATGGTCATTTTGTTTGAGATGAGAATGAATTTTCTCTGTCTGTCTCTCTGTTTCTGAGCACACTATGACTATATGCAAGATTTTCTTACTAAACTTCACAGTTTTCCTTCTATTTTATTGTTAACACTTCCGTTCCCACTAATGTGGTTGGTAAAATAAGTACTTTAATTATTTGCTTGCACATTCAATATTAAAATACCATGCTGTCTTCAGTTTATTATGAGTTCAATTTTCAAGACACTATAAAAATAATATAACAATCCATTAAAAGGGTATTCTAAAATATTTTGTCATTAGGTTATTATTTTATTATCTTCAAGTAAACAAGAAATACATGTGTAAACCTCAGCACATTATAAAAATGTGCCAATAAATTTAAAGAAAATTTATAAACATAGGAATTCTAATAATTTTTCTATATACATGAATGTGATTATTCCAAATTCCATTAGATTTTCTAAAGTATTATATATTTTGTTATTTTTAAATTCTCTATAAACATAATTGTGAAGCCACTTTAATCAAATAATTAGAAACAATAATTTGCAAGCTTGCAAAAAACACATTACATATACATCTTTTACACAATTAAAATCTAAAGAGTGATTCCTGATAAAGTAAATTTAGTGTAAACAGAAATGCAAATAAATAAAAGTTTCATTTCTATATTCGAATTGCAAAAAATTTTGCAATAATGAATATGCTATTTTTCTTGCTTATAAATTGTGGTCAAAAGATGTCTGCTGAATCCATCACAATAGTATCCTAATTTTTCAACTAGAAGAAATTTTAGCAACAAAAAATTAAGTTTAGAATGATACCAAAGCTTAGATTCTTCAATACAAAGAAAAAAAAAATAGTCTCAAATCAATCCTTGTTTTACAGATGAGGAAAAATTGGATCCAAAAATATTAAGTGATTTGTTCAGTTATCCAGGTAGGAATTTCAGGATCAAAACAGGAATTGGGTTTGTTATGTCAAATCCTATGCTAAAGCCTGTAAATAAGCTTCTTCCAGGTCATTAAGTCACCTCTATGAAAGTATTTAGCTCAGTAGTTCATATGATGACGATCCTTTTTAAATGTAATCAACTAAGGTAGTACTCCCTAAGGATAGGGTTAAACACAGCAGGTTCTCAGGACAGGCTGCTGATAAATAGACAAAGATCTAAGTGTGTAGTAAGGAAGAACACTCTATGACTGAGTTATTTAATGGACCAAGTATAATCCATAGGAATTTTTTATATGCCTTTGAATTACATAATTTATTAACAAAACACTAAACAAAACATAAACCTCTCTGAAGCTACAAATGTCACATGACTGAAATCCTGGCATATTTTGCTAAATAGAATACAGTAAACAATCAACACTGATTTTGATAAAATGTTTCAAGGTTTTTCAATGAAACAAATTCTTTGAACAGAGTGAAAATTAATTTTTACAGATTATATCAATACAAATGTTATATAAAACAATTTCTTAAAAGGAATAAAAACTAAGTTTTACAGATTATATAAATACGTCCAACCTCTTTTACATGGAAAACAGTATGAAATTTAGCCTATTCTGATATGTTTTCACAATTTTATATAATCTACAACTTATTCTCCTAAACTTTTTTTTAATGTTAGACTTTTAATTGGGCTACTTACAACAGAGAACAAAATGTTTTATCATACATTTTTCCAAGTATTTTATATAAGTGTAATTAAGTTTCATCATGCAGGTTCAAGTTGCATTGCCACGATTAAGTGGCTGTGAACTATTGATTTGACTTATTTAACATTTCAGTAACAACTAATGCCAGTGATTATTGCACTGTATGGAAGTTGCAAAAAATAATTATAATATTCAACATTTATTTTAATTGAAACTTAAAACTTTATTTAAGAACATGACCAGCCATCTTAATTTACCTTCTAACTAAATCATTGTTTGAGTTGTATATGTTTGGAAAATTTATGTAATATTTTTAAGCCTTAATATCACTATTTATAAAATTCCGATAACAATTCTTACTTGCAAGATCCCTATACATATTACAGATTATGCATGTAAAGCAACTAATAAAGTGTTTGGCACCCAAATCTTAATTCACTTGCATTTAATCATGCTGGACCTATACAGACCTTTAAACAGTACAGCAATTATAATCATATTATATTTTTTTCTGAAATATATCTTATTTATACATATTTATTCAGATAAGCAAAACATAATTAGCAGAAATAAAAATCAGTGTAATTTATTATCATTTTTGCATTGCCTCTGAGGGCAAGAGATTTCTATTAGAAAACTGGTATCTGTGATATTTATGGACATAGCTGCAGGTAAAGATGATGATGATGATTGTGCAGGAATGCCATATGAATTATTTCAAAAGTGGTAATAAACTTATATTGATCCATTTTTACATAAACTGTCAACAAATTCCCTCAAGGCCAGGCCTTAACCCATTATATATATATAATGAAAGTGTTAAAGCTTGTAGCATAGGTCCTGGAAGTGCCCTATAAATGTAATCACTATGCATATTGATTGTAATCACTATTGATTACAATATTGAATGTAATCACTATGCATATGATATATATGCATAGTGATTACATATATATATATATATGCATAGTGATTACATTTATAGGGCACTTCCAGGACCTATGCTACAAGCTTTAACACTTTCATTCATAATAAGTTACATGGTCTTTTTATAACACTATGATAAGGCTATGTTCTCTACTTAATAAATGAAATACTTAAGTGCCTGACTGAAGATTACACACATAGCATAACCAGATTGCAAATATAGGGAGTCTGAATCCACAAGGCATACACTCAAGGCCCCTCATGCTGCCTGATGTTGCTGCTGTAGAAAGGACACAGATAAATAGAAAGTACCATGACTGACTGTTGTCTAGAGTTCTTTATCTCTGTATTTTGAAATCAATAGATTATCTAATGGATTAAGATAACATAATCATTTTCTTTCAGATGAACAGCTGTGATCAATTTAGCAGGTGGTAACTTTTTTTCCCCAGTGAAATGGGAAAGAAAATGTTAGGGTACATTACAGGTAATAAGGTAAATTATTTGATAAAATTTTCATTTCAGTTGCATATATGCATGTATGTATACTGGATCATTATATAAAAGGTGTTTCTTTTAGGTTATAATCCAAAGAAGTTTTGAAAGCTGACTTTTTTTAAAAGGGTGATCAGAAATTTGGAGGAAAGACAGAATTGTTTGTTCATAACATGTAGTTTCAATTTTGTGGTTATATTTCAACTCTTTACACTATTTACCTTCAGACTTCTAGAAACCTTTTCTACACTCCAGGTTCTTTTTGTGGTCATCTATTATTCTGTGGTCATCTATGAATGAACAAGCATACAGGCCCATCATGGGGTCAAACCTGTAATCCTGATTCCATCATCACTTTTCTCTCCTATCTTCAATTTGTCATCAATTTCTAAAGATATATTAGATTTGCATTCTTCTTTCCATTATCAAATTTTCATTAATTTATTTCAGACACCATTTCTCTTTCCTTAATTTCTGTTCCAACTTCCTTCTTTGCCTCCAGCCTATCTTGTTTAATCCATTCTCCTTAGTGCTACTGAGGGAGCCTCCTAATCCATAGATAGGATCATGTTACCTCCCTGATAATTTATTTACATCTTTCTCATTAAGCTGACAATAAGGTGAGGCTCTTCATGGTTCAATTGTAACTTACTCCAGCCTTATCTCTCAGAACTCATGACTTAAATACTACAAAATAGTTCATGCAAAAATCTGAAATTTTCTCGGAGTACTTTCTGCTCCATTTTGCTGAAAATGTTCTCCCTTTTCCTTTCCTCACACATACTCCTCTTTGGCCAATTCCTACATATCCTTTAGTCCTCATATGATAAGCCATTGCTCAGGAAGCCCCCCTGGATCCTTTATTTCTTGGTTGGGCATCCCTATTAGTGTTCTTTTTATTTTTATTACTGTTCCTATAACAACACTCATCCTGATGTGCTAGAATTGCATCTCTACGCATCTGCGTCCATCACCAAACAGTAAATTCTTTGAGATCAGTGAGTATGTGTTTTGCACACAGAGTATGGCATAGGGCCTGTTGTGTACTACATTCTTATAAAGCATGTGTGTTGAATGAATGAACGAATATATTTTTTAACTTTTATTTTTTCTTCTTGAGACAGAGTCTCACTCTATCACCCAGGCTGATGTGCAGGGATGCAATCTTGGCTCACTGCAGCCTTCGACTTCTGGGTTCAACAATTCTCATGCCTGAGCCTCCCCAGTAGCTGGGATTACAGGCGTGTGCCAACATGTTCAACTAATTTATGTATTAATATATTTTAGTAGAGACAGGCTGCTCTCAAACTCCTGAGCTCAAGAGATCTGCCCACCTTGTCCTCCCAAAGTGCTGGGATTACAGGCATGAGCTACTGCACTCGGCCAAATAAATAATTTTTCTTTTTAAAATGAAATACTTACTTGGCAGAGACCACCTACTGTTATGCAATCATTCTATAGTCTTTAAATTTTAACACTAATTTCGGGTATCAAAATTTATATTTTTAAATTTTTATATATTTATTGTCATGTGAGATTTTATGGTGGTCAAGTTCAAAGGGCCCAAATATCTAGTCGCCCTAATAATATTTTCAGTATTTTTCAAAAGCTTACAGATTTTGATCATTTACTAATGACACTCCACTGCTCACTCAAAGCTACACTGACTAGCACAAATATCCTGCTTCTTTGCTTAGAGTGAGGCTGCTGGTTGGCACATTTTGATGAGAAATTCTGATCGGCAGGCATATGCAGATTTGGATATTTAAAAAAAAATGAAATAAGACATTTTAAAAGTATCAGGTTTACAGAGAAAAAGTTTACTAAAACATATCCTAAGGAAAAAGACTTTGAAACCAGTTACCTAGCAAACTATAAAAGCTAAATGCCCCAAATTGTAATGATAGCCAGTTGCACCAAAATTCAATGTTATTCATATTTTATTTTTCAAGATAAAAAAGTTACTGTGTATTGCCAAGTTTGAAACTGAATGCTGTATCTCATTCCTTTAAGCCAAATCTTTACAAGAAAAGGATTTCTACTTCAAAAGAAAGTGACACAATACTCATAATTAACATAAAAATAAGCATTTGCCTAATTTCAGGAGAGTACATTAAATCATTAGTATAAGTGGTGTTTTGCTCTGCACTCTCTTTACATTATTCCATCTCTTTCCATCTGGGAGCAAACTTAACAAGCAATTTAAAAATAATTGGTGAATTAAATTCTCATTGGTGGCATCATTTTCCTTTTTCGCGTATGTCTTCAACAGACTTACTCTAGCAGTACCATTAATATAGCTGTGGTAAAAAAAAATCTGCGCAAATGGCATATTATAAAATGAAATGGTAACATATTGTGTTGCTTGGGATCAGAGTCAAGTCTAGAGGCAAAATAGAAATAACAGATGCAATACAAATGTAGAGTTATTATGTGTGTCATACTGGAATCTAGCCTCACAAAATTAGCACAATATGCTCTACCTGAGGATAAGCTAGGGAAAAGAAAAAAAAAAAAAAAAAAAAGAAAGAAGGAAGATTGTGCCAGCAACATAAATGGAGAGATAGAAACATTTTCATCTTAATATGGTGATATGTTTTGAAAAGAAATTGTACATAGATTTTTTATTTAAAATTTCAGACCAAGAGAAATGCCTTCTGTATTAATATAGTTCTCCAAAATGTTTTTTGGATCATGAAATTTCTGACATTCCTTTTGAATTTAGTGAATTTACTAGTTTGAATGGGCCTAATTAAATTCTTCCCTAAAGCTATTTACAGAGGTACCTCCTGATTTTATTAGTCCTTTAGTGATGCTGCATGTCTGGTTTGGAGAGTAACTTCCAGCAA
The DNA here is from genome assembly GCF_028858775.2 of Pan troglodytes. Lineage (NCBI taxonomy): Eukaryota > Metazoa > Chordata > Mammalia > Primates > Hominidae > Pan > Pan troglodytes. The sequence continues at coordinate 66,884,731 of NC_072406.2, forward strand.
ATGAATAGTATTTATGCTTAAAACTTAAATGTGTGTGTGTAACATATTGAATACATAATTTAATATAATATCTTTAATACTATGCTTTACTAATTATCTAATTTATGTGTGATACATCGTATCATCATATAGCTGCCTGGGTTTGTTTTGAATTGTAATCCAAAATTAATTATCTCAATTATAATAACTTTTATCTTTACATTAAAAAGTAAAAGACCCCTTTTCCTCATCCTCACAGAAAAAAATAAGAATGTTAAAAAGAATCAAAACTATGTTTTTTGGTGAAATTACTGGCTCCATTTATTTGCCCTCCCACTACTTATGCTTTTTTCCATATAACTTTGCAGTTCCTTCTCTAAAAATTCCCTCTACTTACCCGTTTCTGAACAAAAATATCTCACTTCTCACAGAAAAAAATGAGGGATTTGAAAAAATAATACTGTTAAATTATATAAACATATAGTAAGCATTTTCTTACAACTGTGAGTGTAAATGATGTCACATTGCATTTACTATCCACCATTCACTACCTCACTTCACCGCCTCAGCTACCACAACTCTCAGAATAAGTACCCATCTCCAGAAAAAACTCTTGAGTCTGTTTTTAGTGATTTGATTTAGGTGAGTGTTAAATTATTTGCCTCGAAATATAATTATGATTCACTAGAGTTGAAAATAAAAATTACTATTATAATGAGCTCTACGAGCTAGATGAACAAGTCTACACACCATTTGTAAAGTACAGTGGTTTTGCTAGCTAGTTGGTAGAATCACGATCAAGTGATGCCATCTTGGCCAGCCATCAGCAAACTGTAATAGCTGATACTGATAATTATGAATAACAGCAAACTTGAAAATAATTACATAATTAAATACTTATTTGTGTAATGAGCTGCTTTTAGAATCTATGCCAGTGGGTCAAGTAAGAAGAAGTAATTGGATCACTAGGAGACATTTAGTAGTTAAGAGACTTGCTTATGCACACCTAAAAACTCAATGGAGGTTAAGTAGCATATCACTGCCAAAGAGATTCTCTAGCACTGGTGGGCCTGAGCAAAACCGTAAGTGGCCTTGTGAGACTGTGGGACTTTAGCACATTACTACAATAGACTCATAATCTTACCTAAATCAAAGACTCTGAAAAAAAGTGTTATTTGCTACTTAAAATGCAAACCATTCTACTTCAAAATATATAGAGGAGAAAGAGGACTTGTCCCAAGATAAAATGTGTCACATTTGACAACTATCAACCTTATCAGAGTCTAAAACTTATATGAATACATGCTGAAAGTGGATGCTCTTAGTTGTATTTATCCCCATTATTAAACCTAAATAGAGAAGATCAAAGCCAAGGACTTGAATTTTGAATTATTAGTAGCTACAAATTTCTTTCTTTAAGCTTTCTGGGGCAAGTGACTGCCAACTTCACAGAGTAGAAAATCAAATTAAAATGGAATAAATATTATTATTCTGAAGACAAGTGTTCCTTTTTTCAGAGAAACATTAAAAGTATTTGCTAAGTATGATAAAACATATATTTCTAGAAAACAGCAGATATAAGACAGTGATTTTCATTTTTTTCTATTGACAGTATAAACGTTAGTATAGAAGTATGAGAGCCCGTATTGCCGATGTTTGGAGACTAACATTCCTTGCAAAGAGATGTCTATGTCCTTTCCAACTCTAATAATCTGTGATTCTATAATTTGATATTAAGCGAAGAGTTTAGTAACACCTAATTTCTGAATTGAAAAGAATTTTTAAAATTCTCACCCACTTACTCAATACTTGATTTTCTTCTATATGAATAGCACAGTCATATAGTTCATGCTTGAGCCAAATTTATATTAGCCTAAATACATTTTTGATGAAATATTTTTGTTTCACAAAAATTCTTATATTACAAAATTTTCTCTAATATATATATGCTTACTGCATTTTAAATCAGTCTGGCTCTACTGGAAATTGCTTCATATTAAATTATAAGAAATTTAATAATCAATAGTAAGTATTTGGCTGGGTTAACCATATTTCTTACATAACAAATGCTGATAAATATATGTGTGTGTGTGTGTTTGTGTATATACTCTCATCAAATTCTAATTAACAAAAATGTTTAAAATATGTTGATAAAATGCAAATAAACATTCACAATATTATTATGATTTCATACATGTTTTGCATCAAAAATGGCAACTTGCTATTATATTAATAGCTACATTTTAATTGGGGTCTCACTAATCTAGAGGCTACTCTAATAGCTTCCATGTATTGAATGCTTCCTTTGTCTGGAAAGATAGACTTTTATATGTTAACATTGGTAATTTCTGGATGATGGGACTGCACATCATTTTATCTTGTAATTCTTGATTCTGATATTTCTACAATGAACAAACATTATAAACACGATTTTAAGATGTTATAAAATATATATTATCCTATTTCTCTTTTATTTTTATTTTTCAATAGTTTTTAATTTTTATACAAGCTTTGGTCAGTGAGTAATGGTACTTCCACAGAATACATAAGATTTCAATGTCCAAAGCAAGTCAGTCTGTATTGCATATATTCAGAGCTCCATCAAGTAAAATTCAATGTTAATACAGAGGTAAGTGTTAACAGAGAGGAACAATGAAAAATCCTATTTAGGACCTGACTTCAAATCTCATAAGAGATCAGAAATACCACTGTACTGCTGAAAGTGTTTTCCTAGGAAAAACAGTTTTCATAGCATAGCTCGCTGAGAATTAACTGATTTTTGGCAATTAGATCACCCATTTTTGAGTTAAAAAAAGATAACAATTGAATATCATTTGAACTTCTAATACCTATTAAGAAAAAAGTTATTTAAAAATGTTTGGAATTTTTGGTTGGAAATCTATGCAGTTTTGAAATTAAAATATCAATTGTGAGAATAGTCTCATTCAAAGTTGAAATACACTCTTCAGTAACAAAATAATACTGAAAAGGGTGAGTGCAATGACAAGAACATCATATGAACAGATATTATATTCTGGAAAAAGTATAAAAGCAGATTCAAGTGATAGAGATTGATATCCCAATTAAATTAAAAGAATGCCCAGAAAATTAGCATAATTTTCAATAAAAATGATACTTTATTATGAGTAGGTAAGTAGAGAGTGTATTTATTTAGATGCTCCCCACTGGTGTCCTTGTGAAAATGGATGTCAATTGTGTCAATAATAAGCAATGCTACTTGCACCTCAATTTCTCAGAAGGTGTTCAGGAAAAGAAGGTACCAGGTGCTTTAGCAGGCAATGGGAATGAGGTTGGGATATTCGAAAAATAAAAAAGGGAAAGATTAACTGAAACACTTGTAAGGAGATTTAGATCTCCAAAATTCTTCTTTAACTCACAATCAATTGACTTCAGATTTGCCTATGCCCATATATCACCCCTCACACATCAAGATTAGAAGCAAGCACATATAGCAGTGGCGAGGTAGCGAATAGAATAAAGTAGCCGTTTGTAGCCCAGAATCAGAAATGTAGGAAGTGATCCAGAGAATAGAGCTTGCATACTGACTACAGGGGGACTATGCAAGGAGTAAAATATTAATTTCTAGGCAGGTGCCAGAATCTAAACAATGATAAGCAGGTATATATCTACCAGCTATCAGAAACAAACATGACAGAGATTCAAAGTAGAGAGTCACGCAGACTAATAAAAGATAACAGTGGTCAAACAGTATAGAAACAATGTAATGATCACAAATGATTCTGTTTCTGCCATCCTTCTTCTAAAATTCTATATGTGACAGAAAGTCTAAAATGAAACAAAATAATATGGAAATTATAATTAAAAATTACTCTTGACTGAGTTACAGTCAACATGAACATAGGGATATGGACAACAGCAACATTAGAGGGGTCATATTTGCAGGGTCTTTCTGGAGTCAAGTGAATTTGGAATTACAACATGGTATGTGTTTAATGCTTAGCAATTATGTTATGAGCAAACAACAAGTTATATTGGTGTGGGATTTTGAGCAAAATTGCTTTATTTATTTTATTTATTTTATGAAGGGAGAGGACCGAATTTTAAATTTCAGTTAAGCCTTTCCATTTGCAGAAATGGTGGATTTTCATTTTAGGAATCTTCCATTAGATAATGTCAGCTCCTAATACTTCTCATTCTTTTATAATTTCTTTTTTTATTAAATTGAGATTCTCAATGAGGTCATAGTGTAATGGAGAAAAAATAGGTCTGCAAGAAAATTGTGATGTCTTAACCAACAGAAGGTGATAGGATCGCAGGTGATAAAAACAAATGAAATAAAAGAAACAGAAAACCTAAAGAAATCAATCCTATACTTTGTCCACTCCATTTTTTTTCTCCTTTATTTCTTCCACTTTTTCTTTTGAAAGGTACCCTTTTAGTTCCAAAAATGTAGAGAAGGGTATATTCATTATTTTAGTTTTTGTTTTATTTCAGTTGCTTTAACAATATTTTTCTATTTGATCCTAACATTCACCCTATCAAAAAGATATTTTGAATGTTTTGACAAATAAGGGTGATGATGTTCAGATTTCAGTGATGCACTTAGTAATTAGCAGAGCCTGTATCCAAACTTGAGTTTGACACATTTTTAATACCTATGCTATTCCTTACAAGCTATGTTAGCTTATAGATGATTTTTCCCACTGCCCAAAACTAATTTTTTATGTCCTTCATAATCTTCAGAAATGTTTTTTGCCACTTTAAGGAGGAAAAACTGTCTGTAAAATCCAAAACAGCAATTTTGCTGTTGCAATGGAACCCAACGAGTGATGCCAGCCCATTGAATTGAACAGAAAGACAGTGATGATTCTTTGTGAAGAGAAAAAATATACATACACCTCTATAATGTGAACCGAGCATAATAAGTGGCATTTTTGCAATTTGGCTGCTTGACATCCTGTGTGAAGTTCTGAATATCCTTTTTTTGAGCATAAAGCAAGGACATGGCTTTTTTTCCCCTTCACGCACTCAAGGGACTCACTCAAACACCTAATAATGCTGTTCAACCTTTAATACATTCATAATGGAATTCCCCAGTTAGCGTGTTTTCACTTGCCTGGGTAGAGGCACCAGCTGCAGCCTCTTCAAATACTTAAAAGAAAATACTGTTCACATTAATTGTAAGAATCTTCAAAAGAATGCTAGAATACCTCAAATGGAAAATTCACCAGTAGTAGCAGACAAGAAGACATAGAGCATAGGAGTGAATAGTAGCTATAAATCAGATACAAGCCACATTAATGAATTGAGATAAGAAGTGTGAAATAAAATCGATCCCAGCTCATCAGAGAAGGAGGAGAGGGTTATTTTTAATCTTGGGATGAATTTAAAATCAATAAAAAAGTATAATAGTCTCATAAACAGAAATCAAACGACAATGCAAGGAGTTGGAAAAAAATTAAAAACAAAGGGAAAAAAGTACACCAATTTACTTCAACAGTTACAAGAAGCCTTATTTGATAGTGTTAACTGTATTCATAATGAACATGTGTATCGAGCCTTTTAAAACATCCCATCAAGCACTGCACAGTTGAATGTGACCACTCAAATAATATTTGGTGAACATAAAGAAGAATGCCCATAAATAATAATCTTCCAAGTCAAACATCTTAGATCTAAAAGTTAAGGCTACAGGAAGAGTGAGAAATCTGTGTGAAGACACTCATAATTAACAATATATAAGCAACTATATAAGGCTGAAATAGGCAGGGATTGTGAAATTCCACAATATGAGAACACTTATTTTCTTTTTTTCCTCTCATAAATTTTGTTCAGAATACCAATTTGGGGAATCAAGCAGAAGTAATCCCTGCTAATAGTGCTGACACTATGTCAAAAGTCTTGAGCAATAAAAAAAAAATCTCTGACTTTCTATATACCAGAAACTTTCATTTTACCCTAGAAAATCAAAGGACCCCTTTAACTAAAAATGTGTTTCTAGAAAAGTGTTCCAAAATACGTCATATGGGGATCTAGCTCCTCAGCCAAGCAATTGAGCCTCTTCCTTTTGTAAGCAGCATATCAAAGTAAGGCCAAAGTTGGATACTAAGAAAAGAATGGAGTTACTTATATTTAATATTTGGAATACAAAATAAGAGCAAAGTATAATTGCATAATGCTTGCTACATTTCAAATTTGTCTCCTTCTGGAAGGAACTTCATCTCTGCTCCCTGAAAGCCAAAAACAACAGGCTACTATTTTTGTTTTTCATGAAGCTAGATATTAGCCAGTTGCTAGACTTCAACTGTGATATATTCATGAGAAGACACAAGCTGGAGAATTTCAGCCTAGACTAAGCAGGACAGATGGAGTTGCTTTTTACCTTTATACAGATCACGAGTTTTTAGCCATTTATTTTTCAAAAGTCTAGTCTTCAGCACGGAGCATCCATATGCGTGTGTGCAATTCACATTGAGTTCTGAAACAAGACTTCTGGTTTATCCATAAATCTGGCAAAATAAATTCTCGAGGCATAGCCTGGCAACAAATAACTTGAATAAATTCTTTAAAGCTCTTTTGTAGTGAAATAATATTAGAGGTTGGGGCAAAGACAAAGCCATGAGAGGTGTTGATCTCTAACGGTTTTATGAAAAGATGTTTAAGTAACTTTTCAGTGGCATCAATTTAAAAATCTAGTCAGTGATGTAACATTGAGGATGGAGTTTGCTGACTTTTATCTTCTGAGTAGTCAGACTAACCAGGTGTTAGTAATTTGAATGTAAGCAATAAAGACTGTGAAGCCACATTGATATAGTTACCATAAATGGGAATCAGTGAGTCCCACCAGCGTCACAGAGAACAATTCAGTCAGTAGCTTGGGCAGGGCCCTGCTAGTCATTAACAACTCCATTAAGCTAAGACAGAAACTGGAAGCATTGCCCAGAGAGGTAATCAGAAACACTATGCTCCCAAGACTTTCCTTAACAGGTGCTCATTTTCATCCTGGTAAGATTTAGAACTAAGTATATACATATTTAAGAGAATCATATTAGAGTATGAATATTTGAAATCTATCAATATTTACTATTTTATATTCTCAAAATATTTAAGATAATTTGGCTTTTTGAATCACATTTGTACTTATGATGTATAATTAAGTAATTTATATACAGTTATATTAAACTTAGATCTATTAATTTCACATAGTAGAGGCTACTAGTTACTCCCAAATATGTTCATTCTTCCTTTCTTTCTTCCTTTCCCTTCCTTCCTTCCTTTCTTTTCTTTCTTTCTTTTTAAAATACTACTCCTTCCTGTACACTGATTTTTTTTCCTTTTTTGTTAGCAGTAAAAATCTTGATTTTTTTTTGTAAGTCTAAAAGACTGTAAAACCTTCCATTCTCTGCTCAGTTATTTGTGATGTTAGGACTGAGTTCTAACTACTTAAATGTATTTATAGTGCTATATAAAACTTCCAGAAAGCATCTTTGGGGGAACAGGGGCTTGCCCTCTTCTTCTTCTCTCCATTCTCTTTCTTGGGACTCTACTTTAATGACTCCAGTTTAAGCAGCCATTAGAGACCATGAGATTAAGGACTAGACCGTGGCCATGGAATGATGTTGAGCTAGGAGAAGGTGAGTTAATGAGGTCTTCAGAGAGCTGCAGTACTAGCTGCTGGTTTCGTATATCTAGACTTCTTTTATAAAACGCAAACTGCCATTCATACTTGTCATTATTATATATTTGGGAGGTTCTCTATTTCAAGAAGCTAAGCCATATACTAAATAGTTTGTATTTAAAAAGTCAGAGTATTTTAAAAGGATATATGCATAATGGAATACTATTCAGCCATAAAAAGGAAGGAAATGATTTCTTTGCAGCAACATGGAAGGAACTACAGGCCATAATCTTAAGTGAAACAACTAAAACACAGAAAGACAAATATCACATGTTTTCACTAAAAAATGGGAGCTAAATAATGTGTACACATGGACGTAAAGTGTGGAATGATAGAAAATGGAGACTCAGAAGGGTGAAGAATGGGATTGGGGTTCACCATGGGAAATTAATTAATGTATACAAGTGTGTGTTATTCTGGTGATGGATACACTAAAAGCCCTGACTTCACCACTACCCAATGTGTTCATGTAGCAAAATTACATTGTTGTCACATAAATTTATACGAATAAAAATAAATCACTAAAATTACAACTTTTCTCTTATTAGCTTTATGAGGTTTATTTAAGTATTCATGAGTGATGTCTTTCAGTCAAAACAACTACAAAGGAAATTTTCTATCTAGATTTATATAACTGATATAAAATATCTCTATAGATCTATCCGTACATCAACATCTATCTATCAATTACTTCTAAAGGTTATTAACTATACAGTTTTGTAAAAGGATGCACACATTAATCAAGTCCCCTTCTCCTCTTAAAGTCATAGTCAAAAGTTGTTAGAAGTTGCTATAAATATAAGTAAATAACATGGTTTTGTAGGCTAAACCCAGATAGTAAAGGAACTAAACTAATATTGTAATGTCCTAGCCTTTTATTTTAAAAAACAATAAAAATGCATATATACACAAAACTGTTTTCTTATGCAAAATGCTGATAAGCATTTTTTCTAAAATAAATCAAGGTCATGTGATCAAAGTGAAGCTTTTGACAAATTAGACTAGTTTGATAACCTGGGTTTTAAAGAAACTGTATCCTTTTTCCTTGATTTTAGAAGAGAACAGCAAAAGATAATTATAAATTTTATTTTATTTTAAAATATAATGTGTATTTTTATCACTAAAAGACGAGTTAATATGAAATTCCTAAACTTTTCATACTGTTTTACTATTGAGCTAACATTACTACCACATATAAGTAAAATAAATTTAAAACTGTGTTTTCAATCAAATTAGATTATAATTTTAAGAAACATTTTTATAGTAATGGAATATAGTTTTGAACTTATATTAAACCCAAATTAATTGGATACTTGGATTATTTTTAACTAAAGTAGAATATTAAAATATTGGTTACCAGCGTAATTTTGACATACATTCCTTTGATTCTTATTTTTACATGTTATAGAGTAGCAATAACTTAGGGCCATGTTTGAAAATGTCTTAATGTTTGCCTTTTTAAGGTATGGTAAAAAAAATGTGTATGGCTGTCAGATATCATACTATATGTATTCATTAGCATAGCTGTAGTGTTAGACAAATCTAAACCCCATTTCACTCCATGATGTAGAAGTTAAATACTAAAAATTATATTAATATGGGTAATTTAAAATATACTAGAATCAGTACTGGCAGATAAGAAGAATTGTGTATGAAAAGAAAGATAATGCACTTTTGTTTATTAAGGGAAAATGAGAGCAGTTTTGTCCTAAAGTGAAGTATCAGGTATTTTCAGATGTGAAATAGAATAGTAAATGATAAAACCTAAGCAAATACAGGAAGTCATAGTTTTTGGAAACGATAATTTAATTATCTTAGATTATAATATCAAAAAATAAGGAATCTCAAAAAATGTAGTAGAATATGTTAAAATTTTCCCAAGAGTAGGTTAGTTTTCATGGTTGGTCAGTTAATACCGAAGCATTAAAGAAGCTTGTGAATCTTTTACTGCCAAATATTAACAGCGCAAAACTAGACTTTTTCTATTGAAATAATAAATTAATCTTGAATTACTTAGTCTGATTTTAACAATATATAATAATTATTTTCCTTCCATGTAACCTTCTCACATGAATGGTTCACCAGAGTTGTTCCTGTGTGTTGTGCTGAATTTATTATGCCCTGGATCAATCAATTCTGAAGGAGCTAAGATACCATTAAATTGTGTTAATACTTTCTGTTTATTTAAAATATTGTATTTTCCCTTGATTAACTTGTATTCAAGCCATGACCTTTTATTGTTCTCAAATACTGATATTAATATTCTAATCAAGTGAATAGATCCCTCTGATAACTCTTGACATTTTCTTCTCAAAATTAATTCCTAAATTTAGAAAAATACAATTTAGTGTGCCTTTTATACCTAATACTATCTTTGTGATATCTCAGATGATCACAGAAAAATCACAAATGTTTGTCTTTTACTCTATAAAAAAGAGTAATGCTGAAAATAATTACAGTTGTTGGATATGCTCCTCATTTCTTACATAGCTCAACACTATGATGAGAGCTACAAGAGGAGTTGTTAAACAAAAGCCTTCTCTAAGATAGTTTTGTTCAGGAAAAACATATATTGATAATTCTCTGGAGTGTAGAGTCTCTGAAATACATACATCATACACGCATACAGGCATACATTAGAGAGAAGAGAGATGTACGTATACATATTCTGGAGACTGTACATTCTGGAGATTTATAAATATCCTTATACTTATTTTTAACCTCAGAACACAATTACTAAATACCCTTATGACTAAATATATATTATACCTTAATAGATCTTACTATTCTTTATTCTTATGTGTTGGTCCTCTAATAAATTTGCCATAGCCATTTAATTCTGTCTTTGCCAGGTTAAGATTTGCTTGCTTGCTTGCTTGCTTGCTTGATTTCAACTGTCCTGTCTTCAATTTCAAATGAGGAAAATAATATCCACAAGTGCACCTAGGTAAAATGTTTAGTTCAATAACTGGCATGTGATCACAATTAAATTATAAATCTGATGCTAAAATGAAAACTCAAAATGAGAAAGCATTAGGATTATATTTCTGCTTCTCTGACATGAACACTTTATAATTTAATTGAAGAGAAATGTTGAGTGGCTAACAGCCAGAGGAACAAGCATGGCTGTCAATGCATCTTGACTTTCTAATTCCTCACATAGGAACTTTAAAAGTTAGCATATGGCTGAGCGTGGTGGCTCATGCCTGTAATCCCAGCACTTTGGGAGGCTGAGGCGGGCGTATCACGAGGTCAGGAGATCGAGACCATCCTGGCTAACACGGTGAAACTCTGTCTCTACTAAAAACACAAAAAATTAGATGGGCGTGGTGGCAGGTGCCTGTAGTCCCAGCTACTCGGGAGGCTGAGGCAGGAGAATGGCATGAACCCGGGAGGCACAGCTTGCAGTGAGCTGAGATCATGCCACTGCACTCCAGCCTGGGTGACAGAGCAAGACTATGTCTCAAAAATAAATAAATAATAAATAACTAATAAATAAATAAATAATGTCTCAAAAATAAATAATTTTTTAATAAAAAATTAAAAAAAAGTTATCATATGATATGTCCTCAAGTTTATGTTGAAAATGTAAATCACAGGTTTTTAAACTTTGCCACGTAACAGAATCAGCTGTGTAACTTTAAAAACAGACATATGCCATCCCACCCGATCCACTGAATCAGAATGTCTGAAGTAGAGTATTTTACAAATCTTCATCAAAAATATCAATGACTAGTAAAAGTCAAAATACTGATCATATTAACTGAATATTTCATATGTAGGGCTCTTTGTCAATTTACTATTTTTTAGCTTAAATAAATGATTTTGTGAAGATATAAAATTAGGAGAGACTATTTTACATAGGTGTATTCCAAAAATATCACCTTTCCTTAAGTCAGATACTGAAGTAATGCTCCAAAACCCAACAATTACATGTTACTCCAGATGCATTAGCTTTAATGGCATTGGGTGGTGGTTTAATTTTTAGCCCACCCTGGCCAGGGATATTTCCTTAGTGACAGCAGTATGGTCTGCAGCAAATGTGAACTTTAGGAAATGCACTAACATATAAGGGAAAGGCAGCTATCAGCATTCAGTCTTCTCTGAAGGTAAGTATAGCAAATTAAGAGAGATGTAGTAGAAATGCAGTAGCAGTTAAGGGATCAATTCAAAGTTATCAGAAAAGCGTATCTTGTAGGACAAGTTCAAAGCTGAAGATTGAATTTTAAATGTTATTGTGTGTTACATGCCAGTCTCTTTGCATATTTTAAATTTCTTAACAAAATCCACTAACAAAGTATTATCCCTATGATGTCTCAAAAAAAAAAAAAAAAGAGAAGTTAAAAAAAAAAAAGAAATGAAACTCCAAGAAATATGATCAAATTCACACAGTTAACAACTGGAAAATTCTGAATGTAAAGATAGCTTTTTCAAGTATCTAAGTTCTTTCTTCAACAGTCCACATAGTTTTAAGAAACCAAAACTACATTACCTTGTAACTTCCCAGGTTAGGTTTATAGAGTAGATGATTAGAAAGTAATAAGTTCTTAAGAGGTTAAGAAGAGAAATTTAACTTATTCCTTTGATATTGCTAGGGAAGAAATAAAGAAAGCAGTGGGGACAATTTCTTGTAGTTGGAACCCCTTATATCATTTTTTATTTTTCATTTTTAAGAGCAATACAGAGAAGATTCATCAATCTATGTTCAGGTAGTAATTGCTTTTTACTATTTTAAGCTCATCTGTAAAAATCAAAGTGAAACTGACTAGGTTTTATGATATTTTCTGAAAAGTCAAAATTCTGGTCTTTGCTATCCCTTTTAGGAATATATGGTAAAAGTTTTCCTATTTGCTCATTACTGATTCATCTGCATAATGAAGAGTTAAAATCTTATTGAGAAATGCCTTGCAATCAGTTGAGAATCTAATTGTACCTGTTTGGAAAGGTTAGTTACAAAAGCACCCACGGTGATCCAAACTTATATTATACATCCTCTGATTATCACATTTAAAGTAATATGTCATTTGTTATTCATATTTAGTGTTACGACTCTTTAATAATGATCTATTTCCCTTTAAAAGGACAGCTGCAATAACAGCAAAATTGTAAACCTTAAGTGTAGCATAAGAATTCAAGGTGAAACACATTCCAAGTAGTAGCTTAAAATGTCAGTATCATACATGGCTCCCTGAATAAAAGAGGCAAGACGTGTCAACCTGAACAGACATTCATCTCTTTGCACTAAAGTGAGAGATACAAAGACCTGTACCACTCCCAGTAGAGAGATGTGCTGAGACATTCAAGAGTCAAAGACGCTCAGCTGTCTGAGGCAAATACTGTGAGTCTTCAGGTCTCTGTAAATTGTTCTACAGCTGTGAAGGATTCAAAGTAAAATTTCAGAATGATCATAAATGAATAAAATGTGGTGGATTATAGTAGTTACTGTCTTTGGCTGTCCATAATTTATTATGTTTCTACTTCTTGTAACTGTACAGTAGTTCTCCTTTATTCAAGTGCTTGCTTTCCTTGGTTTCAGTTGCCTACACTCAACTGTGTTCCAAAATTATTAAATGGATAATTCTAGAAATAAACAAGTCATAAGTTTCAAATTGTGTGCCATTCTGAGTAGCATGATAAAATCTGTTACACCTCTCCATTCCTTTTTTATAACAAGAATAAGGGTGAGTACAGTACTATAAGGTATTTTAAGAGACAGACTACATTCACATAACTTTTATTACAGTGTATTGTTATAACTGTTCAATCTTATTATTAGGGTTGTTAATCTCTTACTGCCTTTAATTTATAAATTAAACTTTATCCCAGTGTACTAGTCTGTTTTCATGCTGCTGATAAAGACATACCTGAGACTGGGCGATTCACAAAAGACAGAAGTTTAATGGACTTACAGTTCCACATGGCTGGAGAGGCCTCACAATAATGGTGGAAGGCGAGGAGGAGCAAGACATGTCTTACATAGATGGCAGCAGGCAAAGAGAGAGAATTTGTGCAGAGAACTCCTCTTTATAAAACCATCAAATTTTGTGAGACTTATTCACTGTCACTAGAACAGCACCAGAAAGACTTGCCCTCATGATTCAATTACCTCCCACTGGATCCCTTCCTCAATACATGGGAATTCAAGATGAGATTTAGGTGGGAACACAGTCAACCATATCACACAGTTATATAAGTATAGGAAAAATGTAGTATAAATAGGGTTCAGTATTATCCATGGTCTTAGGCATCCACTGGGGGTCTTGGGATGTATTGTCTGTGGATAAGAGGGGACTACTGTATTTTCATTTCTCTGGGGGTGGGGGCAAACAAAACTCATAGAATGGATAGATTATAGTGCCTCCTACACCTACCCAACCAAGTGAAACCAGCATTTTACATCAGAGTACCTTATTTTCACTGAACACAGATATTGACATATTGTATCTTGTCACCCCTGCATAGAATTTTCTAAATTGGAAGAGATGGATACATCTATTTTGCTCTTTGATTGTGAACTTTAAAGTGTATGTTTGGAGAGAACCACTCTAAAGAGAAAACATCTAGAGTGGGAGATGACAATCTTAAACTTCACCCAAATCCAGTGATCCTGAAAAAAAAAATGAAGGTTAAGAAACTCCCCCACCCGACTGTAAACCAGTTCAACCACTGTGGAAGTCAGTGTGGCGATTACTCAGGGATCTAGAACTAGAAATACCATTTGACCCAGCCATCCCATTACTGGGTATATACCCAAAGGACTAGAAATCATGCTGCTATAAAGACACATGCACACGTATGTTTATTGCGGCACTATTCACAATAGCAAAGATTTGGAACCAATCCAAATGTCCAACAATGATAGACTGGATTAAGAAAATGTGGCACATATACACCATGGAATACTATGCAGCCATAAAAAATGATGAGTTCATGTCCTTTGTAGGGACATGGATGAAATTGGAAATCATCATTCTCAGTAAACTATCGCAAGGACAAAAAACCAAACACCGCCATGTTCTCACTCGTAGGTGGGAATTGAACAATGAGAACACATGGACACAGGAAGGGGAACATCACACTCTGGGGACTGTTGTGGGGTAGGGGGAGGGGGGAGGGATAGCATTAGGAGATATACCTAATGCTAAATGACGAGTTAATGGGTGCAGCACACCAGCATGGCACATGTATACATATGTAACTAACCTGCACATTGTGCACATGTACCCTAAAACTTAAAGTATAATAATAAAATAATAATAATAATAATAAAAAGAAACTCCCCCACCCTTTTGTATTCCAGAGAATGGCTTACTGCAAAGAATCACCCTTTCCCATACAACTTAGATAAGACCCACAGATGGATCCCTTGTTTATCTATGAAAAGATCAGACACAGATCCTCCAAATTCACATTGTTGCCTCATAAATGATTGGCTAAACTGTTTTTCCCCACTGATCAACTGGAACAAAATAGATTTTAACCAATTTTGGTTAAGTTTCTCTCTTTCTGCCACATCTCTAAACTTTGACCCATCTTCAGCCTGAATCAGAGTAGCAATTCTCCGGAGATTAGGTAGGCCACAGAGTAAAACTTTCTCTGCTCTATGATGCAGCCAATCATGCCACCCTTTCATGCCACATATAACCTTACCTACTTCTCCCTAGAAAAGACATACCCTTTTTGCCTAACCCTTGTGAGGCTGGCAGATATTATGGTCATAGTTTTTTTCTCTATTTTAATAGTCCCTTTCTTCACCTCACAATAATTCTTTTGAATAGGGTCTCTCTTTGCTAAATCCAGATTCCTTTTTTTGACTTTGAAAATGAAGGCCACAGCCAAAAAAAATCAGAGGCAAGGAAGGACAAGAAGTAAAAGACGAGGATGTCTTGGTGGGGTTGAATCCACTGCTCAATTCTGGAGGCCCTACTTTCTGCAGCCCTACAGTTGTCTAACCCACAACCTTTGACTTCAGCATGGAGTTCATGCTCTGATAGCTTTCAACTAAAGCAGCCATTCTCTCCTCTCCCCAGCTCTTTTCTTTCTCTGTTGATACGGATAATATTTTGTATTTGAGGGTCTGAAACTTTTCAAAATTCAAATGTCATGGATTGAAACTACTGTCCTTGCACAGAGTGTGAGAATCAGGGGGTGTGGGGGGAAGTGCTAATAATGGTCTAAGATCCCCAGAAAGCAATCTATGTTCTAATGTAATTTCTACATTCATATTAAAATTTAGAGATGATTTTACGTTAATAACTCATCTGCAAAAGTGAAAATATATGTGGCTATATATAATGTATATGAAGCAGTATGATAAAGTAAGGAGATATGTCTCATGTAGGAATGCAAATTTGAGTTTAAACCCCTGTTGTGTAATTTTTTTCTAAATAGCTTCTGCATCTATAAAAGAAAATATATCTCCTTTATTAAGAGATTGTTGCGATAATTACGTGAGATAATACTGACATGTTTTACATAGGACTCGATCCATAATAAGTACTGAATAAACAATATTTGCTACTACCATTTACATTCTAAGTTTAAGAGTAGCATTCAGAAATAAGAGAGTATATAATTTCCTTGAGAAGAATGCCCTTGATAATCTTGGGTCCTTCCATAGAGATAATAAAAGTTAGAGAAAGGACAAATGGGGAGCTTTTCTTTTTCATTCATATCATATTTAAACTTTGTAATCACCTTTGGTTTCTCTCTTATTAACCGCCTCTAACTTATCTTCCCCCATCCATTCAATATTTACTTGATCTATTTCAGGTCTGTGTCCAAAACTTTACTTTAATTCTCCACTCTTTCAGTTCAATGTCACATTACTTGTCTCTCATCTGGATTTCACAATAGTCTCCTATTTGTTCCTTTTCAAGTCAGATTTTGCTTTCACATAGTTCACTGAATGTGCTCTCTTCTTAATAAAAAATCTACAAGCATTCCTCTATTACTTTAAAATCATTTCAGAAATCTTAAGAATAGGACTCTGTTTCAGATAAGGGTAAAATTCTGGACTTCAAGTAAAACATGAAAACTAGATTAAATTTCAGGTTATTGTTTCTCACGGGGGAAATATGGGAGGATTGTGCTTTACGGTTGGAAAGATGTTTGCCTTGGGATGTTTTTTACCCAAAAGGGTGACTATAGTTATGTTACCTGCGTACTCAATATGCATTCTTCTTTTCTTCTTCACTAGTATTACTTCAATTTGGTCAGGGGCTGGCAATTTTTTCAATTTAAAATTTCATTTCCTAGATTTACATTTCCATGAAACTAAGAGTTTCCATGTGGAAACTTCCAGTTTCCTGGAGAGGAAGTCCTTTGGAGAGAGTTTTGTTTTCTTTATGTAGACACTACTCTTTCCTTCTTACTGCTTCCGCCTTCATCATAATGCCTGAAATTAAGGTTTGGGGTTTTGAGATATAGGAACTATTTTGTAACCATGAAACAAGTCACACACTGAAGATGGCACAGTTCAAAGAGAGAAGCTGATACTAGGACATTTGTGATAGTATCAGGCCACTGCATCACCCAAAGCTGCCCACTCCAGATTTCATTCAACTATACAAAACAAACCTTTATTTGATAAAGCTACCATCTCTGGAGGTTTTCTTTTCATGCATTTTATCTGAATACCAATTGTGATAGGATGCCCAAACAGTTTTCAGCTTTTCTCCAACATTTCTACTAAACTCAACTCTGAACACTGCAATGATAGAAATTTAAAACTCGAAAGATGTTATCTCAGCCTCTCAATACTTCTCTTATTTTAAAAGTTTTAATGGAAAAATTTCAAACATATATTTAAAAATAGTAAATACTATGAAATGCAGTCACTTACCCATTACCCAAACTCAAGATTATCAGCTTACGACCACTCTTGTTATATCCATAATTTTACCCATTCTGTATTATTGTATTTAGAGAGGGTAATGTATGCCTAAACACATTATCACATTATCAAGGAATACTTATTAACCCACGCCCCACTGCAGTGTACTCTCCTGCAGTCCCCTGGCACTGGACCATAGTGTTTTTGCTGGCAGCACTTGTGGGAGTGTTACTGCCAGTGGACTTGGAATATCTTGGCCTTTCCAGCACATCAGGCAATTGACCTCAAGGGGCCAGAGAACAAAGCCACATCCTGGTCCAAGCCATCCAAGGAGTGCTGAGCTTAGCTTTAGTCCCCTGAAAGCATAAAGTAAGAAAGCCAATTGACTAAACCCAATTTGTAACACAAAGAAAACAAAACAAAACAAAACAAAACAACAACAAAAAAACCCTCAAGGTCACCAAAGAGTATAAAAGCACAAATCCCCATCCAAAGGAAAGAAACTTCAAAGATTGAAAGAACATTAGCCCCCACAGCTGAGAAAGAACCAGCACAAGAATTCTGGTGACTGTAAAACCCAGAGTGTCTTTTTACTTCTAAATGACTGCACTAACTCCCCAGCAATGGTTCTCATACAGATTGACAGACATGGCTAAAATGACAGACATATAATTCAGCATCTCAATGGCGTGTAACCTCAGCAAGATACAGGAGAAGGTTGAAACAAAATCCAAAGAAAGCAGCAAAAGAATCCAATATTTGAAATATGGTACAGCTATTTTAAGACAGAACCAAACTGAACCTCTGGAAATAAAAAGTTCACTACGGCAATTTCAGAATACGATTGGAAGAAATAATAAAGCATTAATAATAGAACAGACCAAGCTGAGGAAAGAACCTCCAGGGCTTGAAAACCATACCTTCTAATCAATGCAGGCTGAAAAAAAATAAATAAAAAATAATCAAGAAAATGAACAAAACCTTTGATAAATATGAGATTATGTAAAGAGACCAAGTCTATGACTCATTGACATTCCTGAAAGGGATGGAGGGAGAGCAAAAAATTTGGAAAATATATTTGAGAATATTGTCCATGAAAATTTCTCCAACCTTGCTAGAGGGGTTGACATGAAAATTTAGGAAACTCAGAGAACCCCGGAGAGAGAATTTATAAGATGACTATCCCAAAGATATATAGTCATCAGATTCTTTTAGGTTAACTGAAGGAAAAAAAAAAATTAAAGGAAGCTAGACAAGGGGGAAGGCCACATAAAAAGGGAACCCAATCAGGCTAACAGTGGACCTTTCAGCAGAAACTTTACAGGCCAGAACAAACTGAGGTCCTATATACAGCATACTTAAAGAAAAGAAATTCCATCTAAAAATTTCATATCCAGCCAAACTAAGCTTCATAAGTGAAGGATAAATAAAATTTTTTTCAGACAAACAAATGTTAACGGAAATTGTAACCACCAGACCTGCCTTACAAAAGGTCCGTCAGGGAGTGGCAAACATGTAAAGAAAAGAATACCTGCTAATACAAGAATGCACATAAGTACATACTGCACTGACACTACAAAGGAACTATACAATTCACTCTACATTAATAAACAGCTAACAACACTGTGATGACATAAAATCCTCACATATCAATATTGACCTTGGATGTAAATGGGCTAAACACAGAATGGCAAGTTGGATAAAGAAGCAAGACCTAATGGTATGCTATCTTCAAGAGAACCATCTAACATGCAATGAAACCCATAGGCTCTAAGTAAAGGAATGAAGAAATATCTACCAAGGAAATGAAAAACAAAAGAGGCAAAGGGTCCTATTCTTATTACAGACAGAACAGTCTTTAAACAAACAATTATTAAAAAAAAGATGGAGAAGGACATTACATAATGATAAAAGATTCAATTCAGCAAGAAGACTTAACTATCTGTAATAGTCTGTTCTTGCACTGCTATAAAGAAATACCTGAAACTGGGTAATTTATAAAGAAAAGAGGTTTAATTGGCTCATGTTTCCACAGTCAATACAGGAAGCATGGCTGGGAGGGCCCAGGAAACTTTCAGTCATGATGGAAGGGGAAGTAGGCACATCCTCACATGGCCAGAGGAGGAGAGAGAGTAAAGGGGTAAGTACTACACACTTTTAAACAACCAGATCTCATGAGAATTGACTCACAATCACTAGAACAGCAAGGGGGAAATCCGCTCCCATGATCCAATCACCTTCCACCAGGCCCGTCCTCCAATATTGGGGATTACAGTTCAACATGAAATTTGGGTGGGGACAAGAATCCAAACCATATCACTATTCTAAGTATGTAAGCAGCCAACAATGGAGCATCTAGATTAATAAAACAAGTACTTAGAAACCTCTGAAGAGACTTAGATAAACATACAATGATAGTGGGAGACTTCAATACCCCAATGACAGTATTAGACAGATCACCGAGGTAGAAAACTAGCAAAGAAATTTGGGTCCTAGAGTCAACACTTGACCAAATGCACCTAACAGACATCTACAGAACACTCCACACAACAACAATGGAAAATGCATCCTTCTCATCTGAACACAGAATGTACTCTAAGATCAACCACATGCTCAGCTATAAAGCAATTCTCAACAAATTCAAAAAAAGCAAAATTATACCAACTGCCCTCTCAGACAATAGTGCAACAAAAATAGAAATCAATACCAAGAACATCTCTTAAAACCATAAAACTATATGGAAACTAAACAACTTGCTCCTGAATGACCTTTGAATAAACAATAAAATTTAGGCAGAAATAAAAAAAATTATTTGAAACTAAGGAAAACAAAGATACAATATGCCAGAATCTCTGGGACACAGCTAAAGCATTGTTAAGAGGAAGGTTCATAGGACTACATGCATCAATCAATAAGTTAGAAAGATCTCAAATTAACTATCTAGCATTACACCAAGAGGAAGTAGGAAAAAAAGATCAAACCAACCTGAAAGCTAGCAGAAGTAAAGAAATAACCAAATTAGAGCTGACCAGAATGACATTGAGATGTGAAAATTCACACAAAAGAAAAACTATGGAAAGCAGTTTGGTGATTTCTCAAAGAACTTAGAACTAACATTTGACCCAGAAATCCCATTACTGGGTATATACACAAAGCAACATAAATCTTTCTACCAAAAAGACACATGCGCACATATGTTCATTGCAGCAGTATTCACTACAGCAAAGAAATGGAATCAGCCCAGATGCCCAACACCAGTGGACTGGATAAAGAAAAGATGATACATGTACAGCATGGAATACTATGCAGCCATTAAAGAAAAACAAAACAACGTTCTTTGCAACAACATTAAAGCAGTTGGAGGTCATTATATTAAGCAAATAACCACAGAAACAGAAAATCAAATACCACATGTTTTCACTTATAAGTGGGAGCTAAACATTGAGTTCACAAGGACACAAAGATGGGAACAATAAAAACCAGGGCCTACTTGAAGAAGGAGGGAGGAGGGCAAAGGTCAAATTACCTATTGGGTACTATGCTCACTACCTTGGTGACAAGGTTATTTGTTCACAAAACCACAGTGACATGCAATTTACCCATGTAATAAACCTGTACATGTATCCCATGAACCTAAAAGTTGAGAATACAAAAAAACAAAAACATATTAACCCCCAAATGATTTACTGTCACTTAGGAGAGGACAGGGGTCTAGGATATGATGATTCACCAAAGGTTCCATAGTCAGGCCCGGTGGTTCACACATGTAATCCCAGCACTTTGGGAGGCTGAGGTGAGCAGATCACTTGAGGTCAGGAGTTCAAGACCAGCCTGGCCAATGTGGTGAAACCCTGTCTCTACTGAAAATACAAAAATTAGCTGGGTGTGGCAGTGCATGCCTGTAATTCCAGCTATTCAGGAAGATGAGGCAGAAGAATCGCTTGAACCCAGGCAAGAGAGGTTGCTGAGATCATGTCACTGCACTCCAGCCTGGGCAACAGAAGTGAGACTCCATCTCACTTGGAACCAACTCAAATGCCCATCAATGATAGACTGGATAAAGAAAATGTGGCACATATACACCATGGAATACTACACGGCCATAAAATAAGAATGAGTTCATGTCCTTTGCAGGGACATAGATGAAGCTGGAAACCATCATTCTCAGGAAACTAACACAGGAACAGAAAACCAAACACCACATGTTCTCACTCATAAGTGGGAGCTGAATGATGAGAATACATGGACACAGGGAGGGGAACATCACACACTGGGGCCTGTCAGGAGTGGGAGGCAAGGGAAGGGATAGCATTAGGAGAAATACCTAATGTAGATGAGTTGATGGTACAGCAAACTACCATGGCGCATGTATACCTATGTAACAAATTTGCATGTTCTGCACATGTATCCCAGAAATTAAAGTATAATAATAAAAAAAAGAAGGTTCCACAAAGTACAAGCAAGGGTGATCATAATGGAACACTTTCACGTTGGATATCCAAAGGTATAGGAATAAAAAAGATTTGAGAATATTGGGAAATAAAAAAAAGATGATATTCAGAACAGATTAAATTATCTCTCTAATTTGGCATAAACAGTCTGCAAAACAAGGGTGTTTTGCTAATTCACAACTTGTAAAATAAACACCACATTATTCCATCTAAAGTGATAATTGATTTCCACAGTGTTAAACCAACAACTTTGAAAAGAATTTCATAGTCCAGTCTGATGCCAGAATCCTTATGCTTCTTTCTACTTTTTGATCAGTGTATATTTTATAAACATACCCAATGACAAATGACAGCAAAGATCACTATTTTACATTCTCCCTTCTACTCTTCCACTTTTCCATTTTTAATTTGTTCTTTAATATGAAGTTCTTAAACTCATTATTTAAAGATATCCAATGCTATGAAAATTTGATGTGTATAATTCTCCATGATTATACATATAAAAGTATATAATTATATATGATTTGTTTTATTTGATTTTTAAATAAGTAAAATTCTATACATATTAGTCTATGGCTTGGTTTTTAATGTGTTATGATAATTCCCCCAAGGGTAAGAAAATACTTATATTTTCCAATTTTTGCATGCATGCATGCATATCCATCTGTAATTATAAATGAATCAGTGTAAATAACACATGCTAGATCGCTCTTCTTAATATAATATGTTAGCTGTTCTTTTTTCCTTCTTTTCTCCTGTTTTTCCTTTTCCTCCTCCTTCTCCTCCCCTTTCCTCTCTTCCTCCTCTGTCTTTATCTTCTTTGATCAGACCACTCCCTTCTTCTGGCTAACAAGTGTGGAATGAGAATGCTTAAATTCAAACATTTGGTCAAGCAGATATGTTGCCTAGAGCAAGATAACATTTCCTCACTTGTAAAATGAGGATAAGCATAGGCCCTACATTTGAGGTTTTGGTATTAGAATATATATTCATATACAAAAATGTTTAATATAATGCTTGGCACATAAAGAGACTATAACCAGTGTAAGCAGTTATTAACTACCCTGCTTATCTTTCCAGCCATTCTATTTATATTTTTCACTTGTTTCGCAGTGTTTCAGTTATAACAGCCTTTTCTCTGTTCCTTAAATAGGCCAAGCTTTCTCTTGCCTTAGGGCTTTTGCACTGGTTGTTTCACCCTTAGATATTTTACTATGAACTTACTTACGCATCTTTTTCTGCTTCTTTTTGCCCTCTAAAGTATTATATATAAGTTCTATAAAAGTTGGAATCTGGTTTGTTGTGTTCTACACTGTGTCTCTACAGCCTAATATCATGCATGACACAGAGTTTATGGTTTAACGTGTACTTGTTGGATGACTGTAAAACTCCATTTGATATTTAGTATCAGAGTAACCCATAAAGATAGGTATTATTTCCTCAATTTTATAAATAATAAAAGTACAACAATGAGGCTTAATGCTTTATTGATAGTTAAGCTGTTGAATTGGGCTTGAATGCAGTTTCCTTTTCTGTGTGTTGTATTCCTTCCACTGTTTCCTATATGTTATGCATTTTTAAAATACACAGAAAATTAGCTTTATGAGATTGTAAATCTCTTCGAATCATGCATTTTACTGTCTCTATGTAAAAATTATAAGCTCACAATAAGTACATAATATGCATTTTTTATTACTAATGATTTTCTTCCCTTCATGGGTTTATGCTTTTTCTAAATGTAAAATATTTGTCTAATACATATATGGAAAATACATAGTATGTGTAAAATATCCTTTTCTAAGCTTGCTATAAAATCTTACTTGTTTATTTAGGTGTTGATAGTTAAAATTAATTTGGCAATAGGTATGCACGGGATGTCTCTGAAACCCTTGGAAGACATTGATGGTTTATGAACTTCAACTGGTGTAGCAGATTGAAGGCAAATCCCAGGCCAAATATACATATATATGTGTGTGTGTGTGTGTGTGTGTGTGTGTGTGTGATTATATATATTTATATATAATATATAAAATATTATATAATATATACATGTTTTATATTATATATATAAGGCATAAGACAACACAGAGAGAATATGTTTAATACGACAGCAATTTAGAAGTAGGAAACAGTCATTGCTTGTGAAATAAGGGAGGCTATGGTAGTTGCTGTGCTGAGCAATGATGACCAAGTGAACATAAGTGGGATATTGCAGCCAGAAATAGGAACAAAAACAGAATAGATAGAATATTAAAAGAAAAACTTGAAAGCTACTGCTTAGAATGGGCTTGACTCACATAGCTGTACTGAGGTGAAACTAAACCAAGAGATCTTTGGAAATTTTCTCCCGAGACATACAAGAATTTACCAAGCAATATACGGTATGCACCCTTTAAATCATCAGGCTGGCAAAATCATGGTTTGTGTAATACTTGACATTGAAAGTTAACCCCTTCTTTTATTTATAATTAGAGACAAATGAAGAACTATGTAGAATGTGAGGCAACAAGAGGTGTTTAGATTGTTCTTTCAACACTTAAAGACCTGGAATGTCTGGTCCTTTTTCTCCACTTTTACTGTAATAAAGGCAGTCCAAATTCTCATCATTTAACCCCTGAATGAAAACAGGATCCCAACAACTTGTTCCCCTGATGCCTGAGGCCAATGCACAGTGTCCGGAATTTTCCTCTTAAATGTGAACTGACCGTGGTGGTCCAATCCTAAAATCTCACTTCAGGCTCCTAGTGAAGAACTGTTAGTTCTTAGCTAACATCACGTTTCTCTTGGACAGCTCACATATTCATAGTTGTCTTCTAATCTTAAAATACACATAAATTCACTCAGCAAGCTTGTAAAAATGTACATATTTGGACCTCAAATTCAAAGATTCTAATTCCATATTTCTTGGATGTGACTTGGCAATTTACTTCAAAACACACGCTCCAGCAAGTGAAATAAATGACTATATAGGCATGAAGAACTACTTAGATGCCCTAAACACCCTGCTATTTTACAACTATTTGCCAAGAACATCTTCCCTGCCAACTTGGTCTTTTTGTCTTGCAAAATTGCTACAAATTCCTCACAACCCTGTTTAGGTATTGTTCAGGTACTGATCACTTCTCCAAGCTTTCCGTTATTCCTCCTTCCCTCCACTAGATGGTTAATAGATTCCTTCTCTATATCAATTCTGTGCCTTGCAGATACTTTTTTTACTGCCTATTTTATATTTTGGCTTTATTGTCATCTTCACAAATAAAGCGTAACCTCTTGAAGGGTTGAAAATTACTTTTGGTATTAGTGGTTAGCAAACTACTTGGCACATGTTAATGAAGAATTAATAATTGCTGAATTTAGCATTTTTACACTGACCCTAAGAGTAAGGACCAAGTTCTGGTTCTATCACTTTTGTTCATCTAATTATATGTAGAGATACAGATATACATATACATATATACATATATAAATTTGAACACAGGGTTCTCCTAACACACATCTTAATAGGTACAGAGGAGAAAGATCTTGGATGTTTGAAAAGGTAGAGTTGCCATTTTCTCTCTGTACTCCATGATTTTTGGATTGAGAATATATCTAGAATGTCACCAACAATAAATAAACTATGCTGGGAAAATCATTTATAATAGACAGATTTATAATGTCAATTATTAACATACTGCAGACTTTTTCAAATAGGGGAGTTCACTTGGAAATTTAAAAAATGCCAGTTGGTCAGTTCTGAGATCACAGAAATGAAGATTCCTTTGCAATAAAAAGAATCACTTTGTTTTTTTGTTTTTTTCCTAAATCTCCACTTCTGCTTATAGTGACTGTACCCAAATCAAGGAGTTATAAATATTAATCTGGTAACTTCAAATTGAGAATTCATAGCCACTAAAATGGGTTGCCTTAAGAAAAATCTTTTTATCTTTCCATCATCCAAGGTCATATGCCTCTTATCAAAGGAACTACACATATATTACAAAGTTATTTTCAGTTTTTCTCATGAATTTCTATGTATACACAGGTCTCTGTATGTAGCTAATAACATACTTAGGGCAAAATGAAAGAAAGGAAGGCAATATTTCCCATGCTCCTAAGTTAAAAACCCTATTTGTCTGTGTGTAATATGGAAATATTTACATATTATCTGTACAGATTTGATCATATGCCAAAACATGTCCCCCTTCAAGTTCTATCTGCTTCGGACATCCAAATACAATTCAAATAACTTTCAACAGTTTTACATATAATGAATTCTCAGCAAATTAACACAAGAAAATAAAACCAAACACCGCATGTTCTCACTCATAAGTGGGAGTTGAACAATGAGAACACATGGAAACAGGGAGGGGAACATCACACACTGGGGCCTGTCGGGGGGTCGGGGGCTAGGGAAGGGATACCATTAGGAGAAATACCTAATGTAGATGACGGGTCGATGGGTGCAGCAAACCACCATAGCACGTGTATACCTATGCAACAAAACTGCACGTTCTGCACATGTACCCCAGAACTTAAAGTATAATAATAAAAAAAAGACCAAAGACGTTTTGTGTGTTTAAATTATTCTTAAGGCTGTATAAAATTAGCTTGTGAAAGTTGATCTAAGATACAACAAATAAAATGATCAGTGATATGGTAGATCTCTCTTCCTATAGAGTAGCGATATTATTTAACATGATCATTGTTTAGTTATAACAATTACTTAAAAAGAAAATTTTGACTCCCATTTGGTATATTTTTTCTGGAATTCGGTATTAAAGTGTAACTCATATTGTTAGATATTTTTCACCTTGCATTGTCCATCACAGTATCTACTGTATCAAATGCACAGTTCATGAATCAGATCAGCTCTTTTATATATCTGATATATCATAATTTATTAAACTTGAAATTTTTGCGTGGAAAATATCACATCTGAGCCACTTGGAACTTTGGAGTATACTGAAACTCCAACAAACTGATTTTTTTTCTCAATCCAAATAAAGCATATTGGAAATATGCATACTTGCTTAAAAATCGTTTCTATATAGTCAGTATTTAGGTGGATAATTCAAAAGTACTCTACCTAATATAATGTGAATACTAAGGACTAAAAAATATGATTAAATTTGGAATCTCAATTTTAGAGTTTTTGAGATGAGTTTTTTTTGAGAAATTAAATAAACATTAAATCATTTTCATGTTTTATAAAAATGGAACAAAGTATTCTAAAATGTAAAGAATGTTTGTCCTAATACCTAGTAAGTAATCCTTAACATAGAGCTTGAATCATGTAATAAATTGCCATTGTTCTGCCCTAAATTTTCAATGTTAAAGGTTAACACTTTTGGGTCTAATAGAATAACAAAGCAGAAGGACTCCTAAGACATTCTTCAGTTGACTAAACTGTGAGTTGGTACTGAATTGCCTACAGAAACTGGACTGAAAAAACAGTGTTTGCATTTCAGTAAGGTGAATGTAAGAAAGCCAATTATTAACTCATTAGTATTCCGCAGCTTTACTTTCAAAGGGTAGGAGACAAAAAAATGAAAGAAGAATGTATATATAATTTTCTGTGTTTATTCTGTTGACTGTGTGAAGGTACCAGGACAGAATCACATTTGGAAAAAAACAAATACGTATTCATAAATTCAGGAGACAGATTCTTTTTATGGGCAAAACATGATATTTTTTTGATCAACTGATTTAAAAAAATAATAATATGCAAAGCAATGGTTATTTCCATATAACCTTAGGCTTTTTCTTAATAACAACACAATTCTAATTTTTGCCTTTAGGATTCCTTTAATAATTACATGGCTAATAAACTATTGCTTTTCCTCATGCATATATAAATACTGACTTGTTCCTTATGAGAACATTCCAGGGTATTATTAGAAGCATTTGTCTTGCACTTTACTCTATGCAAGCACTTTAATGATCTCACATTGTTTGGAAATCCCAATGAGCTTTTGAGGTAAGTCTCCTAGCCTTATCATTTTACGGATTTTCATTTAAATAATAATAATACTTTTATTCCTGCATAGAGTATTATGTAATATATTTAATACATATGCAATTTATATAAAAATATACATGCTATATATATATATGCACATCTCATATGCATGCTTTTTAATGCCTTTACATTTTTTCCTTAGTGTTTTATTTTATAATCAGTGCTTTATAAAAGGATGCATTCCTTTTGAAAACTATGCTTCCTTCAGCTACTAGGAGCACAGTATGGTATATGGAAAGAAAAAATGAAAACCTCTGAGAACACTTGCAGCTAATATTTATTAGATTCTTTTTGCTTCATAAAGTGCATAACAAATTTACATGCATTTTACTCATATGATCTCTCACATCAAGCAGTAATGGTGGATATGTTATTGCTCCTATTTAACAGATGAGAGTACTGAAATATAAAAAGGTAAGTAAGTTTCCCAAGCAAGTAAGCAAGTATAAGTCAAGATCTGAAACTTAACAATGTGTCTGTGGAATCTGATTTTTAAATACTGTTAATCACTTTAACAGCACTAATTTGGCAATAACTTATTTCAAAAGCTGCTTCCTTTCTCTAAGCCTCAATTTCTTCATATTAAAATTTCAGTATGAATTTTCCAACTTTTAGGATACTCATAGCACAAATATTATGTTTAAATTAGTGATTATCTTAGTACTGAGAGTAATGGTGCCAATAATAATAGTTTCCATTTACTAAGTCTCTACTGTATACCAGGAGCACTGTGAACATTACTTCCTCTAACCTGCATAACACATCCCCAAGACGAACATTTCCCATTTTATAGTTAGAAAAATTAAGAATCAGAGAAATTAATTTTCCCAAGATCATGTAACTAGGACATAGAGTATCTGGAGTTAACATCCTACTGCATGTGACTCAAAGATATTTATTTTCTTATCACCAAACATTGTAAGTAATTTTTACTGTATTTTACACATCAAAAACCTTAGCCAGCACACTATCATACATTTACTCAAACAGAGTAGATATCCTTATCTTTCACTTAGAGGCATTGCAGCATGGTTAAGGGCAATGCTCTTGAAGTCAATATAGCACCATGGAATTAAAAACAAGAAAAAAACTGGGCAAGCCTCAGTCATACTCTAGTACAGATGCTCTTCGACTTATGATGAGATTATATTCAATAAACCCATCATAAGTTAAAATACCCTAAGCCTAAGATGGATTTCATCTACCCAACCTACTAAATGTCATAGCATAACATAGCCTACCTTAAATGTGCTCAGACCACTTATATTGGTCTACATTTGGGCAAAATCAAATGCTTATTTCATAATTAAGTGTTGAATATCTGATGTGATTCATTGAATATGGCACTGAAGTGAAAAACAGAATGGTTATATGGGCGTTCATCATTCATGTACATAACTGAAAGCCCAGTGGACATAAAGAGTGTTTGAAGCATTGAACTAAAATTAATTGCTGGATGATGGAGATGCTACAGCAACAGAGTCATCAATTTCTCCTTCTTCTGATGAGGTTCAAAAATAGCTGGTACGGGTTGAGTAACCCTTAACTGAAATGCTTGGGATAGGAAGTGGTTCAGATTTCAGATTTTTTTGAATACTGGAATATTTGTATTACATAATGAGATATCATGGAAAGGGGACCCATGTCAAAATGCAAAAGTCATTTACATTTCATGTATACACACATAGCCTAAAGGTAACTTTAAATAATATTTTAAATAATTTTGTGATGTTTTTACATGAGGTCATATGTTGAATTTTCTTCCTGTGACATCATGTTGGTGCTCAAAAATTTTCAGATTTTAGAGAATTTCAGATTTCAAATTTTCAGATTAGGGATGTTCCACCTGTAGAAG
The DNA here is from genome assembly GCF_028858775.2 of Pan troglodytes. Classification (NCBI taxonomy): domain Eukaryota; kingdom Metazoa; phylum Chordata; class Mammalia; order Primates; family Hominidae; genus Pan; species Pan troglodytes. The sequence goes on from NC_072406.2 coordinate 66,914,512, forward strand.
AAACTGGTTATTGACACTTATTGATGGTCTAGAGTTTGATATGGTTTCTCTGTGTCCCCACCCAAACCTCATCTTGAATTGTAGCTCCCATAATTTCCACGTGTTGTGAGAGGGACCCAGTGGGAGATAATTGAATCATGGGGGTGGTTTCCCCCATACTGTTCTCGTGGTAGTGAATAAGTCTCATGAGATCTGATGGTTTTATAAGGGGTTTCCCCTTTCACTTGGCTCTCATTTTCTCTCTTGTCTGCCACCATGAAAGATGTGCTTTTTGTCTTCCACCATGATTGTGAGGCCTCCACAGCTGTGTGGATCTGTGAGTCCATTAAACCTCTTTTTCTGAATTCACAGTGTTCTTTGGAAAGATAGCAAGTATTGATTGTACAGCTTATTTCTTATTATTACATATCTTTCTGTAACAAGCAAGAGCACTATGTCTCTGCCTGTCAGTTCTCATGAGTCTCTCCTAATTGACGTGCCATTTCTTTAACATCTGTATGCCACTGCTGAATGCAGCAAAGGCCTCCACAGGTTTCTTTGCTGTACACTTTCTTGGTTCCTCCGGTTTAACTTCTTCCTCTGCCTCAACTTCTTTACTTCTTTCTTCCTACAGTTTGATCACTTGAAAACTCAATGCCAACAAACCCATGAATATCCTCCTCATCAATACCCAATTTTAGCTGTTTCTCAAGTGCTAATAACTTGTTACCTACTATTCATCAACAGCAGAGTCTTTGTTAAAGCTTTTGAATGTGTTCACATATCTCTTCAAAACTTTCTTCCACATGCCGATCATGCACTGCTGTGTGACTTCTTCCCATGCTGTTGCGATGTTCTGGATGGCACTTAGGATGTAAAAACTTTTCCAAAACTCTTGGAGAAGTCGGCCAGACTCAGTCACTTCACTAATCTACACAAATCCTTGGCATAAATATACTTTGAAGGGAGCTATTGCTCCTTGTTCCATTGGTTGAATGAATGTGGTTTTGTTCAGTTTCAAATACACAGTCAAAAAATTGCTTTTATTTCTGTTTGTTTATTCACTTTTCCTGATTGTCTTTATGCAGAGCCCTAAAGAAGTCAGTGGTAAAGCCAAACCCTTGACATCAGCAGAACTTTGAGCAGTATATTTGGTTCTTCATTTCTCCTGAAAAGAGTGATAGCCAAAGAACATATCTACCCTGATGCCCTGGGAAAAGTTAATAGTTTGGCTGACAGTACTTGAACATAATTGGAGCATCGGTGATAGGGAGGTCTGAAGAAGATTTATGTGATTAATTCTCTCTACTTGGGTACAGAGCTTAAAGACATTTGTGTCACATATAGGTGCTAACCAAAGAGTAACTTCAGCAGATGGATAAGTGAAACCATTTGTAGGAGATCAAGTGGGTCCCCTTAGTATTCCCTTGTGTTGTGATCAAAGTTATTGGAAAACTACAATAGACTAACACAGGAAGAACTACTAATGGCCAAGGCTCTTCAGGAACAAAATTTCAGGTCATTGTTTCAGATAAAAGGACCTGATGACCTGGTTAAAATAAAAGTAATAATGAAATAGGTAGTACAAGAAGGAAGCTATAAACAAGCTATGACCATGTGGCCAATTGCAAACATAAATAGAACTAGAAATACCATTTGACCCAGCCATCCCATTACTGGGTATATACCCAAATGACTATAAATCATGCTGCTATAAAGACACATGCACACGTATGTTTATTGCGGCATTATTCACAATAGCAAAGACTTGGAACCAACCCAAACGTCCAACAATGATAGACTGGATTAAGAAAATGTGGCACATATACACCATGGAATACTATGCAGCCATAAAAAATGATGAGTTCATGTCCTTTGTAGGGACATGGATGAAACTGGAAACCATCATTCTCAGTAAGCTATCGCAAGAACAAAAAACCAAACACCGCATATTCTCACTCATAGGTGGGAATTGAACAATGAGATCACATGGACACAGGAAGGGGAATATCACACTCTGGGGACTGTGGTGGGGAGGGGGGAGGGGGGAGGGATAGCATTGGGAGATATACCTAATGCTAGATGACGAGTTAGTGGGTGCAGCGCACCAGCATGGCACATGTATACATATGTAACTAACCTGCACAATGTGCACATGTACCCTAAAACTTAAAGTATAATAATAAAAAAAAAACCAAAAAAAAAAAAAAAAGAATTGTGATAATTATGAAAAGTTCTTTCTTATTTTGGTGTGAATGTATTTCAAAAAGATTAACCAAAGTTTCCCTTTTTTCCATGTCTCCTGCCATCTAACATAAAATATGATAATAGTAATTAACTTTATGTCACCGTATTTAACTCATATGATACTAAAGAGGGAGAGGTGTATCAGAAGTGGAATGAACATCGCCCACTGGTGAACAAATGACTTTTGTGAGTTTGTATCCATTTTCAGAGTGATGGTTAGTGTGCTTTCAGTTGGTAGAAGGATAGATGCATCACCTTGGAAAGAAGCATGATTTTACCGTTACCTTTATTTGGAATGTAAATGTGATTTAAAATGGAATAGATTGATGTCAATTTGAGGGGTAAACTTTAGTGAAACCATATTTTTAAGAATAATTTTTTTTCCTGTTAAAATTGCTGCAGCACCCATTGTACCTCGTGTGGGTACCCTGTTCTGCTCTTGCATGCTGTTGCTGATCTGCTGACTTTCCTTGTCAGTATGAAGTAGTTAGTAGCATACAGGTTAAAGGTGGTAACAGATATGGGTTAAAATTATTGTCCCCATGGACTCTAATTTGGCTTCATGGATATCAGTTTGCCCTCACTGTCCTCTGATTCACACTAACTTTTCCTTCCCAGCTGCCAGCCTAGGTGACCTGCAGCTTCTTCACGCCTACCACCAGAAACAGAGAGAATAGCACTTCGCAGATTGCTACATCAAATCCCAGTTTTGTAGAGTTTATTTTTTACAGAAAATCTTGATTCATATTGATTATTGTGTTGTTTGTTTCCATATTAAGTCTCAACTGATGTCTTCAGTTTATGTGATATATCACACAGTCACTTTATGGATAATGCATTTGGGTGGTCACATTAAATTTGGAAAATAGTCTTTGAACTCCTGGAATTTTAACTCTCAGTCTCAAACCAAACACATATCTAGTCTAACTTTCTAAAATATGACTGAAATAGATTTATATAGCTACTATATTTTTAGTTTCAAATTTTCTCTATACATTTTTAATAGCATTGTTTAATACAAGTCCCTGGATATGTTTTCTATGACCCCAAAATGTTTTGAAATTTTGGGTCAAATAAGGTATGTGAATGCTTATTTTTTTTTCTTTGGGAGAGTGTTTTCAAATGAACTTTGAAGCCCAGTTGGACACTAACCAAACATTTAAGAAAACATACCATAACCCTTGATTTTATAAAAGAAGTAATACCTGCTAATCGAGCTCAATAATGAAAACCCAGAGATTTCATCTTTCAAATTCCAAGTTGACATTTGGTGTTGTTATTTATAATGTCAAAAGCCAACAATTTATTTCTTAAGAGAAAATTCAAAACACCCCTTCTAGGGTTCTTGACCTCCAGATATCTTTTTGTCCACCAAGATGTCTAATACAACATAAAGTTTCCATGATATAAATTTAATATGGATTACTGAAATTTGAGTAAGAGTTCTTATTAAATTTAAAAGTACAGAGTATTCTTTCTTCACTAGTGTAGATGCGGGTATGGTTTCAGGAAACCTATCATAGCTTGAATATTTTAAAACTCCATTGATTTTTGAACATGGTATAGACATTTCTGGCATTATGTGTGTGTGCGTGTGTGTGTGTGTGTGTGTGTATTATTGGGGGATGATGCATATATGTCTACCAATTAACTGTACATACAATAATATCTTGCTATCATACAAAAACGGCATTACATTTCATTTTAATTTTTTAATGAAGAAAGGGTTATCGAAATTTAGTTACTACTTCTGAAAATTTAATCTTAATTTTAAACTAGAAATGTCAAATGGCAAATGGGTTTTTTCCTCATTTCATGAACTGCAAACTCACATAACATATTGATGTTTGTTAAATCATTTGCAGTTTCTTAGAGGTTTTAAATAAAAATATGTACTCATGCAGAATAGTTATTTTTTAAAATTACTAACATGTGGAACAGACAGCAAATTATTAATGAAAGTATAATTTGACTTTCCATTATTTTAATTCAAAATATTATATTCTGTCTAATTATACTCTTTAAAAATGTCATTTCATGATGCACATGTCTACTTTATCTAACTTCCCTTAAAGCCTAAAAGACTTAAGTGAAGATTTTACCATCAAAAGTTAAAAACGAAAGCGAGCCATTTTCCAAGAATTAGACAGTATTTTTACACAGCCATTAAATCATACCACATGACAAGGCTGATAAACTTCATCTGTCATATGAAATTATCTAATACCACTAAAATAAAATATAATTTTATAAATTTACCTGGTTATCTGAATAATCAGATTTTTTCATTTTATGAAATATTCTTAAATGTACAAAACATTTTAAAAATATGAATACATAAAATATGTATATTTTATACTTTAATTTGTGATAGTATGGGTTTTAAAATATTTTAGTGTTAGATTTATTTTTCTTTGATTTGGCCAAATATTCCATTTCATTTATTTATTTATTTATTTATTTATTTATGAGACATAGTCTCACTCTGTCACCTGGGCTGGAGTGCAGTGGTGCAATCTCAGCTCACTGCAAACTCTGCCTCCTGGGTTTAAGTGATTCTCATGCCTAGGCCTCCCAAGTAGCTGAGATTACAGGTGCACGCCCCCATGCCTGGCTAAAATAATATTCAGTCTAATTTTATATGTCTGCACACAAACACACCAGTATTCCCTCACATTAGAATATTGTTATATTATTTTCTATTATTTCAAAAACATCTTATTGAACACAAAACAAAATTTTTGTCATCATTGTAGACATGACAATGCAAGCAAAAACATACTTGAAATTAAAAAGAATCACAGTATGTATTTTTATACATGCAAGATGAATTTTGATTAAAGATTAATTATGTTAAAAAATCTTAATCATATTAATACTCCAAACTATCCTAAATAGGCAGGTAAGTCTCATTTAAGTCTGATGCAGCTGTTATTTGTGAAATTCAGGTTAATGTTAATGGTTCACTTTCTCAAAAAAACAGCATTTGAAATGCCTACTATGTACCTGGAGCAATTCTTGGATTACAGCAATGAATCAAAAAAGATAGTTTTTGCCCTCACAGAAATTGCATGTAATATAATGATCCAAATATTGTCTATACTGAGATTAAAGGTGCTGACAGTTGTTTGCAGAAAAATATTAGCCACAGGCTTGCATGTTTACCTTCCATCTGTCTTCTCCCTAGAGCATGGCTTTGTATTCACAGGCTTACAAAATTCTGTCTTTTTATATAGGGAATTCTTCTTGTTTTCTAACTGCTTTGTGAACATGAAAACAATTATGTGCTTTACTCATGTAATAAGATTTACAGAGGATATTTCTTTTACATATTGTTAAAATGTTAGTGCTATCTCTGAACAACTATATCACAGAATGAAGAAGGCACATCTTTGTGTAGTCTTAATTTTAACTAATAGTCAATAATTGAAAAACCCAGAAATAAGTTAATCTCTGATTCCTTCTAAAGAGAACATATATATAATTATAATAATGCTCACACAGCTTCCTATCAGTGTTTTATTTGCCAACAATAATAAAGACTTTACACAAAATAGTGATTTTTAATCAGATAAATATATAAAGTTAGCAATTTAGGATTATGTGAAAGGATAATAATTATCTGTTAATTTTAAATTGCTGGTATTTTAGTCAACTGAAAATCTATCATGAATATTAGCTGATTTACCTCTCCTGAAAAAAAAAATGAAAGCAAGGAGTAGCATACAGTTAGTTTTTTTAAAAAAGTATGAACAAGTATGAATAAAAATTATATTTTGTGAGATTTAGCTGGAATTTTGAAATTGGCTGAAATAAAATTGAAATAATTGCTTTTCTCCTGGGATTCAAAATAGACTTTAAAAAAAAAACACAGTTTTAACTGAAACAAATCTATTCATTGTGAAACATTATTTCAAATCCATCAGGGTCCAAGGTGTTAAAAGAATATTCAAATAATACAAATAAAACATTTACTTAGCAAAACTTTCATATTTGCTATGCAATACAGAATGGAAATTCTAGTAGAGGTATCAATGGATCATCAGTAACAGAAAAACAGAAAGAAAACATTTGTTATAATAGTGTTCCATAAAACTTACTCATTGAAAAGAAATTTTAGATTGATTGTTTCTAAGATTTGGTAAAGTCTCAAGTGTAGCATGAAAATTAATCACTTGGGGGATGGAGCCAAGATGGCCGAGTAGGAACAGCTCTCGTCTACAGCTCCCAGCGTGAGTGACGCAGAAGACGGGTGATTTCTGCGTTTCCATCTGAGGTACCGGGTTCATCTCACTAGGGAGTGCCAGACAGTGGGTGCAGGACAGTGGGTGCAGCGCACCGTGCGCCAGCCAAAGCAGGGAGAGGCATTGCTTCACTCAGGAAGCTCAAGGGGTCAGGGAATTCCCTTTCCTAGTCAAAGAAAGGGGTGACAGATGGCACCTGGAAAATCGGGTCACTCCCACCTTAATACTGCACTTTTCCAACGGGCTTAAAAAACGGCACACCAGGAGACTATATCCCGCACATGGCTCGGAGAGTCCTATGCCCATGGAGTCTCGCTGATTGCTAGCTCAGCAGTCTGAGATCAAACTGTAAGGCGGCAGACAGGCTGGGGTAGGGGCGCTGGCCATTGCCAAGTTAGTTGTTTGGTTAGGTAAACAAAGCAGCCGGGAAACTGGAACTGGGTGGAGCCCACCACAGCTCAAGGAGGCCTGCGGCCTCTGTAGGCTCCACCTCTGGGGGCAGGGCACAGACAAACAAAAAGACAGCAGTAACCTCTGCAGACTTAAACGTCCTTGTCTGACAGCTTTGAAGAGAGTAGTGGTTCTCCCAGCACGCAGTTGGAGATCTGAGAACGGGCAGACTGCCTCCTTAAGTGGGTCCCTGACCTGCGAGCAGCCTAACTGGGAGGCACCCCCCAGTAGGGGCAGACTGACACCTCACACGGTCGGGTACTTCTCTGAGACAAAACTTCCAGAGGACCCATCAGGCAGCAGCGTTTGCGGTTCATGAAAATCTGCTGTTCTACAGCCACCGCTGTGCTGCAGCCACTGCTGCTGATACCCAGGCAAACAGGGTCTGGAGTGGACCTCTAGCAAACTCCAACAGACCTGCAGCTGAGGGTCCTATCTGTTAGAAGGAAAACTAACAAAGAAAAAGGACATCCACACCAAAAACCCATCCGTACATCACCATCATCAAAGACCAAAAGCAGATAAAACCACAAAGATGGGGAAAAAACAGAGCAGAAAAACTGGAAACTCTAAAAAGCAGAGCGCCTCTCCTCCTTCAAAGGAACGCAGTTCCTCACCAGCAACGGAACAAAGCTGGACGGAGAATGCTTTGACGAGCTGAGAGAAGAAGGCTTCAGACGATCAAACTACTCTGAGCTGACGGAGAATGACTTTGACGAGTTGAGAGAAGAAGGCTTCAGATGATCAAACTACTCTGAGCTACAGGAGGAAATTCAAACCAATGGCAAAGAAGTTAAAAACTTTGAAAAAAAATTAGACGAATGTATAACTAGAATAACAAATGCAGAGAAGTGCTTAAAGGAGCTGATGGAGCTGAAAGCCAAGGCTCGAGAACTACGTGAAGAATGCAGAAGCCTCAGGAGCCGATGCGATCAACTGGAAGAAAGGGTATCAGTGATGGAAGATGAAATGAATGAAATGAAGCAAGAAGGGAAGTTTACAGAAAAAAGAATAAAAAGAAACGAGCAAAGCCTCCAAGAAATATGCGACTATGTGAAAAGACCAAATCTACGTCTGATTGGTGTACCTGAAAGTGACGGGGAGAATGGAACCAAGTTGGAAAACACGCTGCAGGATATTATCCAGGAGAACTTCCCCAATCTAGCAAGGCAGGTCAATGTTCAGATTCAGGAAATACAGAGAATGCCACAAAGATACTCCTCGAGAAGAGCAACTCCAAGACACATAATTGTCAGATTCACCAAAGTTGAAATGAAGGAAAAAATGTTAAGGGCAGCCAGAGAGAAAGGTTGGGTTACCCACAAAGGGAAGCTCATCAGAGTAACAGCAGATCTCTCGGCAGAAACTCTACAAGCCAGAAGAGAGTGGGGGCCAATATTCAACATTCTTAAAGAAAAGAATTTTCAACCCAGAATTTCATACCCAGCCAAACTAAGCTTCATAAGTGAAGGAGAAATAAAATCCTTTACAGACAAGCAAATGCTGAGAGATTTTGTCACCACCAGGCCTGCCCTAAAAGAGCTCCTGAAGGAAGCACTAAACATGGAAAGGAACAACAGGTACCAGCCACTGCAAAAACATGCCAAATTGTAAAGACGATCAAGGCTAGGAAGAAACTGCATGAACTAACGAGCAAAATAACCAGCTAACATCATAATGACAGGATCAAATTCACACATAACAATATTAACTTTAAATGTAAATGGGCTAAATGCTCCAATTAAAAGACACAGACTGGCAAATTGGATAAAGAGTCAAGACCCATCAGTGTGCTGTATTCAGGAAACCCATCTCATGTGCAGAGACACACATAGGCTCAAAATAAAAGGATGGAGGAAGATCTACCAAGCAAATGGAAAACAAAAAAAGGCAGGAATTACAATCCTAGTCTCTGATAAAACAGACTTTAAACCAAGAAAGATCAAAAGAGACAAAGAAGGCCATTACATAATGGTAAAGGGATCAATTCAACAAGAAGAGCTAACTATCCTGAATATATATGCACCCAATACAGGAGCACCCAGAGTCATAAAGCAAGTCCTTAGTGACCTACAAAGAGACTTAGACTCCCACACATTAATAATGGGAGACTTTAACACCCCACTGTCAACATTAGACAGATCAATGAGACAGAAAGTTAACAAGGATACCCAGGAATTGAACTCATCTCTGCACCAAGAGGACCTAATAGACATCTACAGAACTCTTCACCCCAAATCAACAGAATATACATTTTTTTCAGCACCACACCACACCTATTCCAAAATTGACCACATAGTTGGAAGTAAAGCACTCCCCCGCAGATGTAAAAGAACAGAAATTATAACAAATTGTCTCTCAGACCACAGTGCAATCAAACTAGAACTCAAGATTAAGAAACTCACTCAAAACCGCTCAACTACATGGAAACTGAACAACCTGCTCCTGAATGAATACTGGGTACATAATGAAATGAAGGCAGAAATAAAGATGTTCTTTCAAAACAACAAGAACAAAGACACAATATACCAGAATCTCTGGGACACATTCAAAGCAGTGTGTAGAGGGAAATTTATAGCACCAAATGCCCACAAGAGAAAGCAGGAAAGATCCAAAATTGACACCCTAACATCACAATTAAAAGAACTAGAAAAGCAAGAGCAAACACATTCAAAAGCTAGCAGAAGGCAAGAAATAACTAAAATCAGAGCATAACTGAAGGAAATAGAGACACAAAAAACCCTTCAAAAAATTGATGAATCCAAGAGCTGGTTTGCTGAAAAGATCAACAAAATTGATAGACCGCTAGGAAGACTAAAAAGAAGAAAAGAGAGAAGAATCAAACAGATGCAATAAAAAATGATAAAGGGGATATCACCACCGATCCCACAGAAATACAAACTACCATCAGAGAATACTACAAACACCTCTACGCAAACAAACTAGAAAATCTAGAAGAAATGGATAAATTCCTCGACACATACACCCTCCCAAGACTAAACCAGGAAGAAGTTGAATCTCTGAATAGACCAATAACAGGATCTGAAATTGTGGCAATAATCAATAGCTTACCAACCAAAAAGAGTCCAGGACCAGATGGATTCACAGCCGAATTCTACCAGAGGTACAAGGAGGAACTGGTACCATTCCTTCTGAAACTATTCCAATCAATAGAAAAAGAGGGAATCCTCCCTAACTCATTTTATGAGGCCAGCATCATCCTGATACCAAAGCCTGGCAGAGACACAACCAAAAAAGAGAATTTTAGACCAATATCCTTGATGAACATTGATGCAAAAATCCTCAATAAAATACTGGCAAACCAAATCCAGCAGCACATCAAAAAGCTTATCCACCATGATCAAGTGGGCTTCATCCCTGGGATGCAAGGCTGGTTCAACATACGCAAATCAATAAATGTAATCCAGCATATAAACAGATCCAAAGACAAAAATCGCATGATTATCTCAATAGATGCAGAAAAGGCCTTTGACAAAATTCAACAATCCTTCATGCTAAAAACTCTCAAAAAATTAGGTATTGATGGGACTTATCTCAAAATAATAAGCACTATCTATGACAAACCCACAGCCAACGTCATACTGAATGGGCAAAAACTGGAAGCATTCCCTTTGAAAACTGGCACAAGACAGGGATGCCCTATCTCACCACTCCTATTCAACACAGTGTTGGAAGTTCTGGCCAGGGCAATGAGGCAGGAGAAGAAAATAAAGGGTATTCAATTAAGAAAAGAGGAAGTCAAACTGTCCCTGTTTGCAGATGACATGATTGTATATCTAGAAAACCCCATTGTCTCAGCCCAAAATCTCCTTAAGCTGATAAGCAAATTCAGCCAAGTCTCAGGATACAAAATCAATGTACAAAAATCACAAGCATTCTTATACACCAACAACAGACAAAAGAGAGCCAAATCATGAGTGAACTCCCATTCACAGTTGCTTCAAAGAGAATAAAATACCTAGGAATCCGACTTACAAGGGACGTGAAGGACCTCTTCAAAGAGAACTACAAACCACTGCTCAATGAAATAAAAGAGGATACAAACAAATGGAAGAACATTCCATGCTCATGGATAGGAAGAATCAATATTGTGAAAATGGCCATACTACCCAAGGTAATTTATAGATTCAATGCCATCCCCATCAAGCTACCAATGACTTTCTTCACAGAATTGGAAAAAACTCCTTTAAAGTTCATATGGAATCAAAAAAGAGCCTGCATCGCCAAGTCAATCCTAAGCCAAAACAACAAAGCTGGAGGCATCACGCTACCTGACTTCAAATTATACTACAAGGCTACAGTAACCAAAACAGCATAGTACTGGTACCAAAACAGAGATATAGATCAATGGAACAGAACAGAGCCCTCAGAAATAAGGCTGCATATCTACAACTATCTGATCTTTGACAAACCTGAGAAAAACAAGTAATGGGGAAAGGATTCCCTATTTAATAAATGGTGCTGGTACAACTGGCTAGCCATATGTAGAAAGCTGAAACTGGATCCCTTCCTTACACCTTAGACAAAAATTAATTCAAGATGGATTAAAGACTTATATGTTACACCTAAAGCCATAAAAACCCTAGAAGAAAACCTAGGCAATACCATTCAGGACATAGGCATGGGCAAGGACTTCATGTCTAAAACACCAAAAGCAATGGCAACAAAAGCCAAAATTGACAAATGGGATCTAATTAAACTAAAGAGCTTCTGCAAAGCAAAAGAAACTACCATCAGAGTGAACAGGCAACCTACAAAATGGGAGAAAATTTTTGCAACCTACTCATCTGACAAAGGGCTAATATCCAGAATCTACAATGAACTCAAACAAATTTACAAGAAAAAAAACAAACAACCCCATCAAAAAGTGGGCGAAGGATATGAACAGACACTTCTCAAAAGAAGACATTTATGCAGCCAAAAAACACATGAAAAAATGCTCATCACCACTGGCCATCAGAGAAATGCAAATCAAAACCACAATGAGATGCCATCTCACACCAGTTAGAATGGCAATCATTAAAAAATCAGGAAACAACAGGTGCTGGAGAGGATGTGGAGAAACAGGAACACTTTTACACTGTTGGTGGGACTGTAAACTAGTTCAACCATTGTGGAAGTCAATGTGGCGATTCCTCAGGGATCTAGAACTAGAAATACCATTTGACCCAGCCATCCCATTACTGGGTATATACCCAAAGGACTATAAATCATGCTGCTATAAAGACACATGCACACGTATGTTTATTGCAGCACTATTCACAATAGCAAACACTTGGAACCAAGCCAAATGTCCAACAATGATAGACTGGATTAAGAAACTGTGGCACATATACAACATGGAATACTATGCAGCCATAAAAAATGATGAGTTCATGTCCTTTGTAGGGACATGGATGAAACAAAAACATCATTCTCAACAAACTATCGCAAGGACAAAAAACCAAACACCGCCATGTTCTCACTCATAGGTGGGAATTGAACAATGAGAACACATGGACACAGGAAGGGGAACATCACATTCTGGGGACTGTTGTGGGGTGGGGGGAGGGGGGAAGGACAGTATTAGGAGATATACCTAATGCTAAATGATGAGTTAATGGGTGCAGCACACCAACATGGCACATGTATACATATGTAACAAACCTGCACATTGTGCACATGTACCCTAAAACTTAAAGCATAATAATAATAAAACAAAAAAGAAAATTAATCACTTACTGTTTTTAAGTCATTTATAATATTTACTCTGACTGTTGTCAATAAGATCCCTCATATCTCTAAATAAACCCTTTTAAAGATACTGAATAAACTCCATAGAGAATACTGATGGGATGCTATTTGCTATTTTCTCACAAATAATGCTCACACCTTGCCTGTCCCGAAGTATTAAGATAAAACCAAGCACATTAATCAATTTTCACCAAAATATATTCAATAAAGAAGATCATTTTATCAAGTAAAGTAAATATGTTTGTAAGGATTTATCTGAAATGTGAAGCTGCTACTATTCAATCTTCCCTCTTTATTAATGATTTTTTAAAAGAGAAAGTAATATAACAAAAATCACTTATTAATTTTGATGGTACCACACTATCAAATTTTCTGACACTAAGTATTACTTTCCAGTAGAAATCATCACGTTCATATTGACCTTTGGTATGACTGTAATAATCCTCTACTTTGTGTTAAATGAGGCAGTGATACCACTGAGCCAAATTGAATGACTTAACGCATTTTCTGAGTAAAATATATTTTTAAATAATAAAGTTGGCCGGGCGTGGTGGCTCATGCTTGTAATCCCAGCACTTTGGGAGTCCGAGGCGGGTGGATCACGAGGTCAGGAGATCGAGACCACCCTGGCTAACACGGTGGAACCCCATCTCTACTAAAGTACAAAAAATTAGCCAGGCATGGTGGCGGGTGCATGTGGTCCTAGCTACTCGGGAGGCTGAGGCAGGAGAATGGCGTGAACATGGGAGGCTGAGCTTGCAGTGAGCCGAGATCACGCTGCTGCATTCCAGCCTGAGTGACAGAGCGAGAACCCGTCTCAAAAAAAAAAAAAAAAAAAGGGAATACAATTATCTGTGATTGTGAACAAACATCTACACACAGTTGCGCATTTGAATTTTTAATTATACGCTGCTATGACATTGAATGAAGGATGAAAAAAAGAATTATTCTTTGTAAATTATATGTTACTAGATGAGGTCACCATCAACTGATTTGTTGGCAAATCAATTAAAAAGTCAAAAACATTTTTGACCAATCTACATACATTCAATCAACATCCATCTTCTCTATTTCAATCACATATGCTCTTTCTCATCTTCTCCAGCTATCTTCTTGCCATTTCTTAAACTTATCAGCATATTCATCTTCAGAGTCTTTGAATTTATTCCTCTGTCTATAATGTAAATTCCCTGGATGAATGCATGGCTCACATCTTCAGTCTTAACTTTATACAGTTTTGCTCAAATGTAATTTCCTCAAAGAAACAAGTCATCTATCTGAAACAGCATCACTGCCTCCTCAGTTGTTCCTCACACCTTGGTTTCTTGCTCTGTTTCGTTTTTTCTCCCTGTCTCTACCTCCATGTGGAAAGTGGTTTTGCCTGTTTTCTTCTCTGATGCATCGCCAGTACCAGAACAGATTCTCACACAATATAGAGTGGCAATAATCATACCTTGAAGAAATAACTAAGCAAATAAATGATTAATGAAATGACTGATTGAACAACAAAATTATGTATTGGGCATGTGTTCAAGATTGTTTGTAACAGGGAACGAGAGAATTGCAAGCAGGTGGTCTTTACTTACATTCTATTTCAGCTGTTTTGTTGTAAAAATGAAGACAAATTTGGGAGAATAATTTTACTATTAAACTTTGTCTAGGAACTATCGTCTTTCTTACTCAAAACCAACTTAAGAAGCAACACTCTCAACCGCACCCAGGTCTGACAACTCAAAGCACTGCTCTGTAAAATTGTAAATTTTCAAAAGCAAACACACAAATGACAGTAAAAGCAATATCATAGTTTCCAATGTGTCCTGAGGTACATGAAAAGAGCTTAGTGCTAACCAGGTCAGCATTTTTGGATTGAGAACCAAGGATTACTGTATGACAAAATGGAGAATCTAGAAAGCAAAAACTTGGATCAATAGTAAAAAAAATCTTGATTCTTGACATCAATGGCAAGTTGCTTTGGTGGATTTTTTTAAAAAGCACTCAATATATTAGTATATATCTACATTTTGTTGAATAAACCCATTCGAATTTAACCAGAAGTAGTGTACTTTAACAGTGCATAGATTATAACAATTTCATAAAAATGTTATATTGAATATACTTAACAGATTCATTTCTATTCATACTGAAAAGTAATTATACATTCTTTGCTTAAACTACACTACCTGATATAAATATAAAATAAATGCTCATTTTAGTATATATGTCAAATTTGTATGAAGTAGTCATAGATGAAGGGATAGCAAGTACTTTCATATTCTTTAAATCACATGACATACTTACATTTAGTTGAATTACATAAGTAATTCAATGTAGGAATACTTGGCATTTGAATATTTGTTTTGAAAACTGCTGTAGGAAATATTTTAAGTCCAAAAAATTTTCAAGATAGTTTTTGAATTACTATTTATATCTAGTAATTGCCAAGAAACTTTATACTGTTGATTACTGCACTCTATTCAAAAGTGAAGGTAGTGATCAGATTTTCAGTGTCTTAACAGGGAAGAAACTCACAGCTCAATTGTCTCAGCAACACAAATCCAAAGACTAGCAGTCAATATTTGATCGTAAGGAATGGAAGAAATGAAATAACTGTTTATGGCAAAAGGAAATTTAGAGAAGAAAGGCCTTAAGGACAGGGAATGGTAAAATCTAAGACCTCAAGAGAGTCCGTGTAAGGAAGAGAGGATGGAGAAATACTGCTTAGGAAAGTTCTGTACAAAGAAAATCTTCATGAGCTTTATTTCAAAGCCAGTAATTGAACTTTGGTGCTTCCTCCACTCTTACATCGATAAATTTCCACAAGCAACTCACTCCCCAAATAACTTTTAAAAAATTATACAATCTAAATGTAAACTTCTTCATTGAGTCCATCATGGCATCCTTGGTTGATGTTGCTTTCAAATTATGGAGACAACTCAGATTTACCTTTCATTTCCCAAATTTACTGAGAGTGTACAATATATTTTAAACTTTAAATTCATGAAGCTCCTTCAGGGTGGGTTTTCTAATCTCTCACGTAGTGATATCCTTTTGTCTCTGCATCTGTCCATTTCTGTACAGTCACAGTGGTGTGTTGTAACCATGACTTAAAATCATTTTCTCCCGCTCTTTACGTAGCAGTGCCTGTACACTTCGGCAGATTCTGAGAATTAGTTTGAATGAGTGGTTCCAAAGTATGTTTAATGTCAATCTATAGTTGCTGTAAAGCAGCCAAGGACTCTGATGTGGCTGGCACTCAGTGGCAGGTCTTTAAGTAGTCCCAGAGTAACTGCCCCCACCTCTCTCCTTTCAGTAAGGCTTCAATGCTATAAGCAACTTAGAGTCAAGAGAAACTAGAAAATATCTGTTCAGAAAGGTATTTTAGACATTCTCACTTAATTAAACATAGATAATGTGATCTGTTTCTCTAAATCCATTCTCCCCTCAAAATGAAATTACATAATAAATACGCTCTACATGCTAGTTCAAGAGCTTTCTGGTAGTAGTCAGGAACTAACATATCTCTTTGTGTGTCCACTTTGCCCCTTTACAACGTAAGCTTAGTATTACCAGCAATTGTGATGAAAATAATCTCTTGTTCATCCCAAGATGATGTAATGAATCTGTCATTAAGGTGCTGTTGAGGACAAAGATCAGGAATTGAAAGCATCTAACAGAGCCCAGGATGAGAAAGAAGTTTATGGATCTCTGCCTGTTAAATTCATAATTCTTCCAAGCATGCACATATGTATAAATGCACTTGACATATATATTCACAAAGAATATTTCCGTCCCACAAATTATAAAAGTCTTTGAGAGATAGAGACATGTGTATAAATAAGTGTTCTATAAATGTAGCTCAATGACTTACATAAACAATTAGCTATAATTTAAAAAATGAGCTATTTAGATGCTTTGCTTTAGTAGTGAATGTATTTAGCTATAGAGATTATTTAGCAATAGACATCAGTTAAATGAGCCACAGGCAATTTGACTTCAAGTAAATTTACTAATTTAGCTGATTAAAGATTTGTTAGGCCTTTCTTTTCAAAGAAGCTTCAAAGCCTTTAAAAATGAGTGCTCATCATTCTGGTAAAATAGGAAACCCACATGTTTTATTACTACCAATTAAAAGATACTGGAAAGGAGAAATTAAGAGAGTATAGAGCAAGGCTAAAAATAACTATTTCTTTTCTTTCTTTTTTTCAGACAGGATCTCACTCTGCCACCCATGCTTCAGTGCAGTGGAACGATCTCAGCTTACTACAACCTCCCCTCCCGGCCTCCCAGGTTCAAGTGATTCTCATGCCTCAGCCTCCCAAGTAGCTGGGACTGTGAGTGTGTGCCACCACATCTGGCTAATTTTTGCATTTTTAGTAGAAACAGGGTCTTGCCATGTTGGCCAGGCTGGTCTTGAACTCCCGAGCTCTAGCAATCCAGCTGCCTCAGCCTCCCAAAATGCTGGGACTATAGGCATGAGCCACCCAACATGGTCAAAAATAATTGTGTCATTGGGAAGTTTAGATTGCCTAAAGAAAAATATAAAAACATTTGCATGGATTGTTTCCCTTAGATTTTTAAGACAAAAATGATTAAAGCACTACATTATAATATCTGGCAGAGGTTCATTTGATCACCATATTTTTAGAAATTTAATGCAAAAGAGAAATGCAAAACATTTATTCTCTAGATCAGTATTTATACTTCTTGTGATGACTTAAATAACTCTGGCAGCTTTCTGAGTAGTTGGCAGTTTCTACAAAATATGCCAAGTAAGGAGCACAACATTAGTATACTATATCATGTCATTTTCTTCTAAAACACAAATATTGAACTTTTACCACCTGCTACTGTACAGCAGTGCTATGGCAACATCTTCGTAGAGTTCCTAAGCTCCTTTGAAAAGTAGGATCTAATCAGCACAAAAGGAAATAAACTATCATCATTGCTGTTGCTATAATTACCTAGTTGGCAAAATAAGCTCTATACAGAATCACACATTAAAACAAATTTGCTTAGGAAAACTAAATGTTTTATTTCAGCCCAGCTTATATTTTCAAATGATTGGTTAACAATTAGAAAAGAAACTTTTGATAAACCTTGCATTATGTTTACTGAGTTTTTATTTCTGGTTAAAAAGGTTAACTGTTTTCACTGTGGAATATTTAGAAAATATAGATTTCTTTCTTTAAAAATAGCCATAAGGAAGCCATAATTCATCACTGTAACAGAGAATCTTTTTTCATATATCTTTTACTTTATAGTATTTTAATATTTTTTCTCTACTGTAGACACATTTGGGATTTATTTCCAACTTACATAAATGCATCATAATAACTGTAACTCCATATGATTTTATTATGAATAAGGATAGATTTTAAAAACATAATCAAAGTGTTCACATTTTTGTAATTACTTAATGTGGCAAATATTTTATTAATACTTAAATTTGTTTAAACAGAGGCCAGCAGTACTGTAGATATTTCTGAGTGATTTCAAAGAATGTGCAGGAATATACATCTGTGTCAATTCTTTAAATGAGTAAAAGGAGCATCTGTAATGCAGCAAAATCAATCATGAAGAAGTAACTGATGCAGGAATTGCCTATACAGGTTTTCAAAGTACATGTACGCATGTAGATTGAATTACAAGAAAAAGGTCACTTTCTAATAAGGCAATTGACAATTATTTCGTAAAAAATATAAAACTGCAAGCACATACTTTAGAACAAATATTAAGTACAAACTTGATGGAAGAGTCTATCATGTAATTAGCAGACAAAATGAGCCACAGACCACATTTACATACTTAGTTTAAAATAGAAACAGAGTCCCAAGAGATAACCATTTTACTGCTGCCCAGTTGAGGAGAAAACACTTTCAATATTTCCACATTAACGTTCAGAGAGTCAAGGCGGCTGATGCAGAACAAAAACACTAATGTTAAGGAAAAAAAGTTTTTCCAAAGAAGAACTTGATATGAATTAGATATTAATTGTTAATTACTTCAGAAGGCCCAAGTGATTATTCAGACTTCTTTCTCTGCTCTTGGCCTTATTTCATGTTCCCGCTTTCTAAGCACATTAGGTTTTCCTATTAATCAGTCACAATCACCATGTCTAATCGGCTGTGGATCTAGATCCTTACCAGATCCCAGCCAGTAGAAGTTAGCAATGTAAGGCTTATTTTGTGGACCACTTCTTTGGAGGAATATGTTGTGTTTCTGTTAGATGACTATATACATGATAGTCAACTTCCAGCCCATATCTGGATGCATTCTTGAGATGACTCTGAATCAAATAATTTCTTTTAAACCAAAACTAAATATTTATATTAATTGAATGAGACTTTTATAAATTATTCCAAGTAAAGCATGAATTTCCAGAGAGTGGCATAATTTAAACCCATACTGGAGGGGAATTATCCATGGATTTGGGTTGAAACTTTCATTTTAGTACCTCTACTCATAGTAGATTGAGAATTAAAATCTGAAGAAAACCCTCTTAGATAAGACATTTGTAAAATAAAAAACTCACTCACCATTCCGACTTTCTTCATCAATAGCAACTATGGTAGCTGGTGGTCCTCCCCTAGCTAGTTTGCAATCTAAAGAGAGAAAATAACCAAAAGTAAGAATTGACTGCAGGGGCACACACACTGAGAAAAAAATTCATTGAGATGTATATTAATATTTAAAAAGGAAAATCTTGCAATCTAATTAATATGCATCACTACATTTAATATTATTTAAAACATTTTATAATAACCACATAGATTCCTTACCACATCATAATACAGTCACTTTGTGCATCACAAAACTACTCAAATCTTACTGAGAAAACACCAGCAGGGACAACTGGAGAGCAGAAGTCCTTCAGGACAGAGATAATGGGATGGAAATTTAACCCAAAGAAATAACAGAAAGGGATGATTAACAAGGATAAATTGTAATTAAAGCATCACAACAGAAACAAACATAATTGGACTTTAATTGTGATAAAGGGTCTAATTAGAGAGAGTGAATAGAATTTTAATAATGTTCTAAAGAGAATAAAACAAAGACAGACAAGCAATGCTCATGAGGTTGTTTGGGGTTTTTATTTTTGTCATCTTACCCTCATATTGCCAGTCTGGAGTCAAAAGTATAGAGTCATCAATGGAAGCAGATCAGAAAAATAGAAGAAAGAAAGGAAGAGAGAATATATGTATATATTTAGTGAGAGATTTAAGGATATAAAAAGCATTATACAATAACATTATCTAATGATTTGTGGAAATAGAATATATAAAATCCCTATCAGATTTCCTACTTCTAATATAATGTTAACACATTCACTGGATAATACACATCATTAGCATTTTAAAAGCCATTAAAAAAAAGACTAGAAAATAACATAAAGTAAATTGGTATTTTTCTTACGAAAAGGTAAATACGAATTACTTATGAACAGTCTGTTATCTGTATGCTGAAAAAACTTTAAGAATAGTGCCTGTCAATCAGTAGTGATGATTAATTCATTATTTCAAACACTGCTAATATCCTTCCAGGTATCACATGATAATGAACATAAAAAATAGTATGAGCTATAATATCCATGACAGTTGAAATGTGAAAACTTTGCCTGCAGGATGTCAAATGTGCATCTCTGAGATATAAAGTACTCTCCTAGGAAATACTTTGTGAGGCAGAGAGGGCTATGTCGTGCAGTTATACATACATGGCACACTCCTGTACAGCAGTGCAAATTAATTTTGCTTAAAGTTTTCCAAATTTGTGTGTTATTTGGGAAATAATTTCAAGGTTTATTTACTTATTAAAATTCTGCCATTTATCATGTACATATACATGAATAATTAGGCCTTCAGGAAGCACTATTCTGTATTGTAAGGTATGTACTCTCTCATATGAAGCAAAGAAGCTGGGAGATCTACACATTTTCTCTCTTTACACTTGTCAATATTGAAGGAGTTCCAAGTCATAACATTTTCAGATCTAAAATATCTCACACTCATTACGCCTCTTCCTCTCCTTATGCCCTCCTACAGAGCCCAGAACTACACTATTTGTCATCTCTGCTCTTGATTTAGTTTCCTCGCTGATCTCCCAGAAGTCTTGTTCTCATCCTGCATTCATCTATTCCTTTCATGAGAATGATTTTCATGTACCCAAATCAAAAGTGAAATAATAGCATTCCTCTGAACAAAAACCTTACATGTTTCTTTTGGAGAAAATGAAAAAAAAAATCAGAAGAACAAAGTTTCTTCACATGGCCTTAACATCCTTTATTGAGAATTAAGCAACCTGTCCTTCAATTACATGAATCCTCTTACTGTTGCTGGAATGTAGCCTGTATTTTTAGCAAAATTTTGTTATCTAAATTCATTGTTGCCTTTTTCTGCCTAGCAAATCTCTGCTTCTTTTTGTAGAATTAGATATTTCAAATATTTGCACCTAGTGCGAATTAATTTTGATTAAAGCCTTCCAAATTTTCATGTTACTTGAAAAATGATTTCAACATTTCTTTATTTATTTACTGTTTTATAAAATTCCTCCAATTATTATGTACATAGAAATGAATAATTAGGCTTTGGAAAGCACTGTATTGTAAGGTATGCACTCTCTCATATGTACACACACACACATATACAGACACTCATGTCACTGTGTGCCAATGCCATAATACCTACTGAAAAGTGATAAAAATTATGTATTTTAGTGTGAATGTTGGTAGAGGAATAAATATTTAATCAACAACTTTATGGGCAAGCAGAATGTAGAATAATAAAAGAAGGGGACATTTGGATATAAATATTTTTGAACCTTTTTACAGTTTGTTACTATTAAGTTTAAAGGTAGGCTTTATGAAGCTAAGCCAAATAATATCTTCATATTCCAGCCCTTCCTCACTCTCCGCCTTTCCCATTCTCAAAGTTAATTCTCCATTCATACCAAACCAAATTTATGTTTTTTGCATCAACTGTTAAAATATACTTTCCACTCTTCTTCCCCTGGTTAATTTTATTCCTTTTTCAAGAATCTGCCTAGGCATCACCTCTTCTTGAAAATCCTTCTCGTTGTCATTCTAGATTAAGTCCTTATTCTCTGTATTCCTGCAGTACACACTGTATCCCATTGGACTAATTGCCCCATTGGCACAATACTAATGTGTCTTTCTCTCTCACAAGAGCTTCTTCAGACCAAGCCTGCATCATTTTCACCTTGGTAACCTCAGAACATGATACTGGTCCTGAAAGAATGTTTGTTGACTTTTTCCACAATGTAGTCTGCTAAGCTACAATCTTCCATTAAAACCTCTCCATGAGAGCACCTCAGAAGTCTCTGTTCTCACTAACCCCTCAATAGCAGAAACAGCCCAGAAGAAGCTGCTTAACTACATTTTCTCCTGCTACAGTACCCTTAGATAATTCCCACTAAGATTTATTATTTTAGTAGATTCAAAATTCTCCCCAATAAAACATTTCTATATACTACATATACTTCTGGATAAATACAAAAATAATTTAAACTTTTTTAAGACTCAAAACACAAAATGAAAAGAGGTTAAGCAGACACATAATAAATAATCTATTAATAACATTGTTCATAACAAAGTGTTTGTTTTTAAACGATGCATTCATGACAGCATAATTAATTAGTTTTAAGTGCACAAAAGCATTTTTAATAAGAACAATTATATTTAGAATTGTCTTGAAAAGAAAGTAATTTGGATGTAATAGCCAACTATATATTATATATGAAAATATCCAAATGTAAATCAAAGGGAAGACTAGAAAGCAATTTGGGGGATGGGGAGATTGTACCCTATGGTCTGTGGATCATCTGTCTGCCACAGGAAAGTCAGGTGAGCTGCTGATACCTGTACCCTGGAAATGGACTTCCTTAATCTATTTAATTTCACCCTTGACTGTCCTGGTTAAATCACAAATTCATTGTTTTTCATGCCTAAAGTTTCTAGCCTGTTAGGCCTATACTCATTTTCCATATCAAATTTGTAGTAAAGTACAGGATATGAATACCAATAACTGAATGCTCAGTGTGGCTTATTTCTGCAAACTTGTCACAATGCTAAAAATAAGCCATATATTTAAAAATATTCATATGCAATAGATGGGATTTAAAATCCAAAGAGGAGAATTAAAAAGACAAATAATGACTGATCTCACAGATACTAAGCCTGTGATACTCTGTTTTCATTGTAGCCTGAATTTTAAGAGCCTGTTACAGACAGGTCAGACAAAGGCTTTTGAAAATCTAGGATTTTCCAAATATGCTCATTTCATAGAAATGAGAGCAAGCACCCAGGAATTAAAATTCTATTCCCACTTTAGCCTATTCTCAAAATGTTCTTTTAACATTGACCAATGTGTTTTCAATAAGACTTCAAAACTATTTACTTTAAAAAAATATATTAACATAGTAATTGCCCTTATATGTTAATAACTTGTGTATTGAAATTCCTACCCATATTTATCTTCTGAGCCTGGGTCCCATTTGCCCAGACAACTTCTGTACTTGCAATTTCAAAGTTGTCTTAAATGTAGCCCTCCAAATCGCATCCCAGTTGCTATCATAGCCGAAAACTGGATATTTTCAATATATATTATTTCAGTGAATGGCATAATTCTGCACCAAGCCACATAAGTCAGAAACCAGGAAGTCACATTTCACTTTACCCATGTTTCTAGCTTTCCAAAATGTACCGATCGATAAGTCTCGAATTTAATTCCTAAAGAAAAACTTGTCATATCCACTTACTGCTTTCAATCTGCAGTGTTACCAGGCTAATCCTGTCTCTTACCTAATCAAATAGGTTTTCCTAACTGCTTTCCTTACAATCAATCTTGCCCTTACTCTAAGTTAATTTTCTATCCTTAAGCAGAGTGATCTTTATAATTAAAACCTTGCTTATTTTTAAAATAATTTACCATTTATTTTAGGTTATAAGCTAAAATATTTTGGCCATCTACAACTCATCACAAATATGATTCTAGAATGTAAACTAACATATTTTATATAACCTACAAAGTCCTCCACAATATGCCTTCTCCTTCCCTCTCCAGTCTCATCTATTTCCATGTCCCTCTTTTCTCAAAGCAAAACAGTTTTTGATCCCTTGACTAGGTAAGATTCCCCAATATATACTCTCATAACTCTGCCTCATAATATCAATTTATGATTACTTGATTCTTCACAGAAAGAAAACTCAGTGATAACATTGACCTTGTTTCTATTCCTCACGGTTGTGTCCACAGGGCAGAGTTTCCTGGCACATTTTTGATTCCAAGCAATTATTTACTGAATGCAAAAACGAAGGGCCTCAATCAAATTTGTAACAATAAAATTAAAACAACACTCTGTACATTAATTCCCTTTTTTCTTTTTAATTTTTCAAATGTCTTTCTCAAGTGCAAGTACAGCAGGTCCTTGAATGACATTGTTTCACTCAATGTCATTTCATTATAACAATGAAAAAAAAAAAACAACTAATTCCAGGCCTGAGCCACTATCTGTGTGGATTTTGCAAGTTCTCCCCAAATCTGTGAGGACTTTCCCTGAGTACTCCAGTTTCCTCCCACATCTCAAAGATGTACACGCTAGGTTCATTGGCATGGCTACATGGTACCAGTGTGAGTGAGTGTGGGTGTGTGTGTGAGTTGCCCTGAGAAGGAATGGTATCCTGTCCAAGGTGGGTTCCTGCCTTATGCCCTGAGCTACTGGGCTAGCAGGCTCCCTGATGGGAGGCCCTGAACTGGTGAATAATTATCTCACTTTTTTTGATTAATCTTTCTTAAATGCATGTATAGCTCACATTTATTTCAATATTTAATATAAGAAATTTTTGGTCTTTATTCAGAAGTGTGGTGATGCTTTTGTAACCATAACTATGCCATAGGAACTTGTTTATATTTTGTTTAGCCTATAATAAAATTGGTTTCATTATATGTCATTTCATTGAAAGTCTCAATTTCCAAGAACCTATGGACAATATTAACTGAAGACTTACTGTAATGAGGAAAAAATGGACAGATAATTTGTTGTCTAAAGATAAGGTCATTGGTGATAACTCAGCAGATGTGAAAGGCTACCAATAAAGTAAGAAAGGTGTAGATAATTCTGCAAGAATTTGAGGTTATTTGGAACAAGTTATGAAATATTAGAGAGAGCTCACAATAACAGACAAAGTAAAGTGATGAAAAAAAAGAAAGGAGAAAATGTTCACTTGCTTCCAATTGTCTATAATTTCTATTAGAATTCCAAGCTGTTTTATGATTTTACCAAATTGTATCTCAAAGGAATAAAACTAAGAAATTTCAAATACTAAAGTTTAAATTATATCAAAGATCAACTTACCTTTTTTTTGTCATCTTAGAATTTTTAAGCTATTTCCTTACAAGCTGCTTAAATCACCAGTGAATTCTGTGGCACCTAGTAGAGTATTTGACTTAACATAATCATTTAATTTATTTGCTGAATTAGGAAATATCTTCCTCTATGGAAAATTAATAAAATGAATAATCCATCAAATCCTTAGCTTTAACCATTTAAAATCTTTGGGGGAGTATTTTAAGATGTTAAAGAAATGGGTTTCTAATATATTATAGTGGTTGTGAACATGTGCTTTGGAGTCACAAAACCTAACTTCAAATCCTAACTTTGGTTTTTAATAGTTGTATAATATTGGACAAATTATTTAACCTCTTGTATTTCATTAATGGGGATAAGAGTAATTACAACTAACTCATATATTTTTACGACAAGGACAAAATGAGGAAATCTATGGTAATTTCTTAGAAGAGTGTCTGGCAAAATGTATAGGCAGACTAGGCATACATTTGCTTTTATTAGTATCCTTATTTTCATTAGGAATATATTCGAATAAAATGTTTTTTCTATTTTTTTCCTTTGATGCAAGGGCTGATAGTAAATATAGTAAATAAACCCTCAGCTCTCCCAAATATTCAGTGAGGGCAGATCTTAGTTATATATGGGATTGTGAAATATATTGTTATTAAGAATAAAAGTAATTACATGAAATGTCACTGGTGGTCTGTAGGGACAAAAATTTGCTTGAATTCCTATCCCAGATACCAAGCTAGATATACTCTGATGGATTAAATTTACTAGGGAAAAATAGACTCCTTGAACTTGAAGCTTAAAAAAAGTAATGGGGTTCTCACAGTCCTCTACTGGTCCCAGTATGCCCCTGAAATGAGTTGGTGAGATTCCACAGAAAGATCAAGGAAGAGTTGCAGATTTTGTGAAACCTCTATTCCTGTCAACATTTCTCTATTATCAGTTTGGTTATTCAGAGTAATCTAGTCTCTTGCTCATGTGTTTGTATTTACACACGCATACACACACACACACACACACACACTGAATCTATTGCTAAGTTCAAAGCAATTTGGCCTCTCATTCAAAGAGGGTACTGTGTTCTCTTTAAATTTCATGCTACACAAGCATTCTGTTTTCAATTTGCATGTCCCAAGCAGCAGCAGAGGGACTTTTCTCATTTTTCCTGTTGATCTTTGGTATATTCATTTTCAGGAAAATACACACAGGAGTGAAATCTTAAGACAGATACTACTTATTTTACATTTTGACTGCTTCATCCAAAAGAAAAAGTTTGATCTTGAATTTATAAAATCAATGGAACAATAATCTAACTTGTATGATCTAAAGTTACAGTCAACAAAGTAATGGAAAAAGATGATATTTGAACAAAAGCAAAATAAACTGAGTAAACTTAAGGACATAGCAAGTAATTCAGTTTCAATTCAAGAACAGGATATGCTACTTGTGTTACTCTCTTGGCATTACTATTTGCAGATTTCAGATTTCACCATGAAGGGAGAAAATGATATTTTATGTACCTTAGTGTCATTATTAATTGAATTATATAATTTGATGAAGACTTTAAAACAACATTGTCTAGTAATATCCACCAAATTCATTCATGGTAATTACTCAACATCATTGCTTTCATCAATACAATTTACTGTAGAGACCATAGCTACCTCAATCTGTACTTTTTAAAAAAACAATTTCTTATTATTTTATTTTATTCTAACTGGTCTATCAACAACAGCAGACCTGAACATAAATGGCATTTGGTCAGAGACCAGAAGCCCATACTTAGTCTTAAGAAGTTTGGCCGGGTGCGGTGGCTGACGCCTGTAATCCCAGCACTTTGGGAGGCCGAGACAGGCGGATCATGAGGTCAGGAGATCGAGACCATCCTGGCTAACATGGTGAAACCCCATCTCTAGTAAAAATACAAAAAATTAGCTGGGCGTGGTGGCGGGCACCTGTAGTCCCAGCTATTCGGGAGGCTGAGGCAGGAGAATGGCATGAACCCAGGAGGTGGAGCTTGCAGTGAGCTGAGATGGTGCCACTGCACTCCAGCCTGGCAGACAGAGCGAGACTCCACCTCAAAAAAAAAAAAAAAAAAAAAAAGAAGTTTAAGGTTCTAGGGGCTTTAGGAAAAAGGCAGAATATGAAATAAATTGTCAGTAGAAGGCTGCTCCAAAGATGAAGTATATAATTTTAAGATTGCTTTTGTTGATTGAAAATATTATTGTACTTTCTTATTTTATAGTTTTATGTAAATACATTGTCAAAACATGTTAATCTTTGTATTCATACATAATTCTCTTACATATAATTCATACCACATGAGTTAGAAACTGTTTAGGTTTTCCTTCTATTGTGGGTTACAACTCTTCTTGTCTAAGCTTCCAGCAAGCAACCATGATTCAATTTGAGGAATTTAAGATGAATAGAACAATTCTTGGTCCAAGGTGTAATATTACCACTGACATCAAAAGAGGCCATATAACGTTGTGATTAAGAACATAGCCTTTGAGACAGACTGCCTAGGTTAAATACTAGTCACATTTAACACCTGACTCACTCTTAGGACCTTTGAAAGTTAATTAAATTCTCTGTAGCTCAGTTGCATTATTTGTAAAATAGATGTTGTTTTAGAGTAGTGTCTGGCATATGGAAATGCTTTCTATGTTATTGTGAGGTAAATTTTTATTCTAACCAAGTGAGCAAATGACTTAAAATATGTCTTTTTTAAAAAGCAATGACTGTCATATATTTTTTTAATATTTCAGTAGAAGTTTCTTCCATTTTTAACATTCAAAGGAAAACCACATTTTTATTAGTAGATCAAATAAGGAATGGGGCATATGTTAACTTAAAAAAATAATTTCGAATGTTCTTTTATATTTAGGAGGTATACAATATGCAGGTTGTTATCTGGGTATACTGTGAGGTTTGGGATATGATTGATTCCATCATCAGGTAATGAGCACAGCACTTAATAGTTGTTTTTTAAATACTTGTCCCTCTTCCACCCTCTCCCCTTTTCTAGATGTCCAGTGTCTATTACTGACATCCTTATGCCCATGGCTATGCAATGTTTAGCTGCTACATATAAGTGAGAACATGAATTATTTGGTTTTCTGTTCCTGTGTTAACTTGCTTAGGATAACAGCCTATAACTGCATCCGTGTGGCTGCAAACAACATGATTTCATTCTATTTTTATGGCTGCATAGAATTCTATGGTGCATGTGCAGCACGTTTCCTTTATCCAATTCACTGTTGACGGGCACTTACATTGAATCCATGTCTTTGTTATTGTGAATAGTACTGCAATGAACATACAAGTGCATGTGACTATTTGGTGGAACAATTTGTTTCCTTTTTTTTTTTGAGATGGAGTCTCGCTCTCGCCCAGGCTGGAGTGCAGTGGTGCGATCTCGGCTCACTGCAAGCTCCGCCTCCCAGGTTCACGCCAGTCTTCTGCCTCAGCCTCCCGAGTAGCTGGGACTACAGGCGCCCGCTACCATGCCCAGCTAATTTTTTTGTATTTTTAGTAGAGACGGGGTTTCACCGTGTTAGCCAGGATGGTCGCGATCTCCTGACTTTGTGATCTGCCCGCCTCGGCCTCCCAAAATGCTGGGATTACAGGCCTGAGCCAACGCGACCGGCCACAATTTGTTTTCTTTTAGATATATAACCAGTAATAGGATTGTGAGTCTAATAGAAGAGCTGGTATCAAGTCTGAAACTACTCTAAAATATCAAGGAGGAGAGTCTGCTCCCTAACTCATTCTACAATACCAGCATCACCCTGATACCAAAACCTGTCGAAGACACAAGGAATAAAGAAAACTATAGGTCAATATTCCTGATGAACATAGATGCAAAAATCTTCAACAAAACACCTCCAAGGAAAATAAAGCTGCACATAAAAAACTTAATCTACCATTATCAAGTAGGCTTCATTCCTGGGATGCAAGATTGGTTCAATGTATGCAATTCAATAGTTGTGATTTATCACATGGACAAAATTAAAACCAAAAACCATAAGGTTTTTGAGAATCTCCAAATTTCCACATTGGCTGAACTAATTTACATTCCCACCAAGAGTATACAAGCATTCCCTTCTCTGTGCAGCATTACCAGCATCTTTTGTTTTTTGACTTCTTAATAGTAGCATTTTGACTGGTGTGAGGTAGTATCTCATTGTGGTTTTGATTTGCGTTTCTCTGATGATTAGTGATGTTGAGCATTTTTTCATGTTTGTTGTCTGCTTGTATGTCTGTTTTTGAGAGAAGTCTGTTCATGTCTTTTGCCAATTTTTCAATGTGGTTATTTGGTTTATGTTTGTTAAATTATTTAAGTTTCTTATAGATTCTAGAGATTAGACCTTTGCAGGTGCATAGTTTGAAAATACTTTCTACCATTGTGTAGATTGTATTTTTACTCTGTTAATAGTCTTTTCTGTCGGGCAGAAGCTCTTTAGTTTATGTAGGTCCCACTTGTCAATTTTTGTTTTTGTTGCAATTGCTTTTGAGGACTTGCCATAAATTCTTTGTAAATGCAAACATCAAGGATAGTGTTTCCTAGACTTCCTTTTAAGATTCTTACAGTTTAAGGTCTTACACTTAAACTTTTAATGCATGTTGAGTTAATTTTTGTAGATAGTGAAAGTAAGGGTCCAGTTTAATTCTGTATGTGGCTAGTCAGTTAACTCAGCACCATTTGTTGAATAGGGGGTTCTTTCCCCATTCCTTATTTTTGTCAATTTTGTCAAAAATCAGATGATTGTAGGTATGTGGCTTTCTTTTTGGATTCTCTTTTCTGTTTCATTGGTCTACGTGTCTATTTTGTACCAATAACATGTTTTGTTACCAGTACTATAGCCTTAGAGTATAGTTTGAAAAAAAGCTATGTTGTTTTTGCTTAGGATTGTGCTTTGGTTTGAACTTGTGTCCCCATCCAAATCTCATGTCAAATTCTAACCTCCAATGTTGGAGGAGGGGCTGGTGGGATAAAATTGGATCATGGGTGCAGGATTCGCCCTTGCTGTTCTTGTGATAGTGAGTGAATTCACACAAGATCTGGTTGTTTTGAAGTATGTAGTACCTTCCCCTTCATTCTCTTCCTCCTACTTTGGCCATGTCCCCAGCCATGCTTCCTGTACAGCCTGTGGAACCAAGGGCCAATTAAACCTCTTTTCTTTATAAATTACCCAGTCTAAGGTAGTTCTTTATAACAATGCAACAACGAACTAATACAGATTGCTTTGTCTATTTGGGTTCTTTTTGGTTCCATATGAATTTCAGAATTTTTTCCAATTCTGTGTAAAATGGCACTGAAAGTTCAGTAGCAATAGCATTGAATCTCTTGATGGCTTTGGAGATTATGGCAATTTTAACAATATTGATTCTTCCAGTCAATGAGTATGAAATGCTTTTTCCATTTGTTTATGTTATCTATGATTTCTTTCAGCAGTGTGCAGTTCTCCTTACAGAGGTCTTTCAGCTTCTTGGTTAGACGTACTATCTAAAAGCCCTACTTAAAAGGCACAGAGTGATGGGTTGGATAAAGTAACACCCATTCATCTGGTATCTTCAAGAGACACTTCTCACATGTAATGATCCCCATAGGCTCAAAGTAAAGGGCTGGAGAAAGATCTATCATGCAAACAGAAAACCAAATGGAACAAGGGTCACTATTGTTATATCAAATAAAACAGCCTTTAAACCAACAACAATAAAAAAGAACAAAGAAGGGCATTACATAATGATAAAGGGTTCAATTCAAAGAGAAGGCTTAGTTATGCTAACTATATACATAAGCAATATTAGAGCATCCAAATTCATGAAACAAGGACTTCTAAACCTACAAAAAGACTGACATAGCACACAATGATAGTGGGGGTCTTCAACACCCCACTGACAGCATTAGACAAATCATTGAGCCAGAAAACTTCTGCAGAAATTCTGGAGTTAAATTTGACACTTGACAAATTGAGCGTAATTGATGTTTACAGGACACTCCATATATCAACCACAGAATATACATTCCTCTCATCTGCACACAGAATATACTCTAAGATCAACCACATGGTTAGCCATAAAGCAAGTTGCAAAAAATCCAAAAGAAGGTCTTTCCATAAAACAAGTCTCAAAGAAATCGAAGTTATACCAAACACATACCAACCACAGTGGAATTAAAATAGAAATCTATAACAAGAAGATCTCTCAAAAACACACAAATATATAGAAATTAAGCAACTTTGCTCCTGAATGAGTTTTGGATTGTAAGGCAGAAATTTTAAAAAATTCTTTTAAATAAATGAAGAAAGACACGCAAAATACCAACATCTCTGGGATGAGGGAAGAGACATGTTAAGAGGAAAGTGTATGGTGCTAAATGCCTACCTTAAAAAGTTAGAAAAATCTCTGATTAACAATCTAACACCACGTCTAGAGTAACTAGAAAAACAAGAACAAACTAACCCAAAAGCTACCTGAAGAAAATAAATAACTAAAATCAGGGCAGGACTAAATAAAATCGAGGCACAAAAATCCATAAAAGCAACAGCAAAACCAAAAGTTGGTTGTTTGAAAGGACAAATAAGATCTATAGACCACTGACTATATGACTATATAAACAAAGAACAAAACGGAGAAGATCCAGATAAGCACAACATAAATGACAAAGATGACATTACAACTGGTCCAACAGAAACACAAAAAAATCCTCAGAGACTATTATCAACACCTGTGTTCACACAAACTAGAAAATATAGAGGAAATGGATATATTCCTGGAAACACACAATCTCCCAAAATTTAATCAGGAAGAAATTAAAACTCCGAACAGACCAACATTGAGTTCCATATTGACTCAGTAATAAGAAACCTACCAACGAACAAAAGCCCCACACCAGATGAACTCACAGCCGAATTCTACCAGATGTACAAAGAAGAGCTGGTACCAAATCTACTAAAACTATTCCAAAATATCAAGGAGGAGAGACTCCTCCCTAACTCATTCTATAATGCCAGCATTACCCTGATACCAAAACCTGTTAAAGACACAAGGAACAAAGAAAACTATAGGTCAATATTCCTGATGAACATAGATGCAAAAATCTTCAACAAAATACTTTCAAACCAAATAAAGCTGCACATAAAAAACTTAATCTACCATTATCAAGTAGGCTTCATTCCTAGGATGCAAGATTGGTTCAATATATGCAATTCAATAAATGTGATTCATCACATAAACAAAATTAAAACCAAAAACCATATGATAATCCCAGTAGATGCAGAAAAAGCTTTCAATAAAATCCAACATCTCTTCATGATAAAAATCCTCAACAAACTCTGTATCAAGGGAACATATCTCAAAATAATAGGAGCCATATATGACACAATACAGCTAACATTAAACTAAATGTCGCAAAAGCTGGAACCATTCCCCTTAAGCACTGGAACAAGACAAAGATACCACTCTCCATTCTCACCACTTCTATTTGACATAGTACTAGAAGTCCTAACTACAGCATTCAGGCAAGAGAAAGAAATAAAATATATCCAAACAGGAAACTAAAGAAGTCAAACTATCTCTTTTATAACCAGGAAACCTCGATGACATCACGAAAAAGCTCCTGAAACTGATGAATGGCTTCAGTAAAGTTTCAGGATACAAATTCAATCTATAAAAATATATTAACATTTTTGATGTGCATTTTACATACTGAAATCATGACTTAATACATTTCAGTATATAACCACCGATTGTTTAAATTATATAGTGATAATGGAACTATACTTTCTTTTTAAAAATTATCTGAGGAATGTTTATAAATAAACTAAAAATAAACAACTCTTTTTTGATACATACAGTAGACAGTATACAGCTTCTAAAAGCTCTTTACATGGTGAAATAAGATCTGTTATTCTAAAATCTTTCCAAAAGAACTTTTCTGTTATTAGCTTGTTTTTCAACATTATCCAACTTGTCTCTGTGTTTTGTAATTGAAATATAAAGGAGAAAGGAAAAGGATAAGTATTTGTGTCCATGTGGAAAACAAAATTATTCATCAAACACTTTATGAAAAGCAGCTTTTATATCCATCTTGTTTCTGAAAGCTAATTTGTTATTTTTTCTAATTATTCTTAATGAGGAGGCTCAGAGGAAATTCTTAATCATGATTCTTACTAAGACACTCAACAAGGTCAAAAGATAAAAGCTGCAGAATCAATGTCACTGTTTAAAATTACACTCTTCCAACAGAGAGATTCTTAATAAGTCTTTGTTTGCAGAGTACTTTGACTACTAAATAAAATTCTTTGCCACAAGACAGTTATGTGTACTTAAGCTGAATTTAAAAAAGCAAACTGTATGGATTAATTTTTGAAACAAAAATTATAAGCATTTAATTACTTATTAAAGAACATATCCATGTAAATATGTCCTTAGTTGTGCAGTTGTGACAGATGTTAGCATGAAATAGATGTGCCACATTTACAAGGTACGGGATGTTGAAGCAATTTTCCTACTTAAATGAAGTAATATAGGCTTATATTTCTGGAACTTCAGAAGACTGTGCTAATATTTACCTTTCTGTTTCATCATCTAGGATATAACTATTTTTCACTTATGTGTGAAGCAGGAAAGTTGTTAGACATAGCAGGAAAAAGTACTTCGTATCACTGGCTGGCAGAGAAAGTTTATATATTTGAGTTTACACAGGTAACCTGAAATTTAGAAGTATTTTTCATTGCCTTATTTTCTTATTCCTTGTCATGAAGAGTGTTTGGACTGAGGTTCTACTATGAAAGGTGAATATCCAAGGGTGGAATGAGTAGGGACTGTGGCTGAGAGTTATGAAAGAAGATGATTCTGAAAAAATAACAAAAAGCATAAAGCAAATATTTCCTACTTTTTCCATACATCGCATCTTGCTTTCTCAGAAATTTCTCTGCTACAAACCCACCTGATAACACCTTCCTTAGAGCCACAGAGCCAAAGTCATTACAGAGGAATGTTTCATATAGAACAGGAAGTTCCAAATGAACCTATGTTCTTTTTGATACGGGAGTACTGGGAAGGGAAGAGCGTGGTCCCTTTAAATGACATGGAACGGGGAAAGGGAAGTGCTGAGTGGAGAAGGGCGTGGTCCCTGGCTAGGGCTCCATAGGTGAAGACTGGCGCTCCTGCTTTTGTGCCCAAATGTTGCATTTTCCAAGACCACCCTGGCCTGCCATGCCCCCATCCTGGGCCTATAAAAAGCCAAGACCCTAGCAGGCAGACACAAATACAGCTGGACGTGGTGAGGAACACATCGGCAGAAGACATAAGCAGCTCCTAGACTCCAAGAGGATGTCAAGGGAGCACACCAGCAGAAGAGCACACCGACAGACACTGGCACGCGTGCAGGCCACCCACTGGTGGGAGGAGGCAGAGTTTGGTCCGGGGAAGTTGGAGGAGAGCTGGGCCCCCCCAAAACTCCGAATGGCCCAACTCCAAGGGAAAACCATCTCCCTTCTGGCTCCCCCATTGGCTCAGAGCTACTTCCACTCAATAAAACTTTGCAGTTGTTCTCCAAGTCCACGTGTGATCCGATTCTTCCAGTACACCAAGGCAAGAAACCCCGGGATACAGAAATCCCTCTGTCCTTGTGATAAGGAAGGGGGTCTAATTAAGCTGGTTAACACAAATCGCCTATAGACGGCAAACTAAAAGAACACCCTGTAACACATGCCTACTGGGCCTTCAGCTGTAAACATTCACCCCTAGACACTGGGGTCAGAGCCCCACACCCTGCCCATTTGCATGCTCCCCTAGAGGTTTGAGCAGCGGGGCACTGAAGAAGCGATCCACACCCCCAAAGCATGCCCTGCGAGGAGGACAAGGGAACCTTTCCCATTTCATTTTCATTGTTTCACAATAAAGAAGTGACAAGGGATGGATGTCTACCTATGTCAACTGTTTTAAAAAATATTATTTCATGTAATGAACTGGCCTATGAAATTTGATCATATGATTTGGGTCATTCTTGTCACACCCAATTAAAAGAAAGTTGAGAAGCCAGGGGAAAAAAAATCAGGACATGTAGCATCGCTCTAGAAACGTAATTTTCTGCAAGTCTGGCTGTTGAAACTGCCTATTCTAACCCGAGACAGTTTTATCTATAACTGCTGAGACAACTTGCAACTCCAGGGCTAATTTTCCGCACCGCTGTTGCTCACCAAACGGAGTTTGCCAGCTCCCCAGAACCTTACTAGTCCCAATGCACTTTGTCTAAGAGCAATATATGACATTTCTCATTTTTATAAAATCACCAACCTTCTCTTTGTTCTTCAGACATACTGAAGAACACCTGATCTGTGTGTATGCTCCAAATTGTGATTCTTTATTCTCAAATAAAACATTAAATTTAGAGATCCATCTCCACATTTCTATTTTGACTTCAACAATCCCATTCTGCATCATAAACCTTGAGAGAATAATATCCAAACCAAGTCAGATCAGTAATTTGATCTGACATTTCTTGGGGTGAAAGAAAACTTTTGTTGGCAAGTTTAGCAAAAGGGACTTTGGCCACATGCTGAAGTATGCATATGTACAAATGAATTACTTCAAGGAAAATGAGCTAGGATAACAGTTTTTATATTGGCCATAAGGATAAAAACACATTATTGATTAACTGCATTTTTGGAGCTTGGAAGTTTTCTTAAGAATTCTCTAAAACTGAATATAATAAAGTGCTAAGACAAGTATTTTACCACCCTTGACATTTAGAAATGAAGTTTTTGACAGTTTGTTATCCACATGTATAACATATGATGTGGAAAGTTTTATGTCCTGCTGAGCTTAGTTCTCATAGGCTCAATTTTAGACAATTTCTATACAGATGCCTGCAATTTTGAATATCTGCTGCTGTTTATGAGGCCTTCCCAAGGGTGGTACTCCATATTTAATTTTGCCAACAGTAAGCTCTAAGAGCACTTTATAGTTGATAACAACTTCCTTCAATGCTTTCCAAGCTATATGATTTCTTACTATAAAACCAGCCTTCCACCTTCAGTATTGTTAGTTCTAATGGCATACACATAATGGTTTTCTCTACTATGTTCAAAAAGAGGGTAAAACTACTAAGAGTGGAAATTAATCTGTTAAAAATTTTTGTTACATTAACAGCATTTTATTATATCTCTCCTCAAATTAATTTACTTGAGTACAGTGCTAGAATTGTTATTCTGGTGTTAGACTTTATGCCATAAATTTTGGTAATATGTCTATCATCAGGAGGTTGGGATTTTCAAAATTTTTCAATTATCATAATCAGAGACAAGACCTAGGAAATGAGATCAACTTAGTCCCTCTAATCACAAATGTCTGTACTCTAAAGCTCATGAACTTGACACTAAGGGAAAGCCTCAGAATGGATTAGAAAATGCTAATAAAAGTGGAGAATGTGTAGGAAAAAAAGACACCTGGCTAAAGGAAGGCATGTTTCCAATTTTAGAGCAAGGACAGAGAAATTTTTACAGTAGATATAAGAATTCACAAAGCATAGCTGTCTGGAGCAAATAACGTCTTTCTCTACTAAAATAGCTTCAATACTACTTTGTTGCAGATTGTACTAATTAACAGTTATGTTAATGATGGTAACTCATCATCACAATTTTTATTTTATGCAAACTCTTTAAATAATAGAAAAGTATGCAATATATTTTAGAAAGATTTGTATCCATGGAACTTATAACCAAAACAAATGTTAATTAAAATAAAGTAATATTTTTCTTCTGTCAAATTGTCAAAATTTTATTAAAAATAATAGCCACTGTTGGTTCAAGTAAGGAAATAAAATTATTTGATAATTTTGGTGTAGCTATAAGTTGTTTCTATATAAAGAAAGAAAGGAGAGAAAGCAAGGAAGGAGGGAAGGAAGGAAGAGAAAGAAGACAAAACGGAAAGCCAATATACCAAGAACTTTTAAAAACTGTCCTTTGAATGAAAAATTTTACTTTGGGATCTATAGCAATATAGAGATAATTAAAGAAGTATGTATTGCTGCTAAAAGTACTTATAATACTAAAACATTATATATGTTTATTAAATCATTATGATTTAAACACACTCTGTAATTGTGACAGATACTGTATATTGGACCACCCACTCTAACACCTCTTCTTGTATTTTTTTTGGTGCACTATTGAGGCAGACAAACTTAAAACTGCACTTGCCAGACTCATTTGCGGATAGGGTCTACCTTTGAATCTGCGAAGCAGAAGACACTCTCATGACACAAGAACATAAAGGAACAAGTGAGCCAAAGGGAAGTCAGTTAATCACCAGGCAGGAAGTGTATGGTTCTTTGGGGGCAGCTGTGGTAGAGAAATTAGTGCAACCCCAGGTGATGCTAGTTGCCATGATGGTGATTGTACCTATGAGGTTTCCACTAGAAAGTTCAGATTCGTGGTTAGGTATTTATTTGGCTCTCATGATCTTGCCTCTGTGGCATCCAAGCTTAGTTTTCTGATGCTTCTAAGTCACTAGACCATATTAGTAAATTCATTCCAGATGAAAGAGGCTACATGGATTCTATGAAATCGGATGAATGAATAAGCCATGAAAATATATATTCATGTTGTTAAATAAATTTTGATGGGATGAGTAATTCTCATGGAAAGTCAAAAAATTATAAAGCAGGTTTTAGAACTGTCCGTACATTCTTAGTTTTGAGTGTGAATATATAAAGTCTTTTTAATATTAAAGACTAAACAAATGAAACATTATTATTGTTATTAGTGATTTCTTATTGAATTCCTAAATTGCTTTTAGGAATTTATTATAAGAAGATAGTGTCCTTTGCATTTTTATAAGAAATAAATGCATTGCATTTATTATAAGAAAACATGACGAACACAATTTGGAAGCAAAAATAAGGAACTTCATTTGTTTACAATACTTATAGTAAATATCACCAAGATTCTAAATAGAATAATAACCTTATCACAATATAACGTAAGAAACACTGTAATGTGAAATCTGTTTTGTTAAAACACATTTACATTTAAAATTTCTTAAGCCATTGGAGATGCCTTATCAGTGTCACACACTGAAAACTTCTAGAAGTTGTCATTTCATATGATACATGAAGAGCAATAGTTATTCCTTAACACCTCCTTCAACACCGCACGATTCTCCTCAATTCATATTTTGAAATTTGACATATGGCACTGATGGTGATATGACAGAGAGAATCTCAATGTGTCAATGACTTCATCATATTCACTTGGGCAACTGAGCTAGAGTCTTCAGCTC
This sequence comes from Pan troglodytes, assembly GCF_028858775.2. Taxonomy (NCBI): domain Eukaryota; kingdom Metazoa; phylum Chordata; class Mammalia; order Primates; family Hominidae; genus Pan; species Pan troglodytes. Next base: position 66,952,851 of record NC_072406.2, read on the forward strand.
CATGAAGTCTGTAATGACATTGTGGAAAAGCTATAGGCAGGAGCTTCATATTCAGATCAAAGGCAAATACAAACCAGGGAAGAGCTATCTTCCAGTCAATATTTGTTGGCATTTGCTATATTATAAAACTTCAAGCGCTCTCCCATTTTTCTGCTCAATTTTTCTTCCATTCATTGCACGGTGAGATATGTTCCACCATGAACAAAGGAAGTTAATAAGATTTTTCAAAGATACAATAAAATAGATGAAGTTTAATATGACATTTAACCCTATTGTTTCTCAAACAAAATGCTTTATATACATAGCAAGCTGGCTTGCTATCCATCTTCTGTCACTATTCTCTTTGTTTACTATTATTTTGTTTTACCTTTTCTAAAATGTCAAATGTATCAGACACACAATAGAGTATCTGATATATTTGTAGAGCTTAAAAATCAATAATACTACAATAAAATGAATATTTATGTCACCACCACCTACAATCAGAAATAAAATCCTGCCAGTATCTTATAAATCTTCTGTGTGCCCTTTGATAGACTTTTGCAAGTTTTAGGGCTGTATATAATAGATTTACACAGCACAAATTCTGCAACTTGGCTATTTCTCTGCATTATTATGTTTTTAGGTTAATCCATACTGATGTATATACCTTTAGGGAAATAATGCTGTAAAGTATTCCATTATATAACTGGATCACACTATTTACCTGTTCTTTATTGGAGAGATTACTGTTGCAATAATTTTTATTTGTATTATGAACAAAGACCAGATGCATATTCTGGCATATCTCTCTTGGTGCACAATTTGAGGAATATTTTAGGACATACCCTTAGGAACGAACAAAAGTGCTGTGTCATGGGCTTATATTTACTTAGTTAATATCAAATTATTTTCCAAATTGGCTATGCCATTTTCTCAGTTACCAGCAATTTCAGAATTCCTCTTTCTCCCCATCTTCTGTAAGATTTGATATGATATTAAACTTTTGTCATTTTGATTGTTGAGACTTGATATTTTATGTTTTTAAATTTACATTTTTTTCTGGCTACTTGGCAACTTCTCATGTGTTTAATGAAAACATGCGCCACTGCACTCCAGCCTGGACGACAGAGCGAGACTCTGTCTCAAAAAAAAAAACAAAAAAAACAAAAAAAAACCCATATATATATGTGTATATATATATGTTTTATATATATGTTTTTTATATATATGTTATATATGTTTTTATATATGTTTTATATATATGTTTTATATATAAATATTTATATTTATATATTTATATTTTATATTTATATATTTATATATAAAATACTCACATGTTTTTTAATGTGGCTTATTTAAGGAAACTTTACTGATCATAGAGACATAAAAAATATTTTTCTAAAGTTTCCTTTAACAGTTTTAGATCTTTGTCTTTCATATATGTCATCAATATATGTGAAATTATCTATTGTAATTATTTAATAAGTGTTGAAGAACCATTTTAATTTTCCACATGAGAAATAAATTATTTGAAAAACTAAGGAAAGTTAATTATATCCATTTTCACCTCTAAATATCACCTATTTATACTTCTATTTTCCATGGTATATTATGGATCCATTTCTGTAGCTTTATATATATGTATATGTACCTTATATAAATTATTATATTATATATTATATATTGTATATATTTATATTATATATTATATATTGTATATATTTATATTATATATTTAATATATAGTATATATTATATAAATATATAATACCTTATATAAATATATGTACATATGTTCATTTCACATATATATATATATATAACATTGCTTGGTTCAATTTGTTAATAATTTCTTAGGAAAATTTTTATCCCTCCTGACTTTCTATGGTTTTTGGTGACAACATTTTCCTGTGTCTTTGAAGGCTGAAGAACATTGTAATTTTGTTGCCTAGATGTTTCTTTAATTTCTTCCATAAAACTTTTTGAGCCTGGGGTTTATTGTGTAGGGAAAACATAATTGCTAGTGCTAGAATTTAGGTTTTCTATCATGTCAGATGTCGCTATGTATAGTTAATGTTTTTCTAGAAATGTGTCTATTTTGTACTTTTTTCAATTTATTAACATATATATTTCATATCATCTTTATCTAAAAATCTCTTAGTCTCTTCTGCAGCTATAATTTCAGCAATACCAGTTTTAATATTATTTATTTGGCTTCTTTAATTTCCATTTTTCCTGTTCATTTTAATTATAAATTAAATAATCCTTGGCTTTGTTAAGTCTGCATTATTTTGATACTTTATGTTTTTTATTATTTATTTTTATCTTCTTTGTCCTTATTCTCTTTTCTTTACACACATACACACACAATATTTCAGATAGATGCTTATTTTGTTGATTTTCAGCCTTTCTTCTTTTCAACCATAAGAAGTTAAGGCTATAAATTGCCCCCTCAATGCTTTTAGAATCACATTTCAAAAATTTGAAAATTTATATTAGTGGTAATTTAGCTATAATTGTCTTCTAATTATGATTTCTTTTTTACCCATAGGTTATTTAAAAGATAGTTTTAATAAATACAAATGTATTTATTTTACATGATTTTTATTACTGAATTACTAATTTATGTAGATGTCAGAGAATGTGGGTATACTAACAGATTCTTTTGCAAAATTTATCGAAACCTTCTTTAATGCCTAGTATATGGCCCATTTTTAAAGTTTCATTTGTTATTAAAAATAATATATGTTCTACAACTTAGTAGTAGTAGTATCAAACCTATACCTTTGGTATAGGTTTTTATATATGTCCACTGGAAAGTTTAAGTATATTTTGATATATTCAGTATCTTATTGAGATAGGATATTGTGTCTGCTAATCTATCAATTGTTGACAATAATGTGTTTACATCTTCTCCAGAGATGTTTGTTAAATTATTTTTGTACGTCTGTGATTTTTTAATTTATATTTTAAACTATGTAGCTAGGTACATGCATATTTAGAATTGCTACATCTTCTTAGTAAATTGAACCTTTATAATTACTGTATAGTGGCCTTCTTTATAGCTAGTGTATTTTTGCCTTAATGCTTTATGATCTGTTCAGGCACCAGATTTTATCTCCTAACTCCTATAGACTCTTTAAAACTCTTAAAATCTTAAAATATAGGATCCAGACCACAGGCAATTTACAGATGCTCGAAAACAAATGTGGATTTTAAAGCTTTCTTACATCAGTAGACTCATGCTTTCTTACTGATTGTTGAATGATTCTATTTCTTTTTCCATGTTATCACCACATTTTAAAAAGAGTTTATTTTGTTTTGTTTTTGTTATCCGTGTTTTTAGGGAGTAGTTTTCTGAAATTCCAGTCAGCTAAAATCCTGAAATAGGAAACCAACTGTTATTCTTACAACTTCCACTATGCAACCTCTCTCTCGCTAGAAAAATAGTATTTGCAAATATCAAAATATAATCCCCCTTCCTGTTAGGTGAGCTGCATGCAATTAAACTAAACATAATTTATATTTTAAAAATTATTTTTTGCCATTATTTTCTTGAGCCAGTGACTTCTCTTATTTTTGCCCCTGTGCCTTAGTGTATGTGTCTGTGTGTGTGTGTGTGTGTCACATGTGCATGCACACACATATACAATGTTTGTTGTATTTTTTTCTGGTTAACTGAGACTAAACTTGAAATTTAAAGCTGGCCTTCCATGAAAATTACTTAATGATGCAATGCAAAGACAAATTGCTTTCTACATCAATTTTCTATGCAAGTACCTATAAATGTTAGATAACTAAATTATCCCAGAGTTTTCTTCAGGAAATATCAGCCTTTTATTCAAGTTTATGATTTTCTATAAAGTATTGCTATTATAATCTTTTAATGCTAGGTGAATCCACATCAAGCATTCAATATTTGTTGGATGATACAATTAAATTTCTCTCTGCTTAGGTTGAGTTTACATTGTCTTTAAAAATGTCTTTTAGGCAGGGTGTAGTGGCTCACACCTGTAATCCCAAAACTTGATGAGGCTGAGGTGGGAGGATCACTTGAGGCCAGGAGTTCATGACCAACCTGGCAAACATGGCAAAACCCCACCTCTACTAAAAATACAAACATTAGCCGGGCATAGTGGCACACATCTGTAATCTCAGGACTAGAGTGGACGAGGCAGGAGAATCTCCTGTACCTGGGAGGCAGAGGTTGCAGTGAGCTGAGATCACACCACTGCACTCCAGCCTGGGCTACAGGCTGAGACTCTGTCTCAAAAAAAAAAAAAAAAATTTAATATCACAAACATGGTAAACATAAAAATTATCTCAATGCTAAAGGAAAAAGTAATATATGCTCACACAAATATAAACAGACAGTGGGAGTGGGGACAAATTTACATCCATATTGAATCAAGACATTTATATTGCCTCTATACAAAAACAAGATGAACTAAACTAAATTAAAGGGATGTTAATCTAGAAATTAAATGTATCATGTCAGCTAGTTTTAATATATGGATGCTTTGGGCATTGTAAGATTAAACTTTCTGAATCATAACAGAATGAAGCTCATTAAAATAAAATAAACTTATCCAAATGGAAGATGACCTAAAAGAATAATTTTTGGGCAAAATACTATAAAAATAGCTACACAGATATTAGAAAATATAAAAAGCAAAATTTGATTTTTACTTTGGTATACAATGTCCCAACATTCTGAATAATACATACCCTTTTCTCTTGAAAAATATGTATATACTGAATGACTTTAAAACATACCTAGAAATTAAATGTATCATATTTTCCCTACTGTTTTTGTTTCAATCAGATTTTTTAAAAGAACTTTCATCTCTAAATTTAGGAATCTCTTTTTACAATTTTTTCATTTACAGCTACCTCAAAAATAGTATGTATTCCTAAAATAATATAGTATAAATTTATTTTGAACATCAAAAAGAATCTGAGCTCACCTATAGCCCACAAATGGAAATGAGAAACTCATGTGTTTTCATATTTATAAACACATATTACATCTTATACAACACATTATGAAAAAGAAAATAAATAAAAGTATGCTAATATAATTTGAATGAACAAGAAATGCTGGAAATATTTGAATTCTACCTTTCAACCACATTAATTAGAGCTTCCACTAAATCATTTCCAGACTCATCTAACTGTAATAATTTCACACCCATAATTATCTCTCCATGTTCCCTGCTATGTTTATTTTACTTAAATTAGACATATTTCAGTGTGTTCTGAAGATTTTGCCTTATATTCAACATTACATATTTGTTTAAACTCCTCCCTTCATGAATGTACTCTCCTCTGATTCTATAGGACCACCCCTCATCTATTTTTATGCACTAGCTCCATTATGAAACCTTTCAAAATCATAAGAAGTAGAAAATTTTATTCATAGTTTACAGTTGAAGAAAAGGCAGCTCATAACCTTGAAGCCTATATCCTACTGTGATACTCTTTGTAAATGATAGTATGAGAATTAAGCCTTTATTTAAAACTTTTTCATGTCAATGTCAGTTCTGTCTCCAAAACTTAAATGGCATTATTAATGAATGTGTTACAGGCATTACAATGCAGTGATTAAGAATACAGCCGCTAATACCAGCTTCCTTGAGTTTGAAACCTAGCTCATGGCTCCCTCCTCCTTTGTTTTGGGAAAATTACTTACACTTTATGTCTCAGCTTCCTTATTGGTAAAAAATGTATAATATGCAAGTCTACCTTATAGAATTGGTGGAAGCATTAAATAATGCAGTTGTGAAACACACAAAAGAATATCTAGTGGATGGTAAGTGTAAAAGTAGTATTAACTATTAGTATCTACTATATGGGGTTGTGGGTTGAAGTCCACTAATAATTTGTGTCAACATTACTCAGGTAAGAGTTCATCACAATGACTTGTTGATTCTAGGAAATTTCTGTTCATCAATGTATTGTAAAAAATAAAGAACTTCACTGTTTTTTATTTTTCCATGAAATGCCTACAGATCAATTTACTGAAGACAATAGTCTGCTTATTTGTGCAAACAGTTCACTTATGAAACAAGTTTATTTCTTCACTATACCTACTAATTCTAAATTACTATGTCATGGATTTTTTCCATTCCTAATCAGTTCCTTCTCTTGAAAGATCTGCATTACACAACTTGAGACCAGACTCCAAAGCTCCATAAATATCCCATTCTGACCTCTTTTCAACACTTCTAAGATTCTGTCAGGGTGGTGTGCTTTTTGATTACAATGTATTCCAATAAATTCAGGTGTACTTTACTTACAGATTATCTGGTGATATATTGAGGAGAGCAATGAACTGTAAGCACCACTGTGTTCTAGCTGAGATCCCCTCTCCGATGTGTCTTAAGATCCCTGACTTGCAAAATGAATGCTCTACTGGGGAAGCCTTGAGAGACTCTGCAACTGTGATGGTGGGGTCTAGGTATTAATATTGTGTCTCAACTTTGGTTACTGTCAAGTTCCCAAATGTTAGTTTTATTTTGTCTAATGGGAAATAGAATCTATTTTAGGACTTTTTCTGTGATCTGTTTAGATTGGAAAATGTTAATGTTTGATTTAAATCTGCTTTATTGCTAAATTACTCAATTGTGTCCTTCTGTCCTCATTTTTGTGAGTCTCTAAGAGGAGGTTTATACAAAAATGGCCAGACATGGATCCTGATAAGTTGATTCCTAGAGCCAGCTCTGGGATTAATAACTTCAGAAGGTTCCTCCTCGGACTGGTGTCCCTCAGATAAATTTTCCCTGGAGTCAACTTTTCAAAACCTTAGGCAAATGTTTCTTATTCTTATCCTGTTCAGTCTGTGAGAGTCAGGTTCTGTATAAAATCTCCCATTAAAAAAGTTTATGTTATCCAAGAACCTCAGATTATCGAGGCTGAAATTAAAAAAAAAAAATCATTAACTTGGAGGCCTGAAAACACTATGCAAAAGCCACACTTTCTACTGCTTGTTGCTAGATTCTCGTGGCTTTGAATCACACTAAGTGTATGCCTTCTGTAGGCTGAACCCTTGCCTCATATATGTATCTACATTATAAATCTAATTTCCATGACTATCTTTCAAAAAGGCATAATTTCATTACAAATAATTTACAGTTAAGAGGCTACTTGGTGAAATTTTTATATTAACAGAAGTTGTTAATTTGAGAAGAGTCTTAAAATGGAAAGGAGGTAAAATTCCTATTACAATGTGAACTTAATGGCCTTTTTCCTACTTTTTATTTTCCCCTGTCTTTGTTTACTCAATACCCTCTTGCCTTTACTCCATTTTCTCACCTGGCCCCTTACCTCCTGGATTACACAACCTGAGTTTCACTAATCTCAATTGCCTCTTAAAGTTAAATCCTCTTTAGACATGAACAAGCTTCTTATAGTTTATTTTTAGCCTTCGTTCTCAGTCTGAACTAAGAATCAATGTAAAAGTCTGGACAAAGTACAGAGGAATTTAGAATCGTTCTAACAACATATATCGTAGGTTTCCCAGATCTACATAAGTGATTCTTATGTTAGTAAGAAAATTAATGTAAAAAAATTGGATTAAAAAATGAAGACTTAGGATAATCTAAGGTGAATGAAAGACCCTGAATATTAGAGAAAACCAGAAGTATTTAGGAAAGCTATACACAGTGGAGAAAATATTTTGGAGGCTACCCCAAGACTTTCCTGAAAATAGGTTGGACTCCCATCTCATTATAAAAAGAGAAAGAATGCATCAATTTGAAACTCAAGGAACAGGCTCTCCAACACCTTTAGAAAATATTCAGGAGTAGATCTTGAGAGAGACAGGACCTGAACCCTCTCATCATTTTTTGCAAAGAGCCCTAAACCAAAATTAGGGAATGTAAAATGAAAAAGTACATCGGAAAATGACTTCATTGACAAACAGAACTCCAATTCCTAACTGAACATTTTGAAAAAGTCATGGAATAAAAACAGAATAAGCCTCTGAATAAGTTAACAGCCTTACAGATGAAACAACTGGCTATTTCTCCTCAATTTATCAAGTATCAGAGGAGGAAGCTTCCTGAATACAAACATTGATAGATAACTGTAAGCAGAAAGGACATTGGAAAAAGATTCATAAAGGACACTGGAAAATAGCTATTCTGCACTAACTATGAAACTAAAAGAAATTTTTTAAAAAGGAAGGATGTGATAAGGGAAGTTGATGTTGATCTGGGGGGTCATTAATTCCCTGATGTCCCATTTCTCTAAACATTAACAGACAGTATCAAGGTTTCTGATTGATTCAGGCACAGTAATATAGTTTACAGACCCTGCCACACATGCATTCAGTCACTCCCCTAGAGTCAATAAAGTATTTAGGAGATGAGTATTTGCAAAAATCCACAGATTATTGTGTATCACTCTATAGCTTTTGTCCTCAGATCTTTAACATCGTTTGCTCATTTGTGACAGCACGTCCCCTCATTTAATAGGTAGGGATTTCCTATGTAAACAGAATTGCTAATTTAAGTGCTGTCTTGATGGGCTTTCTCTTGAGATCTCTAAAGAATCACCCATTCAGCTGGGCACGGTGGCTCACGCCTGTAATCCCAACACTGTGGGAGGCCGAGGCGGGCAGATCACGAGGTCAGGAGTTTGAGACCAGCCTGACCAACATGGTGAAACACCCTCTCTACTAAAAATACAAAAAAAATTGGCCGGGTGTGGTGGCACGCACCTGTAATCCCAGCTACTCAGGAGGCTGAGGCAGGAGAATAGCTTGAACCCGGGAGGCAGAGGTTGCATTGAACTGAGATCATGCCACTGCACTCCAGCCTGGGTGACAGAACGAGACTCTGTCTCAAAAAAAAAAAAAAAAAAAAAGAGAAAGAAAAAAAAAGAATCACCCATTCATAATCATATCACACCTAATTTGGACTATGGAGTACCAGGAGCCTGGTATCTACATCAAACTCAAATTGAAGATCTACTGATATTGGCTGAATTATTGGGGAAGAACACCTCACATTTCTGACTGACCCATTTAAGCCTCCATCTATACTCGCCCTCTACAACCAAAGGGAAAGGACAAAAGCCAGCAGTTGTGTCTAACAGAAAAATAATTAAGAATACTATGCACTAGTCCTTGGAACACTCCTATTCTTCTGATCAAGAGATCCAGTGGGCTGGGGTAACCATTTATTTCAGACCTTGCAACTATAAATAAAATATTTAGCCCTGTTTTCCTGTGGTGCCAAAATTCTATATTATTTTAATTTCCATGCTACCTGAGATTATGTATTTTAGCATTCTAAATCCATGTTCTGCTGTTTGTATTGTCCGTTTTAGATCATAATAGAAAATACTCATTAGTCTTTCTGTAGAAAAATCAATGATGTACCTGGACAGTTTTACTGCAGAAGTGTACTGAGGCACCCAGGTACCTTATACAAGTCTTCTGCTAGACACTGAAGGACCTTGAATCTCTCTATAATTCTACTCTTATCCAACATGCAGACAATTTTTGCTATGTTGTCAAGATGAGATAATTTTTCAGGTTGATTCCAACTACTACTTATAGCTCAGAAAGTATATAATGTGTTCAAAGAAAAATTAGAATTTTGTAAGAAGAAAATGCACTATTTAGAACATGATTTATAATCCATCACTCTGGAGAGATTACAAAACACTTTTTGTTTTTCCTAAAACAGTTAAGAAAATATACTTAAGAGACTTTTTTTTTTCGGCTGTGGGGGGTGAGTTTTTTTTTTTTTTTTTTTTTTCAGTGAGAGCAGGTTAATTAGGAAAGTAAAGGAATAAAGAATGGCTACTCCATAGAGATTTCATAAGTTATTACATGCAATGGGTTCCCAATATTACTGAAATTACTGTACCTCTAAATTTTAACTTAGGTGTTAGTAACTCAATCTCTTTGTTGTATTATAAGCATAATTAGCTGTAGGGGTGTGTCTCTCTGTGCCCTGGGAGTGGCAGGGTTGGGGTTGGGGTGGGAGGAGTAGGAGGCTGTGTGATTTAAAATTAATTATTTGGCCTTCCTAATTATCTTAGATCTTTTTACCAATTTGTGCATGATCAATTTGGACAAGCCATTGGTGTTTTGACTTTACTTTATCAGAATCTTTAAAGACTATTCATCTTTAAAGTTATCCATAAATTTTTCATAGACTCAGTGGCAAAAGGCTACTCGCCTTGTCTAAGGGCAACAGCCAGACTAGTGGGTAATTACAGTGGGTAATCTTCTGATGTTTCTGCATTATATTCTCTACTCTTCACCTAATTACCTCTGAATGTCACCAAAACTGTACAATAAATTTTAATCACACAAGGAAGGTATTTTGGACAACGATAAGTCTTTGGGTAGATTCTAAAGACCAGTGTTAGGTTTGCAAAACAAAAGTCTATTGGGTGTGGCCAACAAATTATACCAAAAAATTGTTATCTTTGTAAATTTAGATACTATACTTTCGGAATGGTGCCTAATATTACTCATGGATGATTTGGGCACATTTCCCCCTCAAACCCTAGAAAAAGAGAACTCTAGGTAATTTCATTCAAGAAAGAGAAAAACAGGGCCTCATTTTGAGATATAGAACATTACTCATGTCTAATTCTGAATAGTTTTCTCCTGCCTTTAAATCATACTATCTGTGCTTCAGATATTATCAGGAACACTGAACAATTTCAGTAAGGCCATAGAAATCATCACCTGGAGATTTCATAATACTGAGGAGGTGGTACTTCTTCAAAACATAGCAGTACGAGAAATAATATTGGCCTGTCAGGATGAAACATGAGGCATTTTACAGGAGGAAAGTTTACTCATATTCCTATAGTTCTTTCTGTTTTTATTTTATTAAGAAAATATGGGAAATTTTTTTAAAATTACAAGACAAGGTGATAAATCTAGTATTCCCACATCTGACCATTAAAACTTTTTGGTTTGGTCATGGGTTCCATTGTATTGCTTTAATTTAGGCATTTTTGGCTCTTGGCTTAGAATGTAAAATACTTCTGTTAGTATCTGTCTGTGATTCAGCATTCAAATATCAGGTTTTCATAATCAAAAATATTTCTATGTAGCCACTCTGATATGACAATAAATGATCATGCAGCCAAAACAAAAACAAACAAACAAACATAAAAACCTAATGTATATGATAGTTGAAATGATCCCACCAGAAATCTGATATGCAATCAGGACCCTGAAGACAGTGGTATTGATTTTGATTGATTATTTGTGCAGATGATTATTGTTTATCCTCCAGCTTAGGTTGAAAAATGACTACAAGAGTGTTCTGAGAAATAAGAAACCACCTATGTTAACAAAACTTTTTATTGTTTGCTTCAAAAATATTTTCTATGAAATGATAAAATAATAAGCCAACTAATTTTATTATTTTCTTCAGGAAATTTCCACAGCTCAATTTATTAGAGACAACACTCTGCTCATCTGAATAAATAATTTATCAAACAACAGTTTACTTTTTGAGGCTGCTTGTTTCCACATGCATCTCGCTCTGCCCACCAGTCTTAAATTACTATATCATAAACTCTGTATAATCTCAGTTAATTCCATACCTTAAATGACCCAGTTTAAATCACTTTACCACAATCCCCACACACGTTAAGTACCTCAGTTTTGACTTCCCTCTTCTGAAACATTGCTATATCATTGTCAAGGTGATGTTTACTCTTACCTATTGTAGTAACTTCTAAAACATTTAAATCTTATTACTACATTATCATTCTTAGACTAAACAGTTAAATTGTAGTTATTGTTCTTTCTTCTATTACTATTAATACTACTATTTTGGTATTTCTCCATCATTTACTGTTGTGGGAAAATGTGAGAAATATAACTGTATATGTTTTATTTTATTCACCCAAACTAGAATATTTGTCTCTTTTATACCTCTCCAAAGACCCCACTTTTATTTTTAAAAATTAGTTTATATACTATTTTGTATACATGTTTGTTTCTATCTGCTTATTTAGTTTAAATGTTTCCTTTTATTCTTTACCATCTAAGTACTCAATTCAAATAAGATACAGAGATAAGGTCAGTTTCTGATAGCCAAAGAATAGCAATAGGTTTGGCACAACAATTGCGCAGGTTCCTCATGAATTTGACTCTAAGAAATTGTGAAATCTCGGGGAAGACACACGAAGTCCTCTGCATCCCAGTTTTCCCTTATCTCACTTTTCTCTTCTCTTTTCTTTTATCATATGTATGCTATGTGAGAATTACAATAATTAAAATATGTAACATATGAGAATTAAAATATATAATAAGGATAGAGCTTACTACAACACCTAGCACATCCTAAGTGCTCAATAATAATCCTTATTACTTTGTAATGCTCCTGTGAGTCTGAAAAATAATGTATTTAAGGCTCCTAGTAGATACTCTTTTAACAGGAACTACTAATCTTGTTATTGATATTAATATAGCTTGGCTATATTAATCCAGGTGGATCAACATCCTCTGTATAAATGAAACCACCTATTTACAAGGTATTCCACAATAATTCAATGTTGCATCTTCAGCAAGAACAAGCCATAGGTCTGAAAATGTACGTGCAAGGCATTGAGTATGTATTTGTGTATGTGGTCTGATTATTGCTCTGAAGATAAACAACTACTGAGACCATATATTCTGAATCCTCTTACAGGAATACAGTATATGATTGAATTTTTTTTCTATCTACAGCTTGCAATGACTAAAAAAATGTTGGTTTGTTCCCACAATAAATTCCCTCCAAGACCACAAATGAGAAATACCACTTTACATGTGCATACCTTAATGATGACCTCTTCTTGAAAACAAAACAAGCATGCTTTAGACAGAATTAGCTTCTCACTGTAGAGATGACTGGCTTAAATGAGAATTCTGTCTTTGCTCTAATAAGTTTATTTGACATCTTGATTTGTCTTATAGTAAAAAAAAAAAAAAAAAAGAAAAGAAAAGAAAAGGTGGTTTGCTCCCTTGCCCCATGGTGTTAAATTAATTCCATGAGCAGTTTTGTTACTCTACACAATAATACAGTGTGTCCCCTTATTTATGTCATAATGTCTATTGGGAAAAGAGATCAATTTATGTAACTCAATTTGTTGTCTTTAAAGGAGTTTATCATTGTATTTGAGCTGGACATTGGTTGCCTTGAGCTTTTAGAATTTAGGCTGATTCATCATGTGAACCTGTTGTAGAAATGACCTTCTCTAAGCTTCTGCTTTAGTTTTTACGTGAATGGTCCTAATGTCCGCCTATAGAAGATTTTGTGCACATGATGACCTTAGGGTTAATCTACATCAGGAAACACTTACGTTACCATAATAATGTTCTCTCGAAATTCTTAAGTATGATTAATGTTGGTTATGTATCGGCCTAGATAGAGATTTCTAAAAGTGAGTGTTCCTGAGTGCTTTGGATGATACTTTGTAAGCATATAGACATGAAACTATTTAAAATCATTGCATAATGTTGCAATATATCAAATTATTTTCCTCTTTACGTATATTTAGATTGTTTTTTGTCACTCACTAAAAGAATGCTACAAGGAGTTTTGTTTTATGTACAACACTTTGTGACCATATAAAGGCAGTTGCCTAGATTTGGAATTTGTATATAAAAAATATAGATACACATTTTTGTTAAAAGCTTAAAATTTGCCCTTTCAAAAGAATGTACATATTTAATTTTTCAATAATCATGTATAAAGATGTCAGCTGTATTTTCATAAGTTTAAATGAAAATAACTGCTTGCGTTATAGATTTTTCTTTTTTATGTTATAAAATAAAACTTGCTCTAATTTATGGGTAGGAAGAATATGCCTTACAAATTTAATTAAAAGTTTTAAATGTTAGGATATAATGAAAATCACCCCATTCTTTTTTATTTCCGAAACAAGAAAGGGATGTTAAGTTTTTCAAAACTGATTCACATGAGCTAACATTAAAACCATTGGATGGGTTGTGTATGTGTCCTTGCCAGTTAGTAACTTTATTATAAAATCTCTAAATCTATTATCTTCTGTAAAATGATTTTGAATAAGCATCTGTGTAAAAATTGTTTTCTTTTTCACTGGATTAGAAACTCTGTTAATGTGAACATAGTAAATGAACTTAAAGAAATAGTCAAGAGTAAGAAAATATGAGAAAATAACTTTTAAAAATAAGTTGGCAAGTCAAGTTCTATGGAAAAATTAAAAGACGCTTAAACATCTTAAGTAAAATTTCAACATGCCTGTTACGACACATCCCCAGGAAGTTTATTTTCATAATATTTGATGTGATTTTAAGGTCATCATTTAAGAGAAAATAAAAAAGGTCATGAAAGGGATTTTCCACATGAGGGCTTCCAATTGAAAATATTTACATATAAAATGTTAATTGTAGAAATACAATCCAATAATGAACAAAGTTCAAAAGTGAGTAAACCCTGAAGCAAGACAAGGCAAGATATGTAATATCTATCAATAAAACTAAAACATTTTCAAACATTTGGTGGGAAAGACTATCTTAGTTAATCAGGGACTTCTGGCTTAAGGAAAGAAAGCAACTTGTCAGGTTTAATCAAATTCATGGGAATCAATAGAATTGTTTTCTTTTGTTGGTTTTCCCAGATTTATGTACCAATCAGCAGTGGTGATAACTTAGATGAAAGGAATTGGTGGAAGGAGAAAGGTCTCTTCAAAATAGGATATTATCTCACTTCCTAGGTTTCATAATCTCTAATAAAGCACTCCTAATTTAAATGGAAAAACATCACTGTTTATTTCATGCAATAAATTAAATCAAAATATATAACTGGTTTGATATTTGTTTCCAAGTATTTGTCAGTCTTTAGTCAACAATTCATTAAAATGAAAAAAACCTGAATTCTGATTTACAAAATGAAAACTATCAATGGTAATTATTATTATTATTATTATTTGTATTTTTAGTAGCAACAGGGTTTCACCATGTCAGCCAGGATGGTTTTGATCTCCTGACCTCATTATCTGCCCACCTTGGCCTCCCAAAGTGCTGGGATTACAGGCATGAGCCACTGTGCCCGGCCTATCAATGGTAATATCTTATTGTAGTATGTAAGGATTGTATAATTCTATTGGATCTTGAAAGGTTGGTAAGAAATCACTGAAATGAGTAAGAATGGAATTCAGTAACTCAATATTGATATCAAGAAATTAGAAGAGAAAACAATATATTGTGCATAATGAAGCCAACGATAAGTTAATTATTCCTTTTATGAAAGGTCTCTCATGGCATACAAAGTCATGTGATACACAGTAGCACACCTCATCTCTTACATATGAAATTAACTAGGAAAGTGTGTTTTTCAAAATGGGCATGAAGACATTAGTTTCACAACATACTTATATATAATACCTAGATATACATACATGTAACATATACAATTATACATAGCACATGCTTCATATATATGTACATATATGAAATCTCACTCTCAGTCTCTCTCGATATACAGACAGAAAGAGAGAGAGGTAGAGTTTCATGTATAGAGAGCTATATATTATAACTCTTTATATATAACACTGAATGATTGAAACCAAATCATTTCAGGTCCAAAAACATACAAGTAAGGGCCCCTTTTGTCAGTTTAGTTAGGTCAATATTATACTCACCTCTCTATTTGAACTTGTCTACATGAACTGTCTCTATGAATTTCAGAAAAGTGGTAACATGAACTCTAATGTTTGTTGGACTTAACCTTTTAGGAGCAATATGGAACACTATTAAATGTTTATTTACTCATGTATAGGAGATAAAAGATAGTGAATTCTTAGCAGACTTCAAACTAACTTTTGAGCTTGAAGGTACTTATCAAAATTTATAAATGATAAAGGAAACAAAAAAGTGCTATCAAGGTGGATTTTTAAAACAATTTACATTTTGCTTATCATTTTGATCTTCCTCTTATGATCTATACATTTGAAAAATAAATACATCTATATTATTGCCCAGGTTTTGAAATAAGCCCAGTTACTAATAATGCCACAAGCTAAGACTGAGTCTACTGTTACCATAAAGCCCCAGATTAGCAATCCAAGGGCCTGGGGTACTTCTGCTTTTTTAGCGCTTTTCCTCTGGTGGGTTTGTTCTTGCATTTGAACAAAGCTATGGGTTTACATGAGTAATTGCATAAGTATCTGGACTTGCCGGGTATCACTGACAACAGGCCCAAATTATAATTAACTCAAAGTACCGTGTTAACTTTTTCAGCCAAAAATACATAGACCATAAGATATTAGGCTTTCTGGAAGAGTCTAAGTTGTTGGCTCTGGCAGCAAAAGAGTAACATTAACTGAAGAGTAAAGACAAAGCTTCAGACAAAGGTTCTCTATAAATAATTGTGGCAAGATGTCATTACATCAGTGGAATGTAGCTCAATTAACAATATCTTTTAAAGGACATCAGCTTGCCCTACCAAGAGAAGGTACCTGTTAAATTGTGGCTCCAGCTTGAGGTTTGATAATGTGGCAGCTATAGGATCCATTTCCTGTTCTAGTTGTGTATATTGTGGTAATAAGAAAAGCAACAGAGCCCTACCATAACCAAATACTTTTAAAAATACAACCTTACCCTAAGAAATTAAGTAAAAACAAATCTTATTCCTCTGGTCAGTGTTGAAGAACAAAACAAACATTCGACTTCGACTGGTTGCCTCACAGGGGGAGAAAAATAATAGTGCATAAAAGCAAAGCAAAACAATCAAAAAACCTTAATGAGCCTAGTTGACTTGTTCTCAGGAACACAGAGGAACATGGAGGAGGGGGAAGGCTGTTGCCTAGTTCTAAATTAATTAATTATAAAGAATTACCCCCAATTAAACACTAACTCACTGTACTTTTTTTGTAGATTCCTTGTTTTTCCCCCCCACATGATACTGAATCCACCAAAATTATCATCAAAATTTTAAAGCTTGATAAATTATTTTGTCTATCCACTTCAAATGATTATACATCAGACAAGATCCCTAACGACATATCAGAATGAATTACATATCTGGATATGAAAGAACTAGGATGTCTAATTTAAGGCAAAGGTGGAGTTTGCAATATTTTAGTGAGAGGATTCAGAAGTATGGCTAAATAGGAATTAAAGTCAGCATAATCCTTATATTAATGGAATTTTATTAAAATTGTACCATGTTATGAGTAGCAGAAAGTATTTGGAAAGCTGTTTCCATGTTTACCTTTAGTGTAGTAGATAAAGGCTATCTCAAATAAAATGTTCAGTCTAAAATGACGGCACATTTTTTCTTACAATGATTAATTTTAGAAAAATCTATAATCCAATTTACTGCTTGAATTTACATGGTTGCATATAAATGATGTGACTCCTGGTGTGAATTAGGTGGCAAATTAGAAAAGGGCTTTTTATTTTTATTGTTTTTTAGTGAGAAAGCAGGTATCAATATAACTCAGAGAAATATTCCCTACATCTTAGAGTGAGATTAATAAATATGTCTTTGTTATCAATAAAATGGGAATATAATTCTATCTCTTTGTATTGTTATAAAGATTAAGTTGAAAAAATTATGGGAAGTCCATAGTATAAAACTGAGTACCCTCAAAAAAATACTCAACAAATTATTGTTTATTTCTATATTATTTTATCATGTATCAATACATATTACATTTTCAAAAATATAAAAACACCTCGTTCTTGGAAAAAAATGAACATTTAAGAGAGAGAATATGTCACTTTCTCTTCAGCAATGTCAAGAGAAAGGAAATTTTAAGCAGAAAACTTCAGATGTCTATTCCTGTAACACAAGTGGATGCACTGATCTAGCAAAATGATATGAACCCAAACCATTATAAGCAATAAACTCACTTCATTCACTTGGATTCTAATCACATCTTTAGAATTGAAATTTGGCTTCCAACTTCCATGTTCCTACAAGGAGAAAATGTACCACCTAATATTCAAACATTCCAACACTTTTCCTTTGTCAATTATATTTCTTTTATTATAAATCAACAAATTTGCATGTTGTCACATAGTTGTCTTGCATGGGTTTGGTTACTGTGATCCCTTCTCCTGACTCCAATCACATCCAGCTATGGAGACAAATATAAATTTCTTGATCTGTGAATCAGGCTCTGGTCCTTGATTTCCCCAGACAAGTGTTTCTACCCACTGAGGCCTGACCTTAACAGCCAGCCAGTCTCTTTAGACAGCAATTATAGCCAGTCTGTTTCTAACTATTGCACTGTATTTATAGGTTGAAACTTTTTAAGTAGAAACTAGATATCAACAGGGCTGCCTAGGGTATTTTTGAATGATGAAGACAATGAGGATGATGATGATGTCAACAATGGGAGAGAAAATTGTCTGGAAAGAGCATGCTGTTACTTTCTGGAATTATGAAAATATTTTATTCCTTGTTTGGGGTGGTATTTACCTAGCTGTTTGCAATTGTCAAAACTCATGAAATTAAAAACTTAATTTCTCGTGTTTTCTTTTATGCAGATTATATCTCAATATGTTCAGGCAGTAGAAATAACTATGAGATTTCTTCTTCTTAAATAAAATGGAAGGCCAGGTGCGGTGGCTCATGCCTGTAATCCCAGCACTTTGGGAGGCCAAGGCAGGTGGATCACTTGAGGTTGGGAGTTTGAGACCAGCCTGACCAACCTGGAGAAGCCCCATCTCTACTAAAAGTACAAAATTAGCCAGGTGTGGTGATGCATGCCTGTAATCCCAGCTACTTGGGAGGCTGAGGCAGTAGAATCGTTTGAAACTGGGAAGCGGAGGTTGCAGCGAGCGGAGATCGCGCCATTTCACTCCAGCCTGGGCAACAAGAGTGAAATTTCATCTCAATAAATACATACATACATACATACATACATACATACATACATACATACATAAAATGGATTGTGAAGATTTGAATATGGACTATTCAATTTGTGGTATAATTTTTTGTCATATTTGAAGAATTTTCTTCACAGAGAAGCTTTAGGTTTACAAAAAAAATGGGAGGAAGGTATAGATATTTTCCATATACTCCTGTCCCCACCCATGCATAACTTTTATTATCAGCATCCCCCACCAACGTGGTAGACTTGTTACAGTTGATGAACCTTCATTTACACATCATTATCACTCAAATACTAGTTTATATTAGGGTTTATTCTTTGTGTTTTACACTCTGTGGCTTTGACTAAATGTATCATGAGATGTTTCTATCATTATAGTATCATACAGACTTATTTTCACTGACCAAAAAATCCTCTGTTCTCTGCCGATTCATTTTTCCCTGACCACAACCCCCTGACAATCACTGGTGTTTTCACTTTCTCTATAGTTCTGCCTTTCATAGAATGTCAAATAGGTGAAATCATAGAGTATACAGCCTTGTCATATTGCCTTTTTCCATTTGGTATTATGAATTTACAGTTTGTTCATGTCTTTTCAAGGCTTGATAGTACACTTACTTTTAGCACTGAATAAGAGTCCATTGTCTGAAGGTACCACAGTTTATTTATCCATTCACTTACTGTAGACCCTCTTGGTTGTTCTCTCCCAAGTTTTGAAAATTGTGAATAAAGATGCTGTAAACATCTATGTGCAGATGGATGTTTTCAGCTTCTATGGGTAAATACCAAGGAGAATGACCGCTGGATTTTATAGTAAAAGCATCTTTAGTTTTGTAAGAAACTTTCAGATTGTCTTCCAAAGGCACTGTGTCATTTTGCAGTCCCCAGCAATGGATGGGACTTCTTCTTGCTCCACATGTTCAACAGCATTTGGTGTCATCAGGGTTTAGAATTTCGGTCATTCTAATAGGTGTGTAGTGTTACCTCATTATTATTTAAATTTATATCCCCTTGATAACATCTGATGTGGGACATCTTTTCATGTGCTTATTTGCTCTCTGTATATCTTCTTTGGTTAGGTGCCTGTTACGGTTTTTGGCCCATTTTTAAAATGAGTGGTTTGTTTTCTTATTGTTAATTTTTAACAGATCTTTGTATATTTTGGATAGCAGTCCTTAATCAGATGTGTCTTTTGTGAGTATTTTCTCCCAGTTTGTAGCTTGTCTTCTCATTCATTTGACATTGCCTTTCTCAGGGAAGAAGTTTTTAATTTCAATGAAGGTCAGATTATCAATCTTTAAATGAATCCTACTTTTGATGTTGTATCTAAAAAGTCATTGCCATACTCAAGGTCATCTAAGTATAATTGTTTTTAATACAAATCATATTTTTGTAAAAGAAATATAGTTAAATTATATCATTTCACATTTTTTATCAATGCTTTTAGCTCTTCCAAACCATTATGAAATAGTTGTATTTTTATTGTGTTATAAAATCAAATCATAATTAAGCTTTTCAAATGCAAAGCTAAAAAATGAAATAGCATAACCTTTTGAATCTAATTGAATAGTTCAAGATTCCTATGCTCTATGTTCAAGCATTATAATGTTAAAACTGCTGTCTTAGTATCTACAGAATTTTCTAATTAGCCAAAAGAGATTTTTATACTTTACCTATAAATATATTTTGAGAGGGAGTGATAATAAAATCAAAATAGGTCAAGATATCCAAGTAACTTTATTGAGATGTCAAGTGGCATCCAGCAGAAGGTGAAGAAGTCACAGAGTTACATCATAGAAGGCCTTCCTGCTGTGCTATTTCCTTCAACAGAAAAAGAAACTTTCATCCTCTAAGGCTTCCAGCATCTGCTGAAACTACTTTGAGTGATTCAATCTTGTAAAAATTATTTCTGCTACGTATACTTATCTAACACATAAGTATACTTATAAAAAATAAAACCTTGGGCCCACTTGAGAAACTAAATTATATTTAGTAAGGAGATCAATTTTGCACACCTTGGCTTATTGTGCTCTATTTAAAAACATATTTTCAAAACTTAGCTCTTTTTTGTCCCTGTCATACACTTGGCTTCAGTCATTTTGCTGTAATTAAACATGATAAGTACTTCCCCATGTTAGTAAGGCCTGTGAATTTCCTTCTGCTTGAAATGGCTCATCTTCCAGATGCCTACATGGCACAAGGCCTCCTTTAGTTCCTGTCTCTACTCATGCACTGCATCACTTTCTCCAAGAAATCTACTTCACCACTGTCTAAAATAGCCCACCACGCATTCCCTCACATCTTATCCCCTCCCTTTTTGTACATAATACGTATCACTACCTGATATATTACATCTTCATTTGTTTATTCAAAAAATGGACTTTGTAGACTTTTAAAAAACTGTAAAATATAGTCTTCAACAAATAGTACGCTTTGTTTCTATTTTATTGTGGTATAATTTACATTCAGTGAATTGCACTGATCTTAAATATTACTGTTCAACAGTTTTGATGAATGGCTACACCAGTGAAACCTGCTATACTGAGAGGACAAAGAGCACATATACTTCTCTTCCCCAACCACTATCTACCCCACCCTTTCCATAAAGGAATACAGGTAGCCTGATTTATTTCACTATTGTTTACCTGTTACAGAACTTCATATAAATGAAATAATACAGTATATCAAGTTTATGCTACATGTATATTATCTAATGGTACCTTTTTCTATTTTAAATATATAGAATAGCAAATATGAGAATATTTTTAAACTCATCATCATCATTCTAAATTATAAACTCAATCATCAATAAAAATTAAGATCTTAGTAAACCTCACAAACCATTTTGTAAAAAATTTTTGATTGCCATTTTGTAGTCTGTAATATATGATTTATTTTTGAAATGTGGGAAACAGATCCAAAACCTAGTTTCAATGAATAATCTATAAAGATTGCTCTAATATAATTTTAAATTATTTATTTTGGAACAATCATAATGTTTTCAGAGAACAGAATTTTAGCACAATATCCTGATATTTAAAAAATAAAAAAAAGCAAAACCCAAGAAATTAAAAAACTACATATGCTAATACAGAGTCAATATATATTTGGATAGTTTGTTATTACTATTGAACTTTTTATAAAATTAAAGTATATATATGAAAACAGAGAATTTACTAAAAACTATACTGTGAAGAAAATATGTAAAGCAATATTCTTGCACAATAGGCCATTCAATTATTGGTGGGTTTTAATCTCATTTTTTATTTGATCATGCTTATTGCTTAATGGTCATAGAAATGTTCCTTTATCAATTTTCATGGGAAAGTTTTGCAGCAGAGAAGTTCCCTAGAATCAACATGTCTTGGATGTTTGTAAAATAAGTGATTTCTTTTTCCAAAATGTTAAAATCATTAGTACACAAAAGTCATTACTACATTAATTTATTTTAAAGTGTTCCATTTCAGTAAGCATGTATTAAGGAAGTTGGTATTGGGATAAGATAATTGTGCCAAAGTAAATTCTTAATGGAGTTCATAAGAGAGGAAATACAGTAACTGTTCTACTCCAAGGTTGGCTTTGGGGGATTTTTCAAACCAACTTAAAAGTCTTGGATGATATATCTGACTGGAAATTATTTCTATTCCCTGAGAATGAACAACATGCTGGCAACAGTGAAATAAGGAAGCTTGAAAAAGGGAATGAGTTATTCTATGAAACAGTCTGTCCTATACATCGAGATTCTTTTAGTTTCTCACTCAAGACTTTAAGATACACAAAAATCTTGCCGCAAGATTTCTCGTAGGTGGTGTGACCTCAGTATACATTGAAGTCAGAGATTACGTTGGGTTCTAACAACTCAGGGTTTTTAGATAAGATCTAAAGTTAAAAGCTATAAATCAGTCCTCTAGAGGAGGGCTACATTGGTCTAAGTTTTCATGAGGAATAGATTCTCTTTACCAATACAATTAGGGGTGTGTGTGTATGTGTGTGTGTGTGTCTGTGTGTGTGTTTGTGTGAATGCGTTTATCTCACTGTCTCGGGAGTATGTAATTGTGTGATAGGTGGAAATTCATAAGGAGAATGGATCGACTACAAGTGGTCATGGGTAGTGCCATGTGGAACCATACTGGAGCCTAAGGCAAAAGGAAAGTGTCTGGCTATATACATGACTTCCTGTGCTTTTTAATGGTTATTTTTTTCAGAACATAAAAATAGTTTTAAAAAATAATGAAAACCTGGAAAGTAGAGTATTGAAACATACAATCTAGTTTTTAGGTTTAAATATCTCATTTATACCAAAACCTGAATATATTATAATATTTTCAAAATGTACTCTTTTGCTTACTCATTTTTAATTGAGAGAATTGCTATGTTTGACAATTTCTCTTGACAAATGTCTTGATTAACTTTTACTTAATTTCAACTTACTGATCCTATCTTTTAGATTTTGATAAACTATTTCTTGTGGGATTTTCACATTGCATTTCTATTTTTTAAATATTGCATTGGAATATATTTATTCTATTATTAAGTTGTGTTGGCATTCCTTAAATTCTGCACCCGAAGAAAGTGCTTCACTTGTGTCCATTTTTTTTTCCTTTCTTTTTTGAGATGGAGTCTCTCTCTGTTGCCAGGCTGGAGTGCAGTGGCGTGATCTCCTCTCACTGCAACCTTGGCCTCCAGGATTCAAGCAATTCTCCTGCCTCAGCCTCCTGAGTAGCTGGGATGCAGGCATGTGCCACCATGCCTGGCTAATTTTTTTTTTCTTTTTTTTTTGTATTTTTAGTAGAGACGGAGTTTCACCCTGTTGCTCAGGCTGGTCTTGAGCTCCTGGCCTCATGATCCACCTGCCTCCGCCTCCCAAAGTGCTGGGATTACAGGTGTGAGCCACTGTGCCCGGCCTCACTTGCATCATTCTAGTTGCAGCCCTGATGATGAATTCTTAGGTTTGACCTTGGATTGTGTGTATCCAAAGTGAGGCAAAAGCCACCAGAAATGAGATCAAAGAACTGAGAGCCCAATGCCCTAAAACAGACTTTCCATGTAGACAGCAAATGCACAACGATTATAAGAGGAACTGATGTAGAGTGGAGGGCCTCGAGCCAGAAATTTGAACGAGGAGAAACTACTGGCAAGACAGGAGATGCAAGCAACAACAAAGTTTTGGGGTACCTGGGGCTTAAAAGAGCAGAGATCTTGGCAAATGAGAAGATACCAGTCCCACCCTCTTGCTCTGATATGCTGAAGTACGAGACAATAGACAAAATTTGAAAAAAAAAAAAAAAAAAGCTGCAAAGAAATGGTTTCCTGGAGGAAAGCATGAATGTCTTAAATATAATGGGCTTTCTGTTCAGTATTTCAGTATCTGGTAAATCTCATCATTAGAAGCAATGCAGAAAATTAATATATTACCTTCACAATACCCTCATTAGAACACAATTATAACAACCGAAAAGGCAATGTACTAACCCATGAGGACTCACTTAACTCATTACAATGGTTTAGTGAGCTATATTGAGCTTAAAACATATGCTGGAATGGAAATAAAAAAATGAAAACCCTGAAAAATAAGCTCTTCAGAGGTTTAGAAATGAAATGGGAGTGATGAATAGCTAGGAGCAAGGACATGGGAGTATACATGGTGCCAAGAGAGAAGGTATCATTTTACTAAACACATACTTCACCTTTTTCACATTTCAGCTATTTTTAGCAGCTTAAAAGAAGCTTTTGTTTTTAGCTTAGACAGAAACTCTTAGGCTTTGGACCCATGTTCCAATTCTATACATCAAAAATTGTGAAAATTTCTAGAGGGAATGATGGCAGGACTTCTCAGAAGGTTGGAAAATGGAGGGTGTGAGTTGAAGAACAGTGGTTAATGACAAAAATTGTAGATGAGATCCACCTGATCACAAATCGTTTCTAAAACCATATTTGGGGATTTGGATAATTTATTTGCACTCCTAAAACCTCTGTTTCTTCATCAATAACTGGGCATAATGATACTACTCAGGTTTCTTATGAGAATTAGATGACGAAATACCGTGTTTGTCATGTAGGAAGGTATGATAAATTTTACACCTGCCTACATGACATATATGGTATAATTAATTTATAATTAATAACTTGACTTTTATAACTAATTTACTGACAATTACTTATTGAGTACCTGCTATGTGTTAGGGTAAAGCAATTCAAGAACCTAACTGAACTCCTGATATTTGTGGCTTTTACATTCTAGCAGGTGTGCTATAATGAGTGATATTATTTATAACATCAAACACTAGGAGAAGCACAAAGAGCTGACTCCACCTCGAGTTCGCCTTCTAGAAACAGAAAAATAGCATGAATCCTAATTTTCACAAAGTAGATGAAGATATTCAATTTGATACTTTAAGAACTTTCCAAATGAACTAATTTGAAAGGAAAACTAAAAGAGAGGATTGAAAGAATTGTCATACCCTGTTCAAATATTTAATCTTGTCAAGTTTTCTTTAAATTTGAGTGGAGGCAAATTCCTGAAGATGAAGCACCTGGCCTATGAAAATGTCTTAAATATGTTTTGATGATAATTTCAGTGATCATAGAAGGCATTTCCAAATGGAATCCATTACACTGCTTCAAGTATTATTACAATGAGTTCTAGTTCTTTCACTAGGTTAATAGATTAATAAGTTTTATTATCTTGCTTGTAGAAAGCATTGAAAATTCCCAAGGAAGAAAAAATAAGTTCAAACAAGTAACCAGAAAAATAAAAGAGAAAAAGGATAATTCACTTCTCTATTGTAATTTATGTGTTTCTTGTATGTGGGATTAGACCCAGCAAAGCTAAAAGAGGCAACTAAAAGCTCAGCCCCAGCGCTAATTTTGTATCCTTGAGGAAATCACATACCCTTTCAAGTTTTAATTATTCATCTGCAAATCCAAGATTATAAAATGACCTCATATTCTAGTTGACAATGTTTTTATATCAATATTTTATTTCTTTACTTTTTCCTCATACTGTGCCTTGCTTCTCCTTTATATATAAAGTTTACATATCAATTTATACATGCATATATATAATTTTTCTATCAATTTTAGGAGTGGATAAAGGATGTCTTTGACCCAAATTCTTGCCAAATCTCCTTCCAAGAGAAGTATTGCCTATTATACTCCAAATGTACAATACCATAGCATTAGTTTAGTAAAAAACAATATGTCTTGTTTCTCCTTTATTTTTCTTGATGTTTTCATAATTTTAACCAAAGTGCTGAGGCTGTGTTTACAATAAGGTATTTTTAAATTTTATCTCTCCTCTACCAACACATACACATAAATTTAGGAGGAAAATAAGATTAGGTAGCATCAATTTGGTGCTAATGAAAATGAAACCAGCATTGATACTTTCTAAATCTAATAATGCATGCATTTTGAATAGTTTTCTTTGACTCATTTCCCCTGAAGGTGAATTCAGATTCTTTAGGCATTTTCCCAAAAATAGTTTTTAACTCTCTGCCTTGTAGTGAAATTTTCCAAATTGAAAAGCCATGTAGAATACACTGCAAACAATTTTACAGCCTTC
Organism: Pan troglodytes; assembly: GCF_028858775.2. NCBI lineage: Eukaryota > Metazoa > Chordata > Mammalia > Primates > Hominidae > Pan > Pan troglodytes. The sequence goes on from NC_072406.2 coordinate 66,979,252, forward strand.
ATTAATATATAAGCCAATGTCTAGGTCACAGCTTCTATTAGGTAGCCTTATCTTTATCGTTTTCCCCAACTTCAGATTCTGGTAATTGCATGACTTACCCTACCCTCTCTGTGTTTAAATCCTAGATTAAAGGAGGAAAACAGGGTCCTGTGAACACTAGCCTCAGGTGCTGACAGCATCATCCTTTGTAGCAGTCCCTGCACCTTATCCTTACTTAGTAAATAATCCTTTATTTAAAAAAAAATTTGTTTGAGTTCATTGTAGATTCTGGATATTAGCCCTTTGTCAGATGAGTAGGTTGCGAAAATTTTCTCCCATTGTGTAGGTTGCTTGTTCACTCTGATGGTAGTTTCTTTTGCTTTGCAGAAGCTCTTTAGTTTAATTAGATCTGATTTGTCAGTTTTGTCTTTTGTTGCCATTGCTTTTGGTATTTTAGACATGAAGTCCTTACCCATGCCTATGTCCTGAATGGTAATGCCTAGGTTTTCTTCTAGGGTTTTTATGGTTTTAGGTCTAACGTTTAAGTCTTTAATCCATCTTGAATTCATTTTTGTATAAGGTGTAAGGAAGGGATCCAGTTTCAGCTTTCTACATATGGCTAGCCAGTTTTCCCAGCACCATTTATTAAATAGGGAATCCTTTCCCCATTGCTTGTTTTTCTCAGGTTTGTCAAAGATCAGATAGTTGTAGATATGCGGCGTTATTTCTGAGGGCTCTGTTCTGTTCCATTGATCTATACCTCTGTTTTGGTACCAGTACCATGCTGTTTTGGTTACTGTAGCCTTGTATTATAGTTTGAAGTCAGGTAGTGTGATGCCTCCAGCTTTGTTCTTTTGGCTTAGGACATGAACAGACACTTCTCAAAAGAAGACATTTATGCAGCCAAAAAACACATGAAAAAATGCTCATCATCACTGGCCATCAGAGAAATGCAAATCAAAACCACAGTGAGATACCATCTCACACCAGTTAGAATGGCAATCATTAAAAAGTCAGGAAACTACAGGTGCTGGAGAGGATGTGGAGAAACAGGAACACTTTTACACTGTTGGTGGGACTGTAAACTAGTTCAACCATTGTGGAAGTCAGTGTGGCGATTCCTCAGGGGTCTAGAACTGGAAATACCATTTGACTCAGCCATCCCATTACTGGGTATATACCCAAAGGACTATAAATCATGCTGCTATAAAGACACATGCACACGTATGTTTATTGCGGCATTATTCACAATAGCAAAGACTTGGAACCAACCCAAACGTCCAACAATGATAGACTGGATTAAGAAAATGTGGCACATATACACCATGGAATACTATGCAGCCATAAAAAATGATGAGTTCATGTCCCTTGTAGGGACATGGATGACATTGGAAAACATCATTCTCAGTAAACTATCGCAAGAACAAAAAACCAAACACCGCATATTCTCACTCATAGGTGGGAATTGAACAATGAGATCACATGCACACAGGAAAGGGAATATCACACTCTGGGGACTGTTGTGGGGTGGGGGAGGGGGGAGGGATAGCATTGGGAGATATACCTAATGCTGGATGACGAGTTAGTGGGTGCAGTGCACCAGCATGGCACGTGTATACATATGTAACTAACCTGCACAATGTGCACATGTACCCTAAAACTTAAAGTATAATAAAAAAAAACTGAAATTGGCCTGTTTTATTATTTCTTGTCAGTTCTTTGATTTAATAAACCAGATAAAATCTCATTATAACTAATTCCTAATATTAGCCAAGTTATTTTATTAAAAATAACTAAGACAGAAAAAAATTGGCTTCAATATTTGGTTATAATTTTAGAATATGAGATTACAAAGAAATTGTATTGTACTCATGATGTCGGTAACAGGGTTTAACAATATATCTTGGGAAATAAAATATTTCCATCTATATCAGAACGATATCTAGATGCTTGTGTTTCTCTTAATCTTTTAAAGCTTCTTTTTAAATGTCTTGTTCTACTGGGCTTACTCTACAGTGCAGGTAGGTCTATTGAAAATTCCTAATTTTCAATATATGAAAGAAAAAAGCAAAGAAAAGAAATATCAGAACAAGACAGGTATTTAGTAATAAACAAGTCAACTGCTTTCTTAAAACTAGAGTTGTAAATTAGTTCTCAGACACTTCCACATAAGAGTCACATGACACTTACTAATTTTAACAGAAGGTTAGCCCTGAAGCAGTGACACATGCTTTTGTGCCATATTTAATTCCACACAACATTGATTTTAATGGGAATTGCTAGGGAGTAACTACAGTTTTGCCCATGGTCATCGAAGTCACTACAACATGTCTTCAGGAACTAGATAGTCAATTCATCGCCCTGGCCAATGGCCAATTTGCAAGTTAGATACATATCTTTTACCTTGTTATTAAACAAACAAACAAACAAGCTCTATTCTTCTAAGTGAGTTGGTTACATTTAAATTATCATTTATCTATGTATGTATGTATGTATCCATCTATCTATCTGTCTATCTATCTATCTATCTATCTACCTATCTATCTATATCTTTTGGTGATGTAGAACTGCTGCTTTTCCAGTTGTATCCAAGTAAAGTTCCATATCAATGCAATGATCCCTTTTGTACAGTAATTAAGTATAAGTTTTCTATAAAAATTAGCATTGGATATGTAGACTACTCATGTAGTTAGCGATTTAAGTTAAGACCAGACTTGGAGAAATAAATATTAAGTCAGAATGAAAATCACTGATCAGCTGACATCCTCCTTTAAAAGTGAGAATATTTCCCACAGAATACTAATCATTTAAAGATAACTTGCTGTAAATGAAAGACAAAGATGAATAAAGCCAAACATTGGTATGCTGCAGGGCAAGATCTTTGTATATATTCTATCCGGCATTTGTTTTTGAAAATTATCTTTATTCATGTCATGAAGTTATCAAAGAAAAGAGTGATAAAGGATCTCTGGGTTATGACAGCACTTCTCCTGCGATTTTTTTAAATGTAAGGAATTCAGTCAGACTCAGTCAGTCTAAAAAGATGCAAATTCTTGGGAATCGTATCCAGATCTGATAAAACGTTGGACACTGGTTAACACAGTATGGTCCACGTCACTGACTCTCACAGTTACAGTGTAGTAATACATCAGATTATTTGCCAAAAATGTCCAGTGATGTTTGTTCCATTAGTACTCAAAGTAAAAGAGTGCATCTATTCTCTCAAGTAATATTGAATGTACGGTGTGTTTCAGACATTTGTGAAAAAAAATACATTGGTAGTTCTGCTCTTGAGGAGTACACAATCTGTTAAAGACCACCAAGTTATTTTTTTTACTGGAAGTCTTTATGCAAAGATGGAGAAAATTGTCTACATTGATGGCTGAACACCTAGGGGATTGAGATGTAGTGAAGATAAAAGAAGAGCACAGAATGTATACCTGAAAGACCTGAAGAAAATTTTAATTTCTTTTTTTTTTTTTTTGAGACAGTCTCGCTCTGTCCCCAGGCTGGAGTGCAGTGACGCGATCTCGGCTCACTGCAACCTCTGCCTACTGGGTTCAAGTGATTCTCCTGCCTCAGCCTCCTGAGTAGCAGGGACTATAGGCATGCACCACCACGCCCAGCTAATTTTTTTTTTTTTTTTGTAATTTTTAGTAAAGACGGGGTTTCACCATATTGGCCAGGATAGTCTCGATCTCCTGACCTTATGATACACCCGCCTCGGCCTCCCAAAGTGCTGGGATTACAAGCGTGAGCCACCGCTCCCGGCCGAAAATTTTAATTTCTTGACCCATATTCTTCAGTTCCCTCTAAACTATGCTTTCAAGAATAATGTAAATGCAAGTTAAAAATGTAGTGTCCAACTGTTCTCACATTAAGAAATCAGGGTTACATTTGGCGAGAATACAAAAAAGGAAAAAAAAATAAGTCAAGATTAATTGATCATATTAATTTCATGGTATCACTCCACGAAAACCCAGAATAATTAAATTGAAAACAAAAGTTCAAGGCAAAGCATTGCTACAAAAATTTCTCATGATAATTAATTTACTGGTTATGCCCCTTACAGGAGTCAGGAAACAGGTTAGATTCCTTACCCAGTGTGCCCACTAATAGTCCCTTTATAAAACCATCTCCTGGAGGCACTAGTCCTCCCTCAGAAGAACAGTAGGTGAAGGAGTTCTCTGGTTTCTGGCCTTGAGGCCAGTTCCTGTTTAAGCCTAAATAAATGAATAAATAAATAAATAAATAAATAAATAAATAAATAAATAAATATTCCTCTTCCAAGAGGCATCTGGCAGTTCCCCTTATCCCTGATGAGTCCTTCTTAAGACCATGTCGAATTAAGTTAAATGAATCAAAAGTAAATTAAGATTAAATTGTATAACATTGATTCATACATTGCCTTGGATGATTTATATACATTTGAAAAGTTTAATACTTTATCACAATGGTTAAGTTTTAATGCAAAATAAAATTATCTATGTAGTGTTTTAAAATGTTGATTAGCCTACTTCTTAGCCTTTTTGAAGTACTTTTTAAATTTCTGGTGTAAATTCTGGCATGCAGTTCTTTAAAAAAATCCTGCAGGAAGTTTTTGTGCCTTTCAAAGTTTGAGGGCCCCTAATCTTGGGCATATAAACCAGTCTTTCTTCTGATTAATGTGGCATTGTCCATCATTTTTATAAATATGAGTCTCAAACCCTTGATTGATAAAGAAAATGCTCATTATAACATTCTGACATTTGGAAAAATGAATTTAATATTTTGTATTTTTATAAAAATTAATTCTTTCATAACTATTAACCTTATAGGAAAACACTAGAGAGAATGATTTTAGCAGATTTTTGTAAGAACTCATCTCCTAAAGTTTAAGAAATAACTACATGGTTTAAAATAGTAATAATAAACATAGTAATTTTAAAATAAGACACTATTTTGTTTAGGTCTTCCAAGTCAGTTAGCTGGTGTCAGTTTCATGGTCAGAATGACAAAAATATATAATAAAAATGTGCAGCTCATTTAGCTGTTGAAGGCTAATGAACAATTAAAGCATTCCATAAGAACTTAATCTCACCCATTTTTTAGTCCTATTTAAATCTGCTCCTCCTTTCCACAAAGTTTAAATGGCATAAATTATTTAAGTCACATACAAACGGAACCCAATCAGGCTGGCAGAAGACTTCTCAGTAGAACTCTTGCAAGCCAGAAGGGATTAGGGGCTTATTTTCAACACTCTAAAAGAACTTAAACTAATAATTTCATATTCCTCCAAACTTAGCTTTGTAAGGAAGGGATAAATAAAATATTTTCTAGACAAGCAACTGACAAGGGAATTTGTAATCACTAGACCAGCTTTACAAGGCAACCTCAGCGGAGTCCTAAACATGGAAAAAAAGGACAATTTCTGCCACCACGAGAACACAATTAAATACATAGTCTGCAGACCCTATAAAGCAACCATACAATAGAAACTACAAAGCAACCATCTAGCAATTTCACAATGGGATCAAAACCTCACATATAAATATTAACCTTGAATTTACATGGTCCAAACACCCCACTTAGAAGGCACAGACTTGCAAGTTGTATAAAACACAAAGACTCATCCATCTGCTGTCTTCAAGAGACAGAACTCCCATGTAAAAACACCCATAGTTCAAGGTAAAGGGTTGGAGAAAGATGTATCATGCAAATGAAAAACAAAAAAGAACAACAGTCACTTGTGTTAGATAAGACAGAATTTAAACCAACAATAATAAAAAAGGATAAAGAATGTCATTAAATAATGACAAAGGGTTCAACTCAACAAGTAGACTTAACTATCTTAAATATGCACACACTCAATATTGGAGCACACAATTCATAAAACAAATACTTCAAAACCTATAAAAAGACTTAGGCACAAAACAATAATGGGAGACCTCAACACATCAATGACAGCATTAGAGAGATCATCAATGCAAAATAACAAAATAATCCTGGACTTAAATTTGACACTTCACCAGTTGGACCTAGTAGACGTTACAGAGTACTCTACCCATCAACCACAGAATATACATTCCTCTCATCTGCACACAGAACATACTCTAAGGGTGACCACATGCTCAGCCATAAAGCAAGTCTCAATAAACACAAAAAATTAAAATCATATCAACCATACTCTTGAACCACAGTAGATTAAAACCAGAAACCAATACTAAGAACATCTCCCAAAACCACACAATGCCATGCAAATTAAACAACTTGCTCCTGAAGGACTTTTGGATAAACAACGATATTAAGGAAATTTTTAAAATTATTTAAAATGAAGACACACAACATTTCAAAATCTCTGAGATGCAGCCTATACAATGTTAAGAGGAACATTTACAGCACTAAGTGTCTACATCAAGAAGTTAGAAAGATCTCAAATTAATGATCTAACATTACACCTATGGGAACCAGAGGAAAAGGAACAATCTAAACCTAAAGCTAATGAGAGGAAAGAAATAACGAAAATCAGAGCAGAACTGAATGAAATAGAGACCCAATAATCCATACAAAAGATCAACAAGACCAAAAGTTGGGACTTTGAAAGCATAAACAAGAGAGATAAACCTCCAGCTAGATGAACAAAAAAAAAAGAGAAGAATATTATGAACACTGGATGCACACAAACTAAAAAATCTAGAGGAAATGGATACATTCATGAAAACATACAACCTCCCCAAATTGAATCACAAAGAAATTGCAATTCTGAACAAATGAATCAGTCATAAAAAACCCTATGAATCAACTAATGTCCCTGACCAGGTGGATTCACAGCCAAATTATAGCAGAAATACAAAGAAGTCCTACTACCAATTCTACTGACACTATTACAAAAAATTAAGGAGGAACTCCTCTGTAACTCATTCTATGAAGCCAGCATCACCCTGATACCAAAACCTGGCAGATAAACAATGAAAAAAAGAAAAACTACAGGCTAATATCCATGATGAACTTAAACACAAAAATCTCCAACCAAAAACTAGCAAACCTAATCCACCAGCACATCAAATAGCTACACCATGATCAAGTAGCCTTTATTTCTGGGATGCAAGAGTAGTTCAACATGTGCAAATCAATAATGTGATTCACCACATAAACAAAATTAAAAACAAAAACCGTGTAATTATGATCATCTCCATAGATGCAGAGAAAGCTTTTGATAAAATCTAACATCTCTTCATGATAAAAATACTTAAAAAATGAGTCACCAAAGGAACATACCTAAAAATAATAAGAGTCATCTATGACAAACCTATAGCCAACATCATACTGAATGGGCAAAAGCGGGATCAATCCCTTGAGAACTGGAACAAAGCAAGGATGCTCACTTTCACTACTTCTATTCAATATAGTACTGGAAATCTTAGAGCAATCAAAGAAGAGAAAGTAATAAAAGACATCCAGATATGAAAAGCAGTCAAACTATTTCTCTTTGCTGACTATATGTTTCTACACTAAGGAAACCTCAAAGACTCTGCTGAAAGACTCCTGAAATGGATAAATGACTTCAGTAAAGTTTCAGAATAAAAATTCAACATACAAAAATCAGTAGCATTTCTATAATGTTCAAGTGGAGAGTCAAATCAAGAACACAATCACATTTACAATACCCACAATAAAAATTAAATATCTATGAATACATCTAACAAAGAGGTGAAAGATCTCTGTAATAACTACACAATATTGCTGAAAGAAATAATAGATGACACACACAATTATAAATTCATTCCACACTCATGGAAGGTACGAATGAGTATTACTCATGGTCATACTGCCCAAAGCAATTTACAGATTCAATGCCATTCCTGTAAAACTACCAATGCCATTTTTAACGGAAATAGAAAAATAGGATTCTAAAATATAGAACAAAAAATAGCCTGAATAGCGAAAGGAAGGTAAACAAAAAGAAAAAAGCCAGAGGCATCATATTATCCGACTTCAGCTATACAATAAGTCTACAATATCCAAAATAGGACGGTATTAATACAAAAACAGACACATAGACGTAAGGAACAGAAAAGAGAACCCAGAAGGAAAGCTGCACACCTATAATCATACGATCTGTGACAAAGTTGACAAAAGTGAACACTGGGTAATGTTCAATATATGGTACTCAAAAACTGGCTAGCCATATGCAGAAGAATGAAACTGGACTCCTACCTTTCACCATATAACAAATTCACTCAATTCACTCAAGATGGATTAAAAATTTAAATGTAATACTTCAAACTATAAAAACCCTAGAAAAAAACCCAAGCAACATCTTTTTTGACATTAGGCTAGGAAAACAATTTATGGCTAAATCCTCAAAATCAATTGCAACAAAAGCAAAAATTGACAATTGGGACCTATTTAAATTAAAGAGTTTGCACAGCAATATAAAAAAAATTTTAAAAAGATCAACAGAGTAAATAGACAACCTGCAGAATGGGAGAAAATATTTGTGAATTCTGCATCTGACAGAGGTCTAATACCCAGAATCTATAAAATACTTAAACAAATTTACAAGAAAAACATAACCCTATTAAAAAGTGGGCAAAGGACACGAAGAGGTACTTCTCAAAAGAAGACATAAAAACAGCCAACAAACAAATGACAAAATATTCCATAAAGATTGTTAAGTTCCATTGGATCACATGATAATTTCATTGAATCTGTGACTGGTAAAATTTACAGCTTCAGTAACACCAGATGTAAAATGAAGAATCTATATGTTGGTCAGGTTATAATCAAGACATTATTTTTCTTGTCATAATTACACATACTCTTTTATCATGTATTTTCTTGAGGAAATACATATATGCAAACAAAACAGTAGGTGTTCTTATTTTCTTTTTAAACAATACAATATGAAATATAAATGTACACTAGATGCCACCCAATTTAAGAAATAGAACATTACTGGCAAGGTGTGGTGTCTCACTCCCGTAATCCCAACACTTTGGGAGGCTAAGGCTTGAGGATTGCTTGAGGCCAAGAGTTCAACTAGCATGGGCAATGTAGGGAGGCCCTGTCTCTACGAAGAAAATTTAAAAATGTAGCTGGGAATGGTGGTGCACACCTCTCGGCAGGAGGATCACATGAGCCCAGAAGTTCAAGGTTACAGTAAGCTATGATTGTGCCACTGCACTCTAGGCAATAGAGCAAGAACCTGTTTCCAAAAAAATAAAAATAATGAAAATATTTGATCTAAAGAAAGGAATATACCATGTTTTCCTTTATTTAGCATATTAATAAAAACAATAAAGATACACATATTTCAGTTACTGGTATCTTAGAATATCTTGCATATATACAATCAGAGCTTTTTGATCAGGAAAAAAATTTAAAGGAATCTCTTGCATACCTTTTCTTACACTATCCTGAATTTTGCGTTATTACTTGCCATAGTTGATAGACAGACTATAATGTATGCACCCCTAAACAGTATATAGTTTTTCCTTTTTTAACTTTATGAAAATAAAATTATACCCTTGAATTTATACCCAAAAATTCTCATATGAAATATTTTATCCATGCAATTAACAAATTTAATCCAATGGCTATAAAATATAGACTATTATACCAAACAATTGAGGAATTAGAATGATTCTATAATGTCTTTTATTTACTTGTGCTACTTGGATAATTGTTATTTTCCTCCATTTTATTTTACTAAGTGGAGGGCTGGTTTATCTTACCTTTTCATGGTGAGGACAAAATTAAAGGTATCTCAAGGCAAGACTAGGTGTCGGCCTGTAGACAACACTAAAATGAATATAAGGAGAGAGATATGCTAATAAGGGATACCACAATGGGCAAATGCTTTTATTTTTGACCTATGGATGGGAAGGGATACACAGACCTGTAGGGTTAATAGTATTCAAACACATAGAAATTCTAACATACAAGCATTCAGTAGATAAGATTATCAACTCCCAATTTCTACTAAAAAAAAGTTCATATGCTAATCAACCATATCAGTTGCTTCAATTATAAACCTCATTTACAAGTCTTAATAGAAAAGGAATTGATTTTTTTCTGCTTTCAAAGAGAAAATGAATGAAAATAGACACCCTCTAAAGCATATTCAACACCTACCCAACAAACTTTCAAAGGTAGATCTATTTAGCTACCACCATTTACTTGAAGTTAAAATGGTGCACAAAAATCTATTGCCTAAATGGTAGTCTTCATTTTATCATTTAAAATTAAGATTCGACTAAAAGATCAATAGAAAAATATTTGATCTAAAGAAAGAAATATACCATGTTTTCTTTTATTTAGTATATTAATAAAAACAATAAAGATACACATGCTTCAGAATGGAAAGAAAGGTGTTTACTTTTAACGGCAGAACATATCAATCACCTCATTATTACATAATATATTATTTAAGGTCAAGTGTAGATGCTCAAGCTTGTAATCCCAAAGCTTTGGGAAGCTGAGGAGAATGACTTGAGCTCAGGAATTTGAGACCACTCTGGGCAACATAACAAGACCCCATCTCTATAAAAAGGAAAATAATGAAAATAAAATTAGTCATGTGTGGTAGTGCCCACCTGTAGTCCTAGACCCTTGAGAGACTGAGACAGAAGGATCACTTGGATGCAGGGTTTTGAGTCTGCAAGGCTGCAGTGAGCTATAATCATGCCACTGTACTCAGGCCAAGGTGACAGAGCAAGACCCTGACTTTTTAAAGGAACTGTATTTGCTTCTATTAAACAGGTCACAAACACTCTCAATAGTTTTTTTCTCAAAGTTCAGATACATGGAACAAGTTTTTAAAATTTCACCATATTGATAAAATTATCCCCTAAATCTATCCAGGGTAATATATTATCCACAATAACATATTTTCATATCTTCTTTCTTTTACTCCTTACTGGTTTTCTACTGCTTCAATAATTTGTTTCTTTTCTCTTCATTCTATCTTGATTCATGTCTAGTTCTTGTTTCCTATGGTATCCTCCTTATAATTTTAACCCAGTTCATCCCTCTAATCTTGCATTCACTATCTCTCTGCTGTGTAGGAAGCATAACTGTGCTGAGTTCCTGGCTGGACCACTGAAATCAAGTAATGAGTGAATATAAATCAGAATCATGGCTGTAAATAAAAAGAATGTGACCAAATGTCCATTAGCAATGATAGTCTAGTCATATACAAATGTGGCTATTTTCAATTAATAAAACAAAACAAGGAAGAAAAAGTAAAGACAATGTCAGGAACGATTATAAGAATAAGCATGTAACAAGCAAATGGTAGGTTTGCTTCAACCAAATGGTAGGTTTGCTTTCATTACATGAAAATTTTACCAAATTGTATATATAAAGTCTTCTAAGAACAATATACAAATAACATTTTAGTATATAAATTGGCTCAAGAAAGTCATTTTTTCAGGGACTCTAGATTTATAGGCTCTTTAAGTCTCTTAAAAACTGTAAATGACCCACAGAAGTTGACAGCCCTAAAGGTTTAGATTAAATAACCCCTTCAGTGCACAATTCAAATATAAGCTGAACAACCTTAATTGGAATATCTATCCTGTGTGGTTTTCCAGTTTCTGATTTGGTACTCCCCAAGTAGCAATTTCCTATGAATTACCGTTTCCCAACTAAGAGGTACAGAAATTCCCAGTTTCTTTAGGAGGCTGAATATTTTAAAACTTGGCCTTTATTAAGGTTTTCAACAAAGTTCTAATTAAACTACACTTCATTAATGGCTTACCCCCCTACCTTAGAATAAGGAGAGCTTTCTTACAATTATTAAAGCTAACCTTCAGAACTGTTGTTAATAACAAGACTAAGAACAATTTTTAATTTTTTTAACTTCATAGTTGTAGGCTAACCAATAGTTAACAAATAATTCACTCATTTCATTGGCATCATCAGTCCTCCTAGCAATATGTGTTTTTTTTTTTTTTAATTTAAGACTTGGTGGGGGAGGCGGTGAGGACTGTACAATTACTAGTCACTGTTTTCCCACTCATTGGTACTATTAGCTTAACAGATAAAACCACAGATAAGAGCCGCAATCAACTTCAGCAGGTTCCAAGAGGCAAGCTCTTGCTTTTTGCTGATTAGCTTCATTCAATTATGTCTTCTTAATTGTTCATGTGCTACAGCTCATTAAATGAAAAATAATATTCCTTTCCTGTGGGTAGGGCACTTGAGATTTGAAAAATAGCCACTTCATCTCCGCCTCAGAGGTACAAGTAAATTAATCTGACGGTGTCTGAAAAAGCTCAACAGATTGGTGCAGATAGCCCTGCCCGAGAAGGGACAATAAAATTAATAAAATTGATTGTTAAATCAAGTCAAAAATAAAATTACTCCCAGTATTTTCCTTTAAGATTAATTTTCAGGAAAATTAGACCCAGTTTTGTAGCATTTGATTATGTTCACCTCTGTAATATAATTTTCATTGTAAAAAGATCAGTTATTGCTGTTCCATTACAGATGGGATTTAGGGAAAGTGGAGTAAATTTTTAAATTTTTCTGAAAATAGATTTTGACAGATTAAAAAGTGTGTCACACAATTTATTTATGAAATATTCTAGAAATGGAGAAGCTAAGTTTCATTCATTAAAATAGATTCATTGAGTACTTACTATGTTCCAGGCCTTTTGCTACACAATGAGGATACAAAAGGTCTTAACTTCAAGAGGTTTATTAGTCTGGTGGAGTAGAAATAATAATTCAATAATAATCCATTAGCTAATATATACTGGCTATTTACTAAGGACCTATAGAGTACTTGGTCGATATGTGTCACCTTACTTAATCTTTTTAACGATCTTATAACATAGACCATATCATATTTTTTATTATAGATGAACTAAGGCTTAGAAAAATTATATTGCTTCCTGATATCACATAGCTAGCAAATGCTAAAGTTTAGTTTGGGACAAGATATGTATGACCTTGTAGCATTCCTATTTACAGGTACTCCTCAACTTACACAGTTCCTATATGCATACATTTCAGTCACCATGTTTAGTTAAGTTAGACCAGTTACCCAGCTCAAGCGATTCTCCCACCTCATCCTTCTAAAGTGCTGGGATTACAGGCATGAGCCACCACACCTGGATGGATGTGCCACAGTTTGTAAAAGAGTTGAGAATGGCTGCTAGCTAGTAGAAAAAAATGGTGATATTAGAAACATGGGTATATTTTCAAATGAATTCCAAAAGTTTGAGAAAGTAATAGAATTTTTGTCTGTTTTGTTCTCTGTTATTTCCCAAACACAGATACTCAGTACATATTTTTGCTTTTTTTTTAAGGAGATGAAAAAGTCTGACATGATTTTATAAAAAATAAAATTTCCAATTTCAGCTACCACAGTGTATTAACTGTAAGTAATTACATAAGTACAAATTTTGCTCCTTGCTCTTTGGTCCAAAATCATTATGTAAATAACAGGTGTGCTTCATGATCAGTGACCATTGGCATCATCTTTTTAAATGTCTGTCAGTGATTGACCACTACACATCTATTATTCATCACATGCAGACAGAAAAGTGTGCAGTTATGTTGTCTCTTTGTTTGCCATTGATAAACACAAGTGCCATTTCTTAAAAATAAATAATTGAAAGAATTGGCCAGAAAAGATAAAAGTACAACATAAAGTAAAACGTTGAGTCCAGTGAAAATGGAGCTACAGCAAAATCCCTGTGGGAATATTGACACTGCTGCCATCTGAGGAACTTAAGCTTTGCAGCCAGAACAACTTAGTGCAGAGGAGCTTATTGACATAAATGAAGAAAGTGGATGTGATGAAAAGGATGAAGATGTATCAGGCTAAGTGACGCCAGCAAAAACCCAAACACACAATAAAAAAAAAAAAAAAGACTTACATTAAAGGAACTTACAGAGATACTTAACAATATTGAAAGCATCAAAGCATAAAGTGATGAAAGCTGATTCAAATTTAAGATTATGACAATTTGCCAAGGCATAAAACATTGCCCCCTTCATTGTAAGCCATGTAAGAAGAAATCAATCACTATTCAAACTATTAGTAAACATTTTTTAACAAACAAGTAAACTTTAAGTCTCTAACATCAATGTAATTAAGAGGGAATTGGCCAGCATATGTGAAAGTATAGCAAATAAATGAAAATAATGATGCAAAAAATAATAATGTAAGATATGAGTTGAATATAAACAGAGTTATAGAAAGAAAGAACTGACTTTAATTCTTTTATTCCCAGTGTAAATTCCCGGATGTTAAATGAATATGTTTTATAATTTATTTATTTTCCTACACATTTATAAGTGACAGTAAAAGAGTTTCTAATATTTTGAAAAGAAATTAAAGGTTATGGAATAATATTTATTCTTGATTATTAAGATAAACTTGCAGGATTTCAGCTGAGATTATCATGTTTATCATCCTTCACTACCATGTAAATCGAGAAGTGTGGGTATTAACTTATTATCTGTTTGTTTAAAGTGAATGACACACAGCTTAGTGTTACATCAACAGAAAAATATTTAAGAGGAAATGACACTAAATCAATTTTAAGATAATGCTTCTATTATGTATGTTTCTGTATCGTCTTTATAAACATAATTATGGAAAAGGCATCCCAACTGGTGACATAATTATTGCCAATAATATAATAGTAATGACAATAAATTTGTTGGTCAATTAAAAGTAACTACATTAGCTTTGGTAAAACTACATTTTTCACTTACATGATTAAAGACACTTATCAGTGCTCTTGTGATCCTACTTTAAGATATACATCTTCATATTAATTTGTAAATGAAATGTGGGAGTTTTTCATAACCAACAGGTTTAAAGCTGTGTGAAGATATGTGAGGGAAATATATAGTTATGTCTGTAAGAATCAGTGATGTGCCATACTTTGTGTTTTGTTGTTATTGTTTTCTTGAGACAGGATCTCACTCTGTTGCCCAGCCTGGAGTGCAGTGGCATGATCACAGCTCCATGCGGCCTCTACTTCCCAGGTTCAAGCGATTTTCCCATTTCAGCCTCCCAAGCAGCTGTGACTACAGTTGCATGTGACCACACCCAGCTAATTTCTATTTTTTGTAAAGACACGGTCTGACTGTGTGGCCGGGGCTAGTCTTGAACTCTTGGGCTCAAGCGATTCTCCCACCTCATCCTTCTTAAGTGCTGGGATTACAGGCATAAGCCACCACACCTGGACTGATGTGCCATCATTTGTAAAAGAGTTGAGAATGGCTGCTAGCTAGTGGAAAAAAATGGTGATATTAAAAACATGGGTATATTTTCAAATGAATTCCAAAAGTTTGAGAAAGTAATAGAATTTGTGTCTGTCTTGTTCTCTGTTATTTCCCAAACACAGATACTCAGTACATATTTTTGCTTTTTTTTAAGGAGATGAAAAAGTCTGACATGATTTTATAAAAAATAATTTTGAAGTTAGTAATCATTACTCAACATATTTTTGAATAGTCTAAAGGAAATTTCCACTGTTTCAAAGGATCCCACCTTCCATTTCTCTCTATCTCATCTCCTAGCAATCTACCCTTCATTTATTGTACTCTAGTTGTGCTTATCTTTTTGGTCTTTATCAAACACAACAAACATTCTGAGACCTTAATATTTCTGTTCCCT
This sequence comes from Pan troglodytes, assembly GCF_028858775.2. Taxonomy (NCBI): domain Eukaryota; kingdom Metazoa; phylum Chordata; class Mammalia; order Primates; family Hominidae; genus Pan; species Pan troglodytes. The sequence continues at coordinate 66,994,856 of NC_072406.2, forward strand.
CTCCCTGGAACACTATTCCTCAAGAAATAAAATTAGGTAATTATTTCAATCAAGCTGGTATTTAAACATCTTCTGCTCAAGGAGGCCTAGCTGATAATCTGTATTTAATGCTCCAGTTTTCCTATACTCTCTCTGAACCCCCATTGGCCATTCTATTTTGTTTTATCCACAGTGCCTATCACCTGTTGGCATATTATATGAACTCTTTGTTTATTAACTTATTTGTTAATTTTATTGTTTATCATTTATGTCTATCAATGGAATGTAGACTCTAAGAGAGCAGGCATATTTGTGTGTGTTATTCATTGATATTTCAAGATTACCAAACAGCGTCTGTCATATAGCAACCATTCTTTTTTTATTTTTTTCTGAGACAGAGTCTTGCTCCCGGGTTCACACCATTCTCCCACTTCAGCCTCCCGAGTAGCTGGGACTACAGGTGCCCACCACACCTGGCTAATTTTTCTATTTTTAGTAGAGACGGGGTTTCACCATGTTAACCAGGGTGATCTCGATCTCCTGACCTTGTGATCTGCCTGCCTCAGTCTCCCAAAGTGCTGGGATTACAGGCATGAGCCACTGTGCCCGGCCCGTTCATTACGTAAGAATAAAGAAATATCCCCTTGACATGAAATTCTGTGTATTGGAATAATATATATACCATGGCAATGAGCATTTGTCATTATCTTAGTCAGCAGTATATATTTTCCTAGACAATGAAAAGACTCCCAACTGCCCTTTTGTATGACAAAAAGAACTGCTAATCACTTTCCCAGTCTGGCTTTTATTTATCTCCAGATTAAAGTGTTATTAAGGATTAATTTAATATTATTTTATTCCATTTAGTGAAATTTTAAACAATAAAACACTTTTATCTATGTTGTTTTGCACCCATATGACAATAAAGTGTTATCATGCCCATACTATAAGTAGAAAAACACAGGTAGAAAGAACATAACTGATTTGCTCAAAGTCATATAACTCAGAAGTGACTGAATACATTTGCCTGACTCCAAAACTTGGTCTGATTTTATCATCCCTTGCTGGCTGTCAGATCTGATATATCAGTCCAAAAATTACCTCTTGCTTAAACTGATGTTTTGGATGACTTTTGTAATTTTCTGCGTTCCATCATTTATTAGCGCCAATATATAAATGGTTATTTAGAATACAGAGATTTACACATATTCCGGACCAACATTCCAAAAATGGCTTAAATATTTCTGGCAGCCTAATATTATCTATGGAGAATTATTTTCCTCAAGAACATTAGTGAGATGTGCTATAATAATGGTTGAGCAAAGTAGCACTACACTAGATGCTGTGTAACTCTGGGAACACCTTATTTCCTGCTCTGATAGAAATCTGTTAAAGACCCTCATCTGTTATAGGCAGAGAGAAGAGCAGAGTAAAAGTGCTTTGCCTACCTAAAGGAATTGTTGTAAGAATCTGATGAGTTAAATTGGGTGAAAGCATTTTGCACCCTCTAAGTCCATACATTTACATGTGACTTCCCTGTATGACACAAGCTAACAAACAAACTAGAAACAAGCAAACAAAAAAAACCGAGACACAAAAATAAAATATCTTTCTGTTACCTCATTTGGGAAGGGGTCTAAAAACCCAGAAATAATAGTATTTACATGTACATGTAGTTGGTAAACATTCAATGGCGTAAAAAGTAAATTAAAAATAATACCATTAGCAGAGGGGAATGTATTTTTACTTATGCATATATACCCACATATTGGATTTGTCTCTATTTCATCTGTAGGACCTAGCCACTAGCCAAATGCCTGAAGCCCCTAGAACCCCAGTGCCTAGTGTGGTATGCAGAAAATAATGGCCTGTTATATGTCCATTACCTAATTCCAGGAGCCTTGGAATATGTTACCTTACCTGGTAAAAAGGACTTTGTAGATGTGTTTAAAGTTAAGAACCTCCATATGGAAAAATTGTCCCAAATTATCTGGATAGACCCAATCTCATCACATTAGTTTTAAAAATATTAAACCTTCCTTGGCTGTGGTCAGGGAGAGAAATGTGATTGTAGAAGAATGGCAGGCAAATGTAACATTGCTAGTTTTGAAAACAAAAGGAGTTCAGAAGTCAAGGGACGTGGGTGGCCACTATAAGCTAGAAAGATCGAGAAAACTGATTCTCCCCTAGAGCCTCCAGAAAGTAGCATTACCTTGCCAATTTAACCTGATTTTAATCGTCAGACCTGTGTCAAGCATGTGACTTAGAGAAGTATAAGATAATACATTTGTGTTGTTTTAAGGCACTAATTTTGTGATAAATTGCTAAGACAGCAATAGATAACTAATACAGCTAGAAAACAATTTTAAAATACATTTTAAAAAGAACTACAACATGCCAATATCTAATGAATAAAACCAAAAATAGGATGAAAAATTAAAATGAAACTTAGAATTTTTCTATATTACATATTTGGGAAATTTGAATTATTTCATAATATTCTGATCTCAAAAATATGAAAAAAGTAGCTTGTCTAGTTATCATTCACCTGAAAGCAACTGTTTTAAACCTGTCATTACAATCTGATTAAAAAGTAATATGTCTCATTCAGTCCCAACTACGCTCAACATGACCCAATCTTGTCAGAACCCAATTTGAAGCTTCAAGTAAGTGTACAGGAATTTACAATGACAATGCTCCACGGAATTTTCCATGACAATCAATGTTACAAAAAAACTATGACCTACACTTGAGGCTATCCCAAGGAAAAGCAAATATCATGGCAGCATCTTACATTTGTGAACACAGTGGTAAATATAGAGCATACAAAACCATGCATGGGTATTTTCTTCTGTTTTTAACAATGGATAATGAATGTCAAAAGTGATATTCAAACTATCAATATGCAAGTTAAAATTAAATCCATAAAGCACAGCAAAATAAGCATTTGTTCCATTGTAGAGCTCACGTTTCCTTGAGCACTTATTTTCTTTCTTTTCCCTCCTCTCTGCTCCTGTCCCCTCCCCTCCCTCCTTCCCTTCCTTCCTCCTTTCCTTCCTTCCTTCGACTTCCTTCCTGACTTCCATTTTTCTTTTTTCAGCTTTATTGAGGTATAACTGACAAGTAAAAATGAACATATTTAAGGTGTGCAACTTGATTTTTGTATATGCATACATTGTGAAATGATCATCATAATCAAGCTAATTAACATATCCATCACATCCATAATGTAAAACATATCTAATGCTGTACATTAGATATACTGTTACCATGCTGTACAATAGGTATATGCCACATTTTCCTTCTTCATTTATCTGTCCATGGACACTTAAGTTGTATCCATACCATAGCTATTGTATATAAAGCTGAAATGAAAACTAAAGCAAATATCGATTCAAAATTATTTTATTTCCTTTGAATAAAGACTCAGAAGTGGGATTGCTGAAGCATTTGGTAGTTCCATTTTTAATTGTTAAAGGAATCTTCATATTGTTTTCCATAATGGCTACACCAATTTACATTCCCATCAATATGTCTTCCTTTTTCTCCACTTCCTTCACAAAATTTATATTTTGAAGTTTGATAATAGCCATTCAAACAGGAATGTGGTGATACATTTTTGTGGTTTTGATTTGTATTTCCTGATAATTAATGTCATTAATCTTTCATCTTTCATCTACCTATTGACCTGTCGTCTTTCATCTAGCTGTTTGCCATTTGTACATCTTTGGATTAATGTCCATTTTTGTAAATTTATTTTTCTATTGAGTTTTGTGAACTCCTTATATATTTTGAATATTACCTTTTATCAGATATACAGTTGCAAATATTTTCTGCAGTTTGTCTTTTCAGTCTGTTGATTGTTTCTTTTACTGTGCAGAAGCTTTTTAGTTTGATGCAATTCCACTTCTATACTTTTGTTTTTGTTGCCTGTGCTTTTGCTGTCATATCCAAAAAAATCATTGCCAGAACCAATGACAAGAATCTTTTTCCTGATGGCTTTTTTCTATTAGTTTTACAGTTTCAAGTCTTATGTTTATGTCTTTAATCCATTTTAAGTTAATTTTTATTTTTGTATGTGGTATTAGGTAAGAGCTTATCTTCATTTTTCTACATGTGGATATCCAGTTTTCTCAGCACCATTTATTGAAGAAAATACCTTTTCCCCAGTGTGTATTCTTGGTGCCCTTATTGTAGGCTGGTTTACTCTAAGTGCATGGATTTATTTCTGGGCTCTCTGTTTTCTTGCATTAATCTATATGTCTGTTTTTATGCAAATTCCACACTGTTTTGATTAGATTTGTAAATTATTTTGAAATCAGAAAGTGTGATGCCACTAGCTTGCTTTTCTTGCTCATAATTGGTTTAGCTATTTGCTATTTGGAGTTTATTGTGGTTCCATATAAATTTTAGAATTTTTTTTCCTATTTCTGTAAAGAATGCCATTGGAATTTTGACAGGGATTGCATGAACCTGTTGATTCCTTTTGGCTAGCATGGCTACTAAAACAATATTAATTATTTCAATTCATAAACATTTATTTTCCATGGATGGATGTTTTTTCATTTATCTATGCTTTAACATTTTTCCTTGATTCCTCCTCCAAGATGGCCAACTAGATGCAGCCAGGAGAAACATCTCCCACAGAGGGACCACGCCATCAGGAAGACGGGTGTACCCCTAGTAAATCTTCAGAGGGAAGGCATTGAGAGCAGATAGAGAGAAGATACAGAAGGTGGGATAAAGGGAGATGAAGCTGGGAATGCTGCATGTGGCTACCACACACCAGGACTCATTCCTGGCTCCCAGCAACTCCTGTGGAAGGGGTGAGTTGAACAGAAAGGAGCAACTCACTCTCACCATGAGCCTCTGGAATCATAGCAGGAGGAGTCTTGTCAGCCACCATGGACACTTGAGTTGGCAGAGAAAGCTACTTAGTGAAGTGGTAGGGACAGAACTCCAGCTGCAGCAGAGCCCATGGGGTTTGGTGCAGGAGCATCTATAGTGGAGAACAGCCAGGGATGCCCATTCCCCTAGGCTTGATTTGCTCCTATAGTAGACATTAGCCCTAAGGAAAGGGGTGAACGTAGACTCTGTAGAGCAGTCTTGCCCATGAGATGAGCCAGGCCCCCTGAGCACCCTTTGGTGTGCTGTCTTCTCTTTGGGCCCCAGCCTGCCTGTACCTGCTAGCAGTGCACCCCCTCAGGCACCTCAAGGGGGCCTGCCTCATTGCTCCTGCACTGGTGGACTGCAACTGACTGGGAGAGTGCTCCAGAAGAGCAAACCCTGTGTATACATATAAGACTGCCCATGTCCTCCCCACACTACAGCCTCCTCCATACTGCTTTGCCTGCAGGCACTTGCTGCCAGCGATCCCCATACATCTCTTTGCCTGTACATGTGTTTGCAGACAGACCTAGCCTTTCCTTCTCTGACAGTGCATGTGTACACATGTACCATGCCATGCCATGCCACTATTGCTGGCTTGAGTGTGCCCCATCCCTTCTCCCCCTGTTGCACTGCCATTTTTGTTGGAGCATTGGAGGGCATATAGTTTGACAGCTCTGCCACCACCAGTGCTCCACTCCTGTGCCAAAACTGCTGGCATGAAACTAAGTACAGAAAACAGTGTATCTACTCCCATCCCTGAGAGGTCACTGCTGTAAGCAAGAATGCTCACAGAGGGTGCACACAGTCCTGCGACCACTAGCGCCCCATCCCTGTGCTAACACCAGCACCAGTACAAATGTGCACACCATTGCCAGCAGGGCCCCCCACCTTCCCAAACCATACCACCACAGCCACTACTACAAACACCCACATGGAGGCTGTCATCTTCCATGTGGATGGAGGATGCTGCTGGTACATGCAAATGTGGACACATCCCACTACGACTGTCCTACAAAATGCTTTGGCTAGGAGTAGCCATTAGAGTGTTGTGACCAGCAGTCTGAGATCACATTGACCCCTCCAGTGCAGCAGGTTCCTAAACTTGATCCACAGGTAATAGCTGGTGTATGATACCAGTCTCCCAGAGTTAGAGCACACAATGCAGAGTGCTGAGCTGAGCCTTGGCCACCTGAAGTCTTCCACTAACAAAGCCAGGTGACTGAACACAGCTTATACCATAATCAAACCCTCAAGGTCATAAAATAGAATAAAAGAAAAAAAATCCAAAGGACAGCAACTTCAAAGATTGAAGGAACACCAGCCCACAAAGATGAGAAAGAACCAGTGCAGGAACTCTGACAACTCAAAAAGCCAGAGTGCCTTCTTTCCTCCAAATGAGCACACTAGCCCTCCAGCAAGAATTCCTAATGAGGCAGAGGTAGCTGAAATGACAGAAATAGAATTCAGATTATGGATAGGAATAAAAATCATTGAGTTTTGGGAGAATGTTGAAACCAAATCTAAGGAAGCTAAGAATCACAATATTAAGATACAGAAGGTAACAGACAAAATAGCCAGTACAGAAAAACAAACAAACAAACAAAAAACATAAATGACAGGATAGAGCTGAAAAACACTCTACAAGAATTTCATAATGCAATTGTATTAAGAGAAGAATACCAAGCTAAGGAAAGAATCTCAGCGCTCAAAGACTGTTTTTCTTAAATAAGATGGTCAGACAAGAATAAAGAAAAAAGAATAAAAAGGAATGAAGCAAACCTCCAGGAAATATAGGAATATATAAAGAGACCAATATTATGACTCACTGGTGTCCCCGAAAGAGATGAGAAGAAAGAAAGCGACTTGGAAAACATAAGTCAGGATATCATCCATGAGAACTTCCCCAACCTAACCACCAATATTCAAATTCAGAAAATGAAGAGAACTCCCACAAAGTACTTCACAAGAAGATCATCCCCAAGATACATAATCATCAGGTTCTGTAAGGTCAAAATGAAAGAAAAAAATGTTAAAAGTAGCTAGAGAGAAAGGACAGATCACCTACAAAAGGAAGCCCATCAGACTAACAGCAGACCTCTCAGTACAAATCCTACAAGTCAGAAGAGATTTGGGACCTATATTCAATAACCTAAAGAGAAGAAATTCCAGCCAAAGAAATTTATATTTGGCTAAACAAAGCTTCCTAAGTGAAGGGAAATATGATCCTTTTCAGAAAAGCAAATGCTGAGGGATTTTATTACCACCAGACCTGCCTTATAAGAGCTTCTGGAAGCATTAATATGGATGGGAAAGACCATAACCAGCAACCACACAAACTCACTTAAGAACACAGACCAGTAACACTATAAAGCAACCAAACAAGTCAGCATAATAAGTCGACAGCAACAGGATAACAAGATCAAATACACATTAATACTAACCTTGAATGTAAATGAACTAATTTTCCCAATTAAAAGGCACAGAATGTAAGCTGGATAAAGAACCAAAACGCAATTGTATGCTGTCTGCAAGAGACCCATCTGACATGCAGTGATGCCCACAGAATCAAATAAAGGAATGGAAAAAAATCTGCCATGCAAAGAGAACACAGAAAAAAAGCAATTATTGCAATCCTAATTTCAGACAAAAAAGATTCTAAACCAATAAAAATAAGAAATGGCAAAGAAGGGCATTATATAAGAGAAAAGGGTTCAATTCAACAAGAAGACCTAACTAGCCTATATATACATGCACCTAACACAGAAACATTCAGATTTATAGACCAAGTTCTTAGGGACCTTCAAGGAGACTTAGGCTACTACACAATAATACGGGGAAATTTTGACACCCCCACTGACAGTATTAGACAGACCATTTAAGCAGAAAATTAACAAAAATAATCAGAACATGAACTTAACACTGGACAAAATTGAGCTGCGAAACAGCTACATAACTGTTCACCAAAAAACAACATAATGTACATTCTTCTCATGTACACACAACACATATTCTAACAACGACCACACAATCAAACATAAAGCAATCCTCAGCAAATGCAAAAGAACCGAGGTCATACCAACCACTCTCTTGGACAACAGCACAATAAACATAGAATTGAAGAACAAGAAAATCAGTCAAAACCATACAATCACATGGAATTTAAACAACCTGTTCCTGAATGACTTTTGGGTAAATAATGAAATTAAGGCAGAAATCAAGAAGTATTTTGAAATTAGTGAGAACAAATATATAATATACCAGAATCTCTGGGACACAATTAAGGCAGTGTTGAGAAGGAAATTCATAGCACAAAACACCCTCATCAAAAAGTTAGAAAGACCTCAAATTAACAACCTAATATCATAGTTAAAAAACTACAGAAGCAAGAGAAAAACAACAACAACAAAATAACAACAACAAAAACAAACAAACAAAAAAACCCAAAGCTAGCAGAAGATAAAAAATACACCAAATCAGAGCTGAACAGAAAGAGACTGAGACATAATACAACCATTCAAAAGATCAATGAAGCCAGGAGTTGACTTTTTGAAAACATTAATACAATAGATAGACCACTGGTTAAACTAAGAAAGAAGAAAACAGAGAAGATCCAAATAAACAGAATCATAAATGAGAAAGAGAATATTACCACTGACCCCACAAAACTACAAATAACCATCAGAGACTCCTATGAAATCGTCTATGAACACAAACTAGAAAATCTAGACTAAATGGATAAATTCCTAGACACATACAGTCTTCCAAGCTGAACCAGGAAGAAATTAAATCCCTGAAGATAACTATAACAAATTCTGAAATTGAATCAGTAATAAACAGCCTGCAAACCAAAAACAGCCCTAGACCAGATGAATTCACTTCTGAATTCTACCAGATGTACAAAGAAGAGTTGGTGCATTCCTACTGAAACGGTTCCCCCAAAATTGAGAAGGGACTTCTCCTCAACTCATTCTATGAGGCCAGTATCATCCTGATAACAAAAACCTGGCAGAGACACAACAAAAAAGAGAACTTTAGGCCAATATACTTGATGAACTTTGATGCAAATATCCTTAACAAAATACTACCCAGCTGAATCCAGCACTATATCACGAATCCACCACAATCAATATTCTTCATCCCTGGGATGCAACGTTTGTTCAATATACAAAAATCAATAAATATGATTTATAAAATAAAGAGAACTAAAGACAAAAACCACATGAACATCTCAATAGATGCAGAAAGACTTTTGAAAAAATTCCGCTTCCCTTCATGTTAAAAACTCTTTACAAATTAGGTATTGAAGGAATATACCTCAAAATAATAAGAGCCATATATTGCAAACCCACAGCCAACATCAGACTGAATGGGCAAAAGCTGGAAGCACTGTCCTTGAAAACCAGCACCAAAAAAATGATTTCTCCACTTGCTATTTCTATTCAACACAGTATTGGAAATTCTGGCCAGAGCAATCAGGCAAGAGAAAGAAATAAAAGGCATCCAAATAGGAGGAGAGGAAGTCAAACTAATCCTGTTGGCAGATGAAATGATTCTATATCTAGAAAAGCCCAGTTTCAGCTCAAAAGCTCTGTAAGCTGACAAACAACTTCAGCAAAGTATTAAGGTATAAAAATCAATGTACAAAAATGACTACCATTGCTATATATCAACAACAGCCAAGCTGAGAGCCAAATCAGGAATACAATCCCATTCACAATTGCCACAAAAAGAATAAAATACCTAGGAATACAGCTAACCAGAAAGGTGAAAGATCTCTACAATGAGAACTATAAAACACTGCTAAAAGAAATCAGAGATAACAGAAATAAATTTTAAAAAAAATTCTATGCTCATGGATAGGAAGATTCAATATGGTTAAAATGACCATATTGCCCAAAGCAATTTGTAGATAAAATGTTATTCCTATCCAATTAGCAATTACATTCTTCACAGAACTAGAAAAAAATCAATTTTAAAATTCATATGGAACCAAAAACATAGCCCAAATAATCAAGGGAATCTTAAGCACAAAGAACAAAGCTGGAGGCATCATGCTACCTGACTTCAAACTATACTACAGGGCTACAGTAACCAAAACAACATGGTATTGGTACAAGAACATATGCATAGACCAACAAAACAAAGCAGAGAGTCAAGAAATAAGTCTGTACAGCTACAACCATCTGCTCTTTGAGAAAACTGACAAAAAATAAGTAATGGGGAAACAACTCCCTATTCAATAAATTGTGCTGGGATAACTGGCTAGCCATATGCAGAGATTGAAACTGGACCCTTTCCTTACATAATATACAAAAATCAATTCAAAATGTATTAAATACTTAAATGTAAAACCCAAAACTATAAAAGCACTGGAAGACAACATAGGCAATACTATTCTGAACATAAGATCTGACAAAGATTTCATGGAAAATATGCCAAAAGCAATCACAGCAAAAGAAAAATTGACAAACTAATTGAAAAACTGGTACACTAGTCTCCAGTGAAAGCAACTGCACCTGAAGTTAATGGAGAGAAAGAAGGGGAAAAGGAAGAAGAAGAGGAGGTAAAAGATGAGGGTGCTAAGTTAGACCAAGCTGAAGAGGGAGGATCTGAGAAGGAAGTCTCTAGTGAAAAAGAGGAAGGTGAGCAGGAAGAAGGAGAAACAGAGGCTGAAGGTGAAGTAGAGGAAGCCAAAGCTAAAGAGGAAAAGAAAGTTGAGGAAAAGAGTGAGGAAGTGGCCACTAAGGAGGAGTTGGTGGCAGACACCAAGGTGGAAAAGCCAGAAAAAGCCAAGTCTCCTGTGCCAAAATCACCAAAGGAAGAGGCAAAGTCAAGAGCAGAAGTGGGGAAAGGTGAACAGAAAGAGGAAGAAAAGGAAATCGAGGAAGCTCCCAAGGAACAGAAGGTAGAGAGAAAGGAAGAGAAACCAATGGATGTGCCAGAGAAGAAGAAAGCTGAGTCCCTGGTAAAGGAGGAAGCCATGGAGGAGGCAGTCACCATTACCAAATTGGTAAAGGTGCACTTGGAGAAAGAGACCAAAGAAGACGGGAAGCCACAGCAACAGGAGAAAGAGAAGGAGAAAGTGGGAGGAAATGGGGAATGAGAAGGAAGGGAGTGATAAAGGTTCCAAGGAATCCAGAAAGAAAGACATATCTGTCAATGGAGAGGTAGAAGGAAAAGAGAAGGGAGAGCAGGAGACCAAGGAAAAAGGCAGTGGGAGGGAAGAGGAGTAAGACATTGTCACCAATGACCTAGACTTAAGCCCAGCAGATGAAAAGAAGGGGGATGATAAAAATGAAGATAAAGTGGTGGTGACCAAAATAGTAGAAAAAATCACCAGTGAGAGGGAGATGGTGCTACCAAATACATCACTAAATCTGTAACCATCACTCAAATGGTCGAAGAGCATGAAGAGACCTTTGAGGAGAAACCAGTGTCTACTAAAAAGGTAGAAAATGTCACTTCACATGCCATAATAAAGGAAGTCACCCAGAGTGACTAAGATTTGAGTCCACTGCAAAAGTTTGAGCCATACGACAATTTCAAAATGCATGTGATTGACAGCTTCAAAACAGAACAGATTCTCCCATAGGGGCTCCAGACATTGTATTTTACTTTGTGCAATGTGAGGAGACTGCATGCAAGCTCAGTGTGCTCCCCCCTCAGTCTTTGGGAGATTCAAATGCATGATACTGTATGTACCTGGGAAATTTACCAATTTCCTGCACTGTTGGAAGGGGGTCACTCAGGAGGGGAGATGTCTTGAGATGTATTATGTAAAGTACCAACTGAGCCAAAAACAATAAATGAAACACAGAACTCTCTTAGCCTTAAGAAAGCTATATATGAATAATTATGTTTACCACACTGGTGCATTTAAAATGGACTTTTCTTCATGGGAGAACCTTGTTGACACGGACAGTTTGCAATCTTATGTTGATCGATGTGAAATGTCATAGCAGTACTTGCTCAATAAAGGTCATATTGGAAACATAGTCAAAAAATAAATAAACGAAAGAGCTTCTGCACAGCAAAGGAAACTATCAACAAAGTTACCAGACAACCTATAGAATGGGAGAAATTATTTGCAGATTATGTAGCTGACAAAGGTCGATTATCTAGCATCTATAAGGAATTTCAACAAATTTACAGAAAAAAAACAAACAGCCCCACTAAAAAGGGTGAAAAGTACATGAACAGACACTTTTCAAACACAAAAACAAAAAAATACTTGCAGCCAAAAAACGTATTTTAAAAAAGCTCAACATCACTGATCATTAGAGAAATGCAAATAAAAACCACAATAGAAAACATCTCACACCAGTCAGGAAGCTTTCTATTAAAAAGTCAGAAAGTAGCATATGTTGGCCTGGTTGTGGAGAAGAGGGCTCACTTTTACACTGTTGGTGGGAGTATAATTTAGTTCGTCCATTGTAAGAAGCCATGTGGTAACTCCTCAAAGTGCCAAAAACAGAACTGCCATTTGACCCAGCAATCCCATTACTGGGTATATAGCCAAAGGAATATGATTGATGTATTATAAAGACACATGCCCACATATGTTCATTTCAGTAAATGTGGTACATATGCACCACGGAATTCTACGCAATCATAAAAAGAATGAGACCATGTCCTTTGCGGTAACATGGATGGAGCAAGAGACCATTATTCTATGCAAACTAATACAGGGACAGAAAAACAGAAAACAGAAATACTGCATGTTCTCACTTATAAGTGGGAGCTAAATGATGAAAACACATGGACACAAAGACAGCAACAACCAGACAGTGAGGCCAACCAGAAGGTGGAGGGTAAGAGGGAGAGGATCTGAAAAAAGTAGTTATTAGCTACTTTGCCTAGTACACAGGTGATTAAACATTCGGAATATCAAACCCCCATGACATAATTTTACCTATATAACAAACCTGCACATATACCCCTAAACCTAAAAGTTTTTTAAAAAAGAAAAATGTTGTATTTTGCAAAAAGTAAACATTTTCCTTTATTAATACTTTATAATTTTCAGTGTATGTATTTTCCTGTTTGATTAAATATATTCCAAAGTATTTATTCTTATTATTACATAAATAGGATTTTTTAAATTTCCTTTCAGATAATCTATTTTTAGCCTCTACAAATGCCACTTACTTTCATTTAGAGCAACTTTACTAAATTCATGTGTTAATTGTAACATTTTTTGGTTGTCATTGAGACTTTTAGACTTTTCTGCCTATACACCTATATGTCAACTGTAAACAGAGATAATATTACTGTTTCTTGTCTAGTTTGAATGTCTTTCATTTCTTTTTATTGTATCATTGTTCTTGACTAGAAGTGGCAAGAGCAGGAAATCTTGTACAGGATTTTAGAGGAGAGGCTTTTGGGTTTTCCCCATTGACTATTATGTTATCAGTGGGCTTTTCTTATATGGCTATTATTGTGGTGAGGTAGGTTTTCTCTACACCTATTGTATTGAGAGTTTTTTAAATTAGAAATAGGTATTAAATTTGACAAATATTTTTCCAGAACTTTTTGAGACGATCATATGGTTTTTGTGTTTCATTCTGTTTATGTAGGGTATCACATTGAATGACTTATGCATGTTCAACCATCCTTGCACCCCAGGGATAAGTCCTAGTTGGTCATTGTGTACAATTTTTTCAGTGTGTTGTTGCATTCAGTTTGCTTGTATTTTATTGAGCATTTCTGAGTCTACATTCATCAAGGTTACTGGCCTGTAGTTTACTTTTCTTGTGGATGTCTTTGGTTATCAGGTCGATGCTGGCTACATGAAATGAGTTTGTAAGTGTTCCATCGTCTAGATTTTCAAATAGTTTAAGAAATATTATTAATTCTTTGAATGTTTGCTGGAATTCTCCCACAAAGCCATGCAGTGCTGGACTATTCTATTTCTTCTTCAATCTTGGTAGGATGTATCTTTCTAGGAATTTATCTATTACTTCGCATTTATCTAATTTGTTGGTGTATATTTATTCATAGCAGTCCCTTAAGGGCTCTTTTTATTTTTGAGACATCTGTTGTAATGTTTCCTCTTTCATATACAGTTTTATTTATTTCAGTCTTCTCTCTCTCTTTGGTTACTCTAGTTTTCTAGAGTTTTATTTGTGTCAGTTTTATTTGTCTTTTTCAAAACACAACTCAGTTTTGTTGACTTTTGAAATAGCTTTTTTGTCCTTTTTAAAATTTATTTTTTGCCTTAATTAGCATTATTTCCTTCTTTCTGATAATATTTGGGTTAGTATGTATTTTTTTCTGTCTTTGGCTAGTTATTTTTTTTAGGTTGTTTATTTGAGATGTTTCTTTTTTTTTTTTTCTTCCTCAGAAACATTTAATAGGTATTCACAAACAGAAGCCATGTCTCTCGAGGCTGTGAGACAAGATGATGGATCCCCATGCCATTAACCCCCAGAACCCAGGGCTTATATACTATAGGTAAGGAGAATTGAAGTAATTTGGTCAGAATTTATGGTAAGTGTGTGCTCTTAACAGTAGCAGAGTAAAAATCTTAGAGGCATTCCCAGAACCGAGGTTAATGAAAAGCCAACATGTTGGATTAGCATTTAAGACAGAATTGGTTTAGCCTGTACACTCCACCTCTCTGACCCAGATTTTACAATTTCACATTCTCTCTTCTTCCAAGATGGTCCCTGAGCCTAGAGAGAGGTTGTTTGATATTGCACAGCTTTAGCAGTAGTGCGTTGGCAATGGAAAACAGATTGGGCCCAGTTGCTATAATGTTCCTTCTCAGAAATACTTTTGCTATATCTCACAACTGTTGGTATGTTTTCTTTTCATTTTTGTCAGGAGGTAATTTTTAATTTTTTAAATTTAATCTTGGACCCAATGATTGTTCAAGAGTGTATTGTTTAGCTTCCATGTATTTGTGAATTTTCTTGTTTCTTTACCATTAACTGATTTACACTTTCACTCTATTGTGACCTGAAAAGATACTTGATACAGTTTCTATCATCTTAAAGTTGAGTTGTTTTGTTATCTAATAGGTGATCTATTGTGAAGAGTGTTCCATATGTGCTTGAAAAGAATGTACAATCTTCTGTTGTTGGGTAGAAAGTTCTGTAGATGTCTGTTAGGTTAATTTGGTCTCTCCTATTGTTCAAGTAAGCTGTTTTCCATTGATTTCTCTGTGGATGTTCTGTCCATTATTAAAAGTGGAATATTAAAATCTTCTAGTATTATTGTGCTGCTATAAATTTCTCCAGTTCTGTCAGTGTTTGCTTTAAATATTTAGATCTGATATTGAGTGCATATACATTTACAATAGTTATATCTTCCTATCGAATTAACCTTTTTATCTTTATGTAATGACCTTCTTTGCCCCTGGAGACAGTTTTTGACATAAAGTCTATTTTGTCTAATGTAAGTATAGCCATTCTGCTTTCTTTACATTACCATTTGCATAAAATATATATTTTTCCATCCTATCATGTTTAACTATGTGTGTCCTTAAATAGTTGGTGCCAAGTTTTTATTCTTTCAGCCAGTTAATATCATGTGATTGGTCAGTTTAATCCTTTTACATTTAAAGTAACTATTGATAGGGAAGGATTTACTATTGAAATTTTACTGACTGCTGTTTTTCTTGTTCCTTTACTCTTTTTCTTTCTTGATGTCTTATTTTGTGTTTCTTTTTTTGTTATTGTTGTTTGACAGGCTTTAATTCCTTTCTCCTTTTCTTTTATAACTAGTTTTTTAACTAATGTAGGTAGTAGATTTTCTTTTTTAAGTACTATGGCTATTTTCTGTGTGAATGACATGAGTCTTACATAAAATATAATTACAATAATCTAAAACTGATAACTTCTCTTCCACACAAAAACTTCACATTTTTACCTTGTTCCCATGATAGATTATTGATATCAGAATTTACATATCTTAACATGTGTATCTATTAATGTAATTTTAGTTATACCTATATTTAATACTTTTTTAAATTTTAGATTAGAATTAAAAGTGATTTACCTACCACAACCACAATAATATAGTATTTTTTATTTGCCTCTATAAATTTACCATTACCAATGAGTTTTATACTTTTGTATGCTCTTATATTGTTATTTAGCATCCTTTGATTTCAACTTAAAGTACTCCCTTTAGCATTTTTTATATGACAAGTCTAGTGGCAATAAACTCCCTCAGCTTTTGTTTTTTTAAATTTTGTCTTAAGTTTTAAAGGATAATTTTCTGGGTATACTGTTTTGATTGGCAGTTGTGTATTTGTTTGTTTGTTTCCGCATTTTAAATGTATCATCCAACTCCCTTCTGGCCTCCAAAGTTTCTGCTGAAAATCCACCAATGATCATAGGAGGGTTCCCTAACACATAACAAGTCGTTTTTCTTTTGCTGCTTTCAGTGGTCTCTGGGTGTCCAGAGTATGCCAGCTCTCATCATTGCCCTGAAACAGGTGAGATACTGATCCTTTTTAGTAGTAACCATAAACGTTGGGGCACTAACTGGATTTTCCAATTTCTTCTCTCCTCAGGGAAAAGCTGGGTGTATAATCTGCTCATGCTGAACTGAGCTGGGGAAAATAACTATGGCAAATGTTTGCAAGCTCATTCAAACCACAGACTTTTTCAAACTGTTGCTTTGATCTCTGTAGCCTCCATGGGCCTAATGGATGCTGATCTCCATTAGTTCTCATAGACACGTCAGTTGAAAGCTAGTTCCTCGGGTAGCAGCTGGAAAAGTTAAGGGGATAGATATGTAGATAAATTCCTTCCAGACTGAAGCTAGAGGCTTGCTTTTATCATTAGAGTGAGCAAGTGGGAGAATTTGTGGAAATATCCACATGCCTGTTTAAAATGGCTGCTTTGTTTTCTATAGCCCACATGTAAATAGTGAATGGCAACACCAATAGCTCTCATAGACAGTGAGTTAGAAGCCAGACCTCAGGTAGGAGCTAGAAAACTTAGAATGCTTGATTTGTAGTCTAACTTCTTTCATAGAGAATCTGGGAACTGGGCTTTATTGTTGTAGCTAGTTGGTGAATGGGGAGGTGGAGTGGAGGAGACATGGGAAGAACCCATTTGTTTGGGCATTTTTTCTCAATGTACCTTAGTTTGTCTGTAGTAGCTGGCCACAGTAGTGATGATTCTATTTCCTGAGAGGTGAGAATTGCTGCCAAAGAATGTCTGCCATGGATGAGAATACAAAGAAAGGAAACTAAGAACTCTAAAAGCAGCTACTAGAAACCCTTCACAGAGGACAAGAATTATCTTCAGTTTTGAGATATATGAGAATGATTACAACTCCTTTGAGCAGGCTTCACATACTGCCCAAAGATGCTTCTCTAGTTTGTGTCCTTCTTGCTATCAGAAAGAGAGAAGGAAACTAAATAAAACAAAATAAAAATTTTAGAATTTTGTGCTGTCTTGGACATGGAAGCAATGGGTCAGGATCAAGATTGTGGAAAGATGCCAGTTCGGATGCAGGCTAGAAAAATTAGTATTGTCCTCAACTGGAATCAGCAACCAAAAGCCTAAGTGTATGTGTCTCTGTAGGCTGAAGGGTTTTCAGATATCATAAAAGATAAGAAGTCAAGCTACACTTGTTTGGAAGCATGTGGCAGAGAACACAGATTAATTGTTTAAAGGATGGCCCAAACTTAAGGCCAAGTCACATCAAACCCATCAGAAACCAAAAGTGTGGCAGAATTCCTAACAGAAGGATGAGAGAGGAACAGCCTTATAAAGATCTGTCTTCTGTTTCACATTCTGACTATTCTAAAGCTTTTAATGAAGAATTCCCTAGAGTCATAAAACAAAGGCTAAATGGTGAGTGGCTGCAAATACACATAAAAATATAGTGAATTTTTTGAAAAGATATACTAATTTCAGGTGGCTAGAAAGATTTATTAACATAAGTAATAAAGGTCTTTTAGTTGTCAAAGTAACTTATACTTAATATTTATTGCAATTTTGAAAAATTAAAATGCTAAAAATTATTTGTGAAAATGAGTTGTTTTATATGTTACATTTAATAACAATACTTTTTACATAAAGAAAATACAATAATTAAATATATCTGAACTAGTCAAAAGATAATTATAAGATTTAAAAATGAGTTTATGTGCAATAAATGTGGTAAACAATAATGTGATATAAAATCTTCTAAATTTAATAATATTCTTGGTAGAGGATTCTGGGGCAAAAATATGATTTTCTCCGTATCCCTGCCCACTACCCAATATATGATAACATGTGGCATTATTAAATATGGAAAAATATTAAAGAATGGCAGAAGTAGACTAGAGAGAAGAGAAGGAAAGGCATACAGGAAATCCAGGTCCCTGCCCTCAGAGACCTCTCAATTCCTGGCATATGTTTATGTTTTGAACATTATGCAAATTTGTCTGCATGACAAATTTATTCTTGTTTCAGGTTAAGAATAGAAATCAACCCATAGTCCTTACGATTACAATTGCCTTAGCATAACGATTCAATCAGTAAGAAAATATAATAGACTAGAGGGTAATAGAGATTTTAAAATTTATATTATCTTAATATATTTATTAGAAAAAATATTAGATTGCTCAATAAATCAATGGTAACTTTAAGGTTTTTACTGTCTACTACAAAGAATTTTTATAGATATATGAAGAATGATGGTAAGGAAGAGATATGATGCCATGAGGCCTACTGTGAGCAAGACACTGCTAATCAGGCTATTAGGTTGGTCCAAAAGTAATCACAGTTTTTGTCTTTGAAAGTAATGTCAAAAACTGTGATTACTTTTGCACCAACCTAATACTTCCGCACTTTGGAAAGGCTTTGCCTACATCATTTTGGTTATTGTGAGAAGACTTGCACACATAAGGAGTTTTTCAAAATAATATTTTAACTTGAAATACTTTTCTTTGACAAATACAGTAAAAGTGATAGAGCCAAAAAGAGGACTAGGCATAGCCCTGAGGGGATTTCCGAGCAAAAAAATCCCAGGGGATTTGTATGCAAACACTTCGCTCAATAAAAGGAGAGGCCAGGTGTGGCTCACAACTGTAATCCCAGCACTGTGGGAGGCCGAGGTGGCTGGATTGCTTGAGCCCAGGAGTTTAGGACGAGCATGGGCAACATGACAAAACCTTATCTCTGCCAAAAAAAAAAAAAAGAAAAAATAGCGGACATGGTGGGGTACACCTATAGTCCAGCCACTTAGAGAGGCTGATGTGGGAGAAACGCTTCAACTCGGGAGTTTGAGACCCACCTGGGCAGTTTAGTGAAACTTCATCACTACAGATAATAATAATAATAATAATTATCTGGGTGTGGTGACACACGCCTATAGTTTCAGCTACTCTGGAGGCTGAGGTGGGAGGATAGATTGAACCCAGGATATCTAGGCTGCAGTGATCTGTGATCATGCCACTGCACTCCAGCCTGGGTGACAGAGACCCTCTCTTAACAAAATAAAAAATACAAAAAGGAGAAAGTCATCAAACAAAATGATGTGACTTAGTCTGGTAATATTCTTCAAGAAGTCAAGATTTATGCTCTCTTACAATTCCGACTTTCACATTGAATTAAATTAAGGGTGTCTTGGCTTGTTTAGTGTAGTTTAGTAAAATACAGTCATTTGTTTTCCACAGCTATTATATTATTCTCCATTAAAAAAAGAAGAAGAAGAAATGAGAAAAAAAAATCAGTCCCTAGCTAGAAATTTTAAGAGTCAATAACATTTGGGAAATGAAAATATATTCTGAAGTAGTATAATCATACCCAAATTTTTAGACTCTGTACTCAATCTATAAGATGTATGTGAGCAAAATATTATTAGAAGCAACATGAATGATAATCACACACTACAAGCGCACGAATAATGTTTCCCTGAAAGGTACAATAAAAAATTATTCAATGTGAAACAAAACATTGACTGCAACAATTATTAAAATTTTACTATTGAATTGTCAGTATACTCAACATTATGAAGACATTTGGAAAATATAAATGAGCACTACTGTTTTTGCTCATTTTTTAAAAATGAAAATTTTTGGTAATGTCTGACCTGAAGGCAGATATTCATTATAATAGTCAAATATCATAAATACATTTCAAATGTTATGTATTCTACATAAATTACTCAGGAGAGGAATATGTAGGCTCATAAACTTGCACACAAGTAAAGGAATGTTTCTTAGGAAAAAATTCTGTGTTAAAGATATTCCACACCAATGTCTCAGGAAAAGGCATTTGTAGTATACTGCTCCATTACCTATGCTTCATAAAAAACGCAGCTATCTAATTTAATTTAGCTCTGAACAGATTTCTTAGCAGCATAATTTATGTTTTGAGAATATCTCTTAAGAATCATAGCTTGCAATCTATGGTGGTTCAATGAAGAATAATCTGTAAACAAAATCTCCATCTATCAACAAAGGCCATTAAATACCATAAAATAACCCATCCTTGACTGATTAATGCTGCTACTGAAAGGGATTTCAGGCTATTAACATCCAGAAAATATACTGCCACTGTGGTTGCATTTATTATAAATCACATAGTTATATGTACTGGTATAAAGCAATGTTTTCTTAAACACCTCCCTCTCCCAAATTAATTTAATAACAAAGATACTTTGAAGAACACTAAATATCTATAGAAAGTAAATGATTCTATTTTTTTCCCTAGAGGAAATGTATGTGAAGGCAGGGCTATTTATAATACATTAGATAGCTAAATATTGGTTTAACACTTTATATGCAGTTCAATTATGTTCATATATTTATGTCATTAAAATAGTTTCTCTAATGTAAAATAAAACATTAAATTCATTTGTATTTCTTGATACTTTTATTAACAATACTGATGGTTTTTCATGGGTAAAATAGCCATCAAAAATTGTTAGTTGTTACCTTTAGGTTCATCCTATTCTGTCAATTTGGTTGTCACTAACTCTTCCTCTTAGGGGATGTGAATATAGCTGTTGAGCTCATACTCTTGGAAGGTAAAGAGGATTTGTTTACTGGTGCAGATCTCGATTTTTTCAAATATAGTATTTCACCTCAGAAATACTATCTATTAGCTCTTATGCCTTACAAAACTACTGGCTTGGATTTGTCCAAAGGTTTTAACCCTTGATCTTACCTTTAACATGCTCGGAATCTCAAAAATATTTTCTTATATTGTTTAGTACAAGGCACTGTCTAAATAGTTTAGCCACATTATCTCATTCCATTTACACCAATCCCATGAGATAGGTATGTTTTAACCATTTTATAACATAAGCAAAACTCAATTTCAAGAGGTTAACTAATATTTCCAAGATCACATAGCTAGTTTATGGCAGAGGAGGATTCAAACCCAGGACTGTGTTGATTCAAAAATCTATAGAGTTAAATGTGTACTTGTCCTTCCGTAATATCTGAGGCTAGACAAAACAATCCCTGGCTTTTCTCTCCTGCTTTCTATGAATATTCTGCCTTAGACTACTTAGTCATTATATATTTTTGTCTTTTCAGTAGAGTTCTGTTTTGCTGTACTAGTTCTTTTGGGTTTCTATAATAATAAAAATAATAATAAAAGGAGAATAGAAGAATAAGAGTAGATCAAGGAGAAGATATTCTGAAGATAAGTTGGTTTAAAGAGAATGAGTTAATGGATCAGCTTTTGTCTCTGAAGTCAACAAATGACAAAGAAATGAAAAAGGTGTACCCTGGAACAATGCATCTATCTGCTGGTAATACTTGAGAAATACATACAAAATTCATATTTTTATTTTGTTTTGTTTCATTTTATTGCTTATTTTGGTCAGTGTTATTTGCTTCTTACACTAGTAACATTCCTCCAGCACAGAACAACATATCTTTGCAAATATTTCATTAAATATATAAATGTCTTAAATACCACAAATGAAAGACATGACTAACACAATATAGTACACAAAACTCAAAAGGAAATAAACACAGTTTAGCATTTTTTTCTTACAATTGAAAAGATTTTAATAACTGTTGAGTATTTATAATTATCTATGCTAACTCCCATTTTCTTGCCAAGTTATGTGTCTTTAAACACTATAGAGTCCCCTTGCAAAATTTAACAGAGAAGCAAAGATATGTATCAGTAATATTGATGTTTTTATTTTTTTAAAAAAAACCTCCCTGATAATTTAAGTGAATTGGATTAGAATAATTAAAACAGAAATGAAGGACACAGAAGCACATATTCTCAATATCATCACCTCTGATTACTTTAGAATTCTGTTAGCATGTGCTGTAAAAATCCTTTTTAAAATAAATATTCCCACTATAAGCTTAACTTTATTCATATCTAGGGAGAATTGTTTTGTTCGGATAATTAGATCAACAGCTGACTCTTTAAGCTGAGATAATGGCCCACTAGCCAATAGGAACCACACATGTTAAGGAGAACAGAATTCAAAGAGTCTGGTCCCTTTTGCACAGTGACAGAACATATGAGGCAGCTACATATCTAGAGAGACAAGAAGATAAATATAAGAGAGCAACCAAATCAAGATGTAATTACTCTGCATTTAATCAAGGCACCTTAGGGTTAGTCCAGACCTTTTATCCAGAACAGCTCTGTAAACAGCCTACTAAACCAGCATCATCAGCTTTCTGTATTTCTCATCTGTCTAAGTCAGTCTTCCTTGTTTCACCATATTCCTACTTGTTTTGTCTTCAAAACTTTCTGAGAGAATGAAGAAAAATGACAAAAAACAAATTGTATGATTGTATGAATGATTAATATCTCCTCTTTCATGTTGTTCCTCTTCCATTGTTCAAAGAGTATAGAGTGAATAAATATAAAAACAAACACAACACTGAAGTTAATAAATAATAAGGTCCATCTCAATTGTTAAATTTCGTTTCTTAAGGTATATGTGTCTTTGAACCTTCTGGT
This sequence comes from Pan troglodytes, assembly GCF_028858775.2. Lineage (NCBI taxonomy): Eukaryota > Metazoa > Chordata > Mammalia > Primates > Hominidae > Pan > Pan troglodytes. Next base: position 67,017,622 of record NC_072406.2, read on the forward strand.
TATTTCTACAAAATAGTTCTAGTGGCTTTGGCAGAGTGGTAGCATAACACATCACTTTTTAAACAGAGTTGAATAATTGTATAATCCTAAAAGTAAAAGAGGCAAACAATAAAATGAAATGAACAAATGAAATAAAATCAGAAATTCTCAGCTTAACAAAACCACCTTTCTTGTGAGCACATTTTGTGCATAGTGAAATAAGGGACATATCTCTAAAGCTCTGTACACATATATTTATTAAACTAAATTGAATTAACAATTGGCACTACACAGAGTGGCATGAAAAGGTTCAGTATCTTAACCTCAGCTATTCACTAAGATAAAACGATCACCAACATAAAATCTTTTTTCTTTGCATTGTTAAACTTAAATAAGCGTTTTTTCTCAAAATAAAATGATTAATTTTTAATTATGTAGATAAATTTTGGATCTAGGTGGACTGGAGGCATAAATGACACTTTCTTAGAGATATAACCAGCAAAGTCAAGATGGCAACTTTACAGAAAAACATAATCTAAAAGTTTGAAAAACAAACTGCAGAATATATTGTGTGTGGCTCTTTTTATATTCTAAGCTATGTTATAAAAATTTTGCCTCGACTTACTTATATAAGAAAAATAAAACTGGTTGCAGAAATATAATTTAGTATTATGTCTTGTGTGACCTAACAATTGGGTAACAATTATACTAAAATGGGACATAATTTATTAATTTACACAGTATAAAACCTATTGGAATAGACTTTGTAAGTTCCAAGCAAGTTTCTTATCGTACCTGGTCAGATTTACTTTGCAATGTCCATCTTAATATTTATGTTTTTAATATTTTTAAAATAAATTTTAAGGCAATAGCATGAATAGATGAATACATAAGATAATAAATGAAACTCTAGCTCTTTATAACTTAAAAGAGGGTAGGATAAAGAGGCATGGCATAATTTTACATTTTAACTTAAGTAGATGACAATATTTGGGAAAACTAAGGAAATATGGAAGGTTAGACAAAAATACTGATTCAGGGCTAGAAACAATATCTATATTTTACAATGCCCATTTTAGGGAAACATGGCATTGCTATGTTTTTAAAGCACGCTTTAGAGAGTGAAAGAGTTCACTTTAGAAAGTACAATTTAGAAGGACTTCACTTTCTAAAGTATGCCTTGGAAGCACAGCAATGCTATGTTTTTCTAAAATGAAGAGAAAGAAACTTTATCACTCTCAAACAGCAAGGCTTAAAATTTGTAGAGAATGTGAATGAGGAAAAGAAAGACTATTGTTCAGGAAGTTCAATAAATCATATTTGCTGAGTCATTGAGTTATTAAATTCAGCAAATATGATTCACTTTGTGGCATAAGTAACAGGGAAACATGTTCCATCACAATTTCAAGATGAAATATAAAAAGCTTCAGTCTCTCTTTTGTCTCTCTCTAACACACACACACACATACACACACACTCACACACATACACATATGCACAAGGTAATTGAGGCTAGGGAGGTGAGAGAAATGTAGAGTAGGGTCTCCGACAAATGTGGTGAAGGGTCTCTGTGTACATAATGATTTTTTGAACAATCTGAAGACAATTAAGCAAATTCAGAATAATTTTAACATTTCAGCAGATTAACTGGTATTAAAAGGGGAAAAGATTGGCAGAAGCTTTATTCTAATCATGCACCAGAACAACAACAACAACAAAAACACACACAAAAAATCAAAGTGGCAAATGGTTTCATTGATTATTGTGAACTATCCTGCACCCACGAGAAAACAACAATCCAAATTTGTTAGCTCCTCAACCTTGGATGAGTTTTCATGAGTATTTTATAAATTAGTGCTATAATGGCAGGAGACAACGAACTCCCAGACCACTTCCAAATTTAAAATTATATAGTTTTCCATTGAATAGTTTATTATTTTCTTAATAAAGGTAACTGTTTCTTAATAAAACTAATGCTATATAAAGACAAAGTGGATAAAAAAATCATTAGCAAGAGAATTAGTAAACAATGCATAGCAACATACATGCATATGAGCATATATATACACCCATATATGCATATACACTAGACCTATATGTACATAATTGTAATTATATATTAGTACAACAATAAAAATCCTAAAATATCTCAAATGTGGAAATAAAAATGCTGAGCCAACACTAGCCTAGAGGGCTGAGAGGCCAGAAGAGATTTTGAGTTTCACCATCTGTTGGATCATTCAAGCATTTCACAACTTCCTGCCAGTATCAAATCTCCGCTATTTTATTTGTTCCAAGAAATTTTAAAACAAATGAGAGAGGTAAAAGCAGTTGAAAATGCTGAAAGTTTTGTTCACTTTAAGGGGTTATTGTTGAGGCAATATTGCTCATTAAAGGAATTTTAATGGCTTAAAAATTAAAGCTTTTGAAAGTCAAGTACTTTATCCCTTTGGAAGTTTTAGCAATTTAAACTTGAATAATTTTCATGACCAAAATAACTGCAAAACTATAATTTTATATTACAATTGTATTTGTACCATCTGACCTAATTATTAAATGTTTAAACATAATAAACATTAATGAAGTGCTCTGTCACTACAAATAAGCTTCTGGTCAGGGTGCTATTGTCATTCTACTTTCTTCTTGTACTTTTGTTACTTTTCTCGTGCTTGTCCACAGAAATTCCCACCAAGAGTCAAAGTTCCACTTGCATACTCCTGTGTGTGGAACAAGGGTTTGGGATCAAAGAGTCTGCCTTTTCATTCTGGGCTCTGCTACTTATTACCTCTTCCTTGAATCTATATTTTTAATCTAGAGTTTCTAATAGTTGTGATGAGGATCAGATGAGATATAAGGCAGAATTGTGTTTGTCAAATGGCTAATATATGATATGTATAAGATATGCTAAGTACTCAGTAAATGGTAATTGTTTTTGCTATTGCTGATTTGGGCTTGGATTTTAATTTGTTTATTTTTTATTGAATGTTGGATAGGTATTTACCCATTCACACAATGTTGTCTAAATGTCCATCATACTTTCTAAAGTTAAGGGATAAAGTACGCTGAAAGGTAGCTATTACCTAAAATAATAACTATACCTCAGGCGAGATAATACATATTATGAATTGAGAATAAACATGCATTAAATAAGTGGTAAAGCGATACAAATTGGGTTTATACCATAGAAAATAGAAGGGGGTTATTTCTATTGGCAGCCATAAGGCTAGAGTATGTTGGGGCATAATTCTTCTTTACTAGATACAATGTTTTGTATAGAAGTATACTCAGTAGATTTTTAAATTCTGTGTTTCTGGAACTAAACAGAAATGTGTGGAAATGGTAGAATTGGGCAAGAAATGGAATTAGAAGATTCAAGAGTTAATCCAACGGATGTGCATAGATTGAAGAAATAAGTCCAAGAAAATAATAAATGGATTAGAATTTTGCAATCTCTAGTACTCATAGTTTTTTAAAAGCAATATTAATCAATGAAATACATATATGTGCATCCATTCTATGCCAAGAACATCACAGTTACCTTGGTACTTGAGACACAGAGACAAATAAGACACTGTCTGTCTCTATAAAAACATCATAGACTTTCATTCTAGTGAGAGAAAAACACACATAAACTAGGAATGACAAAATAAGACACATACAAATAACAACATGTGTGAAGCATTTCATATTTACAAAATAAACATAAAATACTGTTCATTTTGTGAAAAACTTTCTCCATTTATCTTGAAATATGTAGTCTTTCTGTCAAATTTTATAATCTATTGTTAGGTATAGAAACATAAATACAGAGATAAGTTTTTCAATAATAAAAATATTCCCAGTGGAAAATGGCGATGGATACTTAGTCTTAATTTCAGTGGCATCACAGGGATTGGTACAGACACTGGTGAACTAAAAATATCACACGGTTTAAAGGCAGTGGACTATACTCGGAAATTGTTGCTGTAGACAACAGCAGGCTCAGCATTACCAAATTATCTCATTTTTTTGAGTAGAAATAAATTTTGATATTTTAATGTGCAAAGCCTTTAAAAGTGTGTTCAATTCAAAAAAGTGGCTAAGAAAAAAATTAAAAATAAAGTTTAAAAAACCCTCAAAATTATATCTGTGAGTGGAATCAACATTCAGATTTCTGCTGTTTGATCCTGAACTCAAGGACTTATAAAAGGGAGGCATGAAGAAGAGCTCTGCAAAAACTATAGAAAATTGGAAGATACAGAAAGAACACTGAAGAAAAAGCTACTGTCCTTAGATTTTCTATGGAAAATTAGGTCAGGTATAAAGAACATATTCCTAATCAGATGAGGAACTTTTAAATCAGTGAAATCATAGGACTGCTTCTTTGGAGGCCTTAATTTTTCATCTGTTTGGGGTTCTTTAAATGAAGCCATTGCAAGTGTGTCCTATTTTTTCAAAGTATATTTTGTGGACTCCCCAACTGTAATCACAGGTTGTGCTTGTTAAAATGCAGATTCCCAGACACCTTTCCAGATACAGAATCAAATATTTTTGGTTGGGTACAGAATTCTGATTTTTTTAAAAAATTACCTCTAGTTAACTTTGATACAAAGTGCATGTTGAGAATTATACCACTGGACTCACAGCCACCAAAGACACTTGTTTAGTTGGCGATTTTGAGACCCAGTCAGACTTATGAGTACCTCGGAACTGGAACCCAAGAGACGTATTTATAACAAGTTTAACTAGGTGACATTAATGTGTCTTCAGCTACATGGAGGCTATATTTTATTGCATTCTATATTCTTCCTTCTCGTTACTAATTTCTTTGGATGCCCGCTTTTACAATAAAATTAATAATTTAGAAGCTTATAACTTCTTTGTAAAATGGCATTTCTAGCCCAAATACTTGTTTAAATTCAGCATAAAAAAGAAAACCTAGTTCATAAGTGATATGTCATTAAGGATCACTGTTGTTTATCATGAATTTCATTGTATCTTTAAAAACATGACTTTTTTATTTTTATTTTTTAATTTTTATTTATTTATTTTTTTAAGTAGAGACTGGATTTCACCATGTTGGCCAGCCTGTCTCGAACTCCTGACCTCAGATGATCCACCAGCCTTGGCCTCCCAAAGTGCTGGGATTACAGTCATGAGCCACTGCACCTGGCCTAAAAATATGACTATTTGGTAAACATCACCAGGGTCCTAAGAATATTGTGTAGACTATTTCCAGTGGGATGGTAGCCATTGAGCAACCAATTGATCAAATTTTAAGATCTTGTAAGATCTTGCAAGATGTAAAATGTAGCACTTTTGTAATTACCTAACTTATTTGTGAATCTGCTTTTGAATAATAGTAAAATTGTGTTTTCAAAGCCATCTTACTCAGAAGTAAATTATGTTAATATACAATAAAGAGAACATACACTTTTACTATAGGTATATGGACAATTACTATATCATAAGGTCTTCCATACAGCTAAAATTTTTGTGACCTGGGTACCTGGACTTTAATTGAGTGAGAAAATGAAACTAAGAAAGTTACAGCATTGATGAACAGCATAGTATATACAATATTAACAGTCATTACTATATATTAAAAAGTAGCTTAAAAGAAAAGAAAAGGCCAGGCACGGTGGCTCATGCCTGTAATCCGAGGTGGGTGGATCACAAGGTCAGGAGTTCAAGACCAACCTGGCCAAGATGGTGAAACCCCAACTCTAAAAATACAAAAAAAAAAAAAAAAAAAAAAAAAAATTAGGCATAGTGGCGGGCACCTATAATCTCAGCTACTTGTGAGGCTGAGGCAGAGAATTTCTTGAACCCGGGAGGCAGAGATTGCACTGAGCTGAGATCGCCACTGCAGTCCATCCTGGGAGACAGAGTGAGACTCCATTTCAAAAAAAAAAAAAAAGAAGTGTAAGAGTAAGAATAGGAGAAAGAAGAGGATATAGACTGGAATAAGAGTCACAGAATGAGAGTATTCAGCCCAACTGTAACTTTGTTTTCAAGATATATTAGAAGCCTGGGGAATTCTTCTATAAATTCTACTTCCCATTTAGCGTGTTCTAAAGTTCTTCTGTCATGTCAGTATAATATGAGAAAAGGTAATGTATTTTGATACCTCCTGTTTTCTATAGACAAAGTATGTAGATTAAGTACATGAGTATTTGAGGTTGAAATGCATCTATTAAAATGACAGTACAAGTATCTATTTAACTGGAGCAAGAAACATACGTATCTTTCCTAAAGTGATACTTAGGTTATTACAAATGCCCTATTTGGTTTAGTTATCTTCCTCATTTAAAACACTTTCCACATACAGATAGTAGTAGACTACTAACCTTATGCTGGAACATACATTATGATGTAAAACCAGGGAAATATTTCAGGTAAACTCATTCTCAGCAGTGGTACATGATTATGAAGCTGTGTTTTATCAACATGATTGCTGTGAGCACCAAATAAGAACATGCAAGTAGCTTGGTTAGCATAATGCATAGCACAGAGTAAGAATATAACGAATGTGAGTTACTAGGATTGTAAAGATTATCATTATTATTGTTTGAATAGTAATCTCCGTACGTAAATAGACATACATATTCTACTAACAGATTTGTGTTATCTACTTGAGTGTGTGTATATATGCGTGTGTGGCTGTGTGGGCACCAATGGAGCAATAATGAGTTTGCTACATGTTATATATTTCTAGAATCACTAGTTATGTTGAAATATTATTACAAAAGTATGTGCCTTAACAAACTAATAAATACTTTGGTGTCTAAATAAGCTCACCATAGAGCAAAATATATGAAGACACACAGAGATAGCTATATATAGAGACAATGGCAGCATGTTATTCCATATGGAAAAAAAAATTGTATCTGCAGATAAAATGGCACTCCAGGAGGATATCAAAGCATCAAATGGATGTTTTCATTAAAAGAAAATTTGTATATGAATTTTTAAAATTTCAGTTCATGATGTTACTCATTAGCTCTATTTTTAACAAAATGTTCCCTTTTGCATAGAGCAAGGAAAGTCAAACACTGATCTTCAATATTAATAGTTAAGAACCTGAAAACATCTTACATTTTATTTTATAGGTTTAATCTAACTTAAAAACAAAATGTTAAATAAAAGACAATGAAATTGAAGACCCCTCCTGGAGAAACTAGTGAGGATACTAATATAGACTCTACCTCCTCAAAAACCTAACTTCAAAGAGATTTTAAAGAAGTCATCAATTCTCTCACATGGCAGACTGGGATAACAACTGTTAATAGAGACTAAAAAAAAATAAGTAATTTAAGGAAGGAGGGTTGATAATTCATTGATTGGGATAAGAGAGGAAATGGCAAGAGAAACAGGTATGGTTTCATAATGACATTGAGATAAGTCTCAAAGGCTGAAGGAAGAATTTAATATAATTATTACATCTAGTGATACTGATGAGAAACACATCGTTTCTCCCTCAGTTTTCTTTTTGTGTGTAATCTTGTAACTGACTGTTCATGTTTTAAGTAAATACTGGGAGTGAGGAATGGTGGAATGCAGAGATGTTAAGCAGAGGGATTTGGTCCCACCAAAGGTACTCTAAATTAAATAAGATGTGCTCGCTTTGCAAAAGTGACTTCAAGATAAGTGCCTAGCTTCCACCGTTACTGCTATACTCCACTTCTAACAAAATTATCATCTTTAATTTTCTAGACTGCCACACTAGAACAATCATAGTGTGAACCAAATTTACATTATTTTTCTACTTCCTATTTCTATTATTCTAAAGTTCTTAATCTGTGTTCTAAATCTGGGACTGGGCTTCTAAGAGTAGGTTCACTGATTGTGTTATCCAAGACAGGGGTTGGCAAATTGTAGCCCACAGGACAAATCCAACCCACCACCTGATTTTTGTAAGGCTGAAAGGATAAGAATGGTTTTGACATTTTTAAACAGTTGGGGAAAAAATAAAAAAAACAGATATTTCTTAACATGGGAAAATTATATAAAATTTAAATGTCCACAATCTTGTTCCCCTTTTTAAAGATATATTGTTGATTATTTTAACACTACAACCAGAGTTAAATCGTTGCAGCAGAGATGACCCGGCCCACAATAGCCCTAAAGATTTACTTTGTTCTTTACAGAAAAAGTTTGCTGACCCCCAACTCAATAACTTATTTTATATAAACATAAATTTTTCAGGAAAATAATACTGTGAACCTATAATATGATTGTAGCATAATGGGAAAATTAGGCAAAGATTGATAAAATACCAATCTTATTATTATACAGTCACATATCATATAGGAAAAATCTGATACAATGGATTTAGTATATCAGATGGGAATTTGAGATAAAAAAGATTCTAATATTTCTAGTCTTATAAATGCAACTGAGCCTAAATGAAGCTTTCAGGGGAAATGATCATGTAAGACAAATTACAGGGGTTGGTTTCTAAAACCGATTCTTTTTACTGTTTACTGAAGGTCAAGGATACTGAATGTGCCAGTGCACCTTCAGAAAGCAGCCTGCATCAGCACATTTAAACCACTGAATGGTCTCACCACCTAGTTTCTTGTGAAAGCTCAGCAATACATTTTGTGATAGATACCACTGAGAAAGTTAGGCAGAAATTGTTAGTAGTAGTATATGACAATCATAATAGTCTAACTTTTACTGTAAAACTCTATTATTTATATGTTTTCTATACATCCTGTAGGATTATCTGTATTTTGCAATAGAATTGCGATGTGTAAGAGAAACAGATGCAGTCTATGTTTCCATTGTCATTCTAAGGGACATATTATCCATACAATGCCTCCTTTTTCCCCTTTACTGAAAAGCTGTGTATAAAACACTCTACCATGCTTTCCTGAAACATAAAAGAAGATTTATTACTATTTTAATAAACAAGTAAGAATAAAAATATCCAATCTCCTAATATTCAATGGAGAAGAATATATATTCTTTTTTAGGAGGACACAAAAATAGCAAGCTTAAGTATATTCTGTTCCCTAAGGTACTGTGTAGGTGGAGAAAATTATTTTTTGTTTAAAATTATATACTTGTAGTTCATTTTAAGTAAGCCCAGTGGACATAAAGCTGATTCATTCACAAATGCAAAATTTTGTTGTAATTATTTGCTTAACCAAAGCAATATTCGTCAAAAATGGATTAAGGCTAGGATTATTTCAAGTAAATGAACATATATTGATTAGTGACCTTCCAAACCCCATGCTAGCAACATTAATTACTATTATTAATAAAATACATCCTCTAGTGCATACTAAATGGTTAAATTTATTAAATATGCTGATCTCTGCATACCTCCGCAAGATTATTTTTTAAGAAAAGTTTACTTTGCCTGAGAAAGAAAAGATGAAATATGCAAACACTAAGTTTACTAAAACCACCAAATACAAGCTGCCTTGGAGTTCCGTTGTTCTGAATTGTCTTACCCTCTTAAAATCAGATGTTTTAAGCAGATAACTCAATTTTTCATACAATATAAAATGTCCCAAATCCGTGTAATTCTCTGCCTCTGAATACATAGTCTCTATTTATTTTTCTCATTGTTTTAATCTAAAAGGAACATTATGTTTTCTCTTTTTAAAAGTACACTCCTTCAGCATTGTTTTTACTTCTAAACTCCTTAGATTTTCTCCTCAAATCCCATTTTTCTCCGCACAATCTCATCCTCCTTTAGCTAGAATCACTCACTGGTGATTAAACAGAGTCACACAGAAAATAATGAATGCAAAAATGTGGGCAAGAAGACAGAGAAGGGAAGAAATATTCTTCAGGAAAGAAAATGAAACGGTATTTGTCAGCCATGTCGTAAAGGGGAAGAAACATTAGAGAAAGGGTGATTGGTTGATAGTGTCAAACGTTGTAAAGAAAGGTCGTAAAGGGGAAGAAACATTAGAGAAAGGGTGATTGGTTGATAGTGTCAAACGTTGTAAAGAAAGGAAAGAAGAGGTATTTTTTAAATTAGCAAAGTGGAGAATCATTTTTAAACTTTGAGTTAGAATTATTACTGAGGAATGAGAATTTAAGTTTCCTTTGTGGTTTTCTGTGCTTACTAAATCACCAGCTCTTCTTATAAGGTGAGTGATATTCCCTAAGTAAGAATGAGAGTCTGTGGGGAAGGCTGGTGAACATACTTTGATGAAAAAATGGACTGTAAAGGAATACCATCCCTGTCACAGGAAGAGATATTCTAGTGTCTGAATCTGTGAGGGGGTGTGTGGAGGTCAATGTTGATGCTCTATGTATCTACTGGAGGAAATTTATGTGTGTGTGAGTTTATCTATTGTAAGGGGAAGCCGTGAGATATCAGACCTCCCTGGCTTTTCCTATCTCTGATAAGAAACACTGTAGCTCTAGGGAAGCTGAGCGCTGGAAAGGACCTTGACTTTGATAAATACAATAATTGGTGACAAGATTTAAATTTTGTTTTCCATGAGTTCTGGTGATAGGGCATTCTGGCTTGTTTTATGTCATTTGTCCTAATCCTCTTAACCTCTTAACCTATTCTACAAACTACTTTAAATATTTCTTCTCATTATTCCAAACCCTTGCTGTCAAACATCATTGTAACCTGTGTATATATATATAATATATATATAATACGTATTATATATATATTATATATATATTATATATAATATATATATAATATATAATAATATATAATATATAATAATATATAATAATATATAATATATATAATATATAATAATATATATAATATATAATATATATATAATATATAATATATATAATATATATATATAATATATAATATATATATAATACGTATTATATATATATATTATATCTTTTTTTCCCACTACAGTGGGAAAAACCATTAATCCAGTGGCTATTTCCTGTACACTATCTCTCGTGTCTGTGAGCTCCTTTCTATTTCTATTGCCATCAGTGTCTTTCACAACCTCCTTTTTCTTTATGATGTGTTTCAAAGCAGATTCTTTATTTTCATTCTCCCAAGACCTGCTGCACCTTGCCTACTAATGTCAGATACGTTTTCTTCAAATGTCACACTTCAGGTTAGTTATTTGATTGAATGCCTATGTGATTCCCACTACTTCCATATAAAGTCCAATCCAATCAACTTAATTATTCACAGTTTTGTTCAATTGATTTTACTTTCCCTGCCTGACTTTCCATTTGTCTATTCAAGGTAGACTAGTTTCCACCATTGCGCTGACTTCTTGCCCTGAAGTCACTACTTACAGCCTTACTCATCAAAGCAAACGACATCAATTAATGAAGTAAAACTCTTGTCCTAGGCTGTCTATTGGTCTTCTCTGATCCTTTGGTGGCAGAAGCTCTGCATACGTCCATCTTGCCTAGACAGTGTTGTGCAAATTAACACAACCAAAAACAAAAGTCAAATTGTGGTTCCTTTTATATATTTTATAAGTACTATTATTAATAATGAAAGGCTTTTTTTTAAATTTGACTAACTTTTTTACATAATACTATCTACTTCATAACATGAAAGGATTAAGTGGATTTTTATAAATAACGTGCATAGAACCATGCTGAGAAAAATATGAATGCTCTAACGTTGGTACTGATTGTTATTGTTATTTTTACTGCTAATTCTTAGTAGAGACAAATGTTGACTGAACTATTTCTTTGGCGAGAAATAAATAATGCCATATTTTGGGCTCTTCAAGCTGAGTCTCTTCTGGCTTGGAACACTAAACTATATAAATTGACCCTTATTATTTAAAATGTAAGCCACATTAAAAATTCATTTTCTTAATCAAGATGAAGCTAAGATACTTGGTTTCCAAACCATTAAAATTTTTATGAACAATTCTCTGTAAAAGCATTTACCTCTGGTATAGTCGACTACTAGTTATGTACTAATAACTATTACTAGGATCCATTAGCTACTTGCTTTGATCTGTGTTGTCATAAACAGGAAGATTTGGAATCTGTTGATGGTTTATACATTGACTATACAAAATACTATATTTTAAAATGAAATCATATGAAATTAATTTATCAAGATTAACTGTAGTGATTACAAGGAAAGAACAGAGAGTACATGTTTGATACATTAAAAAATCTTTTCAAAAACCAAAGAAAATCATGGGTTTAGATTATAAAGTCATAAGGTGACAAGGCAACTTTTGCTCATGTGGAAATATGTTAATTAGTTTTATAATATTGTTTCTCCATCGAAGTATTTATACATGTGTTTGGCTACTTAAAATAGGGTAAATAAAAAAATAAATAAATTATAATGCTCTAAATGAAATTTGGCATATACCATCTCTTAAATTTGCAGTTTATAGTGCAGGAACAAAAAAGAAAAGGGAAGTGTGATGAAAATATTTAGAACCACTTGTCTAGAGTTTAAAAGAATTAGTAGCAAAAATATTACAAAATATAAAACTACTGATTGCCTTGAATTTGTTACCCGATCCCAAGTTACAAACATTAAAACTGTCATAAAGAAACAAAGTCAGACACTTGTTAAAAATAGCAAGACAGATCTTAGTAAGATACTGAAGTAGGGAAGAGAGACTTCAGTGGAAACTGGGTTCAACTCTGATGAAACAAAAGGCAGAAGGCTGTTTAAATGCTGGAATATGCTAAAGTAGGGGTTCCCAATCCCTGGGCCATGGACCAGTATGGGTCTGTGGCCCTTTAGGAACTGGGCTGCATAGCAGGAGGTGAATGGTGAGTGAGCAAGTAAGTAACACTTTGTATTTACAGTGGCTCCCCATCACTGGCATTATTGCCTGAGCTCTACCTCCTGTCAGATAAGCCACAGTATTAGATTCTCATAGTAGTGCAAACCTTATTGTGAACTGTGCATATGAGAGGTCTAGATTGTGTGCTCCTAATGAGAATCTAATGCCTGGTGATCTGTCACTGTTCCCATCACCCAGGTGGGATTGTCTAGTTGCAGGAAAACAAGCTCAGGACTCCCATTGATTCTACATTATGGTGAGTTGTATAATTATTTCATTATATATTACAATGTGATAATAAAGTACGCAATAAATGTAATGCACTTGAATCGTCCTAAAACCATCCCCCCACCCCACTGGGTCCATAGAAAAATTGTCTTCAGTGAAACTGGTCCCTGGTGCCAAAAAGACTGGGGACCACTGTGCTAAAGCAGAAGTACCAAAGCACTTTGAGGTGGATGCTCAATGTGATTAGCCCAGTTGTGTTTGCTAACTGGCACTTACAGAAATAAAGTCCTTACTTTACCACAGAGACTGGGAAATAGAGGCCCTATCTTTCTCAATGGTTACATTTCAAAAGGAGGTCTCCCAGGTCCTTGAGAAAGACATTCCTGAGTTGCAGATACATTTCACAACGACAAGAAAAGGACTTACAAGTTTCCTAAAGTAAATTCTCTAAGAAAAGGGAAGTCTGGGACTCATAGCCAATGATATGGTTTGGCTCTGTGTCCCCACCCAAATCTCATCTTGTAGCTTCCATAATTCCCACGTGTTGTGGGAGGGACCCAGTGGGAGATGATTGAGTTATGAGGGGGAGATTTTCCTGCTGTTCTCATGATAGTAAATGGGTCTCCTGAGATCTGATGGTTTTAAAAACGGGAGTTTGCCTGCACAAGCTCTCTCTTTGCCTGTTGCCATCCATGTAAGATGTCACTTGCTTCTCCTTGCCTTCCACCATGATTGTGAGGCTTCCCCAGCCACATGGAACTGCGAGTTCTCTATTAAACTTTTTTCCTTTGTAAATTGCTCAGTCTCAGGTATGTCTTTATCAGCAGCTTGAAAACAGACTAATACAGTAAATTGGTACCAGTAGAGTGAAGCTTTGCTGAAAAGATACCTGAAAATGTGGAAACAACTTTGGAACTGGCTAACAGGCAGAGGTTGGAACAGTTTAGAGGGCTCAGAAGAAGAGAGGAAAATGTAGGATATTTTGGAACTCCCTAGAGACTTGTTGAATAGCTTTGACAAAAATGCTGATAGTGATATGAAGAATAACATCCAGGCTGAGGTGGTCTCAGTTGGAGATGAGGAACTTGTTGGAAACTGGAGCAAAGGTGACTTTTGTTATGTTTTAGCGAAGAGACTGGCAGCATTTTGCCCCTGCCCTAGAGATTTGTGGAACTTTGAACTTGAGAGAGATGATGTAGGGATATGTGGCAAAATAAATTTCTAAGCAGCAAAGCATTTAAGAGGTGATTTGGGTGCTGTTAAAGGCATTCAGCTTTATAAAGGAGGCAGAACATGAATATTCAGAAATTTTGCAGCCTAATGATGTGATAGAAAAGAAAATCCCGTTTTCTGAGAAGAAATTCAAGCAGGTGGCAGAAATTTGCATAAGTAACAAGGAACACAATAGGGGAAATGTCTCCAGGGCCTGTCAGAGGTCTTCACAGCAGGCCCTTATACCACAGGCCTGGAAGACTAGGAGAAAATGGTTTCATGGGCAGGGCTCAAAGTCCCCCTGCTGTGTGCAGCCAGGGACCTGATGCCCTGCTTCCAAGCCACTCCAGCCATGGGTGAAAGGGGCCAATTTAGAGCTTGAGCCGTGGCTTCAGAGGGTGCAGGCCCTGAGCCTTGGCAGTTTCCACGTGGTGTTGAGCCTGCAACTGTACAGAAGTCAAGAATTGAGTTTTGGGAACCTCTGCCTAGATTTCAGAAAATATATGGAAATGCCTGGATGTCCAGGCAGATGTTTGCTGCAGGGGCCCGGCCCTCACGGAGAACCTCTCCTAGGGCAGTGCAGAAGGGAAAGGTGGGGTTGAAGTCCCTACACAGAGTCCCTATTGGGGCACCACCTAGTAGAGCTGTGAGAAAAGGGCCACTGTCCTCCAGACCCCAGAATGGTAGATCCACTGACAGCTTGCACAGTTCACCTGGAAAATCTGCAGACACTCAATACCAGCCCATGAAAGCAGCTGGGAATGAGACTGTAGCCTGCAAAGCCACAGGGATGGAGCTTCCCAAGACCATGGGAACTCACCTCTTCCATCAGTGTGACCTGGATGTGAGACATGGATTTAAAGGAGATGATTTTGGAGCTTTAAGGTTTGACTGCCCCCTGGATTTCCAACTTACATCGGGCCTGTAGCCCCTTTGCTTTGGCAAATTTCTCCCATTTGGAATGGCTGTATTTTCCCAATGACTGTACCCCCATTGTATCTAGGAAGTAAGTAACTTGCTTTTGATTTTACAGGCTCATAGGCAGAAGGTCCTTGCCTTGTCTAGGATAAGACTCTGGACTGTGGACTTTTGAGTTAATGCTGAAATGAGACTCTGGGGGACTCTCGGGAAGGCATATTTGGTTTTGAAATGTGGAAATATGAGATTTGGGAAGTGGAATGGTATGGTTTGGCTGTGTCCCCACCCAAATCTCATCTTGAAGCTCCCATAGTTCCCACTTGTTTTGGGAGGGACCTGGTGGGAGATGATTGAATCATGGGGGCAGATCTTTCCCGTGCTGTTCTCATGATAGTGAATGGGTCTCACAAGATCTGATGGTTTTAAGAATGGAAGTTTGCCTGCACAAACTCTCTCTTTGCCTGCTGCCATCCACATAAGATGTGACGTGCTCCTCCTTGCCTTCCACCACGATTATGAGACTTCCTCAGCCACGTGGAACTGTGAGTTTTCCATTAAACTTCTTTCATTTGTTAATTGTCCAGTCTTGGGTATGTCTTTATCAGCAGTGTGAAAATGTACTAATACAGCCAGGTTTTGGCAGAAACAAACATTAAGTTATTTTAGCAATGTTGATGTTTCTCAGGTAAGCATTTAAGTGGGCTGGGATTGTTAACCTGGGACACAGCCTTGAACTGCTAAAAAGCTGTGCTAGAATTTGTTCAAGTCTCTTAGTGTGGGACATGCACAAAATCATTTATGCGGGGAATCTGCAGTTCTCACAGGCCAAGGTTAAGTCCCAGTCAATAAAAAGGCTCGGAGGAGCCTGACTAAAGTCTGGTCAAGGAGAGAGTCTTTGCCATAAGAAACTTAATAATAACTAATATCTCTAGGCTACTATTTGTCATGCAATGAGCTAGTATTTGCAGCTTTTTCTTATTTAATTCTCATATTTCCTCTTGAGGAATATACTAGGATTACTGCCTTTATTTGAAATGTGTAACAGGCTAAGTAATTTTTTCATGAATTAATGCTGTCCTCATTTATTTAAACTGTATTTTCATAAGTTAGCACTAGATACAGGAACCAAGGAAACAGGTGTAGAAGTCCCAAGAAACTGAATGTGTGGGCAAAGCAAAGAATGGCCAAACAGACAACATCCACTGAGTTACCGTGCACGAGAAGGAGCAGGAAGATGTAGGTCCCTTTTTGGCCTTATATTCTTCCCACATAAATTATAGATTAACATATTTCCTGATTTTTTGAGGTTTCCAGAGATTTACCAACTTGATCTTTCATGTGACTTTCTCTTATTCTGGATTTTCAGTGACTTTTCCTCTCACTTTATTGTCTCTAAAATCACAGAAACCCTGTTTACCACAATTATTTTCTTAAATTTATTTCTACAGGTCTTTAGTTAAAAGGTACAGGGAAGCAGACAAACCTTAAACTTGATAATACGTGGCAAATAATGTTACTGGTATCTTAGAAGTCACGCCAGTAATTCGTCTAAATTTAAGCATCAATTGAAATATGGATGCAAAATTATTATACGTGATTAATTACTTTAGGTCTTTCATCAGTTTATGGTAGAGTAACCAAATTGCCCTTGATGCCTCTCATGTGTCAAGTATTGTTTTGGGTGCAAAGGATAGATCAATAATATGACATGGTTCTTGAGTCAGTTTGGTTATGACTGGAGTTGGTGAGAATGTTAGACTCACATTCATGAGTGGATTTGATAAATACAATGTGGCTGACATGATGTCTGTTCTCACCAAGACTTCCATTTCAGTTCTTTGATTTCTCCTTTGCTTTCGTTAGGAATGGCCTATATTGGGTACATCAAAAATTTACACTAATTAGTGAGCACTTCTCCTACTTTAAAAGAGAAGCTCAAACAGGAAAGAATACACACACACACACAATTTTTTTGGTATGAGATTCAAAATTCCTAGAAAGCTTATGCCAAAATTATCAAATTTGTTGAATTCTCAAAATTGCTAAATTTCTGAATAATGTTCATCTAGCTACAGTACTTATTATTCTACCAGAAGAAAGCATATGCTTCAACACACAAAAAAAATTTGAGTGCAAAACTATTAAGTAAAACTCTGAGAAAACATCATTTTTGTACTTGGCAATAAGGCAATTACTTTAAAAAAGTTAGCTAATATTTGTGAGTGTTACATTTAATTAAACATTAAAGAACTTTATAGAAGTATTTTTTAAAAGGAAGAAAGGAAGAAATGTAATAACCCAGAATTCAAGAGAAGATAAGCAAAATGTTATTTGACAGAATCCAGAAGCATATGAAAAAGTTAATTCACCATGATCAAGAAGGTTATATTCCTGGGAAGCAAAGTTGGTTCAACAGACGCAAATCAATAAATTTGATTCACCTCATACACAAAACAAAACAGAATAACCATATCATTATTTCAACAGACTCAGATAAATCTTTTCATAAAACTCAACATCCCTTTATGATAAAAACCTACAACAAACTAGGCATTAAACATACCTCAAAATGATAGGAGCCATGTGTGACAAACCTAGAGCAAAATCATACTGAATGGACAAAATCTGGAAGCATACCCCTTGGGAACTGGAGCAAGACAATAACGCCCACTTTCACCATTCCTATTCAACATAGTACTGGAAGTCCTAGACAGAGCAATCAGGCAAAAGAAAAAAATACAAGGCATCTAAATAGGAAAAAAGGCAGTCAAATTAACTCTCTTTGGTGCTGATATAATTCTATACCTAGAAAACTGTAAAGACTCTTTGAAAAGGCCCCTAGAATTGATTAGCAACTGCAGTAAAGTTTCAGGATCCAAAATCCACATACAAAAATCAGTAGCATTTCTATACACCAATAATGTTCAAGTTGGGAGCCAAATTAAGATCAAAAACCCATTTACAATAGCCACAAAAAAAATTAAGTAGGAATGCATCCAACAAAGGAGATGAAAGATTTCTAGAAGGAGAATTACAAAATACTGCTGAATGAAATCATAGATGAAACAAATGGGAAAATGTTCCATGCTCATGAACTGGATCTACCAACTACGTTTTTCCCAGAACTAGAAGAAAGTCTTCTGAAATTCATATGGAACTAGAAAAGAGCTTGAATAGCTAAAGCAATACTAAGTGAAGAGAAGAAAGCTGGAGGCATCACATTACCTGTTTTCAAATTGTATATAAGGCTACTTTAACTAAAACAGCATGGTATTGTCACAAAAACAAACACATAGAACAATGAAACAGAAAAGAAAACAGAAATAAGGCTGCATACTTACAACCATTTGATCTTCAACAGAGTCGACAAAAATTAGCAATGGAGAAAGGACTTTCTATTCAATAAATGGTGCTAGTTTAACTGGCTAGCCATATGCAGAAGAATGAAACTGCACCCTTGCCTTTCATCGCAGGCGAAAATTGTCTTAAGATGAATATAAGACCTAAAACTATAAAAGTGCTAGAAGAAAACCTAGGACATGGCATTCTGGACATCAGCCTTGGCTAAGAATTTATGAGTAAGTCCTCACAAGTAATTGCAAAAACAAAAATTACAAAAAATAAAAATTGACAGTTGGGACCCTAAAGAGCTTCTGTACCTCAAAATAAACTATCAACAGAGTAAACAGATAACCTATGGAAGGGAAGGAAATATTCATAAATTATGCAACTTACAGAAGTCTAATATCCGGAGCCTCTAAGGAACTTAAACAATTCAAAAGTGAAAAAACAAATAAGCTCATTGAAAAGTGAGCAGAGGACATGAAGAGACAGTTCTCAAAGGAAGACTTACAAGCAGCCAACAAACAAATGACAAACCCTCTACATCACTAAGTATCAGAGAAATACAAATCAAAGCAAATATGAGATACTGTCTCACACCAATCGGAATGTTATTATTAAAAAGTCAAAAAATAACAGATGTTGATGATATACTTTGAATATATGTCCCCACAATATCTCATGTAAAATTGTAATCCCCAATGTTGGAGGTGGGACCTGCTTGGAGGTGTTTGGGTTATGGAGGCTGATTCCTCATGGCTTGGTGCTGTCCTCATGACAGTGAGTGAGTTCTCATGAGATCTGATCATTTATCATTTAAAATGTGTGGCATTTCCCCACCTCTCTCTTGCTTCCACTCTGCCACGTGAGATCCTTGCTCCAGCTTTACCTTTCACCTGAGGCCTCCCTAGAAGCTGAGTAGATGCTGGTGCTGTGCTTCCTGTACGGCCTGCAGAACAATTAGCCAATTCAATCTCTTTTTTAAAAAAATTACCCAATGTCAGGTATTTATTTATAGTAATACAAGAACAGCCTAACACAGTTGGTGAGGCTGTGGAGAAAAGGGAATGGTTATACACTCTGGGTTTGAATGTAAATTAGTTCAGCCTCTGTGGAAAGCAGTTTGGAGATTTCCCAAAGAACTCAGAACTACTGTTAGACCCAGCATTTACGTGACTAGGGATACACACTAAGGAAAATAAATCATCCTACAAAAAAGGGACACATTACTTTGTGTGTTCCATCATAGCACTATGCACAAAAGCCAAGTGTATTAGTCTGTTTTCACACTGCTATAAAGTACTGCCTGAGACTGGGTAATTTATAAATGAAAAAGGTTTAATTAACTCACAATTCAGCATAGCTGGGGAGGCTTCAGGAAACTTACAATTATGGTAGAAGACAAATGGGAAGCGAGGCACCTTTTTCATAAGGAGGCAGGAAGGAGAATGAACTCAGGAGGAACCACCATACACTTATAAAACCATCAGGTCTCATGAGAACTCACACACTTCGCGAGAACAGCATAGGGGAAACCGCCCCCGTGATTCAACTACCTTCACCTGGTCTCTCCCTTGACACGTGGGGATTAAGAGGATTACAATTCAAAATGAGATTTTGGATGGGGACACAGCCAAACCTTATCATCAAGACGTGGAATCAACCTAAGTGTCCATAGATTGGATAAAGAAAATGTAGTACATATACACCATGGAATACTACACAGCCATAAAACAAGAATGAAATCATGTCCCTTACAGCAACATGGATGCAGCTGGAGACCATTATCCTAAGCAAATTAACACAGGAAGAGAAAAACCAAATATTACATGTTCTCACTTATAAGTGGGAGTTAATCATTGGGTACACATGGACATAAATATGGGAACACTAGCACTGGGAACTACTATAGAGGGAAGAGTAGGAGTGGGTCAAGGTCTGAAAAAATACCTGCTAGGTACTATGCTCACTATCTGGGTGATGGGATCAATCATACCCCAAAACTCAGTGTCACACAATATACCATGTCTCTAACATGCACATGTGCCCCCTGAATCTAAAACAATAGTTGAAAGCATAAAACATAAAATAAAATAAATCTTCAATTGGCATGATAAATGTTAAAAATTAAACATCAAGGGAAACTGTTTGAAAAACATATGGGGATACTCTGTATTACCTTGGCAACATTTCAGCAAATTTAAATTTATTTCAAAATAAAAATTCATATTAAAATTACCCCTGCTAAAATTTTAATTAACAATATTTATAACTTTAAAAAGGAAATTAAATGTGTTTCAAGAATAAGGGGACACTGACATCCTCCTTCTTCCATTCTGAAGAAGATCATAAAACATAAGCACTTGCACCTGCCCCAAGACTGGATCAAAAGGTGAACACACAGATCTATTAATCACTCATCTAAAATTCTCAAATGCTAAGATATTCCATAGACTCTAAAGTCAGACCTGAATACTACCTCAAATGACTTGAACAAGAAGTTCCAAAAAAAAAAAAAATAGCAACAGTAGTTTTAGGAGGAAATGTGCATAATTAATAGGTCAACAAGGATAGGTAAGAGACAGATAGCCTGAATTCCTACTAATGGGAATATTAAAAAGAAACAATGAAAGAAAAGTATATACTTACCTGTACAAATGAAATTGTAAACTAAAGAGAATTCCAGTTTAGCAGATTAAAGCTGAAGTCTTGACTCGTATTTCCATTTGGTCTAAAACCATAATGGAATATGCAGACTGAAAAAAAGCCCAAGTAAATGAGACACATTTCTGTGGAAGGAGTTAAATGATTTTATTTTTTTCAACAGAGTAACCTGAAGAAGGGAGCCTGCATAATCCTGAAGGTCAGGGAGCAAATTAAAGAGTAAAGGGGCATCCACTGGAGATTTTCTTCTGAATGCCTTGGGTTTTAAGCATACCCTTTTGTGAGATGCAAGGGATGTTGGGTTGTAGGCAGAGCTTGAAATCTTTCCCTTCTTATTTTCTAGTTCTTTTCAGAAGTTGCCCTAATCATTTAGAAAGGAGATTTGCATGAACCTGAAAGTTGCAGAGTTTGCTTTGTAAAGAATAAGAAACACTAGTGTCAAAGATCAAATAAAGAAGGCTGGTTGCTTTACCCGTTATTCAGGCAGAGAAGGAAAATAGTGAACTGTGTGGGCCATGTCTAGGTTCAAGGAGGAGACAGGTGAAAGCCCAGAGTACCTAACAGTGGAGAATTTCTGGACACTGGAGGAAAAAAGGTTTGATGTGAAGAAGATTCAAAAAGTAAAATGAAAAAGAAACAGTGTAAATATGTCCTCCCCACACAAACACTGGCTCACTGAGGGAAATGGGAGTCTTCGTGATCTCCAAGGTTTCAGAAAATATAAAGTATCTACCTGTAAATCAATTACGCCCCTAACCCAATGCTAATGAATGTACTTTCTATGGAGAGATCTCTCTGCAATAACCATGGAGAACTGAAAAACTAAACCTAAATCATAAGAAGAGTTTAGGCACATATTAGGAGTGTTTTAGAGACAATGTCTTTTGACAGCATGGTTGTACACAAATCAGCCAGAACTTTTCATGACCCCATGCATTAGCTGATATGCCAAGATGCCCATGCACCAGCCATGAATCTCCTTCTGGCCACTGGAGCCAATCCTTATCTTCATAAATACCTTCCATTACTTTCAGGTTTCCTGTGTCCATAGCCAAATGACTGAATTAAACTCTGAAAAACTTGTATTAGGAGCAACCTTGATTCTTACCAAAAACAATACTGCATTTCAAGAAGATGAAACTTTTTATAAGGTAAATTATAAAATCTTGCACTGCTTTCTATACTTGTATCAGGAGCACCCTTGATTCTTACCAAAAACAATACTGCATTTCAAGAGGATGAAACTTTTTATAAGGTAAATTATAAAATATTGCACTGCTTTCTATACTTATAAATATTTTGCATATGTCATTATAGCAAATAACAATTTTTAGAAATAATTAAAGTCTCAAAGTGTTCCTTTCTTGAAGTCAGCAGCAGTTACAATTTGTTGTAACTATAAAAACTGAATAATATTTTATTCATTTTAATTATTGGAGGTCATATAAGTCTCTGGACTTACTGTATTTTATCTAAAACATGTATTTTCATTTTGGAAATGGAGAATTATTTCTTTATTAACCTAAGCATGTCTATGCTTTTAGAATATGAGGCAGGCTCTGCAATTTTCTTACAAGACGCTAAAGAGAATGGAAAGCAAAATCAACAAAAGGAAAAGAGGCTGAGAAAAAAATTATACATATTGTTTATAACTTTGATGATAACAAGAGTTACTTTTAAAGATGCTTGTGCGTATACACTATCTTCCAACTGTTTCAGATGTAAATATATTAAAACAAGCATTTTAACCTCAGATAAATAAAAAAGACACATAGTTAGGCATCTTTACAATTATAAACTGCTGCTTATTCTTATCCATGCTCCTAAAATGCCTTATAATATCTGCTGTCACTGCCTTGGATTATAAGCCCAAAACAGAATTTTCTTTTTTTAATAGATAATATTATAAAGGTGATTTTCTAAGTGTACACGGCCTCTTTAGGAAGATAGCAGTAAGGCTCAGATGTATGATTTATAGAGCAGAGCTTTTAAGCCATAAACTCATCATTGATGTCTTACAGCCAGATTTAATTACCTTCCTGAATTTTGATTATTTTTTCCTTGCTTTAAACAAATCACACATAAAAGTATGCCTACATGATATATAGTTTTTCTTGTTTTTGAAATGTATACAAATAGTCTCCTATAAATAAATAAATAAATAAATAATTTATTCATTCCTGGACTTGCTTTCTTGACTCAGTCAAGTCAAAGCTAAAATGAAAGCAATTATTTTAGAGACCTATATAAAATACATGCTTATTTAGCTGAGATTTGCTTCAAAAACTCGAGTAAAACAAAGAGCTCCATGTAAAAATGGTGACATTCGTGTTTAATTTTCCTTAATTCATCTCATATATGTATATATGTATATGCACACACATAATTTCATACACTGTGTAATTTTACAATCTGTACTGTCACCAAAATTTACCTATTTTATCTTGTATTCTACCAGAGTTCTATTACATGGAAATTGTGAAGTTCACAGTAATATAACTACTCTAAGTTGTTAATCACATATAATACATTAAGCATTGTGTTGGGTAATTGGCATTCTTTTATCTCTTTTAATTTAATGAAAATTGTATTAGTTAGGATAGGCAATAATGTGTTATGGTAACAAATATAAAACATCAGAAGCCTAAAATAACAAAAATTATATATTGTTATTCACTCTCAATGTCCAAATTGTTCTGCTATTATACGCACTCAAGGATGTAGGTTGACAGAGCTAATAATGACACACTCAAAAGAGGGCAGAAAAACATCATAAATGATACACTGGATCTTATATTTATCATTCAGAGGTGACCTCCACGAGTTCACTTTTAATCACAAATATTATGGTCATGTATCACTTGAAAAACAAAAACACAGAAGTATAATCCTGTCATGTGTCTGCAAAGAAAACGAGAAATATTTGGTAACAGGAATAATGACTAACCTCTCTCAAAAAAAAATTACAAGACAGCCACTATCATCATTTGTGAAGTAAAGAAACAGAAGCTCAAAAAAGTAAGTAACGTTAATAATTGACATGAAGTCATTAATCCAGTAATACTAAAAACTGAATACTAATCCATTTCTAAAACCTTTATTTTTTCCTAGTATTAATATTTTAATTGGAACTTAAAGGTAAAACATTAGACTAATCATCAACAGTTTATGACGCACCATCACCATTAGCAAATAAATGGCGCTTTTCTTAATGGTATTTATTTGTACAGTGCAATGAATATTAAAAATTTGCTTAAACCAAGAATTAGAGTATTACCAACTATATTCATCTGCATGTCTCTATTCTCCCATTCCCCTGTCTCTTTACCCTCAGAGATAATCACTTTCCCATAGGCCAGACAAGAGCCAATCTTGTAAGCAGACGTTTCTAAGTGCAGCAGTCTCAGGTCTCTTTTCTGCATACTGTAAAACTAAATTGTATTTAATTTGCATATATCACATTTTCCTTCCTAATATGAATTTATAAATGTCATGAATGATGTTGACAAACCATGAAACAATTTCATATAAATACATTTTCTAGAAGCCACATATAATAGCAAATGAAGTGGATTTAAGATTTTAGGTTAGGTCTCTGAAATGTACAAACAGAAAGAAGGGGAAAGAGCAGAATTGAAAGAAGAACATGGGCAGGAGGTCACGTCACCAGCATAGCATTCCCAGTCAGCTTTCTAGAGCTAATGACTGATATGACAGAAGAGGCAAACAATCCCAAATCTATAAAATATAACATTGTTAAATTCTTTATTTTTATAACTTATAAATAAGAACATTAATTTCCAATATACCATTGCCCTATTATTTTCCAGTACTAGAAAACACAACAAAATTTTCAAATGCTTTACACAACGTCATATCAAGGCAAACTATGGCCATATTGAGACATACTCATGATGTAATATAAGTAAACAAGATGTCAGGAAGTTGTGATTCTTCCAAGTATATAAAAGCCTTTCAAACTTTTATGGCATAGTGTACCTTCTTTCCTTTTTTGAGCTAAAATTTTCTACTCTGTATCACTATATCTATTCTTCTGTCTGTCCTACTCCTAGTCAAGACTCAACTAAGAATCAATCTTCAAAACAAAAAAACAAAACAATTCAGGGAGGCTAGCTGAAGAATGATTTAGTTACCTATTTTGAGCTCCCATCATCTTCTTGGAACACTATTTTGATAGATATATGAGTTTTCTTGTCAGTATCCCTCACTATGCTGTAAAATCTATAAGAGAGATGTTAGTTTTCTATCACTATGGTAACAATCACCACAGACTTAAAATAACACTAATTTGTTACCTTATAGTTCTGTGAGTCATCAGTCTCATTAGCCTAAAATCGAGGTGTGCACAGGACTATATCCCTTCTGTAGGTCAAAAGGAAAATCCATTTATTTGTCTGCTCCGGCTTCTGGAGACAGCCCTGTTCCTTGACTCATGGTTCTTCTTCAATTTTATCAGTTAATAACAGTTAATTGAGTACCACTCACAACACGCACTTATTCCATAGTCACATTTCCCTCAGACTTTGAGCTTATCTGCTTTACTCTTTCATTTTCAAGGACTCTAATTATTGTATTGAGCTTTCCTGTATATTCCAAAATAATCTTTTCAGGTCAGCTGACTGGTGAATTTTATCTTCAATAAATTCTCATTTGCTATGTAATGTAACATATTTGCGAGTTCCAGAAATTAGGACATAGAAATAATTGGGGAGTTATTATTCTGTTTATCCCAAGGGGCATAAAAATTATCCAGTGTTTTTAATGAGCTCAATAAATATGGTATTTATCAATCTGAAACAATCAAGTTTCAGAACATACTTGTCTGAATCTATTTGGTACTGTGGACAGCATGAGCGATATTAAATGTTAGAACATCTGAAACAGATGAAGACCTTTTATGTGGACAATACTCAGATGTACTTGACTAATTAGTACAGTCTCTTAAAATAATTCCTTTAGATTAATTCCTTCAGATAACAGATGAGGAAATTGTATCCCAGACAGACACCGTGATTTTCTCTATGTCCTTCATGGAAACAGGGAGACTCCCCCTCCACCCTGTGTCACATTTTGTAACTCGCACAACATAAAAGATCTGCTTGAACCCTGATGACTGATGGTCTCATGAAAAAAAAGATCTTTATTTTCAGCTTCTTGTAACTATGTATTTTAGACATATACATTATGAGACTGGATTGGGGTACCAATCTCAGAGAGAAAGTATGTATTTTACCTTTACATTTTTTTATTTGATTACAATCTAGTAAACAAGTTAAAGAAAGAAACCCATGGCCTCCCAAATAATTGACAGACATTTACAATTAAGATTATTCTTTCAAAATTCAAGTTTTGAATTTGAGGTAAGAAATATCCCTTCAGAAATCTCCCACATTTTTGCTGTATCTACAGTATATCTCATTATACTCAGTTAAGTCATTCAGTAATAACTAAAATCCTAAAGTACTTCACCAAAAATTTAACCAGATAAAAACAATTTTAAAAAGTAGCTAATGAATTTAAGATAGTGCCTGGCTTCCATTTTTTACACTTGTCAACTAGCCTATCTTTTATTATTTAATTTTTATTTATTTCTCAAAGAACTAAATTAGATCTACCATTTGATCCAGCAATTCCACTACTAGGTACCTACTCAAAGAAAAAGAAATCATTATATAAAAAAGACACATACACATGCGCATTTATTTGCAACACAATTCACGACTGCAAAGATATGGAATCAATGTAAGTGTCCATCAACCAATGAGTGGATAAAGAAAACATGGTATATAGACACCACGGAATACCACTCAGCTATAAAAAATAATGAAATTATGGGGGTTTTTTGCAGCAACTTGGATGGAACTGGAGGCCATTATTATATTCTAAGTGAAGTAAGTCAGGAATATAAAACTAAATACTTCAAGTTCTCACTTGTAAGTGGAAGCTAAACTATGGGTACACAATGATATACAGAGTGATATAATAAACAATAGCCTACCTTAACAAGCCACTGTCCCTTTAATTTTATCTCCTGTATCCCGTAAAAAAGATGTAAAATTCACAGGTGAGTACTACTCTTAATATCTCCAAAATTAATAGCTGTGCTTGATGTTTTCTTATAGAATTGAAATTCCAAATATATGCTTATAAATAAATGATAAATCCAAATTTGTTACATTGTACACATGTTGCCACTTTGAAAGTTAATATTATTTTCAACTTCCAAAGTTTGTAATAATATTTAAAGAGATTCAGACAAACATGACCTCAGAAGAATCTATGAGGAGGCATACATACTCTTTAGCCCTAGATATATAAAATCTTATTTGGTCAGAGAGTTAAGAGTTATAAACTATTTCTTGAAGCCGAGTCTAAATTTCTTCATTTTGTTACATTAAAAGGCAAAAAAAAAGGTCTCAGAAGTTTAAGTTTTTGAGAGAAAACTACATTCTAAAATTCATGTTTGAGGATTATTTATTTCTCCATAATTTGACTTAAAATGGTTATTTTAATAAATTAAATACAAGATACTAATGTCAAATTATAAGGCAATAGAACAGTTACATATTTGACATCACTACAAAGATATTCAATACATTGAGTTGTTTATAATAGTGAATAAAGTAGCCAAAAACTAACAAATAGGAGTATTCCTCTGAGAGTCTGGTAACATATACTGTAAAATCCGCAAAATGTATATGGGAACACCACCAAAAGAAACATGATTAATGTTGATGATTCTGAGGTTTTCAAATAGATTCGTGTGTATCTGCAGTCACCCAACCACACATTCACCCTGTCACCTGAAACTATCACTATTTAACAAAAAAGACTAATGAAACAATGTACTTTCCTGATATATGGCACTGAATAAAATATACCTAGTGATTATAGATAGATTTTTAAAAGCTGGTCATGGTGGTGCATGCCTGTAGTGCAGCTGATCTGGAGGCTGAGGAAGGAAGATCACTTGAGCCCAGGAGTTCAAAGCTGTAGTGCATCACGGTCATACCTGTGAATAGCACTGCACTCCAGCCTGGCACCATAGCAAGACCCTGTCTCTAAATAAATAAATAAAAGCCAATTAGAAAGCAAAATGAGAAAATTGAGAAAAATAATTTATAGTTAATGTTGCTTCCATCTGAATGTGTAATTTGATAATAAAGTTATTTTGCATATTTGAACATAATTTCTTTAACAGGAAAACAGAAATAAAATCTGAAAAAATGTAAAAATTGGAAATGTTCTGCCTTCCTGATAATTTTTATTTTTTTTAGAAAATCAGGGCAAAACATTTAGGAATACTTACTATTATTGCAAAAATTTAATATCATGGGTTCAAAGACACTTGAGATATATAAGTATGCACCTTTAATACTTTTCTATTTGTTAAACACAGCTTAGTAAAATAAATGAACTAATAAAATTCCTAAATGTTTTACTGAACAATGATTTTTTTCCTTGATGTTTAGATGAAATAATATAATACCTACAAAAAGATACTAAGTGATGTCACCCTGTGTAGCTTGAATAAGGACATTTACTGAAACATTTTTATGAAAAATAAACATATTTGATTACATAATTTATATACCTTTTCCCTCCAGATGTTTCCTTTTTTCCTTCCTTATTCTTGAAATTACTTATAAATGACAGGAATTTTATATGAGTTCTAAAATCAGAATAAGAGGAAGAGTGGAAGAATTAGAAAAAGAAAAAAAAAAATGCCAGTTGTGCACTTCTTCACGATGCCTTTTTAAGAGTCTTAGTGACATATTAAAAAGTACAAACAGGCCGGGCACAGTAGCTCAAGCCTGTAACTCCAGCACTTTGGGAGGCTGAGGTGGGTGGATCACTTGAGGTCAGGAGTTGGAGACCAGCCTGGCTGACATGGTGAAATCTCATCTCTACTAAAAATACAAAAATTAGCCGAGCATGGTGATGTGTGCCTGTAATCTCAGCTACTCAGGAGGCTGAGGCAGGAGAATAACTTGAACCCAGGAGGCGGAGGTTGTGGTAAGCCGAGATGGTGCCACTGCACTCCAGCCTGGGCGATAGAGCCATTTCTGTCTCAACAAAATGAATATAATAAAAATTAAAATTTTTTTAAAAGTACAAACATAATTTAGAAATAAAGTTTTGTGTGTGAGTATGTGTAAATAAAGCTTTTCTAAGAACATCATCATAAAAAATTGCATTTGTTTTCATGAAGAATCCAAGAAATGCACAAAATAATCACTTCTATAAATGCTTAGCTATCTTGATCACAATCACCACTTATTCAGGAACAGATAAGAGATACAAATTTGTAAGATCTAGATCCAGTAGTTATTGAATTAACTACTTTCTATCTCAAAATTATCCTACAACTAAACTGATGATCTCCCTTCTAAATGTAGCCCCTTTAGGATGTTTGTATTAGTGAATGGCCCTATTCTACCTTATTACATACCACTTTTCCTCCCTTTATTCCACTTCCACTCCCCCATTTGCAATAAACCATACACAGGTACACATATGCAAACACCACACACACACACACACACACACACACACACACACACGGCTGTGTGTATCTGTGTGCATGCACATTTTTCTTATTTATCTATTTTTCAATCTCTTCACTTGTCTCTAGCTCCACTTCCACCTGCTTAAACTATTATCTCTCCGTTGGACTATATTGCTAACTGTTTATTTCACCTCTGATGTTAGTTTTCTTCATCAGTCTTTACACAAATCCATTCTCTTCACTATAGCGAGTGATCTGTTTTAGAATAAATTGAATCATGATGTTACTATTTCTGCCCCCTTCCCCTGCCCCTACTGGTCCTGTTCCAGCTTTAAAAACTTTAATGGTTTCACTTAGAATGAAGACTAAAATTATTATCATTGGCTAACAAACCTTGGTCTCTACATACCTCCTCAGTTTCATCAGCATTTGATTTACATTGGCCTTTATTCATATTGCTATAGTCTGAATATTTTAACTCCCCCCACCCATAATTCATATGTTAAAATATAACCCCCCAACGTGATGGTATAAGGAGGTGGGCTCTTTGGGAGATAATTAGGTCATGAGACCACAGCCCTTATGAGTGGGATTAATGCCTTATAAGAGGCCCCGGGAGCTGTCTGTGCCTTCTGTCATGTGAGAGCACAGAGAAAAGACCACTGTCAATGAATCAGGAAGTAGGCCATCACCAAACATCAAATTTGCTAGCACCTCGAACTTAGATTTACCAGCCTCCAGAACTATGAACAATAATTTTTTGTTCCTTATAAGCAGTTTAAAGTGTTATGTTTATAGCAACTGTCTATATCAATTTATAGTGCTATGTTATAGCAACCTAAATGGACTGAAACAAGACACTTGATCTCACCTCGCTTACTTCTGGTCATGGAGGCTTATATATTATTCCCTCCATTTAGAATAAACTCCTTGCCCCATTATCTTTCATAGTATCTAGCAGATAGTAGAGACCTTAAAAAATACGTTGAAAGACTAAATATTTAAATGAACTGTCACCAAAAGCAATGAATATATCAGCATATTATATGTGCATTATCAGCTATGCAACGAATTACAGAAAAATCTGTTTCTCTTACTAAAGACATTATGACTATTCCATACCCCAAATGATCTATTAGGTCAGTTTAGAGGTTACAGTTTATTTTACATTGTTTTTTATACCTTATATATTTATTGAAAATTTATTGAATATAAATAAAAGGCCAAAAGTTTTACATTTGGTAATAAATGCCCAAAATATAATTTATATAAAAAGTATCAGTCTTTATTAAAATGACTTTGACCCAAGTTTATTCTTTATAAACGTCTGTTGTAACTCTCCAATGTAAAGAAGGCAAATTGGTGATAAAATTAGTTTTGTTTTATTTTTTGGGACGGAATCTCGCTCTCTGTCCCAGGCTGGAGTGCAATGGCACAGTCTTGGCTTCCTGAAACCTCCGCCTCCTGGGCTCAAGCGATTCTCCTGCCTCAGCCTCCCGAGTAGCTGGGATTACAGGTGCCTGCCAGCACGCCCAGCTAATTTTTTTGTATTTTTAGTAGAGATGGGGTTTCACTATGTTGGCCAGGCTGGTCTCAAACTCCTGACCTCAGGTAATCCACCCACCTTGGCCTCCCAAAGTGCTGGGATTACAGGTGTGAGCCACCACACCCAGCCATAAAGTTTGATGAACCTACTCTGACATATGTTTTTTCATTTATTTTAGAAGAGTCTCCTCAAATGACTTTTTATATTAAACCTGTTCAAAACAATTTCTAAACCTCAACTCTGAAAGGATGCTCACCAAATACTTAAATGCACTTCAGAAGTGAAAGCAAAGATATGTTTTCTTCCTACTTGCATATAATGAAAGTTAATAATAGAATCTTATTGATAAGTATAATTTGCTAATACATTCAAACACATGTGTTGTCAAAGTTGGTATACATATAGTACTGTGAAAGGAGAGTCTATTTTGATATTTTCCCAGGATAGATTATCATTTTGCCTTTTGTACACACTTTTCTGTTGCTCTCATATGACCTTAATTTTTTAAAAAGTGTTACTTTTTTTAAAAGTACATACTTTTGTTCTCAGAGCAATATGTATTTGGTATAGATTCAGAAAAATATTTGATATAGATTCAGAAAAATATTCCATTTGAAATCTGGGCTTTGAAATCACATAAACATATAATACTAGATGGGTTTCAGTTATTTTCTTTTTTTTTTTTTTGGCTTAGCTCTGGTTCATTGTTTTTTTTTAATTTTATTTTATTATTATTAAACTTTAAGTTTTAGTGTACATGTGCACAATGTGCAGGTTAGTTACATATGTATACATACATGTGCCATGCTGGTGCGCTGCACCCACTAACTCGTCACTTAACATTAGGTATATCTCCTAATGCTAACCCTCCCCCCTCCCCCGACCCCACAACAGTCCCCAGAGTGTGATGTTCCCCTTCCTGTGTCCATGTGTTCTCATTGTTCAATTCCAACCTATGAGTGAGAACATGTGGTGTTTGGTTTTTTGTCCTTGCGATAGTTTACTGGGAATGATGATTTCCAGTTTCATCCATGTCCCTACAAAGGACATGAATTCATCATTTTTTATGGCTGCATAGTATTCTATGGTGTATATGTGCCACATTTTCTTAATTCTAACATACTTTTATACAGTCAACAAATAGATGAATTTTTAAAAATTAATGCCTTAGAAGATGAAAAGCATATTCAGTAAGCTTTGAAAATAACTGAAACCCAAATGTCCAACAATGACAGACTGGGTTTCAGTTATTTTCAAACCTTACTGAATATGCTTTTCATCTTCTAAGGCATTAATTTTTAAAAATTCATCTATTTGTTGACTGTATAAAAGTATGTTAGGAATCTTTAAATTGCAACATGTCATATTACAATATATTCAATCAAGGTCAACAAAGAGTATTTATTCTTAGTTGACTCCTTCTTGTCTTAAGAACATGGTTGAACATTTTCTGTTTTCAAAGTACTTTATCTTAAGCTTCCAGTTACTTGTCTTAGCAATTCCATCATTGGCCAGTCATTCATTCTATTGATCGTCTCTAATGACGGGATAAGGCTAGAAAAAAAGATTCAGAATAACAGTTTCTTTGCGAAGATTTTTCATAATGTATCTTTTAACATTGTATTATCGTTTCAATATTTGCATCTCACTCCAAAATTTATGTTGAAACTTAAACATCAATGCAACAACATTAAGAGGTTGGGCCCTTAGGAGGTGATTATGTCATGAGGGTTGTGCACTCTGTACCTTATAGAAGGGCTGAAGGGAACTAACTAGGCCCTTTTGCCCTTCTGCTATGTGAGAACACAGCATTCGTCTTCTCCAAAGGATGCGGCAACAGGCACCATCTTTGAAACAGAGGCCAGGTCCTCACCAGACAATGAACTTACCAGTGCCTTGATCTTTGACGTCCAGCCTCCAGAACAGTGAGAAATACATTATGTTATCTATAAATTACCCAGTTTCTGTTTTTGTTGTGGCAGGATGACTAGGGCTTGTAAATATTGGTATTATACTCAGAAAACTCTTAGATACAAAATTTTCAGTAAATGAAAGATGCATTTCTTGCTATTTTAAAATTTGTAGGTTGGCATGTCTGTGTATTTTTCCTTTACACCTAGGAATGAAGCAGTTGATATGCAAAAATTATTGGGATTTTTGGAATTTAAATTAGCTAGCCAGTGGTAGAGAGATGACAAGAGTTTAGCAACTGCTGAGAGAGACAGAGAGAGAGAGAGAAATGGTAAATAGAAAAGTGAGAATAGAAGAGACTTGAATGAAACCTATTACAAGAAAATGAAGAATGGAGATAGAATAACACCCACACACGAATGAAAAATAGTAAAAGCATTTATAAGAAGGAATTTAAGAAAATAGACAAAAAGTTGTAGGAGATAGAGAAAATTAAAAAAAAAAGTACAGATACCAAGTGGTTGCTGAGTTCCTATTATTTGCCAGATACTTTAATAAAATGCAACAGAGAAAATCAAAGACAAGATGGACAGAAATTTGTAAGAAGAATTGTAGCACACAGAATGAAGTATGTAGAAAGTATTATGAGTGTTCTAAGAAAGAAGTGGCCAATATATTGTGCAGGTTTGTGTATGTTTGCATGTGTGTGTAAATGTTTTTAGACAAAGAAAACATTAAGGAATATTGATTAATGATGAAGAAACATTAAATATGCTTTAAATTGAAAATATTATTATAACATACTAACATATATTTATCATTTCTTATATGCCAGAAATACACTACACAATTTTCTTGCATAACATTAGTTAATCCTAACAGTAATCTAATGAGAAAGTTACTATTATTCTTGATTATGGATAGAGATCAGAGCCTTAGAGACCACTCATCAAAAATCATACATTAATATTTTCAGGATTTGAAAATGTTTTATCTGATTTCTAAGCTCATGCTCTTAACTACTATGCCTTAAATATTTATTTTATATTCACACACTACATGTTTTATCGCATGTTAATCCTCTGTTTCTCTTTTCTTTGTTTATATGAATCTATAAGATTTGAACCATAGTTCCTCAAAACTATGTCATTCTTAAAATCTTTTTGTAATCTATTGCAGGTGACACAGACTATTACTACACTCCCACTTTCGCAGTATAAATAACATTCTTTCAACTGCAGCCTGGACTCAGTCTAAAACACTGTATTCAGGATACAAAACTCACGTAAATGAAAGGCTGACTTTCACAGAACCAACTGCAGGACTGGAGTATATATGGATTTTGGTACCTATGGTAGGTCCTGGAACCAAGCCCCAAGGATATTGAGGGACAACTGTATTTTTATCCCCAGAACTTAGCACAAAACTGTCATATGGTAAATTTAATGAATATATTTTGGAGAAATAGACATATAATAATATTTTATCACAACTTCCATCATTTTCCTAAAGTTCCAGGGGGCGGGGCCCACATCATTGTACTTTTGTGATTCCTACACCACTTATTACTAAGGTATTAAAATACAATGATTAAGAGTGTGGCAGCATGATAGGGATTGTATTGGATCAGTAGGGCAGTATTAACAATATTGAGTCTTCCAGTCTGTGAACATAGGATGTCTTTCCATTTGTTTTCTTTAATTTCTTTCAGAAATTATTTTTAATTTTAATGCACTAATCATCAGAGGAATGCTGATACAAATGCAAAAATGATATATCACCTCATGCTTACTAGGATGACCATTATAAAAAACAAAGCAAAAACAAAAGACAAGTGTTGGCAAGGATGTGGAGAAACTGGAACTCCTATACATGATGGGAATACAATATGGTGCAGCTGCT
Source organism: Pan troglodytes (assembly GCF_028858775.2). NCBI lineage: Eukaryota > Metazoa > Chordata > Mammalia > Primates > Hominidae > Pan > Pan troglodytes. Next base: position 67,052,573 of record NC_072406.2, read on the forward strand.
ATGGAAAACTGAAAAACAAGTTCTTTAATAAACTGAAAATAGAACTACAATATGATCCATGAATCCTACTTCTAGGTATTCATCCAAAATAACTGAAATCAGGATCTTAAAGAAATATTAGCACTACCATGTTACTGCAGCACTATTCACAATAACCAAGGTGCGGAGACAACCTAACTTTTCATTGACAGATGAATACATAAAGAGAATGCAGTATATACATACAGTGGAATAGTATTCAGTCTTAAAGGGCGGAAAGAAAATCCTGCAATATTTGACAACATGGATAAACTTTGAAGACATTATGCTAAGGAAAATAAGCCAGTCACAGAGAACAAATACTGCATACTGCATGATACCAATTCCACAAAGTATTTAAAGTAGTGAAACTCACAGAAGCAAAGAATAGACTGGTGCCAGGGGAAAGAATAGAATGGTGCCAGGGGTTGGAGAGTGGGAGAAGTGAGAATATGCTAAACAACATGTGTAGATACTTAGTTATGAAAGATAAAAATTCCAGAAACCTGATGAATAACATTATGGTCTAAAGATAACAAATACAGTATTGTTAAAAACTTTAAAATATTTTTAAAAGGTAGATCCTCTACTTGACTCTTCTTACAAAAATAAAAAAAGGATTTGGCAGCATGAGCCAGGCACCTGAGCCATCTTTATGGCTGTTAGATGTAGGATTTGTGTGAAGTTAAGCAAGATAGCTTGAAATTTTAACCTTCTGTTTCCACATCTGAAAAACAGGAATAATAATAAAATTCAGCTTGTGAAATTTTTGTAATGATTAAATAGATTAAATAAGATAGTATATATACTTGATTGACCATTGATTTCTTCTTCCTTTGCCAGAAATCTGGCTCACCCCAGAAAATGCTATTTTTCTGTAGCCCTCTCACTAGTGGTGAATGTTTTTATCACATTCTTCCACGACTAGGACCTGAGTTGGGATAGGTCCTGTTTCTTACTCCTTCTTCCCTATTACCACTGCCCTCTTGCTTAAAAGCAAACAAACAAAACAGATAAAAAACACTTGGTATCATATCATCAAACTGCCTATATTTCCTCTTCCTCCATTCTCTCTTGAGCCCTCTCCAAACTCAGTTTCCTTTTCAAGGTTAGGAAAGTTTGGAAAGAGTTTCAATTATTCTTTAAATTTCCAATATTTTAATTCAAACTGGTATTTTTGTCAAACTATATTTATTACATATTAATTCCAAGGGGTTCCTCTGATAATCTAAAGTAAAATGTATTCTAAGAAAGAGAAAATTAGAAGGAATGTTGTCCAGTGAACTATTGACACTGCACCCAACCCAGTACATGAAATGTGTATTCATCACTGACAACTTGTGGAATTCATTAAACAGGACAGCAGCAGTGCCTTTCTCCAGTCAGTGTAAATGTAGTTTTTGAGAGGAGGACACCAAAAATGTGACATTTGAAGACAGTCATGATTTGATTATGTGTTTTCTTGTTGCTTTGGATTATTATCTGTCTCTATCCAACATAAAACAAATCCGCAAAGATGAGATTTTCATCTGTTTTGTTATCTGCTATATACACAACAGGTAGAACAGGGTTGGGCACCTAGTAGCCCCTTAAAAATAAAGCTATGCAATTTTGTATAAAGCTATGTAATTTTGTGTAACTTAAATGTAATAATACATTATTAAGTGTGTTATCTATAAAATACAATGTGTGTGGATGAAGGTATATGGTATAAATACAGAGAAGAGTATTTCTAAGGTGTTTGGCATTTACAAATACCACAAACGCTAGTTGTTATTAGAAACCTGATGTTAGCATAACAGGTATTACATAATGCTTGCTATACTTGAATGAATGAATGAAAATACTCAGCATAAAGCATTATTAATATTTGTTTATAATGATATATATTTTTTTCCTGGGGAGATATCATCAGAATTGCATTCCATGAATCCAGCAGATCATGTGTGGACAAATCTTTGATACAACCACATAAAATATTGATGACTGTGTTAACAATGTTCTTTTAAAACATTATCTAAGTCTAAGCCTTAACAGATCTCATCAGTATTCCAATTGTTCAATGAAGAAACGTATTAAATGCAAACTAGCTGAACAGTCTTCACTGAGCATTTAGCGGGGCAGCCCTTAGGGGCAGTATAGGATCTTACAAGAGTAGGGAACATTAACAGCATGAACTGGGCCACTGATGTCAGGAACAGCCACTGCATTGTGATCCACTAGCGTTATAAACAAATACTCAGAAAGGCAGCTAATAATCCGACATGAGCAAAGAAGAGAGGAAATACCTGAAGAAAGCATGAATTCATAGTTTGAGTTTTCTACAAATACTTTTCTAAATAACACACAATCATGGGATAAATACTAATTTGATCTGTAATAAATTACATATATGAAATATAACAAAAATACTCAACATAAAGCATAAAGAATTATTAATATTTGCTTATACTGCTCTAATTTTTCCTGGGGAGATATCATCAGAATTGCATTCCATGAATCCAGAAGACCATGTGTGGACAAATCTTGCATACAACCACATAAAATATTGATGACTGTATTAACAATGTTCTTTTTAAACATTATCTACACCTAAGCTGAAGAGCTCTCATCAGTATTCCAATTTTTCAATGAAGAACAATATATATGTAATCTATAATTACACATATATGAGAGATTCAGTTAGTGATAACCCATGATGTGATAAAATACACATATACGTGTGTGTGTATGTGTGTGAGTAAATTTTTAGAGATTCACTTAGTATTTTGTCTACACATATAATTTACCTAGATTTCTTGTTTTCCTAACAGGATGCAAAAAAGGTACACTGTGGGGTGGGTAATATCTCCTTACTAAATACTTATTGACTGATTTTGTCCCCACGTCATTGACCAGTGTCATATAAATCAAACTCTCATTACCTATTTTTGAATTGTTGTTTGAACTCCAGCTACTATCCTCAAAGCTCACCAACTTGCCCTTCTAGCTGACGCATTTTATGTCTCAATCTACTTTTTATTCAATGCTTATTTATTTCATTAATCACAAATTGGGTCATTCTGCCAAGTCCTGAGGAAAACATAAGTAACTGAGACAGTCTCTGTTCAGGATTTTATAATCTAACCATGAAAACAAACATTACATGACATATTATAAAGGGAAAGATGGACATTAATTTTGATTGGGTGTCATCAGTACTAACATTGGAGAACAATAAATAAATTAGTATCAAGTAATAAGTAGAATTTTAGTAAAATCTAGAACGATAAACTTTTGTTAAAATTTTACATTATAAAATCACAGGACAGCATGTGGCTATTGCATTTCAAGCTGAGATAACAGATTTGCTCTCAGATTTCCCACAGAATAGTTGAACCACAATGAGAAAGCAACTTGAGTTCCCTGTTTCTTTATAGTTCCCTGATCTCTAAACTAGGCATAATAATAGTGAAATACTAATAATTATTGTTATAATCACAAGGACCCTATGGAGTACTTGTGAACATTAAAGAACATAATCTGTATAAATGGCTTATTTAATAAATTCTAAATAAATTTTAGTGGTTATTATTAGTGACTGATGCTTACACATAAAATGACTATTGATATGATTCATAATTTCAAGAGCCTTGTTGAGTGGTGTATTAGTCTGTTCTCACACTGCTAATAAAGACATACCTGAGACTAGGTAAAATATGAGGAAAGAAGTTTAATGGACTTACAGTTCCACATGGCTGGGGAGGCCTCACAATCGTGGTGGAAGAGCAAGTGACATCTTCCATGGCAGCAGACAAGGGAGAGAATGACTACCAAGCAAAAGGGGTTTCCCCTTACAAAACCATCAGATCTCATGAGACTTATTAACTACTGTGAGAACAGTACTGGGGAAACAGCCACCATGATTCAATTATTTCCCACCGGTTCCCTCCTACAGCACATGGGAATTATGGGAGCTAAAATTCAAGATGATATTTGGGTGAGGACACAGCCAAACCATATCAAGTAGGTAGGAATTATGTGTATGAAATAAGTAGGAATATTACTTAATGTTATATGAGAAGGCACTAAATACAATCAGTGGCAAAATAATGAACCCTACAAGCAATCAATCAAGAATAACTTCTAGGAAGGAGGGAGAAAGAGAGAATGAGTATTGTTGTAAACTGGAGTTCCACAAAGGAAATTGAGCTTATAAATGAGCCCTGGATAGATGGATTAGGAGAAAGAAAACAGCAAAGAGAGAGGATACAGTAAGAAAAGCAAAAATACTTTAAAACAATATAGAGAGAAGGAAATAAAAATTTAACATTCCAATAATGGAAAAGAATACAATGTGAGTAAACAATTGGTGTATGTTGAGAAATTCTGGGAAATAATATGAGTAGGCAAAGCAAGAATATATCACAAAGGGCCAAGAAAGCTTAGATGTGGACACAATCCAGTAGATAGTGGAAGAAATGTTAGGAGATACTTGAGAAAAGTACTGTTTTAGGAAATAGAGATTAGCGGTTCACTATTTTATTAAGAATAGCTGAAAGAAGCTCAGTCACTTCAACTTCTGCAGTAAGCAAAGCCACAGTACGCAAACTGGTCTTTAAATCCATGGGGGAATGTATTATCTCACTTTCATGGTGCATATCTATCATGGGTAGGTGAAAGCAAGGGAAGGAGAGATCCACTCCACCTAGTCACTCAAGGATAAGGGCTGACTGAGGCATTACCTTTTACAGCTGAACCATCTGTGATACATATCTTCTTAAGTTGTTTTGGCAGAAGAGCGAGAAAATGAAGAGTTTCACGTAGATTTTTGTTGCATCAGCCCAACAATAATATGTCATACTTGCTTATATTTCACTGCCCAGAGATAGTTATACAGTTCTGCCTAATAGGTGAATATTTAAACAAGTCATCAGAACAAACTGAATATTTGCAAAATATAACTGTTTCCTACAAATGCAATGTGACATAGGTGTAAAATTATTTATTTATTTCACAAATGCATATGGAACAACAAATGTGAACTAAGTTACAAGATTTCAATGACAAAAAAAAAAAACCACACCTACCTTCCCAGTTCTTATATGCAAGGAATTTAATGTCTAATTCCAATTTCCATTGAATAATCTAGACTAAGCTGTCCTAGGAAAAGGGAGTAAATGTAGATAGAAAATGACATATTCCCTTGTACTGCCCCATTTATCTCATCAGTCATTCTGCTTTAAAGGAATTATCTGGTCACATTTTATCTTCTATTCACATCTACTACTTTCAGGACCTTTCTTTCCCTCCTCTTTCTTTGAGATTTTCAGTTGCTGCTCTGCCTTGTCTTCTGTGTCCATTCTTAGCTCCAATCCTGAGGCTCAGCTGGAGTCTCAGAGGCTTGCATCTGAGCACTCTGCATTGCTCAGTGACTAAGGCAACTGAATTAGGGCAGGGACACCTGGAATAGCTCAGTCCTCCACAGCAGGTGGGGTCTGATAAAAGCCATATGCCTAAGACCCTGCAGTATCAAAGAACTAAGACTCGCAGGCATACCTAACTGGAATCTATCCCTATTTCAGTGTTATGGGCTAGATTGTGTTCCCCAAAAATTCATATATTCAACCTCTATCCCCTAGTAACTCAGAATGTAACTATATTTGGATATAGGGCTTTTGAAGAGATAATTAAGTTAAAATGAGGCTCTTAAGGTGAAACCTATAAGAAGATACTAGGACACAAGGAGAGACATCACGGGTGTGTGCCTGTACAGAAGGGCAACAATGTGAAGAGGCAGCAAGAGGGTAGATATCTGAAAGCCAAGGAGAGAGGACTGTGAGGCAACCAGCTCAACTAGTACCTTGATCTTGGATAATTCCAGTCTCCAGAAGTGCTTAAATTTCTGTTGTTTAAGCCACCTAGTCTGTGGTATTTAATTATGGCATTCCTAGTAAAAGGACAACTTTATCTCTGTTTCCAATAAACATTTCAATCCCATGGTAGGAAAATGACAATCTGCCAAATCTCTGCCACCTTCTAACAAAAATCTCGTTTTATTAAGAATACAAACAAAACATATTTTATATAATTTTCTTATAATTTTATTAATGTCTGATGTACCAGAAAATGACACATAGGTATTGTATGCTTTGCCTTATTTGAACTCATGATAACCCTATGAGATAGGTAGTACCATTTTCCTCATTTTATAAACAAGAACAGATGACTTAGATCAAGTAACTTGACTCTGATAACATATAGGTTAAGTAGGAGAGCTCATTCATCTAACACGGTTACCTTTCATGACAATGATGATGAAAACAGCTAACAGAGTATCCACATGACCATTATTCATCTAAACCCCTTACATTAAATAATTGAACATTCATAATACTCCTATAATGTAAGTATTCCTACTAGCCATGTGTTATAGACAAGGAAATTTAAGCAAAGAGATATTGAGTAATTTACTATAGCCACAGAGCTACAGAGTTTTGGAGCCAGGATTCAGATCTAGGCAGTCCAAACTGAAGGTGTGTATTTTTAACCACCACATTCTACTGCTTCTCAAAGTTTGCAGTAGGTATATTAGCATCTGGTAATGGCTGTTGAGGATATTTTAAAACTTAGGTAATGACTTCTGCTATTGTATACTTTTAGAAAACTGGATTGGGATCAAAACTGTCCAGTACATGCTATTTTGTTACCTTTGGATTCTTTTAATACCTAACCTTGTGCGATTGGGGTCATAGCACAGCATGTATGATTGTCATTGCTGCAAACGGATACACATCTTAAAAGCGCCAACTTAGTGTTATTCAAATTTTTCCTGAAATTTCCATATGCTTCTCAAGTTCCTTAACTTGAAAACTCAAAATTCTTCCTGCAAACATTTTCTGATTATCTCTACTCCAAAATGTTTTAACAGTTAGTCAATTAGTTAATTAAATTTTTAATTGGCAAATAATTGTGCACATTACATATTTTGGGGTACAATGTGATGTTCTGATATACATTTACTTTGTGATTAAATATGCTAATGCACAAATTTATCACCTCATAAACTTGTCATTTTATGGTGAAAACATTCAGAATCTATTCTTTTAGTAATGTTGAAACACACAATGCAATATTATTTATTATTGTCACCATTGTGTGCAATAGATCACTGAAGCTTATTCCTCCTCTAACTGAAATGTTATAACTTTTGATCAACATCTCCTCTTTCCCATTTCATTGCTCACTCCACCCACCAGCTTCTGGTAACCACCAACCACATCCAGTGGACAGCAAGTTAAATAATAGGAAGTTAGAGAAAGCTGACAGTTACAAAGGATATGATGTTATTTAATTGTTCAGAATATATAAAATGTGTTTATTATAGGATACAGCCCCTTATGGAAAAATAAATGACAGTGGGGAAATTTCAAAATCAGACAAAAGTAAAAAGTACTATGTTCACCAGAAGATGGAGTAGAAGTCTGATAGGGAGACACTCAGAAAAGGTCAGTAAAAAACCTCTGAGAAAAAGAAAGTTGCAGGAAAGGTAAATCAATAATGCTGTTTGCTGAAATGCTACAAAATTATAGTACTTGTCTAAGGAAGTAGTTACTGGAAGCCATAGAGAGTGCACTTTCAGTATAGTTACAAGAAATACCAAATTGCAGAGCTTAAGGGAATTGGTGAAGAACTGGTAGCAACAGATACAAAGATTTGACAGAACTTCTAACTAAAGAAAAACTCTATTATGAATTGTATAAGTCATTGATGACTCAGAGCCAAGCAAGTTTATAATTACATTTTTGCTCAACTTCGATTTCTATGAAGAACATTTAAAATGAGTTCTGCTTTTTCATACAATTAGAATGTGGGCATTTTTCAATCGTTCTAAAATTTTCAGATTATTAGAACCACAAAGACAAGCATCCACCTTACCAGATATTATTGATTTTATATGCATTGCCTGGACTCTGAATTAGACCTTTTCTTTCTTTTCCCTGTCTCAGCAGGACAAATAAGAACATCTAGGCCAGGAGCGGTGGCTCACGCCTGAAATCCCAGTACTTTGGGAGGCTGAGGCGGGCGGATCACGAGGTCAGGAGATCGAGACCATCCTGGTTAACACGGTGAAACCCCATCTCTACTAAAAACACAAAAAATTAGCTGGGCGCGGTGGCGGGAGCCTGTGGTCCTAGCTACTCGGGAGCCCGAGGCAGGAGAATGGCGTGAACCAGGGAGGCGGAGCTTGCAGTGAGCCGAGATCGCCCCACTGCACTCCAGCCTGGGCACAGAGCGAGACTCCGTCAAAAAAAAGGAAGGGAGGAAGGGAAAGAAAGATAGATGAGAGACAGAGAGAGAGAGAGAGAGAGAGAGAGAGAGAAAGAGAGAAAGAAAGAAAGAACATCTGAGCACCAATACTGGGATATTGTAAGTTACCTCAGAAATAACATCCTTGGGTAAGGGGTGTGGGTGTGGTGGGGTGTGTGTGTGTGTGTGTGTGTGTGTGTGTGTGTGTGTGTTTTAGCAGAAAGAGAATCTTCTAAGTACAATGAAATGGGCTTCTATTTATCAGTACCTTTTTTCTTCTCTCTCTTTTAGTTCTGTTGCTTTCCAGGATATACACATGGCTTTAACAGAGTCTATTACTGGAATACGGAGAAGCTATTGAAGTAATCCTTCAAGGCATAAGGTCAGAACTTAGAGAAGTCACAGAGTTTGTATTTCTGAACCTGATTACCAGAAAATTCTTCTAAAGCAGGAAAAGATATATGCTTTCAAACTGTTATCCTACAACCAAATCCATTTTGGAGACACAAGGATCCACAAGATTACTCACCTTCAGGAAAACATGAAGACAAGAAATGCTAGTCTTGGTACAACCTAATGAAAAGACATAGCTGAGATTTCATATGAAGATAACATTGAGATTGCTTAGAAAAAAATTATTGGAGTTAACATTGAAAGTAACAATGGTATTTCTTGTCATCCCTTTCTAAATGGCATATATGGTATGTAATCTAGAAATATGTACATATACATGTAATAGCTTACAAAGCTTCCAATAAAAAAGACAAAATCTCTGGATTTTGCAATCTAATGAAAACAATGTAGTTACTATTAAAACTTGAATTTAACCTCTCAGAATAAACATACAGTCAAGGTTTTTGTTTATTTCTTTGTTTTTCCAAGATGGTTGACTGATGTGGGATGCTAGTTCTCAGAAAGATCAAAGTTACAGGTGAATGGTAATGATCTGAATGAAACACAGTCAGATGAGAGCCAGGACCTGTCAGAGAACCCACAAGAAGAAGCTAGGGTACAGAAAAAGAAAGCAGGAAGAGTCTGGCAGAGATTGACCCCCAAGGAACTTAGAGACCCCAAAAAAGTATAGGTGGGGGTGCTTCTCTGTTCCCCTCACCCTGGCAACAACCTGCTAACCATCGAATTATTAGGGAGTCCTTCTGCCCTCACGATCCTGGGCAATGATGTCCGTGGCAATTTGGAAAATTCCCAAAGACAGAAATCCATGTTGTTAACTCACACAGGGGTGCCCACACTCTTCTCAGGCCTGAACTGAGATGTCAAGTGCCGTACTAGTTGTGTACACATAGTGGGCCACTGCTGTGCCTGTAGAACCTCAGTCATTGAGTCACCACATCACAAGATCCCCTGCAAACATACCTCATAACCTGCTCTGACATCCACAATCAAAGGGAAACAGAGAGGATCCCTGAGGAACTGTGGATCCCTGGTAATGTAGCCCTCAGTGTGACCTACCCCTGGGGAATGGGGGTGCACAGACAGCCCTCCAAAGCCTGCCTTGAGAGAAAGGAAATGTAGTGTGACACAGATCACTGAAGGGAGTGGCACCGGCAGCCGGGAATGGATATGGAGAGGTAGTCATCTTCTGCTCCTCCCATCTACTCTTGCAGACACAGCAGAGGCTCTACCAGTTAAAGGCCAGCCCTTGTGAAATTGGTGTAAACTTTTCCAGTGGTTTTCACAACAGCTACACCTCCATTCAAAGTAAGCCCCTGCCACAGAGGCTTCCATGAAGAGTAAGACCCATCTCTCCCCTTCTATACAAAGAAATAGCATCCCAGCAACTGAAGGCAGACAAGCTACAAAGTTGTCTGTCATGAACTTGGGGAAGAGGATTTGCCCTGAGCCCATTTTGTTGGTAGCTGCCGGAGGGGCATACCCATGGTCTCCAGCTGCACTATGGCCAGGAGTCAAAGGACAATGTATATTTAAACTGAAGTTCATGAGCAAAATGCAACAGGAGCATGATAGGGAAGCAGATCACATTCCTGTCTGCCCAGGATGAGGACCTGGTATAGGCCTCCAATGCTCTTCCACTGAAACATTGCCACAGCCCAACAGGATCTCCACCTGCTACACCTGTCAGGGTGGGTGCCTCCAGTCATTACTGAGCTACCAGAGAATGAGCAGGCTCTTATGCTTAAGTGCCATCACTGGACTGGAGAGTAAAATGGAATACCTGTTCTCAGAAAGGCACAGGGCTAGTGAATAAGATAAGCTTCCTGAGACCTCTGTACTCTCAGCCTCGCAGGAGATAGTGTCAGCTGACACATCTAACACATCAAAACAACAGGCAACATTTAAGAAAACCACCATACAAAGATTACCCACAATCAAGGAACCCATAAAGAACTTTGGCACACTGAAAGCACCCCAAAACAAAGCATATCATATACATCATAACATAAATCACAGTCATCCTCTAAAGGAAAAATAAATGATAGAAAATTCAAAAATAAGAAGTGATATCTCCTTTAGATGAGAAAGAATCAATGCATGAACTCTAGCAGTACAAAAAGGTAGTAGAGTGTTTTGACATCTATAAAGGATTGTACTTGCACTCTAACCATACATTCTAACCAAAATGAAAATCCTGAAATGACAGATAAAGAATTCAAAATACAGAGTGCAAGGAATTTCAATCAGAAAAATGATGAAGGATATAAAAGGCAAAATAGCTATATTAGAAAATAGAACTTCATGAATTGAAAAGGTAACTAAAGGAATTTCAAAACATAGTTGAAAGCTTTAACAATACACTAGACCATTCAGAAGCCTGGTTTTTTTTAATTAACCCTGTCAGACAAATATAAAGAAAAAATAATTTTTAAAAATGAACAAATCCTTCAAGAAATATTGGATAATGGAAAGCAACCAAACCTATACTTAGAGGAATTCTTGAGGAAGGAGAAAAAGAAAGAAACATGAAAAATATAATTGAGGAAATGATTGAGGAAAATTTTCCTCATCTTGTCAGAGAGGAGGACATCCAGATACAAACAATTTAGAGAATATCTGTAAGATATTATACAAATGAACATTACTAAGTCCTAAATTTATCAGACTATCCAAGGTCAATACTAAAGAAAAAAATCTTAAACAGTAAGTATCAAACTATCTACAAAATGTAGTCCCATTAGACTAACAGTGGACTTCTCAGCAGCAACCTTACAAGCCAGAAGGAATTAGAGGTCTATTTTGAGCCTTCTTAAAGAAAATAATTTTATAATAAATGGCATCCAAAATTTTTATAACCTACTAAACTTAATTTCATAAACAAAGTAGAAAAAAAGTCATTCCCAGACAAGCAAGTGGTAAGGGAAATTTTCACCCATAGACTGGTCCTTCAAGAAATCCTTAAAGGACTTCTAAACATGCAAATGAAAGGACAATACTTGCTACCAGAAAAGCATATATAAGTACAAAGTTCACAGATCCCATAAAGCAATTACACAATTGAATATACAAAGTATCTAGCTAACAACAATATGACAGGAATAAAACCTCACATGTCAATATTAATCTTGAATGAAAATGGCCTAAATGCTCCACATAAAAGATATCATTTTGCAAATTGGATGAAAAAGCAAGACCCTACCATTTGCTGCCTTCAAGGGACTGACCTACTGTGTAATGATATCCACAGCCCCAAAGTAAAGGGTGGAGAATGATGTACTACACAAATAGAAAACAACAAAGATCAGGGGTGCTATTCTTGTATCAGATGAAACAGATATTAAATCAAGAAAGGTAAAAAAGAAAGACAAAGAAAGATACAATTCAACAAGATTTAACTGTCCTAAATATATGCACCCAACACCATAGCACCCAGATTAATAAAAACAACTAGACCTAAGAAAAGAAACAAGTCATACAATAATAGCTGAAGTACTTAACAACTATTAGTTATATAATCTGTCTGGTGACAGCACTAGATAGATTATCAAGGCAAAAGAAAACCAACAAAGTAACTCCAGACTTAAATGGAACTCTTGATCAAATGGATGTAATAGACATCTACAGAACATACCATGCAACAACCACAGAGTATACATTTTTCACATCTGTGCATGGAACGTTCTCTAAAATTAACCAAATACTTGGACTTAAGGCAAGTCTCAATAATTTCAAAAAAAAAAAATCAAAATTATGCCAATTATCTTCTCAGATGACAGAGGAAATAACATTAGAAATGTATATCAGCCGGGTGCAGTGGCTCATGCTGGTAATCCTAGCAGTTTGGGAGGCTGAGGTGGGTGGATCATTTGAGGTCAGGAGTTCAAGACCCACAAGGCCAACATGGTAAAACCCCATCTCTATTAAAAATACAAAAATTAGCTGGGTGTTAGTGATGCATGCCTGTAATCCCAGCTACTAAGGAAACTGAGGCAGGAAAATCGCTTGAATCTGGGAGGCAGAGGTTGCAGTGAGCTGAGATAGCACCACTACACTTCAGTCTGGGTGACAGAGTAAGACCCTGTCTCAAAAAAAAAAAAAAAGACGTATCAGGAGAAACTCTCAAAACCACACAAGTACATGGAATCTGAACAACTTGCTACTGAATGATTTTAGGCTAAACAAGAAAATTAAGGCAGACATAAGAAAAAGTTGAAATAAATAAAAATAGAAATATAACTCACCAAAACTCTGGGATACAATGAAAGCAGTGTTAAGAGGAAAGTTTAAAGCACTAAATGCCTACATAAAAAGATAAAAATATCTTAAATTAATAATCCAATATCATACATCAAGGAACTAGAAACATAAGAACAACCAAATGTAAAGCTAGAAGTAAAGCTAGAAGAAGAAATAACAAAAATCAGAGCAGAACTAAATGGAGTTGAGACGGTAAAAACCAAACAAGAGATTAACAAAGCAAAAGTTGTTTCTTTGAAAGGATAAATAAAATTGATAAGACTGCTATTTAAGTTAATTAAGGAACAAAAAGAGAAGATTCTAATACGCACAATCAGAAATAATAAAAATGTGGTATTACAACTGATACCACAGAAATACAAAATATATTCATAGTAGTCTATGTAAATTCTCAGAGAGTAATCATGGTAGACTATGAATATCTCTGTGATCAAAAACGAGAAAACCTAGAAGAAATGAATAAATCCCTGGAAACATATAACCAGCCAAGATTGAACCAGGAGGAAATTGAAATCCTGAAGAGACATATAATGAGTTATGAAATTGAATTAGTAATAAAAAATCCATTTTCCAAAAAAAGCCAGGACCAAACAGATTCACAGCCAAACTTTACCAGACATAGAAAGAGCTAGTACCCATCTTGTATAAACTAATAAAAATATTGAGGAGGAATGACTCCTCTCTAACTCATTCTATGAAACCAGTATCATTCTGATACCAAAACCTAGCACTGAACACATACACACAAAGAAAACTACAGGCCAATATCCCTGATGAATAGACACAAAAATCTGCAACAAAATGCTAGTGAACCAAATCCAGCAGTTCATCAGAAAGATAATTTGTCACAGTCAAGTGGATTTTATTCCAGGGATGCACAAATAGTTAAACATATGCAAATCAATAAATGTGATTCACCACATAAACAATTTTAAACACAGTAGCCATATGATCATCTCAATACCTGCAGAAAAAACATTCAATAATATCCAATATGTCTGTATGATAAAAACCCTCAACAAACTAGGCATTGAAAAAAACATACTGCAAAATAATAAGAGCCGTCTATGACAAACCCACAACTAATATCATACTCAATGGGAACTGTAACAAGACAAGGATGGCCACTCTCAGCAATCAGGCAAGGAAAATAAATAAATGTCTTCCATATTGAAAAAGAGGAAGTCAAATTATCTCTGTTTGCTAATGACAATCTTACACCTAGACAACCTTGATATTTCCTCCAAAAGATTCTTTTACCTGATAAACTACTTCAGTAAGATTTCAGGATACAAAATAAATGCTTGAAAATCAGTTTCATTTATATAGATCGACAACACTCAAACTGAGAACCAAATAAAAATCTCAATTTCATTTATAATAGACACAAAAAATAAAATATCTAGAAATATACTTAACAAAGGAGACCAATGATGTCCACAACAAGAACTATAAAACACTGCTGAAAGAAATACTACATGACAGAAGCAAGGGGAAAAATATCCCATGATCATTGTTTGGAAGAATCAACATCATTAAAATGACTGTACTGCCCAAAGCGAGCTACATAGTCAATATAATTTCTATCATAGTACCAAATTTATTACTCATAAAATTATTTTAAAAATTCTAAAATACATATGGAACCAAAAAAAGAGCCTTAATAGCCAAAGCAATCCTAAGAAGAAAGATAAAGTTGGGGGTATCACATTATCTGACTTTATACTATAAGGCTATAATAAAAAACAAACAAAACTCAGCATGGCATTGGCATAAAGATGGACACATAGATCTATGGACACAATAGGGAAACTAGAAAATAAAATCACATGTGTATAACTACGGTTCTTCAACAAAGCTGACAAAATTAAACATTGGGGAAAGGTCACCCTATTCAATAAATGGTGCTAGGAAAACTTGCTAGCTAAATGCAGAAGAAAGAAGCTTCACTCCTATCTCTCACCATATGCAAAAATTAACTCGATGAATTGAAAATTTAAATTTAGGACCTAAAACTATAGAGATCATAGAATAAAATCTAGGAAAACCTCTTTAGACATTGGCCTAGGCAAATAATTTATAACTAATACCTCAAAAGCAAATGCAACATAAACAAAAGTAGACAAATGGGACTTAATTAAGCCAAAGAGTTTCTGCACAGCAAAAGAAACAATTATTAGAATAAACAGACAACCTATAGTATGGGAGAAAATATTTGCAAGTAATATATCTGACAAAAGATTTATGTCCGAAATCTATAAGAAAAACAAATCAACAAGAACAAAACATATAACTCCATTAATAAGTGAGGAAAGAACATAAACAGACACCTCCCAAAAGAAGAAATGGAAGTGACCAACAAACATACGAAAAAACATTCAACCTCACTAATCATTAGAGAAATGCAAGTTACAACAAAAATGAGACACCATTTCATCCCAGTCCATTTGTACCTTTTATTATCATATATATCCTCAAAATCAGAACAAAATAAACCACAACATAAACTGTGTTAGTATAGTACATTAAAGTCAGCCCCACTGTGCTGTATCACTTGGCGAGTCTGAAATTCCAATGGGCTTCAGAAAGTTGACTATGTGATGCCCAATAATGACCTGATAATCTCATATTAGAGGCAATGCAAACATATTTATAAGACTAAGAGCTACAACAAGCTTACGAAGAAAACCAATTTATAGCATTACGGGTTAAACCAGAAGTGATTTCCTCTGTTAACTAAAATTACATTACTAAAAAGTGCATGGTTCATGGATGTCTAATGTGAAAAAAGACAGATAGTGAATACTTTCCTGCTCAGTGTGAACACTAAATAAGAATGAAAATAGAATGCCTTATTATATAAAGTAATACCAATACATTGATTTCCAATCTACTCCTCTGGCACAATTTAAAATGCGCTCTTGAACTATAGAGTCACAACTTTTTTTCATTTCAATGTGTTTTCCTTCAAAATAGCAGTTATTTATACATACTGCTTTTAAAAATCATTTTTAGCCTGCAGATTCCCAATCTCCATAAATATCAAAGATGTGAAGTTAAGTTCAGATGCACTTGAACTAAACACCGTGCTAACTAGCACCAGTGTTCAAGAGATCATGCTGCCGATTTTATGAAAGGGAATATACTATTGTGAATTATTTTGCAAATCCCAAAAGAAGTTTATCTCTCACATTATTGAAGACTGAGAATGTCTTAATATATGCACAATTTGAACATTGTTTGTGAAAAAGCCAAACTAATTCATCTATCTTCTGATCAATCAGTTTAGCCAAGCAAAGCACAAAATAAATGCACATCCTTTGCGGCTGTTAAGAGCAACCAGTTTGCTTGTCTGTGCATCATGAATGCCAAACAAATCTTGAATAAGAACAAGGAAAAGTTAAAAGAAAAGAAAGACAGGAAAGAAATAAAACTCAATTTTCTTGAATAGGAAATTTCTAGGGAGGAAACATTTTCCATTTTTGTCTTCTATCAAATTTAACATATTATATATATATCCTAACTGTCATTATAGGGTATTCTAAGACAGATTCTGCCAATATTGAAATATCTAAGACAGGCACAATTGGGCCATTGCAAATATCATGTACTAAATGGATTCTAAGGAACCTGAAAATTAATGAATCTTTCTAAAATGACTGACTTACTGTTAGGGGAAAGCTTAAGAAATCAAATACCAAAATACCAAATCTTTTTTATTTTTCTATTCTTCCCCCCCAAAAAATAGTGGGGGATAAAATAACGCAATGCCCAGTTAAAGTGCCAACACCAAAACAACTTATGGCTGCTACTTCTGACCCTTTCGGGGGGTCAAATTTTGTTGTCTTTTGTATTTCTAGCTTTGTTTGAGACCTTTGTTTGCATATATTCAAAGGTTAGTAAATACAATTTAATATTGTTTCCACAGCAATTAAGCATTTACCTAGTTAGAATAAGCATTCAAACAGAGGTCTTGCATTAAATTTTGTACCAAACTGTATTCCTTCTACCATGCTGCAATCTTTATTAAGAAACAAAGGACATCTGATTTCACTTTTCTAAGCTTATTTTAGTTAAGGTTAATTATTACACGGAGATATTAACCTTTCAATCATAAACTACAAATTAGCATTATTCATCTCTGTGGTATATTTTCAATGTAATAATAAAAATCCTGGCTCGCTCTAAAGGTCAAGCTAAAAGCAACCTTACCATCATCATACTGGCCCAAGCAGATTTCAGAGAGAGAGCCCAGGATGATCCCTGAAGCTAAACATGTCCAGAGATAAAACTGTCGAAACATCTTCTGTCAAAGTTCACTCAAAGCTGATCTGAAATAAGAAAAGGTAGAAAGAAACATTTGACATGTTCATTAATCTGTTATAGGTAAACACAATTGTCACAGCACAGAAAAGCCTTAATGACTTCATAGTTAATTACCTGTGCCACATTATCCATTAACAAAGTAACACACTGGTTTAATGCACTGGAACTGTTTATCAACATAAATTTGCAGACAAGTAATCTCTAAGGAAAGACATCTTTTCTGTTATTTAATTTGCCAGCAAGTAGGTTGAGAAGTTAACATACTAATAATATCAGAAGCACACTCTTTAAAATTTAAGACCTTATGGGTAAGTCCAATGTTAATCAGTTTAAGTTACTAAACTTATGTTGTCTACAGCATAATTTTACAACAAAGTGTAAGATAGTAAGCCAGTTGTTAGTATCCTACATGAGCATTTCAATGAAAATTTGTCTTATACAATTAAGTAGAAAAGCCCATCATTAAAATGTTAATTCCTTTCTAGTAGAGTGATCGGAGATTGACTTGACTATGCCAGGAAAGACTAAGGAAAATCTGTCAATTTTCACTACATCTGCTTTATGAAGCATTTGGATGCATTTCATTTTAATTCTCTTGTTTTACTTTTCAATCCCCAGCAAGTTAAAAAAAAAAAAAAAGAAAGAAAACAACTGATTGAGAAATTAGTGGCTTGTGAGCACATGAGAATGTCTTATTGAAAGAATGACATGCTCAGTTTCTTTGTAAATTTAGGAAATTATCCACACAGAATTGTTCAAAATGCTCTTGATTATAAATTGTGGCAGACTAGGGATTGGAACACTGTTTCTCTAATTCAGAGGTTCCAAACTCAAATGCCTACAGAGGACAAGCAGACAAAGGAAAAGAATGAATTAGCCAAAGGGGACAATAGTGATGGTAGAGGCTGTGATAAACTGTGCAATGCAAGGTTTTCTAAAGAGACCAGCTGGTGCTCAACTTCTGTCAATGGTTGTGATGTGGCAATGCAAACCAGTGTTTCTGGGTCTTCTGATTTTCAAAGAGAAGGCAGAAATCCAAATTTTCATGTGATTTCCAAGTGTTTACATGATTGTGCAATCTTCTTTATAAGACTAAATGCTTCTAGCAGGTAATATTGATGCCTCAAGTTCTCCAGTTTTCTATTTCTGCCCAGAATTCTCTCTACTAGACTAGCTGAGGATAAGGTTTATCAGAGGGTACAAAGGCACGATTTTAATTCTGCTTTTGTCTACATTTTATTTATTTTTGATTTATTGCCAAGTATTTAATAATGTTTATTTGTCCAGCAGCATGTATAAATATATATATATTGCATTGTAAAATTGTATTAAAGGTGTAAGCTCTTTTTTTAAACTAATGGGATACACAGTTCTTGACTTTAAAAGATCACTGCTCTAGATCACACACATTTTAATATGAAGTCTATTCTTCTTTGTTTCTTTATCTAAGATATAAAAGGAGCCTGCCTTCTTTTTAGCTGGGCCTTCCACATTTTTTCCTAACTGGCAAAGTGCTTGGTGCCTGCATTTATAATTTCTAGGGACAGAAAGCCCAAAGAAGAGCTCATTATTAGATGCCAAGAGATCATCATAATCCACACTAACCTGTAGAAAAAAGAAAAATAAAATTGACCAATGCTACTGGTTGTGTAGAGCAGTGGATAAGAATGTGGCTTTTTTTTAAAATTCAAGCTTTTCAGCTTACTAGTTATATGACTTTGAAGAAATTAAATAGCATCTTTGTCTCACATTTCTCATTATCATAATGGATATAAAATAGTATTTACCTCATAAGATTGTCCTAAACATTAAATACGTAAGGGAATATAAACACGTGCTTAATGCAGTGTACTTACAGAACGAGTACCCCCTAAAGCTTAATATGAGTCTTTCTGACTCAGCATCTATGGAACCTCCAAAGTCTTAAATACAGATTTACTCAATCTATCTTTAGCAAGGGCTGGAAAGTAGATATTATTATCCCCATTTTGTGGAAGAAAGGTCAGGCTCAGAGAGAATAAGTGACTGGCTCAAGGTTATAAACTGGTGAGTGTCTGAAGAGACCATAAAGTCTGTGAGTAAGACACTTCTGCTCATTCCATTAGAGAAAAGTATTGGAAAAATTCCCAGAAAACACAGGGCTCAGAAGTTTTCAAGGCATATGGAGGCCTAGGACAGCCTGCTGTATTGCTTCCCTTAAACTCTGAGAGAGACATTCTAACCCCCTTCACAAAGGATTAGAGTCCTACTAAGATTTCTATATACAATGGCTTCAAATCTTTTTTTATTTGGAAAAACAAACATGACATTAAGAAATAAAATAATGTTATTTAAATTTTAAAAATATAAAGAGAAACCATATACAAATACAAACCAGAAAGGATATATATTGGAAAACAAAATTAATACAAACCAGAAAAGATATGTATTAGAAAACAAAATTAAAGAGACGGTAATATCTTAGCAAAGGACAAAAGGACATAGTTGTGTTCCTGTGTGGGTCCTTGATCTGCCAGCTTGACTTCCTTTATAGTAGTTTATAGTATTATGCATTCACAAATTATGGCATATTCTTTTATTCCTAACTGAAGCTAATTTGGTTTCATGGAACAGTCTCCAATATAAAAACAACCTGATGGATCATTATTTTAAAATCATTAATGTCACTGCCAGTATTATGCCTCCAGAAACAAAACCTCTTGATCTATGGCTCTGCAAGTTTTTAGAGGATTATATGTATATTTTTGAAAGCATCACAGACAAAACTCATAAAAAATCTATTTAGAATAGATATAGTATTTACTGCCCAGAGGAAGGAGATAATTTTAGGGGAAATATTATACTTATTTGTCTTTGAATAATGATAATAATAACAATTTCCATAGTTTTTTTACTCTTTCATCTATATCTGCCTGATTTCCAAAGAAATTTTCATCACTTCAATGGGCTCAATATTTACAGAGACCTGAAAGAAAGCTATGACTCATCACATCAACCTGATACCCCAAAACACAGAACACATATTGACTTAGTGAGAAAACCCAGTTTCTAAACAAAGATATAATGAAAAGCTACCTCCCACAAAGAGATTGTGTAAAAGACTACAGGATCAAGATGTTTAGTACAATATTGTGCCAATCAACTGACAACCTATAGTGGCACTTCTGTGATTGTGATCAAATTAATTGGAAGAGAACAAATGCTTTAGACAAAAGACTGTTTTTGTTACTAGCTTTATAATCTCTAGAATTACAAGAGAAAGTCCTATAGGAGATGAATTCCATAATCTTGCTAAGTGACTGTGGGTAAATGAAAAGCCTGTCAAACAACACCTCTATGGTGGTACTTTACTTTTACTACAAATCCCACATCAAACTCTTTCCATGTTCCCCGAGTATATATTTTTCCTACAGAATTTATTGGCTAATAATGTTATGTTCTAAAAATCCAAAGCATGTTCAATTCTAAAAAGAATTGTAGGTGACCTATAAATAAATACGTTATACTTGTTTTTTAAGAGATAATTAAATTGGTGTATTCAGTACTCTAATATAGCTAATAAAGTTATCATTTTGCAATCGTGACTTAGAAATAGTATTCTGTTGCCAAAATACTGGGGAAAAGTGCTTTTTTTCTATTATAGTATAATATTACACGTAAGTGGTTTGCATTCCATGTGCATTTTATGACACAATTTCCTTAGGCTTAAGAATATTTTACTGCAATTATTCAAGACAAACATACTAATTTTGAATTTCACATCATTTGTATTTCCTGCAAGATAAATCTCATATTTATTTATCTGGCATTCAATGTTCTCAAAAATTAATTTATTCAACAAGCACTTACGGAGGGTCTACTAGGTACCACTCACTCTTCTAGGCAGTTGGAAAATATCAGTGAACAAAGCTGACACATTTCTTTTCTCCCATGGATGTTATATTCCAGCAAAATAAAGACAGACCAATAACAAACATAAATAAGTTATATAACATGTTAAAATGTAATAAGTGACATGAAAATAGCAGCTAGCATTTCAAAACCATATATTGTCACTTTACAATAATTTTCATTCAGTAAATGAAGTGAGATTACACAAAGCAACCAAAATGCTATCTGATAAAATAATGAGAACTTTACAATGAAAGTATAACTATTCCGACAACCCTGACAGCATCCTTGATGGTATCTACTATTCTGAGTACAGATTTCTGTTCATCTCTTGGAAGGAGAATAAAGGTCTTTCACTGCCTTTCACTGCCTTTCACTTTCAAATATAAATCCAAAGTCTGGAAATACACAAAGGTCTGTCCTTTTTCTGTTTATCCCTGCTCCCTGAGTCTTGGGTGTTTGCAGTGACACATGGCAAAAGCAGCCAAGGTTGACACCACAGCAGTTTTCTCTTAAATACAATTTTGACAATGTTAACTATTTTTTAGCCTATGTCTCTGACTGCTATGTGAATAAACACCAATTTTCTTGAGATACCAAAACTTGGAACACACCATCATTACTTTGATGAGAAACCCCATACCAACACACAACCATGAAGCAAGCTGGAGTCTCACAGTTAAGTGAGCTGTATGTATGCAGTCTGCCCTTCAACAGTTTGTTCAGCCAAATTACTGTTATTCTTGATCTGTAACAATATCTAGATAAAGCTATAAAACTAAAACTTGTCACTGCTTTGTATTCCTTGTGAGAAACATATGCTACCTACCTGCTGGAATAAAGCAAACTTCCCTTCAAAGCAACCTCAGCTTCAAACTAAAAACATGAGGTTTTCCAAAGTCACTGTATCTTACCATACTAAATATGAATTTGCTTAAATGACTAGAGAGAAACCTGTCTTCTACCTCAGCATGGTGGCAAATATTAATAATGTCTTCATCAGTACAGAGGGTACTTATCACCCTTCAGCATTACCAGATGAATCAGCTGTTCCTTTTTTAAAATGTGTAATATGAAGTTTAGGAAAATAAAATTTCAGAGAGCCTTTCAGATATATTCCTTCCTTCTAGATCATATTATATTTTTCTTTACTAAATATACATATGTATAAGTTTATATCATATATTCATCTATAAAAATATATTGATATTTATTGACAATTTTATAGTACATTTATACATATTTATATATAAAATTATGTTACATAGTCACATATACAATTTATATAAAGAAGTATATATTTTATTTAAATTTACATTAATGATAGGTAATATCAATGATATTATCTCCCACTTTTTTAAAGTTTGCAATTTAAATTCAAGGGGTTCCGTTGTAGCTAATTTGAGGTAAGTTTGGAAAGTAACTAATGTTTTTATAGGACACTGTGAGGTCCAACCTACCTCTCCCACCCGGTCCTGCTAAATTCGGCTTACTAGATCTTTGCTCGGGCTTACAGTTTTTTTTAACATGCTACTACATCTGAATGTGCCTTGACTACCAAATTTAAAATATGTGCTAATTTGGCCAGGCGCGGTGGATCACACCTGTAATCCTAGCACTTTGGGAGGTTGGGGAGCATAGATAACTCGAGGTCAGGAGTTCCAGACCAGCCTGGCAAACTTGGTGAAACCCCATCTCTACTAAAAATATAAAATATTAGCTGGGTGTGGTGGTGCACACCTGTAATCTCAGTTACTCAGGAGGCTGAGGTAGAAGAATTGCTTGAACCCTGGAGGCAGAGGTTGCAGTGGGTTGAGATTGTGCCACTGCACTTCAGCCTGAGCAACAGAGCAAGACAGATTCCATTTCAAATAAAAAGAAAATGTTAATTTGCTTTTTGGGTGCACTCTGTCTCAACATATAGATTCATCCTAAACATTGTGGGATAAAATAAAATTGATGAAAATCATTTTTAAAATTAAGAATATAAATTATTAAGAACTAATCTTGCTATCACTTCAATCATTTACAAGGTCTTTCATTTCAGTTTTAAACATTTTAAATATATAATCAACAGTTGTAAACATTAGATGAGACTAATTTAACCCAAAATATATTTCCCGAAACCACATGAAACACATAAGGTAAGTCCTAGCTCTGGCATTCTTATACTACAGCTATGGTGAATTCTTGGAGAATTCAAATCAGTATCTTAACATGTCTGTTGAGTCTATTCATTATTAAATTCTGGTTTTAATAATAGAACTTTAAATAAAAGAGGGAGGAACACTGGTTTTCTTTTTGGGGAATACTACTTCTCAAGAAAATAAATGACTGACCAATATAATTAATCTGTTTATGTTTAAAGACTGTGTCTTCATGGAAAAAAACGAATATTCAGTTTAGTCTATAATAGATACATGCCAAATGTTATAATAACGTAGTCATACTAGTTGGTTTAATAAAATATAAATACACCAAAAATGTTTTTAAATGAGTGGAAATTTAATCTCCATGTTTACTATTGCTATTATATTGGATATTTTCTTAGTGTTTATACATACATTTACTCAATTAGTATTTATTTTATATTTAGTGCATATCAGACACTAAGCTTCTACTATAGAAATAAATTATTCCATTTCCTCACAATGACTTTGCTATTGAGCATGCACTATATTTCATATTTTTTTTACCTAATATACATTTCAAGGTACTTTAGTAAAATAACTTCAAATTAGGAGATAAATAAATTTTAATTGCCAATTTTTTTGAGGTTTCCATTCCATCTATGTTTTCGGAACCTTCATCTAAATCTCAGTCTTTTAGATAAATACATTTCTCACTATTTGTTAGAAAAGTCATGGGAAAAAGCTTAGTTTGAAAGGAGCAAGCAAAGGGAAATATAAAAAGAGAAGCCCAAACGTTATTTCATCAGTGGAGTGTTTAGCTTAAAAATATAACCAAGTAAATTTAAAATGGAGTTTTAATGCTCAAGCAAATGCATGCATCATTTTAAAAAAGAAGCTTGAAAGAGAGTTCTGTGCAGTGTTATTACCTGGCACAGAAAAATGATTCTGATTAATATTCTTGTTTGATGAATATTATAGATTCTGAGAAACACAAATAAATTAATGAGTAAATGAGTATTTTCCTAAGGCAAATCCATCAGCAAAAAAAATCCAAAAGTATTAAGTCAGTCAACAGAGACTAAACGTAAAAGTATGAAAAGGTCAGTGACTTGTATAATGTAATATAATAAAAGTCCTGGCTCTGGCATGAGAGAGTCTTGCATTGCATTCCTAGTTACGTTGCTTTTGGAGGGCTATATAAGGGTAAACTAGTTAAAACTTGTGAGAATCAGTTTAAAATTAGGACAATAAAATCCATTTTATTCTTCTGTAATTGACAGATGAAAATTTGAACAAAAAATAAAAGTTAAGAATATTCATTTGTTCATTTATAGCATAAGTGTTTACTGAGCACTGATTCTGGATAATGTACTTTATAAGATGCCGTGGCTACAGCTTTATGAGAAAAACTAAATGAATTAATAATAAATACATAATAGTCCATATAGAGTTTTCAGCCTAACAGAGTGTGACAGTCACACCTAAAGTAGCTCACAATGAATCAAATCCTCATATAATACTATTCTATAGATCAGGGATTCAGTACTGGTCCACGGCCTGTTAGGAACCAGGCCACAGGGCAGGAGGTGAGTGGTGGGTGAGCAAGCAAAATTTCATCTGTATTTACAGCCCCTCCCCATCATTCGCATTACCGCCTGAGCTCCGCCTCCTGTCAGATCAGCAGCAGCACTGGATTCTCATAGGAGGGCAATCTCTATTGTGAACTGCACATACAAGGGTTCCAGGTTGCATGCTCCTTGCGAGAATCTAATGCCTGATGATTGATCTGTCATTGTCTCTCATTATTCCCAGATGGGATCATCTAGTTGCAAGAAAACAAGTTCAGAGCTCCCACTGATTTTACATTATGGTGAGTTGTATGATTATATCATTATATATTATAATATAATAATAATAGAAATAGAGTGTATAATAAATGGAATGCACCTAAATCATCCCAAACCACTCTCCTGCTCCCAGCCCCAGGTCAGTGGAAATTTATTTTTCATGAAACCAGTCCCTGGTGCCACAAACTTGGGGACCATTGCCATAGATAGTGGAATCTATGACTTGCTTCTAATGTGTAGAATATGATAAAGGTAACAAGATGTCACTTTCTTGTTTCAATTAAGTTACATAAGATTCAGTCTTAGGACACTGGAGAAAGAAAAATCTTCCTGCTCTGTGTAAAGAAGCAAACGTATTGTAAACTGCCTTTGGAGAAGGACATATGCCAGGGAACTCCAGGTGACTTCTTGGACCAGAGGATGGCCTCCAGACAACAGCCCTCAGTCATATAACCAAAAAGAAATGAATTCTGCCAACAATCTAAATGAGCTTTGTAAAACAATTGCATTCCATATTGTTAATTATATTTTGAAAAGAAATGTAATTTAAATACTAAATAATGAGATTTTAATTATTTTATATATGATCAATTATATACAATAAATTCTTTTCTTATAAATCTAGTTACAACTTTTCTGTTTCTTATATTGAACAAATTTTGAGCTATAACTCAGTCATATTACGTTACTTGCTTTTGCCATTACCATAGCTTGGTAGGAAATAAGGTTTTAAATAATAGTCTTTTAAGTAGGTGACAGATTTAGAATAAAAGATTCATAACAGTTCTAATTTTAAAAAATGACTTCACATGTTTAATGACATAGCAAACAGGTAGTATGTACATTCCTAATTTTTTTTCTTAAATCTGCTTGCATTTAAACAATGTAAAATTAATTGGTAAAGCATGCCATTTAAAAAAAAAATTTAAATTAAAGTTCTGGGATACATGTCCAGAATGCGCAGGTTTGTTACATGGGTATACACGTGCCATGGTGGTTTGCTGCACCGACCAACCCGTCATCTACATTAGGTATTTCTCCTAATGCTATCCCTCCCCTAAGCTCCCAACCCCCCCGACAGGCCCCAGTGTGTGATGTTCCCCTCTCTGTGTCCATGTGTTTTCATTGTTCAGCTCCCACTTACGAGTGAGAATATGCGGTGTTTGGTTTTTCTGTTCTTGTGTTAGTTTGCTGAGAATGATGGTTTCCAGCTTCATCCAAGCATATCATTTTTATTAGATATAGTTGGTAATAGAAGGAAACATATAACTTTTTTTTTGTTGTTTGTTTGTTTTGAGATGGAGTTTTGCTCTTGTTGCCCAGGCTGGAGTGCAATGGCATGATCTCGGCTCACTGCAACCTCCTCCTCCTGGGTTCAAGCGATTTTCCTGCCTCAGCCTCCCGAGTAGCTGGGATTATAGGCATGTGCCACCACACCCGGCTGATTTTGTATTTTTAATAGAGACAGGGTTTCTCCATGTTGGTCAGGCGGGTCTGGAACTCCCGACCTCAGATGATCTGCCCGCCTTGGCCCCCCAAAGTGCTAGGATTACAGGTGTGAGCCACTGTGCCCGGCCAACATATAACTTTTAATAGTTATTTAAATATTAATATGTACATAATGGATACTAGAGTAAATACTGATTGGGAAATACAAACTGTCATTAATAAAATATTTGTTTTCTATATAGCTTTAATATATACTTTTTAACATGTACTTACAACATTTATTTAACATGAATAGAGTAGAAAATGTGTACTTTAATACTTTGCCAGGTGACATGTTTAAGTAGAATGAATAAAACTAGGTTTATCCTCCATTGCCCCTCTTCTTATCAGAGGGGTCATATTTAATATGTGATATCTTTTCTACACTTTATTTTCTACTTCACATTATATGAAGTCTAACCAGAGATCATAAAGTTTCATACTATATCAATGCAGAGGCAGAATCAACATTCTGTACATATAACTTTTTACTTTCTTTGCAGGATTTTTTAGGTAAGGTCTTAGGCCAACTGAACTGCAACTGTTTCATTTACAATAATTTTAAAACAGTAAAATTCTCTCAAGAACTAAGTTTGTACATTTGATGTTGATAAAAATAATGCTAATGGTGAATATTTTTTGAGTATGATAGATGTTGATATTATTCAAATCATTAGATATGCTTTAATAACTTTAAAACCAAATGGTAGACTGTTCCATTTCATTTCTCTTTGTACTTTACCAATTTATACTATGAAAATCATGTATGAAATTTATAGTCTAGAACGTGTGCAGAAATATCATCTCAAAAACAGTAACTCAAAGTCTAATACAGAAAGACATCCATATAAGGAAGCATTTCACAAATATTTCTAAGCTTTGATTTGATATATATTAAGCTTTTACCATTTATCTTATAAATCTACATGATTAAAGAAATGATCAACCTTCTCAACTGGCACAATGTGAAGATGGATAATTTGACTTAGAAAAATAACTAATTGTGTAGTCATGTAAGCCCTTCATTTATGACACAAATCCATAAAGGTCACTGTCATATTTCTTAGAGACTGGATTTTAATGTAAAGCTGAGTTTTATTTTTCTAGAAAACTGTAACTTTTATTGAAAATAGTTCATGTATAAGCAGATTTATGGAATTCAAACTCATGTTGTCCAAGGGTCAATTGTGTGTAATTTTATAATTGTAAAACTCTGTCTTATCTGTAAATGATAAGATATTACAATTAGTTGGTTCTCTATGTTTGAGGGGCAAATAAAATTTGAATAAGTTGTCTTACTCACAAAGACTATGCTTCACGAATAATACACTAAGAACTTTAGTCTCTTCCTACAAATACCTAATTTTATAGTGTATCCTTGCATTTCAAAATTACCAAACTGAAAAGTAGTCGTTCTCTCTCTTAGTGTCAATGCTAATTGTATGGTACGTTCATTACTAGAGTACATTTTTTCTAACTTAAATTTTTAAATTTATTACATTAAATATTAGATTATGCTATTATATAGTAAATTCAAACTGCCTATATAATATTGCATCCTATTAAAATGATACAGACATTAAATTTTATGGGCATTCTAATGATTGTTTTCCATTTTTCCATACTTTTAAAATAAGTTGTTATATGTCCCTTGGGGTTGGGGATTATTTTAGGAATACTTTACTACTTATTAATTTTCCAAAAGTCAATAATGCAAAATATTTACTTCCCAACACACCCTGGCAAGATATTTTATAAGTGAAAGACAGAATTTCATTCTGACCTTTTTAATTCTAAGGCCTTTTCATGTTGGGTTTTTTTTTTTTTTCAATCTGATCTAATTTTTAACTCTCTGTATTTATTACCATAACCAAATTTCATTTTACTTTATTTTTAGCTAGTTATTTCTGCCTAGGCATCTTCT
Source organism: Pan troglodytes (assembly GCF_028858775.2). Taxonomy (NCBI): domain Eukaryota; kingdom Metazoa; phylum Chordata; class Mammalia; order Primates; family Hominidae; genus Pan; species Pan troglodytes. The sequence goes on from NC_072406.2 coordinate 67,081,159, forward strand.
CCTTTTTCATATTTCGACCTAAGAATTTGTTCCTCATGTAAGACTTCTCTGACAAGTCACTTCCTCCCCCAAGTGTAGGTCAAATATTTTGCGATAATCCTTCTTAGCCTTTCCTTTGTATTCAGCGAACACATCTCAGTTTATAATTACATTGCTTGTCAGCGGGTACTTTGGCAATATTTGTGTTTCACTTTATGCCCCTGAGAAGAGGAATCATTATTAGCCAAGCTCCTATCCCAGCTTTTTATCCCGGAGCCCAGCAAATAGCTTAGCCCAGATTAGCATTGATGTTTTGAATGAATGAATTTTAAAAAGAAACGTATCATTTTCACAAAATGTCCTGTTATTTACATTAAAGCTAATTTGTTCTTGTCAAATCTGTATTATATATGAAATTTAGTTTTAACACTTATTACTGCAGCATTTGCTGAATATGCAAGGATCGATAATTGATAAATTCTAAGGAAGTTCTATTTCCTTTAAGACACATTTAAGGTATTGTTGGAGAAAGGGCTATGAATATTGTAAATTCTCACAGAGAGTATGGAGGTGTTTGTACATAAATATATATTCACTATAAAATAATATTTTAAATCGTCAAACTTAGACAAAATATATGCTTATAAAATATAAGAATAAAATTCTAATATACTTGGAAAATAAGAACCAAATCTCAGTCCGTAAGTTGAAATTTATGGTTTATATACAACAAAAACTACTGGGGCTGTTTTTATTTCTGTGACCCAATTAAACTAATCTTTTCTCAAATTTCATCCCTATGTCTGAGTATACTAATATTGGCAAAGCCCTCTCTATCCTAAAATAATGTCTATTTTAATATGTCTTCATAGAAAAGTCATTAAAAAGCAGTGAACATAGCCACTAAGTATGATTTTAATATTTTGGTTGAAATGACTAAATTAATAGAAGGTGACAAAAAGTACCTTAAGAAGAATTTTAAAAAACAAAAACAAAAGATTGAACAAAGCATATGTGGAAATATAAATAATAATTTTATTCCACTTTATTAACACTCTTGTCTAATTAGACAATAATTACTTTAAAAACTAACACTTTCCCCTTAGAATTACTGCTGAAGTTGAAAGGTTCAAGTTTTTAATTACTACTCATAAAGCATGCAGTGAAACTTTCTAAACTATGAAAAGTCTACTATCTTACGATTCAGCAAGATATTTATCTTAGAAAAACGTCATTAATAAGTACAAAATCTCATTTAAATTAACAGCAAGAAACTTTCATTTTCCTTTCCAGTGTCAGAGATGGGTGAAATAAATCAAAATCAAGGATCTTTTGTGGATGAAAGGAAGTAGAAATCTTAAGATTAGAAACTCACTAATGTGATGCCCATGGGCAAAGATGAAATCAGATATTACAGATGATTTTGAAGTTGCAGTTTTAATAATGATAAAGGTATAGTGAAAGGGAGAATTGAAGCAGAAATGAATTTCATACTGTTGCCCATACCAACCAACTCATCATGCCTTTCAAAAGTATATTCTGGCACAACATGGTGGCTCACACATGTAATCCTAGCACTTTGGGAGGTCAACATAAAAGAATGGCTTGAGGTCAGGAGTTCGAAGCCAGCCTGGGCAAAGTAGCAAGACCCAGTCTCTGCAGAATAGACAAAATAAAAAAATTATCCAGGAGTAAGGGCACACACCTGAAGTCCTACCACTCTCCAGAGGCTGATGGGGGAGGATGGTTTGAGCCCAGGAGTTCAAGGTTACAGTGAGATATGATCATGTTACTGGAGGGACAGACTGAGAGCCCAAAAACAAACAAAACAAACAAACAAAAAAGTATATTCCACTAATACCTTGTAAATGGGGGTGTATGAAGTTTTTTTTTAAATCAGATATAATGATAATAGCGTGTGTGCATGGCAGTGTGTGTGTGCGTGCATGTCAGGTTGCATATATTAAGTGTAAACACCACAGTTATTTCAGGAATGGATCATAAATGCATAAGAATCTAAGCGTCCATAAAATACTGTAAATAAATAATTAAAGCTGATTGAGAAATAATGGGGGCTCTGGAGACTGTGCTGAATTTAAACTTAGCAACTTTGCAGAAGTCTACGTCTATTTTTTCCATCTTCCAATTTTTTAGGTAACACTGAGTGTCTGGATTTTCATATGCAATTATGCAATTTATTTTAATTAAACTATTTTCTAGTGTATAGTGTGGCCAAGGAAATGCAGCTTTATGTGCCATCCAGACCATGTTGCAATAGTTTAAAGCCTTGGGCTTAAGGATCTGTTAGTAACATGACATTTGTATGATCAGAGCTATCTCTCCATATGCATTTAGGACCACTGTACTATCATCACGTCCAAAACTTCCTTTCATAATCACAATCTTTGAAAATTCTCACACTTTAGAGTATCTTCCTGCCTGGAAAAATCTATCACAGTAATATATGCACTCACCATAAAGATAATGTACCAGGATGCTGAGGATATACTAGATGGAAATTTTAGAACTGCTGTTGTTCAGGATTTTCTCAAAAGAGAAATATTCATAAATATCAGGTAGTTACTTTACAAAGTAACATATATAAATATATGTATATACACACACATATATTTATATATGCACAAAGGGTTTCTTAAATGCACATGCACCTTTAAAGTAAGAATGCATTTTGGGCATAGTCATCACCAACACAAAGTTCATTCTTGCCTCATGTATTGATTTATGCTTTAACTTTTGTAATCATGTGAGCAATCTTTAAAATGATACCAGATTCCCAGGTTAAAGTCATTTGGATGACATTTATTTATATTTTTTGTACTATTTTGAGTTTGAGGGGTGGTGTTAGAAAATCTTGTAAACTAGCTTTTGGTATTTTCTGCTTATTATTATTTTTTATTTTTTGGTGAGCAACACTAAGACTGGCATTTCAACTTCCAATGAGGGTCCTTATATAATACTCAGTTAAGCATATTACTGCTAAATTCAAACAAATTTTAAAAACAAAAAAAAGATATAAATGATTGAAAGCATGACAAATGTTCCCTGTAGATGTTTTCTAATTTTTAATAAATTGAATTAAAAATATGCCTTTCCAAGTGAATTTTAGATATTGGTTACCACCTTCAAGATCATCATTTATGTATTTGTGAAGGTGAAAGGAGAAGGCATACATAATATTATATCTGTAATAAATATAACTTTTTAAAGTAACATAACATCTATATATGGCAGGAAATAATAATGATACAACATTAAATAGATATAGACCTGATGATATAGTTGGAATTCTCCAAACCCTTGCATAACACTTATGTAATCAATGTGCATTTAAAAACATACAATTGACAATAATATATGTGATATAGTAGATTGTCCAATATTTTGTTGGTCTAAACTACAAAATTTGCCCTGATGATTGCTGTATTGAAGAGAAAAACAATTATTTGTATCTCATGATACTTATCAAAAGAGTTTGTAGACAAATAAAAAACAGACTAGCAAAACACACTCTGTTTCATGTTAATTAAAGGGAGAAATACTGTTTACAGAAATTAGCTTCCAAAAATCATTCTTCGTGAAAACACATAAGTAAACTAATTTTAATACTCTCAGTTATAACTAAAATGGTATCATCCACTATCTTCCACTAACTAAGTATTAAATACAGAGCATAAGCTATTCCAACTGTCATATTAAACAACTTTAAGTATGGCTTATGTCTATAATTTTCTTGTAATCTCATTCTGAATGGAGCTTTCTTGAGCAACGGTAATTACAGAGGAGTTAAGAGTCTGGAAATAGTTATTTGTTTATAGAAAGAAAAACTAATAAGAGAATGAAATACTTAGTCTAATTAGAAAAGTTTTGTTTAAACTTCCATTAGAAGTAAAATAATGCCACAAACTGAAATGAATCCCTGGATATTCTTAAAACATTATTGTTACTTTAGTTTCTTAAAAACAAATTAAGCAGACACTTATTTTTTTCCAATAGCTTGTAAACTTTTGAATCTTGGGTATAATTTTAATTCTTGAGAGTGTCACATATTTGATAAAAAATGTTTGTCTAAGATATCTATGCATATGTGTATCTGAGTATATGCTATATTAACATATGTGTACTAGACTGCCAAGATAAAATATAACTAATCAAAGCATTTATTATTTAACTTTGATTAAATCTATTAGCTTCTTTATAGATTTTGCTCATTTTTAAGAGGAGGTTAGGTTTCTTCCCCCAGGATAAAAGGGATGAGTTATCTGTTTCTCTTGGGACAGATGTAGTGTGGTAAATGCAGTGATAAGAGATAAATGAAAATAAAGAGAAGCCCCTAACCAAACAGAAATGAAAAGAACAATAATAGAGAAGAGTGTCTGGGGACAGTGTTTGAGGTTACTTTTTCTTTTTTCTAAAATGATTTTTTGCAATTCATGAAAACAAGCCTGAAGCATAAACTTGTCATCTCATTTTGAGATGCATTTCTCCTAATATTAGGTATTAAAATATAATGATCGGGCATATTTTTAAGACTCTTTTCACCTTGTTTGAAATGTATTACTTCACAAAGTCTTTGTGGACTTCATGAAATGAACATGGCACTAATATAGGCTATCTACGGAGGATGTACAAAGAGAGAAAAATCAGGACTTGCAAATATTTAGAGGTCAGAAAAATAAAGGGTATGTGGCTAAAGAGATAAGAAGGAGTGAGAGAGAATGCCTGAAGCCAAATGAAGAAAGGATTTCAAACAGGAGAGAATGCTAATATGTCAAGTGCCACTAATAGGTTGAGGAAGATAAGGATTGAGGATTAACTATTGTGTATTTGCAAAACAGAAGTCACTGATGCCCTTGAGAAGAGTGGTTTTAGTGGAGGAGTGGAAACAAAAGCCTGACTAGAGGTTTTCAAGAAAATAGAGTTCATATAATTTGTTAGTGTTTTTTTTACCGTGCAAATGAGCAACCAAATGCGGAGATAGGAAGACAGTGGGGACAATGAGTCCATGAACTTGGCACATATGTGCACTTGTGTTAAAGATAGAGCTATTACCAATGAAAGTAATCTATTAAAAAGTACAGTGCAGACAAAACAGGAGAGAGAATGGACACACCTGCACAGTAAGAGAAAAGTCCTTTCTTAGGTTGGTAGAGGAAATTAGTTCCTCTAGACAGTGGTAATTAACCAGAGAGAAGGTCCAGGATAGGTGGAAGTTTGCGGATGAGAAAGACGTATCGGAGCTTTGAGGATAAAGAGAATGTATGAAGGATTCCTTTGAAAAGTAATAGTGTGAATTAAGTGGCAAAATGGCATACAGTTATACAGTTATTGCATAGGGATGATGGACCACTTGATGTTTGTTTTTTCTTTTATTTTCCAGCTACATGAAGCTGTTGGCACGTAGCATTAGAGTAGACAAACTACTATTTTTATTTTTTTATGTTTAGTTTTCTTTATAATACATTTCTTCAAGTTTACCAATTAAAATATTTTGAATCTCATAATTAAGTCTTAAATATACGTGTTCATGGGTGGTAATTACTTAAAACACTTGGATAGTAGCAAGTAATGAAACTTCTCTTTCTCTTCTGTTGTATTCACCACCACTTTAGCCTGAATAACTGAGCAAATACCAGGTTCTTGGAACACTGGCATAAACTATGTATCTAGAACTATGGCTCTGTCCATCAGCACAAGTTACTAGTAATTCAGAAACTGGTCATTTATATAATGGCATTTATTGCATCTTTACCACGAACAAGATGATTTTTTAAACATGGTTTAAACTATATTATACAAATTATTCAGCTGTGTTTGATACTTCTTATATGTAAGAATCACTTTCCTTTTTATAGATTACTTTTCCTCTTTCTACAATATCTGAAATTTAAGGATGCTGTCTCAGAGAGCCCTTTATTTATGCAGGCAAGATAAGAATCTATCTGAGATACTCTCACATTCTTAAAAACTAAATAGCTACCCATGTGTGTGTGCATAGTGATGTCAGAAGTTCTTAACTGAGTCATAAATTCCAAAGAATCTTAGCTAAAATGAAGCTCATATCTTGCTAATTCTTCTCTGTTAACCCATAAGAAAACAGAAGCCCAGAGAAATTAAAAGATTTGTTCAAGATTTGCTTGATAGCATACTAAGGTGGATTTAGGACTTTGGGCTCTGAATTGCTTAATATGGAAGTGTTGCTCAGGGAAAAGCCCAAACCCCAGCATTACACAATAAATCCATGCAACAAATTTATACATGCAGCCTCTGAATCTATAATTTAAAATATGCAAAACCAAGCATCTTTGAGGAACAAAATTCTGAGATATTATAAGACTTTGAAAGTCATATTAGGCTTTGCTATTGTTCAGATTTTTTAAATAATTTTAATTTTTTTAATTTAAATTTTAAGATTTTGTTGTGGTAAAATGTACATAACATATAATGTACCATTTTAGCCATTTTAAGTTTACAGTTTAGTGGCTTTAAGGACATTCACATTGTTGTATAGCCATCACCACCATCCATCTTCAGAACTTTTCATCGTTACAAACTGGAACTCTATCCATTAAATAGGTGCTCCCCATTAAGCCCTGCTCCCCGCCACTGGTAACCATTATTCTATGTTATTTCTCTATTAATTTGACTATTCTGGGTATGGTATATTTGTGAAATGATATGAAATTTGTGCTTTCAATGGACAAGCATTTGAGGGGATTCAAAATTGAATTATTTTATCACGTTTCAGATGGAACTACAATTATTGAGCATCGCCATTTTAGACATTTTACTAGGAACCTTAAATACATGTTTTATTTTAAATTCTGGATCAAAATTCTGAACTAATTGATTTCATTTCTTTATAAATTGGACAGAAGCTGAGCATGAGAGGTTAGGTAGCCCTCTCAAAGTCAAATATTCGAGGCAAGACTAGAAGTGGAATCTTCAAACCCATGTCCATTAACATTCCACAGAACTTTGAAGTACATTATGCTTGCAGTGATTAAAGCTTGCGATCAAGTGTCTGACTAACCTGAGTTGCAATCCTGACTCTGCCTCTTACATGCTACAATATTTTGGGCAGTTTTCTGAACTTTTCAAACCCTCAGTTTTTCCTTTGCAAAATGTTAAAATGATAGTTTGAAAATCATCTAGAAAGGGTGTTGATTATAGCATAGCACAAGACAGAAACTTTTCCATATCATAAAGAAAAAAATTTAGGATTTTTGAGATACTAAGAAGATTATCATTTATATCTGAAAGGGAATTCAGATTGCTTAGGGAAATTATACCTAAGATGAGACTCATAATGGCAGATAATAATAAAATAGCGATATTTTTCACATATTAAAATGCATGTGTTATTGTATATAACAATTATATATTTAAAAATTGTCCTTCAGATATACTCAAACACGTCTTCAAATACCTTCATATAAGGATATTTACTGAAGTATGATTTGTAATACGAAGAGGTTGTAAACAATTAGAATGTACAGCAATAAAGGATATAATAGGTTAAAGAAAAAATGTATTGTAGGTATAGAATATTTGCTATGTATCTAATTTTTTAAAATCATATTTATAAACTAAAATAGATACTCTAGGATATGTCAAGGAGCTAAGGAAATCATTTAGTTTACTATTTGGATGTTTACACTGAATCTTCAAAGTGTTACATTTTCTTAAAAGAAAATGTTAAAGCATATGTGGCATTTAGTCAAATGTATATGAATATATATTTATGGCTATTTTATGTAAATGCATATATGAGATGTTCTTGAAGTAAAAAATAATTCTGTGTTTTTTTATCTTGACACAAGTTGAAGCTATTACAAAAGCTAATTATTTAATTAAAATAACACTGGAAAAAATGTTTTAAATTTCATTTGTTTAGCTAGAAAATACTTAGGAAGTGAGGAAATAATTTAGATCAATACCATGTGTATATTTAAATCAGATTTTCAAAGTTTGACCTTTTTACAGAAAATCTAACAGCAACAATTATTTCCAGCATTACTCCAAGTCAAATCATTTGATAGTGTTATTTCCTATAGAATAGTAGTGTGTATTAGAATACAATGTCTGAAAACTTAGGCTACAGTAAATTTATAAAATGCATTTTTTTAAATAGTAAACTAACTTTAGCTTACTGTTGTTTTTAATAAAAGTTTTAATTTTTAATTTTTTTAGCTTTTTGACTCTTTGTAAGAACACATGGTATAGCCATACAACGTAGTTTCTTTCTTTATATTTTTATTCTATAACCTTTTTCTATTTTAAAAATTATTAATTTAATTTTTACTTTTAAAGCATTTTTTAAACCTAGACCCAAAAATACACATTAGCCTAGGCCTACACAGGGTCAAGATAATCAATATCCCTGTCTTCCTCCTCCATATCTTGTCCCAGTACAAGACTCTGAGAGGCAATAACATGCACGGAGCTGTCATCTCCTATGATAATAATGCCTTCTTCTGGAATATCTCTTGAAGAACCTGTCCGAGGGTGGTTTACAGTTAATTTTTTTATAAGGAGATGAAGTACACTCTAAAATATCAATAAAACTTACAGTATTGTAAATACATAAATTAGTAATATAATCATTTGCTATAGTTTTCAAGTACTATATACTAAGTGTATGTGCTATTATTTTTATCACTGGCAGCACAGTAGGTTTGTTTATACCAGAATCACAAGAAACGTGTGAGTAATGCTTTCTGAGATGATGTTACAAGGGCTATATCACCAGGAAATAGAAATAGAAATTTTTCAGCTATGTTATAGCCTTATGGGACCACCACTGTATATGTGGTACATTGTTGACCAAAATGCCATTATGCAGAGCATGACCATACAAATGTACAGATGCTCATCAAATTACAATGAGGATACATCCTGTTAAAATCATTGAAGTCAAAAATATTGTAAGTTAAAATGCATTTAATAAACTTTGTCTACTGAACATCACAGCTTAGCTTAGCCTACCTTAACCATGCTCAGAACACTTGCATTAGCTTACAGTTGGGCAAAATCATCTAATACAAAGTTAATTTTATAATAGTGTTGAATATAGTTATGTGACTGATTGAACTGCACTGAACTAAAGTTTCCACTGAATGCATATCACTTGGCACCATCATAAATCCAAAAAATTGTAAATTGAACCATTGTAAGTTGGAGACTCTCTATAAATAAAATATGCGTGTGTGTTTATGTATTTTAAATCATCACTGCCTCTACTTTTGTAATTTTTGCATGGAAATCCAAATCCAGGGAGCAAGACAGCCAATTTTTTTTTTTTTTTTGTATTTTTAGTGGAGATGGAGTTTCACCATGTTGGTCAGGCTAGTCTTGTACTCCTGACCTCGTGATCAGCCACCAAAGTGCTGGGATTACAGGTGTGAGCCACTGCACTCGGCCAAGATAGCCAATTTTAATAATAACCCAGAGCTAAAAATGTCTAGAAAATTAAAATCATCAGCTAATAACCAAACTATTATATAAATATAGATTATTTTCTAGAAAAGAAAAGTTCAAAGGCCATTTAATAGTTGAAATTTTATGATGGGTGCAAATTTTGATGCACTAAGTTTTGCTTTAGATCCTTTTTAAAGAAAGCATTAAATAAGGAATGCTTTACAGAGTTATTGAGATTTTTTAGCAAAAAGAAGTCCTCATTATTTTTGTTTTGGTTTCCTGTGCTTTTGGTGTCATATCCATAAAATCATTGCTGAGACGAACATCATGAAGCTTTTCCCTCATATTTCTTTTTGCACTTTAATGATTTGAGTCTTACATTTACGTCAATAACCCATTTTGAGTTTTTTGTGTGTATGGTGTAAAATTGTGTCCAATACCATTCCTTTTTATATTCTTATCTATTTTTTCCACCACCATGTGTTGATTAGGCCATTGTGACTTTTTGGCACCCTTAGTGAAGATCAGTTGACTATATATACATAGATTTATTTCTGAGTTCTGTATCATATTCCAGTATTCTATATGTCTGTTGTACAAGTGGTACTATATCAAACTAAAAAGGCTCTGTACAGCAAAGGAAACAACAGAGTGAAGAGGCATTTTGCCTTAACAGAATGGGAGAAAATATTTGCAAAATGTATATTTGATAAAGGTTTGATCTCCAAAATACTTTATTTTTGAAACTCCTGTAACTCAATAAAGCATGTGACTTGATTTTAAAAATGGGCTAAAGACTTGGAAAGACAATTTTCCCCAAAAGAACTATAAATAGCCAATAGATATATTTAAAAATGTTCAATGTCCCTAATGATAAGAAGAATGCAAATCAAAGTCAACAAGAGATATCTCCTCACACCTGTCAGTATGGCTATTACAAAACAAAAACAAAGAAATCAAAACAATAAAACCCCAAAGACAGTACGTTTTTAGTAAGAATGTGGAGAAAGTGGAACTCTTGAAAACTGTTGGTGGGAATGCAAAATGGTGCAGCCACTATAGAAATCACTACGGAGGTTTCTAAAAAAATTTAAAAATGGAACTACCATATGATTCAGTAATCAAAATTCTTGGCATTTATCCAAAAGAATCAAAATTACAGTCTCAGATACAATCATATACTAGTACTCTTATGCTCATTGCGACTCTATTTACAATATCCAAGATGTGGAAACAACCTAAATGTCCATCAACCAGTACATGAATAAAAAAATGTGCTACATATATAATATATACTGACTAAGACTCTCTCCTTTGACCAAAACTTTATTTGGACTCTTTTGAATCTTATGCTTGGCTAGGTCTAACCTTGGGCTTCTCTTTCTGTCCTTGTTGAATCCAGTTTGAGCAAGATTCCTGCTAAGTCAGCTTAGGAAAAAAGCTTCAATATCTTATGACACTGGACTCCATTCAGCAATAATTCCATCAAGTTGATGTAGCTAGAAACCTTGTTTTTCTGTATGTTTCCTCTTAGTAATTTTCCATTCACTGAACCCCACCCTGCTTTTTGGTATAAGTCTCCACTTGTCATGGTGGAAGTCAGAATTGAGTCCAATCTCTCTCTGCTCCTTTAAGACCCCTTTGCTGGGGTCCCTATACCTATTACCATGCCCATCCTTGAACAATATCTGCCTTAACATCTTTAAGAAAATTCTGCAATATATAATACAATGTTGTATGGTAGAAAGTTTCAGTCAAGCCAGGTAAAGCCCTAGAGATCTGCCAAACAACATTATGGCTGTAGTCAAAGATTATACACTTAAAAATTGGTTAAGAGGATAGGTCTCACGTTAAGCATTCTAACCACAATAAAATAAAATTAAAAAAATAAAATTAAAAAAAGTCTTCACTAGCATTAAAAATTATTAATTATAAATTTATTACAGAGCTGTCCTCAATTAAATTAAAAAATAAAATTGTCAGCCCAATGAAGGCATTATCTTAAAAATTAGAATTAATGTGCAAAGAGTAGAATAATGGGAGTGGTAAAAATTGAAGTTATAAAAGTTATGTTCTACCCTCAACCATCCCATTAGTTAGGTAGACTGGGTGAGTCATTTTTTTTTCTCTACGCCTCAATTGTACTTCTTTAGACTTGGGCTAATCATACTAAACAAATGGGATTGCTATTATGTTAAAACATAGACATTAACAAACAGCAGTTCAATCTGACTCTGGCTAACTATATACTGAATAGAATGCTTAATGTATTTTAACCGTTCTCACAGAAGTAGAATTAACAATATAAACAATAAATTTCCAAATCCAAAGTTTAAGAGATGTTAAGGCAAATACTGTATTGTCTGAAAAGTATACACTTTTGAAAAATACATAGGATTAATATTGAAAATATCAGAATATGCTTAAACAAGTATGCTTACATAGGTTTTCTCCTTTCATCTCAGTTTGAAAATCTAGCCATGTAAAATCAGTTTCTAGTTACTAGTGATTCACAGATAAGCTTCACCCATTAAAATTTCCATTCCTACTTAAGAACCACAAAGAAGTTAAACCCCAAAAGCAGCATCTCAAAATCAACTCTGAAAGGCAATTACTTTTTCAATAAGTAAAATTCATGAGGAAAATTTGTCACTGCATTAGCAAGTTGTCTCTCCATAGAATAAAGAACCAAAGCTTTACTTGTTCATTGTGTATGAGAAGATCAGGATCAGTCAGTTAATGCTTGTGTTGAGAACATTTATAGTGTCAAAATAAGGTTAATAATCCTAAAAATTAGATAACTTAATAAAGCAACATTAGACTACCTAAAAATTCCAATGCTCAAAAAGTAATTCAATATTTTTAGATATGCTAAATTGGGTATCTGCTTTCTCAGTAACGTTTCCAAAATACCTATCTTCTCTGCACATTCAATTTTTCTTTCTTACTACAACTCTTTAGCCACAACTACATAAACCTTAAAATAAAATTTTCTGATATTATTATTAATATATATGTCCACATATGTAGATAAAATGGCTATAAAATAGGTAATTTTTAAAGTTTATGAGCTAAGTGATGCTAACAGAAGCAATTCTACAAATACATATGCAAAGTGTATTATTCATTTAAAACAATTAACATAAAGCACTCTTTTTTGGATATGGTAACTACCAAAGTCAAAAAAACAAAGAGCTGAAATATTATGTAAATTGTTCACAGAAACTGTTGATCTCCAAACCAGTCAATTATTATCACGGCTTGAATGTTATATAAAATGGTAGAAAAATTCTTGATCAACACTTACATTTTGCCTCTGACTACTTTCCTCATTAACTTACTAGCCATGAAAAGCACTGTGCAAAAGTTAGCAATTAGGGACTGAATAAAGTTTTAAGTGGATCAGTATAACATATTTGGCATATCTATGACACTTCTATCAACATTCATCAATTTAAGAAATAATGACATTAAGTAATTGTGTTCATCCCAAAAACCCAGATATCAAATACTATTTGCATGACTGTGCTATACATAGAGCAGAAGGCAGTGAAGACATGATCTTTGCTTTCGTCACCTATGAAGACAAATATATTGAGTCACCTATGAATACAATATATTGGAGTGTGCTCTATAAGACAAGTAGATGCCAACTCCTACTGGTCTTGGAGAAAATGTAAATAATTCCATTGGTTGGGAGCAGCAAAGTAGGTAGCAATTTCACAGAATGGGTGGTATTGGGGCATGTTCTTGAAGGAATGAGAGGTCATCAAACAGACAAAAACATTTTGAACATAGGTTATAAGCAATAAAGAGACTGTGGAGGTGCAAAAAATACAGTATGATCAAGAAATTGTATAGTCATGTGCCACTTAACAATGTTTCTGTTAATAATGGACCACATATATGAGGTGATCCCTTAAGATTGGAATGGAGCTGAAAAATGTCTATCTTCTGTTGACACTGTAGCTGTCATAACATTATAACACAATGCATTACTCATGTGTTTGTGGTAATGCTGGTGTTAACCTACTGCACTGCCAGTGTATAAAAATACAGCACATGCAATTATATATAGTACGTAATACTCAATAATATTAATAAACACCATATTACTGGTTTGTGTATTTACAAGACTACCTTTTTTTTTTTTTTTTTTTTGAGATGGAGTCTCGCTCTGTTGCCAGGCTGGGCTGGAGTGCAGTGGCGCCATCTCGGCTCACTGTAACCTCTGCCTCCTGAGTTCAAGTGATTCTCCTGCCTCAGTCTCCTGAGTAGCTGGGACTACAGGAGCACGCCACCACTTCCAGCTAATTTTTATATTTTTCGTAGAGACAGGGTTTCACCATGTTGGCCAGGCTTTTCTCGATCTCCTGACCTTGTGATCCACCCACCTCAACTTCCCAAAGTGCTGGGATTACAGGCATGAGCCACCATGGCCAGCCACAAGACCACATTTTTTATAGTTATTTTAGAGTATACATCTCCTACTTATTAACCAGAGTATTTGAATTTTGCATTTTAAGCTGTGGGGAGTTGCTAAACCAGTAATAACTATAATAAGAATATCAACTAATGTTTGTCAGTACTGTTAATATCATTCACCAACTTATAAAATCACCTATTATATTTGAAACTGTTTATTATCTCAGTGTCCCTAGAAAAGCAAGTACTGCATTAGGTGCATAAGATGATGACCTTCATTGAAGGTCAGTGAGCAAAATGTCCAATTTTTTTCTCAACTTGGCTGACTATGAGACAGAGGAGTTCCTCTGAGCAGGTGAGGTATGTGCTTATGACTTACAAATGATCCCTAAAACCTTCTTATATGGTATGGTGTAAATGAAAGTACAAAATAATTTATGACAGTACATAGCAGAACAAAAGAGGAAAATATGTTTTAATTATCAATTAAAAATTACCTCCAATCAAACTTCAAATATGAAAACCCACAAATAAATTGCATCTCTATTGAAATAGCACAGGCACTTCATGGTTTAGATTTGTAGAAATGTCTCTGAAAACTCTGTATTTCCTACTTTTATGTTTGTTTATATTTAGGAGCAGCCTACACATAATTTGGCTCACTTAAAAGACTTTCTTAATGAGTAGTAATCTACATAGTTCCTTGCTGCTTTATTTTTTAGATTGGGCTGGGGAAGTCAATAACCACTAGAAACTCTCAAACCAAGAAATTCTCCTGAAGCAATCTTTCAGCTGTAAACCACCTCAGCTAGGAACCCATTGTATTCCTATAAATTTCCTTCAGTATTCCTAAGACTAAACTAATCTGAACCTCATGACTGACAATAAGTTGAGAATGACCTTTTGCACCAGTGCATTAATTGTGAAAGCTTTCTGCAGCAGGAGCTAGGAAATTACTCTTCTGAGTACAGCAGCCAGAGCACTGAAATGGCTCTGGCTGCTGTACTCAGAGGAGTATTTTGAATGGCAATGCTTAACTCTTCAGCCACACATCATCTACATTTTTATATTTTACAGACATTTTAGATGTGTCCATCATCCTCCAAGGAAATTTGATTTCTGAATAAGAAATTTCTTTTCACCCTGTGATTTCTACATGATACTTATAGAAACAGTTTGACAGCTTTGGAGAGGATATCTTATGCTTCATGTAGACTTTCTGCTTATGGAGTTTAACACACTCATAAATTTAGCTTTACTGACTTTACAATCTTTTATATGAGAACAGAAAAGTCAGCAAATTTGGAAATAGAAAGTTTCTGTTCCGCCACATATAAAGTATGCCAAGTAATACTTTGGCCACTTCACAGGGAAGAAAAGGATATATATCCAAATTTATATAACATTCAAGAAAATCTTTAATTATATTCCAGAGCTGATAATTTAAAATTTATCTTCAATAATTTTATTTGTTTCCAAACTACCTGCTGCTGAGAGAAAAATAAGAATATGCAATTTGAAGGCATGGCTTGTAGTGTATCATAGCTCTATTTATTATATTATTATATTCATCTACATACACTGAACTGAAATTGTAGAGTTCATTTATCATTTAGATCAACTTTTAAGAAGATATATTTCCAATTCTTACCTGTCCATCTCAAATTGAGCTCACTATATTCACTTTATGTATAAATGGTATGTATACATGAGCAAAATATAAATACAAGCAGTGATATATTTATTGCACTTTGTATCTTAAACTAGTATACGTTTGCTTCCAGCAGTATTTTGATTTTACTGCAATTCAGATATTCTGATTATCTTTTACCTAAACTTTAACAATCAAAACAACTTATCAGTCATCTAACTTTAAACTTCCTCTGAAATCATAGTCTTTGCACACGAAATCTGACTGGGGTTAAATGTTCTTCTTGTTCTCTCTGATTGAGCCTTCCCTGGGACATCTCATGCATAGAAAAGAGTTCACAAATAAAAATCGGTTAGAGCTGTGATTCAGTTTACATAAGATCTAGAAATATAAGTTCCATAACTTCTAAACGAAGTCATATCCTTAAGCCATTCTTAAACTTAAAAGCGAATAACTCCAAACATCCCTGATTGAGTAACTCCAAACATCCCTGATTGAATAACTCAAAATAATAAGCTCATCAATCTGATAGGAATGTCAACCTCAGATACATTGCCAAGAAAATGAAAATGATGTAGTAAAGATTAAATGAGAAAATGATGCCACATACTTAGCATAAATGCAAACACAAAATAAATACTCAAGTAAATAAAACCATTCTTTTTTTAAATGTATTCTAAAACAACAACAATAACAACAACAACAAAACAGGATACAGGTGCAGAACGTGCAGGTTTGTTACATAGGTATACGTGTGCCATGGTGGATTGCTGCACCTATGACCTGTCCTCCAAGTTCGCTCCCCTCATACCCTACCCCGCAACAGGCCCTGGTGTGTATTGTTCCCCTCTCTCTGTCTATGTGTTCTCATTGTAGAGTAACTCCCACTTATGAGTGAGAACATGTGGTATTTCGTTTTCTGTTCCTGTGTCAGCCATAAAAAGAAATACAACCATTCTTAGGATGATATTTCTCCTTACCCTTCTCTTTTTACACCGAGAAGAATTATCACTTTGACAACTGACGCTCTCTTTCTTTCTTTCCTGAAAGTAAGTTACACTGTAACTTATATGAGTAAATGAGCTCTTTATATGAAGCTTGACATTTAAATTCTAAAGGATTCTTAAACACATGTGTAACAACACCATGTGTTAGTTAATCCTATCATAATATATCATGTTCATATATTAGATTAATACAATTAATCACATTCTAAATTGACAACATTTTCTGAGATCTTGGTTTCTTAATATTTGCAGTAGAAACAAATATTTTTTCTCACCCTTGAGAATTAAAAGTGAAGCAGAAACTTTAGAGTCATGTTAAGTTGCTGACTATCTAACTTGGTTTCTGAATGATAAAGTAGACTCTAATGGTGATTGCTTTTTCAGTATCAACTTTCAGTAATATTTGTATTTTTCTATCACACCTTTCCCTGAAGAAGAAATGCTTTCAGATGAATAGGGAAAGACTCTCTAAGTATAGGTTTGAGTTTTAGAATGGGCTAGATTGGAGAGTTTTAGATGGAAGAGGGAGGTATCAATCAAGTACAGAAGTTAATGCTACAATAATTACTTGGGAAAATTCTCACACTTCAGTGATTGCCAATCAGCCTGCACTATTTACTGAGTGAAATGTCTATGGTTATCAGAAATCGTACAAGAAAAAACCAAACTGAAACAAAAAATAGTGTAGTTCTTTTTTTCTCAACGAAGTATATTTAAGAGCATTAATTTAGATCCAACTAGGCCTAGGTTGGAGCACAGGATTTTCCACTGTGATTAACTTAAACTCTCTTGTTTGAAGTTGTCTCACCTATAAAATTTGGGACAATTGTAGTAATTCCAGAATGAAAATAAAATGATGTACATACATCATTTAGTATATTAAAAATTCTCAATAAGAATTGATTTTTCTGTTAATATGATTATAATATAATTTGAGGCTACAACTAAAGAATGAAATGAATAGAAATGTAAACAGAATGGTCACTTTTGAAAGGGCTTATTCTGTTTAGAAGAATATATAGACATGATCAAATAAATGTTCAGATAAATTTATAGAGATGTCAAATAATAACTGCAAATTGTGCAATTCAACATAAAATGTCGAGAGACAATGAGACAAAATACCTTTTTTATTCAAGTTTTAAGAAAAATTATTGAAGTTTAGAAAATCTATGGAATAAATAGAACAATACAAGCATACCTTGTTTTGCTGCTCTTTGCTTTATTTCACTCCACAAATATTCCAATTTTTACAAATTGAAGTTTTGTGGCAACCTGGTGTCCAACAAATCTAACAGCATTGTTTTTCCAATAGCATGTGCTCACTTCATGTCTCTGTGTCTATGTTTTGGAAATTATCACAATATTTCAAACTTTATTATTATTATTATTTGTTATAGAGATCAGTGGTCTTTGAGATCAACTACTATTGTAGTTGATTCGGGCCACCACAAACCAGGTCCATAGAAGATGATAAACTTAACTGATACATGTTGAATGTGTTATGACTGCTCCACCCACTTCAGCTTCGCTGTTTCCAGAGGCACACAATATTCAAATTAGGCCAACTAATAATTGTACAGTGGTCTCTAAGTGTTCAAAGGAAAGGAGGAGTCCCAGGCCGCTCATTTTTAATCACAAGCTAAAAACAAATAAGCTTAGTGAGAAAGGCATGTTGAAAGCCCAGAGGCCAAAAGCTAGGCCTCAAGCACCAAACAGCCAACTTGTGAATGCAAAGGAAAAGTTCTTGAGGGAAACTCAAAAAGTGCTACTTCAGTGAGCACATGAATGATAAGAAAACAAAACAGTCACACACCAGGGCCTGTTGTGGGGTAGGGGGAGGGGGAGGGGGAAGGGATAGCATTAGGAGATATACCTAATGTTAAATGATGAGTTAATGGGTGCAGCACACCAACATGGCACACGTATACATATGTAACAAACCTGCACGTTGTGCACATGTACCCTAAAACTTAAAAGTATAAACAAAACAAAACAAAACAAAACAGTCTGATTGTGGATATAGAGAAAGTGCTACTGGTTTGGATAGAAAATCAAACCAACCACAACATTCCCTTAAACCAAAGCCTAATCCAGAACAAGGCCTTAACTCTCTTAAATTCTGTGAAAACTGAGAGAGGACAGGAAGCTGCAGATATTTGAAGTTAGCAGAGGTTGTTTATAACATTTAATGAAAGAAGTAATCTCCATAACATAAAAGTGTAAGATGAAGTAGCAAGTGTTAATGGGTAAGCTATAGCAACTTATCTGGAAAATTTAGCTAAGATCATTGTTGAAGGTGGCTACACTGAACAACAGATTTTTAATATAGATGAAAATACCTTCTATGGAAGGATGCCGTGTAAAACTTTCATAACTAGAGAGAATTCAATGCCTGGCTTCAAAGCATCAAAGTACAGGCTGACTATCTTGTTATGGATGAATGTAGGTGGTGACTTTAAGTTGAGGCTGATACTTACTGACCATTCTGAAAATCAGAGGGTTGTTAAGATTATGCCAAGTCTACTATAACTGTGCTCTATGAATGGAATAACAAAGCCTGGATAACAGCCCATATATTTACAAGATAGATATGAATATTAATTTTTTCCATTGGGGCTTCAAATGAATATTTAAGCCCCAATGGAAAAACAAAGAATATTTTCAAAGTATCACTGCTCATTGACAATGCACCTAGTCACCCATAAGCTCTGACGGAGATGTACAGGGAGATCAGTGTTGCTGTGATGCCTGCCAGCACAACATCCATTCTACAGCCCATGGATCAAGGAGTAATTTTGACATTCAAGTTTTATTATTTAAGAAATACATTTCACAAGACTATAGCTGGCATAGGTAGCCATTCTTCTTATGTATCTGGGCAAAGTAATTTGAAAACCTTCCATTCTAGATGCCATTAAGAACATTTATAAATTATAGGAGGAGATCAAATAACAACTTTATCAGGAGTTTGGAAGAAGTTGATTCCAACACTCATGAATGACTTCGAGAGGTTGAGACTTCAGTGTAGATAATACCTACAGATGTGGTAGAAATTGCAAGGGAACTAGAATTAGAAGTGGAGCCTGAAGATATGACTGAGCCTGAAGATATGACTGAATTGCTGCAATCTCATGATAAAATATACACAAATGAGCAATTGTTTTGTGTGGATGAATACAAAAAAAGTGGTTTCTTGAGATAAAATCTATTCCTGGTGAAGATGCCATGAACTCCATTGAAATGACAACAAAGAATTTAGAATATTACATAAGTTTAGTTGACAAAGCAGTGGCAGGTTTTGAGAGGATTGACTCCCATTTTGAAAACATTTCTACTGAGGGTTAAATGCTATCAAACAGCACTGAAATCTATGGGGAAATCTTTCATGAAAGAAGAAAAGTAGCACTGGCAGTTGAAAGTTAAAAGCTTCCCATTTCTGATCGAAAAGATTCTTTCAAATCAGAAAATAAACGAAAAAAAAAAAACGCCCTATTTTTGTATTTTAATTTCCACCCTAAATTTCTACTTCGAGCTTTATTTTAGCATGCCCATTCCTTAGGTTTCCTTTTGTTTTGAATAATACTTCCATAGCTATCCTGAAAACTTTTAACAAGTTAAAGTAAAATGATGTGATTATAAGTTAAGTCATTGCAGGGATGGATGTTTTTATCTATGTATGTGTATTTTTCCCCAACATCTCCCCTGACCATCAGGTTGTCATCTTATAGGATACAGTGGAAATTTACGTTTCTTTTAGAGATGGTGTATCACTATGTTGCCCAGACTGGACCCAGATTCCTGGGGATCAAGCACTTCTTGGCCTCCTGTGTAGCTGGGATTACAAATGCACATCAATGAACCCAGCTAGTGCCAATTTTTGAAGATATTATTGTTATTATGTCTTTGCAGAAATAAAGTTATTTTATTTATTTGTAGTTACTACACAAGAAATGACTTTCATAGATAAAAATTAGTAACAAATTTCAAATAGAATGGAAAGAGTAAATTATCTAAAATATCAGAAATAACTTATTTTAGCTTATATATACTTGATAGTTTAAAAAATATTTTTCTTTCAAAGTAGCATACTATATTTCTGCTGTGAAATTTTTTAGTTCACATATCATGATCTTTTAAACTTATTTTATTTACAGGTATATCTGCATATAAATTTAAATCTTCATGTTGAAAATACATGATTACCCGAGAACACAGTTTAATTTATTTAAAACAGTTACATTATGTTACACTTATATTTTGTTTTTATTTTTTCATTATGTATATCGCTATGCTTATTGAAATGTATATGTATATACCTCTTTACATGCTTGCAATAGTTAACCTCTGCAGAAATGTTTATGCTTATTTTTGCTTATTCCATTTATGGTCAGAGAGAGAGAGAGAGAAAAGGAGGGAAGGAAGGAAGGAAGGAAGGGGAAGGGGGGAAGGGGAAGGGAGGAAGGGAGGAAGGGAGGGAGGAAGGGAGGAAGGAAGTAAGGAAGAGGCAAGGAAGGCAAGGAAGGCCAGCAGGAAGGAAGAAAGGCAGGAAGGGATGGAGGGAGAGTGAAAAAAAGAAAAAGAAAAGAAAAAATAGCCAGGAAGACTGTTCTTACATAAAAACGTTCTCACCTATTGGTTATTTCTTATTCTAACAGGCACTTACGATACTATTTAGGCCACCTGCTAAGTTCTGTATACAGTGGCATCTGTACATTCCCTTCTTATCATTGGTAGAGAGACTCCTAAATCAATACTCATCCTGAGAGTGAGCTTTAATATAGTATAGGTGGTATTTATAAGTAATGAAGCAGTCAAGAGGAGAAACAAGTCCATGTTTATCTGAAATGACTATCTTCTCATTCAATGCAGTTACAGCCACCTACAGAAAGGGAAAATCATCCAAACAGAATTTAAGAAAGTTTACATTCGCTTGACTGGAAATCACAGGCAAATTGCTTTGTTGGCATGGGATAAATAAAAGTTAGACACGTTTGGATATTAGGAGAGATGAGCTAATTTGAAGTATTGGAATTAAAAAATTAAGTACATAGATTTCTTGAAACAATCACTCACAGATACAGTGACATGGGTTTGCTCAAAGAATAGAGAAGACTGGCACATTTTGACAGAATGTTGCCTTGGGTTTATTATTTGCATCAAATCTGCTCGATAGTTAAGTGCTGTATAGATTCTGTGTTTAGAAGGATTCCGAGGGTGTCTGTTGCTGAGCAGAAAAAAAGCTACAAACTATTTGCTATATCAGCCAGGGGAAACGGAATGAGATGAGATATTTGTCACTCATGTGGTAGTGCAAAGATCTGCAGCTGTGCTGCCTTACAGAACCTGGTTTTCCACCCTCTACATCATTTCAAAACTATATAAATTTGATCAATTACTTAACCTTTTTAATTCTCTATTTTCAATTTTATCACTTGTAAAATGAAGATAATAACAGCTACCCTGATTACCTACAGTGAATTTAGAGGTCATAGATAAATGTTCTAACATTATGCCTGGCACATGATAGCCAACATTTACCTAATGCCTTCTATTATGATTTCTTCCCTGACAACTGAGCCACCTTTTATCTTTAGAAGGCACCATTTTTTAACTATTGCCAGTGTCATTTGTGTAAAAGTTTCTTAGTAAAGCAGCCTTTGATAATGATTATGACTTTTCTGTGTCCTCAAGAAAGGTTCCTTGACTTATATAATAAATTCCTCTTTGTCTTTCACATTTAAAAGGGAAAGTCAATATTAATCAA
This sequence comes from Pan troglodytes, assembly GCF_028858775.2. NCBI lineage: Eukaryota > Metazoa > Chordata > Mammalia > Primates > Hominidae > Pan > Pan troglodytes. Next base: position 67,103,426 of record NC_072406.2, read on the forward strand.
ATGAGTGTGTTCATAAAAGTAATGTCCTCCTCTTCAGAAGAGGAAAAACAGCATAGGTTTACCCAAAATCTGTTTCTGTGCTTAGAATAAAGATCTAGTGTCTGAAATCATAATGGCATTCTAACAAAGGATTAAACAAATAACTTCAGAAAACATAATATACCTTAATGATATTTCAAAGTATTTATCAATGTTATTGCCAACTTTGAAAGGTGAGAATTTTGTAACATGATTTGACAATGCTTAACTACAGGTTTTATGTAAAAGAAAAACTAGTCACTTACATGTTCCTCAAATTATTAGTTCATATGTTACGGAAGAAAATGTTTGCCACATTTCTGAATAAAAGTCATCAAAATATTGTGATCTAGATGTCACGTAAACTTAATTACCAAGACCCTATCTTAAGTGACTCTATCAAGACTCATAACCAGAAGTAACAAAATCTCTGAAGGAAAGGATTTCTGCATGTTTTCAATATGATAGAAAATTATTTTTTATTGTTCTATGATGATAATGATGGCAATGCAGTCCCACCTCACTTTTGAAACCAGACTTCAGTGTTTCTCTGAATACTTTTAAGTGTGGCCAACAGCAAAGTGGCTGAAGTAGTAGGATTGAAGACTGTTAGCCTTAAGGACAAAAATGGTAATACAATTTTCATCATACTATAATTTTACCTAATATTCCTTATATTGAATGTCAGGAGAAATATATTCATATATATTATTTCCGTTAATGCATTTTAATAATATATTTAGAATGTTACATTATTTAGCATCTCAGTAGCAATAAATAGTTTTTTATTTCTTTATCTTTTTAACACTTTGTAAAGAAAATACATTTTACTGGTAAGTTATGCATTGCATAGGGGAAAACAAATGGACAAAATGAACATATGAAAATCAGCTATGCCTTAATGATTATATTTTATGTATTTTAAATATAGTATTCCTAAATCTATTTTACAAATGATGCTCAGTAAAATCCTTGACCTCTCCATTGCAGCAGGTTCCCAGCATGAAGGGGCTAAACTAACAAAGCTAGGGGCCTGGCATTAGCCCCCCAGAGTTACTGCAAGCAGGCCCGGAGTACTAAACTAATCTTTGGCCCCCTGAGATCTTCCAGAGACAAAGTCAATCGACTGAACCCACCATATTCCTCTATCAAACTCCCAAGGGAATCAAGGAAGATAAAAGCAAATACCTTATCCAAAGGGCAGCAACTTCCAAGATTGAAGGAACATCTGCCCACACAGATTAGAATGTACCAGCATGAGAACTCTGGACACTAAAAAATCCAGGGTGATCATCCTCCAGATGATCATGCTAGTTCCCCAGCAATGGTTCTTAACCAGGCTGAAATGACCGAAATGCCAGAAACAGAATTAAGAATATTGATAGGGATGAAGATTACTGAGATTCAAGAGAAACTCAAAACCCAATCCAAGGAGTCTAAGGAATACAATACAACAATACAAGAACTGAAAGACAAAATAGCCATTTTAAGAAAAAACAAAGCTGATCTGATAGAGCTGAAAAACTCACTTCAATAATTTCAAAATACAATTGCAAGTATCAACGCAAAATCAACCAAGTGGAGCAAAGAATCTCAGAGGTTAAGTCTGGTACTACAAATTAATTGTCATACAAAAATAAAGAAAAAAGAATAAAGAATGGACAAAACCTTTGAGAAATATGGGATTATGTAAAAAGACCAAATCTCTGGCTCCTTGGCATCCCTATAGGAGAAAGAGTAAGAAAGAAAGCAACTTGGAAATCATATTTTGGGATGTAGGCCATGAAAATTCTCCAACCTCACCCAAGGGCCAACACTTAAATTCAGAAAATACAGAGAACCCCTGTGAGATACTATACAAGGTGGCCATCCCCAAGAAATGTAGCCGGCAGATTCTCCTAGGTCAAAATGAAAGAAAAAATGTTAAATGCAGCTAGAAAGAGGCAGCAAGTCACCTACAAAGGCAACTACATCAGGCAAACAGTGGATCTTTTAGAAGAAACCCTAAAAGCCTGAAGAGATTGGGGGCCTATATTGAGTATATTTTTTAAGTGATAATGCTTCAGATTTCTTCCTACACAATTAGAAAAAATAATCACAACAAATTAGAGAGGAAATACAATAACCTTAAAGATAATCTGGGTCTTATCTAATTCCAACCAAAAATTTATATCTAGCCAAACTAAGCTTCATAAGTGAAAGAGATTAAGATTCTTTTCAGATAAGCAAATGTTAAGGAAATTTGTTAGCACACGACCTGCCTTAAAAGAGGTCCTTAAAGGAGTGTTAAATATGGAAAGGAAAGACTGTTACAAGACATTATAAAAACACACTTTAGTGCATAAATCGACATTCTAAAGCAACTACACAATCAAGTCTGCATAATGGCCAGCTAAAAACATGATTAAAGGATCATATCTGCACATATCAGTATTAACCTTGAATGTAAATGAGCTAAATAACCTAATTAAAAGGCATAGAGTGGCATGCTGAATAAAGAAGAAAGACCCAACTGTAACTGTATGCTGTCTTCAAGAGAACTATTTCACAAGCAATGACACACAGAATCTCAAATTAAAGGGATGGAGAAAAATCAATCAGACAAACAGAAAAGAGAAAAAAGCATGGGTTGCTATTTTAATTTAAGAAAAAACAGAGTTTAAACACACAAGCAATTAAAAAGACAAAGAAGGGCATTACATAATTGTAAAAGTTTCAATTCAACAAGAAATCCCAGCTATCCTAAATATATACATGCCCAACACAGGGGCATCCAGATTTATAAAACAAGCTCTTAGAGACCTACAAAGAGACTTAGATAACCACACACCAGTAGTGGGAGACTTCCAACAGCCCACTGACAGTATTAGACAGATCATCAAGGCAGAAAATTAACAAATATATTTGGAACCTGAACTTGACACTTAGCCAAATGGACCTAACAGACATAGACAGAACTTTCCACCAAAAAACAACATAATATACATTCTTCTCATCTGTACATGACACATACTATATAATCAACCACACAATCACCCATAAGACAATCCTCAGCATATGCAACAAAATTGAAATCATACCAACTGCACTGTCAGACCACAGCACAATAAAAATGTAAATCAATACTAAGAAGATCACTCAAAATCACACAAATACATCAAAATGAAAAAAGCTGCTCCTGGATTACAATGTGGGTAAACAATGAGATTAAGGCAGAAATCAAGGAATTATTTGAAATGAATAACAAAGATACAACACATCAGAATCTCTAGGACACAGCTAAAGCAGTGTTAAACAAAAATAAACAAACCCTAAAGCTAGCAGAAGACAACAAAAAACCAGAGTCAGATCTGAACTGAATGAAATAAATTAAGACCTGAAAACCATACAAAAGATCAACAAATTTAGTGGTTGTTTCTTTGAAAAAATAAATAAGATTGATAAGTAGACTACTGAAAAATAAAGGTCTGAATATCCACAATCAGAAATGACAAAGGAGACATTACTTCCAATTCCACAGAAATACAAAAAAAAAAAAAAACCTTCAAGTAACATTACAAACATGTCTATGCACACAAACTAGAAAACCTAGAAAAACTGATAAATTCCTGGAAATACAACCTCGCAAGATTGAACTAGAAAGAAATTGCAACCCTGAACAGAGAAATAATGAGTTCCAAAATTAAATAAGTAATACAACGCCTACCAACCAGCAAAAGGCTTGGACCAGATATATCCACAGCTGAATTCTATCAGATGTATAAAGAAGAGCTGCATCATTTCTACTGAAACTATTCCAAAAACATTGAGAAGGAGCAACTCCTCCTCACTGATTCTATGAGTCATGCATCATTCTGATATCAAAACCTGGCAGAACACAACAACAATAACAACAAAAGAAAACTTCAAGCCAGTATTCTTGATGGACATAAATCCAAAAATCCTCAGAAACAAACAAACAAAAACTAGCAAACCAAATCCAGCAGCATTCTAAAAGCTCATTCACCATGATCAAGTAGGCTTTATCCCTGTGATGCAAGGTTGGTTCAACATATGCAAAGTTAGTAAATATGATTCACCACATCAACATAATTCACAACAAATCCACATGATCATCTCAATAGATGCAGAAAAGTCTGTTGATAAAATTCAGCAGCCCTTGAGGTTAAAAACCTCCATCAAATAAGGCATTGAGTAAACATACCACAAAATAGTAAGAGCCGTCTATGACAAACCCACCGGAAATATCATACTGAATGAGCAAAAGCAGGAAGTGTCCCCTGCTGAGAACCAGAAGAAGAAATGAATGCCCACTCCTACCATTCCTATTTAACATAGTACTTTAAGTCCTAGCCAGAACAATAAGGCAAGGGAAAAAAAATAAAAATATACAAATAGGAAGAGAGGAAGTCAAACTGTCTCTATGTGCAGATTATATGATTCTATATGTAGGAAACCCCATAGTCTCTGCCCAAAAGCACCTAGATCTGATAAACAAATTCAGAAAAGTTTTAGAATACAAAATCAATGTACAAAAATCAGTAGCATTTCTATACACTAACAACATCCAAGATGAGAGCCAAATCAAGAAGGTAATTGCTTTCACAATAGTCACAAAAACGTAAAATACCTAAAAATATAGTTAACCAGGGAGGCAAAAGGTACCTATAATGAGAATTACAAAACATTGAGGAAATAAATCAGAAATGACATAACGAGAAAAACATTCCATACTCATATATAGCAAGAATCAATACTGTAAAAAGTGCAATACTTCCCAAAGCAATTTAAAAGAACAAAGCTAGAGGCATCACATTACCTAACTTCAAACTACAGTGTAAGGCTGCAATAACCAAAACAGCATGGTATTGGTAAAAAAAAAAGGAGACACATAGACCAATGGGACAGAATAGACAACCCAGAAATAAAGCCACACACCCCTACAACCATCTGGTCTTAGACAAAATTGACAAACAAGCAATGGTGAAACAATTCAGTGTTCAACAAATGGAGCTGGGGTAACTGGCTAGCCATGTGCAGAAGATTGAAATTGGACTCATTCTATTCACCACACACAAAAATCAACTCAAGATGAATTAAATACTTCAATATGAAACTCAAAACTTTAGAAACCCTAGAAGATAACCCAAGAAATACCATTCTGGACATAGGCAAAATTTTACAATGAAGATGCCAAAAGCAATTGCAACCAAAACAAAAATTGACAACTGGGACATAATTTAACTAAAGAACTTCTGCATAGTACATGAAACTATCAAGCATAAACAGACTTTGATAGTTTGAACTTCTGCATACTACATGAAACTATCAAGTGTAAACAGACTTTGATAGTGTAAACCTACAGAATGGGAGAGAATATTTGCAAATTGTGCCTCTGACAAAGGTCTAATGTCTGGAATTTCTAAGGAACTTAAACAAATTAAGAAGCAAAACAAACAAACAAACAAAAACCACAGAAATAACCCATTAAAAACTGGGCAAAAGACATGCAGAGACACTTTCAGAAAGAAGACATACATGCAGCTAACAAGCATGTGAAAAACGCTCATTATCACTAATTATTAGAGAAATGTGAATAAAAATCACAATGAGATACCATCTTACATCAATCAGAATGGTTATTATTAAAAAGTCAAAATTACAGATGCCTGCATGTTTGCAAAGAAAAGGAACACTTATACCTTGCTGGTGGGAATGTAAGTTGATTAAGCCATTGTGGAAAGCAGTTTGGAGATTTCTCAAAAAACTTAAAACAGAACTACCATTTGGTTCAACAATCCCATTAATTGAGCACATTCCCAAAGAAATATAAATCATTCTACCATAAAGGCACATGCATGAGTATGTTCATTGTAGCACTATTCACAATATCAAAGACATGGAATCAATCAAAATGCCCATCAGTAGTGGACTGGATAAAGAAAATGCAGCACTTATGCAGCATGTCATATTACACAGCCATAAAAACGGAACAAGATTATGTCCTTTGCAACAACATTGATGAATGTCATTGTTCTAAGTGAACTAATGAAGGAACAGAAAACCAAACACTGCATGTTCTCACTTATAAGTAGGAGCTAAACTTTGAGTACTCATGGACACAAATAAGGGATTCAGAGACACTGATGCCTACTTGAGAGTTTAGGGTAAGGATTGAAAAACTACTTATCAGCTACTATAATTATTACCTTGGGTATGAAATAATCTGTATATTGCACCCCCATGACACCTAATTTACTTATATAACAAACCTGCATGTGTACCTATGAACCTAAAATAATTAAAAAAAAATACATGCTAAGATTAATCCATATCAGTTATTTCCAGAACTGTCATTTGAATGTGGTAGAGATATAATTAATATAATTGAAAGAATAGTTAGAATGCCTGGGTTCAAGTTATGGCTCCATCACTTGTTAGATATGCGATTTTGTGCAGTTTATCTCATCTCCCCAAACCTCAATTTCATCACATATAAAATATTTTAAGCGTAATATTTCATAGGTTGTACTTCTTGATCTATAATCAGTTTTTACAACCTTTTGAATTTGTTTATGACATAAGTGACCATAGCACCACTATTATCCATACCATGAGTTGTTTTACAAAAAGTTCATAGAGACCATTTTCTTCTAGAACAGTGATTTGACTATAATAGATTATCATGAACATTTTAAGCTTTATCTGATTTGAAGAATATTTACTTTCTCAAATATTACTTAATATTTACTGGCTCTTGGTCAGGTGGCATGGATTCACATTTTGATTCTATCATTCACTACTGCATAAGTCTGATAGTTTTACTCAAATTATAGGTGATTATAGACAGGTATCTGATGATGGATTTTTTTTCAAAAATTTCTGAACAGTATTGATAGATGTGGTATCAACGGTACAGTGAAACTTGCCATTTCTCTTTCTCAGAGAGTGGAGATTAGGCATCTTAAAAAGAGAAGAGCATATTGAGAGGTAAACAGCATAATTACTCTTAACAGTGAGCCAGATATTTTGAATGCTCAGATGTATAAAGCTAAGTCTCATCCAACTAAATATGAATGGTTGTCTGCCTTAGCAGAGTATTTTAATCACATTCATCACCTCCAGAGTAATGCTGATTAAAAGGAACTCCATTAAAATAAAATGCATTTGATATTCCAAATAGTTTTCATGATAGTATGGCTGAAATATGTACATTTAAATTATCTTTAATATAGAAAACAAACTGATCTTTCTAACTTCCAAGTCAATACACAACTTACCATCCCCACTTTTAGCTATAACTCAACCCTAGAAAAGTACTGTTAGAAATCAAATATAAAGTAAAAATGAGTGTATTGGGTTTCATGTTATTTAGTCAATTATAGGGCTAATAGGCCTATAAGAATTTAAATTGCATTGAAAACTTGAAGAAATATAACATGCAGAGATTATCCTAGTAGATAAAATTCCTTAGATGGTATGGGATAGTAATATAAATTTTTAGAATTATTTCCATGTTTCCTACTTTAAGATTTACACCTACCATACCTGGAGAATAGGATATGGAGGTATTTGAAGACTTAACCACAGGAAATGGGGGTGGGGAAGACATATTTTAATTTATTTTTTCAATACGGTGTCTCACTCTGTTGCCCAGGCTATAGTGCAGTGGCGCGATCTCGGCTCATTGCAACGTCCGCCTCCCAGGTTCAAACGATCCTCGTGCCTCAACCTCCTGAGTAGCTGGGACTACCAGTGCATGCCACCATGCCCGGCTATTTTTTGTATTTTTACTGGAGACGGGTTTCACCATGTGGGCCAAGCTGGTCTCACACTCCTGACCTTAGTGATCTTCCCACCTTGGCCTCCCAAAGTGCTGGGATTACAGGCATGAGCCATGGCGCCCAGCCAAAAAGACACATTTTAAATCTTAGAAAATAAGATGCAGGAAATCCTGTTGAGAACATAGAAGCAATCTTCATGATGTTATACAGACCTACTTCTCTAATATAATTCTAATAGGGTTTACACATGTTAATAGTTAGAGATGTGGAACACTGTAGCTGTACTTGGTATACTCCTAGAGGCTGACCTCTATAGGTAATGAATGAAACTGGACCATGGACTACTTACCTAAGCTACAGAACCTAGAGTAAATTGAGGTGGTAGGCTTGCCTGATCAGCCCCAAAGAAGGGTCAGAGAAATTAAGTAAGACTCAACTGACAAAATTTGTTGCAAACTCCGGGGACAGTAAAGTTTCTTAGGAAAAATGAGTAGTACATCATGCAACAATAACTTAGTACTATAGATACCACTGTTCTTGCCCAGGTCCATATAAAATTGAGAGGAAAGGAGTCTAAATAAATCATATTTTGATATATTTTCCATTGGAAGTAACTTGCTGGTATAGAAACTTGAAATTTGAAACAACTACTTCTGTCCAGTTTGCCATTTGCAACAGCTACCAAGACTTTATTCTCAGAAGTTACAAAAATAACAAATGGAGACTAAATAAATACACAAATAATAAAATAATTAAAATAGTAAAAATAAAGCAGCATGTAGATTTAAGATTCCTGAAAATACACAGCCTATCTGACTTTTTGAAGCCTGCATTTATTTCAAAATAATACAAGATCTTTCACCAGTACCAAAACTGTTTTGGGACAGTATTCTGTGATTCTCACTTCATGAAAAACTGGCTATTTCATTTCAACAAACACACATTACATGTTTACCAGACATAATGCTTAGGGTTGAGTATACAAAGATAAAAAAAAACCACATGCTGGCTGTTTCATCAAATACATAGAAACCTAACGGAATAAAGAAACCCATAAAGAGATCATTTTAAGAAGGGGAATAAAGGACATGATATAAACTCAGAGCAGGACCGCTTAGCCCCAATCACTAGATTCGTCATCACTTTTGGGATGGCATAATTTCTAACATAATCTTTAAATGCAGGTAATGAGTTAAGTAAGTAAATAAGTCAGAGCTTATCATGTTTTAGCAACAGGAAAAGCATGAGAAAATATATGCAATTATAAAATAACATGCATATGTTGTAGGAACTATATTCTATATAATTGTAACATAAACGTCAAGTTATGCATATTAGTGGAAAAGGCTGTAGAAGCAGGCCAAGACCACGACACAGAGGACATGTTGTATGCCATATGGATAATCACAATAGAGCCAGAGACTTGCTAAATAGAAGTGGAATAAGGCCAGTTTTTTCTTGTGGATAAATCACTATGGCAACATTGCGGATGGTGAATTTCAAGAGTGCAAGATAAAAAGCAAAAGGTCATGGCTCATATTTGGTATTATATTTGCATCAAGTAAAATAGACTAACCCAAGTTGGACTGTGACAAATATGCTGAATCTTACAGAGTTGAATATTTTTTATCCAGATGTTAAAACATATAATGTATTGAATGGCAAAAATTCCATCTATGTAGATATATAGAAAATGAAGAAAATTTTAGATTAGACATTATATTACATAGATCGGACATTAGATCTGACATTCTATTACAGCAGCCATGTGAATTTTGCAGTTATATGGTTTTACTGTTTCTCTTTGTTTTCTCTCTTTATAGTCAGGATTTTACCTGAGTATCTAGATTATTTCTCAGCTTTTATTTTACTTAATCTATAGTGTTGGCCTCCTCTTAGGCCTAAACTGAACTATTTCAAATATCTGACTCCTAATTGTGCAACCTTAAGGCTGTCAGAATCACCCCAATGCAGGCCAGAATAACGTGTGTGTGTGTGTGTGTGCGCGCGTGTGCGTGTGGTCATCTTTATTCTTGGCATGCTCAAATAGATTTTCATAACTGTTCCCTCAGATAATGAGCAATAATAGCTCTAATGATCTCTGAAAAAAAGGAAACAAAATATCAGAAGCAAACATTTGTTTTCATTATTTTCTCAGAGGAGTTTTACAATTTTTATCGCTTGAGTTAGACATCATGTTGTAAAGTGAGTGCCTTAGTTTTAGGGAAGAATAATTCAAGATTGACTATCAAAACCTGACCGTGGATATTTGCTTTAAATTCTTACCACCACTGATTATCTTCTTTCATTCCAAAGAAAAAGAAGAGAAAACCAAACAATTCATTACTATATGGAAGTTACGCCTCCCTCTGATAAGAAATCAGTTGCTCAAGCACTGAAACAAGATCTTTGCAAATGCATTCTTTTTAGTATTTGAAACTTAATCACATCGTATAGAAACAGATTTTTTATACGTAAGTAAAGAATACTATGATTGGTTCCAAGATTCTCCACTTATTCTTGGATTGATTGAAGAGAGAAGGAAATACACCTACTCCATACATTATTATACATTAACGAAGAAATACACATTTCCTTCAAAAGTTATACTGCACAATCTATTTAAGCCTCAGTTTTATTTTCTGTAAATGAATATGAGGATAATAATATCAATAACAATTGTAATAATATCTACTTCCATTGTTGTTGTGAGGATCAAATGACAGGGGGTCTTTAGTATATGCCTGGCACAAGGAAACAAGGAAACACACAAGTCTTAGCAATTACAAATAATTCATATATATATATACATATATATATATATAATCACTTTAAAACAATTCCAATACATATTAATGTATAGTTATGGGAGTAATGTGTGTGTGTGTGTATATATTATTTATGCAGGACATATCTAAAATATATATATTCATAAATATATGTGCAGGACATATCTTAATATGTATATAAAATAAGGCTTACATTGAATGAGTCAATAAACACAGAATGAAAGATTGCTGAACTTATGGTTTTACTTTAACCAGATTTTTAGGAATTTTCCACTCATGCAATTGACTAGGATAATGTATATGAATATGTATATGTGTGTAAGTGTTTTTAACACCTTTATGTATATATATTACGTATTTATATGTAATATATGTAATAAATATGTACTAGACATGTAATAAATATGTATATATTACATATTTAGATGTGTCCTGCATATATACTTAAATAAAAATATAAATCTGCATCTATATACACATTTAAATGTGTCCTGCATAAATGTAGCAATTCACAATGCTACTGACGTGATCCTACCAAGCAAACGTTTGAGTAATCCTTCTTCCTCTAATTGTATTCATTCAGATCAATGCAATCAGTCCCACTCAAGTGGAGGATCATGCAATGATTCTTTACAAAACTGGTAAATGAAACATAAGTTTTCCTAGTGACAAAAGCTTGTATCTAAGGGTTTTACAAACACTGAGAAATCAATAAATAGTGCTGGAAAAGTATTGTGAAGGATATTGTTAGTTTCAAAATTAATCATATTTAGTTTAATATTGTTTAATAATACTGATTAGATTTTTACTGTAGGTTAAATTTCTGAGCGAAGCATTTCTCTCTCAAGACTATGTTGCCGACCACACAGTTTTAGAATAGCAGTATATTATGTTATTATTAGCCTATTTATTTTCTACTGGCTGCTGCAGAAAATAACCACCTCTATAATGACCACAGTCTAGATTTCAGCCTGTGTCAAAAGGATTTTGAATTACACTTCATTTTTAGCTTTTTCTCCCACCCTTTGCACAAAGTAGAAGAGACAGAACAGAAATGTTTTCCTAATTGCTGTTGCAAGAAATACTTCATCTAGAAAAAAATGAGGAATTCATTTATTTTAGCAGGAAAAAATGAACAATAAAAAATACATAGAGTGAAAAGTTGTAGTCTTCTAATACCTCTTTTTTACTTGATGACTCAACTTTTTGGGAGGTTTCTGGATCTACCACCTAATTATTTTTACTCAAATTTTATTCCTGGAAGGAAGATGGCCATATGCAGTAATTTGTGGTTCAAACCAGAATACTTTTGAGGGTGAGAGCGGTATTGTCAATAATAATGCAGCAGGCATAAACTGGATTGCTTTGGGAAAACCAGTATATATGATCACCTGTATATAAGGGACTACAATTTCAGTACTTGACAGCATGGCAGCACTCTATTTAGCAATGTTTTAGGTTTATTTAATGGTCACCTCCCTTGCCATGTGGTAATTACATCTGCTAAAAGGGTAAGAGGCTGCTTGCTGTCACAACTCAGGCTATTCACATACTTAATAGACCTGAACAAATACTCAGAAGAGTTTCATTGAATAGCTGTGTGTACCGTTGAGATAATCTATCATTTAACGTTTCAAACAAAAATGATATCTTTCCTCTGATACTTCAAGTCATTGCAACATATCAGTAAAACAGCATTAAGGAAGTGTTGATAACATATCTTTTGAATGATGATAATGTGACTAGGTCTAGTGACATCTTTCATATATTTAATCTGACAAACATGAACATACAACACTTGAAAATAAGAGGACTTCTTGATTTATAGGGAGTATATTGTCACTATGAGTTTTTTCATGCCATAGATTTCCATTCCTGGGGCAAAACAATAAGGACAATGTACAAAATCAAATCTGCTCATGTATCACATGGATGAAAACTAAGGAATCATAGAATTCTGAGTAGGTATAGACCTTAAAGTTCATTCTATTTTCCAATATTTTATTAAAAATAATCACCTTTATAATATCCATAATTTGTGAGTATATTTTTCTGACTATAAATGTCCAAAAATGTCGATAAATTCCTCAAAAGAAAGCCCAGTTGAAAATATACAGTTTATTCATTCAACCTTAATTTGAAAAACTAATAAAAGTTATTATTTTTTTAAACCTTACTTCTAATGTCTTGAACAATGCTGTAGAGTTTACTCAGATTTTAAAATTATAATCCTTAAGTAGTGGGAATAAGCAAACCTGCATTAAACCATTTTGCAATGTATAATATCTTCTATTTCTATAATTATCATGGATTAACTTCCAGATATGTCATAAGTAATTGTATTGAGATTTGTATAATGTTTAATTGCTTCTGAGTTTTCTGCCTTTGATTATACAAATGAATATTAAACATCCTTAAATTCTGAAATACTTACAGGTATTTCTCATATATACATAGTAGTGTGGTTGGTTCCCTGAGGCACTCCTAAATTTGAATGTAAAGAGTATAGAAATTACTTTTTCCCTTTACAAGGTACAATTTAATTATCAATTTTTTTCCTTTACTTAATCTTCAAAGTTTCAAAAAGGGAGACACAAAGAAAATCTATTGTCAGTAGAAAAATGAATATTTAAAAAAGCAGAAAACATCATTGGGTAGTTAGGCTAAAAGAAATAATCTGTTCTCCAAGTTCAAACAAAGCATTTCGAAATTTATTGTTTTAAGCATTAATTTATATTGCTAAATTTTAAAAGAGATTTAAAAAATCATAACAGCTAAGACACAACAAGCAGTAGAAGAGACATATGAAGAAATACTACACTGATGGAAGAGAAAATGATGAAAAGAATATGTCATTTGAAGCAGGATTGTGATAAGGAGAGTTTTGAAAAAGTTTGAGTGCTATAGAAGATGTCTCATATTTATAGTAGAGGTTAGAAAGAACTCAGATGTCAATGCAAATAATGGAATTATAGGTTGATGGGTGCACCCTGTTCTCCAGCTGGAAAAAGTGTAGTTGGGGCTTTGGGTGTACAAAACTAAGGGGGCAGTAATTTAGTTCATATAGCCATGGAAAATAACATTCTAAACTAGAATTGGAGGCTACATTTAGCACCCCCTAAGATAATGAGAAGAGCTAACCAACTGGGTTGAAGATTGGTACCAGTTTAAACTGAAACACTAGAAAGAATTAATCATCTTATGAGTTATATCAAGATTCATGTCCTAAATTTTAATTATCATAATAATTTTAAACAGATGGATAGTTTGGATAAACTTTGAACTTCACTATGCAGTAAAACAGATTTTAGTATTCCATGTTTTAAATAGACCTGTAAGAGATGTATGATAGAAAACGTTGGCACAGATGAAAATTACAAAGATAGCTTTTAGTTTCTACCTCAAATTTTTAAAAGATTATCTCTTTATGCCATAGGTAATGGGCATCATAAATCACTAGCTGCAAAAGCAGGTAAGTGTGAACATTCCTTCAATGCCTTGGCATAAATCTAGAACAGTTATTTCTTTAGACTTTATTTCATAGAATTCATTCAATTTGGCATGTGTTCATAGATGTGGCTGTTTGTAACTGAATGAAGTTAAAACACACACACACACACACACATACACACATACATACACACAAAGGGCCTGATTTCAAGTTTTTTTACATTTAATAGTCCACATTAAAGAAAATATTCTTCAACAAAATTAAATTTCAAAACTCCTTACATGAGTCATTGTACAACTTAATACTGTGAACAGAAGCACAAGAGGAATATATTTAGGTAAATAAAACTTGTACAGGTTGGAGAACAATATTCTACCTTTCATAGTAGCACCGTAGTGTTGTTCAAATTGTAGCTTTATGCTAATTAGTGTTGTTCTGGCTTTTTAAAACGTTTAAGAAGTAACAGTTTAAATAAATTCTGAATTGATTAAGTAGTCAGTATTCCACAGATCATGGAAGATTTTAGAATTCTGGATATATTTCCATTCATCTGTATAATCAGTGTCTCTGCAAATAATCAATATGTCTAAAATCTTCATGATGAAACACTTAAATATTTCCTGACAAAGCTCTAAGAACATTTTAATATATCTGGCCATATGCCTGTAAGGTTTTATTATATTTTACAGGTATCTTATTTATTTAAAATTTGAAAATTGCGTTTTCTAAATTTACTGAATTTCTTTCCCTACACCTGAAAAGGCAAAACATGTTTTATCAAAAAGGTTAAATCCTTTCACCACAAATTCCATTTTGACTTTTCCCTTGATAAACATTGCAGTAATATTTTATTTTGCTTTCACAGAAGAACCAAATGGCTCACTTTAATTCTGTGTCTTGTTTATCAATGAACCAATAGATTGTGATGAACAGAATCAAGGCTTTGAAGTTGAAAGTGTCTCTGACTGATGCTTCTTCACCTCTGTGAGACTCAGTTTTCACATCAGAAACACTGGCCACGTAGCAGCCCTTTTATTCTTCGGTTATATTTTCTTTCACAACTTCACAGTTATACAGGACTTAGAAAGAACAATGTCAGACAGACTAAAGTGGGACACTGAACTGTAATCAGAGAAGGTGATCTCTTTTTGAGAAAGGTGTCAGATATCCTGTGAAGTGAACTGTCTATCGCAAACATCACTGGTGTCTCTAAACAGCTCCACCAGTCGCAACTAAAAGTTAGCCTTTTTCAGCAGTGTAGAGATGAGAAGAGAGACTGATAAGTAATATGAAATAATAGAACTTTCAGCACGTATTCAGATTGTATTTGTGTCCAGTCGCAATGTATAGGTTCATACATGTAAACTTCAAACACATATGTACAGTTTAAGCTTCACTCTTTATCCTCATTAGGATTCAACAAAACTCTTTTGTAAAAAGGCCTTAAACATTCAATTAATAGCAGTATAATATAATCCCAATATAGGAATCATAACTTTCAAAAAGATCCATTTGATTCAATTTTTCTAAAGTACATAATAAAAGTCATCTTATAGGCTTCTTACATATCTTAGGATATCTTTTACAGTCATAGCGAATTGGCTTCATTAACTGGTCTTGAGGTTTGGGAAGTTAAGTTCTTCAAGCCCATGGCTAAGAGATTTAACATTCAAGACCATCCATTTGATATATTTTCAAACTTCACAGGACTCCTCTTTTTATTCCCAAACTATAACCTTTTGAGATCAAAAATAAAACTTTTTAAATATTCATGTATTCTAGTCACTTAATGTTACAATTTTTGTAACTTCTATCTTTGTGGTATAAACAAATATATTCAAGTGTGAAAAATTTTAACATCATGTTGTGTGGTAAATTTATTTACATTCAATTTTGGGGTAGAAAGTGTATTCTTAAAAAGTTTAAAACCAACTGTTTTCATGATTAAGCTAATAGAAATTATTAAGCACATATTTGTTTGCCAAGAGAAATATTGAGATTGTTGATACTCATTTTTTTTTCTCCAAGAGTAAACTATAGTGAGTTCCACAAATGCAGTAAATATATCTGTTTTATTTCACCACTATATTTCAAGTACAATGCTTGGTTTAGACTTAAAATAATTTTCCTTATGCAAGGTAACTGACTATATAGAAATTATTTGAATAGAGTTTGATTTTTCTATCCATTAAGAAATTACCAATATGGAAAATAAATTTCCTTCAGGTAAGGTGGAGGCATAGGCAGATTGATTCTGCTCACCCTCCATCTTATTCCCCCAAGTGTAGATTGGTCTTGTTAAATTGCCCATGCACTTGTTGCAGAAACAGTCAAAATGGTGGGTTAGAGGCTGTTAGCATGCCTCAGCCACTCGGAAATAGCAAAACAGTGCATAAAAATCAACACTGTGAGCTTTAATTCACGAAGGAAAATGGGAATTCACCAGAATAACAAAGGACACTCCAGATCCAAGGGAGAAGATAGTGGGCAAGCCACCCCCTGATGGCGTCTGGCTGGTAAAACAATATGGGTGCAGTGGAACATTTTCTTTCATGGCCAGACATATCTCCAGGCTTTTGATGCACCATATCTCCTGGGATAGGAGCTTGAGTTGCCATTCTCTTCCCACACAGACAACTTAGTACAGCAGCACTCCCTCCGCGTCACACTCAGACATACCTCCAGGCATGTGGCACACACACTTCCACAGATTAGTAGTTTGAGCCATTCATCCCTTCCCGTGCAAAGACCTTATTACAGCAGCAGTTTCTCTGCTTTTGGCCAGGGTATATTTGCAGGCATTTGACACACACATTCTCTTGGCTTAGGAATCTGTGCTGTCCCTCCCTTCAGGTGCAGAGATTGTGGTACATTGGTACTCTCTCTTCCTGATGCCCAGACATATCTCTGGAATTTGGAGCACTCACTCTTCTAGGTTATGATTTAGGCCACTTCACTCTTCCCATGCAGAGAACCTGAGGCAGCAGAAGCTTCTAGAATCCATGCCTAGGCACATCTCCTGGTTCTCACAGGCTGCCCACCGGAACCCTTTTCAAAGCTGATGCATGTGCATGCCATTGGGAAACCTGTGGGTGGGCCTGCTCAGTCTGGTCCCACACATCTTGGATCTTTCCTAAGGAAGAAGGTAATACCACTGTGCATTCCATAGATCAACCCATGGTCTGAGGCAACAGAGAGCTTCTCCCATTAAAAAAGGATTAGGTATATACCCACCTATTTTGACCACAGGTGGCTCATACCCATAAGTGACACCTACTGGCCTAGAGTTTGAACTGCAAAACACAATAGAAAATGAGCTGACACAAGTCAACAGACAAGTCAACAGCAGTGGGGAATGAGATAAGCTTCCTGAGATCTCCGTGATTCCAGTCCAATAGGAAGCATTGAGCCTGCTCACATGCACAGTGCATTGCTACTAAAAATAACATTCAGGAAAGCCATCATACAAAGGCTATATATAACCAAAGAACTTATACAGACTCTTTAGCCCTGAAAGCACCCAGAACTAAAGCCAGAAGGACCCTACGAATCATACATTATAGACACCTCCTGAAGGAGAAAAATTCCATCCAAATTAAAACAAATTCAAAAAATAAGGAGAGATAGCTTATCCAGATGATAAAGAACCAGAGAAACAACTCTGAAAGTATGAAAAACAGAGTGCCACAACACTTCAAAAGATCACACTGATTCTCTCTCTCTCTTTTTTTTTTTTTTTTTTTTTTTTTTGAGATGCAGTCTCATTCTGTTGCCCAAGCTGGAATGCAGTGGTACAATCTCGGCTCACTGCAACCTCCACCTCCTGGGTTCAAGTGATTCGATTCTCCTGCCTCAGCCTCCCGAGTAGCTGGGACTACAGGCATGCACCACCATGTCCAGCTAATTTTTGTATTTTTAGTAGAGACGGGGTTTCACTATGTTGGCCAGGCTGGTCTTGAACTCCTGACCTCCTGATCCACCCGCCTCAGTCTCCCAAAGTGCTAGGATTACAGGCATGAGCCTCTGCACCCGGTCCACACTGATTCTTTACCAATAAATCTAAACTAAATGAAATCTTTGAAATACCCCATGAAAAATTAAAAATATTGATTTTAAAGAAGCTCAATGAAATCCAAGACAAAGCTGAAAAAAACACAAAGAAATCAGAAAAACAATTCAGAATATTAAAAAAGAGCCAGATATCATTAAAAAAAACAGAATTTCTAGAAATAAAAAATTCATTAAAATAATTACAAAATACAATTGAAAGTTTTAACAGTAGGCTATATCAACTGGAAGAAATAACTTCAGAGCTGGAAGACAGATCTTTTCAATTAATCCAGTAAGATAAAAATTAAGAAAGAGTTTTTTTTTAAAACTTAACAAAGCCTTTGAGAAACATAGGATTATGTAGTGTCCAAACCTACAAACTATAAGTATTCCAGAGGAAGATGAAGAAAACGTAAAATGTAAGGAAAATGAAGAAATAATTCAGCAAAACTCCCATGGGATTGTCTTTTTTATGCAAATGGTAGCTATTTTTATTATTTCCTTTTTTTCTTTAAATTTTACTTTAAGTTCTGGGATACGAGTGCAGAACGTGTAGGTGGTTACATAGGTATATGTGTGCCATGGTGATTTGCTGCACTTATCAACCTGTTATCTAGGTTTTAAGCCCCACATGCATTAGCTATTTGTTCTAATGCTCTCCCTCACCTCAGCCGCCACCCCCTGACTGGCCCCGGTGTGTTTTTTTCCCCTTCGTGTGTCCATGTGTTCTCATTGTTCAATTCCCACTTATGAGTGAGAATATCCGGAGTTTGGTTTCTTGTTCCTGTGTTAGTTTGCTGAGGATGATGGCTTCCAGCATCATCCATGTTCCTCCAAATGACATGATCTCATTCCTTTTTATGGCTGCATAGTATTCCATGGTGTGTATGTACCATATTTTCTATATCCAGTCTACTATTGATGGGTATTTGGGTTGGTTCCATGTCTTTGATATTGTAAATAGTGTAAATCAAAACCACAATGAGATACCATCTCACACCAGTCAGAGTGATGATTATCAACAAGTCAAGAAACAATAGATGCTGGTGAGGCTGTGGAGAAATAGGAAAGCTTTTACAATCTTGGTGGGAATGTAAATTAGTTCAACCTTTGTGGAAGATAGTATGGTGATTATTCAAGGATCTAGAATCAGAAATGCCATTGGACCAAGTAATCCCATTACTGGGTATATACCCAAAGGAATATAAATCATTCCACTGTAAAGACACATGCACATGCATGTTTATTGCAGCCCTTGGATTGTCTTGGGAGAAATTTGGACATCTAGATACAAAAGGCTCAGAGAATTCCTAGTAGATAAATTGGAAAAGCCTCACTAAGGTATATAGTCATCAGAATTTTCAAAGTCAAAGTGGAAAAAAAAATCCTAAAATCAGCAAGAGAGAAGCATCTAATCACCCATAAAGAAAATCACATCAAACTAACAAAAGATTTTTCAGCAGAAAACCTACAAGCCAAAGGAGATTGGAAGACTATTTTCAGTCTCTCCCCCCCCAAAAAAAGCCAGCTAACAATTTTATATCCTGCCAAATGAAGATTCACAAATGAAGATGAAATAGTCTTTCCAAGACAAACAAAGGGAATTCATTACTACCAGATCACCTTACAAGAAAATTTCAATACAACCTTCTTCACAACAAAGTTTCAATGCAACAAGGTTTAACTATCCTAAGTATATGTGCATCCAACACCAGAACACTCAGATTCATAAAACAAATAATACTGGTCCTATGAATAGAGATAGACAGTTATACAATAATAGTGGAGGACTTCAACACCCTATTGACACTACTAGACTGATCACTGAAGCAGAAAATCAGCAAAGAAACTTAACTTAAACTGGACGATAGACCAAGTAGACATAATAGGTATTTGCATTACATTTCATCCTAAACCACAGAAAATACATTATTTTGTCTTTGGATAGAGCATTCTTCTAAACCGACCATATGCTTAGCCATCCAGCAAGTCTCCATAATTTTTAACAATAAATCATATCAA
This sequence comes from Pan troglodytes, assembly GCF_028858775.2. Lineage (NCBI taxonomy): Eukaryota > Metazoa > Chordata > Mammalia > Primates > Hominidae > Pan > Pan troglodytes. The sequence goes on from NC_072406.2 coordinate 67,123,540, forward strand.
GTATCTTCTTGGATCACAGTGGAATAAAATTAGAAATTAATACCAAGAGTAATTCTCAAAACTACACAAGTAAATGGACTAAACAACTTGCTTCTGAATGACATTTGTGTAAGCAACAAAATTACGGCAGAAATCAAGAAAGTTTTTGAAACAATTGAAAATACAGATACAATATTTCGAAAGCTCTGGGATACAACAAAGAAAAGTACTAAAGGCAAAGTTTATAGTGTTAAATGTCTACATCAAAAAGAATGATCTCAAAGTAACAACCAAATTTTGCACCTCAAGTAACTAGAAAATGGACAAACCAGACCCAAATCTAGCAGAAGAAAAAAAATAACAAAGATTATAGCAAAACTAAATGAGATCAAGACCAAATAAATAACAAAAAGGACCAATTAACAGCTAGTTCTTTGAAAGGATAAACAAAATTGACAGACTGCTAGTTAAATTAACCAAGGAAAGAAAGAGATTCAAAGAAGTAGAATGAGAAGTGGTAAAGTGACATTAAAACTGATACCACAGAAATACAAAAGATTATAAGAGACTACTATGAACACCTTTATGTGCATAATCTAGAAAGCTTAGAGAAAATACATTTCTAGCAAAACAGACAACTTCCCAAGATTGAAGTAGGATAAAACAGAAATCCTAAATAGACCCATAATGACTAATGAAGTTGAATCATCAACAACATCTACCAACAAAAAAAAAGTCCAAGAGCGGTAAGATTCAAAGCCAAATTTTATGAGGTATACAAAGAAGAGCCAATACTCATTTTACTGACACTATTTCAAGCCATCAAGGAGGAAAGACTCCTCCTTCTCTCTTTTAACAAAAGTGGTATCATCTTGATAACAAAATTGAGCGAGGCGACAATGTAAAAGAAAACTACTGGCCAATATCCTTGATGTGCCTAATGCAAAAATCTTCAACAAAATACTAGCAAACCAAATCCAACAGCACATCAAATATACAATACACCATGATCCAGTGGGTTTATCCAAATGACGTAAGGATGGTTCAACATATGGTAATCAATAAATGTGGTTTACCACATAAAGAGAACTAAAATAGAAAAACCATAAGATTATCTCAATAGATGCAGAAAATTCATCTGATAAAATCAACACCCCTTTATGATGAAAACCCTCAACAAATTAAACATCGAGAAACATACCTCAAAATAATAAGAGCCATGTATGACAAGTCAACAACCAACATTATGCTGAATAAGGGAAAGTTGAAAACAATCTCCATAAGAACTGGAACAAAACAGGATGTCAGCTCTTATCATTCTTATTCAACATAGTAGTGGAAGTCACTTGTAATGTCATTTTTACCATTTACCATTATTCTTCTGGGAATTTCTCTTATCTCTTGGTTAATTTAGCTAGCAGTCAATTTTGTTTATCCACTCAAATAACTAATTGTTTGTTTAGTTGATCCTTTGTGTTGTTTATTTGGTCTTGATCTTATATAGTTCTGCTATGATCTTTGCCTGATCTTTCTTCAGGCAAAATAAAGAAAAGGTATCGCAATTGGGACAAAAAAAAAAAAAGACTGTCAAATGATCTCTGTTAAATGATGGCATAACTGTGTATCAGAAAACCCTAACGACTCCCCCAGAAGACCTCTCCACTTGATAAATGACTTCAGTAAAATTTGAAGACACAAAATCTGTGTACAAAAATCAGTAGCATTTCTATACACCAATAACATTCAAGCTGAGAACCAAATCAAGAATCAATCTCATTTAAAATAGCTGCAAAAAACAAAATAAAATAAAATACCTAGAGATACAGTTAAGCAAAATGGTTAAATATCTGTACAAGAAGAATGACAAACACGGATGAAAGAAATTACACATGACAACAACAAATGGAAAACCATCCTATGCTCACGGATTGGAAGAATCAACATCATTAAAGTAAACATACGGCACAAATCAATCTATAGATTCAATGCAATACCTATCAATTTAGCAATGTTATTTCTTACATAATTAGAAAAAATAATCTTAATGTTTAGATGGAAGCAAAATAGAGCCCAAATAGCCAAAGCAATCCTAAGCAAAAAGGACGAATCTAGAGGAATCACATTGTGTGATTTCAAATTATATAATACTATAAGTCTATAGTAATTAAGATAGCATGCTACTAGTACAAAAATGGAGACATAGATCAATGGAACAGAAAAGATAACTCAGAATTAAAGCATGCACTTACAATCAATCGATCTTCAAAATGTTAACAAAAGTAAATAGGGAGGAAAGATGCTGTATTCAATAAATGATGCTGGGAAAATTGGCTAGCCATGTGCAGAATAATGAAACTGGAACCATGTCTCTCACTGTATATAAAAATCAAGTCAAAGTGGATTAAAGACTTAAACATAAGACCAGAAACTATAAAATCCTAAAAGAAAACCTAGGTAAAACTCTTCTGGACATTTGCCTCAGCAAAGAATTTATAATGATGACCCTGAAAGTAAATGCAACAAAAACAAAATAGAAAAATGGGACTTAAATAAACTAAACAGCTTTTGCACAACAAAATAAATAATTAATAGATTAAACAGATAACCTAAAGAATGGGAGAAAATATTTTCAAATCATGCTTCTGACAGAAGACTAATATCCAGAATCTACAAGAAACTTGAACAACTCAAGAAGAAAAAAATAAACAATTCCACTGAAGAGTGGGCAAAAACACGGACATTTCTTAAAAGAAGAAATACATACAGCCAACAAATACATAAAAAATTGCTAAACTTCAGTAATCATCAGAGAAATGCAAGTTAAAATCACAATGAGATATAATCTTACCCAGTCAGAATGGTTAATATTAAAAGTCAAAAAACAAGAGATGTTGGTGTGGATGTCAAGAAACGGCAATTGCTTATACACTGTTGGTGAGAATGTTAATCAGTTCATCTTCTATTATAAACAGTATGTAGATTTCTCAGAGAAGTAAAAGTAGAACTACCGTTCAACCCAGCAATCTCACCCCTGAGTATCTACACAAAGGTAAAGAAATCACTGCAGGAAAAAGGCATCTGCATTTATATGTTCAACACAATACTACTCATAATAGGAAAGTAATGGAATCAACCTAAGTGTCCAACAGCAGTTGACTGAATAAGGAAAATGTGGTGTATACATCATGACAAACTGTGCAGCCATTAAAAAGAATAAAATTATGTCCTTTACAGCAACTTGGATGGAGCTAGAGGTCATTATCCTAAGTGAATTAACTCAGAAAATAAAATATTCCATGTTCTTATTCATAAGTGGAAACTAAACAAGAGGTACATATGGATGTAAAGATGGAAATAACAGACCTCAGAGACTCAAAAATGAGGGAGGGTAGAAAAAGTTTGAGGGTTGAAAAATTACCTATTGGTTACAAAGCTCACTATTTGGCTAATGGATAGAGTAGAAGCCCAGTCCCTAACCAGTATACAATATAATTATGTAATAAATATGCATATATACCCCCGAATCTAAAATAAAATTAAAATTAAAAAAAGAAATTAATATTAGTTGTAGAGAGTAGTATATCTTCACTGAAAAGTTATATGTACATTTTGTATGGTGCACCAGAATATATAAAAGTATATTTAGAGTACATAAAAATTGTAACAAAATATATATTTCCTTTTAAAATGGTTTCTGGAATAAACGAATCAACAGAAAAGCAAGACTAAAGGTAAACAAGAAAGCTATATACATATAGGTTTCTTATATATGTGTGTTAGTATACATATATACATATATATAATTTTAGATTCAGGTGGCACATATACATATTTGTTACATTATTGTATTGCATAGTGGTGGGGATTGGGCTTCTACTCTACCCATTAGCCAAATAGTACATATATAGATATAGATTATAGATATAGATATAGATATAGATAGATACACACATGCACGCCTATGCACACATACATACATATATTTAAAAACACAGCTAATGTATATATGTCATGTATGTTACATATACACATATTTTAAAAGCATGTTCCCATTAGTCCGAAACACAGAAATGGATTTTATGAATTTGTATGCCAGAATAAGACATCACATTGAGTTGTAGAATATTCCAACACTGTGGGTTCATGAGCCATTCTGAAAAATAAATTACACCAATAATGGAAACCAATACTTTAACCATTTCTTGTGAAATTTTCTATATATTAATATTACTAATTTGTAAAAATATTTACATTACAGTCACAGACACTAAAAACCTTAATATCATTGAAGAAAATGTCCATTTTCTTAGTAAATGAATGAATATTTAAATTATACAGTAATGAGCGAAATTTAGTAATGAACTGAAGTTTGATTCAAAATTACAAATTAGCAGCTTAGATCAGGCATGATTCCTCATGCCAGTAATCCCAGCAATTTGGGAGGCCAAGGTGGAAGGATCACTTGAACCCAGAAGTCTGAGACCAGTCTGTGCAACACAGTAAGACCTCATCTCTACAATTGTTTATGTTTATATATATATATAATTATATATATATATAATTGGAAACTCATTTCTCTGATTAAACAAAGGAATGTAATTAATAAAACACTGCAACCTCATTATTCATAAAGAAATAGTCTACAATTTGTATTTCACTCTAAATAACTCATTTAGGAGCTTGAAAATTTTATTTTTACAGTTTTTTAAAGCACAAAATGAGCACATTCAAGCTAAAACTGATAAAATGGGAATAATACCATCCATGTGAGTGGCTGAGCCTAGTAATAATTTGCAGTAAATACTATCACAAAAAGTTGGAACTAGAATTCTTGGGAAACTGTTTTCTGCTGAATAATTTCAAGTCGGAATTCAGTTCTGGTAAAAAAAAATACTGCTGATATGCACTAACTTGATTGTCACAGGTTAGCATGTAAATGAAGAAAGATTTAAGCAGGTACCTGTCTAAATTAATATAGGCAGCTGTTACAAGTATATGCATTCAAACCTCAGGGCATAAGCTCTGCCTCTCTAAAAAGGACTTGCCCAAGATCAGAATATAGAATAAGAGCTTTACATTTTATCTTTATTTAAATTCTCCCTCCCCCTTTTGTGGAATTGTGAGTGAGCAGCAATACTACATGCCTTTTATAACCCTTTCTAAAAATATATTGACCACAGTTTTACTAACAGTTAGAAAACTGGAGTATGATCTCAAATATACTTAATGAAGACACACATTCCACAGAAAAAAATTAGTTTAAATTTAGTTTCCTAAGAAAATAATTATTATTATAGAGAAACTATTTTGAAAAAGGAGACAAGAATTTAAAATATTTGTAAAATAATAAAGTTGATTCTCCAGTCATACCTCAAAATCAGTTTCATCTTTAGCACATTTCTACCCATCAGGGGTGGGTGTGTGTGTGTGTGTGTGTGTGTGTGTGTGTGTGTGTATTTGAATTGACAGTGAATAACTATAAAATAAAGTGGTATGAAACAGGACAAAAAAATGCTACAGAAAGAGAATGATGAGAGGGCACAGGTCAAATAATAAAATGAGAGATATGGAATTCAGAATTTGGTTTTCAATGAAGATCATCGAGATTCACGAGAAAGTATAAATGCAATCCAAGTAATCTAAGGAATCTAGCAAAATGACGTAAGAGCTGAAAGACAAAATATTCATTTATAAAAGGAACAAACTGATCTGATGAAGCTAAAAAGTTGACTACAAAAATTTTGAAAAACAATCAAAAGCACTGCACAGCAGGATAGGCCAAGCTGAAGAAAGAATCTCAGAGCTCTAAGACTGGTTCATCAGGTCAACTCATTCAGATTAAAAAGAAAAAAAAAAAAAACAGAGTAAACAAAATAAACAAAATCTCTGAGAAATATGGGATTATGTAAAGAGACCAAACCTGAAATTAATTTGCATCTCTGAAAGAAAGAGAGAGATTGCAAGAAACTTGGAAAATATTTTTGTGGATATTAACCATAGAAATTTCTCCAATATTGCTAGAGACATTGACATATAAACTCAGGAAAGACATTTGAGAACTATACTCAAACACTTGACTAGATGAGCCTAACAGATATCTATAGATTTCTCCAACAAAAAACAGCAGAATATGCATGCTTCTTACCTGCACATGGTACATTAAAATCAACCAGATGCTTTTCCATAAAAAAAATTCTCGACAAATTAAAAAAAAACACACACACAAAATCATATCAACCACACCGAGACCACAGCACAATAAAAATAGAAATCAATACACGGGAGATCTCTCAAAACTATACCATTACCTAGAAATGAAACAATCTGTTCTTGAATCACTTTTGGGTAAACAATGAAATTAAAGCAGAAAACAAGAAATTCTTTGAAACTAATGAAACAAAGATACAACATACCAGACTCTGGGACACAGCTAAAGCAGTGTTAAGATGAAAGTTTCTAGCACTAACTGCCCACATCAAAAAGTCAGACAGATTTCACACTAACAACCTAACACCACACTGACAGGAACTAGAATAACAAGAGCAAACCAATCCCATAGATAGAAGAAGACAAGAAATAACCAAAATCAGACCTGAACTGAACAAAACTGAGATGCATCAAACCATACTGAAGACCAACAAAAATATGTTGGTTCTTTGAAACAATAAGATTAATAGACTGATAGCTAGACTAGAAAACATGACAGAAGATCCAACTAAATACAATGAGACGTGACAAAGGGGATATTACCACTGATTTCAAAGAAATAAAACAAACCCTCAGAAAATCTGGTGCAGATTTCTAGTCACATAAACTAGAAAACCTTGAAGGAATAAATAAGTTCCTGGAATCACACAACCTCCTAAGATTGAACCAGAAAGAAATTGCAACCCTGAATACAGCATTAATGAGTTACAAAATTGAATTAGCAGTAACAAACCAACCAACCAGAATAAGCCCTATACCAGATATATTTACAGCTGAATTCTACAAAGTGGCTTAACAAAATCTGGTACCAATCCTACTGAAACTATTCCAAAAAACTGAGGAGGGACTTCTCCCTAACTTACTCTATGAGGCCAGCATTATTCTGATACCAAAACCTGGCAGAAACATGAAGGTAAAAGAGAACTTCAGGCTAATTACTGTGGTGAATGTAGATGCAAAAATCCTCAACAAAATACTAGCAAACTGAATCCAGCGGCATATCAAAAACTTAATCAACCAAAATTATGAAGGCTTTATTCCTGGGATGCAAGGTTAGTTCCACATTTGCAACACAATAAAATGATTCAGTGATCCATCGTATAAACAGAACTATAAACCAAACCACGTGATTATCTCAATAGACACAGAAAAGGCTTTTGATAAAATTCAGTGTCCCTTTATGGTACACATCCTGAACAAAGAAGACATCATTTTGAATATACCTCAAAATATAATAGCCTTCTATTGACTGACCCACAGAGAACATCATACTGAATCGGCACATGCTGGAAGAATTCTTCTTGAGAACTGGAACAAGACAAGGATGCCCAGTTTCACCAATCCCGTTCAACATGATATTGGAAGTCCTAACCAGAGGCATAATGCAAGAGGAAGAAATAAAATGCATCCAAATAGAGAGGTATTCCAACTATCTCTGTAGACAATGGGATTCTATGCCTAGAAAACCCCATAGTCCCTGCCCAAACACTCCTAGAATTGATAACGTCAGCAAAGTTTCAGGATACAAAATTAATGCACAAAAATTGTAGCATTTCTATACATCAATAGTGTCCAAGGTGAGAGCCAATCAAGAGCACAATTGCATTCATAATAGCTGCAAATAAATAAAATACCTAGAAAAACAGCTAACTAGGGAGGTGAAAATATTTACAATTAGAATTATAAAACACTGCTGAAAGAAATCAGAAATGAAACAAACAAATGGAAATACATACCATGCTCATGGATAATAAGAATCATTATAGTAAAAAGGGCATACTGTCCAAAGCTACTACAAATTCAATGCTATTCCATTCAAACTACCAATGTCATTTTTCACATAATTACAAAAACTATTCAAAATTTATATGAAACCAAAAAGAGCCTGAATAGCCAAAGCAATCCTAAACAAAAACAACAAAGTTGAAAGCATCACACTACCTGACTTTAAATTATACGACAAGGCAATAATAACCAGAACAGCATGATACTGGTACAAAAAGAAACATATAAATCAATGGAACAGGTTAAGGAACACAGAAATAAAGCTACACATTTACAACCATCTAATCTGGGACAAAGTCAACTAAAACAACCAATGGGAAACAACTCCCTATTCAATAAATGAAGCTGCAGCAACTGGCTAGCCCTATGCAGAAGACTGACACTGGATCCTTTCCTTTCACCACATATAAAAATGGATTTAAGACTTAAATGAAAAACTTAAAACTATGAAAATTCTTGAAGAAAATCTAGAAAATACTAGACATTGTCCCTGGCAAGGATTTTATGACTACGACTACAAAAGCAATTGCAACAAAAACAAAAATTGACAAGTGGGACCTAATTATACCAAATGGCTTCTGCACAGCAAATGAAACTATCAACAGTGTAAATAGAGAACCTACAAAATGGGATAAAATATTTGTAAACTAGACTTCTGACAATGGTCTAATATCCAGAATCTATAAGGAATTCAAACAATTGAACAACCATAAAACAAACAACCCCATTAGAAAATAAGTAAAAGAAATGAACAGACATTTCTCAAAAGAAGACATATATGCAGTAAACAACCTATAAAAACATTCTCATCATCAATAATAAGAGAAATGCATATCAAAACCACAATGAGATACTATCTTACAACGCTCAGAATGACTATTATTAAAAAGTCAAAAACAAAGATCCTGGCAAGGTTGCAGAGAAAAGGGAATGCTTAAACACCGCTGGTAGGAGTGTAAATTAGTTCGGCCACTGTGGAAATCAGTTTGGAGATTTGTCAAAGAACTTAAAATAGAACAACCATTCAACCCAGCAATCTTATTCCTGGGTATATGTCCAAAGGAATAGAAATCATTCTACCATGAAGACACATGTATGCATATGTTCACTGCAGCACTACTTATAGTAACGAAGACATGGAATCAACCTAAATGCTTATCAATAGTGGACTGGATAAAGAAAATGTCATACATATATACCATGGAATACTACACAGCCTTAAATAAGAATGAAATCATGTGCTTTTCAGCAACATGGATGGAACTGGAGGCTATTATCTTCAACAAATTAATGCAGAAACAGAAAACCAAATGCCATATATTCTCATCTATACATGGGAGCTAAACATTGAGTACACATGGATACAGATAAAGGAACAATAGACACAGGGCCTACCTGAGGGTAGAGGGTGGGAGTTGAGGATCAAAAAGCTACCTATTGAGTACTATGCTCATTACCCAAGTGATGAAATAATCTGTACACCAAGCCCCCATGGCATGCAATTTACCTTGTAGAAAACATGCACATGTACCCCAAACTTAAAATAAAAGTTGGAAAGAACAAATCATAAGAAAGCAATCAAAGTAGAACCCAGATATAAATCCATGCATTCACAGCCAACTATTTTTTGAAAAAGGCACCAAGAACAGGAAATGGGGAAATGAGATTTTCTTCAATAAATGATGCTGAGAAAACTGGATAACCATATGTAAAAGAATGAAAATGGACTCCTATTTCTCACCATATACAAAAATCAAATAAAAATAAAGACTTAAATTTAAACCTGAAACTATGAAACTATTAGAAGAAAATATTGAAAAAATACTTAACGACACTGGTCTATGTAAAGAGTTTTCTTTGTGTGTGTAATATCTCAAAAGCACAGGCAACCAAAGCAAAATATAGACATGAAATTACATTAGGCTAAAAACCTTCTGCACAGAAAAGAAAACAATCTAGAAAGTAAAGAGACAGCCAGAGAATGGAAGAAAATATTTGCAAACTATCCACCTGGCAAGAGATTAACAACCAGAATATATAAGGAGCTCAAGCAACTCAATGGCAAAAATAGATGAAATTAAAAATGGGTAGAAGATCTGAAAAGACATTTTTCTAAAGAGACATACAAATGGCCCACAGTTGTATGTTGAACAATGAAAAATTGTTCAACATCACTAGTCTTCAGTGAAATACAACTCAAAAGTGCAATGAGCTATTATCTTACCATAGCTTAAATTGATTTTATCAAGAAGACAAGGAATAACAGATGCTGGCAAAGACATGAAGAAAGGAGAACTTTGTACACCGTTGGTAGGAATGCAAATTAGTGCAACCACTATGAAAAAAAGTATGACAGTTTCTCAAAAAAATTAAAAATAAAACTACTATATGATCCAGCATTTCCACTATTAGGTATACATTCACAAAAAGGCAGTATATTGAAGAGATATCTTCACTCCCATGTTTATTGCAGCACTATTTGCTATACCCAAATTATGGAATCAACCAAAGTGCCCATCAATGAATAAAGAAAATGTGAGATATATATATATATATATATATATTATATATATACACACACACACACATACACACACACACACACACACATATATATATATAGTTGAATATTGTTAAGTCATACAAGATAATGAAATCCTGTCATTTGTAGCAACATGATGGAACAGGAGGTCATTATAAGTGAAATTAGCCAGGCACAGAAAGACAAATTGCATGTTCTCACTCATATGTGGGAACTGAGCAAGTGACTATCATGAAGATAGGAATTTGATTATTGGGTACCAGTGGCCAGGAAAGGTAGATGGGAAGGGAGGGTGAAGAGAGTTTGAATAATAGGCACAAACATACAATTTGAGAGAAGAAATAATATCTAGTGTTTGATAGATCAATAGAGTGATTATAGTTTGCAATGATTGATAGTATATTTCAAAATACTAAGAATAATTTGAATGTTTCTAGCATAAACAATAAATATTTAATGGATATCTCAATTACACTGATTTGATATTTGCAAATTATATACATATATGACATTATCACATGTAACCTGAAAATATGTACATCTATTATGAATCAATGCAAAAATTGGAAAAAAAAAGTTAAAAATAAAAATAAATATACCAACAATGCTGTGAATAAAGGTAATCAAAGCAGCACAGTAGAATACAGAGAGCATGGAATGAGAAGCAGACAAACTTAAATTCAAATTCATATTAGGAGACTTCTAGCTAAATGATCGGGGGCATATCACATTAATAAAAATTATTAACCTCCAGAGAGACAGAGCCAGAGACAGAGCAAGTCAGACACAGAGAATGAAAAAACATCCAAACTACCAATATCCTTATGAAAGATGGGACATCACTATAGAACTTAAAAATAACAAAAACACAATAAGGAAATGCTGTAACAACTCTACATTTGCAAATTCACCAACAAATATAAAATAGACCAGTTTCCTTGAAAGACACAAGACTCACTCAAGAAAATAATGGATAACCTAAGACATGTCATATATTTAGTCAAGCAATTAGATTTAGACTTAAAAATTCTTCCAACAAAGAAAAATTTTGTCTGGATGGACTCACTGGGGAATTCCACTAAATGCTGAAGAAGGAATTTTAACAATTCTGAACAATCCCTTCCAAAAAATAGAAGAGGAAGTAACAACTCTCACCTGATTTTACAAGGGAGCATTGTCCTGATACTAAAGTCAGACAAAAACATGATCAAGTAAAACAATGATCTCTCTCATGAGCATAGATGCAGAATTTCTTAACAAATTATTAACAAATTGAATACGGCAATATATACAGAACATACTACATCACAGTCAGGTGGAGTAGATTCCAGTAATGAGAGCCTGTTTCGACATCAGAAATTGAGTCTACATAATTCTTAATATTATCAGAATAAAAAGAAAAATCAATAGATTCAGAAGAAAAGCATTTGATAAAATTCAAGATTTGTTTATGATATACACTTTCAGTAAACTATAAGTACTTCCTTAACCTGATAGAGTTTGTCTACGAAAACGTACAGCTAACATTATAATGGTGAAAGACTGACAAAGCAAGTATATCTCTTCCTCGTCACTACTATAGAACATTGTTTTGGAACCTAGACAGTAAAATAAGACAAAGAAAATTAATAAAATCCTCCAGGTTGGAAAGAAAGCTCTCTCTATTAAAAAGAGAACATGATTATCTACGTAGAAAATATCTGAAATCTCAAAAGTGAAAAGAAAATAAACTTTCAAGAATAGCAAAAGAATTTAGTAAGTCACAGGATACAAAAATCAACTGCATCTCTGAATGTTAACAATGAACACCTTTAAGTCAAAAACTGTAACCACACCATGTACAATATCACAAAACAATTAGATATTTAGGTTAAATTCTAACAAAGTATATGCATGATCTATATTCAGAAAAATACAAAACACAAAAGAAATGAAAGAAGGCCTAAGTGATGCGTATACATATTCTGTGTTCATGTATTTGATGACTTATTAATGAGATAAATTATTCCCAAATTGATTCTATACATTTCCAATTGAATTCTTAGCAGGATATTTTTAGATACCAAAAAACTGATTATAAGTTTACATAGAAAAGGAAAATAATTATAATATCCAAAACATTTTGAAAAAGAATTTATTTCAAGATCTCCCACTACCTGATATTCAAACTTTTTTAAAGTTATAGTAATCAGGACAGTATTTTATTGGCAAATGGGTAGATACACATATGAAAGGAATAAAATAAATAGAATATAAACAGAACCACACAAATGTTTATTTTCTGACAAAGTTGCTTTAAAGACAATAATAAAAAGAAATAATTTTAAATAAATAGTGCCAGAAAAATTAGACCTCCAAACATAAAAACAAAAATGGACCTTGATCTGTACTTCACATTTTTATCAAAATTAACAGTAAAGGATATAGATATAATACAGAATGTAAAATGTTAAAACTTTACAAAAAAAACAGAGAAAATTTGGAACATAAGTTTAAGCAGCCATTTTATAGAGAGAATATCAAGAGAAAAAACATTATTAATTGGACTTTAACACATTTAAAAAAAAATGCTCTGCCAAAAAACATATTTAAAAAGTGAAAAGACTAGTCAAAGTTTAGAAAAAATATATATTTGTCAATCCCCTATCTGACAAACTGTATGCATTCAACACAGAGAAAGAGCAATTATGACACGATAATAAGGAAAATATGTGGGCAAAGTTCAGTACAGGCACTTTACCAAAGAAGAAATATGGATTGCAACTAAGCAAATGAGAAGATGCTCAACAACAGTCATTAGGGGCATGCAAATTGAAACCACATTATAATATTTTTTTAAAGGCTAAGATTACAAAGAAAACAAAACCTTGTTACACTAAATACCAGTGAGGAAGTAGAGCAATTGACACACTCATGCATTGCTGGTGAGAATGCAAGATAAGACAACAACTTTGGAAAATAGTCTGCCAGTTTTTAAAAAGTGATCATTTAACTACCAAATGACCTTGCATCCACACCCCTAGGTATTTACCCAAAACAGATTAAAACTTATGATCACTCAGAAATCTATGCAAATGGCTATATTGCCCTTATTCATAATGGTGAAAAATGGTAAGCAATCGAAATGCCTTTCAGCTAATAAAAAGAAAAATGAGCTCTGGTAATCCGTACAACGGAGTACTATTGAGTGGTAAAAAAAAGAACGAACCAACTATTGATAGCTACAATCCATGTGGATGAGTATCAAATGGATATCCTAACTGAAAAAAGTCAGATTCAAAGGGCCATGCATGAATTAATTTATATGACATTCAGTAAAAAGCAAAACTATAAGAAAGAGAGAAAATTTTGCTACAAAGTAGCAGCATGGAAGTTTCTTTGGGGTAATGAAACTATTTCAGTATCTTTATTGTGATGGTGGTTACAAGACTACATGTTTGTCAAATATAATATTTCATACCCTAAAGTGTGAATTTTACTATATAAAATTCAGTTAAAATCATTAAACTATACATTTCAACTTATTATATGAAAATTAAATCGTAATACAACTGACTTTTAAAAAACATCTGGTATATTAACCACTTTATTATACTATCCCTTTATAGAAATTCTCGTGTTACATCTATATATTTTATGCATAGAAAAATCTACAAGAAAAGTTAGTCTCAAAAGTATATTTGTCTATGAGGATTTTGCTTTTGACCAATTTGGTTAATTCTACTATTTTATTATTTGAGTGTCTTGAAAAACATTCTGTGCATTTTCTGTGTCAGTCATATGGATACATGATTAATGACTCTTTGTAGCCTTCAAGTCCCCTGTATTGTTTTGGGGGGGTACATCTCAAGAGAATGTCCAAGCAAACTAAATCACATCATAAAAGAAACATTAAAAGATACAAAAAAATTAAAAACTACTATTTATAGCCACACATCTATTGAAAACTATTGCTTTTAAAACAAACATGTAAAAAAATTAATATTTTCTTTCCATAGGTTGGTGTTCACAGCATCATGAACATAACAGATACTAGGTTCAGCCAAACTTATATTTTAAGATAGTTTCGCCACTTATTAACTAGTCAGCCTTGAGTTACCCATGAACAAGTCATTGTACTTAACTTTCTAATATTCAACCATACAGTCTATGAAATGGTTATATCCCATATTGTATATAATTGAGATGAAGATTATATGAAATAATATGATATAGAGCAACTAACACTGACCCTAACCAATTAAGGCCACCCACAAATTATCTGCACCTTTATTAGATATGCACAACAACCTCAATTAATGGAGAGAGACTTTGGAAAGTTGGTAGGTTTAGAGAAGTACAATGCAGAAAATATATTTTAAAAATACCTGTTCTGATTTTGAAAGAACACATTAATTTTAAAATAACACTGAACATAGCAAACAGATGTATGGACCTACTTCTAGCATTTTTAAACTTTATATTTGAGCAGCTGTTCTGACTCTTGTCTGCTTTCATTAAAATATTCAAATAGTTCAGTTTAAGTGACATCAATTGAAGAGTCTGAGATATTTTTCCACAAATTTTAAATTCTCCCAAATTGGATTCAAACTGTAAAGCTTTAGACAAATATTATAAATAAAAATGATTTTATTTAAGTTAGAATAAAAAATATGTAATTCAAAGTTAAATATTGTAAAAAGTAGACATTTATTAGCCAAACATTTAAAAAATAAAGTTGCACTGATTCACAAAGAACACATAAACCATAGATGAAAATCAATATAATTTAGCCTATATGTTAAAAAAAAAAACCATATTCTTTCCAAGCATATTTAATTAAGAAAATCTACTCATACATCCAAGTAGAGTGATTCATTCATCAGACTTCAGATACATTAAAATCAATCCTTGATTTAGGTTTGTGAGCCACTAAAAGATATGAAAGTGGCAATCAGTCAGTTTTGATTAGAGTTCATTATGGTGCCTCTTTGACTTAACGGCTGTTAAGTTTGCTTATTTTTCAGAAAAAACTGTTTTAAGCACTGAATATACAATAGAGTATTGTAACCAAAATGGACAACACATTTAGAAATATACTTTCTGAATGTCAAGATCTCGACTTTCTTTCCTTAAGTCAAACTGCATTTTAGAGTTATCCCTCTTGAGCACTTAGAAGCTGCAATAATCCTGGCAATTGGCAAACTGGAGACTGAATCTAACTCTGTAGCATGTGACCATAGACAACAGTATCATCACATTATTTCTCTAAAAAACAGCCACCTTGCTCTTGATAAATGCTGTAATTCCCATTTTAGTAGACAATCCTTCCTTTCAGAATCAGGTTTGCCATTTGATTTTATCAATCACAAGTTTCAAATGATCAATAATCCATTAGAATTATTTTCAAAAAAATAGCTTTTGGAAGATGATTTCAACATATTTCTTTCTCTCTCACCCACCCCATCCCCCCCACAAACGCAGCCCTCAGTATTTATAAATGTGCACCCCATGCTGCTTTCTTGGTCATGCTATGACCATCACCAGCATTACACATGTTGTTGTACTTATCTTCTTTCTAAGAATACTTCAATCATCATTTAGTACAAAATAAAATTCATGTTTCTAACAAAAACTCTTCTTCATCTCAGCAAAAGGAGAACTCTTTCCTCTGCAGTTGTGTGTAGTTTTTGTATGAGTTTAGTAAGATATATTAGATGGTACTTCATAGTAGTTACGTAGGTCTGAATATACCTTCTTCTACTAGGTTTTAAGATTCTTAAAGACAGTATATCAGCATTTTTGAGAAAGAACTTTAGGCGAAAATTCATGTCCCATATTTTTGTTAGGAACTATGATTCTAGAGAATAGGGTGTGAGGGAAAAGGAGAGTGAGGCAGGAAGCAAGCAGGGTCAATATGACAAGGCATTACTGAGCTGGTCACTGATGGCATCAGGTATAACGAATCACTTGATTTTGAAGGACTGTCTTCAAAAAGGTCAAATAATCTCTTTCCAGGGGGGACAAAATCATAGGCCAGCTTCTGTTTCTCTCTGAATTAAGGTTTACCAGAGGGAGCACTACCTTCCTGTACAAATGGATTGCACATCCATGAGTGCTACAAGGGACCCAAAGCATTACATGCCTCAGTGGCAGCACTGAATTCTCACAGAAGACATGAAAGAAGCACAGAAAGGACCTGATGTTAGACCTGCCGGGTGCTTCATATGTGAAACTGGCCAGAGGTCACTCATATTCGTTGCTCCAGGTGCTGGCGCTGACCCAGTGGCTATCTGCCCTGGATATAGGTGACACTGAAAGGACCTGAGGTGGCACATAAGAGGTGTCTGATTGAGCACGTATTTGTGGTAAAGCTGTAACCATAAAGCTGAAGCTCATCTTTGAATCACCCACTATACTACAAAATGGTATATACATCAATTATTAAAAGACTTGCTAAATAAATAAGAGTTCTAAGAATGTATAATGGAAAGGTAAGAGTGAATGCTTACAATATAGGTGAGCAATCCTGCTTACAGAAAAGGTAATGAGTTAGTAAATTCCAAATGTATGAAATTGAAAAGAGTGTTAACTACTAGTGTAAGTACAAAATTATACAAATACTTTGCTGAAAAGTCAGGGCCATTTTCTTATTCTAATTTTAGTGAAAACAGCTGTGTGACCTCTCTGGGCCTCACTTTTTTTCATCTGTGAAGTCAAAAGCATAAATTTGATGACATTTAAGATTTTAGTCAAACTTTGAAACTGATGTGTTTGAAGTTCTGAATCTATGGCAAATAAATAATTAAATATTAATTTATTAAGTATGATTGAGTACAAATTGTGAGTTAGGCACCTCTCCAGTTCCTAAGAATACAGTAATGAAAAAGCAGATATGAATACTGCCCTATTCAAGTTTAAATCCTAATGTGGAGAGTCACAAAGCAAAATAAATATCTATGCAGTATGTTAGAAGTGGGGAGGCCAGAGAACTGCATTGCATGTTTACTCGGGTGGCCAGGGTAGGAGTCACTGAAAAGCTGAGCTGAAAGATCCAGCCAAATGGATAATGGGGGAGGAGCACTCTAGGCCATTGTCTGAGCAGGGGGTGAACTTCACATGTTCTGGAGAATAACGAACTCTTTGACTTGAGCCATATGTTAGAAGTTAGAGACTGTTATGAGGATGATGCCAAAGAGTTAAGAAGGACAGATCATGTAGCACCCTAGGACATTTTGAGAAATTTGGGTTTTACTCAGAATGAGTCACTGAGGATTTTGAGCAGATAAATGTATAGCTTGATTTAGGTTTATAAAAGGATCAGGATCAAATTGGCTGCTATATTGAGAATAGATTATAATGGGGCAAGTGTGTAAACAGAGATATGGAAATAAATAGTTTCCAAAAGACACATCTAGCATAATTTCTGTAAGGTAACAATGTGGCTAAAATGTGTTTTAATTTAGTATTTTTATGGTCGTCAGGGTGGTTAAAAGGTTTTATTTATTTTAAAGTAGGTAAAACATCATTTACTTTACAAATATGTAAAAAACAACCAATAAAAGTTCTACTCAAACTATTTCAAAAAATTGAAGTGGAGGGAATACTTCAAAACTCATTCTATAAGGCCAGAATTACCATACCAAAACCAGACAAACATGCAATAATAATAATAACTATAATCCAATATCTCTTATAAACACAGATGCAAAAATCCTCAAAAAACACTAGCAAACTGAATTCAACAACACAATAAAAAGATATTTCACCATGATTAAGTGAATTCATCCCAGAGACGCAAGTATAGTTAAACATATGCTAATCAATAAACATGATACATCATAACATATGATCATTTCAATAGATGCTGAAAAGGCATTCCATAAAATCCAACTTTCCTTCTTTAAAAAAAATATTTCCTTTGGTTATTATCTTGATTAAAAACACCTAACAAACTAAGTATAAAAGAAGTATACCTCAAAATAGTAAGGGCCACATCTAACAAACCCACAGCTAACATAATACCGAATGGGAAAACATTGAAAGCCTTTCCTCTAAGGTCTGTAACAAGGCAAATAGGCTAACTTTCACCACTCTTATTCAACACAGCATTGGAAGTTCTAGACAGAGGAATGAAGCAATAAAAGTGAATAAAGAACATTGTAAAGGAAGAAGTCAAATTGTCCTTTTTTGCAGATGATATGATCTTATATTTAGAACATAAATATTGAAAAAAACCTAAGGATTCCACTAGAAACTGTTAGAACTGATCCATGAATTCAGTAAAGTTGCTACAAAATCAACATACAACAATTAATAACATTTCTATATTCCAGCAGTAAACAATCTGAAAAAAATACAAGAAAGTAATTCAATTTACACAGCTACCAAAAACAAACAAACAAACAAAAACCCGGGAATAAATTTAGCCAAAAAAGTGCAAGATCTTTACTGGAAAACTGGAAAAGATTGATAAAATAAATTAAAAAGGAGACAAAAACATGGTAAGATACCTCATGTTTTGGGATTGGAAGAATTAACACAGTTAAAATGTTCATACCAGCTAAAGTGATCTACAGATTCAATACTATCCCTATCAACATACCAATGACATTCTTCACAAAATCGAAAAAAAAAAAGCTAAAATTTGTATGGAGCCACAAAAGACCACAAATAGCCAAAGCAATCCAGAACTAAAAGAACAAAGTTATAGTATCTAAAAAACAGCATGATGCCGTCATAGAAATATACACATAAGCCAATGTAACAGAATAGAGAACCCAGAAATAAATCCATGCATTTTCAGCCAACTCATTTCAAAAATGGTGCCAAGGACATATGCTGATAAACAAATACTTTTCAATGAATGGTGCTGGGTAAACTAGATAGCCACAAGCAGAACAATGAAAATAGACTCTTACCTCTTACTACATACAAAAATCAAATAAAAATGGATTGCATACTTAAACGTAAAACCTAAACTATAAAACAACTAGAAGAAAACATTGGGGAAACACTTCAGGACTTTGGTCTAGACAAAGATTTTTTGGGCAAGTCCTCAAAAGCACAGGAAACAAAAGCAGAAATAGAGAAATGGGATTACACTGAGCTAAAAATTCTTCTACACAGCAAAGAAAGCAATCAACAAAGTGAGGAGACAGTCCACAGAATGGGAGAAAATATTTGTAAACTATCCATCTGACAAAAGGGTTAATAATCAGAATACATAAGGAACTCAAATAAGACAATGGTAAAAAACAAATAATCAAATTTTAAAATGGGCAAAAGATCTTAATAGATATTTTTAAGAGAAGATACACCAGTAGGTATGTGAAAATAATGTTCAAAATCACTAGCCATGGGGAACGTAAATATAAACCACAATGAAATATCCTCTCACCCCAGTTAAAGTAGCTATAATTAAAAAGACAACAAATAACAAAAGCTGATGAGAATGTAGAAAAATGTGACCCTCCTACATTCTTGGTGGGAATGTAAATTGGTACAGCCACTATGGAGAACAGTATGAAGGTTCTACAGAAAACTGAAAATAGAATTAGCATATGATCCAGCAATTCCATTCCTTGGTGTATGTCCAAAAAAAGGAAATCAGAATATCCACAAAAAATCTGCAGTCTCATGTTAATTGTACTACTATTCACAACAGCCAAGATATGACATTAATCTACGTCCATCAGCAAATGAACAGATTAAGAAAATGTAGTATATATATAAAGTGGCGTATTAATACATTAAAAAGAATGCTACTCTGTCATTTGCAGCAACATGGATAGAACTGGAGGTCATTATGTTAATTGAGCTAAGCCAAATACAGAAAAACAAATATCCCATGTTCTCACTAATATGTGGGAGCTAAAAAACTTGGTCTTCTGGAGATAATGACTATAACAGCGGTTATCGGGGCTGGCAAGGGTAGGGTAGAGGATGGATGAAGAGAGATTGGTTAATGGATACAAAAATATATATAGATAGAAGGCACAATTTCTAGCGTTTAATAACACAGCAGGAGTATAGCTAACAATAACTTATTGTACATTTAAAAATGGCTAGAAGATTTGGAATGTTCTCAACACAAAGAAATGATAAATGTGTAAGATGATAGCTACCCCAATTACCTTAATTTGATCATTACACATTGTATGCATGTATCAAAATACCATATGTACCACATAAATATGTATTATTATGTACCAATATTAAAAGAAAAAATATAAACAGAAATATATTTATACATTCTCTTTTTTATATACTAATATTTAAAACTAAGTCATACTATATACTAGTATACAAAAACTATATATTAATATATAAAACTAATATAAATAAAAATAAATCCATGTATACATATTTAGTAACTAAAAATGTACTCTTTCTCTTTCCAAGTATTATGTTGTGTATTTCTCTCAATGCCATGAAATAAGTAATTTTTCATTTACAGATGAGGTCACATGGTCAAGGACATATAGCAAGTGAAAGGAAGGCTTACATATTAGTGAAGCATAATCACTGATGGCAGAAAAAAAATGAAGAATGGAGTGGTAGATTCCTATTACTGCTATTACCAATTACTACAAAATTGATGGGTTAAAACAACACAAACGTATCTTATAATTTTGGAAGTCAGAAGTAAAAAATAGGTCTCACTGGACTAAAATCAAGGTATTGACAGGGCTATGTTTTATCTGTAGGCTTGAGGCAGAATCCATTTATTTGCCTTTTCTAGCTTCCTGAGTCTGGTCACATTGCTTGGCTCATGGCTCATGGCCCCCTTCTATCTTTAAAACCAGCAATGGCCACCTGAGTCTTTCTCAATTTGCATCATTCTGACTTCTATTTCTGCTTCTCTCTTCGACTTCAAAAGACCATTGTGATTATATTGGACCCACCTCAGCAATCCAGGGTAATGTCCTTATCTCAAGTCACTTGAGTGGTAATCCTAACTCAATCTTCAACTTTAATTCCCACTTACCATGGGCTATAACATATTCAACAATTGTGAGGTATAAGACATTAACACCTTTGAGTGGCTAATGTTCTGCCTACTGCAAATGGTGAGATAAATCTGAGGTGATGGGATGCTAGAAAAGTCTTTTCCTTTCCTCATAACTTTTGTCAGAATCTATGTGAATATATATAGCAGAATATGTACCATCACTATTTCAAGGCTATCCCATTTAATTTTTGTTATGAGGTCATTGACTCTTCACAGAAAACATCTAACATGTCAGCGTTTTGTCCTTATTATTGTATTTATCTGTGTGGTCATGAAAGAAGTGGTCTAGGTGGGAGACTTTTCCAAATTATGAATCTAGAATACCCATAAATATTTAGTCTCACTTATTCCTACAGTGTGTATGGGTAAGTGTATTATTTTTCATAAGATGATGACTGGGGAAATTGGGAATGCAGAACATGAAGACAGTTAACATACGTGTCAGCCTAGTTGTTACCCCTTATTATATTATAGACTGGTAAATGTACCTACCTAAATGGAATGATGATGCTACTCAAGACTGAAGAAGGTAGCCTTAGAAAATTTTCTAATGTAGATCGTTGAATGTTGAAGACCTTGCCATGTTAAGTGATGTAGAGAAAGGTCCTAGAATACTGGCTTTCTCCTGAAGAGACCATAGATTTCCACTGATGACGTAGAGTGACACATCCTGAGTAAGGCTATAAGGATTGTGGAGACTGCCTTTATACCAGGGTGAAGTCGGGACATGTTCTTTCTTCAAAAGCTTTTCTTTAAGGCCTGCATTCTAGAAAGGAGAGACAGTCCCAAGGGTACTTTCCTAATGTCATGGTACACTAGCTCCTGTGTTAAGTTGGCAGCCTGGGGTGAGGGAAGAAGTCTTCGTCACAAAGAATACGTTGCCCAGTAGGAAACCACTATGGAGATTTATGGACTTAAGTTATTCAGGAACAGTCATATTGCATACTGAGTTTCAAATGTCCTTGTGTAGAAATATTCATCAATGTCTTACAATATTCACCATAAGTCTGGTAAAAGTTACAAACTGGTCTTTATCTAACCCTTTGAAAAAAGAAGGGATAGGTGTCCACAACACAGTGCGGAGTGTTTAAAAGAGAGCCATACAAGCACTAAGAAAGCCAGAAGTGAGTAACCTGCAGAAAAGTAGATAAAGGTTCTGATCTGGATCCAGATGATAAGTGGAATGGCAAGTGAAAATCGGGATATATTTTCCAGAAGATAAATGTTCCTGGATATCTTGGAACATCAAGTAAATTACTGAGTTCTTATATATAATAAAGCAAGATTGTAGATTCATCTTTTTATTCAGGCATTTGAGGAAAGTGTGACTTCAAGGACTATTGAAATCTGAGACATATGTTCTGGGTACATTAAGGAGAAGGTATAGTAGTATTGAAGAATATAAAAATATATTTAGGTCTCGTAAGTCAGCACTTCTCCTTGCATTAACTATATGACTCCTTCATTGTGGATTATTATTCCATCCAAAATTTCCTATTTAGAAGGCCACATTTGTTTCATGCAAATACGAAAAGATGCCATAATCGGAGAAAAAAGTTTGGAGATCATGAAGATGCAAACAGGAGTATTTATTAATACTTTATTAAGCTTATACGAATACACTAAAGTACAGTTTTAATTTGGCTTCTAAGTATACTTTACTCTATACAAATTACCACCACTTGAAAGAAAAAAAGAGAGCCAGAGATGAATATATACTTTCCAACATAATATAGAGGCATAGTAGCATCCTTAACATGACATATACTGTGCTCCTAAATACTGCTCCTGAATATTAAGGATAACATGCTAAAATTTGTCTTTATCCCCATGTTTTGGGTTCTAAAATATTAGATTTAGAAAAAATTTAAAAAAAGAAAGTAAAAAGAAACCACTCTAACACAAGGAATTTTATTTTTATAAAACATCCATATCCATATACTTTGTAGGCAGTTTTCAAAATGGCTTTCAGTGATCCTCTTCTCTTAATATTCATATCCTGTCCTTTCAGCTTGGTAGTTGGCTTGAGATTAATCACACTTGAGCTTAATCACTTCCAAGTCTAGATGACAAAAGCCTTTGACTTTTCTCTTGCACATTCTTTTTTGCCTTCTTATTTATTAGCCCTGTCAAAGCTGCTTCTATGTTGTGAGATGCTTTATGGATAACATCCATGTGGTAAAATAGTGAAGTAGGCCTCTTGCCAACCACCAGTTAGGAATAACCATGGAGGAACTGAGTCCCACCAACAGCTACTTGAGTGACTATAAAAGTGGACCCATCACTGGTTGAACCTTGGAATAACGATAGCCCAATTGACACCTTGATTTTAGCCCTGTGAGATATTCAGAAACAGAGGATGCAACTAAGCATTGTTTTAATTTCTGACCCATGGAAACTGAGATAATAAATGTTTGCTGCTTTATCCAGTAAGATTTTGAATAGTCTGTTAAACAAATAAATAGTACACATACATATACAAACTAGCAAGATAAAACATAACTTTAGAGGAAAGAAAGAAATCAAGCAAGAACTAGATACAGTTAACATAAAAAAAACTCAACATATTTCATTACAGCATGTGGAAATTGTGAAGTATCTTTTTCTTATATATGTTAAGTACTCAGTAAAAAATTAGAGTATTGCTGAAATCTGTATACTGAAGTTGAAAAAGACAAAGAAAACTTATAGGATGTACGGGAGGTGGTGAGAAGATAATTAAAAGATTCAAAATCAAAATTTATATAACAGAATTTGTATTTTAAGAAAAATGTAAACTGTTACAAAAAGTATGTCTCCTTCTCTGGTAGTAATTATTATCCTATTTGCTATAATATAATAAATAAGGTTTTGAGTAACCGTTTTGTGGCCGATTTAAGCAACAATCCATGTAAACAGACACCTGGATTTCCTTCAGTAAGGGAGCAGGAAATGACAATTACATTCTTCAGCAAAAACATTTTATCTTTGTTTACAGACATTTTGTGTGTGTGTGTGTGAATGTTTCTCACAAATTGCAAAGGCCCCCCCAATCTTAACAAAGAATTTATTTGACCATTAACTATATTTCATGCGTAACATATATTTTATGACATGAAATTATATTTTGAATTTAGATTTTTACATTTTGTTAATTACTACTTCACAAGAAGGGGAAAAATAAAAAATCTTCAAAAAGCAATTATAGCTCAATGATTTAAATCAATTCACCGGGTTATGGTTGTGGCAGATAATAAAAAATTAAATTCTTCTTCCAAAGCTAAGTTGATTACTCTGAGTACCTACCTGTGTTCTTCCAAAATTTTATAAATTACATGTGATTGGAGCTCAGAAGAAATTTAGATTGCTGATTGACTTTAACTATAGGAAAAACTATTCAAAGAAAAGATTAAATGAGAACCAAATCCTTTTATATACACACAGAAAAAAAAAACATGAAAGTGAAAGTGATCTAATCAGAAGTATTACAAAAAATAGACAAGAAGAACCAACAGTTAAATGATCTCTCTCATAATTGTAAATTCTCTCTTTAAGTAGGCATGTTGCTATTGATGTATGCTGAATGAGTGTGTTTTAGTTTTCCAACATAGCAAATCTGACACTGAACTTGAAATCAGTTAGACTGGTAAGGGGTTTCTGGCTGGATTCCACATAATGCTGTTGGTTCATGGGATTTCCTTGGTCTAGCCAGGTTTAGAAACAGTTTTTAATCAGTTAATACTGGCTTTATTATGTTAATGAACGGGGGAGGGTAAAACTCACTGATTTAGAAACTGGATAATATATAAGTGTATAATATAAAATTAATCTGCAGCGAAGGCCAGAGTGCTTTCAAATAAAAGCCAGTACATTTCTTTAACAGTTTCCAAATGTCTGGGAATTTAAATCACTAATTATAGCATTAAGTGAGCCAATAATTTTAGAAAAGAATATACTTTTATTAGATATTTTCTTGAAAATGTGGCAGTCTAACAAGGAACAATTTTAGATAATAGGAAAACTTATTGGAATAGTAGTCAAAATCTCCTTCCTGAACTGTGAGATAGATACTTAAAAATACACTAAATCCTTCATTCATAAATAATTCTTATTTTCCACCTATTAATTTGTTAGGTGATCGAATGTTACCTTGCACTCTTATGTACAATAGGGTTTCTCAAGCACAGCACTATTCGCATTTTGGGCCAGATGACACCTTGGTGTGGGGGTGTCCTATGAATTTTAGGATGTTTAACAGCATCCTGGCCTTTCTCCACCTGCTGGATGATTTGCGCCCTCCCAGTTGTGACAGCCAAAAATGTTTCTAAGCACTGTCAAATGTCCTTTTGGGGGCAAAATAATTGTCTGTTAAGATATACTGCTCAAAAAGAAAGAGGGGAGGAGAGCAGGTAGTGGTGATGGTTAACGGGTACAAACATACAGTTAGATGAATGGATAAGATCTAGTATTCATAGCAAGAAAGAGTGACTACAGTCTGCAATAATTTGTTCACATTTTAAAATAACCAAAAGAGTATAAGTGGATTGTTTGTAACAGAAAGAAAGGATAAGTGCTTGAGGTGGTGATTACCCCATTTACCCTGATGTGATTATCATGCATTTTATGTCTGTATCAAAATATCTTATGTACCCCATAAATATATTCACCTATTATGTATCCACAAAAATTAAAAATTAATGAAAGGTTTCTATGACTCATGTGCAAATATAATTATAATCTTAGTGGTCACAACCAGTATATGTATTTTTATCCTTCTTGTGTCAGGGTTCCCCAGGACCACTCTAAAGTTTGATGATATACATATTCACAACTATGGTTTATTACAGCGAAAGGCTACACAGCAAAATCAGCAAAGGGAAAAGGCTTATGGGGCAAAGTCCAGCGGACACCACGTACAAGTTTCCAAGAAACCTCGCCCATTCGAGTCGCACAGATGAGAGTACAGATGGTCCCCAACTTACAATTTTTTGACTTTACATTGGGTTTATCAGAGTATTATATGCATTTGTGACTTACAATATTTTCAACTTACAATGGTTTTATAAGGTGTAACACCACTGTAGGTCAAGAAACATCTGTGATTCATAGCAATGAGTTGTAACACCAGTTGTGGAATGTCCTCCAGATAAGTTCATTAGAGACTTAATGCTAACTGCTTAGCACATACCACATTTCCAGACCTTCAGAAATAAAGCAATTGTTTAGAAAAACCATCATTGTTTTTACAAACTGTTTAGGTACTACACACCATGCTTATCAGTTAGGGAATGACGAGATTCCTTTCAGAAATCCAAGTTCCCAGACACCAGCCACTGGTCAACTTTGCAAAAAGATCATTCTAATCACAGCAGTCTCAGGTCTGTTATGTTAACCCTTTCTCTATGCTTTCCTACAAAATGTTTTGTGACATGTCAGCTGCATTTTAGGCACCCAAAGACTTATACAATAAATAGGTGAACTAATTAATCAACCAGTGATGTTTTCAGTTAGAATTCCTTAAATGTCTCTATTGACACGTTTGTTCCTAAGGACTCTTACATCTACAAAGAGGAAAATGTTCCACATAATAAAGCATAACTACAGTTTTATAATAGAGGAAAATTTTAGTTAATCAAATTGTACCAGCATTAACCTGCATTTCCAGAAAAGTCTTCAAACAACTCAAGATCCAGTGGGAGGAGCTCATTTTCAGTGAAAAGAAAATGATGTATGGTAATATTCTGGTCGATGTAACTTTCAAATGCCACCACTAAGAGAAAGAGGAATTTAAATTTCTTGAATCTAAGACTCCATGAATAACCATTTTCTGTCAAGGAGCCAATATTATTTTTAAAAATAAAATCACTCAATGGTTACATTCTTTTTTTTTTTTTTTTTTTTTTTTGAGACGGAGTCTCTCTCTGTCGCCCAAGCTGGAGTGCAGTGGCGTGATCTCCGCTCACTGCAAGCTCCGCCTCCCGGGTTCACGCCATTCTCCTGCCTCAGCCTCCAGAGTAGCTGGGACTACAGGCGCTCGCCACCACGCCTGGCTAATTTTTTGTATTTTTAGTAGAGACGGGGTTTCACTGTGTTAGCCAGGTTGGTTTCCATCTCCTGACCTCGTGATCCACCCGCCCCCGCCTCCCAAAGTGCTGGAATTACAGGCGTGAGCCACCGCGCCCGACCACTCAATGGTTACATTCTTATTTGAGATATGGAGTTGTCTAGAGCCCTTCACTCAAGACGAACTGCTTTAGATTAATAGGATGCTTTGAGAAAATAAACTTCATGTTACTTTTGAGAAAATATGATGCACATTAATTTTATGATAATTAATGTTGAAACACCTCCCATAACCACACATCCCTCTTTTATACACGTGATAATATTGTTACTTTAGATTTTATTACTTAATTATTGTCTGGTCATCACCCCTTATCCCCTCCTGAATATTTAATGAGACCAAGGTCCGTGCTCTTTTTTAATTCACATTTGTCTCTCCAGGACCTTGCATAGGATGTAGTAAAGAGTATTTAACAAGAATCTGTTAAAATGATTTTTTTAAAAAAGCTCAGAGAGATAACTGTCCATACCCCATGTGTCCCCACAGTATATTCGATCTTTATTTTGAAGGCAAACACTATATTTTAAAAATCAAAATCTAATAAAGATAAAGCACCATCCCTTTACAGGATTGATTTCTTTGATTGTAAAGTGTGCTAAAAAAGGGTTTCCGGTGCACTCTGACACCATTCATAAAATCCTAACCAGGACCTGGTAAGGCCTTAGTTTGTCAACACTGTACCAGAAATCTCTAATATAAACAGGCTCATATTATAATCTTCTGCATTTGTAATTTTTGAGAACAGGGTGGAAAAGCACTCATTTAAGTGGAGGATTTTTCTTTTAAATGCTGTACTTGAGAATGTATCATTATTCCAGATGAGACAGATAAGACGCATTGCTCCCTGGCCCTGGCAGTGGATTTGTTTGTATATTATGCTTTCTAACTCTCTTTCTTTGCTGAGCTAGATATTTTATGTTTCTTTGTGAATGACTGTACCTTAAGGGAACTATATTCTGTATCCATTATTTTATAAAGGTGAGTGGGCTCAGTAAATGCCTGAAAAAGTACCTTGACTAAGATCACAGAGTTAACATAATAAACCTGATAGTGCTGTAGGAAGAAAGACCTAGTTAGGTGTGGAGTACAACTTAGCCTTATAATTCCCAGGCCAAAGTGTTTCCACCATCACCAAATCAGCGTCAGTAACTAATCAAATAACAATTTATTTAAGCCATTAAAAAATGTAATGCTTTCACTGCAATGTGAACATATATTTAAACATGATGACGATTTGTAAAAACAAAGATTTTTAGAACTAAGAAGAAATATATATTACAAAGTAGTTAGTATTAAATAAACTGTTTCCTGGATCCTGAATGATGATAAAAGTTTACCCCATTAACACTAGGGAGCATATTCAAAGAATACAAAATTCTAGCAATTCTTTGGTTTAGTAGAAGCCACAAGAAGATAATTTATATCTGAAATTCTGTAATATTACAGCATCCCAGTTCCTTTTGTGAAACCCAGAGTTCCATTTACTCATTCGAATGGCTATACTTTTTTAGAATCTCTTCAAATTTGTTCCATACATACTTTTTAGATATGAACTAAAATTAGGCAGAGTAATATAGTTTTCTCCTCAATATGGAATTGAAAAAAGAAATACTCCAGTTACATTTTCCAGCTGAGTACTTTGGCTTATTATTGCATTTGATTTTACCTTTAACAGTGACACAAAGGCAAATGCAATTGACAAAGTTAAATATGTGGTAGCAAAGTTTGAAGTTTAAAACCCTACTTGCTTGCTTGCTTGCTTGGTTTTGCTTTTGTTTTCTTGAGCAATTGTTGACTACTCAGCCTGCTCTGTAAAGTTAAGAGCATAGACTCTGGAGTATCAGATGTAGATTAGAATTCTATTTTTGCCACTACCTATATTTATGAATTAAAACTTTTTTTTAACTTCCCTGATCTCAGTTTTCTCATACTTTAAAAGAAATTTATGTGTAGACAAGGAGGGGTCTTACTACTCTCATTAGCGATAAATAATATTATTACTTCATTGTCAAGTTTCCTACTACCTAGGTACATGAAGCGCCCTTGCTCTGTCTCTCTTTCTCTCTCTCCTCTTTCTTCCCGTTTCCTTTATTTAACAGCACGTTAAAAATGCAGTTGGAGAAATCAATTTATTATTCTCAAACAATTTATTTTACATTTATAGAACCGTAGAGATGGCTTATATTGTTTATGTGACATTGTTTATCCACAGGATAAAAGAAAAAGAGTTAAACAGTAAATAATTAAAATTGTTAGTTTATCCACAGGATAAAAGAAAAAGAGTTAAACAGTAAATAACTAACTACCACAGCTATAGTCATTCCTCTTTAAAAACTCTAGTCAACTAACCAAAGGAAATACCTTTTTGGTTAATACAGGTAAGTTAGGGCAAAGTTTTGGTAGTGAAATTGTAAAGAATCGATTACTACTGTGATGAATCAAATCATAAAGAATTTAACTTCACTGTACTATACAATCTATTTTCAAGTTGAAAGTTAGTTAAAAATGTTTCACTTTATTTTCTTTGAAGACAATAAGTTGGAGGCAATTCAAACATTTTATTATGAATTATCAACTAAGTTTATTTTAAATAATGAATTTATCTTTATGCTTAATGCAAATTGCATATACATTGTATTCAAAATAAAATGCAAATACCAAAGAAAAATTGTTTGGTAAAATAACGTTACAAGTTTATATTTGTTTCACAGTAAATTATTTTTAAATTTTTGTCAGTTTACATAACAAAAGATTGCTTAACAATTGCAAGCAGCAAATTTACCCATATATAAAATTCAAAATGTTCTTCCAAACACAAATAGAATTAAGCAGCAATAAAAGTTTAGTATACGAACTTTATTAATAGTGGCTATATCTAGTTTGTAGTTGCCAAGAAGTACCAGCTTTACATGCACTGGCAACAGTAATAAACAATTTATGGCTTTCTAATAAACAGATACGTGTTAAAAGCACATTTAAAAGAAATACCAGAAGAGTTTATAACATTTAGCGAGCATATCGTCTCTATAAAGTAGTAAATTAAGTACTTTATGAAACTGTTAGTATTAATCCTAATATTAAAATATTTTATATTTGTGCTGCATAGTTTTCAAAGTATCATTTAGAAGGATTCTAATACTTTTAGAACTTATTTATTCTTCCCAACTTTGCCAGATAAGATTTATCTCTACTATGTTGAAGAATTAAAACTGAGACTCAAGATGGTTAAAATTTTGACTGACGTATTTCACCACTTGGTAGGAGGGCCAGGACTCATAATTAGGTTTGTGTAATTCTAAGTCCATGATTGTTCCAGTTTATCTTGCTGTTGCTCAAACAGGTGTGCTTTTAAATTTGCTTATAAAATATGCACAAACAGATGGCACCTGCTAAATATATAACTGGCAATAATATCTTGATATTTTCAAATACTCAAGAGTAATCTAGCACAAAGAGCTCAGAAATTTGCAACATAATATATTGCACCCAGAAAAAACCCTTAAAACCGTCTAGTTCAACCATCTATGTTAGAGAAAAATTGGACAAATAGAATTAAATGACTAGCCAATTTACTATCTAGAAAATTTCAAAGTTCAGACTCAAAAATCACTTCTTTGAATCCATTTCTAGAGCTTTCTGTGTGACATCAAGAAAACAGATTTTTTTCCAAATGTTTGTTTCTTTGTCCAATCTAAAGGATGAAAGATACTAATTCTCTGTAATACATAAGAAGAAAAGAGAATTAGACAGTATCTTTATCAAGTCCCATCAGATTAGCAAAAAATTTACAAAAGTTATGTTATAAAACTTTTTGACTAAAAGGCTTTCCCAATATTATAAAAAGGGTATCACATTATACTGCCATTTAATGCTATTAAGAAAACATTACCTACTACAAATAAATCTTACCGTCATGTTTCTCAATCTATTATAATTAATAAAATGTTAGGAAAAGACTTGTTTTATTGTGAAAATGTTATTCAATATATTTTATTCCAGATAAATGGATATTAAAGGATATTTATAGTACTTTCAATTTGTTCTGAAAGCTACATCTGTATTATCAGGAATATGTATAAGCACTAAACATTGTTGCAGAATTTGTCTAAGGCTAACACCATTTTCAACACCATGAAGAATAAAACAGGCCGGGCGCGGTGGCTTACGCCTGTAATCCCAGCACTTTGGGAGGCCGAGGCGGGCGGATCACGAGGTCAGGAGATGGAGACCATCCTGGCTAACACGGTGAAACCCCGTCTCTACTAAAAAATACAAAAAATTAGCCGGGCGTGGTGGCAGGCGCCTGTAGTCCCAGCTACTCGGGAGGCTGAGGCAGGAGAATGGCGTGAACCCGGGAGGCAGAGCTTGCAGTGAGCTGAGATCACGCCACTGCACTCCAGCCTGGGTGACAGAACGAGACTCCGTCTCAAAAAAAAAAAAAAAAAAAAAAAAACACACAAAAAAACAATAAAACAATTTTCCTATATGTCAGAAAAAACTTCTTTACAGCTTTTATGAAGTGTATAAATCCCTGCATGAATATATTCAACTCAGTGACTCTATTACATTCTTTGATGTCCCCCATGTTTCTAAAAAAAATGATGCCGAGTGTATCTTTAGGATTTGAAAGCAATGAAAGTACTATAAAGCCAACTGACAGGACCTCACTTATTTCCTGCTGGTTTATCAGCCGTCAGGAAGGATTTGCACTCAAACTCTTCCACCTTTCCCCCCTTGTTATCAATGGCATACATGGAACCACAGGAAGAGTAACGCATAGTGTGGCCATCTAAAACAGGGTAAAATTCAGAAAGTCTTATAGAAATAAAGTCACAACTGAGGTTCGAAAATAATTACCAACAGACACAAAAGAAGAATCTTTAAAACTCCATGATCTAAATATATATTGACAATATAATTCTATGCCAATGAGTAGTTTTGAATTCAGCACCATATACTGACTGCCTATTTATCACATACTAAAGATACAAATAAGTAAGGAGTTACCCACATATAAATATTCCATCAATGTTTGCACATCCATGGTATATATTATACAGATACATCTAGCACCAGAGGATGTTAGGTGCTATGGAATAAGAAAATAGAGACGTGATTTTTTTTTTTCTTTTCGAGACAGGGTCTCTGTCACCCAGGCTGGGGGGCAGTGGCCTGATCTCTGCTCACCGAAACCTCTGCCTCCCAGGTTCAAGTGATTCTGGTGCCTCAGCCTCCTGAGCAGCTGGAATTACAGGCGCATACACCATGCCCAGCTAACTTTTTGTATTTTTAGCAGAGACGGGGTTTCACCATGCTGCCCAGGCTGGTCTCGAACTCCTGACCTCAAGCTATCTGTCCACCTCGGCCTCTAAAGGGCTAGGATTACAGGCGTGAGCCACCAGGTCCAGCAGAGGCATGAATTAAAAACAAACAAACAAACAAACAAAAAAACTTAAATTACATTCTCACCCCAACAACTTATTTGATCTTACCAAGTCATTTCATCTCTATCTTCCATTTTTTAACCACAGTGTAAAAACATTTGACTTTTCTTCCCACTATATTGTTGTAAGTATAAAATGCCACAATATATGTGAAAATGGTCTGAAAATCCTAAAGCGCTTCTATATTGCTCTATATACACTAGAGCAAGAAGAGGTTAAATGGTTTCCCCTGGTAGCACCTTCCTGAGCACAGAAAGGTGACCTCGGCACCAGGGTGTACAGGCTTACTTCCCTAAATCTGGAATGTAATCTGAAGAGTATTACCCAAACCCTTTTTCTACTTTTTTTTTTTTTTTTTTGGAGACTGAATCTCGCTCTGTTGCCCAGGCTGGAGTGCAGTGGCGCCGCCACCACGGCCGGCTGATTTTTTTTTTATTTTACTTTATTTTATTTTTTATTTTTAGTAGAGACAGGGTTTCACCGTGTTATCCAGGATGGTCTCGATCTCCTGACCTCGTGATCCACCCGTCTCATCCTCCCAAAGTGCTGGGATTACAGGCGTGAGCCACCGCGCCCGGCTCCCCAAATCTTTACTGCCAAGAAAAGTGACAGGTTTAGTAATTTCATAGTGGTTTTGGACAATTTGGCTTTGAAATTTCCTTTAGATTAGTTCCTTTAGATTATAACATTGCTAACACTATAAAACTCTAGTTTGAGTGAAATTCTAGTGGATTGAGATACTGCAATCAACGAACATTGAGCCAAGGATGAATTGGTGCTATTCCTGGTCAATTCTCTTTGGCAAATAAAGATAGACTAGTTCCATGATTGAAAGCTACATAAAAAATATCTAATATCACTACATATCAAATATAATTTAAAATATAAAATCAAAATTAAGTCCTTATTAAGCCTTGGTAGATTAATAAAATACACCATTAATATGCCGACACACATCTAATTATTAAATTAAGAAAAACGTTTGTATCAATTTTTGATTGGTAATACAGAAATAAATTTTCACTACAAAGAAATTTTGAATAAGTATTGACACTGATATAAAGTACATCATTTAATTATCATTATTTTTTCGAATTTTAGTTATATTTAGAAGATTAGATTACCTTAGATTCCAGTTCAAAGACTATATCCCATATGATTATTTCAGCTTTTTTCAGAATGCATTATTTAAAAAACAAAACATTTATGGACATAACCAATTATAATGTGCTGCTGCTCACAAAATAATAGATTATAAACATGCCAGAAAAAATGACACAAGTCGCATATGTGTTCTTTCCAGATTCAAGCTATTATCTTCTAAATATTCTAAGTAGATAGTAGATTAAGATAATTTATTTGCCATGTTTTTCACACTTAGAGTTTTTCTTTCTTCCTTTTTTTTTTTTTTTTTTTTTTTTTTTGTGAGACAGAGACTCACTCTGTCACCCAGGCTGAAGTGCAATGGCACGATCTTGGCTCACTGCAACCTCTGTCTCTTAGGTTCAAGCGATTCTCCTGCCTCAGCCTCCCAGTCCCTTGCCATCACACCTGGCTTATTTTGTATTTTCAGTAGGGACAGGGTTTTGCCATGTTGGCCAGGCTGGTCTCGAACTCCTGACTTCAGGTCATGCACCTGCCTCGGCCTCCCAAAATGCTGGGATTACAGCCTTCAGCCACTGCACCCAGCCAGGTTTCCCTTTATGCAGAAAGCAGCTTGCAGGCAATGCTAATATTGGTTTAATTTTCTTAGGAGGAACCCAGTATAGTATGGGAAATAATTAATATAATTTGTTCTTAAAAATATAGCTTAGTATTGTATTAATTTTTCTAGAGACTGAGCCAAATCAAGTTTATTCCAACTAAAATACTGCAAACATTTACTTAAGCTAATATGTCTTATTCTTAAAATGCTTAAGGGTGCAGCTCTAGAATTATATTTCTTAGTCACACCTTACTGCAAATTATATTAATTGGAGAATAAATTTATTTATAATCCTAGACACGTTTTAGGAAGAGAATTTGAATGGAATAAACAGGGAAGAGAAAGATACATCTTCTTATGATAAAATAAAGATACTAGAGGTCTTTATGACACAATAGTAAACATATATATGAATTATGAATTAATCTAAACATGCTCATACATAAAGATCTAACTGTGTATTTTTCATTTTAAATCAGTTAAATTAGTTACATAGTCTACTGTATAAGATTAATAAAAATGAACTAAAAATATCTGTTGGCTCATCAGAATAATGCAGCACTTTTTTCATTGGGTTATTAAGGATAATATTTATAATAATAAGTGCATACAAAGTTCTTATTACAGTGCGTAGAGCACAATGGATGCTAACTGGATGTTACTTTCTCTCTCTCTATCATGTAAACACCATGAGACAAGGCGCGGTAGCTCACACCTGTAATCCCAGAACTTTGGCAGTGGGTGGATCACCTGAGGTCAGGAGTTCAAGACCAGCCTGACCAATATGGTGAAACCCCCGTCTCTACTAAAAACACACACACACACACACAAAAAAAAATTAGCTGGGCATGGTGGCAGGTGCCTGTAATCCCAGCTACTCAGGAGGCTGAGGCAGGAGAATAGTTTGAGCCCGGGAGGCAGAGTTTGCAGTGAGCCGAGATCACACCATTGCACTCCAGCCTGGGTGACAGAGACAGACTCTGTCTCAAAAAAATAAAAAATTAAAAAATTAAAACAAAAAATAGTAAATACCATGAGTGCAAAAAGAAAAGCTATATTATTACTGACGTGTCCCTATCCTTTATATAGTGTCCATTACGTAATAAGAGCCCATCAGTCATTTTTTTCAATATGTAAATACGGAGAAATATCTTGACTACAGTGCAGGACTCCATGTTTGTTTGGCTCTCTGCTCAAATTAGACTTTTCTTCCATCAATATAGAATAAGCCATGCATAGACATAGTTTCTATTAAAAATCTGTACCCTAATGAGTAGAATGGGCTCACACAGATCTTGGAAAAATACATTTAGTAGGCTTGGTGAAACTGTAATGGCTTTGTACAGAACTCCACTGCAACCCACCTGACAAACTAGGATATGCTAAACAAACCAATCATTTATGTGAGCGTGTGTATGTGTATGTGTCTTTCTGTCTGTCTGTCTGTATGTATGTGAAAGAGAGAGAGAGAGAGAGAAACTATGGATACTTCCTTTACAAATTCTGGCTTTGCCTTGCCTTAGAACAGGACAACAGACTTCACGATTTTTCTACATATATGCAAATAAATTCTCAGCACTTTAACTGTCTTTGAGTTGCACTTTGATACATCCACAGTGCAATTTATGTCAATAAAAATGAAATTCCTAAGTAGGAGGGAGCTGTGTCTTAACGTGATTAGTATTTGGACTTCCTTTTATTGTATTTGAAGACAGAGGATGCTTGGCTTTACGAAGCAAGCTCTCATTCAATTGAATTACCATATGTCTCAAAAAACATGATAGTAAATGTCTTTTGATAGCATGAGATATAAAGGAGAAATATAAAAATCTGCTTTATGAATGTTCTGCTTCCAGCCGGGGTATATTCAGTTGTAGTTAAGATAGTTGTGTTCTATTAGCTGGGGACAATTTGAAACTGTCTTTATTAGAAACATACACGTGTATGCCAAACTGCTAAGAAATGAGAAATTTCTGTCTATATCACCTGTTTTTGGCTTGCTCAGAATTCTACCTTCTTAAAAATT
The DNA here is from genome assembly GCF_028858775.2 of Pan troglodytes. NCBI lineage: Eukaryota > Metazoa > Chordata > Mammalia > Primates > Hominidae > Pan > Pan troglodytes. The sequence goes on from NC_072406.2 coordinate 67,160,324, forward strand.
GGCTTTCCTTTAGAAAACTACTTCATTTGCCTTCTTTATGGTAGTCACAGTGCTATGCCCACCAACAATGACAAGTAAGAGACCTAAATAAGACCAGTTAGATTATTCCTTAAAGTTTTATTTATGCCGAGAGAGAGAGAGAGAGAAGGGCTCCTTTCCTTAGTAATTGCAATTATGAATTTAGGTTGAGTTGTCAGCAGCCTTAATATATAGCTGCATGGACAAATATTGACTGAGAGTTAAAGCCAAACATCATGGGATGCAAGCAAAAGGCATCAAAAGAAACAGATTCCTCAGGGGGTCTTATTGGGTCTCTGAATACAGCCATGCCTGAAAAACTCACTGTAAGACCCTTCATTGCTTTACATTATTTGAGCTGCTTTTCTTTCCCTTGTAACCAAAGGACCACTAACAAATACTGGCTAAGTAGAATATTAATAAGAATATACACGTAAAAGAAAAACATGAATATGCTTTTGGTATAAATAAATTTACCTAAAATATTTTAACATGCAAATTAGATACTATGTAGTTTGTTAAATTTAATAGTTCCTCAAATTAAAATGTTTTAGTATGTAAATACAGATGGTTTCCAACTTTAAATGGTTCAACTTATAATTTTTTATTTTATTGTGATGTGAAAGCCATACTCATTCAGTAGAAATGTTTCATCAAATTTTGAATTGTGATATTTTCCCGGCTATTAATGTATGGTAAAATACTCTCTCATGATGCTAGGCTGCAGACCCCAGTCAGCCACAAGATCGTGAGTGTAAATAAGTGATACTCTACAGTGTATTGTGTTGCTGGCGCTTTTTGGACATTGTCTTTTCACATCCCATCATGTTTACAAAATGGCATTTTTGACTTACAGTGTTGTAAATTTATGATGTTTTTATCAGGACACAACTCCACCATAAATCGAGCAGCCTCTACATACACAATATGTATATAATTTTGAGTATCTCTTCATATTAATGTAAAGTTTTATTTTATACTTCATTTGTAGCTACTTTTTTCCTTTAAATAAAGGCAATGAAACCAGATTAATGAGAGTACTTGAGTTGATTCTAGTTGTAGAAAAGCTTGGATGATACCCTTACAAAGGAAATCCAAATAAAAACCTAACCAATTGAACTTTTGGGTTGTGTTTGGAACTATCTCTTTTCAATGAATTAACATGTGTTATGTGTTTATGATGATAAATATTAGACTATATTCTTTAAGGCTTCTCATCAGCCAAGACTTTCCGGGTTATAGGACTTCTCTTTATGATTTCATCTTTCCAATTTTTCTGACTTATGCCTGTATTTTCTTTTATCTTTGCCTCCTATAGGTCTGGCTTCTTCTGTCCTCTCATTTCCTGGTCTCCTACTGACTCGCCTCTTATCTCTATGGCATGTGCCCTTGGGTATGTCTTTCAGTGCCTGTCATTCTTCTTATACTTCACTTCCTGTCTCTGCCTTCCCTCTCCCTCCATCTATCTTACTACTTCTCAGCATCCTTATATACAGGTGAAATAAAATCACTTAAAATTATCAATTAGATTTCTAGTAGGAAATTGAAAAGTACTATCATCATTTTCTTTATAATAAAGAATGTGACATGATATTTAAAGAAAATTATTTTTAGAAGTGTTAAATTCCACTTGAACACTACCGGGCAAACACCTAAATTTTCCTTTGTTCAGGTTGCAAAATGTGAGCATTTCCTAAATTTGCTGTGAACCCTCAGGAATAAAGCAAAAAACAATTTTCAAAATAAAAATGAACAATTTAATAGATTTAAATATGAATGTTTCCTAAAAAGGATATATTAATAAAATTCTGTACTAACATATATAAATCCTAAATAAATTTCCATTTCAATACTTCCTTTTGATAGTTCTGTCTTCTCTCTCTTGATATAGAAACAACCTGCATGTATGCAGTTCAGTTCCTTAGGCATATATGATTCATTCATCTTAATTTAGAAAATATCAAGGCCATGCCTGGGAGCAGAATTGGGGCATTATTTGTCTTTCGGCAGTGTATTTTTAAAATTGTTATGAATAAGTAAATCGACAACATCCTTTCTAAGATGTACGGACATTTTCAATCAATAATGCACACTATCAGGACATAAAATCTTCCCTAACTTTTTGAGAAATCTTTACGTTTTCTTTAGGGAATAGATTCACACTTAGGTTTTATCATCTATCCTACACTGACATTTGGGGGCTGAACTTTTTGAGGTAATGGGTGCCTCTGTACAGCTGCAACCCAGAATGATTCTTTCACTACTATGCCCTGAGCAAAAACAGTCTTGGGTTACAGGAGTAAATTAGTGCCTTCTCCTGTTTCCTGCACCCTTTATTTCATGACCTTATCCCATGTATGGGGTGAGTAAGAGTAGTCAGTTCATACTGCTCTCAGCAGATAGCGATATAAACAGATACTTGGCTCACAGGGCATAACTTACATTTACTAAGAAAATGCTCAAAACCATTCATTGAAGTTTTTCTATACAGATTTTCAGGAATTTTAATGAGTACTTGCTTATAAAATGTTGACAACCTTAATCATAAAGTGGTAAAAACTAATATGCAATATATCAAGGGAACAATACCTCACACTGTTTTCCCAGAATATACTTTACAAATTACCAAAGCAGATAACTGACCACATTTCCTTTTCAGTTTACCTCACTAGTTCTTTGAAGTTCTATTCACCATTAGGTCTTTGAATAACTGTTTTAAAACAGATGGGGTGAACATCTGGATAACACAACATATATATAATTTTTTATCAATTGCCTCACTGATGTGAGGAACATCTCCTCCCACACATACCACCCTGTGCGTCATCTAATGTGTTAACACTTTGGATAATGAGAACAACAGAAGTGGATACCAAATATCTTATTCAAATTAACTCAAATCTGAGTGCAAATGTGGAAGTATCCATGCAATTCACGAACTGCTGCCCCAGACTGTGTTTTTAACAGCAGTGTTTGATGATGTTGGCACTCTTGATCATTTTCTGTTTTTGAAGTTACTGAGTTCAATGATCCATCCTTTGTGTTTATTTATCAGGACTGTGAACATCACAAACAATTTAAGATGTTTAGAATTAAATGTTGATTTTAGCTGGCAGAAAAAATGCAAAGTTAGGTAAATTGATGAGCATCATTTTCATGTATATATTATCTCTTTGTTAACAGTTATCTTTCCCAGACATAATGGAAATGGCTGAGGAGTATGGGTAAACTGAAGTATCTGAGTTCAAATTTATGCATGTTAAGATAGAATAATAAACATGCTACTCTTCTGTGCAGAAATTCAATGCCAAACTAATTCATGAAATACTGTACAATACTATACAATACAATATAGTTCAACTCTATTGGCTCGAATCAATATAACTGGTAGTTTAAGTCACTGGTAGTTCAAAGAAAGACCAACTAGATTCTGAGCCTCAAACAGCATTATTAGGGACTTGCCTGCCTCTTTGTCTGGCTTCCTCTACGATGGCTTACTTTTCAGGCTGGGTTTCTTAATAATGTTGGTAAATATGATCACAACAAGCTCTAAAATTCTACACTCCTTGCCTTTCTGCCTGAATCTTGCCCCCCCAAAAATAATTTATTTCAGGCACTTCCAGTCCAAATTTTAAAACTGATACTAATTTTGTGTAGTTTGGGTCATGTTTATGACCTACTAATTAGTCATAGTTGCCAAGAAACTGAATGACCTAGGTAATACGCTCAACTCTGAAGCTAGGCTGTCAGGTTTTGAAACCAATGGATTAAGAACAGGTAAGTAGTTGGGCGCAGTGGTTCATGCCTGTAATTCCAGAACTTTCGGGGGCCAAGACAGGTGGATCACTTGAGGTCAGGAGTTTGAGACCCGCCTGGCCAACATGGGGGAAACCCTGTCTCTACCCAAAATACAAAAATTAGCCTGGCGTGGTGATACACATTTGTAATCCAAGCTACTCGGGAGGCTGAGACAGGAAAATCGCTTGAACCTGGGAGGTGGAGGTTGCAGTGAGCCGAGATCATGCCACTGCACTCCAGCCTGGGCAACATAGCGAGACTCTGTCTCAAAAACAAAACAAAACAAAACAGTTAAGGGGTAATTCTCCAAAGGAAAACTATCATTATTTTATCAAACTAATGAAGGAAGCATGCTGGTCAGTCAAACCAACCTGTGTCTATAATCAAAGTGCAAGCTTTGCAGAGGAGCTTTTAATACATAACTGAAATATTATTCATAAGTAATTGGAGTATTCTGGGGAATAGATATTAGTAAAAGTTAAGGACATAGAATGACAACCAGTGATAACAACATATATATATATATGTATCTTCTAACATTAGTCTAAACATAGAGTCCATACCACTGACAGCAGGCACTGGACATGGTTAGAGGACCATTATCCTTACCATAAAGTGAGAACTCAGATATACTCTCCAACTAATTTAACCTTGAATCACATTTTACCTATGTATGAGCTATAGCATAATGTCAGAGCATATTAATCATAACCATATAGCAAGAATATTACAGATTAAAATTGTCATAGCTTATTTTTCTTGTCTTATAACAAATGCTAATTAGGGTGAAATTCATGTTATAGAAGTATTTACACATAAATTAACTTCAAGAAAAAATTTGCTGGAGATATTAGCAGAACATGTCGTACTTAAAAAAATGCAAGAATTTGGTCTAGGCTGGGTTGAATATGTTTAGGAAAACACAGTCTTTTGAAGAAAAAGTAGATTGCAATATCTCAAGTAATAACTAGGGACAATGAAGAAAATAAAGTGTTCTTATGAACATAAGAGTTGATATTTGTAACTTTTATGGCATAGCTGATGAATCATTCAGTAAAACCAAATGAAACAAATACCTTCAATCTCTCAAATCAAACACCATACTATTGAGATTTTAGCTATAACTTTATGTTTCTCTTGTTTGAAAAAATACTTCAAAACCCCAAAATATTTTTTGTTAAACCATCTTAAATGGTTAAAACATTCCTTTTAGAGTAAATACTTATGAAATTCTTAAGCATTGTAACTTCATCATTCTAAAGGATTAAAATGTTTATTTTAAATTGAACATTTATGAAATGCTTAAGCATTTTAGCTAGCCTTTTTTAAAGTGCAATCATAAAAACAATGGTTTTATAATGAAAGAAATATTTCATAATTGCATTCATACATTTGAACTGTTTAGACATGTGGCAATAAAATGAAATACAATTGTGAAACACATATTTTATATAAAGTATAGTTGCCAATGTTTTTGTTATCTTGAAATAATCTTTTTATTCTTTTTTGCTTCTAAAGCATAAGTTTGTGTCACAATTTAAATTCATTCTAGAAACTTGCAGTTAATCCCTGATTACTTGTCATGATTAGATATTCAGCTAAGGTATACATCACAGACCATCTGTGAGAGGACACTATTTCGTTTGTCTTCTGGGTAATAGGGAGGCTCATTTTGAGGATGGACCCACCCTGCTCTTTTGTGAAAGCAGGAGAGTGCCAGGTGGTTGGTAGAGATAAACACAAAGGGTAATACCGGGGAAAAAGAAACGCAGGGCTTTGCCAGCAAACCTTTACAATATTGGTGCACTACAACAGGTGGAAAACAGTGAGATGTCATATATGTGTGCAAAGCCAGAACACATTTCACAATTTGTAGCTCAGATTCCATGAGACACTAAGAAGACAGATGTTAGGAAGTTTCAAATTTCAATAAGGGTAGAATGTAATACCACCTTGAAAATACCCTTTCTCAACTGCATGTACTTATATTGCTAACTGGAGAAAATAACTCTGTAGAGTAATCATGGAAATGTGTGGAGTTTATTTGGTTAATGGGACCAAACATACAGTTAGGTAGAAGAAATAAGTTCTAGAGTTCAATAGCACACTCTAAGGTGACTAGTTACTAATTCATTGTATATGTCAATATAGCTAAAAGAGAATATTTGAAATGTTCCCAAAACAAATAAATAATAAATCTTTGTGGTGATGGATAACCTAAATATGGTGATTTGATTTTTACACGTGGTATGCATGTATCAAAATATCACATTTACTTTTTATGGATACATAAGAGTTGTACTATATAAATATATATATAGTATATAAATATACTATATAAATATGTACAACTCTTATGTATCCATTAAATGTAAATACATGAATAGATTAACAAATAGAACAAGAAAAAATGATTAGTACAGAATATTTAGCCTTTTTCTAAGTTTCATGAGAAATCTGCAAATTTCCTAGGGAAACTTACGATAGCCTATTAACATGCAAATATAATGTATTAGATCTAATTTTTAAAAGTAAAAAGGGATTTTTTTAATCAACCCAAAGAAGAAAAATATCTTTTACCATGGTTTTCTTGTCCTGGGCTCAACATGTAATGATGAAAGCAAACTAGAATAGAAAGTAAGGCAAAGAAAAATAAATGTATATTTTTTTCAGTGGTCTCTAAATGTCTTATAAACTTTGTTATGTCTCTTGCCTAGCTTTATTCCAGGCACAAACTGATCAAAAATTGGTTCAATGAATGAGCTTGCCATATCAGATATAGAAATTTTGAGATTTGCTAATTCAAAGTACAAGAACACAGTAAATAGCAAGAGAATACATGAGCCTGTGAGTATATTAAATTCACTGGCATGTTTTTCATCTATTTCCCTTTAGAATCTATTACAAAACCTAGAGAAATGTGACTCCTATGAACCACTGTTATGCAAAGGTGTGCTAGATTCATTGTGTTTAGGGTAGAAAATATAGCTGGGAGTAAGAAAACAAAAAATAAAGATTTTAATTCCAAGAATGCCCAAAACTAAGTAAATGATGTATTACCAAATTTTTATTGCTGCATAAAATACCTCTTTGTGACAACCCAGTTTACATGCAATTTCAGTGTTGACTATTAGAGAACTATTAAGCCGAGAAGGTCATGTAGCATAGGGTAAACCTCATGACCTCATCTGTTAGAACATGTGTTGATAGGATAGACCAAGGAAAAAATATGCTCTGAGTAAGAGGTAAGCATGCAGGATCAATTCAAAATGGTCCCAGATGAAGATGCCTTCTGAGTATACGTCAGGGAAGTGAAGACAATGAATAGTTCCATGCAAGCAATTCAAGTGAGAAAGGGCAATGCATAAGGCAAAATAAATGAGATAAGAAGCAATCTTTGCCCTCAAAGAGGCTGGTAAGAGGAAGATTTTTTGTAAATCTTGCTTATTTTTCATTAGAAAAAAAAATTAGAGGCAAATCGTTTTATTTAGGCATATTATAAAAATACTTCTGTATCCTAACTATGAATGAGAAAATAAGCATAAACTCAAATTATAAAAAGATCTAACAGGCAAAAAGCTATGACACGCAACGTTTGTTTGAGGTTGATACTTGAAAAGAAATTACCCACAAGTTGTGGGGAAAATAAATAGAAATCTGTTTTTCTCCACTGCTTTAAGAATCTATACTAATTTCAACTCTCTTAGACAAAATTTCACATAGGCCACATGCATAAATATTTTTATGTTGCCATTATACCTTATATGGCAAGTAATTACTATATCCATACTTACTTTACTCTGTTGAGCTAAATACCTTTTTAGCAAAAAATAGAATTATCAAAATCGTAAATGCTGACATTTATTGGGAAAATGGAATAACTTACATGCGCTATAATTCTCAAACCTGTTTAGTGCAAAATATCTTTAAAGATGAAAAAAGTTTAGAGAGAGCAATCACAAATGGATAGAAAGGAAAATTCAAAATGATGTCAAGAAAAAACTGGAATATTAGCTCCAGGAGAGCAAAAACTTTTGTCTTTTATTTTTTAAACTACTCTCACCCTGGTACCCAGAATTTTATTTGGACATAGTAAGCACTCAATAGATTTAGTGAATGAGTAAACACATTTTAAAACATCAAAAGTATTACCTGTATTACAGTGAAAAATACCTAATGACCTTCTACAATGTGCCATTCTTTATGCAAAGTACTTTATATATAACAGCCTGTATAATCACTGTTAAAACCACAGAGAAAGATAATCATTTATTGATGAGAAATTAGAAGTTCAGATCTATTAAGAAAGTCATCCAAAGCCATGCTGACTTCAAAGTACAGACTCTTTACTTTAGGACATGGCATAACCTCCAGAGGGTAATGATATTGAGAAAGCTTTGCCATTGGAAACACAATTTCATAGACAAGAAGAGAAGGTTATGTTCACATTACTTTTCATGCTTCACATGGCAATAACATTCTGATCTTTAATGTTAGGATTCATAACTTTACACTAAATACTCCATGATCTGTTGTCTAAATGGTAACACCAAGACATCACTTTTCCTCTGTAATAAGATGTGCAGTGTCTCTGTGTGAAATATAGTCTATATACATTGTATATCTTCTAGTTGAGAAAATTAATCATGCAATGTATCTGGAATAAGAAAAAAATACAGTAACAATAAAAATAGGACAATAAAATGAGTAAAATGTTTAAATTTCTATTGCCAGAAAAATTGTTCAAAATAGAACTTATGAAAGAGAAATAGTGTAGCACAAAACAACAGCAGGGGAGAAATGATGAAAACAACGAGAGAAAGAGATAAATTAGTGAAATAAAATTGAAAAAAGTTTCATTTTAACATCATTGCATTTTGTGAAAAAATTTTACACTTTTACATTAAAGAGTTTAAGAGTATACTAAATTGAATTTGTTTCTTACTTGATGCTTCTGCTTTAAATTATATTAAGGCTTAATTATCATTTAAAGCTTATTATTAGTTAATTTATATATCATTACTAATGTCAGCATCTTGTCAGGCATAAGAGTTAAATATAAATTTATATTCCCCAGGTGAATGCAATTGATACAAGAAAAAAAAAAAAGAAGTCCCTTTCTCTAAATGTATCACATAGTGATACAACTTTTTATACACTACAAATAGACTGGGTCAGAAGTTAAAGAAAGTAGTTTGTAGGGCCAGGCGTGGTGGCTCACGCCTGTAATCTGAGTACTTTGGAAGGCCGAGGCGGGCGGATCACAAGATCAGGAGATAGAGACCATCCTGGCTAACAAGGTGAAACCCCATCTCTACTAAAAATACAAAAAATTAGCCAGGCGCGGTGGCGGGCGCCTGTAAGTCCCAGCTACTCCAGAGGCTGAGGCAGGAGAATGACGTGAACCCAGGAGGTGGAGCTTGCAGTGAGCCGAGATAGCGCCACTGCACTCCAGCCTGGGCGACAGAGCGAGACTCCATCTCAAAAAAAAAAAAAAAAAATCTATCCACTATACACCTTTTTGTGTTCTTAATATAATCTTCCCACTGAACACACAATCATATTTACTAACTTCTATAACCATCAATGCTATACTTTAACATTATAGACTTAGTAGGGTTGTTACTTAAACAGAATACATGACAACATCTTCATGTTCTCTAATCGGCAGACACCTTTTCAGGCTTTTGCAAAGTACGTAACTGTTTGGCTCAAAATTTATTACGAGTTCAAAAATATTTTTAAATACTGAATACAAACATAGAGTATTGAAAAGCTATTTTGAATATTCAAGAGGACTGGAGAAAACTCCTCCATTAATTTTAATGATGAAATTAAAACCGAACCTATTAAAACTGAACCTATTAGTCATCAAGAATGATGATTAAATGAAAGTATAAAACAGAATCTATGAGTCCATGCTAATAAGTGTTTAGGTAAATTAATAAATGAGGGAGTAGAGGAAAAACCTCCCATTTAGAAGAATTCCAATTAAATTACATAGACAGTCCACACTAAAGGAGGGAAAGCATAACTCCTTACATCTTAAGTGTGCCCTGGTGTAAGAAACTTCTTTCCTAAGAGTACAGTATGGGAAGGGGGAAGAACAGTGACATCACAGTTGAGAAATCTGACAAGTCCTATTTCATCCAGGAGATCAAGGTCAAATTTAATAGTCATAAATTACATTGGTAGTATGTACCATTGATACAATGTGAGGAAAATAACAAATTCCCTCTGTAATATACCTCCCCCAAACACTAGTCTTATCAATAGGAGAAGCACCAACAAATCCCAACACATGGTATGTATTCTACAATATCTGACTAGCATGCCTCAATACTGTCAAGGTCATCAAAAACAAAGTCCAAGAAATTGTCATAGCCATGAGAAGCCCAAAGAGTTATGACAACTAAATGTAACATAGTGTCCTGGTGCCACCTTGGTATAGATGGAAGACATTACATAAAAACTTAGGAAATATGAATAAACTACGAATTTCAGTTAATAATAACGCATCAATATTTATTATCTAATTTTAACAAATATACGATGCTAATGGAAAAATGTTACTAATAGGTGAACCTGTATGCTGGGGTCATATGGGGATTTTCTGTACAATCTCCTCTATTTTTCTGTAAATCTAATTTTTTTCTATTAAAATGTCTATTAATAAAAATAACCAAAGAGTCTAAATATGAATGTGATTATATGCAGGTCTGAAGGGCATAACAGCATGAGGGCATAGAGGGAATGCAAATTACACAGTCCAGAGGATTTCACAAGAAGTCTTCTTGCTTTGCAATAAGCTGCTTGTGCACACTTAGATAAGTCATTTAAGCCTCTTTTCCCTGGTTTGCTATGAAATGAATGAACAGGACTACAAGAGTTCTGAGGCCCCACTGAGCTCTGTTGTCCGTTGATTTACCTACAAAATGATGTCACTCTCAGAGAGATTACAATCTACTTGAGAAAGTAAACTTGCTAACATTGAAACAAATCAAAACATATTTAGGAACATAGTTCAAGGCTGGGATCATATTCTATGTAGTTCATATTCTCAGGATTTCAGAGAAACTAAGCAGCATTATGAAATACTTAAGAAGTAAGTGAGACTTAAGGACCATTTTGAAAAATTGGAAAATATGAATGAAGAAGTGAAGGACACCCCATAACCCAAATAATTGGAATCTGACTCTTACAGCAAATTCTCCTTTTCTTTCAGTTTTAGGTTTTGAATGGGGTAAAATATTCCTTCAAATCCCTCTATGCTTTATTATCACATATAGCATGAAACCCAAGTGCCTTACATGGTGTATCCCACCTTCTTTGACATTGTCCTTGTTAGTTTTCCAAACCCATGTCATGCCACTTGTAAAGTGATCTGCATTTGCACAGTCCTGAGCTGTCTTTAGTTTCCTGCACAGACTATAGTTTTAATTTGAAACCTAAATAGTGTTCTGTGCCAAGGACAGGACTCTGTTTGGGAAAGAAGTATAAAACTTTTGGACTTGGTTTGGAAATGCTCGTTCATTTTAATTCCTCAGTTTGTTTTGATTATCTGAGCCTGAAGAAATGATGAACCCAACATTTCTCTCAATCATTCAAATGATTTAAAACAAATGAAATTTTTGTATATAACATATCAGATTTCAGTGAGTTGTTAACTTCTGTATAGGAGCCAACAGGAATTTTAAAAATCTGTTGTTAAACACTAATAATAATCAAAGTTGCAAGACACTTCATGTTGAGAACTACAAAGACACAGCCATAGATAAAGTTAACAGTGACCTGGTGTTAACTTTCACTCCAGGGTGTAAGCTTATTGAATAGAATGGCAGGCATGCTTGACAGCAGAGTACGCAATGCCTTTTTTTTTTTTTTAATCTCCCATTCTTTTTCTATTTTATCAAGCATACATAATTAAATTTGTTAAGTGAAAGGATGCTTAAAACACTTGCAGGGATGTTTCTCAGGAACATCCTGAGTTTTTTTTTTTTTTTTTTTTTTTCAAAAATTAGTGACTTTAGGGAAACCAGCATCCTTTGCAAACTCACCCAATTAGTGTGTGCGTCACCAAGATAGACCATATTTTCTTATGGGTGGGATGCTAGCATGCAACCTGGGATCCCAAAATGTGATATATTTACAGGAAACATCATCACAAAATGGCATGAGAAAGCAGACTATGTACAGAAACCATTCTGCTAAAGGTGGCATCAGAGCATCCATCTTTGGGAAGTAGTTGTGACAAAGTTTCTAGAATCCAGTGCCTGAGGGTCAGCAGTCCAGCTCTGGTGTCTGTATCCCTCAACAATATTTCTTCCTGCATAAGCCAGTTAGGGTGAAATCTATTCTTTGCAACTCAGAGCACTGATAGACACAATCCTTCTTTTCTTCTGGTGATATGTTTCTCTAATGCTTTAGCAAATACCTTTTTGTCTGTAGTTCTCAATTTTTGGTTCCCTCCTTAACTGAAAGTAAAAACTAATACTCTGTTGTCCAGTATTGTAGTCTAAACACATATGTATCTATTTACATTAAATTAGTTCAAATTGAATAAAATTAAAAATTTACTTCTTCAGTCATCCTGAACGCATTTTAACGGCTTAATAGCAACATGAGCTACCAGCGACAACACCAAACAACGCAGATAGAGAAACATTTCCATTACTGAAGAAAGTTCTATCAGAAAGAGCTGCTCTAAGGCATAGAAAATTTGACTAGGGCATATGTGTCTGCGTCTACATCAGAGAATCCCCTTTTAATGAGTTAACTGATTCTGTTAACAGTTTCAAATTATGACCTTGATACCATGACATATTACATTCATCTTTCACTCTATTATTCATTTTGATTTTGCAAGTAAGTTTACAAATGATCAGATTAGATTCAGAGCTCATTTTGTTAGAATAACAAAAATTTAATCTCATTACTACTCATTCCTAAACATTGAAGTTTTCCTCCCAGTTACCTTCTCATGAATGATATTAAACTCCAGAGTAAAATCTGAAGGCTGACACTAACAGAGCCATCCTTTTCAGAAAGTACATCCAACTATGTTAAAGTGTTCATTTTAGTTCAATGATACCTGAAATGCAGGCTGTGAGGTGGACATTTAGGATATGTACCTGCCTAGCATACATTTCCCATCCTTTTACTAAGAGTACTCCAATTTTTGAAGTCTCCCCTAGTATACAAAGTCTTGGTACTTCTGTCAGTCAAGTTATTTTCTCACCCTCCCCTGGCCTTGTGCTTGACTTAGAAAACAATTAACCAATTGGATTATGCTGTAGAAACTTACAAGGAGGGAAATTAAATGAAGTTACTTAATCTCAACAGAAATTACCCAAATATATGCTCATGAGTTCCCCTTCACTAGACCCCCAGAGCTGCCCTTATTTTGTCCTTCCTGAGTTTTGATTGTTCAAAATTTACTTTGCATATGTGTCCTCCTGCAAGATTTTAATGATAATTTTTAGATTTTGCTTTTAGAATAGCCAGTTGGCTTTTGCAAAAGTATTAGATGATATCAATGTGCCCATATTTTTACCTACTTGGGAACTTTTTCAAATTACATCTGTTCTTGATATTCTGAAATGCCACGCTTACCCCTTTCTAATCTGTCTTGGTAGCCTACCACACTATTGACACACTCATCATGAACCAGATAGGTACTTTGAATTCATCTGCCTGAGAATAATTTAACCTTCATGGTCTATTTCTGCCAAAATACTGCTTTAATACCCCCAATATTTGTTAACTCTATTTGAAGTTAAATTTCTATCTGTTTGTGCTTTGAGAGATGTTGGCAAAGAGAAAGGAGGAAAATAAACTATTTTAGATAGGCCTAGCCTTGTCAAATGTGTTGGAGACTTTATAGAAATCATGTTGTCAATGTGATCAATTTAAAGAAAAACATACTTATGTCTTTTTATTTTCTGTATCAGGATGTAACTGAATATCTTTTGGTTAGACATTTGATCATATGTTATTTTCCCAAACCATCATTTCAAGGTTATTATCATAAGACAAATCACTCTAAAATCTAATAGTTCAAGCCAGTCAGAATTGAGTGATGAAAATATACGGCTTTATTTATAAGTACATTTTATCATTAGGCTTGAATTGGTTCAGACGTCATGAAAAATTTTGCATGCTGGTAGTAATTCCTCAAACTCCAAAGGGATTAGAGTTTAACAAAATTGCCAATCCAAAAAAAACACCAAGCAAACAGACATTTATTTTAATAAGTACAAATTACACATAATTATAAATATTCCTTATACTAATATTTAAACTCAGCAGACAGAGGACAGGTTGAGGTTTGATTTATATACACACTTCCATCTTAAAATTTTCAAAAGACATCTTTTATTTGCTTACACATGAAGAATGATCAGTATCACTATCTGAATATAAATTAATAAGTGAAAGTATCTGTATATGTAAATTCAGGCAAACTCAGGCTTAAAAATCTACCTTATTGTACCACATTGCAAAATAGAAAGGATTGTAATTCTTTATAAGTATTTGGTGGAATTAAGTTCAATGCAAAACATGCTATGAATGTCAGCTGTTATATGGAAAACATCTACCAGAAAAGCCACCCATGAGTCTACTCAGATAATAATTTTTCCTCTTGTCTGTTTTATAAGCTGTTGAGGAATATATTAAAGAAATGGAAATTTACAAATTTCAAATAAATGAAACATACATATTTTTATAGCTATATAATATTACATAAATTTAAATAGTTACTTGTATTTTATTGGCTCTTCGGCTACATTCCAAAACTTAAGCAAGTTAATTTAGGAAGAGCCATTAAATGCACATTCTCAGGCATATTTTCCTACTTGTAATGTTCATGTTCAAACATATTTTGCAATATGTAAAAGTAAAGTCTTTGTAAAATAAATAATTTAAGACATTCCTTGTATTATAACTGCATTCAGAATGTATAATACAATTATAGCTTGGAAAAATCATCTTAAAATTTTGTCTTATCTTTTTGTTGTGCAGAAGCTCCACTCAAAAGAAGACATACATGCGTCCAACAAACATATGAAAAAAAGCTCAACATCACTGATCATTAGAGAAATGCAAATCAAAACCACAATGAGATAACATCTCATTCCAGTCAGAATGGCTCTTACTAAACGGTCAAAGAAACAACAGATGCTGGTGAGGTTGTGGAGGAAAGGGAAAGCTTTTACACTGTTGGTGGGAGTGTAAATTAGTTCAACCATTGTGGAAGACAGGGTGGCGATTCCTCAGAGACCTAGAGGCAGAAATACCATTTGACTCAGAAATCTTGTTACTGGGTATATACCCAAAGGAATATAAATCATTCTACTATAAAGACACATGCATGCATATGTTAATTGCAGCCATATTCACAATAGCAAAGACATTGAATCAACATAAATGACTATCAATGATAGACTGGAGAAAGAAAATGTGGTACATAAATACCATAGAATACCATGCAGCATAAAAAGGAATGAGATCATGACCTTTGAAGGGACATGGATGGAGCTGGAAGCCATTATCCTCAGCAAACTATCATAGGAAAAGAAAAGCAAGCATTTAAAGTAGGAGCTGAATTATGAGAACACACGGACACATGGGGAACAACACATACTGGGGCCTGTCCAAGGGGTGGGGGGCAGGGAGAGCATCAGGAAGAATAGCTAATGGATGCTGGGCTTAATACCTAGGTGATGGTATGCATCTCTGCAGCAAACCACCTTGGCACACATTTACCTATGTAACAAACCTGCATATGCTGCACATGTACCCCGAACTTAAAAGTTGAAGACTCTTTTTTTTTCTTAGAGGGAGAAACTAGATCTAAATGAGTCATAAAATACAAATGAATACAAATGCTTAATTCTCCTAATATGTCATTTTTAATAAATTAAAACTATGCTTATCAGTTCATGTGGGATTGTATAAAAATTATAAATGAAAGATTTAAATTCTCTACCCTCACAAATCAGGTACAGCTAGCATTGATGTCATTGAGATTTGGCTGATTGTACATCATTAGATTCTATAATTAATCACCAACACCTGCAGATGCATTCTCAACATGAAATTACTTTTGATATCACATGGAGAAGGAGAGATCTCACTAAATCTTTTAACTATGAGTACTTTGGAGGTAACAGAGATGATTGTCATGTCACACTAAGACATGTTGATTCTAGCACTTTTGGATTCTTCCATAAATATGTTAAACCATTACCAATAGGTCAATAACCTGCCCTTTTCACCCCTGACTAGAAACACTATTTTAAAAGAGTTCTTATTGATTTTTTTCTAGCTGTTTTTATTTTTTTCACTTTCTAAAATACCAAGAAAATATCATTCAATGCTGCAAAAATAACCTAAAGAAAAAAAATCTAGGAGCATCATACAATAAAAATGAACTGATTTCTTATGAAGTCAGCTTCAAAACTGTGTAAGGCCCAATTCTTATCTCTGACAATCTGTTACTTAACATTTGCTGCTTAAACACTTCATAAAAGTCAAGTCTAGATGAACTGGCATATTTCATAGGCTTTTTTTTTTTTTTTTTTTTTTTTTGAGATGGAGTCTCGCTCTGTCTCCCAGGCTGGAGTGCAGTGGCACGGTCTTGGCTCACTGCAAGCTCCGCCTCCTGGGTTCACACCACTCTCCTGCCTCAACCTCCCGAGTAGCTAGGACCACAGGCGCCTGCCACCACACCCGGCTAATTTTTTGTATTTTTAGTAGAGACGGGGTTTCACCGTGTTAGCCAGGATGGTCTCGATCTCCTGACCTCGTGATCTGTCTGCCTCGGCCCCCCAAAGTGCTGGGATTACAGGCTTGAGCCACCACGCCCAGCCACTTCATAGTCTTATAAATAATTTACTGTAACACTCATTAAGGGCAGTAACACAATCAGCAGTTACTACACACTGACAGATTCAAGTATAGAGTGAATGAGATTCTATGTATCTACTATACCTTGAAACTAAAACAGATAAGTGTCACAAATTTAAAATATACATTTAAAAAAGAATAGACACACACACAAGCACACATACATACAATCACATACACATCCAAACACAGGCGTATTGTTATACACACATATAAATTAATATTAAATAAAACTTATGTTTTAGCAAACTCTGTATACTTAAATTCACCAGTGGTTAGTTATCCCAGGCGGTATTACCTACTAAGCCTTAGGGACCATTATTTTCATTTAAATTCCAGTAGTAGGTAAAACCTATATGTCAGAACTTAGCACAATGTTTAATGAGTGGATAAATATTAGAAACCACGTCTCTTGAAATCTTAGGTAAGTCATTATTAGGGGCTTACTACTTTCAGTACCTGACATTTACTCCTTTTTTTCATATTAGTTTTATTTTTTATTAAATGTCCTCCTGCCTTGAAGATAATCTATTTAATAAAGAAGGAAAAAAAGTGCTTTTTTACTTTGAGGTTTACTTGAACATAAGCATCACCTTTGTAATTCCACACAAGCATCACCTTTGTAATTTGTCCTTTAAGACAATTAGGCTGTATTATATCAATGTATTATTAAACTTGATTGCACTTATGCAGGACAAATTATAAAAGAATTATGAGGGAAATACACAGATGCTGTTAGAGTCTACGAAAAAATAGATTATTTACTATTGGAAACCCAAAGGAGAGAATGCCTTAAAAATGTGGTAATAAATACCTGTGAGAAAATCTTAAGTTGAAGAATAATCCTGGACATAATTTTATTTACTATTGTTATTATATCTTTATCCTAACGAGAATAAAGACTGATGTTTTTATTGCAATTTCAGTTGATAGGAACTCTATACAATGAAAT
Organism: Pan troglodytes; assembly: GCF_028858775.2. Lineage (NCBI taxonomy): Eukaryota > Metazoa > Chordata > Mammalia > Primates > Hominidae > Pan > Pan troglodytes. Next base: position 67,178,001 of record NC_072406.2, read on the forward strand.
TGCTTGATCAACTGATAGTTTTTTAGTTTATTGTTTTATTGACACATAATTGTTATACATGTTTATGGCATACATAGTGATGTTTAGACACACAATATATAGTAATCGGATCAGGGTAATTAGCATATCCATTATCTCCAACATTTATCATTTATTTGTGTTGAAAACATTTAGTATCTTCTAGCTATTTAAAAATAGATATTATTGTTAACCATTGTCATTCTACAGTGCTATAAAATATTAGAACTTGATCATTCTATCTAGCTGTAATTTTGTGTTCCTTAACAAATATCTCGGCCGGGCGCGGTGGCTCACGCTTGTAATCCCAGTACTCTGGGAGGCCGAGGCGGGCAGATCACGAGGTCAGGAGATAGAGACCACGATGAAGCCCCGTCTCTACTAAAAATACAAAAAAATTAGCCAGGCGTGGTGGCGGGTGCCTGTAGTCCCAGCTACTCGGAGAGACTGAGGCAGGAGAATGGCGTGAACCCGGGAGGCGGAGCTCGCAGTGAGCGGAGATAGCGCCACTGCACTCCAGCCTGGGCGACAGAGCAAGACTCCGTCTCAAACAACAACACATAAAAAAAAACAAATATCTCCACATCCTTCCCTTCCCTCTAACCTTTCCAGCCTGTAGTAACCTGTTTTGCATTTTACTTCTATGAGATCAACTTATTTTAGCTTCCGCATATGAGTAAGACCATGCAGTGTTTAACTTTTGGTTCTTATTTCACTTAACATAATTTCCTCCAGTTCCATCCATGTTGCTGCAAATGACAGAACTTCATTTTTTATGTCTGAATAGTATTTCATGTGTATATGTGTCATATTTTCTTTATTCATTCATCCACTGATAGACATTTAGGTTGATTCCATATCATGACAATCACGAATAGTGCTGCAATAAACATTGGGGTACGGATTTCTCTTCGATATACTGATTAATTTTCCTTTGGATAAATGGTCAATAGTGAGATTACTGATATGATCATTTTAATTTACAGAGGTATTCATCAAACTGGTTGATAAAATTAACTAGTCCCAGCTTAAGATATCTGAGACCTAGAAGCACTGTTTATATACTTCGCATGAGACACAGTTCTAACCATACAATTAAAAAAAAAAAAAAAGATTCCAAGCAGCTCATACCTGTAGCCTCAGACTTCAGCTTACCATCTAATTAGTTAAACATTAGGGCAATGATTTTCTGCCTGTATTTTATAAAATGTCTTCATGCTGGTGGTAGAGTGAATGTGGAGGAAAAGAACATCTTTAAGTGGAGGCCATTCATGATATAAGATACCATGGAAAGCTTGAGTTTTCGGTTTAGGCTACAGAAAATGCAAATAAATAAATTAAACAGTCGGTTTAAAATATTACTACAAGTAGGATTTTCCCCTGAAGGAAGGCTTGGTTTTGTCATGTTTTACACTTGGTTTGTTAGGTTTTATTGTTGGCCTCATATGCCTCTTGCTGATGGGAGTATGTGACGTCACCACAGGGCATAGAGAGGACCAAGAAGCTGTCCCAGTATCATAACAGAAGGAGACTGGAGGCAATGTGAGAAATAAAAATGTGGAGTTAAGAAGAGGTGTGTACAAAGAAAGAACTAGGGAGTGTGAAGAAGAGACATAATTTAAAAGAAATGTTTTCTTTTATTAAGGAAAAAATATGCTGTTTATAGTATAATATGAATCCTCTTCTCATTATTTTACTCAAATTTCATTAAAATATCAATTTCTGGTTGATGTGTTGTGCTTTTTAAGAGATACCATGAAAGAGGACTTAGGTGGTTATTCTGGAATATGGGTATTTACGATGAGTAAGATGACTATTTTCATGCAATCATTTCAGAATCAGCACTGTGAGCTGTCCTGCCTTAAGACAATTGTTGCCCACATCTATACAACACTTTCTATTTCACTCCACCACCATACCAATCATCGAGCGCTGGCTGCTCAGCAGGGTGCGGCTGTGTACCTGACCATAGCCATAGTGGTTCTCTTGAGATGCAGACAGTTTCTACACTAAAAATGAGTTGACGTTTAGGAGAAAGAAAGAACAATCTTGGTGGTATCCATTTGAAAAGGGGAAGCGGAACTTCAAGGAAATATTGGCACAAAAACCAAGACTGCTTACAAGAGGATTACCTTATCTGGGTTAGAGGAGGATTTCAAGGATATGAGGCGCTCTCATCACAATAAAGCAGACATTCCCAACAGTCACAGAAGCAGGCAAATGAAAGATGATGTAAACTTATATAAGACTTGAGTTGCTTCATCTTAAGCATCCATCCAATTTCAGTACATGGGTTCTTTTGCTGTTTCAAAGTTCTTTTTTTTTCTTTGAGTACTGTACATTTCCATATAAACTTTCATTCAGAGTTTTTACTTTTAAATAATTTCTGTAGCTGCCTTTTGTACTTATTTGAGGAATAATTGAAAAGAAAAAAATGAGAAAATTAAAACAGATTTCTTTTTGCCAAAAGAAAGTATTGGTAATTTATAGCAAAGCTGGAAATGAGGGCCTCTTAAGAGTTTTCCAAAGTATGTCAGCTAGTAGCATGGGGTTTTAGATCTTTTCTTTACTGCAATCAATCCTGCTGGAAATAAGAAGTCAGTTCAGAAGATCAGTAGAGTTGAGCTAGCAAAAGAAGAAAAATCCTGAAAGGAGTTATTAATTATGTGCATACTGTGTGCAGACAGAATCAGAAGATACTGGCCAAGACATTATGAAACAAGGAAGAATTCATGAGAAACTTTGAAATTGCCACATGCAAGATGCAAGTTCCCTTTACCCAATTTTGCACTCATCTTCTGATGCTAGAAAAGCAAATGAGAATGTTGCTAACACAAATGTTATGTATTTGCACTGATCGAGATGGGTGAGTTCAAAAAGGGAATCCAGTCTCAGTGTGGATTACTGATAAATGTCCTTGCTTTTGTGCTAGCCTAAATTTCTAGTGTTGAGAGACACATTTTGTGTAGATTCCCTATTTATATTACATTAACTAAGTATCTTGAGGATATGATGATTTCAGTAAATGTCATTCACACAATCCATCAATAGTCCCGGGGCGGAGGGGCGTTATCAGCTATTGTTTCTCTGAATAAGTATTATCAAACATTGCTTTTCTGCTATACAGAAGCACTATGGAATGAAACCACAAAGTCTGTAGACAATTAATGTTTTTGCACACTGTAAAAATTTTATAAAGTCAGGTTTCATTTAATTTACACTTTTGTTTCTGGTTAGTGTTTTTACTATAATTTTGGAATAATGTACAGTGGTAAATCATTGTGAAGTAACACTGCATTCTCCTTAAAATTGGGATGTATTCAGGCATATTAATTATTTCAGTATTCATTAAATATAATTCTAAAAGAGTTTCTCTTTAAATATTTATCTACTCTTGACTGGTTGTATTGAATCTCACATTAATTACTAAAATAAATTTAAGAGGCCTTGATAATTGCAGACCAAATATATAGTTACAATTGTCGCTATTTATAAAGAGGTTCAAGAACTCTAACCTATAATTCACATTAAGTTGAGGCATCAAAGGAAAAAATACACAAAAAAGGCATGTTGGCAGTGATGGTGGTACTACCAAAGGTAGAGTTGGGTTTCACTCCTTTCCTGTTCCAGCCTACCTATTGCTTTTAAATAACTTATGCTGCTCGTGTGTGAAGGGATTTCTCCTTTTACTCACATATTTACAACCTCTAATTCAGGAGAGAGATTAGAGATAGAGAATCTAATACCCTTTTAAGTTGCAGGACTATAAAAACAAAATAGGCCTCACTCCACTTTTCTAAGGCAAGATTCTAGGAAAGGGTAAATATATTCATGAGTCAAAATCCACTACAATGAAATAAGTAACCTAGGTTGCTGACCAGAACTCTGCATTGAGGATAAAGCCAAATTCTTTATAACCTCAACTCTGTCAGAGTTGGTAGTAATCAGGACTAGGATTCAGTAATAAGCACTTTTATTTAATATATATATTTATCTGTCTCTCTCTCTCTCTCTCTCTCTCTCTCTCTATATATATATATATATATATATATATATAGCATTTCTTCCCCTTTCTGTTCAATACAGCACCCTGATTCTTTCCTACTATGTGATGCTCCGGCTGGTATGTAAATCAAGAGGCCTGCCTTCCCTAGTCAAAATGTGAACACAGCAGAGAGTTAGCAGAGTGTAAATGAATCCTACTGTCATTCCCAATAATTTGAACTGTGAGTACAACGACACAAGAATGAGAAAAATAAATGGACTTCATTTATTCAATTGGTGGTGCTCTATCAACATTGTCGATTTGTGCTTCCTACATAGACCCCTGAGGCTTTACTGCAGCATTTTTATAAACTAGTCTCATTCTCAAACCTTCTCAACATTTGTGTGGGCTAATATTCTCCAGAAAATATCCTTTTATGATTAAATTGCCCACTATTGGTTTATGTTCATGCAACTACAGAATCATAATTTATAGCACATGGCAAGCATATAAGAAATATTTGCACTTATTCTTATAAACAGCAGTGGTAAATTCTACATTGTTTAGCCCTTTGGGGTGGTTTGCTTGAATTCTATATAGAATTACAAAATGTTCCACAGAGAAGTTCTCAAATAATTCTTGCTGTCATTCATGTAAGATAAGTAAGACATTACTTCGTGTGAGGTGCCACACATAAGTTCTAGGGAATACTTGACTACTTTTGAGCAAGCCAGCAAGAAAGCCCTTACCACAAAGAGGATATATTTTAAGAGAAAGAGAAATGTGAGTCAATCAGTTTTGATAGCTTATATGCAATGGACAGTTATCAGTCTGAGCTTACATTACATTTACTAATGTAAATACAAAAATCTTTGGGACATGGTGAGAGATATCAGCATTAGCTAGCTGTGGGTCAGCTGTTTACTGCAAAACCTGCAAGGCTTGGGAACTGGGAGAACTGTTTGTTCTCAAGAGGAGATGTGAAACTCGAAATATCTCCCTTGAGGACGGGATTTTTTAATGTACTATTCTTTATATTTTTCACTAAAATCTACGTAATTTTCTTTCACAATCAACATAATCTGACAAAAATGAGCTGTTCCTCATAATATTGAGACATTCTTGGAAACATTTTGAGGAAGGAAAGCTTAGGAAAACACTATCAAGTTTCTGGCCAAAGAGTAGGGCTCCACACATCAGGATTTGAGGTATGAATAAAAATGAGGCATTTTTACACTCATCAGGTGATAAAGCAATTGTGCAAAAAAAAAAAAGAGAAAATTCTAGAATATAAATTATCTTTTAACAAATGAGAACAAATTACTTTGGAGATATTTGGTAGCTTCCTTAATCATAGTAGCTTTGAATGATATAGATGCCCGATTGTCAACAGAGATCAAAACTAAATCAGAAACTTAAAATGGCCCAATAAAATGTAAAGCTCCTTAGAAAAACAGCATTGCTATAAAGTCTCAAATACAGTAATGTGGGAGAAAATGACACGCACAGCCTATGGTAAGGGATAAGAGCTGCAATATGGAAAAGTTTACCTTGGATTCTATTTTATCACCTCTACCTAAGCCACTTTTTAATAAATATCATCAATAGTTCACACCATAAAACATTTTGGACCTAGCCCAAGTGAGAAAAGTCAAATATATTTATACATGTTTTTTGGCTTTTTAAGAGATTATTTTTTATTATACTTTAAGTTCTGGGGTACATATGCAGAACTTGCAGGTTTGTTACATAGGTATACACTTGCTATGGTGGTTTGCTGCACCCATCAACCCATCATCTACATTAGGTATTTCTCCTAATGTTATCCCTCCCCTAGCCCACCATCCCCCGACAGGCCCTAAGTCAAATATATTTTATATGACATCCATAGTACTCACAAAATTTAATACATCTATGTAGACATTGTCAAATATAGGAAGACACTTACCATATTTCTTTGAATATACTGACCCTTTTTATATATTAATGCCTGTGTATCAAAGTACATTTCATACAGTTTATCTTCTCCTGAAATGTGATTATAAAATTGATACTCTACAACTGATGAAAAGCTAGTAATTGAAATGAAGTCATTCTAATGAAGCAATAACACTAACATAGTTTTCCAATAAATATACTGTGAATGACTTAGCCTATGGAAAAAGGTTTTGAATAAAAATTATTATTTTCTAAATATCTGAACTGTAAGATATTAGTTCTCTAAATCTATCTTTTTTCTTTTCCCTGGATTTGAATATCATAGCTCACTAAACATCTTTACAATTTGCTTCCTCTAAACACATTCTTTCTTCTGGAAATAAAATGGTGCTTTGAAAGAATATTACCAATAGGAAGACATATTTCAAACACGAGGTTCCTGCTTTCAATTACCTAACAGCTGGTACTATGCGTTTACATTTAGAAAGACAAAACCTTACAAGATATATTATGCTTTTTCAAGTAATTTAGATTTGTCACAGTGCAAGAAAAACTCATTGGCAAATAATTCAAATAGGCTTGTAAGTCTCAGAGATAAGGGGCTTTAAAAAAAGCAAAATACATTCTTTAATAAGCAAAGTTATGAGACAGATCTATAAAATAGAATTGAGAAATCTTTCAAAGTATTCCATGCAGAACGGCTGATTTAGTAACCTACTGTGAAAAAAACTATTGATACTCCAATAGCAGCGGTGATACAGTGAAAAGGTAAATTTTGAGGATGCGATATGACTGCTTGATCTAGTAGTACAATACTGTGAACAAGCATGGACTTTGCAGCTAGACGTATTTAAGTTCCAGTCCTGACTCCATAATTTACACTGCTGCGGTTCACTTAAAACTCTGTGAGCCTCAGTTTCTATATCTTTAAAATTAGGCTAATAATGCCTATGTAAGTGTTGTGAAATGCTCAGAAATATAAACTAAAATCAACGGTATTGTTTTCCTGTCAGCTGGCAAAGAGTATTGCTCCAATTTTATGTGTCAAATAATGTAAAACGTAAAAGTACTAACCTACCAAATCTGTTCTTTTTCTAATTGATTACAGAAGACTCCATTAACTTTAGTGGCAAGAATGTCTGTTATCTCTCAATTGTTCTCTCCCTTCAGGCTGATTTTTTTGCTAATATCTTTGGTGCTGAGATAATCCAAAAGAGAACCCCATCTCCTTTAGTGGCAGAGCTGGCACAAGCTTATACACGACCTCAGGGACCTAAGAACTAGCCCACCAAGCTTGCTACCACTGGAGTCCCCAACACATCCAGTGGTAGTACTGCCACACACAGGAGAGCTGGCCAGCCCAATATCTTTCTCTCCAGCAAGGCCTCACCACAGTCTCTACAAACAACTGTAGTCTATGCTACCAAGACACTCACCCATACCACTGATGTTAATTGAAGTCAGAGAAATCACATGGAGACTATACTAATGTGCCCACCAGAACCCAAGCCAAAGCAATCTACCAAACCGACACTCTAGGACACATCTACAGGAAAAAAAGTCTTTTCCTATAAAAGCTACTCCATAAAATTGGAAGAAGAAACTATTCCACCAGTTGCACAGATATCAATGGAGGGATACAAAACAGGTAAATGCAAGGAAACGTGACACTTTCAAAGGAACAAAATAATTTTCCAGTAAGAGAACCCATCTCTAAAAGGAAATCTATGGAATGCTTGAAAAAGAATAATAATAATTAACAAAGAAACAGACACAAGAAAACACAGAAAAAATGTTTAAATAATAAGAAAAATAATTTATGATCTGAATGAGAAATTCAACAAAAAGATAGGTATCATGAGAAAAAATCAAGCAGAAACTCTGGAACTGGAAAATTCAGTGACTGAAATGATAAATACTACTGAGGGCTTTAACCATAAAGTAGGAATTTTTTACTTGAAGACATCTTTTGAAATAACCTCATCAAATACGGAGAAAGAAACAAGGAAAGAAAGAATGATGAAAAGGAAAAAAAAAACAAATTAAACATAGTAAAGAAAGCCTGTGAGACATATGGAACATCATTCAGCAAATAAATATTTGCATTATGAAGTTTCTGATGAAGACTAAACGTAAGAATTCATAGAAAACGTGCTTAATAAAGTAAGAGCTGAAAAATTCCCAAGTCTTCAGAGAGATATGGACTTCCAGAGTCAGAAAGATTAAAGATTTCCTAGTAGATTCAACCCAGAGGGTTTTCTTATCGATACTTATAGTAAAACTATCAAAAGTAAAAGACAGAGAGAATTATGGATACTGGAGTCTCCAAAGTGGGGAGGCTGGGAGGGGAATAAGAGAGACAAAAAGCCACATATTGGGTACAATCTTCACCACTCAGATGATGGGTGCACTAAAATCTCAGACTTTACCAATTGTATTAATCTGTTTTCATAATGCTATAAAGAACTGCCCAAGACTGGGCAATTTACAAAGAAGACTTTTAATTGACTCAGAGTTCAGCCTGGCTAGGGAGGCATCAGGAAACTTACAATCATGGCAGAAGGCAAAGGGGAAACAAGGCACCTTTTTCACACGGCGGCAGGAAGGAGAAGTGTCAAGTGAAGGGAGAAGAACTCCTTATTACACCATGAGGTCCTATGGGAACTCACTCACTATCATGAGAACAGCATGCAAGAAATTGCCCCCATGATTTAATTAGCTCCACCTAGCCTCTTCCTTGATACATGAGGGTTATAGGGATTATGAGGGTTACAGTTCAAGATTAGATTTGGTTGAGGACACACGGCCTAACCATATCACCACTATACAAATTATCCATGTAATCAAAGACCACTTGTACACCTAAAGCTACTGAAATTTTAAAAAATAAAAAAATAAATGAAAAGATCTTAAAAGAATAATAATTTTAAAAAAGCAAGAGAAAAGTGTTTAGTCACATGCAGGGGAATTTTTACCAGACTAAGAGCAGATTTCGCGGTAGAAATGTAACAAGCCAGGAATAATGGGATAATAGATTCAAAGTGCTGAAAGAAAAAAATAAAAGTTGGTCAAAAATACTATGTCCAGCAAAGCTACTGTTTAGCCATGAAGAAGAAGTAAAGTCTTTCCTATATGGACAAAAACTAAGAGAATCAATTCATCACCACTAGATTGGCCTGAAAATAAATGCTTAAGGGAGTCCAACATCTGGAAGCAAACAGGTAATATCTAACATCATGAAATCATGCAAAAGTAGAATTACTGATGGAGAAAAATGTAATCCAAGGAAAATTGTGGTGCTATGATCAGAAGGCGAAAATAAATACTGGGAAAAAGGCAATATATATTTGTATAACTCTGCATAATCATATAATATATTACTGCTTTTTGTTTTTTTTATATCTTTATACATGCTGGTTTTGGTCTTGAATAATCTGAAGATGAAGCTATGTGAATGAATTAATTTTTATATGATATATTTTATTTTTTCTACCTCTGACTTCACCCAGCTCCCAACCCCCATCGCATACTGAACCCATTAATGGCTTCATTTCCATCATGTCAGTCATCAGTCCTTCTCTAAGCCCCAAGACATCCCTGACCAAGACAGGAAGTGTGCCTGCATTTCAGAACGGAACACAGAGTTCATCTACCCGATATGACCCAAATATCAGATCAGAAGAAGATACAGAGCAGGCAAAACACAAAAAGGAAAGGCAGCATAAAGTCAGTTCCATTTTATAAAAATGCCTTTCTTTTTTACTCTTCTTGGAAAATAACTTCTTGTTCTCAAACTTTTGGTGGTCCAAGAAAAAAAACATAACTGTTTATTTTTTTCTTTCTGATACATAGGAGCCTGGAGCCTGCCTCAACATTTTTTTCCCTTATTGTGCTACCTAGCTGCATACCTCAGTATTAATACTAGAATAAAATGTATTTTGCTTTTCTTTCACAATCCCCTCCTCCTTTCTTAAGCTTCATATTTTAGCTCTCTAATTAACTCCCAAGTAGGGTAATACCTAATAAGTGTTATGTATACAATTCCTGAGAGACTATTTAAGAAACAATCCATAGAGTTATCCCTTGTATACCTTTGATGAGTTTCCTGGATCCCCTTTTGATCTGGATTAATTAATGTTCCTGAGGGAGTGCTGATTTTCTAGCATTCTTCCACCTTTGATGCAGAATCTCAAAATTCCCTTGTACAATAACTTTGGGTAGCAACATGAATGCAAATGGCTGTTCAGATTTCAAGACCTTCTATACTAATTCTTTGTAAACTTAGGCTGAGACAAGGGGGAAAAAGCATGTAGCGCCCTGGATAAATCTTAAATTCTGCCATCAAAGCTAAGATTTACCTTCATCTGTTTATGCAGAGACAGACATTTTTTTTTAAAAGGCATCCTATGCTTGACTCTAAATCCTCACTTATCTCTTCATCACCATCTAGAGATGGAGCACCTCAGGGAAGTTCCAGGGATTGCCATCAGCACCCCCTTCTCCCTGATACGTTGTTAAAGGTTTCCTTTTTAATAAATAATTTATTGAGTTCCTAGAGCTATAGACTGTTTATTTTGGATTCCACATTTTTTCATTCAATAAATGTATTGAGTGTCCACACTTATGATATAATATGCACTTATACTTCTCCAGGTATAGTAATATAAGAAATTGTACTGATTGGTGCAATTACTGAAAGTGAAAGTCCCATAATCACCATCAGTTATAATTCTGTGCTATTAGAATATATGACACAAAACTGGCAGCTTGATGAGAGCATAGCAGTCATGCATTCATCTGTATATCAATGCTAGGAAATATTTTAAGAGGATAATATCATCTGAGGAGTCCATAGTTAAAGTCTCAAATGTAGCTTTTGAATGAATCATATATGACATATATAATCAGCAAGAACAGACACATGATTCTACTACTTCACTCTATTCCACCAGTTAAAGTTTGAGCTCCTAGAAGATCTTTCATATACAAGACTTTTCCAAAATAACAGATAAAAACATAGACACAATAGTCCCAAAAATATTTTCAGAGAATTCAGGCAAGTTATTTTTCAAGTGTCCATGATAATGCTCTGTTTATAGAAATCAAAGACATAAAGTACAGATTATTCACAAGAAACAGCTGTCTTGAGAAACAAATCTGATTTATTCATTTAATAAACATTTGTTGGCACCATGCAGGTCAGTACTGTTGGGAATATAGTCATAAGAAAGATACGTTTTTATTAAAGCAGAATTTTAAATGAAGGGTATGCTTTGTGGAATAGGATTTTATAGATCTTTGAATTTACGTCAATACAATGAAATGACAAACCGTAGTTTCTTATCATTTAGTCTTCAATATATGACTTTAGGTTTTCTTCTTATCAATCTGTTCCTGTTACTAAGAAAACAATTTATAGTATTTTATAATTATGAGAATAAAATCAAATAGGGTATGGCAGGTCTTCATATTATTATTACAATTGTTCTTTTATAACTTGTATCCATTGCAATTTTCTTTGCTAATTTCCTCAAAAGTTAACTATGTAAAGATATTATATTTCTATATAATATCTCTAGATTTGTTTGTTCTAGGTTTTACTTGTCTAACCTAGAAGATTATCCTACAAAGTCCATGGCCTTTAATTATCTAACTTTGAAGGTATCATCTTTAGATAGAATGCCAATTTTGATTCTAAAAACTTGATCTTGCTGTACATGTGAATCACATCATGCAGTTAATTGGTTCATTAATTATCTATAAAAATGTGGGAAAAGTCCTAAATGGTTGACAAATATATGCTAAAAGCAGGGTATAAATATAGGCCAACATTTAAAAGGTTTCCAAAATATTCTATATAAAGATAAAAAGGAAAAAAAACAATTTTTACAAAAATCATCTTAATGTATGCTTTGTGACAGTTACACAAATATATAAAATGTATGATACAATCTTTTATCTAAAAGCATTTATTTTTCAAGTTTTGAACTTGACTTTTTAGAAAATATGTCTAAGGTTTTACATATCATTATGTGATAGTCAACAATAGTGTCAAAATTCTAAACAATCTGATTCAATGTGAGAGGCTACTGCAATGTTTCTCACTTCAGTTACTCTTAAGTATTCTCTTCTGCAAGGCAAGTTACACTACCTCTATATTATCTAAAAGTGACTCTTCTCCAGGCATCAAGAGTGCAGAACATGACAGGATGAGCCAGTATGGACTTTTCACCTTCCCTTCATAGGGCAGAAAACCATTCAGGAAATCAGAGATTTTCAGTTTAATCATCAGGGCATGAACCTCAGGGCTCAAAGCTGCTGATAGCCAACATATGGATTTTGAGGACAGATTCAACTAGCAAAGCCAATGGAGAGATACATCCCAAATTCATGTTTGAGCCTTAAGTTCAGCAAAGCTTGTAGCAAGCCAGTTACATATCACTAGGTTTTCAATTAGTTAGAACAATAAATTTATTTATCTTCTCTTTTGAATAAACTTATTTAGGCAGAAAGAGAGTATCCGAGAGAGCGAGAATAAACAGCATGAGAAAACTTGGAATATCTTAGCAACGCAATGACACCATAAGACTGGCAGCACTGTAGAGAAAACAGAGTAAGAAAGAAGAGAGGCACAGGAAGGGGAGAAACAAAAAATAGGAAGGGTGACCATCAGGTGAAAAATAATGAGAACTTTAAGGAACATATGGGAGGAAGATTTGACTCTAAAGCTATTAAGGGGATAGAATTAACAGGAAAAAATATAGCATTTGAAATACGAGCAGAAACAAACAGGGATAAAACAAGGCTGATATACTGGTTTCAAGCTTGTAATATGATATTAGAGGTTATTAGTCGACGAAATAAGATTATAATGAAGAAAAATTAGAGGTTAGGAAGCAGGGATGGAGAAGAGATCATGAACTTAGTTTTACACCTTATGAATCTGAAATAATCATGGGATATCCAAATGAAAGTTCCAAGAGACAGTTGGTTATGCAGGTCTGAGCTATGGAATAAAATTTGGAGATGTCAGAGATACAATTTTAGCTGCCATCTATAGACAGACTTACTTAAGAATTTAACGGTAGATAAAATAAATCAGAAGTAATATGGAAGGCTGGAGTGGAAAAAAATAAGAAAGTATATGTGAGAACATTAACGTGTGAGATACACATAGGCTAAGAACAGCTTGAAAGTAAACCTAAAATCTGTCTTCAGTAATAAGATTTAAAATATAAATAATTATAAACAAAAAATAAACAAAAGGTGAAAGTTATGCTATGTAAAAGAAGGCAGAGGAGAGATTCTAAGATGGGGGAAAAGTCAGCAATAGAAAGTAATGCAGACGGGTCAAATCTTCCATTGAGTTTAGCAAGTCATTGGTGACAACTGGTATGGGGCATCTCAGAAAAATAGTAAAGGTGTAAGTAAGATTGCAGTAGAGAGAGTGGAATTGCATTAATAATTCACTCAATGGGTCATCGAGTTTGAAGTTGAATTCAAACTTATGAATCTAATTCTTTATAGAATCAAGGTCCTCTAGAAACTTGGTCATTTCCTATATGAAACTTTCAAAGAAGATATTTATATTCCCCATGAGAATAATACTAACTACATGGGATATGGGGTCACATTGAATGTCTCAGGAATTGTTGCTGATTTTTTTCTACGAGAAAGCATAAGTACATCTAATATAGTGAATGGCTCCCAAAACATTCATATTTAAAATTCATTTGACAACCAATATATAACATAACATTTATAAGAATGTCTGTGGTATCACCAACACCAAAGCAAATACAAAAACAAAAATGCTTAAAGACATACTATGTGTGAATGTTATAAGTTATCCAAAAATCTTGTTTCTATTTTGTCCCTTGTTAAATTTTTACCCTATGACTTGCTGAGAAGCTGCAGGAGAGGGAATTTCCTGATGAGTTGTCTAACAGCTTATTCTTTCCTCCTGCTATGTCCTCAACATCTATGTTCAATATTAAATTGCACTGCAGCGGAGATGACTGTGTGTGTATGTGTGTGTGCTTTAAGCAAAAGACAGAGGCTTGAGTGATTTAGTAGCTACAAATATAAATCACTGACAAGCAATTAACATATACTTTGGTTCAAAACCAAATATTTCCTTAGCAACAATCATAATCACTATTTTACAGTGAAAATTGGCATATTTATGATATGTTGACATTAAGATATTCAATAAGCATATTGATGTTTAAATTCCATGTTTAAATGCAACTATTTATAAATCAATCATCCCACAATCACCTTTTCTTAATTTTGAAGTGCAAATGTGTGGGTTTAAGATTTTAGATTGACCAAAGTGCTTATTTGTTTTCTTCCACATAGCTCAGTTTAAAATTTGTAAAAATTATTAAACCACAGGAAAGAAAAGTGATAAAAGCAAATATGTGATTCAGCAAGTTTCTTAACGTTTGAAAGTAAATGGAAGGTCATAATTATTTAAAGCAGAATACAAAAATATCACATTGAAAATGGCAAAATTGGGTGAGTATGGATAACATACACTATCAAATTGACTGGAGAAAATATGACAAACTTAACAAATAAGGGTAGCATGAAAATCAAGAAAGATTAGTGGTGTCAGTTAAAATATTAAATAAAAGTATAGGTAAATTAGGGGGATCCTTCCCCAAGTTCTGAGCAATTTTCCCATAAGACTTCTCCTTCCCCATAACTAAGAGTTTATTTTCTGAAGAAATTGTCAGAGAGCCACCAGACTTTTAAGTCAAAGAAAGTAACGCCAACTGTTTGCTTGAGTACAGGAATGTCTACCTGCTGACAAGCTCTGCTCATACACAGAAGATTTCCAAAGAGCATCTCAGTGCCCAGCCACTAGTGACACTGACAACTATCTATTAAAAATCCACACACACATTTTTACGTATGTATATATTTACATATATATACCTATATATGTAAAAAATATATATATGTATTTCCCTCATCTTTTAGAACACAACAAAAGTATTTATCTCAACTTCCCAATAGTTAAACTTGGCCTTGTGACTGAGTTCTAGACAAAGGCAGGTGAGAAGTCCCATGTGCCACATCCCATCCTATCTTGATTTATGAAACCTTCTTTGCAGGCTGCTTATTTTTTTCCCGCAGAAAGTTGTCTGGGGTAACAAATCCTCTGAGCGAGCTTGGAAGCCATGTGTTGCAGATCATTCCCCTGGCCCCAAGGTCCTGTTGACTTAAAATCCACCCACACAGAGATACATGAAAAATAATGAACACTGAACAATTACACGTGAAGATATATATGTTTCCATTGCCTACATACTCAACTAATAATTTAATGTGAATGGAGAAGCAGGATTAATCAGCCTCTTTGAATAAAACCTGAAACTCTAAAAATGGAAAATAAAACAGAATAAAAAATAAAAGGTGGGAACAGGGAGAGGAAATAATAGAGAGGTAGCTAAATAAAACTGCTTTAAAATAAACATCCTCACAAAGATAAGAAAATATAATTTTAAAAAAGCAAATGACTTAGAGGATAAGAATGAGATCTTGAGAGAAAAATATTAAGACCCACAAACAAAAATAACAATAACAACAATCAAAATACTCAAAATACTCCTAGACCAATTATCTTTCAATCCTAACACAGCACCTGAACTGCTTTTCATGTTTACTAATAACCTCCATTTTTGAAACCAGTAATTATTTATCAGTTCCTGTCTCTTTGGAATCATTAATGGTATTTGAAACAATTGATCCTTATAAGGGCCCAGAGCTCTTCTTTTCTTAAAATAAAAGAAATATGAGGTAGTACTCAGCAATCAAGTAGTCCAGATAGGTCAAATCTTCCATTGAATTTAGCAAGTCATTGGTGACAACAGGTATGGGGCATCTCAGAAAAATAGCAAAGGTGGAAGCAAGATTGCAGTAAAGAGAGTGGAATTGCATTAATAATTCACTCAATGGGTCACTGAGTTTGAAGTTGAATTCAAACTGGAGAATCTAATCCTTTATAGAATCACGGTCCCTTAGAAACCTTGACCTCTTCTTTTCTTAAAATTTAAGGTCCACAGACCTTTTCTTTTCTTAAAATTTATATCCAGCCCAACTTCTCTTCTAAGCTCTAAACTTGCAGGGTTATCTAATTTGTCTGCATTATACTCATCTCAAACGTAACATGTTTAAAAATGAGATCTTAATTTGCCTTTCTAAGCTCATGTTAATCTTCCCATCTCAGTGACAATTTTAAAAATCCTGAAGTCATCCAATCTCTCTCTCTACTTCATATCTCACATTTAAGCCATCAATACATTATGGTGATTCTACCTTTAAAATGTATTCAGAATCAAAACCACTTCTGACCACCGCACTGCTAATACCTTAGGCTGAGCCACCATTTCTTTGTGCCTAAATTATTGCTTGGGCTCCTTAATTTCTCATCTCTGCTCTCATCTACCTGTTGACTATTTCCACAGAGCAGGGAGAGTAGCACCTTTACAATGTGCATTAGGAAGTCTTCTGATTTCATTAAGAAGCCCCTCTTGTTACAACACAAAAGCCCTGTACACAACATAATTAATGAGCATAGAATGACCCTGAGAAGTAGAAAGAAGGTGAACTGGCTAGAGACCTAAGGGCCAACGACAACATGGCAGTGAGCCCTCTGGGTTTCCTTATTCTGGCCCATAATCTGAGGCAGGGCTCCAATATGGACTGGAATATAGATGCAGGTCGAAAAAGCTCCAAGAAAAATATCTTTACTCTAACCAAAGGACCAGAAAAAGGGTGGCCTAAAAACAGAAAAAGTTTTGGGAAATACTTGCCTACTCCAGCCAAATACCAAGGACAAAAATTGCACCATCTCTACCCCACTAGTGACTTCAGCAATGTCAAGTAGGGAGCTGATTTTTCACAAATGACAACCTTGCTTCTGAGAAAGCAGGTAGCTGCCACTAAATTCATCTACTCAGGGAGCTGTGATGAATGGTTTTGTGTGTCAACTTGACTGGGCGATAAGATACCGGAATACTTGGTTAAACATTATTCTGGGTGTGTCTGTAAAGGTGTTTCTGAATGACATTAACATTTGAATTGGTAAACTGAGTAAAGCAGACTGACAACCCAAGTGTGGATGGGCTTCATCTAAACCACTGAAGGCCCAAACAGAACAAAAGTTGCTCTCCCTACCTGTCTTCAAGCTGGGACGTGAGTCTTTTACCATCAGACTTGAACTCAGACTGGATCAATATCATCAGTATTCCTGGATCTCCAGCTTGCTGACTGCAGATCTAGGGACTTCTCATTCTCTGTGATTACTTGGGACAATTTCTTGTCTATCTATCTACAGATAGACAGACAAATAGGTAACCTATTTATCACCTATCTAATTTCCTATTCATTCTGTATCTCCAGAGAACCCTGACAAATACAGTAATATAGCCAGGTTGAGCACTAGCAGGGTGGGATCTTATATCTCATTCACTACCAGAAAGAAGGAAATGTACTGAGTCCCCCATTCCCAACTTCTACCCATATCATGCTGTTAGCAGAGTCCTCCACCTGGACCACCAGGTAAGCTAGGTGAACCTCTATTCCTACCCAGTACCAAGCTGACTTAATTAAGGAGGCAATATGAGGATGATCTTGTCAATTGTAGGCTTCACTCCACTACTCCATGTCACCACCAGCACCCAATATCAGTGGGCTCAGGGGAACTGAACCTTCATCCCCACCTGGGCATCAATGAGATTGAAACTGTGTTGCAAGTCTAGGCTAGTCAGCACTGCGCTTTATCCCCACCCTTGGTGTCAGGGATATTGAGTAGCTGAGCCTCCACTCCCATTCTGCAGCAAAAAAGTATTGCAAGTCAATTCTCTATTTTCAATATCTCTGGTGGCTCTGGGATACAGGAGGGAAGTTGATTTTATACACCCACCCAGAGGCAATGAGGCAGTATAAGTCTGGGTCTTAAAACTGCTGAAAGGAGGACTGCCATTCTGAAAAATCATGGAATTTAGTGGCCAGCATTTTTGAAGACTTAGAAAAATTTATTGACTATCATGATCTGTGGAATGTCTCAAAAAAATTTAAAGATACAGGTTCAGAAAAGTAAGCTGAAAAAGGCATGAATTAATGATAGAAAAATAAAAAATTAGAAAAGAATCACAATCTATTTTTGCATATTGTAGTAAAGTAGCCATAATTTATATATGTATATATATGCTTATATATACATATATACACACATATATATACATATATAAACATATATATACATATATATACACATATAAACATATATATACATATATATACACTTGTGTATATATATGTAAAACTGTGCTTAGAACATGGGGTAGGATAAAAAATGTGCTGATGGTATAAAATAACCAAATGTTAAATAGCATAATAGGAAGAAAACAATATCTTGAATCAGTAAATCAAAAGATAACATCATAATCATGTTATTTAAAAATATGTGAATAAATAAAATAAGAAACATCACAAAAAAGGGTTTAACAAAGTTGTATAGGAAAACTTGACTAAGGGGCAGGAATGTGTTCTTTTTTTTTTCATTATACTCACAATTTAATGTTCTTTTTTGAAAACAATGCACAGCTATTTCTTTGATTAAAATAATCATGAATTCTAAGAAATTGCTTTGAGATATATATATATTTCCTTTAAGATATATATTTCCTTCCTTTAATATATATATAAGATATATATATATATATCTTAAAGGAAATATAATCTACATCAAAATGGCAACTATTTACTAAACATGCATTTTATTTCATAAACACACAGCAATGCTCTTTGCTTTGGCATTTTCTCAATTACACAATATCTTCCATTCAAGTTACCATCTCCTAAAAAGTTATTTGAGAAAATCTTATTTCTCACAATGAAACCTTATTATCTGAAGCTCAGCTGAATATTGTTCTAGCCTTAGCCCTAATTTACAAATACAAAATAATAATTCATATAATGTATGCTATTGAAAGCTCAGTATATCCTGAGTGGAAATTTTTCAATAAACCTTATAAATATGCCTGAAATGTTTGCTGTCATTTTTTTGAAAAATATTAGCACACCAATGCAACTATAGCTAATGTTCCAAATGGAGTATTTTATTTCATGCTTACCGTATCAGATGGAATGTAAGGTTAACAGACTTTCAACACCTCTTAAATGAAGGGCTTCATGCACACACATTCAGAAGTAAAATTAATCAGAGGGGCAAAATCTGTAACTACCTGGTAGAGGTTAAATGGATGGCATATTTAAAATCACCATTCATAGCTCCTGTCACACAGTAGACACTAAATATTTTTTCCTTCTATCATTTATAAGATAAATTCAACAACACATCAAAGAAAGTAGGAAAATAAACATTCAAACCAAACTCTTGCATTCATTCCTAGATTGCTTTTTTTAAAACATAGTCAAACATTAGTAATAACAAATTTAGTAAAAAGTTCTGAATTGTAAAATTCAAAAATTGTTTAAGTTCAAATTTTTAACATAACATAAAATTGAAAATCAAAATTTGAGTACTTTACTTTCTGGCAAATTGCTTTATTTATCATAATCTGCCTTATAGCTAGGGATAGCCTTAGTACTTTCATATTATACATTTTCACTTACAAACCATACACATTCTTTATGATGATATTTCTCCCATCTTTTCTTGAAATTCAGAAAAAGAAGTATATGTGTGTCTCATTTAAAATTCTCCACACTTCTTAGTTTTATACTTTTTTTCTAACTTAATGGTCCACTTTTCCTTGTCCCTAGTCGATCTTCACTCATCTTACTATAAACATTCACTTACTTTTTAAAAATTCCTACCGCCTCTCTCTTCCAAAACCAGTCCTTATATTAAGTAATTAAATAAAAATGACCAAGTCACCACCAGGACAAAATAAATGTCCATTCTCAAAACTATTACTTCAGTTGGCCTTAAGAAAATAGGATGGACAGTAGGGAGACATCTTTTCTAGTAATTCGGCAAATCAATACCACCATTCTCTGCAAAGCAGACAGGAGGAAATTGATTGTTTCATTGCAATGTTTCATATTAAAAAACCAAAACATCATTTCAGCTTTTCCATACTCTATGGAAACTAATATTCAGAGCAAATATGTATTCTTTCATCAAATATTTATTGAGTACTTACCAAATTTTGGACCCTGAGCTAGTTAGTGGAATTACTAAAATACAACGTGCAAGGCCACAAATGAAATATGCTTTTTCATTTAATTGAGAGCAAGACTATGAGATAGAAAATAATACCTGAGTTTTCCAGGTGATGCAACTATAGCTTATCAATATTAAATTACTTACTATATTCTGTGCAGAATAAGGGTTGAAACAAGGATTTAACTTGACCTCTGATGCCTTGACCTCTGATGACAATGCTTTTGCTTTCAAGAATTATACTTAAATAATTATGTTGATGTTAAGGATGATGATGATGATAAGTATCAATCTCCATTTACTGAAATATACCTTGGTTTCAGGTCCTGTGCTTGCATGCTTTATGTATGTGAATTACATCCTTTTATCACCCTTTACAGAGAGAAACCAAGGCTCAGAGAAGTTAAACAACTTGATCCTTGCTGGTAAGGGAGTGGAATAGAACTAAAGCTCAATTCCATCTGGTTCTGTATTCTTTTCTTTACCATCAATTCTCTATAGCAACAGTTATTGAAACTAGAAGCCCCATCTCACAGCCTCTCTCTTACATACACACATTTAATTTCATTCTCCATGCTTGGATCACAGGCTCTCTCCTCTGTCTTTCTACATTATCTATCTATCTATCTATCTATCTATCTATCTATCTATCTATCTATCATCTATCTATCTATCTATCATCATCATCTAGGTATCTATATCTATATATCAACCTTCCTATTATCTGTATGTATGCCTGTCTCAGTCTCCCTTTCTGTCTCTATCTCTCAGACTTTCTGTCTCTATATCCCTTTCCCTATCTCTTTACATTTTTTTGTTTCATTTTGATTATTATTTGTCTTTCTGGCAATCTGTCTATTTCTATCTTTCTTGACCCTGTGTTTTCCCGGCCTGTCTGTCACTCTGCTTCTACCTTTCTGTCTCAACCTATCTCCACTTCTCTCTCTTTCTGTTCTAAGTGTATATCTCAGTTTCTCTTTCTGTTCCCTTTCTCTTTTTCTTATCTTTGACTGTCTCTAACTTTCATTATGTTTTTCCTTGTGAGTCTCTCTCGTTTTCTTTGTGTGACTATCCCTGTATCTCTCTTTGAGTTTGTATCTCTGTGAATAACTTTCTGTGACTTATCTGTGTCTGTCTCTGTCTCTCAGACAGAGATGTAAGATTCTAAAGTAATAAAAACTTCTCATCCAGTTTTAATGACCCTTCTCTGGATTCCAGTGGTGTGCTGCAAAGTTGAAGAAATAAGTCCCTTAAATGATAAAGCAAAAAGAAAAGTCACTGTCCTTGGATAAACAATTTGCATTTCCATAAGGATTCAGTGATGCAGAATCAGAAAAGGCTCATTCTGACACCTCCATGAAAACAACAGGGAGAGCATTCATTAGCTGGGCTTCCTTTTGAATGATGCACTTCCTTTTGAATGATCGCACACACCGCTGTCCTCCCCCGGTCAGGAAACAGTGCTTAATTCTATCGGAAATTTGCCCTTTCACTAGGCATGAGAATGAATGACTTTTCAAAGTAATAGGAACTACACATCTGCCATGGCCTGAGAATGCTTACACTCTAAAAGCCATACAGAAAGTTACACCTCCTATCAATTTCTTATCCATCAATGAACACAATAAACAAGCTTTGAACTTTTCCATTTACCAACTTGAAGGAAAGAAATGCTTCATTTTCTTTAGTTTCTTGAAATAATGACTGCTTTTGCCTCTTACATTTATAGCTTCAATAGCCATGATCTAATTTTAAGGGTGAATGCAACCTTTAAACAAGGTTTATGATATAAAAGGAAATTTGTCCATTACAGTGCTCAGAAACTTTTACTCTTTAGGTGAAAATTATTTTGTTGCTGTTATTGTTGAAACACACACACACACACACACACACACACACGATCATCTTAGGAAGTAATTGGACAAGATTAAAACAATTAATTGTATTTGAAATTATTTAGCAATTTACAGATTTCTTATTCATTTTGCTGGCTTCATTTATAAGTTGTGTATTTTAAATGTGGACACTGAGGAACAAATGTTTAGAGGGGGTGCTGAGGTTCTCAAGGAAAATAATTGTTGTCCTTGGGACAGAATATGATGTTTCTATGCTCCTTATATTAATAAATAGCACACATGTGTATGTGTGGGCGGGGGGGGGGGGGAGCGGGGTGTGTGTGTCCATCTTACTCAATGTGACTGACTTTTAGGCTGAGATTAAGTCATATTCGTCTACATATTCTTCCAAGTCTCTCACTTCAGTTTATACACCACAGTTGAAAATTGTATTTTAAGGTCAAGCTAGTCACTCTCACATTCAAAACTACCTCCCATCCTGCCCCTGCCTTCCATACATGCAACGAATTAACATGTGCATTTGGAATTTCTGGGTGTATTCTCGGTTCTTGTCACCATTTCAACCTAAGTGCTTCCAGTATTCAATTTAAATAAATGTTACAGTTTCTGGGTGATTTACACCTCTGGAATTTCTATAGCGACTCTATCAAGAGAAAATAATCTGGCCATAAATTACTCACATTAGCTTTTTTTTTCCTCACTCAAAATTGACTATGAGCACTAATGAGTCGCCACACTTCCTTCCAATACCCTTGGATGCAACTCAGTCATATTTGAGTCTGAAACTAATAAATGAAGCCCCACAGGTCATTGTTAGTTTTGAATCCACATTCTGTCATGCTATAGTGTTAACAACAACAACAACAAAATCCCATTACAAAAGAAAATGTATCAAACCTCAAACAAAGTTTTAGTTGACAGTAACAAAAATAGTTTTTGGATGCCATCCCTGACAAGTAAAACAATCTTTTCAATATTATAATTGTATAGTCTTATTTTGCATGTGAAAACCACAGACACATAGAATGACAAAATGATTCTAGTTCACAAGTGGTCCCGATACTAAGAACTCTTTTAAAAAATGGAAAAATACAAACAAAATGACTATGACCAAAACCCACTCTTAAAATAGAGTCTGCAGTAAAATTAAAGTTTTAGATAATAAATATGATCATTTTATGAAGTAGTGTGGTCTCTTTGTTTAGATTATTATTTCTGCTAACTTTTCCATGTGTTCAAATCCTGAGTGAAACTTAAAACCATGTATTTCTCCCAGCATTAGGGCTACAATAAAATGTAAATGTATATGGGGGGCTTCTGTGTTAGGAAGAAGTTAATATAACAGCTGGTTTATGAAAAGCTATTGTTTTACACCATTTAAGTAGGAAAAAAAATTCCTACAGTCTGAAATTGTATCTGCACATTTACAGAAAGGGGGAGTACACTCATCTACCCAATAAAGTAGTCACATTTATGAAATTACTTTATAATTTTTGGTTTTACATTTTATTATTTTGAGAAGGTTCATAATTTGTCTAAGGAGTAAAAGTCCTCATGATAAAGTGATAACACAAAGGAATCATTAATTCCTCAACATGTATTTGCTTGACATACGTTTTGTGATCAAATAATTATAGCGATTTCCTTTGATAAAAATAATAATTACCTTTTGCCTTTAATTTCAAACATAAGCTATGAACCAAATACTGGAGAATTTTTGCAAGTGGCATAAAAAACAATTTATGTCTGCCTATCTGCTGTGAAAGTTGTATAATAAAAAGATACAACACATACTATGCAAAATTTAAATGTGAACAAATTAAGAGCAAAGTTGTAATGGACATTTATTTTTCACTGGGTTTTTTTAAAGCATAATTATTAGTGTTTTTTAAAACTATAGTTCAGATACTTATCAAATATTGTCAGTGGGTATACTATATTTTTAAAAATTTCCTAGAAAATGAAATGTTTTATTTAAATCTTTTTGTGAATAATATTCAAAACTTCATGCCATAATTTTCCAGAGAAGTTGCTGACACTTAGGTAGCACAAACTCTGACCTGTTCAGGTCACTTAATGACTATGTTTAAGGGTAATTTGGGGGGCAAAGTTGTAGGGATTCACATTTCCTGCTCAGCACATAATTGCAACAGCTGAGGGGTTAGGAGGTCGCCACTCAGTGGAATTGGGCACCCATTAAATGGCACTTTTATTTCATAGGAGAATGAGTCCACAGTCTAGGGGATCAACTTGCTGAAACTTGAAGACACACATGTACAGATACATTCACTCACTCACACTTAGCCACAACTTAAGCAAACTAAAGAAACTAATAGTAAAACCAATTTTCTGTGAAAAGAAAACAAAAAAACAGTTCACATGAGCATATACAACAAAGCTTCATACCTGCTGTGCAAACCACAGCAAGCATTTTGCGCTCAAAATATGCCTCTTTTACAGATTATTTGTTTCTCTAATGTTAAGCAACATAATAACTTAAGTATTTGGTTACTAGATTTGACAATTGGCTCTTTTGTGAAAGCAAATGAGTATGACTTGGAGTTAACCTTACAGGAGGCCATCATATTATACTCTAGTTAACAATGGCTTTCTGCATACGTGCTACAAGTCCATCAAATCGATGGCCATCTGTGCATACTAGAGACACAGAGTATCAACACACTGAACCTGAAACTTGTTATTCAGGGCCCACCCACTCTATAGCTACCAAAGTATATTTTTTAAAGTAAAGGCCACATCACAAAGTGGGAAAGCTGTTAATACTATCTAGCATTAATTCTGTATTAGAAGGATACAGTCGACCTAGATTCAAATTATAAATGGTTAATGCTCCCAGATACGCACAAAGGAAGTAAATATTCTAATAAACTAAAACATCCATAGTAAAAATATCAGTATACTCACAAAAGACAAAAAATACTGTTCATTGTGATGCAGAATTAGCTACTTTAACTCAACTGCCAACTATAACCTCCAGCAACAACCACTCATAAAACAAATCATCAATATTTGCACACACAAAAACAAAACGTCAATTCTGATACCATTTGTCTGTATTTTGTCAGGTTGAAGGAAGTAGAAAAAGTGGTTGACGACTAAAAATTCTTTTAAATAACAAACCAGAGTTATAATTCAGAAGCTTGTGTCTTTGTAAAGATTACATTGTCATCTAAACAAAATTACAATACCAGACAGTAATCAGGAAGAATCGAAGGACAGGCAGTTGTGTTCACTCTTCCAGCAAATAATCACTTGCAATCATTACTACTCTATTCTTTCAACAAGCCTGACAGAAAGTAGCATCATGACAGAGATCATTGTACTGAAAGAACATCTGAACTTTCTCTGTGGTTCACTGCTGCCTTAAATTTGAAAAAAATAAGAGAAGGGAGGGGGAAGAACTTACTTGCGGTTTAAAGTTTCATCTTTAGTCCATGTAAGATTATGCAGCAAGTTTTCTTGCCAAGGCTGCCTCTTGCACATCCCTTTAAAAAGAACCAGTGCTCATAATCTAGTTCCAAGACGATTCATTCACATGTTCCACCTCTTGTTTCTGTGAGGCATTGATATCCACTCTCATATCATCAAGAAAATGTTACTAGGAAAATTTTTAGAAAAGCAAAACAGTTCAACATGTTAACTCAGAAAGCATACCATCATTCTCCACGTTCTGAGATGTATGCCACCTGCCTTAGTTACCACAAGCAACTAACACTAAGCTGCTAGCAGGAATCTGTCTGCCCTCTATCTGTCGCTATTAGCTCAGCACGTTGATTTCACTGGCACTGAAGCAACAGCAATTAGCTATCTTGCTTCTCGCAGCACATACAGGAGACAGCTGAGTGCGCTAAACCACGCACTGACTGGTGAGCTCTTTGCACCAATTAGTAGCAGGTGCTACAGCCCAAAAGACAAATTGATGTCCACTGATCATCGGTACTGGCTGCTTTATTGTACTGTGTTCGTCAGCCTGTCTGATGATTCTCTGTTCTGTTTTGTGTGTTTGTTTTTACTGTTTTACTTTATCTAAGAAGTTTAGCAGCTTACATTCAATAACAATGTCGTTGACAAGATAAAATAATCTCTTAAGCTTCTTTTATCATTCTCTCTGTCTCTCCCTCTCTCTCTCATTAAATCTACCCTCTTACATCAAGCCCTCCACATCTTTGGGGCATAAAAACAAAACAAAACAAAAAAAAAAATTTCACAACTTCGCACATTCTGTAGGAGCCAAAAGTACTCTTTAGATTTTTACAAACACGTGTGACTGGTACTATATAAGGTTATCATGAAAAGATATACTATAAAAAACATTATAGCATATTTCTTAAACATTGTAATATACGAAATCTCCAAAACAAAGTTTTACAGATGGACAGGTAAACTCGTAAAATACAATTATGTCATATAAATCAGAGAAACATTTCTTAAGGAATCTATCTTGCATAGCACGTATTTCAATTCCATATTAAATTTCACCCATGTATTCACCTGAGCATATGAGAAGGAAAGATCTAGAAACAAGCAATTTAGGAACATATTTTAGTAGTGATTGTGACAGAGCAGATAGGCTGAGGCTGGTTGAAAATGACAGGTGAAGCCTATCACAGACAAAAATCCCCAGAACACATGTTTTCTTAATGAACCATGTGGATTATTTCCTAGGATGATACATTAACTCTATTTAAGAAGAAAAAGAAAACCATGCCTCCAGATATGTTGCCGTATTTATACACAAGCATTTGCAGAAAATAACATCTCATTTAAAACAAAATGGACTTATCTTGCAGGCTCAGTTTTCCAGAGGGAGGGAAAAATATTTAAGAATATGGAAATAATCTGAGGCAAGCCAAATGTGTTATATATTTTAAGCATTAACACGTGTAGAAGTAAATCAGATAATTATAGATGAACCCCCTTGAGCCTCAAGTGGAACCTATTTGTTTTTATTTTATGTACCACTGAAACAAACTAAATTACTTGCTTCCTTAAAACCACAGATCAGTGGGAGTCAATGAGGACTTGTAATAAGTGACTACATTATACACTTGTTAGAATTGATATTTTTAGATTTTAAAATTGCTGTGTTAATAAAGATAACTTTATTGATACATGTTTAAATAATGAGCATATTTTGTGTGAGAAGTTTTTTCTGTTCATTTCACTAAATGTCTCACCTGTGGAGCAATCCATAGATTGATATTTGTTGAATAGAGCAGCTGGTATTTTAAGATTGTTTCAGTAACCATAAGAATTATTAAGTGTAATTATTTTTCTAATGACAATTCAGCCTCATTCGTGGTAATGTTCAATGATAACTCTGATGACACATCAGAAATATAGCTAGAAAACAGAAAATTGTATCCCTTCCTCATCTTCTCAGAGCAATTAAATTATTACTAATTGAACACTTGTCAATGACAACAGCTGATTTTCATTTTCAAAAGTAAATTACAATATCTAGTTTTCAGAAAAACATATTTAATGAAATGTGAAAATGCAATATTTACTTCAGGATGAATAAAGGTTAGGTTTTAACCAGTTTGAAAACACAGTAAGCAAAATGGAGTCACTGTAATATTTACTACTAGAGATGATATTTTCTTTGAAAAAAGTGTTGCATAATATTCTGTCACCTCCCCTGCATTGTAAAGTCCACTTGAATCGTACTCTAAATATGACATTTAACTTCCTTTTTTCTCTTAAAATATATCGTCAACATTCACTTCTATAAACACATATAGGTTTAAATTATCATCGATGTTTCATTGCATGTATATTTTCTTTAACAAAATACCTATTTTTTGACGGATAGTTTCTAATTTTAATATATTTGTAGAATCCTGGTTTAAGACGCTTGACTTTCTGAACTTCCATTTTACCACCTTTAATCAAGGTCTTGGGTTAAGGTGGCTGGGGAGGAGTGGGCTAAAGTGCCATGTAACCAAATGACAAACACTTGTGAGCCTTTGTGCTCTGGCTTAGGGGTGCGTCTGAGGAAGAGGCACCGTTTTTTTTCTTTCCACAAAGGCAACACCATGCTATCCACTATTCATTTGTCTAAAGATGCTTTCTCTAAAATTCACAGAGGTGCATGTGGACTAGACACACTGCTCATACAGAGTGGTCTGTTACATGAGAGAGGAAATGTAAACTGTCTACCACAAAGTCTGATACACAAGAGTTGCTCTTTAAATCATAGCTGTCAATCATAGATACATGAAATTAGGTTTAGTTTACTTTAAGACGGAAAGAGATTGTATTAGGTGCTTTAGAAAGATTTTGAATATTGAAAACATTAACATTTAAAACACTTAAACATTGATGATTAGAATTTTATTAAAAAATTTTAAAAGTCACATAATACAGTTTAAAAATGAATCATTAAATCTATCAACTATAGAAAAATGGATATATAAATTTCATTACACAATTTTAAGGATAGTTATATAGCTCTTGAAGTACTAATTATGAAACATATTAAAAAGTGGCAATAAACAAAATAACCTGTCAAAAAAAAATTTTTTTTTTTTTGAGATGGAGTCTTGCTCTTTCGCCCAGGCGGGAGTGCAGCGGCGCTGTCTGGGCTCACTGCAAGCTCCGCCTCCTGGGTTCACGCCATTCTCCCACCTCAGCCTCCGGAGTAGCTGGGACTACAGGCGCCCACCACCACGCCCAGCTAATTTTTTGCATTTTTAGTAGAGACGGGGTTTCACCATGTTAGCCAGGATGGCCTCGATCTCCTGACCTGGTGATCCTCCCGCCTCGGCCTCCCAAAGTGCTGGGATTACAGGCGTGAGCCACCGCGCCTGCCAGCTGTCAAAATTTTAAAGTTGAAGACAAATAGTATACATTCCCTGTTAATAACTGCATTCAAACATGTCCATATTCATAAATACTGGCAATGCCATGATGAATATAAAGTGATGATTATTGTAGAGACCATGCTGAATCTTTCCCTTATGTCTGTTTTCATGGATTTTTATTTCTTAAATTCCTTTTTGCACCATCTTCTTGTCATTCACCTCCCCTTCCAAAAAAAAAAGAAAATGAATATGTTTAACAGATTTTTGCTTCTTCATGTTGGTTCACAAATATATATTCCGTATTTTATTCTAAATCTTCATCTAATTGTATTAGAATTTTGTAAGTATTTTTCATAAAAAAGTATTTTTTACATTACACAAAGCAATGATATAGAAACACATAATGCTCTATTGTATGCCAAAAATTAGCTACATCCTACAAACAGCTGTGAAGATTACCATAAACATTTGTATTCATGCCAGTTCATCTGTGCACTGGTATTTAATGAACAATAAAAAGCAAATATCTAGTCAAAGATACAAACTTTCTTTTTCTGTATTTAATTTTTTTGGAATCTTGACTTGTTTTAATAGTAGATATATATATATATGTATATATATATATATATATATATATATATATATATATATACAGAGTTTGCTACAGTGCAAAGCTAGTTCTCTCACCAGCAAGAGAATTAAAATACTGTTTATGCCATTGACTTACTCTGGCAAATGTATATATTAACTAAATATAATATTTCTTATAATATTTCCAGTGTTTTGGTAGGGAACATTTCAAAGTATCAGGTTAAATATAGCAAACCAATACTAACTCATATATTATTCTCAAATATATGTCTTTGAGAAAGGAAGACATAAGAGGATTTTGTCTATCCTCAGGATGAGGGCTGAGTCCTTGAGTCAATAGGAACTGCAAAGTAAAGAGAGGTAGAGAAGGCATTTTTTTAAAACCCAGATTAAAGTTTTACTGAATGAAAGCCTCTGCAGTATTATCAAAATAGCCTTGCTCATTACAAGCAGTGTCTCACCAAATTGCCTGGGATCGAGTCATTCTAGACGACTTATTGTCAGCAGTCATTTAGAGTTGAGATTCAAAGCTGTTGGTTATAATCACAAAAAGACCTTAACCAGGGGCTTGGCAACTGGAGGGTCATCTGTATTTACACCAATAAGTCTTTGTCATGATTTCATGTTGCATAGCTTTGTTTTTTATTCTGACACCCTTTTATTGTCAGAATTCAAGGTAGACATAGTTAATTTAGTTTCTTGCCAGCAATATCTACTTTCACTTTTTTTAACCCTAGCACTTACCTGTTTTATAGTGACAATTTGAGGGATAAGGAACAGTATAATCTTTATTTAATACTTGTCTCTGCTGAGTTTCCAACAGGCAGACTATTATTTGAGAAAAGCAATTTGGGATATAATGCAGTAGCTTAAGGGCAATGCTCCAAGAAATAACTAATTTCATAAAATTATAGGTATATAATAAATATACAATGTGATTTAGTAAAATATGTAAAGATGTTGAACTGTTCACATCATCTTTTAAAATATAATTCTTAAAGAATATTAAATTTAGAGCAAGAAACTTATTTCTATGCATTTCTGTTGGGCTTTCAAATAGGGACTATTTTTATGCTTCAGTGAGATTAGGTATTATAAAGTCAAATTATTTGAATATTTCATATAATCTAAAATTATTTGAAACCTGGAAAATAAAACTAAAGAGAAGTGCAGATAATATTTGTAAAATACTTTTTTAATTTAACATATTTATTATTTAAAGCTATCTTATACTTTCCTTACGAATACTTCTGGTATTTTCCTAAGGAGAAAAATTTAGACTTTACAAAACAGTTTAATTGGTTTAAACAGAAAAAAAGAACTACATACGCTACCTCTTCACAATTCCAGTTCTTATATGCTGGATGTATTAGTATTGTATTGTTGTATAACAAATTATCCCAATTTTAGTAGCTTGAAGCAACACACATTTATTATTTCAGTGTGAGTCAGAGGTCCAGATCAGGGTCTCACAGGCTCTAATCAAGGTATTGGCTGGTCTGAGTTCTCTTCTCAAGGCTCAGCTGGGGAAGAATTCAGGTTGTTTGGAAAAAAAATCATTTGGTTATGACTATATGACTGAAGGTTCTGGCTTGATTTTTTTTTTTTTTTTTTTTCTGAGACGGAGCCTGGCTCTGTCACCCAGGCTGGAGTGCAGTGGTGTGATCTCGGCTCATTGCAACCTTTGCCTCCCGGGTTCGAGCAATTCTCCTGCCTCAGCCTCCTGAGTAGCTGGGATTACAGGCACCCGCCACTATACCTGGCTAATTTTTTTGTATTTTTAGTACAGACGAGGTTTCACCATGTTGGCCGGGAAGGTCTTGAACTCCTCACCTCGTGATCCACCGCCTTGGCCTCAAAGAATTCTGGAATTACAGGTCTGAGCCGCCTCGCCTGGCCTGAGCCACCACGCCAGGCTTAAGGACTCTTGGCTGAAGCTTGCTTCAGGCATTAGCGGCTCCTCTTAGTTCCTTATGCCACATGACCTCTTAATAAGCAGTTTAAAACATGGCTGATGGCTTTTTCAAGGCCACCAGGAGAAGCTATGTATACTAGCAAGATAAAATCTTACATCTGTATTGCAACATAATCGCAGGATTGATATCCTATCACCTTTGCCTTAGTCTATTGGTTATAAGCAAGTTATGATTTCCTCCTGCACTCAGAGGGAAAGGATTTATACAAGACATAATGCTAGTGGCCCAGATAAAGGGACCATCTTAGAATTCTGTCTGCTATGCTGAATTATTTCCTAAAGTATTTAGCATATTCAGTTAGACAGCAAATTATATCTAAATATGTACAAATAGTAATTTAGTAAAGTTGTTGAAAATTCTGAACAAACATACTTTCAATAGGTTTAAAAATCGTATAGAACATTTTATATGTAAAATTATACATAATTGTATCAGAGAAAAAAGAATAATATGAGCCCCATCAAACTACAAGCACTTTGATCACTTAGTTGACATATTTGGAACTGGAATAGTTGTGAAAAATATTTCCAAAAATAAACCAAAATAAGTATTAAAAGAATCTCAGTATAACCTTAAGCTACATGCAACAGAGGTACAACACATACTATAGGATAGTGGCTACTATACATTGTACTTTTTGTATAACTTGCTAGGAACTTGGGAACTTTTTTTTTCTCTTTAGTGAGTAAAATAAAAGGTCAAGCCAGCCTTATATTGTCTGTCTTTAATAGAAAATTCCAGAGAAGATTACCAAGCTAGCCTCTTAGATTTCTTGAGTCTAAAACTATTACTACATACAAGGTTTACTTATTTATATATATTTACAAGTATATAATATATTGATAATATTTATATATAAATATGGATAAAGTATGCATATACTTATAATAGTATAAAAACTCACATGTAAACAAAAACAAAGCTATTTAATAGGTAATGATTGAATTATTTTGATCACGTAAAGCTTTTATTGTTAGGCTTTAAATTATAGAATGAGTATAGATTTAAAATTATCTTCATCACTTTTCTACATTGACAGCCTGTGGAAAAATTATCAGCCTAATATTTCGCTGAAATGGCCTCAGTCATTTCTAATTACAACATTAAAAATTTAAAATTTATATAAATTTTATAGTTCTTTGGCATTCCCAGTTTCAACAAATATTAGCCGAGCACCTTCTATACCAGACACATTAGATGCCTTTATCTAAATATTATCTTTAGATAAAATGAGACAAATCACTGATGTCTGCTGTAACCGAGACTGATATTATATTACTTTTTATATTTATACTGGTTTCTCTTTAACTCAGTAATCACTATTTTAGGCCATTCAAGGAACAAATTTTGAAGCAAAATTTTAAAATAATTTATTCTGTCTGTCATTCTTTGTCTTTTGCATTCTCCTCCAAAAGCAGCCTTAGACAAGGTTGTTGAGGGAAAACTGGCATTTATGCAAAATCAGACAGCACATGTGTTAGACATTTCCAAATCAAGCCCACATAGAGAGGGAATACAGAGTCTGAGTTACTGCTGAGCCCAGCAAGCTGCTTCTTTGCATGGTAGAGCAGATTGAAATCAGCGAAGAGGTGTTGAGTAGATGCAGTCATTTTATTCACTTGCCCTCTATCAAGTAAGTCAATAACCCAGGCAGTCTCATCTTTTAGCTCCTACTGCCACCTTTTAGAGCCACCATCAAAACCTGGATCCTAAAGAATAATGGACAGCTGATTTATTTCTTGGCAATTATTCAGCTAGTTCCAAAATGTATAAAATTTTCTTCCTTCAAATCCATGTTCTGCTGGAGTGAAGGAATTTGTAACAGCTCTATAGCTTCATTTAAAGGAGTTTCATAATTTCCATAGCAACAGATAACCATGTCACATATTTTGGAACAAGGTCAAGTTCTACTCCAGACTCAAAATGCTATGACAGGATAATTCTGCAGTTAATGGAAACAGGTAGAAATATAGAAGCAGGGATACCTTCCAAGACACATTATATCTTTAACTAAACTCAAGTTCATTTTTAGGCTGATTTAGCTCTAGAGAGAATTTAAGTGGCTGGGAAAAGAAAAACAACAACAACACAGATTGTATTAAGACGCTACCCTAATGCTGACAACCTGAGAAACAGTATTTTTCGTCCTGATCTTGACAATCAAATCTGACCTATGTGGCCATAGTAAGAGAGTATAAATTACACTGAGGGATACTCTTTGCAAATTTTTAAGGTATGAATATTATTTGTAAATTACTTAACCATAGGGTATCTTGCTCTATCATGTTAGGAAAGCTGTTGGATTCTAAAATTGCCATTGATTCGTACAATCTTAATCCAGCCCTTAGATTGTATCAACTTTCTCTGTTAGTAATATCTTCCTAGATTTGGGTTTACTTAAATTTATAGATTAAATAAAGGAAATACAAAACTCAATCTATTAGGATCACTGATTTCCTCTGTAATTCCTACACAATTCTGACAGTATCAATGAAACTTAATTCTGGGGAAGTTCAAAAAAGACATTCTGGCAAAAAATGAGACCGTTTAAATGCTTCAATCTTTAGCATTTTTATGTTAAATGCCAAAATAGTAAGAAATTACAAGTTTGGCAAATATATTTCAATAAAAATATAATGAGAATCCAGTCTCCTGTATAGAGGAATGCTTATTACACACTATGTATACATTGTATTATTATCTCCTTTTCAGAAACCTCATCTTATCTCAATCCATAGAAACACTATCTGAAATGCTGCATGTTTATTTATTCAATATTGAGTGCCAACAATGTGCCAGGCAAAGCTGTAGGGATTGGTAACACAATAATAAGACAGGCATGAACAAAGCATGTAAAAGAGCGGATATTCCTCAGAATAAATCTGGATCATTGAAAGAGACAAAGAACAAAAAAAAAACTTTGTTGGACAAGGAAGTTGACTATATTGTCAGTTTGCTCAAGCCAGAATTTTCCCACTTTAATACTTTCGAGTAATTGGAACAAACATAGATAATTTTTCAGTCACCTTTGCTATTAGAATGTGTTACGCTAGCCATTAGTAGTTTTAAGACTTAAAAGTACATTTTGGGGGAAACAACTTAAACATTCAGAGGAGATGCTTCTCTCAGTTTCAATTTGATCAAACATTTAATATATTTTCTTCTGAAAAGTGATACTTTTGTTCAATATTTCTCAATGTGTGCTTTTAAATAGCCTCAAGATGCTCCCCCCAAAAATGAATACTCAGGATACTGTAGTCAATTTTCAAAAATAAATAATAAACAGAGTACTGGATTATCTTCATCGTCACCCTTGGGGCGTCTTATGATAAGTGGGTCTGTGTGCAATGTTCAGGCATAATAAGTTTCGGATTCTCATTCTTATCTCAGAAGTATTGTTTTTATTATTGTTTATTTTTCACCTCATATACCAAAGAACAATTCCACCTACCATTACAGTTTGCTATGTGACCTGGAATTTTCCTTATTACAGGAGTAGGATGCGTGGAATATCCTGGCCTAGACTTCTATTAAGGAGTGAGTGCCTCTTGCAATATTATGTCTTCCTTGTTTGCCTACTAATGTACCAAATATGGATATTGTACATCTTTCTAGACGTAACATCAACAAATTGGGGGAAAAAAAACACAGATTTCATGATTCATATAATAAAATATGTCAAAAATATATACTTTAATACCTTCATGGTACCCCAAATCTTTTGCATTGATTCTAACATTTTCGCTCTGTATTTCATTTTAAAACAAGTGTCAACCCCTAGAGTGTACAATGAATGTGTTCTGCTAAACTCTATTAACAAAGGACCCTATTTGAAAATACGATGAGAGCTAATTTTATTTTTCTCCTGATAGAAAAAAAATAATTGCAATAAAAAAACTAAAATTTAAATTTCCAACTTAGCTGAATTCTGAATCAAATATGGTTTTCTTTTCAAAACATAGGCTAATTTTTCAGAAAATAGGTTTGATTAAAGTAAGCTATGGATGATCTTCTACCTTAAGAATTCTTTTAAACATAAGGGTAATATAAAAATAGTATTATTCGTAATAATACTGTGACTTTGGAGGATAAGTCAACAAGGAGTAGAAGAGCAAAAGGTATCTGTAGAAATTCATAAGTGGAGTAATCCATTATGCATCTATAGTCGTAAGTTTGAAGACTACAACATGTTTACTCATAGTTATTTCATATTTTTAACAAGTAGAGTTTCAGAAATACATTGGGACTACTCAATATTATGTGTATATATATATGTAAAATATGTATGACAAGTGCAATGTCATCTTGACAACATAAACAAATGTGAACATTTTCTTTAATGATTTGCTTCTAATAGCATGTTCACATAAGCAAATAAAATATTTTTCCTGAGAAAAATTTATGGAGGATAAAAAACACATATAGATTCTCCAGGGCCCAAGCCTGATGGGGTGTTTGATATAGTTAATTTCATGAAAAATTCTAGTTTTGAGATCTTTGAACTGGGCCATTCTCTTTCAACTTTTGTTAGGCTGTAAATTTTTATGAAACAGTACAACCAGCGCTAATTCAGTTATAGCTAAATAATTTATTTTATTTTATTTTAATTTTTTGAGATGTATTTGTGCTCTGTCACCAGACTGGAGTACAGTGGCAAGATCTTGGCTCACTGCAACCTCTGCCTCCCGAGTACAAGCGATTCCCCTGCCTCAGCCTCCTGAGTCGCTGGGATTACAGCCATGCGCCACGACGCCCCGCAATTTTTTTGTATTTTAGTAGAGACGGGGTTTCACCATGTTGGCCAGGATGGTCTCGATCTCCTGACCTTGTGATCCACTCGCCTTGGCCTCCCAAACTGCTGGGATTACAGGCGTGAGCCACCGCACCTGGCCAGTTATAGCTAAATAATTATATTTTAATAATCTATTTGTGCTCTTAGAATCATCTCAGTAAATGTAACTAAACTGAATAATTATGAGTTTAACAACATGAATGCAATCAGTTATTCCCTAAATGGCAGTTTTAAAACTCTTCTAAAGTTTATCTTTCATTTTTTAAAACTTCATCTTAAATCCTGTCTCTCACTTATAAATATACATCAATAAATTATAATTTCTAAGAAATCTTAACTGCAAGTCCTTCTCCAAAGAATAAGTGCATCTCCATAATTCTTAATTAATCAACATATTAAGCTAAGTAATAAAGTAACATAAATGATGAAAATATGAGAATATCAGTTATAAAACATTTTTATAAAACAATCCCAAGTATCAAGAAGAATAAGTTTCTATTTCAGATATTCAAAAACTCTCCCAATACCAGCTTAAAAAAACAAAAAGTAAACAAACACAAAATTGTTGGTTCTTTCCAGCTGCCACCTTCTTCTCTTCCTCTTCCTTTTTTTTTTTTTTTTTGAGACAGTCTCGCTCTGTCACTCAGGCTGAAGTGCAATGGCAGGATCTTGGCTCATTGCAACCTCTGCCTCCTGGGTTCAAGCGATTCTCCTGCCTCAGCCTCCCAAGTAGCTGGGATTACAGGTGCGTGCCACCACACCCAACTAATTTTTTGTTTGTTGGTTTGTTTTGTTTTGTTTTGTTTTTTGAGACGGAGTTTCACTCTGTCGCCAGGTTGGAGTGCAGTGGCGCGATCTCAGCTCACTGCAACTTCCGCCTCCCCGGTTCAAGTGATTCTCCTGCCTCAGCTTCCCGAGTAGCTGGGACTACAGGGTCCCACCACCATGCCCAGGTAATTTTTATATTTTTAGTAGAGACAGGGTTTCACCATGTTGGCCAGGATGATGTCGATCTCTTGACCTCATGATCCGCCTGCCTCGGCCTCCCAAAGTGCTGGGATAACAGGTGTGAGCCACCACACTCAGCCTTTTAAAAATATTATTATTTTTCATAGAGATGGAGTTTCACCATATTGGCCAGGCTGGTCTCGAACTCCTAACCTCAGGTGTTCCACCCATCTCAGCCTCCCAAAGTGCTTCCTCTCTTTAAATAGCAAACTCTTAGATATCAAACTTCTTCCAAGAAGACTATCCTCACTTTGCACTTACTGTTTTGACACTTAAGTGTGGATTCTAACACCTACCTAAAACATTTCACTGACTGTCATAGATGCTTTAATTTCCAATCTTCCCTTTCTTTGCCTTTGCCTTTTTAACACTTTTCAGAACCTCCAACAACCTAGAGTTTATTTTCCTGGATTGCCGAACACCATGCTCTCCTGTTTTCTCCTATGCCTGTGGCTCTTCCTTCTTAGTCTTTTGGTGGTTCCCCTTTTCTATCTTTTCTCAAATTTTTAAAACATTTAGATTTTGTCCTAGGCACTTTTCTCAATACATTCAACCTCGTCTTTCTCCCTAGACTTTTATGCACTCAGATAACTGAGGTTTCCCATGGAGCAGATGATGCCCAAGTTTTCACCTCCAGTGCAGATCTCCGTTCTCACATACCATCTGCTTAGTAGATGTCTCCATGTGGTTATACCAGAAACTCAAAACAAATTTGCAATTCCCTTGAAACCTTCCACTATTCACTACAGTGTACTTGTGGTCTAGCATTCTCCCTCTCTGCAAAAGATACCCCCATCTATGCAGTTGCTGGAGTCAAAAATCTGAGAGCAGCTCTTTTTTTGTGTTTGCGGGGTGGGGGATCACTTTCATTCCTAATATTCTCTTATCTCTTTTCCAATCAAACACATACCAATACAGTTAATCATACCTCATAAACATTTCTCAGCTCTATTCCTTACTTATTCTGCATCCTCTGTGTACCACAATCATTGTTCTTCAAGACTACAGCAATCGTCTCTTAACCCTTCTTTTCTACCACTGTTTCTCTTCAATCTATTCTGCACGTCATTATCAGAATGACATGTGAAAAAGATTTCTGATTCAGTCACATCTCATTTAGAATCCATTATTGTTTTCCGAAATTTGTTTAATGTCCACAGATCTTTACATAATTTCAATATCTAGTTTTATCTGGCCTCATACTTCTTTTCAAAATTTATTTTATTCCACTCTCCTCTTGTCTACCTACATTTTAGTGATTCTGAACACTATTTAATTAATAAAGCATGTCACAATCACTCCAGACTTATGTCCTGTTCATATGCTAATATTTCTGCTGAAAAAAAAATGATTTTAATTCCCAGTCTACCTCCCACACATATATTATGCCAGCTAATTCATAGATGTTCCTAAAATCTCAAATATCACAAGCTCCTGAAAAATTAAACTTTATATTATAAGCAAATTTATGTGTCACCATAACATTGTGTAATTTGTCCTTTATTCCCCCATTTGTTTTACAATGTTGATCTTCTTAACAGGACCATACAGTTAATGACATCAGAGACTAGGTTTCCCTTGCACTATATTCCAGAATCTGGCATAATGACTGGCACAGAGCAAATAATGGATACATACATGTTTATTTAAATTCATTTTAAAAATAGTTTCATTTGTTAAGAAAGTACAGAAATGACAACACAGAAAAAAATTAAACGTGTATCTAACAGGTAAAAATTAATAAAAAAGTATGGCAAAAATATTTGTGTATGATTTCTATTTAGTCTTTATAATAACCCTTCAATGTGGTCATTATACCACATTTTACAGAACAGAAAGCTGAGTTCAGAGAAGCTAAATATCTTGCAATTCCTTGTAGCTAATAAATAAATGACAAGTCCTTATTGTAACATAAAGGGTCTTTTCTGATCTGGTCAACACTTTCTTCATCAGAGTAAGGTCTTTCTGTTGTTCCATTTATATCCTATATATCAGCTATAAGACATGATTACAGTTCCCCATTAACCCATTAATGCCTGAGGTTGCAATTTTTTGAATTTTTGCAATCAGACCTTTGTGTTGACCTTGAGCAGTAGGATATAAATAATTCCCACATGCTTAGCGTTCCAATCATGGAACACTAGGCATAAATGGCCAAATATGTTTGTGCTTCTGAGTCTTTCCTCTTGTTTCCATCTGATGTGAGGCTATTTTATTTCTTGACCTTCATACCACCTCCCAGACTTTGGAAATCTTGTTTATTCCTTTGAATCTTATACTTTTCAGTTAAATAATTAACATTGTGATAGTGTCTTTGTCACCCAAATCTAGTCAAATGCCCCTCCTCTGCACCAGGAGCACCAATGATCACCTTTATTTTAACATACCTCACTAAAGTTGACCCTTGGACAATAAGGGTTTGGACTGTGCAGGTCGACTTATATGTGGATTTTTGTTCAATAAATATGTTGGGTTTTTTTTTATATTTGTGACAAGTTGAAAAAACTCACAAACTGTGTCACCTAAAATATTGAAAAAATTAAGAAAAAAGTATGGCATGAATACATAAATATATGTAGCTACTAGTCTATTTTATTATTTACTACCATGAAATGTACATATATCTATTATAAAAACTTAAAATTTATCAAAATTTGGGCACACAAACAAAGACCGTACATGGCACCATTCACAGTTAAGAGAAATGTAAACAAATGTAAAAATGTAGTATTGTAACTGCATAACATTTACTGCATTATATACTGTTCTACAGTAATAATTTCATAGCCAGCTCCTGTTGCTATTGCGGTGAGCTCAAGTGTTGTGAGTATCCTCTTAAAACACAATGTGAGGTGGATCATCTCTGCATCAGCAGTTCATCTCTCCAGTAAATTGCATATCACAGCAAAAAGTAATCTCTTCAGGTTCTCATGTATTTTCGTCATGTTTAATGCAATACCCAAACCGTGAATAACACCATGGGACCCATACAAAGTGGCACTAGTGATGCCGAAAGTACTCCCAGGCAACAAAGTCATGCCATTACAAGAAAAAGTGGAATTGCTTAATATATACTATATAGATTGAGGTCTGCAGCTGAGGTGGACCATCATTTCAGACAGATGATTCATCTTGCAAACAGACGATAAACACAGTACACTACTCTAAATGTATTTTTTCTCCCTTATTATTTTCTTAATAACATTTTCTTTTCTCTAGCTTGCTTTATTGGAAAAATACACTCTATAATACATATAACATGCAAAGTATGTATGTTAATCGACTGTTATTTTATCAGTATGTCTTCTGATCAACAGTAGGCTATTAGTAATTAAGTTTGGGGAAAGTCAAAAGTTTTATGCAGATTTTTGATGGTGTAGGTGTTGGTACCTCTAACCCCTGTGTGGTTAAGAGTCAACCATACATTGCAAATATTTACATGTCTCCTCCATAAATTATAAGCTCCTAGAGATCAGATACTATGTAATTCTCAACATTATATTCCAGGTACCTATGAAAGTGCCTGACATATTGGAGATGTTGACTATATATTTATGTAGTATTAAATAAATGGATGCAAGAGCCAGGGTTTAAGCTCAGATCTGTCTCTCTAGAAGCTCATGACTTTTCAGTATATGCAGAAAATTGGTAATGGATATAACTAAAATCTAGTAGATTATTTGAGAGTCTACAAATGCTGAGTGAGGAAGAAAGACACAATTACAAAGTTAGAAGCATTTCAGGGCACTTTATTAGTTATTTAGGAAACGACTATTTCATAGCACAAGAAAGCCAACATAAATCACAATGTCAAACCAGCCATGCTTGTTGCCATGATGCCTTTTCCAAAGGAAAATGAGAAACTAAGATATTTTTCATGCCCTTTGATTTGTGTGGGCAGAAAAGTAAAGGAGGGTGTTTCAACACAATAATCTGTTCATTTTCAGAAGAATAAACAAAAGCCAAAGGAATTCACTTTTATTAGTTCCAAAATTAATGTTAAATAAATCTGAATGTTTCACAATAGAGTAGACTTTAGCAGACCTGCTGTAGGCCCAATGCTACAAAAATAAATTGAATTATAAATATGCAACTGTGGTCCACAAATATTTTTTATATAGTTACAGGATGAATTCTTAAGTAAGGATGTCCCTACCCAAGTCACTATCTAATGGTATGAAATACAACAGTTTTGAGCTACATTGACCTTACAGGTCCCTCCTCTTACTTCATGAACTTCAGTGCCCACTCCAGAAAAACTTACATATTTACTTTTATCTTAAGAAAGATAAGTGTACCCTTTCATATATTTTTGAATAAACTGTAGGATGTTCTGTATTTAATTATACACTGTATTTTGGGGGTTACTATGAGACCCATGTATATCATCTATACAATGTGTTCTCATGAAACATGTTCATTATTTCTTTTCATACATGTCAATGCTAAATTTACTAAGAGAATTACAATATGTGCTGACATTAACATCTGAAAGTTATTTTCATTTTAATAACTGTAGCTATATCTTATTAATATTACAGTCCCCCTTATATTTACACATATGCTAAAAGCCTATATTTCATTCTGTCTTGAATCATAATTAATTACTTATGTGCCTAAATACCTCAGAGGGCAGTATTAGGGAAGGGACAATGTTTAATTCTTCTTTATAACCTCCCTGATCTTAGCATAAAGCTTAGTACTTAGTAACTACCCTAAAGTTTGGAGTATTAAAATCCATAATTCACATCTCATCTTTTTTTTCCTCTCCTCTGTCTATCTAGCCATGTAGTTTAGATTATTTTTGTTTAAACTACCTATTTATCACAATTCATTGATTAACATATAGTTTAGAATGCTCATGTGACAAGTGTTCATTTAGATTTAAAAATTTTTAAGGAAAAGACCTAAAGACCTTTACTTAAGAAGAGAATAAAATGATTGAGTAATTATTAGGGCATATTCAGTAAAATTACTTAATGATTGCAAATTGTGGCAAATCGTGCTTTCCAGACTAGATGGCCACATCCATAGTC
Source organism: Pan troglodytes (assembly GCF_028858775.2). Lineage (NCBI taxonomy): Eukaryota > Metazoa > Chordata > Mammalia > Primates > Hominidae > Pan > Pan troglodytes. The sequence goes on from NC_072406.2 coordinate 67,220,231, forward strand.
CCCCTCACAAATGTTCTTCTTTCAACATACTTTTTTTCTGTCACTTTTCTTATTAAGAGGCAGAGCGTATAACCTCTTTCCTTGAATCTATGCTGGTTTGTTATTCTGAATCCAGAGGAAGTGACTGTAATTTCTGAAAGTAGCTGGTAAAGGCCATATATCTTCCATCTGGTTCTCTTGAAATGCTCACTTAGAATCCTGAACTGCCATATAAGCAGTCTGACTACTGCCATGCTGTGAAGAAGTCCAAATTATGCCAGGCCGACAGACTAAATGAAGAGTTTCTGAGATTACATGAAGACAATGATATGCCTGGATATCTCTTTCCGTTATTCTAACCCCCTCCCCGAGTATTTTTGTTCCATCTACTATCTGACTGAAATGGAATTAGAGACCCTATGAAAGAACTTCTAGTCATGAAAACACACAGAATATGAGATATAATACAATTTGATTGTTGCTTTAAGCCACTAATTTTTTAGATGATCTGTTATACAGCCAGAATAAATGAGGCACCGATTTTTCTTAGAATATAAATTCTTTTTACTTGTTTTATTTTTATTTATTTATTTTAGAGACAGGGCGTCATTTTGTTGTGCAGACTGAAGAGCTGTGGGGTGATCATAGTTCACTGTAAACTTGAACTCTGGGGCTCAAGAAATTCTCCTGTCTTAGCTTCCCAAAGTGCTGGAATTACAGGTATGAGCCACTGCACCTGACCTAGAATATAAATTATTTCAGAACAGCATCTAGGGATAATTATGTGCCTACAGTTAATACATAAATATTTGCTGAAGACTTGATTAGATATACCTCATTTTGGACATGCAGGTCCCATAATATTACATTTTAAACATTCATGGTAACTGATAGAATAAGGAAATACCAACTCTGCAAATATTATATGCAAATAATATTTAATTAGTGTATCTAATATCTCTTGCTCATATTTTGGGTCTTTAATTCACAATGTTTGTTCATATTTAATCATTTTCAATTGGTTTAAATTTTAAAAACTGAAATTACTTTTTCTGTTTTTACAAATAATAGTTGACTTTCATTTTACATTATTTGTTTTAAAAAACAGAGCTTATTTTTTCTAATTTTCTCTAGTTTTAAAAAACTTCTAGATATTACTAATGTTTATGATTTTGACAACTTTTCTTATTGATATCTTATTATCAAGGGTTAATGTCAATATTGCATTCATTACGAAGGTGTATGAATAAAGATTCTTTAAAAATTATTATTTTCACTAGTGTTTCTCTGTAATTTTTACTGTTAGTGTGGCATTCAATAATATGTAATAAAAGGAGACTATCTCAGCCTATACATTATTAAAAAATTACATTAAGCCATTACTCCAAAGACTGGGAATCACTTCTTTTTGTTTTATGTCTTGTATGTGCCTTTGGGAAGTGGTAAATTCAATACATTTTTGCTGGGATTACAGGCGTGAGCCTGTAATGGGTTAATATATTTTTTAAAACACCAGCATAGACACACACACACACACACACACACACGCACATGCATATACATTTAATTTTCACTTTGCTCAGGCTCCAGTATGGTCTTGCATGGCACTACATGACAGTAAACTGCTCCTCAACTTCAACTTGGGTAGCTGTATGTTAAGCTTCCCTCCAAGAGATGACATTACCATTATTATTATACAGCAAGAAAGACTTACAGTTGTTATGTAATGGTAAAAGCTTGTAACACTGGTAACATTTCCAATACTGTTCTGAGCAATTCATAGTTGTTTCACACTTACTCCACACTACAACCCTGTGAAATAAGCATTTTTATATATTTTTATGTTAAATTAAGTGAAGGGTAGAGGGTCCTGAGTAATCATAAGTAGGAAGTATCAGACTTGAATCTAGTTTCCTCTGATCCTAAAGTCAGAGCTATTAATGGCTATACTGTATTGCTGTCTAATAATAATGTATCTTGTCAGTGAAAAATAAGCCAAGTGATAACAAATCTTGTACTCATTGGTGCTATTCTACTTCATTTTTCTGCAATGAAGGCTTACTCCAGCATGTAATTTTAAAATTAGAAAAAAGAATGGAAATTGTTTATGACTCAAAAAAAAATTAAAAATAATTGTTCTTGAAATCATACAATCCAAGAAATAATACTTGATTTAGATTTTTGCAAAAAGCTTATTTGAACAGTATATGCAATTTTTCTTTCCTGCATTCCCAAGGTTATAACAGAAAAGACAAACAAATTTATTTTAAATGTTTATAAATCCACAACTTGTCAAGCATATTATCAAGCCCTGGCATTTTCCTGCTATCAAAGCATATTAGCACTATCTCTTTATTGTTCCAAAGTTTCTAAGGCAAACCTTACATCTTCTGTCTGAATGCCAGTGGAAGGGTTTCCACAGGAGTGCTCTCATAAAACTCAAGAGATTTTATTTCCTTTCTTTAGCTCTCTCAGTAACTGTATAAATTCACCATGTGTTTATGGATTCCAAAGTACTGCCTCAGGTTTAAACATGTGTATAATAAATACATGTATTGAAGCCCACTATTACAGGGATTATTAAATTTTATAATTTATATAATGAGCAGGAAGCCAGAAGTAAAAGTCCTTGTTTGACCCATGTTATTGTCAGTTTCACAACTCATCAGAGAAGAAAAAAGAACAACTGTGGGAAAGATGTCAGGCATCTTAGATGGCTACTCTGGTTAGACTGAGGCTTTTTCCCATCTGCTACCTTGAAGAAAGAGCACAGAACAGTCAGGATGCCTGAGTAGGCAGGAGGCGCTCTCCAGCCTTTGCTGTCATTTCTGTTCTAAAGAACAAGTTCCCAGAGGCCTCTACTATGTGATGTTTGTCAACCGATTATTTGTGGAGTAGGAAGAAATGGGAGGCAAAAACATGGTAGATGCAGTTCTGCCTCATTTTCCTGACATGGTAAAAATGACAGAGCATTCCACAGAAGCCTGGATTTGCTCTTATTTGTTTCCATGGAAGACAAATGATAGAACTTTATTTAACCCAAAAGCTCAGAGAAAATGCATAGGGAGGAAATAGATAGATGGAAATAATACCACCACTTTTACCCTCAAGATGGGAAAATGTTATGTTATTTTTTCTTTATTATCAAATTAAATAAACAAATAAAAAGCCTACTTTTTAAATTATTATTATACTTTAAGTTTTAGGGTACATGTGCACAATGTGCAGGTTAGTTACATATGTATACATGTGGCATGTTGGTGTGCTGCACCCATTAACTCCTCATTTAGCATTAGGTATATCTCCTAATGCTATCCCTCCCCCCTCCCCCCACCCCACAACAGTCTCCTGTGTGTGATGTTCCCTTTCCTGTGTCCATGTGTTCTCATTGTTCAATTCCCACCTACGAGTGAGAACATGCAGTGTTTGGTTTTTTGTCCTTGTGATAGTTTGCTGAGAATGATGGTTTCCAGTTTCATCCATGTCCCCACAAAGGACATGAACTCATCATTTTTTATGGCTGCATAGTATTCCATGGTGTATATGTGCCACATTTTCTTAATCCAGTCTATCTTTGTTGGACATTTGGGTTGGTTCCAAGTCTTTGCTATTGTGAATAGTGCCGCAATAAACATACGTGTGCATGTGTCTTTATAGCAGCATCATTTATAGTCCTTTGGGTATATACCCAGTAATGGGATGGCTGGGTCAAATGGTATTTCTAGTTCTAGATTCCTGAGGAATCGCCACACTGACTTCCACAATGGTTGAACTAGTTTACAGTCCCACCAACAGTGTAAAAGTGTTCCTATTTCTCCACATCCTCTCCAGCACCTGTTGTTTCCTGACTTTTTAATGATTGCCATTCTAACTGGTGTGAGATGGTATCTCATTGTGGTTTTGATTTGCATTTCTCTGATGGCCAGTGATGGTGAGCATTTTTTCATGTGTCTTTTGGCTGCATACATGTCTTCTTTTGAGAAGTGTCTGTTCATGTCCTTCGCCCACTTTTTGATGGGGTTGTTTGTTTAAAAAGCCTACTTCTACAATTTAAATGTTCTTCATTTTGGATAGGTTTCTAAACGCAGTCATCTTGACTAATTAGCACTTAATATGTTCCTTTTTCATGCCAGGATATGTACTTAATTAGTGATGTTATTAACACGATCCATAGTGCACTTAAACATATAAAACATCAGGAAGTACCATATTCTCAATAATATATTTATCATGCATACAGCCTCTAATACTGAGTGATTCCTTGAATATGTAAGTCCATTATGCCATTAATTTAAAATTTTTCAGTCAGTATTCCAAACTTTCTGATAAAAATTTTAATTCCATTGTAGAATGAAACATTGCCTCATGCCTTCAGATAGACTTAGTAGTTAGTGCTTCTTTCTATTATACTATAAGTTATTGTTTAATATCTTTATGCCTTACACTGTAGATACCTTGTCTTTTTTATATTTACACCACAGGAACTTGGTAAAAAGCCTAATTTTCTTATGAGGGAGTCAATAAATGTTTGTTAATTGAAAAAAAATCCAATCAGTCTGTAGGTCTGATATCTGGAAATTTTCAATCAGCTATATTGCTTTGTGGAAATTCTTCCTGACATAAAGATAGTTTAATAAAAGTATGGTTAATCATATCAAAGAAAATTATGTTTAAAATAGATTTAAAATGGTAGATGTGTGAGGAGAATATAAGATGGCAAGATACAACTGAAGCAAAAAAAATTGAAATGAGATTAGCACACCCAACAGAAATAATTTATGGATCTATTAAAGCAATATGTCATATTGTGGGGAATACATACATATACATGTATGTGTGTGTGTGTATATATATATATATATATGCATGTAATATGAGGGAAAAGGAGTTGGAAAATCTAATTCAACTTATAATTAAAAGCAAAATTGCTGTGTTGTGGTAAAAATTTCAGGTAAACAGTGGGTCATAATTTTCTGTTGTACCATACAAATAACCTGTAAGATTTCAAGCATGCCAAGACTCATTATTTTTACATCTACACTAAAAATATGAGGATTGGACATTAAAAGTTTCCCATTTCCTAAATTACCAAAGATGGGCTAATATATACCAGAAAAGGCAAATATAAAGCTATTGTATTACTAACTACTATTCCCTCCCTAGAAGGTATCAAAAATTGTTCCTAACATACTTTTCTAGTGAACTTAGATGCAGACTTAGAATTAGGGACATGGCACTTTGAACAACCACAAGCAATCACTAGGAGTTGTCTATTGAGATGAGACATATTTGTTTTTCCTACCAAAAACACACAAAAACATCCTGGTTGAACTTCTGTGCATGCCAGGAACCTGGTTCCAAGTGCACATATGGGAATACATGTGTTGTAGGGAATGGAGACCAGGAAATGTCTTATGATAGCAGATGGCCAGATAGCCAGTTCACCTCTGGATGACAGTGGCTGCTCTAACAGGACAGTGATGTCAACACTAGCAATGTCATTGATATGTCTCAAGTGCTCTCTCAAAGAAATGCCACTCAGTATGAAGTCTCTCCTGAGTCCACTAGCCAGAATACAAATATATATAATGGTTTCAAATGCTTGCTCAAGTAATACTGCAGTGAACACTTTATTTTTTATACATTGTCAAACAAACAGCAGATGATAACATTCAATAATCCTAAACTGGGCAGCGTACGAACTAGTGACTACAACATGATCCATTTAAAAAGTATTTTTATTAGCCTCCTGAGCCTTGGTCTTAAAAGTGTCTTCATTCTGCTAATTTTCAATATTGTACTTTTTAATTTTAATTATTTCCATCAAGTCTGCAAGATAGACAGTGAGAGAAAAAGCAATTTTCAGTACACAGTCTTTTAAATCAACTAAATTTCATTCCTTTTTCTCTCCTTTGGGAGCAGAGTCCTGATTTTCAACATAGAAGATCTGGCAGAAAACAACTGCATCTTATTAAATTGCCTGCTGGGCTTACTGAAACTTTAAAAATTATTGTAGAGCTAATCACCACTTTCATTTAGCTGGCAAAGACAACAGATATTTAGTATATCTACCATGTTCCAAGTTCTCTGAACATGATGCCCAACAATGTATAAGAAAGCAAATTTTCAATATGAGTAATTTGGAATGGGGATTTAAAAAACTTTTTGCGCAGGTGATGAAATAAGTTTTTATATGAATCAATAATATTTTCCCCACTAAACTTCTTTCTAAACATTATATACCAACATATATGTAATCTTACATTATATACATAGATATGCAATCTTATATACAAACACATATATTTATACAACTGAATAGCTTATTTGGAAGGCGTTCTTTTGCTCTTGGATATTTCATAAATGCTGTGGCTTATCAACTACCATTGGTACTGATACCTTGAATTAATTATCAGCTAGGTTACAGGGAAGCAAATGTTTTGGATATAATTTCAGTAAAATTTTCAGTATGCTCGAAGCATTAATATACCTTGGCTTGGACCCATACTACCCATTCATAGAGTGCAGGAGAGATCATAAGTCCTGAGATAACATTCTAGAGTTGAAGAGACAGATAGAGAAAGAGGAAATAAACTTCTCTGGGTACTAAAAGGAAATAAATCGTGGATCCAAAATGAAAATTGAGGATGTTGATAATCTGTAAAATCAAGCTTTTTTATTGTAATTCAATTTATAACTTCAATTTATGACCTTTAGCCATAGACTTGACTTCTGCTTAACTACTTCTCTAAATCCTGCTCATTGATGTTGTACAAGATATATGTATGTGTATGTGTATGTGTATGTGTGTGTATATTTTTTCTCCCAGGAAAAAATATAGTTATAGATAGAAATAATGGTAATAATGCATTTTCTATCCTCTTAATTTGTTTAAACAGAGCTTTTATTAAGTACATTCATACATTCAATTATTTCATTCATTACTTTCATGAATTCACTAAATATTTATTTTAAGTAGCTCCTATATGTCAGGCATGGCTCTATGTGCTGGGATACAACACTAAAACATGACGACATATTCAAATTTGCATTCTAATGGTAGAAACAAAAATAAACAGTCACATAATATGGGTAGTGGCATGTTTATAAAGAGAAATAAAGCAGGGTAAAGAAACAGATAGCCAGAAGTGTTATTTTAGATAAGGAGGTTAGGGAGTCCTTTCTCAGATGAGACTATTAGCAGAGACCTGAATGTACTACACATTTTGGGAATCTGATGAAGAAAGTCCCTGTTTGACACACCCTCAAGTGGAAAGATTCTGAAAGATCTGAGAACATAGCATATTAAAAAACTGCTGGAAAACAGAGTATTAAAGTGCAGAGTTGAGAAATGACAAGAGGGAGAGGAAATTAGGTTTCCAAGGTTAGTTTTTGTACACAGTCCTTGTAGATAAAGACTAAAGACTTGGATTTTACTTCAAGTGTGATGAATAGGCATTGCAATGTTTTAAAAGAATTACTCTGCCTCTTCTGTAGTGAAGAGAAGTCGTAATGAATAATAGTGGTATAGTAATGGTTGTGAAGTGGAAGCAGAGAGACTAGATGAGAGGTCAGTTAGTAACCTAGATTCTCATTCTAAAGCTGTAATTACAGAACTGTAACCAATGCTGCTACTACTACTACTACTACTACCAATAATAATAATATCAACAAAAAGGCCATACTGGTGGAAGTAAATATTTTATGATTGCATCATTGATGCCTTGCACTGTTCTAAGGGCTCAATATGTAAAATCTTAAGAAACCACCCCTACAATACTAGCAGATAATACTACACTTATCCTTGTTATTCAGTGAATAGTTTGAAACTCAAAAAAGTTAAATAACTTGCCAAAGTCGAACATCTAGTAAATGGTACAGCCAGAAATTTAGTGAGCCCAAATTAATTTTTTGTGCTCAACTCCAAAGGCATTGAGTACTCACTCTATGTTTCAAAATGTTGTCTGTGCATTTCCTCACTAGGCTTCCATGTATCCATGTGTTTCCTAGTTGTCTAACTCAAAAAAGACAATATGGACCACCTGGACAGTTGTAATTTATTCCTGTTGTTTTCATGTCATTATGAATAACCCCTGCTTTTATTCTCAAAAGCATGAAATGTGATTCTAAATGATATGAACACTATAGCTAAGGCTCCAAGATGCTTTTTTGTTGTTGTGCACTATCACATAAATGAATGGAGTACACCTATAAATATTATTCCGAATGTGGAGAAATCTCCCCATCTATTTGCAAGGATATCTTTGTTCCTTTGCTCCATTATTTGTAGGGTCTCATGGAAAGAGGCTTGCAGGAAGAGAGTTCTCATTTTCATTCAGATTATCCAATTCTATTACCTCAACATTGAAACATCAAAGTCTATTTTGCTTCTAAATTATAATAACACTTATTAACATAGAAAAAATGTAACTGTTGGTGGGACTGTAAACTAGTTCAACCATTGTGGAAGTCAATGTGGCGATTCCTCAGGGATCTAGAACTAGAAATACCATTTGACCCAGCCATCCCATTACTGGGTATATACCTAAAGGATTATAAATCATGCTGCTATAAAGACACATGCACACGTATGTTTATTGTGGCACTGTTCACAACAGCAAAGACTTGGAACCAACTCAAATGTCCAACAATGATAGACTGGATTAACAAAATGTGGCACATATACACCATTGAATACTATGCCGCCATAAAAAATGATGAGTTCATGTCCTTTGTAGGAACATGGATGAAGCTGGAAACCATCATTCTCAGCAAACTATCGCAAGGACAAAAAACCAAACACCGCATGTTCTCACTCATAGGTGGGAATTGAACAATGAGAACACATGGACACAGGAAGGGGAACATCACAATCTGGGGACTGTTGTGGGGTGGGGGTAGGGGGGGAGGGATAGCATTAGGAGATATACCTAATGCTAAATGACGAGTTAATGGGTGCAGCACACCAGCATGGCACATGTATACATGTGTAACAAACCTGCACGTTATGTACATGTACCCTAGAACTTAAAGTATAATAATAATTTTAAAAAAAGGAAACCTCATATTCCAAAAAGCAAAAAAAAAGAAGAAAAAATGTTAAAAGCAAACAGCAAGACATGCCATACATGTCAACACAGAGACAAAAAATATTCTATAATGATGAAAAAAGAACTCCAGCAAATCACTTGTCTGCTTTCCTCAACTTCTAGTACTTCACAAAATTAACAAGCAAGAACTTCATAATGGAACAGTTAACAACAAAATCAATACAATTATCCAATAAGAAACCTTTTCACAAATAATTTGTATACCTTAGCAAAGGGTGATTATCCTTATGGAAAGTTAATTTACTCTTGGAAGAACTAGGTCATCACTATGCATTTGTACCTAGTGCTTAATTTAATAAATTCTAATAAATATAATCATTCAGCGTAGAACATCTATTTAACTTCCTGAAAATAGAGATTTGGATAAAAGATACATGTAAGATAATTTTTTTCTTCCTGATCTAACAAAAAATTAGGTTTAGCATTTTTTCATGCTCTTAATATTTTATTTTTTGTGATATTCATGGGAACATGAAATAAAATAATAAGGTTTTGGTGTGACAGCAAAAACTTATTGTCAACATTTGAAATAATTCATGCAAGTCAGATATTAAATACATTTCAAAAGACACATTAACATATTGATAATTAAAGTAAGGTATAGGATTGAATGATTTCTGAACAGTCACATTATTTTTTCTATTTTACCAGTTTTTAACATTGTGATGTCTGCTAACTTATGAGAATACATTTCTAACTTATTCCAAGTGGGGATCTGTTCTACACACAACACAAATTTTCAATGTTTGTGTGAACTATATACTGTAGCTTTGGGAAATACAATGACTAGTTAAGAAACAAACTGGCATTTGGTGAACAAAACACCATAACCAAAAGCTAAATCACACGAGAGGAAAATTATCTTGAATTCCACATGCCAATCAGTATATTTTCATTCCCGGGCATATTTTTACATTTTTAAAAAGATAAATTTAATTTAATACTGTTTAGATAGTATAGAGATTTTACTACCAAAAAAACACATTTATTACATGATCAATTGGCCACAGTACTTCACTAGCCCATTAATAAATAAAAGACAAAGTATAAAGACTTTACTAAAGAGCCTCAAATTTAAGACAGACACATTGACTTATAATAGCTCAGGGAAAAAATAAAAATAAAATAATAAATCATAACTAAACTAGTAACCTGATGCACAACCTAAATGATAAATATTTGTATGTCTATTTTGGTGTATTTTCCTTGGTATTTAAATACTTTGAATTCAGAAAATATAAACTTGTTTATAGTTTTTTTATTGCCTTTGAAGTATCTAAATTTCTAAAGGTTCTTTTATGTTCCAATTCTCTATCTTGATGCCAAGATGGGCTCATGAAAAACCTAGTTGCACAGCTGATGTCCCTGTCGGCTATTAACATAAAGAGACTGATTTGGAACAGGATGAGGAACCCCAGGAGAAGCCTTGGCAATAATATTCCAATACTGCCCATCTGAATCAGTCACAGCAGACTGGTCAGACCTGAATTAACTCTGAGTGAGTACAAATAATCAATGGAATATATACATTGAGAATATTTAATATTTTATAACATGTCTATTTTAATTGCCAATTTAATTAGATATATAAACATGCAGAGATTTTGTTGATATGTTTTAAGCAGCAAAATGAAAACACTAGATGTAGTAAACAATTACCTTTGCAATATAACTCTATTATGAAAGGTTAAGGTTACTTTTCTGCCATTCACTCATCTCCATGCCCACGTGCATACCATAGTGAAGATCTAACATGCTATTTAGTCCTAATCCAGGCCAGTACATTTGTATGGAAATAAAAATTGTGTTTTCTGATTATTTACTTTATTTCCCACAAAGATATGACTTTGGCCACCAGGGCAACCACACAATACAATATGGATGATTCAGTTTGAAAATATTACCACTAATGGAAAAATGAGGACCCTTTTATTACTGGATAATTAGCACAATATGACAAAAAACATTATCTCTGTTAACAGATAAAAATAGAGTTCTGTTAGGAGTGTTATGAATGATGAGGTAAACAAATATCACAGAAGTGGTGACACTACAGGTCATTAAACATCATAGATGAAAGAGAGCTCAAGAACTTCTAGATTTTACGTAGCATTTTGCAGGTAAGGAAACTAAGACTTTTTTGCAAGGAGAAGTTACCAGGTTTGTACAGCTAATAAGTGGCAGTTCTATATTTATGCAAGAAAAAGGGACTAAGAAAAAAGCAAAATTTATTATTTATTTACTTACTTACAATATACCAGGAACATCACGTATGTTATCTCATTTAATTCCATCACATATGTTACGTCATTTGATTCACCTAACAATACCATGATGCATTTATCATTGGTCATGTGTTACTGATGAGAAATAGACTTTCAAAAAGAGTTCGGAACAGTTAAATTACTCTCTCATGATTGCATCATTATTAAGGTGTAGATGTTACAATGTATAATTAATTTTGTTTATTAACTCGTCTAGGCAATGCTGTCCATTTGTTTAAACATTAGATGTTTCTGTGAAGGTATTTTTTAGATGTGAATGACGTTTATAGTTAGTAACTTTGAGTAAATCAGATTACCCTCCACGAAGTGGGTGGATCACCCTCCATGACATGGATTCAAACAGTTGAAGGTCTCAAGAACAAAGACTAAGGTTCCTGAAGAGGGAGAAATTCTGCCTCAAAACTTCAACAATGAAATCTTTCCTGAATTTCCAACATGCTGGCTTGCACCATGGATTTCAGATTTAACTTTGGTCTGAATTTTCAGCCCTACAGACCTACCCTACTGATATTGGACTCGACAGCCCTCACAGTCATGTAAGCCAGTTCCTAAAATCAGTCTCTCTCATTCTTGTTGTTGCTCTTGCTCTCCCCTGTTAGTCTGTCTATCTACTTTATTGGCTCTGTTGCTATGGAGAAACTTGGATAATACACAATGTGATAAAAAATTATTCACAGTCAATATATTGTGAGTACCAACTAATTAGAATGAATGCTAGTCTTAGTTCATGGGACCCTGGAAGGCTGCCTTTCATGTTGGGGCTTTCCTCTTCAGTGTTTGACCATGGGTAGATCGGGTGTTTTGGGAGTTAGGGGGAATTGACCAATTATAAATAAGGACTAAAATATTTTAATATTTTTAACAATAATATGATCAAATTATTAGGCTCTTGGGCTCTAGAATGGGAGAAATCTGCTTTGGTTATGTTAATGATACTTATTGCACAAGCTACTATAACTGCTTAGTCTTAATTTCTTCATCTATAAAATGGAGATGTTAATAATATCCATGCTAAATACTGGAATGGACATCCAGTGCTTAACACATTGCCTACTAACTATCAAATAGTAAAGTATATCTAATGTTGTTGTTACAACCTTTTTTTTTTTTTTTTTTTTGAGATAGAGTCTCACCCTGCTGCCCAGGCTGGAATGCAGTGGCACAATCGCGGCTCACTGCAACCTCCGCCTCCAAGGTTCAAGTGATTCTCCTGCCTTAGCTTCCCAAGTAGCTGGTGCGCCACCACACCCAGCTAATTTTTGTATTTTTAGTAGAGATGGGGTTTTGCCATGTTGGTCAGGCTGGTCTCGAACTCCTGACCTCAGGTGATTCGCCCGCCTCAGCCTCCCAAAGTGCTGGGTTATAGATGTGAGCCACTGCGCCCGGCTTATTACTAGAATTTAAACTCAGATCTGTAATAATTTGCAAAACTCACATTCTTACAATATGTATGATAGCTGTAAAAAACAGAAAAAGAAAGAAAGACAAGGAAAAAAGAGAAAGAAAGAAACAGGAGAGTGACAAGAAAAAATAATTCTCTCTATTAGAATATTTAGGATTTTAAGGCATAATATTGAAACAAACACTCTATACTATAGATTTTATGCTTATTTAAGATGTCTTAGTTTATATGATCTATTTAGACAGGATTTAATGACCCATAATTATTGAAACATTGAAAGTACGTTACTTTTGCACTTGTCCTGCCTATTTGTGAAAATGAACTTTTTTTTAAGTGGCAATGTTGTTTCTAAAAGTGTCTGCCTTTCTACCCTAGCATGCATTGTGTTAATCTCTGACCATCTTAAGCTCATGCTGATATAGCACCCATTGTATTTTTAACTTTAAAAAAATCTGCTGAGGATCTCTATTTCATGCAGCACATGGAGTGAGAGTTAAAGGTCAATTAACTGCGTTGTTCATGCCCTGTGGTTTCTTACTGAAGAATGTGAAGATACAATTGGGAGTGAAAAACTATATTGATGAAGCTCAGTGCTCTTATAGTCTGAAGAGCAAGAAAACGATAGTTTGGTCACCCACTCAATAATAATATTCTGTTGAAAAGAGACAATAGCACAATAAGAATTTCAAAGAACACCATCAGTAGACTTAAGCAGGAGAAGGAATAGAAGCATATCTTCATGGTCGCAATGAATTAATTCTAGAATTAATATTAATATTTTTTAAGCATCAGCATTCATCTATAAACCCACAAATTTGTCATTTATGATATAAAATGTGTCTATCGACTTCCTGTTGGTTTTGCCAAGTTCAGAAGCTTCCATTCACATAAAAATTATTTCTCTCTCTCCTTCTCCATCTCTCTTTCTCATACATGCACACACAGTCTTTTTTATTTACATCCCTATACATATCCATATATAATTTCCATAAGTATATACATATTCTCCTACAATCATAGACACAGTCCCCCAGTACATATCCCTACTAAGACATACACCACCCCATACACATCCCCACCTTGAGGCACATGGAAACCAACATGCACATTCCAAATACCAGGCATTTCCTTAAAATACACACTGCCATGCACACACACCCTCATTCACATAGCTCCTGTCCATTACATATCAAAAACATTTATGAAAAAACCAATATTACAGCATTCAGAGGAAATTCATCAAGATTCAGAAAATATATAAAATTGTAAAATTTAAAATCACATAGCAGGAAATTTTGAGCTATGTGTCTGTAGATAGATTATAGATTCTTCCTCTCAAATACCTGATGAAATAGACTGTCACTTATAAAAGAAAGAAAGATACGGTATTTTTTTAAAAACTCCCAAAATATAAACAAACAGACATCACAAAATTAAATGCAAACATTCTCAATCTCTTTAAAGACACCAGCGATAGCACAAAGACAAGGTGGAAAACTATTGTCATACGTTTTAAAGAAATAGAATAACTCATTGCTATAAAAAACTGAAGGTTTTATTGCAACACAAAAAGTTCCTAATTCTATTCTCACTTTGCAGAAATAATTATAATAAGTTAAAAAACATTTGAGATTCATCACCAATGTCTAAACGTCTGCAGAGAAGATAATTAAAGAGTTAGTGGAGAGGGATAATTAAAAAATGAGAATTGAAGAACAGAGTCTAACTCTATCTGACAGATTAAAAATTCCACGGCTTTAAACTCAGTAGACTGAATGATCAGAAATGGAGAGCATTCCTGACTGGAGTAAAATAAATGTCAAGGTTGAGTGAAACTTGTTTTTAGTACATTTAATAAAATCTCAAAAGAGAGGACATGATCTTGTTACAAACACACATACACATACACACCCACACCCACACTCAGAGCTGTACAGTTTCCACGGAGCATCATCTTCAAAATAGAGAAAAATATATTTTATATTTGTTGAGGAGAAGTAATCCACCCTATACTGCAATTGTTACACAGTTGTAATAACTAAGCAATAAATTCAAACCTTGAAAATGGTGTGATTTTATGTGTGTGTCTCTGTGTGCATGTGTGTGTATTTTTTTGAAAGAGATATAAATAATCTAGTTCACAAAAAATTAGCTGAGAAAAAAGATATAATCTCACTAGCATTTTTCACACTAATAACTACTTTAATATGAATAAACTAAATCAATTCAAAAAAGATAACAATAGATTGAGATGAAGAAAAAATTACAGTGTTAATAAATGGTTTAAAATTATACCATTGCAGAACTAATAAGTAACAAATAGAATGACAAGCTGAAAATTAAACTACTGACAAAGGGGAAAAGTTTGAAAAATAATCAAAGTGAGTGCAAAACAGAAAAGATCAAGCAACTATTGAGAAGATCCCCACATAAAATTATTGTTATTATTTAGGTAAAAATTCTAACAAATGGATCAGAAACTTGTTGAAATACTTCAAGAACAATTTTCTGAAAAGAACAAAATGAAGAATATTTTTGGGAAAAGAAAACCATATTTTAGAAATGTTAGATATAAATGACAATACAACACATTTACATCAAAATATTGAACAACAAGTATAAATAAGTTTTTATTATTCAGGAAAAAAACTAAATTTCATTAAAAAGAAAGATTTAAACCATCTTGAAAGTTTTTCAAAGTTAGAATCAAAACGAAAAGTTAGCAGACAATGTCTACGAATTTGTAGAGGAATGAGATAATACTCTAAATATGTTACATCCAGTCAGGATATTGTTTTTGTATAAAGTAAACAAAAGAAAATAAAAACAATAAAAACTAATGTAATTCCCATGAGTTTTAGGGACACATGTCCCCATACACACCCCTAAACACACACACTGCGCCAATTGCAAAACTAGGATGAATAATAAACTCAAGTAGTATCAGAAAAACCATGGTTAAAAGATGAAAAGTAAATTTGAATCCAACTAAATAAGAATAAAACCTGGAAATTATGATCACAAAATTGAACTTAATTGTTGTAAACTGTTACTTTTTTAAAAAAATAATGTGATTTATAAAATTGGAAAGTGGGAAAAAGTAATCAATTATTACTACAATATTCCTTTGAACGAGTCAATCTACACTATGTAAATTAAAATGTAGTCAAAAATATAATAGAGTGATGATGTCAGCAAAATGGAAGAATAGGAGATCCCCTGCTGATACGCCACTACACCAATAATTTGGCAGCCATTCATGAATGAAAATGCCTTTGGGGAAGCTTTGGAATCGAGATACAAGGCTGCAAAACTCTGGTGATATACAAAATAGAGGAGGGTCACTTTGAGAAAGCAAGTCGATACCCGGGCTACCAACTGTAGTCCTGGCTACAGACCCAAAACAGTCCCATCTCATTGTGGAGGGCCAATGAATGAGTTACTTACACACATGCTCTGGGAAACCATCCTGTTAAACTCAGCCCTGGCTCCAACCCCTTTCAATCATAACCTAGGAACAGCCTTTCCCACCTAGGAACATGCTAGAATACATACTTGTCCAAGTATTCTACATACTTGTATTCTACATACATGTATTCTACATGTATGTACTGTATGTAATTACATACATTAATTACATACATTGTAATTAATGTATGTAATTATTGTATGTAATTATGCAATGTATGTAATTATGTAATTAATGTAATGAACAAGTATGTAGAATACATACTTGAAGGAGGTTCACCTAACTTAGTTGAACTACAGTACTTGACCAGGTCCTGTAACCCAGTTCTAGCCCCTGCCAGCTAGAGTCTAGGTCTGGGATCAGTCCTCTCCACCTAGTGATATGGTTTGACTCTATGTCCCCACCCAAATATCACCTTGAATTGTAATCACCATAATCCCCATGTGTCAAAGGAGAGACTAGATGGAGATAATTGAATCATGGGTGCAGTTTTCCACATGCGGTTCTCATGATAGTAAGTGAGTCTCATGAGATCTGATGGTTTTAGAAAAGGCAGTTCCCCTGCACTCGTTTACATGCTTTCCCACCTGCCATTATGCAAGAGGTGCCTTTACTTCTCCTTCATCTTCTGCCATGATTGTAAATTTTCTGAAGCCTCCCCAGCAATGGAGAACTGTGAGTCCATTAAACCTCTTTTCTTTATAAATTACCCAGTCTCGAGTATTTCTTCATAGCAGTATGAGAACAGACTAATAAGCCTAGAAACACACCAGGAGACATGCTTATTTGTGTCACTAGAGGCAGACCCACCTAACTGGGTACCACAGCAGATTCTCAAATGGCCATGTAACCCAGATACAAACCTACGCAGCTGCAGTCTAGGAGTACATCTTCCCACCCTCTAGGAGGTATGTCGCTTTATGTACCTAGAGGCAGGCCTGTCAATCTTGATCTTAGTGCAGATCCTGAAGCAGCCCTGTAACTTGGCGCCAGCCCCTCTCAGCTGCAATCTGGAAGCAGTTCTGCCTGGCCAGAAATCTATCCACTGACTCAATAGGAAACCTCATAGGGACCAGACAGGATTCATGCCCACCCAGCCCTCTGGTAATATGTCTGGCAACTATGGATTCCATTGCAGACTACACAGAGGCCCTGTGACTCAGCTCTAATCCCACTCAACTGGGATTGTAGAGGCACTCCTATCACCCTGAGAATCCAACAAGAAGTGGTCTTTAACTGCTAAAACCAGTCTGTAAAGGCTAAAAGAGGTTTACTGCTTCAAATGCACAAACATCAATACAAGGCTGTAAGAATTACAAAAATACAGGCAAACATGATACCACCAATAGAAACTAATAAAACTCCTATAATTGACCACAAATATAAAGAGATCTATGAATTATCCAACAAAGAGTTCCAAATAATTACTTTAAGGACACAGATAAACAGTTAAACAAAATCTGAAGAAAAAACAATCCATAAGAAATAGAAGTTTAATAAAGAAATAGAAACCATAAAAAGGGATTCAAATAGAAATCTTGAATATCTGAAGCTGAAGAATACAATAAAAGAATTGAAAACAAGTAATAAAGATCTCAAATAGATTTTATTATGCAAAATAAAGAATTTGTAATCTTGAAAACTGGTCATTTAAAATTAGCCAGTTGAAGAAATAAAGGAAAAACTGTAAAGAAAATTTAGAGGATCCATGGACAGCATCAAGCACACAAAGTATGCATTATGAAAGTTCCAGAAGAAGGAGAGAGAGAAGGGTAGAAAGCATATTTAAAGAAATAATGACTGATAACATCCCAAATTTTGGGAAAGATATAGACATCAAGATTCATTAAGCTCAAAAGACTCTAGGCAAGATAAACCCAAGAAAGATCATCAAGAGACACATTACAATCAAATTGCCAAATGTTAGACCAAACAGTGAATTTAGAAAGCAGCAAATAAATAAGCAACTCATCACATACAAGGGAAACAGCTTAAGGTTATCAGCGTATTTCTCAGCACAAGCCTTGCAGGTCATGAAAGAGTGGAATTACATATTCAAAGTGCTGAAGGAAAAAAAAAATCTTGCCAACCAACATTATACCTAGCAAAGATGTCCTTCAGAAATAAAAGGAAGATAAAAACATCCTCAGACCAAACACACTATCAAACAAACAAACAAAAAAAACACACATGAACACACACACAATTAAAGGAGTTTATTACTATTGTACTTGCCTTATAATAAATGCCAAAAGAATTCTCAAGTTGGAATAAATGGACACTAAGTAACAACACGAAAATATATGAAAGTTTCAAACTCACTGGTAAAGTTAAATAGACAGGCAAATTCAGAATACTCTAATACTATAATGACCGAGCATGAATCAGTTTTACCTCTAGTTGAAAATTTAAAAATCAAGAGTGTTAAAAATAACTACAACTACAATCATTTTTTAATGGATGCACAAATATAAAAAGAGGTAAAGTGTAACATTGATAGCACGAAGTCTGGGTGGGAGATGTAAAAGTGTAGAGTTTTTATAGCAATTTAGTTAAGTTGCTATCAGCTTAGAATACATACCTGTAACTATAAAATATTTTATATAAGGTTTATTGTAACCACAAAGAAGTTTCTAGTAGGCACACAAAATATAAATAGAGAAAAATCAAAAGAAAGTAGTGGAGAAAAATCATCAAATCACAAAGACAGGAAGAGAAAAAGAAAGGAACAAAGGAAGTACAAAACAGTCAAAATATTAACAGAATGGCAAAACTAAGTCCTTACTTATTAATATTTAAGTTTAAATGAATTAAATTTTCTAACGAAAAAGTAAAGAGTGGCCAAATGAATTTCAAACCTCTAACAATATGATACATACAACAGACTCACCTTGACTTTAAGAATATATATATAGGCTAAAATGGAAGGAATATAAAGGATAGTCTATAAAATAGTAACCAAGAGAGAGCAGAGTAGGAATACTTCTTTCAGACAAAATGGACTTGTAGTCAAAATCTGTCATGTGACAAAGAAAATCAATATATAACAACAAAAGTATTGATTCATCGAGAGGATATAATGATTGTAAATATATATGCACCCAACAATAGATCTAAGTATATAAAGGAAATGTTAACAGAACTGAAGAGAGAAGTAGACAGCAGTACAATAATAGTAAGAGACTTCACCACCCCAATTTCCATACTGGATAGATCATCCAGAAAGTCAATAAGGAAACAGCAGACTTTAATAATACTACCAAATTGAGCTAACACACATGCACAGAACATTCCACCCATAAACAGCAGTATATAAGTTCCTCTCAACTGTACATGAAACATTCTTCAGGGTATACCATATATTGGACCATAAAACAAGTCTCAACAAATTTTAAAAGACAGAAATTATATGAAGTATGTTTCTGACTGCCATGATATGAAACTAAAAATCAACAAAAGGAGGAAAATTGGAAAATTCGCAAACGTGGGAATTAAACAACACACTCAAAAACAACCAATGAGCAAAAGAAGAAATAGAGAAATAAAAAAGCATCTTAAAATTTTAAAAACACAACATGTCCAAACCTCTTGGGCACAGCAAAAGCTGTCCTAAGAAGGTAGTTTATAGTGATAAATGCTTACATTAAGGAAAAGAATTCCAAATAAATACCTAACTTTACATATCAAAGAACTAGGGAAAAAAATCTTTTCAGGCCTAAGTTAGCAGATGGGCAGAAATAATAAAAATTAGAGCAACAAATAATATAAAGACAAAAAAGGAACTATAGAAAGTTTTATTGTTAAATATATTTCAATAAAGCTGGTAAAAATGCATAAATAAAAGTTTTAAAAATAATGGCTTTAATCTAATATTTTCTCCAATTTACATTAATTTTAACTGAAAAAAACATTTAAAGTTCACCAATTACTTCAATTTGTATTCAGTTTGTTTTCTAAAATAAAAATGGAGAAAATTAACATTTCAATTAAATATATAATGCATGTTATTACAATCATTTTTTGAAGACATTTGTCACTTTAAACAGATAGATCTGTAGCACTCTCTTATTCTTCCTGCATATGTGCCTATAGTGATGTCTAGACTGATAATTACCTGATATAAACAATGTTTATTTTTATATGATGCCATATTAGTTCTGTATTGCTTAAGTTCATTTCAATGAGCACATATTCTATTTTCCAAGGGGAGGAGGGTCAAATTAAGAGAATAAATCACATCATAGGCAATAAAGATCTTTAGTTATATCGAGGAACTTGAAATTGGACTTATTCTCTTATGTAACTACAAAATTCATAGACTTTCATGATAATTTCAAATCTGTCAAACTACTGAAAAGAGAAAGGAAAAGCGTGTGTATGTGTGCATGTGTGTGTGTGTGTGTGAGATAGAGAGAGAGAGAATATGAATAAATGAGAAAGATTTAATTGGTAGAGTCTTTGTAATTTTATTTTTTCTCCATCCAGACCTATTGTTAAAATTATTAACTATTAGCACCCTTTCTTCTACAACATATCTTTTGTTAATGTCTCCCTCAAATCATGTCCTCTGATTCTAGTAACTCACACTTAGTAATTTGTGACCTGCCCGTTTGCATCCATTTCTTAGAGCAATGAATTTTTGCTACTCCATCAAGGTTCAAAACTCAGGAGGAAACCTTGTCATTAAATTCTATAAGGAAATCAAATCATCTAAGGTTCTAATTTTAAAATATGTTTTGAAATTCTACTAAGATATTCTGTAGATGTGTGAGGTAAGCATAGATTAGGAATAATGTAAATTGCTACAACTATATATAAAGTCAAAGAATCTTAATGTATTTGTGGACTTTGTAGTCTGCTTACATCCTTGCTCCAATTTATATAACTACAACAGCGATTATCTTATTTATTTTGTATACAGTCAGTAAAATTCAACTTTATTTTGTATGATATTACCTCATATAAAAAAATCTCTAGGACACAGACTGAAGCATCTTTTGGATAATGAAAGTCTTATGTTTTCTAGTACAGGTGTTTAATAGCAAGCAGCTTTCATATGGAAATTCCAGGGTAAATAGGTTTGCTGTTGCCAAAGGAAAAGGAAGACAGGCATTATTGGGAGGAAAATAAAAAGAAATAAGTGTCATCGTACGTTAATGTAATGAAAACTATCGGAAAGAACAAAGATATCAGAGCTGAAATATAGTCCATCTCCAGCTTATACGATCCTTTAAGAGTCAAGGAGCTCTGACACACATTTCAAATAGTTTTCAAAATGTAATACTGAGAGCATACCCTCAGCAGTATCTCAGCAGTATCCAGAAAGCCCTTAAAAGTCAATCTTAATAAAGCATTCTTTTCATTGTTGTTGTATCGTTTGGCTTCATGAACTTTAGGGAGAACTGAACAAGTAAAGCTGTGCCCTGGCAGTTGAAAAATTGGCATGGAAAATAATTGGCATCCTGCTCAAGGGAGAGGGATTTGAGCCAAACAAAAGTACCTCCTATATTAATATGTAAGCTTAACAATCAGGCAAATCTAATGCCGCCAGACCTCTGGGTCAGAATATTAACATTTCCTTCTGACATGCTCGAGCTGGAGTTTAATGCCAAGAAATGCATTTATAATTAGAAAACATCTTAATTGTGATTTATATGTGTCTGACAGGCTGACACTTGATCTTTACTTACTCTCTTACTGGCTTAACATTATTTTTATGTCCTGAGAGACATAACTCAAATTGAAGATTTTGCTTGTCGACTTTATATTCTGATAGTTACTTAGCTTTTCTACACACACATCATACATTTGCTCAATTCTTATATTTTAACATTTTATAACATAGAGTGAATTTCATTAAGATGATTTCATTAAGATAATTTGACGATTGTTAACATGACAAAACTAGTCAAAAGAGTTTGCTTCAATAAACGTAGTAAATAAAGTTAAAAAGTAGTAAAAGTGCTAGACAAGCAATTGAAATTTCTGAACAGTTCCCTGATACATCTTATGGGGATCAGTGTTTTGAGTCCCCAGTTGGAAAATACATGACAAATGGCAATGAACAATTGGACAAATGGCAATTGGAAAATACATGACAAATGGCAATGAACACAAAAATACGATTTAACATGTCTTGTGACTGTTTATCAAAATAGGAAAATAGTTTTAGTATAGAATCTCATTTCAAAATATAACACAGAGCATGGCTGAAATAACTTTTCTTATATATTTCAGTGTTATCCTACTGAGTTAAGAAAGGCATGATTTAAAAGAGGTAAAAGTATGTCTACATCATTCAACCACAGGATGAAGGCTAATTATATCTACACAGCCAGTTCCATTTGGCAAATACACATAGACAAGAGGCACTAGTGATAATTCAGATGCCTTGGAAAGCTACAGTAATACTTTCACAAATATTATTTTTTTTATGAAATATAAATGTGTGTGTTAGTGAGGGGAGAGACAGAGACAGAGAAAAAGAACAAACTATTTGTTAAAATCAAGATACAGTACATTTTGAGGAGATGCTAGAACTCAAGAACAACTTACTTTGTTAACTGGAGGCCTGCTATTTATATAATATCACTCTCCCTACTTTTTAAACAGAAATTTAGGCATATGCCTTCATAGTGCTGACACATATATGCTTTCCCTCACTCTTGCTTTGATGGATTCACATATACGCTTTCCCTCACTCCTGCTTTGATGGATTCACATATATGCTTTCCCTCACTCCTGCTTTGGTGGATTTATGATGGATTTTCTTCACTCGTGATTTGGTGCATCCTGAGTAAAGGCAAGTTTTCTTTTGCTTTTTTTTTTGAATATTAATAATTTTTCAGAAATATGTATCCACATGCAGCAGTCACTGAAAACACTGTTAACACTAAGAAGTTCAGAAATAAAATTCAATCTCACTGCCTCACTGTCAACTATTAAAATAATAAAGTTTATGAACTTTGGGAGAACTTTTCAATAAATTTCCACTATGAATTTGATGACGGCCATTATGCATGCACTTGATGTTTTTTCAGAAATTTTGTTTCAATAATGACTTTTAAAAAAAACTTAGCCTTAATTTAAATGTTTCAGAGCAATTACTTTTATTTTAGCCTCAAAAAGCAGAATTAAGAGCAGGCTTTTGAAAATTACCACTATTTTCATTTACTTTTCTTCTGCTTTCCTGAGTTCTTTTTAATGAAAAATCATGTTGAAATTAAGACTTATAATTTTAATTTAAAATTACGTTTAATAAGGGATTTTAAAATAATTCTTAGAATCAAATCTTTTAGAAAAGGAAAAGCCTTTTTTTCTTTTTTCTTTTTTTGCAATGTGCTTAATTACTTACCTGAATATTCATTATGTTAATTTTATAATTTTAAGTGATGTTTAACTCATTATGGCAAGAAAATAGTACAGAAAACAATGGAATAGCTATTCCTGAATTGCCACATAATACCTGGGAGAAAACTAAGGGTTTTCTGGCTTGAGGAAGACGTTAGTGTACTTCACAAAAGACTTTGGTTGACAGGGAAGTGAATACTGAAATCCAAAAGGAGATCCACTTCCCATTACTTGCTTCCTCGATCAAGGTTGGGTCAAACTAGAGAATGAAACATGTTTTGGATTTTTCTCTACAGAGAAAGTTGCCATTCCGTAATTTGACCAAAAATGCCTGTGATACTAGTTAATTTACTGAAGGATGTGGTCTAAATTCTGCATGTAATTGGGCAGGGAATAGCCAAAGCCTTATACAGGCTTTTATTATCTATTATATTAATATTCTTTATGAAGTCTTAAGAGAATTGAAGTTTTCTGATGCTTCCCAGGATAAAATTTTGAATAGACAGAGAAAGGCTCTTGCTGTGAGAAAGTTTACATTCAGTTGGACATAGCAAAGTGTAATACGAATGGTAAGAAGAGTGAAAAGTAACCCATGAGAAAAATGAGACAGCTCGGGGAATGAATGTAAAGATGTTCACTGTCTTTAACATGCAATTTTTTTGGAAGTCAAAATGACTGGATATTGACTGAAATAATTAACTTCCTAAATACTAGATTGTCACCACATCCAATGCCTATGAACCAGGTAAATAATTTGAAATACAGTTTTCCCTGACCAGAAATGTATTTTTTAATCTAATGACTGTGTAATATTTCCACTTAAAAATCGCATAATTTATTTTCTAAAAACCATTTAATATGGTTTTATATTCTTATACTAATTACTTACTTTTACTGCATATTAAATATGACACCAAAGAAAATCTAGTAATGTCTGAAAATGTTATTTTCCCCAATTTGCTTGTTGATATTGCTGCTATGTAACTGCATCACTAATACCACCTGCACTTCACCTGGACATATTGGAAAATAATGCTTCAATGTAATAAAACCCACAGTATCACAAGTGTTATCAACATGTTTTTGTATATTTTTGCTCATTATTCTAAAGTTTAAAAGAATGGATAATCTTCTAGAAAAAAAATTTTTAGGTCAACTATTAAAAACCCATGTGTGTGGCCACTTCAATGGCAGGTCCCTCAGGGTTTGTTAAATCATTGCCGAATGAATGAATGATGAATAAAATAATTTTTCTGTCACAACTTGAAGCTATTCATGTGTCTCTTTTATATTAGGACCTGATTCTTCTACATTTTTGAAGTTTTTTTGAGGGAGGTAAGGTCTTTGAGGCAGGGTGGGGAAATGCATCCAGCAATCTACCATTCGGCCATCATACCAAACTCAACATCCTTTTTAACATATGAAAAAAATCTACCTTTTCTTCTCATTTGTTTAACAGTGCAGCTTTTCTTCTTCTTTTTTTAAAATAGGAATTGCGAGGAAAGGAGAGCTGTGCAAGGATATATTGTCACTGCTAATGAATAGAACTTGGCATGACTTTCCTTCCACCTGTATCCAATTATTAAGCCAAAACCATTTCCTGCCAATACACTAATTGTTTTAGGTGACAGGTCTGTGAATTCATTGCTGCCCAACCTGACTAACCCTTAAGGAAAAAAAATAACAAAATTCTATAAAACCAAGAGATAGCAGAATAGATGCGGATGTTACACAGCATTTGAGTACGATATAAGGTACATATAATGCACGTGTTGTACATTACTTCATTTACATTATCACCCATATCATTTATCCTACGCCACATCAAAGTTTACTGTTGGAAAGATAATTTTGTGAAAAGTTAATTGCTTAGAATTCTTGGCCTCAGCTTCAAATGAGTGAATATCTCTGAAAGGTTTGTCACCGATCCACCTTTTGAGGATTTTACAAACTGCTCCCTACTGGTTCTTTTTAAATATGTGAAAAATGCATAGACTTTGTCTGACCTTCATGATTCATAATTATGAAGACTAAATCAATTTGCTTGCTTTCTGCTATCTTTTAATCTAAGTAGCACTGTCCTAATAAAACAAAACCCAAACTTCACATGTTTTAAATGAAGTGCTACAAAAATAGACTTGCAGTATCGCATTTTAGAAGGTTACTTTGAGGTATTTTTCTCATGTGTACTGTAGCCTTAATATGTACTTAATTGTCTTATATTTTAATATATTTTGTACAATTATATTGTTCTTTTATTAATATTTTATCTTATTTTTCCCATTAAGACTAATCCTCCTTTTTAAGTATAGTTTTACTCTTCAACTACACTCAGAGTAACTCTGTCCTCCAAATACACATATTCCACCTAGAATCTCAGGAATCAATTATAATTTACCTGGAATCAAATTGAATAATTTAGGTGTTGTAACACTGTACACCACACAATACACTTCAGGACACTGTTTTATCTGCTCTGTGATAACCAGCATACTGAAATTGTATTAATTTTTACTCTACTTACAAATTAAATTTGATTTAAGCCAATGGTGGAAAGGGATAGGAGAAGTGTGTGATTGAATAAATGTGTATTGAGCACCCACATATATGTCTACTATTTTAATCCTCATTAAATTCACTAGTATTTTTCTCCATTACAAATGAGAATACTGATGTTCAGAATTTTCAAGAACATTGCTCAAACTGAGGACTGCTAATCCACGGCAGGCACAGGGCTTGAATATACTGCAGTCTGATGGCCAAGTCCATATACTTTGTATGATACAGTACTGAATGTTATGAATGTTCCCTCCAAAACTCATGTTGAGACTTGATTTCTAATGTGGCAGTGTTAAGTGAAGTATTTGGGAGGTGACTGAATCATGAGGGATCGGCCTTAGTGACTTCATGGATTAATGGATTAAAAGGTTAATAAATTAGTCCAGTGCATTGGCTCATGCCTATAATCCCAGCACTTTGGGAGGCCAAGGTGGGCAGGTCACCTGAGGTTGGGAGTTTGACACCAGCCTGACCAACATGGTGAAACTTCATCTCTATCTACCAAAAATAGAAAAATTAGCTGGGCATGGTGGCAGACGCCTGTAATCCCAGCTACTCGGGAGGCTGAGGCAGGAGAATCCTTGAACCTGGAAGGCAGAAGTTGCAGTGAGCCGAGATCGCGCCTCTGCACTCCAGCCTGGGCGACAACAGCAAAACTCCATCTCAAAAAAAAAAAAAAGCTAATTAATTAATCAGTTATCATGGGCATAGAACTGGTGGCTTTTCAAGAAGAGAGAGACTTGAGCATGCTAACATGTAGCACACTCAGCCGGCTTACCAAGTGATACGCTGCACTGCCTTGAGACTTTGCAAGAGACCCCACCAGCAAGAAGCCTTTCACCAATGGTGCCTCCTCCATCTTGGACTTCTCAACCTCCACAACTATAGAAAATGAATTTATTTATTTATAAATTACTCAGTTTCAGTTATGCTGCTATATGCAATAGAAAACAGACTAATACATTGACCCTGATCACACCACTGCTAATAAAATATTTTTAGTGCTTTTCTGTGCCTCCATTATTTTAGAAACTTCACATATATTTATTTCATTCAATCTTCAAGAATTTGTTGTAAACCTGAGGCATTAGGACTAATTTCAGCAGAGAGGCTAGATGAGGTCTTGCTGAAAATGCAGTATGTAAGCTGAATCATACAACATTATTAGGATTTAGCCAAGTGAAGACTAAAGAAAATTGAAAGGCATTCCAGGGAGAAAATGCTATATAAAATTATTTATGATCCATATGCCATTGATATGGCCGAACATAAACTTTATTGCCCTGCATATCTTAATTTGTTATCTATAAAATTTTAAAAAATTACATTGAATAATTTTGCTTTTGCTAAATTACGTGTTTCCCTTTCTTATTAATACATATGCTAAAGATTGCTTTGTTTCTAATAACATGTTCAGTTAAATTTGTAGTAAAGCTTAGTAAATTTCACCTTCTTCTTTCTTTAATGAAAAAAAAAAACTACACTTTCTGAATTTCAGCCCATTTTTGTCTTTAGCATGCTGTTAAATCCTCACAAAACCTTTCTGTGTCTTCTGCTTACTACTGAGCCCTGGGATCTGAGCTGTTTGAGTCAAGCCTTTGTAAGAAATGATGGCTTAATTATCTTATCTGCTTTCTTTTTATCTTCCCGACCTTTTTCCAAATCTCTTGGCTGTTTCCCTCTGTTCCTTTGTGAATAAATGCGAAGCTTTAATTTAGGCCATTTTTCATAACCCATGCACCTACTGCTAAGTCGGTACTCATCTCCAGGTTGTTCTGCCCTTTGTCACTCGGCTCGACTACTTTCCAGAATGACCTATTTCCGCTGGGGCTTTTGATTCACTGGCCATCCATATAATACTAAAAGTAAAACTGACTTTCTAATTATTGTTTTGATGATGGGTGCATTAGTTTTTATTTAAAGTCATACAACACCCACCCAATCATATTATTATGTTGGTGCAAATAATTGTGGTTTTTGCCAATCATTTCAAAGGAAAGAACCGCAATTACTTTTGCACCAACCTAAATAGATTGGAATCAAAATGAAGTTGACTATAAATACTTCCAGAGTGGAAGTCTTGATTGATATATCTTTGAATCTTTAATATTTATCAAATATTTACAATGTGGTTGAACTGATTTGTGGTTTTCAGTTAATATCACTTAATATTCATAATTAGGATTCTATGACTATTTGAAGGGTATATCATGACCTGATCTGTGTTAGGATAAAATAAATGGTGGGATTGGGAGAGGTATCAGATACTGAGACAGAATTTAACATGTTCATAGAGATTCTGAGACAATTGTCTAACAATCTATGGATAATAAATTCTTTAAATTTTGAAAATTTACCAAATTTTCAAAAATGTACTTTAGTTGCTTAAACATATAAAGCAATATATATGGCATAAAATGATTTTTAGTGACTTTTAATAATATCTACCAATTTTTTGCTAAGAAGATTTTTCTTAGTCCTCTCAGCAGCATTTACATCAATACTCTATTTGTGAAACGATAAAAATCATAAGATGGTTTGGTTTTCTTAGGCATATATATTTTTATTTTTTATTTCCATAGGATTTGTGGGAACAGGTGGTATTTTGTTACACGAGTAAGTTTCTTAGTGGTGATTTGTGAGATTTTGGTGTACCTATCACCCAAGCAGTATACAATGAGCCCAATTTGGAGTCTTTTATCCCTCACCCACTTCCCAACCTTTCCCCTGGAGTCTCCAAAGTCCATTGTATCCTTCTTATGCTTTTGCATCCTTATAGCTTAGCTCCTACTTGTGAGTGAGAACATATAATGCTTGGTTTTTCCATCCATTCTTAGGCATATATTTAATATTTGGGAATATTTGTTTCATAATGTATGTGTAACCCAAATTTCAGCAGAAGACTGACACCACAACCCTGCTATATTCATTATGAATAGAAAATTGAAGAGAAAGGTTCCAACACAGCTACATAAAATTGAAATGCCAAAGTTTTGGTTATTTATCGCTAGAAGTACAAAATTAAATCACATATGCTACTTGAGAGTTTGCCAAATTATAATGTAAGTAATTACATTTACATTCCAGGAAAATAATATATAAAACATCTGAAAAATTCAGAAGTTGCTGAAACAACCCTATATCAGATGAAACACTAAAATGTTGATTCCTAACAAGGAGCAATTGGAATATATCAGTGTGGCAGTTGACTGTAGAGGGCTTTAGCATGAAAGAGTAAGATGATCAATGCAGAAATAAGGAAATGTGAAATCTTAGAAAGTATCATATAACACAAACTGTGACTAGCATTTTAGTTTATATGCTGATCATAAATATGATCTTTTGATTTTTTCAGAACTTTTTCAATATTTGGAAGGCAAATAAGGTATTTTGACCGTAAATATGGAAAAAGGATCAAAAATTAAGTAGGCCAGATGGATACCCCATTCTCCACAACGTAATCATTACACATTGCATGCCTGTATCAAAACATCTCATATATCCCCATAAATGTATATAGCTACTATGTACCCACAAAAATTAAAAAAGGAAGTTTTAAAAAAATTAGTCAAAAATGCTAAAAAGACTAAAAAACAAGTATGGAAGATACATTTTTAAAATGACAAAATAAATATTATAGTAAATTTTGACTACTAATTACTATAAATGATTAATAAATATGGTGTTTGAGATATTGACAAAGTAATTCTTGAGATAACAGACAAAAGCATAAAAATAGAACTATGGAAACTGTCTTCAGAGATTATTTAACACTAGTCAATATAAACTAACACAAGCCCTTATGGTATGCTGAAACTTTTATTACTGGTTAAAATATATTTTCTGAGTATTTTATGTGTGTGTGTGTATAGTTGTTATTGTCGTTTTGAAATGGAGTCTCCCTTTGTCACCCAGGCTGGAGTGCAGTGGCATGACCTCGGCTCACTGCAACCTCTGCATCCTGACTTCAAGCAATTCTCCTGCCTTAGACTCCCAAACTACGCCTGGCTAATATTTGTATTTTTAGTAGAGGCGGGGTTTCACCATGTTGGTCAGGTTGATCTCGAACTTCTGACCTCAAGTGTTCTGCCGGCCTCAGCCTACCAAATTGCTGGGATTACAAGTGTGAGCCACCACGACTGGCCTGATTATTATATAATTTAATACAAATTTTGGTAATAAAAATAAAGTTTTAAAATAACACATTTTACAGAAAACTGGTAAATTGGCCACTTTTTGAATTGGCCTATTCTTATACTGAGCTAATCCCCTATTTGGTTGAAGCATATAACAAGAGTTAAAATTTAATACATACATTGCTGCTAATCAGAAAGGTAGTAATACAGCGTTTATTATTTTCCAAAGCTCTGTTATATTGGCAGATGTAGAAAAATGAGCATCCAAGGTCTGCAGACATAACTGACAAAGAGAAATGATCACAAAATTATTTTTGGTATCTAGGGAGATCACAATGTATGAATGAAAAAGCATAATATGTATATTGAGTAAATTGTTTCTAATGGTTTTATTCTTGCTGAGTAGTTCTTAGAAGGAAATTTCCATCAGCTGATTAAAATGGCAATAGCTCATCTCCACCCTGGATACTGTCCCTTCAGTAATATATAACCTGGAGAGACACAAACATAAAGTGATTACTGCAATAGAAGGTGGAAAATGCCTCTTAAAGAGGATATGAGATTATAGAGGATGTGACATTAGCCCAGGGTACATACTGATGTTATAGAAAAGGTTTCCCAGAGAAAATATCTGAGCTTTCTGCCAAAAGAGAACTCCTATAAAAAATATAAAAAGAAACTATGGTAAAGTGTTTGAAATAAGTTTATTTTAGGCCGGGTGCAGTGGCTCACGCCTATAATCCTAGCACTTTGGGAGGCCGAGGCAGGTGGATCACGAGGTCAGGAGTTCAAGACCAACTTGGCTAAGATGGTGAAACCCCGTCTCTACTAGAAATACAAAAAAATTAGCAGGGCGTGGTGGTAGGCGCCTGTAATCACAGCTACTCAGGAGGCTGAGGCAGGAGAATCGCTTGAACCTGGGCAACAGAGGTTGCAGTGAGCTGAGATTGCGCCACTGCACTCCAGCCTGGGCGACAGACTGAGACTCTGTCTCAAAAAAATAAAATAAAATAAAATAAAATAAATTAAAATAAAAGTTTATTTTAATTTATTTTAGTTAATTTGGTATACAGACAGATACATAAAAATCTTAAAATGCCACACTATCAATAGTATTACAGGCCTGGTGCAGTGGCTCACGCCTGTAATCCCAGCACTTTGGGAGGCCAAGGCAGGCGGATCACCCGAGGTTGGGAGTTAGAGACCAGCCTGACCAATGTGGAGAAACCCCATCTCTACTAAAAATACAAAAGTAGCTGGGCATGGTGGCGCATGCCTGTAATCCCCGCTACTTGGGAGGCTGAGGCAGGAGAATCACTTAAACCTGGTTGGCGGAGGTTGTAGTGAGCCGAGATTACACCATTGCACTCCAGCCTGGGCAACAAGAGCTAAACTCTGTCTCATATATATATATATATAGTATTACAAATAACTGCTCCCATTGTTGAATAAAAATGCCATGTTGAGTTTGTAGAAGAAATCTCATAAATCTCACCAGCCCACTTCATGTGTGTATTTACCAAATATAAATCAAAAATACCTTCTTTGTATTCCTAAAATTAAAAAAGCTCTGGAAAAAAAAAGATTTTTTTTTCACTAAAATTGTTTTTAAATGCATTTGGCAGCAAAACTTGAACTGAATAGACAGGTTTTCTAGAAAAATATTAATGTGTATGATGTGTAATATCTGTCAGGAACCCATCAGGAGGATTACATAATTTATTGGATATGCATCATATTACATTTACAAAACGTTCTTTTCAAGTTTTAATTTTGAAACATAACTGGCAGCAAATGTTTATGCCACAAGATCTTCGGGGTGTTGTTTTTATGGCCAGAAACCTCTGTGGCTGGATATGCTTTTGCCCAAGTTTTGCTCAGGCCCGCTGGGTTCGTTTTGCCCACTTGGCCTGGCAGGCTGTGCTAGGCTTATGCTACCAGCCTGGGTCCCATGCCTGCCAAAGGCGAGTCAGGCATAGAATGGTGAGGGGTGTGTGAGCGAGCATGGGATCTGACCACTGCACACAGTCAGTCATGAGAGCTGCTGCAGCGGGACGGGCAGCTCCTGATGCTAACATAGGCACTGACTCTCTGCAAGGCTGTGGCCAAACCAGGCATACCACAAGCAGCTTCCACGGCTGGCACCAGGGAACATGGTTGCTCCTGGAAGCTTAGAGATGCCAGAAACTCCAGGGCCCCAAAGAGGGAGTCACAGCCCTGATTCAGGGGGCTCCCAGAGGGCTGCAACTCTTCTTTCCTTCTCTTCACCCACAATATGGTGAGCAAGGGGCATGTTTCAGCCCTAGCTGTGTTACAGTTATTTTAGCCTCCTTTGCTCCTTCCATGGTAACCAAGTTATTGTCCTGTGCCCAGGAAGAATGAGGTACATAGACAACTGGAGAGTGAGCAAGACAAAAAGGAGCTTTGTTGAGTGATAAAACAGTTCAGAGGACACCCGCAGGGGGAGCTCCTTTCTGCAGCCAGGGTGTCCCAATGAGTGTTCAGCTCCTAGGAGAGTGGAGACCCTGGAGTGGACAGCTCCTCTCTGCAGCTGATCATCCTGACATCTGCTGCTCTCTGCAGAGAGGAGGCCATGGTGTGGGTAGCTCCTCTCTGCAGCTGATCATCAGGACATCTGCCCAGCTCTGGCTGATCCCAGGGCTTTTATGGGCCCCAGAGTGGAGGAAGTGCATGCTGATGGGTCCATAAGTGGCCATGGGCAGGCCAGAGAAAGCAGAGCAAGCCCCCACTCTGGTCTGCAGAACTGGCAGCCCAGCCCCCAGCCTTCAGGCACTCCCTGGCCTGAAGGTGGGGCATTACTGGGGACCCACCCCCTTCCACCCAGGAAACCCGTCTGCCTTCTGCTGCCTCCATGGTGCCTATGCTGTAGATGCCAAGGGGCACCTGCAGGCCAGTTCCAAGCTATGCTAAAACCCCATCCACGTTTCTCTTAGGCTTGTCACTGGCCAAAGTTTGGAAGGGGTTGAGGCTGCAGGGGGCTGGCATGTCAGCACCGCCCCAGTGTGTACACACACACCCGGGCTCGGGCCTGACTTTACTCCAAGATCAAAGCAAGTACCAACAGCAGGGAGAAGCCAGGCAGTGGGAGCAGGCATTTTCAAGCTTGCAAGGGCAGGGGAGGCCTTCCAAGGCCTCTAAAGGTGCAGGGATGCCTGGTTCTGCAGGTGCAGGAGCAGGAGACCCAGGTCTGCAGCTATGATATGGGTATCTGCAGCTGCATCCAGGAGGATGGGACTCCTGCTTGCTCTTGGCCCTGAGAGCACAGGGAAGCCAGGGTCCATAGCCATGGCTTGGGCAGCTGCAGAGGCACCTGGGGAGCTCCCATCCCAACTCAGAAGAGGTGGGGCGACTCCTGATGGTTAGCCACTGTCATCATTTACAGTAAAAGATTATGGACTTGTATGATTTCATAGCATCCTGCATCAAAAATATTTTCTCCAATGTTCTGAAGCATGATAGGCTCAAATAAGCTTCCACTCCACAGAATTCTTAAATTGCTCTCAGATGAATTCTAATGAATATCACAAATATAGTATCTGAGGATCTTTATATTGCAAATCATTAGTCCTGAATTGTGATTATTGAAGTAAGAGTTTAAAAAAGAATTTAAAATGTTATTCTAAGAATTAATTTTTTACTCAGAGAAGTATGATCATCCTGCAAGGCCCAGAACATTAATGTGAATTTTTAACCAAGGCTTCCTGGTGCTTTCCCTGTGTTCACTGAGTAGCATTGACATAGGCTATGTTCCTTTTAACACTTGTCAACAGCAGAAGTCATTTGTGGCTCCTGAAAGCAAGAATGTATACTCTGGATATGCTTGGTTTAGATACATTAAAATCAACTAATGGCAATTTATAGGGAAAAATAGATTCCTTCCTACAAAGAGGGTGTTTTTTCATAGGCAAATAAACTGTTTGAGGAATAGAAACAGTATCAATTGCACATCTTTCTTCTTTTCCGATTGCGATAGTTAAGATTCATGCACAATGATTAATATATATGATTGTATTTAAATAGTGTGATTGTAAGAAATATTTTTATAATAGTTTGTCATTTATCAACTATCTGCTTATTTGACAGATGCTAATGTAAGTGATAGGGATGCAGAGGTAAACTCAGTGGCCGCTAAACTTCACAGTACAGAGGAAAGAGGTGTGTGACAAACACGAAACAGAAAATGCACACTTCAGATATGAGGGCATGGGGCAGGGAGGAACTGGGGCAAAGGCTTCAGACATCAACACTTTTATTGTAAAAAGCACAATATCACTTTCTAACTCAGGAAGCAGTACTGGACAGCCATCTCTAGAGAATAGAATACAAGATAGTCTGTGTAGAATGTAATCAAAGACTTCATACTCTAAAGCTGATGGAGAAATATCCCAGAGATTGAAACCAAAATGAGCTTTTCATAGCTCCAAAATGTGTTAGATATAATATGGTCATAAACGCCACTTATATAAACATTTGCCTCTATTTTATAGCTTCCCTAATATTCAAGCCACCAAGTTTATGCCCTGATATTTACTGATCTCTATGTATTGACTTTTGATCACTCACCCTGGCTTGTTAATTAATTTTATCCTTAACATATTTATATTGTTTGGGTTCCAGTATTTCAATCTCTACCTCTAGATCTGACATGTGCTTCATTGAACGTGCGTCTGATGATCCTGTGCATATTCTTACAAATACTGTAGTCTACGGATGTGACATTTTTGGACCTTTGGACTACGTTACCACCTCTAGGTATCTATATCATGTGAATAATCAAACATCACAAGAAATCCAGTGATAAGAACTGCTGTGGCAGATCCTGGACCTTATTCTAACAGCTTTCAATTACATATTCTCTTTAATTTTGTGCTGTTTTGTTTTTGTTTTTTTTTACAGTGAATATTTCCTTCTTATCCTTAAATCTGAAAAATGCTGACACAACCCTCTGAGGACTTTACTAGAGGAAGAATGTCAGAACTAATCTGCAGGTCGTAAGTGTGCACTTTCTGTTCAGTGCTTGTTACATACCCATTGCCTCAATACTGTGGGTTTAGTGGACATTGAATTCACCTCTGCATCTATATCACTTATGTTAGAATCTGGAAAATAAGCACTCAGATATTTGCTAAATAACAGAAGAGTCATAAAACCGGTTTATAGAATCATATACTATTGACATTAAATGAACTCATAAATATAAACTAATTCTAACAGTGAATTTCATAGAGAATAAAAATCTCAAAAGATGTGACAGGATTTGCACAAGGTCTCCCATTTCATTTAATAATGGCTGAATCAGAAATAAAATATAAAATACTTAAGTCTTAATTTAGTGATTCCTCACAACATATTATTCATTATTTTATTTGATTTAAATACATTTTTTTGACATACAAGGTCTAACCCTGTCACTCAGGCTGAAGTGATGTGGTATGATCATAGCTCACTGCAACCTCGAATTCCTGGGAACAAGAGATTCTGTGCTTCAGCCTCCCAAGTACATAGGATTACAGGCACGTGCCACCATGCCTGGCTAATTTTTTCTTTCTTTTTTTTTTTTAAGAGATAGGGTCTTGCTATGTTCCCAGGACAGTTGCAAACTTCTGGCATCAAGCAATTCTCCCACCTTAGCCTACCAAACTGCTGGGATTACAGGCAAGAGCCAATGTGCCTGACTGAATACCTTTTAAAGTTGAATTTCAACAATAATTATTTCACTCTTAGTGCATGCTTGCTATTCCTTATTCATTTTTATATTTTTAATTCACAAATAAAAATTATATAAATGTATGGGTTACAATACAATGTTTTGATACATGTTTACACTGTGGAATGATTACATAAGCTAATTAACATATATTTTATGTTGTGAGACATTTGAAATTCATTCTCAGCAATTTCAAAATGTACAACGCATTATTACTAACTAGGGTTATGTTGTCTGTGCAATAGATCTTGAAAACGTGTGTGTCCTGTCTAATTGAAACCTTATACCTTCTGACTAGCATCTCCCATAAGCACAATTCTACTCTCTAGTTCCAGGAATTAAAGTATTTTCAAATTCAAAGTATAGATGTGCTCATTCATTATTTGCCTTTCTGTGCCTAGCTTGTTTTACTAAGCATAAAGACCTCCAGGTTCATTCATTTTTTTGTAAATGACAATTTCCTTCTTTTTGAAGGCTACATAATATTCCGTTGTGTATACATACTATGATGTCTTTGTCAATTCATTCATCAATAGACACTTCAGTTGATTCCATGTTGCTGCTATTGTGAAAGGTGCTGCAATGAACATGGTTGCTACTCCTTGTTTGTACAGCTGTTAGGAAACTATTTTAAATCCATTATCTGTCCCTTCATATAGTGCCCTAATTTGCACATCTGGGATTAGGCCCTGATAATGGTGATGGTCAATGAATCGCAATCACATGTCTTAGCTCCAGTATATTTTTAAAGTTTAAATTTTGGTGTTCTGTAGAATTCCTCCTCCCATATTGCATGGGAGTGCTTCTTTGTTAGTCAGAATGCTACCAGGATGGCAACATTATGTAACCACCAGATGCATATATAATCTTCACATTGATAGCTTTTAATAAACTATATAGTTATCTATATTTAAATAATAATAATTTTATCCTACCTAGGTTTGTTTTATAAATATTTTGATAAAATAATTATATATATATGCGTGCATAACTATATAATTTATAATGGGTAACGTCTGTGTGGTGAATGGCATGACATTATTCCATGTATTTTAATTTCAGATTAGAGTAGCTTATTTTAAAACAATAACTACTGAAGAATTTTATGAACACTGAATAAGAAAAGAAAATGATAGGGCCACAATGATATAATTCCTTTTTATAGAATTTTGCTCCTAGGTTTAAAGGAGACATATACACATAGCTTTATGTATCCTGTGATATTAATATGGTAGTTAAATCAGCATGGCCCAGGTTAGTAGCGTATCATTATTCCTCAGGGTAAAGGGCTCTTTGTATTATCTTCTTCTAGCTATGTCTCAACTGAATTCATATCACCACATTTGCTTTTCATGGCTCTCCCTTGCCTTCACATTTTTCTTGTGTGAGAAGAAATATGAAGCTGATTCCGTTTGTGAAGACACCTTAATAACTCTCATTTATATGTCTTACTTTCTCTCAAATTAATATTCATAAATCCCAAATCTAACTAGTAATAGTTCATTTCCATTACAATGAGCAAAATCCTTTCATATTTGTACTTCTCACCCACAATTTTTATATCTTCTTTTTCCCTCTCACTCCCTGTGTATGCTTGTCCGTAGAAACAGAGTATAAATTACTTCTTATAGGACTTCATTTTCTTTCTGAAAACTCTTCTTCAAACATTTGTCTTTTTTCCTATAAAACTTTTTAGTTAAAATTCATCTCATTTTGTACATGAACATAACTAAAAAATAATTGCCTAACTCCAGAGTACTGCTTTATAGCTCATCTCCTTCCCCGAGCTTTTTCTAGTTCTCAGTCAGGCAGTTTCATTTGTTCAGTCAAATATAGAGAAACCAACATTTATTGATCAACAGCAGTGTTCTCCATGTACTTTTGATATAAGTGTATCTGTTTTACAAAGAAAGGTTAAGTAATTTGAAACCTCAGAAAGGTTAACTAATTTGTTCAGGTTCACATAATCAATAAATTTGCTATGCTGATTATGGTACATTTATTGATTATGTGAACCTGAACAAATTACTTAATAATCTGTAATATAAAGGTGTAGTGTTACTTGCATTTCTCTTTTTCATGTAAAGATCTCAGGATTTTTTTCTGTTCCAAATAATGTAATTCTCCAACCTTTTTTCTAAACTGCTCATACTCTTAAGCATCTATTCCCATTAATGAATGCATGTAATAAACTATGACAAATCAGACTTACCATGCAACTCCAGCTATGATCTGGTCAGTGCTAAGCAAAAATGGTTTGTTTCTTTCGTAGTTTGGAATAATATATATCTACATGTTTGTATGCATGTGTGTGTGGGTGTGTTTAAAATTATTCTTTTCTTTCCTTGTTCTACTGAGTTTTTTAAAAATGCAACTTTTATTTTAGATTCAGGGTACATGTGCAGATTTGTTTCATGGGTGTATTGTGCAGTGCTGAGGATTGTGGTACAACTGATTCTATCACCCAGGTAGTGAGCATAATACACAATAGGTAGTTTTTCAGCCCTTGCCCCTTCCCCCTCCTCCCACTCTAGTTGTCCCCAGTGTCTATTGTTCCCATCTTTATGTTCATGTGGTATACCCAATGCTTAGCTCAGACTTATAAGTAAAGACATGAAGTATTTATTTTCTGTTCCTGCATTAGTTAGCTTATGACAATGGCCTCCAGCTCCATCCATGTTACTGCAAAGCACACGCTTTCATTCTTTTTTATGGCTGCATAGTATTCCATGGTATAGATGTACAACATTTTCTTTTTCCAATCCACCTCTGATGGGCACCTGGATTGCTTCAATATCTTTGCTATTGCAAACAGCGCTATGATGAACATATGATTGCATATATTTTTGGTAGAACAATTTATTTTTCTGGGGGTGTATACTCAGTAATGGAATGTCTGGGTCATGTGGTAGTTCTGTTTTAGGTTCTTTGAGAAATCTTCAAACTGCTTTCCACAATGGCTGAACTAATTTATATTCACACAAACTCTACTGAAAATTTGAATTGGATGTTACCAACTTTGTCTAATATATTGATTATTTGTGGGCAGATTGAAAACACTGTTTAGATGAACCTTAGAGGTAACTGAGTGTCCTAGGCGATCATTAAGGCAATTTCTCCTATTTTTCTTACAGAATTTATTTATTAAGCACAATAGGGAATCTCCTTTTTAATGGTATGTTTTAATTTAAGTGCCCTGTCCCAATAATTTAATTTAGTATTAACCAATCTGATTCATTTATTTTATAATACTCATTGAGAACTCTGTTTCTCTTCTCCTTAATCTAGAGAAATGAAATCATGAAAATAACTGTCCTTATACTGTCATTCTCCTTTAAAGATTTTGAAATTCAGTCTCCCTTGTAATGTCCATCTCCTGGTCTTCTGGAGTAACATATCTACAGAATCAAAGTAAAGGCAGATGCATCGATAGACTGCTAGCTAGATTAACCAAGAAAAAAAGAAGATTCAAATAAGCACAATCAGAAATGATAAAAGTAACATTACATCTGATCCCCAGAAACCCAAAAGATCATCAGGCACTACTATGAGTATGGCACACGGACAAACTAGAATACCTAGAGGAAATAAATAAATTCCTGGAAAGATACAACCTCCCAAGTTTGAACCGGGAAGAAATAGAAATCCTGAACAGACCAATAGTGAGTAGTAAAATTAAATCTGTAACAAAAGATTTCCTAAGAAAAAAGACACAGGACCAGATGGATTCACAGCCGTATCAGGCATCAAAGGAACACACTTCATAATAATAAAAGCCATATATGACAAATCCACAACCAACATCATAGAGAATGGAGAAAAGTTTAAAGTATTCCCTCAAAGAACTGAACAACACAAAAATTCCCACTTTTACCATTCCTATTGAACATTGCACTGGAAGTGCAAGCCAGAGCATTCAGGCAAGAGAAAGAAATAAAAGACATCCAAATTTGAAAAGAGTAAGTTAAATTATTTCTGTTCACTGATTATATGATTTTATAGATAAAAACCCTAAAGATTCCTCCAAAAGACTCCTACATCTATCACAACTTTAAAAATACATAAACAAATACTCTTTGTAGTTGCTTCTCTCAGGAAATGAGATTTTAGTGTGCGTCTTTCAGGGAAGTGCATAGAGCTGCTAGGTAAATACACCTTCAGTTAACTTTAGGAGTATCCCTGACAAGACTGGCTACAATGATGTTAAGTTATGTAAATTTCAAGTAGTTTTGGACTCAATTCATTCAAAAAGAACTAAATATATAATAACTTCTAAAGAATCTTCAGAGATGGAATATGAATAATAATTACATCATAGTTATATGTCTATATACATCATAGTAATACATCTATATACAATGCATACCTTTGTGTAGGAATATAAGATTTAAACAATGCACACAGATACTTACAGACAAATTCAGTAAAAATGCAACCTCTTTACCATAAATGTTTCTAGGAAACATTTGACTCACTTACTTTTTCTCATGTAGATGAAATTGTAAAAAATTAAAATAATTTGAAAGTTTAGAGCATATGTTGGTAAAAGTCTGAAAATAACATATAAAGTACAACAATATAAAACTTCATGTTCATTAAAATTATTTGTCAATATAGAGGAGGAGAGGATTTGTGGGAAAACAATTTTATTTTAGCTGAGAAGGTGTGAATAGTTTTTATGCCCATTTGATCATAGTTAGCTGCTACAGCTTATACGCGGCTTGTCCCTCCCAAAACTCAGGTTAAAATTTGATCCCCAACGCAGCATTGTTGGGAGGTAGGGTCTAGTGGGAGCTGTTTTCGTCCTGGTGTCTGGTCCCTCATGAATAGACTCAGGCCCTCCCAAGGGGTTGAGTAGATTCTGA
This sequence comes from Pan troglodytes, assembly GCF_028858775.2. Classification (NCBI taxonomy): domain Eukaryota; kingdom Metazoa; phylum Chordata; class Mammalia; order Primates; family Hominidae; genus Pan; species Pan troglodytes. The sequence goes on from NC_072406.2 coordinate 67,261,114, forward strand.
CTCTTTCAGGAATGAATTAATTCCCTTAAAAGTAGGTCATTTAAAACAGCCTGGCTTCATTGGTTTCTCTTTCTTGCTTTCTCTCTCATCATATGTGCCGGTGGGACATGCTCACTGTCCTTTCACTTTCTGATAGGAGCTGAAGCAGTATGAGGCCATCGCCAGATGGAGTTGCCCAGTCTTGAACTTTCCAGCCATCTGAATTATGAACCAAATAAACCTCTTTTCTTTATACATTATGCAACTTCAGATATTATGTTATAGTAACACAAAATGAACAGAGACATCAGCCATTTTTGAAAGGATACAAATAAAATTTTATCTATTATAGTAACTATAAACATATTGTAGTAGAAACACCTAAAGTATACCACTTTATTTATTTTCTAACATCCCATATTATTATCATCAATGTTCCTCAAACTATGCTTAAGCTATATTTTTCATTAAATGTGTTATCCTGTTTTAAGCTTTTATAGATAGTTTAAGTTATAATGATGTTCTATCATTAATTTTATGATGGTAGCATTTTCCTATAAATGATTAACAACTAGCTTTGAAAGACGGCTCTAATTTTTAAGATTTATTCTATAAAAATATATTTGACTGAGGCAGGGCACGGTGGCTCACGCCTGTAATCCCAGTACTTTGGGAGGCCGAGGCGGGCAGATCACAAGGTCAGGAGATCGAGACCATCCTGGCTAACAAGGTGAATCCCCGTCTCTACTAAAAATACAAAAAATTAGCCGGGCATGGTGGCGGGTCCCTGTAGTCCCAGCTACTCGGGAGGCTGAGGCAGGAGAATGGCGTGAACCCAGGAGGCAGAGCTTGCAGCGAGCCGAGATCGTGCCACTGCACTCCAGCCTGGGTGACAGAGCGAGACTCCGTCTCAAAATAATATATATATTTGACTGAATGTTGTTCTACAAAACTTGCAAGTAAGCCATTAATGTTTCTTAATCGTAAAATAAGAGCCAGAAGAGAAAATAGCTGCTGTTTATGTTTAGAAATGATCCAAGTGTTGGAAATGCAAATACTGTGGGAGAAGAAAAGGAAAATTTAAAGCTTTATTTGTCAAACTTCATTATTTTTGATGGGCTATGTCAGAGTCAGGGTTAAAGTTGATATTAAACCTCCAGTGGAACCGCCAGCCATAAGGAAAGCAGTGAAGTTGTTTAGGGAGACTGGATTGCAGGATGTAACTAAGTTTCAAGTGATAATTCCTTAGCTATAGTAAGTTTAATTATATCAAAAATGTAGCAGTAATGTTTGAATACTGGCCTAATTGGACTTATTCTGTTAAATAACTGATCATATTTAAAGCTCTTCTTGAAAAAGTCCCTTTAAAAATCCATCATGCCATGTAGATCAGTGCAAATCTACAGATAAATTTTCAAAGGAGTTGGTAGCTCCCAGAAAATCTAAAAAATGAAGGTTTTATAAATTTCTTAATATAACGGAGGATATTTAGCCATATAGAAATGGCTTATCTGTGATATTTTCATACACTTGACATCTTTGGCATATATGGTGTAAACACATCAGAAAGAAAGGCCTGATATTCCACAGAATCAGTGACCATAATAATAAGAGCAGATATAGGTGACAGCAAAGAGCGTGAAGTGGAAAGCAGGATAAAGTAGAGAAGAGACAATTAAGAGAAAAAGTCTAAATTGGTTGATCTCTTTTTTCATTATGTTTCATAAATTATATTCATAAAAAAGTCATATATAAGATTGTTGAATACCATAATATCGTATGCTTTATTTTCAATAAAGAAAAATAAAATAAATGGGCTAAAATATGGAGATGCTACAGAAAAATACAGGGAAACTTATATCAAGGATAGATGTACGGTTTATTGTTATATAACAAATTATCCTGAAACTTAGTGGCAAAGACAAACATTTATTATATAATATTGTCTATGGGTCAGAAGTCCAATGTTGTGTGAATCTGCATCAAGGTTTTTGGGAGGTTGCAGTCAAGCTGTTGGCTATGGCTGCAGTCTCATCTGAAGACTTGACTGGTGGCAGTGGTGGGTAGGATGCTTCCAAACTCATTCAAATGATTGGTCTCAGTCTCTGGCCATGTGCATTTCTCCACTGCACTACTTCCCATGCCAGCTGGCTTCCCCTAGAGTGAGCAATCTGAGAAAAAGCAAGAGAGACAGAGACCAAAACATATGCCACGGTTCTTTTATAAACAAATATCAGAAGGAACACCCCATTATTTCAAATACATTTTTTTAGAATCAATTCAATAAGTTTAGCTCATATCCAAAGAGAGGGAATTAAAGAAAGATGTGAATACCAGAACATAGAGATCATAGGCAGCCATCATAGAGGCTGTGTTTCATGATAGACATTATTAAATATCTCTGAATGTGTGATGGTTAATATTATGTATCAACTTGATTGGATTGAAGGATACCTAGATAGCTGGTAAAGTATTGTTTCTGGGTATGTCTGCGAGGGTGTTGCCATAGGAGATTAACACTTGAGTCAGTAAAGTGGGAGAGGAAGACCTAGCCTCACTCTGGGTAGGCACCATCCAATCAGCTGCCAGTGTGGCTAGAACAAAGCAGGCAGAAGAAGGTGTGATAAGCTGGCTTGCTGAGTCTTCTGGCTGTCATCTTTCTCTTGTGCTGGATGCTGGTTACCCTTTAACATCAGACTCTCTGGCCTTTGGAGTCTTGGACTTACACCAGTGGCTTGTGGGGGACGCTCAAGACTTTGACCACACACTGAAGGCTGCGCTGACAGCTTTTGTACTTTTGAGGATTTGGAACTCAGACTGAGCCACTACTAGCTTCCTTGCTCCTCAGCTTGCAGATGGCCTATTGTGAGACTTTGCTTTTTAATCATATGAGTTAAGTATTCTTAATAAACTCCCTCACTATCAGCAGAACAGCATGGGGAAAACCTCCCCCGGGATCCAATCACCTGCCACCAGATCACTTCCTCAACAGGTGGGGATTACAATTCAAGATGAAATTTGGATGCGGTGCAGAGCCAAACCATATCACAATGTGATCATTTAGACTAAGACAAAAATCAAAGCTAGACAAAGGAAAATAACATGTTAATGTGGATAGCATATGAGAGAACAATAAATGTTAAATTAGAAAAATAAACAGAACACAAAGTAAAGTCAATCTAATGATGTAATGTTTGGAGAACTTAGCTTAAGGGGAGAAGAAAAATCAGAGTTATTCTGAAATAATCAATTAGGAATAATCTCATGTATACTTCAGTGATCAAGGATAAAGAATTTGGGCAGAACAATAATATATATCTCTAATGAAACAAGGTTTGAAATTGGAAGACAGTGAATTAGAAACTAGAGTAGTACAAAGTGAATATGATCAAGATTTTTGTGAGGACTTTGATAGATGAGAAACTTTTCTTTAAAAACGTAAGTCAATAAAACATGGAATTAGACCTGGAAAAATGTTTGAGTAATCATAGTCTACTTCAGCTATGCACTCAGTACTGATGATGTTCCAGGAATAGTTTTGAATAGTTTAGTTCATGCGTTAAATTAGAACTTTAATTCAAAGGAATGTTATTATTGAAGGTATTGCTTTTTTTCATCCTAACACCCATTGTTACCACAGTAAATTTAATTTATGCCAACTATTAAAAGTCTAACCCTTTTGCTAATGAACAGTTCAGGATTGTAAATATGGCCCATTTTTGGAGAATGATTTGTGAGAAGTCTACTGTAGGCATCTGGAACAGACAGAGAGTGGTGGGAAAGACAAGATGTCTCTTTTTCCTTGGATTTTGTCATGTTTGCAGACAATTCTTTAGAACAGCTATAAGCACCTTGTTATTAGCACAAGAATGAAGTAAAAAATCAAAGATAGCAATTGTTTTCTAATTATCAATGATACAGGAATACTTTCAGAATACTCATCCTAGGATTAAAATGTCTCATGAGTTCTCAATTTTGTCAAAATCCAGAATTTTTATTTAATAGTTATTAATTTCTTTTCTTTTTAAAATTATTTGAATGAAGAACACTGAATGGCATCCAGATGTATAAGCAGTTTTTCTCTTTCCTTATAAGACAGAAAAGTTATGTTACATCCCTTTAACCTCTAAACAGAATAAAAAATGCAAAGATAGAAAGACAGTAGGTTGGTGGTATGAAATTAACAACTTGGCATCTGTAACAGATATCTACTTACTGTCAAATATTTACACAGAGAAAAACATACTTTGCTGTCAAATTTTATTAGAGCTTGCACTGAACAAGGAAAAGGTCTCTTAGGAATATTTCTTGTTTGATGAGAAATGAACACAGTGTCATTTTGCTTTCTCTTTGGGGAAAGATGAAAATAAACACTTATTTAAGTAATTGTGACATGTTTAAAGTTTAGACATTCTGCTTATCAAAAATGAATTGTGGGATATAACATAGCATCAAATAACAACTGCGGCTACCCACCAATATTTCCTTGGTATTACTCTAATAGGCAGAAGACTGGGCTGGGGGAATATCAGGCAGCTAATTTTGATTGCAATGTGGTTTGGGAATGAGAATAAACAGTGTGCTTTCAGAGCTTCCATGGTATAGTGTTGTGCATTGGGATTCAGCACCTGGAAAGTTTGAACTGTGATCTCTCCAAATACTAGTGGACCCTATGTTTGCTGTTCTGTTGGTGATTATTTACTTTTGGCTTTCTTTAAACCATTGAATCAAATTGCTATTTGATGTTTACTGTGTAAAAATTGTTGCAATAAATGCATCCTAATTCTACGCATTTCACATTTTTCTGTTCTATATTTCACATTATTTTACATTATCTTGACATTATCAATATCATTCTTATTTGATATATTATCTAATAGAGACACTCATTATTTTTTACAATGACATTGCACATATATACATGGGACGTGGCAAGGGGAGTTAGAATTTAACTTCAAATCTTTTATTTTCAAGAAGATATGGGTTCTTGCACATACCCTCTAACTAATAAGGATAAATGTCATGGTCATTAATAATACTATGCCAGATATTTTTATATATTGCAATATTGCAATTAATTCACTCTTTCTACTCCTTCTTGACCAAACATACTAGACTGAAAAACAAGGTACCAAAAAATCTAGTTGATTTCTGAAGTTGGCCCTCCAATATCTATATACAAATACCTAGCCCAATACTTTGTCCTCTAGCTCAGCAGTGTGATGGAGGTTCCAAAGTTTGAGTTAGACAGGTAACTGAAGATCTACTGCACAGCATATTGACTAACTATAATTAATAATAATGCTTGTATACCTGAAAATTGCTAAGAAAAATAGATCTTTAATGTTCTCACCACACACACACAAATATGTATATGAGGTGATATGTGTGTTAATTAGCTTGTCTTAATTATTTCACAATGTACACTTATATAAAAACATCAAGTTATACAATGTAAGTATATACAAATTTTATTTGTCAATTATATCTTAATAAAGCTGAGGGGGAAACGGTTATAGCAAATATTAATAAAGTGAAATTGAAACAAACAAAAAATAGCATGACACACACCGCAAATGGCTGTCTTCATCCATGTTCCACAAAGTTCATGTATCCCAAATTATAGATGTAGATTATTCTATTCTATGCTTTTGAATTATACCTGTCTATATGGCATCTGTGGTCTATCTGTAGACATCAGTTGTTGATGACTACGCATAAGCACCTTCTCTAAGACACCTAGACTACTTTTTCTCGAGTAAGTAGCATGTTTGGAGAAATTACCTCATTCCACATTCCTTGAATGGCTTCCTTCTTCTCTTCCTCCTCCCTCACCCCCACAGTTATCCTCTCCTAAAGATGGCCTGTGACCTTTTCACTCCTGAGAAAGTTAAAACTCTAGGTGCCTCATCAGATCACATTCCACATCTTTGACCACCTTTAATCCCATTTTCATCCCATTTTTACCACACCATCTCTCTGTTCACCACTCAAAATTTCAAATCAGGCTACTTCTCTTCTTTGTACAGCAAACATGCCACTCTTCTCCAAACCTCTACTCAGCAAAACTGTTCTTTATATTTTCATCACCATCAGTGTATCACAGAGTCAATATAGATTAGTAGAAAGAACTTAAACTTAGATTTTGGAAACAGCTATGTAGCAATCAATGTTATTATCTGTACTACTAATCATGATCATTAGCAAAAGTCTGCCATGCAGAAGTCTTTTGTCTTGGTGGACATATAAGATACAAAAGAAGACAAACATGCTAATATATGGTAAGTGTTCCCAACTCCCTTCCTCTCCAAAAGGTTACACAAATCACAGAAGCCATAGCATGGAATAAAATAGTAATATTTTAGTGGAAACATTAAATTGAAGCTAAGGGTGAATCAAAGAAATGAAAGCCCACTCACCAAGATAACCTCAAAGTGTGTTGTCGGGTGGCTTCAGAGTTTCCACAGGCATTTATGAATGTTCTACTGAGTTGAATAGTGGATTCATGTGAAACCACACCAATGACTGAGGTTCTTATAATAAGAGGGAAAATTTGACACAGAGACACAGGGGAATGCCATGTGACAAAGAAGGCAGGGATTGGAGTTATGCAGCTACAAGCCAAAGAATGCCAAAGATAGCTACCATACCACAAGTATCTGGAAGAAACTAAGAAGGACCTTATCCTAGAGGCTTCAGAGTTCAGCACAGCCTTGCCAACTTATGATTTCAAACTTCTAGCCTCCAGATAAATAAGGGAATAAATTTCTGTAGTTTAAAGCTACTTGGTCATTACAGCAGCCCTGGAAAAGTAATATTTGTTAATAATAATAACTATTGTGAGTCATTATATATTAAAGAGTACACAGTGTATGTAGAGAATAGGGGTTAACACTCTGAAATTTAAAAAGTAGGCTTATATCTCAGATCCACCACTTAGTACTTTCTCTTGGAGCAAGTTGTTTATCCAATTCAAATCTTAATTTCTTCATGTAAAATGAGAATAAGAATCGTATTTTCTTCATATGATTTTAGCAAGAAGAAATAAGATAATGGACATAAATAAATGTCACAGTGCCTGGCATATTATAAGAGCTCTATATATGTATTCGAAAGATAATGACTCTACAAGAGTGATCCCAAAGTTCAAGGTGACACTTATAAAACAAGCATTTGATCTCTTTCTCCCCCTTCACAGAACCACTAGCACATCTCACATAAGCACACTGCTTTAAATACTGACACATTTTCACATGGGGTCAAGTCAACAGCCAGCAATGCCTAGATGTCTACAATTCCCTAGCAATACTCCATCCGCTTGAAAATTGGAACTGACATACAATATCACTTATGAATGGGCTTGGAAGGTAAGTGAAAAACAACTTTTTAAACTGTTTTTCCCCTGTGCAGTAACTCGCCACCAATGAAGTCAAGAGGCTTATATTTTCCTGACCTGTTTGTCTATTTCATGAGCACACTATCTTGCAAATAGTTGATTTCCATTAAGTTGTCAAACAGGCAAGAAGATCTAAGGAAAATCAGAAAGAGCTCTTCAGTGACCATCAGAGCTCTGGCTGACACAAGTAGTTGTTAACATGCCTAGTAATCAATTGGAAATTTTGTATTAAAGGAAGATTATTCAGCTACCATGCTCATGAGATTATGATTTACAGGGTGAGAAATCTGAGATTTTAACAGGTCCCTCATGTGATGCTGTTGCAGGTGGCCTGGGAGTTACATTTTGAGAAACACTGGCCATATAAATAGGGAGCAGCAAGAGTCTGATAGTTTTGTTTTAGTGTTCTTGATACTTATTTGAGAATATAAACACCTAAAGTCACTGAGTTCGTTTGCAAGTACTTGGATCAAAATTCCACATAAAAAGACCGGGCGCGGTGGTTCACGCCTGTAATCCTAGCACTTCAGGAGGCCGAGGTGGGCGGATCACGAGGTCAGGAGATCGAGCCCATCCTGGCTAACACGGTGAAAACCCGTCTCTACTAAAAATACAAAAAAATTAGCCGGGCGTGGTGGCAGGCGCCTGTAGTCCCAGCTAGGCTGAGGCAGAAGAATGGCGTGAACCCGGGAGGCGGAGCTTGCAGTGAGCCGAGATCGCACCACTGCACTCCAGCCTGGGCGACAGAGCGAGACTCCCTCTCAAAAAAATAAAAAAATAAAAAAATAAAAAAAATTCCACGGAAAAATATCTAACATCCCATTCTCTCGCTGGTATCTCCTATCCACTCAACTAGGATGTAAGGACAAAAAGAAAAGCCCCTCAAACTGTTATCTACGTAGTAACTTAGCTAAAGTATAATTTTGAAAATAAGCCCTTTGAACTCAGGTTTTTACTTATAGCCCCCGGGCAATCTCAGGATCTGCTCTAGCTTCTGAAGTGCTATTTTAAGGATGACTCTCAACCAGTGCTGCATTAGAATTGTGTGTGGAACTTTAAAAATCCACATCTGTCACCAACTACATTGTAATTTTTGGTTGCATTCACAGAGCATAGGGATTCCTGAATTAAATCTAATGTGCAGACAAGATTGAGAACCACTACTTGATCTGAACAGATTTATCAAAGGCTATATGACCAAGGTCTCTGCCTGACAATAAGGAAAAAACTGCTATTTCTGAATACTCTGGAACTCTCAGACAAGACAACCCCAAGATGTGTCACAGAATATTTGTATATATATGAGACTGCAGATAATGAGGTTCTCATATATTATGTATTCCAAGTCTCAGAAATAAACTACTTGAAAAAAAAATGTGGTCTATTACAGACGAAGTCTGAGAGGAAAAAAAAAAAAAACACTGTAACTCACGTTACTAGCTTAACATCCCAAAAAGAATGGAATCTTATGGAGAATATGATAAATTTTAATAGAACTCTAGTCTGCCTGAGACTACATCTCTAAAACAGTAAAGTTCACAAATGGGAAAATTCCATAAAAAAGTCATATTCCATATGTTTAGGTTTAGATACACATGTTTAGGTTTATTTTTAATAGATTGATTATTAATCAATCTATTAGGTTAGGTTGATTTTTAATAAAAAATCAACATTACACTAATCAGTGGGACCCAGGCTCATAAATTATTTTTGTTCATAATTTTTACTAAATATTGTCATCCTTAGAAAGATTAAACAGTTAAGCCTATCATGATTACAAACTACCCCAATACATTCTACTCCAACTCACATACATCCATGAATATTTTTCCCTGAGAGGATCTCTATAGAACGTAAGTTAATTATAAATAAACTACTGTGAGTGTAATACTTTCCAGATAAAAAGGATGAGATGATAATTTATTTTGTCCCCATAAATAAGATTAAACAAGGTGTGGAGCAGCTGTGTGTCAGGCATAACTATTAAAAATCTGAGCCCTAGTAAACTCAATCCAGTGAAATCTAATAAAAACAAGTGGTTATATTTAAGAAGGTTTGAAATAAAGTGTCTTTAAGTCCTTTATCTATTTTAGAAGTTGCTCTTTTCACATAACTTTACTCTTCACCTGAAATATGTATATATATATTTATTATTTTTAATAAATAAGGAGAAAAAAGATAAATTATAAATGTTTGTTTCATATAGCAAAAAAGTGAATGCCTGAGGTGTTCATTTATTTCTTTTAGTTATAAATGAAAAAGAGACCTAGTCACCTATTTAATTTATCTCAGAAAATACTAGAGCTGAATAGCTGCATAGAAACATTCTGAAAATAAAGGTCAAAAGCAAAATTTTCAAATAAAACCTAGGTATGTATTTCATGTACTTTAAGCCAATATATATCTACTTAAAATAATAAACCTACCAAATAATAAATTATTTAGGAATACTGATACATTTCTATATGGAATGTTTTGGCATAGTGAAAGATTATCTTTCAATACCTCTCCATATATTTGCTCAGGATTATTTCTGACCGATAGTGATGCTTTGACTCATCATTGATTATTTTACTACAAATAACTTCCTGAAAACCTTTAATGGTCATCATTTTTGGCTTTATGGTAAAGAGGGTACAAACCATGATTTCCTCATCAACAGCCTTGCATCATGCTAGATATACTTAGATTATGAGATTTTTGTCACTGGGAGCCACGAAGTGCCTGTAGCTATCAGGATTAAAGAACAATCGCAGGAGCAAGTAATCAATCTCTGATAGGCCAGATGTACCAAAGAAATACAGTCTATAAAACATAATCTTTGACATCTTATTTCAAAAAAACTGCATGAAAGAGAGACAATTTACCATTCATTCCTAGGCAAGCAGAGGTCACAGTGTTGAGGCACCAAACCAAGGTCTCAAAGGACATACTTGTCACTTTGAAAATGTTCTAAGACCACTCTACAAATTGTAAAAGCTACCAACCATCCAGGAAAAAAACGAACCAATTTTCTACAGGTGATGAATTCCATAAGTTACACCAATTTTCTGGGCAGCTATGTCTCAAACAAATAGTAAATTTGACCTTTTTGGTGTCATAAGTGCTGCGAACTCTGAAATGAATCGATACACTTTTTAAAAAGGGGGATATGTTTTTTATATCATAGGTTCTCACTTCAGACATTTTAGTAGTGTCTGAAATTATGGTATAGGTATATTATCCCTAACAAGGTCACAGTATTTGTCACCTTATAATGGGGAAAACCAATCGATGAAGTCTACCTAAATAAGGATTACCTTGTGAAATATAGTTGGGTAAATTGTTAAAAGGACTAAATGTGATTGGGTTAAGTAGCTTCTACAAAGTGGGTAATCTTCCCATATGTCCTCCGCAAATTACCTTGAGCTGATAGTTTTGTGATAAAAAATCTAAAGAAACTGCTGTATTTTATATATATATATAATATATATACATGTGTGTATATACAATATATATACATGTGTGTATATACAATATATACGTGTGTGTATATACAATATATATACGTGTGTGTATATACAATATATATACGTGTGTGTATACAATATATATACGTGTGTGTATACAATATATATACGTGTGTGTATACAATATATATACGTGTGTGTATATACAATATATATACGTGTGTATATACAATATATATACGTGTGTATATATTATATATACGTGTGTATGTAATATATATACGTGTATCTAATATATACGTGTGTGTATATATAAGATATATACGTGTGTATATATAAGATATATACGTGTGTATATATAAGATATATACGTGTGTGTATATATAAGATATATACGTGTGTGTATATATAAGATATATACGTGTGTGTATATATAAGATATATACGTGTGTATATATAAGATATATACGTGTGTGTATATATAAGATATATACGTGTGTGTATATATAAGATATATACGTGTGTGTATATAAGATATATACGTGTGTGTATATATAAGATATATACGTGTGTGTATATATAAGATATATACGTGTGTGTATATATAAGATATATACGTGTGTGTATATATAAGATATATACGTGTGTGTATATGTATTGTATACATATACGTGTGTGTGTGTGTATATATATATGTTGGCTCTAGTAGCTTCTACAAAGTGTGCAATCTTCCCGTATGTTCTCTCCAAATTACCTTGAGGTGATAGTTTTGTGATAAAAAATCTGAAGAAACTGCTGTATTTTTTATATATATATAATATATGTGTATGTATATATATATGTATGTGTATACATATACGTGTGTGTGTGTGTGTTGTGTGTGTGTGTATATATATATATATATGTTGGCGCTACTGATATAAGAAAAATAATAATTTAATCAAGTGGGCATTCTGCCTATTAGCTGAGTGGTCATCTGCTCATTTCAGGCAATAAATAGATTTTGAAACTGTATAGTAATGAATAAATTAAAATACCATTACTTTCAGTTTTCTTTTTTTTTCTTTTATTTATTTATTTATTTATTATTATTATACTTTAAGTTTTAGGGTACATGTGCACAATGTGCAGGTTAGTTACATATGTATACATGTGCCATGCTGGTGTGCTGCACCCACTAACTGGTCATCTAGCATCAGGTATATCTCCTAATGCTATCCCTCCCCCCTCCCCCCACCCCACAACAGTCCCCAGAGTGTGATGTTCCCCTTCCTGTGTACATGTGTTCTCGTTGTTCAATTCCCACCTATGAGTGAGAATATGCGGTGTTTGGTTTTTTGTTCTTGCGATAGTTTACTGAGAATGATGATTTCCAATTGCATCCATGTCCCTACAAAGGACATGAACTCATCATTTTTTATGTCTGCATAGTATTCCATGGTGTATATGTGCCACATTTTCTTAATCCAGTCTATCATTGTTGGACATTTGGGTTGGTTCCAAGTTTTTGCTATTGTGAATAATGCCACAATAAACATACGTGTGTATGTGTCTTTATAGCAGCATGATTTATACCTATGCATTACCATTCAGGACATAGGCATGGGCAAGGACTTCATGTCTAAAACACCAAAAGCAATGGCAACAAAAGCCAAAATTGACAAATGGGATCTAATTAAACTAAAGAGCTTCTGCACAGCAAAAGAAACTACCATCAGAGTTAACAGTTGTCTTTAAATAAAATGACTTGAGAAAAAAACACTAAAAAAAGAAAATGTTACTGAAAATTTTATAAAAGATACAGAATGCCAAGTAAATTATTTTAGGAGATAAAATCATTATATAATAGAAATCATGATCATCTTAAATTTTCAATGTATTTTTATTACTTAAACAAGTCATTTAGAACCCTAGCCCCTTATCAATTAATGTTTTACACTTTAATTTATTCATATGATACATATTTTATTGCCCTAATGAAATCACAGCCATGAGAAATCTCATTGTTTATTGGAGGAGGCTTAGAAATTCCCAGATATATACTTGATTTTATATTGTAGTTAGATTTGCAAATAGCAAATTGATTAAAAGGCTGGTTTACAGCCTATATACAGCACGCTTCATTTTATTGTGGTTCACAGATTTTCATTTTTTACAAATTGAAGGTTTGTGGCAACCCTGTGTGAGCAACTCTATCAGTGCTATTTTTCGAACAGCACGTGCTTATTTCATGTCATCGTGTCACATTGTGGTAATTCTCACAATATTTCAAACTTTGATCATTGTTATTACATGTGTTATGATTATCTGTGATCACTGATCTTTGATGTTACTATTGTAATTGTTTTGGGGGCATCGCAAACCATATCCATATAAGACAGTAAACTTATATGATAAATATTGTGTATGTTCTGACTGCTCCAGGGACTGGCTGTTCCTCCTTCTCTCTTCTTCCCCATTTACTGAGACATAATAATATTGAGACTGGGCCAATTAATTACCTTACAGTGGCCCCCAAGCATTCAAGTATCTCACTTTAATTTCAAACCTAGAAATAACTAAGCTTAGTGAAGAATACACATTTAAAGACAAAATAGGACAAAATCTAGGTCTCTTGTGTTCAAATAGTTAGCTAACCTGTAAATACTAAAGAAGTTCTTAAAGGAAATTCAAAGTGTTACTCTAGTAAACACATAAATTATAAGAAAGTGAAACAGTCTTATTGCTGATATGGAAGAAGTTTGAAAGATGTGGATGGAATATCAAACCAGGTGCAGCATTCCTTTAAGTCAAAGCCTCATCCAGAATAAAAGCCCTAAGTCTCTTCAATTCCATAAAAACTGAAAGAGGTGAGGAAGCTGCAGAAGAAAAGGTTGAAGCTAGTAGGGGTTAGTTCTTGCGGCTTAAAGAAAGAAACCATGTTCATAACATGAAAGTGCAAGGTGAAGCAGCAAGTGCTGATGCAGAGCTGCAGCAGGTTATCCAGAAAAATCTAGCTAAGATAATTGATGAAGGTAGATACACTAAACAATTTTTCAATGTAGATGAAAGAACCTTCCATTGAAAGAAATTATCACCTAGGACTTATAGATAAGAGGAGAAGTCAATGCTTGACTTCAAACCTTCAAAAAACAGGCTAACTTCCTTGTTAGAAGCTAATATAGCTTGTGACTTTAAGTTGAAGCCAGTGTTCACTTACCACTCAGAAAATCCTAGGGCCCTTAAAAACTGGTTAAATCTACTCTGCCTGTGCTCTATAAACATAACAATGAAGCCTGGATGACAACACATCCTTCCACAGCATGGTTTACTGAATACTTTCAGCCCACTGTTGAGATCTACTTCACAGAAAAAAAAATTTTTAATATTCCTGCTTACTCACAATGTTCCTAGTAACTCAAGACCTCTGATGTGGATGTACAAGGAAGGAAATGTTATTTTCATGAATGCCAATGCAATATCCATTCTGCAGCCCATAAATCAAGGAGTAATTTTGGTGTTCAAGATTTATTACTAAAAAATACATTTTATCAGACCATAGCTGCCATAGATAGTGATTCTTATAAGGAATCCGGGCAAAGTACGTTGAAAACCTTCTGGAATCACCATTCTAGATGCCATTAAGAACGTTCATGATTTATTGGAAGAGGTCAAAATGTCAACACCAACTGGAATTAGGAAGAACTTGATTCCAACTTCATGAATGACATTGAACAGTTCAAAACGTCAATGGAGGAAGTAACTGCAGATGTGGAAGAAATAGCAAGGGAACTAGAATTAGAAGCAGAGCTTGAAGAGGTGACTTAATTGCTGCCATCTTATATAAAACTTGAACAGATGACGAGTTGCTTCTAATGGATGAACAAAGAAAGTAGTTTCCTGAGATGGAAAATACTCTTGGTGAAGGTGCTGTGAACATCTTTAAAATTATAAGAAAGGATTGAGAATATTACATGTATTTAGTTGATAAAGCAATAGCAGACTTTGAGAGGATTGACTAATTTTGAAAGAAGTCCTGTTTTGGTTAAAATGCTATCAAACAGCATTGCATGCTACCAAGAAATATTTTTTGAAAGGAAGAATCAATCAATGCAGGAAACTTTATTTTCCCTTGAATATATGAAATTACCACAGTCACCCCAGCTTTTAGCAACTACACTCATCAGTGGGCAGCCATCAACATCAAGGTAATACCTTCCAATGACAAAAAGATTACAAATCACTGAAGTCTCAGATGATCATTAACATTTTTAACTATAAGGTATTTTCTAAATTAAAGAAGCTTTCTAGATATATGTTATGACACAGTTAATAGACTAAATTTTAGTATAAGCATAATTTTTATATGCACTGGGGAAAATTGTGCGTAACCTCTTTATTGCAATATTGACTTTATTTGGTCTGGAACCCTACACACAATATCTTCACAGTATACTTTTTCCCCCAAATATTTTACCACCTAATGAAAATAGCTACCTACAGAATAAAATGACAATTATCTAATTTTCACAATACAAATGAAAAATACAAGTTCTGTGGTATTGGACCATGGATATGATGCACGCTATTTTTAACCAATTTACTTGCTAAAGAAAACCTCTCTGATGAATTATTTCCCTGAGGTAAATGTATCATTGAAATTTTCAATAATACAATGTCTTGCACTATTAAAGAGTGAATATCTAAAAGAAACAAATAACATATTAGTACTTATTAATTATATGAGCATATATGCACATACAAACTAGTTTGAGTAAAATATAAATATTTTAAAAATTCAATCACTTAGTTTGGGAGAGAAGTATTGAAGAGGGCATCTGTATTTTGCCCAATAGCCAAAACAGTTTATATCCCTTCCATTACCAGCCCTTCCTCAATGGCATTCAATATTAATAGTTTCCTGTGAATTATACTAACAATTTTCTAAGCATTATATAAGAAGCAGAGCATATTGACAGCATTTATCTGTTCTGTGAGAGATAAAACAATGAAATAAGATTTAGAAATTCTCTTATTCTCTTTCTCTCTCTCTCTTTTTTTTTTTTTTTTTTTTTTTTTTGTTGAAACGGAGTCTCGCTCTGTTGCCTAGGCTGGAGTGCAGTGGCATGATCTCAGCTCACTGCAACCTCTGCCTCCCAGGTTGAAGCCATCCTCCTGCCTCAGTCCCCCTCGTAGCTGGGATTACAGGCATGTGCCATCATGACGAGCTAATTTTTGTATTTTTAGTAGAGACGGGGTTTCGCCATGTTGTCCAGGCTGGTCTCAAACTCCTGACCTCAGGTGATCCACCTGCCTCGCCCTCCCAAAGTGCTGGGATTACAAGCATGAGCCACTGCACCCCGCCAAAAGTTCTCTCTTAAAGATCTAGTAATCAAGCAACTTTAGGGAAAATTATTTACAATGTGTTTACTATCTAGAAATACTTTGTTTCCTTGTCATGTGTACATAGTACTTTTTCCTGTTGTTATTTACAAATACAAATATGCAGATATTCCACAAGAAGACAGCCAGAGTGTATACGAGTTAATCAGCCTAGAACTGTCCTCCATTTCTATTTACCCTAGAAGCCTCATTCCATTGTTTCGACATTGAGGAGATTCAAGAGATCTTCAAGACTTTGAAACCACAGTTATGAAAATATTCAAACTTTCTCTTTTTTTTGTATTCTTCTCTAAAATGGATATGATAATGGCACTTACATCATAGCCATGCTGTGAGCATAGATGAAATTATGTATTTATTTATATTTTTTCTTTAATTTTTAAGTTCTGGGACACATGTGCAGGATGTGCAGGTTTGTTACATAGGTAAATGTGTGCCATGGTGGTGTGCTGCACAGATTAACCCATCACCCAGGTATTAAGTCCAGCATCCATTAGATATTCTCCTTGATGCTCTCCCTCCCCCTACCCCACTCAGCAGGCACCAGTGTGTATTGTTCCCCTCCAAGTGTCTATGTGTCTCATAGTTCAGCTCTCACTTATATGTGAGATCATGCAGTGTTTGGTTGAAATTATTTATTTATAATTCTTCACCGAAATATTATTTTATTTGGAATTAATATAAATACTGCTTTGATTATAAAACTACATCCTAGCATCAAAACACCAAATGATGATTATGAAAAGTAAAATTTAAAAATGTTAACATTTGACATTTGCAATAAATGGGTTTGTGATTGAAAACCTTAGATTCAAATGTAGCTAGTTTAAACAACTTTACGTATGTTAGAATACAAGGTAAAGAGCAGACCACGTGCTGTTTGTGTGTGTGTGTGTGTGTGCTTGTATGTGTGTGTGCTTGTATGTGTGTGTGTTTAGTCTTTATTTAGGTATAATGTTGGCATTCCTTAGAGATAGTACTAATAATTCATCATTTTCTCAATGTATATTTTATGTATGCTCTAGGCATTTTACTTGGAATATATCAAACATATTTTTACAAAAATTTCTGGTAAATATTACTAACTCAAGCTTACACATGAGGGAGCTGAAGCTTACCCAGTTTAACTGACTTTTTAAATGATACTTAGAAATTAGAAAGATTTTATTCAAACTAAGAGCTATCTGGTTCTTAAAGACATTCATTATTCAATAAACATGAAATCAGACAATAATAACACATTTATTGTAATAAAATGATGTTATGGGAGTAGAGAAGCAGGCATTCTTAATATAAAATGATAATAAAAATCTTTCTTAAAAGCCCTAAAACTGAATATTGGTTTATTTTCTTAAGGTAAAATATTGAATGTATATTAAATATATTAAGATTTTAGTATAAGATATAGTTCATAATGAAATTCACATTCCTACATTATTATATATAACCAACATGAAAACTAACATATATTTCTATAAATCCATTAATAAATATTAACATATTGATCTTAATTTTATAGCTGTAGAATGTTAGTAGTGAATATTATAATGTCTTGGAGAAAAGTTTGCAGATAACTGTGATCATCATGATTTCTTAATGTTAACATTTTTCCATATTAGCTTCAAATCTCATTAAAAGTAAAAGAAAAAAAATTAGAGATTCGGCTAAAGTTTCAGTTCTTCCCTATCTACACTGTGATCACTACCTCACTAAAGTTAAATGTGTGAAGTAGATCTATGCATGTTTAGAACAAATTAAAATCCTGATTCAATATTTTTACACCCAGAGCCCTTATGAAATACCTTGCATACTACACCCATCATTGTCATCATCAACAACAGCTAAAATAAAATGTGCACTGTGAATATTTCCCCGAACTACGATTTCCTTGGCTTCCTTAAGTCTCAGAGTTAAAGTCGCTAACTTGCTAATCAAAACTCCTATGGAGATGAGAGCCAGCTTTAACTTCTACAGCCCTTATGGCTCTAACATGATGATTCACAAATCTGTCTGCGTAAAAGATTTTTCAGAGGAGTTTTTAAGCAATTTTGATGCCTCCCCACTCCATTCCTATAAGCAGATCAGTTAAATTAGGTGGTCTAATTAAATGTGCCTGCCAGAAAACTACAGCAAATACCATTCCTGATGGAGAAATTTAGAAGCATTCTTCTAACAATTGAGAAAAACAAAATGCTTATTATTGCCACTTTGTTTAAAACCCTAAAGTTGGTTCTAACCAAAGTAGTAAGAAAAGCAGTAAAGTGTAGGAAAGAAGGAACAAACTTTAATTTTCACTAAGGTTAAAAAAAAAACTTGTTCAAAATAATATATTCTTAGTTGGAATGAAAACTGACTTCTTATCTCACAGATTAAAATTGGATACAATAATCAAAATTCGTAATGATGGACCTAAATCAAAAGAAAATATATTAAATTATACATTTCCACATAAGGAATGAGAGAAATGCATACTAGATTCTAGGAATATGTATGTTAAGTGGCATATATAAAGGAAAATTCTTAGTCTTTAATGGGATAAAGCATAGGATTTTTTAAAACTTGTATATGTAACATTTGATTGACTTCCTGTTGATGCCAAACAAATTACATTATGCCATCAATACTTTAAGCGAGTTGTATCTAAAGGAACAAAAGAATACTCCTGTAGGTTCTCTCCAATAATATTTTACATCTGAGATAAAATTTCCTCGGAGATTTCAGATGGATATACATAGGAAGGCTTGAATTTAAGCTCAGCATTGACTTCCAGCATCTTACCTGACTTTTAAAGGGCACTTACAAAGTGAGTAAGTAAGGTCTCTATGATCTGTGATGGTTTCATATGCCTTTGATACTTTTGGTTTTTCTCCAGGGTAAAAGGAGAACATAGTTCGGCAGCTTCATAGCAGGGGCGCTTTGAGGAATTACTCAGCGGGGCCAGTAGGAATTAAAGAGGAGTGACAGGCAGACCTGTTCTCCCCTCTGAAAGAATGAATGTAAGGAAATGCTTTTGCCTCTTCTCTACTTTAAGGCATATGAACAAGGTCTCTATAGAGTTTTTCAGAAGCGATATTTAGTTCATTTTCTATTTGAGTTCCAAGCTGTGAACATTGGGTAAATAGTTTAGTCTGTGCTTTTCTTTTTTTAATTAATAATTTGAGAGCTTTGCACATATTAGGGTGTAGAAATAGCATGAAGTTCCTCACTCATGATTTAACAAAAAGACCTTTTGTTTTTTGCTCTTCTATATGTTGCCTCCTAAATTTGGATTCCTGATGCAAAGACTTCAAAGTTAATTTGCTTAACACTGTGAATCATCCGTAGTTATAGATGATACTGTCTACCTCAAAAAACAGTGTACCTGGTATCTATTCAATATCATAAACGGATTAGGCTCTACCTCAATTTTTAAAGATTACATTGAATTAGATAATAAATTGAAATCATAGTCAATAGACTGATGGGGCTTTTTCACATATCTCTGTCTTAAAGCCAAAGTTTTAAGTATTAAAAATATATTTTTGTTTATAAGTGTTTTCTCAAAAGTGTTTTGAAGTAATGGGCAGGAATATTCCCATTTAAAGTTTAAATATTATATACAGTGCAGTAGTAATATATATTTGAAAATATCAGTATTGCCTAAATATAAGTGCCATGAGGGCAAATTTCTTTTGTTTTCTTCCCATCTATATTGTCAGAGTCCAGAAGAGTGCCTGGTTCCGAAGACTGTTCATTTGATAAATGCCTACATCTGCATTATTTAATACCAAATTCATATGATAGTATTTTATTTTAGCATGAAACAATAGCTTAAAAATAATAAGAAAAGAGAAGAATCTCATCTGTTATTAGTAATATATTTAAGAAATGGACTTTTAAGAATATCACATTTCCAGTGTTGTGAATAGATACAGTGAGCAATTGTTTTCATCTTTGAGCTAAAATAAAGTTTGCTTCATATAGCCTGTTAGAGTTTCCCATTGTTACCTTTTAAAGTAATATTAAAGGAGCCACTTTTTGAAGGATTTTGCCCCATAGTCTCATAAAGTCAGAAAATGTCTACTTCCCCACAGTTTTGTTCTTACTGTTTTCAAGGAGCCAGAAAGGGATTTTGAAAACTCCTTATTTAAAAACAGATGCAAAAATTAATTATATTTTTCTTTAAGCCTTCAAAGGACAATGAATAAAAGTAAATTTTATCACCCCTGGCCCCCACAAATCACTAGACATCCACATAAACAATCTATTAAATGAGGAATCTCGTTCTTTCTAATAATATGTTATATTTATATTTCAAAAACTTTACTTATAATGTTTTACTTAAAATGAATAATGGATATAAAATAGATTAAGAATCTGCTATTCAGTGATTATACTTAGTTTTCCATTTCATTACTTTACAGTCCAAATTTGATGCAAAGTCCACAAAAAATACCATTCAAAATAGACATGTCTTCTTGCTAATTAAAAATATAGCAACCCAAAGATCTCTTGGTACAGTCTTGGCAGTTAGTTCCATAAGAAGACGAAGACATTGCAAAGTGAATTAGTATGATGTACTGTCGCCATAGCCATAAACAGTCGGTTTTTATGTTTAACCAGATTATGAGGTTGAGAGCATTGCTGTCCACAGAGTGCATATAGTACATGCTAAGTTGACTTTATTTGTAATCTAGCTCAATTAGATACAAGGAAAACCATAGCAACCAAGCTGCAAGTGATGCTGTCAGAGGAATTCCCTCTGATATATTTTGTCTTCCCAAGTTGGAGTTGCAGACCTCAGAGAAAGTGGTTTTTTCTCTGGACCAAACCTTATCTTCCTATATGTAATCATCCAGGGAAAACTGAAGCTAACAGCTACTCTCTTGAATTTATTCCGGCTTATATTCAGAAACTAAACTATTGCCCTAAAAAGCACTTCAGCTTCACTTGATGAAAAGCTTTTGGATGGTTAAAATAAACATGTGTTTCAAAATATTACCTCCAAAAAAAGTAAAACCTATTTCAGAACTTCTATAAGTATACATTGTATGGCTTTCCAAAGAAAAGGAATTTTATAATACATTTTTACTGGATCCTTTGAATGAATGATTATTCTGGATGCATATTCTTAGAACATACCCTACGTATCCTAAAATCTAATTTAGTTCAGTTTGGAGAATTTCCTCCAGGTGACATGAAAGAGATAAATAATATCTCCAATTCAAGCTTTATACTTAGGTAGGAAGTATCTTGAAGTAAATATGACTAAGAACAATTCACCTTCATATTTATATATCTCACCAATAAAAAATACTTCCAGGTAAAAGGAAAGAGTAATGTATACCATATAGATTCCAGCAGTTTTATGTGCTATCGAACTTCATTACACTATAGAAATTCATTATTATTTACAATCTGGAAAGGAAATGATTTTAAAATACAATGGTACATATAATAACAAACATATCACTTTCAGAGTATTCTTCAGTCATGATTTTCTTCAGCTATCAGTTAATAAAATTGATTGCCAGTTTTTCATATTCACAAATTCTAAAACGAAACCACAAACATTAAATTGGTTTTGTTGTGTGATAATTTTATATAATTTATATAAGTGGATAATGTGTAAGTTGTAGTCCTTATTGGTGGGAAATTATTTTATGTTTCAGCTTAATTTATTGTTTGGAGATAACATATTTATAAATAAAAAGAAAATGTAACATGGGGAATTTAGTTAACTCATTATGCGGACTACAGTGAGGTAATATCATGAGATTTATGTTTTTATGTGGCTCAAAACGGTACAACTGCACACTCAAATCAGTTTTACTGCAGCCGGGTATCAGAGTAACAAGAAAACAGTGGGAAAGGGTGTTCCAGTACCCTTTTTATGTATTTATTTTTGGTAGGTAGTAATCTTATATCTATAAAATTACCTTTGTTAGATAAGTAGTTTATATAGGAGATAAATTTAGTGCCTAGGGATAATTTCAAAAGAAAAGGCTATCAATGCTAATTGCAAAGAGAGACACATTAAATCAAATAATCACACAAATTCACATTCTACTTTATAATAAGATTTGAAGGAAAGCCAAACTTAAAGTAACACTGACTTTTCCAACTTCACTTAAAATAAAAAATCAAATGAAGACAAAAACATAGATTCATCATGAGCAGAATACTAAGATAGGTGTGTGTGTGTGTGTGTGTGTGTGTGTGTGCGCGCGCGCGCGCGCACCTGTGTGCATGTTCCTGACTTTCATCAATAGTTCTTAGTCATATTTAAGCCCTCAGGACCAGATTCTCAAGAGTATAAATCTTTTCCATGCTGCAAATCAGTGTTGGGACAGTGTTTAAAATCTCCAAACAGTTTCAAGAGAGAAACAGGCTTTAATGAGAATATGTGGGACTACAAAGAGACACACTGAAGTGAATAGCCAAATTGTTTGAAATGTCTTGAAAGTAATAGTTTTCTCAGTGTAATATGAATTTAAAATAAATATGATTCTATGTGCTCTGAGAACTAAAGCCAAATTCTTATTTGCATTTCAATTGAGTTATTTTACTATTTTCCATTTCAATGTTTTAAAAAATACATTAAAATGAGTCTTCAATTAGATATGAGGCTTAAAATGAAGTATTTCTCATGTGACTTTTTGTAAAATATCACCTCTAATTCTCCATTTCCTTCACTTTCTTTGTCCTAATAGTTTTAATAATTATACATATAACATTCATTTGTTAATTTAGTCTCTTCTCTCAAAGATTATCAGTCCCTGAAAGCACAGGTTTTGTTTGTTTAACTCACAGCTTTATTGCCAGCAACCGATACAATAAATGAATGACTGATCTTGAAAATTAAATAATTAAATGACCAAAAATCAAGTTGTTTTGGTCATTACCACTGTTAGCAACAGTGGTAAAATGTACTAAACTAGCAGATATCCTATTCCTAGAAAAATTTCATACTTGCAAGGGCTTCAAGAAGGGGGAAGGGAAACAAACGAGTTTGAATGCTTGACTGTCATGTGAAATCTTGATAGAGGTCATTTGAAAAAAAATAAATTTTACCTCAGTATAATACTGCCACATCAAAATCATGCTCTATGAAACAAGTGATATTAGCATTAAAAGACTATAACTACTCCACTGGGCAGAAGGCAGAGGTTTAGAATTTTGCTAGCTTTGGTCACAAACAGATTAACAGGATGAAAACAGAATCTAGTAAAAAGCAAATAAAAAAAGAAAGGAACAAAATAAATAATAATTTAAAAAAGGTCATCCCCGATACTTCATAGCGGTATGGAACAACAAGTAGTAAACATAATAATCAATATGAAAATAACATAATTTTAAGATGATCACAAACTCATCTGGACACCAAATATGTTCATATTTGGGTAACTATAAGACAGACATAGAGTTATTTCTGGAAATTGATTTTTCTTCTCACTATTCCATACATACTGAAGCTTGACAGTAGGGTTCTACGAGAAAAAACTCTGAGAACACAATAAAGGCCAAGTTCCTACATATAGGAAGAAAGAGATCTTAAGGACATGATAGGGATAAATAAAATGTGAATACACTTTTTTCTCTTCCTGGCTTGCAAGGATGCACCCAGTTACGCTTTCCTTATTAAATTTTCAACAGTTCAGGGTATTTGAGAGAGATGCTTAACTTCACCTAAACATACCCAACAAAACAACAAATAGACATACACAATCTCTCTCACTGTTTTTCTCTCTCTCTCTCTTCCCCTGCCCTCAATTTAATTTAATAAGAATTTATTTTCAGAATAAATAATTCAATGACTTACATTCTTTAGCATTGTTTTTGTATATCACAAATATAGAGACAGATTATTACATCAAAAGTTAATGGCAGTAGGTTCAAAGATCTACGGAAATGAGACATTTAATTTATAGTTAATAATAGGAAAATATTTAATCCTCTAAGAGCAGGAGACTGATCTCTTTCATTTTTTGAAAACGAATTTTCCACCATCCAGAGAAACACTTCTTAAATTGACTTGTAAACTTACAGAGATAAAAGACTTTTTGGCGTTTCTCATTAAATGTCTAATACCTGAATTAAGAGAAATATCAAACTCCTGTTTTTAGAGTTTGCACCAGAAAACACACCTAAGAATTATTAGCTATTTTGCAATAACTTAGTTGCCTTAAGAATGATCTAGTTATTGTTCAGGCGCAGTGGCTCATGCCTGTAATCCCAGCACTTTGGGAGGCCAAGGTGCACAGATCACTTGAGGTCAGGAGTTTGAGACCAGCCTGGCCAACGTGGTAAAACCACGTCTCTACCGAAACTACAAAAATTAGGCGGGTGTGGTGGCACATGTCTGTAATCCTAGCTACTCGGGAGGCCTTGGCAGGAGAATTGCTTGAACCCCAAAGGAGGAGGTTGCAATGAGTGGAGAAGGAGCCAGCCTAGGCGACAGAGCCAGACTCCATCTCAATAAAAGAAAGAATGATCTAGCTATTATTTTTGCCAGGTTTCCTTTCTCTGTGTTCAGTTTACTTTGGAAAAACAGATTTTGAAAGGCAATAAATAGGCTTTTGCCATTTCTGTTCACATTTTTAGAAATGTGGACCTAACAGGAAACTCTGTGTATATTAAATTGTGAGTTTTGTGTGTACACAAACATACAATCTTGAATAAGGATCTTTTAAATGTCTATTCTTTTAAAAATTACAGATGTTCTTTTTATTGCATGTGTTAGTTTGGGATAGCAAAGAACTAACAAAATTCCCCAAGGACTATTCAAGAAAGGATGGGACAGAGCTCAACCAAGAGCACTACCTGTTTTTGATTGAAAGGAAGCAGATAACTAGAGTTAAGCAGAAAGTCAATTAGGGCACCACTTCCTTTGCACTTCTGGATTGAATCCAATTCTGTTGAAACATCTAAAATTGATAAATCAAAAGTCTCTGTGTTTGTTTTACTCTCCTTGGATCTTTTTAGAGCACCTCACATCAAGAGATCCTTACAATTATTAATGAAGTCACATGAAAATTTCCATGATGAAGAGATGCCTTTTGAAAGTATACATATTTATAGTATTTATTTTGTATAGCTGTATATAAACAAACTTGATATAGACACAATGTTTAAGTGAAGTTTATGAGTTGAGATTCTAAGTGATTATATCCCTTTCTCACCCTAAATTAACTGATTCATATGCAAATTCATTATAATCAAATTTTATCATTCTATTGTCAACATCATTTTAACAATATAGGAAGAAATTATTATAAAGAAAATCATAAAAATTTAAAACCAGGTCAAAAGAGTAATGCAAAGTATTTTTAAATTAAATGAGAATAAATTATAAACTATTCTCTATTAGACATAATTAAGAAGAAATGCATTTTTTGAAAATTAATAGGTGTTTCATTTGAATATTCACAATGCTTACCATGCAATGCTATTAAAAACTGGTGGATTTCATATACAAGAATAAAAGGCTGACCTTTTCTCTTTTAGGTTTCACAGTCTTAGTCCTTCCTTCAGTGAGATAGTTAATTATAGGAAAAGAAAATAAAACTATACATATTCCAGGCAAAATGATAACTTATTTCCATTCAACAATGAAAAACAAATAATTTCTATCTTGTACATCTTTTACAATTTCCAACTAGATGTCATATTCTGCTCTCCCACAATCAAAGTTTGGTATTCAAGAATTCCCTTTAGGAACTTTTGCTGATGTCTCTGACTCTAAAGGCGGTCCACAATGAGTATTTTTTAAATAGCTTTGTTGAGTCTTAATTGTTATACAGTATATTTCACATATGTAAAGCATACAATTTGACAAGCTTAACGTATGTAAACATGAAACAACCATTACAATCAAGATAAAGGACGTTATGTATCACCCCCAGAAGTTTCCTCGGGCTTTGTTAAACCTTTTCCTTCTCCTACTCTTCTCTGCTTTTGCCATTCCAGACATTCACTAATCTCCTTTCTGTCACAATAGTTTGGGATTTCTAGACTTACATATTTGTGGGCTCATAGAGCATGTACTGTTATTTTTGTCTGACTTTATTCACTCAGCCTGATTATTTTTAGATTTATCCGTGTGGTTGGGTATATCAATATTTCTTTTCCCTGAATTATGAATATTCCAATGCACTGATGTACTACAATTTATATATGTATATACACATCTAGCTCTTGGTGGACATTTTGGTTTTATTATTTTGGTGCTATTACAAATCAAACTAGTGTGAACATTCATGTGTAAATCTTTGCATACACTTATGCTTTTTATTTTAGGTAAACACTTAGGATGGATTGGCAGGTTCATATGGTGGGCATAAGTTTAATGATTTTAAGAAACTGCCAAGCTGATTTCCAAAAAAATTGTGTAATTTTAGTAGTTTTAGAAATTCTAATAGATGTGTGGTGGTATATCATTGTGGTTTTAATTTGTATTTCCTTAATGATGTTCAGCACATTTTCATGTTGTTTTTTTTTCAGTACACATTTTGGGGTTAAGTGCGTGTTCATTTTTTCTTTTTTTTTTTAAGTGGGCTATTTTATTACTTAGTTTTGAGTTTTTGTACATGCTAAATGATATATGTCTTTTACAGATGTGTTATTTGGAAAAAACTTTCTCCCAGACTGTGGTTTGACTTGAATTCTTTTAATTGTATTGTGAGAATACAATTAGAAATTGGTCTATCTCGTTAAATGTTCCATGAGGTGCATTTGACACACACAATGTGTTATTAATGATGTCTCCACTAGGCCATATATATGAGCATAACAATATTACAGGCCAAAACCAAGTTATGTGTAATATGCATCAGTGACCTGGCTCATTGAAGAATTGATGACTCCCAAAATTTAAAAACCTCCTATTTTTACTATTTAGTACAGTTAATTGGTAGCAAAGTAAAACTGCAGAATAATGAACCTTGATGTGAGAAAGACCTTTGTGCATTATTAGTTCTCTTAATCATGTATAACTTTGTGTACTTTCCTCACATGCATAGAAGGGGAAATACTGTTTTATGGATTGTTAGGGGGACTGAATAGTATAGTCTCTGAGTAAGTAATTAGCACATTCTAGGTGCTTCCTTATTATCAATAGCATAATGACAAGGAAATTAAAAATTCAACCTTTCCCCAAACATGCGCACACAACAGAATACTTCATATAAGAAAATAAAGGTCAGAAAGATGTAAATTGTTAAGTATTTTGAATAGCTAATTGTGGAGATCTCTCTCTCTATATATATATGATCTATATATACAAAATTAGGATAGTACAGAGGCTCTTTAATTCTCTCTGCATATGAAAAAGAAGCCTGATAAATCCACACATGAAAAAGTCTTCTTGGTTTATATTATGACTGCTTGAGGACCCTCAAGAACTCCACGAATTCTGAGATGATACTTTATCTATAATAATGTAGGTCATAAAAATGATTCTAATACATTTGAGAGGCAGGTATGAGGGACAACAAGGTTTTTAATATGTTAAATATATTGAATTAATCATTCTTACATTCTTTAAAGAGAATGTGATATAAATAATCACTTTTTTATTGTGAGAATAACCCTAAAATCTCAAACACCATTTATAAATGAGAGGACAAAGTACTTCCTTACCAAATATCACAGCACCCATAGTATCTTGAAATAAAATTAGAGAAACATTAGCCATTGAGAAAAAGTCACATAATTGTACCCTTTTATTTATTAAATGATAAAGTGGAAAATACAGAAATGTTGGGCTTTGCACACTGTTTAGATTGAGATAATACATTTCTTAGATAAATGTGCCCTATATTCCCATATTGCACATACAGAGATCAACTGTGTCTGGCTTTTGAAGTGAGAAGATCACTTTAATGAACTTAGATGATATGATAGGTGACTATGAATCCTTAATAAATAACTTCAAAATAAAATAATGTTCCCCATCATCACATGAGTGTGGATAAAGATGTAGCTGTAATGGCTTTGCATAAATAAGTGTAAAAGAGGAAAGCTGATACAACTCTAAACAGACATGTTTAAGAAGTATGATTAAGTCCCTGGGATTCCAAAAATATTCTAACATTATAAGATACATCAATGAGTTTAATGTCCATTTTGGCAAGCAAAAACAAAGCAAAAAGATAAATGTAAATAAAATATAAAATGTAATAAAGAATATAACTATGCCGTAGTGCTTAAGTCTACAGATGGCAATTTCTACTTAACACATACTATGTGAGATTTTTGCTTGTTATTATGAGAACGGGGAAAACATTAGAGAAGAGAAAGGCTTTGAGGTCCCATGTGCTTCCCAGCTTATTTCTTTTAGGCTCCATGTTTGACCTTCACAGATCCTCATGAAGGTAAGGACAGAATAACAAAACACAAGAGATCATTAGCTGGGTAGAGTATAACACATCACTTGGGATACCATTTGTCTTTATCCATCAAAAATATTTATTATTTTTCAGCTTCCTACAGAATATGTAGTGGTAGGCCTGGCACATGTCATCATCCAAAGTGAGTATAATTTTCTTGACTTTGGTACTTGCAACCATCTGCATAAAATATATTGCAACTCATCTAGACCTAAAGTTGTCCTCTTTCTCTGAAAAACTACAGCTGCTGTAATTCAATCTTCAATAAAAGACATAAACTCATGCTTAATTGTACATATACATAATATAAAGATATTGCATCACACTCAAAAGGATGAGCAAGTCAAGGAAAGAAGGGGGTCATATTGAGAAAAATAATATCAGAAAAGGGAACCTTATCTCACGTTGGAAATGAGTGGTCCTTTTGACACCGATGCACCATAGGAAATAGAGGACATGGTTGAGAAATACGTTATCAATGTTCTAAACAAAATTCAAAAGGCAACTGAAAATTAGGAGTTTTTTCATGTCTTTTGGGTGCCAGACCATCATGTCTATTCTATTCAGATCATTAGACAGTCTGGAAAAGATTGGAATATCTTTAGAGGAAATGCTGAGAGAAAAAATAGGCAAATTCTATCTTCTAACATACATTATCCTAATATGTGAGTCAGTAGCCTTGTGAGCAAGGCCACTGTATTGGGAGAGCATTTTCTGGCCTTCAGACCTACTTTAGCGCAAAAGCAACATAGGATTCAGATCTAGCGATCTCTCCTGAGATTATTACAGTTTCTATGTCCGATCAATAGCGAGAGGATGGTGAATAAAAGTGTGGTCTCTGCTTCTAGCCTACAACATTTGTGAGAAGAAAACTTAGATAAAAGAGTGATATATTCAGAGAGAGGTGTTTTGGTATGTAAGATAGGTAAATGCCAAAGGCAGAGTATGGTCTCTTGCCTTCACATGCCTTTGAGAATTCTGAAAGCCTCATCAAAGTAAACTTTGTAGTTTATTATTGTCAAAAAGAGGGGCACTCTGAATTCTAAGCTTTATTAGCAGTCATTAGTTCTTACGTGTTATACACATCATCTTAGCAGAGAATTTAGCTAATAAGTGGACCAAAACAGGTATTTGTAGCAAGGACAGGTGGTTTTGAAGAAGGCTGTAGAATGTGCCTCATTTTTTTTTACAGCCAGCAGGATTCAAATTCAGACTTCATCACAGTGCAAAGTGCTGGTCACTACTGTGCCCTAATCAAGGTCACAAATCATGTAGAGACTCTGACTTCAGATGTAAAGGTCTGGGGGAACAAGGAATGTCATATCAAAGAATAAAAGAGGCAGAGGGCATAGTTCTTAACACATTTTTATTTATATGATCATGAGGACTTTCTGAGTTATACAATACCTGACACTTCTTGTTCCTCACCCCACATACATACACCCCCAGACACTACTTTAGTGAGAGAATTTGGAGGAAACATTGGCAACACCAAAAGACTGAGCATTTTTTATTCAAAAGAGACCAAATAATGCACAGGTCGATCAATTATATAATTGGATTTATTTATTTCTCCTCCCTAGCTAACAAGAATATGGAGGCTCCTGTTGTAGGCTGGATTAGTTACAGTTTAAGTAAAATAAATTTTACTTTCTCAGTAGATCAAATATTTAATTTTGTCAATAAATTAGTGTGATCTAACTGTAAGAATAATGTGAAGTCATTTCCTTGAAGACAAGGAAAAATATTTTAAAATTAAAAGCTATCAAAAACAGCAGTGAATAACAGGTAAAAGAAGAAACACAGTATCTAGTAAAGTAAAAAAATGCAAAAAAAAATTCTCACAAATCAAAAGAAAAGAGTAAAGAGTAACCAATAATTAAACAAAAAACATTGAGATGCATGGAGAATTTATCTGCAATATTCTGTCACCAAATTAGGGAAATTAATGAAAAAAAGAGTGATTATAAACCAATAATTAAACAAACAACATTGAGATGCATGGAGGATTGATCTGGAATATTCCATCACTGAATTAGAGAGATTAATTGAAAAAAATAAATGAGAATGGAAATAATAATAATTTTTCTTTTTTTTTTTTTTTAAGATGGAGTTTCACTCTTGTCACCCAAGCTGAAGTGCAATGGATCTTGGCTCACTGCAGCCTCTGCCCCCCAGGTTCAAGCAATTCTCTTGCCTCAGCCTTCTGAGTAGCTGAGTTTACAGGTACCTGCCACCACACCTATTTCTAAAAGATATTTTTCCTCAATTTAAAGGAAATCACATTTTAAAAATTTCATTTCCAGGCAAACTTAATGAGAAATGTAACATAATACATCTCCTCCTGGACTTTTCAAACATTCATGACAAGGAAATATAGAAGATTGAGAGGGAAAATCATCCAAAGATATTGGAATTAGATTGACACTTAAACTATCTACATTATTAGACACTGGGGTATATTAGGTGGCCCTCAGCTTGAAAACTTTCAGCTTAAAATTTTTATTCCAGCAAATATGTTACATGTGTTCATAGTAAATAGGAATTTTGAAATACACAAAAAAGAAATTTTTAAAAAATTCTAAAAAATACACTAAAAACCAAAAATGATAATTAATACCCAGATTTTTAAAAATATGAAATATGTATTATAATGCACTGAAAATGAGAAATTTAACCATAAATATTTATGTGATTACCATTGATTGAATATACAATTTATTAAGCATTTGCTAAGTGCCATTTAGCTAAATATTTTAACTAAAATAATATATTTAATCTGTAAATTATTTGTGTTAGGTAAGTCCTCACCCCAACTATTATCTCCATATTCTCACTGATGATTTAATGATGCTAATAAAGTAACTTGTCCTTGAGCAGAATAACTTACTTGGTTAGTGTGTATGTGTTTCGGGTGTGGGGGTGCATTTCCATGAGAAAGCATATAAATATTATTTAAAAATTAAAACAATAAAATTTTAACCCGAGATTAAATTAAATTAACAAATACTGAAAAAGAGTTGGGTATGTAAACATTCTCTATTCCTCATTTTACAAAATAAAGAGTAATAATTTCCCAGATTACATAAAATATAATGATTCATACTTATGACAGATAAAACTGTTATAGAATTTCTGAATTATTTATACGACAGCTCTAAACAAGTGATGGAATTAAAGCTTGTTCTTCACAGGTTCTTAGAATGTGACTATAGGGAGAAGAAAATCAGTTATTAAATTCTAGATGAGTTACATTGTGGATAGGTCAAACATTTCTCTCACTGTAGCCTTGCTTGTCTAATCATCTGATCACTGGAAAAGCAGCGTTTATACAGTCTGTAATCTGTTTGCTTGCTGTTTATAATAATACACATATTATAATACATTATCAATTAATTTCTTGAAACTTTTGCTAAGCAGGTACATATGACATGATCATTTTACTTATTTGAATTCAGAAGTGTTTTTGTTTTGTGTCTCTTGTCCCATAGAAACATAGCCCATCTCACCAGAAACTTGTCATCTAGCTGGAGAGACAACACTAATACAATGTATTGTCAATGGACAACAAAGTGCATTCATAAAGCAATATATTGTTCAGTGCAATTAGAAGACAAGGGGTTTATAATCTGTGGTTACTTATAGAGTATACATGATGAGGGTAAAACACACTTCAGGTTAGCAAGGCTATATAATGTTTAGGGAAGAATTTAGCAGTCATGCTTGAAGAAAGCCTTAAGTGATAGCATAGGTAGAGAGGCATACAGAAATTATTTTATGAACCATCTAAGCCAAAACAAAAGTAATGTGGGCTAGCCAGACTTAGAAATAGAGGATACAGCACAGGAAAGAAGAGATACAAAATTAAGAGGTTATTCAGATTGACCTGAAAGTTGAACTCCAAATTGGAAACATTTTGTAGTTCAAATATCAGTTATTTGATTGTCTATACGTGTAACAAGCACAATGTTGAAAGTGACTTTTATTTCTGTGTTAAAAATTCAGTTATTCCTATGGCCAACCAGAAAGAAACCAAAGGTCATAAAGAAATAAAAATGGCATGTGAATGAAGGAAGTCTGTTTATTATAGAGCATTACAAAAATAGGAGAGATAGAATTAGCCAAAGCAGGCACCTTCTGCTTGCTTAATGTCCTTTGGGCCTGTATATA
Organism: Pan troglodytes; assembly: GCF_028858775.2. Taxonomy (NCBI): domain Eukaryota; kingdom Metazoa; phylum Chordata; class Mammalia; order Primates; family Hominidae; genus Pan; species Pan troglodytes. The sequence continues at coordinate 67,293,858 of NC_072406.2, forward strand.
AGTAGTGAATGTTAAATATTCTAAAACACTCTGGAAGCCTGCCTTACCAGCACTGATTAAAAGAACTGAATACCATATGTAACCAACAGATTTCCTTTTCGTTTATCTGCTACTGAGAATACTAAATATTTTCTTATCTCCATCACTCTTAGAAGTTCTCTTGCAACGTGCCTATCTATACATATTCATCACTCTGACAGCAGAATCAAGAATAAAAATTCAGATAAGAAAGCATGATGTTCATTCTTTTATCTTTTAAATATGAGACATACATAAAAATAGATATTTGAAGACAGCTTCTTAGAATGAACAATAAAAATAACTACAGTGTATCCTCATTTTACCCTGATAAAAGTAGAACAATGGCACATACCAATCATTTGGATTGTGGCTACTCATAATTCCTCTTCTCCTAAAAGTCAACCATGAAGGGCCCATCTATAAGAAATCCTAGATTTACTGCCTCAGGGATTATACTTCTACAGATTACTCCTAGCCTACTACCACTCAGGCAGTAGGAAGAATGATCTAAGCACTCAGGTTGAAGACTTTGGAAGTCATAGCAATTCTTGAGCTGAATGTCTGGGTGAGGCTTCATTGTACTATACTCAGACAAATACCTCAAAGACAAGAGATAAGTTTAATATTTGAAAAACTTATTCCATCACTACTGTATTTTTACACTTTCTGTTCTCTGAATAACAGCTTAGAGAAGAGGATTTTGCCCCCTTTGCACTGTTGTCTCATTTGTCAGAGGCCAGAAAGATTCTTTTAGTAATTTAACTATATGATGCCAACTAATAATACTCCTAAAAGAGGCAAGAAATTTCCTCTGCAAAACATTATTTTGTTTAATTTGGGATGTTTTTATTGCAATTTGTCTTTCTGTTTTGGTTACTGATATTTTGGGAACCAAAGAAACAATAGTTCTTATTATTTTGAGGTATATATCACTAAAAAGAACAAGCTGAATCAGTCAAGGTATTTTTTAGCCATACACGTTAGTCTACTTTTCTTTTAAAATTTATTTGGCTATTGGTGATACTATAGTTGAAAAATAGCTAAGGGTATCTAAGGGTATTTTTTTTTTGAGATGGAGTCTTGCTCTGTTGCCCAGGCTAGAGTGCAGTGGCACTACCTCGGCTCACCACAACCTCCGCCTCCCAGGTTCGAGCGATTCTCCTGCCTCATCCTCCCGAGTAGCCAGGACTAGAGGTACGTGTCACCACAGCCAGCCAATTTTTGTATTTTTAATAGAGACAGGGTTTCACTATGTTGGCCAGGCTGGTCTCGAACTCCTGGCCTTGTGATCCACCCACATTTGCCTCCCAAAGTGCTGGGATTGCAAGGGTTAGCCACCACGCCCAGGAGTATTTTTAAAGAAACAAAGTAGGTAAACATAAATGCAAATCAGTTATTTTTTATTTAACTTTCAATTTTATTTTACTATAGTCAATTAGAAACCTGCATTGAAAGTATAATCATAAAGCATTCACATCTAATTTTGCCTCCTTCAAAAACTAGAGTAGAAACAGCTGAGATATACGAGTTTGAAAAGATTCCAAATTCTTCTATCCAGCTGTTGACTTTTCTGAAAGTTCTGGTGAGAATATAAGAATGAAAACATGACTGAAATAAGGAACTACAATGCTTCTTTCTTGATTTATTCCCTAGATTAAGGTGCAACTGAATTTCCCAGCCAAAAAAAAAAAATAGCTTAGCTCCATGAACTAGATTTTTACTTGTAATATGAATGCCAAGTCATGCCAATAAGATGTTTTTTTAAAAAATGTTTCTTCTCCTTAAGTTTTCCTAAAAGCCAGGGCCTTGAAGATTGACATTTACTTTTCAGATTTTAATATTTCTGCACTTTCTTCCTTCCTTTTAGCAACCACTCAGGCAGAACAACATTGGTTACAAGAGTCTCTTCGAAGAGAAAAGAGCCACAAATAAGTGAATTGGCATATCCAAATGCTTTTGTTGTTAAATGCAATATTTTCCCCTAATAATATACAAAGTAAAAAAAAAAACAGTGTTTCTAATATTAAAATCTCAGGTAATAAGTTAATTCAATTTAATATTAGGTGCTTTTATGTGACTCCAATAAGCAATTACATATTGAGAATAAAGAGCCATACACATATATTTTAAAAAGAACTCTTTCAGGGTCTTACTATAACCCAAATTCAGATTTTAGGTTTTATGTTTTTCCAAATATTGATTACTTCATACTTTCCCATGGTCTTGCTCCTGTGGCTGTTGGATTTGGACAAATGTTTCTACATGAGTTACATTCTGTATATGAATTGCTGCATGACAGTTGCCACATAATATGTTGGCAAGAAAGTCTTTGTTGGATGGCAAATAAATTAAGCAAAACAAACATTTGCATTCTGCTTCAAACAATTAATACTGTACTTGAATAAACCAGCAAATAGTGGACATCTCTATACAAGTGGGTTTTCAATAAAGGGAAAGAACAATCGCAACGTAATTGCAACATATCGATGATAGTTGTAACTTGAATTCAAAAATCAACACTCTACTTATGATTCTCTTTTGAGATACAGCTCTTAGTTTGTAAACCGTTGACATGAAATTTTAAACATATACTTGAATATTAAATAAAACATAGCATACCTTATTTGCAGGTCTTTGGAATGGTATTTCGAAACATGACAATGCAAATTCCTGTAAATAAAAAGAACTTATTCAGTCAAAGGCATTTTCTAATTTGAATCGAAACAACAATTATGTATTATTTAAAAGAAAACTATTTGTTAACTACTAAGTATTTCTTTATAACTTCTGGTGTTTACATATTTTGTAGCTTGTTTTATATGTTCTTACAGCCAGAAACAAATGTAATGTATGTGTGTACCATTAGAAATGTGTTAATTCTACTTAAATTTTGTATTCACAAAATGTTTTAAGTGCTTTTAGATTCAGATATTAGATCATTTTGGAAACTAAGTTTTCAAATTTCACAAGCAGTATGGAAATAATGCATAAGGCATATTGTGTTTGGATTTGATATGCTAGATATTTTACCTAAAACTGAACAATAAATATAACTGAATATATTTGATGATTACACCTGGGTATTAAAATAGCTTATGAAAAAATCCTTCTTTCTGTATAATATAGTTTGGATATCCCCTCCAAATCTCATGTTGAGATGTAATCTCCAGTGTTAGAGGTGGGGCCTGATGGGAGGTATTTGAGTCATGAGGAAAGATCCCTCATGGCCTGGTGCTGTCCTGGTGACTGTGAGTTCTCGCGATGTCTGGTTGTTTAAAAGTGTGTGAGGCCTCCTCAGAAGCAGATGCTGGCACAATGCTTCCTGTACAGACTGCAGAACCATGAGCCAATTAAACCTCTTTTCTTAAAAATTAGCCAGTCTCAGGTATTTCTTTATAGCAATGCAAGAACAACCTAACACATAGTACATATATTTAATATGTTCATTTATTTAAAAATGGAAGAAGGATATATTTCACACTGTAATATTTTGAAGAATATCATAATAAAGTTTTGGATAAAATAATACAATAATAAACTAGGGTTATTTTCATATCTTGAAAAAACTGTAATTTATTATGTTGGCTTTGAGACAAGATATCTAAGTTAATATTTAAGAGAAGATAATTAAGGAATATTCCAGGATGATAATCACACTATATTTTATTTATATTTCCCAGATTTTTCAGCAACTCTTTCTCTCAATAAGATAAAGATATAATCCATTGTATCATTTTTCTAGCCAATAAATACCTAGTTAAGTACTTATTGGAATACTGAATTTTCTATCCAATAAATACCTAGTTCAGTATTGTTCTAACGAGTATTTATTTACTCCCTGGAATGAGGCAGACTCCTATGAAAGCACTTTCCTTTTTAAAATGTAGTCCCAAGGAAAACAGTACAAGAAACATTTTGAATCCTGAATATATAGAAAGCATGTAGCATGAAAGATTCTAGTTCTAACCATAGTTTCAGTATAACATGTCCATTTAAAAAATACAAAACTGGTAAATTAAAAGAGTAGATGTATATTTGTTAATGCTAAGTGTTTTACTACAAAAGCGAAATCATATATGGTGCAATAAGAGACAAAGGTACAAAATCATAGAAGAGGAAGGAAACTTGGAGATCATGGAGACTGGACTCCCTTTTTCTGCAAGATAGAGTCTTGCTTAAGTCATGCAGCACATTCATAACAAGCCTGGAATTGGAAGCTATCATAAAAGTAACGATTGCCATTTAAAAAAAGTATTATTACACGAAAAGAAATTCAGCTGTATGAAGTTCCTGTAAATAATTCACTTTCTGGATGTAGAGTATTTATTTGTGGAAATTAGATGAATATAAAGTGGATCTAAGTTATATCCTAATACATTAAGATGATGCAAATAACTGATGCTGAAATAGTTTATCCTTAAGGTATTTTTTAATTCATTAATTTTTACCTTAATATTTCAAATTTTATTATTTATCACAAGGACACGAAAGCAAATATCTATTTAAATGGTGCTTGCTGTCTTTTTCAGCTGTTTCTAAGAGTGAGAAAATAAATTTATAAAGTTTATAAATTATCACAGGAATGGTTTTATTTTTACTTCATGATCATGATTAAAGATAATTCCCCTCCCATCCCCTCCCCTTCCCTTCCCTTCCGTAATTTTCTTTTCTGTTTTTTGAGATGGAGTCTCACCCTGTGGCCCAGGCTGGAGTGCAATGGTGCGATCTTGGCTTACTGTAACCCCCGCCTCCCGGGTTCAAGCAATTGTCCTGCCTCAGCCTCCCAGGTAGCTGGGACTGCAGGTGCCCACCACCAGGCCTGGCTAATTTTTTGTATTTTTAGTAGAGATGGGTTTCACCGTATTAGCTAAGATGGTCTCAAACTTCTGACGTTATGATCCGCCCGCCTCGGCCTCCCAAAGTGCTAGGATTATAAGCATGAGCCACCGTGCCCGACCAAAGATTATATCTTTCTATTTGTATTACTCTTATAACTTTCTAACAAAGGAATGACATATTTTTCAAATATGTATTTCAGTAGAAAATAATTTTTAGAGTTGCTTAAAATTTGCTGTGCATTCCAATAATAAAGTGCTTTTTTAAAAAAAGACATTTAATCAAAGCCTCCCTAAAATGTTTCTCAATTGTAACAATTAGTATTCTTTATCTGCCTATGCAATTAACTGTAAGAAAAAAAATTAAAACATATACACCCACAAAAGATTGACTGTGTTGTTGTCACTAATTGTTTAAATATTTTACTTACTTATTTAAGGCATGTTCAAACTTATTGATCACTATATACCAGGTGTATCTGCCATCTTCCTAGACAACTGGAATATATCAGTAAACACATTTTTAAAAGTCTTTTACTTCGGCACTTACTTGGCAGCAATACCCAGGAAATAAACAATGTGCAACACAAATAAAACAAGTAAATTATATATAATATTCGAACGTGATAATTTTAAGGGGAAAATTGTCAGTGTAAAAAAAGAAGGTTGTGAGTAGGGTGGCTGAAACTTATAATATTTAATAAACAGGGCAGATTGAAGGAGATTTGAGCAAAGTCTTAAATAATCCTTGTTGATTTTATCTAAAGTTTAGGATAAAGTTTGTTAGTATTTAGTTAAGGTGGTAACTGAATAAATGATAAAAGTTAAACTTGTTTGCATTTCAAAAGGAAGAAATTAATTTCAATCCATAACTTTTACAAATAAAAATTGCATTCTACAGATTTATTCAGGAATGCCTTTGACATTAAAAGCATTGCTATGATTTGGTTTTTTAACACAAACATCACCAAGATATATTCCAATTTGCTTAAACAAAAAGTTTATATATGACAATGTATAAATGGCAACAATACCTTGTTCTAGATATGAATTTCACTACTGAATAGGAGCATAGTGTGGAAATTAACCTTCAGCGACCCAGTTTATGTCTCAGTTTCAATGTAGTAAACTTGTCACAAAATATTTTAGTTTCAGAATAAGCAAACCAAGCTACCAAAAAGCTCCTCCCTTTATCTTGTAATTAGAGTATTATGATAGTATTGGTCAACAGGCAATGTTCAGATTGCTTTAGGAATTAATTATTAAAAGATGCAGCACTAGATTTTCACATTTAGGATATCATTTGTGCTCTAGACCTTGTGATAACAATAACCAAGTGAATATTAAAATAGAACAAAGCAGCCAGGTGTGGTGGCTCGTGCCTGCAATCCCAACATTTTGGAAGGCCGAGGCAGGTGCATCACTTGAGCTCAGAAGTTAAAGACCAGCCTGGGCAACAAAGTAAGACCCCCCCTCCACCATCTCTACAGAAAATTAGCCTGGTGTGGTGGCGTCTGTATGCCAGCTACTCAGGAGCCTGAGGTGGAAGGATCACTTGAGCCTGGGAAGTGGAGGTTGCAGTGAGCTGAATGACAGAGTGAGACCCTGTCTCAAAAATAAATAAATGAATAAAATAAAATAGGACAAAGCTAGTGCATTAAGGTTACAGTTTTCTGGAACTGCTCAATTGGTACAATTTTATTGCAGAACCTCATCAACCAGTGTCAAGTCTCTATGAAATATATGTAATATTGCTTTTGAATGTAGATTTTGGTGTTTATAAGACACAGATAATTTTATCATCTGGTGGCAATATACATGCTAATAATATGATTTATTCACGAATTTGCCTTATATTTTAGCAACTGACATACACACATATATTTATTTCATGACCACATTATTTTAGAGATTTACTCCTACCTTAAATAAATGTCATTTTTTTCTAACATGTAGTCAATGTAATTTACCTGGCACCTACATAGATAGTATTATGTAGTCCTTATATGACTCATATTATAATCCATTACTTCTATAGAAAAACCTCACTGAAAATGACTTGATAATGCTTGTGAATATATAGTTAAGATCCCTATTGCCTGTTTTAATAAATCAGTTTGAGGAAATAAAAGTGAAACATTTGTAGTCATTTATTTCAAAAGTTCTAGGAATAAATCCTATAAAATATATTTGGGAGATAACCTAATTATTATGGAATGCATTCATTTCTTCTCATCAGAAAATCATAATTTTATAACTGTGCATCTGAAGGTCTTCTATATAAATATTTATTAAGCAAATTTACCAAATATTCATATTGATAAATTCCATTCAAATGATTTTTTTTGCAATGTTACAGGACCCGTTCTTCCAAAAGCTCATGAAATCACAGCTTCAAATTCACCAGTAGTTTAATGTAACTGAAACAAGCAAACAAACAAATGACTGTCTCATTTATATTCAAAGAATGAATTTTATTTTATATCTTGATATTGAGTTGTTGGACTTAATAAGCTCTATACCTACTTTCATATATTATCATGTCAGATAAAAAACAAATGTGGATGCACGTGCCACTACCCTATTTGAAAGAGCTGATACACCACTGATACTGTTTGGTTTTGTGTCCCCACCCAAATCTCATGTTGAGTTGTAATCCTCAATGCTGGGGGAGGAGGCTGGTGGGAGATGATTGGATTATGGGGTCAGATTTCTCCCTTGTCATTCTCGTGATAATGATTTCTCAGGAGATCTGGTTGTTGGAAAGTGTGTAGCACTTCCCCCTTTGGTCCCTCTCTCTTCTGTCACCATATTAAGAGATGCTTGCTTCTCCTTGCCATTCTGCCATGACTGTAAGTTTCCTGAGGTTTCCTCAGCCATGCTTTCTGTACAGCCTGTAGAACTGTGAGTCAATTAAACCTCTTCTCTTTATAAATTACCCAGTTTCGGGTAGTTCTTTATAGCAGTGTGCAAACGGACTAATATAACAACAAACCAGGAGATATGTCATTTCTGGGCGAAGTATCAGTGCCCTTACTGAGGATGTATATTTGCCCTCTCCCCCAAGTGGTTGTAATCTGCTCTAGATAAATAAATTCATGGAATGTTTGTGCCTTGGTTGCATCTTCTCATTAGCTATTTATTTCAATCATTTGAGAGGGAGGGAAAGAGCATGGGCTTTAAAGACAGCCATAGATATGCAGTTTTGTGCTGCAATTTCAGCAGTCACTGTACTTGGGCAAGCTGCTTCATCTCCTCAGGTTATAGGTTTTTCTTTTCTAATTAGGGGGATTATCTTCACAATGTATATAATATGGAACCTAGCCTATTTAACAAGTAATGGCTTTTATCCTTGATTTTTCAAATTAGACTTTGTTCTTTAGGTGGCCAAATATATATGAGTATTTTCATTGCCCTTCCTTTACTCAAATGCAGAAAAGAGTGTCCTTCATAAAGATGACGGTTGGAGGTATGAAGGAGGAAACAGACTAGGTACGAAAGAAAAGAAGGGATACCAAGCCAATAAAATGAACACTACAGTGTTCGTTTGGATGGGAAGTGGCTACATCACTAAACAATTGAATATATGGCTTTTTTGAACATACAATTTCAAATTTTATTATATTCTATGTGTTTAAAATAGTCTTAGCAAAGCATTACTTATTACCTTTAAAGTAAGTTGAAGCTATTATTTAATTCACAGGTTAAGAAAGTATATCAAATTCATTTTGAAGACCATTCAGACTTCCAAAGTATAATAGCTAAGAATATGATGATCACTTTGTTTCCCATTAGAATGTTTCCCTGTATAGGTCACATATAATATTGTAACTACAAAAACAAAATGAAATCTGAAAAATAAAAATAGAAATAAGAAACTAATCCTATTTTGTGTCTTTTTTTTGGAAAAAGTATTTTATGAAGCATTAAAGAGCACTAAGTATAATTAAACTGTAATCCAGTATTAGAAACAATTTAATAATAGTTCATTTCAAAAATAAAAGTTATTGTAGGTATGACCATGAAATTTCCCGACACCTGATTTAATGCATTGTGCTAATTTTCTAAAACAACTCAGGGGAACCAAATCATTTTTTTCCACAAACACACTATTCTGTATGTCTTCATTTTATTGCAGTGTTTCAACAGTTATTTAAATGGTAGAGTTCATTTGTCAAGGGAATATGAAGAGCATGGTTCCCTCCCACAACAATAAAACTACAGGCTGCCAAGTCAAGATGTATAATTGGTAATGCTGAGCCATTTATTCTGAGTGCACTCTAGACAATGACATATTATTACTATTATGGCACAAATAACTGCCTTTTTGAAGCAAATGTTTTCACTGGCTTTAGTTAGGATGCTGTCCTATTCCTTTTAACATGATACTGATGCCCTCAGTTTTATTTTATATATGTCAATGAAACAATATCATGCTGTGAAATTAAAGATAAAAGCAAAACTAAAAATCATTGGTTGTTTTTTTGTTTCCCCTCTCTCTCCTTTTAACTTCAGCTTTGCAAAATCACTATATATTCTGCTGTGGAAGTACAATTAATGTTATTTTCTTCTTATTATTATATTTTAACTTTGCATCTTAAGCCTAAATTTTAGCCTATTCATGTAAGGTTGTACTTTAAACAATACCTCCAATAGATTTTCATACTCCATCTAACTATACAAAGAGAAGAGACTATCTAGTTACAATTTATGTATTTGATTGTGGTAGCTTATGCCTATCCTAAATATTTTCCCTCCTAGGTCAACCTGGTTTGGGTTCAATTATATGATGATTAAAAAAAAATCTCAGGTTGGAACAAAATCTATATAATAAGATGACAAAATACTTTCATAACTATTTCAGTTATAGCTTCTACTAAGTTGCATTTACAGTGATATATTTACATAACAGCATAATGGATAGAAATATAAAGAGAGAGACCTTTTGTCTCTCTGTGCCATCAGAATGAACCATGACATTTAGGTGCCTTGAGGAAAGACTAGAAATAAACTACCAATCAGGCAAATGAACAAACAAAAACAGAATAATTTTTTTCCTAGCTGCCCCACACTTTACCACATCACTTCAGTATGCCCCACTTCCTTAACTCTAATCAATTTCCATGTGCCATTTGAGGTACCACAGCTCACTCTCAGAAGGTCAAGAGGTAAAGTGTGGAGAAAAGGGAAGAAGGTGTGTATAAATAATAAAAAAAACAAAAACAAAAAGGACAAAGATAAAATACAAGATAAATTAAAATTATATTTTTAAATTAGCTATTGTTCCTTGAGCATCTGCTATGTATCAGGCATTCTCTATTACCTATTTTGGTTCTGGCCACACAACTACACTATGAAGCAGAAATGACTGTACCTCTTTCAAACTCATGTAAGAAAACCAATGTTCAGAGAAGTTGTCTGAGGTCCCACACCTAATAAATAAATGACAGAGCAAGGATTTGGCCTCAAAGTCCAGATTCTTTCCTCAGTTGCATGGTGCCACATTATAAATATGTTGATACACTGAAATAGAAGAATAATATCAAAAGTATTTCTTTTTATTTTCTCTCCAACAGGGATTAATAATAATAATTACGTCAGAACTTGGGCACAGGCTTTAATCCTTAAAATTCTTTTAATCATTATTTTATCATCATAAGCACATACAAGCAACATTGCATTTATTTCGCTGAAATGCATAAAATCCTGGCATAGCCAATGAATTTGTTTGATAAATTATGAGATAAATTCAGCTAATGGAGTTTCCAAGCATGCTGTCAAAGAAATAGAATCATGCATTTATGAATTTTTCCATATTTTTCTTCATTTCTAATGCAACTAATTATTTGATCTCTTTATCACTTTAAAAGCTTTGTAATAGTTCAGATGATGTGAGATTATTTGCAAACAAGATAAGAAATGCCAGTTCCTGGGACAGTTACAGGAAGCCTGAGAAGGCAAGGCTTTTCAAGGAAACTAGGTTGTGAAAGAGAATATTGCTATAATCCTTAGAAAGCTGGATAGAGTTGTCTTTTCCAATATTAATATGAGGCTCAATAGTTCCCTATGGACAGGAACAGGGGTTGAGATCTCTGAGTCATGCAGAACTCTTCTGTCAAAACAGAACAGTTGCAGGTGTGTCATGAATACAAAAATTTCTCCCTCTTAACATTTCCTTTTCAATAGGATAAGCCACTTTTAATGCAGCCGATTAACCGATTTACTTTCTAAATATGCTCAGATTTACTTTCTAAATATACTCAGATTAAGTTAAATTGGTTAATCTCATTTGGCCTCACATCTGGTAACAATGTACAATTCAAAGGTTTACATAAAGGGAACTCTTTAGTAAAGACAAAGGAGGAAAAGGCAAAATCTTTCTCTCACCCTAAGGTCAGAGTGAGCTTCCTTCAGGCATTAAACTGCCGAAGAACTGCATCTAAGCAACAAGGGAGAGAAATCAAAAGGGGCTGGTTCAGAAATTTCCTAGGTAGAAAAGAATCCAACATCCAATTTGTAAATTGATACTTCCAGAATATTATCCACATCATTGAAAGTCTGCACAAGAATCATTAGCAGTGGAGGACCCAGATGACTAGTCTCTCTGAATATTCTCTTTCAAATACAACAGTCTTTAAAATACAACTCAGAAATCGATTAGATTATTTTTTTATTTTCTTTCTACTTTAATTTAAATTGCAACAATTTAAATATATTTTCAATCCAGGTCTGTTAATAATTTTACCAAGCTCACATTAAAATAAAAAATAAATTCCAAAATAAATGCATTCATATGTACATACAATTTGATGATTTTAAATTTTATTTTGTTTTCTCTATGTTTAATTTCATAATTTAGACCCCAGGATTTATTTGAGGATTGTTTGAAATAATGTAGGCAGAACAATTAGCTCAGTGCTAGGCTCTTAACTAATTGCCAGGGGTAATATTCCTCCAACATCTCCGTGTCAGCTTGCTTGAGAAATAACCTGGAGGAGAGAGAGTGCACAACATTTTGCAAATTCAAAAGGTAAGAGAGGTTCATTTATAAAGGTACATCCTAGTATATAAGACAGCAAGTACATAGGAATCCATGACTGTATGTTGAATATTGTTATCAGATATGCTAAGAAATGTTTAAAATCCCACCATCAGTGTCTCCCTAGGAATTTCTGTTTTCTCATAAGATTATTAGGTCTTAACATGCAGGCATCATGTTAACATGCAGAAATCATATTACCCTAATAATTGTTGTCTCCTCAGAACCTGGCACACTGTCTGGAAAACAGGAAGTATCCAGTAAAAGTGAGTTTAATTACAATATATTGGCCACAAACTTAATGGATCCATGTTTTCTGCTTTTTGTATGTGCACCATCACTCTGCATTTTCTTTTCTTGGCAGAAGTCACAGAGAAAAGGAAAGAGATGATTCCTTTCCATGAGTGTATATTGGTAGGTCATTGATGACTCAGCTATAATTCAAATGTATATTTTTCTCTGGGGAAAACAGGTTGTATTTACTAAACAAGAAAGCAAAATTAATGACACTAATAAATATATGACACACTAAATATATTCCAGGTATGCTTCTAACAGACTAACTGAAAAATATCTGATTTTCACCCAAAATAATTATGCATGTATTTCTTCTTTTTTATATTCTCCAAAATGTATTGAGAAGAAACTGAATCAGAAAACAACCCTTCCTCTGGATACACTATAAATCCCCCTGCAAGCACTACAGCATTTTTACTGTTGACAATTATTTCTTCCACAATGCAGTGTCATGTGATGAAGACGTCACATACTGAACTTAGTATTTATCCAGTCTTTAGCTGTGTTTTCACTGTAGGCTCTCTTGGTCTCTGCCCTTTGATTCACATGAATCCTCATTATTGTTCTGGTTGTTGCTATTGTCATTGTTAAGGCCCCCTGGGAACACTCATTCCTATAAATACAATGTTCTCCAAAAAAAAATGAAATTTATCCTCTTTGCTCCCCAAATTGTCCCTTAAATTAGTTTATGTCTGTAAGCACAATAATAAACCAATGAGGTATATGTGTGATATTGCAATATTGTGATCTAGGGATAATTATTTTCTGTACTGCAACCCTTTTAAATTCCTAATGATATAACTGAAAATAATTTTGAGAAATTTGTATAGATACACCATACCCTATTAAAGCTGGTCTTTCTCAATAAAAGACTGGACAACCCTAAGGTAGGCCTAAGAAGTCAAGAACCCTGGCCCCTCTTTCTGAAGAAGTATGCTGTTACATTGCTGGGATATTCAGACAGAATATTCTGCTGGGAGAAACCCAATCCAGAACTTTTCAGAAACACACAGGCTACAGAGACATTGTTATGGGATCCTCAGGGTGTCACTTCACCAGCTGGAAACCTCTGTGGCCAGTGGTGCCTTTGCCTGAGTTTTGCTCTGGCCCACTGGGCTGGTTCTGATAACTCAGCCTGGCAGGCTGTGCTCAACTCTGCTACATGCTTGGATCCCATGCCTGCCGAGGGTGAGCCTGGCCCAGAGTGGCAAGGGGTGTATGAGTGAGCATGGGGTTCAGTCATGGTGCATAGCCAGGCACACTGGCTGCGGCATGGCAGGCAACTCCAGGTGCTGGCACAGTCACCAGCTCCCTGAGAGACTGTGGTTGGACAAGGCATACCATAACCAGCTTCTACAGGTGATAGTAGGGTTTGCAGTGTGGTGCCAGAAACTTGGAGACACCAGGAACTGCAGAGCTCTAAATAGGCTGTCACAGCCCTGACCTGGGGAGCTTCTAGGTCTGGGACCCCACAAGGCCACAGCTCTTACCTCCTCTCTTCCCTTCTTTTTGTCACCTGCAACATGGCAAGCAACAGGCAATTTTCCGCCCATATCATGTTACAATTACAGCTCTTTTAGCCCTAACATTTGCCAGGTCCAGAGTTCTTGTCCAGAGTTCTTGTCCTGCATCCAGGAAGAAAGAGGTATGCAGACAGGTGGAGCTTTATTGAGCAATAGAACAGCTCAGAGGAGACCCGCAGTGGGCAACTCATTCTGTAACCAGGGTGTCCTGGAGAGTGTTCAGCTCTCAGCAGAGGGGGTAGCTCTTCTCCATTAGGCAGGTCATCCCGATGAGTGTTCAGCTCTCAGCAGAGAGGGTAGCTCCTTTCTGTTAGGCAGGTCATCCCAATGTGTGTTCAGCTCTCAGCGGAGAGGGTAGCTCCTCCGTTAGGCAGGTCATCCCAATGAATGCTCAGCCCTCAGCAGAGAGGGTAGCTCCTTGTTGCAGCTGGTCGTCCTGTCATCTCTTCAGCTCTCAGCAGAAAGGGTAACTCCTCTCTGCTAGGCAGGTCATCCTGATGAGTGTCCAGCTTTCAGCAGAGAGGGTAGTTTCTCTCTGCAGCTAGTTGTCCCATCATCTCCTTGAGCCTGGCAGAGCCCAGGGCTTTTATGGGCCTCCAAAAGGAGAAAGTGTGTGCTGATTGGTCTATGTGCTGTCATGGGTGGGCCCAGAAAAGGCACCACAAGTTCTCACTCCAGTCTGCGGGACACAAAGCCAGGTCCCCAGGCTTCAGGCCTTCCCTGGCTTGAGGTGGGGCTTCACCAAGACCCCGTCTTCCTCTGAGAAGCCTGATAGCCTCCTGCCTCTGTTCATGGTGCCCAGATTATTAATGCCAAGGGATGCCTGCAGGCCAGTGCAGAGGTTTCCTTAGCCCCCGTCTCAGCCTCCCTCCCAGGCTTGTTTGCACCCAAAGTCTCAAGGAGGCCAAGGTAGCATGGGGCTGGCGTATCAGCACTGCCTCGAGCATGTGCACCCCTGGACAGGTTGTGATGACACCTAGGACTGGCCTCATCTTTGTTCCCTGATTGAGCAGGCCCAACTGTGGGGAGAAGCCAGACAGTGTGAGCAGTCACTTCTGAGCCTGCGGTGACAGGGAGGCCTTCCTGGGCCCTGAGAGTGCAAAGATTCCCTGGTCCATAGCTGCAGCTTGGGCAGCTACAGCTGTGCCTGGGACGGTGAGGCTCCTGCCTGCTCCCAGCTCCCAGAGCACAGGGGTGTCTGGGTCACAGCAGCTGCTTGGACACCTGCAGTTGCTCCTGGGGAGCAGCCACTGGCTCTGTGGAGCGCAGCACTGCCTTGGACCTGCTCCACTTGGGGGCCCTTCTCTGTTCCAGCCTTCATGCTGGAACAAACTGCTCCCCGATGATCAGGTGACTCAGCCAGGCCCCTCACGATGGCTCCCAGGGAGGTGGTCTCCAGGGGGCTCTCAGGGGAAGGCTCTGGGGACTGTCCTTCTCTTCTCCCCATTTTCCTGGTGATGCCTTCAGCTGGGTGCTTTCAGGCTACCAAAATACAGCGGGGAGCAAAGTTGAGGCCATGGCAAAGACCCCAGGCCTGCGAGCAGGTCCTGCCCATCTGTGCAAGGGTGGGGGTGGCATAGTTAGCTGCTTCAGGGATGTGGGTCACAGGGGTCCCACTGCCACCACTGCTGCTCCCACAATTGCTCCTTCTGCCACCACTGACACCTCCCCACTGCAGCTGGCTGGATGGCGGCACCTGCTCCAGATAGCCTGTGGTGGCCATCAATACCACCAATACCTTCTTCTGTCATCAAGGTGCGATCTCCCCTGCACCAAGTGGGGAGAGTTATATATTCCTGAGCAAAAGACTCCATTCACTCTTAATTTACTCCAGTTCTGAAGGTAAAGATAAACCGGAATTACAAGCATATTTTTTTCCTTATATTTAAATGTCTATGTCATCTGTTTAATGGACTGCTTTGTTTAAAAAGAGATATTTTCTTAGTCTCACCACAGAAAATAACAAATAACATTTTGATTAGATTAAGATAGATGTCATCGTTGGAAATCTAGTCCTAACCCTGAGGATTGAGAATGGTATATGATCCACTTCCTTTCTGTGCACAATATATTAATCCCCATCAGATCACCTAACTACAATGAAAATTTGCCTGACTACCCCTTCATTTTACCAAAATTCTATTGATAATACCTACTCCAACATTTTCAACTGATTTTTATCCTTTGTATGCAGAATAAGGTATGCAAAACAATAGGTTTTTGTTAAATTTTCATTCAGAAAATCAGTGAACTATTAACTATTTGTTGAATAAATAAATAAATGAACAAACAAGTAACAAACCAGTATCAGCAGAGATTGGATCCAATATTGTATCTCAATAAAATGGGACTGCATCATGTGGTCAGGGTTCACCAGACTTCACAGTGCAGAGGCAATTGAGATGGGACAGTGGAAACCATAATTATCACAGGGTGAATCAGCGTAGTAAGAAAAAAGGAAACAAAGACATGTTGGAGATGAGATTAGTGCTCAGGTATCAGAGAAAGATTGGTCGACAAGAATGGAATGAAAATAGTTCCATAATCTGGAAAGGATGAAGTGAAATATCCGCCCTAGTACATAATTTTTAAGACTTTGAGTTTCATTCTTAGTTTTTCTGGCAGCCATATTCTGAGGCAGATAACACAGGTCTTCAGATGCAGATCACACAAATCTTCAGACACAGTTTCACTGGTTAAGCTCAGATTTCATAGAAGGAGTTCATTTCTTACTATGATTACTTTGCAGGGGAAGAGACATATTTAACAAATCTAAACCTCCATTAGCCTTGTATCAATTGGTACAAATTTTTGTTATAAGTTTTAGAAATCCTAAAATTATACTGATTTAAGGAAATTAATTGGTGGATATAAATGAAAAGTTTAGACATGCCTGGATATACAGGTTCAAAGAATGATAACAGGCATAAGACAATAAACTATTTTTAATAATCTATATGATGGGTATAAAATACAATAAATGAATGATAAAAAGAGCACAGTACCTAGAGAAACACACACTCAACTTTACTCTTTTTAACTTTTTGCCAAATGTTTTCAGATTTTGCTCTGTTAGGCATTGATATGATATGGCTTTGTGTCCCTACCTAAATCTCATCTTGAATTGTAATCCCCAGGTGTCAAGGGAGGGACCAGGTGGAAAGTGAGGGGATCTTGGGGTCGGTTTCTTCCATGCTGTTATCCTGATAGTGAGAGAGCTCTCATGAGATCTGGTTGGTTGATAAGTGTCTGGCAGTTTCCCCTGCACTCTGTCTCTCTTGCCACCTTGTTATGATGTGCCTTGTTTCCCTTCACCTTCTGTCATGATTGTAAGTTTCCTGAGGCCTCCCGGCCATGCAGAACTGTGAGTCAATTAAACCTCTTTTCTTTATAAATAACCCAGTCTCAAGTAGTATCTTTATAGCAGTGTAGAAATGAACTAATACAAACATCCATTGGTCTTTAACTGTAGCAAACCACATTCATTATTATTATTATTTCTATTGGTGTAGATATGGAGAAATGACATGATATATGAATAGTAGGTTTGAATAACATTAACTTTCTTACATTTTTATTCTAGACTTGTTGATTCTGTTTTGTGTGTCATAATACAGTGAGTACCATTCCATAGTAGACAAATTTTAAATATTTTCATATATATATTTATAAATAAATGCTAATTCAGTTACGTTTAATAGGTATTTACCAGTAATATGAAATTAAAAATGTTATATGGCTTTAGGAAGACACTAGATATAGTTTGGCTCCTTGTTCCTACCCAAATCTCATGTTAAATTATAATTTCCAGTGTTGGAGGGCCTTGGTGCAAGATGACTGGATCATGGAGCAGATTTCCCCCTTGCTGTTCTCATGACAGTGAATGAGTTCTTATGCCAGCTGGTTGTTTAAAGGGTGGCAACTTCCCCTGCTCTCTCCTGCTCCACGAGGTGAACATATGCCTGCTTCCCCTTTTGCCTTCCACCATGATTGTACGTTTCTTGAGACCTCACAATCTATGCCACCTGCACAGCCTGCAAAATTGTGAGCCATTTAACCCTCTTTTCTTCATAAATTATCCAGTGGGGACTCAGGAAGTTCATTATAGCAATGTGAGAACAGACTAGTCCAGAAATTGGTACCAGAGAAGTGGTAAATCACTATAAGGATACCTGAAAATATGAAAGTGACTTTGGAATTGGGTAATGGACAAGGTTGAAACAGTTTGGAGGGCTCAGAAAAAGACAGGAGGATGAGGGAAAGTTTGGAACTTCCTAGAGACTTGTTAAATTGTTGTGACCAAAATGCTGAATGGAATATGAACAATGAAGTCTCAGCTGAGGAGGTCTCAGATGTAAATGAGGAACTTATTGGGAACCGGAGTAAAAGTCTCTCTTACTATGCTTAGAAAAGAAACTGTTGGCATTGTGCCTCTGCTCAAGATGTGACCTGGCTGCTTCTGAAAGCCTACACTCATCTGCATAAACAAAGAAATGACCTGAAATTGGAACTTATATGTAAAAAGAAAGCAGAGCCTAAAAGTTTGAAAAATTTGCTGCCTAGCCATGTGATAGAAACGAAAAACCCATTTTCTGGGGATGAACCCTTTAAGCTAGCTGCAGAAATTTACATAAGTAAAGAGGAGCCTAATGGTAGTAGCCAAGACAATGGGGAAAATGCCTCAAAAGCTTTTCAGAGAACTTGTGGCAGCCCCTCCCATCACAGGCCCTGAGGTTTAAGAGGAAACAATGGTTTTGTGGGCCAGGCCCACGACCCTTCTCCTCTGGGCAGCCTCACGACATAGCACCCTGCATCGCAGCCACTCCAGGTCCATCCATCAGTGGGTGAAAGCCCCAAGCATTGGCAGCTTCCATATGTGTGCAGAGGGCAAGATTTGAGTCTTGGGAGCCTCTGCCCAAATTTCACAGGATGTATGAAAACACCTGGATGTCCAGGCAGAAGAATGTGGAAGGGGCAGAGCCCTCATGGAGAACCTCTACTAGGGTAGTGCAAAGTGGAAATATGCGGTTGGAGCCGCACACACAGTTCACATTGGGGCACTGCTTGGTAAGCTGTGAGAAGAGGGCCATGGTCCTAAAGATTCCAGAATGGTAGATCCGTCAACATCTTGCACCAAGTGCTTGGAAAAGCCGCAGGCACTCAATGTCCGCCTGTGAAACCAGCTGTGGGTGATGTACCCTGCAGAGCCACAAGGACAGAGCTGCCCAATTCCTTGGGAGCCCACCCCTTGCATCAGTGTGTCCTGGATATGAGAGACAGAGTCAAAAAATATTATTTTGGAGCTTTGAGATTTAATGACTTCCCTGCTGGGTTTTGCATGGGGCCTGTAGCCCCTTTGTTTTGGCCAATTTCTCACTTTTGAAATGGGAACATTTACCCAGTGCCTGTACCCCCACTGTATCTTAGAACTAACTATCTTGTTTTTGATTATAAAGGCTCACAGGCAGTAGGGAGTTGCCTTGTCTCACATGAGACTTTAGACTGTGAACTTTTGAGTTTGTGCCAAAAGGATTTAAGATTTTCAGGGACTGTTTGAAAGGTATGACTGTGTTTTGAAATGTGAGAAGGGTGTGAGATTTTAGAGAGGCCAGGGACAGGATGATGTGATTTGGCTCTGTTTTCCCATTCAAATCTCATGTTGAATTTTAATTCCCAGTGTTTGAGGAGGGGCATGGTGGGAAGTGATTGGATCAGGAGGGAAGATTTCTCTTTGTTGTTCTCATGATAAGGAGGTGAGTTATCATGAGATTTCATTGTTTAAAAGGGTGTGGCACCTTCCTGTTTGCTCTCTCTTTTTCTTGCTCCAGTGATGTAGGATGTGCCAGTTTCCCCTTCACCTTCTGCAATGATTGTAAGTTTCCTGAAGCCTCCCCAGCCATGCTTTCTGTGCAGTTGGCAGAATTGTGAGTCAATTAAATCTCTTTTCTTGATAAACTACCCAGTTGCAGGTACTTCTTTATAGCAATGCAAGAATAGACTAATACTAGCTTTAATGTATTTTTGAATTAAAATACAATTGTTTTTATGTAAGCATATGTAATTCAATAAGTTTAGAGAAAGAAAAATGTTTGCTAATTATTATCATAAAAATGTATCATTTGAGGAGATTAAGGCCATTAGTTTTCTAATACATAAAGAATGGGAGTGGGGTGAATTGCTATGTTTGTAAACTTAAAAACCTAATTCTATCTACTATCATAGCTTGCCTGTCTGCACAGAATTTCCTTCCTATCATTTTAATAAATTGAGCTCTTAACTTCCTGACATTGTGCAACATTGGAAATTGAACACCACTCTGCTGTGGGTTTTATCTTATTGTGGTTTGGCGTGGTGGTGTGTGTGTATCTATGTGTATGTGTATGTGTGTGTGTGCGAGAGAGAGACAGAGACATATCGACAAAGAGAGAGCATATGTTTAATCAGACAAAGATTCCAGGCCAGCTGAGTAGAGACATTGACAAGAGAGAAATATCCTAACTTTGATATGATTTCTAATCTAATCTATAGAGGTTTTTATCAGTTTCTTTTGAATAACCTTAGTTTTAAACATGCCTAGAAAGTTATTTTATATAATTAAGCATTTTGGGGAAAAGATTTGCTGGTTAAAGATCCATATATCCTAGAAAGCAAAATTTTGTGCAAGGGATGAGATTTACTGTGGTCCCTGCCTTAATTTTGTCTAATGAATCCAACTTACAATTATTCTCAGCATTTCCTCATCTTACATTGACTGTATTAATAAGACAACTTTATAATCACACATAGTTCTGGGGTGGAATCTGGGTGGGAAAATTGCAAATTATTGGAAACAAAGAATGTCTCTCCATCTTTTGTAATAGTTTTATATTAAAATACCAGAAATTAATGGAGAAAACTGAGGAGGCAGGGTCCCATGCTGTTCACTGAGGTCCTATATTAGGCGGTGAAACAAAAAAAATTGTTAAATAACACATGGTCAGTGTCAGCTTTGTGAAGCACTTATGTCATCTTTCTTCCACTAATCACAGTTGAAAGTATATTCAGAACTTCGCAACATTCCACCTATATAAGAAGCCTTCCAAAACACTGAGTTTAACATTTGATTTACATAACTTTGCATTCAAATTTGAATTTGTTTTGCAGTGATGGGCCAGTTTGAAATTATTTATGTCAAAATGACATAAATAAAAATTGTTTTAATCCCTATCTCAGTCAGTCATGCTAAAATTTCATCTGAGATTTTCCTAATTGTTACATACAATCAAGATCAAAGTTACTAGTTTTCCATGGAAACTCAAAACATATGGAATAGCGGGCCTCATGCTGGAAACTGTAATCTTGCACCTTAGTTTTCCACTCTGGAAACTAGGCGATGTATTAAACCTCCTCTCAAATCCTCATTCCTTTGAGAAATGACAATAACTGAGTCCACTTCATAGGTTCATGCTGAAAACAGCATTAGATAATCTACATAAGGCTTCTGCTAAGAAATTCATAGAATACTCAGCTTTTCCCAAATTAGTTGGGATAACTAAAACCCTTCAAATCTCAGTGGTGTGTGGCTACAAAGATTTGCTTGACATTCATATTATTTGCTAACAGATGGTAAGTGTTGTCCTCACTCAAGGAGCAGTCCTTATCTCCTTGAGTGAGCAGTCATGCCATTCTCATGGCAGAGCAGAAAAAGCAAAGATAGAAGCTTATGATGGGTTACTTCTTTGTGGCATATGCCACTTTTTACCCTGTATCACTGGTGAAACCTAGACATTTAGACATACGACACAGGTCTAATCATCAAGTTATAGAAAATAAAACAGTCATAGTATCTACCGCAATGATCAATTATTTATTATCATTGTTATTGCTAAGAAGTACTATGTACATAAAAGAATGATCAAGATGTTTACCATTCTGGAACTCATGGAATATATGGAATAAATTAGAGGGCTGTCATGAACTTTGTGTCTAAGATCTGATGATATGTGTGCCATATGCTACTTGAAGGTTGACCAGTACAATCTCTACAACAGAAGATTGATCCCACTACAAAGCTTCATTTTTCAGTCAAGATAATAAGTAAGTTAATATCAGATATTAATGATGCTAATATGCCTTAGAAAAAAATCCTCAAAATTATTTGGAATATAGGAGTCCATGAGATAGAAGAGGGCTTTCATAGCTATGAATGTTACATGAAACTCTGAAGTTTTCTCCTGGGGATGGAGAAATAATGTACTCTTTGATTATTCATGCTTACATATAAAATGAGAATTCATAACATGTAAAATAGAGGCCTCTGGAAAAATTTCATTCTCGATAGGGGTGACTGATAGGTGTGCACTGTAGCTAGGGTTTACATAAAGTGTTAGTACTGAAATAATATACAGAACACGTGTAATTTGAATAAGTTTTGAAAATCAAGTATATTTCAAGGACAGGCCACTTCCAAATTGAGCAGGAAACCTTCCTCCTTAAGCTGAAGTTTTCTGTATTAAGAATATTTCATTCCCATTCCGTAAGATTCTAAATAATTATTCAAAGTACATGAATTTGTATCCATTAAATATCTTGAGATTACCTATTTATTTATTTATTTATTTATTGTGAGATGGAGTCTCACTCTGTTGTCCAGGCTGGAGTGCAGTGGCATGATCTTGGCTCACTGCAACTTCCACCTCCTGGGTTCAAGCGATTCTCCTGCCTCAGCCTCCCAAGTAGCTCAACTTACAGGCACCTGCAACCGTGCCTGGCTAATTTTTGTATTTTTAGTAGGGATGGGTTTCACCATTTTGGTCAGGCTGGTCTCGAACTCCTGACCACCCACCTCAGCCTCCCAAAGTGCTGGGATTACAGGCAAGTAGCTCAGCTTACAGGCACCTGCAACTGTGCCTGGCTAATTTTTGTATTTTTAGTAGGGATGGGTTTCACCATTTTGGTCAGGCTGGTCTCAAACTCCTGACCACCCACCTCAGCCTCCCAAAGTGCTGGGATTACAGGCATGAGCCATCACACCTGGCTGACATTACCTAATTTTATTTACCTGAAAATATTTGTTGTCTCCCCAAGGTGCATATATAGGAAGTCACTACAGAGTTTTGACACTATCAGCTTTCTCTTTTTAGTAAAACTTAAATGTATTAGGTGACTAGAGCAAAAGGAGAGCTCTAGTTCATATGTATTATATGGATATGGCATAATATCATTCCTCATCTGGTATCTGTCTGAATAGCCACATCTATCAAATCTATTGTTTGCTCTAAGTATAAAACCAGCTTAATGGGGTGATTTGTTTAAAACAAAACATTTTTAAAGTTTCTATTTTTTAAAGCTGTGTATTATGAGCAGAAAAATCATATCTTTTCCATCCTATGGCATATACTTCAGAAGAACTTTCTTATATTCTAAGGAGCAAAAGCCATCATTACACATCTCACAATCCGATATCACCTTTTATATCTATCTCCCCTCCTCCAAAGATGTAACTGATTTTTAAACTCCATTTATAAAAATTAAGCTGGTATTTTCCAAATTGTAAGATTAAAATTGGTAATATTTGACTTGAATACAGAGTGCCATGACCGCTGATTCTTGCTATTTCTAGCAACAGGGAAAGGGGAGGATTTTTGGGATTTTTTGCAAGTGATGAGAATGGTAGATGGCTTGCATCTTGGTATGTAGTGCTTACTGTCACATAGGAGAGTCCCAGCAGAAAGATGACCATGTATGCAGGACATAATACACAGAAAACAAGAAAGAGTACAGGTAGAGTGAGCTCTTTTTTCATCAGGAAATTAGAAATTTAGAAGACATGAGGCAGATGGAAGAGTGTTGAATAGCATTGGTTAGAAACAATGCCTATGGTACTGGACAAGAGTAATATATTAGTTGGACCATAAATACGTAAAATGCATTTGGCTAGAACATATGTATTGTAAAATCAAAGACTTAGATTTGTGTGGTGGGCAATATTTTCTGTGTTTAGTAGACTTGAAATTTATCAATTTAGAAGATTTAGCCGATAGCCTTTTTGTCAGAAAAATAAGAAGAGCCCTAGAGGAGACTCTATATCCCTAAAACCAGATAACTTAATTGTGCAAAGAACATAGCTGATGTCTGAACAAACAGGCAAACATTTCTGCTAAGAACAGAATAGTGAGGACATCCTGTCATTGCTAGATGACTTCAATAAGGGACTCCTTCCTTACCACCAATAATGTGAAGATGACAATAAACCATATTCAAATACAGTACATCATAATACAACTTTGAACTCATTTATTGCCTGTGCTATGATTACCATCCCTGTACTTTGCACGTCTAACTCAAGCCCATATAGAGCATACAGCTCAAGTGAAACAGCTTCTGGGAAGGCTAGAAACTATGCTCTGTGACTTGAATACTCAATGCAACCAAGCCTGCCTCTAAAGAACAAGGGGCATCAAAACCTGATGTGAAGAATGAAGACTAGAGGTGGTCTCCAGAAATTTTTAGATAATTTAAATTCAAGTTCCTTTTGGATACCATAAAAATGGGGAAGGTTCTCTGTGAATGTAACTGAGTCTGTGTTTCCTTGACAAATTTGTGCACTAAGGCATATTCAAATGGTTTAAAAAATAAAAGAAGGAGATATATTTTTACTCATATATGTTGGTGGAAGATATCAATACTAATTATCTCAGTACACATTTCTATGAGGTCAGTTATACATGTATGACTTTTTTTGTAAACTGATATTTAAAATTTCTCTCACTTACGATAGTGATTTTCTCCCTGATTTTATTCAAAGCTTTTCTCCCTCTCCATACTTTAAGTTTCTCATGAATTCCTTATTTATGTTAAACATCATAACCCAAACAATAGCTATGCAAAATGCATTTTTTCTTGCTTTTCTAGCTTGTTAAGGGCTTTATTTTGAGAAATTATGACCATACACTTCTATTAATTTTGCTTCAACTTTTCCAGCCTTTTCAACTATCTTTGATTGGAGGATGATGAAATTACATCACTCTGAAATTAAACAGAAAAATCAGATATGACAAGTCCCTTCTTGGATAGGTTGTATTATATGAGGAACAAGAAGTTATAGAAAAAAAAATGAGCATAGTCAAATTATAGGATTTCTTTTTTGGTTTCTTAAAAAGCACCTTACAACGGAGAGTAATTCTCATTTAAAAAAATACTGTTCCATGGAATTATAGACTGTAAATAGACTAAACTAGAATATCTGGGCCAACACTCTCATTTAAGAGATGAGATAACTTTGTCTCAGAAAAAGGAGCAGTGCCTTTGTGAAACACATGGCTAATTTGTGGCATCACTAACATGAAAACTTCAGTTTCCTGATTACACACTGTTATTAATATGGTAATTGCACTAACACCAGCATGCGCCATATTAAACATTTGCTTCTAATTGCATGTAGATACACTGTTTCCTTATATCCCAATATTACTCTTTTTTAATAAAAAGTGAAAACAAATAAAAATACGTGTATGTATAAGTCTATAGAAAGTATATATTGTTCTCCTTAGCAGTCACCTTTTCAAATACAGATGCTCCTCAACTTATGATGGGTTTATGTCCATATAAACCTAATTTAAGTTAAAAATATCTTAAGTGAAAAATGTATTTAATATACTGAATACACCAACATCATAACTGAGCCTAACATACCTTAAACATGAGCAGAACACTTGGATTAGACTGGCGGGGTGGGAGCTGCAGCTTGCCAGAGTATGACATTGCATATCACTCATTTAGGAAAAGATCACAATTCAAAAATTTAAGTGTAGTTTATATTAAATGCTGTTGCTTTCTCACCATCATAAAGTCAAAAAATTGTAAGTTGGACTATGATAAGTCAGAGACTGTCTGCATAATTGTTTCAGTGTTAATTGTTTGTTTTCTTTTATACATTCATGTTCCTTGAATACTCTTTTTTTGGATTCCATTCCTGAACTTATTAGCTTCAATATATAAATCAGACATGTGATATTATTTAAGCATCCCTTGTGTAGTCATGGTTTCCCTACAATATATGATTTCTGTTCTCATTTTATAGGTAGGAACATTACATAGGGCAAGATCAACAACTATCCTTGAGCCTCATCTAACCAGCAAAAGGGATAATGTTTGCTCAATCTCTATTAGCCTGAAACAATTTCACCCACGTTTTGTACTTGATTTACTTTCAGCTGTTCTTTAGGAACAATTTCAAGCAATAGTGCCTTTAAGATACTTCTTCTGAACCCCAAAATATAAAGCCACACATATAATATCTCTCTATGCATCCCAGAGTAACTCACATATATCTCTTTTGCTTTGGATATATTACCCTTACTGTACAGTTCTCTATTTAATTTTTGGTGCTTTTCTGTTTCTGTTTTGTTTTGATTTATAGTAAATACTAAACAAATGCTTGCTGAATGGCTTGGCCATAACTTTGACTTTAGACTGAAGGACTTGTCTACATTTCTCCTCTTGCATTGTCCTCCAAGCATAGGTAACCCAATAGATTTGAGTTTAAACGTTACTTTCATATGAAATATGAACTACGATTTTCTTCCAGAAAACCAGGCAACATTAAAAATCTTATACAACCTTCCCATTTGGGGATACCACTGAAATGCTCATAAATTCAATGAGGTTTGGGAAAAAAAGAAAGTCCCTGTAACATTTGAGAATTCATTCTGCTTCTTGTCATCACTGGGACTATTTTTACCTTTGTCTTTCCTAAGTGGAACTGTAGCCCTCATTCTTCAGAAGCATAACAAGGGGGGCATGTATTTATTCTTCCATCTAATACATGATTAATAATGATCTATACTCCTCTCGTTTTGAGTTGAATACTTTAAGTATCCATACTTTTTAATATTCTCTATGTTCATTTCAATTTTTAAACCATTCATTACTTCAGAAAGACGTGACAATGAAAAACAAAAATTTCTCGGCCAGGCGCGGTGGCTCACGCCTGTAATCCCAGCACTTTGGGAGGCCGAGGCTGGCGGATCACTAGGTCAGGAGATCGAGACCATCGTGGCTAACACGGTGAAACCCCGTCTCTACTAAAATTACAAAAAATTAGCCGGGCGTGGTGGCGGGCACCTGTAGTCCCAGCTACTCAGGAGATGAGGCAGGATAATGGCTTGAACCTGGGAGGCGGAGCTTGCAGTGAGCCGAGATCGCGCCACTGCACTCCAGCCTGGGCGACAGAGCGAGACTCTGTCTCAAAAAAAAAAAAAAAAAAAAAAAAAAAAAAATTCTCCTGTGTGTGTATATATTAGGCGATCAGGACATGTGTGACTGTGGCATTCCTAAGAAGCATTTTATACAAATTAGAATGAGCCTTAGTCTTCTCAAAGTAATTATTCCCTGAATACTTTCATTTTTCAACCATAGAAACCAACTTATTGAACCCGCAGAATACACAAAGCCTTTACTAACAAGTGTGAATTGAGAATTGTGAATTTCTACTTTGGAAACAAGTTTGATGAATAAGAATCATAGAGTAAACACGGTGTTTCTATTATCTTTTAGTAATTATGCAGTTGTACCAGAATGGAATATACACAACTATTTTCCAAACAAGAGGCAGTTGAAAACTGCCAAAAGATTTGAGGCTTCATCTTGGCTTTGTAAATGTAATGATGAATTATTTTGATATAGTAACCCACAGTCTATTGACTGATGACCATCATATCATTAGGAATAATAAAAAAGTGCCTTAAAATCATACTGCCTGCCAATGAAGCCCCATTCTTCTCATGAGTGGGTCTGTGGCATTTCCTCTTCTGTTATCCTCATTTCATGTGCGTGTAGTGTAAACTTTATTAGAACTGATGTTACAAATGATGCCCTCTTTCACACTTCTAAGATGTGGTAAAAGACTCTTATCCATAACCTAGAAGAGTTAAATTCTTGCATCTTACCACTCTCAATTTTCCATGCTATTTAGAGTTGAATTTTTCAACATTATATAGAGGCTTGTCCAAATTTCATACTTTTTGCTTAACTTTATCTTTGCTTCCTGATTCTATTGCCTCAATATATACCCTCATGAACTTTTATTATTTTTATTATTATTATTATTTTTTACTTTTTAAATTTTAAGTTCAGGGGTACATGTGAAGGTTTGTTGTATAGATAAACTCATGTCCCAAGGGTTTGTTGTACAGATTATTTTGTCACTCAGGTATTAAGCCTAGTAGACATTAGTTATTTTTTTCTGGTGCTCTCCCTCCTCGTCTCCTCCCTGCTCTGGTAGGACCAAGTGTCTGTTGTTCCCCTCTATGTGTCCATGTGTTCTCAACATTTAGTTCCCACTTATAAGTGAGAACATATAGTATTTGTTTGTCTGTTACTGCCCTAGTTTGCTAAAGATAATCACCTCTAGCTCCATCCATGTTCTGATAAAAGACTTGATCTCACTCTTTTTTATGGCTGCATAGTAGTCCATAATGTTTATGTACCACATTTTTTTCATTCAGTCTAACACTGTATTAGTCCACTCTAGAACTGGCATAAAAAAACTACCTCTGACTGGGTAATTTCTAAAGAAAATAGTTTTAGTTGATGCAAAGTTCCACAGGCTGTACACGTAGCATCTCTGTGGAGGCCTCAGGAAACTTACAACCATTGCAGAAGGCAAAGGGGAGGCAAGCACCTCTCCTGCTCCATGGTGGAACAGAAGAGAAAGGGAGTGAAGAGGGAAATGCAAAACACTTTCAAACAATCAGATCTTGTGAAAACTCACTCACTTTCATGAGACGAGCAAGGAGCAAATCCTAACCCATGATTCAATTGCCTCCCAGCAGGCCCCACCTCCAACACACAGGTATTACAATTCAACATGAGATTTGGGTGGGAAAACAGAGCCAAACAATATCATTCCACCTTGACCCTTCCCAAGTTTCATGTCCTTCTCATTTTTAAAACATGACCATGCCTTTTCAACAGTCCCCCAAAGTTTTGACTCATTCCAGCATTAAGTCAAAAGTCCAAGTCCAAAATCTTATCTGAGGCAAGGCAAATCCCTTCCACCTATGGGCCTGTAAAATTCAAAACAAGTTAGCTATTTCCAAGTTAAAATGTGGGTACAGGCATTGGGTAAATGCTCCCATTCCAAAAGAGAGAAATTGGCCAAAACAAGGGGGCTATAGTCCCTACGCAATTCCAAACCCAGCCGGGCAGTCATTAAATCTCAAAGCTTAAAATATTTTACAGGCTCATATGTGGTAAGGAGTCGCCTTGTCTCAGATGAGATTTTGGACTTGGACTTTTGAGTTAATGCTGGAAAGAATTAAGACTTTGGGGGATTATTGGGAAGACATGATTGTGTTTTATAATGTGAGAAGGACATAAGATTTGGAAGGGGCCAGGGGTGGAATGATATGGTTCGACTCTGTGTCCCTACCCAAATCTCACGTTGAATTATAATACCCACAATCTTCTTTGACACCGCAATCTTCTTTCTCACATCCAGGCCACACTGATGTAAGGGTGGGCTCCTAAGGCCTTGGGAAGCTCCACCTCTGTGACTCTGTAGGGCACAGCCCTCATGGTTGCTTTCATGGGATTAAGTGCCTATGCCTTTTTCAGGTGCATAGTGCAACCTGTTGATGGATCAACCATTTTGGGGTTTTTAGGACAGTGGGACACTTCTCACAGCTTCATTAGGCAGTGCCCCTGTGGGGACTCTGTGTGGGCATTCCAACCCCATATTTCCTCTTTGCACTGCCCTAGTAGAGGTTCCATGAGGACTCCACCCCTGCCACAGACTTCTGCCTAGACACTCAGGTATTTCCATACATCCTCTGAAATCCAGGAAGAGGCTCTCAGGCTTTAAATCCCGCTCTCCGCATGCCTGCAGGCCCAACCACATGGAAGCTGCCCAGGCTTGAGGATTGTACCCTCTGAAGCAACTGCCCAGGCTGTATTTTGGCCCCTTTTAGCCATGGCTGGAGCTGGATTGGCTGTGATGCTGGGTGCCACATCCAGAGGCAGTGCAGAGCAAAGGGTCCCTGGGTCTAGCCCATGAAACCAATTTTTTTCTCCAAGGCCTCCAGGCCTGTATTGGGTGGGACTGGCATGAAGGTCTCTGAAACACCATTGAACCATTTTCCCTATTGTTTGGCTATTAACTTTTGGCTCCACTTTGTTTATGCAAATTTATGCAGCAGGCTTGAATTTCTCTCCAGTAAATGGGGTTTTCTTCTCTACCACATGGACAATCTGAAAATTTTCCAAACTTTTATGGTCTGTTTCCCTTTTAAATACGAATTCCAATTTCATGACCATTTCCTTGTGAGTACATGTGAGCTTATGCTCTTAGAAGCAGCCAGGTCACAATTTGAACACTTTGCTGCTTAGAAATTTCTGCCATCAGATACCCTAGATTATCTCTCTCAAGTTCAAAGTTCCACAAATCCCTAAAGCAAGGCTACAATGCCACCAGTCACTTTGCTAAAGCATAGCAACAGTGACATTTAACCAGTTCCTAAAAAGTTTGTCATCTGAGACCTCAGTCTGGACTTTACTGTCCACATAACTATCAGCATTTTGTGTGCAACAATTTAAAATGTCTCTAGAAGTTCAACAATGTCCTTCATCTTCCAGTCTTCTGAGCCCTCCAAACGATTCCAACCTCTCACCATTACCCAGTTCAAAAGATGCTTCCACATTTTCAGGTATCTTTATAACAAAGCTCCACTTCTCTGGTACTAATTTTCTGTATTAGTACATTCTCGCATAGCTAAAAAGAACTATCTGAGACTGGTCCTTTATATAAAAAAAGAGAGTGAAATTTAACTCACATATCTACAAGCTGTTCAGGTGACATGGCTGTGGAGGCCATAGGAAACTTACAATCATGGCAGAAAGTCAAGAGGAAGCAAGCACTGTTCTCACATGGTGAAGCAGGAAGTGGGGGGGAAGTGCTACACACTTTCAAACAACCAGACCTCATGAGAACTTACAATCACAAGAACAGCAGGGGGGAAATCCGCCCCCATGATCCAATCACCTCCTCCTAGGCTCCTTCCACAACACTGAGGATTACAATTCAACATGAGATTTGGGTAGGGCCCAGAAACAAACCATATCAACTACTAATGGGCATTTAGGTAGATTCCACATCTTTGCTATTGTGCATACTACAGAACTAAATATACACATGCATGTGTCTTTATGACTGGACAATTCATATGCATTTGGGTATATGCCCAGTAATGGGATTGCTGGGTTGAATAGTAGTTCTGTTATTAGGTCTTTGAGGAATAACCACATTTTTTTCCACAATGAATGAAAAAATTTACACTCCCCCCATAGCATATAAGTGTTCTTTTTTCTCCACAACCTCATCAGCATCTGTTATTTTTTTTTTACTTTTTAAAAATAGCCATTCTGATTGGTGTAAGATGGTATCCCATTATAGTTTTGATTTGCATTTTCCTAGTGATCAGTGATGTTGAGCTTTTTAAAATATAATTGTTGGGTGCATATGTGTCTTCTTTTAAAAAGTGTCTGTTCATGTCCTTTGCTCAAGTTTTATGGTGTTGTTTACATTTTTCTTGTACATTTGTTTAATTTCCTTAATTTGCTAGATATTAGACCTTTTTCAGGTGCATAGCTTGTAAAAATGTTCTCCTATTCTGTAGGTTACCTGTTTACTGTGTTGATCGTTTATTTTGCTCTGCAGAAGCTATCTAGTCTACTAAGATTGCATTTGTCAATTTTTGCTTTTTTTGCAATTTCTTTTGGCATCTTCATCATGAACTATTTTCCTATTTATATGTCCTGCATGGTATTGCCAAGGTTGTCTTCTAGGCTTTTTAATAGTTTTGGGTTCTATATTTAAGTTTTTAATCCATCTTGATTTGTTATTTGTATGGTGTAAGGAAGGAGTCCAGGTTTATTCTTCTGCATATGGCTAGCCATTTATCACAGCATCATTTATTAAATAAAAAATCCTTTCCTTGTTACTTGCTTTTGTTGACTTTGCTGAAGAGTAGATTGTAGTAGGTGTGTGGCCACATTTCTGGGTTCTTGATTCTGTTCCATTGGTTTATGTATCTGTTTCTGTACCATCACCATGCTGTTTTGGTTACTGTAGCCTTGTTGTATATATTAAAGTTAGGTAGTATAATGCCTCCAAATTTTTCTTTTTGCTTAGCATTTCCTTGGCTATTCAGGCTGTTTTTTTCATTTTCACATTAATTTTAAAATACTTCATTATAGTTCTTTGAGGAATGTCATTGGTAGTTCCATAGGAATAGCATTGCATTTACAAATTGCTTTGGCAGTGTGACCATCTTAACCATATTGATTCTTCTATCCATTAGCATGCGATGTTTTTCCATTTGTTTGTGTCATCTGGGAATTCTTTGAGCAGTGTTTTCTAGTTCTTCTTGCAGAGATCTTTCACCTCCCTGGTTAGCTGTATTCCTAGATATTTCATTCTTTTTGTGGCAGTTGTGAATGGGATTGCATTCATAATTTGGCACTTGGCTTGGCTTTTGATGATGTATAGACATGTTAGTGATTTTTGTACATTTATTTTGTATCCTGAGATTTTGCTGAAGTTGTTTATTAGCTTAAGAAACTTTTGAGCTGAAACTATGCTATGGGGTTTTCTAAATATAGGAGCGTGTCTTCTGCAAACAGGGATAGTTTGATTTCTTCTTTTTCTATTTGGATGTGTTTATTTGTTTGTTGTGCCTATTTGGTCTTGCCAGTACTTCCAATACTATGTGTAATAGGAGTAGTGAAAGAAGGCATCCTTGTCTTGTGCCAGTTTTCAAGGAGAATGCTTTCAGTCTTTGCCTATTCAGTATGATGTTGGCTGTGGGTTTCTCATAGATGGCTTTTATTATTTTGAGGTATGTTTCTTCAATACCTAATTTCTTGAGAGTTTTAACCTGAAGGAATGTTGAATTTCATCAAAAGGCATTTCTGCATCTATTGAGCTAATCATGTGGCTTTTTTCATTAGTTATTTTTATGTAATGACTTACGTGTATTGATTTGAGTATGTTGAACTAACCTTGAATTCCAAGGTTAAAGCCTACTTGATCATGGTGGATGAGCTTTTTGATGTGCTGCTGGATTTGGTCTGCCAGTATTTTGCTGTGGAGTTTTTTTAATCAGTGTTCATAATAAATATTGGCCTGAAGTTTTGTTGTTGTTGTTGTTGTATCTCTGCCTGGTTTTTGTATGAGGATGATGTGGGCCTCATTGGATGAATTGGGCAGGAGTCTCTCCTCCTTAAGTTTTGTAACAGTTTAGGTAGAAATTGTACCAGAGCTTTTATGTACATTTGGTAGAAATCAGCTTTGAATCTGGCAGGTGCTGGGCTTTTCTTTTAGATTTGTAGGCTATTTATAACTGATTCAATTTAGAGCCATTAGTGGTCTGTTCAGGGATTAAATTTCTTCCTGGTTCAGCCTTGCGAGGGTATATGTGTTTAAAAATCTATCCATTCCTTCTAGATTTTCTAGTTTATGTGCATAGATGTGTTAATAATATTCTCCGATGGTTATTTGTAATTCTGTGAGGTCTCTGGTGATATCCCATTGTTGTTTCTAATTGCATTTATTTGGATCTGTTTACTTTTTTATAATTCTAGACAGTAGTATATCTACTTTATTAAATTTACAAGAAAATAACAACTCCTGGATTTGTTGGGATTTTTAAAAATTTTTTTTAATCTATCTCAGAGTCCTTCAGTTCAGTTCCAACTTTGGTAATTTCTTGTCCTTAGCTTTGGAGTTTGATTTTGGTTCTTTTCGTCATGATGTTAGGTAGTTAAAATGAGATCTTTCCAACTTTTTGATGTGAGCATTTAGCACTATAAATTTCCCTCTTAACACTGCCTTAGCTGTGTCCTGGAGATTCTGGTGTGTTGTATACTTGTTCTGATTGGTTTTAAAGAACTTCTTGATTTCTGACTTTATTATTTACCCAGAAGTCACTTAGAATCAGGTTATTGCATTTCCACGTTATTGTAAGGAAATATCTTTGTCTTGATTTCTAACTTGATTGTGCTGTGGTGCAAGATAGTGTTGTTATGATTTTAGGTGTTTTACCTTTGCTTAGGAGTATTTTGTGTCCAATTATGCAATCGATTTTATAGTGTGTGACATGTTTTAATAAGAAAAATGTATATTTTGTTGCTTTTGGGTATGAAGTTCTGTAGATTTCTATCAGATTCATTTGATCTAATGCTGAGTTCAGGTCCTGAATATCTTTATTAATTTTCTGCCTTGATGATCTGTCTAAAACTGTTAATGAAGTGTGGAAATCTTCTACTATTATTGTGTGAGAGTCTAAGTCTCTTTGAAGTTCTCTAAGAACATGCTTTATGAATCTTAGTGCTCCTGTATTGGGTACATATATATTTAGGATAGTTAGGTCTTCTTGCTGAATTAAAACCTTTACCATTAAGTAATGCCCTTTTTTGTCATATTTGATTTTTATTAGTTTAAAGTCTGTTTCATCTGAAATTTAGGATTGAAACCTTATCTGTTTTCTGTTTTCCATTTGCTTGGTAGATATTTTTTCATCCATTTACTTTGAGCCTGTGGGTATCACTGCCTAAGAGATGGGTCTCTTGAACACAGCATACCAATAGGTATTGGTTCTTTATCTAGCTTGCCACTCTGTGCCTTTTAATTGGTGAACTTAGCCCATATACATTGAAGGTTAATATTGTTATGTGTCAGTGTGATTCTGTCACTGTGATATTAGCTGGATATTATGTAGACTTGTTTATGTGGTTGCTTTATAATGTCACCAGTCTGTGTACTTAAGTGTGTTCTTGTAGTGGCTTGTAACAATATTTTCTTTCCATATATAATGCTTCCTTCAGGAGCTCTTGTAAGGCAGGTCTGGTGGTAACAGTCTCTCAGCATTTGCTTGTTCAAAAATATCTTATTTGTCCTTCACTTATGAAGCTTAGTTTGGCTGAATAAAAGATTCTGGAATGAAATTTCTTTTCATTTAGAATGTTGAATATTGGACCCCAATCTCTTCTGACTTGTAAAGTTTCTGCTGAGACGTCTGCTATTAATTAGTCTGATGAGCTTCCCTTTGTGGTGACCTGACCTTTCTCTCTAGCTGCCATTAACATTTCTTTCTTTCATTTCAACCTTGGAGAATCTGATAATTATGTGTCCTGAAAATGATCTTTTGTGAAGTATTTTACTGGGGTTCTCAGCATTTTCTGAATTTAAATGTTGGCCTTTCCAACCTGGTTGAAGATGTTCTCATAGATGATATGCTGAACTATGCTTTCCAAGTTGCTTCCATTTTCCCCATCTCTTTCAGGGACACCAATGAGTCATAGATTTGGTCTCTACATAATTCCATATTTCTTGGTGGTTTTGTTCATTCCTTTTCATTACTCTTTCTTTATTCTTTTCTGACTAATTTATTTC
This sequence comes from Pan troglodytes, assembly GCF_028858775.2. Taxonomy (NCBI): domain Eukaryota; kingdom Metazoa; phylum Chordata; class Mammalia; order Primates; family Hominidae; genus Pan; species Pan troglodytes. The sequence goes on from NC_072406.2 coordinate 67,329,003, forward strand.
AGAAAGCTGATCTCTTCAAGCTCTCCCTTGGTCTATTCTGCTACTAATATTTGTGATTGTATTATAAAATTCTTGTAGTGTGTTTTTCTACTCTACCAGGTTGATTATGTTCTTTTCTGTACTGGCTATTTTGTCTGTCAGCACCTGTATCATTGTATTGTGATTCATAGCTTTATTGGATTGAGTTTCAACATACTCCTGCACCTCAAAGAGCTTTGTTGCTATCCATATTGTAAATTCTATTTCTGCAATTTCAGCCATCTCAGCTCACTTCAGAATCCTTGATGGAAAGGTGATGTCGTTGTCTGGAGGAAAGAATGTACTCTAGCTTTTTGAGTTGTTAGAGTTCTTGCATTGGTTCTTTCTCATCTTTGTGGGCTGATGCTAATTCAATCTTTGATGTTGCTCACCATTGAAAGTTTTATTTTTCCTTTTATCCTATTTGATGACCATGACAGTTTGATTGTGGCATAAGCCAGTTGAATGGCTTTCTTTCTGGATGATTTCATGGGACAAATGTTCGGCTCCTAACTCCTGGACTGTGTGCTCTAACTCTGGAGGACTTGTATTGGGCCCCAACTTTGTCATCTGCCTACTCAATGTAAGGAGTCCACTGTGCTAGGGTCTGAGGTGCTCCTTGACTCCTGGTCACTACATTTCAATGGGTGGTGTTAGACAAATAATGCTGCAGTGGCAGCATGGTGGGGTGCACAATCATCAGCTGTGGCAGGGTGCTGGACACTTTTATTTTTATATGCAATTTTTTTGTTTCCTGATGTTGGAGAGATTTTGGTATAGACATTACTATTAATCATATAGTCACTTTGGTGATCATTATGGTACTCATATACCAAACTACTTTAGACCTTCCATAATTTATCATACCTTCTGACCGTTGTGACAATGGAAAATTGTGGCCCATTGGCCAAATTTGGTAAGCAGACATGTGTTACTTGTACCCTTTACAATTGATAGAAAATAATTAGGAAGTTGCCAATAGTTTAAAAGGAAATTTCACAAACAAGTCTGAGTGTGTGGCTTTTCTGGAAAATATTAGAAAATGTGTTGTCAGTGAATCTGCAACTATCTCACATAGCAACAATCAGCTGGAGCTGTGTGAGGAATTCACAGTTCTCAACAGTTTTACTTTCTAACATGTGGCTTGCTCAGCTCATTTGTTTCTAATATCTGGTCTGCTGTACCATTTTAACATATGAGTTAAAAATAAATTATTTAAGCAGATAGTTAGGATAAGGAAGTCTTCCGTAAAGTTTACTTTTTAATGAGAAGTAGTCCCCAAATCATTTGTTTTCTAACTAAGAGCAGCCTGTAAAATTGAGCTGCAGACATAGATAAGCAAGCTGGAGCACAGGTGAATGCTGGCAGCTGTGCCAATAGTAAAAGGCTACCTGGGGGCTAGGCATGTTCAACATGACATCTCCATCTTTCCTTTTCCTTGCCAACCACGTGTACAGTAAGAAGCACACAACGTGGAGCCAACCAAGTAAAAAATCCATTTGCATAATAAAAGATTAGGGTGGGGTTGCAAGATTCTTCACGCACTGTGTAAATGTCCTGCCTGGTACAATCAATCTTTGAGACCTATGTAAATCAGACACCACCTCCTCAAGCCAGTCTATAAAACCCCAAGTGCTTCACTGTAGGACCGGAAGTCCCACTCAAGTGCTGCTCTCTTTCGCAGGAGACAGAGCTATTCTCTTCCCTCTTTCTTTTACCTGTTAAACCTCCACTCCTAAACCCACTTATTGTGTGTTTGCATCCTTGATTTCCTTGGTGCAAGACAATGAACCTCAGGTATTTACCCCAGACAACGATGCTGCTTCAATTTGTTTACTCTGTTTTCCTTTACTTGAATTTTTGATTTCAACACTTGTGTGACTAGCTTGGTTAAGGTAACCTTGGCTCTCTCATTTGGTTTAAATGTCCTTTTAATGACTCTGTACCTTATTTATTCTTATAGAAATAATAAACCTTGAAATTATTATATTATATAATGTTTACATATTAACATGATACTAACTTTCCTATCAATACTCCAAGATTTCTGAGTCCTAGCTCATGTTCCTCTTTGCATTCCAAATAAATGTAAAGTGTAGGAATTCAGTTAATAGTTCTTGTTTGATTGAACAAAGAGATCTAATAACATGAAAAATTTAATAAGACATATGTAATCAATTACATACGTACTTACTAATAGAGTAACAAGACATTTGGGCAACTTTTGTCTCATGAATAATTTACAATGTATTTCCATCGGAATTATGAATTAGTCACACTACTGGCATGATTGATGGATTATATATTTACTTAATCTCCTTTGGGGCTACATTCCATTTTTCCTGGAGTATTTTACTTTCAAACTATACTTTAGGACCATTTTATCAAATAACAACTTCACGTTTATTTCAGATACATAAAATTATATCAAAACCACATTTCTGAGCATTTGAAAACTGGCATGAAGAGTGACAGTGATGAGCTATATTATCCTCTGGCTTTTATCATTCTGATACATTCCTGCTTGTCATTTTGCAAGTGTTTTCTGGAATATATTCTGTTACACAGAAACATATCATTTATTTCAAATAAATCATTGTGTGACTTTTCAGTTACTTTTGAAACATCTACTAAAACTCAAATATGAAGTTAACCTCTATATTCCAAAGCAAATGTCATAGAATGATGTCAGATTTCCAGGATATTCTCATATACAGGAAGAGTTTCCTACTCCACACTAGTGGGCAACCAGTGAATTCTGCTTGTGCTGAGGTATGAACCCATTTAATTCCCTGGAGCAGATGGATACCTTGGCGTATAAGCAGACTTGTCCACTTAATATAGTGTGCCTTACAAACAGTATCTTTTCTATGTGTTCCAAAAATCTGTAAGTGGGTGGTATTCACTGTTATTCATCCTGAACTTTAGAAGTCCTGCCTTTGAGACAGAGAAATAAAGGCACATCTGCTAGGACAATCCTCATTTTGGTGATTGTACTGCCTTTTGCATTTTTGCAAGTTTTATAATAAACCATTAATACATACTGGGATTTGCAGGGTTTTTTAAATCCTTGCAGAACTCACAGTCTAGTGTTTTGTAGTTTCAGAAAGCATTTCATGTCTTTTGTTTCATTTGTTTTCTCTACTTCAGAGAGGCTTAGTGCATTGTTCAGAATCATTAAGTAAAGAGCAAATGAAGAGTTGCTACTTAACTTACGAAAAGAAAATGCAGCTCCATCTTAAAGACCACTCTGCTTTCACACTCCACTTAGTCTGTACATACAGTCATATGCCTCTTAACAACGTTTTGGTGAACGATGAGCCATATATGCTACAGTGATTCCATAAGATAATAATGGAGCTGAAAAATCTCTAACACCTAGTATTTACTACACCATACTTTTAATCCTTATTTTAGAGTGTACTTCTACTTATAAAAAAAAGTTAACTGTAAAATAGGCTTACGCAGGTCATTCAGGAAGTATTTCAGAAGAAGGCATTGTTATCAGAGGAGATGAGCGCTTCACGCATGTCACTGCCCATGAAAACTTTCTAGTGGGATATGATTTGGAGGTGAAGACAGTGATATTGATTATTCTGACCCTGTGTATGCCTAGGCTAATGTGTGTGTTTGTGGCTTAATTTTTATATAAAAATTATAGAATAAGGATATAAAGAAAGAACATATTTTTGTACAGCTGTACGATGTGTTTGTTTTAAGCTCTCATTGCAAAGATTAAAAAATGTTAAAAAATTTAAAAGTTTATAAAGTGAAAAAGTTATAATATGCTAAGGTTAATTTATTATTGAAAAGACAATTTTATAAGTTTAGTGTCACCTAAGTTTATCATGGTTTTGTTTGTTGGTTTGAGACGGAGTCTCATTTTGTCGCCCAGGAGTACAGTGGTGCCATCTAGGCTCACTGCAAAATCAAGCAATCCTCCTGCCTCAGCCTCCTGAGTAGCTGGGATTACAAGCATGTGCCACCATGCCCAGCTAATTTTTGCATTTTTAGTAGAGAAAGGGTTTCACCATGTTGATCAGGCAGGTCTCAAACCCCTGACCGCAGATGATCCACCCGCCTCGGCCTCCCAAAGGGCTGGGATTACAGATGTGAGCCACTGCGTCCAGCCCATGTTTTTAAAGTCTACACTAGTGTGCACTAGTGTTCTAGGCCTTCACATTCACTCATCACTCACTCACTCACCCACTCACCCACTCACCCAGAGCAACTTTCATTCCTGCAAGGTTCATTTATGGTAAGTGCTCTATAAAGGTGTACCATTTTTATCATTTATATTTTTACTGTATCTTTTCTATGTTTAGAAACACATATAACATTGTATTATAATTGTCTACAGTATTCAGTATAGTAACATGCTGTACATGTTTATAGACTATGAGCAATAAATTATACCATATAGCCTATGTGTGTAGACAACATCATCTAGGTTTGTGTAAGTACACTCTACGATGTTCATACAACAAAATCTCATAATGACACATTTCTCAGACTGTATCTCTGTCAGTCAGTGTTTCATGATTGTGATTAATTGCCCTCAATAAGCTGAGTAATTTCAAGTAGTTGTGAATTAAAATTTTGATGGGTCTGCTGATAGTGACAGTTTTTATGTAAAAAAAAATGTGTTTTATATTGTTTCTTGGGTGAGACCTCTCTGCTTTTCCCCACCAGTTGCTAACTAAGAGCAGCAGGTATAAAATAGAAAAACCTGATTATTCTTGAAGTGTAGATTAGAAAGATTCAAGTTCATTTCCTACAACCTGATACACATACAATGGAATAGAAGAGCAAAAGAGAAGACAAGGTATCACCACTGTTCTATCCTTGAAAATTTGTCTGATACAGGAAATTTATCAGCATAAAGCTAATTGCCAGTTTGAGATTTAACAAATCCACTTGTTTGCCTTAATTAGTACCCACTTCCCACCGAGAAAACCTTGATAAAATTCCTTAAAAAGCTGGCCTTTTTTAAACCCATGCACCTTAGGTGAGTAATATTAATTAGATATTTTAATTATGGATTCCATGTGCAAACTTTATCAGTGAAAAACTGCTATTATACTGTGGCACTCTTACTTTAAATTGACTCTGTAATAACTCTGAAAGCTGTGTAAAGTAAAATTAAATCCTTATCCGTAGACAATTGCTTTAGCACTTGTTCCTGTGTTCATGAGGTACCAAGGTTAGGCTGCTATTACTTACTATGAATATAAATTTAAAAGTCCAGTTATTTGCATTCTTGCTTTAGTGTACCCTGAACATAATGAATTAAGATATAGAAACACTATCAATATAAAAGTGTAACATCAAAGAACAGTAATTGATTTCCTAAAATAACATCGTGTATATAAACTCCAAACCAGATTTTTAGGTAAGGAATTGTGACGTTAGTAAATAAACTTGTGATTTGAAATCTATAGTGTTTAATGATTTGTGGGATTTTTTTGGTCCTATTATCTGTTCTTTATTTTTCCCTTGTGTGTCTGTTACTAAAAGCACATACTTTATCTTCATATGTTCTTAAACTTATCTCCAAATTTTAAAATGATTTTAAAACACATGACATGAGAGAGGATCAGAAAATATTCATGTGTATATACTAAGATATTATGTTAATAGTTATATATAATTTGGAGGGTGACTATAGTCTGAAAATACTAAATATATTTTTTATTGAACTCCCTGATTATTTTTTCTGGGCTATGCTAAACTCACTGGACATTCAGGAAAAATTGGAGATAAAAATCATTTTATCCATCATCACTGGCCATCAGAGAAATGCAAATCAAAACCACAATGAGATACCATCTCACACCAGTTAGAATGGCGATCATTAAAAAGTCAGGAAACAACAGGTGCTGGAGAGGATATGGAGAAATAGGAACACTTTTACACTGTTGGTGGGACTGTAAACTAGTTCAACCATTGTGGAAGTCAGTGTGGCGATTCCTCAGGGATCTAGAACTAGAAATACCATTTGACCCAGCCATCCCATTACTGGGTATATACCCAAAGGATTATAAATCATGCTGCTTTAAAGACACATGCACACGTATGTTTATTGTGGCACTATTCACAATAGCAAAGACTTGGAACCAACCCAAATGTCCAACAAAGATAGACTGGATTAAGAAAATGTGGCACATATACACCATGGAATACTATGCAGCCATAAAAAAGGATGAGTTCATGTCCTTTGTAGGGACATGGATGAAACTGGAAATCGTAATTCTCAGTAAACTATCGCAAGGACAAAAAACCAAACACTGCATGTTCTCACTCATAGATGGGAATTGAACAATGAGAACACATGGACACAGGAAGGGGAACATCACACTCTGGGGACTGTTGTGGGGTGGGGGGAGGCGGGAGGGATAGCATTAGGAGATATACCTAATGCTAAATGACGAGTTAATGGGTGCAGCACACCAGCATGGCACATGTATACATATGTAACTAACCTGCACATTGTGCACGTGTACCCTAAAACTTAAAGTATAATAATAATAATACAAAAAATCATTTTAAAATACACATCACAGATGCTTATGCAGAGACCGATGAAAATTCTGCATTCATTCACTAAGTTCAATGCAAGTTTTGAGAGCTAACTGAATGCATTGATGCCAAGGGACAATACGTCAACTGAATTTTTATTGTGAGCCATTTATTATATATATTTTCCTATGCTTCCAGACATTAAGTCCACCTTGTATAATTATTAGTTTGGTTGCTTAAAATATACCCTTCAAATGCAAAAGCAATTACTAAAATGGAGTTGAATTCTAAAAGTCACTATAGTGTGCACCTCTGGTAACTTCATTTTTCTTTCCTCACTAACCTTTGCTTGCCCCAAATTACACACAAAGTAAAACATAAAATCTCTCACCATGGTAGCTTTACCCTCTAAATTGTACTCACATACTCAGTTCCTGAACTTATATTTTGCAATTTTCCTTCGTATCCCCTTCATACAATATTACATACTATCTACCACATAATTCCTTTCTATTATTTCCTCTGAATTTTTTTATACTATTTCATTTCACTGGAATTTAATTCATTATTACATTGTTATTCTTAAATTCCATAACTGTGAGACATGTCCCCCAAAAGGAATGTTTTTATGTTCTGAAAGCATTTTATCATTTATTGATATATAACTCACTATACAACTACCAATTTGCAGTACAAAATTCAGTGATTTTAGTGAATTCACAGAGGTTTGCAACCACCACTGTGATAAATTCTCATAACATTTTATTCACTTTATAAAGAAATACCATACCCATCAATTGTCACTCATCATTCCCCTCAACACCTTCAGTTCTAGGCAACCACAGATTGACTTTGGGTCTCTATAGATTTGAAGATTCAAGATATGGCATATAAGTGGACTCATATAACATGGGGTCTTTATATGACTGGTTTCTTTCACTTAGAGTAATATTTTCAATATTTATCCATGTTGTTGCAAGCATATTTATGTTATTGCCATATTAAATTTCATTGTGTGGATATACTACATTATATATGTCCATTCATTAGTTGATGAACATTTGGCTTCTTTCTACTGTTGACTATTATGAATGACAATGCTTGAACATTGTGTACAGGTTTGTGTATAGTTGCATGTTTTCCTTTCTCTTGAGTATATATCTAGGAGTGGAATTGCTCTGTCATAAGGGCAAGTTTGTTTAAAATACTGAGTAACTGCCAAACAGTTTTCTAAGATTTTTGGAACATTTTACATTCCAGCCAACAATGTGTATAGATTCTAATTTGTTTTCATCCTTATTGATATCTATTTGTAATGTCTTTTTTATTACAGCCATCACCCTAATGAATGCAAAAATATATATTCTTGTGAATTTAATTTTCTCTTCACAAATAGCTAATGATAATCATAATTCCATGTTTTCTTTAGCCATTTTTTATCTTCATAGGAATAGTGTCTATTACTTTTTTGCACATTTTTATTGTTTTTTTTTTAGTTTTTAGTTTTAAGAGTTTCTTTTATATACTTAGTAAACAAGTCTTTTATTATAATTTTCTGTTGATTGCCTTTCTACTTTCTTGATGTTTTACCAAGCACAAAATTTTTAATTTTGATGTAGTCTAATTATCTATTTTTCTTTTGTTGTTTGTGCTTTTTGTCATATTTAATAATTAATCACATAATCCAAAATCACAGTGATTACTTCTATGTTTTCTTCTAAGAGTTCTATGGTTTTATTTCTTACATTCAGGTCTATCATCTATCTGGAATTAATTTTTGTGCATCGCATAAGGAACAGTTCCAACTTAATTGCTGTGTATGTATTTATCCACTTGTCTCCATATCACTTCTTGAAAGATTTACCCCCATTGAAATCTCGAAATACTCTTGTTGAAAATCAGTGAAGAGGCTTATTTTTGAATTCTGAATTCTGTGTCTATCCTATGTCAAGATCCTACTCTTGATTACCGTGGTTTTGTAGTAAGTTATAAAATTGGAAAATGTAAGTCCTTTAAATGTGTTCTTCTTTTTCTAAGGTTGTTTTGGAAATTCTGGGCCCTTGAATTTCAGAATGACTTTTAGATTTGGCTTGCGAATTTCTGCAAGAACAAAAAAAGCACTTTGATCATGATAGGGATTGCACTGAAATCATAGATCAATTAAGAGATATATTGCCATCTTAATGATATTAAATCTCCTAATCTCTGAACATAAGATTTTTTCCCATTTATTTATATTTTCTTTAATTTTTTAAAATAATGTTCTCTAGTTCCCCGTGTCTAAGACTTTCACTCATTTTGTTAAACTTATTCTTTAGTATTTTGTTTTTTGGGGTGTTATTGTAAATGTAATTAATCACGGTTTAATTTTTGGTTTGTGAATCACTAATGTATAGTAATACAATTGAATTGTGGATGTCGATCTTAGACTCTGCAACCTTGATGGTCTTAATTATCACTTTTAGTAATAATTACTACTAAATTACTACTACAGAAAATAATTTAATTAGGAAATGAATTCCTTAGAATTTTCCATATGCAAAATTATGTCATCTTCAAATAGAGATACTTAAAAATTTCTTATTCCAAGACTTTATTTTTTCCTTGCCAAACTACCTTGTCTAGAACTTTGAGTACAATGTCAAATGGGAATGGTAAGAGAAAACGTCCTTGTCTCATTCCTTATCTTAGGGGAAAATATTTAGTCTTTCACCTTTAAGTAAGAGGATTCTCTTAGTTTTCCATTGTTGTCCTTCTTCAGTATGAGAAAGTTCTCTCTATTCCTATTTGTTGAATATTTTTTATCATTAAAGAGTGTTAGATTTTGTCAAATGTGTTTTGCTTCATCTATTAAGATGGTCATGTGCTTTGTGTTCTTTATTCAGTTGTTAAACTATCGTTAGATTTCTGAGATGAATCGCACTTCATCGTAGTGTATAGTACTTTTTATATGTTGATGGATATAGTCTGCTAGTATTAAGTGACATTTTTTTGTCTATATTCATTAAAGATATTACTTTATAGTTTTACTTACTCATAATATTTCGGTCTAGCTTTCACATGCCAGCAATACATAGAATGGGTTGGGATGTAATATATTCTATTCTATTTTTAAAAAATTGTTGGAGAGAATTGGTATTAATTTTTTCTTAAATATTTGTCATAATTTATGAAGTAAGGCATCTGAGCCAGAAATTTATTTTGTGAGACATTTATACTTTTCTATTTTAATCTCTTTACTCATTATAGATTGTGGTAGACAGAATGATCATTCTGCAAAAATGTTCACCTCCTAATAACAGAAACTCTTGATATGTTAACTTATATGGCAAAAAGACTTTGCAAATATAATTAATGTAAGAGCCTTGATAAAGGGAGATTATTCTAGATAATTTTGGTGATTGCAGTCTAACTACACGGATCCCTAAAAGTGGAGAACTTTTCTCCGCTCTGATCTTAGAGAGATGTCATTCTGGAAGAAAGATATAGAAAAACGTAAAGTTTCTGGCTTTGAAAATGGAGAAAGGGGCCATAAGCAAAGGATTGTGGCTAGCATCTAGATTCTGGGAAGGTTACAGAAATGAATTTTAAATAAGACCTAACAAAATGAAAGTAAGCCCTGGTAATGTCTTGATTTTATTCTTTTGAGAACTGTGACAGTTTTCTGACCTACAGAAATGTAAAACAATACATTTACGTTGATTTAAGTCACTGAATTTTTGGTATTTTTTTGCAGCAGGAATATAAAATAAACACATAAGTCTTCTCAAATTTCCTGTTTCTTATTGAGTCAGTTTCAGTAGTTCGTGTCTTTCTAGGTAATTTTCTATTTTATCAAAAGTGATGTAGGCCGGGCGTGGTGGCTCACGCCTGTAATCCCAGTACTTTGGGAGGCTGAGGTGGGTGGATCACGAGGTCAGGAGATTGAGACCATCCTGGCTACCACGGTGAAACCTCGTCTCTACTAAAAAAAACAAAAAATTAGCCGGGCATGGTGGCGGGCCCCTGTAGTCCCAGCTACTCGGGAGGCTGAGGCAGGAGAATGGCGTGAACCCGGGAGGCGGAGCTTGTGGTGAGCCGAGATCTCACCACTGCACTCCAGTCTGGGCAATAGAATGAGACTCCGTCTCAAAAAAAAAAAAAAAAAAAAAAAAAAGTCAGTGATGTAATTTGTAGGCATTTGGTAGTTCGTAGTATTCATTTAAAATCTTTTTGCATTTCCGGATAGCCAGTCATAAAGTCCCTTCTTTTATTATTTCTAAGTCAGTAAATTGAGTGTTCTTCCTTTTTTAATCAGCAAAGGGAAGGTTTTGTAAAATAAAAATGTATTGGTCACAGTTCTGGAAGCTGTGAAGTCCAAGATTAAGGCACCGACAAATGTGACATCTGGTGAAGACTCACTTCCTGATTCAGAAACAATGCCTTTTTGTTGTGTCCTCAGATGGTGCAAGGGGCAAAACAGTTTCCCTCAAGCCTGTTTTATAAGAGCACTAATCTAGTTCGTGAGATCAGAGACCTCATGACCTAATAACCTTCCAAACAACCCAGCTCTTAATACCTACCATCACCTTAGGGGTTAGGTTTCAACAAGTGAATTTGGAGGGACACATTCAGACTACAGCACAACTTTTGATTTTTTAGTTTTCTCTATTGTTATCTCTTCCATTAATTTCATCTATAATCATTATTTCCTACCATGTGTTGGCTTTAAGTTTAGTTTTTTCCTTTTTTAAAATGTATCAGTGTCTTTAGGTTTAAGTTAGGTTACAGATTTGTGATTATTATTTTTTAAAATATATATATACTTACAGATATAAATTTCATTCTAAGCATGGGTTTCACTGTATCGTATAAGTTTTATTATAGTGTGTTTCCATTTTATCTCAAAATATGATTGAATTTCCCTTGTAAATTCTCTTTGGTCCATTGATTGTTAAAGAGTGTGTTGTTTAATGTCCAAATATTTGTAAATTTTCTCAGTTTTGCTCTGTTGTTTGTTTTTTATTTAATTCTATTTTGGTCAGAGAAACTTTGTGTGATTTCACATATTTTAAACTTATTGAGGCTAGTTTTATGGCCTACAATATGATCCTTGAGTACATACCATTTGCATTTGAAAAGAAAGTATATAGTGCTGTATTGGATAGGTTATTCTGTAGGTATCTCTTAGATCTAGATCTAGTTGGTTTATGCTGTTGTTCAAGTCTTCTATGTCTTTGTTGATCTTTCTACTTGTTCCATCTACTGTTGAAAGTGGACATTGCAGCCTGCAGATATGGTTGCATTCTCTATCTCTTAATTTGTCCATTTTTTTCTTCCTGTATTTTGGTGTCTTGCTGTTGGGTGAATATGTGTTTGTAACTGTTATATCTTTGTGATGGAGTGCCCCTCTTATCATTAGAAAGTTTTCATCTTTATCTCTGGTAATTAAAAAAAACTTTTTATAGTCTACCGTTTATTACTAACATGGTTCCTCTAGCATTCTTGTGGTTGCTATCATTTCCATCCTCATATTTTCCACCTATTTGAATCTTTGAGTCTAAAGTGTGTCTCCTATAGACAATATAAACTAGGATTTTAAAAAATTCTGTCTAGCAATGACTGCTTTTTGATTAGATTGTTTCATTTATTTACTTTTGATGTCATTGTCTATATAGTTAGATTTATGTCTTCCATTTTATTTTTGTGTTTTCTGTATGCTTTTTTGGGTCTTGCGTTCTTTTTTGCTTCTTTAATTTTTATTAAGTAAATACTTTTTGGTGCAATATTTCAATTACTTTAACAATATGTTTACTTTTTAAAATTTTCTTAATGTTCAATCTAGAGCTCAAAATATACATCTTATTTTAAACTACTTCACCTCCATAGTCAATTTAACTCCACTGAGATACAGAAACATTACACTATATATCTCTATTCCCTTTCTAATCCTCTTTTTTGTGCTACAATTTTATACATATTACATTGTACAATGATTATTTTACTTCAAATCTGTTGAGATTCCCTAGAGAACATTTCGTTTCAACATCTGTACTTTTCAATTCCAAGATTTATTTTTGGTTTCTTACAATAATTTTTATCTCCTTATTGATGTTTTCTTTTTTATGAGGCATTGCCATCTTACTGTACTGTATGTTGTTAAATATTTCTTTTAGTTCTTTGAACACATTTAGAATAGAGACTTTGAAGATTTTTCTGCTAACCCAGCATCTGCCTGTTTTTGTCATTGTTTTGTTTTCATTGTTTTTAACCTGTGCATGATCATACTTTATTACCTCTTTGTAGACCTTGTAATTTTTTGTTAAAACCTAGAGTTTTAAAAAATTATATATTTTAGCAAATCTGCATACTGATTCCCTGCTCTATACTGGAGATTATATTTGTTATGTTCTTGTTTATAGTTTTTACTAACTTGGTTTGACTACTTTATTGAAGTCTATTTCCCCCCCCCCCCCCGTATCGTACAACAATCTAATATTGATCTTCAAATGATTCAGCCTTTGGGAATGTGCATATTCTTTGGGCGATGCAGTAACTGCTTTAGTCAGACTCTCTTTGACTGTCTCTTTCAATGATTTCTCTGGTAAGCTATCTGACACTCCAAGTATCACACCCAGTTGTTACCCTCTACTAATTCCTGATTGCACTACTATTTTTGACAATACTCTGGGGCTGGAATATCTCCCCAGTATAGTCCAATCAGAATAGGACTGATTTTCAGGAATCAAAGGCCAACGTTTATGGCTTATTCTGACTGTGCTCTTCGGTCTACACTTTCCTAAATTTTATTCTAAATAAATTCTGCTTCCTTGGGAAGATATATGATGCTCTCTGTTTTCACTCCCTTTTTCTCTTCTTGGGTCAAACCTCCGTGTTGTTCATTAGGAACCACAGATATGCTTTCCCATTCTGAGGGAGATGTGGGTTGTGGTGCCAATGCCACAGGTTTGCATTGTTTCTATCAGGATTTAGTAGATTTTATTTTATTTGAGGAATGTCCTTTGGAAAATATTCAGAGACTTTAAGTTGTTTGCTTATTTGTAAATAATTTTCACGAGTTATGTTTTTTTTTCCTGGGGACCAGGTTCATAGCTCTTCACTGTTCCAGAAATCAGTCCTCAAATAATTTTAATAACATGTTTTAAATATTCTTTATGTAATGTAATGCTTTGCATACTATAAGCATGTAAAAGGTAGTAGCTATGCCTTAGTTGTATTTTTCATACCTGGAATGACTTATCACAGCCACACATCTGCACACATTATAATCTCAGTATGTGCTTTTTGTGTTAAATATGTAGCACAAGGTCAAAGGCTTACCTTTACAACTTCCTTATTTCTTATAGAGTGTGGAGCCTGAAAACAGGTTTTCCAATTATTGCTTAAATTATTTTCAGTGTAGTTAAATAGATTGTTAGAGAACCACTGAATAATATGTAAGCCAAGTAAAGATGCTGCTTCTGTTATTGTCATCATAAAATACTCAAATGGAAACTTTACTCTGTGCTAGGTCAGAGATTAAGCTAAAGAGTGTCATACTTTATGGCAATGCATAATGTGGTGCCTTATTTGTCAGAATGAGTTAAATTGACTCTCTAAGTCACTGCTGAGCATAAAGCAAAGCTCCTGAGGGAGAATATTGCTGAATTTATTCCATGATTGTCAGATACTAAATTAGTATCTTATTGCTGGTGTAAGAAATCACAAATTTATCTGTTTTAAAACATCAATTATTTATTCTTACAATTCTGTATGTTAGAAGTCAAACACTGATCTCCTTGGGCTCAAGTTTTCAGCAGGAAAGCTACCTTTCTTTCTAGAGACTCTAGAGGAGAATGTGTTTCATTGACAATTCCAACTTTGCAAGCCACCCATATTCCTTGTCTCTTGGTGTTCATCCTCAAAGCCAATAATGGTGGGTCAAATTCTTCATACATTGCAACATTCTAACATTCTCTTCTGCTGTTTTCTTCCATTCTTAAGACATTTTGTGATTACAATGTGCTCACCTGAATAATCTAAGATAAATTTGCTCTGCCTATGTAATTAGGAAGTGGGTACTATTTTTATATCCATTTAACTCATGGCAAAATTGTGGCTCAGAATATTAAGTGAGTTGCCCCTGGTACAGTAAAACTTGAAAACATATGTTTCTTATGAAATGAAGTATCACATACCAAGAGCTACTGGGAAAATTGCAAGCACACAACAATGGAGTATGTTAAAGAGCATTGTAATGGATATAATGCATTTGATATATAAAGCCAATATATATTTTATTTCTTAGAAATCTTGTTTCTCTGCAACTCAACATCCTTTGTATCAATGTCATCCATCATTTCATGGGCAGAGGAAGTACATCTTAGAATAAAGTGGTGATTCCTCTGGTTAAGATTCAAATCAGACTTTTTGATCTTATAAAAGAGCACAATCTTAAGAACCAGGCTTTTCTGAGAGTAAAATAATTTTTCTAAATTCCAAAGTTTTCCTTGGCTAGAAAAAAAAAAAAAAAAGCATGACATTCTGAGTAAAGATCTCGTAAAGAAAGGATAAAAGACATAGTTTAAAGGGAGTTTCTATCCCACAGCAAGAAATAAAGCCTTTCTCAACAGTAGGTAGTTTAGCCAAGAATAAAGATTCAGAGGAGATAAGGCCCGGGTTAAATTTCTGTCTAAATTTCTAAGAATGTATGTCTCATCCAATTAGGCCAAGACCTGAAGCATGGACCAAAAGGAGTAAAATCCCACATAAGCAAAGTGGGTGGCTGACAACAAAGCATTTGAAACTCATTTTTTAGAATTCCCCATGACCAAATTGGGTGATTAGGGAAAAGTAAAACTGTGGTATGGTAGCATGTGTTTAGGTTGAGAAAGGGTTTGATAAAAGGTAGCTCTATTTCCCCATAGCCTGCATCTGACATTGACAAAAATGTATGTGTTCCTGTGTGTCTTGTGGGATGCAAAAGGTTTCTGTGAATTACAAGTCAGCAGACTGTCTAATGATTTTCTATGCTGAGGTGTAAGATGATAGCAAGCCTATTGTGAATCTAAATTAAAAGGAAGGGATGTGGCATGGTTGAGAAGCGCAAGATTAACAGAATCAACTAAAGGGCAGTTGGAGGAGCTGTCCGGCTTTTGGGGACTAATGCTCAAGAATTATCTAGGCAGTGAATACACAGTTTATGCTAGTTATTTTTTAAGCAGCCAATCCATTATACAGAGGCTATTGACTAAAGACAAGTCCACATATCAGTCAGAGGTCAGCAGAAGACAGAAGAAGCATTTTAAAAATTATTGTTTACCCCTCTCAGGTTGTTATATGAGCTTTTGGGTGGTTTCATACCATCAGGTAAGTATGAAATTTTATTGAGATACTATATGTGAGACTAAGGTGTGTGTATATGTTGGGGAGAATATAAAGGATAGTTGGCGAGACTGAGTGGTGAAACCTTAAAAGTCTAATTATTTATCAAAAGTAAACTTTGTTTACCTTAAAAAGATCATGTTGAACTAGAAAAGACTGAGTAACTTAAATGGATAATTTTTTTTCAATTTGTTTTTATTTGTATTTACACTGTAAGCAGTCCTGAAGACACTAGAAATAGATAAGATCAGTCATGAAAAACTGAAAAGATTACCTTTTACATATGTGTGTCATTGTGTGCAAAGGTTGACTTCTGCTACAGCAGATATAATCCTTCTAGCATATTTTGCATCAGTGGAATTTTTCTTTTTAATTTTATTGCAGCACCAAGTTTTATTATATTTTTGTTGAAAGATACATAGAAAATAAATACTTTCTGATATTTTACAATAACAGCGAAACTATTTCAAAAGGAAGAAAGGGATTGAACCATTATCCAAGCAACAGAACATGTAATTACGCCAATGAAAGGGGCTGTCTTATCATTGCTCTTAGAATCTTAAGAGATAGGTGCAGATAGATGGATGTATAGATAGATAGATAGATAAATGATAGATAGATAGATAGATAGATAGATAGATAGATAGATGATAGATATAAAAACAAGACTCAGATGACTACACGAGGTCTTTCCAACTTTCAAAAACATGGAATTATTTTGTGGTTTTTTTGGTGTTTTTTTGATGTTGTGATTCAGTTTGTCATTTGCCTGAGAAATCAGTATGAAAAATTTGTATTGAACACTATTTGAAGAGCATATAAATATATAATTTTAATGGTAAATATTCATAAATTGGAACCATGGTATTAAAGAGAAATTTGTTTTTATGTTGCTGATAATTGATTCCTTCACCCTACTCTAAACAGTAGCCATTCTAAAATGGCCATCCAAGCAGCCATTGGAGTTTAAATGGCTGGAAGCACTTTTATTCATTCATTCTTTAAGGCTCAATCTTACCTCATCCAGGGGCTGCATTACGTTCACATAGAAGAAACAAAAAATGTCAGCAAGTATTGGGATCTGCAGATTTATTTTAAAGACTGGGTAAGTCTATATTCTCAAAAGTGTTGTACTTTTGTTGTAACAAAATTTGTTGTAATGCGTGGCACCTGCCTTTTAAATAAATATTATGTGTGTTTCAATTTACTCAATTTGTGTGTTAGTCATACATACTGAATTGACAGTAGAATGTCAGTTAATTTACCCTGAGAAATATATTAACCATATTTCCTTTGCTTGCTCATTATCTCTTAGTAAAAAATATGTAGGAAACCAATGTTATAATTGGGACTATTTTGGTCAGATTAGAATTACACTAAGATGAATCTGTTGTATAATTTTAATGACCAAAGACTTCATAGATAATGAAAGATGAATTTCAAAAACTGTGATATGAGTGGTATATAGATGAGAGATATCACAGCCCAGGGTATAGGTTCCCTTCCTCTTGGTGACACCGGTTGTTCACTTTCCAGTTTTACTTCTCTTGCTGTTGTATTAACATTTTATTATCTGCTCATTTGCCCTAGTTGAAACAATGATTTCAAAGTAGGAGTCTCCTCACCCCTTAACTGTGCTCCTTGGGTTAACACTGTCTCTTGGGTTAACACAGTGTTAACTCAAAGAGCACAGTTAAGGAGTGAGGGAATGAACAGAGAAAGAACAACACCCTAACGTTTTATTTTTACATTTGTTACACAAAAACATACACAATGTCTAAATAATGTTGATTGCTGGGTCTTTTTAGAAACACAGCTGTGACCATACATTAGGAAACACCCCCACCCCTGACAATTTCAAATAATAGTTTACAGGATGATTGCCTGAATAAAAAAGTGATTCTTATCATTTTTTGAAATAAATTTGAGGAATCCGTGCAATGTACCTTTAAATCATAATTTTCTCTAGTAAATTTAAGCACTTTACAAGGTGATCTTATTACTTGATGGAGCAATTGTATGAGATGGATTATTCAAGCTGGTGTTAGGAATTAGTTAAGTGATAATCAGACATAATATCAAATTCCTTGTGCTCCTCTAATAAAATCAGAGGCAAATAGATAATTCAATTCACAAAACATTGAATAAAACACAATATTTGAGAACTTCATCTGCTGTGTATAATAAGGTACATCTGTATTAGCAATGCTCTATTCACAGTTACCACCAAGCTATCTTCTAAAACACAAATAAACAAAATGTTAATTTAATGACTGTATTGCCTTTTCCTTGTGGACTGAGTAATTTAAAATGCATTACAATAGGTTTTATGTTTATTTGTTAATTAATTGCAAAATTGAACAGCTATTATGTATAAGACACTATATTGAGCAATAGAAAAAATAGTAAGACGTAATAAGACATAACACTAGTTAACATTTCTAGAGTACTTACCATAACTCAGCACTGGGCTACTAAGGTTTTTGCGTGACTTAGCTCATTTAGTCCCTTTAGAAGCCTAGAAATTTTGTCTCAGTGTTACTAACCACTAACAAAGAAGTAAAATGACAATACAGATAGTTTTAAATATAATGCAAACGTATATCCTTGTTTTTGCAGATTTGTATATCTGGTTTATGCCTGTTCTTCCTATGTAATTATTAATAGAACATCCTCTGCCTTTGAAGAATGTCCCTTGAATGATATTTTACATCGTTATCCCATTTAAATAACTTGCCCAAGGTCACACAGCTAGTTACTGGCAGAACTATTTCTTAAACCCAGATTTTCTGAAGCCAAAGCCTAAATTATACCATCTCCCACAGCTAAGGAATATTTTTTAGTTTAATGTCTATATATGTGTGTGTGTGTGCACATGTGTGTGTATGTGTTTGTATTTTAATGGAACATCTTTCAAACCCAATATGTTCAAATGAAACTCAGCTTTCTTTCTAAACTTGTTCCATCTTCCTATATTCACTATCTTGAATGGCATGAATTACTTATGCTAGGAACATGAGAGTTATCCCAGAATAAAATCCTGTCTTTATTCATATTAAGCAGTGTCATCAAATTCTATCAATTTATTTCCCTTAAATATTTTCTTAAATCCTTTTTTTATTCTGCAGCACCAAAAATTCTTCCTTAAGTTGCGTATTAGGTAGAATGAACATGAGAAATTCCCATTCACTTGATCCTTCCAATTCTATCTTCTTTCCCAGGAATTCTTACTAACTCTTTGGTATTTATTCTTCATAGACTATTTGTATACATTGATATTTGTGCAACCAGGATGTAGCATATGCAAGTTGATTTCTATCTTCCTTCCCAGGAATTCTTACTAACTCTTTGGTATTTATTATTCATAGACTATTTGTATACATCGATATTTGTGCAACCAGGATGTAGCATATGCAAGTTGATTTGTAGTTCCAGTTTGAGTCTGACAACCATTGTTATAAGTGGTATAAGTTCCAGTTTGAAAGCCTTAAGGCTTGAGACCTAAAAAGAGCCATTATTTCTGTTTGAGTGCAAGGGCTGGAAGAGACTGATGCCCTACTCAAAGCAGTCAGACAAGAGGAGATTCCCCTTAGCTTTTTTATTCTATTCAGGTCATCAAGTAATTGGATGAGACCCACCCACATTAGAGAGGTCAATCTGCTTTATCAATGTGACGGTTAATTTTCTGTGTAACTTGACAGAGCTAAGAAATATCCAGGACAGCTAATGAGACATTATTTCTGAGTGTCTATTAAGGAGCTTCTGTAAGAGATTAGCACTTACATCAATAGACTGAGTGAGCAGGAACTCCCTCATCAATGCTGATGAGCATTATCCAATCTGTTGAGGATCCCAAAAAAGTGGAAAAAATAAAGCAGAAGAAGAGATTAAAAAGTTACTCTCTTTACTGGAACTGGGACATTCAACTTCTCCTAACAAGTTTATGGGACTTGTCAGGCTCCATAATTAAGTAAGCCAATCCCTTATAACAACTTTAAAAATGATCTCTGTATATATCATATTGGTTATGTTTATCTAGAGAACCTTAACTAATATACTTAGTTCAATGATTAAAATGTCAATCTCATCCAGAAACACCCTCACAGATATATCTGGGATAATTTTTGGCTAAATATCCAGGGACCCCTTGGCCCAATCAAGTTGTTACATAATCGACACAGTATATGTTAGCCGTGGTCTCTTTTTTAAGGTTCCACACATAAAACATTCACATATGCACGTACTGTACATATAGACATTAGTAAATATCAGATATTTACTAATAATCTAGTGATAATTTTGTAAGAGACATGGAGGAAAACATATATAATAATGTCTATTACTAAAATATTATGAGTGTCTTTGATTTCATCTAAAATGCATAAATTTTCCCCTAACTTTATGTATTAGTCCATTTTCACACTGCTATAAAGAACTGCCTGAGACTGGGTAATTTATTAAGGAAACAAAGTTAATTGATACACAGCTCAGCATGACTGGAGAGGGTTCAGGAAACTTATGATTATGATAGAAATCAAAGGGCAAACAAGTCACCATCTTCATAAGGCAGCAAGAAGAAGGATGAACACAAGAGGAACTACCAAACACTCATAAAACCGTTAGATCATGAGAATTTACTCACTATCATGAGAACAGCATGGGAGAAACCACCCCCATGATCCAGTTACCTTCTAGGCCTCTGGGCCTGCACTGGGAGGGACTGCTGTGAAGACCCCTGACACGCCCTGGAGACATTTTCCCCATCATTATGGTAATTAACATTTGGCTTCTCATTACAGCCAGCTTGAATTTCTCCTCAAAAAATGGGTTTTTCTTTTATATCGCATAGTCAAGCTGCAAATTTTTAAAATTTTTATGCTCTGCTTCCCTTTAAGTTCCAATTCCAAACCATCTATTTGTGAATGCATACAAGTGAATGCTTTTAAGGGAGCCCAAGTCACCTCTTGAATGCTTTGTTGCCTAGAAATTTCTTCCACCAGACACCCTAAATCATCTCTCTCAAGCTCAAAGTTCCATAGATCTCTAGGACAGGGGCCAAATGCTGCCAGTCTCTTTGCTAAAGCATAGTAAAAGTCCCCTTTATTCCAGTTCCCAACAAATTCCTCATCTCTATATGAGACCATCTCAGTCTAGGCTTCATTGTCCATCACTATCAGCATTTTGGTCAAAGCCATTCAACAAGTCTCTAGGAAGTTCCAAATTTTCCCACATCTTCATGTCTTCTTCTGAGCCCTCCAAACTGTTCCAACCTCTGCCTGTTACCAAGTTCCAAAGTTGCTTCCACATTTTTGGATATCTTTACAGCAGTGCACTATTATCTCGATACCAATTTACTATATTAGTCCATTTTCCCACTGCTGTAAAGAACTTCCTGAGACTGGGTAATTTATAAAGAAAAGAGGTTTAATTGACTCACAGTTCAGCATGGCTGGGATCCTTCGGAAAACTTACAATCATGGCAGAAGTCAAAGGGGGAAGCAAGGCATCTTCTTCACAAGGCAGCAGTAAACAATTGAAATGGTTTGGCTCTGTGTCCCCACCCAAATCTCATCTTGTAGCTCCCATAATTCCCATGTGTTGTGGGAGGAACCCAGTGGGAGATGATTCAGTCATGGGGGTGGGTCTTTCCTGTGCTGTTCTCGTGATAGTGAATGAGTCTCACGAGATCTGATGGTTTTCAAATCATAAGTTTCTCTGCACAAGCTCTCACTTTGCCTGCTGCCATCCACGTAAGATGTAACTTGCTCCTCCTTTCCTTCTGCCATGATTGTGAGGCCTCCTTAGCCATGTGGAACTGTAAGTCCAATAAACCTCTTTCTTTTGTAAATTGCCCAGTCTTGGGTATGTCTTTATCAGCAATGTGAGAAGAGACTAATACAAGAATGAACACAGGAGGAACTGCCCTTTATATAACAATTAGATCTCATGAGAACTCACTCACTATCATGAGAACAGCGTGGGGGAAACCACTCCTATGATTCATTGACCTCTGCCTTGTCTCTCTCAATACATGGGGATTAGGGGGATTACAATACAAGACAAGATTTTGGGTGGGGACATAGTCAAACTGTATCTGTTTATATTTGTATTCTATTTGGAAATTATGTTGGTATTAGTGTTTTTGAAAATTTAATTAATATAGCTTTAATTTTGGAGAAGTCTTATATTTACAGAAAAATCAAGTAAAAAATACAGTTTGCAAATATTTCCTCACCTCCACCCCTACAAAACATAGGTTCCCCTATTCTTAATATCTTTCATGAGTGTAGTGTATTTGTTTAAATTGGTGAGCCAATATTGACTTATTAACTAAAATTTGTATTTTACATTAGAGTTCACATTTTGTGTTGTATAGACTATGAGTTTTGACAAATAGAGAATGACATGTGTCCACCAGTACAATATCATACAGAACAGCTTCACTGCCTGAAAAATTACCCTGTGTTCCTATTCATTCCTCCCTCATGCACTCTAAACCTCTAGAAAGCACTGACAGTTTTACAGTCTCCATAGCTTCACCTTTCCCAGGATTTCATATAGTTGGGATCAAACAGTATGTGGCATTTTTAGATTGGCTTTTCTCACTTAGCATTATGCATTTAGGTTTCCTCCATATATTTTTGTGGCTTGATATCTCATTTTTTAATTACTGAATGATATTCAATTTTATGGATATAACACCATTTATCCTCACCTATAGAAGGACATCTTGATTGCTTCTCCATTTTGACAATTATGAATAAAGTTGCTATAAACATTGTGGGTGAATTTTGGTGTGGTTATTAGTTTTCAACACATATGGGCAAAGATGAAAAGTTATGACTGCTGAATAATATGGTAAGAGTGTTTTTAGTTTTGTAAGAAACTGTCAAACTGTCTTGTAAAGCCATTATAGCATTTTGCATTCTCATCGGGAAAGAATGAATGTTACTTTTGCTTTACATCCACTCTGACATTTGGTATTGTCTTTTGAATTTTACCCATTCTAATAGGTAAACAGAGGTATCTCAGATTTTAATTTGCAGTTCCCAGATGGCATATAATTTTGAGGCATTTGCTTGATTGTCATCTGCATATTTTCTTTGGTAAAGGGTTGGTCAGATCTTTTGTCCATTAGGAATTGTTTTGTTTTATTTTATTGTTTCCCTTAAGAATTATTTATATATTTGGAATCCAATACCTCTATCAGATAATTATGTTGAAAATTGCCTCCTCAATCCGTGGCTTCTCTTTTCATTCTTTTAACATATCTTGCATAGTTCAGAAGTTTTTAATTTTAATAAAATTCAGCTATTCAAGTTTGTCTTTCATGGATCATGCATTTGTTGTGCCTAAAAAGCCATTGTAAAACCCATGGTCATCTGGGAATGTTATAGTTTTAAGTTTTACATTGGGGCCTATAATCCATTTTGAACTAATTGTCATGAAAAGTCTGTGTCTAGATTAATATTTTATATTTGGATGTTCATTAGTTCCATCACTATTTGTTCAAAAGCTATTATTCTTCATTGAATTGCCTTTTGCTCCTTTGTCAGAGATTAGCTATCTCTATTTGCATAGGTCTATTTCGAGGATCTCTGTTCTGTTTCATTGATCTGCCTGTGTGTTTCCACCAATATCACACTGTCGTGACTGGGGTAGCTTTATAATACACCTTGAAGTCAGGTTGTGTCGGTTCTCTAACTCTGTTTTTCTCTTTCAAAACTATGTTTGCTATCTGGATCACTTGCCTCTCCATATAAATTTTCAAATCCGCTTGTCAGTATTCACAGAATAACTTGGGATTTTGATTGAGATTGCATGAATCTATAAAGTTGGGAAGAAATGATGCCTTGACAATATTGAGTCTTTCATCAATATACATAGAATATCTTTCCGTTTATTTAGATATTTCTGATGCACTTTATCAGAATTTTGTAGTTTTCCTCATATAGGCATTGTACACATTTTGTTAGATTTTTTACCCAAGTATTTCATTTTCTTGGATCTTATGTCAATAGCATCATGTTTTTATTTTTAAATTCTAATTTTTCATAACTGGCACATAAGAAACCTACCAACTTTTTAAAATTAACTGTTTATCTTGCAAACTTGCTATATTCACATATAGTTTCAGAAGGGTTTTTTGTTGATTCTTTCACATTTTCTACATAGGCAATCATATCATCTGTGAACAAAGACAGTTTTATTCTTTTCTTCCCAATCTGTATTTTTAAAAGTTTCTATTTCTTATTTCATTAGTTAAGTGTACCAGTAGAATGTTAAGTAGAAGTTTTGAAAGAGGATATTCTTACCTTGCTCTTCATCTTCATGTGAACGCACCCAGTTTCTCACCATTAAGTACGTTAAGCATGTTAGCGCTAGTTGTTTTTATTTGTTTGTTTATTATTTTGTAGATTTTTTTAAGTTGAAGAATTCCTCTTTGTTCATAATTTGCTAAGTATTTTCATGATGACCAACTGGTGCATTTTGTCACATTCCTTTCCTCTATTTATTGATATAATCATATATATTTTTCTTCTATAGCTGTTGATGTGATGAATTACATTAATTAGCTTTTGAATATTGATGCAGAATTGAGTATATGAAATAAATCCCACTTTGCTGTAGTGTATACTTTTAGTACATTGTTGGATTCAATTTGCTAGTATTTTGTTGAGAGTACAAGTTTTTGAATAGGAATTTATTTTCCAGTTTCCAAATTTCTAACAATTTTTCTTGGCTTCTTAAGAAATCATTATAATACACTGAATCTATTGCTATAGTTGATACCTGGGCTCTCCGGTTAGCATTATTTTTTTCATTCGTGTCTTTTTGACGTAGCTTCATAATATGCTTTGATATATATCAAGTCACTTCTAATAGTCTAAAATTATTCTAATAGCACTTGTACATACTCTTACAAAGGAAACTTTTAGTCAGATTATCATATTCTATGAAAATTCCACTTAAATATTCATCGGTATGTCCTAGAATTTAGAGATTAATACTGGTAAACCAATGCTTATAAGATATTAAAACTGTATATTAAGGACAATGAAATATTTTAAATATTTTTATCTTATGTCCCTCAAATATTATTTACAATTGTCTAAAAAATATTATCTAAGTTTCTTTCTAGCATTTAAAATATATTTAAAAAATATATTTTCAGTTTTGTTTAATATTTTGATAGGATTTTTTTTCTGGTACTTTAAGTGTTAAATCTTCATGTATAGATAATGCTCAGTACAGACTTTTAGGGAGGGAAGCCAAATATTTAAGAATCAATGGAAATCTTATCTTTTCTATATCATGTTTTACAAGCACTAACACTGTCTTGTTAGTTTTCTGTTTAAAATCTCTGAATCGTGTCCTATCATCTAAAGGATAAAATAATAGAATGTCATTGAAGCACCACATTATCAGACATTTTCTTACCCCTGCAATTTAATCTCTTGTCTCCTAAATTATTTTAGCTTCACTTATCAGTTTCACTCAGGCCTCTATTAAATTGCGCATAGAGTCTCATCTATCAGGAAAATACATCCTTTCCTTCTGGGCTTTTCGTAATAAAGTATCATCCATTCTCAAAAAAAAATTCTAACATCTTCCTACAGGTTAATATTTCCCATCTTCTCATCTCTATTGAACATATCTTAGCATTATCCTACATGTAATTTTCTCGTATTCCCTTCTTATACTCTTCTTAGAAGATTGTCTTGGCAGTCCTATGAAATTTAGCAATTTTGCTAATTTTTTGTGACAGAACCTTGTCTTTCTCTATTTTCAAAATCTACCATTATGCCCAGCCCTCTGCAGTTATTCCAACAAAACACCATTTCTTAAAGTCTGATTTACAAGTCAATGTTTTGCCCTGAAATCCTCCAGGTAATGTCTAAATAGATCTGCTTTACACTTGTATTTTCTAATACGAAAATACTTACACCAATTTTTAGCTCTGGTAGGATTTTATAATTTGCTGAAGAATATTGTTACTTATTTTAAAGGTGTTCTCCCCTTTATTAAAGTTTGTTGGGACTATAAAGAAGGAAGTTGATTAGTATAGATCAGCATAAAATAATTTTGTTCCGTGACACAATCTTTAGAACAAAATAGATAATCACTAGTTTAGAGGAATATACATTTAAAGAAGGAATATATGTGCCTTGTGAATATGTCTTATACATATACGTACAAATGGACCTTATTATCTTAATGAAATGTATGAAAGATAGTTCATAAAAACCATACAAATTCTTGGTTTCAGGTCATTTTTTAATTGTGATAAACTATTAATATAATTCATTACGTTTGTTATTGTCCAATAGTGAATTGTTTTTTGCATTAATTGGATTCAGAAGCTTTCTTGGCAAGAAAAAACAAATCAAGCTGGCACTATAGCTGTTTTCCTTGACTAAAATAATGCTTAACAAATTACTTAGAATCTTGAAGGCCAAAACATACAGGTACAATTAACATATCAAATAATTATATTGCTCCACAATTTATAGAAATAAGAGGAAAAGAACTTTTGTTCTTTTGTTTTTCTTTTTACCTCATCTGTAAATTGTACCAATGTTTTAAAACAATTTTTATCTCAGATTTTAAAAACAACTCAAAACTTAAAAGTATTTTGGTTTTTGTAAGCATTTCTCCAAATGGTGATTGTTTTGTTTACCTACAATTTCAATATTTTTAGATTGATGTTCACATTGTTCCAGTAAAAAACTAAATAAAATAGCACCAATTGACAAGGTATGTTTGTTTCATATTTTCTTCCATAGCCCTCTTTTCTAAATGTAGCTATGTTCAGAGAAAAGAGATAATTCTTGAACTGTTTATAGAATAAGTACTAATATTCATAAAATCAATTTGATTTTCTTCTTTTTATGTAGTATGTAATTTTGTCAGTAAATAATCAAAAATATAATTTCATAGGTCAATTACCAAATAAAATGATTTTGTTATTCTGTAGGCACACATCTTGAAACTACACCTGTAACCTTGGCAGAGTTACCCATATTTGACACTTGTAGCAGCACAATTAATTTATGACATTCAGCACACTATCAACATGCTCTGACTAAAAATCCAAGCAAATTTCTTAAATAGACAAATTTACTCTGATTTCTGAAAACCTCTAGCCACTTACATGCACTACATATAATTGCAAAGCCATAATGAAATTCAGCATTTCATTATAAAATTCACTTTGAATTTCAGCATTGAAATACTGAATTTCACTTTGAAATTATTTGAACTTTATTATTTTAATGAATTGTATGAAAGTGCAGAAAATATTATGGATTAAATTACATCCATATTATTTTCTTCCTCAAATTGGAGAGCTGAGACCTGCTATTTTCATGAGCTCAGTGCCAGTATTGATTGACAGGCCATGCCAAAAAACAAGTATCATTCTATTCTCTACTACAGGTGACTAGACCACATAAGTATTGTGTATTATATATAAAATTTTAAAAACTATTAGAAATTGTTTTTCGTAACAGGACTTGTCTATTTCAAATCTGTTTGTTGAAATTATATCACATATTTTGAGAATATACTACATGGTAAACAATGAGTTATATAAACTAATGATTTTTCTCCATGAGTGGCAGATTCATTTACATTAATAAATTATCCAAAAAATAGCATTGTCCTTCAAATGTGCAAACTCAAAACTATGCAAATTGAACTTACACACACTTAAGATAAAATATTCTTTAAATAACTGAGAATGTTCATAATTATTATTTTCCTTCTAAAGATTAAAAAAGAGTTCTACTTTGCCAAGGAAGATACTATCTTACATAAACAGCAAAGAATAGGGTATATTTAATCACGGTATATAAAATTAATACTATGTCATAACAATAATCTAAGAGATGGAATTATTGGTAAAAGTTGTTAAAATTATTATACTTTTATTCAGCAGTTATCCAGGACTATTTAGTAGTAATACTTAACACACCTTGAATATTTAGTATATACCATATAAACATGCTGTTTGGTGGGACAAAAATAGTTGACATTGAGAAATATTGTATGGTTCAAACCAATATTTATGTCACTTAAAACTTTTGTTAGAAAATATTATTGTAACAATACATAGATGAAGATACTGACATATCATTGAATATGGAATATGCTCGAAATCAAACAGTGAATGGTGGAACCAGGAAGAGAACCTATATCTGTCCAAAGCTGAACCACTGTGTTATACTGTCGCTAATTAGATGAAGCAGTTTGGCATGACAGAAAAAAAATGCCCTATACTGAGTTATAAGACTGCTATTTGTGTTACAGTTCTGCTCCTGGCCCAGTGATCATTAACAAATCATTTAAACTTTATAACTTTCAGCTTTCTAACTATCATGTGGGGATAATTACACTTGTGTTCCCTACTTCACAGACATAAAAATGAAGTGCAAACTTCAAACTAAAGTATATGAATTGTATAGGCAGAGTAAATAAACTGAATGGGATGAGAATAATTTGGGCAAAAAAAAAATCAGCAGTAAAGAAAGGAGGTTAGGAGAATCCTTCTGAGGATAATGCAAGCAGAAATTGAAAGTGTGGTAGTCATATAACATTCAGTTTATTTGAGATTTGGAGAGCAAAATGCTTGAACTTTTTCTTAAGTTCAATATGAAAGACAGCATTACAAAGAAGTGTGTGTGGTAGGATAAAAGGTTTTTTTCCTCCACTTTCAAACAGAACAGGTTTAGAGCAGTGAACACATGGCTGAGTAGCATTTTAAGGAAAATAAATAAGAAAAATCCCTGAATGTAGCATCAGTAATTGCAATACACATTTCTCAAGGAGCAGGAAAGAAATACTGTAACTATAATACAGAGATCAAGCAGAATGGTACTGGGGTGGTAGATCTCTCCATAGCAGGAAGGAAAATGCCAGAAAATACAATGATCAAAATGAGGGAATGTATTTGAATTATTTACATCTCCAACGTATCCAATTATCAGAAGCCACTTTAAGCTTGTGCAGTTAAAAGGTGAAATTTATAATTGATATAGGAGATCAGAATATGACATCCAAAAATATGCCACTTTAGCATAAGAATTATTATGAACTAAAGGAAAATGACAATTAAACACATGGAAAGCTCTCTGCCTTCTCCCTGTTTGCCTAAAAAGCAG
This sequence comes from Pan troglodytes, assembly GCF_028858775.2. Lineage (NCBI taxonomy): Eukaryota > Metazoa > Chordata > Mammalia > Primates > Hominidae > Pan > Pan troglodytes. The sequence goes on from NC_072406.2 coordinate 67,358,066, forward strand.
GACATAAATTTACGAAAGCAAAAGGATGCCTCCTTACCTCTCCAACAGGAAGAAAAAAGGTTGACCCACTGAAGACAACTTTAGACCCTTTCAGTTAGAGACCAAAGGAATCTACATTAGCAAACTTTACTAACTCCTATTCTCAAATTTGCTGTCCCTAGAGATTCGAAGTTCTTTTAATTTGTCTTATCACTTCTCTAAAACTTTACTGTTTTTTTGTTGAAGATGCTATATAAGCTAAAATTCAAAACCACATCTTTTAGAATTATTCATTTCCTTGGTATCTTCCATGTATATGTGAAGTATACAGGGTGGTAAATTTGTCTTTTTTTTTTTCTCTTGGTAATTTGTCTTTTGTTACAAGGGTTCATCTCAGGTAAGAAGTATGAAGGATAAAGAGAAAATTGGTTTTGTCTTACTTAAGTCACCATGGTATCCCATGAAATTCAAGGAAAAAACAAACACAAGCAAACATAACCTAATAAAACAAATGCATTCAAAGTCACTTTGAGAAGAGGAAAAAGAATCAAACTTTTGGCAGACAAAAGATAAAACCCAAAATAATGAAAGAGAACTGTTACTTGACTCTCCCACATAATTAAAAGGGCATTTTCAGTTATGAATTAAACATTTAAATATCAAAGATAGAAACAAACAATAGTAAGATTAGAAATGGAATCTAAATAAACTCTGAAGAAGCTGAAGAAAACAATTATATCACCTCAGAATTTAAAAACAAAGTCGCCAAGTATAGTACAACTTACTATACAAAATAGTATGATAGAAACTAGGAAAGAATAAAGCCAACACCATGATAATAGGGCATAAAAGAGATGAAATGAAACAGAGGAAAGGATAGTCAAAAAAAAAATACCCCACTCTCCAAAATCACCAGAATACTTAAAGCAAAAGTTCTAGATAATTTTCATAAAAGAAAAGACATCCCCAATATGCATATTAAAATGACACCTATGTTCTTTGTAAAACTGACTCATAATAGTTCATACCTTAGACATACTGCTGAGCTTAGGAAAAAGTTATAAATGAGCAGTAACGTGAGGAAATACTATACAAATACAACCTTTTAAGGTGTCAACTAATGGATGCCTTTTATTCAATGAAGAGTTGAATGGGAAAACTTAAAACAACTATAAGTGAGTATGAGTCACTGGGTAAATGAAAATCCAGGAGTTCACAGTGATCATATAAAGACATGAGAAGGTAGGAAGAGAAGGGGAAAAGGATGAAGAGAAAAAGGAGGAGGGGGAAAGGAGGGGAAAGAAAATGAAAACAAGATTTGCTGCCATTAGAGATTAGTATTATTCTAAGAATTTAACATAAAAATAGGTAATGGAAAAAAATAAGCATTAACTATTCCTTTTTTCAAAGACCTGTATTACTTTCCCAGCAAATGAGAGAGGAAATTACACAGAAGAATGCCAAGTAATATATGTAGAACAAATGACTGAATTAGAAAAACCACCATTTTGCAAACTCTAATCAAATAATTGGTACAAGTAAGAATCACAAATAGATGTTACATCTATTAATTTTGGGGAACAGGAAAATTTTAAGGTGAAAAGGTTAAGCAGCAAAGGCTACTTGCTAAGATCCACAGAAAAACTTATCTTTGAAATGAACACATTTTATGATCATTTTCTTATGCAAGGAAATTAATATCACTAATAGTGAGACAACATGATATTATCATGTGTGCTCATCAATGTGAATTATTAAGTGATCTCTAAAACAGTCTCACAAAAAGTTTAATCAGCATCTAACCTAGCCTTTATATCTATCATCGAATTTAGAGGAACTAAAGGAATAGCGTGGAAGACACCAAGAGGAAATAATCAGACAAATAAAAATTATTCTGTAGGAAAAATTGTCCAGTTTTCTTGTAAAAATGTCATGAAAAAATAAAGTGAAGCATTTGCTTTAGAACAAAAGTGACTGAAGAACAAACAATAACCTATCAGTTTGTTGACACTCATCCTGACATGTATCTGGCCAGGCCAATAGGTGAGGCAATTATGTTTAGAGACAATGCATACAGAAAGGCTGGGAAAGATCATAGTAGTAGTAATAGCCTTTTGGTCTTTGAAAATTTGTAGTTTACTTCTTTTGACTCAAATTTGAAGCATCCAGTCTTATGACCTTTATTCTTCTTTTATTCTACTTCACCTGGAAAATGCTTTATTCTTGTATTTAATAGAATGCTTGAATATGAATCACATTCTAGTCTGTATTTTTATATCAAACCTCTCACCTGAACATCATTAGATTCTAACATCTCTGTCAGTGACTATCTAGGCAATCTTTGCCCAATAATTCAAGTTGTGCCTTAGTGTGATTACATATAATATAGAAATAAAAATACCAGGCTGACTTACCTCAAGAGTCTATTCTAATAAGCTAATAAGAAAATATATAAGAAGTTCTAAAAGCTGTGAAATAATGGCTTATGATAATTTGCTTAGTCTTCCCTCAGGTGTATAGATATATAAATTCCCTTCATTGAGGTGGACAGTATTTCACAAAGGTGCCTATAGGCACACTACCTCCATAGAGAGCTAATAAAAAAATTAATACTCTTGAACTTTCTACCAATGCTATTTTCTTGAGTTCCCATGTGATTTATGGGCCTGATTTCAGTCAATATGTCCATAATCAAAAAAGATTAAGTAACACCCAGTCCTTGTTTTCCATAAGTAAATTAATCAATTTTAAAATGTCTTTTCTCAACCCAATATTAAGAAGGTCAAAAAGCTTCTTTTACAAAAATAATAATATGGTTGAAATTTCTACCTACAGTAGAAATAGACGACTGAATGCTTTTTTATAAGCTTTGCTCCTTTAAAATAATTTTAGTTATCATAAAATTTAAAAGGTACATTGAGCCAATTTTCCTAGGCATGTACAGAAAGATAGTAATATATCTACAAATGTACAATGTAGGCTGGTGTATTCCAGAATAACAGATTCTGATAACAGATCAGAGAACATCCTATAACACATAGGCACACAAGCTGCAGGCCAATCACAAGGAAATTAAAAACAGGCCTATTCTGATGCTATGTTGTGCTTAAAACAAATCAATGCAAAGCCAATAACAATAAGAAAGAATTTAATAAAAGTATTTAGAAAACTGCAGGAAAAATATATATCAAACTGATGGTTGTGACTGCCCGTCTGGAGCAGCCACTACAGTGATGCCAGCTGCAGTGTTGGAGGAGCAGACAGGGGTGCATGCTCCCTTGTGCCCGCTCCAGTGTGGAGCAAATTTGTGGCTGAGCCAGGGTGCTGCTGTGACCTGGCCAGTTGTGCACACACTCCAGGCAGCACTGACATTCTAGCCCCCTGCCACCATGGCACCCTCCAGACTTTGGGTGCTGACGAGTGTGGGAGGGAGGCTGGGGACTTGAGGGTGACTCAGTACCAGCCTGCAGGAGCCCCTCCACATGAACAGCCTGGGTGATATGGATGGCATGTTGATGGTGGTGAGAGGCAGGTTTTTAGGTGGGAATAGGCAGGTTTTCAGTGAAGCCCCACCTTCAACCCAGGAATGGCTTGAGGCCTAGGGGCTAGGCTACCAGTTCTGGAGTGGGAACTTATGCTGATTTTTCCAGGCCCACCCATGGCTGCCCATGGACCAATCAGCATGCACTTCCTCCCTTCTGAGACCATAAAAACCCCAGCCAGACTCAGACATTCTTCAGGGTGACCTGCCTGCTGGTAGGAGCTACCCACTTCAGGATTCCTCTACAATCTTCCAGACAACTGCCTGCAGTTAGAAGCTACCCACTTTGGGTCTCCTCTGTACTCTTTGGGATGACCTGTCTGCAGAAAGGTTCTAATCATTTTGGGTCTCCTCTACTCTCACTGGGACAACCTGCCTGCAGATAAGAGGTACCTTTGGGTCTCCTCTACACTCTTTGGGATGACCTGTCTGCAGATAGGAACTACTCACCTCGGGTCTTCTCTACTTTCACTGGGATGACCTGCCTGGAGATATGAGTTGCCCACTTTGGGTCTCCTCTACACTCTTTGGGATGATATGCCTACAGATAGGAGCAACCTACCTTGGGTCTCCTCTCTGCTGAGAGCTGTTCTGTCACTCAATAAAGCTCCTCTCCACTTTGCTTACCCTCCAGTTGTCCACATAACCTCATTCTTCCTGGATGTGGGACAAGAATTTGGGACCCACTGAATGGTAGGAGTGAAAGGAGCTGTAACACTTGCCTGGGCAGCTCGTTGAGCTGCAGGCATTGACATGCTCCTGGACTGTAGGAGTGAAGAGTGGTGACCTTTCTGGGAGCCCAGACCTTGGTATTCCCTAAGACAGAGCTGCTCTAACACTGTAGTCCTGCTGCTCTCTGCTGGCACTGGGCAGCCACCCCACATGATGGGAAGCAGTGGTGGGACTGGACCAGCCCAGGAGCTGTGGGCCAGAGCAGGGTGGTGGGACTGAAAGAGCTGTAACATAAACGGGCTGAAACATATCTCCCCCCATTTGCCACACAACAGGCGATGAGAAGGAGAGAAGAGCTGGTGCCCTTCTGGGAGCCCAGACCTTGGGGCCCCAAGGTCTGGGCTCCCAGAACCAGGGCTGTGACATATTGTGACACTTTTGGGGGCTCTGTGGCTCCTGGCATCTTCAAGATTTTGGGTACCACAGTGTTCCCCTCATCTAGACACAGCTGACAACAGTGGGAGCTACTTGCTGTACATTGGGTCCAGCCATGGCCTCACACAGAACTGGCACCTGTGCCGGCTCCTGGAGCTGCGTGCCTTGCCACAGCAGCTGGGTTGCTTGACTGTGCACAGTGGCTGGTCTCCTTGCTTGCTCATTCACACACCCCTCTCTACTCCACTCCTGGCTAACCTTTAGCAGGCATGGGATCCAGGATGGTACTGCCAGCCAAGAACAGCCTGCTGGGCCAAGTGGGTGGAATGAGCCCAGAAGGCATGAGAAATACTCAGGAAGAAGGCACCGCCAAAGACAAAGGTTTCTGGCTAGTGAAGCAACACCTGAAGGATCCTGTGACAGAACTGAACTCTGTTTATGAAAAATGCGTACTTGAAAATCTGAGAAGATACGGGCTTGACTACCAAATTCCAGGTCAAGTACATCTAACTATAACACATCTAATTTCATGTCATAAATCTCTACGTAGAAGGTTTTAGTTAAATACAAGGATTTTTTTGTTGTTGTTTCTACAGTGATTATCAGGAGCTTTATGAAATAGTTTTTCTGACATTTAAGGAAAATGGTGAGTCCCATGGCCCAGTAAATCAAACTAATATTTCTCATCCCTTCTTTCCTTAGCTGCTACCATAATTCTAGTCTTCAGTTCCACTGGCTGTAGGTAATAAAGGCAATTCTTCCTTGAAGGTGTCAGTGGCAAAAGAAGGATAGAATATCTGCTTAACTGACATAAAATGTGTTTTTTTTTTTTTACTATTTTAATGGAAATAGATTGGGTTGAACCCCTTATCCCACATTCTCACTAAAATATCTGTATATTTTATATCTCAGTAACATTTTACCTCCCGTATTTTTGTTTCATTGTTTTTCTGTAGCAACTCTTCGTGTAAATTAACCAGTGTTCATGGGTTTTCCCTGAAACAATTCACTTGACTGAAGATGTTAAGATGATAAGTTTGTTTCATCATGCAGCATAATACAAATGTAAAGGTGAATATTAGGCAACACTGTATTTAAAAATCCTTTAGCTTCCAACTGAAAGTTATCACCAGCCACCATTTTGCAAGATCCTAACCTGGTTATTTTGCTAGAACTTCCCTCTTCAACTTAATTCTCTTTCAATTTTCCCATACAGACCACTTTATCTCTGTACACTGTATTCTTTTGGATGTAGTCCTTCATTAATGTGTTTGCAAAATCAAATGCCCCAGTACAATTCCAGGGTGTTGTTCTAGGTCCCATTTCTCACCAAACAGAAAGGCAATCACTGTGACAAAAATTGCCAGGGAAGAAATCTTTACTTGGATGCTACAGCTGAGACAATGGTGATGGGAGGTCAATCTCAAATCCATCTCCTGAAGAGGCTAAAACTAGGGAAGGAATGTAACTACGTGTGGGGAAAAAAGAATTAGGGACAGGTAAGGAAGAGGAGTTGGCAACAGGAAGCAGGTGGTCAGTTAGGCCATCATGACTAGTGAGGCGTCTTGAGTCTCATTGTTCAGATATGGTGATCTGGTCAGTTTCATTTTCTTGGTACTATCTGGAAGCCCTGATGGTTGGTTTCCTAAGAAAGGAACTCAGATAAGACAAATGGAACTTTTTCAAGTTTTAAGGCTGGCTGAGTCAATTTCTATGTTTATTCAAAAGAAACCATAAACATTAGTTCTATGGGGCAATTGGGCTAGTTTCAATACCAGGACTAAACATTGCCAGAAGAACTGGCAAATATTTTGGAATGCAAGTACATCTTTGACCCTAAGTCCCCAAACAATTAGAAAGTAGCAGTGACTTTAATCACTTTTCATATAATTATCCTCACTCTCCTATTATAAGAACATTTCATGCCAATTTTGTAGGAGGAAACTGTATCAGCCTGGAAAAATATGGTTTTTCTGTGATCCCTCTGATCTCATGTGCTCGTTACTGGAGTACATATTCCCAAAATTGTATAAAGTGTGTGGTCCCATTGTTTCCCCAACAAGATCCAGATATGAAGACAACCTGTTCCCTTTCCATCTATCACACTGTGAATATTCAAAAACCTATAAGATCCTTAAAACATTTAGAAGACAAAATTATGTTAATAATATCACTGATAAGAGTTTGCAAGGGAACTCTAGGAAGTAAGAGGCCATTTTCTCTGGGGCTTAAAATTACATTATTTTTATATAGAGGTCAAGTTCTGAAAGGCAATAAAGCTTTTAATTACAATTCCCCTGAACCACAAGGTGGAAAAAGGTATAACTGCCTCAGAGACCACTAGGAAGGCACTAATGAATGATAATGTATTCTCAGCAGTCAGAAAGAGCAGCCAACTCTGAGATAATGTGTTACAACTTCTGTAGCTTTTGCAAACACATAGGAAAGGTTTTGTTAATTTGTAGAATACCTGAAGTACCATTTTAAATATATTTGATAAATTACATTTTACTAGAGATCTGACACAAGAGAATATCAGCTATAAGATGCATATTAAGTATGTACATATTAATCTAAGCAAAATCACTGTAAGTTCTGACCCATTCATGGGCAAGGAATGAAGTTACTGCTTTTTGAACAAAATACAATATTTTGTAAGTAAGGTAGAAGGTAAGGTAGTATAATTACCAACATGTATCTCACATAGTGGTGTGGTTTGGTTGTGGCCCCACCCAAATCTCATCTTGAATTGTAGCTCCCATTATCCACAAGTGTCATGGGAAGGAACCAGTGGGAGGTAACTGAATCATGGGGGTGGATTTTCCCCATGCTATTCTCATGACAGTGAATAAGTCTCATGAGATCTGATGGTTTTATAAAGGGCAGTTTTCCTGCACACATTCTTCTGCCTGCTTCCATGTAAGATGCGTCTTTGCTCCTCCTTGACCTTCTGCCATGATTGTGAGGCCTCCACAGCCATGTGAAACTGTGAATCCATTAAAACTGTTTATAAATTACTCAGTCTTAGTGGTTTCTTCATAACAGTATGAAAATGGATTAATATGCATAGTATGGTTTTGTGAAACTTTGCTTCATATATATATACATATATATATACATATATATGCTTGGGTATATGTGGATTAGCTTGCTATGTCTTTGAAAAGCCACATTAATTTTTTTTCATAAGAAAACCACATTTAATTTGAAACATTTCCTCACTGGGGTAATCCTGATTAAAAACAACCTTTGCTGTGAATCTAAAATAAAATAAACTAATTAATATGAATTCACATAGCTTAACTCTTCATGTAGTTTACTCATGAAAAACCATACCAAAATCATTAATATCACATAGATACCCACACACTCATATATATGCACACATATAATATATTATGTAAGTGTATATTATATATGCATCATGTATTATATAATACATAATTATATAATAGACCTTATATATTAAATGCATATTAGATATTCATTTATTGTACATACATGAATACATCATATATATTAGTATTAAATGGGAACAAGTAAAACTGAAATATAAATCACTAATCATACAGAATTTTCTATAGGAACATGGTCAACGGCATTCAAGTAACTACTTAGACTTCGGTTTTGCTGAATTGAGAATGCAGGCTAAGAACAGAAGCTGGATTACTAAGTAATTTTTTAAAAAAAATATTGTTTTCAGCATGGTAGGGAGAAAAGATAGCAGCAAGGTAAAAAAATCTGGAAAGAATAGCTAGTTTCTGTTTTTGTTTATTTATTTTATTTTATTTTTATAGCTTTATCAAGCCATAATTGACATAGAGTCATGCACTCCTTAAACATGGGGATATATTCTGAGAAATGTATGGTTAGGTGATTTGTTCATTGAACATCCTAGAATGTACTTACATAAACCTAGATGGTATATCCTACTGCATATCTAGGTTACATGGTATAGCCTATTGCTTCTAGGTTACCAACTTATACAATATGTTACTCTACTGAATACTATAGGCAATTATAACAAAATGGTAAGTAATAATGGTTTGGCTGTGTACCTACCCAAATCTCATCTTGAATTACAGCTCCTATAATTCCCACTGGTTGTGGGAGAGGCACAGTGGGAGATCATTGAATCATGTGGGCAGTTTCCCCCATACTGTTCTCATGGTAGTGAATAAGTCTCATGAGATCTGATGTTTTTATAAGTGGTTTCCCCTTTCACTTGGCTTTCATTCTCTTTCCTGCTGCCATGAAAGACATGCCTTTCATCTTCCACCATGATTGTGAGGCCTTCCCAGCCACGTGGAACTGTGAGTCCATGTTAACTGTGTTTTCTTTATAAATTACCCAGCCTCAGGTATGTCTTTATCAGCAGCATGAAAATGAACTAATACAGTAAGTAATTGTGTATCTAAAAATATCTAAACATAGAAAAGGTCCAGTAAAAATTCACTATGAAAGATAAAAAATGGTACACCTGTATAGGGCAATTACCATGAGTGCAGGCTGCAGGACTGGTGTCACTTTGGATGAGTCAGTGAGTGATGAGTGAATGTGAAGGCCTAGGACATCACTATACTCAGCTTTAGACTTTATAAATGCTGTATATTTAGTCTGCACTAAATGTATAAAAAAATTACAATGTTATAGTGGCTACAAAGTCACTAGGCTATAGGAATTTTTGAGCTCCACTATCATCTTATGGGATCAACTTCATATATGTGGTGAGTCATTGACTGAAACATTACATTATGCATAACTGTGTATTAAATTGCACATATTTTAAGAGTACCACTGGATAGGTGTTGAGATACACACATGCACACACACATGAAACCATCACCACCGTCAAGGTAATTGAAGTAATCATCACCTCCAAAGTTTCCTTGTACTCCTTTGTAATTCCTCTTTCCCTTTCGTCAATGTAACAGTGTTGTTTTTTTATAATTACATATAAATAAAAGTATAAATTATGTATATTTTGGCTTCTTTCACTTAACATAATTATTAGGAGGCTAATTTACACTTGTGTAGAAATATCTAGCTCATATATTTTACTTCTGAGTAGTATTCCATTGCATTTCTTTACCTGATGATAGATATTTGGGTTGTTTCCATTTTCTGGGTATTACAAATAAAATTGTTATGAACCTTCCTATATAAGCTGTGTTAGTTTTCCAGGGATGCTATAACAAAATACTGCAGACTGGATGCTTTGAATAACAGAAATGTATTTCCTTACAGTTCTGGAGTCTAGAAGCTCAAGACGATGGTGGGAACAGTTGTGATTTTTTCTGAGGCCTATTTCCTCAACTTGGGGACAGTTATCTTTTTGCTGTGTCCTCACAAGGACTTTCTTCTGTGTGTGCACCTCACTGGCATCACCCTATGTGCTCAGTGTCCTCACAGAACACAACAGTCAAATTTAAGTAGGATCTACCCTAATGCCTTCATTTTACCTTGTCTCCAAATACAGTCAGACTCTAAGGTATTGGGGGTTATAGTTTTAACATACGCATTTTGGGGAGTCACAACACAACCTATAACACAACCATTTATGACCATTTGCATTATTTCTTACACTTATACATACATATAGGAATGGAAAGGCTGGGCTTAATGGTAGACATATATATGTACATAACTGTTCATTAAACTGCTAATCTGTATTCCAACATGGCATATTATTTCCACCAGCATCCCACTGTCTACTTATTATATCAATTAGTAAGAGACAGGAGTAGAAATGTTCAATGCAAAATTTGGCTTTGTCATTGTTTCCCTGCAGTTCTAACAGATGTTGTTTCATTATTGTTAACATGGTATATAATTTCATATCCTTTTATTACAATCTATTTGTCTTGGTATTCACCTTCATTTTTGAAAGATATTTTTACAGACTATGGTTTATAGATTGACATTTTTTTTTTCTTTTCATGATTCTGAAGATGCTTCTTGGCAGTCTCCTACCTTGTATTGTTCCAGATGAGACATCTGCTGTTATCTTTGACTGCTTTATTCAGACTGCTTTTAAGTTTTAATTTTTATCTTTGGCTTTGAAAATTTTTATTATGATGTGTCTTACTGAAGTTTTCTTCATGTTTTTCTCATGCTTGGGATTTGTTGAGCTTCTTGAATCTGCCCGTGTGTAGAGTCCATCGAATCTGGAAATTTGCAGCCATTGTGTCATAAAATACTTTCCCTTCCCCTTTCAAGAATATCAATCACACATAGCCATTTGACATTGTCCCATAGCTCATGGATGCTCTGTTTATTTTGGCTTAGTTTATTTTTTCTCTGTGTGTTTCATTTCAGATAGTTTTTATTGTTCTATCTTCAACATCTCTAGCCTTTTCTTCAAACGTGTTTTTTTGTTAATCTGTTAATCCTATCCAGTATATTTTTCATATTAGACATTGCATTCCTTTTTCATATATTCCATGGATCTATTTATCATGCTCATACTTTATCTTCATGTACATTTAGAATGTAATAACATTTTACTGTCCTTGGCTATTAATTCTATCATATCTGTAACTCTGAGGTCTGTTTCTATTTTTTTTTTTTACTACTTAATGGGTCACAATTTCTTGCTTTTTAAAATACCTAGTAATATTTCATTGGAATATTAGACATTATACATTTTACCTGGTTACATGATAAATGTTTTTCTATTTCTTCAGATATTCTTGAATGTTGTGCTCGGAGAGAGGTACATTACTTGGAAGCAGTGTGATCCTTTTTGGTATGGCTTTTTTGATTTATAAGCTGTGTTAAGAGCAGAACTCAGTAGTAGGACTAATTATTTCCCACTACTAAGTCAGACTCCGTCTGAATACTCCAACCAATGTAGAATTTTTCCATTCTGGGAATTAATTTTCCACCCTGGCTAGTTAGAATATAAATTATTCTTAGTCCTATGTGAATGTTGAGATGATTTCTCTGTTCTTTTCAGGTTCTTTCCATAGCCTCAGGTAGTTTCCTTAGATGTCTGTGCCAATCAACATTCAACTGCAGACTTAAGGAAGACTCTGCAAATCTCATGGTCTGCCCCTTTGTACAGATGTTTTCTCTCCAGTATTCTGTCATATGAATTCTAGCTGCCTTAGACTTACCAGTCACCTACTTTTGCCTCCTAAACTCAGAGATACCTTCATGCTTCACCTGGATTACCTCTGAAAAGTAGCTCAAAAGTATCTTCAGGCTATAATCCAGCATAATCACAGTGTTCACTTCATTTGTCTCTCCTCTCTCAAGGAACACTGTTCTGATAACCAATATATGAAAATGTGTTTTAACTAACTTTATTTCATTTTGTAGTTGTTTCAGTCAGATAGGAAAATATAGACTCTATTACTCTATCCTGGCTTAAAATGAAAATTCCCCAGAGATGTTCCAATTATGTGAAGAAATTTTTGTTGTCTTTTTGCAAGACTTCCTATGGTTTGAATACTTGTGTCCCTCCAAAATTCATGCTGAAATGTAATCTCCAATGCTACATTATTAAGAGATGAGTCCTTAGGAGATGATTAGGCCAGGAGGGCTCTGTCCTCCTGGATTGGATTAGTACCTGAAGAGAATTAGCTAGGCCCTTTTGTCTTTCTGTCCCTTCTGCCACGCAAGTACACAGTGGCCCTCACTGGACACTGAACTTGCTAGTACCTTTATCTTGGATGTTCAGCCTCCAGAATTGTGAAAAATAAATTTCTGTTTATATAAATTACCCTGGATTCTGATATTTTGTTATTGCAGCACAAATGAACTAATACATAAATTGGTACCAAGAAGTTAGGTATTTCTATAATAAACACCTAGAAAAATGAAAGCAGCTTTGGAACTGGGTGATAGCTACAGGTTGAACCATAAAGTGCTATCTTGGGGAGAGCTCAGAAGAAAAGGAAAGCTGTAAAGAAAGCCAGAGATTAAGTGGCTGTGATTAGAATATTGGTGAAAACGTAAAGACAATTCTGATAAAGTCTCAGATGAAAATGAGAAACAAAGTACAGTAGTCTTTTATCTGTAGATTATTTTCTGCAGTTTCATTTACCCATGGTTAACTTTGGTTTGGAAATATTAAATGGAAAATTCCCTAAAAAAACAAACTATAAGTTTGAAATTGGTTACCATCTTGAGTAGCATAATAAAATCTCTTGCCATCCTGCTCCATGTTCCATCCTACCGTGGATGGAATCATCCCTTTCTACACAGTATCCACACTACCTTTGCTACCTGCCTGTTAGTAACTTAGTCACTCTGATTTGTCTCAAAAATTATTCACAGGCCTCAAGATTTAAAGTTGTTTTCCTTGTGGGGTTTTAGACTTCCTTGGGACCTGTTACTGCTTTCTCTATTACTAATTCTTCCTTTTGAAATAAAAATATTTATCATATGTTTGTTCCACCATTGAGTTTTGGAAATACCTAACTTGTTTGATTTCACAGGTTCACAGCAGAAGAGCAAATTCCTCAGAATGAATTGTGCCTTGAGCCTAACCCATATCTAATTTAGATGAGACTCTAGACTTTAGGATTTTGAGTTGGACCCGGAATGAGTTAAGACTTTTGGAGTTAATGAGATGGAATGACTGTATTTTGTACATTAGAAGGATGTAAATTTTGGGGGTCAAGAGGTGGAATGTTATGGTTTTAATGTTTGTGTCCCCTCCCAAATTCATGTTGAGACTTAATTCCTAAGGCAATAGTTTTAAGAGGTGGGGCCTTGAGGAAGTTCTTAGGTTATGAGAGCAAGCCATCATGGTTGGATCAGGGCCACGTGAAATGGCTGAGGGAACTGGATGGGTCCTTTTGTCCTTCCATCCCTTCTACCATGTAAGAACACAGCATTTCTCCCTGCAGGGAAATGTCAAAAAAATGCCATCTTGAAAGTACAGCCTGGGCCCTTACTAGACAACAAGCCTGCTAGCACCCTAATTTCAGCTTCCAGTCTCCAGAACAGTAAGAAATAAATTTCTCTTCTGTATAAATTACCCATCTAAGGTATTTTGTTGTAGCAGCATAAACAAAGATAGCAGTACAATGTAAAATCTTTCATATCTTTCCATGAAATCTTCAGTAGAATAATCAGTTAATAACAAAGTGTGAAACGTATTTTGGCAAGACACAGACACTCTTCCTCCCACTTCAATAACTAGAATACAGATGTAAACTTCAAATTAATTTGCATATCACCAGAATCTACAACTATATTTGGCATATAGTAAACACTTAATAAATCATTGATGTATAATGTAAAGGCAACCATGGCTAAGAACTAAATATTCCCATACATAAATATAAACTCAAGTTTTCAGTTTAGTATAGATTTCTAAATATAATTTGTCATTAAGTTCTCTGGTTTAGAGTAATTAAGAAAATGTTAACACTTTCTATATCTACATTTGGTATACCTGTAGAGTTAATTATACCCCACCTTCCCCAGGCAGGACACTGTTGATTCCCTGATGTCATTAACTATGGATACAAACACAATCAAGAAGGAAAACTTGATAGGCATTCTGAGAAATTGCTTTAGCTGTAGACTGTTAGAACCACTCTCCCATGTACTTCCCACAGGGCTTCAAAAAGGGAAAAGTTCTGTGTAAGGTACAATATAGGAATAGTACATCAAGATACACCAAATTATAAACTTTTATGACTTTGTGACAACCTAAGTTACAATAATGCCTCATATAAAGTCCTTTTAATATGTATTTGATATGATTTATAAGAATACTTAGCTGGGCGCGGTGGCTCATGCCTGTAATCCCAGCACTTTGGGAGGCCGAGGTGGGCGGATCACCTGAGGTCAGGAGTTCGAGACCAGCCTGGACAACAGGGTGAAACCCCATCTGTACTAAAAATATGAAAATTAGCCAGGCATGGTGATAGGCACCTATAAGCTCAGCTACTCAGGAGGCTTAGGCAGGAGAATCGCTTGAACCTGGGAGGCGGAGGTTGTAGTGAGCTGAGATCGCGTTATTGCACTCCAGACTGGGGGACAAGAGCAAGACTTTGTCTCAAAAAGATTAAAAAAAGAAAAATTCAGGCCATACGTGGTGGCTCACGCCTGTAATCCCAGCACTTTTGGGAGGCCAAGGCAGGCAGATCACGAGGTCAGGAGATCGAGACCATCCTGGGTAACATGGTGAAACCCTGTCTCCACTAAAAATACAAAAAATTAGCCAGGCGTGGTGGCACGTGCCTGTAGTCCCAGCTACTTGGGAGGCTGAGGCAGGAGAATCGCTTGAACCCAGGAGACGGAGGTTGCAGTGAGCTGACATCGCGCCACTGCACTCCAGCCTAGGCAACAGAGTGAGACTCCATCTCAAAAAAAAAAAAAAAAAAAGAATACTCAGAGATTTTTACCTAGCAAATACACTCCTTAGAGTTACTTTATAAAAAAGAATGAGGTATTATTACGAAATATTTAATAACGGTAATAAGTTAAACTTACAAGAATAACAATGATATAATATTATTAAATTATTAAAATTATAATGATGAATGCTTTGTGGCCACATGGAAATGGTTATGATTAATAAAGTAAAAATATAGAGAATACAAAAATCAATCTATGATGCTATGTGAAAATGTGTGTGAACATGAATAAGGATTGGAAAAGGAATGCAGAATAATAAAAATACCTGGTTTGTTAATGTGGCTACACTGTGAATAATTCTTTACAAACACACATATTTAGAGAAGAAGTTGCTATGCAAAAGGCTGTATGCAGATCAAGTGTATATGTTAAGGCTAGGTTTAATGTGGGTTATATTTATAGATATGGAAAATCAGTTTTCATTCCTTGAAACCTCTCTCAAATTAATTCCTTATATATACCATTAGAGATTAAATTTTTTAGGTTGCATAAAAATATGCACATTTGTAACCCAAGGGTGTTTTAATTTGCATCTGTGCTTGTTGCAGAAGCAACACTGATAATTTGCTACTATTTTGTGCAGTTAGCTCTTAAGGGCTTTGGAATCTTTATTTTTGCTCCCACTTTAGAGTGCCCTAATCATGCCTGCTTGCAGTAGTTTCAGAATTGGCTCAATACTAGTATAGAAAACAAGGGTGACTGATCAAGCTTCATTATTGCTTACATGAGCAGACAACTGAAGTGACAGAATTAGGACTAATTTAAATGAAACATGTGCCTTGTCTCATGTGAAGAAAATGTAAGGCCTACTGACATCATGACAGTTAAAATTATCTAAGGGAGTTGAAGCTAGATCTGGAAAAAGAAACCACCTCTATCATGGAATAAATAACCCAAATAGTGGTAAACATATACACAATACACAACCACACACACACTATGTATTTGTAAGAGCAAAAGAATTATCTCTAATCATTAAACTCATATCTCTAAAAATCTAAAATTAAAAAGTAATTTCCCAAATGTAGATAAATATACTACTTGTGCATTTATTTACTAAACCAGGAAATAAAGCAAATAGGCTAAATGATCTTATACTGGAGACTCTCATACTACCCCTCTCTCTCTCTCCTTCCTTCTCTCTCTCTCTCTCTGACACACACACACAGACACACACACACATACAGACACACACACACACAGATAATACAGGCACAATGGCACAGCCTAAGAGACTAAAGCAAATCTCTTTCCAATTAAGATAATATATGGTAATTTAACAGTCTTTGACAAAACTCAGTGAACACAATGAAGCTAAAGAAGTATTATACAACTGAGCATACTATCCTCCACTAAGAAAACTCCTTTTACATTGATACTTTATGTCTATAAAAAATTTAAATATATTAATGGCAAATAATGTAATATATATGATATGTATGCATATAATTTAGCATACTATGCTTCACTAAGAAAGCTCTATTTACATTGATACTTTATGTCCATAAAAATTTAAATATATTAATGGCAAATAATCCATGTAATATACATGAACGTGTGTGTATATATGTATATAATAAAAATGTATACATATATAATATACATATATACTTGCAAATTATTTTTGTATTCAGGCAATGCATAAAAAAATTTCCATTTACCTTTTTACTTTCTTAACATTGAAATTCCCTGGCCTTCTCTTCTTAATGAAATGATTCTTTTGATCTCAGTAAAATAAATATATATTTCCATGAAAACCCTTCAGAATTGTAAAAGGTTGAATAAGTTCAGAATTCTGAGCAGCCATCAAGGGCATACCCTTTGATACAGTTTGCCCTTACCATGTAATGTGGTGTCCCAGAAATAATAAAGTTAACATTGTCCTGTTAATGCATATAGAAAGTAGACATGAATTTTAGAGAACTTTTTCATGCATATTTATTTGGGTTTAAGGTAAATCCTATTTCTTATTTTTATAGAGGATTTCAAGAATTGATAAGTTTCCATAACATACTTAGAGGTGTGCAGTGTCATAAATATAGCAAAGTAAGACCTCAGGTCAAGTCCTACAGGGCAAGCAAAACACGCATCTTCTCAGGTACTAGCTCTTCTATTGGACACCCCCTAAAAGTGACTAATTTCTTCAGTGAATACCTTGAGCACTTTCTACATGCTGAGCTTTCGGTGTGTAAAATTAGAAATATCTCCAATATATTCTCATTTGGTCTATTTGCTTTCTGTTATCCCATATCTTGATTATTTGAGAAATGCTTTTCCTATTAGATTTTTGAAGATATTAATGTAGTCATTAGGTGCCTATAGCAGATATTCTTGAGGTCACTCCTTGATACCTGTGTGATCTTTCACAAGTTACTTAAACCTTCTGTGTTTCAACTACCTAATTTAGGTAACTCTTTAATATAGATGTAAAGAAAAGAGTGTGTATGCATAGTCTAGAAGAGTTGCTGGCACATAATAAGGACTTAATATTTTATTGATATTTTTTTCCATATTGTTGTTAGTGTTTTGCGGAACCGTAGATGTGTGAACTGACTGTTAATATGGTGTGTGATATATAAATCACGTAGGGAGGTAGAAGAGCTCATAGCAGTAACAACTAACAGACAAGGTAGATGGAGTGATGAGAAGTGGTGGTGGCAGAGAAGGCTTTCTAGGAGAGGTGACTTTTGAGATAAACATTAAAGATAACTAGAAGTTAGTAAGGTAAATGAGGCAGAAAGAGAGAGACTTCTAAAAAGTAAGGTCACAAAGTCTCTTAGTTAAGTGAGATATATCATATGATAATATGGTATTTGTATGATAATTGAATTGAAAGTTTAGTATGGCTGGGAAAACACTGTAGAATAGAAAAAAGGAAAGTGTCAAGGAAACAATAAGGCTATATCATAAATTACTATGAAATTTATGTAACTTGTAAATTAGCACACTAGGGAATCCCTGAATGACTAAAATTGGTTATACTGTCAGTTATGAATTTTAGAATGCAAGTTTTTTTTGAAATTTTATTGTCCTTAAGTTGAAGTGTCTATGGTAATTCTGTTTACCCTGAACCATTTCTTCTATCCTTAAGTGTATCATGGAATTTTAAAAGTGTATGAAAACAACTGGTAACCCGGAATTGAGCAATCTCTCAGCCTAGCAATTATCTTTTCAAAATTATGAGAAAATTTCATCAGTTCACTAAATTACTAATATTGATATTTGAGGAATTAGAGTAAAAGTTGTAGAAGACAAGAAAATGACAAATATTAATTTCAAAGAAAGAAAAAAAACAAAATATCAGATATAGTCTTAAAATCAATCTCAAGATTGGTTCTAGAACTGTTTGTCTAATTGTCCAACAGTTTCTTCCTGCCTGCTGCACAGACAAAACCAATTCACTGAGACCATGGTATTGTAGTTAAAAAAGAGTTTAATTAATGGTAGGCTGGTCATGCAGAAGGAGTTTTACTCAAATCAGTCTCCCCAAAGGCTCAGATGTCAGGGTTTTTCAAGCATAGCCTAATTGTCAGGAGACTAGGGAAAGGGTGCTGCTGATTGGTTGGGGATGGAATACTAAGGGTGTGGAAAACAGTCCTCATGCACTTATTCCACCTCTGGGTGGTGCCACAGAACCAGTTGAGTCACGAGTTGTGAGTTGTGGTAATGTCAGTCTGAAAAATATTTCAAAAGACCAATCTTAGGTTCTGCAATAGTGATCTCATCTATAGGAGCAACTGGGGAAGTCACCAATCTTGTGACTTCTGGCCACATGGCTCCTGAACAGTAAGGGATTGTAGAAATTCTGCCTACATTTTAGCAGAACTTAGGTTCCTTCCATAATTCTAATTTTGTTTACTTTCATTAATCTTACAGAGGTGGTTTCAGCCCCCAAACAAGGAGGGGATTAGTTTTAGGGAGGAACTGTTATCCTTGATTCCAAGTTAAACCATAAGCTAAATTCCTCCCTTAGTTAGTTTGGTCTACACCTAGGAATGATAAAGAAAGCCAGCCTGTGAGGCTGGAAGAAAGGTGGAGTTAGCATATTAGATTTTCTCACAGTCATAATCTTTCAAAGGTGGTTTCATTTGTTCAAATAATATTAAAATGACCATAAAGAACAATGATTCACTGGTAACTTGCACAACTGCTTTAAGAGTAAGTTATAACAGATTGAACTCAATTATTTCTTAAATTTAAGAGAATGGAAAATGATGAAAGTGTCAGAGGCTTTCACACCAGCGGGATTCCATCTTGAATAGGGTCTGGGTAAAATGAGACTGACACTTGCTGGGCTGCATTCATAGGAGATTAGGCATTCTTACAAGATGAGAAAGAAGGTCAGTAGGACTGGTTTCATAAGACACAGGTCATAAGATACAGGTCTGCTGATAAAACATGATGGTAAAGAAGTTGGCCAAAACCCCTCAAATCCAAGATAGCTATGAAAGTGGCCTCTGATCATCCTCACTGCTGATTATACTGTAATTATAGTACATTAATACACTAAAAGACACTCCTATCAGTGCCATGAAAGTTTACAAATGCCATGGCAATATCCAGAAGTCACACTATGGGGTCCAAAAAGGGGAGAAACCCCAAACCTCAGCTCCAGGAACTCTCCAATCTTTTTCTGGAAGACTCATGAATAATCCACTCCTTGTTTAGCATATGATGAATAAATAATAGTAAAAATGCCCAATAAGCAGCCCTTAGGGCTTTTCTGCCTATGAAGTAGTCATCCTTCATTTTTTTTTTATTTTCCAATAAACTCGCTTTCATGTTACTCTGTGGACTTCCCTGAATTCTTTCTTGTGCAAGATCCAATAACCCTCTCTTGGGGTCTGGATCAGGATCCCTTTCTGGTAACAAAAATACAGCGTCCTTTTGTATTTGGTATTCACAACATTGTATTTATCATAAAGATATTTGACAAATTCTTACAGAAACATTGTAAGCATATAGCACATGTTAACTAACATAAGGACAATCAGATAGAATAATTATCAGACGGACAATATTGAAAACCATCTAAATTATGTACAATTTTATTCTTTGGGAAAGCCTCTCATAGCATTTAGTCAATTTATAGTCTTAGCCTAGTTCTTAATATTTCTTACCTATAACCTGAATTAAATTCGAGAAAGCACATCAATCATACATATGAATGTATATTGATGACAAAATATTTTTATAAAAACCTAAATGCATGAAATAATAATGTTATGACAACCAAACTGGCTAAGGTGAAGCAATAAATTGAAACTAGTAAAGGTAATATAGAGAAGGTAAAGTTTAGCACTAACCTCAATTATATAAGTACACAGGGAGTCTGGGTTTAGCAATTATACCTGTGAAGTAGTGGGGATTCAGTTTGGAATTTTAGTGATAGTCAAAACAATATGAGTAGACTATGTATTATAACTGGTAAAAATCGTGCATGTTATATGACTACTTTGAATGAGGGTAGAGATAATTTTACAATTATTATAATGTCAATAATGCCCAAGACTTGCATAAGCGTATAACAGATTAGAATATGCCACCCAAATTGTGCCTATTTGCATAAGAACTATTATAAGCTGATTATGTTGGGAAGCTGTAGACACAGAAGAAGCTTTAAAAACAAAGTTACCCTTTTGTAGGGAAATTTACATCTATGAAGAAAATGTCCACTTTTAAGTGGGTCTCTTTCTCTCTTTTCCAAGAAGACTCACTAGAGAAGATTTAATAGATACTGTAATCAATGGAAAAGGCATTGACTTAAATCTGCACATCAAACCCTACCTTTTTTACCTGCTTTTTGGTCATCTTCCCATAACTGGCCCCCTTCAACATTCCTGTTACTTTGTTTTATTTGAGATGCTACTTAACTCTGAGTTCAAAGCTATCTCTTTAAGATTTACTAATTCTTCTACATTTCTTCCACATCTATATGAGGTATACATGTTAGTAAAATTTTGCTCATATTTCTCTTATTAGTCTGTCTTTTGTCATAGGGCACCCCAGCTAAGAATTAAGAATGAGTTAAAATTACTTTCCTTCCTATGTAAGTGCTAAAATAAAATGAATTTATTTAATTTTAGCTACAATCTTGTGATGTAAATATTATTTATCAATTTTATAGGTGAAGAAACAGGTGCAGAGAGGTTAAATAATTGTCCAAGGTCACATATGTAGTAAAGAACAGAGTGATATGGCTCCAAAGCTAATACTCTCAAGCAAGACACTGCATTTTTTAAAGGTAAAATGACCATTCAGAAATGATTTGTTATGGTGATAACAATGCTTTATGAGGAATGGATACTTGAAATAGAAATAAAAGTTTATAGAAGACATTACTGAAGATCATGGTTACTGACTTCAAATTATTTGAATAGCTCTCTTTTGAAAAGAAGCTGGACTTGTTTCTGTGGCTTCAAGAGGGAGACTAGGATCCAAAAGAATTTTATTTTCCTGCCAGGTGAGGTGGCTCACACCTGTAATCCCAGCACTTTGGGAGCCCAAGATAGGCAAATCACCTGACGTCAGGAGTTCAAGACCAGCCTGGCCAACACAGCAAAACCCCATCTCTTCTAAATATACAAAAATTAGCCAGACATGGTGATACGTGCCTGTAGTCCCAACTACTAGGGAGACTGAGGCAGGAGAATCGTTTGAACCCAAGAGGTAGAGGTTGCAGTGAGCTAAGATTGTGCCACTGTACTCCAGCCTGGGTGACAGAGTGAGACTGTGTCTCAAAAAAAAAAAAAAAAACAACAACAGAATTTTATTTTTATCAACAGAAAAATGGATAAAGAAAATGTGATACATATACACAATGAAATATTATTTAGCCATAAAAAAGAACGAAATCTTTTATGGCTAAATATTATTTAGCCATATTCTATGTTTAACATACAATATTTGTAACATATTGTAACATAAAAAGATTTTAAATACTTTTTAATGCAATACTTGTCTAAGATAAATTTTGGTTAATGATATATAAAATTGTAGAATTGCAGAGTTCCAGGAATGAAATGTAGATAAATGTCTTCAATAATAGTGACAATATTTTGTAGTATATTTAACATTTGTGAACATCTGCAATTGCTCTCCTTAACCAGTAAATGGGCAAATGATTGGTGGCCATCCATTACAGATTTAAAACCTTAACCCATTTATGCCTGAGGTTGCAATTTTTTGAAATTTTGCCATCAAACCTTGGAGATGACCTTGAGCAGTAGGATATAAATAACTTTCACATGCTCAGCATTCCAATATTGGAATACTAGGCATAATTAATACCAGCAAACAATCCATTTCAAAAGAAAGATTAATGTGCTCACAAAGCCAATTAGCGTGCTCTAAGTGTAACATTTACACATATCTATATTTAATTTTCCTTGATGTATCTTCAATTCATCTAATGAAGAGAGAGTAAATACTCTTTTTTTAATTAAAAAATATCACCAGGCAAAATATTTCTTATTTTATTATATTTCTTATTTTATTGAATTACCATTAAGTCATTACCCCTAAACAGAAAATTATTTTCTGTTTTCTACATTTTCCTCTCTTTTTCAAGTATTCTGCATTTAGTAACATATTTAGGCTGCACATTTTTCTCAACCTATCTGGATAATTAACTATACACCCTAGATTTTTAACTCTCATTTTGACCTACTATATGTGGTAGTATATTGATACACTATAAACATTATCAAATTCACAAATTAGTCTCATTATATCTTTTACTTTCTGAGTATTTTCTTTTGTTTGATTCTCTACTTTTCTTTATGTTACGCTTTTCAATCAAATTCATTCATAATTTAAATTGATTTTTTTCAAATTTAGGTGTATTCTTCTATTAGGTAATTTAATAGATGATTTATTGATATTAAAATTGTACCATGGCATACCATAAGGGTCTTGAGTTCATTTTTTCAGAGTAGAGAAATTGAATATAGAAATGAGTGAAAAAATCTACCTGATTTTCATAGAAAATTGCTCACAGAAAGAAAGTGAGCTTTCTTTAAAAGATGTATAAAATGAAACATACATCTTATGTTGTAACCCAAGTTCATTTGGGCCATTTTGAAATGTGTTTCCATCCATCAAAGTTAAAAAAAAATGGGCAAAAAGCATTTAATACTTTCAAATTGTATCCAAAATCCATGAAGAAAAATATATCTACGTTTTGATTCTCCTCAGTGGGGAACACCAAGTAATGCTGCAACAAACAAAAACTCAAAACGAATCTTCTTTAGATACATTTCACCATCCCAATACATTTCATAGCAGTAGGTGAAATCTCCAGCTTCCTCCCCTGCTCTCGTCAATGTAAACCCCATGGATGTGTTGTTCACCAATTAAAATCCTTTTGTCCTTGCCATATCAAATTCCATCACTATCATGAGTCTAAATCCCTACCTTCACATATCTTGCTCACTACCCTACTCCCTGGAAAATTCTGATGAATAAAATTTTTTATCTTGTATACTTCTATAAGGAGGTGTTATTGGCTATTTTTGTATCCTGAAATCAACTATGATATAACTACTGGTTAGTTAACACAGAATTCAGCACCTGCCAAAACAAGACTGATGAAAATTTCTAAATGGTAGGGCTTACTCCGTATCAAACCAGATTGCCAAGAGATAATAACGAAGAGATTTAAAATTAAACAAAAGGGTTTTTTTCTTTGAAAACTTAGCCTAATCATAAGGAATATTTCTTGTGTCAATATATTCTCCATTCTTTCTGCAGAATCACGATAAGTAATATTGATGCAATTTGCTGCCAAGCTTCAGAGTTTGTTTGTTTACATGTTTGTTTATTTTTCCTGGCACCCCCCACCTCCTTTAATTAATTAATTAATTTTGAGACAAGGTCTCATTCTGTTGCCCAGGTTGCAGTGCAGTGGCCCAATCATAGCTCACTGCAACCTTGAACTCCCAGGCTCAAGCAATCCTCCCACCACAGCCTCCTGAGTAGCTAGAACTCTTGGTGCACATTTTGTTTTCCTTTTTTTTTTTTTTTTTCTTTATAGAAGAGACTTCACTTTGTTGATTAGGCTCTTCTCAAACTTCTAGGCTCAAGTAATCCTCATGTCTTAGCCTCCCAAACTGCTAGGATTACAGGAGTGAGCCACTGCACCTGGCCTGCCTAGAACGTTGGATTTACAGATGATCTTCTCCTTACCTCAGAGCTGTTCAAAAAACAAAGCTGTTATAAATAAACAGCAATTATGCATAGGGTATCTTTCAATAAAGAGATGTAAAGTAATAATAATAATTTTGAACATTATTGAACTCTTCTTGTCTTCGATATTATATTTCAAATGCTAGAGGCAATATAGACACAATCCTATGGTTAGGGTACTTGAAAAACAGTGAAGATAAACTAAACAGTATGTAGAAAATTATAATTGAACCTAACATATGAGTAGCCTAGACCCAAAACTATATAGCTTCAAAAAGAGTCAAAGTTTATCTATATCAAGTTTGTAAATCAAGCAAGCATCAGAACATTATTCACTTGAGATAAAACTTGAAGAAGAAATATTATTTGCATAGGTAGGGATTATAGGAAATATATTTTAGAAGAGAGAAACACAATTTACTACTCATAATCTGATGATGATTAAAATTCAGGTTCACCTCTTGCAAATATGTATGAAATATCCTAGGGCTTTGATGAGATGCTAAAGGATGATGATAAATACATTACACAAAAAGAGTCCAACAATATGGTTGTTACAGTGAAGATTTTGGGCATTAGTAAAATCTTATAAAATCTACTTTCTCAAAATTTTTCAGCAATAACCTAGTATTAACTGCATAAGTTTTGCATTGCTTCTTTGTTAATCTAGCAATTTTACTGCTGATTTTTACCCTCAAAATGTAAGCATTATATTGATAATATAGCAAATATTAATAATTATGTACTACACATTGGTATTTATTATCAAACCCAATCTTCACAAAACCCCTGGAGCTAGATTCTATCCCTGTGTTACAGGCATATAAACAGAGACTCCAACAGCTTGAGTAATTTGACCCCCCAAAATAGAGCTAACATAATGTAGAGCCTACTTACAACATTCAGTCTGATTTTACAAGTTATGTTCTGAACAATCAAGGAATGATTTAAGCTTCTCTGAGTAGGCATATATCAAGTTTATTAGGAAACACAAACACTACCAATGAAAAGCCTATTCAAATACATGCTAAAACTAATTTAAATATTATAAATATTAATACTTGATTTATCCATCAAATCCTTTGGAAATTATAAGCTAATTTTATCTCAACTGTTACTTTAGGTACTTGACACCTTAGCATAATCAAATAAGACTAAGAGAACAATCAGGTAGTTCTTAGGCTGATCTTGTTATTTCTGAACAATATGATGGTTCAGTTCTATGTGAAGGTCAAAATAATATAAAAATTGACCAATAGTGTGTAAACCTTGTCATGAAAAAAAAATTTTAAATGTATGCTGACAGTAAATGTACGCTGACATCATGCATGGTGAGTGACTCACGATTTTGTACTACATAAGGCCAGAGGAAATAGAGCTTAGCAAATTATTTGTCCTGGAGACAACTAAGTGTTCTTGGAATAACCAGGCCTGAGAAGAAATAGTAACCCAGGGTCACTATTGATTAATTTAATTTCTATCCCAAAGTTTCTCAGTAAGAGTCTGAACCTATTGTTCATCTCACTAAATGTTATTATAACCTTAGCAGTTCATGTTAGTATGATTCTTAATCCTAAAGTAATTGGGAAAAGTACTATTAATGATGGCTGGTGTTGATCATCTGAGCTGATCCCAGATAGAAAGAAGCTATTTCTTTGGGTGGGATCAAATTCCTTGGGGCTCTGTTTGGCTACAAATGATTAAAAAGTGAGTTTATTCCCTGTCTCCCAAAATGTCTCTTCAACTCCGTACCTTCTCCCCATTCCCTGTAAAAACAGAGATAACACAATTGATAGAAAGTGATTCAAGTACTCCACATTAGAAAGTTAGAAAGTAGCATAAACGCTATATATATGGATTTCTGGAATTCCAAGGATTGAGGAAATGAGGAGGAGGTACCTAGAAAGTGTAAGTAGAGAATTATAAGAAGGGAATTAAAAGTAAAGGCTTTAGATCATGACTAGAGGTCAATTCCTATGAAGGGACTGTCAGGGCTCAGAAGCTGACACCCCAAAGTATGGCGGCTTGGCATGCTGAATACTTTAACCTGAAGATTTGAAAGGCCTAAGAAACAAGGTCCCTCTGATCTTCTCCTGCCCTCTTGTCTCTACCCCTGTTTTCCTCTTCTCCCCACAAGTGAGGGAAACCAAAATTTACCTTCCCCAAGGAAGGTTGAAGCTAGAGCTCCTCTCCCCATGCAAGTCATAAAACTTACAGTAGTCACTCTCTCCCTTCTCCTTTTTCCCTTGGAGACTCTCATTACAGAGAGATCCTGCCCCATGCCTGTGAGGAAGAAATGCAACACAGAGAAGCCAAGAATCTGAACAGACAGGCCTTGCTGTGTTTCTCAGTCTGTTACCATCAGCATATCCTTAGTCCAATCACATTTCTACATGGCTGTCCATTCTTAATTGAACTTAAGCATAAAAGTAGACAGTTTTTGGCTGGGAACAGTGGCGCATGCCTGTAATCCCAGCACTTTCAGAGGCTGAAGTGTGAGGATTGCTTGAGTCTAGGAGTTTGAGACCAGCCTGGGCAACATCGTAAGACACTGTCTCTACAAAAAAAAATTTAAAAATTAGCTAGGCATGGTACATGCCTGTAGTCCCAACTACTCAAGAGGCCGAGGCAGAAGGATCCCTTGAACCAAGGAAGCAAGGCTGCAGTGACCCACATTCATATCACTGCAGTCCAGCCTGGGCCACAGAGTGAGATCTTGTCTCCAAAAAAATGTTTTTAAAGACAGTTTTCCCTGAGTCCTTTGGTCTCCCAGTCCTTCAGTCTCTTCTGAAGTCTTCTCTGTCACATGAAACTTTGATTAAGTAATTTTTTAAGAGTTTTTTCTTGTTATCCTGACTTTTGTTATAGGAGTATTAGCCATGACCCTTATGATGGGTAAGTAAAAGTATCACACACCTTTCCACCCTCCCAGGGCTTTGACCAACATTATATGACCTATATGTTAGGCTAAACCACATGTAAAAATGAAGATATTAGAGTATTTTTTGACCTACAAAATGGGCAATTTTATATTCTCCGCTCTAATAAATTAATGTTTAACATTAGATTTGCAATAATTAATTTCATGCCTTAGGTATATTATGGTACCTATATACAATTTGTGAATCTTAGTAAACTTTTAAGAAATTGAAAAGAGATATGGACTCTCAATAAAAAGGGATAGAAGTTTGATATACACATATATTCACCTACAAATATTTGTGTTTATACTCAGATGTATGCATATACACATATGCATAAGTATTTAATATGTAGTATAGATGCTCCTTGACTTACAATAAGGTTAGAGCCTTGATAAATCCATTGTAAATTGAAAATACCACAAGTTGAAAATTTATTTATTACACCTAAGAGAATGAACATCATAACTTAGCCTAGCCTTGTTATATGTGCTCAAAATACTTACATTAGCCTACAGTTGGGCAAAATCATCTGGCAACACATTACACCATAGAGTACTGATTATTTACCCTGATGATCAGGTGACTGACTAGAAGGTGTGGCTAATTACTACTACTACCTAGCATCAAAAGTGACTATTGCACAGCATATTGCTAGCCTGGGAATAGAGAAAATTCAAAATTCAAAGTAAAGTCTTTACTGAATGTATATCATTTCACACCATCATCAAATTGGAAAATTGTTAAGTTGAAGCATTATAAGTCAGGGATCATACCTATGTCTCACATATAAATAGGATATTTATGGTTTAAAAATAATAATAAAGTGAACACACTTTTACCATCTCACAACAAACAGGACATGCCTTATTTGAATAGAATTAAAAGTTGACACTAGGTGGCGTTAGGCCTTAGAGTCATGTGATTTAAAATAACATAAGGCAAAATTCAACCTGGGGTTTGAAGTAGAGGTCTATTTTTAAAATCCTCTGTGGAATTTCTTTCTCTTGTCATTTTTGACAAGTAGGAAGAAGAAATTTGGGAGAATATCTTGTTGTCTTATGCTCAAATGCAATGCCCTGTATTTTTTTTTTTTAAAGGAAGTGCAATCTTGGAAATGTGCTTTAGTCTTGCCCTAGCTAAAGGAGGGCATCAAGGGAAGTGTTGAGGGAGAGGCTGCACCCATGGGTACTATGCAGGGGATACACTGTAGCTTTCTGTCAAGTCAAATAAGTAAGGAGACAAAACTTGAAATATGTAGGTACCAAGCAAGAGCAAAATACAGCCAGAAATTCATTAGGCACACAGGATTGAGAAAAAAAAAATATGACATATATCTGGAAAAGTACAATTCCAGAGGGAAAATATGTGAGTTAATATTTTATTTATATCTGATTTTGTACTTTTCTATACTGAATTTTCCCACTAGACATAACTCTGAAAATTCAAAATAAATCTGTATTTGAATTATTTAGCAGGAGTGAGAGAGTCAGTGTTTCAACATCATTTTCAAGATGCTAAGTTAGTAATTATATTAATAGATAATGAATCAGTGCTATGATTATCTCCATTATAAAGGTAGGAAAACTGAAGCTCAGAAAACTTTCAACAAAGCCACATGGATAAAATGTGGTGAAGCTGAATTTTTAAGCCAAGCTATTAAACTTCCATGTTGTGTTCATCATCACTGTTTTATAACACATTATTGTAACTACCGCTTTGATGTGCCTGTGTAATGCATCATATTTTTCTCATATGCATATCATATATATTTATCACGAAATTTTATCAGGAAATTTACATAGTAAAACTTGCCATCCCTAGAGTTATCAAGCAATAATCTATAATTTCCTGAAAAAGTTTTTTTTTTCATTTTACTTTAAGTTTTCAGGATACATGTGCAGAATATGCAGGTTTACTACATAGATATACGTGTGCTATGGTGGTTTGCTGCACCTATTAATCAGTCATCTAAGTTCCCTACACTCGCCCCCCAGCCCCCAACAGGCCCCAATGTGTGATGTTCCCCTCCCTGTGTCCATGTGTTCTCATTGTTCAACTCCTACTTATGAGTGAGAACATGTGGTGTTCGGTTTTCTGTTCCTGTGTTAGTTTGCTGAGAATTATGGTTTCCAGCTTCATCCGTGTCCCTGCAGAGGACATTAATTCATCCTTTTTTAAGGCTGCATAGTATTCCATGGGGTGTATGTGCCATATTTGCTTTATCCAGTCTATCATTGATGGGCATTTGGGTTCATTCCAAGTATTTGCTATTGTGAAGAGTGCTGCAATAAACATATGTGTCCATGTATCTTTATGGTAGAATGATTCATAATTCTTTGGGTATATAGCCAGTAACGGGATTGCTGGGTCAAATGGTACTTCTGGCTCTAGATCCTTGAGGAATCACCACACTGTCTTCCAAATGGTTGAACTAATTTATACTCCCACCAACAGTGTAAAAGCATTCCTATTTCTCCACAGCCTCACCAGCATCTATATTTTTCTGGCCTTTTCAGTGATTGCTATTCTGACTGGAGTGTGATGGTATCTCATTGTGGTTTTATTTCCATTTCTCTAATGATCAGCGATGTTGAGCTTTTTTTCATATGTTTTTTGGCCACATAAATGTCTTCTTTTGAGAAGTGTCTGTTTATATCCTTTGCCCACTTTTTGATATATTTTTTTTTCTTGTAAATTTGTTTAAGTTCCTTATAGATTCTGGATATAAGAACTTTTTCACATGGGTAGATTGCAAAATTTTTTTTCCCCATGCTGTAGGTTGCCTGTTCACTCTAACAATAGTTTCTTTTGCTGTGCAGAAGCTCTTTAGTTTAATTAGATCTCATTTGTCAATTTTGCCTTCTGTTGCAATTGCTTTTGGCATTTTTGTCATAAAGTCTTTGCCCGTGCCTGTGTCCTAAATGGTATTGCCTAGGTTTTCTTCTAGGATTTTTATGGTTTGGGGTTTTACATTACAATTTTTAATTCATCTCGAGTTAATTTTTGTATAAGGTATAAGGAAGGGGTCCAGTTTCAGTTTTCTGCATATGACTAGCCAGTTTTCCCAGCACCATTTACTGAATAGGAAATCCTTTCACCATTGCTTGTTTTTGTCAGGTTTGTCGAAGATCAGATGGTTGCAAATGGATGATGTTACTTCTGAGGTCTCTTTTCTGTTCCCTTGGTCTATATGTCTGTTTTGGTACTAGTACCACACTGTTTTGGTTTGTTTTGGTTATTATAGCCTTGTAGTATAGTTTGAAGTCAGGTAGCATGATGCCTCCAGTAGAGTGGGCTGCTGCTATAGATACCCCAAAATATGGAAGTGACTTTGGAACTTGGTAACAAGCAGGGATTGGAACAGTTCGGAGGGCTCAGAAGAAAACAAGACGTGGGAAAGTTTGGAACTTCCTAGAGACTCATTAAATGGCTTTGGCCAAAAGGTTGATAGTGATATGGACAATAAAGCCCAGGCCGAGGTGGTCTCAGATGAAAATGAGGAAATTTCTGGGAACTGGAGCAAAGGTGACTCTTGTTATGTTTTAGCAAAGAGACTGGCAGCATTTTGCCCCTGCCCTAGAGATTTATGGAATTTTGAACTTCAGAGAGATGATTTAGGGCATCTGGCAGAAGAAATTTCTAAGCAGCAAAGCATTCAAGATGTGACTTGGGTGCTATTAAAGGTATTCAGTTTTATAAGGGAAGCAGAGCATTAAGTTCAGAAAATTTGCAGCCTGACAATGTGATAGGACAGAAAATCTCATTTTCTGAGGAGAAATTCAAGCCAGCCGTGGAAATTTGCATAAGTAACAAGGAGCCCAAATGTTTATCCCCAGGATCATGGGGAAAATGTTTCCAGGTCATGTCAGAAATCTTCACAGCAGCCCTCCCAACACACACCCTGAGACCTAGGCAGAAAAAGTGGTTTGTTGGGCCGGGACCAGGATCCCCATGCTGTGTGCAGCCTAGGGACTTGGTGCCCTGCAACCCAGCCACTCTGGCCATGGCTGAAAGTGGCCAACATAGAGCTTGGGCTGTGCCTTCAGAGGGTGCAAGCCCCAAGCATTGTCAGCTTCCCTGTGGTGTTGTGCCTTCAAGTGCATAGAATTGGGATTGGGAACCTCTGCCGAGATTTCAGAAGATGTATGGAAACACCTGGATGCCCAGGCAGAAGTTTGCTGCAGGGGTGGGGCCTTCATGAAGAACCTCTGTTAGAGCAGTGTAGAAGGGATATGTGGGGTCAGAGCCCCCACACAGAGTCCCTACTCAGCACCACCTTATGGAGCTGTGAGAAGAGGGCCACTGTCCTCCAGACCCCAGAATGGTAAATACACTGACAGCTTGCACTGTGTGCCTGGAAAAACCACACACACTAAATGCCAGGACATGAAAGCAGCCAGAAGGGGGGCTACATCCTGCAAAGCCACAGGGGCAGAGCTGCCCAAGTCCATGGGAACCTACCTCTTGTATCAGCATGACCTGGATATGAGACATGGAGTCAAAGGAGGTCATTTTTGAGCTTTAAGATTTGACTCCCCTGCTGGATTTTGGACTTGCATGGGGCCTGTAGCCCCTTTGTTTTGGCCAACTTCTCCCATTTGAAATGGCTGTATTTACCCATTGAAATGGGTAATTTATTTACTCAGATGAAACAATGGACTATGGACTTTTGAGCTAATGCTGAAATGAGTATAACTTTGGGGAAATGTTGGGAAAGCATGATTGGTTTTGAAATGTGAGGACATGCCATTTGGGAGGGGCCAGGGGAGGAATGATATGGTTTGGCTGTTTCCCCACACAAATCTCATCTTGCATTCTCACATCTTGTGGGAGGGACCCAGTAGTAGGAGGTGGTTGAATCATAGGGGCAGGTCTTTCCCATGCTGTTCTCATGATGGAGGATAAGTCTCACAGGATCTGATGGTTTTAAAAAGGGGAGTTCCCCTGCACAAGCTCTCTTTGCCTGCTGCCCTCCATGTAAGATGTGACTTGCTCCTCCTTGTCTTCTGCCATGATTGTGAGGCCTCCTCTGCCACATGCAACTGTGGGTTCTCCATTAAACCTCGTTCCTTTGTAAATTGCCCAGTCTCTGGTATGCATTTATCAGCAGCATGAAAGCAGACTAATACACAAAGCATAGCATTTCTTGGAGATCTGTTATGAAAATTGGCTTACTGAAGGCCTTAATAAACTCTGCAGTAAATATATCTGTGTAACTTTTTTTGTATCAGCATTTCCCATGATTACTTCAGTGGAAAATACCATTTTTTTTAAATGACACATCACATTTCAAAAAATAGTGCTTTAAAGGTATTAAATAGATTACTGGATTTAGAAAAAGTCCCCTAAGCATTTTACAGTTCAGAGAATGTCTGGTAAGATTGCTTGGCATATGGAATACTAAGTAGGAGTTATTAGACTCATCTATCTATTTATAAATTTAGCTTCTAGCTATTTTTCTCTATTTTGAAAATCATGAATTAAAAATAAATAAATTTCATTGAAATTGGTTACCACTTTTTCAAACTCTTTTTCAATTTCTACCCAGTGTTGTTTGTGCAGAGATATTTTTAAAATTAGGTAATACATATAGTACATGTTTATATAAACCATCATTGCTAATTAGAAATTCTGAGATGACCAACAAGATGTTTATGTTCATATCTGTTGCCATTTTAGTCAGTTTTTCAAGGATCCTGGCAATATTCAAATCTCTCTTTATTCTTTCAGTTTTAAACTGGATTGGTCTTTGGTCAGGTGAATGACAAATGAATATATTTGAATGTTAAATAGAAAGGAAAGGAAATCCCCTCAGGATAATAATGTTGTTTTAGTTTTCTCATAGTAATTTACAAAAGAACATTAACTAGTTCCAGTTGCCTGCTCCAAACTATTATGGCAATTCAAATCTTCTCCCAATAAAATTTTAAAAGAAAAAAAAAAAAAACAAATCTAATTCCTAGTAATAATCATTTGTAAAATAATAAAGCTCCACAATATTTTTGTAAGTTTCTATTTCTTGCTTTGAAGTCCCAATTTACTTTCATTTCGTTTGCATTTTACATTCTATTGGACATGATTTTGAAAGATACTTTGTAGTGAATGCATGCTCAGCATGGATACTTATTTGTGAATATGTTGTTTAATCAATAGTACTGACCACTGTCTTTTTAAGAATGCTAGTTTCTTGCATAAAAAGCATTATTACCAACCAATGGGCATAATTTGTCTTCAACAACATTAATGTAACATAACAATGATAACTGAATTCATATAACTATATTGTTCCACTTACTGAGTAGATGGATGTAATTATCTGAGGAAAAGTTCTTTTCTCAACCTTAGAAATAGAGGTAATTGAAAAAAGAGAAAAGCTGGGCATGTATACTGTATATAACCAAACATTTTACTTTAATGGGTCAATAAAAAGTAAATAGATATAAACTTGAAACTGAAAACCATCTTGGCCTTTCAAATAATTACTAATTTTATACACACAGGGTCACAGACATAATTAAAACATGGTTGATCAGAAGATGAGATTTCTGGTTTTTATCCCATGATTTTTCATTAAAATATTAGTAATGTCTTACATACTTCAGGCACTTTTCATTTAAAAGACAGTGGCTATGATAAAAATTTTGACCTTCTCAACATGTCTATTAGGGATAAATGGCAAAAGTTAGATCAGCTAGGTGAGGAGATATTTAAAATCATACGACTTATTTATCAGTGGAGCTGAAAATAAAACTGATGTCTTTTTACAAACTTGCTTTATAATATTATGCCTTATTGAAATATATTCTAGCTGAAAAGCAACTAAGTAGGGCATACTGTTTCCAAAGGTGCTTTTAGTATATATTTAAAATATTAAATAATTGATACATTAGAAACTCAAAACTATTATTTGAGTTTACAAATAAGACAATGGCTAACATATTTTATATAATATCTTTCAGTTTGTAACATGCTTTCTCATTATTTCCCCAAAATTAAAATGCCTACTTGATTGATGCAAATGTTTCTATGATGATAATATTTAACTATATTTAAAAGAAAAAAAAGAATTTTTAAAAAATCACTCTATAATATAAACCTCTTGAAGGAAAATGTATTATTAAATATTTTACCAACCCTGTACTACTTATTTCTGAGAAATCCATCTTCACTTCTATGGAAAATATGCTTCCCCACCACACTGCCATTTGATCAATGTGTAAACAGCAATTGTCTTAAGTGAAAATGTCCTCTTGATCATAACTACCAGTCAAAACATGAACACTTGATCCAAGCTGAGGCAATAACTTCGTAACGAAGGATACGAGGATGAGCATGCAGCTCAAGTCAGTTGTCCTAAAGTTTTCGGGACAGAAAACCAGACCCGCCCTCAGCAACATCCTCTTATACCTGAGAATCCAGTGAAAAAGGGTGAAGTCGATCGGGCGCAGCGGCTGACGTCTGTAATCCCAGCACTTTGGGAGGCCGAGGCGGGCAGATCACAAGGTCAGGAGATCGAGACCAGCCTGGCTAACACGGTGAAACCCTGTCTTTACTAAAAATACAAAAAAAATTAGCCGGGCGTGGTGGCAGGCGCTTGTAGTCCCAGCTACTTGGGAGGCTGAGGCAGGAGAATGGCATGAACCTGGAAGGTGGAGCTTGCAGTGAGCAGAGATCAGGCCACTGCACTCCAGCCTGGGTGACAGAGTGATCCTCCATCTCAAGAAAAAAAAAAAAAAAAAAGTGAAGTCAACATGAAGACAAGCAAAAATAATAGATGGAGAGATTTCCTTGCTAGCTTTTGGGTCTCTGGTTTGCTTTACTATTTAATTTATTTATATTTTAGAGATAAGGGTCTCACAGACTTATCACACAACCTTATTTTTAATGCTAAAAGATAATGTTTGCTGCTCTTTATAGAATTGGTTGAAAATAGTCCAAGTAAGTCAGGGAAGTTGGAATAGCAGAAACTCCACCAAGATGGTGATCTTGGTGTAGTATTGATAGATCTTGACTGTAGTATTGTAAAGGAAGAATTATGGTGGCTTAGCATGGTGTGGAGACACTGAATATAAAGAAAACCAGATGCATATGAGATTGGTTTGAGATACGACTGAAAGGACTTGGGGACAGATTGAATATGGGGGTCGATGAGGGAAATAGAAGAATTCAAAGAAATTTCCAGGCTAAACAAACAATTAAAGACCTCAAAGTCAGAAGAATAAATAAAGATCTGAAGCTGAGTTGCTTATAGCCAAATTTGATTAGCCATAGAACTGAAAGCTTCTGAGGTTGGGTGTGAGAGTCCTGGTAGGTCATCTGCTATATGCAATATGAGAAATGCAACTGCAATATCTACATTAAGCCACAAATCATGAATACCTGCTTGACTATGTCCTCTGTAATGGAATTATGAAACATTCTATCGACTCTCTTAAGAAAACATCAGGAAATCTTGTAGAAATAGAGGGATCCCTTTTGTTTGGATGACTTAGACTTTATTTCCAGAGGTATCTTGTATTTAACAAAATGGATATTGGACAGCTACTCAAATTCACACTGAATTTGAGTAGCTGATGAATGAACTAGAGGTAAAAAAGTAGTAATACGCAACACACAACACATTTCATGAGTTTTGCTGTGAAAAAACACAAGTGAGGTAGAGCCTCTTAAGACACCAGATAACAAGAACATGCTGAGATATCTCTGGAAATGGTGCTAAAAAGAGAGGAATTAGTAATACAGAAATGAGAAAATCTACAGTGAAAATATATTTATTTTGTGTTACTGAATAAGATAAATTTTACTTTAATGACACGAAAAGATCAACCATCCCTCATCCAACAAATTAAAAAGTCAGAAATTATCATTTACAGCAATGACAAAAAGTGTTTCTGATTTATAGTTATTCTGAAAATAACATTTTTTCAAACACTTTTCACCTGAAATCTAACCAGACTCCTGTACATAATTTTGATGTTATTAAAATTTACATTCACTTGAAAGAAGCAAAGTTTTAAACCCAGATGTCAAAAACATGACACCAAATCCCAAAGAGAATCCATGGATGTTGAGTCTCTTCAAAATTTAAAATTATGTAGCTTTTTTAAAAATGATGTTTTCCCTTTACTCATAAGAATATTTTATTACCGCAACCTGGCTTCACCTTACTCTTTGTCATTCCTAATTAATGTCCTAATTAATGACTCTTTGTCATTTCTAATCAATGTAGAATGTGTACAACAAATTTCAGTTTCACAAAGACAAATCCATAAAAGCAAGTGCAGGTGTTTAAACCATGAATTTGGGGCAGTTACTTCAGATGTCAAAAATAGCAGCCTAGCATCTGCAAAGCAGTTGCCTGATACAAAGAATTCTTAAGAAGATGCAGTTTTATAACAGTAATGAAAAAAATACTATATCTAGAAAATATAAAGTATATATTTCTAGGTATAGTCTATAAATACAGTAAACTTTTGTGATCTCTGTGAGATCTGAGAAACTTGTTGATAGTTTTATTTTCAGATTATAGTTGACATTATAAAATTTATTATAAATTTTTGTTATAACTATTATTATAACTAGCATAAAAGATTAGTATCTTTGTCAGACAATGCTATTATAAACCAAGAGTATTTATAAAACATATGTGTATATATGTATATATATACATATATACACATATATACATACATATATATGTATATATACACATATATACATATATACACACATATATACACATATACGTATATATGTATATGTGTGTGTATAAAATACCTATAACTTCATATACAATAGCCATTTACTTGGGATGCATTAATATTTTGTTAAAAGAAACACAACCTAATCTACAACCATTACATAGGTTTTTGCTATTTGTGCTTCTTCTACTGCCTTTCTAGATCTTTACTTTGATTACATTTCTACAGATTATATGTGATAAATTATCAATGTTTTCCAACATAAATTAATCATTTAGAAACAAAATAGTAATATCATAATTACATTAAAGTTTATATCTTCTTTCAGAGATCTAAGAAAACCTAAGGTTTGGTGTTTCTTTAATGACTAAACATCTTAAGATATAAGAATGTAGGTAGTTATTGTAGGTTTTATGATTATTGTATATTCTGGGGAAGAGGTTTAGAAATTAGTTTAGGCCGGGTATGGTGGCTCACGTTTGTAATCCCAGCACTTTGGGAGGCCGAGGCGGGCAGATCACAAAGTCAGGAGATAGAGACCATCCTGGCTAACACAGTGAAACCCTGTCTCTACTAAAAACACCAAAAATTAGCCAAGCGTGGTGGTGGGCGCCTGTAGTCCCAACTACTCGGGAGGCTGAGGCAGGAGAATGGCGTGACCCCGGGAGGCGGAGTTTGCAGTGAGTAGAGATCGCACCACTGCACTCCAGCCTGGACGACAGAGCGAGACTACGACAGAGCGAGACTCCGTCTCAAAAAAAAAGAAAAGAAAAAAATTATCTTACTTTAGAATATCATAAAATCATCATGAAGATTTTAAAAATTTTGGTCTGGTATATTGTATGAATCCCAGGGATTAAGAGAGGCAATTTTGCCCATAACAACTTCTAATATTCTCTGTGCTAAATGGTGTCAGTGAAACTGGTCCAACTGTCCCGTAGAACTGATGTTTATAGTTTCTTCCGAATAAACATATAAATTAACCCTCCCCCACCCCCCCCCGCCCCAAACACACACACACACTCTAGTCTCAAACTTAAGAAAGTTACGTTTGTCTTACTGAGTTCCTTTCTCAGGAAACCACCAATGGGGCTTCACAGAGACTACCAAAGAACTGAAACTTACCAGATTACTGCATGTGGACGATGAGACACTAGATCCCCCACCCATCATGACTGTCTTACCTACCACCTGTTGTCTGTTGACAAACTCCTCTTCCTTACATCTCCCTAATTCCTATTTTCCCACACATGGTTACATTTCTTTCCTGTTATATAAATCCCTAATTTCAGTTGGTTGAAGAGATGGATTTGAGACTCATCTCTCACCTCCTTAGCTGCAATACCTCATTAAATTCTTCTTCCCTAGAAATATTCATTGTCTCAATGATTGGCTTTCTGTGCAGTGGGGAGCAGGACCTATACTGAATCCCTAGCATTTCAGTAACAGATTTTGGTTTCCTGACCAGGAACACATTGCTCATGGCTCAGACTGCAGTGGGCCAGGAGTTTCAGAAACCCTCCTAAACAGTGGCTTCACCATTTTTTCGCCAGAGCTTGGTCTCATTCTCTCTTCGGCCCTGCCACTTCTGGCCCCAATCACACTTCTGATTGCCTAGGAAGAATAGCCTTTGACATTTGACATCTGAGTTTGGATGGCTGAGTGTCTTTTGTAGGTATCAGATAGCTGGATCTGCTGTCCTCAATTTGGGGAATGCTGAAGGAATTTCCATTTGAAGGTTCAACAAGCCCAACCAATTCAGAGAGGAAAACACCCTGGCTGTTTCACTTTGGATACTTGGGGCTAGTTTGTTGCTCAGTATGTGGATTGTGTTTTGGTTATTGTTTGTGTGTATGTTGATGTAGTCACGGGAAGTCAGTGTTCTATCCCCGAATACAGCCCTTTTGGGTGCCTTCTTCATGGTTGGTCTGTATGGGCTTGTGAGCCAGGCCCTGAATGTGCCTATCTCATCTGATCTTTGAAGGT
The DNA here is from genome assembly GCF_028858775.2 of Pan troglodytes. Lineage (NCBI taxonomy): Eukaryota > Metazoa > Chordata > Mammalia > Primates > Hominidae > Pan > Pan troglodytes. The sequence goes on from NC_072406.2 coordinate 67,396,870, forward strand.
CTTTAAATGGTACTGTTGTCTTACAGTTGGATTCATTTTGCTATCGAATGGGAAAGCACGATGGAGTTTTGTGAACCTAGGCTTTTATGCTGCTGTTCTAAGCAGGGTTTGGTCAGGTTAGTACATGATGTTCTTCTGAGATGCTGTTTGGCCCGAGTGTTCTTTGGAGTCTGGGGAGGTTTGGCTTTTAAAAATCAAACTGCTGGCTGGGCGCGGTGGCTCACACCTGTAATCCCAGCACTTTGGGAGCCCAAGGCAGGTGGATCATGAGGTCAGGAGTTCGAGACCAGCCTGGCCAACATGGTGAAACTCTGTCTGTACTAAAAATACAAAAATTAGCTGGGCGTAGTGGCGGGCGCCTGCAATCCTAGCTACTCAGGAGGCCGAGACAGAAGAATTGCTTGAAGCCTGGAGGTGGAGGTTGCAGTGAGCCGAGATCGCACCACTGCACTCCAGCCTGAGCAACAAAGAGCAAAACTCTAGTCTCAAAAAAAAAAAAAAAAAAAAAAAAAAAAAAAAATCAAACTGCCTTGGAAACTGCTGCACCCAAAATATTGGTACAAAACCTTCACTGGATTACCTATGGGGGCAAACAAAGTTTAGCCATGTGACCATATTTGTAAACTGGTGAGTTCATGTTGCTATCTGATGGCGAGAGTTTCAAGGTAAAAACTATTGGATCTCCGTGTGTGTATATACATGTTTAGATGTGTTTATCATATGTTGCAGCTACCAAATTGGCTTTTAAATAAAAGAGTACTAATAAGTCCAGGCAATTTTCAAATTCATGTGACTTAAGTAAATCTTAAATAAACAAGCTAGCTTTACAATTATTGGTAAAATTAAAATAAAAGTTTCTTAGGAATTGTCAGCATACATTTTCATCTGGGTTTTATATTTGTCTTTGCTAGATATTTTGAAATATCAGAGTTCGGCACAGAAGGCTATAAAACTATAAAAGCAACCAAAACAAAATGATCTTTGTGCAAATTTATTTGACAAAACTAATATAATGTTTTTGGTTTAATAAAAACAGCTAAATCTTCGGAATTACTGGCAAAATAATCCATGTATTTAACTTTAAGGTTCTTACTATAAAACCTAATATTTATGGGTTATAAAATGGTTAACAAGGAAATGCTGATTTTGTCTAATACTTCAGTTCTTATAAGTAATCTAGATAAACTGCTAAAAAAAATGAAAGATTCCAGTACATGTGAACGGTATTAGTGCTTGCTGGTGAACGTTTTGTAGAATATAAAAACAAAATTATTTTAGATGCTCCTTTGATGTCTGGGTCATTTCCAATTAAGAAAGGGTTATGATATGCAGAAATGTATTTTTTTTAAATCGTAGAATGTTCTCATCTATAAAATCCAATAATTGGTAGAAGTTCAGGATTTCTTGCTTCCTAGGCTTTCACTAAAATGTAAGGGTACTTAGAATAAGAATTCTAGTTAATAAATCATTCAGTATATAAAATGTGCCAAAGAAGATATGTTCTTATTGAAAAAAACAATAATTTTGTCTAATTCACAAGTCATCTAAAGGTTAATTCAAATTATGGACTATGGCAAAGTTTTGCCATAAAATAAAATGAGTGGTTACTTTAAAAAAATATATAGAATAAAACAGAAATTCCAAGTATGTCATTGTCTGTGTAAGTCATAAATTTTTTTTCCTGTTTCTCTGTGTGTCTATCTTCATGGCCACTCCAGCATGGCACATGTATACATATGTAACTAACCTGCACATTGTGCACATGTATCCTAAAACTTAAAGTATAAATAATAATTAAAAAAGAAAAATGTAGTTGACTTCTTTAGCATAATAGTTTGGATAATTCTGTCATTAAAATACCCTTCTGCTTTTTCCAGAATAAATAATCATCACAATTAAAAAAAATTGAAAATGTTTAGATAATAAAATATTCTTTGAAGCCCAATAGATAATTGGAGACATTTGACTAATTAACATTGTTCATAGTTAAAGCTCTTAGTGTTTATGAAGGTAAAATAAGAAATATTGTAAAGAAATACATTGGCAATTTGGCAATTCTTTTTTTAATATTGTTAAGCATGAAGCTGGATTTAGCATGGAGCCTAATTTCACATAAATGCTTGCTTTGTTTTACTTAACACTAAATTTGCTATTCTGTTTATTAGTACCAGCACTACAACATTTACTTGTCAAATGCCTGAAGAAAATTTCTTAATTGCATAAAATGCATTGTGGCATTTTGTAGACTTAAAGATATTCAGTTGTATATCAGGAACAAAATATCCACCACGTGTATGTTTTTATGTCCTGGATAACACTGTAGCCTCTGATGTAAACTGAGTAAGATAAAATGTGGGGGTTGCTTTCCTGTTTATTTTGTTTTGCTTTTAATTTTTATTCATTTTCTGTTTTTTCTTAGTTTTTATTTATATATGTATATATAAAGCACTTTTTTGTTGTTTTTTTGTTTTTTGGTTTCTAACAGAATGCTCATATTTGACTCCTTGAATAGTCATTTTGTTTCCTATACATTTCAAACAATTCATCATTTGTTCTGTTTATCAAAAGTCCCTAAGTTACCTTTGTCAAGCCTCCCAAAATTGATAGGACAACCTGGCCATTTAAAATTCAATATGTTTTTCTTACCTCTGATGACCTAGAGAGCTTCAAGAGCTTTGAGGATTCTGGAAATAAATAAATGAAAGATTTTTTTTTAAGTTCTGAACAGGGATAGTACATTATTTATTTTGTTATTTGGAAAAGTAGGTAGGAGTAGAAATGTTTAAATGGTATTTATGTTCAAGGTAACTTAATTCAGTCCATAATTTGAGTTGGTTTTTGATCTTTTCCTTTAGGTAATGAGGAAAAACTGATATGGTTACAAAGTTTTAATGTTCAGGAAAGATTGGCCTTGTTCTTAAGATAATTATGACGGCTGCGATGGTGTGTGTGGAGTGGCTGCTGTAAGGATGCTGGCTTCAGTGTGGGAGGTGCAGCCGGTGCTGTGTGCTTCAGAGATGGTGGGAGCCAGGAATAGGTGAGAGCTCTGCCCCCTACTGAGTTGGCAGGGCAGGAGGCCACAGAACTGGGTGGAGCAATATCGGGGGAAATTCAGCCAGATATCGGGCAAAATTCACCCCCAATATTTCACGTAGGTTCTTTTCTATATTCCCTAAGTGTTGGATGGTCTGAGAAATAAAGGGACAGAGTACAAAAGAGAGAAATTTTAAAGCTGGGTGTCCGGGGGAGACATCACATGTTGGCAGGTTCCGTGTTGCCCCCTGAGCTGTAAAACCAGCAAGTTTTTATTAGTGATTTCAAAAGGAGAGGGAGTGTACAAATAGGGTGTGGGTCATAGAGATCATGTGCTTCACAAGGTAATAAGATATCACAAGGCAAATGGAGGCAGGGCGAGATCACAGGACCACAGGACCGGGGTGACATTAAAATTGCTAATGAAGTTTCGGGCATGCATTGTCATTGATAACATCTTATAAGGAGACAGGGTTTGAGAGCAGACAACCAGTCTGACTAAAAATTTATTAGGCAGGAATTTCCTCGTCCTAATAAGCCTGGGAGTGCTATGGGAGACTGGGGCTTATTTCATCCCTACAGCTTCGACCATAAAAGACAGCCACCTGCCGAAGCGGCCACTTTAGAGGCCTACCCTCAGGGACGCATTCTCTTTCTCAGGGATGTTCCTTGCTGAGAAAAAGAATTCAGTGATATTTCTCCCATTTGCTTTTGAAAGAAGAGAAATATGGCTCTGTTCCGCCTGGCTCACCGGTGGTCAGAGTTTAAGGTTCTCTATCTTGTTCCCTGAACATTGCTGTTATCTTGTTCTTTTTTCAAGGTGCCCAGATTTCATATTGTTTAAACATACATGCTCTACAAACAATTTGTGCAGTTAACACAATCATCACAGGGTCCTGAGGCGACATACATCCTCCTCAGCTTATGAAAATGACGGGATTAAGAGACTAAAGTAAAGACAGGCATAGGAAATCACAAGGGTATTGATTGGGGAAGTGATAAGTGTCCATGAAATCTTCACAATTTATGTTCAGAGATTGCAGTAAAGACAGGTGTAAGAAATTATAAAAGTATTAATTTGGGGATCTGATAAATGTCCATGAAATCTTCACAATTTATGTTCTTCCGCCATGGCTTCAGTCGGTCCCTCCATTTGGGGTCCCTGACTTCCCGCAACAGAGCTGCAACTGTCCAGTCACAGTCCAGACTCCAGCATCCCTGAACTCTTGGGGACCCAGAGTGAGAACTTCATTGATGACTGCTTGGCAAATCTGATGGTGCTTTTTCCAGGCCCATTTGTTGTCACCCATGGACAAATTAGCATGCACTTCCTTCATTCTTAGCACATTAAAAACCCCAGGCTCAGCTAGACTCACACACTCTTTGAGATGACCTGCCTGAGGAAAGGAGCTACCCACTATGCAACTTTTCCTCTCCTCTCTTCTGAGAGCTAGACATTCACAGGGACAACTTGCCTGTGGAAAGGAGCTACCCACTCCGGGTCTCCTCTCTGCTGAGAGCTGGGCATTCATTAGGATGACCTGCCTGCAGAAAGAAGCTACCCACTTCGGGTCTCCTGAGAGCTGTTCTGTTGCCCAGTAAGGCTCCTTTCTTCCTTGCTCACCTTCCAGTTGTCTGCATGCCTTATTCTTCCCGGATGCAGGACAAGAACCTGGGACATGCTGAATGGTGGGACTAAAATAGCTGTAACACAAACAGGGCTAAAATACCCCCTGCTCTACACACACACTTGCCACGTTGTGGGTGATGAGAAGGAGCAAATAGCTGAGGCCCTTCATGGATTCCAGACCTAGGGGCTCCCCAAGGCGGGGCTGTGACACCCTCGTTGGGTCTCTGTGGTTCCTAACATCTCCAAGCCTCTGGGCAAGGCTGTCGGTGGTATGCCTGTTCCACCCACAGCCTTGCACAGAGCTGGCACCTTTGCTGGCACCTGGAGCTGCCCACCCTGACACAGCCAGTGCCCTTGGCTGTGTACAGTGGCGAGACCTCATGCTCACTCACTCACACACCCCTCACTGATCCCTGCCTGGCTCACCCTTGGAAGGCATGGGATCCTGGCTGGTAGCACAATCCAAGCACAGCCTGCCAGACCAAGTAGGTGGAATGAGCCCAGTGAGCCCAAGCAAAACTCAGGCAAAGATGCCACCAGCCACAGAGGTTTCTGGCTGGAAAAGCAACGCCCTAAGGATCCTCTGACAATTATATTGACTGGGATTTCTCTAAATTACTGTACTTGTATTTAGCATTATTAAAATTATGTGATATTCAAATGGATTAAGTAGTAATAAAAAATGTGAGACTTTCTGGTAATTTTTTTGATCCCAAGATGTTTATCACTGATGGGCCTTCATGTGTCTTCGCAAAAACAAAATATGTACAAGTGTCACACTAGCTTGGAGATTCTACTGGTGGAAGTTACCTAATTAGTTGTTAGTACTGTACCTAGAAACTGATCTTGGAAATGTGTGATGATACTCTTTTAAATAGCTTAAAAGAAAATATTGTGTGGTTATTCTTCCTTTGTCCTTGTTTTGCTGCATAGTCTTAAAGTGCAAGATTATTTACTTGTAAATAATCTTTTAAATAGCTTAAAAGAAAATATTGTGTGGTTATTCTTCCTTTGTCCTTGTTTTGCTGAATAGTCTTAAAGTGAAAGATTATTTACTTTCATACTGAATTTCCAAAAACAATATTTGCATTTACCATTTTTTAATGATGAGGAAAAGTTAATTGTGTTACTTGGCAAGTTTGCATTGAACCTTTCACATTTTTTTAATGCTCTGCTCACAGTACTTTCACTAGAGTGCTAGCAATTAGATGTATGCAAGGAGTAACCTTACCACATTAATACAATGTTTTGCCTAGACACCAAGTCATAGTGTTTTAATTTGTGACATGTTCGAGAGAATGATAGGACTTTCTTCAGTATAAATGTCCTATTAACTAATCCTTGTGATGTTAAGTTACAGGGCTTTGAGTCATCTATCTAAGAAAAGGCACTGACTCCTGCCAAATCTTGAGCATTGACAGCAGCCAAAGCCTTCTCTTCAGACCAGGGAAAAGGTGACAATCAAAATGGACTACTTTCAAGAGACTCAGGGCCAGAAACTAAAACTATTCAGTCCCTGTAGGCCCAAGGACTATTATGGAAGAAGTGGGCATGTGAGATTGTAAAAGCCAGTTCCAGGGATAAAAGTAGTTCAGAGTTTTTCTATAAATTAAACATTAATAGCAAAAGTACACTGATGCAAGCCAGCATTTAGGTATTTGTGTCAGAATAACAGGGTTTTCTTGGAGCATTCATCTGAACTTTAATAGCAAATTTAAAAAAGTTATAAAAGGTTTATGAAATTCTTACCTTATGGTCAAACTAATTTCAAATGTGAGGTGGTTTTAATTTTCTTTGAGTTATTTTTATATAGATGTGTTGTTAATATGTGTTCCAGGATTGTATGAGATTTCTGAAATTCTGATATGTTTTAACATATGTTGTCAGTAATGCTTATCATTATTATTCTAAATTTTTTATATGCCACAGAAATAACCAAATTTTATTGTCAAATGTGTCTGTCCTAAGACTTTTGTTATCCACAATTGTTTTGCTTTGATTCTTCTAAAAAGCAACTTATAATTAGCTACGGTCCAGGGCTTGCTTCTTCCAGGGAGTTCATGAAAAGGACTCTGGAATGCAGTTTTCTGATAATGTTTGAGATTGTGCCATTAGAAAGAAAATTTCTAGGACACAAATTAAAAGGCTTATGTTTTCAAAAAGATTGCTAACCCAACATGAAGTAGATCAGGAGTTGATTGCATAGAATGAACTAATGGAGGACTGAAATAATATTGAAACATTGCTGTTTTTTTTTTCAGAGTCTAGAGAATTTTTTTCTTTTGAACTATTTATAGCCTTTAACAACTGAGTAGAGTGTACTTTTGTAAACAGAATTTAAAGCATGTTTCTCTCTTTGCCTGATTTCTCCAGAATTCAGAAACTGTGAATATTCTTTATTCAGGACAATGTGGTTGTTTGCGTAAGTTCAATAAGAGTATATTTTATGTTATAATAGGACACAATTGTAGGAACTGATTATTTTCTCAGGGCTTTCACTGAAATGTCATGTTTTCAGATATGAGTAGCCTGCTTTGAGAAATTGCTGTTAACTTTATGGAACTGATGAGACCCCCTTAGAAGGATTGGCCTCATACCTTATCTACACATTCCTTTGCAGGGTTTCTGGCCTGTGGTAAGTTGACAATTTCTGACAGGTCCAGGAACCTCAAGTTTCTCAAGTTGGGGCCTGGAGAAAAAGGGGTTCACTGAATACATGCAGGTATCTGCAGGTGCAGATAGATTCCTGGCTGGGCTCGGGAGGCCTTTGGAGGCCAAGTCTGAGATTCCCTGTGAGAGGTTCCAATGAAGCTAACTTAGGAGAGGTATATAGAAAATGATACTTGCTATATTTTGTGTGAGTAATCAGGCCAAGTGTAATGGGACTGAAGTTTATTTTGCAGGTAGGTTTATCCAGCTGTGATTTGTCTTTGGTGGAAGTGGGGGAATGGAGAGAGAAAAATTACATTTCAGAAGAAAACTATATAATTATATTAACCGTTGATTCCTGGGTGGCCAGTGGCCACCCCTAGTATGAAGTTGCCCACAAAGACTCCTCAGCATAAAGCAGGCAGAAAGATCCACGATGAGATTTCTCACGATTGAGAATTTGGTAAACAGCAAGAGGTGGCCTGAAACTGGCCCAATTGTTTCATAGAACTGATGTTTATGGTTTCCTCTGAATAAACATAGAAATTTACCCTCTATGTCTCAAAACTTACATTTGTCTTATCTGAGTTCCTTTCTCAGGAAATCAACCACCAGGCCTCCAGAGAGTATCAAAGAATTGAAACTTACCAGATCACAACATCTGGAGACACCAGACCCCTCACCTATCGTGATTGTCTTACCCACCGTCTGTTTACTGTTGATCAACTCCTCTCTGTCTTAACCCTCCCTAATTTCTGTTTTCCTGCACATGGTTACATTTCTTCCCTCCTATACGAACCACTAAATTTAGTTCAGTTGAAGAGATGAATTTGAGACTGAACTCCTGTTTTCCTCAGCTGTAGCACTTGAATAACCCTCTTCCCTAAAAACACTCATCTTAATGACTGGTTTTCTGTGCAGTGAGCAGGAAGACCTACACTGAATCTCTGGCATTTTGATAACATCAGTTATAATTTTTATTATCTCTGTATGCTAAGGACAATAACTTTGAAATATGGGGATAATTCCAGTATTAAAACTAGAAAAAAAGTGGCAAAATTTTTTACATCAGAATGGGTAGTAAAATTTGTATAGCCCCTCACAAATAACATATTGGTTTTCCAATGATATAAAACCTTCTGGGACCGTGAAAAGGCTGAAATTTTTAGACTTGATAAAAAATGAATAAGATAGTGTTGAAACCATTTTTAGTTTCTATCAATAATAATGAATGGAGCGAGGGGTGATGGTACGTTCCTGTAGTCCCAGCTACGTGAAAAGCTGAAACAGCAGGAGTTTTTGAGCCCAGAAGTTTGAGACAAGTCTGGGTAATATAGTGAGACCCTGTCTCTAAATAATAATAATAATAATAATAATAATAATATTAATAATAATAAATGGAGACTCTTGGTAGAATTGTATTTTTATCTTGTACTCCAAATTGTCCATTACTATGTGGCCACCACCCTCCAATTCAAGAGGAATTATATTTCTACATAAATTATCTTCCATAGTAGGTTTTCACATGTTCCAAGATAAATTATTTTAATCAAAAATAAGGTAAATTTGAATTCTTTCAGCAGATAACAACTTCAAGAAATTTTTAATCTCAATTTTATGTTTATCAAGATATTCATTCCAAGGTTCATTTAGTATCTATGTGTATACACATCCCTCATTAATTGATTTCTGGAGACAAACCATTTTCTGAAGGACTTATCTTTTATTATCTCATAGATTTGTTCTTTCCCAGTCACCTAGCTACTGCAACTGTATTTTACTTCTCTACTTTGACTTCCACACTTTTTTTCCTCTATTCTTCTGTAAGTTCATTTATTGTTAACACTTAGTGTCATTAGCGCTAATTTTATTCTCTTATTTTCTAATGAACAATTATAGCAGCATTTCTAAAGCCATATTGATGTAATAACAACAAAAAAAGATTTAATAGATATATAGGGTAAGATTTTTACCAACACTTTAAAATCTAGCTTGGTTATCCTGAAGCAAAAACAAAACAAAACAAAACAAAACAATGGTAACTAGAGCAGAACTATTTTGCTCTATAAATATTCCATTATCTGCATCATTCAGAGTTGTCTGTTATAAATACTTATTCTATTTTTATTTTAATTGATAAATATTTATGTATATTTATATAAATACAATGTACAATATGATGTTTTGATCTACATATATGTTGTAGAAAGATTCAATCAAGGTAATTAACTTATCCATCACCACACAAAGTGATCATTTTTTGGAGTAATGAGAATGTTAAAAATTTATCCTTTTAGCAATTTTCAAATATATAATACATTCTTATTAATTGTATTAATATGCAGTATAATAGATCACTAAATTTATACCTCCAGTCTAACTGAAACTTTATATCCTTTGATCAATATCTCTCAAGTCCTCATCACCCCTTCTTCTCCCACTGCCAACCCCAGCCTTTGGTTACTACCTTTCTATTTTCTCTATTTCCATGATTTATTAAAATTTTCTCTTAATCCATTATTAAGCCATCCAAATCAACCACCAAAATAATATTTAATATAAAGCACATAAAACTTTCATTGTTTAAGGCTTATTATAGTTGTTAGACATGTTTTAACTTGGACATATTTAGGAAATGCAAGGTATACTTACAAGCTAAAAGGTAGAAGGAACATTGCATTAAGAGTCAAGAGAAATTACATTCCTCTTGGCTCATGGGGGTGGATCCTTCATGGCTTGATACATCTTTATGATAGTGAGTTTTCAAGAGGTCTGGTCATTTAAACGTGTATGGCACCTCAACAAACTGTAAGAGCAGCCTGAGGGGCTGAACCCTGCCGAGCCGTAGGCTGGGCAGAGCTGCTCAAGGTCTTTGGAGCTCACCCTTATACCAGTGTGCCATGGATGGAGGACATGGAGATAAAGTAGATTATTTTGGAGCTTTAATATTTAATGACTGCCCTGTTGAGTTTCAATTTTCCGTAAGGCCTGTAGCCTCTTTCTTTTCACCTATTTCTCCCTTTGGGAACAGGACTGTTTACTCAATGCCTATACATTCCATTTCAATGCTGTAGGTGGGGCCTGGTGGGAGGTGTTTGAATCATGGGGGAAGATCCTTCATGGCTTAGTGCTGTCTTTGTGATATTGAGTTCTGGTCGTGTAAAACTGTTTAGCACCTCCCCCCAGCACCCACAAGCATCTCTCTCTATGTCTCTCTCTCTTGCTCTTGCTTTCACTATGTGATGTGCTTGCTCCTGTTTCATCTTCCACTATAATCGTAAGCCTCATCAGGACTCCCCAGAAGCAGACGCCACTATGCTTCCTGTGCAGCCTACAGAACTGAGAGTCAATTACACCTCTTTTCTCATAAATTACCCAGCTTCTGGTATTTCTTCATATCAATACAGTAACAGCCTAATACTGATACTAAAACCAATTTGTGAAAGATAGACAGGAAATGAGATTTCCAAGGTGCCTAACTATTACCAACAGCATTATTTGCTAATTTCAAAGAGAAAACGTACTTTCAGAAAATAGTGTTGTGGCTGTTATCATCTTAGTTAAATTCTCTTAAATAGCATATTTATATCAGGTCAACTTTGCTTCCTAAGGTAATGTAATATGCAGTTCCCATTAAACTGATAAACTAATATTGTCAAAATGTTTAACATGAATTTAACAGTATATGAGGTTGGCAAAGTTTTTATCTAGAGGGTAGGTAGTAAATATTTTAGGCATTTGGGTCACATACTATCTATATTGTATATTGTTCTTTTTCTTGTTTGTTTGTTCCTTTACATGTAAAACTCCTTCTTAGTTTGAATGTTGTTTAAAAATAAATCACAGGCTGGGGTTGTCCTACAGGTCATATTTTATTGACTTCTGGCTTGAAGGAATACTTGAAAAACCCTACAAGAAAGTGATCTGACAAATCTAAATTATAATACATTCTAAAAGACAATCAACGCTTCTTTCTTCAAGATGTAAATGGTATAAAAATATAAATAAGGGGAGAGGACTGTTTAACCATAAATGTGACTAAAGAGATAAAACTAAATACAAAAACCTGCATACTATACATGAAATTGGATCCTGCTTCAATAATATTTTACAACTTATAAAAGACATTTTAGAATATTGTCCTTTATTTCAAAGGAAATATCCATTATTTCAAAAAATGTTAGTATTTAAAGTAGTGACTACTTCCCAGTATTTCTTAATATTAGTAAAACACTACATCATCTGAAGAAATAATTGCCACATATTTGAAAGTCTATGTCTGCTCATTTTAAATAGTAGTTTTCAAAATGCCTAAAGTTGCAAATCTGGACTACTCAAGTCAATAGTCTACTTGAGAACTGGATAATTTAGGCATAGATATTCCACTGATATATTCTGGAGCACCATGTAGATAAATCTTTGAAAAAAAAAACAACATTCTCAGTCTTCTCTTTATGTTTAACTCTATGGGCACATGTCAGTAATGAGCTTAGTATCGGTAATCACAGAGGTAGCATGTGTAAGCAGACTCTTGAGATCAGCTAGATCATTTCCTATGGGAATTTACAAGGATATGTTGCTCCTTTCTTTTCTTGACTTGTATATGAATTACTTGATACAGGTTTGGATAATTTAAATGTTTGCTCAATCCTCTGCATGCCTCTGTTCTCTCACTACAGCCCAAAGAAAGATGTACATTGGTCTTTGTAAGACGAGTTATGCGATTCAGCCCTGCTAACTGCAGTATTTGTAGGGTGGCAGAGTAACTATTCAAGCTCAAAGTCATTAAAAATGTCATCTGATATCTAACTGACTTAGGGCATAATACTCCCAGCAACAAGTAAATCCGTGGACTCAAAGACAGGTAGGCCTCCAATTAACCCTCCCCAGCTACTAAAACTGAAGAACCACCTTTCATATATTGTCACTGTGTTGGTGATTAGTCAAATAATTTATGAAAAAATATACATAGTTATTTGGAATAAATGAATGCTGAAATTACTAAACATCAACAGCTACAGTGGTTACTGCTGCCCATTCCTTGATCTTGTTTAAAAAAAAACAAAAACAAAAACAAAAACAAAAAAAACCTCTCATGATTCATATTAGTATAAAAGATGTTTCTGATGAATTGTCAACCTTAGATCCTCCATACTCGTCTCACTCTGGAAGAAAACAATAAAGACCTCCAGATGTCAAAATAATTCTGTACTATCTGGTACCTTGTAAATTAATATGTACACAAACACCCACTCAGAACTACACATAAAACAAAGCCTTCTTTTAAATTATGACAGATCTTTTCAAACTTCATGTTATCCCTCTAGCAGTTTTTAATGTAGCATCAACCTTAACAAAAACAGTCTTGTGTTGTGAAGACAAGAATTATTTCCTGAAATTTTGTTTTAATTGCACGCACAGATGTGTGTGTGTGTGTGTGTGTGTGTGTTTGTGCCTTTGTGTGTGCTAAGTGGCAATGGAAATTTGTAATTAGGATACAGTAAGGAAAAGTTCGAAGGTTATAATACTTGAAAGGATAACAGCATTAACAAGACTAGATACTTTTTCTGCTTTTACTACCCTAAGAAGAATAAGGGCTTTAGTAAAAGCCATCTACCACCAACATTTTAGGATTATAAAATATTTTATTCACGAGAGTTGTAGTTAGAGAAAATTCATAGAAGCCACCTTCTATTTTACTTATCGAGACTGTAAGCAAAATTCATAATTATTATTATCTTTTATGATTTCTTTTTATGTATAATTTCAATTTTTCATTAATGGCCATTTTATGTCTCATTATTCTTCATTATTCTTTACAAGAATTATTATTATTTAGGTGTTACCTGTTCCAAGACTAAAAGAAATAGCTATATTACTAAGCATGAAAAGAAATCTAGTTTAACTTTGCAATCAAAAACTAAAGAGCGAAACAGAATCCTTGATTAACAACCAAAGTTTCTCATTTTGTTTACAGCAAAAATGATTAATTGTCTTCTAATGGGTAAATCAATACTTTGCTTAATGGTATCTGTTTCTCAGAACTGCATACCTCTAGTTCATTAACTCTTCTAAATAGCATCCTGCCTTGGAAAACTGCACAAAATGTGCTGATGTTTCTTTTAAAGTCTTGATAAATCTTCTGTTCTCTTTGTCTTAATCAGTCTCTCACTAAGTCTGCATTACTAACAATACAAGTATAGTGTTTTAGTATTCTGATACAGTTTACATAAGTAATAGGAGAAAAAATGAGAAGACTATTGTTCAAGGACTTATAATAGCAATAAGGCTAGCAATGGACCAATCACTCATTACAGAAACCCATTATGCACCAGCAAGTCTAATAAGATTGTACAACCTGAAGTAAAAAAATAAAAAAGGAAGAAATAATAAATAAATAAATAAATACATTGATGGAGTTTTCCAGTATGCAGATAGACTAGGGGGCTATTATCCATTAATTTAACAAATATGCTGGGAGGCCTGACTATGTGATTGGTTAACATAAGCAGCAAAGACAGGCAAAGCCCCTGAGCTCATGGAAATTCCTTTCTAGTGGGTGATTTAAACAATAGAGAAGCCCATCAATAAATTAACGAGATAAATTCATTTAGAATAAGTGCTATAAAGATAACAAAGAGGGACTTTGGGTAGGAGGCATAATGTAAATTTGGCTTGCAGTGAATAGGTCGCTGAGGCACTGATGTGTCAGCTGAGGCTTACTTGAATGACAAGAAGTCAGCCATGTCATTCAGGCTGAGGTGGCAACAGGTCCAAAGGCCTTACACAGAAACAATCATGGTACAAATAAAAACAGAAGGAGGGCAGTCTTGTTTATGCATGGCAAATGCAGGGAAGAGACTTATAATCATTTTATCAATATTATGTTTTCAACTATTCTGTTATTTCCTTTGAAAAGTATTATGTGGGTAGTGAATAAGACTTTAGCTTCTTTCTTTAGATGAAATTAAGTATGATTTCATGTCCTCTATTACTCTTGGCTGACGTAAAATTTACTGTCATTTTTGAGGCATCCAATAATTCGATGAGATTCTTATACCTGGGTTCTCAGTGGTTCCTACCGGATTGCCCACTCTTTCAGTTCTACGTGGCTCCTTGAGGTCCAGTTACATATACATGTATATGGGGCACCAGTATCTTTGTCAAGTCCGGAAACCTGTTGCTTAGGTTGTAAAAGGTAGATATTCTACAGCCATTTTTGTTGACCACTAACCTAGGTTTCTTAATCTCCATGGAACACAGCAAAAAAAAAAAAAAAAAAAAAAGTATTTATATCACAATCCATCTCATAATATTATACCATCTCTCTAGTCTCTGGACTCTTTCTCTTTTTCAGGCTGTTAGCAATAGTGCTTCCCTTGTTCTCTTCTTTCATAGCAAAACCCATTCAAATAAAACAAAAGCCAGAAATACAAGATTAATACTTTCAATCCTAAAGAATATTGCTCCCTTGAATCAACAAAATACAAAGAAAATACACAATTTTTGAAAAGGAATAACTGAAAGAGGATAAAAATATATCAAGAGAGTAAACACAAATAATCTCAAATGATTTTCTTGTTACACACACACACATACATGTGCATACACATGCATTTTAGAGAACTATGATATGATTAATGCAGGAGACAGAAAAACATATAACTACACATACTGAAAAAATCGTTATATTTATTAAAAGCGGACAAAGTGGAGAAATTGCCAGAAAATATATAATTGAGATTGCAGACATAAAGAAACATACAAATGACCAAATGATCAGTGCTTCTATTTCTGAAATTGAGACAGAATAGAAGCTTAAAGCAAAGCTGCTTAAGAAATTATGAAATTAAAATATGGAAGACATTTATAATGTCAAATATACTTAGACATGGAAATTAGTTAATTAAAGTGCTATGGAGTATTTTCTTAAACGGAAAACTAAGGTCTCTTCTAATTGTGATTGTGTTACTCTCAATCCCTGATACACAGATTTATATAGAAGGAATTCTAGGTTGTTTGACTTAAGATTTTACATACTTTAAATTATTCATGGTTTAAAAATGAAAACAATTGAAACATAAGAATTAATTATAAGACATTTTTGTTTTCTTTCAATTTTTCAATTTAAACAAAACAGACACAATACTTAGGAAATAATGGGGAAGAAATAGAGGTATATTAATAGGTCATGATGTCAATAAGAGGAGTGGAAAGAGAGAATGCAATTTCAAAGAAAATTTTAAACATCGAAATGAAAAAGAAAATGAAAAAAGGGATCAAGAAAATGATGAAAAGTCATATTACAGATTAACTCAAAAAATGGCATGATGAGTACTTGAGCCACTGTGTATGAAAAACATACTAATAGAGATATAGCACTCAAAACTAAGGTGAGAAATCAATTTTCAATGCCTCTAGAACATCCAAACAATACTAAATCTTTTGGTCCATTTCTGACAACAGGAAGAGCCAATTAAAAATTGCCTCTTGAAAAACCATTTCTCCCTTGGCACGAAGTATATTTCTGAAGCCAATTTTGGGAAACACCCCCATTTTCCTTGTAGGTCTTCATTTTTCTGAAAGTTACTTTGTATTGTATCTCTTCCTCTTTTATTTAAAAATAATCAAGTTGATACTTATTAACTATTTTGTTTCTTGCTTTATTATTCATAGATATCAAGGTTATGCTTGCAGTCAAAAAAGATATATTAAAAATATTGTGTGGTCATTTAAGAACTCAGTCACATAAGTTTTGAGTATACAGTATTGCAATACATATAATTGTTTTCTAAAATGTTCAAAATTAAGATATTTGGTTATAACAATTTAAAAATTAGATATTTTGAAAAATGATAAAGATCTGTTTTGCCAGGTTTTATTGTCAAAAGGTAATTTAGCTATCTAACTGTGGCCATATCTTTCTCCTCTATAAAGCCAATGTTTCAAAATTTGTTTTTGCTTAGTAATTCCATTTCTTCAGCTCTAATATAGTTGGTAACCTACAGTGCCCAGTGAAAACATTCCACATCAAGGTCATCAAATGTCTTCTGTATTTCTAAATTCAATGGTGCTTTATAAAATTGTCATCTTGAGCTTTCTTCAGTGTTTGTCAGAGCCACTCACTATTTCTCTCTGAAACACTTTTCTTTGCTTCCACTAAACCATGTCTTTTTATTTATTCCTTCTAAATTTCTGACTCCTTTGAAGATTCATTTACTTAACGACCATTACATTTTAACATATGTCAAGACAGTGCAAGGCCCCTTTATCTTTCCTCTTCAGAATCTCTCCTTAGAAAAAGGTACCATAATGTTAACATTTACATGGGTGTCTTTTCAATATATGACTCTAGTCCAGACTTTTCTTTTAAACTAAGTACCAATATAACCAACTGCCTATTAATCATCTCTTTGCATGTGTCAAAATTACTTCAAGCTCAATATATGCTACATTAAAGACATAATTTATCTCCTTCTGGGAATCAAATTCTCTCCAGAGTTCTCAAATATCATGGTTGGGATACTATGCATTTATTGCCCCCAAGCTGAAACATAGGAATCATATTTGATAACTTCCACATCTGTATTAAATTTGTCACTAAATCCTTTTGATTTTACTTTCAAACTACATCTCACAAATCCATTCATGTATTCTCTGTCTACATTTCCCATCTGGATGTGGCCTTTTGCATGAGATATGAAACTGCACCCTAAAGGGCAATTCTTCATCATCTATTAGCTCCTCCAACAGTTCTGTGCACAGTACCTGAAAAAATCTTTTGAAAATGCAAATGTGGATATGTGTTGCCAATTTTTCCTAAGATAAAAAACACAATTCTTATCAAAATCTAAAATTTCTGCAAGAATTGGCACCTGGTTACCACACCAGGCAATTTGAACCTCTTTTTCTCTCTCAATTACTGTGTTTCCACCACTCAGACCATGATTTATCTCACATCAGGGCATCTGCCTTTCCCTTAACTCAGAATATATCAGCAACCCTCCTCCCACTCCCTCTGCTTAGTAAACTGCGGTACCTATCATCAATCTCAACTCAGTGATCCTATAAATAATTTCAACTCTCCTTGTAATGTGCTTCCTTATATACCCATATTTTTATTTAAATAAATTATTAATGTATAATTAAATTGTTGTGTGATTATTCAATTAACATCTGTCTTCCTCACTAAATTGCAAGATTCATGAAGTCAAATTCAAGACGTTTGCTTAACCTGTTATCCATAGGAAATAAAATAGCGCTTGGCCCCAAATAGGTACTTAAACATTTTAAAATCAGTGAATATGCAAATGAATAAGAAACTGAATGAATAAATATAAAATTTCAACCCTAGAACAGTATTCAAACTATTAATTATATTCCTAAAATTTAGGCCACTTTAATCTCATTGAATCTTCTAGTCTCTATGAATTCAATCTCACCATTGAAGTTTCTTTTAGATTCTAGTATTCATTTAGATATTATGATATAAAAATATACTGAACAGTTACTTTATAATAAATAATTACTTAAGGCAAAAGGCAAAAGTAAGAAGAAACTGTATACTATCATTAAAATATATTTACATTTTTGCATAAATGAGAAAGTAGTTCTGCATTTAAAAGTTGACTGGATAATACTAACGCACTCAAAGGGAGGAATACACCTTGAGATTTTTTTTTTATAATTACAGAGTGGAACTTTAATAGCAATAACTTATGCTACAACTTGTTTAAAAGAAAAATAAACGTGTCTATTATAAGGAAAAATTTAGGTGAGATGCAATACACAAACTTATTTCTTCACCTTTGCTAATTGTGACCCCACTCTTACAATATTTACAGTCATATTTTCCATGGGCCTCACTTTCCATTTATATGGGGAAAAATAAATTACATTGCAAATGGCAAGTTCTGCTCTTATTTGCAAAATATATAAAGAAATGATGCTTATAACCAGACCAGAGTGCTGCTCTTCAATAAAATATTTTTTTTTACTAGTGAGCAGCACTTCTATACAGTGAAAAAATGAAAAAATGAAAAGATCAGAGAAATAAAAATATATTTTAGAAAGAGGATGTTATATTCATTTTGCTACAAGCTACAATGCAAAACGTATAGTCTTGTCTTTCTAATTCATTGAATAACAAAGAAATCAGCGTGTTGATTATAATGAATAAAAAATGTTTCTTTAGACTACTCTGATCAAATACCTTACCAGAGACACATGATACTTTACTATATTTAATAACTGAGTAACTGTAAAAATGCTTTTTAAATTGAATTTAGTCCTTCAAGCATCACACTATATAAAATGTTTCTTTTATGAGAAATACTTAAAACTATTGTGTCGCCATGTCCTCAGTTCCACAGTGTCAGATAAAAATTTTCTCAATTTAATATTGTCTGTCTCTGGCTAGGCGCAGTGGCTCACACCCGTCATCTCAGCACTTTGGGAGGCCGAGGCGGGCAGATCACTTGAGGTCAGGAGTTCAAGATCAGCCTGAGCAACATGGTGAAACCCCATCTCTACTAAGAATATAAAAATTAGCTGGATGTGGTGGTGTGTGCCTGTAGTCCCAGCTGCTTGGGAGGTTGAGGTGAGGGGATCACTTGAGCCCAGCTACCTGGGAGGCTGAGGTTGCAGTGAGCCAAGATCCCACCACATTTTACACTTAAAATATATTTAAATTTATATTTTAAATTTATTTATAATATAAATTTAAAATCTAGTTAGTCTATCTCTTCTTTCTTGGCCAGTAGGCTCCACAGAGAACACTTTTGCTGTCTATCTCCTACCACAGGGACTTATTCTACCTCAATGCCTCACTAAACTCATTTACATTATTTATTCATTATAGAGACACAAAGCCTGGCAAACGCAGACATACTTTTATAAAACACAATCAACCCACTTTTCCCAGCAGTATATTTAGGAGGTGGGTTTGAGTACTGAGCGCTGTTCAATGTACTTAGGAAGTCCAGTCAAAAATAAGCGAGGATAGATCCAATTGCTGGGTCCTTGGCAAGATTATGTTATATGGTCAACCGTTACTGACAAAGAGAGTGTCTGTCATGGTCCTGGCGGAAAACAGAAAGTCCACTAAAACTGGGTAATTTATGAAGAGTTTAATATAGTAACTATGTGAAAGATTTGGACAGAGAATGAGGAAACCACAGGAGAAGGTTGTTCCCTGCAGCTAGTATCAGTGGGTCAGTTCTGATTGTCCTGCAGCAGATGCGCTAGGTGCCTTGTTTTATGTCCCCTGAACCTACCTTTGATTTCAGCTTAGGGAAGCTCGACAGTTCTGTGCACACTGCAACCCCTCTTCATTTGTGTTTTGGAATTTTTCAGAACCCACAGGAGATCTATGAGGGTAAAAGCTGCATAGAAGAGCAGGGGAGTTAATATTCTAGAATAAATGGGGTGGGCGGGGAATTTGTAAGGGCCTATGCTTTCCATCCTTCAGAGAGAAAATCCAGAAGAACATTCTACACGGTTCCTTAAAAAGTTCTCAGCAGGCTTGAGTTGTAATTGACCAAATTTTAACCACCTCAATGACCTTTTTTTTTTTTTTTTTTTTTTTTTTTTTAAAAAAAAAGACTGTGGGTACAAACTAGGTGTATATATTTGTGGGAAACATGAGATATTTTGATACAGGCATACAATGCGTAATAATCACATCAGGGTAAATGTATTTAGCACCTCAAGCCCTTATCTTTTCTTTGTGTTAAAAACAATCCAATTGCACTCTCCTAGTTACTTTATAATGTACAATAAATTGCTGTTAACTGTAATCACTCTTTTGTGCTATGAAATAATAGATCTTATTTATTCTATCTAACTATATTTTTGTACCCATTAACCATCCACTCTTCCCTAGAACCCATCACCTTCCCCAGCCCCCGGTAACTGGCATTCCACTCTTTATCTCCATGAGCTCAATTGTTTTAAGTTTTAGCTCCCACAAATGAATGAGAACATGTAAAGTGTGTCTTTCTGTGCCTGGCTTATTTCACTTAACCCAGTAACCATCATAAACATTTTTGCAAATGACAAGGTCTCGTTCTTTCTCGTGGTTGAGTAGTACTTCATTGTGTATATGTACCAACTTTTCTTTATGCATTCATCTGTTGATGGACACAGGTTGCTTCCAAATCTGGGCTATTGTGAACAGTGTTGCAATAAACACAGAAGTGTGGACATCTCAATATACTGATTTCCTTTCTTTTGGGTATATACCTAGCAGTGGGATTGCTGGATCATATGAACCAAATAATCCAGTAACATACCTTTTATTGATTTTCTCTTCTGTCTTGTCTTGATTCTGGGATAATTTCTAATAAACTCCTTCTAATCATATATTTTTCTCAATTCTTCATGGGAGAAAAAAATAAGATACACCCCTGGGCCCTAATGAGTAAGAGTATAAAGCAGTTACACTCACACACACACACACACAGAGGGAGAGAGGGAGAGAAGTGAGTGCAAAAAGCTATCAGATAAAAGTTCTAACATTAGTCAAAGAAGGTATGTGTATGCATCTATCACAAAGAGAAAAAAGGGAAATAGAGACCCCAACTTTACGTTCTTCCTTTTCTCAAGACTGCTGGCCTTCCCTATTGGCCAAATCAACCAAATTTCAAAAGACAGACAAATGCATTTGTGTAGTTCCTACAAGTCAGCCACAGAAGAAAGGGGCAAATAGAACACGTCCATTCAGCACAATGCAGAAATCTACATTCCAAACCCAAATTAATTATGCCTCCTTCTAGTTTCTCCCATAACTCTATTTCCCCTCTTGCTGTTCTAATATAGTTTAACTTATATGATAATACTAATGGGAGTGTATTATATGTGTAAAATATAGTTTGGAAAAATAACACAATATCTTCCCATCTATATATGTTGAGCAACTTTTTCCTGTTTTATGAATGCACTTAAGTTCAATATCTCCAGAGATTAAAGATGAGATAATTGCTAATTAAAATAATAACTGGAAACATTTCTACCATAAAAATACATTTTGTTGCCTGACAGTGTAATATGTGAATGCTTAAATCCAAATATGTAAATCACATGTATTATTGAATAAGCATGTTCAAAAGTAGAATATCCTCTATATGCCCAAGAGAAATTTTACAATAATATGTCTTTGGAGCTTTAAGTATTCAATAAATTATTATCTAGTGGCTACAACATGTAAACTTTGACTTTGAGGGAATATAAATATATAACATACAGTAATCTTTAAGGACAATTATAATGGGATAGTATACCTCCAAAGGCCTATTAGAGCTGAATAAAAACTCAGTGGTCTATAGACTAATTGTTCTGTGTTCAGTAGTGAGATGATGGGAAAAGTGTTCCCACAATTATCAAATTTTAATTTTATATCGGTGGCCAGCTGACACTCTTAACTCTGAATTAGCTGACATTTATTGTTAGCTCTCATATAATGGACAAATTAACATATTAAAAAACCTTCAAAGTAAGCATCAATTTAATATTTATGTTTGTACTCCAAAACAGCAGTAAAGACTAGAAATTGGGAATGTTATTTTCAAATAAACTTGAGGTAAGAAGAAATTTGTCTTGAAGAGTAACCAATTTTCATCTACCCATTAACCTATTGATGTTTACAGGCCAGTAATATTTTAAGATTTTGCATTGCAGTATAATCTGGAAAAAATTAATGCGAAAAAGTTGATCTATGATGAACATTTAGGGAACCACAGTTGTCTTTCAGTACAAAGAGCGGGGATTGATTCTAGGACCATCACAGATACCAAAATTCATAGATGCTCGAGTCACGGATATAAAATGGTGTTGTATTTGCACCTAACCTATGCATATCCTCCCTTATACTTGAAATCTTCTCTAGGTTATTTTTAATACCTAATACAATGAAGACATTTTGTAATTAATTGTAATACTGTATTCTTATTTTTATTATTTTATATTGTTGTATTGTTATTTTTTATTGTTCGTTTTCAAGTATTTTCAATCTGTGGTTAGTTGAATCAGCAGATGTGGAACCCAGGGATACTGAGGAATAACTGTACTGCAATAGTCTATGAATAAGGAAATAAATGTGTCTGAATGAGGATAAGGTAGGGATAAAGAAAAGAAGCACTATTTGAAGAAACTTTTTAAAGAAATGAAACAATTGTTATCTCTAAAACTTTTAGGTTTGGAAGTCAAGTGCTTTATAAAAATAATAGTTAGAATAATGTGATAAATATCTTTTGTTTTTCAAGAGCAGCTAGAACATTTTGTTGACATTGAGGCTAGATGTTGTGGAATTCCCAAATTATGTTAGCACACTGATAAAATATATACCTCGTATAGGATAAAATACTGTGGATTTCTCTAGTGTATCTTAGAATATAATAGATGGCATAATTTAATATAGTTTTCTTTTCTCAGCAGAAAACATCCATTATCAAGTATCATAACAAAAACCACAATGCTATCAATTCACAAGATCCCATAAGTAATTTTATTCTTTTAATTGTATTCAAAACTATCTTATTTTGCAGCTCTTTATCACCTTTAAAGAAATGCTCTAAATCTTTTTTTATTATAATATTACATTATCAATCACTGACACAAAGTCATGAGATTTTAAAGTTCTAGATGACCTAATAGTCAATTCCTTTTTATTACAGACGAATACATTTATTTCCACTGAACTTACATTACATCAAGAAGTTAATATAATAAACTCTAATTCCCAGTTTAAACATTTACCCAGAAATTACATGTAGATATTTAATCCTCTCACTTCAAACATAATACAACATTTGAACTCATGTGTTTTTGTTTGTTTGTTTGTTTGTTTGTTTTTAACAAGCCACCTTTATTTTTTAGGAGACAGTTCTCCATGGTTCTCTTGCATTTTACATGACTTTCAAATGAGACATGGACTACCCCTTTTTTTTTCCTTAGATTTTTTTCAAGTTCGTTTTCATAGCAAACAACTGAAAACAACTCAGGGTCTAGACCTGTAACAAACTGCACTGTGTGCAAGTGCCATCTGGCCCTCTTCATGTTAACTTTTAGAAACTGGGGCTAGGAGAATCACACAAAAATTCTGATGCTGTGACTCCTGCTGTACTAAGAAATAAACTGCCCTTTGTCTCTGACCCAGGAATCCTGCATCTGTTGCCAGTATTCATGAAACAGTGGCCAACTAATTTGTCAGTCTGAAAGTAGAGCAACCTCTCATACCCTTCAGAGTTCTTGGCACTTCTTCTCACTTCTGTAAATTAATCCAGTCTTAAAAGCCTAAAACAAAAGTCATCTGTAATAGTATGTTGAAGTGGAATTATTTCTGTTTCAATACTCAACACAATGTCAATAGAATAGATATTAAGAATAAAAAAAACCATAAGACACAAATAAATTGCATTACTAGAAGGGAAGTAAAAGAAACTCTTTACTACTCTTGAACCCCCAGCCAAATCAAGGTAACAGAAAGAAGTCACAAAAGAGCTATGTCATTTTTGGAAATTCTCAGCAGAGTAAGTGATACTGAGTGTCTTTATTTCCTCTCAAACAAAATCGTAGTGGATTAATATTTTCTCCCTCTCTCTCTATATAATATATATGTATAATTATATATATATATATAATTTCTTCTCCTTCTTCCACTCTTCATATAATATTCAATTAATCAATTTGAATGAGCTTGGATTCAGGCACTTTTATTGAGCACTTACTATGCAAATACTCCATGCAAATAATTTAGGGAAACAAAGAGAATAAATAATCCCTTTCTACAAATAGCTGATGAGGGGATTTGGGCATGTAATAGTAATTAATTGAAACACAGAGTGTAGTAAATGCTGAAAAGATGGATAAATATAAAGTAATGAGAATGCAAAAAAAAAAAAGAAGACTTGATTTCACCTGGAAGATGGATGCAAATTTTTTAATGGGCTTTGAAAGCATTGGTTAGATTTTAAATGAGTACGTTGTAATAGGAGAGAAAGACAAGCAAAACAAAGGGAAAAACAGATATATGGTTAAGGGATTTATTTGATAATCTATTACTACATTTTTTTCATTTATCCTTAGATCATTTTGTGAAAGGGAAATACATCTTGGGATCTCAAACTCATTAAGCCAGAGGGAAAAGTCAAGCTGGGAACTGGGTCACACAAATCTGCATTTGCCTTTTCGTTCCTAAATAAGATGGCTACAAGGTGAAAGGATATACACCTCCCTCATGTTTTGCAGATGAGAAAATTCTAGTGGGCTCCGAGATCTTAACTGTAAAGGTTTTCTGTTAAAATTTACCATGACAATGTAAATTGATGCCTTATCTTCACAGGTGCATAGGACAGAACTCAAAGTCATCTCTCTGCCCACCTCCCACAAATGCATATCTGATTGTACCCCTTGCCCTATTATCTATCTTATCTTACGCAAAAATGCAGATTCACAGAGCCAGGCAAAGGCATAAATGACTATTGCCCCCTACCCACCTCTTACATGAAAAATGTTTATTTCTCAATATCCCGCCATTTCCCTTTTACATTTGGAGCTCTCAAAATCATCTTCAGAGAAAGGCATAGACTTGTCTCCCAGGTGTGTTCTTAACTTCGGCAAATAAACTTCCTGAAATGATTGAGATTTGTCTAGGTCATTGTTCTTGATTGACAATTTCAACATTCTTTTAACTGGCCATTCTTTATATCTAACCTTTGTTCAGTTCAATCTATCTTGTTACTCTTCCACCACAAATATGTTACTAAACCATCTCTTTCTGGTATTATTTTTCTCCAAAAGACTTAACATGGTGTTTCTCTGATGGGGGACAGTTAGAACCTCACAAAATGACTTCCCTCTTTAGCTTTCTCACATTAACTACTGTTATTTTCCACCAAAAAGTTACTTAATACTATGTGTAAGTTTGAAACGTTTATTGGAAATAAGAAGGGACGGAGAGGAGCAAGTCACAATGGTAAATTATAGGATGTGTTCGGGTGTCTTTCTCTCCATCATCCCTCAGAATTTGGTCTTTTTTGAAGGTTTTCTCAATCCTATTTTTCCCTGATTACCCCTGAAAGAAGTGAGTCTTGACCTTTAGAATATCCCCATAATATGTTAAAATAAAACTTTAAAATCTCAAATTAAAGTATAGATATTCTTCTTTCAAAACAATAGCATAAATGTCTGGCTGTTGATATAGATGTTGGGTTCATGGGCAAGTTCAGTTTGTGAAAATCCAATAAGTGATGTAAATCTGTGTACTTTTCTACATGTATCTTGAACATCAATTAAGAACATACCATCACTTGTGAAGAAAGGCACATTAAGAAGTAATAAATGGGTCTGCATATTTGCTAACTGTTCTTTTATTATAGTAAATTTGTTTCAATCATGGCTATTTAACAACCCGGAAGAACCTGAGGACATCATGTTAAATGAAATATGCCAAGCACAAAAAGACATATACCTCATAATCTCAGTCACATGGTGGAATCTAAAAAAGTTGGTCTCATAAAAGTCGAGAGTAGAATGATAGCTACCAGAGGCTGGGGTGGTTAGTGGGGCAGGGGAATGGGAAGGTGTTGGTCAATGGATATATAAAGTTAGATAGGAGGAATAATTTTCAAAATATCTATTTTACAGCAAGGTAACTATAATTAATAATGATATATCGTATTATTCAAAAATGTAGGCCGGGCTCGGTGGCTCATGCCTGTAATCCCAATACTTTGGAAGGCCAAGGCAGCCGGATCACTTGAGATCAGGAGTTCAAGACCAGCCTGGCCAACATGGTAAACCCTGTATCTACTAAAAACACAAAAATTAGCTGGGCATGGTGGCACACTCCTGAAATCCCAGTTAATCGGGAGGCAGAGGTAGAAGAATCACTTGAATCCGGGAGCCGGAGGTTACTGTGAGCCAAGATCATGTCACTGCATTCCAGCCTGGGTGACAGAGCGAGACTCTGTCTCCAAAAAAAAAAAAAAAAAAAAAAGGAAAGAGATATTATGTATTCTTACCACAAAAATGCAAACCATGTGAGGTACTGCATTTGTTAATTAGCTAGATTTAACCAGTCCAAAATATATATTTACTTCAACACATTATGTTCTACATAAAACACACAATTTTTTCTGTAAATTTAAAAATACATATTTTAAATCATTATCTCAGAAAAATAACTTTGTAAGATATTTATTTTATTTGATAAACTCTGAAATATGAATATGAATTTTCTTTTTCTTTTTCTTTTCTTTTTTTTTTTTTTTTTTGCGACAGAGTCTGGCTCAGTCGCCCAGGCTGGAGTGCAGTGGCGCGATCTCGGCTCACTGCAAGCTCCGCCTCCCGCGTTCATGCCATTCTCCTGCCTCAGCCTCCTGAAGTAGCTGGGACTACAGGCGCCCGCCACCATGCCTGGCTAAATGAATTTTATTTTTCAAGGCTCAGAAAAAACTTACTTTATTTTTATTGTTTTATTGTATTTATTTATATATATATATATTTTGATAAGGAGTCTTGCTCTGTCGCCCAGGCTGGAGTGCAGTGGCTCCATCGCCGCTCACTGCAAGCTCCGCCTCCCAAATTCACGCCATTCTCCTGCCTCAGCCTCCCGAGTAGCTGGGACTGCAGGCGCCCGCCACCACGCCCGGCGAAGTTTTTGCATTTTTACTGGAGATGGGGTTTCACCATGTTAGCCAGGATGGTCTCAATCTCCTGACCTCGTGATCTGCCCGGCCTCTGCCTCCCAAAGTGCTGGGATTACAGGCATGAGCCACCGCGCTCGGTTTATTGCTTACAGTGACAGTTGATTTCCATAATGGTTAAAATAATGGTAACTTAAGTGTGTACCTCTTGTTTTGTGAAGAAAACTAATATTCAAATAAAACAAACGCAGTGTAGATAAAATCCCAATGGCAATTTAGAACGTTGTCGATAGAAAAACATTTTAATATTTAATTTTAACACACAACATCTTTGAAAAACTACAATTTTACAAGTAAAGTCTAGATAAATTTTGTAATTACAATAAAATAAGCATGAATTTTTAAAAGATGCTGTGAAATAAACTAGTATACAAATTCTAGATCGACTATTAATCTTCCTCACCACACACACACACAGACACACACACAAGTGTTTGCTAAGATGAAAGGCAATATTTCTGCTATTTATATCTCATTATTTGAAATGGCAGACCTATTTGTTTCCTGCCTTCTTAAAATCTAATTTACTTACTGCTACAATAAACACAGGCTTCTCTGATTATTTGCATCCACACACAGTGTCTCAAATAGCCTATATTTGTGTCTGTGTATAACTGTGTACACATATAACTGTGTACACATATACACACATATTCATATATATATTCTTTCATATATATATACACACACATATATATATGCCTATATATATACTCCTTCCTATATATATACATGTATATATGTATGTGAGTGTGTGTCTGTATACATCTGGACCTGTGGGTCTGGAGTTTACATCTGAATCAGAGAAAGAGATTTTATATATATGATATATATCTCTCTCTCATATATATAATCTTTTTATATATGTATATATAAAATCTCTTTCTCTGATACAGATGTATATCTGTGTACACACACTCATTATATATAGGAAGGAATATAATAGGAAGGAATATATATATATATAGGAAGGAATATATATAGAGAGAGGAAGGAATATATATATATAATAGGAAGGAATATATATTTCTTTCTCTGATTCAGATATGTATCTGTGTACACACACACTCATATATATAGGAAGGAGTATATATATGAATATATATATGGGATGGAATATATATATATTCCCATATATAGGAAGAAATATATATGTATATTTATATGAGTGTGTGTGTGTACACAGATATACATCTGAATCAGATTTCATATATATATAGAAAGAGATAAAGGGATAATATATTATATATATATACACATATATATATACACACACACATATATAATCTTTTTCTGATTCAGATGTAAACTCCATACCCACAGGTCCAGATGTGTAATCAGTGATATCATATACATATCTCATTAGCACATGAAATCTAACAGGTTTAGAACTGAACTCATCTTCCTCTAGCTTTCTTCCTCTATGTACCCCATCTTAAGAAACTGCATTATTATTTATTTGGTCAACTGACTTAGAAATCTAAGAATTATCCTTACTTCCTTATATTCTTGAAAGCTCATGCCTAATTGGCACGCATTCCCATCAGCTCTACCTTTATACACTCATGAGTGTGATCCCCTCCTGCCATTCCCACTGCCACTGGGTTTGCTTTATTTCAGGCCTTCATTATTTCTATTCTAGATTGCAGTGAAAACCTCTTAACTTGGCTGCCTGCCAGTAGTCACTGCTGTTCCTCTTTAACTCGTTCTCCAGGCTGTGGCAAAACCATTTTTTTTTAAATCAAAACAGGATTTTTAAACATCTCCTTGACAGCGGAATCTGATTATATGACTCTTCTACTTAAGGTTTCCAGTGTCCATGGGATAAAATCTAAATCCTTTAGGAGGCATACAACCTCTCTCCCTGTATCTCTAATACCTTTTAATGTCTCTTTTCATACATTATGTTGTAGCCATACCCCAATTCTAGTAGTTCTGTGTATGTATGCATGTGTGTGTGACTGTATATGTGTGTTGAGTGAAAATAACAGCAACAAAGAAAGAGAGATTGAAAGATGAAGAGACAGAGAAAGAGAAGAAATGAAGAGACAGAGAAACCAAAATTTCATTGTACTTTTTGATCTGGCTCATGAGATTTCAGATGGTTTTATGTTCTTCTTTGTGTTCCCTCCTATTTTCCATAATTTCTCAATTGTCATGTGTGTTTTGCAATTAGAGAAATAATCTAGCCTTACATGACACAACTGAATATTTGAAAACTGCATAGTTTTTGTTTCATTTTAAAGTCCACCTCATCTATTTACAGCCATTCTTTAAAACCATATGACAAATTGACTTTAATCATTTTGAAAATTATTATAGTCACTTTTAGAACTCCTACATTCTTATAATTCTTCTGTGAATAAATATTTACTTCAAGACAAAATATGTAAATTAATTATAGCTTAGTATGACCTTTATACATATTGGAGGAGTTACAAAATATATATTTTATCAAAGACTATACTCTTAGAATGCAATAACAGATTTTATAACTTATTTATACTTGTATAGAAGAGTTACATAAATATAATATAGTTTATTCAATACCATGTGATTAGAAATTGAAGTTTCATGATGGTTTTGATATTTAGTATATATTAAATGCTTTCTACAACATAAAACAGAAAGGTTCCTGCGATTGAGGTACAGATCAAGTGTAAGGGGACTTTAGAGTCAGTAAAGATTATAAGATTACATTTGATTTTTACTTTACTTATTTATAAGTCATTTCACAATACTTTGGTAGACTGGCAGAATATTAAGATGAAAAAAATACCTGGAGTAAAATTTAGTTTGAATGAAGTTTTGACAAAAAATATTAAAAGTGAGAGATAAGCTTGTAATTGGTTAAAATCAAATTGTAAAAGTCTCAATTTCAGGCTAACAAGGTTTCACATTATTCTACCACACAATGTAAGTCATTTCAATATTTTCCACAAATGGAAGACAGGATTCACATTTCTGAACAGGAAGATGAGCTCTCGTAATTATATACAAAATAGATTGCAGATTTATGGAGGCAACTGTTAACATAGATAATAATTATTCTATGATAATGACATTAGGTACCAATATTTATCAAATGTTTAACTATAGTCTATGCAGTGTGCCAGAAGAGATACATACTGCCTGAAATGCACACATATTTAACATTATGTATATAATATTATGTCATATATTATATAACAACACATTCTGAATACTAAAATTCACTAAGAATTAGTGTTTTCCTACTGGTTTTCAGACAGGGACATTGACTTAGCTGGCTTAACTACATATTCACAAAGCCAATACTTTGTAACTTCTTTGGAATTCAACTACAAAGAGAGGAATATAGAAATACAGTGCAAGGCAGGAGGGAGGTAAATTAATGTTATGAGCAATATGGACCTGGGCCAGGAAAATAGCCTTATACTAAGTGGGAAAGCATAGATGATAGAAGTTACATCACTTAGGTAGTCGTGGCTTTAAAGAGAGAATGAGGGGGAGAAATTGAAAATGCCTGAAAGCTTGAAGGAGAAGTCAATATCTGGAGGATATTTTTGTGGGAAGACAGATGGCATAGTCAGTTTTCATTTTCAGGTATCAAAAGAATAGCCAGTTCGAAGAAGTTTAAAACATAAAAGTTGGACTTAAGGGAATGAAGAATATAGGAGACAGGGAAGAAATGACATCTTACTACTGCACATTTTGTTTTGGAAATTGTGTATATCGGGATGATAATTAAAGCCATTATAGTCCAAGAAAAGGGCATATAAAAAACAGGCACGGGCCAAAGATAAATTATTGAGGAACATCTGCATTTGGAGCATAAGAGAAGGATGGGATAGGAGGATGTGAAAGTTGAGTCACAATGTAATGGATGAAAGGTTAGCTGGTAGCAGTAAAACAGAGATAACAAGCAAATTTTTAAAATAGCTTTTAAATCACAAAAAATAAGATAATAATGCAATAACTTCAGAGGGAAAAAGTACGAGGGAGTTTTGTGTTTTTCTTTTTTGGGAAAGGACAGGAGGGTGACATGCTTTACAGTTATAGAAAGAACTAGGTGGCAATCAAAATATTAAAAATGCAAAGAGAAAAACAAAAGAAAATTGCTAGAGTGGGATCTCAGAAGGGAGTAAATGAGATCAAGAGCAAAGTCACACTGTCTAGATTTAAAGAGATCTACTTTCTTTTCTGCGACAAAGAAGAGTAAACTAAAAATATATCAGAGGTGAATGAGGGGGTGGGGAGCTCCTGTTGAATGATTTCCCCAACCTTGACATCTAGAAATTTCTGTCCTATGAAAAGTAGGTGAAGTTGGATTGTTATTGAGGGCTTCTATTTGGGGTGAAAAGGTTTGTTAAGAGTCTATATGAGAAATGTGAGAAGGAACAATCAAAGTTGAATTAAAGAATGTTACATAATAGAGCCTCACAACTTCTCTTCCCCTGTCATAGGTATTCAGTATGCACAGATCATAGTTCATAATATAGCGATAGGACTCTAATTTAGGGGAGTAGTTTTAAAATACCACTCTGGTGTTTATTTGCTGTGTTTATAATTCCTGTTCAATTAGATTAAATTTGTCATTTACCATAGCATGTGTATCATCCAAGTAGCTGAGGTAGTATAATTTTTTGTCAATAATATTTTAATATTTTTCAATATACTGATTCATTCAGCAAATAATTATTAAGTGAATTTCTTCCTATTCAATCTTGTGTTAAGTATTGGGGAGGAAAAATAGAATGTTACTTTGATATTTCAGCATGATAGTAAGTATTAATCTTACATGCAACCACAAAAAACTCACTCTGTGCCAGATTTTACTTTAAAACCTCAAGCAAAGGTCAATATCAGCAAAAGTAATTGAACTCATGTATTGATCACTTACTTTGGGATACATTTTCTGCTAAATATTTCCATATATTCTCTCCTTAACCCTCAAGTTAACTGTATGACGTAGTACTATTATTTTTCTCATTTTATAGTAAAGGAAACCAACAAAAGAGGTTAAGTAAATTGCTAATGATAATATGGCTAAAAATAGTGGAACTAACTTGAACCAAATCTTTGTGATTCCCAAATTGGTTTATTTTACTAGGGCAATACTAAAGAAAATAAAAAGTAAGTAAATCTAAGAAGAAAATTTCAAAGGATGAATGACTCTCAATAAGAATACCATCTGAGCTCAGCGACACGTCTAAAACTAAAATCAAACAGACAAAATGACCTCACGTGCACAAACACATACTACCTGAAAAAGAAAGTATTTATCTTTATAACAAAGACAAATTTTGAGAATTTGGAAATTCAATAACATATCGTGACTTTATAAAACAGCTATATTTAACTTTAAATATTAAAAGCAAAATTATGGAACACAAGGCTAGCCAATGTCCTGACTTCACATTTTTTTTCTTGAAATGTGATCATTACCTCTTCATCTTCCAGTGATGCTCATCTGAGCGTAAGAGGAACTGACAATTCATGAAGATGCAACCATATTCATGTCTAAGTTTCTCTGGCAAATTATACAGATTCTCTGAAAATTATACAAATTTTCAGCCTGTTTTTGTCTGGTGTTGTAAGCTACATGAAACTTTTAAAGATTGTACATGTTTATCTGCTTCTAGTGATAGACAACTACATATCACCAACAACTTTCATATATTATATTTGACAACATTATTAAATATTAATCCATATTCTGATTTAAAGTGCTTTTTCTTTTTCACGTAATCATAGTGAAAACATTTACTTAACCATTTTAAAATTGCATTCAAATTTTTTTGAGTCTTTCCATAAACTTGGGAAACAATTAAAATATTATTAATACTGCATTGTACCAGTAAGGAGAGTGAGACTTGAGTGATTGAGTAACTTGCTGTAAGTTGCCCTGTACGTTTGAAAATTGAGTGCTGTAATTAAGAATAAATGTTTCTGTATCATCATTCTTACTCTTCAGCATTGTTCTTTAAATAAAATTCCCAGCCATATTTTCTGTCCTTGTACCTAGAACACATATCTACAGGATAAGAATGTTAGGTTGTTTCTTTTACATATCCCAAATACCCAAAATAGCATCTGTTATGTTTTATATAAATATGTGTGTCTAATATACATATATATATGAATATGCATGTATGTATATAAATTCAATTGTCCTATCCACTAGTAATTTTGCTTCAGCAGATGTAGTATGGTGCTGACAATCAGGTTTAAATAAACGATGTAGTTTTCTAAAGGCAGAAATTTGATGAACTCTTCTATATGTACACTAGACTCAACACTTCTGTGCTGAGCTGAAGTGTAATGAATGCAGATAAAACAAAATAAGAAAAATAGGAGAGACAGGAAAACTTTGGTAAAGAATATTAGGGGAGGAAATCAAACTAAACAAAAAAAGCGAAACAAAACAACCCTGATGGCCTAGAAAGCACCCTAATGTGGTCTTGGTCAATCAATGGTAACTGCCTGTTCCTTCTATTCCTGTTGCCCATTCTTGTGTATTTGAATTCGTAGAAGTGCTGCACCAACTTTTCTCTCTGTTTAATTCTTGACACTTCTATGTAGACAATGATGGGTAAGGGAATGCGGTTGAGGAGAAAGGAGAAACTAGCTAAAGAGCAACAAAAGTTGAAGCAGCCAGTTGCCCCAAGGTCCAAAAGAACTTGACTCTGAGAAAGAAAAGATAGCCAATAGTGATGAAAGAAACTGAACTTTCCTAATCCTAAAACAAGAGAGTGATGACGTGGTTCCACCAAGATTTCAAAGAGGTGAATAAAAGCTCACACCCTAACTGTAATATTATTATCATTTTTTCAATTATTCTTTAAGAACTTGATGGAATATGAGTTTAAAATATTTTGTCTTACACAAGTTAGGCTGATGAGCTGGTTAAGATTTTATAATGTTTTGGACAGATAGAAATTAAGTCACTTTCCAAATATGAATACTCATATGTAGGCAGGTAGTGTAAATTAGAAGTTGGGTGCCAACATGTGCCTCTCTTTACTTTGCAATGCTGTATTTACTGCAAAGGAGAACCACAGAGCAGCCATTATCATCATGTGCGGGATCTTAACACATGCCAGAGGGCTGAGGAATCATACAGAGAGCACGAGTCTCAGTTTCCTCAAATCATCTGTCTGTTTGATTTTTCTTGAGAAGTTTCTACAGTGGTGAAGTTGAGGGGTATTTTGTAGAATAAACACAGCTAATATTCCTAAATTAAAATGAGCTGCAAAAGATTCCTGGATGATACAAGGCTTAGCAAATTGAGTCATGACTTAAGAGAAACAATCTGGACGCTGAGCTCAGAAAAGAACTAGGAAAGACAGAAAAACAATTAAATACAACAAAATCTTTTTGGAAAAGTTAGATCAAGTAAGAGAGAAACATATCACAGTTCTTAAATTTATATTTTAAAATAAACCATCAAATTAGAAACTTAGTAAGTTCTGTTTTGTTTATTTAAACTAATAAATATTACTTACAAAGAATCACAAATTGTCATAGGCAGCAATAAAGAAACATTCTGTGAATTTTCACAAATAGAAAAATTGCATTAGAAATAATGGGAGCAAATCAAATGAATGGATCAGAATAATGAGTTTGCAGAAGTTAGGGGAAGATAAAATACTTATACATATATGTATAGAAAATAAATGGTAAAAGAAGCAAGCTGTAAATTTAAACTTCCAAAATAATGCTAATGCAAAAATACATTAATTAAATACAATTTAGGATAAGAGAATTAGAAAAAAACTATAAATAATGCTATTCCTTGAAAAGAAATGCAGATTTTTTTTTCAATCACATAAAATGCTCAAAGTAGGCACACAAGACCTTGCCTAGTGAAAGTCCTTTATCCCAAACAAATTGATGACACTGTAAGATTTGTTTATACCTGCCTTGTATAGTTTAGTTGTTAAAGGCAGAAAGACCTGAATTTGAAATCCATCTCTACCTGTATTTTAAGCTAGTGCTTTATTTACATGCTGATTCTAAATGAGCAAATACATCATAATCTGTGTTGTTAGGAAACAAATGTTTAAAGATTTAATAAAAAATGCACTGGTATACAGTTTATAACTCCATGTGTAAACCGAAGACCTCAGTACATTGTATTCATAGTTTCTGTACTAGCCAGATTACTCCCAGCTAAAAGTAAGACAATCAGTAATAAAATTAGCTAAAAATAGAGAAATTTGTCATCTCATATAAAAGGAAGCAGGGTAGCCTTCAGGATTATTTGCTTTAAATTGGTTATTTCAAGACCTCATCAAAAGTCAAAGCCTTTCAACTTTGTGGGCATGAGTCTCAGACCGGCATTAAAAAGACAACTGTAGGGCTTGGTGTCAGATTCAGGAAAGGAGGGGCTGTGGTTTGAATATGTCCCTTCTAGAATTCAGATGTTGCCAATGTGATAGTATTTAGAAGGTGAGGTTTTTTAGAGGTGATTGGGCCATAAGGCCCAAGCATGAACTGTGCCCTTATAAAAAGGTTTGACTAAGGCAGTTTGTCTTTTTTGCCATTCTACCTTCCACCATGTGAGGATACAGTGTTCCTCCCCTCTGGAGGACGCAGGACTCACCAGACAACCAAACCTGCCAGTGCCTTGATCTTGGACTTTCCAACCTCCAGAGCTATGAGAAAAACACATTTTTGTTCTTTATAAATTACCCAGTCTGTACACACACACAAATGAACTAAGACAGAAATTGGTACGGGGATTGGACTATTGTTGTAACAAATATCTAAAAATGTGGAAGCAAGCTTTGGAACAGGGTAATGTATAGAAACTGGAAGAGTTTTGAAGGGATTGCTAGAAAAAGCCTCTATTGATATAAACTGAAAATTACGGGGGATCTACCGAGGGCTCAGAAGAGGAGAACTGCAGGGGAAGCCTCAGTTGTCTTAGTGATTACCTAAGTGGTCATGACTAGAATACTGGTTGAAATATGAACAATAAAGGCCATTCTGATTAGGTCCCAGATGGAAATGAGGAATATCTTATTGGAATTTGGAGAAAAGGCTATCCTGGTTTACAAAGTGGCAAAGGCTAGGCTGTCTGTGTCCTAGGACTTTGTGAAAGGCAGCACTTAAGAATGACTAATTAGGATATCTGACAAAAAAAAAATCTCTTAGTAGCAAATTGCTGAAGGAGATACCAGGGATTTGTTAACTGTTTATGGTAAAATGTGAGAAGAGCTAAAAAATTAAAAGACAGATTTTAACCCACTTACACCTAGTGTTCCATTATTGGAATGCTAAGCTTGTGGGAGTTATTTATACCCTGCTTCTCAAGGTCATCACCAAGGTCTGATTTTTGACAAAAATATTTGCCACATCTGGCATAAATGAGTTAAAATCAAAAGGAAAGCAAAATGTAAAAATCTGTAAAATTCCCAGGCTGGCCACATAAACAATGAAAATAAAAATCTGTCTAGCAGAGAAAACCAAGGGAGTGGGTCATCTACTATTAGATAAGGAGACTAGTTTGGATAGACGGGTGCCAGGTGCTATTCATCAAGACAGTGGGAGAGTGACTCTGAAGACATTTCAGGGTTTTTAAATGCTGTCATGCCCACCACAGGTCCAAAGTGCCAGGGCCTTGGTGGCAGAACAGTTTCAAGTGAGGAAGAGCTCAGGTTACCTGTGGAACTTCAGTACTCCAAATGTTCTTGAAGCCCAGAACTCCTTCAAGTCTCTGCACCCATTGTTTTTGTACAGTGCTAATTGGCTGCTTCAGTTGTGGTGTAGATGGCCCAGTTGTGCCTGAAATCAATGTTCCAGAGGGTGCTAGCATTGAGCCCTAACCATGCCACCATGATGCTAAATCTTCAGCCAAGCAGAGTGCATGAGATATGGAGACTTGGATTTCAAATCATCTCTACCTGGACTTCAAGTGATATCTCAGAGAGCCTCAGGTTCTAGGCAGAGAATTTTGTCATGGGCGGGAGCACCAAAGAGAGTCCTAAAAGGGAGAGGCATAGTGCAGGAGGGGGCAGCGGGGCAGCTATATCACAGATAGCACCCACTAGGGCAATGATTGATGGAGTTGTGGCAGCAGGGCCCCTCGAGAGACCAAAGCCTGGGAGAGCCACAGGCACTGAACTCCAACCCATGAGAGCTGAAGGGAGCTGTACCCAGCAAAGCCATGCTAATAGGGTCCTCTGGGGCATTTGGGGCCCAACCTTACCCCAGTGTGTCCAGGAAGTGGGCCATGGAGTCAAAGATTGTTCACATGTGTTTTGCCTCACTGTGTTTTGGACTCACTTGGGACCTATTACCCCTTTCTTCTTGCCTACTTCTCCCCTTTGGAATATAAACGCCTGTCTTGTGTCTGTCTTACCATTACATTTTGAAAACATGTAACTTGTTTGCTTTCACAGGTTCAGAGCTGGAGAACAATTTACCCCAGGATGAAACACTCTTGAGTTTCACTTACATGATGTTTAGATGAGACTTTGGACTTAGACTTTAAAGTTGATTCTGAAACAAGTAAAGAGTTTTTGGAGCTATTAAGATGGAATAAATGAATTTTTTTTAATGTGAGAAAATCATGAATGTGAGGGAGCTAGGGATATAATGCTATGGTTTGAATGTGTCCTCTCCGAAATTCAGGCGTTGCCAATGTGATAGTATTAAGGGGTAAGGCCTTTAAAAAGGGATTAGGCCATAAGGGGTCTTCCCTTCTGAATGGGATCAGATGTCTTTATTAAAGGGCTTGATGGAGGGAGTTTGTCCCTTTTGTCCCTCCACCTTCTATCATGTGAGGGTACAGCATTCCTCCTCCTAGTGGATGTGGCCTTACCAGACAAACAAACCTGCCAGTTCCTTGATCTTGGACTTCCCAACCTTTAGAACTCTGAGAAAAAAAATAATAATAATCTTTGTTTTGCTTTTATAAATTACCCAGTGTGGTATTTCATTATTGCAGCCCAAAAGGAATCAGACAAATAGAGTTCAGAGTGATAAATACACTATATTTTCTTAAACTACTTTTTCTTTAGGAAGCAAGAGATTACCTACTGACCCAACAAGTGAAGGGTTATAATGCATAAAAATAATACTTTTTCCTGTGTGATTTATTTTTCCTGAATGACAAAGCATTCCTAACAGTGAGAGTTGAATGTTATTTCAGGAAATAGGGAAGGTAATGTGCCCCGTCACTGACAATGTTAAAATGATCAATTGCAGATATTCTAGAGCAGACTCAAGAACTTGAGACAAATATATAAATCTTAGATTACTTTGGCATATTTTTTTCTTTTCTTTGTAATTTACCATTTATTAAGCATGCATTTATTGACTGCCTACTATACGCCAACCAGTAGAAGGACACAATTACTTCACTTTAGGCACAAACTCAAAGTAGGCACTGGAGATACAAAACATGAATAGATCAATTCCTGTTGGCACTATTTAGAAATTAAAGAGAATCTAGAGTCTAAAAACTAATAAGAATAAATAAAATATGTCATTTACATTTAATTTCTAGAATGAAACACAGTAAACAGACATTCTAAAAAATACTTAACAATTATGTTTTATAAAAACCTGTGATATGTCATCATTTTGATAAACACCCTTTTTGGTGAAATCTTATATTGCAATTATTGTATTTATATTTATTAATGCATTTTATACATGTTAGTTAAATTTACTACTTCATATAAATATCTAACATTTAGATTCCAAATTAAGCTCAAAATAATGGAAAAGATATTGGAATGAGGAATAGGAAAGAAGAGGCTGATAATAATAGCCAGTTTCTCTGGAGGCATGATCTGGGAGGATACAGCTGCTTTCCTTTAAGCAGTGGCCAGTGTCTTCAGAAAAGAAATGTTTTTATGTATCTTTACATGAAATAGACACTATTTCAAATTACAAATTAACTCCAACATAGGGAATCTTAATATAATAATCAAGGTATGTAATCTAAATCTTTTAAAAAGAACTCTGATCTTCATTTAAACCTAATTTCAAAATGAAGAGTAAACATTAGCATGTTGAGTGGATAATTACAAAAATAAATTATATTATTATAGCATTCTTTTTGCATGTAATTAGCATTGCATTCTCTGCTTGAAGGATAATTCATACAACCCATTACCCTGTCCCAAATAAAAACTTCCTGGGCATAGCCTATCTTGTCTTTCCTTATACTGATTCATTTTCTGGAAGGCCATTTTGTTCCTTTTTCCCTTTTTCTTACTTGTGAATTTTTACTAACTTAAGGCCCAGTTCATATTATCCACTCTGTAAAGACTTCCCTTGAGACCCAAATAAATTTGTTGTTCCCTCCAATATGTTCATAATCCTACTATACCATGCATCACAGCGTAATAAAGTTAACTATTCATGGTACTCTGGGATTTTCTTGGGTCAAAAGCAAGAGCAACATTGCATTTAATTTTGCATTTTTAAAAATAGTATAGATACTTAGAAAAGGAGGATGCTCAATAAATGCTTATTCAGTAAATGAGGTATGGATAATTATGCAAACAGCCAAAGACATTACTTAAACTTTGGCTGAACGGAAGGACATCACAAAGTTTTTCATAAATTATATGAATATGTGTGATAATGTAAACAAAATAGAAGATAAAAATGCTCCACTAATGGCCATAGGGGGTAGCCAGAGTGTGAATGTCCAATTTTTTTTATAATACTTTGGTCATGACCTATGATTGAATAGATATATTAAGAATGAGAAGGAATAAAATTATTGGTCATATTTATTCTCTTAACAATTAGTTAATTGTACACCTTGCTATGGTTTAAATGTGTCCCCCCAAAGGCATGTGTTAGAAACTTAATCCCCCAAGGAAGAGTGTTGAGAGGTAGAGACTAATGGGAGGTCTTTAGGTCAGAGGGCTCCACTCTTATCAGTGGATTAACGGATTAATGCCCATTATGAAAGGACTTGAGACAATGAGTTCAGTCTCTTGCTGTATATCACCATTTCTTTTCCTTTCCGCCATGAGATGATGAAGCAAGAAGGCTTTTGCTAGATGCTGACCTCTTATTCTTGGACTTCCCAGCCTCCAAAAACATGAATCAATAAATTTCTGTTAATTACAAATTACCTAGGCTGTAGTGTTCAGTTACAGCAGCACAAAACACACTGAAATAACTATTGCACTTATTATGCACAAATCACACTGAAGCCATACTGGTTTATTTTAGAATGTACAATTTCCCCAGATAAGACAAGCTCTGGTATGTTAAGAGACTTAGCTTAGACAGATTCTGGTTCCCTACTCTGTAGTATAGAAATTTGATCCACTTCCAGGTACCAGAAAATATGAGCTCTGAGTTTATGGTCCAGCTCACATTTCAGCTCGCACCAGCCTGTGGAAGATTTGTGGCAGTATATCCCTCCTCAGCCACTCCTTCTCAAGTTCTGTACTCTGAAAGCAACTACAATTTCCTTGACTTTTGCTGCATTCAGCAAAGTCAAAGAATATTTGACAAAGAATATTTGTCCTCAGAAGATCTGTTAACCAATGTGTCACTCTAGCTTTCTATGTGTTTCTCAAAAACATATCGTATATTTATCTAAACTATAAACAATAAACTTAAAAAACAAGCATATTGTTAATGAATTTAGATGAAATATCCATCTATTATTTTAGATGGACTGTATAAAATTCACCTTGTATGAGAGAAATTAAAAGGCACTTTATCTGTGTTAGTATACCTAGGAACTAGTTAGAGCAAGCTGGTTTTGTTTTGCTTTCAAAAAATTAAATATTCACCTAACATAATTTTTTGTCTTTCAGATCAGACTTCTGATTATAAAAACATGGAAAATTGAAAATTAACCTGTCACCCCTGAAGATAAATAGTTAGACATTTTTCCCATCATAGAATCAGAAGACATAATGTTATTTTCCAAAGAGTTGGAAGGTAAAATTCAAGCTAATCAAAACTGATTATCCCCTCCCAATAGAAAGAAGAAAAATATCATAAAGGATCTGATCTTTTCAGTTTTAAATCTGTGGGTCAATTGTTAATGACATCTTAATTTTTTTTTTTTTTAATTTTGAGACGGAGTCTCGCTCTGTTGCCCAGGCTGGAGTGCAGTGGCATGATCTCGGCTCACTGCAACCTCTGCCTCTCGGGTTCAAGTGATTCTCCTGCCTCAGCCTCCCAAGTAGCTGGGATTACAGGCACTGGCTACCATGCCTGGGTAATTTTTGTAGCTTTAGGAGAGACAGGGTTTTACCATGTTGGCCAGGCTGGTCTCGAACTGCTGACCTCGTGATACGCCCATCTCGGACTCCCAAAGTGTTGAGATTACAGGCGTGAGCCACAGCACCCAGCCAATGACATCTTAATTTTTAAGAAATCATAGATGTATATGAAAACCATAGAAAAATGTCTTTACAGATAGCTATTTGACATCATGGATCTGAAATTAAGGACAACTAGCTGAAGTATTAGCTTAGAAAGAAAGTTCTGTTTCTGAAGATTGTAAAATATCTGCGGACTCATGGCAATGTTACCTTTTATTTGTGACTCTTAAGAAGTATACAGTTTGTCCTAATGATTTGTCTTACAGTTACACTATTTTCGTTCAATATCTAATAGTTTTAGCATTAAGGTAATTATCTGTCATCTTAAATGTAATATCTTTATTCTTATCATAGTGTTATCTTGGAATGAAATATATTATCATGTTGATATTCTGTGATATCTAGCGCATATGACTTTCAGAAGTTTGTACCCATATTATTTATTCTGCTTAAATTAATTTAAAAAGCAAAGCCCACAAGTAAATTTTAAATTAAGTATAATGTGGCTACACAACAACACAGAAATGATCTAGATAAAATATATTAATCACTCCTCTGGATTTCAAATTACTTATGATTTATTCCAAATTTATTATATGGCTGTCAATGGCCACTGAGCTACCTGTTTATACACACACAACACATATATGTACCATATTTATCTATATACATATTCAAAAGAGCAAAAAAATAACTAAACATTTATGCTTATGTGTTTGCATGTGAGTATAGTCTTCTTTGGAATTTGATTAATAATTTCAAAATAAGAAAACTTTTATTTTCTCCAAGAGTAAATTTTTCTATAAATTGTAAAATAATTCATAATAGATATTTAAAGTACACAATCTTGCAAATAGAAGTAAAATCTTAGTTCCTACTTTGATTTAAAATGCAATATTTTAAACGTATATGGATCAGAGAATACTTTGTACTGGTCAAGGAGAATCAAAAATTGCTAACTTGTTTTCTTATGCTAACCAATGGTTGTGGGCCACACTTAAAGTGAGGCAAAACTGGAAAACATTCAAAAAGCAGAATTTAACTCTTTTTATACGAGTCTGGTTATATCAGGATTTGCCTTAATTAAAGCTTTTGAGAAAGTGGGCAAACCCTTAATAACCATTTGAGTTATCAAGATCTTCTGTTCTTATGGGCATGTGTGGGACGGGGACTCTACAGTAGTAATGATCGCCACTGTTGAGTGGCATGTCCATCCAATTTGGGTGGTAAAACCTGAAACTTTTCAAAGTAGCAGTGTTGGAAGGGATTCGCTATGATCATCATATTTCAAGGGTGGAAGCAGGAATTACTGAAATCTTACCTGTTGGAAGCCATATTGACCTAAACAAGAGAATTCCACAGTGTAAAAATTCTCTGATCTTAAATCAGGAATGGGAATAAAAGAGTAAAAAAGGAATAGTTTATTCCACTTTGTCCACCTTAACCACTATATAGTCTTCTTTACTGTTATTATTTCTATTTTCTTCATTTCTTACAGGTGCGGTTCTAAATTGTAAATGTGGTTATGTTTTTAAAATTTTCTCATTAATTATCCCATATCTCAACATCTCTTCTCTACCATCCACACCAGCATATTCCCTCTCTCCACACCTTCCCAGGTTCCGATCCAAACCTCATTACAGAAAACTAAATTAGAAATTAGATTGGAAAAAACGTGTAAATCTCTCCCAGAATACAGAAAAAAAAGAGAGAAAGGTAAAAAATTAAGATGTGAGATACTGAAGGCAGAATCAGAAAGAGCTTATTTTAATTGTGTTCATGAAGAAGAGACTAAAACAAAAAAAGACATGAGCAGATATGAGCAATGAAGAGTTTAAAGAAATGAGAAAAAATGAATCTTTAAATGAATCAATAAGGGCTACTGATTTTCAGGAAAATTTGAAGAGTGATGCAAATTCTAGGAATATTCCTCTTCCAGTAGTTAGGCATATAAAAAGGAGAGTGGTGAGAATTCTAAGAATCTTCCTTTTCCATTAGTTATGCATATAAAAAGGAACAGAGATGCTGATAATTTTAACATAATTCCTAATGCTTTGCCTGCTTCTCAGAAGCTATGATTAAGACAAATTCTGAGAAACTCATGAATACTCCCAAATTGGAAGAGAAATTTTAATAAAGACACACCAAGCAGATTTTCTTTTTCTTATTGAGAAAACTTGAGGGAGATGGAGTGGAAAGTAGAAGTGGCAAGTGTGGAGAAACTAGTGAAAAAGAGAAATCATACAATCCAAAGCAAGTTTTGATGAGTGATATGTTACAGCGTTTATAAATGATTTAGTAAATTACGCCAATTCCTTAGTTAGAATGAAGTGACTTTGAACTAAATGACCAGACAAAAAGCACAGGACTCTGTTCATAACCCAATAAGTGTCAAGTCTACATAAAAGTGACAAAACAAACAAACAAAAAAACCCACCATCAAACCATAGGTATCCCATATGGTGGAAAAGGAGTAATAATGGAGCATTCATCCATAGCATTTTAGAACAAATGGCTGTAAACAGAATTACCCAAATTTAACATAACCAAGAAAAAATATATTAAATTATAAAAATATATTAAATACTCCTAATAAGATCTCATGGCAATAATAATAGAAATAATGTTCTGAGACCCTTACTGTCTAATTTACAGAACTAGAACTGTAAGATCATGTGCTCTTGTGGTTGTGCTCTTAAAAGCCAATAAGTAGGCGATAATTTGTCAATGGCAGCAATAGGAATTTCATATGTAACTGGAGGACATTTTACACACTTAAGCTGTGTCCAGAAAGAAAACAGACAGGCTGACACAGTCTTGAAAGAATGGTGGGCACTCTCCTGGTTGTTCTAATGGGGTTGACTATGAACTACAGGCCCAGACTGTTCTTCCTTGTTTTACATTTACATGTCTAAGGGGCAGTGAGATTTCCCAATGCAGTGAGTGACTTGAGAGGCAGCTAGATAACATGAATCAAAACAAAAAACAAAACAACAAAAACAACAACAACAAAAAAAACACAGGAGGCAAGAAAGAATGTTAAAAGGAATTAGCATTTCTTGTCCTCTTTTTCCATAGGGAAGACTGACCATACTCTACATATTCGAAAACTGTGATTTAAACATATGCATGGACACTCACATGCACACATACACACAATCTTTAAAAACAATGTTATTATTTTAAGAACTCATTTAGAAAATAATATCTTCAGGTAAAGAAAATGTTTCTAAATTTCAATATATAATAGTTTTATTTTTCATGTTCTATAACACTAAAGTAAATTAATTTCTCTATCTAGTTCTATTTTATGATTTTTTTCTCATTTCTCTTTCTACTTTATTTGTATCTGCAGAGAGAGATGAAATCAACATTGTGAAGTAATAACCATGTTCTTTATATAAATAATTTGAAATAAAAAATTCAAACT
This sequence comes from Pan troglodytes, assembly GCF_028858775.2. Lineage (NCBI taxonomy): Eukaryota > Metazoa > Chordata > Mammalia > Primates > Hominidae > Pan > Pan troglodytes. The sequence goes on from NC_072406.2 coordinate 67,441,615, forward strand.
AACGCATAAAGAACAAATGGCAGTAGATTCCTTGATTATATTTATTAGCAATCCAATTATTACAGGATAAATATTTTCCATACTATTAAACCTACATTTAAATATTATTTATCTTGTATATGAAAAATGTGTAATATATTTAAGAATATTTTATTTTACTGTTTAACCCTAACCCCATGTCTATCATCCTATAGCAGCCAATATGACTAAAGGCATTTCTATTTTACATATCAGCTATTTAAAGTAAAACATGTATTCTCACCATCTTAACCAAAACAGAAAGGCAAAAATGCAAGTAGTCACTTTCAATATATAATGAAAATCTAGCTAAATTACTTATCAAGAGCAGTGCGAAAAGTTGTAGTGACAAAAACAATGCATCTACATCCTTCAAGGAAATTTCCATCTAGTTTTGGAGCTAGAACTAATGTATGAATCATATAGGGAATCATCATTAATCTGAAGGGTTCTTACTCCAAATACAACTGAAATTGCATTGGTTAAGTGTTTAATACCCTACTTCCAAAATTAACAGGAAAAATAGAAATCTCCTGATATTTTCTGAAAGCAATCACATTGCAATCTTGTGAAATGTCCTGCATTTTTTTTTCTTGGAGTGTTCCTGAATTATAAATGTTTAAGAATGGCAGCAGGCAAATCTATTCTAAATAGGACAGCAAGGGGGAATATTGGTTACTGTTCATTTGATCCTGGTGTCTTGGTTAAACAAAACTCTTTTGTCTAATAACTTGCCATCTTCTTATTCAAGAATATAAATACATTGGGATTAATTTTGTGTTGCCCCAATATAATTTTGCTTGAATTGGGATTTAGAAATAAACTTTTTTAGAAAACCAGATTTTATCATTTTTCTTTTTTTAACTTATAAACAAGTTCTGCATAGAAACTGAGCAGATAGTGAGCACTCATTGCTTGGGCCCTAAATAGAATACAAATACATAAATCATCATTCTTATATGAGACTGTCTCATTTAACTGAACATTTTCTACTAGCATACCCAAAATAATATTACACAGTGTATTACTATTCATGATTTAATTTGGTGTTCACTCTACCATAAGGCTTACTCAGATACAAGGCGGGAAGAGTTAGCACAGCCAGTGTGGTGAGCAAGCCGTTCTTGAGTATTTAAGATTTTAGCTAGGTCTTAACAAATGGTAAGATTCTTAGACATGAAGATGAGACTCTAGGAAATTCAGAGTGAAGGAAACCATGTTTATAACCCTCTGAAGGAAGAATAGGCATGCTGACCTTGTAGGGTGGTGACAACATGAGCTCAACAAATTATATTGCAAATATAAGGAGTAGACTACTTGGAGAAGGCCTTGAAAACATAATTCTGACATCATGAAATAGAAACTATTACATACGATATTTTGGCAGGATATGACAACTAAAAATGGTGCTTAAGAAAAATTGATAATGAAGTGGTATTGGAGAAGAGATGAAGTATACAGCATATAGTGAGATCATTGCAGTAAAACGATATTATGTAAAAGAAAGATTTAGTGATACATATTTTGCTGCAATAAATGTATTCATAAATTTGGAGTAAAAGCAAGAGACATTATTTATGTATTGAGGCATGTTTTTAGTCTTGTCAAATTATGCCACTCTGTCATACAATAATTCAAAATACATTAGTGTTAATGGTTGTTGTTTTGACCCAAACAAGTCAAAGGGATATATATTTTTTTTAAATTAAAAGTCACTCAAAGTCATGTCTTTCAGTGAATTTATGCACAGGCACTAACTGGATAAGAAAATGTAGTGCTGGATCAAAGCAGTGACAGAGAAGAGGCCGCCTATTTTTTGACATAATTGTACAAACCCATGCTATGATCTACCTTCCAGTCTTTCAATATAAATTTATTTAATGCATTTTGATCTTTTAAGACTCCTGGAAGCCATATTTAATTTACATGAAAATTAAATGTGTGGTTGGTCTATATGTGTAAGCTAAAAATAATTTTACTTGTGTGTGTGTGTATGTGTTGCATGTCAGTCCTTGACATTCTGTTTGTCTTGTCTATATTCTGGTTTGAGAACTCATTCATTTTCATGACTTTGTTCATTACTTCTTTGCTGGTAATCTAAAATACCGTATGTGTTGTTCCTAAGGAATGTTTTTAGAACCTTTGTTTTCTTTTTGTTTGTTTTTAGAACTTATTTTTTTGGTGAGAGGGAAGTAGATTTTTTTTCTAAGTGGAATATTGCATGGAAGCCAATAAATTTCCATAACCCTCCTCTCAATTCCTACTGTTTCTTTATTATAACCTTATTTTCAAGTTTCCACAAGATTTTTATCTTGGAATCATCTGTCCTTTTTTTATAGGTGAGATGCAGGATTATATCTGGATGCACTCACCTAATTTCTCTGTTCTCTCATTGATTCTCTTAAGAGTATCCTCTGTCTACATAAAAAACAGGAAAAACAAAATAAAACAAAAGGCTGGGCACAGTGACACCTGTAATCTCAGAACTTTGGAGGACTGAGGCAGGAGGATTACTTGAGCCCAGAAGTGGGAGACCAGCCTGGGCAACATAGTGAGATCCCGTCTCTATAAAAAAAAAAAAAAAATAGCTTGTCACAGTGGTGCATGTCTGTAGTCCCAGCTACTCGGGAGACTGAGATGGGAGGTTCACTTGAGCCTGGGAGCTCAATGCTACAGTTAGCCATGATTGTGCCAGTGCACTCAAGCCTAGGTGACAAAGTGAGATCCTGTCTAAATAGAAAATAAATAAATAAATAAATAAATAAATAAATAAATAAATAAAAGATTAAAAAAAGAAAAAAACACTCAAAGAAACCTCTTACGTGAGTGCAGGTAAAGACTATCTGGATACTTGCTTACATAGCTAGTTGCTCTGGCAATGGGAAGGGGAGCAGAAAAGAAGAGGGATATGAGAGGGTATTTGAATGGGTTAAAAACTACAGACAAGATACATCAAAGATTGAACGGTAAAAAGCATTTGATATAAAGACCAGAAATAATAAAAGAGACTCAGAATATAGATCCTCCAATAACAAATTGCTTGTGGACAGCCACTATCCATCAGCTAAGATATTTAAAAGTCCCTCTGATCAGACATCTTGGAACTTCAACACCTGTATAGTGATGGAGATATGAAAGGACATTTTTGATGTCTCAACAAGGTGATAATGTCCAGATGCAGGTGACAATCTCCTCATAAACAAGAACAACTATTGTAATACTACCACCCTTGCAGAGTTATAGAAATAATGCACCATAGTCTTTCAGATGTCTTTAGTTTTCACCTAACCAGTTTTTAAGTTTACAAATCTATTCTGTGTGTGTAGTTATGTCACAGAAGTAAACACAACTTTCAATTGGTTTCTCTTCTTTGAACAATTGGCAATAACCTCCTAGTATTAGAAAACCTAACACATATGATAACTTTCAAGGTTTTCAACACTGTGACTCCACTTATTTTCAGTATTTCACAAAATGAGTCAGTTCATTTTAGCCTAGCAATTTCCCTAAAAAACCCACTACCTCCATACTAATTTTACATATTATGTCAATTCATAGGAAATCAGAGGTATTGACATACCTCTACATTCTCTAGACTCTAAGCCAATGTAAAAGGTTCAGTTCCCATGAGATCTGCAGTCAAATAAACTATAATTACCTTATACAATTTAGAACTTAATTATGTACTATATGTTTATTGCTCACTGTTTTTATATACATAAGTCTACACTAGATCCTTCCAATTCCCATTAAAAAATTCCTAGTATAAGTTCTCCAACATTTTATTTTATCACTAAACAAATACTTATTGAAGGCTTGCCATGTGTTAGGTGTTACTCAATGTGCTAGAAATATAGGGAATGAGCAAATCACAATCCCCACCCTCAATGGACTCATCCTCCAGTGATAACATTAGATACCCATTCCTTCCCCAACCTTATCAGTGTCTAGCTGTTGAATATTGCTGAAGAAGTTCACAAAATATTATATGTTTCATTACTGGGCTTACCTGACCCATATCTAAGCCTGCAAACCATACTCATTCTTTAAACACATCTCAAGTGACACATTTTTACAAAATCTCTTCTGACATTTCTCTATTAGATGCAATACCATGCTGCTCTAAAAATATCAAATATTGTCTCAGTAAACTCTCTGATAAAATTATTACTTGTATATTTAATTTTATCCCTTCTCCATTTTGACTGTATTTCAAAGTGTTCATGTCATACTGATCTTTACATTTCCTTTGTACCCAAGCCTCATGTCTTATAGAACGTAGATGACTCAATATACGTTTTACCATTGATTTTGTTCTTTATTCATTTTATCCAATAAACATTTTCTTAGGTCTGTGTCAGATGTTGTGGAAAAATTTACACTTCCTTGATGTCAGTGTTAAAATAATCTATAATTGAAAATCAAATAACTTATTCACGTCCTAAGTACTATAATAAAGCGTGAAAAATATAGGGAGGAGAAGTCTTTATTCAGAAGTCAATCTGTTTCACAAGATCTTTGTGGGTACACAATGATGACATACCTTTTTATTTACTTCAAATGTTTCATATTTTATTCTTGTTCACATGTTCAAATTGTTTTTTCAATTTACTAAAGATAACTGTTTTGCCATTTAGGTTAAAGTTGGCCAATATAGTTTGACCAATAGTATCTACGTCTTTAATTCTTTAAGAGAACAAAATTCTGCCAATGTGACACATACAAATGAAAGATAAAATTAATGCATGTTCTTATAAAGAACAGCTCATGATAGAGCATTTTCACCAAAAAGTAATGCCAGTAATGTCAATTGGTGATGGAGAAAAATTCAGAGATACTGGAGATAATTTTCCTCTATCATCCTGAAGCATCATGACTCTCACCACAAAATTAATGTCCTTTTTCCCCGACTTTTCACTTGGAAAAAAAAGGTAGAAATATACAGTATAGCTGTAAAATAATTGTTCTCCAGTAGGACTCATCAAAACATGTGTGAAACTTTCCCAGACATGCAAGTTTTATTGCATTAAATGGTATATATTAACTTTAGTGAAATTCTTGTTCACAAATTCTGCCAGCCTCTGTTTACTCCCTCTCTATGTACTATGTACTAAGCATACAGAGCAATTTGCTCATTGTAGCTGCCTCAAATTAAGCAAAACAGATTTTTATTGTGCTCAATTATAAATCGTCGTTTTCACTTCTGCCTTAAGAAGGCTTGCAAAATACAGTCTGGCCTTCTTGGAAGGAAATACCTGCTTGTGAGGAAAATTGTATCTAGCAGCCCAAAAGAGGAGCTTCAAAGCTCCTCAGGCATATGAAAAACGAAAGAAATCTCACAGATATTTCACAAATCCCATGTGGTGATATCTGAATGGTGTGTACTATTGTTTTAAATATAGATTAAAAAGGTAATAAAAATCTCTTTTAACTGGCCTGTAAGGCTCTGGGTAATGAAAATTTCAACTTCATTATACATTTTGTAGAAACTGACATTGGGCCTGATCTAAAGGAGGGACTCAACCCTAATTGTGGCAAGCACATAATTAAAAATAAGGTTATGAAAAGGCACAGAATAATTTACATTAAATGATATAGATCTGAGAAAATTTCCAGACTGCTGACTGCATTGGAGTTGCAAGCTCAGCAACATTTCATAATAAGTAGCTCCCACGGCACATAAACTGAATCACTTTACAAAAGCCAGATGAGGAATTTGAAACCACTTTGTATTTGACATTTTTGTTGAAATTTAATTGAAAAAGTTATAGAAGTGAAGATAATGTGAGGAAGCAGTGCATAAATTATGGCATCTCTTTCACACAGTTTTATCACATGGCCTCATCACCTTCCTAAAAAATCACATCACTGATTTCCCAGACTCTTATATGACTAGGGTAATATAGATCACATCTCAATACATTATTAATTTAAAGTAATGAGGTTGAAAGCAAAAAGAAATGACTCTTTTAAAATTACATATTCATCTATATTCAATGTTGTTCTTGTTAGTAAAAACATGACAGCTTGCAGCATTTTTTTAATCTCGATTACATTCTAGACAGTCTCATGCTTCAGTTGAATATCTACGATTAATTAGAAATTGTTTAGAAAATTACATGAAGGAACAAAATGTTATCTGTTAAATATTCATCAAAAGTGTCAAGTTCTATTGTATTTAAACTTGAATAAGCTAGTCCATTATTAGTATGGTTGAAATACTTAATACTATTTAATTCTTGGTACATAGCAAAGATTCACTCATATATAGTAAGAGAAATAGACATAAATACAAAAAAATCGGTTGCTAATGGTAATTAAAATTCTCTTTTTAAAGTATTATAAGTAGAACAAAATGTATTCATTACATTGATTATTACTAATAAAATTATGTAAAAACTTTGTAACTGTTGCTTAAATGTAAAGACTTCAATTCATTTGAATTAACCAGATCAGATTGCATCTTAAACTTATATATTAGCCTCTGCATTTGAGATATTTTCTTATAAAAGTAACCTCTACTTTTGAAGAACTCATAGCTAACTGGGAAGAGGAAAAATAAGCAACAAATAAAGCATAGTCAGGAAAAAGTAGGAATAAAGAGGGGGAAGTGACAAGCACTAAGGTTTGGAGAGATGCAAGGGTACTTTAAGAGGTTTGAGTAGGAAAGTATTTATGGAGAATGAGTTGGGGAAGTTGATTGTAGGTCACATTTTTAGCATACAATTCCCCTACTTTCCAAAAAAATAAATGTTTTCCTTTTCATTTTTTAATGGAATGTCTTCTGAACCTACTTTTTTCCAGTTTTAGAATCTGAAGTTCCATATTGAGGCTTCATCATAATTTCAGTTATCAGAGAAATCTAGCAGGAAACTTATTTTCTTTGAATATTGGAAATAAAAATGTGGACACATTTTAATCAGTAAGTAAGTGTGTTGATTGTGTTACTAAGTTGAAAAGTGGTAATCAACAGCCAAACCTTCATCTTACAAGCAATGGCTTATCAGTACTATGCAGGGTTACTATTTAAATAAGCATATTTTACACATTAGCCGAAGAAAGATACCATAAAGCAACAGCTGCTCATCAATACTGGCACTTTGAATGCTCTGATACTTCTTATATGTTTAAGAAAAAAGGAGGAGAATCATGAAAAAAGTCACTTTTCTAAAAGAGAGTTACTGAAAACTATAAGATAAAGGCATAAACATATGGTCCAATGCTTTAAACTTCAAACCTGACTTCTGTTCAATAGAAATAATTATATGAGTCCAGTAAATACTTTAAGAAAAAACAACATTTTCTAAAGGAGAGTCACTGAAAGCTATAAGATAAAGGACTAAACATATGGTCCAATGCATTAAACTTTCAACCTGAGTTTTGTTCAATAGAAAAAACTATCCAAGGCCAGTAAATAAGAAAGAACAGCACAAAAAAATAGAGATGGTTGATAGATAAAATAATAATAAACCAAATAACACTTTATAGAAAATGTTATGCCTCTCACAGCATTAATTGTTTTTAAAAAGTTACACAATATCATAACTGAGAAAAATAACATATCTTAATTGCATCTTGTGAACTCTCAGTCAAGTGGTGTGGCATGGCCATTTTTAACCCAAATCTGTACTTTTCCTAATTTTATAGATTTAAAACACATATTCTAAGCCATTTTTACAAAGAGTTTTAATTTTAAATCAGTGGATATTTATCATTGGTTTTTATTAACATATTTTTATTTCAATGTAACTGCCTCTAAACCTAGAAATGATATTTATTTTACCTTTCAGCATTTGTATTATTTCAGTTTTTGGCACAGCTTAATTTTTATTCATTTCAGCACAGAAATATTCCTTTTATGTGTAAGGTAAAAAGCAAGATCTTAGAGGTTATAAATAGAAGTTTTCATGCTTTTGTGCTATTTTCATTCATTGTGAGTCTGTCTTGTTATTCAATAGCTTATTTAACAAATAACTGTGAACACCTGCTACATGCTAAGTCATGCTGCTCTAATTGCTGAAAAACAGCCTAAGACAGAGAGACCATTGCTGCACTCACCCACTCAAATTTCCTCATTCTTAGAGTGACTTTCCAGGGTGAGTACAAATGATCAGAATAAATTTTCAAATGAAACTCTTAGTCTTGTGGTCACAAAGTCTTAAATTTTTGATGTTGTTTATATCTTCAAAGGACCCAAGCTGTTGTTCAGCTCGTGAATTGCAAAATAAGTTCTAATATAGCACTAAAAATAATGGCTTTTATACGCAATAGGGGCATTAGGTTATTGGGCCTATTTGTGTATGTCACTTTCTTGAACACAGCATGCAACGAACACTTCAGTCATACAGACTGTATCTTCAGACAACATGAAAGCTCAAATATTTCCTTCTCGGAAATGCAGTGAGGAAACTGACTGTTGAGCTACATCTCTTTTTCAGAAAAAAAAGGAACATCTTAGTTTTTCATGATTATGGGGGCTGCATTCATGAAAAAAAAATAAGGATTATGGTAACTCCTCTTATAATTTAATAGTCTCATGGAGAAAAGTGCAGGGCTGAGAAAAACATGAATAGAGAACTCTTTCATTCTTTCATATGTTAATTTATTGAACATATAACTATGTATTAGCAGCTATGTGGCAGGTCATACTATAGGTAATAACATATTGACCAAAACAAACAGACGTGGTGACTGTATAGGTTAGTTAACTTATAAAACAGTGTTTTCATAATTTAAAAATCTATTTGTAATAAATTTTCCTAAACTTACTTAAAAATATTGAATAAAGAAAATATTAATGACATTCTTGTTTCTTAAATAATAATATGAGTTGTATAACTATTTTGCATCCAGCTGAAGATCTGCTGACATGCTTACATTCCTGGCAATTTTGCAAAATTCAGGTAAGACTATTTTGCACTGAAACAGAGTTTTAAAAACTCTATCACTCCCTTTGATTTTTAATTGGAAATTTCAATGGCCTTTTGAATGTATATTTTGCAATTGTTGATCTATTTTCCAACATAGTTACAAATGTGTTTACCTGGAAGTATGGGAAACAAAATATTTAGATAGATTTTATGTAGTCTACTCAGTTTGGTACAATTGAAGGGGAACATTATGTCCATTTGAAAATATTTGTCAAAAATTATTCTCCAATGCATGGATGTATTGTTTAACCCACATAGAAAAAAATATAACAGTTTTTCGTGAGCTTTCAGGGTTAGAAGTCCTGGGTTTGATTCTCAGTTTAGCCGCTTGCAAGCTATGAGATTTTGGCCAACTTTATTAAACATTATGGGTTAGCAACCTTAATGACACTAATAATTGTATCTAATTAGATGTTTTAATATAATAACAAAGTACCTTGTACATTAAATGTCCAATATATTTCAGTAATCACTATTAACATTCTCTATGATAAATTTAGGTAAAAGTGCATCAAAACAAAACAGAACACTGTCCTATGAGCTTGTGTCCTATGAGATGTTTTAATATAATAACAAAGTACCTTGTATATAAAATGTCCAATACAGTTCAGTAATTATTATTAACATTCTTTGTGATACATTTAGCTAAAAGTGCATCAAAAGAAAGCAAAACGCTGTCCTATGAGCTTTATTTCCCTGTATTTATTCCAAAGCTGTACTGGCATATCCTCTACATTGAGGATATATCCTCTACTTCATGGTTTATTTTTCTCCTTAAAATCCCTTCTTATCTCTTTTATATATTGCCAAAAGGAATAACTGGCAGTTCCTGCGTAGGCAGTCTGAAAATCCTACAGTACCCAAAGTTAATTCAAGTTTGCAAGGACTTTTCATATGGCAAATTCATGATGCAAATTCAAGAACTTCTCATACTGCAAATTTCTTCAACTTACCATGATAATAATTAATATTTGTAGTACTGTCAACATTTAATGCAGTGATTATCAGTAATGTTTCTAATAGTATGAAGTGCTTTTCCATAATTTTGCTTCATAATTTTCACTTTAAGAAAGGCTACATCACTAGAATTTCATGCCATGTAACTACTGCTAATTGTGTACAATATCCCATATACTTATGGTGATCATACATCTTACTTTGCTTGAAATCATCTGGATTTACACCTTTTTCTTTGGTATAGTCTCAATTCCCAGCACTGTGATTCATGGTCACCTTTCATATATTAAATAATGCAATTATTATAATGATATATTAAAAATGCAAACAGAACTATTTAAGAAATAACCAACTTCCTTACAGCTCAACTGCATTATGAGGCAAGTAATATCAAGTGGAAATGTTATAGCATACAGAAATAGGTATAGTCTCTAATGTAGAAGCATTTAAAGTCAGATAATTAGATTCATGAAACTTTTGTTATGACTGCATTAATGTATTTTAATATAGTAAACAGTAGCAATACCATTCTTCATTTCTATTAGTTTTAAAATATTTATTGTTTAAATAATTTAATCCATTTATTTGTACCAGGTATAAAATGATACAAAAAAGTATAAATTAAAAGTAAATCTTTCTTATTCCCGAATTCCAGTTATCCTATTTTTCTCTCCTGTCCTAAGCACTTCTTACCAGTTTCTACTCCTTTCATTTCAAGTTTGAGACTATTGTCTGACTTTCATTTTAACTGGAAATAAAATCATAGATGTTTATAGCATACAGAAACCGTAACAATCACTGACCACAACCCTCATCATCTGCCAAAGAGCATAGTCATAAAAATGTTAAATGATTTGCCCAAAGTCAGATAGTGACAGAGCTCAGAATTTTCCTGGAAGTGTATTCAATTGTTTCTCACACTTGAGTGTGATCATTTGTTAGTAATAAGAGAAATTTAAGCATATGAACACACAGCCAGAATACTTGGGCTCCAGTGCTCATTTGGTTTCTCATTATGTTTCTGGCCTTGGGAAAATAGACTATTGCCTCACTCAGCCTGCTTCAGAGATGTATATATACCCATAGATAGGGTGGATCAAATGAAAAAATAAATGTGAGGATACTGTAAAAGATAAGAATTTGTAAAAAATAAAAATGTCACAAAGTGACAGTAAAAATAGGCAGTGACTTTATCAAAATAATCAATACGATTTTTTTTTTTTTTTTTTTTGAGACAGACTCTCGCTCAGTTGCTCAGGCTGGAGTGCAGTGGTTGGATCTCCGCTCACTGCAAGCTCCGCCTCCTGGGTTCAAGCCATTCTCCTGCCTCAGCCTCCCGAGTAGCTGGGACTACAGGCACCTACCACCACGCCCAGCTAATTTTTTTGTATTGTTTTAGTAGAGACGGGATTTCACCGTGTTAGCCAGGATGGTCGCGATCTCCTTACCTCGTGATCCGCCCACCTCGGCCTCCCAAAGTGCTGGTATTACAGGCGTGAGCCACCGTACCCGGCCAAGAATCAGTAGGATTTTAAAGGTATATGAGGCTGGGTGTGGTGGCTTATGCCTGTAATCCCAGCACTTTGGGAGGCTGATGGAGGCATATACCTTGACCTCAGGAGTTCAAGACCAGCCTGGGCAACATGGCGAAACCCCGTCTCTACAAAAAAAAAAAAAAAGCTAGGCATGGTGGTGTGTGCCTGTAGTCCCAGCTACTCACTAGGGAGGCTGAGGTGGGAGGATCGCTGGAACCCGGGAGGCGGAGGTTGTGGTGAGCCGAGATCGTGCCACTGCACTTCAGCCTGGGCCACAGAGTGAGACCCTGTCTCAAAATAATTAATAATAATAATTATAAGCATATGAAAGTACATTAACAAAATATCCTAAGGTCAAGTCTTTAGTGGCTCATCACAAATGATATTTGGACTATTTAATTATAGCAATTTAATAAATCTGTCGTCAAAATCAAAAGTGACTATGGATACATAAACCTTAATAGAAAGAGCATCACAGTAAACTCAGGCTGACATAGAATGAAATTTGACATGCAGGAGCAAAGACTGAAATTGAACATTTCAGGGAAGGACTATCTATAAATGTTGACATTGTTTAAATGTAAGCAACCACGTTGGTGAGAGACAAGGAACCTCATCTCTAAACGTACATGACAAGAACCTAGCATTCAAATAGCATTCACAAAAGGACATCATAATCCTATTATATGTGGCTGACAAATTTCAAACCTTCCAAAGCCTATAACCTACAAGATTAAAAAAATCTTTCAACATGATTTTTTTATTCAAGACCTCACATTTGACTGTCAGCCTAATTGGAAACTACTATAGAAGTTCATATGATACATATCTTAGCACAAAGTAGTGCTCTGAAGGTCTAGAAGGGGTTCAAGTCTCAATTTCACAGCATTTCATTTCCAATTCCACTTGTATAAAAGCATGCTAACCCAGCACCGACAGAAGCAGAGCTACATCAAGACGGTACATGAGTAGGATTCAAATAAACCCTCTGACAGGAGAAATCACTCTCTTGTTCAAAGTATTTGTGGAAAATATTTGACTTCAACATTAACATAAGGGACAAAAGTGTCTTTATTAAGAGAAGAGAAATGCTGCAATCACATGCATGTATATTCACAGAAACTTTGTTGAATATACTATAAATGCTGGGATCTAACATGGTGAGGCAATAAACTTGATCTCATTGGCTTTGTATTGTTTGAATTTGAATTCTGGCTGAATTATTTGCTTTTTGATTATTTGACACATTCTTGGTCACTCTGAGCCTCAGTTTCTTTATGTGCAAGTACAGGTCATAATGGTACAAGCACCTCACAGAGTTGATGACAGCTAACTAAGAAAACACATGGAAAGTGTCCAGCACACTGTTAGTGTTCAGAACATGTTAACTATTATCATGAAGATGTTCAACAATTTCAAATAAGTGAAGTAATCATTGCTTCTCTTCAAAAGGCATTTGTTTCTTAATTTACCTAGATGTATTTTATTCCCTTAATGGCCATTAGAGAAAAGCGAAAAAAACTAAAAACCATGAGCAGTGAAGGGAATAAGAAGTCTATTTTTAACTTTCATTTTAAAGTCAAAGCTACATGTGCAGGTTTGTTATATAGGTAAGCTTGTGTTATGGGGGTTTGTTGTACAGATTATTTCATTACCAGGTATTAAGCCTAGTACTCACTAGTTATTTCCCCTGATCCTTTTCTTCTGTTGGAAGGTTTATTTAAATCCTACTCATGTACTGTTTTGATGTACCTTCCACCCTCCACCCTCCAATAGACCCCGTGTCTTTTGTTCCCCTCTGTGTGTCTATGTGTTTTCATCATTTAGCTCTCACTTACAAGTGAGAATAGGTGGCATTTAGTTTTCTGTTCCTGCATGAGTTTGCTAAAGATAATGGCTTTCAGCTCCATCCATGTGCCTGAAAAGGACATGATCTCATTCATTTTTATGGCTGCATAGTACTCCATGGTGTATATGTACCATATTTTCTTTTTTGAATCTACTGTTGATGGGCATTTAGTTTGATTCCATGTCTTTGCTATTGTGAATAGTGCTGCAATGAAAATACATTTTTCATGTTTCTTTATGACTGGATGATTTATATTTCTTTGGGTATATACCCAGAAATGGGATTACTGGGTCAAATAGCTTTTCTATTTTATAGGTCTTTGAGGAATCTCCACACTATTTTCTGCAACAGTTGAACTAATTTACACTCCCACCAACAGTATAAGCATTTCTTTTTCTCTGGCAGCATTTGTTATTTTTTGACTTTGTAATAGCCATTCTGACTGGTGTTAGATGGCATCTCATTGTGGTTTGATTTGCATTTCTCTAGTGATCAGTGATGTTGAGCTTATTTTCCCTATGCTTGTTGGCCACATATATGGTTTCTTTTGAAAAGTGTCTGTTCATATCATTTGCCCAATATTTAATAGGGGTTATCTGTTTTCTTCTTGTAATTTGTTTAAGTTCCTTATAGATGCTTGATATTACACCTTTGCTGGATGCATAGTTTGCAAAGCTTTTCCCCATTCTGTAGGTTGTCTGTTTATGTTGTTGAGAGATTCTTTTGCTTTGCAGAAGCTGTTAAGTTTAATTACATCCCATTTGTCAATTTTTGCTTTTTCTGCAATTGCTTTGACGTCTTCATCATGAAGTCTTTGCCCATTCCTATGTCCAGAATGGTATTGCTTAAGTTGTCTTCTGCAGTTTTATAGGTTTGGGTTTTACGTTTCAGTCTTTAATCCATCTTGTTAATTTTTGTATATGGTGTACGAAAGGGATCCAGTCTCAATCTTTTGCATATGGCTAGCCTGTTATCCAAGCAACATTTAGAAAAATAAGTCTTTTAATGATTGATTAGCTCGTTAATTGGAGATGCATGTAAGAAGTAGTAACTCAGATACTCAACAAATGAGTACCTGCAGAAGAAACAAACCCTGAATGATATTAGTCACTAGACAACTGAGCAAGCTTACATAAGAGTGCCTTTTGCTATCTGAAAGGAGAACCACACTAGCCTTCGTATATATCCATCTGCTTACCCCTACTGCACATTTTGAAACAACATAATACTCTTCTTGCGTGAAAACAGGGTGAGGTTGGGTGAGGTGGCTCACACCTGTAATCGCAGCACTTTGGGAGGCTGAGGCAGGTGGATACCTTGAGTCCAGGATTTTGGGACCAATCTGGACAACATGTTGAAACCTTATCCCTTCAAAAAGTACAAAAATTAGCCAGGTGCAGTGGCGAGTGCCTGTAGTCCCAGCTACCCAGGAGGCTGAGGCAGGAGAATTGCTTGAACCCAAACTTGGGAGGTGGAAGTTGCAGTGAGTCAAGATTGTGCCACTGCATTCCAACCTGGGTGACGGAGTGAGCCCCTGTCTCAAAAATCAATACATAAAAAAGAAAAGAAAGAAAGAAAGGAGGGTGGCTCAGAAATAAAATATAGACTGGCAAATATATGTTTTGTTTTGATAATGTTCAATCTAAAGAAAACCATTTCTAACTTAAAGATAAGGAAAATAGTATAACTTGAAGATGTACCTTTCATTCATACTCAAATATATTCATCAGCGCCCTTTTACATTTCTTCCCATCTCCATTGTCACAACGCTAACCCAATGTACCACCTTGCAAAACCCTCCTAAATGCTTCTACTTTAGTTGGCTTACCATCTAAATTCCGCATACGGGTCAAAGCATTCACTTAGCAATTTAAATCTCATGATGTGATTCCCCTGCTTAAAGACCCTCTATTAACTTTCCACTGTAATCAGAAAAGAGAAAAATAAATGAACAACAACACCACCATTAAACATTAAAGCCAATTAATATTAAAGTCTCATAGGTATCAATCCTTTCCCATTTGTCTGATTTCATCTCAAAATACTCTCTCGCTCTAGTTTATTATACTCCATCATGATCATTATAGTCCAGCCAAACAAGTCTTTTTATTCTTCAGAATACCTTGTAAGTTTTTGTACCTTTTATTAAAATCCTATTTTAATGAAAATCTGCTTCTCAAAATTTTCATTGAGTTACCATTAACTTGCAATTTAAGTAGGTGCTCCTCATAGAAATTCTTGACTTCAAAATCTAAGTTTCCATTCTCTCTCTTTACCTCAATAAGACTCTGTTTGCTTCTTCATTGTTTTTAATCACTATTTATTTTTATTTTGTTTTATTATTATTATTATTAATATTTTGAGACGGAGTCTTGCTGTCTTGCCCAGGCTGGAGTGTAATGGTGTGATCTTGGCTCACTGCAACCTCCACCTCCCAGGTTCAAGCAATTCTCTTGCCTCAGCCTCCCGAGTAGCTGGGATTACAGGTGCATGCTGCCATGCCCAGCTAATTTTTTGTATTTTAATAGGAACAAGAGTTTCACCGTATTGCACAGGCTGGTCTCAAACTCCTGACCTCAGGCAGTCCACCCGCCTCAACCTCCCAAAGTGCTAGGATTACAGGCATGAGCCACCGCGCCTTGCCATTTTTATCACTATTTGAAATTACATTTATACAATAATTTGTTTATCATTATTGTTCAGCATAGCATCCCCTATATTTAATCACAATTGATTAGTAAGTTTCCATTAATATATTATTAAATGAATGAACAAATAGGTCTGAGGAAATGAAGTAAAGATAAATAGATTTTATATTGTCGGCTACCCTGTGCTATCATCAGACAAGGGCCTACACTGTAGAGACTCCTGGGTACAACCAAAATCTCAGACAACTTTTTATTATTCCTTCTTTTAATTTATCATTTGGTCTTTAATCTTTTCAGCTACTTCTTTCCTTTAGTGGTTGTAATTTTTTTCCCTTGATTTCTGTATTTTGGTATTCCATGCAACTGTTAAGAACAAAACAAAATAAAACCAAAAGAAACAAACAAAAACACCCTGATGCTTTTCTTCCTGTAATACTACTAGTTGAGAATAAATTTGAATTTTGTCATTATTTTATTTCCATTTTTCAAGTTATTAATAAGGTTGAATAATTTTTCTTATGTTTCTCAGAAATTTGTTTTTACTCAAGAAGCAATTTGAGCCCTGATTTCCTTTCCTGGTTCTCTGACAGCACACTCTACAGGTTGCTGTGGGAAGCTTGAAGACTGGCATACAGAAAGCATGGTTGCAGTGTTCTCAGAACTGAGGCCCAACCTTTTCTTCCTAACCTCTTCCCCTATTCTGAATGCTAGAATCCCTTTCTTCTCCTCTCCCCTTTCTCCATGATATAAGCCATTGACTTAAAACCTTGTCCTACCAACTTAGACTACTTTACTTTATATTTCTCCTTTTCAATCCTCCTACTGGAGAAATTCAAGCCAAAAGAACTCAAGTTGCATTCACGAGATTCTACTTATCTTTCCTCATCTTATTATTATACCTATTTTATTTTTATTTGCATTCCATTCTTTAAATGATCTTTCATTTGTTAACATATACACATTTTAAGCTTATTATCAATTAATGCTTGTTCTTTATGTTTTAGGGCTCATATTACCAGGTTTTAAATGTTTTGTTTTATTAACTTGGGCCTTTTATTTTATTTATCTTAACTACATCTTCTTTTTAATCATTTGCATTCTGTACATTTTATATTTTAACTCATTCAAGTGTCTTAATAATTATGAAAGGTATTTAAAAAGATGCTAGATACAAAATAAAAATTACATATTCATTCAAATGCATCCATGTGTAACTTTGTTCTTTAAGCAATAATTATCTTTAATTATATTTGTTCTGTATTTTATTTTTTATTTTATTTTACTTTATTTGAGACAGGGTCTTTCTCTGTTTCCCTGGCTAGAGTGCAGTAGCAAAATCACAACATGCTCTAACCTCTACCTCCTGAGCTCAAGTGATCTTCCCACCTCAGCCTCCAGAATAGCTGAGACAATAGGTGCACCCACAAAGCCTGATTAATTTTTGTATTTTTTGTAGAGATGGGATTTTGCCGTCTTGCTCAGGTTGTTCTCAAACTCCTGAGTTGAAGCGATCCACCTGTCTCGGCCTCTCAAATTGCTGGGATTACAGGCTTGAGCCACCATACCTGGCCTATTTAGTCTACTTTAAATTGCAAACATCCACTTATCACTCTCCCTTCTTTGTTCTAACGTGTACCGTGTAGAATATTACAAAACACAGAGACGCATACAACTGAAATTAATACATATAATGTATGTTTTTTATCTTTTTGTTATGTATGTATATACATTTCAAATTCGTACTAATGTTATCATATTTGGCAGGTCTGAAAATGGAAATATTCTCTCCTATATCATATTGCATCGTGTGTGTTCTAGAAAGGTCACTTATGGAGGCTAGTATTCGTTTTAGAAAGCATGCTATCAGTGTTCTTTATTCTGCCTATTGGATGGATTGAACTTCACAAAACCCTGTCTTTCACTTACACTAGTTAGATACAAGATTAAATTTTGATAAATGTTTGATTCCCAGAGCAGCTTGTCTATGAGAACATTTCAGTTGACAGCATGAATCACTCATTAAGTCAGGTATTGAATCACATAAAACCACAAAGCAGAGCAGTTTCCAACGGTAATTAAATCACGGTCCCTGAAATCACGTTCTAGAGCTGGAGCTAATTACTGCTTTCTGTGACTACTGCTGC
The DNA here is from genome assembly GCF_028858775.2 of Pan troglodytes. Lineage (NCBI taxonomy): Eukaryota > Metazoa > Chordata > Mammalia > Primates > Hominidae > Pan > Pan troglodytes. Next base: position 67,459,696 of record NC_072406.2, read on the forward strand.
AACATGGTCACTGGAGCGTAGGAATAAAGTCAATACCGGATTTACCCAAAGTTAGATGGCTTTTAAGAGTTAATACGTGGAAAGTTCTGAAATGTGTGGCTGAAGACCATGTGACTATATAAAAAAAGGAGGCCATAGTACTTTAAAAACCTTCCTACCAACCCATAAAAGTATGAAGTGACTGATAACTACAAATGTTGTCATTTATAATATATATATTTTATACCCACTTTACATCCACTGTCTGTGTTGCTCAAAGATAATCCATATTTCACTTTTCTATCTGCCACTACATTAATTCTATGGAGAGAATATAATAAATGCCAAGTTATTATCTAACAAATGGACAACTCAATATATGCCATTATTTGAATTTTAATCCGTTATAGTTGCCTACTTAGCATCAATTGTGCTAAACAAAATACATTATTTGAGAAAGCAAGGGGTAACTCAGATGAACAATAGATAAATAATTAAAATGTATATCTGCAAAGTCACAAAGGTTTATTCCACCGTATGTCTCTTGCCAGCTGTGTGAAGATCTTAGGAAGGCTGAATGCCTGTTTAGAGTTACAAATTTTCTTGCTTATAATTCTGATATTTTCTGACATTACTGACATTAATCTATATTTGAGAGAGATGTAATGAAGTTTAAGAACATAATGCCTGTAAAATACTTAGCAACTGAAATACAGGCACTGATAAATATTGCTGGACATACAATAAGCACCTAATAAATGTTATTTAATGATCTTGTTGAAACAATAATAATATTGCATGCGATTTTAAAATTATAAACATAATTTTAAATAGAATAGATGAATAGAAATAATATCATAAAACTGAGGCTAAATATCCACTTGGTAATGCAAATATTTCTGACTGTAGTGTCATACAAAAAATTTTTTAAAAAATTAGTTGAATTGGAACAACTTATTCCTGATTATGTATTTCCACTGTTCAGCTCTACTGCAGATTGTAACACCATAGAGTTCAATGTAATAATAGAATACACATAAAATAAAGCACTACAGTCTCATATGATTCGTGAAAATATTATGCTTTTTAGAAATTTCCTTTTCAATTTTCTCACCTATTACTACATTAAATAGTCTCAGTTTATTGATCTGGGCAAGGAGGGTTAACCCAAGCACTGATATCATATATGAATCATTACTTTATTCAATGTGCACAAAAGTATTTATTGATATTATTAATCAAATGGCATTTTTCCTAAATTGATTTGGTTTATAACATTAGAAAGGTTTAGGTTTGAAATCTGAAGGCCTACACTTACTATTGTTCACTTACTATCTGCATAACCAAGTGCAATGCCTTAGTTTCCACATCTCTAAATTGAAAGGAAAACACAAACATGTAGTTTAGGTTTATATTCAAAGTCAAATGAGCTAATTTTGTGAAAAGACCAAGTATTATGTATAATTAATTTATACAATATATTATAGATCACAAAATTCTAAGAAATATATGGATAATTCATATTTCTCTGAATTTCATATAGGTGCCAGCAAAAATAGGTTTAATGAATACCTTTCACAAGAAAAATGGATAATAGGGGAAGCAAAATAAAATGAGAAGAAAATTAGAAAACAATTGTTTTCAAAAAAACGATTTTATATGCTAAGAAGTTTCTCATGGACTATAGTATTTGATAGTGTTTTTGAAAAATAAAACTAATTGTAGTTGATACAGGAGAAAAAACAATACAATGAAGAAGTGATAGCCATTTCAACTTAGGGCATATAGTTATGGAGTAACTGAACACCACATCAAAAAAAAAAAAATGGAATCTAGGCACAGGCCTTAGACTTTCACAAAAACAAAATAAAAATTAATCACAGTCCTAAATGTAAAATGCAAAATTACAAACTTCCTAGAAGAAAAAAAGGAGAAATTCTCGATAACTTTGGGGTTGGCAATGATTTTTTAGATACAAAGCCAAAGGCAAATAAATTCTATGAAAAAAATTGATGAACTATACTATATTGATATTAAAATTTTCTGTTCTGCAAAAGACAATGGCAAAAAAATGAAAATATAAGTCACAGAAAATATTTGAGAAGACACATCTAATAAAATAATGTTAGGCAAATATACATAGAAACTTTAAAAACTCAACAAAAAGTAAGACATCCAATTTATAAAAAGCGAAAAACCTTAACACCTCACCAAGGAAGATACATAGTTGTCAAATAAGAATATGAAAAGACATTCCACATCATATATCACAAAGGAAATGCAAATTAGAACAACAATTAGATGCTACTATATACATTTTGGAATGGTCAAAACCCAGAACATTGATTATGCTGGCAAGGACATGGAGAAACAAGAACTCCCTTTCATTGCTGGTGAAAATGCAAAATGTTATAGCCACTTTAGAAGACAGTTTGACAGCTTTTTACAACATTAAACAGCCTTCACCGTATGATCTAGCAATCACACTCCTTGGTATTTACCCAAAGGAATTAAAAACTTACGTTCATAGAAAACCTGCACAAAGATGTTTATAGAACCTTTATTCATAATTACCAAAATGTGGAAGCAACCAAGATGCCCTTCAGTAGATTAATGGATAAACTGTGCTACATCTAGACAATGGAATATATTACTCAGGGCACTAAAATGAAATTAGCTACTGGCCAGATGCGGTGGCTCATGCCTGTAATCCCAGGACTTTGGGAGGCTGAGGAGCGGGGGATCACGAGGTCAAGAGATTGAGAACATTCTGGTCAACGTGGTGAAACCCTGACTCTACTAAAAATACAAAAGTTAGCTGGACATGGTAGCGAGTGCCTGCAGTCCCAGCTACTCAGGAGGCTGAGGCAAGAGAATCACTTGAACCCGGGATGGCGAGGTTGCAGTGAGCCAAGATTGTGCCACTGCACTCCAGCCTGGCAACAGAGCAAGACTCATTCTCAAAAAAGTAAATAAATAAAAATTAAACAAAAGATAAAAAAGAAATTAGCTACTAAGCTGCAATGGACTAATCTTTCTTCTCCAAAATGTCAACATTCAAATATTAAATGCTTACCCCCAACATGATGGTATTAAAAGGTGGGGTTTTGGGAAGTGATCAGGTCATGAGTGGAGCTCTCATGAATGGGATTAGTGTCCTTATAAAATATTCCCAAGATAACTATTTTGTCCTTTCCACCATATGAAGACACAATGAGAAGGTACCCTCTATGAATCAGAAAGCTGGTCCCACTAACATCAAATCTGCTGGTACCTTTATCTTGGACTTTCCAGCCTCCCAAACTGTAAGAAATAATTTTTGTTGTCTATAAACTACCAAGTCTATTGTATTTTGTTATAGCCATCAGAATAGACTAAGACATGAGCTATGAAAAGAAATAAGCAAGTATATTACTAAGAAGCCAATATGAAAATGTTACATGCTGTATGATTCCACCTATATGATATGCTGGGAACGTCAAAACTATGGAGACAGTGAAATGATCAGTAATTGCCTGAGGTTGAAGGGAAAGATGGATAAATAGGCAGAGCACAGAGGATTTTTAGGGTAGTGAAACTATTCTGTATGATACTATAATGGTAGACACATGTCAGTATAAATTAGTCCAAACCCATATAATGTACAGCACTGAGAATGAACCCTAAGGTAAACTGTGGACTTTGGGTGATAACGAAGTATTACTATAGACTCATCAATTGCAACATATGTACCACTCTAGTGGAGGATGTTGGTAATAGTGGAGGTTGTGCATTTGTTGGGGCAGGGATATATGGGAAATCTCTGTACCTTCCTCTCAATTTTGATGTGAATCTAAAACTGCTTTAAAAAATATTTAAAATGATAGTGGCCAATATTTTTGGACACTGTAATAAAAGATGTATGTGAATTGCCTCATTTATCCCCAAAACAACCCTATGAAATACATATCATCTTGAATCTCATCATTATGAGCCCCATATTGGCTTTACAATACCTCAGTTTCAGAACAGCTATTCAAATTGTCCAAGGGAACATTTGGTAAATTGTCCACTCAAACTTGTGTTGTGTGACTCCAAAATCCATACTTTCAATCTCTATAATTTACTATGTCCCTATTTTTTGTTAACTGAAAATGTACATAAGTAGACTCTCCTAATAATTTTCTGAATAATACTTTCTACAACTTAAAAAACCTGGACGTTTTATAAAATACAGTTTCTCTTAGCCAGTAAAATTTTTCTAGCAGTGTCATATAAAGTCATTATAAAGCAGTGGCATAGTATATCTCAACATTCCTAATCTCTCTATTTTTTCCTCTCACATTTCAATTCTGAAACAATGTATCTGTCACTTGTCAGGGTGGTAGTGAGAATACAATTTTATATAAACATTGAAACTCTCTGCAGAATATAATTTTATTGTGCCATTTTTCCCTCATACTAGTTGTAAGGCCCTAAAGAATGGACATGGGGAGAATTACCATCTTTTTCTGTATACATGGGAAGAATTACTATCTTTTTTCTGTATATGTGTGCATGTTTGTATGTATTTCTGTTGAAGAGGGCATATTTCTTGTATTATTAAAATTAATTGGCAGGTTTACTGAAAAGTAGAACCAACAGATGTGCATAAACATTATAAATCACATTAACAGTATTCAAATCAACCTGTTTATTTCATTTTATGATATTACAAGTCAAGCTCCCCATAAAGCTGTCCAAATTATTTCTGCATTCACACATACTTCATAATCTGACACTCAGATAAAAAGATTCATGCTTCTGGGACTCCAAAGTTATCAGAAGGTAAACAAACAACTGGTAGAAAGTATGCTGTTTATCCTGTGATAAAGGCTGTTGGCTTGAATATTTCACATTTTGCTGGGATCAAATCAGGATATTAAATATTCTGTTTCATGCCTTTAGATGAAGCAATCCTGAGTCAAGCTATGCAGCATGATCATGTTATGTACAAGGAATAGTTCTTATTTTGCCAGGTTTCTACAGTTGTGAGAATCTAAGTAGAGAAGCACTTCCAGAAAGCAATGGGAAAATATTAGTCACCATAAATACATATGGAAAAATCTCCTAATGAAAAGATTCTCAAGCAAGTGTTCTATTGGAGACTATTTTTGACTCTTCCTAGGGCCTGACATACAAGTAATTATCTAGGAGTTACTGCTACTAGCACTATAATTACTACCACTACTGCTACTTGTGTAAATGACTGGATTTACTCATCAAAATAACTTAATTGATTGACACTTTCAACAGATTTAATAGATTATCTGACATCCTGTAGATAAATGCATAGTCTGCTGCTACCTTTCCTTCCAGCCATGGTAGTGACATGTAACATCATGCTTGAAATCCCTTGCACGTGCCTGAAAAGCACACATGTGTGCACACAAAGGTACTCATATTAGGTTGGGGCATATAATCTCTATTATACGCTGAGAAAAAAATTGAATTCATTGTCATTTGATTAATAAGTGTCTAGTTTCTGCACCTCTGATTCTTAAAATATAACTTTTTTTTTTCACTGAGGGGATAGCTACTTATACTAAAATACCTAAATCTGTTAGCATATTTTTCTCAAAAAGGTACTATGAGCCAAAAGACCTAGGATGTCAAAAGCAAATCAAGCATAATGTAGTTACGAGTTTTCATTTACTTCTAATTCTCTTCATCAGTAAAGCTTTGTGATAATTTTGATAGTACCAATTTATACTTGTGAAGCAAATGAAAACAAAGACATTTTAACTGTGAGTGAAAATAACAAAGGTGCTAAACTATTATCATTTGAGACATCACAAGCACAAATGATTATTTTTGGGTGACTTTTTAACAGGCTCCCAAATCATTATCACAATAAATAGAATACTTTAAAAATATCTCAATGAGATATTATTTTTCTTTATCATCTGTCCTCTCCTTGCAGTTTAATAGCAAAATATCTGGATGAAAGATGAAAATATTCAGCCAGCTAATTAGAAGGGCTGTCCATAGGAAGCTCAGCAATAGGACTTGTCTACAGATGTGAGACACAAATAAGAATCACAATTTAAAAATAGAAGACAAATAATGTCACTCCCCTGATTTCTTGCTACATTTAAAATAAATACAAATTCCTTATCTAGAAATAAAGTTTCCTGTCTATAGCTCTGATCTTATCTCCTACCATCTACTTCCAATCCCCATTCTTATCCTCTAGCACAATGTCCTAATCTGTTCCTCAAATTATTGAACTCCTTTTCCCCTTTCATCTAACCAGAAAATGTAATGCTCACCCTTTCCCCCAGTTATGGTAATGTTGACTCTGAATCATTCAGGTTTCGGTTCAAAGGTCCCCTCCTTAGAAAGGTCCTGTTGTATGTCTCTACAGTAAGGCAACCTCAGCACTATCCAGTCACTCTCTATCATGTCTATCACTTTGCTTTGACTTTCTTCAAAACACATACTGTTGGCTTAAATAGTCTTGTATGTATCTGTTTACATGCTTTTTAACTGTTTTACCACTCTATGAACCCAGGAGAGTAGATACTGTTTCCTTACCAATGCCCCTCTGCCCAGCATCTAGAAGAGCTCCTAGAACTTTTAAGAAGTCAAAATTATTTGTGAAATAAGTGAAATAACAAAAATAGTGGATTCTTAGTATACTGTTAATAAAAACTAAAGCTCCATTAGAATAGTTAGACCAGTTTATTTATAGTCTATGCTGTTTGTTTAGTTGTCTACAAGTTCTTTGGCTTGTCTTTCTCCTTCTTAAACTTTAAAGTTCTCTAGACAATGCTCAGATATGTGTTATTTCATACCGACTAAGAATAATTTGGTTAAATGGAGATTAAAAACTATGTCGTGATTGTGATTCAGTTTTTATTACTGTTATTGATTGCTTTGGTCAAAATACAAAGGCTACTTTATACATATAAGTCCCACTATTCCCCAAACACAGTATTTTCCATAATTTATTAATTTTATTTACACATTTATTTTTGTTTACATATGTCAGGAATTTTTTTTGCTTTATTTATATGCTATTTACTTATCACAAAAATTGTCAGCTTATTATATTTTTAATCGACATATAAGGGTATTTTCTTAAAACTCTTTTTTTCTTAACAGCGGTTCCCTCTTATTTCTCCCTTAATATCTGTTTCTTTCACCAGGATAAATGTGTGTGATTTTATTTTAATTTTTAATAAAAAAATCAATTCTCTGGTTAATCAGTTCTACTTTTTTTAATTAACTAATTTATATTTAAGTTTTTTACTGTTCTCTTGGGATTGATTTGTTTTATTCTAAGATCTGTAAGTGAATGCAAAGGTAACATTTATTTTTTTTTAATTTGAGTATTTGAGTTGTTTCTAATTAGATTGGACTGTTAATTTGATATGCAGTGTTCTCTGTATCACATTTTATATATATTGTTCCTTTCTCTCAAAACTATTTTTTTAAGTTTTCACAAATTACATGAGGCTTTTATTTTATTTTAATTTATTAATTTATAAATTTATAGTCTTATTTGTGAGCGAATAAAGTTCTAATGTTCGATAGCAGACTAGAGTGACTATGCTTAATATTTTTTATACTACAAAATAACTAAAAGTGAGAACTTGAAATTATACTAATACACAAAAATGATAAGATATTCAAGCTGTTGTATACCCCAAGTGCTCTAACTTGATCATTACACATTCTATGCATGTAATAAACACTCACATCTACTCCATAAATATGTAAACTATTATGTATCAACAAACGAAGAAAAGAGAGACATGAAAGAGGTGATTTCTCTCTTGACCATGTGAGGATATAATACAAAGATGGCTATATACAAACCAGGAAAGGTATAACTGTAGTTACTCTAGTCTGCTATCAAACATTGTAACTTATTTCTTCTATCTAAGTGTATGACTGTACTCACTAACCAACCTCCCTTCAACTCCACAACACTTCTCAGGCTCTAGTATCTAACATTCTCCTCTGTGTGTCCACGAGATCAAGTTTTTTGGCTCTCATATATGAGTGAGAATATGTAGTGTTTGTCTTTTTGTGCCTGTCTCATTTCACTTAACATAACCTCCAGTTCCACTCACGTTGCTGCAAGTGACATGATTTTATTCTTTTTAACAACAGAATAGTATTCCATTATGTATATATACCACAATTTCTTTATTCACTCATCCATGGGTAGACACTTAGGTTGATTCCATATCTTTATTATTGTGAATAGTGGTTTGACAAATATGTGAGTGCAGGTTTCTCTTGGTATATTGATTTATTTTTCTTTGAATAAATACCCAAATACCCAGTAGTGGAATTGCTGGATAATGTGATAGTTATATATATATATTTTTTTGAGAAACTTCCATGCTGTTTTCCACGGTGGTTGTACTAACTTACATTCCCACCAACAGTGTATGAGTCTAATTTTCTCTGCAAGTCTGCCAGCATCTGTTACTTTCTGTCTTTTTAATAACAGTCATTGCAACTGGGGTAAGATTATATCTTATTGTGGTTTTCATTTGCATTTCCCTGATGATTAGTGATGTTGAGCATTTTTTCATAAGCCTGTTGGCCATTTGTATGTCTTTTTTTGAGAAATGTTTATTCATGTCCTTTGCCCATTTTTAATGGGATTATTTGTTTCTTACTGTTGACTTGTTTGAATTTCTTGTATATTCTGAATATTGTTCTCCTGTAAAATAGGTAGTTTCAAAATATTTTCTTCCATTTGAAAAGTTGTCTCTACAGTCTGTTAGTTTGGCTGTGCAGAATCTTTTTACTGTAATGTAGTGCATTTTGTCCATTTTTGTTTTATTTGCCTGTACTTTTGAGGTCTTAGCTGTAAATTCTTTGCCTATACCAATGCCCTGAAGAGTTCTTCTTATGTTTTTTTGTTATACCTTTGCATCAACATAATACTTGTATAGTTTCAGATCTTATGTTTAAGTTTTTAATCTATTATGAGTTTATTTTTGTATATGATGGGAGATAGGGGTCTAGTTTTATTCTTCTGCATGTAGTTACCCAGCTTTCCAAGATACATTCATTAAAGAGACTTTCCTTTCCCCAGTGAATTTTTTTGGCAATTTTATCAAAGATCAGTTTCCTATAAGCATGTAGATTTCATTTTGTGTTATCTATTCTCATTTATGCATATACTTTTATATAAATGTCATGTCTTTTGTTTACCATAGACGTGCACTATGCTTTGAAATAAGGTAGTATGATTCCTTCAGCTTTGTTTTATTTTGCTCAGGATTTCTTTGGCTCTTCTGGATATTTTTTAGTTTCAAATGAATTTTAGGATTTTTTTTATGTCTGTGAAAAATGATACTGGTATTTTCATAGGGATTACATTAAATCTATGTATTTCTTGGGGCAGTATGGTCATTTTAATATTAATTCTACCACTCCATGACCTTGGATGTCTCTCCATTTGTTTGTATTCTCTTCAGTTTCTTTCATCATTGTGTGTGTGTGTGTGTGTGTGTGTGTGTGTGTGCGCGCATCTGTGTGTGTTTCCTACAGATCTCTTTCACCTTTTTGATTAAATTTATGAATAAGTTCTCTTTTTTGTAGCTATTGTAAATGGAATTGCCTTCTCTGCTCCTTTTTTGGTTATTATTATTTTTGAGACAGAGTCTCACTCCAACACCCAGGCTGGAGTGCAGTGGTGCAGTCTGGGTTCACTGCATCCTCCACCTCCTGGGTTCAAGCGATTCTCGTGCCTCAGCCTCCGAAGTAGCTGGGATTACAGGTATGTTCCACCATGTCCAGCTATTTTTTTTTTTTGTATTTTTAGTAGAGATGGGGGTTGCCATATTGGCCAAGCTGGTCTCGAACTCCTGTCCTCATGTGATCCACCCACCTTGGCCTCTCAAAGTGATGGGATTACAAGCATAAGCCACTGCACCCAGACTGTATTATCTTTTTGATGTGCTGTTAGATTTGGTTTGCTGATATTTTGTTTATTTTTTTCATGTTTAAAATAATTTTTTTTATTATTATACTTTAAGTTTTAGGGTACATGTGCACAATGTGCAGTTTAGTTACATATGTATACATGTGCCATGCTGGAGTACTGCACCCATTAACTCATCATTTAGCATTAGGTATATCTCCTAATGCTATCCCTCTCCCCTACCCCCACCCCACAACAGTCCCCAGAGTGTGATGTTCCCCTTCCTGTGTCCATGTGTTCTCATTGTTCAATTCCCACCCATGAGTGAGAATATGCGGTGCTTGGTTTTTTGTCCTTGCGATACTTTACTGAGAATGATGATTTCCAATTTCATACATGTCCCCACAAAGGACATGAACTCGTCATTCTTTATGGCTGCATAGTATTCCACTGTGTATATGTGCCACATTTTCTTAATCCAGTCTATCATTGTTGGACATTTGGGTTGGTTCCAAGTCTTTGCTATTGTGAATAGTGCCACAATAAGCATATGTGTGCATGTGTCTTTATAGCAGCATGATTTCTAGTCCTTTGGGTATATACCCAGTAATGGGATGGCTGGGTCAAATGGTATTTCTAGTTCTAGATCCCTGAGGAATCGCCACACTGACTTCCACAATGGTTGAACTAGTTTACAGTCCCACCGACAGTGTAAAAGTGTTCCTATTTCTCCACATCTTCTCCAGCACCTGCTGTTTCCTGACTTTTTAATGACTGCCATTCTAACTGGTGTGAGATGGTATCTCATTGTGGTTTTGATTTGCATTTCTCTGATGGCCAGTGATGGTGAGCATTTTTTCATGTGTTTTTTGGCTGCAAAAATGTCTTCTTTTGAGAAGTGTCTGTTCATGTCCTTTGCCCACTTTTTGATGCGGTTGTTTGCTTTTTTTCTTGTAAATTTATTTGAGTTCATTGATTCATATTAGCCCTTTGTCAGATGAGTAGGTTGTGAAAATTTTCTCCCATTTTGTAGGTTACCTGTTCACTCTGATGGTAGTTTCTTTTGCTGTGCAGAAGCCCTTTAGTTTAATTAGATCCCATTTTTCAATTTTGGCTTTTGTTGCCATTGCTTTTGGTGTTTTAGACATGAAGTCCTTGCCCATGCCTATGTCCTGAATGGTAACACCTAGGTTTTCTTCTATGGTTTTTATGGTTTTAGGTCTAATGTTTAAGTCTTTAATCCATCTTGAATTGATTTTTGTATAAGGTGTAAGGAAGGGATCCAGTTTCAGCTTTCTACATATGGCTAGCCAGTTTTCCCAGCACCATTTTTTAAATAGGGAATCCTTTCCCCATTGCTTGTTTTTCTCAGGTTTGTCAAATATCAGATAGTTGTAGATATGTGGCATTATTTCTGAGGGCTCCGTTCTGTTCCACTGATCTATATCTCTGTTTTGGTACCAGTACCATGCTGTTTTGGTTACTGTAGCCTTGCAGTATAGTTGGAACTCAGGTAGCGTGATGCCTCCAGCTTTGTTCTTTTGGCTTAGGATTGACTTGGCGATGCGGGCTCTTTTTTGGTTCCATATGAACTTTAAAGTAGTTTTTTCCACTTCTGTGAAGAAAGTCATTGGTAGCTTGATGGGGATGGCATTGAATCTATAAGTTACCTTGGGCAGTATGGCCATTTTCACGATATTGATTCTTCCTATCCATGAGCATGGAATGTTCTTCCATTTGTTTGTGTCCTCTTTTATTTCATTGAGCAGTGGTTTGTAGTTCTCCGTGAAGAGTATCCAGCCAAACTAAGCTTCATAAGTGAAGGAGAAATAAAATACTTTACAGACAAGCAAATGCTGAGAGATTTTGTCACCACCAGGCCTGCCCTAAAAGAGCTCCTGAAGGATGCACTAAACATGGAAAGGAACAACCGGTACCAGCCACTGCAAAATCATGCCAAATTGTAAAGACCATCGAGGCTAGGAAGAAACTGCATCAACTAATGAGCAAAATAACCAGCTAACATCATAATGACAGGATCAAGTTCACACATAACAATATTAACTTTAAATGTAAATGGACTAAATGCTCCAATTAAAAGACACAGACTGGCAAATTGGATAAAGAGTCAAGACCCATCAGTGTGCTGTATTCAGGAAACCCATCTCACGTGCAGAGACACACATAGGCTCAAAATAAAAGGATGGAGGAAGATCTACCAAGCAAAAAAAGGCATGGGTTGCAATCCTAGTCTCTGATAAAACAGACTTTAAACCAACAAACATCAAAAGAGACAAAGAAGGCCATTACATAATGGTAAAGGGATCAATTCAACAAGAAGAGCTAACTATCTTAAATATATATGCACCCAATACAGGAGCACCCAGATTCATAAAGCAAGTCCTGAGTGACCAACAAAGAGACTTAGACTTCCACACAATAATAATGGGAGACTTTAACACCCCACTGTCAACATTAGACAGATCAACGAGACAGAAAGTTAACAAGGATACCCAGGAATTGAACTCAGCTCTGCACCAAGCAGACCTAATAGACATCTACAGAACTCTCCACCCCAAATCAACAGAATATACATTTTTTCAGCACCACACCACACCTATTCCAAAATTGACCACATACTTGGAAGTAAAGCTCTCCTCAGCAAATGTAAAAGATCAGAAATTATAACAAACTGTCTCTTAGACCACAGTGCAATCAAACTAGAACTCACGATTAAGAAACTCACTCAAAACCGCTCAACTACATGGAAACTGAACAACCTGCTCCTGAATGACTACTGGGTACATAATGAAATGAAGGCAGAAATAAAGATGTTCTTTGAAACCAACGAGAACAAAGACACAACACACCAGAATCTCTGGGACACATTCAAAGCAGTGTGCAGAGGGAAATTTATAGCACTAAATGCCCACAAGGGAAAGCAGGAAAGATCCAAAATTGACACCCTAACATCACAATTAAAAGAACTAGAAAAGCAAGAGCAAACACATTCAAAAGCTAGCAGAAGGCAAGAAATAACTAAAATCAGAGCAGAACTGAAGGAAATAGAGACACAAAAAACCCTTCAAAAAATCAATGAATCCAGGAGCTGGTTTTTTGAAAGGATCAACAAAATTGATAGACCGCTAGCAAGACTAATAAAGAAGAAAAGAGAGAAGACTCAAATAGATGCAATAAAAAATGATAAAGGCGATATCACCACCGATCCCACAGAAATACAAACTACCATCAGAGAATACTACAAACACCTCTACGCAAATAAACTAGAAAATCTAGAAGAAATGGATAAATTCCTTGACACATACACCCTCCCAAGACTAAACCAGGAAGAAGTTGAATCTCTGAATAGACCAATAACAGGAGCTGAAATTGTGGCAATAATCAATAGCTTACCGACCAAAAAGAGTCCAGGACCAGATGGATTCACAGCCGAATTCTACCAGAGGTACAAGGAGGAACTGGTACCATTCCTTCTGAAACTATTCCAGTCAATAGAAAAAGAGGAAATCCTCCCTAACTCATTTTATGAGGCCAGCATCATCCTGATACCAAAGCCGGGCAAGGACACAACCAAAAAAGAGAATTTTAGACCAATATCCTTGATGAACATTGATGCAAAAATCCTCAATAAAACACTGGCAAACCGAATCCAGCAGCACATCAAAAAGCTTATCCACCACGATCAAGTGGGTTTCATCCCTGGGATGCAAGGCTGGTTCAATATACGCAAATCAATAAATGTAATCCAGCATATAAACAGAACCAAAGACAAAAACCACATGATTATCTCAATAGATGCAGAAAAGGCCTTTCACAAAATTCAACAACCCTTCATGCTAAAAACTCTCAATAAATTAGGTATTGATGGGACGTATCTCAAAATAATAAGAGCTATCTATGACAAACCCACGGCCAATATCATCCTGAATGGGCAAAAACTGGAAGCATTCCCTTTGAAAACTGGCACAAGACAGGGATGCCCTCTCTCACCACTCCTATTCAACATAGTGTTGGAAGTTCTGGCCAGGGCAATTAGGCAGGAGAAGGAAATAAAGGGTATTCAATTAGGAAAAGAGGAAGTCAAATTGTCCCTGTTTGCAGATGACATGATTGTATATCTAGAAAACCCCATTGTCTCAGCCCAAAATCTCCTTAAGCTGATAAGCAACTTCAGCAAAGTCTCAGGATACAAAATCAATGTACAAAAATCACAAGCATTCTTATACACCAATAACAGACAAACAGAGAGCCAAATCATGAGTGAACTCCCATTCACAATTGCTTCAAAGAGAATAAAATACCTAGGAATCCAACTTACAAGGGACGTGGTATTTTGTTAAGAATTTTTATATCTATCTTCATCAGGGACATTGGCCTGTAGTTTTCTTTCTTGTGTCTTTGTCTGGTTTTGATATCAGAGTAATTCCAGCCTCATAAAAGGAGTGAGAGAATTCCCTTCTCTTCAATTTTTTATAATACTTTGAGAAGAATTGGTATTAGTTATTCTTTATACATTTGGGAGAATTCAGCAGTGAATTCATCTAACCATAGGCTTTTTTTGGGGGGAGAATTTTTATTACTGATTTAATCTCACTACTTCTTTTAAGTACTACTTTTCCTAATGCTCTTGCTCCCCCGACAACTCCCCGGACCAGGCCTCAGTGTATGTTGTTCCCCTCCCTGTGTCCATGTGTTCTCATTGTTTAGCTCACACTTATAAGTGAGAACATGCGGTGTTTTGTTTTCTGTTCCTGTGTTAGTTTACTGAGGATAATGGCACCCAGGTCCATCTATGTCCCTGCAAAGTGCATGATCTCATTCTTTTCTATGGCTGCATAGTATTCCATGGTATATATGTACCACATTTTCTTTATTCAGTCTATTATTGATGGGCATTTGGGTTGATTCCATGTCTTCGCTATTGTGAATAATGTTGCAGTGAACATACATGTGCATATATCTTTGTAATAGAATGATTTATATTCCTTTGGTTATACATCCAGTAATGGGACTGCTGGGTAAAATGGTATTTCTGGTTCTAGGTCTTTGAGGAATTGCTACAGTATCTTCTACAATGGTTGAACTAATTTACATTTCCATCAACGGTGTAAAAATGTTCCTATTTCTCCACAGCCTTACCGACATCAGTTGTTTCTTGAGCTTTTAATAATCACCATTCTGACTGGCATGAGACGGTATCTCATTGTGGGTTTGATTTGCATTTCTCTAATGATCAGTGATGTTGAGCTTTCTTTCATATATTTCTTGGCTGCATAAATGTCTTCTTTTGAGAAGTGTCTGTTCATGTCCTTTGACCACTTTTTAATGGGGTTGTTTATGGGGTTTTTTTTTGTAAATTTATTTAAGTTTCTTGTAGATTCTGGATATTAGATCTTTGTCAGATGGATAGATTGCAAAAAAATTCTCCCATTCTGTAGGTTGCCTGTTTGCTCTGATGATAGTTTCTTTTGCTGTGCAGAAGCTCTTTAGTTTAATTAGATCCCATTTGTCTATTTTGGCTTTTGTTGCAATTGCTTTTGGCGATTTCCTCATGAAATCTTTGTCCATGCCTATGTCCTGAATGCTATTGCCTAGATTTTCTTCTAAGGTTTTTAGGCTTTTGGGTTTTACATTTAAGTCTTTAATCCATCTTGAGATAATTTTTGTATAAGGTATATGGAAGAGGTCCAGTTTCAGTTTCCTATGGATGGCTAGCCATTTCTCCCAGCACCATTTATTAAATGGGGAATGCTTTCCCTATTGCTTGTTTTAGTCAGGTTTGTCAAAGATCAAATGATGTAGATGTGCGGTCTTATGTCTGAGTTCTCTATTCTATTTCATTGGTCTATGTGTCTGTTTTTGTACCAGTACCATGCTGTTTTGATTACTGTTATTCTCACTAGTTCTTATTGATCTATTTCAGGTTTTCTATTTTTTCTTTATCCAAACTTGGTAGGGTGTGTGTTTTCAGGAATTTTTCCATTTCCTCTAGGTTTACGAGAATATGGTGTTCATAACAGTCTCTAATGATTCCTTGTATTTGTGTGGTATCAATTGTGAGGCTCGATTTTGTTTCTTGTTTATTTGAGTTTTGTCTCTTTATCTTTGTTAGCTCTATAGCAGATTATCAATTTTGTTTAAACTTTTTTTTTTTTTTTTTTTTTTTTTTTGAGACAGAGTCTTGCTCAGTCACCAGGCTGGAGTGCAGTGGTGCAATCTCAGCTCACAGCAACCTCTGCCTCCCGGGTTCAAGCAATTCCCCAGCCTCAGCTTCCCAAATAGCTGGGATTACAGGCATGTGCCACCACGCCCAGCTAATTTTTTGTATTTTAGTAGAGACGGGGTTTCACATGCTGGCCAAGATGGTCTCTGTCTCCTGACCTCGTGATCCAGCCGCCTCAGGCTCCCAAAGTGATGGGATTACAGGCATGAGCCACTGCGCCTCGCCTGTTTAAACTTTACAAGAATCAGCTTTTTGTTTTACTCCTCCTTTGTATTTTTTTTTCAGTCTTTATTTCATTTACTTCTGCTCTGATCTTTATTGTATCTTTTCTTCTGCCAACTTTGGATTTGTTTTGTTCTTGGTTTCCTAGTTTCTTGAGTTGCATGATTAGATTTTTATTTGAAGCCTCTTTATTTTTGATGTAAGTGTTCAGTGTTATAAACTATCCCTTATAGTACTGCTTTTGCTGTATTTCACAGGTTTTGGTAGGTGGCATTATCATTTTCATTTGTTTCAAAATAATATTTGATTTTCATGTTAATATCTATATTGAACCAGTGGTCACTCAGGAGCATGTTGTTTTGTTTCTATGTATTTATACAGTTTCCAAGGTTTTTCTTGGAATTGATTTCTAGTTTTATTTCATCATCGTCTGAGAAGACACTTGACATGATTTTATTTTTAAAAAATGAGACTTGGTTTGTAATCTAACATATGGCCTATTCTAGAGAATGTTCCATGTGCTAGTAAGAAGAATGTATATTTTGCAGTTGTTGGATAACATGCTCTGTAAATGTCTGTTAGGTTCATTTGCTCTAAAGTCCAATTTAAGTCCAATGTTTCTTTATTGGTTTATTTCCTAGACGATCTGTCTATTACTGTATTGGAGTCCATCTTTCTCTTTAGTTCTAGTAATATTTGCTCTATAAATCTGGGTTCTCCAATGTTGAGTACATATATATTTAGAATTATATCCTCTTGCTGTGTTTTTTTTTTTTTTTAATCTTCTTGGTGACTTTTTTTTTTTTGGAGACAGTGTCTCGCTCTGTCACTGAGCCTGGAGTGTAGTGGTGCGATCTCAGTTCACTGCGACCTCTGCCTTCAAATGGTTCTTGTGCCTCAGCCTCCAAAGTAGTTGGGACTATAGGTGCACACCACTATGGCCGGCTAATTATTATTATTATTATTTTTGGTATTTTAGTAGAGATGGGGTTTCACCATGTTGCCTAGGCTAGTATCAAACTTATGAACTCAGGCAATCCACTCACTCAGCCTCCCACAGTGCTAGGATTACAGGCATGAGCCACCGTGTGTGGCCTGTGACCTTTTTTTTTTTTTTTTTTTTTTTTTGAGATGGAGTCTTGCTCTGTTGCCCAGGCTGGAGTGCAATGGGGCGATCTGGCTCACTGCAACCTCTGTCTCCTGGGTTCAAGCGATTCTCCTGCCTCAGCCTCCTGAGTAGCTGGGATTATAGGCTTCTGCCACCACGACTGGCTAATTTTGGTATTTTTAGTAAAAACGGGGTTTTGCCATGTTGATCAGGCTGGTCTCAAACTCCTAACCTCGTGATCCACCCGCCTCAGCCTCCCAAAGTGCTGGGATTACAGGCATGAGCCACCACGCCAGCCAAGTCTTTTTATCTAATATAAGTATAGCTACTACTCCTTTTTTTTTTTTTTTGGTTTTTATTTGAGTGGAATATCTTTTTCTGTCACTACTTTCAGTCTATATGTATCTTTACAATTATACTGTTTCTTGTAGGCAGCCTATAATTGTATCATTTTTTAATCCATTCAGCTCATCTATAACTTTTAAGTGAATAATTTAATCCATTTACATTCAAGGTTATTGGTATGTGAGGTTTTCTTCCTTTCACAGTGTATTTGTCTGGTTGTTTTGCATGTGTATTCAATGTTCTTTTCTTTTTATCTTATTTTTTTGTCCCTATGGTTTGGTGGTTTTCTCTCTTCCTTCCTTCCTTCCTTCCTTCCTTCCTTCCTTCCTTCCTTCCTTCCTTCCTTCCTTCCCTCCCTTCCTTCCTTCCCTTCCTTCCTTCTTTCCTTTCCTTCCTTCCTTCCTTCTTTCCTTCCTTCCTTCCTTTCCTTCCTTCCTTTCCTTTCTTCCTTTCCTTTCTTCCTTTCCTTTCTACCTTCCTTTCCTTCTTTCTTTGAGATGGAATCTCATTCTGTCACCCAGCCTGGAGTGCAGTGGCACAATATTGGCTCACTGCAAACTCCACCTCCTGGGTTCAAGCGATTCTCCTGCCTCAGCCTCCCGAGTAGCTGGTATTACAGGCATGCGCCACACCTGGCTACTTTTTGTATTTTTAGTGGAGACGGGGATTCACCATGTTGGACAGACTGGTCTCAAACTTCTGACCTCAGGTGATCCACCTGGCTTGGCCTCTCAAAGTGCTAGGATTACAGGCGTGAGCCACCGTGCCCGGCCAGTGGTTTTCTCTAATGATATCATTTCAGTTTTTTCTCTTCTTTATTTGTGTCATTACTTTGCGAGTGAGTTTTACACTTTTGTATATTCTCATGATGGCAATTCTTGTCATTTTACTTCCAGGTTCAGAACTTCTTTCAGCATTTCTTGTAGGACTGGTCTGGTTGTCATGAATTCATCAGCATTTGCTTTCAGGGAAAGGCTTTGTTTATTTTTCATTTATGAAGGATCATTTTTCTGGAGTTAGTATCCTTGGGTAGAATTTTTTTATTTCAGCACTTTGAATATATTACCCCATTCTCTCCTGGCCTGTAATGTTTATGTTGAGAAGTCCACTATTAGTCTTATGAGAGTGTTTTTGTAAATGACTAGATGATTTTCTCTTGCTAGTTTTGGAATTATCTCTTTGTTTTTGACTTTTGAGAGATTGACTATAATGTGCTGTGGAGAAGATATTTTGGCATTGCATCTGTCTGGGGGATTGCTTGGCCTCCTGTATCTGGATGTCTAAATATATTGCTAGACTTGGGAAGTTTTCATCTATTATTCATCAAATAGGTTTTCCAACTTTTTCATTCTTCATCCTCTGAAATACTGATAATTTGTATATGTAGTCACTTTATGGTGACCCATATATTATGAAGTCTTTATTCGTTCTTTTTTATTCTTTTTTCTTTATTTTTGACTGACTGGGTTATTTCAGAATACCTGTCTTCAAGTTCTGTGATTTTTTTTTCTTTTTCTTGAGATAGTCTATTGTTGAAGCCCTTGGATATAATTTGTATTCTTTTATTTCAATAGTTTTAGGGGTACAGCTCGTTTTTGGTTCTGTAGATAAATTTTTCAGTGTTGATTTCTGAGATTTTAGTGTACCTGTTACCTGAGCAGTATACACTGTACCAAATACGTAGTCTTTTATCCCTCACCCCCTTCCCAAACCCCCCGTGAATCCCCAAAATCCATTATATCACTCTTATGCCTTTGTGTTCTCATAGCTTAGCTCCCATTTATGAATGAAAATATATGACATTTGGTTTTCCATTTCTGAGTTACTTCACTTAGAATAACGGCCTCCAGCTCCATAATTTTCATTCTATTCAATGAGTTCTTCCCTTCCAGGATTTCTTTCCTTTTATAATTTCTCTTTGGCAAATTTCTCATTTATAGTTTCTTTGTATTGTTTTTCAGAATTCTCTTGTAGCTCACTGAGCTTCATTAAAATCAATATTTAGAATCCTTTTTTATTCTGGGATTTTGGGACTTTCTTTTTTATTGTGATGTGTTGCTAGAGAATTATTGTGTTCTTTTGGGTATATCCTACTTCCTTACTTTTTCTTGTTTTCTGTGTCTTTATGTTGATATCTATGCACCTGTTGTAATGCTCACTTCTTCCAGTATCCTGAATTTGCTTTCTTTGGGGGATGTTTTTGTGAAGACGAATCCATGCTTTGTAGGGTCATTTAGCTTTGATTCTGCATGCATTCATTGATGTAGTCTCTGTATGATTTCTTTGGCCTTAAACATCACCTGTAACTGTGATGTCCTTGGTGACTTAGAATGTGGTTATTAATGGAGGCTCTGGTAAAGTGTAAAGTGTTGCTGGGAACAGACATTGCAGGTAGTCCAGTCTTTAGCCCCAGTCATGACAGTTGTGGGCTGATCATGTCTGTCCTTGAACCCCAGGGTAGCTTATTGATACCACCATTAGGTGGTCCAGGCAGGCCAATTCTCAGGCCTCCAGATGGCTTCCTCAGATGCCAGTAGTGACAACAGTGGGCCAGGTGGTCAGGCAGGTTCTTAGGCCCCTGGACAGCTAGTGTGGCATGGGCAATGGCAGTAATGGGATGACTCTCTGGGTTCTAAACAGTGAACATTTGTGTTGGCAGTGGCTTTAATGGACTGGAGAGGTTGGTCCTTAGGCTTCTATATGGTGCATGTGAGTGATCCTGTCTTCAGGTTCATGAGGAAAGTGCGCTGATGCCAGAGGTGGTGCAATAGCTGGAGTGATTCCCAGGTCTTCAGAAGGTTTGCTTGGGCTCTGGTGGGGAGGGACTGGTAAATATCAACTGATGGTGTTTGATCTCAGGCCCCAGGTAGTGTGCAGGGGCTTAGGCTCTAGTAGGTAGAACAGGGGCTTCTGTGGTGGTGGGTTTGAAGAATCTGGCCTCAGGGCTCAGGCTACAACATAACAGTACTGCTATTTGTGTTGGTGGGGTTGTCTTCGCAGTCCCATGCAGGCATCTCTCAGGTTCTAGGGAGTGCACACTTTGTCTCCAGCAGGAGCCATGGCCACAGCGGTGTGCACAGGGAGCCTGTACTCAGAAGGTGCACTAGAGCAGGGGTTCCCAACTCCTTGGCTGTGATCCAGTATGGGTCCACATAACAGGAGGTGAGCAACAGACTAGTAAGCATTACCAGCTGAGCTCCACCTCCTGTCAGATCAGCAGTGGCATTAGATTCTCATAGGAGTGTAAACCCTATTGTGAACTGTGCATGTGAGGGATGTAGGTTCCACACCCCTTATGAGAATCTAACTAATGCCTGATGATCTGAGGTGGAAGAGTTTCCTCCTAGTCTGTGGAAAACTTTTCTCCCAAGAAGCCAGTACCTGGTTCCAAAAATGTTGGGGACCACTGCACTGGAGTACAGAGGCCATGCTGTGTGAGCAGGGTTGGCACTCCCAGCTCCAAATAAGGTGCCATCTGGGAGTCCTGGGTAGTACATTATTTTGTCCCTGGCTGCTGCAGTAATTGCAGCATTGTTTGGAGTCGAGGAGGGATCTCGTCCTTTGCACACACAGGCATAAGCACGGAGACTGTGCTACCAGAGTGGGTAAGATCATCACCCACAGTCCCAGACAGGCAGCCCTCCAGCTCACCCACCCCAGTCCCTGGCAGCATCAACAGCATTATGGCCACAGTGGTATGCAGAAGCAAGGAAGGGACCCTGCTCCCTTTCTACATGTGAGCCAGAGTACAAATTCTGCTCTGCTATGGAGGGTGGGGTTGCTGCTCCCAGCCCCAGACAGTCAGTTTTCAGGCTTGCCCACCTCCACTCCCAGTGGCAATAACTGCTGTAGCAGTATGCGGAAAGGGAAAAGGATCCCATTATTAGATAAACCCAAGCAGAATCTGTGCTGCTGCTGGGGGTGGGGTCACTTCTCATAGCTCCAGACAAGGAGCTTTTGGGGTCTCCAGATCAATGCCCATGCTAGTTTTAGTATTCATGTGCACAGAGGAGGCTTCTTATGGTCAGGATTGCAGCAGTCAATAGTGGAATGCAATGGGGATCCCCTTCAGGCTCCCAGCTGATCTCAGCCAAGCTGGCCACTTTCTTCCATCTCCTTCTCTGCCTCAGATGTTTCCTATGTTGAGCTTCAGTGTTCTCTTTTAGATGTTCTAGTTGACGTATGATTATCTCTTCACAGTTTTGTTCTATTTTTCTGGAGAGAATGGGATCTGATGTCCCTAGTCAGCCATCTTGAAACAATCTCCTCTTGTCTCTTCTTATAGAGATGCTAATCTCATTTATGAAGGCTCCACTTTCATGATCTAATTACATTCCAAGTGCCCTACTTCCTATTACCATTACCTTGGGAGGTAGGATTTCAAGATATAAACTTTGGAGTACTTTCATCTTAATGTTTGTTTACTCCCAAAGTGTATATATTGAAATCTTAACCATACCATACCAATGTTAGGAGGCAAGGCCTTTGGAAATGATTAGGTCACGATGCCAGAGCCCTCATGAGTGTTATTAGTGCCTTTATAAAGGATGCCTGAGAGAGCTCCCTTGCCCTTTCGCTATGTGAGTTTACAAAGAGAAGATGTTCATCTTTAAAGAAGAGGTTCTTCCCCACAAACCTAATATGCTTGAGCCTTGATCTCAGACTTCCTGGTTTCCAGAACTGTGAGAAATATATTTCTGTCATTACTTAATTTATGGTATTTTGTTATAGCAGGCTGAATGGACTAAGACAAAGAAGGTCACTATATAATAATAAAGGGGTCAATTCAGCAACAGTATGTAGCAATTATATTTGAACCAAGTACTGGAGCACCCAGACATATAAAGCAAAAATTATTAGAGCTAAAGAGAGAGGCAGACCCCTATGTGATAATAGTTGGAGACTTCAACACCCCCACTTTTAGCATTAGACAGGTTATCCAGACAGAAAAGCAAAAAAAGAAACATTGGAATTAATCTGCACTATAGACCAAATGGACCTAACAGATACTTATAGAACATTTCATCTAACTGCTGCAGAATACACAATCTCTTCCTTAGCAAATGGATCATCCTCAAGGATAGACAATATGGTAAACTACAAAACAGGTCTTTAAAAATTCAAAAAATTATATCAAGTATCTTCTCTGACAACAGTGGAATAAAGCTAGAAATCAAAAACAAGATAAACTTTGGAAACTACAACACATGGAAATTAAACATTATGTTCCCAAAGGATCAGTGAGTCCATGAAAAAAATTAGAAGAAAAGTAAAAAGTTTCTACAAACAAAAATGAAAATGCAACATATCAAAACCTACAGGATACAACAAACACAATACTAAGAGGAAATTTTATAGCAACAACCAATCGCATCAAAAAAGCAGAAAAATGTTAAATACACAAGCTAACAATGCATCTTAAAGAATTAGAAAAGCAAAACCAAACCAAACCCAAAATTAGTGGAAGAAAAGAAAGATAAGAGCAGAAATAGGTGAAATTGAAATGAAAAAAAAAAAAAAACACGCAAAATATCAACAAAAAGAAAAGTTGCTTTTTAAAAAGATAAAATTGACAAATCTTGAATCAAATTAAAAAAGAAAGAAGAAAGAAGACTCAAATAAATAAAATTAGAGATGAAAAAGGAGACACTATCACTTGTCTGGCAGAAATTCAAAAGATAATTAGAGACTACTATGAGCAACTATATGTCAATAAATTGGGAATACATTGATAAATGTCTGGAGATATATGACTAACCAAGATTGAACTATCAAGAAATCCAAAACCTTAATAGGCCAATAGCAAGTAATGAGATCAAAGCCATAATAAAAACTCTCCCAGCAAAGAAAAGCCCAGGAACTGATGGTTGCACTGCTGAATTTTATTAAACATTTAAACAAGACCAAATACCAGTCCTACTCAAACTATTCCTAAAAATAAAACAGTTGAGAATACTTCCAAGCTCATTATACAAAGTCAGTAAGTATAGTACTGATAACCACAACCAGACAAAGATACGTCAAATAGAAAACTATAGGGTAATCTCCCTGATGAATATTGATGAAAAAATTTGCAAAAAAACCCACGAGCAAACAAAATTCTACAACACATTAAAAAGATAATTTATCATGACCAAGTGGAATTTATCCCAGAGATGCAAGGATGGTTCAACATATGCAAATTAATCAGCATGATACCTCATATCAACAGAATAAAGGCCAAAAAACATATGATCATTTCAATTGATGCTGAAATACTGAAAAAATACTTGATAAAATTCGACATTATTTTATAATTAAAAAAAGCTGCACAGAGTATAGAAAGAATGTACCTCAATACAATAAAAAACACATATGAGAGACTCACAGGTAGCATCATACTGAAGAGTAAAAAAATGAAAGCCTTTCCTCTAAGATCTTGAACAGGACAAGGATGCCTATGTTCACTATTGTTATTTCCATAATACTAGAAGTCCTAATTAGTTCAATCAGACAAGAGAAAGGAATAAGGGGCATACAAATTAAAAACAAAAAAGTGAAATTATCCCTGTTTGCAAATGAAATAATCTTATAAGTGGGAAAAACCTAAAGACTTCACACAATAAAACCAATGAGAACTGATAAACACATTCAGTTAAGTTGTAGGGTACAAAATTAATACAATGAAATCTGTAGCATTTCTATATGAAAACAGCAAACAATCTGAAAAAGAACTCAAGAAAGTAATCCCATTTACAATAGCTACAAATAAAACAAGACACCCAGAAATAAACTTAACCAAACAAATGAAAACTATAAAAACTACAATAAAAACTATAAAACATTGACACAAGAAATCAAAGGAGACACAACCCAAAAATGAAGAGATATTCCACATTCATGGATTGAAAGAATCAGTATTGTTAAAATGTCCATACTACCCAAAGCAATATAAGATAATGTAATTCCTATCAAAATATAAATGACATTCTTCATAAAAATATAAAAAAAATTCTAAAATTTATATGAAACTACTGAAGACCCAGAATAGCCAAAGTCATCCTGGGAAAAAGGAAGGAAACTGGAGAAATCACATTAGCTGACTTCAAATTAATAGCACAAAGCTATTGTAAACAAAATAGCAGCTATTGTAAACAAAGTGGTAGACAAAAAAAGACATAGACCAATGGAACCAAATAGAAGACACAGAAAGAAATCCATAAATCTCATTTTTGAATAAGGCGCCAATGTATGGGGAGAGAACAGTCTCTTCAAAAAAAGGTGCTTAGAAACTGGCTATTCATATACAGAGGAATGAAACTAGACCCCCTATCTCTTGCCATATATGAGAATCCAATAAAAATTGATTAAAGACTTAAATCTAAGACCTCAAACTGTAAAAAAAAAAAAAAAAAAAAAAAAAAAAAAAAAAAACTAAAAGAAAACTTTTCGAAAACTCTCCAGGACATTGGTCAAGGCAAATATATTTTGAGTAATATTCCATAACCATAGGCAACAAAGCAAAAATAGACAAATGGGATCACATTAAGTTAAAAAGCTCCTGTACAGCAAAGTAAACATGAGCAAAATGAAGAGACAACCCACAAAATGGGAGAAAATATTTGCTAACTATCCATCTAACAAGGGATTAATAACCAGAATATGTAAGGAGCTCAAACAACTATATAGGAAAAAAATCTAACAATCTGATTAAACATTGGCTAAAGATCTGAATAGATATTTCTCAAAAGAAGACATACAAATGGCAAACAGGCTTATGAAAAAGTGCGCAACATCACTGATCATCAAAGCATTGCAAATGAAAACTATGTATATAATCTTACGCCAGGTAAAATGGCTTTCATCCAAAAGACAGGCAATAACAAATGCAGATGAGGATGTGAAGGAAAGGGACCTCACATACATTGTTGGTGGGAATGTAAATTAGTACAGCCACTACAGAGAACAGTGTGGAAGTTCCTCAGAAAAGTGAAAATAGATTTACCCTGTGATCCAGATATCCTACTGCTAGGCACATACCCCAAAGAAAGAAAATCAGTAAATCAAAGAGATATCTGTACTCCCATGATTATTGCAGCACAATTCACAATAGCCAAGATTTTGAAGCAACCTAAGTGTCTTTCAGCAAACAAATGAATAAAGAAAAGGTGGTATGGGTACTGAAGGTCATTGTGTTAAGGAAATAAGCCAGGCACAGAAAGACAAACTTTGCATGCTCTCACTCATTTGTGGGAGCTAAAAATTAAAACAATGGAACTCCTGGAGACAGAGAGTAGAATGATGGAATAAGAGTTTGTGGTGGAGAAGTGGCAATGGTTAATGCATACAAAAATATAGCTAGAATAAATAAAATCTAGTATTTGATAGCACAACAGAGTGGCCAACAACAATTTATTATACACTTAAAAATAACTAAAAGAGTATAATTGGAATGTTTGTAACACAAAGAAAGGAGAAATGCTTGAGGTGACAGACACCTCATTTACCCTGATGTGATTATTTTGCATTATATGCCTTTATCAGAATCTCTCATGTAACTCATAAATATATACATCTACTACATACCCATATAAATTAAACAAAAAATTATTAAAGTTAAACTGTTTTTATGCCTCAAAATTATTAGAATCCTATGAGACTTTCATATATATAGTCAAATTAAGTGAATAACAAATTGGTCTGAGCAAGTTTAGAAGTAGTTACAGATGAAAAGTCCTTTTCCTATTGAAATACAGCATTGAGTTTAATCAGCTGATAATTTGTTTATAATTACATCAAGAATATTAATTAAAATTAGGTAATTTCAATATCCATGTGTAACTATAATAATAAAGACACAATAATATATGTTAATGACTATTTAGTTATATGTATTTGAATAAATATTCTTATATCATCTATCAAGGAGTATGAATGTTGTTCTAGCCTTGTCTCTTAATATTCAACTATTCTTAAATTATACACATATGCAATCTTTAAAAAATTGTAATTTGGGGATATATTTAATATGTATTATTTTTATATTTTCTAAAAAGCTGGAAGATATTTAACTCAAGCTAAAAATTACCAAAGATCATAAATGTTCTGATTTAATTTACCTGGCAAAAGAAATATTAATGCTAAAACTTTCCAGGGAATAATTATTTCACTGCAGTACCTCATTGTAATCACTCTCATAGTTTGAAGTGCCATTTAATTACTTTTAGATGAAAACTATATTAAAGTGTATTCTCTATTGGTACAACATATATGAGAAATATATATATCTATATATAAGATTGTCTGAATTTTGTGTTTCTTACATAGTTCTATGATCAGTAAAAAGTGATAAACAAATCAAAAATGTAAAGTAAATTATCCATAGTCAAAAATTATCACTATAAAATAACATAGGTTCCCTCTTCTGTCTTACTTTTATGTTTGCAAGTCCTGATATAAGCGTTAGCCTATGCCCCAGTCTATAGATATATCTTCCACTGAGTACACATCTACCAGAGCTAAATCTGTTGTATAATGTGAGCAGTCAGACTTTAAAGGTTGAAGCCAAAGGAAAGAGCAATGAGACCAGTCACAGAACCAGCAGACTTTTTAAAGACCAATTGAAAGGCCCTAGACTCAATGGAATTCTGTGAACATGAAGACTTTCCCAAAATGACACACAGTCAATTTCCTGTCATTTCTAATAAAAGAAAAACTATATCACACATACTTTAATATAGATAAACAAATAAATATTATAAATAGGTAAAAGTTTGATATTTAGATGGTTGTATTATTATTCATCAGTATTAATTTTCTGATTTTGGTGGCTGTTTGTGGTTGTGTATAAGAAAGTACCTGTCTATAGAAAATACTCTCTGAATTATCTTAGGATAAAGAGACATTGAGTTAGCAACTTCTCAAATGGTTCAAGAATAAAAATGTTCTTTGCGGTATTTTTGCTAGTTTTATATCAATTATAAAATCAAAGTTTTACAAACCAAAAGAAAGCTACTCTCTCAAGTATTTAAGATATTGCTTGATGCCCCATATAATATACATGAGTAAATTACTTGACTGCTAATCTCATTAAAATATACCTGTTAAAAGAATGTGATTTTTATATCGTGTGGAGAGACTTTAGATGAATGCCTTCATTTATTTTCTCTGAAAATGGAAGAATATTTAGTCAATAATTTGCTCACATATGAAATTATATGCTACTTTGACATTCAGAATCCAAATGTGAAGACAGTTAATCAGGAATTCTAAAAGGAATTCTTGACTATGCCTTCAAAGATGTATGTCTTCAAGGATAACTTGGTAGAAAGAATATGAATACATACTAATAAGGAAACATAACTATGAAATGTGAAATGTTTGGCTGATAAGCCAGATAAGTTCTGCTTAGACATACCAGGTTGACAGGTGCTATTTTTGGTATAATGAAATGGAAGAAAGAGATGGAGAGACATTGTTTGTAGAGTTTGGAGAACATCAATAAGAAATTGTTTCAGTAAAACAATGGATTTTTTATCCTGCTGGGTGGAGGCTTCCCTGGATTATTGTTGGCATAGCTAAGACCAGAGAACAGTTACAGACTGTTATGGTGAACAGGTATTGTGGAGATGAAAGCAGGTGGTAATTGTTCTCGAAGGGAAAAGACAGTGTGAATTTTCAATTCTGCAATGGCAGAACCAGAAAATATTGGATCACAACAGGATCTCTGAAGCCCCAGAAGTCAGAACACAGAGTCTGCCAGTCCAGAAACACTTTATAGTTGCAGGAAAAAAATAACAAATTCATAGTGTAATTCTACATGGTAGCCTAACGTTAAAATCTAATAAAATACATGAGTGAATTAGATTAAATTTAGAGAATAAAAGATTTATAGATATTACTAATATTCACTATTAAATTACCTTACATGTGCATTATAATTTATAATCAAGTTAATTATCTACACATGTTACAAAAACTGGAACTAATAACACAATGTACATGATTAAATGCTTTATGATTATATTATAAACCAAATATTAATTGTCTGGCTTTCTTAATTCTAATACACATAAACTACTCTTGTGTTATCTTGAATTATCTATGTCTATCATATGAAATTGACCAAAATGTAAAGGTCCTTATATATAGGCTATTCCAGGTCACCTAAATATTACATTTTATTATTATACAAGTATTAAGTGATTGGTCATCAATTAATAACACTACTATGGAAGCATGTTTTTTTTTTTTTCAGACAGAGTCTTACTCTGTTGCCCAGGCTGGAGTGCAGTGGCGTGATCTTGGCTCACTGCAACCTCCGCCTCCCAAGTTTAAGTGATTCTCCTGCCTCAGCCTCCCCAGTAGCTGGCACTACAGTTGTGCACCACCATGCCAGGTTAATTTTTTTGTATTTTTTTTAGTAAAGATGTGGTCTTACCCTGTTGGCCAGGCTGGTCTTGAATTCCTGACCCTAAGTGACATGCCTGCCTTGGACTCCTATAGTGCTGGGATTACAGGCATGAGCCACCCCTCCCAGACTAGGAAGCATAAATTTAAAAATAATTTTGTAAGCTGGTGAGATACTCAGGGAGTAGATTGCCACAAAAGAGCAATGTACAGGTAGAATTTATATGTGTGTATATGTGCACATATATTTGCATACTCATTATTTTATAAGCATAAGGTTAATGAGCCTATTTTTAATACATTACATATAATATAAACACACAATTTAAAGAATATCTTCATAAATAAAAAATATATTGACCAAAAGAACTGAAATGATTTATATTTCTAGTTTTCCAAAGAGAATCACTTTCCATTTAGAAGTTAACTCACTGATATTCATAACAGTTTGAATTTTAAATATTTAGCACCCTAAAACATATATATTTGAATTTGTATGCAGGGCCCAAAGCATTTCTTTAACTACTGTTTGGGAGAAATATATATTCTAGATAAACTGATAATTCTTGTTTTAAAAAAAGATGTTATGTTTCTCTAATTAGTTATTTAGCCTGGTGAAATATGAAGAAAGAGGTTAAGAGCTTTGAATAAGATTATGTGACTAAAATTTCTATTTCCTTCAAGTATTTTTAAATTGTCCAGTAGTTTAATGTTTCATAAAACCAAATAATCACATAATTCGTAAGATATGCTCATTACATAATTAAAGCATGTTATTTCACAATACAATCATCGAATCACAACTTGGACCTAGTTTATAAAATGGTTTGTGAAAGGGAAAAAGAAGCAGTCACAAGAGACTTCAACTCAACCCTTGTTATCATCTTGCAATAGTTAATAATAAGTTGAATAATACTAAGTACTCTTACAGATAAAATCAAGCAAAAATAAAAATATCATTTTCTCTACTTGATATCTGTCTAATGTAATGTTACCACATTTTTTTTCAAGTGTCTAGCAAAAATTCAAATTAAGAACAGCAAAATAGTCCTAGAATCTGATGTCTGAAACTAACTGTGTGGCTCTAGAATCTTATTTTGTATTTCCCCATGATTGAGATTTTTCATTAAAATAAACAAATTCCGCTTCTTACATAATAACCTGAAGAATTTGTATCATTACAAATTGAAAGCAACTGGGATTCTGCCTTCCACATTGAGTTTCTGTAAAATTCAAATACAAGAATATCTGAGGAAAATATTTAGAGAACACACATCTTATTTCAGAACTTGTAAAATGGGGCCGTAGGTTAAGCCCTGGTAAATGCTTCCATGGAAATCCCATCAGAACATCAAAGAAGAAAGCCCCATGCCTTTCCTAGAGGCCAGTTTCCTGGAAGGATATTTATTCAGGAAGTTAATGTTCCTCTTACTTCTGGTTTTCTGAAAGTAATAAGCATTTTTTTCATAATATATCCCTTAAAAAAACTGTTCTAACTTTTAGTTACCAGTGTGTGGGGGGAGGTATAAAACCTATATTTAATAATGGCGGTTATTAACTTGTTAGAGGCTAAAATAATAAAGTTACATTTAATGAGTAGTTAAAAGATTAAAAATATTGAATATTTTTGAGAAAAATAATCTCTGCAAGAAAGTTATGAAAGTAATGGTAAATTCTGCAATATGCTGAATAATAATTTAGTTTATTTGAAAAAATATTTTACTAGGAAAAATTAATGTTATAGAAAAGATGAACTATTCATCAGTTATCAAAGAAAAGCATTAAACTTTTAAATTTTTATTAGTTACTGGGGTCTTCAGTATTAAACTTAAAAAATACCAAAACAAGAATTATACAATATTCATTTCAGCACAGAGTAGAGCCTTAGGGAAAAATCCTGCAATAATAGTTATATATTTTCGTTGTCATTTAACAAAAATGAATAAAGTCTTATACTCAGGCTTGCTCGAGATCTAACTGAGAAGAGGGCTAGGATCACACCCTTTTAGATCTCACCCTGTAGCTAAATCTGTATTTAACAGCAGGGTAAAATTGTTGTGGCTGTAGGTAGCAGCTTAAAGGTGCACATTAAAGTCATATAGACCTGCTTCCATAAGCGGTAGGAGACTAGAACGACTCACCTTCAAGAAGAGATCCTCCTGTTCCATGCACTTGAGGGAAAAATAATCTACCTTATTCTATCACCACATTCAGCTCTTTGACATGATACACTTCAGCACATATATCAACAAACACGCAATGTGGGCATCAGAATAAAGCATATAGAGATTTTGAAGAAGTGTGAAGGTCAGGATTTTCCACGTTATTTCTATATACTGCAGGCAAAAAAGTTCTGCACTGATTTGGAAGACACTGCATTTTATATCCTTTTCTTAGAAATTCAGACATTGGAATATTAAAAGTTGCTAAGGCATTCTAAAGACATAATTTTAACTAATTAAAATGTACTATTTCTTTTTTTTTGGACTAAAGCACTTCTTTATAGTAGAATATCTATTAGCATCCTGCAGAACTGTGCTCCATGAAACAATGTCTGAGATCATCATAGATACTGTTTACTTTATGACGTTATTTATTTTTTCTACTATTGTTTCATAATTATCAAATGCAAAAGACAGTTTTAAAAATAAAATACTACTACAATATTTCTTGAAATAAATCCTTGCAGATCAAATTTGTAGTAACATTATTGAAACATAATGACCCTCAATTATACTTCAGGTGAATGAAACAGTTAATGATCCTATGTTGTATGTAGATAATTTAAATACAAATATATTTAAGTATTTAAGTAGACTGCAATATATTTAATTGTATTGAATATTGAAAATTATCTTTTGTCAAGTAAAGTCTAAAGAAACTATCTGGGATTTCATTAAAGTGAACTATGGCAAGTTTTGCATTCTATAGAGTTTGCTAATAACATTTTACACCAGTTTCTATAGTTTTCCCATACCAGGAGTCTTACAATGCACCTTTAAAAAATGCTAATGCTACAGTAGAGGTCTAAAGTGAATTAATCCTTGTGGGTAACAATTTAAGTAGATTAAGCACTCAGTGATGCATAACTTTCAAGAGTTAAATTACCAAGGGTACAATTACTAAAACAAAACAACTTCATTTCTAATGACACATATAAGTGTTGAAATGTTTATTTTCCTACTTCTATGAAAGGTAACTATAATTTAAATATGAGGAATAGTTATGCTGTTTATTATATTTGTTATGCAGGCATATCTACTCATTCAGGATTTTTGTCAATTATTTTTACTACATATTTCCTAGGGATACCAGCCAACACAAAATGTAATTCTTAAAATTCTTGTTTTACTCTCATTTATTACCTAACTTGGTAAGGACTCCTGTAATTATGATACAAATCCTTACCAAAAAACAAACAAACAAAAAACATTTATTAGCTGAGAAATGTATAGTGAACTATTTATCTTACCACTAGGGGTCGGTGTGAGTGCATGCCAGAAACTGTGGGTAAAACCAAGATTTTGGTTTGCTATGTTATAATTTGATATTAAAATATGAAAATAACTTTATGGCATTCTCCCTCATTCCATTTTTCACAGAAATCTATTCTAATATGACTCATAAGAGTATAAAGAAAATGTTCCATTGTAAATTATCTCTGGAAAAGCTCAGGTACTAAAATTTTTATGTATTGCCAGTGTAGAATAATTGTCTTAATTTTCCTTGCGCTAATATTAACTTCAAAAGAAATAATGGAGATGGAAAATATCAAAATCAGATAACCTTCCCTCTATATAAACTCACCCTTTACAAGTAATAGCAGCACTTGAAACAACCAAAAGCAACACAGCTTCCAACCAGAGATGGTAAAGCTATGTCTCCTCAGGTTCTATACGAACTCTGTAGATTACCTATTTTTTCTTTTTAAGAGCAGCTTGTGAGACTTCACTTATCTTTCATGAAAACTTGAAGAAAACATGCTATTCTTTAAAGAATTGCCATAATGCCAAAGGTATTTAGAAAAAAATTATGAATTCTAAACCAAGGGTGCATGAAATATATGTCATATTTGGAAAGGCACTTTAATTAATATTGTTAATATTAATATTTAGAAGGTAGTTAAAAAGAGTCCTATCATATTTGAATAAACTGCCTTTTTCACCATAAAACAAAATGGCTCAATATGGTCTTAACTGACTTGAGAAGAAAACAAATTAATGATAGACTAGAATGCACCAATAAAAACTTACACCAAGAACTGTTTTAGAAAACATGCTTATTGGTCAGTTTGTTTCTATTCTCTTTGTCTCATATTCTATTTAAGTTTTGAAAGTAAGTTTATGTAATATAAATGAATTGATCAATTAACAAAATACATAATCTAGACTCACATATTAAAACAACAAAAGACACACACACATCACAAGTAAGAAACTGGTAAAAACATTCTCATATCTAATGCAGATGTTACTCACTTTTAATACATATATCTGAACATAGATTAATATAAAACTAAAACTAAAACAAAAACAAAGCATTCTTTGAATGTGAGATGCTATTAATAAATTAAATCTTACAGATAGATAGCACAATGAAGATGAACTGTGGTACCAGATAAAATACTACTGAATCAAAATTTATTTTAGATTTCACAGAAAATGTAAAAAATATGAAATACTCTACAGACTGAAAATACATATGAGGTACTATATGGTATCCATTATAGTTTGGGCTGTCAATTTAAATAAAAATATCCATCAATATTTATTTATCTGAAATTTAACTTGAACTGGGGTATCATGTAATTTATGTGATGAACCTAGCTACTACATAATGTGTCACAAATTGTAATTATGAATAGTTTGTTTTTTCAGTTTTACCTATGTCAAATAATGGTGGTTTTTTTCAAGATGCCAGAAAAAGTCTTTAAAAATTAGGTAGCATTCTGGATATTAGCCCTTTGTCAGATGGGTAGATTGCAAAAATTTTCTCCCATTCTGTAGGTTGCCTGTTCACTCTGATGGTAGTTTATTTTAATGTGCAGAAGCACTTTAGTTTAATTAGATCCCATTTGTCAATTTCGGCTTTTGTTGCCATTGCTTTTGGCGTTTTAGTCATGAAGTCCTTGCCCATGCCTATGTCCTGAATGGTATTGCCTAGGTTTTCTTCTACTGTTTTTATGGTTTTAGGTCTAACATTTAAGTCTTTAATCCATCTTGAATTAATTTTTTGTATAAGGTGTAAGGAAGGGATCCAGTTTCAACAAATTTACAAGAAAAAATCAAACAACCCCATCAAAAAGTGGGCAAAGGATATGAACAGACACTTCTCAAAAGAAGACATTTAAGCAGCCAACAGACACATGAAAAAATGCTCATCATCACTGGCCATCAGAGAAATGCAAATCAAAACCACAGTGAGATACCATCTCACACCAGTTAGAATGGCAATCATTAAAAAGTCAGGAAACAACAGGTGCTGGAGAGGATGTGGAGAAATAGGAACACTTTTACACTGTTGGTGGGAGTGTAAACTAGTTCAGCCATTGTGGAAGACAGTGTGGAGATTCCTCAAGGATCTAGAACTAGAAATACCATTTGACCCAGGGATCCCATTGCCGGGTATATACCCAAAGGATTATAAATCATGCTACTATAAAGACACATGCACATGTATGTTTATTGTGGCACTATTCACAATAGCAAAGACTTGGAACCAACTGAAATGTCCAATAATGATAGACTGGATTAAGAAAATATGGCACATATACACCATGGAATACTATGCAGCCATAAAAAGGATGAGTTCATGTCCTTTGTAGGGACATGGATGAAGCTGGAAACCATCATTCTGAGCAAACTATCGCAAGGACAGAAAACCAAACACCGCATGTTCTCACTCATAGGTGGGAATTGAACAATGAGAACACTTGGACCCAGGGTGGGGAACATCACACACAGGGGCCTGTTGTGGGGTAGGGGGATGGGGTAGGGATAGCATTTAGGAGGAATACCTAATGTAAATGATGAGTTAATGGGTGCAGCACACCAACATGGCACATGTACATATATGTAACAAACCTGCATGTTATGCACATGCACCCTAGAACTTAAAGTATAATAAAAAATAAATTAAAAAAAATAGGTAGTATTGGCAACATGGAAATAAGTAAGTTTTTTATTACAATTTACAATAATGTTTTAAGATGAAGGCTTATACATATGTTGCCAAACTGTATCATACGTCAATGTTTTCAGCATTCATAGTTTTATTTCATGTTTCAAACCTAATGAAGGAATAGAGATTAATTTTCCCTCTCCTTCTCAGTCTCTACAACCAGCACTGTGATCAGTGCTTACATATAATTTCATTCAGTCCTTAAAGCAACCCAGTAATTGGGAATTATTTCTTATATTTACAGATGAGAAAACTAAAAATCTGATATGTTAATATACCCAAAATGACATGATGAAAACACACCAAAAAACAAACTCTATATCCAAATTCTCTTTTTTTCTTTTTTATCTCACTGTGTCACCCAGGCAAGAGTGTAGTGGAGCAGTCACTGCTCACTGCAGCCTCAACCACCCTGGCTCAAGGGATCGATCCTTCAACCTCAGTCTTCCAAGTAGCGGGACCACAAGTGTATGCCACCACGCCTGGCTAATTTTGTTGTTGTTGTTATTTTTATAATTATTTTTTGTAGAGACGTGGTCTCCTTATATTGCTCAGGCTGCTCTCAAACTCCTGAGCTTAAGTGATCCTCCCACCTCAGCCTTCCAAAGTGTTGGGATTTCAGGTGTGAGCTACCACATCTGGCCACTGTGGCCAAATTATTCAAATCTTCCACTATATTATGATGTCACCTTAATAATTTATTTAAACATACTTATCTTAAATATATTAAAAAATAAAAGTGTTAAATATATTAATTTTGAGGAAAAGATTCAATATCCAAATTATTTTCTCTAAATTTAGTGGTATTTTATATTTAATTTTGAAATAAGTTATACAAATTTGTATTTGGGTTGTTACTTGGATTTTCTCTCATATTCTCAAATACAACTAAAGTCTTCCACGCTCTTGTCCTTCTTTTCTTTCTACCTCAAAATAAACCCAGTTGTTGCAAGTTTAGATATTGTAGAGGTTTTGGAAGAATTGTTAACTATTTTACAATTTCCTAGTTTTTAAGATTATTTAATTATTATGAATTTGCAAAAGATTAAAATAGCTTTCTAGGCCAAGTGCTGAAAACATGGCCTGAAGCTTCCCAATAACATTTTTGACATTTGGTTTTACTTTAACAGTGATAACAGGTAAAAAATTGTGCTTTATTTATCATATGTCATTGAAATTAATATCACAGGAAGTCATATAATATCAAATCTTCAAATTGTAAATACTTTGAAGGATTCATGGTACCTATATTTTTATACTCGCAAAAGTAGTTACAGATTTTTAAGTGATTAATTGAAAATCAGGAGCTGTGGGTCCTATTCTGATTTTCTTTAGCTAGATAATAGGATCATGTACAAATCCATTGAAATAACTGAATCATAATGACCCTATCTGAAAATCAATGTGTGTTGGGCCTGGATATATTTAGCAATCTCCCCAGTTCTAAAGCCATGTGATTATTTGATTGGAAACAAAAACAAAAACAAATACAATCCTGGGGTCTGATTTTACAAGTCAACTATGTTCAATGCACATCAAAACATGAAAAAAAATTCTATAATTTCCATTTTGCCTGAATAATTCTGATGACAGGAAACCGCCATCCCATGGGGAAAATCAGCTGTTTTCCAACATCTGTGATGGTTAAAATGTATTTTCTTAGACATTAACTCAATTGGTCTCTCCAAATTCCATTCATGGGTTTAGGTCTGACATCTGGCTTTATGCTTGTTACACTCAATCAGTATAATTTTCAAATATGATTTTTCAGACTGTACAACATGATGTTTTGATACACATATATATAGTGAAATGAGTACCACGGTCAAGCTAATTAACATATTTGTCACCTAATATAGTTAGCTTTTGTGTGCATGTTGTAAGAATACTTAAGATCTACTTTTAGCAAATTTCAAGTGTACAATACATTGTTATTAACTGCTGTCATCCTGCTGCATATTAGGTCTCCAGAAATTGTTTCTCTTATAACTGCAAGCATATGTCCTTTGATCAACATCTCCCGATTTCCCCTACCACCCTTCCCTGGTAACTCTCATTCTATTCTCTATTTCAATGAGTTTGACTTTTTTAGATTTCACATATAAATGAGATAATGCAGTATTTGTCTTTCTGTGTCTGACTTATTTCATGTAGCATAATGTCCTCCAATTAATACAACTTTTTATATAAGTAAAAATTTATTCACTTGGATCCTTGATTTTTCTAAAACTTTTAAAAAACAATATACATTGTAGAACTAGCAAACTTCCAGTGTCAGTTAAATTTACACATGAAAATAAAACAAATATTTCAACTGACAGCTCACATATCCCAACTGAATATTGGAAGGTATAATTGCTAATACCTGTCACAAGAAAATGCACACATCTCATTACAATTTCCCTAATACCTAAGCTATTGGGTGATCTGATGCAAGGAATAAGAAAACTATACTGTTATGCCTCTTTACCAAATAAAAGTTGTCAACTAGTGTTTTGTAAGGATTTATTATGTGCCCAGTACTCTACTAAGCAAAGCACTTACTAACCAAGTATAAATCACATGTATTTTAATTGTAAACTAATAGATTTAATTATTCTTGTTTTGTTTTTGCTATATCCTGTCACGGTGCAAAACATTACATGCAACTTAATTCAAATAATAACATTATAAGGTGGGTGTTTTCTAATCATGCCTGATGATAAATTAAAGCTTAAGAAGTAAAGTAACCTGCCTGAAGGTACATAGCTGGGATTTGGGGGAGCTAGGAAGTGAAAGTGGGTCTTTAGCCTTCTGACATATTCAATAACATTGAACCATTAAACTGTAAACTCAAGCTCACGCTAAGAACAAGAGATGTCCCAACTTCTGAGTGGTCAGTCCTCTCCAGTGGGGGTTTTGTATTGACAAAATATAGAATTCTATAAATTAAAGGATAGAAAACTAACAGAAGACACATTCCTACAGTGCACTTACAGACAGTTGTATTTCTGTATTGTAAAACCCAGAGCACACTTAAGATTCACAACCAAGCACAATTAAGGTTTTCTGGAAGAGGTAAGAAGTCACCAGATAGATAGATAGATAGAGAGATAGATAGATAGATAGATGGATAGATAAAACAGAATCCTAAAGAGTCACACCTGTAATTTTTCCTCAGAAAATTATCCTAAGTAGAAAATAGCTGTTGTTGAACTCTTTGTAGTTGAGAGGGAAACACTCTGTACTTTAAAGACTGACTTTCATCATTTTTTATTTACAGAAAAATTGAGTTCTTGGTAACAAGTGTATTTACAGCATCCTAAATATGATTTCAGCACTCAACACTACCCTTAAAAGCAGACAAGATAATGAAAGAAGAAAATGAAGTTTCCAAAAAAGAAAAGAGGCATTGCCTAGTCATGCATGACAAATAATTTTACAGAAAGGAAGAACTGGAGGTGAAAAAACATTGCATGATTTTTATACACTGATTATACTGATATCATTTCTGCATATTATTTAACAAAGTCATATATAGAATTTACAGTGCACTACATAACTAATTTAAATCTCACAAAAACCTTCTAAGGAATACTGTATTATCAATCTCATTTCCAGATGAGGAAATTAAGACACAGAAAGTTGAAGTAACTTAACTCTGAAGTAGTGGAGGGCCATATGTTATTAAATGGAAGAACCAGAATCAACCTCAAGAAGTCTGGTTTTGGTATAGGAGTTAAAAAGAAATTATTTAGGTAAATAGTGAAGGTAAGGAAGTCCTTGGTAAGGTTTTCCTTTTAATGAAAAGTAGCCCCCAAATAATTTTCTCTTCTAAAAAAGAGTAGCCTGTGAAATCCAGCTGCACACATAGACAAGCAAGCTGGGAGCTTGCGTGGGTGAATGTCAGCAGTTGTGCCAATAGGAAAAGGCTACCTCAGACTAGACGTGTTCAAAATGGTGGCTCCATCTTCCCTCTGTTTGCCAAGCCACGCTTTCAGTAAGGAGAAGACAATATGGAGCCAACCAGACAATGACCCCATTTGCATAAGATTAGGGTGGGGTGACCAGCCTTCCCCGCGTGCTATGTAAACGTCACACCTGGTGGAACCAATTTGCGGGCTCTATGTAAATCAGACACCGCCTCCTCAAGTCTGGCTACAAAATCTGGTATAGTTTGCGGTGGGCTGGTTTTTCACTTTCCGAAGCGTCTCTCTCTCTTTCTCTCTCTCTCTCTCTCTTTGAAACAGAGAATACAGATAACCCTTTTGAGTTCCATGTGTTCTTTCATTAAAACTTCAATGAGAGAGAGAGAGAGAGAGCTCTTATCCTTTCTCTTTCTTTTGCCTATTAAACCTCTGCTCCTAAACTCACTCTCTTGTGTGTTGCGTGTCCTTAATCTATTTGGCGCAAGATGATGAACCTCAGGTATTTACCCCAGACAGTGATGCTGTTTCAGTTTTAGTGTCTGTATTCTTTTTAAAAATTTTTACTCTATTTCATTTTTTTGAAGAGATGTTGCTCACGCTGATCTTAAAGTTCTGGCCTCTAGGGGTTCTCCTTTATGTTGGTTTTCCCTATGTAGAAAATGTGCTACACATAGCCACTCTTTATTGTTAAATCAGTCTACTTACAGCTTCTTCAAATTTCATATTCATTATT
This sequence comes from Pan troglodytes, assembly GCF_028858775.2. Taxonomy (NCBI): domain Eukaryota; kingdom Metazoa; phylum Chordata; class Mammalia; order Primates; family Hominidae; genus Pan; species Pan troglodytes. The sequence continues at coordinate 67,499,713 of NC_072406.2, forward strand.
GTCCAAACACACATAAGTAGAAAAATATATGTAATGGAAAGATATAGAAATTTGAGAAGATGCAAAGTCAATGTTGATTGGAGAAGTTGGACTTGACTATCATAAGCTGCTACTACTAAAATACAATTACTAAAAGAAAAAAATCTGAACTAAATGAGAAATGTCACAGGAAAACAATAAAGAATTATAATTATATAATATGTCTCATCCTTGGTGAATTATTGCACTGTAGTAATCATCTGATAAAATATGTTCCAATCACAATAAGCATCAACTTTTGAAGGATATATTGGAATTATCTTCATTCCACATTACAGCAGTTAAAAATTAGAACACTTTCTATTCATATTCCTTGGTAAGATTAATTCTGGATAACAGAACCATGTCAGTAATATCCATAAGAGTTGTTTGATTATTATGAAATTTTCTGTTCATGAAAAAAGTTGCTTTTCAGCCAATAAAGTGAAGTAACAAGCAAGAGAAGAAGAAGAAAAGCAAACTTGACTGCTAAAAAAAACAGATGACTATTATTTTTAACTTTCTTATTATCAGCTTTCTTCATTACTCATAGCAGTGGATATACACAAATCCATTTAGGGGTAAATTCTAAGTGACATATAAAACAAACAGAAGAGATAATGAATCATTTTCTTCAAATATTCTATATTTCAAAAAAAATTACAATCCTCACTTTACAAACTCCTAAGCAGTGTTACCTATCATAATGTCTTACAAGAGGTAAAGAACACATTCAATACAATTTCCTAAAAATTAACTTACTATGTGCCTAGTGAATACTTACCAAGAGCATTTATACAGAAAATACAATGATAATCACTGTATCTCATGAACTGCTACTATCTTAGCAAGAATTATGTAATTTTATTCTTGTATTTTCAGATCAGAAAGTTTTATGCAAAAGTATTTAGGCCACTTCCTAATCATGTGTTTTAGAGTCCCTAAACTACATTTCTTTAGCTTTCAAAAAATTTAATATAATTAAATTGAAAGTTTTCTTCAGCTGTTCAATACATATTTTAGGAACATTTAAACATTAAGCAATAAGTTTATTCAAATAAATTATTCCTACCGGTATTTTTTATTTAATTAGCACCATACTCTTGAATCCACAGTGTCTTCTCTGCTGTGTGCTGCTATAAAGAAATACTTGAACCTGGACAATTTGTAAAGTAAAAAAGTGTATTTGTTTATGGTTGTGCAGACTGTACAAAACACATGGCACCAGCATCTGCATATGCTGAGCTTCAGGCTGTTTCCACTCATGTTGGAAGGGGAAGGGGAGCTAGTGTGTGCAGAGATTACATGACAAGAGAGGAAGCAAGAGAGGGACAGGTGTTAGGCTTTTTTTAACAGCCAGCTCTCATGCAAACTAATAAAGTGAGAAATCATGCATCCCCACTACTGCCTTACAGAGAAGGCGTAAATCTATTCATGAGGGGTCAACCTCCATGACCCAAACACCTGTTATTAAGCCCCACCTCCAACACTGAGGATCAAATTTTGACATGAGTTTTGGAGGGGAAAATATCTAAACCTTAGCATTAAAGTTCTCCCTTCTGTAAAGGTAGTAGGAAATCAAGATCTGGAATAAGGGAAGTAGGATAAGGAAAGAGTAATTCACTGCAATTCCTAAAATAGAAATTATCTTCCTCATCTTTGGTGTATCATGTATACTTTTCCTAAGAATTAAAGTCTCTTCAGTCCAAGCGTTTATTTTTTTTGCTAATCATCACTTATATGTTATTCAGTTCCTTAATTTTTATGACTCATATAATGGGATTAAAATATTTTTATGGGCTTGGCATGGTGACTAATGCCTATAATCCCAGCACTTTGGGAGGCAGAGGCCGGTGGATCACCTGAGGTCAGGAGTTTGAGATCAGCCTGGCCAACATCTCAAAACCCTGTCTCTACTTAAAATAGAAAAAATAGCTGTGCAGGGTGGCACGTACCTGTAATCCCAGCTACTACACCGGAGGCTGAAGTGGCAGAATCGCTTGAACTCAGGAGGTGGAGTTTACAGTGATCAGTGAGCTGAGATTGTGCCACTGCACTCCAGCCTGGGTGACAGAGCAAGATTCCATCTCAAAATAAAAATAAAAAAAAAAAATTTTTTTATGGTCACTCCTCTTATCTAATAAATATTGTTCCTCCACAGCCATGCAAAATAGAGAACAGCCTCCAGCAAATTCTCAGTCTGGGCTACAAAATCTAATGTACATTCTGGATGTGGGAATAAGTGTATTTTCGACTACTTAAATTTGTTGTAGTAGGAAATTTTCGTCCCCTAGGTAGACTTAACCTTTACTGGCATATAAATTTTTTAAATACTGGAAATTAAATTTTAGATCTAGTTTGTAAAGTATGATTATCAGAGTTTAGATCATTTAAGAATACAATGTGATACAATAGTATAGATAAATTATATACAGAAACATATATAATAAATATATTTTGCATATATATATTTCCCTTAATTTTCAGTTTCTTCCACTGACTACCAGAAAGAACAATTTTAAAAACTAAGTGCATTTTCATCATCTTTGAAGTAGATCTATATTTTTCTTACAACTATTTATACAATGATATTGTTAGATATCAATATGAAAAAATAATTACATTTTTAGGATATAATGTTTTATAAAATGTTACATATCTATTTTCATGTATTAAATCCACTGCGATGAAAAGTTTGTTAGTTGCTTTTCTATTCTTTTAATTTTATTTTCAACTTCCTTATATTTTTGAGTATGTTTTAGGACTATGATGCTCATCTTTATTGTACATTGCTTTTTAAAAACTATACATCATTTAAAAGCATACTTAAACTCATATATTTTTCTGTTTTTTATGTTAATAGCTTGTATAATTAACCTTTGTTTTCAGTATGCTTTTTCCCTTTACTCTGAATTTGAGGTTTTCTCTTTTCAAGTTCTTGGATATGAACTTTATATTTTCTCTGTTTCTACTCTGAGTGTCTTAGCTGTTGACTTTGCATTTTAGTTTTATTGACTTCTTTCAGAGAGCCCATTAGAGAGGTCTCCTGTTATCCACAAGGGATATATTCTAAGACTCTCAGTAGATGCCTGAAATTATGGATAGTACTGAGCCCTATATATACTCTGTTTTTTTAATACATAAATACTTATGATAAAATTTAATTTATAAATTAGGCAGAGTGATGGAATAACAGCAATAACTAATACTAAAATAGAACAATTATAAAAAGACTATAACAAATATTATATAAATGACCCCTCTCTCTTTCTCAAAATATCTTGTATACTGTACTGTACTCTCCTATTTGGCGACTGTAATTGACTGCAGATAAGTGAAAGCAAGGATAAGGGAGAAATTACAGTTGACACTTGAGCAATGCAGGGGTTAAGGCACAGATCCCTGCAGAGTTGAAAATCTATGTATAACTTTTGGCTCCCCCAAAATATAACTATTAATAGCTTATTACTGACCAGAGGCCTTATGTGTAACATAAACATTTGAATAACACATATTTTTGTGTTATATGTGTTATATAATGTAGTCTTATTTTAAAAACTAGAGAAAAAAATGTTAAGAAAATAAGAAAGAAGAAATGTATTTACTATTAATTAAGTGAAACTAGATCATTATAAAGGTCTTCATCTATCTTATCTTCATGTTGAGTCTGCTGAGGAGGAGGAAGAGGAGGTGTTGTTCTTGCTGTCTCAGGTGTGGCAGAGGCAGAAGAGGTGGAGGATGTGGAAGAGGGGCAGGCGAGGCAGCCACACTCAGTGTAACTTCATAGAAATATATGGTAATTTCTCTCTGATTTTTCTTTTTTTTTTTTTTGCTTTTCCATTTCTCTAAAAATGTTTCTATATCATATCAATCCTCCTTCTACCATTTGTTTCAGTGCCAGTGATATCATGGTAACATCCATGTCATAAAATGAGTCAAAAGCAGTGTTGAATAATTGGAACACTTCTGCCATTGTCTAATGTCAATTTATTTTCTAGCATTATTTCTTCTATGTTTTCTTCCTCCTCATCTGGTACTGGTTCAGAAGCACTCATCTGCATCAAGTTGCCTTCTGTTAGTTCCTCTGTTGGGGTGTCTGTTAGCTCTTGAATTTCTCCAAGATCCATATTTTGAAACCCTTTGCCTCAATCCCTCACCCATGATGTTTTTTGTTATATCCACAATCTCTTTCATGATTTTCTTGATTGGTTTTGTTGTAAATCCTGTGAAGTCATGTATAACATCTGGACAGTTTTCTCCAGCAGAAATTTGTACTGGGCCTCATGGCTTTTGCAGCTATTTCTATAGCAATGATGGCATCTTCAATGGTGTAATCCTTCCTGATTTTCATGATATTCTCTTTATTGGGATAATCTTCCATAGTGCTGTCAGTTCTTTCCATAGAGTACCATGTGTAATGAAATTTACAGGTCCTTAGGACTCCCTAATCTAGAGGCTGAATTAGAGATATTGTGTTTAGGGACAAGTAGACCACTTTAATGTCTTTTGGGTTTTAACTCATGGGGTTCTGGGTGGCCAGGGGTATTGTCCAATATCAAAAGAACTTTAAAAGACAGTTGCTTACTGACAAGGTACTTTCCTGACTTCAAGGACAAAGAATCAATGGGACCAATCAGGTTCCTGTTATTTAGGTTTTCTTGTTTTACAAGCAAAAGACTAGCAGCTAGTATTGATCTTTAGCCTTAAAAACTTGAGTTAGCAGGTTTATAGATAAGGGCAGTCTTGATTTAAATACCCACACATATACATACATACACACACACACACAAAATAAACAAAACAATTTCATTTGCATAAAACAGTAGAATTAGCCTATAACTTTCTGCCCGAAATTCTGATGTTCACTTTTCTTCTCTAGTAATAAATATCCTTTGTAGCATTTTTTTTTTCAGAATAGGGCACTTTCTTATGCATTAAAAACCCATTCATACAAATATCTTTTTTTCTCAGTGATTTTCTTAATGATGTCTGGGAACTTGTCTGCTGCGTCTTGATCAGCAGAAGCTGCTCCTCCTGTTATCTTGACATTTTTTTAAGCCAAACACTTTTCTAAAATTAAGAAAGCACACTTCGCCAGCATTACTTTCTCAAGCTTTAGATTTTTCACCTTCCTTTTGCTTTAAGTTGTCACATAATGAGTTTGCTTTTTTAAAAATCAAATTTGAGTCCACGGGTATGCTTTTCTTACAGCAATCCTGCATCCACATAAAAGATGCATTTTCATTACAAGAAAAAAGAAGGTTATTTCACAAAAAGTGCAAGGTTCTGTGTCTTTTGGTGTAGCTGCAGTGATGACTTCTTTACTTTTTAAAAATGGTCCTAAAATGCTGGATTCATTTATCTTGAAATTGTGGGCAATTGAAGTAGGTACTACTGTACCTCAATTTACAGTACTATCAAGCTATTCAATTTTTTCTTATAATTTCATGACTTCTTTTTTGCTTTCAAGGAAAAAATCCGGCATCACTAGTAGCACTTTGTATGGGTCCCATGGTGTTATTTAAGGTTTATGATACTGCACTAAACATGATGAACAATATGCAAGAACTTCAGGAGATCACATTTTACTGTGATATCCAGTTTACTGGAGAGATGAACTGCTCATGCAGAGATGATTAGCTTCATGTGGTGTTTTAAGCAGATACGCGCAGCACTTGAGCTCATCCCAATAGCAACAGGAGGTGGCCACAAAATTATTACAGTACTATAGTATGTACTGCAGTTAATTTTGTGCAGTTATGACTTAATGCTGCATTTTTATGTTTGTTTACATTTCTCTCTGCTGAGAATGGTGTCAGGTATGGTCTGTAAGTGTTTGCATAAGTTTTGATAAATTGTAACTTTTTATAATAGATTTGTGCTTAATTTGTAGTAGGAAATGATAAAATAGTATCTACATACATTTTATGCATTCATGACATGCCAATTTTTTTCTTATTTTTTAAAATATTTCTCATATATGTGATTCATCTTTTTACAAATTGTTGTAAATCTCCAAAAAGTTTTCTAAATACATTTATTGGAAAAAAATCACATACTATTGGGCCTGCATATTTCAAATCCATGTTATTCAAAGATCAACTATACTGTATTTCTAGGGTTTTAAAAATCACAAACCATCATTTATTTACTATGGCAAATACTAATAAAACTGAAGATGTTTTGTATCATGAGTAAATGCCCACATTTGCTTTTGTCACAGGAACTTTTTTAAGCCCGATATTTTACATTTATTTAATATTACAGGAGGAGGATCCTATTCATCCTGTGGTTTTCCATACGCAGGGTAGATGAATTCTTCTCTATCCATCTGGCTGTTTTGGAAAACTTAAGTCATAAGCAGCAGGTATGTTTATTGTTTAAAGCTCATAACAAAATGTCCATTGCTTTATTTACTAAGGCGCTCCTAAACAGAAGAGTGCTCTTCTGTTGTGTGTTTACCTGCATGTGTAACAATACATTTAATATTGGATAATGTATGGTAGTTAGACATTTTCTTCTTGAAAAACAATCAATCCATAAAAAAAGTGATTTTTTCTTCAATGGATATTCTCAGATGCACATAAAAAGAGGAAATCCTATGAGCCTTCAATGACTACATGGAATGAGTAATCCAAATCATTTTATCCTGACTAGCTCTCTTTTAGGTGCAGGATTCCATTTTAGATGACAATACTCCTGGAACCTAGAATATTATTCATCTGTATTATGAGTTTTTTTTTTTTTTTGGTTGTTACAACTTTTCTGTTTTAATCAGTGTGTTGACTATTGCAATAGAAACAAGGCACAATAAAGTTTGTAAATCCAGTGACAGGCTACAGCTGGTTTACAAGATAGGATTGCAATATTTTCAGGAATGTATCAGGCTGGTTAAACTCTTAGTAACTTGAAATTAGCCATGGTTGGAGTATATACATGGATATTGGAAAATACTATAAATCAGAACTATTCCTGGTTAATATGACTACATATAAAGACCAAAACACAGTAAGGGCTTCTGTTGTTAGTCAAAATCAAATGAAAGGGAAATGTTTTTGACATAAACTATTGACTAAGAAGATATAAAACAAACATAAATATACATTGCATATAATCATTATTATTATTATTATTGAGAAGGAGTCTTGCTCCTGTCACCCAGGCTGGAGTGCAGTGGCATGATCTTGGCTCACTGCAACCTCACCCTCCTGGGTTCAAGCTATTCTCCTGCCTCAGCCTCCTGAGTAGCTGGGATTACAGGCACCCGCCAACACATCCAGCTAATTTTTATACTTCTAGTAGAGACGGGGTTTCGCCATGTTGGCCAGGCTGGTCTCGCACTCCTGACCTCAGGTGATCCACCCGCCTCGGCCTCCCAAAGTGCTGGGATATTACAGGCATGAGCAAATCTTCTCAACTATAATAAAATGGTCCAAAATGGAAATACTAATTCTCCCAACAAACAAAAGGGAACATCCTAGATTCTTATCCTATTATTAAATCTATTTCCAATCTAGGATTTATTTGTGAATTCCCTAGGTCAGCTATGGATATAGCTCACCATGGTTAACTCCTCAACTTAACTCCTCCCAAGAAATCCAATAATACAATGATGGAGAGGAAACAGAAAATGCTAGTACCTTTGGTGAAGGGCAGAAGAATAAAGCAAATGGAGTAATCTTTAGTCAATAATTTATGAAAGACTAATTTCTTTTCAACATAGAAAGCAAGAACTTTGCCTTTGCAATGGATTTTAAGTCAGTTTGATTGATTTAGGTTTGCTCTCTTGTTAGATATGTTTAAAGACTACCTCTTGAAATATATGAGTGCATCCAGAAGAATTCTCTTTCAGAGGCTGCAGCCCATTAGCAGTATACTTTCTATTGGTATACACTTAAAGGTCTGGAGATTACCTTAGTTGTTAATTAAACCCAGACCTAATTACCAGTGTTGTTTCCTCCAATGACATACATTTCAAGCTGCAGTCTGCTGCTGGTTGATTACATGGCATCAATGGCCACAAGTTGGATGAGATATTGAAATGTTAACAACAGGCTTATCAAGACACTTTTATTAGACCATATATGAAAATTTTTACAACATTTAAGCAATACCAGATGGCCTATGAATTTTTACCACAAATATTCATAGTAATAGATAAAATACAATTACTGTATTCTCTTTCCTTTTTTTTTTTTTTTTTTTTTTTTTTTGAGATGGAGCCTCGCCCTGTTGCCCAGGCTGGAGTGCAATGGCGCGAACTTGGCTCACTGCAACCTCTGCCTCCTGGGTTCAAGCGATTCTACTGCTTCAGCCTCCCAAGTAGCTTGTATTGCAGGTGCACACCACCATGCCTGGCTAATTTTTTGTATCTTTAGTAGAGACAGGGTTTCATCATGTTGGCCAGGCTGGTCTCGAACTCCTGACCTCATGATCCACCCCCACCCCCCTCAGCCTCCAAAAGTGCTGGGATTACAGGCGTGAATCACCACATCTGGCCTTACAGTTACTGTTTTCATAATGATGTAAAAGAATCAATTTGCTTTCTGTTTACACTCTTGCTATTCAACTTATTTAGTAAACTAAATATACTTCTGTTATAGACTGACTATACTTCCCTGCCAGATTCACATATTGAGGCCCTAATGTGATGGTGTGTTTGGAGATGAGACATTTGGAAGGCAACTGGGTTTGAATAATGTCATGAGGATGAAGCTCCCATGATAGAATTGGTGCCCATATAAAGGGATGAAAAGCCCAGTGTTCAATCCAAACACCAGGTGAGGACAAAGTGAGAAAACAGCCATTTCTGAACAAGGAATCAGGCTTTCATCAGACACCAAAATTGCTGATACTCTGATCTTATGCTTCTCAACATCCAGAACTGTGAGAAATCAATGTTTGTCGGTTAGCTGCCCAGTCTATGGTAGTTTGTTATAGCTACCTGGAAAGACTAAGAGAACTTCTGAATAAATTATCCAAGATACAGAAAGGCCCTAAGTATGCATGTGCTCATTATAGCATTATTTATATTCAAATAATAGTATTTAAATAGAGTTACGGGTTATGGATTTATTACATTTTCTAAGTACTTTCATAATTTTTGTGTAGGAAGTAGAAAATAGACTGTAAAATATGCAACAAAAAGCAGAACACAAATGACTAAATATGCAAAGTTGCAGCTATGTAAAATATGTGTATTGATAGGGACACCGACTAGAAGGATATTTGCTATACTGTGAATAGTATTATGGTGTGTGATTAGGTATGATTTTTATTTGTTCTAAAATATACTTTTCTGTTATAATTTATTTTATGATATCAAAATATAAACTGTAACTAATTTCTAGTATGTTTCAAATTAATATACCAGTAAACGTAAAGCATTCCTAATTGGCTAGGTTTCCAAATAAAAAAAAAAAACAATAAATTTTAGGTAGGGAGAAATCATGGCTAGTCTATAGTTTCAGGCCTGAAATAGTACTTCCTTCATAATTCCTTGAAAAGAACTTAGTCACGTAGTCACACATACAATCAAGTACTGCCTGGAAATGTCGCGACATGCCCAAGTATAATTACATTATTATGAAAGAAAAGAGAACAGATTTTAGAGGATAGACAGCAGTCACTACCAAAATGATGATCCCCACGTTCAAGTACTTCATGGAAACAACAGAATCTTGTGCCTTAAGAGACTAAGATGGGTAGGGCAACAGTGTATACTTATCAGTCACCAGTAAGCAAAGACTAATGATTAGTGACTGGGCACCTGTTGCTTTGGTGCTACCTAATACTCCAGAACACTCACCCAACTTTATGCCCAATGAGTGAGAATGAATTTTCCATGAGCTCAGAATCATAAGCTTCATTCAGATTTATGCTAATTAAAATATTCACTGAATATTTGTATTTAGGAACTAAGATTCATAACCACTTCATAGAGTTTATCGAAGAATGTGTAGTTTGCCAAAGTAGTTTAAACTTCGCAAGTTTCTTAAATTTTTAAGCATTTGCTTCTTAATCCCTTGCATTTCTAATTTCTCAATAGGGTACAACTTTATCCAATAAAACTTATTACCCTAAATTAATTCTAAAATCTAATTCTAAATTAACATGAAGCATCATAAGTAAGTATGATTGGAAAGATTCCACATTAGTTTGCAACTCCATTGCTTAAATGTCTAGAGAAGTTTTCAGCCATGAGATTACAGAGAAAAGGGAAATCAGTATTAAATGTTTTGCTGAAACAAATGAAAAATTGCTCATTTTACCTCCATTCTACTATAAAAATAATTCCACTCTATCCAAAACAGTGAGGGGTTATAAGGTCGGTGAAAAATCTCAAAATTATTTTCATTGTCTAATAAATCCAAGCCTGCCTTTTCCTTCTGCTTCCTATGTTAATTTTATTGTACAAGTATGTTGAAGTTACTCCTATTTTTGATTCATTCAGTAATAAAGAAATTTAGGGGAAATAATTGTTTCCAAATATACATATATGGAATAAAGAAGACAGAAAGCAACAGATTGAGCTTTATTCTCGAAATTTATTATGACTTTTTCCAAATTAACAAAATTACATAATGTAAAGAATGTGGAAATTTCCCCAAAATCAAATAAGCAGAAGCAAAATAAGCACTTGCAAGTCAACTTATTAAGAGATAAACAGTATAAACATTTAACATAATTCTTTCACATATTGAAATCTATGCATAAAGGTATATATATTTTATTTGTTGTATTAATTGTAGTTACTATTGATTTTTAATATTATAGCATAAAGTTTATTAATATTCTAAATAACATTTTAAATGCCTGTATAATATTATAAGACATTTCTAAAAATTACTTAATTTCTTAAAGAGCCAATAAGATGTAGGGAATAAGGGCTGTGTATGTTTTGTGTCCTTGCTCTGCCCTCTTCCACGTTATATCAGGTAAGTTCATTATACTTTCTAAGGATACAGAAATCACAACGGGGTTTGTGAAGTTTTAATAAGATATTCAATGTATATTGGAACAGTGTCTGGTACATCAGGAGTATTTAATAAATAATAGATGTTTTCATTAAGAACCTATAGTTACAGAATAGCTGATTAGCCTTAGTGAGAATGTAGTCGTTTAAAAAGCCGCATTGTATTAGTGCATGTTTACCAGAATTAAGTCTCCCTTAACCTGATTCTAAGGTCTTCAAACTTTGCTTGCAACCAGTTCTAATTCCATAACAATCAGATTTACATGGATTCAAACTTTCAGTTGTTAGGTTAGTCTTCTGAGAGTTCTAGAGTAATTGTATCTACTAATAAACCCACATTTAAATACGATTAAAATAAAACCACCAAAATAACAATTAAAAAAAAAACCAACACGAGGGTTCCTGTTCCTTAAAAGCAAAGACAGCCTAACTAAAATATAATTCTGGCCTAAAAAGAGTTTAACAAGGATCTGATGGCATTCATTTGGAGAAAATGTACTCCCTTATTGCCCCATGAACCAAGAACAAAAGAATTAGAAAAGGGATAAACTGTATGAAAAAACAAACAAAATATTGTTAGAAATTCAGTTTCTGTAATTATGACAATGTTGTTGCAGACATTGACTTATTTTATATTTATTTACTTCTTATTTTTTAACTAGTATAAGTTATATCAGTTTATATCCTCTATCTCACAAAACAGAGTTTCCTTTTCTTATAGCAATTAGATTGTAAATATAAATGAGTTTAAAACTTTGTTTTGCCTAAATTTAGTAACAAAGTCAATGTCAAACATAGTCTATTTCTGAAATGACTATGAAATAAAAACCTCTTCTTTATAAGGAGCAACATTTGAAATTCACATGAAGCAGTAGAATAAGAAAACAGCTCTGTAGGTTGGTAATATTTTTCTTCATTAATATGTGTCTGAAGACTTATCACAGAAAAGTGGTATAGATTAATTAATCATTTATTAAGGCAATCTATAAATCCTCTTAAAACAAAAACAATTAGATAATTTACATCTAGTCTAACGGGAAAGTGTACATTGACCATACAACTTTTTAAAATGAAGATAGATTTCTTTTAATTAGCACAAATGAACAAAATAAATTTGTCTTCTGAATTTACAGCCTGAGTGAATAAGGCAAGCTTATTTTAAGAAGAAATTCAGGCTAATAATTAATTGGTACTTCAATTGAAAAGTTCATTTAATTTAATCCTTTACTATTTTATGCTTAACTCAATTGGGAGTCCAGAGATATTATTCACACCAGTTAGAATGGCAATCATTAAAAAGTCAGGAAACAACAGGTGCTGGAGAGGATGTGGAGAAATAGGAACACTTTTACACTGTTGGTGGGACTGTAAACTAGTTCAACCATTGTGGAAGTCAGTGTGGCGATTCCTCAGGGATCTAGAACTAGAAATACCATTTGACCCAGCCATCCCATTACTGGGTATATACCCAAAGGACTAGAAATCATGCTGCTATAAAGACACATGCACACGTATGTTTATTGTGGCATTATTCACAATAGCAAAGACTTGGAACCAACCCAAATGTCCAACAATGATAGACTGGATTAAGAAAATGTGGCACATATACACCATGGAATACTATGCAGCCATAAAAAATGATGAGTTCATGTCCTTTGTAGGGACATGGATGAAATTGGAAATCATCATTCTCAGTAAAGTATTGCAAGGACAAAAAACCAAACACCGCATATTGTCACTCATAAGTGGGAATTGAACAATGAGATCACATGGACACAGGAAGGGGAATATCACACTCTGGGGACTGTGGTAGGGTGGGGGTAGGGGGGAGGGATAGCATTGGGAGATATACCTAATGCTAGATGACGATTTAGTGGGTGCAGCGCACCAGCATGGCACATGTATACATATGTAACTAACCTGCACAATGTGCACATGTACCCTAAAACCTAAAGTATAATAAAAATAATTAATTAATTAATTAATTAATTTAAAAAAGTTCTTTTTGACGGGTGCAGTGGCTCACGCCTGTAATCCCAGCAGTTTGGGAGGCCAAGACAGGCGGATCACCTGAGGTGGGGAGTTCAAGACCAGCCAGACCAACATGGAGAAACCCCATCTCTACTAAAATTACAAAATTAGCCAGGCGTGGTGGCGCATGCCTGTAATCCCAGCTACTTGGGAGGCTGAGGCAGGAGAATTGCTTGAACCTGGGAGGCGGAGGTTGCAGTGAGCCGAGATCACGCCATTGCACTACGGCCTGGGCAACAAGAGTGAAACTCCATCTCAAAAAAGAAAAAGAAAAAAGAAAAAAGTTCTTTTTCAAATTGCTGTTTCACTGTTATCTGTGTTTCACATTATGATTACGTGCTGCATTCAATAAGGTATGTAAATAGTAATAATACATAATAGTATATTGATAATGATAGTAAATACACAGTAACACATTTATTTTTTAGTAATAAACTTTTTAAGAACTTTTTTAGATTCACAGAATAATGCACTGAGAGTACTGAGATTTACTGTGTTATTACACATCCTGGTCCTCCTACTATTGATATATTTCATTGGTATATGAAATGAACTGAATGTCTGTGTCCCTGCAAAATTCACATGTTGATATCCTAAGGCAAATGTGGTATTAGGAGGGTGGGGCTTTTGAGTGGTAAATTGATCATAAGGGTGGAGCCCTCATAAATTGGATTAGTATCTTTATTAAAAAGAAAAACAAAACCCAGAGAGTTTTCTTGCCCTCTGTCCACCATGTGAAGATTCAATGAGAAGATAAAGGCAGTCTGCTTACTACCCATAAGAGGGCCCTCACTGAGACAGGAGAATAGGGAAAGCGAAGCAGGGAAATAGGAAAAATGAGGCAGGAAGAAAGCAAAAGGAATTAAAAGTTGAATAAAGGGCAGAATGAGTAAAAGGAGAGAGAGAAACAAGGTAAAGGTGTAGGTGAGCAAGAAGCAAGATAAGAGGCAGAAGTTAAACAGTCAAAACAGAAAGACAGAGAAGTGAGTAAGGACCCCATGGCTGGTGGGATCCAGACCAAACCAGTAAGGAGCAGTTCTTCAGGAACAGGCATGCGTATTAAAGAGAAAAAGTAGCCTTAACATGATCCCATATGACGATCAGCTTGTTAAAGCTCATGCATATGGAATGCACATCAGGCACCTACTTAAAATTATGGGATAGAGGCAACAAGCAAGTGCACAGGGACCAAATTAACTAAGCAACACACTTATCAATCAAAAGGCAGACAGTAGCTAGAAATTAGGCAGCCTTGGGAAGAGAAGGAAAACAACACATAAAAAGACCCAAAATATACCAAACTCATGCTGATTTCATGTCTCATCTCACAGAGGTCAGTCCACTCTTCCTCTTCAAGGGTGTAATACTGTGCTTAAAAAACTTTTGCTGCCGTGCTTTGTTATCTGTGCGCGTCTCGTCCATTTCTTTGTTCGTGACACCAAGAACTTGGAACTGCGTGGCATCATCCTGTAACATCACCAGAACCCAACCATGCTGGCACCCTTATCTCAAATTTCCAGTCTCCAAAACTGTGAGAAATAAATATCTGTCATTTCCAAACCACTCAGTTTTTGGTATTTTGTTACAGCAGCCTGAATTGACTAAGGCGGTATGGAACACTTGTTACAATTAAGGAATTATTATTGATAACTATTGTTAAAGTCCATAATTTATTCATATTTTCTTGGTGTTTTCCCTAATGTCCTTTCCCTGTTCCTAGATCTTATGCAAGACACTATACTTAGTTATCATATCTCCTTGGGCTCCTCTTGCTTGTGATGTATGTTAATTTTTAAGAGCTTAGGTTTTTACATTCAAGTTCCATGCTAAAAAAAAAAATGAAGAATTATATTCTCCTTTCTCATGCAAACTAATTAAAATACATGGAAGAAGGTAGTCATCAAATTCCCAAACTGATATTGTAACTGAGTAGCTTAGCTTCAAAATGCATTTTACAAATTTTTTCTTTTCTGTAGCCTTAGCCTTGAAATATACTTTGAAACTCTTTGTTTTCCTCCACTTCCACTGGAGACTCCTTATACTGTGTTAACTTATCTAACTATATGCATGCTTAGAAATTCCAGGGGCTAATCTTGAAATTCATCAGGTATGAAGATCTAGCTGCAGAATCCTCCCCCATCTAGAGATTACCACAAGGCAGTTAATCTAAAACCAGGCCATTTTTGAGATAGCACAAGCCCACAGTCCTGGTGGACAATAACCCAAGATAGCCATCAGAGAGAGGTATGTAGATCTTGTATTATCCTGCACCTCTCCCACATACTGTCATGCCAAGTTTTCCCTTTTTAACTCCCTCATTCAGCTCAAACTTTGAAAAAGTATTTTGTTTTATTTATTTTTATTTTTTTGAGATAGAATCTCACTCTCTGTGTCGCCCAGGCTGGAGTGCAGTGGCACGATCTCGGCTCACTGCAAGCTCTGCCTCCCAGGTTCACACCATTCTCCTGCCTCAGCCTCCTGAGTAGCTGGGACTACAGGCACCCGCCACCATGCCCGGCTAATTTCTTTTTGTATTTTTGGTAGAGACGGGGTTTCTCCGTGTTAGCCAGGATGGTCTCGATCTCCTGACCTCATGATCCTCCTGCCTCGGCCTCCCAAAGTGCTGAGATTACATGAGTGAACCACCGTGCCTGGCCAAAAAAGTATTTTAAAGGCATGAGCCTGGCCATTTCCCAATTGCTAGCCTTTGACTAATAAAACTACATTCTTTTCACAGTATCTTGCTCCTCCTGTTTTGACTCCCAGTGATGAGCAGCTAGATTTGCATTCGGTTACAATATACCTATACTTCCAAAAAGTAAGGAAGAATGGTTAATATGGTAAAAGCCACTAGCTTTATTTCACTTGCCATCTCTCCTTCCATATAACAGATCATTCTGACTTTTAGCTAAGCACACAGCTATCTAACTGCGGTCTGGATTTTCCAGCTCCCTTGTAGCTATGTAAGACAACGATGACTAAGTTAGGCCAATGTGGTATGAAAGAAAGTAATGTGGAAGCAACTTTCAGTTGAGCTCCTTCAAATCCACACTTTGATGTCTTCTTTGTCCATGGATTAATGAACTCCCTGCACTCAATAAGGATAAAGACACAAACCTAGGAAATGAAAGAGCTACAAGATGGAAAGGGTCTGGATTTCACAACTTCATAGAACAGATTTTCCCACCATGCTCTGTACTATCGATCTCTAAGCTATTTTAAAAGGAAGAAGTAAACTCCTATGTTATTTAAACCCTTGTAATTCTGGGTGTCTGTCATTGCAATTTATTATGCACCATAACTGATAGATCCCATAAAATAGACGGCTAGATATTCAAATTTTAAATACACAAATTAAAAAGACTACATTTAAAAATATTAATGAGAATATTGGCAACAATGAAATAGTTAATGTTAAGTTATATCAACAGCAGTCATTTTATAATGCTTGGTTGAAGAGCTTTGAAAAATAAATTAATTTTTATGTAGAACCTCATATCTAAATTTCTGTAGGTGATAAATTCTATACTTGAACCATTTGTTTTCCTCCTGTTAATTATAAATGAATAAAACACAAATTTATTATGAAATGAATTTCAAAACTGCCTTGGTTTTTTCAGTGAATTTGAAAGTGGCTGCATCTAAACCATTATTTGCCTTAAAGTAAAAGACATTTTTAAAAAATCTTAATGCAAGAGACATTAGAAGAAAAGGCCTTTGACACTGGTAGCATCTATGCAGCTTTCTGTAACAGCAGTCTTCTGTTACTTCATTAAATGTTTAATTTTCACAATATGCTAGTGAAAGCACTCAGCCTTGGAACAACAAGAATAAAAATAGAAGGATATTTTTGTGCATACTATTTGGTGGACTATATTGTGACTGTGTCTTAGAGCTGAAACCACTTGTCATTTTGATCTTGGCACTGTCCCTGAGGCTACTTAATTGGTTGTATAACCAAGGTGTCAGCTAAGAGGTTCCTGCTCCTTGGAGAACTAGTTAAAATGGGCTGGAAAGTCCAATTTTTATAGTCTGTATAAAGCCTTCCTGACAACCTGCTTGTTTCTGGGGACTTTATAATATTGAGCTTAATCTGCTGCTACAGTTTCATCTTCCATCTGCCATGTCACTATAACAGGAATTTTAGCTCCTTTTCTAGATTTCAAAATAAATCCAATTGCATTTTCTTAGTTTTATCACGTTTTTAAAAGGGTTGTGAGAATTAAAAGAAATCTTGTATTGGACTGAATAGCCTAAACACAGTAGCTCCATCTTTCTTTTCACTTTGAGAATATATAGTAATTTAGGTATCACTAGCTCCAATATCCAATTTACATTCCCAAATGCATCAAGATTCTCAGAAAGAACAATAGTCCTACAGGTATCGACACACCTTAGAAAGTAGCTAGAGTCAGATACAATACCCCGACCTTTACCCTATTTAAATAAATTTGAGGACACTGCAATCTTAAGGGATTTGTTGGTCAGGACCAGTGACTTTAATGCAAGAATGGACATTATGATATGATAGGTAAGTGGAGTAGCTAAAAGATTGTTTATGAGCCAATCTTAGAACCAGGTGAATAAGATGCACAGGTAAATAACTAATGGCTTATATATTACTATTTGATTTAACAAAAAATCTTTCAACCATTCTGAATTCAGTAACTAAAATCTATTAAGATTATTTACAATAACCAGGCATGCTATTTCCTTTATTTGTTTATTTGACTCAGCTATACATAAATGTCATTTTGAATATCAAAATGTTTAAATATTAGTAATCTCATATAGTTCAATATAATAGGTAAGCAAAATTTTTCTCTTCTCCTCTCCCAATTTATTCTTATGCTTTTACTAACCTGTAGGTATGCCACGAAGATTCATTGCCCAAGATTCAGGGAAAAGTTGGAGATATATGCATCAAGTGAGGGTAAAATTCAAGATGATAAGGCACAAAAATTGGCTTAGGATAAAGAAATATGGTGCAGGCAATACAGATGCTTGCAGTGATTCTGCGACTTAGGAAATCTTATGTAATAAGTGCTCTGGCAAGCTTTCACAATAGAATCATGGAAAAGGGTAATGAAGTTCAGGACATGCTACCCCAAAATATGACACGTGGGCATTTGAAGAAACAGCAGAAGCAGGAAGGTCATTCTCTGACCTTCTCCATCCCTTGTCCTCTGAAGTAGACTATGAAAGAATTATCTGGCTTTCCTCTGAAGTGGACCATAAGGTCCTCATTCCAGAAGTACTTTCCACATAATGAGAGAAAAGAACGCCCTAATCTCTGAAGACACACGGAACAGAATGAATAGTCTAAACTAACAGGCCTTGCTAAATGCCACCTTCCCACCAGCTTATTACCATTAGGTGACACTTTTGTTGTCTTCTAATAATCCTTCTTCACAACTATCAAATTCTTCATCAAACTTAGCATAAAAATACACAGTTTTCCCTGTTTTGGGGGTCTTCAGTTCTGAAGGTTCTTGGGTCATGTAAAACTTATATTAAATACATTTGTTATGCTTTTCTCTTGTTAATCGATCTTTTGTCACAGGTGTCTTAGCCAAGAACCTAGCGATGGGTAAAGAAAAGAAATCTTCACTCCCCTACAAGGGAAATAAAGGCTGTTCTTTTTAAATATGAAATCATAATTGTTTCTATGGTGACTCTGCAGAGTAACCAGCCTTCTGCTGTATTCATTAGAACCTGGCTCTAAGTCATGCAAATCATTAACATTATCCAGAGTGTTTTTAAACAGGCAAAAAGCTATCAGCCTCTTTTGTCAACAGAAATACCAAATATTATGCTTCATAGGCCAAAGGAAAACAAGAGTTCTTGCAAACATAGACAAGATACTGTGGGCTTGAGGTATTACTTCCTAGGCATCAAAGAAAGGAAAGTCCTTTCATTTTCTAGGGAATGTAAAAAGTCCGTCCAATTGCTTTCTGACAGTGTCCCCATTTGAACCATGATGCCCAGAGAGAAACAAAACAGCCTGTCCCACTATTTAGACTCAATATTCAGTCTGGAACAAACCTCAGAACCTGACACCAGAAAGGACATCCAGGGAAATAAAGGAGGTCATTTGTACAGGCTCTGTGAGGCAAGAAAATCTAAAATTCAGAGAAAAACAAACTAGAACTTATGAGAAATCAACAGAAGAAGTCAAGAAACACCATTACAAGGTACCATAAGTTGCTCTACAGAGGTCAATTTTGGTTTTTATTTTTTCTCTCATTTGGGAGGATGAGTATTCAGCTTAAATTAGATCTTAGCGGAAAGAGAAAATCACCATGGAATATATCTGTGCTGTGTGTCTCATTACTGAAAAAGATGCCCTGAAAAGTCTCCTTCGGTTATGCAAATGGAGGCCTTGTGGAGTCCATTTGCTCGAGAGAAAGCTATAACAAGTTTGATGTCTAAGTGGCTTTCCCTAAAAGAATATGATGGATAGGAAAATAAGTGAAGATTATAACCTTCTGGAAAAGAAGGATCTGACACCCCAGCTGCCATTTCTGAGATTAGAAGTTGAAGAACACTCTCATACAGACAAATATTATCTTAACCAAGACAGAGAGCTCAGTAAAACCAGACTGAGAAAGGCCATAGGGCTGTTTCAGGGATGAAATTCAAAATACAAAAAGGTTAAATAAAAAATCTGGGTCCTCTAGGTAGACACTGTTGAATCTGTGCCAGTTCTCCTTATCTTACTTTATAATCTGTCAGGTGAATGTAAGTTGACAAAGCTGGCTTCTAGCTGTTGCATCATGAGGGCGTACCATTTTTGGTGCATTGAGTACTTACTCTCCAGGAAGACTGGACTATGACATTCAACTTCCCTTACAATGACTTTCAACTTTGACTGTATATTAAAATCTTCTGAGGGGACTTTGAAAAAATCCCAGTGCCCAAACTGTCTTAGAATTTGTGCATGTGGGACTCAGTAATCTGTGTTTCTAAAAGCACCCAAGTGATTTCAATGCAAGAAAAGGTTGAAAACCACCATTTTACAATAGTCCTACTCAGTATTTGAAGTGCTAACTAGCCACCAAAGGGTCTTCTAAAAATGCAGATTCTGATTCAATAGGTTAAGGGTGAAGCCCAGAATTTTACAGTATTAATTGGTTCCCAGATGATACCTAAGTAGCAAAGTCTGAAAGCACCTGTTGTGAACTTCACCTCTTCAGCACCTGTGAGAGGAGCTGGTTCAGTGGACTTAGACTCTGATGCTATGTTTCCATACCAGCCTTCAGGTGACGACACTTATAATTGACTTACGAAGAGATTTCAAAACTTGACTATCAACCTACTGTGGTATAGTAAGTTTTCCTTTGCCACCACATAGTGAATCCCTTACTGATGTCTTGCGGTTGCTTGAGGACCATGCTCCCTCTGTTCAATGGGCAGCCAGTTCTCTCATGGGCCCTGCACCTGGCACGTCTCCTGGTTTAGCATCACATCCTTTGCTTCACCAGCTGCCTCAGTAGGTAGAAATTGCATGTCCTTTGATGCATGTTTCATTGTCCCACCAGGCTTCACTTAAAAACAAGACAGAAGTCTCAATAATTTTAAAATGATGATGGCAGATCATTATACCAAATATAGGTCCCTTCTCAGTATAGGACCATGTGAGATTGCATAGG
Organism: Pan troglodytes; assembly: GCF_028858775.2. Classification (NCBI taxonomy): domain Eukaryota; kingdom Metazoa; phylum Chordata; class Mammalia; order Primates; family Hominidae; genus Pan; species Pan troglodytes. The sequence goes on from NC_072406.2 coordinate 67,520,389, forward strand.
TCACACACCCAGGAAGCTGACCCTATTCTTCAGTCTTCAGTGGCAATGTTTCTAACCTGACCTTCGACTTTTTCCTAGTTTTATTTTAAAACTAGCTTAAGAATCTTTCCTCCTACATTTTGCTGGACTGACACACAGAAAGGCCTAATTCTGATAAACTATTTCTACTAATTATACTACTAATTCTGAGATCTACATTTTTTGCACTACTGAGACGAGGAAGTTAGTCCTTATCATTCATACAAAAAAAAAAAGGTAAGCAAACCTAATTAATTGCACCAGGAAAAGGCAGGGTATTGCATATTCCATATTGCATCTGCTGACTCTTGCTGTTTTCCATTTTGAACTTCTTCCTCTTCCTCTGACCCTAGCAAGTTTCTGCTCTCTGACAGGAATTGAGTTTACAGATCTTATTTGACAACACATATGTCAAAGAACGATGTTTTGCCCAAATGGCCTGTAACTATGTTCCTCTCAGGAGGGAAGTAATATTGGGAAAATACATTCATATTTCACTTGAAAATAAATGAAAGCTTAGGTTATGAACTTAAGCAGGAAGCAAGACATCAAAAAGAAAGTTTGTAACTGGTAACAGGTGACAAAAGATAGGAGAGACTTAGTATATATGTGTGTGGCTTTGTTAGCTAAGATGAAGAATTTGGATTATTTTTAAAATATGCAAGAAAGCCACTGTGAAGACTACAGTAACATAACTTGTCTTAAATGTTTTTTTTTTAATTGCTCTGACTGTTTTCAAGAAGAATGAGTGGAAAGAGACTGTCAAGAAGAGAACCAGAGAGAACATTTAAGGCAAAAATATCAATATTCAGATAAAAGATGGTGGCTTAACTGAAATTGACAACAGAGGAAACAGGGACAAGAGATTCCACTCCAGTTGTGGAGGTGAATTAAACAAAATTTAAATGAATAAAATATGAACTAAGGAAAAAAAACTGGATTTCTCGTGTATATTTATGGGTGGATGATGAGCTATTTTCTGACATCAGGAAGAGGGAAGAAAGATGAGACCTGGTGTGAAGGAAGACAGAAGGAAGAATATGATTTATTTGATAAGTAAATAAACCTATTGCATTACCACATGGTAATACCATGTAGGCAGTTGTATATTTCAGTTTGGAATTCCAGGAGATGAGAAGACCAGGAAGAGTCCCAATTCCTTGGGACTAGACGTAGTGATCTAGAGGGAGTATATGAATAAAAAAAATAGAAGCCCCAGGACTGAGATCTGGATCATTCCAATTTTGGAGAATAAATAGAAGAGATCCCGGAAATGTAATTAAGAAAGAGTGAACATTGACATATGAGGAAATTCAAAGATGTGGCATCACAACTATCAAGAGAAAGATGTGTTTTTAGGGAAACAGGGAAACATGATGAGATTAAATATATAAATAAATAAAATAATAATCTCATGTCCCTTGATGCATGATCTCACCTCAAGTATCTGCTCCCTCATTCTTGTGCAGTGCTCTTTGGTCTCCCCCGTTGTGACTGAAGTGGGCTCAGGTACAGCTTGGGATATACTTGCCAGAAAGCAGAATTAGTAAATCTTCATGGCGTTTGCATACTGCCAACTCTGTAGGTGCATAGAGTACAAAAGCTGTGGAGGCATGGCTTTTTCCATCTACTTTGCAAATAGTGTCTCATGGAGCCTCAAGTGCGAGGCAAAGAACCATCACCGTGGTGGGGCTGCCCTTTCCAATGTTTAATAGAGCTGTGGATGCAGTGCTGCCCTTGAGAATCCAAAACTGTAGAACTACAAGACTGCAACAGCAGCCTGGGAGAGCTGCAGGCACCCAACTCCAACCCATGAGAGCTGCTGTGTAGGCTGCACCGAACTCATGGGGATGCGGTCCTTTAGAGCCTTAGGGTTGGAAACCCTTCTCCAGTTGTTCAGAGGCAGGAGTACATGGAGTCAAAGTTTATTTTCAAACCTTAAGATTTAATGTTGTTTACCTTGTTGGGTTTTAGACTTGGGATCTCTTACCCTTTGTTTTTCTGAATTTCTCTCCTTTGAAATGGGAATGTCTATCCCATAATATTTTAGAAGTGTATTACTTGTTTGGTTTCACAGGCTCAGAGCTGGGTGGGCAATTTGCCTTAGGATGACTTGTGCCTTGAGTTCCACCGATATCTGCTTTAGAAGAAACTGTAGATTTAGACTTTGAAGTTGATGCCGGAATGAGTTAAGACTTTTAGGGCTATTGGGATGGAATGAATGTATTTTGTATATAAGAAGGATATTAATTTTGAGGGCCCATGGGAAGACCATCATGGTTTGAATATATGTGTCTCTCTAAAATTTATAAGTTGGAATTTAAACCCCAATGTGATAGTATTAAGAGGTGGGGCCTTCAGGAAACAATTCATTCATAAGGGTAGAGCACTCATGAGTGGGATTATTGCCTTATAAAAGGACTGGAGAAAGCCAACTAGATCCTTCTGCCCTTTTACCCTTCTGTCCTTTTGTCCTTCTGTCTTTCTGTTCCTTCTGCCATATAAGGACACAACTTTCATCCCCTCCAGAGGACCCAGCAACAAGGCATCACCCTGGAAGCAGAGAGCCAGCCTTCAGCACACAGTAAATCTTCCAGTGCTTTGATCTCAAACTTCCCAGGCTCAGAGCTGTGAGAAATAAATGGCTGCTGTCTATGAATTGCCCAGTCCAAGGTATTTTGTTATAGCAGCAGAAACAGACTAAGAGAGATTCTCATGACTTTCATTTTCTCAGTGAAGTGTAAGGCAAGGTCATCACTGGAGGAATAGGAAAAAGAAGGAGTTATGAAAAATTAAGGGAAAGGATAATCTTTCCCTTCTTAATTTGTCATTTCAGAGAATGTTAAAGCATATTACAAGGATGTATTAAGTATTAGACTCTGTTTAGTGTCCATTTTTTATTTATGTCATTAATTTTAAGTGAGACTGGCCAATATGGTCATGGGATTTTCTTTCCAAATCTGTTCTGCTAAAACACTCAGGTATTTGGTTTAACTAGGTAAAAGACTTTCCAGAAGTATGTTGTGAAAGATAAGTGTAAGGAAGTTTAGACATTTTCAAAGCAGAAGTTAGTTATAACTACGGGCTAGAAACTTTAAGTTGTGTAAGGATAGGAGAGAAGTGTGGGCAAGATGGGGATTTTTGACAGTAATAAAATAATTGAGTAAATTAGTTTGAGTTATCTGTGTGGTCAAAGACTTGCTAAGTTTAAATATATATAAAAGCATAGAATTGAGAGTTTGAAGGGCACAATATAAGATTAGGCATGTAAGATAGAAATGAGAAAAAAATGGCTATTTGAGTGATAAGATCAGTTTATGGATTTATCATCGACTGGAATGCTGAAATCACAAAAGTCAATGATAGAAAACATAGTTGGAAATAAAAGAGAGCTGTTGTGTGTTAAAATTATCCATGAACAAGTGAAACCTCAGAAGCTTGGCCAGTGGTAACAATAAAAATATTGGTAGCTGAACAAATCTTATAAAATGTAAATCTAAACTAAGCTTTTGGGACAAAAATAGGTGACAAATACAAATATGTATGCCATTAAAGATGCAGATACATTAACAGAGTAACTCAAATTCTAGAAAATTACCCTAAAGCAATACACAGAAAGGAACATAAAGATTTATGTATATTCATGCTCAATGCAACATTACTTAAGGTAAAAATTTAGAAACTTAAATGTTCATCAAAAGTGAAATAAAATAATTTATTCCATTGAAAATCACATTTCCTAGATTATTCAATACAGAGAGAAAATGCTTATGGCATGGAACATGGAAAAAGGTAGGATATCTATCTCTATAAACAAATAAGTTTCAATTTTATAAGATATATTTAATTTTAAAGATAAATATGAAACCATCCTACATTTGGTTAGTAAAATTAATTTTCCTGTCTTATATTCTGTGTTATCTAAATTATGAAAAAACATGTATATTATAGTAATTTTTAAAATAAAGTTTTAAAATTATGGAGTACAAACTAATAAAATAATAATTTACATACATTCATTTCTCTCAACATTTCATTTTTTAAAGATACTATCCACTTTTCTGGATTTAAATTTAAGAATCAGCCTTCTCTAATATAAAAACAAAATTTTTTTAATGATACAGTGATAAAAATAGTTTTAATTAAAATTCAAATCTGATTTTATGAAAAGGGTTTCATCACCATCTGAGCATAGTGTTGTAAATATATTTGACCACATTTTCTATTATGTAATGATAAGAAGGGACACTACTCATGGATGACTTTTAACCCTTCTGCCTTAGAAACTGAGGCAAAGCTGAATAGCAAACATTTTATTTTGAAGAGTGGGATTCTGAGAGAATGATTGTGAGATGGGAAGCTAAGCAGACATGAAGGAGAGCCAGTCAAAGGTGCATTATTTAATTGGTCAACAATAGGAATGACTTATATAACTCAAATCCCATAGAAACACATATGGAACTATATGAAGTGTGTCTCAGAACTTCCTCTCTGGGAAAATTGAGGAGGAATGGTTACCCACGGGCTCCTGCTCTCCATTTGTCAGTTTCATCCACGATATTATTTACATTTCTGAACCTCCAGGCTTGTACCTAGATAAGACATCCCCAAACATGGATTTCCCTTTGGCATCAACAGAGAAGCCCTGAGGCAAGAAGAAAGAGACATGGGGCCTGAAGCAGGCTGGAGTCTGCAGAACTGGTAACCATAGCAGTGTCTGGGGTGAGACTGATGTAACACGTATACACATATACTTCCTAGGTACATTGGGCTGCAATGAGCTTTTCTTTAACCCTTGAAGACACTAATACAAATCATACCTGGGGACTAGTATCAGCTATCATTTCCAAAAATAATTCCAAATATGCCAATCATAGACAACCATTTAGAAACACACATTTTATTAAAAGGCTATATATATTTAAATAGATGCTTTATATTCTGTCATTTTCTTCCAAGAGCAGTTTTAATAAAGGCACAGAATTACATAGTGTATCTCCTGGTCATAGATTACTAGATATTCTAGAGCTCTCTGAGGTAAGGTTGATATGTCAGCTATTCGCTGGTTATATATGGATAAAATTCTAATGATCCATAAAGTAAACAGCCATTCAAGATGATTTCGAATGATGTAAACATGCACACACACACTTCTTGTATTAGAGCTTTTTAAAAACTTTAATAGAATAATTTAATAGAATAGAGCTAAACCCACAGCACTACATTGACAGCTATAAATGGAAATTTTGACACTGATCATTTTTTCTTTCAACTTTGATCCTCTCCCTATTTTGCCTGAAATTTTAAACTATAGACACAGGTTCTTTTCACAAGACCATTACTTTATTCTCTGTCAGTGTTTCTCTATCACATTTAAGGTGAAAATGTATTAAATATAACTAAATGGCTGGACCTTGAATAATACTAGAATTTCTAGGCAATATATTGATAAAAATATTCTGTATATTTTACCTGCCTTGAAATGCCTAATGCCTAACCCAATAAATTGTTGATCAAATTTTATGTACCCTTGGATAGAAAATATTTCAATGGCACCAACTGACAGGTGTAAAAACTAAGATCTAGAGAGGTTGTGCCATCAAAGATCATATGACACAATAGAGGTAGCGTTCCAAAAATAAGTCAGATATCCTCATTACAAATTCTTTCCATCAGGACTCTAGGACTTCAGGTGACACAAAAGCCATTTAAAATGCTCTCTATAAAAAAAGACCTATTGGCTCTTAACAACTTAAAGGCCCTAAAAGTGAGACTGATGGGACTAAATTTAGGCATATCTAGAACCAGCCATTAAATATTATCAGTCAATTTCTCAGCAGAAAACACAAGAAACAATCAAAATTAGGATACTTTTTAAATGTTTTTTAATTGTGTGTGTGTGTGTGTGTGTGTGTGTGTAAGTTTAACAAAAATCTGTGTTAAGCAAGGCATGGAGAAATCCCAAGAATTTATTCAGTGGTACCCAAGTACCATTACTGCATCTGAAGTTATTGAAAGTAGTAGTTACAGAATCACAAAACAGATAGGAATGTGTAAAGGGTTTAGGCATTAACTTTAGGGACACACTCCATCCCAGGGTGATGTCTCCTTCTCTGGAGAGGCATTCAATTAAAAATACCTAACCCAATTTACCTCCCTTCTCTAATGACCTGTAAAGTCTTCTCATTTTACAAGTGGAAGTCAGAGGGTAAGGGAACCCATTGGTATAACCCATAAAGGTCAGCCTCCTAAGGGGGGTGAAGAAGATTACAGAATGTATCCGGAGAAACAAACAGAAGATATCTAGTGTTGACCAGTAGTAGTCTTGTCTATTGGATGAAAAATCTATATCCATTACGAGAGAAAAAAAGCAAAATCTCATCAGCTACCAGGTCTTCATGGTACCAATGTCACCATATCCTAGTCCTATGTTTTGTTTGTATTTTCTATATAGAGTAGCAAGAGGCAAGGGGTTCAATAGCAGTCCCCATAATTAATGAAGCATAGCTGCTATAATCCTTGCTTCTGCAGCAGGTTGGCATAGCTTGGTAGGCATAGCTTCTTTCTTTCGCCATCCATTTCATGATCTTATCCTGGGTCAGAATATTGGCTAAACGGTGTTCTTTACCCTAATCAGCTGACCCCAGTCTCAATACATATGATTTGTGTGAGGTTCTGTCTTCGTTACGTTGCAACGTATTTCCATTGACCAAGATTTTTGAGTAAGGTGATACTCACAGGTCCCCCTGGGATCTAAATATAGTCATCATTTCCCCCATATGGCAAAACTCAGCCTTTTCCTCTCCCTTTCCTGCTGCAACTCTGGACTGACCTTCATGTTGGTTCCATGTATCTTGACTTCCTCTTATTCCTGCTCTGCTTCTTCTCTCACACCATTGCTCTTCCCTTTTGTTATCCCACCCTTTCCTAAGCACATCTTTCTCACTGGACAATACTCCCTCATAAGTTTTATAAAGTAGGTGGAGATGATGAATAACCCATAGTCGGAATATTTATAAACCTTTTCCCAAATCTGATTCTTCATAACTATCCCTGTGGACTTTCCTTTAAGATTTATTGGCAATGAATCCAACTGTCTAAACAATCCATCTCTGATTTCTGAGATTGCTTAACTAGCACATTCCAAATATACTTTGGTCTCAATAGGGGTGAAAATACCACAGCTGTGCAATCTTCTTTTTTGGTGAATGGTCTTAAATGTGACTTGACAGGTTTAGTTAGAAAATAGAAGATAGGATTGCAGACAGTTGACTCTGAATTACAAGACCTTGCTGAGAAAATAGAAGATACTTTGACTCAAAAAAACAAAGAAAAATTGTAGACCAAATTAATAACTTCTTAGATTGAACAAATAGATAAACTCAAAACAAAGGATAATATTATTTCTAGACATAGATATCAGTTGATATTTGATATAAAAGGAATACTAGGAGAAAATTATCCTGTCTCAGAAAGATATAATCTAAAACACAAAGGACAAACTTTGTACAACATGACATCCCTCTAAGTATATCTATCCAGTGTAGTTTTCCTACAATTGCCTTAAATACAAAAAGGAGACATTTTTCTGGATTTGCAAAATAACAAAATGTTTTATTTCTAGTCGATAAAAAGGCCATACTCTCTACCAGAAACCCTAATATTGTTCCACATTCCTTCTTTCCTTCAGGTGCCCCCCCACCCACACACACACACACAAACTAGTAGAACATACTTCAAATATCACTCTGACAATGCTTTTGTCTTAGCTACTTTCTGACTCTGCAACTAACTGACAGTCTCACTACTCATGTGCTTTTCTGCTCGATTATCCTGTTCCAGTGAATCAATTGACACAAGATCTACTTTGTAACTTGGATGCCACCATTAAATATGCCAGAACTTCCCCTTTCTGGAATTGCAGAAGAGAATCACTGGCCAATTATTTAATCATGGCTCAGATTAACCACTACTTGATGCTTTATCATTTTATACCTTAAATATTTTTCCTATTGCCTCCAAGTCAAATATGTTTCAGATGTGGAACACTTACTGGAGGCTGAACCAACTGGTTTCTTTATGCCCTTATTGTAGTCATTCAAAAGCCAAAGGAAAGAGAGGCTCTTAAAGACTGTGGACTATCATATCCACATATCTATAGAATGGACTCATAATCTTCGACTGACCAAGTAATACCCCTGTTCTACCCATCAAATAGACAAATTTTCACTGTTATTATTTTGTACATAATGTAGGACCCATTGAAAAGACTATTCTTTCTCATTTCTCTGCAGTCCTTTACCCTAATATAATCCTATGTTCAATCCCAAAGATAGCTGCTGAATTTCCAGTGTAGATATGTATGCTCTGGATTCTCTTGCATGCAGATTAAATTATCTATTTGTAATCAATTGAGAAAATCAATTAGACAGTTATGATTATCAGATTTTGCAGCAATATTTCTTGCAATCATTTATGTATAACCTTGGAGACATTCCATTTTTTAGGACCCTAATCTTACATATGTGGCTGTTGTTTCATTATACTTTCCACATTGAGAATCTGTGGACATGCTTCTATTTGCTTACAGTAATAAGAAACAAAAAAGGCAAAATCTTTAAAGATAAACTTCACTTTTGTCAGTCCCAAGTGGTTTTCAAGATTATGAAATCTATAAAAAGCAAAGTCTCTTTCTCCTCAGACTGGAGTATATTCAAGACTTTCCCCAGGCAATAATCTAAAGACAGCTTAGATTTAGAGAGTGTAGATACTGGATTCCTAACTGCTTCCAACTGGAAGCCACTTTTTATGATCTAACGCTGTCATACCTTGCCCTTGAAAGATGCACTAAGATTTTCTTTTGAAGCTCAAAGCTATCCCTCTCAACCCTCACTCCCACCTTATATACTCAGACTTCCTTACTACCATCCTTTTTTTCTATTTGCATATTAAAGATTGGGAAAATGAGAATATGAGGATTCTAACTCAACAGAACAATGGCCATTACAGACTCAATGCTTATGGATCTTACTCTCTTACTTGATCTATAATAAAAGCCTGTTTGTTTTCTAGTAGTGAAAATAGCCATAATTAACAGCAGAGTTAACTGAGACCTATATGTACTTAATTCTTAGGCTCCCTACTTAACCTCATGCTGTCTCATGTAGCTTAGACTTTAATTTAGAATAAAATCATCTACCATTTTTATGCATCTAAAATGATCCCCTAGGAAGCACTTCTCTTTTTTGCTCACACATATTTCTATCAATTGTTACAGCACCTTAACCTGTTATTTTTCTTCCTTTGGTAAAGGAGGGCAAATCTCCTGACTGTCATACACTTATTCAGAAATTTTCCTTGCCTCACTCTGCCCTCCCTTAAACTCTGTGTTCTCCATACAATATTAAATGCTATGGGTAGCCATTCACTTGACAAACAATTTAGATTCAATTATAATACAAAGGTAAAATTGATGAGAGCTGTGAAGGCAGTCATCAATAGAGATCTGAGACTTCAACCAACACTTTCAAGAATTTTGAAGTATTTGAGGCTTAACCCTACTTGCAAGCATCAAGTTAGCCTGCCAGAGTTTCATGGATAATTGCAGTAAACACAGAACTCCTGGGTCAGGAAGAAAGGACAGAAAGGATTATCCACATCAGTAGCCATGATCTGTACATCAATATATTTGTGTTAGTTCCCCTTGCCTGATGTCCCATGGGATTAAGACAGATAGAATCAGATGGTTGCTTGCACAATTAATAGTTCCTTTATAGGATAGGATCTCTGAATTTAGGGAATCTTAATCTCTTGTCAGTGGACAGTAAGCATTCTTGCTCTCTGCTACAGAAGGAGACACTCCTTCTTCCAGTATTTGCTATACAAACGTCATTGAAAAGTGTCTAGAATAAATGTATTAAATGTCCCACTTGTAAGATTTGCAGAGAAGCAAGAGAAACTCATGAGCAATTGTCTCCTAACAAACATGAGAGGTGTATGTTTAGAGATTTAAACTAAAATTAGGTCACAAAAGAGTCTTTCCCAATGCCAGAGAAGAACTGTGAAAGGCAGTAAAGGGCTGAGAACTTTCTATGGCAATTTCTGTAGGTCCTTGTCATTGAAGTTCTTCCTCTCAAACTCTTGTGTATGACTTTAAAACCTAAGTTTCCTCTCATCTCTCTTAATAAAATGCAAATTAACAAAGCTTGTAAATCTACATAGTCAATTCTTCTCTCTTATGACAATAGTTCTTACCCAACTTTTTGCAAAATGAACTGAACTTTGGGTATCTTTTCCTGCTAAAACCCCAAATAATTAACCTCCTTTCCAAAGTTAGGATAGTCTTTCTGTACCTGTCAGTTTTAAAGAAAGACTTATGCTAATGGTACTCTGGTTGATTTTATTAAACATTAATTTTATTTATTTACTTGATAAATATTATTCGTTGATTTACCAGATATTTATTTGCCCAACTTGGTTCCAGGCATTGAAAATACAAAAATGGATAAAACATCAAATTTTTTATTCCTAAAGTTTATTTATATATCAGTTGAGGAGATAGATAATATTCAAACAAATGTGCAATGCTATATAATATACAATAAAGGTGAGGTACATTCCTGGCTATATATTGAAATTACCTGGTTAATTTAGAAAATTCCATCTGTTCAGTCACTTTGGTAAATATATTGATTCAGCATTTTAAGGGTTGGCTCTAAAACAATTTGCCATCTTTTTCAGCTGCTCAGGAGATTCTCATACAGATGAAGGTTGAGAACAATAGAAATAAGTGGTATGAAGGCAAGCCAAGCAGTATAGTGGAAGTAAATATTGATTGGAGTGGATGTAGATGAGGGAAGGAGTGTTGCCCTAGGGAAGGTAAACATTAATTGGAGTGGATGTAGATAGAACGAGTGTTGCTTTAGGTAAGTGGTCAAGGGAAGTCTGAAATTTGAGGAGACTCTGAAAGGATGTGAAGGAGCTAGTCATGCTTGTATCTGGGGAGGAAGAGTCAAGGCCTAAAGAATAGCTAATACAAAAGCTGCAACACAAAGTTTGCTAGGAATATTTGAGAAAGGAAAAGAGGTTACAAAAGAACATGTGGCTGGATCTGAATGAGACTGGTAGAAAATAAGAAAGTAAGTCAGGTGAAATACTATCACTTAGTAGTTTAGAACACAGCTTCTGGAGTTGGACTACCAGGGGTCAAAGCTCACCTTTGTTATTTTTTAGTAACATAATGCTGGGCTAATTATTTAACCTTCTTGTGAGTCAATGTCTACTCATAGGTAAGGTGGAAATAATTAAAGTAACAAACCCTTTGTTTGTTACTTACTTTAAACCTATGGCTTAACATGTATAAACACACATACACGTGTGTCTGTGTGTGTGTATGTATATACATTAAGCCATAACTAGGCACTTCTAAGGAGGAAAAATAAAATTAGCCTTTTCATAGATAACATTGTACTAATTGATAGCCCCTTCTGCATAGTTCACATTAATCAAAAAGTTCAAAATTTGGCTTATTCTTGGTGGAAAACAGGAGGAATTATTATAAAAAATGTTATCTTACTTCTAAGTAAATATTTTATATGGATCAGTGTGAATGAATTCAACTCTAAAAAGAAAATTTATATTGATTCTATTTCAAGTACAGTTGTGAGAAAGTTAATTTACAACACAACATCCTCCTTTCTTGACTTAAAAAAAATGCCCAAAGTTCATAGTTCACATTACAGTTCAGTCTCAGTATTTGTACATTCTACTGGTTTAGAAAAATGTATTATGGCATGTATCCACCATTATTGTGTCATACAGAATAGTTTCACTGCCCCACAAATCCTTGGTCCTCCATCCTTTCATCCCTCTTTCCCCACTACCCCTCAAAACAAATGACCTTTTCACTGTCTCCATAGTCTCCATAGTTGCAGGCATGCTGTCTGCAATGAGGCAGGAAGCTTCCACTGTGGGCACTGGGAAATAAAGTGGTGCCCAGAAGCTTGGAGACGCCAGGAACTGCAGAGCCCCAAAGAGGGTGTCAAAGCCCTGGCTCAAGGAGCTTCTTGGTCTGGGTTCCCTGAAGGGCCACAGCTCTTCTCTCCTTCTTGTCACCCACAACGTGGTGAGTGAAGGTGGAGGCATGTTTCAGCCCTGTTTGTGTTACAGCTCTTTCAGTCCTGCTGTATGGCAGGTCCTGAGTTTTTGTCCCATGTCCAGGAATAATGAGGTATACAGACAACTGGAGCATGAGCGAGGTGAAGAGGTGCTTTATTGAGTGTCATTACAGCTCTTAAGAGACCCAAAGTGGGTAGCTCCTTTCTGCAGGCAGGTTGTGCTGGTGTCTATGCAGCTCTCAGTGGAGAGGAGACCAGGAGTGGGTAGCTCCTCTCTGCAGGCAGGTCATTCCATCATCTGCCTAAGCATGGTTGACTTTGGGGTTTTTATGGGCTTCAAAGGGGAGAAAGTACATGCTGATTGGTCCATAGGCAGCCATGGGTGGGCCCAGAAAAAGCACCATAAATTCTCACTTTGATCTGCAGAACCGACAGCCTGGTCCCTAGGCTTCAGGCTATCCCTGGCTTGAAGGTGGAGCTTCAATAGGGACCTACCCCTTTCCACCCAGGAGCCTGTCTGCATCCTGCCACCATAAACCCATTGTCCACAGCACCCACAGTCCCCAAGCTGTTCATGTGGATGGGTGCCTGCAGCTGTACCCAGAAGGGCAAGGCTCGCACTTCTTCAACTTGGAAGGGGGAATGAGTCCAGCCAGCTCCATGGAGTGTGTAGCCCTAGCCGTGCCTCCCCTGCTGCAGCCTGTGTCTTCACAACAGCTGTTCCAGATGGCCCACCACTGCCATCACAATTGCTTGATCATATGGCTAACTTCTTATACTTATTTGTTTGCAAAACACTCACAAAAGGCTCTGTTTTATTGCATAATTGCAAAACAGAATTATTGCACTGAAAGTTTACAAAAATTGGGGAAAAAGAGCATTATATCCTTTGGTGGCTATAAACAAGAAAAGTATTCATCAGAATAAATCTAATTCTTCTTTTGTAAAATAGTAATTCCTACCATTGCCTAATGTAAGAGAGTAGTAGCATTTGGGGTTTTAAAAGAAATAAAAAGCACGTGCTTCCCACTGATTAATGTGAGATAGCACTAAAGTAAGTTCCAGCAAACTGTCTATTTATATGTTCCTAGATGTCTGAAGCATTAGTGTATACAACTTCATACTTACAAATTTATACCCCAATTTGAAAGATAATTAAATGTTTGTTTTCACTCAAAATGTAAAAGAATTTTAAAAAAGCAGAAACATGGAAATACAAATCCAAGTATTTTATGTAGTTTAATACACTTATATATAAAATACATCCATTCAAATAATTCCTATACTGAAGTACATAGAGTATTGTACTTTACTGATAAATATTGTTCTGAAACACTGTAGTCATCCTCACTTTACTCTACATATTTTGGTTAAGACTGTGAGCATTTACCTAACAGAGTAAGGTTTGGAGAGTTAACACTGTCCGGCGAGAAATTTAAGGACGCTTTAAACTCATAAATAAGTTCTTCCTAATTTAGTCGTTTCATTGGTTATTTGGTTTTAAGCCAAGTGTTGACAAGTAAAGCATGGAAACATTTCTGGTGAAAAAATAAACTGTAAAATCTTTTGCCACTCTTAGGAGATATTTTAGCACATGAGAAATGTGTGGACTTTGAAGACTGATAGATCTCGATTTGATTGATGCTTGATCACTCACTGGCTCTGTGAACTTGAAAAAGGAACTTAAGCTATTAGAATTTAAGTTTAATCATCAATAACAGTTGTTAAAAAGATTAAATGAAGTAATATATAGAAAAGCCGGCTCTGATCAAGGTCACTATTGGTGTCAAGGTCATTGATTACTTTCATGTTGCTAAATCCAATGAGAAGTTCCCAGTCCTCATCTTATTTAAACTATTAGTGACTTTTGACATAGCCAAACACTCTTTCCTCTGAGAAATCATTCCTTAAATTCTAAGACACCATACTCTAAACGTTTTCCTTCAATCTAACTGGCCACTCCTTCCCAGCCTTCTTTTCTGGTATTGTATCTTCCTGATAAATAATTTCCCAGGATTACTCTTCCTTTTTTTATTCTCCATCTGCATTTACAACCCATTCATCTCAGAGCTTTAAAAACCATGTCTGTGGCTGATGAACCTCTATTTTACATCTCTAGCCCTGACCTCTTTCCTGATTTCTGGATTCTTATGCCCCACCTCCTTTCACACAAGTTTAATAGGTGTCTAGTAGATAGCTAACAATCAATATTGTCAAAATATAAATTATGGATCTTCTTTCCCCAAATATGCTCCATCTGATGCCCTATCTATTTTGGTTTTTGGCAACTTCAGTATTGCCATTGTTCAAGCTAAATCATAGAGTCATTTTTAGTTTTAGTTTTTTCAGAAACCACATCTAACACATAAAGAAATCCTGTTAGAGACCATTGGCTCTATCTTCAAAATGATCTGGAATCTTATCACTTCCGAGCACCTCCAGTGCTGACCTCCTATCCAACCAGCATCATTACTCATTAACATTAATCTTTTATCCTGTTCCCCTATTTCTGCTCTGATCTCCTTTAGTATATTATAAACATGGCGATTAAAATAATCCTTTAAAAATTTAATATAAATCATGTCATTCCTCCACTATATATCCTGCAAAATATATTCATTTTCTTAAGAATAAAAGCCAAATTCAATTTAATGGCCTATAAGTCCCCACATAATACTTTCTCTCATTTCTTCTCATCTTTTCTCCACTGCTCTGCCTGACATTTACAGTCCTCCAGCTATAGGGGCAGCCTTGCTATTCATCCAAGTCAACAATTCATTTTTCAACCTTGAAACCTTTGGACTGATTTGTCCTTCTTCCTGAAAATTCTTTCTCCAGTTGCCTGCACAGCTAATTATCTCTGCTACTTAAAATATTTGCCAAAGTATTATTTTCTCAGTAAGACAAATTAGTGACCTTCACTCCTCTTCTACCCACTTCAGATCCCACATAGCCTCATAGTATAATATTGACTCATTATTATACATTATCTTTTCAAAGGAAAATATATACTGTACTGGTGATATCTGTTATGGCTATAGAAGAGAGATATGTGTTGTCACCAGTTCCGTGTATTTTGCCTGTTTATTTTCATCATCATGCAGCTTGTACCTTGTGATGTCCTACTCCATAATTAGGATTAGTAGAATTTTGCAAATACAATTTTATTTTCTGGTTTTTGTTGTCTTTTGTTTTCTGATTGGAAATCTAATTAAGAGGTAGCATTAGGTAGGTTATCATTTGATATCATATTTACGTTTTGTGAGAACTTTAAAACTGTTGGGTGGGACTTAATCTCATCAGTTCACGTGAGTTTTCCATGATCAGCTCAGCAGCGATTGAGTGTTTATGTCTGTGATCAATTTTAATTTTAGACTAATCCTTCTTAAAGTATAACTTTTGTTGACAAGGCCACAGATAGGATTTCTCCAGGTATGATTCTTGAAACAAAAATTTAGAATCTTCAGTAAGATAGATTTGGTGTGTTTACTAGCCCCTTCAGAAAACTTAATAAAAATGAGCTTCAACATAACATTACTTAAAGAACAAGATGTTAGTTTTAAACAACAGTTGTTTATGTGATCACTCCTATATAAGTGCCATCAGGAAATTTGGCCTTTTGTTATTTTTGATAATTTGAAAAGACAATCATCATATTAAACAACCATTGAGTTTCTTTTTGTGCAGCTTCCTAATTTAAATTTCATAATAAATTAAGAAAATATGAATTGTGTAATTTGAGTCTATCATCTTAAAGAACTCAACTAGTATCACAATAAGAATTATAAATAATATGATCAGAGGGATAATAACGGGTCTGACTCTATTTCTGGTGTTTATCTGCTAACTTTTATCAAGCCCCACCACTCCATCTTCGCCTCTGCCTTACATCTAAGTAAGCAGATAAGAAAGTCAGGGCCTCCATTTTTTGGACCTCATGCTAATTTCAAACCATGAAAGCCCCAACACACATACAGACAAGAATCCTGTCCCCAGCTCCACTCCCTAAACACAATAAAAACAAAGCTAGTTTCCTTTCTCTGCTGTGTCAAGCCATTTTCAGACCTGTTTGGGAGCCTTCCCTGGTCTCCCCAGAAACTTTATAAGGCAAGTTATAAAGCTTTTTCTTTTCTTTCTTTTTTTTTTTTGAGACAGAGTCTTGCTCTGTTGCTCAGGCTGGAGTGCAGTGGCACTGTCATGGCTCATTGCAACCTCCACCTCCCAGGTTCAAGCAATTCTCCCACTTCAGCCTCCCGAGTGGCTGGGGTTACAGGCACACACCACCCTGCCTGGCTAATTTTTTGTATTTTTAGTAGAAATGGGGTCTCACCATGTTGGCCAGGCTGGTCTTGAACTCCTGACCTAAGATGATCCGCCCACCTCGGCCTCCCAAAGTGCTGGGATTACAGGCGTGAGCCACTGCGCCCAACATAAAGCTTTTTCATACTTTCTTGTTGAATTTGTATATAGCATCTTGAATCTGAATCAAATTACGTGTGGGTTGGGTGCAGGAACAGATTCATCCTTTTTTCATAGTGTGACCACAACAAAAGCAAAATACATAATAATGAAGTACAACAAGTGGTCTAAATGAATTTCATATCTGGGCTTATACATTTGTAACAACTATAGAGCAAATAAAACTGAGTAACATTGTGAAAATAATAATCCTAGTATGTTAGAGCACAAAGGCATTTATGTAAATATAATAAATGAAAATTATTCTAGTATGGTAAAGATTCACCATGCTGTAAATTTGGAAAACTCTAAGCCTACTGCTGAGTAGCTCTATGACTTTGGGTTAGATACTACATTTGCTGGCAAATGTTTTGTTTTCTGTTAAACAAAGGATTGGATTAACACCAAGTTTCTTTCCAGTTTTGTGATTAAATATATATATTTTTTTTATTTTCAAGGAGAATACATTAAAACAAAGCAAAACAAAACCTCCCATATTGACAATGAAAATATTTCCGCCTATGGATATTTAAAAAACAACGTACTTCTAAGAATGAGGGTGTCATTTCCTTTCTAAAGGAAAAAAAAGAGTATTATAGAAGATGCTGTATCTGGCATATAAAATAGGCAGTTTCATACGTGAATGAACCATACTGAATTGAATATAGATAAATCAAAGAGCGGTAAAGGAAGTAAGCGAAATAAATAAGTTCCTAGGAAGCATTCAGGCTTAAATTTTCAGGAGAAATTTATAACTGCTTCAGTTACTCCTATGAGCCAAATTTCATGAAAAACTAAAGCAAAGTAATATTTCAATCAGACGACCAAACATTGAAAGAAATATAATACAATGCTTCAAATACTATAACCAGTTTAAGCAGTCACCTCTCTTCTCTTTACAGAAAGCCTTAGATAAGCTAAAATAAACAATTAGATGTTTAATAAGAAAATGGAAGAAAATATTCAGATACTGACTTTTCCTCCTGCAGTTCTGCAAAGTGCCTCCAATACGCAGAAAAATATCAGCAGGATTGTGAAAATAAAGGTAGTCATCTTGAAGTATTAACTATATTTGTGAGAAATTATACATGGTTTTGGCTTATTTAAATTTAACGATGGTTACATTTAATTCCCTAATGTATTTTAGAAAATGTGAAAATTAACAAACAAAACTGCCTCTTGTTATATAGTACTCTCAAATATCTAAAAACATTTTTATAGATATCTTTACAATTAGTCATGTACTGCATGATATTTCATACATTACAATCATGTACCTATGATATTTCACAGTAAACAACAGACTGCACATACAATGGTTGTCTCATAAGACTATTTTTCATATTTGCCATATTTTTACTGTACATTTTCTATGTTTACATGTGTATAAATACACAAATACTTACCATTGTGTTACAATTACCTCCAATAGTCAGTATAGTAAAATGCCGTATAGGTTTGCAGACTAAGAGTGAAAGGCTATACCATGTAGCCTAGGTTTACAGCAGGCTATATGATCTAGGTTTGTGCAAGTACACTCCATAATGTTTGCCCAATGAGAAAGTTCCCCAATTACGCATTTCTCAGAACAACCTTAAGTGATGCATGACTGTTAACAGATTCGGGTTTTTTTTTTAAGGGTAAATCACTGAGAAATAATTTCTATGTAATATAAATAGAAAATTGACAAATTTATTCAATTAATAAGATATATTAATTAGTTGAAACAGGTCAAATATTGTTTTATGTGCTGAATATTAACAAATATTATATGTTACTTACTGAGGAAATAGCAAGTATATACCCCTCGGTCAGGAACAAGCTTTAAAAGTTCATAGACAATAAAATTATGAGCTTACAGAAGAGTGAACAGGGTGAGGGTTATAGAAAATGAGATAACTACAGGAGTTAGGAGAATAAAAGAGCAGCCTTTAGTCCTGGTGGAAATTTTGGATTTTACTGTAGGTGATCCAAAGCTACTGGGGGCAGGAGGGTAATAACAATTGGTTAAATGACCATCCATTCCAACCTACACGTATTATGCTTTAGTATAATTCAAGGCCTGAAAACCTGTCACTTGTATTTATTTTATTATTTTTCTTCCCTGCAGGTATTTTTCTAGATGCAAGTAAGTTTTGCTAGTTAGATGAACTTACTTGAGATTTGAAATTTGTAAATAAGGAGGGTATTCTTGCTGCTATAGCTGTTTTAAGTCTGATCTTGGAGTAGGTTTGCCAAATTTAGCAAATAAACATATAAGAAAATCAGTTATACTTTAAAAAACACATTTTTAGTATAAGTACGTCCAATGCAATATTTAGTAAATACTTATAATAAAAAATGTATTCATTGTTTATGTCACATTCCAATATAAGTAGGGGTTCTTTTACATGTTTACCCTCTACTTGTAGACATTGAGATTTTCTATGTCAAATCATAAGCTATATGTGTGATGAGAAATAGTTGTCAAGTATAACAGGGGCCTTCTCTTCCCTGATTTGCAACTCTAATAGAGTATTCTTGAAGTAATTCCTGTGGCAATCTTGTGACTGTGGCCAGTATCGCCACAACTTGTAGGGAACTCTGCATTTCCCCCAATGTTGTGTCCTGTAGGAGCTCCCTTGCCCTGCCAGTTCAGCATCCTTCATTCGGGAGTCAATCTCAGAGGCCAAATTAAAACTGTCTGTTCTAGGTCTTCTGATGACAATTCAAATTCAGTTTTATTGAGGCAAAAATTATATAAAATACACTGCAACAATTTAAGGTATCAAATTTGATGAGTCTTGATAGATGTATACACTTGTAAAATCGGTACCAACAAGATATAAAATATTTTTATCACCCCCAAAATTGTACTGTGTCCTCCCTCCTCCCTATACCATCAACCTGCGGTCAATAATTTCTCCAGATTCTGTTATTATAGTTTTCATTTTCTAGAATTTCATGAAAATTGAATTACACAGTATGTCCCTTTGTATATTTTTTTAAACCCAGTATAATGTTGAGATTTATCTATAGCGTCATATGTATTAGTAATTTGTTACTATTTACTGCAGAATAATATTCCATTGTATAGGTATGTTATACTTTGTATATTCATTTAGCCATACTGGTAAGGATGAAGGATATTTCCTTGTGATTTTAGTTTGCACTTCCTCAATGGCTAATAATGTTGAACATGTTTTCAAGTTCTTATCTGCCATATTTATACCCTCCTCAGTGGAATGCCTCCTTATATATTTTGCTTTTTATTAAATAGTTGGTTTTAAATCTTGAGTTTTTAGAGGTCTTTATATATTTTAGATAAAAATCATGTGTGAGATAGGTGATTGATTTGTCTTTTAATCCTCTTATCGAGGTATTTGAGAAAAAATTTTACTTTTGATTAATTTTAAAATAATTTTTCATTCATAAATTGTGCCTTTGGTGGCAAATCAAAGAACTCTTTGCCTAGCCCTAGATCTTGCAAAATTTTCTCTATGTATTTTCTTAAAGTCTTATAGTTTTGTATTTTAGATATAAGTCCATGCTCCATTTTGAGTTAATGATGTGAATGAGGTATGAGACCTAGTTTGAGGTTCATTATTTGCCTTTAGATGTTCAGATGTTCCAAATGTTTCCGCACCATTTGTTGAAAAGCTATCTTTTCTTCATTAAATTGCTTTTGCAATTGTGTCAAAAGTTAGTTGGATATATTTATGTTGTTCTATTTTTATGTTTTTCATTCTGTTCCATCGATCTGCAGATCTATTTTTGTGCCAATCCCACATAGTCCTGATTGCTATACATTAAGTATCTAAATGGGTTGACAACTTCCTCCCTCTTTATTTCTATCAATATTATTTTGTAACTATTATATTTTCTTTGCTTCTATAAATAAACTTGGGAATCATTTTATCTATATAATATAAAATCTTGGTATTTTAGTATGAATTTGTCAACATACCTATCAACTGAAAGAGAAGTCACATCTTTGCTATGTTGATTCTTCAAATCTATGACATTGTGTCTATAATTATTTAGATCTTTGATTTCTTCCATCAAAATTTCATTATTTTTAGCATAGTAATCCTGTATATGTTTTGCTAGAATTACACCTAAGAAAATAGTTTTCTTAGAATGATTTCAAATAGTTTATTTTCAATTTTGATATTCATGTGTTCATTTCTAGTACAGAGAAATGTAGTTGATTTTTTAAATGTTTATTTGGTCTCCTGTGACCTTACTGAATTCACTTATTAGCTCTAGGATATTTTTCTTTTCAATTTTGTAGATTCTTTAAGATTTTCCATATAAATACATATCATCTGCAAATAAGGATGGCTTATTGCACTAGCTAGAATTTTTGGTACTATGTTGCATGAAAGTATTAAAAGGAAACATTCTTATTTTATGTTCAATCTTAAGATGAATGTTTTCAATTTTTCATCATTAAGTCTAATGCTGGCTGTGGAATTTTGTAGATGTCTGTGGCCAAGGGTCCCGATTAAGCCTTTTTTCTGACTTTTTCTCATAATTGGTTGTAAAATTTTGTTAAATTCTTTTTCATCAATTGATATATAATTTTTCTTCTTTAGCCTATGTATATATTAGATTACATGTATTAATTTGCACGTATTGAACTAGCCTTACATTCATGACATACTGTTAAGAAGTTTTATTATTTTTTATTTTTTGTACTGTCTTGATCAGGTTTTGATATCAGAGAAATACTAGCTTATTCATTAAATGAAATTGTGCTCTCTTGATCTATTTTCTGGAAGATATTATGGACAATTGATATCAATTCTTTTTTAATCATTGGGTAGACTTCTCCAGTGGACCTGGAGATTTCTTGTGGGGGATATTTTTACTGATCAATTTCTTTTAGAGTTATTGGGCTATGAAAGTATTGCTTTTATGTAAGTTGTGGTGGTTTGTTTCTTGAGCAATGGGTTCATTTCATCTAGGTTGTCCTATTGACATGTGCATAGTTGTTTGCATTATTTCCTTGTTATCCTTTTGATGTCTACAGAATCTGTAGTGATATACTCTTTTTCATTCCTGATACTGGTAATTTGTGTCCTTTCCTTTCTTCATCCATGTCACTGGATAATTGTCACTTTTATTTTTTCCTTTTTTAAATTGATTTCTTTGGGTTTATCTTGCTCTGGGTTCACCCATCTCCTTGAGTCTGTAAGTTTGTCTTCTGCAAAATTTAGAAAGCTTTCAGCTATTATTTATTTGAGTTTTTTTTAAGTCTGCTCTTCTTCTTCTGGGACAACAACATTACAAATGAATTACAAATGTAGCGGCTCAACTAATGTTGTCAAAACATAGGTGTTTATTTAGTGTTCTCATCTTTATAACTTTTTCTCTAATGCTCAAATAAGCCTAATGACTTTAGAACTGCTTCTAGAAAGATGCCAAAGGAAAAAGATACCAAGCAATTGAAAAGAACTGGGTTAGAGTCAAATTGCTGCAAAAAGCAAAAAGCTGCAAAAAGGGATATATAGCCATTCTCTTTCTCAAGAAGTGACATTTTAATATTTTCTTAAGATTTCTGAGAAGTAACTTAGAAAGTTTTTCTCTTCCACAGTGACTTTTGCTGAAGCCATCTTTGGCCAAAGTAGAAAACATTTTATGTTGTCTGCATTTTCAAATACTAATTAAAATAATTTCAAATGACAATGCTAGATATCATTATCATTCATCTGGAAAGTAAAAGTTATTCCAATAGGAGACAGTAAAATGCTTTTATATTTTAAGACAGAGAAAGAAGAGAAGAGAGAGAGAGAAGTGAAGAGGAGAGGAGAGGGGAGGGGAGGGGAGGAGAAGAGAGAAGACGAGAGGAGAGAAGACAAGAGGAGAGAAGACAAGAGAAGAGGAGAGAAAATGCACTGAATGGATACTCTGGAGAGGCAACAGCCAATCGGCCAACCTGAAAATCTGCCAATTCAATTTGACAGCTGCCAATCCAAGGGGGTTCAGGAAAAACAAAACATGTTTTAATGAGAAAACAATTTCAGTTACTGAAAAGATATACACAAGATAAATGGCCTGCAAAAACAGAATTTCTGAAAGCTCTGTGATACTATCAGCCTTCCAATTTTTATGTTGTTTGCTTTTTGGCACCAGCAAAGTCAAAATAAAGAGTAATTGAAAACTTGGTTATTTAAAGTCCAAAATAGAGAAATAGGGGTTCTCCCCCACCAAATATTGTGTATTTTATAGTTACAGTCTATTTATACAAAAATATATTCCACAGGTGAATGATTCAATTATTTGCACATACTAAAACTATAAATTTGATATGATTTCACAACTGGAGGGTAAAAATTATGGTCTGTTTACCAGCAACTTATGTAACCATATAACATTGAGAAGCCAGTATAATGCATAATAATGACAATGTCATGATATTTCTCTTAAATGCAGTACTCCTTGACGGTAGAGATATATAAATTACAATTAAAATATCTTTTAAAATGTTAATCATCATTGGAATTCAAGTTTTACTAGTAGTTGCTCAGAAAGAAAATACAAGCAGTGAGTGTAATATTGTTAATGCTTTACACAGCAGGAATGGAAAGCCAAGAGCTCTCAGTTACATTTTGAAGCTGTTTAATACTAAAATAGGAAAATTAAATGCAACGCATGGCTGAATAGTAACTGAGACACTGTGGAATTCCAATTTCACATTTGCAGCCAATTTATCTCTTCATCCTTCTGAAGTAGATAAATTGAATATCACAGTTAATAGTAGGATAGTACTTTTGAGTAAAGCCAAGTATTTGCCTATTCAACAATGATACAGATTCCATTGTGCCTTTCATAGATCCCACTGCATATTCTTTAAGAGCAAAAATTAAAAAGAGGAGACAAATTTGCCAGATATGTTCCCCTCTTAATTGTCTTATCTGGCAGAGAGTAATTTCTGTCATTTCTCAAATCCAGAAAAGATGTATTTTGAGTCTATTGAAAATTTACATTTAAGTACTTGGTAATTGTATAATGTTTTTCAAGTGACAGAAAAGTGGAATTGACTAATTTTTTCTTCAAAAACTTTGAGCACATATGCATCCTCAAAATTAAAATGATAAGGAATTGGAGAAATAAGAGCTAAGTATTCTATTAAGTGACTTCATATATGAAAGTTTTAAAAATTGAGGCTCTCACTAGCCAGATAATTACTTGACTAATAAATACTAGTGATCTAAAAATACACAAGAATGTAGATATTCATTAGTTAACTCTTTTCCAGTTTTGTGGTTTATGTAGCAATTTAATAGACAGGCAAAATACCTTCAGACCTTCAATAAGATGATACTTCACTGTCCTAAATTTATTCTGGAATAACCAAAGGTAAAAACTTAATAGTGAATCACAGAGCCTACTCTATCACATGACCATGTGGTAAGATCAAACAGATTTTTGCAGACTAACATTTCCAGAATGTTGTATTTTTAAATAAAATATAACTGACTTTTATTATGTTTCTGTTTAATATTAAGATAATGTTAAGAACTGATGATATAAAGAATGAAAAGCCATGATTCCAATTCTCAAAGATTTTAGGATTTAGTAGAAATGACATATGTAAATAGATGAGAAGAATACCAGGTGATAAGTATAAAGACAGGATATAGAAAGGATGTGTTTTTTTATTAACAAGGATGAGAGGTAAATCAGGGAAGAAGTAATGACTGAGTTGAACTGTGAGTGCTATAGGAGACTTTGTTATGTGGATGAAAGAGATGAGGGTAGATGTGGATGGGATGGTAAAAGAGTCATTCCAGTAAGACAAGCACACAGAGTCTTGGTCATATTAGGTTTTCTTACAATTATAAATATAGATCGCTTTTCTGAAATTCTTGATTACAGACGGGTGCCAAAATTCAAATGTTTTTAAAAAGTAATATATTTCATAAACTGAATATAACATCTCATTCAGATGTAGTCTGAAGCTACATCTCATAATCAAACATAATATTTCTACAGTGAAACATGAATATTTACCTCATGTGAATAAATACAGTCAAAATGAGTCACATAATAGGTCCGTATAGGTTTTGCCATGTGGCAAATTACCAAAAAAAAATCTGTGCTTAGGATTTGTTTTTCTAATTTTGAAAATGTGAATAAGTGACTATAGATCTATAGTTACTCAATTCATTTTAATGGGTATATAATTTATAAAAATGAAAAGAGAAAATGGTGGCAGATAAATTGGAGAATATAGCAGAAGCTTGAGGTCATAGAGCAGATAAATGTTAGAGCCAAGGTTTAAAATGAATAAGATTAAGACATAAGTCAATCTTTCCTGCTAGATGACACAGGTCTTATGTGTAGGATGATCTGAAAGCTAGAAGGATCTTCAGGCGACTATTGGACATGATTCTAATGAGAGATGATGAGAACTTGAACTGTGATAGAGAAGACAGGTTCAAGAAAATAGGAAGAGTTAGGTATCTTAATTTGATATTTAAAGAGAAATTTACATTTGCCCTAAGACTGCAGCTAGCAATTGAATAGAAAAATAATTGTAATATTTTAACTTAAATTCAATGACTATATCATAAAATAAAAAAGCATAGCACTGCTGTGATTATGTGTATGGACACATACACACACACAATAATTATATAAATTACATAACTTGGTTAAGGTTAAAGATATAACTCCCTCTCACCACCATGAATTTTTTTTTAATGTAGGTATAGGTAACTTTGTGTTTAGAAAACCATACCTAATAATTAATATACAAGTAATTTTTTAAAGATACAAAATATGGTTAAATCCAAGATAACAAATTATCATTATGTTAATACTTTACTTTGAAAGGTATCATTATTTTCAAGACGTATCATTTAACTGATCTACTTTATCTAGTTACCCACACCTATGACTTCCATAAGTGAAATGTCTTTATCAGTGAAAACAAAACTAGCCTGGATAAATTGAGTAGGATTGAAGACCTAAACAAAAAGCCATTCTTGAGCTGCCCAGGTTGTGTCCTGCCCACAGTGGCCCCCAAGATCACCTGAGTGGGAGGTGAAATCCAGCCTGCTCTTCCCTTCACCAAGTTGCTCACCTTGACACGGGCTGCATCAGCCTGGAGGACAGGCTGCCTCTCCCAAGTGGTTCTGCCATAATGGTTGAAATTTTGTAATCATTACTGGGTGAAGCAGAATGCAATTTTTCACCTTTGTAGTGGGCGTATAATTTATAACAATAAAAAGAGAAAATGATGGCAGATAAAATGGAGAGTATAGCAGAAGCTAGAGGTCATACAGCTCATAATTGTTAAAGCCAAGACCCTCAGTGGTGGGTCTGTCAAAGGCACCTCAGTACTAATAGCCACTGGCGGCCTTGTGCTAAACTCCCCTTTACTTGTTCACTATCTTCATAGGCTTAAGGACATCAAATACTGCTCCTTTTTCATTTGTCTTCCACAAAACCAGTTTCATGTAGTGAAAAGAACATGGGTATCACCAGCACTGGTGCTTGAGGTTCAAGAACATGAATGTCTAGGTTTGAGCTCTGACCTTGCCACTTTAGAGCCTAAATGTTGCCTTAGGCAATACACAGTATACTGAAGAAAAGACAAGTTCTACTTAAACAAGTCAGCAAAGTATTGTGAGCCAGAGTTGTCAAATCCTTATAGGGATGGAAACACATTTAAACATTTACAAATTGGCTTTCTCATTAAAAATACTTCAGTTCTGAAAATCACTAAATCTATATCTAAATTTGCATACTCAGAGTGAGAAATTACCATGTACACGTTCATTAAATGGGTCGCTCCTATATAATTTTCCTATTATACAGCCTAATTTCTGGCAGAACATTGAAGTACATTATTTGTACATATATTCAGATAATTTTAGAGACCACTAGGAGATAAATTGTTAAAGTGAAATCAATTTTTACACTACTTAAGTATGTAAAAAGAAAATATGAATTCATCTTTTACAATGTTAGTATCTTATATATTTCATACTATAACGAAAACAAGTGTAATATTAGTCAAAACAAATAAACTTTAAAAAATGAATTTGTAAAAGTCCGTTCATTTGTATTAGGGATAACGTGTATTCATGTATATGAATGGAGAACCCTGGGGCAAATCAAGAATAAAATATACAAAGGAGACTACTGGTACTCTATAGATAATCAGAAACAACAAATATAAATAGGCTCACACTACAAAAATAGACTTAATTACCTGTAAAATTTGGATTACCGAAGCTTACTGTGCTTAGTACTTGGTTAACAGTAAAGCAACTAGCTTTAAAGTTATCAGTTAGTGAAGGGTGCAGCAGTTACAAAGAGGATCAATAATTCTATGCTTCATGCCATGTTAACAACCAGGCAGCACTCAGGGATTCCCTCATATAGTGCTATAGACCACTCTGAGGAATATGCATAGTGGATAATTGGGTGGAGTCATAAAAGGGCAAATAGAATTTTCATCCCATATAAATATATAAATCAAGTGTGCACATTTAAGAACTGCTAGGATATCACTACTGTCTGCTTTCTCCCTCTAATTAATTCTCTTTACATCAATGTAAATAAGTTAGTGTATCAGTGATAGTTGCTTTACCTCCTCTACCAGTTAGTTTCATTCAAGGTGTGGTTCTCAGATTGCAAGATGAAGTAATTCACGCCCTTGACATACTTAAGAGTTTAATTGAACTTGTTGTGACATTAACAGCCTCCTGCTACAAACCAACTATTTTTAGTTCTTGCAACCATCACAAGAGGACAAGACTGCTTCTGGCAGTACAGAGAGAAGAGATGGAATGTCAACCTATAGATTTAGTTAGGTATAATAGTATAGATACCACATTATTGCAATAAGGATTTTAGGAGGCCAACAATGAAATGGTCCAACATGATAAATGATAAAATGATAAGTAAGTGAGACATTACAGAATATATGTCTAAATGTTAGCAGCAGTTACTTCGGTGCAGTTACTTCAGTGGATTGTAATTACAGGCTTTTCTCTCTGTATACTTTCTTATTGTTGTTTCAGATATAATTTTATTATTTATATGTTCTCTGTTTAATCTCGTTTTAGTTATTATGAAGTGTTATTTTGATAAAAATTTAGAAAACTGAAGAGAAGAATGGGTGAAATTTAATGAACACTAAAGTTCCAGGTTCTTGCACACATTTCTAAGACAGTGTTCACAGATTTGGCTGTAAGCTTTCTGGCAACCAATGCAAAAAAAAAAAAAGCAATAATAATCAATTATAAATAATTAATAAAAATATCATAGATCAGAAAAAGGAAGTACTTCAGGCTTCAGGCCTCATTTAGGGGCAAAGATAAGTATTTCTTGACAAGGTCTTTAAAAGTTGTGTTTGTAATAAATATTTTTAACAACCATCCTTTGATAGAAACAGAAACATAATTATTGGGGCTTTTTCCTTAAAGAGTTTGTCTACATGAAACTATCCCAAGGATGCCAGAAGTACTCATCAAGTCCCTGATGAGTAAGCTGACAATTCAGTGCACATAGTATGTCTATACAAAATAAAGAAGCAATGATCCTTACATAATGTTTTGTAAAACCAGCTTTTGATATATATTTTGCTGTAAAGATCAGCTATTATCGATTTCTAACAAGGTACTTCAATAGAGATATTTTTCACTAAGCCTCCATTTACATGATTCAGCAGTCAACAAAGCCAGAGCTGCAGCTGAATCATCCTAGAGGAGCTGAAAG
The DNA here is from genome assembly GCF_028858775.2 of Pan troglodytes. Taxonomy (NCBI): domain Eukaryota; kingdom Metazoa; phylum Chordata; class Mammalia; order Primates; family Hominidae; genus Pan; species Pan troglodytes. The sequence goes on from NC_072406.2 coordinate 67,548,699, forward strand.
AAGACCTGCAAATGGATGGCAACAACACGTGATCACAGGAAACCCACGAAGAGAACAATGATTTCCCAGAAATAAAGGGGTCTATTTCATACATACAAAGGACCTACACTCCAATCCATTGCACAAATAATTTATATCTGCAAAATGTATGTATGGATAATGATCCTTCATGTGAAGCTTGAGGCTAAAATATACCAATGAAGCATTCAAGGAATATTTAGCTTTAGGAGGTTTCTATCTTGTTAAAACTTTTGGAAAAATTAAGAAAACATACGATTTTAGGAAAACTAATGAGATCATTGCCACACAGATATATTAAATAGGCTAGGGAAACAATGGAGGATATTACATGTACTGATGGTTGTGGTCTTTGGTATAGGTAAAGCAACTGTGGCCAGTTTTCCCTAAGGCGGCCTTCTTCTAGGTTGAATGGTATGAAGTTGCTGATTTTTGACCAATTGGCACCTCCATGTGGCAGTTTTATGTGTTTTAACCTAATAGTTCATGAGGACAAATTTATTTTATTCACTCATGAGAGAATCGGTCTTTATGCTTTCTATCAGGAGTTAGAATCCAGGCAATAAATATACCTATGTGCACATGTAAAATTGACTCTCTTATTAGAGAAGTAGAATAGGTTTTACTTATTCCCACTCTGCATCTTTCTGATTTCAGTAGTTGCAATCTCTAGAGATCACTGTGATTATGGGTAAGATGATAACGACCTTATTCCAGAGGGGGAGTTTGTAACCTAAGCTAAGTCAATAAGCCCTACACACAATCATCCATTGGTTCAGAAATGGATATGTTACAATGGTGGGCTAAACAGAGAAAGGTTGGTGACTGTTGAAAGTGTTATGCATATAAATTTGAAAGTGGAATAGGATAGGCTGAGATTATGAGGGAAGACTGTCTTAAAATGAAGTCATGACCAATGAAGTAAAAGCTGACAGACAGTAATATCGCTAAACTCTTGCGTCAGCCCTTGCCTGAAGGCTGAAAGGAATTCTAGACCTTCAGATTCATAAGCCAATGAATATGCTATATTCTGTGTGACAATTTTAGTTACGTTTTTATTACTTTCACAATAAAGTATCTTAACACATATGTGAAGGCAGTCATTCTATCTATATCTATCTATCTACATAAAATCATTAAAAACATATTAAGAAGACATTTATGCATCCAACAGACACATGAAAAAATGCTCATCCTCACTGGCCATCAGAGAAATGCAAATCAAAACCACAATGAGATACCATCTCACACCAGTTAGAATGGTGATCATTAAAAAGTCAGGAAACAACAGGTGCTGGAGAGGATGTGGAGAAATAGGAACACTTTTACACTGTTGGCGGGACTGTAAACTAGTTCAACCATTGTGGAAGACAGTGTGGCGATTCCTCAGGGATCTAGAACTAGAAATACCATTTGACCCAGCCATCCCATTACTGGGTATATACCCAAAGGATTATAAATCATGCTGCTATAAAGACACATGCACACGTATGTTTATTGCGGCACTATTAACAATAGCAAAGACTAGGAACCAACCCAAATGTCCAACAATGATAGACTGGATTAAGAAAATGTGGCACATATACACCATGGAATACTATGTAGCCATAAAAAATGATGAGTTCATGTCCTTTGTAGGGACATGGATGAAGCTGGAAACCATCATTCTTAGCAAACTATCACAAGGACAGAAAACCAAACATCACATGTTCTCACTCATAGGTGGGAATTGAACAATGAGAACACTTGGACACAGGAAGGGGTACATCACACACTGGGGCCTGCTGTGGGGTGGGGGAAGGGGGAAGGGATAGCATTAGGAGATATACCTAATGTAAATGACGAGTTAATGGGTGCAGCACACCAACATGCCACATGTATACATACGTAACAAACATGCACGTTGTGCACATGTACCCTAGAACTTAAAGGATAATAAAAAAAATAAATTAACATAAATACACAAATATTGTGCAAACTATTGGTAAATTTATTATGCTCTATAGCTCCAAAACAATTTAGATTCAAAATCACACAAATATGTGTGTATGTGTGTATATATATATATACACATATCTTTTATAATTATTAAGTTGCCACTCTAGAAGTGAAGAAATTCATGTTTTATACACACACACACACACGCACACACATTTGTATGTATACAAATTATATTTCTTCTCTTCTAGAATGGCAACTTAATAATTATGAAAATGTTATATGCAGCTAGTGGTAATGAGTGCTGGGTTTGGATTTCTGATCTGGTATACGGATACAAATGCTTTGGGATTCTACTAATGTGTTAGATGTAAACAGATGTGAGACAGAAGTAAAGTGGTAGGTGGGGGTGATGGGGAATAATATTACTGACATTCCACATTTTAAACATTTCCAAATCCTCTGTTACCTTGTGAGGGGAAATCTTCATTCTTAATGACCCAAAAGTTATTTCAGCCATTGATTATATTCCAAGACAGAAGTGCCTCCACCACCAGTTTCTCTAGTTGTGGTATGAACCTCAACGTTCAGACAAACTGAATAACAGCTGATTATAACTGACAGGCTTTCAGAGGGTCTGGGGTCAAAAATAAAAGCTTTTAAAGTGACAAATACATGAAATCATTAAAGAAGTGGTACCTAGTAGCATGATTCAATTTGTTCTAAGTAAAAAAAAAAAAGAAAGAAAGAAAAAGAAAAAAGAAAAAAACAAACTGAGTAACAGAAGCCAGAAGCTGTCAGAGGCACTTGATATATTTCTGTGATGGCATTTGTAATCTCAAGGGATTGAGCAGGGAGCTTTATGTGGAAATGAGTGTGGGGTGTGTGTGTCAGAAAGAAAGGGAGAGAGGGAGGGAGAAGAGAGAGAGAAAAAAAACAAGAGCTCAAGATATAGACAGAGAAGTGCTAGAGTGTTTTGCTGTTGATGAAGCAATTTTTAAAATATCACCTAATTTGGGCCTTGCAACAAACCTACGCAGTGTGAAGGGCAGTTATTATTATCCTCATTTTAAAAATGATGAAAGGGAGGCTGATGTCCTCAGTGGCTAAATGACTTTAGTACAGACAAATAGCTAGTGAATGGTGGTCTTGGGATTATATTTCAGATCTTCTGACTGCAAAGTCCTTAAAAGTTTTACAACTCCTTCATATTATAATGCACCACTCATAAAAAAATTAAATCTAAAAAGCTGCTAATATGGTTTCAAATGGAATATTTTGTCACATCCTAGACTAATAAATCCAGTGGTATCTATCTATATATAGTTATATATATCTCTTCAAATTTCCTTTAGGAGGTAAGATTACCATATATATATATATATATATATATATATACACACACACACACACACATTATATATATTATAAAGATATATATCTATATCTACCTATACATACACTATATAAAGATCTCTCTCTCTATGTTATGTACACACACACATACACACACACACATATACACACACACAACTAGATTTGTTAGACTAGGACGTGACAAAATAAATATAACCTGGTAAATTTATTGAGAGAGAAAAGAAAAACTGTCTTTTGTAAATGTGTAAATAAATATATATATATATCTTAAAGAGATATATATAAAGAGATAAAGAGATATAATTATATATCTTTATAAAGAGATATATTTCTTAAGATATATCTATATTATATGTAGGTATTGTATATTATATATATTTTAAAGAGATATATAAAGATATATGTGTTAGTACATATTAAGAGATATATATAAAGATATAATATATATAAAACATATATATTACATCTTTGTTTATCCTTTTGCAAACGACGGGTTTTTTTTTCCTCTCTCAATAAAATTATCAGGTTATATTTATTAAGGTGAAAAATAAATATATGAAGTAGTTTGCCTAAAACCATCTTATGTGCTTCTGAACTTTCTCATAAAACACTTAAACATTTATTTGGACACCTTTAGGCATCTTTAAAGCTACTCCAAATCTTCTTCTACCCTTTCAATTCCCCCATGAAAGAGAATAAAGCCAAATAATTGTTGTCTCTGTTTCGCTACCAGTGAGAAGCGGCCCTGTGATCCAGTTCTGGGTCATAAAATATCAATGTAAAAATTTGTGCTTCTGAGAAAGTTTGGCTTTCTCACAGTAAAGAGGAAAGCTTTCGTACAGATTTTACTTTTTTCTTGCTTTAAATTTGAGCACAACGACTAGAGAGCCAGCAGTAATCTCTCCACCTAAAGGAAAGTTGAAAGCAATCTGGGAGGCAGCCCTGACATGTTTGCACTACTGAAAACATACTAGCAACTGCCATCCTCTGGATTTGTCTTGGTGGGAGGTGGAGGCAGAGGGAAGGGAGGTGTTGTAGGTTTTACTGTTTATATTCATTCACATCTGAAATATCCAAATAATGCTTTTTTTTGGTCCCCAAAACTCTCGAAACTACTTAACACATGTGCTATGTCACTACTTAGGACAGACAATATTAACAGCATCATCAGGCATTTTAAATATGCACCATTCTTACCTGAGGGCAAATGGGCCCCCCTCAATCAAAGAATGAAAGGGGTCCCTATCATGCTAACGTTCTTCAGCACCTTTGCATTTCTGTTGCATCAAGTATATGGCACCTTATAAGCATCTTGTTGATGCAGACTGACTTTTCAGACTAACACTATATGCTCCTGCTAAGTGACTATTTGCTACCATCGCCACCTCCTTTTCCTTATTTATGCTCTTCCATCTAGCAGCAATACTTTCTCATAATTTTCTCCTCTGCAGCACTGCCTGTTGACGTCTAGGAATACTCTTTACAAGCTTATCTACAGCAATATCTCTTATTTAAAGCCTTGCCTGCATTATCTGTCATTTAAAGCCTTGCCTGGTACTTGTAACCAAAATTATGTTCTTCCTTTTAATCTCCCTGGGGAAATTGTTACCGCTCATGTGGCATTAATATCACACATTTTCTCATATTGTTATGTGCAGTAGACACATTCCTTGCCATTTGCAAAATTATCACCCTCACTCCCAGTAGACCATAGAGCTAGTTCCTTGAGGGCAGGAAGAGTATGTGATTCATTTTCCTTAGTCATACAGTATATACCACAAAGGTGATAGGGGTGGGATAGCTATGGGTACCAAGGCTGAAAGAGTTTATTCTCTGCAAAAAGTTATTCCCTTCTTCATGCCCTCCTCTACTGCTACAAATTTCTCAAGAATGAGAATAAGCAAAGAGGAAGGGCTATCTTATGGATGCAATTTTAGAGAGTTTGAGATTTAAGTACAAAATCTAAAACAGAGATTTCCAAATCAGACATTTTTTAAAACTACCTCTGCATAATATTGGCGGGGGTTGGAAAATTCCAGCACACAGGCCAAATCCAGCCCAGTGGGCTGATTTGATAAAGTTTTATTGGAACCCAGCCACATATTTGTTTCTGTAATATCTAAATCTGCTTTTGCACTATAAAGGAACAGTTCAGTAGATGCCAGAGAGACCCATACAGCCTGCAAAGCCCAAACTATTTACCCTCTTGCCCTTTATAGAAAAACTTTGCAAGCTGTTATTAGGAAGGTTATAAAACAATGTTAGAAAAACAAATTTTTAGCATTTTTCTTGATGGCAGAACTTCTCTAACCCTTTCATTACTATTACAAACTTTCATATCATTTTCCTGAGCTGTCAAAATTATTCCCACCATAGAAAAATTTTTAACGGACCTTATCTTCTCAGGACAAGTGATCTGAGGATCGCATTTGGCAAATGCTGCTTTAACAAAGTGCAAGAAAAAACAATTGTTAAAATGATTTGCAGGTTTCTCTTCAAGTAATTGCTTCATCTGTTAATATTCAACCCTGTGAATGCGCTTATTATTCTAGTAATTTTCTAGGACACAATTAAGCCACATAGAAAACTGCTCTGGCCCATGATAAAAGAAATACTTAAGCTCCCTTCAGATAAAAAGTTACAGCATACCTTGTGCTATAAACAAGTTAGGTGGTAATTATCTGAGTGATGTGGATAATTAACATCAAAACAGCAGCAAATGTACTTGAGGGAGAATCTACGATGCTGGACTTAAATTATTTAATCTAATTTAAATGGAGTCAGGAATACCAGACTTTAGATACATTAATGTGGATAGATCACACAATTATAAATTCCGTTAGCTGTAGAACTTTCCGTATTTGCTTATAGTTCTTAAATTACTGCTTCCTTTAACCTCAGTGTTTTCCCTTAGAAACTATGGTTGGTCTCATTTATATCCCTTCTAAAATAACTATGTTTCTTTAACTTGAATAAACATAGTGTTGATGTAAAAAGGTACTAAAACAAAATGTATTTTTTTCCAGAAGTTTTAGAAGTGTGCACAAATTATTTAGTGATCAAATTCATTTAACCGAACAGTAGTGAAACTGCCTTTGCAAAAATGGTAACAGGGAGAAAATTATGACAGTGAAAGAGATCTGACCTAACCAACTCCATCTTGCCTTTAACCTCTAAATTGCCCTTAGTCATTCCTGGGCATGGGCCAAGCTAACTTTGGGAGAAATTTAGTTTATAGTTTACATGATAATAGTCCTTCCCAGAAACTAAACTGCCTTTGTAAAACTAATGAAAGTCCACCAGGTTAGGAGGCTGAGAAGGGCCAGAATATTGCTAAGACTCCTGTCTTGGGGTCTGGATTGCGACCTCTTTCTGGTAATATAACCTCAGACCAGATGTCTTCCTATTGTCAATGGAGAGGCAGCATGATGCAGTAGAACCTACTATGGCTGTGAAGTCAGACCCAGGTTTGAGTCTCAGTCCCTCTGCTTAGTATTACACAACTTAGGCTTAAACAATTACCAGTCATTGTTCTAGAGGTTACAAGATCTGCAACTTCTCTAATTATTTTTGTAATTAACATCACTATTTCAGAACCTAAGATTTGCTTTTTAAGGTGGTTCTACAGACTTTTGCATTTCTGAAAACCTGATGACTCCACCTAGCCCAGGGACTATTCTGTAGCTCCAACTCAGAAGCACACTCAGTCCAGAAGGACCATATTCCACACCTTATCAACCAATCAGCAATTTTCCTAGCCCTCTGCCTGCCAAACTGTCCTTGAAAAGCCCTAGCCTCCACATTTTGTGGGAGGCTGATCTGAGTAGTAATAAAACTTAGTCTCTCGTTTAGCCAGCTCTACATGTATTAAACTCTCTCTATTGTAACTCCCCTATCTTGATAAATCAGCTATATCTGGGCAAGATGAACCCATTGGGTGGTTAGATAGGTCCACAAGGAATTATAACTATGCTGATGCCTGTATACTCCAAAGAGACTACTTAGAACTATCTCACAAAGTTATATTTAATATATAAAGACCCACAGCCTCAGATTTATACATCATGAAAACTTATTGATTTTATCAGAGGCATTCGAACCAAAGAGACTCCGTTATGAAAAGGGGCTGGGAAAAATAAGGCTAAGACCTATTGGGCTGCATACCCAGGAGAGTAGACCTTCTTAGTCACAGGATGAGAAAGGATGTTAGCTCAAACTACAGGTCACAAAAACCCAGCTGATAAAACAGATTACGGTAAAGAAGCTGCCAAACAAAATCTGCCCAAACCAAGATGGTGAAGAAAGTCACCTCTGGTCATCCTCAGTACTCATTATTCACTAATTATAATGCATTAGCATGCTAAAAGACACTCCCACCAGAGCCATGACAGCTTACAAATGCCATGGCAACATTTGGAAGTTGCCCTATATGGTCTAAAACAGCAGGGAGGAACCCTCAGTTCCAGGAATTGCCCGCCCCTTTCCTGGAACACTCATGAATAATCTACTCCTTGTTTAGCGCATGATCAAGAAATAACTGTTAAGTATACTCAGTTAAGCAGCTCATGCCACTGCTCTGCCTATGGAGTAGCAATTCTTTATTCCTTTACTTTCTTAATAAATCAATTCTTGTACAAGGGTCAAGAACCCTCTCTTGGGGTCTGGATTGGGACCCCTTTCCGGTTACATAACCCCAGACCAGAGGCCTTCCTGTTGTCAACGGTGAGGCCACACGATGCAGTAGAGCCTACTATGGCTGCGGAGTCAGACCCAAGTTTGAGTCTCAGTCTCTGTTTCGTATTACACAACTTAAGCCTTTACATGAGAAAAAATATCTGACAAATAAAGTTGGAGTACTTGAGTACAGATACTAAAGGAACTTTATCTTGTATTTTCTCAGTCAGTGGTATAACTGGGTTTCACCTATTCAACATAAAATGTATTTTTTTTTTTTAAATATTCTTTTTGGTCAATGTTTTGTTTCCTTGACCTGTTAAGACAACTGAGAACATCATTAATAATACCTATCAATGTAAAATGTTGTTTTGAATAATTTATCTGTTAAATATATTTATTTAATATAATTATAATAAGAATTTTAAAGATATATAAGATATACAAAATGCTGTAAGAAAAATATTTAAGTAATACAATTGCAGTAAAAAAGTAACATCTTAGGTTAAGTAATTGAAATAAGTATTGAGGATATTTCTGCAAAATTACCAAAGTTGTTCATAATTTTCATAATTCGTGCTCTTGTTGATTTATTACATAACAACAGTATTTTAATTGTCCAAGGAGAGAAACAGATTTTCTTTGTACTAATGTCAGGACAAAAATAGAAATCACAAAATCTCAAAAAGGAAAAACTAAAGATGTCTTATGTTTTTCATGACTACCATTTTACACCTCTGATGAAACTGAATCAAAATGGCCTCATCATTATTAGTCATTATTTGTACACACTCTTACTATGCAAGCGGAATGAAAAGGTGTACGTGTAGAGTACTTACCCTAATCCTTCAAGGAATTTCTTATACAGAAGGGTAGAGAATTGAGAACTGTCACATATTAGAGTGTTTGTATTGGAAATTTCGATACTGGTCTATAATTATCTATTTATCCGTCATCTATCCATTTGTGCATATGAAAACATATGAACCTATATGGTATTAATAATTATTAAATAATAAGCTGTTTGTGCTACATTTTTATTTGAATGTCCTGAAAGAAAGTTTATCATAAACTCACCTGAACTCTAAATAGCAAGAATCTTGGGGACATGAAAATTTTGTCTTTTCAAGTATTCATTTCATGATTTTGTATACTCAACAAACGATGAAATTATAACTTTAAAACAATTTCATGTGATTTTTTTGCATGAAAAAATTATATCTGAAATATATTGTTACATAGGAAATTAAATATGCATATATGAGGAATAAAATTATGGTTGAAAAATATAAAGCCTAAGGCTCAGCCTCAAATCCGTTTAAGTGTACTGACACAGAAATGTCTTAGGTACGCAGAGAAGGACCTATAGCACTTTTAAAACTTGAGCATATTATTTAAAATATAATCTATTATTACTAAAAGAGAATGTTATTTCAAATCTTTATTTTTACAAAAACTCCACAAATCCCCCTGCAAAACAGCATTTTATACATTAAAAAGTATAAAATGGTAAATTTATTTTTATTTTTAGTATTTTAACATATTCAGTAGCAAACAGTAGTAAATGCCTACTTTGCCACAGCTTTATGATAAATGCTATTCATATACTCCTGGATGAAAAAGAGTTTTTTCATTTTTTCTGGAGCCAGGAGCAAGAGATAAATTAAGCAAGTATGATAAGCAGTCATGTGTTTATATACACATAACATATATGTGTATCATAAATTGCAAATTACAGTTATATATTTCTTCTTTAATAATATTTGATTTCCTTAAACATGTTCCAGTTCTGAGTTTTTATTTATAAATTTTATTCATTACTACCTTGATTTCATAGACATTATTCTATTTCTGTACCTTTTTCCATAAATTTCTATTTCGGATTCTATTTCAATGGATTTAAAACATTATAATACCACTAAAATACAATTCTCCTCACTTTCATTGAAGCTATTGTTACCCAAATTTTATTTTAATTTCTATTTTGTTGCTCCAATGTTATAAAAGCTATTTCTTCTGTAATTGAAGCACAAGCCTCACTTCAGAAACACATAAAAGAAAATTGATTTTCATCCTGAAAATGTCAAACTTCTGCCTATAATACTCAGCTATGGTTTTCTGAAACAACAAAGTTCAAAAAGAGCCATCGACCTGATGGCCCTTTGACACACAATGATGGATGCAATGTGTCTACTACTTTACTGCCAGAATGTTCTCTCCAAGATAATGAAACAATCAATGAAGAATAATAAATCTAAACTGGGTATAAGGTTTGCTTGTTTTAAATGTATTAAAAGAGAAACAACAGGTATTTCACTTCTCTAGGGAAAGACTTTTATTTACTACTTGATTAACTATTTTCTCTCCGTCTAGCTTATGTGAATCCAACATAACATATATCTGCTTAAAGACATTGAGCAATGCCTGGAAATTTAACTCCATACACAGTTCTTGAACTTACTGTGAAATATAGATGTAATGTATTGTTATTCTTCAAAGGAGAAGGAAAAAAATATAAAGGAGGATATCACTTTACTCACCCTAGTGTCGTGTCCTTTTGTCAACCTCTAGGTCTGTCAACTTCAACTGTTTCTAGGGAATGATGTTTCCATTTTCCTATAGAATAGAGTTATTGATCAATACCACATCAAAATCAAAGTCGTTACTCTAGTGCAAAACATAGGAGCAATTCATTTTCTTACAGATTATGATTATATTAAGATTTCTTATGCTTAAAATAAATTCTTGCAAATTATCCAAAGTAAATGTGTAAAAGATTGCAAGAATCTTAAATATAAGTTTGGAAGTGGAAGACTTAAGTCTAATTTAAAACTTAACTCTCAGAATGCATATCTATGCCTCAGGTTATATTCTTTACCCAGGAAATGAAAAACCACTTCCACCTGCATATTTGGTATGACCAGAGTCTGCCATTTCACCAGTCTTAACAATGAAGCACTGCATAAATTCTCCTTAAATGACACTTCAAATATATGATGTTTTATGATATGGTGTACATATTCAAGACAATTAAGGACAATTATATAGATTGAAAGTTACTTTTGATTCCTTAGCATTTTTATTTTATTTTGTTTTGAGATAGGGTCTTGCCCTGTTGCCCAGATTGGAGTGCAGTGGCACAATCACAGCTCACTGCAGCCTCAACCACCTGGGCTCAAGCTATCCTCCCACCTCAGCCTCCCGAGTAGCTGGGACTACAGATATGTGCCACCATACTCAGGTAATTTTTATATTTTTTGTAGAGTTTCGTAGTTTTGCCATGTTGCCCAGGCTTGTCTCAAACTTCTGGGCTCAAGTGATTCTCTCACCATGGCCTCCAAAGGTGCTGGGCTTACAGATGTGAGTCACCCAGCAATACAGCACTTTTGGATTTCAAAATTTTATACTATACCATTATTATTTTATACCAATAATTTTATTATTGCCATAGGGGCACAGCTTTTGTATTTATGCTTTGTCAAAGTAGAAATAAATTAATTTTATGATGATGTAATATAAAATTGAAATTATGAAAGTTGTTAAGAAATTTTAACGTTGGTATCTTTCTACTGTGTTTTGATTTCAAAGTTAGAGAACATGTCTCAATTATTCACATCTCTCATGTACATGTCAAGAAATAGGTACAGAAATAGATGGAAATAGCTATATTTTGTTACAAACACATAAACATGTAGAATATAAAATTGACAGATGCATTTAATTTATGGAAAACAAAACAATGATTTATTTCTTACAACCAAAGTTTGGTTGTGATCTACTGAATAAGTGGAAATAATTAGAAAAAATTGTTATTTTACAATGGTTCTAAGGTGAACTACATTAAATAACATCCTGAAAAAGGAGATGAATATTTATAAAAATCTAGAGCATATAAATTAAAATTTTAAAATGCTTTCTTTTCATAGATATATAAAGATCTCTACATAAAATAAAAATTAAGAAATGCATACAAGTCAATTTTTATAATACTTTGGGGATTAATGTATATCTATCTTAAAGGAGAAAATAAATAGTACTATATTCAAAATATAAAAACAATAAGCAGTGTATTCAGCACTTTTTCACAATAAAATTTAAGCTTAATAGCAATATGTAAAACATAGCAGCAAATCCTTCCCAGACAAATTATGGATGAGGTGTGATGGGATCTTCTAAATATTTGCCACCACCCCCCCATCCCCGACCCCAAGCCCAGTGTGGCCCCTTGGTAGCATATGAGACAATTTTATACAACTCCAAGTTTCCATAGAACAAATTTGGAAAACTCTTGATAGAAATCATTTTTAACATTCTTTAATAATGAAAGCTATAAAATGGATATTGCAAAGACTTAAGTAAAATTTTCTCAATTTGTTTAATCAACAATAACCACAATAGGAGGGAAGTTTATGCAGTGACCTCCTGACTGGACATTAGCTCTGAGTGTAGCATCAAACACCAGAAATAGCTAGATATTCCCCTAGGGGTTCTGTACATTTGTGAATAGTGCTGAACCTTCAATTAGCCTCATTCTAAGGAAGGCATTTTGCACTGTGCTTTGTGTCGATTTAGTAATACAGTGGGTGGCTTATGATTTCTGAGTCATCATTACACATTTCATAAAATATAGCAGAAATTGTACATTTAAAAATTAACACTTAAAGCATTTAATGCCTTCAGGTCAGGGGATAAAAGATGAATGAAACATTATCTTTTATGTGTACAGTATATGTAATTATGATTATATAAGAATTAATTTCACGTGATTGTGCACACATTTTATCAATATAGTTCCAAAGACCAAATTATTACTTAAATGCTGACTTTTAAAACATTTCTGATACTCTATATTTGGGGAGTTATAAATTAGATCTTAAATAGAGAGTATAGGATTTCAATTAAACAAATAATTTATGTTTATAAAGATTGGAAAATAGGATAAAAGTCATATCTTAGAGTGAGTACCAACTGTCTGTGGTATTTCACTTATTGTGAATCTTAATTTTTAAAAACTTGTTTTTCTAGATTGATATTTCAAGAGTACCATTCTGGAGTTCTACATAATACCGAAAATAAACATTTTTAACTGCTCTTAACTACTTCAATATTAGCTAGAATAAATAAGAAAAGAAGAGATTCTATTAATTTAAAGCATACAATTTCCCACGGATTGCTTTGGAAATGTGTTGTATAATGAACCTAAACTAGTATTAAAATGTAGTCATTGCACAGTGTATATATATTTGAAAACGTCGTGTTGCACACAGTAAACACAATTTTATCTATTAAAAAATCAATTGCTAAGAAATACATTGTTTGCTTTAAAAATGTGTTATTCATGATTAATCTCTATGTTGTAGTAATACAGTATTTAACCAACAAGATTCATTATTTAACTACATTTCAACCCTTTAAAGGTTTCACTAAATGTGCAACAGCAGAAAGGTTTATACTGTGATCTTATTGAACACCATTCCACCTTCAACAAAACCTGAATAATCAATTAAAATTTATTAACATAAAAGACTGCAGGTTTTATAAAAGGCAGTTTCAGTCTTCATAACCACTATCCACAAAAGGGCAATACTTTGATTTGTGAAGCCATAATTAAACACTAGAGAACTACAAATTGATACAAATATGAAATTACGTCATATGTTGCTATGTAAGTACAAGGGTGGTTGTAGGCATTTATATTACTAACTGCCAATTATCAGAGGTAATTACAATAAACAAAAAACAAATATGCACCTAGGTGTGAAGTGGAAATAGCAAACATTAGTATAATTAATTGAATTTTGAAAATCCTTAAGGATACCAAAATTAATGTGATTTAAATAATAACAAGATTTACCTTTCTACATAAATAATGTTATTAACCATTAGTAGACATAAAATTCTATGAGTCAAATTCCATAGACTGTTACTTAAATTTACTGATAGAATAAAGGAAGGAAGGAAGGAAGGAAGGAAGGAAGGAAGGAAGGAAGGAAGGAAGGAAGGAAGGAAGGAAGGAAGGAAGGAAAGGAGGAGGAAGGACATTAAGTAGGCAGTGAGGGAAGGAGTAGAAGAGAACTTGATGCTTTACAATGCTACAGATTTTTTAATTTGAACCTACTTGAATTTTGAATGTTTTATTGTTGTTGATGTGGGTTTTGTTTTATTTGTTTTGCTTTTTGGTACAGTGTCTCACTCTGTGACCCAGGCTGAAGTACAGTGGCATGATTATGGCTCACTACAGGCTTGACCTCCTGGGCTCAAGCAATCCTCCTGCCTCAGCCCCCCAGGTAGCTGAGACTACAGATGTATGCCACCATATTGGCTATTTAAAAAAAAAAATTGCAGAGACAAGTCTTGCTATGTTGGCCAGTTCTGTTTCAAACACCTTCGCTCAAGTGATCCTCTTGGCTAAGCCTCCCAAAGTGCTATGATTACAGGAATGAGCCACGGTGCCAGCCTTAAAGGTGTCTTAAAGCTGGAGAGATGATAATACCACTACCACCCCCTTTTCCGAATGAAGGAAAAGAGAAAAATGTGCTAAGAAATTTTTAAAAATGTGATTCCTAGTAGCAGGTATATGTATAGGGCACACTGGTAGAAAGCATAATTGATGGCCGAGTGCGGTGGCTTACACCTGTAATTCCAGCACTTTGGGAGGCCGAGGTGGGTGGATCACGAGGTCAGGAGTTTGAGACTAGCCTGACCAACATGGTGAAACCCCGTCTCCACTAAAAATACAAAAATTAGCTGGGCGTGGTGGCATGCGCCTGTAATCTCAGCTACACAGGAGGCTGAGGCAGGAGAATTCCTTGAACCTGGGAGGCAGAGGTTGCAGTGAGCCAAGATCGCACCATTGCACTCCAGCCTGGGCAACACAGGGAGACTCCATCTCAAAAAAAAGAAAAAAAGAAAAAGAAAAAGAAAGCGTAATTGATTTTTCTCTTAGTATATTTTCTTTTTTGGATTCCAGGATACCTCACTTCCTGATGTATCTCCTACATTTCTGGTTCCTTTTTTGCTGGTCCTTTCTCATTTCTCCATCTCTCAATAATAGAATGCCCTAGGGCACTGACCTTAACTTTCTTCTCATTTCTACATATAATAATATTCTAGCTGTTTTTATTCCACCTATGGAATTAAACATCATCTAAATCTCAAAAACACCAAAATTAGCATGTCAGTCTACTACCCTCCAGCTTTTTCCTTCACATCTAATTTAAGGTCTGTAGTCATGTCAAAATTAATATGGCCAATGCCAAGCTACTGATTCTTACAGCTCTTCTACTCTTTATAAATAGCAATTCTATTCTTTCACCAGCTTAGGCCTAAATGATGCATTCATACACATGAAGCCTCAAAGTTAAAATTCACTATTTCTTGAATCTTTTTCATCCAACATTTCCATGTTCATGATATAGTCCCAAAGTCCTAATGACTCATAAATTGTGTTATTATTCTTTTCATCCTTCTAGTAACTTCATTCAGCTTAATAAAATCCCCACTTATTTTAGGCCACGATAATATAAGGCAGTGGAGGGGATTAAAATTAAAAAAACAACGACATAAAAGAAATTTAAGATAATAAGGAGGGGGCCATCCTACTCTGCTATTTGGCATTTGACCAAGTTCTTTGCCTAATTACACTTTAATTTTCATATTTATATAATAAGTATTTTGGTATGATTTCTAATATGTCTTTCAGATCTGTGATTCAAGACTACACAATTTTATGTCAGAAGTTGATACTGACTTCAAGAATTAATATTAGTCATTTGGTAGTAGATTGTTACATGAATAAGGATTTGATTAGTGATCTAGAAAAAAAATGCTATGTTCAAGATGTTGAATGGCTAAATAGTAGTGATGTATGCCAAACAATGTTCACATCAGCAGTATATTTAACCAGAAAAGAAAAAAAAATCAATGCCAACAAGCTTTTATTAAAAATACCTTCTTCAAACCAATAAATAATTTCAGAAATATGTTGGATATTACATTTCAAAACTTTTAGAAACAATAACATAAACTCTTCCTGGTTGCTGTGGAATGGATTTTATGACCACTTATCTTTATGTAAATCTAGAGATTTTTTCAAAAGATTAAAGTATTGTGCTTGCTTTTCTCAACACCATAAATAATATAAAATATAAATTGTCAAGAGAATAAATCTATATTTCATAAAAATGTCAGTATTAATAGGGAACCTTGACTGACAAAAATGAACACCTAAACAGAAAAAGAAACTCTTACTCACTATAATTATTTATTGGTATTATTTCTTAAATGTAAGTACTCCTCTAATTAAAATATTGCAGCTTTTTTTCAAGATAAAAAGTACAAAAGTGTACAAATAAAGGCATGACCTTTGATTTTTGAATTTTTTTTCTGAGTAAAAGATAGGGCATAATATCCTAGAAACAGCTAAGAGAACAGTGTTTTGTTCAAAACTAAAGTGATTAATAAATGACTTTTGAGAAAGCTTACTATTTTGCATAACAAGATGTGCAATGAATGGCCACTTCAGAGCATTTGTATATTATAAATCATTATAACACCATTTTGAAATTTAAAAGGCCTTCTAATACTCAGCATGCTACAATAACTCCATGAAATTATTTTTGGCATACTTCAAGAGTATATATTTAGTCATTACATTTTCCTGCTGAGAGAGTTCGCACAGAACACACTATTCTTTAAATTATGTTTTATAGAATATTTATGGTATCATTAGGATGTAACAAAAAAACTAAAAAGTCCCCAAAGGAGAGATGGGGCCTATGTATGTTAAAACAAGGACAAAATTTAAATATATATATATATTACATATGTATTTCTTTTAGATTGTCTCTGCTTGAGAAAGCTGTTATTAGAAAAAGGGCACCATTTTTGAGAGTTGCAAGCACTTTTAGAAGTTCTAAAAGCCTTTTAAATGCAAAGGTCTACAAAAAAGGTTTGTTTTATGCAAATTTAAGCAAGTCAGCTGAATCATATTGCAAAGATGAATGGCTGCTTATTTTGATTCAGATTTTAGGTCATTCTTTCACATACAAATGGCCATATAACTGTATTTGACTAATGCTGGGGACATGTATCAATTCTGCAAAAAATTGATTTTGCTTTGTAATTGGCAATTAAAAAAAACACTTTATAATTCCTTGCCACTTTTTTTTTTAACCTCCAGGTAACATACTGAATCTTTACATTTAAATTGGCAAAGGTCCAATAAGGACTTAGAGAACTATTTTAAGTCATAGGGAGGGGAAGTGACAAAATAGGAATCCTTTGATTCTATATTAGAAAGATTATATGTGTGTGTGTGTGTGTGTGTGTGTGTGTAGAAGGATGGGGGTTAGGAAGACTGTGCTTATAAACATCTTCTTTAAGATATGTAACAATTTATATGCCCATTCATTGTTTTGCAACCTTCCCTGATTTCCCTAATCTCATAGAAAATCATAGTTAATTTCATAGGTAAAAATTAATATGACATCGTTTAATTTGTAGTTTTTACATACATGTGTGGTTGAAAGCTTTAACGCATTTGCTTTTCTTAAAATTATCAACTTTCTCAATTTATCCGTTTTAAAAAACTATTGCATAACTTTTTAGCATATAAAAAGTTATTAGAGATATTTATTGAGCCAGTATTCATGTTGTTTACATTTTTGCTAGATTCCTTTTCTTAGTTTGTAGTATGATTTCATTCTGCAGTATTTGACATAAATGTGAAATGTTTATATGTTAAAAGTGTATCATTTTTCCTTTGCGTTTTTTCTTCCCTTAAACTGAAACTTTACTCCTTAGTACAGATTTTTTGATGTTTCATTCATCTATCTATTTTCATATTAGAAAATTTATACCAATACATTTAATGTATATGAAATTGATTTTGATGTAAGGTAAGTGTTTATGGGTCCAAATATGAATTACTGCATTTCAAAGTTTTATTATTTCACACTTTATGGTACATTTTGCTGATCCATCATGGAAACAAAAATATTCAATTTTATAGACAAAAGTAGATCTTTGCTATAAAAGTAGAATTATATTCTCAAATCCTTGATAATAGAATACTGTTGTATAACTATTCTTCATTACCATGACATTAAATCGATTTTAAATTGATAAATGCTTACTTTTATTTTTTGGAAGGCATCTTTTAGTTTGGAATTTAGATGTGAAAACTACTACCAATTGAATACTGATGCTAGCAACAGGAGACAGGCAAATTCCTAGGCAGAAAGGACTCAGGGTCCCTACTGAAACCCGATCTTGAAGGCAAGGCAATTTAAAGCCTGAAAACCGGGCTGCCAGTTCTGAAGAATCCACGACCAGAGTGAGAACTTCTATCCTCATCTTACCCACTCTCTCTAGATTTGCTTATAATTCAGCTTGGCCGAATTATAAACTGCAGGACAGAGAAGCTTGGCCTCCAGAGGAAAGTATTTTCACACTGTCCTGCAGCTGGACCTTTTCTGTAAATGAGATGGCAAAGTGTCCAAGGTCGCATATGTGCAGGCTTTCTTTGCCTTGCATGATATTCCAAAGCTTTGCCAACATTGTAGAATTGATCTAGCCCTCCTAGTGGTCATCTCAGGAGAGGCTGCAAACGGCAATCTCAAGGGACAAGGGAAGCAAATTCCAGAGCTGCCTCCAGCAGGCAAGTCCAGTTTCTCTGGTCCTGTTCCTCCTGATCCATCCTGTCCTCCCTATCCATGTTCTTTCTTAACTTGTCCCATCCTAGAAATCCTCATTTTAAGTGGGTACCAGCCTCACTCACGCCCCTATAAGAGATGCCTTGTGAATATGGCCCTATTAAGGTTTAGGTCCTCTTTTCTCTACAAGACTTAAGACAAATTAAGGGGGATCATGTTAAGTTTTCAGACTACCCTGGCAGGTATATAGCAGCTTTCCAGAATTTAACCCAAGCATTTGAAATCTCCTGGAAGGATGTTATGTTACTTTTGACTACCACTGAGAAGCAGGCCGACTTACAAACAGCAGAGAAGTTTGGGGATGAGCTTAGTTTTCCATATAGTGCCAAGAAAGGGGAAGAACCTTATCCAATTGGAAAAACAGCAGTATCATTGGAGGACCCTAAATGGGACACCAATGAAGACACAGGAGAATGAAGAAGGAAGCACTTTCAGATGTGCATAGCGGAGGGCTTATGAAGGACTAACACTAAGCCTCTCAATTACTCCAAACTATCCATGATAGACTAGGGATCAGATGAAAATTCCACTGCCATCCTGGAAAGGCTAAGAGAGTCCTTGGTAAAGCATACCACTCTACCTCCTGATTCAATCAAGGTACAACTAATCCTAAAGGATAAGTTTATTATTCAGGCAGAACCTGATATTAGGAGGAAGCTACAGAAACAGGCTATGGGACCAGATAGTACTTTAGAGGTGGGTGAATCACAAGGTCAGGAGTTTGAGACCAGCCTGACCAACATGCTGAAACTCCATCTCTACTAAAAACACAAAAATTTCCCGGGCATGGTGGTGTATGCCTATAATCCCAGGTACCTGGGGGGTGGCTGGAGCAAGAGAATCACTTTAACCCGGGAGGCAGAGGTTGCAGTGAGCCAAGATTGCGCCACTGCACTCCAGCCTGGGCAACAGAGAGAGACTCTGTCTCAAAAAAAAAAAAGAAAGAAAAGAAAAAGCAAAGAAAAGAAAACCTCCTGAAAATAGCCACCTCAGTCTTTTATAATAGGGCTCAGGAGGACACTCAAGAAAGAGGAGAGAGAAAAAGGCAGAGGTTCTAGTGGCTACATTGTAGGTTTGCAAACCCCAGAATCCCTGAGATGTACCTCTTAACTGCTATACGTGTGGCAGCCAGGGCACTATAAGAAGGACTGTGCAGGAAACATGGGGAAGCCACCTTAACCCTCTCCAGTCTGCAGTGGGGACCACTGTAGGGTGGACTGTCCCGGGAGATGCAGGTTACCGGGTACAGATAGTCTCCCAAATAGTCAAGCAGGACTGATGGGTCCAAGGGCTCCTCTCTCTAGCTCCGACGACTCAGACCACCATTACCATCCAGGAGCCCAGGGTGATTCTAGAGGTTGAAGGGAGGAAGATAACTTCCTCCTGGATATAGGAGTGGCCATTTCTGTTCTCCTCTCCAATCCAGGCTTCTTCTCCTCCCTCAGTATGACCATGAGGGGTGTCTCAGGACGATACTTTTCCCAACCCGTTAGTTGTAGTTGGGAAAACCTCTTGTTTACTCCTGCCTTTTAAATCATGCCTGAAAACTTAACTCCTCAGCTAGGCAGGGATATTTTAGCTCCTATGGGAACGACCATCCTTATGGTTCCAGGGTACACTTTTTGTCTTCCCCCTGGTGGAGACTGACATTAACTCAAAAGTTTGGGCAACTCAAGGGAAAATTGGCTGGGCCACAACTGCCATACCTGTCCAGATCCATTGTAAAGATCCAACCTTTTTTCCTAACCAGAGACAAGATCCCAAAAACCAGAAGCCAGGAAAAAGCTAGAATCAATCATTGATAACTTGATGTTCCAGGGCATCTTCAAACCCTGCAACAACCCTTGTAATGCCCTGATATTGAGGGTACAGAAACCCAATAAGAAATGGAGACGTTCCAGGATCACTACCTCATTAATGACGTTGTGGTTCTAATTCATCTTGTGGTTCCCAATCCCTATACACTGCTAACTCAAGTACCTGAGGGTACTAAATTGTTCACAGTCCTGGACCTAAAGGATGCTTTTTTCGTGCATACCACTACACCCTGACTTCCAATATTTCTTTGCATTCGAGGATCCTTGCAACCAGACTACCCAGCTAACTTGGATGCTATTACCACAGAGATTCTGAGACAGGCCCTACTTGTTTGGGCAGGCATTGTCAAGGGATCTCTCTTTATCCACAATTTAAAGTTTTATAATATGTAGATGACATTCTCCATTGTGCCCCAACTGAGGAAATCTCTCAGGAGGGGTATAAGGCTCTTCTTAATTTTCTAGCTGACAGAAGATGTAAGATCTCAAAATTTAAGGCTCGGCTCTATCAGACTTCAGTGAAGTACTTAGGTTTAGTCTTGTCAGAGGGAACCAGGGCATTAGGCAAAGAAAAGATTAAGCTCATCTCCTCCTTTTCCCTCCCCTAAACCTTCAAGCAACTGAGGGGATTCATGGGCATTAGAGTATTCTCCAGATTATGGATACCTGGGTATGATGAGATAGCTCATCCCTTTATCACCTAAAAAAGGAAGCTCAGACAGCTAATTTGGGAACCAGAGGCTAAAAGGGTCTTTGACCAATTGAAACAAGCCTTGTCTGAGGCATCAGCCCTTAGTCTTCCCATTGGGAAGCCGTTCAATCCTTATGGATCAGAAAGGAAGAGAATGGCCCTGGGAGTTCTAACTCAGGTCCAAGATCCAGTCCAGCAGCCTGTAGGCTATCTAAGCAAGGAGCTTGATTTGGTGGCTAAAGGATGGCCGGCCTGCCTCTGGGCAGTTGCAGTGGTAACTTTGCTGGTGCCAGAGGCTACTAAGTTAACGATGGGGAATAACTTAACGGTTTATACCCTACATAATGTGGCAGGACTGCTGTCTTCCATGTGGAGTCTCCAGCTAACGTACAACCATCTCCTCAAATATCAAGCTCTGCTATTGGAGGGATCTACAGTCCAGTTAAGAAGGTGTCACTGTCAAAACTCAGCCACCTTCCTTCCAGAAAAAGCTGGGGAACCTGAACATGACTGCAAACAGATAGTAGTACAGATCTATGCAGCCAGAGAGAACCTCAAAGAAACTACCTTGGAGAACCCAGATTGGACTCTTTTTACAGATGGATTTTTTTATAGAACAAGAGATCCATAAAGCAGGGTATGCAGTAGTCGCCCTGAATGACACTATTGAGAGCACACCTCTTTCTTCGAGCACAAGTGCTCAACTAGTTCAGCTAATTGTCCTCATAAAAATGTTTGAATTAAGCAAAGGGAAAGCAGTTTACAATTATACTGATTCTAAGTATGTTTTCCTAATCCTCCATGCCCATGCCAATATCTGGAAAGAGAGAGACTTCCTCATAGCTAATTGGTCTCCCTTTAAACACCATCAGGAAATTAACAGACTATTATTCTAGGTTTTCCTTCCATTGGCAATGGCATTGATACATTGTGAAGGCCACCAAAAATGGGTGGATGAAACAGCCAAGGGAAATACATTGGCAGACCAAGCAGCTAAATTGGCAGTGAGAGTTCCACAGATATCTGATCCACTTGAGGCCTCTAATCTGGGAGGGCTGCATAAGAGAAATAAAACTTCAATATTCTTCTGAGGAAATAGAATGGGCCACCTCTTGGGAATACACCTTTCAGCCCTCAGGATGACTACAATCAGAGTATGGCAAACTTCATCCAGCAGCTTTCAGCCAATGGAAAGTTCTTCAAATCCTTCACCAAGCCTTCCACCTAGGAAAGGATTAAACCTATCAATTAGCCCAGTGGTTGTTCTCAGGTCTGGGTTGGGAGGGACCTTACAGTGTACTTCTTTCTACTCCTTCAGCAGTGAAGATCACTGGAATAGATTCTTGGATATATTATACTAGAGTAAAGGCCTGGGGAACTTATGGAATTATCTCTGTTGACCCAGAGAGCACTCAAAGCACCAATGTAAAGAAATTGGAAACCTGAACCTAAAGATCATAAGTGTCAATAATTCACCTTTCATGGATATCCTTTATAGTCCTGCCTATGATTGCTGTTCTCACCTTCATTCTGTTCCTCACCATTAGGTGTCTTTGCCAAGGACCCCTAATCCTGAATGCCCATGGGATTATCTACTCTCCTAAACAGCAATCTCTTTTCTAAAATTTAACTGCCCTCCCCCAAATAAGATTTAATTTCTTTCACAAGGGTGAAACTGCTCTGGCCACAACATTGTTTTCAGAATGATTAGTCTATTTTACTTCTTATTTCTGTTATCTCTGGCACAAGATTATTCCCTTTTAGCTCCTTTTTGTATAATACTCATATATGGTTCATGCATACTTAACCTCCTTGTAAAATTTGTTTCTTTTTGGCTAAAGGCCATCAAACTCCAAATGATCATGCAAATGGAGCCTCAGATGATGGCTCCCTTTTTACTGGGGACCCTTAGATAGGCCTCTGAGAGATATCTGACAGCTGTTTTCCCAAAACAATTCCCCCTGTCGGCAGGAAGCAGTTAGAGCAGTCATTGTCCCTATCCTAATGGAAGTTAGATGCACCTCTTCAGAGGGGGGATTGATAGTGAAAGGATACAGACGAATTCCTAGGCAGACAGGGTCCCTCCCTAGGACAGGTCCCAACCTTCAAGCCAGGATAGTTTGAAGCCTGAAAACTGAGATGCCAGTTCTGGATAGAGTCCATGACCAGAGTGAGAATTTCTGTCCCTGGTTTACCCACTCTCCCTCAATTTGTTCCTTCTCGACGATACCTTTTAACCAAACTTTTTCCAAGCCTGCTCATGGACAATTCAGCACACACTCCCCCATTCTAAGCCCATAAAAACCCTGGACTCAGCCACAAAGATAGCTTACCCACTTACAGGTCCCCTCAGATGCTGAGAGCTTAGTTTCTGTCGCTCAATACAATTCTACTCTGCCTTACTCACTCTCTGATTTCCACGTACCCTATTCCTCTTGGTTGTGGGACAAGAACCTAGAATTTGCTGAACTGCAGGAGTGAAAGGGGTGTATTGTTTCTGCTTGCTGATCTGCAGGTGGCAGGAGTAAAAGAGCTGTAACACTCTCTCCCACTTGCTGAACAATGGGAGAGAAGTGGCAACTGGGTGACACTCCCTCCTGCTTGCTGAACTACGGGAGTGAAAAAGCTGCAACAGTAGCAGTAAGAATCTCTCAGAAATTCAAAACTGTGCATAGATGTGCCTAAGATACAAAGAATAATAAACACATTTCTATTCTAAGGGAGTTTTTAAATCTAGGAGATAAGTTGGCTCTTGTTCACATATACCTACAATTCAAGCAGAATGGGAAAACTCACCAGAACATTCTGGAAAGCTGAGAAGATTCAGGGAAGGAACTGGTCAGGAAGAAGTCACAAAATGGCTTTAAAGAACTCTGAGAAGTTGGAGAGGGATTTGGCAGATGGTGAAACCCACAAAAGAAGTACAAAGTAAAGAGAGAAAATCAGAATCATGAAGTATCAAAAGCCAGGAAAATCTGATAATCTGTAAATAATGTAGGCTGGCTCCAGTTGTACAATTGTAGAAAGTCTGGGGAACAGGTCACAAAATGACTTCTTACAATACCTAAAGACCCTGGATTCTATACCTTTGAGATGGAAAGTTTTAATTTTATTGCTTCTAATAAGAGACCGTCTCACCAGTATGTGCTTTAGATAAGTTAAGGTAGAAGCAAATTTATTGTAAAAGGGGAAATAGTTAAGAGGCTACTGTATTAATTCACTCATCTATTCACTTGTCCATCTATTCAACAGTGATTTATGAAATGCCTGCTATGAATCAGGCATTGTCCTGAGTTATGCACCACAGAAAGGCATAGAGTGCAATAACTCAGGTAAGATTAAGGTCATAAATTAGATGAGAATATGTCTTTCTAATATGACAAAAACACAGAAACTATAAAATAATAGATTGTAAATTTATTTGCATATTTATACATTTGCCTTCATGGCAAAAATATCATGAAATTAAATCAAATGTAATTTTGGGGAAAACAAAACTCACATTTCAGTTGCAGATGCCTGTCTCCAACACTTCCAGCTACCTTTCTAAAAGTGTTTGTTTTGAGTTAACACTTATATGGCACTCTTTCTGTTCTATGTTTGTTTTATTTTAGCCCAGTTGGAATAAAAATGCCTTGGCTGTCATGTTCCTAGAGGGGGAAAACTCAGAGAAAAAAACATATTTTTTTAATACTAAAAGATATGGCTTTGAACAGATTATTCCAGGGGCTATGACAGACACCTAGATGATTAGGAATTGGGACTTACTTTAGATAGTGTGGAAAAGAAGAGTAGTTCTGGCAAAGTGATATTTAAAATGAGGCCTAAAATATGTGAAGAGAATAGAAGTCTGAGGGAAAAATCATTTCAGGTGGCAAGAATAAAAAGTAAGTAAAAGCCATGCTGGGAAAATGAACAAATACAGTCTGACATTCTGTGATTTATAATTCTTTAGGCTTTGGGCTTTGGCCAGCATATTACAATTATTGTTTTGCCTTTTTTAAGTGAAAAATTTTTAAGTATTGGGCTAACCATACTCTTTTGCTTATGATCATTAAACAAATGGGTTACCAAAGTAATGAGCTCTACTAAAATTATGTATTGAATTTGAACTCTTCTGTTAAAATATACTAATTAATGTTTCTTTCTATTGTGATGATACATTGGGTCTAAGTTTTCCCATTAGGATAAAATTGGCACCTTGATCCACAATTATGCCAGGTAGTACATCATCTTCATTTAAGTAGATATTTAAAGGATCTTCATTACTCATCTGTTTCCTTGTTAGTTTTTAAGGACTATTTTAAATTTATTGACGATAATTTTCTAAGAGTGTCAACATTTTTAAAGATCTTGAACTGTTTAAAAAAGAAGGCTAACATTGGAGGACCCTACACCAATTCAAAATCATTTTGTGTATAAATGCATATATTATGTGCACTTCTATATTAAACTAAAAAGAGGCCTAATGAGATGTAGATTAAAAATGATTTTCTGATTTTTAAAAGCTGAATATTCCTTTAAAGCATTGTTCTTGTGAACTAAAATAATTTTTAATACAGAGGTATTTAAGTAGGATTTTATAAATTTAAAATGTTAGATGTCTCAGAAGAAAATTTGGGGAATACTGTTTTATTAATGTTATCGACCTATCCCCAACACTTTACTAGACTTAAATCTCTATAATCTAATTTTCTGTATCAAGATTGTCCTTCTTCAGAAGTTTTGGTGATTGAGGAGAAGATCCAGGGTTTCAACATGATGAACCGTGTCTTGTTCTCAGCAAACATAATAAAAGAGAACTTACTATTATATAATAGAATCTGGGAGAAAACAAGATTCTTGGCATTCTGAGGTTTTCTAGCATGAGGATACTTATTTTACATGCAGGTTTCAGGGAGGTATATTGGAAAGTTAGTAACTGTGCCATGTTATTTTCTCTTTAGATATTTGGAAACAAAACCAAAAGGACACCAGTAACAAGTGAATAAAAATAACTACAAAAAATTAAACCTGACTTCAAAGTATGAAATTACTCTTCTATCCTACTTTTCTGTATCTACCATTAATACACAGACTTTCTCTTACCACCTAAACAAACACATATGTACATGCACACACACACTTGCACTTGCTCATGAATACAACATATCATAGTGGTTAATAACACAAACTCTAAAATCATTCCACCTGGAATTAAGTCTTGGCTTTGTCACTGATCGCTGTCAACTTGGACAGGTTACTTTACCTATCAGTCCTTACTTTCCTCATCCATAAGCAGATCTATAAAGCATATTCTAGCCTATGTTGTTAGATTAAATGAATTGGTATATGCAAATTACCTAGACCAGTGACTATCAAACAGTAAGTAATACATAAGTACAGATGGTATGTATGATGTAAGTGTTAAATGACATCATTAGCATGATTACCGTTTTAATGCATAGCAGCACAAAGTCTATGGAAAGAAAACAGGAGGAAAACTGTGGGATTTCACTGGGAGGAAAGAAATGATGTACTTTTAGTTCCGAGAAATGACTTGTGTTCCGTCAAGTTAGGAAATCATTTAGCAAGACCTTGTGACAAAGCAGACAAGAAAGTGAGAAAGAAACTGAAGGATATTTAAATTTTTGTGATTTTAAAAGCAAAGTGAGCCAATGGTCTGTATCCAATCCAGGTGGGCAGAAACTGTGCAGCCCAGATAGAAACATATAGCACTACCCTTGGTCACTCTAAATATGGACTCCTTCCTTATGGCTTCACATCTATATTCTCATCTGATGCCCAAATCCATTATGAGATATAGATAAGGTATATATTTGTATTATTATTGTACAGAGGAAGCAGTTGATTTTGAAAAAGTTGTTACTTATCTAGTGTCAAAATCTATTCAGTTTTAGAAATAGAATTTGAACCTACTTCTCAGTATCATATATTTTGCATTATACCATTTGTCCTTATGAATGTCTCATTTTAGAAATATTGTCAAGGGTTTTAAGGGATAGTAATATCACCATCATTAAGAATATGTCCTGATATAAAAACATAGTAGCTATTTCCACATCTTGATACATATTGTAAAGTATCATTGATGAAATAAAAAATCTGAGATAAGTTTCAGAACTATTCCTGAAACATGTACACAATGTGGCTTTTAAGAAAAGCGCTCTATACACCCAATAAATTAACCCAAAATAAGCTGGTTTTCATGGTGCACACCTGTAATCTTAGCTATACAGGAGGATTGCTTGAGCCCAGGAGTTCAAGACTAGCCTGGGAAACATTGTGAGACCCTGTCTCAAAATAACATAAAATGAAATAACCAAAAACAAGAAAAAAATTAAACTCAAAAACTAAAACTGCTTACATTGTTTTTTCAGAGGAAAGGCGGGGGTAACAACATTAAAACCTATTTTTTTTTTCTAATTGAAAAAGAATGGTTTATGCTATCAGATGAATGCCTCCAGCAGAATGTAATTTGGTTAAGACATTATTGGTAATGCTGTATGTGGGATGACCACATGTTTTGTTTGTCCTGGACAGTACTAGTTTATCCCTATTTTCCTTGCATCACTTCTGTTAGCCTTTGTCTCAGATTTTTCAATTAAAAATTATTATTAATAATTACATTTTAAAAGGTTAGAGTTATTTTGGTAATCCTCACTTTGTACTTCTAGCTGTGAAAATATAAATGGATTGAGAACAGCATCCATACTTTAACACACGGTCAAGTAAGCTATCAGGTTTACCTCTCTTTTTCTGATGGTTTCCAGGAGCCGTATAACTCTTGGTAATATTTTACAGACAGTGTATGTGACCCTGCATGGTAAAAGGCAGTGGTGGGAGAAGTATTCAGAGCTGGTAACTAAGGTCTCAACTTGGCCCTCCAGCTAGATGTGGTTTTATGCATCCTCAGCTTGTGAAATGCTGAAAACCACAAAGCACTGGTGGTAGCTGGTGAGGCTGGTGGAACAATGAGACAATTATAGTTTTGGTGCATGTGAAATAACTACAGGAAATATGGACTCATCCGTACTGCCATAGAGAATATAGAGAGAGGTGTGAGGACTCACTACAAAGGACTTGTCATTTATTGTTTGGTGAAAATCTATACTGTTCAATTATTTACTATTTTAGTGCTTATTTATTTTTAAGCCATAAACTCCATCTGCAACAATAAACAGTCTCACTCCCCAAAAATGCATTTATAATACAAATTAAGAAATAAATTTCCATTTCTCAAGAAAGTTGATGAATAATATGTTACTTGTACACAATGTCTGTTGACATTTACGATACTTATCACTCACACAGAAAGTGGAAGAAAAAGACAAAATTGCTCAAGAAGCAATACCATCAATTTTACAAATAAGTAGCTATATTAAGACAGTGCTCTAAAATAAAGATTTAACACATACAGCTGTAGAGGGTATATTTTCATAGCATTTGGGAAGCATGATATTTTATTTAAATCAAATGAATTTTCTCAAAATTAAACTTGATCTTTTTTATTCTAAGATTTATTACACATGCACACAAAGTTAAACCATGGATATCAGTTCCATTAATATATAAGAATTTCAAAATTGTCAAATATTGCCACATTTATCAAATAATGCCAAATAGAAAATGAGTTAAACTAATTTTAATAATGGATTGATTATTTCATGGAATTCAGAAATCAAAGTAAACATTTTAGAAGTTCCTTCAGTTGGATGTGAAAATTCTACCATTATTAAGAATTCCAATAGAAAGTCAGTTAAGTAATCCATTATTTAAGGTAAAATAACTTGCTTTTGTGGCAATAATATTAAAAACATTTTTGAAGCACAGGGTCATGGTGAAAACAATGTTTAACCACATTAAGAAACCAATAAACTGAAATTGTATTTGGAATTTAATAGAAACTGTTTTATAAACCTAAAATATATTTCTATACCCAGAGATATAGGACACCAAAGATTTGAGACAAAACAAATGTTTAGGTGGTATACACTTTGTCTGTTTGTAGCTCATTATCTATAAGATGTTAGAAATATTTGAGGCTTTAATGACCTAGTTTGTAAATGAAGTTGCATGTCTTAAAACGTTATTGAAACTTCCTATAAACTAGGCCTCTTAAATTTGCTTAAATTTTGTATTAAAAATCAGCTCAGAATCTTTATTAAAAGACTTTGATGAGTGCAACATCAAATAAGTAATCTTTTGAAGCTTCTAGTAAGTTTTAGTTATCAAGAATAAAGATTGCTAGGAGGAAGAGAAATATCAGTATATCTCTACAAAAATATGAGGGGTTGAGCAAGTTAAAAATAAAAAGTCAGTGAGTAAGATTTTATTTTCAAATTCTATAAATTTTCTTTAGAATATTATGTGGAAAGAATCATTTGACAGGGCTTCTATTTTTATTTGGATACAGTGTTTTGTTTTCTGTGCATGAACAGAAAACCTTGACAGGTTTTCTCAGTTTTGCAGCCTCGAAGGTTGACAAAACATTCAAAACAATCACAAACGAAGGTAATATATATTGAGTTTTGTTATATGAAAATATTTGTCATAAAGAGGCCCTCTGCATGGAGGAAAAGAACAGTACCTGTAAAACTGTTTGGATTGAAATATTTATACATTTGAATATTTACATATTTCAATACAAAAATAGAAATAGTTACGCATTTCAATATGAAAAAAATAATACTGTTTATCTTCTATGTATTAGTATTTGTTTGGGACTTGGAAATTATCAAAAGGATTTTCTCCTTCAGAAACAAATGATCTACAGAGAAAAGTCATCAAGGATGTCAACAATTTCATTTTTATTAATCATAAAACAAATGTTAGAAGACTGAAGCCTATTTGAGTAAATAAATTAAAATTTATAAGACTATATTGAAAAAATACATTATTTGACTAAATATAATGCAAATGATTTTAGTCATACAGATAAATAAAGAATGGATTAAAGTACCTAAAAATGTACTGGCTAATTATTAATTATTCTACTCTATGTTTTTTATTTTTAGATGAACAATATTTAAAAAAAAAACTTTTTGCTTTATGTATGGGACATTTTTCTTTGTATTTTTTAAAAAACCAATTGAACTGTTCAAAACAGCCTAAAAGAAGATTTCAAGATCTGCCACTATAATAAAATCAAATATAATTAATAAATACATATATATACAATAATTTTAATAGTTTGCCTACTGTCTTTCACTCATAGACATATCCTGGTTTGGACAAACTATTAGGTGTTTGCTTTAACTTTAAATTAGTCAATCAGTTTGCAGAATAGACAACTAATATAAGACTACCAAAAGTGTAGTCTGCTTTCACAGCTGCTAGTAAACATTTTCCTAAAAATTTTTATTTAGAAAAAACTTAAATTTTTACAAAAATCTATAAATTTTAGATTTGTTCCATGCACAACCATGTACATTTACATAGAACTACCAGTCTTTAACAGTTTACCACATACTCTCCTCTGTGTGTGTGTGTGTGTGTGTATTTTTTTTTCCTGAAAAATTTGCTAGTAAGTTGCTGATATTGTAGCACTTCAATAAATTAGACTCATCAGATACTGTTTTATGCTTCAGTACTTAGTTGGTAAAATTTAAATTCACCAAGCTTATATTTTGGTATAGAGTTATGAAAGTCATTCTTTATATCAGTATAGTGTGGGAAGAAAATAAAAATAAAAATTCTCAGCGTTGAATGAATAAATAACATAATCATTTTAAGCATTACAACAATTAATGAATAAATGCACTTATTTTTTCTATATTTAATCAATATTTATTGAGAACCTATTATACCTATTCCTCTTTTATAACAAATATTGAACAAGATAGTCAATGTTCATATACACAGAGTACTTTCAGTCTAGTGGAGTGTGAACAGACAAAGAGGAGATAAGTTCATACTCATGTAATATTTCATTAAGAGCTTTAAAAATCCTTTTGATAATTTCCAAGTCCCAAACAAATACTATTACATAGAGGATAAACTCAGTATTAATTTTTTCATATTGAAATGCATAACTATCTCTATTTTTGTATTGAAATATGTAAATATTCAAATAGACAACTTAAAGTGTTATTTCAGGTAGCATACATAAGACAGAGCTCTCTTAGGAGTTGTATTCAAATGTAAACTTTAAAAAGGTGAAAGTGTGTGTCTTGTGAATATGTGGTGATAGAATGTTAGGATCAGAGGGACCATCGTGTGTGAAAGCCATGTTGAAAAGAAGAGAGGGGCAATACAACTTTAGGGCTGATAATATAGGGACATCACCTAGAAGATGACATGAGAGCCACTGTCAGGTACAGACCGGGTCACATAAGGGTTTTGGCCATGGCCCAATCTTAGATTTATGATTCAGCAAATTACAGCTCTGAGGCCAAAGCTGGCTCATGGGCTGGTTTAAGTGACCTATGAGCCAATATTTTATTTTTTAGATTTTTAAATGTTCATTAATAAACATCAACAACAAAGAAAAATAACATGTAACAGAGAGAGGCAGTATGTGAGCCACAAAGCTTAAAATATTTACTTTCTGGTCTTCAGAGGAGAAAAAAATATGGTAATTCCAGATGAAAGTCATCAGAATTTGAGAGCTGGAGAGTCACATAATATGTATTATATTTTATAATGACTACTTTAATATTAGTGTTGAAAATATTCTGCAGGCAGTCAAGAGCAGAAGCAGAATGATCCATTAGGACGCTATGGCAATGGTCCAGGCAGTAGGTGGGAATGGCTAGGTCTAGGGTGGTAGTTTTGGAGGAGCTGAAAATTTACAGGACTTGGGCTATAACTAGAAGGTAAAATCAACAGAATTTGCTAATTTGGTGAATGAAGATGAGCAAACAGTTTAAAACATGTGCAACTGCTCACTGTGTGGTGTTTTTCTAGGAAGTGACAACCCAGAGTGTGCACATTTTATATCGTGTTTATGTTACAGATAATTTTTTATTTATTCTAGAATTAAACTCCTTTTACCAATTCTACATAATTTTCTCATGCTTTCTATTTTTTAAAGACAATAATCTGTGATGGCAAATGGATGCTAACAAAAGTAATAGTTAAAAGAGTTATTGTATTTATTAAATATCATTATTTTATATATTTCCATTTTGATCATCAGTTACTTTTTCTGGCATCAAATTTCAAAATAACAACTTGGGAGTGGCAAATGTATTTTGTTAAAGACAGAAAATAATGCAGTCATATTCACTTTAAATATGTTTTGTCATTTAACAGACCCTTACTGCTTCTCTACTGGAGTTAAGAAACTATTTTTGTTAATTTGCTTAAGTAACCTAGAAGTGTTTTTCCATTTTGCACAGCTAATCTAAAATGATCATTTTTCCAGTTATTTTAGTTGCCATAAGACAATTTCCAAACTTTTATAGTATCCTTTTTTTTAAAAAAATAAAGTTATGGTCCTTTAAATTCTCACTTTCTTAAAAATCTCAATAGCCTTTGCTATTTTCTGTTTTTACATACATGTGTATATATACATATATGTAAACTAATTTCTTATTATTTCAATGTCAATATTTCCCCAGAATTTTTGTACCACATTACATTCAACCATTTGCTTCCTGAAGAACTTTTAATTTGGCCCAAATTTCTAAAATTTTAGAAACAGTCCTGAAAATGGACTTATCAGGGATATTTCATCAAAATCAACAATTAAAAAAATAAAAAAGAGAAAAATAATTATTCATATCAGATGAGCTTTTCATATTATTGCTGAGTGTAGGTTACCTTTGCAGTAGTAAATTGATCATCAAAAAATTACCTTTAAAAATAATTTTATTTTTCTGATACTCTTTCCTACTGTGTTTCATGGCTACACAAGGAGCATGGATGAGCAACAAGGGCACTCCAATTCTGTTCATCTCAAGAAGGGTTACATATTTTGACTGAATTAGCTAGTTAGTTGTAAAAAACGATTTTACTATTGCCTTCCAAATTTAGCATTTATTTGCCTAGATTGTGCAAATCTAAAAAAATTGACAATAGGAATTTTCATCTGCTTTAGCTCTCTTGGAATTTAAGTCAATATTTCAGATCATGTAAAGATTTTTTTAAATGTATGTTCAACAATCTGTCTGCCCAATGAAAATCCTTCTCTCTTTCATCATTTGCTATTTAAATACTGAAAATCAAACCATTTCTTGCTATAAAGATAATTAAATAACCTCATGTTTTTGTGACTAAAGTTAGACCAGCTGATACAAAATGTTAGATTCTACAGAACTCTAGGGATTGTATTTACACTCTCCAGAACTTGATTTTGTTTTGAGGTGAGCAGAACTTCTATAAGCTTTATGTTTAAGAACTTTGTTTTACATAAACTATATTCAAATCTCAACTCTACAACTTACTCCTATTAGCTCTCTTTATATCTCAGAGCATGAGTTTCTTTTTCTTTTTTTTGCAATAAAGGATTTTAACACTTCTGAGAAGTTTTTACTGAAATAATGATTGTAGACTAATAATAATAAAAGTTGACAAAAATTGGGGTAAATGGAGTTCTTATACATTAATGAATGGAGCTGTCACTTGGTTCAACTACTTAGAAAAATTTTTATGGTATTCACTAGAGCTAAGAATTTCCCTATCCCATGACCCAGCAATTATTAATACAATATGCATGATATGGGCACACAAGAAATGGAGTGCATATGTCCATTCAAAGAATGTTCATAGCAGCTTGATTCCTGATACATAAAATGGAAAATTATCCAAGTATTCTTCAGTAAGAACGTGGGAAACAAATCATGGTCTCTCTAAACCTGCATGAAATGAAAGAGCTACAGATACACAAAGCATAAGTGAATCTCATAGTCTCTATGTCAAGCAAAAGAATCCAGATACATGATAATACATACTTCATGATTTTATTTGTATGAAATTCAAGAACAGACAAAACTAATTTATGGCAATGACAGTCAGAATAGTGTTACATATTGGAGTGTCATATTGGCTCTGAAGTTATTAAAAAAAAAACTTCTGCTGTCATAGAAACTTCAATATATTGATCCCAGTAGTGTTTATTGGAGTGCACACATGCACAATAATTTATCCAGGGGTATATATATGAAAATTCAGCAAATTGTCAAGGAAAAGCAAGCATTTTACTGTATGTAAGTTATGATTAAATAAGAAGTTATATAAAGCAGTTTGAACGGTATCTGACAAATAATGTGCAAACATATTCAGGAGAACATTAGCTATAGGTCAAAATAAGTGTTATTTAAAACCCTTACATACCAATTCCCAATTACATTTAGATAAAAGTGAACATAAACTAGTCACAAAAATACTGTTTAATAATAATTTAATAATTGACCAAGTGTTCTCTAAATTACACATTATAAACAGATGTTTAGAATACCAACTGCACATCAATAAAATATTACACAATTTAATTTAGATGGTAGGAAATATATGCATATTGAAACAATGTTTAGGAGATTTTAGAGAAAAATAATTTACCATCCATCTGTGAAACTGGTAAGATGCTTAATGGAACTCTCATTTAGTGCATAAAACATAAGATTTGACATGGTAGATATAATTGGCATTACTCTTTATAAAAGAGTTGATCCACTTTTAAAATCAAACCAAATTCATTATTTTTTTGACATTAACAGAAATGAAGGTCAGATGCAGTCTGTTGTATTTAATATATTATTTGATAAACTTATTTTGACAGATGTCTTATACAATATTCCTTCTCCAGGAAAAAATATTTGGGGTTTTTTAAGAGTTAAAGTAATATTGTTTTGTATTTTCAGCCAGATTTTATTAGCAATTAGCTGGTGAATATAACAAAAATATGGATTTTTTTTGGTTGGATACCATCTTGCATTAAACATCATAGAGATTAGAGACTCTGATTTTCAGTCCCTATTGAACATTATCTTTATTATAGCTTAAGATATATTTTTTTTATTTTTGTGACATACCCTGTTAGTTCTAAGTAAAAGCACTCAGCATGACTAGGATCACTTTTTATCTACTTTTCTATCAGCAGTTTTTCAGGTACAGCATAGTTACCTATATTATTCACTTACATGTCACTTATCTTCAGGAGCTAATCTGCTACAATTACCAAGAAATGTAAGATCCTAAGTATCTCAACATATTTTTTGTTTTTATCTTTTCTAGCATAATTTTGTTATTTTATGTGACATTTACACTTGTCTCAGGAATGCAAGATTAGGAAACTAAGTGATATGACTAAAGGTGCACCTGGTTTGCTATCAGATCTAAATTCAAATCTAGAGGTATGGCTTACTCATGTAAAATTATTTAATCTCTTTTAACATGGGAATTATAACTACATTACAAGATGTTTGCAACAATAAAGATGAAATCACGTGACTAATTATTGTTCCATAATCAGTTGATAAGTGGCACTTAATTTTATGAAGGTTTATTTCTTACACTGACTTGAAACCCCAGCAAACCCAAGAAGTGACCCACTTATCTAGTCAATGGCCAACTATTGTTTTCAGTAGCCCAAACATTTGGGATTTTCACCTTTCACTGTAACTTTCCCAAACAATTTTCATGAGATTCATACGGCACTTTTTTTCTTTCTTGTTCTCAGCCTCTCAAAGCATGACACTGTGTTTGAACAAGATAGCAAGCCACTGCAAATCCCGTTTGTCTGAACTGCTAAAAAAAAATTAGTTAAAAAATAGACGTTGTCACACTTTTCAGACAAGAAAATGTTTAGCTATTCCATTGTCAGTGTAAGATAATAATATCACACTAAAATAAAGGGACTTTTTTTTCTTAATTTCCATAGCCTATGGATATTCATTTCAATATCTGAGAAAGCAATGACAAGGCAATGTGGAACAGGCACTCTGCTTCATTAGCTAGTTCATCCCACTCTGAATATCTAAGTTTAAGTGCCAATTTCTTCAGAGACAGGATGAAATTTGTAAATTTTATTTCCTCTGTCTCTTCCATAACCAAAACCGCTGGGGGGTTATATACAGTGCCATTCCCCAGATGGCTTATGTTACGATACTATTTATTTATAAAAGAAAGATTGATGTTTGGCAGGAAAAAAATAAAATGGTCCTACAGTGACCTAGAAGACAAAATATGCCCTATACTCCCATATAAAAAAGTTATTTCTCTCTCTGAATAGATATTCCACACGGAGGAAACCGACTCAGAATGTTTCACAGCAGCATGAGTTATTTTCTGGGTCACTTCTTTTTTTTAAATACTTTTCCTGCCTTTGATAAAGTTTCCTTTGCAATGTTTTGGATATTGAAATCTGGGAGTTTCAAAGACTAATCCCAAGGAATCACATTATAGCAAATAATTAATCTTGATATTGGCAATTTCCTGACCTACATATTAAGCTATTGCTTATTTCACTAAACATTTTTCTTCATTAAAGGCAAAGGAAATAAATTCTGAGTTTCATAGATGAAAGAATCTCTCTCTCTCTCTCTCTCTATATATATATATATACATATAGATACATGCACAAAGACACATAGACATATGTACATGCATACATGTACATACATACATATATATGAATACCTGCACACACTTATATGTATAATGTATTTTACGAGTTTATATGTATATACATATATAATCTGTTTATTGTAACATGTGAATTAAAATATAGAGAAAAAATAGATATAAAATATACCTGCATAGGTAGATTTCCTTTCCTATCCTTTCAAAATGGCTTTTTTTTTTTGATAATTGCAAGACACTTTAAAAAAGATGAAGTAAATTTTGCCTGGGAGGATAAATACTTAAAAATTTACTTGCTACTTTGTGTAAGAGACACTGTCCTCAACCTGGACATACTGCTCTTTGTACACTGTAGTGTGTAATTTTGATGTGTCATGCAGGACTTTTTCCCCTCACGAGTTATGTCAGAAATTCTAGGGTGGCTTACGATATTGGAGATATTCAATATTCATTATAGCAAGCACCAATTAAAGAAGAGCAGAATATAATCTAGAGAAGCAATTTCAATATGAAACTGTAACACAATATGTTCATTTACCTTGATTATATTTAGATTTCAAGCCAGCTGCTGTATCATAAACACTGTTTGTTTCATTGCCAAAATTAATGTGCCTAGTCTGAGTTATTTAGAAAAATACATATGCAATTATGTTAAAATTAAAGAAGTTATGAAATATGATTATTAATCAAAATGCTTTACATTGATTTAAAACAAGATAATGCATTTATAAAATGAGTTCTACTGCATCCCCTCTTCAGGTTAATAGTTTGAGAATTCATCATTTTTTATTTTTCTCAGAAGCGAATAAATGTAAATGGTTTAAATTCAAATTTAATAATTCAATAAATTAAATTCTCATATGCTAAGTTACATTTAATCCATGAATAATGATAGTTTTTCAACTTATGTGTGTTTTTAACTTTATCATGCATTTAGTACTGGAGATATTTGTCTTAAATATTCATGATGAGTTAAATAACTTTTTGTGTACATGGAAGTTCAAAGAGCCAATTTTTGTACTTTCTTCTTTCAATTATATTATATATATCCCAGAGGTTAATATAGACATATTGAGAGTAGTGTTGCAGCTTGATACACAATTAGGTAAACTATGGGTCCCTTAAATAATGATAAAGCCATAATCCAATAATCGTGATGCTAAAACATAATTTACTGAATAATACTAATATTAGCTTATATTTGCTGCATGTATGCTTCCAGTGCACCAAGTACAGTGCTAAGTTATACACAAAACACACACACTCATATTTATATGTCAGAGTAAATTTATAATCTTGATATTATTATTCTTACCATCTTACATATTCAGAAAATGAATTTTGGAGGCATTCAAAATCCTGGTATGTTGGTCAAGAACTTACATTTGCAGAGCATTGATCTTAACTGTGATGCTATAGTGATTCATTGTCTGTCTTTCTTTCTTAAATCATTACATTACAATTTCCCCTTGGTTTAAATAACAGCCCTTTTCTCTCTTCATCATTCTTTTATCTCAAACAAAGAGTATGACAGGTATGTTAAAAACTATTATCTATGTGTCTCTTATTGTATACCAAGCTGTTTGAAGTAGTTAACATAATAAATTCATTTAATTCCAATACCAATGTTACAGGAGATGAATCATTTCAATTTTTTAGAGATAAAGAAACAGAGGCATCAACAGAATAAAACTTTCCTTAAATTGCAAAGCCCAATGGTGATAGAGTCATGAAATATGAACCCAGTTTGTCTTGCTCCAAAATCTGTGTTTTCAGTCATCACTGTGCTTTCATTCAAAGCAAGGATACTTGCTCTTTCAAGTAGATTATCATTTTATGTTTATTATTATTGTAATGGAGGAATAAGACATATACCCAGGAAAAATAACTAGCAATATAACTAGACATATACCCAGGAAATATATACTAGACATATACCAAATAACTAGACATATACCCAAGAAAAATAACTAGCAATATAAGCTGAACATGATGAGCGACAATATA
This sequence comes from Pan troglodytes, assembly GCF_028858775.2. Classification (NCBI taxonomy): domain Eukaryota; kingdom Metazoa; phylum Chordata; class Mammalia; order Primates; family Hominidae; genus Pan; species Pan troglodytes. Next base: position 67,587,461 of record NC_072406.2, read on the forward strand.
TAGTATGAATGAGAAGCACTACTGTAATTTAGAAGTAAAAAAAAAAAATCAATTATTTCCCCACTTTAGCTTCCTAATAGCCTTTGTCTCACCTTCTCTATATGTTTATATACAATTCAACATATGTTAAAAATGTTATAGCAATTCGTGCTACCTTTTAACTTACTGAATTTCAGTCATTCACTCTGCTTTGCCTAGCAGTAGCCAAATTACACACACAAGACATGGAAGAAGACAATTTTTTTTTTTTTTTTTTTTTTTTTTTGGAGACGGAGTCTTGCTCTGTCACCCAGGCTGGAGTGCACTGGTGGGATCTCGGCTCACTGCAACCTCTGCCTACCGAGTTCGAGCTAGTCACCTGCCTCAGTCTCCTGAGTAGCTGGGATTACAGGCATCAGCCACCACGCCTGGCTAACTTTTGTATTTTTAGTAAAGACGGGATTTCACCATATTGGTCAGGCCGCTCTCGAATTCCTGACTCAAGTGGTCTCCCAGTTTCGGCCTCCCAAAGTGCTGGGATTACAGGCATGAGCCACTGCGCCCGGCCAGAAATTTCATTTTAGCTTATGTTAGAAATGTAGTAGAAGCCGGGCGCCGTGATTCACGCCTGTAATCCCATCACTTTGGGAAGCCGAGGCGGGTGGATCACGAGGTCAGGAGTTCAAGATCAGCCTGGCCAAGATGGTGAAACCCTGTTTCTACTAAAAATACAAAAAAAAAAAAAAAAAAAAAATTAGGCGGGCATGGTGGTGGGTGCCTATAATCCCAGCTACTCCGGAGGCTGAGGCAGAGAATTTCTTAAACCCGGAAGGCGGAGGATGTAGTGAGCTGAGATTGCGCCACTGCACTCCAGCCTGGGTGACAGAGCGAAACTCCATCTAAAAAAAAAAAAAAAAAAAAAAAATGTAGTAAAGGAGACATGCGTGATAGATTTAAACAAAATGTATATCTAATAACTATCAAATAAAGTATTTCTGTGATAAAATTTATTGTGGAAATATTCATGAATGTCATAGATGAGATTTGCTTTCTCATTGTTTTATTAAACATCTGTGCTTCCATTTTGAAATAATACTTGAAATCCCACTGTTTATCTTACTTTCCTTTGTCAGTCATAATCTTTGAAAATATGTAGTGCAAGTGCTGAACTGCATCTACACTAGTTCTTTCCTAATTAAGAGTTGCAGCATATCACTGAAACAAAAGAAAAATATTTTTATTTTTTCAGGTCCTTAAATTATCTATAGCTTTAGACACTATTGACCAATTGTCAGTGAATCAGAATCTCCTTCCTTACTGTTCTTAATGACTTTGTACAGTTTGTATCTCATTCTGAAGTATAATGGCTACTTTTACTTTCTTAATTTTCCTCACCTCTGCTTAGTGTGATAGCCAGTTTGGATATTCATTGCCTATTACGACCTCCTACACAAGTTTATTCCATTTTTTCCCATCATCCCAGTCATGTACCATTCACACTGTAGTTATCTGAGTAGGTAACATAGTATTACCTCAAAAATCAACATATTAAAATGTAATTTATCTTTTTCTTTCAACTGTCTTTCCCATGAAGTCGACACCACTTACCTTTCAATGGCTTTATATTCTGAACTCATCCTGCTAGATCTTGTTTTAAATGTAAGCCCTATTATCTCTTTCAATAGAGCTCTCAATTATTTCTTCTTTCTTTATGTCTAATGCCTTCAAGTTAGTTCATGCCCTAATGAATTCTCTCTGAATTATCCTAACAGCTTCCTGGATATAATCACAGGTACAATATAAGGACATACAACAAACATAAGGACATAAAGCCAGAGCACACACAATCTCTAATTATAAACTTCAAGGATAAATGTAATTAAATCACATGCTATTAAAAGTATTAAAGTAAAAGTACTTCATTAATGGTAATCGCTTGGCACTTCTCTAAGCCAGATACATTTAGTCCTTAAGAAAAATATTATTTATGTAAAGAAAAATTTTCCATATGGACGAGTTTTGTCTTTCCAAAACACATTTTTTTCAGTCTTACTCACGATGAATTATTTAAATTATGACAATGCTTTTGTAGAATAATTGTGAGATGAGCGAGAATAGCTACTCTAATTTTTTAAACATTTACAAAAAAATAGTGTGCCATGGTTATATTGGAGAAAGAATTTTTAAAAATTATCACCTCTACCCAAGTAATTATATTAACCTATTGTATATCTTTGTATTTGAAACTGTAATTCTTTTGTCACTATTTTTTAAATAGTTACTTAAAATGCTCACCCCTTCTTTTTACTAGGTGAGCCAACTAGTTATGTAAAATAAACGAGTACTTCTCAGAGGCCAGATTGAAACAATTTTATTTAGCTTAAATTCTTTCTAACTACCTACCTTCTTCCTTTCAAAACTTTTATTTTCAAAAAGATATTAAGATACCAGCACTATTCATTTATGTCACATTGATTATGTAAATAAATTGAAAACATTTCCTTACAAATTAAAAGAGAAAAAAATAACTGTAAACTCACTTGCAATAACCCTGATATTTTTATCTCTATTTATTTGATAAACAGCATCTTTTTGCTCTAAAACAGACTTTTGAATACTTGCAGAAGGAAATCCAGATTTTGATTAAATTTTCTATGGATTGCTACGCAATTCTGTATGTATCATGGTTCCTTAATAATTCCACTATAAGTTTCAGATTGAATAAGATGGTTGTGGATAGACTTGGACTTCAACACTGTAGCTTTATATAAGTCATTTGAACCTTCAGATTCTTAAAAATGCCATAATATCAGTATAACACAATAATTTTTTGATTCTGGGTCACCAAACAAAATGTTCATAAAAAGTCATTTATCCAGTGTTAGTGGCTACGTAATAGAAGCAGGTGGAAATAAATATTTTTTATCATCTGCTTCTACACATCCTCCTGGTTCAGGGCCTAAATAGCAAGTGTTTATTCCTGGTAACTACATTATCTTCTTGAAATGATATATTTTGCTTTTAAGTGGTATTACAGTGAGCTAGAAGTTATAATATATTCCCATTATGCATCTAATATTTATTTGAATGTACCCATTGATAAGATACCATACTTATATATCAATGTTTCATAATTCTCTAAAATGGATGGATATAAAGATACAGATACATTTAAAAGGTAACAAATCAATATTAGTGCAGTTATTAAGGCTGAATATAATGCGCTGAATATTTAGACATCTATGTAAAAGGGAAATCTGTGGTTCTGTGTTCTGCCTTAGGAGGTAGAAAAAGATAGATAGATATAGATAGATAGTGAATGGTAAGAAATCAATGGACCAAACAACGATCTGCAAATCATGGTTAGTTATGAAGTGTCTTGCAAGTAATATGTTCTTCTTCACTGTTAAGGTAGCTGATAATTTTTTGCAGTTGCTCTTCAATAAACCACTATTATTCATTCTCAGTTTAAGTAGTTCTACTCAGTAGAATTTACGTTGCAGATTGATATGGTTTGGCTCTGTGTCTCTACCCAAATTTCATGTCGAATTTTAATCCCCATGTATTGGAGGAGTGGCCTGATAGGTGGTGACTGAATTCAGGGGGCGGACTTCCCCCTTGCTGTTCTTGTGACAGTAAATGAATTCTTATGAAATCTGGTTGCTTTAAAAGTGCTGTTTTAAAAGTGCTCATGAGATCTGGTGTTTAAAACCTGCTTTTTAAAAATAAGTTATTTATTTATTTTGTTATTTTTTGAGACGGAGTCTCGCCCTGTAGCCCAGGCTGGAGAGCAGTGGCGCGATATCAGCTCACTGCAAGCTCCGTGTCCTGGGTTCACGCCATTCCCCTGCCTCAGCCTCCCGAATAGCTGGGACTACAAGGCACCCGCCACCACGCCCAGCTAATTTTTTTTTTGTATTTTTAGTAGAGATGGGGTTTCACCGTGGTCTCGATCTCCTGACCTCAGCATCTGCCCGCCTCGGCATCCCAAAGTACTGGAATTACAGGCGTGAGCCACCGCACCCAGCCAAAAGCTGCTTGTTAAAAAGCACTGCGTAGTGCTTTCCCCTTTGCTCTCCCTCTCTCCTGCTCTGTCATTGTAAGTTGTGCTTGCTTCCCCTTTGCCTTCGCCATGACTAAGTTTCCTGAGACTTCCCAGCCACGCTTCCTGTACAGCCTGCAGAACTGTGAATCAATTACACCTCTTTTCTTCATAAATTACCCAATCTCAGGTAGTTATTTATAGCAGTGTGGGAATGATCGCAGAAAATTGGTACTAGGAGTGGGGCATTGCTATAAAGATGCCTGAAAAGGTGGAAGCAACTTTTGGAACTGTGTAATGGGCAGAGGTTGGCATAGCTGGGGGGCTCAGAAGAAGACAGGTAAATGAGGGAAAGTTTGGAACTTCCTAAAGACTTGTTGAATGGTTATGAACAAAATGCTGATAGTGATATGGACAATAAAGTCCAAGCTAAGGTGGTCTCAGATGGAGATGAAAAAGTTATTGGGAAACAGAGCAAAGATCACTCTTGCTATGCTTTAGCAAAGAGATCGGTGACATTGTGCCCCTGATCTAGAGATCTGCAGAACTTTGAACTTAAGAGAGATGATTTAGGGTATCTGGCAGAAGAAATTTCTAAGCAGCAAGGCATTCAATATGTGGCCTGGTTGCTTATAAAAGCCAATGCTCATTTAAATAAGTAAAAACAACTTATATTTAAAAGGGAATGAGATCATAAAAGTTTGGAAAATTTGCAGCCTGACCATGTGGAAGAAAAAAAAAAAAAAATTCTGGGGAGAAATTCAAGCCCACTGCAGAAATTTATACAAGTAAAGAAGAGCAGAATATAAATAGCCAAGACAATGGGGAAAATGCCTCCAGGGCATTTCAGGGACCTTTGTGGCAGCCCCTCCCATCACAGACCTGGGGACCTAGGAGAGAAAATGGTTTCATGGTCCAGGCCCAGGGACTTGCTGCTCTTTGCAGCCTCAGGACATAGCACCCTGCATCCCAGCTGCTCTAGCTCCAGCCGTGGCTGAAAGGTCCCAAGGTACAGCTCAGGCCATTGCACCAGGGGGTGCAAGCCCTAAGCCTTGGTGGCTTCCACATGGTGTTGGGCCTTCAGGTGCACAGAAAGCAAGAATTGAGGTTTGGTAGCCTCCACCTAGATTTCAGAGGCTGTATGGAAATGCCTCAATGTTCAGGCAGAAGTCCATTGCAGGGGTGGAGCCTTCATGGAGAACCTCTACTAGAGCAGTGTGGAAGGGAATGTGGGGTTCGTGTCTCTACACATTGTTCCCACTGGGGAACTGGCTAGTGGACCTGTAAGAAGAGGGCTACCATCCTCTAGACTCAGAATGGTAGATCCACTGCCAGCTTGCACTGTACACCGTGAAAAGACACAGGCACTCAACACTAGCTCATGAAAACATTCATGGGGAATGTACCCTGCAGAGCAACATGGAAGGAGCTGTCCAAGGCCTTGGGGGCCCATCCTTTGCATCAGTGTGGCCTAGATGTAAGACGTGAAGTCAAATGAGATTATTTTGGAGCTTTACAATTTAGTGACTGCCCTGCTGTGTTTTGGACTTGCAAGGGGCCTGTAGCCTCTTTATTTGGGCCAATTTCTCCTGTCTGGAATGGAATCATTTACCCAATGCCTGTAGCCTCATTGTATCACGGAAGTAAGTAACTTGAACTTGTTTTTTTATTTTACAGGCTCATAGGTGGAAGGGAATTGCCTTGTCTCAGATGAGACTTTGGACTTGGACTTTTGAGTTAATCCTGGAATGAGTTAAGACTCTGGGGGACTTTTGGGAAGGCATGAATGTGTTTTGAAATGTAAGAAAGACATGAGCTTTGGGAGGGGCCAGGAACAGAATGATATGGTTTGACTCTATTTCCCCACCCAAATCTCATTGAATTGAAATTTCTAGCGTTGAAGGAAAGACCTGGTGGGAGTTGACTGGATTATGGGGGCAGATTTCCTCCTTGCTGTTCTGATGAGAGTGAATTCTCATGAGATTTGGTTGTTTGAAAGTGTGTAGTGCTCTCCACTTCACTCTCTCTCCTGCCTCACCATGTTAAGATATGTGGGCTTCCCCTTCCCCTTCTGCCATGATTATAAGTTTCCTGAAGCCTCCCTGCCATGCTTCCTGTAAAGCCAGTGAAACTGTGAGACAATTAAACCTCTTTTCTTCATAAATCACCCACTCTCAAGTAATTCCTTATAGCAACATGAAAACAGACTAATACAGAGGTCTAGAGATTGATTAATGACCTAGGTATGATATACTTCATTTTGTATCCTTAGTATAGTGACTGGTTGAGCAACAACATATAACCTGAGGCCAAACAATGAGTTCCTTAGAAAACGAAAGATTTCAGGAAATTATTACTCTTTCTGCTAAGTAGCTACACTCATAGAATATAAGGCTGGAAATATCAGAAGCTACTTTTGTCACACAAGGTAAATAAGACCTCCATACTCCCTAAAAATGAAGTCACTGGGGTCACGCAGAGCCTGAAGATGAATAAATCACATAATAAGATGATCTGAATCATTAATTCAAGCCATGCAAGAACCAGCCTTACTCCTGTTTCAGTTATGCATACTAGTTTAAGTTGTGTTTCTGTTACTTGCAATTGAGGGGGGAAAAAACCCAAAATGTAGGAGAAAATATTGCTAATGATTTATTATATAAGCACCTTAAATTATGTCAATTGCATCATTATTGTCATTTACTTCTTCCCCTAATGACTTGTACACTGGATGAGAATGTAGAGTTTAAGGTCTTCCAGGAACACCTATGAAAGACTGAAATTGTTGTGGATGCTTTGGCAGAAAGATATCAAGGACTTTTGCTCTGATGTAGTGGTTGTCTACTGCTGGTCCACATACTATTGATGTTCATTGATGACATTCCACTGATACGTGAAAAAGTGGGAAAATAGATTATCAGATGAGTTATTCACAAAGTCAAATGCATTCACTTGGAAGAGCTCCCTTTCCTTCTCAGATTATGACTTCTAAGCTTTTTTGGTGGAACACTGCTTTTTCTTTTTTAAATGAAATAATACCTTTAATAAATAGGTTTGTTTGTCTACTTTACAATGTGCTTTTTTAAAATTTTGCATAATAAAAGGCCAGTTTTTCTGTGCTGCACTTTCAAAGAATTTAAAGTTTTTCATTTTTTCCCCCTAGGTTTAGAAAATTCTGGGATAAACTGCTTGTAGTAATTTCCTTGAAAGTGTTTATGGTATCACAGCTGTCACTAGAGATTTTAACCAACCATCTGAAGTGAAGTATTCTCTAAAGATAATGCTGAGAGACTAGTATTAAGCCATTTGCTGAATTAAAGATAGAAAAATTTTGAACGGATGAAAGCTACCAATGTATGGAGCTTCTGAAAGCCATGATTACCAGGGGCTGCTGTGGCTTCTGTAGTGTTATTGGAAACTTCATCTACGCAGAGCCAGTATAAATGACCTCCAAGATGGCGAGTCAAAAAGCAGCCACGGGGAAATACTTTTGCCAGGATTTGTAGCTGCTAGGGTAGAGACAGCAAATAAAAGACATGCTTTTCTCCCTTCCATCACCCATGGCAGATATAGCTAATTTTAAACCATGTGTTGTGCAAAGATGAATACTACTTCCCATTATAGGCCTAAAGATAATATAGTGCTCCAGTTACAAGGTATGTGCCTTTCTGCTTCAAACACACTGTTTATACATTTCTCTGTGATGCTGGAGCGGAACACTGCAAACCACATTTCTATTCATTAATTGCCTCCACCTATTGAAGAAAGGAGGTAGGGGGAGAAGGCAAGTTTGAAAGAGACAAATGGACACTCTCCTTGTTTGCGTTCATTTCTTGTCCATGTCACTCTACTTGATGTGGTTTGGCTCTGTGTCCCCACCCAAACTTTATCTTGAATAGTAATCCCCCCGTGTCAAGGGAGGGACCTAGTGGGATGTGAAGAAATCATGGGTTTCCCCCATGCCGTTTACATGATAGTGAGTTCTCACAAGATCTGATGGTTTTATAAGTGTTTGGAAGTTCCTGCTTCGCTATTCTCTCTCCTGCCTGCTGTGAAGAAGGTGCTTGCTTTCTCTTCCACTTCCACCATAATTGTGTGAGTTTCCTAAGGCCTCCCAGGCCATCTGAAACTGTGAGTCAATTAAATCTCTTTCCTTCATAAATCATCCAGTCTTGGGTATTTTATAGCAGTGTGAAAACACATACTTAACAATGCTTCTAGTTCCTTACAATACCATCAATTCAATCTCATTAAGAGTTTTACAGATAAAAATCAGTCTTATCATGCCCCTCTGAGATACCAGCGCCAGCATGCCCTAGTGCCCTCCTGAAAGGCTTGGACTCTAGCTCCTCCTGGACTCTTCTTGGTTCTGAGAAATATCAGTGTCCTTTTTCAAAGGGATGAGTGTCAGCTCTGTAGGGCTTCTCTTTTAAACTTCTAATTCCATAAATTCTACAACTTCCATTTGTTTTCTCAGCCTTAAGGATAGTAGCTGATTTCTGGATTATTATTATTATTACTATTATTATAACAATATTATGAGTTCTGATATCTCAGAAGTGAATTAATCTCTCATATCTTACATATATATTTAATCCTCACAATAATGCTACGTGGAGAGTCCTATTATTACCCATATTTTTAAAGATAAAGGAAATGAAACTGAAAATACGATATTTGACTTGCCTGTGGCGAGATGTGAGTCATCAGAAGCCGACATTAGGAACAGCAGTGGGGAATGTTAAAAAAGGAAGGCTTCCTTGCTCAGAAATCACTAGACTTTTCTGTCATCTCAGAATAGTCCTCTGGTATAAACAACTGTGGGTCAGAGAGGGGCCATGGTAGTTGGCTAGTAGTAATCCTTTAAATATCTTTCTCATTAAATAGAGATAAATATTTTCCCAAGAAGACTAAGTAGATTGGACATTTCCGAAACTTTGGAAAGATTCCTAATATCCACTGGAGAGCATAGCCTGGGATAAAGATGATTTCTACCTGTATTGTACCAAATTTTTAAAAAGTGTTCTACTCAATTAAGGCCACCTGGTTTCTACCCCAAATTTCTCCTTTCTAAAGTGCTGTGTTATTTACTGTGATTCTAAGAGATTTGGTGGTTAAAATGCAATACATTTCAGCTGGGCTTGGTGGCGCATGCCTGTAATCCCAGCAATTTGGGAGGCTGAGGCAGGTGGATTGCATGAGTCCAGGAGTTTGAGATCAGCCTGTGCAACATAGTGAGATCCTGTCTCTATTTTTATTTTAAAAATTAATTTATAAAAATTATATATAGTGCATTTATTATATATTAATCATATACTTATATTTTATAATGTAATGTATTAAATGTGTAGTTTAAATATTTAACATATTTAAAGGATTTTATACTAATATATTTATTTTACATATTTAATATACTCAAGGGTTTTAAATATTTAATATATTCAAGGAAGACTTTTAAATATTTAATATATTGAAGGAAGTGTTTAATGTATTGAATTTTATGTATATATGTGTATATATACACATTTGTACAAATATACACATTTGTTTACATATACACACATGTATATATATACATATGTACGTGTATATATATACATATAATGCAATACATTAAATATAAAACTCTTCCTTGGATCTCAGCATAGTTATTGGTAGTTTGGAAGTGCTTATGCCATTACCATTTATAAATGCAGGGCTAATATCTTCATTTCAATTATCCTTAGAAAAGGCTACTAATGATATTTACTCTATATATACTTTGTCCATATAATCTTATTGATCAAATATTACCAAGGAGAATGATCTGCTAAAGGTCTATAAGACCCAGTTAAATGGCTCCAGAAAATCTAAATTTGCAAAGGCTGGAGAGATCCTAACTTCAGAGAGAAAACTGAGTCAGGAATGCACAACTTTTGTGGACTCCAACATACACTGCATACAGTCACTGGTACCTTTTAATAGTATGAAAATAAAAAATCTTTATCAAGGACTCAGACTGTCATAGCTATCATTCTAAGTATGAATCATGTTTAATTTTTTACAACAGTTCTATGTGGTGAGTACTATTATATCCACATTTTACATACTAAGAAAACTCAAATTTAAAACTATCTGAGACCCACACGGTTATATTATTTTTTCAAATAACTATGCTTGGATTAAATCTATTAAATAATTTTTAGAATTATAATGCCAACAGATTTTTCTACACAAATTTGGCTTTTATTTTTTCTGTTTTGTAAATATTTGTTTGTTCTCTGGAAGTTGGTTGAATAAACAGGCTCCTCAGATATCCTCAGATCTTACTTCCAAGCAAGCCAACTATTTATATGCAATTATAAGAAGTATAATTTCAAGAATTAGTATGATAGAGAAGTGATAAAAATAAAAGAAATATTAAAATAAACCACTTACGTAAAAGTTACAATAAATTCCAATTAACTCAGTATGAAATATTATTTTGCAAAGCTTATTTAATAAATTATAACAGATATCTATGATAATATAAACCTAAAGTACTTAGAATTCTCAATTAAAGCAATTATAAGGCATCCCTCTGGAAATCGGTCTACTTATTCCTGGAAAACAGATTTCTACAAGAATCTGGACTCAGTAATAACAATGATAGCAACATATGTAGGACATATAATTATGTATTTTTATTGAGAATCTAATAGGAGATCTAATATATATATGTGTGTGTTCATATATACTTATATATATTTTCAAATATAATATTAGTTAATAGTCTGTTGAAATATTTGATACACTACAATTTTTATATAATCCAATAATGAATGCAAGAAACAAGCAAAATTTTAAACATATTTTTGAGGACATTAGGTATATTATTGCTTTCAAACTTTGTCAAGATTCGTAATATTACTGATAAGATACAGGATTCTTTCCTTCCTGTTTAATTGCTTACCACCCCCACCCTCAACACACACACATAAGAAAGCATATTGCATGTATTTTGGTGTTTTTACCTTCCGTATTAGCCGTTTTCACGCTGCTGATAAAGATATAACTGGGACTGGGCAATTTACAAAAGAAAGAGGTTTATTGAACTTACGGTTCCACATGGCTGGGGAGGCCTCACAGTCATCGCAGAAGGCAAGGAGGAGCAAGTCATATCTTAAGTGGATGGCAGCAGGCAAAGAGAGAGCTTATGCAGAGACTCCTGTTTTTAAAACTATCAGATCTCGTGAGATCTATTCACTATCACGAGAACAGCATGAGAAAGATCCACCCCCAAGATTCAATGATCTCCCACTGGTTCCTTCCCACAACACGTGGGAATTATGGGAGCTACAATATGAGATTTGGGTGCGGACACAGGGCCAAACAATATCACCTTCGTAATTTTGAGATGACACATTTTACAACCCTCCTAAAACTTGTAGGAAGGCTCATGATGAAAAACAGAAACAAAACAGATCAAAAGGAAATACTGATATTGCAAATTGCTTGGCAGTTTTTGTTTGTTTTTCAGATTTCAGCACTCCAAATCTGGAAAACTTAAAAATGTATGTATTTAATTTAAATGTCAAGTTGTGATCTATCTTTTGCTTGGATGGAGTGATAAAAGATCACTACTTTTCCAAGTCTCTTTCCCATAAGTCAGGTATGGTGCACTCCACAGACACTGATGGCAAACGCCATCATCTGGAAGGCTAATTTTAACCAGAAAAGTCTGGGTTAGTAGTTTTCTCTCAGCTTGTCTTTAGTTAGTTACTTAACTTGAGTTTCGGTGCAGGCTTGGGACTAAAGTAAAAAGAATTTTGTGGGTTTGAGGTCAGACTATGTGAACTATTGATTCTTTCTCTTCACAATTAACATCACATAATGCTATAATTAATATAAGTGCATTTAAAACTTAGACTACAACTTTAGACACATTTTGGAGCAGTCTGTTTTCCTATTCAAGTTGGTAATATCTACATTTAAATACTTATATCACATATTAAATAATGAAATATCATTCTGATGTTGTTTTAAAATCAGAGGTCTTTAAATATCTGAGTACTTCAACATGGAATCAAAGTTATTGCCTGAATAAATAATTTTGAAATTTTGGAAAATAGGAAATTAAGCTAAAAGTAGATAGATATGATGAATGATTTTTGACCTCTTAAATAAATCTCATAAATGTGAATTTTTATACTAATTTGTGGACTTTTTTGATAGAGTTAGTCAGGTTCAGATCTCTCTATATTGATCTCTCTTTCTCTTTGTTTCTCTCTATATATATCAGAATACGCATAATATTTTCTCTCACACCCTTCTAACCCAAGAATCAAGTAATAATCATCAAAGTAAGCACTCAGAGACTCTTTGCCATCAGAAGTCGGGAGTAATTACTTCTCTGGAAAACTTTGTTATTTATTAAATAGTAATTTAGCACCTACAACATGATGAATTTGCTTAATCATTTTTTGATATAGCAGGAATAAGACATATATAGTCCATATCAATATGGAACTTGTATGCCATATGTTGAGACACATACAGTTTAGTAGTATGGTTTTACGTTACACTCTCCCCTAAATCTCAGTCTCCCCTAAACCTCAAGAGTATTCCCTAAACCTCAGAAGACTGAAGCATATTTGCCTAAATTAGTAGTTGTCAGGTCCGAGTAACCACTATGCATTTCACATTGCTAAGAATGGCTCCGTTATTTAGCCAGTCAAGCCTAGAAACTTTGAATTTGTTGTGGCCCAAGTAGTCTTAATGCCGAATTTCTGATGGACTGATTGATTGATTGACTACCAAGTTCTCTTTCCAATTACTAAAGTCATTAAGGGCACCAAATTAAAATATAGCTAAGCAATTTTTCTACTCAGATAGTTATAATTAGTGGGAAGATATTTTTTTCTTTTTTTTGAAAATAAAATAGGTTCAAATTAATAAATACAGGCTGGATGCCATGGATTACGCCTGTAGTCCCAGCACTTGGGAGGCCGAGGCGGGCATATCACCTGAGGTCAGGAGTTCAAGACCAGCCTGGACAACATGGTGAAACCCGTCTGTATTAAAAATACAAAAAAATTAGCTGGGTGTGGTGGCACACACCTGTAATTCTAGCTACTTGTGAGGCTGAGTCAGGAGAATCACTTGAACCTGGAAGGCAGAGGTTGCAGTGAGGCGAGGCTGCACCACTGCACTCCAGCCTAGGTGACAGAGTGACAGTCTATCTCAAAAAACAAACAAACAAACAAAAAATTAATAGATACAGATATATATTTTTTAACTCATGGGATTTACTGTAATGAATGAATAAAAGATGCTTGAATATTCTATAATTTCATAGTATTCTTTTGCTTACTTTCTTGGCAGAGATGTAAAAACATATTGATTATACAGAGTAGATACTTATTTTGTAGAAATAAAAGTGTATGGAGAAATCTTTGCAGATGTATTTATCAATATAAATGGAAGAACATTTGTTGCCCACTAAATAAATAAATATTGGAGATATTTCCATACAAGTGTTCTGCTTATCAAAAGAAAACAAAATCAAAACCCTTGTTCCATCCTTTGTTGCCCTTTAGCTGCCACTGTGTTATCTCCACAAGTATGATCTTGTAAAGAGTCATCTCTGGATTCAAACTTTTTCCACTCAACTCTCATTCTTCTCATACCACAACCTGCTTCCCACCTCTCACATTCACCTCCCCCCACATACTCTAAACTTAGTAATTTCAATAACCTTCTATGTCTTTGCTTTCAACTTGCTCATATTTCTCCAACATTTTCCAGGTAATTCTCAATTTTAGAATATCTTTTCCCAATATTGGGAAAAAGAGGGAAAAGATATTCTAAAATTCCCTTCTCACTTATATAGATGTAGGACTCCTTAGCCAGGAATACTGCTACTCCTTTAGCAAATCATACACTTTTTTTGTCTCCCTGCTTTTCACATATTTGCTCCTATTCAAATTTCCTTTCCTACATACCCCTGGGATGCCTTCCATGATTATGAAGTAGGTGCTTAAGGAAGGTTGACAAAATGAATTGTTTAAAACCTATTATTTAGTTATTTAACAATATTGTTGACAAGTTACTATATACCATGCACTATTTTAGGTACTATGAAGGAAACGACATACATGCTCCCTTATATCAAGGAGATACAGTATAGTTGGGCAAGTAAAAGGAAATAATGAACTAAATTAAAATTACAACTGTAATAAGCACTATGGAGATGGGAAATAGTAACATGGGTCCATTTATAACACAAATATCTGTTATATTCTGGGGGACTGAAGGTTTTCTTAAGGAAGTGACATTTGAACTGAGATAGAAACAAATCATATAAACAGGATAAAAAAGAAAAGGGTCAAGTGAGAAGACTGTTAAATGATGATGAATTTACACAGGCAAAGAAAGACCTTGTAACATGATGCATTCAAGGCACTGAAACAACAGAGTGGAGGCTGGTGGAATGTGTAAAGGAGATGGAGACAGGATTGTGGCTTCTGTAGAAGTGGCTTGAACTGAGATGATGCAGAACCTTAAAAACTGTCTTTTATTCTAAGAGCAATGAAAAGACATCAGATGATTCTAAAGAGAGAGATGACTTGAAAATATGTATCTTTAAATCCATCACTCTAACATATTTGTGAAAAATGGAGAGTAGGACTCAAGGACAGATACAAGGAGACAAGTAAGGAGGCTATTGTACTGGTCTATGGTAAAGGACGATGTGAGCACAAGTGAAGGTGATGGATGAGGACGTGAGGATAAGTGGACAAATTAAAGATAATGGAGGGGTGGGATAAAAACCGTCATAACTTAGTATTGGTTTGGACATATGAAAATGAGGGAGGAAATAATCCAGGACCACTCCTGGGTATTTTGTTTGTGCAGTGGATGAATAAATGATTCTATTCATTGATATACATAATGGTGGAAAAGAACTAGACTAATAGAATTGAAAGTTGAGAAGGGGCATGGGAGAGATTACAAATTATGTTTTTTTAAATAACATGAGTTTTAGTGTTTGAGATTAATTAGTGAAAATACCAATTTAGTATCTGGATATAAGCACTATGCTCAAAAAAGCGATCCATGCTAAAGATTTGTATGTGTGATTCATGCATATGTTGTTGGTAGTAAAATCATGGATCAGATATCCTAGAAAATAAGGAGACAGAGGAGGAAGAAGTGAAAAGATTCTAGAACTAAACCTTGAAGAAATTCAAGTTTAATATGATAGAAGAATGAGTGTGCAAGAAATTAAGAAAGAACAGCCTAAGAACTATGAGAAGAACCAGGAAAGCTATCATAGAAGCCAAAAAAGAGGGGTTTTGGGAAGAGGCATAAATTTCAAAAGCTTAAAAATGAAGAAAAAAAACACAAGGAAAATGAGATCCAGAAAAAAAATCAATTGAGATAAATGAATGTAATTACTAATCCAATTAAAATTTATAGTGTTACAGCAGATGATGCCACATTATACTATAGAGGACAGAGTCATGGGGTCAGGAATAACAGAAAATTAAACCTAACATCAAAAACAATCTTATAATCTAGAAGTTAAGGCACTTATGAAGTTTTTAACCCCAGAAAATAGTAGATAAATAAAAGTAAAATGAATACATATGTTAATTTTTTTGAAGAAAAGATCACTGAAGTATTTGAGGAAAGTATAAGAGACCACAACATTTAAAACATAATTTGAAGAACATAGACAATAGCAAAGGAAGCATAGACATCTGGTAGAAACGACCAACACATAATATCAGAACTAATAGGGAAATGGTGTAGTTGAAGCATGGAGGAATTTTGCGGGGGAAAAAAAAAAAGCTAATTGAATTTGGCTCTCACGATTTTTTTTTTCTTTTTTCTTTTCTTCTCTTTTCTTTTTTTTTTTTTTTTTTTTGACAGAATCTCGCTCTGTCGCCAGGCTGGAGTGTAGTGGCGCGATCTGGGCTCACTGCAATCTCTGCCTCCCGTGTTCAAGTGATTCTCCTGCCTCAGATTCCCTAATAGCTGGGACTACAGCCGCGCGCCACCACGCCCAGCTAATTTTTGTATTTTTAGTAGAGATGGGATTTCACCATGTTGGCCAGGATGGTCTTGATCTCTTTACCTCGTGATACGCCCGCCTCGGCCTCCCAAAATGCTGGGATTACAGGCGTGAACCACCGTGCCCGGTCTGATGATTCTTTTAATAACTGACTGTAAATATAGAGTCCCTCTCCCTGTAACCCCCTTGAAACGTTTTTGATTTATAAGCAGATAACTAATCAGAACATATTGATGTTTTTAAGAAGATTCCTCAGGGCAGCTTGAATGGAGGGAACAGAGACTAGCATCAGCCCAGCTAGCCTTAGAAATGGCAGGGTCAAGGTAATGAAGATGTGATGAAGGCAGTGGTAACAAGAATGAGACCAAAGGGGAAAGTGGGAGAGAGCTTGAAGGAGAAAATGGAAGTCCTCTGTGAATAACTGGATAACATGGATGATAGGTTAATATTATAAAGGATGCCATATTTCAAGTGAATAGAATGCCCCACCAATACAGAAATGGAATTTAGAAAAAAGCCAGTAAATAGCCAATGTATAATTGATTAGCAACTGAGTGTTAAAACATAATGCTTTTTCTAATAAGAGCTTAAATTCTGTTGAAATGTAATCATTTGCATTTCCAATGATAAAACACACAAGGAAAGCTAGTAAACAATTCATTTGGAAAATATAAACATTTAGGGAAAAAGAAATTCACATAGAGCTATCAAACTAGTGTTAAGTGCTTGGCTAACAGTTCAATACTGATTACTTTTCCTCTCTCTCTACCCAAATATTGCTTCTGAATATATGACCTTGAATATATTTGCAAAGGATGATTGATATTTCTAAATAGCATTAAGTGAAGTTATTTTCCACTCAAAGACCAAATATTAACATTTTCAGATTAAAATTATAAACCAAGAAGCCAATAAAGCGGGCAGACACTAAATATATACAGACAAATTGACTTAAAGTGAACAAAGAAAGTTACTATAATGAGTTAACCCATAAGGAAAACCTACGTATATGTAAAACCTAGAAATTCGGACTTAAGTTATTTATAGAAATGATACAGAAGGTAGAAAGAAATCATTTATGCAGATATTGAAGGTAAAAGAGTCCTCGGCAGCTTCCCTTTTAACAAAAAGCAGCCCCCCAAATAAATTCTTTTCTAACAAAGAGCAGCCTGAAAAATTGAGCTGCAAACCTAGACAAGCAAGTTGGAAGCTTGCACGGTGGAATGCCGGCAGCTGTGCCAATAGAAAACAGCTACCTGTGGGCCAGGCATATCCAACATGGAGGCTCCATCTTCTTTTTTGTTGTTACCACATGCACAGTAAAGAAATGGGCAACATGGTGCAGCTCAGGCAGAACTGCATAATAAAAGATTAGGTTGAGGGAGGCCAGAAATTTGCACCCTATGCAGGTGGCACATCTAGTCCTAACCAGTTTTTCACAGCCTATGCAAATGACACACCTAGTCCAACCAGTCTTTCCTACCCTGTGTAGATGAGACATCACCTCTTCACCAGCTCATCTATAAAAGCTGCTTCATTTTACTGCAGATCCAGTAACCCATTTCTCCAGGACCCCTCTCTGCAGCATCAGAGAGCAATTCTCTTTCTTTTGCCTATTAAACTTCCACTCTTAACCTCCCTCTTTGTGTGTCTGTGTCCTTGTTCTCCTTGACTGTGGCTGTGGGACAACGAACCTTGGGTGATACTCCAGACAATGAAACTGTTTCAGAAAGAGATCCCTATAATCAGGAATGATAATTTAAATAGTTAACAAGGGGAACTTAACATCAGTAACTGACTAAACAGAGCGCATGAACTGAGTGGGAATGACAGTCAGGGATGTTCCTGCTCTGTGAAAGATTAAATTTGATGCTAGATTCTGGGAAGCTCTGGGTCATGTGAGTAGGGGTCCATAAAAGTCAGCAGAGTAGCATAAGCCTGAAGTTCTTCAACAACAGGTTAAGAAATACTGCAGTTCTTTAATCATAGGCGGGTCTCTACCACAATGTACCATCTGAATGTCAGCACTGGCTATAGTCCTACTTTCTATTCAAAATCTATCAAATAATTTTTTTCCTAAAATAAATTTTTTTACTTTCCACCTTAAAGGTTATATTATTCAGGGAATAGTTTTTAGTAAATTACAGCATGTATTCTCATTATAAGGTAGAACAGCAGAGCTCAACATTACCTCACCAAAGTGTCCAAGCTAGAAACCTTCTTATTCTTCCTAATTCCTTCTGTTCAAACACATAAGCATATAAAGACATGATTAAAATAGCGTAATGGTTCTTTTACTGAACTGTGAGTCGCAATTTCTGGCGTAGAAATTAAGTGTTTGACTCATCTTTTCATTGTATCAGCTGGCATGGTTTTGGGATCATAGCAGATATTTAGACAATGAAAATAGATGGTTGGATTAAAATATGTGCATACATAGGTATGAGGATGGATGGATAGATCATTATCATCTATTAGTTTCACGAATCTTCATTTACACTACCTAAATGAATAACTTCATAGAGCTACTTGGGAAGTTCTCCCCTTGCAGTTTATGGAAGAAGCTTTTCCTTGATCAGATAAGTATTATTTCCTTGAGTGTTTGGTAGAACATTCGATTAAAACAGTTATCAGGGGTGTACTTTCATCTAAACATTTCAAGTCACCAATTCAATTTTGTTAATGTTTATAATACCTTTCAGATTTTCTATGTTAACTTTGAGTTCATTTTTATAAGTTAAATTTTTTACATTTGTGTTTTTTAGTGTTTACATTTTTTGGCAAAAATGTATCTTATATTTTTAATCTTTTAAAAACCTTAAATATATGTTATATTTATATTAAGTCCTCTTCCCTTTCTAGTATTGTTTATTTATGTTTTCTTGTTTTCGCCCCATGGTCAATTTCACAAAAACTTTCTAATTCTTCTTAATGTTTACAATACAAAAACTTTTAGTTTATTGAACTTCTTTATTGCATTTGTTATTTTATTATCTTCTATCATAACTATCACTTTCTTCTTTCTTATTTCTTCCAGCTTATTTTGTTTTTCCTTTATAATTTGATTAGCTTTCTATTTAATTCTTAATTTTCAGCATTTTTGTTTCCAGTATAAACATTAAAAATCAAACTGACTTTAGCTATATTGCATGCATTTTGATATGTGATGTTATTATTTCAATTCTAAGCATTACCTAGTTTCCATTAGAAGCTCTTCTTCAACTCAAAATTATTTAGAAGTTTATTCCTAAATATATGATATTTTATGTTATCTTGTTATTGATTTCTAGCTTAAGTGCATTGTGTTCAAAGAACATATTCTCTATGGTACTTGTTTTTAAAAATATGTTAGAACTGGTTTTATCACTTTATATGTCATCAATTTTTATAAAACAGTACTTGGAAAGCAAAGGTGTGTTTTCCGGTTGTTAAATGCACCAATTAATATACATTGAATAGTTAAAGCTTTTAAATTATCTTAAGTCCAAATTTTATATAGCCTTATTGTTTTTTTTATTATTATTTTCATAGACTACTGAGAGAGGTATGACAAAGTTTCTACAATCATGATATATTTATTTATTTCTCTCTGCAGTTACATTGTTTTTTCTTTATGTATATGGAAAATTATGTATTTAGACACGCACAAGTTTAAATTTTTTTTGTCCTGGTGGAATTAGAACTTTTATCATAATACATGACCATTTTATATCAAATTTTTTTTGTCTTAAATTCCTTGTTATCTGGTATTTATTCCTTTTTTTGTGGGATGGGAAAGGGTTACATTTTCCTAGCATATATCTTTTAATCTTTATTTCAAACTTTATGTTTCATGGACTGTTTTTATTTGTTTTTTAAGAGATGGGTTCTTGCTACATTGCTCAGGCTGCTCTGGAACTCCTGGGCTCAAGAGATCCTCCCAACTCAGTCTCCAGAGTAGCTGGGACCAAAGGTAAATACCACTATGCTTGGCTTTAGATGTTGTACCCTGTTTAACCAGTCTGTAGTACTGACTCAAATATCATATTGTTTGCACATTTCAATAGCAAACCACTGTAATAAAGACTCTCTGGCCTTCTCACTCCTAAATTCTATAATCTGTTTTACAGTGTAATGGTAGTGCTTCTGGCTATGCTCAGGTAAGCTTGAATTTGAGAGAGAACTCTTCTACAAGGTATTACATATTTATTTACTTTAATGCACTCTTTATTTCTTGTTCATCTGAGTAAGTAAAACATACATTGTGAATTCTTATGTAGGATTTAAGTAGAGTTTGAAGTTGAAAAATATATTAAAGCTAATTGGCCCCCAAAGGGCTCAAATCCATGATCTTAGGCTCATTAGCTCTGAGTATCTAAGCAAGACAAATACAACAATGAATCCATTATGCAGCAAGAAAACAACATTAAATATTTTAAAACTTTAATTTGTTGACTTTGAAAATTAAAGAAAGGCAGAGATACAACTTTCTTTTTAGTACTAAATTATTTATCCTTCATATTTGAATTCAAGTGATAATTCAGTGTGTACTTAGGCCTAATGTAGTTAGAATTGGCAAGTAGTCATGCATTCGTACAGTGGGCAATATTCTGCATGTGAGCACATACATGAATCCAGTTACCTTATCATTATCTTTCACAATTCTACATAAATTATTTTACAATCCCTTATTGTGATTACATTCTTTACTTCCCTCCTTGTTAATTTAGTACTAAGCAACTTGTATGTAATGAAAACAACACAGGTCACATGTGCAAAATTTAAGACTGTATTAGGTAGAGGGGAAAATGAAATATTGCATCACTTTTTTGCCTTATCAATGTAAATTGATAAGTGTTGTATGTATACTACTCAATGGATACTAATAAACTCTTAGCTAGGGCTTCCATGGCAGGATAATTTTCATTAGTACCCAATGCAGTTAGCAATTTTATGAACATCATGTAATGTGTGAGCATCTGTTTTCATGTTCTTCCAAAATTACCTTCAGTTGTCTGTGACTCTGGCAGTAGTTCCTCATATGTTATAGTCACAGTTGTTTTTCTGTGTCTCAGAGACATCCAGGATTTCTGAAGTTACAATCTTGATGTGTTATGACACAACACGAAGCAGTATAATGCAGTGCTTGACAGTTGTATGGGAGTAGAGAAAGCATTGACAAGAGATATTAAGAGCACAGACTCTGGCATTTGGTAGCTTTGATTCCATTTGCAGGTCTGTTACTTACATATATTCTCTAGGGCAAATTAATGAATTTATCTGTGCCAATTTTTCCTTACATGTAAAATATATTAATGCTCATCACCTAGAAAAAAAAATAAGGAAGCACATATAAAAGTCCTTGGCATAGAATAGGTGCTCAACAAATGTTAGTTTATATTGCACATCTAGTTTAATTTTGTCCTTATATAAATCTTTTGATATATGTTGAAAGTCATATTTGGGTCTGAAATACCTAAATGTGTGGTGGTTACTTAGGAAAAGTTTCCTAGTTTTTCTGTTCTATTGATATTTTCAATTTCAATTATTAAATATGTTACAGAATTAATAACTTTAATTGTATCTCTTTGTTAGAAGTCAATTTTTAAATAAAATTTTACAAATACGGTATACACCAATTTATAGCTTTGGTAAAGTGCCAAAAAGAAGTGGAGGAATGGAAAGATACTTGTCAAGGAGTACAAAGTTACAGTTACATAGTAGAAATAAGTTCTGGTGTTCCATAGCATAGTATGATGGCTACGGTTAACAATATATCTTTTATTACAAAATAGCTAGAAGACAGGTTTTTAATGTTATCATCACAAAAAAATGATAAATGTTTAAGGTGATGGATATGCTAATTACTTTGATTTAATAATTATAAAATTTATATATGTATTAAAACATGTACTCCATAAATCTGTACAATTATTATGTGTCAATCTTGCACTCAAAAAATTTTACCTAAGCCTGTGGTTTTTCCTATGTGACTGAGACAAAGCAATGTTTGAGAAATATAGAAGTCTGTTAGGCTGTTTTCCGTCAGGTTGTCACATATCCTCAGAGCCTTGATACCTAATAGACATTTGTTTTTTTCTCCGTGTAAGTAAAGCTTGGTTTATTTGCTAAATTTATCCTGCTAAAACAAACTCTTTCTGTGAATTCTACAAAACACAGAGATGCTAAACTGAGGGTCTCATGTTTGCATACAGTTTGGTATTTTGGCATATGACTTATAATATGATTGGAACATACATGCAACATATAAAAGTTCTTCACAGAAGAATGGTAGGGGGTGGGTTCCTGAACACAGAACACAAAGATTCAGCTGAATGAACATTGGTAACTGAGAAATAAACCCCTGTGATATATATGACACTGTAAATGGCTGTTAAAGCAATGTTTTTGGTCAACTCGAAAGAAATTTGTGAGACAGTTTTCTAATGGTTACTTTTATCTCTTACTCACCGAAAACATATCAATAGATAGGGAAAATATTTTCATAAAATGCTTTTCAATTTTAAATAAAAATGGTAGAAACAAATTGGTTTTTGCCATAATAAAACTCTCAAAATATTTTCTGTTGCTGAGTGTACGTTGCTTGGTCATATCAATTCACAAATGCTTTAAAAACCTTCATATTTTTATGTTTATATTTTCTATTTTTTATGTTCACTGTTAAACGTTTTAAAAATGAAAGGTTCGATTATTCTTTCGTAAATGATACACATGAAATAGAGCTCAAGGATCTGACATGCTCACAATTCATGTCCTTTAAAAATAAATTTCCACAAAGCTATTATTGATCAAGGGACATTATATTCATAATGCTGAATCATAATAGAACAATTTTATAAAGCATTACTAGCTAATATACAACAGAAATTAATGAACACTTGCTAAAGATGATTACAAGATACTTCTGTTAAATGACACAAAAGAAAAAAAAACTGCTAGCCATCACATAAAACACTGCTATTTTTCTTTTTGTACATAAATACTTAGCTAATCAAATGGTATTTTATGTCTTAAGGGGTGAACTGCTGTAAAAAAAGAAAAGAAATTTCATGTTTGTGGAAGGGATTCTTTTTATTTGTTAGTCTAACAGCTTTTTTGTAAACATAAGAATCTTACTATGAAGCACAAAATGTACAGATTTTAAAAAATGCTTTCTGTCATGATCAGTATGCAGTGCCTTAAAATCCTGTCAGTAGGAGCATTCCTCTCTTTTTAGGAAGAGTTCTCCTGACACTTTCTTAGCCATTGGGTTATTTAGAACACCAACTATCCTTTCCTTGTATTCAGTATTTCTAGTCCTCACAATAACCTTTTAAAATAGGCATGTGTGTTTCTATTTTGCATATGAGAAAGTGAAAGCTCAGAGCAATGAAATTTATTGTTCCCAATCACATGGATAGCAAGAGGATTTGTGTTTCCAGTACAATCTTAACAAACTCCAAAGGCCACTTCTTTCCTCCACACCACATTTCCTCTCTAGTGAAATCTATGGAGTACATTGTATATTAAATACAGTAGCCACGAGTTAACGAAATAATAGGAAGCAGATGAAAATAATATAGAATAGAAAAAAATGGTGATATGAATGAGGAAAAGCAATGGAAAGAGCAGAGGAGAGAAGCTAGTGGTTCACATTATTATTTTTTGCCATTGACTCTTTTCCTGGAAACAGCTCTTGCCTTTGGTCTGGAGAACATCCTTCCCTGACTCAGCCTAGTAGCTTTGGGTAAGCTGATTAAAGTGCAAGCAATACATGTGGAGCACTTGATCTACAGTTATGTCAATCACATACTTCATTCAGTCATCCTTCGTTGATAGGTAAGCCATCAAAGCAAGTTAAAATCAATCTGGGAAAATCATGTGTTTGTTGAGATCAATATTTGCTTTTCCTGATGGATTTGGACTGTAAGGTGTGGAAAACTTTGGGCACTTTGCTGAGCCTCTCTGAAAATTGAGCTATCTCAAATGAGGGGGAGCTAAGAGATAAAGCTCTGTGACCCCATTTGACCTCATTTCTGCCTGCATCTAAATCCTCATCTACACTCCGGTTCTTCAATTATAAGAATTCCTCCACTTTTTGTGTAAATCATTTTGTATTTTTCATATGTAAATGACAGCCAACATCTATATTTTGTTGATTTCTCCATTTATAGCTGGGTTTATATAATAAAATGAATATCATTCACAGGAAAATGAGTCTCTGGGAAGCAACATTCTCTCATAATTATCAAGTGACTTTGTTTTAATAATCTCTATGCTTACTGCTCCTTCTGGTAGAAATATTGATGTGAGGGGCCTTAGATCAAAATTCTTTAGGAGGAAATTTTCACTAATCTCAGTATGTTTCACCCTGTCAGATATATCCCAGATAAAGCTTCCTCATGATCAGTAGACCATAAATAAGTAGGGTCTTCTCTATTTCTAACGTGGCTATACATCCTGTTGTGCTTAGGGTCATGATCACTATGTAAGCCTATTTTTCTAGTATAATTACTAATTGTGCCTTCTTTCATCTCAAAATGGTTCCCGGTTGCATGATAAATTCTATACTTATATTATTGCTAACAGTCCCGATGCAGCACTGAATCATTACAACATTAAGGATGGCTATATTTTTATTTATGGTCAGATATATGTACCTAAAGTTCATGATACTTTATTACTGCTTTTTTCTTGCATACATCGTATATTGGTGCTCTCACTTTTTTTTCCTGTGGCAAAACTTTTAACTAATATACTGTTTCAGAATATCAGAAACATATATAATAATATAAATTTTCTTATATATTTAATTTTGAATCAAATGCCTTTTAATATTCAAATATGATAAAGTAAATGGCAGTGTCACAAAAGTTTTAAGGAAAATTTATAGCAATAATTTGAGAAGATAACATTAATTTTTTTTTTAAAGACTAACATTAATTGTTAGATGCCTCCGTTTCCAGCTAACATAATGTAATTGTTTAATGAGTACATAGCAAGGAAAAATAAGGAGCTGAAGAACTAATTGTTTTTCAAAACACTATTGGAGATGTTTCACAGAATGTTAGGCCTAGCGATCCTGATATCAGTCTCACACACACACACACACACACACACACACACACACAGTGAATTTCCTAACATGTTAGGTCATCAATAAATGTTCTATTTCTAAACTCTCCAATATCTTTAAGGGACCACATGCTATGGTAGACCACATGGATACCTGCTGTATCACATGAGATGTCAGAAATAAAGCCACAAGTTATTATTTTATTTCTCTATTTTCTTGGCTAATTACCCTAAAACATTCCTAGTTTTTATACTTAAGGTCCTATGTCTTATAAATCCTCTCAGTCCTAAGTATATTGATCACCCTATTGGTGACTTATCATAATGGTACCAAACATTGCAGTGTGGTACATCAAGGAGTTGTACCAGCAAACTCTCCCTGATCTGAACCAAACGAGATAACCTGATGTTTCCATATTTTCTTCTTATTTTCAAAGTGTAAATCTCGCTCTTTTTTTAAAACACATTTTTGACTTATAGAATTTAATTTTATGGCACGATACAGGAATCTAACTTGTCATTTAAAAAATAGCTAATTGCCCTAGAATCATCCACAGAAAGATACACAGTCATGTGTCACTTAATAAAAAGGATGCATTCTGAGAAATGCATTTTTAGGCAATTTCCTTGTTGTACGAACATTATAGAGTATACTTACACAAGCCCAGGTGGTATAGCCTACTATATACTTAGGCTATGTGGTATAGACTATATTTCTCCTAAGCTAAAAATCTGTACAGCATGTTACTATACTAAATGTTGTAAGCAATTACAACACAATGGTAAGTACGTACGTATCTAAACTTAGAAAAGATACAGTGAAAAATATGATATCATGATTCTCTGGGGGCATGATCATATACACAATCTGTTGTTGACAGAAACATCATTATGTGGCACATAAATGGATATTTTTTCCTATGGATATAAAAATCATATATATTTGACACTTTGTTGTTGTTAAGTTAGGTAATTAGGTACACATTTTCCATTCAGTGTTTTTTTGTTTTTTGTTTTCTACAGATTCCTCACTGGGCTTTATTTTTCTAGGTAAAATTTATAATTAGCTTGTAAATTATAAAATAAATTCCATCTGGTATGTTCAAGATGTTTGTAGCAATGGCCTCATTCATAATAGTTAAAACCTGGAAACCACCCAAAGGCTCATCATCAGGATATACATTCATATAATGTGATGCTTTTCAGCAATGAAAAGAAACAAGTCCCTAATACTCATGACAACATGAATGGATCTTAAAAATGTGGAGTGAAAGAAAGCAGAAACAGCACACACACACACACTCACACATACATTGCACAATACATAGTGTGTGTCCAAGAACAGGCAAAATTAGTCTATGGTGACAGAATTCAGAATGTGGTTGTCTCTGGAGTGAAGGTAGGGTTACAGAACAGAGACATGAGCAGTGATGTGCTGTTGAATGTCTAGGCTTTAAAATATGGATATGTGTATATAAATGTTTATTAAAAATTTTACTGATATAAAAATATGTAGCAATATTTACACATAATAAAATATACAGTGCTCTTCTTTGTAAATTTCATACAGCCTGTAAACTGTTTTTGCTGATGTTCACTGTTCTCTGGTATCTGTTGATATTATTGCCATTCGACCATGGCTAGACAAATAGAATCGTGTCGCTACCTGTTCACGTTTGTCCCAGTAAATTTATTGTCATTAAATCTGGTATTTGACCTACTGTAAATTACCACACTCTCTCATAAGATACATTCATTAAGCTGAAATCTCATTCAGCTCCAGAATTAATTTCAAGTTACCAATGTGATGTTTAACTGAAGGTGGAGTTAAGACAAGATACACAGTGACACATGTATGCATGTCCTCCATAGAAGTGTAGTATATGTCAATAACCTTCACACCATAGATATGGTAAAATGTAGAAAAACAATTAGAAATCAAGAAATCTAGACTATTTCCTTTTTAAAATGTTTATTTAATATTAAGTTTCTATAATTTGTTTATTTTTATCATTTTTTTTTTTTTTTGAGATGGAGTCTCACTCTGTCGCCCAGGCTGGAGTGCAGTGGCTTGATCTCAGCTCACTGCAACCTCCGCCTCCTGGGTTCATGCCATTCTCCTGCCTCAGCCTCTCGAGTAGCGGGACTACAGGCACCCGCCACCACAACCGGCTAATTTTTTTTTTTTTTGTACTTTTAGTAGAGACGGGGTTTCACCGTGTTAGCCAGGATGGTCTCGAGCTCCTGACCTTGTGATCCACCTGCCTCGGCCTCCCAAAGTGCTGGGATTACAGGCGTGAGCCACCGCGCCCAGCCTATATAATTTAATTTTTAATTATTTCCCTGTTTAACAACATGCTTGCGAAGTGCCTCAAATATTAACAATTGTTCCTGATAAGCTAGTACTAGCTAATGTCCACCTTTCTGCAGTGATAGTCATATTCTGTAACTTGTTTTGAATAGTAGTTATATGGGTGTATTCCATTATCAAAATGTATTCAGTTTAACAGACACAAAAATACATGTCAAACTTTGTGTTAGACTTGCATTTAATATATGTCTTTTGGAAAGGTGAGAGGAGAAACAACATCTTTAAAATATTGATTCTTTTCATCCAGGATTATGATATGTCTGTCTTTTTATTTTTATTAACGTTGTAAAATGGTATTTTTCTTTGTTCATTGTTTATTTTCTTTTTCTTAACGTGCCAGCTGGAGAACTGCTAATGTATAATTATCTTTTTATCCTACTGAGTTTTCTTTATAATTTTAAGACTCCTTGGTTGATTCCTTGATTCTCTTATCTGCCAGGTTGATTGTCATCTACAAGTAATGATAATTTTATATCTTTATATACATATATATATATATATATATATGTAGTTTCTCTCTCTTTTATTTGTTTTGGGATATTGTTTTCCCATGGTGATTTAAGTGAGAAATATCATTCTAAAATTTGGGCATCTTGAATCGAGACCAAAGCATGAGTTAATCCTGGATGAAGCACAAATTATAGTGAAATATTTTATCTTTGTCCATAGTTATTGATAACAATTTTTTTGGTTACATTTCTTTACACATTCTTTAAATCCTTCTTAACAGACTGAATCTCAGTTTAAACCAGCATAGTCCCCACAGTGCTTTCTGCAATGATGGGAAGGTTTTATACCTGTGCAGTCCATTAGGTTATTCAATGGCCCCATCAGGCTTGTGCACAAAGTAAATGTTGCTTATGTGACCAAGGTATTAATATTGAGTATAATTTTATTTATTTTCATTTAATTTGTTTAAATAGCCACAACTGGCTAATAGCTACTACGTTAGATAATGAAGATTTAAACACTTGTATGTGCCAAGAGGCTACTGCCAATAAGTTAAAAGCCCCTTGGTCATAGAGCCTCCATAGTAAATCTACAACTTTAACTACAATAACCTCAGCTTTATCTTTCTCACTGCAGCTTTTACATGCACCTTTTTCAAGGATACAGTCAAGATTTTTCTTTGGTAATTATTTTGGTTTGTTTTGTACTCCTTGATAACACTGTAAACATTCTAATATCTATTTTATTCAGAATTCCCAATGCCTATGACTATATTGAAAGAGTTGTAAGAAACGTAGTCTCTTTTCCTGCCTCCTGGAAACTGGGCTAAAATGCTGACATCAACTCATTTGGCAACTTGATATATAGGAGGTCCTCTTTTTCCTTTTATGACTACAGATTTGGAAACATCTTCATAATAGCACAATCAAAATTCTGCCCCCTCATTAAATTTACACAAGCAAGTTATCAACAATCAGGCCTAGTCAATGAAAGATCACTACGAAGCCATAAATCTGAGTATACAATTTATTGTAAAAATAAGTAAGCAGTAATCTGCTAAACTCTGGTCTTTAAAATAAAGGTAGATTTTGCCAAATATAGATGGGCTGATTTCTAACAACTGTAAATTATTAATCCTTGATAAACTTTTCCCTATAATTGAAAATTTTACCTTTCAGTTTGCCGCACATAGTACTGAAGCACATACCCTCTATAATAATATAAGCAAGCAACACAAAATCCATAAATAAACAAATACAGCTGGGAGTGGTGGCTCACGCCTGTAATCGCAGCACTTTGGGAGGCTAAGGCAGGTGAATCACTTGAGTTCAGGAGTTTGAGACCAGCCTGGACAACATGGCAAAGCCCTATTTCAGCCCCTTGGGAGGCTGAGGCAAGGGGATCATTTGAGCCCAGGTTGTGGAGCTTGCAGTGAGCCAGATTGCACTACTGCACTCCAGCCTGAGCAACAGAGTGAGAGCTTGTCTCAAACAGAAACAAAAACAAAACAAACAAAAAATACAGATAAATGAATATAGTCAGAATCTATTTTTTACTTCCTGTATCTATATCCTTTGCAATGTGACTTCACAAATGTTCCCTCAAAAGGTGACATCTATTGTCTTTTCTCCTTGCATAAGGGCTGTCTTTGACTAGGTGGTAGAGGCAGACAGGAAGTGAGCTAGTTCTGAGTCTGTGCTTTAAGGGTCCTTGTGTGCTTTTGCTTGACTTCTTAGAATTCTGCTCAGCCACAATGTGAACAAATCCAGGCGACCCTGCTCCTTACATGAAGCAGAGATCAGTCATTTCGAAGCTGAGGTCGCTCTAGACCAACTAACCTTAGCTGATCCAACAGCAGATAGATGGTAAGTAGCACAGAAGC
This sequence comes from Pan troglodytes, assembly GCF_028858775.2. Taxonomy (NCBI): domain Eukaryota; kingdom Metazoa; phylum Chordata; class Mammalia; order Primates; family Hominidae; genus Pan; species Pan troglodytes. The sequence goes on from NC_072406.2 coordinate 67,617,276, forward strand.
GTGCAAGGCCCTGAGTATAAGGCTCTTTGACTAGTACATAGCACACCACCTTCCATGAAGTAGGAGCTCAATAAATACTCACTGAATGAATGAGTGTTGTTCTTTTGCTTAATCTTCCACTTGCACATAGAATAAAACCCAAACCCATACCATGGCCTACAGGGCTTGCATGATATAACTCCTGTCCTCCAACTTACAACTCATCTCACTACTTTCAGCCACATACTTCTTTACCTTTCCATTCTCACTTCTGAAGCTTTTTGTTGTTTACCCTGCCTGTTTGTGTAGTTGGAACCACATCATGACCCTATTCTCATCTTGAAAAGCAGAAAGTCATTCCCAGTGATAAGCTCAGTACAGCAAAGCCACTCCTTGGTCAATATCATGTTATTTTCTTTTCTTCTTTAGACATCTTCTTAACACTTATCCTTATTAAAACAATCTTGTTTCCTGTCTTATTGTTTTAGTATTTGTATCTTCTATTAGAGTGTAAGCTCATGAGAAGAAACTTTTTTTTTTGGTTATCTTCACTATTTCATAAACTGCACTTTAGCACTTAGACCAGGAAATAACACTTAGTAACAAAAGTACATAACAAATAAATGAACAAGCAACATCTAATTTCCCCAACTGATAGATGAACAAAAACCCAATATCCTTAATTAAGTATTTTCTGGATTAATTATTGCTATAATCTCTAACATCAGAGATTGTTTCTGTAACCTAAGCTTTTAAGTTACATGCTCCCAACCCTCTATTATCATTGCATCAAATAAATTAAAAGAAAAATCCCCTTTAGAGCAAGATAGACTAGAGCAGATAAGAGTTGCCAACTTAATTTTGTATGATTAGAAGAGGATAGCCAAGTGGCAACAGCTTAGCAAAACAAAAACCATGACATTTTGCTGTCTTGTGGGAAGACAGAAAAGAGAAACCCAATTTATGCAGCAGGATCTATTAAAAGCTTCATAACTAGAGGTTCCAGATGCCTTTAAACGATTGTGGGATGTGTGTGTGTGTGTGTGTGTGTGTGTGTGTGTGTGTGTGTGTGTTTGTGTGTGTGTGTGTGTGTGTGAGAGAGAGAGAGAGAGAGAGAGAAACGGAGAGAGAAGGAAAGAGGTATAAAAGCAGGAGGATTAATTAACTATGAGTGTGAAGTATAAGAAGTAGTTAGATCCCCAAATTTTCTCTCTAATTTCCCACCTAGTGAATGTCTCCCGCTCCAACAAGCCTTCCCCTGTACACGTTTACTGTTTAAGTAAAGAGAGAAAATTTACTCCTTTGCAATGTTGAAGCTAAGATTCTCTAAATTTGGGGACCGTGGGTACAGCAAAGAGTAAGAGTGAGGCACTCTATTTATTGATTGAAAGCACATCCATAATGGTAAGAAACAAGTCCCCTTCCTTGTTGGCTTTCAGAATGCTGAGTTAGAGTTCTGTCTCTAAGACTAAGGGTTGGAGGAGCTCTTTTGGGAGAATTTCACCAGCCCAAGAGAAAATAACTACTCTTATCAAATCAAACTATGCTTAAACACATCAGTTAATAAGGCTTGAACAAACAGTTTCTAATCAGCTTTTTATTATCACACACTAAAATATGAACTGGCAGCCAATAAATAGTTGACATTTGACCAAAACTTCTAGCATATGAGACAGATCAAATAACCAAGAATAGTCTCAGAGGAGAAGAGATTGATGAGGGAGAGAACACAAAATATTATTTAATTCTATAGTAATTAATTTCTTCAGATGAATACTAACAAAACAGAATAGTTTTTTTGTTTTGTTTTGTTTTTGTTTTTTTTTTTTTTGAGACCGAGCCTCACCCTGGAGTGCCGTGGCATCATGTCGGCTCACTGCAACCCTGCAACCCTGCAACCTCTGTCTCCTGGGTTCAAGCAATTCTCCTGCCTCAGCCTCCTGAGTAGCTGGGATTACAGGCACCCACCACCACAGTCGGCTAATTTTTAGATTTTTAGTAGACACGGGGTTTCATCATGTTGGCCAGGCTGGTCTCGAACTCCTGACCTCAGGTGATCCGCCCGCCTCGGCCTCCCAAAGTGCTGAGATTACAGGCGTGAGCCACTGTGCCCGGCCAAGAATAGTTAAAGAAAAAGGTTACTTGTAGAAAATAAGAAAGACCTTTTAGTAATAAGATAGTACAAAATAACTACAATAATAATTTAAAACAGAAAATATTTAAAAATCCATTGAAATTCAGACAATTCAGTTGGGGAAATTTCCCCAAAAGGAGAACAAAAAGATAGATATAAGTCAATAAAACAGAAATATAAGTTACTGGAGGATTAGATCAAGAGATTCACTATCCAGCTAACATAAGTAAATACATAGAAAATGGAAGGTGGAAATGATGGACAAGAGATTAACAAAAAAATTAGAAAATTTTTTAGTATCACAAGACATGAGTTTTCAGCTTTAAAAATAATTAGCTTCATTAGTCATTCCACAATGTATATACATTTCAACCATAATGTTGAACATGAAAAAATAAGATATATGTATATATAAACAAAACCAAAAATCTAATTATGAAATTTCAAAACATCATAGAGCAGACATTAAAAATTCCAGAGAGATGAAAGAGGTCAGAAATCACAATGCTGTCAGCCTTCTCGACAAAAAAACTGAAAACTAGAAGAAAATCGATAAATGTTTTTAAAATTCTCAGACGACTAAATTTACATGTAAAACCAAACTATGAATAAAATCATTTGCATATACTGTGAATGCACCCTTTCTCAAAAACTATTCGAAGATCTACTCTACTAAGGTAGGAACATACCTCAATTAAGAACAAGACATGGAATGGGGAAACAGATAATCCAACACAAGAAAGAAACATAGGATCTTAAGGTAAGAATTGATTGATTCTCAGGATAACTGCTGGGCAGCAGGCTTAGAGGGTAGCCAGCAGTAATAGAGCAGAAGGATGCAAGGTGCCAGGAGAAAGACTTCTTAGTATGTGTTACCATTTTGAGAAATGTTACAGAGTTTTAATACAAATGTAAGGCTTAAGTCATAAGAGGTCTATTGAGAACTAAGAAAAGTATAAAAGTGGGTAACCTGTATTGGCAGGATAAAAGGAACTGGAGAAGAAAAGAAATGTAATCGTACTTTGCTCAGCTATCACCAATATTAACAGAATTATAATAATGGGAACAATGATCATTAACAAGACACATGTATTATTATATTCAGAGGATGGGAGAAGGCAATGAATGTTTGTCGAAGAGAAGGAGTAGTGAAAAAATCAATCCTCACCTTATACAGTAACCACAAAACATACATAATTTTTATTTTACATTTTTTACAGATTTGACAGTCCCCCCATCCCCAACTCCCCTACCCTTGACTGTTTGTCCTGGGGTATGCTAAATGTGCAGGTTTATTTAGTGAAAATCAATCAAAGACACAATTCATCTGAGACATTGCATCACAGATGCACATGCAGGGACTGATGAAAATGCTTCATGCACTGTATTCATTTCAATTTTTCACAATCTGTTGAAATATAGCTTGCTAATGAGGGACAAGCACTTTGACCATGCTGAGGTGGGTGAAACATAATAAGCATATCATGTATCATGTTGCATACATCATGCACTGTAAGGTAACATCAATAAATCACTTATTATGTATATCTGCCTGTTTCAGGCCATTGTAGCCATCCTGTGCAAAAAGTCCATACATCAAGTGTTATTTTTAAAAAATGAGAAATAACTCTATAAAAATGTTATCTAGGAAGATCAAAAAAAATTTGCGTGAGCTAGGAACCAGTATAGGAGTAGTATGGGGAATGAATATTCTGTTTTACTATAAGCTTCGTAAGGACTGCTTGACTTTTAAAAAAATGTACGTGTATTGCATTGAAAAAAATTAAACGAAATAAAACAAAAGCCTTTCTCTTTACATATATAAATTATTTTGTAACTGAGTGTTAAATGTGAGCATGCTTGTGCTCACCTACTTAGAAGTTATCAAATATATGTATGTTTGATTCAATCTCATATTTCAATTCAGTATATTTTTCAAACTGGGAAACTAAGGGAGCTTGCCAAGGTAAATTACCCTAGCAAATATACATTTGACACATCACATAATATTCTAAACACCTCTTATATCTGTTATTTTTTAAATTATGATAAACAAAATCTTATTAGTAAATTTTATTACCAACATTTTAAACCTCTCCTGATCTAGTGATCTTATTTCAGTTATATCTGACACAATTTCAATTTTAACAAAATAGTAGTACTTATCATTTACTCCCATCACAATACCTTAATAATTTCTTGTTAGTTTTAATGATTAGCTAAGCTCATGAGCATTAAATATAAATTACATTACAAGGTTCCGAAAGCAGGTAAAAATTATCAGCAACAAAAGTAAAGGCCCAAATGGGAACTAAGCAATATCATATTTTTCCTCCAGTATAGGAGTATCTTTAATTCTCTTTAGACTTGATATAATGAGGTAAACTCTATACAAATAAAAAGTCTCTGAAGTTTCTTTTTTCTATAAAACTCACACAATATAGAATTCTCTCCAACGTATTTAAAAACACATACTTTTATAGTATGGGATAAGCACATGGCTCTTCTGAGAGTAAAAGATAATAAAATGTAAGGTATTATTTGAAAAAAAATGTGCCTAACAAAATTTTTCAAATAGACTCCCATAAATGATATATATCCCCTAAAAGGAAATAATATGGTATCCAAAATTATAATAAAATAGAGGTTTATAATCTGTTGTTATAAAAAGCCTTAAATAGGCTTCACCAAGAAATGTGTACTATTCAATATGTGAAGAAGGATATATATTTAAAAGTAAATACACTAAAAGAAAAAAATACAATGTAAATTGCAAATTTCTCGGTATGTATATATCACATTTTTATGACTCTGTATGTGAAATTAACTCAAGCCACCTACTGTATTGACTTTATTGATGGTAATTTCTTATCAACAGCATGAACAACTATGTCCATTATTCAAAATGTCAGTGATAAGTCAAACATGGAAAAATAAGACTACTGGCCCAAATATCATTTTCTTTGGCTTTAGTTTTACTTCAAACATTGTATAGACCAATCCAGTAAATGAAAAATAAATCCTGCAGGCTTAAGAGAAAATAACACTCTTTCATGTAAATGAGAAATTTCCTTTGGAGTAGTAGACAGCAGAACAAAATATTGATAAAAGCGGGGGTTCTAGTTTGAGCAGACCTGGTTTAGGATTCCAGCTTGACAAGTCTCTACCCATGCACACTTCACCACTCTTATTTCTCATGGCCTAGTGCTATAATTCTGAACTATATGGACAATAATAGTAACCTGCTGAACTCTGCTGTGTCTGTTGAACAACTGAACAATAGCAATGGGGCTATTTTATATAGTGTTTGGAGTGACAAATTAAGCATTTTATGAAAAGCACTTATAACCTAGTGCCTGTCCCTATAGCATAGTGGAGCTAAGTATATGTCAGTAATCTAAATTGTATTCAATATTGCTATATGCAAATAAAGTGTATTAGAACATTACCTTTTATTTGTCCTAAGCTCATTCTCCTTCAAAAAGATTACAGATTAAAATTTTGATTTATTTGGAATAGAGTTATTAATTTTTTTTAAATTTCCAATTAATTGGGAGTTGCAATATTATTTGATTATTGCATAATGTATACAAAATAACATTTAGCATCTATATACACACAGACAGCGACATACATATATTAACACAAAATCTCAGCACTCAGGCTGGTGTAATACTCTTCTTCAGAGGCTTGTTAGTGATTTATAAAGTAACTTAAGCATATTTAAGTAATATTTACTCAGTGGATTAAGCAATACATTTTGACTCATATATCACATATTTATTCATGTGTTTAATACATTAACATTTATTGTGCATGCACAGGGTGCCACACATGCATTGAATATAAGGAAAATATGAAGATAGAGTTTGCAAAGAAAGCAGGGTATAAAAGGAGATTTATAGAAAGAAATAATCGGCAGAGGTATGTGGAACTTACAGAGACAGGGGACAGTGTTACTTCTGTCTAGGAGAATGGAAAGTGTCTCAGTGTGATGTCATGTTTTCAGCTAAATCTTTACAGATAAGTAGAAAATTTTATGCTCGATTTGTTGGTGGCTGGAAGTAACTGTAATAGAAAGAGAGACTAAAATTGGAAAAATTATGGAAACCAGAAAAAGTGAACAGTATAATTGGAGAATAACTCAGCATACATATTATTACAAAGTGGCAGAAGCTGAGATTGAAGGGGTTGTTAATGGTCATACATTGAAAGGCCTTAAATGCCCAACCAGATATTTTAGAGGTGGAAAAGATAATTGCCTTTTCCTAACACTGGTGGGCTTACAAGACCCCCAAAAGAAATATATGTAGAGATACAGAGAAACAGTGTAATTTACTTAAAGAATTACATATAATTCAATATTTGTGATATATAGACAATGAGGTGAAGAATAAACTAATATACGTAGCCAGAATATAGCTTTGCATCTCTGAGAAATATGGTGTTTTAGCACATAAATGATGGTATCTTAAATAGGGTTTATTGGTCGCAAGCAACAAAAACTGAATCTGGATAATTCATCCAGAAAATAAACTTGTTGAAAGAGATTGAGAAGTTCCTAAAATTGCTAAGAAATCTGGAGAACTTTTGTTGAAGGAGAATAAAACCAATGTAATTCTTGGGATGTGGGTCCCAGATACTTACAAAGAGTCTTGCATACTGACTCCTGAATAATGTAAAGTTTAAGTCATTGTTCCATTTAGTTCATTATTCAAAGTAACAGGAGTTGTTTTGAGTAAACTACCTAGCTAAGGCCACTAAGCTAATCCTTTGAGAATGCATTCTTGTTTATTATTTCATCAAATTACACAAAATGGAGATGATCGTCTAAAACAAAATTGGCAATCTATTCCAATGAAATGAGAAATGAATGTTGATTCCAGAAATAAGCAAATTTCCATTAAGGATAGGAAATTATTGTAAGCTTTGAAACAATTAAATGGCATGATCAAATTTGTTTTTAGATGGATGGCTGTCTTGCATGGATCAAGAATAGAAAGGAAGAGTACACAATTTCTAGGTATTAAAATTGTCAGATGAAAAGGTGATGATTTTTACCAAGACAGTGAAAAAGATACAGCTATCTTGTGACATCTTTGAAATAAATAAATCTTAAATTACATATCAAAAATAATTTATTACTAAATTCTCGATATTTGCTTACTTTTTCTTTTTTCTGTAAAGAACAAGTAGAGGAATAAAATAATTTCTATAATAAGATTAATAATAGGAAGGGTAATTATATTTCCATTGTTTGGACAATATATTTAATTCTGTCAAAGTTGTGCCAGGTTTACAAAGAGTTTGTCAACTTTATTTTTAACAAATGTAGTTATATAATTTGAAACAATTATATAATCCAAACCAACTTTATATTTATTTAGATGAAGGTCTATTTGACCCTATTCCATATTGTAACACTGTCAAAATTATAGTCTGTGTTTTGTTGAATTTTAGATATGTGAAGTTTAATGAGGTAGATGTTAAACTTTTTTTAACATAAGGACTCATATGTTATATTTAGATATCATTGGGAGTAATTTTATCATTCAATTTGTAAATACTTTTTAAACTTTATAATATTCAGTGTTAACATTCATGGAATAATATTTTGTGGATTAACATTTAAAAAGTGAAAATTTGTTAGGGAGAAAATATGAAAGAATAATTTTGGAAAAGCTTTATTCTTGTAGAAAGTTATTTTATAATATTGCATACAGAATAATATAATGTATAATGTTTTTCAAAAAAAGTTACAAATAATCTGTGTTAGGCAGAATCTAAGAGGATCCCTAACATTTCCCCACTTCCTGGAACTTACATCTTTGTACATTTCCTCCTACTGAGTGTAGGCTGAACCCAATAACTTGCTTCTAATGGAATATAGCAAAAATCATGGGATATTACTTCAATATTAAGTTGCGGAAAGTTTGTAACTTCCAATTGGGATGCTCATTTTATTTCACTCTCTTATCTTCTATGATCAAAGCCAGCTGCCATGTCAGTAGATGTCTAATGGGAAGTCCCATACATAAGGAACTGAAGACTGCCTCCAGTTAGTAGCAAGAGAGGAACTGAACCACTCTGCCCAACAATCCTCAAGGAAATGGATCCTGCCAACAATCAAGTTACATAAGCTCCAAAGCCTAGTCTGTCCCAGGTAAGCCTTCAGATAAAATAGGAGCCTCAGCTGAGATCTTGAATGTGGCATTTTGGAATGCATTGATCTAGAGAAACTTCAGTAACCTGTGCCTGGGCATCTGAAGTAAACTATGAGATAGTAAATGTTCATTGCTTTAAACCACTATGTTTTGGGATAGTTAGTTACTTAGCAATAGGAAACTAATACACAGATATTTGGAGAAAATATTGTCTCATAATTTTCTTTACATTAAAATGATGTTATACTTCTGTATAGAGATAAAAATATGGTATCTATACTACTTCTATGTTAACTAAAATTGTTTTGACATGATGGAGATACAATTAAATAGTCTTGGATTATTAAAATAAACATGCTTTTTCAATAACTTTCACATGTTTCTCCTTTATATACAAAAGCTTTTGTTATTATCAATAGCTTTGCTTTTACTTTCAGTTTTGTTTAACCGTGGAAAACACTTTTTGGTGTATGTTTAACTGCAAAGTTATTTCTACCTCACAATAACTAGATGCTTTACTGCTAAACTGGTTAGTTTTTAGAGATAAAACTTAAACTATTTTTAGATTCATAAAGCACATGAAGAATAAGAAATTATAGTAAATGCATGAGAGTTTAGACATAATATCATCAATATCTCTTTTTTGCATAGACGTGTCATAAGGATAAGAAAAATAAAGTCATCTTCATAAAATGCACTGATTCATTTTTTTACTCAAATATTTGAGTAAACTTTACCATTTTTTTCTCCTAACAGTCTACCAGATTTGTGCTTTTCTAATCTCCTCCCTAGATATGCAAATTATAAAAGCACAGTGAAGAGAGAGAAAGTGTGGTTTTGACACCTTACTATGTTGGCTTCATGCCTTCATGAGCAATTCACCAGATGTAAAGCATTGGAATGAATGAGATAAAAGCAACATAATTATTTCCTTTATTTTCTTATGAGAAACAATATACTATAGTGCTTTGTTTCTCAACCATTAATAAATAAGATAATGTATACTGTTATCCACAATGAGACCACCCCCAAAAATGATTGTGACAAAATGAAGATAAAGAAGATGAACGAGTATGGATGAAGCCAATATTAAAACTTCGCTAAACACAAAAGCTCAGTCTCACTCATCTTATATTACATAGCTATATGTTGATAGCTATGTTGCGAAGAGGTGGGCAGGTGAGGATGGCTTCATCAGTAAGTATTTAGATGTAGTCTTTACACATACACCCTCCCCCTCTTGAAACGCACACCCATAAACCCACATATACACACATCAAATTAAAATCTGAATGAAAGAGCTCTGAGTTTCAAATATTAAATCAACCAAGTGTAATAGGATTCCACAATCTAGAACTTGTTAATAGTTGAAATCTAACTTTTCTTTGACACGAAAGTTACAGAAATATTGTGGTGTTGCTACCAAATACTCAAAAACAATGTTTTGTAAGAGCAGATCTTCATATTTAAATTAAAAAAATTAAATATTCTTTTTTAATGAGTTAATATGAAAAATTTAATGAACCAATAAATACAGATTTGTCATTTTTTTTTTCTTTGAGACAGGGTCTCACTCTCACTCAGGCTGGAGTGAGTGGCACAATCATGGCTCACTGCAGCCTCAACTTCCCATGCTCAAGTGATGCTCCCACCTCAGCCTCCCAACTAATTTTTTTGGTTGGGTGGATTTCTTTTTGTAGAAATGGGGTCTCACCATGTTGCCGAGGCCATCCTCAAACTCCTGGCCTCAAGCAATCCACCTACCTCGGCCTCCCAAAGTGCTAGGATTACAGATGTGAGCCACCATGCCTAGCCAAGATTTGTTATTTCTATTGAGATTTCTGATAAAACATGTATTTTGAGACAATAAAATTCTAAAATATTTGCTTAATAGAATCACACCTTTTTATTACTCATGAAGTCCACATAATTTTACCTAATTATTACAATGAGAGTGGTAATAAACATTAGTACATCATTCATAAATATGTCAAAAGTTTTATATATTATTTTTATTATCACAGCTGATCAAAGTATATATTACTATTTTTCTAATATAGGAAAATGGTAATGCAGTAAGATTCCATAATTTTTCCAAAATTTACAAAAATAAGTTAAAAATCCATAATGAAGACCCTGCCATGTACAGCCACAAAGTCTAGGTTTGATATACCACCTCAATATAAAAGTCACGAAATCCAGTTTTAAGTCGGAAAGAAGTGAAAAAATAAGGAGTTTGGCATTTTAACCAAATTTTAAAATATATCAACTTCTGCTTTCATATTATAATAATTTAAATTAGCAACCACAGTGGAATCTAACAATTTTATACATGGGTAAGTCAAACGAGGACATGAAAGTCATTATAAAATGGATAAATTTATGTTACCAGTTAGACTCAGTCAAGTCCAAGACCCTCCTTTTTCTTTCTCTTTGCCTCACATTTTCTCCTAGTAAAAATTTCCATTCGTAACTTAGTCCTTTGATTTGTCAACCCTAAAAAATATGGAATTATCTTCCAAGCTGTCTTTGTACTTTATAAACCACTGATTTACACCTTAAAAATCTTTTATTTGTCTACTTTTCTTAAAGTCCATACATTCTTCCCCAGAAAGTTCTCATTCAATAGAAACTAAATTTAAGATACCGTATTATGCTATGAGAAGAGTTCTCATTCTTCCTAGCAAATGCAAGTCTATGCTCACATTGCCCAAACTTCACATTCACCCAGGGACCATAAGGAACAATAAGAATCTTCTGGCCAGGAGCGGTGGCTCAGGCCTGTAATCCCAGCACTTTGGAAGGCGGAGGTGGGTGGATCAACTGAGGTCAAAAGTTCCAGACCAGCCTGACCAATATGGTGAAACCCTGTCTCTACTACAATTACAAAAATTAGCCGGGCGCGGTGGCTAATGTACCTGTAGTCCCAGCTACTCGGGAGGCTGAGGCAGGAGAATTGCTTGAACCCGGGAGGTGGAGGTTGCAGTGAGCCGAGACTGCGCCACTGCACTCCAGCCTGGGCGACAGAGCGAGACTCCATGTCAAAAAAAAAAAAAAAAAAAAAGAATCTCCTTCCATTTTCTGACTGGAATGTTAGTTTAAAATTTAAAGTATAGATTACCTTTATTGTAAAACTGCTGGAACACAAAGATAATAGAAAAAAAGACATTTGAAGTCTGGATCACCTTAGTCTACCTCCTCTTTCTTTTCTTCTCTGTCCTGCTGTTTTTTTTTTTTAATTTGAAAGGTAGTTATAATATTCAATAACATGCAGTGTTTCTGTTGAGTTTGAATAGCTTGATTTAAATGAAGTATCTAGCAGACGTCTTGTTGCATATTAGATACTCAGTAAATGGTAACCATGAGTATTATAATTAAATAAGCACCTTCTTGCTCTAATTGTACTGGAAAATGCCTCTTCAAAATTATTCAATTCAGACAAATTAGAAGGAACATTAGAATAATGTCTACAGAAATAGTCCCTGGGATGTGGTTGAAGGTAAACTGAGTAGAACAAGAGACCTTTCTGAAAATACATACACTTACACCCTTCACCATCATAATACAAGTGGTTTGATTCTTAATTGTTCAGTTAATGAGGTGAGTAACAGGAAGTGTGCATTTAATGAGATACACTAATTTTCAAATATTGAGCAATTTGTGCCTTATTAAACATTAATAGAAATGCCCATATTGCTAATCAAATAAAATATCATAAAAAGAAATGAAATTCTTCCACAAATTAAGTTACAATTCTACATTTTAAAGGCAAAATTCATTCTGTATTTTGAAATAATACTGAACATTCAAAAGTTGGCGTTTTCCTATTAAATGTACCTAGCTTTTATATGAATCAAAACTATACATATGATGGAAAATATTAGCTATAAGTGTACATCAACATTAAGAACATTATATTTATACAATTGGTAAATCATAGTGCATTACTATATGTTTTAAAATACACCACATAATTCTGATAAATAATAAAATAAAATACTAATATAATTGATTACTGTAATAATTTAAAAATATTTGCAGAAATAGATTAGCTCGGTAGAAATGTAATATAGTATTTCTATTCAAAAGTCACGTGTACGCATCACTGGATCTTATTTTGCAACAGTACTATAAAGAATTTGGGCTTAATAACATATCAAACAGGCTAGTGTTTGATGTCATTTTAAAAAACTATAAATTTATGTATTACTTGCAAACATGCAGAATCTAACAAATCATTTTTCTCAGTAATTCATTTCTTTTTAACATTAGAAAAGTTTAAAACTTTGTCAGGTAAACAATTTTTTAGATAGACTTTGAGGGATGAAATCGGCTGCACAATGCACTATATTGGTAGAGCTTTTTATATATTTGGTTTTCTGACCGCTGGGATTTCTGTGTTGAAGAAAAAGCAGCCCCTTCTTTTACTTAAAGACAGGTTATGAGCTAATTTGTATTTCTAGCTCAGAATTCTTGGCCATTTTTACTCACTCTTCATGTGTATTTCATATATTATCTTTAAAACTAACTTTAACTCATAAAGAATACAAGAAATTCTAGAATTTGAAGTATCTTTCAGTCTTTCCATTTTACAAATGTGAAAACTGTGTTTTAATGAATTTAAATTACTTGGTCAGTCACTCATACTGTTAGTAGGAGAGATTTCAGTAGATTATCATTATTTGTGTTCATTACAATGATTTCCTTCTTAGTGCAAAGAGATCATTCTAAATTTGATGCTGTATAATTCTCTATATTCAGAAATTTGGCTGCTTACCTAAACATCAAACAGGAACTATTATTATTGCACAACTTTTAAGGGCAACCTGATTGGATGATACTGATTATGCCTTATTTTTTTCCTCTGAAATGTTATTTTGTTTTAAACCAAAAAATAGAAAACCTTGGTATATTGAATGCATTCTGTAGATATTTAAGAAATATTTTCAATGTATTGGAATTCAAAAAAAAATGGAACATAACAACACATTATATAAACTATTTTAATATTCAGGATGTACAATATTAAATTATAAATATGATCTTTTTTCTTGATGAAAATTAAAATGACTAAAATTTAGCTTTTAGTTACCACTTTGAATACAAAAGAGACCGTACAAATTCAAGTCTTTTTATCATTTGAATTTAAATACACAACCTGCAGTGTGTTAAACTGATAAACACTTAAAAATTATATACGTGATTTTTTACCTGAAATAAGATTTAACTTAAAAATAAGCTTTAGTTTATCTATAAGACTTCATGCATTCATATTTTCTTTCTTTTTTTTTTTTTTTTGAGACGGAGTCTCCCTCTGTCGCTCAGGCTGGAGTGCAGTGGCGCGATCTCGGCTCACTGCAAGCTCCGCCTCCCAGGTTCACGCCATTCTCCTGCCTCAGCCTCCCGAGTAGATGGGATTACAGGCACCCGCTACCACGCCCGGCTAATTTTCTTGTATTTTTAGTAGAGACGGGGTTTCACCATGTTAGCCAGGATGGTCTCGATCTCCTGACCTCGTGATCCGCCCGCCTCGGCCTCCCAAAGTGCTGGGATTAAAGGCGTGAGCCACCGCGCCCGGCCGCATTCATATTTTCTTAAGGACCATATCCAATACTGAGAAAATTAAGTGCTAATTAGTTAAGAAAATAAAACAATTTTTTGAATAAAATACATGGTTTAATGTTGAAACAATTGACCTTGAATCAACCAATGATAGCCTTTAACAAGACCACAAAAGTCTCATTTATTAAACAAAAGTGACACTTCTAAATTACTTTGGGCAGAAAATAATTTATTTTTATTTCCATTTTATTTTTAAGTTCTTGAATCACTTTTTTCTCTTAATTTATATATATTTTTAATTTTTATGGGTACATAATCATTGTATGTATCTATGGAGTATATGTGATGTTTTCATACAGGCGTACAAGGTGTAATGACCAAATTAAGGTAACTGGGGTATCTATTGCCTCAAGCATTTATCACTTCTTTGTGTTAGGAACACAAAGTACTTTTGTAAGCACAATTCCACTCTTTTAGTTATTTTAAAATATACAATGAATTATTGTTAACTATTTTATTCATTCTATATATTTTGTACTTATTAACCATTTCTACTTTATTCCCCACTCCCCACTACCCTTCCTAGCCTCTGGTAGCCAACAGTTTACTCTTTATATCCATGATTTTTATTTATTCTCATTTTTTATTTTTAGCTTCCACAAATGAGTAAGAATATGTGAAATTTGTCTTTCGGCTTGTGCTTGGCTTATTTCACTTAACATAATGTCCACCAGTTCCATCCATGTTGTTGCAAATGACAGGATTTCATTATTTTTTATAAATTAATCATATTCCAATATGTATACGTACAACATTTTCTTTATCTGTTCAACCATTGATGGACCCATAGACTGATTTCATATCTTAGTTATTGTAAATAATGCTGCAATGAACACGGTACTGGCATAAAAATAGGCACATAGACACTTGCAACATAATAGAGAACCCAGAAATAAATCCACACATTTAGCAGTGATCTCATTTTTGACAAGGGTACCAAGAACTTACACTGAGCAAAGGATAGTCTCTTCAATAAATGGTGCTAGCAAAACTGGATATCCACATGCAGAAGAGTGAAACTAGACCCCTCTTGCCATATACAAAAATCATATCAAAACTGATTAAACACTTAAATCTAAGACCTTGAACTATGAAACTAGAAAAACACTGGGAAAACATTCCAGAACATTTTTCTGGGCAAAGATTTCTTGAGTAATACCTCACAAGCACAGGCAATCAAACCAAAACAGACAAATGGGATCACATCAAGCTAAAAGCTTTTGCACAACAAAGGAAACAATCAGCAAAGTGAGGAGACAATGCCTTAGAAAAGGAAAATGTTTGCAAACCACTCATATAACAAAAGATTAATAAGCAGACTATATAAGGAGCTCAAACTATCTAATAGGAAAAAATAAAATAATCTGACTATAAAATTGGCAAAATATCTGAATAGACATTTCTCTAAAGAAAACATACATATAGACAAGTATATGAAAAAATATTCATATCAAAAAAATTCTAATCAGAGCAATGCAAATCAAATCTACAATGAGACATCACCTCACCCTAGTAAAAACAGCTTTTATCCAAAAACAGGCAACAATGAAGGATGTGGAGGAAGCGGAACCCTTGTACACTGTTGATGGAAATGCAAATTAGTATACCCACTGTGAATAACAGTGTGGAGGTTCCTCAAAAAACTAAAAATAGAACTACCATATGATCCAGAAATCTTACTACTGCATATATATTCAAAAGAAAGGAAACTGATACATCATAGAGATATCAGAACCTCTTGAATCTTTCTTCATTTAGTCAATATTACAAATTTGTATTTAATATACAAAGTAGTATGACATGTCTATACTCTATCATTGATTCTAAATAATTTTGGAATTTCATCACCCTACTTTTATCTACTCAACAATTGTGCCGTCTACCCCAACCAACAAAATTATTGTCCATTTAAAAAACCAACAAATTAAATAATTATGCATGTTAAATATAAACTGCTGTTATTATTTTCAGAATTATGTTTAGCCTTGCAACATCTTGACATTGTGAAACACCTAAAAATGAAACATGTAATGTATTACTAATCCTTCTTCCATGCTTAGATAATTTCTAAAGACCTATCAATACAATAGATGTAAAATAAATAGTTTTGAAAGATGTATGAGAGCATGCAGATTTCTTTTACTGTTCTGCAAAACAGTTCATAATATGTTTCTCTGTTTCTTACTGATGTTTTCATGACAGTTCACCAGAGCTCTTGCATTTTATCATGTATCCTTATTCACTTTATTACTATACTTTTATCTTTTTATTTTAAAATAAGTATGTATTCACAAAAATTGACAAAAATAATCTAGTGTTTCTTATTACCAAGCATTCTTCAAAAGTGACACATTCAAAATTATAGTGCACTCTCAAAACCAAAAAATTGATTGTTATAATGCACATCTAGAATTGAATATCCATTTTTATAAAAACTGTTTTAAGACCGGGCACAGTGGCTCAGGCCTGTAATCCCAGCATTTTGGGAGGCCAAGGCGGGCGGATCACGAGGTCAGGAGATCGAGACCATCCTGGCTAACACAGTGAAACCCTGTTTCTATTAAAAATACAAAAAATTAGCCAGGCATGGTGGCACACACCTGTAGTCCCAGCTACTCAGGAGGCGGAGACAGGAGAATCGCTTGCACCCAGGAGGCGGAGGTTGCAGTGAGCCGAGATCGTGCCACTGCACTCCAGCCTGGGCGACAGAGCAAGACTCCATGTCAAAAACAAACAAACAAACAAACTTCTAAAATATGGCTCTTCAGCAAAAACTATCACTGGTTTAAAATTTTCTCATTTATTACTGCATGCTTATCTATCTTCCTCATTAACCTGCAAATGTTGCTTATTTGAGCATTTATCACCATTAAAATTAAATTATTTTGAACCACATGGTAGATTTCCCTCTCATTTTGAATTTATTTATTCTTTGTTGAATGCCCTTTCTTTTCTTTCTCACTCTGTCGCCCAGGCTGGAGTGCAGTGGTGTAAATGCAGCTCACTGCAGCCTCAACCTCCCGGGCTCAAGTGATCATCCTACCTCAGTCTCCTGAGTAGCTGAGACCACAGGTGTACACCACCGTGCCTGGCTAATTTTTTTGTTAATTTTTGTAGAGACAGAGTCTTACTATGTTGCTCAGGCTGGTCTCAAACTCCAGGGCTCAAGCAATCCTCCTGCCTTGGCCTCCCAAAGTTCTGGGATTGCAGGTATGAGCCACCACGCCCAGCCACTTTGTTTAATTTCTGGACCTTCTCATAATCTTATTCCTTCTATAATTGCCTCCTTCTACTTCATTTTCTTCATCAAAAGCACAATTTCATTCTTATTTTACCTGGATTTCTATTCTGTATATCATTAACAAGAAAATAGTATTCATTAGAAACCCTAAAACTTTTCTGAGTTAGAAGTTATCACAAATAGATTCAAAACTCATAAAACGTGTTACCAGTGTTTGTCTCTGCATGAGAGTGAAGTGATAAAGACTATGTGGTTTATGTTCTTCATTGGTTTATTGAGAACACATAATAGTATTTTTGTAGATAAGCCAAGATAATCCATAATATATATGGAAGTATATAATAAAACATAGACTGCACGTGCACATGACTAGTGAGGAGGCAGAGTGATTATACAAAATTTTAATAAGTCCAACTATTAGAAAGAATGTTATTTCTTCTTAGTTTCCAACCATTGGCATTGCTTCAGTTCAGTGTGTCAGTTCCTATGGGTAGCTGCAAGCATATATCAGCTTGAAATGATTATCTTTCTCTGTGCAGCCGACTTCCTGCTTGTATGTGCAAAGATATTTGAGAATGGATCAATCTCAACTATAATACTGTGTGTACTATTTAAATTGGATATAAATAGCTAATGAGACTCTAAGTTGCCACTGCTTTGCTTGTAAATTTATATTAGTTACAGAACTTTGAATCTGTTAAATCAGAGTTTTGGTTTCTAAGTAAGAAAATAGCCTTTTCTAAAATCAATTTAATGTGTAAATATATAGTTTTTGTGTTTGCTTTCCTTTCATTTAAATGAGAAGACAAAATCACACACTGTCGGCCAGGAACAGTGGCTCATGTCTATAATCTTATTACAGCTTTTGAGGAGGATGACAGGCAGATCGCTTGAGCCCAGGAGTTCAAGACCAGCTAGGGCAACGTGGCAAAACCTTGTCTCTACAAAAAATACAAAAGAAAAAAAAAATAGCTGGGCATTGTGATGCATGCCTGTAGTCCCAGCTACCCTGGAGGTTGAGGTGGGCGGATCATCTGTGCCCAGGAGGTTGAGCCGTGATCCCACCACTGCACTCCAGCCTGGGCAACAGAGCGAAACTCTGTCTCAAAACAAAACAAACAAACAAACAAAAAAGGCATACACTGTTAGTAATTAAGTAATGATGAATTCACAACTTATAATAGGTTGAAGGAGTTAAAAATTAATAATGAAGACTGCTGGGAGAAAATGATTTGGAACATTTGGAATAAGTTTTAACAGATATTTTTTTCTAGAGGAAATGGAATAGAGACCTTACAGAAAATTTTGCTTATAGATTTTTTTTCAAAACAACTTTCATTTATGATAGGAAATAAAACAACTAGGAGTAGGCAAAAAGAAAACAAAGAAACCTTGTCTGAAAAGGAAGTTTATTCCCCAGGAGAGTCTATCAGTTAGCAGCTATGCTCATAATGAGCATAATACAGTGCATTTTCATATTCCATTGAACTCTGCACAGCTTCCCCCAAACACACAACAAATGAACAAGAGTAGAACTGCAGGCTTTTATTTAATTCAATATTGCATAAATATTAAATGCAGACAGGGAATTGCAAATGGCAAAAGGAGACTCTACTGAATCTAAATTGTGATGAAAATACCATGGGGAAATAATGGTCCCAATTTGCTACTTAGAAAGAAAATTTATGTGAATAACAAGACCAGACTTTCCAAAAACCTCCATTTAATGGTTATCTACCCCATTCTGTTGTTACAGAGGTTTTGTTGTTCAATTTCTTTACTGTTCCTAGGATGGTTCACACTGATGTTTCTCCTGGAGTGGGTTCTTACCCTATCCTAAAATGAAAACTACACATCTACTCAGTAGGAACCAGTGCATTTAAAGCCATATTGTGTTCTGTGACTAGCACAATGCAAGGACAAAATAAATGTTAAAAATGAATAATTGACAATAATAATCAACATTCTGGCTTTAAAAGGCTCCCAGAAACATAGTCTCTCTAAAGTGAGCTCTCAGTGTCTCCTTTATTTCCAAATTCAGAACAGCTTTGACTCAAATCACTGAACATTGGGCATGAAGTACCTTCCTGAATTTATTCCTTTGTTTAGAAGAAATCATCTGTATCTTATTGTCTCTCTGAATTTCTTACTTCCAATAAACTTAGGGCTCTCAAAGCAGAGGATAAAACTTTCCAGGTTTTGAAAGAATTCTCAGTATGATCGTTGGTCTTTAAAGCTTTCTTTCTTGAGTGTTCCTGCTTTCACTTCGTTTGGAGGATCTACAGATTTCTTAATGTTATGTTAGCTCTTACATTTATTTAAAAAGATATGTTGTAAAATTTCCTACCTAGATTAGCATTCCAGTTCAGAGGGTTATTGAGAGTATCTAATCTGCTATACTATCACGACCTATATTTTTTCTGATATTACTTGATATTTTACAGTTTGATAAATATATATGGTCTTGATTTCAGGTTGACCATCAGTAAATAAGAGACACCAAAACAGAAATCTAAGTTTCTTTGCAACCCAGCCAGTCTTTTTTTCAGGTAGTTTATGATTACTATATTAACTGTATATTAATTTAAAAGTATACTCCCTTAAAAATAACCCTGTGATTCATTATCTGTTGAAAAAGAGGAATGGTTTCTGAAATCTATCCACATTTTTCAGTTTGGGCAAGTTAGGGCTGTTATATAGTAGGCACACCTTAGTTCTTGTAAATACTTACAAAAATTTTTTCTTCCTGGATTCATTCTGAAATATATCGCAGAGTAGATTCAAGTAGTGGAAAAGAACCTGTACACCACTGTGATAATTCACCCTGCTTTCCTGGAAGCATACAAAACTAGTATAATGACAGACTGCTAAAAACAGCTAATGATCTAAGTTTGTTGTTGTTATTATATTCCCCAAGATGTACTGTAATGTAGAACTTGTCTCAGAGCTTGTCAGCTCTGAGATGATTTTTCTTCACTCTACTCAATATGTGCCTATAAGCAACATCTCTATTATGCTGCTACCATTAGCAGAGTAATTAGGAAGGCTATCATGGTCTCAAACTCTATAAGTGTTTGAGACTCCACCTCATAAAATGTCCATTAGAGGACAAATTACCACATTTTAAATAGAGAAAACATCATCTCGAAATATGTCTTTTCTGATCCCCACTGCCAATGTCTCAGGTTTTGTTTACTACTGTTTTTCATTATTACAGTCATTAGGACTAGCTAAGCTTGGAAGGATTCATGTTCAGAATGTAATTTTTGAGCATTAACTCAACATTAAAAAAGCCTTGTGGTACTTGTCTGAATGGACAGAAAAAGATACAACATAAACTACATGTCAATGCAGTCAAAGGTTATGAACAGATATGTTAATATGCGGTTGAGATTGCATTTAACAAGTATAGTAGCTATCTCCATGGATAGCTTTGCTACTTCAAAGGAATTAAACAGAATAGTCCTTTTTTGTCTTTTTTTGAAAGGGAGAGTAACATATCTTTTCATGAATATTAAAAAAAAAGTTAAAAACCTAAAGAAGCTTAAGTTGTGGGTAGACAGTTTATACATATATATTAATATAGATTTTCATATTTTATTGTAAATAATTATTCCATTTTCCTTTTTTGTCTTTAATATCTGTTTATATTTTCTTTTAAATAGAGACAAGGTTTCTCTCACTATGTTGGTCAGGCTGGTTATGAACTCCTGGCCTCAAATGATCCTCCTGTCTCGGCCTCCAAAAGTGCTAGGATTACAGGCATGAGCCACGACATCTGGCCATATCTGATTTTGATTTACAAAATTTTAATAAGCTTGTTATGTTCAGACAATGATCAGTTTTATTCATATCAACAGTAGGATTAGCTTCAATAAATAAAGAGCTAAATAGTAATTAAGATAATTCATTTAACCAGAATCAGTAAGAATTTATAATTTGTATGGTTCTCATTTGAAATATGCATTTGTAAACTTTTAAAGAATATTTATAAATTGACAAGACAAATGAAAAATACCATTGAATCAGAGGATTATGTTTTGAGAGTTTCTTATTCTTACCTTCTCTCTCTTTCATTTACAATTTCTCAGACAGGATTCTGTAATTCCTGACAAACTGAAAAGTACCCAGAGTCTGAGCTTTCCTGATAGTGTACAAAGCCTCAGGCAACACACACTCTAAAACAGGCTGCTTCAATTTTATACTCCATTTAACACTTCATTTGATTCTCAAACTTCATTTTAGTCTGCAGTGTTAATATTCCAGCATTTACGTGAGTTGGGCAATAGGTGTGGATTCAATACTCCTGAAAGATAGTTTGGGCAAATCTAAGCTTCGATGCCCGAGATGAGTGAGAGCCATTCCGTTTACAACTGTGAAAATCTTACTTGATTTTTAAAACTAAGACCATAAAGTTACACAAAAGGGAGCCTAACTTCAAAAAGAACTGCAACTTATACTCTGAAAATAATGGGAGCATCACTAATAGGTGGTGCATAGATCATCTAATTGATATGCGATCTCTGAGGAGCTGTCAGAAAAACAGTCTGTGTAGTAGATGTGCGTGGAAATTACACAGATATTTAAATTCAGAAAAGTACAGCAAGGACACAAATTTTCAGCCTTTTTTGGAAAGGAGTGTGAGCTCTGAGAGACAAATATTGGAAATAAATATTAGATTTCCTTTGAAATGAACTTTGAGATTCTGACTTTGTTCTCTCAGGATTGCTTACATGTCTTCTGATTAGGCTGACTTGATAAGCAACCGGCATACCTACACAGGGTCCACACTTAGAAGAGCCTCATGCTTAGTTTAATGCTGTTTCATTGCCATCTTGAAATTCTTCAGAATTTTTTAACAAGAAGCCCCACATTTGCATTTTGTATTGGGTCCCAGAAATTATGTAATCAGCCTTGTTTCTGCTATATAATACAAATTGAACTTAAAAATAGCAATCTCCAAAACATCAATAGAAAGAGGCTTCATTTTTCCCTGGATTGGTTGTATGATTGACAGAAATGGGACTACAATAAGGACTGAGCCCATGAGTGATCATATTGCGGTCCTCATGGCTATTTAGGCTTATCAAAACAAAATGCTCAGCAAATACTGTTCTTCCTATTCAAAACCACAGTTTTCGATTTTCTATATTAACTTACAGTTTAGTTGGTGAGAGATGGCATTGTTTAATATTAGGAGCTTTTGAAGTTCTGTTTTCTTAAAAAGTAAACATAATAATATCCACCAGCCTATCAGGGTTCCACATAAAATAAGCAAGATGATTTATTGCTAGGCATTTATTTTCCAAAAGTAAGAATTCAAATAGCATCTCTTTGCCATAAAAGACAAGCAGGTGAACAAAAGTAATAGATGCAGCCCATTTGGCAAATTGAAATTTCATGATATAGAGAGAGCTGGGCAATCTCCTTTGGAAGAAATGTGAATTCAGTCACATATGTCAGTATCTCTCAATTGCTTGGACAAAGACAAAAGCTGTGCTATGGAAAGGATGGGGTTATTTTGATTCTTTTTTTTTTTTTTTTTTTTTTTTTGAGACGGTGTCTGGCTCTGTGACCCAGGCTGGAGTGCAAGTAGTGTGATCTCAGCTCACTGCAACCTCCGCCTCCCGGGTTCAAGCGATTCTCTCCCCTCAGCCTCCTGAGTAGCTGGGATTATAGGACACTGCACCCAGCTATTTTTTTTTTCTTTTAGTAGAGACAGGGTTTTACCAAGTTGGCCAGGCTGCTCTTGAACTCCTGACCTCAGATGATCCACCCCCCTCGGCCTCCCAAAGTGCTGGGATTACAGGCGTGAGCCACCGTGCCAGGCCTGTTGATTCTTTATAAGCTGTATTTGTTGAATAATGTTAAACAGGGAGATGTTGATTATATCTTTATCACAGTAATGATGATGTTCTATTTTTATTGAATATACTTTCTATGTAGATAGAGTCTAGTAAACCGCATTCACCTAGAAGAACTAAAACTAAGATTTATTTTATCTCTCTATAGTTAAATTCATTTATAAATTGTCCTTTTCATGACCACCTCAATGTTCTGCTTCAACTCAATATTAAACCATGTACTATGAAATATTAATGAGAAAAGTCAGATCCATTTATATTTCATGCTGAAATGTAGCCAATTCTTCCATAGTGATAATACAATTACGGAACTAATTTTGAAGTGCATAATGGATTTTTAAAAGTTAACTTATCCATAATAGGCTGTAGCCAGATGTTATGTAAGATACTGATGGAGAAAAAAGACTCTAATACTATAGCATATTAACAGTTTAGTAAAAGAATATCTGCAATGCTATGCAGCCAATAAATGTGTAAAAAATATTATTTTCCCCCTTATGTTTGTTTTCTGTAGCATCACAAATGTAGTTTCTTCTTTTATCCCAAGTAATAGGAAGCCACTCAGAAATTCAGAGGCCAAGTTTAGTGTAGGGCATGAGAATTTGGAATAATAATAACAGAAGGAAATAATTTATAATCTGTCTTCATTTTCTTATTTCTCACTTGCTCCACTTTATTGCCTCCTTCATCATTTCACCACAGGTTTTCCAGGGGAGCTTTAGTAAACTGTATACTATTAAATTTCATGGTTTTTTTAAATCTCACCCCGCATTACCACTATACAACTAAAAACACATTTTTTCTTTTTCTTTTTTTTTTTAATAAAACTCTTACCATCTCCGACATGAGAATCTCTTTTTTTCTTTCTTTGTCACTGGCTATTTCTATTCATTTTCATAAGCAGATTCCGCCTACCTTTTTATTGAATAAAGGCTTATTTCTGATCATTTAACTCTTATTTTTTCACAGAAAATTTTATTCATCCCAGTGCTTCACTTATCATCTATATGACAATGACTCGCACATGTGTCTCTGCATCAATCATCATCTCCGTGGATCAAATCCATATATTAACCTGGCTCACAAAAACTTAAATTCTTCAAAGACAGTGAAAACATATGAAACCAAACTTCTCACTCTACACAAAAAGAGTCCTATTCCAGAATTTTCTCTTTCGATAAATGCCATAACTGTATGTCCAGTTACAGAACCCTGTAATATGAGATTTATTCCTTATACTTTCTCTCCTTCTAAAACTTTTCTAAGTTCTATGATTTTGCTCCGAAATATTTATAAAAAAGTCTACACTTCTTCTCAGAAACAAACTCCTTAGTCTAAATTACCATTATATCTGACCTGGACTAATGAAATAGCTTCATAACTATTATATCCATATTGACTTTGGCTAACCCTTTTCCCCAGTGCCAAGAAAGAGCAATGTTTTAAAAATGCAAATTCAATCACTTAATTCCTCTATTTGAACTATCAATAGCTACCCGTTATTCCTATGGTCAAGACCAAGATCCTTAATAATAATACTGTTTGTAAGACTCTGTACCTCACTTCCTGACCTCTAGCCATGCTGCCCTCCTTTAGTGCCTTTTAGATACCAGACTCTTCTACACACTAAGCATTTGCATATGCTGGTTTGTCTATCTGCAGTACCTGCTCTGCCTTCTCATCTCTCATTTTCACCTGGTTAACTCTCTCTTAATTTCCAAAGCTCAGTTCAAATATCATTCCTTGATTTAAGACTTCTTCAGTTGTTCTACTCATGACTGGATCTATTTTACACTGTTATTACACTATGTCCTCAAATTTAAGCACTATTCACAGATTGAATTTTACATTAAGTTTTAATAATTTGGTGAATATATATACATATGTAAATTATCTTTAATAGGTCAGGCTTTCTGAGAGTAAATTCAATTGCAACTTATTTGATGAAGACTTTAATTCAACAGACTTTGTTGGATTAAAGTCTCCATAAAAGAAGTTACAGTTTATGTTTATTTACAAATATAATTTTTTGTTCTTATAAATGATTAAGTAATTAATTAAAATGTTTATAAGAATAAATTAACTAATAAACATATGACAGACAACTTGCCCAAACTGTTTAGAAACATTTCAGTAAGATTAAGCGAGAGCTTTCAATAATTTCATCAATAGATTTGAAACCACCTTTGCAAAAATTATAACTGAGAAAGTTATTGCAGTGAAAGAGACCTGACCTAACCAACCCCATTTTGCTTCTAATCTCCAAGCTGTTCTTGTTCATTCCTGGGTTTAGGCCTAAGTAACTTTTGGAGGAACTTACTTTATAGTTGAACTTTGAAACAAAGAAAATAACAGTATTTTCC
Source organism: Pan troglodytes (assembly GCF_028858775.2). Lineage (NCBI taxonomy): Eukaryota > Metazoa > Chordata > Mammalia > Primates > Hominidae > Pan > Pan troglodytes. Next base: position 67,642,643 of record NC_072406.2, read on the forward strand.
CAAAACAAACACTCTTCCTGCCTAGGGACCACACTGCCTTTGCAGGACTAACAAATTAGCCATGAGATAAGAAATTATGGTTTAGGAGTCATACAGCTGGAGGCTGTAAGTTTCCAAACCTCCCTAAATTGCTCCTGGGAATAACATCAGTACTGTAAAACCTAAGATCAGTGTTTGAGATATTTTGCAGACCCTGCACTGGATGAATCAGCTGGCACCACCCAGCTCAATAAGCTGTTTTATCTGGTTTCGTGGCCCTTACCCAAGAAATGACTCAGCGCACGAGGACAGCTTCAACTCCCTATGATTTCATCTTGTACCAAATCAACCAGCAGGCTTGACTCAATGGTGCCTTAACCACCAAAGTATCCTTAAAAACTCTGATCCCTGAATTCGTGGGGAGACTGATTTGAATAATAAAAAAACTCCCCTCTCTGGTACAGCCAGCTCTGCATGAATTAAACTATTTCTCTATTGCAATTCCCCTGTCTTGATAAATTGGCTCTGTCAAGGCAGCGGGCAAGGAAAACCCATTGGGCAGTTACAGACACAGCTTCTTTCCTTCCTTACTACTTTTCTTATTACTATTCTTCCTTTTGTCCTGTCTTCCTCCATTCTTGCCCACCTGCTTTCTATCCAGTCACTATTAAGTACTTGGTATAGAGCTTTGTGCATCTTAGATGCTCAAAAACCTTTGTAAAATGAATTAATGAATCAGAATATCAATTTTCATATGGCTTGTAACACTTTCTAGTTATACAATGTTAACTAGGTTATGTTTGCCTTCTAATAGTCTATCAAATAGAATAAGAAATGCAACGTCTACTAAAAGTTGTTTGGAAACTAAGTGGAAAAAGAAGAACAACTCATAGAAATACTTTTTAAAATTAAAAAGTTGTTATAGCTGTCATCATCATTTTTGAATGTCTATTACTATTTGTTCTGTAAACTATGCAAATCAAAATTAAGCTCTATACAATACATGGCTTTGTATATTACAGTGCTTTAGTATTAAACTCAATCTTGACTCTTAAGTCATTTCCATGGAGTTCTCTTGTGAAACCCAGAGATATTGCAATGGATGCTCTGGTTATCATAAAATTCCACACAAATCCCACATAATACAGACTGCTGTCTATGGTTTTCTAATGAAAACATTTCGTTCTTTTATGAGTTATGTGTCCTTTAGATAGCTACTCAGGCCTATGCTATTGAGGTTAAAGGTCTTCAGAGAATGCTTCTAAGCCTTCCTTAGGACAGTTAAAGGCAGCTATCCCAGTAAATCAGGATGGACAGCCGACTGATAGTATACTCAATTTACCTTTTAGATAAACTACACTGAGAGTAAGTTCTCAACAGGAAATAAAGGTGAATTTCACAATGGGTACAGGCCATTCCCCAGTGTTTTCACAGGGATTTGAAAATTAAAAAAATAAATGAGGGTATGTATCACTCAGAATCAGTGCTGTATTGCTCAAAAGAATGAGTTATGGTCATAAAGGTACAGTTTATGCAGAAACTCTGATATAAAAAATGATTCTATGACTCTGACCTTTGCACTTGTTTTCTGCATATTATTTTTTTCTGTTTTTCATTGTTACATACCAATAATTGATTTCAGTCAGTCACTCAATCTGTATTTACCATAGTAAAAATTTTAGGGCATATTTTCTTTACTATCCCACTGTTTGAATCTCTAACCTGTCTTTTGTCTTTGGACTTAAATACTTCTATTTAAGTTTTCACGTCACATGTAAATTAACTGCCACTTGGCCAGGGAAGTCAGACAAATATTTATCATGGAGGAGTTACAAGAGCATCAGAAATGAATGCTAAAATCTTGGTGTGTATTTTTAGAACCATTATATGGTTTATGTAGTGCTAATGTTTGGCTTCTTCTGAATATTCATAGGGAATCAGAGTCTAGATAAAGAAAAGAAATAGTCAAAAGACAGTATAAACAACAAAGGGATTCTGGTTTTGAAGAAAAAAGTAGGGGAAGTGAGATCACTTCAAATTCTTATTTAGAGTATATTAAATATTAACTATAGTTGAATAGTTTTCTTAATCTCTCTGAAGATATTGAGCTTTCCATCTATGTTTTCTATAATTCTTTTATATGGTAAATACAAGTTTACAGTGGAATATAGTTTCTGCAGACATAACATCGATTTTTAAAAATGGTATTCTTCCATAACATTATGAACCACACATAAAATCAACTAATTTTTTAATATATATTCAAGCAGTACTTTTATACACATAGGTACATATATTATTATGATTTGTCCAAATTGTTTTTCGGCATGCATATTTTATTTAGGAAGATATTGTGAATATGTTTTCCATTAATGGGCATTAATAACAAACATCAATTTCTAGGTTTGATGATATTTAACTTAGTAAGTCCCCTTTTATTAGAACTATAGGATGTTCATTTTTTTCTTTTTTCTTTCTTAATTTATAGACTTCTTTTATGAAATCTTTGTTTCTACTTAACATATTTTTTTCCTTAGGATTAATTCCTATAGCTAGCACTTCTGGGTAGTGAGGTGAAATATGAAACATGTAAGTTCTCAACAAATGCTTGTTGAGGGAAAATTTTGAATGAGCAAACAAATAAATGATTGTAAGATGTGGAACCTCCCTGGATTTCATCCCCTTCTCAAAGAGTTAATAGAAAATAAGACACAGTCATGACATTGAGATGGTTCTGGAATGGCAAGCTATGACTCTGTTTTTTATTCAACATGAAATCATCTAGCTGTGCCAAGCAGCTTCATTTATTAAAACTGCTTTAGTGAAGCATATACTGATATTTAACCTAAATTTGAGTACAGATACACTTGTGAGAAAAGAAGTTGTTTCATTTCTTTTGATTTTCGTGCATTATTCAAAGATTTAAACAATAACAGCTGTGATGATAAATCTGAAATGTTATGAACATGAAACTCTCATTTTAAGATTCACATGACAATAAGTAAAGAACACTCATATAATACCTACTCATGTTTCGTTCTTTTCCATTAAAAATATCCAAACTATAAAGAAAAATCGGCCTTTTGAAACTTCACTTGCAGGCTACTATTATGTTACAATCACTTTCTTCATAGAAAATGACTGCATTAAAAAATACTAAGCAACAATTACAGTTTTCTAAGCAGCATGCTCTGTATTTTATCTAATTGCTAATTCACATAAATTTTACTGTCAGTCCCCTTACAAAGTATTTGAATATGAGAAATTTTTAAAACTATATACCTATACCTGTTTGTAGCTATATATTGATTTATATTTCTTTGCAGTACATAAGTTATTGTAATACAGAGTTTAACTTTATAATGAAAACCTCATTAGATTTGGTCATATCTGTAGCTGTAGTCTATGAGGGTTTTTTTTTTTTTGGTCTATGTAATTTCTTCATTCATTCAGCAAATATTTATTGAATGTCACCTATGTTGTCATTGCTGTAGGTGCTAAAAATACAAGGAAAACAGCAGGCAAAACATCAAACCTGCAATTTACACAGATGTATTTTAAAACTTGGCCAAGTCTGAGGCCAAAATGAGCTTCCCATTTGACCTCTGCTGAATTGAATTTATCCCATCAGTTATAGCCTTTGCCTATATTTTGCATAATCACTTTTCATATTGAAAAGTCAGGCTTCTTCCATTTCCAGTACTCATGATGAAGGATATTCCTCTTTGTATCCTTGCACTTTCTTAAGCTTTATTATATATTTCTTTTCATGCATTTGTATTAGCCAAGTACAGAGTTAATGGACTTACTATTTTAGGATCCATTTGTTAAAATTTCAATTTTCTTTTAAACTCTCAAATCACTTTTATGAATTAAAGCTAGCATATCATTACTTCCTTACTTTTGCCTAAAATAGGGCATTCATTTATTTTATATTTAGAACTCAAAAGCTTTATTCTTCATTAATACAGACACACAGTGCTAATTAATAAAAGCTATTGATTACAATATCTTAAATATTCACAATAAGAAAAAAATCAGTAACTTCAAGTTGCCTCAGCACAAAGTAATAGAGTCTTGTGTTGAGAAGAAGGTTCTACTCAAAAGTCTGTTTCAAGTTGAAGATGCAATGAGTCTGTAATCAGTTTGCTTAAAGGTCAGCCAATTTAAAATTTATGTGCAAATTTTACAACGAGACTTTGTTATATTCACCTACATAGCCCCTGCTCCTATAATACGCCTAACATTTAATAAGCATTAAATATTGTTTAATTAATGAATAAATCATTAAACTTATATGAGTTGGTAACCTAGCCAATACGATCATGAAATGACTGTCAATTAGTGATTTGAAAAGTGTTATCCTTGGGAAACTATCTTAGTAAGGCTACACGTTCCTCTTTAATATTCATAAAAAGAAAAGGATAATTTCACCAGCAGGTGGACTATGTTCAATGCCTGAGTTGCATTCAGAGTAAGCTAGGGCAGTGACAGTAAGCTTTGAGCACTATGCTAGATGCTGCTCTCTCTCCAGGTCTAATTACAAGTATGGTCTGAAAATATTAAGTCAGCTTTTTTCTTGTGTAGTGTGTGTGTATGTGTGTGTTTTAATTTTCTTTAATTTTCTTTCTCTTTGATAGTTCAATGGGGAAAATACTATACAAATTAGAAAGGGAAGTGAATTGTAAAATGTGCTTAGCTGTTAGGACATGCAAGAAAAGTACTGGAATGCAAAATCTCAGAGACCACATATCTTCCATTCCACTATTCTCATATTTCAGCCATGCCAAATTATTATTAATATTTAAACAACCTTCAAGTCTAGCATCATGTTTAGGGGTGTGAAAACTAGAACAAGGCTGAGTTCACTCAGCTGGGTCATTTATTAATCAAAGTATTGAGATATATTTAAAATACAAATTAATTTATATATTTGTAAATATGTGTTGAGTACTGAATACTGACACAAGATACTTAATATATATATATTAATTTATATATGTGTAAGATTTTCTCTATTTAAAAATATTCTTCTGTTTTTCACATTGTAAAATGCTACTGACATCAATTTTTCTGCTTTCATATGCCCATGTATAGAGTAACGGCACACGTAGGCTAACTTGAAGAAAAAAAAATTGGGGGAAAAATAATGCTTTAAAATTTGTTTATCTAGTATCGAATAGACATGTTCATATTCAAAATTAAACGTATTGTAGGATGTAAGCATCTGATTTTAACCACATAGCAATCTCAACTAAGCAAAGTAAATAAAACTAAACCCACATCTAAGCACATCAGAGCAAAACTGAAGAAACGTGAATCAAAAGAAAATGTGTAAGTACACAATGTGGTATTGCTAACTCTAGGTACTATTGTGCAGAGGATCTCTAGAGCTTATTCATCTTGCCTAACAGAAACCCTGTATCTTTTAACTAATATCTTCCTACTTCTCCCTCCTCCAGCAACCACCAGTCTATTCTCTGCCTGTATGAGTTTAATTAATGTATTAAATAGATAACTCACATAAGTGGAACTATGTAGTACTTGTTCTATTTTAATTGGCTTATTCCACTTAGAGAATGTTTTCCAGGTTCATCCATGTCGTTACAAATTGCAGGATCTCCTTTTTGGTAAATACCGAATAAGATTTCATTGTATGTACATACCACATTTTCTTTATCCATTTATGTGGATTTGTTTTAAAATCTTGACTATTGTGAATAATGTTGCAATAAACATTAGAGTGAGGCTATTTCTTCCAGCTTATGATTTCAATTCTATTATATATATATATATATATATATATATATATATATATATATATCTAGAACTTGGATTGGTAGATTATACAGTAATTCTATTTTTAATTTTTTTGAAAAACCACCAAATTGTTTCCATATCCAGGGCTTTTTGGTCAGCTATTTAAATTTTATAATTTGCTATCATTTCTTTAATCATTCTAAATATTTACTTACCGACATAAAACATAAAGTACCAATCAAATGAAATGTCATTACTTGCAATAATTATCTGTTAATCTACAGCTGCGTACTAAAGTCTATCATTGTATTCTTTTCTACAGGAGAGAAGACACCTCTGTATTTGTAGGCTCTCCCCACATCTTGTGAGTCACTAAAGAAAAACCAGTTGTTCCAATTGTTTTAACAAAACCAGGAACTGAGATTCTAAATTTACATACTCTCATACCATTTTATGTTTATGAGAAATACAAATCTAGAATGTGGAAGTTAAGAACTGCCTGTTTAATAAAATCATCTTGAAACAGAAAGAAGGCAGGAAGGGAAAAAAGAAAGAAAGAAGGAGACGGAAAAAGAGAAAGAAAAGAAGGAAAGAAAGTAGGAAAAGAGGAAGGCAGGAACAAAAGAAGGAATGGAAGAAGAGAGTGAGGAAGGGAGGGGGAGAGGAAAAGAAGGAAAGAAGAAAGAAAAGTGTTAAAAAAAAAAAACAACACCAAAGGAAGAAGAGAGATGATCTAAAAAGAAGAAAACGTTACTCCAGAGCTTCTCAAACTGGCATCTTATGGACCCCTAAGAATTTGTGCATTTTATATAGGGATCCTTAAATTTCCTAAAATTGTATCCAAATTGTTCCATTTAATTAATCTATCTATCTAAATATCTATTGCTATGGTTTGAATGTATCCCCCAACAGTTCATGTGTTGGAAACTTAATCACCATTGTAACAATATTAACAGGTGGGTCTTTTAAGAGATGATAGGGTCACCAGGGTGGAGCTCTTGTGAATGGATTAATATCATCATCTAGGGAGTGAGTTCTCTAGGGAGTGAATCAGTTTTCACGGGACTGAGTGAGTTTTCTTGAGAGTGGGTTGTAGTAAAAGCAAGCTGGCTGCCTCTGTGATTTCCTTTGCTTGTGCTCAGCAGTTCTTCTGCTCTTCTGTCATAAGAAAACATAAAGAAGACCCTCACTAGATACCTGAGTCATGTTCTTGAACTCCCCAGCCTCCAGAACTGTAAGAAATAAATTTTTCTTTATAAACTACCCAGTCTATGATATTTTGTTATAGCAACAGAAAATAAACAAAGGCATCTATCATTGTATTACTAGATATAATATACATAAATTTTATACAAACCGTACAAGTTTGTGTGAATTGAATTGTGTCCCTCAAGGAGATGGGTTGAAGTCCTAATTCTGATACCTATTAATGTGTATAAATGTGTATATTCCTATGTATGTATTAAAGTAATTAAATGTTTAATACTTTTAATATCTTAAACATCACAGTGTGTATTGGGGAGGGATAGTGGTTAGAGATCACCTCTGCTATTGACAATAAAGGTATTGGGGTGAAGTGTCTTAATATTTTCTGTATGTTTTGCATAGTTAAAGTGTTTCAAAGTTAAAACTTAATGAATACACAGCATTTTTATTGTGTTAAGGAAAGTGAAAATTTGCTTTTATTAGGTAATTTTAATTTTGACCCTAACTTACTAAATAAGAGCATTTCCCTGACCACTTTCTGTATCCAACTCCAACCTCTTTAATATACATAATACCTAATACCACTGTATCATTGCATTTCATCTTAGCAAGATGAAAATGGGTTCTAAGTATCTTCCAGAGGAACCAAATTGACATAAGCTTCAACACAGACTATAATATTTTGTTTCTTATTTTTTAGGTGCCAATACCTCCAAATAGTGACAGTTACAATAATATAGAATTAGTCATGGAAATGAAAAATATAGAACAAATAATGGGAAATAAAATTAGAAAACAAGAAAAGGTATGTTGAAAGAAAAAAAAGATGGGAGGAGGAAAGTTTATCTATATCTCTGATTAATGTGTGTTTAAAGAATGGTAGATTGTTAACAGTTATGAAACGTCCAGAACTGAAAAATTCTAAGTGTCTTCCTTAAATTCCCAACACAACATTTTTAGCCAAATGTGTAAGTAGTGATCTTAAGATTTCATAAATTTCAAGGATAAAAATTCTGGTGTTTATAATGACATTCTCATTAGAAAAGAAAAATAATCTTTTCTGATGTTTCTCTCTTTCTCTCTTTCCCCCCGGCCCCTCCCAAATTTCATGTCCTCACATTTCAAAAACAATCATGCCTTCCCAACAGTTCCCCAAAGTCTTAACTCATTTCATTAACTTCCCTACAGGAGAAAGTTAAGAAAATCTGAGAAAAGCGTTAAGCAACACAAGACAACACATACTTAAAACTTAATACAATGACAACCAAACATTTCAACTCTGGTTTCTCTGCTTTAGAAACACCTGAATATATGATTGAAGCAAAGGACAAGTCTTTATTCACAGCTTGCTTATCAGCATTCTAAAATCTGTATATTCTATTACTATCTGATGTTAAGCCAGAGTTTCAAGAAAATACATTCTTAATAATGTTTAAAATGACAACAGCACTTCTGTTATACAATTTAAAAGATCAACTGAAATGAGAAATGGAAAGAATGTTAATTTTTCCAAAAGATTAAATAAGTGAAATACCCGGAATTTTTGACCAATAGCAGATGTCTTTACTAAGTTAAAGATCAGACAATGTAATTCAATGAAGAAAATTTACTAAGCTCTCAGATGATGACTGGCTTCTTTGAAGTCACAAAAGGGCAAAAGAACATAAGCTTGTTGTATTAGTCCATTTTCACACTGCTGGTAAAGACATACCTGAGACTGGGCAATTTACAAAATAAAGGAGTTTAATGGACTTACAGTGCCACATGGCTGGGGAAGTCTCATGATCATGGCAGAAGGCAAGGAAGAGGGAGTCATGTCTTACATGGATGGCAGCAGACAGAGAGAGTTTGTGCAGGGAAACTGCCCCCTATAAAACCACTGTATCTTGTGAAGCTTATTCACTATCACAAGAACAGCATGGGAAAGACCTGCCCACATGACTCAATTACCTCCAACTGAGTCCTTCTCACAACACATGGGAATTCAAGATAAGATTTGGGCAGGAATACAGCCAAACCATATTATTCCCCCCTAGCCCCTTCCAGATCTCATGTCCTCACATTTCAAAACCAATCATGCCTTCCCAACAGTCCCCCAAAGTCTTAACTCATTTCAGCATTAACTCACAAGTTCACAGTCCAAAGTCTCATCTGAGACAAGGCAAGTCCCTTCTGCCTATAAGCCTTAAAATCAAAAGCAAGTTAGTTACTTCCTAGATACAATGAGGTAACAGGCATTTGGGTAAATACACCCATGTCAAATAGGAGAAATTGGCCAAAACAAAGGGGCTACAGGCCCCAAGCAAATCTAAAATCCAGCAGGGCAGTCAAATCTTATTTTATATTTTATTTTATTTTATTTTATTTTATTTTTTGAGATGGAGTCTCACTCTTGCTATCCAGGCTGGAGTGCAATGGTGTGATCTCGGCTCACTGCAACCTCCATCTCCCGGGTTCAAGCGATTCTCCAGCTTCAGCCCCTGGAGTAGCTGATATAACAGGTGCTCACCACCACGACTGGCTAATTTTTGTATTTTTAGTAGAGATGCAGTTTCACCATGTTGGCCAGGCTGGTCTCGAAATTCTAACCTCAGGTGATCTACCCACCTCGGCCTTCCAAAGTGCTGGGATTAGAGGCGTGAGCCACCACCCCCGTCCTGGGCAGTCAAACCTAAAAGTTAAAACCTTGACATGTTATGAACTGCCTTTTTATTGAGACACATTACTTTCTTTCACTGTAAATGACATATCTCAGATATCCTAAAATATAATTTAAAACTCTCAGTAAAATCAAATTTTCTTAAATTCATATACTATTATTTAGTGATTAAACTTATTTTAATAGTTAAATTTAAAATATGTTTAGTATCTAGATATTTGAGGCTTTTATACATGATGTTTCCATTCAAGGATCATGAGATTCAGAAAGTTAAAATCAAGCTTTTATTTGACTAAGAAACAAGATATATTTGCCTCGCTTTTGACAGTATTATAAAAGGCATCACTGATGAAAACCACTTATACATATAAAGCCACTTTAACAGATGTAAAGAACATTGTTAATAAGAAACCGCCAATATTAGGTATTATATTTTATTAGGTATTTTACATTCAGTGGCACTGGCACTGGTGATTATTTCTTCCTTTTCCTAAAGAATAAAAAGATCTGTCAAATTGCTTATCTTTTCTACATGCATTTCCACTGAAAAAATATTCGGGGTTGTCAAGTCCTAATACATTATTGGGAAATTATAGCTGTTATTTTTAACATAAATTAAGCAGTCCTAGATATTTTACATGACAGGTTTACAATTTTCACTGAGAATGACCATGTAGATACTTTAGAAAAGCCATCAATGTGTGACTCATCATTACATTATTGCAGTGTTCATGTTGAAAGGAACACCAGATAAGCTTAGCTTTTTGATCCTGATGACGAAGGTCTCCATATTACCAATAAAAATAAGTGAACCTGGTGATTTCTCATTATCTCTCTTAAATAGATAGATTTATTTGTGTGTGTGTGTGTGTGTGTGTGTGTGTGTGTATGAGGGAATACTCTGCTTCATTTTAGCTTAAGTATTAATTTTGAGCTGTTGAAAATGCTTTGCACACTCAGGAAATTTTGAAGGATGGAGCATCACCACTCTCCTATCCAATATTATTTAGTAAAATTATGCCTGACATGTTGTCCATTATACTTAAGATACTTACTATTCCTTAAGAAATTCTCTTCTCAAGAGGGAAATGATGCTAACAACAATGGCAACAAAGCTTTTCTCTTTCATCTCTTCATTTTTCTCATCTATATTTTAAAAACTTCCTTTGCCAAAAACAATGTGTTAATAGTGTCACCGAGTGTATTCTGTCAAAATATAGCTTGCACAACTCACGAGTGTTACTAATATTTTTGGATATTTCCTATTGATATTTTTAAGAATGATTTGTAGTACTGTAGGTGATGTGCCATATATGAGACTATTTTCTCAACAATAATCTTTATATATACTTTGGATCAACTTTTGTCTTATCAGAATTATTATTAATGTATTTGATGTTCCAATGGTTACAATATTTTTAGTATAGAAATAGTAAGTAGAATTGCTTTAAAAAAAGGAATGATATGTATCTGTCCAAGAACCAAGATACCTACCATTGAGAGCCTCTTGAAAACCTAAAGAAAGCAGCTTTGAGATTCCTGAGAGTTTAAACAAAGTGGTTGTAGGGGAGAGTCTACAACATTATGGTAACTGTGCACAAGGATATCCTTTGATATAAAACACAGCCATGAAGCTCTCATTGTAGAAACAAGCAAGGTGGGTCTCCAGAAAGAAACTGCGGCTGTATATTTACCTCTATTCTGCTACTCACAAATGGTCTGAAAGAGTGGCCTTTGTGAACAAGGTAACCTCTTAAGAAACATCTTGGAATTCTTGATTTGAAAGTTTGAAAAAGCATTATTAACGGGTAACAGGATCTAAGAAATGGCAAAATACACCTTCAATAGTGTAAATCTCACTCACCACAATAAAATCTATTCACTGAATATGACAGCGTTCCATGATAATGGAAAATAAATGCAAGAGGAAGGAAGTGAAGATGACATGCAAAATAATCACTAATATTCATGATATAGGAGATGTACATCAAAACTGGCTGCCATTTACAGTCACTACAAGGGAAATTAACTTAAAAAGTTTGACATAAATGAGTAAATAGAAACAAGTGGTGTAACATTTATTTTTCTATGTAAATGTCAATTATTTGTGAAGACTGATAAGGTTTATTAGGATACTTGTTTCTCTTATTCTCTGGTTACCAAACTAAACATTGAGATATTTTAGTATAAAATAGCAAAAGGTGATAAAGATATATGTCTTTTATATAAACATTAAATATGATACTTTTGCTGTTCATTAAATAACGTTTTCTAGGTCTCACATATTATGGCAGTTAATGGATATTTGATACTATTTAAGGTTTAAACCAAAAGGCAGATATCGAACAAAACTATAGTACTTGATTTGATTGTGAACTGGAAGAGGTCCCCCATTGGCAAAGGATAAGGCAAATTGTGTGTCAATAACAAATAAGAGCTAAAATAAATAGAACTAGATCAAATCCATAACTTCCAATTGACACTAAAAATATATCTCATATTGATGATGTTTGGAGGATACTAGAGAACCAAATTATTGATCATAAAACTAATCAATATCAGTAAAGAATAAAGTATCTTGCTGACATGGTTTGGCTGTGTCCCCACCCAAATCTCATCTTGAACTGTAGCTCCCACAATTCCTATGTGTTGTGAAAGGGACCCAGTGGGAGATAATTGAATCATGGGAGTGGTTTACCCCACAATGTTCTCAGAATATTGAATAAGTGTCAAAAGATCTGATGGTTTTATAAGGAGTTTCCTTTTTTAGCTTGGCTTTCATTCTCTCTTTTGCCTGCCACCATGTAAGACATGCCTTTCGCCTTCTGCCTTGATTGTGAGACCACTCCAGCCATGTGGAACTGTGAATCCATTAAACCTTTTCTTCTTTATAAATTACCATGAGTCAGGTATGTCTTTATCAGCAGCATGAAAACAAACTAATACACCTGCTTTTCCTTTATAAGATGTGCAAGAGACAGACTTGCCACACATCTTTTACATGACAATAGAAAACTATTTCTTGAATGCATACTTTTACTAGTTAATAAAACGCATGGAAGTCACTACTTTTAACATATAAAGATAGAGCCAACAAATATAATAAAATAATGTGGTAATTTGGAGTGTATAAATTATGCTCAAAAAACTTGAACCCAATTATAACTTTAACATCATAATAAGAGAGAAAACTCAGAATTTATGTGATTACCAATGCAAGTACCCAGCACCACAGAATAAATATTTATACAAACAAACAAATGAACAAGAACTCTGAATCAGGTTAATACTTTACAGATTTAGGGGAAATGTAGGGGAGACAGGGTGAGACTGGCAAAACTCAAAGTAAGGGGAACAGTACAGTACAAATCATCTTTTTTTGGTTGTTGTTGTTGTTTGTTTGTTTCAATAAGTAAATTTCAAGAAACAGAAATAAAAGAGGATGTATTTTAAATGGCAGGGAAGAGACAAGAAAAATATGTGAAATTTTTAGTAAACAAAATAACAGAAATCGGTAAAGAATTGGGAGAACTGAGCACTGGTTAGTTTGGTTAATATTTGATGCTGTCAAGAATTAACTGTTAAATTTTTAAATATTACGGTATTATTATTTAAAGAGTTCATATCTTTTAGATATTTACAGAGGATGTTATTTGATGTATTAAAGTAATACAATTGTGTAGTTAAGCAGAAAACAAGATTTGTCATGATCTACTAATTATTGAAGTGTTGGGGGTATGGAACAGGAACGTTGGAATTTCTTATAATATTCCATTTCAGTGCCGGTTACATAATTTTTCTTAATAAAAATTTCAAGAAAAAAAAGCTAAAGAAAACATAAAAGGAAACTTGATGGCCACGGTTCTTTAGCTTTTGTATGGAACTAGTCTTAAATGTAAAGGAATGTAAACCTTGGCAATCCTTGGAGAGGGAAAGGATTATTAGCACTCCATGCAAACTGGAAAGCTTATTGTCCATTTATTTTAAAATAAATGCTGATATTTTTATGTTCCTTACATTTTTCAAACTTTAAAATAAATAAAATGATATTTTATTTCTAATAATTGTCATTTATATTTTTGGCTTATTTATACTTCTAGCACGCCACTTCAAGCCCTAGGTATAGGTATAGTCAGTGTGCACATATGTAGCAGTTGAATTACCAGATGTTTGATTTTGTGAAATGCATTTAGTTTCCCGTATCTCATTACTCTGATGTTCATAACTAGGGTGCTCCATATATATATATGTCTACATATATATGTCTATATATGTCTATATATATGTCTATATATATATTTCTATATATATATGTCTATATATATGTCTATATATATGTCTATATATATATATTTTTTTTTTTTTTTTTTTTTTGAGACGGAGTTTAGCTCTTGTTGCCCAGGCTGGAGTGCAATGGCATGATCTCGGCTCACCACAACCTCTGCCTCCCAGGTTCAAGCGATTCTCCTGCCTCAGCCCCCCAAGTAGGTGGGATTACAAACATGTGCCACCATGTCTGGCTAATTTTGTATTTTTAGTAAAGACATGGCTTCTCCATGTTGGTCAGGCTGGTCTCAAACTCCTGACCTCAGGTCATCTGCCTGCCTCGGCTTCCCAAAGTGCTGGCATTACAGGCGTGAGCCACGGTGCCTGGCCGGGTGCTCCATATTTTTATTTTTTTCCATCTGTATTGTATTTCACTGTTTTTATTTTTATAAAGAGTAATGATTTTTAAACTGAGACTCTGAATATCTAGTTTTCCACAATATTTAAAAAGTCTGATATTCCAGTATCAAAAAATCTAGATTGTTATTTTGTAATAATTTTATTTTGGTATGAAGACATTTTTAAAACATGGCTCTATGGAGAAAATAATAACCTCCTTGGTGCTAAAAATGTAGAGGATTATTTATGCACAGTATGCTGAATGCTTTAAAACAGAACTATTATTGGATTATACCTCCTCATATGTAGTCCCTGTATTTTAGTATTGTCAACATTTGTCTTGAATATTTTCATTAATAAAAACCTGTTATAATTGACTGAAATAAAGATAATTTATATTTAGGTCGTCAAAACATTTAAAGAGTGGACTGCAATCTGCTATGGGGTCTCAAACATAGTTGTGCTTCTTCCTAAGTATCCATAGCCCCTTTTTGCTGTTTACGCTGATTCCCAAGAATAAGGACAAAACCCAGAAGTGCAGCTCTCTCAATTTCTTCTTCCTTTCAACTTATAGATAAGTTAATCAATGACGTCCCATTAGATCTGCCTCCAAGGGTATGGTACTATTGTCTTACTAAAAGATGGAGATATGGAGAGCCTGAGAAGGGGGAGGGCAGGTGAAGAAGTTCTGGAGACAAAGAGAGGAACTATGTGAAACATATGTGAGAGTGTCAGAGAGGGAAAGAGCAAAAGTGACTTTAAAGCAAAAAGAAAATCCTTGCTGGTTAAACGTTTACTGATTAGGAGATTAGGGAATGAAAAAATAAAAAACAAGAAAATCATGTGATATTTAAAAATCTTTGAAAGACTTTCCCTTTCCTTGGTGATTCACATACTATCAGCTATCAGAGGTCAGCATGACGTAGGGATAATTGCTAGTAATTTGCTTGTGGTAATTAAGAAAGTTTAAGGGATACTTCCAGATAAATCAACAGCAAAGCATTAATGACAGGTTGGAAAGACCGGAGAGATCAGAGTCACACAGGAAATGCACAGTTTGTTACTATAGTTGTCCGGCCCACTTACCAAAGGAAATTATAAACTATGATTTTTTTAATCTAAATCTAAAAACACAGTTAGAAGATGGGTTGTGCCGCAAAGATGACCTTTCTCTTGAGAAAAGGGGTAACTTGTAGTTCCTCATAATAGCTATAGTTTTAAATGTTATATGACTAAGTATCATTTGAGAAGCTTGTTTAAAAAGCAGATGCCTTAGTCTTTAGACCCACGCAAATTTTATGATTCAATGACCTTGGGGTGGTGCCCATTTTTTGTTGATCTGTGCACCACAACTTTAAAAATACTTTTCTAGAATGAGGTTTCTCAATCTCAGAACTATTGACATTTTGGCCCAGATATTTCTTTGTTGTGGGGAATTGGTTTGTGTATTGTAGGATATGATGTATTTCAGCACATGCTATCCCAAATATGGTACCTTGGTATTTGAAAAAAAAAAAACAAACAAAAAACAGTAGAAGTTGGAAGTTCTCTCTGACTTTCTCCCTTGCAGCAGGGCATAAAACAATTCTCTGGGCCGGGCGCAGTGGCTCATGCCTGTAATCCCAGCACTTTGGGAGGGCGACGCGGGTGGATCACGAGGTCAAGGGATTGAGACCATCCTGGCCAACATGGTGAAACCCCCTCTCCACTAAAAATACAAAAATTACCTGGGCATGGTGGTGCCCACCTGTAGTCCCAACTACTCAGGAGGCTGAGGCAGGACAATCGCTTGAACCCAGGAGGCAGAGGTTGCAGTGAGCCAAGGTCACGCCACTGCACTCCAGCCTGGCAACAGAGCTAGACTCTGTCTCAAAATAAATAAATAAATAAACAAATAAAAATAATTATCTGATCTTCCTCTAAAGTAATTCATAAAACCTTTATTCCAGAGGGTCTATCCTATCCTAAACGCGGAGGAAAGTAATGTCCTTATTTCTGAAGACACGGAGACACAAAGAAGAATCTGAATAAACAGGGCTTGCTAAATTCCATCCTCTACCCTTTCACCCCCTCATCCCCATTTATTACTATTAGATCAGACCCTTTCGCTCTCCAAACAGACTTCTCTACAACTGTCCATGAAAAACATAGTTTTCCGTTTCTTCATTTCTGAAGGCTCCCGCGTTACTTAAAACTTGTATTAAATAAGTACAATAATCTGTAGGCTTCTCTCTTGTTAATCTGCTTTTTGTTATACGGGAGTCTCAGCCATGAACCTAGAAATTGGTGAGGAAATACATCTTTTCTGTGCTACAAATGTTTAGCAGCACCATTGGCCTCTACCCACTAGATACCAATACCAGCCCTGACCCCAACTCCCTCAATTGTAACAGCTAAAAGTCTCTCCGTTTAGCGTCAGATACCCACGAGTGCATAATTGTTTCCAGTTGAGGATCTCAGAAAGTATAAAGAGTTTTAAGGCAGAGTCTGCTATTTCAGAAACACAAAATAAGAAATACAGAGCCTCAAGATGAAAAATAAAACTAAAATCTCAGATGATAAAACGAAAAATAAAATAGGCAGAAGAGTGGGTTGGGTTGGAGAAAAAAATTATGGTTCTACTGGAGCCAGATGGTGAATATGAAACTTTTCACACAGAAAATTATTTCCACAAGAACAGTTGTCTGTAATGTCACATAACAGCAATACTGAGAGGAATCATACCCAGGGTCGAGAATATAAAAATGCATTGCTGACCTCAAACTTCATCAGTATGCCTGATGTGTTATCCCTTGTCTCTGCTTCCAAAGCCCCACAGATTAAACTAAATCCATTTATTCCTTCTTCCAATTTATAATTGTAATGTGGGAAATAATGATATGAAGGGAATCGGATATTAACTGTAGTAACATACTAGAATGTATGGTCCTTGGCAAGGGATTCGTTTGTAAACTTTGTATCAGGCATTCTGATTTGGCAAAGTGTACTTTGGATAGGGTAAAAAAATTCAAAGGTACTTATTAATAGTTTCATATCAGTCTCCACATGTTGGTCTCTAATAATATATTAGAAAGCTCTGTTGTAGGACAGGACCTTTTCAACATTTATCAATGAGATTAGTAAAGATGTAGAAGGTGCATTTATCACATTTTCCATAAATGAAAAATTTAAGGCATAGTGGTGACAGAATAAAAATATCCTAAGTAGGTATAAGAATGAAAGGAAATAATTAACAAAATATAGAGACAATTCACAGAATGGGAGAAAATCTTTGAAAACTATCCATCTGACAAAGGCTTAATAACCAGAATATATTAGGAGCTCAAGCAATTCAATAGGAAAAAAATAGTCTAATTAAAAAACAGCAAAAGATCTCTAGACATTTATCAAAAGAAGAGATACAAATAGCCAAAAAGTATATGAAAAAAAACTCAACATTAATAATCATTAGAGAAATACAAATCAGATTACAATGAGATACCATCTCACCCCAGGTAAAATGGTTTTATCACAACAAGAGGCAATAACTAATGAAGGAGAGGATGTGGTGAAAGGGGAACTCTCAAACACTGTTGGTGGGAATGTAAGTTAGTACAACCACAACAGCATAAACGTTCCTCAAAAAAACTAAAAGTAAAATTACCATATGATCCAGCAATCCCACTTCTGGGTATATATCTGAAAAAAAGGAATCAACATGTTGAAGAGATACCTGCACTCCTATGCTTATTGTATGACTATTCGCAATGACCAAGATATGGAATCAACTGAATTGTCTATCAACAGATAAATCAATAAATAGCAGGTAGTACACATACACAAAAGAATATTATTCTTAAAATCCTTATTATTAAAATCCTGGCTGGCGACAGTGGCTCACGCCTGTATCCCAGCACTTTGAGAGACCAAGACAGGCGGATCACTTGAGGTCAGGAGTTCAAGACCAGCTTGGCCAACATGGTGAAATCCTGTCTCTACTAAAAATATAAAAACTAGCTGAGAGTGGTGGGGTGCACTTGTAATCCCTGCCACTTGGGATGCTGAGGCAGGAGAATCGCTTGGACCCAGGAGGGAGATGGCAGATGTTGCAGTGAGCCGAGACCATGTCACTGCACTCCAGCTCAGGTGACAGAGACTGAGACTCCATCTCAAAAACAAAACAAAACAAAAAAACAAACAAAAAAATCCTTTGATTGGCAACAACGTGGATGGAACTGGAGGACATTATGTTAAGGGATGTAAGCCAGGCACTGTAAAACAAATGTGGCATGTTCTTATTCACATGTGAGAGCTAAAAATAAAGAAGAGGAATAAAAGAAAGACTACTCTGGAGTAGAATTATTGTTACCAGAGGCTTGGAAGAGTAGCTGGTAGAGGGGGTAAAGATAGGATGGCTAGTGGGTACAAAAACACAGTTAGATAGAATGAATAAGATTTACTATTTGGTAGCACAATAGTGTGATCATAGTTAACAAGAATCTATTATGTATTTTAAAATACTGAAAGAGTAGAATTGGAATTTTCTTAACACAAAGGAATGGTAAATGCTTGTGGTTCTGAATATCCCAATTACCCTAATTTAATTATTACATACTGTATGCCTGTATTAAAACATCACATGTGCCCAATAAATACATACAACAATTATGTAACCATAACAACAACAACAACAACAAAGAATTTACTACAATGAGGACATTTGGAGTAACCTGCTGTCGGACCAAGGATCTAGTCATGAGGATGTAGGATAGTGACTTCTGGTTCTGTACATGGAACATGTATAAACAAGATGTAAGGGTTCGATTGAAATAAAACAATGCATTTTAACAGCATAGTGGAAATACAAAAATGCCAGTGTATTTTTAGTTGCATTAATCAATGTATAAATAACGGATACAAAAGGTTTTTCTATGCTGCATTGGTTAGATCTCATCAAGAGTTTTATAAATAGTTTCAGGACACATAAGAAAAATAACATTGAGAAATTAGAACACACCAAGGACTCTATAAATAAAATGATAAACTGTTTTGAAGCCATCTTACAGAGGGACTGATTGACAGTCCAGACTACAAAATAGCAAATCGGATCTTACCAGCTTTTAGTTAATAATTGGCCACTCGAGTCTGATTTTAAATAAAAATTTATGAAAAACACTTGAGTACATGGAAAGGTGTATAAAGAGAAATCAGTATTAAGCCAAGTATAATCTAACTTTATTGTTTTCTTTAGTCCACTTTGACTAAGGAGGGAGCTTGTTCCACCAATGAAATCTTACCTGGAAACAATAAACAAAGAAAAAAAAAACCCACAAATAGTTGTTTTTTGAAAGAGAAAGATAAAGAGACTGCCGTATCTTATCTACAAAATTCTGTAGAGCATTATACAAAAGTAACTCTTATTAATTGAATTGTATATTTTTAAATTTCCATTTAGTATTAAGAAGTTAATATTTAAATAGAAAAAAGTATAGATTCTACAAAATATACATATAGACACCCATGTATAGACACACATACATATATATGTATATATATACACATATATATACATATATAATAATATATACATATATTACATTTCATATATCTTATATATGGTATTTTTACATTTATTATGGTCACCATCAGAGCACATAACCTGGTTTACATGGAACAATGTTGGTTTATACCTGTAGCACTGGAGTGATTGTTGCAGCATCTCCTACACCCAAAATTATCCTGGTATAAATGATAAAGTATATGGCTTTCTTATGATGGGAAGTTAATCATCTCATACTAGACTACTCAGTGTGCATTTGTTATGTTTCAGGGAATATGCCACAATCACATAAAACTTCACATATCTGCATGCATTAGTGCCTCTGAGAATTTTTTTAATTATGGAAATCAGCAATATAATGTATTTGTGTACAACAAATATCTTATTTTTAGTAATCTTCTTTCCAAGAAATATTATTATTAACTTAATAAATAACTAAAGCAGATCAGAAAATCAAGAATCTTTTCTCTCAAGTATAAAAATAAGAGTGGAAATATTTTATATTTTATTAATGATAGCATGAAGTATGATAATGAATCTATGAGATTTTGTAATATTTCAGCCAAATGAGTTTTATGTAACAAACATTTATACTTCTCAAGATTAAAGAAATTTAATGGATTTATTGTGCCTAATAATTAGAGGCTGATTTGATAAGCTCAGTGACTTATTCACTTAGAATACATCTTATGATTCACATTCTTATAGACTATAATTTATCAAAATATCCCAGGATTCCAAAATTTACACAATTTGAAATCTCATTTTCTTTTATTTTGTTTTCTTTTTCACTCTGGTAGGACCTTTAAAGCTTTTCATTCACCATCAATTTTTTAAATCACATCAAAGCTCTTAGTAGTAAATTTAATTAGCCAAATAGTGGAGATTAATTGCTTAAATAATACATGTCAAGATATAATACCCTTGGTACAAAATCAAGCTCTTACACATTATATTTAAAAGCCCTTTCTTTCACATTTAAAGGCTACTATAATTCCCTACTGTACCTATCAACAATAGATTCATCTATATACACAGTTATCCTATGTAAAATTAATTTTAAAAACACATAAGCAATAGAAATAATATCATTTATAAAAAAAGTCTTTACCTATAATATTTTTGAAAGTAAGTAACTATCATACTCAGCGACAAATTGGAATGTTATAAAACGGGAGAATTTAACAATAATTTGATCTTTAAGTTAATGATAGTAATAAAAGTATTTATTCAGTAATTGCCAATTTAATCAATAATTATTCTAAATGCTTTATATGTATCAACTTTGTATCAATTTCCAAACCCATCTTATGAGGTAGACACTATTATTTTTTCACATATTCTAGATTAGCAACCTTTTTTTTTTTGAGACAGAGTCTCTCCCTGTCGCCTGACTGGAGTGCACTGACGCGATCTTGGCTTACTCCACCCACCCACTCCCGAGTTCAAGTGATTCTCTAGCCTCAGCCTCCCGAGTAGCTGGGACTACAGGCATGCGCCACCACGCACAGCTAATTTTTTTTGTATATACATACATACATATACATATATACATATATATTTTTGTTTGTTTGTTTGTTTGTTTGTTTTTTAGTAGAGACGGGGTTTCACCATGTTGGCCAGGACGGTATCCATCTGACCTTGTGATCCGCCCACCTCAGCCAGCCTAAGAGCTGGGATCACAGGCAGGAGCCACCCTTCCCGGACACAACTTTTTTTTTAATTGACCAAGTTTTGGATTATCAATTAGATTTGAACAGGATTAGAGCACTAGTAGAACAGATATTAACATCAGCCAGGTCAAAAAATTAATATTCCCAAGAAAATCAATCTTTCCATTTTATTTGAATATGTATATTGTTAATGGCAAAAATAAAATTTTATTTTCCCTGAATCAATTTTTTTAATATTTCTTTTTAGTAATATTGTTTCTATTTTTCCTTTGTTTTGTGAATGACCTACAAGATTATACCCATTTTTTCAAATTTCTTTAGATCAATTATAGGATTAATACAATTGGGAAATCATTATTTGAGTCTTATGATTAAATTGTACATTATATTAAAGCACATAAAATGTTATAAAGCATTTAATTTAAAAGTAGTTTATATAATTTGTTTTATCTGTCTTTTCTAATATTCTAGAAATTGGAGAAATTATATTAGGCCATAGAATTGTGCATAGTAATATTAATTTGTGTTTGTTTTACTTTTTATTATGTATTTATTTATTTTTTTTTTAGTTTTTAAATTTTTTAAAAGGTGGGGTCTTGCTGTGTTTCCCAGGCTGGCCTCAAACTCCTGGGCTCAAGCAATCCTCCAGCTTCAGCCTCCCAAGTAGTTGGGACTACAGATGTGAATCATTGTGCCTGTGGTTGTTTTAAATAGATAACCAGGCTTTTAATTTCTTGTCACACTGATTTTGGCAGGACTAAAATTAGAAGCAGCCTCTCTCCTGGTCTTACAATATGATGGACTCCTTAACAAAATTCTCACAGTGTCTCACAGACTCTTCTTTAAGGGAGATGAAAAGTACCTCTGAGAAGAAATAAGCTGAGGAGGGCACATTTCTGGAGACTAGAGAGAGAGAAAAGGTGGTATTTTGTTTTATAAGCATCAGGGACTTGAGTTTTGTCTGTTCTCCAGAAGGACCTGAGAGTGTAAGGGCTGTGAGCTGTTTCTAGGAAGCCTGAGTCCTTGCAGTATGATGGATCTCATAATCAAATTTCCTATACTCCAAATTTGGAATGGGAAAACCAAATGCATAGAGGCATAAGGGACCATGCAGGACACAACAAAGTGCTTTTCAACAGAAACCAATATGGGTCTCTGAACAAAAGGACCTGACAAAATATCTTCCTGGACTTATGCACAATTTTAGCAGGCCAAGTTGGGTGGGAGTGAGTAGAACATTTAATGACTAGATATGAGTTTATAGCCAGCTTGAAAGGAGAAATTCTTGAAGGCAGAATCAGGTAATTTACCAAACTAAGGAATTAAAAGATGTTTTCAGTTGTGTCAGAGTGAAATGCATGCTGTCTACAATTGTGAAAAACAGAGATACATGTATGCTATAAAAAAAACCCAACTTTTAGTCTAGAGTTAATTGATGGTATGACCTGGAATTGAAATCGTAACATCTTTAGAGATGGCCTTTATCTCCTTGTACTTTTCTCCATCTGTTCTATTCTCTGCCCTCTACCAAATATCTTTCTCTCTTTACTCAGGCTTCTTTTTTCTCTGATCTATTATCTTTTCACATGTCACCTCTTCTTACCTTATTTATATCATAATCTTCCTTTTCCCCCCCAA
Organism: Pan troglodytes; assembly: GCF_028858775.2. Classification (NCBI taxonomy): domain Eukaryota; kingdom Metazoa; phylum Chordata; class Mammalia; order Primates; family Hominidae; genus Pan; species Pan troglodytes. The sequence continues at coordinate 67,665,762 of NC_072406.2, forward strand.
TATAACTGGCAAGATTCCTGTAGTTAACAATTCAAATATCTGAAAAAGAGGTTCTGATTGATTCAGCCCATCTTGAAAAAAAAAATCACATGCCTAAGGTCTTGGGTTACTAAATAATATGTGTATTGACTGGTGGTGTAGCTTGTATCCAACTCTGATCAATTTGTATTAGCTGAGGGTGGAAGTAAATGATTTACATGGTTTGAACTTTTATTAATTTATTTAAACAAGGAAACAAATAACTATTGAACACATATTACGTGCCAGGCATGTTCTATGCACAGTCAATAAAATAGTTAGAAAAACAGAAAAAACTCAATGCCTTCAAAAAGCTTACATGGTAAATTTTAAAATAACCACATTTAATATGTTAAATATATTGAATGATATTTGGTGGAGGTTGCAGAGAAAAATAAAGCATAATAGGTGATAAAGAGGAGGTGTTATAATTTTAGGTAGGGTGAATGAGGAGATATTTATTGGAGAGGTAGTATTTGAATACACAATTTAAGGAAGTGAGCAAACAAGTCATAGAGATACCAGGCAGAAAAGCCTTACAGGAAGAATGAGATGAAATATATATGTGTTCAGATGGAAGTGTGCCTCGCAATATTCAAGGAATATTAAGAGGTCCACTGTGGCTGCAATGGGGTGAACCTGGAAGAAATGACAGGAGTATATGTTTTGTAAATCATTGTGATTATCTTGGCTTTTAATCAGAGTTATACAGATAGCCATTAGAAAATTTCCATCAGAGGAGACACACATTTGGATTTTGGTTTGAAGAGATTTCTATTCTAGCTACTATTTTATGAATAAAATTCATGGGGTTCAGGGGAAAGCAGAGAGATACATTAGGAGTTTATGGCAGTAATTTAAAGCAGAGATGACAGTGACTAGGACCAGAACAATGAGAAGGGGTCAAACATACTTTGAAGTTAAAATCAAAACTTTTCACTAACAGATTTTACATGATGTGGGAATAAAAGAAGATAGTCAAAGATTATCCAAAAGAGACTGTTGGTCCACGCAACTAGTAGGAGGGAATAGCTGTAAACTGAGGTGGGGAAGACTTGACAGAAGCAGCTTTAGAGGAAAAATAATCAGAAGCTCAGTTTGGGTCAGATTATGTTTGAGATATTCAACCAGAGATGGCTAATAGGCAGTTGATTATAGACTTCAAGGAATAGGTCCATGCTTGAAAAAGAAATTTAGGAGTAATTACTGTATGGATTGGATTTACGGTTCTGTGACTGAAAGACACAATCAAGGGAATTCCTATGCACTAAAGAAAAAAGGTCCAAGGATTGCACTCTGGGTCTGCCAGAGCAGAGAGGTTAACACTATAAAGTTGTACTTAGAAAGCAATAAGTAACATAATGCTACATATTACAATAGTATTTTATCGACCCTCTTTATCTTCCTTTTGAAGGATTTTGCATAAATGTTTTCTGGGTCATGATCTAGGTCAAGCAAAAAAATCTCAGAATAGAGATTATTTAAGAAGTCTCTTACTATATCTCTCTAGTGTATCATTCCAGTATCTTTTTTACCCAAATGGCTCATCTTCAGCAATCATCTATCCCATGGACTTTTACTAATATCTACTGAAATTTCACTAGCAGTTCTCATTTTTCCTTTATATCGTCTCAAAAAAATGATCAAGAAGTAATCTCTCCCTCTAAGAGTCTGTTACATCTTTTCACACCCTATATATTCATCATTACTAAAATATATTTTCTGATTAATCCAAATGATTTTGTAATCAGGACTTGCTGATTTGTCCTCATACTCAGGACTGGTGATCCCTTCAAAATGACTTCACTTTTCTTCATCCTTCTTTGATGACTGTCTCCTCCTTTTCTCCTTTTCAATTGTCAAGAAATGAGGAGGTAGCCATAATTTCCTATGAATCCTGCCTTTCCTCTCAGCTCCCTTCTATTTCTTCCATTTTAATAGCAGATTCTTCCACTCTATCTTCTCATCTCTTCACTTCTGTGGATCTTTATACCTGTACTTGGCAATCACTTGTGTAAACATCTGAAGAAGCTGTTCATCTGCAGCTTTCTGTGTTGAATCATGTTGGTTTTATTCTATTCTAATCTCTATTTCAATCTCTAATCCCTCTCAAAATGGAAAGTGTCTCCATAAGTAGCTCCGTTTTACACAGCTCCTTCACGCTATAACTTATAATGATATAACTTGATTTCTATACATGAATTCCCCAAATAATATTTTAACCTATTCTTGAAATATATTGGATATTGTGAGAGGCAGAGAAAGAAATATCTTATGAAACTGAGACCAAAAATGCATATTTTGAAAATCATTTTCTCATTGAAGAACTTGAATTCGCATGTTTTCAGATTATGCTATGATTCCATTTAGTTGCTTAACATTTCCATTGTACACTAGAGAGACTACAGTAGAATATTTCCTGAATATTTTCCAGAAGGCAATATATTATTCTATTATTTTCTGGAATACTGAGGTTCATATTTATGATAATTGTTTCAATAATAAAGTAAACAAGCTTAAAAGATAAATTCTTTCAAACAAGATGTATTTTTGTCTTTAGATAAATATTGACTTACAGATTAAAATTTCAAAGCAGCATTTTTTTTCACGTTATAGTTCTGAGATACTAGTTTCTTGAAGCATTCTTAAAGATATGGTAAAAAAACGTCAAATACTCTTGGGAAATACACTTTTTATTTTTATTGATTTATTCACTGGGTATCTCATTGTGGATTTTACTTATATTTCCTTAAAGATCAATTTTATTGAATAACTTTTCATGTGTTTTTGGACACTAATATAACTTCTTTGTAGAAATGTTTGTTAAATTCCTATTTATTCTTTTTTTTTTTTTTTTGGTTGAGATACTTGTTTTTAGTTTTTGTTGAATTGTAGGACTATTTATTTAGTCCTGTGTGTATTAAACCTTTACAAGATATGTGCTTTGCAAATATTTTCTCCCAATCTGTAAGTTGCCTTTCCACAGTTTTGATAATGTTCCTTGATGCACAAAAGTTTTAAATTTTCACATAGTCCAATTTATCTACTTTTTCCTTTGTTGCTCATATTTTTGCTGTCAAAAGAATCCATTGCCAAACCCAATGTCATAAACATTAATGTATATGTTTTCTTGTAGGAAATCTACAGTTTTGGCTCCTAAATTTAGATTGTTGAACCGCTGTGACTCAATTTTCATATATGAATGAAGTAGGGGTCCAACTTCACTCTTTTGCATGTGGTTAGCCAGTTGTCCCAGCATGATTTGTTGAGGAGACTATTCTTTCCCAACTGAATGATCTTGACACCCTTGTTGAAAATAAATTGGCCACAGATGTTTATTTCTGCACTTTCAATTCTATCCCACTGGTCTATGTATTTATTATTATGCCAATACTATATTCTTATGACTACTGTAGCCTTGTAATAGGTTTTGAAATCAGGAAGTGGGAATCCTTCTACTTTGCTTTTCTTTTTCAGTATTGTTTTGGCCATTCAGGGCCTCTTGCAGTTCCATATGAATTCGAGAACTTACTCATGTAACCAAATACCACCTTTACCCCAATAACTTATGGAAAAATAAGAAAAGAAAAAAGAAAACAATTATATTTATAATAGTGTCAAAAAGAAGAAAATACCTAAACATAAATTTAACCAAGATGTGAAAGACTTGTACACTGGAAACTATAAAACACTGTAGAAATTAAATACGACCTAAATAAATGGAAAGATATTTCATATTCATGGATTGGAATGCTTAATATTGTTAAGCTGGCGGTCTGAAATTAGTCCATGGATTCAATGCAATCTCCATCAAAATTCTAATAGCTTTTTGGGCAAAAATGGGAAAACACCTTTTATAAAAAAAGTCAAATGATCAATTACACATTAGCAATATAAGAACTCTGAAGGCTTCTACTCAAAAGAAAACAAACAAAACAAACAAACAAAAACCTACTTAAAAAGATTTAGTCCATATTCCAAGCCTATGTAACTACAAAACTCCTTTTTAAAAAAAAATAATAATAATACTTACTGATCTCTGGGGCCTGAAGCTTTACCTCCACCACTTCCCAGTTAAAGCAGAGTAGCAAAGATCAGTTTAACGTATGGTTTGCTAATATAATTTTTGTGAATTTTGAAGTATGGTAGTATCATGCCTGACACGTTATGTATTCAATAGTTTAATTATTAGCATCATGAACAGTTGCTCACTTTCAGGTAAAAAACGCTTTTTATAACATAGATTAAATGATAAAACGTATAAAAAAGAACATCAGTTCTAATTTGAATTATCTGTTTAAAAGATGTTTCATTTGTTTTATATTTTATTATTAATAAAAGAAAATATGTCATTAATTGGGCCATTATTTTTTACAAACAAATGAACAGCATAAATGTACATTGCATTGAATTTATTATTGCAGTTGAAGATTTAATTTTGAACTCAGATGTTTAAATTATGCCTTTTTAGATAATTAGTGGTAATTATTTACATACAAAGGCATCATCATGTTTTAATTAACTGTTTCTTCAGTAAATATGATTTAATAAACCATAATAATACATTTTCAGATTAAAGTCTTTACCTTCTTACCTTCATGTGTCGGGATGATCCATCCAGGCCTTTAAGAAGCTTACAAATGAGTTTGTGTGTTGCGGGGACGGGGTTCAGACATTTAACTAGATTATTGTAGAAATTCAGATATAGAATAGATGTGATCTCCCATAGAAGAAAATACATAAGAAAGGATGTTAAAGATTAGTACAGTTATTTAAATGTCTAAGGAGAGAAAGATATTTCGATGTAGGAAACAGCATGCGTGAAGCCACTGAGGCATGAATCTGAATGGTGTATTCAGAGAACTAAATTGAGTTTCACATTGTTGATATAGGGGTGTGTCCTCATATTTGTCCCACTTTCAGGGCATCAGCTGACATTTGCAGAAATTGTCAGAGGCCCAATGATTAAGGTACATGGGCCATGTTAAAAGTCTCAGTATGAGCCGGGCACGGTGGCTTACGCCTGTAATCCCAGCACTTTGGGAGGCCGAGGCAGGCGGATCACAAGGTGAGGAGATCAAGATCATCCTGGCTAACATGGTAAAACCCCATCTCTACTAAAAATACAAAAAAATTAGTCAGGCGTGGTGGCACACACTTGTAATCCCAGCTACTCAGGAGGGTGAGACAGGAGAATCGCTTGAACCCAGGAGGTGGAGGTTGCAAGGTTGCAATGAGCTGAGATTGTGCCACTCTACTCTAGCCTGGGCAACAGAGCAATACTCCGTCTCAAAAAACAAAAAACAAAACAAAACAAAAAAATCTCAATATGTTACAGGTGTTGGAGAACCATTAAAAGATTTGAGTGTGGTAAGGATATGTAAGCTTATGTTTAAGATCTAGCAATCTACCTTTTGTGGGATGTTCAGCATGTAGGAAGACAAGTTAGAAACTAATATTGCTGTAGCTTAAATGAAGGATGTATATATAACTACAGAAAAGATAGAATGAATTACAAGTATGTGTATTATACTAGGTAGGGTTTAGTTGTTGCTTAGATTTACGTGGTTATAAAATGAAACTATTAAGTGAGATTTCCAGATTTCTAGTTTACTTAGGTTTGTCATGACTTTTATTTAGATTGTAGTTTTGACTTTTGGAAGCACAATGGAGATTAAACCGAAACAGAAGGGACATGATTAAATTCAGCTGCAGATCTTTAGCAGCTAGTTCCTTATTTGTGTGTTAGAGCTTGACTTGAAATTGGTGATAGATCCTCATAGAAAATCAATTTTATTGATTCTAAATCAATGGAAGTGAATATAATCACCCAATATAAGGAAAATGTAGCAAGGTAAGAGAAGAAGGTCAAAAATAGAAACTCATGGAAAAAATAGAACTTAAGGATTAGATTACTTATAAAAGGAATCAAGAGAAAAACCAGAAAAGGATATTGGACTAGAATCAATATACATGTGACATCATACATATTATCTCATTTATGTTTAACAGAAAACATGTGCCGACAAATAAAACAGGTAATTTGATCCACATTTTAAAGAATAATAAGTTAGGTCTCAGAGTTTCATATTATTCTTTTTTACAATGCCACAATATTACTTCTTTCTGTTTCTTTGTATTAAAATCTCTCAAATATACTATGTCCTAATAGAGCATGTGTCTCTCTCTATATATATATATAGTCAGAGTTATAGTTATATTGATACTTATTTTTGATAAAAGAAGTTATCTTTTAACCAATATTTTCAGGAAAATTCTATTTGCTAGCCATGACATAATTAAAATATACCAAAAGCCAGTATACCCATTAATGGCGATGACTGGTGCATTGCTGTTTAAAAACTAGGAGTATATCTCAGTGTCTGAGGATGCTATATATCACCTCAAGGCTCTCAAAGTGCCATCCATCATCATGTTGTATAAAATGAAAGGTGAACCATTTTACTGTGAGAATAACTATATAGCACCACTTCAAAGCCCTAAGCCAGAGTTGAACTATGGCAATTCCTCCACCCTCTTGTCGGTCCTGTACTCTATAAATCAGACCTATATGATTGCTGAAAACATCAGCTAAAATTTACAGTAGTTTAAAAACTCAAGGGTAGAAAAATCAAATTTTTTCAATTCTCATTTTATTTGCAATGGTACATTGTCCCTGATACTCCTATTTTCTTGTGTTGTGTGATACTCTTTTATTCTTGTTTTGAAGATCTTCATGTTTTGTATAACAACTCATTTTGCCTTCATAAGATGTTTTCTTATTTGTAATATTCTTATAAACTCTACTGAATAAATTTCCAATTTTTTTTTTTTTTTTTGATACGGAGTCTCGCTCTGTCGCCCAGGCTGGAGTGCAGTGGTGCAATCTCCGCTCACTGCAAGCTCCGCCTCCTGGGTTCACGCCATTCTCCTGCCTCAGCCTCCCGAGTAGCTGGGACTACAGGCGCCCGCTACCACGCCCGGCTAATTTTTTGTATTTTTTAGTAGAGACGGGGTTTCACCGTGTTAGCCAGGATGGTCTCGATCTCCTGACCTCGTGATCCGCCCGCCTCGGCCTCCCAAAGTGCTGGGATTACAGGCGTGAGCCACCGCGCCCGGCCTAAATTTCCAAATTTTTGAGAGGATTTTTTCAAGTTATACATATATGTAAGTCAAATAAATTATATTTAGTTATGTTATTAGTAACAGTAACATGATAAATAGTTTATAATGGTGTTTGCCCTGTTTATTGTGGATATTAACAGTCATTAGATTACTCACCATAATTAACCTATGAACAAACACTGGTAAGTAAGGATGGTATATAAAATAAGATGTAAGACTATTTCAAAAAAAACTCTAACAACACGCAGAATAGAATCGTGATGCCATATTCACAAACCTTAGCTAAACTAACAAATAACCTGCTATTTTTTGACACATGTAACACTACACAATAGCTCATTTGTCATTTCTAACCCACACAAATAAAACATATAAATACTTATGTGGAAGAGGTAACAAATAGTCTTGATCAAAGAGCTAAACAGTTATAGATATTTAAAAAGTATCAAAGACAAATGAACAAATCTGTTGGTCTCAAATATAGAAGTGTTGCATGTGTACACATTGCAATGAAGAAGACACCCTTTTTATCCAAATTATGTCTGAATCCTTCTCCTAAAATCAGAAATTCTATGCGGTCAGGAATATGGAAGTAGGAATGTAGCTTTATAATTGATCTTGATTTTCTTTGGAGGATCAGCTTTCCCTTAATTCTTATAATATACTCTGATTTTAATTTGAGGTTTATGTGGATCTAGAAAAATTTATCATAGAATGAAACCTCCTTTAGATACATAAATTCCATTGAATGATCCAATGTCGAGCATGTTTTCAAACTGAAAGCATTGAATCTCTGGACCTTTGCAGTGAATGCAAAAAGCAAAACAAACAAACGAATTACCCCACGCATTTTGGAATCATGCAATATGCGTTAAACTAAGCCCAGGTTATTCCTATCTTTGGACTTTTTTTTTTTTTTTGCTCTACAATGAGAGGTTAATATATTAGTTTAAGATAGTCTAAATAGAGTATTATTTCTTGCAGACAGGAGCATTTTGACTGATGTAGGTCCACCTTGGCTGCTCACGGTTCCTGTGAGATGAAAGTTCAGGTGATTGAGAGCAGAGAATCCAGGAGAAGTTGGGACATTAGAGATATAGTCAGTACAGGTTACTGTAAATTAGAAGGGTAAAAAGATTAAAGTGAGTTGGGTGCAGTGACTCACACATGTAATCCCAGCACTTTGGGAGGCTGAGGTGGGAGGATCACTTGGCTCAGGAGTTCAAGACCAGCCTGGGCAACATGGCAAAACCCCGTCTCTACAAAAAATACAAAAAATTAGCCAGGCGTGGTGGCACATACCTGTAGTCCCAGCTACTTGGGAGGCTGTGCTGGGAGGATTGCTTGAACCTAGGAGCTGGAGGTTGTAGTGAGATGAGATCGTGCCACTGCACTCCAGCCTGGGAAATAGAGGGAGACTGGCAAATAAAAAATAAATAAATAAAAAATTTAAGAAAAAGAGTATAGTGGAAGTTTTTTTTACATAAAGGGGAAGGCAGTTTACTTAAATGCAAAGCTGTAAAATATGCTGAGGTAATCCTTAGGAAGTCAAGAGCTAGTGAACTGTTGGTTTTTACTTCAAACAGAAATAATTAACCTAAGCTAGTATAGTTATTAACATTAAAGCCTCCTGAAACACATAAATAAGTACAATAAAACTAATTATCAATGGCTTAAGCAATCATAAATTATACACACACAAATAAATACATACTATTTTTCATTGTATATTTAATTCTTTTTAGGACAAAAATTAGTGGTTTAGTTCTACACATGTACTTCAGCAATAGGAGGCAGTCATTTCTATTTCATGTAAATTAATTACCCTAGGGCATTGAGAATGCTCCCAGGGTTGCATTGTTATAAATAATAGCTTCATTGAAAACACATTTAACCTGAATCTGATTATTTCATTGGTGAATTTCTACACATGAAATTGAAGGGTCAAAGTCTTTGTTTTATATATTTTAAGCAAAATTATTTAAGTCTGTGCCCACAGGTCAACTAGAGAGCTGCCTGGGCAGGAGTCATTATAGAAATAATTGTTTAATACACGTTTTGCAATTTGAAAATCAAAATGTTATATTTCTTTTTATTTTTATTTGATTCTCATCAGCTAAAACTTGAACCTTTTATTTATAATATTATAATTTCTTATATCACACAATTGAATTGTAAGCCTAAGTCAAAACAAGGTCTTTGAAGTCTGCTTGGAATTTTTGATAATGTAGGGCAATTATTACAAATAATACAAAAATTTCCATGAGTATTTTTAAAAATTTTAATCACACAAGGAATACTTGGGCCCACATGCTGTACTAGAAGACCTAGTTATATACCTGCCTCTGTCATTGTCCCAGGCTTCCCTTACCAATATTATAGACATTTAGCTATTTAAATTTAATTCAATTTAAAAAATACAAAATATAATTCCTCAATTTCACAAGCCACATTTCAAAGGTTGAATAGACTCTTTTGTCTAGTGGCTACTATATGAATACACATATAGAATATTTGCATCATTGAAGAAAAATATATTGGAGAGTGTTGGTCCTATTATGTGTGTTTGAAATAACACACAAATTCCATTCCTTCTTCCTGTGCTTTCTTTCATTCATTCCAACAATAATAACAATAATAACGAGGCCCTAATGCTTGCTGGAGACAAGAATTTGGTAATGAACAAACAAACCTCTGCCTTTGTGAAGAAAACAAACCCCTGCTCACATATATGGAAGGGAAGTAATTAAGTAAACACACAAACATAGTGTTTTATAGTAAGAAATACATTAAAGATACTAAAACTTAGAAAGTTGTATCAGTTAAGCTTGTCTGTGAAATATAAGAAGACTATCTTGGTAGAGACTTAAATGAAGAGAAGGAAAATAAAAACTTTAAGGATGTCTGTAAATGAAACATTCCCTGTGAAGGGAATAGTGCAAATGTGCTGAGACAGGGTTTTTCTTACTGTGGGTCAAGGAAGAACAATAATCCCAGTGTAACTGAAAGGAAAGAATGGTATCAAGGGCCAGATTACCTCCATGCTGCATCTTTGAAGTCCTTTAAAGGATTTTGGATTATACAATGAAATAAGATAGAAAGCCATTGGAAAGTTCCAAGCAAGAGGTGAGTAATTTCCTTATTAATGGCATCATTCTGTCTGTCTTGTGGAGAACAAGACATTGTGGACATGAGCAGGAATGGAAACAAAGCTACCAGAGAGATGACTGGGCAGGAGTCTAGGTGACAGATTGCGTGGACTTGATCAATCTGGCAGCAATGGAAGTGAGGAGAACTATTGGGTCTATTGAGAATGATGCATTCTCTACTGGATTTATTATGTCTCCCATGTTTCTTCTGTAGTCATGGACCAGGAAGACAGTGTCCAGAGACTTATATTGTGCTAGATTGTTATTTCTGTTGAGGTGTGAAGTCCCAGTGTCCTCTACCTTTCCTAATCGCCAGTGCTAGAAGACCCTGACAACTCTCAAAAGCACTGAGCTGTTTGAAAGTAATTCCAGAACCAATGTTCATAGCTAAACAATCATGAACAGGCTCAAGAAAAGAATAGTTTTCATGTATTTTTTCATTAAAATATTTTTCTAGTCACATTGACAGACATCTATTCACATCCTGTATCTTAATGACCATTTTTCTCTTACCAGTTACAAAATGACTGCTTCCTCGTGCTCTTGTTTTTTCAAGATATAATGGTTACCATGGATACATGAATAGATTTTGGATATTTTGCTTTTTAGCTCTGAAAAATTTCCTCTTCTCACAGCACATAACATATTGTGTGATGAAAATGAATTCAATGAGAGATCAAATGGTAACTAAAAAAAAAGATACTATGAAAATAGTACATTAATAGAACATTTGCTGTAAATACACAGGTTCAAATGCTCAAAGAATCTTAAAGCAAAATATTTATAAAGATTTTTCATTTTCATTATCCTATTGTAAGATAAAGAGAGTCATGGCAGAAAAGATAATCTGGCTGAATTCCTCTTTTGGAACTTTTGCCTTAGAGAGAGAGCATGCAAGCTATAAAGATATCTACAAATATTTTAGTATTAAATAAGTTGAAGAGTTTAACTCATGGAGGGATATTCCAATAACTATATTGTTATCACCTTTTTTTTACTTCCTTTCTACACTTGGAATAATAATCCATTCCATGATATATATAATCTGGTACCATCCAACTCACTCTACTATCCTTTCACCCAGCTCTAAGCCACTTCCTCCCAATTTTCCACAGAAGTAACACTCAATCCCTTTCACCATTTTTCCATATAGCAGACATTTAATGTTTTAGAGTATTAGTTCCAGAATTGATTCTGACACAACTATAAATATCTCTAAGGAAATAATTTATCATGAATGCATTCACACAGAGACATGTATATGTAGGGGTGAATATATACCATATATAAACTCATATATATATATATACACACACATACATACACACACACACATACATACATATCATTATTTAAATGATCTGAGTACTAGGAAGCCTCCTAGGCCACCAGGGAGGTAGGAAAGTGCCAATGGGTACTTTAGAATAATGACTAATTTTCAAAATCCTTTTTTTCTTAACCTCCTCTTCTAAAAGAGAGGAAAGATAATTCAGAGCAGAGGGAAGATAGATAAATAGATTATTATGACTTTATTGGGGAGAAATATTAGAAATAAGGAGAATGAAGTGATGAAGAAACAGAACAGTATTGACATTCTAGAATTTCCACTTCTAGACATCAAGTGTTCAAATTGAGCATTCTGTTCATCGAAGATAGAAAATGGAGTTTTAAAAAACAAGCAGGTGCTGACTTTTACTAGAAAGTGTCAAATCAAAGGATTTTCATTGATAATTTTTTTCATGTTATTAAACCTAAATAGTAAAATTTTCTGAGAATTTTGGTGCAGCTCTTAAGTTGAAAAATTATCTGAATGTTTTATTTTTCTTTTCTTGTTTTTTTTACACAGTATTTAGTAACATGGGAAATTCTCCTCACACAACTGTTTGGATTCTACCAATTGGCTCTTCTCAATTGTTTAAAAATAAATCATAACATATCTGATTTAATCATATGTTTTTAAGTATGTGTGGTCCACATGTTTTATTATTTCTTCTTCTTCTTCCTCTTCCTCTTCCTCCTTCCCCTGTCTCCTCCCCCTCCCCCTCCCCCTGCTTTCTCCCCCTCTGCCTCCTCCCCCTCCCCTCCCCCCACTGCTGCCTCCTCCTCCTCCTCCTCCTCCTTCTTCTTCTCCTTCTTCTTCTTCTTCTGCCATGTGTTAGACAAATTTAAACCTACCTAAAGAGTGGCTTTTCTTACTGTGTTTTCTCCTAATACTGTCTCTGCATTCTTCCAAACTACTTTCAAATTTAAAATATCTTATATCTTCTCATTCACTTCTCCTTCCTTTATGCGTGACTCATGAATGCATCCTTTCAATGACAATTTTTCTATTTGAAATTGGCTTCAGAGGAAGAAAAAAAATAAGTGTTGTATTATCTCATAGTTTTCAACTGTATTCAGTACTAAATTGATGCTTTTTCATCCACGACTTTTATTCCTACTAACCTTATAAGTGGGACATAAACTGTGTTTTATGCAATTTCCATTATATCATTGTTGCTCAAGTAATCTGGAACATAAAACAATAATAAATAAGCCTTCTCTAGGGATTCAACAGTAATCCGCTTTTTCATTCTGATAAAATTAAGTCTTTATAATCCCCTTTTTGTTTCAAATTCAAACCAAGCCACTTCAAGTCTCTTTATTGTCATTGTTTGCTTTCTCCGCTGAATTCAACTGTTTATCTCTTTGTCTGAGAAACTTATTTATTCTTTTGCTTGATATTGGTTCTTTTCATACTGACCATCCTACCATACACTGCTCCCAAATCTGTGCTAATGTTTGCTTTTCAAGGAATTAATGTATTCCCTTTCAAATAATGTTAAAGTTGCTTTCATATGTAATTTAATCTTCTCCTAAGTAGTTTCCTTGATTCAACATCTCTGAGTTTTCCTGAATGTTAAGTCTCGTTGCTCTCTTGTCAAAATTCCCATTATTTTACAAATACTGCTATTATTACAAGTACAATAATACTAATAAATTTTGAGAGGCTCTTATGTGCCACTTGTGGTGCTAAATACTTTGCATGTATCAATTATGTGCATTCTCTCCCTAAACCTTTGCATAAATATTCGTCTTTTTATTGTTTATCAGTGAAAATCGGAGCTGAAAATGTTAATTACTCAACTTCAAAGAGCTAATGTTGGTGCAAAAATAATTGCAGTTTTTGCATTGCTGAAATTTGCCATTTGATAATGGAATACATTTTTTAATAAATGTGGTTATATTATACATCACTTTAATATGCATTTATCACTTTTTTTGGTAATGGCTTATTACTTGCTGTTTATTTTATGTTTATTTTAGACTATGGAAATTTTGTTAGACAAAAAGCAAATTTGAGTGATTTTCTTATTCGAGTTCAAAAACGGGTCGTAAAGCAGCAGAGACAACTTCAAACATGAACGATGCATTTGGCTCAGGAGTTGCTAATAATTTTACAGTGCAGTGGTGGTTCAAGAAGTTTTGCAATGGAGATGAGAGGCTGAAAGATGAGGAACATAGTGGTCAGCCATTAGAAGTTGACAATGAGCAGTTGAAAGCAATCATCGAAGCTGATCCTCTCACAACTACAAGAGAAGTTGCCAAAGAACACAATGCCAACCATTCTACGGTTGTTCCGAATTTGAAGCAAATAGAAAAGTGAAAAAGCTCGCTAAGTTGTTGCCTCATGAGCTGAGCGAAAATCAAAAAAGTCATCGTTTTGAAGTGTTGTCTCCTCTTATTTTAAGCAAAAGCAAGGCTCCATTTCTCTTTTGGACTATGATGTGTACCAAAAAGTGGATTTTATATGACAACCGGTGATGACCAGCTGAGTGGTTGGACTGAGAAGAAGCTCCAAAGCACTTCACAAAGCCAAACTTGCACCAAAAAAAGGTCATAGTCACAGTTTGATGGTCTGCTGCTGGTCTGATCCACTATGGCTTTCTTAATCCAGGCAAAACCATTACATCTCAAAGTATGCTCAGCAAATCTATGAGATGCACCAAAAACTGCAACACCTGCAGCTGGCATTGGTCAACAGAAAGGGCCCAATTCTCCATAACAATACCCGACTGCACATTGCACAACCAATGCTTCAAAAGTAGAACTAATTGGGTTATGAAGTTTTGCCTCATCTACCATATTCATCTGATGTCTGACCATCCGACTACCACTTCTTCAAGCATCTCTACAACTTTTTGCAGGGAAAACGCTTCCACAACCAGGAGAATGCAGAAAATGCTTTCCAAGAGGTCGTCAAATCCCAAAGCACAGATTTTTACACTATAGGAATAAACATACTCACTTCTCATTGGCAAAAATGTGTTGATTGTAATGATTCTTATTTTGATTAATATAGATGTGTTTGAGCCTAGTTATAATGACTTAAAATTCATGGTCTGAAACCGCAATTACTTTTGCACCAACCTACAAAGTGGCAGAGCTAGGATTTGAAGTCAACTGGAGAATGTTAGTGGAAAGAGCAAGTGTTGGTTATTAAATAAAAAATATCCTGGTTCTAGACCAGAAATTTGAGCCTACAGAAAAATAAAACTGATATTCCTACCTTACAGGCAGTGTGTGAAAGAGCAGGCAAGTGTATACAGTATCTCTTTGTCAACTTTAGATCTGCTTGGCCTCACATATTTATCATACCAACAGTTGCTATAGCACTGAGTCCTGTGTGGACTCTAATCAAGTTCAGGCAGATGCAACCTGACTGAGTCTTGTTTCATAACCTCATCACTCATCACATACCTTGCACTTCTACCTCAAAGGCTCTTCTGATGATCACAAAGCACACAACAGTACAAAACCCTCCTTGGTGCCTAAATATCTACGATTTCAGGAGTACTGTCCCGTGGGTTGTATATTTGATCAATGAAAATGTGAAAGCGAGTGGATAAATGATTTCCTTTCTCTCTTATAAAAATCTTGTTCTAACATCATTATTTGTCTTACCTTCTTGGACACTGCTTGTATTCAGCAGTTGATAGCTCAGAGATGCTTCTTTATATTTGATCTTTATATCTCCTTGCCCAACACCCCTTCACCCTCACTCCTGATGCCTGAGATTCCTAATACAACTTATGCCCTAGTCTGATTTTTGGGGAAACCAAGAATAGAGTTGGAGCCACATAGTGATAGTTTATTCCAAAATATCACTGAGTAAAGTAAAACAATGAGACATACAATGGTAATTATATCTCACAGTAAACTAGATATCATATCCAGATTTTGACCTCCTATCAGTTTGGATACCTGTAACCAACCTCTGCCTCTATCACCCCATTAATCTGATCCCTGAAAACAATCATTTCATATATATGGAGTGAGAGTCAAATATAAAATGTTTGGTTTGTGTCACACATTGAGCTTAATAATGAGAATTCCGAATTAAATAGGGCAAAATCGGACTTAAAGCAGCTCAGGGTACAATAGAGAAACAGAGATGTTAATTAATAAATAACAATACAACATGATAAGTATGAAAGTTTGGGTTACCGACGACCTTATATTTTCTCAAATCATTTTCCTAATATTCATCTTCTACAACACTACCAGGTAGATTTCAATGAGATAATTATCCTTTTATTCACATAAGTCATAAACAGCTTATAAATGTATTAAAAATATAAATTTCTGAGTCTATATTCCTGACTTACTGACTTAACATTCATCAGTGAAATTCAGGCAATTCATAATAGGGCTGCTTTCAAATCCTGGTTGTGCTTCAGAACTAGAGAGCTTTTTGGTTGGTGATTTTGTTTAATTTTAATTTTTAAATTAACATAAAATAAAATATTTTTGTGGAATGTACAGTTCTATAAATATTAACACAAGTATTGATTTGTGAATTGTGAATCTACCACCAAAATCAAGACACAGAGCAATTCTATCACGGAAAAAATCACTCAGGCTTACCCTTTGTAGTTACACCTTTCTCCCACCCTTACACTCTGGCACCCACTGGGATATTCTCCCTCCCAATAATTTTATCATTCTGATAATGTCATTTAAATGTAATTGGAAAGGAATTAACTTTTTAAAGACTGTCTTATTTCATTTAGGAGAATGCCTTTGAGGTTTATCCAAGATGTTATATTTATAAATAGTCCATTCATTTTTATTTCTGGGTAGTATTCCAATGCACGGAGGTATCACACTTTACTTATTCATTGCCCCACTGCTGGACATTTAAATTGTTTTCAGTTTTTGATGATTCTGAATAGAGCTGCTACAAACATTTGCATGTAGATTTTTGTGTGAAAATCAGTGTTCATTTCTCTAGATAAAGTAAATGCCGAAGACTGGATTGCTCGGTCACATAGAAAGAGTACATTTAACTTTATAAGAAAGTGATCGAGTGTTTTCCAGCGTCCCACCAGCAGTATTCAAGTATTCTCATTTCTCCACATCCACATCAGCATTTGGTATTGTAGTTTTGTTTATTGTGTGTGATATTCTCATAAGTATGTGATGGTGCCGCAACATGGTTTTAATGCATTTCCCTGATTACTAATGTTGTCGCACATATTTTCATGGGCTAATTTCACACATTTATATCTTCCTGGGTTAAGTGTCCCAGGTCTTTTCCAATTTTTAAAAAACTGAATTTTTACTTTGTTTCTATTTGTTACTGTCGAGTGTTTCGAGTTCTTAATATTTTTGTATACAATTCTCTTGTTAATATGTGACTTGCAAACGTTTTCTCTGTTTGTAGCTTGTTTCCTCTTAATAGTGCCATTCACATTAAAAATTTTTCTTTAACTTTTTTAAAATGTTGATTGCTGGTGAAAGATTTAAATTATACACATTATAGTTCCCAACCCACTTTGACCTACTAAATCATAACATCTAGATGTGACATCCAAGAATATGTATTTTAAAAATAAAACTTTCCATGTCATTCTTAACCTGGATTAACATGGTTTATTCTAGAGTAAGGTCAGCAAATAATATGCCAAGACATATTTTCCTACACACCCTTGGCTACTTTATCGAACATCACAGATTTAACAATAACATCTCTGTTTGTAACTCTGAAATATTTAATGTTCTTGATCTCTCATAAACCAGGTATATGCTGGATATGTAGCTCCAACTACATTCTACTAATTCCGACACAACTAATTAAGTTTTCAACAATTTGAAGTCATTATTAACTGCAAATTGCTGCCCTGTGTTCAGCCCTTTTTTTTTGTTAATTTCTCAACACCTAGTATTATAAAAAAATTGAAAACTAATAAAAGGGAAAGAAATAAAAAAAGAAAGATGAAAGAAAAGAATGAGAGAGGGAAAGAATAAGAGATGGGAGAAAGGAGAGTGGCAAGGAAGAACACAAAGAAAAAAAGGAGAAAAGAGGGAAAAATGAAAGAAAAGAGAATAATAGTTTACAGTTCTCTTTGATCCTCCAGTATTTTTGCCTCAAACAGTGGTTATGACTTGCCACTGAGGAGCTAATATTGGTAATAGGATGGACATAAAAAACATGGCCTGGTAAGTTTTATTTTTGCTTTTGTTTTTTCTGATCTCATCAGCCTGAATCAGAGGGATGATAAAAATTTAAATATATATAAAACAAAGGTGTGCTGAACAAAAGAAACATAGAATTGATTCGTTCATTTATTCAATCACTCATTTTTAAAAATATTTAAGCTCTATGAAATTGTGTATTATAAAAATAACAGACATTGTTGTTTACTAGATATCTGGAATGATACTAAATACTTTTCATTTATTAACCGATTTAGTTGTTATAATTACCCTGTAAGATATGTGTGTGACTATATTTATTTTTCAGATGATTAAGCTGAGACAGACAAATAAGTAACATTCCAAGATTACATCATTTGTAGTAGAAGACTCAAAATTGTATTCAGTGTTCTGTTTACTTCCAAGGCAGTGCATTTAGCTATAGTTTTTGGCCTTTGCTATGATTTCCTTTGTATTTAGATTAAAGGTACACCTCTACTTTTCATATTCTGAAACTTCAAGGAAAGTTCTGCAGGCAATTTAAAAATGAGGAAACACATAGTGCCCTGTAACACCAATATGTTAAAGATTAGAGAAAATATGTGTAGAGAAAATCACTTGAGCAGTTTGCTCTGTGAGCAAGAGTACATAGCAACAAGTACAAATGTGTAAAAATAAAAAATCGCTGGGCAGTTTAACCAGAAAAAGATGTAAACAAGTCAAAAGCTTAATACTTTTTGAAAAATGAAATTATATTGAAAAATTCAAACATGAATAAATCTATTTCCTTAATCTTATCTATGAAACATAAATATACAACAAAAGTATTTAGAATATTTTTTAAACCATTGCATTAAAAAAATCAGATTCTAGAATAAAACACAGATTGGCCAGACTTTTTGACAGAATTAAATTGTGTGTTTCCCTGCACTTTTTTAGTGTGCAACAAAGAATACGACATCAGAATTAAATCTCTAAGGTAGAAACTTTCAATAGAAGGAAGTGAGGAATGGACTGTGAGTGTCAATTCCGATTCTACCATCAGTTAGCTATGTCATCTGGTTTTATTTATTAATTATCTTATTATACTCAATGTTTTTTAAGTGTCAGGGATAGTAGTACCTTACTTTAGAGATTTTTGGGAAAGATTGAATTAGACAGTATCTATAAAATGCTCTTTGTAGTATCTAGCACATAACTACTTCTAATAAATAGTAGCATTAATTTATTCTATATACATATTCATCTATAATAAGACTTATCGCAGGTTGACCAGTCATACATTAATATAAAGCATATGCCAGTCTATAGAGATTGTAAGAAAACATACTTTTGGTGGTATTTGTCTGAGCTTTGTTAATCCTAAATAAAAAGTGCTCAAACTCAATACATCTCTAGTTTCTACTGCCCCCATACATTTCAGTGTTTCCCAAAGATAAATAAAATGAATTATATAATAATCATTTAGATCCTAAACATATTATTTATAAACCAACAGAGATAGCAAGCACCTGGTGCCAAGAAAATCACCCTTATTGGGTGGATTTCCATTTGTAGAGACTGAGAAGAATATTAGCATAAAGCAGCCCAACACAAAAGTAAAAGCTATTTTAAATGCTTTGAAGTGAGGGTGAAGAGCTCTCAAATCCAGTACTGGGTTTATTAACAATCATTGGCATTGGCCCTGTAAATTATAAGTTAATGCATACAAGGAATATATCTGTACTCTGGACAGTTCTTTCAGTCCTTAAGGGGTACCTTGAGGATGATAATGCAAAACAGTGAAATTTAGAGGAAACATTTTGTATGATTTGAATAATTTACATTATTTGATTCAGGCATGATTTGAATGATTTGCATGATCCTCTATTAGCAAGGATGGTAGAAATGTTAGTTATGTAAGGTTAACTATATGTATAATTAACCAAGAATAAAAATGACCTTCAGATAGTCTTATTTCAGCAAACAATATGCCAATCATTTCCATTTATCATTCCTATGAATGATTCTTCTAATTTGTCTTTGGTATCAGATGGTATTACATTCACAATACTTAGTTATATGTAATCATGTCCTACTATAGTCAATTTCAAGAGTATATCAGCATATCTCACAGACTGTAGTTGTTGTAATAATATAATAGTTGCCACCTAAAGTAAAAGCAATCTACTTTTCACATTCCAACTATTATCTTGGATAATTTTAATAAAATTATAAATATTCCCATTTTGCAGTAGATGGAATTTTGGTTTAAAGAAATTTAATGACTAATCTTTGCACATGTGTTAACAGTTACTGCCACCCACTGACACCACAACTACATTCTGAATGTTGAAACAAAACGGGCTTATTTTTGCCAGAGATGAAAGTTGTTTATTAGTTTGCTTTTCATAATAGTTCCAATTGACTTTGTGTCATTTTTAGGAAAAATAAGTGTCAGGAAAACAATGCATAATTATTTAAAATATTTTAAGGACCAGGCATGATGGCTCAGGCCTGTAGTCCCAGGGCTTTAAGAGGTTGAAATGGGAAGATCTTTTGAGGCCAGGAGTTCAAGACCAGCCTGAGCAACATAGTGAGACTCCTTCTCTAAAAAAAAAAAATTTATAAAAATATAACTAGGCATAGTGGCACATGCCTGGAGTCCTAGCTCCTTGGGCGGATGAAGTGGGAGGATTGCTTATGCCCAAAAATCAAAGCTGCTGTGAGTTAGGGTGGCACCACTGCACTCCAGCCTGGGTGACAGAGTGAGACTGTGTTTCAAAAAAATAAAGTAAAATGAAATAGGTTTTTTTTAAATGGCACAATTATACTAAACTCCCCTTGTGAATAGTCAATATATCCATTACATATTTGAGTTTGTATAAATTTTAAAATGTGCTATAATTATGCTCCATATTTATCTTCTCTTCATGCCATCCCTTAATGAAAATTTAGCTGAAATTCTTAAGACAGTTATGTTTTTGAAAATTATAACAATTTTTTATATGTGCTGCCAAAGCAAGCATAGTGGTGAGGATGTGGAAAAATGGCAATTCATGTACGCTATTGGTGGATATGTAAATTAGTATAGTCAATATGACAGCATGGCATTTCCTTAAAAAATGAAAATTGAACAGCCACATGAACCAGAAATCCCACAACTGGGAATAAATTTAAAGGAAATGAAATCAGTATGTCATAGATGTCTGTATTCCCATGTTTATTCAGCATTATTCACAATCACCAAGATATATATTCAACCAAACTCTCCCTATCAATAGATGAACAAATAAAGAAAATGTGGTGTATATATATATATATGTGTATATATATACACACATATATATGTGTATATATATATATATACACATATATATAAACAATGAAATACTATTCAGCTTTTGAAAAGAAGGAGATTCTGTCATTGGTGACAATCTACATGAACTTGTACAGTTTTATGCTAAGTGAAATAAGCCAGGCACACAAAGACAAATAGCTCATGACTTCACTTAAATGTAGAATCTAAAAAAGTCTAACTCATTTAAGCAGAGAGTAGAAAGGTGATTACCGGGGCTGGGAATATAGGAAAGGAATGAAGACACATTGGTTAAAGGTTACAAAAATTACAGTTAGGAAGAATGAGTTCTAGAGATCTATCATACAGAATAGTAACTACAGTTGATAACAATATATTGTTTACTTGAAACTTTCAATGGAGCTTTTAAATGTTCTCACCACAAAAACTGCTAAGAATGTGAAGTGATGAATATGTCATTCCAAAATGTATTTATTCCTCAAAACATCCCCTTGTACACCATAAATATATATAATTTATATTTGTCAATTTAAAATATGCAAATTGTGTGTGTATATGATAAAATACATGAATTGTGTGTGTATATATGATAAAATGTTAAAAAATAATGAGGCTATCTTCATGACCTTAGGATAATCAAGGGTTTATTAGCACACACAACATGCCAACAAGGAGAAAAATCAATTAATTGTACTTAACATAATTAAGAGACCATTAAGACAGTAAGTACAATGACAAGCCACAGAATGGGAGGAAAAAAATTGTATATCTAGGAAATATATGTAACAACAACAAAACAACAAAGGCAGGTAATGCAATAGAGAATTGAGGAATTGGAGCCTGCAATTCATAAAAGAGAATACCCAAATGGATAATACACATATATAATGGGGCTGAACTTGATTCATTATCATAGCAATGCAAATTAAAACTACAATAGGATATCTCTATGTACTCACCTCAAGGCTCAGACAATGAATGGATATTCTATTCTATGACTAGATCTTGTTTACAGCAGAGTAGAGTATAGATTGGTACAATCACTCTGGGTAACATTTTGACAGCATTTAACAATAATGAACCTACACATTTCTCATTACTTAGAAATTCTATATCTGTTATAAACCATACAAAAATGCATAGTTAAGCTCATGAAAAGATAAGCAGGAGAATGTTCATAGAATCACTTCAAAATATCTCAAACTGGAAACAACCCAAATATGTATTCAGAATAAACTGAAGAATAAATGATGGTATATTCATAGAGAAGAATACTATATAGCAATACAAACAAACTGCATTTTCTGAATGAACCACAATTGCAACCAAAAACATGAATGAATCCCCAAAGTGTGTTGAGTAAAATAAGCCACTCACAAAAGAGTATATATTGCATGATATCATTAATATAAAGTTCAAAAATAGGTTATTCTAAGGTGTTAGAAGTTGTAACAGTGGTTATCCTTGGTGGTGGTGGTGGTAGAATAAAATGAGATTAGATACAGCCCAAGTGTGTGCTTCAGAAATGCTTTGTTTCTTTATGTGGTGCTGTTTACAGTGATGTTTTTTATTTTCTAAAATTTCATTGGGGTGTGCCCTTGTTAATTATCTTCTTTTCATAAAATTAAACTAATTGTATAAATAGTCAAACATACTGGAAAATCAAATCACAGTTAGCCATGATTCTCCTCTGTAGTCTAACAAACTTGTAATCTATAACATTGAATATTCTAAGTAAAACGATTAGAAATTTGATAAGCTTTTTCTAACATGATTTTTCATTACGTACAAGCTCATATTGTTTACTCTGCTTTGATTTGATTTAAAAAGTTTCAAAATAACCTGAGTGAGATAAAGGAATTATTTGATAGTTGCTAATCATAGAAAATAGCCTCAAATATATGAACAATAATAATGTCTGTGGAAATGAAATGGCATAGAAGATAAAAGAATATAGGAACGAAGTTCACTTCATAAATATGACATAATTTGAATTATTGAAGGTGAAGGAGTTTTTACTGTCATTTATTTATATCTTTTATCTTTCAAGCCTTACTATCAGACCAATAGGAGCAAAAGGCTGTGATATTTCATTACAAATGTACAGTGTTATATAGAATACATGTTTTCATTTATTATTCTTAAAATGAATACCCAAGATCATATAAAATAATTCACTTTGAAGTGAAGGGGGGCTACATAATTCATATATTACATTTACCATGGACCTTCTCTAGTCTGCTTGTGTAGAAAATCTCCTCTCTTGGATGAGAAATTACATTGGAAATATATAAACAGCAGCACAGTCATATGATTTCTTCTGCTCACCTTAATAGAAATTAGATGCTTATATCATCTGTGGCTATTTAAGACATAGTATTGACCATTTTTCCATTGGTCATGTTTCTTTTATGATGGAAAAATAGGCTAACTTACTTAATAAAAGAGAAAAAAATGTATGAGACTTCAACCCATAAAATTAAGCACTTCTCTTTAAAATATTTTTATCTAACTCTCAATAAGCCTGAAAAACTACTCGTGATACTTTTTTATTTTGCAGAATTTCATTATTTTATTTAGGAATTCATTAAAGAAATATTTATGGCGCATTCATACCATGCCAGGCAATATTCTTGGAATACAGTGCTAAGCTGTGGAAAAACAAAGATGAATACAACCTTTCCTCAAGAAATGTAGTGGAAGAGACAGATTTTTAAGATTGTGCCAGCTATTAAAGAGAACTAATCAGCTCCCCTCTGCATGTGATCTAGACAAACTTGGAGAAAATGACACTCTAGTTGATTTGAATGTGTTCCCACCTAGTTTCTCTTAATGGTAATATCTTGCGTAAATATAGTACAGTATCACAACCATGTAACTGATGGCTATAATTTTTGGCCTTAATCAGAATTCATCACTTTTACATGCACTCGTGTGTGTGTGTGTGCACATGCATGTGTGCATGTTTAGGTCTATGCGATTTTCTCACTTGTGTAGATTCATGTGATTACCACCACAGTCAAGATACAAAAAGAGTTCCTCGTGATATCCTTTAATAGCCATAGCTATTTCCTTGCTCCCCTTCCTAATCTATAGAAATCACTGAATTCTTCTTTATCTCTATAATTTGGTCATTTCAAGAAGATCACAGGGGTGTCCAATCTTTTGGCATCCCTGGGCCACAATGGAAGAACTGTCTTAGGCCACACATAAAATACACTAATGATAGCTGATGAGCTAATAAAATAAAATAAAATTTTTCATAATGTTTTAAGAAAGTTCACAAATTTGGGTTGGGCCACATTCAAAGCTGTAAAGCTGTCCTGGACCACATGCAGTCCATGGACTGTGGGTTGGAAAGCTTGGGTTAAAGAACTGGAGTCATTTCTTATGTAACTATTTGAGATAGACTTCGTTTTCACTCAGCATAATTTCCTAAAGACCTATCCAAAAGGTCTTGCACATTTCAAAATACCGATGAATATTCAGTACATTCTTACATGTATCAATTTTTAATAGCTCTTTCCATGTCACTGTTGAGGAGTATTTAATGGCATGAATAAATGTATATTCAGTTAAACACAGTTTTACCAGTAAAACACTGAAAGACATAGAGGTTGTTTCCAATTTTAACTGTTATAAATAAAGTGACTATCAATAGTCACATATGGTTTATGTGTGAATATCAGTTTTATTTTATTTGAAATAAATGCCCCAGATTGTAGTTGCTAGATCATGTGGTAAGTGTATGGTTTAGCTTCATTAGAAATTGACAGTTATGTGCAGTAAGAACACTGACCCACTATCTTTACATTTTCTAGTAACACAATATATCATCATTAGCTATAGTTACCAGGCTGTACAATGAATCCCTTGAACTTATTTGATACGTTTAGGCTTTTCTTTTTTCTTTTTTTGGTTGGGATGTGGGGGGACGGAATTTCGCTCTTGTTGCACAGGCTGGAGTGCAATGGCGCGATATCGGCTCACTGCAACTTCCGCCTCTTGGGTTCAAGCGATTCTCCTGCATCAGCCTACCAAGTAGCCAGTATTACAGGCATGCACCACCACACCCCGCTAACTTTTTTCATATTTTAGTAGACACGAGATTTCACTATGTTAGCCAGGTTGGTCTCGAACTCTGACCTCACGTGATCAGCCCGCCTCAGCCTCCCAAAGTGCTGGGATTATAAGCGTGAGCCACTGCGCCCAGCCTGTTTTTGTCCCCATCCAAATCTCACCTTGAATTGTAATCCCCATAATCCCCATATGTCAACGGAGAGATCAGGTGGAGGTAATTGAAACATGGGGGTGGTTTCCCCCATGCTGTTTTCATGATAGTGAGTGAGTGAGTTCTCATGAAATCTATTGGTTTTATAAGGGGCTCTCCCCACTCCGCTTGGCCCTGCTTCCTGCCACCTTGCAAAGAAAGTGCCTTGCTTCCCCTTCCCCTTCTGCCATGATTGTAAGTTTCCTGAGGCCTCCCCAGCCATGCTGAACTGTGAGTCAATGAAACCTCTTTCCTTTATAAATTACCCAGTCTCAGGCAGTTCTTCATAGCAGTAAGCAAAACGGATTAATACATTATTCCTCATATCTAAGTCATTACATATTCTTTTTTAGTGGATATAGAATTCTGGCTTCACAGTTCTTTTCTGTCAGCACTTTAAAAATGTCTTCTGGTTTCCATGGCTTCTTCTGAGAAATGTACAGTCATTGAGTCATTGTTCTTTCGTATATAATGTATTTTTTTTCTGGATGTTTACAACATTTATTTATATATCTCTGGTCTTTAGCAGTTTTATTGTGATGCCATGGTCATATGTTTCTTTGGATTTCCCTTGTTTGGTTTTCACAGAGGCACTTGGTTATATTATTTTGTGTCTTTTGCCTAATTAGAAAGTTTTCAGGCTCATGTCTTCAATTTTTTCTGTTCCATAATATTTATCCTTCTTTTCTGAGATAGTCATGGAATGAATGTTAGACCTTTTGATATTGTCCTCACAGATTCCTAAAGTTGTGCTAAATTTCCATGCAGTGTTTTTCCCTAGTCCTATAGATTAAAAGATTTCTACTGATGTATTTTCAAGTTCACACACTCTGCCCTCTTTTGTCTCCCTTCTGCTATTGAGCCCTTATTTTTAATAAATTAAAAATAGAATACAATACAAAAAATACAATTTTTTGTCAATTATAAATTTTCCGTCAATTATAAATTTTTCAATTGGTTCTTTAAAAAAATTATCTTATTTGTCTGACAAGATTTTCTGTCTTTCCATGTGTTTCAACATGTTTTGCCATGTCTTCTTGGAGCATAATTATAGTTATTCCTTTAAAATTATGGTCCAGTAATTTCAACATTTTCTTCTTCTCAGGTTTGACATCTGTTGATTTTCTTTTTCCTTGAAAATGTGTCAGACTTCCTCAATTCTTTGTAAGTTGTGTTAGCCAGAATAGAAGATGGCCCACCATGCACCCCAGGGACAGACTTAACTCATTGTTTAGTTCCTTCCCACAGTAGGAACAATATGTTTAACCAACAGTTTGCAGCAGATTTGATGTATGTTATTTCTAAAGTGAAGTTATAACAGGACCCTGTGGTTTCTATGTTGGACACTGTCCTTCTCCTTTCCCCTTGGATCATTCACTCTGTGGAATGCACTTGTCTTGTCATGAGCAGCTCTATAACAAGGAGCTGGAGCTTTCTGCAAATGACCTTGTGAGTGAGCATGATCTTCCCACATTAATCTTTCAGATAATGGCAACCTAGCTGATATGGTTTGGGTGTGTTCACACCCAAATCTCATCTTGAATTATAACTCCCACAATTCCTACATGTCATGGGAGGAACCCAGTGGGAGGTGATTGCATTATGGGGGAGGGTCTTTCCTGCGCTGTTCTCATGAGAGAGAATGAGTACCACGAGATAGGATGGTTTTAAAAAGGGGAGTTCCCCTGCACAAGCTCTCTTCTCTTGTTTGCCGCCATCTGAGACATGTCTTTCACCTTCCGCCATGACTGTGAGGCTTCCCCAGCCATGTGGAACTGTAAGCCCAACAAACTCTTTCTTTTGTAAATTGCCCAGTCTTGAGTAAATCTTTATCAGCAGCATGAAACCAGACTTATACACTAGATGATAGATTCATGAGAAACTCATGAGATACTTCCCATTGTATCCTATCAGTAGTTCCCTTTCCACTCCTTAGATTAGAAAGAGAAGGCTTCATCTGGAGTTACTTACTTATGTCTGTACCCAGTGAATAGCTCTAGGATTTATCCTGTCAAGAGTCAAAGCTAGGAGATATGGAAGGGGTGGAGAAACTCATCTGTCTCCCCAACATGCCTACTGTCTCTTACTTCTTAGAGTACTGAAATATGGACTCCATGCATTTTCTTCGTAAATTTTAGTTGAAATTAGTGAGAATAGTAGGGTGAAGTGGGCTTTTTCCATCTTTCCTGGAAGTAGATATAAGATTTTGTTTAGTTGGTTGCTTTGGTTTGTTTGATTCCTGCTTTGTTTTTTATAATAGAGTGATAACTTTATGAATAAGACCAATAAAGTAAAACATAAGCAATTCTGCTGACTTATTTTTATATTTATTTGTAGAAAATTATAAATATTATAAACAGTTGTTCCCAAACAATAATAAATTTGAATCCATAAGGAAACTATTAACATTCCTATGTACCCTGGATAATAAAATGTTTCTTTTTTACTTCTCTAGATTATGAGAGAAATTATAATGTGTTTACAACCCTCAGATATCTGATAGGTACCTGAGAGATTTTTCATAGCAAACTTCAATAAATTGTAACACTCTTATAAGCTAACTATAGTAGGCTGAAAGCAAATACTTCGACAGAAGTTAACAAACCATTTTTAGGATGAATAGACAATTAATGTAGAATGTTCACTAAGTTCTGACAAAACAATCCTTAGCAATAATATTGATTTAATAAGGTTTATATAGCAATCTTTTTACCTATGTAGCTCAGAAGTACTGTAGCAGCTGACATCTACTCAATTAGTTTCGATTTTACCTGGCAGAAGCCTAAATGCAGAATTTGGCACTTAAAAAATTTCTAAAATGTATCTATTTTCTCAAAAGTGTTCAGTTATTGTTTTTAATGGGTGTTTGCATGTGTGTGTGTTTCATTTGTTTTGCGTGTGTGTGTGTGTGTGTGTGTGTTTCACTTGCTTGGTTCTATAGAAAATTTAATAGGAGAGTTAGAGGTAGGGTATTTATTTTTAACATTTTATATGTCCTTTCACCCCTCCATTCTCTGGGATTATGGGATTACGGGATTCTGGGGAAGTGAGGTCTACATCATCTTCCACATATCACTCAGGGTTTGTGAGGTTTTCCCCTCTTCTTCCTTCCCTCTCCCATATTTTCTCATTTGGAGCTTTTATAGTCTTACCTTTAAAAAAAATGCATGAATAGTTTCCACTGTTAAAATAAATCTTTAAACAAAATAAATTTAACAGAGTTAATTTGAGCATTAAAGAATTGATGATAAAGCAGCACTCAAACTGGAAGCAGTGGCCAGATGCCTCGGCTCACACATGTAATCCTAGAACTTTGTGGGGCTGAGGCAGGAGAATCTCTTGAGCCCAGGAGTTTGAGACCAGCCTAGGAAACATAGGGAGGCCCCACCTTGCCACATAATAAAAAAGTTAGTTGGACATGGTGCTGCGTGCCTGGAGTCCCAGCTACTTGGGAGGCTGAGGTGGGAAGGTAACTTGGGCTCAGAAAGTCAAGACTGAAGTGAGCCATGATCATGCCACTGTACCTCAGCCTGGGCAAAATAGTGAGACCCTCTCTCAAGAAAACAAAACAAAACAAAACAAACAAAAGACAAAAACAAAAAAAAGAAGAGGTTCAGAGATTTCTATTTTAACATGATGAGCAGAAGGCTTTTATAGGTTGAACACAGAAGCAAAGGAAACATTTGATTGGCTACAGCTAGGTGTTTGCCTTATTTGGGCTGGACCCAGCAGGAAGTCCCTAGTTAGAGATAAGTGGACAGTTTCTGATGGGTTAAGCTTAAGTTTTGTTTTACTATTTACCTCAGACTTCAGTTTTCCTACCTAGGAACCCAACACATTGGAGCAATCTGAGCCTTTAAATTAATTTTTTAACACTGTTTATCTACTTATTTCTTCCAAATACAGGATTTCTCAAGAGTAATTTAAGTGTAAAAAATCTCTGGCCTCCCATTACACACACGCTTTTCTTTTGACAGATAAATATTAAATCTACTTAATCCTTTAGTTTTTGCTGTATTTATCAATTATGACTTATAATAGGATGGTCCAATAATAATGTTATTAAGTATAGTGCAAAAATACCTTAGGGATTAAATCATAAAGCAATAAAGACAGAATGATATTTATTCTCATTCTCTCTCACTCTCCATTTTATTTTTATGAATAGACATAGTTTTTGTCAATGATTTCATGTAATCAACAATGGCAAGGAACCAATTTTCAGCGTACACATAACATCATTTTATATTGTTTATAAATAATTATTTTTCTTAGCATTGCCCTGACATAGGCATGTGAGCATAAATGCATACACTACAAATATACACAGCCTCTCAACTGGGTTTATTTTGTAAATTAAAAATAACCACATATAAAGACCCCTGAGCTGAATTTTCTTAGAAATCACTTAAAGTTATTCTGGAAGCCTAAGAAACTCTGACACTCTAGGTGATCTTAAAATATGCCTGCATTTAAGTTTGATTGCTCTATCTGTAGAACAAATATCTCTTAGAGTCACTCAAATGTGTCTATGTCTGTTAAAGTACACAGTCTGAAATCTTAGAGTTACTTGCCATTATTTATAATTTGTGAAATGGACAGCTAATAATATCTATAACACTGGTAGTTCTAAGAATAATGCCATATCTACACAGTAAGACTTAATGAGTATTGGCTGAAAGCCCTTTAAGTAAGTATAATGTACTTTTTCCATTGCTACGAATAACTCCTAAGAAAATGACACTCTTTTGACACTTGAATCAGCTGTAGCTCACTGAATGCTTTATTGAAACCATACAAGTGTATTTTTTATATGTAAGCAGAAAACTACAGGTTGCATAAGAAGAATATGTGTTGAGATCATTAATTGGGAAAGCAGACAATTTTTTTATTCTTTTGGTGGTTATAATAACCAAAGTGTCTTTATAAAATAATTTATTACTTATTATGCAGCTTGGATAGTCCTGATCTCATTTTTGGGACAAAAAAAGAAAAAAAAAAAAAAACAAACCCCAGCAAGAACATTGAAACATGATCATAGTCAGAAGGTCAATTCCTTTTCCTATCCTCAGTTTCAGTTTTTCAGTTTCTATTCATATTTCTCACAGCACCAAATCTCTCTGTAACCTTATCAACTAAAGCAAGTATAGGATATTGACACAGAGACTTCTTACTGCCTAGAGTTCTCAGTAGGAAATCCAACATTTCAGCTAAAACATAAAATTGTTCATAATGCTAGGTAAGTAGTTTCTGCACACTTTTAAGGGTAATTTCACCTCTATCAAGCACCTGGCTCTCTAACTCAAATAAAATTAAAATTTATCACAGGTCTCTGAATATATGAGCCAGATAGAAATCAACAAAGTGTATACTGAGTACCTACAGTTGGCAAGACTAGATGCTATTAATAAGTATAAAAACAAAAAAGTACCCTTGGTCACAGTGGTGCAAGAGCATTTATCCAAGAGTGACAATGGAACAGATTAACCAGTATTTTATTTTGCACCGTACTAAATAAATTAAATGCACCAGACTATACAAATACATTAACTAAACATATAATCTAAAATGCAACAGAATATCCTATAATTCCTGTGTTTTTTAACCACAGATTAATTCCTAAAGTTTTACTTTGATACCTACAAATTTAAAGTTAGCAGCCACCTATATTAAGACTTCTTCCACAGGCATGTGAGATCATATTATCTAATGCCTTGCCTTACTTATTCAACAGTCATGCCTCATAACCCAGAATAAACATGTAATTGGTCAGCCAATTGTGTACAATTTGCAGAATGAAAAAAAGAATATTAATACTTCCATTAGGAAAACAGATGTAAAGAGGGTCTGTCCTGAGACTGAGACACATGCTTATTCCAATGAACTGGTCTATCTTTGGCTAGAAAGCAAAATGGTCAAGTAATGGCAATAGCTTGAAAAAAAATCAGGGACCATCCATCAAATTATATAACCTAAATTTTAAATGATCACAGAAAATAACTTGAACATATTTCAAATGTTTAGCATTTTTAAAAGATCTGATATCCACTTGTAGGGAGAGTCTGTAAGTAACCAAAGAACCTCAAAAATCTAGACTATTCCTTAAATCTCATGCACATTAAGCTTCTCATTATCTGTTTGAAATAAATGGGGAGGACACAGAGGCCTTCACATAATCACTAAATTACAAAGAACAGATGTGAACCATTTACGGGTAAATGTGCACACTGGCAAAGAAAAAACACAATAAAACAGCATGCATTGAACCAACCAGATTGGCTTTTAAATGACTCATACTTGTGTGATTGCTAAAGACAGCAACAAAAATTAAAAAGCTCACTTGACTAGGGCTAATACACTTCAGTTACTTTAAATTAACCACTAATCATGCCTTTTTCTTGTGTTGTGCATTTATTTTTGACAGCCAAATTGAAATATGCCTTTTTCTGAATTTATAAGAACAAAAACAACTAATCAATCGCCTGTTAGGTCATTATTGGTTTTGCAACCAACTGTTCTTCTGGATAAAAGTACCCTTTCTTAATTATAAACTGTCTATTCAGAATCGCTTCTGAAGTTCAGAGTCCTAATTAATGTTATATTTAGTGATCCTTACAAATTGCTTCTTGTTTTATGTTAGTATCCTTTTTATATTTTGAAATAAAGCAGGAATCATCTCTTTAAAGTAAATCAGAAGTGTACCTTTAAGCCATAGTTGCTGGGCAGGCCAACTTTCTTTCTTCCGATTATCTTCAAACTCACCTCTACTATGGTTCACACTATCCCTAACATATAATCCATCCAATTGACTCACTCTGCAGTAGCATAGCTATTACTTCTCATGCCAAACATAGGTATTGGTCCCCAATTATATTATCACTTCTTGAAAGCAAAATCAGGTCCTGACAAATGGCCTGTAACTTTGAGGTTGCATCTGAATTTGGGTGTGTGACAAGAGAGAAAAGCTAGTAGCTCATTTCTTTGAGTTATGAAAATGAAGACAAGGCCAATCTTTTCATGAGTTTCTATTGTTTTGTTGCATCATAGTTTTAGCATGGTTTCAAATTTCATGTAAGAGGGTAAAATATAGCCATGTAAAACAATTTAAGGAAAGGACAATTTTTAAAGATAGGATAGAGATACAGAGAGTATAGATTAAAAGGCTGAGAAATTAAACTCAGAGAAGTTAATTATGGGGAGACTACTACAGATTGATTATTCTCAAATGTGATCCCATACCAGCACAAATTACCAAATTTCTGGCAACTTGCTAAAATTAAAATTCTTGAGCTTTACCCCAAACTTCAGAATCAGAAATTTGTGGAGGGGCCTTATAATCACTTTTAAAAGCCCTCCACTGATTCTGAAGGATGCTAAAAATTTCAGAACCACTGCAATTGCGATATGATTTGGCTCTGTGTCCTCACCCAAATCTCATGTTGAATTGTAATCCCCACTGTTGAAGGAGGGAACTGAGGGAAGTTGATTGGATCATGGGGGCCGAATTTCTCACCTTGCTGTTCTTGTGATACTGAGTGAGTGCTCACAAGATCTGGTTGTTTGAAAGTGTGTAGCACTTCCCCCATCACTCTCTCTCTCTCTCTCTTTCTCTCCCATGGTAAAGACATGCTTGCTTCCCCTTCACCCTTCCACCATGATTGTATGTTTCCTGAAGCCTCCCAGCCATGTTTCCTGTATAGCCTGCAGAACTGTGAGTCAATTAAACCTCTTTTCTTCATAAATTACCCAGTCTCAGGTAGTTTTTTATAGCTGTGTGAAAATGGAGTAATACAAATAGATATGTAGTTTTCAATCCAAATAAATGGGAAAAAATTTAATCAGTTACTAAATAATATGTTTTAATGTCTTAAGGAAGTATGTAGGTAAAGGTGGTAAAAAAGTAAATTCATGTTTACATTAAGATTTTTTTAAAGTCCAAGGTAATTTCTCTAAATAGAAAGTTGCATTGCTCAACTACAAACAGATTCATACAAGTGAGCTGGAAGCATAGAAATTTAGATATTTTAAAGAAGAATAATTTG
Organism: Pan troglodytes; assembly: GCF_028858775.2. Classification (NCBI taxonomy): domain Eukaryota; kingdom Metazoa; phylum Chordata; class Mammalia; order Primates; family Hominidae; genus Pan; species Pan troglodytes. The sequence continues at coordinate 67,699,122 of NC_072406.2, forward strand.
AACAATCATCAGCTAATTGTTTCAATTAAATAAAATCACAATAGAAACTTAATATAATCATCCCATCCATGCTCCCATTTGATCTTCATAACAAACCTAGAAAATGTATAGGGCACATATTTATTATTTTTCTACACTTATAGAGAAATGCACTTACTCAAGATTCTCTAGCTCTTAAATGTCCAAGCTCTGAAACCACACATTTCTCATTTTAATTCAAGTTTTCTTCCTCTTGTTTCCACCTGCACACCCACCCATATGGCGGGGACCATGCTAAGAACTTAGCTTTTGCATAGGAGAAATATGGGGTAAAATCTTTCACTCTTTTGTAGAAAATATTAAACTGGAAATATATACAAAAACTACTTTATAATCCCTTAAAAATCAAACAACCAAAGGATATCTTCAAGATTATTACAACCCAGTAAGGTCAGCAATATTTAGACACATAGACATGTATGAACAGTGTGCATGAGGGAAAATAGTCAAAGCTGTATGTATTCTAGAGAATGATGCTAAGTAGAATCAGAGCAAGAGGAGGCTTTTCACATGCTTCATCCAAATTCCAAATCCCTCATGATGAGGCAAAGCCAAACTTAAGCCAAATTGATAATGTGTCATTATACCTGTGCTCATGCAGCTCTCCTTCCAAAATCTTCAACCACTTCTCTCACATCACCAGGGCCTCTTATGAAGATGCCCTTCTGACACATCATTTCTGTAATACATAGTCTTCTCCCAAGACTTTGAGAGTACTAGATAAGCAATGGATTTAAACCAAGTTGGAACATAATGAGTAAACATATATCCATGTAAAAACATTCTATTTATTACTCTATTTCTAAAGGATATCAACAAGAAAAAAATTGATAAATAAATGCAGCTAATTTAATACACCATTATATTTTTAGGAGGTTGTAGCCTTTGTGAGTCTAGTGCTGAGCTAGACATTAAGATTCAAAAAATAATTAAAAATGACTGACCTGAAAGAATTCTTAGTCCAGCAAGAACCAAAGCCATAGAGACAGCAACAAACCTACCAGACAGGTTTATCAGGAGACAAACAACTATGTTGAAAATTCTAAAGAAGCAGCAGAAGTAAATTTATGCTATTAAGGGGAAAGCTCCATGACTTAGGAGTTATGGAACTTTAATCATTTATGTAGCTATATACAAAGATTATTTCAGGCAGCTCTGATACCTTTATTAAAAATACAGGAGTAGAAAAATCCATGGTATCTTTGGGCACAACAAGGTGAACTACTTAGCTGGAACAACGTCTTTCCATGGGGGAAAGTATCAATTAAGAATCTGTGCTAGAACGGGCAGATGATAATTCCTTCTATAAAAATATAGGTGCAAAAAGGGATATAATCTCAAAATGGCAGCATTTCCAAGTAATTACTCTAGAAAAATGCAAGAAAGCTGAGTGATATCATACCTAGACCTCATTAAAATACAGAAGGGACAGTATAGGTAATCTAAAAAAAAATGTCCAGTGCCCAAGGAAAAATAATTTAAGAATGGAGGAAAACATGAGACCACCATGTTAGTGCGAGATCAGAGAGGCTCTTATGATAACAACATGAAATAATAGGGAGTGATGCTGTTAGGAAAGGTAGACTTGTACATGGAGGCTTCAGACCCCCATCCAACTGCTAAGAATGAGCTTTGGTCCATGCCTATGTCCTGAATGGTATTGCCTAGGTTTTCTTCTAGGGATTTTATGGTTTTAGGTCTTACGTTTAAGTCTTTAATCACCTCATTATCAACAGACTAACGCAGGAACAGAAAACCAAACACTGCACATAAGTGGGAATTGAACAATGAGAACACATGGACACAGGGAGGGGAACATCACACACCGAGGCCTGTGGTGGGGTTGGGGGCTGGGGGAGGGATAGCATTAGTAGAAATATCTAATGTAGATGACAGGTTGATGGACGCAGCAAACCACCATGCATGTGTATACCTATGTAACAAACCTGCACGTTCTGCACATGTATCCCAGAACTTAAAGTATAATAATAATAATAATAATAAAAGAATGGGCTTTGGGCTTTGATTCTTCCTTACTAAGAGATACAGTCTGTGCTGGACTTGCTTTGTGTCATATGGCACCTAGCCAACACGACTGCTGTATTTGTCCCCTGTGAGGAAGGGGTGGAGATTTGGTCTTTTGTTTTTCAGCAGAAGAGGGATGTGTGCAGGCCAATGGCCTTGAGTCAGCTACTGGGAGAGGCCCTCTGGCCATGGAGGACTGACACCCACTACTAAAGCTGATCTTGCTCTGTCTTTTCTCTATGTGTGTAAAGCTTTGTTCATTCCAGTGCTTGACTGAATTATGTTTTCCTTGAGGACTCCATTACCAAGATGCAGTGAGAAGAGGTGTTTGGGCCTCTACTCCTGGTGATAGGCAATAGATATCACTTGCTTGACAGATGCCAAGTAGAATAGCTTCCCATGACATACTCAAGAGTCAGAAACTTAATATGAGAATAAAAGTGCAGCTTTAAATCGGCATGCATTTTACCCCAAATTCATAATTAAATAAATATTAATACTATTAGTATATGTAAAAATAAAAAGATTCTATACAGTTACTACCGATGAATACAAAAAGGGATGAAATGATTTTAATATTTACTTTTTATTTATCAACTTATTTTTGAGATGCCTGAAAGCATCATTTTTGTTGTGAAAAATTGAGTGATGCACGGCAGCCATTACACGGCACCTCACTGGCGTTCCATAAATATGATTTGAATTAACATAAATGAATAAATGAAGGAATTATTGAACTGACCAACAATATAAAAATAGAGTAGAAAGGAAACTCTATAAAATGACATTCTACATAAACATTTACTATGATGAATCTTGTTAAAATTTTTATGAGATCTACACTTCAGTTACCAAGTAACTATCTTCTATCTTTTCATCCAGAGTTTGTTACACAGCTGCTTCCAGTTCCTCACCACATATATGTTGTGTTCGCTATGTAGGAGTTATTGGAACGGACAAATGACCTCTTTTGGTAATTGTGTTATGTGGTAATGTCAATTCTGAGTTTGCCACAGCAAGTACTAAGGGCTAATACTTTTGATTTTTTCTCTGCCAAAAAAGCATTCAATATGTGGCTGCTTTCCGGTGAGTCTTCCTGAAAGGTATCAAATTTCTTTAAGGAAAACTTTTTTTTTTTTTTTTTTTTTAAGAAAGAATGGCAGGGAAGTAATGTTTAAATCGATTTTTAAGTGATTTTTTTTCCTGTGATCAAAATTAGTCAAAATTAGTGAAGGCTGGAATATGGGATGTCCTCATAATGAATCATGATTTCCTAGTCATTGTTTCCTGTAATCGTGGTTTATTTAAAGTTTTTCTAAAATTTTAAAGTCCTCATTAAATTACCTCATCTGCCTCATCACAATTTCTGTATCAGAATATTAATTGCCAAAACTTCTAAAGTCTTTGTTCTTTTGCATCTTTAAATGCTATGGGGAGAGTGTCTTCTCTATGTCTAATTTATGACAATCCAAATAAAAGTTATCAGATTTATTTCCCCAAATTGCTTGCATCTGATATCTTACAGTACTTGCACTGGTTTCCCCTCCACAGCCAGAATTAAAAAGACAAAAGCTTTTTGTTAGCTACCTTCAATCCCTTGTGATGTTCACTTGCTTAATAAGCCAGATGATTTTTTTTTTTACTTCCTACCTAATTAACACTTTCTCTTTAGCATTTGCTCTTGGGAATTGCAGAAAATTTAGTAGAATAAAAAATTTAACAAACATCAGAAAAATATGATTAGATATACTGTTTTTACCACCAATCTATATATCAGGGGAGTAAAAAACTATGTAATTTTTGAAAATACTATGTTAATAAATATGAGTGTTTATTTTATTCGTAGAGTCTATAAAAATAGTTAATATAACATTTTAGTTTAGGACCATATTTATCACACTAGATCATAACTTTTATAAGCGTTTATATTCCTCAAAAGATTATTACAGAAATTAATCATAACAGAATATATTAGATGATAACTATTTCCTAATATTTAAAATTTCCACCTTTCCTGTTCTTCATCTGCATGTTTGGTTTGAGATTAAATTTCAGTATTATGTAGAACTCCACAGGCAACCAAATACTATGTAGGATATTTTATTTTAATTTTCTATTTTGTGAAGATGAATCCAGTTTTCGATCCACTTAGATATGTTATAAGTTAGGTTATCCCACAGGATTTGCATTATGTTAAGCGGTACGACTATGAGAAAACTGAGACTTCAAAAGAATTCTTGCCCTTGGCGTCTCAGGTTTCATCACAGGAGCCATTATTCATGGAATATCATTATTTTTGGCTTCTATTTAAGCTTATCTCTTTGTCCTTGATTTTTAAAGCAATGATTTCTTTCTACAAGGGCCAGAAGTATTTATCTGGCTTTTGACTTACAGTATCTGAATCATGTTCTGCTTTAGTTTTCCAGAGACTCCCATTTTTAGCTTTGATTATTGAAGAAGAACGTATGTAATATTCCCATATAAATATGACCCTTTAATAATTAACATTTTGATCTTATTGGCTTATTTCAACTAAAATTTTGTATAGCCTCAAGATTGCAAATTAGTTCAGGACTTTCAGATTTTACTGTTGTTCTTGGAGAGTCAATACACCTATAAGCGGATTTTTCAAATGAAATTTAACTCTGAAATATGTAGATCCTTTGTGAAAATGGTTTAAATATTTCAGATATGTTCTTCATCAGAAATTGTGGCTTTACTTTTACTAAGCAGGTCAAAATGTAGTATTAGTGTTAGATTTGATGAAATGTAAATAGAATAGTCTAGGCAAGAATGTTAAATATTTGCTTCCTGGCTTAAAATCATATCCCTATTTTTAAAAAACTAGCTATTAAGTCATATTTTAAAAGGAACACATTTTCTCAATGATAGGCAAGGAATTCGTGTTTAAATGTAATTGATGAGAAAGCACTATTAGAATATTAGTTTATATACTGGGCAATTGTGCCAGGGCTTTGAAGTGCTTCTTGGTTATTAACTTTGTGATAACTCTTTCTTCATTAAAAAAAAAAAAGAAAAGAAAAGAAAAACAGACTGGAAGTACTGTCACCAGGCCTAGGCTCTTAAGTGTCCAAGGCAAACTTTTTAAGTTACAACAAAAAGAGGGAAACATTAATAATTCTACAAGCATTTTGACTTGCTATATGTCATAAGAAAATTATTTTCTACCCGACAGTGCAAGTATTTGGGGTAGAGTAAAAGAGAACTATCTTATAAATTCTATCTTATTAAAATAAATTATTCATTAATTTGTGATTTGGAAAGGAAAACAAGTATTCCTGGTTTATTTAAAAACAGGAAAATTTTGATTTGCATATTCTATAAAAATAGCTTACTTATATTTAATTACTATATTTTTTATATTTAGTAAAATAGCTTACTATTTTTAGTAAAATAGCTTGCTATATTTAGTTGCTATATGTTTCAAGTTCTCATAAAAATAATTCAATAAAATAAGTCATTTTTTATGACATTTATATTTGACCTTTACATAGAGGCCTCTTTGATCATTACAACTTGGTTTACCTGGTACTAACCTTTTACCACCATATATATTCTTTTATGCTTTTCATTTCACATATACTTTCTAAGTACCTAGTATAAAAGATATTATGACATGTATGTTTATTGCTGTTCAGAATAGCAAAGACTTGGAACCAACCCAAGTGCCCATCATAGACTGGATGAAGAAAATGTGGCACATATACATCATGGAATACTATGCAGCCATAAAAAAATAATGAGGTCATGTCCTTCGCGGCGACATAGATGAAGCTGGAAACCATCACTCTCAGCAAACTGACACAGGAACAGAAAACCAAACACCGCATGTTCTCACTCATAAGTGGGAGTTGAACAATGAGAACACATGGACACAGGGAGGGGAACATCACACACCAGGGCCTGTTGAGGGTTAGGGTGCTACGGGGAGGGATAGCATTAGGAGAAATATCTAATGTAGATGACGGGTTGATGGGTGCAGCAGACCACCATGGCACATTTATACCTATGTAACAAACCTGCACGTTCTGCACCTGTATCCCAGAACTTAAAGTATAATAATAAAAAAAGATATTATGACAGCTATTGGCAGTGGTTTCCAAGATGAAGTAGACATGAAACAAGTCTTCAAGAGGCTTATAGAACATAGGTGGATATGGGACATACACATTAGCAATTGTCAAAGAAGGGAGAATGAGATGAATCATAATATGTTGAAAAAATGCTCTGGGATTTCAGAAGAGAATACTGTTGGAATTTGGTGCTATTCTCATACTTGACTCAGCACATATTGTAAAATAGCAATATATATCCCCTTAAAAGGAACTACACATTTGAAGCATTATTCACTTAGCAAAAAGTACTGAAGGGGTATGCTTAACTTTTTATGGAACTATTTACCTCATTTTTGATTCACACCATGAATTACAACCAAAAACTTACAAAATATCTTTAGAAAGTAAACAAAAAAATTCTATAACCATTTGTTTCCAGAACAAACTTCTCCATTCCTCAATTCAACAGTTTTAGATAGCATTCTAGTGAATAAATGAAAGCATCAATGAAAGAATTATGATCAATACATTTGACCAAATGAGGCATAACACCTTACTAACCAGCATTAGGTTTTTCAATTTATATAAATCCATCCCCTCTCCCTCCCTCCTTTTTCTCACTCTCTTTTCTCTTTTTCTTTCCCTCTCTTCCTTTCTTTGTGTAACTCTCCCCATCTCTCTCTCTCTCTCTCTCTCTCAAATATGCCCTTAATGTACTTATAAATAGAATGAAAATATTCCATTGCTTATTTTTCCCGTATCATAGTCCATACAACCTTTAACTTATTTTTTCACTGTCCCAACCCAGTGGTTTTGACATTTTGGGAAGAGAGTCACTTGAAATTATTTCTAAAACAAACTTGTAATGAACATCAGAATGCCAGGCACATACATTGATATATATATATAAATGTATGTATGGCACCTATTAATATTTTTTTGGCAAAACAAATCTTTGTTAAGAGCCTCAGATCAAGAATCTGCCTTTCCCCTACAGATGTAACTGTAAATAATCACCTCCCTTGTTATCCTGTCTAAGGCCTTTGGTAATCACAGAGGCTTTCTTCAATGTGTTATTCTCCTAATGTACCCCTGTCAATATACTAACAGTCCAGGAGTGTAGAACCATGGGTAAGAAAATAATTATTTAAAGGGTAAAAGAGAAAAAGTGGAAAAAAAGCTGAATCAGTATAAAAAATCATTTAGAAAGTGATATATAAAGTAATATATTGGTATTTATTTTGTACTTAACTATTGTTAAATGATCAATTATTTAGTACATAGTAGGTTATAGGTCACGAATATCAATATATCTATTCCCTTTAAAAACACTACTTTATATATGGGCAAATTAAGACAGGGAGAAGTTAAGTAATTCACCCAAGGCTACAGCTAAATACTTACTAGAGTTAGTATTCAAACCCAGGCAGTCAGGCTCCAGAATCCATAACCTCAAATACTATATTTACCCTCACATACATAGTATTTCATTTAAAAGCAGGATTTCTGATTTGGGCTCCTTGAGAGGCTAGTTCACAAGTATAAAGGGCAACAAAGTGTATCAGACTCACTTGTTTACTACAGGGAAAAAAGAGGGGGAAACAATATTAGGAAACATAGCTCTAATTTTGTCTGCTATGGCTGATAAAAATCTGTTTCTACCAGAGAAGGCAGTTATTCTAGAAGTGCTAAGGGTACTAAAGAGTAAAGAAAATATAGTAATAGTAACCAAAGAATAAAACACTGAAAATGTAGGCCAAGAAACCAATGAAAGTCAATAACTTAGTGTCAAAGAGAAGGATTAAAAAAATAAGTTAGAGACAGTCAGGTCAATTACAAACTATTAGAGAAAAATGACTGTGATCAGAGCCAGAACTCACATGAGAAAAATAAATACTGGTCTATTACCCTCAATTTATAAATGTCTCATAAAGTGACAGGCAATGTATGGAGGTAGAAAGAATTATAAAGAGAGTAAATGGTGTAACAGTCATCCAAAGAATATTCAGTGGGCAAAAATAAATACAATGTCACTAAAAAGACATAGGGAAAGAAATATGTGAAAACATTGGTTTTTAAGTCATAGTTTGAAGAATTTAAGAACTCTCTGATACTACAAGTCTGGTGATTAATGATACAGGGTGTACTTATGAGAGACAATTCTCTATGGGTCTTTCCAGTTTCTATACATCTTTTGAGTAAAGAAATAATAGCTTTTGTTCTGTCACTTTTTCAAGGATGTTAGTATTGCAAACAACTTTAGAAGATAGTGCAAAAAGCAAATTTGTTTGCTGAAAAGTATTATAAAATAATGCCCCCTTAGTGGGTGAAGCTTAGAAGAATTTGCTAGTGGCCTCTTCCAAAAACTGAGATTTTTCTAGTCTCAGTGTTTCTGACCTGTCATACAATCCCACTGTGTATGCGGTATTCACCTCAATCCACCCCTGCATTGGCCACGCAGGACTTGGAGAAGGGACAAGGGGCCAAGAATGCAAACATGATGCTCATATTGCCCACTACACCATAAATAATAAAGTTCTTTGTCTCTCATTTGGAAATCTCATGACTTCTGCCAGCATCCAGGAAACTGTGGCTAGATAACGTGTTATCTTGTAAAGTAAAACGTCAGACCCTTCACAGTCATTGATAGATTTGATGACAAAAGAGAGATACAGAGACACAGATATTTAGAAGATGAAAGGTTCAAAGCCCTCTGAAAGTTTATTTGAAGTTATAAAGAGCCTCTTTGGGATAAGGTAGTAAATGTTCTTACCCAAGTGGTAGGAAAGAATAAGGATTTCCTAATGTCCAACCTGTTAATAAATGTTGAGAGGCTGAGCAATGAGAGGAGGGACAGAAACAATTTTCCCCTGATGTGCTTTGGTTGTTGGTTGTTGGTTGTTTACTCTCCTCCAGGCAGGAGCAGAAAAGTGAGCTCCTATGACAATAAAGACAAGAGTTTCATAGCCCATTATCACAAAAGGCAGTGTTTGTCTCCACTGAGTCAAAGGGTCCTATAGACAGAATCAATAGTATCAAACAATGAGGATGTAGAGCTTTGGATTGACCAACACCAGAAGTCTGGTTAGTTGAGCCAGTACATAGCAGACAACTTGAAACCAAAAATAAATGTGGTTTACATGCTGATCTAGAGCCACTCTCTCTCTCCAGCACCTTTGATTTCCTCTCTTTTTCTCCCCTGATGTCAACTGCTTTAAAGAGAAAAATGATTAGGAGTAGAAACAAGATATGTCCCCAAGAGAGATGAAAGGTCATGGTCATGCAACAGAGCATACTGGAGAACAAGAGAGAGAGGAGGAATTTAAGTCTTTATAATTCTACAGGGTATGGGCCTCCAAATCACCATCCTGTCTAAGCCCATGATGGGAAGGGGTGGAAGGTACAAGCCTGACTGAAGGCACTGAGAGCTGCAGGGCAGATACTCACCAAAATGCATAGGAAAAACAAAAATAAAAAATAAAGAAGAAGACCTGGATATACACAGAAGCACAGATGGTACTGCCCCTGTAGTGAAAAGCCAAAAAGAATTTTAAAAGTAAAAGAAGAAAAAGAAAGGAAAACAAAAGCCTCTAAGTTGATCCGGCCACTCACCACCAGCTGTTTTACCTTCTGCCCACCATCCCATCCAATCCCAATACCCTTCACGCTGATTGGCTGGAGGAAACAAGTTTGCACTCTGAAAGAAAAGTTGTCTGAAAAAGAAGTCAGCCCTTGAAAAGTAGAGGTGAGAGATGGAGAGGATAAAACCAGATCCTAAAAGAAATTTGTTTGAATCTCTATATCCAGCTACAGCTATAAGTCATCCTACCCTCAGCAATATAGATATGAAAGCTAAATAATTTCACCTTCTTAAGCCTGTTTGGGTCACATTTTGAAACACTGGATATACAAAAAATTCCTAATTGATACTAGCCACAAATTCATCTGATAATTGTTACCATGACATCTGCCTTGTTTTTACTTTATTATTTTTTTAATTCCTCTGCCTTGGTAGGCAGAATAATGGTCCCCTAAAGAGGCTTATATCCAAATCCCTGCGAGCTGCGATCATGTTATATTGCATGGAAAAAAAAAAATTAAGGCTGCTAATCAGCTAACTTTAAATAAGAAAATTAACCTGATGAAACTAATGTAATCACAGGGGTCCTGAAATTAGATGAAGGAGACTGTGAAGTCTAAGTGATGCTATGTGACAAGGACTAAATCTACCATTGTTGGTAGATTTTAAGATGAATGAAAGTACCACAAGCCAAAGAATGCAGGTAGCCTCTATGAGCTGGAAAAAGGAAAACTTATTCTCAGCTAGAGTACAAAGGTACACGGCCAGAACAAATTCTTGATTTTAACCCAGTGAGACACGTGTTGGATTATATCCTATAGAACTGTATGATAACGTATATGTGTTGTTTAGGCTCTTCATTCAGGAAATTTGTAGAAAACTAATATGCCCACCCAAATTCAGTTCCTGTGGCCATGAGTCTACTGGAATGACTCATCTTGGCCTTGATGATGATACTGAGATGGGAGAGAGTTCCTTGACCCCTTCACGGGACTTGAGACAGGTTTGTGGCTCGCCTACTTGGCCACCGCAGTGATCAAACCCCTTGTGGGAGGAGGAGCACTCAGGCAAGTGGATGCCAGGGCTAGGGCAAGCACTTTTGTGCTCCAGGCCCACAGCAGCATCTATGGGTGTGTTACAGTTAATGCTCTTTTAGCAGTTGCCATCTGTGGATGGCTAAGTATTAACCAGCTCAGTGGAGTCAGGGTGACAGCCTTTTACATACTATCCTGTTGGTACCAGGTTCTAACTTGGCCTCCAGGAATAATCAGGTCACATTCAGGTTTGAAAGACGATGAATGCAGAGGATTTTATTAAGTGATGGGAGTGGCTCTCAGTGGAAGGGGAGCTGGAAACGGGATGGTATGGGAAGAAGGGGATCTTTTCCTGAAGCCCAGCTGTCTCCAGCTGGGCTCCTCTCCAAAGTCATGCCATCTAAAGTTAAGCCGTGTCTATCTGTAGTTTCTGACATGCAGTTGCTTCTCCTCTCCTGGACGTTCAGCCACTTCTTCTCTTCTCTCCTTCACTGCCACACCACTCTGCTCCTCTGTCAATGGAGTTTGGGGTTTTTATGGGTAGCGGATGAGGGCCATGGCGGGCTGGGGTGGTTTTGGAAAAAGCAACATTTGGGGAGGAAAACAGGGATAACTATTCTCATTTTCGGGCCACAATTTCCAGGCTGCAGAATGGAACCTTTGCCAGGGAACCATCCTCTTTTACCCCCTATTTCCCTGCCTCCTGTCTGTATCAATACTAATTATGGAATGACAGTTTCTATGGCAGTGATTTAGAGTTTGTTTGAGAGAAGTAAATGAGTTTCTTTGCAGCTTTTCACATGTTGTCATTGGCTCTGAAGTAGTTGATTAAATCTCAGTCCCTCAAGCGTGCTCATAGACACTTGTAGTAGTTTTGATATGTATCTCTTGTTGCGTTGAATTGCTTTTTATCTTCTTTAAACATAACTGACTGGGCTAAAGGGAACCAGAGTCCAAGCCATTCCCTCTAAAGATGTTTTACACCTAGGATTCCAGAAAATTTTCCTCTTATATCTGAAGAAACCAGATGTTTGCACTAACTGGGGAATTGTAGAGTGTGTATGCGTGAATTATACAAAAGCACATTCAAAATTATGTGTCATTATGTTTTAAACCTATAAAATAATAGCAAGAAAGAGAACACAGGTAGCTATTATTGTGTTAAAAGCATTGAATTTTTCATACTCTCAGTAAATTGTATATTTAAGACAGTATACTTAAAAAGTAATAAAACATTAAATAATGATGCATTGACTTGTTTACATTCCCAGGGAATAACTGCATATAAAACAGAAATCCAAGACAGTTTTAGACTTTGTTAATCTGTTTACCAATTATAAAATATCTAAGAATCACTCCTGAATGTTCCTTTTGGGAGTTGCAATATTGTTTTGAGGAGATCTGAATCTCCTTTTACTTGTTGAAGAAAAATTGTTCACAAAGATTAATATGTGGATACCCAAAATGTCATATTAGCATTGTGTATTTTGGTAAATTAATGTTTATATTTCACTTTTGTTGAATTTAATAAATTTGAATTTCAAAATCTAATTTCAAAGGAGGGCAATTAAATATTAAAACTGTTATCTCAATAAAAACACTAATAATGATGTTATGATAAGAAGAAATTCATCCTCATTCTGATGGAAAAATTAATTGCCATTACAAAATGAAATTAACCTGAATCATCCGGTTTTGTTAGTTTGTTTGTTTTTCAGTAAGAAGTGAAAAAAAGAAAAGACTCTTATCTTCTTTCTTTCTTTGATTCCCCTGGTTCTTTCTTCTTCTCTAAGCTTATCTGATTGACCAAGCTGCTTAATAAAATACTATGGCAACATTTAAAAATATAAGTACTTGTATAATATTATGCTACAAGATACAAATGTAGCATGGAGTAAATGAAAATAAATATTTAGATAATATGAATTCAATAAATAGGACATCAGATTTTGGAATTCTCTCTTTACTGTAATAATTCATTACACCTACTGTGGATCAAAGACTTTTTGTGAGATTTTTGAAATTTTATTTACTGTATTACATGTTAATTTACTAACAAGCACAACTGAAAGCAGAGACAAAAATAAACTCACATTAGGAATTTTCTAGCTACATAGAGGTATATTACGAACATGTCAAAATTTGAAGAGAAAAGCAAAAATATTTGTAAAGGATACATAATTACAGATTTATTAGATCACTTTAAAAATCTTGAGTAAATATTGCCTTTAATGTAGAAAATTCATACACATACCATTATGATAAAACTCAAGGGAGTCAAAGAACTACATGACAGTAAATGATTCCATATACATAAATAAAGAAAATTTACGTGTTTGGCCTAAACAATGTCATATATGTAAAACAAGGCAGCTTTCCAGGATGCCAAAATTGTCACTCTAGAATTGCAGAGGCATTGGGGAAAACTGCCAGTCTGTGAGGAAGATCAAGATAGTCACATGGAGAGGTCACGTGGAAGGACAGATTACCAATGGAAAGATAGATTATGATTCCTCTCTTTTAGTTCAGCCATTTCAGTCTAAGTGAAAGAAAGTGAAGAAGCTTCTTGATGACTCCAATATCAGCTAACATCTAACTGCCACTATATGAGGGACTCCAAATGACAACCATCTAGTTTGGCCCATCAATACCCAAAATCATTAGAGATAATAATATATTATTTTAAGCCATTAAGTTTTATGACACATAAAACTTTTATGTAGAAACACATAACCAGAATATATATGGCTCTAATTACAAGAAAGACAAAATTTTTGAAGTTTCTGTGTAGGTTAATAACTAAAGGCTGCTTGCAACAGATTCCCTCTGTCTCTGCCTGTCTAGCCCACTCTATCTTCTTCCTCTGCCTATATATATATATTCATATATCTATATACACGTATATAGATATGCATATATATGTATATATGATATATATACGTATATAGATATGCATATCTATGTATATAGATATGCATATCTATGTATATAGATATGTATATATATCTATGTATATGTACATAGATATGCATATCTATATACATATATGCGCACATGTATCTATTTAAATATCTATATCTACACATATATCTACAAACACATATTTATAAATAGCATTGTTCTCAGACTGTCAAAATAAAATTTGGATCTAAAGTGAAAAGCAGTGTAAAGTGGAGGGTAAAATATATTAACAATGACAGTGAATATAAATTTGATTGACTATCAACTTGACTGTGAAGTTTCTAGCACCATAAGTCAAATAAAATAAAATACTGTATATTTCTCATTATTAAAATAAAAGAAACACACTAATTACACAAGATATGTATAATTTACCTAGACTCAAAGGGAAATTTTGTTTTAATGGTGGATATTACACAGGTCACTAACCAACATAAAAAGAGTCTCTGCCACTACTCATGCCTAATTTTTATATCACACCCAGAAGTCATAAAAGATAATATGAAATATAAATTCAGAAATAAAATTTTAAAAAACTGAAAACTTTCTTCAAGCCATGTATCAAGTATTAATTTCCTTAATATTTGAAGAGTTATTAAAAATTAATTTTAAAATGTGATACTGGTCTGAGAAAGCATTTCACAAAAAAATGAAGCTGCTTTAAATATATGAAAATATGCTCATCTCACTATTGTATTAGAGAATGCAAGTTAAAATAAAAAATGATGCATTGTCTTCAACTCTCCAGCAAAGATAACATAGATCCAATGATATACCCCAAGGTGGAGGATGTCCCTTTCATTTCACTGTTGATGTGAATCTCCATGGTCATCGAAGGGCAATTCTGAAATAACTATCCAGCATGTCCATCTCTAGGACTCCATCCTACATAAATGCTTGCATACATTTGCAAGTATTTCTATAAAAAAGATGGTCATTAACCAATTATTATTAATATAGTATTTTAGTCTAAAAAGTTATCGTTTATTAATAATACTAAAATTAATATTTGACAATGCAAACATTGAAGTGGTATGTAATGTGTGGCAAAATACAACTATATATCTGATTTTGGAGCGATTTCTAAGATTTCTTCTTAGGTGTACAAATTAATGTACAAATCAGTATAATTTTTATTTCCTCATTGGTGTAAAAGAGAAACATGGCTGGCTGTGTGCATGTCCACACATATTTTTGGAGGAAATCATGAGAAACTATTAACAATAGCATATCTGTAAAATAGAACAGATAAATTATAATCGGAAGCTGATTCATTTTTACATAACTTTTTTATTTGATTTTTTAAAATATCGTGCCATTATTTTTGAACTAAATTAAGTAAGAAGAACAAAATAATTTCCAAATGGCTTCCAAATGACTTCAACAAACTAACAAATCCAAGACCTGAATATTTTCATGGCTGAATTTAATGCATTTTACAACAGTGGTTTTAAATCACATTCCAGAGAGCCCTAGGATCGCTGATAGTTACCTGGTCCCAGTGTGGAGGCTGAAAGGGAGGAAACATGGTCAGAATTATGCTAAATATGGCCCATTATCACCAGCTTCGATCAAACCATGTCACTTTTTATATTATAATTGAAGTGACACAAAATATTTTGTTTGAATGGAAAATTTTCACTGTTAGAAAAATTGGAAAATTCCTAACATAAGCGAACACATTAATAACATATCCCCTAGCTGTCAACTGTGCTACATAACAACAGTTGGATAGTTCTATTTTAAACTACATAATTCCATACAGATAAAGAGCTCTTTCTGAAATGTGACAGCTGTATATATGTATAAGTAAAGTCTCACACATCTATACTTCTCTTGTTTGAATATATTTTGACTATGGTTCAGTATCTAGGAAAACATAGGCACTTTAAGAGCCAAATTTCCAAACAGGAAAAATACAAAACCAAAATGTTTTTCATTTAATTCTGTAAGGTTGTCTGGGTTTTACAAAACGGTTAGCAGTCATTTCACATCAGCCTGCCACATTGATTGAAGAACAAATTACTGGAACATATAACTTCATAGAACACACCATGGTATTTTTTTTTAATATGGAGAGCTTTCTATTTTCAAGTTTTGGCTTAGTTTCTAATGTCTATGCTTGGATCATTAAATTTCCTTTCTAACTGCAGCTAAATATGTCTTCTACCTCACTTCACTTCTGGCTATTATTTAAAATGCATTTGGCTCAAATATTTGATTACAAAATGAACAATCTGTTTGCCTGTATGTGTCAGACACATTATTGTGTCTTCTTCCCCGTCAAAATCAGAAAAATAGTGCTCTGCGGAATAGATGACTTTTACTGACAATTTTCTCTTCCTATGTTCTGTAGCTTGGGCAGGAACGTTCTTCAGATGCTCTTGGAAACACCGCTTCACAAATATCAGTCTCTCCCGCCAAGCCAAATTCCTATAAATTGGGACTTCTTCCCCATATGGTTAACATTATTTTTAACCAGGATTGCCTACTGGATTCTTCATTGGATTCCTTCTAGATCTATAACTCTTAGGAGCTGATCCTTCTCTGATGGCTGGTTGACCTTCATTTCTGTGCTTAATTTTCATTAACATTGTTCACTCTCTCTGAATCCTGTTGACTTGCAACTGTACTTTCCTATCCCCAAGGCAACTGATGGTTTCTTTGTTCTGTGCTCCATTGAGATCCAAGATAAGACTTAAACTTCTGTCTGTCTGGATGGAGGTATTTTTATAGGATCTTCAAACAAATTAACAGGGTTTTTAGATTTTGCTGGGTTAATAATGAGAAGAAATGGTTTAAGTCCTAAATGCTATTCTATACGTACAATTACAGGGATTCTTTATTAGAAACTGATTAATATTAATGAGGAACTTATCATTGTTAATCAAAAATCCATACCTCCAGAGACTATGGTTTTACTAAAAAATTAAAGAAATGGAAGAGAAAAAATCCACATATACTGTGGTGCACTTAATTTTTATGGAATATCAACCAGTTCCTAGACTAAATTTTACCAATATATTGGATAGAGCAATAACATTTAGTTTGTGGGAATATATTAAACTTTAATGTCTCCCCCATCATTTGGAATTGAGCTGTTGGAAATTTGCAAGCCATATTGGGGGTTTGGGAGAAAAATTCAGAAATTATCAGATATGAGTTCCTTCTCTAAATGATAATTGTGGGAAATCACCTCATTGAATTAAGGATGAATACCATGACTAAAAATAATGATTGCATTTCTTTCTTATAATTGTGTTCATATATTTGCATATGAACATTCAAACAATAACAAGAAGAATAATATGTAGGGTAAATGAACTCCCAATGATGAATCAACCTGTTTCAGAGTCAGTAGCTGACATTTCAGTTTCCCTAAGGGAGAGTTTAAAGAAAGTGAATGGGGTGAGGAGAGTCGAAGAAATGTCAGCATGCTGTGTGAGAAGAGGGAAGAAGTGAAGACCTGTCAACTGAGGTGGAAAAATAGAGAGGACATGGAATATATTCAGCAAAGCAACTCTGTTAGACAAGCCAGTGAACACTACAGTGATTTTTTTTTTCATTTTAAGAGATAATTCAGCCTCAAACTCAAATATTGTTGCTAAATTCTAAAGTATGTCTCTGTTATAGTCAGTTTCACCATCTAAACTTTTCTATTTCTAATTTGCAACTGTATTATTCCTTCGAGACATAAAATGATGGTTAATAAATATAAAATGAAAATGAAATGATAAGGAAGGCAGTCTCGAGTTAAAAATAGAAATATGTGGAGTTGTTAACAGAAATTCTACAAAATATTCATATATCTCATATTAAACTAGATTTTCCCCAATGCCTCTGCAATTCTAGAGTGACAATTTTGGCATCCCGGGAAGCTGCCTTGTTTTTCTTATCTTCATAAGAGAAATATCAAGTTACCTACAAAAACCTCTTGAACAATGAAGTCTAATTTTCAGCAACTCTCATACATATCATCAAACCAACAGTTGAAACAACACTAAAGTCCTATCTTTGAAGCTCTAGGAGAAATATTAAATACCAAAAAATGCCATATCTGTGAAACATTTTAAAAATAAATATCCAAAAATCACTTGATAATCTCTTGCAAAATGTTGAATAAATTATAAATTTTGTTTCAATAGTAAAATTTTAAAATATTAAATTGTTTTAATAAGATTTTTAAGAATATTTTTAGATTTACAGAAAAATTAGGAGCAGATTACAAAGAGTTTCCTTATACTGCATGTGAGATGTTATTACAGGCACAACTCAGAGATATTGCGGGTTTAGTTCCAGACCACTGCAACAAAGCTAATATTGCAACTAAGCAAGTCACATGAGTTTTTTTTTCTTTTTTTGGTCTTCCAGGACATATAAAATTTATGGTTGCACTATACTGTAGTCTATTAATTATATAATAGCCTTATGTCTAAAAAACAAGGTATACACCTTAATTTAAAAATACGTCATTGCAAAAAAGTGTGAATGATCATCTGAGTCCTCAGTGAATCTTAATCTTTTTTGCTTGTGAAGGGTTTTGGCTTGAGGATGATGGCTGTTGACTGGTGGCTGCTGAACGCTGGGGTGGCTATGACAATTCATTAGGTAAATCAATAATGAAGTTTGCCACATTAATTGAGTATTCCTTTCACAAAAGATTTCTCTGTAGAATGTAATGACGTTTGATAGCATTTTTCCAACAGTTGAACCTCTTTCAAAATTGGAGTCAAGTCTTCTTAATGCTGATATTTTGAGTTCCTTCCATGAATCATGACTATTCTTGATAGCATCTAGAGTGGCAAATAACGTTTTCAATTTACTTTACCCAGATCTGTCAGAGGGATCAGTTTCTACTGCAGCTATAGCATTATAAAATGCATTTCTAAAATAATGAGACTTAAAGTAAAAATTACTCCTTAATTTATGGGCTAAAGAATGGATGCTGTGTGAACACACATAAAAACAACATTAATCTCTTTGTACATCTCCATCAGAGCTCTTGGGTGACCAGGTGCATTGTCAATGAGCAGTAGTAATATTTCAAAAGTCGGTCTCAACCCTTAAGCTTAAAACATTCAGTAAATCATTGTGAAAACAGATGTACAATCTTTGTTGTTTCATTTACAGAGCACAGGTGTAGCAGATCTAACATTAAGACTTAAGGACCCTGGATTTTCAGAATGGCAAGTGTTCATTGGTTTCAACTTAGTTACCAACTGCATTAGCCCAATAACAAGAAAGTCAGCCTTTCCTTTGAAGCTTTCCAGCCAGGCATTGACTTCTCCTCTCTAGCTATGAAAGTCCTAGAGGGTATCTTCCTCCAATACAAGACCATTTTGTCTACACCGAAAATCTGTTTAGTGTAGCCACACTTATCAACTATCATAGCTAGATCATCTGGATAACTGGCTGTAGCTTCTACATCAGGACTTGTGACTTCACCTTGAATTTTTATGTTACAGAGACAGCTTTTTTTTTTTTTTTTAACCTCATGAACCAACCTTCTCCAGCTTCCAACACATCTTCTGCACATCTCTCTCCGGCTTCATAGAATTGATGAGTTAGGGACTTGTTCTGTATTAGGCTTTGGTTTAAGTCAATGTTGGATTGGTTTGATCTTCTGTTCGGATGACTAAAATTTTCTCCATCTCAGAAATACAGCTCTGTTTTGCTTTCTTGTTTTTCTTGCATTCACTACAGTAGCAATTTGCTTCTTTTTTGGGGGGTGGGGGGATGGAGTCTTGCCCTGTCACCCAGGATGGATTGCAATGGAGCAATCTTGGCTCACTGCAACCTCCGCCTCCCAGGTTCAAGTGATTCTCTTGCCTCAGCCTCCTGAGTAGTGGGGATTACAGGCATGCACCACCACACCCACCTAATTTTTTGTATATTTAGTAGAGACAAGGTTTCAACATGTTAGCTAGGCTGGTCTCAAACTCCTGACCTTGTGATCTACCCTCCTCAGCCTCCCAAAGTGCTGGGATTACAAGCATGAGTCACCACGCCCTGCCAGAAGTAGCATTTTTAATATTCTTCAATAATTTTTCCTCAACATTCACAACCCGGCTAACTGTTTGGCCTAAGAGGCCTAGCTTTCAGCCTATCTTGGCTTTCTACATGTCGTTCTCCTTAACCATTTTTAGCTTTTGATTTAAAGTAACAGACATGCAAGTCTTCCTTTCATTGCAACTCTTAGAGGCCATTGTAGGGTTATTAACTGGTTTAGTTTCATTATAGTTGTGAATCAGCTGACAGAGGGAATTAAGAGACCTCGGGAAAGAGTCTTGGTGCAATCAGAACACACATTTATTTATTACGTTCAGTCTTACATGGCATGTTTTGTGGTGCCCCAACACAAATGAAATAGTAACGTTAAAGATCACTGAACACAGATCACCAAAATGAATATAATAATGCAAAAGTTTGAAATACTGCAAGAATTACTAAAATGTGGCAGAAACATAGAGTGAGCACATTTTCTTGGAAAAATGGTGGTGATAGACTTGCTAAAAGCGAGGTTGGCACAGACCTTCAATTTGTAAAAAAAATGCAATAGTTGCAAAGTGCAATAAAACAAAGTATGCTTGTATTAACATTTTATGTTATTATGGTGCATTTGTCACAACTATTTTTAACTAAAGTTCATCTTTCACTCAAATTTCCTTAGTTTATACCTAAGGAAAACTAAGGTATAGTTTTCTGTTCCAGCATCCAATCCAGGATTCCACAGTATAGTTGGTCCTCATGTCTCCTTAGGCTCCTGTTTGAGCCTTTGCAATCAAATGTGGAGGAAATACATTTTGATTTATGTCCATCAAAATAAAGTGATCAAAGAAATATTGCTATTTAATTTACATATGAGCAAATAGTCAGGCCAAGCATTAATATATTTCACCATAGGTAAATAAATATTTTTGGTTGCTGATATAAAATATATTGTATTTAAAAGTTGGTTAAATAAACAGAATTTATTTAAAATATTTTTTAGACTGTTTCATAGTAAAATTTGTAGAAGGCATTTGCAAATTAATATAAATAAATAACAGAAACTGAAACAAAAACTATTTAGCCCTTCTTACAAGTCAGACATATTCTAGTGCTTTTAATGTATTAGCTCATTTAGTCCTCTCAACAATTAAAATTATTTTTCTTATTTTTGAGAAATCCATAGCATGCAGCAAGTATCAATCTAAGAACTAAAGTGTATGTGTGTGTGTGTGTATTTTTGTTTTTACTGAATTTTAGCTTTTTGTTTTAATGAAAGTCCAAGGGCTTATGAGTTCAGAGATCATCTTGAATACTGTTCTTAGCATGATCTTCATGTTAGAAAAACCTGGGGATTTAAATATAACACCAATATAGAGACTTAGTCAGACTGATGGCCCACAAATTTATGTATAAATCAAAATTATGAGAAGGATTAAGATCACTGATTGCTAGGTCCCACCCTCAGGGATTTTGATTCGGTAGATCTGGAGGGGATCCCAATAATTCATATTTCAAACAAATGCCCTGGTAATAACATTAGTCTAGACACCACACTGTAGGAACTACTGACTCAGAATACTAAAGCAGAATCTCTAGAACTGGTGGAACTAAAGCCTAAGGAAAATTTGTTGTTATTTGTTATTTTTGTTTTATGAAATTTTGCAACCATACAAAACAAAGGGGAGAATGAACCCCCATGTAACAACTGTAAACTGAGAGACCAAAACAGATGCTCTTTCATCAACTAAGACAGACCCTAAGGTTAAGGAAACAAAAGTTACCTATGGGTCAACGTTTCAGGGCCCATCTGGCATGGCACAATGAAGAATTTTCTAAATTCCTTAAACTACAAGAAAACCCACACTTTTGCTGAACTCTCTAACAACAGGGGCTATCAGTCAAATTATCAGATTCCTCCTAAATCTGACTTACAACCCAGATCACAACTCTGATTGGACCAATGACTGGCCTTACATGTATTCTTTTTGGATAAGCAACTATAGACCTTAAACCAGGTTCAGCAACTCATAGAAGCTGTGCACAAATGTCTTTTTGTCCTATAGTTCACATTTTAAAGTAAGAGCCAAATGCCACCTCATTTTAATGTCAAAATCCCTCCCAAAAGTGAACATGGGATACATGTTACATATATGTTTTCCCATTTCACATGTGCTTGCCTCCCCTTACAAATATATATAGCTTTTTTTCTCCAAATATGCAGAATATTTGTGACCCCATTGTGTCATAGGGACCCTGTGAGGCATAAAACCCAACCAGCCCCTTCCCTCTTTGAAGAGAGAGCATCTTCAGTCCGTGCCAGAGACTATGTCTTCCAGGTTTGTTAGCGCATATCACCAACAAAGCCCTCTTTTCTACTATTTAGCCATGTTGACTTCTTTGGACAATAGAATCAACCAGCTTCTACAACTATAACACTATTTTTTTTTATGTTACTACTATTCTTTCTTTCCCACTTTGGTCTCACTTTCTTTTCTTCCCTCTTCTTTTCCCTTCATATTTGTTTCTTGATGCTCTTTTTTATTTTATTTATTTTTTTTATTTCTGAAGTCTATTTGAAAGCAAATCCCAGATGTGATTTCCCTTATACAAAATTTACATGAATTTCTAAGTGAGAAGGCTTTAAAGCAATAACAACAAAACAAAAGCAAAAACAAAAACAAACTACCACACCCTGGTTAATTACAAGATAGAATTAAAGCGCACCCTGCCCCAGATCTCAATATACAGCCAGGACTGAAAGCCTCCAATTCTAGTCCTACCTTCCTATTTTACATGAAAAAGACTTGCTTGAAGCCATTGAGAATATTGGCTGGAGGACTAAAATTAGATGTTTATCTCCTACTTCCTCAACTTGTAAAACATCTTCTGGTAGAAAATTAAAAAAAAAAAAAAAAACTTTAAAGAGTAAGAAAATTAAGTGTAATATAATTAAAGAAGTAATGGTGAGCAGAGTGCTAATTGTCTTCTCTTTGGATTGTGTTTGGATATATTTTAAAAATCAACAAACATCAACAATTTTGTCTCTATACATGTGCTCATTTATCAGTATCTTCTGGTGTGCTGGAAATTTGATTTAGTTAGAACACCTGGCTTTAGGTTCTCACTCAACCATATACTTGCTTCCTGCACCAAATTCTAAAACAAATCGCTTCCTTAAGTTTCAGTTTCTTAACTTGGGCAATGTGAATTGTAATAATATTTAACTATGAAAATAAATGTTAAAGATCTTTATAAAATAACAATCACAATTAAAAAGCAGACAAATTGAAAAAAATGATTATCA
Source organism: Pan troglodytes (assembly GCF_028858775.2). NCBI lineage: Eukaryota > Metazoa > Chordata > Mammalia > Primates > Hominidae > Pan > Pan troglodytes. The sequence continues at coordinate 67,722,132 of NC_072406.2, forward strand.
AAGGGATTGCTTCAGTTTCCTTATTTGGTCATGACTTTGTTTTAGGGACTACAGATGACTACAGACATTTCTATTTAACTGCGTGTGTGTGTGTGTGTGTGTGTGTGTGTGTGAGAGAGAGAGAGAGAGAGAGAGAGAAAGAGACTACGTACGTTTTAATGTGTAGTTTTCTATGGGTTCTAACTTTAATGCGTTCTAAATCTGTTTTCAGTCTTAATTGTTTTGTCTGGCTTTAAAATTCCCAGCTAGTGATAGTTAAATCTGATATTCAGACTATTATGCAATTTTCTAATATTTTGATTTCCTCCTTTATAGATCATTACATGTGAAACAGACCATTGCTTCCTAGTTTACTGAAATGTGCTGAAATACATTGAAAATAAATTTTAAAAGTCACAATAAGTCCCCTTAAGAAGATAAATGGAATACATTAACATTTTTTATCTTAATTTTCTTAAACTTCCCAGACGTGGGTATTTGTAATTTTTTAAGCCTATAGAATTTTCTCTAGCCTATAGAGTTTTCTCTAGCCTGTACAATTTAGAATAGGAGCAACTTCAAGCAGGTAAGCAAGTTTGGAAATTTTTTAGTTTAAAATTAGCCTATGAAGCCCAGCTTCTTTGTATTATTTTACATTGTTAAATAAAAGCACCAGTGAATCTGCATCAACACATAATAAAAGAAAACTACCCTCTCTGGGTTTTATTTACATGTATAAACAAAATTTAGTCTCACTATCCTCCTATATCACAAAAAAAAACAAACATAAAATATAAAACAAACTTATTATACAATGCATCCCAGCATATAAAAGATAATTAAAATTTAGAGAAATGTTTATATTCAATCTAAATTCTACCCAAAAAATGTCATATGCTTTCCACAACTAATCACACAAATGCTATATAAGCTAGCATAGTAATACAATTTTACAAAAAAAAATATTTTAGCATTTTCTGGATTCGTTAGATAAAAAATAGAATAAAATTCTAAGGAAATATGTATCAATGTCTTTGGTACTTAGCATAATTGATTTATTGCTTTCTGGAAAGCTGTTTTCTTTCTCAGGTGAAATGTATCTTTGCATCAGTGGAATTAAAGGCAGTATTGAGGTTTTCCCCTATCATTTATTCCAGCACTTTAGAAACATCACTCTGTTGCCTGTTTAACCCTGTAGAGAAAAGATTGCACCATATGTCATTCTAGGAAAACAAAACAAAGAACAGCCTTTGCATCTTAAAAGTATATTATTTATATCAACTATGTTTCATGCTAGCCTGTCAATATTCACACCATCCAGAATATATCTGGTTAGATTTTTATCAAAGTTCAAAATTTTATAGTGATAGTTTGTCCTTAAAATACAGCTTAAGTGGTGTCTTCAAGATTTACATCAAGGTGACATCCGACAGGCTGTCATCCTCAGAGTCGCTAAAATTGAGGTCTAATCGAGACCGGTAGGATTGCCAATAGAAAAGCCAAGCAAGAAACATTAGAATGATGCAGGCAAACAAAGAAAACTTTGATTTCAAATGTGAGCTGCTTTTCAAAATCACAGGGTCATACACTCTGATTTGCAGGTGCAGATTCCAGAAGCAGACACTTTGTACATGGTCAGCTTTGCACCCAGGATGAGAATTGTCAAAGATTTATTTACCCAAAGGTGGTAAGTCAAAATGGAGTATAGCAAAAACGTTCCTAAAGGCCACAAAATGCCTTTTATGATCCTTTCTGAACAGTGACCCATGGAATTTCGCCCAATGCAGTATTAGAGAAAGGTTGGGGTAAGTAAGTTCCTCCTAAAGGGGAAAAAAGCCTACAATTTTTGTATAAGTAACTGAATCCATATAGAGGCAGGCTGGCACTGAAAAAGGTCACACAGTGTGAGTATCCTTAGAAATAGAATGTTCCAGTATTGAGGGGACAAAGTTCAGCTCACTTAAGAACATTTCCTATTATGAACCAGTTATTTTCAAAATGAGACTGCTATGTAGTTATATAAATTACTCAACAACGGCAGTAGAACTAGATGTAATAGCTACAATAATATTTCTAGTATAAATTATCTAAGAATCGTTTTTAACATATCTCCTTGGTTAGTATTCATTATACTCAAAGCTTGAGGGACAATTGAATAATCAGCCTCTATATTTTCAAAGTTGTTCTACATTGAGAGTTGTCATCATTTAGTTAAGAAAACTCGAAATTTTTGCACTTATGTTCAATGAGGCAGGTTGAAAAAAAGTTTCCGCTCTTAACATGTCATTATTCTCTTTTTTCAAATGTAATTACTTAGTCAATTAACGTCACTCTTCTGTAAAACGTTTAGCTGTAAGTGAAAGCCATTTCTTTATCATCATACTGTTTTGTCTGTTACTTTTGTAATCTCCCTCCTTTTCATAGCAAATTCTTTAAGGGGAGAAACTAAAAAGACTATTTTATTTTACTCTTCCTTTGTGTTTCTGTGTTTCATTTTCCTGTCTCCTGTATATTGCCTTTTATTTTTTTGATGGAGTCTCGCTCTGTCGCCCAGGCTGGAGTGCAGTGGCGTGATCTTGGCTCACTTGCAACCTCTGTCGTCTCCCGAGTTCAAGCAATTCTCCTGCCTCAGCCTCCTGAGTAGCTGGGATAACAGGCGTGCGCCACCACGCCTGGCTAATTTTTGTATTTTTAGTATAGATGGGGGTTTCACCATGTTGTTCAGGCTGGTCTCGAACGAACTCCTGACCTCATGATCCGCCTGCCTCGGCCTCTCAAAGTGCTGGGATTACAGGCATGAGCCACCATGCTTGGCCTGTATACTGCCTTTTACATTTGAGGAGGTCTAGTGACTGAAGTGAGGATGAATGCTAATGAGGTAACTAATGTCTCAAAAGGATTTATGGGAAGGACTAATTTTATTGCACTTTCTAATGCTCCCATTTGTAAAACCAACATTATTTTTGTTCGTTGACATGTGATGTAGTAATTCTATATGATATAGTAAATATACTGTGTCATAGTCCTCTTATTTATGCCCTAACACAAGTTATCTCCTTTTCATTATTTTGGATGTCAATAATTTCATCTGTTTTACCCAAAAAAAAAAAAATCCCTTAGTGTTTCCCTTCTTTGTTGTAACACTTGAAAAATGAGTGACTAGCTCAGCAGGGAAACCCTTTAGCCTCCTGAATGAACATGAGAGGCAAGAAAGTGAGTAGAAGTGAGAAAGTCTTAAAGTATTCAATTTCATCATTTCTCTAGAGGAAGCCCCTACAGATGTGGGGTTAGGCCGACAAAGAAGCACTTTGGTATTTTTCTGATCCTGATCAGTTACCCATGATAAACAGAATATGAAAAGTATTAAGTTCTATGAGGATGAGGCATTTTCATATCCTGTTGCTAGTTGCAAGGTTTCTTTTTTGAATAGTCTTTCCTCTTTTCTCTCTTGTCCCACACACCAACCTACTTGAAGCAATAAAACATAATGATGCTAAACAAATAAATTCATAATTGTGTAAATATAATTTACCAAATCAAAAGATATAGACCCAGTCATAACAGGACCTATTTCTCTTTCTAGTTTTATTTCCCTTTCATTGCACTACTCACCATCTGGCATATTATATGCTTGGCTCACTTAATTGTTTACTATTTGTCTCACACACTAAACTATACACTCGCCAAGTATTGGGGTTTTTTAATGTCTTTTTATTGCCATATCTCACAGCTGGAGACAGTAGCAGAGACATAGTAGGTACTCAGTAAATATTTGCTCAATGAATAAAATCATAGATAAACTAATCAGAAAAAATATGCACTCTTATGGGATAAGAAAAAGAGAAAGAACGCTCACATTCTCTAAAATGACACATACATATATGAATGAAAAAATGTTGTGTAGAATAACTATTATATTCAAGCATAATTTAATGAACAAGTTATCTATATGGCACAATTACTCATCTTGTGAAAAACAGGCTACTGAAAAAATAATTTTAATTTTAATTTTTAATGTATATGTAAGTACAAAATTCATTTGGTATTCAAAAAGGCTTGGTTTGTTCAAAAATATCATTCTATATGTAGTAGAAAAAGTGTAAAACAAATGTTAAATATGCTTTATCAACAGATTTATGTCTTTACCTAATAGTAAATTCTTGGGATTTTAACTGTCAGCAAATACAAAGAAGAAGAAACAAATTTGAAATAATCTCACACAACATTTAAAATATTTATTTTAATTTTAGCATTGGAAAATATTCTGCCACTGAAAACACTACAATTTATGCTATTAGAACTATAAAAGCTCAGTAGACCAAATCTTTAAATAAAAAATAAAATGTGTGTGAATATTTTCCATCCAGCAAATTGAAACATTTTATTTTAAAATTAACAAAAAAACAAACAGTTTTTTGAAGACCAGGAAATAATGACGACTAGGCACTAAGCACTCTCTAAATGACAAATTTTGCTTCAGGCCCTAGAAGGTGTGAGAATCAGAGCAACAGGAGTTTTTGAACCCACTGACAATAATAAATCTTAGATTACTCACTTCACAATGCATACTTGATTTAGTGGAATCAAGAAAATGGATTGAGGCTGTCTGAAGAAGGTCTGATATATGAGAGGGGGTCTCTTGTGCTGTTCAAGGGCAAAAGCAAAATCATAAAATTGATTCTTCATCATATTGGTGGGAGTAAAAGGCTTAAAGTAAAATCCTTTAGTTCCAGTCTATTTTTCTTATGAGAAAAATTCAGTTTGGTTTTATGTAATATAAAAATATAATTCCACAATATAGCTTAAAATAACCTATACAAACACATTCAAAACAAAGCCCCACATATTATTATTTTGGCATTTTGAGTTTCTGATCCTTCCTTAATATCATTCTTCCAACTTTTCAACATGAGATCTTCAAAATTAGTGATGGAAACTCCCAGGTGGTTATTCAATATTGTTTGGGTATAATTTATTAACAATCTATGTGTTCAATCTTTAAAACTTCAGCAAATATTTCTGATTTTCTTGTTACATGCACACCTCATCCTGTTTTCAGACACATAGTATGACCCCAAGCCTGGTCATCTTGGGGTTGGATAAGCGTATGTGATTAATTCTGGCCACTTGCAGGCTATAGCTCTTATTTGTTGGAATGGAATCCTCCTAAAGCTTGCTTTGCTCTGGCATGATGAATGTAAACTATTGTGATGTTGGCTGAGTGACTACACAGACCAGGCATTTCCCCTTCAAGTCTCTGCCACCAAAATGTGATGGACAAGTTATAAGAGTGAAAAATAAAACTTACTTTAAGCCACTAAAGGTCATGTGATTGTTTATCACACCACGTAACCTAGCATGCATTCTAACAGAGTATTTCCTAACATATTCACTACATTTAGAATAAAACGAAAACAGAGTTGATCCATGTTATTTATGGCTTCTGTATTTGTGAATTCACCTACTCACTAAAATTTGTTTGTAACCCCAGAAACAATATTCTCGGTGCTCCCATGGTTATTCCTGAACAAGTGCAAAGCAACTAACAAAGACACTTGATATGCACATTCCCAGCTGAAGTCAAACAAGGCCCTCATACTGTAAACAAGTGTCCTTTTACAGTCTATTTAGTACCCCTTTTTAATTCTGCATTTTTTAGCTTTTTGTTAGAAACTTTGCAGAAGCCTGTCTTTCATTTAGTCTTTCATACTTTGAGTTTCCTAACTTGCCCTCATTCCAACATCTCTGCCCAGATGAATCCTAAACTAATTCAGTGGGACCACAACCATGTGCACTATGATTTCTTCACTCTAAAATCCAGATATTGGGAAACTGGGATTTGTTCATATGTGTACGTAGTGGGTGGCGTGGGAGATAAGATGGAGTTCTGTCTCCTCCTTTTGGTAAAAATATAATCCTACTGAAGCACTAACAAATCAAGCCCATTTTATACAGCTTGGTTAGGTTCTAGAATTAATGTTTATTATAGATTAAGTAGACATTTTATGGGTTGTCCTGGGAGCACAACCATCATTTTTAATATTGTTTCTATGGTAAAATGCATTCCAAGTTCCAAACAATTGATTCACAAATTAGCTTCGGGAACACTACCAGCTTCTAAAATGTGGATTCCTGTATAGCAAATGAGTAAAGCATAGAAACAAAGAGATAATACCCAGGTTTTCTATCTTTAGTGTGCCAGGATGGTAGCTTAATAATGATAAGACTATCTGCCTGGGCAGCCTGGTAAACCTACATTTACTCAGCACTTACTTATGAGATTAATTTTTTTGTCAATTCTGCTACATAATTCGTAGTCATATGGGAGGAATTTGGCCATAGAAATGATAAAGAAAAAAATGACAGAATATATAGTGTCGTGATCCTGTCCACAGTACATCAGTGTATTTGTAATGCAAAGGTCTGTGCCCTGACAATTATCTTCAGCATATTATTACTGTAGCAGAGAATAGATTGGGATCACTAACGGACATGACTTACCACTTCTTTACTGGACCAATTTGCCTTACTCGTGTGTGTGTGTGTGTGTGTGTGTGTAGTGAGTAGCCACTAGGTTGAACAAATCTGCCCAATCAGGCTGTGTTAAATAGATAATGCTGATTAGGGGAAGGGAAGAAGACCAGAAGTGAGATTAGAATTATTATCAGAAGTTTACATTTAATATGCATTATACATTTAGACAAAACATATTGATATTTGGCCATCAATCTTGCTTGTATGAGCTGTCTAGGAATGATGGAAATTAAGAGCTACAGTTCTCATTAAAACGTTTAATTTTAAACAAGGCAATATCCACATATTTACAGAATGGATGCTACCCTGAAAAATAATTGAGTCTATTACAGATTGTAAAGAAAAGCCAGGAGTCCACTGTCCACTGAACATGTTAATTGAATCCAACTTTGCAAAAAGATGAAGCAAAGAATGTTCTCTCTAATTGCAAAGGTCCCCAGCTGGGTACATATTTCTGTTTATCACTTCACACCTGAGTGACCCATGGTGTTTCATACGGATCCTGTTTCTTAGGAAAAGATTCTTAATTTGCAAAATAAGCCCATTTTGTTAGTCAATGACTTACACAGTGCTTTGGCATGAACCATTGGGAAGAAACTTCTGATTTATTCAATGAGATTTGTTTATTTATACCTAATAATTACATATATTTATGGGGTACATATATTTTGATACATGCATACAATGTGTAATGATCAAGTCAGAGTATTTACAATATTCATCACTTCAAACATTTATCATTTATTCATATTATTTCAAATCCTCTTTTCTAGCTATTTTGAAACATACAATATGTTGTTTTCAACTGTAGTCACCATATTGTGCAATGGAACACTAGAACTTATTCTTTCTGTCTAACTTGTCTGTTTGTACCCACTAACCAACCTTTCCTCTCTCTCCAGCCTCTAATAACCATTACGCTACTCTCTACTCCACAAGTAAGAATATACAATTTTTGTCTTTCCGTGCCTGGCTTATTTAACTAAATATAATTATCTCCACTTCCATTGAGGTTGTTACAAATGACAGGATTTCATTAATTTTTATGTCTGAATAATATCTCATCATGTATATATACCATATATTGTTTTTCCATTTATCTATTCATGGACACTTAGGTTGATCCCTAATACTGGCTACTATCAATAATGCTGTAAAAAATATGGGGGTGCAGGTGTCCCTTTGATATAAAGATTTCCTTTCCTTTGGATAAATACCCAGTAGTGTGATTACTGGATCATATGGTAGTTCTATTTTTAGATTTGGGAAAAACAACCATACTGTTTTCCATTATGGTAGTACTAATTTACATTCCCCTCAACAGTATATGAGAGTTTTTCTCCACATCCTTGCCAGCGTTTGTTATTTTTTGTCTTTTTGTTAATTGTCACTCTAACTGGGGTAAGATGATATCTCATTGTGATTTTGATTTGCATTTCTCAGATAATTAGTGATGTTGACTGTTAACGGATTGAATGTCTTCTTTTGAAGTGATGTTGACTGTTGGACATTTGAATGCCTTCTTTTGAAGAATACCTATTCAGATTCTTTGCTTAGTTTTTTATGGGAATATTTGTGGGCTTTTTTATTTTTATATTTTCAGTTTTTTGCTAGTGAGTTGTTTGAGTCCCTTATATATTCCAGGTGTCAGTACCTTGTCAAATGAAGAGTTTGTAAATATTTTCTCCCATGTTACATGTGGTCTCTTCACTCTGCTGATTGTTTCTGTGGCTATGCAGAAGCTTTTTAGTTTAATATAGTACCATTTGCCTTTTTTTTCTTTTTATTACCTGTTTATTTGAAGTCTTGGCCATAAAATCTTTGCACACACCAATCTCTTACATCATCCCCCCATGATTTTTTTCTAGTATTTTATAGTTTTGAGTATATTTAATTTTTAATCTATTTGAGTTGATTTTTTATATGGTGAGAGATAGGGGTCTAGCTTCCTTCTTTGTGCCCACTGAGACTCAGTTTTCACTGCACCATTTATTAAAGAGGGTGTTCTTTCCGCAATATATGTTCTCAGCACCTTTGTTTAGGTTCTCTATTGGTCTAGGTGTCTGTTTTTATAGCAATACCTTGCTGTTTTTGGTTACAATAGCTTTGTAGTGTATTTCAATGTCAGATAGTATGATGCCCCATTTCTGTTCTTTTTGCTCAGTATTGCTTTGTCTGTTTGACGTTCAAGATGATTTTTTTTAATTTACAGGCTATAAACGACATTAACAAACCAGTTTTAGAACCAGTGACCAGTATTCAAGTACTTTCCGAGGTTAAACCCCAGATAGAAGAAGTTAATCACTTTTATGTTGACAACAATCACTTTTTTCAGGTTGTGTCTGAAAGTTTAAATGGATACAGTCTAACTCTGGAAAGTTAAAGTTGCTGGATGGTTGTGTCACACTGTAATCTGTGGATGCTAATAAAAAAGAGCAATTACTAAGATGTAAATATAGACAAAATATGTTTAAATTTATAGTTAGATTAATAAGAATACCCCCCACATTTTCCTCTTGGGATATTGGAATATCTAGGAAGAGCTATCCTAGTCCCAATTCTCTGGGAAGTGCAGAATCTAGACAAGAACATACCAGTAAGCCTATAGCAGACGCCAACATTATTAACCAAACCAGCATAGCAACCCATGATGGTAAAGAACAACGTTGCACACCAGCAAAGTGACCACAGATATTATGATTGATGAGACCCAGATGCTCTGTTAATTCCATGATGGAAAGCGCTATTATCCTGTGACAGCACTTAGGGTTTTGCAATGGCACTTTTTCTGAGCATCACTATGATAATTTTACTTATTATAATCTGATGAGTATAAGATATGTTATTACCAAACATTCTTTTTTTCTTACAGTTTTATATATAAAATGCAATGATCAGACTGTAAGTGGGGAGTCATGGCTCTCATATAATATGAATATATTGGTTAGAACTTGAGCCCAAAAAGTATAATACACCTCAAAGAAGATAACTGGGGATATTGTGTATATCCTATTTCTAATGGCAAATATCTGGCAAATGTCATAATTATGTCTTTAGTGGGAATGAGTAAAGGACTAACATGTTTAACATTTGAATGTATAAAAATATAGATGCCTAATTTGTGTATTTTAATACAAGAAGAATTTTATATAAATAATATCTATAATAAAAAATACTATCAGACATACCTAAACCTAAATAAAAGCCTAAAGAAGTCTACATATTTATATTTAATCAGCATGCTGATACAACTAGTTATCTAAGTGAACCAAATATCATCAAATATATCTGAAGTCATATGAGGTCATTTATGAACTACAAGTCTTCTTCCACCTAATTAGCTTATAGTTGACCTATAGAAAGTGGTACTTAATTGAACAGAAATGTTCAGAAATATGTTCTGAACTTGAACTTAGCACACATGAATAAACAACCAACGAAAAAGATTATATTGCCACACTATTTTGGAATCAGGGCATAAAATATAAGTCATAAAGATAGAAAAATGATGTTTTGGAAGTACCTACCAAATATGTGGATGAATTATGTATTTTCTATAGAGTGATATATATCTCATTAATGAATATACATATATCTATGCACACAATACCCACATGCCAATTTATGCATATGTGTATATGTAATGTGAGGTAACAGATATATATATAGAAATAATTTAATGTCATGTAATTAAAGATAATGTGTAGTATTCTGTCATAATATAAAGGAGTAATCTTTATCTATGAAAGACTCCTTTGGTTTTAAATACATGTCTTTTAACATCACTCATATGTGTCATCTTTTCAGCCTTTGCCTTTTCTAACTTAAATCATTTATCTATTTACTTCAAATTTAAATGGATGTTGCCTCTGTATAATTTTTTGTAGTGTTCTAAGCTCATTAACATATAGTGAGTATCTTTGGAATTAACATGCAACTAATTACAAAAGGTGTTTTAACATAATTTGTATTTCTATAATTAGAATGATATGCACTTCAAAGAAAAGATGTAACTTCAGAATTTATAAAGTATAACTAAATATATAAGAAACTTTATTTATATAACAGATATTTATTGTACATCTACCATAGAAGTATTTTCCACACTACTCGAAAACCTCTGCAGACAGAACATACTGAGAATTCCATGCCATTATGGAGCTCCTAATTCTAGTAGTGGTACACAGACAATACAAACAGACATAATAAGCAAGAAAGTTATTTTTAATGTTAGAAGCTTACAAATGTTATGCAAAAAAAAAAGGATCCAGGTAAGTTTAATAGGGTGTTCTAGTAGTAGAAGTGGAAATATTTGATTTTAAATCAATTAATCAGAGTAAGTGTCGATGAGAAAATTGTATTTGAGCAAAGATTTGAAGGAAGTGATGATAGATTTTTAGTCATGTGGCTATCTAGTTGGCAGCATGTTCCCATCTAAAAAAAAAAAGGCATAAAGCAGCAGAGTAGCCAAATATGTTCATGTAATGGAAAGGAGGCTAGAGTTCCTGCAGGAGAATAGCAGGGGATGAGGTCAGTAAAATAACAGGGGTAAAAATGCATACGATCCTGTATGCATGAGAGGACTGTAGCTTTTACCAAGAGTGAAAAGGGGACAGATAACTTATTTTTTAAGAGACAACTAAAGTGAACACCCACTTGTATAAAAGGTTATTCTGCCTGGTGTGTTGAGTAGAGGAGAACCAGGGAAACCAATTAAAAACTCACTGAAATATTTCAAGTGACAAAGGAGCATCATTTGTACCTTACTGGCTTTGCAGTGAAAATGATAAATTTGGCCAGATTTTAAAAATATTTTGAGAGATTTCATAATGGGCTAGTTACATATGAGAGACAAAAAGAGGAGTTAAAGATGATGCCAGGGTACTGGGACTGAGCATGTAACAGCATGAAGTAGTCATCAGATGAGGTGGAGACAATAGCAGATGTACCAGCTTTGTTGGTATCACTGAGGGTGCTACCAGGGCAATGTTAAATTTGAGGCACTTTTTAGGTATCCACATAGAGATCAGGAGTAGGAAGCTGGATGTTCAAGTGTGGAGTTCAGGAGAGAGGTCTGAGCTGGACATAGGTATTTTGGAGTCACTGACCTATGAATGGTATTTAAAGCCTTGAAATGCATGAGACTGACAGGAGAGTGAAGTGTGTTCAATAACTGAGAAGTACCTAGGACACGATCCTATGATACTTCAACATTAAAAAGTGGTATAAAACAAGAGACTCCAGTAAAACAGACAGAGTGACAAGTTAATTAGGATAAAAACATAATGCCAAGTAAAGAAAGTAATTCTTTTTTTAAAAAAGGAGATAGTGATACACCATGCCAAATGTTTATTATAGGTTAACAAGCTGAGAGCTTAAAATGACCACTGAATTTGTCAAAGTGCAGATCATCTATGGCCTTGACATGATGAACTTCAGTGAACTGGTAGCAATGAAAGCCTGATTGGAGACGTGTAGGAGAGAAAGAGTGTTGAGGAACTGAAGACACATGGATGGTTTTGTAGAAAATGTGAACAGAGATATGTGAAGGCAACTGACGTGCCAAGATTGGTCGAGGGAATACCTCCTTTTTTAACTTAGAAAAAATAACTGTATATTCGTACATCTTGGATGATCTCACGTCAGAAAAATAATTGATGATGTACAAGAAAAAGAGTAGGGAATGTCTGGAGCAATGTCCTTTTGGTAGTGACAGGGATAAAAACTAGAGTTCAAATGGGTAAATACTGCCTGATGTCCTTTACATAGAGATGGAGAAGTATTATAGACTCTTCTCTTTTCCACATGAAAAACAGCCTTCACAAGATGAGAATTGCTTGAAAAACTATCCTCTAACTTCTTTCATCTATCAAGCTTCCTGTCTATCATTCTTAAACCTCTCTAAGTCTCTATCAACAAAGATTAATGTGAATCTTAGGGGAGATTTTCTCCAGCAGGGAAAAGATCTGATGCATCAAGCAGTTATGAGGATTTACAGGCAGACTTCTGGCCAGTGAGCCTCACTAGTCAACCTCCAAAGTGCATGCATATATGCACATGCACACAAACACATGCACAAACACACACAAGCATGTGTACTGATTACTTATAAGACGCATTTCTTAGAAAGGAGAAGGCAACAATTCCTAAATTTCTGGAAAAGTATAAAATCTGAAAATGGATGCATGAAGAAATAAAGAATCTGAATAGTCTCTTATCTTAAGCTAAGACTTCAACAAGGCTTTTTGACCAAAGGCTGTCATCTCTAAGTCTCAAGGACAAGTAATTAGCAGCAATTCATACAGGATGTAGGTGGAGGAGAACATGTAAGCTGCAAAAAGGGATCAAAGGAGATCTCACAGAGGCACCAAAAATGTGCTCTCCAACACTAACCATAAAGATACCAAGATGGTAACCAATAACTTGCCATCACAGAACCCAATGATTTTACAGTTAAGTTCTACCAAATGTTCAACTTTTGCTGCAGAAAACAGAAAGAGATAGAAAACCACTAACTCATGTTATGACTAAAATAAAATAACCTTGATTCTTTTTTCTTTTCTTTCTTTTTTTTTTTTTTTTCTGAGACGGAATCTCACTTGTCACTGAGGCTGGAGTGCAGTGGTGCGATCTCGGCTCACTGCAACCTCTGTCTCCCGGGTTCAAGCGATTCTTCTGCCTCAGCCTGCCGAGTAGCTGAGACTACAGGCACCTGCCACCACGCCCTACTATTTTTTGTATTGTTAGTAGAGACGGGGATTCACCATATTGTCCAGGCTGGTCTCGAACTCCTGACCACGTGATCCTCCTGCCTTGGCATCCCAAAGTGTTGGAATTACAGGCATGAGGCACCTGGCCCTGTCATAACCTTGATTCTAAATTTGGTAAAGAACAATATGAGACAAAGGAAAACACAGGCTCAATTTGGTCAAGAACATAAATTTGAGAAGCCCAAATCAAATACTAACTATATTCAAAATCATATTAAAATATTGAAGTAAGATTTATGCCAGAAATTTAAAAATGGTATACAATATGTACATATGCTCTAAGAATGGACACATATGCTACTCTACCCCCAGCTATCACAAATGCAGAGTGATTAACATACTGGAAATCACCATTTTTAAGTAGTTTCCTCTAGTCTCATTCCCTCTTACAACTCTATGATCAGACTTCCTTGCTATCACTTCACTAAAGCTCATCTTATCTAAGTCATGGATGATCTGCACTATGACAAACCCGATTGACAATTTTAAGCTCTCTGCTTGTTAATCTATAAGAAATATTTGGCATGGTGTATCACCATCTCCTTTTAAAAGTTTTTTTTTCTTTACTTGGCATTATGTTTTTATCCTAATTCACTTGACACTCTGTCTTTTTTACTGGAATCTCTTGATTTGTACCACTTGTTAATGTTGAAGTATCTCAGGATTCTGTCCTAGGTGCTTCTCAGTAATACAACACACCTCACTGTAGGTGTGTTCAATAGATCAGTGACTCCAAAATGCCTAAGTTCAGCTAAGACCTCTCTCCTGAATTTCACACTTGAACATCAACTGCCCACTCACATCTCTATGTGTATACATAAAAAGTGCCTCAGATTTCACATTGCCCCGGTAGCACCCCTAGTGAACCCACCAAAGCTGCTTCATCTGCTACTGTCTCCACCTCATCTGATGACTACTCCATTCTTTTACATGCTCAGCCCCAGCACCCTGGCATCATCTTTGACTCCTGTTTTTGTCTCTCATATGTTACTGTCCAATCATGAAATCACTCAAAACATATGCAGAATCTGGCCTATTTTTATGATTTTCACTGAAAAGCCAGTAAGGTACAAATGATGTTTCTTTGTAATTTGAAATACTTCAGTGGGCTTTTTTGTTTGTTTGTTTCCCTGATTCTCCTCTATTCAACACACCAGCCAAAATTACCTTTCATGCAAGTGGGTGCTCATATGGTAGATCACCATACCGTTCAGTGGTTAGAAACAACAAAATAGATATGCATTCAGCACCATAAGTAGATGGTTAAAATATAGTGCCGAAAAAATAGAAAAGAAAAATCTATAGCAAATAGCAGTTACAGAAAGTAAAAACATACACAGCTCTGTGTATTTAGCAAAGTTATGTAAATATGTGCACATCCAGGGACATATATTAAGACATTAAAGTGCTAATTTGCCCTTGAGAAAGCAAAGAATGAACATGGGGACTGGAAAGGAGGAACATATTAAATACGCGTACCTAATAAAAGAGAGAAATTTGTGCTTACAGGCCAATCATGATAGGAACTAAGAACTGAAGGCTATAATTAACTCAACTCTCTGAATGTGGGTTTTAAACAAAAACTGAAATGATATTTCCTACCTCTTAGGGTTATTTGAAGATAATTTTAGAAAATGTGTTTAAAGGGCTTAGCACAGCTTGGTATATAGTGAGTATTAAATAAGGGATAACTATTATGCTTTTGTTATTATTATTGTTATTATTATAGCTGATTTTTTTTTTACTCTCCCTATTAGGTACTTACATAAATGTTTGTTTTGCTCCAAAAATTACATATCACATAAAGCCATTAATATAAGCTGTAACTCACTTTTAGAAATATAATGTGAATTTTCTTGATCATATTTGAACACTGTATTGGCTTTCCTAGGACTGAGAAGGAGGCCAGCTGGAATAGGTTCACTTTTAAGTGAAATAACATGAGTGAATCTTCATTAATTTTTTTTCCTAAGTCTTCAGACAGGTTTAGAAGCTGGAAGTTAAGAGATACCACATAATCTGATATCATACTGGACTTCACTCTGGAGTTCCTGAGACTGGGGAATGAGACGAAGAATAAATAGCTTTGTAAATTCTATCCGTAATCAAAGCTGATTTGCTGCAGGATAATTTTTAGAAAAGCAAAACCTGGAGTCTTACCCCAGTCAGTCAAAAATAATATGATAAAGCAATTCTCTCTGATGGGATCCATGCTGGAAGAAATCCCAGATAATACAATGAAACATTTCCCGGAGCAGAGAGCTTGGTTCATTGTGCCAAACAATGGCTGGATCAGTGGCTATTATTGGAAAGCAGGCCTGCCAGCTTTGCTTTCTGGAGGCTGTCTGCTGAGAAAACAACTGCTGCTCAGTAATTAACTCCTCCCAAATGTCAGACAAGGAAGCAGCAACAGTGACCTCTTGTGCCACTCCCAGTCCCATTTCCCCATGTTCAAGCCGGTGTTTGCATTTTCTAGGGCTATTACTAGACATGTACGCATTATTGCTGCTGGTCTCACAGGCCCTTCAAGTAGGCACCTTCCCAGTGTTCAGTTATTACTTTGAATGTGCCTTTACTGAAAAAAAAATCCAAGCACTGAATAGAGTGAATACTTACTATTTTATAAGCAATTTTAATAAAATTGGGAGTAATGAAGGTGGAATTGAAGAAAGGAAGAAAATAAGATTAAAGAAATGATGAAGAAAAACAGGATTTCATGTCCTTAGTGTAGCAATTTTAGGTGGTTAATCATACCAGATTTGAATTTAGAAACACTAGTGGAATCTTGCCTTTCCTCCTTCCTTGTATAATTAAGTTAAAGTCTCTACATCTTAGTTTATTCAGCTGTAAAATTGTGCCCAGTGCTGCTAGAATAATTAAATCAAAGAAAATGACATTATCTTTTTAGACTGATTATCATAATACCCAGCACAAAACAGGTTCAATAAATAATTTATATTTACTATAATTGTGAACTAAAATTAACAAATATTATTACCAATTATATGTAATATACCATGTTTCTTTTAGTAATAAATAGCAAAACAACAAGAAAAATTATTCCTACTATTACTACTACTTGGGTAATAATTAGGGTATACCCTCTCCAAGGCATAGTTAACACTTCTGCCCCTAAACTACTATTTGCCTTATCAAGTATTTTTTCCCAATGGCTATGAACATGCATTAAGATGTCATTCATATAGTATTTTCTTTAAATTCTGCAACCTAATTTTTGGTCAGTTTACACTAGTTTTCAATATATTCTACTACATCCTTAGAGGTAAATTGACTACGAAACAGATTTTCTTCAATTATCCACTGTGTAAGTCAGATGTAACTGATGGCTTAGTCAAAGAGAAAGCAGTAAATTGTCATTGATTAATTCTGTAAATAAGTGATGAATCTATTATGTCTTAGGCATAATTTGTGTCTCCTTCACAGATAATCCTGCAGTTATGTAAACTATAGAGGCTGCAAAATTAATAATTATAGAAAAACAAGATAAATTAAGATAGACATATAAATGATAGATAGATGCAGGGATATTATACATAGATAGGTAGATAAACTGTGAAATCCCAATGGGAATGATTGGCTATTTAGAAATATAGAAAACATTTTACAATCTGCGATGTTTGAGACTGGAGGGGCTGGAAATGTTTACAAATAAGAAGAAAGAGAATGATGATCAGAGGGGCAAATGTGAAAACATCAGAGCAGCATTAAAGAATCAAACGGATGGGGGCTTTATGAAATTCTTGGACTGAGCTTCTTAGTTTGCAAGTTCCATCACACATCAAGTAACTATTAAGCTGCATCTGGGTCTCTCACTGAATGGAGGGGATTTGAGATGCAGTTGACTAGTTGGCATACAATTAATAATTTTTTAGAAATGTAGATAAATGTTGACTTTGATTTTTCCTTTTTAAAAAAACCTCTGTGGCCAATATTCTCTTGACATCTCCCATGTTTTTGTAGGTCTAGGTAAGTTAATAGCCCTTAGAAACTGTACCTAGAATGCTTGATAGACAAAAGCATGCCTGTATATGTGCAATAGAGTAGAGTGGGGAGTGTGGCTAGGTAGTGAACATGAAAGAAGTACCCTGAGAGAAATCTTAAAAGGAAGACTGGTTTCAAATTATGAATGGCACAATAAAGTATTTTTTAAAAGAAAAGCAAAGTATTAGGGAGATCAAATTATATAAAGAATGGCTAAAGTATAAGGTAGAGGGATTAATAAAATGGAAAAAACATTGGAATACAAAAGAACACTTGAGAGGTTAACACAAAACTCTAAAAATATTTTATGATTTTTCCACTATTTCAATGGCTATGAAGACAAAAATATTAGAGAACCAGAATAATACGAGATGTTCATGAAATTTTCAGTATTGTTTGAGAAAATTTCAGCCATATTTACTTTGGGAATACATGTTGCTGCGTACATCTCTCTAAGTTTCATTCCTGACAAAAGATTAATTCAACAATAATCACACACACACACACACACACACACACACACACACACACACACGGCAAATTGAACTGCAACTGTGTCTGTATAATTGAAAGAATAAACAAAACCACTAGTTACCCTGAAGCTGCAGGAGATTCATACATTATTATAAATGATGACCGTCATCTAACATATGCATCATTAATGAATAAACTAAATCTTATGAAAAACTAGTTTAGTTTGTAAAACACATACAGGGTATATGTTAATACCACTATTTATATAATTCTTACCCAGCAGAAGATTAAAAATATTTATTAAGAATATAAATGCCTTCTACCAATTATTATAAATCTGATAGGAATTAAAATTAATTTACATTTATTCATTTATTCACATATTTGTTGAGCACTTATTGTTTGTTCCACATTTTCAAATCCTGGCAATAAAAAAAAGGGATAAAGATTCCTGTTTTCATGGACTTTATGCTCTAGAAATAAAATATTTAGCAAATTTTAAATATTTTAAATATTTTAAATAAAATGTTTAGCATATTTTAAAGGACTATATAAGTGAATTTTATTAGGATGCTTCTATGTTCCAAGTGTAGACTTTTCTAAAAGGTCTATGATAGTCAACTTTTACATCTAAAGGGAATAGACGAAGTCTGCTCCAAAATAGAAGGGGACTTATACTAGTAAAAATTCTATATATTTGGATTTATATATCTATCTATGTATTTTTTTCAACTTTAAACAAAAGAGACTCAGTTATTCAAATAAACGATACATTTTACAGTATTTCCTTTTGTTTCTCACAAAAATGCTATAGTAAATTTTGGATATCAAATGATATACAAAGCATTTTTCAGGTTACAATGTGTCTTTATAAGCAAGTGTTGGATTGCATCTTAACACACTTTTTAGTCTCAAAAATCTCTTCAATTTCTGAATACAAGTTAGCTCGGAAATATTTTTTTTAGGTTAGAGAAAACTGAATAAAATAAAAATCACATATTGAATGAAGAGTGGTCAAGTTTCTATCCCACTTTGAAGTTAGCTCATTAGCTCATGTGTATATATATATATATATATATATATATATATATATATATATATATATATGCAGTCAAAAATAACCATGTCTTTGTGTGCGCATTTGTTCAAGACATGTAATAGGAAATATTGCACAGATATAAGAGTAAGATAATATTATAACAGTTTATTAGAAAAAATGTATTTCAGCATATTTTTATCCCTAATAATATATTTTAAAATACGAAAAAGTTTTTTAAAATCCTAAATAATGAACAATGGCTTCACAGTATTTAATTTTAAAATCATAAAAATTTTTTCTTAACAATGTTATCTTGCCTCATTAAAAGTGTGCCTTTGTATTTAAGCATGCTTTGTCATTAAGAGGATAGAAAATAGGTTAAATTTAAAAAGCCAACTCAGAATGACGAAGAACCAAATACCATTATAGTATTAGGTGTGTAGGTTGGTATACTCATACATTACTGCTAAGTAGTAGTAGTACAACCCAATGAAGAGTAGTTCTTAATGTTCAAAATAAAAAATCCACGATTCATTTCACCCATCAGTTCTATTTCTAGTGCCACTGAAATTTTGAAAGGAATTGCATTAAATTTGAATATTATTTTGAATTTGGATACCACATTGGGTAAGCATAGACATTATAGTAGTATTAATTCTTCCATGAACACAGAATACATTTTTACTTATTTATGTATTCTTCAATTTAATTCTCAATGCTTTACAGTTTTCAGTGTACAAATGTTTCATTCCCTTTGTTAAATGTATTAATAAATATTTTATTCTTTTTGATGCTATTATGAGATTGTTTTACTGATTTCATTTTAGATAGATAATTATTGGTGTAAAGAAATGCACCTGATTTTTATATGTTAATTTTGTGTCCTGTAACTTTACTGAATTCATATATTATTTCTAACAAGGTGTGTGTGTGTGTGTGTGTGTGTCTGTGTGTGTGTGTTGTGTATAGAGTCTTTAGGGTTTTCTACATATAAGATTATGTTATCTGCAAATAAGGATAGTTTTACTTCTTCCTTTCTGATTTAGTTGCCTTCTATTTATTTTTATTGTCTAATTGTTCTTGCTAGTATCTAGCACTATGTTCAGTAGAAGTGATAAAAATGGGCATGCTTGTTTTTTGTATTGGATATTAGAGGAAATGCTTTCCCATTGATTATGTTAGTTGTAAGATGTTTATAAATGGCCTTTATTAAGTTGAGGGAGTTTCCTTTTGTGCCTAATTTAACAAGAGACTTTATTATGAAATGATGTGAAACTTTATCAAATGCTCTTTGGCCCTTATTGAAATGATTATGTAGTTTTTTTCATTCTGTTAATGTGGTGTATTACATTAATTTATTTGTGTATGTTACATAAACCTTATATTCCAGAGATGAATCTCTTCTTGTTGCAATATGTTCTTTATATTTCAGAGTAGAAATCCTACAGACTGTCTACTGCCTTATAAACTATCAGAGCACTGCTAAAATAATCCTTTTTAATTTTTTCCTTGGTCATATAATAAACAGAAAATTGCCCAATATAGTCTATTTTAGGATCCATTGGAAAAAGTATTTGACATTCCAAATACTGAGATTTAAAACTAGAGGAGATAAAAGGACGTTTTACAATTGGACACCTTTCTCCATTTCTGATTATGATAATCTCATTTCTCAAATTTCCACTTGTCTAAGTATGCTAAACAAGGGTCACCAATTGTATCTATTAACTAGCTATAGTAAATCACTAATTTTCAAGTTAGATCATATTAAGGGTTTGGATACCAGGATGAAATAAAATCAATGTCCTCATGAAGCATAATGTTGGAGCTGGAAGTTGGCCATGATTATCTTGTTTTCATATGTACTCTCAAAAGTACATATTTACCTTGACTAAAGGAAATAGAAATGACTTGTGTTTGGGATTTTGACTTAACATCTCAATGGGAAGATTGAGGTACCCATTCATAAATAATCTGCTAATTTAATGAGTTGACTGAAAAATGTTATTAGGACATTTTGAGGTTGTTCCATGAAAAGTTTGTCTTAGCAATACCTATAAAGAGCCATATTTTTTTTCCTCAAATTTGCTTTTGTCGATAGCAAATTTCAAGTTTCAAAAACAGGCTCAACATTTCACAGTTGGGAAAACCCACACTGTTAAAAGCTTTTAAGGCAAAAAACAAACAAACAAACAAACAAACAAACAAAACTTGACATCTTGACTCCCAAAGAAAGACATATATAATATACAAAAAAGTAACACTAAAAAAGTAATTTCACTAGTTTTTCATTATAAATACTAAAATTAATAGGTTTTATGCAATATTTTCTATCCTTGTTCTTTCCCTTAGTAACATCCTCCCCAACCCCAACAAAACAGAACAACAAGAAAATACCTACATTCTCCTGGTTATCGGAACTTAAGCTATTATCATAGTTAGCCTCAATTCAGATGAATAAGCAATGATAACCACTGTAAGTAAGCCTTGCTATCCATCATATTCTCATGGAAGAGAATCTAATGTAAATGAAAGTGTTTTCATTTTTATTCAGGATGACTATGTAATTACATATGTCATCTATCACTTCTAGGATCCTCCTAAAATAAAATTATGATAGCACAAAAATGAATAAATTGACAACAGTGAAGAGAAGAAAATGGGGTTCAGGGCTAAGGGGTGGGTATCAGGAGAATCATCAAACTTGAGGAAAAAGAAAAGCATATGGAGCAATTTGAAGGATAAAGTTGGCAGGAAAAGCTAAATTCAGAGTTTAACAGGAGGGCCTCGTAGAGGTGGGACTCAAGATCTTTTCTGAGGGCTTTGCTGCTGGGTTAAAGTTAACCCTGGCCACAGAGAATTAAAGGGACAGGTGAGGCTGGAAGCAATCAAAAGTTTACTTGAATTTCTGATATACAATTTCATATATAGACATCTAAGCTAGTGTCTGTCACGTGATGTCACTACAGAACAAACAAAATTCCTATATTTTCTGAGATCTTCATTTGTGAGTTTAATAATGCCCTCTTGGATAAATAAAAAGAGGCTCAGTGGAGAAACATGTTGACACAGCATTGTGAAATTTTCTAACAGGGACTATAAAGACATATGAAAAGCAAAAGGGTGTCAGTAGAAGACTTTCTATGTGTCAAGCCTAGCACTCATGCTGAGCTTTTGTATGGCCAATGAGCTAGGAATATTTTTTAATTGTTTAAAAAAATTTTTAAAACTGTATTTGTGACATTTGGAAATTGTATCATATTCAAATTCATTCTCCATAAATAGCTTTATTGGCACATAGCCACTCTTTAATTTTCACATATTATCCATCGCTGTGTTAGCACTGAAACTACAGCAGCAGAGATTGAGATCCTGTGGCCCCCAAAATAAAAATTCACCAAATCATAGTGCAGCTATAAATAAAACTAAAATGAGAAAGACATTATAAGCAAAGAATAACCAAAAGGAAAAGAGAATTCTTTGGGACTGAAGGTAGGAAAATTTTACCTTTGAAGTGCTTAGGACTCAAAAGCATCTAAATTATAAAAAAGGAAAAGTAATATGTAAAATATAAAGCACAAATAATTGCTATCTCCCCTTTTACAGAGGTATTTGCTCATGTGTATTCTATAATACAAAATCGCAAAACAAAATAATGCATAATAAAAGAAAAATCTTTTATTTTAGCAGCCATAGTAGGGGATAGAAGACGAAATGCTCTTAAAGTTTTTAGGAATAAAAATTATTCATAAAGCTAGGATTCTTTAGCCAGAGAAATATCAAAATATAGGGTAGAATAAATACATTTTCAAACAGACAAGGACTCAGAAAATTTATTTGCTGGGATCCATTTTTAAAGTCTTACTTGAGGATATATTCCAGCAAAATGAAGGGAAAAAAAAAACAAGTGAGATTGGATTTTGGAAACAGAACCCACCCAGAACACAAGAAGAAGAGAAGATTTAGGATTAGAGTTGTACTTCATGTTTAAATGCATCTTATTGTTTTTAACAAGAAATAATTTTATGCTTAACCAGAAAAAAATGCAATTAGTATCTCAAGAAAAAAAATAAAAATTCACCTAATCATTGTGCATATATAAAGAAAACTAAAATGAGAAACAACTTTTAAGCAAAAAATGTCCAGTAGGAAAAGATAATTCTTTGGGATTGAAGGTAGGAAAATTCTACCTTTGAAGTGCTTTGGACTCAAAGCATCTAAATCATAACAAAAGGAAATGTAATCATAGAACAGTACATGGTCAAGAAATAAATAAAGGGTATAACATCATAATAATAGTCATAATAATGAAAGTGATTTTTTTACTACTCTTCAACATTTATAGCCAACCTATGAACAAAGAATGTCTTGTTTTTATTTTTAGTGCAGAATGTAACTGTTAACAACATTAGAAATATGAAGCTTTTCTGAAAATAAAAGTGCTGCTGATTGTGGGAAATTGGAGTTGGAGAGGAAAGTCAGGGCACTGATACTCTCATTCTCTATGGCATATAATTGGAATACTGCCTTATGTGCATAGTGGGATCAAAATAATGTCTAAAACTTGGAAAATAGGGACAAAATTATACTCTAAAATAGGAATCGCAAACACCAGTGCCTAAGGCATATCAGTTAGTAAAAGAAAACAGCGAGTGTAAGAAAATGTATGCTGGACTGGTGCTATTGGAAGCAGCCGCCCACCAGATATTTAACTGTTTTTTAGCACATGATGGAGACCACACAGAACTCAAAGGCAAGATGGGCCTCTAACTCTGGATGACATTTTGTAACTTCATATTTAAGGTTATGAAATAATCAAAAGAAGAGGTAAATATGACAATATAAGAATTTAATATTAGAAGAAAAAAGAAATGAAAGTCATAATAAAATCAGACTTTTATCTTTCATGGGAGAGATTTGACAAGTTCTCTTATTGTTGATAAATTAAATAAGTATTTTTGAAATGTTGGAGGCAAACCCTAAAATAATTAAAGCAAAAGTTATTATAAAGTTTAGCCCTGTAGATGAGGAAGAGTTGGAGAATGCTGCTTTTCCTCATGAATTCTTTTTATATATTCCTACTTTTGAAAACATTATAATATCTATGTATTATATTTGTTTTATAAGGTGAATTAAAAGTGTGACAAAATAGCAATTTTTTAAACACAGAAAAGTTTATGCAGAAACCTCATATATCTCTAAGTGGGTTTGTAAATTGAAGCCCAGCATAATAAACTTCCTATGATAATGAGATGGCAGACAATACAGCTGTAAGGCATGTGAACAAATGTGAGATGGCTAGGGT
Source organism: Pan troglodytes (assembly GCF_028858775.2). Lineage (NCBI taxonomy): Eukaryota > Metazoa > Chordata > Mammalia > Primates > Hominidae > Pan > Pan troglodytes. The sequence continues at coordinate 67,746,235 of NC_072406.2, forward strand.
AGAAAGCGAAATGGGGAGGGAGGCCAGTTTGACGGAGCTGAAGTAGAAACTGTTGAAGGACCAATAATGAAATTTGCTCCTAGGACAACAAATAAATTTTCTATGTGGGATAATACCATGCTTAGTTGTAGATTGCACAGATTTTGATGACAGTAAGTAAGCAGGTGTCCATAGATCTTCCAGCATTACAAAACTCCACACAATAAGGTATCCCATGAAACCATCTATTAAACAGCAATACTAGGTGATGTGAACTGTAACAGCAGTGAAAGAGAAACATTTGAGGAGAGATTGTTTGTATTTCTTTCCACAAGTCAATGTTAAGAGTTACTGACTCAATGGAGAAAGAATTGCACTAATCAGATAGTAGCAGTTATCCATGGCTGTAAGACAGGAAAAAGGAGTGAAGATATTCTCACAATAGTGGTTTAAAGAACCAAAGTCACGTTCATTTAAAATGAGACTTTTGAAACTCTGCTGCCAACAGAAATGATTTTTTCTTTAGATTTTTTTCTAGAACTATCTGTACACACTACTATAGCACATACCCATTTCTTTCATATTATCTATAGTTGCTTTAGGGCTACAAGTGCTGGAGTTGACTACTTGGCAACGTGATCACATTGGCTTGCAAAGATTAAAATGTATACTATAGTGCATTTTATTGGGGGAAAAGTGCAAAAAAATATGAACAGATAGTAAAAGACAAATTAGGAGATGAAACATGCTTCAATCTTAAAACGGAGGTCAAAACAAATCTGGCCCCCTCCAGTTTTTTGCATGGCTCATTAGCGAAAATTAATTTGCATTTAATAAGATCAGCAAACATTTAGTAATATTGTTAAACATTTATTTAACTCGAAAATCCGCTGGGTAGATAAGGGTTGACTGATCTAAACTGGGCTTGCATCCATCCCACGTATTGCTTATACTCCTCATAAGACAAAAACGTTAGCGTATGCATTTTCATTTCCTTCAAAAGAATATTTAATTACATGTGACAATTAAATGAAATTAAAATTTGTGTGTCAATAAAGTTTTACTGGAGAGCAGACATTTCCATTTGTTACATATTATCTATAGTTGCTTCGATACTATAAGCGTTGGAATTGAGTAGTTGGTAAAGTGATCATATGGCCTGCAGAGCTTAATGTACTTACTCTCTGACCCTTTACAGAAGAGTTTGCAGACCCCTTCCCTAGGAGGTTGGCAAGAATGAGAACTCTCAGTAAGCTGAATTTAGGGTTATGTTGACAGGATCAGTAGGTATTGCATTTTTTTTTTCCTTCATCTTCAGAGTAGTACCTGACATACAGTTGCCTTGTCTGCATTTAGGAGGGGGATGACACGCAGAGAAATCCCAAGGAATCACTTTGCTATTTTGCTTTGTCTTATTTTGTTTTTAGCTGTCTTAGACTGGAGCATGGGGAACAGGAATTATAACCCAAAGGTCCACCGATTAACATAAAAATTAATTATATTTTACCTATATTTTACATGTTATCTTTTGTCTTAACTTTTATTCAATAAAATGTATCAAATGTAACAATGGCTTAAGAGAAGAGGCCCATGTGAAAAATATTACATCAAATTCCACCTAATGATCAACTACAAATCAGTATTTACTATATGTCAAGCGTGGGGCTAATTCCTAGGAATAATAACCAAGAAACTTACCATGTAGAAAAATGAAAGTCCAGAAGAAAAAGCATCAAGAAGATAAATTGAAGGATTATCTGCTTTAAAATTACTTAAAATTAACAAACAGGACAAAAGACTGTTTGTGTAAAAATATAATAGGCTAGAAACTATTTATGGTAAATAGACAAAGTTTTTGAGCTAAAAATGAATTACAGAATGAAGGAAATTCTAAGACTGGCCTAAGATAGTTGCAAAGAGGAAGGGGGTCTAAACCCAACTGATCTAAACATATGAAGTCAAAAGATATAAGATGCTGCCAAAAAGAAGTCAGAAAGCATTGAGTAGGATGTTTTAAAGGCAAGATGATTACTCACAGAACCTTTTAAGATAAAACTCAGATAAGTCAAGGCAAGAAGATAAGACCATAAGATTTACATTAAGAATTAAACAAATTAAATCAATTTAAAATTCGATATCTAATAAATTTTTTAAATGAGATAACCTGAAATATTTATAAATAATCTTTTATTTTTAACAAAAGAAGAAAAGAAATTGTTAAAATTATTTGCGTAAATTTTAATATATTTATTCATATATATTTGTTTGTATATAAATTTATATATATTACATATGATTTTCATAGTATGATAAATTTACATCATAGCTAAAAGAGAAAATCATTTCATATAGCATGCTAGATTTGAATCTATCTATGTTCTACTAATAACATATCTGGAATTCAAATATTAAATATGGAATTTTATCAGGAGACTAAAATGATCTTCTGTGACTCACTGCTAGAGAAACTGATATGTTAATGAACATCATTTTATTAACATATTCCAAATTAATTAATATTTTCATCATTCTAAGATGTTTAAAAAGAAGCAGCTGTTTGATATTTACTAGAGATGATTTGGTAGATAACATGCTTATGTGGTTCTTTCGTTGTGAATCATATTTTCCGACAAATACTCTAAACATTTCACTTCAGGATATTTTACTCAGTTTTTATTATCACACAAAATTATTACTTGGGATTTATCTATTTTGTAGATTTTCTTCCTATATGCACAGTTGACAACAAGATAAAAATGGTATTTCTATTAGCCCAGTCAATTAGCATATTTATAGCAGATTTTATAATGCCTTTATCGAGATATGATTCATTTTTCATAAAATTTCCTTTTAAAGTATGTAATTAAGTGGCTTTGAGTATATTTAGCCCAACCTTCAGCATTGTCAACTTTTAGACAATATGCATTACTCCAAAAACAACTCCATACCCATTAACAGTCACTCTCTATTCACCACTACCCACAGCCCATAACAACCACCAATCTAAAAACTGTTTCTACAGATTTGCCTATTTTCTGGACGTTTTCAGATTATAGCCTATAAGGTAGATATTCATTTGATAAGAAATGCCTTCTAACTGAAATTATTCAAAGATACCTTAAAGAACAGTCAGCAGAAAATTTAACAAAACAGAACTATATAGAATGCTTATAAAATGAAGAGGAAAAGGCACCATATTTTGAGTTGTGCATGAGAAACCCTCAAATATGATTCCTATACATTCCAATAATGTTAAACCATTCATTGATCAACAAAAGCATGGTTTTACCTATATGGTATGCCATATGGAACATTTTAGCCAAGGATGACAAAGTAGGCAAGTGGTCTCCTCTGGGATATAAATCGTAGGTTAAATGTAATGACCTTCCTCTAACCTGCAGAACATGTCTCATAACTAATTTAGAATTTAAAATAACACTCTATTTTAAGTTGTTATTAGCAGTTTAGACTGTGAAATAAATCGAAAGATCTTTTCCAACATAGCAGCTTATTGAGTTCAGGTTTTGTTAGGAACAAGAAGGCAGAGCATATTAAAATAATCCAATGGTATGTTGTGCTCGGCATGGGAAGAAGAAGGCAATAAGGAATGAGGAAGACAGAGAATTGAATTCAGCATATAATGTGTTCCAATACCTATAAAAGGTAGACATTAATAAGTTTATTTTATAGACAAGAAAGAATGCCAAAGGAATTAAAACTAATATCACATAGTTCATAATTTTGCCTATCGCTATAAATCAACAAAGGGAAAATAATAACATATTGCTGATACACTTGTCAAGAGACCCCTTACTCCACATAAAGTATGTCCAGTATAATTTAGAGTACAATGTACATAAATTACTAAAAATAAGGAATATAGAGGTTATCATGTATCTTATTTATACCCAGCAGCAACCTGGACGTACTCATAAATGTGATCCCTAAAAGAAGATACATTGTTTCCTAAAGGGTCACAGTAAAAATTATCATAAATCTGTAAATTATTTAATGATTAAAAAAATTTTGCTTTATTTGTTATGCTTCTCTGAGGGCTAAGGGTGAACAACAGATAAAATTAACACATTTTAAATGATTTACTTGTTTAAAATGTAAAGGGAAGGATGAATAAAGAAAAGGCAACAGAATTCCTGGAAGTAGGATGCACTGTAGGGTATCAGATATAGTTGTACGCACACAGAGAGAACTAAAATTTTGACACGTTAATAAAACGATAAGCTAACATGTCAACATCTAAGATGCCTATATGTACCATATACATATAAATTTTGCAGGGCTAGAATGAAACAAATGGTTGAGGAAAACCAAAAAAACATACACGTGCACATATATACCTATAGTCACACTAAGAAAACACACTATTTCCAGAGCTAATTAGCTCACTTATAAGGTAAAAGGGGGAAAACTCCTCTGTTTAGAGCAAGGAATACTAACTGCTTTCCATATAGGAGCTTGTTGATGGAAGGCCCATTCAAGGCTGGAAGCCTTACCACCTACTAGACTACAGAGGATGGAAATTTTCTGATCTGTGAAAAATCTAAATACACAACATACCTTGATGTGCAGCAGGGGCAGACATAGCAGGACAGATAATAAGATTTTAATTAAGCAAGATACTTATCAAACCTCATGTTTTTATATTCCAATAACTTTAATGCTTACATGTCATAAGGACAAAATTATCTTCATTTTTAAAATATAAGTTTTTAAATATAAAAGGAAAAGCTTTAAGAGGGTATAAGCAGCAACAGTTTACACTTTGTTTTCAGTTTTAAAAGGGCTTTAGAATCCACAGTAATAATTCTGATGTGTTGACTACCAGAAATTGAGGAAGACACACACAAGCAGAAGGTCTAATATCTCAAACTATTTTGTCCAGATCTATTTTTGCATGAGGCTAAGTGAAAGATGTTATGTATGACAAGATGTCAAACTCCACAAGAAAATGTATGAGAAGATGATAGTTATTCCTTCTCCAAAAAGGAACTCTAAAAGTGGCAAATGAATGTCCCGTTTCAAGATACACACAATTATTTTGGGATCTACATCCCATAATTGCTATTGGTGTGGTTGGGATAGAACTAATTATTCTTTGTGCTGGATTTGAGGCATTGTAGTGTGTGCCCTGGTGATATCAGGGGGTATCATGAGACCCTACTTGGCTTATCTTTCTTACACAATCAAAATTAAAAGTTGGATGTTGGCAAATGGCTAGTAGTGCCCTTAGACCTGAGAAAGGCTGCTTCTGTTCTGGTCTTACACTATGAAAGGTCTCACATATTGCAAATATTAATTAACTAAATAGCCCCAGGGCATCTTTTCTGGCTCGCAATTAGGTAACAATGCCTCATCTAATTGTAGGCATCTACCCTGCTAATGAACACTTTCCAGGCTACAGACAAATGCTGCCTTTTCTCATTTGCTACATGTCTTCAAAACATAAGACAACCTCAGCCCAATTCTATGAATGCCTGTGGGTTGTACTAGTATTTATGCTGGGAACTGCTTTGGTGTATAGGAAAGAGCTGGAAAATCTTATATGAGAAAAAATGCTTATATAAGAAAAAAGGCAAATTAATTAATTTGCCAAACTCTCACTCTGAGGGAATAGTTTTCCAGAAGTGCCAAACATCAATTTCTAGGCCTCTGCTTGTATTCCAATTACGTTTTCAAAGATAGCCATTAATTGGCACTGTATTGCAACAGTTGATGTGGCAATTAAAAAAAAGTGTGATATTAAAAAATATAATTATTTATACGTTTACAGATATGAAATGGTTTGCAACTAGATGGAAAATGAATTGTATAATTGCAAATACTTTTAAGAAACAGATCAAATTATAGAAAGTATTAAGGGGATATTATTAAATTGAACAAATGATGCTTTTTAAAAGCTCATATCTCCATGTAGAAAAAATTAGAAATTAAGAAATTCTGAAATGACTTAAATTTTGTTTTAAGACAAAGAGTAATCACTATATATGCTCTTAAATTATATAATAGAACTAAACTATTTAATAATACTTAATTATAATTTATTATGTGACTCCATTATCATTTTATACATATTTCGTTTTCAGTCTAAGTATTGTTTGTAAAATTTTATTGACAATCTCTTTTGCTAATGCTGCAGAATAGGAAAATTTCTCCAAATTAAAAATCATGGAAAAAACTAACAAAGAACTACAATAGCTCAAAAATTTTATGTAGCAATAATGATGCTAGAAAAAAATGCAAAAGTGTTGATGTATTATCATAATTAGAGACTTTCTAAAATTAATAGCACATATAAATAGCTATATTCAGAAAACATACTATTTATGTAAAAATACTGCATTCATACCTTAGAGAAATCATATAACGATTTTCCACAAATTCTCAAGTGTATTTCTTTCATTTTATTGCTAATCTAATGTAAAATATCTTTATCTCAGTTTTAAAAAAAATCTTGTGGGTCTGAGAAGAGTTACCCGCTACTAGCTTTTCACACACACACAAAAAAAACAGTGTTACTCATTAAAACTTCTGATATCTGAATCAGCAGTGGCTTTTATTCTAAAACTTTTTCAAAGCATCTGATTGAATGTTTGTCTTATAAGCTATTAATATATGCTGTGAAATGTCAAATTTACGACACAAATGAGTGTATTTTGTTATGACAAATGTCAAACTTATGACACAAAATGAGTGTATTTTCTTAAATTAAAATTTCAAATTGTAAAACGTTTCTATATTTGCTCTTACTAACTGAAAGATTAATTATATGTGCATATATGTGAAATAAATAAAATGATATAGTCATAGCAAAATACTTATTTGTTTTAAAATGACTTGGAAAAATTCTAATAAACCTACACATGGTAAGAACAATTCACTTTTTCAAGAAGTATAACACTATGGTAAAGTTTTTAAAGTAGGTAATCGTGACATGAAGGGGAATAAGAACTACTTCAAAAGCTATAATTAAATGTATTATGTAAAAGTTTTTGAAGTACATGTTTATACTTAGTTTCAGGACTTAACGAAGCAGGATATTCCCCTGACCTCTTGGTGGGACTCGTGAAGGTAGTGCGGGGTTTACTCAGCCCACAGCTCTCAACTCCTCGCAGGAGGCAGTGCCTGAGCCAGTGAGGCGTGAACAGGAGTACACCAGCGTTTGAGTCATCTGGCTGCTCTGGTGCCGGCAGGGGTGAACTGCACTCAGTTGGACCCCCTGCATCCACCCCTCATGGAAGGGGTCACTCAGGTGAGCAGGTACAGGAGCGGGCAGAATCTTTGGGTGCTGGCAGGAGTTAACTATGTGCCAGCCCTGCAGCAGCATCTGTGGGGGTGCCCACAAACCCGGTAGCCCCAGAGGGAGTGTTACAGTGCTCTTTAGCTTGGCCGTCCATGGATGGTGGAAGGGTTAACAACTCAGTGGACCCTCTGCCTTTTCATGTGAGGTGGCTGCCTTCCAACAGCGAGGGCAAAGGGTCAGTATGACAGTCTTTCGCTTGGTGGTATCCAAGCTCTTGTCCAATGTCCAGGAGAAATGAGGTCTCATGAATGAATTGAAGGATGGTAAATGCGGATGATTTTCTTGCCAATGGAAAGGGACCTGAAAAGGAGATAGTGTGAGAAGCTAATCTTCCCCTGAAGTCCAGCCACCTCTGGCCAATTTCTTCTCCGAAGTTATGCCATCAAGCTCTCCCTCTGAAGTCAAGCCACTTCTCTCCAATGTCATCCAACCACAGTCTCCTACACCCACCTGCTTCTCTTCTCTATGATGGCTGAGCTTGGGGTTTTTATGAGCACAGGATGGTGGGTACATCAGGCCATGGATTTTTTTTTGGAAAAGGGAACATTCAAACAGGAAAACAGGGATGTAAGTTCTCACTTTGGGCCACAGCTTCATATTTTTCGGATTGAGGGTGGGCCCTCGCCAGAGACCTGCCCTCATCTTCCCAGAATCTCCCTGCCTCCTGTCCCTATCATTACAATCAAGCTCAGCTTATTTAAAGTTATAATCTGTAGATGTGTAAAATCTGGACCATGCTTTTCCCCTAATATTACAATATGCATTTTTAAATAGTTTATAAGAATCTCAACCAAAGTAACCTAAGGTACCTGCAACATTACCATACTAATGTGAACATGTTGGATACAAAGAACACAATGCTATAAGGGTGTCCAGTGCTAAAATACTAAATGTATTGAGTACCTAGTTTGCATGATATATCTATTACATTAAGATATAGTGTTGGACTCTGAAAAACACAAAAGAATTTCAGGCATGAGGATTCCCTCCATTCAAGGGCTAATAGCCTAGTTGAAGAAACTTGAACACTGAATGCAGACAAAATGACACTAACGAAGAGCAGCATATAAAATACGTACAAAGTTCAACTCAGGTTAAGAAAAGGGAAATATTTTTGTGTATTAGTTTGCACATGATCGAATGCATCTTGGAGTGGTGGAAAATGTGTTTACAAATGGGTTCATACACTTGATTTAAAAAATCCATTGCTAAATGTTTAGTTTGCCATTTTAATACTTTAGATTTATACCTCCATAATCTTATTCTGTCCAAATTCATGTATAATCTATACTGGCTGTCTATTCTAAATTAATAAAAAGTAAATTATTAAATATCATATTTAAATATCCATTTCACAGTTTTATTGATTTAACTCTCACAACTAGGATCTTCTAGTATCTCCAAATAGCATTTTAAAGAATGCAATTTTGGGGAAAAATGTATAAGGTTATGATCTATTTAAAGAAAAATGAGTTATTTGGGCCAGCATCCATAATTTCTATGGGAAAAATATCTAATTTTCAACAGAGAGACTACATACTTCATATGACTTCAATTATTTTACGTTTTTTGATACTTGATTTATGTCTTAAAATGTGGTCTATTTTAGCTTATTTCTACAAACATTCAGAGATAATGTGTCTTTGAGTCCTGTAGAATGAAGTGTTTGACCTAATCAATTAGTGTTTGACCTAATCAATTAGGTCAAATATATTAATGTGTTGTTAAAGCATTCTTTATCCTTAATAATTTGTCATCTACCTATCCCATCAATTACTGTGAAATTATCATTGAAATTTAAGAATATAATTGTGTATTTATCTATTTCTTCTGTAATATCTATCAGTTATCGTTTTGCATCTCTGTCAGTATGGATAAAAAATTCAGGACACTTATTGTACTAGATGAATTGAGTTCTCTATCATTATGAAATGATCTTCATTTTTGTAACAGAATTGGTTCTGAAATCTACTCTACCTGTATTTTTGCTCTTAAGTTGACTACAGCTTTCTTTTTATTTGTGTTAATGCAATATATATTGCATTATAGATACATACATATGTATATATAAATTCTTTCTCTATATCCATAAGTATCTATCTATCTATCTATCTATCTATCTATCTATCTCAGAGAGACAGCGCTATGTGTTCATCTTTAAAGCAGTTTTTTGATAACATATTTTAGGGCTTACTTTTTTATTCAATCTGATAAATTTTGTCTTTTAATTGGTATAACTAGGTCATTTAAATTTAGCATGATTATTAATAGGTTTAAGTCTGTATTGTTATTTGTTTCCTATTAAAATATTTTTGTTATTGTTTTATACATTTTGTGCACTCTCATGAATTACATTTTTTGTATTATATTTTCTTTCCTTTATTGGCTTATTTTTTCATTAATATCCGTTTTTCCCATTATTTTTCCATTTTATGATAATTTATTGGTCTAGAGTGTACATTATTACCTACCTCAGTTTAAATTAATGTGACATTCTACCACTTTACAATGAATGTGAGAACTTACCGTAGCATTCTTTATTTTCTCCTCTCCAGCCTTTGTGCAATTATCATCACATATTTGACTTCCACACATTCTACAAACCCCATGTTATATTGTTATTACTGTTACAAACAGGCAATTATCCTTTAAAGGCACTTTTATAATGTGAAAAATCTGACATATTTACCCATATAGTAACCATTTCTAGTGGTATTTTTTTTCCTTTGAATAGATTTATATTACTCTCTGCTAACTTGTTTTGCACAAAGGACATTTTAAGCACTTCTTATAAGATGGATTTGCTGGTTATTAACTATTTCATATTTATAGGTCTAAAACGTCATTGTTCCACTTTGTTTTTGAAAGATATTTTTGCTAATGATAGGACACTAGTAATACAGGTTTAGGCTTTACCTCCCTTTTGATACTTTAAAGCCATTGGTCTGCTTTTTTCCTCTTTCACTGTTTCTGATGAGAACTCTGCTGTCATGCTTATGTTATATATCTCTACAAAATGTGTCTTTTTTGTTCTGCTGATGCTTATAAGATTTTTATCTTTACACTGGTTTTGAGGAATTAAATTATTTTCATATCATGAACAGAAGTTATGTTTATAATTTTTGATGTACTGCAATATGGCTAAATAGGACACTCACTTGCTTTGAAGGGAATTTGCCTTTTACTGATCAGAAGAAACAAACATTCTCTGCCTCCTCAAATCTTAGAAGCATTTTACTTATGATATTTATGTTAATCAGTAACAATCTAGTCTAGCTACAGTTTAATATGAGACATTAGGAACTTGGACTGTTAACACTTTTAGGTGCAGGAATATCATGTAATTATTTTTAATAAGTAATCATCTATAATAAATTATTTTACATTTACATAATAGTGTAAGTTTTCTGTTTACATTTAATCTTTAGCTTTGTGCTCCTTAATAATATATAGTTTTAATTTCCCAAATCAACCTTTTCTATGATGAATAATTTGTAATCGTTTATTTTTTATTTAACTATAACATTTAATTTCTTGGCATAATTTTAAATGAAATCAAGATTCACCAAGAATTTGTTATAGGTATGTAATATAGGTTAGTACATAAATACATAAATAAGTAGATAGAAAAGCCTGGGCAACATAGTGATACCTTATCTCTACAAAAAATAAAGAAAGTTAGCCAGGCGTGGTGGCACGTACCTATAGTCCTAGCTACTCAGGAGGCACATGTGGGAGGATGACTTGAGCCCTGGAGGTTGAGGCTGCAGTTAGCTGAGATTGTGCCACTGCACTCCAGCCTGGGTGATGGAACAAGACTCTGACTCAAAAACAAATAAATAAGTTGAAAGTGAGAGGAATGGGGGAAGAAAAAGGAAATAAGAAATATCTGGATAGGTAAATAGCCAAATGAATCTGGCTTTCATTGTCTCTGAATCAAGCAAAGGTTTAATCATTTATGTTTTGATATATTTTGACATGTAATATTCAGTAGAATTTTGGCTTGAACCTCACTGTTGTTTAGCTAAGTGCATTCACCATGGAGATTAGTAAGTTCCTAATGATAATTTAATTTTATTCACCCTGGAAGCAAGATTTTTGGCTCAGAGAAGAAGTGATTTTCTGTTTTTACCCACGAAGGCCAGTTATTTTATTCCTTTAGTTCTTTTTAGAAAATAAAGTGTTCCCAGTGAAGAAAAGATTACTAAATAAAATAAAAAATGGCATAAGAAACACAAAGACTATTAAGATACTTAGAATTAATATTCTGCATACCTAAGTCAAAAAGTTAATTAAAACTGCCATTTTAGTTTGAAACAGTAAGCCAATGCCTGCCAATAAATCAAATGCTTGCTAAACTGGCTTTAGTTAATAATTATATTAGGAATTCACGACTACCCAGTTTATGTATAGAAAAAATGAAATGATGAGAAAACAGAGATCAAAATGTTATTACTACAAACTTTTGAATATGCAAGACTCCACATCAAGATTAACTCTAATTTCTATCTCAGGATTAGGCATCACTGGCTGGAATTTATTTCCTTGACATGATTTAGAAAGATGATTCAGTAAAGTATTAAATCATTATCCCCTCTTTTAAAAAATCATGAATAACCTGGCTTAGGTTCAAAGAGTCAATTTGGTGAGAATTCTAGGATTTTGAGTAATATTTAAATTTCAATTCAAAATGGATTCAATACAAAAAAGTATATACACAACAGCTTTAAGTAAATCAAAAATTAAAATGATGAATTTTTGTTGCAATATGTGTTGACCAGATTACTCACTATCTTCTTGAATGAAATGAAATCTTCTCACTGTTGCCTTTAATTTGTTTTTGTTTTAATGTATGGAATTGCAATCACAATGAAACTGCATAGCTTGTTTCCTGCCTACATAAAATCTTGTCACGACTAAGGCTACATCTCTCGCTTCCAGAGTGTTGCTAATTTATGCTACTTGTGTTTCTTAAAAATTACATCTGTGAGCTCTGAAGGAAAAAATCCAGGTCACAAAGCTAGTAATTAGGACTTACAAAAACTTAAAAACTTTAGCTAATTGGATATCTGATATCACTGGAATTAAAATTAATTTGAAATTATAAAACTGTTAAATCTAAGTATTTTCAAAATAGCAATCTATGTGGAATGTGCATACTCCAAACAAATCTCTTAAGACAAATTTTCTTGTTATTGCATTGTCCCATTAACTAAAACACACTAAATGAGTAAGCCGTTCATGTGTTTTCCAAAATTCTATGTTACTTTTAATGGAATATTTCATGTATCCAAAAAGGAATGACAATAATACTCATAAATTTGAAACCCAAATGTCATCCCCATTAAAAAAGCCCATATAGATTAGTAAAGCCTCTTACACAAATCTCCATGATTCCATTTCCCTCCTCTTTATCTTGTGGGTAACCATTATTCTATGTGTGAAGGTTGTTATTCTTATATCTATTGCTCCCAACAAACGCTTATCTAAGCTCTAGGGAGATTGTAGTAAATAATACTGTAAACATTTTCATGCACATATGTTATGTCAGATTGTGAAAAGTACTATAAAAAAATAAAGAAAGCAAGAGTAATTGGGATAGGCAGAGCTATCATTTAAACACACACACACACACCACAAGTCTCTCCAATTATATACTCCTTCAATGACTTCATTGATCAGTTAATATTTCAGCAGGAATTGGAAGAAAGTAAAGGACAAGGCATATGGATATTTTGCAAAACAGAATTACAGATAAATGTTCAAAGATCTAAATCAGAACAATCTGTGTTTGAAAAATGAGGCTGGTGTGGCTGAGATATGAAGTCATAGATAAATTGGGGTAGACAATATAGAAATGATGTTTTAATAGATTTTGATTTTATTCTGAGTGCTATGGAAGGCATTGCAGGGTTCTGAGTGGAGGATTGATATTTTCCAATTCACACTTCAAGAAACCACTTTGGTAGCTGTTGAAAATGGGTTATTGGAAGGCAAGGATGAAAAGTTGGAGACCTGTTTGGAGACTATTACAAATATCCAGGTAAGAGAACAATAGTGACTTGGGACCAAGTGGTAGGGATAAAAATTAGATTGATTCTGGGTATAATATGAAGAGACATTTCAGAGTTTTTTCTGGTACATTAGATATCTGATATAAAACATACAATTTTGCTTATATACTGCTGGCAGAAATGTAAATTAGTTTCATCATTGTGTAAAGCCATGTGGCGATTACTTGAAGAACTTAAAACAGAAGTAGCTGGAAATACAGGTGCCTGCCACAACGCCCGGCTAATATATATATATATATTTTTTATTTTTAGTAGAGATGGCGTTTAACCGTGTTAGCCAGGATGCTCTCGATCTCCTGACCTCATGATCCGCCCGCCTCGGCCTCCCAAAGCGCTGGGATTACAGGCGTGAGAAGTAGCTGGGAGGCTGAGGCGGGAGAATGGCCTGAACCCTGGAGGTAGAGTTTGCAGTGAGCCAAGATCGCGCCACTGCACTCCAGCCTGAGTGATAGAGCAAGACTCTGTCTCAAAAAAAAAAAAAACAAACAAACAAAAAAAAAAAACAAAAAAAAACAGAAGTAGCATTCGACCCAGCAATTTCATTATTCTGTATATACCCAAAGGAATATAAGTTGGTCTACCATAAAGACACATGCATACATATATTCACTGCAGTACTATTCACAATAGCAAAATCAAGGAATCAACCTAAATGCCCATTAATGGTAGATTTGATAAAGAAAAGGTGGTATGTATACCCCATTGAATACTACACAATCGTAATAAAGAAGAAGATCATGTCCTTTGCAGGCAACATGGATGGAGCTGGAGGCCATAACCAAAGACTGCATGTTTTCACTCGTAAGTGGTAGCTAAACATTGAATACACATGGACACAAAGAAAGTAACAACAGCGACCATGGCCCACTTAAGGGTAGAGCATGAGAGGAGAGAGAGCATCAAAAAACTACCTATTGGGTACTATGCTTATTACCTGGGTGACAAAATAATCTGAACACCAAATCCCGATGACATGCAATTTAGCTATATAACAAACCAGCCCATATATCCCTGAACCTAAAAGTTAAAAAATAAAAATAAATAACTAAAAGAGACATTTTCTGTTTTGTGTAATCTTTTGATTAACAAACATTTTTAATTTTAATATAATCCAATGTATCATTCATTTTTATGATTTATACTTTTTATATCCTCTTCTTCCCCCAATAACATAATTGCATTTCCCTAAACGTTCTTGTAAATATTTATATTATTATTTCTATGATTTCAATTCACTTGGGATGTATCTTCGTGCCTGGTGTAAGGCAAGGATACTTGTTTATTTTGCTCATATGTACAACCACTGTCACTGCACTGTTTATTGATCAATCCTTTTTTCTCCTGTTGAGAAGTAGTGCCCTATCTGTTGTATATAAAGTCCTCATATATGTGTGGTTTATTTCTGGGCTCCATAATCTTTTCTAATGCTCTTTTTCTATATTTAACATATTCAAAGCATTATTTACTGAAGTTTGATAAATCATAACATAAGGAAAACAAATTCTCCGCTTTTTCTTTTCTTTTTCTTTCTTTTTTTTTTTTTGAGATGGTGTCTCTCTCTGTCGCCCAGGCTGGAGTGCAGTGGCGCCCTCTCGGCTCACTGCAAGCTCCGCCTCCCGGGTTCACGCCATTCTCCTGACTCAGCCTCCCTACAGGCGCCTGCCGCCAAGCCCAGCTAATTTTTTTTTGTATTTTTAGTAGAGACGGGGTTTCACTGGTCTCGATCTCCTGACCTCGTGATCCGCCCTCCTTGGCCTCCCAAAGTGCTGGGATTACAGGCGTGAGCCACCGCGCCCGGCCAGTTCTCCGCTTTTTCAAACGCTATTGCTTTTGTTCTTGGCTAATTATATCTCCATATTTATATTGAAATGAGTTTCATAATTTCCCAATTATTATTGGTATAGTTTTTTATTAAAACGTCAATTTATGGGTTAAAATAGAGATGTTTAACATATTGATGTCAGATTTACTTATCCACAGACACAAAATATCTAGCTCTTCATTAACATGTTTCAAAAGCATATTTAATTATTCAATTACAAAGTCATGACATTAATTTTTTTTTTTTGAGACAGAGTCTTGCTCTGTTGCCCAGGCTGGAGTGCAGTGGCATGATCTTGGCTCACTGCAACCTCTGCCTCCCGAGTTCAAGTGATTCTCCTGCCTCAGCCTCCCAAGTAGCTGGGATTACAGGTGCCCACCACCACACCCGGCTAATTTTTGTATTTTTAGTAGAGACAGGGTTTCACCATATTGGCCAGGCTGGTCTTGAACTCCAGACCTTGTGATCCACCGACCTTGGCCTCCCAGAGAGCTAGGTTACAGGCGTGAGCCACCACACCCAGCCTGATGTTATAATATTTAAACTCAAAACTTTTAATAGTCAACAATCTAATTTTAAGATTTACTTATTTTATGAAAACATGAATAGTCATGTACTTGAAGAACATAAATGCTTACAGTTGGTAAATTATAATGAGGGAAAGATTGGCTGAGGCAAAGTTTTAGTCAGGGAAAGAAGATGGAAATGTGTGATTTAAGAAATCAAAAGGAATTTAAGTGAACTAAATCAGAAAAAAATAGTAAGTAAAGAATAATGCTTTTGTGAGGTAAAGAAAAATAAGGTGCAAGGCTTTCATAAATATAGATACTACATAGATATATACCTATTTGGTATAAGCTTAAAGGTACGAAGGTATTGATACAAACAACCCACACTGGTTACCTGGAGGGTGTGGCATTACAAGATAATTGGGGAAGAAGAGAATATTAACTATTATTTTTAATATACCACAGTATTTTTACCTCCCATTTTTGATAATGTATTGTTACTTTTAAAATTAGCAAATAGTTAATTAAATAATTTAAAAACAAATTAGTGAGAACATTTGGTAGCAGCTGGCCATCAGCTAACAACTCTGCTGTTAACACTTGGAATAATAACCAAGATTTCATCTACCTTCCTCTTCCTTTTTTCCCTAATCCACAAAACACAGATCAGGGAAACTGAGATTCATTGTTTAACTCCCATCCTCCTGCTCTGCAAAGTATTGCCTCAATTAAATTTTTAAAAATTAAGAGTGGAAAATATAAAAGATGGGAAAAAAAGTGGAAAACCAGGGTAACTTACAATGAGACAGGGAGAAACAGAGAAAAAATATGAGAAATGAAAACAAAATTTATAGAACTTGGGATTTATAACTCTCATAAAAAGCCACAGATAGCACATTGGCAGAGAAGTTACATATATTTACAATAATAAAGACACATGAATAGAATTTTTAATTCTGTAAAATAATTTTGCTTAATTACTTGTAATAGAGAAATGATTTTCCCACATGATATAAAAGAGTTGAGTGCATGGCAAAAGTAGTTTCCATGTCAACTTTTATTAATCAAGTTATATCCAATGTGTTAATACTCTAAAATAACATTCCATAGTCACAAATAAAAGTTCATCGTTTTTTTAATTTTGTTTACTTATTTATATATGTGTTTATTTTATTCACAGTAGTAGTAGCTGATCTCTTTAACCCTATGCTGAAAATTCTTAATTATGGAAATTAATTAAAGTGATTAACATATATCCAACCTAGTTAAGGAGTTTGATATTACTGTTGTAAAGGGAGGACTGAGCTTTGCAAATCAAACATAAATACTTTATTTAGAAGGCCCTGGATTTCCAATTCCTTAAGATTGCTTTAGTGAAATATTAAAACATAAATTAGAAAAGATAAATACAAGAATAAACATACAGAAACATATCAGTGCCTTTAAAATTCTGAGACAAAATTGTTTTGATTAAAACATTTAAATAATTTTTCAGTTTTAATGAAACAGGAATTTCAATGCTGTATTATAAACATTTTAAACATTATGACATATAAGTTATTTATATCTTGTATAAATACTGTTTAATAGGTTGTAGGTTTATTTTTGGCTTTTGTTTTGTTTAATTTTGTTTTCTCTTGGGCTTTAGTTTGTTTCCAGAGAATTCCTTACTGATTATTTAGGAAAATGGAATGAAATTATCCTAGGAGATCCTAACTACCATCGAGAAGTTCAAGTTCAGTTCACAAAGACTCCATCCTATTGAGTTATAAGTTTATACAAGAAAATAAATCTACCGATACTAATTGTCTGCAAATTTGCGTAAAGAGAATGTATTTATTAAGCACTTAATGAAAGTGCAATGTATTTAAAAACTGGCATTTCTTTTCAGTTAGGTATATTTTGTAATTGGTAACTATGAAGATAGGTGGTTATAAGTGGGAGCATTTATGTGCTTGAAAAATTCCGTTGTATCATTCAGAAAAAAATAATTTTGCCACCATTACAACAAAACTTCATAAAGGGTTATCTTCTGTTAAAAATGTTCTCGTTGATTTCTGTCATATCTTAATTTCTGAATTCTGTAGATATTTTACACATCCAATTTTACCTCAAAAGAGTCATTTTGTTCCCATATTTGTGGGTGATTTCCACATGTGATTTTGTCCTAGTTTTGGTTTCACATAATATAAAAGCAATGAGTATAATGATGGCCATACAATTTGAATCTCTCCATCTTCTTTTTAGAAGCTACACACATCAACAGGAAAATCAAATACCATCACTCTTATCCAGATTTACAGAGGAAGCAGGAGACAAAAGGATCTCAATTTTCAATATACCTGTAATTGGAGAAATAAATAAGAGCTGCTGAGTCAGCCCCTTAGCAGAGAATCAGGCAGGGCATGCACAGAAAAAGAGTTTGGGCCCTTTAAAGTGGATAAGCTCTGAAAATATACCCACAGCTTACACCCAGAAGGTTATTCTCCACACCTAAGTGAAACATTTTAAAGTAAATTTGAGTTCTGGAGGTTCAGAAGAATAGTTACAAGGAAGCTAAAAGGAAAGGGCTTGGAAAGTGTGGAGGTTCAAGCTCACAGTTTTGGAAAAGAGGCACCTTGGATGGTGATTTCTGGTTTTGTAAAGAAGGCTAATAAAGAAAAAATGGCCCTATTTATACAAGTACTAAAGGTTTAGAAGACAGACAGAAAGCACTATTCATTGAAGATATGACACTTCTCTCTAGAAACAACAGAAATAGTAAAAGAACCAAAAAAATCAAACTAAATATGCCATCTAACCCTTCTCCCATAGGGTTTCTAACTATAGCTGATCTAGAAAAACAACACAAATGTGTGTAAAGTGAGGGTGTGGAGAAGACATCAGAATCAAGCATCCTTAAAAAGTACCATAAAGAACAGAAGATAAATGGACCAAATTGTCTTTCTTATTTCTTTTCTTTTTTTTTTTTTTTTTTCAGACGGAGTTTTGCTCTTGTTTCCCAGGTGGGAGTGCAATGGCGTGATCTCGGCTCACCGCAACCTCTGCCTCCCGGGTTTAAGCAGTTCTCCTGCCTCAGCCTCCCGGGTACCTAGATTACAGGCATGTGCCACCATGCCGGCTAATTTTGTATTTTTAGTAGACACGGGGTTTCTCCATGTTGGTCAGGCTGGTCTCAAACTACCGACCTCAGGTGATCCTCCCACCTCAGCCTCCCAAAGTGCTGGGAGTACAGGCATGAGCCCCTGCGCCTGGCCTCTCTTTCTTATTTCTAAGTGACTATATTTAAGAAAAAAACAAAACAAAACAAAACAAAACAAAAAAGAACATGTTATACACACACACACACACACACACACAAAATACCTACATGCTCATTAAATACTATTTTCCTGTGCCATCTAAGCATATGTTACAACTGTTAACACTATTCTATATATCATATAAAATATCTTTTCCCCTGGATTATAAAGGATTGAAAATAACATTTATTAAATATGAAAGTTTCAATCAGTAGGAAGTAAGTTAAAGTAGAAACAACAGCCAGCTCAATATCTACATTGTTTTATAGCTTTATTAAATAAGAATCTGCTTATTAGTCTGAAGTATAATGGCTAAAGTAATATATTTATACTCTCATCCTATTAATCACAACTCCTTAAGAAAATTGCCACCAATAGTTTTTTCCTCTACAAATAAGCCAACAATAAAAACAGGTAAAATATAGATGATAAAATACAGGAAAAATGTAGAAGAGATGCCTGAGCACAAATAGAAACAATTAAGAATGAGGAATATTGAGTATAGAAAGAGAAACGGAAAAGAAATAGAAATAAAATCACACATTAAAAATGATCACAAAACAGGAAAATGACATATATTGAAGACTGGAAATAGAACAAAATTAATATTTTTGTTCTATTAAAGAAATCCTTCCTGAAATGGGGTCAGGGACTTTGAATCTACGTAATTCAAGGTTTCAGAACTTGCCAGGGAAAAATAATAATACTAATTATTATTATTATTAATTTTATTATATTTATTTATTTTTTTTGAGACAGAGTCTCCCACTGTCACCCAGGCTGGAGTGCAGTGGCACGATCTCGGCTCACTGCAAGCTCCGCCTCCCGGGTTCACATCATTCTCCCACCTCTGCCTCCCGAGTAACTAGGACTACAGGCGCCCACCACCACGCTTGGCTAATTTTTGTTTTTGTATTTTTGTAGAGATAGGGTTTCACTGTATTAGCCAAGATGGTCTCGATCTCCTGACCTCGTGATCCACCTGCCTCAGCCTCTCAAATTATTTTTTCCAGTCAAAGTATAAGGACCTCCAAGTAAAACAGACCAAGTCACATACACAGGAAAGAAAATGAGACATGAGTCAGAATTCTGGATGGCAGCACACAGGGTATGACAGCAGTGAAGTAACAAGAAGAAATCCATGATTTCTTTCACTGGACAAGTATATATCCACCTAAGCTGACCTTCAAGTATAAACGCTACAGAAATAAAGTTCCAAATATGCCACAATAGAATTAACACTGTGCGCAAGAGCCACTATTACTAGAGAACCTAATAGAGAATGACCTTCATTCCAGAAAATATGAGTAGAAAAAAAATGAGCAAAAAATTAATGTAGCTGAAGACTTTAGATTAAAATAAAAGTTGGGGGAGAGGGATAAGAGTAAATATGTATCAGGTTGGTGCAAAAGTTATTGCAGTTTATGCCATTTTTTTTTTTAAAAAATGATGAAAACCGCAATTACTTTTGCACCAACTTAATATGGTGACAAAATAGAAACATATAACTAAAATATGGACAAAGAAGGGAGAGGAGACAAACATAAATCACTCACTGATTGCTTGGTAGGTAGTAGGTGGAAGTTTAAGATATAATTCAAAGCTGACAAACAGGATAGCAGAATTGAAATAAGGGAAAGGTATTAAGGCTACTATAAAAAGTTTTAGTGTGGAGGCAAACACTAGAATGAAACAGAATTTCCCAAAGAAAAAAGTAAAATAAAACTCTAAAATTTAAGATTGCCATGAAACTGAAAACACAATAAATAATTCAGTGTATATATAATACAAAGTGTATAGAAGAACTGAGACAAGAGGTCCGTTGTACTGATGAATGCAAATAAGCTTAGCTTACTTATTAAAAACAAAATGTGTTGTTATTGGCATATAGACGAAAACTTGACGCTGTTATATAAAAGACATATTTTACTTGTAATTGGAATGGATAAAAATAAATGGTCAATATCATGTAAGACAAATGTGAACAAAAAATAAACTGAGGGTGGTGATAGGGATATCTGACAAGTTATAATTTACATCAAATAATAAAATGGAACAAAGTACTACACCAAACAACACAGCTGTGAGGAATACTCTTCATAATGTCAAACAATTAAAATAAATAAAAGGAGAACAGAAATGCACTAGTTATATGCAACCTTGACACATTTCTCTTAGTGCAAAACAAATCATGTGGACGAGAAATGCATAAGAATATAGAAAAGCCAACTGATCAAATTAATGAGGTAGTTATTGTGGATTTTTATTGGATATATAACTAAAAATTCAGAAAAGTGGCAAAGTAAACAAAATGAGAGAAAGACATAAGCAAAATGGTATGTTTTAATAGAGAAAAACACTGAGGCCAATAAATATGCTGCTTCTTTGAAAAATATCTAAATTCAGAAAAGAAGTCAGAAATGTACACACACACCAAAACTAATAAGGGGAAATAAATAATTGGTACTGTAAAAATTGATCATATGATTGGGTCTTTCTTTACATAACTAACTGTAACAGAGTCAAGAGGCCAGGAGTAAAAAGCACTCCTGGCATGTATTAGTCCGTTTTCACACTGCTGATAAAGACATACCTGAGACTGGGTAATTTATAAAGAAAAAGTGGTTTAATGGACTCACAGTACCAAGCAGCTGGGGAAGCCTCACAGCCATGGCAGAAGACAAAAGGCACATCTCACAAGGTTCCAGACAAGAGAGAATGAGGACCAAGCAAAAGGGGTTTCCCCATATAAAACCATTAGATCTGATGAGACTTATTGGCTACCATGAGAACAGTATAGGGCAACTGCCCCCCATAATACAATTATTTCCCACTGGGTCCCTCCACACAACATATGGGAATTACAGGATCCACAATTCAAGATGAGATTTGGGTGGGGACACAGCCAAACCATATCAGGGCATAAAACATTACTCTAAGAATGTAATTCTCTACAAGTCTAATTTCTGAAACTGCCTGTTCTTACCTAAAAGCAGTTTTATCTAATAGCTACTGAAACAACCAGCTCTGACTGTAAGATTAGTTTTACCCACCTCTGTAACCAATCAGAACTTGCCTATTAACTTTCTTTCAAAACAATAAGTAGCATTCCTCCTTTTTATAAAATCTCCAAACTTGTCTTTGTTCTTTGGACATACTGAAGACCACCTAGCCTTTGTGTTTGTTCTGAATTGCAAATTTTCATTTCCCAAATAAAATATTTTAAATTTAGAGATTGTCTGTTACAGACACTGGAAATTTAAAACAACAAATTTGAAAGACCAAAAGAAAGGAAGGAAGGAAACCAATTAAATTAGTCACTTTTTCTAAGAAAATATATTTCATAAAAACTGACTGACTGCAGCAGAGACAGGTTTAATTTGCAATTTTCTAAGAAGTAGTGGGATTTATCTAAGACCTCTTTCCTACCCACACTAAGACACAGTCTCATATATTTTCAAAGGGGAATCCTACCACATCTTCAGAAACAAGATAATCCTAACAACATTTTAAGAAGCACAGAAAAATGAAAATAACAATGATACCTGTGATAGAGTGAATGGTGGCTCAAAAAATATATGACAATCTCCTAACTCTGATCTTATTGATCTTATTTGGAAAAAGGACCTTTGCAGATGTAATTAAGTTAAGGATCTTGAGATTCAGAGATTACTGTAGAATATCCAGGTGTGCCTTACATGGCATCACAAGTGTTCTTATAAGAAGAGGCTGAGAGAAGTTGGGCACACACAGAGAGCACAAGGCTATGTGAAGATGGAACACAAAGAGATGCGGCCACATGCCAAGGAATGCTGACAGCCCCCAGCAGGTGGAAGAGGCAAGGAATGGATTATCTGTAGAACAACTAAAGGGCATGTGGCTCTGCTGATGGCTGAGTTTTGGCATTCTGGCCCCAAAAATCTGTGAGAACTAGTAAGTAACTATTAAATTACCAAGTTTGTAGTCATTTGTTAGCAGCACAGGGAACTAATAGGTACCTAACCCTGTGAAAAGTGGAAAGAAAAGAGAACTGCAGAGCAATATAAATGCAAAAATCTGAAGCAATATGTTAAAAAGAACAATATATTGGCAGATTTTTAAGAAATGATGATGGATATTTATTCTAGGATTGCATGCAAACCTCAATATTAGTAAATCCATTAATTCAGCGATGAGAATTAGAAGAAAAGTAATATGCAGTCATGTGTTCCTTTTTTTTTAAATTACCAAAAAGGAAATGTTTATTTCTGGTTTTCACAAACTTAATAAAATAGAAATAGATGTATTCTTAATTTGATTATATATATATTTTATATATATATATATATATATATATATATATATATAAGCTGGGGCTTCAGTAACTTACCCTGAAGTCTGGACTGAATTTATCTGTGACAAATTAATTGTTATCATCTTTATTATCTATGGGTGGGGATAGCCTTTGTAGCTATGACTCAGAATCAAGTTTCTGAAACTTTTAATTAATTAAGCCAAAAAAAAGAGATCCTGTAAATAAATATTAATCTATTTATTTATGTAGATGCAAAACTGCAAATGTTAATGATCAACTAGATTGTGAATGCACGGATGTTCATTGTTCTATTCTTTCTACTTTTACCTATGTTACCCATTTTTTTCCAGATTAAAAAAGAGGTATACTTCAATGAGATCTCCTTTGGTGCCCACCAAAAGCAAGTTTAGTGATAATTGTGTATCATGTTTTGTCCCAATTTTAAAAAGGAGAAGAATGGAACATTCCAGATCAAGAGGAAAAAGATATAGATATTATAGTACAAATCTAGGATAAATAGAGAATTTAACTTTTAGAATTCACTCGTTATCTTGGTAGTCATAAATGAAAAGTGCTAGTTTAATGGGGAAAGGATTCCCTATTTCATAAATGGTATTGGGAAAACTGGCTAGCCATATGCAGAAAACTGAAACTGGACCCCTTCCCTACACTTTATACAAAAATTAACTCAAGATGGATTAAAGATTTAAACATAAGACCTAAAACCATAAAACCCTAGAAGAAAACCTAGGCAATACCATTCAAGACATCGGCATGAGCAAAGACTTCATGACTAAAGCAAGAAAATCATTTGCAACAAAAGCCAAAATTGACAAACAGGATTTAATTAAACTAAGAGCTTCTAGAGAGCAAAAGAAACTATCATCAGTGTGAACAGGCAACGTACAGAATGGGAGAAAATTTTTGAAATCTATCAAAGGGCTAATATCCGGAATCTACAAGGAACTTAAACAAATTTACAAGAAAAAAAAACAAACAGCCTCATCAAAAAGTGGGCAAAGGTTATAAACAGACACTTCTCAAAAGAAGACATTATTGCGGCCAACAAACATATGAAATAAAAGCTCATCATCACTGGTCATTAGAGAAATGCAAATCAAAACCACAGCAAGATACCATCTTGCTCCATTTAGAATGGTGATCATTAAAAAGTCAGGGAACAAAAGATGCTGGAGAGAATGTGAGAAATAGGAACCATTTTACACTGTTGGTGGGAGTGTAAATAAGTTCAACCATCATTGAAGACAGTGTGGTGATTCCTCAAGGATCTAGAACTAGAAATACCATTTGACCCAGCAATTCCATTACTGGTTATATACCCAAAGGATTATAAATCATTCTACTATAAAGACACATGCACACGTATGTTTATTGCAGTGCTATTCACAACAGCAAAGACTTGGGACCAACCAAAATGCCCATCAATGTCAGGCTGGATAAAGAAAATGTGGCACACATAAACCATGGAATACTATGCAGCTATAAAAAAGAATGAGTTCATGTCCTTCGAAGGGAAATGCATGAAACTGGAAACCATCATTCTCTGCAAACTAACACAGGAACAAAATATCAAACACCATATGTCCTCACTCATAAGTGGGAGTTGAACAATGAGAACATACGGGCACAGGGAGAGGAACATCACACACTGGGGCCCATCGGGGGGTGGGGGGTAAGGGGAGGGTTAGCATTAGGAGAAATACCTAATGTAGATGATGGGTGGATGGGTGCAGCAAACCACCATGGCACGTGTATACCTATGTAACAAACCTGCACATTCTGCACATGTACCCCAGAAAGTAAAGTGTAATTAAAAAAAAAAAAGAAAACAAGAGTGTTAGTTTTATTTTTTTATTTTAAAGTTTCTATTTTTATAAGCAGACACACAAATACACATGTACATCTTTATGTCTCACTATTAATAAAAGCTGCTCATCTCCTAAAAATTACTAATAACTGGGATGGCCTGTTAATTTAAAGTTGCTATATTTAGGAAATTGGAAAATAAATCAAGAAGTGAACATTCCTGATATGATACAAATATCACAGTAAAAGAAAAATAAAAACATTTATTGTTAATTGATTATTAATTCAAATGAAATAATAGAGATATAAAACATTGTCTTTAGGTTAGGTAATAAAGTAAAACAAAGAAATTGCCAAAGTTTATTAGAAATTAGAATCTCTTGCCAAAACAGCAAGGAAGAAGAAATCTAAATCCAGCTCTGCTGTAGTAACGAAAGTGAAAGTATTGTCAAGTATTCTCATATAATTTCCATTTCCACTTTGAAGGCACCTTAAACATTAAAAGCACTATTCTATCGATTTGTTTAAAATTGACAAATTGTTGAATCATAAATTAGCCACAAATATATTTGCTAGCACTGAAAAACATTCAGAACTATGCTAAATGACATTTAAACACATATTCATGTCGTGACAGATGAAAAGGGAAAATAGGAACTAAGCTGAAGATGATGAATATATTTAATATTGCATATTGATTCTATAGATTCAAATGCATAGAATTAAACGGAGAAAGAAGGGAGGTGAAGGAAAAAGGATTGACTGGAAAATTAAATATGAATGAAGCTCCCAAAAAAAGAAAGGGAACATTAAAGTCCCAATCATGCCTATTGGGATGTCTAAGTTTGAAATTATACAAAAATTGTGAATATAGACATGTCAGTGTCAATGTCTTGCTTTCTCTCTGCTTTTTCTTTCTTCAGTGTTCGCCTAATGAGGCAGAAACGTCTGTTTAAGTTCCTAGACTGGTGTTTGAACACCTTGGTTTTCCTGCTTTTTTTTTCTGCATCCATGGTAAATAATCTAAATTACAGTGAATAAAAGGGATGAAAACTCCCAACCAGGGAAAAATACCATTCAACTCCTCTGTTAACAGAAAATGAAGTGTGAACCAGGTCTCAGTTCAACCTTGTTTGTATTCTGACTTCTGAGACACGGGACAAGCTACTCAACCTTTCTGAGCCTCAGTTTCATCTTTAAAAGAAATATTAATAGTAGTAATTATATCTGAAAGCCCATACTACATAAAACAATGAGACACTGAAAAATACATATGCTACAAACCATCTGAAATCAATTGTATTCTTTTTGTGGTTTGCTTTATATACTAGTAAGAGTTGTTTGGGATTCCAGTTAATGTGGTAAGAAATGAAAATACACAATTTATCTCACTTCCTGTCAAGCTCTATTAAAAAGAATAAATGTTAAAAACACCAAAAAAAATCCAAGAGCTTCACAAATGTAAGCATCAGATGTAGGTAGGTGATGAAAACAGGAGGATCACGTGCAACTTTGCATTTCAAACTTCTTGGTCCTTTGATTCATTTCATACAGTTGTATCCCACTACCCCTCCTGTACCTTAAGAAAAGACTCAAATAAAGTTACTCTTTGGAAAAACTGAATCAGAGAAGCCTTTCACTTGAGAAACACCAGACACAGATGAGAGTGGTACGTGGGGACATACTAGAAACAAGAGGTTTACCAGAAATATTTGTATTAAACAGCAGAAAGGCACACATTGCTTCTGTTCAGTGCCTAGAATGCTGGTAGTCAGGCCTATGCCTGAGGCCATCCAGTTTGCAACCATTCCTATATGGGGAGTTTCTAAATAACTTTTTCACTTTTCAGTCTTAAAAATGAATGAACTAATAAATAACACCATGTAGTTGAGAAGCACATTGACATACACACACACACACGCACACACACACAGAAACACACCAATAGGAACAAACAAAATAAAGAAACCTAGAAAAAAAAATCATCATGTTTATGAGCAAAGAAGTTTCTCAAATATATAGAGAGATAGATATGTATATATATATATATATAAAACATTCTCAGAGAAAGAAAAAGTTTATTTAATAAGATAAAAATAAGTTCTAAAAAGAAAACATTCAGAGAATGAGGGTTCTAGAGAAATGTTTTAAAAATGATAGAAGAAAATCTATGTGAAAGGTTAGAAGAGAAAGTCAAAGTGAATCTCCCAAACTGTGGTATCATAAAAACAGGAAGATAAATATGATCAAAGAGGGAATGTGAGATCCAATGAAAAAGAGTTCTAGCATGTGGTGGATTGCATTATTGGTCTCAATTGTTGAGCCTCATCTACATGCGCATACTTGTGATGGTCTCATCATGGGTGGAATATGTTTCTTTTCTAATGTTACATAAATGAAAGCAAAAGTGTGCTAATATTAAGCCTGTGTCTTAAGAGGCTTTATTGTTTCCAGTTGCCCTATTGTACGTCTGCCATTGCCATGTGAAGAACATACCTAGCTAATTTACTACTCTGAGAGACATATGGTGCTGAGTCTCTCGAACTGACTCACACAGACCTGTAGTGTGAAGCAGCACCACTCAGCTAAGACTTGTGAAGCAATCAAACCACAGTAAGAAGCAGAAAAGTGAGAAAATAAATGAGCATTGTAAAGGTCTACATTCTGGGGTAGTTTGTATCACAGCGACTGCTAACAGAAATACAGAGAGACAGATAAAACAGAAGTCATAAAATGGTCAAAGAAATAATTTCAAAAACTGAAGAGAATGTAATGTTGCAAGTTCAAAGGCATAAAGAAGTGTCAAACACAATGAATAATAATAATGATTATAATAACAATACAAATCAAGTAACAATTATGATATTAAACAACAAAATGGATATGAAATAACTCCATACTTTCTGGAGGCATTGGTAAGTGTAGTTAACGTTTTCATATAAACCATAAAGTGAGAAATCATTAAGTATTGTTAATAGTAACAAGTATCTATGAGACAACTGTAGAGAAATGATTTAAAAATTCTATGGGGAAATTATTTTCAACTGAGAATTCTATATCCAGGCAATTTATACTCAAGGGTAAGAGTTGAATAAAGGCATGATAGAAATGTAATATCATAGAACGTTTAAGTCCCAGGGATGCTTCCTTAATAAGCCCTTTGAGGAAATCATTCAACAAAAAAGAGAAATAAAAAAGTATTGTTTAGACTATGCTGACATGAGATCCTACGTCTCCAGAAATGCATCAGGCTTAATGAGCAATAGAATCAAATAGGCGGAAACAAGGAAATGGTTATCAGCAAAACAAAATATAAATGATTGTAAAGTGTGGGAACAAAATAGATTCCCTGCAAACTAAACCGAAGAAAAAATAATGCAATATTTTTCTAACTTCAGGACTTAAAAAATAGTTGTGAAATAATTTTTTAAAATAGTCATTAAAACCATAGAATTAAGATTAGAATTATGTTCACATAATTAAAATATTATAAATTAACAACTTGTTACATCAGAGCATCAGAGGATTGGAGTAAAGGAAAGTGTGTTGGGAGGGTTTTTATAGTGGAGTATAAAGTGTGGAGTATAAGTGTAAGGAGTCTAAATCCTTGTTTTTCACAGCTGAAAGTCTGCAAATAATATCAACCATTGAAAAATCAAGAGTCACACACACAGTAGCTTCCAAGGAAGAGCTAGGATAAAACTGGTTAACACTGGGTTGTGTGAATAATTTGGGGGAGAAAGAGACAGAGGGTTGTTAATCTGTTTCATTATGAATTTTATGCTACTATTCAACATCTAAATCTGGATACATATTACTTGATAAAATTGATCTTAAAGAAAAAACAACAGTTTAAAATAATTAAGAAACTAAAATACAAAGTGAAAAAGGAGACATAGGGGGATCGTAATTCCATAGGCATCTAATGACCTGGCTAAGCTAGTTCTAACCTTCTCAGTTGTCAGAAATCAAACATGGAACTGCATTTTTCACAAGACTAAGCGCAAAAAGTTACAGAGTAGGTTAGATTTTTTTTACACTAACATCACTCTGTAATAAATATCTCATCTGTGAAAAATAAATCAAGATTCACCTATATTTTCAAAGTACAATTCTTTAAAAATATTTGTTCTTCCATATCCTGGGAAAATGTGTGTTACAGGATGAGTTTATACCTGCAAAATCATTTCCAATTTATAAAAATATGGGGCCCATGAATAATTACTGCAGCAGACAAAAACACAATTTTTTTCAGTAGGAAATTTGAGAATTTTTGATTAAGGAAACATTTTAAAGTGTAGAACTTCTTACTAGTTATTGCAGACATTTGAATGGTGAAAGGGCAATGATTAACTATGGAAATGTATTTATATCCTCAGTTTCTGTCTGATGCAAATCTCTCAAAATATATTAATAATCATGATTACTAATGTCTAAAATATTTTCCTGAAGGTCCCACAATACTTGGAAAAGTAATTTATAAGAAAGCCAATATACTCAGACCTCTTTGTTGTGTACTTAGGAGAACAAACTTCAAAATCGAAAACAATCAGTTCAGTTGCTGATACATTTCTTAATTTTTCATTCTACTGAGATTAAGAAGCCACCCTATTCAGGAATAAGTAAGAAAGAATTAATTGCTAATTAAACAGAATTTTCAATTCTTTTATCAGGTTTGATTCTATCATCTTAAGTAGACAATCATAAGCTAAATCTCATACTTTATATTTAATCCCAATGTGTACTAATGAATATGCTTAATATTTGTAATCAAATTTATAGATAGATCTAGGCATTGATTAAGGTAATTATTCTCATTAAAGGTTGCCTTTAAATTGAGTAAAAATAATTCTAAATATTTTTAAGTATAGAGACAATCTCAAAAATGTCACCAATCACCTCATTCTCATTGTAAAACCTCATTTTACATCCAAAGCTTGGCTTGCTGCCTATTCTGTCAATGTTCCAGTACAGAATGGTACCACTACCTGCTATTACAGGACTTTAGGATTCTTTTTACTATTTTGTACAATGTTGGTTCCATCAGAAACAAATGCTGATTTGCAAGTACCCCAGAAACCTAAGCTGGACAGAATTTAACATAACAAATCATAGGAGACTCATGACAACAGGCAATAAAATACAAAGAGTACACCTACAATGCAGTGTCTATCCATATGTATTGGAGTTATTAGAAAGATTGCCCTGTCTAAAATGAGAGGTCAAAATATGGTGGTGAGGAAGATATATGCAAAATAACAGGTGAATACAATTTTTAAAGAAATAAAACTAAAAAGGGACATGAGGAAAAGATAGAATACTTTAGTTAAAACGTCCTATACAAAATGAAATATATGATAGGAATAATAAAATTGTACAGATTTTTATATTAATCTTAAAGACCTGAGATACCTATTAGGACTATCACTACAAATTTTAATTATCTTCTTTGATGGCAAAATTTCATTTGTCTTTCAGGCTTCTCATTTTAAGAAAAGGTGAATACGAGAACCCTTGGGTCATAGATTCTGTTTTTTTCACTAATTTTTTTTCTGAGGACAGTAAGTGTTCAGTTGTGCCAGAAGAACATTACAGTGTTCGTTTTCACTTCCAAAACCCTCAAAGTACATTAATGAGGACTTCATAACATCACCAGGTAAGCCAATCATTTTGAGTGTAGGTATTTCTGAGGACTCTGGGAACATATAAACAAATAAAATAAAAAAGACACGCATTAAAACATGGCTTAAAGCATTTTTTTTTAATTTTAACCTTTACTTATTTAGAAAATCCTTCTGAGGAACTAAGGGGATATGCAATAGTGTTCTATAATATCAAGCTACATGCATAATGTAGGTAATGACTTCTAATGTAATCTGGAAAATCCAGTTAGGCTGCCAGAAGAGGAATGAAACCTGAGACAAGCTAAGAGTGAATGGACAGCTCAGCTCAGTGCAATCATAAAATATAATTATTTCCCAGGCTCGTTTATACATGAGAAAAGTTTATCAAGGTCTCAAAGAGTCTGAAGGAATAAATAAAATGGTCAGTGATGAGAGGCACTGTCACTTTGGATAACAGATTACACTCATTCTTAGGAGATGGCTTAAGACAACAAGTAGAGCAAAGTTAGAAATAGGCTACAGGCATCTGCTGAGTTTGACAGCCCTGAAATCTTCAGGAACGCACCTAATAGCCTAATACCAGTGTAGTTGAGCCCTCTCCGGCATTTACCTACAGAGTTAAATGATCAGAACTCTTTTGCTACTAAAGGCAAATTATCAAAGACATCAAATGTTGTACAATTTTTTTTTTTACTGATACATTGTTCAAATTCATTGCAATTTTCAGTAGTTTTATTGTATAGTCTTGACACGGTCACTTAAAAGAAGTACGCACTTTCTGCTACCAGGTTTTCTTTTCAAGCACTGGCACTTTCCTAGTTGTTTGATAAGGTATATGTGTTACTGTAGAATCTATTTTTGTCTTGTGTGAGCTCACATCAATGCTATTGACACTAAAAAAGAGACTGGTTCCGATTATCCAGCTAAGCAATCTCACATATCACCTCTAATCCTCTGACACACAAATGTTCTTCCAGGTCTCTCAAATATGAATAAAACATGTGAAAATTATATTTTAAGAATTAGATATATGGAAGAAGGGGTATGAACTATATATATATATATATATATAGTATGATCCTGACATACCATATAAGCTAACTCTAACATTTACATAGAGAATTGCAAAGGAGATTTCAGAGAGGTACAATGGCATGATAGGCCAGGAAGTTCTCAGGAATGAGCACAACTCGGGTCTAAATATGGGTTTTCTGAACCTAGAGCCCATGCTCTTTTCATTATGCCACACTGCCCTGGCCTATGTGTGTCACATTCCCTCTTCCTCTAAAATAAAACAGTTTGTGGCCAAGCGTGGTGGCTCACACCTGTAATCCCAGCACTTTGGGAGGCCAAGGTGTGTGGATCAGAAGGTCAGGAGATCGAGGCCATCCTGGCTAACACAGTGAAACCCCATCTCTACTAAGAATACAAAAAATTAGCCGGGTGTGGTGGCATGAGCCTGTAATCCAAGCTACTCCGGAACCTGAGGCAGGAGAATCCCTTGAACCTGGGAAGTGGAAGTTGCAGTGAGCCGAGATTGCGCCACTGAACTCCAGCCTGGGAGACAGAGTAAGACTCCGTCTCAAAAAAAAAATAAAAAAATAAAAAACAAAACCGTTTGAGTTCATACTGTGGCACATTAAAATTTAAACAAATATTGTAAAAAAGAATTCATTCAGAATTCATGCTAAGTAGTAAATGTTGTAAAAATGAATTCATGCAGAAGCTCATGAAACATGTGTGATACTACTAAAGATCCAAAATTAAATATACGCAGCTTGGTTCGGGACGATTTTCACGGAGAAAACCTATATTATTTTTAGCTTCGATTCTGAGTTGACATCTATATTAAGTGAAAAGCCAAATACAAAGTGTGTGCATGTACACATCTATCTATTACGTATTTATCTAACTATGTTTAATGATTATCTGATTGTTTCTAAACACTTGAAATTACACAGCTTTAGCTATATCTCTCAAGATAGGTCTCTGTTCTCTATTTTGAAAGAAGGCAAGATATCACAACATATTCCAGGATATCGAAAAATGCAGTTATATCTGTATAGTTATACCAATTGTGAATAAATGTATTTTAAGTATTGATATGACCAAATAGTTTATTAGTGTCTTAAAAATGTTGTATATTAGAAATAAAGAGATATTTTTTCTTTCCATTTTTGCATACCCTTTTATTAGACAGAATAATACTCTGATTAAGACAGTTATATTCAAGGATATCCTTGAATAAGGGTAAATCTGAAAAATGATTACATACCTATTTTAAGTACCTTTGAAACTGCATTTTATGAGTGCCTCTTAAAACCAAAGACTGGAGTGTAAATTGCCATTGTGTTAAGTTGTCTCTGAAGTAAACTTAATTATCCACATGTTTGGCCTGCACGTTACCTTGACCCATAGCCAGAAACTAACTCAGGGAAACTTCAGAGATAATAGGACCCTAGAGGGCAGATACAGGCCAAGGTTAGAGTACAGTATTTGTCCCATCCTGAATTCACCTAGGAAGGTTTGCTGTATAATGCTTATGTTCCAATTTTGTTACAGGAATCGAGATTCTGGTTTCCTTTCTTATCCTAACACTAAGCCCACAATAGAAATAGTGAATAATTCATTCTAGCATTCAGAAAATAATCAAAATGCATTTTTCTTATCAATATATTTTGTTCTTTTATGGTGTATACTCCAGAATCTGAAATGCTGCATTTAATGTTTTCTTAGTAAACCTCTTTGATTTTGAGACAAAAATACTGAACTAAACAACCAACAAACCAACAAACCCCCCAGAAACAAATTTCCACTGGCAACATTTCAACAGTATTAATCATATTAATAGCCACAAAAAAACTAGTGTTGTTGGGTGATGACTAACCTAGCTACTGAAATATAAGTCAAAAACATTCAGAATAAAGAAGGATGTCAGACAATAAATCTTGATATCCTAGTAATACCTTCAAAGAGTATATACTATTTCTTAAATATTAAATGCAGAGTAGGATTTACCTAGAAGAGGCCTTGGAATACAGAACAGTAAAGGTAGAGAATAAGCGAGGACTTTAAGAATATAAAGCACTATCTCTGCATTTGCTGAATTTATATTTTAATTTTAAAAACATATAAATACAAATAAACTAAATACCTCTACATGTATTCATTGTCATATCTAAAAGTAAGAACTAGTCTAAATCTCAGAGTCGTTTGAGGGTTAAGCAAGCTGAGGCATTATTCCCTATGAAGCATTTAGCCCTGTGCTTTCAGTCTGCTTTTCCAGTCTCTGCATGTGTCAAGCTGAATGTTGGGACATCACATGTGAAAATACAAGATCATCAGCAAGAGGATAGGTGGATTAGATGCCCTCCCACATGATAACATTTTCTGATTTGAAATACAGACAATAAAATATTGTTTTCTTACTGCAGCGGATCTGACATAGCACCTGTACATGCATGTTTAGGTTTTGTAATAGAAATATAACAGAAAAGATGCTGAGTAGGAAGCTATGAAAAATACTCAAAAGCCAACCTCTTTATGGTAACCTCCTAGCTTGTTTAAATTACCATGCCTACCTCTTCTCCAGCCTTGTTCATTTTCTCAGCCACTTCCTTTTCCTGAACTTTGATTCAGATTTGTTGCATATACTGAAAAAAGTTTGCCACCAGTTTGGGGGTTTCGGGGGGTCAACTAGATTCTATGTTTAATTCTCAGTCCCATTTCCCTGGCTTCAACTACAATTCCTCTAGATGATAATTCTGGATACTGACCCTGACTATAGGGCCCTTTCCACAAGTGACAGCAAACACTCTCCCAATTCCAATTCCAAGCCAACCTTCATGCTCTCCTACCTCTATACCTTAGGTAGTGCATCCGCCAGGCTGCTTCTTGCATTAAAATACCATTCTTTATATCTTGAAATAAAAGACTATCCTTCGAGGATATCTCATTTAGCTTCTGCTATATCTGGAGAATCTAAGAGTACCAAATTATGAATATCTGTCATTTTCACCCCTTCACATCAGAATAAAATCCCATATACAATAAAAAGGAAAAAAATGGTTTTTACTTTTATGTAATTATAAAACACCAGAGAAGAGAAATTTTTGTCTTATTCTATAAAATAATTCAAAGAATCTTAAAGAAATGATTCTGTTGACCAGACCATAACATAGAAAGATATTATGGATATTTATATTTATAAGAATGTGTCTCATTCAATATTTAAAACAAATCTGCACATTATTATTCTAATAATCTAATACTAAAAGCTTCATTTATGATACTATGTGCCATTTAAAGGAACTTTTCAGAATACATGCAAAGTAATTTAGCTTATAAATTAAGAATTGCTTAGCAAAGTTGTTTTTTTCTTTTTTTATTAACAGTTTAAACTGCTGGATAAGCCCTTAAATACAATGTAAGTTCAATAATATACAATTTCCCCCCAATTTAAAGGGGATTACAGTATTGAAACTGAGAAAAACAAAACCATAAAATAAATCGAATTGTAATATCCTATGTAATTGCCTTTTTGAGTTGTTGGTAATATTTCTATCTTAGAAGTTTAGCTAGATAGGCCGGGCGCTGTGGCTCACGCCTGTAATTTCAGGACTTTGGGAGGCTGAGGTGGGCGGATCAGGAGATCAGGAGATCGAGATCATCCTGGCTAACACAGTGAAACCTCGTCTCTACTAAAAATGCAAAAAAAAAAAAAAAAAAAATTAGCCGGATGTGGTGGCGGGCGCCTGTAGTCCCAGCTACCCAGGAGGCTGCGGCAGGAGAATGGTATGAACCCAGGAGGCGGAGCTTGCAGTAAGCCGAGATTGCACCACTGCACTCCAGCCTGGGCAACAGAGACTCTGTCTCAAAAAAAAAAAAAAAAAAATTTAGCTAGATAATCTATTATATTCTATTGGCAAATAAAATATAAATGATACTGAAACACTTGTCAAGCCTGTTAAAGTTTTGCTTTTCCTGAGTTTTATTATGAAATTAATAGAGTATATATAAATAAATATACATATATACACACACATACACACATATTTATACACATGTATACAATGTATATATGCATACATATCTTCATCTTATGCTTTATATAAGTGCTTACAAATAGCACCTAGATATTGCTCTGTGCCCTCAGTTAATGTTGTGTGTTGCATGGTATATTTTAGTAAAAGTACAAATGGTCTTTGAATAAGAAAATCTGAGTTCAAACCCAGTAGGCCGTTTTCTGCCTTTACCTAAGCACAAACTAATATGCTTTCAATACTCATCTGTAAAATGAGGATAGTAACTCCAACCCGGCAAATAGACTACACCCAAATATAACTGCGTCTTGTGGAAGTATGCAGTCATCATGAATTGTATATTATTATTTATAGTTCACTAACTACAATGTAAAACATCTCTAGAAGATAAAATATTCTTCTGTGTGTTCACACTGTATTTATCCTTAAGTTTTTTTTCAAGATTACGATTCAGATCATGTTATACCAAGCAAATTCTAGCATTCAGATCCTTAATATGACACTAAAAAACAGCTGGAAGTTACCATATAATATCAACAATTACCATTTGTGAAAACCATAGCACAATTCTAATATTTAAAAATCATTATCAGAACTATCATAAAACTTTAGACATTTCAATAATATACTGTTTCTTCATTGCTGTGATAGATTATTAATTGTAAAAAAAAGTGAATAAGTATTTTTGCTTACCTTCTATTCAACATAAGAATAACATACTCTAATTCACTGAGCATACAAATTAGTATAGCTCTTTTTGAGGACAATTTGCCTGTATAAAAAATGTAATTATTTATTAATGACCTCCCCAATTTCAAATTAATCTATTGATATGTTTATAGACAAGGCACCCCACAAGAAATGATAACATATAATTTACCATCAGTAGAGGACTTGTTTTAAGAAGTCTTAAGATATTTGTGACTTGAGTGTTAAATTAAGTAAGCAGGAAGCCATCAACCTGAGGCTGTCTTCTTACACCGAGTTCCTACGTAATGAACTACTACCTTACTTAGTATATACATAAACGAACTAAATCTTGATTTAGTATTATAACAGTTTCAACCAATCACAGATAGCCAACTCATCAGGGCTGTTAAGGTGGGCGTGATAGGGCATATGCCAGTTGTAGTCAATCAGATAATTTTTCTATATAGCTTCAACTCTGCTTAATTTATCTAAAGTTTTTATTCTAACCTGAGAAAAGCAAAATACATAAAAGCATCTATGGATGTGATGCTTTTTGGTAAACAAAAAAAAATCATGACGTGTGTGCTTGTAAGTTCATACTTTTATTTGCATATGTATTTTGAAATGTAACAGGAAAATATTCATAGTAGTTACCTATGGAGAGAGGGACTGGAGAGGCGAGCAAGAAAAGTTATCTCTTTGCTTTTTGTCTGTACATGTGGTTTGAATTCTTAAAACTGTAAATTTTATATTTTAATGGTGAAGAAAATACATGAACATTATGATCATTTATTTCCTTAATGCATTCTGTGTTAAACGTCTCATAAATAACGCAACTGTTGAATTCACCAACTCTTGTTTATCCTGTGTTTGTGGTATAAAATGTCATTTCACGGGAGCAGAAACCAGTCCATTTACCTTTGGGTGCTTCTGTTTAAATAGGTGGGAAGAAAACCTTATTGAATATTTTCAATCTATAACACTAATTATGCAATATTTTCAAAACATATTTTGGATGAAAATAAAATTACCTAAAACTTTTATTGGATAAGGCCTGAATTATGTAAGAATCATAAATTTAGGTATGCCAATGAGAGTCTAAATTGACAGCCTTGTCTGGTTCTGAAAAAAAAAATTGCTCTAAATCATTTTTGGAAACCATAGATGATAGATGATAATGCTGTTGAGTCTGGTTCTGTGAACACTTCATCTTGTGAAAGTTCTGAGCAGTAACTTTAGTTATTAGTTATTAGAGGCTTTATTAGTATTAGTATTAGAGGCTTCATCATTCTTCCTGAGCAAATTATCAGAAAGAATGCTATATTTTCTGAATGAAATCACAAATTAATCATGCCACTGAGCTTAACTGTACCACTAGTGAAGACATATAAATATGGGGGAAATGTTTCTTTTTAAAAGACTGTTGAAGACCAAAATCCAGAATTACATGAGCTGAGCATACAATGTGAAAGTACGAAGCCCTAAAACGGCATATCACAAATTTCGGTTTCAAAAGGAAAGGTGGGAAGGGTATCTATACTTGAACATCCTAAAAAACTCAAACATTATCAAAGTAATTACAGAAAACTGAGTCATTTACTTAGGGCAATTCAACATTTTTAAATAAATTAGGAATTATTAACTATCACATGCTTGTTGCCACACAGAATAATCAACTAAAATTCAATAATCTTCGTTGAAGTAGCTTGTACTCATTTTGCATTAATATGCAATTAAACATAAACATTGATGTTACATGATCTTATATGATTTTTTGTGTACCAGATCATGTACTCTTACTTAGTATGTCCATGTGTGATATGTGTAAAGCAGTTTTTCTTGATGCAAACATGCATCGCTTTTTACTAGGTGACAGTTTTTAGAGAAAAGGCATGGAGTTTTAGAATTAAAACCTACTCAGTGTTCTTTGCAATCTGCTGTGGGTATCCAAGAAGGGCCAGACCCTTCTTATGTTTTCAGGAGAGAAAACAATTAATTAGCAAGTTCCAATATGTTTCCAAAACTAAAGCTAGGATAGGGTGGATGACCTGGTACCAAGATACCCCTGAGGGCCCGACGGCTTCCTTTTATATGCTGATGGGTTTCATTATGGTTCTTACAGAAAGAAGTCAGACATTTTTAGGCTAGACTGCATATGGTAGGTTAAACCAATAATCCTCTTTTGTATTTCCCATAAATCATTTTCAAAGTTAAAATTGTATTCGCAGTCTATATACTGAATGTCACTGTATGTGTCACTATATTAATAAGTCGGCTAAATAACTATTCTCTTGCATTAGTATTTATAAAGTAGCAATATGTCTTTTAGTTTTCTTAGATATTTAGAAAGCGCAGGCTTATTAGATTTCTAGTGATCTAATCATGAGCACAACATAAGGAATCATTGCACATGCATATATAGAGGATTATACCACTTTGGAAATATTAGATAATATATATTTGGTTCATTATAAATCTTGTAGGATTCTGTATTACCTAATAAATAATGGAATTTTCCACATTTGTTTTCAGTATTAGCTTATTCCAAAGGGATCCTTTAACTTTTAAACATATAAGATAAACTTTTAAATGGTTTGATTACAAACTCTAAATATATTGACATTGATTTGTGAATATCTTCTCTCTTTTAAATGCAACATACCAAGAACTCAATAAAGCCATAGAGGGTCTTCACTTGCAGGTTCTGCTGATGACTTGAATATAATAAAGAACATGTAATAATGATACAGTGAAAGAGTTAACCCAGATTTGTTTCTTCTGTACATTTGATTTTGAAAAGGCAATTAACTTCTCTTATCTATAAAATATCCTTAAAAAATCTTATGATTCCTCTTAATCATACCATTTAAATTTGTCTGTTTTAAAGAAAAATACAAATTTAGGGCATGACATTGCAAACAGCCTAAGCAACCTTGTCTCCATTTAATCTGTTCTCATTAGTGGCAAATAAATAAGAAACCCCAGTGTCTATCAGATGTCAGGATTATAGCTCTAAAATATAAACTTGGTATTTTTAGGTAAAGCATGATGAATAGCAGAACTAAAATATCTAAAGGGTGAAACCAGTAAGGCAAGAATCATCAAGAAGTAACCAATAGGTAACAGATAGAGAAAACATAAAGCAGAGTTCCTTTGCAGATAAAATTCTTCATTCATTAATCAAAGTTTATCAAATGCTGTTAAATGACAGACAATGTGCTATGTTTTGTAGATAATATGTACAGACTAGTGAGACAAAAACACTAAAACGGTAAATGACTAAAAATAGTTTTAGGTGTCTACTCAAAAAGTTTATAACTATAAGAACATGCAACAGAGTACTACAGGCAATTTGGACTATAACATTGAACGCAGAAACTTGTTTGAGAACAAGTACAAAGTGATTCTGCTTTCTCCTGCAGAATGAGGATGCACAATTGCTGGTGCTAGGTTTGACTTAAGAATCAGATAAAGGGAAGTACAGAGATTATTATGTTAAGTTCTTATGGAATGATGATACAAGCAAAAGTACAAGAGAACAGCGTTCAGGCAAGAATTGATTATCATTCTAAAGTCTGAAGGACCCTAAATAAATAGAGCGGGCAATTAGCAGCCGAGTGTCCTTGGAGGCAAAAAAAGAAAAAAAAAAAAAGAAGGAAAGAAAAAAATAAATCTTGCCAAATATTCACAGTAAATTACCCTAATTTGTGTAGCTACTTCATTCCTAGGAAGTTTTGAATCCTTAGCTAAATAAACCAGAAAAACGCAGTTTTCCCCCGCTTATCTGAAATCCAATGCAGTAAATGATTGAAAAGAGATTAGGCTGTAGTGCTAAGCAGATGTCAATAATGATTACCCTATACTTTTTTACGTAATTTGAGTTTTATCTGGAGAGAAATGAAGAACATTTGAATAGCTTTAATGAGAAAAGTATCATGATATCATCTAAAATTTATGTGAGCAAGGCTGAAGTGGGAAGAAGTGATTGGAACACAAGATTAGAAATGATTAAGCAATGAAAAATGGTGGCCATGAGCCTCATAATTGGTAGTGGTTACAGAGTAAGAGAAAAGGTGGAGAATCAAAAAGATATTTAATTGGTTGACTAGAAGGACTTAATGACTGGCTAAGAGAGAGGAAAACACTTAAGGTTTAGTCTGGGCAAATGGTTAATGTTGGTGAGTTTAAGAAATCTGGAAGACCTTCGCAGGTAGAAGGCCATGAGACATATTTATTTTGGTGCACTGAAGTGGCTATGTGAGTGGTTATGTTCAAACTTCAATTAAAAATATAACTAAAAAAAGAAAATTATTAAAGAATAGTTGAATGATTACACTGGAGAAAATAACTGGGAGATCATGGGCACTGAATGGTAACTGCAATCATAAAAATGGATGAAGTAGTCCAGATGGAGCATGGACCGTTGACAAGAAAAACCAGAACAGAACCCCACAGAACAAAAGTGATTGTGGAATGTGAAGAAAACAGGAACTGACAAAGAAAACAGGAATGCCACAGAGGTGGGGGTATGAATCAGCAGAATGATGCCACCTGTTAACAAAAGATATTGTTTCTAAAAATAATGATGTAAAAGAATATTATTAATATTATTTTAATATCTTATTAGTGGGTATTATATTTCATTATTCTTATATTATTATTGTATTATTAATAATATTATTGTATTCTATAATACTCTTATATTATTATCATGTGTATTGGGATGGCTAAAATAAAAGTATTGGTGAGACTATGGAAGCACATTTAATGTGGTAGGCACTATACTAGAATCAGTTAAAACGCAATAGAAGGAAGTGGAGAAAGCCATTGTAGGAACCTCCTTCAAGAATTATTTGTTTCATTTTGGGTGGGTTCTACTGATAAGTCTTCAATTAATTAATCTTCTCTTTGTCTACATCTAATCTGCTGTTTATCCCAGTCTGTATATTTTTCGCCGGACACGTTTTGGTTTTTATATCTGGGACTTCAACTTGGGCCTTTTTAAAACATATTTTGTGCCTCTGCTTAACACTTTGAACATATATAGTTGTTACAATAATTATTTTAATATATTTATCTTCCAATTCTGTTTCGGCACTGGGTATTAATTATGTAATTGCCACACTACCCTGAATGCACCCAATGTATTATCTCATTATGGGTCATATGTTCCTGCCTCTTTGCACGCCTATCTTGAATTGTATGCCAGACATTGTATATTTTATCTCATTCAGCGCTGGATATTTTTCGCTCATAATAAATACACTTGGGCTTTGTTCTGGGACATAGTTTAGTTACTTGGAAACAGTTTGATACTTTCAGGTCCTGATATTAAAATTTGCTAGGTAGGATCCATGCAGTGCTCATCAATAAGTCCCCACTGCTGAAGCAAGAGTGTTCTGTGTATTCTACCCCAAACCACCTGAATCTTAAGGTTTCCAGTGTGGTTGATGTGAACAGGCACTATCCTCAGCCCTGTGTTAGCTCCAGACACTACTATCTCTAATCCTTTGGGTGGCTTGTTTCAAGCTTTAGGTAGTTTTCTCAGGTATTCACACTGATCGGTACTCAACTGGATCCTTGACATCTCTAGAGCTTTCTCTCCGTATGGCCCTCTTCTGCAGCACTCTGTCCTAGGACATCTATGCATCATGGTCTCTTCAGGCCGTCAATTCAGGGAGCCAGTTCAGCTTTGCCTGGGATACTCCTCCCTGCACCACTGTCGACAAACTCTTTAGGCAGTAACCTATTTCAGGCAGGAAGGTAAATACAGTCCCTATTACACTATTTTAGCCAGGATGGCTTTCACATCAGCATGTATTTAAATATTCCTCTACCCCCCTACAATTCTTTAAATTATAAGATTTGGGGACTTGCTTAAATCTAAATTCAATTATTTTTGGGGGGAAAACATTTTATAGGACGTAGCGTGTTTTGACAATGCATATGAGATTAGTAGACACAGAATGTTGATCTTATTTCTAGCTGTCTTCTGGGGCTCATTTTATAATAAAACCATTCATAGTTAACATTG
The DNA here is from genome assembly GCF_028858775.2 of Pan troglodytes. Classification (NCBI taxonomy): domain Eukaryota; kingdom Metazoa; phylum Chordata; class Mammalia; order Primates; family Hominidae; genus Pan; species Pan troglodytes. Next base: position 67,788,750 of record NC_072406.2, read on the forward strand.
ATGCACAGGTATCTTTGATTCAAAAAAATCCCAGATATAAGGTCAAGTTTTCAGTTTCTTACCAAAACAGAAATTATCTTTACTTTATTGGACACCATGGGAGGTAATGATAAGCGAGGTTGTTAAATTTTTAACAGAACAGAAAAATACTAATTTTCAATGGCTTCTAGGACTTATTTTTCAGCATATTTTATTTCTCACTTACACAAGTAACAGAAAACCCACAAGACAATGTCAAAAATATAATCAAAATTATATTGTGATTATCATTCATCCGGTTGAAATTACTGTTTGTCTCTAATGAAGCATTCACTATTTTACCATAGAAACATCCTTACTATGCCTCTACCAAATTTAGAGAATTCGGTCACACCCATTAATGGTCAAGACCACCTTCATTATGGCTGTGAAAGAGTCGTGGTTTTGTGGGGTTTTTTTACTCTATGAGACAAGGGTAAATAGATATTAGTTTACCTAGCTTAACTCCCACAGGTCTAACCACTTACTAAATGATAAGTATAATGCATTTTTATGGACATAAAATATATAGTACAGAGTTTCATATATATTTCCAAATTCAGTGAATTTTTGTAATAATCTATGACATATATGTTCATGTCTTTACGATGTATTAATTTATATGACCAAACTTGGGTTACAAATCACATTCAGTTTTCCTTAATTCAGGGAACTTAATATCCTTTCGGTCAAATAAACCACAGGTCCTTCTGGATTCTTCTCATAGTACATTATACACATACAATGCACAAATAAAACTTTCAAATTCCTTTCGCTCATTTTAGAAAGTAACAACTTAAAGAGAATTGGAGCATAACACATTTTTCTGGCCAGGAAATTTTATAACTTCTTCTGAGTATGGCAAGGAGTATCAATGTTTCCATTGTTGCTTTAAAGCATTCATAGTTATGTCCATTAGTGAAATTGTCCTCACAGGTTGCTAAACAGTATGAATCCAAAGGAAATGTATGTAACACTGAAAATTAAACTGTTTGAGAAAGCCATGTTCCTATATATATTGTGCCTATTTAGTCTTAACTCCAGCATTACTTTTTTTCAATTGGGTCAAACTTAATTACATCAGCAGCCTTGTGTGATCAATACAACAATATTTTTGTCCTTTTCCTTAGGTTTCAACAAATTTAATAAGCCTTGAAGGTTGCTGAGTTTTCCAACTGCAGTAAATGCAAAGGGTATATGTTATACTAAATCCAAAATATTTTGAGAATCACAAGTAATATAAAGTGTGTATCATTTTCCCCCAGTAGAAGCTTGTTTTTAATAAAGAAGAATTTTGAAGTGGCTCTGCCTTTATTCTGATTGTGTATAAATGTTTTATGTATTATGTGTTGATCTGAAGCAAAGTGCACACTGTACATCAGCCACATTCATCTCTTTGTATGTGAACAAAGATGAGCAAACAAGTGGGTAATTGCAATTGAAAATAAAATATAGGAAAGGTCAGGATCCAAGAGAAAAAAAAAAAAAAAAACAACCAACCAACAAACAAAAAGCTGAAACCTGGCAATGATCTGAAGTATGATTTAATAATTTCAGACTGAATGGGATTATTGCAATTTTCTAGAACAATATGAACAAAGCAATCATATTTTAACTCCATATGCTAGAATGACTGGAATTATACTGATAAGAAATCTACCATAATGTATATCATCCTGTAGATATTTTATTCCATGATGATATGTATTCTAGCCTATGAGGCATAACAAAAAATGGAAGGCCGAGCACAGTGGCTTATGTTTGTAATCCTGGCATTTTGAAGGCTGAGGAAGGAGGCTCACTTGAGCCCAGCAGTTCAAGACCAATGTGAGCAGCAAAGCAAAACCTTGTCTCTATAAAAAAATAAAAATAAAAATAAATTAGCCAGGTGCAGTGGTATGTACCTGTAATCTAAGAGATTACAGAGAAAGGCTGAGAGTGGTAGGATCACTTGAGTCCAGTAGGTGCAGGCTGCAGTGAGCCATGATCACGCCACTGCACAATATATGTGACACTGAAGGATAAACTGTTGGAGAAAGCCATGCTACTAAATGTATTGTACTTACTTAGTCTTAACTTCAGCATTACATTTTTCAACTGCGTCAAACTCAATCGCATCAGCAGCCTTGTATGATCAGTATAACAATATATTTGTCCTTTTCCCTGGGCTTCAACGAATGTAATAATTTAAATTATTTAATTAATTATTAAATGAGATAGGGTGACAGAATTCTGTCACCCGGGTAACAGAATGAGACTCTCGAAAGAAAGAAAGAAAGAAAGAAAGAAAGAAAGAAAGAAAGAAAGAAAGAAAGAAAGAAAAGAAAAGAAAAGGAGTACTGACACATAAACAGAAGACTCTCCGTACCAGGAGTCGGATCAACCAATGTTTTTTTGTTTAATCATCATTGTTGCAATATAGTATACACATCACTAAGTGTACTAGGGACATAACTCAAAATTTCCCAGAAGAAATACATAGAAAAGTGTAAGAGCCATTGTTTTCCTGTGTGTGTGTGCACAAATATGTTTTCATCTCATTCAAAAATCTATGATATAGATGTTGAGATTCTCATACTACCCTTTCCTTTATCAACTCATTTCTAATGGAGGGAGCACTTCCTTTAAAGTCTTTAAGAACAGTACAAGGAGTGAGGCTTCAGTCAATAGCTTCAATTAGGAGACTCTCTTTATAGCTTTATAAGCAATTACAAAGCAAGTATGCATTTACAAACATACACCAGAACAATGATGCTGAGAAACATCATAAAGATGAATTGAGATTGTGCAATACTGTTATGACTAAGCATATTTTTTTCCTCCAAGGAGTTGTTTACATTTATATTGTCATTTCGTAGTTTAATAAAAATGTACATGCCACTGTGAGTGAGAACAATAAGGAAAACAATGAAAGAAAAAAAAGAAGGTAGGTTTCCCAGAGCACCTGAGCAACAGATGGCAAGGAAGATGGCCTGGGTCCACCGAGGAGATTTTAGCACTCACATTGCTTTGCATGGGTGTTTGAAAGTGGAAATCACCACCTCTATTCCAGAGGCAACTGAATAAAGGTGTATTCTTAGTTCAAACACTGTAAAAATGGCCTAAAACAGTAAAGGGGAGTAAATATATATATATAAATAAAATATGTATGTGTGTATATATATACATATGTATATATATATGTATGTGTGTATATATATATATGCAACAGTATATTGGGAGAAGTAACAATGATAAAAATTTCCTTTAGCTCCAAGGTAGTCATATTGTACTTAAGCATTTTATTTCATTTTAACCCTACTTGTGCCCATCCTTGATAGTTTCACAATTTACAAGTTGGTAATAAGGGTAATGTGGTGATGCTTAAATTGAAAAAAAAAAAGAAACAAAACAAACAACAACAAAAAAACAGTGCTTGTAAGAAGAGGGAGACCTTGAAAGGTCTGTTCCTTTAAACTAGTGCCGGGTAAATGCAAACCCTGTTGTGGATCTGACTACTAGATGGCAAACTGACTTTTAAACTCATCTTGGAAACACAGATGTAAAGCTGGTGTATGAGTATTCTTCTGAACCAACAGGGTGTGTATGCACACACACAGAGACTGATTTTAGGAAATTGACTCACAGGATCATGAGGGCTGGCAGTCTGAAATCTGCAGGGTAGGCTAACAGGCTGGAGACCCACAGAAGTGTTGAGTGGCATTCTTGAGTCCAAAACAGTATGGAGGCGGTATTTCTTTAGGTTGGAACTGGTTTTGAATAGGTTCCTTTATTGTGGAACCTGTTTAATAATTTAGAGGAGTTCCCAGGACTATTGCGTAAATTGCACTGGGTGGTACATGCACAGGTGTATTGTACTGGAGATTAGCCAGAGAGAGTACTGGTGTGTACTGCAGTGGTTCTCAGACCTGGCTGCAAATAGGACCAATGGCAGAGCTTTTAAAATGTACCAATGCCAGCCCCTTTTCATCAGTCTTATTTAATTTGAAAGCTTCCCTTGTGATTCTGATGTGCACCCAGAGATAAAAACCACTTTTATGGGAAGTAGAGGTGTCTAGAAATAATTAGGAGAAGTATATCATCTCTCATATGTCAAGATATAAACTTGAGCATTGCTCAAGTTCACAGATTTACTATATAGTATCACATTGTCTTGAGTATTTGCCCGGAGCTACCAGAAACATTCCTAGATGTAGGTGGTACATCAACAAAACATCTTTCTCTGACATTGATTTTTTACCTAGTATAGAGAACAGTTTGTCAAAGGATCTTTTAAGTGAAAGTAAAATTAATACGATGTAAAATCCATGCTATTCAATGGTATTTCATATTTAAAATAATGTAATACAAGAAAATTCTAACATCTACAAATCAGTTACCTTACATTTTCTGAGGGGAAAAAACTTGTCACTGCTTTTACGATATCAGTGTCACTGAATGAACTTCAGTGTATACATTTATTACATGCCTACTGTGAGCTCTGCCTTTCCTTAGACAGTGGGGGTATAATGATTACCTCTAGAATACCTGCCCTCTGGAGCTCATCATTAATGGGGAGCCAGCCAATACGAAAATATGCACAGAGATTACTATTTATATCATTTATTTCCTAATTCGGTGAACTACAAACATGGATGAAGTGATGAAAATCAACCTGAAAAATATGTCACATATCAAAACTGAAAATCAAAGTATACTAGAGACAGCTTAATTAACATAAATAAAACCTATCAATAATCTATCAGATATCTACTTTGGCCTAACTTTTATGTTAAAATTCATAGATCATATAGAGATAATTCATTTTATTTAAGGAGTTTAATATCTAATTGGAGGTAGCAGAAATATTATGTGATGATCCTCAATAAATAAATAATAATAATGGTTACATTCGTTAATCAATTACTATGTATTAAACACTTTCAGCGCCTACATCTGCTGACTCATTTAATTTTTATAAAAACATATGAAGTGGTAACTACCATTTTGCCAATGAGGAAATGTGTAAAATTTGTAAGGGAATTGCTCAAGTTATACAGCTAATGCCTGGTCAAATTAGAATAAAAATCGAAGATAAGAAAAATTGGAATGGAGAAGACGGACTCAAGAGAAATGTCTGGCATCGAAACGCTGACTTGAAAATCACTCACATAGAGATGACCATGGAAGATACAGGAAGCAACTGAAATCACCTAGGAAAGAATATAACGGGGAAAAAACAAAAGTTTCCATTCTCCCCAGACCCTTTTTCCACTCTTATTCTCCCTACTTCTTTCTAGCGTCTCCCACTATGGGCAAACTTTGTCAAGTGTATTACCCAAAACACAGCACACCTATTTATATCTGCCAAGAGAGAAAATAGTCTTTTTTCAGAGATGTGCTCTTTTTCCCTTTCTTGCCCATACTGAATGCTCCCTGATCTATCCACTGGGAGCCTTTCAGGCTGCTCTATCTACTGGCTCTCAGGACATTTTTCACATCACCCTTGTTTTGCTCAAGTTTAGTTATTTACAGGCGTATCTGTCATTCTCAGGGATTGAGTACACTCTCAAGGAGAGTTCCTCAATTATAGGTATTAATTTATGAGTTGCTCAATAAAAGAATGAATCTCCAGCTAGGGCAACGCCCCAGTTTGAAACAAACAAAAATCCAAGCAAATAAAATGAAATCAAAAACCAAAACAGGAAAAGAAAAAAGGCAGGCTGAGGCTAGTTCAGCAAGACTGTGTTCCTGGCAGCAAGACTGGAGCAGAGACAGAGTTGCTGTACACTCACTCCCATGAGAGGAAAAGGAAACAGGAGGAAAAGAAAAGCCTGATCTTGGCCTGCCTTTTTTTTTTTTTTTAATTTATGATTTTTTTTAACTAGGGCATTGCCCTGGCTGGAGATTTATTCTTTTAATGATTAATTTGAGACCAAAATATCTACAAAATGAATATTTTATAAACCTTCACTCTCTACAGGTTTAATTATATATTTTAATGTCATTGGATGGATGTTAGCCATATTTTATCACTGTTAGTTAAACCATATTTAAATTCCAGTAAGAGAATGGCAGAAATAAGCAGGATATTTTAAACTCCAATTGTCTCTCAGATATGAACAAAGCTATCAGAAAAAGAGCAACAAGTTTGACTAAGAATTAAAAGTGAGGCTGGGCGTGGTGGTTCACGCCTGTAATCCCAGCACATTGGGAGGTCAAGGCAGGCGGATCAGGAGGTCAGGAGATCGAGACCATCCTGGCTAACACGGTGAAACCCCGTCTCTACTAAAAATACAAAAAAAATAGCCGGAAGTGGAGGCGGGCGCCTGTAGTCCCAGCTACTCCCGGAGGCTGAGGCAGGAGAATTGCTTGAACCTGGGAGCTGGAGCTTACAGTAAGCCGAGATTGCGCCACTGTACTCCAGCCTGGGTGATAGAGCCAGACTCCGTCTCAAAAAAAAAAAAAGAATTAAAACTGAGTGCGTCTGCCAGGACTTCCTTCCATCCACCCGATGGTCGTTTCTTAACTGAGAGAATCATATCCTCAAAGAATAAATGTGGATATTTGTGAATTGCCAGAAATCTGTTAGTAAACAAGCAGTTTCTCAAGAGCAGGGGGGAAAAGTTAGTGACAGAAATATGTTCAAACAGCTTTATTCCTAGGAATGTGCTTCCTCAGAGAACACTAAAATCATTCCTAGAAAGTTGCCCAACTTTTACAACTCAGGTAAGTCTGCCTAGTGACTTTTCGTTGTCGTTGTTGTTAGGACATTAGATCACAAGAAGGAAAGTAGAAAATGGAATTTAGAAAACTTTGATTTCTTTTCAATCATAGTTTAAGCTAGGATTGGAATTTTGAGTTGAAAGCTAATTCCTGAGTAGCATTAAATTTCCTACCTCCTTGCAGGGAAAGGCCACAATATTCTTAAATTTTAACTTGTGGGCAAAAAATTGAAAAGCTAAAATGGGTTTTGAGGTCTGTTTCCTGCTGTGAAACATAGATTATAGAACTTACTTTGATTCTAAAATAGAAATACATTTTTTTATCTACCATAATGTAATTAAAGCAAATGTTTATCTGAACAGTCTAAATAAAGCATTTTGGGTTATTGTTAATTGTTATCCTCTGCTACAGATTTTGTCTAAGGTTTAGTCTTTAGTGATAACATAATAAAGCACCTGCTTTAAAAAATATTTGAATTTCAGTTGAGATTTATAGGTGGTATTCAAGCCAATAAATGTACTAACAAATTAACAGGGTTTTTTACTTGCTCAAATTTAAGAAAAACATTCTACCCTGAACTATATCTCCAGCTTTAAAGCAAGAGAATCATAACACTTATCTCTTATTTTCACACACTGTCACCTAATTAATTCTTGAAAAGCTTGGGGACTTGTGCTTTGATCCTGTTTTTAAGTTATCAAAATTAGCTTTATGTTCATCAACTATGGACTGTTAAAACATCAACTGTCATAGTGAAAAAAAGTGTTTATTTTTAAAGAAGCATCTGATAAATTGGAATCAAATTAACGTTTTAAGCTGTCATTTTAGGAAACAAAAAATCAAGAAACAATGAAACAGAAAAAATGTTAGGTGGAGCTACAGATCTACAAGTATTGAAATCCAAGGACAGATGAAGAGTGGCTTATGGATGATACAATAGAGAAAAGGAAACAAAATACAGAGGCAACAGGTAGCTTGAAAGAAACTAACACCTGTATTGAAAATTTACATTTCCCTGGTTTTGCCATATTTAGGTATTAAAATATATTATAGCTTTTTGTGCGTTAACTTGCAACAATTTGCTTTATGATTATTTTCCATATTTTTAAGCAAATTGTTGAAAAATATTTATGTATGTATATATGTATGCATATATCTGATCTGAGCAATAACTAATAATTTTTATAGAAATACATTTCTAATTTTTTCTAAACATTGCTGTTTCCCTTGCCAGTATGTTAGAATTGTATTCATTACAATCTGTAAGGATATGCTTCATTGTTTATATTGCTGTTGAATATTATTGAATATTGCTCAATTTTATATAATTATTTTCCATTAAGGAAATTTAACTTGTGTTCTATTTTTCCCCTAAAAATTAATGCTGTGAATGTTATCATCCCTATAAAGTTAAATATTTTCAAGATTTCCACTTCTACTGAAGGGGTTTTCATTTAACTATTTAATTTTCAAGAATAGTACGCATATATTTTATATCTCAGCTGTTTATTATATTGCCACAACCATTATCTCCCAAATTGTTAATTTTCATTTTCTCAAAATTTTAATAATGTTACTTATGGTTTTTAGTATTTGTGCCATACTTAGAAAAGCCAATATATAAAATTAAATATTAAATTTAATATTCTAATTATTACACTAAAGCAGTATGTATTCATCTTTCCTCCTGGTGTTTCATGGATTTGTTTTTTCCACTTTTAAAAAATATTGTAATGGCTTTTTTACCTAGAAAATATTATGGCTTAAAACATCAGATATGAATCCAGTTTTTTCTCTTTTCTCTAAATAGTTAAGTATTTGGTAGGTGCAGTGTCTCATGCCTGTAATCCCAGAACTTTGGGAGGCTGAGGCAAGCAGATCTCTTGAGATCAGGAGTTCGAGACCAGCCTGGCCAACATGGTGAAACACTGTCCCTACTAAAAATACAAAAATTAGCCAGGTGAGGTGGTTTGGCCTATAGTCTCAGCTACTCAGAGGCTGAGGCAGAATCTCGTGAACCCAGGAGGCAGAGATTGCTGTGAGTCGAGATGGTGCCACTGCACTCCAGCCTGGGTGACAGAGTGAGAATCCCTCTCAAAAAAGAAAAAAAAAAAGGTCAAGTATTTGTCCCTACCCATTTATTAAATAGTTCATTATTAGCTTGATAAATGAACAGAAATCCATATATTCTTAAATTCTTCATTCTATTTAAGTAATTTATTATCATGATAGTTTTGTTAGTATACTTTGATAACAGTTTTTTTAAAATTGCCTTTAGTTTTTAGAGAGGTGTTAAGTTCATAGCAATTCCATGCAGAAGGCTTTTATGCATAGCCTCTTTTACTGTCAACATCTCTTTGTTGAGTGGTGCATTAGTTATCATTGATAAACCTACAGTGACACGTCAAATGCACCCAACGTGCACGGTTTACATTAGAGTTGACTCTTGCTGTTGTACATTTTATGGGTTTGGACAAATGTATAACAACATGCATTCACAATCAGACTATCATACAAAGTTGTTTTCACTGTCCTAAAAACCCTCTGTGCTGCACCAGCTCATCACTCACTGTTCCCTAAACTCTGATTTTTTTTTTACTATTTCCATAGATTTGCCTTTTCCAGAATGTCATATGGAAGTTGGAATCTTAGAATATGTAGCTTTCCAAATAGGCTTCTTTCACTTTGTAATATGTATTTAAGTTTCCTCCATGTCCTTTTATGTCTTGATGGCTAATTTGTTTTTAATGCTGAATAATATTCTGTTATATGGATATACCACAGTGTGTTTGTCCATTCACCTACTAAACGATATATTGGTTGTTTCCAAGTTTTGGTAGTTATGAATAATGCTGCTTAAACATCTGTACTGATTTTAGTGTGAATATATGTTTTCAACTCAACAATATGTTTTAATAGCTCATACTGTTACTCTTTTTCCCCTAAAGTTTCTTGACTAAATTTATAGATTCACATATACAAAGTTTAATTTTACTTTAATGAGTATAAAAGTTGTGCTCTTTTAGTTTATTAGGGCTTATTAAATAGCCTTTAGTTTGTAGAGAGATTTTTATTAAGAACCAACATTTTTAAGAAGAGAATAATGTAAAATGTGACAAAAATCATATAATTTATGAATAAGTCATATACTGTATAATCACTACATTAACCATGACTGGCTAAGTTTATGCAGGGACAGTTCATGTTCACATTGTTAAAGAGTTTTCATTATATTATTAACTGATTAAAATTTGTAATGTTTTTGATGTTTTTGTCTGGAACATCATTGCCCTCCATTACTGCCATGGCCTGATGAAACCACATTCTGGTTAAATCCCTGTTGGCTAGTCTGGTCTCGAACTCCCAACCTAAAGTGATCCACCTGCCTCGGTTGGGTAGTTAGTTTGTGAACACAGGAAAACAGATTATTTTTTCCAAATTGAATAACTGAATATTATAGCGGAAGCTATTGATGTTCTAACCAAGGTCTCTTTGCCCACGCCCACCTTGCCATTTACTTGCAACTGTGAGATACAGTTTCCCCACGTTCACAACTTCTACTTAAATCTTTGCCTCTCCCCTTATATGCAGGACTATTTTTGCTGTAACCTGGGGGTCTTGCCCATTTCAAACGAGCCAAACTAAAGTTAGATGTGTTTATGCCCTGGGAAAAGTGAAAGGTGACTCACGGCCAATATGGAAGGAGGATGGTGGTTTTATGCCCAGTTTCCCCATCGTCTGGTGAGATATTCTGAAGCAGGCTACAATAGGGTTTCTCACAGTGTTCTCAGTGCATTTGAATTCCAGATTTTCATAGTGGTAACTTGCTCGTTAGTACCACCTACTGTTAGTCTCCATTCTCTTACTTTCCCTCTCTCTTTGTGCTTTCTGAGATCATCTCTGAAATAAATTAACTACAGCCAAGTAGTTTTTTAATCTCTGCTTTTAAAGGAACCTCATCTAAGGCATGTATCTATTAAATTTGCTTATATCCCATTTAAATTAAATATTTTTTTCAGATTTTTCTACAGTGCCAATTATGCTTTCAACTTAATCAGGAACATGTTGAGAATAATAAATTAAGTTTTTCCATTATGATTATGTTTCTTCACATTTCTCCTAGTTTTTAATTTCAATTTTCATTTTATGTATGTTAATGCTATGCTATTTGGAAGAGAGTTCTTCAGAATCATAGTTTTGAATTAGCTTTTTTTTTTTTTTTTTTTGAATGGCTACCAGAATCCTGACTCTAATAATAGGTAGAATCCAACATATACATTTGAAAAGGAAAAAAAAACACATGAACTTTTTTTTGTTGTTTGTTTTGAGACGGAATCTCGCTCTGTCGCCCAGGCTGGAGTGCAGTGGCGCGGTCTGCGCTAACTGCAAGCTCCACCTACCGGGTTCACGCCATTCTCCTGCCTCATCCTCCCTAGTAGCTGTGACTACAGGCGCCCGCCACCACGCCCGGCTAATTTTTTGTGTTTTTAGTAGAGACGGGGTTTCACCGTGTTAGCCAGGATGGCCTCCATCTCCTGACCTCGTGATCCACCCGACTCGGCCTCCCAAAGTGCTGGGATTACAGGCATGAGCCACGAAAACCTTCCTTGAAAATCACCAAGTTTTCTTTATTAAAAGGTAATTTTATTGTTCTGTGATGGATAAAATTATCTTGAAAAATACTCAATGTCAGATGTACTTTTATGGGATTTTGCTTTTATACATGTACCCTGCTAATAATTTTGCAAAAACATGATCTTACAACATTACAGTGGAATGTCCTAATTCAGATGAATAGAATATAAATAGTGAAACACAAATTTGAAAAGTCCTGAGTTATACAAATGGAAAACAAACTTAACAGTTGAGGACTGTTTACTTTCTCTAATATTAACGTTGTGGCAGAATAAACTCTGTGTTAATTCAGGTTTGTGGAATTGTTGCAATGCATTGTATTGTTTTCTGACCATCTAAGAAAGTGTAATTTTGACCTACCACAGCTATAGCTTTCTTTTTTATCCACTCTCTTGAAAAAGACATGCAAAATCTCAAAAGATAACAACATAAATAGGGTATATTAAAAAAAAAAAGAAAACCACCTAAATCATTCTTTTTCTTCTTTAACAAAAAGACCACAAGCCAGTGCAATCTCAGCAATAAGAATTTTACCTTGAAGGAAAAGTTGGAGTCATGGAACACTGCTACTACTTTAAAGTATCTAATGTAATCATTAAAACAACTACATGGAAGAAGTACTTTACAGATTAGAACACCTTGAAACAGACAGTTGTGATATATTTCATAAATTATCACAAGTGAAACAAGTTGCGACAGTATTCACATACAACAGCTTTTTTCTCTCCTGAGTAAACTGTAATCCTGTAGTGAAAATAACCCCTATTGGTGATGGATCTAAAAATAGGTCTCCCATTACGCAGCAAAATTTTTGATTAATAATTCCATGTCCACTAATCTGCCTCCAATAGCATTAAGGAAAATTTGGTATGCTTTTTCTCTAACAGATTACAAAATTTTCACTTGTTGAACACTTTTAAAAGTCAAACAATAAAGCTAATATTTATTAAGAAGTCACTGCATACTAGACAATTTTTATTTATGCATTACCTTTCTTATTTTTGACAACTATCTTGCATGTTAGATATAATTGTTAAACCTATTTAAGTAATAACCAAAATCAAGGCTTGGGAAAGGTGTTTGTAAACTAAATCACTCTAATGGTCAGCAAGTGGAAAACAAAGATATGTAACCCAGCCTACTTGGCATGCAAGACCATGCCACTTCCCACCATATAATAGTATATTCATGTTGGGTTGAAGGTTAAAAAAGTGAATATTACCAATTTTCTACATTAACAAAATTCAAGATCAGATGTGTGTGCATTAACTATGAAATTGGGTAAAAATTAGTAAAAACTCTAAGAAATATATAGGAAGTATAAGGAGCATCCAGACAGAAGAAATAGCTGATATTTCAGGAGGTCAGAGATCTTACTACAGTACATTACACTGAATGGAAGGAGTACTGACACACTGAGCAGAAAGTAGCATCATTTTAATAACAAAAAAACTTCATAAATACAAATTTGTATTTTTGAATCATTAAACTCTAAAATTAGCTTCAGGGAGAAAAAATAAAATCTTAGTAATTTTCTGAAGTATGTATATTTGGCAGGATGCCAACTTCTGAAGTTTTTAGATGAGTTTTCCTGAGTCAGCTAATAGGGAGTTTCACAGGTGAGAATCTGTCTCCATCTCTGACTTTGCATACTCCAGCATGGCCTCAGATATTATGTAATTCTCAAAATATAAGTTATTGTATTCCACTTAATTTAAATAATATTTACTTATACCATTTAAAGGAATGTTAAGTATCAAAAGGAAAACAATGAGAAGATATCTCCCTTTCAAATCGGCTGGGAAGAGTTATGCCTGACAATTTGCTGCCTCTCAATTGTAGCTGTTAGGCTCAAGTCAGGATCAGAAGACTTAAGTCCAAATAAGATTGTTGGAACACATATGTTTTTCTTTTTTTGTATAATAATCACATATGTTAGTATTAGCAAATTCTGTAAATTCTGCCTTCAAAATACCCTCTCTACCATGAATAAGCCCTGTCGATTCTGTCTTCAAAATACTCTCTCCAAATTTCCAAAGAGTTTGCTTACTTGAGTTTTTGGGTGTCTGCTCAAAATATCACTTTTACAAAGGGGTAATTACTGGCCATCTAACTAAAATTAGTACCTTCACAACACTCGTCTTCGCCCATTTTGTGTTGCTATAAAGGAAGGTGCAGGGAGGGATGTGTACAGAGATCACATGGCAAGACAGAAAGCAAGAGAAAGAGGGGAGGGAGGTACCAGGCTCTTTTTAACAATCAAATCTGGGGGAACTAATTGAGTGAAAGCTCACCCGAAGGAAGGGCATTAATCTACTCATGAGGGATCCACTCTGACCCAAACACCTCCCTTTATGCCCCATCTTCAACATAGGGGACCAAGTTTCCACACTAGGTTGGGAAAAGACAAACATCCAAACCATAGCAACACTACGTTCTAATCTCTTACCTGCTTTTTATTTCTAACTGTTATTATTTATCAAAACTTGCAACAATATTATAACAGATAAGATGCCCAATTATTAAGGTATCACATTATTTTGAGGATAGTGGAAAACATTTTTAGATGTACCTGTATTGTTAAAAATGGATACAGGTTAAGCATACCTAAACTAAAAATCCAAAATCTGAAACTTTTTGAGTCCTGGTATGATGCCATAAGTGGAAAATCCTACACCTGACCTTGTAAAATAGGTTGCAGTTAAAACTTTGTTCCATAAACAAATTCTTTACAATATTGTACACAATTACTTTCAGGCTGTGTATAAAAGTTGTAAGTGAAGAATAAATGAATTTCGTGTTTAAACTTGGGTCTCATCACCAAGATATCTCATTATGTATATGCAAATATGCCAAATTAAAAAAGAAAATCAAAATTCAAAACACTTTGGTCCCAAGCCTTTTGGATAAGTGATACACAACCTGTTCTGAAATAATATGGTCCCAAACAATCACAAAGCAGTAGCTTCCTAACTTATCTCTATCCACTTCCCTTCTCTTTGAAAATCATAATTTTAGCCAGCCCTTATTGGAGAACAGAATTAGGCAAACTGGCAATCAACTGCCAGTTGCACTATATCTGAATAACAGTCATCTCAGGTGAATATTTCTGGGTTTTACTTCATTCGACAGTTATGTATTCAATTATTTGTTGGCTTTAATCCCACACTACAATGTAGGCTCCATGAGGACAAGAACTTTGCTTAGTTCACTGCTTAATATCCAGTGCAATAACAGTAGAGGCTCAATAAGTACATGCTAAAACAATTACTGGATTGATTTGATTGCTATGGAATATGCTAGGGTGTGACTTATGTTTCTAAGAGGACTTCAGAGGGCCCCGGGCACTTTCCCTACCCACAAAATGCTTGTAGATTTTAGAAAAGTTGCCTTTGAGAATAGAAAAAGAGGCTTCTCAGTCATGGACAGAGTTTAAAAAAGCATCTGAAGTATGAGACAAAGCAGCAGTCAAATGAGTCATTTCTAGAATAGCATCTCTCATTCCATCATCATGCAGTGAGTTTCCAACACTAGATTCATGTTCTTCTGATAATGTCATTTTTAAATTGACAATGATTGGAAATATTCCAAGAATATTCTCTTTTACTTAGGAAGTTAAAATGGAATGGAAAAAAATGTCCCAAATGTTGCCATGCATATAAAATATAATCTACCCAAAGAAAGAGCAAAGGACTGATATTTGACCACTGCATACTTGGAAAGTACAGTTCCAAAAGAAACAATGAAAAAACATATAGAAAAAAATCAGGCGGATTGATATATTATTTGGCTTTGGAAAATTTTAAACATGAAAAAATAATAATCCCACCATACTTGATATGCTTAATGCTTACTTATCATACCAATGTTAAAATCTGTAGGATTTTCCTTCTAAGCACTCTTGCATTCAAAATATAACTAAAGAGCATTGCAATTACATTTACTCAAAGAAATAGATTCTGTAGATTGTCCCTGATTATCTTCTTTCCTCACTTATTGTGCTGCCTCTCCCTTCATGCCTTTGCAGACTAAGAAAAAAATCCAGTTTTATTTCATATTTCTGACCTTCATGATGGTGTTGGCCCCATAATATGATACTTCTTCGACAAATAAAACATGTGAAGTGCCAAGGTTATGTTATATTTTAATACAGTAAAATGTAAGCAATAATACCTTAATTGTTTGTGTGTACTAGTATATTACCCACTGTTGGAATAGGAAATCAGACTTAGCTAGTACAGATACCCCTACCTCCTCCCCAACAGATACTAAACATAAGAATATAATCATCATTCATTTTTGGGCATGAATATCTTTTTTTCCTCCTAGATAGGAGAAAAGCATTTGGTTGTAAAAGAGACATGAAGGACAGAAGTTGAGTATGGTATGGCTTGAATGTATGGTATGGCTTCCTTTCAGTGTGACTCCTCAGGCTGGGTTTGAGCAACTGTGGTTAAATAATGAAGGACAGAACTCAAGCATACTATTTGCATATGAGACAGCATAAGGGTAAGGACAAGGATTTGTGAATCAGAAGTCAAAAGACTGTTCAAAAGTGAATTATTAGATTCTGGTCATAAGCAGGACTGCTTCAGTGCCTTAAGGATATAGCCTGGCAAGGATGGGAAATGGTCATTCTTTCTATGCCTGTCCAGAACTCATTGGTAGCTTCTATCTCTGTGGATTATAAATTTTGGGTGCATGGTAGAAACAAAGTGCTTGGCACAAACACTTGTGATTTCACAAGAGATGCCATCATTTAGTGTTCTTAATGTGGCTTTTTTGATCTCATATGTTAATTAGAATGTAATAGCTATGAGGGTAAGTGATGTGCCTATTGTGTTTAGCACTCTAGTCAGGTGCCTAGAACCATGCTCAGGCCAGAATATCTCCTTGATAAATATCAGTAAACAAATGAATGAAGTGCAAGTAGAAAATACTACTTAAGTGCTCTTCCTGGCCTGACTGGTACTATGTACTAAGGCACTAATTAAGAAACATAAAGTGGCTGAATAGATAAACCACACAAGACCAAACTATATGCTATCTACAAGAAATTTACTTCACCTGTAAGGACACAAATAGACTGAAATTGACAGATGGAAAAAATATTCCATACAAATGGAAACCAAAAAGTAGCAGGAGTAACTATACTTATATCAAATAAAATGGACTTTAAGTAAAAAAAACTATAAAAAGATGGAAAAGACCACAGGTCAATACAGAAAGAGGAAATAATAAATGTAAAAATATATGTATCCAATATTGATGCACCTAAATACATGAAGCAAATGTTAATAGACCAAATGGAGAGCTAGAATGCAATGCAGTGATAGTATGAGACTTCAGCATCCCACTGTTCTGCAATGGATTGATCATTCACACAGAAACTCAACAAAGAAATATAGAATTTAAACTGGACTCTAGACTAAATGGACCCAACAGATATTTAAAAAACATTCCATCCAACATCTGCAGGATACGTGAAAATTAACCAGCATAACTTGAAATACTGATGGGTCAATCAATAAATTTAAAAATAAATTTAAAAATTCCTGAGATGAATGAAAATGGAAACACAATATACCAAAACCTATAATGAAACAGAGTATAAGCAGTTCTAAAAAAAGAAGTTTACAGTAATAAACATCTACATGAAAGAAGTAGAAAGATTTCAACTAAAGGAGCTAATGTTGTACCTCAAGAACCTAGAAAAACAACAACAAACCAAACACAAAATTAGGAGAAGGAAATAAATAATAAAGATTAGAGAAGAAAAAAACTAAATAGATAAGAAAAATATAAAAAACAGTGAGATAAAGAGTTGGGCTTTTAAGAGCTAAAAAGTTGACAAATCTTTAACAAATTAAGAAAAAAGAGACAAGACTCAAATAAATTCAGGTGTGAAAAAGGAGATGTTACAACTGATATCACAGAAATTAAAAAGATCATTAAATAATATTATTAACAACCATACACCAACAAATTGGAAAACCTAGGGGATATGGACAAATTCTTAGACACATGTAATCTACCAAAATTGAATCACAAAGATAAAAAAAAAAACTTTAACAAACTAATAATGATTAATGAGATTAAATCAGTAACAAAGAGTCTCCCATAAGAGAAAAGTCCAGGATCTGATGAAGATCCTGGACTCAGTTCTACTAAACATTCAAGGAAGAAAAAATACCAATTATTCTAAAACTATTCAAAAATATTAGAGTGGAAAGAATTCTTCCAAACCCATTATATGAGGTCAGCATTACTCTGCTACCAAAATCAGATAGGGATGCAACATAAAAAGATAACTTCAGACAAATAAACCTGATGAACATGCATGTAAAATTCCTCAACAAAATCCAAGCCAACTAAATCCAAGAGAACATCAAAAAGGTTATTCAGTAATATCAGGTGGGGTTTATCCCAGCAATGCAAAGATGTTTCAACATATGCAAATCAATAAACATGATACATTATATCAACAGAGTGAAGGACAAAAACCATATGATTATCTCAATAGAAGAAGAAAAAGCATTTGATAAAAATCAACATCACTTATGATAACATCTATAACATCCCTTTATAATAAATATTCCCAACTAATTATTTATAGGAGGAACATAACTCAGCACAATAAAGGCTGCACATGACAAACCCACAACTAACATTATACCGAATGAGGAAATGTTAAAAGTTTTACTTCTGAAATCTAGACTAAGCCAATGATGACTATTTTCACCACTTTTCTTCAACATAGTACTAGATGTCATAGCCTGAGCAATTAGGCAAAAGAAATAAGTAAATTGGAAAGAAGAAAGTCAAATTATCCCTCTTTGCAGACAGCATGATCTTTATATGCATAGAATACCCTACAGATTCCACCAAAAAAAGGGTCAAGACTAACAAATGAATTCAGTAAAGTTACAGGATACAAACTCACCATACAATAATTAGTAGCATTTATATACGCCAGTAACAAACTACATGACAAAGAAATCAAGAGATTAATCTCATTTACAATAGCTGCAAAAAACCTGTAAGAATAAATTTGACAGCTTTGTTCTTTTTGCTTAGGATTGCCTTGGTTATTCAGGCTCTTTTTTGGTTCCATATGAATTTTTTAATAGTTTCTTCCAGTCTGTGAAGAATGTCAATGGTAGTTTAATGAGAAAAACATTGAATCTATAAATTGCTTTGGGTAGTATGTCATTGTAATGTTATCGATTTTCCTGCCTATGATCATGGAATGTTTTTTGCTTTTGTTTGTGTCATGTATGATTTATTTTACCAGAGATTTGCAGTTCTACTTGTAGAACTTATCAGTGTAAGAAGCTCTGAGGCTGAGATGATGAGGTTTTCTAGATATAGGATCATGTCATCTGCAAACAGGAATAGCTTGACTTCCTCCCTTAATATTTGAATGCCTTTTATTTCTTTCTCTTGCCTCATTGTGCTGGCCAGAACTTTCAACACTTTGTTTAATAGGAGTGATGACAGAGGGCATCTTTTTGTTGAGCCAGTTTTCAAGGGGAATGCTCCCAGCTTTTCCCCATTTAGTAAGATGTTGGTGGTGAGTCTATCATATATATTTTTATTATTTTAAGGTTTGTTCTTTCAATACCTAGTTCATTTAGAGTTTTTTTTTTATCATGAAGTGATGCTGAATTTTATCAAAAGCCTTTCCTGCATCTATGAGATAACCATGTGTTTGTTTTCTATAGCTCAGTTTATATGATGAATCACATTTATTGATTTGTGTATGTTGAACCAACCTTGCATTCTTGGGATGAAGCCTATTTAATCATGGTGGATAAGCTTTTTGATGTGCTGCTGGAGTCAGTTTGCTAGTGTTTTGTCAAGGATTTTTGCATCAATGTTCATCAAAGATATTGGCCTGAAGTTTTCTTTTTTGTTATCTTTGTATTTCTGTCAGGATTTGGTATAAGGAGGATGCTGGCCTAATGTAATGAGTTAGGGAGGAATCTCTCCTTTTCAATTTTTTGGAATAGTGTCAGTAGGTATGGTACAGGATCTTCTTAGTACACCTGGTAGAATTCAGCTGTGAATCCATCTGGTCCTGGGCTTTTTTAGGTTGATAGGCTATTTATTACTCCCTCAATTTCAGAACTCATTATTGGTCTGATCAGGGATTTGACTTCTTCCTGGTTCAGTCTTAGGAGTGTGTATGTGTACAGAAATTTATCTATTACTTCTAGATTTTCTATTTTATGTGCATAGAAGTGTTCATAATATTCTCTGATGGTTGTTTGTATTTCTGTGGGGTCATTGGTAATATCCCCCTCATCATTTCTGATTGTATTTATTTGAATCTTTTCTGTTTTTTACTTTATTATTCTAGCTAATAGTCTATTTTATTAATTTTTTTCAGAAAAACAGCTTCTGGATTCATTGATCTTTTCAGTGGTTTTTAGTGTCCCTGTCTCCTTCAGTTCAGATCTGATTTTGGTTATTTCTTGTCTTTTGCTAGCTTTGGGATTTGTTTAGTATTGGTTCTCTAGTTCTTTTAGTTGCAATGTTGGGTTGTTGACTTGATATCTTTCTAACTTTTTGATGTGGTTTTTTAGTGCTATAAATTTCCCTCTTAACAATATCTTAACTGTTTCCCAGAGATTTTGGTATATTGTGTCTTTCTTCTCATTAGTTTCAAAGAAATTCTTGATTTCTGCCTGCATTTCATTATTTACTCAAAAGTCATTCTAGAGCAGGTTATTCAACTTCCATATAATTGTATAGTTTTGAGTAAATTTCTTAGACTTGAGTTTTAATATGATTCTTTTGTGGTCTGAGAGACTGTTTGTTATTATTTTAGTTCTTTTGCATTTGCTGAGGAGTGTTTTACTTCCGATTATGTTATCAATTTTAGAGTAAGTTCCATATGCCAATGAGAAGATTGTATATTCTGTTCTTTGGGGTGGAGAGTTCTCTATATGCACTGAGTTCAGGTCCTGAATATCTTTGTTAATTTTCTGTCTCAGTGATCTAATACTGTCAGTGGGGTGTTAAATTTCCCCACTATAATTGTGTGGTAGTCTATGTATCTTTGAAGGTCTTTAAGAACTTGCTTTATGAATCTGGGTGCTCTTGTATTAGGTGCAAATATATTTAGGATAGTAAATCTTCTTGGTGAATCTAAACCTTTACCATTATGTAGGCCTTTTTGGCTTTTTTGATCTTTGATGGTTTAAAGTCTGTTTTGTCAGACACTAGGATTGCAACCTCTGCTTTTTTCTGTTTTCTATTTGCTTGGTAGATTTTCCTCCATCTCTTTATTTTGAGACTTTTTGTGTCATTGCATGAGAGATGGGTCTCTTGAAGACAGCATACTAATGGGTCTTGGTTCTTTATCCAGATTGCCACTCTGTGTCTTTTAACTGTGGCATTTAGCCCATCCAGGTTAGTATTGTTATGTGTGGATTTGATCCATTCATCATGATGTTAGGTTGTTATCTTGCAGACTTGTTTTCATGATTGCTTTATAGTGTCACTGATCTCTAAACTTCAGTGTTTTTGTAGTGGCTGCCAATGGGCTTTCCTTTCTGTATTTAGTGCTTCCTTTAGGAGCTCTTACAAGGCAGGTCTGGTGGTAACAAATTCCCTCAGCATTTGCTTGTTTGAAAAGGATCTTATTTTTCCTTTGCATATGAAGTTTAGTTTGGCTGAATATGAAGTTCTGGATTGGAATTTTTTTCCTTTAAAAACATTGAATATTGGCCCCCAATCTCTTCTAGCTTGTAGGATTTCCACTGAGATGTCCGCTGTTAGTCTGATGGGCTTCCCTTTGGAGGTAACCTGGTCTTTCTCTCTAGCTGACCTTAACATTTTTTTCTTTCATTTCAACCTTGGAGAATCTGATGATTATGTGTCTTTGAAATGATCTTCTCCTGGAGTATCTTACTGGGGTTCTCTGCGTTTTCTGAAATTGAATGTTGGCCTTTCTAGCTAGGTTGGGAAAGTTCTCATGGATGATAGCCTTAAATATGTTTTCCAACTTGGTTCCATTCTTCCCATCTCTTTCAGGTGCTGGGATGATTGGCTAGCCATATGTAGAGCAATGAAAATGGACCCCTTTCTTACACTGTATATAAACATTAACTCAAGGTGGATAAAAGACTTAAATGTAAAACCCATTCAGGACATAAGCATGGGCAAAGATTTCATTATAAAGTTGCCAAAAGCAATTGTTAACAAAAGAAAAATTGACAAATGATATCTAATTAAAGAGTTTCTGCACAGCAAAAGAAACTGTCAACAGAATAAACAGACAACCTGAAGAACAGAAGAAAATTTTTGCAAATTATGCATCAAAGGTCTAATGTCCATAATCTATAAGTAACTTAAATAAATTTTTACAAAAAAAATCCAGAAAAAAGTGGGCAAAGTACATAAACAGACTCTTCAAAAGGAGATTTACAAGCAGCTAATAATTATATTTAGAAAAGCTCAACATTAGTGTTTATTAGAGAAACACAAATGAAAGCCACAATGTGATGCCATCTAACGCCAGTCAGAATGGTCATTAAAAATAAAAAAATAACAGATGCTAGTGAGATTGTGGAGAAAAAGGAATACACAAGGAATACACTTTTACATTGTTGGTGGGAGTGTAAATTAGTTCAGCCATTGTAGAAGACAGTGTGGCAATTCCTCAAAGATCTAAAGACTGAAATATCATTCAACACAGCAATCCCATTACCACATATATACCCAAAGGAATATAAATTATTCTATTATAAAGACACATACTGTGGTGGTGTGTGTCTGCAATCCCAGCTACTTTGGAGGTTAAGGCAGGAGAATCACTTGAACCTGGGAGACAGAGTTTGCAGTGAGTTGAGATCATGCCACTGTAGTACAGCCTGGGTGAAAGAGTGAGACTCCATCTCAAAAAAAAAAAAAAGACACATGGATACATGCATGCATATGATCATTGCAGAACTATTCACAATAGCAAAGACATGAAAGCAACCTAAATGTCCATCAATGATTGACTGGATAAAGATGTGTTACAAATACACCATGGAATAATACGCATACATAAAAATGAATGACATCGTGTCCTTTGCAGGAACATGGATGGATCTGGAGGCCATTATCCTTAGCAAACTAACACAGGAACAGAAAACCAAATACCATATACAAAAGTGGGAGCTACATGATGAGACACATGGACACTGAGAGGGGAACAACACACACTGGGGCCTTCTGAAGAGTGGAGGGTAGGAGTAGGGAGAGGTTCAGGAAAAACAACTAATGGGTACAAAGTTAATACCTGGTTAGTAAGATAATCTGTACAACAAGCCCCCATGACACAATTTTACCTATGTTGCAAACCTGCACTTGTACCCCTGAACTTAGTTAAAAAATAAAAAAGGATAAAATTTATAAAAGTTGTCTATAAAAAGTATAAAAGATCTCTACTATTACAAAATCCAAAACATATATGAAAATATGGAAGAGAATACAAACAAATGGAAAGTCATCCTATCTTCATCCTATGAAGTGGAAGAATTAATATTGTTAAAATGTTCATACTACCAAAAGAAATATACAAATTCAATGCTATCCCTAACAAAATACCAAGACATTATTCATAGAAATGGAAAAATAATCCTAAAATATGTATGGAACCATGGAAGACCCCAGATAGCCAAAGCAGCCTTGAGCAAAAAGAACAAAGAGACAGCAAACTACCTGACTTCAAGAAACACTATATAGTCATAATAAACAAGACAGCAAGTTACTGGCATAAAAACAGACACCAGAGAAACAGAATAGGGAACCCAGATATAAATTCTTGCATTTACAGCCAACTGATTTTTGCCAAAGGCACCAAGAACACACACTGGGGTAAGGGCAGTCTCTTTAATAAATTGTGCTTGGAAAATGTGATAGCCATAGGCAAAAGAATAAAACTAGACCCCTGTCTCTTACCATATACAAAAATCAACTAGAAATGAATAAGAGTTAAATCTAACACCCAAAACTCTGAAACTACTAGAAAAAAATAACATAGGAAAACACTTCATGATATTGTTCTGGGGAAGGATTTTTTTGTCAAGACCTCAAAAGAATAGGCAACAAAAGCAAAAATAGGCAAATGGGATTTTGTCAATCCACAAAGCCTCTGCCCAGCAAAGGAAACAATCATCAGAATGAAAAGATAATTTAAAGAATGGGAGAAAATGTTTGCAAACTATGTATCTGACAAATGATTCATGTTTAGAATGTATAAGGACCATAACTCAATAGCAAAAAAATCCTAATAATCCTGTTGAAAACTGGGTGAAAGATCTGAATAGATATTTTTCAACAGAAGATATGCAAATAGCGAATAAGTGTCACATTTATGACTAGTGTTCCATTATTGGAATGCTAAGTGTGTGGGAGTTATTTATATCCCACTGCTTAAGGTCATCACCAAGGTCTGATTGCAAAAATTCAAACAATTGCAACCTCAGGCATAAATGGGTTAAAAACATGCTCATCATCACAAACATCAGGAAAGTACACATCAAATGAGACATTATTTCACCTTAGTTAGAATAACTATTACCGAAAAGACAAAAAAATAACAAATATTGGCAAGAATGTGGAGAAAGGAAAGCTCTTGGGAATGTAAACTAGTAGAGCCATTATGGAAAACAGTATGGAGGTTCCTCAAAAAATTAAGTATGTAACTATCATATGATCCACAAATCCCACTGCTGTATATATATGCCAAGGATTTAACATAGGTATGTCAAGGAGGCGCCTGCAATCCACGTTTAGTATAGCCATTATGGAAAAACCATATGGAGGTTCCTCAAAAAATTAAATATAGAACTACCATACAATCCAGTAATTCCACTACTAGGCATTTATCCAAGGAAACTATATCGGTATATTGAAGAGATACTTGCATTCCAATGTGATTTATGATAAACACTTGCTTTCCTTTTGGGGTCTGGAACTTCAATAACCATAGTCAGTCACATAGACTTTACGTCCCTACAGAACCAATCCGTAATAAAAATCCTGTATTTCTAGGCTAGGTGAGTTTCCCTGTCAAAAAACACTTTGCACATGTTGTCAAAACTTACTGATGGATGAATTAAGTGTGTGCTTTGCAATTCTACTGGGAGGGCACTCCTGGAAACTTGTGCCTAATGTGCTCTAGTTATGCCCCATTTATTCCTTTGCTGCTTCTGTTTTGTATTCTTTCACTGTAATAAATTGTAACTGTGAATACAATGACGACCATTTCTTGTGGGTTATATTATCAAATCACCAAACGTGAGGGTGATCCTGGGGATACCTTCCATAATAGTTTTAACCTAAAAAATAAATGAAGGAAACAAGAAATAAAAAGCAAATACAGTTACTCAATAGTGAAAAGAGTAATCAATCAAATATATCTATTTATATCATTTTGCAAATTTTTTCTATATGTATGAGTTGAAGAATTTTTTACATACAACATATGTATTCTTCAAATCATAAATGCTTCAAACCATAGCCATAGAGAAAATATAATAATTTATATATTGTACATTTTTATATTAATAACTAAAATATGTAGGTTAGTTTTATAAAAACATACAATAAAATTATGCTTTTTTTTTGGAGACATGAATTAGTCTTGTCCATATAGGGTCCTTGGAAAGAGGTAATGAACATTGATTCCTTTCATTCCAGAATGCTATTAAGATGAAACTCCCTAGGCTTGTATAGGCTCATACTTTTGCTGAATCGTTTTTATTTTATTATGTTTTTTAGAGATTGGAGTCTTTCTATGTTGATCAGGCTCATCTCAAACTCCTGGCCTCAAGTCATCCTCCTGCCTCTGCCTTCAGAGTCACTGAGATTACAAGTGTGATTCACTGCACCTGGCTTGTTGGAGCTTACAGTCTTATTAATCTATGCTTCTAAACAGAGGCCTCTTCTCACTGCTCATTTCCCTTTAAGCAGTTTTACTATGTATCAAGAACCAATATTTTATGGGGCAGAAAATCTCCCTACCTACTAAAACTTCAACATTACAACAAAATGCCTGTACTTCATGCTTGACTTAAATGGAAGATATTTTTTCTTTTCCTCATAAAATAGAAGTTTATTTTTAAATCTATACAAATTATAATGACATTTGGGTACAGTCATTTACAGTATAAAGACATCCTGCTTACTGTCATTTGAACTATTTATATGATATTTATAAGCCAAATGCCTTCTACATTTATTTACATTGTTTGACCAATTATTCTGATATTTATGGGTCCTCATTATTGCTTCAGTGGAATACTTATTCACCCACATTCAGAGCATTGATACTTGGCTGACAGCTTTTATTTACATCAGCTTTGATATCTTCCACTTTCATACACTTCTGGGGCACAATCTCATAAGCACAACTGAGGTTTGTCATCATCAGATTCTTTCAACTTCATTTACGGTCACCATTTTTCTTTCTTACCATCTCCTTGAATTCTAAAACTCTCGCACATCCATTCATCAAGTATATAACAACACTCAAAGAATCCACCCATTTCCTTTGTATGTTTATTTACTTTCCTTCTTTCATTCTCTACCTCTCATAGCATCTATCTGAGGCACATCTATTTAAGCATTTTATAGCCAGCAGTCACAACTTTCTTATTTGTCTCACTGCTGAATGTACTCTGACAATAGCCTGCTTAAATCCAGCTGTCATTCCACTTTTGATTACTGCTAGAGTGCTGCTATGAAATTTGATGGCACAATAACAGGCAATATTTAATTTCAGTTGGCTACTTATTAGATTTTCCTATAAATCACCAATAGCATATATTTGAGTATTGAAAACACACATGTATAGCATCTATTGCCAGAGCCTACATGTCTTTTAGAGTCTGTTCTGTGATAATGACTATACCTATCACATTGTAATTTTAATTATGACACTTGTCTTCATGACTGTATATAATTAAGCCTATACTCAAGTTAAAAAGAGGTGAACATAAGATTTTAATAAATTCAAAGTCATAATCAATAAGATATTTAATTTTAGAGAGAGAATGGTTAGCCTTCAGATTTATTTAAAATATAGTTAGGTTCAAATCTAACTGCAGGAATGATCAAATCTAATGTGCAATTTATTTTATGGTGGCTAATATCAAGGTAAAGGTAACATTTCCAAATAAAACACTGTCAATTTATGCTTAGATTTTAAATACATTGTAATTTTCTCCAACTCACAAACATCCCACCCACCATTTTAAAATTGGTATTAAGTGTATATTTTCTTTAAAGTCCATAATTTAAAATGTGGCTTTACACTTTTTTAATCAAAACATTTTAATTATTTTGGCTAAAGTTTATTTTAAGATGTTCTTAGAGGTGAGGCTCATTTTCTCAATAAACAAGAATTGATTACTACTTATGAGAGTGTCTACAGTGTAGTGCCTTAAGGAATTATCTAAACAGAACAGCCATTAGTACATTAGCAGAACATAGCCTATTATCAATCAATGCATAGCAAGTTAGGTAGTCATGTCAAATTTCTTTGGCAGAGGAACTGAACTGGAGATTTTCATTATAGGCAGAGGAAAGGTAATTGATTTTGACTTTGGACATTTCAAATAAATATCAGATAGTTCATTTCTGTTGATGTAGCTATTTTTCAGACCATTATTATTAATTAAGTATTAAATTACATATATACCCCAATTTGAATTTTTTTCCTAGAATTATCAGAGCCAATTAGGATAAAAGCTGAAAAAGAAACTTAGTTTAATCTTCTTTTGGAATAATTTTACATAAAGAAGAACAATAGTGATTGAATCATCATCGCCAATTTAAAATTATCATGAGAAGTATAAAACAGTTACCTAGAAATTCAAAATTGCCAATGGAGAAATATTTGCCTCATACTGGTGAGCATTTACAGCCTAAAAAGTTTGTTTTTAAGCTAAAATGTTATCCAGCAATGCATTAAGAAACACACTAGAATAATATTCAGAAAGTAAATGCAATAAAAAGTGTTGTCATCTTTCTTTTAAAGTGATATTTCAATAAGCTTAGTACCCCCCAAAAAAAGGTAGTGTTGTATAAGACATTGGCACTAATATATTCAAATCAAACTGAATATTATTATTTAATTATAAAAAATTATTTTCCATATACTCAACTCAATATAAATCAATTATTTAAGAGACATATATGACTTGAAATACTTAAACCACCATCACTTTTATTTTCTTTTAAAAGAAAAATAATTACCTACAGAGGCAAGTTTATAAATTTAGTTATAAGATTAAAAGTCAATGCATTACTGATCTTTCAACATTCTCTAAAAATTGTCATTTAAATAGTGATTACAGAGTTTTATTTCTGCCAATAATAAATGTGTCAGAAATATAACAGGTTAGTCTTACCATACCAGCAGTTAGAAAATTACCTCTGTCTTAATATACCATAAAATTTTATTTGAAAGCCATTGAGAAGGAATAAATATGGGACCCTATTATTTAATTTTTATATTCACTTTTTCAGAGAATATCTTCACTTTAAAATATGTGTTTTTAAATTTTATAGGCAGTACTTAGCTTCCTAATGTAAAATTCACTTCCCACTGTTACCCCATGAATAATTCTGGTATGGAAAGCTACCTCAGTAAATCTCTCATACATCTCAAGTAAGAAGTACTTCCATTTGTATCTGCTTATCCAAGAGAGATGAGTAGTTAACATCGAGTATTGCTGTAAGAATTCCTAAAGCTCATATTTAAACACAGACAGCAAACACATGGTCTTCTATTTTTCTGCCACCTCTAAAGCATCAAAATATTATACTGGCTTGGGTAGTAAATATTATTCAATGCATTAGGTTATTCTGGTATCAATTTAAATATACACAAATAATGGCTCAAACAAGTAAACAATTTTAAAAAACCAACACTTTATGTGAAATGTGGAAAATTAATGACTCCCCAATGTAAAAGAAATTAAAGCAAAGGAACTTAGAAAGAAGTGTCCAAGTTTAAAAATAAACTAAAAGTTTACCGAAAACTCAAAAATTGTTTTTCTACCTAAAGACCTGCTTTTACCCATGAAGTTTTAACTGTTATAAAACTTGTCCGCCCAAAACAAACAGAAAAAAAAATTTGAAAAATAAACAAAACAACAATTTACAGACATTGGACAACAAGCAGCAGAGGACTGTCATGCATGTAAAAAGGGAAATAAAGTGTTTTATATAATCCTAGTTTTCTGTCAGGAGGCAATTTAGCAACTACAATTCAGAAAGAAAACACAAACTGAATCAAAGGTTTTGCCACACTTAGGAGGCAGAGATCCGAGTTGAGGGACACTAAGGTTCCTAGAATTTGCAAGACAGAGAAATGAAGAAGAGGAAGCTATAAAGAGACAGTTCCACAAAGAGCTTCAGACACACAGAGCTACCCATGAGTCTATGGTTGAGTAACAATTGGCACACAAAACTCCATGAGTCTGGGCAAGGAACAATTGATAAAGAAAATTCACCATGAATGTATAAGCTAAATAATTTTATTTTCTCACAAAGTGCTGCAAATCTTTTGAGTATCCACTAGCCAGTAAAGTGACATCATTGAATATATGCAGATTGTCCTAGGGACCTCAGAAGAGCCACATATTTGTAGTGGAGCTACTCAGCCCTAGAGTAAAGGCTACTCTAGACTTTACTTTAGAAAGCTAAAAAACGTACATTGAAAACAATTAAGTTGATGTGGATAACATCAGTCTAACCTATGTCTAATTCTATTGTCTAGACAGGCATGTGTGGAAGACAAAAAATATTTAAATAAATGACAGCTGAGAAATTACCACATTTAATAGAAAGCATAACGCAATGGATCCAAGAAGGTCAATAAAGCTTAAGGAAGATAAACACAAACAAAATCACGTTAAAGCATGTCATAATGAAGTTGTTATAAGCCAGATAAAAAGCCAATTTAAAGCCTTCAAAATACTTATTACATTCAGAGGAAGAAAGATAAGAACAATTACAAGAACAATTATTGATCCTATTCTCAATAATACTACAACGTAACTATTAGTGAAACTATTTTTTTAAAATTATGTAAAATGTCTGGAAAATTTTCTAAGACCATATAGCATATGGGAAAAAAGTTTGCTCAAAAGCCTGCTGAATTTCATTGAGAATCCTTGGCATTTCAGTCACAATCTGCTTCCTTTATCCCTCTCTTTAAGATCTGTTTTGGAAGTTCTACCCTGTGTATTCTATTACGGGAACGTGTGGTCAGAAGACAGAGGCTCCCTTGACCCCCATCTCTCAATCTATATCTGATTTCACCCTGGGTAGGATAGAGTGCCAGTATTTTTCATTCCACCTCCAGACTCAGTTGCAAAAGCTTAATTCTCAGCAATCCTGGTAGAAAAGACTGGGTCTCACTTCTCCCACCCAGCCAGTCCATGTAAGGTTGAGATTCTACATCAGTCACAGCATGCTGAGAATATTGTGGCTCCTATTTCCCCTGCCCCACCTTGCTCTTCAGATGGAGGTTTCACAATGGTTGGGGAAAGTCAGAACTGCAGGGCTGCCACCTTTACCTAGTTATTGGGGAGTAATTCCAGAAAAATGAGTCTGGCCTCTAGCTTTTGTGCAATGGCACAGGAGTTTAGACAGGGAGAGAGGCAGACCAGAAAAATGAACAAAACTGCAGCTTAGCCTGAGAGGGCTGCTTCTATTTAGAACAGAATTTGAAGAGCTCCATGTGCAAGATTGTTATTTTCAATCTTACACATGGAGCTCTTCAAATTCTGTTTTAAATAGAAGAATTTGTAGAAGTCTTGGTGGGGAACAATTAAGAAGAAATGTCAGCTCCAGAATAAAAGCAAATATGGCAGAACAGCCTGTTTAATAGAAAAAATGAGGGAGACAGCTAAGAATAGGTCTCCTGCAATCCCATTCAACTTCAGTGTTTGAGAAGGCTGTGCACAGGCACTAAGCTGCACCTACTCAAGGGCAATCAGAACAGAATGCATGGAGTGTACTTGAGAGGATTATGTAAGCCATACAAAAAAATCATCAATAGAGAGCGAAAGCCTCACTGGTCCGTGAAGTTTTAACCCTACTTCTGACCACAAACTGATTGAACAATAAGCCATTCTGATGGAGGAGTGACTACCAGGAATATAGGCTTAAAAATAAAATAAAAGCAGTAATTATTGGCTGCCTTGAAAAATTTGTGCATGAGCAAAACTGCAATGTCTCAGAAATTTTCACAAGGGAAGCTATAAGCTTTTAATTCTGGGTTGACCATACAGCAAAAAAAAGAAAAAAGAAAAAAAATTATCTCTCAGAGCTGTAAAAACAGCCTTTTCTCCTCAAATCACTCTCACATTCAAGGCTTAAAGGCAGAAATCCAACTGGCAAAGGGGATTTGGGCACAATATTTGACCCATAAATGTTTATATCAATCCAGGGACTACTTCTAGACAATAGCCCTTGGATTGATGCAAGCATTTATTAGTCAAAGATTGGCTAAAAGACCATAAAAAGGGTAACAAATACAAGGAAGGATGTCAGGGGCTACACAACAGAGAGTAAACAGACTTTACGGAATTAGTACCACCAGGTCACTAAGAAAGTAAACAAATAGCCAAGCAGGTAACAGTAACCCTCTGGATCAGTGAGTAGAGGTGGGATCAGTCTCAATAATGACTCAATGTAAGACCTAATATTTTCTATTTTCAATGATAATAACAGCAACAAAAGTGTGACAAGGGCACGGGGAAAAAATGCAGGCAATAGGTATGGCCTTTGAAGAAATTCAAACGTTAGGTTCAGCAGAAAAAACTTCAAAGCAGATATTATAGATATGTTCAAATAATTAAAGTCAATGATGCTTAGAGAAGTAAAGGAAGACTTGATAGTAATGTCTTACAAAATATATGCTATCAATAAAGACAGGAAAATTATAAAAAAGAGCCAAATGAAAATTTTGGAGTTAAAAATATACAGTAACTAAATGAAAAATTCACTAGATGATGTTATCAGTAGGTTTGAGGTGGCCGAAGAAATAATCAGTAAAGTTGAGGCTAAGAGACTATACAATCTCTTAGATTAGAGAATAAATAGAAATAAACAGAGCCTCAGAGAAATGCGGTATACCAATAAGTGTTGCAACATGATATGAGTATAACTAGAGGAGTACAGAGAGGGACAGAAAAATATTCAAAGAAATAAAGACTGAAAACTTGCCAAATTTGGGAAAAAATCTTAACACATCCAAGAAGCACAATGAACACTAGGTAGAATAAATGCACAGACCCACACTCAGATACACTAAAGTCATATTGTTAAAAAAAAAAAAAAAAGCTAGGTGGGGCATGGTTGCTCATGCCTGTAACCCCAACACTTTGGGAGGACAAGGTGGGTGGATTGCTTGAGCTCAAGAGTTAAAGACTAGCCGAGGTAACATGGTGAAAACTTGTCACTACAAAATATTAGCTGGGTGTGGTGTCATGCACCTGTAGCTACCCAGGAGGCTGGAGTGGGACAATTGATTGAGCCCAGGAGGTCAAGGCTGCAGTAAGCCGTGATCATACCACTGAACTCCAGCCTGGGTGAAAGAGAAAAACCTTGTCTCAAAAAAAAAAAAAAAAAAAAAAGGAAAGAATAAATAGCTAAATTCTAATTGCATACATTTGAGCCAGAAGGATGACATATTCAAAGTGCTGAAAAAAGAAATATGTGATCAAAAGTTTTATATCTAGCAAAGCTCTTTCAAAAGATGAAGGCAAAATAAAGACATCCTTATGGAAACAAAACTGAAATAACTGGCTGGTAGCTGACCTGCCTTATAAAATATGTTGGAGGAAATTCTTCAGACTGAAATTAAGTGATTAAGTGATTCTGGGCAGTCACTCAAATCCAAATAAGAAGCAAAGAGTCATGGAAAAGTTAATTATTTATAGAATTACAAAATAGAGTATAGTGGCACATATATTTTTCCTTCCTTTTCTCAGCTAATTTAGGTAATTGCATAAATCTATATTTTCTAGTTTCTTCATGATTTTCATATTTGACGGAGAATGTACATTACATGATTAGAATCCATTTTAATATTTAAGGCTTGTTTTATGGTCTAACACATAGTCTGTTCTGGAGAATAGTCTACATACATTACATGTTGAGATGAAAATATAATCTGCTGTTGGATAAAATGTTCTACAAATGTCTGTTTGGTCTAGTTTGTTTATAATGTTGTTCCAGTCTTCATTTTCTTGTCAATCTTCAGCATAATTCTACCCATTAATAAAAGTAGGGTATGAAGATTTTCAACTACTATTATTGAATAATTGTTTCTTTATTTTATAGTCTACTTTGATATTCATATAGCCACTTTAGCTCCTTTATAATTTTTGTTTTGGTTTATATTTTTTATTCCTTTTACTTTAAACTTGTGCATCTCTGAGTCTAAAATGTGTCCCCTGTAAACCACAAGTAATTGAATCAACTAACTATCGATTGGATTGTTTAATATATTCATTTGTAATATTATTATTTTTGTGGTTGAATTTACATCTGTCATTTTGCTTCTTTTATTCTTTTTGACTTTTTCCTTTTTCTGTCTTTTGTTTATTTCCTATTCTATTGTTAAGAGGATATTTTCTAAAGTTAAATTTTATTCCATTTAATAACTTTTATTTATATACTGGTTATTTTCCTAGTGGTTGCTCTAGATTTTGCAACATGCATCCCATCAAGATCTACCTCAGATTTACAGTGATTGAAGTCCACTGAAATTAAAATCTTTACTCCTGTATAACTCTACTCCATTCCTCTCTCTTTTGATGCTATTGAGATATATATGTAGCATAAACTTTTATAAGTTTGTTATGATTATTTCTTCATATAATCTTATGTGCATACATTTTTAAAAACAAAACCAAAGTTGGAGAACTCATACTTCCTAATTGTAAAACTTACTACAATGTTACAGTATTAAACAAAGTGATGTACTGTCATGAGTATAGACACACAGATTAATGGAATGGAATTATAAATTTATAAATAAGCCTTAGTATTTATGGTAAATTAATTGTTGACAAGGGTGTCAATAATAGCTTTTCAACAAATAGTGCTAGTATAACCGGATATACACATGCAATAGAATGACATTGGACCCCTATCAAACCAAACACAAAAGTTAGCTCAAATGGATTATATACCTAAATATGTATGAGTTAAAACCACAAAACTCTTACAGGAAAAAATAGGTGTATGTCTCCATGGCCTTGGATTAGCCAATGATTTCTTAAATATAAAACCAAAATTACAATCAATGGAATAAAATATACATAAATACATATAAACTCTATTTCATGAAAATTAAAAACTCTTATGCTACAAATATTAACATTAAGTCAAAAGGAAACATACAGAATGGAAAAAAATTTGAATGTCTTAAATCTGACCAGGGACTTCTATCCAGAATTTACAAAGAATTATCAGAACTCAATAATAAAAAGACATATAATCCAATTAAAAATGGGAAAGAGGTTTGAATAGACATTTCCCCAAAGACCATATGCAATGGCCAAAAGCAGAGCAAAGATTAGTGAATAGGGAAATGAAACTCAAGACAATGCTGAAAAATAGCTTCATATCCACTAGCATGGTTGTATTCAAAAACACATAATAACTTGTGTGTTCCATGTAGAGAAATTAGAATATTCATGCCTTATTGGTGGGAATGTAAAAGATTACAGGTTCTTTAAGAAATAGATTTTTCACTTTCTCAAAATTTTCAACATATGACCCATGAATTTCACTTCTACTTATATATTCAAGAGAAGTGAAAACACACTCCCACACAAAAACTATATACAAATGTTCAAAGTAGCATTATTCATGATAGCCAAAGAATGGAAACAGTCCATGTGCCTTTCAACTGATGAGTGGATAAATAAAGTGTTGACTAACCATATAATGGATTCCTATTTGTTAATAAAAAGTGAATAATTACAAATGACTATATCATAGGATTCTATTTTTATAAAATGTTTAGAATAGGCAAATCTATAAGACAGAAAGTAGACTGGTGTTTTCTTACAGGTAGGGGTAGGGTGAGGTTCAAAGGGATGGGAAGTGGCTGCAAATGGGCTGAATATTTTGGGGAGGAGGAAAAATAATTTTAGATTTGCTTTCGGTGATGATTGCACACGCGTTAACTTACTAAAAACTTTGGCTTGTACATTTTAAATGGGTGAATTGTATTGTATATGAGTTATATCTCAACAAAACTTAAAGACATAAATCACAGATTTCTCATCAGAAATCCCATCAACCAGAAGGTCATAAAAAAAAATTCAAAGAAATGTGATCTAAAAAATAAATAAATAAGCACAAATGTGCGTGCGTGCGCGTGCACACACACAGACATAGACACAGGCTTGGCTTACTTTTTTGTAAATAATAACACAGCTTTGATGAATTGATCATTAATAATGATAATATGATTTCATAAAATTTCAGCCATTAAAATGTTTATTTTCTTGTAAAACATTTTTATATTGAAAATAAAATATTTCTAAAACTAAATTTAACACACACACAGAATTAGACATTTAAGTAACTACACTGTAGAAAATAGGAACCACGTTTTTAATGGCCAGAGAAAGACTTTACAAATAATCAAGTGAGGAGGGAAATACAAACCTTGTGCTGATGAACTTAATTAGAGATATTAGTTTGAATTCATTTTAATTTTAGCATGTAAGAATAGCTAGGAAAATATAGACAGAAGTATATACATGGGTATACACATATATGTCTACACATACTATATATGGGCTTATATATGGTAATCATACAATGGAAAACTGATATGAAAAAGCCAAATGTGAAAGATGAATAATCTTAATATACTGTTTTAAACTAATGTTTCAATTATTATTGACTGCTTTCATAATTGGCTAGGTTTGGAAAAGGTCAGGTAAATAAAATTAAACAATATCTGCATAACCTCCCATTGATTTTAATAAGCTAATTTGTTTTATGAGTCTCCACAAAATAGGCAAAATATGTAGTTTAGCTGGATTTATTTAACCACAGAATACTTTTCGGGACAATTTTTAATGGGAAAGCATTCTGTAGAAAATGACAGGCTAGAACAAATGAATTTAAATAAAATGTTAAATGGAAAAAATTAAAAGAGGTAACAAAACATCAGAATACATCATTTTACATGTAATTTTTTCTTTGAGACAGCATCTTGCTTTGTCACCCAGGCTGAAGTACAGTGCTGCAATCATCACTCGCTGTAGCCCAGACCTCCAGGCCTCAAGAGATTCTCCCACCTCAGCCTCCTGAGTAGCTAGGACTACAGGTGCACACCATGACGCCTGGCTGATTTTTTTATTTTTATTTTTTGTAGAGACAAGGTCTCACTATGTTGTCCACGCTTGAACTCTTGAGCATAAGCAATCCTCTTGCCTTGGCCTCACAAAGTGTTAGGATTACAAGCATCAGCCACCGCGTCTGGCTGAAAAGAGGTACTTTTTAAAAAGCTTTGATTTCGAGTTGGCTTGGCTTACTTTTCTGTAAGTAATAACACGGCTTTGATGAATTGATCATTAATAATGATAATACGATTTCATAAAATTTCAGCCATTGAAATGTTTATTTCCTTGGGAAAATTTTTATATTGAAAATAAAATATTTTTAAAACTAAAATTAACAGCATTTAAATTAAAAGAGCAAACCAATAGAAGATATAAAACAGTGTTTCTGAATGCTCAACCAAAGTTATTTCTGGGAAAAGACTTAGTTTGAGTGTTCTGAAACCCATTTTTAAAGAATCTTTCTCTCTGAATATTGCCCCGTCTTTCACACTACTTGAATTCATTTATTTCACATAAGCTCACATCAAATATCTGGCAAGATGATTCTATCTACACATAGATAAATGTAAGTGGAAAGATGTGAAATGGAAAACTGAACTCTCTTCAAATTCTATCAAGTTCAAAATGTATAAGATTAGCTGGCAATTTCTAGAATCTTGTGATTTAAATTCTTTTACCTACAGATATGTATAAATCTGTTGGGTTTAGCCTATATCTACTCTTAAGTGCAGCTTCATTAATGTTTATGCTTTTGAAGAATAAAATGGATTCCAAAGATTCCATGTTCCTTATTCAAATGTAAAATGACTGGGCAATTGAAGAATGCAATTATCTCCACCAAAATGTTTCTAAACATCTTTAAGAAGGTTGAGTTATTATATTTTAAAGTCGAAATTACATTTAAGTTTCGTTCTGTGTCTCAATGACTCATTGCAGATTTATAATTGATGAAAATGTCTACAAAGACATGGGGTATTTGATTCTGCATGATACTTGAACCTAGATAGCTTCTGATAAAGTGAAAAGACCCTGCAGAATATAAAATTAGTGTGCTTGTAAAATGACTTGAAATTCCACAGTATAGCTGCACCCAACAAAAGCAAATCAAGCATCCACATTTTATAAAGTGTGTTCACTTACTTCAAATAAAAAACTGTTCAAGTGACCTACTTTTCATCAAGACACTTTAAAACGAAAAATGAAGCACATAAACATGGCACCATGTGTCTGATATCTCCTGAAGTGACAAATGAATTCTGATTATACATAACCTCATTGTTCAATACTCAATTGTATCTTTGAACAATGAAAACTGAGTCATACTATGCCAAGTATGAAATATACTCAGTACTATATAAGTAGCAGCTATAGTAGATGATTGCTATCTTCATAATGAACTTGCACCTGAACCTTAAAGCAGAAACTGACAGTGACCTTTGTGATAGACAGGATTTTAAAATAGCCTCGCAAACTCCTATCCCTTGCTATGCATGCTACTTAACAGCCTCATGAGTTCGGATAGGCTATCTTGAAGAGCCCATACAGAAGGGGGCGCAGATGTTACAGATAGAAATCAGAGCAATTCAAAGCTGCAGCAAATACCGTCCTGTTGACTTTAAAGGAGTAAACTGCCATGTTTCCTCAGGACCAGATGGCAAGGAATGGTAGGTATCCTCTAGGAGTTGAAAGATTGTGTCTAGTTGACAGCTAGCAAGACATTGAGGGCTTTGGTCCTTGTTTTGATGCCTGTCAACTGGAGAAAATTTTTGACTTTTCCAAACAATTGGTGAGATTGGCAGAGTACTGAATTTTCACATAATTTTCATATGCATCCATAGCAATCTTGATTTCTTCTTGGTGAGACACTGAGCAGGGGAAATAGCTTATCCAAACCCAGACTCCTGACCTACACAAATGAAGCAATAATAACTACATGTTTTAAGTTGCTAAATTTGTGATAATTTGACAGTAACAGAAAACTAATACAATTTTCATATGATCTTTCATAGGATTTGAGAAAAATACATTTGAATACAAAAACAAAATGCTATCAACCATCCTAAAATAATTGTAAAGGAGCAATTTAAACTATCTTCTTTTTATAGACTCTCCCTACACACACACACACACACACACACACACACGCAAATAATGTTGCATCTCTCACCATGTCTCATTATTCTAGGTTTCTTATTCTTCATTCTAAAAATAAAATCTTAATCAGTTTTCTTAGATGTCTTTGTACATTCTTTTAAAATTCTTATACAATTTTTTTTAATTGTCAAGATCAAACCCTGACTCAGCTAAAATAGATGAAAGGTTATCCAATTAAAAATACATCCCCTAGTATTTGTAGGAAAGTAGCCTAAAAAAAATTCCATGTTGACATGTAATTTGTACGTCTGTTCAATTTGCAATGTTTTAAATAGCAAGTTAAAATAAAACTCTTCTAAGTTTAACTTGAAGTACAATATTAAAATGTATGACTTAAATTAATAAAATTATATTTCTTTGGTGACAGTTCCTTTTAGAATAAAAGATTTCAAATATCATATAAAATAGGCTAAGTAAATGTGAAAGATGTTTCTGAAATCTACTTAATGCATTGAAATAATTAGGTAATTTTTATTGTGTGAATATAAAAATGCACACCTTTTGTAAATTATGAGATACTTGCTTTCCATCAGGTGCAAAAAGAGTTTACAAAATGTAATATCTAAGATAAATATAGCTAAAAAGAGTCATATGAAATTATGAATTTTATAATAGAAAAGAAATTGTTAATGGTGATTACGGGAACAGTATCTTAAAGTTGAATATAGTTTAATACATCAAATAAGAACAGCAGAATTCTGGTAAATGACTAAGGAAACAGGTATCTTAAAGAATGTATTAGGATGTATGATATTTTACAATTTCCTATAGTTGCACCAATTACTTTAGGATAAATTTGACCAAAGTATTGAAATTCAAAAGAAGATTTAAATATGAAGGACTAAGTCAGTTGAAGCAATTACATGAAACAGTATATTAACTTATTTTTTAGATTTAAATTGATTAGCATATTAAACTTTTACATGAGGCAGTCAGAGGGCTAAAGAGATTGTCAGAATACAAGAAAGTTTTCCAAATTTCCTATTGAGTGTTGAAGTAATTAGAAAATTCTCTGGAGCAACATTTCTCTACCTGTAATATGAATATGCGTCTCCCAGGAATCTTATTAAAATGAAAATACTAATTCAGTGGGACTAGAACAGAGACCCAAATTCTTCAGTTCTAACTAGCTCCCAAGTGATGACAATGCTGCTGGTCTATTGATCTCACATAGAATAGTGAGACCCTGATCATTCCTATGGAATTATGGACAGAAATCTGTGTCTACACTACCTAATATTTCTGACATCTTTGGGCAAACCATGTGAACTTAGGTAAAAGGTGAAATCTTTGAGTGCATATAAAGTTAGAATGCTGTCTGTAGTAAATTTTGCTTCTATGACTTTTAACCCAAATACGTATAATACATATTTGTTAATATTTCACAAATATATATTGATTAGTTGACTCTTTATATGACACAGTGCCTCAATGCATTTCAACGTGACATTGATCTTGTGATCAAAATTAACAACAGTTGGACATTTTAATGGGTTGAAGTCCCTAAGGAGATATGTTAAAGTCCTAATCTTTAATACCTGCAGATGTGACCTTATTTGAAAATAGGATCTTTGCAGATGTGATCAAGTTAAGATGAGGTCATTAGAGTAGGCCCTGATCAAAGATAACTTTCTGTCCTTTTAAGAAGAGAAGACAGAGACACAAGGAAAAGACTGCCACATAATGGCAGAGGCAGGGATTGCAGTGATACATCTGCAAGCCAGGGAACACTCCTGGAATACCTGAAGCTGAGAGAGGAAAGGAGGGATCCACCTCAAAGGCTTTAAAGGGAGTGTAGCCTTGAAAACAACTTGATTTTGGACTTTTAGCCTCCAGAACTGTGAGAGATTAAATTGCTCTTGTTTTGAGCCACCAAATTTATATTAATTTGTTATGGAAGTCCTAGGAAACTAATACAATTATTAATAATATCTGGGGACTATTTAAAAATCATTCAAATAATAGCATTGGATAGTGATTATGTATTTGCTAATTTCCTCTATTATGATGTATTTATTAATTTTATCTGTAATAAGAAAAACAATTGTTGAGGTAGTGAAGTAAACGCAAGCCAAGAAATGAGATAATACCCCTTGATGGTTATATAGTGTTTTAGAAAATAAAAGGTATTTTAATTAATTATTTCCTCTGAAATCTTAAAACCGCCAAGTTAGATTAGGTGAATCAGAAAGTGCAATTATGCCAACTATAAGTTACAAGTTTGGAGTAGTTATGTCATTTGTGCAAATAATAAATGGTAGCAATAAACTAACAGAATCTCAGTGAAGAGGCATTGTTTAAAGCACCTGTGAATTGTATGGTGAAATGGACAGTACCATGGTCAAGATTAAAATCAATCTCTTGCTTATCAATTAATCAGTAATGCCATCATCCACGCTAACTTTGTACCTGACATATTAAAGGAACATTAATGAAAAAACAATCTTTTAACAAGGCAACTTACTATAGAGCCAAATTTTTAAAAATATTTAAAACTTTTTTATTATGTAATTTCTTTACATCCTTCCCACTTGTAGGTCTTTGTAACTATGTGTGATACCTAGAAAAAAACTTTTGCAATAAAAATTCATTCACATGTAAGAAAACCCTCTCCTAAGTAAAAATTAATTTTAAGCAGTGACTACCTTACTATTTTTCCTACCTGCCTTGAAACATCAGGGCTTTATTATTTCTCCTTATGGAACTGCCATTCCAGCCTCATATTGCACATCATTTCCAATCTCTTTCTGTCCCACTTGTATTGCTCTTTATGCCGTGCCTACTAAATACTATGCTTCCTCTAGTTACAGTGTCATTGACACATGCTGTTCCATTGGCAGTAACAGCCCTTCTCATCCTCTTTGCCCAGAGAGCACCCTTTCAAGCTTAGAACCCCACCAATCATATTTTCTTGAAAAAAGCTTCCATCAATTTTCTGAATTAATGAAATACTTCTAGTATACACTATCATGATCACATGTATATCTCCATCATAACCTGGATGTCACGTTGGAGTGTCATATTTATTAGCAGATAAAAATATGTCTTATTGTGCAGTGATAAAATTTGTTTTCACACTTCCTTTTTAACCTTAAGACTTAAAAGAGTGCTTGAAACTTTAGTAAACAGTCAGTCGGTGTTTTCTGAGTCAAGGGATAGAGGATTGCTGGTGAAATAATGCCTGGACTCTATTCTAGGCTCTAACAGTAATTGGGCTGATTGTTAGATTGGTCAAACTATCTTTCCTTTTTGAGTCTCAATTTTCTTATCCTTAATGTGGTTATAAATAAAGGATGTGATATGAAAGCGTAGTGCATTGGCTAAAATGTAGTACACACCAAAAATTTATTTATACTTGTTATTCTTTTTTTTCGTGTTTTGAAGAACAAATAGTTCCAATATTAAGAAACAGATTCTCAGTAGGTTAATTTTTTATAAATTAACTGCTTATCAAAATGTAACCTAACTGTGCAAAATAAATTTCTGAAGGAGCACTTTTATGTGTGACAAATTAAACATTAATAGCAAAACAACATATATTTTCCTAAATTATACAGATTAACTCATTCATTAGTTTTTATAGGAAACCATGCCTCAAATATGAAAGACATCTTATAAAAATACAGTGACTAGTTTTGAATTATTAATTCATTAAACACATATATTTAATGCTTATTATGAGTTAAGTTCTAGGTTTCAGAGTGGGACTATCTGAATTCTACACTGTTTCCTCAATACAATTACAAAGTTTTACAATTAACAAAGATAAACAAAGGTTTTCATAAATTGTAATAATCTTACATATGCATAATTTGAATTAAAATTTAAATAAACTAAGTTTCTAATTTTAAAATTAAGTTTTATTAATTAAAATGAATTTAAATATAAAATAAATATTCTAAATAGTTAAATAATTTAAAATTATGTTGTATTAATTAAAATATATTTAAATATATGGAATGTTTATTTTGATGTGATGGAATCTTTATTTATTTTATGCTGATAATAAAATTTAATTAATTACATTGAAGTCTTAGATTTTCATACAATCTGAAATGTAGCATAGGAAGCCAGAGGACAACATTGAAGATAATTTTAAATTATTGGTAATATTGTGAGAATAAAACATCATTTATATGAATATTAGAAATAGTATAATGACCTCCCAAAAAGATAATCAGATAATAAGCATATGAAAACGTGCTACATATCATATGTCATCAGGGAAATGCAAATTGAAACAAGAAACCACAACACACTTATGAAAATTACCACAATCCAGAACACTGAAAACACCAAATCTTGTCAAGGAGTAAAAGGAATTCTCATTCATAGCAAAATGGTAGAGCCATGTTGGAGATTGTCTGACAACTGTTTACATAACTAAATATATTTTTACTGTATGATTCCGCAACCAAGGACCTTGGTATTTATCCAAAGAAGCCAATCTGAGAAGGCTACATACTCTATGATTCCAACTGTGTGACTTCTAGAATAGACAAAACTATACAGAATGTAAAAGGATCAGGGGACTTAGGCAAAAGCAAGGAATGAGTAGGTGGAGGACAGAGTATTTTTAGGGCAGGGAAACAACTCTGTATGACTATAATGATGAATACATGTTATACCTTTGTTCGAACCTATAGAATTTAGAACACCAAATGTCAACCCTAATGTAAACTATGCATTCCGGATGCTAATGACATATAATTGCAGATTCATCAATTGTAAAATGAAAAAAAAATTAAAAGCACCACTCAGGTGAGGAATGTTGATAACAGGAAAAGCTATGCAAATGTGGGGCAGGTGTTACATGAGAAATCTCAATTTTGCTATAAATCTAAAACTGCTCTAAAAATAAATTATTTGAAAATATGTTGGATATATTTCATTATTTTTAAAAATAACTAAAAAGTGCTCACATATTGTAAATGAGGTCTCAAAGACAAAAGTTGTAAATATGTCATTTAAAATTTGGTAAAGTGTTTAAAATAAAAAATTCTAAAGTTAAGACATTTAGGTTTAATTACCAGTACATCCATAACTGACTATGTGACTTTAGGAAGTCATTTAGCTTTTCTAAGCTTCATTTCTCATCATACAAAAAAAGGGAGAAGTAGAATTTTTCTCATCAACTAGAATGAAAAGAAAAAAATTCACCCAAATACATATCAAATAGTAACAGCATACAATAATGAACAATAGAGGCTATTACTAATGAAAAATATTACATCAGGTAATATTTTCATATTATACTGTTATTTTTATATCTGTATTGTATCTTACATACAACATAATTCAACAAATATTTTCTGTTTTATCATTCAGAAAATAAATACATAGATATAATGCATATATTTAAATGAGTTCCTTTTGGAAACAAAATTATTTACTGAGAAATACTAGGAAAATTCAAATCAAAATATGCACTTTAGTGCTTTAGTTCTTCAATTAGACAAAATATTTTTAATTTCAAGCATGTCAAACTATGTTTTGTAGCGTATTAACAAATAGGAGTTTGTCATAAGAGCTAATTTCAGGGCTTTACAATGTTCTGACTTGCATTGGAAACTTTTCTGAAGGCAAGTTTTTTTGTTTTTGTTTTTGTTTTTCTAGAGAACACTTTGATATGAACTAATGAGAAGACACAGGAAATGTTTGAATACTTATACAAAAATCTATACTGCAGTAGAAGGTTTATACAAGAGTTAGGGCTTAAAATTAATCTGGAAATACATCTTGACAATTAATTTTAGTGATATTAATTAGTGGTTTAAGCAATTAAGAGCTATTAAAGATAAGTGAAAGTAATTATGATCTTAGATATTTATTATTGACATTTAACTGAAATTAGAGTTCATAGTAATTTGGAAAATAAAGATATTGGGAGAATACCATAAGGTATGATAACCTGGATTCTTTAAGAAAATAATAAGATTAATATAAAATAATTTTAAGGGAATTAGTAGACAAGGACATGGTGATTTTGTGACAACAGCCAAAGAATAAAAATACACAGATGACTCAAAAATCTTGAGCTAGACAGATTCACAATGATAGACAATATATGGAAGGTAGGGGTCCATGTCTTAGGTAAAGTCTGTCATCTAAGTTAGACCTGAGGAGTCCGCAACGGCAGGAGAATTTAAATTCAGTTTATTTTTACATTTCATTCATTCAACAAACAT
This sequence comes from Pan troglodytes, assembly GCF_028858775.2. Taxonomy (NCBI): domain Eukaryota; kingdom Metazoa; phylum Chordata; class Mammalia; order Primates; family Hominidae; genus Pan; species Pan troglodytes. The sequence goes on from NC_072406.2 coordinate 67,832,839, forward strand.
GTATCAGGCAATGTTGTAAGAGATGCTAGTTATAGTCATCAGCAAGACTAGCACAATCTATTCCTTCAAAAGTTTTATATCCTACCTAAAATGACAGTTATAAAATTAACAATTATGCAATTAGTTATTGAATCCCAAATGATAAACATGTCTTAAGAGATTTCTGTCCTGTAGGAAGACTTCCTTGAGGAAGTGACATTCTAGCTGAACCTCCAGGTGGCTTTTAGCTAAGTAAAGAGACTGAAAAATAAGTACAAAAACAAGAAGAAAAGAGGCATTAAATTAGGATTAGAATATAAATGGTGTCAGATTATTCAGGCACCTTAGACTATGCTTAGATTTTGGTCATTAACATGAAAATGTTGTAAAAATAGCATGAAAGACTTTAAACACATGAATGATACAAGAATGATGACATTGACACCAGATTGATTCTAGTGCAAAGACAGATTAGAGGTAGAAAATGAGTGTGGGGATACCAATTTAATAATCTAATGTGTCCCTCCAGGAGAAAGATGAAGGTGTCTTGGCCTAGATAACTAAGTAGATGGTAGTACATTCTTTGATTGGATGGACACTGGAGAAGACATAGTTTAGAAGGAAATCTGCTTGTTGTAAGTATGTAATGTGTTGAGTATTAGATTTCTGGGAAGTACCAAGGAAGCTATTGAATAGATAGCTATAGCTCAGTATGTAATAACATAATGCAAGACATAACACAAGGCTTCTCACGTGTCTAAAGTTGGATAATACTATTTGTGTGTGTGGGAACTCTGTCATCTACCTAGAAGAGACAAATGAAGCTATGTGAGTAGAGAGCTACATAAGAAAGTGTATTTGATTGGAATACCAAAGGGTTCACAATTGAACCATTTCAAGGCTCAAAAACAAAAGTCAGATGATGAAGGCGATAAGGTAACTAGAAGAGGTATCGAGGAGGAACAAACAGGGTAATATTTTGAAAACTCAACACTTTATTCAAGGCTATAATTTTTATTCCCAGGAGAGTGTATAATTTATAGAAGTGTATATGGCAAGTTTCTGAATCCTTCAGCATGTACATATACAGAATATAATATCTCACATATACTTTGATATTGTTTTAGAGCTATTTCTTAGTGGTGTCTAGTTCTCAATTTCATAATACATTTTTTAAGCCCAAATCAAATAGATTTATTTTATTTTGCATAGTAACAAGCAAAATTTTGCAAACTATAATAATGGCTACAATTTTCTGAAAGCTGATTGAATATTCAGTGACTTTAAAGATTAACACATGAAATAGTAACATAGCTCATAAAAAACGTGGAATATTTGTTAAACTAAGATATATATATAGGTATATACATATAATTACTTTTTAAAATAGAATTTAAAAAATCAACCACAGCATCTATAAATTTTAAAATATAACAATAATTTTATCTTGAAATTGCATAAGATCAAAGCCACATAATTTTTATAAAAAATCTCACTCAACAGGTTATAGTGGAGATTAAATGAAAAAAGCGCATGCAAAGCATTTGCCATGTATCAGGCAAATAAACATTCAGCAAGTATTAATTTCTATCACAATCATAAAATACGTGGCTACTTTTTGATAATATAATGCACAGTAATTCTTGGGAGGTAAGTGGCTGTCATCTACATCTGCATGAACATGCACATACACACACATATGCACACACACATACACAAACACACACACACATACACACACATAAACCAGCTGAGTGCAGATATGTTTGGAAACCACTGGATTCTATTTCTATATCCTTTCTTAAAGTATTATAATCTAAGCTATAAAATCAATGTTACAAAAATAAAAATAAAGAAACCCAAGTAACTTGAGTTTTCTTTTCTTTTCTTTTTAATTTTTTAATTTTTTTAAAATTTGAGATAGAGTTTCACTCTTGTCGCCCAAGCCGGAGTGCAATGGCGTGATCTCCCATTTGAATATAAACACTTTCATATAGCATAATTGGGAAAAACTGGTCCAGAAAGTGACCAATTTGGGTCTTTATGAATTTGAATGATTTGTATAATAATTTGACATCTTAATGACTCAGGGTCCACAAATATCTAAATACTAAAGCTTAGTCATAGAAAAGATAATGGTTCGTTGTGTGGAATCCTTCAGATTTAGACATGAGCAATAGCTGAGGTGTTTTTCTTAACCATGATCAATTTAAGATATCCAAATTAAAATTATTCTGGCTAATTAAAAAAACATGTAATCATTGTGCCACTTTTCAAAGATAAAAATAACCTAAGGTATATCTACATGTATAAACTGAGGTATAATATCAGAACTTGTAATTTGAGTGATTTTGATAATCAAACTGGACAAATGTTACCCTACTTATTTTAGAAAAAACATCCCGGACACCTTATTTAGGATTTTATTTTTTGAAAATTTTTTAAAATTAGATTTTATTATGACTTGGTGGGGTAGACCACAATTAAAGTGGGATACATTTTACATGTTTTGGCTCCACCATAAATTTTAGCATGACTTAAGAAAATAATAGAAATGCATACATGCCTGCATTCTGTAAGGACTGTGCTATCCTTTGGTTCAATGAAATTAGCATGGGAAGAGAGCAGTTCCATTTTTTTATCCTTTCATATATTCTATTACAAATCATTTTTTCCAAACTAAGAAACTAACACAAGAATCCTATGTGGCTATCAATTGAAATCAGTACAGATTTCACTTTGGTTACTTTAAAAAGCATTGCTACATTTTTAGATAAGCAGTGAAACTGAAATAAAAAGTTTCTCAGAGAAGATATTTGTAAATGAAGTTAGATCACGTCAGTGTGTTTAACTCAAAGTTTTATGTGGGCTTCAATTAGACCTAGAATGTATAAACCTGCAGATGAGATTAACCATACACATAACTTTGAGTTACTTTTCTATGTAACTTCTTTGAACATAACTTCAGATTTTAAAAGTTGACATGGAATTTCCAAAGTTGTGAGCTTTCTAAAATGGTTGGGGAAAATTGTATTGAACTTTTATTCAAAAGTTATTTCTACTGAATCTTTTACTTTATTTCAAAAGAATATTAGGTACTGCACTATACTGTATACAGGATAGTATAATAAAATTAATAATTATAATAAAGAAATCGGGTAAAGTGAGAAGTTGTATTGTATTGTGTGATCAGGATAAAAGCTAGGAAGCAAAACTGCTGTCAAATTATCCTACATAAAGATAGCTGAATATTACAAGTTCAAATGTCAGGTCCAAATAACCAAAGCAAAGCAAAGCAAAACATAACAAAACAAAAATATTTTTATTTCATAACACAAAAGCTGAAAATACATAAAATACACTTAATATACTATTATGTTAGTAACCTTGATGCAAATACATGACAGACAGTCAGAGAAAGCAATTACTTAAGAAACTGGAGTAAGGCAAAGAGAGATAAGTCCAACCAATCTGTCGAAGTATGCACACATCCAAACGTCTGGGCTGATTCAGAAATAAAATCAAGGATCAAGAACAATGATCTGAAATGCCCTCAAAAGATTTTAGGATGTAGTAAATAGTAAATGTATAAAATTCCCTGCTGCAATACAGTGTTGAAAGGTGAAGACTGTAACAAATATTACAGCACATAGTTCGCTGTTAAAAACAATAAACACTGGGTGTCCAAAACCAAAACCTAAAAACGAAATCCAAACCAAGCAGATGTGGAAGGAAAATTAGGCTCTCAGACTTACAGCATTCTCCTGTATCCAGATATTCAGAGGAATATCTGGGGTATAACTCAAAAAAGAATTCAAGGTTATTAGTTACTAATCAAATTCCTTAGTCTACATATATTCTGTTTTTCAATTAGGGGAGAATCCTCCACTTAGCAATGTACATGTGATTTATACGGCTGTCCCATTAAATTAATTGCACCAATTGAGAACAATTTACACAAATGTTTTATGGAACCATCATCGAAATTAATATTTCATGATACATATTACCTTTTGTTTTTCCCTACATACCTTCTCAAATTTCCCCACATTCAATTTGATAAGGACTTTGGCAGCAATCTACATTTAATTTTAAACTTGCAGAAAATTGGGTTCTAAACGTGTAAGTTATACGTCAGCAACAAAGCATTATTTATGATTCTTAAGAAACAAATGTGACTTTGAGTCACAAATCATAGACCTATTGAAACTCCCAGCTGGAAGGAACCTTGGAGATAATCTAACCATTTTATAGATGAAGAAATAGCTAACTAGAGATCAAGAAATTGACAAATGGCTTTGCAGTTTAATAGTGAAGGAAGGATTAGAACTCGAGTCTCCTGACTCCAAAATGAAAACTTCACCACTATCTTCCACTATGACTTTTGCTTCTCATAATATATAACAGATTAACAACAGAGACTTTTTTTTGTATTGTGGTCTGCTAGATATGTGTTAAAAGGTTCTACTGAACTGAATATATTAACTCTAAAAAATGTTGGTTTTCTCTTATAGTAAGTTATCACAATGTTGATAGTGTTTTAATAACTGCAATATGTTTTTTGAATATTTGGATGGGAAAAAGACAAATTTTTTCTTCATACGGTAGAATCACATATTGATTTGGAATAACATACTCCTAAAGTCAAAACCAAATTATTGGTACTTTTTTCCCCAAAATTTAGTTATTTAATATTTCAGGTAAATTTATAAAGGGATTGTGAAAGTATGGAATGTGGGAGTCTGGAATTTACAAAGAATAATTTCAGAAAAGCAATAGTGTAAAGTCACTAGCTAACGTGTTTTTCTCCCTTTATTGCGTAAAAAAAAGTTTCTAAACCTCAAATATTTCAATAACTTGTGTCCTAATCTTAAAAGTCCATCTTCTTACTGGAAGATCTGATGAACTAACTTCTGCTAAGTATAGATTCAGGTGTTTCCTTGCTTGTTCCGGTAATTTAGCTTTTAAAATTTATGTATTCTTGTAAAAAACTGTTTAAAATTCAAAAGTAAAAATAACAGAGAATAGTGGAAAATAATTTTTCCTTCTGCTGAGACCTCAAACTAATTATCCTCCTTGTATCAAACACTGATTTAGGTTTTTTATTATACTTTTAGAAATATTTTATGCACTTATAAGCATATGTATTCTTTTATTTTATATATATACATACACATATATACTATATATATAATATATATACATACACACACACACTTGAGATAGGATCTTACTCTTTCTACAGGCTGGAGTGCAGTGGAGTGATCGTGGCTTACTAAAGCCTCAATCTCCTGGGTTCAAGTGATCCTCCATGTCAACCTCCCAAGTAGCTGGGACCACAGACATGCACCAACATGAGTGGCTAATTTGTTTTTTTTGTTTGTTTGTTTGTTTGTTTTTAGAGATACAGGTCTTTCCCAGGGTGGTCTCAAACTCCTGAGCTCAACCAGTCCTCCCAACTCAGCCTTCCAAAGTGGTGGGATTACAGGCATGAGTCACCACACGTCTTATTTTATATGTTAAAGAAAGCATTCACTAATATTCTGTCCTTAATATTTATTGTACCAAAAGCCATTTTGGAAAGAAAAAAGTCTGATCTATCCTTTTTGGTAACAGATACTAAGTTTCTTTGTCATACTTTAACAAGTCTATATGTGCTCCTGATTACCTTGTATATGCAAGGTAATGTAAAGACATACAGAAAAAAATCAGGCACAGTGACCACCACAGAGAAGAACACTGACAAAACCTGATATCGTTCTTAATTCTATTTCCAAAAGTATTACCAAAACACTGGTTTGATACTAGGAGACCCTCTGTTCTCACACATTTTCTTCTGACATTAAAATAAAAATGCCATTTGGACAAAATTTACTAAATGTTTTGGGATTTAGCTACATGTTTCTAAAATTGCTGTTGCTTATTTTTTTTACTAGGTTTGTTGAAGACTTAAAAACTAATTTTGATAATATTCATATGGCAAATAAGCAGTCTGATGTATTTCTCTCCTCCTTAATGCAAAGCTCCTCTAATAAAGCAATCTCTTTTATTAAGCCCAAATTCAAAATCTTAGTTGATTCAGTTATGTATTCGCTATTTGTATGTTCATGAGAATTATACAGAAGCTTAGAAATGATATTATTATCTAGAGTAGACTGACTATAAAATATTAATTCCCTTACTCAAGTAAAGAATGTAGCCAAATAAATGCCACTCATACATTTTCACTGGCGATTGAAATCCCTATTTCAGTGACTATTTCAGTGGCTATTCTTAAGGAGATTTGGAGAGAGGGCTTACAATACCCTAACTTGTGGTTAGTGTTCTTATTAATGCCTCATATCAGAACTCTTTCTGAAGGGGAAAAATATTTTGATAAGTGTTGAAAAGTGTTCCATTAAAGTACTAAACAAACTTTAATAAGATGCAATTAAAGAGGTGCTGGAAACGAGAGGTATTAACTTTACCTAAAACTAGTCCATTTTCTTAAATCAAAATGGTGTTTATGAGAATACTGACTCGTGGAAATTTAAATAATGTCTTGCTATAAAAAGTTTGAGAATAGTTAAACCCTGTTAGACTGGCTACTTTATTTCCATATTTGCAATTTAATTTAATAAAGCTATTTTGCACTGTATCCTCTATAATCAGGATTTAGTATTTTCCAAACTAATTTGTTTTAAGAATTATTTTGTTATTCTAGGGTGTCTTGTGGGATTAACACTCCTAGAATGCACTTCCACACAATGTTTGGAACCTGGATTTTAGCTACAGTATCATGCCGTGGGCAAATAATGCATGGTACCCTGAGGGCTTCAACTGTGATTTTTGTGGACCATCTCTCTTTCCCTAGGTCAATGACTAACAGGTATTTGAGAATTCTTCCAGTGAACCTAGGGGAGAAAATTGTTGGTTTACCCTTGCTCAGATACCACAGAGACCCTTTTATTTTAAGAACCTTGGCACCTTTTGTAAATACAATTGGCAGTTGGAAGAATGAAGTGTATTAAATTTAAAGATTGTTTTCTAGCCACAGGGGTCTAGGCCAAGCCACTAGAATGATTAGTATATCATATTTCTTCAGACATTTGCTTCAGTGTTTTATCATTCTCAGTCACTTGCTTTCCCAAAGCAGAAAGAACAGAAGGATAAGTAATTAAATACAATTTCTTCCTCTTCTACAGGAAACCAAGATGACAATGGCAATTTGTTACCTTCTGGAAATAAGGGAGCAATTAAGGGAGAAATAAATCTTCAAGGATTTTCCTAAATCTTTAACTCGTTTTACAGCAGCCTATTACCAACTGCTAGTGTGTATATTGGCTTCATTTGGAACATTGTCTTACCTATGTTTGACACCTAATAACTTTGGTGATTAATTGATTGACTGAACAACCACTGGCAAAAAGAGTAATAAGACATAAAAAGTAATAGTTGAGCACATTTTAAGACAATGTGATTAATGTTCTTTGTAGAAACTTAAGAGGATCCAACAGTCCACATTCATAGAAATATTGTAAGAAACAGATGAAATAAAGATTTATGAAAAGGCTAGTGTTTTCTGTATTCAGGCTCTTACTTAGTTACCTAGGTGTATGTAGTGTGTCCCTGCCTCATTGATGACATCAAAACCGCATTCTTGTACTCAGTTCTGCTAATAAAACCTAAACTTGTTTTGCTCTGTCTGAAACTTGATCTTGGTCATCTATGTAGTATTCTCTAGTATTGATTATGCCTTTTTTGCTTATCTGCCTTTCTTTCAATTAGAGTTCATGGTTAGAATATTACATCATATTAAAGATATTTTTTAAAATTAAATGAAATAAATGTCAGAAATGCTTGGTTATAAACACACAATTACATCACAGTGATAAAACGGATAATGTTGGAACAATGTACATAAGTTATTTAATATTTGGGGTTTATATGTTGTGAAATTTAATCACGAATAAGCATTTAATTATAATAACCTATATACTTTTTATTAAAACTTTATTTTTATATTGATATAAAGATGTAGAAATAATAGTAGCTATAACTCTTGCTGTTTCTTGGTATTTTCTGAGTATCCTTTTCATATTTGTACAAGCAAAGGACATTTAGACTGCAATTATTGCTAACTATATATTAGCACCAAACACTACTATTTTTGAGAATACTTTATGAGAAGCTATCTTTTGTAGCCACCTTCCTAATCTTCTACTTCAATTACACTTTTAAAAAGGTGTACCAAACATCAAAATATTTACATTTCACATCTCAGATGCAAAATTGTATCTTATTTTCTTTAAACCAAGATACTCAACGGGTAGACTAGAGACCCATGGGGCTGCTTGGCATCTTTTTGAGGAGTCTTCAAAGGCAAAACAATTTCTAAATATTAATAAGATTTTTTTTTACCCACTACCATTCTCTCATGAGTATATAGTCACAATTTTCTAAGGATTTAGAATGTGTGAAGATTTCATATAATAAAATATTTTAATATATGAATACCTACATAACACAGTGACTAATATTTTCCAAATGACAGATGCATGATGTTACAAAGTCATTCAAGGTAAGAGATGTCATCAAATTACAAGATTGAAGCGTGCATTTTTAGAAACAATACAAAAAGTTTTTGTTAAGTGGTTTCAGATTTCTCATTGAAGCTACCTTTAAGAAACTACCACTTGATGAGATTTGGTATAGTATTGTAGAGGTCAAGAAAAAACTTCCCTTTTGTTCTCCGAAAGTTTGCTGAAAATCTGGCAAAAGGCAGATTAACAGGAGAAAAGGCCTACAAATTTATTAACATGTACCTGGGAGCCTTTAGAATGAAAATCTAAAGATATATGGGAAATTGTGCATTTTAATGATTGGGTTCGGCAAAGCGTAGACAGCCGTGTAAAAATATGATTAGACATAAAAAGCATAATCAAATGTTAACAGACTGAGTGGGGAAACCCAGCAATACTTGCCTATCTAGATTCTTCTTGTCGTCTCTGAGCACGTATTGTGTCCCTCTGGGTATGGGACAGGACCTTTTGATAAGGGTTTTATGAACTACAGTCAAACAAAGAAGGTCAAATAATTTCTTTATGACCAGTTTTTACACAGAAAGGCAGAGGGAAAGTTAGAATAATATTTTTAAGTTTTATGGCTGGCTGTGGGGAAATGGAGTTCCCGTTTCTATTACCTGCTTAGAGAAAGAGAGATTGTACTTTCTACTCTAACTTAGGTGGACAATAGGACTGACAGGCAGGAGAGCAGGAGAAGGTCAGAGAAAAGCTTTGGCTTCTGAGGCAAAATAGATAGATAGATAGATAGATAGATAGATAGATAGATAGATAGATAGATAGATGATAGATAGATAGATTTTTTTTTTTTTTTTTTTTGAGATGGAGTCCCACTCTGTCACCCGGGCTGGAGTGCAGTGGTGCGATCTCGGCTCACTGCAAACTCCGCCTTCATGTTCAAGTGATTCTCCTGCCTCAGCCTCCTGAGTAGCTGGGATTACAGAAGCTCGCCACCACACCGGGCTAATTTTTGTGTTTTTAATAGAGACGGGGTTTCATCATGTTGGCCAGGCTGGTCTCAAACTCCTGACCTCAAGTGATCTGCCTTCCAAAGTGCTAGGATTACAGGCATGAGCCACTGCGCCTGGCCGGGGCATTGTTTTTGAGTCCCAACAGCACCTGAGAATAATATTTTCTGTTTGAAAAGGCTACTAAATACCCCTTTGTATTTCAGCTATAAATCTTGGAAGGCTACATTTATTTCCCATAATCCAAGAAAAAAACTTGTAAAAGATTGAATGCAGAAGCAGATGTGAGAATCTAGGTGTCTTTCATTAAGGTAGATTTTTTCCCACTATTGTTTGGAAAATATTATTTTTTTCATTAAACTATGCTATTTATACTAATAAATAGCAGATCTAGTATTATCTTTAAATTAATTAATAAGTAGTTATGAAATTCACAATTTAAGTTTTCATCTAGTTAATATTGATATGTATAGCCCACATAAAGAAAAGTTCTTTGTGGTCCTAAATAACTCTTAAGAATGAAGAAAATATACTGTAACCAAAAAGGTTGAGAAATGCCACCTTAAAAAAAAGTCATCATGCAAATCAAGAAATTGGACATGTGCATATTCTTATTCTAATGTGGCTACTTCTTTTATATTTAATCCACAAGATTGTTTACATTCAAGCCTTTGTAGATTATTACTCTCTGTAAGGCTTCTGTGCATCTTCCTTTCAAAAAGAATTTTCAAAAATATACCTTTATCCTTTGTTAGTTTGTGTTGTAGGAATTCAGATTTCCAAAGTACTGAGAAATCTTCTAATTTTAAGCTCCACACATATTTATGTCCCTGGAAAGTATGCTTTTTAATCTCATTCTTCGAGAAAATTATCTCTGCTTTCCTTATTACTTGGCTTCCGCATGCCTTGTTTTATGCATACTTTTTGATATGGTTTGGCTGTGTCCCCACCCAACTCTCATCTTGAATTGTAGCTGCCATAATCCCCATGTCTTATGGGAGGGACCCGGTGGGAGATAATTGAATTGTGAAGGGTTCCCCCATACCGTTCTCATGACACTGAAAAAATCTCACAAGATCTGATGATTTTATAAAGGGAAACCCTTTTGACTTGGTTCTCATTCTCTCTTGTCCGCTTCCATGTAAGACGTGCCTTTTGCCTTCTGCCATGATGGTGAGGCCTCCCAAGCCACGTGTAACTGTGAGCTCATTAAACCTCTTTTTCTTTGTAAATTACCCAGTCTCGAGCATGTCTTCATCAGCAGTGTAAAAATGGACCAATACACTTCTTTAACCACTCATCAATCAAAAACTAAAGAAAATAATTTCAAGGAGGAACACAACTCAGACTGTGTCTTTCTGAATAGCAATGTCTGCCTGATTCTCCCTTGGAGATGGCAGAAGACACTTAAAAGCATTTTTTTTTTCCTGCTAGCTTCACAGCATCTGCAAATCACACAGTTGTTACTTTTTACCACTCAAGTCTTCTCCATAAATTTTAGAATCAATTGGCGAGAAGAAGGATCATAGGTAAATAAGTTCTTTTATATGAATATTTGACCAGATGCCTTGGGATTCATAATACTTGATATTTAGTGCTTTGTGACTGCAAGTTAAGCCAAAATTTAATACAATCAAATAGATCATTCAATTTAGGCAAAAAAATTTCAGATTTTTTTTGTGAATTTGATCACATGGGCTGTGTATTTCAAAACTGCTCCTCTGTAATTTTATATCAGCTAATGGAGACTTTATATAAACTGCTACCAACTATAAAGGCTCAAATTTAAAATGACACTAAAAAGTTAATGATTTTCTCCAAAATGAGTAGAGAACAGAAGAACAAATCCTGTGAATAGAAATGACACTTATAAAGAAATATAGGAATAAAGCTAAATTAACTCACTAAAGAACTACTAAGGGTATTTGAAAAAGATAAAGAATATAAATAAAGAGGTTAAAAAAAGTAATTTAACATGATTTTAGAGGTAAGAGAGGTTAAAAAAACTGGTAAGTCAAATTTAATAGTAAAATGTTAGCAAGTCCTTCAACTAACAGTTTACTTGTGAATTGGTCAACATTGATGTTTGTTGTTGTTTGCTTCTTTTACTTCCAGAAAAACCAGGATGTAAATTAACAAATATTAAATATTTTAAGCATTGAAGTCCTATTAGTTTTCAGTATTTTAGGATCAAAAGGCAATTCTAATATATTTAACTTGGAAACTCTATAGTTATCTTTTAATAGCTGAGAAACCCGTGACCCATGAGCTCCAAAGTCATAATGTGGATGCCTGGCTTTTACTCCTACTCATAGTTCATTGTTCCACATTTTACTAAAATTATACATTGGTATAAAGTTTTAGTAAATAAAAAATAAGCTGGTAGAAGAAATAAATGGACAAAAAATGGCCAAATAAAGAGAATAGTGGTTTTTTTACAAAACTAAACATGCAACTATCATGCGTTCCAGCAATTGCACTTTTGAGAATTTACCTCATAGAAAAATAAAACTTAAGTTCATGCTAAAACCTGTATATAGATGTTTATCGCAGCTTATTTCTAGTAGCCCAAATTGGTAACAATCCATACAAGTTAATGGTTACACAAGCTGTGCTACATCCCTACCATGGAGTACTATTCAACAATACAAAGGAACATACTATTAATACTGACAAACATTATCTTTTTGACCAACTCTAGCCAGGCTCCTTTGAGTTCTTTCAACTAGACCTAAACCTTGGCCTATGAAGATTTGAGCAAAACAGTAACATAGTTTAGTTTCTAACAGCTAAAGTTACATCCCTAAAATGACCCTAACTCTCCTTAAATATCACCTGAGAAAACTGAAGGCTGAGAGACAGGGGCTAATATTAAAGACAAGTTCCCTGTCTCCCAGTCTCTGTTGGAGGACAGGAACATAACTTCCATTAGCAGCAGTTAACAGACTAAGATGGGTTTCACATAGAACAACTCTCTTCTCCCACTTTTGTAATGTTTCACTTCCCTAACCCTACTGAGTCCTTCTTCCTTATTCTGTCATTCCCTCTTTAAAGTCCCAATCACCTGTCTATAAAAATTGCATGTCAGTTCATGCTGAACTCTTTTTGATATTGCAATAGTAGCTTACTGATTAAAATCTATCCTTGCTACTTTAAATCATGTCAGGCTTTGTTTATCTTTGACAATATATGTAACAGTCTGGATCATGAACAAAGCAGGAGCACTGTCATCTCAGACAAACACCGCCACTTTTAAGTTCCAGCTCCCTTTCTAGCCTCATGCATTGCAAGGAAATCACTTCTCTTCTGACTATAAGCAGACAGAAAGAGCAGACAGTAAAACACAGATAAGACAGCTGGGGCACAGAGGGAGGTTGGGGGAGAGTCTCTTGGGTAACTTCCAAACTTCACCCTCATACAACGGGCCCCAGTAAAACAGCGGGCCTTAATAAACACATGCCTTTCCCTTCAGGTGCACTAAGATAGGGAAGCTAAAAGCAGACTCAGGGGATATGCCTGCAGCTGCAGGAAGATGTATGGAAACAGACACATAACTCTCCCTCCCAGATAAGCACAACAAAGAGACACAGAAGCAGTCCAAGCCTCTGATAAACTCTCCCACCCTGAATCCTTAAAAACTCTTAATCTGGGCCAGGGCGTGGTGGCTCATGCCTATAATTTAGCACTTAGGGAGGCCAAGGCAGGCAGAATACGAGGTCAGGAGTTTGAGACCAGCCTGGCCAACATGGTGAAACCCCGTCTCTACTAAAAATACAAAAAATTAGCCCGGCATGGTGTCGTGCGCCTGTAGTCCCAGCTACTCAGGAGGCTGAGGCAGAAGAATCGCTTGAACCAGGGAAGCTGAGATTGCATTTAATGGAGATTGCACCACTGCACTCCAGCCTGGGCAACAGAGTGAGATTCCGTCTCAAAAAAAAAAAAAAACTCTTAGTCTGTAAGAGAGTGTGGCTCTGACCTAACTCAGCCAGCCGCCCCCTCAGGTTTATTTAAAATAAGCCTGTCCCTGTTGACTGAAAACCCACCCTTCATGTTTCTCTCCTCTTTCTTTAATTCTTACAGATCACCCTCCAGCGAATTATGCTGAGTGTAAAAAAAAAAACCCAACAGATTATATACTGTAAAATTCTATTTGTATAACATTCTTGAAAAGACAAGATTACAGAAATGGAGAACAGATTCGAGGTTTCTGGGGGTTAAAGTCAAGGTGTGTGGGGACGGGTGGAACGGAAGTGAGTGTGGTTATAAAAAGGCAAGCTACACGACCCCTGTGGTGATGGAATTGTCATGCATCTTGACTGTATCAAAGTCAAAGCCCTAGCTTTGATATTCTACTACAGTTCTGTAAGATGTTACTATGGCGAAAACTGAGTAAAGTGTATACTATATTTTTCCGTATAATTTCTGTAACTTTTTACAAACATATAATTAACTCAAAGAAAAAATAAAAGTACATTTATGTCATTAGAAAATGTATAGAGCTATATATTTAAAATGTATGATAGATTTTCTCCAAAATTTATTCCATTATGTGTATCTTTTTTTTTTACAATTTCCCAGTTGTGAAATTACATTAAAAGCATTGTTTCTCTCAAAAGCTTTTACTATAAATGTCAAGCAACTTCTTTGTTGTTACTTAAAACCTAAGCATATGATGTATATTACCTCTTGAAGAGGTAATGCAACATGAAAATGTTTAATAGATATGTGATATTGAATGTTACTTAACTTCTCTAAACCTCTTGAATCAAGTCAGTAAGGCGGGATAAATGTACCTAATACCATAACATACATCTTTGAGGAAAGAATGACATGTTTATAAGGCATATATATATGCCTTATATATACATATATGTGTATATATATATACACATATATATACATATATAAGGCATATATATATGTATGTATATATATACACAATGTGTATATATTATATACACACATTGTCACATGGCAAAACTCAAAACTCAGTAGTTACAAGTACTGTAAGTACTATTTATAAATGAGCTTCATTTATTTGAAAATGAAAATCAGACTAGGAAGCAATTAATTTACCGAATTATTTCAAAAAATTGTTAGCTCTGTGTGTGTGTATATGTGTGTGTGTGTGTGTATATATATGTGTATATATTTATTTATATGCTTTTTATTCTAGGAAGAACATAAATCATTCTTATTCTAGGAACAGAACATAATATTTCCAATCCACTAAAAGAATTCTCTATAGTATAATGTTAACTTGCCTACCAGTGAGCATTCAAATGATTGAGAATGATACTTTATAATCTACTAACAGTCTATTGCAAATAGAGTATTCTGTTGTGAAAGTATTCTATAAATGAATAAGAGATATATCTCTGATTACTCTTCTGTATTCTTTTCAAGAAAATTCCAGTTTGACTGAGATATAATTAACAAAATGTGTATATATTTAAGGTGTATGATGTGATGATTTAATACATATATACATCAAGCTAATTAACATATTATCACCTTACATAGTTATTATTGTGTGTGTTTGTCTCTGTGTGTGTTTGTGGTAAGAATGCTTAAGATCTACTCTCAGCAAATTTCAAGTATGCAATACAATATTACCAGCTATAGTCACCATGCTGTATATTAGACTCCCCAGAATTTATTTGATTACAACTGTAAGTTTGGAACCTCTGACTAACCCCCAGCCCTTAGCAACAACCATTCTACTCTCTGCTTATTTGATGTTGTTTTTAGATTTCACATAGAAGTGAGATCATATGGTATTTGTCTTTCTTTACCTGGCTTCGTTCACTTAGCATAATGTCTTTTAGATTTATCCATGCTGATGCAAATGGCAAGATTTTCTTCTGTTTTTGACTAAATAATATGCACTGAATATACAGATGCTCCTCAATTTATGATAGGGTTATGCCCCATTAAACTCATCATAAATCAAAAGTATTTTAAAGTCAGAAATGCATTTAATACTGGCAGCACAGCAAACGGTCTTCAACTTAGAATAGTTCACATTACGATTTTTTTTTGTTTTATGATGATGCAAAAGCAATATTCAGTAGAAACTATCAATTCATTGTAAGTCATAGGAGGCCTGGAACTTATAATAGGGTCATATCCAGATAAACTCATCCTAAAGTGAAAAATTCATAAGTAAAACCATTGTATCTACCAAATATTCTCTATTTATCTGTCCACAGATACTTTGATTGTTTTCATATCTTGGCTACAGTGAATAACACTGCAGTGAACATGGGCGTGCAGATATCTTGTAGAGATGCAGATTTTATTTACATTGGGTATAGAGATGCTCCTCAATCTACAATGGTGATACATCACAATAAACCTATGGTAAGCTGAAAATATTGTAAGTCAAAACTGCATTTAATACACCTATCCCACCGAACATCATAGTGTAGGATAGCCTATCTTAAATGCAGTTGGAACACTTACATTAGCATGGAAGGCTGGGAGCTGGAGTTCATTGCTACTACCCAGCATCATGAGAGAGTATCATGTGGCATGTTGCTAGCTGGGAAAATGCCAAAATTCAAAATTTCAAGTATAGTCTCTACTGAATGCATATCGAATTCATATCATGGTAAAGTTACAAAATTATAAGTTGAACCATCATAAGTCTGACCAGTCTGTATATCTAGAAATAGAATTGCTGGATCATGTGGTACTTCTATTTTTAATTTTTTTAGGAACTTCCATACTGTTTTCCACAGCAGCTATGCCAATTTACATTTTATCCAATAATACTTAAGAATTCTCTTCTCTACAAACCCTTGAAAACATTTGTTATAAATTGTCTTTTTGATAACAGTCATTCTAACAGATGGGATATCTCACTATGGTTTTAATTCGCATTTCCTTGATGAATAGAGATGGCGAACACATTTTTATTTGTTCTATAGATCCATTTTTTCTATAGTGTTATTCAAATATGCTATTTCCCTATTGATTTTCTGTCTGGATGATCTATCCATTGATGAAAGTGGGGCATTCAAATTCCATACTGTTACTGTATTGCTGTCTATTTCTCCTTTCAGTTATGTTAATATTTGCTTTATATATTTTATTGCTCCAATGTTGAGGGCGTATATACTTAAAATTATTATATTCTCTTGATGATTGGCCTCTTTATCATTATATAATGATCTTCTTTGTCTCTTGTGACAGATTTGACTAAAAATCTCTTTAGTTTTATATAAGTATAGCCATGACTGCTCTATTTAGTTTACCCATTTGCATAAAATAACATTGCTAATCCCTTCACTTTCAGCCTATGTGTGTCCTCAAACCAAAGTGAGTCTTCCATAGGCAGAATACTATTGGATGTTTTTAAATTACTTATCCACCATTTCTTTTGATTGGAGAATTTAATTCATTTGCATTAAATTACTGTTAGGTAAAGATTTATGATTACTATTTTGTTAATTGTTTTTTGACTGATTTGTAGTTTCTTTGTTCTTTTCTTTCTCCCCTGTTGTCTTAATTGTGATTTGTTGATTTTTTGTAGTGGTATATTTTGATTCCATTCTAATTATCTTTTGTGTATCTACTTGAGAATTTTTATTTGTGATTATCATGAGATTTACATAAAACATAGTTATTACAGTCTATTTTAAACTGATAACAACTTCAACTTTGTCTTTCACAGTTTTAATGTTATGTCTCAGAGTAATCTTTTTTGGGTTGATCGTTTTTTGGGATCCATTAGCTTCATGAATCTGAACATTCATATTCCTCCTAAGATTTGGAAATTTTTTTTTAAATAAACTTTCTCCCACTTTTTCTCCCTCTCCTCCATCAAGAACTTCCACAAGGAGTTTATTCACTAGTTTGTTGGTGTTTCACAGGTGTCATATATTTTCTTCATTTTTTTCTTTCATTTTTCTATTTGTTCATCTAAGTAGCAATTTTCTTTTTTAAAGTCTTTAAATTAAAAAATTAATAATATCTTTATGTATAAACCATAATTGTAGAAGTTCTGGAATACAATGTGATGTTTTGATAAGTGTATATAATACTGCATTCTTAAATCAAGTAAATTAACACGTCCATCACCTTGCTTACCTATCGTTTTTTAAGAAAATACATCTGAAATTTACTATCTTTGTTATTTTGGAATATATAATGCATTATAGACATTTCACAGGGCGATAGACATCAACACCAATTCTTTCTGTCTATCTGAAACTTTGTACTCTTTGATTAACAACTTGTTTCCTTTTTTTGCAACCCCCTACCCCCAGCTTCTGGTAACCATGATTTAATCTCTATTTCCATGAGTTCAACTTTATCAGATTCCATGTAGAAGAGGAATCATGACAATGCTAATCAAGGTAGAAAAGTTGATTAACATTGCTTAAGGCCAACATCTATACACTAGTCTCTATTGTAGTAACACATGCTCAATTGCATTTTTTCCCTACAATAATGTTTTGAGGATAGTAATGTTATCTCCTGTTATAAACAAATAAAATTTAAACCTGGATGTAGAATCAAAGCCCACATTCTTTTCACTATACCCTGAACCTACTAAACTGTTCCAGTTCTACAGTCTCAGGCCAACATACTCTCAATTATTCTTCTATGCTGCCACCTACCCCAAAACACTGCTGAAAACTGGCGTACATGTAAAAACCTTTTTTTTTTTTTAGCAGCATTTCTAAAAATAGCTACCTTGTAATTCAAAGCTACTTTCTTATTCTTTATTACCATGAAATTGAAATCAGTTAAAGAACCTCCTCACCAAATATTTAGTACTGAAGAAAAAGTATATAGAGCAAATAATTCGGAAATACTGGTTTACTTTGTGGGCACTATTCTTCTGGCCCAAGGTTTTTGAGTTCAGAAGAGATTTGGTACAAAATGAAAGGAGAGACAAGGGATGGTTATATTTAAGTAAATAGCTCCTTCCTCTGTAATTCCATAGTGCCACACTTCCAATACAGTGGCCACCAGTCTCATGTAGCTACTAAGCCCTTGAAATGTGGGTATAAGAATTGGAAAGTCTTAGTATGTAAAAGAATGTAAAATATCTCATTAATGGTGTTAATTATAATTATACATTGAAATGATATTTTGGATATTTGACTTATGTTCTTAAATGTATTGCACCTATTTCATTTTACCTTTAAGAAACCACTAACAATTTTAAAATTGCATACATATCTTGCAATAGATTTCTCTTGGTGGGTAATTTGATACTGCTTTATCCATATCACTTGTAAATATCCATCTTATTGTAGGATGAAATATTGCATGTATTTGTTTCTGATACCTCAGAAAGCACTGAGGTATTGGAGTCATTGTCCATAGCTTATTTATTATTCCCAAAGCACAGCTGTATGACTGGCACACAGTGGACATTCAATAAATGCTCTTGAAGTGGTTTTTGATTAGCTTCACTTTTAAAATAACAAAATAAATTTAAACATCAATTAAGGCAATTAGCTAACTTGCATGAAAACATTTTCTAATACAACTTTACATTGTTGTTTTTAAACAAATGAAACTAAAATTTTAAGTTTAATTACTGACTTCCACTAAGTAGTAATTTTATGTCAAATGTCTCAACCTTTGCTGGATTATGCATATGTCCTCCCATTGCCACTCTACTACACTCCATTGCTTTAAAATTACTTTTATAAAATGACCTAGATTTAGAGAAATCATTCACCCAGAAAAGAATGCATCACAGAACTCTGAAATGTAGAGTAGGTTGATCTTAGCGCACTGTTTAGAATAAAACAGAAAGGTATAGGCAAGAGTAACAGATTTGGATTTCAGTATTGTGAATTTTTGTTACAAAAATAAAATTACAATTCATATTGAATATTGTAAATATCTCAGAATTTAGAAAAACAAATGGCTTTTTACAGAACATTTTTTATTAAAAACTGCTACAACCATCCAAGCTATGAACAATATGTGAAGACACGTTTCATTCCCTAGGTAAGTTATTCTCATCATAATGTTTATAATAGCGAAAGTCACTAGATAGATAAATAATCTGAGAATGAGCATTTATTCAAGGTTGAGGCTTGTATATATTAAACACTTTAAATTGTTCACTTCTCATATAAATCATATGTTATCAAAATATTCATTGCAATATTCCTAAATTTTTAAAGTATTTCGGCTTATAAGGAAGTCTACTTTTGGCTTACATGTATTTCTTCTTGTAAGTTGAAAGACTCTTTATTTATGACATATTAAACAATTTCAAACTCTATCTAAACTTCCAAAACCCAAAGATATATAAACTTTGCAATTTGACAGACAATGTAATTTTTCTTGAACTGAAATACATTCAGGAATATAGCATGTTCTTTTAAAGTATTTTCATTTTATGGAATCAAAGTAACTCCTAAATCTGTCTTCATAATTTTACTATTCATCACTGCAGAATTAAGGTGAAATCAATAATGTGGTGGCAGCAAGTAGCACAGAAGATCAGAGAGAAGCAAACTGAAGCTGACACCTTTAGCATTTGTGTGACTGACAGCATTCTGCAAAATAGCTAATCATCCTGAGAAGACTCTATTTCATGAAAATGAGTCATTAGATTGAGAGTTGTCAGGATCAATAAATGTGCATTTTAAATTTATAGTTAACCTAATTTCATATGCAATTTGTTTAAAATTATTTCCTTCTCAGATATTCAGTATCCCTCATTTAATGGTGTTACTAAATTATAATGAATGACTCTGGACTGGAATAGGTTTTTGCTACTAATAGACAAGACAGTGGTTGTATTTGACTAATAAATTAGCTACTAAACTTTCTAAGCATTGACTTATAATAGATAATCAACACAATTCTATTTTTTTCATTTAATATAGTAAAAAGTATCATTATTCTGAAGTTTAAGACAAATTCATCTGTGTATATCCAATACGTAGAAAACAGGATATGCTTGATAAATCTTTGTGGATTTAGTGGATGGGAAAATTCAAAATATTCTTAACATTTTTAGCCAAATACTTACACAGTTATTTATTTTTTATTTGTCATTTAAGGTTCAACTAGCCCCAGAATGTAATTAATATTTCCCTCTGCTTCCTTAATGTCTGGTAAGGCTTCCTTTTAATACTTTTTTCTTTAGCACAACACCTTATTGTGAGACTCTTTCTACCATACAAAATCACTGTTATACATGAGTGCTTTCCATCAAGCAATGTTTTCTCATTCTCTACTCAAGTGCATCTTTGCACCACTCTGCTATTGATTTGGGGTCTTTGACAGACTATCACACTCAAACAACACAATCAGGTTTATAATTTATACTTCTGACTGTGTCATTAAAACTTGTCAGTAAATATTTTCAAACTTGCCATTTCCTAATTAGAGATTCACAGGGGAACACTTGTAGAATTCAAAGGAATGGACTTTCAACTTCTCAGAGTAGGTATTAGGTCACAAAAGCCATATCATTCAAATGAATTAGACACTGCTAAAGTTCTTCTATTATTACTGCTAGTTTATATTTATAGGCAACGTCATGAAGTGGCAGTACAAATCTGTATCAGTTGTCTATACACTGCCTAGCTGTTTTTATTACGTATAAAGAAGAGCTACTGTCCCTGGCAAGCATTGCTTAAATTAGTATAAATGTGATTGGTCTATTTGCACTTCAGTTGAATTAAAGGAGCTAGATGGAAATTTTTTCCTACCTTGTTAAAATTTGCAGCAGCAAGAAAATAAAGAAAGAATGGGTTAATTTTATAGGTGACATTGCCTCTGGTGCATGTGTATATTCGTTTCTTATGACTGCCATAACAAAGTACAACAGATTGAGTGGCTTACAAAAAGAGAAACATATTTGTCTCACAGTTCTGGTGGCTAGAAATCCAAGATTAAGGTGTCAGCCAGAATGGTTCCTTCTGAAGGCTGTAAGGAAGAATTTGCTCCATGCCTCTTGCCTACCTTCTGGTGGGTCACTAGTGATCTTGTAGATCGAGCTTCATCTTTATATAGCATTCTTCCTATGGAGTGTCTATGTCCAAAGTACTCCTTTTTTAAAAAATAAAAACTCCATTTATGTAGATTAGGGTCGATTTACTCCAGGATGACTTCATCTTAAGGAATTACATCAGTAACTACTTCCAAATAAGGTTATATTCTGAGTTTCTAGGTGTAAGGACTTCAATATATAATGTTGTAAGGGACTCAGTTCAACCAATAATAATATGAAAGTATGAATATACATGAATTTTATTTTCTTTCTTATTAAGTCAAACTTAATATCAAATTTAATATTAAATCAAAAAAGAGAGAATAAAAACAAAACAAAAATTTGACTTTTATGTACGACTTAAATTTAATGCTTTGGCACCCTAAAAGTCCTGTCTTCAGCTGTTGTGAATGTACTTTTTTAAAGTGCATCCATTATTAAAAAATAAATAAAATATTTGATATTTCAATAATAGGTACTGTTTTTTCTTCTGACAACAATGAGGTAGCTAATTTGCTTCTTTATAAAACCAAGATACGCTTCTGAGTGCTTAACAAGTGCCAAGAGAAGTTAATAGCATTTTTTGTGGACAGAAGAGAAAGCAAGCTACACTGATATTGGTCTCAACTAGCTGCTACCTGAGTACTTTAGCTTTTACAAATTTTTTTTTTTTAATTTTCTCAGACAAGTTCTCACTCTGTTGCCCAAGCAGCAGGGCAGTGGCACAATTGTGGCTCACTCTAGACTTGACCTCCTGGGCTCAAGTGATCCTCCCATCTTAGCCTCTGGAGTGGCTGGGACTACAGGCATGTGCCATCACACTCAGCTACTTTTTTATTTTATTTTTTATTTATTTATTTATTTTTATTATACATTAAGTTTTAGGGTACATGTATACAACGTGCAGGTTTGTTAGATATGTATACACTTGCCATGTTGGTGTGCTGCAACCATTAACTGCTCATTTACATTAGGCATATCTCCTAATGCTATCCCTCACCCCTCTCCACACCCCAAAACAGGCCCCAGTGTGTGATGTTCCCCTTCCTGTGTCCAAGTGTTCTCATTGTTCAATTCCCACCTATAAGTGAGAACATGTGGTGTTTGGTTTTTTGTCCTTGCGATAGTTTGCTGAGAATGATGGTTTCCAGCTTCATCCATGTCCCTACAAAGGACATGAACTCGTCATTTTTTATGGCTGCATAGTATTCCATGGTGTATATGTGCCACATTTTCTTAATCCAGTCTATCATTGTTGGACATTTGGCTTGGTTCCAAGCCTTTGCTATTGTGAATAGTGCCTCAATAAACATACGTGTGCATGTGTCTTTATTGCAGCATGATTTATAATCCCTTGGGTATATACCCAGTATTGAGATGGCTGGGTCAAATGGTATTTCTAGTTCTAGATCCTTGAGGAATCACCACACTGACTGCCACAGTGGTTGAACTAGTTTACAGTCCCACCAACAGTGTAAAACTGTTCCTATTTCTCCACATCCTCTCCAGCATCTGTTGTTTCCTGACTTTTTAATGATCGCCATTCTAACTGGTGTGAGATGGTATCTCATTGTGGTTTTGATTTGCATTTCTCTGATGGCCAGTGATGGTGAGCATTTTTTCATGTGTCTTTTGGCTGCATAAATGTCTTCTTTTGAGAAGTGTCTGTTCATATCCTTTGCCCACTTTTTGATGGGGTTGTTTGTTTTTTTCTTGTAAATTTGTTTGAGTTCTTTGTAGATTCTGGATATTAGCCCTTTCTCAGATGAGTAGATTGCAAAAATCTTCTCCCATTCTGTAGGTTTCCTGCTCACTCTGATGGTAGTTTCTTTTGCTGTGCAGAAGCTCTTTAGTTTAATTAGATCCCACTTGTCAATTTTGGCTTTTGTTGTCATTGCTTTTGGTGTTTTAGACATGAAGTCTTTGCCCATGCCTATGTCCTGAATGGTATTGCCTAGGTTTTCTTCTAGGGTTTTTATAGGTTTAGGTCTAATATTTAAGTCTTTAATCCATCTTGAATTAATTTTTGATGAAGTCCTGCTATGTTGCTCAGGCTAGACTTGAATTCCAGTTCTCAATAAATCCTCCTGCCTTGGCCTCCCAAAGTGCTGGGATTATAGGCATGAGTCACTGCACCTGGGCAGCAATTTTAAAAATCTATTAAATTACAGTTTACTTACAAATCCATGTGAGAGATACAAGATGCATTTGCTTTTTTATCACTTTACTTTTAGGATCACATATACAGGTATTAGGGTGATCTGATAACTTCTCCTGTTCTTTACTAATATTGACATAAATTCTGCCTTTAGGGATTATAAATAAATATATATATGTGTGTATATATATGTGTGTGTGTGTGAGTATATATATATATATATATATATATGATTACCACAAATACATATATGTTTTTCACAGTCCCTAAAAGTGTGCCAGAATTAGAGTTTCATGCATAAAAATAAAGAGATTTGAGCTTTCAATCATGGATATGCTACGTTAATGCTCCTCAAAGTATTTACTTACAAGATTAGTAGGAATGAGTGAATCAACTCTAAAACTGACAAAGAAATGTTACCCAGAGTATTTTAAAGCATAAAAAAACAATTATCTGAGTGCAATAGGAGTATAACAAGTGAAGTCACCTTTATTAAAATGAGCATTGTCTCATTACTTTTCATCTCTTTCAATCTAATGTCTTATTTCACTATTTGTGTATAATAATGACATATTTTTAAGTTCATTCTTTCTTATAATAAGGAGTCTAATTCAATTTTTTTAATGTTTAACTGTCGTCGGCTTTTGAGCAGAACCCCTGTATTTGGCAAGTGCTGGGAATTCAGAGTATGAGCAAGAACCCTCATCCCTATACAATTCTCTAACCATCATTATTATTCTTATCCATCTCAAGTTAATTTTTAGCTCAGTTGGAAGTCCTGACATTCTCTCCCCAAAAAGCTTCACATATGAATTTTTAAAAAATTCATATCCTCTTGTATATGTGAATGTGGCACCATTACTATGACATCTAAACCAAATCTTTCCCTCTTGTGTACATGACCTGAGCCAAATCTTGAGTGAGGATCTATTCTGATTCTGTAGGATGACTATGATTTTGCTTTGCTCAGCTATGTTCTTTAAATTATTAGACATCTTTGGGTGAATATTCTTTTTTACATTGTTATAATGTTTAACAAATAAAAAGTAACAACATAAGTCCCTGAATTAATAGAATAAAGTTTAGAGAAGTGGGAAACTGTTCCCCATGATAAATATAAACATCATTTATTTTCTTTGGTTTATTTTTGTCTTTTGGGGGTCTGAACATCACACAAATGTCTTTGTGGCCTATCTCTGGAAAATTAATTATTTTAAGCTATCTAAATATATTTAATTAAATTCTATGCATAGTAGAGGAAGCAGGATTATTTTAAAACTAATTATACATAAAATTGTTATAGGTCTGGCAGTGGAGCTGATGGCTCTTATAGCTTTCAATGGTTTGTGTACAGTTATTTTCAACTATACATTCAGTGATGCCATGCTGGTAACTTGTTTTAGGCTGAAGTGGAAGTATTTGCAGCATCACAATTGTCAAAGTCTACAAATTAGGGTTGCTTTTGTTTGTTTGTTTGTTTGTTTCAGCACCGTTGTATTTTACAAATATAAATACAGGTGAATGATTTTATTTTGGCTTCAACAATAATGCCTGTCTCCTAGTTACTAACTGGAGTGTTTTAGCTATTTTTAAATTAATTGAATTACAATTTGCTCACAAATCTGCATAAAAGATGTAGTGACAAGTTCACTTTCAATAGGTTAATTTGGTTTTTATCTTCCTCATTGCTACCTTTAAAGCTGACTGGTATGCAAGCAGTAAAAAAGTAGACTGAGGACACATTATGATCAAGTGTTATCTATCTTATATCAAATCTACTTGAATTCGTTAGCTAGGCAACAGTTTTCTTCAAACATGTTTTTCCTCATAAAAATAGGTAATCTTTTACATAAATGGCTCTTATTAATGGCTATTAAAGTAGACTAAAGAGCTATTTACCAATGTGTGAATACCATCTTGAAAAATAAGTAAGAATCTCTGGAAGCAGAACCCCAAGATATTTTAATTAGAAACCAATTCTGAAAGCCACGCATATTTTTCTATGGGCAATATGACTACCCTTCATTTCTTACAACTCAAACTTGACCTTCTGAATATCCCTCATTAAGAAGATATTTCCTTGATAAGAAAGGAGAGCCACATCTGTGGCAGTGACTAAAATTATTGTGCAGGAATCATTTCTGGCGAGTAATTGAATAACAGATGTTGTAGCCAAATTGCCAGATCATTCTCACATTCATGTCAATGAGAAACTACTAAGCACAAAGAATTATTTTGCAACATATGACATCACCAGATTAATCTTACGTGTATTAATAGAGCAAGTGATAGCATGTCATAAAGTGTTTATATAGAGACCTGTGTAAGAGATCCCTTAAAACAATTAGCATATTGAAAGAAAAATGCTTATATCTAGAAAGCAGAAGTAGCAGAAAAACTATTGGAGACTTTCAATGAACATGAAGAAGTGAATGAATAGATTTTTTATCAAATTAAAGATCTGATCTTTGTAAGTAATTCTGTTTTGGAAATTTAAAGAATAAAATATCTAAACTATGAATAACAGTTGTACATAGCTATTTATAATTTTCTAATATTTATTTATCATAAAGTTATAAAAAGAGAATCAATAAAGCAAATACTACATGACTCAAGAACTACCTAATACACAGGACATAGCATATTGGTACACAATAATTTCTTAAATTTCTCATATTGGGAAACAGTCTCTTGAGGGGTTAAGGCAGCTGCTCATGTTGACTAAACTAGTAAGAGGCATAACCAGATTTAAACCTTTTTTCTCTAAACATCTTAATAATTGGTGAAACTTGTTTCACAATCTTTTCTGCTTTTTTTCCATAATTAAGGGTAGCTATACTCAGTCGCTTCATTAATTCCGACCTCATGCAGTTTATTTATTTAACAAACATTTTCTGAGTGACTTCTATGTGCTGTGATAGGTGCAATGGATTCAAAAGTGACTAAAACAAAATAGTTTTGCTCTTGTTGAACTTAGAAACTAGTAATTTGAAGAAGCTATTATTCTAGTATTTTAAGACTTCCTAAAGCCAAATGTAATTAAGAAAAAGTATAAACCCAGATACGCTGGATGAAGCAGCTTTGTGTTCTGGCTGCCTCTGAAGCCAGTGGGCAGTTCTAGCAGTGTAGGAGGTGGCAGTTAAATGCTATAGTCTTTGATAGATTGGTGTCAAGATGGGAACAGGTGTTTGGCTGGAGAATTCCTGCACATCAGGCTGTATACATTTCTGCCAGCAGGGTAAAATATCCTTAATAACTTTCCTTCACAGAATCCATGACAGAAATAATATAAACTGGAATTCCCATGAAAGGAATTATGTCTAGTTTATAATCTTACTGTCATGATTCAACTCATGATTGATCATGAGCTTTCAGGAAGACAGAACTGACCACCATTTTGTAACTTTGACATTTCTTTACAGTTTCTCAGGACATTAAAATTACCAATTCCTACACATCTCCTTCTTTGTCAGTCACTGATCAAATGAACACTTGTCAAAGTAAATTTTCAAAAAGTAAAAACATCCCTCAAATTAGTAATAGCCATTTATGACAGACGCACACCCAACATCATACTGAATGGGCAAAAGCTGAAAGCACTCCCCTTGAAAACTGGCACAAGGTAAGGATGCCCTCTCTTACACTCCTATTTAGCATAGTATTGGAATTCCTGCCCAGAGCAATCAGACAAGTGAAAGAAACAAAAGGCATCCAAATAGAAAGTTCTCTTCTCAAGTCAAACTCTACCTTTACTGATGACATTATTGCATATCTAGAAAACTCTAAAGACTTCACCAAAGTCTTACTAGAACTAATAAAAAAATTTAGTAAGGTTTCAGGATACAAATATATGTAGAAAAATCAGTAACATTTCTATACACTAATAATGTCCAGGCTGAGTCAAATCAAGAACACAGTCTCATTTACAATAGCCGCAAATAAAATGAAATACGTAGGAATACAGCTAATGAAGAAGGTGAAAGATCTCTATAAGGAGAACTATAAAACACTGATGAAAGAAATCAAAGATGACATAAATGATTGGAAAGACATTCCATGCTCATTGAATAGAAAAATAAGTATCATTAAAATGATCATACTGTCCAAAGCAGTTTACAGATTCAACACTATTTCTATTAACCTACCAACTTAATTCTTCACAGAACTAGAAAAAGACTATTCTAAGATCCATATGGAACCAGAAAAAGAGCATGAATAGTCAAAGCAATTCTAAGCAAATAGAACAAAGCTGGAGGCACCACACTACCCAACTTCAAACTCTACCATAAGGCTATAGTAGTCAAAACAGCATAGTATTGCTACAAAAACAGACACATAGACCAGTGGAACCGAATAGAAAACTCAGAAATAAAGCCTCACAATTAAAACCACCTAATTTTTGGCAAGGCTGACCAAAGCAAGCAATGGGGAATGGACTCCCTATTCAATAATTGCTGCTGAGGTAACTGGCTAGCCATATACAGAAGGATAAAACTGAACCCTTACTTTTCACCGTATACAAAAATTAACTCAAGATGGATTAAAGATTTAAAGACATTGAATTATAAAAATCCTAGAAGAAAACCTAGGAAACACCCTTCTCAACATTAATCTTGGCAAATAATTTTTGGCTAAGTCTCTAAAGCAATTGCAACAAAAACGAAAATTGATGAGTGGGACCTAATTAAAGTGTTTCCTCCGAACAAAAGAAACTATCATAGAGTAAACAGACAACCTAAAGAATGGGAGAAAATATTCACATGCTAGGCACCTGACAAAGTCCTAATATCCAGAATCTATAGGGAGCCTAAACAAAACTAGAAGCAAAAACAAATAACACCATCAAAACATGGGCAAAGTACATGAATAGACACTTCTCAAAAGAAAATATACAGGTGACCATCAAACATCAAAAAATACTCATCATCACTAATCACCAGAGAAATGAAAATCAAAACCACAATGAGCTATCATCTCACACCAGTCAGAATGGCTATTATGAAAAAGTTAAGAAGAAACAGATCCTGGCAATGTTGCAGAGAAAAGGAAACATTTATACACTGTTGGTGAGAATTTAGATTAGTTCAGCCACTGTGGTAAGCAGCTATTTCTCAAAGAACTTAAAAACAGAGCTGCATTAGACCCATCAATCCCATTACTGAGTATATATTCAAAGGAAAATAAATCATTATACCAAAAACCACATGCACTTGTATAATCATCACTGCACTATTCACAATAACAAAAATATGAAATCAAGTGAGGTGTCCATCAACAATGGATTGGATAAAGAAAATGTGTTGCATATGCACCATGGAATACTACACAGCCATAAACAATAATAAAATCATGTCCTTCACAGCCACATGGATGGAGCTGGAGGCCATAATCCTAAGCCAATTAACACAGAAACAGAAAATGCATATTCGCATTTATAAGTGGGAGCTAAACATTGAGCACGCATGGACATAAACATGGGAAAAACAGATGCTGCGGACTAGTAGATGGAGGAAGGGGGAAAGCATGGGTTGAAAAACTACCTATTGGGTACTCTTCTCACTACCTGTATGTAATATACCCATGTAATAAATTTGCACATGTATCCCCTGTATCTAAAGTAGAAGTTTAATTTTGAAAAAAATTAAATAAAAACATAATTGTAATGCACACAAAGAAAATACACATGTGAAATATTTTTATGATCAATATTGACAGAATTGGTAAGGTTGTAAAGATGCTTCCAGGAACATTTGAGGAACTATAAATTTATAGAAATTTAAAAAATGTGAGAATAAGATCACTAGATTAGATGGAGAATAGAATAGGCCTCTACTAGGGCAACAAAATCATAATCTTTGGAGTCAACTTTTCTTTTTTATCAGTTTTATCATTTGTAAAGTCTACAGTTGGTGAACCAAAGTGAAAAAAGACAACTCCAATGTACAAGACAATATTAAACTATGTTTACAGATGCTAAAGAAATTCAGAGAAAGGGAGAGATTTTATGGGTTAAAATGGAGTCAACATTTCTTCTGGAAAGAAATATACAAGTTAACATTTAACTTTGCACCTTCTAGGAAATAATCAATTAGAAGAAGGCAAAGCAAAAGCAGATATATTGTTCTAGAGAATTAAATACTCCTTAGTAGGACTATTAAAATATGCCCAGAGTGACAATGAAAGAACATTCTGTACTCTTTTTGCCTTATTTTAAAAGTTTGGATAATCTTTCTTAACACTTCATGCCAAATTAATAACTGTTTCCACTCTATTTAGGGATACACCTAAATGTTAACTGTCATCTTTGAAAAAAGATGATATTAAAATTCATCAGACCATACCTTATATATCATTTACACCTTGCTTAAGATATTAAAATACAATGCAGTCAAACGTTGGAAATCCCAGCATTTTAAAAATATATATATTTTGAATTATTGCTCTCTTCTGATGCAGTTTGATAAACTGAAAGCAACTATGAGTTCATCAACATGTTATATAGCATCTATACTAAAAAGGCTATATCACATTGTAATTGATTACTAGGTTTCACCAATCTTTCCCAAGGTAATTTTAAGATGCCTAAAGGACATACTTATTTCATATTCAAGAAATAAATTACAAGATTTAAAACATCAAGATATGAAACTGATATGTGCCACTAATCCTCTAATTTTCTAATGCTGTTTATTCCTGTAACATATAAATATTTTGTGCACTTTCTTTTATAATGATTTTTACTATATATTTGCTGAAGAGCACACATTATGCTCCAAAATTTGTCAGTTCCCAGATCCTATTGAACAGTTCTAGTCTGCTTAATTTGCACTGCTGTACCTCAAAGAATTCTTTCAATATGTATTTGAAAGTGTTTCTATCTTTAAATGTGAAGGTTTTCAAATTTCCTCTACTGAAAAATTGAATATTAAAATATGCAAATATCAGTAGCATTTGTATATCTACTTTCCTCGGCATTTTTCTTAACCACTGAGGATCTTCTTGAGCTCACAGAAGACATAAGCATACAAGCATTTGGAAAAAAGCACTTTTCATTCACTTCCTCTCTCACCTTGGGAGAGAAAATGGTGAAGGAATATAAAATTGGCAATACCAGATATTTGTTTTTCCTGCTCTCTCTCATTTAACTTCCAGACTTGAATGTCTAACTTTGTAGCAGAAATTTAAGTACTTTCTGATGAAATTCAAGTTGCCCAACACAAAATTTATCATCTTCTCTCCATACTTTTTCATATACTGAAATAGCAGTTTATTTCAATATAGCTGCAACTTCTATCTGCATATATCTATTACAATTGAGTCCAAATTCTTTTTTTACAGACATGAGCCATTGTTGACAACAGCCTCCCTCATTGTCATTAGGTGATGATGATCACACTAAAGTTATTTTATTTTTTATAAATTTAGATTTTTTTCTGTCCTGTCCTTTCATATGAGCTTCTCATCTAGCCCCAAATTCCCAGATGTTTTCTTTTTGATAGCACAGAATTTGTACCATTGTTTAGATTAGATTGAAGATCATTCCTGGAAAAAATATTATTAACAGAGACTAAAAATTATTAATGATGATACCAGTGCAGCCAGACTACAAGGTAAGACTAGAAAAGAAAATAATAGCAATATATGCCAGAGAATCTTATATAAAAACACGTATCCCTAATATGTTTTCACATTTAAGAGAAATGCAGTTTTTTAAATAATTTTATAGTTAATCAAATTCTGTGCCATCATTTTTTGCTCTTGCTTAAATTACTTGCTACATTTCATTCTATATAGTTACACACCAATACTGAACACCTGCTATTTATTTTATTGTATGTATGTATGTATGTATGTATGTATGTATGTATGTATTTATTTTGAGACGGAGTCTCGCTTTGTTGCCCAGGCTGGAGTGCAGTGGCGCGATCCTGGCTCACTGCAAACTCTGCCTCCTGGGTTTAAGCAATTCTCCTGCCTCAGCCTCCCCAGTAGCTGGGATTACAGGCACGTGCCATCACTCCTGGCTAATTTTTGTATTTTTAGTACAGACGGGGTTTCACCATCTTGGTCAGGCTGGTCTTGAACTCCTGACCTCATGATCCACCCCCGTTGGCCTGCCAAAGCGCTGAGATACACGCATGAGCCACCATGCCCGGCCACACCTGCTATTTATAACTATGTGTTTTCTTTGTTGTTGATGTCTCTCCTGACTCTGTAATAAAATACTATGTATTAAAACAACTTTCAGAGATTTTACACCTGTGACATCACAAACCTTCAACAGATGTGAAGATATCACATATTTGTTTTTTATTTATCGATTTGTTCTATCTATAAAATATACAATTCTAGCTTTAAATATAATTTAAGAATTAAGTAAATCTGAGGCCTCAAGCCTTCACAATGATAAAATCACACTTGAATGAACTATTAATACTTCAGTTCTAAATTAGAACTCATTACATAGAATGATGGCTTGAGAAATGACAGACATTCAGGATCAGATAATCATTTGCTCTAAAGAGCTGCACAGTTCAAGCCTTTTGATATCAGTCTGCAGGATCACAGATGACATTCTCCTTACCTTGTATCCGAGGATTCAACTTTACAGTCAGAAACTTCTAAGTTAAGTCACAATGCGTTTATCAGTTTTATTTGAATACTTAGTAATAGAACTATTTTTGTTATCAAATAAATATTCACTATACATGTACAGATTTATTGGAATCACTCCTCCCCATCCAGACTAAATAGAGTTTTTCATAGACAAAAATGTTCATGTTACGAATAGGAAAGCTTTTCCTTCCTTCCTTCCTTCCTTCCTTCCTTCCTTTCTTCCTTCCTTCCTCCCTCCCTTCCTTCCTTCCTCCTTTCCTTCCTTCCTTCTTTCCTTCCTTCCTTCCTTCCTCCCTTCCTCCCTCCCTTCCTCCTTTCCTTCCTTCCTTCCTCCTTTCCTTCCTTCCTCCTTTCCTTCCTTCCTCCTTTCCTTCCTTCCTTCCTCCCTTCCTTCCTTTCCTTCCTTCCTTCCTCCTTTCCTTCCTTCCTTTCCTTCCTTCCTCATTTCCTTCCTTCCTCCTTTCCTTCCTTCCTCCTTTCCTTCCTTCCTCCTTTCCTTCCTTCCCTCCTCCTTTCCTTCCTTCCTTCCTCCCTTCCTGCCTTCCTCCCTTCCTTCCTCCTTTCCTTCCTTCCTTCCTTGCGTCCTTCCTTCTTCCGTCCCTCATTTCCTTCCTTCCTCCTTTCCTTCCTTCCTCCTTTCCTTCCTTCCTCCTTTCCTTCCTTCCCTCCTCCTTTCCTTCCTTCCTTCCTCCCTTCCTGCCTTCCTCCCTTCCTTCCTCCTTTCCTTCCTTCCTTCCTTGCGTCCTTCCTTCTTCCCTCCCTCCCTCCCTCTCTCTCCTCCTGGCTTCCTTCCTCCCTTCCTTGCTTCCTTCCTTCCTTCTTTAATGTGTGTACTATTATTTCCCCTTATATTTATTTAACATCTCTTTTCCCTCAAACACTAACTCATAATAAATATTAACCAAGTGTTTTTGAAGTAACACACCATTTGTATTATTATTTCTACCACTCACAGTTACCTTAACTAGAAAGCTGAGCCACGCCAGTTTATTCTTCATAATCAAAATGAAAATGATTATGGTATTTACATTAATATCATTTTACTATCATTATCATCATCATTATCATTATGATCATCATCTTTTCTCAGACATCTACTATGCAATTATCTTGTTTATTGTAATTCCCTCATATTTTAGTTCAAAATATATTTTATATTGATAAAATATTTTAAAACCTTACAGAAACCATCTTTAGGCAGTACTTCAAAAAAAAGTAAAATGCTTTAATAGGATGTCTCCAAATAACTTGAAACTTCTAATTGTAATTCATAGAACTCCAATACTATGTGCAAATTAATATTCAATACCGTTTTTTGACAGTAGTCATTGAACACACTTTTATTTTCAAAGCTCATTTCCAACTCTCACTTTTCAGAATGAATTTAACCTTTTCAAAGACTAAAGTTAAGCTATTTAGAGTTTTCACACTATATATCGTGATTTTTTATTATTGTATTAAAAATGTATTTTAATACAGTTAATTTTTCAAATGATAACATCAATAACTTGGGATGCATTCTAATATGTTGCATAATAAGAGAAAAAACATTTAGTGTCAATTATGACCCAGGTACTCTTTTATATACTTTACAGATATTAACTTAGTTAATCCTCACAATTCTTTGAGTTAGTTAATGTCATTGGTCTCATTACTTAACACAGGAGACAGAGGCATGAGGTGGATAAAAAGCATGCCAAAGATAATATACCTATGTAATTGTGGATCAATAATTCAAATCCAGGCTGTCAAACAATATCGTTTATTTTTTAACCCAACTGCTAAACATGTATAAATTACAGTAAAAAGCTATCACCAATTGATACAACTCAGATTGTGCCTTAATCTATTTTTTCAAGTGCATAGTCCATTTGTGTGAGTAGACTACCTTCTGTGAGATTCGCTTTTTAAAAATAAATACATCTTCATTTTTAATTTCTAAGCTAAATTATGATGACTATAAAAATATAATACAATGAGTTCATCAAAAGATTTAAGAAGAATGCTGCAAAGTGAACAGATTGGATTTTCCACCCCATAGATAGAATATCTCCATCTTATCAAGTCATTTAAATAATATGGGCATGAGGCATACTGAGAAATAGAATGAAGCAGGTGATAAGAGAGGAGATCCTAGGGTTGCATCAACAATAAAGAATGGCAGAGAGAAGAAGTTTGTGTTTTACTATTGCATAAAATCTCAATGATCAGGCTTATGAAAAAACAAATCTTCACCAGACTGTAATTCTCTCAGGAGGCTGGGGACAGAATGAGAATAAAGGGATCTTAAGAAGTAAATTCTAGACTTATGCAAAAAAATTAAAGATGCTACTATAAAAGTTTCTAAGGAAATGTTATGTAATATCAATTAAAGGACAGGCTTTCCTCGAATAACTAAATCCACAATTTTATTTCATAGATCAAAATCGAATATGTTCCCCAATATTATTCAAAATGATGATATGTTATTTGAACTGAATTATTTGATTATTGCAACTCCCGAAGTGCAAATTCACTCTTAGTAAGTAATGGAGAAGTCAAAGAAGTAAGCTACAAATATTCCCACCTTAGAATTTTGTCTTATATTTAAAATACTACATATAACGTCTGTAGAATTGCCACCATATATAAAGCTTGCATTATTAAATTTGTCTTGTGACAATATATTGTCTCACTGCCGATATTAAACCAAAACCCATTAATAAAAGGGAATTTACCCTATGTATGTATTTATTTGTATGCCGACATAGGATTCGGCACAGGACCTTGCAGAGAATGGGTGCCTGATAAATGTTGCACAGTGTAATGTTTAGAAACAGGCAACTTTGCAAATAGAGGCTAAGAATACATATTCATTACTTTGTTTCTGAAAGTAATCTGAATGTGGAATATAATTTACACTAATAAAGTTTGAATCATTCTTCATGGAAACCCCCGCTGTTCTAATCAATAAAGCCAACATTATGAAAGAAAAAAACCAAAAGATCTAGGTATGTTGACTCTGGTGCCAACTATATCCCTAAGGATTTCTTCTGTCATTTAATCTAATTATACCCAGTAGTCTTACAATCATATCAAAACTTTTCTTAATGAAGAAAGGAAAGTAATCTACATCTTCTTACTGTTTTTCCAAAAATTAAGGAAGAAAAATAGATTTAGGAATACTAAGCATTCACTAAGATACCTGAATAGGTATTATGTTGTTTTATGTAACAACCCTCTAATGATCGTATACATTTTCTTTATTTACTGTGCTTTAGATTTTCATTTAATTTATATTATTCTTTATAAATCATATTTGTCATGCTAAGAAAATTACCAACCATAACTTTACTTTTAATCAATACTGTTTATATTTTCTGAAACAACTGAACTATCCACAGGTTTTTTCAATAAAGCAAGACTGAAATCCAATCCTCAAAAGCAGCAAATTGACAGTATTCACTTTTATTTGGACATTCATCTATTCATTTAAGTACATTTTCATTTTTGTCAGAAGATTTTCAGAAATCATTTGATGTGGTCAAAGTTAGCACCAGAATCTAGGATTATATTATAGCCACCTCTCTCAGAAGGAGCGATTTGTGATTTGTCCAAACCATAAGAAACAAAAAGTTTCTATTTTAAGATGTCAAGTATCAAAAAATGAATTAATTTATCTCAATTATGCTACAATAAATGAGTCAGAAGAATACAATATATAAACCTGAGAAGGAACAAAATTTGCAAATGATCTCTAAAATTTCCTCCATGTCAATCTAACAGGATTGACATACCACTTCCTACCAAAACAGACAAATATGGAAGTACCTCTGGAACCTATAACCACAAAGAAATCAGTATTTTATATATATGTCTATATATGTACATATGTACAGTATGTCTATATATGTGCATATGTAGAGTATATGTATATATATGTGCATGTGTACAGTATATGCCTGTATGTGTACATGTATGTACATATGTACAGTATGTCTATATTATGTATATATGGACATATGTACAATATTATGTATATATGGCCATATGTACAATATGTCCATATATGTACATATATACCCTATGCCCCTTGAATATATGTTAGTGTGTATATATAAATATAAATGTGTCTATATATAGTGTGTGCACATGTATACATATGTATATGTACATATGTACAGTATGTCTACAGTATATGTAATATATGTATTTAATATGTATTTTAATATGCTTAATTTTTGTGGATCAAAAATTACATATGTGCAGTATGTATATATGTACACATGTACATATGTACAGTATATCAGTATATGTCTACATATGTACATATAGACATATGTACATGTCTACATATGTACATATGTACATGTCTACGTATGTACATCATGTCCCTCAACTATATATGTTTGTGTATACGCATAATTATAATTACAAATGTGTGTGTCTATATATATAATATGTATATATATGCACAAATTCATGCTTAGTAAATGATAGAGAAATCAAAGAAGTAAGCTACAAATGTTCCCACTTTTTCTACCTTAGAATTTTGTCTCATATTTAAAT
This sequence comes from Pan troglodytes, assembly GCF_028858775.2. Taxonomy (NCBI): domain Eukaryota; kingdom Metazoa; phylum Chordata; class Mammalia; order Primates; family Hominidae; genus Pan; species Pan troglodytes. The sequence goes on from NC_072406.2 coordinate 67,869,649, forward strand.
ACTACATATAATGCCTGTATATATATATATGTATATATAAAAATACTGTACCCCTCAACAATTATATATATATATATAATAGCTGTTCATAGAAATGCTGAATAGAAGTAATATTTAGCTAATCTACTTAATATGTCAGGAATTCCATCAATACTTGATTGCTAACCCTAGTCAGAAAAAATTACCAAGGATATTTAACAGATAAAAAAAGCGGCATTTAGAGAGATCAAATCACATACCTTATAAGGAGAAGAGCTAGAATCTAAATCCACGTATATTTGCCACTTTTTTTTTTTTCTTAAGCCATTGGAAACCAGGATGTTGACATTTTACAGACCAGAAAAATCTGATTCCATATACTTCCCCAAATTACTACAAGCAACATAAGATTGTGATCTTCTTATTTTAAAAAAGGAATTATTAATGATAAATGTATGAGCTACCATCAAATATCATTGTATTTTCCCAAAGTCTTACGTTTACTTTCTCTTATGCTTGATGAAAATTTCCATGTGTTCCTTCCTTGCTTTTTTTCTTCAAAAATTTCCTCAATATGAAGTATTTGCATGTAAGGATTAGTAAATCCCTCCCTTAAAGTATTCATTTGTTTGAGAATTTAGATAAAAAGAAAACTGACACATTACTTACTGGTATAAATAATTGAGTCACTGTAGTTGATGTAAACAACTTCTGATTAAGCGCCATTTATTCATGGAACCAGGTAAGATGCAGATCAACTGAGTTTAAACGTATTTCTCCAGTTTTCCTCAAATCTTATACATATATATATATATATATAATACTGACAGTATACATATATGCATATATGTTGCTGGTTACACTTATACATGTATATATAGATAGAAATTATGAAATTATGGCTTTTAGTGGACTGGCTACACATGGAAATCTACTACATTTAGCTTTCCTCAGGTAATTTTGACTTTTCTGACACACAACGGTTAAACCTTTTAACACTGAATGAGTACTGGATTTCTTCACAAATTAAATTTATTTTAAATGTCCAAGAGTGAAAAGGCACACATTAAGATATCTGAACTATTCATATTTTTCAAATGTCTGTTCTCCAAAATCTTCTCTAATATAAAACCAAAATCAGGGCATAAAGATCATTACTTGTTTTATCTTCTGGGCATAACAAGTATTAAAATTTCTGTTTATTTTTTCCTTACTGTTAGGGAGAAGACTTTCTTATTTTGTATATGATGGTGTCCAGTATGAATTTTGTTCTTCCTTTTATAACAACTTCATACTGGATACCATCATACACAATAAAGGGGAAAATCTGTGCAAGCCTGGTTGAAAGGGTATCACAGATGTTGAAGTTTTAATCTGGTGTATTTTTTGCCATCAATACACAGGCATGTGTGTGCACATATGCAGACACACACAGAAACACAAACACACATATACACCAGATTGCCTAGAACAGAGAGGGAAAAGAAAACTTTACACGTAAATCAGAGGAGGTCACTTTTATGCAAGGAATGAGCAAAGCTCTAACACAATAAGAAGTATAAGGCAGATCTCACAGCACATGCATCAACAAACCTTGGAACCAGAAAACTTAACAGGAAAAAATTAAAAACTCCTCAAGAAACACTTTATAGGTAGTATACTTTTTAAAAGTGTATATTCAAATAAATGCCTTTTAGAATTCCCTAAATATGCTCTAGCTGGACTTGCTTACAACCACAAGAGGCAAAAGGAGTCCAAGGAATCAAATGAATGACTAAAGAAGACTACTGTGCTGTAAGTAGCATAGAACCAAAATATTTAGTCTGTCTAAATCTGTGTCACTCCAAGTCACTACAATTGGCTCAAAAATAAGAATTTCAACTAATATGGAAAAATAATGAAGATGCTCAGTTCCTTTTTCTTTTTTTAGATGGAGTCTCACTCTGTCGCTCTGTTTCTGAGGCTGGAATGCAGTGGTAGCATCTTGGTTCACTGCAACCTCTGCCTCCCGGGTACAAGTGATTCTCCTGCCTCAGCCTCCCTAGTAGCTGGGATTACAGGTGCACGCTGCCACACCTGGCTAATTTTTGTATTTTTAGTAGAGACAGGGTTTCACCATGTTGGCCAAACTGGTTTCAAACTCCTGACCTCAGGTGATCCGCCCGCCTCGGCCTCCCAAAGCGCTGGGATTACAGGCACCAGCCACCGTGCCCAGCCAAGATGCTCAGTTCTTAAGATTTAATTTCATCTATCAGAAGAAGTAGAATAAATATACAGGAAATTTAAAAATAATTATTGAGAATCTTTAAAAAATTTTTTTTCAGTTGGGTTATGTAAGATTTTTATCTGTCTCCCTCACCTTCTTATTGTAACCTATCACTTCCTACCCAACATTTAATACTTTATCATACTGGAAGGGAATGGAAGTGATGCACTGGGAAATATGAAAAGTTTACAGAAATTTTTTCAACTTAATTAATAAAATAAATGCCTATAAAGAGAAAAGTCAATGATGTTATTTCTTCAGGCAAAGTTTTCACAGATGGCACTGAATAATTATTTTTAATTCTGAATGTAAAGATATACCAGATGTGACATGTTACTTACCTCAGCAAGCAAAGTGATAAACCCACAACATTTTTATTAAAATTATATATAGAAACATCACTGGTTTTGATATGGAAGAAAAATGTACATAGAGGGAAAAACATGTACAATTGATCTTAACAAAATAAAAAACATTATTTTCTCATAATTGATATTTCCGACTGTTGCTGGTAATACTTTTCCTGATATGAGTTAGTGAAAGAATACAAATAATACAGTATATTAGTTGTACAGATACTATTTCTCATTGTAAGATTTGATGAATAATTACACATTTATAGAAAATGGAAGATGCACTTCAGTGCTGTTTTTAAAGAGTATATATAATATCTGCTCTGAATTATTAACTTTATTATAAATTATATATTATTGAGTGTCATTTATTATTTTCTGTCTTAAAGTGTTTACAGTGGGCAAACGTAAATTCAAAACAGTTTTGACTATATATGTTATAAAGCTAGAGGTTTTATTTACCAATATAACACAACAGCAAATAGACGATCTGAGTATGTTATTGTTTTCAGCTTCCCTTTAGGTTACGATACCGGCAAGCTTCCTCAGACTGGATACTATGCAGATTTTTAAGGGAGACATAGTTTTATCTGCTTACTTGTTCAATTATTTGTCTATTTTTACTGATAGCCTTACTTGAACTCCCATCTTGTTCTCGAAATAGTACTAGTCACTAGAATACAGCAGAAGTCCTCTGAGGCTCAGATGAACAGACAGAATTAGAATAACAAGAAAATTTTTGGGAGAAACAACAGGGAAAGATGAAGGGGAAAGGAAGCAGGAGGCAGCAGGAGCTTTCAGTCCATGAGGCAGGTCTGATACCTGTGAAAGAATAAGGGAAAAGAAGGGAAATAGAATAGGAAAAGAATCCGAAAGTAGTGTAGTTCTGAGAAGAAAAAAAAAATCTCAGAAAGTCTGATAAGGAGATTCAGAACAAAGAATACCCATTAGAGGAGTTTTGCTCAGGCAGGAATGGCCTGGCTCTAGTACCCACTGGGATCAGTCACTGGCAAGAAGCAGCCCGGGGACGTTCACATGGGTGCTGCAGCAGATCCCGAAGTTGCAGCAGCTGAAAGCTTCCCCTTAACTAATATGAAGGCATATCAGAGAGGATCCCCTCCATGGTTATTACAGATATCAATGATACAGTTTCTATGCACAAGTTCAGAGTGTGGTGAGAGCATACGATAAACAATTATATGAGAAACATACACACATTAGAGTAAGATGCTGTGAGGACCCAAGAAAGGGATGTGTAACTCAGGTGAAAGAGAGGTAATTGTTCTGACATGGCATATTGGATCTGAGTAAGGCAGGATGAGACAGAGATATCCAGATTAACAAAGGAGAGGGAAAAGCTTTGGCAGCACCAATAGTCTACATAAAGGCTGCAACACATAGAGAGCAAGGTGAGTAAGGTGAGTGCTATTAATCACAAATTGTTTTCAATTCTGTATGGCTAAAGTAAAAAAAAAAACAAACAAAAAAACATTAAACATGGCCACAAATATGGATCTCTTCCACTGAGATAAGTAGCCTAATTTTCCTCACTTTAAAGATGGACTGGCCTTACCAATTTCTTTGACCACTAGAAGGCAGGTGGTGTGGCATTATGGAATTTTTGAAGCTAGGCTATAAAAATCATTACAAGTTCATCTAGCTCTCTTAAAATGTTCACTCTGAGGGAAGCCAGTCACCTTGTGTGTAGGAGGGGTCCTGCTACCTTGATATCACTCTGCAGTGAGGAAGCCCAGGCTAACAATGCAGGGAGGTGGTGGTGGTGGTGGTGGTGGTGTGTGTGTGTGTGTGAAAGACAGGGACAGAGAAACAGAGAGCTGACCAGGCCTAGATATTCCAGCCATCCCAGTTTACGTGCCAGAGTTGAGAAGCCATTCTGGTCATTCTAGGGCCAGGCTCACATGAAAAAGAATGAAAAATTCAGATGAAAGTCAGACTGGGAGATATGAATTACTTCAGCTTTCTCCACCTATTTGAGACACCTTACCTGAAACTCTGGTCATCATGGAGCAGAAACGAACTGCTCCTGCCAAACCCTCTCTAAATGCCTAATGCACACACACACACACACACACACACACACACACAAAAACAACGTGATCCTAATGAACAGTGTTATTTTATGTCATAAAGTTTTGGAGTGGTTTGTTACACACCAATATATAACAAACAGACATAATGGCAAGAAGAAAATGTCTAAGAGGTCACCTGAGGGTATACTGTAAATGCCTTGTTTCAATCCCAAGGAATTTGAGTTCTATATGGAAAGCACTGCAGAGCTATGAAAGGATAAACTTAAGTATGACTGAGTCTGAAATATAAATCTGAAAGGTCACTCTCTAGATAATCCACAAATAATGGATTAGAAATAAGTGAACCTTGAAAGGGAGATTACTCAGGAGGCAGTTCTTGTGGTCATGCTTATTCTATGACATTCAGCATAAAGCTGAGTGTCAGCTGGAAAACAGAAATCAAGTTTAAAACCCTCTGCCTTCAAAAAGCATACACTTTAGCAAGAGTACACAGAAAGTCTTTTCCATGAGTACTTTCTGCACAGCAAAGGAAGTTTTAAGGGTCAGGAGATAAGATAAAATGTACCATGGGAAGTGAAAGGAGGAGAGAGAGTAGGGAACTGTGAAGTCTTTGAATAAGAAAGAATTCAGGAAATAAGGGTTGAAGAATATATAGAAAAATTACAGCTGAAGTTAGAGTAGCATTAAAAATGGAAGGTTTGAGTAAAAGAGATAAAGTGCTTTAAAAAAGATGATGGTTTAGAAAACAAAAGAATCATTTTAGTATTTTAACCTGTTTAACACATTTTATTAGAAAAAGATTAGTACCAAAGAAGCCACAAATGAAATAAAAATATATGAACATAACATTGGATAACACACATTTCAATCATCTTGTTTTCATTTTAAAATGTAACCAAACATAGCTACAATTCAGTCTACTGAAGATTTGACATATCTAATTAGGGAAGAAGAGGGGTTTTTTGTTTCTTTGTTTGTTTGTTTCCCCCCCACCAGCAAATGTTCAAATTATTCATATTCCTGTTTTTCTGTGCTTAAATTACTAAAATATATTCTCTAATAATATTAACAATAAATAGAAGTTCAAATCATTTTCAGATAAAAGGTAATTTAACATTGATTACTTATAGCCTGTTACACATGTTAAAATTATTATAGAAAACAAAATAATATGAGTTTGCTTACAACATTCAGTACAACAAAATTAAAAACTCCAAGATGATGGGTATGCATCAATTGAACATCGCAATATATTTTCTTTTTAACAAGGCTCTGTGTCAGCATTATGCATCTAGCAGGGTGAATCTTAGGTAGGAAGTTGAAGTTGGACACCACCAACAGCACAGGGAAAGATAATGAGGGGGGGAGAAACGAAGAGTGATAAATGAGGTGGGCTAGAAGTAGAAGTTTCCATTCTTTTATTTATTTTCCTTTGCCTTTCAATTTAGGTTATTCGGTTGTCTTTGGCTGATGCACTGACTTTTCAATGTTTCTCCTAATGACTTGAAATTGTCATAGGAAGAGAACATGTTTTCTGCCTTAAGTCTCTAAACAGATTGAGTAGGGGACTTAGGTCCTGTTTTGTCACTAATGTCAGTAGAGGAAATAGTGGGCAACAAAGGCAACTGTTGTGTTCTCTATCATTGTCAATTGGTATGACAAATAGAGGAGAAAAAACTAGAGGGGAGATAGTGGGAAATCCTACGCCTCATGCATGTGTTTCTGTGAGTGTTGAGGGGTGTGTGTGTGTGCATGCGTGCATTTTAGTGAACTTTGTATTTTTTCCCTTTCTCGAAGACTCAATGATTTTGTATTTTCACCCATCTTCTCTTTGAGGCCTGGCCCATTATATTGCTATGTACAAATTCATATCTATTTTATTTTTCTTGTTTTATACATGTCAATCTTTTTCTTACTCTTCATGTCTTGTGCAATGTCTGGTACTTATGACAGAATAGGGGGAGAGGAAAATTACTGCACAAATAAATGCATGTCTTCTTATCTATTGTATTCTTCCAATCAAAGTTTTATATTTCTATCCTTTATTCATCTACTTTAGTGTTGTAAAAATGATGGGTGGTGAAACTTACTCTGTTATCTCTCATTTAAGGAGATGTTACTGATATATTAATAAAAAGCTAGGATTCTTTTCTCTTCATAAAATCAATCATCATTATGACTTGTCCTAGGGACAATAAGAGATTTGTGGTTTCACTGAAAATGACTACACTGCCTAGAAGTATGAGTCATAGTATGGACTCCGTGTTCTTATAGAATACAGCCTCAATAATGCAAGCATGCCCTTGAGCACGAAGGTCTGTGAAAAACAGCTTGGAACACTGGAAGCAAGTATTAATTGTATTGCCAAGTGTCTAAATGTATATGTTAATTTTAAATAGACTTACTATTATTTCACATTTTTAAAAGACAAAATATTTTGCTCTATTATTTAAATTAGAAGCAAAAGGAATCTTTAATTAATGATTTCACTAAATCTGTTCTCGAAGAAGAAATATATATCCACTGTATATTTCAAGAATAAAACAAGAACAAAGAAGCTTAAAAGAAAAATGTTACCCATAACTCCATGGAAATATTTGCCATCCTTGTAATCTTACCTTCTTCTACTTCATACATTTCAAGAACAATTGCCCCTCCCAAAATATATACCTTGATGTCCGGTTTTGTAAATATGATAATAAAAAAGACAGACGAACTTCCTTCCAATATTTGAGTCAAAATATTTTGTAATGAATTATATTCTGTTTTCTCTAGAGGAGTACGTTAAATTATAATGTCTCGGCATACTTTGAGGGAAGAAAAATCCTGGCACAAATCTTATTTCTGAAGCAAAGAAATACAAAATAATAGGCACATACTTAATATTTGAGACACCACAGTACACCACCCACAGGTGATTGTTAATACATAAGAGAATTACTTATTATACTAAGAATAGTGTCATTGCAGGGTAAAATATCAAAATTTCTCTCTTTGTCTTGTAAGGCTATTATGAAAATAGAAGCTATCTGTAGTAGGTAGTAGTTTTAACCTCAAGATTTTTAATTCATAAAACTGAATCACACTGCTAAATTTAATTCAGCTGCTAATTCCTTATTCTTTCAGTTACTATTGACAATAGCAATTTTATGGTTACCTAATCTAGTTTACAATTACATGCATTCTATGTGAAGGCTTTTAAGACAGGTTATATAGAATCCATTACAATATTCTTCAATAGCAGGAAAGTATAAATAATCTTTCAGTCTGGTAATAAGAAATGTATTTATTCTATAAGTAGTAATTTGTCAATTTGAGGAAAAAACATGTAACATTTGAAATCAGCTTGTAAAAAATATTTAATGATGTGTTTCCCAAAAAAATTGGCAATATTGAAATGTGAGTAAAGTAGATTACAAAACAAATTAACCTCAATTTGTGGATATAATAAAAGGATATATGAATAGAGGAAGGACTCTAAGAATACACATTTTCAATATAACTGTAGTAACTTCTGAGAGCTATTACTGTGGTTGATTTTAATTATTATTTATAATTTTTAGTATTTTCAAATTGCATGTAATGAGTATGTACATATTGTGAAATCAAAGAGGAATAATGCGACTTTAAAAGCTATTCATAAATGTTGAATTTGAGCTAAATTTGTCCTTTTAATTTGAAAATTCTTAGCAGTAATAAAATGTCCACTTTCCCTTTACTTGTCTAAGGGTAAAATTTAGCATTATTTTGTCTTTATTCTTCCAATATTTGAAGGTTTTCCGTATTTAAATAACACATCTAAACTCTCACTAAAAAGACAAGTGAAAAAACAAAAACTATCCAAATGCAAAAACACTGAATTGCACAGCAAATTTATTTATTGCTTTTTTACATCTCTATTATTCATACTGCGTAGTCAGACTTATTCAAGGAAGGCTTAAATGCTTTAAAATATCAAATAAAATATTGCCTTCTGGAATTACTCATATTAATTTCAAACTTCCTTTAATTTCACTTCTACATTCCATGTGATTGAGGATAATGTTTTCATATTCTTTATTATTGTGAACAGATTTTCAAAATTTCTTAAAATAGAAACTCAAATGAAAGTACAATCTTTAAATAAATCTTAAAGGTACTGCCAGTATTTTTGCAATGATAAAATCTATTATTTTCTTGTGGGTTAAAACTAAAGCCACATTATTAGTACTAGCTGTGCTATGTGAGGTAAAAATAAAACTGTTATTATAAATATAAATATTTTACTATAATTGTAACCTCAATTCCTATCTTTGTGTTCCCAAATCAAAAGCTAAGAATACTTTTAGAACAAGTAGTTAATTAGCACTTCATAATTTGAAAAAATATACAGTTGTTACAGTCAACATTTTATTGGTAAAGAAAATGATTATGGTTTTGAATGCATTCTTTTAAATTTAGTGAGTGAATTCCAATTCAAAATATACTTTGAAAATATTAACTAATGCATGACTTACAATTATTATAAAACATAATGGCTTTTATTATAAACTATTATAAATATATGTACTAAAAGAGAAAAAGTAAGCAAATCATTTTTTGCCCAATAAATGTGATTTTGTTTTCTTAAAATGCAGGGAATACTAAACAACGTTTACATTTTAGAAATAATTTAAACTTAAATATGTTAATCCATGTAATCTTGTGAAGAATTACATCAGTCACTTTGGTTATTTAATTAAAAGCCCATTAGGGAAAGAAACAAAACAAAAAGATAAATAACAAAGTGAGATACATTAATTGAATTACACAGAGTACACACGAAAGTTTTTATAAGTTTTAATTATATAAATATCTCTCAATTTTTCTTAAATTGCTGATTTCATAAATTAAGTAGAGATAATCACTGACCACAGAATAAGTGATGGTTAGATTCTTTCAGCAACATAATTTCATTTACTCTTTTCTACCGCTAGGGTAATTAAAAAAAAAAAACATGAAATCCAAATTCATGTTATTTTGTGTGGTTCACCTCTGGATTTCTGATTCTCAAAGTACGCACAGCAAATATGAAGCATTCCATAAATAGCTGAATTATTGAGTAAATGTAATTCCTAAATTTTCATTAAACATAAACTTTCTATGTAATCCAGTAATTAAAATAAATCATTATTACTCACTAAAGGCTTTAAAATAGTATGCTAACCCTGAACAAAGTGGTGTTTTTTATTCTTTAAACAAAAACTTATTCATCATAAAAACATTAAAAATACTATTTTTAATGAACATTCATTGTCATTTTGGCACATTCCTTCCAATTTCTGTCCTGTGTAGTATCTAACACAGAGGTTGCAAGGAGACTCTGAATTTGACTTTCTCAGCCTGAATTTTTGTTCTCTTGTTTATTAGCTGTGAGAACAAGGATCAGTAACATAAACCCTGTATCTTAAAATTTTTTGTCTCAAAAATGAAGCTAAAACTTTTAACTACATTACAAGACTATTATAGGATTACATGAGTTAACTAATATGATGAGTATGTAGTTGAGAGTCTGTTACAAACTAAGTGATCAATATATATAAGTTCTGCATAATTAAGATGATTATGGTGATAATGATGATGTTGATATCTATACGTCCTTAAAGAACCTGACTATAAAAGGCACTGAAAAATAGATTCAATTTGGAAATGTTAAATATAAGTTTTTAATTTGTCTAGGAAGAACCAGAACCAAATTTTAACATGTAGTTCATACAAAATACTACCTAAATTCTTCTGGGGTTCACAATTAAGGTTGTACTCTGTACTCAGGAAAATGTTTATGTCCATAACAAAAGATATGTAAAACTTGTGCTTGTTCCCACTACCTCTGTCCAGCCCAAAGAACTTTTTCAATTCCTGTTCAAAACCAGTGATCTAATAATTCTGAAGCAATATTCAGGAAGACTGGCATACATTCTCCAGTGCCACATTTGCATTAGGAAGCTGCAACATTTTCTAGTCTCAATTTCTCAACCTTTAAATTAGGCATAACTCTATTTTTCTTCGTTTTTGAAGGTATGGAAGAATAGATGATAAGATGTGTAAAAATAGTCTAGAAAGGTTTTTTAAATTTATTAATAGACTATATTAATAGTTTAAGATTTACAGATAACTTGAGCATAAAGTACAGAGATCTCATATTCTTTTCCACTCAGTTTCCCCTGTCATTAACATCTTACCTTAGTAAGGTATAATTATTACAATTAATGAACCAATATTGACATTATTACAGTTGAACTTTCAACGACTTGAGTTAGGACTGTGCAGGGTCACTCCTATGAAGACATTTTTTAATCAAACACGGATCAAAAATACAGCTTTTGTTGGATGCAAAACCCACACATATGGGGGGCCAAATATTCCTGTATTTTGCTTCTGAAGGAATGTATGCAGGACTTCAGTTTATGTGGATTTGGGTATTAGTGCAGGTGGCCATGCAACCAAACCCTGTGTAAAATGAGGGACAACCATATTAACTAAAGTCCATAGTTAATTTTGATTTCCTTAGTTTTTACCTAATGTCCTTTTATGTTCTAGTATTTCATCCAAAATACCACTTAAAATTTAGTTGTTTTATGTCCTTAAGCTCTTCTTGGCATTCCTGTTTTTGATGATATAGACAGTTGTGAGGCATACTGGCCAGGTATGTTATAGCATGCCTCTAAACTGATATTTGTCTCATGTTTTATCCCTGAAAAGGGTTTATGGGTTTGGGAAAGTCTAGAAAAGTTAATTAGAAGATATCAATTACTTCTTCCTTACTATTTGAAGAAAATCAGTATTTCCATAATTAATAAAGTAATTTTCTGTTTTGAAGACATTTTAAAATGATACATTAAAACAATCTTTGGGATCATAGAAGCTATTTCTAAACCAATTAAAATGATTACCAGTAACTACTATTTTAAGAAATCACTCTATGCTGAGTGTTTCAAGTCCACTTAATCCTCACAATGATTAAAAAAGATAGATCAGCTTATCCCTATCTTCAAAGCAGATGAAAAAATGGGCTCTTCAATTATATAATTTTCCCTTGTTCAAAAGCTCATCAGTAGAGCTGAGCCCTAAAGCTGCTTACTTCTGATTTCAACTACATCACCCAGTACTTTCAATATAAGAAAGCCGTTTTATTTTCTCTCAAAGTTCTTCTGCTTCTCCAATACTTAAAAATTCATTTAATCCTGCATTTATACAGATATCTTTCCCAGCTAATGGGCAATGGTTATGTGGTGTAGTTTTCCTCCTGGATAAATAGTTTATTATTCTCTAGAGATGCCCCTTCTCAATTTTTGACTTAAAGAAGGAGAAACAAGTAAGTGAAGACCACTTATTTTACACGGACTAGATTTAAAATTAATTATTAAGGAGAAATGTAACTATAGATGTAGAAAATATCCTATCTTTGAACTTCTGCAATCTTTGAATGACATGTTAGAAGTAATGAGGATGCTTAGTGGATTTTTTTTTCCTTTTAAGTGATTTTAAAGTATAGTCTAAAATGTACATGCATAGAAAATTAATAAAAATAATATGAAGAACACCAGAGAATCTGCCATACAGATGATGAATAAAATTATTAAAAACATATTTCAATGGCTCTCCATAGTCGCATTATTTTTCCTCCCCACAATTTGCCTTACATCATCCAAAGAAATCACTTCCAGTGTTTGTTCATTATCATTCAGATACCTTTTTTACTAGTTTTGCTTTATACTTAATGTATTCTAAAATATATTTTTGCATATTTTAAACTTCTTTAAATAAGCTTCTTTAAATGTTCTAAATCTGACACTTTTTCTTTTTCTCTCTCTCCATATATACACACACTATAGCTCTAGATTATTAATTTTTATTTGTTGTTTATAATTACACCATAATTTATTGCCCTAGTGGTGTTTATAATTACACCGTTACTTATTTATTGCCCTAGTGGTGAACACTTAGGCTTTTCCAAATTTTTGATAAGACATGTAATAATGACATGCTATAATGAAAAATATTACACATGTCATCTGGTTTTCATAGAAGACAGTTGCTTTGGGCCCTAAGATTTACATTAAAGAATGGAACTCCTGGGATATCTATTGCTGCATATCTTTGCCTCCACCATATATTGTGAACCTGCTCTTCAAGATGCTTATGCCAAATCATGCTGCTAATGGAAGTGGAAAATCCTATTGGTTTCTGATACTATATGCTTTTCCCCAAACTTGCAACTATGAGATTGTTTTAATCTTATTTTTTGTAGACTGGGTTTAAAAGTTATTTACATTGGGCCAGGAGTGGTGGCTCACACCTGTAATCCCAGCATTTTGGGAAGCTGAGGTGGGCTGATCACTTAAGGTCCGGAGTTTGAGATCAGCCTGGCCAATATGGTGAAACCCTGTCCCGCAAAGAAAAAAAAAAGGTACAAAAATTATTTGGATGTGGTGGCGTGTGTGCGTGCAATCCCAGCTACTTGGGAGGCTGAGGCAGGAGAATCGTTTGGACCCGGGAGGCAAATTATGAAGTGAGCCTAGATCGCACCACTGTACTCTATCCTGGGAGACTGTGTCTCAAAAACAAAACAAAACAAAAAAGTTTTTTACATTTTTCTTAACAACTAGTAAAGTTGAATATTCAATCATAATTTATTAATCATGTGTATTTGTGTATTTGCTCTTTATTGAATGTGTTTTCACATTGTTTGACCAATTGGCAGAGGGAAGGTTTCTTCACCTTATTGATTTTTATGAGTTCTCTGTACATTCTGGTGACTATCTCTCTGCTGCTTACATTTTGTGCAAACACATTCTTTAGCATTCCTGTTCACAATTGTACCAGTTTTAATATAGCCAAACTTATCTATCTTTTAATGTCTTCTGCTTTTAATCTGCAATATTTAGCACTAAAATACAAACCTAGTTGCAATATATTTCTATAAATCTTTGATTTGATTTGCTAAAACATTTAAGTTTATTGAGTGAACACCCAAAAGCAGATTGATCTGTAAACTTCTTTTATCATATTTTCATAACATAATAAGACTATTAGACTTGTAGAGTTTGTTTTAGATTATTCACTAATTTTTACTTTTCTGGAAAATATTGTGATATTAGGCTATGTGATCAGAACTGGTTACCATAAACTGGATTTGGTCAAAATCAACAAGTTAAATGTAGGGCTGCCATTATAAGCCAGAAGTGAATTCCATTATAAGCCAGAAGTGATGAATTCAAGATCATGCAGAGGTAGAATCAGAGAACACAAATAAACTGCATGAGACGATAGCCCCCTTGTCATCTCTCATTATCTTACTGTGGCTTTTGCCTCATCTCAGGCTTTCATTCATTAGGGTTACCTTATGACCAAGTAACGGAGGTGAAAAAAAGGCCCAGCTAGCTTAATAGATGGGTTTGCTTAATATGGGTTTCAGAGTAATGAAGGATTGCTGCTATCTTAAAGCCAAATCAATAGTGATCCCGAAGGACAGAAGTCAGAAAAATTTTCCCCATGGACACTCACTACTTCATTCATGTTTTCTGAAAAGAAGAAAGAACCGAGGTAAGAAAATACACTGACATATGGAAGTGGTAAAGAGTTTGGAGGTTTACTTAGTGGTCTGGGTATACAGAGATTAAAGGGGAGAGAAAGAGCATTGGGGAAAACCTATTTGATGGACTTATAGAAACATCAATAAGTTATGAAGACTCTTTAATCTCGTGTTAATGCTAACTAAATAATATTCACCATGGAGAGGGCACTAGACAACCAAGTAGATAAAATGACTATGCCAACTGACATCTGCTAACCTCTGTCATTAGATGGCCTAGTGCTGGCATAATAGATGCCTCAGTGAAGAGACTGTGGTAGCAGAGATGGAGGCTAATCCAGACTCCACAGCATGGGCTTCTGTTCACCAGGGCTGATTTCTTTATAGCCACTGCTTATTATATATTCTGACAGCCACAGAAACAAACGCTGGACACCTCACTTGGCACTATAGTTTGAGAGGATCAATCACTTTCTTGGGGACAAGTTGATGATATTGTGATCATCTTATTTTTAAAGAAGAAATAATTTGTCTGGATTGGAATTGACTCACATGATGGGTATGGGTTTGGTTTGCTTTTATGTCTGCAGGTGTTTAGCTACAACTTCTATCTAAGACCTTCAGAGTGCTTGAGCTGCTGAACAAGATCCTGCGCAATACTGCATTAACTCAAAGAACTCATTTTACATCTAATTTTTATTTTATATGAAAGTAATTCTCAGGGAATTGTTTTAAAACAACTGCAGAATATTTTATTTATAAAAATAATGTATAATGCCTATGCATACAATTAGTGTGCATTACAAAAGTACTTATTTATTAGCTTTATACAATTTTTAAACCAAACACTATACATAACATTATCTAGCATTGCCATAAATTTGTTTTAAACTTGTTAAAATGATACAGAATATAACTCAAATGACCTAGTAATATCATATGTTTCTATTCTCAGAATTTCCCCCTCACAGATTCCTGAAATGTTTTTCTTTCCATTTTACCTACCTTGAATAGAGGTAGTCTTTTAGTATTGCCTATAATGTATTTGTTATTTTTGTTGTTAGCATTTTAATTGAAGTGTAATACATGTACAGATACGTGAAAAAATATTATTGGTATAAATAAACCATCACAAAGTGAAAACATTTATGTAATCCCCACACAGGTAAATAAATAAATAACATTAACAGTTCTCTAGAAGTCTCCCTTATGTCACCTCCCAGTGCCAAATCTCTATCCAGACTCTATAACCATAGATTTCTTGTAAGCTTGCAGGTATTATAACGGTATTTCATTCCTGATTATGGCCCTACACTTCCACCTTACATCTCACACAGCACTTTGTAAGGCACATCACAGATGATCAGGTAGGACAAATACCATGTCCCAAATAGAACCAAATGTATACCAATATAGTCGATGGGCCTATTATTACTCTAAATTAATAATAAAAAATATCATATAGTTATTCAAACTTCACATTGAATAACAGCTTTTTAAATTTTGAAAAGAAGTGTTGTATAACAACTTTTGTTACATTAATATAATCAAAATACAGTAGAGTTTTATTTTTAAAGAAGGATAATATGTAGAGACAATGATAAACTATTTTCAAAAGCAAATCATATGTGGCCATTATAAATGACAAGCACTATAAGGCTAGCTGCGGAATATTAGCATGTCATATGTGAGAAATGAATAAAATTATGTCATGGAGAATAGTATCGGAGCATTATTTACTTTATCACAAGTAAAGATAGTTAATAGGTTTGTTTTTACTAGTTTTAAAGTAGACCACTGATATTAAAATGTAAAAATTGTGTTCCATGTTAATGCAATACAAATAATTCTCACTAGAAAAAAAAAATCCTAGAGTTGAATTTTCTTTTTTTCATGGAGAAAGTTAACTGAACCAAAATTTCTGCCAGCAGAATTCAGTCTTACACATGTAGATGTGAAAGTGTGCATCTCCTCTCAACACAGCTTTCTTCAGTAATGACAGAATTTTTCCTAATAAAGAAAAATGTTTTTCAACATCCTGTAGAGTTCTCTTTACATAATATTTCAAAGTACCAAAAGACTCTTACAAACACTGTATTTTCCAATGATCACTAAAAAGGTCTCCAAATGCCACCATAGGAAAACTATTAAACAGGCAGTGATTATACGCCTAGACTCATACAACACTGTAGGCCATTAAGGACAAACCATTTTCCAATGCATTTAAGAGTTATATTAAAAGAAATTCATGTGAACTTTCTACTCTCCTCCTTCAAATGTTTACAGACAAACATGTCCTATCATTTGTAAAATGGCCTGCCACATTTAGAAATTTGAATTAAATTTCTGTAATAATTTAGGTCCAGGAAAAAATGTATAGTGATTTTCCCCTCAGCCAGTAGAGGATATAATGAAGGAAAAAATGCAGGAAGATGGCCAGAACACAAAGCAGCACTTGATATGCACAATATTTTACAATCTAGTATTCTTAGACTGAGAATGCTTGATGTTTTTTCCAACATTGTGAATGGACTTATCACACCCAATAACATCCTTCATACCTTTGCACATCAATGAATTTGGTTATTTTCCTTCTGTCTTGGTTGTCCAATAGTGATTGCCTTAATTGATAGTGAATTAAAATTATCTGTGGAGCTTTAAAAAATATGTTTCTGAGTAACACACTGAGAAATTCTGACCCATAATTCTATACTGAAACTTAGGAAATCCCAGATGATTATGACACCATATATCCAAAAGTAAGCATTTTGAAAGCACTAAAACCTTCACCACTTATCAAAACACAGTGAATTGTCATCTGTAAATCAATTCAGTAATGAAAAAGAGTAATGTCACCATGTAATATCAATGATCTTCAAACTTTCTCTTTTGTTGACATTGTATTTATTACTCACATTTCCACTTTCAAGTCCTGTGACATATCTGCCAGCTGTATTCCAGTGCCATTAATTAATATATCCTTTTTAGCCAATGATGTTAGATTTTTGGGCTATTAATAGATAAAGACTAACACGTAAATACAAATAAGGGAAATATAACATATAAATAAGGGAAACAGGAAAATAAAGAGTAACTTTTGTTGCAAAAATTTCACAAATGCAAGTCAAATTTCACAATTTTATTTTAAGTATTAAGAAATATGCCTTCTTTGGTGAAAATTATTTTCAAAACAAATTCAATAATTCATTTAAGATACTCTGGGAAGGTTATTTAGAAATGTTCTGGAGACAAAAGAGAATATATATTTTAAAAATAACTCAGGTGTTATCTAGGGAGTAACCTGAAAAATATTTTCACAGAACAAAGGTTAAGAAATTAATCTTCAGAAAGAAATTCAGGTAAAAGTACATGTCTAAAAAGACCTTGAAAACTGGGAAGTCAACAACTTTTCACATCACTAAACATTTTATATAAACTTATTTTATTATAGCCAGATTAGAAACATACAGGCTACAGTTTTCAAAACTAGATTAATGTGAAACCCTTGGATTTTTAGGAAAATTAGTCTGTTTTTCTACTATCACAGCAAACAAAACTTTGTCATCATAAGTGCTTAAGAATTAGCTGGAATAGCTAGAATGTATTTATCCAAAAGTTGTCTGTATTTAAACTTTTGAACATGATAGGACAATAAAGATTGTTTATGAATGATAATATTTTTCAGGTGTCTTAACTATAGTCTTTGAAAGAGTACAATTCCAAAATAGTATGATTTGAGGGCTGATGATAAGATGTTCCTGTTCCCAAATAGGCCTCTTAATCCACTTAGTACATAAATAAATTACATGAAGAGAGTACCACATGTTTGCCTTAAGACAAACATCTTACCTGGTACATTTTAAAACTAAGTATTTCAAGGAAATACCAGCGTAAACCTGTGGAAAGAGGAGAGCAGCCTGTTTTTCCAAGATGCCAATAACTGACACTTTTCAAATTTCTTGAATTTGGATTCATTTTGGGGAGAATAGAAAAAAGAAAGGAGCATGGTTAGTAAAATAAGAAAAGAACCCAATATTATTAACAGTCATAACATTTGCTAGTAATAGAGACTGCCCCAGTTTAAAATTGATTTTTCAATTAAAATATTAAATGTCATTTTATGATTTTTTAGTCTGGGAGGCAAGTCAGGAGACTTTTATTAATAGTCATTAATTGACAACGCTTCTACAGTTGTGCTTTTTATTTAATATTATAACACATTAACCACAGACATCCTTTGATTTTCTGTCATATTTTCAATTCTCTGTCTGTACACGTCGTCTCAAGAGTAGCAACATTTGTGAATTTATTTTAACAATTCATGATTTTGTCAGCATTTTAAGGGCTTACTGTTCCAACGGGACATTATAACAAAGCACTGAAGAACACAGAACTTCAGTTTAGCTGGAAATTTATATTGGAATACCATTGTTGTCCCTTATTTACTGATTTATACACTGTTCATCAGTGAAATTGAAATAAGATTAGCTATTTTATACAGTTATTATAAGGATGAATTCAATTAGTTTTGAAATATTGGAAATATATGTATTTGATATAAAAACTTGTATATATTACTTTAAAAATATTTATTCATAATAGTTTTAAAACTTTTGTTTAGCCTAATCTAACATCATTTTCCAGAAAATAAACGTGAGGCATCATGTTCAGTAAAATGTGTAGAATCAAACTGACTGTATAAACCCAGCTTTGTCACTTAGTTGAGAAATGTGTCGTACATCTATAAACTCCAGTGTCCACGTGGCATACCTGAGCATACCAAGTCCTTGCTGAGATATGTAATTAAAAGATATGAAATCAATGCTCAGGAGTATGCAGGCACCCAAACAATAGTCATTAACTATTTATGTGATATTTAGAAGTTAAAATTGAAATGACTTTGTGAGAAATGATACGTGTGGGGTAAAGAGAAGGATGTATAAATTTTGGTTTACATAACTGGATAGACAGTGATGTCATTCACGGAAACATTGTGAAAGAGTCTGGTTTACAGAATTCTAGGAAGATGATGGAAAAGCAAGCACTGGAAATCTCTTTACACATAAATAATAATTACACTGGCAAAATCTCTCTGATACAACTCTTTTGGAATTTTTGAATTTAGTGAAACTTACAACTTCCAGGAGAAAGCATGGATAATAAATTTTAGTTAATTTCAGCCGTTAGCTTAGGAGCAACTATCCATCCCCACCCTCAACCCCAAGACAGGGAGCTGTGCACGTATTTCTGCTGCAGCTTGCCTCTAGCTTGCAAAAACTACCATGAGCAAAAAGGACCACATCCTTCGGTTATCAAGGATCTGTGCTGTCATGGTTGATTGCTGCTTCTGAGCACAATGGTAGAGACAAAAAGGTGGTAGCCATTGTTTTTGCACTCCCTTCTGTTCTAAAACCCACTCTTCCTGGCTAAGGTGACTTCCAGGAGATTTAAAAGGCTGTTTGTCCCCCTACATTTTTCCTTTACCCCTTTGAGAAGTCAAACATTAAAGAATAGTATATTTCCAGAGCAACTGCATACATGAGGGAAATTAGAAAGTTTCAGTGTATCATCAAGAAATGGTGCAGGTTCATAAAATACTAATAAAAGTCTTTAAGTTTACAACTCAGTCTGATCTTCAGCACAGACACAGCCTGCAACAATATAAACAAAATAATAACAAAAACAGCAAGCCCTAGGGAAGGGAGAAAATCTGATTTCAAGATTTACCATTTAATTAAATTCAGATGTCCAGTTTTCAACAAATAATCACGAGGCACACACAGGAACAAGAAAGTATGGCTCATTTAAAGAAAACAGATAAAGCAAAATAAAGTCACCGAGAAAGACCTGATGGTAGATCCACTACATAAATACTTTAAAATAACCATTATAATGGTGTCCAAAAAACTAAAGGAAAGCATAGAGAAAGTCAAGGAAACAATGGATGAACAAAATGAAAATATCAATAGAGACAGAAAGGCTAAAAATGAACAAAAAAAAAATCAGGAGCTGAAAATTACCACTGAATGAAAATTCCATAACCTATCCCCCAGAGAATATATAAATTATTCTCATACAAAAACTAAGGTAGTTCATTAACCGCTATAAATGCTCAAGGAATCCTGCAGCTTAAAATAAAAGGACATTAGATAGTAACTCAAAGCTATATGAATAAGTATATATCTCAGTAAAGGTAAACGCATGGACAATATAAAAGCTAGTATTATTGTAACATTGGTTTGTAACTTCATTATTTATTTTCCACAGACTTCAAGAGACTAATATATTAAACAATTATTAGTCTAAAGTTCCCATTATTATAACTTTGGTTTGTACATCTACATTTTGTTTTATACATAATAGAGAATACTAATATATTAAAAATGATTATGTTTTTGAATGTACAACGTATAGACATAATTTTGTGACATTAATAACTGAAAAAATGTGAATGAAGATGTTATAGGAGCTGAGTTTTTGTATATTATAGAACTTTTGCTAATATACATTCAAATTAGAGTATTATAATTTTAGAGTGTTGGCAGTTAATACGGTATCCACAAAGAAAATAATTATAGAATATACATTAAAAAACGTATGAAAGGAATTTAAATTTTCACTACAAAATATAAATTCAATACTAAAAAAGCTACAAGGCATCTAGAAAATAAATAACAAAATGACAGTTACAGTTATCTTCTTATTAACAATTACTTTAATTTTAAATAGCAAAGCCCTTCAAACAAAAGACTGATACTGGCAGCATGGATTATGGCCATGATCCAACTATATACTGTCTAAAAGAGACTCACTCTATATCTGAATACAAAAACAGATTGAAAGTGAAAGGATAGAAAAAGACGCTCCATGTAAACAGTAACCATAAGAGTACTGGGGTGGTTATATTAATACCAGATAAAATAGACTTTAAATAACTGTTAAAAGGTTGCAAGAGTCAAAGGAGGACATTATATATTAATAAAAGGTTCAATATTCCAAGAAGCTATAATAAATATCAACATGTACATAACAGACTACTAGAAGGAAATTTTGATATAAATGAAGGAAAAATAAATAGTTCTACAATAATAATTGAAGACTTCAAAATCTACCCTTAGTAATGGACAAACCAATCAGAAGATAAGTAAAGAAATAAATAACAATAGAGGACTTAAAAAACACAATAAACCAACAAGATGTCAGAGATATTTACAGAATATTCTACCCCACAACAGAATATGCATTCTTCTCAAGTGCACATGGAATGTTTTCCAGGACGGATTATGTGTTAGGCCACAAATTACATCTCAATAGGTTTAAAAGATATCATACAAAGTATCTTTGCCAACTACAACAAAATTAGGTTAGAAATTAGTAACAAAAGAAAAAGTGGAAAAATCAAAAAATGTGTGGAAATTAAACATGTATTTCTAAATTACCAATTGATCAAAGAAGAAATAACAGGGGAACTGTACACGTATTTCGAAATAAATGAAAACTAAATCACAACATGCCAAAATTTATGAGACATAGAAAAAGCAGCGCTAAGAGAGAAATGTATAGCTATAAATGCTTACATTTAAAAGTAAGAAATATTTTCTTTTAATTTAGAAAAAGACATATCTCAAATCAACCACTTTACAACTTAAACCAGAAAAAGAAACTGAAGGCAAGTAGAAGACAGAAGATAATAAAGACTAGAGCAGAGATAGACGAAACAGATGATAGAAAAACAATGAAACCAAAAGTTGGTTGTTTGAAAAGATCAACAACATTAGTAAACTTTTAGCTAGACGGACTAAGAGTAAAAGAAGACTCAAAATTACTACAATGAGAAATGAAAATGGTGACTTTGCTATCAATTCTACAGAAATAAAATTGACTATAAGAGAGTACTATGAAAACTTGTATGCCTAGAAATCTAATTACATATGAAATGGAAAAATTCCTAGAGACATAAAACTTACCAACACTAAATAATGATAAAATTAAAAATGTAAATAGACTGATACCTACTAAGGAGACTGAACCAGTAATAAAATATCTCCTGACAACAAAAGCCCTGGACCTGATGGCATCACCAGTGAATTCCATAAAACATTTAAAGAACTAGCATCAATCTTTTTCAAACTTTTCCAAAAATGCTGTCATGAGGGAACATTTCCAAAACTCATTCTATAAGACATCATTAGCCTAATACCATAGACATATCCTTTATAAACACTGATGCAAAAATCCTCAAAAAATTACTAGCAAAACAAGTTATTAAGCAGCAGATTAAAATGATTACAGACCACAAGCAAAAGAGATTTATTAATATTAATGGAAATCAAAGATATTTCAACATACAAAAATTGTTAAATGTAATACACCATATTAACAATGAACGGTAAGAATCACATGGTTATCTCAACTGATGCATAAATAGCATTTGGCAAAATTTTGTACCCTTTCATGATTTAAAAAAAACACTCAACAAAGTAGAAATATATGGAAACCACCTTAACCTAATAAAAAAATTCATATATAAAAGTCCCATATAAAACGTCATAGTCAATCGTGAAAAACTTAAGAGTTTTCCCTCTGTGATAAGCAATAAGGCAAGGAAGCCTGAGCTTACTACTATTCAATATAGTACTAAAAGATCTGGCCAGAAAAAAATATGTAAGGAATAGAAAAATAAAAGGCATAAAATTGGAAAGGAAGAAGTCAAATTATCTTTGTTTACAGATAATATAATCTTATTTATAGAAAACGCTGAAAATTCCACTAAAATAGTAGAACCAATAAATTAAGTCACCACATAAAAATCAAGTGCATATCTATACAATAACAAAGAATAATCCAAAAACAAAATTAATAAAATAATTTAATTTGCAATAGCATCAAAAATATAAACTATTTTTATTTAACCAAGAAAATAAAAGACCTGTCCTATAAAAGCTACAAAACATTCCAAAAGAAATTAAAGAATATAAAAATGAATGGAAAGGCATCTCATATTCATGATTGGAAGACTTAACATTGTTATAATGTCAACACCACAGATTCAATGAAAATCTATAGACTTAACGCAATCCCTATCAAAATCCCAATGATGCCTTAAAGCAGAAATACAAAAAACTCATCCTAAAATTCATAGGAATTTCAAGAGACTCCAAATAGCTAAATTGATCCTAGAAAAGAACAAGCTAGAACACTCAGACTCCTGATTTCCAAACTTACTATAAAGCTACAGTAATCAAAACATTGTGGTACTGGCATAAAGACAGACATATGGACCGGTGTAATAGGAAAGGTTGCCTAGAAGTAAAGTCTCACATGTATGGTCAAATGATTTTCAATTACGGTGTCAAGAGTATTCAATGGGGAAAAGGCAGTATTTTCAATAAATGTTGCAGGGAAAATGAGATATCCATATGCAAAATAATAAAGTTGGATCCTTACTTAACACCATATACAAAAATTTAGTCAAAATGGATCCATGACCTAAACGGAAGACCTAAAACTATAAACTCTTACAAGAAAGATAAGTTTTAATACTTCAGATTTGGCAATATTTTTTAATAAGACACCTGACATTCACAAAACAAAATTAAAAAGAGGCAAACGGGCTTCACAAAAAGTAAAAAAAAAAAAAAAAAAAGATGAAATAAAAATGCATGCATCAAAAGAAAATTATAACTACAGTAAAAGGCAATTTACCTAATGGAAGAAAATATTTGCAGAACATATATCTAGTAAAGGATTAATATTCAGAATATACAGAGCACTCCTAAAGCTCAGTAACAAAAAACAAGCAACCTGATTCAAAAATCGTCAAAATACTTGAATAGACATTTATCCAAAGAAGATATACAAATGGCAAATAAACACTTGAAAACATGCACAACATCACTAATCATTAGGAAAATGCAAATAAAAACTACAATGAGATTATTTTTGTAGTTCATAAGCGCGATGACTGGGTGTTCACACACAGGTGCAAGTTGTGCCACCTTCGAACCTTGTTACACCGTTGGCACATTACCCATCAGACATGAAAAAAAAAAAACTACAATGAGATACCAGCCCATACCCATTTAGGATGGAAGCTATCAAAATAAAACAGAAAATAATAATTTGGCAAGAATGGAGAGAACATAAAACCCTTGTTCACTGTTAGTGGGAATAAATATAAAATGGAAAAACTGTTGTGAAAAATAATATGGTGAATCATCAAAAATTCAACATGAAATTACCATATGATTCTGCAATTCCATTTCTAGGTATGTACCCAATAGTTTCTTAAATATGTATTTTATACCCATGTTGTTAATAGCATTACTAATAATGGCTAAAATTTAGAAGCAACTCAAGAGTCTATCAAGAGTAGAACGGATAAGCAAAATGTGGTTTTTGTATACAATAGAATATTATTCAACCTTAAGAAGGGAGGAAATTCTAATATATGCTACAACATGTGTGAACCTTGAGGGTGTTATATCAAGTAAAATAAGCCACTCACAGAAAGGCAAATACTCTATTATTCTACTTATATGAGGTACTCAGTGTAGTCAAAATCCTCAGAACAGACAGTGAAATAATGGTTGCCAGGGGCTAATGGAGGGAAAATTTTTCAGTTTTAAAGATTGTAAGAGTTCTGGAGATGGACAATAATGACGACTGAACAATAATATAAATGTGATTAATGATAATTACATTATGTGTATTTTTACCAAAATACAAAATTGGAGAATATAAACAAATAAAAATAAATAAATAAAAAACCAAACCAAACAAAAACCCTGGTTTAAAAGAACAGAATTATGAGTTTGGCTTTGAACAAGCTAATTGGACATGTTATCGGGACTTCCAAAAGAGGATTCAAGTATCTAATGAAATATAGTTAATTTAATGCCACCTATTGCTATTGTCATTCACAGATTCCACACTCAGAAGTTGGAACAGAAAATGTAATTTTTTGAGTCATCTGCACAGATCCTTGATCACTAGGGATGCTCTGGAGATAGAACAGCCTCACATTATTCATCATCGAGCAAAGATACCCAGGTCTTAAAGCCATGTCCTCGCTGCATCTGTCACTGCATGCAGGATTCTGGGAGGGGTAACTTTGAGCAAGGCAGCTGTCTGATGCTAGTTGAAATCTCTGAGAGAGGGAATGGTGGAGAGAGTGGTGTTGCTGAGAGCGAAAGAATGTTTGCAGAAAGCACTCCCTAATGCTGGGACAACATGTCCTCCTTTGAAGAGGCAATAAGGCGACAAATCACTTTGTTCACAATTCTAGTTATGCATCACCACATCTACCGTACTCCCATGTAATATGTTTAACTTGGTCTCTCCTAAGCTACTAATGACCTGGATCTATAAGATATACATTTAAGAATGACTACCATAAATATTCATTTAAAAGAGGTATATGGTTTATGGACCATGAAGATATTAAAATTACCTATGCAATAAGATGCTTCAGTACTTTCAAAAGTATCAAACAAGATGTGATAGACCTTTATTGCAGATGGAAATACATCAAGATAAACCTTTAGCTTTCCAGGTCATATATAAACATCTGTTAAAAGCTACCTACATTTAGTGTTATGCTCACCCATACTCTGTCCACGTCTAGGATAACAAAGGGCAAAAAGTGTTCATTTATTCAGGTGTGGAAAGGTTAATTACTCAAAAAATAAATTTTAAAAACAATCAAAACAAACAGAAATTTCCAAATTGTATCAAATAGAGAACTCATCCTTGATTTTTCAAAGAATTTTCTCAAAAAAAGAAAACCAGAAACAACAATTTCAAATGAAACATCATGATGAGAATATCTTCAGAATATTTTACTCTGTTTCTAAGGAAATGTGGGTGAGTCCTACATTACTGAAAGTGGTCTTCGTTTTCTCCAAATATGCTATTTTCAGAAATAAGAAAACGTACAGCTCAGTAAAACACTGTAATAAAAAGCATGATATTTAATGTAAACTCATTCAGAGTAATCATGTGAACATGGTTCTATTTCTGTCTATGTCTATACATCATCATCCTAAGGCCAGTAAATTTATTTTAAACTAAATATTGGTCTCCTGAGGCAGAGGTAATACAATAATAATAATTTAGAAAAAAAATTACATTTTAACACTGCCACTTTTTCATAATAGTGCTATTTTTCCCTACATAATGCAAAAACACAGACAAATCCAAAAAGCATATTTGTGCCTTAAATTGGGGCAAAATAGGGTTTTTTTTTTCTCAAACATGGGATAGTAAGAAGAGCTCTCATCTTAAATTCTTACAGTTAGTTGAATTGTTTACACCAACATTGCATTTTTATAAATAGCTTCTCTTTGTTTCTTAAAAATACTAGAATTTCATGTTGCAGTTTTTGACAGCTTTATCGTCTGTAATAGTCATGTTTAGAAAAGACCTGGCAGGTGAACAAATACAGCCCACAAGAAGTAGAAAGACAAACATTATTAAGAGGTTTTTGACAATTTTTACAAAGAAAAATATTTTATAAAAGACAACCCTGTTTTCTTCACATTTTAGAGCTAGTCTTCATAAGTGTCTAATACAACACTGGATGATTGTAGGCATAGTTTTTCACTTAAGTATTAATAGAAATAATTTATTACTAAAATATTCATTTATTTTTAAATTTAAGTTAGAAAGAAGTTTGCTGCTTTCTGATATGAAATTTTGAAGCTCAGGAACCAATTTTTTTCTTTGAGAACACATCTCTGAAATTACAGTGTCAGTCAATGAGAAATATGGCTTGATATTCAAAGAGCATAAAATCTGATTTATATATGACTTTTAAGAATGTCTTCTTGTATAAAGTAATATATATTTACTTATTCTATGAATGCAGTGATTTATACTATACTGCAGGATTTACTATGAGATATTTATCATATCTTTGCCTATATACATAAAGGCAAAGTGGAAAATGTTTTCAAATGCTATTGATTTCCATCCAGACTTAATGAAAAGCCTGACCTTCTGAAAAAAGACTTATTATCACTACTTCCTTATTAGCTGTTATACACTATTTCTTCTTTCAAGTGTTATCGTCTGTTTAACTTGGCATTAGCAAAGGCAATAATCATTACTTTTAGTTGTTCCCCATGTTAAAACTTTTTTTAAGGCCACTATTATAAAAGCAATATCAAAAGCAAAATTCCGTAAATATAGGATATAGTTTGGATGTTTTCTCCCCTCCAAATCTCATGTTGAACTGTGATCCCCAGATCCGTTGAAGGTGGGTCCTGTTGGGAGGTGTTTGGATCATGGCAGGTGGCTCCCTCATGAATACCTTCGTGCCTTCCCTGCAGTAATGAGTTCATGTGAGAGTTGGTTTTTAAAGGGCCTGACACTTCACCACTCACTCTCTTGCTCTCTCTTTTGCCATGTGATACACAGGCTCCCACTTTGCCTTTCACCATGATTGGAAGTTTCCTGAGGCCTCACCAGGAGCAGATAATGGCACTATATTTCTTATACAGCCTGTAGAACTGTGAGCTAAATAAACCTCTTATCTTTATAAATTATGCAGTCTCAGGTATTCCTTATAGCAACTCAAATGGACTAACACAATATTTTTCATGGAAAGAAATGTGAATGGCTTTATGAGCACATTAGTTCTCATACAAATACAAAACATATAGCTTAACTATGAAAAAAGTAATAAGTAAATATCATTATTAATAGGTAATAATTTAAGAATTCCACAGTGAAGAACTCCTTCATTACACATCAATGTGTACCATAGGAACCACTGATAAGGTGGCAACAAGAAAAAATCTCTTCAAATTAGTAACTAATCTTTCAAAATCTGTTATTAGGTAAAATATAATAGTTGTATTTCAAGTATTACATTGACTTTGCTTAGATTAAAATTATCACACATATGAGACAACTGCATAATCTGAAATATAAATTTAGGGAGAATGAGCTACAAATAAACACTAAGATAGTGAGAAAGATAGTAGGGCATTGGACAAAGATATTCCAGTTTATACAAGCCTGAGTTTAAGTATGCCAACTTGCCTTAGATTCTTGAAATTTATACTTTATCATTGTATGCACTGTATCTTTGCAAAGCAATAAAAGTGTGTAAGGAACCAAGAATGACATAAGTCCGCTAGGATATTTTTTATATGCCACGTGTCTTGCTATAAACTTCCTTCAAATAATTCTGATTGTAACAAAAATATCATTTTGTTTTCAATATTTTATGAAGTTTTAAAATATTCCCAAGGAATGATTATCAGACAAATACTTGGCTCTGTGCTCTCTTTAGAGCAGTTTTCCACCTTGGGAAACTGCTTTTGAGATCAGCAAAATAAAACCGCTGATATTTTTAGAGCCCATACAGTAATGTTTAGAGAAGTTTTCTGATTTCTTTTTGGATACAGGTACCCCAGAATTATTTAAAGTAATATTCATAAAAGGACTGCCTTATGATATTTAATATAAAATGAAAGTAATTTATATTAGAGTATATAAAGTATAGTGAATAGTCAAAAAGCTCCAGTACATTCTGTCTCCTTCACACTTGTTTTTAGTTCTGAAACTAATACAAGGATTTAGAAAATAGGACTTTATGCAATATAAACCACCTAGCTAGTATATTAATATATTATAATTTTTAAATATTAATTATTAAAAATTATTTAGTGCCTTCATTATGCCAGGCACTCTTCTAAGCACTGAAGAAACGCAATGATCAAAACACATACAATTATGCTATCTTGGAATTTACAGTCCATGAGGAGTAAGTGAGGAGAGATAAACAACAAACGAGGAAACAAGCAAATACAGAATATGTCATGTACGGATTTTGGTTGTGATGAAATATAAATCATGTAAGGAAGGAAATGGTGGTGCAGGTGTTGAGGGCAATATTTCAGATGCTATGAGAAAACAGGTCTCTCTGTGAAGGTTTCATTTCAGCAGAGAGCTGAACGAAATCAAGGTAAAAGGCATGCTGATCATTAGGGAACAGAGTGTTCATGTAAAGTGCAATAATGAAATTGAAAAGGTCTAACTTGATGTGGTTTGGGGTACCTGAAGAGCAGCAAGATGACTAGTATGGCTGAAGCAAAGAAGCAGTGCATGGTAGAAAATTATCTCAGAGAGGTCACTAGAACAAATACATTGATCTGTTTGCAGTGAATTGATTCTTAAAATTTTAGTAATTATGATGTTATATTTACTCTATTAGACAACGTGACAAGAAGAATGGATCATTAAAGAGGCATAAGTGGAAAACACCTGTTTCAAGATATGTAGTGCTATGATAACACCAAGGGAATACATTTGAAAGCATTAGTTTGCAGCTGCAGATGTAATGAGTTTCTCTAATATTACTTCTTTGTAAGTGAAAAGGAGCTGAGAAAATTAGATGACAAAAATTCTAAAAATGTTAAAGCAACAAAGATAAATGTAATTAGATGTGAGGAATGTTCAACTGCCAACTGGCAGTATAGCTGTACTTGAAAGAAATTGATGGGCCATCTAACAATTCTAGTCCCTTATATTCCAGCAGCCACTTCCTGAAAAAATATTCAGTTGGGAAGCAAGTTAGATACCAGGATCTGTCTTTCAAGATGAAGCTTCTTGAAACTTCTTCTCTCGACATTGTAGTTTAAACGGAAGTTTGAAATAATTACAAGTTTTCAATAATTCTACTACATTTCTTTATTGTATATTAGGGAATTCTGTCATTTGCAACAACAGAGATTCCATCGAATTTTATGATCTCATTGAAAAGCTGCTATATTTGAAAATAATCAAATGTAAAAGTCTATTTCAAAGCTTTTGACATTTTAACTGTTTATCAAAAGAAAATTCGAATTAGTAATAATTTTCAGATTCAATATCAAATTATGTAATAACTCAGCATATACTTCACACTAAGCCAATAAGGTATGCTTACTGTTTTGATGTGTTTTTATTTGATGGCATATCCTGCTAGAATCAAAGTCTGACCCATTTTCTGTGTAAAACAATGTATGGTCTATGATGTTTCCATTTCTTATCTGAAAGCAATGATTTGTAACATTGCTTTATTTATTGTATATTATTATAACAAGTTTCTTTTAAATATATTAATATATAAGCTAATATTCATGTTACCACCATTAAATGAAAAACATGCTAGGTCATAGTGTGGTATCCTTATTAATATAACATAATATTTCTGTAAAATTTGAAATTTATTCTTGGTTTTATTATCACAAAAAAACCACAATGAAGAATGAAACAACTGCTTTCAGAGCCAATATATTCATCCAACATTTTCACTCTAAGACCCAATCAACATTCTTTGGTCTTTAAATGTTAATGTGTGCACTGTCAAATGATTCCTTAGTCACGAGTTTTAGCAAGTTATAACTGGATAGTTTTCTCTATTACAGAACTTTTTTGAGTCTGACATACCATATATACAATACGACAATGAAATAGTGGTAATTCGTAGGTTTCTCTGAATGAACATATTTCTATGTCCTTGAAACACTATTCCATGGAGCAGAATATGGGAAAAGATGTTTCTGTACCACAGATTTCTAGAGACCAGGACATAGATCTTAGTATCCTAACCTCCTCCCTCTTAGAGCCTTCCTTTCACAGGGTAGGCAATCAACTTTAGAACTATCAATGAATATCACAAAACAATGTCAGAGTATTGCTTTCCAAGCCTCCTGCTATTGGCAACATGAAGGATAATGTAGGTAGGCAGTGGGGAATATTTTATTTTCCCCTTTATAATCTGAAATCTACTAGTGGACAGCAAATATATAAAATTTTTAAACTTGAAATCAAGTCACACCTTAGTTTCAGGGTGCCAATTATCACAAACTGTAAAACTCTATACTTTTAATGAGAAAAGAAAGAAAAATATGGTGATAGTATTTTTGACAGAACCAACAATATAATAGACAATAAAGATTTTATGTCCCTGAGTCAAATGCAGCTGCTGCAAGAACCTGAAAACTCTATGAGGGTGGATATTATACTAAGGAAACCTGGGGAGGATAATAGTTTATCTGTCTTCTTATTGTTATATTTCTGGCTCCCTTTATAGGACCTCATTAATAATAGACTTTTAGTAACATCTCTTGATGGTTGAACCTAGAAAATGTATGATTATTTTCAACATAATTATCTCTATATACTTCCAAATAGGAAGCAAAGTGGTAATAAAGTGTATAATTCCTTCAAATTATTTCAACTCAGAGCTTTTACTCACAAAAATCAGAGCTCTTCCTTGGCTCTCTTATTTGACCTCTGGTCCTAAGGATTGCAGTGGAAGCAGTTAACCTCCATCTATAACACATGATCTGAATCAGTTTAGTAATATTGATTTCTGTAACTGCCCACTTATTAATATATAGAAGTGTTATAGTCACATTTGTCCAAATTTAACATTTCCAGAATACTTCCAGTTTTTGGTTAATATGTCAAATTTGTAATCTTATAAGGACTTAAGGCCCATCCTTACAATCAGAGGTAAAAAAAGACAAATAATGTTTTCATAGAAAACCATGCAGATTCGGTTATTGCCAGAAAATACCCAACACATAAAATTTTGCCAAATAAAAGTGTATGTTTTTTCAAAAGTCTATATTCCAATGTTTGAGGTGGGGACAATAGACTTGGTAGCCAAATGATACCATTAATTCAACCCCATACTGGAAAACAACAAAAAATAATTAATTTTTAGAGAAAACTTATGTCCATAGTTTGTAACGAAGTGTCTATAAAAGACTAGTCTTTCAGAGTAGATTTATTTCTAATTGAAAAGCTAAATTATCAACAAATGTTAACATTTTATAAGTGGTAATTGCCACTTACTATTTAGTTGTCAAGTGGGCATGTCCGCAGTGCATTCCTCTCCAAGATGCTATTGTCATTTTCTGAAAGTACCAAAAACACATTGCACTTTAATACTGTTAGACACTTGGAGGAAATTCACGAACAATTCCCTTTGGACTAGCAATGAAATACCACACTTGAATATCAGCCTTACTTTTTCAAGGTACTTAGAAAAGGTCATCCATTCAGAAAGAACAAAACCAAATAAAGTTAGATACTCTCTGAGAGGAGGCTTGCTTTGATAGTTGTATTCACATCTTTACCAATTAACATGCTCTAGAATGGGGCATCCACGTGTGGTATGCTTCACGATGAACCGTTCACTTTCACTCTATTCACCACCTCACTGAATACTCTTAGTTTATTTGAGTTGAATATTCAGTTGACTCTTGAACAACGTGGGGGTTGCTGCCTATTGTGCAGTCCAAAATTTGCATATAACTTTTGACTCCCCCGAAATTTAACTGCTACTAGCAGTTAATAGATAATAGTTGACTGGAAGTCGGTGATAACATAGTGAATTAACAAATATTTTTCATATCATATGTATTATTAATATATATCATATTATTAAAATAAAGGTTAGAAAATGTTACTAAGTAAATCATAAGGAAGAGAATAATGTATGTGCTGATAATTAAGTGTAAGTGGATCATCACAAGGGTCTTCGCCCTTGTCATCTTCACACTGAGCAGGCTGAGGAGAAAGAGGAAGGGCTGGTCTTTCTGTTTCATGGGTGGCAGAGGTGAAAGAAAATCCACACATAATTAGACTCATTCAGTTTGAACTCATATTGTTTAAGGGTCAACTGTATTACACTTTGTGATAAGGATAATGTGTGTTGCATGTCTGAAGTAATGCTACATGGAAATGAATACTCCCAAATGGGGTAATGGTCAAATTTTCTGAAGGATTTGTAGCAAGATTAATAAATTTCATCCATCCACAAAATGTTTTTAGTTTCAAATCAATATGAACCATTAGAAAAAAGTAGATGTGCTTGATGATTAAATGAATTTTGTAATAAACTTTCATTTATATACCAAAACCAAAATAACAGATATCTAAAAAAAATGCCTAAAATGAAAACATAGAGTTGGACAAAATAGTGAAAGCAATAATATTTACCTGTTTAACTAAAATTCTATTAAAACATGACTTATTTGCATCTCATCTCCAAAACAAAAATAATTTCTCAAATTCATTGTAATGTCAAACTATGTATGTGGGTACATGCTTTGAAGTATAATATATTTCACCACAAAAATTCAAAATTGTTTAAGAAGTGTTTTGAGGCCAGGCATGGTGGCTCATGCCTGTAATCCCAGCACTTTGGGAGGCTGAGGCAGGTGGATCACAAGGTCAGGAGTTTGAGACCAGCATGGCCAATATGGTGAAACCCTGTCTCTACTAAAAATACAAAAATTAGCTGGGCCTGGTGGTGCGCGCCTGTAGTCCCAGCTACTCGGGAGGCTGAGGCAGAAAAATTATTTGAACCCAGGGGTGCAGAGGTTGCAGTGAGCCAAGATTGCACCACTGCACTCTAGCCTGGTGACAGAGTGACTCCATCTCAAAACAAAACAAAAAGAAAACAAAAGAGAAGTGATTTGAATTCATATTTAAACTTGGCCAAATTTATTTTCAGATTTTATTTGTACATACACAAACATATAAAGGTTTAGAAAAATTTTTAGATCTTTACATTTATGCAGTTGTTATATAACTAATATCAATTTTAATATTATACTAAATTCTGTGGAGATACCTGAAGAAAAAGAAAGAATAATTATTTTAAGTCAACTATGTATTTATACTACAACTATTTATTCCAGCCCTAACCTCCAGAACTTATTAGTTTACTTAAAATCATGTAAATTATTATCAGTAACTATTTTGAAGACTTTTTATGGCATTGTTTTATATAAAAACGAAAAACACTGTTCTTATGGGTAACCACCATATTCCTGGTAAAAGACAAAAAAATAAAATATATTGAAAATTGAAAAGAGTCAGTTAACACTGGTTTCAACAGAAATTAATTTTGGAGATAAAGCCTAATGTTAAATTCACCTTGGTGATCAATCCACACAACCTATGGCTAACAGCATTCTTAAATGTGAATTCAGTTGTTAATTTGCTGACATCTTTTATATAAAAAAATAAGAATCATAATGAATCTTTCCACAGTAGTAAATTAAATGATTTGAATTTCTGAACCCTTCAGAAAAGAGAAATTTAACTTTTTAAAAAGTCCATCTTTTAATTAAGAAAGGTTAAAGTTAGGAGAGAGAGAGAGAGCAAGTGTTACTTTTCCAGTCCCTGGATTTAACCATAACAATTGAAAGGGAAAAATTTCTAAAAGTTTCTAAAATTTGTTTAACCTTAAGAACCAAAACAGGTAAGGTTAATATACCCATGGCTTTAAAAAAATTACAAATACTTCTGAATGTTTTAAAATGCCTCTTTGTCTAATTAAGCCAGGTTGAAAGTTCAAATTAACTGAAACACAGGATTATTTTATATTTTATTTATCTTATTTCATTTTTATTTTATTATTTTATTTTATTTTATTATTTTTTTGAGACAGAGTCTCGCTCTATCACCCAGGCTGAAGTGCAGTGGCGCAAACTCAGCTCACTGCAACCTCCACCTCCTGGGTTCAAGTGATTCTCCTGCCTCAGCCTCCTGAGTAGCTGGGATTACAGGCGCCTACCACCAAGCCTGGCTAATTGTTTTTGTATTTTTAGTAGAGATGGGGTTTCACCATGTTAGCCAGGATGGTCTCGATCTCCTGATCTCATGATGCGCCCGCCTCCGCCTTCCAAAGTGCTGGGATTACAGGCATAAGCCACTGCGCCCGGCCTGAAACACAATATTTTAAAGTGATAATTCCCAATGTGTCATTCATTATATTTAGCTGAATCATACCAATCGCACTTTCATTGCCGTTGATTTTAGTTTTGATTCAATGTGTGTATTAGTTCGTTCTCACGCTGCTAATAAAGATATACTCGAGACTGGGTAATTTATAAAGGAAAGAGGTCTAATTGACTCACAATTCCACATGGCTGGGGAGTCCTCACAATCATGTTGGAAGGGGAAGGGGGAGCAAAGCCACATCTAACATGGTGGCAGGCAAAAAATATAGTGTGCAGGGGAATTCTCATTTATAAAACCATCAGATCTCGTGAGACTTATTCACTATCATGAGAACAGCAGGGGGAAGATCCACCCCGCTATGATTCAATTAGCTCCCACGGGTTCCCTCCCATAGCATGTGGGATTTATGGGAGCTACAATTCAAGATGAGATTTGGGTGGAGACACAGCCAAACCTTATCAATGTGAAAACAGAAGAATATGCACAAGCTCTTGATGTTAGTTCTCCATTTTAAACATGTTTATTTTTTCAAACTTTTGTGGTTTTGGAACAAAAGAGAATCGTTAATACTTGTTAATTTAATAACAATTTTTATATAGCATATGTGAACTATAGTTACTGAATTTAGAATTTCAAAAGAAACAGTAAATTACACAGAAATATCTGATTGTATTACTATCACAAATCTCCAATTCGAAATACTTTTAGATGAGTAACAATAAAAGTACTATAAATGTACTTTAGATGTTTCAGTAGCTAGATGACACAATTATCATAGAAGTGAGGGTTTTTAAATGATTTCAAAAGCATTATTAGTGTAACGCTTCAAACATCAGCTCCTTCAGGGAGTAATTCCTGATTAGTTCCATACTCTCCCTTGGATCACCCACTTGTACAATTCATCTCTGTAACTGTCCTTAACTACGCATCTCTGTAACTGTCCTTAGCTAAAATTTTTATATGATTTCTTTAAGTGACTTTCTGTTCCTCAAGATTCTAACTAAACACTGTCTTATGTTTTTTCTAAGCAACTTTGTTGTATGAAGTGGCAAAATTAGGTATTATGGAAGGAAGCAAAAATATATGTAGCTAATAATAGTGGATGATTAAGATCTCAGAAAAAAAAGATGTCAAAAATATTTATGATCAGGGCAGCAAACATTATGCTAGGAATTGTAATCAATATTAACCAATGTCCCTTTGCCCTCACCCTCCACTCTTATTCATCCATTCACTCACAGATTACTTGAGCAACGTTTTGGGGTTTTTTGGGTTTTTTGTTTGTTATGTTTTTTATTTGTTTTTTGTTGTTTTTGTTTTTTGTTTTTTGTTTTTGAGAAAGAGTTTCGCTCTTGTTGTCCAGGCTGGAGTGCAATGGCGCAATCTCAGCTCACTGCAACCTCTGCCTCCTGGGTTCAAGCAATTCTCACGCCTAAACCTCCCGAGTAGCTCGGATTACAGGCACCTGCCACCACGCCTGGCTAACTTTTGTATTTTTAGTAGAGACAGGGTTTCAGCATGTTGGCCAAGTTGGTCTCCAACACCTGACCTCAGGTGATCCACCCACCTCGGCCTCCCAAAGTGCTGGGATTACAGGCGTGAGCCACTGTGCCCGGCCACATATTGTTGTTTTATATGCACACACGTGAATTTATATAAATAACATTTTGTTATATACTTCATTTTCTTAACTATTTTCACTATACACTATGTTTTAAGACCTATATGTTTTTCTGTGTATTCATTATTCATATAACTCACCCATATCCAATGGCTTCTTAATATATGGCTATATGGCTTCTTTCTTTCTTTCTTTCTTTCTTTCTTTATTTATTTATTTATTTATTTTTGAGACGAAGTCTCATTCTGTTGCTCAGGCTGGAATTAAGTGACATGATCTCGGCTCACTGCAACCTCTGCCTCCTGGGTTCAAGCAATTCTCCTGCCTCAGCCTCTCAAGCAGCTGGGATTACAGGTGCCCACCACCACGCACAGCTAATTTTTGTATTTTTAGTAGAGACGGGGGTTTGCCATGTTGGCCAGGCTGGTCTGGTCTCAAACGCCTGACCTCAGATGATCTGCCCGCCTTGGCCTCCCAAAGTGCTGGGATTACAGGCATGAGCCACAGCGCCCGGCCATTACTATGGCTTTTACCTGAAAAATCCTCAAGTGTTCATACACATCTATGAAACAAAACCTATTTCCAATCTAATAGGAAAAATGGCTCATTTCTCACCACCTTCCATTGCCTGTAGCCGATGTTCTTCTATTCAGCATCAGACTGCATCTTCACAGGCTATTGTCCTGAAGAATGTTGCACTGGAATCTGGTGGCTGATTTAGTATAGGCCATACATTGTTGAAGTTCATGAACCATCACAGATGGAAAACTCAAATTTCCATCAAGAAAGAGGAAGTATTTCTCCCCCTTTTTTCTTTTCCTCTATGTGAAAACCACAATGAGATACGTTGCTTATCCAATTCTCTGAAGATGCAACTTAATCAGGAGTCAGTGATTCCTTTGGAATCCAAAAATGTACTAAAATTTTATACAATATTTTGAATGTACATAATACGCATTTTTGCCTAATTTTCATTGAATCTTTACCCTATGGCCATATATAGAGTCAGCAGTGCTTTTAGGAAAGTAAACATACAGGAGACTTTTTTAAATGTTTAGTTTATGACTTGGTACTGTGTGAAATAATCAAGGACAAAATATTTCCAAAACTAAACTAATTTTTGAACTAATAGCAAAAATAGAAAATAAATAAAATATACTACAGAAAATGCTAATATTCAGAAAAATATGCATTTATAACTGGATATCTATTTAGATTGAAAATGTTTAATTTTCATTGAAACATTGAAAATGTTTAATTTTCAATCTAAATAGATATCCAGTTATAAATGCATTTCAATTGCTGACTACCTAAGTATGAAGGAGGTCTATTTGCTCTGTTTTTTTTAAATGTAAATTTTGCTTCTATCTTAGCATGTTGCTTTTCTTTTCTGCATATAAGCGCAAATATTTTCAATAGTGGACTGCATCACATATATCCCAAAAATACCTGAAATGTGCATATAGACCTTTCTTTTATAACTCAAGAAGAAAGGAGCAGTTTCTGTTGGGGAAGGCAATCCTAGGAATGCTCAGGAGGATAAATTGCATGGTAGATTGTTTTCTCAGCACTTTTAGGATTAAAGAAAGACAAGCAAGGGCCACTATTTAGAAACTGTTGCTCATGGATGACTAGATGAGTCTAACACACACATACATGCGTGCACACACACTGTTACACATGTGGGCAATTTTTTTTGGAAGGAGGCATGGGGAACCGATTCTTGCTCTGTCACCCAGGCTGGAGTGCAGTGGCACAGTCTCGTCTCACTGCAATTTCCACCTCCTGGGTTCAAACAATTCTCCTGCCTCAGCCTACCAAGGACCTGCGATTATATGCCACCATGTAATGGTGGAATGTAATTGGGGAATCCTGATCACTACCTTTAAAAAGCATTCTCTGTCCTGTGCCTATGCTAATCGTGTGGACATGGAGGCCTCCACCACTTCTCATCCCAGTGGTGCCTGAGAAAGTGTCCTGGTTCCACCCACAGGTGCAAGAATGGCTTCCTCCTCAAAGCCGTGCTGTACTGTGCAACCAATCTAGAATCTCATAAAGTCTCATCCCTGCTGAGAAGCTCATCCAGTCATCCATGAGCAACAGTTTCTAAATAGTGGCCCTTGCTTGTTTTTCTTTAATCCTAAAAGTGCTGAGAAAACAATCTACCATGCAATTTATCCTCCTGAGCATTCCTAGGATTGCCTTCCCCAACAGAAACTGCTCCTTTCTTCTTGAGTTATAAAAGAAAGGCCTATATGCACATTTCTTAATGTAATCAGATATAATTTTTAGACCAGAAGAGTAAAAAGGAATTGGGATTATTATGTGCCTTACCTTGCATATGTCTGTGTTGGCAGATAAAATATAGGGCCATATAAATATCTCCCTAAAAAAAGTGGTTGATCTGAAATACAAACTGGTTATTCTGTATGTGTATGTTTGTGTATATATATATATATATATATATATATATATATAGCTATATTTGATGAACCTAGCCTTAATAAGAAAGGGAACCACAGGTCAGACAACCACAAAAATCCTTCTTAAATCTGTAATCATTTGAAAATGTGGCTTCGAATAATTAATTTATTAATTAAATCCATAGGCAGCAGTTATCCCAAAATGGTCACTTTATTAATGTGATATGAACAGAAAGAGTTATTGATGAATATTTCACTAATGATCCAAAATCATATTGAAAATTAAATGCAGATGTTAGATTGATAGTTTAAATACGTAATTGCCATTAATATATTCACAAAACATTATTAGGAATTTAAAATCCTTTTTATTAAGTTATCATGATGAAATTGTCATAAATTAAGCTATGGATAGCAAATTCCTTCTCCATAAATTTTTGACCATCACTTTCATAACATCAAGATTTATTTACATTTTTCCTACCATCAATCTTTACTTCATTATAAAACGCGGTGCTCTTCTAATTAAAACATGAATCTCCATGACTGATTAAAATGGAATTATAAAAATTTAACATTCACTCTGATAATTTTGCACATTAATCACAGTGCAAACTAATGAGTATAATGGGCATTAAAACTAATCACATGCTTATAGTAAAATAAAAATATTGAGGCCACAGATTAAAGTTTTCACAGTAAGAATTATGCAAGTGTAAAGTGTTTGTATCTTTAACACATTCCATTAATTTATATAGCTTCAATAGAATATAACCTGACCCATAATGTTTCTTGTTTTGTGTAAGTGTATGTTCTGTTTGATCTTAACACTATCTTATTTATTTATTTATTTATTTATGTTTAAGACAGGGTCTCACTCTGTTGCCCAGGCTGCAGTGCAGTGGCACGATCTCAGCTCACTGCAACCTCTGCCTCCCAGGTTCAAGGGAACTTCCTGCCTCAGCCCCCCTAGTAGCTGGAATTACAGGCATGTACCACCATGCCCAGCTAATTTTTGTATTTTTAGTAGAGACAGAGTTTTGCCATGTTGCCCAGGCTGGCCTCAAACTCCTGACCTCAGGTGATCCACCCATCTCGGCCTCCCAAAGTGCTGGGATTACAGGCGTAAGCCACTGTGCCTGGCCAACAGTTATGTTATTGACACAGATAATTCCACAATATCGGTTACATAAATGCAATCTTTTCACCACTTTTATAAAACGTATAATATAAAAAGATTCAGAAAATTTTAATAAATATATTTTGAAAAGTAATATTTTATATATATACAATTTTTTGTTTGTTTCAGACAGGGTCTTGCTTTGTCACCCAGGCTGGATTGCAGTGTCATGATCTTGGCTCACTGCAGCCTCCACCTCCCAGGCTGAAGTGATCTTCCCACCTCAGCCTCCCCAGTAGCTGGGACTACAGGGTCATGCCACTGTGCTTGGCTAATTTTTTAAAAAATATATTTTGTAGATATGAGGTCTCACTATATTGTCCAAGCTGGACAATAACTCTTGTGCTCAAAAACTTTCCTGCTTTCAGCCTCCCAAAGTGCTGGGCTCCACCGCACCCACCTTAAATCATTTTCTCTAAAAATAAATACTTTTTTTATTATTTTCAGAGATGAAGTTTGCCTGATTTTACATCTGCTAGATGTCTTGAAAGTCAAGTCTCACCAGATGAGTGGGAGAAAAATCACATAAGCCTAAATAGTATATGTAAAAAAGTGTCAGCATTGGAATTTTAATTCTGGAAGTTTCCTTAAAAAAAAAAAATCAATTAGGCCAGGCACGGTGGCTTAAGCCTGTAATCCCAGCACGTTGAGAGACCAACCTGGGCAGATCACGAGGTCAAGAGATCGAGACCATCCTGGCCAACATGGTGAAACCCCTTGTCTACTAAGAATACACAAATTAGCTAGGCGTGGTCGTGGGTGCCTGTAGTCCCAGCTACTTGGGAGGCTGAGGCAGGAAAATTACTTAAACTCCGGGAAGCAGAGGTCACAATAAGCGGAGATCACACCACTGCACTCCAGCTTGGGTGACAGAGCAAGACTCTGTCTCCAAAAAAAATAAAAAATCAATTAAAATCCCAGGACTTCAGCTTTCTCATCTCTAAAATAGATACAAGTATGTAGACACACATATAGATAGATATAAATATCTTATATTTATTATTAGGATTTTGTTGAAGATCACAGTTGGATCGATTTTAAATTTGGTAAAATGTTAGGCTATAAATACAAAAGTAATTATTGTATTAGCATATAAATTATATGTAGATGAATAAATCATAGGCACTTGAAAGTAGTATTTGATTAATATGTAGGTTTTTTTTAAATCCCTGGAAAATTTTGACATCATTAATTTGTTAAGTAAACCCTTCTTGCTCAGTAAATTTTTTCATATTCTATTCAGATAATGGAGAATTATAAATTAATCTATATTATTAATACTATATAAAATTAATTCCTTATATGTATATTTATGGAATTATTGTAGCCTTTTTTCTTCCTTCCTGTGAACAGACAGTTGGTAAGAAGAATAACTCTTTGCAAATAACCTAAAAATTATGATCCTGTAGCCTCATGGGATTACTGGGGATTGTTTTGTTCACTCTTCCTGGGGGTAAAAAATTACATGGATAACAGAGACAAATGTTCTTGAAGAAAATCAGTGCTTCCCTGGCATTTCAGGAATCAAATTCTCAGCTATATCTTCTTTTAAAGATTCAGAACACTATAAACACTTTTTCATTAGATGCCAAACTTCTGTTACAACACTTCACTGCTCTAGAAATAAATTTTCTGGCCTGGCACGTTGGCTCAAGCCTGTAATCCCAGTATTTTGGGAGGCCAAGGAGGGCTGATCCTGAGGTCAGGAGTTCAAGACCAGCCTGGTCAACATGGTGAAAACCATCTCTATTAAAAACACAAAAAATTAGTGGGGCATGGTGGCGGGCGCCTGTAGTCCCAGCTACTTGGAGGCTGAGGCAGGAGAATCGCTTGATCCCAGGAGATGGAGGTTGCATTGAGCCGAGATGGCACCAATGAACTCCAGCCTGGGCACCAGAGTGAAACTCCATCTCAAGTAGGTATGTGTATATATATGTATACATACATACATCTCAAGTATGTATGTGTATATATATGTATACATACATACATCTCAAGTATGTATGTGTATATGTGTGTGTATATATATATGTGTGTGTATATATGTGTGTGTGTATATATATATGAGAGAGAGACTGTTCTGTAAATTTTAAATAGAATGGAAACATCACAACTCAGGATAATTTGCTTGTCAAATTATACATAGAACTACTGTTCTGCCAGGCAATTGTTGATCTTAATCTGCTGTTTTCACCGTATGGAGTCTCTATAAGGATGAATCTCCACATTTTTGGTCTAAATGTAAAAGACTCTATCCAGCTCTCACTTATGTGTATGAATTCAGCCTAATCTGTTTGGAAATCATCATCACCATCATCATCATCAAATAGTAATACTCAAATTTGACAAATGCTCTCTATTTTCTAAGTCTTGGGCAAAAAGGGTCATTTCATTAAATCTGAACAGAAATCTCATGACATAGGTACTATGATTATTCTTGCCTAATAGATATAGAAACAGATGCCAAAGTATCTCACTCAAGATTATATGACTCATAAGTGGCAAAGCTGGTTTTTAAACTCTCATCTAACTTACTACAAACCCCAGAATTCAAATATTATTTCAAATAATAATATTATTTTAAATATTTTAAGTAATTTCTATTTTAAATAATTTGATTAAAGACCAAATGCCTTGCCTTCTTTTCTAGAATAAATGCAAGCTACCAGTTCCTTGCACTAGCCTAGGTCAGTCTTGTAACTGAAACCCATTGGATTCAAAATCTATTTCAAGTACTTAACTTTCTTCTGAAAATTCCCTCAGCTATAAATTTGAGGTTGGTGATAATTGCAAAGACGCCAGGGAAATTTATAATCATTACTGAACTAATCCTTTTGAAAATATAAAGCAGCATTAAATGTTAATATTACTAATCTTTCTAATTAGATAAAGGGGCAAATGTGTCCAAAAAGTCTGTAACTAAGTTCATTACTCTCATTTATGCAGCTAAGCTTAAGTTGTAACAAATGTATGTTTTAAGTTGATTAAAACCATGGTTGGCTGCATTTATAAATACCCATTAGTAACATGCTATACTGGTAAATATATTTTTGCTCTTATGACAAGAGAATGATGTACTTTGGTCAAAAAAATTATACCTCAATAATTATCTGCTCTCCTTCTATTTTTATTTTATTTGCAATAGATGTGTATTTATTCATGCATTTGTATTCCTATTGAATGAAGGATGTTACGTCACTTGCATTGGGTACATAGGCATCCCTTTCGACAAATAAAATCAGAATCTAAACTACAGAACCAGGTTAAAGTGGGAACAGAAGTACAATTTTAATAAAGGCCAAAGTTTTGCTAGTGTTTCACTTAAAATTTGTTTTTAAGCTTTCTGAATGTTCTCTCAAAGAAAAAGGCTTAATCATATACGTACCTTTTTTGTATTGTTAAGAGAGAAGAAACATACTAATATGAATGGTACTACATACATTATACATGTTATACAAGAGAAGAAAATTATATATTCAAGATAAACATTTTTATAATCACAATACTTCAACATAAATATGTTCAATATAGTAAAGATGGAGTTTGTATGATTTGTCAAGCAAATTCTTCTCAATTATGTTTACATTCTATTTAAAATCAACATTAATTTTGACAATATTCATATTTAAGGCTTTTTAATTATTTAAATAGGTTCAAATTTGCTGTGTTCAGTATTATTAGTAAGAAAAGTAGGCACTGGTACGGAAAATATATATTTTTAGCTCCCTTCTATGAGTGTTTCCATTAAATGCTATGGTCTCACAGTTTTACATGCCTCTCACCACCTCACTGCTCTTGTTGCCTATAATATTTTATTAGTTTAATCCTTCTGAAATAATCCTGGTCATTCAAAACCAATACATCAAAATCTTCTAGAGTGAACAAAAGAAAAAACATTTGTGAAGATTAAAAGAAAAAGGAGACTTCTCAGATATAATAACTTTAAAGAATACATCTTACAATGGTGGTTTGATATAAAGATAATTTAGATCCATCTACTTTGAAAAGATGCTTTCTTGACAGTTGAAATTTTTTACACTATTTTAAGTGTTTTCCTCAAGAATTTCTTGTTAAGAGGTCGTTTGTTAGCTTTCAAGTTCCTTGAGGCCTGGGTCTGAAAGAGTATCTGAACAGTGGGTGCTCAGTACAGGTTTGTTGAATTGAACCAGAATAATGTCAGTCATATCAAAAAAAGAATAAGAGGAAAAAAGAAAGAAAGCAGAGCAAATGAACCGCTTTGGTTTTGACACTTGTACAAGTGCTGAATCGACAGCATATGGCCAGGTATAACCTAGTGTGTGAGTGGGAAGGTGGATTAATCTGGGCTGACCTTTTCTAATGGACAAAGCAACTTGGATCCTCTATTTTAAAGCGCTTAAAACTTTGATGTGGGAGGTGTTACATTATTTGGTCTTGACTTGTCATAGGCCACTGTCACCTTATTAGCAAATGCAAACCTGGGGCTACATTTTTTGCCTATCTGGTAGATATTTATGGCAAAGACAGCAATAAGGAATTCCAGAAAATAAGTTGCTGGCAGGTAAGACTCTTTTACTTATCTGAATGGTACCAAACCCACAAACTTCTTTGTGAGATTTGCAAGTTGCCTGCTTCTGAAAATTTTTACTGTTCAAAGCTGACATTAATTCAAAGCTACCAAGTATTATAGATGGCTTGCCAAAATACAATATGGATCGTAGTTTGTATAAAAACAAAAATGAAACAATTAAAA
The DNA here is from genome assembly GCF_028858775.2 of Pan troglodytes. NCBI lineage: Eukaryota > Metazoa > Chordata > Mammalia > Primates > Hominidae > Pan > Pan troglodytes. Next base: position 67,914,564 of record NC_072406.2, read on the forward strand.
GAAACCCCACACACATAAAGAAAGCTCGCACAAATGCAAGAAGACCATGAGATGGTGTGTCTTAGTTCTGGTATGACAATAACAGTTTAATGTCAATTCATAATTTTATACAGATGGGAGTCATAATGATCATGTGTCATGTGAGAATATTTGAGACAGATCAAAGAAGAGAAAAAAGAATAAAACCTCTAGTATTACCAAACCTTTGCTCTATTATCATTTCTGAAAAAAAAATTGTAAAGCTAAGAAAAACTGGGACATTTTGAAGAAAATGAAGTCAAAAAGGTGAATATAAAATTTTGCTCTAGCAACACTATGAAAAACTATTAGAAATAAAGGAATAGGCAAGGCAAGGAACCTCACACCTGTAATCCTAGCACTTTTGGAGGCCGAGGTGGGTGGATCACCCAAGGTTGGGAGTTTGAGACCAGCCTGACCAACATGGAGAAACTCCATCTCTACCAAAAATACAAAATTAGCCTGGCGTGGTGCCGCATGCCTGTAATCCCAGCTACTCGGGAGGCTGAGGCAGGAGAATCGCTTGAACCCAGGAGGTGGAGGTTGCAGTGAGCCAAGATCCCACCACTGCACTTCAGCCTGGGCAGCAAGAGCAAAATTCCGTCTCAAAAAAAAAAAAAGAAAGAAAGAAAGGATTAAAGTTACAAAATCTCATGCCTATGGCCTGAATGGTAATGCCTAGGTTTTCTTCTAGGGTTTTTATGGTTTTAGGTCTAACGTTTAAGTCTTTAATCCACCTTGAATTAATTTTTGTATAAGGTGTAAGGAAGGGATCCAGTTTCAGCTTTCTACATATGGCTAGCCAGTTTTCCCAGCACCATTTATTAAATAGGGAATCCTTTCCCCATTGCTTGTTTTTCTCAGGTTTGTCAAAGATCAGATAGTTGTAGATATGCGGCGTTATTTCTGAGGGCTCTGTTCTGTTCCATTGATCTTCATGTCTAAAACACCAAAAGCAATGGCAACAAAAGCCAAAATTGACAAATGGGATCTAATTAAACTAAAGAGCTTCTGCACAGCAAAAGAAACTACCATCAGAGTGAACAAGCAACCTACACAATGGGTGAAAATTTTCGCAACCTACTCATCTGACGAAGGGCTAATATCCAGAATCTACAATGAACTCAAACAAATTGACAAGAAAAAACAAACAACCCCATCAAAAAGTGGGCGAAGGATATGAACAGACACTTCTCAAAAGAAGACATTTATGCAGCCAAAAGACACATGAAAAAATGCTCATCATCACTGGCCATCAGAGAAATGCAAATCAAAACCACAATGAGATACCATCTTACACCAGTTAGAATGGCAATCATTAAAAAGTCAGGAAACAATAGGTGCTGGAGAGGATGTGGGGAAATAGGAACACTTTTACACTGTTGGTGGGACTGTAAACTAGTTCAACCATTGTGGAAGTCAGTGTGGCGATTCCTCAGGGATTTAGAACTAGAAATACCATTTGACCCAGCCATCCCATTACTGGGTATACACCCAAAGGACTATAAATCATGCTGCTATAAAGACACATGCACACGTATGTTTATTGTGGCACTATTCACAATAGCAAAGACTTGGAACCAATCCAAATGTCCAACGATAGACTGGATTAAGAAAATGTGGCACATATACACCATGGAATACTATGCAGCCATAAAAAAGGATGAGTTCATGTCCTTTATAGGGACATGGATGAAACTGGAAATCATCATTCTCAGTAAACTATCGCAAGGACAAAAAACCAAACACCGCATGTTCTCACTCATAGGTGGGAATTGAACAATGAGATCACATGGACACAGGAAGGGGAACATCACACTCTGGGGACTGTTGTGGGGTGGGGGAGGGGGGAGGGATAGCATTAGGAGATATACCTAATGCTAAATGGCGAGTTAATGGGTGCAGCACACCAGCATGGCACATGTATACATATGTAACTAACCTGCACGTTGTTCACATGTACCCTAAAACTTAAAGTATAATAGTAATAAAATAAAATTTAAAAAAAGAAAATAATAATATCATGATACTGTTCTTAACAGTTCATCTCAATTTTGTAGACTTATATGCTTCTGCCACATGTTAACTTGTCTTGGTAGTAAAAAGACAAAAACAGATGGATGCTGATTGCTTAATGGCAGAAATATTTGTCTGTAGTTTTTGCTACTTTATAAAATATTACAAAGGAATTCAGAGGTGGGCCAAAACCTCAAACTTAATTGAAACTCTCTAGAGTTGTCTGACAAATTAAGATTGTAAGTCACTTTATTATACAGCATCTGGTCATGTGGTATATCATCAATGCCAATTATTTCTTTTTTCTTTAAAAACTACAATCACTACATATACACAGTTCCTGCACTCCTAGTAAGAGGTTTTGTTATACATAGAAGTAAGCAAGTTTAATGTACTCATTTCCTAAGAAATAAGAGAATTATCAATGTTAATGTTAGCCAAAAACATGTTCTTAATGCTCGGTTTGTACCTATCATTAAAATTTAATATAATCTAACCCAATTATCAAAAAATAAATAAAACAAAATCTCACAAAGAGGTTCCATTGCCTTAACTTATCTAGTAACTATATAATAACATTTATCTTCTATCAAAAACACCAAGATAGTTTTCATTTTAGCAATTTACTTGTTTGGCACTCTACATACATTGCTTCATAAAATATTTAAGGTTATGATAGGCAGTCCTGGTGTGGTGGCTCACACCTGTCATCCCAGCTCCTGAGTCCAGAAGTTTGAGAACAGCCTGTACAACACAATAATACTCCATCTCTACCAAAACTACAAAAAAATTAGCCAAGCATAATGGTGTGCACTGATAGCCTAAGTTACTCTGGAGGCTGAGGTAGGAGGCTTGCTTGAGCCCAGGAGATGGAGGCTTCAGTGAGTGGAAATCAGGCCACTGCACTCCAGCCTGGGTAACGGAGTGATACTCTCTCTCATAAATAAATACATAAATAAATAAAGTTATGATAGGCAGAACTTTTTCAGTATTTAAAAAAAAGGTAAGTGGTCATCATCCACATTTTTCAGTAAAGAAAAAAGCAAGGGGTCAATAATTAAACATAATTAATTAAAATAAAATTCAAGATTTAAAGGAATATCCTATTTGACAAACTTTTGCTTTCTTTTTCTGTGAAAATCTCACCTGAAGATGTCTGAGTATCAGGGGAGGAGTAAGGAGGAATAGGTAGGAAAACCTGGCTAGGAGCAGGATGTTTAGCTTTCATTTGACACACAGCTGTCAGACTGCACTGTGTGTCCTTTTCCATTGTAAACAGTCACATAATACATAACAAAAACATTTTTAAAAGCAATGCATGTATACTTCTAGTTTATATGTTGATTTATTTGAAGAGTCATAAATTATTAAATACTAAGATATACTGTATTAGATATGTAATACATACACATTATATACACATGACATATATGTATACATGCTACACTTGTTTTCATAGACATTGAGTTCTATACATGTAAATTAAAGTGATAAGATTTTCAAGATCTCACTGAAAGAATACCTCTTAGAGTGAAAATCATAAATGAATATACATAACGTATTTCTAGTAGAAAAATGAATTCCCTTGTCTAGATGCAGTCGTGAGAAAAAAATAAAAGGAGGAAGATATCTTTGGAGATTTCTTATTGCACCGGTATCTTTCATTTGCCCTGGCAAGTCCAATCTCTATTCTTCTCAAACTTGCTCTGTGCACCCAGGAGGCTGAAATATACAATGTATTATTTCCAGGGCTCCCTTACTGCCTGATGTCAGTGGGGTTCAGGCAATAAAAAGCAGGAGCAAGTGACTGGAGGAAGAGAGAAGAACAAGAACTGGAGGGAGAGAAGGGTTTGGTAAGTAGTTACACTCCTGCTCCCTCCTGCTTCTAGGAATGCTGGCATTAACTATTTCCTTGACCAAAAGTCAAAGATCCAGCCAGGCAGCCCTGTCCTCACAAGCTTCTCTGTCTATGGATTTTAGTAAATTATTTACCTCTCCCCTATAGGACTAGGAATGATACCAGGGTCCCTTTATTACTAACTGAGAGGTTCTAGACTATTCTTGTGTGGCTTCCCTGTGGGGTGCCCAAATCTTTATTCCATGTTTCTCAAGTTACCACATCAGTTATCTTTTGGAAACCTGAATGTACACCTAAAATATCTAGAAATTTGAGACCTTCGTTTTCTGGATCTTTTTCAAGAATTAGTTTAGGTGCTGGCTTGATAGGAATTTAGCACAGTATTTTTTCAAAAATACACTTAAAACTATGTCAAACTGTTATTTAATTATGTAATATATTTGTTGCTTTATCTAATTAGATTTGCATTTCTTATATATACCATGCATATAAAAATATATTTGATACAAATTATAATACAAGGCATACAAAAATAGACCATTATAATAACAGAACATTTTCTAAAGAGATTTTAAAAGTGTAAGTCAAATGCCTTAACGTAATACTACTTCTAAAGTGTACTCTAAAGAAATAATCTTCTATGTGTGGTTAGATTTAACTACAGAAATATTCATTGTAACCTTTCTTTAGAAGTGAATATTGAAAATTGAAATAAATCGAAATGTCCAACTTTATAATTGCTAGTTATGGAATACTAACAAATGAAATCCATGCTTTTAAAATAGCATTTAGTGACCCAAATATATGTTCAAAATACGTATAAAAGAAAAACTGGTATGTTATTAAAGAAGATAGAATAAAATTTCTTTTTCAAAATGTATGCTAACAAGACAGTTTTGATACTTCCGAAAACGAAAATGTTGTTAGGTAATATTTTCACTAAAATTAAATTTTCTGTTTGCTGAGATTATAGTTGTTTCTAACAAATTTTACTGTTGTTTATGTATGCTATAGACAGTGAACATGTATAATTTATGTATCAAGGAAAAAATCAGTAAGTTCAATTTTTTCAATAAAAATTAAAAGTCACATAATATATCCGAGAAGATAAAGACGAATTACACTTTTTTCTTTATCTGACAAAAGAGAGTGCATGGTTTATGGAGAGAGACACTTTTTTCTCTGGTTTTAGCTCTAAGATATAAAAGGAATTTATTGTATACATCTGGAAATAAGAGGTACTGAATACCTAAAATATATTAAGATTAATTACTGTTTTAGCTTTTTTTTACAGTATAGAAGTATTGTGCGATGACTTATCTTATCAACCATTGAAAGAGCCATTTTCAAAGACTGATTAAAATAGAAGAGTTCCATAAACAATTTTCACCGAAGCATTGAAAACTATTATCTAAGATTAAGAAAATACTTTTCTAGGGATCCCTCATATCTAGGGATCTAATGACCATTAGATCCACCTCATATAATGGAATTAGGACAACCCAAAGATCTGGATGATTGAATTGTCATTTGGGGATTATTACCATCATACAGCTCAGTTTATGGCAATTTCTATACATGTATTTAGTATTAATTGAAGGAAACTCATAGGAATTAGATGTCAGACATGAGGACTGCATACATATCTTTAGAGTGCTTGTGTCCTAAACTGAAAAGTGTATTTTAAGAGTCTGGGATATGAAACCAACTTTTTCTCTATTCTTGTCAAATCCATGTCATTCTAGCTACTGACATAACTTGCATAATATAAGTACAAATAATAATGAGCAAATTTATGTGAAAATATGTTTCCAGTGTACAGATAGTTTCAACCATTCTTTTTACAAGAAATGTGTGTGTGTGTGTAAATGTCTTAATTGTTATAATGATTAAGTCATTCACAGATTTGTTAACAATGTTTTCTCCATGTAGATAGAGTGATAATTTGTATTACATTTTAGAGTTGTTTGATGCAAATAAATAAGAACTCAAAATTTGTTTTTTGAGGTTAAACTTCAAGAAGATGAAAGGAAAACTAAAATCACAAAGTAAAATATAATTAAAACATTTCAACTAAGAAAAAAGTAAAAAGTTAGGCTGTCTAGACAATGTTCGAAGTTGAAGTTGGCTAATTGCAATGGAAAAACTGCTAATTACCACAAATAGTAATTTAGAGACATAAATATTATACAGGTGTGGCTGCAGGAAGTTGATATTAATCAAACACATTTGGCGTTTCCAATGTTGCAAAAATTACAATTGTAAACACCGTCCAATTCAATCAAATGTTATGTGAATTTTAAGTGAGTCTCAGTAAATTATACTGTATAAAAACAGGATTTTTACTATGGATCATAATTGCTAATGTGTTTCATACTCGATGTTGAAATATAAATCAATTCACTCTCTTATTTGGTTTGGAAATTTAAGAAGACAATTCACATTTCCCCTGATACACTCTACCAGTGTCACTGGACTGGTGATGTGACAAGAAAGGTCTTCTGTAGAACTGAATTGCAATAATATGGAGACTATAACAAAATTATATATGTACCTAAGAATATTGACTTTAAAAGCCTTCTTCAGATTGCAACATTGATTTCTAGATCTGTTGGGAACTGGCTGCCTTACTTAATGTAACAGTCTTGGCAATGGAATAATCATATATATCACCCATGGATAATTAATTTTTAATCATTGAAATTCACTGAAATATGTTGAATATGAAAATTATACAAATATAATTTTGTATGCTATGATAAGTTTCAGATTCTTTGAAATTTTATTCTAACCATCAATCATAATGGTATAGTATGATAAAGGTACAACATGTAATTATAAATTCAACATTTAGGAAGTTTATTTTTCTCTTCTTTTTAATTATCTCAAAATGATCTTGATTTCTGCAAAGTATTAGTATATCTGGTAGGTGAGAGTCTATTTCTTTTAAACTTCATCTGTATTAACCAGCTTTATACCACCAAAATGTCCCCCAAATTTAAAGCTTTGCACAGTAAGGCCTTATATGCACACCTGGCCTCATTTCAAAAGACTAAAGCAGTGGTTCTCAAATTCAGCTGCACATTAATATAAACTGGAAAACTGTTTAAGCTCCTGATACAAAGCCACATGTCAGACTAATTTATGCTGAATCACTGGGCCAAGGACCCAGATATCAGTATTTTTAAAAACTATGGAGGAATAACCAGGATTAAGAACCACTGCACAAAATGGTAAATGCAACTTTTATTTGAGTTATTTTTTTAAAGAAATAATGGTTGAATTGATACTGATCTTAGTACCAAGTCATGGCAATTTTTTCTGACTTAGAGAATTCATCCCGGCGTTAAGATTATTAAAGAACCTAGAAATTCAAGTGTTTTTGTTTACATCTTTCCTGTAAATATTAGAGTATGCTAGTGCTCAGCCTTATTTGATAATTTTGGAAAATATATTAAACATTTGAGATTGAATATCAAAAATCTCTAAAATAATTTTAGAAATACCATTCTTCTATGAAATAAGTAAGCTCAGTCAAGATACATATTATAGTGCCCATTTAAGAACGTCTAATAATAATGCTTGCACTGCTTAAAGATTAGGTTGATAAATTAATTATTGTTGATTCTACTTGCATAATCAACAGACACATAGAGATGGAGTCTTAAGCATAGACACAGAAGTTGAATACTTTTAAGAACTTTTAAATTTACATCCTGGTTAAATCTTACTCTAAAATTATGTTGCATGGTTGTGATTAGTACATGTGTGATTAGAACCGTCTTTCTCAGGTTATTACACCACCATATAGACACAGCAAAAATTATAAAATTAAAAATAAAGCAAGAAAAATAATGTAACACTTTATTGGCTTCGAGATAATTATTTTGAGATCCTAATCCTACCAAAACATTCTGCTTTTCTTAATTTGATCCTACTTTTTTTTGTTTGCTCGTTTTAATAAAGGATGAACCAATATCCTGAGAAATTTTCAAACAGGGCTGAGTATAACACTCAGTCCCTAGATCTCACTGTATTTTAGAAAAATTGTAAAGTATTTCAAATAATGAGTAAAGTTTCAACTCTGCACCACTGTGTCTTTGTAATACAGGGAAAGTCACTTCACGTCTCTCCCTCTCTCGTTTTTGGCATATGCAAGGCAGAGAAAATAATATCTACTCCAGCTATCCCTTAGGTTATTATAAAATATAATAAAAGATAGAAAATCACTTTATAATATTCAAAGTATTATAAAAGTAAGGCATGATTATATGTGGGATTAACAGCAGTTTGTTATTTATAATTTAATGTATTTTAATGTACGTTTTTGCCATATTTAAAAATTATAATTTTTACATTTTGATTTTTAATTGAAAGAGTAATAGTATGACATTATGCCATGTTATATCCGACGCCATTATGTCAAACAAACAAACAAAAGCATTTTAAACTATTTGGAATATGATAAAAATAAATCTTTTAACTATGATAATACAGGTTTTTGAGGATTTAGTTTGTACAGCAAAAACAGAGGCAATAAATGCAAAAATAGATAAACAGGATTACTTAAAACTATAAAGCTTGTGCAGAGCAAAGGAAAAAGGAGGGTGGAGAGTGGAGTGACAACCTACAAACTGGGAGAAAATATTTCCAAACCTTATATCTCAATGTACTAGGCACTATCACCCTAATAACTAGTCACGGGAGCACTGTCATGCATTTCGTATTTTTTAATTTTCGAGATGCTGCCACTTACCATGGCGGGAGCCTGATCCCTGCGGAATCGATTGTGGCTGGACTTATCTTGAATATTCTGAGTCAACATACCCAACCATAAGGTGCTAATTCATGCTTGAAGGGCATAACAATCAATACACGTTCACGCACACAAGTACGTTCACGCACATACGTACGTTCACGCACACGTACGTTCACGCACACAGATACGTTCACGCACAATTTAAAGGACTACTTCTGATTAAATCCGAAAATCCACCCTCCCTCCATCTCTGACTTTATTGTTAAATTAGGTAAGAGGTACACTTGCCGACCCCCAGAAACAAGATACTTAAATTGAACCTAGTCAGAACCCTAAAAATCATAATTTAACCATGAACACTCCAACACTAGCCCCTCGATTAACGTAATTTTCTAAAAAATCCCAATATTCTCCAACCAAATAAAATCTCCTATTTATATGTTAACTAAATTTCTGTCTTAATACTTATATAATACTTCAAGTATCCCTCTCTGAAAAGTGTGTATCCCAGATATTATAGTCCTAAATCAAATATAACTTCAACTACAAATGGCCCCTCAGCCAAAACCTCTGCTAATTCAACTTTTTTAAAGGCCCTAAACTTCCAGGACTGTAAATGACCACTTCAGATTTATACCCAACCAGATTCTACCCTGACATCCCCCTAGTATTTCAAAATACCACTCAAATGTTTTTCATCCAGTTAATGTAGCTTAATTATTTAAAGCAAGGCACTGAAAATGCCTAGATGGGTCCGCAAAACCCCATAAACATAGAAGTTTGGTCCTGGCCTTTTTATGAATTCTCAGTAAAATTACACATACAAGCATCCCCGCCCCAGTGAGAATGCCCTCCAGATCACCTGGTTCAAAAGAAGGAGGTATCAAGCACGCATAAACGCAGCTCAAAACACTTTGCTCGACCACACCTCCACGGGAAACAGCAGTGATAAATTTTAAGTCATAAGTGAAAGTATGACTAACCTATACTAATATTTAGGGTTGGTAAATTTTGTGCCAGCCACCGCGGCCATACGATTAACCCAAGCTAATAAAACTCGGCATAAAGAGTGTTTAAGGTCTGCAGTCAATAAAGTTAAGCTCCATCTAAATCGTAAAAATCTCCAGCTGAAATAAAATATACTACGAAAGTGACTTTAATGTCCTGAGGACACAACAGCTAAGGCAGAAACTGAGATTAGAAACCCCACTATGCTTAGCCCTAAACACAAATAGTTATATTAACAAGACTGTTCGCCAGAGTACTACATGCAGCAGCTTAAAACTCAAAGGACTTGGCTGTGCTTTATAGCCTTCTAGAGGAGCCGGTTCTATAATTGATAAACCCCGATATACCTCACAATCTCTTGTCACTTAGCCTATATAACACCAGCTTCAGCAAACCCTAAAATATATATATGTATATATAAAGTAAACACAAGTATGCACTAGGTCAAGGTGTAGTCCATGGGATGGTAAGAAATGGACTACATTTTCTACATCCAGAAAAATCTCATAATAACCTTCATGAAATCTAAATGTTCAAAGAGGATTTAGTAGTAAATCAAGAACAGAGTGCTTGATTGAATAAGGCCATAAGGCACGCACACAACGCCCATCACCCTCCTCAAGTAGTGCTCTAGAAATCACTATTATTAATAATTACTTACACACATACAGAGGAGATAAGTCATAACACGGTAAGTGTACTGGAAAGTGCACCTGGATAAACCAAAGTGTAGCTTAACCCAAAGCACTCGGCCTACACCCAGAAGATTTCATTACAACCTGATCACTTTGAGCCAGCTCCAACTCCAAGCCTTGCTAAAAAATATTATTAGAACTACTTAAATCAAACCATTTACCCTAGACAAAAGTATAGGAGATAGAAATTACTTATTCTGGTGCAATAGATATAGTACCGTAAGGCAACAATGAAAGAACTATATCAAGCACCAAAAAGCAAAGACAAATCCTTGCATCTTTTGAATAATGAATTAACTAGAATAAACTTCACAAAGAGAGCTCTAGCCAAGTCCCCCGAAATCAGAGGAGCTTCTCCAGAACAGCTAGAAGAGTACACTCATTTATGTGGCAAAATAGTGAGAAGATTCATTAGTAGCAGTGACAAGCCTACGGAGGCTGGTGATAGCTGATTGTCCAAGGTAGAATTTTAGTTCAACTTTAAACTTAACCTACAGAATTACTTAATCCTCCTGTAAGTTTAACTGTTAAAGGGGGACGGATCTTCAGATACTAGAAAATAACCGTCCTATAGAGAGTAAAAGATTTTACCACCATAATTGGCCTAAAAGCAGCCACCAATTAAGAAAGCGTTTAAGCTCAACATCTGACTAACTTCATTTCTAATCACCCGGTTGAACTCCTAATATTACATTGGACTAATCTATTATTCAGTAGAAGCAATAATGTTAGTGTAAGTAACATTAAGACATTATCCATTGCATAAGCTTACATCAGACCAGAATAATCCACTGACAGTTAACAACCTAATATTAACAAATGATTAATAGACATCTTATTATCTTTATTTTAACCCAATACAGTCATGCTCTAAGGAAAGATTACAAAAAGTAAAAGGAACTCGGCACATTTCACCCTGTCTCTTTACCAAAAACATCACCCCTAGCATTGCTAGTATTAGAAGCACTGCCTGCTCAGTGACATATGTTTAAGGGTTGCAGTATCCTGAACTTGCAAAGGTAGCATAATCACTTGTTCCCTAAGTAGGGACTTGTATGAATGGCCACACCAGGGTTTAGCTGTCTCTTACTTTCAACCAGTGAAATTGACCTACCTATGAAGAGGCGGGTATAAATAAATAAGAGAAGAAGACCCTGTGGAGCTTGAATTCATTAATGCAAATAAAGATTCAAACAGTCAACAGGCCCCAATGTATCATCCCTGCATTAAAAATTTTGGTTGGGGTGGCCGGGCACAGTGGCTCACGCCTGTAATCCCAGCACTTTGGGAGGCCAAGGTGGGTGGATCAGGAGGTCAGCAGATCGAGACCATCCTGGCTAACACAGTAAAACCCTGTCTCTACTAAAAATACAAAAAATTAGCCGGGTGTGGTGGCACATGCCTGTAGCCCAGCTACTCAAGAGGATGAGGCAGGAGAATGGCATGAACCTGGGAAGCAGAGCTTGCAGTGAGCGGAGATGGTGCCACTGCACTCCAGCCCGAGAGACAGAGTGAGACTCTGTCTTAAAAAAAAAAAAAAAAAAAAAAAAATTTGGTTGGGGTGACCTTGGAGCGTAATTCAACCTCCGAAACGACTTAAACTAAGACCGCACTAGTGTAAGTCAGTTATTACACATTGACCCAATAATTCTATCAACAGGATAAGTGACCCTAGGGATAAGAGTGCAATCCTATTCTAGCGTCCATATCAACAACAGGGTTTACGACCTTGATGTTGCATCAGGACATCCTAAACGGTGTAGCCGCTATTAAGGGATCATTTGTTCAATGATTAAAGTCCTTCGTGATCTGAGTTCAGACCAGAGCAATCCAGGCTGGTTTCTATCTATTTAGCATTTCTCCCAGTATGAAAGGATATGAGAAACCGGGCCCACTTCACCAAGTGCCCTTACAAGACTAGGATTTTTACACAATATGCTATTGGTTACTGAGTGCTATTGTAGAACCAGTGCCCAGGTCTTATAAATTTCAGGTTCTTATGCTTTCCACTAAGCTGCATTGCCCTTCTCCTTTTTAAAAATTTTTTAAATTAATTAATTAATTTATTTATTTATTTATTTTTGGCTCCATCCTACAGACTGTCTAGGAGTTGTGGTACAGATATTTTCAGCCATATTTATGGTAGTTTCCCACCTCATCTGAGGTCTGTGGGTAGCAAAAGAGAAAAGTTAGCTTCTTTTGCCTTTTCCATGCCCTCCTATTTCTTCACTAAACCACATTCAATAAATGATCTAGGAGCTTTTACAATGGTCCATGTACAAGAACCTCACAGAGGAATTACACACAGTTCCTCCTTCCAGAGAGCTCTCCATACATTACGAGATCAATTTGGCAAAGAGAATTACAATAAAATGCAGAAGTGCTGTGAGAGTTGTGAATGGAATGATGTGGAAACACATACACTTATATATTGAATTATATCCTAAGAAGTTAGGAAAAGTTTTCAGTAAGAGTTGGCATTTGAACTGAATCTTACAGGAAGAAAGTATGGTAAGATAATTAGAGGAAGATATGATAAAAATGAGGTAATCAAAGTCACATTGAAATGTGTGAATTTGGTGGAAAGTCACTAGTTGTTGAAGGAGAGAGGTAGACAGGAATAACGTAAAAGACAGGAGCCAGGAGAAGTAGATTTAAACTAGATTATGCAGAATTATATACAAGACTAGGATTTTTACACAATATGTTATAAGCAAGTACAAGTAAGTGATGTTAATTAGGTGGATTGAAATAATAATGGTTGCAAGATAGAGGTGATAGAGAAATTACAGATATATTATGACAATGATATAAAGAATAAAATTGAGTAAAAAAAAGAAAGCTGTTAAACATACCAGAGAAATTATTAAGGTTGAATTAAGGTAGCAGGAATAAAAAAGAACTTCATTTAAGAAAAATCTTCAGATAGTATTGAAAAATTCATATACTGACTAGATACAAGAATAAGAGAGGTAGAAGAAAATAACTCTGAGGTTCCTTGAATGAAAGGCAGATGACAAACTGAATAATTAAGTTACAAAATACACACACACACCGGGGGAGGAGCCAAGATGGCCGATGAGGAACAGCTCCTGTCTACAGCTCGCAGCATGAGCAAAGCATAAGACGGGTGATTTCTGCATTTCCATCTGAGGTACCGGGTTCATCTTACAAGGGAGTGCCAGACAGCGGGCACAGGTCAGCGTGCGCCAGCCAAAGCGGGGCAAGGCATTGCCTCACTCGGGAGGCACAAGGGGTCAGGGAGTTCCCTTTCCCAGTCAAGGAAAGGGGTGACAGACTGCACCTGGAAAATCAGGTCACTCCCACCCGAATACTGCGCTTTTCCGACAGGCTTAAAAAACGGCGCATCAGGAGAATATATCCGGCACCTGGCTCGGAGGCTCCTACGCCCACGGAGTCTCGCTGATTGCTAGCACAGCAGTCTGAGATCAAACTGCAAGGCAGCAGCGAGGCTGGGGGAGGGGCGCCCGCCATTGCCCAGGCTTGCTTAGGTAAACAAAGCAGCTGGGAAGCTGGAACTGGGTGGAGCCCACCACAGCTCAAGGAGGCCTGCCTGCCTCTGTAGGCTCCACCTCTGGGGGCAGGGCACAGACAAACAAAAAGACAGCAGTAACCTCTGCAGACTTAAATGTCCCTGTCTGACAGCTTTGAAGAGAGCAGTGCTTCTCCCAGCACGCAGCTGGAGATCTGAGAACAGGCAGACTGCCTCCTCAAGTGGGTCCCTGACCCCTGACCCCCGAACAGCCTAACTGGGAGGCACCCCCCAGCAGGGGCACACTGACACCTCACACAGCAGGGTACTCCAACAGACCTGCAGCTGAGGGTCCTCTCTGTTAGAAGGAAAACTAACAAACAGAAAGGACACCCACACCAAAAACCCATCTGTACATCACCATCATCAAAGACCAAAAGTGGATAAAACCACAAAGATGGGGAAAAAACATAACAGAAAAACTGGAAACTCTAAAAAGCAGAGTGCCTCTCCACCTCCAAAGGAACGCAGTTCCTCACCAGCAACGGAACAAAGCTGGATGGAGAATGACTTTGACGAGCTGAGAGAAGAAGGCTTCAGACGATCAAATTACTCTGAGCTACGGGAGGACATTCAAACGAAAGGCAAAGAAGTTGAGAACTTTGAAAAAAATTTAGAAGAATGTATAACTAGAATAACCAATACAGAGAAGTGCTTAAAGGAGCTGATGGAGCTGAAAACCAAGGCTCGAGAACTACGTGAAGAATGCAGAAGCCTCAGGAGCCGATGTGATCAACTGGAAGAAAGGGTATCAGCAATGGAAGATGAAATGAATGAAATGAAGCGAGAAGGGAAGTTTAGAGAAAAAAGAATAAAAAGAAACAGAAACGAGCAAAGCCTCCAAGAAATATGGGACTATGTGAAAAGACCAAATCTACGTCTGATTGGTGTACCTGAAAGTGATGGGGAGAATGGAACCAAGTTGGAAAACACTCTGCAGGATATTATCCAGGAGAACTTCCCCAATCTAGCAAGGCAGGCCAACGTTCAGATTCAGGAAATACAGAGAACGCCACAAAGATACTCCTGGAGAAGAGCAACTCCAAGACACATAATTGTCAGATTCACCAAAGTTGAAATGAAGGAAAAAATGTTAAGGGCAGCCAGAGAGAAAGGTCGGGTTACCCTCAAAGGGAAGCCCATCAGACTAACAGCAGATCTCTCGGCAGAAACCCTACAAGCCAGAAGAGAGTGGGGGCCAATATTCAACATTCTTAAAGAAAAGAATTTTCAACCCAGAATTTCATATCCAGCCAAACTAAGCTTCATAAGTGAAGGAGAAATAAAATACTTTACAGACAAGCAAATGCTGAGAGATTTTGTCACCACCAGGCCTGCCCTAAAAGAGCTCCTGAAGGAAGCGCTAAACATGGAAAGGAACAACTGGTACCAGCCACTGCAAAATCATGCCAAAATGTAAAGACCATCGAGACTAGGAAGAAACTGCATCAACTAACGAGCAAAATAACCAGCTAACATCATAATGACAGGATCAAATTCACACATAACAGTATTAACTTTAAATGTAAATGGACTAAATGCTCCAATTAAAAGACATAGACTGGCAAATTGGATAAAGAGTCAAGACCCATCAGTGTGCTGTATTCAGGAAACCCATCTCACGTGCAGCGACACACATAGGCTCAAAATAAAAGGATGGAGGAAGATCTACCAAGCAAATGGAAAACAAAAAAAGGCAGGGGTTGCAATCCTAGTTTCTGATAAAACAGACTTTAAACCAACAAAGATCAAAAGAGACAAAGAAGGCCATTACATAATGGTAAAGGGATCAATTCAACAAGAAGAGCTAACTATCCTAAATATATATGCACCCAATACAGGAGCACCCAGATTCATAAAGCAAGTCCTGAGTGACCTACAAAGAGACTTAGACTCCCACACATTAATAATGGGACACTTTAACACCCCACTGTCAACATTAGACAGATCAACGAGACAGAAAGTCAACAAGGATACCCAGGAATTGAACTCAGCTCTGCACCAAGCAGACCTAATAGACATCTACAGAACTCTCCACCCCATATCAACGGAATATACATTTTTTTCAGCACCACACCACACCTATTCCAAAATTGACCACACACTTTGAAGTAAAGCTCTCCTCAGCAAATGTAAAAGAACAGAAATTATAACAAACTATCTCTCAGACCACAGTGCAATCAAACTAGAACTCAGGATTAAGAATCTCACTCAAAACCACTCAACTACATGGAAACTGAACAAACTGCTCCTGAATGACTACTGGGTACATAAGGAAATGAAGGCAGAAATAAAGATGTTCTTTGAAACCAACGAGAACAAAGACACAACATACCAGAATCTCTGGGACACATTCAAAGCAGTGTGTAGAGGGAAATTTATAGCACTAAATGCCCACAAGAGAAAGCAGGAAAGATCCAAAATTGACACCCTAACATCACAATTAAAAGAACTAGAAAAGCAAGAGCAAACACATTCAAAAGCTAGCAGAAGGCAAGAAATAACAAAAATCAGAGCAGAACTGAAGGAAATAGAGACACAAAAAACCCTCCAAAAAATTAATGAATCCAGGAGCTGGTTTTTTGAAAGGATCAACAAAATAGATAGACCACTAGCAAGACTAATAAAGAAAACAAGAGAGAAGAATCAAATAGACGCAATAAAAAATGATAAAGGGGATATCACCACCAATCCCACAGAAATACAAATTACCATCAGAGAATACTACAAACACCTCTACGCAAATAAACTAGAAAATCTACAAGAAATGGATAAATTCCTCGACACATATACTCTCCCAAGACTAAACCAGGAAGAAGTTGAATCTCTGAATAGACCAATAACAGGATCTGAAATTGTGACAATAATCAATAGCTTACCAACCAAAAAGAGTCCAGGACCAGATGGATTCACAGCCGAATTATACCAGAGGTGCAAGGAGGAACTGGTACCATTCCTTCTGAAATTATTCCAATCCATAGAAAAGAGGGAATCCTCCCTAACTCATTTTATGAGGCCAGCATCATTCTGATACCAAAGCCGGGCAGAGACACAACCAAAAAAGAGAATTTTAGACCAATATCCTTGATGAACATTGATGCGAAAATCCTCAAAAAAATACTGGCAAACCAAATCCAGCAGCACATCAAAAAGCTTATCCACCATGATCAAGTGGGCTTCATCCCTGGGATGCAAGGCTGGTGCATTATATGCAATTCAATAAATGTAATCCAGCATATAAACAGAACCAAAGACAAAAAACACATGATTATCTCAATAGATGCAGAAAAGGCCTTTGACAAAATTCAACAACCCTTCATGCTAAAAACTCTCAATAAATTAGGTATTGATGGAACGTATTTCAAAATAATAAGAGCTATCTATGACAAACCCACAGCCAATAT
Source organism: Pan troglodytes (assembly GCF_028858775.2). Taxonomy (NCBI): domain Eukaryota; kingdom Metazoa; phylum Chordata; class Mammalia; order Primates; family Hominidae; genus Pan; species Pan troglodytes. The sequence continues at coordinate 67,931,875 of NC_072406.2, forward strand.
CATACTGAATGGGCAAAAACTGGAAGCATTCCCTTAGAAAACTGGCACAAGACAGGGATGCCCTCTCTCAGCACTCCTATTCAACATAGTGTTGGAAGTTCTGGCCAGGGCAATTAGGCAGGAGAAGGAAATAAAGGGTATTCAATTAGGAAAAGAGGAAGTCAAATTGTCCCTGTTTGCAGATGACATGATTGTATATCTAGAAAACCCCATTGTCTCAGCCCAAAATCTCCTTAAGCCGATAAGCAACTTCAGCAAAGTCTCAGGATACAAAATCAATGTACAAAAATCACAAGCATTCTTATACACCAACAACAGACAAACAGAGAGCCAAATCATGAGTGAACTCCCATTCACAATTGCTTCAAAGAGAATAAAATACCTAGGAATCCAACTTACAAGGGATGTGAAGGACCTCTTCAAGGAGAACTACAAACCACTGCTCAAGGAAATAAAAGAGGACACAAACAAATGGAAGAACATTCCATGCTCATGGGTAGGAAGAATCAATATCGTGAAAATGGCCATACTGCCCAAGGTAATTTACAGATTCAATGCCATCCCCATCAAGCTACCAATGCCTTTCTTCACAGAATTGGAAAAAACTACTTTAAAGTTCATATGGAACCAAAAAAGAGCCCGCATTGCCAAGTCAACCATAAGCCAAAAGAACAAAGCTGGAGGCATCACACTACCTGACTTCAAACTATACTACAAGGCTACAGTAACCAAAACAGCATGGTACTGGTACCAAAACAGAGATATAGATCAATGGAACAGAACAGAGCCCTCAGAAATAACGCCGCATATCTACAACTATCTGATCTTTGACAAACCTGAGAGAAACAAGCAATGGGGAAAGGATTCCCTATTTAATAAATGGTGCTGGGAAAACTGGCTAGCCATATGTAGAAAGCTGAAACTGGATCCCTTCCTTACACCTTATACAAAAATGAATTCAAGATGGATTAAAGACTTAAACATTAGACCTAAAACCATAAAAACCCTAGAAGAAAACCTAGGCATTAGCATTCAGGACATAGGCATGGGCAAGGACTTCATGTCTAAAACACCAAAAGCAATGGCAACCAAAGCCAAAATTGACAAATGGGATCTAATTAAACTAAAGAGCTTCTGCACAGCAAAAGAAACTACCATCAGAGTGAACAGGCAACCTACAAAATGGGAGAAAATTTTTGCAACCTACTCATCTGACGAAGGGCTAATATCCAGAATCTACAATGAACTCAAACAAATTGACAAGAAAAAAACAAACAACCCTATCAAAAAGTGGGCAAAGGATATGAACATACATTTCTCAAAAGAAGACATTTATGCAGCCAAAAAACACATGAAAAAATGCTCATCATCACTGGCTATCAGAGAAATGCAAATCAAAACCACAATGAGATACCATCTCACACCAGTTAGAATGGCAATCATTAAAAAGTCAGGAAACAATAGGTGCTGGAGAGGATGTGGAGAAATAGGAACACTTTTACACTGTTGGTGGGACTGTAAACTAGTTCAACCATTGTGGAAGTCAGTGTGGCGATTCCTCAGGGATCTAGAACTAGAAATACCATTTGACCCAGCCATCCCATTTCTGGGTATATACCCAAAGGACTATAAATCATGCTGCTATAAAGACACATGCACACGTATGTTTAGTGCAGCATTATTCACAATAGCAAAGACTTGGAACCAACCCAAATGTCCAACAATGATAGACTGGATTAAGAAAATGTGGCACATATACACCATTGAATACTATGCAGCCATAAAAAATGATGAGTTCATGTCCTTTGTAGGGACATGGATGAAATTGGAAATCATCATTCTCAGTAAACTATCGCAAGAACAAAAAACCAAACACCGCATATTCTCACTCATAGGTGGGAACTGAACAATGAGATCACATGGACACAGGAAGGGGAACATCACACTCTGGGGACTGTTGTGGGGTGGGGGGAGGGGGGAGGGATAGCATTGGGAGATATACCTAATGCTAGATGACGAGTTAGTGGGTGCAGCGCACCAGCATGGTACATGTATAGATATGTAACTAACCTGCACATTGTGCACATGTGTCCTAAAACTTAAAGTATAATAATAAAAAAAATACACACACACACACAGAGACAGAGAGAGAGAGAAAGAGAGAGAGAATATTTAATATTATTTTAGACTTTATAATTTGAGTCATTTATAAAAATATCCAAGCAAAAGCGCCTACTGGTCAAATGACAGAACCTGAGTCTAGATCTGAAAGAAACCTTTGGTTTGTAGATAAAGACGGGAGCGTCTATGAGTGTAGAAGTAATAATGGATTACACATAGAGTACAAACTGGACTGATAAGAGAATAAAAACAATTACAAACTTCACAGAAGAGAAACAGCGAGTGACTATAATTTGTAAAACAATATAGACACTCCAAAATTTGGAGGAAGGAAGGAAGAAAGGGAGGATGGAAGAGATAGGGAAGAGATAGGGAAGGGAAGGGGAAGGAAAGCAGAGGGAAGGGGAGGGGGAAGAGGGGAGAGGAGAGATAATAAAATACAGCAGGGAGAAGAGGCAAAAAAATTAGAAATGATCTGTGTTCCAGGACTCAAGAAAGAGTCTCATCTCCTTTAACACATTTTCTGTACTTCATTGGGTAGGACAGAAAATGTGTTAAAGCAGATGAGACTCTTCCTTGGCTAGGTAAAAATTAGATCTCTTTACATATGAATTTACTTCAAGCTATAGATATCCATAAGTAATTGGTATATATCTGTTACCAAAACACCATGGGTTCTGTCTAGATCCTGCCGCTCACCACACAGGAAGCCAATCACTGAGACAATGACTATTGCCAAGGAAGAAGACTTTAATCAGGTGCTGCAGCCAAGGAAATGGGAGATCAGTCTCAAATATACCTCCCTGATCGACTAAAACTGAGGGGTTTACATAGCAGAAAAGAAGTGTAACTATGTATGAGAATAAAAGGAACTCAGTGTGGGATAAGAAAGCAATCATGATGAAGAAAGGGCCTGGCATTTCATTATCTGGATGTGATGATCTGGTTTCAGTTCTTTGATATGTTCTGAGAGGCCTGGGGATCCTTTCCTGAGGAAGGAACTCAGATAAAACAAATGTAAGTTTCAAGCTTTAAGGCCAGAAGGGTTAATTTCTGTTAATCCAAAAGCGATTGTCTATGGGACTATACATATATGTTATATAGATAGATAGATAGATAGATAGATAGATAGATAGATACACACACACACACATATACACACAATATTTGAGTACTTTTCTTTTTTTTTCTGGACTTGTGTCCCTTGCTAAATGTTTCACTATTGGCTATTCCAGAAGGTAAAAATGACATCTGACCTGATTGGGAAGAATTGTAATTCTTATATGTGCAAAAACAGATGAGAGAGGATTTGCATTTTCAGATAAGTGTAACCAATCTAAATGTATTGCATTATATACAAACCACACTACACCAGATGACAAGAGATGAGAAATTCAGAGGCAGCTCCAGCATTACAAGTTGTGTGAAGATGGGCATGCACTATGCCTTCAAACCTTGGTCTTTATGTTCATAAATAGCTATAAATATACCTTCCTTAACATCTCATAGCTCTCATGGTAATCATGTGATGTCAAATATGAGAAAATTTTTAATAATCTGTAAAGTATTGTTAGGTACTCTTAGGTATTATGAAAAATTGTGCCCACTGTTCAGATCTTTATATCTCCCTGTGTACCTAACTATTGGAATCATATGTCAAAATGAAAGGCCTCTTCATTTATGTATAAAGATATTGTATCATCCAAATATTCAAGTTCATGTACACTGTCCATAACATAGTATATGCAAGAATAACATATATCAAAAATCTGAAAAAAATCATAATCGTGCTATCTAACATTAGGCTTATGCTCAGGCATATGCATAAAATGATAAGTAATTCATAAAATGAGTCAACACTTCATCTGGTACATAAGCTTGCAATTGCATACAGAGATTTCATGTGTGGAATTGCTCTGAAAAGCACTGTTCTGTAAAGATAATATTTAGAAAATAAATATCTGATCATATATTGTTAACTGTAATACAAAAGCAAGTAGAAATAGCTCCGTAAAAAATACTGTCATAATAAGGAGCAAACTGTCATAATAAGGAGCAAAAAATTGAAACTATTTTTAAAATAATAGGCAAAATAGAATGTGTTCTTCAAACCTTGTGGATTTTATACTGAAAACTTCCAGAGATATATCTTAGGTAATTATAAGACCAAGCACAACAACAACAACAAAATCCTAACTTGAATCCATCAGTTGCAGATTTCATGGCTGAGTACATCAAGAAGAAGTTGCAAGCTCTAAAAGCTGGAAGGCCAGTCAATATCAGGAACTCCTCAGAAGTGAATGAAAAGCAGTTTAAATTTGTTTAACAAAACCATGTTTTCAAACTAACTTTAATTTATGCATGAGGGCCATTAAATTTGTTCTTTTTAAAAAGGAAACCTCTTAATTGGAACTAAATCATTCATTATTCACTGTGATACAGGTTATATACCCTTAGGTTCCATGTGATTATTCACATGTTCAGCTGACAGAAAGGAGACAAAGCTATTCTAATGACTTAGCTTTGCTTCGACTCACTGGTTTTTATCTCACTTTAACTTCCAATCTCGGTTACAGAGAGTGTTAAAGCTGGAAGAAATAACATTTTGGTAGATGGTAAAGGATAAGTACGAGTCATTTCAAGTTGTTGAAGCTTTCATTAAATAAAGCAAGCTATTTGAAATCTTAAAGCTATTTAAATAAAGGGCTAAGACGTTTCTGTTTTATATACTTAAGAGCTTAAAAGATACTGTTGAAAATTTAACTGTTAATCTATTGTAGGGTGTGGTTAGACATTTATTTTGACAGTGCTCACTGAAAATTCAATTATACCCCCAGAGTCAAACTTGCCCGTCATCAAAATGTCTAAAGATCTGAGTGTTTATGGGGTAACAACAAACCCCATACTAAACAGTTTGCCAGAAATCTGTCCTACAACATCTAAATGGAACAATTGGGTGGTTGTCTAAGGCACCTAAACTCAATATGATGTTTTAGCTAAAAAGAGTGAAATTATACCTAAGCACATCATGCAAGTTACCAAAAGAGAAGATATTCTTTAATAAAAAAGTACATTTGTAGAATAAAAGAATCTCAGTGTTGTAAGAAATATTTGAGATCATTTCAGTTAGGCTTTTCATTTCTTAAATTAGAAGCTGAAGCTGAGATTAAACAGCTAATAAAAAGACAAAGCTGATCCATGACATTGGTTTGGGCGATTATTTCTTAGATATGACCAAAAATGCACATACAACAAATGAGATTACATCAAACTAAAGAGCTTCTATACAGCAAAGAAAACAATTAACAGAGTGAAGAGTGACAACTCACAGAATGAGACCTATGATTTGCAAATCATAGGTCTGATAAAGAGTTAATATACAAAATATACAAGGAATTCAACTCAATAACAATAAAACAAATAACCCTGTTAAAAAAAATGGGCAAAAGACCTGGACAGATATTTCTCCAAAGAAGACATACAAATGGCCAGTAGAGATATTAAAAGGTGTTCAATATCACCATTGATTAGGAAATGCAAATTAAAATGAGATTTCACCTTACTCATTTTAGAATGGCTATTACAAAAAAAAATGAAAGACAAGTGTTGGTGAGGATTTGAAGAAAAGAGAACACTTGTAAAATGTTGGTGGGAATGTAAATTAGTGCAGCCATTATGGAAAATAGAAGGGAGGTTTCTCAAAAATGAAAAAATATAATTACTATATGACCCAGAAATTCTACTTCTGGGTGTATACTCAAATGAGTTAAAATCAGTATGTTGACTAGATATCAACACTTCCATGTTCATTGCCGCATTATTCACAATGGCCAAGATATGGAAACAATCTAAGTGCATATCAAGGGAAGAATGGATAAAGAAAATTATATATACATATTTATAGTGTATACACACAATGGAATACTATTCAGCTTTTAAAAAGGAGAAAATTCTGTCATTTGTGAAAACAAAGAAAAATCTAGAGGATCTTATGTAAAGTGAAATAAGTCAGGTACAGAAAGACAAATACATCACGATCTCACTTACACGTGAAAAGTAAAAACTGTCAGACTCGTAGAAGTAAAGAGTAGAATGATGGTTACCAGAGGCTGGAGGAGGCGGGATAGACAGAAAAAGAAGATGTATTTGTCAAATGGTACAAGGTTCAGCTAGATAGGAGAGATAAGTCCTAGTGATCTATTGAGCAATAGGGTAATTATAGTTAATAATAATGTATTATATACTTCAAAATTGCTAAAAGAGTATATTTTAAGTGTTCTCACCATAAAGTAATGATAAATATGTGAGTTGAAAGATATGTTAATTCACCTGATGTAAATGTTCCACAATGTATACATGTATCTTAACATCAATATTGTATGTTATAAATACATACGATAATTAATTATCAAATAAAAAATTAAGATGGAGCTGAGCCAAGAATCCAAGACTCTGAATTTAGATTTTTCATTTTCTATTATGCCAAAGTGTTTCCTGAAAATTAAAATTGAATATGGCATGTCCAAAAGAATACGTCATAAGAAGACAGGAAAGGGGGGACTGCTGCATATACTCATATTTTTAGTCAGTTGTGTAAGATCTTATTAGAGGAAGAAAATCAGATATTTTAAGAAAATTCTTATAACTCCCATTATACTGAAATTTTATGGCAAACCTAAAACCTTCAAAATATAGGGTTTTATTTAAAGTGAATCATATATTTGCAAAGTTTTTATTGAGATTATGAAAGCTAAATCAAAGTAGCAAAACATAAGTATATATTTTAGACTGTACTATGCAGAATAGCAGAATGGTGCCAATGGCAAAGAAATTTTCAAAAGAAATAAAAATTATTGAGGTCTCATCCCAGCTCTACTAATCTATGTCTTAGCAACCTAGTGTAATTCCTACAAATTCTGAGCATTGCCTTTAATGTATCTGCATGGTTCCCATATCATTTCATAAACTTCAAATACTCACACTTTATAATTGAAACAATATACAAAATATATTATTAAATAAGCTATGGTATGATATTCTCAATCTACCCTATAAGGATACTATCTTCCTGTCAGAAAAGTTGAGACTCTCCAATACATATTTACTAGCCAGATTTTTTTTTTTTTTTTTTTTTTTTTTTGAGGCGGAATCTCTCTCTGTCGCCCAGGCTGGAGTGCAGTGGCACAATCTCGGCTCACTGCAAGCACTCCCCAGATCTTAATTGTGGAATCTCCAGACAGTGTCCAGTCAGTAATCCATTATTAGTTTTGCCTCATGTTCCCTAACCACCTTCTCTTTACCTTCGATCTTAAGCCCCAAAATGAAAGTTATTATTCTTGGCTCAATTATCCAAATTCTTTGAAGGGAACTGGTGACACTATACCCTATCTTTACCTGCCGCCTTGTGATCCAGGCTTCCTAGGTATCTGTGAATATTCACATTAGGTTACCTGGACTCCATAGAGGCAGCACCAGCAAAAAACATAATTGGGATATACACCACTTTTAGACTTTCAAATACATGCCCCACCTTATAATATGTGAACTGATTATGCACTTCTAGACATTCAACTTTCAAACAGTTATGCTCTGTATTAAACATCAACATCCTCCTTCCCTTTCATTGAAAGGACATCGGGAAAACAAAAAGATGCAAAGGAAAGTTCACACATAATGATAATTATTTGTGATAATGGTGACAATGATCCCTATTTCTTTTTCTGCTCTTGTGAATTTGCAAATGTCCTACAAACTAAGTGTATTAAATGAATCTGTGAAAGTTCATCTAAGTCCCTAGTATTATTTTTTTCTTACTCTCTAGAAAGTCATAGCCTCGTAGCTCAAAGCAAAATAGAAAAGACCCAAATCATTCATAGGACAAGGGTTGATGCAGCTTTCAATTACTGAATACATTTTTAGCCATTTAAAACTAAAAGAAAAGTAATGTCGGTAATCCCAGCACTTTGGGATGCCGAGGCGGGTGGAACACAAGGTCAGGAGATCGAGACCATACTGGCTAACATGGTGAAAACCCGTCTCTACTAAAAAATACAAAAACAAAAATTAGCCGGGTGTGGTGGTGGGTGCCTGTAGTCCCAGCTACTCGGGAGGCTGAGGTGGGAGAATGGCTTGAACCGGGGAGACGGAGCTTGCAGTGAGCTGAGATCGTGCCACTGCAATCCAGCCGGGGCAACAGAGCCAGACTCTATCTCAAAAAAAAAAAAAAAAAAAGTAACAAAACTCTTTTCCTCTTTTTTTATGATTTAAATTTTACTTTAGGTTTGAAAAGTGAGATATATATCACTTAACAGTCAGGAAGCATGTAGTAAACTCAATCTCTGAACCGACGTTACCTAAAACAGAGATGTTCGTTTTCTTATACTCATCTCTAAAATAGAGGTAGACAGAGAAAGTGCTGCTTTTTTAGAGCTTGTAATGAATTCAAACATATCCATTAATTTTATAGCAGTTATTTTGGTTTCACAGTGAAACATAAAAAGTTCTATCTTACTGGAAAGAAAACCAAGTAGCTACCTAAGTACTTGATGAGAAGGAATTTGTTCTACTGTTTTAAGTGCATGAGGGATAAAGCAAGACTTAGAAATATTTTTGTTAGACCATTTCATTTTAATAGTATTTTCTGTTATAAAAGAAATGACCTACAGTAAAATAATTCAAAATACCCTTCCTTCTGAAGGTGATTTCCACATAAAATTGTAACATTACTATGATCTAAATTTAAATAAAATTTTCTATTGATGTTAAAAGTTTGATAATACACAGTTTGTTAAAGTGGTTTGGTCACTATTTGGGTACGATCAACTTCAAACCATAGGTGTTTAAATGAACCAAAGTCTTTGGTTTATTTCTATAGCTTTTTGTCTAATTTGATTAATAACTAGTATACCAGTCATTCATATATAGTCATAATTGGCCAACCAAGGTTTACTTGGTAGGAGGGTGACAGTTTACCCTTTAATACCACCTAATTAAAATACACAAGATGTTCTACACAAATAACAGCAAATTGTTTATTTCTAAGAACATAATTTTCCTTTTATAGGAAGCTCTCAACATTAATTTCGAGCCACATTTTAATTTTATACTGTAATCATTCAGTAAATGGTCATTAGATATTGGATTATTTGGAAAATTGTAAAAAATCAGACTTCTGACCATGTCCTTTAAAATAATTAACTTAGCTGGAAACAGTAAAGCAAGACTTAAAAATACAAATCATAACATGAATATTCAAATGATAGTATACTAAAACAATTGTATGCAAATAATTAAGAACAGTGACTATAATAAAAAAGTTTAATAGATTTGACAAAACATTTAAAGAATATAACTTACATATATGAAAATAAGACATCAAAACTTCAATTGAAGCTGTCAAACTGTGAAAAACAGTAGTAAACAATAAAAATCACTTACTCATTGGAAACACTGCAAAATGTCATGAAATCATTTCAGAAATGAAGGTACATTAATGAAAAATAATCATAGTTTTTAACTCAGTCTCACCTCACCTTTAAGAAACACACAGTATAAAACAGCAATAAATGGGATAATTTATATTACTGCAATAAAATGCAAATATATATATTGTATACGAGCACCCTCTCTTCAATGTATACTTTAACCCAATAGCTTTCTACCACTAGAAATTTATCAGAAGAAAATAATGGTGGCTTAATACCAGCACTATAATACCAGCCCTCTGATAGGCTGAGGCAATAAGGTCAATTGAGTCTAGGAGTTCCAGATCAGCCTGGGCAACATAGTGGGATTCTGCTTCTACCAAAAATTAAAAATAAAAAATAAAAAATGCCAGTCATAGTGGCTGGCACCTGAATCTTTGCTGCTTGGGAGACTCATATGAACCTAAGTTGATTTGAGCAGGAATATAATTTCAGTCCAGGAGGTCGAGTCTGCAGTGAGCTATGATCATTCCATCGCTGCAGCCTGGGCGACAGAGCAAGACCCTATCACATACACAAAAGAAAATAATTCAGAATGTGCACAAAAATGTAGTAGATGTTTCTGAAAGCTGCATTTGTAATACTGCAAAATCAATGCCACATTGAGACAGACGTACCAAGATTAAGGTGGAGTCACCAGTGACAATTGGAATCTGGAGTCAGAATGCTGTATCTAAGTGTGACAACAGTTTCTCTCCTGCAGCCCACCATTACCATGCAGCAAAGTTGCTCTATTACTTCTGAATTTTACACATTTTTAAAGAAAAGCAGAAAATCCAGTTTCTAAGACAAAAATCAAGTTACAAGTATTGACAGAAAAATCACTTTTAAATAATTGTAAACAGTAACAACACACTTTAACAGTAAATCTAATTCAGCCTGATACCAGGCTGTACCAATAGATACAATGAAACTGCATAATATTGGTAAAACAATTGTATGGTAGAAAAATACTGGCATAAAAATGTTCATAGCAAATTCATAAATGGAAAAAGTAGTCTGTTTTATTTAAATAAAAAGGAGCTAGATGAATTGCAGACAACTATGTATTAATAGTTACATCTTTCAATTTTAGAATTAATTATATACTTTATTTTTTGAGTTTTCATTATTGTGATGTATTATGCTGAAATTAGCAAAAAAAAAAAAAAAAAAAAAAGAGTAACTCTCTGAGTGATGCAGAAATTTGTAATGAGAAATAGGGTGTGTCCCTAACAAACCCACCTATGTGTCAGTTTGAAGGTAGCAAGAAAATTTTTATCACAGTCAGGGAGAATGGGAACCTGTGATATGTGGCAGTGACATATTGATAACACTGTGCACTGAGGTGACTTGAGAAGTATTTGTGTACCTAACGATTTCCAGTGTCATAAAACATAGGTAAGAACACTGAATATTAGCACTGGTTGATATTTGGTCTCTACAATAGTGAGTATGGTGGTTAATTTTAGATGTCAACTTGAATAGACTAAGGGTTGCCTAGATAACTAGTAAAACCTATTAAAGTGTTATTTAATACAGTATTGTAGAATATACATTAAATACATTATTATGTTACATGTATTATAATGTAACATATTATAATATATTAAAGACATTATTACATTAATACATTACTTAGTATAGTATTACTTAATACATTAAAATGGTAGCTAAGCTTGAAGAATCCCTGAGCAGACAAACCCAGTTAGACCTCATAAGCAACCTCTCAAACTTGCTTGCTTTGCAAACATAAACAAAACTTCAGGTATTTTTTGTAAAGATTTTGGAAAGAAAAACAGAACTTTCTTTTTCTTTCCAAATAGGAGTGTTTACTATAGTTTTCCTATTCCTGTATCACATTACACACTGAGTGTGTGGGAGAGCAGAGAGATTTAATTTACAAGTTTTAGATCAAGAGAGCATAACCAGATCCCAGGTTAAGACTTAACACTGCAGAATACTCACATTAGTAATACATGTCTTATAAAAAGATATACTCTTCACTGTAATTGCTGCAAACAATAAAATACTGTAAAATAATATGCAGTGTGTTTGTGAAAGGTCAATAACATGCTTATATTTTTGCTGTTGAAAAACTACACAAAAGCAAATGACTAGAACAGTAGACCAATTAGTATCAGTAGAATTATGCCATCAAACATTCCACTGAGCTTGAATGTAAGATCTGACATAACCAGATAATTCCATGGCAGGGCAATAAACTGCATTTACATTCTCTTTCTAACAATTAGTGCAAGCATATCCAGATAAACTATATTGATTCTACATTATCTTAGAGTGAAATCACCTAATAACTTCTTCAGTACTCTTTCTTTTAATTTTTATCCTAATTATCTGTCTGAAAATGATCTTTTAAATTGGGAAAACTGATTACATTACATCCTTCAGTTCAGAGTAGCATTGGGTAACGACATTTTGCCTGCAGACAAATCACTCTTTCACAGTCATCAGCTTTTAGAACATTCTAAGACTTTGTTTTCCATCTAAACTTTTCAGTTAATTTTACTCTAACTTTTAATTGATGTTACTGAGTAGCAAACGAGACTGAAGGACACTGCTTTGTTTTAAAAAAATGAAGAAAGAAAGGCATGTAAATCCTATAAATGTAATTCTAATGAAATCAAGATAAAATATAGTGTTTATAGAAAGAAATACAATTATTTCTAATAACTGTGCTTTCATTTCAAACAATTTTCAACAAGTTAGTGACGCAGAATAAATACAATTCTAGAAGAATCCAGGATTTTTTTTTCTATTGCATTGCTTTTTATTAAATTATAGCTACTTGAAGGCTTTGAAAAATTGAACACCAGTAAAACTGTCCTTCTTTTGTTAATATGTTTTGTTTTCTTGTTTCATTTTTAATTCAACTAGTCATTCACCAGAAAAATTTACTGAGGTAAACTTTTTTGATTATCCTTTCGTAGCATTTAACGCAAGTGTTATTTGTTGTAGTCTTTTGTCTATGAATCTATTAATGCTGAGAAACTGAACATTCCTAGGAGTGTCCTAATAGGAAATAAAAATTAACAATTTCAACTGTACTGTTACTTAAATAAATATTCATATAGTTTACCTTTCAGTATCATGACAAACACTTTGATTATATAAGAAGGTCTTTGTATACACATCAAACTACCAAGAAGTCATATCTGATTTTGTGCTTTTCTACTACTCTTCCCCAAAACACTTGTTCAAAATGTTTACTTTTAAAGGGTCTGAACTGTGTGTCAAGCACTGACATCAGCATGTTACCTGAATTACCTCATTAAAGTCTTGTGATACTCATGTGGTATTAGCGGTGAAGAAACTGAAGCACAGAAGCTTCAAGTAAAATGTCCAGTTTTAGAGAAACTAAACAGTAGAGTCTGGAAGCCCAATTACTGACCTTGTACAATTGCCCAGTATTGTGTACTGACCTAAAAAGGCCTATGAGAGATCAACCCATTAAGATCCATGACATAAAGAAAATTGTTTGTCCTACAATATCCCAATCTGGATGAAGGCAGATAAAGAGAATGTGCTTAGGCATGATGACAATAAAATAAGAAAGAACTGTGAATGCACTTTACAAAACAGAAAGGAACACAAGGGAGTTTGGAACCAAGTTGAAAATTAAACATGTTCATGTGCACATAAGAAAAGCGTGATCGTAAATAAACTGTGTCAACACTGTACTGTGAAGGTGAAACTTTCTTTTTGGGATCAGCTAAACCCTGTATAACTTGTAAAAAAATGCAACCACATATGTTGATGTACTAAACCCAATATTTCTTTTGGCTTACATACTAAAAGCAGGAATTCTTTCCTGTAATGAAGAAAAAAACACAGGCATCAAGGAGTAATAAAAATAATGTCTTAGAGTATAAAATACAGAAATACCAATTAAGGCTTTTTATACATAATACATGTAAAAACTGCATCAGAATTTTAAAAAAACTACAGCATCATTGGTTCTGGCAATAAGCAATCACACTCTGCTGGAGGTAACTTTAGTAACGTCAAACAAAAGTCTTAAAATTATGACAGGTGGTATTCATTTAAAATACGCTCAAGAGCTATTAGAAATCAAGAACACAGTATCTGGACCCTTGATTTGAATCCACACTCAATCTCTTTCTAACTGGGAAATTTTGGACAAAGTTTTAAACTTTCCTGAACATAAAATGCCTAGCTTGCAATAACTTTAGAAAATACTAGGAGTTTGTAAAGTTACAAGAATCAAATGAGTTAATAAATGTAATGTATTTAAAGTAATAACTGGCACTAAATAATTATAACATAATTCATTATTATTTTTCAATATCTAAATTCTCTAGCTTGTAGCTATTTTGAGCATATTTGAAAATTTCTAATATGTGTTTTTGATTACTTATCATGTAGAAAAATATAGCTTTCCAGATGAAAATGTAGTATCTAATGTAGAAGTCACATATAATATTTATTAAACTGGAATGCTATCATTTTAAATTATTTTGAAGCTCATTAAAGTAAGTCTGCACTGGCCAACTTTTTATTTATTAATTAAATTTTTGCCTAGCACAGTTAATCTCCTTTTCTAAGACTTAATTCCCAAATCTATAGTCTTTCTTTTACCATTTGGAGATGGGTAGGAGTACTATTCCTTTCTTGCCCATCCCTTCCTCTATTTTCATTATAATAACCAGTATGCCGTTGCCTAAGCATATGCCCCCAGTTAATAATACAGATTCACTGTACTGTTTCACCAAATTTAACCCGTTATTTTTGGAAATAGGATGTTTAAAAATGGGTTTGTTATTCCTTAATACATGCCAAATGTCATCAGTATATTGTGGTCCAGATGTATTCTAAATACCAATTGAAAAACATTCTTAAAGCTAAGAACACAAGACATATTTCACAAAGTGAATAACTGTGAGAAGCTTGGGAATTGTAAGCATTCTTGAAAAACTATTTTTTTTGCATGTGTGTTACAAGCATTTGCACAGGTTATATGTTTTATAGCTCTAGTTATAAAAATAGAGAATAGATTATATTCCCTCACATCTGTACAAAATGGTCAGCAAGAATACACATCTACAGAAGTTTAAAGTATTTACTCTTTTTTTTAGTTAATACATGTTTCAGAGCCTTAAAGAGAGCAAATCATAATGCCCATTGATTATAATGTCACATTTTAGTTATTACATTATTACATTTACTTATTATAACTTTTAGAATTTTAGGAGGAAAACAATAATTCTGAGTGTGAAATTTGAATATTTACACCCTAAAAATTTTCAATTCCATTTTCAATAATGTAGTAGAATGTTTCTTAGAGACATAAGACAATTAAAAATATGAAGTACTAGGTTTTCAAGTATATTGCAAAGCCATAAATAATATATAATCTAGCAGTGGTACAATAATTAATATATTATTTTTCACTTATATTAAGTTTTAAGAACTCAATGCTCCTAAAATTTTTAAATAATACTATATAAAATACAACTCAAATGATATCAGCTCAAATTCATGTATACCTCTTTGCAGCTAAAGTCTTTTAAAATTAAAAATAATTTAAAATTTTGTCATACATTTATGAACCCATTTTAAAGAACATAACATGTCATGCAAATGTTAATTTAATACATAATGCATTAGTAAAAACTGTTCTGAATATATATTATGTTTATGTTAGAAAACCATTTTTAAACAGGAATTAGATTCTATTGATTCATCAAATTATTAATCACAACATTGCTAAACTCAATTTTTACTCTCCTAAGCATATTGGAATCTATGAGAATGTACAGTAGAGATAATAATATGAATAGAATTTAACTTACATGTTTTAGCAAAGAAGAAATAAAAACTGGAAAATTATGGGTTTCTAACATGTCTATTTGTTAGTTGTCCTTTTAAAAATTTCTTTATAGAAGCATTTTGAGTGAAGCCCACAGATTATTTAATAATTTATTAATTATTCAAAAAAGTTTGTCCTTGTTGGCAATGTGGAAAACCACATTGCCAACAGAGCAATGGTCCCCCACCCCAGAGCAGGGGTCCCCCACCCCAGGGGCTGCAGACCAGTTACCTGTTCATGGCCTGTTAGGAACTGGGCCTCACAGCAGGTGGTGACCTGTGGGACAGGTAATGCTGGGTGGCATTACCACCTGAGCTCCACCTCCTGTCAGAACTCAGAGCGGCATTAGATTCACATAGGACCAGGAACCCTACGGTTAGCTGCGCATGTGAGGGATATAGGTTGCACACTCTTTATGAGAATCTAATAACTGATTCCTGATGATGTGAAGTGGAAGAGTTTCACATAACCCTCATCCCCACAATCCACTCACCCAGCCATCCCTGGTCCGTGAAAAATTTTCTTCCACAAAACTGGTCCCTGGTGCCAAAAAGTTTGAGGACTGCTGTGTTAAGGTGAAAAAGGGTACATGTGGTAATTACAAAAAAAAAAAGTTCAATAAATATAGGAAAAAACTCTAACATCATATGTATATGTGGACATATATACTAACATATATATGATTTTCTGATTTGAAGAATGTATAAAAAATGAGGAAATGACATTGAAACCCTTTTTAAAGATCATTCATAGTTAAATATAAATATACTCTCGTTCTCTCTATATATATATTTATATATATATAGAATATATATTTATATATGTATATATTAATGTATATATATTATATATTTATGTATGTATATATTATATATTATATTTATAGATATATTATGTATATATTATATATTATATTTATAGATATATTATATATAAATATATAATATATAATGTATATATATTATATATAAATATATATTTATATTTATATATAAATATATAAATATAATATATAAATATACTTTATATATATAAATTATATATAATGTATATATTTTATATAATATATTATATATTTTATATAATATATTATCCATATTATATATATTACATATTATATATATTTATATATTATATATTATTTATATATAAATAAATATATATAATATATAAATATATATAATATATTTATAATATATTATATATATAATATATATATACATTTTATGTAGACAGGGTCTCACTATGTTGCCCAGGCTGGTCTTAAACTCTAGCTCAAGTGATCTGCCAGCCTAGGCCTCCCAAAGTGCTGGGATTATGGGCATAAGCCACTGTGCCTGGCCCACAGTTAAATATCTTAAGTCAAAACTGATAATTGTACTTCCTTTCTCTTCCTCTCTTCATTCTTGAAAGGAATTCAACACTGAAAAAGAGGTAGAGACCTAACTGAGGCATTCACAAATAAGAACTTTAGAAAAATGAAAAAACATAGTTATATAAATCATTTCTAATGATTTGTTCATCTTTAAATCATAGGCCAATATTTCTATTTTACCCAACTTTACTCAGCTGTAGGATGCAGTCCAGAAACATCTTAGTGTAAGAGGATTTTTCATAAAATGTAAGATATTTTATTTAAATTGAATGGCTGATCAACCATAAGAATTCCACTGTAAAGTAACCAAAGAAGTACAATTCTTAGAAGACTATCATGAAATAGTTTTATGAATTAAAGAAAAGGTAATCACTTTTCACCAGGAATCAAACTTTTAGTTGGCATAGCATAAAATAATTTCTCACACTGGCAAAAGAAAAACCTCCAGAAACTGCAGGCAAATGTCCTCTCCCCACTCCCACTCCTAAATAAAATACGGGCTGGACCAAGGCATCATGATTTCTCCTGCCTCTTGGATTTGCTCTCTGTACCACAGAGCTGTCTTCTAGTCTAATCCCACTCATAAAACTGAGCAAATGGCATAACAAGACAGAGCATCTAACATGCGTTTGACCTTTCTGAAGCATCTCAAGTCCCTGGATTCCGCCTCCTGTTCTCCATATTTTCAAACATGTTCTCGAACATGTGTTTGACCTTTCCGAAGTATCGCTAGTCCCTGGATTCCACCTCCTGCTCTATATATTTTTTTAACATTAATGTCCTATTCTCATTGTTAAAATGTGAGTTTCTACACAAGTTATTTCTTATTTGTACCCGAAGACTTTGAATAGGCTCTGGCACTCCCAGACACAGGATATCAAACAGATTCAGGCCTTAACTAGGTCGTAGGACTGGACTTACATACAAGTGGCTGTGGTTTGTGAGACTAGGTTGTAGTGGTTTTTTTGTTGTTGTTGTTTTGTTTTTTCATTTTGTCTAAGGACTTGAAAACCTTCAGGGGAGACGTGTGTTAAGATTTGTCTTCTTCTAGTGATCTTCTTTTAAAACACAAATCAATCCTGTTAAGGAATCCATTAAATCACTATTAGTGTGAATGGATTTTTTTAGGTAGCATGGATTAATTCAATGTAAATGCAAATGTAGTATGTGGAAGAAGAGCCATTCTCATTCTATGAACATAGGACAGGGATGAGAATATATATAACACTATAGTTAATGAAAAATATATATTTCTGATTTATGTGAAATCAATTCAAGAGATTATATATATATATTCTATAGATATAATATGATTTTCATCAGAGCACAGAGGATGAAGAGAGAAGAGAAAAGATAGGAGTGGTGGCTACTAGATCCTCTTGGGGGATTATTTTGAAAAAGGCAGTCTTTGGCAATAAATGGGCACTAACACCTTCTAATAGATATCCATTGGCTTGAAGAAAAAAAGTGTCAGAAAATTCATCATTGGAGAAAAGTCAATGTTTCCATTAGTATTAATGTAGCTAAAGATGGCTCAAGGGTAAAATTATTCAAAATACTATGCATCACAATAGTGCCATCCTGTGGACTACTCTCTCTCTCACCCTATGGGGAAAGGGGCTATGTGAAAAGAAAATCAATTTCTAGAGCAGCAAAACTAAATTCTTTATATTTTTTTACATGGAAATTGATTGTGTTTGCCATCAGTTGTGTAATTATTTTACAAAGAAGCCCTTGAACTGTGGCAGAAATTCTGGATGCTCTGTCACTATGTGTCAATCTCAATATATCAATCATAATGCCTGTGATTTGTGGTTAATATGAAGCAAAAACAAACTTCTCTTAGGTTAAGTTTATTTTCTGAGAATTAAACTAGTTTCCTAATTTTTTCCCCAGGGTTCCGAATTCTTAGTGTAACACCAACCAAATATCAAAAGAGATTATTAGAGCTTCATTAAAAAAAATTAAAGAATAAGCTTATAATTCACATTATTCCATTACATGCATTATTAGAGAGGACATTTCATTAAAGCATGCAAGCTGCATTTTTTTTTTTAATTTCAACATGTAGATAGTTTAAACTAGAAGCCACCCAACACTTTGATATAGCATAAGACAACTGGGAAATGTCAGTTGACTAAAGTGGTTATTTAAAGAAAATAAGCAAATACAATATTCTTTTTGTCTATTGATACGTGATGCTGCACTGTTATTGGGCAAACTTTTTAATTAATAGAAAACTCTAATGCTTATGATGACAAAAACATGTTCTGTAAAATAGCACTGTATATGAAAATAGTACAAAAGGGGGAAATTACAACTCTGACACCATAGTGTCAATGAACATCACACAGATTGAAGACCACAGTAATGAATGACCAACATCTTTAGGCTGGAAAGAGTGGGAAAAATTAAGAATTTCATGGAGATGTTATTTTCAAAAATAGACTCAATAAAATGACCAGACTCACCATTGGGTTCAGAACGCGATCAATCATCTCTTTCACTTTTATGTTACCTTTGTGAAGTTTTATTAATGGAAATGAAGAAATTTACTAGAAAAAAAATGATTGTAGGCACTGTTAAATTTACTTTCTCTTTGTATAATTTCATGAAAGTGACCTGAACTGCTTTGCATTTGTAGGGAAAAAGATAAATATGTAAATATATGAAATTAAAAGGTGAGAATAAATTTAAAAAGTTTTTATCTCTCCAGTGAGAAAGTGATAATCATAATGTTTAGTTAAAGCTATCATCTAACCAAAGCCATCAGTACACTGATTTTTTTTTAACTTAAGATTTTAATAATGCTGAAGCAGTTCCGTCACCTCAGTATTAGTGCTTCCTGGTTTAAATCTCAAAGGGCCACCATCCAAGGCTGCAAATATACAAATGATAAAATTTTGGTATTTGAGAATACCCATCTTCTAATAGGACAGCCATGACAATAATAATGGCATTGATAGGAGAAAACAAGAAAATTTCAAAAAGATAAATACTAGGGAAAGTTTTTAGATTAACATGCAAGTATGACACCCTCCCTCACAAAAATCAAGTTCATTAACACTAAGCCTGTAAATTTCATGGAATATTTCTTAAACTAGCAGAACTGGAATCACCCATCCTGTTAGATATGCAATTAATTGGACCCTCTTGAAACAGTATCTTGTGTGTTAGGAGTTGTAAATCTCAATTGTTAAGCATCTTCAGGCACTAAACTTTGAGAAAAACTGTTCTAGAGCCTGGAACTAAACAGTTTATTTGAAAGTCAATAGTTACAAATGAGATCTGTTTTTCCCCCGTTGGGATTCTAAAGTCTTTTCAAAGCATTTACCAAGCAAAGAATCTGCCCTTTGAGATAAACCTGCTCATGCAGATTTAAGATAAGGTTGATTTCCGCTGAAGATAATCCATCTTCTACACACACACTCTCTCTCATACACACACCTCTCAGATGTTTGTTTTATTTCCTCCTCTTCTACACTGTCCTAATTCTCCTTAAGTACTGTCCATCTTCCTAATTTACTCCTACTGTCACCACTTTCGTGGTACTCTGGTCTCCCTATACTCTCCATGTCCTCCGACACACCTGGCTCAGCAGGAAGCCTAGGCATACGTAGTATATACCCAGGAAATGTATAAACTATACTGTCAGAGGATTAATTTATTTCAATTCAGGGCAACCCAACTGTGAGCTGCCCTAAGAGAAAGAATACAAGTAACAAGGGCCATTGCACAGAGGGAGATTTACGTTCAGACTGGAAGCTACAAGTGTACAGAAGCAAGAGAGAGAGAAAGAGAGAGAGAGAGAATAAATAAATAAATAAAATAAAAAAGCAAGCAAGCACAAAGCAGCAGCAGCAGTTCAAGCTCCAGATTCCACTAGTTGCAGTTTAATGTAAAGGGATCCTTGCAGAGGAGAGATGGCAATGTTATTAAGGCCAGATCTTGGATCTTGCCTCCCACTGCTTTATAGGATATCCGGAAATCTACCGCACGCATGTGTGAAAAAGTGGATAAAACCGTCTAATATTATTCTATTCCCACAAATGAGATCAGAAATAAAATGTACAGTAGTGTCTTTATGGAACCAAGTATTTCAAGATCTGAATACTAACGGGTTCATTTATTTCACTGATTACTGTATGTAGAGATGAAATTCCAGGCACTGATTTTTCATTAAACCACTCTCTTAAGGTTAACTTGCCTCTCTCTTTACACCTATGAATCCATATGCTTGCCACGTAAATTGTAACATTGATTTTTAACATTTCCCCACAGTTCAAAAATATTGTTTGCCAAAAATCAAGGGCCTTTTCTAACAATTCATGTAATTCCTGTTACTAGCTAATGTGTAAGAGTTGGGAACAATTAAACATTCTGTATACAAAATCTTACCATGCTGAATTGCACCCAAGATACTAGTTCAGTCATCCTTCAAATTACCTCACAACTAAAAAGGATCAGATACTTAAATAAAAACTTTAGGCAAGGTAGGAAAGAAGTCTTTTATCATCCCTGTATATTGCAAAAGTGTTCCATTCTCTCTAAATTCACATTATATTTATTAATGAGCAGCACATGGAAAGAAAGAAAATGAGAGAGAGAGAAGGAAGGAAGGAAGGAAGGAGAGAAGGAAGAGAAGATAAAGAAGGAAAGAAGTCAGGATGGTAGGAAAGTGAGAGACAGAAAGAGAGCTAGAGATAACGATGAGAGAGATAAAGGAGAGAAACTCTAATGTCTTTGATATCCTCCAACTTAAAAGAGAAGGATGTAACCTCCCCCCCCCCCCGTTTACATATAATGGAACAAGCCAAGTCTCCATTCACTACATATGTACATTAAGAAAACTTGCATGGGGAAAACTTTTGGGGGGAAATGAAGGTGATTTCTGAGCTGCTACTGCAGTTGTATATGACACTGACATTTATTTCCCATAATTCTTGCCCACAGGAAACACATCCTTTAAGAAACTAATAAAATCAAGTTGGACATTCTCAAAATCTGCAAGGTATCAACTTCCCCGAGAAGCTCACATTCCCCCAACACAAACACATATATGTAAGGAGCGAGACATCCAGGCGATGAGCTGTGAAAGGTACTTCCACCTTGTGAGGGTGCCACGGA
The DNA here is from genome assembly GCF_028858775.2 of Pan troglodytes. Classification (NCBI taxonomy): domain Eukaryota; kingdom Metazoa; phylum Chordata; class Mammalia; order Primates; family Hominidae; genus Pan; species Pan troglodytes. The sequence goes on from NC_072406.2 coordinate 67,953,812, forward strand.
TTTGGTTGTTCCTGAACCTGAATCTGAAAAGCGGGGGTGGGGTGTGCGATGACAAATGAGGGTGAGAAGAATGTTTCCATGAAACCAGAAACCCTTTTGGAATCTGGGCTGAGAATCAGGATCCCACCCCCTTGCCTACCTCCAGGCTCCAGTAAGCAACCGCTGGCGTCCTCCCCTCTGCTCCTTCAGCAGCAGCGGACGTAGGGATCCCGAGCAGCCACGGAGCTTAGGTCCCGCAGAGAGCTCCTGCCAAGCGCTTCTCTCTCGACTAGTTACCAATTGAGAAAAAAAAAAGGGTCAGAGACACACAAGGATGGTGATCAAAATCCAGTGTCAGGCACCAGGGTCCCAGAAGGTTCCGGCTCCTCTTCTGCGCCTTACCCAGCTCTTTTCGTCTGGCAAAGGGTCACCCAGCGAGCCCCCAGCAGCAGATCCTTCCCTTTTGCTCCTCCTGATAGCGCCAATCTTCGCCGCCACTGCCACACTGCGCGCCCGCTATCCACTCACCGCACAGCGAGAAGGCCTGGCGGAGATAGCGCGGGGGGAGGAGGGTGGATTAAAAGGATAGATTTTTGGAAGGGTAAGGTAGAAAAACTTTGATGTTGTAACCACACACAGGACTGAGAAGAAACCAAAACAAGTTGCAGCTTCAGGAGCGGGGAGGACGCTTTTCGGGTAAAAAAAAAAAAAAAATCACCCCCTACCAAAATCAGGGGGAGGAAGCTCCCTGCTCCTTGAGCGATCACCCAGCGCACCTCGCAATCTCTGATCTTCGAACCCACTGAAAAAGCACAGGGCATGGGGAGTCCTGTTGGTTCACGCCCGGGGTACGAATACCAAAAGCGCCTCCCGCTGGAGAGGCTGCGGGGAACTCGAGGCAAAGACAGAGGCAAACGCAACGCTGGGAAGAGTGAGGGGAGTCCGAGCTGCCGCCTGCAAAAGCAGAGACGCGTCTCCCTTCGGGCAAAGTGACTGCTACAAAGTACGTTCCCTCCTGCGCAGGGACAGAGACATTTAAAGGCCTGAATGGACGTCAGCACCAGTCGAGCTCGCTGGGTGAGCGCCAGGTCTCCCCGCCCCACGGATTGTAGCGCGCACAGGGCGATCTGCTGCTCGCGAGGTAGAGTGGCTTACTTGGGGAGAAAACAGAGCTGGTGGCGCTGCGGAGTGTCAAACCCTGGAGCCCATCGTCAAGACGTTATACTGGTGGCAGTTCTGCTGTGAGTGCACTTGCCGAATTGAAAAGAGCCAGAGCTGCGTGGAGAGGGGTCTGGCCACTGCGCGCGCGCACCCAGTATTGGGTTACCAAGGAGCTCAACACCTGGTTTTTAGAAAGAAAAAAAAAACCACTTTCTCTTAAGCTCTGGTTTGAGTCGGTATTCTGATTCGTTTCTCAAACTTAGTTGAAATCCATCGAGATGTCTTTTACAAGAAAGGGATTAGACTTTCCTGTCTTGAAATTCCAATCAAGATAATACTCAATCTTTCCTTAACCCCCACTGTCTACTTCCTAACTCAGAGTCACAGTGGATGAAAGTATTCAAATGTCTTCAAATGACCATTACCCTGCATTCTAAGACGATTTGCATACTTAGACGCCCTTTAGTAACTTTAAGAGCCTTTGCACAAGGAAGTTGTATTTCTTATATTAATACACTTCTATAAGTGATATTTTCTGAGGATTCTGCAACTATTTCCAGATAGACAATGAAGAATTAAATTCTAAAACTCAGAAATATAATGGAAAGTGGATTTATTTTTCCTGTCTAAAGTGATCAATTATGTTTCCAACTTATTTTTACGTTTTTGCATGGTATATCAGCTATTACTTAAAGCCACAGTATCAAACAGAGGTGGAAAAAAACGGAATTCACATTACTGTGGTCCTTTCCTACAATTCCTTTGAGGAAATACGTGTGTGTGTGTGTGTGTGTGTGTGTGTGTGTGTGTGTGTATTATCTGTATAATATATAGAATATTGTCTGTGCTATTAGGAGCCCAGGTTCTGTGCTGAGCACCTTAAGACTTGTTGTGTAGAAAGTAGTGATGAATGGGTAAACGAAATAGAGAATCTCAAGACCAAAGGAACCCCTGAAAGGCAGTTATAGCTGTACGTTTTTTCCTTGTTTAGTTCCAGCCTAACCAAGGTAGGGTCTTCCTTGCTTAGTCACTTGAAGCCTTTCAACAGTGACATCAGCTTAACTTAATAATTCCACACTGCATACAAACATCAAAACATCAGAATGTATCCTATAACTATATAACAGTTATGATTTGTCAAATAAAAATAGTATTTTTAAAGTGACATAAACAAATTCTGCCAGACAGCAGGGTCCATATTTATTCATTTTTGCACAACTGCCCAGCGGCCCTCCCTCTAGCGGCGGTCAAGGAGTCTGTCTCTCTCTTTCACTTGGTGTGTGTATGTGTGTGCGCGCTGGCGCGTTTATGTTGGGAAGGTTGATCACTAAGAGAGCTTACAAATATCTGTAGGCTCTCCTGTGTAACCTCCTTCTCTTCCTAGCCAGGGCAATTCACCGGTAGGCTCTCAGGCGCCACTTCTAGAGCATCCTCTGATGTTGGTCCTGAACTGGGAGAGTCTGACCAAACTTGACGAAGAGGACTGTCAAAAGGCGTTAGAAACTTCGGAAACTGGCAACAGTTACGGCATTTTTGCTCTGCGAAGAATACGCCCAGAAGGTTCAGAAAGAAGTCGGGAGTGGAGATGGGGAGAAAAACAATGAAGGGCTATGGAAAAGCGTCAATAACATAAACTGACTTTAATTTTTCTTCATAGAAATGTTTCCGGTGAAATTTTCTAAGAAATCAGGGGACAGTTAATTTGCTTGGTTGACGCTCACACTCCTTGCTCTCACGAGGTCTCAGGTCTTCCAAGCCTAGCACTCTGTCAAAATGCTTTCGGGTTGAGGGGGAGGGCTTTCCTGGATTCCGCGACCACAACCCGCCACCCCAAACCCCACTTCCCATGTCCTTGATTTTTGAGGCTTTTTGGGAGGGCATGATTTCAGGGAACATTACTCTTGGCCAGCTCAGGGGAGCATAGTCGGAAATCTTCGGTTGTATTCCTGACTCAGTCTGGGTGCGGAGCGAGCGGGGACAGGAACCGAGATGCAAAGGCGGACGCAACCAGCGCACCCGCAGACGGCGCGCGGCAAGAACCAGCTTCTAGCCGGAGCCTGCGGTGCCGGGCGGGCTCAGGAGGCTAGTGGGTGGTTATTTGGGATCACTGGGACATCAGGATGAAGGGGTCACTCCAATCCCTTGGAGATCAGATTCTCGGGGACTCCATGGCCAGCCCCGAACGGCCTTCACATGGTGGGTGGAGAGGGTACTCCTTGGCCGAACTGACCCCGCCCTGCCCCGCAGGGTCAGCCCCGCGCCCACCCACACATCCAGTCTCCGGGAACAAAACTCTGTCTGGATCTACACTGACCCGTTGACGCGCTTTCCCAAAGGAGGAACGACACTAACAAAAGCAGAATCGCTCGTGGGAGATTTTCCACCAAGAACTGTTACCTCCTTCCCCGTGTAATCGGTTTCCACTCAAAAGGATGCGGAAAGGACCTCGTCCTCTGCTGTCCCTTTCGATTGGCCCGGGACTGGGCGAAGCCGGGAGCTGCAGGGAGGGGAGCCCCGGCACCCCAGCCTCTGCGCAACCTCCCCCCAGCACGGCGGCCCTCGGCCCTCGTCACCAATTCCTAGGCAGAAAAGCGCGCGGCCGGAGCGCGCAAGTCTTGGCGTCCGGAAACAAGTGTTTTCCGCTCAGTCATGGCGGCTTCGCCAGTCGAACAGAGCGAAAGGGCTCTGGGCGACCCTGCGACTTCCACCAGACCGCGAGCCCGGAGCACCGGCGGGAGGGTGGCCAAACGCGGGCCTAGGGCTCCCCCCGCGCTTCCGGGCGCGCCGGGAACTGCAGCTGGTGCGCCACTGCCTTCCCCGCGCGGTGCCCAAGAGCGCCCGTAGAAGGAGGAGGTCGGCACACCTGCTGTTCCTGGTTACCCCCACTCCCATTTCCTTCCCAGGAGGCCGATTCTCTCCATCCCAACTCGCTCCGAGGCTCCTGCTTGCTCCTGTTCCCCTTCCCGACTCCCCCGGTAACAGTCGACCTTAGGGTCACAGCAGGGTGGGTACTAACTAGCACACAGTTAGCGTGGACTCTGACAATCCAGGGCTCATAGGATCACGTTTCCAAAAGCGCCGAGGAAAGGAACTTCCCTTGACTATGCCCAGAAGGATCAACTTACTGTGTGTTTGCGATCAATCATAGCAAAGCTGCCTTATGTAACCTAAGCACGTCCTTGCCTTTGTTTTTGTTTATTGTTTTTTTTCATGCCTTGACAAGTCAAAGAAACAAGATTTGTTGTACTGTGTAGACTAACAACTGTTTCTCTTCTACAAGATAATTAATATATTTTATTTATTTTCTCTTCTAAAATAGTGAAAATAACCTTGGTTTAATACACATAATAAAGTACATTTTAATACTAATTGATGGATTAAATTTACAGGATAGTACATAGTATTGAATTTCCACTTATTATAACCTGCTTTTGTTATAAAAATAACGAAACTCATTTTCTTAGATATAAATATATATACACACACATATATATATAAACTTATAGAAACAATAAGCTTCAAATTCACAGTACATGGCAAATATAGTCAATAGTTCTAGTGTAAGTCAAAAGAAAAATAATGTCCTTACTCTCTCTCTCTCAAAAACTGTGTCAGAATTCAACAGAGCAATTGATTAGAAACCATACTCAACATATTTATTCACAAGTAGTAGTAAACTCAGAAAAAAAATGTATTGGTAGCTTAATAATTTATATTTCCTATAAATCTCATCTCTTACAACAACTTTTAAAAAGTGCCTTGACAAGCCAAGTATGTTCTTGAATATTTGAACAGATTGTCTTAAAATGTAGATTTTTTTTTCCTGCCATCATCAGTGATTGTCATAGCAAACAGATGCAAATAGCATCTGCTTCCATGGCAGATGCCAGGATGGTACTAGCATCCTTAAAATGTCCACAGAGTCTGTCTGGACAGTGATTAGCATTTTGTGGGCCCACTCGTGCTGTGTCAAGCTCTGCAGCAGTAGTAGAGATATTGTTAAACAACCCGATGTTTTATGATTACTAATTATGGCGACAGTACTAAAATATAACAATGATCTTAATTATATGCCTCTTCAAATTATATTTAAACATTTCCCAATTACCTTTACACTAACTATAGCCAATGAACAAGTTAAGAAAATTTAGGAGGAATAGATATAAAGATGTACATTTTTAATGGTTTCTCCCATTCCTTCAGTTGTATTTGTCAGAAATACTATAACTAACATTTATTGACTATTTCTTGTTTGTTTAGTTCTACATGAAGCTTTTTATGCACATGGCCACATTATTTCCTAACAACAAATCTGTGAAGTCAGGATGATTATCCCCATTTGTAAATAAGGAAACTGAAGCTTTCAAAGGTTGTAATACTGTGGACAGATTCCAAGAGCTGGAGAGGCAGTATGCTGATCTAAGTCTGGAGTTCAGGATGTGATTGTGATAAACAAAATAATGGTCTCTCAAAGACGTCTACATCTTAATCCCTGGGACCCGTGAATTTGTAAAGTTATATTGGCAAAAAATAATCAAGGTTGCCAATAGAATTAAGATTCCCAATCAGCTGACCTTAAAATAGGGAGATTATCCTAGATCATTGGAGCAGGCCTAAAATCTGGAAAAGAGAGGCAGAAGAGGAGGTCAGAATGATGCTGTGTGGTAAGGAATCAACCTAGTATTCCTGGGTTTGAAGATGGAGGAACGGGGCATCCATGGGCCAGGGAACGTGGGTGGCCTCTAGAAGCTAGAAAAGGGCAAGGAAACAGATTCACCCTAAGAGAAGGTCAGCACCTTGTGGACAATATCAACCCAGTGAGATCTGTGTCACACTTCTGATCTACAGACTAAGATAAAGTATGTGTGGTGTAAAGCCATTACATTTGTGATAATTTGTCACAGCAGGATTAAGAAAGTAATACACTGATGCAGATCTTTTTGAGTCAGAAACCGCATTTTAACCTCTGTACTTTTCAGTCAGTGATCAACTTCTGGATAAGAAGAAGGTTATCTACAAAGACCAAATAAGAAGCCCTTGGGAGTCAAAAGAAAGTAATCTAGGGGAAGTTTGACACTGATTCTATTTCTCCTACACTAATAAATCCACTTACATCTGGCAAAGGAACTAGGTAACAAATACGCTTTTATATGCCCTCTATTGTCATTTTACAAAAAAATCACATATAAATTCAAATGGCTTATTTATATGCTTATTTTTCTACTTACTTAGTTATCAGTTTGCCTTTTTCTTTAAAATTCTACTTAAACACATGCCTTAGCAAGCAAAGTAAACTGTTAAGAGAGCAAGGCTGGTCGCGGGGGTTCATGCCTGTAATCATAGCACTCTGGGAGGAGTGTATCCAAAATGGGTGGATCACCTGAGGTCAGGAGTTTGAGACCAGCCTGGCCAACATAGTGAAACTTTGTCTCTACTAAAAATACAAAGAAATTAGCCGGGAGTGGTGGTGCGCGCCTGTAGTCTCAGATACTCAGGAGGCTGAAGCAGGAGAATTGTTTGAACCCTGAAGGCGGAGGTTGCAGCGAACAGAGATTACACCAATGCACTCCCACCTGGGTGACAGAGTGAGACTCCATCTCATTAAAATAAAATAAAATAAAATAAAATAGCAGTCAAGTGAAAATAATAACTCAAAAGTATGGAGTCTGGAGTAAAGTTAGTAAATAAAGCGCATGCCACTAACATTTGGTAACAGTTGGCTATAAATCTTATTCAAGTTTTTTTTTTCTATAAGGCAACTTGAATAGAGAAATGTGATTACAGTATATAACAAGATTTATGGTTTCTGTAACATAAACCTAAATCTTTTTCTATTGATAGGGAAGGAATGGAAGCAAAGAAGGAAGAAGAGAAAATAGCACCCAATTTCTAAAAACAAATTTGAATCTAGTAGGACAAACTTATGTTCCATGAAACTAAAGCCCCTTTCTAACTTATCATTATTTTATTTTTAATTTAATTTTATTTTTTGAGAGAGGGCCTCACTCTTTCACCCAGGCTAGAGTGCAGTGGCAGGGTCAAAGCTCATGGCAGTCTTGACTCCCCAAGTTCACATGATCCTCCCACCTCAGCCTCCCAAGTAGCTGGCACTGTTAGTATGTGCCACCATACCCAGCAATTTTAAAACATTTTTGTAGATGGGGTCTCACCGTGTTGCCCAGGCTGGTCTTGAAACCCTGGGCTTAAACAATACTTTTGCCTAGGCCTCCCAAAATGTTGGGATTACAGATGTGAGCCCCTGGGTTTGGCCTATGATTAGTTTAGATGTCAAAACACTGAGCCACAAATTATGAACCCTTCTTTTTCATGAGTAATACAAGACAGAGGTAAAAATCAAAGGATGGATTGCATATGTACTGCAGCCCATTCTGTGTTACCATTTTTTTCTTTGTCTTGTCTTTTTGCTATGTTGCAATAACAGCATTATAATATTTGGGCTAGATTGATATTGCTGTATCACACAGACAAAATAGATATTTCAATATGATTGCTTCTGATCAATGGGCAAAGAGAAAAATTAGTTTTTTCTTCAGAGGTTTTTACTTCTCAAATTATTATTTTTGATAAAACTATGCTTGTGGTACAAACAATACCTTTCAAACAGCTCCAAGAGTATATAATAAAGTGTAAGTTTGTTTTTACATTCAGAACCTCTGTCTCTTATTACTTTTTACTTTGCTTCTACTCAGATCATATAGGGAGAATAGATCCTACAATTTTCAATAAATGTCATCGGTCTGAACCTGGATCAAGCATAATGTTGAAGTGAGCTAGGCCGATTGGAGACATTCCATGGAGATATTTAATAAGAGCAGCAAGATCTAAGGGCTACTTTTGTTTTCATCCTATTGGGAATGTGAAGCCTTGGAGCCACGGCTATTGTGATATGTGGGAGAGTCTTACTTACAGGCGGTGGGAATGGAGGCAAAGGTAGAACCCAGGAGAAACATGAGGCTGTTAAAGACATTAGACTTCCTTGTTAAATATATCTCTGAGGCGTAATAGTGTCACTTTATATTCTGAAGTTTAATTTTATGAGCTAATAGATACTATCCATTCATCTATTTACCTTTCTATTTTTCTATCAACTATCTTTCTTTTTATTCTTCTACCCAAACCAATTTAAGTTGAATTTCTGTGATTTTCAACTGAAAGAGACATGACTAATAGAAAAATACTAGTTACACAAGTCCATCCTTCTAAGATACCACGTGGCAAACAAAAGGCTGAGTCTACTGATTCTGGAAGGAGCAGGTTGGGGTCTAAGCAGCAGAAAAGGTCTCTTGGCAGACACATATAGGTAGGGGCACAAAAATTGGACTGCATCAGATGGACTGAACCCCAATCCTAATGGCCTGAACCCCAATCCTAATGGACTGATGAGGAAATGAACATTATATTCAGTGTGTAAATATTATTTGCCAAGTTTTCCATTGTTCTTGTATATATATCCAGGATACAATCACAAAATACAAACTACTATATTAGGAAAAATAAGAACATATATTAATAATATATAAACAAGGCAAAAATGTAGTCATTGATGCAGATGCACAAAGGATCCAGATATTGGAGTTATTACATAAGGACTTTAGAATAATAATGATGTATTTATTATAATTTATTGCTAGAAAAAAGGAAAACTATGTGAACATTTTGGGGAATTTTCTAGAACATTGGAAACTCTGAAGAGGAAATACTTAGATATTCTATAGCAGAAAGGCAAAAATTAAGATGTCCTTTCATTGGGTTTAACTATGGACTGAAGTTAGCTGCAGAACTTACCAGTTACTTTAAATACTGATCCATAAAAATTAATGCAGAAACACAAAGATAAAAAATAATAAAAGTGTCTCTGATTTATAGTTTGGTGGCAAAAGGAAAAACATAGTTCTAATTGGATTTCAGGAAGAAGTAGAGCTGGTGAGTAAACAAGACATATTAGATGAGATAATACCTGAGAATTTCCCAAACATTGAAAAAGTTCAGCAATTCCCAAATAGAACTGATATAAAGAAAACCACACTGAGGTATACAACTTAAAAGCACCTACAGAATATGGAAAAAGAAACATTGAAATGAGATAGTTGGCTTTTCATCTGAAACAACAGAATGCAGATGTTTCCCATCTTTCCCCTAGTAATTCCGCTTCCCTGTTATCTTTAAAGTGCTGTTAGAAAAATAGTCAAATAGAATTCTGTATTTTTAAAAAATATATCATTTTACAATGAATATAAAATCTTTCCAGAAAGAGAAAAATGAGAAAAATTATATGTTCAGCAGATTTGCACTAGAAAAAAATATTAAAAGCATTGATGGTAAATGATACCAAAAGAAACCCAAAACACAGGGGAAAATGAAGACTGCTGGAAAGGGAAAAGGTAAACGTATAGGTGACTACAAAAGGGCATTTTACTATAAATTTGCTTCCTAATTTCTTAACATTTATGGAGTATTTAAAGAAAACTTAACAAAATGCATCATGAATTTATAAAGCATGGAGATATAAAATAGAGGATAACTAAAAATACAGAAGGAGTAAGTAGGGTAGAATTTTACCATTGAAAGGTTTTTACTTTCTTATAGTGGTAAACATTTTTGAACAAGGACTGGGGTCAGTTAAGTATGCATATCATATTGTTTTGTAACCTTTAGAAGTTAAGCCAAATTGACATTAAAAAAAGTCTACAGAGAATATAAATTTAAATGCTTAAAGTATTTAACCCAAACGAAGGTAGGAATAAAGAAACAAACTAAAAAGGCACAAAAATAGAGGCACAACACATTGAAAAACAAATAAGATGACAATAACCATTTTCTTGGCCACAGTAAATATTAAATAACTAAACAATTCAATTCAAAGTAGAGATTTTGAGCCAGGCGTGGTGGCTCATGCCAGTAACCCCAGCACTTTGGGAGACCAAGGCAGGTGGATCATGAGGACAGGAGTTTGAGACCAGCCTGGCTAACATGGTGAAACCCCATCTCTACTAAAAATACAAAAATTAGCCGGTCATGGTGGCAGACATCTGTAATCCCAGCTACTCAGGAGGCTGAGGCAGGAGAATCGCTTGAACCTGGGAGGAGGAGATGGAGTGAGCAGAGATCGCACTATCGCACTCCAGTTTGGGAGACAGGACAAGACTCCTTCTCAAAAAAAAAAAAATCAGAAATTTTCAAACTGGATTTTTTAAAAAAAGCTTTATATATCCCATATATAAGAAAAATAGCTTAAGTATAAGGATACAGCCAAGAAGAATGCAGAAGATTGGAAAGATTATACCGTGCAAACAGTAAACCCAAGTCCATGTGACTATATTAATGTCAGACAAGGTAGATATCAAGAAAAAAGATATTTCATGGGATGAAGAGGAACATCAATAAAAATAAAAGATCAATATTTTTATGAAGCCAGTGGCAGAAATTGAAAATACATAAAGCAAAATTTGATAGAAATAAAATAATATACTGAAATGTAGCTGGAATTTTAACACCTTTCTCTGTTAGTAATTGACAAAAGGAAACAAAATATAAGCAGAGTATAGAAGATTTCAACATGATCAATCAATTTTAGCTAATTGACATTTATAGAATAATATTACCAACAACTACATAGTTTGAATTTATTTATTTATGAAACATTACCCGTAGTAGGTTATCTGCAGAGACATAAAATGTCTCAAAATTTTAAATAAATAAACATGACATAGAGTAAATTTTTAACCACAAGCAATTAAATTATAAATAATTTAATAAGATATCTAAAACTTCAAGAAGCATGAAACTACCATGAAGATATTTAAAAATTATGTGACACTCTTCTAAAACTGTATAGATCAAAGAACTAATTGCAAGGAAAATGTGTATTTTACACATATATATGCACATATATATTTATGTATGTGTATATATATATACATATGTATACACACATAAATATACACACACAGTATATTTTTTAAACAAAGTAATACTGAAAACATGATGTATTGAATGAAAACATATGTGAGAGTCTGCCCAAAAAATGATTAAAGAGAACTTTAATGATTTTTCCAAAGTTTTTATTCTTTTTCTGGTCTCTTTTGCAGATGTAGTTAAGTTATTTACCCTCAGATTCCACTCTTGGTCCTTTGCCTGTTTTATCTCAGAATGTTTCCCGTCTTTCCCCTAGTTATTCCCTGTTTTTCAGGGGCTGACTACTGCAAATTGTATTTCTTCAAGTTCGTTTGCCAACTGGCTTCAGATCAGATTCAGTCAATGAAAGCTAGTGTGTAGGAGATTGGCCGGTGCCCAAAGAGTAACAGCTAGGTTGTTCCTCCTCCTTTGCCTCGGCTATGGGTAGCATCTACACCATTGCCTGTCCTCTAAATGGTTCTAGCTTCCATCAGGGAACCCTGGCTCCTTGTCTTTAGTAGCTTGACCTTCTCCCTTTATACTTTCAACCTGTTTCTGATTATAATTTGACTTCTCATATAGAGTAATCAGAGGGAGACAATCTACTGATTTCAACCAATTACTATTCTCTATGATATATTTTATTTATTTATGATACTATAAGACTGCATTTTATGTGTGTTTTAAGCATGAGTCAGCCACTCAAAATTTGACAAAAGCAGCACTGGTATCTTCCGAAAGGAAGGTCAGATCCTGATGTGTGGTAAACTAATTAACATGAGATCTATGACCTAAAGGCTTAAGGTTTTACTTTGATGATTGTTATTTTTATAATTCTGAGTATCAGTGTTCAACATATTTGATGGCTATCCTCATCAAATGATCCTAATTTATTTACTCACTCATTTATGTACTCTTTGAAAATATGTATTGACATCTTCTGTGTCCCTGTCCTCATACATATCTCAGTCTTGTTGCAACAGAGAAAAGCATATGGTGAAACAAGGAGTTGGCCCATTCTTGACAACTTGTGCAGATACGAGTGTTTTGAAAGGGGAAGAAACTGGGAATGCAATTTTCTTAGTGTGGTGAGCTATTCTGCAATATTATAACAGATTCAATATTTAAAGAGCTGCAACTCAAAATGAATAAGATAAATTGAAGTGTTGTGATTTAAGTGCAAATTAAATTCTCAAAAACATTCAAATATAGGTTTTGCCTGTAATTAACAAAGCAAAGAGAGAGTGTAAATCTTATGTGGTGATTAGATTGGTCTATGGTAAAACTGTGGTAGCTGGTAATTTATTTTTCTATGTCAGGAAAAAAAATTGAAAACAAATATAGTAAACAGCAATTAATGTTTTATGATTTGTAAGTAAAGTTATATTTTTAAGATTGAAGCCTCGCTTACCATTCTCAAAGAGCCATTTCAAGCCTTGAATCTCTCAGGGCTTCAGTCTGAATTATTATAACTTTCCAGTTTGAGAACATTTTTCATTTATTCAACATTTAAATTGTATGAGATTGTATTTTCAGGAACAATTATGTTTATTTTTTATATGAAATGAAAGTGGACAAAATATTAACTGATAATTTTAAAACTATTATAATGACAAATACAAGGCATATCATAATTATGTGTGAATAAAAAGAGAAATGCCTGTAAAATTATAATAAATCATTCAAATATCTTAAAAGCAAAATGCATAAAAGGTAGAATGTGTATATTTTCAATTGAATGACCGTTTTTTAATTAAAAGAAATAAGAGGATTCTTAAAACATTCAATTAGAAACTAGGGATTTTCAGCTTTTCCCTTGATTCTATTAGAAATGTAAAACAAAATAAATTTAAATTCAAAAACATGACAGACCCTTCATAATGTATTCTCTGCCTACTGATTCCATGTCACTTCTAATTTCTCCCTCCATACAAAATATGTTGAAATTACACTAAATCTTTGCCTTCTGTGCTTTTATTTTAACACACTCTATCATCTTTGCAGTTGAAATTTTCTCTGTTCATATAACTTGCCTTCTTTCTTCCATTTTATGGTTTAGCATCTTTTTATCTTTCTTGGATCATCTAAGGTTTAGCTCTCTTGTGGAAATCTACATTGGCTGCACTTCCTAGATATTCCCATTGGGCCTTGAGTTCCTCTTATAGCACTTCCTACACTGCGATGTGTTGCCACGCTTACTAACATAGCTAACCTATTATACAGTAAAAACAGGGGACAGTTAGGATAAAAAGACTAAAGTGGGTAGAGTTAGGGTTTGGGTTACAATACTAGTTGTATCTTGATTTGCTAGCATAGCATACATACTAATCACCAAGTATATATTTATTGAATATATCTATAAATAAATCAATAATAACTTTTAAAACATGGACCTTTGGTTTGTATCTTATAAAAAGCTTCTCTAAAATATATGAAAGTTCTCACTGACTTTATGAAATATACATTGCTCTGATTTCTTATTTATTTTTATTTATTTATTTTGAGAAAGAGTCCCTCTCTGTCACCCAGGCTGGAGTGCAATGGCGCAATCTCGGCTCACTGCAACCTCCATCTCCTGGGTTCAAGCAATTCTCCTGCCTCAGCTTCCCAAGTAGCTGGCATTACAGGCACATGCCACCACAGCAACTAATTTTTATATTTTTAGTAGAGATGGGATTTCACCACGTTGGCCAGGCTGGTCTCAAACTCCTGGCCTCGTGATCCGCCTGCCTCGGCCTCTCAAAGTGCTGGGATTGCAGGCGTGAGTCACCGTGTCCAGCCCCTTGCTTTGATTTCTTAGTCTTCTTAAGCTCTGGTCCTTAATATTTGAGAATGTCTGGCAGGATCCATGAATTTTAAATTTTAAAATTTGTATAAGCCCAAAATTTGCATGCAGTTTGCATGGAATTTTGCAAAATGTATGGAAATCCTGAGGTCTGGCTTTTTTTTTCTTTTTTTTTCTTTTTTTTTTTTTTTGGCAGTGTCTCATTCTGTCACCCAGGCTGGGATGTGGTGGTGTTATGGTAGCTTACTGTAACCTTGAACTGCTGGGCTCAAGCAATCCTCCAGGCTCAGCTTCTGAGTAGCTAAGATTAAAGGCATGTGACACCATGCCCAGCTTATTTTATTTTATTTTTTTTCAGAGACAAAATCTTGCATTGTTTCCCAATCTGGTCTCAAACTCCTGTCCTCAAAGTGATCCTCTGGTCTAGGCCTCCCAAGGGGCTGGGATTCCAAACATGAGCGGTTGTGCTCAGCCTTGAGGTTCTGGCTGTAATCTGGCTGTTATTTATGGAAACAACAGAAGTTCTTGGTATTACCAGTCATTCTTCTTGAGAGAGTCACCCCACAAGACTGAGATGAATATAGTTAAGAACTGAAAATTGATAGTGCACATTAAAAGACATTACACACTTTGGGTGATTCAACTAAATCATAGTCTAAAATGCAGTTACAAAATGGTAATGTTCAAAAGATCATTTATTAGTCAAAGTTACAAGAAGGGTCCTGGTTATGTCGGTAAAAATTGAGGTATCTGCGATTATCCATCTTCAAATTCTTTGTTAAATGTTTACTAAGATAAAAAAGTTACATTTCAAAAGTATTTATATTATTCGTCAATTCCTGCATAACAAATTATCCCAAAATAAAGTATAATAATAAAATTTTAAAAAAAGGTAAGAAACATATTCTTCATTACCAAAAAAAAAAAAAAAAAAAAAAGCCTTTATTATCTCAAAGTCTCTGCGGGGCAGGAATCTGGGCATGGCTTATCTGGGTCTTCTATTCAGAGACTGTCACAAGTTATAATCAATCTCACTCACATGCTTGTTGGGAGATTCAGTACTTTGACAGCTGTTGTCCAGAATTCCATATAATGTGAGCCTCTCCAGCATGGAAGCTTTCTTCATCAAAATGTGCAAAGCCAAAAAAAAAAAAAAGCCATTGAAAAGAGTCAAAGACAGAAGTCACATCTTTTGTCACCTAATCACAGAATCAACATCTCATCATGTTTGCTGTATTCTATGCAATAGCAGCAAGCCAATAGATCCAGCTCACACACATGGGGAGGGTATTAGACAAGGGCTGGAATCCCAGGAGATGGAGACCATTAAAAACTATGTTAATCTGCCGATTACAGTAGTTTGTCAAAGAATCCTGAGATAATAATTCTGGGCTCAAAGTTCTTATAAGGCACTTAGGCAGGACAATAAAGGAACAGAAAATAGTACTATATTAATTTTACTGAGTTACTAATACTAATATACTGGTATAATGTACTAAAACAGTATACTACATTTTTGGTAATTTGTTCCAGAAGTAATAGAAAAAAATCCAAATATTAAATGTTAAAGCATATTATAATTCTATAATAATTAACTCTGTAATTTAAAAAGTCTAATATAGGAATATACCTAAAAAGAATGCTTTAAAAATATACTTTATTTCCTAACTAATATATCAAAATGGAGCCTTCACATATGAAATTAGTAAAATATTTTCGACCTAATAATTTCATTTTTAGCTTTTCACTAAGAAGTAATATTGATTGAAAAATATTATGTACCAAGGAGTTTATAACATGCAGTTATAGTTAGGTAAAATTTAAAATTAAAATTGTGCAATAAATATATGTAAAAACAAAATAATATAGGAATCTAAATAGCCCTATATAAAAAGGCAAACATAAAATTAAAAATTAGCATTAACCAAAAATATGCTCTGAAGTATGTCCCCTGACTAAACTTACTTAATTTAGTTTCTTTTGGAAAAAAATTTAAATAATTGTATTTGCTAGTAAGAGAAGGTAGACCATTATTTGCCCATTTGCTATCAGAAGTAAAACAAGACATTTATGTTTTCAGAAGTAAAACAAATACAATATTTTCTAAGTAATAAGGTTGAGACAAGAAAAAAACAGCAATGAGTCAAAATGTCTATTTACATGCTTTTACAGGAAAACAAGACTTAGCTACTTTCTTCCAAAAAAAAAAAGAATTTTAGTAGAAATGTTATTGTTTTACTAAAAGTAAATACATTTTACATACTTCTCTCATAATTTTAATCTGGAGTTCAGTTATGGTGATCATATTAGTCAGTGTTTTCCAGAGAAACAGAACCAATAAGAGAGAGAAAGAGACGGGGAGATGAAATAAGGAATTGTTTAGCATGATTGTAGGGGAAAAGACGTCCCAAGATCTGCAATCAGCAATCTGGAGACTCAGGAGAGATGGTGCCATAGCTCCAGTGTGAAAGCTGGCAGGCAGGTTTGACAATAAATAAAAGCCAAAGTTTCAGTTTGAGTCCAAAGGCAGGAAGAGACCAATGTCCCATCTCAATGCATTCAGGTAGGAGGAAGTTCCTTCTTACACCTAGGAAAGTCAGCCTTTTTATTCTATTCAAGACTTTCACTGATTGGATGGGACCCATCCACATCATTGGGGAAGTCTTCTTTACTTGGTCTACGAATTCAATACAGAAAAAGATATACATAAGACATCATTTAAATTTTTTAAAAATCATTTCTAATCAAATTGTAGCATTTTAATTTTGTTTTTAGAGTTTTGTAAGTGTCCTTAATTTTTCAGCTTATTCTTAAAAAATCAATTTCACTTTATTCAAAATTGCCTTTTGGAAAACATTAAATGGTGGCCCATATAATCTTAGACTTTACATGCTTTTTGATAAATATAACATTAAAAGTAGCTTGTGCAGCAATTTAAATTACATATATAAGATGTACATATATTATCCTCCAGAGGAAATAAAACCGTTAAGAACTCTGATTTAGTCAGGGTTCTCCAGAGAAACAGAACTGATAGGAAACGTGTGTGTGTGTGTGTGTATACATATGTGTATGAACATATATATGTGTGTGTGTATATACACACATATATACACACATATGTATATACACATATGTATATACACATATGTATATACACACAAACACACATATGTATACATATATATAGAAAGAGAGAGAGAGAGAGAAGAAGAAGTGAAGAGAAGACACTTATTAGGAGAATTGGCTTATCTGATTTCAGAGGCTAAGAAGTCTCATAATAGGCCATGTGCAAGCTGGAGAACCAAGAAAGTTGTTAGCGTGGCTCAGTCCAAATTCAGAGGCCTTTCCAGACCTTACCACTAATCAATGCATTATATTTAGAAAGGTATCATAGTAAGTCTGTATTTCAATTTAAAATTCTCTATTTTCGGTGACAGTGAAGGACAAAGGGGCAAATTTTATAATTATTGTGAAAAGAGATTATAGAGAAAGGGCCTGGATAATACCAAAAATAGAAGAAAGAACCATCCATCTGTGGCAGAGAACCAGCAGTGATATTACTTGAAATATGGAAATTAATAATATGTATGGTTGAGTTTAAGGTCTAAAACATAAAAGTTAAACCTAAATCTAAAATATATGATTTAACTCTCTAGAATAAATCTACTCGATTATATGAAACAAGCAGGCTCATTCTCAATACTTTATCAATAATAAAGGTTTTTCCAAATAGTATTGAAGAAATAGCAAAATGTCTTTAAAAATGGCCTTAGACCATGAACCACAGAGAAAAAGACAAGGTTTGCCATGAAAAGTGAATAACCTTTTTATTTCCAGTTGTGATGTGTTCATACAAACCATTAGCACTTTCATTTCAGTGAATTATGCCAGTTCTTGCTGTACCTTGTCAAATGAGCTAGTTAATACCCTAAATCTAAATGAAACTTTTCTCCCTTAGATGAAAATAAAACGAAAAATTTATCTAATTAAGTTCAGACAAAATATAGGTCATGCTTTTAAAGATTTTAAAAAGATTAAAATGTCAGGCATGGTGTCATTCCCAGGATTAGCTTTGGCCTATACATCATTCTGCAATGATAGAAACATTTGTATGCTCACAAGCGGCCTTTGGGCACTTGGAGAGTGACCAGTGTAACAGCTAAGGAACTAAAATTTCACTTTTTAAAATTTTAGCTAATTCATATTTAAAGAACTCTGTGTGGCTAGTGGCTACCATATTGGATGGAGCAATTCTAAATGAATGAAAGTGGTTGAACCCTTTGTCAATTTTAGTGCCTTTGACTATTAGGGCAGATGGTAACTAGAGCTTTCCCCTTTCATCCTCCAGGATGTTGAAACAACATCCACCTCTGCTGAAAATACTTCTGTCTGCTGCATGAAGAGTGCTGCAATCCAGCTGAGTAAAACTAAAATATCATTGACCTCTATTGTTTGAGAGTATGCTGATATTTGTTCATTGTTTTCTAAAGTATTAATTGCATGTGATCTTGCGTATAAACTGGTGTTGAACAGATAATACATTTGTGAATGAGGCTTACTTTTGCGAAGTAGTTGCAGGAGTTTGTGCTGACTCCTCTCTATTCTTCGCAAAGCTGGCCTCCTTTTAGTGTCTTCCATCTCTTATTTTTCTTTACCTTAAATAAAAAACATTCCTATGTTACATTTATGGTTCATAATAACTATCGTGCTTATTTTCTACAATGTTTCTATTATGATGATTATTGTGTTCTTTGCTATAATAGTAAGATTTTATAAATGAAAAAGAAAATAGGTAGCACTGAGTAATACTTAAAATTAACTAGAAGACAATTTCTGAAACTTTGTGAATTGGCAAATATAAGACATATAACCTAGCTAAATTTAAGCAACAAATACAAAGGATACAATTAACATGTTAGAAAGTATGTGTTTGTTTCTTTATTAATTGGTGCAGTTGAACTCTTCGGAAAAATTGCATCTCCCGAAAAACTTTGTTTCGTAGAGTATAGAAGGACTAGTGCATCCATCCTGAATATATAAAGAGCTAATCTTCTGGAAGAGATATGACAAATGTTATTCTTGTGCCAATAATTAAAAAGAAAAAAAAGGAAAACGTAAGACTTTTAAAACTAATAATCTAGGATCAAATATTAAATGTATGACAAGTGCAGATGATAGCAATGTTCTGATGCAATTATGTGTAGCATAAAAATTTCTTTAAGAATGACTTTAAAAAATAATAGAACATCTGTGCAATAACATTGTATAAAACAAAAAATCAAGGAATATTCTTGAAAAAAGTATTTTAATTATTATTTTCATCAACTCTACAATTATTAGACAATTATGTAATTGCAATTCATTACATTTTAAAATATATTGACATTTTATTTTCTAATTTGCGTGTATTTCTTGAACATTTCCAGTTTTATTAATCACTACTTTTGCTAACATTCTACGAATGAACTTTTTTGTGGCTGACTTTAATGCTTTACTGTCTTCACGTAACTAGACTGGACTCTCCTTTGAAAATATATGATCGACATAAGCAGGCTCATCTCCAGATAGAGGTTATTTATTGGCATTTCGAAGTTAGTTTGAGAGTTGTTATTAGAAAGCTATGGAAATAACTATCTCTGAATTGTCTATTGCCTTCAGGAATCACTTGTGGAATATTGAATTGAATAATAAAGAAAGAGAACTTTATCAACTTCTTATCAATTTTTTTTTTGAGGCTTAGTTTTGCTCTTGTTACCCAGGCTGGAGTGCAATGGCACGATCTCTGCTCACCACAACCTGCGCCTCCTGGGTTCAAGTGATTCTCCTGCCTCAGCCTCCCTAGTAGCTGGAATTACAGGCATGTGCCACCACACTTGGCTAATTTTTTATTTTTGGTAGAGACAGGGTTTCTCTATGCTGGTCACGCTGGTCTCGAACTCCTGATCTCAGCTGACCTTCCTGCCTCAGCCTCTCAAAGTGCTGGGATTACAGGTGTGAGCCACTGCACCCGGCCCCCAATCTACTTTTTTATAGATGTGAACACATTGCAAGACAAAGCACAAAAAATGACCAAGAAACCATAAATAGAACATTCCCACATGCCCAGGCATGGATTAAAGTCTAGGATATTGAAGGTCAGGCATGGTGGCTCACCCCTATAATCCCAGCACGTTGGGAGGCCAAGGCAGAAGAATCACTTGAGCTCCGGAGGTCAAGACCAGCAAAACCCCCGTCTCTAACAAAAATACAAAAAATCAGCCTGACGTAGTGGTACACGCCTGTGGTCTCAGCTGCTTTGGAGGCTGAGGCAGGAGGATCACTTGAGCAGGGGAGGTGAATGTTGCCGGGAGACAAGCCACACCCACTGCACTCCAGCCTGGGTGAGAGAGTGAGACTCTCTTTCAAAAAAAAGAAAAAAAAATGTCTAAGATACTGGGAGTTCTCTGCCACTCTTCCCTGTTTCATCTAAGATTTTTAGTACAATTTCCTGAGTCACACAAGCAATAAGGCGCCACTATTTCTCTTCTAAAAATAAGGATGTAGTGCAAATGCTTCCATTTTAAAATAATTGCTCTATTAAGTGCCCAATTTATACCTTCTTGAAAGGTTACCTCATTGCTTCAGCATACATTTATCACTGTCTTATAAATATTTTTAGCACTGATTTGAAGTTACATAATTGTATGACCTGAGTTAGAAATGTAGTTCTGCTTTTAGGTATTCATTTAAACAACTACTATTTAATGAATACTGAGCTGTTTTTATTAAAATAAGAGTTATTTGATATATAAACAACAACAGGAAATGGATCCTTCAGCCAGATGAAGAATTGATTCATACATTTTAAAATTGGGAAGTGCTTGGCACTATAACTTGATGGTCCTGATGAAATATGAACTTGTACAGACAAGCAACATTTTTCACACAATTACTATACATTCAACATTGTGCTTGCTGATGAGGATGCCAAATAAATAAGTTAATTAATTAATTATCACTTTTTGAGGATTTTCTGGGTTCCTGTTAGAAAGATGAAATGAATATGTACAAAATAATTTTAAAATTATAAAGGGCATGATTATATACATATTATATGGAAATTTGGAAAGACAGTATTAATGACAATTTTTGTTTATATGCTATAAAATTAACCCTATTGCAGAAAAATTTATATTATAACTATAAATATGTAACTATATAGCAATATATACAGTCTATGACTTTGTTTTTTATATCTATATAGCTATCTGCATTTATGACTCTTGGCCAGTTAAACCTAGTCTGTTTTTTCATGTTACCTGTAACATACAGCCACAATATCAATATAACAATACTATTTACTATTGTTCTAAGTTTAATATTTTTCCAATTCAAGGTCTTTATTGGGTCCAAATGTAATGTTCTAACTTAGTACATTTGGAAAATTCTTTCCTAATGCCTCTGGGAAAACACAAAATATTACTTACAAAAATAAATGCATAAAAATGATTAAAACCTCTATATAAGTTTGGGTGGGTATTTTCACACTGCTATAAAGAAATACCCAAGAGCGGGTAATTTATAAGGAAATGAGGTTTAGTTGACTCACAGTTCAGCATGGCTGGGGAGGCCTCAGGAAATTTACAATTATGGCGGAAGGCAAAGGGGGAAGTGAAGACCTTCTTCACATGGCGGCAGAAAAGAGAGAGCTAGCAAGAGCAGGAAAAACTGCCTTATAAGACTATCAGATCTCCTGAGAACTCACTCACTATCATGAAAACAACATGGGGGAAACCATACCCAGGATCCAATCACTTCTCACCTTGTCCCTCCCTGGACATGTGGGGATCATGGTGATTACAATTCAAGATGAGATTTGAGTGGGGACACAGAGCCAAATGATATCCACGGCCTTAGGAAAAACTATTGTATGATTACTCTATTTAGATGTTTTAAATGTCATAATTTGTAATGTTTAAAATATGTTAATTACAAATAAACACAGAAAAAATAATGACTACAATGTATTTTTATAAAGTCATACATAGAATTCATGATTAAAGTGGAAATAATGTTGTGGATTTAAGATCAAACAATATTTTTTGAAAAATTTTGAAACTTTAATTATTTTTATTTCTCTGTGAAACATCAATATAACAAGAGAACAAAGAGAGGAAAATTCAGTGGAAGTAAGTGGTGGCTCATGAATTGTAAGTTCAGTTGTACCTTGCAAGGTTATATTATTGGTATTGTTAACACCACTCAGTAAATACTTTCTTTTTTCAAACACAGGAAGACTTGCAATCTGGTAGCTATTGCTTCTGTACTACAGATAAATTAAAAACAAACAAAATTTGAGGTCAGCAAAACTGATATCCCTTGATAAAATTTCCAAAGGTCACTTACATGGTTCAATGATTTTCTTAACTACCTTCTCAAGGACTCCCATAAATTAATCCAAAATAACTGTTTGAATACTATTT
The DNA here is from genome assembly GCF_028858775.2 of Pan troglodytes. Lineage (NCBI taxonomy): Eukaryota > Metazoa > Chordata > Mammalia > Primates > Hominidae > Pan > Pan troglodytes. The sequence continues at coordinate 67,976,117 of NC_072406.2, forward strand.
ATCTCAATATCTTTGTTCTTGTGACTTATCAGAGAATGAAAGATGGTAAAAAGAAGAATAATATCTTTTAATAGTCTTCAGAGTAATTTTAGGAGATGAAATATAATTTTATGACTTATTTTTTTTACTTTTTATGAACATATGGAGATATATACACACTAATACAAGTTTCAAGTGTATTACTGAATGACTGATTAAATGTGGGTTTTGTTTACATTCTTTTAAATGAGAATTAAGGGAAGAAAAAAATGAGTGCTTCTTCATACCTACGAGAATGCCTAAAATGAAACAGAAGGAAAATACAGAATGTTGGTGACCACATGGAGCAACCAGAACTCTCATACACTAATAGTGAGAATATTAATTGGTATAGCTACTTCCGAAAATTGTTGAGTCATATCTACTATAGGCAAATGTACATACTTTCTATAAATCAGACATTTCTTCCCCCCGAAGCATATACTCAACAGATAGGCACACATATGTTCAACAACAGCAGCAACAAAAAAGAAACTGGAATAATTGTAACAGACTTACCTGTAATGACCTAAAATGGAAAATTACTTAAATCTCCATCAAGAACATACAGAAATTGTCTTATATTGTACCACAGAACACTTTCGAGAAATGAGGACTGATCATGCACCATTGGACACAAAATACGAAGGAATCTTATAAACATGTTGAGTGAAATAATTCAGTAACATGATCTCATTTGTATACATTTCAAAATGATAAAATTATTCAATAGTAAAATAAATTATAATAGAGGTTATCCTTGTGTGGAGGCAGCTAGAGATGGAAGGCAATTATGAAGGCAGCAGCTTGGTTGTAGAATATCATCGGTATTTTTTTCTCAATATACATTGTATTTTTTTTAAGTGTTGAGCCGTATATTTATAATTTGTGCACATTTCTGTTTCAAAGTAATTTTTCTACAAAAACCCAACCACTAAGACTCAGATTTTCTAAAAAGAAAAGAAGAACCCGCTACTTTTAATGTTTTCATGTTTTATCCCAGAAAAATAAACTTTGAATAAGGGAAGGACAAATGGGTCTGGCTTAATATTTGAAATGATGAGAGGAGAAAATATAAGAAAAACATGTCTATATTTTATTAAATTATGGTAGAAAAAAGGCTTTTCAACACTTTACGCATTCACAGGTTCATGAGTAACTTTGTAATTCACAATAAAGTGTTCAATTACAAAATACTGGAAAGTTATAACATGCGTTTGTCTTTACGCTGGAGTACAGCTTAGAGGAAGTTGATCAGTTGTGTATTTTAAAAATTTATTTATTGTGTAAATATAAAAATACATTCCAATACAGAGATTCAACAAAATAAATATTTGTCTGAACTTTGGCTTAGAAAATAATTTTGTTTTTTCTTCTTCTGTCCCATAATTTAGAAAATATGTAAGTTTATTTCAATTTTAGATTTATTGACATTTTGATCTTGATTTGCTTGAGTTTTAGTTATTGAAATTATAATTGGAAATGGTAGATCAATCCAAAATTAGAAATTTGATTCATGTCAATATTTAATTAAGCTTTTTGTTTTAATTGTAGATTCACATACACATGTAAAAATAATTCATTCAAATCATGTGTATCCTTTGCCAAGTGTTCTCCAATAATATTGTTGGGACAATGATATTGCTATAGTCAAGTTTCAGGAAAATTCCATCACCCCAAATATGCCACACATTGCAGACATCCTTACCTTATTCCAAATCTTAAGGGTAAAGCACTATGTCTTTCATCACTAAGTATAATATTGGCTGTAGGTATTTGTAGGTAATTTTAGTAACTTGAGAAAGTTATTCTGTTTATGTTTCTGATAGTCTTTATCTAAAATGGTATAGACTTTGACAGTTTTGTTCTCAATTGATATATCATTTGCCTTCCTAAGCCTATTTATATTGTGGATTACATTGATTAATTTTGGAATATTGAACAAACCTTGCGTTAGTGCAATTAACCCTAATTAGACTAATATAATTATATTTAAATAGAAAATATTTTTAATGATTTTTTTTGTCTATATTGGTAATTGGCCCATAGTTTTTTTCTTTGTTTTTATTTTGTGCTTGTTGGTTTTTATATTGGGGTAATACCAATTTCAAATAATGAATTGGGAAATGCTTCCTTCTCATATTTTGTGGAAGAAATTTTGTAGAATTGATGTTAATTCTTATTTAAATATTTAGCAGAATTCACCAGTGAAACAATCAGGACCTAAAGATTTCTTTTCAACAGATTTTTAACTAGGAATTCAATTTCCTTTAGAGTTTTAAGGCTACTCAAATCATCTATTGCATATTTGATAAATTTAGTAATTAGTGTCATTTGAAGAATTTGTCCATGTTATCTACATTATCAAATTTATGTGTGTAGAGTTGTCCTTTTGGTATTTGCAGGGTCTATAGTGACATCTACTTTTTCTTTCCTGATACAAGTAAATTGTGCCTTCTCTCTTTTTCTTTGTTAGTTTTGCCAGAAGTGTGCAAACTGTGGTGATTTTTTTCAAATAGCCAGCCGTTAACATTTACTTTTCTTGATTTTCTGCTTTAAATGTCCATGATTTCTGATCTTAGGTTACTGATTTGAGACTTTCCCTTTCTTAATGAAAGCATTTATTTTCATAGTATTCCCTTGTAGAATTTAGATATGTTCCATCAATTTTGATATATTCATTTTGATTTAGTTCATTGTATTTTTGAATTTTACTTAGGACTTTCTCTTTGACCCATAGATTATGTAGAACTATGTATTTAGTCTGTTGGGAACAGGATCCCCAAAATCTGGCCATAAATTGGCCCCTAAACTGGCCATAAACAAAATCTCTGCAGCACTGTGACCTGTTCATGTGACCATGACACCCACGCTAGAAGGTTGTGGGTTTACTGGAATGAGGGCAAGGAACACCTGGCCCACCCAGGGCAGAAAACCGCTTAAAGGCATTCTTAAACTGCAAACCATAGCATGAGTGATCTGTGCCTTAAGGACATCCTCCTGCTGCAGGTAACTAGCCAAACCCATCCCTTTATTTTGGCCCATCCTTTTGTTTCCCTTAAGGAATACTTTCAGTTAATCTATCATCTGTAGAAACAATGCTTATCACTGGCTTGCTGTTAATAAATACGTGGATAAATCTCTGTTCGAGGCTCTCAGCTCTGAAGGCTGTGAGACCCCTGATTTCCCACTCCACACCTCTATGTTTCTGTGTGTGTGTCTTTAATTCCTCTAGTGCCGCTGGTTTAGGGTCTCCCCGACTGAGCTGGTCTCGGCATAGTCTTTGGAAATTTTTGAATTATTTTTCTGTTACTGATTTCTAGTTATTGTTCCACTGTGATCACAGGTCACAGAATACACTGTGTATGATATGACTTACTATGAATTTTTTGAGGTTTGTTTTATGGCTCAGAGTGTGAGATATGGTCTACTTCAATATATGTTCCATGCACATATAAAATGAAAAATAAAAATCACAGTACTTCAATTCTGTATATCAAGATCTGATATTTTATGGCTGTCACTAATATAGGTTAATTGGGAATTTGGGGAGACAGTAGTCATGGTAGTAGTCTGGTTGTGCGTGTGTTTTGCATGTGTTTGGATAATCTGTTTCTTTTATTGACTTGCGTTTTTTCTTTCTTTAAAACATTTTGTATCTCTTTTTCTACTCTTTCTTGTTCATTCATTCTCTTTTTCCACGTTACTATTTTTTTATCTTGTCAATTTTTTTCTTTTACTCATATTCATAGAGTTTAAATGAAAAAAGGAGACCAGGATACAGAGAGTAACTGAAGAAACATGACTTGTCCAAAGGAATGAAATTGAGACTATCTAGTCCATTTCCTCCTTTAAATTGAAATGTTATTTCTGTGCCAGGACAAGCCTTTTTGAGTAAGTGGATGCTCAAATCAACCAAAGGACACAAGACTACCACAAAACAGGAAGCTACAGCAGAGTATAAATTCAGTTCAACATCTGTGTTTCCAGATACATTTAGCTTCAGCAATAACACATGCCTGACCATGGAGACCACATGAGTTTTTTTAAGAACCCTGAAAAATAAGCTTTTGCCTGTTTTCTTTGGCCTTCAGACTGGAAAAATGAGCATATTAAATAGGAACCCAGCATTAACTAGTTTTGCATCTAGTCAGGTGACTCAGTGTATCACATTTAGAGTTTCTTCCACTTTTGTATTTTAAATATTACATAAAATATTTTCTAATAATAACTTCTTTAAATACAGTAAAAACTTAAAATCTCTTTTACTTTCATATTCTTTTATCCAACTTTCTTCAGAGATATAATCACTGTTATTGGTTTAGCATTTCACTCTTATCAGTTCTAGTATTTTCTAATTCTATTTATGTGTTATTTTGGATAATCATATTTCTCTCACTTACTGAATGATGGTAAGTGGGAGGAAGTGAATTCCATTGTTAGTGTGAAATTATTATCTCCAAGGGTGTTGTTAATTTATTGAAAATATTATTTGTCAAGTGCCTATTATGGTCCAGGCATTGTGCTAGTCACTGGGGATATAAAAATGTGCAGGTACATAAATAACTTTATGAACAATTAAGGGATACAAGAAAAGAAAAAAATGAAAAAGTTGTGTGCTGAGTATTAGTATACTGTAAATACAGAGGGCAGATAACACAGACTTGTGGTTAAAGTAGTATTCTCATGGAAGATGTTGTCAAAGCTAACACATAAAGAAACCTAAGAATTATTCACATTTGGGGTATTTGAAGAAGATTCAGCACAAAAAAAATGACCTAGAGGCAACAATAAACATGATACTCTTTCTGAAAGTGAATGTTTTTCATTGTGATTTTATTTTGCATAGGGCATGGAAAGGGAAGATTGACAGAAATGAGGCTGGAAGCAGCCATAACATTCTAAAGGGTCAGGTCAGTCATATGCAGAATTCTGGATACTGTAAAGAGAGCAGTGAGAGACAATAAGACAGTTTTAAGTTGAGGAGCAATATAATCTGAAGTTTTAAAAGTACACGCTGTCTGCAATGTGAAGAATTGATTAGAGAAGATTAATACTGGAGACAGGTAGAAGATCAGGTAAGAGCACTGTTGTGATAATCCAAGAAAGCAATAATGAGGGACTGAATTATGGTTTTTGCAAGATGTAGGAAATGAGTGAAGATGACTTTCAAAGATTTCCATATGTGGGTATTAAAATTACCGTAATTATAGGAATGAATACATATGAGAGTGACAAAAATGAATTGCAAGCTTCTGACTTAAATCACTTGAATGAGTAAAAATGAGTTCATAAGAAAGAGGGCAGCCTGTTGAATAAGGTATTGAGTTCAATTTTCAGTATGGTAGTTTGAGGGGAAATATTTAATTAGATAAACTACTACAGCTATCTGATAGGTTCCTGGAGAATCAGGTGTGAATTTAGGCAAAAGGTCTAGGTGGGATTTTATCGCAAGCTAATGTATAGGAATGGTCAAGAATGCAGAAAAGAAGTCAGAGGAAAAAGATAAGAACTGTATAAACAGAAAATACATTCTGAGGAACAGTGAAAGCAGTATTATTAATGTTATACAGTTTCCAGAGTAAGACTAGATAAAACAATATGGAAGAAAAAGACTACCATTTTAAAACCAAATCATAAAAAAGAAATAAAAATGTCCCCAAAAAGTAAATGTCAAAATGAATATAAATCCAGACTTTAAATAGAAATCATTTAAATAACTAATTTTAGCAGTGTAATAATATACTTTAAAATATAAATAAATAAGTTCAATTGTTACCATTGGCATAATGTTGTAAACTAAATGTCTTTTAAGACTGGGTAATGATCTCGCGAGAGTTCTTATAAAAATGGCCAATGACCCATTCTTTGTGTATTACCTGTGTGCGTGTTTATGATTTACTGTTTAATTATTTGAAATTGTCAGCTTCCAATATGTATTAACATTAAAAGGTACAGTTCAACTTGTATATATGGGCTGAGCATGTTTCTTACAAAAAATAAATTTCTGTTATGGGTATAAATGATTGTTATAATATCAATGCCTGTGGTTCAGGAATACAGAATTCCTCTTTTATAAATGTATGTACAAAACATCACTTCAGAAGTTATTAAGTTAATAACATAATCATGGGCCATAATAATTATCTTATGATGTTCATCATTTTTAATAATTTAAAGAAAATAAATACATAAATAACAGAATATAGACTTTCTGATATTGTGTAAATTGAACATTCTTAAAATTAACTTAAGATATTCAAATAAGAAACTGAACCTAGTAACATCAATTTTTAAATTTAATTTTTATACTTAGGGAGGGAGACTTCTAACCGGAACAAAATTATAATAAGGATGTGTTATTCAAATCTCTTCAAATGCTCCCATGTAAACATATATTGAAAATAGGCAAGCAGCAACAACAAAACAACAGAATACAGACCACCCTCAAAATTTTTAAAAAATACACTGTAAAAGATATACTTACAAAGTTTAGAATATGAGTGGTTTTAGCTATGTAGTCACCAATGTAGGTTCACATTGACTTCATCTTCTCTGTTGAAAATAAGAGAGAAGTAAAGAGAGCTATGATGATTATATTATAATAACCTAACAAGTCACTAAAAACACTCACCTACACAACTGAGGTTCTGCATTCTGAATGAAATACTAGACATACACATAAAAGCATGAATGAAAGACAGCAAACATTAGATATGAGAAAACCAAAAAGGAGGAGGATTTGGAAACTGAATTGTTAGAGCTTAGATAATATTTTGAAATTAATGGAAAAAACTTGTTTCAGAACTGACAACCAACTTACAAAAAACGAACTAATTTCATCGTGAAATGAATAATAAGAAAAGAGAGAATATAAAGAGGGAAAATGAAAACAAACAATCAAATCAAAGTTTAATAAAATAAAAAAGATCCAAAACTTACATAGAATATGAGCAAGATATAAAAATGTATGTTTAATCGGAATTTAAATAAAGAAAACCAAATAAAGCAGAATGAACTCTGAAATATACAGTTCTAGAAAACTTCCTTAAAGAACACAAACATAAATACTGAAATTGCACAACGGTGAATTAGAAAAACTAATCAAGAATAGAAGTCACTGATATATAATCCAGTAAAATTACTCAAAATTTAAACAAAAAAGGAAGAAAAAAGAGGAGGCATTCAGGCAAAAATGTAGTATTTAAAAGAAAATAAAAAGCAAAAAGCAGATTAACATCAGACATATAGACAATTGATATCTGCAGACAATGAAGCAAACATACTAAAGAAAATACAGGGAGACACAGATTAATATCTAGTCAAACAGAATTACAGGAATAAATTTCACAGACAAATAATTTTAAACATGCAGCAATTAAGGGTGTACTATTTCCATGAGCACTTTCTGGGAAGTCTAAGTAATGAGCTCATGTGCACAGGAAATGATAGGAGAAGCTTTGACATAATGTCTAGGGGTGGATAAGGATATATTTAAATAGAAATGTTAATGATGGGAATAAAAAAGTCAATATAGTATACAGATGATGTGTAGTCTAAAATAAAAATTAGAAGGATTTAAAAACGAGGAAAGAAAAATGAGGTTATATAAAATTATAATAAGTTTGCTAACAGCTTCCTGCATGTAAAGAGAAATAAACATAGATATCACTCTTTAATATGTGGGAAACGAGGATGGGTAGCAGATGTTTCAGCTTATCTTTATAGAAAGAAAAAAATGGTATCACAAAAGAGGAAACTACTTTCCTAAATATAACAAAGAAGAAGAAAACTAACAAAATAATACCTTGATCACTTGAATACATATATATGTGCTCTCTCTCTCTCTCTCTATATACACATATACCTCATATACATACACATAAGCATAAAACCATATCACCTCATTGATTCCAAATATAACTTTCATATAAATAAATTTAAAAGCTTAACTTACTAACTTATAATATTTTAGGTTGATCAATGAAGTGAAATCTATTCTGTATAATAGTGGTACATCTGAAACTACAACTAGAAAGGTTACAAAAATGACGTACAAGGTTACAACAGGAGAATGCAAATGGGGTCAATATTTTCATATACCAAACAAGGTATAATCAAGCCAAAGAACCTATGAAAATGAAGACTATTTTATAAGGCAAAAGGTGACTTTCATAAGAAACATTTAACAGTTATTAGTAATTATGCACTAAATAACTCACCAGCAATTTTCTTTTTTTTTTTTTTTTTTTCTTTTTTATTGATCATTCTTGGGTGTTTCTCGCAGAGGGGGATTTGGCAGGGTCACAGGACAATAGTGGAGGGAAGGTCAGCAGATAAACAAGTGAACAAAGTTCTCTGGTTTTCCTAGGCAGAGGACCCTGCGGCCTTCCGCAGTGTTTGTGTCCCTGGGTACTTGAGATTAGGGAGTGGTGATGACTCTTAACGAACATGCTGCCTTCAAGCATCTGTTTAACAAAGCACATCTTGTACCGCCCTTAATCCATTCAACCCTGAGTGGATACAGCACATGTTTCAGAGAGCACAGGGTTGGGGGTAAGGTCACAGATCAACAGGATCCCAAGGCAGAAGAATTTTTCTTAGTACAGAACAAAATGAAAAGTCTCCCATGTCTACCTCTTTCTACACAGACACGGCAACCATCCGATTTCTCAATCTTTTCCCCACCTTTCCCCCCTTTCTATTCCACAAAACCGCCATTGTCTTCATGGCCCGTTCTCAATGAGCTGTTGAGTACACCTCCCAGATGGGGTGGTGGCCGGGCAGAGGAGCTCCTCACTTCCCAGTAGGGGCGGCCGGGCAGAAGCGCCCCTCACCTCCCGGACGGGGCGGCTGGCCGGGCGGGAGGCTGACCCCCCCCACCTCCCTCCCGGACAGGGCGGCTGGCCGGGTGGGGGGCTGACCCCCCACCTCCCTCCCGGACAGGGCGGCTGGCCGGGCAGAGGGGCTCCTCACTTCCCAGTAGGGGCGGCTGGGCAGAGGTGCCCCTCACTTCCCCGACGGGGCGGCTGGCCCGGCGGGGGGCTGACCCCCCACCTCCCTCCCGGACGGGGAGGCTGGCCGGGCAGAGGGGCTCCTCACTTCCCAGTAGGGGCGGCCAGGCAGAGGCGCCCCCCACCTCCTGGACAGGGCGGCTGGCCGGGCGGGGGGCTGATTCCCCCCACCTCCCTCCCGGACGGGGCAGCTGGCCGGGTGGGGGGCTGACCCCCCCACCTCCCTCCCGGACGGGGCGGCTGGCCGGGCGGGGGGCTGACCCCCCCACCTCCCTCCCGGATGGGGCGGCTGGCCGGGCAGAGGGGCTCCTCACTTCCCAGTAGGGGTGGCCGGGCAGAGGCACCCCTCGCCTCCCGGACGGGGCGGCTGGCCAGGCGGGGGGCTGACCCCCCCACCTCCCTCCCGGACAAGGCGGCTGGCCGGGCAGAGGGGCTCCTCACTTCCTGGTAGGGGCGGCCGGGCAGAGGTGCCCCTCACCTCCCGGACAGGGCGGCTGGCCGGGCGGGGGGCTGACCCCCCCCACCTCCCTCCCGGACGAGGAGGGAGGACGCTCCTCACTTCTCAGACGGGGTGGCTGCCGGGCGGAGGGGCTCCCCACTTCTCAGACGGGGTGGTTGCCAGGCAGAGGGTCTCCTCACTTCTCAGACAGGGCGGCCGGGCAGAGACGCTCCTCACATCCCGGACGGGGCGGCAGGGCAGAGGTGCTCCCCACATCTCAGACGATGGGCGGCCGGGCAGAGACGCTCCTCACTTCCCAGATGTGATGGCGGCCGGGAAGAGGTGCTCCTCACTTCCTAGATGGGATAGCGGCCGGGCAGAGACGCTCCTCACTTTCTAGACTGGGCAGCCAGGCAGAGGGTCTCCTCACATCCCAGATGATGGGCGGTCAGGCAGAGACGCTCCTCACTTCCCAGACGGGGTGGCTGCCAGGTAGAGGCTGCAATCTCGGCACTTAGGGAGGCCAAGGCAGGCGGCTGGGAGGTGGTTGTAGCGAGCCGAGATCACGCCACTGCACTCCAGCCTGGGCGCCATTGAGCACTGAGTTAACGAGACTCCGTCTGCAATCCCGGCACCTCAGGAGGCCGAGGCTGGCGGATCACTCGTGGTTAGGAGCTGGAGACCAGCCCAGCCGACACATCGAAACCCCGTCTCCACCAAAAAAAATACGAAAACCAGTCAGGCGCGGCGGCGCGCGCCTGCAATCGCAGGCACTCGGCAGGCTGAGGCAGGAGAATCGGGCAGGGAGGTTGCAGTGAGCTGAGATGGCAGCAGTACCGTCCAGCTTCGGCTCGGCATCAGAGGGAGACCGTGGAAAGAGGGGAGAGGGGAGAGGGGAGAGGGGGGAGGGGAGAGGGGGGAGGGGAGAGGGGCTAGCACAACTATTTAACCCTGCAATTGTAGGGTGACAGCCCAGCAATTTTCATAAAGCAAAAATTTGAGTAGATTCAAGAAGACAGACAAATGTTAAATTATATAAAACTTCCTATCTCTCTCAGTCCAAATCATATACAATCATATTTAGTCAGTATGTATACAGAACTTACAAAGAAAAGTTAATGAAACTGTTCTTATATATCAAACTCCAGATCTAACAATAGAAAATAGACCTGTTCTCAAATGCATATGAAATATTCTCAAAAATTTAACAAATATTCAATTATAAAGAAAATCTTTTTTGCAAACACTGTATTTATGAAAATAGAATTCTCTGACTATATGGCAATAAACTATTTTGATTAAAATATCTAACTGCTTGTACTTGGAATACAAAAATTATTATACCTGGAACGTCAAAGAAAAATACAAGTTCGAAACAAAGCAAAGCAAAACCAAACAAAAAATCCAATTATCAGTTACATTTTAGTCAAAGGAGAAATAAAAATATTTTATGACTTTTAGAAAATAACCATTATTTGAGAATGACATTACATATTGATATGACTAGGTTAAAGCAATGTCTCAACAAAATTCATAATGATAATTAGTAATAACTAGAATAAGTGCATAAAAATACAGCATATATTAAATGTAGCATTCCAAATTTTTTAGGGAAACAACTCTATTTAAAACCAGTGCTGGGGCAAATGGCGTACAATATGGAAAAAACAAGTTAGAACTGTCTGTACACCAAATATCACAATAAACTTCAAAGGAAAAGGCAACCTAAAAGAAAAAAAAAGAAAAACTAAATCAAAGTTCTGTAACTACTTACAGAAGCCTTTAAGATAATTTTAAAATCTGAAAGTTAATTTAAATTCAAGCAGTTATAAATGCCCTTTCAAGATATATTGGAAATCCAAACATTCATTCCGTTTGTGGTGATAGACAGGATTGGCAATTTGAAACCCTCAGGAGACAGAAATGACCAGAATTGATGAACAATTTGATAACAGGATTAGAGAAAAGTAATTCTGGGTTTTAAACAATTTGCTAAAAATACATACTATAGCTCCTTCTTTCTTCCCCTGACCCTCCTCTCCCTTCAAATAAGATACATATTATACTATTTTAACAAAAACATTATAATGGAAATAAATGTTTTCATGTAAAATGATGAGAGAGAGTTAAAGGGAGTGCTAGGCAAGTTGAGTTTGGTAGGATTGTAGCACTACTCAGTGGATTCGGATATAGATACACAAGTGGCGTTTAGCTATATGGAGATGAAAGTTTAGGTTGTAAGAGCAAAATTAAATACCAAGAGTGATGGTGTAGACTTAACAGAGAATGAGGTTTTATTACCTGTCGTTTCCCAGGACTGTTGTAACAAATTGCCAAAACATGGTAGCTTATAACAACAAAAATTTATTCTCTCACAATTCTGGAAGCTGGAAGTCTAACATCAAGGCATTGGCAGGTTGGTTCCTCTGCAGGCTCTAAAAGGCAAGGTTCCTCGACTCTTTCCTAGCTTCTGGTTGCTGCTGGCATTCCTTGGTGTTCCTTGGCTTGTAGCTGAGTAACTAATCTCTGCCACTGTCCTCACATGATCTTCCACTCTGTCTCACTCTTCTGTATGTATATGTCTCAAACATCCCACTGTGTTCTCATATAAGGATCTCATTTTGAATTTAGAGGCCATCAATCTAAGATGATCTTATCTGAAGAAGTGTATCTGCAAAGATCCTATTTTCAAATAAGATTACATTCACAGGTACCAGGTGTTAGGAGTTAGGCATATCTTTTTTTCAGAAGGAACGCCATTCAACACATAATAAATGACTATGAAATATTTTGTCACCATTTTATACAGCAGATATTAAAAGAAAGAGAAGCTAGAAATTCAAATTGAGTGATATGGTTTACAATGATAGCCAGTTCTATGTAGTCCAAAAAGAATTTTTTTTAGAAGGGGGGCTGAGAACAGGACTGAGCAGACACACAGCATCATGCCAGGCAATGCAATTAAAATATGTGTTATAAAATGACCTTTGTCCTCAAAAGTCTTCAGACAGAGTCAACATCATTTTCAATACGGTTCAAATCAAAAATAATCTTAAAGAGTCTTTTATCACAATGTTATTTTAATTGGCGATTAGCCTTTGTTACATTGTTGTTGTTGTTGTTGTTGTTGTGACAAAGTCTGGCTCAGTCATCCAGGCTGGAGTAGAAGGGGCATGATCTCAGCTCACTGCAACCTCCGTCTCCCGGGTTCAAGCAATTCTCCTGCCTCAGCCTCCCTAGTAGCTGGGACTACAGGTGCCTGCCACCATGCCTGGATAATTTTTGTATTTTTAGTAGAGATGGGATTTTCGCCATGGAGGCCAGCCTGGTCTTGAACTCCTGACCTCAAATGATCTGCCTGCCTCAGCCTCCCAAAGTGTTGGAATTACAGGCGTGAGCCACCACGCTAGGCCTAGCCTTTGTAACTTTAGCATTATGTTTACTTCTACATTGCGATAATTACCAAAGTAAAACTACTATAAGCAATTTTGTAAACATGAGTTATATGCATTATCCTTCTGAAGCCAAAAGAAAAAACTAATTCATTTTTAGTAAATAAAAAGAGATTAGCTTTTAAAAGTGAAAACATTGGCTTTTCTTTACGAATTCTGTTTATTACTTCTGGAAGAGTCCTCTTTAATGGGTCAATCTTGTTATGTCCACTAATCTTGGGGAAGGAAAAGAAAACTCTTTATTTTAAGACCAAATACCCAGTTGAGACTGGGGTGGGAATTAAGAAATTCCCTGGAGATCATTGATGGTCGGATGGGATTGAGGTCAGTGAGTTGCTCCCTGACACGTGGAAGTATGGTATTAAGCACAGGAAGACTGAGAAAAGGCTTTTAGTTTTTATTTGGTGTATAGTTTGCAAGAATGACTACATTTTTCTTTTCTTTTTTTTTTTTTTCGGATGGGGTCTCATTCTGTTGCCCAGACTAGAGTGCAATGGCGCAATCTCAGCTCACTGCAACCTCGGTCTCCCAAGTTCCAGCGATTCTCCTGCCTCAGCCTTCCAAGTAGCTGGGATTACAGGCATGCACCACCATGCTTGAGTATTTTTCTTTTTTCTTTTTTTTTTGTATTTTTAGCAGAGATGGGGTTTCATCAAGTTGGCCAGACTGTTCTGGAACTTCTGACCTCAAGTGATCCGCCCACCTCGCCATCCCAAAGTGCTAGGATTACAGGTGTGAGCCACTGAGCCTGGCCAACAATGACTACTTTTAGTAACTGCAATTTATCCCACCCCATACTTGTAGAAAATAGCAAAGAAAAGTCAATGTTCCATTCCTAAGGCCATGGTGGAACAATCAGCCACTGACTCCAGGAACAGCATTAAGCCTCCCAAAGAAGGCAGCAAAAACATGATGGAAACTGTGCCTGAGACTACAACAGATGAATTACAGGAGAGACGAAGTCGATATCTCACTGTCAGGGCTATGTGTAACCAGAGAGCTTTGGGTAATGTGAAGGCTTTATCCAGTCATTTCCAAAAAGAACAAGAATGAAAAATACGTGGAAGTCTCAGGTTCCCCGAATTACACATAATGGACAATTTTATTACAAGCATATTGGATTAAAAAAATCATATCATAAATATTCAGACCGACAAAACGTAAGACATGTAGCTAATATTTATTTTTAATTGTCAGAATTTCAAATTTTTAATGTGTACCTGTGAGGGATAATCATATATTTAGCTTCTTGAAATGGATTGGAATTTATATTTTTCATAAATGTAAAGGTATGTCTCTTTTTTCCTGAAACTAAGATTGCTAAAGGCAGAGGTAAATATTGCCTTAAACAATGATAAGAAAGACATTAGGCAAAATAGCTAATTATTGACTAAATTCATCCTTCCTTTTCTCTAAATTAACTGATATTGCCTTGCATTTTAAGTTATTTTTTCTGAGTAAAGAAAATATGACACCTGTCTTTGTCTTTCATATACATTTTTATTCATTTTCTCTCTTTGTGTCAAATACATTTTTAAAAGAAAGAAGCTGAGATAATTAGATGCATCAGCCTTACAGAATTTTAAAAGAAATCCTCTCATAAATTGTTTTCAGTGGCTAGAGTATTTAGTGCTCCAATAAAATTAGAAGATGATGCCCATTTCAAAATTTGATATAACATATCAATGCAAGGTAATAAGATGTTTATAAGGAAAAGTATTAGAACACCTAAAAGGAGATTTCATTGCAGTGGGCTTAATTTCTAGAAAATAAATCGTCTCTCAGATTTTCATGATAATTACACACGTAAATAAATACCCAAATGTTTCAGATAACTACAATATACAATAAGCTTATTAAACTTGTTTTTAAAGCAGATTTATTTATTTTGAAACTGAAATAAAATATTTTGAGTTACATAAATAATTCATGGTGACATTGAGAAAAAGATGGTTTCTATATTGCACACTGTCTCTGATTTCCAACTGTCATTCTTCATTAGATCGTGTTGAATCTATCATCAAGCTGCAGCAGTCAAGACCCAATTGCTCTAAAAAGCCTTTGGCATGAGATTCCACAGAACATGGAAGGTAGAAGTTAATATACCTTAGTATGGAAACAGATAATTTTATTATAGTTGTTATTATTATATGTTGTCAAGTAGAGAAATTACAGGGAAGCAAATGATATAAATGGCTTATGAGTAATAAATTGTGAGGGGGACAGTATGGAAGATAAGAATGAATTAACGTTGTTTCACTACTTGTAAGATATATACGATTTTATTTTTTCAAATAAAAATAGTTCGACATTATGCTTATAAATGCATGTTTTAGTTTTCTTGGTCAAGAAAGTACAAACCTAGGTTTTTTCTTTTACATTATGTATGTTTTAATAAGACATTATCATAGGCACAGTTAAACTATAAATTAAATTTAACTCAATGAATAAGAATTCTGTAACATATTCACTTAGTCAAAGCAAATAACTAACATGACACACTGCAATACAAAATTTATTAATAATGGGGCTGGTGATAAAACACTAGATCATCCTTGAATTTATTTCAAAATAAAAAGGGAACTTCTAGAGTGAATGAAGAATTCAATGACTTGTTTAACACACACTTTTTTTTTACTTGCCATAAGAATATTTTATTTTATTTTTCATCAACTTTTATTTTAAGTTCCAGGGTACATGTGCAGGATGTGCAGGTTTGTTACATAGGTAAACAGCACACACTTTTTAATACCTAAGTGCCTACACTGTAACTAGTAAACTGATAAATAAGACACTTTCATTGTTTCCATTCAATAAACCGGCAGAAGGAAAAATAATTATAACAATATTACAAACTCTATGGTAAAGCTATAGTTTATATGCAGTTAGAAAAAATGAAAATAATTATTTTTGTTAATGAGAAAAGACTTCAAAGAAACAGTGACATTTAAACTTGGTATTGAGATGAAGGCACAAAAGTAGACTGAGAATAAATTATGAAGATTTTTAAAATATACTATGAAAACTTGGGAGTCAAATAAACTCTTTAAACAAATAGGTGACATAAGCTGATTTGCTTTCCATAGTAATCAATCTGGTCTCAGTTATAGGTGATGCATGTGCACAGATAGAAACTGGGAACAAGGCTTTTGCATAAGTTCAGACAATAGACGATTAGAGGCTCAACAAAAATGGTAGAGATTGAAATGCAGAGGAGAGAAAGATTCAACAGTGATAAGTAATGTTAGAGGCAGAATCTGTACAATTTAGTGAAAAATAAAATATAAGTATTTCAAAGAATAGATAAATAAAATAACAAATATAGGATGAATATACATATAAATGGAAACAACTTTTAGGTGTATTTTTTGGGGCTTTCATCTACAGAGATCCAACAGAAAGTTTTTTTAAAAAAATGCACTGGCTTATTTCACTTAGCATAGCATCCTCAAGATTCATGCGTGTTGTTGCATGTGACAGGTTTTCTTCTTTTATGACTGACTAGTATACTGTTATATGCATACACTAAATTTTCTATGAGATATCTAAAGTAATCAAGCTCACAGAAGCAGAAAGGATGACAGTGGTTGCCAGGGACTGGGAGGAGAGGGAAATAGGGATTTGCTCTTCAATGGGTATAAAATTTCAGTCACGCAAGATAAAATAGTTCTAGGGATATGTTGTAAAACTGTGCTTATAGCTAACAATATGGTACTGTAACCTTAAAATTTTGCTAAATGGGTAGATCTCACGTTATATGTTTTGTTAACCATAATAAAAAATACACTGTATGGTGGAACAATACAGTCACTGTGGTTTGTGGGTTTGTTTGTTACAACACGGAATTTAATAATATATACCACACGAAATAAATACTCTCATTATCCTACTTCTAAGATATATTAATCAATGTCTTAACATAATCAATATTTATTTCTCACTCACTCAAAACTTCATGTAGGCTATGTAGCCCTTGTCTATCTTTTAACTTCTCAATCTGGAACATAGGGTCTCCAAGGTCATTACTGGAAGTTTGTATTAGAATTTTTAAGAGGACCAGTAGTGGAAATGTCTTTCACTGCTTTCATCCCACATCTTGTGTAGGGCCCAAGTACATGGACTCAGTAAAACTGCAAGAAAGGCTGAGAAATAACTTCTTGTGTGTCTAGGAAGAGAAAGTGATAAACTAAGTATAGAGTAACACATCTGTCACATCACAAATAATTACTAATAGTAATCTACTGTATTTAATTCTAGTCACAATTATTTAAAGACTTTCTACATAAAACTACGTGTAAGTGGAATTGTGTTATTTTGTTTTTCGTTTGTACTGCGTAAAACTCTATCATGGTAATTTTTGTGTACAATAGCCCCCATTATCCACGGCTTCTGTTGCCCCTGGTCAACCACGGTTAGTAATATTAAATGGAAAATCCCAGAAGTAAACAACTCATGATTTATTCATTTATTTATTTGTTTATTTTGAGACAGAGTCTCACTGTGACACTCAGGCTGGAGTGCAGTGGCGCAATCTCGGCTCACTGCAACTTCTGCTTCCCGGGTTCAAGCGATTCTTTGCTTCCAGAGTAGTTGGGATTACAGGTGTGAGCCACCATGCCGGGATAATTTTTGTATTTTTAATAGAGACGGGGCTTCACCGTATTGGCCAGGCTGGTCTCGAAATCCTGACCTCAAGTGATCCACCCGCCTCGGCCTCCCAACATACTGGGATTACAGGCGTGACCCACTGTGCCCAGCCAACAGTTCATAAGTTTTAAATTGCATGCTGTTCATCAGAAAGCTCACTGTCTGGCTCCCGCCCCTTAGTCACTTAGTGAATCATTCTTTTGCCCAGCATATCCACGCTGTCCATGCTACCTGCCCACGAGTCACTCAGTAGTCCTCTTGGTGATCAGATTGACAGATTAAGAGAAGAAGAATGGTGAAGACAGTACAATAAAATATTTTGAGAGAGAGAAAAAGACTACATTCATGTAGCTTTCATTGCTGTATATTGCTATAATTATTCTATCTTATCATTAGTTATGGTTAATTTCTTACTGTGTCTAATTTACAAATTAAACTTTTTCAGATATGCATTATATGAAGAAACATAGTGTATGTAGTATACATTAAATTTGGTATTATTTTTGGTTTCAGGCAGCCACTGGGGGGTCTTGAAATGTGTCCCCCATGGCTAAGCAGGGGCTACCATAAAAAATTTTATTGATATACTTCATTTTTAAATGACAACAGTTATCTCTTTCAATGTAATTGGTTTACCTAAAGTTTGAAATGCAGAAAAGATAAGAATCTAGGAAGACCCTAAGATTTTTATTTTGAGTAATCAAGTAGAGAGTTTTGTTATATATTAAAATGGGAAAGGATAGATTGAAAGAAATCGTGAACTCTGTTTTGAACTTGTGATGTTAAGATGCCTATTAGAATGAAAATATTAAGTGGACAGTCCAGGATTTCCATCTGGAATTCAGCCAGTATTTTTTATTCAAATTGACTGATCTAGATTCCACAAATTTGAAATACCACCATACAAATGACGAAATTTCTACATATATGTATAGGTTGGTTCTGCTTTCTATTTTGTTCTATTAAGTCTTTTTTTTCTAGCCCTGTTCATATTCTGATAATTTTATTATTACCATTTTTGGGCATTCTTTATTTTATGATGGTACCTTGCATTTTGTTATTTTCTTTAGAGTGACGTATTTAATGATAAAATGATTTTCAGAACTAATTCCTCAAACTGTTCCCCTTCCAAATAATACATGCAGCATCTTTGAGACTATATTGCCTAATAAAAATCCTTTATATGAATATAAAAATCAAACAGAAGTCCATTTTTAACCTAAGCTCAGTTGAATGGGCTTCTCCTCTTTAAAAACAAATGTCCCCTAAGGCACTGAGTCCTAAATAAAGTTGATGTTCAAAGAGTAGTACAGAAAACTTTTTCAAATACAACTTTCATGTGAATATAACAAAAACTTTCACTTGAATAAAACAAAAGAAAAACACTGAAAAATAAACACAGCTGGTAAAAATAACTGAAATATTTAAAAAACATTGTATTTTAAATTGTAACATTTCATCTTTCTAAGCCAATAGTGTCATTTAATGAAGTGTTAGTTATGATTCTGTAGTGTACGTTATTTATTGCTTACTAAGCATCCACTTTCCCATCCTATGTCCTTACAGAATTTCAAAATTCATTCAGATTTGCATTCTTCTTCACTCTGTTGTGTGTTTCACAGAAGAAGCCCACAACCCCATAAGTACGCTATTCTCTTTGCCTGTGCCTGTTTTGCCATGAGCATGTGGCACAGTTATGAACAAACACACGTTAGAAGAAGTTGTTTACAGGGTTCAGATAAGACTATATAAACACAACATTTCTTCTTCCTTTGGAGATTTTTTAAAAATTGAATTGATGCCTTGATGTGTCTGAAACTCCTAGAACTATTATGGTAACTCTGGCATACAGAAAATGACAACATACAAAATATACACCTGAGGTTTTGATGATATTTTAAAATCAGAAATAACTTATAATGGTAAGGACCTACCTCCCAACATCTAAATAATATGAGGAAATTTTGTTCTCTATTTTCTTTTATTTGCAGCTGAAATTGTTCTCTTTGTTTGTTTGGCTGAGCACAGGGGACTTTATTGATGGTACATGACAAGGTGAGGCTCCCTAGGCCCCTCCCTCTTCAAGGGGTCTGCATGGAAACTGTGAGGAGGGGAGATTCTCAGTGTGGTGGGGGACTGAATGTGGCAGGGACTCCCCAGCAGCTGAGGGCCTCTTTTTGTATCTTGTGCTCTCCCTGGGGCTGGTGGTCTGGGGGTCTTACTCTTTGGAGGTCAAGTGGACCATGAGGTCTATCACCCTGTTGCTGTTGCCAAATTCATTGTCACACCAGGAAATAAGCTTGACAAAGTGGTTGTTGAGGGCAATGTCAGCTCCAGCATTGAAAGCAGAAGAGTGGGTGTTGCTGTTGAATTCGGAGGAGACAACCTGGTGCTCAGTGTAGCCCAGGATGCCCTTGAGCGGGCCCTCTGATGCCTGCCCCACCACCTTCTCGATGCCATCATATTTGGCAGTTTTTTCCAAACAGCAGGTCAGGTCCACGACTGACAGGTTGGCAGTAGAGACACAGAAGGCCATGCCAGTGAGCTTCCCATTCAGCTCAGGGTGACCTTGCCCATGTTCTTGACAGTGCCAGTAGATGCAGGGATGATGTTCTTTAGAGCTCCACGGCCTTCATGCCACAGTTTCCTGGAATGGCCATCCACAGTCTTTTGGGTGGCAGTGACTACATGAAATGTGGTCATGAGTCCCTCCACAATGACAGTTGTCATGGATGACCTTGGCCAGGGGTGCTAAGCAGTTGGTGGTACAGGAGGTATTGCTGACAATCTTGAGGCTGTTGTCATACTTCTCATAGTTCACGCCCATCACAAACACGGGGTCATCACTAGAGGCGGCAGAGATGATGACCTTTTTGGCTCCCCCTGCAAATGAGCCCCAGCCTTCTCCATGGTGGTGAAGACACTGGTGGACTCCACAACACATTTAGTGCCAACATCACCCCATTGGATTTTGGTAGGATCTTGGTCCTGGAAGATGATGATGGGATTTCCATTGATGACGAGCTTTCCATTCTCAGCCTTGACTGTACCATGGAATTTGCCATGGGTGGAATCATACTAGATCATGTAGACTATGTTGTTGAGGTCAATGAAGGGGTCATTGATGGTGACAATATCCACTTTACCAGAATTAAAAGCAGCCCTAGTGACCGGGTGCCCAATATAGTCCAATCCGTTGACTCTGGCCTTCACCTTCACCATGGTGTCTCAGGGAAGAGGCTGGTGGTGCATGAGAAGATGCAGCTGTCTGTCGAACCAGAAGAGCAGAGAGCCTGAAATTGTTCTTAATGATTACAAGTACAAACCAAAATGCCTTAAATGATTTTAAAAGCTTTCTTGAATTATTAACAGTTCATTTCACCTAGGGGGCAGTGATGAGCTGGGGAAAAAAATGACCACATTGGTACAGTATACTGAAGTGCAGGTTGCCACTCTCACTCTTGCAAATAATTTTAATTGCTCTCCTAAATTGTCTGTCTTGGAAAAAAATTTTGAGTTGAATAAATTTCCAAATATTCATGTTTCTCTAGCAACTCACCAACAGCAATTCCAAATTGGTTGATTATATGTTGACATTCATTAAAATATTAGAGGAAAATTAAACATTTAAAATTTGGTAATTTGATATTTTTTACACCTGATGTGGTGTTGGCCTTC
Source organism: Pan troglodytes (assembly GCF_028858775.2). Lineage (NCBI taxonomy): Eukaryota > Metazoa > Chordata > Mammalia > Primates > Hominidae > Pan > Pan troglodytes. The sequence continues at coordinate 67,997,365 of NC_072406.2, forward strand.
AATTTTTCACAACTGCTTAAACTAACTGCAGTCGATTCTCATTATTCACAGAGTCCATATTTGTAAATTCCCCTATGAGCTGAAACTTATTTGTAATCCTGAAATTAATACTTGAGGTGCTTTTGCCATCATTTGTGAACATTCACAGAGCAGCAAAAAATTTGATTTGCCTGATATACAACACCTAAGGTAGAACAAGGTAACTTTCTGTCTTCTTGTTTCAATTCTCATATCCTAATCAGTGACATTTCTGAGCTCTCTTTGTGCAGTGTTCTTTGCACTATTTGCTTTTTACTAGTGACTTTACACCTTCAAATGCTTCTCCCCCTCAGCCTAGTGCTGAATTGCTTTCTAGTACTCCTGAGTGCAAGAAGACTGTGATCTGCTACATGGAGAAATCAGTTGTATTAGATGATCTCTGTTCAAGCACAAATGATAGTGTATTGGCTGTGAGTTCAATGTTAATGAATCAACAATAATTATTAAATAAGTCGTCTTTAGACTGAAGCACTCATAAAACAATGTTATGTGTTGATTGGTTGATGAAAATGTGTAGCCAGAGTGCACAGGACACTAACCCTGTATTTTCCATAGGGGCTTAGTATTCTCTAAGTCAGTGTTTTTGGTGAATTTATAGAACATAACTACTATGAATAGTGAAATTCACCTGCATGTGTGTATATATGATTTCGCATAATATTTATATACTGTGTATATATTATATTTTACATCTATATAAATAAATATACATAAATTTATCCTTTTAATAAATTAAGTTACATTTTGGACAAATATTGATGTTAGTTTCTAGTAAAGTTTTCTATCTTACATAGCTTTTTTCTATTTTTCATTTGGAGTTTTGATTAAACTACTATAATTCTATGGTGTTTCTAGTCTAATTTATTACTGTACCGATTTACATATAAAGATATTCTGAAATTGTAACACATTTGAATTCTTAGAGTAAACAATACTTGGAAATACACAGAATATATTTTACATAAATATTCATCAAAATATAAACGGCAAGCAGAAATATATGCAGATTATTACGCCACTGTATTAATTAATTACAATTTTCTTTACAAAAAACACAAAATCAATATTCAGAAGAATAAGCAATATTAGTGAGACAACCAAAAGCCTCTGACATGCCCCTTCCCAGACACTACTCTACACCCAAAGTAGCTACAATATTGTCATTTAAGACCACAGCTTGTGTTTACATTTATATAAATAAAATCACAGGGTATAAACATAAACTTTTAATGCATTTTTTGTTGAGAATTATGTTCTGGAGATTCATGCATATAGTTGCATATATTTTGTGTTTTTTAAATTGTAGCTCATCAGGAAATTCTTGAATCTTCTCTATCAGATACATAAGGGAAAGTTACCCAATTATCCATTTCATTCTCTTATGTAACATTAAATCAAATTTAATGAGAATGAATCTTAGTCCACAGATTCAGTTGAGCAAGAACAGCAGCATTAACAAGTAAAATTTTATTTAACTCAAGTTCTAAATTAGTGCTCTCATTCTTCCTTGTCCTGTTTTATTGCATTATCCTAAGATAATTCAGCACATTACTAATGAGGAAAGGCTACATCTGAGCTTTAGTCACAGATCAACAAAGGTTGTGGCTCGAATGCCCATTATCCCTGTTCTATCTTATTCCTGTGCTCATAACCACTTATAGTTTGAAAATAACCTACTAGTTCTGTGTCATGATTAGGGCACAGGAGGAGTTTTCTCTGACACTACCTATAATCCTCCATGTTCAATTGTGTTACATAGGAATTTCCCTTCTGACCTCAACAATCTCTCACAGTGATGCTAAGCACAACATACGCTACCTTTATCATGTGTTTTCAAGATATTGTGCTCTTACATCTCCTTCATTTTATCACTCTGCACACATTTTGAGGTCCTTTTGAACTTAGACATTTTGCTGGGAAAAGTCAGCAAGACATGAAGGCAACTTCATTTTGCTCTCCCACATGCTTCCTCTTAGATAACGAATTAGAGAACAATCTATGAATTTAAATGTGTGGATAAAATAAGTAATTAAATATTGTTAATAAGCATACATATTTTAAATCTTGAATTTTTTCTTATTAGCCCACTAAATTTTACTGAAGATACAGAAATAGGATAAAGACAAAAATTAATTGTGAGAAAAAAGCATACAAACTTACCAATGCTTTAAATCCAGGTGTGGAGACAACCTTTTGATAGCTTCTGGTGAACTTCCTGAGAAACGATGTTTCATCTGGGGTAAAGAGACTGGACTGAAGAGATGTGAAGGTACTTTCTCACTCCAAACTCTGATTATTCCAAATATTAAATATTATTGCACCATCTGAATTATCAAAGTTCTCCAAATCCAAAACATTCTAGTAGATTCAATTGCTTCTTCTGAGAGTATATGTATTGGTTTTATAAAAGGTTAAGAGGAAAAAAAGAATCAGAGTAGATTTAAGCTAATGCTGTCATGTAGAACAGAATGCTGAGGTTCAAAAAGGGTGAATGACAAAACTGAGTCTAAAATATTAGCATCAACGGTATGGCTTTTTATATATTGACTTCCGTTTTGCTCTAAGGCAAAGCATTTTGAAATTATATTAATTGTGTGTAAGTTAACCTTTGAAGAATGTATTCTTAATTCTATATGTATTTTTTAAATCATGTTATATTATCTGAAGCTGAAAAACTTATTCTCAAATAGTTGAAACTTATTTCTCACAGGTAGAAATCCATTCATTTAATTAATAAAATATTGAATAATTATTAATAGTTAATAAGTTAAAAATATGTGGCTATTATTATAAATATATCAGTTTAATACTATAACCCTAAATAATTTATCTCCTGAAATTCTAAAAATATTTTTAGAAACAAAAAGAGTATCATATCTTAACTTCTTTATATCTCAGTTATCACATTTCTTAGGAAACCACATTATAAATATGCAATTTTAAAACTAACTTCCCTTAAGATACATATGTAAATGATATGGTTGCTAATCAAATCAGACTTCATCCATTATTTCTTGTTGCATAACAATTTAAAGCATAATTTTGTTTTATATATCAACAACATTTTCATTCTGGGAAATAGCTTCATAATATATACTAAGACCATATAAAATGAATTATTATTGCAACTAAGCGTGCACTGTGAAATGGCTTAGCAAAACAATAGCTTGCATACCATATTCTTGTCCTGCTTAACAACTGCAATAAAATAGAAATGATAAGGCCATAAAGAACAGTGTAGAATTAGAAACAGTAATCACTGTGCATTACATTGCCATTTGATATGATGAACTGTAGCTTGCTGACTGTAATCTTAATGAGGATTACAGTAGAGATATTAAAATATATATGTGGCCTTCTATTAACAATAAGACACTCAAATGTATTTTTTTGCATCTATATTTCCATGCTACATTGTAAAGGCTGTTATTTTAATTAACAGGACTTTGAAAATCCATTTGATTAGAAATTTGAATGCCAAGTTAAACCATCAATAAAATTAATCAGAAACAACATACTGAGCAAATGCAGAAAATTTCAATGGTTTTCAATTTGTATTGTGAAGGCAAATTAAATTTAACTGAAAAGATGTATCATCTTGTACTGACATTCAGAAAACTATCCAAGACTTAGCCATTGGCTCACCAGCTGGATAACTTGCTTTTATGAGCATCTATTCTCACAAGATGAGCAGGACATGTAGTTGTGTTTAAAAACTCAAGCAATCATATAATTAGTGCTATATATTTTCTGCCTTGCTATCAAAGAATCTAAATGTATCTTATTATTTAGGACTCTTTCAGTTAAATGTGTCAGAGATCCTAATCTAACTAGGGCTAAAGTTTGAAGGAAAGGGATTGGGTTTTTGAAGGAAAGGGGTTGAGTTTCTCTTATTCTGTAGACTGCTTATTGATAATTTATTTTGCTGTGCAGAAGTTCTTTAGTTTAATAAGGTCCCTGTGTTAGTTGGCTTTGTGTCACTATAAAGACATACTTAAGGGTGGATAATTTATAAAGAAAAGAGGATTAACTGGCTCATGATTCTACAAGCTATACAAGAAGAAGCATGGTTCCAGAATCTGCTCAGCTTCTGCTGAGGGCTCAGGAAGCTTTCAATCGTGGTGAAAAGTGAAGAAGGGGCAGGATTGTCACACCGTGAGAGTGAAAGGAAGAGAGAGAAGGAAGAGATGTTATACATTTTAAAACAACCAGATCATGCATGAACTAACAGAACAAGAATTCACTCATCATCAAGGGGATAGTGCTAAGCTTCTCAGGAGGCATCCATGCCCATGACAATACCTGCCACTAGGCTCCACCTTAAACATTGGGGATTATATTTCAACATGAAATTTTGAGGAGACAAACATCCCAACAATATTAGTTCCACTTGTTAATATTTGTCTCTATTGGAATTGCTTTTGGGGATGCAGCCCCCCAATTTTTTGCATACAAGGATGTGAAGAAGGGTATTGCCTAGGTTTTCTTCTAGGATTCTTATTGTTTGAGGTCTTACATTTAAATCTTTAATCCATCCTGAGTTAATTTCTGTATATGGTGAAAGGTAGGAGTCCAGTGTCATTCTTCAGCTTGTGGCTATCCAGTTATTCCAGCAACATTGATTGAATAGGGGGTCCTTTCTCCATTTCTTGCTTTTCTCAGCTTTGTTAAATAGCAGATGGTTGCAGGTTTGTAGCTTTATTTCTAGGTTCTCCATTATGTTCTATTGGTCTATGTGTCTGTTTTTGTACCAGTACCAAGCTGTATTGGTTAGCGTAGCCTTATAGCATAGCTTGAAGTCAGGTAGTGTGATACTTCTCTGGCTTTGTTCTCTTGGGTTAGGATTCCTTCAGCTATCTGGGTTCTCTTTTGGTTTATATGAATTTTAGAATAGATTTTTCTAATTCTGTGAAAAATGTCATGGTAGTTCGATAGGAATAGCATGGAATCTGTAAATTAGTTTAGGCAGTATGGCCATTTTAACAACATTGATTTCTTTAACCCATGAGTATGAAATGCTTTTCCCTTTATTTTTGTCATCTCTGATTTCTTTGAGCATTGATTTGTAATTCTCTGTGTAGAAATCTTTCACCTATTGGGCTATCTGTATTCCTAGGTATTTATTTTTTATTTATGATTATTATAAATTGGATTGTGTACTTGATTTGGCTCTCAGATTGAACATTATTGGTATAGAAATATTACTAATTTTTGTACATACATTTTGTATCCTGGAACTTTACTGAAGTCATCCACCAGTTCTAGAAGCCTTTTGGTAGAGTCTTTAGGGTTTTCTAGGTATAGAATCATATCGTCAGTGAAGAGAGATAGGTTGATATATTCTTTTCATTTTTGGATGCCTTTTCTTTCTTCCTCTTGTCTGATTGCTCTGGCTTGGATTTCCAGGACTATGTTGATAGGAGTAGTTGGAATTGATATCCTTGCCTTGTTCTGATTCTCAAGAGAATGCTTCCAGCTTTCACTCATTCAGTATGATACTGGCTATGGGTTTGTCATAGATAGCTCTTATCATTTTGAGGTTATGATAGCTCTTATTATTTTGAGGTATGCCCCTTTGATGCCTAGTTTCTTGAGGGTTTTGTCATAAATGTATATTAAATTGTATTGAAAGATTTTTCTGCATCCATTGAGATGATCATATATTTGTTTTCAATTGTTTATGTGGTGAATCACATTTATTGATTTGTGTATGTTGAACCTGCCTTGCATTTCATGAATAAAGCCCACTTGATTGTGGTTTATTATCTTTTTGATGTGGTGTTGGATTAAGTTTGATAGTATTTTGTTGAGGATTTTTGATCCTGTGTTCACAAGGGATATTGATCTGAAGTTTTAGTGTTCTGTTATGTTGTAGCCAGATTTTGGTATCAGGCTGATTTTGGCCTCATAGAGTCAGGGGGGAGCCTCCCTCTTCAATTTTCTGAAGTTTTTTCAGTAGGAGTAGTATCTAGGTATCTAGATAGTTTGCTGGGTAAAATGGTACAACTATTTTTAGTTCTTTGACAAATATCCATACTGTTTTCCATACAGACAATACTAATTTAGATTCCCACCAACAGTGTATAGGCATTCCTTGTTCCTCATAGCCTCACTAGCATCTGCTATTTTCTAACTTTTTATAGAATAGCCATTGTGACTGGTGTAATACTGTATCACACTGTGGTTTTCATTTGCATTTCTGTGATGATGAGTGATGTGGAGCATTTTTTCATATGTTTGTTGGTCACTTGTATGTCTTATTTTGAGAAATGTCTATTTATGGCGTTTGGCCACTTTTTAATAGGTTTATTTGATTTTCTTTTCTGGAGTTGTTTGAATTTATCCTAGATTCTGGATATTTGTACTTTCTCAGATGCATGGTTTGCAAGTATTCACTTTCATTCTGGAGGTTGTCTATTTACTATGTTAATTATTTCTTTTGATGGGCAGATATTGTCTAGTTTAATTAGATGTGCAGAAACTTTTTGATTTGATTAAGTCCAATTTGTCTATTTTTATTTTTGTTGCATTTGCTTTTGCGATCTTAGTCATAAAGTTGTTGCCTAGGCCAATGTCCTGAAGAGTGTTTTCTAGGTTTCCTTTGGGGATTTTTACAGTTTCAGGTCTTACATTTAAGCCTTTAATCCACTGTGAGTTAATTCTGCATATGGTAAGAATTAGAGATCCAGTTTAATTCTGCCACACATGGCTATTCAGTTTTCCCAGCACCGTTTACTACATATGGTATCCTTTCCCACTGTACATTTTTTTTTTTTTTGATGAAAGTCAGTTGGTTGTAGGTATGTGGCTTTATTTCTGGATTCTCTATTCTGTTACATTGATCTATGTGTCTATGCTCATATCAGTACAATGCTGTTTTGGTTACAATAGCCTTGTAATATAATTTAAAGTTAGCTAACGTGATGCATCCAGCTTTGTTCTTTTTGCTTATGATTTCTCTGGCTCTTTACGTTCTTTTTTGGTTCCATATGAATTTTAGGATTTTTTTTTTCTAATTCTATGAACAATAGCATTGGTAATTTGACAGGAATTGCCTTGAATCTGTAAATTGCTTTAAGCAGTATGGTCATTTTAATAATATATCCTTTTAAAAAGTGAGCGTGGGATGTTTTTTTCATTTGTGTCATCTACAATTTCAGCAGTGCTTTGTGGTACACATTGAAGAGCTCTTTCATTTCCTTGGTTAAATGTATTCCTATGCATTTTATTTTGTGGCTATTATAAATAGGATTGAGTTTTTTTATTATACTCTAGTTCTAGGATACATGTGCAGAATGTGCAGGTTTGTTACATAAGCATACACATGCTGTGGTGGTTTGCTACACCCACCAACCAGCCATCTACATTAGGTATTTCTCCTAATGCTATCCCTCCCTTAGCCCCCCACCCCTGACAGGCTCTGGTGTGTGATGTTCCCTTCCTCGTGTCCATGTGTTCTCATTGTTAAACTCCCACTTATGAGTGAGAACATGCGGTGTTTGGTTTTCTGTTGCTGTGTTAGTTTGCTGAGAATGATGTTTCTAGCTTCATCCCTGTCCCTGCAAAGGTCATGAACTCATCCTTTTTTATGGCTGCACAGTATTCCCTGGTGTATATATGCCACATTTTCTTTATCCAGTCTATCATTGATGGGCATTTGGGTTGGTTCCAAGTATTTGCTATTGTGAACAGTGCTGCAATAAACATACGTGTGCATGTGTCTTTATAGTAGAATGATTTATAATCCTTTGGGTATATACCTAGTAATGGGATTGCTGGGTCAAATGGTATTTCTGGTTCTAGATCCCTAAGGAATCACCACACTGGTTTCCACAATGGTTGAACTAATTTACACTCCCACCAACAGTGTAACAGCATTTCCATAGTTAGGGTTGAGTTCTTGATTTTGTTCTCAGCTTTAATGATCTTGTTTTATGAAAATGCCACTGATTTTTATATGTTGATTTTGTACCCTGAAGTCATCATTTTCAAGTTTAGGAGTCTTTTGGAGGAGTGCTTAGGGTTTTCTAGGTATAAGATTATGTCATCTGTAGAAAGAGATAACCTTATGTCATCTTTTCCAACTTTGATGCCTTTTGTTTCTTTCTCTTGACTGTTCGCAATGGCTAGGACTTCCAATACCACATCGAATAGGAGTAGTGAAAATGGGTATTTTGTCTTGTTCTAGTTCTGGGAAATGCTTCAACTTTTCCCTATTTAGTGTGATGTTTGTTGTGGCTGCTTTTGCTGTATCCCAGGTGTTTTGGTATGTTGTGCCTGTAGTGCAACTCATTAACTTTTTTTTATTTCTGCCTTAATATTGTCATTTACTCAAAGATCATTCAGCAGCAAGTTGCTTAGTTTTCATAAATAAATAAATTTGAATAGCTTTTTTTTTTGAAACAAATCCTCACGCTGTCATCCAGGCTGTAATGCAGTGGCATGATCTTAGCTCACTGCAGCCTCAATCTTCTGTGCTCAACTGATCCTCTGGCCTCAGCTTCGCAAGTAGTTGGGACTACAGTCATGTGCCACCATGCCCAGCTAACTGTTTTTAAATTTTCTTGTACAAAAAAATACAAAATGATGGGGTCTTGCTAGTCTAAAACCCCTGGCCACAAGTGATCCTCTCAGCTCAGCCTCCCAAACAACTGTGATTATAGGCATGAGTCACCATGCTCAGCCACATTTGTGGAGTTTTGAGAGTTTTTCTTGGCATTGATTTCTAACTTTATATCACTATGGTCCAAAGAGATACTTAATACAATTTCATTTTTTTTTAATTTATTGAAACTTGCCTTATGGCCAAACATAGTATCTATTTGGGAGAATGTTCCATGCACAGATGAGAAAAGTGTATATTCTAAAGTTTTTGAGTAGAATGAATGGTAAATGTCTGTTAGGTACATTTTGTCTAGAATCTAGTATAATTCCAGTTTCTTTGTTGATTTTCTGCCTTGTTGATCTGTCTAGTGCTGTTACTAGTGTGTTGAAGTCTTTTGCTATTATTGCATTGCTGTTTATCTCTTTTCTTAGGTCTAGTAGTATTTGTTTTAAGAATATGGGTGCTCCTGTGTTGCATGCATATATATTTTTAGGATAGTAATATCTTGTTGAATTGAAATTGTCATTATTGTATATTGACTTGCTTGTCTGAACTCAACCTCCAGGCTAACAGTTGGCTCTGATAGCCAAGAGCTGCCTGTGGCACAATCAGATGGGTATGAGCTTGATCTTTCTTTAATAAGATGTGCTCTCTGGTGCTTCAGGTGATGGGTTGGTCTGTAGAATGCCCAGTGACCTGAGTTCCCTGTTCAGTCCACTGTCAGGAGGACAAAGCTGGGCAGAGTCATACCAGTGAGTTTTCCCATAAATGTCCCAATGACAAGTGTAGGCACCAGTCCTCTTAGGGGTGGCTGGGGGAAATCCTGGTGAAATATGCTGAGGTCACCTCGGAAGGAGGAAGGCAGCACCGATTCCACTTTTTCTAAAAACGTTTTTGTGTAAAGCAATTTCTCTTTCCTCTGAAACACCTATGGAATTTGAATATCTCTAATACCTTTAGTTACACTGTAGTCCTTAACATCATCTCCACTAATTCTACAATCTTCATAATCATTCAGGACTTGAACAACTGCCTGTATTACTTATGATGTAGCTCCCTATATAAGGCCTTGAATATTCAATACAAGATTGATGAATCAACGAAAGCATTAACCAACTGAAACATTGATATTTGTAAGATGGTATTATTCTTTATATATTCTTACTATGTGGCATTGTGGTTAACTTTTTTTTTTTTTTTGAGACGGAGTCTCGCTCTGTCACCCAGGCTGGAGGGCAGTGGTACGATCTCAGCTCACTGCAAGCCTTGCCTCCCAGGTTCACACCATTCTCCTGCCTTGGCCTCCTGAGCAGCTGGGACTACAGCTGCCTGCCACCACGCCTGGCTAATTTTTTGTATTTTTAGTAGAGACAGGGTTTCACCGTGTTCGCCAGGATGGTCTCAATCTCCTGACCTCGTGATCTGCCTACCTCGGCCTCCCAAAGTGCTAGGATTACAGGCATGAGCCACGGCGCCTGGCCTTGTCATTAGCTTTTTTAAATCAACATTTTATTCTTTTAAAATATCACACGAAATTTAGAAGTCTGCTTCTCTCTGCAATTAGTTCAGTACTTTACTTTTTACCTTTTAGCCTCTTACCTGACCCATCGATCCTGCTGTAATCAGATTTAAGTCTTCTCTGGCTACAGATCCCAATATACACTAAATGTTAACATCTCACAGGTATTCAGCAACTTCAGACAACATATTAAAATGACAAAACACAATCATTTTTGTCTACATTCTAAAATTCACTTGATATAATTGAATTGTAGAAATAAAGGTGAAAACACATTCAGTACATGTTACATCAAAGAAATGTAGATAAATATAATGAGTATTTGACAGTACTTTCAAGGAAACCTTAGCATGATTCAGAGAAAATGTTTACTATTTGGACGTAGTGACCTAAATGAAATGCTCGCTTTTTTGATGCCTGCTCTTTATCCTATGTCATGTCACCATTGTTATCAGAACGGCACTTATTTATTGCTCATCCAGAAAAAGATACAATTAACATTGACAACTTAAAATATATGTCCTTCTATTTTGCACAGTAAATTTTGCAAAATATGCATTACTCCTTTTATGCCAATGGTTTCTGAACTCAAACTAGTAATCTGTCATTTTAATGACATTTGAGCTGTCAAAATAATAAGCATTTAATATAAATATTGAAGCTGCTGCTAGAACCCTAAAACAAAGGATTGCTGTAGCAGAATAATTTTCAAAACTCAGATAATAGACATAATAACATACACAGACCAAAAAACAACATTTGAAATTTTTTTCTTGGAAAACAGGGAGGATGTATACATATATGTAAAACAATATTTTCACAGGATAAATCCAAGGTTGATAGTCATAAAGAAGGCTATGTAAACATTACTTTTATTAAAATCGAGGCTTTAGATGTTAAAGGTGAAAAATAAAGTATCATATAATTTATGACCATAATGCAATATCACATAAAAGCTGTGTATGAAAGATAAAATTATTGTGTAAAAAGAACTAATTAAAATTTTATTTTACCAAGTTTAAACTGAGATACCAATTTAGTCTTCACTAATTTACTGGTTTTTTATTTATTTCACTGCAAAAGGGGTTAAAAATCCCTACATTGCTCCTTCATAGAAAGATTGTACATGCCCAACTCAATATATAGGGAAATGTTTTTAGGCTGTATAAAAGCAAGATACTAATTTTTATTTCTCAGATAGCAAATATATATATATAGCTACAATAATTCAGTAGCAATTTCAAGAATTAAAATTTAAGCATAGCTATCTATAGCTTATTTTGCTTATTTTCTTTCAAGTAGTCAGGTAATTTTACAAATAGCATATTTTTCCTAATAATTTGCATTAATTGAAAGAATTTTGAATAACATTTGTAGTATTGTTACATTCTATTGTTGTCTAACATATTTCTGATCATGTGAAATCTAACATAGAATATGCAAATCAATTAAATCTAAAATTTCTGTATTTACTGTGAGTAAACAAAAAATATTTCTCTGAAAATTTTTACAGTGCTTACTGAATGAGTACTATTTTCATTAAAATAAAATCAGTTTTCTGCTGCTGTGTGTAGCAGAGAAACTGGTAATAGGCTAGATCTGCTATAAACAAGTGAGAAACTGGATAAACCACTTTCCGATATTATACAAGAGACATTGAATGATGGGAGCCATTGACGAAACAGAAAGTTACATGGTGAGCCCGCGGATAATTTCAACTTTTAAAGGTTTATTTTATTGTTAATTAACACATAATAATGGTAAAAGCTTATAGAGTATGTCGTGATATTTCTAACATGTATACATTGTATAATGATAGAGTCAGGTTAATTAGGTTATCAATTACCTCAAATATTTATCATTTCTTTGTGGTAAGACCATTCAAAATCTTCTCTTCTAGATATTTTGAAATGTACAATATAATATTTGAACTATAATCACCCTACTATGTAATACAATACCAGGTCTTATTATTCCTATCTATCGTAATTTTTCACCCTTGACCAATTCTGGTGACCACTTACACTACTTTCTATTTCATTGGAACCAGATTTTTAAGTTTTGCAGCTGTGTGAGATTATGTGGTGTTTGTCTCTCTGTGCTGCCTTATTTCACTTAGGTTAATGTCCTCTGAGTTTATCCAGGTTGCTGCAAATGACAAGATTTTATTCCTTTTTGTGGCTGAACAGTGTTTCATTGTGTGTGTATATACATATACATATGTATGTGTGTATATATATATATATTTCTATGCATTCATTCATTGATGGACAATTAGGTTGCTCCATAGCTTGGCTATTGTGAATAGTGCTGCAATAAACATGGAAGTCCAGATATCTCTTTGACATAATGATTTCATCTCTTTTGGATAAACACACAGTAATAGGATTTCAGGATCCATATGGTAGTTCTACTTTTAATTTTTTGAAAATCACCATACTGTTTCTCATAATGGAAGTAATAATTTACATTCCTACCAATAGTATATGAGTTATTATATCTCCACGTTCATACCAGCACTTGTTATTTTTTTGTCTTTTTAAATCTGAATAATAGACATTTGGACAGATGTGAAGGGATATTTGGTTGTGGTTTTGAAATTTATCTCCCTGATGATTAGCGACTGATATGGTTTGGGTCTTTGTCCCCACCTAAATCTCATCTTGAATTGTGATAATCCCCACATGTCAAGGGCAGGACAAAGTGGAGATGATTGAATTATGGGGATGGTTACCCCACTCTCCCCATGCTGTTTTCGTGATAGTGAGTGAATTCCAACAAGATCTGATGGTTTTACAAGGGGCTTCCCCCTTTGCTCAGCACCGCACTCTTCTGCTGCCTTGTGAAAAAGGACCGATTTGATTCCCCTTCCACCATTATTGTAAGTTTCCTGAGGCCTCGCCCGGCAGGTGGAACTGCAAGTCAATTATAACCCTCTTTCCCTTGTAAATTACCCAGTCTTAGGTATAGCAGCATGAGAATCAACTAATACAGTGATGCTAACCATTTTTTCATAAACTTGCTGCTCATTTGCATGTCTGCTTTTGAGAAATGTCTATTTATTTTGCCTATTTTAAAATCAGAGTGTTTGTTTGCAATTGATTTGTTTGAATTCCTATATATTCTAGATATTAACCTCCTGTAAGATGCATAATTTGCAAATATTTTCTCCCATTTTATAGGTTGTCATTAACTCTGTTGATGTTTTCTTTGTTGTGTACAAGCTGTTTAGTTTTATATAATCTTATTTCCTTAGTTTTGCTTTCTTTGCCTGTGCTTTTGAGTTATTATACAAATATTCTTGGCCAGACCAATTACGTGAAGCACTTTTCACATGTTTTCTTCCAATAGTTTTATAGTTTTTGCATCTTATATTTAAGTATTTAATTCATTTTGAGTTGACTTAAGTATATTTTGGGAGATAGGGGCTTGTTTCATTCTTCTGCATGAGAATATCCAGTTTTCATAGCACCATTTATTGAAGAGACTGTTTTTACTCCAATGTGTATTTTTGTTGCCTCTTTCAAAAATCAATTGGTTGTATGAGTATGGATTGATTTCTGGGTTCCCCATTCTGTTCCATTGGTCTATATGACTATTTTGCTGATGCCATGCTGTTTTGGTTACTATGGCTTTGTAATATGTTTTGAAGTCAGATAGTGTGACACCACAAGTTTTGTTCTTTTTGCTCAATATAGCTTTGGTTATCTGGGGTCTTCTGTGGTTCCACAGAAACTTTAGAATTTTTTTTTCTATTTCTGCAAAAAATGTCATTGGTATTTTGATGGGGATTTAACTGAATCTGTAGTTGGCTTTGACTAGTGTGGAGATTTTAACAATATTCCTTCTTCCAAACCATGAAGAAATAATATCTTCTCACTTATTTATATAGTCTACATTTTCTTTCATCAATACTCAGCTTTCATTGTATATATCATTTACTACCTTGGTTAAATTTATTCACAGGTAATTTTTTGTAGTAATAGTAAATGAAATTGCTTTCTTGATTTTTGTAAAATTTTTTTTATTATACTTTAAGTTTTAGGGTACATGTGCACATTGTGCAGGTTAGTTACATATGTATACATGTGCCATGCTGGTGCGCTGCACCCACTAACTCGTCATCTAGCATTAGGTATATCTACCAATGCTATCCCTCCCCCCTCCCCCCACCCCACCACAGTCCCCAGAGTGTGATATTCCCCTTCCTGTGTCCATGTGATCTCATTGTTCAATTCCCATCTATGAGTGAGAATATGCGGTGTTTGGTTTTTTGTTCTTGCGGTAGTTTACTGAGAATGATGATTTCCAATTTCATCCATGTCCCTACAAAGGACATGAACTAATCATTTTTTATGGCTGCATAGTATTCCATGGTGTATATGTGCCACATTTTCTTAATCCAGTCTATCATTGTTGGACATTTGGGTTTGTTCCAAGTCTTTGCTATTGTGAATAATGCCACAATAAACATACGTGTGCATGTGTCTTTATAGCAGCATGATTTATAGTCATTTGGGTATATACCCAGTAATGGGATGGCTGGGTCAAATGGTATTTCTAGTTCTAGATCCCTGAGGAATCGCCACACTGACTTCCACAATGGTTGAACTAGTTTACAGTCCCACCAACAGTGTAAAAGTGTTCCTATTTCTCCACATCCTCTCCAGCACCTGTTGTTTCCTGACTTTTTAATGATCACCATTCTAACTGGTGTGAGATGGTATCTCATTGTGGTTTTGATTTGCATGTATCTGATGGCCAGTGATGGTGAGCATTTTTTCATGTGTTTTTTGGCTGCATAAATGTCTTCTTTTGAGAAGTGTCTGTTCATGTCCTTTGCCCACTTTTTGATGGGGTTATTTGTTTTTTTCTTGTAAATTTGTTTGAGTTCATTGTAGATTCTGGATATTAGCCCTTTGTCAGATGAGTAGGTTGCAAAAATTTTCTCCCATTTTGTAGATTGTCTGTTCACTTTGATGGTAGTTTCTTTTGTTGTGCAGAAGCTCTTTAGTTTAATTAGATCCCATTTGTCAATTTTGTCTTTTCTTGCCATTGCTTTTTGTGTTTTAGACATGAAGTCCTTGCCCATGCCTATGTCCTGAATGGTAATGCCTAGGTTTTCTTCTAGGGTTTTTATGGTTTTAGGTCTAACGTTTAAGTCTTTAATCCATCTTGAATTGATTTTTGTATAAGGTGTAAGGAAGGGATCCAGTTTCAGCTTTCTACATGTGGCTAGCCAGTTTTCCCAGCACCATTTATTAAATAGGGAATCCTTTCCCCATTGCTTGTTTTTCTCAGGTTTGTCAAAGATCAGATACTTGTAGATACGCAGCATTATTTCTGAGGGCTCTGTTCTGTTCCATTGATCTATATCTCTGTTTTGGTACCAGTACCATGCTGTTTTGGTTACTGTAGCCTTGTAGTACAGTTTGAAGTCAGGTAGTGTGAGGCCTCCAGCTTTGTTCTTTTGGCTTAGGCTTGCTTTGCGATGCGGGCTCTTTTTGGGTTCCATATGAACTTTAAAGTAGTTTTTTCCAGTTCTGTGAAGAAAGTAATTGGTAGCTTTATGGGGATGGCACTGAATCTGTAAATTACCTTGGGCAGTATGGCCATTTTCACGATATCGATTCTTCCTACCCATGAGCATGGAATGTTCTTCCATTTGTTTGTATCCTCTTTTATTTCCTTGAGCAGTGGTTTGTAGTTCTCCTTGAAGAGGTCCTTCACATCCCTTGTAAGTTGGATTCCTAGGTATTTTATTCTCCTTGAAGCAATTGTGAATGGGAGTTCCCTCACGATTTGGCTCTCTGTTTGTCTGTTATTGGTGTATAAGAATGCCTATGGTTTTTTTACATTGATTTTGTATCCTGAGACTTTGCTGAAGTTGCTTATCAGCTTAAGGAGATTTCGGGCTGAGACAATGGGGTTTTCTACATATACAATCATGTCGTCTGCAAACAGGGACAATTTGACTTCCTCTTTTCCTAATTGAATACCCTTTATTTCCTTCTCCTGCCTAATTGCCCTGGCCAGAACTTCCAACACTATGTTGAATAGGAGTGCTGAGACAAGGGCATCCCTGTCTTGTGCCAGTTTTCAAAGGGAATGCTTCCAGTTTTTGCCCATTCAGTATGATATTGGCTGTGGGTTTGTCATAGATAGCTCTTATTATTTTGAAATACGTCCCATCAATACCTAATTTATTGAGAGTTTTTAGCATGAAGGGTTGTTGAATTTTGTCAAAGGCTTTTTCTGCATCTATTGAGATAATCATGTGGTTTTTGTCTTTGGCTCTACTTATATGCTGGATTACATTTATTGATTTGCATATATTGAACCAGCCTTGCATCCCAGGGATGAAGCCCACTTGATCTTGGTGGATAAGCTTTTTGATGTGCTGCTGGATTTGGTTTGCCAGTATTTTATTGAGGATTTTTGCATCAATGTTCATCAAGGATATTGGTCTAAAATTCTCTTTTTTGGTTGTGTCTCTGCCCGGCTTTGGTATCAGAATGATGCTGGCCTCATAAAATGAATTAGGGAGGATTCCCTCTTTTTCTATTGATTGGAATAGTTTCAGAAGGAATGGTACCAGTTCCTCCTTGTACCTCTGATAGAATTCGGCTGTGAATCCATCTGGTCCTGGACTCTTTTTGGTTGGTAAACTATTGATTATTGCCACAATTTCAGATCCTGTTATTGGTCTATTCAGAGATTCAACTTCTTCCTGGTTTAGTCTTGGGAGAGTGTATGTGTCGAGGAATTTATCCATTTCTTCTAGATTTTCTAGTTTATTTGTGTAGAGGTGTTTGTAGTATTCTCTGATGATAGTTTGTATTTCTGTGGGATCGGTGGTGATATCCCCTTTATCATTTTTTATTGTGTCTATTTGATTCTTCTCTCTTTTCTTCTTTATTAGTCTTGCTAGTGGTCAATCAATTTTGTTGATCCTTTCAAAAAACCAGCTCCTGGATTCATTAATTTTTTGAAGGGTTTTTTGTGTCTCTATTTCCTTCAGTTCTGCTCTGATTTTTGTTATTTCTTGCCTTCTGCTAGCTTTTCAATGTGTTTGCTCTTGCCTTTCTAGTTCTTTTAATTGTGATGTTAGGGTGTCAATTTTGGATCTTTCCTGCTTTCTCTTGTGGGCATTTAGTGCTATAAATTTCCCTCTACACACTGCTTTGAATGTGTCCCAGAGATTCTGGTATGTTGTGTCTTTGTTCTCGTTGGTTTCAAAGAACATCTTTATTTCTGCCTTCATTTCGTTATGTATCCAGTAGTCATTCAGGAGCAGGTTGTTCAGTTTCCATGTAGTTGAGTGGTTTTGAGTGAGATTCTTAATCCTGAGTTCTAGTTTGATTGCACTGTGGTCTGAGAGATAGTTTGTTATAATCTCTGTTCTTTTACATTTGCTGAGGAGAGCTTTACTTCCAAGTATGTGGTCCATTTTGGAATAGGTGTGGTGTGGTGCTGAAAAAATGTATATTCTGTTGATTTGGGGTGGAGAGTTCTGTAGATGTCTATTAGGTCCACTTGGTGCAGAGCTGAGTTCAATTCCTGGGTATCCTTGTTGACTTTCTGTCTCGTTGATCTGTCTAATGTTGACAGTGGGGTGTTAAAGTGTCCCATTATTAATGTGTGGGAGTCTAAGTCTCTTTGTAGGTCACTCAGGACTTGCTTTATGAATCTGGGTGCTCCTGTATTGGGTGCATATATATTTAGGATAGTTAGCTCTTGTTGAATTGATCCCTTGACCATTATGTAATGGCCTTCTTTGTCTCTTTTGATCTTTGTTGGTTTAAAGTCTGTTTTATCAGAAACTAGGATTGCAACCCCTGCCTTTTTTTGTTTTCCATTGGCTTGGTAGATCTTCCTCTATCCTTTTATTTTGAGCCTATGTGTGTCTCTGCACGTGAGATGGGTTTCCTGAATACAGCACACTGATGGGTCTTGACTCTTTATCCAATTTGCCAGTCTGTGTCTTTTAATTGGAGCATTTAGTCCATTTATATTTAAAGTTAATATTGTTATGTGTGAATTTGATCCTGTCATTATGGTGTTAGCTGGTGATTTTGCTCGTTAGTTGATGCAGTTTCTTCCAAGTCTCGTTGGTCTTTACATTTTGGCATGATTTTGCAGCGGCTGGTACCAGTTGTTCCTTTCCATGTTTAGCGCTTCCTTCAGGAGCTCTTTTAGGGCAGGCCTGGTGGTGACAAAATCGGTCAGCATTTGCTTGTCTGTAAAGTATTTTATTTCTCCTTCACTTATGAAGCTTAGTTTGGCTGGATATGAAATTCTGGGTTGCAAATGCTTTTCTTTAAGAATGTTGAATATTGGCCCCCACTCTCTTCTGGCTTGTAGGGTTTCTGCCGAGAGATTCGCTGTTAGTCTGATGGGCTTCCCTTTGAGGGTAACCCGACCTTTCTCTCTGGCTGCCCTTAACATTTTTTCCTTCATTTCAACTTTGGTGAATCTGACAATTATGTGTCTTGGAGTTGCTCTTCTCCAGGAGTATCTTTGTGGCGTTCTCTGTATTTCCTGAATCTGAACGTTGGCCTGCCTTGCTAGATTGGGGAAGTTCTCCTGGATAATATCCTGCAGAGTGTTTTCCAACTTGGTTCCATTCTCCCCATCACTTTCAGGTACACCAATCAGACGTAGATTTGGTCTTTTCACATAGTCCCATATTTCTTGGAGGCTTTGCTCATTTCTTTTTATTCTTTTTTCTGTAAACTTCCCTTCTCACTTCATTTCATTCATTTCATCTTCCATTGCTGACACCCTTTCTTCCAGTTGATCACATCGGCTCCTGAGGCTTCTGCATTCTTCACGTAGTTCTCAAGCCTTGGTTTCCAGCTCCATCAGCTCCTTTAAGCACTTCTCTGTATTGGTTATTCTAGTTATACATTGTTCTAAATTTTTTTCAAAGTTTTCAACTTCTTTGCCTTTGGTTTGAATGTCCTCCCGTAGCTCAGAGTAATTTGATTGTCTGAAGCCTTCTTCTCTCAGCTCGTCAAAGTCATTCTCTGTCCAGCTTTGTTCCGTTGCTGGTGAGGAACTGCGTTCCTTTGGAGGAGGAGAGGCGCTCTGCGTTTTAGAGTTTCCAGTTTTTCTGTTATGTTTTTTCCCCATCTTTGTGGTTTTATCTACTTTTGGTCTTTGATGATGGTGATGTACAGATGGGTTTTTGGTGTGGATGTCCTTTCTGTTTGTTAGTTTTCCTTCTAACAGACAGGACCCTCAGCTGCAGGTCTGTTGGAATACCCTGCAGTGTGAGGTGTCAGTGTGCCCCTGCTGGGGGGTGCCTCCCAGTTAGGCTGCTCGAGGGTCAGGGGTCAGGGACCCACTTGAGGAGGCAGTCTGCCTGTTCTCAGATCTCCAGCTGCGTGCTGGGAGAAGCACTGCTCTCTTCAAAGCTGTCAGACAGGGACATTTAAGTCTGCAGAGGTTACTGCTGTCTTTTTGTTTGTCTGTGCCCTGCCCCCAGAGGTGGAGCCTACAGAGGCAGGCAGGCCTCCTTGAGCTGTGGTGGGCTCCACCCAGTTCGAGCTTCCAGGCTGCTTTGTTTACCTAAGCAAGCCTGGGCAATGACGGGCGCCCCTCCCCCAGCCTCGCTGCCGCCTTGCAGTTTGATCTCAGACTGCTGTGCTAGCAATCAGCGAGACTCCGTGGGCGTAGGACCCTCTGAGCCAGGTGCACGATATAATCTCATGGTGCGCCGTTTTTTAAGCAGGTCCGAAAAGCGCAATATTTGGGTGGGAGTGACCCAATTTTCCAGGTGTGTCCGTCACCCCTTTCTTTGACTCGGAAAGGGAACTCCCTGACCCCTTGCGCTTCCCAAGTGAGGCAATGCCTCGCCCTGCTTTGGCTCGCGCACAGCGCGCGCACCCACTGACCTCAGCCCACTGTCTGGCACTCCCTAGTGAGATGAACCCGGTACCTCGGATGGAAATGCAGAAATCACCTGTCTTCTGTGTCGCTCACGCTGGGAGCTGTAGACCAGAGCTATTCCTATTTGGCCATCTTGGCTCCTCCCCCGCTTTCTTGATTTTTTTTTAGATACTTTACTATTAGCATAGAGAAATGCTACTGAATTTTGTGTGTTAATTTTGTACACTGAAATTTACTGAATACATTTATTAGTTTTAATTTTTTGTGTGGAATATTTAGTGTTTTGTATATATAAAATCATGTATTCTACCAACAGGGATAATTTAATTTTCTCCTTTCCAATTTGGATGCACTTTATTTCTTTTTCCTTGCTTAATTACCCTGGCTAGGACTTCTAGAACTATGTTGACTGAAAGTCGTTTCTTGTTCCTGAACTTCAAAGAAAAGCTTTCAACTTTTACCCATTCAGGATATTAGCTGTAGGTTTGCCACGTAGGGCCTGTATTACATAGAGATAGATCTTTACTATACTTAATTGGTTGAGAGTTTTCAATCATGAGAGGGTGCTGAATTTTATCAAATGATTTTTGTGCATTTATTGAAACGATTATGTATTGCTGGTTCTTGACTCTGTTGATGTGATGTATCATATTTATTGATTTGCATATGTGAATCATCCTTGCATCCCTGGAAGAAATCCCAATTCATTATGGTGAATAATGACTTTAATGTGCTTTTGATTTTCATTTGCTAGTATTCTGTTAAGAATTTTTACCATTATGTTGATCAAGGGAATTGGCCTGTACTTTTCTTTCTTTACTGTATCCTTGTCTGGTTCTGATATTAGGGTGATGCTGGCCTCATGAAATGAATTTGAAAGACTTTGAAACAACTATATGCCAAAAAAATTGAGAAACCTAGAAGTGGTTATATAAAAATGGTATTGGTTTTTTAAATGTTTTCTAAAATGCAGCAGTGAAATTATCAAGTCTTGGGTTTTTCTTTGCTGATAAACTTTTTATTACTGATTTATTCTTATTAGTTGTTATTGTTCTGTTTAGATTTTCTATTTCTTGCTGACTCTATTTTGGTAGGTTGTATATGTTCAGGAATGTATACATTTCTTCTAGGTTTCTCAATTTGTTGGCATATAGATTTTTATAATAGTTTCTTTGTGTTCCTGTGCTATCAGTTTGAATACCTTCTTTTTCATCTCTGATTGCATTTATTTGAAAATTATCCATATTTTTAGTTTAGTTAAAAGAGTCAATTTTATCTTTTTTTGGAAAAAACTGTTTTATTTGCTTTCCTTTATTAACTTCTATTTTGTGTATTTCTGCTGTGATCTTTATTATTTCTTTTATTATAGTTATTTTGGATTAACTTTGCTCTGGCCTTTCTAGTTCTTGGATGTGCAATGTTAGGTTGTTTATTGAAGATCTTTCTAATTTTTTTGATGCAGACATTTATTGCTATAAACTTTCGTCATAGAACTTCTGTGTCTATAAGGTTCATTTGAGTTAGGATACAGTTTAAATCCATTTTTTTTATTGTTGATTCTATGTCTGGATGATCTGTCCATTACTGAATGTGGTTGTTGAACTTCCCTACTATTACTGCATTGAAGTGTATCTCTCTCTTTAGTTAGCAAATATTTTAGTTATATTTGCTTCATATATTTTGGTGCTCTTGTGCTGGGTGCCAATATGTTTACAGTTTTTATAACCTCTTACTAAATTGGCCCCTTTATCATTATACAATGGTTACCTTTATCTGTTTTTACAGTTTTTGATTGAATTGTATTTTCTCTGATAAGTATAGCTATCCTCCTTTCTTTTGGTTTTAATTTGCATGATATATCATTTTCCTTCCCTTTACTTTCAGTTTATATGTACTCTTATAGTTGAAGTGAGTCTCTTGTAGGCAACATATAGTTGAGTCTTGTTATTTTAATCAACTCAGCCACTGTGTGTCTTTTAATTGAAGAATTTAAGCCATTTACATTCAAGGTTATTACTGATAGCTAAGAGCTTACTCCTGCCATTCTGTTGTTTTCTAAATATTTTGTAGAAAAAAATGTTTTTTTCTTCTTCTTCTGTTGTATAACTTTGTGATTAAGTGGTTTCCTGTAGTAGTAAGATTTGATTCTTTTCTCTTTCTCATTTGTGTATATATTGTAATTTTTTCCTTTGTGACTAATCTGGCACTTTCATGAAAAATTCTTATAGTTATGTAAGTATATTTTAAACTGATAAAATTAATTTTGATTCCATGCATATAATTCAGACATCTACCCCACCATAAAATTTATAATTTTGTTGCCATAATTTACATTTTTCATATCTTCTTGACAACTTATTGTAACTAGGATTATAGCTTACTATTTTGAAATTTAGCTTTTCTACTAGAGATTTGAAAGATTATATACTATACTACAAGGATAGTAATAGTGTATTATGAATTTGATTATGAGTTTATCTCTAAAAGTAAGGGTTATACTTTCATGTGATTTCATAGTAATAACTCCATTTTGCTTCTAGTTGGAGCAGTCTTTTAAGCATTTTGTTGCAAAGTCTGGTTTAGTGAAAAATTTCCTCAGCCTTCATTTGTTTAGAAAAGACTTTATTTCTTCATTTCTGAAAAATAACTGTACTGAATGGCAGGATTTTTTTTTCTTTCTTTGAATGTATAATCCCATTCTTTTGGCCTGCAAGTTTTCTGTTAAGAAATCTGCTGATAATCTAATGGGATTTCCTCATATTAGACTTGATGCTTTTATCTTGCTGCTCTTAGGATTCTCTTTGTCTTTCAGTTTGGTAGTATGATTATAATGTGCTTTAGAAAGAACCTCTTTTGTTTGGGATTCTTTTGAGTTTCATGGATTTTGATGTCCATATGTTTCTCAAGGCTTGGGAAGTTTTCATCTATTATTTTTTTAAATAAGATTTCTGTGCCTTCTTCCACCTGTTCTCTCTTTATAACTTCCATAATGCAAAAAACATGCTCACAGAATGGTGTCCCATATATCTTGTAGGTTTTCTTTGATTATTTTTTCTTCTTCTTTTTTCTTGACAGAATTATTCCAAAATATTTGTCATCAAGTTCTGAAACTTTTTTCTTCTCCTTGATATAGTCTGCTGTTGAAAGTCTCAGTTGCACTTTTCATTTTACTCACTGGGGCTTTTAACTCCAAATTTTTTTAATGATATTTCACTCTTTGGAATTTGTCATACAGAATAGTATTTCTCATTTTTTTCAAATTTTATATCTGTGCTTCCTTTATCTTGCTGAATTAAAAAAAATGTTATAATGAATTCCTTTTCAGGCAGTTAAAAGTTTTTCCATTCTCTGGGGTTAGTTACTGCAAAGTTATTATATTTATTTGGTGCTATTCTGCATCCCTGATTTTTAATTTTTCTTGTGTCTCTGTTGATGTCTGTACATCTAGTGGAACAGTCACCTTTTCTTATATTTTAGAGTATCTTTCACAGGGAAAAATTTTCACTTGCAGATGTGTCTTAGGGTGTCATTTAGGTAGGGTGGATTGCCTAGGTTCCAGGTGGGCACAGTATTGTAGTCTCCATGCAGTTTATTCAGCTATAGTCGTCATGCTTGTGAGTGCCTCAATTGCCTCAGCTGCAGCAGCTTGTAGTTTCTTAGACACAGCCTCCATGCTGGGCTGATTCACAGGTCAAATGTGGGTAGGGGCTGTTTGGTTATTTGATCAGGCATGGCTTGTCCGTTGAGGGTGAATGTACCAGGCTGTTCTGGGCGATGAACAGTAGTGAACACTTGTGGCAGAGAAAGGAGTACTTCACACATGAAGAGAAGCCTGAGTGGCACACTGCAGCATCCACTAGTGCCAAAGGATCCTGCTGCTACATGATAATTGTACTATTAGGTGGCTCTGAAGAAGGGTGGAAGGGAAATGTTACCAAAAGGCAGAGTTGCAGGCAATGCCCTTGTTGAATATCCACCTTGTTTGGAAAGGGAAATTGTCAGTGATTAGAACAATATATGAACACAGGGTAATGGTGACTGACTTGTTTGTTTGGCTAGAGTTCTGAAATGGGAGAGAGAGAAAAATTAGGAGGAGGAGGAATGGGAAAATAGCACATGGCATGGATGGACATATTAAGTGGGGAAGAAAACGTAAACATCTTTGCTTATTGACACTTTCCAGAGAGCAATCACCAGGAAGAGGTACTAAATGATCAGAATGAGTTGTCTCGTAAGTTTAAACTGTCATACCTTACTGCAGTACTGAATGCATAAGTAGTAATTGTGGCAGTACACATCAAGGCTATGTATGGGCCCAACATTATGGGTTTCCCTTAACCAAGGGATGGAAAAAACTGCTGCTGATGTCCATTACTTTAGAAAATCAATCAGTTACTTAGAGGCAAATTGATTACATTGAACCTGTTTCACACTGAAAGGAGCAGCAATTCATGTTGCCCCAAAATCTGCACAAATTCAGGGTATGGTTTTGTCTTTCCTTCATACAAGGCTTCAGCTAATACGCGTATCTGGGGATTCAACAGAATGTTCATTCCAGGTTGATAGTTATGTCCTTCTAAGATGCACTTGACATAATGACTTGGAGGCAATGCCTTGTAAAGATTATAAAACTGATATAAATGACTATCATGGCCTGTTGTGACTCAAAACGGTAGAATGCATAGATGAGAAAATGAAGAAGTAGAAGTGGGTTTATTGACTATCCCTTCCAATGATCCACTAGTGCATTTTTTTAAAAATAAACATATGCATTGAGTCAATTTCCAGAAATTTATCATTTTTGTCATGTTTATAAAGTTTTATCATTGCAGTTTGGAGAAAGATTTTGCCAAGCTCCTCGCAGAAATGTTGCTCTGCTTTTACATTTCTAAAGGAAAATTATTTTGAAACTATATTTTTGTAAACAGCCAAACTATCAATCAAATGTGAAGGCAAAATTAAGATTTTTTAAGGTATTTATAGAAGAAATGTTTTATCCACAAACTCTAAGCAAATTACTTGGTGATGAATTCAAGAAACACAAAGCATTATATTTAGAAAGAAGACATAAGGTACAATGAATACAACTGAAGAGAGTTGTGGAAAAAATGATGAATCATGAATGGATAAACCTGTGGAAAGCCTCAGAAAGTAACAAATCTAGACCAGAAATGAACGTGAGAGGTGGTGGAGAGAAGGATCTGTGCAGAGAATATCGTGTGACACAGATTTGTTAAATTTAAGGATATGTCAAAGGAAAATAGCACAAAAAGAGAAATGTATGTACAAATTCAAGGATCAACAAAATTAAACAAGAGTAGTATATATTATCAGGTATCATTTCACATTACAATAAAACTCTGATCACAATAATATAAAAAGTTATTGATTTTCAATTTTGACAGTTCAATTATATACAAAATTAGAAAATATAACTATGTTAGATTTGGGGAAGAAGTATTGCATGAGAGCTAAAATAATTATTAATGAAAATGATAAAGACACTTATTTTATAATTATTAGAATAAAATAAATGTTTCAGGAATATTACTTATCAATGGGAGGAACTAAAAATAATATTTTAGGAGGAAAGGAATGGAAGTCAAGGAAAATATACGTCACTTAACTAAATCTACATCGAAATAATTTGTCCACTGCATAGTATGTAACATTCAAATAACAACCAAAAAATTAACAACCAAAATAAAAACCAAAAAATTACAGAAGCATAAACCAGAATATACACTTAAAGAACTAAATGCAGTATTCTGGGGAGTGGAACTGGGAATCAGGTAGAGTGGGCAAAGGATTGGTACTTTTTACTATAAGTAATCAAATACTATATTTGTATTTGATATTAGAGTATTATGTTTTCAAAAATGTGTACACATGTTTTAATAATCAACAGTTGTAAAGCAACCCAAATTAACTAAATTTAGAAGAGGCATGCTGTCTAAAAAATATATCAATGAATGTTAAAATTGTGTCTGAGATTACGCTAGTGGTTAGGAGCACAGTGTTTGAAACCATGCTACCTATGATGAATCCAGGTTCTGCCATTTAGTGGTGTGACTATGTTCACATCATGTTAAATAAGTTATTGCAGTGAGTAAAGGAAAAAAAACACACAAATATGTAAGATTTAGAAAAAGAAAGAGAATGATTTAAAAGCAAACCTTTTAAAACAAATTGTTATTGCTAAATAATAATTTTCTTTTCCTTTTCCTGGTCATGTGTGTATCGTTATTTATCCTATTATCCTATTCCTTCTATTAAGTTTTCGTGTCTACTTTTACTGAAGGATGTTTTCTAGTGACTTTTTTTTTTTTGAGGCGGAGTCTTGCTCCGTTGCCCAGGCTGGAGTACAGTGGTGCTATCTCCACTCACTACAACCTCTGCCTTCCAGGTTCAAGGGATTCTCCTGCCTCAGCCTTCTGAGTAGCAGGGATTATAGGTGCCCATCAGAACACCCAGCTAAATTTTGTAGTTTTAGTAGAGATGGGGTTTCACCATGTTGGCCAGGCTGTTCTCGAACTCCTGACCTCAAGTGATCTGCCCACCTCGGCTTCCCAAAGTGCTGGGATTACAGGTGTGAGCCACCATGCTCGGTGGTTCTCTAGTGATTTTTAAAGATTTCTTTAAGAGCTAGTTCATAATAAGCCTAGTCTTTTTGCCACAACTTGTGAACAATTTGTGATTGCTAATACAGTGTAAGTCGACAGGAGTTTTGGGGCTTCTGAATTAAAATTAACACACTAATGATGATTATCTTTCAGTTAGGCCAGTGAATAAAATGGCTGTTCAGCAAAGTAGACGCTATTGTTAAATATACTCATTTTACTGACAATGGTGCTGTGATAGCTTTTAAATGACAGGAATCAACTTAAGAGTACACTGAGATAAAGGAATGGTAGATTAAAATGTGAAGAAACAATTAAAATGGAGCTTCTGTTAAGTTATTAATACACTGTAAGATTTGGAATAATTTCAGAAATATATTTAGGTAATGCTGTAAGTGGAGAGGATTAATTTTCTCATAATAATTTCAATTCAGATAGCTGACTTTGTCAGTGAAACTGACAATGCTTCTAATATTCTGTGATCTCTGCATCTCACAGAGACTTACAATAAAGACTAAGTTTAATTATAACTTTTTTTCCCTCTGACCTGGACATATTTTTATAAATTCATACTGTAATCAATTTCAGATATAAGTGCAATACTATGCATTTAAATATTCTACTCCTTTAATCCTGATCCATTGTCCTTAAAATAACCTTGGCAGCTTTTGCTTATTTTCCTTCTACATATTTTTTCCCCAGGAGCTTCTTTGTCCCTTAATATAAATAGACTTCTAGTGTCTTATTTCATCAGTGTACCAGACACATCCAGACATACTGACATTCTGATGTAAAAACAGGTTACACTCATATTCACATGCTGCAAACAATTGTGCTCATGCATTCTACCATAGAGGGTTATCATAAAATTTAAAGGAATAGAATATGTGAAAGCATTTTAAAAACTATGAACTATATACACTATGAGGAATTATCATTTAATTAATTTATTTAATTTTGATGCTTTAAGAAACGAATCCATCTTTCCAATACTGATGTTTGAGTATTGGTAAGGACAGGGCATTACTTGGCTTATAAGTTACTGCCAAAATTGAAAGAAAGATTCAAGATTTCAAACTTAAATTACTTGTGGCAATAAGTGTGAAATAGACTGAGGCTCTCTTTTCAAGCCATGATAAATATGCATAGGAGAGTATATTTTGCCTTCTCTCTCTTCTCACAGATCAGGCATAAAATGGATACAGGCATGTTGATAGGCATCTGTTTAGGCTACAAGGTTGCCAAAAACTACGAAACAATTCTTGACAAAATTCTGTCAACTGAGTAATTTAAGGCTGTCTACATTTCAGAAATTTTATCTGTAAGAAATCTGTCGACACTGCATGGATGATGGCTGTAGTCACTGCTTCCTTTTACTGTGCATTGATTTGGACAGTAATGGACAGACTGGTTTGAGGCCTCTACATTTTTGGTAGTATAATATATGGCAATCATAAATTGCTCAAAAAGGGCAATATAAAACCAGCTTTCAGATTTCAATAACTGAGGTCAGTTTGACATTTAGAGACAGTGGGCTTGTTGATGGCAAGTCTGCATACTTTTGCATGATTTTAAATATAAAGTAAGTCACTCAGCAAACAGAAAATAAGAGTCAAGCAAAAATAAAATTTTCTGCTTGACTGAAGAGGATGATAAGAGTTTATATATTTATTATTCTGGAGATTATTTAAAGATTAGTTTTAATTAAGATGAGGTGAAAGGAAAAATAGACAAAAGAACATTAAAAAAAATTTTCAACACTAAGAAAGTATAGGAGACCTAAAGCCATTTTGTGTTGCATTTCCAGTGAATTGCCTCATTTCAGGAAACCATCTTTGTATTATATTGTCTTCAAAACTAGGGGCTTTAAATATAAGCATTTATACATGCCCTGTCTCCTGCAGACATCCCTCTTGCCTTCCTTACTTGCTACCAGATAACCTTATTTTTAACCTTAGACCTTAAGTGTGTTGCTAGCATGATGCACAACACCCTGTGAATCTGGCTTCTTGGTACCAATTCTTTTGATTGTTCTAGTCTTCACTCCCTTTAATGTGTTCGGTGCCCCACTAGATTACTTGATTGTCAGTAAAGTGCCATTACCTCTGTTTGGTGTCTTGATTCACCTGGAAATTTTATGTAAGAAATTGAGTTTAAAATTTTAAGTAAAAAGTGAAAATAACATAAGATGAAAAGAAATTAATCACTTTGCAGTATCATAAAACAAGAATGAAATTAAAATTAATAAAAGGAGTCTGCACTAAACTAAGAAAGTAACATTTGATCACAGTTACTTCCTCATCATTTCTCTCCTTTTCACCCTTGCTGCTTAGAGAAGATAAGGTCTTTGCAGAGGAAGGGAGAAAAATAGTATTCATTATATCTGAAATATATGAAATTCTGTTATGTGATTTATCATAGTATTTATTGTTGTTTTTTGTTTTTAACTTTTAATAAGCCAAAGTAGCAATGCAAAACCTAGAATGAGAAAAGCCTACCTAAACCAGTAAGAAAGAACATAGTCAATGTTAGGGAGACAGTAATTTATTCTTACAAAATGAGCTGACCTATTAACTGGCATTAGAAAGCAGCTGTAGTAAACTGCAGTTCCCTGGTGTTTGCACTAAATTACAAGTAAAAATATTTGGGTTCCAGGTCTACCTGTTATTAATTAGCTTGGGGTAACTCAGTCACTTTAGGAATTGACACAATACACACATTTAGTCTGTAAGTAAGAGGTTGGAGTGAATGAGTTCCAATGTTTTTTATAGCTCACCAAAATTGTTTAATTTTGAGGAATTAGTTTTAAAATATGACTGGTATTAAAACTAAGATCTTTCCAGTTTCCTAATCCTGTTATTTTCAACAAGTCAGACATTACGATAATATAACTTTCATATCTTTTATGCCCATACAGAAGTTGTGATTAGCTCACAGCCTCTGCCCAGCTGGTGTTGTCAAATAAAGGTTTATTCTATTAGGTGGGGCAGGGTGTGTTGGAGGGGGCAATGAAGACAGAAATGAAATTAAACCTTCAAATTATATTATTCTTAAGGCCCAGTCTCTTTGGAGCAGGTATATAAAGTGGGAACCAACCAATTTGGAGATTCTTAGAATCTTTATGATTGTCTTAGAAGTCCCAGCCAGGCTTAAAACTTAGAATTGTCTCTAATGATATTTTAGGGGAGTGTACATATGCTAGCAGGTAGGCCCAAACAGAAATGATTCTGGACGGATTTGAATTTGCAATTGGATCCCCAAACTCTAGGATACTAGCTGTCACTCTCTATCATTTCGTTATCCTTGTAATTAAACAACTGCAAATCTTCTGCAAATGAATTTTGATTTCCACTGCCACAAGGTGATAGAGTTTTACTTTACTCATTTGGAGAGTCATCTGTTTTGGATGTTGAAATGTGACCTCCAATGTTGGAGAAGGGCCTAGTGGAAGGTGTTTGGGTCATGGAGGAAGACCTCTCACAAATGGCTTTGTGCTATCCTTGCAGTAATGAGTAAATTGTCACACTTAGTTCACACAACAGCTGGTTGTTTAAAAGAGCCTGGAACCTCCTCAGCTTTTTCTTGCTCCCCCTCTTGCCATGTGACACACTGGCTCCCCTTTACCTTCTGCCATGATTATAAACCTCCTGAGGCCCTCACCAGAAGCAGATGCTGGCAGCATGCTTCTCATACCACCTGCGGAACTGTGAGCCAAAATAAACCGATTTTCTTTATAAATTACCCAGATTTAAGTATTCCTCTATAAGAATTCAAAAAACTAACACAGAGGTATACAAACTATTTTTAAAGGAACGTAAGTTTTACTTTAATGTTGGCAGTGTTCTCAAGAGCAGGTTAGTGTGCTACAACAAAGGCTGAATTACTTAACGAAAGTGAAAAAAAATGCAGCCTAGTGAAAATGTGTAATGTTCTGTAGAACTAGAATGCTATGTTTCATTGAAGAGTTCAGTATAAGAACCTTTCTCTGTTTCTGACTTTCTTTTTACTGCTGCTATTCTAAATTTTTTTTTTTTTTTTTTTTTTTTTTTGTGAGATGGAGTCTTGCTCTGTCACCCAGGCTGGAGTGCAATGGTGCAGTCTTGGCTCACTGACACCTCTGCCTCCTGGGTTCAAGTGAAAGCAATTCTCCTGCCTAAGCCTCTCGAGTGGCTGGGATTACAGGCACCCACCACCACACTTGGCTAATTTTTGTACTTTTAGTAGAGATGGGGTTTCTCAATGTTGGCCAGGCTGGTCTCGAACTCCTGACCTCACGTGATCTGCCCGCCTCGGCCTCCCAAAGTGCCGGAATTACAGGGGTGAGCCACTGCACCCAGCCCTAATACTTCCAGTCTTGACTCAAGTATACCTGCAACTCTCCAGACTCCTGTGATTTGGGGCTAATATAAGAATCACCTGTCACTAGTTCCATTGAATAACTAAATTTTTTGTAGGAAGAAGCGTCGAAAGGCTTTCAGAGAACCATCAGTCAAGGCATGGACTGGTATATAGTGTACCTTAAAATTACCAGGGAAGCATCTTATAATTTTGATTTCCTGGAAAGCATTGCAGAACTACTAATAAAGAAATTGTGTGCAGGGCAACAAAATGTTTATTGTATACAAGTTACTCACCGTCTATATTACTCATAAAATTGATAACAACTGCTCATAAGAAAAACAAAATTGTGATTTTAATTAAACTTATTTCTGTGTTGGGATTGTTCGTGCCATGATTTTTACCCACTGAACTTCAATTTTGAACCCTAGAAATATTCCCTACCTTGAGTTCTTCACCCTGTAGAATTTTCACTTTTTTCTGGTGTACAGACATTTTAAAGTTTCAGATTAAAAAATAACTATCAATTGTATTTATTTTGTAAGAAAAGTGTTAAAATAAATACTGTGAAATGATATTTAGAATAAATTCTTTGTTGAAAGAAAAAATATAGAAGTAAAATTATTATAAAGAAATGAGTACAACTCTGTTATGTTAAATGGAAATTAGGAATAGTGGTAGGAAATCTTTACAGTTACTTTATTTTTTAGATATGTATTTCATAATTTTGGATACTAAAATGATTACCAGGAAGCAACTTCCAGTAATGATGTGCATTATTACTGGATATATTTTTGTCTCTCAATTCCATTCTCAAATATAAGAAATTAATGTTCTTTGGAAAAAAATGGTTAAATTTAAGTCTGAGGCAGGAAAGAAACACACAAAATTGGAACTAGAACGTAAATTTTTGACCAAAAAGCACAATATCAAAGACTGATGAGTCATAACCAAAATGATAGGGTGGCAGGTCTGAAGAGAATCTTATAGGGCAAATACATGATCATTAGAGTAACAAAAATAAAAACAAAAATTGTTTAATCTCCTAATGACTACTGCAGTTGATTGAGACACATAAATTACCTAAAAGTCCAATAGTTCAAAATAAGTTTAAAAAATAATAATTTGACACTATTTAAAATAGCTAGTGTACCAAATACCTACTTTGAAAATTGATAAATTAAAGAACAGGAATTTTTCTGATTCAGTTTTCTGTAAAAATTCTGAGCTTTGTAAAAGTAGGAAAATATATCATAAAATTGCTTTTTAAATACCCCTCAAGATATAATTGATGCAGTCAACAATTATCAACAGATATTAAAACCATTACTTGAAAACTTGTTTGGTGACTGGATATTCACAAGACATTAATGTATTACCATGGTAATTATTTGTTCATTATAAAGGGAAAACAAAAAATGTGCACTTGTGGGTTCAAGCTGTCACAACTTGAACCTGGTGACCCATCACTAAGAGTGGACTTTTAGTGCTTCATGATATAATGTAAAATGAAATAGAAGCATCATACTATGGTCTTGCAATAAGGCTGAAAAAAAAATACTGAGGCCTTTGCCTCTAGTTTTCAGTTCACAGGAAACAGAATAAATATTTAAAAAAAAAAAGATTAACATATCCATAAGGAAGCAATAGTATTTGTAGAGTTCTGAACATTATGAAGGAAACCTGATCTTATTCCTCTGATAAGGCAATGAAGTTGGATTAGAAAAGATTTATAACCGGTAGATCTATTCTTAAAAAATCTTATCTGTCAGGGTTGGGGGGCTAGGAGAGGAATAGCATTAGGAGAAATACCTAATGTAGATCACGGGTTGATGGATGCAGCAAACCACCATGGCAAGTGTATACCTATGTAACAAACCTGCACATTCTGCACATGTACCCCAGAACTTGTCTTATTGTTTCAGTTAAACAAATGATAAAAATACTATTTTGTTTTACCTGTCAATGTGAAAGTGTGTTGAGTATTAGATAAAATTAAGAAACTTTCAAATTTCCATTATTGAAAAACAATTCTTTCTTTAAAAAGCTGCATACTGACAATCCATGATGACAGTTCTTGATTCAAATACTTTGGTAAATCAAAAATAAACAAATTAAACATGGTGCATGTTAAACATCATTCAATCTTGACGATGTGGGTATTAGATTCATTAAAATAATCTCTTTTATATATACATATATTTAAAACCTTTAGGAAAATTTAATTTAAAAGACATTTTAAGGCATATTCAGTGATCTTTTAATTACTACATTTTGGTTAAATTTGGCCTCCTTTTGACTACCTAAATTATAAAGCCAAAATGTTCATCTATAATTCAGATTTCATCTTTGCTCTACACTGCCATGGGTTTAACCAACCAATTCTAATCCACAGTCTACTTTTTATAATTCACAAAAAGTAATAGTACAATGAAAAATTTAATAAATTTCCCCTGGAATTTGTTTGAATTTCTGGATACCACTGGTTAAGATAAATCACATTTGTAGTAGTTGCTATTGCTTGATTTTTTTTAAGTCTAAATTTTTGACTTATGTCTTAACATGGATGCCTTTCATTAGGGAGATAAAGTAACTTTTTACCCAAGCAAAGTCAACTCAAATATAAAGTAGTAGTGCCCTAAAAATAATTAAAATAACTATTGCTTTAAAATACTTATATAATTTTAATACAGATTTATTATATTGTTAGAATAATTAAATAATATTCAAAAATTATTTGTATAAATATAAATATTTAAATAATATATCTATACTTTACAAAAAATATAATATTGTCATTTTGAATATCTAAACATCAAAAAGCCAATAGTCATTCTTTGTATATAGTCCCATATTATCTCTCAAAAGTGAACTGTTGATGTTTATCTGAATAAGTAATTTTTCTAGTATATTGTTATCAGTTTTAATTTTTTCACACAATTAAAACACTTCTTTAAATTTGCATTTTGTGGTCAACATATTTGAAATTGTTGTCATTCTAATCAACACTTCTCAATTGATCATAATATATTTTTTGAGCAAATACTCCTTCTTTAGGAGCCAAGGTAACTAGGAAGATTAGATCAAATCTGCTAACAAATAGGCATTATCAATCTTACAAATAGAATGCATAAATATTTTATCTGAAATATTTAAATAGACACTATTCCTTAGACTGAATTGAGAATTTTTTTAACAAAAGAAAAAAAAACTAATAAAATTAGTAATTTCATTTCTCATTTAGTGAATTTTAGCAAAATTGTTATGGGATGAAATCGCTGGTCTTCTGTTTTCTATTAAAGAATAGAATATAACCTATCTGATTAAAAATAAGAGTTCTGATTGTCACTTCAAGAATGGCAATGGGAGGAGTTCTGCAGACAGACATGCTCCCTAGTGAAACAGACATAAATTGTGAAAAATAAAGATAAAAGAATATTTGAAGTCTCTTGAAATGGTCTTAAGGGCAAATTACAAATAAAAAAAATTATTCAAGAAAATCTATTAATATTCACTAGGTGCACTGAGAATCTGTGGCATTTGAACTGGAACCTACTCCTTTTCTCCTATAGCCCCTCAACCCCAGTATAATGGATTTTAACTCTTAATAAGTACATCAAGAATATGGGATTTCTTCTCTCACCTTACATCTGAAGGCTATGGTATATTCCTGGTAAGGGTGGGACATCAGTATTCTCATTCCCTTCCTACCCCAGCTACCTGATACAGAGGCAATTCCAGGAGAGTTTGGCCAAGAGGTTGGAGGCTCCCTTCTTCCACTAGATCTCACTCATAAATGAGGTCTTTGCCACAGAAGCATGCTGATAATACTTGTGCCCAACTGCTCCCACCTAGCTTATTCATAGAGTAGAGCTTCCACTCTTCTTTACATAAAGATAAAGGCAAATAAAAATGCCCAGAGATTGCCATTCCTAACCAGAGCTCTTCCAAAGTAGCAGTGGACTCAAAGAAACAGGTCACTATTCCTGGCATCAGCTCCAGGTCCATAGCTCAGAGACTTTGTCTAAGTGGAGATGCAGGCCATATAAACAGAGAACTCTAAAGCTCTCCTGAATTTGAACCAGTCTGTGGGAGAAAAGAGGCCAAAGCAGGATGACAGAACAGTCCCCCTCCAGTGATTGTCCCTCCACAGAAATGTAATTTGAGAACCTCTCCGTGTCCCCAAATATCTTCACAATAGCTAAGAGAACCAGGTGAGAGATCACAGCACCTGATTATAGCACAATGATAAAAGACACATTGAAGAGGGCAGGAAGGACAGTTTTACATTACCATACAGACCCTCTCCCAACCCAGACAGCACAGTGCAGAAAGAGATACCATCCACTTGAGAGAGAAAGAGGAAAGTAGGCATAGAATTTTATCTGAAAAATCCCATATTGGGCCCATGATAGTAAAACCTAGCACTAGGCATTACCCCATGACTCTTGACTCCAAGGTAGTAACCACAGACTGAGCATCTAAACCCATTCTGACACCAGACAAGAATATATAACTCCTGTGAGAAAAACGTTAGTTATAGCTTGCATCACTACTGGCTGACTATAGTGGCCTTGGGCTTCAAATAACTCACAGCAACAGGCTGGCCTCAGCAGCCATGAGTTTTGAGTATACGCCAGTGCTGTGCCTGTCTTAGCAGCCAAAATATTGTTCAGTCCAGCATTGTTCCAGTTATGATGGTCTTGGATTTAGGGCTTCCACTAGCTAGCACTACAAGAAATGCAGTGGTCAGGGCTTAGGGACAACACTAGATGACCAACTCAGAATCTCAGGATGGGCTTACTATCGAAGGATGTTCCTCAACAAACCTAGAGTGCAAAGAATGGAGCAAGTACCTACTTCTTCAATGTGCAAGGATAAACACGTGACAAGGATTTAGAACAATCAAGAAGACATGACATCATCAAATGGACAAAATAAGGTACCAGTCACCAACTTTAAAGATATGGAAATTTATAAACTGTGTGACAAAGTATTCAAAGTATCTGTCTTAAGAAAGCTAAAAAATCTGTGAGAACATATAAACAATTAGAAAACATAGGTAAAACAAGTGATGAGAATAAGAAATTTAAGAGAGACTAAAATAATAATTAAAAGAAATCGAATAGAAATCCTGGAGTTGAAAAATTAAATGAACAAAGTGAAAAATGTAATAGTATTAACAGCAGAATTGATCAAGAGGAAAAAATTCTATAAGCTCAAAGACAGGTTATTTGAAAACATACAGCCAGGGGATAATAAAATGAAAAAATGAAGAAAGCTTATGGGATTTATGAGATAGTATTAAAGGAGAAAATGTATGAGTGATTGGTGTGCAAGAGTGAATGGAGAAAGATAAAGGGATAGAAAACTTATTTCAAAGAATAATAGCACAAAAAAATCAAACTAGGAAAAAGATATAAATATCCAGGTACAGGAAGGTCAAAGGTTTCCAATGAGATACAATCCAAATAAGACTACTCCAAGACATATTATAATCAAATTGTCAAAGCTGAAAGAAAAAGAGTGAATCTTCAAAGTGACAAGATAAAATACGCAAATAAATGGAGTTCGAATGTGCCTGTAGTAGACTTCTCAGTAGAAACTTTACATGCCAGGAGATAAGATAGTAGGATGATTTATTCATGGTGCTGAAGGAAAAAAAATAAAATCTATGCCATTGAAGAATATGGTACCCAGCAAAGCTGTCCTGCAGAAGTGAAGGAAAAATAAAGACTTTCCAGGAAATACAAAAGATGGAGATTTTCATCACCACCAGAACTGTCTTATAAAATATGCTAAAGGTAGTACTTCAAGCTAAAAGAAAAGAAGGCTAATGAGTTTAGCCTAATGAGTTAGCCTAAAAGAAGGCTAATGAGTTTCGTGTTGTTTTTACAACACAAAAACATGTAAAAATATAAAAGTCACTGGAAAAGGTAAGGACACATTCAAATTCAGAATTCTCTAATACTGTAATGGTGGTGTGTAAATCACTTACAATTTTAGGATGAAGGTTAAAAGACAAATCTATTAAAGATAATAATAAGTACAATAATTTGTTAAACCCTATGCAATATTAAAAGGACTAAATTGTGATGTCAAAATTGAGGGCCAAGTGAAAACAGAGTTTGTTTTTTTTTTCTATGAAAGTTAGGTTGTTAAGCACTTAAAAAACTTGATATTACTATGTTTTCTGTGAGCATCATGGTAATCATGAAGCAAAATCTGTAACAAATACCCTAAAAACCAAAAGGAAGAAACAAAATATACTTCCAGAGAAATCACTTAATTATAAAGGAAAATTGCAAACACTCTCTAGTTACAGGAGCCAGAATAAAAATGGATCAATCTGTGAAGTTATTTATGTGCCAGATCATTGTTGAAAACAATAGAGCAATCAGCATGTAATTAATGGAGCTTAATAGCTCTATGTAATTAGGAAAGAGACAGTCAAAGAGAACCCTGTCAAACCACTGTTATCTCAAGGTGACAGTGTACACACCCAGGGTTGTACCATCATTAAAATAGTTCTGTCAGTCACTAAACAAATACACAAGTGAACAACAGTAACAAGCTGTGGGGAAGGGTGAAAAGAGTATAGAGTGTTGCTACAATATATTACCGAAAATATCTAAATTTCAACAACAAAAAATGATGATTTATGCAAAAGACAAGAAAGTAGAAACCATATGAAAGAAAGGAAATAAACAAAGCAGGCAATAGAAACTGTGAGAGGGACCAGATGTTGGATTTAGCAGACAAAAAACTTTCAAAGTAGTAATCATAAATATTTTCAAAGAACTAAATCACATCCTTAAGAACATAAAGGAAGTCATGATGGCAATGTCTCAATAAATAAACAATATAAATAAATATATAGAAATCATAATAAGAACCAAATAGAAATTCTGGAGTTGAAAAGTACAACTGAATTGAATAAACAATTTACTAGGCTCAATAATGGGTTTGACCTGGCAGAAGACAAAAATTAGTCAACAAACATTAGAACCAAAAAAGGTATATGACATTGTAATAGAGTCATGGACAAGGATTGAGTTTAGGTAAAATTTATGCCAAGAAAATTTTTAACAGACACAAAGCAAACCAGGGCTGTATATAAAGGAGTCAATATCAGTTCCAAATAACCAAGCTGACACAGGGTCTTTCTTCCTCGGGAATTACAAAGTTAAGATAAATGTGGAATATTACATCAGGAAGCCACTTGTTTGATGTTCTGTATCTGTGTTGGAAATTAGACTGCTTTGCTATGTCAAGGTGACTTAAATCTTCTAGAAGAGAGTAAGATGTTTTATTTACTAATATAATTTCAAAAAAAATTTTATGGCCTATTTTAGAATATGAAATCATTCTTGAGTAATAAAATGGTAATCACTCAAAGAAAAGAGTTGTTGGGACACTTTACAGCCACAGAATATTCCATGGAGAAATCTTGTTTCCTGTTGACTCTACAGTTGGATTTATCTGAGTCTGTTTGTCCAGCATGAGGAATGATAGATAACCTCGTTTTTTACTAGAAACATCTATTGCTACTGATGATAAATATAATTTCAACATTGGCATTGTTCTTCTGCTAATGGTGCTAAAACATTAAAGATACCATTTCACTTACATTTCAGAACAAGAATGGTCAATTTTTATTTTTATGTCAATGGAAAGTTAGACTTCTTACAGTAATAGGTAAACTAATGTTTTGTAGATGAATGTGTTTCCACTGCTTACAAGCACAGTGTTCTAAATATTTGACCTTTGATGTGGATATTGATGCTTCTTCAGTGAATTTATCCTCTGGATTTTCTTGGTTTCTGTGCACTATAATCACAAAAGCCCCAATGAGGATTTAAATGTCAATGAAAATTTTATTCAAATTATACTTTAATCACCACATTTTTTAGTATTTAAATTGCAGTACCTAAAGTTTCATTTTAAACTTATTATTTCAAAAGGATGTACTATAGAATAAAAATTTGTTCCTAAAAACTAAAGCCAAAACACCGCAGCAAGAATGCTCAACTGTTTTCTATAAGCTCTACGATAGCCTATTTCTGTTCACTTTTCTGAGCTGTTTAGCCTATTTCTGAGCACATTTCATGTACACCTAATGTACAATTCCCCACATTTATCCTTGACTTGACCTACAAGAGACCTAAAATATTAGGACATTTTGAACACTGCAGGATTACCTATGAGAGTACTGCCAATTTTTCAGCAAATGCCCAGCACAGTCAGAGAAGCACTGGATGCCTCTCCAGTTGTGCTTCTGAACTCATTTTGCAAGATGTACTTTTCAAGGAAGGAGTTATCTATGCTGTGTCTACAACGGTAGTAAATGACAACCATCTTCACTGAGCATGCTTGCTTAGAGAATAGCAGAAGTTTAGGTAAAAAGTGAAGGCTTGTGGAACAAATCTCGGTTACTTTCATACATTTTGTAATAATAACATTTACCTAACCATGATGCATTGTTGAAAAATGGAAACCTACGAGATGCTGAACTGGATGGAATCCAGGACTATAGATAGCTATAATTGAGACTCTGGCAGGTGAACATCTTGTATGGTTATATTTACATTGGTGGAAAAAAAATGTAAACTCACTCAAGATATGTAATCAAAAATGGGTTCTTGATTATAAGGATACAGAATGATCTAATATGAAGAGTACTTAGGAAATTGAGTTGTCCCTCCAGAGGAACTGGATCTAAGAGATGCTTTTCTTTGCATACCTGTTCTTTCTGAGTCTTTCACTGCCTAGTAACTCTCTACTGTTCGACCTTATGGGGGAGAAAGGAAAATCAATGCTAAAAGCTAAGGCTATAGGAAAGGACTGCCAGATAATGAGGGGCTTTAGAATCACATTAGTGTGTTTAGAATCTATTCTTCAGGCAACGGGAAAATAATAGGATGTAGGCAAGAAAATATAATCGTATTTATATGTTAGAAAGATGAATGTGACTGAAGAAAAAAATTCTTAAGACTTCCCAAGAGAAGAAATTGTAAAATCTACTTTTCAAAAATTTCTTGTGCCTCGTCAACAGTTGCAGCCTTCCAGGAAGTGATTCATTTGCTGATAGAATGTGTCCCAAGTGTACAAATTAAGCATTCCTTCCTACCCAATCTCACAGGCAGAAAAAAAGAAGCATTTGAATTGTACTTATATTTCTCATTATGCTTCAGGTTCTCAAATTGGTGTGAAACAACTTCCTCTGTGAATAGTATTTTGTATACTATGCCAAGGGAGTACACCACAGGGCAATAAATGCAGATGTTTTCTGAGTGGGGGCTTCCCATAAAGGAAAACCATATTATAATTTGGAGGAAACTTTTTTCATTACTTTAAATATAAGCACTGTCAGAATACAGAGGAAATGGCTTAATACATATAAATATTAAAATTTAAAGGCCCAAATATTAAGTACAGGTGTATAAATGGTGTTTTGCACTGTATTTTTATATTTTATCTTTTAAATATTTTCTTCTATAATATGTATTTCAATGTAGTAATTATTAAGTATTTCTTATCTTCAAGGAATAATAATGATTATGTAGGGCTGTGTTTCAAAGTCTTTGTAGGTCAGTGGCAGTCTGGCTCTCTGAGATTCTTCTCCAGAGCTTATTAAATACAAAATTCATAGGTCTCCTCCTCAAGAGTCTGATTCAGTGGATCTGGAAACCATTTACATAAATATTATAAAGCTGAGTTGGAGAAATTTTCTATTTTCAAATATTTGCAAGTTAGAAATGTTTCATTTCAGCCTCTTATATTCCATTCTTCCTGCTCTACAGAAATATATATTCACCATGCCTTCACTATCACTTGAACCTGCTAAGCAGAAATCCTCCTGCCTATAGCTTAATTCTGTCCTATTTATTCCTATACATAATATACTTCACAGCACTTTGAATATAAAAACTCCTATCAATTTTGCCTCCTAAGGAATTCAATTACTCCTCACTATCTTGACTACCACCACTCTTATCTAAGTTACACTCATCTCTTTCATAATCTACAGGTGTAGCTTCCCAATTAGTCTACCTCCATCAGGCTGTGCTCCCTCCAATCTATTCCTCATAACATAGATGTATCCAACTTTTTAAAACGCAAATTGAATCATATTGTCACCAGCTCACCTGCCTACACGCACGCGCATGCACACACACACACACACACACACACTCTTTACCCTTAAACAATTTCATTTTCCTTCAATAGGTTTTTATTGCACATAGGATAAACTCAGCATTCCTTAGAAGACTACAGTCTACATATACTAGCCATTACTACCTTTCCAACATAACCTCGCATCACTACTTTATTTTCATTCTGTGTTCTGACCACTGCACTTTTTTTTTAAAGATATCTGGACTATGGTTGACAGAATAATGCCATAATGCCCCCAACCCAAGGTTCCCACTTAATAATCCCTGGAACCTAGGAATGCATCATATTATATGGTATAAGGATATTGATGATGCAGATTGAATCAATATTGCCAATAAGTTAATTGTAATATAAGATGACCCCGAATAGTCTGATTGGGAACAATCTAATCGCATGATTTCTTGGAAGCAGAAGAAGCAAACGAAGAGAGTTAGAAAAATGCAAGTTTTCATTTTAACCAAGGAATATGGTTCCCTCTAGAAGCTGGGAACAGAACAGATCTCAGCTCATTGCCAACACAAAAATAAGGGGGACCTTAATCTTACGACAATGAGCTGAACTACACCAATAACTTGAATGAGCAAGGTAATCAACTCTTCCCTAGAGCCTCCAGAAGATATCATATTCTGCCATCACCTTGATGTCAGCCCATGAGACTGGTGTTGTACTTCTAACCTACAGTACTGTATGATAATTAGTTCAGTTTGTTTTATGCCCCTGAGCTTTTGTTGAATTGCCACCCCAGCAATAGAAAGCTAATTCTTATACCCAAGATGTTATCCGGTGATGTTCCCTGCCTAGAATATGTTTTCTCTCATATTTACAAAACTCGTATTCGTTAGATTTCAAGTTTAAAAATTCGATTTATCTTCCACTTTTTAAAAAGTACTCTTTCAGTTAGAGAAAAAAACCCTCCTATTTCTGAATAATTTGGGCAGTAATATCAATGTACATTCTTGCACAGCTGTAAATATTTCAGTGCTATTTTTAATAGTAGATTGCAAACCCCTAGGAGCTAGATATATAACTTCATACTTTCTTGCATTTCTTCTTGTAAGCAGTATATTTTAATTTTGTTTACTTTGAACACTTTGCACCTTTTATCCAGTAAAAAACAGATAAAAGGAGAGTGTTATTCTAGAAACAGTTATTAAAAAGAGCAAGATCCATCCACTCTGCCCCAATCCTCCTCACCATACTGACAGAGTCGCTACATTAACTTCTAGAGTTCTGGGACAAACCCGGGTCACACACAACAAGGAATATTCACTGTTTGAAACTCGCTGGATGCTACCTATCCAAGGAAGAAAATATATCTATAATTGTCCATAATAAACTTCATATTACCATAACATAAGGTGGGTACATTAATTAAAAAAAAGCATGTTTAGAATTGGGTTTGACTATGTCTAGAGGATACTAGTAAATTTCAAAAAGAAATTGGATATAGAAAGGTCTTAATTAATTACAGGAACCTGGAAAGTGGCAAGTGGTTTGACTGGGGAGAGATACTTGAAGGATCAAATTTAGACAACTGTATACAAAGAAGTCTGGAAAAGAAATAATCATTTGGATGTCATGGGAGTGGGGGGAAAGTGTGTGGATTTTAGTGTCTTGGGTCAATGATCACAGACAGTTTCTACCACAGAAGGGGAATTAAATATCCAGGTAGTTGCATAATGCTTACACAGTAAGCCTCAGAACAGAGTAAACATGGTGGTGGCAGTGGAGGTTCTAGATGGGCCCCAAAGTGTGTCTCTCTCAAAATTCCTTCTCTGAATTCCAGGTGTTAGAGGAGGTGCCCAGGGCACTGAACTTTCTGAAGAAGCTTTGCTTGCTCTGGACCTCTCAAACCTAATAGCCTTCTCTGTAACTTTTCTGTGTAGGGGACATGAGCCTTCCCAAATGTGACAT
The DNA here is from genome assembly GCF_028858775.2 of Pan troglodytes. Classification (NCBI taxonomy): domain Eukaryota; kingdom Metazoa; phylum Chordata; class Mammalia; order Primates; family Hominidae; genus Pan; species Pan troglodytes. The sequence continues at coordinate 68,040,473 of NC_072406.2, forward strand.
ATATTCAACATATAAAAAGGCCTACTAAGTTCTCTAGCTTTCTCTTAGTGCATTGAAGATGCAGGGTACAATAAACTGTCCTTCATTCAGAGTGGGTGTTCTAGCATGGTTCAGACCTTGAACCTTGAGAATCTTTACTAATGTGGTACCCTGAATCTTTGCAGGATTACCTCCCAACTACTAGAATTCATGTGTCTTGCCAGAGAATCTGGAGTACGTGCCATTTTCTACTTTTCAGGTGCACTTATGTGGAGACCAGATGATCTCTTGTGAAAGAGAGTGGGATACTGAGCAAAGGAGTGGAGCAAAGCCATGAAATGAGTTACTGACCTTTCCAAGTGAATGTTAATTTGCATTGTCCTATCTCATGAGAATTAAAAATGGCATACTGACTAAATAGTTTAACACATGCCAAGTCTCAGAAGTTGTGTTGAGCTATTCCAGTGAAAATACTACATCCAGCCTAGCTGTTGTGACTAGGGCTAACAAATAATTAACTGTGGCTCACTGCCATGCAAAATGATCCATCTGGCTTTTACTGGGATTGGGATGATAAATTGAATAGTCATAAGATAGATGTCACTAATTTAGCCTCCTTTAAGTCTTTTTGTGTGGCATTAATCTCTTCCAGTCTACATAGGATGAAACATGGTTTCTAATTTACTTACTTGGCTAGAGACAGGATCAGTTCAGTAGCTTCCAATTAACCATTCTTTTTTAGTATATTTTATTCCATAGATCTGAGAACCGGTATGATTATTCTGCCAAATGCTAACTATACTCTTACTGATTACAAACATGGGGACCACAAGAATGACCGAAGGGTGTCAGGGCAGCTTACTCTCACTGCAATATGAGTTTTTGTCTTTGCACAAGTTCACTCTAATACGGTTTATGATGGGACTGTTTTTCTATTGGTATCAGTGTCTGCTCAGAACCTGCATGCAGTAAGCCTTGTAACAGCTGTGTATTTCTTTTTCTAGAGTAGACAGTTATTCCAGAAAATGGTCATAGGTCTCATTGATGAAAGCATTAGTGAATATGTTATGATGTATACTTGCTGAGGCATTGCTGGGGCTTTTCTTAAGGTGACTAAGCCTCTCCTTCCATGTCTGGCATCTAAGTCTGAGAACTAGCTTAAGCCTGAAAATTTGAAAAATAAATTCCGATTTTCTACTATTATGGATAACATTGGCCTTCTGTTCACCTACTTTTGAGGCTTTTCATGTATTTAAGTCAAGTAATGTCCTTCTTAGCTGTCATCTAGCTCACCCATAGTGCAATATAGATTTATTAGACAACACCCCAGACCTTGTGGTCTAAGGTCTTTTGACTGCCATGTTGACCTTGCTAATCATGTCACTCTGTCTCAGTTAAGTAGTTACCTGTCTTATGCTATTTTGGAATGTTACAATTGCCACTGGCTACAGAATCATCCCTTAAGAGGAACTCTGGCCTGCAGAAGAGAGCAACCATTATCTTTACAAACAACATTGGTGACTGCTCTACTTAGGAAATTAATTATTGCTTTGGTAAAGAGTGTGTCCTTTGGCTCTTCCTGAATAATTTAGTAAGTTGGTAGATTCTCTGATATTATAAAATATATCTATTGCAACAGAATCAACTCTCTGAGCTTTTTCACGGTTTCTCCCACACTCTGACAAAGTATTTACAGCATTTCTGCCCCATTCATGGTAAGCCATCATGTATCCACACTTCAAAGATATACTCCGCAGTGCATGAGAACAAGCTCCAAGTGCCTTGCCTGGAAATTCAGTCATAAAGCACAGAAGAGAATTCCCTCCATATTCTTCCTGGCCTTATATCACCTAATCCCCATTCCACCATCTTCAAAATAAAATTATAAGCACATTCTCCAAGGTTCTGTACCTCCTTGATAGAACACTGTAACCTTCTCCCTTACCAAATCTAAAATAATACTTTCTACGTGACATGGTGATGTTTGACCCCTGTTTTTTTCTTTGGATTCAGCGAGTAAAGGTAGGGGTAACTGCAAGAGATGAATGCTCATTTAACACTATATTTACCCCATTCTCTGTGTTAATCTTTGTCTAACCCAAGCCTAGCATTTTTTGCCTTCACATCATAAATGACACTAATAGTACACAAATACCTCCAGAGCTTTTTGAATTATTGCTGACTACATACTCTTGAATAACAGGGGTATTGCATTATCATATGCATCCTCTTCCATCTTGATTCCATAACAATTTAACATAGGTCAGAGTATTAGCAATAGTGATTCAGTTATATGGGAAGGGTGATTGCTTCCCTAAACCCACCAGCATTAAGATCATTGTTGCCATTTAGCTGTCTGGTGATCAATTCCGGAATTGTATCCTGAGTATCTACTTCTTAGGATCAATTCTGGCACCAAATGTTGTAGTTTAGGTTCTCCTAGAAAGCAAACCCTTAGCAAAATTGATGCTTGCTAAAACCTTAGCATTGATTAGAATTAAGTACAGGAAGTAGTTTATTTGTAATTGAATCTATGAGACATTAATAGGAAAGAAGAAATAAAACAGGAAAATGAAGGCAGCCAATTATATGTATGTTGTTAGTCAAGTGACCTCTGAGGTCATCTAAAGCTTAACCACACTAGATCTTCAGGATCCAGCACAATATATGCACAATGAATGGAAAAGCTGTGATGTTTATACACAAGTCACTGTTCATCATTAGTTGAGACCTATGAGGTATGACTGGGAATGGCAGTTAATTATCTGGCAATTCACTAGCCTACAGTACAGAAAGCAAACTTCACTCAGGTGGTCATAGAGCCCAGGCAAAGAAATACTCATATTGGCTACTAAGAGTTGAGACTGTGTTGAAGTGTAGAAGTAGGGGTATAAAAGTAGAGCACCAGTGCTTCTGTTGCATAAGTCTCTGCTCCTAAGTCACTATAAGATAAGAAAAACTTCTCAACTTTACATCCTTTCTTATTTCACAGAAATAAGAATATGCCTTTAAACTCTTATTTCACAGAAATAAGAATATGCCTCTAAACTTTATTTCTGAAACTTTGTATAAACAGGCAACAAAATGAGCAGAAATAACATTGACCAATTAGGAAAGACAAATATACACACAAACTTAAAAATAATATTTGTTACTAGTCTTCTTTTAAATGTAAATTCTCTTCCACCCCTGATTTGTATTTCTTGGACTCCAATAGCATCAGGGGTAGATTCATATAAAATTACACAGACATTGCCCTGGGGAAATGTGGTTGGAACTGTGGCCATATCTAGTTGTTTTCTAATTCTCCTGTTTTCCACTTCTTAGATTTCCTTACAGGTGTAGATTCAATATTTTCTTTCAGGACCTGAGTTATGGTGAGTTACTGTTATGTAGTAACTTCTATTATGATTGCTACCTGCATACACACAAGGTCTGAACCAAGAAAGCAGGAACAGAGCAACGCACACTGTATAGGACTTGTCCCAAGAAAATCACAGTGTCATATCTCTTTTGTAACCTTATTAAAGTCACTTGTTTCAAGTTGAAATATTTAGTAGTAGAGTGTGACACCCCCAGGAATCCCTCCACCCACACAACAATCAGGCCGGCACTGCTCTACTTGCCCTACACAAATACACTTGAATATTTCCAAAATCTATGCCATTTCTCTATTCCAAGGACTTTCTTACTCACGCTTACCCATATTCCTATTGAACTAGTTTGCCTTAATTATCTCATTTACCGACTCAAAGTTGAGTGGTAAAAACCGCAGCTATTCTACCTAGAGAAATAGAAACCTTGTCATTACTAAGATAAATAATGTCTTCTTACTAAAACTACTACATGTCAATATGAGCTACTTACGTACATTTTATTTGTAAATTTAAAAATCTTTTTCTCCTTTGAACTTTTTTTGCAATTATTGGAGTTATCTTACAATATGTATGTATGTCTTGATTATTAGGTCAAAATAATAAAGTTTATTAGCCTTCCCACAGGATTAGAAATTTATTCCATTTTGACCATCAGCTTTTTATAATCTATGCTATTATAATGAGCCTAAACTACTTATTTAAAACCCAAGGTTTCTCTTAGCTATTCAGTAGCAAAAGGTAATGTTCTTCAAAGAGAATACATATATATTCTGACTGAAATATTGAAACATAGTGCAGAAAGGTGCTAAAGGAATAAGTTCTTCATAGCTAGCTGTATTTTCAAGATGGTTCCCTTTCCAGAATTTTTTTCAAGATTTCACAAGTTTTCATACCCTATCTATGTAGTGCTTACTTTCTGCCAGAACAGCTTCATCAATAGGAGCAGACAGAACAAAGCTGTGACAGGGAAGTTACACTGAGTCTATTTGTTGACCACAGTTTATTTCCCAACATTCATAGATCTCACATCTATCCATATCAACTTTTTGTGCACATCAACTTTCATTATCAGTATATCATGCCTATGCTATCAATTTTCGTTGATCTCACATCCTACTGCAGTCAACATCATAAACAACATTTAGACAAAATAATTTGAATATGCCTGAGCTCGCTGATATTATTGAGGAGTTGCCCTGGTCTGTTTCCATAGAATAGAATGTTGCATAGGGTGTGTAGTATGAAAGAAATGCAATGGACTTTCCAGTATGATAGAACCAAATTTAAATTTGGCTTGAACACTGCCAAATTGTTTGAAATTTTGAAAACTGCGTAAGCATTTCAAACTTCAAAATTCTACTCAATAGAATGGGAATTTGATTGTTGTGATAATTAAATATAAGTAGTTGAGTAGATTGTTTTATATTAATTATGCATTTAATGGCTACAGTATTAGCTCTGTATTGTTACTTAACATATTACTGCAAACCTAGCTTCCTAAAACAACACACGTTTATTTCAAAATTACTGTGGGTCAAGAGTCTGGGCATGGCTTAATTGGATCCTCTATGTAGGATCTCAGATGGCTGCAATCAGGTTATTAGACAGTTTGTGTTCTCATCTGGAGACTGGACTTAGGATTAATCCACTTTGAAGCTCATTTCGTTCCTTGGCAGCAAGATGAAGTCTTATACAACTTAACTGTAATGACAGAAGGAATATCTCATCATCTTTGCCATATTCTCTTAACTAGGTGCAAGTGACAAGTATCTCCCACTCTTAAGAGGAGGTAGTTATACAAAAGTGAACACTAAGCAGGTAGAAATTACAGGGTCACCTTAGGGTCTTAAACAGTAAATAAGTTATTGCTTCTCCAAGTCCTAGATTTCCTGAGCTTTTAAAGCCCTTTTGGCAATGATTTTACAGAACCAGGTCTCAGATTCTTACTGATAAAATTTCTTTCAGCATATGTTTCTTAATGAAAAATGAATGTGTGATTTTTTGTTTTCCAAAGAGTTCTTATAATAAAAATTATTTCCAATAGCTTATGAAGTATGACTTAAATTTCTTCCTTAGGTCTCAATACTAGAAAAAATCAAATTTCCCATTTCTGATAGTTAATCAGATGTTCCTCTAGTCGCATATATGCTTCTCTAATATAATTATATATGTATATACATATAATCATTAAATTTAACACATCATATTATTCAAAAGATAGCCTGAAGAAAGATTATATATAATATATATATGTAAATTGCTAGTAGATATATTAAAAATTTTATAACACCTTTGGTCATATGAATACAAATTTAGAACTGCAGTGAAATATCAGTATATACCTATCAGAAAGGTTGAAATTAAAAAAGATAAGACAGATAATACCAGGGCTTAAAAAAAATATGAATTAACTAAAATTTTCTTATATTCCTTATGAGAATGTAGTCAAACTACATCAGAACATTTTAATGGTATTAACTTAGGCTAATTCTATGACACATGCTAATTTTATGACCAAGAAATCTCACTCTTAGTTACAGAGCAAAGAAAAAAAATGAGCATGTATGCCTATTAAAAAATAAGTGAAACACTGTATTTTTTATAATTTTATTAATAACCTCAAATTGAGAATAAACCAAATGAACATAAATAGGCAAATGAAATATAATGGAATAATAAATAGCAATTAAAAACATCAAACTACTGATATGAATAATAGCTGCAAATCAAAAATTTATTATCCTAAGTCAATGACACCAGACAGAAAAGGGTAAATACTAATAATTTAAATGAATTTCAAAAGAGGATGAATTCTTGATAAATAGCATAAAATAATGGTAGATGTTTAAATGAATTTTTTTTTTTCCTGAGGCAAGTATTAACTGGGAAGGGGCATGAGGCACTTTCTGGGAACCTGGACTTTCTATGTGTTGATATGGATTGTGATTACATGGCTGTATACGTACATAAAATATATTCAAGCTGTATACCTAAGAGTTACACAGTTCATAAACTTTGTAGCTTATGTTACACTGCAATAAAAATGAAAGCAAGCATGCATATGGCTAGAGGGATGCGGGGAGGAGCCTTAGGTGTAGGAGGACTAGGCTCTTACAGTATTTTCTTTAAAAATAACCTTTGTTCTACCTTGACTTTTGTTACCAAATCTTAAACTAGATGAATTCTGAAATCTTCCACTATTCTGCGTATGGACTAGGGAGTAGCTAAACACATGTGAAACCTTTTTAGAGTTCTACTATTATTACTACTCACAAAAAGTTTAAATGTGGCAATTTTATTTTTATTTTTTGAGACAGAGTCTCGCTTTGTCGCCCAAGCTGGAGTGCAGTGGCGCGATCTTGGCTCACTGCAACCTCCGCCTCCCGGGTTCAAGTGATTCTCTTGCCTCAGCCTCCCGAGTAGCTGGGACTACAGGCACCTGCCACTACACCTGGCTAATTTTTTTGTATTTTTAGTAGAGACGGGGTTTCACCGTGTTAGCCCAGATGGTCTCCTCGATCTCCTGACCTCGTGATCTGCCTGAAATGTGGCAATTTTGCTAATTCTACATTTTACTAAGTTTTATATTTTGCCGATGAACAATGTAAACACAAAACTTCCCTTACTCCATATTATTCCACTCTCAAAATTATATATATGGAAAGATGTATGTTCTTATAGCTGGCATTTTGAATTAGAAGAGACAATAATTGTTAAATTCCTTTTTTTCCCTATTTTAATGCCATCTCCAAATAAAACTTCCTGGTTATATTTTCTGCTCTATAAAAAGAGTAAGGACTTATAAATCCACAATGTGATTGACACTTACTTACCAACATATTATGATAACCAGTACAACTTACTGTACCATTCAATGTGTTTTTATAGTCTTCAGTTAATTAAATGGTAACTAAGACCTCATAATATACAGTCAAATGGGTTTGGCTATAGATGTGTCTAATCATGAAGTCATATTTTTAAATACTCACTTCAGAGGATTTTTTAAGCTACCTTACTGTTATATTCACCTTATTTCTCTATTATATTTTCTATAAAAACTACTGATAGATAACATTTAAAGCTAATACTTTAAAATAAATGTTTATGCCTTTGAAGGTCTGAGAATTCGATTAAAAGCTTTGATTTTAAATACATTTTAGGCAATAGTGGAATTTATCAGATATTTTATTCAACTCTTTGAAATTAAGATAAATCACAAAAATTTGAAATTGTGTCATCCATAAAAACTAATCATATCTCTTCCTTTGTAAAATTATTTCAACGGCTGTCACTGGTCTGGTGGTAAAGTTGAAACTTACTATCATGTCTTAGAAGTATATACCATGTTCTTCCCTTATATAATTGAGTCTCTGCTGCCATATCCAGCCTCAACTCACACTGCTCCTAAATCTTACTCCTATGTTTAGCCTTTTTATTGTTTTCAATTTCGTAAATACAGGCTTTTATGTCACTTATGGACATTTGGATATTGTAATGATATTATAGTCTATTTTAGAAGTTTTTTTTTCAAATATGGCAATTATGTTACTATATTAGAGTCTTGAAAATAATAGAGTTGGCCAGGCGCGGTGGCTCACACCTGTAATCCCTGCACTTTGGAAGGTCCAGGCGGGCGGATCACGAGGTCAGGAATTCAAGACCAGCCTGGTCAACATGGTGAAAGCCCATCTCTACTAAAACTACAAAAATTAGCTGGACATGATGGTGCATACCTGTAAATCCAGCTACTGGGGAGGCTGAGGCAGAAGAATTACTTGAACCGGGATCTGGGAGGTGGAGGTTGCAGTGAGTCAAGATCGCACCGCTGCACTCCAGCCTGGGCTACAGAGCAAGACTCCATCTCAAAATAATAATAATTATTAGAATTATAGAGTTACATTATACTACTCAAGAAAATGGAGTAGAATCAAAGAGCATTTTACTGTCATATCCCTAGCCATATACCTGTTTTCGAGAAAACATTTTTATATTTTTCTAGCCTTTCACATTATTATAAAACGTATGCAAAAGAAAAAAACTGCATATAAATGTCTTTCCATTGATCTACTGATATTAATAAATATTTCAACAGTTTAAAATAAATCTGATTTCTGAATATAATTTTTCCCCCGTATAGAGAAAAGTAAGTGAAATAAAAAATAAAGAAGCAACATAGCTCTCTCACTTCCTAGCTGTCTGATCTTGGGCAAATTAAAAGCTCTTTAAGCTTCAAGTTTTCCATGTATAAGATCAGACAATAAAAGGGTTGTGAAATGAACACTCCGTGGATGAAATTTCAAATTAAGTAAGTTGATTAGATTTCTAGCTTCCACACATGATACAGATGTTACTCTGTCCTCATAAGAAAGATTGAATGCAGAATGACAGACGGGACCCAAGAAAGCCATTCCCATGATGCATGCCTGGGGAAGCAGAACATCAGTTCCTGAGGAAAGACACAAAAGTCCATGCAGATTGTATTCTTCTATATTACTTATGGAAAAAAATAAAAGTCGCACCCTGTGGAAAAAGAGGAGCTAATGATGTTGCTGTAGGAGAGAATGGAAATAAATAATGATAAATGGGGCAATTACTCAAAAAAGCATAACAATGTGAAATGTCCATACACCTAAAAGTAGAGGTCTAAAATATATGAAGCAAAACTGGTGAACTGTAAAGAGAAATAGACAAGTTTGCAAAATTTATATCTCAGTTTTTCATAGAATTGATAAAGTACAGGACATATTAGTAAGTACAAAGAAGTAAACAGCACTGTCAACCAACGTGATTTACCCAACATTCTGAAATGCTCTGTAGAAAAGAGATTATACATTACTTTCCAGTGCCCATGTGTTATTCACCCAGGTGGATCATATTCCCGGTGACACAGAAAAACAAGCTCAAAATACTGAAATCTGATAAAACTGTATTATTGGGACATAATTAAATAGCATTCAGTAACAGAAAGATATTTGAAAAAAAACAAACCAACTATTTAGAAATTAAGAACATACATCTAAATAACCAGTGGATCAAAGAGAAAGTCAAAAGAGATTCTGTAAAATATATGCCAATGAAAAAAATTTTTTACCAATATTTGTACGATGAAGCTAAAGTAATGCTTAAAGAAAATGTATAAAATTCAGTGTCTTTGTTAGAAGATACAGATGTCCAAAAATCATCTGTGATAAGAGAAGGGCAAATTACATGTAAAGCTAACATCAGTAAATAAAATATACATTAAAAACTTGAAAAAAATGAAAATATAGATAAAAAATTGAAAAGAAAACCAGAAGTGAAAAATCAATCTGTAATGAAGATAGTTATTTGAAAATATCAATAAAATTTATAGACTTCTAGTTAGACTGACAAAAAATACAAAAAGAAAAGAAGAGAAAAGAAAAGGCTATTAAAGGAATATTAAAAGGCTATTAAATAAATACTTTAACAAAACTCTCTGTCGTTAAATTTGACCAATTAGATTAATTGGAAACATTTTTTAAGTAAATAAACTACCAAAAATTTTCCAAGAAGAAATAGAGTAACTTTATATCTGTTAAAAAAATTGCATTTGTTGTTAAAAAATATAGCCAAAGAAATCTCAATATTCATGGAGCTTCTTGCATAATTATACTAAATACTTAGTGAAGAAGTTATATCAATCCTACACAATCAGTTCTCCAATAAAGAATGAAGGGACCACCTTCAAAATCACTCACTTTTATGACAGCATAATTAATACAACTCTGAAACTCAATATGGATATTACATTAAAAGAAAACTATAGATAATTATTTCTCATGAACATAGATGCAACCAACTTTAACAAATTATTAGTAAATCAAATCCAGGGACATATGAAATTGATAATATATCTTGACCAATTTTGTTTTATCTGGTTATTAAACATTGATTCAAAATTGGAAAATCATCCAATGTAACTCACCATATCAGCACACTAAAGGAAAAAAAAAGATAATCTTAATAGATGTAGTAAAAGCACTTGACAAAATCTAACATCCAATTATGATATAGAACTTTCAGAAAACCAAAAACAGAGGAACATGTTTTCAGTCTGAGAAAGTATATCTTAGACAAACAAATCAAAAACTGTAGCTCACACACAGTTCTACATAATGTTTCTACATATTGCTGAAAAACTGGGTTTTCTCTCTCTAAGTTTGGAAAAAACCAAGGATATCAACTATCACAATTCCTGCGTAGTATCATACAGGAGGTCCTAACAAATGCAATAAAGCCAGTAAAGAAATAAAAGACATACAGACTGGAAAGGAAAAATATATAATTATATCTATTTGCAAACATCAAAATTGTTTGGATAGAAATTAGTGAAGAACCAACAAAATGCTAACAAAACTAATAAATGAGTTAAACAAGTTTTCAGAATTCAAGGTTAATATGAAATGTTAACATTTTTATTCTACTAATGAACAATTAGAAACTGATCCTAGAAAAAAGTACTATTTACAGTAGTAGTATTAATCATGAAATGCTTAAGTTTAAATCTCCTAAAATACATGTAATATATGTATCCTGAAAATGATAAAACTATAAAACATTGATTAAATATAGGAATTAAGTCGATGGACAAATATAGTGTATTTATAGCTTGTGATTCTATATTATTAAGATCTTAGTTGTGTTCATATGGACCTATAAATTTAAGCAATCCCAATAAAAATTCCAAAGAACATTTGAAGGAATTGACAATATTTACATGAAAAGTCAATGAAGCCAGTAGAGACAAAACAGTTTTGTAAAGTAAGAACAAAGCTAGACGACTCTTGATAGTTGACTTCAAATCTGTAGTAATCAAGACAGTATTTTATTGAATAAAAAAGAGGCATATAAAACAATGCTAAATAATAGAATGTCCTAAAATACATACGTGTGGTAATTCGATTTCTTTTCGAAAGCCAAAGACAATTAAATAGAAAAGGGGTATCTCTTTGATAATTTATGCTAGAGATAGTAGATATCCTTATGTGTAGTGGTTATCAAATATATATCTAGTAATCCTTTTACACTCCCTCCTCCCTCCTTCAAATGGGAGGCTAACTCATCTATCCTTGAATGTTGTCTGCACTTAGTAATTCACTTTCATCAAGTCAAATGCTGTGGAAATGAAGGTATGTGTCATCTGTTACTACATTATACCAGGCATTGCTGCTTTCTCATCGATCTGTCTCTTGGATCATTTGGTCTGGGAGATTCCCTTAACATGTTGTGAGGACACTAAAACAGCCTTACGAAGATTTCCATGTGGCAGAATTGAGACCACATTGCAACATCAATGTGAGTGCTTAGAAATGGACCCCTCTCCTCTCAGGCATTTCATGAATGTAGCCTGGGAACATCTTGATTACAACCTCATGAGAAACCCTGAGCTAGAGCTACCCTGCTATCAAGTTCCAAATTCCTAACCCACAGAAATTGTGAAATAATGTATGTTTGCTCTTCTAAGCTACCTAGTTTTGGGGGTAGCCTTTTACGCAGCAAGTGATAACTAAATTCAGTATGCAAAACAAACAAAAACAAACATGGTTTACAACTCTCCAATAAAGTTAAATACTGTATAAACTTAACCATTTGATCCTGCAGTTCCTTCTCCAGGTATTTGCTTAAATAAAGCAAAAGCTGTTGTTCATACAAAACCTGTAAGCAAATGTTTATAGTGGCTTTATTCATAATCGCAAAAAACTGGAAAGAGCTGAAATGTCCCTCAACTGGAGAATGGATAAATGTAGTATTATAATCTTAGCAGTAAAAAGGAATGAACTATAGACAAATGAAACAATGACTGAGTTCCAAGTACATCATTGTAAGTAAAATAAGACAGACTCAAAACACTACATATTATATTATTTCACTCACATGTCATCATAGGATATGCAAAAATGTTTAGTTTTGTAACCTATACATTATCTATAAATTAAAAATGAAATCAAAATCAAATGATTAACTAATGTCCTAATCATCACAGACATTTGATAAAGATGAAATTTTACTATCACTAACTAAAAAATAGTTATATTAACAGATCAACTTTAGTTTCGTCAATCCATTTTCATAATATTTCACCAAGTAGACAAATCTCTAAAAAGTGTTTTTGCAAATAATCCAGAAATTGCCTTTTTATTTATCTTTCTCTTCCAATTTTTAGCATTTCAAAGACTTCCTTTTGCATCTGGGAGAAAAACTGTGGCTCATCAAAGAATTAGGGTCAGATCAGATACATGTTGGCTTAGGATATTTTTAATCCTACTTTAGGTTTTTTTCTAACTGTTGGTCATTAATTTACAGTACAAATAAAAATTAGTCATTTATGAGGTTCAAAGCAATGAATAAAGCAGTGAAAGTGCCAGTGCTTGTGAGTTTGTTAATGTTTATACTTGACACTTCATTTATTTTTTCTGGGCATTCATTTAAAGTCATTTTAATTATTACCTGTTTAGAATAAGATGCAAAAATATCTTCACATAGCCTATAGAATAAAGGAAGAAGCAGAAAAATAAACCATATCATATTATGTTTTGTATTACAGTACACTATAGTATGGTGTACTATAATATATTATATCATACTGTAATAGAATAGAATATATTAGAATACAATCAAATATAGTATACTGTGGTATATTATATTACACTATATTACATTATACCACAGTATCTCAGGGTATACTAGATTATATTCTATTCTAATATATATATATATAACATAGTATAGTATACTATATTATACTATATTAGATTATATTTTATCATAAAATAATACATTATATTATTAATAATATACTATATATAGCATATATTACACTATTCTATATAATAAAATACTATATTATGTATATAGTATACTATATAACACTATAGTATACTATATTATAAACAAAATTATGATAGTGTATGGATGTCTTTTTATGGAAATATGCAAAAGAATATGAGAGCACTATGTAGATAGATGCCACGATGCATTTAGTTACAGAAATAAATCTGTTTTTATTACTTTCAGTTGTTTGCTTCTTTATAATAATTTCAATAAATGGTTTATACACTTTCTAATGTAATTGCAGATTTAATTGATTAAAATAGGCTAAGACTTTGTCACTGAAAATAATGTCAAAATCACATTAGCATCACTAGAGCTAGTTAAATCAAGTTATTGTAAAATATAAACACGCTTGATAGAGCTAAGTTCCATTACCAACTTAATTAGCTAGAATTTCATTCTGTAGTAGAAATGTCTTTAACTTTCCATCCGATAGTAAATAATTCTACGTGCATTCAATAGAAGAAATTTCACGAGAAGTGATTGTAAGTTTGATGCTGGTGAATGATTAGAAATTTATTTTGTTATGATGTAACGTATGGAATTAAAAGGATAATGAGATTATAGTCAACCATTGAAAATGTCTTGGGAAAAAGGCCAGTAGGTATGACACAGAGATGCCACATGTGACAGCCAGGAAGTACAATGATAGCACATTTCTGTTGGTGAAGAAAGGTAACAGCTTAGTGTGTGAATGTGTATTTATCACTTAATGAAACTCTCTCACCTATTTCTATGAAAATCAATCTTGGAAGGGAGGTTAAGGAAAATAGAACTATAAAGAGAAGGTTTTGGAGATGTTTAGCCAAATAATCTTATCTGATGAACTGGCTGGGCTACAGAAAACTTGATTCCATGTACAGAAAATAAACCTTTAGTCTAAAAAAAAAAAACTTTAATATTTCTTGATGACTGTCTATAGACATAGCATTTATGTCTAGATATACATTATGAAAATTCTCTTGTCATCAGAATTAATAATTGTGTTCCATTATGGGCTGAATTGTGTCACCGCAACATTTATGTAGGGAAGTCCTTACTCCATAGTACCTCAGAATGTGACTGTATTTGGAAATAGGGTCTTTCAAGAGATAATTAAGTTAAATTGTGGTTCTACGCAAGAGCACTAATCCAATATGACTGGTGTCCTTTTAGTGGGAGATTAAGACATAAGACAACACACAAACTGAGGGGAACCCATATGTGAACACAGGAAAGAAGACAGCCATCTTCAAGGCAAAAAAGAGTCCTCAGGATAAACTGTATCAGTAGACACCTTGATCATGAACTTCCGGGCTTCAAAATTGTTAGAAATAATTTTTTGTTGTTTAAACCACCTAATATGTTATCTTTTGTTATGGTAGCCCAAGAAAACTAAGGCATATTCTTGTTCCTCCTTCCTTCCAGACGCCTGTGCCAGTTTCTACCTCATCCCCACAAACAAAGTTATAAAGCAAGACCAGATAAGATTTTTTGGAATAAAAAATTCACTGCTTCCCTTCTCTGCCTGAAAACGTCAAGGTTATTGAATAAATAAAAATTATCTAGCATGATATATAAAACGTTTCAGAAATTAATTCAAATCTCTTTTTCTAAGCCTTTATATGCTGCTTACCATTCCCAAAATATGGCTTGCTCTTAATTTTTTCTGCTTCCCCACCTTTGCAGATGTTAAGCAATCCCTTAGAATGTTCTTTTCTTCCTTTCCTAGCTCATAATTTTTAATCCAGTTCCAAGTCCTCTTACAAACATCTCGTTTTTCAAAATTATTTGACTATCTCCAGTCAGAAATATCTTTCTCTATATATTTCACAGAATTGTGTACCTATTCATTCATTCTCCAATATTTGTTGAATACTAATTGAATGCCAGGCAGGCTACTAGGAAAGGGGAAAAAACATTAAACCACTTGGAGTTTCATGAACCTTACATTCTATTGAAAGATAGGTATTAAATGAAAATGTATACATATCTCTACAATTAGGATAGCACATGTATTGCGTAATTTATGCACCAATCTTTAGGTTATGCACAATTCATTTGTATCTATTCATATGAATAAATTATAAGTACTGAATAAATTAATACACAAACAAGGATGATATTGTTTATAGGTGGAGTCAGAGGCTTCCTACATCCCATGATGCCAAACCCCTTATTTACCTAAAACGCTAAACATCTGCTTGATTATAATTGTTAATCTATTACAAGGAAAACACAGTTCATAAACAATATAGAGAAGAAAATGCAAATTGCAAATATAATGTAATTTTTGACATATCCATGCTAAGATGTGACTTACCAGATTCTTTTTTGAAAATCTAGATAATTGTAGATTCACATGCAATTGCAAAAGGGGTGCGGGAAGGGGAGGGTTAAAGACAAGATGATTAATGGGCACACATATACTCTTAAATAAATGAAGTAAGACCTAGTGTTACACAGATCAGTAGGGTAACTATAGTTTGCAATAATCTGTTGTATATATTAAAATAGCTAAAAGAGAAGAATTCAAATGGTTCTAGCATAAAGAAAAAACAAATTTTTAAGATGATGGATATCTGAAGCACACTGATGTGATCTTTACAAATTATTGGACTGTTTTAAATTTATCACATATACCCTGAAACTGCATACATCTGTTAATATTATACATCAATAAAATATGAATAAATAAATAATATACACAGATCCTTGGTAAAATTTACCCATTTTTCCTGACATTAGCATTTTGTAAAACTACAGTATAATATCACAATTGGAATATTAACATTTATGCAATATATCCACTCAGATATATCCAGTTTTACTTTTATTCAGTTGTATGCATTTGTGGGTGCATGCAAATTCTATGTGCAGTGTTATCATCTGCGTAGGTTCTAACATGACAGTCAAGATACCAGTTTCAATACCCAAGAATCCCTTAAGTGAACTATTTATCTACTCTCCTCAGATTCTTTTGAGATATATGTTATTTATTATGTATTATATTTTCATTGTTTGTACATGTAGGAACCACATAGTATCCCAAGAAGAGAAACAATTCAATTAGTAAGAAGGTAAGTACAGAAAGGAAAGAAAAGGGGCAGGGGTCTCATTATTTATTTTGAGTCACTGTCACAATCTAGTTAAACTAATACTAGGCACTTATTTTTGTCCAGGGATTTCGCTAAGCACAAGAAAGTTTATAAAGATAAGTAAGTGGGTAACAATTTAATTTTCCCCCCTCAATTGTGAGAGGTAATCAGTCTGAACAAGATAAGCACCGTGAGATCTACAATATGCAATCCTTGGATCATGCAATGGCAAGGAAAAGGAGTGGTGCCATCCTTGTTAAACTATTTGTTGTTTAGCTTTTCATGCATACACAGTACACACTTGTACACAAACACATTTTACATACTATTGTCCACTCACAAATAATTCACATATTACAGAATATCTGAATGTACTTTTATCTGAAGACTTTCTCTTAATTCCTAGGCTTTTCAGCATTTTATGACTTATAACCATTTCCAGCTACTTATAATGTAATATTTGATAAGTACTACTCACTGCCCCTCTTTGGATTCTCATAGACTTGTCTCTCCTCTTCAATAACAGTTTCCAATGTGGGGAGAGGAGGATCTGTGTGGCAGGCTTTTTGATAGCTTGTTTATCTGAGTATTTTTGTTAAGATTTCATAATTGAATAACAATTTACCTAGATACAAGATTCTATGTTCTCAGTGCTTTGTATACAATATGTTAAAAATGTGATTTCAGACCTTTTTGCCTTTAAGTTTTCCAAATGCAGGTAAAGCCTGAAACTTCAGCAGCCATTTTGATGTCATGAGGGTAATCAGCCTAAAAGGGAATGCCAGCATGCCAAGGATGGTGAGCACAATTTTACATAGAAACTGAGTCTTTGATTATGTTGGTGAGGTGCTGAAATAATCAACTTTGGGAAGAAAAAATGTGTATTTTATTGCTAACTTTCATGCAATGTTGCTGGTGGAAAATCTGTTATGCCTTTGTATAATACATAATTTTAAAAATTAGAACATCTTCTTTCTTTGTAATAAATAATTAATAAAATAATTAAATTTCTTGTTAATTACTGTATTGTTCAGTCAAAATTCATTCCCTTCTAGTAGATTAACCCAGGATGAGTTCCACAGAGCTGGAATTTGGCTACTGGGGTTCAGTAACATCTTTAGATATCTAGGGTTAGTAAGAATCTCTAAGAAAATCAGACTATTGATATTGGCAACACAGCCTCTTCTCAAAATGTCTACTGTCTTCAATGATACTACAACACCCCTCTCTTTAAAAGTTAACTTGAGGCCGGGCGCGGTGGCTCACGCCTGTAATCCCAGCACTTTGGGAGGCCGAGGCGGGCGGATCACGAGGTCAGGAGATCGAGACCATCCTGGCTAACACGGTGAAACCCCGTCTCTACTAAAAATACAAAAAATTAGCCGGGCGTGGTAGCGGGCGCCTGTAGTCCCAGCTACTCGGGAGGCTGAGGCAGGAGAATGGCGTGAACCCGGGAGGCGGAGCTTGCAGTGAGCCGAGATCGCGCCACTGCACTCCAGCCTGGGCGACAGAGCGAGACTCCGTCTCAAAAAAAAAAAAAAAAAAAAAAAAAAAAAGTTAACTTGATTGTGTGGCAGGTCTTGGAAATGGGAAGGATGCGAACAAGACTCCGAGAAGAGTAGTGGAGGAGAAAGAGACAAGCTGACACACCACAACATTTATGTGACATAAAATCTCCTTGAGTTCTGAAATATTTTGATTTCTGTAACCCCAGTGGACAGAGCATGCCACTACCTAGCACAGAATACATATGTAGATATTGAATAAATAAGTTATCCCTATAAATAGTGGAATCAACTGTTTCATTAGACAGAGGCTCATATGATGATGGTCTACAAGAAGTGTCTACATCTAAGTTTTAAAATTCAACATTCAATATACTTAGTACATTTAAGTTATTTGTTGAAAATGTGCAACAGTTTTTTTAAAACATTATTTTTCAGTATAGTTTAGTAGATCCATACCTATTCTTTTTTGGATTCCAAGAATGAGAGAAATGTAGCAAGTTTGGCGTTGCTTTTCAACTGCCACAGTCACAAAATAGCTTACTATTAGTGAAGAATTTTGTTTTCTGCCTTTTTACTGTGTAGAATGCTTTCCAAGTAGAATATAAACCTAATTCATTTATATTGTGCCAAGTCTGTTTGTATCATTAAATTTTTGAAGAAAAACATCCAGCCGTCAGCTTCATGGAGGTCTAATTAGTGTGCAGAACTGCCTCGACTACATTCTTAAAAGATGTAAGTAAAACTATAAAAACATCTTTCTTGGTGTTGAGGTTTTAAATGAATTAATTAAGTTTATTCCAGTTAGGTCATTTTTCTTTCAAGAAATAATATCACTTTCAACATTTTCTAATGTTTCATATGTAAAATGAGTAATCTAAACTTGGAGTCTCTACGTCCTCAGCTTGCATACATTCTGTTCTTCACCTGTTAAAATATAGACAAATTCTTTAATGAAGTTCGTCTCTATCAGTTCACAAATTGTCTCTTACTTGGTCAGTATATTAACAACTTTTAGGCCTTCTACATCACTATTTTATTGCATTGGCTGTTGTAAAATATGTTCTCAAATTTTTCTTTTGCTCTAAACCCCCTGAATGTACTGTGTAATTCCTTGGCTGATTTTAAATTGACATTTAAAATTACATTAAAAAATGTATATTTTAGATATTTGCCAAGTATATAATTTCAAAAATGATAAAAAATATTCTTTAAGGATAAAAATATTTATTTTTATATAAATGAATGGAATCTAAAAGCTATAGTGATTTAATACCTGTCATCAAAAATTCATCGTATATTAATGTTCTCTTTTTCACTACTCATAAATCGCATGCTGTTTTATTTTCATTTTGTTTTCACATATTCTTTCGACTTCTCTGATAGAATTGATCATTATATAATCTATTTAATTGTTTGAAAACATTGTATCTATCAACCTGTTTATCATTCTGTTATAGAATTCTGTACATGTATTAGAATATAAGTTTTTCCAGGGAACATACATTTTTAATATTAGAAAATCTCTTTCGTTGTTATTAAACATGAGTTATCATTTATATGGTAATTAATACAAAATCAAATAATATAAGCAAGTGACTGTTTTGTATGAATAATTATTAACTACAAATACTAAAATATTAATTAAAATGTATCTGTTAATATTATTCCATGGAGAAATATTATCAGCTTTTTCAAATAATTAAATTGTCAAATAGGTGAATTTATGCAGGAAGGTGATTTTAGTTTTCTCTTAGTGATGAAAACTATCAGGCAAATAATTACAATTATTATTTTTCCCAGTCATATTCCTGAAATGCTTCTGTCAATTCAATACCCTTTAATAAAAGACTCAGTTAATATCATTTTAAATCCTCTCTGTTAGAAACAAGGAATTTGGAAGAATATTCAGTATTTCAAGATACCTAAAATAATAAACCTAAAACACTTTCTGAGTGTTTAGTATGTGTGAATCACATTTTTTGTGGAATATTTTATCTATTCTTATTATAATCCTATGAAATAAGATCATACCAATATTATGCATAAAAGAAGTAAGGATCACATATTAGAGATGTTAAATAAATTTTCAAAAATGTTACACCTATAATAGGGAATATTAAATTTAAAAAGTAGTGGTATTTTGTACTGTTCATTGAAATATAGTTAAACAATTTATCTCCTTTGATTAAACTCGTATGGTGGCATTTGGTACAAAGCCAAAGTGTTCACATGCTTTGTGCCCTATCATTTTTCAAATTGAGATAATATATGCATATATAGTTTTTTTTTTTTTTTTGAGACGGAGTTTCGCTTTGTCACCCAGGCTGGAGTACAGTGGAACGATCTTGGCTCACTGCAACCTCTGCCTCCCCGGTTCAAGTGATTCTCTCGCCTTAGCCTCCTGGGTAGCTGGAATTACAGGTGCCCACCACCACGCCCAGGTAATTTTTGTATTTTTAGTAGGGATGGGGTTTCACCATGTTGGCCAGGCTGGTCTTGAACTCCTGACCTCAGGTGATCTGCCCACCTCGGCCTCCCAAAGTGCTGGGATTACAGGCATGAGCCACCGCACCTGGCCTCATATACAAATTTTAATAAAATATAGAAAAGTTGTAGAATGTTTTAGTGTCTGTAGTGATGTGGATCCTTAATCCGAACACATGAGAAAAATAATAAATTAAAACTATTTTCTTAATACATGAGATACTTATGCTTCATTTTGTATTTTTGTAATTGTTCATAACTTGGCAAATAAAACTGTAGTAAAATAGAATGCAAATTTACACTGATATTTTGTTATGATGACATAAATATTCCCATATGCTTTTGGATATGAAATTGGTTATGAAATACAAATAGAGTATTTCACTGTAGTCAAAGCTAGTGAAAGTTACAAAAAAAGTAAGAGGAGGCCAGGCGCGGTGGCTCATGCCTGTAGTCCCAGCACTTTGGGAGGCTGAGGCGGGCGGATCACGAGGTCAGGAGTTTGAGACCAGCTTGACCAACATGGTGAAACCCCATCTCTACTAAAAGTTCAAAAATTAGCCGGGCGTGGTGGCGCAAGCCTGCAGTCCCAGCTACCCGGGAGGCTGAGGCAGGAGAATCGCTTGAACTTGGGAGGCAGAGCTTGCAATAAGCGGTGATCGCACCACTGCACTCCAGCCTGGGCGACAGAGTGAGACTCTGTCTCAAAAAAAAAAGAAAAGTAAGAGGAAAGGAATTTGCATTTAAATAGGGTATGGCTGAGACATAGGTAGGATGCAAAAATAGCCATTTATATGTATTTAGTGAGCTTCTATAATTTGTCCAGCACTAAGTTAGGTTCTAGGGCTATGTCTATAAATGAAGATTGACGCTAAAACAGATACAGAAGCGATCACATCCTTTTGGTGCTTAAATTACTTTGCAGTGAACCTCTGGGTTTTTTTCCTCACCAACACAATCTCTTTCCCTCCACCCTTGTTTTCCTGACTTATCTAACCCCTCCCCCTTTTTGTGAAATTGGCTCTTGTACGGTCATGTGTTATACACAAGCATAAGACCAAGCCAGATTATGTATCTGGGCAGCTTTGAACTTAAACCAAGTCATATAGGAATACAAGTCATTTGAAGTTTAATTATCAGATTTCAGAAACTTAGAGTTAGTTTCTTCATTTCTGCAGTTGAGATTCTGTTAAAAAGAGTGAGGAAGACCCTAATTGTTTGAAGAAAGTCAATCTTAAGGAGGAAAGAATTTGCTTAAATATTTAGGGAAGTAAGAGATGGAGGAATGAAGAGTTGGGAAAATGGTGTTGTGTATGCGTGTGTGTGTGTGGTGAGTGTGTTTACTTGAGCATTCTGCATATAACCATCCATATTAGTGTTGTTCATGGACTTGATACTGACATGAATCAGTAAAGTACCCTTTCTAATTTAACTGCCTTGACTTAGGTGTTTCCGGCATTTACAAACTAAAGAGTTCTGATTAATACATAAACATGTAATTGATTATTATCATACTATATGCTATAAAGAAAAATTCAAGCTTATTATTACTGTATAAACTCTACAGAAGAAGATACAATAATATATTACTCTAAAGAAAAAGCAAACTTTTTAATCTCTACATATTTCTGTTTTTTTCTCTCTTCACACACTACTCAATAGAACACTCTGACAAACTTCCAGATATGTGGGGGGTTTTGCTTACAAACTAAGAAATTATTCAGTGGACACCAGCTGGGTCTTCTCTAATTCAATTCAATTCTGACACTATCTGTGGAGTTGCAAGGTGTCCCACCCAGTACATGGATGTGTTTCCCCTATCCAGAGGCTCTCTGAACCCCATAGTTCAGAAATTTTTATGGAGGCTTCATCATGTAGGCATGATTGATTATTAACTCAATTTTCAGCTATTCTCCCCTCTTTGCAGAGTGAGATGTGAGGTAGAAAGCACCAAGATTCCAATTATTGCTTGGTCTTTCTGCTGAACAGCCCCTAGCCAGGAGCTCACCAAGAGCCATCTCATTAGAAGAAAAGATGCTCATATGAGTCAGGAAATTACAAAGACTTTAGAAGCTCTGTGTCAGGAACTGAGGTCAGACCAGACACTAGAAGAGAAGACTTTATTTCGCAATTAGTAAGAAGTATCTTGGAAGAAGCAGAAAAGATACATATGAGGAAGTCAATTTATTCTTAGACCCAAATTACAGTAACCAGGGATCAACTGTATATAAGAAGGAACTAAATATTTCCCAAAAAGCCCACGTGAAAATTTAAACATTAAAAAAGAAAGAGAGACAGAAAGAAAGAAAGAAAAAGAAAGGGAGGGAGGGAGGAAGGAAGGGAAAGAAAAAAATTTCTTTAACATTCTAAGCAGGCCAAACTGAACAAAGGTTCAGAAGCATTAATTACCTTATTTCTACTTTACCTTTTTATCTGGTAAGAATAGAAAATACAGTGCCTGTGAAGTGGGTAATTGATATCATTAATAACAACGAACAACGTTTAGGCCAATAGAGCATCAGGGACAATTTTTGATACTGAATGGATTGCCTAGTCAGGTGAAAATAACTACTTGAAAATCCAATTTCCAGAATACTTAATCTATAAACAGCCTAAGCTAGAGGAGCCAGAGAATAAAATTAAGATTCCAGCAATAAAGAAAACTAAGCTAAAATAGCAATCGTGTATCTCAACACTGAGGCGAGAGGAACCTGAGGGCAACTCTGCTGTAATCTGTCACCAAGAGGTAGAAGCCCACTATGAGATGTTGCCTTCTCTCTCTACTTCCACGGCAACTTCTTCCTCTGCGTATCCTCCTTCCTTTTCTTTCCTCAAGGACCCTGTTGCCACACTCAACCTTGCCAAACAGAGTTGGTGTGGATTTTGTTTTCAGACTGAAAAGTTTTGGAAATTATTCAAGCCTGCAATTACTAGGCCATGAGTGAAATAAATTATGTATGTTTAATTTATTAAATGACAACTTTTCCCTGTCTTTTGTTCTATTTTTATCATTTTTCTCCTCATACATCAGTGTCCTCAGAATGAAATACTTTATGAAATTGAAAGTTGGCTCATAACTAGAACTCTATATTTTTGACAATTCTTAGTTGAAAAATATTACTTTTACAGATCAATGTCCAATGACCCAGCTCATAAGTGTTTTTTCCTAAAGCTGAAAAGAAAAATCAGTACTTATATCCCTTTGGATTTCTTAGTACAGGCACTGACAGCTGAGTTAGTGTAAAGCACGTGGTTATAAATTACAAGTAGGCATTTACAGCCATCAAAATCTCACTGTTAATAACCCCATTGATCAACAACTAAGCCACCCTCTTATGGATACCAGGAGTAAAGCAACCAGACTACTGACCAGTGAAACGACAGAAAAATACCATCAGTAGGCCACATTGACTTGTTACTATGTAATCTGGTTTACCTTATATAAAAAAAAGAGATTTTCTCTTGTCTGAATATATGCATCCTGTATCCCTGTCCATGGAGTAACTGTCAAACTTCTTTACATTGAGTCTAATGGACTAAATTAGAACATTTGCTTTGTTTCTAAATTCCACATCTATTTTTTTTTACCAAGATATGTTTTCATCAACAAAATTATGTTCTTTCTTATGCTATGTGCTGTAAATAGGTCTATGTCCCCAAACGCATACAGATTTAAATGAAAATCAATAGAACCACATATTTGTGCCTATTAAAAGCACAGCTTGTGTTGACTTAAATCACTTATCTATTGATGGCAATTGTTGCACAAGACATAACTGAAAGGAGACACCTCACTATCAGAGAAAAGCAAAATATGTTATCTTTACCTGCAGGAAAATTACCTACTAAGCTCCTCATACTCAGGAGACCACAATTTCACCATAACATATATCTTAATCAAGACCCGGGAGTTATATCAAAGATCATCAAATGTACAGCTCCTATAAAACATCTTGATCACAAAAGTAGTAGACTAGAAAGAAATTCCATTTCAGAGAGTGAAAACCCTACTAGCTTCTGGCATGGAACTCACAGACATCATGTTGCTTTGGTTTCTATACTCTGGTGTTTAATAAAAATGTCCCCTTAATTCAGTGAACTTTACTAAATATAAAAGACATGTGGGGAAATAAGAAATGCCCTCAATACATCATTTGTGATAAAGTACCATTCTTTAGTTATAGTTTCCTTGTCTATGAAACTTAAATATTGATCATAACTTTTAGGTTTCTCCTCTATGGGGCATTCCATTAACACATAATTACATTGCAAATTCTAAGGACATTTTCTGTAAAATGACATGGCTGATGTTGTGGTTTAGTGTACTCCATTGAATTATTTTGCCTGAGTATTATGGAAAAATTTATCTAAACTAGGTCTTTATTGCTTCTCACTTTTAACAATGCTCTGTGGGATATAATAGTCAGAAGAAAGAAATTGAATCATTAAGAATAACTTTAATGTTGTATTTTTGACTTTGTTTAACCTTGGAGCAGATAATACTCTTTTAAAAATAGCAATAATAATGCTTCACAGTGAGTAACTACAGATCATATTAAATAAGGTACTCAAGTGTCTTCGTCCATTTGTGTTGACAGTAAAGGAATAGCTGAGGCTGGATAATTTACAAAGAAAAGAAGATTATTTGGTTCACAATTCTGCAGACTGTACAAGAAGCATGGTATGAACATTTGCTTCTGGTAAGAGCCTCAGGCTGCTTCCACTCATGGCAGAAGGGGATGGGGATCCATCATATGC
Organism: Pan troglodytes; assembly: GCF_028858775.2. Classification (NCBI taxonomy): domain Eukaryota; kingdom Metazoa; phylum Chordata; class Mammalia; order Primates; family Hominidae; genus Pan; species Pan troglodytes. The sequence goes on from NC_072406.2 coordinate 68,065,508, forward strand.
AGAAATGACATGATGACAGAGAAAGCAAGAGCAGAGGGGAGGTGCCAGGATCTTTTAAATAAACTCTTTAGGGAACTAATAAAGTGAGAAATCGCTCATTACTGTGAGGACAACAGCAAGCCATTCATGAGGGATCCACCCCCATGACTCAAATACCTCCCATTAGGCCCCACATCCAACATTGAGGATCAAATATCAGCATGAGTTTTAGGGGGACAAAGATCCAAACTATAGCACCAAGTTTATGCCAAAGATGTGTTAAAATTAAACACTTCTCACTAATTTAGCTCAATTTTTACACTTTTGGGTTCACACTGAATAATAAATTGTAATCAGTTCTATGTGAGGGTGAAGAAATTCTCCCTTTGCATTGATTGCCTGTAATAAACAAGAAAACCTCATGTCTTTTGTTTGGTTAAACATACATAATCCTCAAAGATGATCTGTAATGTGGCTCAGTTTTTGACATGAGGATCTAAAACTTTTTCTGCATAAGTGTTTAAAAGATTACAATTTGAAGGTGTCTTCTAAATATTATCTCCTTTAACCATTGTTACCTTTGTCAGTGGAGTGCATGTTTACTTGGTTGAGAAGAATAAACAATAGTTTACCTATTTTCATGTTTTCTTTCTTTTCATATAGCAAAATAGATATATTTGTGGGCTGTGAAAGGTCTAGAACTGTGATGTATTATTTAAAAACATAAATTTTCATTCAAACTGAGTATGTGAGGATCCTGGCCCCATCCACCTTTTGGCAACCCCTCTGAATTTCAGTAATTTATAAAATGGGGCCCATAATAGTACATTCTATCTAGGGCTTACTTTTATGGTTGAAGGCATTAATGTTGATAAAAAACTTAATATCTGACACAAAATAAATTTTTCTGATAGCTATTATATATGGCAATGCAATAGAAGTTTGAAACAAACCATGAAAGACATATATTTGTGTTTGTCATTAATTAATTGAAACAATAAAAAACTCAATTTAAAATAATTAAATGACAATAGATATGTAAACTGGTCTTTTATAAATCTGTTATTTTGTTTCTCTTCTATTGGACAACGTGCTATTCTGAGTGAACCCAAGTTAATAGGCAGAATTGCATTTCTAATGTTTTTTGACAAAAATGTTCTTGTAATTTAGGCTTTAAGGAAAGGAGGAATTTGTAATCCCAGCACTTTGGGAGGCTGAGGCGGGTAGATCACGAGGTCAGGAGATGGAGACCATCCTGGCTAACATGGTGAAACCACGTCTCTACTAAAAATACAAAAAATTAGCCAGGTGTGGTTGCGGGCGCCTGTAGTCCCAGCTCTGCCGGAGGCTGAGTCAGGAGAATGGCCTCCAGGAGAATGGCAGGCGGGAACCTGGGAGGCGAGACTTGCAGTGAGCCAAGATGACGCCACTGCACTCCAGCCTGGCTGACAGAGGGAGACTCCAGCTCAAGAAAAACAACAACAAAAAAAAGGAAGAATTTATGTTCTTTTAAAAAAAACATATTTATGGAATTTTTACCTGAAAATCTGATGGTTGTGAGGTGAACTGAATTATCTACTAAACTCTTAGAGCAGGCCATCACTGACAGGCCTGGCAGCATGACAGAATGACAAAAGACTCGGAGCTATGAGAACATCAGGAGGCATGGACAGTGATAGCCTAACTCGAAGCACTGTCAACAGTGGCCTCTATGAGGCTCTCTCAAGCAGCTTGCCACATAGAGGGATGTGACAAGGATTAGATGAAGCAGAGGGGAGAATAAAAGAGACGAAAGACACTGACTAATAACTACCCCAACACCCACACACAGTTTGTGAGCAATATGAATGCCTTGGGAACTGCCTCAAATCACTGGAGACTCTAGAAAGAAAACTCCTGCAGAAGGGTTGGCTGTTCCTAAAATCTTGTTTGAATTCACAGACCTAACACATCTGCCTACATCTTTGCAAAGGATATCAGAAATGTGAAAGAAAAATATTACAGTCTGGCAGAGGCCAATGGCAAATTCTCTTGCTGATGCTATGAATTACAATTTTGTTGGCTACTGAATTTTCAGGAATAAAGAATATTTGTTTTGTCCATTGATAATTTAAAGTCATGTCTTAGCAAATTTTTTATAAATTCCTTGAACTCAGCAAATGATACTTATGCTTTATTAATGTGCATTATTAATCCATATTTTAAAAATTATAAAATGTCATAAAACATAAGCCACTCATTCACAGATGAATTTAAAAAAATGATTTTAAAATAATTTTAAATGCTCTCATATTATTAATATTTCTGTGCAATTTGATTTTACTTTAGGGTTACAGATACCTTCTGAAAAAAGAGGTATAAATTTAATATTCCTTTTTAGTAACTACATAGTATTTCATAGTGTTGTTACCTTAAAGGATTAAATTGAGCATTTCCCAATTTGTGGATATTTTGGCTCTTCCTAATATTTTAGTCACAATGAGCATTGGCAAAATAACTATTCTGGTGTTATGTTTTTATGAACTAGAACTTTCCTCTATTCCTTTCCCAGAAAAAGAATTGCTGGATCAAAGAATAGATGAATGTTAAATATTAATAAATTTTCCTTCCTTTGAGGCTTTTTGACATTTATTGATTTGTAGGAGTTGTTTATTTACTATGGATATTTTATCTTTTGGGATTCTTAGTTACAAGACACACAAGTTGAGTCAGGCTGAGTTTTAAAAAATATTATAGAATACTGGATTTCTCAACAGATACTTGGGAGTGCTAAGCAGTGAGGGAAAAATTGCTCCAAATCATTTCACAGAATTATAACTGGCAGGAAACTACTGGAAAAAAAAAAAAAGGTAACCTTGTACATGACGTAACTAGCTTTGTAGTTGAAGTTTGAAATTTGGTTTGGGTATATCCAACTGAAAAGCTTACATTCCGTGCTTTGGTCACTGTTACAAGGGATGCTGAAAAACAAGTGAAGAACAATTTCCAGTTCTGACAGTTCCTAAAATGGGAGCACAGCATGTAGATAGGTGGGAAAGAACTTTCCAGGCAGGAACAACCAGCACTGAATGACCTTGAAGAGACGGCATGCCTGGCATGTTTGTGATACAGCAAGCTGGAATCGGCAATGGGGAGGGTAACCAGAGGACCAGGAATGGTATAAAGATTGGCGAAAACAGGACTTAGTAGAACCTGGTAAGTAATTTGAATTTTTTCTTTGTGAGGTATAGAAACACTGGATCACTCTGAGCAAAGAAATGAAACTCACTCCATTACAAAATGTTTATTCTGACTCTTGTGTTGAAAATAGAGTAAAGGTGACAAGACAGAAGGCAGAGAAACTGGCAGATGAGTCAGAAGATTGGTGAAGCAAGTGAGAGATACAGCGTGGACCAGAGTAGCACCTGTGGTCTTGGTTATAAGTTGGGGGACTGGAGTTATGATTGGAAGGTAGAGCCAATGTTATTCCTAATAAATTAAATGTGTGTGTGAGAGAAGAAATATGAGTTAAAAATAACTTCAAAGTTTCTGCTGAGCTAATGGAAAGTTACAGTTGCCATCATGGGGATAGGTGGATCAGTTTTAGGTGTAAATAAGTAGGAAGAAGCTAGGAATTCAGGTTCTGGGACTTTTTAAAATTTCGACATGTATATTGAATATTCAAGTGGAATATAAATAGGAGTTGGAAAGTCAGGAAAGTGTTCTGAGATGGAGATATAAATATGTGAGTTACTGGCTTTTCAAGAGTGTTTAGAGCATGGTAACGAGTGAGGTCATCAAAAGCGGTAGCATGAATACACAAGAGATGTCTAAGGCCTGACACCTGGAATACTCCAATGTAAAGAGCTTGGGGAGAAGCAGAGAAACTAACAAAGGAGATTGAGATGGTGTTGCAAATAAAACAGAAGAAAAATCAAAAGCCATGTGATACCCAGCTCTAGGAAGCACAAATGGCAATTTTGTGCAAATCAAAAATGTGTCCTTTCCTCATGGCACAGTACTGCCATCTGCTGGAATATGTTTCCAAAAACTGTATTAAGATTATAATGCCCCCAAGGTAAATGTCCTTCAGTGCTTAGCTGTAAGCAGTAGAGAAAGTGTATCAAGGGGGAGGAAGTATATCAAATGTTTCTGATCTGTTTAAGGCTTATGAGTATTGAAAAACGATTAATGGATTTAGCAACATTAAGTATATGGTGACCTTGACAAATGCCAGTTTGAAGTCATGAAAATGAAAGTTTAGTTACTGTTGAGTTTAAAAAAAACTGTACACATTATTATTTTCATTTTCTTTTAAACCCACAGTAACTGAACTTCCATTTTCATGACTTCAAAATGACATTTGTTACGGACCCCAAATCTGTACAAGAAACCCCCATGACACAAGTTTACCTATATAACAAACTGCACGTGTCCCTGAACTTAAAATAAAAGTTAAAAAAAAGAAATAACCATAGATAGTGACAATGGACCATTCTATCAAGAAATTTTGTTGGAAGAAGAGGCAGAGAAATAGGTTAGTCTGTAGTTGACATGGAAGTTGCTTCAAGGGAGTAGGGTGGAAAAATTGGTCATGAAGGAGAAATAAGAAAAAATTAAGACCACAGCACTCTGTAGTAGACGAGAGAGAATAAGATCTAAGGCACTAATGAAGGAATTGTCTGTAGAGACAGGGAAATATATAGTTCGTGCATAGGAGGTGGTGAAAAACAGAGGCTCTAGAAGGAGGATACATATGGTAATTAGAGTCTGTAGACACTTTCTTCTTTTCACAGTATAGTAAGAAGCAAGGTCAGCAAAAGCAAGTGAGGATGAAAAAGGAGATTTGAGAGCTCTCTGGCTAGCATCTTCTCACTTTTACTATTGCTATGGGAACTAGGAGAATCTCAAAAGTATTTACATACTTCTTGGAGACACATTTTTCCTGATGAATATTTAATAGCACCAGCCTAAACAAATATTATTTAGTAGAACATGCTTGTTTTTAGTCGTCTTCTTTCCTCACAGTGTTATCTGTTCTACTCATGTATTGATGAGTGACCATTTCATCTGAATATTACCCAACAAGTTTGCATCCTTCTCTGACCTTGGAAATTGGCATGTGTTCCTAACCTTGTTTCCTTCTCCATCAATGATACACATTATTATTTAATTTCCAAACTCTGTCAAATAAATGTGTGACAATATATTCATGTGATAAAAATAATCACTGATAATTTGCAATACATTTGTAGAAGTGTGACTTGTACCTCATTTGTGTGCTGACATCTAGTGCAGATCTCAGAGTCAGGCCAACTCTCCATTGTCCTCACAATCCTACTTGTCTTAGTCTGTTTTCTGACGGACTATTTTGGATTGGGTAACGTATATTGAAAATACATTTATTTCTAACAGTTATGGGGGCTGAGCATTCCAAGGTTAAGCGCTGCATCTTGTGAGTGCCTTCTTGCTGATGAGAACTCTGTACAGACTTCTGAGCCAGCACAGGGCATCATGTGGTGAGAATGGCACATATGATAACATGCTGTGCTCAAGTCTATCTCCCTCTTCTGGTAAAAATACCAGTTTCATTCCCATGATAACCAATTAATTAATTATTTAAATACACGAAACTATGAATGGGCTAATCCTTTCATGAGGGCGGAGCCCTCTTAAAGGCCTCATGTCTCAATACTGCCACATTAGGGATTAAGTTTCAAAGTGAGTTTTGGAGGGGAGCAACCATAGCACTTCACTTCCCCATTTTCTGACCAAGGCCTTCAGACTACAGAGTAGCTATTTAATTCTATGTTTTTGACATTGTCCCATGCCTGCCTCACTTTTAGTCCAAGAGGTATAGTTTTCATGGTTTCAAACAATGCTAACAGTCCCAACTGTCTTTTCTTTATAAGATCAATATGGAAAATTTGATGAAATAAATGAAAAAAACTGTATATATACTAAACTTCTATGAGCTAGTTAATACAGAATTTCTTGTGTCCATTGTTGATGGGGATGACTTAAATTTCAGTTGAGTTCCTACCTAATTTCAACTTTTATTCTTGAATGGGGATTTCCCCATTTTGATTACTGTTATATTCAAGAAACCAATCACAAGAAATATTTAAGGATAATAATGGCTATTTTCTTGCCCAAAGTGGATATTTTGCATCTCCTAGTTTCCAAATTATTGCTCTTACCAACTTGTTGCCTGTAATCATATTATTCATATTGATAGTGAGAATCTTTATCTCTTTCCCTGACTTTAAAGATAACTTTTATTATAAATTTTATTACTGTTTACAGGATAGGATGTTACTTTAATTCTTAGTTTTCAATGAGTTTTTATTAAAACCAAGTATTGAACTTTTGCTTATCTATTACATTAGCCATATATTTTTCTACTTTAGTTAACTACTTTGGTGCATTGAAAAAATAGATTTTATAATGCATAGCCATCTTTACAGTCCTGAAAGAAACTGATAATTATGTCATAATTTTATTAATATACCCTGGGTTTGGGCTAACCACTGATTCATTTAGTAGCATTAACATTTTCCTCTGCCTCACTTTTAGTTCAAGATAAAATTGGCCTATGGTATTATGTTTCTACTTTCTTTGTTCAATAATGTTACAAATGTTACCCTAACCTCATAAAACATATAACAGAAATTTTAGTATCATCAAGTGGTGAGAGAATTTTTGTTTTCTATTTCCTCTTACACATTCTTTCCAAGATATCTGGTTTCTCTGCAAGGCTAGTTTAGAATGTTACACTTCTTACACAATTCTAGCTCTATATAGGCCATAATTACATAAATAACAGAGGATGAAAATCACTTCAAAGGATGAAACATAGAAATTGATGTAGTGAAGCTTTAGGCTGTCCAGGATAATATTTTCTAATTAAAATGTTGCAAATCTGGCCAACTGAATTATGTTCACTTTGAACACTTATAATAAGTACTTACTTTTGGTTTGAGTAAATACAAATAAATCGCTTAAGAAAATATGGCATTATTCCCCCTCAGGGTGCATTCAAACTGGAATAAAAAATTATTACAAGAAGAAGATGAAGTCACCAAAAGAGCTGAGAATTGTTAAAATAAAGAATGTCAGGCAGAATACTCATAAGGCTGAACTGGTAACATAATTAGGTACTTGCTAAAAACTTACCAAGGTACAACCTGGGCAATAACACCTTCTAGAATGGCAACCAGACTATACAGAGTGTTAAAAAGAAGAATCTTGGTAAAAATGATACTAGCAATTAAAAATGAGAAAACTAAGGATAAACATGAAGGGTTCTGGAAACAATTCAGGAAGAGATATTTGAAAGGCATGTGCTATGATAAAGTTTAAGTGACATAAAATTAATAGTAATATCAGGAAGCAAAAAAAATAGCAGAAATGGAAAGATACAGAGGGAAAGGGGACACTCACTTGAATCACAAGATTATATGTTTGAGTTCAGTACACTGAAATATTTCATTTTTCAATATGAAAGACATGTAATATAGTGACCTCTAGGCACTCATTTCAATATGCAAGAGCCATTAAAAAGGCACTTCAAGGTGTTAGCAGGATCTACTCCATTATAACCATAGATTGCAGGTTTGCCTTCACTCTGAAAAGAGTTTCCTTTGCAGTTTTATGTGAGAAAAATACAATATCAAAATGAGTATATTACGATACAGAATCTCCCTATTAACCAAATGCAATGACCCAAATATGACCCCACAAGAAGTGAATCTGGTGCATATAACTAATGAGGAGGGTGAAATTGTTCATTCTGTAAAACTGATGGTCAGTCACTGAAGAGAAGGATTTGGGACTGCACTTCAGGAAAAAGAACCAAAACAGTAACACAATTCTGCTTCTACATAATTGTGCGGACCCTCATGAATCACTTGTGGAGAAAACAAAACAAAACCTCTTCTCAGAATTCTGTCCACTAATTTCTAAGGGAAAAAAAAATGTGGTAGATAGGAAACATGATACTGCTACAGCACAGACATGCAGAGAACAAATGACAAATCTTTCTCTAAATTAAGATTTTTAAACACTCATTTTGCTATTTGAATACAGGAAGATGACTCCTGTTTTCTCATTCGATATATTTAACGGAGAGTTCACAGATAACAATTATTTCCTTGGCTTAAGGTCAATGTATTAATGTCATGGTAGAACTGGAAAATAAAGAGAAAAATGCTGAAAGTTTTCATCTTTAGTGTATTTATTATCTATTTAAAAAAGTATTTTAAAGACACTGTTTTTACACCGTTATAATGAATTCAAACTACGTCTCATGATCTTTTGGAAAACTGAAATAATCTCAAATTATTTCCTGAATACAAAATGTCAATGTAATGAGAGTTTAAATGTGATGACCCAATTATTTCAATTAAATTATACAATATTTATTAGACTATAAGTTGCAAACTGCTATCACATAACTTAATGAATTGCAGAAGATAGAAGAGGATGAAATAATACATAGGAGCATAAAATTATCTCATCATTCTCTCTTTGATAGAAACAGACAGTATATGCTCATTATAATATTCGATGACTTAGCTGTCATAATTGGTTCTATCTTTTCATAATACCATTTATCCTATTATAAACCTAAATTCCATTTGATCAATTGTTGGTCTCAGAGTGAAGGAATCAGTCTTGCATGCATTAATCGAAGCTTATGGTATGAAGTACAGCCCAAGATAAATTTTACAAGAAATATGACTATAAGTAAAATAGATTCTGACACTTCTATACAACACATTAACACATCTTTGTCATAAGCATGATTCTAGACAATACTACTTTAGAACTTTAGCTCTCTGTGTTTGAAGGTTGGGATATTTTTTTTTAATTTTTTACAAGAAAATCTAGTCATATCAAAAATCTGCCATAAGAGAAAGATTTTAAGTTTTAAAGAAGTCACAACTATAGTTAATAATACTGTATTGTTTACTTGAAATTTGCTAAGAGGGTAGCCTTAAGTGTAACACTATGTTATACTTATGTACAAGTGAGTCTTAAAACTCATGATTTTACTTGTAGTAACTTTGATTCGCTCTCTTTACAACCAAGCTTCTTGAAAGTAATTTTGACTCCCAGTTTTCAATTCCTCATTTAATATTATTTTAAGTCATAACACATTGCTTCATTTAAAACTCTCCTATTCATAGTCCTAATTGTTCTTGTCTCTACCAGGCACTTGACATTTATCCAACCATTCAGTTGTTAAACAAATATTTATTCAGTGCTTACCTTCTGCCTATTGCTGGGATCTGTCCTGGAAATCCAACAGTGGATGCTTCTATTTTTCTGTCTACCTCCATAAATAGCTCTGCTTCTGTTGGTCTCCAGCAATGCTGTCCAATCTCAACCAGTTAGTTATGCAAAAAATATTGTAAAACTCATGTGCCAGCATTATAATCTTTTCACCACAAAAGCAGAACTTATTGACAATAAGAGTAAAATGTTTCAGTTCAGAGGCAAGAATTATACAAGTGAACATTTTGAAGTAATGACAATGTGTGACTATAACAAAATGTAGAGACTTGTAAAGGAAACTACGTGATGCCTAGTTGCTGAAACACCATTCATAGTGGAGAAATCAAAGTCACGCCATGTGTGTTTTACAAATCATTAACACACTCAGAATAAATGCTTGAAAATATGAATAGCTTAGAGAGGAAAGAGCTTTTCTGTCCTACTACTTACCTATCTGATAACTAGTGAGAAAATGGCTACTTCAACCTGTATACACATTCAGTGTAACATTTCTAAAACCTATACTTTCTCTAATATTACCAAGCCATGTCAGATGAAAATACATGTAATTTTTGTAGCTATTGTTTTGTGCTAACTTTACAGAATTTGTTCAATCAACCAACAGTATTACATTATTTATTAATGCCCTTGTCTCAGAGCCAATTAATCATAAACATTCCCACAGGTTGAACTGTCTAACAATGGAATGGATTCTCATGTGTTTTCTGCACACTTGCTCCCCAATGACATTCCATGAGAAGATCCAGAAGAGACTCCCTTCACTAAGGCATTAAGAAACATATGGGTGAGGGGAGATTTTCCATCACTGAAAGTACTCTGTTTGCTCACTTCTGTGGGCCAGATATGAACCATAAAGGAGGCCACAATTGAGAAGTGCTCACAGATTTCAGTAGGAATGATGTGATTCCAGAAAATCTGATACAACATTATAGACCTTAACCACCAAACAGTCAAGGCTGGTAGAGTTGTACAGGTCATCAGAGTGCTTTGGGCCAAGAAAACTCTGGCAGTGGCTAAATGATTTTGACATCCTTAGAACAAAATACAGACACTTTTAGAATATTGCTTAATTCATATAACAAGAAATTCTTCAGGTCTGGAGCCAAAAGCTTGACTCCAGTCACCACTGTGGAGATATAGCCTCTCACCCAGTTTCTATGTTAATTTTCTTACTCAGAGCCCTTTGATTAAATAGGGTGCCTGGAGGACTCTGCACTATTGACGCACCACTCACAGTAAATCTTTCCCCATGCCTTCCCCGAAGAGACTTATGGCCTTTTTTATAGCATATCCACTCTGTGAAGCAATTCACTGTGAATAGCTTTTCCTGGCACCTGAAGAGTTCACCTAGACATATACTCATCTTCATGGATTTCAGAGTCTGGCACTACTGGTCACATCCTTCTTTCCAGAATGCTTTCCCATTTGTTATTGTCGCTGTTGTTTGTTGTTTTGAGACAGGGCCTCATTCTGTCCCCCAGGCTGGAGGGCAGTGGCACTGTCTCCACTCACTGCAACCTCCGCCTCCCAGGCTCAAATGATTCTCCCACCTCAGCCTCCTGAGTAGCTGGGACCACAGGCTTGTGCCACTGTGCCCAGCTAATTTTTATGTTTTTGTAAAGATAAGATTTTGCCATGTTGCCCAGGCTGGACTTAATTAGAGGGCTCAAGTGGTCTGCCTGCCTCAGCCTCCCAAAGGGCTGGGATTACAGACATGAGCCACCGTGCCCTATCTGTTTTTCCATCTGGATTCATGGAATAGCCTCTCCTGATTCTACTTCTATATTTTTAGCTACTTTGTATTATTGGAGCAAAATATAGACACAGAAATGGTCCTAAATTATGAGAGTGTAGGTCAATGAGTCTCCCAAATAGAACAACCTCATATAATCACCACATTGATCAACAAACAGGGCAGCCCCACACCTCAGATATCATCGTTTTGACCTCTTCCAGTTAGTGACCATCTAGGTTTGTCGTTACCTTGACTTCTAACACTATGAATTAGTTTTGTCTGATTTTTGAGCTTAATATAAATGTGTCATACAGTATGTGTTCTTTTATGTATGGCTTCTTTTGCTCAGCATGATAATGTTTGGAAGATTGCTTCAATGTTATATATCATTATAGTACATTCATTTTCTTACCTCTTTTGTATGAGTAAACACAAATTATTTATCCATTCTACTTTTGATGAATATTTGAGTTGTTTCCCAAATATTACTCTATCATAATGAAAACTGTTATGAACATTATTGTACAAGAATTTGCAGAACATATACATTTCGGTTGCTTGATTCGCTCATTAAACATTATTTTTACCAGTGTTCTGAAATTGGTCCTCTTTGGTTATCACACATCACTTTTGTTACTACTTATTTCTTTAAAACTTCTACAAATACATCTGTCTACTGAGAACTTCTGAACTTTTAACAGGTACTTCCAATACCTAATATTTAATTATTTTTCTTCTTTAATTTTCCTTTCTATATTACCTTCTTAGATTAATGTATGCATGACACATGGTAGAGTTACTTAAAATATCGCCTTTTGCTTCTCATTTGGTAATGAAATGTGTCAATTCTACTGAATTAACAACCCTTATACTTAACCATCTTCTGCCGCTGTCTTAGTTTCTGCCTTTATCTTATTTGAAAGTGTTTGTAAAACTAATTTTATGACAGCAATGCTGATGTCTAGTGATTTAGAGTAGTTGGGCTGTTAAAAATCAGTTAGCACGTTCCAAGATGAAAATTATTATCACAAACTCGTTGAGCAATCCTTATTGTAGCAGTGCAAGAGTGAATGAAGTGAATGTCAACTGAGAAACTGGAAAATAATAAGCAACAAAATGCTTGAAAAGGAAAAAAAAAGAAAACAGTTTTTGTGAATGTTTGGTGGGTAAGTCCCCTTAGGAATGAATGCCTTGGTATTTGTGACTCCACGTAAATCAAACGGACGTAAAAAGAGATCTCAATGTTGGCACCAACAAATTGATCCCACTGGATGGTGGCTGATAAAATGCATCTTTTTCTGAAGTTCAAAAAGATCTTGGCGGATCAAGGCAGCAATTTAGAAGATAATAAAGTCTGGAGAGAATTGACCAAGTTTCTTGGAGTTTATATAAAAGGAAGACTGAGAGTGAAATGTCAAAATATTGAGGAGTACAATATCATGATCATTATAAAAATTACATTATTGAAGGTTGCATATATGGATATATGCAAAGGATATGAAAGGGATAAAGCCTTTTCATAAAAATATAATAAAAAATCAACATTCATTTTCACTCGTAATTTATTCTAAGCCTTATTTCCAATGACGCTGTGTGTGCGAGTGTGTGTGTGTGTGTGTGTGTTTCTAGGATTAAATATATATGTGCCTTTCTTCTGGGATTAAATCTTTTCACTCATCTTCTCATTGCTTATTTGATTGTGTCTAAACATCTTATGACAGAGATTTGGCTTTTGCTTTATTTCTAAATGCTTCTCATTAGCACCTAGATTCCTGCTGTATCAAACTTTAAATGTTTGAAATACTACATATAATTTTAGTTCTCTTGGCCTTGGCTCAAATGGTTTAATTTTCCCGGAAGAGTTTTACCTTACTTGACCATTTGGAAAACTCCTATTCTTTTCTAAGGTCCTGTTCCTGTATCTCGGTATTTTTGAAAGCTTCTCTTGACCTTCATAAGCAAACCTGTATTGTTACTTCTTGTTGTGTCGTTTTTTTCATAATATACAGACTTGGCTCTTCACCTTTAGCATTTAAAAAAATTGCCATTATTTTTTTAAATGAACTTTTCTAGCCCCAATGCCAAATTTGCTCACAATAATTTTTAGAATAAATTCAAAAATACACTAAGAAGATTCTTATACAAATAGTTTGAGTATCTTACTCTGAGAACACTGTTCCATAGCTATTATCACTTTTCGCATTAATATTTTCTAAGAGTCTTTGTTTTCCTTAAGGGAAGGGAATGGATAACATTTATTGTCCTAGCACCTGTTACAGGGATGGACAAGTAGTATTAATTTAATAATTGATAATCATTTATTATACACTTATATGGAACTTAATGTAGGTCTGTACAATTGTAAGCTTTTTATAAGTATTAGACTGATTTAAGTCTCATTATAAACCTATGAAGGTGCTACTCTTATTAATTCCTTGTTTTTAGGTGAGTAAACTCAACAGACAAGTTACTAACTTGCCTAATTTCAGGCAGTTAGAAAGGCAGCTCTAACTAAAATGTAAGAAACATGATTTCACATTAAAGGAATTTATCCACTTCATAACACTTCTGGAATGTTGATTTTTAGAATATTTATTGTAGTATAACACTGACATATGTACCAACATCAAATGTACAGCCTGAAAAATTATCCAAAAGTGAGCACAGCATTATAAAGATGACTCATGTGAAGTAATAAAATCTGAGCTGAATTCTAGGAAATTCCTTCTTTCCCTTACGCAGTAGCTACTCTCCCTCTCACCATTATCCTCACATCTGTTGATACTTTACAGCTACTTCTTTCACTCAACATGCAGTTTGTGTGTAAACGTAACACATTGTACTTACTTATTCTATATTTGATATATATTTTCCAGTTTGGAGCTAATATAAATTATGCTTCTAGAAAGATTATTATACATATCTTTGGGAGGAAGTATATGTACACATTTATGTATGTATTTCTATATACACACAGTGTATATATGTATACATACACACAAACACGCAAACACATATATGCATATATAGTCAGGATGGATTTGGACAATGAGGTAGAAAGGATACGTTCATTACAAGATTAAGTCAAATATTTTTCAGAGTCATAGCGATTTACATTCCCTTCATCAGTGCATGCAAATTTCATTTGCACAGCTTCTATAGAAACCCTAAATACATTTTATTTTTTAAAATTTAGTTTTTTCATAATTATAGAGTAGAATTTATTTTTATTTTTAATTTGTATTCATCTAATAAGTAATAAGTAGCTTGATTTCCTTTTGTTTATTTTTTTCTTTAATTTTTTTTAAATTCTGTGGTAAAAAGTGCTTTGAAAAGGCCTTTGTTGATGTTTCATTTGGTTGTACTTATTATTAACTATTTATTTTAAAAAAATTTTTTGGAGATGGTTCTAACTCTGTCATCCAGGCTGGAGTGCAGTGGTTGATCAGAGCTCACTGCATCTTTGACCTCCCAGACTCAGAAGAGCCTAGCTACTCAGGAGTAGCTGGGACTACAGGCCAGAGCCACCATGCCTGGCTAATTTTTAAAATTTTTTGTAGAGGCAGAGGTCTCTCACTATGTTGCCCAGACAGGTCTCAAATTCCTGGGCTCAAGTGGTCCTACCACTTTGACCTCCCAAAGTGCTGGGATTAATGGCGTGAGCCACCGTACCTGGTCATGTTTTTATTTTTTCAAAAAATTCATTTGCAGAGTTTAAAAAGTATCTTTTAAGAGTTCTTATGGTATTTATGTTTGCAAATTTCATTTCCCATTCTGTTGCTTGCCTTTTCACTCTCAGTGAGTTACTTTATGATTTCAAATCCTTATTTTTTATGTTATTTTATTACTATTTATTAACCTATTTATCTTATTTATTAGCCTTCAATGATTAGTTTTTGAATCTTTTTTTAAATCTTAAGGCCATAGAAGTGTCCTCTATATTATTTTTTAAAACTGTACTGTTTTATGTTACACATTGGCTTCTATATGAAATAATTTTTGTGTATATTGTGTGGTTGGATGTTAATATTCATTTTTCTTTGTATGGATGTATGAAAGACAGCACAATTTATTGAAAATAAATCTTTTCATCGCTGTACTGAAGCACTTTTTTTTCACAAATCAGCTAAATATATTACTGTGTGGTTCTCTTTATGAGTTCTCTATTCTGTTTTATTGAAATATCTATACTTGCACATTTTCCATAATGTCATAATTAATATACATTTATAAAAACTTTATATCTAATAGTGTAAGTCTTCACATTATATTTTTTCTTCAAAGTTATTTATACACTGTGTTTTCATTTGCATTTTATAGTCAGTTTTTCAGTTGCCACCAAATATAATGCAGACAAATTACGCTATTACTAATCACAATATTGTGATTTTCAGTGTATTACAAATATAGATTTATTTAAAATACTGAATCTTTCTTCTAATACCAGGAATGACATAGGAACATGGTACATCTTTATTTCTGTTGAATGTCTTTAATTTCTCTCAATAAAATTTCACAATTTTCAGTAAAGGGATTGCATATAATATGTTATATTTTATATTAGGAATTCAATGTTTCTTTCTGGAAACATTTCAAATTCTTAATATTTTATTTGATTTAGACTCACTACATTTGGAAAGTTTTAATTATAATTTTATTTTTAATAGATATGGAGCTATTCAGATTTGCTATTTATTATTCTGTCATTATTAATGATTTTCTAGAAATGTTATCTATTTCATCAAATTATTTCAAAATTTTTGACTTAACATTACTTACTGAATTCTCTTTTTCTCTCTCATGACTATAGAATCCATAATGATTTCCTTGTTATTATTCATATTTGGAATTTGTGTATACTCTTTTTTTAATTTCTTGCATAATCATGGTATATTTTTATCTGTCTTTTCGTAGTAACTTTGGCTTTTGTTGATTTCATTTATTTTGTGATTGTTTCCTTTTCTCCTGCTTCTTATGTATCTTCTCTTTTCTAATTCTTTGGATTTAATTTGACATTACATTTTAAATTTTTTAGATTGATGATTAGATTATTAATTTTCAAGCTTTACTTTTTTTAACATATTTATGTAACCATATATATTTATCTCCAAACTGTGGTTTGCCTCAGTCTCCCAACTTTTAACAAGCAGTATTTTTACTTTTGTTATTATTAAATTCAAAATATATTTTAATGTTCACTGTAATTACTTTTTTGATCCATGAATAACTTAGAAATGTGATGCTTAATTTCCAAACATTTGTACACTTTCAAAGTATTGCCATAGATTTCCAGCTCAATAAAATTGTTGTACAAAAAACACTGTCAAAGATTTCAAATTTTTGGTATTTATAGATTGTTGTTTGGGGCCTAACCTCAGCCTATATCTATCTATCTATGTATCTATCTATCTATCTATCTGTTTTCCTATCTATCTATCATCTCTCTACCTAGATAGACAGAGATATCTATAGACATCTATGGTAAATTTTGAAACATGTTCCAAATACACTATAATAAATGTGTGTTTTGCTATTTTTGGGTACAGTTTTTATGTCAAAGCATTTAATCTTACTGCTTTAAATTTCTGTATTATTATTGATATTTTGTATCCTTTTTGCTATCAGGTATCAAAAAAGGTATATTAAAGTCTTTATGATTGAAGATGTACCTATTGCTCCTTTTAGTTCTATAAATCATGCATGTGTGTTAACTGTGTGTGCGTGAATATAAATACACAAGTTTGACAACTTCCTCAATAATTGATTCTTTTATGTGGATGATGTATACATCTTCCTCTCAGGTAATAATTTCTGCCTTAAAATCTCTGTTGTCTGATATAAACATAGCTAAACAAATTTTCATTTGGCTTGTGTTTGATTATCTTTTATATACATATATGAGAGATTTTTAAATTAAGATGCTTCTATAGATAGAAGATAGAAGATAGTAGATATCTTCTACAGATACAGATATGTATATATATATAGATATATTAATATTTATATCTATATATAAATGTATATATGTAGATATCTATATATGTATATCTACATATATATCTACATGCCAATATATCTCTATGTATGTATATGATATCTATATAAATGTAGGTAGATATACATATGCATGTATATACATATATACATAGATACCTATGTATATATCTATCTATACACATATATACAGGTAGATACATACATATCTATATACATGTAGAAATATAGATGTAGATATAAATATATATCTATATGTGTACAGAGAGATGTGTAGACATATACAGATATATGGATAGATAGATAGCTCTATATAGAGAACTATCTATATCTAGATAGAGATATCTATCAATAGATATCTCTACCTATCTAGCTGTAGATAGATTAGCTATCTCATCTATCTATAAAACTATCTTAAAACCATCCTAATTTAAAAATCAAGATTCATCTTAATTCAAAAATCTTAATTTAACAGTTAATAACCATCTTTATTTTGTGATTCATATACACCATGGAATACTAGGCAGCCATAAAAAAGAGTGAGATCACGTCCTTTGCAGGAACACGGAGGGAGCTGGATGGAGGTCTTCATCCTTAGCAAACTAATGCAAGAACAGAAAACAAAATACTGCATGTTCTCATTTACAAGTGGGAGCTAAATTATGAGAACACATGAACACATAGAGGGAAACAACAGTCACTGGGGCCTCTGGGAAGCTGGAGGGTGGGAGGAAGCAGAAGGTCAGGAAAAACAACTAATGGGTACTAGGCTTAATAGCTGAGTGGTGAAATAATCTGCACAACAAACCTCTGTGACACTAGCTTACCTACATAACAAACCTACACATGTGCCATTGACCTGAAAATAAAAGTTAAAAAAATGATAAAAAATACGTAAGTAAAAATCTTTAACCAACACAAAATGGTTCATCCCAAGAATCATCTTAATTTAAAAATCTTTACATCTTAAGAAGCTACATGGGAGGCTGAGGCAGGAGACTCGCTTGAACCTGGGAGGTGGGGTTGCAGTGAGGCGAGATTGTGCCATTGCACTCTAGCCCAGGTGACTGTGTGAGACTCTGTCTCAACAACAACAACAACAACAACAACAACAACAAAAAACAAAACAAAACAAAGCAACTTTGCTGCTTAGAGTATAATATCCATTTACATTTAATGTGGTGAATGAAAAATTTGGTTGTCATTTACCACCCTAAAATTGAATTTTTAATTCCTCCACATATTCTATTTGCCTTTCTCAACTAATACTTTATAGATAAAAGGGCTTACAGAAAGCAAATATATGACTCAATATTCCAATAAAAGTGCTTGAAATAATTTATATTGAGCACGTTATCCTTCTTTCTTAAAAATCTTAAGCTATACACATTACATAGCTAGGGACTGATGAGAATCTAGTACTAAATAACCATTATTTCAAAGGCATGGATAGAATGCTTTCCAGGTAAGGAGTGTTTCCATACTCCCCTTCCATACATTTTCAAGCCATTGCATAACAAATATGGAATTTTGTAGAGAGGAGTGAATTTATATCCTTTAATATTTTCTCACTTTAGAAATTTAGTCTTGGAATGATATAAATTCTGTAAACAGACTATCATGCTACATTTATGGAGAATTATATTAAGGTGCCTATTTTTAAGACAAGAATAAAAAATATGTTTTTGTTCTAATAATAGAAATGGACAAGCAGAATTCTGGCTTATAATAATGAGAACATACTATCCCCTAGTTTGAAATAAGTTAGATAATTTAACTTTCTCATATTATCTTGAAGTTAATACATCATTCGTATTGAATGTATCAGTGTACTACATGAAGTGGTACATTTGGTATCATCCCTTTTATCCTCCAAATAAAATGATTCAGTGGTTTAAAACACTTCTTTCCATATCCTGGAGTTTTGCATAGCAAAAGAAGCATGCACTTTGAGGAAAATGTAGCTTTTAATTTTTTGTATTTTAAATATTATGGGTACAAAATATTTGTATATAATTATGGAGTACATGTGATGTTTCAGTACCTCATTTTTGATCCCAGATCTTCCTTGAATTTTTTGTCCAATTTGCATTGCATTATTTAAGTTTGAAAAGGAGTAATGATGTTTAGTATATACTGTTATAAAATAACTGATTCAAAAGATGTAAAGTATCTGATACTTACTGTGTCCAAATATGATTTTTAAGCAAATGTTCCTAACAATACATAAATAATAACATGGAATAAAATAAATTCATATAACTTTATGATAATTTTACTGAAATTAAAAATGTTATGTGCAAACAGATGGTATACGACACTTGGCATGTAATAATGCAATTAAGTCCAATTGAATATATTGTTTGATTTATTTCCACAATCTTTGATAGATGTATTGTAGACCAAAACGTCAAAAACCATAAGTAGCCTGTATAATGCCTTTTTTATTTGCTGTAATGTTTTAATATAAATATATAAAAGAGCATCTTAAATTATTTAAATAAGTCAATTATTTTATATGTGGATTTAGTATTAAAACATGTATATTCTTTTGCACAATAGCTTTTTTAAGTGTCAGAAATTATATACTTATATAGTGACTTTTGTTCACAAAGTAGTTAGTTGTAGGTATATACAACATACTTGAAAAATATTTTTGTCGACATTGGATGCATTTTTGTTTTATAGACTCTTAAAAATGTTAACAAGCCAACACGTGAGCATACTGAAGTATTTTTAATCATCTTTTCTACTGTTGATAATGAGCTGGTTGATATAAAGTCATTAAAGTGGCAATTCAACAAATATTTTCTAGGGCATAACAAATGTCATTAACTTGCTAGTCTGTCATGCTGTTGCAAAGCTAAAGCCACATTCATTAGTGTTTTTTGTTGTTGTTTGTAGTGGTGGTTGGTTTGTTTTGTTACATGAAGTGGCCCACTTCTTGTATTAAATTATTTATTCTTTCTGAGAATGTTTAATCAGAATGTAATAAAACCTTTTTAAAATGGTTTAAAAATTTATTCTCATAGGTGGGAATTGAGCAATGAGAACACTTGGACACATGGCGGGGAACATCACACCCCAGGGCCTGTCAGCGGGTGGGGAGCTGGGGGAGGGATAGCATTAGGAGAAATACCTAATGTAAATGATGAGTTAATGGGTGCAGCAAACCAACATGGCACATGTGTACCTATGTAACAAACCTGCGCATGTGCACATGTACCCCAGAACTTAAAGTACAATAAAAAATATATATTTATTTCTACTGAACAAAATGTCTATATATTAGATGGCCTAGGACTGGTAGGGGGCTCTAATCCAGGGGATTGTTGATAAACTCAGACAACTTCTATAATTTTTACATTGTTACTCTTAAAGTCTTGCCATTGCCTGATTGTCTCAATATTGGAAAATAACATGTCAACATTCAGTGCAATAAACTGGAAGAAAAAATGGGCCAATATTCCATTTAATTAAAGACACTGAAAAGAAAGTGTATGTATTACTTCTACTCACATCTTAATGTTCATCATGTTGTCACCAAGCCAGATAGAACCATATACTGGGGAATGTAATGTTTATCTGAGAAACCAAATGCCTAAATACAAATTTTAGTATTATGAAGTAAGAGGAAATAAATGTGGGGGATTTTCTAGTTTTCTCTATTAGATATAAATTGCAAGATTTGGCCACTTTAAAAAATATTAATATTTACTAATTTTTCATCAATTCAAATATCATACCATAGAGAGCAATGTAATCAAATTAGATAACAGTTCTAAATATAAAATTTAACTGTACATCTTCTGGAAGCCAAAAAATGAGAAATTATTTGTGGCTTTTAGCTAGACAAAGATTTCTTAGATGTGGCCCAAAGAACAACCTAGAGAACAAGCAAAAAAAAAACAATTACAACAACAATAAACATGACTTCATAAAAACAAAAAGTTCTATATTTCTACCCTACATGACTCAAACTAGGAATAGACATTTCCAAATTATGTCTGATAAAGGTTGTGTATCCAAAATATGTAAACTCAATTATAAGGCAAATTACACACCAATAATAAACAATAAGGAAAAGAATATATTTGAACACATACTTTGCCAGAGGAAATTCAGAGACAGCAAATAATCACATCGAAAGATGTTCAATAGCTTTAGCCATTGGAGAAATACAAATTAAATGAGATGCCATTCCACACCTACTAGAATAAATACAATTAAAAATACTCATCATCTTGTGTGTTGGTGCTGATTTAGAAAAACTGTAATTCTCAAATACTGATGGTAGGAAAGTAAATGATGCAGCCACTCTGGGGAAAAAATAGACTGTTTCTTACAAAGTTAAATAGACACCCGCCATTTTACCTACTTATTCTTCTGTTGCTCTTTAAGCAGAAAACGGTACAGCATATATACATACAAGAATGTGTTTACAAGTGTCCATGGCAAACTTATTTATAATAACACTAAACTGTAAACAACCCATAGTTTATGAATAAATAAATCCAACACGTTATGCTCATAACGTGAGATATAACTTCACACACACACATAAAACCATATTTTCAACAAATGGTGCTGGAACAATTGGACATCTACATCCAAAAAAAGAATCTAGACACTGTGTTTACACAATATACAAGAATGGATAATAGATTTAAATATAAAAATGCAAGACTATAGAAGAATGTTATAAATTGAATTTTATAAAAATTAGTACTTCTGCTCTAAGAGAGACATAGTTTATATTTAAAAAACAAGCCAAGACTGGGAGACAATATTTACAAAACATGTATCCAATTAAGAACTGGTATGAGCACTACACAGAACTCTTAAAACTCAAAAAGAAAAAAAAGATAAATAATCCAGT
This sequence comes from Pan troglodytes, assembly GCF_028858775.2. Taxonomy (NCBI): domain Eukaryota; kingdom Metazoa; phylum Chordata; class Mammalia; order Primates; family Hominidae; genus Pan; species Pan troglodytes. The sequence continues at coordinate 68,087,374 of NC_072406.2, forward strand.
TAAAAAGTGGGCAGGAGATCTGAACAGACATTTCACCAAGGAAAACATATTGATGGCAAATAAGCAAATGAAATATGCTCAACATCATATATTATTAGAAAATTGCTCACTAGAACGAGATACCACTGCATGCCTACTAAAATGGCTAAAATCCAAAACACAGACAACACTAAATCATGTTAAGGATAAAGAGCAAGGGAAACTCATTTATTGCTTGTGGGAATGCAAAATGGCACAGCCACGTTAGAGGATAGCTTTGCAGTTTCCTTACAAAGTTAAATGTAGTCTTACCACACGGACCAGTAACTTCACTCCTATCCAAATGAGTCAAAAATATTTCTACACAAAAATGTCACATGACTCCTTAAAACAGCTTTTCTCATAACAAAACTTGGTAGCTACCAAGATGCCCCCAACACGTGAGTGATGGTTCAATAAACTGGCATATCTATAAAATGGGATATTCAGTGATAAAAGAATAAGCTATCAAGCCATACAAAACATGCAAGAGCCTAGAATGCATATAACTTAGTGAAAGAAGCTAATCTGAAGAGGCTGTATACTGTATAATTCCAATGATACAACATTCTTAAAAAGGGGAAAATCTGTAAAAAGATCAGAATTTCCAGTAGTCTCCAAGGGAGGGATGAATAAATCAAGCACAGAAATATTTAAGAAAGTAAAACTATTCTTATAATACCGTAGTAGTGGATACATGACATATGCATTTGTCCAAACCTATGAAATGTATAATGCCAAGAGTGAACCCTAATATAAAACTAATATATGGCCTTTCATTTATAATAATATGTCAATACTGATGCATCAATTATAACAAAGGTACTACACTAATGCAAGATATTAATCATAAAGAATATGGAGGGTAGAAGAAAGTGTATGGAAATTCTCTGTGCTTTGTTAGTTTTTTCTATAAACCTAAAATTGTTCTAAAAATAAAATCTATTAATTTAAAAAAGAATGAACTATTGTTACCACTATCAACATAGGTGAAAGTCAGAGTAGTTATGTTGAGTGCAAAAGACAGACAAAAAAGAATAGATTTTTGTGTGATTACATTTACATAAAATTCTACCAAGTGTAAACCATTCTGTAGTATCAGAAATAGATTAGTAGTTGCATGGAGATTGAGTAGGGAAGAGGGGAAGAAACGATTACTAAAGACACAAAGTAACTTTGGGGAAATGAATATGTTCATTACCTTGATCGCCATGGTGTTTTCTCATGTACCAATATGCCAAAACTTTAAAAATAATATACACAGGATATGTTCAGTTTATGTCAATTACACTTCAATGAAAAACATTTTAAAATATTATTATGTATGTTGATTTTATATTTATGCAGAGCTATTATTATTCTCTTTCTGCCATATATACCTTTTGGCATAGTGTAAAGATATATAAACATAGTATATAAATATGGTATTTGTAATATTCTTATTCATATGCAAAATATAGTTTACATTTAATTTCTTTAACTTTTCTTCTATTTTCTGTATCCTCCAGACATTAACATTGAGAACTTCATACACAATTACATATTTAAAAATGAGTCATATCTAGTATAATACAAAATTTCAGCAATGTAACATGACAGGAACAAAATATAAATGAAGTTGCTTTATATAGATTCATTTTTCTCATTAAAACATTTCATAGAATAAATCACTTATTCAAAAGTATTAACATAGATATTTAAGTGCACTATGAAAAAACAGAATCAAGAAATGGATACCATATTGATACTCACTAGATCATATGTTAAAATATATTGAATAATTTTGTAGTTTTTCAAAAGTAACTCACACATGCCACATATTAATAATGTATATATTTATTTTTAGGAACTCCTTTTAGATAACTATTAGGTATGTAGTTTTATGCTGAGTTTTATGAGAAATACAATAAGCATATCATTTTATGTCAGAAATAAAGAGTATATTTGTTCCTAGGTCATTTTCAATAGCTGTCAAAATGTTTCAACATCTTTTAAAACTCAAGAAAATGAGGAAGAAATATAGAAATGTTCCTCGGTTAATTGTTTTTATATCTTTATCTTGTTCTTTCTATTCTTAATTATATTAATTCTTCCCAATGGCTTATTTAAAAATGGGTCTTCAATTGTCTTTCATTAAAATTCTATGGGGTCTCATTACCTGTAAGAAGGTTTTATTTTACACGAAGTATTTTTCTGTTATCTAAAAGGAAAATAAAGCTCTGGGCTAAAGAAATAACTTTTTTTTTTTATTTTCCCTATTGGGAAGTAGTTGAATATATACATTGTTGTATTCAGCTAAAACATATTAGAATGTGCTTTTATTTACAATAAAAATGAAATAAGGCTGTGTTACTTTGGCAAGCTGTAATGGGAAATGTATTTGTCACCCTAGGCAAACTGAAAAGGCAGGTATATTGAATTCAGTAATGCTGAGTAATTAAGCCTTCACTTATAACCTTTATATTAGAGAATTCAACTCAATAAGTTAAGTCATTTTCCAAGTGTTTGTTAATGTATCAAAAGGATTTATACGTTTCACAAACGGGGACTCAGGCTAAGCTAAAGATTTATAAACACAATCAATTCACTAGAGAAAGAATTTTAAGCTTGTTTTTCTTGCTTTTCCAAACCTAATACTTTCATGGAAGAAACTAAAGGCAATATTATAAAATAGATGAAAGTGCAGGATAATTACCTTAAGTGACATTGGGAAGCCTAGAGCTCACCTGGTCCACAATATTTGATAATCCATGTCACCCCTGGTTTACTTCCACAGTTCCCTTAAGAGCTGTCTGAATACCACAATCTTAGTATGTTATATTTTGTAAGGAAACCTGCTCACTCAAGAACATCTTCTGTGAGAGCCAATCCATTTAGCATGTTAGAAAGTTTCCTTCCATGTATGATTCAAGCCCACCTTGTCCAGTGGATTGGACAATGAATGAACACTTGATTTAGGTGGAAGTTATCCATTTATTGGTTGAAAATCAATAAGCCTCTTTCACTTGAGAATTCCAATTGAGATGAAGAATATAATAGGGATGCATACTGGATGAGCAAAGTCATATGGCCTCCATAATGTTATAAAGAATAATATGATTGAGCCACAGGCAAGCAATAGAGATACAAAGAGTACAAGAGTAAGGGAACAAATGTTGCCCTCAAGTGAGAGAAATTGATAAAAAGCCACGGCCTCGATGCTGGACAGTTTCTTAGTTTTATGTTCAGCCTTTATTTTCTGCCCTTGGATTCTACACTGTACATTTCAAGTTTATTTACAAGTGGTTTTGACTACAGAAAAAGCAAGTGTGCCATTATGCCATTTTTGACATATTTTGGGAGAAATAAAGTAAAAACTATTCTTTTCTTTTCATTTTCTTTTTTATTATTTATTTATTTATTTATTTTTTGAGATGGAGTTTCTCTCTTGTTGCCCAGGCTGCAGTGCAATGGCACGATCTTGGCTCACTGCAAACTCCGCCCCCGGGTTGAGGCGATTATCCTGCCTCAGCCTCCCGAGTAGATGGGAATACAGGCTTGTGCCAACACGCCAAGCTAATTTTTTTATTTTTAATAGAGGTGGGGTTTCACCTTGTTGGCCAGGCTGGTCTCGAACTCCAGATCTCAGGTGATCCACCCACCTCGGACTCCCAAAGTGCTTGGATTACAGGCGTGAGCCACCGCACTCATCCATAAAAACTATTAAGAGAGTTTTTCAGAGTAGTTTCTGAGTTACATGTAAAAACAAGATAAAAAATTTTACTAACAGCTCTGCAGCTTTCAAAATTAAGCAGTCAGATTTCTATGTGGCTAAGAATTTCCAGCAGTCTCCTCCATTAGAATTTGCCATGCCCAAAATGTCCCATGCTGTACAGTTAAATGATTGATGTTTGAGTAATATTCAGTTTGAAAGTTGACTTTAAATGTTTCCTTGAGGGGAAAACATGCTTAGCATTTCTTTATAAAATTATCCAAGCTTTCCTCTCATTTCTATGTTCAAATTCAATGCATGAGTTAAAGCATCTTAAGGCTTCCTTTTAAGCAATTTATATATTTGCCCTAAGGTTTCAACTAGTCCTAATCTCAGAGGATCACTTCATTGGAAAAGTTGTACAAAAGTAAAATGAAATGGATATTAACTTTACTAAATTGTCATGTTGAGCTTCGTGATAAATTTAGTTACAAAGATATTATTCATATTGGAATTAACTGCAAATTTCCTAGGTATGTAAATGAAAGTGAGTGAAATTACTATATAAACCTAGAGTTATGACCATCAAAATACATGATATAGCAATATGATAATTTAATGTTGACTTAGGGAGTAATAAATCAGATATTTTATTCAACAAACTGTGATTTTTAATTATAGCATAAGAATTATAAATTAATATTTAGAAGTAATTGTTTCTTAATAAATAATGAGTTGACAAAAATAATAGTTGAAAAATAAAATTATATAAGATGATTATATTGTGAAAATTTACATTAAAAATTAAAATAAACAAATCACCTTTGGAAACTACTTTTATTTAAAATATCAGGAGTCCAGAAAATTGCAACTTTTCTTAATCTACATAATCATTTTTACATGAAATTTTAATTCCAAAATCATTGCAAAGATTTATTTTCTTAATAACCATAGTATTAAGTATCAAACAGCTTCTGTAAAAGTATAATAGATTATAAACATATACTAGATGTATTGTTTTCTGCATTTACGCATGAACAATAAGATTTTTTAAATTTTTGACTTATCTGTGGAAATATGATAGAGACAATTGTATGGTTTGGTTTAAGGATTATTCATTTCTGCACTTAGATGAGGTAATTTTCTCTTTCTAGATAAACTCTAATTCCACTTTTTTCATACAGTACACACATATACATGCATATATATGTTTCTGTTAAACAACAGTAGTAAGATTTTAACAAATTATTTACCTGCCTTTCTGAAAAGTGTCTGTTAATGTCATTATGAGCCTATAAGGGAAGAAAGGGACTATATTACAAAGGGACAGAAATGATCCAGGAGAGGATGAATACAACTGGATTCTACAATTACTGGGCTATTGGGTATTGGGATATAGATTGGGATAAAAGAGTATACCCCTATCAGAGCACTGTCAGTTTCACTATTGATATGGTACAAACACATGATAGGATGGTTCGTAGCATCAAGGAAAAAGTGATGGCCTCAGGTGAGGTTGCAATGTCAAATTTCCCATGGAAGCTGACAGAAGATGCACGTGTCACAAAGAAAATAATATGTAGAATACTTAAAATCTACTCTCAATAATTTTTAAGTTATTTTAAATTACTTTAAATTATATACTGTTGTTATTAAATATAGTCACTATTTTCATAGTCACTATAACTACAGTCACTATAGATCTATTACATAATGTACAATAGATCTCTGAAACTTATTTCTCCTGTCAACTGAAATTTTGTTTTCTTTGACCAACATTGAGATAGCAACTTTTATCACAATTTAAAAATTATAGTAACATAAAACAATATAATTTTACAACAAGGAAAAGGCATTTCTTGAAAGTTAATTCACAAAGTTGAATGAATTGCTAAACAAAACAATTTCAATAACCAAAACAGCTCTAGATATCTCAGGCAGAATGAATTCAAAGAAAATGACTGCACATATTACTTCTCGACATTAGCTTCACAGTGGAATTTCCTGGGGCAATTTTTTAAAGACGATTGCCTACATATCATGTCCAGATTCTGATTTATTTGTTATTAGATATGGCCTGGACATCACTCTACTTCTGACGTCCCTGCTCAAGAATCAACCTCCAGGAAGAGAGACTGGGACTCACTGATTTTGGTGCTATTCAGTTGAACTATGTCCTTACTGATTTTCCACCTGCTAGTTCTATTCATTATTGATAGAGAGGTGCTAACATCTCCAATTATAATAGTGCATTTATCTGTCTGTTCTTGCAATTCTGTTTTCACCTCATGTGTTTTTTGACAGCCTGTTACATGCAAACACATTAAGGATTGTTATGCTTTCTTGGAAAATTAAACCCTTTGTTACTATGTAATACATCTTTGTATCCCCCTATAATTGTTCTTTCTCTGAAGTCTTTTTGTTAGAAATTAATATATTAATCCAGCTTTCTTTTAATTACTATTCTCGTGTTATATGTTTTTCAAAGTTAACTTTCAAGCTTGTCCACAATTAGCTTCCAGAAATTAATCAACTACATATTAAAGTTTTCCACTCCATTACTAACTCCTATGGGGGCTCCTGGGCTTTTGCTCCACTAAGCTACAATTCTTTGCATTTTCCCATCTCTCTAATTTAGTGGGAATTTAGGGTGGGGGCAGCAGTTTGTTCTGTGACCTCAATCCTCTAATGGATCTAAAATCAGTTGTTGATAGTCTGTTTGTACAGCATTTTTCTTGTTTTAAGGATGGGAGTTCTGACTTCCAAGTTTCTTACATGCTCAAATAACTGACTTTTTTTTAAATATATACTCACCCCCACGATGGTAGAAGAATGCTATAATTTTTGGACCCACAAAACTAAAATACTAGGAGAGGGAATTTTTCACAGGAAAGATAGTTGCTACTGAAAAAAAAAAAAAAAGATAAAGTCTTCTCTGCTATCTCTGCTAGACTCTCTAAACTCTTCCTGTCTCTGGAGTCCAGACAGACAAGGCTTTTAGTTTTGAGCTTGCACTATGCTTTTATCTTCAAGACTTTGCCTACTATGTCCTTTCTGCTGAGAAAGCACCTTATCCCCTCCATTACCTAGTTAACATCAAATATAAAATCATACCTCTTACTGAAGGCCAAGTACCACCTCTAGAAGAAGTCTTCCCTAAGAACAGCCTACATACAGTTAATTCTGTGAGCCCTTTTCTTATATCCTTCGAATACCCTTCCTTCACATTACTCTTTCTTCACAGCCTTTAGCCAGACAATATATTAAAGGAAAACAGGGAGAACATGATTTTGCCCTTCATTCTTACCTTTGCCTAGCCTAGTGCCTGGCAAATAATAGATTCTCGTCATATATTTTTTGAATGAATTAATAAATCCAAGTAAAATAATTGATGTTTTGGAATTATCTAAGATTGTTAAAATCAGTTAAATATAGTTAATGTGAAGAAAAAACAATAAAAAAATTAATGTAATGTACACGCTGATGTTACTGTTTTAGAAAAAACAATAATTTACAAATTCCTTTCAATAATTCAATTAACGTTTAAGAGATTTGATTGAAGACAAATCTATGACTGCTTTTTCTGTAAATAAAAGGTAATCTTTGTAATAAGCAAAAATGAATTAACATAACATATTAATTTACAGATAGACAAAAAGTGATTGTTTTCTAGATGAAAAGAGGATTATTAATAGTTGGCATAAGAAATCAAAAGTTAGTTCAACAATTAGTCATATGGAAATGTCAAATATTGACATTAATGTGGTAAAGAAAACAAGAGTTTCTGCAAATAACCTCCCATCTCTGATGTGAGTCTTTCACGTCATTCTATAGTTCAACTAGTTCTTAATAACTCAAAAACGGGAAAGATAAAATGCATCATTTTGTTTTACTACCCAGATCCCTCCTGTAGCTGTCATACAGAGTGTGATTTATGACTTGTAAGTTGTGCTATGGAGCTTGACAAGTAACTTTGATTTCATTTAATATGTTCTTTAAACCATCTTAGATCTTTTCTTTGACAAGAATTTCTATTAGTGTTCTCAAAATGTAAAATGGGTAACTTAATAAGAACAAAAGTTTTACCCTAAGATATATTTGCATTATCTACATACTCGCAATTAAATCTTAACAGTTCAAATATACCCATTTGTAATAGAATCTAACAGTTTTCCTCTTGAATTTTTTTAGACACCAGAAATTTTTAGTCCTAATAAATAATGTTTAGCTTCCTAGTCACAAACCAAACAGAAAGCAAATTTCATCAGTTTAGAATGGTTAAAACCAACATAGCTGCAATATTTTTATTTTTGTTTTAAAATTTTGTTTAGTCAATCAGTAAATCAGAGTTGACCATTATGTAATCCACAGACCTTGAAATAACAGAGATATGTTTCTTTGCAGATAAATATCTATATATGGTTTTAAGATGAGTAGAAATTCTCCTGAAGATCATAAAGAAAAAGTATGTCATATAATACAGTAAATAAAAATAATAATAGTTATTAATTTTTTCTACTTATTATGTTCCAGAATCTGTACTAAGTATTTTAGAGGATTATTTTATTTAATTCACACAATAATCCTTTGAGAAATATACTACAATTATTATCTTTAATTCACAGTTATTGAAAATGAGACACAAAGAGGTTAAGAATTTTGTCCAAGGTCAGGAAGCTAGCATGACTTAGCAAGGGTGTAATTAAGAAAAAATATGTCTTTCTTATCTTATGGGAAATTTGGAAAAGCAAATATCTAGATTCTCTTTTTAATAAAAAAGTAAAATATAAAATGTGAGTCTCTCTTAAAGCAGGGATTCAACTTTAATTAAATTGAAACAATACACAATCCTTTGTTGTTCAGGCTCTTTACTATTATTATCTCTGCTGACAGCAAAAGCTAAGAATAGGAAATATTTCTGACCCAAGTTGGTAAATTATGAATCAACCTGCTAAATAATCAGAATAAACTAACAAGTGGAACTAAATGTAATTATTCCATATTATATATATAATTTAAACAATTTCTTACTGTTATAATTTTACTAAGATTCTACCAGTTTCAACTGAATTATAACATTTTAAATCCAAACTTAATGAAAGAAGTTGGCATGAGATGTTTTCATAGGAAATAGTGATAATTCATATTATTTTTAATTAATTGTAAATGAGATGTATTATTTCTGTATTTCATTTTCCTTCTAAAAGTTATTTTTAAAGTTTTAGTTTTTCTGAAGTTGATAGCTATTACTAACTATTTAGGGCAAAGTTTTCTGAGATACATTAATTTATAAAATTATGAAGAAACTAAAGTAGTTGTGAAAGTTTCTAAAAAGATAATAAAGTCGTTGTCTCTATGTTATATTAGAAGATGAGAATGTGAACGCAGATCACTTTGACTCTTAGAGTTTGTGTTTTCAGCAAATATTACCTGAATATTGATATATAAATTAGAATTCCCCAAAGGAAAACATTTAACAATGTTAAAATTAATAAAATCATTAACTTATATACGTGTCCCTAGCATCAGGACAATCCCCAGTGGATTCAATAGAGCATCTGCAGTTTTGTTGAACAAAGGTTTCTGCAATGTAGACTCATGGTGTGAGCTTCCTGGGTCACATTCTTTGTTCCTTCTTGGTGCTTTGGGAGACATTTGTAAAAGAGCTCCTGTAGTAGAAGGACTGAGTTGTATCACCCTGAGAATTTAAGTTTCTATGCGAGAATCAAATTCATTTTAGTATAGGGATTTAGTAGGTTTCCCTAGACTTATTAACAAAATACTAATATGACATGAAAAATGCATACTTTGTCTTACAATAATCCAGTTAAGACATTATTTTTGTATAGCAAAATTCTTTACTAAACACTAGTTGCAAATCAAGTGAAATTGCATTGGCAAGAGGTGATCATACTGCTCTGCTCTCCTACTCCTGCCGTTTCCTCCTACCCCAGCTGAAAATTCTTGCTGCAAATGTCCTTTTATAGGAGACTTTGACCCCAGGGTATAGAAAGGGAAAGGAAAAGGTCAGATATATATGTCTTGTCTATAACTTAAATCTAATGCTAGCACAAAAGCCTGAAAGGATTGATTTTCAGAGGGCGTTGGCAGGAAACTCTTTGCTCTGCTATCATCTGTTTTAAGCTACTTTTATACATTATTTTTTCAGCTTCTACTCTGCTACTATTCAACTGCAAATGCAATTTGTTATATTGTACATTTCAACACCATGAACAATATCTTAATTATTATTGAAATGTATTACAAGTTCATAAAGAAAGCAGCATTTTGTTTCTTCAGTCATCTACTTTGGATGAAAAGTATTATTTAGAAAAGAATAAATGGGAAAAATGATACATTAAAAATAAAAATTGCATATTAAATTTTTAGATCAACTAAATCATTGTTAAGCATTTTCATGGACCTTTATAACCAAAATAAATAAACATTTAAAGACAGATGATTTAATTCAGTATTTTGTTTCTCGAAAATGTTGGAATATGTGTTTTAGATAATGTATATATTTCTGTTATTGAAAAGTTTTCAATAGTCAACTGACTTCATACGTAACTTTTTGCAAATAGTAATACCATTTTAAACTTATTCAAGGATTTGAGGTGTTCTTAAATATTATTTTATAACTTACTTTACTCCCTTAAAGTAAATATTTATGGCCTCTGTAAGCCATTGTACAATTGGTAGAGCATAGTATTCGGATTGTCCTTTGTAATATTTTATAGTATTCACATTTGTATTTAATCATAAATTTGATACAATTTAGTGAAACCTTCAATACATTTACAAACATAGCACTGCCGAGACTTTATACAATGGAATAAAATAACCAAATGTGCTGACAGCATTCTTCCACTCAAAGAGGTATATATATATTTTATTCTATCTAATTTTTTAACAAATTTTATTTTTTGCATCCAATGGTGGGGAAAATTACTAAAAGTGTGATTAAGGCTATTATAAGATACATAAACTGTATGACACAAGCATTCTCAACTCAACTTTACACTCCACATTGTTTATGAACTTAGTATGCCAGCTTTTTAAGTGTGGTGGGATCTGGTATTCCACACTTACATGTCTCTGAATCCCAGCCTTGTGCTGATGCCTAGATGAACTGAAGCAGGGACGGATTTTTCTCTTACACGGAAACATGAATATATTCCAAACTGGAGTGAGCTCTCACAAGAAGTTCGCCTATGGTAATTACTTTGTGCCTTGTAATGGGTCACATAGTATCTTCAAAAAGTGTGTCGGAGTCCTAGACCCTCTCCCATCCCAGTACCTGTAAATGTCACCTTATTTTGAAATAGGAGCTTTACAGATATAATAAAGTTAAAGATCTCAGGGTGAGATCATCCTGAATTTAGAGTGAGTCATGGATATTTGGGACACAGAAACACAAGCAAGGTCATGTGAAGATAGAGACAAAGGTTAGAGTTGTGCTGTCACAAGCCAAGGAGTACCAGGAGCCACCTGAAACTAGAAGAGGCAAGGAAGGATTCTTCCCTAGAGCCACCAGAGGAAGTAAGGCCCTGCATCCACCTTTGCTATAATTGAGAGATTTGTATTATTGTTATTATTATTATTATTATTTTAAGTCACAAATTTTGTAGCAATTTCTTTTGGCAGCACTAGGAAACTAGTTAATGCCTCTATTATTTGGTTGAACAAAGAACACTATTAAGTATTTTTAAGACAATGTATATCAATGTTGATTACGGTAAGCATACAGTTTATAATCATATAAGTTTCTATGTAAAATTTCACGTTATTATATTGATTTTGTTTTGTTTTAATCATACAAGACTTGCTTGGATGTGGTACCATTGAATATCATCCCCATTCCCTCCCGTCCCACAGCTTTTTGAAATTTATGGGGCTTTGTTCCAGACTGAATATTTCTTTTCCCTCAAATTTCATATGTTAAAGCCTTACCCCACACTGTGACAGTATTGGGAAGTGAGGTCTTTGAGAATTAATTAGGTTTAGACAAAGTCATGAGTGTAGGGCCCTCATCAGTGGAATTAGTGTCCTTATGAGAACAGGAAGAGAGTCTATAGAGTGCTCTCTCTCTCTCTCTCTCTCTCTCTCTGTCTATCTGCTATGTGAGGATATAGCAAGCCGGGAAGAAGACCTCACCAGGAAACAAATTTGCTGGCACCTTAATCTTGCACTTTCCAGCTTCTACAATTGTGAGAAATAAATGTCTGCTGTGTAAGCCATCCAGTCCATGATATTTTGTTATAGAAGCCTGGACTGACTGATATAGGCTGGAACATGCTGGAGAGATGGTACAAAATCTAATTTTAGAAAAATATTTTAAGTTGTAAGATCTGAAGCAAAAATCACTTAAATATACCATTTACATTAACCAAATTACTCCATTTACAGTATCAAATTAAGGAAATTTATGTTTTATTCAAGCCTTTTAAAATCAGCACACCCACCTTGCAGAGGTAATTAATAACCCATGATTATTAATTATGTTTGCCAATTTAATTTTCATCTAGTATTACTTGCAGGGAAAGTTTGAAATTGATAAATTATCTTCCTTTTGAGATGTCACTTGTATAACTAAAGGCTACCTATAATTTCTAATTGTTATGTTTTAATGCAACTTTAAACTTCTAAGAAAAATATTTCAATATATTGTTAAATTGACTTAAATGACTAAGATTGTGGCTTAAATGACTAAGATTGTGGTGGAGAGGATATTCCCCAAACTAACTCTTTCTCTGACATTTAGGGGTTCATTGTAATAGTAACACCTTGCTAGCAATCATCTACTAGTGATATGCTCATGGAACATGCCGGAGAGAAGGTGTGTCTGAGTCCTAGACCGTCTCCCATCCCAGTACCTGTAAATGTCACCTCATTTTGAAATAGGAGCTTTACAGATATAATAAAGTTAAAGATCTCAGGTGAGATCATCCTGAATTTAGAGTGAGTCATGAATATGTATATATGCAAACATATATTACATGCCTGTGGAGGCAGGGTGTATATAATATGTATATATATTATGTATGTATTTGTGTGTGTATATATATATATATATATTATATACACCCTGCCTCCACATGCATGGCCTCCCTCATTATCAGTATCCTCCCCCAGAGTGGTACAACTGTTAACATTGACTTGCCTACATTAATACAATGTTATCACCCAGTGGTAAATATACATAACATAAAAGGTATAATTTAATCATTTTAAATTCTAAAACTCAGTGATATTGAATACATTCACGATGTTGTATAATGAACACTGTTTTCCTAACTTTCATATCACGTCAAACAGAAATTCTGTACCATTAAGCAATAATTTTCCATTCCCCTTGCCCCAGCCTCCATGCCCTGGAAACATGCAATCTGCATTCCCTCTACATGAATTTGACTATTCATGATCTTTCATATAAGTAGAATCATATACTATTTGTCCTTTTCTATCTCACTTATTTTATTTATCATGTTTTCAAGATTTATCCATGTTGTAAACATGTGTCAGAACATCATTCCCTTTTTATGGCTAAATAATATTCTCTTGTATGTACATGCCACATTTTGTTTATCCACACATACAGGTTTGTTTACTCTTTTTGACTCTTGTGAATAAGAATGAGTGATGGTATCTGGCATGTGCATGCAGCCACTTTCTTACTAAAGACCAATAGCATCAAGCACTCTACCAATGGTTGTTATTTATCTGATTAGGATCCAGAGTTCCAAAAATGTTAATTCTTATTTTTTCCACTTTAATGGCAGTTTTTGTGGAGGGACTGACTTCTAAAACTTCCTATTCCAATCTTCTAAAATCCACTTCAAAAGAATGGTTTAAATTCTGTGCTTGTAGGATGAAATTGATAAAAAAAATATTTTACCAACTTTCAAAATTGCATCGCAGAGATAATGTCTTTGACTGTTGGGTGTTCACATATTTGGCATGTTATAAACAACTTTCTGGAAGATAAAGGCGTTTTATCTCATACTTAATATTGACAGGAACCATTGGGCTAGCAATGGCTTTTGGGTTTGATGTGATATATTTGTATGTAATGAGTTTTTAAAAGTTAGAGTGAAAAGTCATCTCATACAAAACAAAATAGTTTTTACTGTTACAAGAAAGTAGTTATTAATTACTTATAAAACCTGCAAGTATCTTTATATTTGGTGACTTATTTTTCTCCAGTCATCTTGTGTTGTTATTAGTAGAGAAAAAAATATGAGTGCTCTTTATCTATGACAATGTGGAAAGTATATATAAGGTTTCCCTAAAAATTCTTCTTCTAAGTTTTTAATCCTCTAAAACCATCATTGATATGTACAAATAAATATTGATAATAGCAACTTAAGGATCATTTTTGCTGCTATCAGAAATTGAAAATACTGCAACAGTCCATCAATAGAGAAATGGTTACGTATATTATGATATATAGCATACATAGCATATGTCCATATATAGAATATGTACCAAATGTATACAACAACGCACAATGAATACACGATTATACTAAGATGGATAGGCATGGATCCACACATTACTCTGTTTGTACATGGTCTTTTCCAAAAAGTAATAAAATGTAAGAAAGAAGAAAAGACAAAAAAGAGAAAGAGAATAAAGGCAACTAAATAAAATATAAACCAGGATGCATAAGTGGTCTCATCTTAGGACTGGAACACCAGTAAAGCCTCTCCTCTCTGGAAAAAGTTTAGGTCTCTGAAGTTTTCTCAGTGCATCATAACTGACAGCAGCAGGAATGTGGTTTTGCTAACGGCAACAGAAAAGCAAAACTGTCTCAAGATTGTAATATTAATCCAAAGGTGAAACTTTCTTACCTTAGTATTGCTGCTTTCTGTATGCACATCCGAAAGGACCTAGGAAGGTGGAAACAACATAGGAAGGTGACAAATGTAGAAAATAAAAAAATAAGGTAAACTTAAAAGGTAATAAGACTAACATTCATTCATTCACATTAAGCTCCTAACTTGTAACACATTTTCTTGTAGGCCTGTAGCAGTGAAAAAAACAAGAGAAAAAAATATATGCCTTTTTGGAGCTTATATTCTCTTGGAAGGAGATATATAATAACATAAGTAATTAAACTATATAATATGTTAAGTGTTGATAAGTGCTATGGAGGAAAGTAAGGCAGACAAAGCAATCAGGCAGGAGAAAGAAATAAAGGGTATCCAATTAGGAAAACAGGAAGTCAAATTGTCCCTGTTTGCAGATGACATGATTGTATATCTAGAAAACCCCATCGCCTCAGCCCAAAATCTCCTTAAGCTGATAAGCAACTTCAGCAAAGTCTCAGGATACAAAATCAATGTGCAAAAATCACAAGCATTCTTATACACCAATCACAGACAAACAGAGAGCCAAATCATGAGTGAACTCCCATTCACAATTGCTTCAAAGAGAATAAAATACCTAGGAATCCAACTTAAAAGGGATGTGAAGGACCTCTTCAAGGAGAACTACAAACCACTGCTCAATGAAATAAAAGAGGACACAAACAAATGGAAGAACATTCCATGCTCATGGATAGGAAAAAGCAATATTGTGAAAATGGCCATACTGCCCAAGGTAATTTATAGATTCAGTGTCATCCCCATCAAGCTACAAATGACTTTCTTCACAGAATTAGAAAAAAACTACTTTAAAGTTCATATGGAACCAAAAAAGAGCCTGCATTGCCAAGTCAATCCTAAGCCAAAAGAACAAAGCTGGAGGCATCACGCTACCTGACTTCAAATTACAATATGAGGCTACAGTAACCAAAACAGCATGGTACTGGTACCAAAACAGAGATATAGAAAAATGGAACAGAACAGAGACCTCAGAAATAATACCACACAACTACAACCAGCTGATCTTTGACAAACCTGACAAAAGAAATGGGGAAAGGATTCCCTATTTAATAAATGGTGCTGGGAAAACTGGCTAGCCATATGTAGAAAGCTGAAGCTGGATCCCTTCTTTACACCTTATACAAAAATTAATTCAAGATGGATTAAAGACTTAAATGTTAGACCTAAAAAAATGAAAACCCTAGAAGAAAACCTAGGCAATACCATTCAGGACATAGGCATGGGCAAGGACTTCATGTCTAAAACACCAAAAGCAATGGCAACAAAAGCCAAAATTGACAAATGGAATCTAATTAAACTAAAGAGCTTCTGCACAGCAAAAGAAACTACCATCAGAGTGAACAGGCAACCTAGAAAATGGGAGAAAATTTTTGCAATCTACTCTTCTGACAAAGGGCTAATATCCAGAATCTACAATGAACTCAAACAAATTTACAAGAAAAAAACAAACAACCCCATCAAAAAGTGGGTGAAGGATATGAACAGACACTTCTCAAAAGAAGACATTTATGCAGCCAAAAGACACATGAAAAAATGCTCATCATCACTGGCCATCAGAGAAATGCAAATCAAAACCACAGTGAGATACCATCTCACACCAGTTAGAATGGCAATCATTAAAAAGTCAGGAAACAACAGGTGCTGGAGAGGACGTGGAGAAATAGGAACACTTTTACACTGTTGGTGGGACTGTAAACTAGTTCCACCATTGTGGAAGACAGTGTGGTGATTCCTCAAGGATCTAGATCTAGAACTAGAAATACCATTTGACCCAGCCATCCCATTACAGGGCATATACCCAAAGGATTATAAATCATGCTGCTATAAAGACACAGGCACACATGTGTTTATTGCGGCACTATTCACAATAGCAAAGACTTGGAACCAACCCAGATGTCCATCAATGATAGACTGGATTAAGAAAATGTGGCACATATATACACCATGGAATACTACACAGCCATAAAAAAGGATGAGTTCATGTCCTTTGCAGGGACATGGATGAAGCTGGAAACCATCATTCTCAGCAAACTATTGCAAGGACAAAAAAACCAAACACCGCATGTTCTCACTCATAGGTGGGAATTGAACAATGAGAACACTTGGACACAGGAAGAGGAACATCACACCCTGGGGCCTGTTGTGGGGTGGGGGTAGGGGTGAGGGATAGCATTAGGAGATATACTTAATGTAAATGACGAGTTAATGGGTGCAGCACACCAACATGGCACATGTATACATATGTACCAAACCTGCACGTTGTGCACATGTACCCTAGAACTTAAAGTGTAATAAAAAAAATCAAAAATAATAAAAAATTTAAAAAAGAAATTTAAAAAAACAAAACAAAAACAAAAAAACAAAGCAAATGAAGAACACGAGGAGGAGATATAATTTTAAGTAGGGAAAAAAGGAAGGCATGAAGGAGACAGTAACGTATGAGTGAAAGACTTGAAAGAGGTGATATGGTTTGACTGGGTCCCCCACTAAATCTAAAGCTTGAATTGTAGTTCACATAATCCCCATGTGTCATGGGAGGGACCTGGTGGGAGATAATTTAATCTTGGGGTCAGTTACCCCCATGCTGCTGTTCTTGTGATATGAGTGAGTTCTCATGTTCTACGATGGTTTTATTAGGGTTTTTTCCCCCTATTTTGCTTGGCACTTCTCCTTGCTGCCACCACGTGAAGAAGGATGTGTTGCTTTCCCTTATCATGGTTATAAGTTTCCTGAGGTCTCACCAGCTATGCAGAACTGTGGCTCAAGTAAGCCTCTTTCCTTTATAAATTACCCAGTCTAGGATACGTTTTTATTAACAGCATGAGAAGGAACTAATACAGAAGGTAAGAAAACAATCCAGGGGGGATTTGAAGACAGGTGTTTTCAGTCACAGAAACCATGTAAAAAGCATCTAATGTGAGAGTGCTGTGATCTGAATGTTGACAACCCCCCGAAATTCATATGTTGAAATCTAATTCACAGTATGGTACATTAAAAGTTAAGGTCTTTGGAAGGTGTTTATGTCATGAATACAGAGCCTTCATGAAGGAGATTGGTGCCTTCATAAAAGATGCCTGAGGGGGTTGGTTTTTACCTTCCACCATATGATGACTCCACCATATGAAGAAGAAGATGGGTCTATGAACTAGGAAATGGGGCCTCACCATATAGGGAATATGTAAGCACCTTGATCTGGGACTTAGCTTCCAGAACTGTGAAAAATAAATTTATGTCATTTATAAGCTACTTAGTATATGATATTTTGTTATAGCTGCTCAAATGGACTAACACAGAGACAATTCCCAGCCTGCCCAAAGAGCATCAGGAAGTGTTGGGTACAGTGAAGCTGGAACAGAGCCATGAGGGGAAGAGCAACAGGGCTGTGATCAAAGAGGTGTGCCTGGTGGGCAGCATGAGTAGAGCTGTATAATCTGTACAATAATGACTCAGAGTGGAATTAGAAGTCCTTAAAAGTTGGTGAGCAGAGTGGCTTGATCTCTATTATATGATGTTATATTCTTGCTTGGATATTGAGAATAGACTGAAGGTGAAGGCTAATGCAGAAGCAGGAAGGGAGCTAAAAATTCAGATGAGACATGATGTTGGCTTGGCCTGGGTTGATAACTGCAGTAGTAAAAATTATTTAAATGTTTTGAAGGTAGGTTTGCTGAGAAGTAATTTTGGAGGTACATTACCAAGACTAAATTTATATTTTATAAAATGAACAAATTTAAGGTGTATACCTTAACTTTATATATTTATGCACTCATATTCGCACCACCCATATTAAGATAAAGAACAGTTTCACTACCACAGAAAATCTTCTGGTGCTTTATTCCAGTCAATAACAACCACTGGTCAAAGGATATTCTACTATGACCATAGTTTTCTTTTGCCTCTCGCTAAACTTAATTTGTCTGGAGTCATATATATTTTAAGCTTCTGTGTTTGACCTATTTTACTCAACATGATGTTTTGTAGAGATATCCATGCTGTTTTATGTGTCAATATTTTATTTTTTATTGCTATGTATTATTACTCTGTAAGTAATATCATAATTTGTTTATCTCTTCTCCTCTTTATAGATGTTACATCCAGTTTTTGCCTACAAAGAAAAACAAACTGCTATGAATAATTTTATATCTGTCTATTCTGTGAATACACACCCTCCCTCATTTATTTTTGGAATACACCTATAAATTGAATTATGATGTCATTGGGCATGTGTGCAGTTTAACTTTATAAGAAATAGCCAAACTTCTTTAAAATGTAGCTATACAATTTACTCTCCCACCACAAATGTATGAGATTTTCTTTGTTTCAGAACCTCTTCAAAATTGCTATATTCAGTTCCCAATTGTTTTTTTCTTAAGAGATGGGGTCTTGCTCTGTCACACAGGCTGGAGTGGAATGGCACAATCATAGCTCACTGCAGCCTTGAACTCCTGGGCTCAACCTATCCTCCCATATTGGTCTCCAGGTATTTAGCCATTTTAATTTTACCACTTCTCTTGGATATGTAGTGACATCTCATTCAGGTTTTTATTTTCATTTTTCTGATGACCAACTGTTCAGCACATTTTCTTATCCTGATTACCCACTTGGCTGTCTTCTTTTATGAACTTACTGTTCAAGTCTTTTGCCCACTTTTAATTGAGTGATTTATCTTCTGCATAACAATTTTTAGGATTTATTTACTCTCCATAGAAATCTTTTGTCAGGTCTATGTATTTCAAATATGTTGTCTCACCGTGACATTTCTATTCATTTTTAATTGGGATAAAAACATAACTTGTGATCTATCCTCTTAATAAGGTTTTAAATGTACAATATAGTACTGTTAAGTATAGGCATGATGTTGTACAGAAAATCTCTGGAACTTATGTAACTTACACAACTAAAACTTTATACCCGTTGAACAGCAACCCTTCTTCCTCCTTCCCCTTACCATTCTACTCTCTATTTCTATGAGTTTGACTATTTTAGAAAGGTCATATAAGTGAAATCATGCAGAATTTGTCCCTCTGTGACTGACTTATCATGCTTAGCATGATATCCTCCAAGTTCATCCATGTTGTTGCAAATGGCAGAATGTCCTTCCTTCTTAAAGCTGAAAATATTCCGTTGTATTTATACACCACATTTTCTTTATCCATTCATGCACTAATGGACATTTAAGTTTTCAAATTTTGGTTTTTTGTGAGTAATGCTGCAAAGAACAGGGGTATGCAGGTAAGTCTACCACATTCTAATTTCCATTCTTGTGGACATATGCCCAAGAGTAAGATTGCTGGATCATATAGTAGTTCTAATTTTAGTTTTTTTGAGGAACCTCCATACTGTTATTCACAGTGGCTGAACCAATTTACATCCCAATTTACAGCAAGAGTGTACAAGGGTTCATCACTGCCAACACTTGTTATGTCTTGTTTTGTTTTATAATGGCTCGCCTAATGGGTGTGAAATGATATCATATTGTGGCTTTCATTTGTATTTCTCCGATCATTAGCAATGTTGAACATCTTTTCATACACCTTTTGGCTATTTGTATGTCTTTGAAGAAATTTATTCAGTCACTTTGCCCCCCTTTTAAGTTATTTTTTCTGTTGTTGAAGGAGTTCCTTATATATGTAATGAGGTTTTTTTAATAAATGAATATAAGTTTAATATAGTAAAAACATTAATACAATTTTTATTTTTATGTTTAACACATTCTGTACTCCAGAATGTATTAAAATTAAAAATTAATTGTTTATCTCACCCAAGATTATTATGATGTTCCTTAAAGTATTCTTCTAGAAGCTTTAGCATTCATATTTAGGTCTGTGATCCATCTTACATTGAATATTGTGGATGATATGAGTGAGATATTAATATTAATGAAAATGCTAATTATAATAGATTCTCACGTCCTAGCCAAAGCTTTTGTATATTAGGATCTCTTGAGGTCTAGGTTATTTAAATGTAATAGACAATCAGTTTTAATGAATTTGTTTTCTTTTTCTATCTGGTGGTTCTTAACCTTTGTTCCATATTAGAATCAAGTGGTTAGCTTGCTTGCTTTGTTTTGTCTTTGCTTTTAGTACAACTGCTTCAATCATACCTTCAAAAATTCTAATTTGATAACCTGGACATCAGGATTTTTTGGAGGGTGGGGGACAGGGTCTCACTCTGTCACCTGGGCTAGTGTACTGTGGCATGATCACAGATCACTGCAGCCTCGAACTCTTGGGCTTGAGGGATCCTTCTGCCTCAGCCTCTCACGTAGTTTGAATTACAGGTGTGAGCTACCATGCCTGGTGACACTGGAATTTTAATGCATCTCTGGGTGAGTCTAACATAAAGCCAAGTTTAGGAATCATTGACAAGCTCCAGAAGCCTGGAAAAATGTATACGTGAAGATAGAGGTTAGCGTTACTCTCTCATTGGATGAAAACACCTGACAAGATTTATTTATTTATTTATTTATTTATTTATTTATTTATTGGGAAACAACATTGGAAGCAGTTTCTGCTCTGCCTCTTTAATCCCTTGGCCAACGCAATCTTGAGTTCTGCACAGCCTCACTATTAAGTCTTGTAGGGTGAATACATCTTTACTTCAAGTTTTCATGCACTTTATCTTCATCTCGGAGAATTATTATTTGAAAAAAGTTCTCAATATAAAACTCATATTAAGTAAAAGACATATAATACATTGTAATAATTCAGCAAATATTGCTTGTGGTGTTGTACTTACCTTACACTTGTGAAAAATTTAAGGAAAAATTTTAAATAGTTTTACATTATTTTCATAGAAGAACCACAGTAATATAAGAACTCTGCAAGTCCACATTTTACTACGTTGCATTATTTGAAAAGCAAACTAATTTTGAAGTATCTGATGATTTCAAAACACAGTTCACTATTATTTAATTAGTGAAGGGAGATGCATGTGAGGATTTGAAATATAATTTTTAACGTTGACTTAGATACTTTCCCGAAATACCATAAAAGTAAATGGTATTTATATATTTGTTTGTAAGATGCTATGATTTTAAATTTAAAAGTCTATGTAGCTTTTTCTGAAGGAAGCTGCTCTACCATTGTAGAAGCAATTTTGGGGCATTTCTCTTACTTGATTGACTCTTTTCTTATCCAGATGCTACCCATTTTCAAGATTGCACAAACTCCACTTCTATACGGGAACTCAGCCCACAAGGCTCTCATGTACATCAGTAACGTCTATATCTTTATTTACCACATATGACTTGCCCTATCAAATGAAATTATATACCACGAAGTCAGGATCATATCTCAACTCTTCTGTAAACTCCACAATGCATAGCATAGTGTTACTCATGGGAAGAATCAAATACTTGTGATTGAAATGGGTTAACATTCTTCTCACGTTAAGGAACATACTTCTTTTATCGTACCTGTTGTTACGCAGGGTGTAAGATTTATTCTTTTCCCCAGAGTTGATATCAATACTTTAAAAATATGTAAAAATTGAAGATAAATGGGGAAACAAACAATTTATGAAGGTCAAAACTATGAAGTAAGTTTCAGTTCATGGTTATTTGGCAGAAATACTAGGTTGGAGAGTATGGTTCACATTTGAGACCAAATTAAATATTATTTAATAGATTTATTTCATACTTAGTTGAAGGAAAGCAAGAAGTAAAAACTTAGCTTGACCAAAAACCTGACTTGCTTTTGGCAAAAATTGTGGTGGAGAGAGAAGAGAGAGAGAGAGAGAGAGAGAATGAAGAAAGAGAATGAATAACCTCTACCCTGTGAGAAAGTCTTTACATTCCAAATGACACAAATAGAGAATCTAATGAATCTGAGCCTAGGAAAGTCAAAAAGGAAGCAGATTGGTATCCAATCATTGAAGACAATAAACCTGAACACTAAGAAGACATGACTAAATAAATGTCGGGTTCTAAACAATTAAACTGGTTACTTCTCTTACACTGAAGTAAACAGAGACTGGAAATCTCTGTCTCAACTCTCCCTATCAACTCAATACCTTGGAGTCGAACTTAGTTTTCCAAATAAAAAGATAATGAGGCAGAAGATGACATCTTGATTACTAAATGTTCTAGTTCGTATTGAATATTTCCATCTGAACTTGAAAGCCAAGGTCTTGGGGATCCATTTTTAATGTGCTTTTCAAAGAATTCATATTAATTACTTTATATGTAATTAACAAATAATTAGATATGAGGCTCATAAATGAAATATTTATGTTCATATAATATGGGTAATGTATGGTAACAATAGTATTAAATCTATAGATCTATGATGGGAGAATTACTAGAAAAACAATAGTAGGTCTCCCAACCCATGAGCATAGAATGATTTTCCATTTGCTTAGATTATTAGTTTTCAGCATACAAATCTTAGACATATTTTGCTAAATTTATTTCCAAGGGTTTATTTTTATAGTATTGTGAATATAATTATTTTAAAAAAAAAATTTTTAAGAGAGAAATTGTCTTGCTCTGTCTACCAGACTGTAGTGCAGTGTCTCCCAATCATAGCTCACTGCAACTTCAAACTCCTGGGCTCAAGCAATCCTCCTGTCTCAATCTCCTGAGTACCTAGGACTGAGAGGTGAAAGCCACCATGCCTGGCTAATTTAAAAAAATAATAATAAATTCATAGAGAAGAGGATCTCTCTTTGTTGCCCAGGCTGGTTCTGAACTCCTAGACTCAAGTAATCCTCCTGACTTGACCTCCTAAGGCACTGGGATTACAGGCCTGAGCTATTGTGCCCGGCCACTTCGATTTCCTGATGGCTTTATCAATATATTCTTCATTGTATTGACTACAACTTCCAGTGCAATACTGGATAGATTTAATGAGAGTGAACATTAGAGACATCTTTGGCATGTCGCCAATTTTGAGGGGAAAACATCCAGTCTTTCACCATTAGATATGCTGTAAAATGTAATGTTTTGAGTTGTTGTTGTTGTTGTTGTTGATGTCCTCTAACAGGTTGAGGAATTTCCATTCTATTTTTTTTATTAATTAATGTTAGATTCTGTCAAATCATTTTCCTGCATCATTGAGATAATCATTTCATTTTAGTTCTTTATTTTATAACATAGTATATTACATTAGTTACTTTTTAAGTACTAAAACAATCTTGCATTTCTGGGATTAATTTCACTTAGTCATGGAGTGTAATCATTTTTATATATGGTTGAATTTAGTTTGATAATATTTTATTGGAGATTTTTGTGTCTATATTTGTGAGGTATATAGATCTGTAATTTTATTTTTATTTTTTTCTTTTTAAAAATTTCTTCTCCTTTCTTTCTTTTTTCATTTTTGCTTTTGAATATAGGCCTGATAACATGAATTGGGAAGTTTCTCTCTTTTTCTATTTTCTGAGTATGGGTATCATTTCTTCATTGAATACGTGAAATAACTTACCAGTGAAGTCATGTAGTCCTATATATTCCCTTACAGAAGGCTTTTAATTGCTAATTAAAATTTAATTGCATATTTATTCAGATTTTCTATTCATTTTTGTTTCAGCTGTGGTAATTTATATATTTTTAAGACTTCATACCTTAAATGTAAGTTGTATAATTTGTGGTCACAAAGTGTTTTATAGTATTTCCCTTGTAATTCATATATTTGGATGGGATGAGGGAGGATTGGTAGTAGTAACCTTTGTTCCTGATTTTGGTAATCGACACATTCTCTCTTTTTTCTTTTCTTTCTTTCTTTCTTTTTTTTTTTTTTCTTTTTTGAGATGGAGTTTCGCTGTTGTCGTCCAGTCTGGAGTGCAATGGCAGGATCTGGGTTCACTATAACCTCCACCTCCCAGGTTCAAGCGATTCTCCTGCCTCAGCCTCCCGAGTAGCTGGGATTACAGGTACCCGCCACCACGCACAGCTAATTTTTGTATTTTTAGTAGAGACTGGGTTTCACCATGTTTGCCAGGCTAGTCACAAACTCCTGGCCTCAAATGATCCACCCGCCTCGGCCTCCCAAAGTGCTGGGATTTTAGGCGTGAGCCACTGTGCCCAGCCTTTTTTATTATTTATCATCTAAATATTTCTCACTTTTGTTTATCTTTTCAAAGATTCAAACTTTGGATCATTAAACTTCTTTACTGTTTTTTGCTTCATTTGCTGTTTGATTGATTTCTGCTCTAATCTGTATTATTTCTTCATTTTTCTTGCTTTGTGCTCACTTTAGTCTTCCTTTTAACTTCTAAAGTTGGGAGAATTAATTATTAATTTAAGAACTCTCTTTTTAAAATAACCTTTAAATTTCGATATAATTGTAGATTTACTTGCAGTTGTACGAAATAATATAGAGAGATCTCTTGTAACCTTATCTCAGTTCTCCCAATGGTAACATCTTGCAAAACTATAGTACAATATCATAACCAATATATGGAGATTGATATAGGTAACATACAGAATATTTCCATTACCATGGAATCCCTCATGTTGTTCTTTCCTAGCCACATCCATTTTCCTCTTTTTCACCTCATCTTTAACCCTTGACAACCACTAATCTTTCCTCCATTCTCATAATTTTGTCACTTCAGTAATGTTATATAAGGGAAATTCCACATCACATAATCTTTTCTGATTATATTTATTTACTCAGCATAATTCTCTGAAGATTTATGGAGGTTGTTGCCTATATCAATAACTTGTTCTTTTTGTTGCTAAGTAGTGCTTCACTGCATGAATGTAATACATTTTGTTTAAACTTATTTACTCCTTCAAAAATGTCTGGATTGTTTCCAGTTCGGGATTATTAAAAATAAAGCTGCTCTGAATATTTGTGTAAAGTTTTTGAATTAACGTGGTTTTTAAAAGTTACTCCGCTGTAAATGCTCAGGAGTGAAATTACTGAGTCATAATGTCATTGCATGTTAAATTGTTTGTTTGCTTTTTAAAGCAAGTATCAGATTGTTAAAGAGAATGGCTTTATTATTTTACATTCCCATCAACCATGCAGGAGTTACGTAGTTTCCTGCAGCCTTGCCAGCACTCAGTATTGTCATTATTTTTTTTATTTTAACTATTCTCTTGAGTATATATTGAAATCCCATTGGGGTTTTAATTTTTCATTTCCCTAATGGCTAATGATGTTGACATATTTTCATGCTCTAATTTTCTAAACATATATTCTTTTCAGTGAAATGTATATTCATGTCTTTTGCCCACTTTCTAATTTGACTTTGTTCACTCTTAAGTTTTGAAATTTCTTTATATATTCTTTATACTAGTCTTTTTCAGACACATGGCAAGCAAAAGGGGAAGGAAGGAGCACCTTTTTACCATCAAGTTGAGATGAAGGTCAAGGTTCCCCATTAGGCCTCCCTTGCCACACAAAAAGTAAATACTCTGGGTTTTCAAGGTAAAGTAATGAATGCCAAGAAAGACTCAAATTTTATTTATGTACTAATCATAAAGATGAACTATATTATTTAGATAATCAGAAAAAATAGACAACTTAAGGTTGAGTGAAGGAAACCAAAACTGTGGTTCTACTATCTTCAACTCTCATTGCTAATTGTATTCATGAGATAAAAATCATGACTAAGTAAACTAGGACAATCATGTTTTACCCCATTTTAAACAATATATCCAATTACTGGATGGGAGTCATATTGGTGGCAATCTTTATTTTGGTTAAGTTGCTTTGTTATCTAATGGGGTTTCATAAGAGATTTATTTCACAAAATATAAATGTTTAACAGACCACCCTTTGGGGCACAGGAATAACCAAAATAATCCCCTTCCAAAATGCTTTTTCCTTTGAAGCTCTTGATCTTCTTGTATACATCTAGGGTTGTGAAATGAAATGGATGGTAATTAAAGAAAATGTCTAGCTGGCACATAGTTGTCACATTTTTTCTTATTTATACTTGATCTATATCCAGCTCTGTGTATGAATGGATTAATACTAGCCATTATTTGTTGTGCCAATAAGCAGTGGCAATTTTGTGGTGATGATACTATCACAGTGGGCTAAAGAAGGACATCAGGTTTGGGGTTTGCTTTTTGTTTGTTTCTTTCTTTTTTTCCTTTATCTTATAGGGTTTCTTTTTCTCTTTTTTTCTCTTACCTAAAGCTGGTCCTCCATTGAAAATGACTTCTTTTACCTTTCATTTATATTCACTGAAATGATACTTGACCTATTTTTTTTTCAAAATTATACTAACATTTATAACAATTATCTAGAGAAGCAATATGGTATGATAGTTACATGCATAGCTCTGATTTCAGAGTGCCTATCTTTGAATACCTACAATCACACAATGGATCCATATAGTAATGATTAAAATGTTCTCTGCCTGAGTTTCATCTTTCATAAAATAAAAATAATAATAGTGTCTTACTTGTATGCTTCTCATGATAATTAAATTGCTAATAGATATATGTCACCAGAATACTATGCCTTCAGTAAATGCTAACAATTATTATTATTATATTAGAAAAGTTCCTTCTTCATGTCACTCACCTGCTGTTAACCTGTAGTGTCTTTTTTGTAGCTCACACACAGTTCTCTGTACAGCCATTGTGAGCAGCTGTATTATATTCATTTCATTAACTATTTGTTCAAATTGTTGCAGGGCTCCTACTAACCTATGTAACCCTCAGAGCTCCAAACAATATTGTCTTATCATTATCTTTCTACCTTTTTAAATTCCCTTGACTTTATCTTAATTTTCTTTTTGTCTGCTCTAACCTGTACTGTTGTTATTAGATTATTTAAAACATTTTTTTCTTCAAGAAAGCCTTCCCAATTTATCAGTATCCTACTCAGAACTGTTTTAACTCAGGCCCTCTTACGATTAGTTGATATACATTTATTTATAATGAGTGGTATATTTTAATTCATTTTCTCTGGTTTTATTTTTTTAACTAAGAATGTCATTGAAAAAAGATATTTATTCCTTCCATATTTTCCTATAAACTCAAAAGCCTATTAAAATGTTAACTATATAGAAAATACATAATACATGCTGGTGACAAATTTATTTATCATAAAAATATCTTAGTATCTTTATATGTGGATGATATTGACAAAATTTTTCTCTTTAGTGATATTATAATTGACTTTTAAAAGGTCTTGTTATTCATTAACGTGTCTAAGGGCTTTCCGATAATAACTGAGAAAAATAGGTCATTGAACCTTGAGAGTTTCACAGGCTTATTCTACTTCTGAGGTGAGATGAGAAGCCATAGACAGACTATCTCTCAACTATGATAGTAATCATAATTGAGCTCAGAATTAAAAGTGGGATTTTGCTTTACTAGGTCTTCAGCTTATTATCCTTTATTACCCATTATTTCACACTTTGCAAATGACTGGGCATTTTGCCAGCGATCACAATGAATAAAATGTGGCTTCAGCGGCCTATTATTGTGCTCAATGTCTTTGCAAGTTGCTGGCAAACATGATTTTATTTTAGATACTGTTATATGAAGTACTTTTTAAAAATTTATAGTTTGCCAATTTATTCATAAATTTCTTAATATCTCATTTTCATTATTAACACATTTACATACAGTGCTTCACACTTATCTATAAAATAGTGAATTCTACATCAAAAGTATTTAACAAGGGCACTGGTGGATAAAGCGACTATACTTCCAAAGCAAAAGTCATCCCTTTTTAATTTATCAGTTTAGATGGAGAATGTTTAATGTTACTTGTAAATAATGGACTAACAAAAATCCACTAACCCTACCTTTTGGATTTTTATATGCAAAATAGAGTTGTGTTAGACTGTCTTGAAATTGACTGACCTGCTCTATATAAAGGCATGAGGTGATCAGGAATACTATATTCTAAGGATACGGGAGTTTTGAAAATTCCCCCATGCAATATGAATGGGGAATGCAGGTGTACTTGTTTTTATATATACTCTATTCATGTATACACATTTATTAACTACTTTCTGTGTTAGCCTGCCACAGTGTCATGAATGCTGGGAGAAGATACAGGACCCCTGGTTCATGGACAAGGACTTTATTTCTCAAGGCACAGCAAGGGGCATGAGTTCCTCATTCTTATTGTTCCTTTTACCCCAAAAGTCTAACAAGACAAAGTAGAGGGACCTGGGTAGATACTACACACAGTGGATTTACATCAGAGCTGAGTTACTCTAGGCTGAAGGAGCCCAATCATTTTGTCATGAGATATAAGCAAACCTGCCCAGGATTTGCCTTGGAGGGAGACATCTTTATTATCAATAGGTAAGAAAATCTATTCTTGCTTTAGTCTTTCATAGCTGTTCTCTATACAAAGATCCTTTAAAAGAGAGCCTAGTGCAGAACAACAGTTGTGCAGAAATGCAAAAGACACTTGGAGGACTGTCTCCTAACACCTATCAAGTGCAGAGTACTACACTAGGTATCAGGGAAAGAAAGATGAAATTATTTGGCTCATGGAAATTAGCAGCTCACTTAAAAGAAGCATGAGTGGAAAGTTAGTTATGGTAACGCAGGAGAGGAAGTGTTACCATAATGTTTAAAACAGGGAGACATTTAGTCAAGTCTAGGAGGTCAGGGAATACTTTTCAAAGTTAATACCTGATAAGAGTTTTGATGTAAAATTTCTCAAAACGCTTCTATGTACATGTGTCTTTCTTACTTTCTTAGGAGTTCTGGGTTATACAAAAGTCAAGAATTTCAGGGCTTTGTATTAAAAATTGCTCAACATATATTTCTAAGATTTATTTGCTACCAGTGTCCTCCTTTAGCTAAAATTTCTTAAGGTTTCAAGATTATATAAAGATAATGAAAACTAATCTGAATTAGAGTTTTTGCTTAACTAGTAGGATCTTGGAAATTATCTTGAAGAATATAAGAAGATTTTAATAATAATTTTATTTGCAAACTCTTGCCCATAACAATAATGTTTTATAATTTTATCTCCTTCTACTCTCACTTGAATATACAATGTTCAACTAAAATCACTTATAAAAGAAGCAGGAATATAAGAATATTTAGCCTTTGGGGAATCTTATTTCCTATCTTGTTGCCTATGGCCTCCAAAGAGGAATTTGTAGATTCCTATTTCCCCGCAAGATGATCTATTATGGTGGATTATAACTTCTATGTCTCATTTTATCTCACAATGGATAAAGAAAACGTGGCACATACACACTGTGGAATACTATGCAGCCATAAAAAAGGATGAGTTCATGTCCTTTGCAGAGACATGGATGAAGCTGGAATCCATCATTCTCAGCAAACTAACACAGGAACAGAAAACCAAACACCTCCCAAATTAAATGCTTTCCTGATCAAAGAACACATATCACTCCTTTATCCATCCATCATCATTTAACTACAAATGCCACTGTACACGTCTCTGAGCTCTTTCCCTCATGATGGAAGAAAAATGACATGAACAATTAGAAAATACCACCTGCTCAGTGCTTAATGCAGAGAAAAAAAATGGATGCAGAGTTTGAGATTTGAAATTAAAAATCCATTAGCCTATGCTCAGTACGTTACTTATACTACCAACCATGGAAGATTTAAGGTACTGAAGGTGTGAAATAGAATATTGCACTATGGATGGCTGTTTTCTCTTTGGAAATTTCTGTCTAAAGACTGTCAAGCAAGGAGTGTGACTCATAAGGCTACTGTAGGCCTGTCTCTATATTCAACACTTGCTGTTTGGAGCATGATAACAACAGTTGTTATAAGTGAATATATGAAGTCGACAAGACAGTACATCAGATGGTCCAAAGGTGGCCTGTTGAAGCTTCATTTGTGGCTGAAAGTTTCCCCGATGTAAAAAAATGAAGGAAAAGATGGTTTTCAGCAGGCTTATTTGATGCCAAAGCTCAAAACCCGGAGAATTTTTATTTATCTCTAAAAATAAAAGAGAAGACCACAAATTATGTTGTCTCATACTTGTATTTTTGAGCAAACACAATCGTGGTAGAAAAAGAGGCAGAGAACTGAAAGAGGACAGATGACTCAATATTGAACTAATATTTGTTCTAACTATTCTCTATCATTTAGCATCCCACCAAGAACACAAGTGACGTCTCTTCTTCAAAATTTCTCATCTTAGGTTCATTTGGAATCCATTTTCTTCTTGATGGTTTTTTCTTTTAGGTTTTTTTTTTCAGTTGAAGAAGTAATATTCAATCAGATTACATTCATATTAATAGTAGTTTTTTATTTCAATAGAACATAGGATGAAAATTTTGACTATAACAATAAATATATATTTATATAAATATATATATTATATATATATAAATATATAAATATAATATATGTAATATATATAAATAATATAAATATAATATATATAATTATCTATAAATATATATACTTATAGATATTAAATAATATAACAGTTGAGAGTATACAAGTTCAATATTTTAGGGAAATACAATGTCAGATTCTATCAAGCTCTATTCTCAAACTAAAATAATAGCAGTTTGCTTTCAGATATTTTGAATATTATTGTGACATTTCTCCCTTATACCTTTCTGGGACCTTGGATATAGGAACCATGTAAGGGTAAATAGTCTATGTCTTCATTTTTGGGACAGGAGTGATATACTACAGTTCCACAGGGGCTGAGCCAGGTTTCAATGGTGAGATAGAGAGCTGATGGTAAAAATAACAATTAGAGCAAAGGCCAAAATATATGGAATATTTATTACGTGTCAGATTCTAGCACAATATTTCTTCAGATCTATGAAGATCTTACTCAATTTTATATAGTAAATGGTTTTATTATAGCCACTTTACAAAATAGAAACACTAACATAAAAAAGTTAAATCATCTGTTTAAATTAACTTGGATTATGAACCCAATTAGCTGTGTCCTTAGAACAGGAGCTGTTAGCACTACTGAACTATACCACATTTGCAAGCTTTCAGAGGAAGATTCCCTAAGAGAAAATGGTATCTATGACTCAGTATTTCTTCTCATACCCTCAGTGACTTACAGTATTTATTTACTAAATGCCAAAGCAGATAGTCCAATAGGAAATAAGTAGCTAAATGGCCTGGGAAGAGAAGGGAATGCCAAATAACAGGCAAAATAGAATCTGACACCCTAGGTCTCAGCAAGTGTTTTTGAATGGACAATAAAGAAAGTGACTAGAATGTAACCTCTGAAAAAATGTTGTGAAGCACCAATGGCCTTGAAAAAAACTAGGGAGCTGATGTAAAGGACATCCAGTTCATACTGACAATTGTTGAACAAATTACTTGTTGGAGATGGAGTTGCAGACACAGTAAATACTTATCACTACTTTAAAATATGTTTTTTTGTACTCAGGAGAAGAATCTGGAATTGTGGTTTCAGAATGAGCTTATCAAAGAGTAAGAAGAGGATTAGGGAATAACTTTTAAAATAATAATGATAGCCTAGTGCGATTTATTTACCTTTTAGTAAATCAAGTTCTCAGAAAACTGAAATAAAAAAATCTTAACATTACATATGCAGGACTTAATCTGAATAATTATAAATTTTCATAAACATAATTTACATACCACACCATAGTATGTGTGATATAGTAAATTAATAAGCTTTCTGTACTATGGTGTAGCTCTTTAATTCTAAGAGTAAAAAAGGTTCTGTTATGTCACAGGACATCTATCTGGATGGTTAAAAAAATCCAATCACATATAACTGAAGAAAATATAGGTATTTTAGTGGAATAAGAATGTGATAAATGAAAACAGAAAAATAATTAAATACCTTCAATATTACTTAAATAAATATAACTAACAAAGATGTATCATGGAAGAGAGGGTAGTTCTGTAAAAACACATAAAATAACTTTCTAAGATGAAAATTTTACATATGTAAAAGCATTTGTCAAAGTAATAATAATTCCATTCATGCATTTGTTCATGTAAAACCAATAACTTACTTGTGATGTCACAGAAAAAATTCAATCAATCATCAAATGGAAAAGGAAATTTTAATAGGTAAGAAACTAGTGGCCTTTAAGCTAATAATATGTTTGTTTGAATAAAAAATATTATTACTTTAAAATAATCAACTTAGCAAAATACAAAAAAAAGAACATGTCACATGAACATCTTAATTTTTGGTATGTGTTGAAACATCAGGACATCTACTCATATTCTTCATCAACAGAGTCATACGTCTTAGTAGATGCTGCCATGTTTAGGCAGGTTGTCTTCTCTAATTATCCTCAGTCCCCACCATTCCATAGTGTCCCCAGTAGATATATTACTGACATTTGTCATTTATTGCCATAATTTAGCTGTTGTTTTTCACAGTCAGCTTGCCTTCTTTATTTTAATTTTTATATACCATGTAGGCATCTCAGTGTTTCACTCTTGCTGTGAGACAGCCATAGATCCCTTTTGACCTAGAGTTTTTTATTATCTTTTTCAAAATTATTTTCCCTAAAAGAATAGAGCCTATAAGCCTCCAAATAGTGCATTTAAACTCAATCACATCTAGAAAACAATGCTAAACTAATCAGAAAGAATGAAGAGAATAAATGAATTCTCCAAACCCAGAGCTAATGAGTGCCAGCTCTGAAAATAAAATTATTGATTCTTGACATCTGGCCTAGTGTGCCTAGGAAGTATAATCAGTTACTCTGATCAGTTATTTTAATAATTGAAGTAAACTACTTAACAGTTAAACATTATATACAAAAAATACTTAAATTAGCTTAGATATAATCAAATAATTTCAGTTTTTAATTCCAAATAATGAAGTGTTTGGTTGTAGGGTATTAGATCTTTCATGGAAGAAAGTAGTCCCATAAGTCTAAGCACAAATTTCAAATGTAAAATAAAACTGATCAAGCCAGGGACCAGGTTTGGCAAAAAGTATTACATGATATGACTTGTAAAATGTCAATTATTGTGAGCAATTTTAATAAGACCTCATCAGAGCACATTGCATGTTCTCGTAAAGGGGAAAAGTAGTAAATATCAGCATGTATTGAAAACTTTATACCCACTATACATCAGGCTTTCATTTTACCATTTAATTTTCATGGACATGGTGGGGATAGGGTATTGTTATCATCCCCATTCTTTAGTGAGAACTGAGATTTACAAAACAATAAGTAAATTTTCCAAAATTAATTAGTAATAATTTGTACACAGACCATTTCCAAATTCATGAGGTAATTGCTGTTTTAGTTACTTTGGGCCGTTAAAACAAATTAGAGTAGACAGGGTGATTAATCAGAAAATGCTTGTTCTCACAGTTCTGGAGGCTGGAACATTTAAGATAAAGGTGCTTGCACATCCAGTGACTGATGAGGGCCTATTTCTTTGCTTGCACGTGGCCATTTTCTCATTATATACTGACATGGCAGAGACTGAGAGAGAGAAAGAGATTATCTCTTCGGTGTCTCTTCTTATAAGAGTACTAATCTCATTCACCAACTAATTACCCCCCAAGGGCCCACCACTGAATACTATCACATTGGGGAGTAGGGTTTCACCATATGAATTTTGAAGGTACATAAACATTCAGTTTTAGCAATTGCCAACAGTATTACTCTTACACAACCATTTTTCTCACTTAAATATTTTCAATCAATTATTTAATAAATGGAAGCAGTGGCATTACTTTGGTATGACCATAAGAATTTATCTAGGAGATAGGTATGTGTGTGTGTGTATGCTTTTCATGGGGGAGAAGTTTGTGAAATAGAAGCAGTGGATTGAGAATCTGGATAATAAGAAAATATTCTATTGATGCTGGTGATTTTAACGTAACACAGGAGTTGCCTGTCCACTGATTCAATCAGCAGGTATTTCAGTATGAGGCATACTTGGTGACTAAGCTTTCATGTGGTAATCTGAGGTTAATATTTACGTAGAATTAGAGTTATAACTCACATAAATTCACACAGAAACATTTTTACATTGCCTACTGAATTTTATACATATATCCAAGAAATGAAGTATATGGTGTCCACCTTTCTCCAGGGATTTATAGGATAATTAGACAAACTCTTCCAACAATTATAAAAATAAGAACTGAAGTAACAAATGTATATTCTGAATTATAAAAAGCATTCAAAATAACAAAAAGCTTATATCTTTGATCCCAGTAACCTATTTTAATTTTCTTTTTAAAATAAAAGTTTTAGAGACAAAAAAAAAAAAAAAGCCATAACTAAACCAAGTACAGATAAAGGAAATAGGAATGAGAAACAGTGTATGTGTTCGTGTATGTGTGGGCATGCCTATAGGTGTAGTTGCGTGTGAATTTAAGTGAACACATTTACTAACTGAATAAAATCCAGTGTTTTTATGTGTATATGCATGTTTGTGTTGTGTTTTGGAGTTGTTATTCAGCTTTTACAGAATATTCAAATAGAAAACCAAATAGGATTGTCACCTATATTGCATAAATAACCAGAGAAAAGTCACTCAAATGGCCATAAAAGAAATGTTGAAAATAAATGCAAAAAGGATAATATTTAGGATAAGAATGCCCACATGTATTACAGTCCCCAAAAAGCAATTAAGCAGAAGAAATTGCTTTTAGAGCTTGGAAAGATTTAAATAGTTACCATTAAAGTTTGAGTTGGATGTTACTCCATGAAGAGAATATATCCTTAAACACTGCTGCCCTGTGCATCAGAATATACTCACTTTGTGGACAAAGACATAAAGGCTCCGATATTGGACCTGTTGCTGGTTAGGAATGTCATGACAAATGGGATCTAATTAAACTACAGCGCTTCTGCACAGCAAAAGAAACTATCATCAGAGTGAACAGGCAATCTACAGAATGGGAGAGAATTTTTGCAATCTATCTATCTGACAAAGGGCTAATATCCAGAATCTACAAAGAACTTAAACAAATTTATAAGAAACAAACATTCCCATCAAAAAGTTTGCAAAGGATATGAACAGGCGCTTTTCAAAAAAAGACATTTATGTGGTCAACAAACATATGAAAAAGACTCATTATCACTACTCATTAGAGAAATGCAAATCAAAACCACAATGACATGCAATCTCATGCCAATTAGAATGGCAATCAATAAAAATCAGAAAACAACAGATGCTGGAGAGGATGTGGAGAAATAGGAATGCTTTTACACTATTGGTGGGAGTGTAAATTAGTTCAACCATTGTGGAAGACAATGTGGTGATTCCTCAAGGATCTAAAACTAGAAATACCATTTGACCCAGCAATCCCATTACTGGGTATATACCCAAAGCATTATAAATCATTCTACTATAAAGACACATGCACATGTATATTTATTGCGGCACTATTCACAATAGCAAATACTTTTGAACCAACCAAAATGCCCATCAATGATAGACTGGATAAAGAAAATGTGGCACATATACCGCATGGAATACTATGCAGCCATAAAAACAAATGATTCCATGTCCTTTGCAGGGACATGGATGAAGCTAGAATCCATCATTCTCAGCAAACTAACACAGGAACAGAAAACCAAACACCGCATGTTCTCACTCATAAATGGGACTTGAACAGTGAGAACATATGGGCACAGGGAGGGAAACATAACACACTGGGACCTGCCAGAGGGTGTGGGGCAAGGGGAGGAATAGTATTAGGAGAACTACCTAATGTAGATGACGGGTTGATGGGTGCAGCAAACCACCATGGCTGATGTATACCTATGTAACAAACCTGCACATTCTACACATGTATCCCAGAACTTAAGTATAATAATTTTTTAAAAAAGAAATGTCTTTGTTAATATTTCCCCCTTTTTCTTTATATAAATTTAATTTGCAGTTGGGTGGGGCATGGTGGCTCACACCTGTAATCCCAGCACTTTGGGAGGCCGAAGTGGGAGGATCACCTGAGGTCAGGAGTTCAAGATCAGCCTGTCCAACATGATGAAACCCTGTCTCTACTAAAAATACAGAAATTACTACTGGGAGACTGAGGTAGGAGAATCTCTTGAACTCGGGAGGCAGAGGTTTCAGTGAGCCGAGATCATGCCACTGCACTCCAGCCTGGATGATAGAGTGAGGCTCCGTTTAAAATAATAATAATAATAATTCACAGTTGTAAGCAACCTAAATTTAAAATATTTCTTAAGAAAAAGATTGAGACTTTATGTTTTAAATAATTGTGTTTTTATGACAGAATACCTACACACACACACACACACACAAAACACACCAACAAACTAAAGAATGTTTTCTGTTATATATCAAATCATACTTTTATTAGTGTTGTTAATTTTATTTTATTTCTCTCTGTGTGTTTTCCTCTCTCATCAATTTATCTATTATCTATCTCTTAATCCATCCATTCATCCTTCCATTCAATCTTCTATTACTTTTAATATTTTTAAATAAACTGCCTTGTTGCTTTGATTTGTATTAATGTAGACTGGCAGAACATGAAATGACAAAAGACTTTTATTTGCACGGAATCTTCTGAAATCAGCTAATAATTCACTATGGATTCTATTTACTCAGATTAATAACTGTGCAGAAATGTCATTATCTGAAGAGCACAAATCTGGGGATAGACAGAATTTTAATCACGGACTCTGTCATTGACTGACTGTGTGATTTTGGTTGCTTAAATAATCCAGATTCTAGTCTCCTCAATTATAAAACAGGAATAATAATGGACTTAACTTTATTATAGGTTAAGCAACATAAATTGCTTTGGGTATTCAAAGAAGATAATTAATTGCCGTGGATTAGGAATCTGAAATAGAAGCTTGAATTCCCAGGAGTGAAACAAATTTAGGAATACTTGCATGACTATTGGAGAACCAGGCCACTTAACAGGTATACATATGCCCCTCTGACCACCTCCTAGATGTTTTCTGCCATGACAGTAGCAGGCAGAGGACCAGCTGGCTTAGTGTCTATATTGGTTACATGTGGCAGCTCAAACAATGTGATGTGAACTATGGAGGGAGACACTTCACACTTAGCATCTGTTCTTCAGTTTCCCCAATAGGATGCCTCCAAATATGAAATGAAACTCATCAATAGCAAGCTGGGGAATGAGTCTAAATGGATGACATTTTGGAATAACATATTTGACACTTGTGAGGTCCACCAGTTGTGGCTTAATCAAGAAAGCCAGCAGATATCCACAGTATTCATCTCTTAGGCAAACACATCTAAAAATAAACACATCCATTTGTCTTATTTTAAACCCATATTTTAACTTTCAAAATATTTCAATGGATATTTTGCAACACAATTATGCTAGTTTTTACAATTTTCTCCCCTAGTGTGTAAAAGAACAAGAGAATACAAATTCCTTGGCATATCAGTTATTTAGTCATTTCAAATTTTGATATTCCCAGAAGTCGTAAGATTCTTCTCTCACAGATGTGATCATAAAACACATTTGATTTACCACCTTTTAGTCTTCTGTTTTCTACAAATTAGCTCTCTTGTGCAAATGGAGAAATAGTATATGTATTTGGTACTAAATTTCCCTCGTAATTGTCAGAACCTCACCACTTATTGTTTTGTAGGAACTGGGCTTTAAAAAAAATCAGACCATATGATAATTTTGATATTAACACTCTTCTGAAAGACTCAGTGAATAAACTAGTCATCTATATTCACTGAATAAAAGCAAAATAAGACAAACTTATTCCATAGTATAGTACTTTAGGTTTGCTAATTTAAAAAAATTAGTTTACAAATATTATTTCTGAGAGACAATAGCTTTTCTCTAGGATACATCTACATACATACAACTGAAGAAAATAGCTTTTATATTTACTTTATCTCTTGTAGGAGTTGTATAGCTACGTAAAGTATTGTAATGCAAGAGGTACATCATAAAAACTGCTTTGTTGTATGTTGTGTGCATGTGTATTTGTGCATTTACATATAGACAGTATACTCACTGTTGATTAGTAGCACATTTTATGAGGAATGATGGAACCAGTACAAATTAAGTGTGAATTTGACCTATGAACTCTTCACATGCACTACCTCATAAACATTACAAGTTAGAGAATGTAGGGACTTGAATCCACAAACCACAGATGTCAAGATAAATACATTATGTTTTGATTACTTGAAACTGCCTGTACAATTGAATTTACAGTTGTTTTTTAAAAAAGAAAATAGAACTGAGAAGAAGTGCTACAGCAATCATACTCTGTGATTTAAAAGAAAATAAATACCACTAGTTCATGCCCAGAAAAAAATAAAAAAATAAAACTATGGGAACTTTATTACCCTTATCTATATTCTCCCACCTGCAAGAAAAAAAAAAATGCCTCTCCTCACAATGAATAACACTAGGTAGAGGAAATATCTCTGCTTAGTTTTAGAAGAAAGAGAAAAAAATCATTGCAAAACATTCATATGCAAATAAGAATCTGAAGGAAAAGGCAATGTGGAGGATAGGGCATGATTTCACCGCTGGGAGGGAGATACAGCCTGGCAGGTGCATAGCTACTTTTTCGTAGTTAGAGCCATCTACCTAAAGGTAGAAACCAAAGCAAGTCTAAATCAGAAAAATGATCGTCAGTATGTTACATTTAATGTCAAAACATACTTTGTAGAATATATGAACTGCAATCTATTTTGAGAGCTAACCTAGAATTATGATTATATTTGGAAACCTGATTCTGTTTGCCTCATTTGGTCCATTTTGCTGTACATTAAGGCTTGAACATAAGGTTTGTGATATAAAGTTGTCTTTAAATAGGCTCCATGACATTTAAAGTTATCTGCTGGGAAATAATCAACTTTTCAAATTCATCATAGCCTTGCTTTGGGGAAATTAGTTTTGATTTGATGAGTAAATGGATCACTAAGGATCACTGAGGTGGGGAGTACTGATGGGAAGCAGTCATAGAAACCAGTAGTTAATATATGTCATGGGTAATAATATCAGGTATTTTGATGCTAGTGTCAATGAGATCCAGCATGCCAGTTAATTTCAAACAAAACAAACAACAACAAACACTTTGATTGTGTTATACAACCTGCAGCCATTATTTTTTATTAGCTGTTATCTACCTACCTGTATCTTTATCCATTGATTATTTCATCAATGTGTGTACGTGTGAGTGTGCATTTCAGAATGGAATGAGTGATGAAAATTATATTCTTTCATGCATAGATATTTGTAGAGGGCTTGCTGTGTGCCAGACATCAAGCAATTGTAATTGAGTAAAATAGTATTTAAAAACTACTCACTGCCTTCAAGGAGCACAGTGTCTAACTAGGGAACTCAGACAAGTAAATAGGCAATTGCAGTGTAGGATAGTTCTGGGGATCAGAAAACAAAACCCACAAATGAAGCCTCAGCAGCAGACTCAGAAACAAACGTTTTTCTCTGACCTTCTGTCCTCTTGTCTCTCAGTTCTAACTCCGATTAGGCTAGCCATAGAAACTAGAATCTCTCTTCCACAATGGTGGGTCATAGTAAACAGAATCTCTTTTCTTCAAAGCCAGCCATAAAACCTAAATATATTACCTAATTTTTCCTCCGCCTTATCTGTGTAAAAACTGGCCATAAACAAATTATGTGACTTACCTTGTTTGACTGAACATCTTAAGAACCCCCCAATCCAAAGATGGTGCTGCCCCATACCCAGAAGAAGAAAAAATACATGCTTAGAAATGTCAAGAAAAATCTATACTGACAGGCTTTGCTGGGTTTCCCCACCCAGTCTATTAGCATTATTAGATCATATACCTTTCTGCCAATAGTATTTCTACACAGCTGTCCATACTTTGTTAACTTCCCCTCTATCTTAGGGTCTGCATTTGGAAGGCTGCTGTGTGTATTCATTAAATGAATTTCTAAGCCTTTTTTCCTCCTAATCTGCCTTTTGCAACTAGATTTTTAGTAAAACCACAGTGGGACTAGGGCCTTGGCATCCACAATAGCAAATCTTATAATAGAAGGTTAAGTACAGAATGAACTCACAATAAGGAACATAAAATTTGAGGAGCTTCATATAAATTATGGAATTAGCCAATTATTTCCCAATGAAAACAATAACATGCAGCACATAGTTTTCTGAAACAGAGACAATACCTTCTTACACATTAATTTTATCACTGATAAAATGATTAATTTTATCATTAATTTTAAATTGAAGCACAATGGTCATTACTTGCCCAAGCTTAAGAAGTTAATTATTAGGCAGGGCTCAGTGGCTCACGCCTGTAATCCCAGCACTTTGGGAAGCTGAAGTGGGCAGATCACAAGGTCA
Organism: Pan troglodytes; assembly: GCF_028858775.2. Lineage (NCBI taxonomy): Eukaryota > Metazoa > Chordata > Mammalia > Primates > Hominidae > Pan > Pan troglodytes. The sequence continues at coordinate 68,128,147 of NC_072406.2, forward strand.
GGAGATCGAGACCATCCTGGCCAACATGGTGAAACCCGATCTCCACTAAAATGCAACTACAAAAAAAAAAAAATTAGCCAGGCATGGTGGCACGCACCTGTAGTCCCAGCTACTCAGGATGGTGAGGCACAGGAATCACTTGAACCCGGGAGGTGGAGGTTGCAGTGAGGGGAGATTGTGCCACTGTACTCCAGCCTGGCAACAGAATGAGACTCCATCTAAAAAATGAAAAAAGAAGAAGAAGCTAATTATTATCAGAGTTGTGAGTAGAATCCAGACTCCAAACATGAATCCAATGCTTTTTGCGTAAGTTATGCTGCTTCAATGTAAATTTCTTTTTTTAAACAGTAGAAATTAGTGGAAATGAAACATTTGTAAAGTTAACTCTTCTTGCTTGTTTTCCTTTATTTTTTTCTCCAGTTTGCAATGACATCAGTATAACAAATAAAAAGTGCAAATAGATAACTAATCAAATTAATGGCTTACAACTGAAGAATAACATCATATAAATGCTACTACTGATCTTACAAGTCCCATCCATTTCAATGAAAGCTATATTTGGGGATTCCACAACTCAGTCTGCTCTTAGTAGGGGTGAAGGAAATTGTTTCTCTATCTGGCCAAACTAATATGGAGTTTGGGATACATTCTGTTAAATTCTGTACTTCCATATGATGTAATAAATCCAAAATAATACATTTATGCTACATACAATGTTTCATTAGAGATTTAATGAACAAACACTCTGTTCCCCCTCTGTGATACTATTTTAAAAAAAGACTCATTATTATGATTAAGTATAACTGCAGGTGTAGGTTGCCTAGGTTAATAAAGACCAGAAAAATGAACTGGCCATTCTAGAACTTTGTTTTCAGCTGCAGGAGAAGCGATAACATCAATAACATTGTAGGCTCGCTCTTGGCTCTAATTGACACTCAGAATAATAGGACTGAATATTAAAGCTCATCTCAACCAAACTGAATTGGCAACAATGCCTTTACATCCACAACTGATTTTCAGGTTAACTGTAAGCCCAGTGCCTTTGTTATGGAGGCAGATCAATTTTATCCAAAATATATGTTTAAACTGATTAGCATTTTGGCTCTGGAATCAGTGAAGCCTGTGAATCTGTTCCAACATTCACTAGCTTGCTGAGACTGAACATTTCTGAGATGCTCTGAGTTCTAGTATTTTTTAACCATAAAATAAATGTAAAATTTCAGGAAAGAGATCAAGAATTTTTGGTATATACAAAGTGCTAAGTAATAAATGTAGACTCATTAAATGTGAAGGTAGAATATAAAAACAAAGTGGCGATAAAGGAAGTTATCTATTTGCAATTTGTGAAATCTGGACTTTACCAGTCTAGAGCAGAGGTCAGAAGATGTTTTTTCAATAGGCCAGATAATAAGTGCTTTAGTTTTTTGTAGGGTATATAATCTTGGTTGATCTCAACTCATTGTAGCAAAACAACAGCCACAGAGTATATGTAAATAAATTTAAATGGTTGTATTCTCACACATACACACACAGTTTACTAAAGCAGATGGGAGGGAGTGACATAATCAAGATGTTGCATTTGGCAATTCCAAGCTTCTGTCCCTCCATAGAAATATTGAAAAATGAAGAGAAGCCATCAGAATCAACATTGTCAGAACACTGGAAAACAGACAGGTTTATAGCAACCCCGTGAACACTAAAGCAATAAAAAATCAATGTAAAAATAATTTAAAAATCATTGTGGCAATTTTACTTTCCCTTTCTATAACCACTCCCCAGTTGAAAAGCAGTCTTGCAGACAGCAGCCCATGTTCCCAGTGTGAGAGAATGGTCCCTGTTTTCAGAGGTAGAAGAGACAACTTTATTTGCAAATTATTTTGGCCCATTTTAACCTATATGGGGGCTACCTGAAGGAATGATGTAAGGTACTTTCATCTGTTTTGTCTATTGCACAGCAAAGACAGTAAAAGTGGTAGCAATTGCTTAAATATATTATTGGACTCCTAAGAAACCTAAGCTTGAGGCAAAAGACATTTAAGATATATAAACGAACATCCAAGGCCTGGAAACACAATAAGAACAGAGATTTTCCCTGGAAAATTAGGGTAATAAAAAACACCCATGAATTAGGAGAGATTTGAAAAGCCTCATACATGCCAATTATACAGTGCATGTTCAAAAAAGACCTAAGAAGTCCTTAAGTTTTATAGTGTTTTGTAGCTTTGTTTTGTCTGATACTGATCACTGACCTTTTATTTTTTCAACCTTTATTTTAAGTTCTGGAGTACATGTGCAGATGTGCAGGTTTGTTACATAGGTAAATGTGTACCATGATAGTTTGATGCACAGATCAACTCATTATCTAGTTATTAAGCCCAGCATCCATTAGCTATTCTTCCTGATGCTTTCACTCCTGCCACCCCCTATCACCCTCAACAGGCCTCAGCATGTGTTGTTTCCCTCCATGTGTTCATGTGTTCTCATCGTTCAGCTCTCACTTGCAAGTGAGACAATGCAGTGTTTGGTTCTGTTCAAATCTGTTCCTGCATTAGTTTGCTGAGAATAATGGCTTCCAGCTCCATCCATATCCCTGCAAATTATATAATCTTGTTCCTTTTTATGGCTACATAATATTCCAAGGTGTATATGTACCACATATTCTTTATTTAGTCTACAGATCCCTAACCTTAATTCAAGTCTGGCTACGTGTTTAAAAAGGTACTCAGGACAGAACCAAACAGTAAAGACAGAGAGAGGTTGTTTGGTTGGTTGTCGTTTTTTTTTTTAGTTTCTGGTGTTCAAGAAAACTCTGTCAAACACTAGCTGAACAAAAGCTAAAGAACAGAAACTTTTTTCACAATATATGCAACAAATGTATTTGTTGAAAAACAGTAGAGAAAAGTCACTATACCAACAGTTTATTACAGCTTTCAATAATTAAAAAGAGCAAACCATGAGAAGCAGGAACATTTGATTTCCAGAATCACATTGTAATATTTGTGTCCATTTAACAAAAAAATCACAAGGCATACAAAGAAATAGGAAATAAGACCTATTTAATGGAATAAAATAAATTAGCAACTACCATCCCTAAAAATGTCTGGATATTGTAATTAACAGAAAAAAAAATTATCTTAAAAAATTATCTTAAACATGCTCAAATAATAGAAGGAAAACTTGAACAACCAAATATGAAAAATCAGAAAAATAATAAGTGAACAAAACAAAAATAGCAATGAAGAAAAATTATAAGAGGAACCAAAAATTCTGCAGCTTTAAAGTATAAAAACTGAAATAAAAAAATTAAATAGAGAAATTCAACACAAATTTTACCAGCCAAAAGGCAAAATCAGGAAATTGACAATAGAGCAATAGAAATTATCTATTCTATCAAGTCTAAGAAGTAGAAAAAAAAATAAAGGAAAGTAAATGACACCTAAGGGGCTTGTGAGATGCCATCAAGAGGAGCAACATATGAAGGAGAATCCCAGAAAAAGCAGACAGAGAGAAATTGCAGGACAAATATTTGAAGAAATAATGGCTGAAAACTTTTCATATTTGATGAAAGATATAAATATACAAATTCAAGAAACATGAATAAACATCAAGTAAGATAAAGAGATCCACACTGAGACATATAGTTGTCAAATTATTGAAAGCTAAAGACAGACAATTTTTGCAAGTAGCTAGGGAAAATCAATTTATTATGTACAAGGGATTTTCAATAAGATTAAGAGCTGATTTATCATTATAAATGATAGAGGTCAGAAGATAGTAGAATAACATGTTTTAGTCCTGAAACAAAGATAAAAAAAAAAAACTGCTTACTGAGAATTCTACATCTAGCAAAACATTCTATCATAAAGAGTAAAAAATTAAGAGATTTACAGAGAAACAAAAAATGAGGGAGTTTATAAATTGCAGACCTGTCCTATGAAAAATGCTAAAGAGATTCTTTCAGGTCGAAATGAAAAGACACTAGACAATAACTTAAATGTGAATGAAGAAATAAAGGTTTCCTGGAAAAAGTAAGTCCATGGGCAATTATAAAACTTAGAATTATTTTATTTTTAGTTTATAACTCCATTTTTATTTTCTATATGTGTTAAAAAAATCATAAAAATAATTATAAATTTATGTTATTCAGCACAGAATATATATGAATGTAATTTGTGAAACAACATGAAATGGGTAAGGGGACTGCACAGACACAGAATGTTTTATGCTATTGAAGTAATGTTGGGATTAATTAAAACATAGATGATTATAAATTTAAGATGTTAAACACAATCCTTATGGGAGTTAGAGACAATATTTTTAAAATGCACAAATAAGAAAATGATAAAGGGTTTAAAACATTTCACTATAAAAAATCAACTAATCACAAAAAAGTATTAATGGAAGAAAAGAACAAAAATTCATAAGCCATGTAGAAAACAAAATGCAAAATGGCAGAAGTAATCCTCATCAATAATTTTTATAAATGTCAATGAAGTAAAATTTCCAATTGAAAGGAAAATGTTAGTGTAATGGATTTTAAAAATCATACAACTAGATATTTTCTATAAGAGACTTATTTTAGATCCCAGCAACAAATAAATTGAAAGTGAAACACAGAAAAATATATTCCATACAAATGGTAACCAAAAGAGAGGTGGTGTGGCTCTACTAATATGACATGAATTAACTTTAATTTAAACACTGTTACTCTTGAAAAAAGGGCATTAAACACCAATAAAACGATCAATTTTTCAAGAAGATAGAACAATTATAAATATGCATGCATCTAACAACAGAGCTCCCCAAAATATATGAAGCAAACATTGGCAAAATTGAGTGGAAGAACAGGTAGTTCTGCAATAATAGTTGGAGACATCAATAGGCCACTGCAAATTCTTGATAGAAAATCTGCAACAAGTAAATAGGGGAATTAAACAATAGTATTTATAGAAATCAACTATACCTAACAGACATACATAGAACATTCCACCCAACAACAGCAGAATACATGTTCTCTCTGACAGACCATATGTTAGGCAACAAAGAAGTCTTCAATAAATTTTAAAAACATTAAACTTACACAAAGCATCTTCTCAGATCACAATGGAATGGAATTTTAAATCAACAACAAGAGAAAACTGGAAAATACACAAATATATGGCAATTAAACTATGGGCACCTTTTCAAGCAATGGGTCAAAGAAGGGAAATTACAAATACCTTAAGATAAGTAATAAGAACACAACATACTAAACTTATGAGATGAAGCAAAAGCAGTGCTCAGATGAAAATGTATAGTTGTAAGCACCTACATTAAAAAATGTACAAAAGATCTCAAATCAATAACATAACTTCCAACTTTCATGAGCCAGAAAAGAAGAGCAAACTAAACACAAATAGAAGAGAAGAAATAATAATAATTAACATGGAAATAAATAAAATAGAGGACTGGAATTATAGATAAAGAAATTATAAAACCAAAAGCTGTTTCTATTAAAAAAATCGACAAAATTGGCAAATTAAGCTATACTAACAAAGAAGAAAACTGATAATAAATAATTGAAATAAGAAATAAAATTGGGGTTATTACTACTGACCTTTTAGAAGTAAAAATGATTATGAGAATATGACCAAATTAGGCCATAAACTAGATAATTGAGATGAAATTGATGAATTTTCTGGAAACACAAAAATTGCCTAAGCTCACTCAAGAAGAAATGAAAAATACATGTCAACAGACCAATAACATGTAAAGAAATTGAAATTGTAGTAAAAAACCTCCCAATCAAGAAAATTCTAATACCAGATGGGTTTACTAGTGACTTCTAGGATACATTTAGAGAAGAACTGGCAGCAACTGTTTGGCAAACTTTCCAAAATCAGAAATGGAGATATTACTTATTTATTCATTCTATGAGGCAAGCATTTCCCATAGTGTGAATTCAGATGAAGAGATCACAACTAACGAATATTACAGGAGATTATTCTTTACATATACAGATGCAAAAACCTTTACCAAATACTAGCAAACCAAATTCCTAAACAGGATTATGCCCTATGACCAAGAAGAATTTATCTCATAAATGTAAGTATAGTTCAATATAAAATCAATCAATGTAAAGCAGCACATTGAAATTACTGATGTAATACAGCAAAGAAGAAAAAAAAGAGATCAACTCATTTGACACAGAAATAGCATTTGTCAAAATTCTATACTCCTGCATGATAAAAGTCACTGAGTATATGGAAGGGAATTTCCTTAACCTAATAAAGGACATTTATAAAATACTCCCAGCTAACAACGTATTCAGTGGTGAAAGACTGAACACTTTCCTTTAACATTATGAACAAGACAAGGATGTCTGCTTAAATCACTAGTGAACATTGCAACTTCTAGCAGAGCAATTAGCAAGAAAGACAAATACGAGACATCCAAACTGGAAAGAAAGGAATAAACTATTTTTCTTTTCAGATTATATGATGCTATATATAGAAAATCTGAAAAAAAATCCATCAGACATCTACTAGATCTAATAAAATTTCAGCAAATTACAAGGACAAAACACAAGATTCATTCGTGTCTCTATATGCTAGAAATAAATAATCCAAAAATAAAATTAGGAAACAAATTCCATTTATGATAGTATCTAAAAGAACAAAATACCTAAGAATAAATTTAATGAAGAATGTGAAAACTTGTACGCTGAAAAGAGCAAAGTATTACTGAAAGAAATTAAAGAAGTTCTAAACAAATTGAAAACAACACAATGTTTATGGATTGAAGGCAAATTAATTGTGCTGAAATAGCAGAACTACCAAAGCTATCTAAAGTTTCAATACAATATTTAGCAAAATCCCAACAATCATTTTACTGAAACAGAAATGCCAATTCTCAAATTCCTAGAATTTTACATGGAAATCCTAAAGAAACAAAGACAAAGTTGGTGGATTCACACGCTGCCATTTCAAAATTTACCAAAAAGCTATAGTAATTAAAACATTATGGAATTGGCATAGGGATAGATATATAGATAAATGGAATAGAATTGAGTCCAGAAATAAACCCATATATTTACGGCAAATTTATTTTCAACAAGCCTGCCAAGTCTATCCAATGGACAATGAAAAATCTTCAACAAATGATGTTAGAACAACTGGATTTCTACATGCAAATTAAGGTTAGACTTCATCCCATATACAAAAATTAATTCACACCACATATAAAAAATTTACTTATAAACAAAAATTAATTCAAAAAGAATCAATAACTCAAATATGAGAGCCAAAACCATGATACTCTTAGAGATAAATCTTTATGAACTGGGATTTGGCAATGGATTCTTAAATATGACACCATAAACACCACCACAACAAAAAACAAATAGATAAGTTGAACTTTATCAAAATTAAAAACATTGGTTCATCAAAGGACATTATGAAGAAAGTGAAAGCCTATGGAATGGAAGAAAATATTGTGAATCATATATCTCATAAGGATTTAATATCCAAAATATATAAAGAAACTTTATAACTCAGCAACAGAAGACAAAGAGACTATTTTTTAATTTCCAAAGTTTATTGGGGAGCAGGTGGTATTTGGTTACATGAGTAAGTTCTTTAGTGGTGATTTGTGAAATTTTGGTGCACCCATCACCCAGACAGTGTACACTGCATGCTATTTATAGTCTTTTATTCCTCACCCGCCCCCAACCCTTTCCTTGAATCCCCAATGTCCATTGTGTTGTTCTTACGCCTTTGTATCCTCATAGTTTAGCTTCTACTTATGAGTGAAAACATATGATCTTTGGTTTTCCATTCCTGAGTTACTTCACACAGAATAATAGTCACCAATCTCATCCAGGTTGCTGTGAATACCATGAATTCATTCCTTTTTATGGCTGAGAAGTATTCCACTGTGTGTATATATATAAAACATATATCACAGTTTCTTAATCCATTCATTGATTGATGGGCATTTGGGTTGGTTCCACGTTTTTGCATTGCAAATTGTGCTGCTATAAACATGTGTGTGCAAGTATTTTTTTGTATAATGACTTCTTTTCCTCTGGGTACATACCCAGTAGTGAGATTGCTGGATCAAATAGTGGTTCTGCTTTTAGTTCTTTAAGAAATCTCCACACTGTTATCCATAGTGATTGTACTAGTTTACATTCCCACCAGCAATGTAGAAGTGTTCCCTTTTCACCACAGCCATGCCAATATTTGCTTTTTTTTTTTTTTTTCTTTTTTGATTATGGCCATTCTTGCAGGAGTAAGGTGGTATCGCATTGTGGTTTTGATTTGCATTTCCCTGATCATTAGTGATGTTGAAAAAATATGTTTATTGGCCATTTGTGTATCTTCTTTTGAGAATTCTCTATTCATATCTTTAGTCCACCTTTTGATGGGATTGTTTGTTTTTTTCTTGTTGATTTGTTTGAGTTCATTGTAGATTCTGGATATTAGTCCTTTCTCAGATGTATAGATTGTGAATATTTTTTTCCCACTCTGTGGGCTGTCTGTTTACTCTGCTTACTGTTCCTTTTGCAGTGCAAAAGCTCTGGTATAAAAATAGGCACATAAACCAATGGAACAGAATAGAGAACCAAGAAATAAGCCAAAATACTTACAGCCAACTATTCTTCAACAAAGTACACAAAAACCTAAAGTGGGGAAAGGACACCCTTTTTAACAAATAGTGCTGGGATAATTGGCTAGCCACATGTAGAAGAATGAAACTGGATCCTCCTCTCTCACCTTATACAAAAATCAACTCAAGATGGATTAAAATCTTAAATCTAAGACCTGAAACTGTAAAAATTCTAGAAGACAACATTGGAAAAACCTTTCTAGACATTGGCTTAGGCAAGGATTTCATGACCAAGAACCTAAAAGCAAATGCAATGTAAAGATAAATTGCTAGGAATTAATTAAACTAAAAAACCTGTTTTTAAAATGGGCAAATAACTGGTATAGACATTTTCAAAGAAAATGTACAAATAGCCAAGAAGTACATAAAAAGATAGTTAACATCATTAGTCATTCAAGAAATACAAATCAAAACCACAGTGAGATACTATTTCACTACTACACAATTTTTTTTTGTTTTGTTTTTGAGATAGAGTCTCACTCTGTCACCCAGACTGGAGTGCAATGGCATGATATCGGCTTACTGCAGCCTCCTCCTCCTGGGTTCAAACAATTCTCCTGCCTCAGCCTCCCAAGCAGCTGGGACTACAGGCACACAACACTGCACCTGGCTATTTTTTTGTGTGTGTGTATTTTTAGTAGAGATGGGGTTTCATCCTGTTGGCCTGGCTGGTCTCGAACTTCTGACCTCAGGTGATCCAGCACCCCAGCCTCCCGAAGTGCTGGTAGCACGGGTATGAGCCACCAAGCCCAGCCTTCTTTGCAACTATTAGGATGACTATAATGAAAAAAAAAAAAAAAAAAAAAAAAACCAGAGAGAAAGAGGACAGGGGGAGAAGCAAGGGTTGGCCAGGATGTGGATAAAGTTAAAGACACTTACATTGGTGATGGGAATATCAAATGCATTTACTGTGGAAATCAATTTGGAGGTTCCTCAAAAGGCTGAAATAGAATAATTCCACTTCTGGATACATACCCAAAACAATTCAAGAGTGATTCAAACAGATACTTGTACTCCAGTGTTTACCACAGCATTTTTTTACAATAGTCAAAACATAGAAAAGTTCTAACAGATGAATTCTTAATCGATTAATAGATGAACAAAATGTCGTACATAAATACAAAGGATTATTTTTCAACCATAAAAAGGAATGAGTTTTGATACAGGCTACAGCAGGATGAACCTCGAAAACATTTTCTAAGTGAAATAAGCCAGACTCAAAAGGACAAGTATTGTATGATTCCAAATATATGAAATATCTAGAATGGACAAATTCATAGAGACAGAAATTTATTAGCGATTAGTAGGGTGTGAGGCGAGAGTTAAATAGGTGCTATTGTTTTATGAGTATAGTTTTTGTTTGGAGTGATGAACTAATTTTAGAAATAGTTCTGATGGTTATACATTTTGCATGTAATTACTACTACAGAGTTATCCACTTAAAAATTTTTTAAATGATGTATTTATATCATATTAAAATTTAAAAAGCAAACAAATAGGAGGTGCCTAAGCTTGACTCATGTTCACTAATTTGCTGACCCCTTGATTGTGGCAGTGGTTAATATATTTTAGAATTTAAAATTCACTTAAAAAATGTGTTAAAACACAGATTGCTGTTTCCTTGGTATCCAATAATTTGCATTTCTAATAAGTGTGTGTATAATGTGGATGCTGTTGGTCTGTTGATCACACTTAAAAACCTGCTAGACTACATTATGCCTAAAACAGCTCCTCTGTCTCATCAATGCAGTTGTTTAATTGATTTGTTTTGTTTTTTTTTTCTTCAAGTAAAGTGATTAAGTTATTCTAATCTAATGTGCTAATATAGTTTGGCTCAGTCAGGCAAAATCAATCATACAAATGAAATCACTATCAGCTGAAAAGAAATAGAGACAAAGTTGGGATGAGATTAAATGTGAGAGCTGATGTCAGATCGCCTGGATGGAACTAAAATCCCAGTTCCATCAACTTTCTCCTCTGTAACATTGGAACAGGTAATGAACTTCCCTGAAATTTAGATTCCCTTGCCTGTAAAAGAGAATAAATAACAAAAAGTCTTCATAGAGTATTTTAAAGATTACATGGAATACTGCTTATAAAGCTATTAGCAAAATGGTACATAACAAGTCCTAATAAACAGTTACAAATGATAAAATAAAGGACAGAGAATAACATTCATGATAAATCAATCTGAAAAATGCTGATGTAAAAAATTTTAGAACTCTCAGGATGTCTTCATAAAGTCAGTGTATTAAAATAAATATGGCATAAACCCTCCAATCTGAGCCTTATAAAGAGAGATTTGCTTATTGTGAAAAAGGGAAAGAGTGGAGGGTATATGAGGTAATTATTTATAATATTAGTTTTATTAAATATTATCACATTTTATTAAGTGTGTATCAGCAACCTCAAGCTGGTGTTATTAACTGAACTTGGGAGAACATTTGAGCTCATGAACTATTCCTTGTTCTAAATCTGAGCTAAGTAAAAAATGTGATAAAGGAGTAAGTGCAGAAGCTAGTTAAAATGTGTTTTTCATTCTGCTCTTCCTTTACATATATATATATATTTTTTTTAAGCCAAGTATAGGCCGAATTAAATATACTTCCTGTTGGCAGTGACAGTTCTGGCTTAGCATTACAGATGTCTTGATTTCTCCTATAGAAGTAAAACACTTTCCTACTTTTGAAGACAGATTGTTACATTGATTCTATGATTGTTGTTAAGAGAAAAATTTCAACCGAATTAAATTTAAAGTAGTTTGAGTAATGAATGATTGGAAAATCAGGCAGCCCCCAGAATTACAACAAATTCAGAGAGACTCTAGCTCAGTCAAGTGGTGGAAGAAGATTTATGGACAGCAAAAGGAAAGGGAGGTACAGAAACAACTGGATTGGTTACAACTAGGCCTTTGCCTTATTTGAACATGGTTGGAACAGTTAGCTACATTTGGCCAAAACTCAGTGATTGGCACAGGTGTGGGCTGCAGTTGATTTACACCTCCACTTTTTATAGTTCACGATGTACAGAAGAACCTTTAGGTCAAACTTATATATGTAAGGAGGCATCTTTAGGCTAAACTTGATTTAACAATTTCCCCCTTTGGGTTATTTTCTCAATTTTGAGAGATTGACCAAAACTTTAGTTATTGATGTTACTATTAACATTGCTCTTGAAACTCACTGGGAAAGAGCAGAACAGTGAGTTTGGCAAATTTAGGAAGAAGGACTGAGTAGAGGGTATATCTTTATGCTGGAACATCCCGTTTACAGAAGAAAAAGAAAGCCGGGTCTTTTCTAGAATCTATGTGTTTCCTATGTTTTCTATAATCAAACACAGTTTGATTATGTTACTTTTAGCACAAGTGACTCCATTTTTGTTTGGTTTGGTATGCTGTGGCTTAGAGCATGAGCTCAGTCCAAAACAATGGCCTCCCATAATTTTGTTTAAAAAAAAAAAATCCTCTTTTTTTGGTCAGGTTCTCACTTAGGTGAGGGTGTGACCAAAACTTAGGGCCTTAGCACCACTCTCAGTTACCATCATTTTGGGTTTCTGGTCTCAGCATGTCATTCATAAGTTACAGTGTCTTCACGGCTGCCCATTTCTTTCAGCTCTTGTCATTCTAGTTAGAGAGATCCTTTGATATTCTAGAGATGGCTGCATGCAAACATTTAAAATTTTTGAGAGAATACAGATCACCAGGGGGACTATTATTATGACTATCAGGAGGATAATACCAAGAGTTTGGAGTATGCTCCTTACCCAGGGTCCCTGTAAACAAAACCACCTAAAATTGAATAGATCAAAGAATGAGCTACATAAAGAGTCTACTAACTTGACTAAGGGGTCTCTTCATTAATCCCCTATAACTGAATCTCTGTAATACCTGACATTTTGTCCATAGGCTGTAAGTGCCAGCAGCTGTACAGATACTTCTGTTTAGCCAGTAACTAATCCAGAGCAATTCTATTATCTAGCATAACTTTCACAAGAGAATTTAAAGTCTGTTGTGTAACCATGGCCTATACAGTAGAATCTGCTATAGAACCTATCATGAGGGGTACATTTTTAATCATTGCCACTTTATTCCAAACCACAAAAAAAGGACCTAAAAAATGATGCCTTTTTAGAATAGTGAAAACCTCCCAGCAATGTTCTCCTTAACCCATGATGTGAGTTAAGAGGAGTGAACCAATGTTCTGTTTCTGACTGATTATGAGGCAATGTATGTACATTAACATTTCTTATCTACATTGGGCCTTCATTTTTGTCTATTAAGGTATGAGGTTATCTATGTATAAGGCTGGCTGCAAAATCCTTCACAAATAAAATTATACCACATAAGTGCACACAAGAGAACCCCTTTCAATTCTATTGTTCATAGAAGCATAAGCAAGGGAAAAATAATCAAAGTTAAGAGTCCCATGATAGCAGAGAAGTCTTGATCCATGATCTTGGGAAAACCTCTTCACATCAAGGATACCATCTTCTTCTGGTGAGAAACCCCCCTGGTTAGCTTTACCTTAAGGGTTCCAATGGGTGTACAGTTCCAAGAATGTAAAGGGAGCCTTCTCAGTTGTGAGACTGTGAACCCAAGGTTCAAGGTCCTGAAGTTTTGCTGTGGTGTAGATGCCAATGACAGTGTTTCTTTGATGTTCTCAGAAGATCCATCTTCAGGTTCTAGTTATGAAGGGATTGATTGTCCTCAGTGAAACATAAAAACCTTACTTTACCTGGTAAAAATATACTGTAGTGTAATAATCTACTGTTATAATGATGGCAGCAGCACCCCATGTGGAGCAACCACTGCCATCACATCAGCTACAGCAGAGAAACATGGCCAGGAGCTGGGGACAAGTGGTAACCATGCCTCTTCTGAGTTGGTGGAGTTGGAGCTTCCTGGGATCAGCTGCAGCAGCCCAAGTAGTGGCTCCAGACCTGGGCCTCCCACGCCATGGAGCAGGCAGGAGACCTGTCCTTCAAGGTGCAGCTACAAATGCTCAAGCCATGGCTTCAGAGTCAGACATCTCTACACTCTTGGGGGCACAGGAAAAACCCCTAGGACCTTGCAGGCTTGGAGGTATCTTCTGCTCTCACTTCCTGGCTCCTCCCCACTCTTGACACCTGCTCTGGCCTTGGAGCAAGGTTGTGGGTAGGCCCAGGTGCTGTTGCAGGTGCTGTTGCAGCCTGGTGGGTGTGCACATGCTTGGGGCAGTGCTGACACACCAGTACCATGCTGCCTCTGGCACCTGCCCAGGCTTTGGGCACTGATGAGCATGGGAGGGAACCTGAGGAACTGCTGAGGACAGCTTGGCACTGGCCTGCAGGCATCCCTTGGCACAAATAGCCTGGGTGCCATGAATGGCAGCAGGAGGCAGACAGGTTCCCACCCCAAAGGGGGCGGGTCCTTGGTGAGGCCCTACCTTCAGGCCAGGGAGGGTGTGAAGGCTGGGGTCTGGGCTGCCAGTCCCAAGGACCAGAGTGTAAACTTGTGATGCCTTTTCTGGGGCCGCCAATGGCCTCTCATGGACCAATCAGTGTGCATTTCCCTCCTTCTGAGACCCATAAAAGCCCCAGGCTCAGCCAGAACTGAGCAGACATTGGGACGACCAACTGCAGAGAGCAGCTACCCACTCCAGGGCCTCATCACTTCTGAGAGATGCAGATGTCAGGATGCCCAGCTGCAGAATGGAGGTGCCCACTCCAGGACACCCTCTGAGTTATTCTGTCACTCAATATAGCTCCTCTTTGCTCACCCTCCACTTGTCTGTATACCTCATTCTTCCTGGAGGCAGGACAAGAACTTGGGACATGCCAAATGGCAGGGCTAAAAATGCTGTAACACAAACAGGGCTGAAACACGCCCCTTGCTCACCATGTTGTGGGTGACAAGAAGAGAGAAGTGAAAAAGAGCTGTGATTCTATGGGAACCCAGACCTGGGAGCTCCCCAGGTCAGAGCCGTGACTCCCGCCATGGGACCCTATGGTTCCTGGAGTCTGCAAGCTTCCAGGCACAACTGTGTTCCCTTGTACCAGTCGTGGAAGCTATTTGTGGTGTGTCTGGTCCAGCCAAAGCCTTATAGTGACCTAGTACCCATGCTGGCACCTGGAGCTGCCTGTCCCAGCTACAGCAGCTGATGTGCCTAACTGTGTGCAGTGAGCAGATCTCATACTCACTGGCTCACACACCCCTCGCCACTCCACTCCAGTCTCTTTGGAAGCATGGAATCCAGGCTAGTAGTGGGAGCTGAGCAGACCCAGTAGGCCCAAGCAAACTCAGGCAAAGGCACCACCAGCCACAGAGGTTTCCAGCCAGGAAAGCAACATCCCCAAGGATCCCATAACAATAACATTAGCCCTCTTGCATGGGAAAGCTTTTATACAACCAGAAAAAATGCACTGGAAGGGACAATTGAATGAAATTCCTCTGTAAATGTTTTAATGGAGCATCAGGTAGCAAAATATACCTGAAGTTTTGATTATTTTCTCAAAAATATGGGTTTGATAAACCAAACTTTGGTCATTAACTATTTTAGCAACTTATAAGTCACCACACCAATATATATTTGATTTGGATTGTTTTATCTTTTCTATGATGAGTCATGGGATGAAGAACCTTTCATAACAAAAGCTTTAAGGACTCAGGAAGGACAAGGCAGTATCTTAGTTCTCCATAAGTCCATGCTTAACATTAGACTTATGCCCTCTTGAATACTAGATGTTTTTCCAACTTAGGTACATAGCACTCATAACTGATGGGTTATCATAAGTAATTTGACTTAGACTATGGAGTTTATTCAAATTGTATATCTAAACAATTTAAGGATTGGCTGATTTAGTATAAAAATTTGGCAAAGTGTTTTCTTGGTATTCAATTCATTTTGTTCTACTTGGGTTAGCAGTTTTATAACACAGTCAGTCTTTTCATCAAAGTTCCAGGAATTCTTATCCAGTTCAAATGATATGATTCTAAAGTTATCAGACCACCTGTATTCAAAAGTGCTTTTCAGAGTCCTTTTCATCCTTTCATGAACCTCCTAAGAGACACCATAGTCTAGGATTTTATGCGATTGTGAAGTTTTCAGAAACTGCATCAGCATTAAGCAATTAACTGTAGAAATGACTTTAAAATTTTGTAGTTAAAGACATCATTGACAAGGAAATTTGGTTATTTATTTGATCAATAATAACATAATAACCATAATTATAATTAATGGCATATACTTAGACATATTAGAATTTTATTAATTCCATACAATTTTGGAACATGTATTAATATTATTCACTAAAATACAACCTGAAGAAGGTTAAACATTATCTTTTATTTTGACAATGGTTCCCATGTAACAAAACATGCCAAATAATTCTGTTTACCTCTCTTTTGGATGCTTTAGCGTCCCTCTGTAACATCCCAAATTTAAAGGTCAGAAAATATTATTTTGAAGCTAAAATTTGATTTTTGGAAGCCTATCAAATATGATAAGGGTGTAAAACACTTAATATTATGAAATAGAATTCCAGGTCATCATAAGTCATTCACTTAGCCAAAATGATGACTCGAAAATTTTTAAAAAGGAAAAAACCTTTACTCATTGGTAGAGGGAAAACTTAGCTTTCCAACAATCGTCTCTTATATTTCTCCCTTTTCTGCTGTAGTTTATTCAAAAAGTAAACAAAAATCTTTTATTATTCTTTAATATTACATGAACATCTTGTCCAAGAGAGAAAGCCAATCTTCACCTTTGCATTAGTGTATTATTAATGTCAACCCCAATTCTAATAAAACTTTATAAACAACTTGATTAAATCTTAATCCGTTTTACCATAAGGTGAGATTCTCATAACCCTTTTATAACCCTTCACAAATTTTCTTAGGAAGCAGATCAGTGCTTTAAGAAAATCCTGTTGTGCTTTTATTTCAATGTTCAATTCATGGAAAAACTGAGTAATATGCCTTAAAATTTAGTCAATATCTTCACACGCAAAATTTCTTTTACAGGATTAATATTTTACAAACCTTCCACAATTTGTTTAAACATTTAGCTTTATCTTACCTAATTTTAAACAGTCTTTAACCCACTAAACTAGGCAAATGCCTAGTTTATAATATTTTATAATGCCTTCTTATAATATTTTACTAAAATCATATTTTATTTTCTTACACACCTTGCATGTAAAACTGTTCTTTTTTCAGTAGTTTCAATTACATGTGATTATGGTAACTCTTAGCAATTTTAAATTTTGGTGAAAGATCTGATAAGTTATTTTTATTATGTACTAGTTGTGGATGCTAGGGCACCGAACAGAAGTGCAGATAGATAAGGTCCAACTCTATCCAGCATAGTTAGGAGTGTGGCTAACTCCACATATCCTCAGGCCTTACCTAACTGTAAACCAGGCAAGTTTAACAATTTTCAAAAGCCAAAGAAAGTTTATAACCTTAAAGCATTTAGCAAATGTAACATCTGACCTGCCTAATTTAGACCAATGTCTTTATTTTGCCAATCTTAAAACTCTTTGTTTCCCAAAGATTACTGAAGTCACGTGAACTAAAAGGCATTATAGCTTTTTTTCAAAATATTCTAAGTGCTTATTTTTTAAAACCAAATAATTAGAGCTTTTTATATAAACATCATACACTAACACATATATAACTATACAGATGGACAGAAGAAGATCCAGTAGTAGTAGGATTTGTAGGATTTTTCATTTGCCAGTTTTTAAGTTTCTTAATTGGATTACGGGCTTTAGGGTAGAGTCCTTGGAGGAACAGGGGTAGGAAAACATGTAGTTTCTAGGGACTGATAAGCAGGCACAGCTAGAAGGCAAAAACAGGTCTCCAAAATTATGAGTCCCATTTTAATATCTGATCTTAGATTCCAAAAAAAGGGGGAAATGTTAAGGGAGAAGACAGAGAAATGCTTTTACTGTGTATTTTATGCATGGCAACCCAAAGCCAATCAGTCTGTTTTGTAATTAGCCCATCTTCCATGGGAATCTCATCTCTCAGTGGTGGGTGGTGACATTGCCATACCTTACAGATGACTAAGAGCACCTGTAAGTGTTTTTTAGTCCAAATGTGCAAAGAGCTGAGTATCCCCCTATAACTGCCATTTGCCATCCCTAAAAGTATATTTAGCCTTGGATTGTGAGAGGGATCTACCCAAATCCCAGTTCTAGGGTTTCCTGAGGAAAACAGATGTTTTTCTCAAAACAGGGTCTGTGGTGCCTCCTCTGTTTTTCCCAAGGAGTCCCAAGCTGTTAGAGCTTGAATATCTGCTTTTAGTTAAGCTGACATTTAACCATAGTGCTCTTTAAAAAAAATTCTTTTAAATCTCTTATTACCCGACTATTGTCATACCAAGTGGCCAATATTTCTGGCCTTTAAACTTTACCAAAGGTAACCTCACAGGTGAAACCAACAAGCCTCAACTGCTTACCACCTCTTTGAAAATACCTTGCACACTCTTGGAAAGTAGAAAGAGGGGCACTCTTACAATCCCACTCATGAGTACTCTAACCTCAGGTCCTAATCAGCTCCCAAAGGGGCCACTTCCTAAAATGAAGATAGGGAGATTAAGATTTCAACACATTAATTTGAGGGGGATGCAGAGATTCAGTCCATAAAAAAGACTATTGTGTCTGATGATAGTATTATATATACGTTTCAGCCTTCTTAAGTAATCACATAATATATCCTTTTTTATTCCTTTATTCTCAATCTATTTGTATTTTTAAATCTAAAGTTTCTCCTGCCAGCAGAATATAGTTTGATTCTGTTTTTTATTTTTGTTTTGCATTCAGTCCAACAATTTTTCAATGATTAGATTGTTTGATCTATTCACATTTAGATTGTATTTATGCAATTAAATTATGTCTGCCATTCTAACTTTTGTTTTCTGTCTCATAGCATTCTTCTCTCTAAAGCCTCTTGCTGCTTTTTTTTGTGTGTAATAACTTTTTTCTAATATAACATATTATAGTTTAGTTATTTTCACTATATTTTTAGTTATTTTATAAATTATTGCTATAAGGCTTATATATCCATCTTAAATACTACATGTGTGTGCACAAGTACACAAACACATATATACACAGTATTGGTTATGTCAAACTTTTTATTTATTATTTCTCTGCATTGTTCTTGTGGATAGGAATTAGCATTCAAAGTTATTTCCTCAGCCCATATAGCTTTTCTTTCATCTATGTACATTGTGCTGGTATTGCTAAGTATATTGCATTTCTTTATGTTATATAACCTGGAATATAGTTTGCTTTCTTTTTTCTAATGATGCTTTCTTGTCCCAGTTTACAAGCCTGTCAGTTCACCTTTTTGAGGATCTGGTAAAATCCATACCCCAGCAGTGTCCCTTATTTGTATCTCATATTCAAGGGTCACTATGCACCCATCCTCATTGCCCCAGTGCCAGGGACTAAAGAATGAGGGATAGCCCCAATGCCTCAGAGTCCACCAAAATTATTCCAATTAGCCAATCGACAAGGAGCCTGTGAAACCTAGCTAATCCCACCCAATTTGCCATACATAAGCTACCTGCTAAAGTTACACTTGGAGCTGCAAGCAACTATGAGTTTTGCCTTTCATCTTCCTGAGCATCAGGAAAAAAAAAAAGCTTTTTTTAATCAAAAAAATCTTTATATCACATAAAACAATTGGTGCTGAGAGTAGGATGGCTGTGCCATCCCTATTGATTACTGAATAACTTCTTTGGGGAATTGCTCATGACTTATTAATTGGCTTCAAACATCTTCTGGTGCAACATAGGATAGAACCACTGCTTGTTGGCAAAATTATACTTAGCACATTATGCTTGCTGTTGTGTTTGCTGATATTTCCTTATCTTAACCTTACCCAAATGGTTTGGTAACATAAATCCCACAGTAATAATAATACATATGGCATAGTTTGATCGAATGATTTTCTGAGAGTAGAAGGTCCGAGGTGTGAGCAACCTCTTAAGAAATAGAAGCCAGAGCCTGAGCCATATCCCCTAGGATGAAGACTTCTGTGTTTTTGTGTCTGCCATATGACTTTGTCTTATTTTAAAGTGTAAAATGTTTATCTCCAGTTTGTCTCTGGTGGTTATGCATCATGGAGACACAAGTATGACTCTAAAATTGAGAGAGATAATGACTTCCTGACATATGATTTTGCATTGCTCATATAAAGGCAGTGTTATTACCCATCTTCTCTGATGGCAAATCTTACAACCATCACTAGAAAACTTCATACTCCTTACACCTTCAAAGATATCTTGGGTTGCACTCTTGGAAGCCAGTAGCTCAAAGTTTAATCCAATAGAACTTCTGCACAGGGATGAATGTCTCGTCCCATCCTGCAAAGCACCTATGCCCCACAGCCCTCCCCCCAACAACTTACTAAGTTAAGCAAATGCTTAGATAATTCAAGATCTCTAGCCAGTGTGCTTGAGCCTTAGAGAGTACTACCACATATCTTTGATTCAGCTCCAATGAGTAGAGGAACACCAGGGTCCTCAGTCTCATGCCAAATTGGATAAAATAACACGGACACACGTGGAGTGGTTTTAAGGAGTGGAGAGTTTAATAGGCAAGAAAGAAGGAAGGAAAAAGAAAACAGCTCCCTGGTACAGAGACGGGGGTGGGGAGTTGCGGTGGGGGGAGTGTTGGGAGGGGAGGTGCGTGTTGGGATTTAAGCAAAGAGAAAACCCTGTGTGTGGCGGAAAAGTGGTTGCTTATTTGAGGAGAAGAGGAGGCTGAAGGAGGTGGTGTTTGATTTGCATAGTGCTCAGGGGATTTGTTTGACCAGGCATGTCATTCACATAGCCCACAAAAAAACTGGCCCTCCCACCCTAGCCTTTTAATATGCAAATGCAGGGCACCATGTTGGTCTATACAGGTGGGGATATGTGGGGGTGGCCATATACAGGACATGTGGGGGCAAGGGCAAGAAGAAGGCAGGAATCACCATGTTTGATTGGATCCAGTTTCTAGTGGCTTGCATTTGCACGTCAAAGCTTGCCCTCCCGGCTCTAAGAGCCAGGGCTTTCCTGCTAGAGAAGAAATGTTTCTGGAGCTCCTTTAAAAGAAACAAAAACTTTCCAAGTAACCCTTTTCCTCTCTATCTGCCTAAAATAATTTCTTAATAACTTCTATAACATCACCATACAAAGAGATTAATACTCCAGACAGTGGGGCTACCTGTACTGTCCTGAGAAGAGCTGCTAACTCTAACTGTAAAACCTCAGAGGTAAACAGAGAAATCTTAGAAGCGCGAAATAGTAGCCTATAAGGCAGGTCCCTGGAGAACCCAGACTCCTTTCTTTGTAACAGCCGAGAAGGTCAACACTATGAGTCATAAGTAAAGGAAGGCAGGAAGGCAGAAAGGAAGGAAGGGAGGAAGGAAGAAAGGAAGGGAGGCAGGGAAGACAAGACCAATATATAGGAGAAAGCAAAAATAAATAGTGTGTATGTGTGTGTGTATTCATGTGTCTGTTAGCGGGACTTTAAAACAAAGGTCCATAATTTAACCCAATTAAAATCTAAAACCGATTAAAATAATTTATATAGCAAAAAGATTAAAAGGGTGCTGACTGGATTTTTGTGACTCTATAACAAGGCTCTGAATTAAGTTCAGAATTTGCTGAAATACATTAATTGACAAATTTCACAGACTTAATACTGGGACTCTAATTACAGTGATAGCTGTGGATCTTACTAAATTTAAACATGGCACCCACTATAACTTAGGAGAATAACTAAATATTAGATAGAAAAAAGGAGCTATGCCTCGCATTACCTGTAGTCTTTCCCAAATTTACCATAATCATATTACCTTTTGCCCCCAAAATATCACATAATAGGCATACTCTGATACAAGTAATAAATTAAAATTAAATTGCCTTTGGTACTTACAAATTGTCTTGATAAAATGGGACTCCGTGAGCTCCCAATTAAAATAGTTAAAATGGCAAAATATAAGTTAAAACAGGGACGTACTTCAAGGATTAAAATGTGTTATATTAGACATAATAAACGGGTGATTATTCTCACTACTACTCCATTTGACAGCCCAATTTTGCCTGTTGTGAAACCTGAAATGAATAAATTGCATCTCATCATGGATTAATGCAATCTTAAAGCCATGGTGCCATCTATTAAGCCCTCATGCCCAATGCCCAACATCATTAAAATTACTAATTTCATTCAATCAGCAACTGGTAAATATTTGCCATTTTAGATTTGCTAATGTGTTCTATTAAGTGCCTTTTCAGCAGCCTCTCAGCCAGTTTTCCTTCATCTCCAAAGAGATGTGACAAATTTTGGTAGATTATCCAGGAGGGACTTCAACTGCTTTGCCATCACACACTATCTTTGCAGACACACTATCTTAACTGTATCCCATTTCTCCAGGAACATAGGTATGAGATTAAATTGAAGACATTCTCCTCTGAGGAGATTCGTTTGACACGCTTATTAAGGACAAACAAATTCAACATCTTTTAGCCCTATTTTGGTACTGGAGGCAACTTAGTACTCATACAAATTTTACTTAATCTCACTGATGCTACTAAGTTACTAATCAATACACCTTAACTAGAGCCCCCTCCAAAAACAGCTCTAGAATATGTCCAAATTAAAATCAATAGGTACTTTTGTTAGTGCCCTTAAAGACTCCTTCACTGTATAGCCTCTAACTACTTCCTCTCATGCTGTAACTGAGTACCCCCATTTTTCTAAGAAATAGTGTTTTTTTGTTTGTTTGTTTTTAAATAATAATTTCTCTCCTTTTTTACTTTCTTTTCCTCTGGTTTCCCACTTCCTACTTAGTCTTTAGAAATGCAAATACAGCCTTTGACCGCCCTTCCAACAGACTATCCCTACAGTGCAAATTCAACTATGTGCTCCAAGACCAAACAGAGTTAACAGTTGATTTACAAGCCAAAGCATGCTGCTACATAACTTTCACCCTCCAGGGGGTTGCCTCCAGAGATAACAGCTTGCCCAGAAAGGCACCAGAAGTCTGCAGCTGGATCAGACAGTAGATACAGCATCAGAGCTAGCATGCACCCTCTGCTCCCTTCCCCTGCACCATTTTGCTCATTTCCTCCCTTGCCTTGTGTTTTGTTTTGTTTTGTTTTGTTTTTGAGATGGAGTCTCTGTTGCCTAAGCTTGAGTGCAGTGGTGTGATCTCAGCTCACTGCAACCTGTGCCTCCTGGGTTCAAGAGATTCTCCTGCCTCAACCACCCGAGTAGCTGGCCCTGCAGGTGTATGCCACCATGCCCAGCTGATTTTTGTATTTTTAGTAGAGACAGGGTTTCACCATGTTGGCCAGGCTGGTCTCGAACTCCTGACCTCAAGTGATCAACCTGTTTGGCTTTCCAAAGTGCTCCCTTGCCTGCTTTCTGCTCCAAAAGTGAAGCTGTAAGGTAAGACACATGTGCCTCTTCCCCTAAGCTAGCTCCAGAATCAATCAATTTCTTTATGTCAGACCTAACTCTAATTAATCAGACTCTGCATGTGGTGAGCAACTAAACTTTTGTTTGGTTACAATGCTTCCTGGAGGCTCTGGACCAACTATGATGGCCAAGAGTTGCCCATGAGGTTCTGTTATAAAAATATCCTTCTCAGTCCCATATTATATACCATTAGAATAAAGTTTCTGGGCACATATTAAGTTATCCTGGATATAAAGCCCCTTACAGCCCCTTAGCTTGTGACCATACATACTCAGCTTCCTATTATGCTCAGGTGATGAAAGCAGCTCCCTACAAGTTCTGCACAGCTACTGAGGCTCCCCACACACAGGTTTGACCCAAACCTGGGCCCACTGGCATATTCAACATGCAAGGGTGGGTGACTCCCCTTTTTCACTTCCTTGACAGATGCCACAATATTAGAGGATAGAGGAGATTATCAGGCCTCTGAGCCCAAGCCTGCACGTATATATCCAGATGGCCTGAAGCAACTGAAGAATCACAAAAGAAGTGAAAATGGCCGGTTCCTGCCTTAACTGATGACATTCCACCATTGTGATTTGTTCCTGCCCCACCTTAGCTGATCAATTAAATTTGTGAAATTCCTTCTCCTGGACAATAAGTCTCAGAAGCTCCCCCACCAAGCACCTTGTAACCCCTGCCCCCTGCCCGCAAGAGAAAAGCCCCTTTTGACTGTAATTTTCCATTACCCACCCAAATCCTATAAAACTGCCACAACCCTATCTCCCTTCGCTGACTCTCTTTTCGGACTCAACCCTCCTGCAGCTGGGTGATTAAAAAGCTTTATTGGTCACACAAAGCCTGTTTGGTGGTCTCTTCACACGGACCCGCATGACAGAGATGACCCCTTTTCTAGACCCCTTGGCTACCTGAGGAGCACCTTCTGAATAAATTAGTGAATAACAATGAAAGTTCATAGACTGTATAGATGACATTGCTGCCATTATAAGTGGTAGTGGTCAGGAGAATGTTGCTTCTTTCTCTATTCCTTAACTAGGATTTCACAGATAAAGGACAGGCCAAAGGGTCAGCACAATTAGCTTTCTTATCACTGGATGCCCTGGCCGATAAATGGCCTAATTTGCACTTTTCTTTTTTTTTTTTTTTTTTTTTTTTTTACAAAATCATGGTCTACTGTCTAAGACTTATTCCTTTTATCCTTGCCTTTCCAGGATAAAGAATTCTATAGATTTCTTGCCTCATAGATACCTAAAATACAAATTAAGGTCCCATTTTTTTCTATGTATACTAAGGTCACAATACAGAGCCTCAGCAAGAGATGCCTTACCCTCCTTATCCTTAGTATAACCATGGTACACATTTCAAGTCTCAAAATACACAGTGTTGGGCTTTAGAAAAAGACATTCAATACAACTTGTAGGCAGATGGTTTAATTAAAACTGTAGTAGTCTCCTTAAACAATTCCTTTTTAACCTTAGTCCAGCAGATAGACCCATCAATAGGTCTCTATTTTGCCACAGGCTTTAATTTCTTTTAATTCAAGATACCTTGACTATTCACACCTCATACCAATTTAAAAAACAAAAGCAAAAACTAAACACTTAACCATCTTCCTTTTCTATGTTTAAAGTTGGTTATGTCTCATCTCTATGTATATGAAAACTCAATATGTATGAGGCCCTTTAATAATGTCTCCTCATTTATTATTAACAGATTTTCAATCATGCCTCTCTTCTTTAGGGCTAAAGGCCAGAGTAACTGTGAATATTCTCTTGAGACCTGTTAACCATAGATTGTCCAATAGGCCAGGAACCTGTCCATTTAAAATGAGACCCATTTGAACTTCAACTTCTACCACTCAAAATCCTTCAATATTTAGATCATAAGGGTTGGATCACTCA
Organism: Pan troglodytes; assembly: GCF_028858775.2. NCBI lineage: Eukaryota > Metazoa > Chordata > Mammalia > Primates > Hominidae > Pan > Pan troglodytes. The sequence goes on from NC_072406.2 coordinate 68,153,154, forward strand.
TCTAGCTCTCCTTCAGGAAATTAAAATTAGTTCCCTAGGACCATTCCTACAAGCCATGTAGACTACCCAGAAGAGAGAATAATACAAACAAACAAAAAACAATACTTAGTAAATGAATATCACATTCAGAGATAATAATGGAATCAGTACTGTGTGCCATAATAAAACCCAAAAATTCCTCCTGGTAATAATGCATGCTGGATAAAATTAATATCAGACAACAAAAGCCAGTCAAGTCAACCTGCACACAAGTGTGTTGACTGTTGGCTTTATTATTATTATGGGTGATTTTATTGGTTTGCAATCTAGATGCCCAAACTCCATGGAAGATGTTGTTTTAACCAAACATAGCAAATACTGAAGCCTATGTGCCATCAACTTTAGCTAACACAAACCATGAAGCCCAAAGACACTGCTGGCTTGCCTGTCATCAACTGAACCAACAAGTGAGGTAAAAGGCCCATAATAATTGGCCAAAGTAGAAGCCCTGCCTAGTGGCTAATTCTGGACTTCCAGTTTCTAGCCTGAGATATTTTTATTGGCAACAACCTAATACCTATCGACAATATGCACCAAAATTAGGCCATGTAAATTAAATCTTATTCCCAAAAGAGTCTCTCATTACCCATCTTGATAAATCCTTTCACCATTGAACAATTTTACATTTGTGTATCCTTAATTGGGCTTTAATTGTGCCAGTCAGGTTCTGGCACTTTGGCCTATTACAAGAGTATCATGGACGCCATCATCACCTTTGCCAGCTGTGCCCATAGAAGTCCTTAACTTAAAATATTTTGTCAATTGAGCTCCCACAGCTTACTTTCAAATTCTACAATCAGTTAATCTTCATTTCAATATCATAGAGCCAAAAAAACATATAACCCATATCAACCCTGCTGGGTATCTGCTTGGGAAGGGTACTCCAGTCCCACATATTAGATGACATCATCTTGGCCCAAGAGCTTTTCAGAGATCACATTGCCTTGGCACAATACCTTGCTATTGGAAATAACTTTGATCCTACACAGGGAATGACTTCAACCAGGATACTAGACTACAGTCTCAGAAAGGCCCATAGGCCACCTGCCCTAAAGCACTTACAAATGGGACACTGAAGAAAGCATTTATTGCTTTCTATCTTTAGTATTAGAGATTCTATTATATTTCCTGAATTAAGCCTATGATCTTGGTGTACGCTGCTTTCTGCCAAGTGTACACACTTACATTACCATGCCTAAAGGGGAGTCTTGTAGAGGTTACTAGTATCTGTGCCATTCTACAAAATAAGGCAAATTGCTTTCCCAAGGAGGCAAGTGTTGGCTCCACTACCTACTTAGGCATCATGTAATCTTGAAGAATTTACTAATGTTTCCATGCCATAGTTTTCTCATCTATAAAATTGAAATGTGAATTATTTCTACTGTAGAAATATGAGGATAAGAGGAGTTAATATATTTAAAGCGATTATAACAAACGACTGGAATTCATGAGTACTCAACAAATGTGAGCTATTATCATTAAGAACTACAAAGATAAGAACATAAAGAGCAAAAGACATGTAAAGGCAACTGCTCAAGATACTTTAAATAAGATACAAGAAAAAAATCAAGTCATAAAACAGTAAGATATCATTTATCAACTATCACATAACATGTTTTTAACTCCTACCTAAAGTTACAAAATGTTTGCTCATACATAATGTTATTAAAAGTGAAGAGCAATGGCCATTTTCATTCATTTCTGGTGGGGGTGTAAGCAACTTAGTTTCTGTGGAAAACAAATTGATAATTTGTTAGCATTTAAAGGGCACACATCCTTCCACTTAGCAATCCTTCTACTATGAATTAACCTTGTAAATACAGAAACAAAAATGTCTCAAATGGAAACACCCTCATATGCACACTTTTCCCTTTATGCAATCATACAAAAATATTTAGTGAATAGTTGTGGGTTAAGAAATTAGGAAGAGACACCTCCACCTTTTATTTTGTAATATTAGACACAATAATAATATATACAATGCGAATATATCCACACATAGGCATACACACATGTCTAATGTGTAATAATAATTATTATTATTATTTAGATTGGCAAATGTTATCTGGGCAGGAAAATGATGTTTTCTTTATTACAGTTCACCTCACTTAAAAATTAAAATGTGTAACTTTTTTATTTTTAAAATATTGAAATGTTGAAGCTGTAATCACCATGAGAGAAATTTAAAGTAGTCAAAAGTGGGTAAGAAATGTTGATACATTATAAAATAGAAAGGAATATATTTACACTGTATAAAAAGTGAACACACACACACACACACATCCTAACCAAAAATAAAGCTGGGATCAATGATAAACACACAGTTATTTCATATAGTGCCTGGTATATGGTCAGTGCTCTCTATTACTCTATTAGTTGTTGCTAATACAGTTGAGTGTTTGTATTTATTTTAGAATATGAGATGAATAAGGCAGAAAACTGGATGTTTTCAGAAAATAAACTTAGTTTTAACACAGACAAAATTTTCAATAATGATGAGGCCTTTAAAATATCTTTGAATGAAAGTCTAAGATTATGAAAATCTAAAAGACGATTATGCCAGTTAGAAGCCTTTACAAATAAGATTTCTCTTGCTTTGGCAGAGACAATGAGGTTGCCTGTGGGTTTTTCAGGAAAAAAAAAATCTGTGACCCATAATCTATTATGACTGGATGGTGAATATTTCGAGAAAATACAGGATTATAAAATCCACAGGGTCAGCTAATTTGTATAATAAATCCATGTCCTCCCTGTGAGATATATATATATATCTCACATATAATACACACATACATGCATGCACACGTAGTATTTAAAGCCAACATAGACAAATCCAAAGCAGAAGTTCAAAGTGGACATTTCCTAAGGAAATGAGGTGGAGAGAGATCCTTTTCAGGAGTTAAGTTATTTTAGAAAGAAATGAACCATATGAGCAGCAGGTGTGTATGCTAATAGAATGACTCCACATTTTAATTAAGCAGTATTTCCCTACAGAATAATTACATATGTTGTTTATTCAACTATTTTTTAAAGGCCATTAACACTTCTGTAATGTGCTTTCTTCCCAGGCTAGAAGTTAGAAGCTTTAGGAACATTTGCTTTCATTATACAGAATAGGAACTCTGCTTATTGCAAATAATTGTTCTCTATAAAATAGTGCATCCAGAAATTCAAACAAACATATTAGTAGTCTTTCTTTCATAGTTTAAATTTATAAAATTTTTCATAGCTTTATTGTAAGAAATTATTCCCTGAAATATATAGAAGAGTAAAAAGTTTTGAGATATCTTCAAATAAATATTATTCCACCAATGGGAAATTCTACAGCTGCCATTAACTCTCATAGTTGCTGTGGGGAAGTTCAGTGGGGGACTGTCACTGCATGCCAGCCAGAAAATCACCCTGTTTTATCTTTTGAACTACACAGTTGTCAAGTGAATTTAAATCTTCCACACTGAAACACCCAGAAAAGAAGCCATTGTTTCTTTGGAAGAGTCTCTGGAGAAATCTCCATAGAATTATCTTATAAACGGAAGAAATCTTATACATTTTAAAGGCTTATAGAGGATTTGACAGTTGGGAAAGTATAATTTTCTTACTTGGACTATCATAAATCTACAGAAGTTTTGAAAAAGAGATTTAATGGTGCTGAGTTTCTCAACAGACAAAATCAGCTAATTGAATTCTCTGAAAGATGAGCTCATAAAAAGTGTCATGAAAGATGCCTACAATATTATCTCTCAAAATTTTGAATTTAGCTTCTAAGGCTTCTGTATTCTAGTGCTTCAGATTTTGATTATTTATGCTGGGATAGTGAAATCGTCTGAAGCAGGCTCAATATATTCACTGTCAGCACAGGAATCCTAAGAAAAGAAAATGCTTTATTAAATTTAATTAGGGGTTTGAAAAGAGAGATATTCTTCTTTTCTATCTCTATATATCAATTTTATAAATTATTGTCAAAATACTTGTAGACATGGGTGGAATAAAATGCTCGACAATGAGCATTTTTATATAAATAATTCTGAACAAATTGTACTGTTTTTCTAGGAAAGCAACAAATGTGATTGACTGTTGAATGGAAATATCATGGTTGGCTAAATTCAGGTACCTTTCTCGAAATAAAAAAGTTAGCCCCTGAGGCTACTAAAGTCAGATATCCAAAGAACACAGCTTTACACCATACAAATAGATATTAATTCAAGATGCATTTTAAATGCATGTGTCAACCATAACAATATGCATTATACACACATTATTTTGTTTACACCAACCACGTCCTGAAGAATATATGCCTGGTTCCTTAGAAGTGAATTAAAAGCACAGTTTAAAAGAAAGAAGTTCTCCAACATAGACAACACAATAGGGTAGATTTTTCGATAAATAGGTGTGAGCGTTCTCAAATAACTGTCTGATATTGTAGAGTCACACCTTCTTTCATGACAAATAATACATTTCTTTCTTAAGGTGTGAATTCAGTTGTCATTTTATAAAGCAAAGACATACAACTGAAATTTGGGCAAGCCATTAAAAATTCTCCTCTTATAACTTCATAAAATAAATTATGGGAAAATTAGATTAAAGTTTATTTTTTCTGCTAGCTGAACTTCTTTTTCAGATGGGGTATTGCTCTGTTGCCCAGACTGGAACTCCTGGCCTCGAGTGATCCTCCCACTTGGCCTCCAAAAGTGCTGGGATTGCAGGTGTGAGCCACAGTGCCAAGCCTAGGTAAATACTTAAAGCAGGCCAGGCACGGTGGCTCATTCCTGTAATCTCAGCACTTTGGGAGGCCATGGCAGGCTGATCACTTGAGGTCAGGAGTTCAAGACCAGCCTGGCCAACATGGTGAAAACCCGTCTCTACTAAAAATACAAAAAATTAGCCGGGTGTGGTGGCAGGCACCTGTAATCCCAGCTACTCAGGAGGCTGAGGCAGGAGAATAGCTTGAACCTGGGAGGCAGAGGTTACAGTGAGCTGAGATTGCACCATTGCACCCCAGCCTGGGCAACAATAGCGAAACCCCGTCTCAAAACAAACAAACAAACAAATAAATAAATAAAGCAACATTTTGCCACTAACTTTTTAGAAGTGAAGAGGAATTACAACATCTATATTGTTATGTTTCTAATGATGTTCTCTTTTAACAGGGTCTTAAAAAGTAAGCAAAATGAAGCCAAAATATAACTCCATTTAAAGGAAACCTTAATCATTATAAAGTGTGACTTGATACATATTTTTTATTTTCAAAAGAATGAAATAATTACGCATTTACATACAAATGTAAAATATTCTAGAATCAATTTCCATAAAAATCTTTGAAACTCTGTGTACACTTGATTGAATCAGGTATTTGATAACAAACAGATGCCATCATTTGGACAGAATTCTGTGTATAGGTCTGAAGAATTGAGATCTAGATCAAGTTAGTAGGCCTTATATTTTAATGGTGAAGAAGATGAGGAAGAAGAAGAGGACAAAGAATAAGAGGAGGAGTTCATGCCTGTAATCCCAGCACTTTGGGAGGCCAAGGCGGGTGGATCACAAGGTCAGGAGATCGAGACCATCCTGGCCAACATGGTGAAACCCTGTCTCTACTAAAAATACAAAAATTAGCTGGGCATGGTGGTGTGTACCTGTAATCCCAGCTACTCAGGAGGCTAAGGCAGGAGAATCGCTTGAATCAGGTAGTCAGAGGTTGCAGTGAGCCAAGATGGTGCCACTGCACTTCCGGCCTGGTGACAGAGTAAGACTCCATCTCAAGAAAAAAAAAAGAATAAGAAGAGGAGAGAAAGAGGGAGGAGGAGGAGGAGGAAAAGAGGAAGAGGAGAAGGAGAAGGAGAAAGAAGTTGTTCATATGTTTCTTTCCCTATTTTCTGAGGTCCTTCTAAATCTTATAATTTTAAGGTTTTGAGGTCTTATTAATTAGTTCTATAATATTAAGCATACATAAGACATGTAAATTAATTCTTGTCACATTTTACATATACATGTAATTATAATTATGGTCAACATTTAACTTTTGTGAACTTGGTGTGTAAAAAAAAACTAATTACCCTAGGTCTTATCACCTACATTGCTAAAATATCTTCCACTAATGGATACGAATGTAGTTTCTGGCTACTGTTTGATTATAGAACCTGATTTATTTATTTATTTATTTATTTTCCTCACATGTTACCAGAGGGAGGCTAGAAAAAAAATGAGATTTTTTTTTTTTTGGCCTGCTCTGTATCTGTCGTACTTGGTGGTCACTAAATACTTACTAAATTAATACAAAGACCACCACAGTAGCAATAAAGTGAATTATACCTTTTTAATTGAAGAATGAAATTTCCTGAGACAGTTTACTTTTTATTTCACTACTTCTGTTAGTTCCCAGGGATGCATAACAACATGTCACAAAGTGAATGTCTTAAAGTAACATATATTTCTTTTTTTTACAGCACTGGAGGTTAGAAATCTGAAGTAAAGGTAGATCCATTCTCCCTCCAAAGCCTCTAGGGGAGGAAACTTCCTTGCCTCTTCAGCTTCCGGTGACCCCAGGTGTTCCTTGGTTTATAGGATTGTAACTCCAATCTTTGACTTCATCTTTATGTGATTTTCTTTCCTCTGTGTCTCTTTTGTACTTAGGAGGACACTAGTCATATTGGGTTAAGGACCCACCCTGCTTCTGCATGACCTCATCTTAATGAATTATATATGTGTGACTATATCCAACACAAGGTCTCATTTGGAGGTATTGGGTGCTAGGACTTCAATATATCTTTTTGGGGGGATACAATTCAACCCATAACACTAACATATATTTAAAACTAAATGTATGCATGGCTTAAAAATATTGTGATGAATGATATTAGGACTTTACCATTGTGGAAGGATAAATCATAACTATCATTTTCATAGAAATGATAAAATGAAAATGGAACAACTACCTTATAAATAAGTGCTATAGAGAACTAATCTTAATGATTAAGTAGGCTTTTATGTTTGATATTTCACTTGACCTTCATATTCACTTTAATTATATTGAGCCTTATAGGATATCAACAAACAGTGGTTGTCTTACCTATGACAAAGTGCCAGAATTTTAGTGTTCCCTCTTACATACTGGACATTTAATATAATTTTGATATAAAACTGATATACTAGCATTAAAACAAGTTTAGGTAATACTTATAGTAATGCATCTATAACATACTAGGTAATGCTACTTACTATTTAGTCTAATCAGGTACATTCCTGCTATTCTGGAATTATATTAAAATCATTAGAAAAATCATGTAGTTTAAGTACAATCATATAATCTACTTTTTGTGCTTCATTTTCTCAAATAAACTGAATTTCACTCAGTATATTAGTTAATTAAATTGAGGATCCCTGGACAGAATATAGATTTTTACTTCAAATTTGTATCTAAACTTTTTTTTAATAAGAAAACATTCTAGACTAATATTGTTATGTGAAGTTTTAATACTATTGTGAAGTTGTTAACTGGTTACTTTGTAGTTTCTATTGTGTAGTTGCTTTATAGGATCTGTAGACTATGCACTTGAATATGGTTTTGTGGTAGCAGGTATTATTCTTTTGTTTCCATCTTTAGAACTCCCTTGATAATTTGTTGTAAGGCTGGTGTAGTGGTAATGAATTCCCTTAGTGATAGCTTGTCTGGAAAGAATTTTATTTCAAGCTTAGTTTGGCAGGTTATGAAATTCTTGGCTGGAATTTCTTTTTCTTTTTTCTTATTTTTTTAATGCTGAAAATAGGCCCTGATGTCTTCTGACTTGTAAAGTTTCTACTGAGACATCTGTTGTTAGCCTAATGGGTTCCCCTTTGTATATGATCTGACCTTTTTCTCTAGCTACCTTTAAATTTTGTGTGTGTGTGTGTGTTGACCTTGCACAGTCTGGTTATAAAATGCCTTGGTGATCTTTATTTTATTATAGTACCTCAACAGGCGTTCTCTGGATTTCCTGTACCTGGATGTCTACCTTTCTAGCAAGATTAGGGAAATTTCCTTGGATTATTCCCTCAATTATGTTTTCCAAGTTTTTGGCTTTTTCTCCTTCTCTTTCAGAAATTCCAGAAATACATAGATTTGATCAGTTTACATAATCTAATGCTCAACATCACTATTCATCAGAGAAATATAAATCAAAACCACAATGAGATACCATTTCACAACAGTCAGAATGGCTATTATTAAAATGTGAAAAAATAACAGATGCTGATGAGGCTGAAGGGAAAAGGGAACACTTATGCACTATTGGTGGGAATATAAATTAGTTCAGCCACTATAGAAAGCAGTTTGGAGATTTCTTAAATAACTTAAAACAGAACTACCATTCAACCTAGCAATCTCATTACTGGCTATAGACCCAAATAAAAGGAAATCATTCAACAAAAAGACATATACAATTATACATTCATCCCAGCACTAATCAAAATACAAAAGACATGAAATCAAGTTAGATGCCCATGAGTAGTGCACTGCATAAAAAAATATGTACATCTACACCATGAAATACTGTATAGCTATAAAAAAGTACAAAATCATGTTCTTTGCATCAACATAGGTGCAGCTGAAGGCCATCATGCTAAGCAAATAAATGCAGGGACTGAAACCAAATATTGCATGTTCTCACATATAATAGGGGGCTAAACATTGTGTACTCATGGACAAAATGATGGGAGCAATATACACTGTGGACTACCACAGAGGAGTGGGAAGCATTAGCCCTAAAACTACCTATGGGGTACTATGCTCACTACTTGGGAGATGGGATCATTTGTGCCCCAAATCTCAGCACTATGGAATATAGTCATGTAACAAACATGCACATGTACCCCTTGGATTTAAAGTAAAAATTGAAATTATTTAAAAATCTTTAAAAAGAAAACAAAAGAATAATATCTGACTCTCAAGACAATTCTCATTTAAAACATATGATTCAGGAAAATACAAGAGAAAATGTAACTTAGATAAATTTGCAACAAAGTGTTACTGCTCTGTTTTCTGCTTAATAATAATTTTTAATAGAGGCTCAATGGCACATTTCAAGTAATTTAATGAAAAAGTTTAAAGCTGGTGGACATTATTACATTTTTGGCTTCCTGAGTTTAATGTTGTCCTAGTTTCTATAGCTACATGCTTAAATATGGTAGCTACATGTGGCTATTTGAGCACTCAACACACGGCTAGATAACTTAAGGACTTGAATTTTTGATTTGTATTTTTAATAAAATAAAATTTAAATTAAAAACGAAAGCAGTATAAAATATTCATTCTGTTAAATTCATTTAAGTAATTTTAGCAGGCCTATATTATAACCATTGAAAATACAGAATTCAAATTGAGCTGCCTTATAAATATGCATACCAGAATTTGAAGACTGATGAAAATAATTTAATGTAAAATATCTCATTAATAATTTTAATTAGATTATATGTTGTAATAATATCTTGCATATATGTTTACTTTTAATGCGAGTACTATACATTTTTCTAATAAGAATTTATTTTACTATTAAGAAGGCAGGGTGCCTCTGTGTTTTGCTTAAAATTACTGGGCATCCACTTGTAGGTTTTCAAAAAGATATAAGATACATGAATTATTTTCCAATCATTCTTCACTCCAACAAGCAGCAGTGATAAAGAGAGCTTAAAGGATAGTGCAGTTATTGTCAAAAGCAGGGGATGGATGAAATGTGAATAATTCTATCTTTGTAATTTTTCAGCCAGTTTTAATATCAGGCACTCATAAATAAAATATTATATATATATAGTCTCTATTACAACATTTAATTTCAAATCAAATCACTTGGAGAAACTCATACAACACTGACTTATACTTCAATGTTTGATGCTTTGTTACATTCAGTCTGTTTTTATAAGACAATTACACTCAACACCTATGAGGATTTAGATCAAAGATGGTGGTTTATCAAGATTTATCGTAAAAAATCAACTGCTTTCAAAGAGCTGCTATTCACTTGAACAAATCCAAATAAAAGGCAAACTATGTGCGAGGCTCAAATTAGTATAATTGTTCTTTCTCTTATTGTATTTTTCTAAAATAAAATACTAATTCTGTCATTTTAATTGATTAATTGCTATTATTTTTCATGGGTATAAAAATAGCTGTTCTTAGGTTACTAGAGTTATATAAAGTTAATTGAAGTAAAAATACTTCTTCACTTTCACTTTCAGTTAGCAGAATGTCATACTTTTCACATTTTAAAATATTTTATCATTTTTAAAGGTTATTCTTATCTATTGTATACTATTTATTTAAATAAATGCAAAATACTCCCTTTAACTGTATACAGGTTGTTTTCAATATTTCTCTATTATAAATAATGTTTTCATATTAGTTTTTATAAAATTAGTATTTTGTGCATTTCTAATTCGTATGTTAAGATGATTTTCAAAAAGAATTACAAGGTAGAGGAAGCAACTATTCAAAAGGCCTGTGAAATACTACAAAAAAGCCTTTAGAAGTTCATTTTAATTTACATTTATACCAGGTGTTAATAAATTTGCTATTTCACAAACTTTTACCAATAGAATCATTTTCCACATTTTTTGGTTTAATTTTTCATCTCTTGTGAATTATATGTTCATATCATTTGTATACTTTTTATTAGAGATTTTGATTTCATATTTATGTATCATATTATGCATATTTCATTACTTTCCTTTAATTAATTTAAAACAGTAAGTTTATTAGAAGCTTGTCTTTATTGTGTCATGGCATATACAAACAAAACAAATAAACAAAAGGGGAAACAAAAAGGGCAACATAAAATTAATTATTTACATAACTTATTATCGCTTATTTGGGGGAAGGACAGTACAATCTCTCATGCTCATTCATAGTTTATGGTATGTCTTAACATTGGGAGTAGAAGAGTATTGTGAGTAGGCATGCTTACTTTGATGTGAGAATTATAACCTTCCACAAAGTATAATTTTTTAATTGATGAAAATATTCAATGTGTGTACTACCAAGGCAGAAATGGATGATGCCAAAGTTAATGAAATTAAAACAAAAATAAAATAGAAAAAAATCTTGACAAAATAGATTTTTAAAAATAGGATCAGAAGATTATATCTTCTCCGAAATGTGCTTATTTTTTATGTCCTGAATAAATTATATCTTTTAACAAGTTTTTCTTTTTATCTCCAATTCATCAAGATTTTTTTCAGACTACTGTTTTCTAGGTGTGAAAACCCGATGTGAATTAATCAACCCTCTTGGAATCAGGGCACTGAATGTAGAAAGTATCTAAGAGGGCTGCAGTGTGCTCAGGATGTATGTTGGCTGTAATTTAGTTCAAGTAGCTTCAAAACCCACCTCCACAGCAGGAAACCAATCCCCTGTGAAAATTTTCTGGATATAACTGCAACTGAATTTAATTGGAAAAGCCTTGAATTTAGGAGCCAATCATCCAGAAAATGTCAAATTAAATGGAAAATTACTCTGCTTCACCTTGGAGATAGCTTCATACCTTAGAAAATTGCCTTGAAAAGCAGCTTCTTTCTACAATGTGCCTTTAAGGCTATACAATGACCATTGTACCCCCAAATAGCAATATTAAGTATGAGTTGCATGGTTTAATCATAGGAAAACTAAGACAAGTAAGCATAAGACTAGCTTGTTTACACTCAATTGCATGTCTCCTAAAATGTTGATATAGAAATGTAAAAGTTCTTCCATTTTGGAATGATCAGAAATTACTCCACAGCTTTTCATTGGTTTGTTATATTATTAAAAGTTTCTCTGAAGCTCTAGACTTGTAGCCATGCCTAAATGGGAGAGAAGGCCATGACTATACATTTTTCATTGTATTGAGCACATAGAAGTTGGAGGTTGGGGAAAATCTATGAAATGACTGACTGGTTTGTAATTAAAAATGTATTTTCTTCATGACAAAGAACATGCTAAGTATTTGCTCTTCATAGAGCCTTGAAATAGCACTCCTCTCTGAAGCCCTCTTTGGCCCTATCCACAGTATCTCCTACTCCTTTTCTACTATGTTTTTAATACTGGTTCATAAGATTATCAGGGCATATAAAAAGTAATTTTATTCATTCTTTCCAGTGGTAACAAGGTAGGGTGGGGACTGTTCAACTTGATTGCAGGTGATAATGAAGAACATTGTTTGTAAATAGATTTAAAAATTAAATGAAACTAAGATTCAGTCTGCTTTTTATTATTACCATGAACCAAAGATCTGAAAAAATGACATTGATACAAAACTTTTCTCTCTCAGAAGATCACTCCCACCCTAGGGACACCCTCCACTCCCCATGCCCCTAATCCTTATTACTGGTTGGAACAACACAAGTTATATGGTAACCTATAAAATTGGTGGCCCCAAAAGATAGTTTCCCCGTTTGGTGCCACAGACCTTATACACAAAACTGAAAGTGAGCTTCAAGCAGAGCAAGTTTTATTCCACATCCAGGGAATGGAGAAGCAGGAGTGTGGCTCGCAAATCAACGTCTGGACTAGTGAGGGGCAGGGAGGTTAAAATATAAAGTTTCTCTAACTAACAGTTTGGATATTAAAAGCAGAGGGAAGAATATTCATATCTTTTCCAGAAGTGGAGAGGGAACTTCTCTGAACTGGTAGCACCACCTTCTTTTTGCCCTTTTATGGCTTCTACCAGTCATTGTCATGGTGATTGTCATGTTATGGTGCTGGTGGGAGTGTCATTCAGCATGGAAATGAGATTATAATGAAGTCTGAGGCTGTCTTGGTTCTAACCAGCCTCAGCTGGTCTGATTACAAAGGGAAATTCTTGCAGAAGGTATCCTGTTTCCTAAGGATAAACAGAGTTAGGGCGGAGTAGAAATTCATTTATGTCACCCATGCATTGCACTGGGTAATAATACCTCCCTCCCTTAAGTGCCATATATATTTGGAGATAAAACTATTTTAAAAATAATTCATCTTTATACATCTTGACAACATTGCAGACACTCAGGAAATGTTGGTAGAATATCTTGATAAAATAATAGTACAGGCAGAAGGCCTCAAATATAAAGAAAATTAAAAAGTTGGGTTTCTTCCTAAATAGATATGAGAAAATATTCTCTGTAGGAAGCCAGAGAAAAATAGCACATTAAATAAAATATATTATGGAAAAGTTCTACAAAGTTATTTTCTAAGTTGTGAAAGACGATTATCAAATTATATAACAAAGAATAAAATAAGCAAGTACTTAGGAATACTTGTCTCACATTTACCCACATGCGTGACTGCAACCACCTAAGATGAATATTAAAATAATGGTTTCTTCTAATTAAATTTCCAAATCTCACAAGAGCAGCCATCATTGAGAGAAACAAATGCAGGAACATGAGAAAATGGATTTTCAGAAACATAGATCTTGGCTTCTAATCATGATATCAAGGGAAATTTATACTCGGATAGTATTGATGCCAGGTTGCCAGGTTGAAAACAGTGAACGAAGCACAATAGATCTGTCTCAAAAAATGACTTTGAAAAAGTGCACATAGAAGACAAATAATAGAAGTAGATAAACTTCTTTTAAAAATGAGAACAAAAGCATGTAATCCCACCAAAAGAGCAACACACAGGAGGAGATATAGAGATAAATAAATTTTGGAGAAGTCAATAAATGTTGGAAGATAAAGTCAAATGAAATACTATAGAAATATGGATTCCTATGGAATAAAAATTATATAGGTATATGCAAAAAAATTACTATTCATTTATTTATTTATTTTTAGAGACAAGAGTCTTGCTTTGTTGCCCAGGCTGTAGTACAGTGGTGTGATCTACACCACTGTAGAGTTTAAGCTATTTGTTGTCAAAACCACAAGTTTTGAGACTTATACATATATATATGTACATACATATATATGTGTATACATATATACATGTACATACATATATATGTGTATACATATATACACACATACGTATGTGTATACATATATATACACATACGTGTGTGTATACATGTATACCCATACGTGTGTGTATACATGTATACCCATATGTATATGTGTATACATATATACATGCACATACATATATATATGTATACATATATATGATTATACAGACACACAAAACCAAAGTTTTGAGACTTGTGATTTTGAACCCCTGGGCTCAAGCCATCTTCCCACCTCAGCCTCCTGAGTAGTTAGAACTGCAGGCACAAGCGTCCAGGCTTAGTTACTTTTCTTTATATTTTAATTAATTAATTAATTAATTAATTTTTGTAGATGCTGAGTCTTGCTATATTGCCCAGGCTGTTTTGGAACTCCTGACCTCAAGTGATCCTCCTGCCTTAGACTCCCAAAGCTCTAGGATTACAGGTGTGACCCACCATACATGGCCAAAAATATGGTAAATACTGAATGGTGAAAAACTTGTGGTTTTGACAACAAATAATTTAAATGTTATTTTATCTAAGAAACAAGATTGGGTATAAAAAATGACTTGTTTGACTATGGTGGAATTGAGTCTTAAAAAGTTTATGTAGAAAGAACCATGAAAGAGAGAGTTTCATCTTTCATGCTAAGAGTAAGGTATTTGGTATCACTGTAAGTATAGGTTGAAAGGAAAAAATATTTATTATTGTAAAGTGTACTCCCCTGCAAACAAATCAAAGTGGACATATTATTTGAGCATAAACTTTTAACTTGTAGCTACCAATATTATATATTATATATACTAATGAATTATGTGTATTATATATTATGTGAATATACATATCAGTACATACTTACACATATATGTATTATGCTATAAATTATATATATATCATTAGTGTTATACACTGATTTGTGTCCCTCCCCCAAAATTTGTATGTTAAAACCTTAAACCCTATTAAAACCTTAAACCCCAGTAACTGTATTTGGGGATAGGGCCTTTAGACAAGTAATTATGTTAGATCATAAAGATGGGACACTAATCCAAGAGGTTTGGCATCTTTATAAAAAGAGGAAGAGGCCAGGCACAGTGGCTCACACCTGTAATCCCAGCACTTTGGGAGGCCAAGGCGGGTGGATCACCTAAGGTCAGGAGTTTGAGACCAGACTGACCAATATGGTAAAACCCTGTCTCTACTAAAAATCCAAATAAAAACAAATTAGCCAGGCCTGGCGGCGTGTGCCTATATTCCTGGCTACTCGGGAGGCTGAGACAGGAGAATTGCTTGAACCTAGGAGGCAGAGGTTGCAGTGAGCCGAGATCGCACCACTGCACTCCAGCCTGGGCAACAGAGTGAGACTCCATCTCAAAAAAAAAAAAAAAAAAAAAAAAAAGGAAGAGACGTCAGACATCTCTCTCTCCCCGTGTGCATACAGAGAAGACGCCATTGGTATACAGACTAAAGGTGGCCATCTACAAACCAGGAAGAGAGACTTCACCGGACACCAACCCTGATGAAACCTTGATCCTGGTCTTCTAGCCTCCAGAACTGTGAGAAATAATTTTTTGTTGTTTAACCCAGTCTGCGATAGACTGATATAATTAGTTATAATTTTCTATTACCTATGAATTACTAGCCTGAAATATACCTGATGAAAAGTTTCATGTGGAGTAACAAATAATTAGTGGCATGTAAGTAAAAGCAAACATTATAATTTTATTAACCAGTAATCTGTATGAGGATAGAAACTTTTGTCTTCTTTTCACTGCTTTATTTCAAGCCGCTAATGAATTAAAAGTTGCATGACAAAAGAACAGCCACCAGTAGACACCCTGTAATGTAAAAGAGAAAAAATATTATGGTATCAGGAAAGAGAGGAATTACTATTGTGTGAGAGAATATATTATTTTAGTGTTAGTAGAAGAATATATATTTGCTTGTTGATACTATAAATGAGAAAATGAAGAATATGATAAAACTGCCACAGAAGGAAACTGCTCTGCAAGTTGACAGTTTTGCCGCAAAATTTTCTGATATTGCAAAGATGGAGATTTCAGTGGATTTTGGATAAAACAGCAGAAAAATGAAGAAATGCATCTCCTTAATAAGGAAAAGTGGTATAGATGAGCATAGATTATCTGGTACAGTAGAACACCCCTAAGACA
The DNA here is from genome assembly GCF_028858775.2 of Pan troglodytes. Lineage (NCBI taxonomy): Eukaryota > Metazoa > Chordata > Mammalia > Primates > Hominidae > Pan > Pan troglodytes. Next base: position 68,169,268 of record NC_072406.2, read on the forward strand.
TTGCTTGTTTCTTCCTAGGCTTATTCTTAGGCATCTCTTTTCATTTTTTAACACAGTCTTAATTTGGCTCTCTGCTCTTATGCTATTAGGACTGTATTTCTTATATTGGCTTAACTATATTCTAACATTTATGTTGTAGGTTATCAATTTAGATTCCCTAAATTAATGTTGTCAAAACAGTTATACAGTTATTGTCAATTAGTTTCTTATTACTAACTCTAGGAAAATACAATAAATTTAACTTGAAAAACAGTGACAATTGAAAATCTTGTAACATATCATCTAAAATGTACTCGTTCTTGTGGTTTATATGTAACATATATATGTGTATACACACACACACACACACACATATATATACACACACAGGCTTAATTTATTTGGTTTTTCTTTCCTGACTCTCAGTTGCTTAATACTCCCATTTAACTCTGCCAAATACTGTTTGGTTTGAAAATAAGTAACACTATCAATTTTATTTCAGTGTACTTTTAGGTTTGAACACTTTTAATGTCTAATTTGATTCTGAGTTCTTTCCCAAGCTGGTATTTCATCTTCTCCCTTGTTATGAGAACATATTACCTGACCATCTTTTCATCTTGACTACACAGAAATTGATCTAAAAAACGTGTTCTCTAATATGGTCTTCTAAAGGAGAATGACATTTCTACGTTGGTTTACCTAAAATACAGGCTCTAAAGACATGGCCCCAACCCTCTAGCTTTCAAAAGGCCCTATATTATTTTTTCTATAATCTCTAATTGTTCATTAATGTTTATGTCTTAGTTCGTCAAGAATTTTTAACTTTTTTGTGTATTGTGTAGCTTATAGAATATTAAAAAAAATCCTCCTGTAGTCTCTTATTAAACTACTACTCTCCTTTGATTGAGACCTAATCAAAGTTCTACTTTCTCCATGGGCGATGCTATTTCCTATTCATTGTATAGGTGGTTTCTTAACTGCTCCTATTATACTGCAGAGCCCCAGCTATGCACATTGTACTTTCTTCATTGCTCTGTTTTTCTCTTTCTTGCTCCTGATACTTTTATTAGGCAATTTTGATTGACTATATCTTTAGGTGAAAATGTTATTTAACTTGCCATTAGCGCTGAATCTCGGCAATGGTTATATGGCTGCCAAAGGAGTGGTTCATCCACAAAAGAAACAGTACGTAGTTTAGCTTGTTTCCCATGTAAATGTATTTTATAAATGGTGGAGAAAATAAAGCCTGCAAGTGTTCTTGAGACTGGTTTTGTTTGTTTTGTTTTAATAAACCACCTAATTTAAGTTTACTTCCAGTTTGAAATGGGAAATTAGTTTCTCATTTCAGGAAAGATGTTCAATGGATCTCATAATCTAAATATTGTTCAACTGGACACTTTACAGGTTTTAGGCGAAGGCATGGGGGAGAAGAAAAAGGGTAGAGATGCCTATGAATGAATTATACTGCTAGGATAGTTAAACTCTAAACTTGATATGAGGTGAAGAAGAAATTAATTTACTAAGGGAAAATTTTAATGACCTGATAAATCTAAAATTGAACATAGCAGGTTGAAAAGATTTATAGTGATTAACAAAGATATTATAAGCCATTTATATTAGGTAATACTCATTTAAAAATATTCAACTTTACTCAATATAAATTATTAGTATGAGAACCAAAACCAAAATATTAATACTTTAAAGATCAAGGTGGTTTGGAGAAAGGGTGGTTACCAGGGGCTGGGGCGATTGAGTATGTATGTATAAAGGGGTATTGGGGAGAACTTGGTCAAAAGAGAAAATTTCAGTTAGATAGAAAAAATAAATTCAAGGCATGTATTGTATAACGTGGTGACTACAGGTAATAATACGACAGTGACTATTGTACTGTTGAAAAATGCCAGGAGAGTAGCATTCCATTGATATTTCACAAATATCCTTTCACATTCTCAGGGTTAATAAAATAATTAATTCCCACGTGAAGAAATTAAAAAGTAGCACATATAATTTTAACTTTTGTCAATTTATAGTTGTTTTTAATTTTTAGTCACTTAAAAAATAATCTTTATATTTTAGAATAGTTATCAATTTACAGAAAACATATGAAAATAGTAGGGTAGTTCCCACATATATTCCACATGCAGTTTCTCCTTTTGTTAGCACCTTATGTTAGTGTGGTATATTTGTTGCAGTTAATAAACTGGTATGGATATACTATTATAAACTAAAGTCTACAGTTTCTTCAAAGTTATTTAGTTTTTTACCTAATGTTCTTTTTTGTCCCAGATTCCCATCCAGGATACCACATTACATTTAGTTGTCATGTCTCCCTAGGCTTCTCTTGGCTGTGACATTTTCTCAGATTTTCTTGACTTTTGGTGACCTTGGAAGTTTTGATAAGTATTTATTTAGCATTTTGTAGCATATTCTTCAATTAGGATATTTCTCTTTTTTTGTTATTATTAGGCTATAATAATGGTTTTGATAGGAGGAAGCCTACAGAGGGAAACTATATTTCCAATCAATCATTTGACGGGCTTATGCTGTTTTATGTTAATTTCAAAAGTTTTATCTTTCTTAGAAACAGGTTCTCACATTGTTGCCCAGGCTGGAGTGCAGTGGGACAATCATAGCTCACTGCAGACTCCATTTTCTGGGTTCAGGCAATCTTCATGCCTCAGCCTCCTGAGTAAAGTAGCTGGGACTGCAAGTGCATACCCCACAGCCAAATATATATATATATATTTTGGTAGAGATGAGATCTTGCACTGTTGCACAGGCTGGTTTCAAACTGCTGGGCTCAAGCGATCCTCCCACCTCAACCTCCCAAAGTTCTGGAATTGCAGTCATGGGTCACCAACACCTGGCTGCATGCTATGTCACTGACGATGCTATCTTTGATGACCTGACTGAGGTAGTGTTTCAGGTTTCTCCAGTGAAATGAATCATTTTTTCTCCCTTTTCGTACAGTACCCTTTGGAAAGTTGTCACTAAGCACAGCCCATATTTAAGAGGTGAGAATTGTGGCCACATTTAAGGGTAGCTCTTTGAGACAGAAGTACTGGTATTTTTTTCTAATTATAAAAATATTGATTGCAGATCACAGAACACTTTATAAAAAGGAATAAAGAATGAATACAAGTATCTATAATCAAATACATACATATTACATAATATCAGTGATTCCCATGTGCCAGTTGTAACATAGATGATATTTATTAACTTTGAGTTACATTATGAGAAATTTATATTTAAAATGCTCTTTCAAACTTATGAGAAACTTAAAAAGGAAGTCTGGGGTTAATCTGTTATTTGCAACTGTCTAAAATGAAATCATTTTTAACACAGCTGGAAGTGCCTCAGGTTCAGATATTTATAGATAACTGTTTCTACCTGAATCAAAATGATGGGATTTTGTTTTCATCATATTTTCAGGAACATGTCTATTTTTGACAGTAATGTTGACCTTCAAATTTTAATTTTAAAACATTTGTTTTGAACAGTCTTATTTCATTTAAAAATGAAATTGTAAAAGTAAAATTAAAAACATATAAGCAAATATAATACAGATTGTATATATAAATGGCAAAAATAAGGATGACAAATATTTGAGAAATATTAATTTAACATAAAAAGTAGCAAACTAGGCCAGGCGCAGTTACAGGCTCACACCTGTAATCCCAGCACTTTTGGGGGCCTAGGCTGGTGGATCAGCTGAGATCAGGAGTTTCAGATCAGCCTGACCAACATGATGAAACCCCGTCTCTATTAAAAATACAAAAATTAGCTGGGCACGGGGGTGGGTGCCTGTAATCCCAGCTACTCGGGAAGTTGAGGCAGGAGAATCATTTGAACCCAGGAAGTGGAGGTTGCAGTGAGCTGAGATCATGCCATTGCACTCCAGGCTGGGCAACAAGAGCAAAACTCTGTCTCAAAAAAAAGAAAAAAGAAAAACAGAAAGAAAAAAAAAAAAGGTAACAAACTATATAAAATAAACTATATAAACTGGGGTGCAAATATGTCTTAAAGTGTGCAGGCTTCTGTGTAAATATTAATTTTCTGCTTATGCTTGGCTGTAGAAACAATTTTATTAAAAATGTATCATATAAATTATGGTTTTTGGTTTCAAATTGTGATGTATCAAGGAAGCTATAAAATACTGGGTAGAAAGAAATAATTACACATTTGTTTATTGTCCATTCAGTGCATATGAAAGTTATTCATATTGTTCCGGTACCATTTCTTTATTTTTAGGTCCAGAAACACCAGAAACATTTTCTTCCTGTTCTTGAAAAAAAAAAGAAAGAAAACAAAAGCATGATTTCTAGGAATTTTGTATGTCACAGTCTAGGAAAAGATATTGGCACTATTACTCACAATGTCATGTCTTTTCAATACGGCTGCTTGTATTTGAGCCATATAGATTTTCTTGTCCCTTAAGTTCACAACGTTATTTATTTAATGCTGGTTACAGTGTTACACAAGATGCTGCCTCATTCATCGTACCACTTAAGAATGCTGCCTGCCAATGACTTTTTCTCAGAATTTGTTACTTTGCTATGTTGTTGATGACCACGAAGGCAAATATTACCCAAAGTATGCAGGAGCATGTGAAATATCATTTTAAAAATAAAAGGTCATGTTAAATATTCCCTTTGGGTTTTATTGTATAAACATAGAAAACAACTTCCAACTGTGTTTTTTTCTTTAACATTTTAGTTGTTACTTTATCTCTTCATTCTTAAATGTGATCTCTTTGAATGCTGGCCATACCCCTTGCTTTTCAGGTACCGACGACCAGCAAGGAGGATAGATGAGAAATCCATTGCATTAGTAAGTGGTGTGGTCCCATTTCTGCAAGGAATGTCTATTCTATCTCCAGCATAGCTTAAGACCAATCTGTGAGGATTCGATTCCACCTCTACATTAATCAGCGACAAGAGAGGACATCAATTGTAAGAACTCATGGGTTTGAAAAGCCCTCAGAAAAGACTGAACAACTACTCCATCAGGGCTATTCTGGATTACTGCCTGACCACATGGTTCAGAGTGTAGGGGTGTGGGGTGATGGCTACCCTGGGTGTCAGGGAAGGGAAACACACAGGTGAAAGAAGCCTGCTGCCCCCCACACACTGCCTAGGAGGCTGCACAATAGTGGGGACAGGGACAAGTGGAAGCTCTAACACAGGCCCATGAATGTTGCTCAAGCTTAAGAAAGGGATTGTGATGGACCAACTAACAAAAGGCCTGAGTCTAATCTGTGTCTACTGCATCATTCAAAATCAGGGAGAATGAGAGAATTTGAAGGGCAAATGCAGGAATAGATTTTCAAAAAAGGAACTGTAGAAAAATTTATAGTGAGAGTTCTGTTGCAGTTCATCACCTGCCAGATCATCAGAGGATCTCAGTATACACTAAGACTTTTCAAAGTGTTTACATTTGGAGATGAGTTTAATTTCTATTCCATAACATACTCTATTTGCCGTTTTAGAACATGCAAGTTCAACTTTACTAGGGTCACTTTTAAGCCATATTTATATTTTTGACACTTGCATTCTCATTTATACCTTTAAGAAGGTATTTATAAAACACAGACAAGTTTCAGGGTTCAACCTTATCCTTGATACTATTCTGTAATTTACTGATTTTCATATTTTGAATGCTTTTGATCTCTTGATTGACAAGGAATCATCTCAGAGCAACAGTCTCCTAGCTGAGTCATTACTTCTCAGCACTTTTGGGATTATTGCTTTCTATTGAGGAGTGATTATTTAGTCGATTAGCCTATTCTATCAGGAATAATCTAGAATATGGCAGATGTATTATGCATTTTCTTTAGGTTATTATATTCAATGTCTAATGATTAATAAAGAATACATTCTTAACTTTATTACAGTTTAATATCACCAATATTTACCTTTTAGAATTTATCCTATTGACTACTTATACATGAATTTTGTTAAGCAGGTCCAACGTCATAATGTATAATAGTTTTTTCACTAAAATGAGCATATTTGAATGCTTTTATTTATTATAATGATCAAAAGTACATAACTAGAGTTCAAAAGCAAACACATTTCTAATGATCTATTAGCTATTAAAGAAATTATTATTGAAACAAGAAAATGGATGTATAATTTTATAATTCAGTTTGCTCTTAATATTATATTGAAAATAATCTGTTTTCATTATGATGTCTATGAATTATACATATATATAAAAATCCCTTTTTATATTTAAACCCAATGTATTTAATAATTTCAACATATGGCATTCCAACGTTGTGCATAATTAAATGATGGCAAATGGGTTCTGAATTATTGTTTAGTAACAACTAAAAAAGTGAAAACATAAAGTTGGAATAAACATGACGTAAATGCTGGATCCAAAAGTTGGAGAATGGGCCTGGCACGGTTGCTCACGCCTGTAATCCCAGCACGTCGGGAGGCCGAGGCGGGCAGCACGAGGTCAGGAGTTTGAGACCAGCCTGGCCAATATGGTGAAACCCCGTCTCTATTAAAAATACAAAAATTAACTTGGCATGGTGGCACACAGCTGTACTCCCAGCTACTCAGGAGGCTGAGGCAGAAGAATCGCTTGATCCCAGGAGGTGGAGGTTGCAGTGAGCTGAGATTGTGCCACTGCACAACAGCCTGGGGGACAGAGTGAGATTCTGTCTCAAAAAAAAAAAGTTGGAGAACGAATATATGTACATATATGCTTATATACATGTTTTGTATTTGTGTATATGTGTTCATACACATATATTCATAGTGACTTATATTAGAGCCATTATCATGTAATACAAGAAAAACCTGACGCATTCAAAGCAGTGTGTAGAGGGAAATTTATAGCACTAAATGCCCACAAGAGAAAGCAGGAAAGATCCAAAATTGACGCCCTAACATCACAATTAAAAGAACTAGAAAAGCAAGAGCAAACACATTCAAAAGCTAGCAGAAGGCAAGAAATAACAAAAATCCGAGCAGAACTGAAGGAGATAGAGACACAAAAAACCCTTCAAAAAATCAATGAATCCAGGATCTGGTTTTTCGAAAGGATCAACAGAATTGATAGACCGCTAGCAAGACTAATATAGAAAAAAAGAGAGAAGAATAAAATAGACACAATAAAAAATGATAAAGGGGATATCACCACCGATCCCACAGAAATACAAACTACCATCAGAGAATACTACAAACACCTCTATGCAAATAAACTAGAAAATCTAGAAGAAATGGATACATTCCTCGACACATACACTCTCCCAAGACTAAACCAGGAAGAAGTTGAATCTCTGAATAGACCAATAACAGGAGCTGAAATTGTGGCAATAATCAATAGTTTACCAACCAAAAAGAGTCCAGGACCAGATGGATTCACAGCAGAATTCTACCAGAGGCACAAGGAGGAACTGGTACCATTCCTTCTGAAACTATTCCAATCAATAGAAAAAGAGGGAATCCTCCCTAACTCATTTTATGAGGCCAGCATCATTCTGATACCAAAGCCGGGCAGAGACACAACCAAAAAAGAGAATTTTAGACCAATATCCTTGATGAACATTGATGCAAAAATCCTCAATAAAATACTGGCAAACCGAATCCAGCAGCACATCAAAAAGCTTATCCACCATGATCAAGTGGGCTTCATCCCTGGGATGCAAGGCTGGTTCAATATACGCAAATCAATAAATGTAATCCAGCATATAAACAGAGCCAAAGACAAAAACCACATGATTATCTCAATAGATGCAGAAAAAGCCTTTGACAAAATTCAACAACTCTTCATGCTAAAAACTCTCAATAAATTAGGTATTGATGGGACGTATTTCAAAATAATAAGAGCTATCTATGACAAACCCACAGCCAATATCATACTGAATGTGCAAAAACTGGAAGCATTCCCTTTAAAAACTGGCACAAGACAGGGATGCCCTCTCTCACCGCTCCTATTCAACATAGTGTTGGAAGTTCTAGCCAGGGCAATCAGGCAGGAGAAGGAAATAAAGGGTATTCAATTAGGAAAAGAGGAAGTCAAATTGTCCCTGTTTGCAGATGACATGATTGTTTATCTAGAAAACCCCATCGTCTCAGCCCAAAATCTCCTTAAGCTGATAAGCAACTTCAGCAAAGTCTCAGGATACAAAATCAATGTACAAAAATCACAAGCATTCTTATACACCAACAACAGACAAACAGAGAGCCAAATCATGAGTGAACTCCCATTCACAATTGCTTCAAAGAGAATAAAATACCTAGGAACCCAACTTACAAGGGATGTGAAGGACCTCTTCAAGGAGAACTACAAACCACTGCTCAAGGAAATAAAAGAGGATACAAACAAATGGAAGAACATTCCATGCTCATGGGTAGGAAGAATCAATATCGTGAAAATGGCCATACTTCCCAAGGTAATTTACAGATTCAATGTCATCCCCATCAAGCTACCAATGACTTTCTTCACAGAATTGGAAAAAACTACTTTAAAGTTCATATGGAACCAAAAAAGAGCCCGCATTGCCAAGTCAATCCTAAGCCAAAAGAACAAAGCTGGAGGCATCACACTACCTGACTTCAAACTATACTACAAGGCTACAGTAACCAAAACAGCGTGGTACTGGTACCAAAACAGAGATATAGATCAATGGAACAGAACAGAGCCCTCAGAAATAACGCCACTTACCTACAACTATCTGATCTTTGACAAACCTGAGAAAAACAAGCAATGGGGAAAGGATTCCCTATTTAATAAATGGTGCTTGGAAAACTGGCTAGCCATATGTAGAAAGCTGAAACTGGATCCCTTCCTTACACCTTATACAAAAATCAATTCAAGATGGATTAAAGATTTAAACGTTAGACCTAAAACCATAAAAACCCTAGAAGAAAACCTAGGCATTACCATTCAGGACATAGGCGTGGGCAAGGACTTCATGTCCAAAACACCAAAAGCAATGGCAACAAAAGCCAAAATTGACAAATGGGATCTAATTAAACTAAAGAGCTTCTGCACAGCAAAAGAAACTACCATCAGAGTGAACAGGCAACCTACAACATGGGAGAAAATTTTTGCAACCTACTCATCTGACAAAGGGCTAATATCCAGAATCTACAATGAACTCAAACAAATTTACAAGAAAAAAACAAACAACTCCATCAAAAAGTGGGCAAGGGACATGAACAGACACTTCTCAAAAGAAGACATTTATGCAGCCAAAAAACACATGAAAAAATGCTCATCATCACTGGCCATCAGAGAAATGCAAATCAAAACCACTATGAGATATCATCTCACACCAGTTAGAATGGCAATCATTAAAAAGTCAGGAAACTACAGGTGCTGGAGAGGATGTGGAGAAATAGGAACACTTTTACACTGTTGGTGGGACTGTAAACTAGTTCAACCATTGTGGAAGTCAGTGTGGCGATTCCTCAGGGATCTAGAACTAGAAATACCATTTGACCCAGCCATCCCATTACTGGGTTTATACCCAAATGACTATAAATCATGCTGCTATAAAGACACATGCACACGTATGTTTACTGCGGCATTATTCACAATAGCAAAGACTTGGAACCAACCCAAATGTCCAACAATGATAGACTGGATTAAGAAAATGTGGCACATATACACCATGGAATACTATGCAGCCATAAAAAATGATGAGTTCATGTCCTTTGTAGGGACATGGATGAAACTGGAAACCATCATTCTCAGTAAACTATTGCAAGAACAAAAAACCAAACACTGAATATTCTCACTCATAGGTGGGAATTGAACAATGAGAACACGTGGACACAGGAAGGGGAATATCACACTCTGGGGACTGTGGTGGGGAGGGGGGAGGGGGGAGGGATAGCATTGGGAGATACACCTAATGCTAGATGACGAGTTAGTGGGTGCAGCGCACCAGCATGGCACATGTATACATATGTAACTAACCTGCACAATGTGCACATGTACCCTAAAACTTAAAGTATATAAAAAAAAAAAAGTGTAAAATCCTAAAAAAAAAAAAAAAAAGAAAAACCTATGGTTCTGATCTAAGGTATACTAGTTGAGCAAGCTATTTAATATGATTAGATCTTATTTTTGTACTTTGTAATTTTTCATATACTTAAAAGACATTCAGGTTTCAAGAAATGCATTTTAAAAATTCAGTTTCTCTTTCTCTTCCAGTCCAACTCATTTTCAAAGCTTCTCCTTTTGCATTGCTTCTGTTTTTTCATTTCCCTACTCACATTTGGAGCTAGATCTGCCCCACTCACCCTCTACTGGACTAGATTCCATCATATACCTCTTTTCTCATCTATGGCTTCAAACCCTATCTGCTAATAACATCCTTCAGCATAGACTCATGCCACAGAATGGGAGAAAATATTTTCAAAGTATACATCTGATAAAGTACTTTTGCCCAAAATATACAAAGAAATCTTAAATTTTAACAATAAAAAACTAGCAAACTTATTAAATGTAGGCAAAAGACCTGAACAGACACCTCACCAAAGAAGATGTACAGATGGCAAAAAAGCATGTGAAAAGATACTCAACATCATATGGCATTACAGAATTGTAACTTAAAACACTAATGAAATACACACACATATACATTCTCGTGCATACCCATAGAACCGGAGAGACTTTTTTGTGTTTATAATTTAGGAATGCTGAATTGGACAAGTTCAAAAGTTTATAGAAAATATTATGAGCTTTGCAGTTTGATAAATAGAAACTCTTCCCCTTTACTAATTGGAGGACTTTTTGGTCATAATATTCAATGTCTGTGAGACTGAGTCTTCTTCCAATGAATAGGTATAATAATTCATATCCCATAAATTGTCAAAATAATAAAAACTTTATCTATATTTTGTAGTGAAAAGAGTTAGCTTGCTTTAGGAAGACAGTAAGGAAGGACCCCTGGAGAACCTCAGACCCACCCCACAAGTGCTTTACAACAGATGTTTTGTGCAGGTAATGGGACTTGCACAGGAGGCTTGCCTAAATCTGCCTGCAGTGGACTAAGGACCTGTAGGCATACTGGGGGAATAGGGTGAAGCCACCAGGAAATTGTGCCTTATATGAATAGGGAACCTAGCCCCATCAGCTTATATATAAAAGCCCTTGTACTGAACTGTGAAAGGGGCAAGCAGAAACCTGCTTTCAGGACCTCTCTCTTTGCTGAAAGCTTTCCTTTTGCTTACTAAATTCTACTCTACTCACTCTCTGGTGTCTGCACGCCCAATTTTTCCTGGTTGTGGGACAAGAACCCAGATCTAGTTGAGCTAAAGAAGCAAAAATCCTGCATCAGTAGCACATAATAGGGATCTTGCAAGTGGACGTTTCTACCAAATATATACAAATTTACGTGTTGTTGATAATATATACATATATGTGTGTATATACACATTTATGTTCTCATATGCATATATACATGTGTATATACACATATACATATTTATGCCTAACATAAATGATAATCTTAAATCCTAAAATCAACTCATCTGGCAGATTCTGTTTTCTTTATTTTGCAAAAGAGAGAAAGAGATTCAGAAGTACTGAATGACTTGCCCAAGGCTGCACCACTGGGTACTAGAGTTGGGATTCAAATCCCATCCAACTGGTCCCAGAACCAGGGCTTCTTACTTTGTATCTACTACTTTCCACTGTCTCCCTTCTCTGATCATCTCTGTATGACAGGTGAAACAGTAAGGCAAAATTTCACCTAAATCGAGCTCAGTTAGGAACATGCTTTTGGAAATGTACACATTCCCTAAATGACCTTGAGAATGCTCTAAGTATTAATTTTGAAGTTTCACAAAAATCTTTTGTGTAAGTGATTAACAAATCTGGAATTTCTTTCTACACACGCAGACACACACATCTATACCTACTTTTATATTTATACCTTTATTCCTGTATCTGTAAGGATATATACAGTCAATCCTCATCATTCATGAAGTCTTTGTATCTGTGCTTTAAAAATGTAAGTAATGGTACTTGCTGGCCACCACTCTAGAATCTGTTCTCATATTTGAAACATATAGAAAGGATCACACTAAGAAAAAATTTTAAAAAATCAAATTAAAGTTAAAATAGTTATTAGAGCTTGACCTTCTGTCAGATTTTATTAATTTTGTCACTTCTCAATAGCATAATGCATGTAGTAGATTCTTCAGTTTATAATGGATGAAGCTAAAATATTTGTTTAAGCCCTTGTCACTAAGAAGTAGATGAACTAAAGTACTTTTAAGGGCAGTTTTAAGCCTTTTTTCTTATTATCCCCTAACTTTCCTCATTTAGCTAAAAAGTTCGGTCAGATCCAAGGGTAAGGTGATTTACAACTAGAAATGAGTGAAGCTCTACAAATTGAGGACCCAGATAAGGTCAAATTTGTTAAGGATAAGAATTCCAAAGGGGTTGAAAAGATCAGCACATATAGATCCAATGTGGTTGTTTTTCTCTACCAGCTAAATCAAGAAAATACAAACCAATGCTTAATCTCCACATCTCTAATATATCATGAAAATGCTAACAAACAAAATGAAACAAAAGAAAATAGCATCCTAAGTACATAAATATTGACATCTGAGATTCATTTCTGAATTAAGAAGTCCATGGATCTGTTTTCCTGGGACAGCGGGCTCTGGGAATTAAGAAAGAAATACTTTCACTTACTTTCTCTTTCTTGTATTTTCTTGACAACTTGCTAATCTTTGATTATGTGTTTTCTAGAACTACAGTGGGAAGATTCATGATCCTAGGTGTTGGATATTTGTGGTTGGAGCAAACAGCTTGCAGCCATAAAAGCTTGCAACACATTCCCCATGGAAGGAAGTGATGGGTAAAGGACTCTAGCCCAGCCTACCTCACTAGAATGCTCTTTTAACATTTGCGGCCAAACCCTAGAAAAATTACAGAGGAGTGTCTTCTCCCCCCCACCACTTCTGTTATTGATATACATATATATTTTCCTCAGGATATGGGAATAAATGCTTCATCAGGTATATCATTTGGTTGTTCTAGGATCCACTGACCAACATTAGATTTCTAGGTGCCATTTATATATATATTCATATTAAAATCACATCCTAGCATTCACAATGAGCCTGTGCTCACTTGATTCCTAATCCTATGATCTTTTCTACTATGATTTTCTTTCCTCAGAGTTATCAGTAGTCTTTTGATATCTTAAATTAGCAGTCCTCCACTCTTTTCTCAGGATATAAATTTAAAGCTTTTATATTCTAATTACCTTCTTTTCTACAGTCAAAATGTGTTCTGGGATAAGGGGTTCTCAGCCTAATGTTAATAGAATTTTTTAGCTATGGCATCAGAGATTCACAGATCTAAATACTATCTAAAATTTTGTCAAATTTGTGTTTTGGTATATGTATGTGCATTTAATATTACTTTGTAATAGAATCCACAGATTTTATTATATTGTTAACAATTACCACGAACCCTCCTAAGAATTTTAAGTACCAATGATTTAGAAAAAGTACAGCCATGAAAAAGAAATAATAAAAGTGTAGTATAACAAAAACAATAATAATTTCTACCATTTATTGAGTTCTTAACATATTTTAAGTAGTATGCTGGGGGCATTATATACATAATCTAATTAATTTTTGTAATAAATTAGTGAAGGTTTTAAAGAAAGATTAAGAAACTGATTCTCAGAAAGATTAAGTATCTTCCTTAAAGCCTCATGCTAATTAGTGGCAGTGACAGGATTATACAAAGTCCTACCCGCCTAGTGCCTATTTCCTAAGCATATCATACTAATAACCTAATTCATGCATTGGCTAAATGACTTGCACAATTTGATATATTCTCTCTTCTAGGACAGGTGACAGTTATGTATATTAAGCCTAGAACAAAAGTTTTATTTAGCTATTTAGTGAGTGGGCAGTGATTGTCATCTTCAGTTTTACCACTCTCCTCCAAGTTGACCCATACTAAATAGCAGTATTTAGATAAAATTTTGGCCAGATGTCAACATGATTCCAAATTAAATTTTTGTGATCTCATTATAATTAGAAAATTATGTATGTCATTTTTAAGAGTAGCTTTCATTAGGAAGTCATATGAATGTATGTCCAATAGTTGAGACTGTTAAAAATTCATGCAAGGAATTATCTTGGTCATCTTTTCTATGTTGGTTACTTGAAGGGTAATTGGATTATTTGAGAAGGACCAAAACCTATTCCAGGTGAGCCATTTGCTGCATTACTCTGTAAGATTTTTTGATACTCACCTTTTTCAATGATAAAGAATAAAATTATTGAATCAGGTAATCATTTTTTTCCTTTCCTTTCCAATGAAAATGAATTGTCCCGACTTCTGCAATCTCTCTCTCTGTTGCTCACTCTCTCTGTGATCAAATTACTTATTGAAGCAACAACATTATAAAAATTACCTTTTGTTCTTTTAACATCTGAATAGAAGCTTACACTGAATGTGTATCATCTTTCTCTTAAACTATCTGTGTCTGAATATATATGCCAACTAAAATAAGCTCTAAGCACTTTGTAGACACGTTTTGCCTATTTAGTCTGATAAATGACCTCCATAGTAAGTGCTTGCTGCCCTTAATAATTTTCTCCTCTAAGATAAGACCTATAAAAAATAAACTACTTAAATAATTTGAAGTTTTAGTTTGATTTCCTAGATAAAATGTGAGATATTGTATATAGTCTATCTACTTATATTAGAAAAAATTAAGCAAAATAATCTCTTAGAACTCTACTGAGGTGACAAAATGCAATGTATAATTTGAGTCACTTTATCCAGAAATCCTTCAAGGATGAATTAAAATGCTATACAATTTTAACTTAAGGTCCTAAATTTGGAAAGTCTTCAACAATTAGCAATAAAATTAACTCACAATTGAAAATTATTAATATATATGCAAATATCCTAAATTATCTGAGATATTTCCTTAAACATAGTGTCAGGTTCAGTAATTATTTAGATGTATGAAACAAATTTAAAGAAAAACAAGTGGCTTTTGAAATTCACATGTTCTGGTGTATATGCACATGCACATAAGAATATGCTTATGTGTACCACATTATTTCTTGAATTTTTCTGTTTGCTATAAAATTTCATATCATTTTACGCAGTGTCATGCAAAATATTGTAGGATTCATTCAGGGCTGGGCTACATTCTGAAGAAAGGCAATAATCATTGTGTTGATTAAAGAGTTAATGATTGTTAATATGATTGAGATGTAGAATAAAAAGATAAAGAAGTGTTGATTATTTGGTAAAATATAAAACAAACACACCCGCAAATAACAGTACATTTTCCTCCCACTGTATATTTATTGAGGACCTCTTGTCAGATCTTGTGCAGGCAGAAATCATTTGACTATGGAGACAACAGCTGAAGCACTATTTATCTGCAGCAGTGGCAGAGGAATGTCAATTTCTGTAATTATTCTGGAAAATTCAAAAAGCATTGGTTCTATCTGTCTATGCTAAGATGTAATTTATGATATCCATTACATGTAATACTTTGCATCAGCAGTACAAAGAGCAAGATTACTCAGTCAGGGCTGTAAATAGTGAAGACAATGACATCAAGTGCATTGGGGAATAGAGTTTGTCATTGAAAGTGAGGGTCAGGAGAGGATCTAGGCAAGGGCAAATAGATTAGAAAAGAAAGTATGATCATCGAGATAAATGAAGTGTCTTTTATAAGAAACTCTAATCTACTAGAGACTCCACAGTTAATGTATCATTTATATCAAATACAAGGAAGAGAAAATTAGCAAGGGAAAATGATACTGAAATATTCATAGTCAAATTTCTAGCAGTGCTTTATCACCCACATTTGTGGATGAGAGTTAATTTTATGCATTGTTATTACTAAAATTACCTCATGGATAATTATAAATATGTGACTATATCTAAAATAGTTAATATATTATCTGAGTTTTATGAGGTTGTATTTAGATCAATTTAACTTAGTGTGGAGGCTTTCCTAAGATAATTTCTTTTATATGTGGGTAAATTAATGATCTTCTTGATTTATATTTTCTTAAAATAGATGTATCCCCACACAGAAGTATAGGTTGTACACTTGTAATCTTCATTTAGTACTTTAACTAGAGCTAAATTTTTTTTTTCAGCAAACAAGAGTTAAGTCTTGGCTATGCTTGACAGAAAATTTCTATCATCTAAACAAATAAATAAAAATAAAGTTAATTAATTGTATTTGGTATTTAAAAAATATTTAAGTTGCATAAATATACATCATATGCAAGTTTATCAATGTATTTTTAAAGGATTTATGGCCAAAGCTAATATTTGAGCAAGTAATGTCTTCCATAAAGATGTTATTTATTTTTTCATTGTCTAATTTTTCAGAATTGGCTAGGTGGTTGCATGGATATAGGTATTCAGATGGAACACTGAAATTAATTTTTGATTCTATAATTCTGCCTGAAATCACATTGTCCTATTAAATCATCATTAAATAATTAAAACATGCTGTATGGTTTTATTCTTTTCATGTTTTTAACCTAATAATCATGTAATTATGTTATGAACAGATTCTATCCCCCACGGTTGTTGTAGTCTATCAAAGAAATGTTCACATTATACAGCGGAAATAATAGTACACTGAGACCCTTAGGTTATCTTGGTGTTTTCTAATCGTTAAGTTGTTGGAGTTGTCAGTTCCACACTTTGTGAACTTTCAAATAATTATTAATCCTTGGAGCTCAGACACCATTCCCCAGGCATGGAATTCACTGATAACTTTAATGGAGTCTAACATGGTCCCACGGGTTAGAGATGTATAACTCATAAGTCAATGTACCCCAGCAGGTTGTGCAAAGATCACTCTGTAGGTAAAAGTTAAAATAAGTGTTTGATCACGTTCATACATGGAACAAATTAATATGAACCTGAAGGCAATTCTCTTGTGTCTAATTCTTAGTGTTTGGAGAAAAATAATTTAAACATTGTGAAATTCAACAATACAATTTTCCTGAGTTTCACAGGGCAATAGAACTTGGTAAAAATAAAACAGTTTAACTTGTGTTTATATGTATGCCTTCAGTATAAGAGTGTGCAGCTCTTATAAAAATCTACAAAGTGTACCAGAAAGTGTACTTTTACAATAAAAAAGTACAGGATCTAGACTTAATAGTGCAGGATACAGGGTCTGATTGCTGGATTTAATTCCCGACTCAACCGATTTATAACTATGTAAATTTAGTCAATACTTATAAACTCCCTATAAGCCTGCTCACTTAAAAAAAATCTGTGTTATGGATTAATATTCTCCCTTCTGGAACTCTGACCCTAAAGTAAGTCAAAAAATTTGCCCAGATATCATTATTTCTTCTGTAAGATGGCATGTCATCTATATTTTAGTGCTGTGATGAGGATAAAGTAAATTATTATAAATAGAAGGGTTTTGAATTGTGCGATCACTTTGCAATTTTTTTATTCCAGCCAATAAGTGGAAATTCAAATTGACTGGCCCCAGGAGTGCCATTAGTAGCCTTGAGTCAAGGAAAGTTAATTGACCCAATTGGGAATTTGAACCCATTTTTTGGCTTCATTAGCACAATTCTCTTGACAGCTGGGTTAACTGGTCATAGACCCAAGCTGCCAAAAACAGAGCTGCTATGTACTGTAGAAATAAACTGACATATTGAAAACCATTTCTGTAAGAAACAGTTTTAAAGTATTTTACTTCCATATTACCTATCTCATAAGCTGAAATCTATGGTGATTATTGTCAAAGTCACCAAGTGAACAACAGAGTTTTGTAGCCTTGACTATTCTTGTATATAGTTTTAAATAGTTATTAATAATATATTTTTATAAAACATCAACACACCCATCAAAGCACAAAGCATAAGTCTTGTCAGGGAAAGAATAAAAAAAAAACTGATTGAAAAATTTCCAAGCTCAAAGCAATAAGATTTTTGCTTACCCTCTCAAAATTTAAAATTGGATGAACAGAAATAAATTTAATTTTCCAACATTTCACTCCATTAATGGAGATCCATCATACAGAATTTAGCATAAAGAAGATATTTTACATCTCATAAATATTTTATAAAAGAAAAAATAAAATTTCTGAATTATTGCTATAAATAAAATTAGTGGTAGCTACAGCATATTATTTGAAAAATGGAATAATTTTTTTATTGAGATTTTGGTGTCTTTTTTCTCATTTACATTTGTTTGTAAAGTCAGTATTAAAGAGGATAATCAACCCTGGTTTTATTTCTTACATCAAAAATTCTGAATGAAAACAAAAGATGATGAGATAAAATAGATAAATGGTAATATCATCAATTTAAGCAGTGTGCACTAATTTCTATTGTAGTAAAGATACATATATTCTATTTTCTAAGTTGTTTTAAGAGTGTTTACATTTCAAGAGATGGACTGCAAAGAAAATATGCTCTTTTTTAAATTAGTTAAGCAACTTTGAAATTCTATGCCAACATAAGAGTTTTACATAGAATTCCAAATACAATAAGAGCTTATTGACTGGTTAAACTGCATGGTGTTTGACTCAGTGGCTTTGTATGTTTAGGTATGTGAAGAATATTTGGAGAGTATGCAAGCATGGCTGAATTTAAGGAAAATAATTTTCAGCCCTTTAAACCTCCACATGTATTCTTTAAAAACATGATTTGCCTGAGAACATGTCTGAGTTACCAACAGCTCTACAGTTTTGCAAAAGAAAGGCACACTTTGTCAGCATCCCTGCTCTTAGGACAGCGTGATGCTTTGGCTATGGAAACCCATATGATATACAAAATGGGAAGTTTTCTTTAACGATTGATCAAGAATTCATAAATGCACATGAGTTTACTCCCTTGTTATAACCATAATTAAGTAGTGTGAGTAAACAGAGGAAACACACTCAGGCAATTGGCTCTAGCGTTTATTTTCTTAATCACGAGACAAGAGCTCCAAAAAAGCAAGTCCTAAAGACAAAG
Source organism: Pan troglodytes (assembly GCF_028858775.2). Lineage (NCBI taxonomy): Eukaryota > Metazoa > Chordata > Mammalia > Primates > Hominidae > Pan > Pan troglodytes. The sequence goes on from NC_072406.2 coordinate 68,188,227, forward strand.
CCATCAAAACAAAACTCTGCTCACTGAATCTTTGTTTCTTAACCACATCCACAATCTTCTCACACACTTCTCAATGGGTGAAGCCTGATTTGCAGGGGGGAGTGGGGGTGGGGGTTGGGATTATTGATTGACTTTCTCTGAAGTCCCAGTTTTAAAATAAAAATAACCCAAAATAAAAATTTTGGGAACATTTACTACATGCCAGGTCCCCTACTAAGCCATTTACAAAGATTTACAATTATTCTATGAGAAAAATATTATAATCCTCATTTTACAGCTGACTGAGTCACAAAAAGTGAAGGAATTATTTTAAAAATAGCATAAGAAGTAGGTGACTAAGTAAGTGTTCAAATCAACTCGGCATGAGAGTTGTTATTTTGCATTTTATGTAACCCAAGAACTCATTGATAGTAGCATCTCTGATAAATAAATATCAGTAAGAATGAGCATGGATTATGCTTAGGAGCCTTTTAAAACTTTATAGTCTATGAAAGGCCATATATTTTCTTAAGTAAATAGCCTTTTACGATTACCAGGACATCACAAAAAAAACATACAATATTAATGTCAAAATGTTAATTCTCTGTATATTGACAACGATAGCTATTTTATTTATACCTATATAATCATTAAGTAGTCATGGTAGATGCCTGTCTACTTAAATTGTGGCTTTTTAAAATGGAAATCTATTCTGCTATGAATCTTCACATAGAATCATGTATCACTTAACGATGGGAATACCTTCTGAGAAATGAGTCAGGCAATTTCCTGGTTGTGAACATCAGAATGTATTTATACCAAACTAGATGGTGTAGCCTCCCTATACCTGGGATATACAGGAGAGCTTATTTCTCTCAGGCTACAAACCTGTACAGCATGTTACTGTACTCAACACTATAGGCAACTTTAACATAATGGTATTTGCATATCTAAATATATCTAAACATAGAAAAGGCACAGTAAACATATAATTTAAAATATTAAAAAATGGTAGACCTCTATAGGACACTTACCATAAATGGAACTTGGAGGACTGGAAGTTGCTCCGGGTGAGTTAGTGAGTGAGTGGTGAGTGAATGTGAAGCCTAGGACATTATTGCATACTACTGAAGACTTTATGAACACTGCACTCTTAGACTACACTAAATTTATTTTTAAAATTTTCTTTCTCCAATAATAAATTAACCTTAGTTTACTATAACTTTTTACTTTATAAACTTTTTAAACTTTTTGACTCTTTCATAATAACACTTATTTAAAACACAAACACATTGTATAGCTGCACAAAAAATATTTTCTTTCTTTATATCATTATTGTATAAGCTCTTTTCTATTACAAAATTATTAATTTTTTATATTTAAATTTTTTTGTTAAAAACTATGACACAAACACATTAGCCTAGACCTATGTAGCTTCAGGATCATCAATATCGCTGTCGTTTGCCTCCACATTTTGTCCCACTGGAAGATTGGCAATAATGAGCATGAAAAAGTCATCTTTTATGATAACAATGCCTTCTGGAATACTACCTGAAGGGTCTACCTGGGACTGTTCTAGAGTTAATTTGCACACACACACACACACACACACATATGTACAAGTAATACACTCTGAGATAATGACAAGAAGTGTAGTATAGTAAATACATCAACCAGTAACATAGTTGGTTATTATCATTACTAAGTATTATGTACTCTATACAATTGTATGTTCTATACTTTTATAATACTGGCAGTACACTAGATTTGTTTGTGCCAATATCACCACAAACAGGTGACTAATGCTTGGCACTATAACTTTAGTAGCCACTGGACAGTAGGAATTATTAATTTCCATTGTAATCTCATGGAGACACTGTGGTATATGCAGTTAGTCATTGACCGAAATCATGTTATGCAGTACATGACAATGTAAGTATTTGGGTAGGCATACATTTTTATTTCTCATGGATAAATATCTAGAATTGAAAGCTCTGGGTTGTATAGGTAGCTATTTGCATACCTTTATAAGTAATGTAAATGATTTCAAACGTTTTCCGAAATAATTTCACTATCTTAAACTCCCTCTCCTACCGAAGCTGCATGAGTGTTCTGGTTATCCAAATCCACACCACTGCTTGGTTATCTCAATGTTTTTACTGTTAGATACCATAGTGTATATATAGCTATGTGTTATGCTAATTTTAATTTGTATTTTTCAGAAGAATAATTTTTGAGCTTATTTTACATGTTCATTGGAAATTTATTTAATTATGTAAATTGTTCAAAACTTTTGACCATTTTATTTGGTTGTTGTCCTATTACTATTAAGTTATAAGAGTTTTAATTTATTCTTATACAAGTCAGAAACATCTGTTTTCAATATGTTATCCAAAGTCTGAAGAGTCTTTTTCCCCTTGTTTCTCTTTAAGAACAAAAAGTTTTTGATTTGGCAAAATGAATATTCTTACTGTTCATGCTTCTTCTGATCTTTCTCTTCCTTCAATGTTATGTAGATATTCTCGTAGTCCTTTAACAAATGTCTTAGTTTCACTTTTATGTTTGAATATGCCATGATCCATTTCCCCAGTTAAGTTTTCATATGGCAGGTTATGCTCAAGTCCATTTCCCTCCCCCATAAAAATATAAAAGATTTTAGCATCATTTGTGAGAAACACTGTCCTCTACTACACTTAATATTCTTGGAGTCTTGGCCAAAAATCATTCGAACATTGATATGGTTAGGCTTTGTGTCTCCACACAGATCTCATCTTGAATTATAATCAACATAATCTCCATAATTCCCACTTGTCAAGGGGGAGACCAGGTGGAGGTAATTGAATCATAGGGGTGGTTCCCCATGTTGTTCTCCTGTTGGTGAGTGAGTTCTCACAAGATCTGATAGTTTTACAAGGGGCTCTTCCCACTTTGCTCGTCACTTCTCCTTCCTGCCACTTTGTGAAGAAGTTGCCTTGCTTCCCCTTCACTTTCTGCCATGATTGTAAGTTTTCTGAAGCCTCCCCAGCTAGGCAGAACTGTGAGTAAATTAAACCTCTTTGCTTTATAAATTACCCAGTCCCAGGCAGTTCTTTATAGCAGTGTAAAACAGACTAATACAGTAAATTGGTACCAGAAGTGAGGCGCTGATATAAAGATATCCAAAAATGTGGAAGCAACTTTGGAACTAAGTAACAGGCAGAGGATGGAACAGTTTGGAGGGCTCAGAAGAAGACAGGAAGATGTGGGAAAGTTTGGAACTTCCCAGAGACTTGCTGAATGGCTTTGACCAAAATGATGATGGTGATATGAACAATGTAATCCAGGCTAAGGTGTTTCAGGTGAATATAAAGAACTTGTTGGGAACTGGAATAAAAGTGGTTCTTGCTATGCTTCTGAAAAGAGACTGGTGGCACTTTGTCCCTGCCCTGGAGATCTATGGAACTTTGAACTTGAGAGAGATGATGTAGAGTATCTGGCAGAAGAAATTTCTAAGCAGCAAAGTGTTCAAGAATGACTTGGCTTTCTTAAAAACATTCAGTTTTATGCATTCACACAGAAATGGTTTGGAATTGGAACTTCAGTTTAAAGGGTAAGCAGAGCATAAAGGTTTGGAAAATTTGCAGCCTGACAATGTGATAGAAAAGAAAAACCCATTTTCTGAGAAGAAATTCAAGCTGGATGCAGAAATTTGCATATGTAATGAGTTGTCAAATGTTAATTGCAAAGATAATGGGGAAAATATCTCCAAGACATGTCAGAGGTCTTCATGGCAGCCCCTCCCATCACAGGCCCAGAGGCCTAGGAGGAAAAAATAGTTTCCTGGTCCAGGCCCAGGGCCTTGCTACTTTGTGTAGTCTTGGGACTTGGTGCCCTGCATTCTAGTTGTGGCTAAAAGGGGTCAACATACAGCTCAAGCCATTGCTTCAGAAGATGCAAGCCCTAAGCCTTGACAGCTTACACATGGTATTGGGCCTACAGGTGCACAGAAGTCAAGAGTGAGGTTTGGGAACCTCTGTCTAGATTTCAAAGGATGTATGGAAATGCTTGGATGTCCAGGCAGAAGTTTGCAGCAGGGGTGGAGTCCTTATGTCCTTATGGAGAACCTCTGCTAGGGAAGTGCAGAAAGGAAATGTGGGGTCAGAGGCCCCACACATAGTCCCCACTGGGGCACTGCCTAGTGAAGTGTGAGAAGAGGACCACCGTCCTCCAGATCCCAGAATGGTAGATCCACTGGCAGTTTGCACCATGCTGCTGGAAATGTGGCAGACACTCAATGCCAGCCCATGAAAGCAGCCAAGAAGGGGAATGTACCCTGCAAAGCCACAGGGACAGAGCTTCCCAAGGCCATGGGAAGCCATTTCTTGCATCAGGAAGCGTGACCTGAATGTGAGACATTGAATCAAAGGTGATTACTTCAGAGCTTTAAGATTTGACGGTCCCACAGGATTTTGGATTTGCATAAGGCCTGTAGCCCCTTTGTTTTGGCCAATTTCTCCCATTTGAAATGGGTGTATTTACCCAATGCCTGCACCCCCACTGTATCTAGGAAGTAACTAACTTGCTTTTGATTTTACAGGCTCATAGGCAGAATGGACTTGACTTGTCTCAGATGAAACTTGGGACTTGGACTTTTTGGTCAATGCTGGAATAATTTAAGACTTTGGCAGACTGTTGGGAAGGCATGATTGGTTTTGAAATGTGAAAGGAACATGAGATTCGGGAGAGACTGGGGCAGAATGATGGATTATAATCCCCATAATCCTTATAATCCCCACCTGTCAGGGGAGAGACCAGGTGAAGTTAATTGAACCATGGAGGTAATTGAATCACCCCATGCTGTTCTTGTGATCACAAGATCTAATAGTTTCATAAGGGACTCTTTCCTTTTTGCTTGGCACTTTTTCTTCATGTTGCCTTGTGAAGAAGGTGCCTTGTTTCTCCTTTGTCTTCCACCATGATTGTAAGTTTCCTGAGGCTTCCCCATCCATGCTGAACTGTGAGTCAATTACATCTCTTTTCTTTATAAATTACCCAGTCTCAGGAAGTTCTTTATAGCAGAGTGAAAACAGACAATACAAACATATGTGTGAGATGTACTTTTCGACTTAAAAAAATTATTTTGCTTTTATATATATTCATTCTTACTCTAGTAACACATTGTCTTGATTATACTATTTTAAAACCCGTTCATATTTATTTTGCTATGGTTCTTTGTCTAGATTGTTTTTGAAATTAAGTGATCCTTGCATTTCTGTACAAATTCTAGAATAAATTGTACAATTTCTGCCAAACACATGCTACATTCTAATTTGAATTCTTTAAATGTATAAATTAGTTTGGGATAAGTTGATATCTAAACCATATTGAATACAAATATGACATAAAAAATCTATGCATTAATACTTTAAAGGAAGAAAATGAAAATAAATGCAATTCCAGTTATAATTAATAGTGCATTTTAATTTTGGAAAAGTAGATAAATAATAGATAAAAATTGAATTAGATATTTAGTTTACATATCTATGATATATGCAAAATATATGTATTAAAAAATCAATCATGCTATATTATTTTTAAATGAGTGTTTTCATATGAGTGCTATAAACATCTAAATATGACCATATTAGAAAATATAGATCTATCTTTTTTATGTTCGTGCCTGCACATTTTTTAATTATATTTATACACCATCATTGATTCATTTTAGAACATTCAGAATGCTTCTATTTTTTCTCTTTTCCTACATAAAAAACCTATAATAAAAATTATTGTTTGGAAACATGATTTAAAAAAGAAATTTGATATATCAATCTACTTATAGCAATAGGATAAATTCTTAAAAGTGTATTTCCTAGATTAGTATATTTTACTTTTTCATGTGCACATTAAAAAATACCAAACACACTTCATAAATACTGGCACAAGTTAGATTTTCACAGCAATATATAAGAGGGACCATTTCCATAAATACCTGGAAACTTTAAGTATTATCAGAGTTTTCCAGCTTTTTGCATTACTTTTCAAATTACTTTAGTTATGATTTATTGATAAAGTTGTGAAGGACTTATTCCAATGTACTAAGACCTAACAGATATGTAGTGATTACTTTAAGGTTTTTAATGTTTATATGAGGCCAGAAATGTATAAATTCTGAAAGTAGACTTTAAAAATAATTATATGATTCATTTGTCTTCCATGGCAAACGAATCACATAATTAAATATATCTGAGTACTTTTATGTTTGCCAAGTACTGTTTGAACATTACAGTGAATTTTGTGAAGAATGAAGAGAAAAACAACATTTTTCATAGAACTAATCCTCAACTTACGAGTGTTGGGCATGTAATAACCTAATAAAAAGTGTTATAAGAAAATTATCAACTATTTTATTCATATTCAAGAAATATTTATTTAGCACTTATTCTGCTTAGGATATATCATTGAATAAAGATGAGAAAATTTCCATCATTGTGGACCTCATATTCTGTAAATAACTACATAACAAATAAGTACAACTTATTATATGTTATTTACTTGAAAGTTTATAAAACAATAGTCCAGAATTTGGGGAATTAGATGGCATTGATAGGTATGGCACAGAGAATTATGATGGAGGATTATGGCAGAATGATGAGCAATTACAAAATAAGTGATATATAAGCTGAGATTTAAATGACAAAAAAGAAAACATTAATTTGAAGATATGCAGTCAGGAAGAATAAATAGTGCAAAGGCACCACAGCAGGAATGAAGTGGACATATTTGAAGTAGAAATAAATAGAAGGCCCATATGCTAGGAGCTTAGAGGCAATAAAAGAATCACAGAAGCTGATGTGTTTGAGAAGCAGATATGGGCTATAAACATCAGCAAGAGAGATATATAAAGAATAGCTCATTCTTTCTGATCATGTAATATATCATCTAAAAAAACTAAATTTCCTTAATCTTCATAAATATCCATATAATTTCATTTTTGTGTATGCCTGTGTATGTGTTTCTGGAAACAATCACACAGTGACATGAATAACAGTTCTGAGTTCATGTTATTATTTTATTCCACTGACATTTTAATAAGATTGGCTAAATTTTCCGAATTGTTCCAAAAGAGATGTCATGAGCACGTCCATTTGATTTGTTATACCCAGTGGTGGCCAGAAAGAATTAAGATATATGCCAGGGAAGTTGTAACATTGGATGAGAGAAGCAGGTCACAATGTGTCTGAGAAGGAAATGATATAAAGAGAGGGTGGCATGTTACTGAAATGCCAAGAGCAATGCTGTGGCAAAATGTGAATTGAGGTAAGACTCAGTCCACAAATTTTGATGTGCATAGACATAACTTCTTTTATACTTATTTAACTCAATTTAATTTCTGTTATGTCTTTATTTCACCTAAGGAAAATAAATTAAATGTGATCCCTTTCTATTATCTCCTATTTTAATTATGTTGCATGGATTGAGAGAAGAGAGATTATTTTGCCTTCTTTATCATCTGTCTATGCTGCCAATTCTCATTCCCATTAGCTGGTGTTGTCCTCAACTATCAGTGCCACACAAGTTGCCAGTGAGTTTCCCTCTGCAATCTATTTTAGATCTGCATTCTTTCTCCCCTACATTCATATCAATAATAGGAGTATCATATTCATTCCACTCTTAAGCAGGTCTGTCAGTTTTGGAGATATAGTCTTCCACTTTTTTCTCTTTCCTATTTCTTGCAGTTGGATCTGGGAAGCATGAAGTAACACTGCTCTGCCCTGACATTTCTTAATGTACATGGCTATTTCTTGATGTTGCTATCTTCTTTCTAGGGTTTAACAACTTCAGAAAACTTTCTTAGGGTTCAGAGCAAGTTTATTTGTTTATTTTTTTAAGCCCCTGTTTCCAGGAAGCCGTCAATACATGTTAATTTGTTTTCCCTCTTATTTTTCTATCCCCAATTACATTCACCCCAGAAAAATAGTTTCTATTTTTTTTTTATTTTTCGGGTCTCAAGAATAAGACACTGCTCATCTATTAATCTTTTTTCAAAATTATTTTCAGTGTTATGAATCCTTATGAAAAATTTAAGCTGTTTTTTGGGTTTTTCTGCCCACTGCTTTTACATCCCTCCCATAAGTGAATGAACACAGCAGAAATGTCATCTGATTTGGTGATGGTAGTACATGTGCATGCGTTTGTGTTTGTGTGTGTGTGTGTGTGTGTGTGTGTGTGTGTGTGTGTGTGTTAGAGGGGGTGTTTAAGCCCAGGATAGATCAAAGGACCCAAAATACAGAATCTAAGACAAGAAAATATGTTTATCTTTCAAATCGCTATGCTGCTACTAATTAATAACTTGGCAAATTGAGATCCTAGGCTAGAACAGAAGATTGAAGAATTTTGTCTCAGAGGCAACTTGAATTAGCAAAACATTTAAGTACTCTCCTATATATGCCTTTCAAACACTTGCTACACTTGGCCCACAAAACACAATGATTTTAAAAATTTTGCTTTCATGTAAATTCATTCATTTGAGAAGTCCTTTGAGACTTTAGAATAAAGTCTAAGGAAAAAGGCAAAAAACAAAAAGCATAGCTAAACTTTTAAAAATCCAGTTAAGAGTTTTATTAATTTTAAGATAAAGAATATAAGACCCCCATTTTTGCTCACCATTCATGTAATACATTATAGTAATTTGTAAGAAATCGTTTTGTGAATAATGATAATTTTAAGAACTTCCAAGAACAATGTAGTGAGATGAAAGCCCGTGGAAAAGAAGTTTTCTTTTATGTCTGAGGGTTTGCGTTTACCTTTTAATTAACTTGTCTATATAAAAACTTTTCATAACAATGAAATCAAGTATGGAAAGAATCTTTAGCTTATCCCTTACCTCTCATTGAACACATCACGGAAAAGTCTTTGGGTGCCATTAGCTATTATATACGTCTTTAATATTATAGAACAAAAAAATGAGTATTAGAGCTAATTTAAACAATTTACAAGGGAAAGATAAAAATTTCCTTGTTAAATATAATTGATAGAACAAACCTAATCTGAAAAGTTAACAAGCACTCCAAAACTACTGAATCAAGTAAAGAGTGATACACCTAATATAATTATGTGTAGTTAGAAGCCATATTCTTTTTATATATTAAAATCCAGATTTCATTATGGCAGACAAAATCTGAATTGAAGACATTGAAGATTATATTATGTGATATCTGAATAAAGGTTTTTAATTGATTCACAATTCACGTTCATTTTTGTAGTTAAACAGTATTTTTATGAAGTATTTGTTTTGAAAAATCACTATAAATTTTACTTTGCTTACTAAATATTATTTGGGTACCTAATGTGTGAAAAAAATTTGCTTTTATTACATTGTCTATTCAATACTAATGACTAATTTTTTAAGCAAAGTAGAACTTTCATTCCAAATTTGTTGTTCTCAGTATATGTGTTTAATATCACGCATTTGCTCTTCTTGATCGAATTCAACTGATGTCCAACTTCCTCTTTACAAAAATGTTATTATCTGTTTCCCATTAGTTGCCTATTTTCAGTACAGCCAATGCAATTACTTTTTAGTTTATTTGCAGATCAGACAACAGTTAGGTTTAGATATGAATAAGTGATCAAGGCTTTGCTGCGATTAAGTTCCAGTCATGTCTCCCTCCCTGTTTTATTTTGTTTCTTTTTGTTCTATTTTCTTGTATCACTGTGATAAGGGAAAAAGCCTTATAAAATATGATCTCATATTTGAATATCCAAAATACCTTAAGCATACAAAGAAACAAATAGATTTCTCAACCAATGAAGAAACTTATTTCCTCTCTCATGAATAAAGCAGTCAATTCACGAGGCTATTAGGATCCAAAGAATGCATTACTATTTACAATGCTTATCTCTTACCACTTCAAGCCTGGTTCTGAGTTAAATACAACTCTGGAGTGACTGCAGGCATTAAATATCCTGCTCTGTGCTTTGAAATATAGTGACTCTGACCATGCTGATCTTTAAGGTCAAAAAAATGTGTGCTTTAAAGTGTGATAAACATAATCTCTGTTAGGTTTTATTGATCTGAAAATATCATGGTGGAGCTCTACCTTATTGCATTGCATCAAAGTTTACATGGCCTTAAACTCTGATATCCCATAAGGAAGAGCACACAATGTTTTATGCACTAAGGAATATGAGATAAAATGAAAAAAGAAAAAAAAGGAAAAACAGGAATTACACTGAGACACCTTGCAGTAACTTATTTTGCTCACATCTTCATGGCTTTGTCATTTTTCCTGTTTTAGTGTACTGTATTGTGTGTTTATTGCTAAATATTTTTAGAAGAACAAATATTTCAAAAGATTAAATATGCATCTCTAATTTAGTCATCTTTAAATTTCCTCAAGCAGCTTTCAAACAAAGTACAAACTTATTTTCATATTTTGATACAGTAAAACTTTAAGCTGTTGGTCTCTGCCTGTGTTTTCAGTATTGTTTCTTTCATCTTCTTTTTTTTTTTTTTTTTTGAGATACTAAGTTAAAAACTATTATTCTTTGGTTCTTTTTTATTGATAGGTAAGAATTGTACATACTTATGGGGTACATATGATATTTTGCTATGTGCATACAGTGTATAATCTTCCTACTATGCTCTCATGTCCATTTTATATATTTTTTATGTTTTTGAGACAGCTGTCACCAGGGCTGCGGTGCAGTGGCAGGATCTCGGCTCACTTCAGCCTCCTCCTCCCAGGCTCAAGTGACTCTTGTACCTCAGCCTCCTGAGTAGCTGGGATTACAGGTGTGCACCACAACGCCCAGCTAACTTTTTTGTATTTTTAGAGATGGGCTTTCACAACATTGGCCAGGCTGATCTCGAACTCCTGGTCTCAAGTGATCCGCCCACCTCAGACTCCCAAAATTCTGGAATTACAGGCATGAGCCCCCAAGCCCGGCCTCTCATGTCCATTTTAGAATGTGGTTATTCCAACACCTAAGGTTAAACAAAGGTGTTAGATATTCCTCTTTTCTTTTATCGTCTACGGATTTCTCTTAGCTTCAAGCCCTGTTCCCCTTATTTCTGACCTAGATAATGCCTAATCATTTAGTCTACTCCACTTAGAAACACTTCTCGAATCCTCCCTCTCTCACCTCAAACTGAGTTAGGTGACTATCCTCTGAACCCCATTACGATGTTCTAATATTCTCTATATTATTACATTTCTTTTTTGTAATACATATTGCATGGGTCACAGAAGCTTTTGAGACTAGGGTTGGTGCCTTGGTTATTTGTGTCAAGAGTCAAAGATGTATCTCATGAGTCTGTGCTGAAAGAGAAAATTAAACAACTAGGTTCTGATATGTAGCAAAACATCTCAGGGATCAGAATCTTCTCTGGACTGAAGTCTGAGTAGTTTAGTCTAACAAATTGATTATAGAGAGGTTCAGCCTCAGAAAAGAATCATAAGCTGGAGAAGCCAAAAATTAGTGTACAGTAGACCAAATTACATCTTTGTCCATTAAAATCCTTTCTGAATTGTGTTGATTATTCAAAATTGAATCTATTTTCCAAGATAACAAAACACCTAGATGGAAAATGGGGCTGAATGTGATATATCAAACATAGATTTAAAAATTTTTACTAAAAATTTTGGTAGTTTTAAGGGAGTTTCTCATTCTTTTCTGCTTTCTAAAATTATCTATTACCACTACTATTACACATATGTGTTCAAAAAGTTTGGAGGATTGTTCAGATATAGCAGATTTAAAATATTTGAATATGGTCATGCTTTGCAGCTGGCTTGTAATTAAAGCAGAGAAATACGTGATGACATTTACACAAGAGAAATAATGAATTAAACTCCTAGGTCCTCTTAGAAACAAAACAATGCCAAATTTCAATAAAGGCATGAGGAAGGAAATGACACAGCATTTTAGAGATTTAACTAACTAGAGATTCCTTATAAGCTGAAACCACAATTATTTTATCTTCTAATGAACTGCAGTGGCATTTTGTATGACATTATTTGTTATGCATACAATCATTGGTTCGTTCAATGCATATTTATGAGCATCTACTAAGTAGTAGAGACCTTGTTAGCTACTAGGTCTAGAGAATAGTTATGGAAACTCCCCTATAAGACACAGAAAAATAACTGAACAATTGCAAGAGTCTCTAAGTACTTTAGAAGGGAAATAACAATGTATACGTAGGTTACATGGGAGTGTTGGTGGGGTGCGGTCACAAAGATTATGGAGAAAATAAAGTTTATGCTGAGACTTGAAATATTTGTATGAAGAGTTAGTAAATAGGAGGTAAGGTAATTAGAGAATAATATTTTCAGAGAGGCAACAACCATGCATCCAGCAAGAGAGTCTTGTTCTAGGAAGTAAAAATCAAAAGGACAGCATAGCTCTAACATAGAATGCAGGGAAGCGAAAACAAGGAGGAATGATGGTACAGGGATGAGCAGTTCAGACTTTCAGAAGAATGCTCTAACCACAGTATGGAAATGGATGGTATGGTAGGTAGATAAATTGAAATGTTTTTGCAATAATACTGGCCAGAGATGCCAACCTAAAGTACAATAGTGATGATTATATAAAAATTAGTAGTCTGATTTAAAAAGAAAAAAAAAACTATCTAGAGCGTAGGTGCTACCAGTTTTCCTAATTAAATGAGATTCTTAGGGATCACTGTAAAAATAGTTTAACTGGAGTGATGGGGCAGAAAGTAAATAATAATAGATTGAGTAATGACTTTAACGTGGGTAATTCAACTTGAAATACATACAAAATGTTTGGTTAGAAAGGGAAAATAAATGTAATAATTTTGCAACAGGGGACAGAAAGGAGGAAATTTGAGCATGGTTCCATGCTTAGAAAGGCAGTACAGAGAGAAAGAAGTTGAAGACAGAGCAGGAGATAGGATTGGCACTGAAGTGCTCTTCTTAATGAGGCAAATGTGGTTGGCTTCAGAGCAAAAATAGAAGCATTAGCTTTGTATAGGAATGGGGACTTTTAATTTCACAGTAAGAGAAAGATAATTTTCTTGAAATTTATGGCATGAATTTGAAGGCGAGTTAAATTTTAAGGCTGATATTTAAATGGATCCAAAATTTGTGGAAATACAATATACCTAGGGAGCTGAGGAGCTGAAGCTATAAACTATCAAAAATAACCTGAAAGAAAAATCTTTTTTTTTTCTTTTTTTTTTGGTGGCCATTAACTTAACTTTAGGCTTTTGGGCATATGCTAATCAGAGCTTCCAAAAAGCTACATACGTGTTTCACTTTTCATTAGATGAATGAGGATATTTTAAGAAATTGAAAGATAATTTATTTTAAAGTTGTGAGTAAATTCTCTTTAAAAAATTCACCTGATTATTAAATAACTTAAAGTTTATTTTTAAAAGCTTGTAACTTTTTATGAATCTTCGAGTAGACAGTTCCTAAAACTTTAACTCAGATATTAAAGGGATGCGTATTAAATGGTTTGATTTTCAGTTTTTCAGTTTTGCAGCATGGAACACTGTTGAAATACCCATATCAACCTGATTTTTTTAACCTAACTCAGGTGTCCTTTGACATCTCCTAAATGTTGGGGGCTGGGGGTCAGAGTCAGTTATCTGGCTTCTGTTTTGTTGATTGCTTAGATTTGTTCCTGTTGTCAAAACTGTCGCCCCCAAAATTGATGTGGCACATGCTCATGCATAAGATGGTAAAATGAGTACATCCTTGTACTTGCATTTGTTTTCAACATCGCCAAGGTGCTATGGGAAATTAAAGTAACAAAATTAGAAAAAAAAAAAAAATATTCAAAAGCAAAAAATAGAAGTGAAACAACATGCAAAAGGCAGTCAGTAAAGGACTCAGTTACCTCTTGAGTTTGAAGAACAAACTGATGAGGTAACAAATTAAGAACAAATTGAGAAGTAGAGAGAACAAATTGAGAAGTAGAGAGAACAAATTTTCCCACCTAGGGGAAACAAACCTGAGGAAGGGATTTGCCAGTAGAAGAGATAGCTAAAATGGATCGAAGGAGAAATTTACAGACTACAGGGAATAGAGAGGTTAGGGAATTGGAAGCCAACGTTCTGTTTGATGGGCTATCTAAACAATTAAATCATGGAAGAAAATTGTAAAGAGAATAAATTGGTGGCAACAGATTCAATGAGAGAGATAAATACACAGAATAGCTATAGTGACAGAAATCCAGTGCTATAAAGGTAGGATATCCAAGGTCTTTGCCTCAAAATAGCATTAGGGTTACTCAAAGATAAAGAAAGAATGATATCAGATTGGCTTTGGTATAACAGAGAAAACTCTTCCCTTTTATCATCCTGAGATGTGTGTAAAAAAAATGAAATAATGAGTTGCCTCAAAATCAAATAGCTGTTTAATCTGGTGTATCAAAAAGAATCCCTCCAAAAATAAGACTGTTTTTCTTATTGCTACATCTCTTCTCTTCCCTCTCCCCAGTTTTTATCTCCCCATTAATGTTAAGCATGATAATAATTTTAATTCTACATCACAAAAATATCTCCACTTTTATGTAAGTGGTTGTGGCATACCATACCAGTTAAAGTATTACCAGCAACTGGCAACTAAGGTTTCTTCTACATAATTTTTTAGTGTTTTTTACATAGCACTTTACTACATTCTGAGAGGCATACAAATTAATATTTTGAGCTAATAATTTTACCAACATTTAAGAATAAAATATATTTTGGTTAGAAATTTTAGTCTAAAACTCCACACCCCCCCCAAAACACAAACACACAAACAGACAGACAGACACACACACACGCACACACACACTTCTGGAACAAAAATCCTTCAAGCAAAACTGACTTCATCATGGAGCCAGTGTCTATCTGTGCCAATGTAAATTGATTTATTGATTCTTATAATATTTTCTTTTGAAAAAGACCTATGCTGAGTTAAATTAGGAAATGACATTTAAAACTGGCTGTTAGATGTCAGAGAATATCTCTAAAATTGTCTCATGATTAGAAGCTTTAATTCCTCCAAATTTAAATCTATAATACTCATGGAATCATTTTAAACTCCAAACAAATCTTTATAAAGCAAGGAAACATGCTGGTTATAACGCTTAGTTAAGAAAGCTCTGCTGCATAAATCTATAACAGGTTTTTCATTTGAGGTGAGCTAACACCCACTTCTGATTGCAGGACTGTTAGATACAAGATTACATTCTTACCCTTGTAAATAAAGCAGATTAGAATGGTATAGTTTCCCCTTACTCCAGACAGTGGCAAAGGACTGGATTTATGTTGTGCTATTTTGGGTGTGTTACAGGCTTTGTCACAGGAATTAGGTTTTAGAATTGTATGGCTTCATTTGTTTCTTGACAGGTAATATTAAACTGTATACTTTTTATCTTTCTTAAACGTTGTGTAATTTCTCTGCATGGTCATCCAGATTTTTCTCTTTATGCGCTCAGAAGCCAATGACAAAACAGATGAAACAAAAGATAATATTTGGAATTGATAATTTGCCAAAGGCAGGCAACTTAGGCCTGTAATTTCCAGGGCATTCTGTGCTTTCTGACTTTGATTTATTTCCCTTGAAACTCAAGTATCACAAGGAAAACAGAGAGTCATCAGTGAATGGAAAAATAATATTTTCTATTGATGGTTTGTTTATCCCACTTTATTTACAAAATGTTTTGTCAGTGAGATGATTTTAAGTTACCACACAAAAAATAAGAGTAATTCTTTACCAGGCAGCAAATACCTGTGAAATAATCAGGAATATTTAATTTTTATTTTTGACACATAATAATTGTACATATTTATGGGGTACGTCATGATGTTTCAATACATAGAATGTATAGTGAGCAGATCAGGGTAATTAGCATATCTATCATCTCAAACACTTATCATTTTTTTCTTGTGGGAACATTTATTTTCCTTTCTTCTAGCTATTTGAAAATATATAACATATTATTATTCACTGTAGTAATCTTACAGTGCTTTCCATTTAGATAGAAATAAGTTCTAGAGTTCTATAGCAATATTTTTTAATAAACAGGAAGATTTTATAACCTCTGTCAAATATTATCTATTAATTAGTAAATACTAGTTTTAAAAAATAATTAACAGGCATGGCCCCAGCAGTTACAATCCCTTTAATATCATATATCTGGCAAAGATGTAGTCTGTATATGGTCTGATATGAACAAAATTACTACTAACTGCCTATTCAGCCTTAGGATTCCTGATAAAGCTGAATAAACTCCAAAAATATAAAGTCTTTGGAGGACAGGATTTTATTAATACATGCTGTCCCTAGATACCTGCTGCAGTCACTTTAAATTTGCACCTACCCAGTGTCATGAGACTAATCCAGATGACAGCCTAAGAAGCCTTTCAGTTCTCTGATATTTTGTTTCAGTGCCGCCAGTGATGCATCTCCAACTCTGAGCACTATTTTCCCTTTATTCAAGTACTATAGCTGTAAGGTGAAGATAGTTAAATCAGCCACTTGCCTTGCAGGTACATGTTAGTGAGATACAAACTTGCAGTGCACTGTATTCATTAAGTGCTTCATTGTTAAAGATCTCATCATTTGACACAGTGTGTTTCATTCACAGTATCTTATTACTTTGTCTTAAAGACTTTAAGCCGAGGAAAAAGTGATTTGAAAGTAAATAGTTTGCTTTGAAAAATGTACTGAGAGGACGAATAAATAGTTTAATGTTGCACATAAATGTCTGGATACATTTTTGGGGAATCTGGGTCCCTATAATATAATGTTTTAATTAAGCCAATTTGATTTGTTTTCTTCTGATTGGTTGGCCTTTTTATCATTACAAAAAGTTTTTCTTTATCTCCACTAACAATTTTCTTTTTAAAGTCTTTTTTATTGTGGTAAGACATATCACATACAATTTCCTATTTTAACCATTTTTACGTATAAAGTTAGTGACATTAGTTTTATTTACTATGTTATGTGGTCATTGCAACTATTAGTTTCCAAAATTTTTCATCATACTAAACAAACTCTACAGCCATTGTGTAATAACTCCATTTTTCTCTTGCCCAAGTCACTGGTGAACTTTAATATTTCTGAATTTCACTGTTCTAGATATTTCATATAAGTTGAATCAAAATATTTCTCCTTTATTTTGTGCTTCGTTTCACTTAGCACAATGGTGTCAAATTTCATGTATGTTTTCAGCATGTATATAGGCTTCATTCCTTCTTATGAGTGACTGATATGCCATTGCAGGTATATGTCATATTTATTTATCCATTTATCTATTGACGGACACTTGGATTCTTTCTACTTTTTGGCTACTGTGAATACCCAATGAACATTGTTATTCAACTATTTGTTGGAGTCACTTTTCAATCATTTTATGTAAAGTATATGCCTGGGAATAGAATTACTGGGTCATATGGTAATTCTATATTTCAATTTTGAGGAACTTCTAAATTATATTAATATTTCACAGTAGCTGCACAAATTAACATTTTTAGCAGAAATCTATGAGAGTTCCTATTTTTCCACATCTTTGCTAACTCTTGCTATTTTCTGCTTTGTTTCTTTGTTTTTAATATAGCCATTCTATTAAGTATGAAGTGGTAACTAAATGATTTGACTTCACTTTCCCTAAAGGATTAATAATGTTGAACATTTTATATTCTTATTGGCCATTTCAGTGTGTTATTTGGAGATATGTCTATTTCAAGTCCTTTGCCCCTTTTATAAATGGGGTTGTTCATTTTCTTGATAATGTCATTTGATATACAGAAGTATTCAATTTCAATGAAGAAAATTTACCTATTTTTCTTTCTCTTATTACTTATGTTTTTAATGTCATATGTAAGAATTAATTGCCAATTCCAAAGTCATGAAGATTCACCTCTATATTCCCTTCTGAGAAGATTTATGTTGTCGTTGTTGTTATCATTTTAATCCATTCTTTCAATATCTGTCTTTTGATTAGAGTTTAATCCACACACATTTAAAGTAATTATGGATAGAAAGAATCAACTTCTGTTATTTAGCTGCTTCATGTATGTTTTATAACTGTTTTGCCCTTATTTTCTTCATTGCTTCTTCCTTTTGTGTTTAGCTAATTTTTTTGTTGTAAACTGTTTGTCCCTTCTCATTTCTTCTTTAGAATATTCTTCAGATATCGTCTTTGTGAAACATATGGATTAAATTTAACATCCTTAGTTTACAAAAAAAAATTCTCTTTTATTTTAGAATGGCAGTTTTGCCTGATATATCATTCTTTTTTATTTTTTATATTTATTTATTTACTTATTTACTTATTTATTTATTTATTTATTTATTTATTTATTTATTTATTTATTTTAGAGATGGAGTCTCGCTCTGTCGCCAGGCTGGAGTGCAGTGGCTCAATCTCAGCTCACTGCAACCTCCCCCTCCCGGGTTCAAGCAATTCTACTGCCTCAGCCTCCTGAGTAGCTGGGATTACAGGCGCATGCCACCATGCCCAGGTAATTTTTTTTGTATTTTAGTAGAGACTGGGTTTCACCATGTTGCCCAGCTAGTCTCGAACTCCTGAGCTCAGGAAATCCGCCCGCTTCAGCCTCCATAAGTGCTAGGGTTATAGGTGTGATCTACTACACTCGGCCTGCCTGATACATAATTCTTGGTTGACTTTTCTTTCAGTACTTTAAATATGTTACTGCCTTCTGGCTCCCATGGTTTCTATAGAAAAAATAGCTTTAAATCTTATTGAGGATCCCTTGTGCGAATAAATCACTTTGCTCTTGCTGCTTTTAAGATTCTCTCTTTTCTTTGTCTTTCAACAGTTAGATTATAATGTGAATCAATGTGAAACTCTGATTTTATTCTACTTAATGTTTATTGAACTTCTTAGATCAGAAGATTCATGTCTTTCGTCAAATTGGGTAACTTTTTGATCATTTTTTCTGTAGATATTCCTTCTACTTCTTTGTCTTTCTCTTCTCATTCTGTAACTTTCACAACGAAAATGTTTGCTCACTTGGTGTTGCCTCACAAGTCCTTGAGGCTATAATCACTTTCATTCTTGTATTTCTTCTCCTGAGACAAAATAATTTCAATTGTTTTACCTTCAAATTTGGTAATTCTTCTGCCTGCTCTAAGCTACAATTAAACCCTACTGGTCAATTTTTAATTTTATTTTTTAGTCAATTTTTAGTTTAGTTTATCTTTTCTTTTCAGGACAATAATTTCTATTTGGTTTCTTTTTATAATTTCTCTCTTTCTTTTTTTTAAATGGTCATTTTGTTATATATTTAAATTTTTTCTTTCATTCTTTATTCTTGTTTTCCTTTAACCCTTTGAGAATATGTAAGAATTAAAAAAAATATTTTGATGATTAAATCTAATGTCCAGGCCTTCTCAGGGATGGCTTCTGCCCATTTACTTTATTATTTTGAATATAACACACTTTCTATTTCTTTGTATGCCTTATGGGGTTTTTGTTGTTGTTCAAAACTGTGCATGCAAATATGGTGATGTGTAACAGTGGGAGTCAAATTTGCCCTCTTTCCCGGGGTTTACTATTTTTTTATTTTATTTTTAAGTCTGTAGTAACCCATTTGTTTGTTTTCCAACGTATTTTTGCAAAGACTGAATTTTGTGTGTGTGTGATCACTCAAGTATCTCTTTCCTTAGCTCCTATTTAGCTAATGCTTGACAGAGATATACTTTAATACCAAGAGCAAAACAAACAAACAAAAAGAAGCAAAACAGCTGGGCATGGTGGCTCACACCTGTAATCCCAGCACTTTGGCAGGCCAAGGTTGGGGGATCACTTGAGGTCAGGAGTTTGAGACCAGCCTGGTCAACAGGGTGATACCATGTCTCTACTAAAAATACAAAAATTAGCTGGACATGGTGGTGGGTGCCTGTATTCCCAACTACTCAGGAGGTTGAGGCAGGAGAAGCGCTTGAACCCTACATTTCTGGGTAGAAGGTGTAGGTTGCAGTGAGCCAAGGTAACACCACTGCACTCCAACTTGGGTGACAGAGCGAGACTCCATATCAAAATAAAATAAAATAAAATAAAATAAATAAAAGCAAAATAACTCAATAAAATGGAAACAAGAAACACAAAGAACACATAAAAACAATTAAAAACAGAAACAAAAACAAAACAAAAATAATCAAATACTCTTCCAATCTTTGCAGATTGGCTCTTTCCTGGGACATGCCAACACTTTGGTAGCCTTACAATGAATTCTGATAAGCTCAAAGTGCAAGTTTGGGGTTTTCAGGGCTTTTCAGAGAATATGTCTTGCTTTAGGCATATGTGTGGGTTTCTCAATTCCCCCATATAAAAGGGTGCTGTGAATGTTCTAGTTTCCCCAAATCTCTCCCAGTATTTCCTCCAGGTTTTAGGCAATTTTTGTATGTTGAGATGGTAATACTTTGCTCTAATAATCTGTGGGTTGTTTGTCTTGGTGAGTTTTTAAGCAATGCCCACATTTTTTTTTCAACCTGTGTTGTGAGTTAAGCAAAATAGAGTCTAGCAATTTTCAATAACCTGTAGGTATCCACAATCACATTAAACAGACAAACACAATTACTGACTAATAAGATCTGCCCATCTCCCTCCCAAACCAAGCACCAGGGTCTCAGACTGGGAATGTGAGTGTCTCCCTTCAAGTTTGCTGATGTGATGGGAAGAAAGTTGAGCAAGGGTAAGTAAATGCCACTAAGCTTTCCTACCATTTAAAGCTGCTATTTTCTTGTTCCAGCATTCACTTGGTTGCTGGGAACCTTTGTGTCTAAGCGTTATGACAAAGTTGGTTCTGATGCTGTCTCTTGCTTTCTCAATATTTCTGTGGGAGGGCAAGAGTTTGGGTCTGCCTACTCTACCATTATTCTGATGTTACTCTTTGAAGTTATTTTTTTTTTCTGATACTAGAAGAGCCACTTCAGAATTCCTATGGTTTCTGATTGCATAATGTATTTATATCCACCCAATGAAGCCAGTATGCTAAGGAGGGATCTCTTATTGACTTACTCTGCCTTAGATGCGGAATAGATGGCTATCCTGAACCATTCCTCTTTTTGGCTATGTGTAAGTATAATGTTAATTTGATTTTAATGATTTCTATTGAAGAACAGTTAACAGAGTATAGGCAATATTATTCTTGGGTTTGTTAACCAAAACTACATAGGTGTAAGAAAATCAGGATAATAATAAGATTCAGATTATGAGGTAGTGTAAAAGAAAAAAAAATCATGTAAATACATTTTTTAGCTTTTGTATTGCCTAATAAACAAGGGAAAATAAAAAATCCAATAATCAAAATACTGCTACAATTATTATGTGAATAATCTAAACGGCATGCACTAATTTTTTTCCTGCTATTTGTTGACTCAAGGTAGCATATTTTCTTCAATTCTTCATAGATTGCCTTTTCTTGCAAATTAATTTATAAAATTCGTTTATTCCAAAGAGTTCATTTGATAATTATTTTAATTTCTTCTTGTTTAAAATTAATAGACAAAGAAAAAACATAACATAATCTTACCTCAAAATTAGAAAAAAAATGAGCAAACATAAAAAAATTCAAATAGTCTTTGTAAACCACATATATTCTCTTCTCCTTCAGGTCCATCATCTTACAATGTTTCCTTATCACTTAGTAGAAAATAGACTCTTTTAGATTCACACTAATGCACACTCAATCTCACAGAACTTGTTATTTCAATGTGCTCCAAGGTTTCTTATACAATTTACTTCTAATAAACCTTACTTTCCTCTCTCAAGTTAGAATCAAAATCAGTGGTCATAAATTTTATAAATCTTTTAAGGTTTGATAATCTCTGGTAATCAAATTACTATCATTTTAAGTAGCATTCTTTAACTGCTTCCTAAATCCACATTCAGTTCTTATCTCAAAATTACCTAAAGCTATTAAATGTATCTGATAATATTCTTCATAACATTTCAAAAGTAATTTCTTTTTTATTTTACTGAAAGAAACACAAAGATAGGGCCGGGTACAGTGGCTCACCTGTAATCCCAGCACTTTGGGAGGCTAAGGCTGGCGGATCACCTGAGGTCAGGAGTTCGAGACCAGCCTGGCCAACATGGTGAAACCCTGTCTTTACTAAAAATACAAAAATTAGGTGGGTGTGGTGGCAGGCACCTGTAATCCCAACTACTCAGGAGGCTGAGGCAAGAGAACTGCTTGAACCCAGGAGGCGGAGGTTGCAGTGAGCCAAGATCGTGCCATTGCACTCCAGCATGGGGGACAAGAGTGAGACTCCATTTCAAAATAAATAAATAAATAAAATAAATAAAATAAAAAAGAAACACAAAGAATAAACAAATAATTGTTACATAGTGAAACAGGCATGGAGTGACCCACTCTCACCATGGATCTCTAGAATCCTATTTGTGGGAGATACCATGACGCCTACAGACATCTGAGCTGGAAGAGAGAATTGCCTGTAGAAATGGTTAAGGCAGAACTCCAGCCTGCACAGAGCCAAGAAGGTATGCCCTTGGAACAGCTGCAGTGGAGCACGACTATGGGTATCCATCCCCCAACACTCACTATACTCTCTAGGCAACTTTGGCCTCTGATAGCTGCCAGACTGGACAGAGTTGGGCTATCTTACCTGTGGGACAGAGTCAGTTAGATCTGAGTACCCCACAGTCTGCTGGTTTCTCCCAGGGTCCCTGCCTTGCTATACCTACTTGCAGCACAACTTCAACTTGCCAGCGGCCACCACCATAGTACTTTTGCCAGCAGACCCCACCTACCCATTAGAGCACTTTTACAAATGGATCCCTGCCAATGCATACTCCCTTCATGGTCTCATTGGCATGCATTTGTTGGCAGCCCCTTTCAGAGTGTTGTTGCCAGCAGACTGGAAACACATTGACCCCTCCAGCACAGCAGTGGCTTAGCCTCGGGGCTAGAGAACAAAGCTACAAGGCCTGCTCCCATTGTCCTAGGGACACACAGTCCAGGAGTGCTGAGCTGAGCCTTAGCCCTGTGAAACATCCAGAAACAAAGCCAATTCACTAAACCCAGTTTATACCACAGTCAAACCTTCAAGGGTATCAAAGAAGGTAAAAACAAAAAGCCCCATCCAAAAGACAGTAAATTCAATGATTAAAGGAACTTCAGCCCACAAAGAGGAGAAAAACCCTATGCAAGAACTCTGGCAACTCTAAAGGCCAGAGTATCTTCTTACCTCCAAAATATCACAACACCTCCTCAGCAATGTTCTTAGCTGGACAAAAATGGCTGAAATGACAGACACAGAATTCAGAATCTGGATGGCAAGAAAGCTCATCACAATACAGGAGAGGGTTGAAACCTAATCCAAGGAAAACAGTACAACTGTCCAAGAGTTGAAAGATGATGTCACCATTTTAAGAAAAAAACAAAATGAACTTCTGGGAAAAAAATTGTTTTCAGTAATTTCACAATGACTTTTGAATCATAAATAATAGAAGAGACCAAGCTGAGGGAAGAATATCGAGTCTGAAGAACAGTCATTTGAATTAATGCAGGCAGACAATAATAAAGAAAAAAATAATTTTTAAAAAAAATAAGCAAAACCTTTAAGAAATATGAGGTTATACGAAGAGACGAAACTAATAAACATAGGATAAATTGCCACTCCTGAAAGAGATAGCGAGAGAGCAAGCAACTTGACAGAGAAAGAGTAGACACATTTGAAGATATTGTTCACATAACTTCCCCCATCTCACTAGAGAGATCAACATGCGTATTCAGGAAATTTAGGGAACCCCTGAGGGATACTATATAAGAAACCATCAGCAAGACATAGATAACAGATTCTCCAAAGTCACTGCAAAAGTAAAAATTCTTAAGGGCAGCTAGAGAAGGAGCAGGTCATATACAAAGGGAATCTCATCAGTGGACATTTAAGAAAAAATCTTACAATCAAGAAGAGATTAGAGGCTCATATTCCGTGTCCCTTCAGAAAATAAATTCTAACCAAGAACTTTATATCCAGCCAAATGAAGTTTCATAAGCAAAAAGGAATAATATCCTAATCAGACAAGATAATAATAAGGCAATTTATTACCACAGGACCTGCTTTTCAAGAGGTCCTCAAAGGAGTGCTAAACATGAAAACGATAGATCATTCACAGTCACTACAAAAACAAACTGAAGTACATAGACCATTGACAATATAAAACAACTATACCATCAAGTCTACGTAACAAACAGCTAACAACACAATGACAGGATGAAATTCTTACATATCAGTAGTAACCCTGAATGTAAATTGCCTAATGCTGCATTTAAAAGCTACAGGCCATGTGCGGTGGCTCACGCCTGTAATCCCAGCACTTTGGGAGCCCAAGGCCAGTGGGCCACGTGAGGTCAGGAGTTTGAGATCAGCCTGGCTAACATGGTGAAACCCTGTCTCTACTAAAAATACAAAATTAGCTGGATGTGGTGGCATATGCCTGTAATTCCATCTACTCGGGAGGCTGAGGCAGGAGAATCACTTGAACCTGGCAGGGCGGAGTTTGCAGTGAGCCTGAACTGCACCACTGCACTCTAGCCTAGGCAGCAAAGTGAGACTGTCTGAAAAAAAAAAAAAATAAATAAAAAAGCCACAGAGTGGCAAGTTGAATAAAAAATCAAGACCGAACTGTATGCTGTCTTCAAGATATCCATCTCACATGAAATTATACCCATAGGCTCAAAGTAAAGGATGGAGAAAGATCTATCACGCAAATGGAAAACGATAAAGAATAGGAGTTGCTATTCATATTTTACTCAAAACTGACTTTCAACCAATAACAAGCAAAAGGGACAAAGGAGGGCATTACATAATGATAAAGGGTTCAATTCAATGAGAAGATGTGTATATATATATATATATATACACACACACACACACACACACACAAAACATTGGAGCACCTAAATTCATAAAACAAGTTCTTACAGATTTACAAAGAGACTTAAATAACCACACAATAATAGTGGGAGACCTCAACACCCCACTGACAGTGTTAGATCATTGAGGTGGAGCACTAACAAAGATATTCAGGACCTAAACTTGACACTTGGCCAAATAGACCTAACAATCACCTAAAGAATACTCCACTCAATAATCGCCTGTACTTTCTTCTCCTCTGCACATGGCACATATTTTAAGATTGACCACACACTCAGCCATAGAGAAATTTTCAAACAAATTCAAAAAACCTCAAATCATACTAACCCCACTCTTGGACCACAGCACAATAAAAATAGAAATTAATGTTGAGATTTCTCAAAACCATACAATTACATGGAAATTACGATTTCTCAAAACCATACAATTATATGTGACTGGAGGAGCCACTACGGGTTCTTTCACTTGACCAACCCTTTCTTTGCCAGGGGCAGAGAATGTAAAGGGGGTAAACTTATTGTCTCAAGGGCACTGCAAAAGTAAGTTTTCTTTCTATCTATCTGCTGAGGCCTCTTCTCTAGCTCCTTGCCTCTGTTCATGTCTATTGTTTTGGAAAAGGATGGTCTCTTTGTCTCAAGGCTGTGTGATACAGTCATCTCCAGTTAGGATTGACACCTTTTTCTTTCTTAATAGAGTTTGGCGTTAATTACAGGTAGTCGGGAGCCCTCTCATGTGCAGAACATCTGGTAGATTAACCTGCCAGTCTGGGTGGTTATACTGCTTTCTAAATTTCTAAGAACCTCTTTCTTTTTCTTTCCTAAAGAATTCTGCAGAATTATTTGACAATATATGTATGGACCATGTTTCCTTGTGGTGTACACTCTGTTTTGGTTTATCTTTTTAAATCAAGTGTCTGTCTGGGAGGAGATAAAGATATTTAGTCTATTAGATTTGCTCCGCTGGATTTTTTTTTTTTTTTTTTTTTTTTTTGAGACAAAGTCTTGCTCTGTTGCCCAGGCTAGAGTGCAGTGGCACAATCTCGGCTCATTACAAGCTCCACCTCCCGGGTTCACGCCATTATCCTGCCTCAACCTCCTGAGTAGCTGAGACTACAGGTGCCCACCACCACGTCTGGCTAATTTTTTTGTATTTTTAGTAGAGACAGGGTTTCACTGTGTTAGCCAGGATGGTCTTGATCTCCTGATCTCATGATCCGCCCACTCAGCCTCCCAAAGTGCTGGGATTACAGGGGTGAGCCACTGCACCTGGCCCAGCTGGATTTTTTAAAGTGTAATTAGATTAGCTGTCTTATTGTTTATTTAGTAAGATTAGTCTATTAATTAAAGTTTGATAATTAAAAATGAAACAAAACAGCCTGCTCCTGAATGACTTTTATGTGAAGAATAAAATTAAGGAAGAAATCAAAAAAAAATTTGAAAGGAATAAAAATAAAAATACAACATATCATAATCTCTAGGACATAGCTAAAGCCGCACGGAGAAAGTTTATAGTGCTAATCGCCTGCATCAAGAAGTTAAAAAGATATCAAATTAAACATCTAACATAACATAAAGGAACTAAAAAAAAGAGAGCAAACCAACCCCAAAACAAGCAGAATAAAATAAGTAACCAAAATTGGAGATGAACTGAATGAAATCAGATGCAAAAAATTCATACAAAATATCAAAGAAAACAAAAGTTATTTATTTGAAAGAATAAACAAGATTGACAGACCACTAGTTAGATTAACAAAAAAAAGAGAGAAAATACAAATAAACACAATAAGACATGAAAAGCTGACCTTACCACAGATCCACTGAAATACAGAAAACCCTGATACACTATTTTGAACACTTCTATGAACACAGACTAGAAAATCTAGAAGAAGTGAATCAATTTCTGTAAACATACAACCTCTCAAGATTAAACCAGGCCAAAATCAAAATCCTGAAAAGGCCAATAATGTGTTTCAAAATTGAATCAGTAATAACAAACCTACCAGTCAGAAAAAGCCCTGGACCAGATAAATTCACACCACAATTCTAGTAGATATATAAAGAAATCCTGTTAGCAATCCTACTGAAATTATTCAAAAAAATCATGGAAGAGGGAAACCTCCCTAACTCATTCTGAGGCCAGCATTACCCTGATACCAAAATCTGGAAGAGATACAACAAAAAAGAAAACTTTAGGCTAATATCCTTGATGAACACTGATGTAAAAGTCCTCAACATAATATTAACAAGCTGAATCCAGCAGTACATCAAAAAGCTTATCCATCACGATCATTTAGGCTTCATCTCCAGGATGCAAAGTTGGTTCAACACAGGCAAATAAAGTGATTCATCACATGACAGAACTAAAGGCAAAAAACAAATGATTATCTCAATAGATGCAGAAAAGGCTTTTGATAAAATTGAACACCGCTTCATGTTAAAAACTCTTAATAAACTAGGGATTGAAGGAAATACCTCAAAATAATAAGAGCTATCTGTGACAAACCCACAGCCAATATCATACTGAATGGGCAAAACCTGGAATCATTCCCTCGGAGAATGGGAACAAGACAAAGATGCTCACTCTCACCACTCTTACTCAACATAATAAGGGAAGTCCTAGCTGGAAAAATAAGTAAAGTACATCCAATTAGGAAGAGAGGAAGTCAAACTATCTCTGTTTATGGATAACATAATTTCATACCTAGGAAAATCCTATAGTCTCTGCCCAAAGGCTCTTAGAACTAATAAACAGTTTCAGTAAAGTTTCAGGATACGAAATCAATACATAAAAACCAGTAGCATTTCTTTACCTCAATAATATATAAGCTGAGCACCAAATCAAGAATGCAATCACATTCACAATAGCCAAAATAAAAGACTAAAATATTTAAGAGTACAGCTAACCAGGGAGATGAATGATCTCTACAACAAGAATTACAAAACACTGTTGAAAGAAACCAGAGACAACACAACAAATGCTTATGGATAGAAAAAAATCAGTATTGGTAAAATGGCCATACTAGCCAAAGCAATTTACAGATTCAATGTTATTTCTGTCAAACTACCAATGTCATTTTTCACAGAATTAGAGAAAATATTCTAAAATTCATATAGAACCAATATAGAGCAGAAATCATCAAAGCAATCCTAAGCAAAACGAACAAAGCCAGAGGTATCACAATACTCTACTTGAAACTATACTACAAGGTTACAGTAACTTAAAACATACTGGGCCGATACAAAGACAGACACATAGACCAGTGGAACAGGTAAGGAAGCCAGAGATAAATCCACACATTTATAACCACCTGATCTGCTACAAAATTCACAATAACAAGTAATGGGGAAAGGAATTCCTATTTGACAAATTGTGCTGGGGTAACTGGCTAGTCATATGCAGAAGATTGAAATTGGACCTCTTCCTTACACCATATGCAAAAATCAACTCAAGATGTATTAAATACTTGAATCTTTAAAGATGTGAGTAAGACATCAAACTATAAAAATTCTAAAGGAAAACCTATAAATTACCATTCTGCATATAGGACCTAGCAAAGATTTTGTGATGAATTCTCTAAAAACAATTGCAACAAAAACAAAAACAAAAAAGCAAACAGGACGTAATTAAACTAAAGAGTTTCTGCATAGCAAAGGAAACTATCAATAGAATACATAGACAATGTACAGAAAATATTTGCAATCTATACATTTGATGAAAGACTAATATCCAGAATCTATAAGGAACTTAAATCAAGAAGCAAAAAACAACCCCATTTAAAAAATGGGCAAAGGACATGAATGGATGCTTCTCCAAAGAAGACATACCAGCAGCCAACAAGCATATGGAAAAATGCTCAACATCACTAATTATTAGAGAAATGCAAATCAAAACCACGATGAGATACTATCTCACACAAGTCAGAATGGCTGGTATTTAAAAAGTCAGAAAATAATAGATATTGTCAAGATTGCAGAGAAAAGGGAGGACTTATACGCTGCAGGTGGAAATAAAAATGAGTTCAGCCTCTGCCAAAAGCACTGTGGAGATTTCTCAAAGAACTTAAAGCAGAATTACCATTTGACCCAGCAATCCCATTACTGGTTATATACCCAAAGGAAAAGAAATTATTCTACCAAAAGACATATGAACTCTTATGTTCCTCACAGCACTATTCACAAAAGCAAAGACATGGAATCAACTTAGATGCCCATCAATGGTGGATTGAATACAGAGAATGTGGTGTATTTATTCCATGGACTAATGAGCAGCCATAAAAAAGAACAAAATCATGCCCCTTGCAGCAACATGGATGGAGCTGGAGGCCATAATCTTAAGTGAATTGATGCTGGAACAGAAAACCAAATATCTCGTGTTCTCACTTATAAGTAGGAGCTAAACATTGAGTACACAGGGACACAAAGAGGGGAACATTAGAAACTGAGGCCTTCTTGAGTTTGGAGGGTGGACGAGGATGAGGGTCAAAAAACTACCTGTTAGGCACTATGCTTACTATGTGGTTGATGAAATCGTTTGTACACCAAACCCCAATGATTCACAATTTACCAATATAAGAAATCTGCATATGTACCCCATGATCATAAAACACAGGTTGGAATAGGAAAAAAAGAAAAAAAAATTGTCACATAAATAAATGTTATATTGAAAACATTGTTATTTTCCTTTCCTAAAATATTCTTTCCCTTCACCTTAGTTTGACTTACAGTCATCAAGTCTTAGCATGAATATAATTTTCTTCATGATACTTTCTGAGTTGTTATTTATCATTAATTGTATATGCAACATTCTCCCATAGTACTCTCAACATCTCTTGTTTTTATCATAGTAGAATATCATTGCTTGCTATCAAACAATCTCCATTTAGCAAAAGTCTGAGAAAGAGAAATGGGATTGCTGTCTTTGTCATCATTGTATATCGGCACATTACTTTGCTCGGTAAACACTTTCAAGGATAAAAACAGTATCCAACTTAACTAAGTAATATATATTTTTTTAAATTAGCAAACAACATCTGGGTTAAAGTTAGTAGGGTGGTAGTAAATGTTTATTAACTGGCTATTAAAAAAGATGTTTATTATAAATTTGGAAAAAACTATCATATTCATTATAAAAGATTATTATAAAGTGTTATATTTTGTTATAAAATGGAAAGTATATAAATACATGTGCATTCATTATAAATTTTACTGAATAAAAAGCATAATATGATTTAACAAAAATAACGTCTATAATACTCTTTATTGTAAATTGCATAGAGCTAATTGATACTTACAATTGGCTTTCATTGTTCCTGCCAGATAATTGTATTCATAGAGAAACTACTGTTACAATTAATGAACATACGTAGTTTTGGTAAGAATACTGGTTGATATTCCCCTTTACATTAATTAGTAAGACAAAGGAGAAGTACTGTGCCAGAATGTCTCTTGTCCACCAATGACGTGAATGACTTATTTATGAATCAGAGAGTAGTTCTAGGATATTGAAATAAAACTTTTTGTGTACATTATTCAAAATGTGATTGCTGCAGACACAACATACTTTTGTTTTTAACCTGTATGATAAATAATTTTTCCTCATGATAGGCTTAATTCTGAATAAATAACAAAATAGAAAATTAAGCCCCCATTTAAAGAGTTTGCCAATTTGTGTACTGTAAGTACTCCCACTGTTGCCAATTTCAAGCTTCTGATGTTGTCTCTGCATAAAGTTGGGAGAAGTAGCATACCATTACATAGTATTTTCACCACTCAGGTATGATGAACATAAGTAACCTCAGAAGCATAAATAATTGCAAAACATAAAATAATTAAAACAATAAATTTTAAGTATATATTTTATTTTTAAAATATAATTTATTAAAATATGTTTATATAATTTTAATAATGGTTAAGTTTTAAAATCAGCTCAAAAACTTCCTAAAACTTTAACAATTAGCTCTGGTTGGGTGGTATATGCCAGCTCTAGCACACCGATGGAAATCATTACATATCTGTAATTTTAATAGAGTGAATTCAATTATCATTGAAGTATTTACTAATTGTACTATGCTATAGTTAATCTGATTAGTCCCCCAAATACTGTTCCTTTTATTTCTAAAAATATGTCATTCCCATGTATTTACCAATTCAGAAAATCTAAATTCTAAAAATCAGGGATTTTTGAAAGCATAGTCTTAACAAATAGTTTTCTTTTATTCTCTTTGTCTCTCTTTTGTTCTGTTTTCCTTCCTTTCTTCTTTCATTAATTCATAGAATCTCTTTGAAAATAAGTTCTTGGTTTCCATGACAATACAGGAACACACAATAGTATTCATACAGTTTAAAAGTTTTAATGCTCCTACTCAACCTCTTCTGTGTTATTACTGTAGACCTGTTAACTTGGAAAATCAAAGGCCGCACCTGTAATCCCAGCACTTTGGGAGGCTATGAGAATGACTGCTTGAGCCCAAGATTCTGAGACAAGCCTGGGCAACACAGGAAGACCCAGTGTTTACAAAAATTTATTGTTATTATTATTTGAGACCGAGTCTCGCTCTGTCGCCCAGGCTGGAGAGCAGTGGCACGATCTCGGCTCACTGCAACCTTCACCTCCTGGGTTCAAGCGATTCTTCTGCCTCAGCCTCCCAAGCGGCTGGGACTACAGGCGCACGCCACCACGTCCAGCTAATTTTTGTAATTTTAGTAGAGAGGAGTTTCACCATATCGGCCAGACTGGTCTCGAACTCCTGACCTTGTGATCTGCCCACCTCGGCCTCCCAAAGTGTTGAGATTACAGGTGTGAGCCACCGTGCCCAGCCCCAAAATTATTTTTAAAAATTAAGTTACTCACTTATCATCAGAGTTCTTTAAAACATTAATTATATAATTAGATATCCAAAAATCTTACCTCTTTACTTAAACCGTTTGGAGCCTCAGTTGAGGTTTCCAAAGCACTGATCATTTCCCTTAGTTTTGTTGGCTGTCAGTGTTGTAATAAAAATACCTCCTATATTGTATGTATATGGCAATTTTAATGAAATCTTAAAAATTGAGATAGAGGCCAGGTGTGGTGGCTCATGCCTGTAATCCTAGCACTTTGGGCGGCCAAAGCAGGAGAATCATGAGGTCAGGAGTTCGAGACTAGCCTGGCCAACATGGTGAAACCCCATCTCTACTAAAAATGCAAAAAAATTAGCTGGGTGTGGTGGTGCATGCCTGTAATCCCAGCTACTTAGGAGGCTGCGGCAGGAGAATTGCTTAAACCTAGGAGGCGGAGTTTGCAGTTAGCCAAGATCGCATCACTGCACTCTAGCCTGGGCGACAGAGCAAGATTCCATCTCAAATTAAAAAAAAAAAAAAATTGAGATAGGGATTTAAGGTGATTCTAATGATTCAAGGTGGTTCTTTGAATGCAGGGATCTTGAAAAGTTAACCACTGTTTGATAAGCAAGTTGTTCAGGTGAACAAGCTATTATTCAAATAAATTAATTTTCAGAAATTTCATGAAGGAAAAAGTGAAGTTACTTGTTGATTAAAAGTCACATCTTCTTGCAGGGCATGGTGGCTCACGCCTGTAATCCCAGCACTTTGGGAGGCCGAGGTGGGCGTATCACGAGGTCAGGAGATCCAGACCATCCTGGCTAACACGGTGAAACCCCGTCTCTACTAAAAATACAAAAAAATTAGCCAGGCGTGGTGGCGGGCGCCTGTAGTCCCAGCTAATCAGGAGGCTGAAAAGCAGGAAAATGGTGTGAACACGGGAGGCAGAGATTGCAGTGAGCCGAGATGGCGCCACTGCACTCCAGCCTGGGCAACAGAGCAAGACTCCGTTTCAAATAAAAAAAAGAAGAAAAAAAAAGTCACATCTTCTTAAGAAGAACTTATTTGATAAAATAGTGAAGTCATGTTGACAAAGGTGACCTTCATTATTTATCCTGATAGTTAATCTGTATAGGTACAGATGGTCTCCAATTTCATCAGCAAAACCCAATTAACTGGTACCAGGCAAGTCAAGTAATTAAAAAAATTTGCTTGGATTAAAGTTGAAATTAGAAGTAGTGACCAGATCAGTGTAAAACAGTATGTGCTTAAATGAATTCTTTCTAATCCCTTGAACAAGATTTCAATTTTCTTTACTCTAGGATTCCACATATGACTGAATACTATTTTTTAAGAGGTACTATTTCTAAGTTTTAACAAACACTTCAGAAGTTAGAGATCAGTGACAATCTTAATATATCATGGGTTGCATATTCATGAGTAACATTGTAAAGCTGAATATATACGTGGAGATTGTGGCTCTAATTGAGCAATGAATTCTGTATGTATAATGTTATTATTTTTAATCTTTAGTTTTTTCTCAACAGATTTTCCCTACAGCATGTCAGGCTTCTTTGAATTCGTTTCATACAAAAGCAATTATAAAATAATGAAACAGGAAGGAAACTTATCATTGCTTTGCAAATTTCTTCCCAAGTAAAATTTCTTTTTATATTCATTCTGCATGTCAAAATCGTGTATATTTTGCATAGAGCCCTAGAAATATCAAGGATCCAAGACTAGATCGATACATTGTAAAAATTCAGATTAAAATCAAAACATATCACTGAAGGCAGACTAATAGTTTTATACTCCTTCAAGCAAATATTTATTTTAAACTATTTAGTATGTATCTAAAGGAGAAACTGAGTTATTTTGAGAGAAAGGGTAGAAAGAAAAGCCTAAAATAGCACATGTAGTCAGAGTAGCATCACTTTCCCAGAGAAATTCAGTTCTGGATTCAAAATTGAACCCCAATTCAGCAAAATAACACAGTAATATCCAACGTTACCAGACTGATTTTACTAGAAAGTTGTTTAATATACTCTGTTTCTATATAAGTTCCTGTGTTCTTATCCCTCATTCATGCAGATTATTTGAGAATACCATTAAACATGGATAAAATTCTTCTCAAATACATTTTTATTATCCCATCGTATACTGCAATATTTTAGCATCGTTATGAACTGGCACACAGGAACCTGCACTACTGACAACCTCACTATTGAGTCTGTTGCAAGAAGAGATTCCATAGTTATCTCATTTTTTGGACACTAGCACATTGCCTTATATCCTGTGAATGGTTAAGGAACACAGTGCAAACTCAAACTACTTATTTTAGAGAGAATGAAAGTGAGTCAATAAACATAGACTTTGCTTTCCCACAATTGAACCACAGTAACCAGAAAGCACAGTGCATGACACCATTTAGTAACTTGCCTAGGGTTTAAGGAAGAGAGTCTCAGGAACAATTATTTAAATTACATGGATATTAAAAAATTAAAAGTAACAAAAGAACTAAACATTCCATCAGCTAAATTGTTTACCAGACCTTTGCCAGTAGATGCCAGATATTATCACTCTTTCAGATAACATGATTTATATCTAAAAGAAGAACTGTTCAGCTTTTTCATGATTTGTATCATTTAGTCATTGCTTTATTGTAAAATTCACACGCTATTCTTAACCATTTGATTTGTGTTCAGTGATAATAGTATAAATTTTAGAAATATAGCCTAGTAATCATTTTAGAGTGCTACTTTTAGTATTTATATTTCATCATATTTTATTCAAAAAAATTTACTAGATTAATCATTTAAAGATGTCAGAAACCTGAAAGTACTGAGCGAGCACTTTTCCAGTGCTTCCTAAAGAGCCTTCTTCTTAGACATAGTCTCCTTAACTATTGAGCATATTTATAAGTATCTAGCTATACCATGTCTGTCATATATTAGTACATTATATTTAAGTTTTATTTATATAACTATGATGAATTAATATGTCCTAAGTTCAGTTAATAATTGAACGTGTAAAAACACTTAGCTATTGAGTCACAGTATCTATATAGATGTTAGCTATTATTTCATCAAAGGACTAAAATATGGTTTTCATTCAATAGTGAAGTCTCCCACTGTACTTAATATCTTGTTTAATTTGCTAAAAGTGGGAATGTGGCTCACACATAGTTTTAGAAAAACATCTGTATTACAAAATTAAGCTTGTTTGTTTTACCAGATCTTGGAGTAAAATATAAAATCCATAAAAAGCAATCCATCAAAACATCTGGTATTTAAATAAATAAACGAATAAACAAGCAAACAAACAAGAAAAGCAAACAGCTAAATAAGAAATACATGAATCTTAGTGAAAACAGAGATATTCAATAATTTTTTAAAAACAATTTATAAATTCAGAGATGGCAAATGTCATGTCAGAAATACTTATTTTGGCTTTATTATTTACACAAATATAGTATTTAGTAGTTAATAGATAATTTGGTGAAATTAAACAAATTTTTTTCAGTAGTATCAGGGAAATCAGTCACTAAAACACTTTAATATGGCACATAAACTCACCATAAACTGAGCTTTGTCCAATTCCCTGGCCAAATGTTGAACAAATGTTTTCTTTTTCACTAGATGTATGTTAAGGACAAGAAAACATTCCTATATCTTTAGTATAATATCATTTTTTATGGAAACTTTCATCAGCCTGCTTTGAACTGCACTTATGCATGAATCCCGATTCTCTGAATGAACATCTTTGAAGGCAAAGTGTCAGTCTCCCTCAAGGACCCAAGTTCAGTTCCTAGGGCAATTATTTGGCAAAAGGTGGACGCTCCATATCGAGACTTGAATGAATGCATGAAACTTCTGTTCAATAGATCATTTTCTCGCTTTTGCTGATTGCTTAGTATATTGTTTAAGATGTAAGTGTTTGGCTGTGAAAAACTTCAACCCCAACAAGCTTTGGCTCCACTAAATAATCAGTTTATTTTCCTCACTTTAGAGTTCAGTGGTCCAATTCAGAACAGAGATCCCACAATCCTTACAGACAGTCAGGTTCCTTCAACTTTATACTCTGCCATCCTTAATGTATAGGACTTTCCCTCAAGCTTACAAGAGTGCTCTGGCTCCATTAGACATCAAGCTTTTAATTAAGATCGGAGAAGGCTGAGGCTGATGGGAAAAAGAAAGGATAACAGGAGCAAGTCAACAGGACCAATTCCTTACTTTTTCAGCTTGGAGCCCCACCTTGTAACTCCTTACATCTCCTTGACCAGAACTGTGTCTCATGACCTGTTCTATATGCAAGCCAGTCTGGGGTGGTGAATTTTTACTACCAGGCAAAAAATGAAACTGATTGATATGGTTTGGCTGTGTCACAACCCAAATCTCAACTTGAATTGTATCTCCCAGAATTCCCACATGTTGTGGGAGGGATCCAGGGGGAAGTAATAGAATCATGGGGGCCTGTCTTTCCCATGCTACTCTTGTGACAATGAATAAGTCTCACAAGATCTGATAGGTTTATCAGGGGTTTCTGCTTTTGCTTCTTCCTCATTTTGTCAGAGGAGTCAAATTCTTGGGTGGCTCTGTCTCTGGTTCTGATCTATGGAATGATTTTTTTTTTTCTTTTTTTTTGTCCCCATCTCCTTCACAGCTCCTGGATCTCTTCTTTGGGACAAACCTCATTTTGTATTTTTCTCCATGGCCACATTTGAGATGGAACATAAGGAAATGCCTTTCATGGATGCAGAGCAGTTTTCTCTATTCCTTGTTGCATTGAGTTCAGTGTTCCAGCAAATGACCTGGGAATTGAAGCCTTACGAACACTTTCTAGCAGTTTTCAGTGTTTCTTTAGCAGTGCACTTTCATCAGAAACGTAGTAAATGTCCTACTCATTTACTTCCAGACAATTTCTTTGATTAGTAACCACAGGTAGAAATGTTGTCTAGGCAATGTCTGTTTTTCTTCTACCCCCACCCCGGTAGGCTTTAAGTAAATAATCATTCCATGGAGGGAATTGAAAACGACAGCATCAAATTGGAGAAGTATCATTTTTTATTTCATTATGGCTGAAATATCCCATTTAAGCAGATAAATCTTGACTGAAAGTGCTAGAGAGAGGCTTTAGATCATAAACTTCTTTTTTTTCCTGTAAACGGTGTTTCATCACAGCTGCTTATAACAACTTCTATTTGGCATACAGAGGCAGTATTGTTGAACCATTAAAGTTTACAAAGAAATCACACTGAATTTTTATTGTATGCCAGTGATTGAGTGTTCCTTCACAACTTGAGTGTTTAACAAAGTGGTTTTCCTTTCCTTCTCTGCTGGTAAAGTGACTGTTCCTCATATGATGTTGTTTTTTTCTTTCACACAATGCTTGGATGAAATCAATAAAATAAATAAGAAGGCAATTCTGATTTACTTCTTTGTTTTACTCCTAATACTGCAGCTCAGTCAGCACATAGTCTGTGGCTCAATGGTCATTGTATGAAAGTTTTTCTGAAATGTTTGAAGAGTTTACATGTGCATCAAAAAGCTGACCAGCACTTGAGACTTTAATAGTAAAGTTAACAAATGCCTAGAGCCCAATCTCTTATTGACCCCCCATTCTGTATTTTAAAATCTGTTACTTGGCACAACACAGTAATTAATCTGGATAATTCATTCAGTGGCTGTTAGTAATATATTCAATGCAAAAAATACAATAAAAAGAGTAGTTTAATCATTTAGTTATTTATTTCTTTTCTTTGTTTGCTTATGACCTAATTAAAAGGCAAGGATTAGCTGTGGAGAGCGGCATTGTGACTCCATTGTTACTTCAAGGACCCCAAATTCTACTTTCAGCTCCATTAATATTAGCATGTGACTCTCTCCCACTGTGCTTTAAAAATATCTGTGACTATAGTTCATAATACTGTATTGTATATTTGAAATTTCGTAAGAGAGTAGCTCTGAAGTGTTCTCACCACACACACCCACATAATTGTGACTATGTGAGAAGATGGATAAGTTAATGACCTTGACTATAGATATCATTTTACAATGTACATGTATATCAAAATATCACACTGTGTACCTTAAATATATACATTTTTATGACAAAAATATTCGCAAGGTCAACTTTATGGGTTAAAACTCTTATGTAATCAGAGAAGTCCCTACACTCAGAAGAAACTTTGTTCTTGGTTTAATGCCTGTATTAGTCTATTTTCACACTACTAAGACATACCTGAGACTGGGAAGAAAGGTTTAATTGCTGGGGAGGGCTCAGAATCATGATGGGAGGCAAAAGGCAATTCTTACATGGCAGCGACAAGAAAGAATGAGGAGAAGCAAAAGAAGAAACCCCTGATAAACCCATCAGATCTCCTGAGGCATATTCACTATCACGAGAATAGTACAGGAAAGACTAGGCCCCATGATTCAATAACCTCCCCACCGGTACTTCCCATAACATGTTGGAATTCTGGGAGATACAATTCAAATTGAGATTTGGTTGGGGGCACAGCCAAACCATATCATTCCATCCCTGGGCCCTCCAAATCTCATGTCCTCACATTTCAAAACCAATCATGCCTTCCCAACACTCCCCCAAAGTGTTAACTCATTTCCACATTAACCCAAAATTCCATAGTCGAAAGTCTCATCTGAGACAAGGCAAATCTCTTCTGCTTATGAGCCTGTAAAATCACAAGCAAGCTAGTTACTTCCTACATAAAATGGGGGTACAGATATTGGGTAAATATAACCAC
Organism: Pan troglodytes; assembly: GCF_028858775.2. Classification (NCBI taxonomy): domain Eukaryota; kingdom Metazoa; phylum Chordata; class Mammalia; order Primates; family Hominidae; genus Pan; species Pan troglodytes. The sequence goes on from NC_072406.2 coordinate 68,226,665, forward strand.
TCCAAATCGGAGAAATTGGCCAAAACAAAGGGATTACAGGGCCCATGCAAGTCTGAAATCCAGCACGGCAGTCAAATTTTAAAGCTCCAAAATGATCTCCTAGTTCCTAAATGATCTCCTTTGACCTCAGGTCTCACATTCAGGTCACACTAATGCAAGAGGTAGGTTTCCATGGTCTTAGGCAGCTCCGCCCCTGTGACTTTGCAGGGTACAGTCTTCCTCATGGCTAAATTCACGGGGCTGGCATTTAGTGTCTGTGGCTTTTCCAGGTCCACAGTGTAAGCTGTCAGTGTATCTACCATTATGGGGTGCAGAGAATGGTGACCCTCTTCTCACAGCTCCATTAGGCAGTGCCCTAGTAAGGACTCTGTGTGGGGGCTCCCACCCCACATTTCCCTTCTGCATTGCCCTAGCAGAGGTTCTCCCTGAGGCCCCTGCCCCTGCAGCAAACTTTTGCATCCAGGCATTTCCATACATCTTCTAAAATCTAGGTGGAGGTTCCAAGACTCAATTCTTGACTTCTGTGCACTTGCAGGCTCAACAGCACATGGATGCTGCCAAGGCATGGGGCTTCCACCCTGAAGCCACAGCCTGAGCTGTATGTTGACCCCTCTCAGCCATGGCTGGAGCAGCTGGGACACAGGGCACCAAGTCCCTAGGCTGCACACAGCATGGGGACCCCGGACCTGGCCCGTGAAATGACATTTTCCCCCTGGACCTCGGGGCCTGTGATGGGAGGGGCTGCTGTGAAGGCCTCTGGCATGGCCTGGAGACATTTTCCACATGCTCTTGGAGACTAACATTACATTCCTTGCTGCTTATGCAAATTTTTGCAGCCAGTTTGAATTTCTCCACTGCAAATGGGTTTTTATTTTCTCTCACAGTGTCAGGCTGTAAATTTTCCAAACTTTTATGCTCTGTTTCCCTTTTAAAACGGAATGGTTTTAACAACACCCAAGTCACCTCTTGAATGCTTTGCTGCTTAGAATTTTTTTTCTGCCAGATACCCTAAATCATCTCTCTGAAGTTTACAGTTCCACAAATCTTTAGGGCAGGGGCAAGATGCCGCCAGACTCTTTTCTAAAACATAACAAGAGTCACCTCTGCTCAAGTTCCCAACAAGTTTCTCATCTCCCTTTGAGACCACCTCAGCATGGACCTTATTGTTCATATCACCATGAGCATTTTTGTCAGTCATTCAACAAGTCTCTATGAAGTTCCAAACTTTCTTACATTTTCCTGTTTTCTTCTGAGCCTGCCAAACTGTTCCAATCTCTGCCTGCTACCCAGTACCAAAGTTGCTTTCACATTTTTCAGGTATCTTTTTAGCAGTGACCCACTCCCGGTACCAATTTACTGTATTATTCCATTTTCACACTGATGATAAACACATACCTGAGTCTGGGAAGAAAAAAGAGGTTTAATTGGACTTACTGTTCCACACAGCTGTGGAGGCCTTAGAATCATGGTGGGAGGTGAAAGGCCCTTCTTACATGGAGGTAGCAAGAGAGAATGAGGAGAAGCAAAAGAGGAAACCCCTGATAAACTCATCAGATCTCGTGAGACTTATTCACTATCATGAGACGAGCACAGGAAAGAGCCGCCCCTATGATTCAATTACCTACTGCCAGATCCCTCCCACAACACGTGGGAATTCTGGAAGATATAATTCAAGTCGAGATTTGTGCAGGGGCACAACCAAACCATATCAACCCCCTTTTGAAATTTTTAACAATTTTTTCTTTGAACCTGCACTTTGTAAGTGAATTCCATGAGAAAATAAAGCACCTGCATGAGTAGAGGGGATTTGATGTGTGGCCGTGTACACAGAGGCTCAGAACCTAGGCACAGAGGGCAATGAGCAACTTGTAAACAAAACAGTTACACTAGCTAGAAAGTTACAGAAAATAGCAAAGAAAACAATAAAATGACATTTTATAAACTAATATTTTAAATTAAATTTACAATTCCCCCAAAATAATTTCTTTGAAGAGTTAAATATTTTTAGAAAAAAAAAGTTCTATTAGTGTCATCATCTCCAGATATGCTAAAATATATATTTTAAGCTAATTTACCAGAACCTTATCCACAAATTTTTACATTGTATAAAATACACTTAAGAGTTACAGTACCAATTGCATTAGCATAAAAATCCTTTCCAAAATTAGAAATTATAAAAATTATCTGGATCTTGCATTTGTCCAAAGAAACTGGCATCACTTTCAACCATACTGCTTAAAAATGAAATTGCTAAAAGTATATATTTAGAAGACAAAGTAAATTGATTTGCAGAAAATTTAGTCCAAAGAATCATATAATCAATCAAATGTCACATTAACAGAGCATTATTATTTATTGTTATAAAAGTTATAATGAAATAATTTTTTTGTCCTTTGTAATATGATTTTCTGTTATTATATTGTTACTTATATATTACTTTACCCCCATATCAAATTTTAAAGTAACAAAGTATTTTCAGGAAATATTTTATATTTATCTAAACATTTTCCCCTGATTTTTAAACAAGAGTCCCACATTTTTATTTGTACTGGGTAATGCAAATTTTGTAGCTGGTTCTAGATATTTGATAAAACTTCTGGCATTATGTCTACACTGCAGCAAGGAAATAGTAAAAATGAAATAGCAAGAAAAAAAGCCATATGTGATAAATATTTCTGTCATAGAAATACCTTCTTGCGGGAGGAGCCAAGATGGCCGAATAGGAACAGCTCCAGTCTACAGCTCCCAGCGTGGCGACGCAGAAGACGGGTGATTTCTGCATTTCCATCTGAGGTACCGGGTTCATCTCACTAGGGAGTGCCAGACAGTGGGCGCACGTCAGTGGGTGCGCGCACCGTGCGCGAGCTGAAGCAGGGCGAGGCATTGCCTCACTCAGGAAGTGCAAGGGGTCGGGGAGTTCCCTTTCCTAGTCAAAGAAAGGGGTGACAGACAGCACCTGGAAAATCGGGTCACTCCCACCCGAATACTGCGCTTTTCCAACGGGCTTAAAAAACGGCGCATCAGGAGAATATATCCAGCACCTGGCTTGGAGGGTCCTACGCCTACGGAGTCTCGCTGATTGCTAGCACAGCAGTCTGAGATCAAACTGCAAGGCGGCAGCGAGGCTGGGGGAGGGGCGCCCGTCATTGCCCAGGCTTGCTGAGGTAAACAAAGCAGCCGGGAAGCTCGAACTGGGTGGAGCCCACCACAGCTCAAGGAGGCCTGCCTGCCTCTGTAGGCTCCACCTCTGGGGGCAGGGCACAGACAAACAAAAAGACAGCAGTAACCTCTGCAGACTTAAATGTCCCTGTCTGACAGCTTTGAAGAGAGCAGTGGTTCTCCCAGCACGCAGCTGGAGATCTGAGAACGGGCAGACTGCCTCCTCAAGTGGGTCCCTGACCCCTGACCCCCGAACAGCCTAACTGGGAGGCACCCCCCAGCAGGGGCAGACTGACACCTCAAACAGCAGGGTACTCCAACAGACCTGCAGCTGAGGGTCCTGTCTGTTAGAAGGAAAACTAACAAACAGAAAGGACATCCACACCAAAAACCCATCTGTACATCACCATCATCAAAGACCAAAACTAGATAAAACCACAAAGATGGGGAAAAAACAGAACAGAAAAACTGGAAACTCTAAAAAGCAGAGTGCCTCTCCTCCTCCAAAGGAACGCAGTTCCTCACCAGCAACGGAACAAAGCTGGATGGAGAATGACTTTGACGAGCTGAGAGAAGAAGGCTTCAGACGATCAAATTAGTCCGAGCTATGGGGGGAAATTCAAACCAAAGGCAAAGAAGTTGAAAACTTTGAAAAAAGTTTAGAAGAATGTATAACTAGAATAACCAATACAGAGAAGTGCTTAAAGGAGCTGATGGAGCTGAAAACCAAGGCTCCAGAACTACATGAAGAACGCAGAAGCCTCAGAAGCTGATGCGATCAACTGGAAGAAAGAGTATCAGCGATGGAAGATGAAGTGAATGAAATGAAGCGAGAAGGGAAGTTTAGAGAAAAAAGAATAAAAAGAAACGAGCAAAGCCTCCAAGAAATATGGGACTATGTGAAAAGACCAAATCTACGTCTGATTGGTGTACCTGAAAGTGATGGGGAGAATGGAACCAAGTTGGAAAACACTCTGCAGGATATTATCCAGGAGAACTTCCCCAATCTAGCAAGGCAGGCCAACATTCAGATTCAGGAAATACAGAGAACGCCACAAAGATACTCCTTGAGAAGAGCAACTCCAAGACACATAATTGTCAGATTCACCAAAGTTGAAATGAAGGAAAAAATGTTAAGGGCAGCCAGAGAGAAAGGTCGGGTTACCCACAAAGGAAGCCCATCAGACTAAAAGCGGATCTCTTGGCAGAGACTCTACAAGCCAGAAGAGAGTGGGGGCCAATATTCAACATTCTTAAAGAAAAGAATTTTCAACCCAGAATTTCATATCCAGCCAAACTAAGCTTCATAAGTGAAGGAGAAATCAAATACTTTACAGACAAGCAAATGCTGAGAGATTTTGTCACCACCAGGCCTGCCCTAAAAGAGCTCCTGAAGGAAGCGCTAAACATGGAAAGGAACAACCGGTACCAGCCGCTGCAAAATCATGCCAAAATGTAAGGACCATCGAGACTAGGAAGAAACTGCATCAACTAACGAGCAAAATAACCAGCTAACATCATAATGACAGGATCAAATTCACACATAACAATATTAACTTTAAATGTAAATGGACTAAATGCTCCAATTAAAAGACACAGACTGGCAAATTGGATAAAGAGTCAAGACCCATCAGTGTGCTGTATTCAGGAAACCCATCTCACGGGCACAGACACACATAGGCTCAAAATAAAAGGATGGAGGAAGATTTACCAAGCAAATGGAAAACAAAAAAAGGCAGGGGTTGCAATCCTAGTCTCTGATAAAACAGACTTTAAACCAACAAAGATCAAAAGAGACAAGGCCATTACATAATGGTCAAGGGATCAATTCAACAAGAAGAGCTAACTATCCTAAATATATATGCACCCAATACAGGAGCACCCAGATTCATAAAGCAAGTCCTGAGTGACCTACAAAGAGACTTAGACTCCCACACATTAATAATGGGAGACTTTAACACCCCACTGTCAACATTAGACAGATCAACGAGACAGAAAGTCAACAAGGATACCCAGGAATTGAACTCAGCTCTGAACCAAGTGGACCTAATAGACATCTACAGAACTCTCCACCCCAAATCAACAGAATATACATTTTTTCAGCACCACACCACACCTATTCCAAAATGGACCACATACTTGGAAGTAAAGCTCTCCTCAGCAAATGTAAAAGAACAGAAATTATAACAAACTATCTCTCAGACCACAGTGCAATCAAACTAGAACTCAGGATTAAGAATCTCACTCAAAACCGCTCAACTACATGGAAACTGAACAACCTGCTCCTGAATGACTACTGGGTGCATAACGAAATGAAGGCAGAAATAAAGATGTTCTTTGAAACCAACGAGAACAAAGACACAAAATACCAGAATCTCTGGGACACATTCAAAGCAGTGTGTACAGGGAAATTTATAGCACTAAATGCCCACAAGAGAAAGCAGGAAAGATCCAAAATTGACGCCCTAACATCACAATTAAAAGAACTAGAAAAGCAAGAGCAAACATATTCAAAAGCTAGCAGAAGGCAAGAAATAACTAAAATCAGAGCAGAACTGAAGGAAATAGAGACACAAAAAACCCTTCAAAAAATCAATGAATCCAGGAGCTGGTTTTTTGAAAGGATCAACAAAATGGATAGACCACTAGCAAGACTAATAAAGAAAAAAAGAGAGAAGAATCAAATAGACACAATAAAAAATGATAAAGGGGATATCACCACCGATCCCACAGAAATACAAACTACCATCAGAGAATACTACAAACAACTCTACGCAAATAAACTAGAAAATCTAGAAGAAATGGATAAATTCCTCGACACATACACTCTCCCAAGACTAAACCAGGAAGAAGTTGAATCTCTGAATAGACCAATAACAGGAGCTAAAATTGTGGCAATAATCAATAGTTTACCAACCAAAAAGAGTCCAGGACCAGATGGATTCACAGCAGAATTCTACCAGAAGTACAAGGAGGAACTGGTACCATTCCTTCTGAAACTATTCCAATCATTAGAAAAAGAGGGAATCCTCCCTAACTCATTCTATGAGGCCAGCATCATCCTCATAAATGTTGTATCATCCTGATACCAAAGCCGGGCAGAGACACAACCAAAAAAGAGAATTTTAGACCAATATCCTTGATGAACATTGATGCAAAAATCCTCAATAAAATCCTGGCAAACCAAATCCAGCAGCACATCAAAAAGCTTGTCCACCATGATCAAGTGGGCTTCATCCCTGGGATGCAAGGCTGGTTCAATATACACAAATCAATAAATGTAATCCAGCATATAAACAGAACCAAAGACAAAAACCACATGATTATCTCAATAGATGCAGAAAAGGCCTTTGACAAAATTCAACAGCCCTTCATGCTAAAAACTCTCAATAAATTAGGTATTGATGGGACGTATCTCAAAATAATAAGAGCTATCTATGACAAACCCACAGCCAATATCATACTGAATGTGCAAAAACTGGAAGCATTCCCTTTAAAAACTGGCACAAGACAGGGATGCCCTCTCTCACCGCTCCTATTCAACATAGTGTTGGAAGTTCTGGCCAGGGCAATTAGGCAGGAGAAGGAAATAAAGGGTATTCAATTAGGAAAAGAGGAAGTCAAATTGTCCCTGTTTGCAGACGACATGATTGTATATCTAGAAAACCCCATCATCTCAGCCCAAAATCTCCTTAAGCTGATAAGCAACTTCAGCAAAGTCTCAGGATACAAAATCAATGTACAAAAATCACAAGCATTCTTATATACCAACAACAGACAAACAGAGAGCCAAATCATGAGTGAACTCCCATTCACAATTGCTTCAAAGAGAATAAAATACCTAGGAATCCAACTTACAAGGGATGTGAAGGACCTCTTCAAGGAGAACTACAAACCACTGCTCAAGGAAATAAAAGAGGATACAAACAAATAGAAGAACATTCCATGCTCATGGGTAGGAAGAATCAATATTGTGAAAATGGCCATACTGCCCAAGGTGATTTACAGATTCAATGCCATCCCCATCAAGCTACCAATGACTTTCTTCACAGAATTGGAAAAAACTACTTTAAAGTTCATATGGAACCAAAAAAGAGCCCGCATCGCCAAGTCAATCCTAAGCCAAAAGAACAAAGCTGGAGGCATCACACTACCTGACTTCAAACTATACTACAAGGCTACAGTAACCAAAACAGCATGGTACTGGTACCAAAATAGAGATATAGATCAATGGAACAGAACAGAGCCCTCAGAAATAACGCCGCATATCTACAACTATCTGATCTTTGACAAACCTGAGAAAAACAAGCAGTGGGGAAAGGATTCCCTATTTAATAAATGGTGCTGGGAAAACTGGCTAGCCATATGTAGAAAGCTGAAACTGGATCCCTTCCTTACACCTTATACAAAAATCAATTCAAGATGGATTAAAGACTGAAACATTAGACCTAAAACCATAAAAACCCTAGAAGAAAACCTAGCCATTACCATTCAGGACATAGGAATGGGCAAGGACTTCATGTGTAAAACACAAAAAGCAATGGCAACCAAAGCCAAAATTGACAAATGGGATCTAATTAAACTAAAGATCTTCTGCACAGCAAAAGAAACTACCATCAGAGTGAACAGGCAACCTACAAAATGGGAGAAAATTTTCTCAACCTACTCATCTGACAAAGGGCTAATATCCAGAATCTACAATGAACTCAAACAAATTTACAAGAAAAAAACAAACAACCCCATCAAAAAGTGGGTGAAGGACATGAACAGACACTTCTCAAAAGAAGACATTTATGCAGCCAAAAAACACATGAAAAAATGCTCATCATCACTGGCCATCAGAGAAATGCAAATCAAAACCACAATGAGATACCATCTCACACCAGTTAGAATGGCAATCATTAAAAAATCAGGAAACAACAGGTGCTGGAGAGGATGTGGAGAAAAAGGAACACTTTTACACTGTTGGTGGGAATGTAAACTAGTTCAACCATTGTGGAAGTCAGTGTGGTGATTCCTCAGGGATCTAGAACTAGAAATACCATTTGACCCAGCCATCCCATTACTGGGTATATACCCAAAGGATTATAAATCATGCTGCTATAAAGACACATGCACACGTATGTTTATTGCGGCACTATTCACAATAGCAAAGACTTGGAACCAACCCAAATGTCCAACAACAATAGACTGGATTAAGAAAATGTGGCACATATACACCATGGAATACTATGCAGCTATAAAAAATGATGAGTTCATGTCCTTTGTAGGGACATGGATGAAATTGGAAATCATCATTCTCAGTAAACTATCGCAATAACAAAAAACCAAACACCGCATGTTCTCACTCATAGGTGGGAATTGAACAATGAGAACACATGGACACAGGAAGGGGAACATCATGCTCTGGGGACTGTTGTGGGGTGGGGGGAGGTGGGAGGGATAGCATTGGGAGATACACCTAATGCTAGATGACGAGTTAGTGGGTGCAGTGCACCAGCATGGCACATGTATACATATGTAACTAAACTGCACATTGTGCACATGTACCCTAAAACTTAAAGTATAATAATAATAAATTAAAAAAAAAAAAGAAAAACCTTCTTGCCCAGATACCTCACCTGGTAGTTCTTACATATTCTTGGCTGTAATTGCATTACATGCTCTCACAATGTCAATGAAAATTTTAAAGCAGAGCATTTTAAATTGTGTACATTGCCACTCCGAAAAAAAATCCTTTTTAGATTTCAGTTTAGAGGAAAAAGGGTGAATAAATATTAAGGTATCCCTAGGGTATTTTTCATTTTGTTGATGTTGAGGTCATACTTCTAGCTTTGAACCTTATCACAGTCAATATCCCCTTTTCTTAATACTTATTTTTAATACCTTTTCATTATTCTGAAATAAAGTTCTGGAAGAATTTTATATGTTACACATATAACATAAAAATAAATTGGTGTAATGGACAAAATCAACTCTAACCATAATCCTAAGGAGAAATAAGCGTAACTGTTATCAATGATGTGCATTTTGATATGTTTATATTAGAAGTCATAATATATTGGTAAATGATTATCTCTATATATGGAATTGTACCAAAGCAAAAGTTATACTAGCAATAAAAGTTGGCTACCCTCCATAGGCAACTGTATAGTCCATTTTTACATTGCTATAAAAAAAATACCTGAGATTGGGTAATTTATAAAGAAAAGAAGTTTCATTGACTCTCAGTTTCACATGGCTGGGAAGGCCTCAGGAAACTTATAATCATGGCAGAAGTGGAAGGGGAAATAACAGAAATGTTGCATGGTGGCAGGAGAGACAGTGACGGGGGAATTGCCAGACACATTTAAACCGTCAGATCTTACGAGTACTCACTCACTATCATGAGAACAGCATGTGGGAACTGCCCCCATCAAGCAATTACCCCCTACCAAGTCTCTCCATCGACACATAGGGATTACAATTTGAGATGAGATTTGGGTTGGAAAACAGAGTCAAATTATGTCATTCTGACTCCTCCCCCTCCCAAATCTCATGTTCTTCTCACATTTCAAAATGCAATTATGCCTTCCCAACAGTCCCCCCAAATCTTAACTCATTCCAGCATTAACTCAAAAGTCCAAGTCCAAAGTCTTATCTGAGACAAGGTATGTCCTTATCACCTATAAGTCTGTAAAATAAAATAATAAAACAAGTTAGTTACTTCCAACATACAATGGGGGTACAGGCATTGGGTAATGTTCTTGTTCCATATATGAGAAATTGGCCAAAACAAAGAGGTCACAGGCCCCAAGGAAGTCTGAAAATTGGCAGGGCATTCATTAAATCTTAAAGCTTCAAAACAATCTCCTTTGACTCCGTGTCTCATATCTGGGGTATGCTGATGCAAGGGGTGAGCTCCCATGGCCTTGAGCAGCTCTACCCTTGTGGCTCTGCAGGGTACAGCCCCCAGAGCTACTTTCCTGAGCTGGTTTTTCAGGTGCACATTGCAAGCTGTCAGTGGATTTACCATTCTGGGGTATGGAAGATGATGGCCATCTTCTCACAGCTCCACTGGGCAGTGCCCCAGTGGGGTTTCTGTGTTGGGGCTCCAACACCATATTTCTGCTCTGCATTGCTATTATAGAGGTTCTTCATGAGGGCTCTGCCCCTGCAGCAGACTTCTGCCTGGGCATCCAGATGTTTCTATATATCCCCTGAAATCTAGGCAGAAGTTCCCAAAGCTCAACCCACAGGCCCAACACCACATGGAATCCACCAAGTCTTGGGTCTTGCGTTCTCTGAAGCAACAGTCTGATCTGTACCTTGGCTCCTTTTAGCCACAGGTGGACCCGGAGCAGCTGGGATACAAGGAGCCATGTCCCAAGGCTGCACAGAGCAGCAAGGCCCTGGGCCCAGCCCACAGAACCATTTTTGCCTCCTAGGCCACCAGGCCTGTGATGGAAGGGGATACCTTGAAGATCTCTGAAATGCCCTGGAGATGTTTTCCCCATTGTTTTGATGATAAACATTGGGCCCCTTGTTATTTATGCAAATTTCTGAGCAGGCTTGAATTTCTCCCCAGAAAATGTGTTGTTCTTTTCTACCAGATGGTCAGGCAGCAAATGCTTTAAATTTTTATGCTCTGCTTCCCTTGTAAACACAACTTCCAAATTCAGATAATCTCTGTGAATACATATGATCATATGCTTTTAGAAAGTTAGGCCACATCTTGAAGGCTTTGCTGCATAGAAATTTCTTCTGCCAGATACTCTAAACCATCTCTCTCAAGTTCAAAGTTCCACAGACCTCTAGGGCAGAGAAAAAATGCAGCCCGTCTCTTTGCTAAAGCATAGCATGAGTGACCTTTGCTCCAGTTCCCAATAAATTATTTCTCTCCATCTGAGACCACCTCAACCTGGATTTCACTGTTCATATCACTATCAGCATTTTGATCAAAACCATTCAACAAGTCCTTAAGAAGTTCCACACTTTCCCACATCTTCTTGCCTTCTTTTGAGGCTTCCTGTTTGAATCTCTGCCTGTTACCCACTTCCAAAGTTGCTTCCATATTTTCAGGTTATTTTTAAAGCAGTGCTGGACTCCTGGTACCAATTTTCTTATCAGTCCATTTTTACACTGCTATAAAGAATACCTTGGACTGGGTAACTTATAAAGAAAAGAGGTTTCATTGACTCGTAGTTCCTCATGGCTGGGATGGCCTCAGGAAACTTACAATTATGGCAGAAGATGAAGGGGAAATAAGACATGTTTCACACAGTGGCAGGAGAGAGAGAGAGAGAGAGAGAGAAGTATCAGATCTCCTTAGAAGTCACTCACTATCATGAGAACAGCATTGGAGGAACCCTCCCCATGATCCAATTATCTCCTACCAGGTCACTCCCTTGACACGTGGGGATTACAATTTGAGATGAGATTTGACTGGAGGCACAGAGACAAACCATATCAGCCACTAAATATGATAAGAGGCATTGCTATTAGTGTGATTTTCTGAAATTAGAAAATAAAGTTTAGTAAAAACTTCAAGAAAATAAATGGTTATTTTTCTCTTGATTTATACTGAAGTCATATTCTTGTGGGGAAAAATTATACATTAAAGATATGCTATTAAAAAGTTTGATTCCAGATTCATATGAAAACAAACATGTTTTATGATATAGATATTATATAAGAATATTAAAATGTCTGCAGTTCTTGAACATATTCTTCCTTGTGCAGATTATTGAACACTTTGCAAGATGTCTAACATCCCTGGTGCCTACTCTCAAAATATTAATAATGCTTCACAAGCTACCTGAGAGCCAAAACATCTCGAGAAATGCCCCATAGAAAGGTCAAATCTTTCCCCCATTAACCATTTATTGGAATTTTTGTTTCATTTGGAAAACTAACTTTATTTAAAACTGGATTATTCTGTTTTATTATATCTCATTTCCAAAGCCTTGCCAGTGCCTACTTCTTCCCAGGTAAAATTTTTGCACAGTGCTACCAAAATATGCAGTTCTTCCAGTGTACTATGGCATTTCCTTTCTCTATACTGTCACTCACATGGCATGCTTTGCATAGAAAGTCTTGATCCTATTCCATACATACCTATTCAGTAGTGAAATTAACATCAAAGAATATTTTCCTCCATCTCTTAACTTCTGAGCAGTTTCTTATGTTAGTAACTGCTGAATGCTTCTATCTAAACTCTTCAATGACATGACATTGGCAAAGTTACGTGTTCTCTTTGAGTATCAATTCCCCAAATTGTAAATTAAGGATATACTAGTATATACATTCTATGATAACCACATTCCATTCTATGATGATCATAATTATTATTATTCAATAAGACTGCATAATATGTGTTGAGCACTGTACTTGCCTCATAATTTCTCAGTAAATGTTTATTATAATTATTATTGGACACAAAATTATTATTGGATCACAATATGTAATCAGTACTGGATTGCAGACATTCTCAACCTTAGTGTCTTTCTATAACAATTACAAGATACTTAAAGAGTTTAAAATTTACAACCAACATTTTCTTCATTTTATAACAACTTGTAGGAACTCTGTAATTATTTCTTGAAGGAGTTAAATAAATGCATGTATTAATCCTTCACAACATGGGGTGGAGAAAGATTTGAATGTGAAATTTTGGAGATGCTATCTTCTCTTGAATTAATTTGTCTATGATACTATTTTGATGTCCAGAGTTAAAGTTAAAACCTAAATTAAAATTGTCCACTACTACACTTCCAGCCCAAATATTGAAATTAAGGTATTGTAGATAGCCCTTATATGGAAAACTAATCAGGAGTGGAAAATCCACAGTTTATTGCCCCATGGAAACAACATTATTCTGCAGGATGTCAGGAGTAGTTTTAAAAAAGGAATAATGAAAATAGTTCAGGAAATACAAGTTAAATCAAGTTAAATGGAGTAATCTAACTTTCTTTATTGCAAACATTTTCAGAACTTTAATAAGATACAAGACATTAAAAGTCTCAAAGAGGAAGATATTTAAAATCGGGCATCCTAGTAGTTTATCTACTATATTACTAAAAATGCTTTTTCTTTCTGTTTATAAATATCAGACAGCAACCTTAGGAAGGAATAATAAAAATTACTTCAACTGTTGGCACATGTTACGAGAGAGAACAAATTGATAGCCGTAAAAGAAATAATGTGCAGTTTTAAAAGCAAGTTAAAACTGTTGCTACCTTAGTATTGGCTGAGGTCACAAGATAATAGTCACCAACAATGCCCACAATCCAAAGGGAAGTGTGATATCATCATACCAGAATGTTCCAAAGCTCATCTAAGAGTTGGTTTGCTAAACTTTAATGACCTCAAGCCTATGAAAGAGCTAGGAAAGACTGAGTTAACTAGAAATTACATGACAAATTTTGGAAAGTCATGTCTTTATGTGGTGAATCCCATCCATCCCTGGAGAGATTAGAGTATATTTTCCCCACTGCTCAAGCCTTGGGGAAAGGCCTTGGTAGGACCACTGGGTGAGATTTACATGTTTATCTTGGAATTTTGATGACACTGCGCATGGATGTCTGACTCATTTCAATAAAACCAAAGCATGAAAGGCTGTAACTGACTGGCTGCTCTGATAGCATAGTAAAAGCATATCACTGCTTGGTGAAGGCTGCCACTCAGCATTCATCAGAGCAAATAATGTTTATGTTGAATCTGGCCCACAGTCTTCTCAGCAGGGCCAGATGAGAGAGTAAACACAAGGGAAAGATGCTGGGAGTACTACATTGTATGTGTAAGTTTTGCAGGAGTTTTAGGTGTTTGGGCGTTGGATCTGCATTCAGCAACATTAAGGTAATGATGGTTTTCAACTAGATCATCAGCAATGATGGAAAGCTCTTATGAGAGCTACACATCATCTATACATCATACAACGAACTATTACAGAGAACCTTTCAGATTTAACTCATGACCAGAAGAAGCAATAGACTACTACATTTTAAATACTGGAGGAACAGGAGAAACTCTAAGCAGGAAAACAGAACAGAAGCTTACCAATAGACTTTAGCACTTTTCCCAGTGCAGAAGCCAGGCTGAAGTATACCCAGCACAAGAGCAAGAAGAAAGTACAACTTAAAAGGTTCTATATTTTATTATTTGAATAAAATATTTTGAGGAGCATACCATAAATATTAAACATTTTATTCCATAAGATTTATCAGAAAAGTTGATGAGGATAGATTCAGATTTCAACCAAGATAGAAGAAAAAAATGTATCACACAGAGTGGCTTACAATGGGCAAAGGAAAGAAAACAATGAAGTTAATTTCTATTAATATCCAATGAGTCCCTCTTGTTCAATATACAAATTATATAATCTTTAAAATTTGGTAATATTTTACATTCCCACTACTTCACTGTCATCATTTGCTAATGAAAACACTAAGATGCAATAGGGTTAAGCACTTCCCCAAGCTATGTGGCTTTCAGTGATGAGTTAAGTTTAGAAAACAAGTCTCACAGTGCATGGTCCATTGTGACAGTAAAAAGAATGTGCCTTATAAAAGCTTTATGGTATGGCAATGTTCCAATGATTATCTCTTATTGGCTCCCTTAACATCAGTTCCCAGCTACACCCCTGTCAGCTGAAGTCTCACTGCTATATTCTTATTTTTTCTCTGCCCCACATCATATGTTCCTGTAAAAAAATAAGTTATCCTAAAATAATCTAATAAATGATGCCACAATTCTGTTAATGGCAGTTCCCTCTCTCATTCTTTAACACTTTTAATCAAAAATTTAAACATTGAGAAACAAAGCATTAGTCCAAAGAATAGTTTTGTAGTTTAATGGACCATTGTAGACACTGAGTGAATCTACCCAGATTGTCTCTATTTATTCACAATTGCATGTTTCAATTAAGCAAAAGACTAGTTGTGATTTTAAAGAAAGATAAAGAGAATTGCATTGAAAACTCATAGGTAATAAACTATTTAATTTTGAAGGATATATATATTAATGTCTATCCTTAGCCCATGTTGAATATCATTTATGTATTCCATATGGCTTGAGCTGCTATTGACTAGTTGAAAAAAAAATACCACGATCTAGTATTTATTTCATCTAATTAAATATTCAATAATTCTGTCTTTAGAATTTTTCCCCTTATACTTGAAGCACATTTCTGTCATTGTTATTGTTTTGTGGTTTTTCTTTTCCTCTCCTTTTTTAAACTCAAGCATTTTTACATGTTCTTATTAAACCTTACAAGGCCTATGCATATAATGTCATATCACTGCAGGTTTTAGTTGTAAGTTCTGAAACGGACATCTCTTATTCTGGAATTCATTTATTGATATTGAACATTAGCTAATCCACAGAATTTCCAAGTTATCTGGGGAGTCAGTGTTTTGAAAAAAAGCAAAAAACAGATGAACTATGCCTTAAGAGTAATTTTCAAATAATATCACAGGATAATTGTGGTGAGGCTGCTTCTTCCTCTACTCTTTAACACTAAACAATGTAATTCATACTATCAACACTTCCACCCCTCATATTAGCTGCACCTGCTAGCCTTGTGGCCACTGCTATCCTTTATTCACAGCAAATGACTAATGGATGCAGTGGCTCTTCTTATAAAGACAAGAACTCTAGAGGTTAACACAAGTTCTAGATTTCCTCTATCATAACTGCCTGTATTCTTATGGGTAAGTTATTTTACTTTTTTGGGTTTAAGTTTTTATATTTTTGAAGTCAAGATCACTTTCACTACCAATAAAAACTATAAAAGACAAAATATTAACTACGTGTGTGTACATACACACACACATCTGCTTGAAGATATAGGAACGTGAAACACCAGGTTGTATAGAAATTCTTGGCCAAGATACAGAAGATGGAAAGTTAGAGAGGTGAATACAATAATTAAAGTTGGATGCCTCAAGGGATAATTTCACTACTTTCAGAGATAGAGCAAAACTATTGACAACTTCACATGGTTAGAGAAGCGAATGTGAAAGTCCATGGCTCACTAAATGTGGGGCATTGGCAAATCTCTTGTACATTTAGTTGGGATTAAGTAATACACTAAAAGTAATTCATTATTTGAGTATTCTAGAGAAATTCAAATTCTGCAATTAAATTCACATGAGTCCAGATGATTGTTGATGTATTGTCTGCAAGTAACAGATGAAAATCCCTTTAAATTTTAAAGATGACAGTAAAGTATATTTAAAAATAAAAAAAATCAAGCTCATGCAGAAATACAGAAACACAGACCCATTCTCCCCACCCCACTCCAATCCAAACAACAATAAAACAGGTAAGACATGGGAAGATAGGCCAGGCGCTGTGGCTCACGCCTGTAATCACAGCACTTTGGGAGGCCGAGGCAGGTGGATCATGAGGTCAGGGGATTGAGACCATCCTGGCTAACATGGTGAAACCCCGTCTCTACTAAAAATACAAAAAAAAAATTAGCCAGGCGTGGTGGCGGGTGCCTGTAGTCCCAGCTACTCGGGAGGCTGAGGCAGGAGAATGGTATGAACCTGGGAAGCGGAGCTTCCAGTGAGCCGAGATCGCCGCCACTGCACTCCAGCCTGGATGACTAAGCAACACTCTGTCTCAAAACAAAACAAAACAAAACAAAAAAAAGATATGGGAAGATAAAACACATGAATGATAACCAGAAAAAAATACATATCAATGAAGACTCCATATATCAGAATCCTATATGTTCTACATACTTAAAATAAATATATGTTTTATGATAAAGGAGATAAAAGTTATGTTTGAAAATTCCACTGGAGAAAAATCTACGTTCTGGTCGAAAAAAATACCAATAAATATTTTAAAAAGAAAGCCCATGACTCCTCTATGAACACTTGTGCTTCAGAAAGAGATGTTTCTGGAGAGAAATATCTAAGCAAATATTAACAAAAATACACAAAGATATATCACTGTTTCAAAGGCCAGAGAATATGAAAATGGCTACTAGAAAATCTGTGTATAAAATCCAGAGCAAGGGCCTATTTTGAAGAGCTCTCTTTTGACCCACTAACCAAAAATGGTAAAGTATTCTATGGCTCACCATTGATGTGTGAACATGACATTATTTTATTCTATTGTCTTGATGAAAGTCATGGGTCTGTGCTTGCAGGTGGATTGCTACAGTGCCCTTGGGAACTAGCCATGGTAGCAAACAGTATATTTCCTTAGGAGATGGGCCTTGAAGCAGTTCTACCTGTGAACTCAAGAAGCCCATTTCTTTCCACTATAAGATATGGCATGACTTACGTCAGCTCCAAAGACTCAGTGTATTTGCTTCAAATGACTTTCAGGATATCACAATCAAGATGATGCCTACTTCAACCTGAATCATGACTATTATTCTTAACTAATAATAGTCTAATGACCCTGCTATCTTTCATCACAGAGTGCTGCTTGGCATATTCTTTAAGAGAAACTGGCTTGGTCATTAACTTTGATTATGAGACTAATCTTCTAGCACTTGATACATACACATAGAAACTTTGAAGCTTCAATTCTGAGTTTCAAAGTTATGTATGCATATGCACATATGCATACACATATTCGTGATACATAACAATAACTTAAAGCTGATGCTTCTGTCGACCTACCTTCCTGCTTTAGTTTATATAAATGGCAGTTAATTATTTAAAAGTGTGTTATTTTAAATAAATAATTATATTCTTTCATTATAAAAAGCTATATTGCATAGCATGAATGAGTGTACTCAAAAACTCAACTTATTTTAATTTTAAGTACACTTAAAATAGTCTACTATTTCTGGTGTACATAGGACCTTTTAAATTAACAAGTAATTTTTAGACTTGCTATACAAAACCTCAGGTCATGTGTCTGTTTGTTTCCAAGTAAGAAATAAATGATGTTAAAGATAAAATGTCCTCATATAGATACACAAAATCAGTGATTGCCAGAAATCTGAAGTAAAAGTCATGAATAGTGAAGAGCCAAAAACAGCATATGATCCTTTAATCACCTCATTGTTAGTGTTTACAAAAAAGAACATTGCAAACCTATTATTTAAGTTTGTATTTCCCTTGCCACAACTTACTACCAAATAATCACTAAATGCTTTGCTCAGAGTAGTTTCCCACATACGTTCTTATTATTCTGCTGCTTCCTAGTTTGATGGAAATTTACATTCTGCCATCTGTGCAAAGACACAGTCCCGGCATTACCACAGCTCTATGACCAAGTTGTCAAATAATTGGTTTGCCAACCACTAAGTCACATAAGGGAATAAAAATCTAAGAGCTTTATTCAATAAGACAAAATAATAAGGATTCTAAGAAGTGTTCCAAAGCTATTATGTGTAGGTATTAAAAGTAATTTTTGTTCGGTGTGTGCTTTACACCTACACAATTATCAGACAAAAGTTTTTATAAGAAAATGATATTGTAGGTATTAAATCATTAAGATACATGAAAATATGTGGGTCCTAGAGCATTATTCAATAAGACAATGAAAAGCAGGACTGTAAAATCATCCCAAATATTTGATATGTTTCGGCTTAGAAAAGAATGTCTTAGGTGTTTTATATCAGCATTCCTGTTAACATTTCCCGATTAGCAACTTAACCATCCAAAGAACATTCAAAGTATTAAGGTTTAACTTAATTATCCACCAAAGTTAACATATTATATTGTGCTTGAGAATATTTTCAAACCCAATATGATATGATTGTATCTTATCTACCTTACCAGACATATGCTGATCTTATTATAAAGTTTAGTTGAAAGGACAGATAAAATTAAAATCTATGGATATAATATATTAAAGCCAATAACTTTCTACCATATTCTATGAATAAAAATACATTTACTTAAATTAATGTCTCCTTTTTATCTTTTGGCAAAAAATTATTTTTAGGGAAAAATACCCAAATATAAGCAAATTCAAGAGTTTGATTTTGCCTTAAAAAGGTGATGATTTTGCTATTGTGAATAGCACCACAATGACAGAATCACCCTTAGCCAAAATTTCAGCACCACTCAGTATTCCCATGTGACAAACCTGCCCATGTACCCCCTGAATTCAAAATAAAACATAGGGTTTTAAAAAGGTAGTGTTTTGATTACTATTTTAATGTTAAGTTAGTGGAGCTTTTCAATTACTTGTACCAACCACCTAAATGACATCTATTAAGTATTATTCCTCTGTCGAATATACAAATGTGTTTACCATTTTCTCATGGGTTTAAGGATGATCCTGATGTTGTAAATTTTCTAGAGAAAAAATAAATTTGATTAGGCCTATCTATGACCTGCAGGTTTCCAAATTCTATATTCGCTGAGTACAAGGTATTTTTTATATTCTATCGGTGTCAGGGTTGAAACTCTATCAGAAAAACTGAAGCCCCAAAGGGATCCAAGCAGAAATAAATTATTATAAGGCAAAAGGTGTTTATAATCTTAGAGACATCAAGGTGACCCCCAGTATTTGATGCCTCCTCATGCTCACAACTTGTTTAATCCCTTCCACTTATGTGTGGGCCAAACCTGTGATTTACTTCTCACCAAAAGAATATTCCAAAGGTAATGAGATGTCACACTCATCGTTATGTTACATTATATAGTACTATATTTTAGCAGACTGGGTCAGGGGAGAGAAGGAGGGTGAGAAAAGAGGTAGTGAAGCAGAGAGAGAGAAAAAAATGAGAGAAAGAGAGAAAGATAATTTTCTTTTGAAAATCTTCTTAATTTTCATAAATTAAGAAGTGATGTTGGAGAAGTCCAAATAGTAAGAACCTTCAGGTGGCCTCTAGGAACTATGAGTTCTCTGGGACCTGAGGGTGGCCTCTAGCTAACCAAGAGAAAATAGTTGGAGCCATCATACAACCAAAAGGAAATAAATAATGCCATCCACCTGTTGGTGTTGGAATTCTTCCCCATTAGAATCTTCACTAGTTATGCTTCCAGATGAGAATCCAGTCCAGCCAACACATCAATGGAGCTCAGGACATAGCTAGGTGGTACACAAACCCCTGACCCCAAAAATCTATGAGATCACAAATATGTTTTGTTTGTAGCTAAATATGTGGTAAATTGCTACACAGAAACAATGAATACACTATCAAAAAATAAATAATCAAGCTCGGAAAAGATTACTATTAGCTCTCTCTGGTTTACCCCGGAGGTCTTCAGAATGGAAACTACTAGTGATTAGAGATTCGTATTCTCCCAAGATAAGTGATTTGCATGCATCACAACAACTGAGTTCAATGCAAAATCTTGAATCAAAAATGATCCACCAACTATCCACTGGGATATCGAAGGAAAAAAAAAAGCTTAGGTTTTTCTTTTGCCTTTCAAATATCTTGAGTACCTCTCTTACCTGAACGGAAACAAGAATCCTTCTGGCAAGAGACTCGAAGAAATAGATTCCTCTAACTTGAAACATCTATTTAGCACCTAGTAATATATGAAAAATGGCATTTTCATGGTTAGATGTACTGCCTCTCTATGAATCTAATTCCTGTGGGAGGCAATATGTCATTACATTTTGATTTGCATTTTCCTTATAATTTATGATGTTGAGCAGATTTTGGTCATGTGATGTTGAGCACACACCTTTTGGCCATTTGTATGCCTTGAGAAATGTCTGTTCAGACCTTTTGCTGATTTAAAAATTATTTAATTTTTTAAATTTTTATTTTAGTTGTTGAATTGTTTGGGTTTCTTATATATGCTAGATATAATCCTTTGTCAGATGCATAATTTACAAATATTTTCTCCCATTCTCCTGGCCATCTATTCACTGTATTGATTCCTTTGCTGTGCAGAAGCTTTTTAGTTTGACATAATTCTATTTGTCTATTTTTGCTTTTGTTGCCTGTGCTTTTGAGGTCTTATCCAAAAATTCCTTGTCCAAGCCAATGTCATGTAACAGTTCCCCTATATTTTTTTCCTAGTAATTTCCTAGTTTCAGTTCTTACATTTAAGCCTATAATCCATTTTTACTTGATTTCAGTATATGGCAGAGATAGGCATCTAGTTTCATTTTTCTGCATGTGGATATCCAGTTTTCCTAGCACCATTTATTGAAGACACTGTACTTTCCCCAATGTATGTTTTTGGTGTCTGTTGAAGATCTTTTGGCATAAGTGTGTAGATTTATTTTTGGGTTCTCTATTCTGTTGTGTTGTGCAAATGTGCCTGTTTTTATATCCGTACCATGCTGTTTTGGATTCACTTTACCTTTATGGACATGCACAGACTGAAAGTGAAGGGATAAACAAGTACATTCCATGCAAATGGAGACAGAAGAAGAGCAGGAGTTTCTATATTTATAGCAGATAAATAGACGTTAAGCCAAAGACTATAAAAAGAGACAAAGCCATTCTATAATGATAAAACGGTCAATACAGCAGGAGGATATACAATTCTAAATATATGTATACCCAACACTGGGGCACCTAAATATATACAGCAAATATTAAGAGACCTAAAGGAAGAGACAGACTACAATACAATAATAGTAGGGGACTTCAACACCCCACTCTTAGCAGTGAACATGTTACTCAGACAGAAATCAACAAAGAAACATCAGAGTTAAACCATTTTCTAGACTAAATGGACCTAACAGACATTTACAGAACATTCCAACCAACAGACCCGCAACATACACTCTTCTCAAGATGGAGCATTCTTTAATATTCTTTTTTTTTAAGGTGGCTGGAATTTTTGTTGCTTCTATTAATCTTTCAGAAAAATATTAGTGAGAAACCAACTGCTCCCAGGTACTAAATTGTGGATATACACAGATAAAAAATAGTGTCTAGATCTGCAAGGGGCTTAGAAACTAGTGAGGCAATGACTTACATCAGTTTGGGCATGGGAAGTAAATGACTATTTTTAAAAAAATTAAAACTTTTATTTTAGATTTGAGGGTACATGTGCAGATTTGTTACATGGATATGTTATATGATGCTGAGGTTTGGGCAACAACTGAACCTGTCACCTGGGAAGTGAGCATAGTACTTAACAGTTTTTCAGCCCTTACCCCTATCCTTTCCTCTCCCCTCTAGAAGTCCCCAGTGCCTATCGTTGCTCTCTTTATGACTGTGAGTACCCAGTGTTTAGCTCTCATTTCTAAACAAGAATATGCAGCATTTAGTTTTCTGTTCCTGTGTTAATTTGCTTAGGATAATGGCTTCCAGCTGCATCCATGTTACTGCAAAGGACTTGGTTTCATTCTTTTTTATGACTGTGTAGTATTCCATGGTGTGTATGTACCACATTTTCTTCATCCCAGTCCACTGTTAATGGGCACCTAGATTGATTCCATGTCTTGGCTATTGTGAATAGTGCTGTGATGGACATACGAGTGCAGGTGTATTTTTGGTAGAATGATTTATTTTCTTTTGGATATATACCCAGTAATAGGATTGCTGGGTCAAATGGTAGTTCCATTTTGAGATATTTGAGAACTCTTCAAATTGCTTTCCAGCATGGCTGAGCTAATTTACATTCCCACCAACAGTGTATATGTGTTCTCTTTTCTCCATAGCCTTGCCAGCATCTGTTGCTCTTTGACGTTTTTATATAACATACTCAGGGTGGGTATGTTTGGTTCCCAACCTATCCAAGTTAAAATGTTTTACCATTTTAAGTTTTACTTGATACGAGTATTCATAGTCAAATAATTTTAGATTTTTTCCTAGAGTTTGCAGTATAAAAAGTCAGGAATAAGATGAGGAAGCTAAAGGAAGGACTTGACTTACAAAAATTCTGAAATACTAGAGAAAGGCTTTAAATAATTAGTTTTGTACAATTATTGATTAGTTGACATCTAATTACAACATATTTAATTGGCTTGGGGCTTGGTGTGTTTATGGCTCTTAATCCTAAAGTTTGTATTTAAGCACTTAAAAGGATCGGTTAATTATTTTTTATTTAAGTTGTTTCTGGAAAATTGTGTAGAATAAAAATAACTCAAAATATATGTGTCCTTTAATATTTCAGCACTTTTGTAAAATATATAACATTTCTTTGGTTTGCTACTTATCACCTTTTTAATTTTTTATTATTATTATACTTTAAGTTCTGGGTTACATGTGCAGAATGTGCAGGTTTGTTACATAGGTATACACGTGCCATGGTGGTTTGCTACACCCATCAACCCATCATCTACATTAGGTATTTCTCCTAATGCTATCAATCCCCTAGCGCCTCACCCCATGACAAGCCCAGGTGTGTGATGTTCCCTCCCTGTGTCCATGTGTTCTCATTGTTCAACTCCCACTTATGATTGAGAACATGTGGTGTTTGGTTTTCTCTTCCTGTGTTAGTTTGCTCAGAATGATGGTTTTCAGCTTCATTCATGTCCCTGCAAAGGACATGAACTCATCCTTTTTTATGGCTGCGTAGTATTCCATAGTGTATATGTGCCACATTTTCTTTATCCAGTCTATCATTGATGGGCATTTGGGTTGGTTCCAAGTCTTTGCTATTGTGAATAGTGCTGCAGTAAACATATGTGTGCAGGTATCTTTATAGTAGAAAGATTTATAATCCTTTGTGTATATACCCAGTAATGGAATTGCTGGGTCCAATGGTATTTCTGGTTCTAGATCCTTGAGGAATTGCCGTTCTGTCTTCTGCAATGGTTGAACTAATTTACACACTCCTAGCAACAGTGTGAAAACGTTCCTATTTCTGCACATCCTCTCCAGCATCTGTCTCCTGACTTTTTAATGATCGCCATTCTAACTGGTGTGAGATTGTATCTCATTGTGGTTTTGATTTGCATTGCTCTAATGATCAGTGATGATGCCAATCATGTGATTAATTTTAGAATAGGTGTGATGCAGTGCTGAGAAGATTGTATATTCTGTTGATTTGGGGTGGAGAGTTCTGTAGATGTCTATTAGGTCCACTTCATCCAGAGCTGAGTTCAAGTCCTAAATATCCTTGTTAATTTTCTGTCTCATTGATCTGTCTAATATTGACAGTGGGGTGTTAAAGTCTCCCACTATTATTGTGTGGGAGTCTAAGTCTCTTTGTAGGTCTCTAAGAACTTGCTTTATGAATCTGGGTTCTCCTGTATTGGATGCATATATATTTAGTATAGTTAGCTCTTGTTATTGCATTGATCCTTTACCATTATGTAATGCCCTTCTTTGTCTTTTTGATCTTTGTTGGTTTAATGTCTGTTTCATCAGAGACTAGGATTGCAACTCCTGCTCTTTTTTTTGCTTTCCATTTGCTTGGTAAATATTCCTCCATCCCTTTATTTTGAGCCTATATGCGTCTTTGCATGTGATATGGGTCTCCTGAATACAGCACACTGATGAGTCTGGACTCTTTATCCAACTTACCAGTCTGTGTCTTTTACTTGGGGCATTTAGCCAATTTACATTTAAGGATAATATTGTTATGTGTGAATTTGATCCTGTCATTATGATGCTAGCTGTTTATTTTGCCCATTAGTTGATGCAGTTTCTTCCTAGCATCGATGATATTTACAATTTGGTATGTTTTTTCAGTAGCTGATACTGTTTTTTCCTTTCCATTTTTAGTGCTTCCTTCAGGAGCTCTTGTAAGGCAGGCCTGGTGGTGAAAAAATCCCTCAGCATTTGCTTATCTGTAAAGGATTTTATTTCTCCTTCACTTATGAAGCTTAGCTTGTCTGGATAGGAAATTTTGGGTTGAAATTTTTTTTCTTTAAGATTATTGAATATTGGCCCCCACTCCCTTCTGGTTTGTAGAGTTTCTGCAGAGAGATCCACTGTTAGTCTGATGGGCTTCCCTTTGTGGGTAACCTGACCTTTCTCTCTGGCTGCCCTTAACATTTTTTCCTTCGTTTCAACCTTGGTGAATCTGAAAATTATTTGTCTTGGGGTTGCCCTTCTCAAGGATCATTTTTGTGGTGTTCTCTGTATTTCCTGAATTTGAATGTTGGCCTGTCTTGCTAGGTTGGGGAAGTTCTCCTGGATAATATCCTGAAGAGTGTTTTCTAACTTGGTTCCATTCTCCCTATCACTTTCAGGTACATCAATGAAACATAGGTTTGGTCTTTTCACATAGTCCCATATTTCCTGGAGGTTTTGTTCATTACTTTTCTTTTTTTTTTTTTTCTCTAATTTTGTCTTCACACTTTATTTCATTAAATTGATCTTCAATCTCTGATATCCTTTCTTCCGCTTGATCAATTAGACTATTGATACTTGTGTATGCTTCACGAAATTCTTGTGCTGTGTTTTTCAGCTCCATCAGGTCATTTATGTTCTTCTATAAACTGGTTATTCTAGTTAGCAATTCCTCTAACCTTTTTTCAAGATTCTTAGCTTCCTTGCATTGAGTTAGAACATGCTCCTTTAGCTCAGAGGAGTTTGTTATTACCCACCTTCTGAAGCCTACTTTTGTCAATTCCTCAAACTCATGCTTTGTCCAGTTTTGTTCCCTTGCTGGCAAGGAGTTGTGACCCTTTGGAAGAGAAGAGGCATTCTGGCTTTTAGAATTTTCAGCCTTTTTGCACTGATTTTTCCTCATCTTCATGGATTTATCTACCTTTGGTCTTTGACATTGGTGACCATCTTTGTTGGGGTTTTTCTGTGGAAGTCCTTTTTGTTGATGTTGATGCTAATCCTTTCTGTTTGTTGGTTTTCCTTCTAACAATCAGGATCCTTTCCTGCAGGTCTGCTGGAGTTTGCTGGATGTCCACTCCTGACCCTCTTTGCCTGGGTATCACCAGCGGAGGCTGCAGAACAGCAAAGATTGTTGCCTGTTCCTTCCTTTGGAAGCTTCATCTCAGAGGGGCACCCATCAGATGCCAGCCAGAGCTCTCTTGTATGAGGTGTTTGTTGATCCCTGCTGAGAGGTGTCTCATAGTCAGGATGCACAAGGGTCAGGGACCCACTTGAGGAGGCAGTCTGTCCCTTAGCAGAACTTGAGCACTGTGCTTGGAGATCCACTGTTCTCTTCAGAGCCAACAGGCAGGAACGTTGAGTCTGCTGAAGCTGCACCCACAGCTGCCCCTTCCCCCAGGTGCTCTGTCCCAGGGGATAAGGAGTTTTATCTATAAGCCCCTGACTGGGGCTGCTGCCTTTCTTTCAGAGATGCCCTGCCCAGAGAGGAAGAGAAATCTAAAGAAGCAGTCTGGCTACAATGACTTTGCTGAGCTGTGGTGGGCTCCACCCAGTTCGAACTTCCCAGGGGCTTTGTTTACACTGTGAGGGGAAAACTGCCTACTCAAGCCTCAGTAAAGGGGGACACTACTCCCCCCACCAAGGTCAAGAGTCCCAGGTTGACTTCAGACGGCTGTGCTGGCAGTGAGAATTTCAAGCCAGTGGATCTTAGCTTGCTGGGCTCTTTGGGGGTGGAATCCGTGGAACTAGACCACTTGGCTCCCTGGCTTCAGCCCCCTTTCCAGGAGAATGAATAGTTCTATCTCACTTGCGTTCCAGGTGCCACTGGGTTATGAAGAAAAACTCCTGCAGCTAGCTCGGTGTCTGCCCAAATGGCCACCCAATTTTGTGCTTAAAACCCAGGGCCCTAGTGGTGTAGGCACCTGAGGGAATCTCCTGGTCTGCAGGTTGCAAAGACCATGGGAAAAGCGTAGTATCTGGGCCAGAATGTACCATTCATCATGGCATGGTCCCTCAAGGCTTCCCTTGGCTAGGGGAAGGAGTTTCCTGACCCCTTCAGCTTCCTGGTTAAGGCAACACTCCACCCTGCTTCTGCTCACCCTCCATGGCTGGCACCCACTGTCTAACCAGTCACAATGAGATGAGCTGGGTACCTCAGTTGGAAATGCAGAAATCGCCTGTTTTCTGTGTTGATCTCACTGGGACCTGCAGATTGGAGCTGTTCCTATTTGGCTATCTTGCCAGCCAATTCCATAAATGACTATTATTAAGAAGTCCCCTACTATTATTTAAGAGAGAGTTACCCTTAATCTATAGCTTGAATTATAGAGAGAAAAGAAAAGGAAGGAGGTAGTGAGACAGTGGTGATCCATGGAAGCAGTGATCCATATTTTAGCTTCTATCTTTCCCTTTTCTTTCAGAGTTGTGACTGTTTCAATCTCTCTCATTTTCTCTTTCTGACTTAATTTATAAACTCTGCTGATGCGAGCCAAATCTGAATTACATCTGGATCACAAATCTAAAAATACATTCTTTATTCTTGCTCAATCTCTTTTACTTTTGTGTTGGAGATAAATGAAGGAAAAATATGAAAAAAAATTGCTTGCTTGAATTACAATGCTTGCTTGCATATATGCTCATTAACAATCATTTTGGCCAAGGCAGTTTTAAAATTATTTTTATTACTCCTACTTTGATAAAGCCTTTAATTTCAGCAACATATCTTGGCTTTTTCTGTTGCCACCCCCCCGCCACCCCTTCACTGTCAACATTGAACACAATGTATATATATGTTATATCCTCAAGAGATACTTTTTGAAATGAATTCCAACCTCATGGTGTGGTCTTTTCATAACCCTGCAGAGTAATTTAGCTGAAGCCATCTCAAACTTATGATTCAAGTGTCTCTAAACACATAGGCAAACAGATATGCATTGTAATAATCTCTTCAAGTTAAATACCACTTCATCAATAATCAGGTATATCGGGATGAGATGATTTCTGGTGTGTCCTTAGTGTGTTTTAGAAGAAATTATTTTATTGTTTCCTTACTTTGTAGAAAGCATTTTCATTTCCATAGTCAGTATGAAGTAAGTCAGTTCACAGGCACTATTAATGTTCTTCAGATAAATAAAGATACTTTTCTTTTTACTTATAAATTTCATACCTTTGACAGTTTCCTGGTTTCCTAGATTAGTATGATAAAAAATTAAGTTGGATGTCGAGAATTTTAAAAACAGAAATAGAAGATTGTCTGGCACACATTTCTGGTTTTTAGCCACGATTACTTTTTTTAGTTACATATTTTCTAGTTTTTTTTTTAAATTTTAGTACAAATAGAATACATTTTTAAAGTAAAACCCAGAAGACACATATTTTGTATATATCTTTATGACAAGTTGTCTATTGCAGCAGAGAAAATAGTCTGCAGACTTGTCATCAAGATTCATTACAATTGCTATTGTTTCACATGAAGAAGAATTTAGCCTACAAAATAAAGCAGAAGGACTTTGGGAACTGCTACTTAAAATGAGATGAGAGTATGAATTGTGTTAATGCAGATAAAGCAGTCTTGACAAGAATATCTTTAGATTGAATGCACCAATCATTGGTATTCTCTGGAAAGTAAGTGACTGCATTTTGATTACCAACTCAAAACACCACTATTTGGGGGTAAATTAAAAAGTTTATAGCTAAATGCAGAACTTGAATTCAACTTATTCATAGACATGAGGCAAGGCAAAGAAAAAAAAATTGCCAGTGAACCAGAAATTGTGTGGTAAATTTTAATGTAGTCGTGATGTGAAGAATAAGAAATGCTGTAGAAAACAAATAGTATTTTACTCTTTTAATTTATCAAATTTGAAAGCACAATGTGAAGATTACATTTTTATTAGTTCAAAAAAGGTAGAAATATTTACCATTTGCTGTGAGATTGTTGTGCAGCTCTGAGCCAGCCATTGATAGCTGAGTTTCCCTATGAAGTGACTGCTTCATCAGAATTATATGGTTTATATAATCATTATTCATATTCCTTGGCCCCATCTCAGTCATACTCAATCAAATTACCAATATTAGACATAGAAATTTAAATATTTCCTTCAGGTTATTTTAAATATATACTCACATTTGAGAATCATGGCTCAAAAGCATAGACGTTTCTATAAACAAATAGCTCAACACCCTCAAACTCATTTGTAAATTAAGAGGGTTTATATTAAAAGTCATCAGAACAGAAACTTCAAAGAAGAAAATATTCTTAGAAAATTCACAAAATTGATACCCATTGTATAACTTTGAGTTTAAAAATATTATAATAAATAGGGATGAGAAACAAAAGTTTCAATTGATTAATTCACTTATGTGAAAACATTTATGGAGGTCTTACCCAAGAGTAGTGTCCTAAACACTGAGGGTATAGTGATGAATACAAAAAACTAATAACAATTTCTGCTCTCCAAGCGGCATCAACATTTTTTTCCACAACAATCTAGTGGACGAAGCAGAAAATAATAACGTAATAAGTAAACTATACAGTAATAATACCACTTTTATAAGTTTTTCTTTGTCTTTGGGTTTCCAACAGTTGTGCTATGATTGTTACGTATGTGGTATGGCTGTGTTTGTGTGTATGTGTGTGTGTGTGTTTAGTGTTTATAAAGAAGGTGATTAGTTTGACGTCTTTTGTCAGTTTTATTTTGTTTTCAGGTAGTATTTTGTCAAATGATGTTCACCATTTGCTGTGGGATTGTTGTGCAGCTATGAGCCAGCCCTTGATAGCTGAGTTTCTCTATGAAGTGACTACTTCAACAGAATTATATGGTTTGTATATTCATTATTCATATATCTTGGCCCCTCCTCAGTCATATTCAATCAAAATTACCAATATTATTAATAGCCATGTTTACACCAATCCTCTGAGTCACAAGTTATGTTTTTTAGAACTATAAATTATTTCCTATGTTACGTTTAGGCTCTCTTGTATAGTTTCTAGCCAAACTTCTTTCTGTGCCTTAATGGAAGTACTTTCTACTCTCTATTTTTTAATTTACCAATCTTCCCTTGTATTGTGTCTACTTTTGATCATACCATTTGGCACTACATTTTTAAATAAATTCAAGCTCTAAGATGAAATGTTTTATCTTTGAATGTACTTCTGTAACATGGTTTTCAGAGTTATTTTTAAATAACTGTCCTGTAACTCCTACATTCAGAGAAATTTGAATGCATTTCAATGTGTTTTTATTTGTTTCTCTCTCTCTCTTTCTCTTTCTCTCTCTCTCTCTCTCTCTGTGTGTGTGTGTGTGTGTTTGGGGAGAGGCTGTGTGTGTATGTTTGTATGTGTAATATTACATCAGAGAGGAATTAATTTTTTTATCAGGAAATAATGTATTCAGAGACCTGCTTAACTCATTTGAATCTGATCCATTTATCATGAGCTCATTCTTGTTAGGAACATCCTTTGTGGATCCACAAGTGGAAGTCTGGATAGTGTCCACACCCTCTCCATTCTGGTAAGCTCTGAATCCTGTTTTGTTTTTCCTATACAATGAGAAACAAGGTTTTGGTTTCTTAACAGATATTTTCTACCTGGTTTCTCTGATTCTTACTCCATGCATACAAAACATATGTGGTGACAAATGCTTTGTTAGTTTCATATTGCTTTGTTAAAAATAAAAAATAACAAACTGGAGGCTTAAAATAACACACATGTATTTCCTAGCAGTATTTCCAGGTCAGGAATCTAGGCATCCTTAGCTGTTTCTTATGCTCACATCAAGATGTTGGATAGACATCCCAATTGGAGGCTTAAGAAGAGAATAATTCACTTTCAAGCTCATTCAAATTGTCAGAAAAATTTATGTTCTTGTGCCTGTATGACCAAAGCTTTTTGTTGGCTGTCACCTAGAGACTGCCCTCTCTGATCCTAAAGATGCTCACCATTCCTATAGCCATTTGGCAGTTATCTTCTATGTGAGCTTTTCCAACATGGCTTCAGACATCAGTAAATCAATAAGAGATAAACCTCAGTTGGAGTATATATATATAAATATATATATATATACCGACACACACACACACACACACACACGTATATATATATATATATTTTTGAGACAGGGTTTTATTCAGTTGTTCAGGCTGGAGTGCAGTGGCATGATCATGGCTTACTGCAGGCTTGGCCCCCTAGGTTTAAGGGATCCTCCCACCTCAGCCTCCTATTTTTTTTATTTTAATTTTTTTTTTTTGTAGGGACAGTCTTACTATGTTGCCCAGGCTGGTCTCGAACTCCTGGGCTCAAGCAATCTTCTTGCTTCAGCCTTCCAAAGTGCCCAGACTATAGTTGTGAGCCACTGTGCCCGGCCCCGATTCCATTTATAAAAGCCTTCACCTGATTACATGAGACTTGGCTGATATAATCTCTCAGCTGATTACCTCAAAATAAACTGATTTAAAAACTTATTTGTATATGGAATTTCACATTTGCCAAGTCTCATTGACTGAAAGCAAGTCACATGTCTTCCTTGCACTCAAGGGGAAGAGATTATACAAAACATGAGCAAGAAATTGTAAATGCCATGAGGACTGTCCTAGGGTCTTTCACAGATGCCTAGTAAGAAATTGCTCCCAGTGTATCAGACACACTTATCTTAGTTGCCTTTTATTTATGTTTTTGGATCTTTAATTTATGACTCCATGAAAAATGTGAATTTATATTTATTTATTTATTTATTTTTGAGATGGAGTCTCGCTCTGTTGCCCAGGCTGGAGTGCAGTGGTGAGATCTCGGCTCACTGCAAACTTGGCCTCTAGGGTTTGAGTGATTCTCCTGCCTCAGCCTCCCGAGTAGCTGGGATTACAGGTGTCTGTCACACACCCAGCTAATTTTTGTATTTTTTTAGTAGAGATGGGGTTTTGCCATGTTGACCAGGCTGGTGTTGAACTCCTGACCTCAGGTGATCCGCCTGCCTCAGCCTCCCAAATTGTCGAAATTACAGGCATGAGTCATCGTGCCCATCCCCAAATTTAAATTTTTACCTCCCAAATCTAGTGAAAGTTTTGTAAGTCCTAGTCAGCTGCTTTCTCTCTGAGTTTTGGCCAATGAAATGAATTGATAAATATCCCATAAGGGACAAAAATAATTGCCTTCTTTCCCCTTCAAATCCTGCTTCCTTGGTTGTTCTTTGCACCTCAAATTGCTCTTTCTTATTTTATTTGTCTGGTTGGTTGGTTGTATTGTTTATTGCAGTTTTTACAGTTGTTCTCAGGCAGAATACTTCTGACACCAGCTGCTTCATCAGAGCTAGAAGCAGAAGTTTGATAGAGTTTGATGGTACAAAATTATTTTAATCTTTTGCAAAATCCAATTCCTTCTTTTTTGAAATAAGTTTACTTGGCTTTACATAATACAGTAGATAAGGTATAACTTAGAAGAATTATTGTGTTCCTGTTTATACACCCTTTATTTAACTCTATTAATATAAATGGATGTTTTGGGAATGTTAGTGTTTTAGTATTCCAAGAAAAGAAGGGAAGCAGATTCAAGTTAAAAAAGCTATGTTTAAATTCACATTGTAACTTTGTTGCCATCAGTGATAGTGGCAACTGAGAACATGGATGAAAGCCTTCATCACCCTATAATCTTCATTAATCTCTTCCCCATCAGTCTTTGAGAAGGATAATAGATAGTTTCTCAACCATAATAAGGGGAAATGTCAAACCCAATTCAAATCAGATCCTTAATCCTAAGCCCTTCCTGTAGAAATTTCTGGAGTTTCCACTAGTTGCCAACTATAGTCCTTATTTATGGTACAATTAATTGTCTGATTCAATTTCCTCAGGAAATCTGGCAATAAAAGAGAAACTTATTTTCCGAAGGTTGAAATACCCCAGAATTAAGGTGATTTGTCAGTGGCTACATATGAAAGCAACAATAAGCCTTTTAGGATTTTAGGTTTCAATTAAATAAAACTTACAACATCATTAATATACAATATTATCATTGGAGAAAACATAATTAAATATGGCAAGTTATTGGAGCCAGACTGATATGTTCCAATGATTGCAGAAGTTATTTTAACCATTTGATATTTGGTTTTCTCTTCTATGAAACCAGGTTAATAATATCAATGGTCAACACGTGTCATTATTGAGTATAAAAATAACGTAAAATGTGTATAGTATAATATAGTATAGTATATTTAAAAAATATAAATCTGTTTTTAATCTCTCTTTTTCCCCAATTTTTCTCTTGTTTTCCCTCCTCCAAGCAGATAATTAATAAATGCATATTTTCTTAAGGGAGAGTTTTGTCTAAGTAGAAAATAGAAACAAATATCCATAGATGTGTTTTCTAAAAGCTTAAATTATCCAGAGAGAGAGAGAGAACTTGTTGGCTTAAGCAAAGTACTTATGAGATATATAAGTAAGAAGCATTTCTCCCCAAGAATGGAGAGAATGATGTTAAGCCTAGAGTAAGGAGAATAAGGAAAAATGAGTAATTATTACACCAGGAGAGAGGAGCCCTCCACCATGCTTCCTCATGGAGCAACTGGGGTAGTAGAGCAGCCCTAGAGATATTTGTAGCACCTGAGAGTGAAAGCAACCTGTGTCCTGCTTCTCAGAAATAGCTCTAGTGAGAGAATGGTTCCATGAGATGTCCAGAGAGCTCAACTTTCAACCCTGGGTGAAGCTGATTAGTGATTTCAATCAGAGGGTTTGTGAGGCCAACGGTGCTCAGGAAATTTGGCAAAACACCTAAACTATATCTAATATTTTGAACTATACGAAAATGAAATTGTATTTTTGCACACATAATTGTCTCCTAATATTCTTACCTTTTATAGTAATAGCAATAAAAAAGTATTATTATAGTGTATGCCATGTATTAGTACATTTGCAACTTTAGATAATATTTCTCCCCCTTCACAATGTAATTTTAGGCTAACGACTAAAGCAAATTCTATTCTTGACTTAAAAATCTGGGCCAATGTGAAACTTAACATGATCTAAAGATAAAACCTTTAGAAAACAATAACAGTAAGCTTCACAATGTTATAGTAAATTTTCCTAAGAGAAAAAGGAGGAATACAAAAATGTCCAATATCATAATGCAATATGAAACATCAGCAGAGATCTTACAGCCATTAAAATGAGCAAAGAAAATATTGTGCAAATGCATGCCTATAAATTATGTAAAATTGACAAGTTTCATGAAAGATGCATATTATCAATATGACACAAAAGAAATAAAAAATGTGTTTATTCCTATATCTATTAAAGTAATTGAAATTGAGGTTAAAAGCTTTCCTGCAAAGAAGTCTCCATGGAACTCAGATGACTTCAGTGGTGAACTTCACCAAATTATACATAAAGAAATAATAGCAATTTTGGAAAAATCTTTAATAACATGATGAGAAAGGACAATTTTTCATGTCATTTTATGGATCCTGTGTTTCCTATGTACAAAATTAACCAAATCGGGGCTCCCATCTTCCCCAGACTGCTGTTGTCCTCACTGCCTCTTCCTATCAGGATGATGGTGAAGCCAGCCATGGTTTTCCCAGGGCCAGTCTTAAGGTATCTAATAAAGTCTGAACTCTTCCCTACAAAAATATTAAATAAAATAAAAATCTAAACATTAATATTTCTTGTAAGCATAAACTCAAAATCCCTTAAGATGTTTTAGCCAAAGGAAATCCAGCAATTCATGAAAAAAGGTATACACCATGACCAAGTAGTATTTATCTCAGAAATTAAAGAAAAATCTATAGATAATTATAATAATATAATTCTAAGTTATCCCTCTCTATGATTAAAATCTTCCTGAAAAGGTCCATCCTCTCCATTCTATTCATCATTGTGCTGGGATCTTAACTATTGTTATAAGGCAAGAAAAGGAACTAAAAGGCTAACAAATTGGAAAAATAAACAAAATAACTTTGTTGAGATATGACATACTCGTGTAGTTAGAAAAGCCTAGGAAATTTACAAAAATGCTGCTAGAACTCACATATGAGGTAAAGATGTTTTAAGATATACTACCAACAAACATTTACCATTTCTATATGCTCTCAATGAACAATATTAAATTGAATTTTAAAGTTTTAATGTAAATGCCATTTAAAGTAGCTTCAAAAACATTACATTTTTAGGTAAGTATTTAGCAAAGTATGTGTAAGATCTGTGTACTGAGAACTACAAAACACTGCTGAAAGAAATTAAACCCATATAAATTGAGAAATATACAATGCTATTGGATTACAAAAAACAATATTATTATATTAGTTATCCCTAAATTGATGTGTAAATGTAGTGTAATACTAATTAAATCTCAGCCAAACAACTTTGAGAAAGAATAATAGATTGTGAAGATATTTATTTATTGTTTTTAATACTTAACATGTCTCTGTACTAAAGGCAGTATATTTGGTTAAAAAAAAAACAACATACAGATCAATAAAACAAAACAGAAGGTTTACACATAAATGCCCATACATACGATTAATTGCCTTTCAATATGAATTTCAACTAATTTGAATAAGAAAAAGGTAGTTTTTTTCAATCTATGGTACTAAAAAAATTGTATATTCAAGTTAGAGATAAAAAATTGTTTTACTTTGACTTTACCTGTCACTAAACTAAAAAAAAAGTAAGTAAAATGAGTAATAACTCTAAATGTAAAAGCTAA
Source organism: Pan troglodytes (assembly GCF_028858775.2). Classification (NCBI taxonomy): domain Eukaryota; kingdom Metazoa; phylum Chordata; class Mammalia; order Primates; family Hominidae; genus Pan; species Pan troglodytes. The sequence continues at coordinate 68,262,130 of NC_072406.2, forward strand.
ATTTGTAATTTAAGAATAAAACATAGGAGCAAATCTTCTCTGCTGGAGAGTAAACAAAGATTACTTAGATAGCACACAAAATACAGGAAACATGAAAGAAAAAACATTATAAATTTGACTTACCATGACCATTTAAATGTTTTGCTCTTTAAAAGATTTCAATGAGCATATGAAAAGCCACAAATTGGAAGAAATGATTCATAATTTATATATATATATATTGAGGACTTTCTTAGAGTATGTTTAAAGAGAATTTACAACTCAATAATAAAAAAATACAATTTTTACAAGTGAGCACAAATTTGAATGGACTTACCAAAAGACGATACATGAATGGCTAAGAAGCACAGGAAAAATTGCTGTACATCAGTAGACATTAAGAATGTGTAAACGAAAAGCAAAATTTTATAAAACCACACAAGTTCTAGAATGGCTAAAATTAAAAAGACTGACGATAAAATTTGTTGACTACAGTAAGGAGAAACTGAAAATTTCATATGCTGTTGGTGCAGTATCCACGGGGTCTTTTGAAATACTTACTCTGGGTACATCCAGTTTTCCTGTAAGAAGTGTTAGTAGTCTGAGATCACTGCACAGTGGAAAAATCCAACCTTGCCACATAGAGAGGACATGTGGAGTCAGAGATACCCAACTAACACCATTATTTTCCTCCCATTCCATCCCAGATGCTAGTTATGTGAATAAGAAAGCTCTTATAGGTCCACAGCCTTGGCTATCACCTGACTGACAACTTAAGGGATCCCAAGTAGGAATCACCCAGACAGCCTGCAAAACCTTGAGAAATGGTATTAAGTTTTTGTTTTAAGTCACTAGGATTTGGAGTATATTATTAGAACTTGAAAAGGATTGCAAGTAATTGACTTGGTTTCACATGTAGGTGGAACAGGGAAATGTGCAATATTATATCTAGGGACTGAAAAATACTCTCAATAACAAGAACAATACAAATATCAGTTCTGAATTCACTCATGATAATTTATATTTCAAATTTTTCACTTAAACTTTTTCCAGGGATAAATACTATTAATACTCTCTGAAGATAATTACTTTAAACTTTTTCAATCACACATGAATTAGAAAGATGAAATCACAAGGTATTCTTTACTAATGAGATGGTGGAGGTAGTTTCTCTATAAATTCAGAGAAACAAAAGTACCAGATAGAAGAAATAAGTTTCCATTTCAAGTTTGATTTTAGCTAAATTTGACATAAGTTAATTGAAAGAAAAGTAAGCTTATTTTAATTTATGTTGCATTTCACCTGTCTCATAAACAATTATGTCTTTTCCATATCTAATATCTATGCTCAGAATATTAAAATTCAGTGTAAAGCAATCCAGAAAAATACCATAACATCATTTTTCTTTTTTATGTTGACCCCATGAACTTGTTAAACTGATAAGAACAGAAAATTTATCTTAGCCATAAAGCCAAGAAGCAATGCATGAAATTTTAAATGGGTTTTTCTAGTTAACATTTTTTTTAACTTTCTGGGTAAAAAGAAATACATGTTAAATTCATGTTTAAATAAATAATCTAAAATGGATTTAATTTTTAGTGAAATTTAATTTCAAACTTTTGCTTTCTTACTGACTTTTCTTGGTCTCTGGGGCCCAAAATTTTTAGACAACACTTTATAATTGCCTCAGAAATACAGCTCTGGTATTCTATGATATATAGATTGTCAAAAGGCACTAGCTTAGGAATTATGGAACCAGTATACTAAACCTGTCATCTGATATTAATTACAATATTAATTTTGGTTAAAGTCTCAAGGAACAGTGCCTGATTTGGCATTTTCCTTACTTTCTGTCACTAGAACAGGAATATTTCAGACAGTGATTAATCCGTTAGTCCAAAGTAAGTAAACCACTGAGTTAACATCCTAGCAAATTTGTGATAACCATGTAATATGAGTGAGAAATTAACATTTGTTTCATAGAACCATTTAGAGTTGAAGCCATAGTATAACAAAACACCCTAATGATAAAAACAATTGACTGTGGAAGTGTGATATTGTCATCATGCCCATATGCACACACGCATCTATGTAAACATACACCTCACACACCATACACCACTTAAAGGCCAGATGGCAATTAATAAAGACATTGTTCTCAAAGCCCGGGAGAGTAGCATTTGTGTTATATAAGGGATATATACCTTGTAAAGCTGTGACTAAAATAACTTGAACTTTTACCATTAGAAGAGGAAAGCACAATGCTAAATGTTAGTAGTGTGAGTTGACTGCTATTGACCATGTTTGTCCAGTAAGCATCAGAAAAAGCTATGCACAAAAATAACTTTCCTGATTTTGCAGGTAGTAACAATAGAAAATAAAATAAGTCCACAAATTCAGGCATATATGAGACTGAAAAGGACAATTGCTTTTCAATCTCAAAAAATAAAAGATAAGCAAAACTGCTATGAAAAATAAGGACTAATTGAAAATCAGGCTGAGTAAAGGATGAAATCAAAGGTATATTCATCACACCATAAATTAAATCTGAATGACTTGAAGTGGTGACTCACAAATTTTTTCAGTAATAAGATGGCTCCAAAAAATAGATTAAAATATTTGGGAATTCCACAAATTTGTAGGCTCAATGACGAGAAAGCAAAGATATACAGCAAATCTTAGAAAGATGTCTATAAAATTTTTTTTGTTATTGGTGTATGAAACTGGATTCAAATAGATAAGAAGTCTTTGGTTTTAGGCTAACTGCTAAAGCAATTTCTATTCTGACCTTTAAAAACCATCTGTACTGGTTTAAGTCTTAATATGATTTTTTAGTCTACAAACATCTACAGAGAAGAGAAGCAGGCTAGAAACGCTATTTAGCATCCAAGCACGCCATGTCATCATAATAACAAAAGTTCCCTATGTATATCTTACATTATTTCTCATTTTCAAAGAAAGAATCTACTGTATTAATCCTCTTCGTCATGATATATATTTGATGTGTGAGGACAGATATAAATCTATATATTTGGACCATTGAGTGGCTCCCCTAGTTTATAAACCTACAGATGGAGAGGAGCTACCCAATAGTCTGAATAGATACAAAGATTACAATTTGGTATAGCAAACTATATTAGCCTAATGAGAAAGGGAACAGAACACATTTGTATGAAAAGCTTCCAAAGAGCTAGTAATTTACAAAGTCTTTTTGTGGGCAATACCTGGAAAATGTATTAAACATGAGAGTGTAATTTATTTTATACTATAATATTTTTGTTCTATTCTAATTCTGAATGTTTTATTGTATACCAAACTCACTTAATTTGAATTATTCATAATAATATATTTTTTAAAAATGTGATGCACTGAGACCTATTTCTGCTTAGAAATTTTCTCAGATGTACAGCATCTCCCTTTTTAAACTAAACAGTTGTCTTAGGTCTAATCTGAATCTTATTCCTTAATGGAAGAAAATAATTTGTAGAAAATCATCTTGAAAGATATGGAATTGAAGGAATTGTGTCAGTCTCTATAATTAATATTTAGATATGGTAAATATTTAGACATGGTAAAGCAATTTTGGTCAATTTGGAGTTTTTAAACATATTTAAGCGTGAGCCCTTAACAAGTCTTGAAATATATACTTTGCTTCAATTCTATTTTTAGATACAGAAAATCCCTGGCTTATTAGAACTGTTTCCTTGTTCCCTATTACCTATGACCACAACTTCTTTGTATCACCTACCATTTACAAAATTTATCCATTTCATAAAATATCCCTCCTTGAAATTCACAGTAAGAGTATATTGGCCTTTATTTTAGTGGTTCCAAAGAAAACAGGGCAAATTCATATATGAAGTCTAATTAAATAAAGGCAGATGGCTACATATTTTCTCTTCCTGGTAGGGACAGATCGGTGTAAGAAGGCTTAAAGTCAACATGAAAGGTTTAGAAAATCACACTTTGAAAAGTAATAGCCAATCTACTTTAGTTATCGTTATAGTTTGATATTTGTCCTCTCCAAATCTCATGTTGAAATTTAATTCTCAGTCTTGGAGGTAAAGCCTGATGGTAGGTGTTCGGTCATGTGGGTAGATTCCTCATGAATGTCTTGGTGTTGTCCTCCCAGTGGTCAGTGAATTCCCACTCAATTAGTTCCCAGGAGACCTGATTCTTAAAAAGAGTCTGGTGCCACCCTCCCTTCTCTCGTTTCCTCTTTCACCATGTGATGTTGCCTCCCCTTTTTCTCGCTATGAATGAAAGCTTCCTGAAGCCCTCACCAGAATCAGATACCGATGCCACGCTTCTTGTAGAGCCTGAAGAACAGTGGGCCAAATACAACTCTTTTCTTCATAAATTACCCAGCCTCAGATATTCCTTTATAGCAATGCAAATGGACTGAGACAATTATTTTCCAGAAATTCCTGGAGTGAGTGTAAACATAAAACAAAGAGACTAAGCAACTGATTCTTGATCAACTTCTTTTAAAGGAGTTCCTAATAATGTCATTAATAAAAATTACAAAAAAAAAAAAACCCTAAATGGGCTTCTGAAACAAATAATTACTGTGAATTTTTAAAAATAACACAGGACCTATTTGAGTCATTCACTATTGAAAATCAGGTAGTTACTGAGTTAAAATATGCTGAAATTCATATGAAAAATAAATAGTAAAGCCAACACAATTTATTCAGATTTTTTATGAAATGTTTATGTTTAAATTCAGGGCTTAGGTGAAAGTCAGAACATGAAACGTTTTACTGATTGTAGACGAAGTGAAAGAAATTGTTATCCCCATGCCATAAAGAAAGAGACAGGCATGTCTGACTCCTGTTTATTTTAACTTTGGTACTGAAAACAATTCAAGTTCTGAAACCATGTTCGTGTTATATATATCGGACAAGGGGAAATTATACGTTACATATAGAAGAGCTCATAAAGGATAATAACCTAAAAAAGTCCAATAAAGTACAGTTGTAGAACATAAAGCAGGCAATTAAATGGGAGAATGGCTAATAAATATATAAAATATCTTGATATTTACTATTAATAAAATAATTGCACATGAAAGCATAATTTAAAAAATACACAACTGTAGAATTTGTATATATACAAAAATATACCACAAAAATTATGCAAATAAAATTTGCAATTTTAAGTTGTATTTAAAAATACAGGTTTTCTGGCCAGGCGTGGTCGCTCACGCCTGTAATCCCAGCACTTTGGGAGCCAAGGCAGGCGGATCATGAGGCCAGGAGATGGAGACCAGGACTGGCTAACATGGTGAAATCCCGTCTCTACTAAAAATACAAAAAAATTTAGCTGGGCATCGTGGCAGATGCCTGTAATCCCAGCTACTTGAGAAACTGAGGCAGGAGAATCCCTTGAACACAGGAGGCGGAGGTTGTGGTGAGCCGAGATCACTCCGTCACACTCCAGCCTGGGCGACACAGCGAGACTCCGTCTCAAAAAACAAAACGAAACAAAACAAACAAAACAAAAAAACACAGGTTTTCTGTGATAACACACATGCTACAGTAATCCAACCAGATAGTAAGACTTTCTATTTTCATAATAGTTTAATGTGACACTGAGAAGAAATCTGGCTAAAATGTAAAATAAAATTATTAGATATGATTACGAATTGTACATTTAATTTTATGAATTCTATGAAAACTACTAACGTAGCAATTCTGATTTTTCCATAAATGTATTAATATATATTTAATATCTCCTAAAGCATTGTTTCAAAAGGACAAACATTGTAAAATGGTAGACTGGTTTCCCACCAGTGTTAAAAGCAATTTAGTCTTTGTCAAGTGCATCTATATTGGTGGTATAGACTTCGGAGAAATTTTATAAAACAACAAATTTTTAAATCCAAATTAAAATAAAAATATTGCTCATTGATTTCATAGCAGTAATAAAATAAAATGCACAAAACCATATATGATATGAGATCCCCTTGCTATTATATGGCAGCTGCAACTAATATTAATTTCCCTTTTTGTAGCATCAAATACTTGAACTTCTGGCTGAGCTCCCTAGTTAGAGATGTTACTAAACATCCACATATCTAGTTTTTTTTGTTTTTGTTTTTTATGATGGTGCTTACTTTTTCTTTACTTTGTAATGTAGGGTTAGTTAATTGGAGGACAACATATAGGGTAATTTCTTTTCTTGGAAGGATTTGGAAATTGATACTTACTGCTTTGAAATGGCTTTAGAAGTGTCAGGAATCTCTTAAGCCGGCAATTTTTCCTGAAGACATTTGTTTGAGAATATTTGCCCACAAGTAAAATTGTAAAAGGATCTTTGGAGAAGAGCCACTTCAAGATTTAATTTCACCAATGAGAAACCTGAATGATTAAATTATTTAATAAATTTTACATATTTCAGACATCTTGTATCTCTATTCCAGATCTAGAGGCCAGGGTTATGTTCAACTCATCAATCTTTTCACTCTTCCACACACTCTATAGTATTATTATAGTTCTTTATCCAATATTGGCACTAACTGTATATTTTTCTTTAATAAACTTGGGAAAATAGTAGAAAGCTGGAACTGGACCAATCTAGTAGAAAGCTGGAATTGGACCAATCTACAGAGTACTTTCAAGAAACTGAAACTTGTAATAATTCAGTCATTTCATTCACTGCAGTCATTTCCACTTTTACAAATATGTGAGAAAATTCTATTGTGGAATATGATAGTTATATATATTAATGTATGTAATAAAAACTATTTTTTGGCTACATATCTGACAGAATATAACATAAAAATAAAGCATTCATTACCAGAAAGCCACTGATAGGCAATTTCTGTTTCAATACCCGAGCAATTCTGATTCAATTGCATATTTTGTTATAAATTTCCTGAGTAAATGAGATACAATTCCATTAAACTTTGTTGTAATTTTGGTACTTAGGACTTTTAAAATATGTTGAAAAAAATCATCACAGTGATTTACTATAGGGCATAGGGATACTTTATTTCTTTCCCGACATACTCTAATGAATTGCCAATTTCTCTTTATTTATATATGAATTTATATTGAGGTAGATATTTTATCATTTTCACTGGATGTGCAACTAATGATAGAGATGATATATGTTTGTGGATATCAGTAAAATTTTCCTGGTGAATTCTCAGGTTCTATGACAACAATTAACAGTAAACATTTAGATTAGACATTTAAGTACATTACGATTCTTAGGTTTTATAAGATTTATTTATTTAATAAATAACTTGAATCTTAATCCAAATGTGTGGCACTTAAAGGCGTAACAGTCCTCATAGAATTTAGCTAGTAATAAAATAAAACAACACAACAGAAGACTGCAAAATTGAAGTATAATATTAAAAGTTGGACCAAGGGGAAGGAAACAATACTAACAGTGGGATTATCTTATAAGAAAGATAGCCCCTAAAGAATAAGAAACATAAATAAAGAAATGAGGAAATGTTTCATTATTTTTTATTTGCTTAGAAAGGCAAAATATTTGAAAAAAATGTAGTGCTCATTTTTTTTTAGCTCCACATTAATTAATAGAATGAAAATATGTGAAAGGGTTGTAGTCTTTTGTTAGATCAGTTTTACAACAGTGGCTGCAATGCATGATGAGAATTTAAAAAGCTGCTTTTATTTTCTGAGAGCAGGAAGTCGGTGCATGCAGTGAAGGAGTGACCTCAACCATATGAGGCTATTGTTAGTATAAGGAATCATGAAATACATTAGGCTGTGTAAGTAAACACATTAAAAGTGAAAATAAAAGAAAAAAATTTTAAGTGTTTCAACATCAAAACAAAATAACACATGGCTTTCCTTCACTATGACTCACCAGTCTTTGAGGCAAAGATGAACTTATGAAATATAAAGAAAGGTCGCTCAAGCAGCCGAGCATCTTCATGAGACCAGACTGTAGCTGTGGTTTTAAATGAGGGCCTTTTGAGCCAGGACATGCTTTGCTTCAGTGCTCGGAAGAGCAACTTTGTTTGAAGGTGACCTAGGAAAAGACGCCATATAAAGAGCCCTGTTCTGTTAATGCTTCCAGAGTGATAAAGATATCAAAGTGCTAAAAACTTATTAGAAATTCAGTTCACTTTCAACTGCTCTACAAAATTTATATATCATGCCATCAACAAAAGGATCAAGTGAATTGTGAAGATTTGGTACTTAGCCAACATGTAATCTTTGCTAAATTATATATATATATATATATACACACACATATATATATAAACATTTATATATATATATAATATATACATAGACATTTCTTTATTTCCCAGAGAAGCTCTCTTGTGTGACCGGATCAAGATCTATAATTTTAATGTTAATTGTGAAAAGGACATTAAGTTATATTCTCAGAAATGTTAAGATGGTGTTAAAAGCAAAACCTTAGCTGAATTAAATTTAAAAGACTTTAATTGAGCAAAAAACAATTTGTGAATCGGGCAGCCTCCCAAGCCAGAGCTGGCTCAGAGACTCCAGCACATCTAGGTGGTAGAAGATTTATGGACAGAAATAGGCAAGTGACATACATGGAACTGAGGTACAGAAACAGCCAGATTGGTTGTGGCCAGGCGTTTGCGTTGTTTAAACACGGTTTCAACAGTTGGCCATGTTTGATTGGCAAAAACTCTATTGTCACAAGAGTAGGCTACAGTGTGTTTATGACCCTAGCTTACAGTTCATGATGTACAGAGAAACCTTTAGGCTGAACTTAAAATATGCAAGGAGGCAGCTTTAGGCTAAGCTTGATTTAACCATGGTAAATTTTATTCTATGTGGTTTTACTATAGTAAATTAAAAATACAATATAAAGTTTAAATTATACATTTAAATATGTTGACTTTAAACTATATTTTCCAATTATTGATGCATAGTGGAGACTTTTCTTTCAGTAAAAGTTCTTAGAAGTTCCACATGATGCTTTGCCTTAACTACAATGCATCATCTATAGTTTCTGGTTCTATTTAAGTTTTCTTTAACTTAAAGACCTTTGCAAAGGAATTTTAATGACAAATAGTTTTAAATTTTACTTTTCCCCCTAAATATTTTACAGTAATCTCATCTATATCAGATTTAACAGCAGCTTTTAATTTTTTTTCGGGGCTGAACAATTTAATATTTGAACTCCACTTAATTAATTGAACTTAGATTTTTAAGGAAATAAAAGCCATCATTTGTCAATTACATTTTTCATTCAGCTAACACTTTAATAAATTATGTAAGTAGTCAAATAATTCAACTTCAAATATCATGGGGATTAAGTTTCAGCAGATGAATTTGTATAGGCCGTAGGACACAAATATTCAGTACTAGGAGTAAGAGAGAATTTATTATAGTTAGCAACAAAGTATAAACCTAAATTTCACCAAGAATGAGCATTTGATAACATTCTTAAATTTAATTGTCAATACACCCACCTTTTCCTTCTGTACTTTTCCTTCTGTACTTTTCCTTCTGTACTTTTAAAGTAATACCAAATCAGCAAACACACTTAAAGTTTTTACTTAGAAATATTATCTAATTAAAATTATTCAATTACAAAAGAAGAACCTCAATCGAACATTTTTTTTTCTAATTCAATAGATTTTTTTTTCTTTTTAATGCAAGAAATATTTGAATTTAAAGGTAGTGGTCTGCTATAGTTTGTACTTTTCAAATTTAGTAGCTGTTCATTAGTTTAACAAATGACTGATAATTCATGAATGTGTAAAATGATTTGTTCTACATGTCCTTACTATTTTTGTTATCTAAAAATGCCTTAGTCAGAAAAGACTGACAGTATGGGCGTAGGGTCTGAGCAAACTGATCCTTGACTTATTCTAATTTCATGGTTATTAATGTAGGTTGGCCAATCTTTGTGGGGGATTTTTTGTTTTTTATTTTTTGAATTATTTATTTTATTAAAGCCAAAATTGACAAAGCCTTCCACTCAAAGACCTTTATGAGATAAAGTCCACACTACACGGAGGAAAAACAAAGAGAGTGGTACACAAATTGAGCATAATGGGGAGAATGGAGGTAAAGATCAAAAGAGTGTGGGTAGGGAGTGGGGCAGGCAGGACATCAGAGCCAGGAGAAAACCACAGAAGAGGAAGTTTGTGAGGTAGAAGAAGCTATTCTGAAGATAGCCTCCTCCAAAAAGTTTAATAAAACTAAATTCACATAAACTCAAGCCTCAGAAAAGTTTTTAAGTTAAAATCTCGAACAAGTTAATGTAAGTTAAAATAGAAAAAAAGAGCAGAAAGTAAGTGAAATGCTGTAGTTGGTGTGCTCTTTTATTCTACTTAGTTAATTGTTGCTGGTACTAAGCAATACCAATTATATATTCTTTCTGCCTCTACCTCTGCATGTTATATGCCTGTATTTCTATACCAGCAGTGTTTTTCTTAATGGTTACTTAGAATAAGAGTGTGAAGAAGACCAAAAAAATTAAAACTCAGCAAATGCATTTTTATTAACTAGGAAATAACTTACTTATGGTTAAAATTAGCTATTTCATGTATATCCTGAGAAATGTTAAAATATGAATCAAAGAGGACACCTTGTGTCGGTGAGGGGGAGGCTGCTCCCCAAATCCCTAATCCACTTGACTGTTAGTGTTTCAATTTTCTTCCTTTGAACAGAGGAAGGGGAGTCTGAATTTATTCATTCCCACTATTCGCAGTCTTTCCCACATTATACCTGCAACTGAATGCCTTGAATAATTAGATGCTACAAGGTCCAAGTCAATGTGGCAAGGCTAATCCATGAAAATACATAGTTTACTTATCTGGTTTATAAAAATAAATAAATAAATAAATAAATAAAGTGAAAATACCCTGTGTGATTCTCAAAAAGTTCTTGATGGTACAAGTCAATAAAATCTCTATTTGTAAAACGTGTTCTTGACTCAAGATCGCATCTTTTATCAATTGCACAACTCCTTCCCAGACTCTTGTATGGGTTAATGCCTTAACCCTACTTGACTAGGTTCTTTTTTTTCCCTTAGCTTACATTATTTTGTAATATAAACTATGTAAACTTTGGGTAATTTTATTTCTGCAAACTGAAAATCTCCCCCACACCTCTCCACCTTACTGACTACAGCAACTCAGCACAGTGTTCAAATGTATGTATACTTTCAGGCCTAAAAATTATTTATATTTGGTCTTTATGCCAAAATTAATATATTGTTTTTTACATTACTATGTGTATAAACCTACATGGTACCACATTTTAAAAAATACAATAATTTCTTATTATTTTTCTTATAGCTCTCCATTATTGACCTGGACAAATTTGTTTGCTTTGTGAGAATTTGATTATCTTCAAAATTAATAGCAAATTTTAAACTCTATTGTCTATGAGAATCTACAAAGGTGTATAAACTTTTTAGGTCCATGATTTACTTAATTAGGTTATTTTCACAATTCTGTTCTCTGTTTTTTTTTTTCTTTTTTCCAAAAATATTACCAAGAAAAAGGAAGACACTCTGTGGGAAAATCATGAGACTCATATGATACTGACAAAATATATTAATGTACTTGCTCTCATCCACAGTTTTGCTTCTTGTGATTTCAGTCATCTGCAATAAAGTACAATAAGATATTTTTAGAGACCACATTCATATAATTTTTATTACAGTATATTTTTATAATTATTTTATTATTATCATTTTTTATCTTTTATTATGCTGAATTTATAAATTAAACTTTATTATGTGTGTATATATAGATTGGAAAGAACATAGTATATAAGGTTTGGTGTTACTCATAGTTTCAAGCATTCCCTGACACTTTAAATGTATCCCCTGCAGATAAGGGGAGACTTCAGTAATTCTGAGAGAAGAAAGTATAAGTAATACAGGTTATGAGTCAGTACAACAGTGTACTTAGAGCCTACCATGAAATAAATGTTTAAATAGAAAAGTATCCAAAAAATCATGAGAATTGCGTCCATATCCAGGGAATGTTCTATACAAATGTGTGACAAGATCTTATTTTAATATAGCTTATTTAATTTTTACAGTAAAACTTTGTTACTTATTCCTCAATATAGAACAATTTGGAATAAATCATCAGAAAAGGAAAATCACAATAAAGTTGGTTGAGGCATACATCTGTTGTTTTTACATTCTAGAGGAGAATTTTCAAGATAATGGGTTATAAACCGTATCATACTGAAGGAGGATATTGTGCTTGCACCTGGTGTGTCCCGAATTCTTGTCTGAGAGGAATGAGGTCATGTGGACAAATTGAAGGATGGTAAATGTGGAAAATTTTATTGAGTGATGAAAGTGACCCTCAGTAGAGAGTGGAGAGCTGGAAAGGGGATGGAAAGGAAAGCCACTCTCCCCTGAAGTCAAGCTGCCTCTCTGCCTCTGTCTTCTGAAGACAAGTTGTTTCTTCCTGACATGCAGCCACTTCTTCCTCTTGTCCAGCTGCTTCCCCTCTCTGTTGGCTGAGTCTGGGGTTTTTATAGGCACAGGATAGGGCAGGGTAGGCCATTGGTAGTTTAGGAAAAGGCAACATTCAAGAAGGAAAACAGTGATAGAAATTCTTACTTTGGCCTGCAGGTTTCAGGATTTTTGTCTTGAAGGTGGGGTTTTGCCAGGGACCCACCATTTTCTGCCTTGAATATCTCTGCCTCCTGCCTTCATTATTGTATCAATACTAGCACACAGGTTTTGTTCAGCTTACACTGTTTTTGAATCACAGTGTGTTTAAAAATGGAATATATCACATAAATATTTATCTGTCTATTGCCAGAATTCTATTCTTTCCTGATAAAGATTAAAAGTTTTGTGAGCATATTTCTTTTTTTCTTCCTTTCTTTCTTTTTTTTTTTTTTTGAGACACGGTGTGTTGCTGTGTTGCCCAGGCTAGAGTGCAGTGGCCTCAATCACAGCTCACTGCAGCCTCCACCTCCTGAGCTCAAATAATCATTTCATCTCTGCCTTCTGAGTAGCTGGGACCACAGGCATGTGCCACCACACTGGCTCATTTTTAATTTTTATTTTTCTATAGATATGAGGTCTTGCCTAGTTACCCAGGCTGATTTCAAACTGTTGGGCTCAAGCCATCCTCTCACGTTGGCCTCCCAGTTTTGGGAGTACAAGCGTGAGCCACTGCACCTGGCCTTGTCAACACATTCAACATGATGACAGTCAACTTGAGCTGAGATGCTGCTGTTTTAGACGGGCCATGCTCCATGGATCCCATGCTCCCTTTTCCTCCAACATTGAGACTATTTTCTGTTCGTCTTTACTGCCTTGAATTCATGACCCTTAGTCTACAGAAGGTGTTTGAGAGTATGAATATTAATTTCAAACTACTATTTCTACTTCTTCAGGTGAAGACATAGTCAATGATAATTGATACTGTTAAGAAGGTGCACTCTTTCATAATCAATAAAACTTTAAATTAGCCTTAGTAGCATTAAATGACACCTTTGAATTAAGTTTTCAACAAAACAAATAAAAATTTTCTGTTTAACTAAGGTAATCAGAAAATTCAATTAACCTGGACTATTGAATAAACACTAGCATTATTAAAATGTTTATTTTTTAGGAATAAATGATGTATTCAACATATAAGTCAGTTTTAAAGGTAAAATTTCTATAAGAAAAATATATCTTAAGTTTATTATAATTATATATTTCAAATATATTTTGTTTTAATGTTAAGTGTAAAATTAAAATAGTCTAGTTTGAATATATAGATATGTATTTAATTATTAAGTATTTATTAAATTTCTAACATACATATCATATCATTTAGACACAACAAACCTCCTGTGAATATCCAGACTGTTCAGGGTATAAATTACTCTAAATAAGTGTCATTTTAAAACTGCTAACAATGTTTTTTCACAATTCATTTAAATGCAGATTATCATTAAGAATTTTCATTATTAGGGTGTGCTGTAATAAAATTAAGACTATACATCCTACTGATGTGAATAAGTTTCTTATTTGAATGATCCTGGACTATTGTGATTTCAGGCTTTCTAGATATTATTTATACAGAGTATTCTTTCAATTTTACATTTAACTCCTACTTCTCATCTTCTCATATGCCAGAACAATTATTATTTTCTACCACTGAGGCTCTTTAAATTTATACAAGTAATACATTTTTACTATCAATATTGTGATATAAAGACTGTCATTGAGAGTCTTTTTGACTGTCTAGCACTCTGTTAATGAGTTTGTAAGAAAACATGGACAAATGTGTTAGTGCACCAATTTTTGTTTTAAATTATGGGTTTTCTATAATAAGAGTGTGAAGAAAGTTTTGGCTTCTAAATTTGGAATTATGAATCTTTATACTTATTTATTTACACTAACAAGATTAAGGATAGAGGAAGTGTGCCTTGAATGTAAAGCTAGAAACAAGACAATACCATTTTAAAAATTACAAAATCTAAGTGTTTTGAGCTTATACTTGAGCCTACTAAACTGCTCCTCAAATGGCAGAATGATAAGGTAGAGAAGTAAAAATGCTGAAATGAGAAGACCTTTGTGGGTTTTTTATTTTGTTTGTTTGTTTTGAGACATGTTGTCACTCTGTCACCCAGGCTGGAATGCAGTGGCATAATCATCATGGTGGCTCACTGCAGCCTCCACCTTCTGGGCTTAAGTGATCCTCCCACCTTAGCCTCCTGAGTATCTGGGACTGTATTGCATGGGCTACCATTCCTGGCTAGTTTTTATTATTATTATTTGTATAGATGAGATTTCTCTATGTTGTCTAGGCTGATCTCAAACTCTTGGGCTCAAGCAGTCTTCCACCTTGGACTCTCAAAATGCTGGGATTACAGGCATGAACTATTGCCCCACCAAAGACCGGACTTTGAATCTTTGGTATGATATTTACTAACAAGGACCATAAGGAAGATATTTAACATCTCCTACCCTTGATTTACCTACCTGTGAAGTGAACAGAAGAAAGACTTCATAAGTTTGTGAAGATGAATATATTTTGTCAAAATGAATAAACAAAATAATTAAAATCAAAAAGAAAACTCTAAGGTGTACATTTAGACAATTGATTTATTTAGCTCTTTTTAAATAGAAGTTTTTAAAAATAATTGCCTGACATTTGCAGTGTTAGTTGTATGTACTGACAACTTGAAAAACCCACATATCATCTTTTAGTCTCTTTCAGTAAAGTATTGTTTACAGTCCTTATCTGTTGAGGTATTACAAGGATTAGTATTTGTAAAATGTTTTAAAAGCCCTTTGTTAGGTATAAAAATCATTGCACTAGCATTTTTCCTAATCCACAGTAAGAGATATGCATGAGTGTTTATTATTAAGTAAATGCTCTAGATAATCCAACTTAGTGAGATTGTAACGGCTGACTGGTTAATACAAATTCTATTCCTGTAATACCTATTGATAGGGAATTTTATATGAGGAAGTGAACAAAAAGAGTTGGTGTAATAAAGCTGGGGTCTGAACAATAGAGCTCAAGATGATTATCTACAAATAATCTGAAAAGATATTTTATTTGATACACTACAGGTGCATCTTTTTCCTGACCCTGATATTTAGAATTAAAACTATCATAAACAACAATTTTAACTAGTTTTTAGGCTCAGATAAGAATGACTCGGCCAGGTGCAGTGGCTCACACCTGTAATCCCAGCACTTTGGGAGGCTGAGGCGGGTGGATTGCCTGAAGTCAGGAGTTCGAAACCAGCCTGGCCAGCATGGTGAAACCGTCTCTATTAAAAATACAAAAATTAGCTGGGCGTGGTGGCAGGTGCCCGTAATCCCAGCTAATCGGGAAGCTGAGGCAGGAGAATTGCTTGAACTTTGGAGGCAGAAGTTGCAGTGAGCTGAGATCCTGCCATTGCACTCCAGCCTGGGCAACAGAGTCAGACGCTGTCTCAAAAAAAAAAAAAAAAAAAAAAGAAAGAAAGAATGACTCATGCATCCATATGTCTGATTATTCCTATATCCACCATTTTACATTTTACCATTCATAGAAATCCTTGACTCCTTACTTTGTTAACAAATTGAACAGTGATTAAAAATACAACATAGAAATGAAAACAGTAGAAATTTTAAGTCAAAAGAAAATTTAATTTCTTAAGCCTAACCAAATAAGAAACAAGAACTAAATAATTCTATACAATTGGTTGTTGGTAATTAAAACAATAACAATAACAACACTAAGTTCCCTTGTAGGGATAATATGGAAATAGAATTATCAAATTTATACAATAAAATGTATTTCATTTTAGGTTTCAAAGAAGAAAGCGGAAAGCAAGCTTAAGGCACTAGCAAGCATCAAGTAGAATAGAACATTGCAAAGGCAAAAGGTGAAAATAGCTTTATCCCTCAGACACAAACAACTATCTCAATCTCTATTTTGAGTGTATCATTGGTGATTTCAAATGTGCAGAAAGAATCATTCTTAATCATTACTTGATCATGAATATAATTTCAGAAATAATCACCTTAAAAAGCAGGCATCTTCACCCAAAATTAAGGCTTACGTTAGGATAGTAATGTTCAATCTTCATGGAAACTGGTCTGAGATAAAAGAAGTTAAACTGAACATCAAGAGAATTTTGCTCTAGTTTCATGCTTTTCAGTATTTGAGTGATCTTGGAACATTCCTTTACCTTCTCTGCCTCAGTCTTCTCATGTGTGTCAGGGATGATAATAGCTATATCCTCTAAAATCTAAATTACTAGATTGTTGTTGTAATATAGTGATATAATGAGTAACCAACTGCTTAAAAGCTGAGCATAATGTGTACGTTATTTAAACCTGGTACTCATTCATTTTATATCATAGTAACACATTTGCCAGTGTCTTACAGCTTATTATTGAAAATGAAGCTGTTATTAGCCATCATTGTCCATGTCTTACACTTGATTGCATTTAAGTTAGCAACTGACTAAAGGAGGGAAAACTACTAACTGGACAGTAAGTAATATGAAATAAAAGTAACTCTAGCCAGTGTTTCAGAGGAAGCAATAAAAAATGAGAATTGTGTGGCTAAATTTGCAAGTATGTTCCCCACAGCATTGGTAACAATATGGGAAATAAAGACAGTAAAATCTAGATGAAGACAAATAAAAGAAAAATGTCAAATTAAAAAATTAAAATGGTAGTTAGTACCACACCCAATTTTTAATTATTTTCATATGTATATACAATGATACTTTTTAGGTATATGGACATATGTGTACTTATGCATATATTCATGTATAAATATACACATATGTATATGTGTATGTGTGTATAAAAATCCCTGTGTGTACTGTGTTTCTGTGTGTATGAAGGGATTTCACCTTAGGCAATTGTGTAAACTGGTTACACAGTCTCCGTAAGGTAAAGTTAATGCTACCAGGACTGATGTTGGAGCTTGAAGTTACTGGTCCTTACTGGACCAGACCAGTAAGGAAGAGAAGATAAATTGGAAGAGAAAACTACAGAATGGAATCCGTAAACTCAAGCTGGAGCTCACATGGATGGGCTGAAACATGCTTCAGTTCTATTCACATCCTTAGACTTGCTGGTGCCCTGCAGACGCTGGCACCTAATAAATTAGGCTAAGTGCACTCTCATTTCTCCAAGAGGCAGAAAAGCTGAAGAAGGATCAAGGAGAAGGTAGAATATTTGTAGATATGGACATTGCCTCACCCTAATAGGTGAATCCGTGGATAAACAACAAAATGTGGATAAACAACAATACAACATGGCTGAGTCTTTACTTCCACCCTCCAAATCTCCCACTAAAATTTCATCTGAGGCTCATGCTAACCAGAAGCATGTAGGAGAGACAATTCTGAGAAATTCATCGCAGACTGAGTTGACACATTACAAAACTACAACTTAATACAGGTAACTTCGACAGTATACTTCCACTCCCCTGAATTTGTCTCTCTGTTATTACCATAAATTTTACTGCTAGATATGCTACAACTCATATAATTTTTTATTATTTTTGCTTTAAAGCAGAAAATTTTATTTTAAGACTTTATAGAAAAATGGAAAAATGGTTTGTATTTAACCTATTTTTTGTGCTCTCTATTCTTTTGTGTTGATGCAAATTTCCATCTGGTACCATTTTATTTCCTCCAAAATTATTTCCTCTGACATGTTTTCCGGTAAAATTTCTTGACTTTTGTTCTGAAAAATTATCTTAGCTTTGATTTGTATTGCAATAAATTCTCCTAAGTTTTATTCACCTGATAAAAACATCCTTATTTTAAATTTGATCTTAAAATAAGATTTTGCTTAGGAAATAATTCTACACTGACATATTTTTAGTACTTTAAAATGTATTTATATGGCATACATAGTTCTGATAAAGAGTATACTTCAACTTTTATATTTGTTCCTCCATAAGTATTTACAAAAGACAAATAGATATATAGGTTGAGGCATAAATAAAAGTAGATATATTTTCTAGAGTACTGAAAATCTGAATGTGTATATATACATGTGCATATATTTGTATACAGTGAAACGGTATAGTATCCATTGGAGGTAGATTGTGATAAGTTAGACATATTTTGTAAATCTCAGAGAAGCCACTAAATAAATGACATAAAGGAGTATAGCTAATAAGCTGAAAAAAGTCATTAAACAAAGTTGTCTAAAATCAAAGATAGATGAAAAAAGAAAAAAGAATAGATGGGGAGAAAATAAAACAAGTAGGTGCCAGATAACAAAGCAGCCATATTATTATATATAAATAGTTTAAATCTCCATCTAAAGGCAAAGATAACCAAAATAGAAGAGAAAAATGAAGCCAAACCCCACTGTACGCTGACTACAAAACCCATTGCCTCTTCCAGGAAAAAATATTTCTATATATTGCATATAAATATTTACATTATAATGAGCATGTTTCCAGTAGTATTAGGAAACATAGATGTGCAATAAATTATTAAAATGTGGGTTTCAGCTAAGGCTTTAAAATAATGTATCAGATACCAATATGATACAAACACCAGATACCAATATGCTTTGCCAGATAAGCCACATGTAAATTGGGATGATATTCAGTGCAAATGTACAGATATGCAAATAGCAGTTGTTAACAGTTCATTCTGGTTGGTGGTACCCATGGACTCCTGCTTAGTAAATACTTTTAATATTAATCTTGCCTCTACGGCTGGCATAAACCAGATGTCAAAAAATAGGCTAGATAATTTTTTTTTTTTTTGAGACAGTCTTCCTCTGTCACCCAGGCTGGAGTGCAGTGGCACAATCTTGGCCTACTGCAGCTACAAACTGCTAGGCTCAAGTGATCCTCCTGCTTCAGCCTCCCGAGTAGGTAGGACTACAGGCATGAGTCACAATGCCTGGCGATTAAGAAAAAAAAATTAGAGATAAGGTCTCACCATGTTGCCTAGGCTGGTCTTAAACTCCTGGGCTTAAGTGAACTTCCTGCCTTGGCCTCCCAAAGTGCTGGGGTGACAGGTGTGAGCCGCTATACCTGGCCAATGATTTTTATATACATATAGGGCTTAACCAATCAAGAGACAATACTGAAGGATTTATATTTGAAGACATTTTATTTGGCAAACCCTATGCATTGAGGTTACCAAAACAGGTGAAGGATAGGGTGACTTAATTTATAGTAGTTCTCTTGAGGGCAATTTTACTTTAAGGGGACTTTTGGCAATGATTAGAGACATTTTGAGCATCATGACTTAGACAGGTGTATGTTACTGGCATACCCCATCACAGTGGGTA
This sequence comes from Pan troglodytes, assembly GCF_028858775.2. NCBI lineage: Eukaryota > Metazoa > Chordata > Mammalia > Primates > Hominidae > Pan > Pan troglodytes. Next base: position 68,281,834 of record NC_072406.2, read on the forward strand.
CACTGTGAAATATTCTACCATGCACAGGATCAGCCCCAGTTCCCACAACAAAGAATCATCAAGTCCAAAATATTAACTATGCTGAGATTAACTATGAGATTAATTATGAGAACCCTGTAAACCCTATGCCTAAAGAGGCTTGAATGATATCATTAAGAATGCATTAAATCTACTCCTTGCATTTTGGAAGGCAGAATGAACTATGAATTATTCCTGAAAGTCTAAAGAGAAAGCATACAGCTGAAGCTGTCCATGGGGGTAAAAGAATGGCTATAATTTAAAGTTACTGCATCTCAGAGTCTGTTGGAGAAAGAATGTCTGTGTGTCTTCTGCTGCATATCTGTGTATCTCATACCCAAAAGAGCAAATTTGAGATTGTTTTAGATCCGAGAAGACTGCTTGGAAGAGGAATTGGTCCTCAGTGAAATGAAGCTGTAAGTGTATTACAGGAGGCATATGAAAAAAAGATGTTGTTTCATATGATAAGATAGAGACAGCTAAGGTCATTTGCTTAAAAGGAACTTCTTTTAGTGAAGAAGACATTTGTAGTAAAAGGGGTGACTGTGACTAAAATTAACCCCCTAGGCTCCTCAGAAAATGTCATTTTTGAACATCTACTGATGCCAAGCTGCATTCATGTCTATCAAATGAGGCCCTTCCTGTCCCTTTCTACTTTCCCCTTTTGACTTTCCAGACCGCAAGAGTTCAGGGATTATAGTTAAGAAGCTGGAAGAGGAAGAGTAGATGTGCAAGTTGGAGAGAAAGGAAGATACTGACTACACTCTATCTCTGAGTGAAGTCTTCTCCATTTACAACAAATCAGGCTGGGTTGGTAGGCGGGAGGTGGGTGGGGACATTTCAACTTTCACTGAAATTTACAACTTAGAAAATTAGGAAGGATTGGACATTTTAATTACTTGCCTGAGGGTTTTTTATAACCCAAGTCTGATGAAAACACAAGGGCTACCATGTTTCATCAGGATATGGGGACTGAGTAGCCTTACGGAATAAATGTAAGGGAGGCAATGTTGGGGAGAACAGCTTTCCTTTGTTTATAATTATAACTTGCAAATTATGTTTTGGTGATATGCAGATGGCACCATGTGAAGAGAGAAATCACTGACTCCTACGGGTGTAAGAATTTAGAAAGTATCTAAACTTTGCCTTTTAAATGTTAAAATAAAAACCAAGGCCAGGCACAGTGGCTCACGCCTGTAATCCCAGCACTTTGGAAGGCCGAGGTGGGCGGATCACGAGGTCAGGAGTGCAAGACCAGCCTGGCCAATATGGTGAAACCCCGTCTCTACTAAAAATACAAAAAGTAGCTGGATGTGGTGGTGCACGCCAGCAGTCCCAGCTACTTGGGAGACTAATGCAGGAGAATCACTTGAACCTGGGAGGCGGAGGTTGCAGTGAGCAGATATTGCGCCACTGCACTCCAGCCTGGGCGACAGAGCAAGACTCTGCCTCAAAAAAAAAAAAAAAAAAAAAAAAAGTAACATTTCCATCGTTGTTATAAGTATTTTAACAACTCTATAAAACATAATTTATTTTAACAGGAATTTCTTACGGATGGGAAAACAAAACAATTTGGTAATTTATTGAAGACCATGTGATTAAAATGCAGAGTTAAGACTATAATCCAAATTTTCTGGTTCTAATCTCTTATATCTAAATATTGTTTTCTAATATTTTAACTCTTTGAGGCAATGAGCTATAGCATATGTCCATTTGACACTATGCTGTGTATTTAAAAATACACAAAACATACCTTTTTTAAAAAATTGGTATATTCTCAAGGATAATCAGAAACTGGCCTATCTTGAGTTTGCTCTCTCTCTGTAACACTTCGATCAACAAAATGCTTTATGCTCAGAGCCTTATATTACCCAAGAGACATGTCCCAAATAAGCACTGGTACCAGATGGGATTTCTGTTCTCATTTAGTGTAATCTCTCCAAAGGTAATCAGCATATAATGACCTTTGGAGGGGCTGGTGTTACTTTTGATAGAGTTTAAATCTGAATTCACTGCACACGTCAGTCTCATATTTTCCCCCACACTTCAATCACAGCCAGCAAATTACTGTTTTTGAGTTCTGGAATGGTAAAAATCCTTACCCAAATCACGGTTTTTCCTTGTTCCCTCTGTTGAAGTAACACCATTTATTTTGAATCTTAAATTGTACCCTCAATAACATTCTGTGTTTTTCCTTTGCTGGAATCTAGTCAAAAGGGGTACATAGAGGGAAAGACTCTTCTTTGTAGTTCAGTGAAATTGTGGACCCTATCTTTTATAAGATGTTGTAAAAGAACCCAAAATAACACCAGCAAAACAATTGATAGGTAATATAAAGAACTAAATGAGACCTGAGTGTATTCACTGTTTGCTTAGTAGCCCTGAACAGTTCAAAGGCTCCGTTATTGGACATAATCAACCATCAAACAACACAGTATTTTAACCCATTTGCCTTATATTCATTTAACTCAAACGTTCCGTCAGGAAAAAAAAAAGGGGGGGGGGGTCTTTCCTTTGGCTTATATTTCTTGTTAAACACCACTGAAAAAGCAATTTTAAATTAGGCTCTATTGTTTTATTCTGCTGAAAATAGCATTACCTCATAAAATGTCATGTGATTAAAAATGGTTCTTAAGACAATTAGACAGAGTCCAATAACCTCCCAGCCTGTATAAGTCTAAGATTATTTTTCATTAACATTTATGATGAAGAACTCCAAAGGACAAAAACCTAATATTTCTGTTTCCAAAACAAGCATCATCAATCTGTTTGAGTAATAATTATGTCAGTTAAACGGTTGCAAAAACATGTTTTTTTATAATAAATACCAAGATAAAAATAGTGGACAAGAAGTAGATTGATTGACATGTCTACTAAATAGACTAATACAAATTTTATTTTTATCTTACATTAGTTGCACACACCAGTTTTTTTCACTCCTTTTGAACAATACAGAAAACAGAAAACAAGAAAACAAAAAATACAGAAAATAAGAAAAATAATCTCCTTTTTCATTAAGGCAAATGTAGGTAAAGCTGCAAAGTTGATCAAGTGTCTGTACATTTCTGTTTCTACTTCCTGCATCTGTGGCTGCTCAGTGCACCCCTCTTTTCTTTATTCTTTCACAGGAGATACTTTTGCCAACCCATTGTTTGCCTAGATATATTTACTTTCTCGATAAATGCAGAGATAAAACAATGTATATGCACACCTTGCGTGGTACACGATGACTTCATAAAGGTATGAAGAGCTTCACTGGAGAAGAAACAATATGAAGTTTGTTTAGAACAAGAATCACAAATGTAGTTATCTCCAGGGTCCATGCCGATTGTAACTGAGTGAAGAAGGCTTACGGTACTTTTGTTTTCATGTTAAATCTTTGAAATAAAAACTTGACGTAAACCAGCATACTCATGCATTTTCCTTAAAGCATGAACCTTTAAATTTTATTTATCTTACTTTTAATATTTGAAAATATTAGAAAAATAGTTTCTACTCTAAGAATAGCAAAATATAAAAATATCATTTAAACTGATACTAGACAGAGTTTGGGGGAGTTCATAAAAGAGTATAGAAGAATATTTGAACTGGAATTCACATGATCCTTTATTTAAAAACTGTTTCATTGTAAATCAACAAGTTATAGTTGGACTACAAAGTGATGTTATGAATACAATGTAGTATAATTAAATCAAGCTAATTAATATATCCATCACCACAAATATTTATCATTATTTTGTGGTGAAAACATCTGAAATTTACTATCTTCCTCTTTTAAAGGGGTAACCTTTACTCATCTCGAACATACCTTTTTCATGTAAAAATTTAAGACTGGATTGCTTGAGAGCCTAGGATTTCTAGAGAAGCCAAAAGTACAGATTTGAAATGAAAAAAAAAAAAAAAGACTCTTTTCAAAAACATTGTATTGCAAACTCAATTTTTAAAGCTTACATTATTCATATTCACGTGTCTCTCTCTCTGGGTACATACATGCATGTTCATGTGTGCAGGCGTGTGAACGTGTGTGTGCATGTGCATGCTTATGATCAGATTTAGCCCACAGGCTAAGGATTTTCAGCTTCTGGACTTGAAAATTAATTTCATAAAACAAATTAAATCATGAATCTATTACCATCACAAGCAACATTACCCAACTTACTAGTCTCTAATTTACTGAGTACATAGCTCACTAGCACTTAAATAAGCCAAGCATATATGTTACCCTTCCACAATTCACCAGTTGTCACCTGTTTAGGACCAGCTAAGATAAAATGTCTAGTTGGGATGAATATTGAGCACGGGAAGGTTTTGTATAGCAGAAAGTAAAACAGGGCAAGTTGTTTGCATCCTGTTTTCCTGTCACAGTAAATGTGTACTGCCATATTGTTGGGCATTTTATGCCATATGCAGAGAAAATGAAGAACAGAGAACTGAACATTTCTGAATTAATTCAATGTTTAATTATTGCAGTAAATCTAATTGAAGTATGATTTAATTCATTGTCTCATTTATGTTCTTGTGAAGATACTGATACTGAAAATATAATTCCTTGTCACACAGACTTCGGTGGCTTTCTTGGTTGCCAGATGTCTACTTGAATTTTTAACCTTTTATTGATGCATTACATATACACAGAAAACTGAATAAATTATAATTGTACAGTTTGATGAATTTATACAAAATGATCACCTGCTTCACCAGCTCTTGGATAAGTTACTGGGCATTTCTCAATTCCTACAGTAGCCTCTGTTGTGCTGCCATCCAGTTTACTTCCCTAAATTAGTAACAAGCACCCTGATTTTTAATACCATAGAGTAGTTTTCAAATCATCTGAACTTCAAATGTTGTGACTAGGTTCTTTCATTCAGTGTTAGATCTGTGAGATTAATCTGTATGATAGCATGTGGGTGTAGCTGGTTCATTATTATTGCTTTGTGATGTTTCCTTACATGAATACATCACCATTTATTTATCAATTTTCTCTTGATTGGATTTACGTAGTTTTAAGTTTTGACTTTTATAAGTGGTTCTGCATTCACATTCATGCATGTGTTTGGGGAACATATATGTGCATTTCCTTTAGTAAGAAAGTAGACTTGCTGGGCCATTGTCTGCTTGCTTGTCACCTATGTATCTGTCTGTATCTATCTATCTATCTATCTATCTATCTATCTATCTATCTATCATCTATCATCTATATCTATCTATCATCTATCTATCATATCTATCTATCTATCTATCTATCTATCTATCTATCTATCTATGTATCTACCTATCTATCACCTAAGCTACCACCTATCGTTGTCTATGGCTTTCTAGTACTGCTGGTTTCCCAAATGCAAGAAGTTAATTGCACTATTTCAGACTGCCAAAGCAATGTATGAGTTCCCATTTCTCAATATTCTTCACAATACTTAGTTTTTAAATTTATCTTTGGTATTTTGTTCATTCTAGTGGGTATGTGTTTTAACTTCAATTACTCCTGATGACTAATAAACTTAGGCAATATGTGATATTATTGCCCATTAGACTTATTCTTTGGTGAAATGCCCATTAATGCATTCATGTGTTTAGCTCATACACACACACACACACACACACACACACACACACACAGAGAGAGAGAGAGAGAGTATTGTGTATTCCAAATTGCATAAAAACATATCAATTTTTTGGCAATTTTATAAAAATTTGATTAATGAGTTAAACATAAGTATCAGCTTTTGTTAAATTTGTAAGGGCAGTCTACTCTTTTAAAAATTGTTTCAAAAATATTAGAAATCACTTTCAGTTGAACTTTTCTGTGCTTATAGTCCTCAAACAAAATTAAAGCTGAGGATCTCAGAAAGTATGCTTATCAACAGGATAAAATTATAGTAAAAATGACAATTTAAATTTCAATTTACTTTATAGTAATTTTGATCACTTAGTCATGTTTCAGATATTTTCTGAGAAACTAGGCAAAAGCCAATACACAAATTTTTACCCCGCTATAAGGAGAAAACTCAAACCAATTCAACTGGCATAACAACTCTCATTCTTATTTGTTTTTAAATTAGAAATCAATAAAGAGCATCATGATCTCTCCAAAACTGTCCCTGTTGCCATTATGAAATCCATTTCTGAGTTAAAAGAACCAAGGTCTCCTACCTACAGTGTATAATTTTCTTAAGTTTTAATTAATGTGTATTTTCTACTTCCAGAATGTATTTGATTGCTAGAAGAGATAGGGTGAATGTAAGGTTAAGGATGCAATGGCTTGAATCCACATTGATTTTCTGTGAGCAAATCATTTCTGATGGTTTGTGATGATGAATTACGTCTCATTCAGAGAAGGAAAATATCTCCTTTGTCTCTACTGTTTTCTGACTGTTTGAAAAGCCCCCGTGTTAATAGATGTCTTTCAACCAAATGTAAACTGTCTGTAGTTCTAAACTTCATACTTGTAAAGGAAACACATTCATCTGGAAGAAAATAACTCAAGAAGAATTAAAGTAGATTTTTCTTTGACACACCCAACAGCAAGGTTAGTCTCAGATTTTCTGGGTTGTTTAAATTAATTAGTCTTGTTCTAGCAACTGGATACTTTGATAACTATGTTTTTAGAGAAGATATAGAATAGAAGCAATGGAATATGTTAAAGAAAAAAAATCTTCCTCCTTTAGAACTTATAAATTAGTTTATTGATTTTAAACATATTTTGGCATGATATGGAGGCTGGATTATTCTGCACATCACTCACAATAGACACTAGAATCCCGTACCTGTTTTTATAGATTCACTTTATTTTGATTTGGTTGTTTTGTTTCTATATTTTGGCTGGTTTTCTAAGATGAAAAATTTGGTAGGAAGATGACATCAGTTTCTAAATAGGTAGACTAATAAACATGTGTGTAAATGTAAGAATGAATAAAATCTCCTTTTTGTCCACGATATTTCTTGAGAGCAGAGTGCCAGGCATTGTAAGTTTATGTCACAGGGCCTGCTTGTTACTTAAGAAATGACAGTAGAAAACAATAAGTTCATACACAGCTTTTGAATTTCAAAATTATTTTTTAAGCAAAAGACAAAGCCAACAACTGTAGTAGCTTTCAGGAATAATTTGTGGGTGTTCTCGATCATCACCCATTTCTATATACTATGTTCTACCATATAGAAACAAGTACTTCACATGAAAACAATGTGCTTGCTAGGAAAAAGCAATAGTTCTAACACAGAAACTACCATAAATAAAAGTATCCTAGCTATTTTCCACCCAGCTAGTCACTCCATGCCCTCCTGCATAAAAACTGCGTGTCACTGAAAATACCCTGGAAAGAAAAACTAAAAGGTTTTATGAATTATAAGAACTTGGCTTTTGGTATATAAAAGCAAAAACTGAAGAGAATTAAGACATAAACTTTATACTGCCAACAACTGGCATGTTCTATCCATGTGACCAAGCTAGGTAAAGAAAGGTAATAGAGAAATGTAGGACAGAATATAGTATACTCTTTGGTTTGCTGAGAAAACTTCTAAACCTCTTGAACCTATTTCAGAAGTGAATAAAGTTAGAAAAGATCGAGAGATTGATGGAAATCTTGGATCAGAGAGGAATGTGCCTATTTCTTAGTTGTGGCATAGGATAGTAAGGTACTCCATACTTCCCCCTAAATTTGGATGTACAAAGGATGTTGTGGTCAGGTATGTTACCGCAGAATACAGTGCACCTGAGACAGACCATGAATCTCTTAAAGTCCATGCATGTGACTGAAGAAAAGCTAAAGTTTGCTGCGATGCTTTGAAGCACATAGGAATTTTTAAAAGGGATAAAGTCAATGATCAAAAAGATTTATGGTCCTAAAAAGGGAAAGTTACAAAAAAATGCAGGATGGTATGTATGACCAAAGTAATATAAATGCACACACATCTCAGTAGATGCTATATCACTCAGCTATTGCCATGTAACAAATCATTCTTGATGTTTTAGTGATTAAAGCAATGGTGGGAATCAATTTTCACAGATCTGTGGGTTGGCTGGGGGTTATGGGGGTCTGGTTTATATTTATCTGACCTTAATTAGCAATGTTCATGAATCTGAAATTAGCTAGATATTTGGCTAGAGACTGGCCAGACTAGCCTATGATGACTCACTTGGAATGACTGCTCTCATCCTTGTGTCTCTGACATTCTTCAAGTAGTCATGTTCTTATTTTGGTGGTAGATTCCAAAGAAGAAACAAAAATGGGCAAGCATATTTCCAAGGCTCTGCTTCTTTCAAGTATGCTGCTGTTGTATTGATAAATCAGCTCTCATAAGATGGGATTGTACAGTTACATGACAAAGGATGTGAGTAGAAAGGCATTAGTTGAAGATATTAATCAAGTCTACATCAGATGACAAAGGGGAATGCTGATGACAGTGGACAATGGTTTCCCACCAGACAGTAGTTTACAGATAGTACAAGGGCAAAGGAGGTATTTAAATTCCTTTAGCCCAAGAATTTAGATATTATATCCAGACGAAGTTAGAGAAGACCACGCTGAATTGAAAGAGTTAAACCTGAAAACTAAAAATAATATGTTTTCCTGAAAATTACTAAAATTTTCCCTACAAGTATAATGAAGTTACAAGATAGAGACAATGATAATTTATAGTGAAAAAAATAATGATTTTCAATACTAGGGTAAATGATCTGAAAAGTCTGAGTAGTACATCGTTTTCACATGTGTCTGATTTCATTGTAAAACCAAAGATTTAAATTTTTCTGTTAATTTTAATTGACCTGTGTGTACTTTACACAGTACTTTCGCAAAACCAATGGAGTTCTGTGTAAATAAGTTGAAGAAAAGCTGGTTTTTAATACTCTGAATTATTTTATAGTTATCTGATTTTACTTTTCAGCATTACCACCTATTTCAAAGCCTTATTATATGCCTATACAATTAAATCAGCTTTCTGTCTTTGTTTGATCTGTCCCTGGTCCAACATAGAGAGTTGTAGTAACAGTAAGTTAGCCCATGCACAGTGCTCATACTTGTGACTGACACATAATGACTTCAATTTTATAGTTATTATGATACTCAATATTAAATTAACCTCAGTCAAAATGCAACCTCATCAACAATGGCATTTTTACTTTTCTGCTTCTACAACTTCGCTGATTCTTTTTCTGCGGGATGAAATGTCACATGCATCACATTAATGTCATTCTTTCATCTCCCACTCAAGCTGCCCAGCTGAAATTCTGTCCACTCTTTAAGGTCCTCTAGGAGTGTCATTCTTCCATGAAATGTATCTTGCATAATAACTACCAGGGAAAGGATTTTCCTCTCTTCTGACATTGTATATTTCATTAGGTTTGTATATATACAAATATAATGTATGCAACCTTGGAAAAGAGGAAAATAGAAATCAAATGAAAAGATGACACATAGAACTAAATCTATTCTTAATTTATATATATATGTCTATTTTACCCACTGAATATTAAGAATAATTTTCCCAATTTATTTTATCATACTGCCTTAGTCAGGGTCCTCTAGAAGGACAGAACTTATAGGCTAGATGTATATATAAAGGGGAGTTTATTAAGGAGTATTGACTCACATGCTCACAAAGTAAAGTCCCACAATAGGCCATCTGCAAGCTGAGGAGCAATGAAGCCAGTCTGAGTCCCAAAGCTGAAGAACTTGGAGTTTAATATTCAAGGACAAAAAGCATCCAGCAAGGGAGAAAGATGTAGGCTGGGAAGATAAGCCAGTCTAGTCTTCTACGTTCTTCTGCCTGCTTTTATTCTGGCCAGTCTGGCAGCTGATTAGATTGTGCTCCTCTAGATTCAGGGTGGGTCTGCCTTTCTCAGTCCACTGACTCAAATGTTAATCTCCTTTGGCAACACCCTTACAGACACACCCAGGAACAATACTTTGTATTTTTCAATCCAATCAATTTGACACTCAGTATTAACCATCATACATACTAAAATGTTGATTGACAGTTTCTTTTGAAATATTAGAAGAACTGAAGTCACTAGGATTGAATTCCCAAATATCAGGGCTTTCTAGTTTGCTACAGTCCCAATTATTCTCAACTGTATCAGAAGCTATTTACCATTGAAACTGTGCTCTTCATTTTCTACACTGAAGTAGATAAATATATTTATTGTTTCTATCAGGAATGAGAAATTTAAAAGGACATCAAAAGTATTAGGTGTTTTCCTGAGGTCAGGAGTTCAAGACCAGCCTGGCCAACATAGTGAAACCCCACCTCTACTAAAAATACAAAAATTAGCCAGGTGTGGTGGTGGGTGCCTGCAACTCCAGCTACTCAGGAGGCTGGGGCAGGAGAATCGCTTGAATCCGGGAAGGGGAGATTGCAGTGAGTCGGGATTGTGTAGTGAGTCAAAATACATTCATTCTATTCGACTAACCCCAAAATCTGAACTCATTCCAGCATCAACTCTAAAGTCCAAAGTCTCATCCAAATATCAATGTGAGCCTGGATGTCAGAATGAGACTCGATCTCAATAAATAAATAAATAAATAAAGTATTAGGTGTTTTGAAACAAGGGAGCAAGCATATTTCTCTGTGAGAGGAAAAATATTTTGTGCATGTATAATAAGCAAGCATCTGCTCTGCTACTCTCAAATGTTACTCCTGTAGGCATTTGATTTTGCAACCCATGCTCTGATGATACTAGTCACATATTGTCTCATTTTTCAAATATTCTGTGCATATGGTTCATGTCATCTTCTAGATTATATACTATCTGAGGATAAGAAATAATATTTTTTCATAATTGTAATGCATAGTTTACACTTAATACATGATTGCTTTAAGTAAATTTATATTGACAAATGGTTTTACCTTGTTCATATATGTGTGTATGCATGCATGCGTGTATATATGTTCATACATATACACATAGTAAAACAATAACATAAGTATTTGAGGATTGTAAATTTTATCCTATTTAATGTAGGGATTAAAGGAACTATTATGTGTCTGTTGTAACTGTTTTATAATAATAAATATTGTAATTTTCATTTCTCTTATTATTGCCACTTCTCAATTTCCATTTAGCTATGAACAATTTTGGTTTAGATGAAATTTTAGGTAGATGAAGTTCTGTTTAGTAATAGAATATAATATAGCCTTCTAACTTCTAATATCCATTTATGAGCCACCTCTCATTCTTTGGTAATACAATCCATAGCCTTCCTCATCAACATCTCGCCCTATTGTGATGCTTTTGAGTAGAAAGTGAATCAAGGCCAGGTAAAATGTGGTGAAGTATATTTTTATTTTGGAAGTTTTTTAGCAAATGTTAGTGTGTTCCAGGCTCCCATAAGTGTGTTGAGGTGAAGAAACTTCTTCACTTTAGTATGACTCAACATTTTCCAATGTATTTGACTATAGAGGATTCTTTTTCATATCTATTGGAAATGAAGTCTGGTTCCATGTGGAGTATGTGTGTGTGTGTGTGTGTGTGTGTGTATGTGTGTGTGTGTGTGTGGTATCTATCAACTTTACAATATGAACATAGCAAAACAACATTGTGAAAATTCAACTCATAGCAATGTATTTAGTTAATGTCATGAAGAGAATTTAGACTCTGGCTAAAAGGCAAAGTGAAGTTTAAAGCTAAGCCAATTATCTTGTAGCGTGACATATAAACACAAATAAAATATAGAATAGATTTTTGAAGTAAAAAAGTAATCTTGATTCTAAAGGATCCAAAATCATTATATAAGTTGACTAAACTATTAGATGAACCAATTATGGTTCATATTAGATGAATGAATGGTTCATCTAATAGTTTAGTCAACTTATATGGTTCATCTAATAGTTTAGTCAACTTATATAATGATTTTGGATCCTTCAGATATAATATGTCCATATTACAGTTTTATCTATTTTGATTTAGTAAGTGGAAAAACTATCTTTCTGTGTTTTTTAATAGTATTATGCCTACATTTTATTAAGAAACATTTATAATTTGTCACAAATGTAAAGGGCTATTTCAGAAGATACTATCAGTGGGAATTTCTAAAGAATGTTCCCTAAGGATGCTTCTATATTTATAAATTCTAATGATAAGAGAATTAGGGTTCTTTATAAAAACCCGGCATATGTCCAACTCAGTTTGGGCTGTTATAACAAATTACCATAAACTGAGTGGCTTAAGAAACACTGTGATTAAGAAATTGTGGCTTAAGGAATTGTGATTCTTGGGGCTGAGAAGTCCAAGATCAAGGTATCAACAATGTGGTGTCTGGTGAGGCCATGCTTCCTGGTTTAAAGATGGCGGTCTTCTCCCTGTATCCCCATAGAGTGGAAAGCAGAGAGAGAGAGGAAGTAAGCATTCCTGACTCTTTTTATAAAGGTGCTAATTCTATCATTAGAGCTCTACCCTCACGCTCTCCTAAAAGTCCATCTCAAAATACCAACATATTGGAGATTAAAGTTTTAACACATAAATTTTGGGAAGACATAAACAGTCAGTCTATTGCATTCCACCTCTGTCTTCACAAAATTCATGTTCTTCTCACACTCAAAATACATTCATTCCGTTCTACTAGCCCCCAAATCTGAAGTCATTCCAGCATCACCTCTAAAGTCCAAAGTCTCATCCAAATATCCATGTGAGAAGTAAGTATTTGTTGTTTAAGCTCTTAGCCTATGGTCTTCTGTTATATCAGTCCAAAGTGACTAAGACCAAAATTGGCATGAAGAAGTGGGGTGCTCCTATACCAAATATCTGAAAATATGAAATTGGCTTTGGAACTGTGTAATGAATGGGAAGAGACTGAAAGAGTTTTGAGATACATGTTAGAAAAAGCTGACATTACTGTAAAGAGATTTTTAAAGATTATTCCAGTGAGCACTCAGAAGAAAAGAGAAAAGCTATAAAGAAAGCTTCTGTCTTCTTAGAAAATATGTAAATAATTGTGTACACAATATTGGTGAAATTAAGGGCAACTCTGATGAGGTCTCAGATGGAAGTGAGGAACACTTTATTTGACAATGAAGTAAAGGTGATCCTCGTTATAAAGTTGCAAAGAACTTGGCTGAATTGTGTTCACGTTCTCGTGTTTTGTGGAAGGTAGAATTTGCTAGTGATGGAATTGGATAATTTAGGTGAAGATATTTCTAAGCAAAGTGGTGAAAGAACAGTTTGATTTCTTCCGATTGCTTATAATAGCATGCAAAAAGAGAGAATTGAATTGGAGATATATATATATATATATATATATATATGAAGTAAAAATGAACTTAAGGATTCAGAAAATTTTCGGCATGTTCATATTACAAAAAATGAGATAGTATGTTTGGAACAGAACACTAAGGGTGTGGAAAACTAACCTACTGAAAGATTAGTGTGGGTGTGAACCATAGAATAAATTAGCTATTTCAACAGAAGCCAAGAATAGAGATGGAATTATATCAGCAGAAATATTGCCAGCTGGAACTGAGGAAACAGCAAAAATGGGATAAAATACTGGAAGGCTGTGAATGTGTACAGTCCTTCAAGAAAAGAGAAGGATCCTAACGGTGAGTCACAGACCTTTGGACCACTGCCTAGATTTCAACAGGACAAACAACCTCCAACAGAAACCTTAGAGTTAGGGCTGCCAGCTGAACCCTGGGGGAACAATTTTTACCTAGTGGAGCTGTGTGGGCAGGACCCCAGCCGAAAGCCATATCATGAACAATGTCCCACTGAGCCTTGCAGGTAACAATGCTACCCCACTCAGCCTGAAGGGCAGAGCATCAAACCAAAGAGGATTATTCTCGAGCCTTAAGATTTTATAGAATTTGCCTTGCTAGGTTTTGGATTTGCTTAAGGCCTGTCATCTCTTTCTTTCTTTCTATTTTTTTTTTCCTTTTGGAAGGGGAATGTCTATCCTATGCCTGTACACCATTGTATTTTGAAAGCATGTAACTTTTTGAGGGAGCGGATTTCAAGGGTTCACATCTGGAGAAGAATTTGGCGGCAGGATGATTCTTGCTCATGTCTGATTTAGATAATATTTAGATGAGAGTTTGGACTTTAGAGTTTGGACTGTAGTTCATGTGGGAAGGAGCAAGCTTTTGGGATTACTGAGGTGGAATGAACATATTTTGCATGTGAGAAGAACATGAACCAGGGTGTGTTGCACAGGTTGAAATTCTATGAACTCCCTAGCCTCTGGAACTGTGAAAAATAGATTTTGTGTTTTTCTTTCTTCTTCTTTTTTTTTTTTTTTTTGAGACAGAGCCTCCCTCTGTTGGCCAGGCTGGAGTGCAGTGGCATGATCTCAGCTCACTGCAACCTCCATCTCCCGTGCTCAAGCAATCGAGCAATTATCCTGCCTCAGCCTCCTGAGTAGCTGGGATAACAGGTGTGTGCCACCACACCTGGCTAATTTTTGTATTTTTAGTAGAGACGGGGTTTCACCATGTTGGCCAGGCTGGTCTTGAACTCCTGACCTCAGGTAATCCACCCCTCGGCCTCCCAAAGTGCTAGGATTACAGGCGTGAGCCACCGCGCCAGATCCGATTATGTTTTTTCAATAGATTTGTTTAAGCCTATGGTATTTGTTACAGAAGCCAGAAATGACTAAGATGACATATTAAAAATCACACTTTACATTTTATAATCTAAATTATCTAGATTCCATGCAAATGTTTAAAAATCATATTGTCTGTGATCTAGTCAAACTGAATATTCTTGGGTTGCCATCAACAAGATTGTATCAAATTATAAATTTCATGTATTTTAACTTCCTGGAGAGCACAATAAAAAAAAACATAAAATTTCCTTTGTCTGTCTGTCTCTCTCTCATTTTACTTTTATATCAATTTTTAAAAAATATGATTTATGAGATTACCCATATTTGGCTGGATATGATTGTACACATACAGATTAAGCTTGACTTTAAATAACTCTGAAGGATGTTCAAGGGAAGTGAATTATTTATCTCTATATTCCCAGTGACTGGAATACCGTACCACCTAGCAGGTGCTTGGCAGTGTTCCATGAATGTTTCCACTGCTGTGATCCTTGTTTCAGCCTATGGCACCTGGAGGCTCACTTTACTCCTCTCTCTCCCCCATTCTCCTCCTTTAGCTAGTCACCACACTCTGTCCACATGGCATTCTGAATGTTTTTAAAATTCATTCACTTTCCCATGGGCTCTTCCTTGGTTCAGTCCTTAAGTCACTTTTTCCCTTGATTGTTTCAGCAGTCTGCTGTCTGTTCTTTCTTACTTCACCTCCTTGAAAAGACTTTTGGAGCAACTGGAATAAAATGAATGTATTTTGCATGTAGGAAGGACATGAACTTTGTGGGTAGAAAGGTACAATGCTATGGATTGAAGGCTCTAATCCATCCCCCACACCATTGCATACCTGATAGCACAACTTCCTATTGGATGACTCCACTAAGGCAATCACCAGACTTCTGAGTCTGGCACACAAGGCCTCCGCCACCTAAGCACTTGATTAAGATCTACTATTATTATTATAAGTGATATTACCTGACCGTTGTCTCTTCTCATGCCTTGTCAATCTCCATCTCACTCTTCATGCTCCAAATACCGTCACTTAGCATTCTCCCCAGAATGCATGCAGTTTCACACTTTCAAGCCTTTGCTCTGCAGTGTTCGACATGTGAAGAATCTTTCCCCACCTTCACATTAGGATTTCAGGACACTTTATCATCAGCCTGTCTGTAAAGACTTCCTCCCTACTTGGTCCCATGGCAGGATAAACAGCCTCCTTCATTTGATCGAGGGTACTCAATCCTGCTAGCACATGTACTACAGGAGATTACATTTGCCTATTTACTTTTCTGTAAACTGTTTGAGGGCAGGAACAGTGTTTTATTCTTCTTTGTCTCCTCAGTGCCTTGGATGTAGTACATGATCAATGAATGTGTTGGTGAGCTGTTGTGAAAAAACTAAACAAATAATAAAAGAAAATAAAATGATTTAAACTGAGAACTCCAATTTTCTCATTTTATCATAATGTTATCATCATGATAACATAATGATGGCAGTAAAGGAAAAATAGGTTGTTTCTGCCAATGCATATAGAAATCAGTCCTCAGTCAAAAGAGTTGAGTGGATCTCTCTCCAGATCTCTGGAGTTATTCCTTTTTCACAACTCCACTGTTTTATTATACTGTCCTGCCATTCTATCTGCTTTGGTCTCAAATTTCAGTATCTGTCTCCTCAACTTAGTGAGACAACTAAATTCTCGTGGGTTTCACTTGCTGCTGACATGGCTTGGAAACTGACTCTAGGAAGCAAGCTGATGCAATCTTAGGGCTGGCCTTCTTCTTTACTTTTTTTTTTTTTTTTTTTTTTTTTTTTTTTTTTTTTTTTTTGAGACGGAGTCTTGCTCTGTCGCCAGGCTGGAACAATCTCGGCTCGCTGCAACCTCTGCCTTCCAGGTTCAAACGATTCCCCTGCCTCAGCCTCCCAGTAGCCGGGACTACAGGCACGCACCACCACGCCTGGCTAATTTTTTGTATTTTAGTAGAGATGGGGTTTCACCATGTTGGCCAGGATGGTCTCCTGACCTCGTGATCTGCCCGCCTGGGCCTCGCAAAGTGCTAGGATTAAAGGCGTGAGCCACTGCGCCTGGCCTGGCCTTCTTTTTTAACTTTCTCTGAGTAATCAGAGCCCACTGCCTCTGTCTAATGTCAGAAAATTGCTGTTTCATATAGTTTATCTTTTTTTAGTCATTTAATGTGTCAAGAAGAATCTACTCTCTCTTTCATCTTTGCCTGTGCATACATTTTTGAAAGTTAAACTTCCTTTGCATCCTGGGAGAAACTCTATGTGGTTTATATGCATTATATTTTTATATTATATTGCTGGGTTTATAATCAAATTTCTGCAAACCAATACAAACAGAACAACTTAAAAGCAGCCTATGAAGAAAGATACATTATGTACAGAGAAACAAAGAAAAGAATGTTAAAACATCTCATCACAAACTATAAACCAGAGGATTCTTGCATCAATGCTCATGAGAGTTATCGATTTGTAGTTTTGTTTGTTTTATCTCATAATGTCTTTGTCTAGTTCTGGTATCAGTGTAACAATGAACTCATAAAATCAGTTAAGAATTCCTCTCTTCTGTATTATTTAAAATAATTTGTGTATAATTCATTTTATTTATTTCTAAAATATTTGATGGCTTGGAGTTTTCATTGTGGGAGGTCTTTTAATTATAAATAAAATTAATTGTTCATAGATCTATTGAAATTGTCTGGGTTTTTGTTTTTGTTTTTGTTTTTTTTTTTTTACCAATTTTGATATCAAGTAGCTTTTAAACATTTTATGTATTCTTTTAGCTTATGGGATTTGCTGGTATTAGTTTTTTCATGCTATTTCCATGTACTCTTTTAGTATTTAAAAGGACATTTAATCATATCCTTTATTTCACACTTATTACTGGTAAACTGTGATATTTTTCTTTTTTTCCTCTGAACATCCTGAAGTTTATTGATTGTATTAACCTTTTTGAAGAACTAACTTTACACTTAATTTATCTTTTTTCTTGTTTTCTATATCTGTTCTCTTTATTGTTTCAATTATTGCATATACTTTGATTTCAATTTATTCTTCTTTTTCTTGTTTCTGAAGTTGAGAACTTGCAATATTGATTTTTGACTGTTTTTTATTGCCCATATAACTATTGAAAGTACAGATTTCTTTGTAAGTCCTGCTCCAGGTGCATTGCACACATTTTGATGTGTTTTGTATTTGGCATTATTCTGTTCAAGACATTTAAAATTATCCTTTGTCCTTTTTTTTAAATTAATCCCTGAGTTCTTTGTAAATATGCTTTTTGTTTAACTTTTTTTTTTTTTTGAAATGGAGTCTCACTCTGTCACCCTGGCTGGAGGGCAGTGGCGTGATCTCGGCTCACTGCAAGTTCCGCCTCCTGGGTTCCCACCATTCTCCTGCCTCAGCCTCCCGAGTAGCTGGGACAACAGGAGTCCGCCACCACGCCCGGCTAATTTTTTTTATTTCTTAGGAGAGACAGGGTTTCACCGTGTTAGCCAGGATGGCTCGATCTGCTGACCTAGTGATCCGCCCATCTTGGCCTCCCAAAGTGCTGGGATTACAGGCGTGAGCCACCATGCCCAGCTTTAACTTTTTATATTTGAGGATTTCTTGAACATATCTGTCTCATTGGTTTCTAATTTACTTGTGTTGTGGTTAAAATACATGCTATGTGTAATTGCAAACCTTTCAAATTAATGGAGGCGTATTTTGGTCCAGTTTATAAGTCTTAAATTAGTATGTATTCCTCAGCACTTAGAATAAATGTGAATTCTACTTTTGTTTGAAGTAATTTTCTACAAATTTCAATGATGTCAAGCCAGTTGCAAGTGTTGTTCAACTTCTACATGCTTACTCATTTTCTGTCAACTTGTCAATTGAGGAGACAGGAGTGTTTAAATAAAAATATTTATGGAATTGTCTATTTCTTTTACCTCCTAATTTTGCTTAAATTAATATAAAGCATTTAGGATTTTTAAATCTTTTCTGTGAATATATCTATTTCTTTTATCACTAGAAAACTTCCATAAAAGTCTACTTTGTCTTATAATAACAGCCACTCCAGCTTTCTTATGATGAATGTTTGAATGATGTTTGCTTATCCATCCTTTTATTTGTAATCTCTCTGCAGTTTTTCACTTAATTGGATTTTTTTTGTATGATACAGACTCATGTCTTAAAATTTTTCTTAACCTTATAACATAGTTACTGTCAGGCCTCTGAGCCCAAGCTAAGCCATCATATCCCCTGTGACCTGCACTTACACATCCAGATGGCCTGAAGCAAGTGAAGAATCACAAAAGAAGTGAAAATAGCTGGTTCCTGCCTTAACTGATGACATTACCTTGTGAAATTCCTTCTCCTGGCTCAGAAGCTCCCCCACTAAGCACCTTATGACCCCCACCACTGCCCGCCAGAGAACAACCCCCTTTGACTGTAATTTTCCATTACCTACCCAAATCCTATAAAACGGCCCCACCCCTATCTCCCTTTGCTGACTCTCTTTTCGGACTCAGCCTGCCTGCACCCAGCTGATTAAAAAGCTTTATTGCTCACACAAAGCCTGTTTGGAAGTTTCTTTACAGGGACATGTGTGACATTTGGTGCCGTGACTCGGATCAGGGAACCTCCCTTGGGAGATCAATCCCCTGTTCTCCTGCTCTTTGCTCCATGAGAAAGATCCACCTATGACCTCGGGTCCTCAGACCAACCAGCCCAAAGAACATCTCACCAATTTTAAATTGGGTAAGCGGCCTCTTCTTACTCTCTTCTCCAACCTCTCTCACTATCCCTCAACTTATTTCTCCTTTCACTTCCTGCACCACCTTTCAATCTCTCCCTTCTTTTAATTTCAATTCCTTTCCTTTTCTGGTAGAGACAGAGGAGACGTGTTTTATCCATGAACCAAAACTCTGGCGTTGGTCACGGACTTGGGAGGACAGTCTTCCCTTGGTGTTTAAGTCTTCCCACAGTGATGTCTGATCACCGTGGGGACGGCCACCTTGATCCTTCACCCTTAGAGGCAAGTACCACTTTCCTGGGGGCAAGCACCCCCCACCCCTTCTCTCCACCCTCTCTTTTCTCTGGGCTTGACTCCTTCACTATAGGCAACCTTCCACCCTCCATTCCTCCTTCTTCTCCCTTAGCCTGTGTTCTCAAGAACTTAAAACCCCTTCAACTCACACCTGAACTAAAACCTAAATGCCTTATTTTCTTCTGCAATACCACTTGACCCCAATACAAACTCAACAATGGTTCCAAATAGCCAAAAAACGGCACTTTCGATTTCTCCATCCTACAAGATCTAGGTAATTCTCGTTGTAAAATGGACAAATGGTCTGAGGTGCCTGACGTCCAGGCATTCTTTTACACGTTGGTCCCTCCCTAGTCTCTGTTCCCATGCAACTCGTCCCAAATCTTCCTTCTTTCCCTCCTGCCTGTCCCCTCAGTCCCAACCTCAAGCATCGCTGAGTCTTCTCAATCTTCCTTTTCTACTGACTCATCTGACCTCTCCCCTCCTCCCCAGACTGCTCCTCAGGTCACTCCCCACCAGGCTGAATCAGGCTCTAATTCTATCTCAGCCTCCCCTCCCCCACCCTATAATCCTTCTATCACCTCCCCTCCTCACACCTGGTCTGGCTTACAGTTTTGTTCCACAACTAGCCCTCCCCAACCTGCCCAACAATTTCATCTGAAAGAGGTGGCTGGAGCTAAAGGCATAGTCAAGGTTAATGCTCCTTTTTCTTTATCTGACCTCTCCCAAATCAATTAGTGTTTAAGCTCTTTTTCATTAAATATAAAAACCCAGTCCAGTTCACGGCTCGTTTGGCAGCAACCCTGAGATGCTTTACAGCCCTAGACCCTGAAAGATCAGAAGGCTGTCTTAGTCTCAATATGTATTTTATTACCCAATCTGCTCCTGACATTAAATAAAGCTCCAAAAATTAAATTCCAGCCCTCAAATCCCACAACAGGATTTAATTAACCTCACCTTCAAGGTGTACAATAATAGAGAAGAGTTGCAATTACTTGCCTGCACTGTGAGACAAAACCCCAGCCACATCTCTGGCACACGAGAACTTCAAAATGCCTAAGCCACAACGGTCAGGCTTTCCTTCAGGACTTCCTCCCCCAGGATCTTATTTCAAGTGCCGGAAATCTGGCCATTAGGCCAACGAATGCCCACAGCCCGGGATTCCTCCTAAGCCATGTCCCATTTGTGTGGGACCCCACTGGAAATCGGACTGTCCAGCTCGCCCGGCAGCCACTACCAGAGCCCCTGGGACTCTGGCCCAAGGCTCTGTGACTGACTCCTTCCCAGATATTCTCAGCTTAGCGGCTGAAGACGGATGCTGCCCGATCGCCTCGGAAGCCTCCTGGACCATCACAGATGCTTTAGGTAACTCTTACATTGGAGAGTAAGTCCATCCCCTTTTTAATCAATATGGAGGCTACCCATTCCACATTACCTTCTTTTCAAGGGCCTGTTTCCTTTGCCTCCATAACTGTTGTGGGTATTGACAGCCAGTCTTCTAAACCTCTTAAAACTCCCCAACTCTAGTGCCAACTTGGACAATATTCTTTTATGCACTCCTTTTTAGTTATCCCCAACTGCCCGGTTCTCTTATTAGGCCGAGACATTTTAACTAAATTATCTGCTTCCCTGACTATTCCTGGGCTACAGCCACTCCTCATTGCTGCCCTTTTCCCCAGTTCAAAGCCTCCTTTGCATCCTCCCCTTGTATCTCCCTACCTTAATCGACAGGTATGGGACATCTCTACTCCCTCCCTGGCAACCGATCACATGCCCATTACTATCCCATTAAAACCTAATCACCCTTACCCCACTCAACACCAATATCCCACCCCACAGCAGGCTTTAAAAGGATTAAAGCCTGTTATCACTCGCCTGTTACAGCATGGCCTTTTAAAGCCCACAAACTCTTACGATTACCCCATTTTACCTGTCCAAAAACCAGACAAGTCTTACAGGTTATTTCAAGATCTGCGCCTTATCAACCAAATTGTTTTGCCTGTCCACCCTGTGGTGCCCAACCTGTACACTCTTTTGACCTCAATACCTTCCTCCACAAGTCACTATTCCATTCTTGATCTTAAAGATGCTTTTTTCACTATTCCCCTGCACCCCTCATCCCAGCCTCTCTTTGCTTTCACTTGGACTGACCCTGAAACCCATTAGCCTCAGCAACTTACCTGGGCTGTACTGCTGCAAGGCTTCACAGACAGCCCCCATTACTTCAGTCAAGCCCAAATTTCTTCCTCATCCATTACCTATCTCAGCATAATTCTTCATGAAAACACATGTGCTCTCCCTGCTGATCATGTCCAGCTAATCTCCCAAACCCCAACCCCTTCTACAAAACAACAACTCCTTTCGTTCCTGGGCATGGTTAAATACTTTTGCCTTTAAATACCTGGTTTTACCATGCTAACAAACCATTATATAAACTCACACACACACAGAAAAACCTAACTGACCCCATAGATCCTAAATCCTTTCCCCACTCCCCTTTCCATTCCTTGAGAAACAGCCCTAAAAGCTGCTCCCACACTAGCTCTCCCTAACCCATCCCAACCCTTTTTTCATTACACACAGCCAAAGTGCAGGGCTGTGCAGTTGGAATTCTTACACAGGAGCCAGGACCGCGCCCTGTAGCCTTTCCGTCCAAACAACTTAACCTTACTGTTTTAGCATAGCCCTCATGTCTGCGTGTGGTGGCTGCTGCTGCTTTAATACTTTCAGAGGCCCTCAAAATCACAAGCTATGCTCCACTCACTCTCTACAGTTCTCATAACTTCCAAAATCTATTTTCTTCCTCACACCTGATGCATATACTTTCTTCCCCCCTCCACTACCTCTCAGCAAGCCTAACTCATTGCCTTAGTTCAGGACCTCACTCTTGCAAAGGGACTGCACACCAATATTTATACTGACTCTAAATATGTCTTCCATATCCTACACCACCATGCTGTTATAAGGGCTGAAAGAGGTTTTCTCCTTACTAAAGGGTCCTCCATCATTAATGCCTCTTTAATAAAAACTCTTCTCAATGCCATTTTACTTCCAAAGGAAGCTGGAGTCATTCACTGCAAGGGCCATCAAAAGGCATCAGATCCCTTTGCTCAGGACAACGCTTATGCTGATAAGGTAGCTAAAGAAGCAGCTAGCGTCCCAACTTCTGTCCCTCATGGCCAGTTTTTCTCCTTCTCATCGTCACTCCCACTTATTCTCCCACTGAAACTTCCACCTATCAATCTCTTCCCACACAAGGCAAATGGTTCTTGGACCAAGGAAAATATCTCCTTCCAGCCTCACAGGCCCATTCTATTCTGTCATCATTTCATAACCTCTTCCATGTAAATTACAGACCTCTAGCCCACCTCTTAAAACCTCTCTTTTCCTTTCCGTCGTAAAAATCTATCCTCAAAAAATCACTTCTCAGTGTTCCATCTACTATTCTACTACTCCTCAGGAATTTCTCAGGCCCCCTCCCTTCCCTACACATCAAGCTCAGGGATTTGCCCCTGCCCAGGACTGGCAAATTGCCTTTACTCACAGAGAACAACCTCCTTTGACTGTAATTTTCCATTACCTACCCAAATCCTATAAAACGGCCCCACCACTATCTCCCTTCGCTGACTCTCTTTTCGGACTCAGCCTGCCTGCACCTAGGTGATTAAAAAGCTTTATTCCTCACACAAAGCCTGTTTGGTGGTTTCTTTACACAGACACGCATGACAGTTATACTAATGTATCTCGAATTTTCATCCAGCCTGAAATCTTCTACCTTTTATTTGGAGGGCCTATCAGAATTAATAAAATTAACAATATGCTTGAGCTTTGGCTTGCCACCTAAATGATTGTTTTCCATTTACCTTATGTTTTCTTTGATCCTATATTTCCTCTTTATCAGTCTTCATTTGGAAAAATGAATATTTTTTATTTCATTTTATTTTCATTTTTTTAGCTATTGTTGCACTGAATTTTATTTCTAAATGTTATAAACACCATAGTGCTTTTTACACATATTTTTTAAGTTGAATATGTTAGACCTCTGAATATTAGTCTGAATATTTTTTATTTCATTTTATTTTATTTTCATTTATTTCATTTATTTTATTTTCATTTTATTTTCATTTTTTTTAGCTATTGTTGCATTGAATTTTATTTCTAAATGTTATAAACACCACAGTGCTTTTTACACATATTTTTTAAGTTGAACATGTTAGACCTCTGAGCCCAAGCCTGCATGTGTACATCCAGATGGCCTGAAGCAATTGGAGAATCACAAAAGAAGTGAAAATGTCCGGTTCCTGCTTTAACTGATGACATTACCTTGTGAAATTCCTTCTCCTGGCTCAGAAGCTCCCTCCACTGAACACCTTGTGACCCCCACCCCTGCCTGCAAGAGAAAAACCCCTTTTGGCTATAATTTTCCACTACCCACCCAAATCCTATAAAACTGCCCCACCCCATCTCCCTTTGCTGGCTCTCTTTTTGGACTCAGCCCACCTGCACCCAGGTAATTAAAAAGCTTTATTGCTCACACAAAGCCTGTTGGTGGTCTCTTCACATGGACGTGCATGACAAAATCACTTCTCAGTGTTCCATCTGCTATTCTACTACTCCTCAAGGATTTCTCAGGCTCCCTCCCTTCCCTACACATCAAACTCAAAGATTTGCCCCTGCTCAAAACTGGCAAATTAACTTTACTCACATGCCCCAAATCAAAAAACTAAAATACCTCTTAGTCTAAAAAACCACTTTCACTAAATAAATAAAGGCCTTTCCCACAGGGTCTAAGAAGGGCACTGTGGTCATTTCTTCCCTTCTGTCAGACATAATTCACTTTCTTACTTGGCCCCAACCTCGTCCCAGACACCAGCCCTCTAGGCAACTATCTTCCCGTCCTTCAGCAGGCTAAACAAAAAATTCACCAGGCTGCTAATCTTCTCTTGCCACTCCAGATTCCCAGCCATATAAAAACACCCTAGCCAAACAATCAGTTCTTGTTAAAAATCTAACCTCTCAAACTCTACAACCTCGATAGACCAGATCCTACCTAGTCATCTATAATACTCCAATTGCCTTCCACCTACAGGACCTTCCCCATTGATTCACGGTTCCAAAATACAACTGTGTCCATCGGACAGCCAGCCTGTTCTCTCCTCTTCCTCCTAAAAGTCACAAGTACTCTCCCCTACTTCCCTTAAACTCACTCACATTTCTAAAAAGCAATAATAACCGTTATAAGCCTAATACATCCCTTCATTCTATTAGGTCTATTCATCCTTACCCTACTTTTTGCAACAGGGCTTTATGCAGTCACCCCTACTACTGTGCCCCAAAATCGTGTCATCCCTACTATCTTCTTTCTAGTCACACTCCTATTCACCATTCTCAACTACTTGTAAATGCCCTGCTCTTGTTTACACTGCCGGTTTACACTTTTCCTCCAAACCATCATAACTGATATCTCCTGGTTTTACCTCAAACTACCACCCTTAGGTCTCTCTTAAAATAAATAAAAAATCTTCAGTAACAAAATACACTCCAATACTTTCAACCTAATAAAGTCCTATTCTTTTATACTTATTCTCATTCTCGTTCTTATGCCACCCTCTACCTCTCCCCAGCTATCTCCACCACACTATCAATCTCACTCACTTTCTCCTAGCCGTTTCTAATCCTTCTTTACCAAACAATTGCTGGCTTTACATTTCTCTTTCCTCCAAAATCGCCAAAGCCTCAACTAACTCACTACAAAACAAACAAACAAAAAAACCCTCTATATTCTTAATTTAAAAATATTATTTTTACTAAAACCAATCTAACCTAATATATGACAACATTAAAAAAACTCAAAAATAAAGACCCCAAACTTGCCAACCAAACAAATAATAACACTAACCCCCCTTAAACACTCTTAAATTAAATGTCCTGGGTCCCCCTAATTCTTAGTCCTTTAATACCTGTTTTTCTCCTTCTCTTATTCAAACCTTGTGTCTTCCGTTTAGTATCTCAATTCATACCAGGCCATCACCAATCATTCTTTTTTTTTTTTGAGATGGAGTCTCGCTCTGTCGCCCAGGCTGGAGGGCAGTGGCATGAACCAATCATTCTATACAACAAATGCTCCCTCTAACAACCCCACAATATCACCCCTTGCTCCAAAATCTTTCTTCAGTTTAATCTCTCCCACTCTAGGTTCCCACACCGCTCCTAATCCCCTTCAAAACTGCCCTAAGAAACATCACCCATTATCTCTCAATACCACCCCCAAAAATTTTTGCCGCTGCAACACTTCACCACTATTTTGTTTTGTTTTTCTTATTAATATAAAAAGACAGAAGAGTTAATTTTCATATTAAGAAAAAAAACCTAGGGAAGTTATACCTTGTGCTTAAATATTTGTCTTTTATTGTCCTCTTTGATTCTTTCGTAGATCTAAGTTTCCAATGGGTTAGATTTTCTTTTTGTAAAATACTGCTATTTATTATTTTTGGCAATGTATTATTGCTAGTGAACAATTTACTCAGCTTTTGTTTTGAAAAGTTTTTTCGATGGTGTTCATCAGATGACTAGTTAATTTGTGGTTACAAAGACCCAGCCCCCTTGACACAATTTTAGAAAACATTTAATTGCTGTTTCTCCTCCAGATATCCCTTGGGCTTATGGGTATAGGAAGATCTGCCTTCTGCCTATGTCACATTTACCTCTTCTTCCCCCTTATGCTATTTCCATTGCTCTTGTACAGTTTTTCGATCCCAAGGATACTGTGCAATAACTTTCTGCACTCAAATCTCTAACTCAGCTTCTGTTGTCTAAGGAATCCAATTTAAGATAATGAGTTTAAAAGAATGCCAGTGCATATGTAGATTTAGTATTCAAATATAGTACTTTCACAGATTCATACAAAAATCATAAACAGCCACAAACACTCACAAGTATTTATATTTGTATATTTATATGTGTATGTATGTGTACTTTTGTCTGCCAAAGATTTTTAAATTCTCATACATTTTTGATTGACATCATGCTTAATTCCAATAAACCTTATCAGAGTAAACGGGTGTAATCTGAAATACCAACATAAACTCTCCTTTATCAACTAAGACAGACCCAAAGTTTAAGGAAACAAGGGTACCAACAGGTCCAAGGTTCAGAGCCTGGCTGGCCTGGCAAATCTCTAAATTCTTATGGCTAAACTCCCTAACAATAGGAGCTATCAGCTCTGATTTACAACACAGTCACTACAACTCTGATGGGACAAAGAACCAGCCTTACAAAAATTCGCTTCAGATAAGCTACTGCAGACCTTAAGCCAGTTTCAACCAGCTTATATGGGCTGCACAGTCTTTGTATCCTATAGTTTCCCTTTTGTCCTACAGTCAAATTCCACTTCATTTTAATGCTGAGACCCTGCCTTGAAATGAACATGAAATGTATGTTACATACATGTCTACCCACTATGCATGGACTCAGCTCCCATCATAAATATCCATAGCTTTTGTCCCAAACCTGCTGAATGTGTGTGATACCAACTTTGTGAGGCATAAAACCTAACCTGTCTTTCCCCTCTTCAAAGAGAGAGGTGGAGACTTTCTCTTTCCAGCTTGCAAACCAGTATCACCAGAAAAGCTCTCCTTTCTACTATGTAGCCATTCTGGTGGTCCTTCGGGTGACAGGGATATTAAGCTTTATGTATAGTTTTATTAAACATCTCTGATAAAGCTCACTGTTATGAACACTTCAAATTTTGAGGACCATGTTCTTTCCCTAACTCAAATCTCAACTTATCTTTCATTCATAGCTTCCTTTAATTTCTATATTAGTTTTGACGCTCCAATATCTTAGATATAGTCTTAAATTGTAGATATCACATTCTGCTAGAATTTCAAGTGTGACAACAGTGAACTCTGTGGCTCCATGATAGTTCTTACAGGAGAGTGGATACGCACCCTTAGGAAGCCCAGAGGGAATTTTCAATTGTTACTATGTTAAAGTGTTGAGATGACCACAACCCTATCTCATTTGTCTCTAATAAACTTTACAAATTTAACTTATATGGCCATAAAATTATTTTATTTGTTTATACCTGATACTTTTTATAGGAATGCTTAAATTCCATTGATGCACATAACTTTCACAATTCCATATACATTCATTATATGTGTTTGTATTTATATATATATATAATTTTAAGTTTAATATAATGAACACAATCAGAATGTCAATTAATTTATGACTAAATTGCCATTACATTAATTGTGTTCATTAATGATATTACCTTGTGTTCATTTCTATTCTGAATGTCTTATTTATTATATAATTATACTAATACTGCTAAATTATAATTTTCATATTAGTTGTAACAAATTTGTAATTCATTTTGGAGTACTTAAAGTATTTCTCAGAAGAATAAAGAAACTGAAGTCGGAGAAATTAATTAAAAGACTACTTAATTAATCAGGAGGTCAGGGTAGAAATAAACAGCAAGGAATTGATAAGTTTAAGATACCTATGAGTGCCCTACTTTCTAACATATTTATAGGTTTCACAGACTTTTAAAATATACAATTATACATAGGCTATTGAATTGGCCATTGCATACCTGAGCATTAAAATAATGATATGCTACCTGGATATAAAAACTTACCTTAGTATTTTACTAAGGCAACACTGACCTCACAATGAGTGGACCAGGGAAATACAATTAATTGTCCACATGGAAGCTAGGAAGATATTTCTAAAATGATTAAGATGTTGTGATTTAATAAAGAGACCAAGCAAGTTCTCACAGTACCCCATCTTTGTTTAGCATTTTTCCTGTTTTATGTGCTGAATCCTTATATATGAATTCATTTATAGATAAAATCCTGAAAATGACATTTTAATTTAATTTATTTTTTATTTATTTTGGGAACAAAGTCTCTCTCTGTTGCCCAGGCTGAAGTCCAGTGACACAGTCTTGGCTCACTGCAACCTTTGCCTCCTGGGTTCAAATGATTTTCCTGCCTCAGCCTCCCGAGTAGCTGGGACTGTAGGCACACACCACCGTGCGTGGCTAATTTTTTGTATTTTTAGTAGAGATGGGGTTTCACCATATTGGCCAGGCTTGTCTCGAACTCCTGACCTCAAGTGATTCGCCTGCCTCGGCCTCCCAAAGTGCTGGGATTACTGGCGTGAGCCGTGGTGCCTGGCTTTGGAATTTTGATTTTAAAAACCAGTACCTTATTCAAGTGGATCAGCATTAAATAACACCCTCTTCCAGAATATTGCTAACGTATTTTTAGATTTCTGATTTATTCAATAGGTATTTGTTGCCAAGATTTTTCAAAGAATTAAAGAAAACATATTCTGTCCAAAGCATCTTATGTATTTCTAATTGTGCTATGTAGCAAGAAGCCTAGGTAGAGAACTTTATATTAAGAAAATATGTCAGTGGAAAAGCACTAAAACCATGCTTTATAGGCAATCTCAATGAGGATTACTAAATCATGACATATTGGAAAACTTTTGTGATATAAAAACACCTAAGCTGTTGGATTGCGTATTTAGCACATCTTACAAACTAAGATAAAAAGAATGATTAGAAAACTTCGGAGGCCATAAGTGTCAGGAAAGATGTAATCCACATGGGTGCAAGAGACACGTAGCTGGTGAAATCCCAGTGTACACCCTGGTGGCCTAGAGCTTCTGTTTTAATGGGCTGTGCAAATGTAATGCCCACATGAAATAATGATGCTCAATCACAGCATTCTCCCTCAATAACCAGAAAAAATCTTGCCCACAAAGAAAGAAAAGAATGTTTCAATCTTTTCTCTGGATATAGAAGGAAAATAAACAAACAAAAATCTGTACCTTGAACATCTGAAATCTGAAGGGACTTCAGCTGATAATGTAATTTCATAAAGTATTGGGTTAAGCATTGGGACAAAATGGATACTCAAACAGAAAGTCCCAAAATGTTAGGGAAAGGAAATACGTCTGAAGAATATCACACAAGAAAAGAAGAGGATTTGAATTTTTATTATTCTATATGGCTACATTTTATTGTGTTGCGAATATCTGAAAGAACGCAAATATTTTATGTCAATGTTTTCCTCTTGTGATTTTGTAACGTTAAAACAGACCCTGATATATTGTATCATTTATAGATCTGCACCTTGAATTGTTGCATAGTTTAACTAATGTATCAATCACATAAGAAACAAAATCTGAACAAATATTTTTCATTATGCATAAAGCTATTGATATTAACAGTAGGATTTTCATGTCATTAATCATTTAGTACACTGCTGAAAACCAGAATGAGAAAGGAAATACTGGGGTTTTGATTTATATACTTTATAAGGAACAAACAATAAGAGACACAGCTTATACCCGAGCAAATGTAACCGAAGAAAAAGACAAATTTATTTCAGTAGACTTGTATCATTTCAGTTAATAGTTCAGTGACAAAAATCTATAAAATCTTACTTCAAAAGGCTTCTCATTTTTTCATAAATAATATTAATAAACAAATCCAGAATTCCCAATATTTGCAAATTATGGTCTCAGAGGTAAAATGGCAAATAATCCTTACCTCCAGGATATTTCTCTTATTGAAGAAATAAAATTATATATGATTATATTGTAGAGCAGAAAGTATTAAGTGACTCTAGAGATGACAAAGTAAAACACCATAGGAAGTAGAAAGCAACATTACTTCCTACTAGGAAATGATTGATGAAAAATATTGTCTTGGGTTCCATAAAATGAAGAGAATTATAATACAAATTATTAAAAGGGCTTATTTTTTTTTGCCTAGAAATAGCAAAAAGTACCAAAGTAATTTTAATAATACTTTGCATTTAATAGTATTTATGATTTAACCAAATGAGATTAAATGCATAAAATAATCTGTCCTATGCTGTAACAGCAGCCTCAGATGATTGCTAAATCTAAAGGCAAAAGCATTTTGTATATTTTATTTCACAGAGAGATAAAAAGTATTTACATAAATTTATATTTTGTATATTGCAGACAATATGATCTCACCATAAAAAAATACACAAATTAGAACAGAAATCATGTCATGAATACAACGGCACTTTTTTCTGCATTCAAGAATTCATACAGTGCAGAACTGTCTGTAAGATTTTGTCTTCTTTTCAACATGCACAAAGTCTTTATTATTCTAACTAGTAAACTTTAAAAATTTATTTTCTGGTTATAAACATGTCATTGAATATAGTCAGTTGATCCCATTGTTTAAGTAGCTAATGGGCCCCCCACTATAAGGAACAGTGAAGATCATTCATATGGTTACTAATCCAGTAGAGAATGCCAAGAATATTTGAAATAAATGCCATTCTTAATCAATAGCTATCGTTACAGTGTTTCACGGTGAGATAAAAGTAAAGACATAAAATTAATTTTGATAAGACACGACTGCTGTAGGTACTGTTTATAAAGTGATACTGTATTTGTTTTTCTTTGGGTAAAATATCAATGCTAGTAAAACAAATTAATGAAATAAAACAAAAATTTAAAATACACTGCTGCTAGGTAGGTAAAATATTGACTACAGTACCTGAGATCAGGATAGTAACATAGTTAATTCCTTTTTAATTTTAGGGTTGAAGCATCTCAACCATTATGAAATGAAATGAAATTCTCACTGCAGCAACTCTCAAATTTTGAGGTAGAAACATTTTCAATATATATGTCATATATATTTTAAAGAAATGAATTATCATTGATATAGCTAAAACCAAGTTTATGAAGATCATTACCATCTTGAGTTTACTGGGTTTCCACACAAACAAATAGTACTGTATTTTTTTTTAATTTTTGAAGTGTACATAAATGTTGTTACCTGCTATTCTCATTAAAATTTTGTTTTCATGTTTTTTATATAAATGCTCATTTAATTAATTCTAGTAGTTTTATTATTTTTTACAAATAAATACGAATCATTAAGAATCATTCATATAATTTCTACATTATGATTCTATTGTCTCTTAATTTATAACATATACATACAAAGGGATGTCTGTATGTATCTTAATCGAATTATAGATCAGGAAAATAAAAAAACTCTACAGGATTTTAATAGAGTAATTGGGAAATTGAATGTGCACTAGTATTTTTTTTAAATAGTACTGCATCAGTGTTAAATTTTTTTAGTGTGATCATTGTATTGGACTTATGTAGGAATATATTATTACCCGCAGGAGAAACCTGTCGAATAGTTCAGAAAAATAATACATAGAGAATTTTTTAAAATTTCAAAAAACATTCATGGAGAACATATTCTTTGTCCTATTCTTTTGACTTCTGTATAGGTACGAAATTTTGCAAAATAAGTACAAAATTGGTGTGCACTTGTTTAATTACCAATGAGAAGAATCCATTTGAGAATAAATGTTTGCGCATATGAAGACAGGCAAGCTGGAAGAAAGAAGTTATCCTTACCTACAAGAAAAGGACATTCTTTCCAAGAAAGGAAGAATAAGAAGAAATGTAGATTTGGTCTGAAGCTTTGTATCATCTCTTTGAAGACGGTTCAATATTATGGCTTCAGTTTACTCTGTGGGATAGGATGGAGGCCTAGCAACTACCAAAATTGACAGTGGGATGAGCGTTGACAATTTCAGGAAATAGAGTAAAAGCACACTTTGACCAGGGAAACATAGTTGGTTCAAACTAATAGTAAATATATTAAATTTTTTCATTAATAATTTATAGTATACAATTCTGACTTATCTATCTAGCTACCTAGTTGCTCAGGTATGGAAAAGCAGATAAATTTCATGTAGGCTTGGGTTTTGCCAGAGAGATAAAATGAAAAGACTAAAGGGCAAATAAGTTTTTGTTATACAATATTATAAAAGACTGGAACATCTACATTGGAAGAACTGTTTTTATAGGAATAACTGAGCAAGCAGCTAAAAAAGAGAGGATATTATTTGTGAGTACAAAGCTGGAAAGACTCTGATGTAGGACCATAATCTTCTTGTAGACCCAAGAAGGCAATATGAACAACCACTGTTTCATCTTATGTAAGCAACCAGTCTCTTTGTTCTAAGAGATCTATTAATACTGCAAATTAGTCATAGCCTATTAGACATTATGTCAGTTTTAGATTTAGTTATCTTTTTCTATCTTTTTCTTCTTCTTGTTAAATACACCAATGCGTAACATATTTTCTATTCGTAATAATGGAACATTTTTGGACTCATACATTTTAAATATGATCTTTGAGTGGTATCTAATATCTTTAACATAGTTAAATATTAAATATTCTGGTTATATATATTTCTTCAAGAAAATAAATCTGCTCTTTCTGTAATATTTTATTCTTATCTGATATCTCCCCAAAGACCAACCAAAGAGACCAACTTTATAAGAAGTTTGATCATTTGTCTGTATTAATATCAGGAGTAAGATTGATAAAATTAACAAAAGCATCTTGAAGAGAAGATATTTATAGTGCAGTTTTTTGATATGCACTGCAGTCATATTAGCATATGAAACAACAGGGGAGATGAGTAGAGCATATTAGAAATAAGTTATACTGAAAATTTTTCATTGCATATCAAAATCAGTGAATTTCTTCCTCATCTACTGACCATTCAGTGCTGATGTAACTACATGAATTTCTTTTTATTTATTTATTTATTTATTTATTTTTCTTTTTTATTGATCATTCTTGGGTGTTTCTCGCAGAGGGGGATTTGGCAGGGTCACAGGACAATAGTGGAGGGAAGGTCAGCAGATAAACAAGTG
This sequence comes from Pan troglodytes, assembly GCF_028858775.2. NCBI lineage: Eukaryota > Metazoa > Chordata > Mammalia > Primates > Hominidae > Pan > Pan troglodytes. The sequence goes on from NC_072406.2 coordinate 68,315,191, forward strand.
AACAAAGTTCTCTGGTTTTCCTAGGCAGAGGACCCTGCGGCCTTCCGCAGTGTTTGTGTCCCTGGGTACTTGAGATTAGGGAGTGGTGATGACTCTTAACGAACATGCTGCCTTCAAGCATCTGTTTAACAAAGCACATCTTGCACTGCCCTTAATCCATTCAACCCTGAGTGGATACAGCACGTTTCAGAGAACACAGGGTTGGGGGTAAGGTCACAGATCAACAGGATCCCAAGGCAGAAGAATTTTTCTTAGTACAGAACAAAATGAAAAGTCTCCCATGTCTACCTCTTTCTACACAGACACAGCAACCATCCGATTTCTCAATCTTTTCCCCACCTTTCCCCCCTTTCTATTCCACAAAACCGCCATTGTCTTCATGGCCCGTTCTCAATGAGCTGTTGAGTACACCTCCCAGATGGGGTGGTGGCCGGGCAGAGGAGCTCCTCACTTCCCAGTAGGGGCGGCCGGGCAGAAGCGCCCCTCACCTCCCGGACGGGGCGGCTGGCCGGGCGGGGGGCTGACCCCCCCCACCTCCCTCCCGGACGGGGCGGCTGGCCGGGCGGGGGGCTGACCCCCCACCTCCCTCCCAGACAGGGCGGCTGGCCGGGCAGAGGGGCTCCTCACTTCCCAGTAGGGGCGGCCGGGCAGAGGCGCCCCTCACTTCCCCGACGGGGCGGCTGGCCCGGCGGGGGGCTGACCCCCCCCACCTCCCTCCCGGAGGGGGCAGCTGGCCGGGCAGAGGGGCTCCTCACTTCCTGGTAGGGGCAGCCGGGCAGAGGCGCCCCTCACCTCCCGGACAGGGCGGCTGGCCAGGCGGGGGGCTGACACCCCCACCTCCCTCCCGGATGGGGCGGCTGGCCGGGCGGGGGCTGACCCCCCCACCTCCCTCCCGGACGGGGCGGCTGGCCGGGCGGGGGGCTGAATCCCCACCTCCCTCCCGGACGGGGCGGCTGGCCGGGCGGGGGGCTGACCCCCCCACCTCCCTCCCGGAGGGGGCAGCCATGAATTTCTTATGAAAACATTAATATAGTTTTGCCATTTCTAATGTTAATAGTGTTAAACTTGCTGCACTCTAAAAAATTTGTTCTTTTTGACCATAGAGATAATATCAAAAGCTAAATTATATAAATATATAAAATATATAAAATAAATCAGATTTTTAAAAAATCATAAAAGCTGTTTATTTTCCATGTAGAAAGCCATTTTTGATTACCTGGTTGCCCAGATATGTATTAGGTACTCTGTGTTTGAAAGAATAATTTTATGAGGTAGTTGATATTTTTAAAAGCAAAAGTGCTCATTTAGAACACATAATCCCTCATGTTGGGATTCACAGACTGGAGTCTCAGAAGAATTAAGCCATGAATCCACTTCTAAGTACCTATGAATACTTTATACAAAGTTTTGTCAGTATGTGAATTTTTTTCCTAAGAAGAAGGTACAAAAATAAATCATTCTGAAAAGGTTTCTAGGTCTCTAAATATTTAAAAGTCTGCTATTTTTAGCATTCTTGATAAATGTAGCTGGATTCACTTTCAGTGTTCATTTCAGACAGAGAAATTTTGATCTTTTGCTTATGTTAAATTTATCTCATCATTTATTTTTAAAAGACTTAAAAATAAAGCTTCTATTTGATTTTAGTGAATTTTATTTTTATACAATAAAGTGCCATTATCAAAGAAGCTGGTTACAGATGATGACTTATCTTTATGTCCTATAAGTCATCTCACTTATTTTTTTTTTCTTAAAACTCCTTGGCTTTTAAGACAACATGCAATAAAAAACGACTCAATTATGCCTAGCATTTGTGCAATGACTTTTTTTTAAGTTTCATTTTTAAGTTCAGGGGTACATGTACAGGTTTGTTATATAGGTAAATTCGTTTCATGGAGTTTGTTGTAGCAATTATTTTGCCACCCAGATATTAAGCCTAGTACCCATGTGTTATTTTTCCTGATCCTCCCCTTCCTCCTACACTCCACCCTCCAATGGGCTCAAGTATCTATTGTTCTCCTCTGTTTTATTCTCAGCATTTAGCTTCCACTTATAAATGAGAACATGCTATATTTGGTTTTGTGTTCCTTCATTAATTTGCTAAGGATAAATGGCCTCCAGCTCCATCCATGTTCCTGCAAAGGACATGATTTCCTTCTATATTTTATGGCTGCATAGTATTCCATGGTGTGTGTGTACCACCTCTATGCATATAGACTACAAAATCTAAAAGAAATGGATGAACTACTGGACACATACACCCTCCTAAGACTACAGTAGGAAGAAATTGAGTCCCTGAAAAGACTAATAATGAGCTCTGAAATTTGGTCAGTAATAAATAGCCTACCAACAACAACAAAAAGCCCAGGACTAGATGGATTCACAGCTGAATTCGACTAGATGGACAAAAAAGAACTGGTTCCATTTCTGCTGAAACTATTCCAAAAGATTGAGGAGAGACTCCTCCCTAACTCATTCTGCAAGACCACTGTTTTTTGGATACCAAAACCTTGCAGACATACAACAACAACAACAAAAATAAAACTTCAGGCTCATATCCTTGATGAACATCGATGCAAATATCCTCAGCAAAATTCTGACAAACTGAATAGAGCAGCAATCAAAAAGCTTATCCACTACCTCATCAAGTAGGCTTCATCCTCGGGATGCAAGTTTGGTTCAACAAACGCGAATCAATAAATGTGATTCATCACATAAAAGAACTAAAGCAAAAACCACATGATTATCTCAATAGATGCAGAAAAGGCTTTCAATAATATTCAACACTCTTCATGTTAAAAACTCTCAATAAACTAGGTATTGAAGGAACATACCTCAAAATAATAAGAGCCATTTATGACAAACCCACATCCAACATCACACTGAAGAGGCAAAAGCTGGAAGCATTCCCTTTGAAAACTGGCACAAAATAAGGATGCCTTCTCTCACCACTCCTATTCAATGCAGTATTGGAAGTCCTGGCCAGGGCAGTCAATCAAGATAATGAAATAAAGTTCATCCAAATAGGAAGAGAGGAAGTCAAACTTCCTGCTTGCAGATAACATGATCCTATATCTAGAAAACCTCCTATTCTCAGCCCAAAAACTCCTTAAGCTGATAACCAACTTCAGCAAAGTCTCAGGATACAAAATCAATGTGTAAAAATTACTAATGTTCCTATACACCAACAAGAGTCAAGCCGAGAGCCAAATCAGGAAGGCAATCTAACTCACAACTGCCACAAAAAGAATAAAATATCTAGGAATACAGCTAACCAGGGAGGTGAAAGATCTTTACAAGGAGAATTACAAACCACTACTCAAAGAAATCAGAGCTGACACAAACAAATGAAAAAATATTCCATGCTCATGGATAGGAAAAATCAATACATAAAAATGGCCATACTGCTCATTTGTTTTTATCGTGTGTATTTGTGTATATGCACGTGCCTGTGGTGTTTCAGATGAAAAACACATGTTCATGAAAGTGTTCCTTGTGTAAAACACTCAGGAACTAAGTAAGGAATATGCAAGAAACAACTGATTTTCTACTAATTATACGAAACATTTCTCTCCCACTTTGTTCGTCCTTCAATTATAGAAATTTGTACTACAACCTGGCACTTGGTTATATAAGGTCATTTACAGGCATTAATCATTGGGGCAGTGAAAATACTACAGATATTTACGGGCTGGGAATGGGTGAGCATCAAACAATCAGAACAAATGCCTATCAGAGTGAGCTTACATTCTTACAATGAAATGGAGCTACCAGCTGTGTATCAGTCACACTGGGGTAGCTTTAGGAGACTGAAGTTAGAATCTTTTACTAAATCCAAATGATGACATTGCTGAAACTGTTTTTGAAGTAAATTACATGTATTGGGAAATAAAATATTTGAGTATCCAGGTAACTCAATAAGAGTTTTGATGTTCACATTTGGTTGTGTTTTCATTTTTCTTTAGCTATTTCAACTATTTGCTACATTTGCTACATAGAAATTAAACCTACCTAAAAACATCATATCATCAACAACTACGAGAGAGAATGAGAGAGAAAGGGGAAATGTGGTATAAATCTTTTAAAGAGAAAGAGTATTAGACAGAAAGACACAGAAAAGCACACTGAAGAAAATCCTAGTATAAAAACAATAATTGTATTTAAAAACTGGTACTTAAAAAATATAAAAGCCCTAGGCATAAAATGAACACACAAATCTAGGCTGATGCCAAGTTTCTAGTCATTTGTGCATTATTAGAAACACCCTTATATGCATTTTATTTACATACTTGAACTATATTGTCAAATTAAATGATGAAAAGGATAGACTATATTGGTGAAGGGTTTATCTGAAAACAAAGGATATTTTCTCCTTTATGGCAGATCCCTTGGTCTCCGCAGCATTGCTTCGACAGCTCCATTAACCTTTGTTCTTTGCGCATTTGTGGACTTTGAATTTACTTGAATTCACATCAATCATAGTTAAAAAATAAAACAAACAAAAAGTTACAGTTATTTAGTCTGATAAAAAGGTATCCTTTTGAAGAAAACTACGTTGAGAATAAATCTTGAAATGCATTAACCTTTCCACTAGAGGGACAGGTGTTATCAGAAAATACCTTCATTTTTATATACCATATTTTCCTTAATAGATACTGTTTGGATGAAAAACTGAATAGTGTTTACCAAAATACATCTAAAGTCTTGAGTATATCTGAGCATTTTTAGTCATCTTTATTAACACTCAGTTTTTGAGGCCACTTTTTACATTACAGCTTTTGGTTACTCTTCAAAAATCACTCATCTACTTGAGTTGAGGAGTCAATAAAGAAGGATAACATGGAGAATGTACAAGACAATGCAGATAACAAAGAAAACTGAAGGGAAAAATAAATGCAAAGATACTTTTGGTAGGTATTTTTATATAGAAGAAAATGAATAAAGGATGGGAGAATGACATTATTCAAATAGCTGAGACAATTGGGTTAAAGAGACTTTAAAAAATAAGTGAGTTTATTTACATATAACGAACCAAATACAGCAGGCTGCTACAGCTAAAGACTGGACAAATTATTCTATTTAATATTTTTCTAAGTGGCATCACTAAATACTGATTTTTGGCATTTAATAACAGCTGCTTAATGCTAAATTATACATATGATATATTCATATATTAATGTAATATGCAAATGTGCATATCTGTACCCTTGAATATTTCAAATTAATTTCATATAAAATTACCTTTTGATTTGTAATTACAGTAAAGACAAATCAATTAATTAAGGTATATTTTTAATACATTGTTTCATTTCTTTGTTTCTCTTCCAAACTCTACCTTGCCTCACTTTATGTTTATTCTTATTTATTAAAAAAAATTTGCAACTGTGTGAACATATTTTCTCAAGATATTTTGATTTTTCACTATTAAAATTTCTCAGTTTTGAAGGAAAGAAAAACAAACTGCTTATTTAAGAAGATACATTTTATAAATATATATTCCAATATATATAAAATAAATATATATATTTTTTTCTCCCAAACTCATTATATCTTTCTACATTTAGAGGTTTCTGTATCTCATACTTGTGATATCAATTTTATGCAGACTAACTTTTTACTAATTATTTTCTTAATTTTAATTTTATTTCTTCTCACCTCGTCTCTGTGACTGCATTTCTAAATCATCATCATCACCACCACCAACACCACTATCACCTACACCATCATCATTGTCATCAACAATAACAGTTTACATTTATAATGTTTAAACATGTCTAGGCAGTTTAGTAAGTGGTCTAGCATGTGATAGCTTATTTAATAATTCCCACAAAACAAGTGGTAGTCAATATATTTATCTGTAGTATATAGATTAGTATAATGAGTTTACCAAAAATTTGTTCATCTCCTCAGTTAATAGATATTTAGATTGTTTCCTGTTTGAGGATGTTCTATATGATGCTACCATAAATATTTACATACAGGTCTTGAGTGTTCATTTTCTGGGGTAAACACTAGAGAAAGGTATAGCTAGGTTTTTTAGAGTTTATCTAATTATATAGTAAACTGCCAGGGTGTTTTCCAAATGATCTGTTTTACATTCCCTCAAGAAATTTATTAGGATGCTATAAGTTCAAATTCTTGTTTGTAATTGATATCATAATTGATATTGTCAGTCTTCTCAATTTGGCCATTCCAGTGAGCATAAAGTGGCATGTCATAGGTTTTAAATTTTAACTCAGCGAATGACTAAGGTGTTGAATGTCTTTTAATGCGTGTTTTTTTGACATCTGTCTCTTTGCTTTGGAGAAGTGTTTATTTAAATATTTTGATTGTTTTTACTTATTTTTTATTGTTAATTTATAAAAGTTGTTTACCTAATTAGGATACAAGGCCTTTATTAAATATGTGTTTTACAAATATTTCTCACAGACTATGGCTTGTCTTTTCACTTTTTAACGCTGTCTTAGGAAAAATAATCGTCTTTCATTTTGCTGAAGCTATATGATGAGTGCTTTATGTATCCTAAAAAATCTATGCATCTCAAGGTCAAAATTATTTTCTCCCATGTTTCTGCAATCAGACCTTATAGTTTTATCTCTTATATTTAGGTTTGCGATCTATTTTGAATTAAGTTATGCATATGGAACGTATTTCTTCTTTTTTTGCATATGAATGTTGTTTCCACCTCCATTCCCCTTTGAATTACCTTGTCATTTTGTGAAAGTTAATTGCCTATATGAAACTTGTCTATATGAAAACTCTGTATCTATCATTTATCAACTCTTTACCTATTTTTTTAACTCTTTACCTATCTATAATTACACAAATTCCACATAATCTTGGTTACTGTAGCCATATAATAGGCATTTAAATCAATTAGTTTGATTCCTGTATTTTTTTGTTTTTAAAAAATTGCCTTGGCTGTTTTATGCCATCTATGTTTTCATATGCACTTTAGAATCAAGTTTAATTTCTATGAAGTAACCTGCTGGACTTTTTTTTTTTTTTGGACTGTGTTGAATCTATGTTTGGGGAGAATTGGTATCTTAATATTGAGTCTTCTCTTTAATTACCTGTATGCCTCTGTTTCTTTAGGTCTTCTTTTAACAATATGTTTGTACATTGTAATGAAGCGAGCTTGGATATATTTGTTTCTAGCTATCCCTAAATGTTTTACCTTTTAAAATGATATTGTGTTATCTATATTGTTACAAAATTGGTTTTTATATATTAACATTGTATCCTGAGATCTTATTAAATTCAAACCTCAGTATTAGTAGTTTATGTATTTTTTTTGGATGATCTCTTTATACAGCTATGCATTTTAGAATAAAGAACATTTTGTTTTTTCTTTTCCCATCTGTTTATGTTTTTTAATTGTTTATTCTATTTCTGTTCTTATTTCTATGTATATATATATATTTTTCTTTCCCTTGCCTTATCGCACTAAGGGCCTCCGGTACAATGTTGAGTACAAGTGATGAGAACAGTTACATTTACCTTGTCCTGAAATTTACTGGGAGCACATTTGTTCTTTCACCAATAAATATGAGGTTAGTTAAAGATGTTTCACAAGTGGCCTTTATCAGATTATGTGTGAATTTCTGAAATTTTTTAAAATTATGATGGATGAATATTGCATTCTGTCAAATAATTTTCTCAGTCTATTTTAATGATTATTTAATTTTTCTTTTCATCTGACATTGTGAATTAAATTGAACTTTAAAACAAGCTTTTATTCTAAGATAAACTTCACATGTTCATGATGTATTATTGTCCTTACATATTGCTACATACAGTTTGCTAACAGTGTCATTAAACTTTTTCATGAAGGTTTTGGGATTTTGTTGTGGTTTGCTTTCTTGTAATGTCTGTCTTATTTTGAAATCAGGATAGTTTTGATTGACTAAAGTGACTTGGATATTGTTCCCACATATCTTATATTCTGGAAGATTTGGGGTAAAAATAACTAAATGTTGGAAGAATTCAGTAGTGAAGACATTTGTGCTTAGGGATTTTTTAACCATAGATTGAATTAATTTAACAAATACATATTCCATTTATTTATTTCTTCTTCATTAAGTTGTTATTTTGTGGTTCTCGTGAAATTGTTGGCTTATATAAACTATCAAAGTAGGAGAAAACTAGTCTTATCATTTTCATATTTTGCTCTTAGTGTCTGCAAATTCGCTAATATTTCATTTTTATAATATCTTGTTTATTATCCCAATATTTGTAATTTCTGTTCTTTTTGTTCCTGTAAATCTACCTGTAAGTCTATTATTTTCATGATTTTTTAAAATAATATTTTATGTTTCTTTAAGAATCTCAATTACTTTCTATTTACTATGTCATTAATTTCTGCTCATATCTTTATTATTTCTTTGCTCATTCTTACTTTGTTGTTTTTCTCATATAAGCCTTTAATGTTACGGATTTTTCTAATTATTGCTTTAGCTCTATCTCACAAATTTTGACATACTGTGTTTTCATTTTTATTCAATTCAAAATCTTTTCTAATTCGTCTTGTTACTTCTTTGATTCATCACTGATTAGAGGTGTGTTCATTATTTCTCCAATATTTGGATATTTTACAGATATTTTTCTGTTACATATTTCTTGTATAATTTTTCTGTGTTCGGAGAACGCAGTATTATTCCAATGCCTTAAAAATGAGTTATATTTTTTATAGCTCAGAATATAGTCTATCTTGCCTTTAAACATTCCATATAAAAATTTTAAAAATGTGCATTGTACTGTGGTTTTATAGATAATTCTAAAATAACAATTATATTAATTTGGCTGGCTACATTGTTTGGATCTTCTATATCTTTCTCTAACCTTATTTAATTTTTACTTCTTTGTCTAGCAATTACTAAGAGAAAAGTACTAAATTATCCAACTATAATTGTGGGTAGTATTTTACTTTAAGTATACTGAAGCTTTGCATTAGGTGTATATACGTTTAGAATGTTCATTTCTTCTTTTGGGATTGATCTCTTAATCATTATGGTATACACCTCTTTAAATTTCTTTATTTTATTATTAGTAGTAGTAGTATTTTTGAGACGGGGTCTTGCTCTGTCGTCCAGGCTGGAGTGCAGTGGCATGATCTTGGCTCACTGAAAGCTCCGCTGCCCAGGTTCACGCCATTCTCCTGCCTCAGCCTCCTGAGTAGCTGGGACTACAGGTGCCTGCCACCATGCCCAGCTAATTTTTTTATATTTTTGGTAGAGACGGGGTTTCACCGTGTTAGCCAGGATGGTCTCGATCTCCTGACCTCGTGATCTTCCCACCTCAGCCTCCCAAAGTGCTGGGATTACAGGTGTGAGCCACCGCGCCTGGACACTTCTTTACATTTCTAATAATATTTCTTGTTCTGAAATAACTTTGGTTAGTTTGCATAGCATACAATTTTCCTATCTTGTAATTTATTTACTTTCAGAGATGGGATCTAACTATGTTGCCCAGTCCGACCTCAAACTCCTAGGGTCAAGCAATCCTGCCACTTCAGCCTCCCAATTAGCTGAGACTACAGGCCTGTTCCAGCACACCTTTCTAAACTTTTATGTTTAAACCTATGTCCTTCTATATTTAGTTAGTTCTTAGAGATAAGTACAGTTATATATAAAGTATTGTTTTCTTATCTAGTTTCACAAAGTCTTCTTTTTAATGGGCTTGTTTAAACCATTAAGGTATGATGCAGTGGTTAATCTTACGTGTTAACTTGATTGGGACAGAGGTGCCTTGATATTTGCCCAGTTGTCCTTTCCAATGTAGGTGGACCTCAACTGATTCATTAGATAATTGGATAGAACAAAATGGGTAAAAGATAATTTGTTCTCTCTGCCTGTGTGTGTGTGTTTATGTGTGTGTATCCCATTGTTTCTATTTTTCTGGAGAACCCTGATGAATACATATAATGTAGTTATTTATATGGTAGGATTTCAAACTATCTTGCTAGTTGTATTCTGTTTTTTCAATCTGTTCTTTTATTTCATTTTCTGATTTCATTGACTAGATCAATTTTCTTATTAATTGCATTTTACTTCCACTATTGTTATATTAGTTACAGTTTTTTTGGTGATTACCATAGAATTACAATATAAAACTCAAATGTACTACAACCCCTATTACAAAAAATGTTATACCACTTTATGAATAATTTTAGATACATCATCTTTCTTTTTGCTAATGTATTGTTGTTTTTGTTAAATATTTTATTTTTATTTATGTTATAAACTCAATACATTGCTTTTTTTTTTTTTTTTTTTTGAGATGGAGTCTTGCTCTGTTGCCCAGGCTAGAGTGCAGTGGCATGATCTTTGCTCACTGCAACCTCCACCTCCTGGGTTCAAGCAATTCTCCTGCCTCAGCCTCCCAAGTAGTTGGGATTACAGATGCGCGCCACTGTGCCTGGCTAATTTTTGTATTTTTAGTAGAGATAGGGTTTCACCATCTTGGCCAGGCTGGTCTCAAACTCCTGACCTTGTGATCCACATGCCTTGGCCTCCCAAAATGCTGGGCTTACAGACGTAAGCCACCGTGCCTGGCCGATGTTTTTATTTTAGTCAATCAATTATTTATTTGAAAGTTTAAGCATAAGAAAAAAATTCTTTTACATATAAATTTATTTTTACTAATTTAGATTCTGTTCATCTCTCTGTATAGATCAAATTGCCATCGGGAATCAAACATCTTCTAATTGAAAAAACTTCTTTTGATATTTCTTATTGTGTGGTGCAGTGTCAATAAATCCTCTCATTCTATTTGTCTATAAAGGCTTTTTATCCTAATTTTGGAAAGTCCTTTTTAATCTTAATAAATTCTAAGTTGATTTTTTTTTCTATTAGTACTTTGGATGTTTCCTCCACTTTTTACTCTCCTGTATTTTTTTAAATAAAAATTTATGTGTTTCTTATATAGTTTTTTCTTAATATAAGGGTTTTTTTTCCTTCTACCTCATTTCAAGATATTATTTTTCTTCTTGTTCCAGCATTTTGGCTCTGATAAGTCTAAGTCTGTATATGTGTATAGGAGAAAGAGAGAAAGAGGGGGTGAGAAAGAGAGAGAAAGGGGAGAAAGACAGAGGAGTGTGTGTATATGTGTTTCCTTTTTGTGTGTGTCTCCTTCTTAGAGTTCTCTGAGAGTCTTGAACCTGTGGTTTGTTAGTTTTGTTATTGTTAGTAATTTCTCAGTCATTATATCTTCATACATATATACATATATATATTTTTTTGTTTGTTTTTTTTTTGTTTGAGATGGAGTCTTGCTCTGTCGCCCAGGCTGGAATGCAGTGGCACGGTCTCAGCTCACTGCAAGCTCTGCCTCCCGGGTTCACGCCGTCTCCTGCCTCAGCCTCCCCAGTAGCTGGGACTACAGGCGCTGCCACCATGCCTGGCTAATTTTTTGTATTTTTGTATTTTTAGTAGAGACGGGGTTTCACCATGTTAGCCAGGATGGTCTCGATCGCCTGACGTCGTGATCCGCCTGCCTCGGCCTCCCAAAGTGCTGGGATTACAGGCGTGAGCCACCACACCCGGTCATATTTTCATATATTTCTTCTGCCTTTCTCTTTCTTCTTTTATTAGAGACTTATTTTATTTTATTCTGTTTTAACAATTGGCCATTTAGTACTTTCTCTCAGCTCTCAGGTGTCAGTTTTTTTTTCCCAACTTTTATTTTGTCTTTGTGTTTCAATTTGGTTATTTTCTACTCACCTATCTTTATGTTTTCTGATTCTTTCCTCAACTGTGTTAAGTCAGTTTATAAGCTTGCTGATAAAACCCTGAAAGTTATTCTTCATTTATGACATTTTTTTTCTGGCATTCCCATATGGCTGTCTTTTGTATGATTATTCATATTTCATATTTTTCTGCTAAAATTTCCGTCTGTTTGTGAATGCTGTCTACTTTTCAAAAATAAAGTCTTGAACACATTAACTTCAGTTATATGAAAGTTCCAGTCTTATAGTTCCAACACATGAATCATCTACTGGTCTTGTTGACTGTTCCATCTCTTGGCAACAAGTTGAGTTTTTTTCTTTGTCATTTTCTGATAGCGTATTTATTTGAAAGTATCATAAGATTGAAGTACATAAATCCTTCTTTTATTTTTTCTTCAAATTTTTATTTTGTAAACAAATATAAAATATATAATTTTAATTATATTTAAGTGTACAGCTCAGTGATATTAAATGCGTTCATATATTGGGGCAACTAGCTCCACAATACATCTCCAGAATTCTTTTTGTCTTGGAAAACTGAAACTCCATACCCAGTGAATAAACTCCACATTCGCTCCACCCTCCAGGCCCTGGAAATCACCATTCTACTTTCTATAATGTTGACTACTCTAGCCACCTCACATAAGTGAAATCATATAGTATTTGTCTTTTTGTGACTGGCTTAGTCCATTTATCCTAATGTCTTTGAGATTCATTCATGCTATAACATATGTCAGAATTGCCTTTCTTTTTAACATTGAACAACAATGTTCCATCGTATGTACATACCTCATTTAGTTTACCCATTAATTCATAAATGTACACTTAGGTTGCTTCTGCATTTTAGAGATTGTGAATAATGCTGCTAGAAATATAATGTACAAATATCTCTTCAAGACCTTGCTTTCTGTCGTTTTGGTTATGTACCTTGAAGTGGGATTGTTGGATCATATGCTAATACTCTTCTCATTTTTCTGAGAAACCACCATACTGATTTCCACAGTGACTGTACCATTTTACATTCCTACCATGAATGCACAAGAGTTCCAGTTTCTCCACATCCTATCCCACACTTTTATTTTCTGCTTTGTATTTTTTATAATAGCCATCCTAATTGGTGTGACGTCATAATCTTGTGTTTTTTATTTGAATTTCCTTAATGATTAATGTTATTGATCATGTTTTCTTGTACTTATTTATTATTCATATATTTTCTTTGGATAAATGTTTATTCAAGTCTTTTGCCCTTTTTAAATTGTTTGTTTTTGTGGTTTTGTTGAATTTTAGAAGGTTTCTGTATATTCTGGATATCAGGACTTACCGTAACTTTCATTAATCAAGACAGTGTGATATGGATGAAAGAACAAATAGATCAATGAATCAAAATAGAGATCACAGAACTCGACCAATACAATTATGCATCGCTTATTGACAGGAATACATAGGTACTGATAAATGCATCATTAGATGATTTTGTTGTTGTGCAAACATTATAGAGTGTGCTTACACAAACCTAGATATTATAGTCAAATACTTGTCCAGGCTACATGGTACCCTCTACTGTTCCTTAGCTACAAATCTGTCCATGTTACTCTACTGAATACCTTAGGCAATTGTAACACAGTGGTCTAAGTATTTGTGTATATAAACACATAGAAGAGACACAAGAAAAATATGATACAAAAGATAAAACATGATATATCTTTATAGGGCACTTAACTTGAATGGACCTTGCAGAACTAGAAGTTTGGATGAATCAGTGAGTGAGTGGTGAGTGAATGTGAAGCCCTAGACATTACTGTACATTATTGTAGACTTTTATAAACACCATGCACTTAGGCTGCACTAAATTTATTAACAATTTTTCTATCTTAATAAATTAATCTTTGCTTACTGTACTTTTTTATTTTATGAACATTTATATTCTTTATTTTTTTATGGCTTCCTCACTAGAGGACAATTTCCTTTCATAAGTAAATATATTTTAGTCTTAACAATGTTACAGTCTAGAGAAAGCCTTAAGTCTATGAAAAAAAAACATGTTTTGCAAATAAGAAATATACTGAGACATAGAAGACCCAATGAAGGATAGTGATAAAAATAAATGGTCAGAGGAAATAGAAAAGACGGGGTGTCTTTCTCAAGTCTCCCAGGTGGAAGTCAATAGACAAGACATGGTGCTTTATCACAGCCTTTGAAATAAGGAGTATAAATGGTTTTCCAGGTCCCTCTGTACTCCCTAATGAAAAATTAGTATAACATTCTTCCTCACTTCCATACCAGGTCCCTGCATCAAGATGAGAAATGACAATTTTTACTTAAAAATGACGATAATGATTACAAAAATAAAATGAATAAGATCTAGTATTTGACATCACAACAGGGAGCCTACAGTCAACAATAATATATTGTACATTTTAAAAATAACTACAAGAGTATAATCGGAATGTTTGTAACACGAAGAAATGATAAATGCTGGAGGTGGTGGGAAAATAATAGGAAGAGATAGCTTATTTAAAAAATCATAAAAATAATATTTATCATGGCTGCTTAAATACTGGCTATTTCCATCGCTAGTGCCATTAGAGAAGCAGTATGGCATTGTTGCTTGTTTCTTACTTTGTTCATGGTGGTATTTTTCTGTTCCATCAATGGCATCCAGTATTTTTTAATAAAATATATGTTACCAAAAGGTAGCTGTAGTTTTGCCCATTTTATTGTCTATTATTTACTTGACAAGCTATACTTTTTCATTCTTTAATGTATATTTTAAAAAATATTTTAAAAGTTCATTTTAGAATTTTTTCGTTTGTTTTGTTGTTGTTGTTGTTGTTGTTTTTGATAGTGTTGCTGTGTTGGCCAGGCTGGAGTGTAGTGGCAAGATCATAGCTCAAGAATGATGTATTCTATTTCTAGTGTTTCCATTGTTTCGTTTATGGAAGCTTTAAAATGAGATATGGCACTTATATGTACGGTATATTTTCTAATTAATTGATAACAAAGTAGAAAGGGCCTTGAGAACAATGGCTTTATGAAATAATTAAATAAAAATTTTATGTTTTTAAAGTGTATAATATTGCATATCAGAATATTTATTAAATATGGTATTGGTTTAATTTACTTCTAGGAAATAGAGAAAATAAAAAAATCCTTAACTAAAATTAAGTGAAGAACTTCCTTAACCAAAGCCTAAACAAATAACTTTCTTTAACAGAAATTATAGAATAAGATTCTAGTAAATATATTTCAGTCAGTATATGTTTGTTTCATTTCCTATATCTCATATGTATTCAATCCTGTGTGAAATATCTCAAATTAATGTTTAGGTTGATGCTGAATTGGGATGTGGAAAACATCAAGCCTGTTTAATTTGCGCAATTTAATGAGGAGGGACAGAGAACCAAGAATTTTAAATTGTTAAACATTAATATATAATAGGTCAGTGCAAAAGCCATTGTGGTTTTTGCAATTACCTTCAATGGCAAAAACCACAATGACTTTTGTACCAACCTAATACGTGCATATATAATATAAACTCATATGTGTGTATATATTATATATATATACTTCCATCCACATGTGTCCAAATACATAGATGTGCATATACATCTATGTATATCATTGTACATGTGTATGTGGAGATATACATTTGAATCAGTTTCTTATTTACTTCATAATTAACTAAGTTTTAATCTCCTAGAGTGAGACTCTTTTGCCTTTATGAAGGTGAGATACGGAATGAAGCTACCTATCTATATCCTCATTAAATTATTAGTTTTCTCTGAAAATATAAAAAAATAGGGACTCTAAAGTATTTACTTTTCTTTTTTTGTTTGTTGAAAGACATATAAGTGGAAGAGGTTTATATGTTTTACCATAAAATGAAGATGAATACATTTTCAAATATGGCATTTTAACAAGAAGTGTTTTAAGCTCCATTGATCTTATATGATTCCCTTTATTTAGACTTTAACTTTTGAAAACAAAATCCTCACTAAGATGTTGGAGTAGTACTACTAATATGGGTAACATTTGGTTGTGTAAATATGAAGTATTGCTTGACATTTCAGTTAGCTATTATGTAAAAAACAACAGAAAATATTACTGGCACTCAGCAATAATTATTTATTTAGCTCATGTGTGTCTCTGGGTCACCTCCAGAACAGCAAATCTAGCTTTGGCCCAGCTGGCATGGCTCTGTTGGGATACCTTGACTTCACATGTCACTCAGCCTCTAGTTGGTCTAGCAGGCAGCATAGGTATGTTGTACCCATGATGATAGCAACAGAGTAAGTGCAAGACCAGGTGCACAGTGTTGTATCTACTAATATACCAACATATCTTTAGCTTTGATCATTTCGGCAATTTGATTCAAAGCTTGCTTCTTCAGCGAATTATTTGTTATGTTCTATTGATTTTCATTTGTGTAATGTTTATTATTTTTCTTACCTTGAATATTTATTACTGTTCTATGGCCTTATGTAAGCCATTTTATATTTTGTTAATGTCTGATGCCATTTAAATTTTATGAAGTATTAAACAAGATTCTTTTTTTTTTTTTTTTTTTTTTGATACAGAGTTTTGCTCTTGTCACCCAGGCTAGAGTGCAGTGGCGTGATCTTGGCTCACTACAACTTCTGCCTCCTGGGTTCAAGCGATTCTCCTGCCTCAGCCTCCCTAGTAGCTGGGACTGCAGGCACTCGCCACCATGCCCAGCTAATTTTGTATTTTCAGTAGAGATGGGATTTCACTGTGTTGGCCAGGCTGGTCTCAAATTCCTGACCTTAGGTGATCTGCCCACCTCGGCCTCCCAAAGTGCTGGGATTACAGGCATGAGCCACTGTGCTGGGCCTAAACCAGATTCTTTAAAAAGAACCAGTAATCTTTAGTTTAGAAACTGATCATTTCCCATTTGATTAAAACAACTTTACTTTAGAATATGAAAGCTTAGTCAAGGGAGAACACACTCAATTCAACGTGAGCAAACATTAGCCCCGGATTTCATGAGGCATTACAAGAAAAATAAAATTATCGAATTTCTCAGTTGTTCATTTTAATGTTCATCAGTCCCAGTGAAAGGAGCTATATTCTTATGTCTAAGTTACATATCTCATGTCACAATAACTGAAATAGTAATTAATAATTATTGAATAATATCCAACATTCCAAATGCTATGTTAAGCAATCTGTATGCAATGTCTTATTAATTTTATATAACAAGTCTACTCAGTAGATATTATTTTTATCTTTAGACATATAGAAAGGTTGCCGAAGTGACAAAGCTGATAGGTGACAGAATCAGGCTATAAATCAAGGCAGCAGACTCTTTTGAGAACTTGTGCTGTAAACAATATGCCTAAATCTATTTTTATAATTTTAGGAAAAATTTTATTTTTATATAATTAATTGATTTTAATTCATGACTGAAGAAAATCTGAATGTTACAAAAGTATGTAGATTAAAAAGGGAAAATGTCTTTCATCCTACCCCAGTTATGATCTACATTAAGAAATAACTACTTTCAGTGTGATTTTATTTTACATTATTTTCTATATTTTCACCTACAAACAAGTGTTTGTATATATTCATATAGAAATGATTCATTTTCAGTTTTTTATTCAAAATAAAAATGATTTAATAAACATCGTATACCTTCTCCTTCATAAATATATAATGTGTGTGTGTGTGTGTGTGTGTTGGGGTGGGGGATACATACATACAGGATACATATCCAGAAGTGAGAAGTGAATTTATTAGTTAATACGATGCAGAGATGATTGCCTACTTAACATTCATTCTCCTCTTTTTGCTTGCAGAATTCCAGTTGTTTTGGAAGTGGTAATGTAGCCATCTTAAAATAAATACATTTCTATTTCAATATGTAAGTAGATTGGAAGTTTTAACTCCATCATCCCAACAAGAAGAAAAGCAAAATAAACTAAAAATCAACAAATCTTAATCCATCAAAGAACTGAGTTCACAGGGCAAGTTGCCACCCTGAAAACCAGAGAGAAATGTGAATACAAACAAACAGATTTCTGGAAACAGTATCCTCCACTGGAGTCTGGTAGAAATCCATAAAGGGTAACAAACATGGAGTAGCTTTAGAAATTAAAGCTCCTGAGGGCCCAGCCTTTGTGGAACCTTCACACTGGCATGGGTTTCACCTCTGGGAGTCCTACCAGTTCTCAAAATGAAGATCAGGAAAAAACCATCTTGTGCTTCATGTAGGGTAAAGGGGAAAGAAATTTTGAAAGAAGCCAAAAATAATCAACAAAATCCTGCCGCTAGTAAACTATTTCATCAGAGTCTAACCACTTGGGTTTTAACAGATCCTAACCAACCCAGGGGAAGAATAATTATCCAGCAGAAAAACCCTAAGGATACAGTTGAACAGCACAGTCGATCAACTGGATTTAATTGGCATGGATAGAATATTGCCTCTGAAAACACCAAAATACATATTTTTTCTCATGCTCATATGGGATACTCACCAAGATTGTCAACATTCTGTAACATAGAGCACACTTTAACTTTTTAAAGGAATAGAAATCGTAGAATGTAGAATTAAACCACATAGAATTAAACAAGAAATCAATAACAGAAAGATGGGAAATCTTAAGAAAATTTTGAGATTAAAAAACACATTTCTAAGTAACACATTGATCAAATAAAGTTTCAAAACAAACTGATTCTAAAGTTTATACAAAAGGCAAAAGACTAGAAAAGCCAACACAATATTGAAGAAGATAGAAGTATGAGGACTGATACTATGTGACCTCAAGACATCATATAAAGCTTCATTAATCAAGACAGTGTGATGTGGATGAAAGACAAATAGATTTATGAAACAAAATAGAGACCAAAGAACTAGACTCGTACAAATACAATTATGCATTGCTTATTGACAAGGATACATATGTACTGAGAAATGCATCATTAGGCAATTTTGCTGTTGTGCAAACATCCTAGTATATACCTACACAAACCTAGATGGTATGGCTGAATACACACTCAGACTATATGGTATCCTCTATTGTTCCTAAACTATAAATCTGTACATATTACTCTACTGAATAATGCAGGCAACTGTAAAACGTGGTAAGTATTTGTGTATCTAAACACATAGAAGAGATACAAGAAAAATATGATACAAAAGGTAAAACGTGATGCATCTTTATAGGGCACTTACCATGAATGGAGCTTGCAGAACTAGAAGTTTGTCTGGATGAGTCAGTGTTGAGTGGTGAGTGAATGTGAAGCCCTAGACATTACTGCACATTATTTTAGATTTTGTAAACACTGTGCACTTAAGTTGCACTAAATTCATTAACACTTTTTCTATATTCAATAATAAATTAACTGTAGCTTACCGTACCTTTTTACTTTATAAACTTTCATGTATTTTTTAATTTTTTGACTATTTTGATATAATGCAGTAAATGCAGAGATGATGTAAAACAGAAACATATTGTACAGCCATACAAAAATACTTTCTCCATGTGTATTCTTATTCTATAGGCCTTCTTCCATTTTAAATTTTTAAAATTTTTTTTTTACTTTTTAACTTTTTTTGTTAAAAACTAAACACAAATACACACATTAACTTAGGCCTACACAGGGTGAAGACTGTCAATATCGTTGGCTTTCGCCTTCAATCTTGTCCTACTGGAAGGACTTCAGGGGCAATAATATGTATGGAGCTGTAATGTCCTGTGATAACAATGCTTTCTTCTGGAATACTGCCTGAAGGCCATGTCTGAGGCCATTTTATAGTCAATATGTTTTTATGAGTAGAAGGGGCAAACTCTAAAATAACAATAAAATGTATAGTATAGTATATTAAATAATATACCATAGTAGGATAGAAGTTTATTTTTATTATCAAGTATTATATACTGTATATAATTATATGTGCTATGCTTTTATATGCCTGGCAACACAGTAGGTTTGTTCATATAGTTATCATCACAAACAGGTGAGTAATGCCTTTTGTTAAGACATTATAATGGTTACAACATCACCAACAATAGGAATTTTTCACTCCATTATAATCTTAGGGGGCCATCATTGTATATTCCATGTGTTATTCACCAAAACGTTATGTAACACATGAATGTATAGAGTGATCTTTGATAAAAGAGCAAAGGTGATTCAATGGAAAAGGATAGTATTTTCAACAAATGGTGCTGGAACAACTGGACATCCAGATGCAATAATTTGCTGTATATTTTCAAAAAGGTAAAGAGAAGATTTTGAATGTTCCCAACATAAAGAAGTGATAAATGTTTAGGGTGATCGATATGTTAATTATCTTGATTAGATCATTACACATCATATATATGTAACAAAATAGCATTCTGTGTCCTATAAATATGTGCAGTATTATGCCAGCTAAAAATAATAACTATATATTAATATATAGTTAATATATATTAATATATAGTTAATATATATTAATATATACAGTTAATATATTAATATATGTTAATATATTAATATATATTAATATATAGTTAATATATAAATATATAGTTAATAAATATTAATATATAAATATATATTATATTTATATATTATATATATATAATACAATGATCTTACATCTTTCACAAAAAATTCAAGTCACAGACCTAATATAAAATGTAAACCTACAAACTTCCTTGAAGATAGGAGTTCTAGATGACCCTGAGTTTGGCGATGACTTTTAGAAACAATACCATAAGTATAAGAAAAAAACAAATTAGACTTCTTTCCATTGAAAAACAATCTATTAAAGACATTCTTCAGAGAATGATATGACAAGCTGCAGACTTGAAAAACTAGTTGCAAAACACATACCTGTTAAAGTACTGATACCTAAAACTCATAACTCCAAACCTTATTACCTCAGTCTAATTATGAGAAAAACATCAAAGAAATCCCAATATAGGGACATTACACAAAACATCTGTTCACTACCCTCAAAACTGTCAAGGTCATAAAATAAGAAGTCTGAGAAACTGTCAAAACAAAGAGTCTAAAAAGACCAGATGATCAAATGTAATATTATATTCTGGATTGAATCTTACAGAAAAAATGCATTAGGTTAAAACTTAAAAAGGTAATTAAGTTAGTAAGTTAATAAAGTTATAAAATTAATAAAATTTTATTAAGTTAATAATATGTAATACATTAATATTAAGAAAGTTAATAATAGTTAATAATAATTGTTCCTTATTGTCTCTTTAATTGTAACATATATATATCATACTAATGTAAGATGTTAATAATTGAGGAAACTGGGTGTGGAGTATGTGAGAACTCTCTTGACTACCTTCATAACTTTTCTGTAAGACTAAAACTTTTTAAAATTTAAAAGTTTATTGAAAAATTCAACTATATAAAATATGCATAGGCATTTTGCTAAATATGTTGATTTTTATTTAAAAATTATTGATTGAATGATGCTATCACTTATAAAGTGTATCCTATTTTTGAAATATGAAAAAAGTTTTCAATTACTTCTTGACTCGTTTTCAATTACTTCTTGACTCTTTTCCATTGCCCTTACAATAAACTCTAGTACCTTCAATTTAGATTAGAAGGCCTTCTAATTTAGATTTTAGATTAGAAGGCCTTCTTATGTCTATGAGTGTCCAACATTATCTGTCAACAAGACCCTTCTTGATTTCCTCTCCCAGGCCAACCTTCTTATTTCACACTAGTCCTCCTAACTCCTCTCATCTTCTGCTTTACCTACCTCTGTTCCACAACCTGTTATATTTTACATTCTTTAAGAAAACAAGGCATTCAGACCAAATGTTTTTTCCCTTTGAAAATGTTTGCAGCAACTTCACTTAGCACACATCCATATAGAACTTAGTTAAAATGTCATATAATCAGAATGTTCTTTTCTTCCATTTGTCTGCCAGACAAGATAAGATCACCTCATCAATTGCCCCCATAGCACTCTTTGCCTCTCCTTTCTTCATATAGTTGAAATTGTAATTTCTTGATAACATTCTGGTTACACTGGGACCAATGTACTCCATAAGGCAGAAGCAACCTTTGTTTCTCTTTCTCTCACTCTCTCCCTCTTTTAGTGACCCTGTTCCTAGAGTCTGGAGCAGATCTAACATGAGTAAATGATGAATAAATATTTTTCTTGAACTAATAAATTAACAAATAAAATAATCCACTGGCAGAATGTGTAATATGAAAAAAGACAGACAATATTCACTTTCAGATGTTAACTTGGAAGATGCCACCAATGAAGATAGGAGTTAACTAGAGTGATCACGTATATCCCAAACTGACTTATTCATTAAAATCTGTGAAGAATCGTTCTGGTAAGAACTCATTTGTAATGGTAAGTAAAAGTAGCCCTCTCACATATGTGTTAACATTTTAAATTATTTTTATTTTCATACGTTATTGGGGAATAGGTAGTGTTTGGTTAAATGAGTAAGTTCTTTAGTGGTGATTCGTTAGATTTTGGTGCACCCATCACCCAAGCAGTATACACTGCACTCAATTTGTAGTTTTTTATCCCTCACCCACTTCCCATCCTTTACCCCGGAGTCCCCAAGGTCCATTCAGTCATTCTTATGCCATTGCATTCTCACATTGATGAAATCTGTTAAAAGCTTTCAATTATTCTTTAATTGTGGCATGAAGCTATAAATTTCCTTTAAATGAGGCTACAAATACTGCAATAATACATCTTATGAATTAACAAAAATTATGTCCAAATTTTGCCTCAGAAAGTAAATACTTTACTTGGAAATATTAGAGGGAATAACATAAACTTATTAGGAATAATATATCAATTCAGAAAATATAACTGATTTTAAATTACTTAAATCTAGAGTATGTGAAGTAATCTAAAAGAGCTACATATTACCATTGAAAAATAGAACTCTTCAAAATTAAATAAAGTTTTAAAATATTTTGAACAACAAAACCTAAATAAATCTCAGCATCTTCAAACACCTTTCTCATATATAAAAACAGAAATTGAAAGTATGTTATTGTTCTCCCATTCTGGAATTTCACCATTAAGACTATTTCATAATTTAAGTACCTTAGAGAGGCAATCTTCTTCATTTTCCCCCCAATATTTAATGAGTACTTCTCAAAACAAGCTAAATGATATAGAATATGTGAAAACGTATCTGACAGTCTCTTGCCCAATAAACTCAGAGACTGTTAGGACTTCTAAGACACTTTATGAATAGAATACACTTTACCTAATCAAAATTACAATAGGAAAACAAAAAGTTTCTCCAGGAAATTACAAGGAAGAGGAATTATTTATACATGTGGGCAAGAGACAGGTTACAGAAAAGACTAGAAGCAATAATAATGGTTAGTTTATACTAAATCCTAAGCAGATATAATGACATTAAATTGATGAAAATGGAGTAATTAACAAAGTTTGTAAAAGAGAACAGAGTCAGAGAAGAATATGAGCAACAAGACAAAGATATTAGCTATCCGTATAGATATAACCACACATATACTTAGAGATGTGGAGACATATACATATATATTTTTGATGTTTTAGGTCATTTAGTATATCTAGATATTGTACATATTTAAATCTTTAACAATAACATGAACAATATGTGATAATTTATAGGCTAAGTGTCTGTGCTATTTCTTCCAAATACACAGTGAATGTTCATCCATCTATGTAGTCTTTACCAGGCTTCCCTTAGGAAACATATTGCTGATGGTACTATATGAGATAAAAAGTTCAGTAGGTCAGCTAAAACTCATGAATTAATGTCTAAAACTTTATGACTTGCCTCTAAATCCCTCTGCTGATGTTTTGCATCAGACTTTAAATTTTCATCCTATAAATAGTGGTCATAAAATGTACATTAAATGGAATTTTGACCTGTGTCTAAAATATTTTATTTCATGGTATACTGGAAAGGGAATGAAAGCAACACTGGTAAGATGTCACAGGAATTTTGGGATGTAGAATTATTTAGCCAGGGATGCAGCTTTTGGGAGGTTAAAAGCCCTGGGGCAACTTCCCTGGATAAACTATGTAAGGTTGATTCTGAGGCAATGTAAGAAATCAGGATATAGTTCCCTTAATCTCAAGGAATGCGGTAAAGTGGTGTCTCTGTCTTGTGGATTCTGCTTATCCTTTTTAAAATCAATGTTTGCATCTCAATCACTACAAGCTCTTCCTTCTCTACACATCCACATCCCTATCATGGATACAAAGGGTTTATTAAAATCATTTTAATGATTTCAGGCACTTGACAACAAAAAGTAAGGGGATAGATTTGTTCTCACCTCCTTATTCATTATTACATGAAATCCCATTTTAGACAGCAAAAAAGAAACACTGAACTCTGCACATTTCTTGAGATTTAGAAGATAACATAAAATCTCAAAAACATTCCATCCTATAATCCTAATCTACACGAATTTACCATTCTATGAGAACAGGTTTTAATATTTGCTAAATTCTCATAATTTTATGAATAAAAATTATTGTATTACTGGAGTTTCTGATAACTTTTCAATAATATCTTTTAAAATATCTGTCACTTAATACTTAGAAAAGTTGCACTTTTTAGATACACAAACATGTAGTTAAAATTTAGTTATTGTTTAGAAAAAATGCAATGTTACCAGTGCTTATCAAAGTTCTAGGGTTATTTATGGTCATTAGGTATTGGATTTCTTAATTTTTGTCATAAATTTTTGTAATGCATTACAGATATTTTAACTTCACCATATTGGTTAAGCCTATATAATAATGGGTGGTAGGTTTACAATAAAGCTATATTATGCCTTTTTCTAATATTTCAGACATGTATGCATTGTAATTCAAGTGAATCATTGTTGCTAAACAAGCTGTAAACATTATTCCTAATTTTTTGTATGTAAATGTGAATTAACTAATAATGTATTGATCAGTTTTATATTAATTAGATACTGTGAAGGCTGTTAGAAACTGATGAACATATATGATGGCAAAAGGGATTTTTTAAAATGTTGGAACTATTCATTATCTTGGCTGTGGAGGCATGTACAAGAACCTAACCTAATAATAAAATTTTATGAAGCTTAATTCACACACACACACACACACACACCCCAATATAAGTAAAACTGAGGAAATCTGAATACTGAATTTACATACTGATAGGTAATCTGATCATAATATTTAATATCATATATGAAGGAGTATTATGACACAAACACATTATTTCACACACACAAACATATTTACATACACAAATATACTAACATACACACAAATGAAGACACTAAAGAAAGAAATCTTAGAAAGTATTGATATTTACAATTATAATCATTTTGATTTCAAATATGTTGGCAAATAAATGTACAAGTGTTTTTAAAGAACTCTTAATAAAATGAGTCCAATACATAAAACCAAATTTCAGAGATCAGTAGGAAATAATCCAACTGTGAGAATTCAAATCATACCTATTTTCCAACTAAGTTTCTAAGCCTCTTCAGCATTGCTCTCAAATCCCCTTTATTTTCTTTAAAGAGTATTGTAAATCCCACTGTATTAAGCCAGTAACATATAGTTGAATCAATTGCATTAGTCAACTATTCAATTAAATGTACAAAACATATTGAACACATAAAAACCAAAACCAATATGTTTTCTGATGTGAAGAATTCAGGGAATTCAAAAAGAGATTAATATGTGCCAAAGGATACTGTAGTTTACATTGATTTATAATTGATTAAATGTCCAAAGAGTCTTGCCCAATGTATTAAAATTTGTAGTGAATCTTCGGCTAGTGAACACCCTTTTTTTAAATTCTCGCCTATCATAATTGTTTAAAACTAACTTTATGACAACTTTTATGTTATGTTGATCAACTTTAGAAATAACCCAGAAATAGGGTGATTTTAAATACGTTGAATGATTAGAAAATATGTAGTTAAACTTAACATACAAACAAAATCACATCCAGAGAACATTAACGGTAATATAAAGTCTTGAATTTAGGTTAAACATGAAGTTGTATAATAGAAGTTGGAGAAACACAGTTAAAGAAATGTTTGCATTTAAGAATTTGGGTAAATTTACTGCCATCAAAGCTCAATGAAAGTTGGTCTAGATGAGGAAAACAATTTCTATAGCCAGGGTATTCACTGATAATCTTGCTGTATTTTATTTCTGCTCAACTTTCTGATGCTTGGACCCCAACTGAAGGAATATATTCAACTTTGGAACCCAAGAATTAAAAGAGGTATTCACAAATTATAACACATAAATAACAATGTGGTCAGAATGATGACTATGTAGTCAGTATTCAAATTCATCTTATTTGAAGACCAGTGGAAAGGACTGGAGTTGGTAAGTCCAACTGGAAAGGCCCAGGGGAAACTAGAATAGATTGTTTAAAATGTCTGGTATGCTTCACGAAAAAAGATAAATTAGACGTGATCAGAAGCAGGGCTATACAGTATATTCTAGTGATTATGGAAAAGTTCTGTATCTGTACTATCCAATATAAGAGGCACAAGATACATGTGGCTATTTAATGCTCGCAATTTGGCTATTGTGACCAAGGAACCTATATCTTTGTATTCCCAAAAGCTCTACTGTGGTTGAGGTTTAAATTCAATAAGAAAAGCAAAACCAATTTACTAAACAATAAAGTTACATACACATGTAGATTTTTACCATTAAAGAAAGTTTATATAAAATATTATTATTGATATTTTTGCTTTGATGAACTTGACTGGTAAACAGTGTGTATACATTTTCTTATTTCATTATTTCAAAATAGGGATTCATTGTAAATTGTAATTCTTTCTTTAGATTCTCAATACTAAATAATTTTAGAGCACTATTTGCTGTGAAATAGTTTTTTTCCAAAATTGCTTCACTTAAAATATTTTTCTATATACAAATGAGTGATATACATTATTATCCTTTTGGAAACTAAATGAGTATTAAAATATACATTTTATTCTACTCCAATTTTAATACACTTGCAGAGGCTTATACTTCTTAATATGTTATATTGTCAATAGAGTTAAAATATTAGAAAATATTTTCTTAATAATGACATTCCATCAGTAGTAACACACTATTCACAGGAATTTTCAAAATTCTCAAGTACTAGGTTAATTTTCTTTTTACTTGCTATGTTTGTGAGCTTCTAAAAGACCTCATTGTCAAAAGTGGAATCAGCAAGATGGTCGAGTAGTAGTTCCTAGCACTCTTCCCTGCCACACACAAAAAAACAAAACAAATAAACAACCGTATTTAAACTAAATTAACTAATAAAAAGTACCAGGGAACAGCAAAGAAGAAGCAGAAATTCTGTAGAGCACAGAAACCCAGCACAGCCTCATATAGAAGGAAAAATTTAAAAAACAAACACCTAGCCTCTGCCACCCTATTCCCCGTAGTTGGGATCAGCTTGAAATCAGGAGGGACTTCTCCCTAAAGGGAAAAGGGAGACAAGAAGAACCCAGAAGCCTCCATTATCGCTGTGGACCCCTTCAGTCGTTGCTACTGGAGTCCCCTACTGTCCTCAAAGGTTCTTAGCCCAGCTGAGGGAGCTCTCCAAAGTCAAAACACTGAGCCATCCCCAGAGAAGAGGTCAATGCTGTGCCCCACCCACCTTCATATCTCCTCCCACGGCCTGTGCTGTCACTCGTCTGTGCCATCTTGGAACTTAAGTCACTGCTAGAGTGTGTCCTGCTCTGGAGGTGAGTAGTTATCAGATTCCTCAATCTCTGAGTCTCATTGTTGCTTCATCATGCCTGTGAATTAGCATACCATCTCCAAGCATAGCTGTTGTTATGCCCTAAGGCCAAGCTGCTGCATAGATGTTTCATCTACTCCATCCCAGTCACTGCTGCAACCTCTCCTCAGGAGTGAGCTGAAGTTTTGTGCATGCCTGGGAAGCCAGAGCCTCATCACAAACTACCAGAGCAGTCCATCCTTGGGCCCAGAGCAGATATGGTACCCTGTCTCATTGCAACCTCAAGTCTTCTGCACACTGGAGGAGATTCATCTCCCAGCACTGCAGCTGATGTAGTGCCCCACCTCCCAGGGATCCAGAGACTCCACTGACCTGTGGAGTTGTACTTTCTGGGGCCAAGTAGATGCAATGCCTGGTATCCCAGGGAATCAGAGCTTTGGTGGAGCTATGCTACCCTGACCTCCAGGCTGAACAGCAACAATGCCTCACCTACCTAGAACTGGACTAACTCGCAGTCTGAACTGCTGAGGAACTCTGCCTTTCTGGGTAATAGTTATTGCTGCACTCTTCCTCAAAACCCATGACCCAAGGCAAAGCAGCATCTGGCCTTTCCTGGGTCCTTGGTGTTGCTACACCTGGCCTCACAGAGTCTGAGCTACTACTAGGTCACACCAGGCCAAGGTCCAGAGTCACCACCACATGGTCTGTCATCCCTTGTAGCCTGAGCTGCTATTGTGCCCTGTTGGTTTCAGGTCCTAAATTGCATCTCCAGCTCCCTGGAGACTAAGTCTTCAGACACTTCTGAGCCCAAGCTGCCAAAGTATGCCTCAGAAAAACTGACCCTAGAATACTGAAAAAAAAAATTTATTCACTTGTGCTTGGGAGAGTGAACCTAAATCTCAAGTCCCAAGTGCTGCAGTAGTTCCATTAAAACTTGGCTCTACAAGCACCAATGTCCTGGATCCCAATGCAGCTTCTACAGCCTATGAGCCATATTAGCCCCAATACCAAAATATATCTCCTCAGTTAAGACTCTCCACTGTGAGGAAGACAAGATCAAGAGAACTCACAAAGCCCTGGCCCTAATAACAAATGCAGTCACTGTCACTGCCACAAAGTTCTGCAACCTAGACCACCCACAATTGTCATTAATGTTGATAGCAACTAAATAAGTTGCCCAAAGACTACATCACTGAACTCACACAAAGCAAAAGCTACTGCACCCTGTCCAACCTGCATGCTCAGGCCTAACTTCAGATGAAAGTCTTCCTGTACAAAAACCACACTAAAGTTTGGAAGAGGTGACTGCTCCAACAGATCCACAGCCATCAACACAGGAATACATGGACCTTGAAAAAGCAAGGAAATATGACACGACCAAGGGACCTCAAAAGTCTACAGTAACTGACCACAACGAAAAAGAAATTTACAAATTGCCTGAAAAGAAATTTAAAATGATGATGTAAATGAAACTCAGCAAGCTACAAGAGAATATAAAAAGACATCTCAGTGAAATAAGGAAAACAATTCATGATGTGAATGATAAATTTAACAAAGAGATAGATACCATAAAAAAAAAGAACCACAGAACTTGGAGTTAAAGTATTCATTCAAGGAAATATATATAGGAGAGCTTCAACAGCAATCTAGATTAAACAGAAGAAAGAGTCTATAAACTTGAAGATAGGTCTTTGGAAACAACTTAGAAGAAAAAACAGAAAAAAATTAATGAAAAAGAATGGAGACTGACTATAGGTCTTATGAAACACCATTAAGCAAACCAATGTTCTTTTTATGAGAAGTAAGGAGACAGAGAAAGGGACAGAAAGTTTACTTATAATGAAAACTTCTTTAGTCTTGGGAAAGATATGAACATCAAAATCCATGAAGCTTAAAAGTTTCTAAATAGACTCAAACCGAACAGGTCCTTTCCAAGGAATATAATTAAACTCTCAAAAATCAGTCCCATGCAGAGAATTTAAAAAACAGCAAGAGAAAACAGTTAAGCCACATATAATATCCATTAGACTATCAATGCATTTCTCAGCAGAAACCTTATGGGCTAGGAGAAATAGGATATACTGAAAGTACTGCAAGAAAAAACAATAACCTTCAGCCAAGAATACTATATCTAGTAAAGCTTTCTTTCAGAAATAAGAAGTAAAGTCTTTCACACAGAAACAAAAGCCAAGAAAATACATTATCATTAGATCTGACTTACAAGAATAGCTTAAGAGAGTCCTGCAAACAAAACCAAAGAATGTTAATTATTACCATGAAGACATGTGAAAGTATAAGAGTAACTGGCAGAAGTAAATACAGAGTCAAGAACAGAGTATTTCAATACTATAATAATGGTATGTGAATCTTATATGTCTCTAGTATAAAGTGAAAAAGTCAGAATGATCAAAAATAACTAAAGCTATAATAAGTTTTAAGAAAAACACAATATAAAATATGTAAATAGTGTTATTAAAAACATAAATTGTGAGGAGGAGGGTAAACTTCTAAAGTCTTTGTATATGACAGAATTTGTTAACCATGGAAAAAAGCAGATTACAACTATAAGATGTTTTATGTAAACTGATGGTAACCATGAAACAAGAAAACTGCAGCAAATATACAAACAATAAAGAGAAAGAAATAAAAGCTTAGAACTACAAAATATTATCTAATCACAAAGGTGGACTAGCAAAGAATAAAGATATAAAGAAGCAAAAAAGCAACAAAATAACTAGGAAACATACTATAAAATATCTAGCAGCATGTTTTTAACTATCAATAATACAATAATATCTTAAATATAAATGGAATGAATTCTCCAATCAAAACATGTAAATTAGTTTAACCATTGTGAAAGACGGTGTGGTGATTCCTCATATATATATGTGTGTGTGTGTGTATATATATATATATGATTGAACTATATTCTGCTTACCAGAGACTCACTTAAACTTAAAAGACACATACAGGTTGAAAGTTAAAATGGGAAGATAATCCATACAAATGCTAACCAAAAGAGAGCAGAGGTGGCTATACTTACAAGTGATTAAATAGACTTCAATTCAAAAACGGTTGCAAAAGACAAAGAAGGTCATTGTTTAATTATATAGGGGTGAATTGATAAAGAGGACATAACCAATTGTGTCCCTCAAATTGAAGCACCTAAATACATAATGCAAATATTAATGGACATAAACAAAGAAAGAGATAGCAAGACAATAATATGAGAAGACTTAAGGACCCCACTTTCAACAAGGAATACATCAACAGACAGAAAAGTAATAAGGAAATATTGAACTTCAATTGCATTTTTAATCAAATGAACCTAATAAATATATACAGAACTTTCCATCTAACAGTAGCAGAATATACATTTTTTTCCAGTGTAAATATAACATCCTTCAGTTTGGACCATGTTAGGTAACAGAAGAAGTATTAACAAATTTAAGATTACAATTATATCTAGTATCATTTCAGATACAATGCTATAAAACTAGAAATTAACAACAGCTGGAGTCTTGAAAAATTAACAAATATGTGAAATTAAACAGCATGCTTCTGAAAAACCAATGGGTCAAAGAATATATCAAAAAAAAATTAAACAATATATTGAGGCAAATGACAATAGAAGCAAAACATACCAAAACCTATGAAATGCAGTAAAAGCATTTCTAAGAGGGAAGTTTATCACAACAAATGTCTATATTAAAAACAAAGAAACATTCTAAATATATAATCTAACATTATATATCAAGGAACTAGAAAAAGAACAAAACTAAAAAATGAACTCAAAATTAACAGACAGAAGTAAATAATAGAAGTCAGAACAGAAATAAATAGAAAACAGAATAACATGTGAAAAAAAAAGGTCAGCATCACTGATCATTAGAGAAATGCAAATCAAAACCACAGTGGGATACCATCGCATGCCAGTCAGAATGGGAATGATTAAAAAGTCAAGAAACAACAGATGATGGCAAGGTTGTGGAGAAATAGACATGCTTTTACACTGTTGATGGAAATGTAAATTAGTTCAACCATTGTGGAAGATGGTGTGGCAATTCCTCAGGGATTTAGAATCAGAAATACCATTTGACCCAACAATCCCATCACTAAGTATATACCCAAAGGGATATAGATCATTCTATTACAAAGATACATGCATGCGTATGTTGATTGCAGCACTATTCACAATAGCAAAGACATGAAATCAACCCAAATGCCCTTCAAAAATAGACTGGATAAAGAAAATGTGGTCCATACACACCATGGAATACTATGCAGCTGTAAAAAGGGATGAGATCATGTCCTTTGCAGGAATATGGATGGAGCTGGAAGCCATTATCCTCAGCAAACTAATGTAGGAACAGAAAACCAAATGCCACATGTTCTCATTTATAAGTGATAGCTGAACAATGAGAACACATGGACACAGGGAGGGAAACAACACACACTGGGGCCTGTCAGGAGGTGGGGTGGGGGCAGGGAAAGCATTAGGTAAAATAGCTGATGCATGCAGGGCTTAATCCTAGATGATGGATTGACAGGTGCAGCAAACCACCATGGCACATGTCAACTTATGTAACAAACCTGCACATGCTGCACATGTACCCAGGAACTTAAAATAAAAATAAAAATTAATAAAGAGAAAAGAAAACCATAGAAATAATCAATAAGATTAAGAGTTGGCTTTTTGAAAAATAAACAAAATGGATCGAACTTTAGGTCGTCTGACTAAGAAAAAAGGAGCAAAGTCTCCATTAAATAACATAAAAAATGAAAATGCAGAAATTGCTATAGATACCTAAGAAATTTAAAAAGTTTATAAAGGACTATTATGAACAATTATATGCCAACTAATTGAATAAACTAGAGAAAGTAGATGAATATCTAGAAAAATACAACTTACCAAAATTTAGTCAGGACAAAATAGAAAGCCAGAAAAGATATAAAGAGATGAAAAAGTAATCAGAACCTCTCCTCCCATCAATAAGAAAAATTCCAAGACCAGATGTGTTTACAGTAGAATGCTACAAAACATTCAAAAAATAATTACTAACAATAGTTTTTAAAACTTTTCCAAAAAATTGAGCTAGAAAAACACACTTTCAAATACATTTTGAGGTCAGCATCACCTTGATACCTCAGCCAGCCGAAGACATCACAGAAAACATAACTACCAGTAAATTTCTCCGATGAACATAGTTGTAAAAATCCTCAAGTAAACATTAGCAAGCTGAATCCAATAACACATCAAAAGTATTACACATCATGATCAAGTGGGATTTATCATTGGCATGCAAGACTGGTTTGACATATGCAAATCATTTATTATGAAAAAACACATTAGCAGAATTAATGATAAACACATATAATCATCTTAATTGACACAGAAATATTAAATTAAATTCCAAGATCCTTTCTTGACAAAAACTCTCAACAGTTATTATGTAAGAGAAAAGTTGCTCAATACAAACAAAGGCCATTTAAAAAAACCAGAGGTAACATTATAATCAGTGGAAACATACTGAAAACTTTTCCGTAAAAATCTAGTACAAAGCAAGGATGCCCACTCTTGACACTTCTGGTCAATATAGTACTGAAGTAATAGCACATGCAATCAGGCAAGTAAAATAAATAAAAGTGATCCAAATTAGAAAAGATAAAGTAAAATTATCTTTTTGCAAAGGACATGATCCTGTATGTAAAAAAAAACCCGCAAAGACTCCATATAAAAACTGTTAGAAGTAATAAAAGAATTCAGTAAAGTTGCAGGATACAAAATCATCATAAAAAATCAGTAGTATTTTCATACTCAAAGATGATCTAATTGAAATATAAATTTTTAAAATACCATTTACAGTAACATCCAAAAAATAAAATAAAATATCAAGAAATAAATTTATCCAATGAGTTGAAAGATCTATGTACTAAAAATTTCAGAAAATTGATGCAAAAAATTGAAGAAAACAAAAATAAATGGAATAATATCTCATATTCTTAGATTGGAAGAATTAATATTGTTAAAATGTCCACACTACCCAAAGCAATGTACAGATTTAATTCAATCTCTATCGAAATATCAATGGCATTTTTCACAGAAATTGAAAAAAAAACCTACAATTTTTGTGAAATCTTAAAGACCTCAAAGAGCCAAAACAAGTGTGGGAAAGAGAAACAAAGTTGGTGGCATAGCCCTTCCAGATTTAAAATTGTATTTTAAAGTTACAGTCATCAAAGCAGTATGGTACTCACATAAAAACAGAAACATAGACCAGTGGAATAGAATAGAGAGCCCAGAAAGAAATTCAAACATATACAGTCAACTAATTTTTGACAAACACCTTAAGATAATGCAATGGGAACGTAATAGTCTCTTCAATAAATGGCACCTGTAAAACTGGATTTCCACAGGCAGAAGAATGAAATTGGACCCTTTATTATACTAGTCACAAAAATCAATTTAAAACAGATAAAAGGCCTAAATATAAGACCAGAAATTATAACACTTCTGAAAGAAAACACAGAGAAAAAGCTCCTGGACATTGGCCTTGGTAATGATTTTTTGGATATTACAACAAAACCTCAAGCCAGAACAGCAAAAATTGCTGAATGGGACAACATCAAGCTAAAAAGCTTCTGCATAGCAAAGAAAATAATTAGCAAAATGAAATGGCAGCATAGGGCTGGAAAAATATTTGCAAACCATATATCAGATAAGGAATTTATATCCAAAATGTACACAGAACTCATGGAATTCAATACTAGAAACACAAACAACATGATTATAAAATGAATAAAAGACCTGAATAGATATTTCTTCAAAGAAGACATTAAAATGGGTAACAGGTATATGAAAAGCCACTCAACATCATTAATCATCTAGGAAATGCAAATCAAAACCACTATGAGATACAACCTCACATCTGTTAGGATGGCTATTATCAAAAAGTCAAAAGATAAATGATGGCAAGGGTGTGGAGAAGAGAGAACCGGAGAACCCTTGTGTACTGTTGGCAGGAAGTAGATTGGTACAACTGTTAAGGAAAACAGTGTGGAGGTTTCCAAAGTAATTAAAAGTAGGACTACCACAGACACAGTAATCCCTTTTCTGGAAATACACCCAAAATAAATGAAATCACCACCTACTAAACATCTATACTTCCATATTGATTGTGTCATTATTTACAATAGCCAAGATAGAGATACAACACAAATGTTCATTCAAAAACAAACTGATAAACTATGGTACCGGTATATTTGCATTTTATTTATCAATGTAGTCACAAAGTCCTGCCTAGGTTCAAGAAGGAGGAAAATATTCTCTACCACTTGATGATGAGTGGCAAGGTTGTAAAAGAGCATTTGAGACTGGAAACATTGCTGTGCCTATTTTTAGAAAACATGATCTGTCACAACAATAAAATGAGACATAACTATAGATAAAATAGAGATGTATTAGGTTGGTGCAACCTACCTAGTATATTAGGTTTTTACTTTTAATAATGAAAACGACAATTACTTTTGCATCAACCTAACAGAAAACCAAAGAAAATACTAAAATACAATGTCAT
Organism: Pan troglodytes; assembly: GCF_028858775.2. Taxonomy (NCBI): domain Eukaryota; kingdom Metazoa; phylum Chordata; class Mammalia; order Primates; family Hominidae; genus Pan; species Pan troglodytes. The sequence goes on from NC_072406.2 coordinate 68,350,200, forward strand.
TAAATTTGAAAACTGAAATGAAGTAATTTTCTATATTATTTACCAAAATTGATTTAACATATAAAACCTAGAGTAAACCAGTAACCATTAAATAAATTAAATCTGAAATCAAATTTTTCTCTTTGAGAAATACTGAGCCAGAATTTTGTGTTATTGTTTTACACTTTAGCATGAATATGATTTTTATTTAGATTTTTTTCTTTGAAAAACACAGGGAAAAATATAAAAAAGAAACTAAAAATTACCTATAATACCACCATTTATTGAGGTATTTACAATAAAACTGAAAACGCTACCGAGCTACATTTACTTATCAAATCCCATCCCTTAGAAGAACCACCATGAATCACTGGCTTACATTCTTTCAAAGTTCCCATTAGATTATCTTTGAAATCGTCAAGTTTGTCAGTTTTTTCTGCTACAAACAATTTCGTTCTCCTCCACAGTATTTTATTTTTTTCATACAAATACTTTACTTGTTCAGAGATGAGAGTCATAGCTGCCAGATGATTTTAAATCATAAAATTAAAATTGTAACATTACATAGTAAGTGTAATATTGGATGTTAAATGCATGCTCCCCAAAACTGTGGTTCTGTGAGCCAGAATCTTATAGATAATTTTTACCAAACTTTCAAAAGATAGCTAATCCTTACTTTACTCAAGTGAATTCAGAGGATAGAAAAAAATTACTCAATCCTTTTAAAAGGCTACTCTAACCTTTATATCAAAGACAAAAATAACTATACCATATTATAAAATTACTGAAAATAATTAATAAAATATTATCAAATTGAATTTTGTAGGATTTATCCTTGGAATCCAAGGATGGTATTGAAAAAAATCCACCATGGTTAAGATATCAATAAAAAAGAAAAAAAAATGAGGAAACTGTGATAAATTATAGGTAATAAAATATTATTCCCTAAAAAAGAATAAGATTTTGCCACTTACTACAACATGGAGCGCCTGATGAATATTATGCTAAGTGAAATAAGCCAGACACAGAAAAAAATATATTACATGATCTCGTTTATATGTGGAATCTAAAAAAAAGTTAAAAGGATACAAAGTAGCAGATATATAGGAAGAACAAGTTTGGTGCTCTAATGTGTAACATTATGACTTTAGGTAATAAAATTGTATTGTATATGGGACTTATGCTAAAGGAATAGGTTTTAGCTGCTCTTTCCACAAAAGCAAAAACAAAAATGAGTAACTCTGAGGGGATGGATATGTTAATTAGCTTCACTCTATTAACCTTCTTACTGTCGATATGTATCCCATAACATCATGTTGTATACCTTAAATATACACAATAAAATTTATTGGAAAAAAAACTTACGATTTTTCTCAAACAGCCAAGAGAGAGTAATTTATACACACTCTATTATAATGTTGTTCATTAGTATTATTGATTTTAAATTTGGTAACTGAACTGTGATAATTATGGACTAATCAAAGGATCTTATTCAGTGATTAGGCCAAGTACCAAAGAGTTTATCTATTTTAATGGTTATTGATTAAGACATACATTTGTATATACGGTGAAAATTCAAAATTATGACTTTAGATTTTTTTTGGCCCCTGTGCCTTTTTGGTCTTGTATGAATACACAGTAGAGCTATTGGTAGATAATCTAATTAATCCGTCTCATACCTCAATATCTCACACACACACACACACACACACAAACACACATAATGCAAACAGCAGAGATTTATTTATTGAAAATTTCAGGTGTTCTCACATTGGAATTAATTAGCATTTTTAGGAGGAAATATGAGTTTCAATGGTATTTTATAATATTTAAACACTCTGTCAAAAGAGTCAAATCTCTCAAGTTTTGAATTGATGAGAATCAAGAATAAATATGTACTCTTATACCTCCATATATATACTCTACACTGCCTCTGCACAAAACTCCCAATTCAGATGTTGCAAACAACCAGTTGTTGAACTTAATACATTGAAGAAATGTGCATTAATTTATTTTAAACGCTATCCTATGTGTGAGTAGAAGAGTGTAAAGAAGGATATGAACAAGAAATCAGCAACCATTTGCCAGAAACTAGACCTTAAGTCAATGCACCTAAAACATTTAGTCTGGTTTCTATGTAACTGATATGTAAAGAAGAGGGAATAGGAAGAGAGCACAATGCTTCTACTCAAATTGTGGGCTCGCCAATGTTACAGAATAAGTCCTACTTCTCTTTTCTCCTCAGAGACAGACTTAAGAAAGAGTCAGCAGAGGTATTCAAAAGGGCTGACGTTTCTATTTCGGCCCCACAAAATCTATACAATCAACTGCTTCTCTTGTGTTGTATTTGAATGTCGCCTCAAAAATTCCTTTGTGATTTTGATCCCATTAGAATCCGTGTTTATTTTCTTGAAAGTAAATAAAATTTACATCAAATGGAATATCAGAATATTATTAATTTCACTGAATCAATCAACAAATTGATAATAATTTAATTTATTCCATTGTTACATGTCCTAGAAAGATTTTTAAAGGTCACGCTTACCACTTTATAAATGATATCTATGGTACCTGGTAAGAATAAGAAACATGTTTAAAGATCACTAGAGCTCAGGTTTTTAGACGTTTATTCTTGCAATATTTCTTTTTTTATTATTATTATTATACTTTAAGGTCTGGGGTAATGTGCACAATGTGCAGGTTTGCTACATAGGTTGATTGGTGCAGCAAATCAATATTCTTGCAATATTTCGAATGCACTATACTTTCTTACAGAATAAATGTTTAATTTCATAACTTGTTTATTTGACACCATAATTCAACCAAATCATATGACAAACAAAAAAATTTAGATTTGACAAAAGTGATCTTCAGCAAAGCCAAGAATGAATTTCCTCTACTGCTACATCATTACTTAGTAATAAAACTGAGCATTTTTCACTTATTTTAGGATTTTCCAGTATCTTGTTACGGAATACATGTGGGGCTCTTCTGTTATGCCAAAATGTTAAGGATAATTATTTTTCTCAGCATCTTAAAATTAATTGCCAGCAAACTTCATTTATTACCTCCTTCTAACCCTCACTAATTGTTTGGCCATGGAGAAAAATGCAACACAGCTGACAGATTGACACTGTAGTTGTAGAAGCATATGAAGATTCACATCTGGGAACTTTATGATTGTCAATAATTTCTTCCTCTAATCAACGTATATTTAACTTTCCACTAATGACATAATTACTGACTAAGTCTATTTGGGATATACAATAATTTAAGTCAGCTGCTAGACTTCTAGAAGCCTTCATTTTAGAAAATCACGTCAAGCCATGTTCTTGAATTAGTACAAAAAAAGACAATTGAAGTTGTATGTTATCTGGCTGATAACAAAGGTATTTCAGAAATTTAGAGCTATTTTGGGGGTATCTTTTTCACTTCAGAGGAATAAAAGAACATTGAAAATGCAGGGATGAAAGTTTTTCTACATATGTATGATTGTATTAAGCAAAGGTGAATAGAGAAGACATTTTAGAAACATAAGAAGATAAGTGCTAGATGCAATATCAGCAAAGTATCTTAGGATACTACAAACAGTCCACTAGGGCCAGATGAGAGTATAAGTTTTGAAGAGTAGGAAAAAATAGACTAAATACAGATTGCTTTCTTAGGTAGCATTAAGGAACGCTTATGAAATGCTTTTGAGCAGGGAAATAGTAAAGTCACTGATGCTCTACTAAGTAAAGTACTTACTAGCAAAATGACATGAAGTAGAGACATATCTTGAGACTAAAAATGATCATTATTAGGAGAAATAAATGTTATGTTTGATTCAGTATTTATCTTGCCCTTAATTATTTATTAAAGGAAAATTATGATGAAATACAAATATAAAGCTTCTATGAACTTTTTTTAAATTTGAAGTTGAGACACGCACATGAATGAAATAAAAAGCCCTTAAGTTTGTCTCCCAGTGGTTATTACCCAGATTTTCTTATTTATAGGTGTACATATTGATATAATTTTCTTCCTTGCTGAAAATAGATGGCTACTACCTTCCAAAAATGTGCCCTTTATTATTTTGACTTAAGAAGTTATAATACATTGTACCTTTTTATTTGTAATCATTGTATTACACATCAGATGTATACATTCTCTTTCAAAATGTAATATCTAAAGATGGTAAAAAATAACCAAAAAATGGGTTATTTGCTTGTTATATATTTTTAACCACTGAAAATATGATTTTTCAAACATTAATCATACTCCAAGATCATACTTTCAAAACAGGTTATTACAGAATAAAATCCAAAGTTAATTACAAATAAACACATCATGATCAAATGCTTTCTATTACTTTATTACTTCCAAGAAATAGATGAGGAAATATAAAATATGTTGTATATGATGTCTTACCTAACTTTTATAGACAATTTGAAGCTAAAAAGTTATTTTTGAGAATAAACATGGAGATGTCTTCAGTAATTCCAAAGGCGAGTGGCAGTTCAAATTTAAAGAGGACCTGGGACTTTTGATTGTCTAGGGCTTTTAGACACTAGAAAACCTATTCCGTATAAATTGGATTATAACAGGTTTGTGGCAAACCAAAACAAAAATAAGTCAAGAGGAATGTTTTCAAGATAAAGAGCTTATCCTTTAGGCTTTTGTTGTATGTGACTTCCCAGCATAACTTTTTGTGCCTCATTGAAGTTTTAATTTGCCTAAAGTAGTAACAAAAAGTGTATTACTTTTATTACTACCTTCCTTTTTATGGTGATGAAGATGTTTAATGATTCCTTGATTTAGTAATTGGAAGCATAATTTCATGTGAAATGTAAATTGCTACTCTCACATAAATATACATATATCAGATTTATCCAGGATTCATATCACTTCAGAGAAGAAAGAGACAGCACAGGGTAAACGAATGAGGAGAAATGGTAATTTACCAATCAATTAACTTGGGCACATTTTTTTCATACTTATGTGAGCTCATTTTATTCCATAAATAGTTTATCAGTAATGCATTTTCTTAATTCATTTTTGCAATGGAATATAATATAATTCCATTGTGGAAAATTTGGAAATCAAAAATAAGCACAAGGAAAAAAATAAAAATAATCTACCATGTTAACATTTAGATATATCCACTATAAAAATTGGTTTATTGCCAACTCACATATGTATGTGTATTTTGAAAGTAATTCCATCAGTATAAGGAGAAGAAAATAAAATCCCAAGATCTTTGGTGTCATGTGGTGGCACACATCAGAACAGGAAGAAGCTCTGTTTCACAAGAGAGGAAAAGAATTGGGAACTTTACAAGCCATCTGGAGGAAGGAGTGGTAAGTAAGTTTAGAGAGGGAAAGAAGAAAGAGAATTTCTTGGTAATATTTTAATGTTAATCTTATTGAAAATGAAAAGCAGGCTAACATTCAAAATAATGTCAACATGATGCCAAACAACATCGGGGGAAGGGAATCCTGGAGTCTGAGGTGGCCCTAAAAATGCATGCCCTCTGATAATGACTGACATTGTAGAGGGGGTACTTTGCACATGCCCATAGGTACATATTTGGTACTTCAGGTATATCCATCAACTATGTATTCCCAGTCTACCAAATTACTGACCTGAGATTATAAATATTGCAAAATTTTCTTTATTATGGTTTTACATCATTAATTGTGGAGAATTTTCCCTTTGCTTTACCACACCCCCATCTAATATTGAGTATTCTCCAATGTAGTATTTCAGGTACATTCTGGAGCAAGTCTACTTTAGCCTGTCTTGTTGCCCAAGTCTTTGCTCTTCTGTCAATAACTTCTGTCCTACAACTTCTCAGATGGCTATTTTGCGACAGAATTGTTTTCCAGTAAAGACCCTACTCCAGCCTCAGGTAGGGCACTCTCCCCTCAGAATTACAGAGAGCACGACTAAAAATGATAGTGATTGTTAACAAGATTAATTGAGAGTGTAGTACTGAGAAAGAAAATGCTCAAAGGAATTCAAAACTGTTACCTACACTGAGAGGCCTTGAAACCTAATAGGACTTCAGAGCACTTCTGTCATTAGGGTACTTCACCATTCTGAGTGCTTATAGCAACCCTCACAGATTGGATTCTCTTGGCAGTATAATACCTCAGAATCTAGGCCCAATCAAAATGTTCTGGAAAGAAATCTGTATGCTTATGTGTCCCAGAGTACTTGCCAATACAAATACATATTCCCCTCTGAGGCAACTCCCAACAGTATTTCTTTATCTCCCTGGATTAGAAGAAATAATTTTTTCTTAATAGTCTTAAACAGATTGACGTACAAGACATGGTCAATTTAGTTAGTCCAGACAACACTGGATATGCCAGTCTGGTGCCTCATGATATTTACTCCAATGTGACAAGGAGAAAAATGCGAGGCCCATATCTCCCTCTTATCCTAGGACAGTCTCAGCTTCAGAACTTCTGTAAAGACACACTTTGATGAGAATATTAACACAATCACACACACACAAATTCACATCACACGCACAATCTTCTAAGAATGAAGGAGAATTTACAGGCAAAATCCATGGAAAGGAAGCACAGAATGGGTGATAAAATTCTAAGTTTGCAAAGTCACAATTCTACTTATATATATTTATATAATGTGTTTTATTAAAGAGATGATACAAAACATACATTTTACATTTGTAATTTTCCCCACACAATTGAATTCACACAGATGTGTGTGGAAGAATTGGCATTATACTTTCATGATAAAAGAGGTTCAATTTCAAGGTGGGCTATCTCTAAGCAGAAAAAGTGATGCAACTTCTCATAAATTAATAATTAATAAATTACATTTTTTTTTGTTTTTCACTACCATGCATCACAATGCAAAAATTTCTTTGCCATTAAGTATTTTACCTTTAATGAATGTAGAGCACATGGGTCCTTTTATTCAGCATTTTCCATCCAGTTTAAACATTGTGAACAACTTCTTAATTTGTCCCAGTGATGCAAAACCAATTCTAAGTTAAGTCCCTAGCCTTACATTTGTTCTTTGTCAAATGATCAAGAAGGAATTAAGTGCTTTGGCTGAAGCTATCTTGCTGGTAGTGGAGCTTTATGTGTTGCAGTGGGAACTTTACAATGCCTGAGCCTTCATTTTTCTCCTGAATTGATAATTTCCTTTGGAGGGTAAGTCAACATCCCAGGTAAATGCCAATGGATGAACTGAATACAAATGATGTCATTGAGATAAAAATTACCCACTGAAATCTGGGCAAGCATAAGACCTAGTAATCAGAATTTGACTCTTGATAGTCATGCCCTGAAGCAATATGCTGGTATATTGTTTACAAATTGTGAATCACATTGCAATATAAAAACTTATAAAATATTATATATTCATTTTTGTCTTTTAAGAGATAAACATTGCATTATTCTGTAATTTAAATATGATCCATATAATAATATCTTGAAGATCTTTAAGCCTTTATGAAAACTCAAATATTTATTAAAGTTTTAAACATTTAATTCAGCATAATGTGTTATAAGAAAAAATAGAGCTCCTATTTTAACCCATAATCTAACATATATAGTTTATCGCTCACATTTAAATAAATTTCATCTGTTATTTATTATGCTTATTTTATGTAATATGCTAGGCTATCAGCTTAACATAATTTATTTTTTACTATGTTAACTTAGCCAAAATACGTATGCTGCTTGTAATATTGGACCAATCATTCTCTAACATGTCTGAGTTAATCAGTAAATAGACTGTAATTCAATTTTAATTTGAGACCTGGACATGTAATTTATCATTTGATATCCATTTATACTTCATTATCTAATCATTATATCCTATAAATGTGGCATTCTTCCCCCTGTTATATACCTGAAATATGATATTAAAAGACATATTTCTTTTATGGATAACAGTTACATGATATAAGTGCCTGTGCATGAGGGAGGCCCACTAAGTAAATTCATATAAAAAAGGTAATTTATCTAATCTTTTGTAACCATTTCAATTTACTTTCTTAAAATGAAAAATATTATATTGTAAACATGTACACACACATACACATAACACACTCACACAACTATGGTACAACTCAGTCCTAATATTAAAGAGATTATAGCTGTCATATCTTAACTTCGATAAACTGGTCATTATTGTGTAGGCAACTTCCAGTTCTGTGGAGAATTTCTACATGCATTGAGCAAGGAAGTAGATAAGAATTACACTTTTAGAAATACGTTTTTGTCCTATGAGGCTGGCATATAAACAACTAAAGAGGGATAATTAAGAAATTATCACACGAGTAGAAGTGTAGGAGGAAAGGTGGGGTCTGCTAGCACCTTAATGATAGAAAAAGAGAGCTACGAACTGTTATCCTTGCTATTTCTCCTCTTGAAACTCAAGCTAATGGATTGTAAAGGAAGCAGTGTAGAATGTTGGTTAAGTCAGTAGAGTCAATTTGCTGAGATACAAAACCTGGCTTCACCTTTCATGATGCGAGTGACCTTGAGACCTTTCCTTAATTTCTATTAGTCTAACTCTATGTCTTCCACTTTGAAAATGGAGATTAAAAAGTTATTTACTCTTAGGACTACTAAGATGACTATATAAATGCCTATTATTATATGTAAATAGCACAGCAACAGATGACAAAGCAGAAATTCCACTGGTCAAAATAAATAGGCAAGTAAGATTTGTTAAAATCTATTGCAATAGGGGAGAAAGGGCAGAATGGAGTCTGAACTTAACTCCACTGAAACAAATAGTGGGGTATATTTAAAAGCCTGAATCAGAAGGATCATAGGCCATCTGTATTTCCTAATTAGCTTCACCCAAAGGAAAAGTAAACTTCCTTTTAACGTTGTAACTGGATGTAGTTTGTACACCTTGAAGGCAGGAATCCACTGAAGTTTGGCCCTTACCCTCTCACAGAGACTGGGAAACAGGAGTGCTAGCTTTCTTAATGGTTACATTTCAGAAGGATCATTCACAGGTCCTTGAGAAAGACAGGTCTGAGTTGTAACATTAGCAAGAGGCATTTAAAAAGATTTATATCTCAAAGGAGCAGAGAAACAATTTACAAGTTTTCTATAGTAAATGCTCTAAGCAAAGGGACCTCATTGGTTAGACCAGCTATAAAAACAGAAGTGAAAGAGAGGTCAGGGCAGAAGCCTGTCTAAATCTTTAACATTTTTCTTAGCCAAGAGAATTGTTAAAGCTCTCTTGTTCACAAGTAATTAGTAGGCACCTGATAAATGTAGATCGTTATTATTGTTACTATTGTTAATACTAGGTGTTGTTGATATTAATACTGGTATCAATAATAAGAAAACGAGGCCTTTATGTGGCATATTATTTCTGGAATATAAATTGATTTATCAGATTTGTTTCTATCTATACACCTGAATCTTTTACAAGAAGGTCTCTTCTATCAGTCAAAGTTCTAAATTGTATTAATCCTTGAAAATGAAGCTTAACTACTACTATGTACTGGACTGCATTCCTTCAAAATTCCCATGTTAAACCAAAGGCTCCCAGTGTGATGTATTTAGTGATGGGCCACTTTGGGAGGTAATCTGGTGTAAATGAAAACATGCGATTGGAAATATTTTCACATGGGATTACTTCTCTTAGAAGAAGAGAAAGCAAACACATTGCTCACTTCATCTCTCTATGCCATATGAGTACATAGCAAGGAGGTGACAGTCTCCAGTCCAGGAAGAGGAAACATACCAAAACGAGATCATGCTGGCATCCTGATTTCTAATTTCCAGGCTTCAAAACAGTAATACAATAAATTTATGCTGTTTATGCCATACAGTCTGGTATATTTTTTTATGGCAGCTGAAGCAAACTAATACAACTACCAATTCTTGCAAAGCCTTTTCCAATCTTATCAAATATAAACCAAATACTATTAATGCTGTTAATGGCATTGTTATAAGAATCAGTAAAAACAACGGTAAAGACTAGCACTTACTAAGTACTTACTATGTCCATACCAGGCACTGTTTTAAGCACTTTGTAGCCACTCCTTATTTAATCCTTACAATAACTCCCAGCTCTATGTGATGAGTATTCTTATTATGTCCAAACTGCAATTTAGAAACAGAGGTACAAAGTAGTTTAGCAATATACTATGTGGAATGTTTTTATTCCTATAAATTTCCCGATGTTGATTGCCTTATATTATTACTGCTATGGACATATGTTTGCTACCCAAGCAGACTTTAAGCTACTAGAGGCTTATTTCCAGATATAATTTATTTTGAATATTTTCAATAGTTGACAATAGTATGACAAGACAACATAAATATGCATATCAAAATATTTGGAGATGACTCAGAGAATCTTAATGGAAAAGATTTAGGATTCAGAGAACTGTCACCAAAGGGCATACAGAGTAATGAAAAAACATCACCTGGTCAGTGTTGTTGCTCTTGATAAGGTTGTCAAATTTTACATGCTATATCTCCAGTTATTTGAAATTTTCTTGAGGCTATTAGAATAATAGAGAGAACCATAGTCCTATTCAAAGCAGTGCAAAATATACAAATTATTTAAAGGCATTTTGTAACTATTTTATTTTCAGATATGGCATTAAAGTGTAAAGACTCAGAAACAATCAAATGAAAATAGCACATTATTCAGTCAATGCATAATAAAAATATGAAAAAATGAAATTTAAAATATCCCTGAGAAAGACAAGAGAGGTGAATCTATTTACACAATAAACAGGCAGAATTTCTCAAAAAATTATTAAGATAAAATATTAATAATTGTTTATTTAAGAAGAAAGCAAACAATGGTGCTTAAATATCTGTGTGACTGAAAGGCACGCAGAAAACAATTTAACTATATAATACAATATACATTACCCAGAAGAATGATTAAAATGAAACAAATAGGCAATACTTGTCAAAGAAAAACATTAATGTGGAGAAATTGGGTCTTTCATATTGCTAGTGGAGATGTAAATTTGAGCAAACACTATGGAAAGCATTTAGCATAATCTACTGAAGCTGAGTTAAGACATATTCTATAAGGGGTATACACATACATTTACTTAAAATATGTATGATAATATTCCTATGAAATATTTATAGTGGCTCCTAGTAAGAAACAATCTAAAAGCTTATTCTTAGTAAAATAGTTAAATCTTCTCACACATTCATACAAATGAAATTTGACAAGTCTGTTTTCAAATATTGTAGATGTAGATATTTAAATTTAAATGTAGATATTTAAATTTAATTACATGTAGATATTTAAATTTAAAATATATAAAATTAAATGGAATTAAAACCTTAGTCAGCCAGTAGGACTAGCCACATTTCCAGGGCTCAATAGATATGAGAGGCTAGTGGCTAATATATTTGACAGTGCCACATAAAAAAATGTGTATTATTGCAAAACAGTTTATTGAATGGTGATGCTATATAGCACAGAAAATGAAAGCATTAATATGTTCTTTCAAAAAAATCTCACAAAAATAATGAGCTACAACATTTGAATTTAAAAAATGTATACTGTGTGATTATATTTATATTTAGAATACATAAAATAGGATTCTATTATTAAAAAGAGAGAATAAACTAGGCTTGATGGTACATTCCTGTAGTCCCAGCATCTTGGGAAGTTGAGGTTAGAGGATTGCTTGAGCCCAGGAGTTTGAGTCCAGCCTGGGCAATATAGCAAGACCCCATCTTTAAAGAGAAAAAACAAAGAAACAAGTCAAATGTGACATATAATATTATAAGTGAGGTTAGGACTTTTTTATATTTTAGGAGAGATTTTTGTCCAGAAGGGATATGAAAAAGTTCCTTGGGTAGTGATTGTAGTCTATTTTTCTTTTATATTTTAATAAACAGAAACAAGTAACTTAATATTTACCATCTAAACCAATTTTAAGTGTACAATTCAGCAGTATTAGATGTAGTCACATTATGAAACAGATCTCCAGAATTTTTTCATCTCTTATGTCTGAAACTCTATAGACATTAACGTCTTTTCTCCCTTACCCAAGGCCCTGGTAACTACAAATCTACTTTCTATTTCTACTAATTTGGCTAGTTTACATATCTCATATTAGGATAATTCTGCAGTATTTGTCTTTTTGCAACTGTCTTGTTTCATGTAACAAAATGTCTTCTTGGGTCATATCCATGTTGCAGTTTGTGAAAAGATTTCCTTTGTTTTTAATACTGTATAATATTTTGTTGTTTGTATATTTTACACCTTTTACTAATTCATTTTTAGATGGACATATGAGTTGCTTCTACCTCTTGACTATTGTGAATAATGGTGTAATAAACATGGATGTGCAAACACCCCTTGAAGACCTGTTTTAATTCTTTTGGATATAGAGCCAGAAGTGTAATCGCTGGTCATATAGCAATTCTATTTTTAATTTTTTGAAGAACTTCCATACTGTTTTTCATAGTGGTTGTAACACTGTACAATCCCATTTAACAGTGCACTACAGTTCCAACTTCTCCACATCTTCCTCAGCACTTGTTATATGGCTACCCAATGGTTATAATTTTTCTATGCAATCATTCCGCACTTTGCACTTCTCTAAAAAATCAATTGGCCACATGTACTAGGTCTTAAAAGTTATTTTATTAAATATTTCCTGGTGAAATGCTTTCATTATGAAATTATTTTTATTGTAAAAGTATTTCATAGGGTCTGCCAAATGTCACCATATTATAAATGCAATTTACTTTCAAAATGTATAGAAATAGGTAAGTAGGTAATGAGGTACATGGAGATGGAGACAGAGAGATACAGACAGAAATTAAATGTGAAAAACTGTTACTGATGAATCTACGTAGGTAGATGTTTACTGTACTATTCTGTTACTTGTTCATATGTTCAGAATTTGTCAAACTAAGTAGTTGAATAAAGAGAAAAGTAAAATGAAACAAAAATGCAAAAAAATACTATGGTGATTTCACATGTAACAATCACTAACTCTTTATAAAAAGAAGAAAATAAAATTAATTTGGTAAAAAACACAAAAATGTGGTTCATAAACTTGTTAGTGTTTTAAAATTTTGGAAATGTCGTGGGGAGATTACATTAAAAATATATATATTGACCATGTAGTCAAATGAACGTAGGTTAATATTGATTAAATATGTAAAACTTTTACATCCCAACTATTTGTTATATAGACATAAGTGTTGACTAATATTTATGTAAGCTATTTTTCTGAGAAGCAGGGACAATTTCTTATGCATCAATTTTTTGTAATAAGATACATAATTTTAAAGCATTTTGGTTATTATTTGTGTTCATATAAGATATATTAAATCTACATTCAAGGTTTTTTTTGGCAAAAAGCATCAACATTGAAAACAGGCTATGGCTATTAAATGAATTATACTTTCACAAGAGCAGAAAAGACAGTTTAAAATTTGTTTTACAAACACAGCTGGGTTGTCTTTTCTTTCATCAAAGTTAAGTTACAGATCATACCAGAGTTAAAAATAAATTGTTTCCTAGTTCCCTATAGATTTTCAAAGAGCTTAAATAATGACCTGAATCTTAATGACTTCCAAATTTGGCATATCTGTGTATACAAAGAATAAACTATGTTTTCCTTTTTGATTATGTCTTTCTATAGTATATTGGTACTAAAATTTTAAGAAAAAATAAAAATTGTCATTTTATTGTTCCATCAGAGAACAGTGATGATTCGGTTTGGCTCTGTGTCCCCACCCAAATCTCATTTTGAGTAATCAGATAATTCCCATGTGTTGTGAGAGGGACCCAGTGGGAGATAAGTTGAATCATGAGGGCAGTTTTCCCCATACTGTTCTCATGTAGTGAATAAGTCTCACGAGATCTCATGGGTTCATCAGGGTTTTCCACTTTTGCTTCCTCCTCATTTTTCTCTTGCTGCCGCCATGTAAGAAGTGCCTTTCACCACCAGTCGTGATTCTGAGGCCTCCACAGCCATGTGGAACCATAAATCCAATTAAACCTTTTATTCTTCCCAGTCTTGGGTATGTCTTTATCAGCAGCATGAAAACAGACTAATACAAGTGATATTTCCATTATCTATATTTTAAAAAAACCTACCAGCCAAACATCACAAATCTCTCTTATTTCATATTTCCAATGCTATGTGTTGAAGAACAATAGGAAGTTATAGGAAAACCTAAAATTGAATCATCATGATAAAAATACTAAGGAAATATAAAATGTAAAAACTTAGCTAATTTATTTGTTAATTATAATTATTTACTAGGATTTATCTAGTAATCCGAATATCTATATCTAAACACTATATTGAGTAGTCAAATGTTTATAAAGATATTGTCACTGTTATAGCCTGTCAATTTTGTGTACAATTTTTTTGGCGAATTTAACGTTCAACCACTTTTGTTAGCTTAGTACCAGAGTTGTCACGGGCATACAATAAATTATCATTCTGTTTAGGAAAAATATCAAAAACCAAATAAATTTATTAGAGAAATGAATGAGTGGAACAATTGGAGAAATAATATTTTTCTGTAGTCAGATAATGTTCTATATCTTTATCTTAAGTAAGTATTAAAAGATAGCTTTGTCCAGGGGCAAATTTGTGTTTCAAGAATGGAATGAATATGAACTTGACAAGAATAATTATAGTCTATATAAGAAAAGAGAGAAAAAGTACCAAAAATGCTAAGTACAGGCACAGTAATTATAGCTAGGATATATTTTGTACTGATGTCTTTAATATTCTACACAAGTTTAAGGCATTCTTTTATTTTCAAAGATTATACTTTAAGTTTGGATGATTAAATCTAAGAAGAATAGAAATAAATTGGAAGTTAATATTTTCAACAATAACTTAGTTTAGAGAACGAACACATTTATAGACCACGTAGTTTAAATGTGTTTTTTAAAAAGCTTTTGGAACAGTGGTACCAATATATAACTAAAATCACAAAAGCACTCTCATAGTATCTTAAAATATATTAAAAATTTTAAGTCATGGTATAGAAATACTCTGACATTTGATTGAATCAAAATGTCCCCATGGTCTTGATGTCCTTGTTTTTAGAGGAATAGTGTATAATATATGTAACATCATTTCCTAAAATGCTCTGATTTTTTTCAGTTAACAGATTTTATTTTTTGAGAAGGTTTAGATTCACAGTAAATTTGAACTGAAAATACAGAGAGTTCCCATGTGCCTCCTTTCCGTCTCACACAAACACAGCCCCATCCACTCAACATTCTGAATCACAGTGGAACATTGGTTATAATCTGTGAAGTTGTAGAGAAACATCATAATTACTGAAAAATCAAAGTTTACATAAGAGTTCACTCTTGCAGTTTTATAGTTCATGAGTTTTGACCAGTGTATAATGGCATGTATGCCCCATTATAGTATCATACAATTGTTTCATTGCCTTAAAAATCCTCTGTATTCTTCCTGTTTATTACTCGCTGACCACAGCCCCTGGCAATCACTGATCTTTTTACTGTCTCCACTGTTTTACCTTGCCCATAATGCCATATAGACGAAATCATACAGAATGTGGCCATTTCAAATTGGCTTTTTAAAATCATTTCAGGTTTCTCCATGTCTTTACATGGCTTAGTAATGATGCAGGAGTTTTGCTCCTTAGCTCAGTTAGGTCCAGGTTCTTGTCTCACAGTCAGAAAGAATTAGGCACGTGGATATCAAAGAGTGAGTAAAGTAGAATTTATTAAGCAAAAGGAAAGCTCTCAGCAAAAAGAAGGGCCCTGAAAGCAGGTTTCCAGTTGCCCCTTTCGCAGTTGAATACCAAGGCTTCTATGCAAAAGTCAATGAGGCTGGGCTCCTTATTTGTATATGGTGTGAATTCTTGGCAGCTCCACCCCCGTCCATCCACTGCGCATGCGGGCCCTTAGTCTGAACTCCACATTGATTTATTTCACTTACTGCGCATGCGTTAAGGAACGGGAATTTCCCACAGTGGTCATGTTTAGCCCCTGTGCAAGTTCCTTTATCTGCACAAAACATCTGGGATAAGCACCTTGTGGGGTAGGTTGGAGGTTCTCTGGGGACCTTAGTCTGCCTAAAGCAAGCTGGCTAAGTCCTTTCAGTAGCTCATTTCAAGTTCTGCATGGTATCCCATTACATGCATATACTACAGTTTATTCACCTGCTGAACATGTTGGTTACTTCCAAGTTTTGGCAATTATAAAAAAATGCTGCTATAATCATTCATGTGCAGATTTTTCTATGAACCTATTTCTAGCTCACTTCAATAAATACGGAAAAGCACAGCTGCTATATCAGATAAAGAGAGTAAGTTTAGTTTTGTAAAAAGCTTCCAAACTGTCTTACAAAGTGGCTATATCATTTTGCATTCCTACCAGAAATGAAAGATAGGTTTTTTATTCCAAATCCTTAATGCTTTCAGTATTTTGTATTTTTGGCATTCAAATAGGTATTGTGTGACTTCCTTTTCAAATACATTATAGTTAAATTTATATAATTGAGTAGAGAAGCAAATAATGCTGAGTATCTTGGATGTCATCTGAATTATTTGTGCCCAAAATATAGCATAGAAACACTTCAGCAAAATTTTCCTATCTCTCTCCTTTTAATTTCTGTGTGATCTAAGAAGTGGGTATTTATTATTGTTTTTTAGACCTGATTACCTGAAAAATGCTTAAAATGCAGATTCTAAGGCTCTGGATCCACAATAATTTGCTTTGGTAGTTGTAGACCTTGACTTCTAATAAACATCCCCAATGACCTAGAATAAGTGACCTATCTGTAGCTTTCATATATCTACATCATTCACTCTGTAGGTATGGCCTACAAATCCGGGAGGAAGTACAGTGACAAGAGCTGAGAGAGATAGAAAGAATATAAGGGAGATTGGTGAAGATTATCCTAAACAGGTGAAAGATGTAAACATTCTATACTCCTGGACAGTGAGGAAGTTTTAGGATTAGATTAGTAAACTTACAAATACTTTCTACTTCAGACATTCAGACTTGGGAAGAAAAAAACAAATCTTTCTGGTTTCTTCTAAAATGTCCAATTCCAAACAAACGGATTGAATTTAAGATAGGCACTCAACACCAATGTTCTTTGTAGTAATAATTATTGTATAACTGTCAACAAAAAGAGCCAAACTCTGTAAAATATTTGGAGATTTATTATGAGCCAAATATGAGTGACCAATGGCCCCTGACACAGCCTTCAGGAGATCCTGAGAACATGGGCCCAATGAAGTCCAGCTAAAACTTGGTTTTATACATTTTAGGGAGACATAAGACATCAATCAATACATGTAAGATGTACATTGGTTTGAGCCAGAAAGCTGGGACACTGAAAGTAGGGGCTTCCAGGTCATAGGTAGATTAAAATGTTTTCTGATTGGCAGTTGGCTGAAAGAGTTATGTTATTGTTGAAACACTCAGAATCAATAGAAAGGAATGTCTGGATTAAGATAAGAGGTTGTGAAGACCAAGGATTTATCATGCAGATGAAGCCTCCAGGTAGAAAGCTTCAGAGAATAGATTGTAAAGGTTTCTTATCAAACTTAAAGAGTTTGCTATATCTATTTTAAGTGTGTGTTCATGTTTATGCTAATCAGGTGGGCCTGAATTCCAAAAGAAAGGAGAGTATAATATAATGAGGCACGTCTGACCCCTCATTCCCATCATGGCCTGAACTGTTTTTCAGGTTAAGTTTGGAATGCCCCTGATAGACAGGAGGAGTCCATTCGGATGGTCAAGGGGCTTAAAATTTTATTTTTGGTTAACGTAACTCCTAAAAAGCAAGCATAATTAATCACAAGAGTAAAAGCATGGGCAAGTAAAACAAGTATGTCAAATACCATGGTATTAGAAATGTAAATGATAAAAAGAAAAAAAGTTTTATTGTTTTGTTTCTAGACTGTATTTTAATAATATATATCTTTGGGATATTAGTTTATGTTAACATGAAAACTTCTGGTGAAAAACAAGGAAAATGTAATGTAATTTCAACATTCTAAGGTAAAAACTATGTGTAATTTGTAGTAGTTCCTTAAAGCATATGTGTAAACAAACAGCAGGTTAGCTGCCCACTGCTTGTAGAGTCCAATTAATAAAAGCAAGTTCTGGTATAAAAAATCATTTATTTCCAAAGCTATCTTAGGGGAAGAAATACAGATATCCTGCCATACTGCTTCACTTTTGGAGCAGAAAGCAGACACTTTTAAAAGGCAGGGGAGGAAGTGAGTAAGGGCAGGGGTCCATGCTGGTTCTGGTGCCTTGTCTACGGGGTGGTCCAGCTGACAACTGCTGGTACCTTTGTGGGTGCGCTGTTATCTCTTGAGGCAACCCCACAATAAAGTTTTAACTTGGAGCACATATGTGTATGAACTTGCCCTGTAGGGAGAGTTGGGTGGAGGGGAGGTAAAAGGCTTTATTTGCATTTTTAAAGGGCTAAGTAGGGAATCAGGGGAACAAGAGAAGAGGAGACAGAGAAAAAATGAGCGTATTGACTACATGTAAATAGAAATACAGATGTTTACTTATCTATAACTACATGTATGCATATGTATAGTTAGTTGTGTAGAAAGAGAGAGAAGTAATTTTATCATATTACATAATATGAAAATGTCTTAGGAAGAAACCACCACCATTCTCTGATAAATTCACATTACAGTGGAAATAACGGCTCTAGGTTTCCTCAAGGCAGGCTGTGATCAGAAGAAATAGCTGCCCTTCATAATAAAGGGAAGAAAGCAAGGGAGCTCTAGGCTGTCAGGAAGAACGTGGGGTGGTAGAAAGGGAACATTAAAAACAGAACAGGTTGCTAAGAGGACATTTTTTACTAGTCTTGATTGGGGAGTTTTTTCAAGAGAAATTTTGTGTTTTGTAATTAGGTCAACACTGTTGACACCACAAATTCTGAATAATAAAATTTTATAAACCAGCAATAACTTTGAAATGACAAGTAAACTTTATGCTAGCAAATTGGGTATGAAGACACCAAGTTTTGTTTCCGACTAAGGCATTTTCTTCTTTGGAGAGTGTTTACTCTGTTCCTGGTTTTAAAAGACACACAAAGCAAGTCTTCTTATGTTATTAAACATTTAATTGAAATTTCTCCAACACTGACTCATGTAAATGTAACGTTGTCTTTGAAAGTCACCTGTTGGCCAATTTATCAAGCACTGTGTCCACATACTAAACTGTTGTCAGGCAATAAGTCCACCATTAATGTAATTTTGGAAACTATTATGCTTCTTCTTCTCCTCCTTCTTCTTCATTTTAGCTTTAACAAAGAGAAACTTGAATGAAAGTAAAAAGGTATGTTGAAGGGAATTCATGTGAGGGACAACTGCAAAATAAAACAAAAATTTGTTGGATTTGGAATATATCACAAGCAAGGAAGAAACCACTTAAAAAGTTTGAAAAGTATTTATAAGTCAGGAAGACTTATAAATTGATGCACTCCTTTTTCTACAAATTTTTTATGTTTAGAAGCAATAATTTTCATAAGTTCAAAGAAATAGCATACAATTAAGAATGTTTCCTTTGTAATCCAAAGAGAGCTTTTGAAAAACAATGAAAACTAGAACATTTAATTTAACAGTGAAAACTTTCTGGTTTTCATTTGATATATTTAACAATAAAATTTCAATTAAAGGTTTGATAACATAAGAATAATTGTTTTGTGTGTCTTTTGAAACCAGAGACAGCGTAGGCATCTCTCCAAAGCAGAATATGGATTAGTTGGAAACAAAAAATGGTGCCTCCATGTACAATTTATATGTATTTAAATACATTGATTTTCAATGTATTTATATATATTGAGTTTCTTGAGTTGAACAGAAATCTATTTAACATATCAACAGATGTCAGACATACATAGACACTGGATGTAGCTACAAATGAATTATGGCTTCTTACTCAATGCTGATTTAATGTACTGGTGTCCTGAATTGAATCATGAGGTAGCTGAAAAATGTTTTCTTGGTGTAAATAAATTTAGATATGCAGTGACAAACCCATTTCCTGAGTATTTCCCAGTAATTTCCCAGATTATCATGTATATTTAATGCACGAAAGTTGCTGTTTTTATTGAAGGGGAAAATGAATCCATATTTTCAAATTATAAAAGCAACTTAACAAATACATTTTTGTCATTACTTTTTTGAGGTTTTATTTATTTAACACTAAAAAATTGCTAGTTTTGAAGAGAAATTTTGTGTTCTGTAATTAGATCCACTCTGTTGACACTACAAATTTTGAATAATAAAATTTTATAAGCCAGCAATAACTTTGATGTGATGAGTAAATTTTATGCTAGTAAATTGTATATGAAGACATCATTTTTTATTTCTAACTAATGCATTTTCTGCTTTGGAGAGATGCCTACTCTGTCTCTGGTTTCAAAAGACACACAAAGTAATTATTTTTATGTTATTAAACCTTAATTGAAATTTTATTGTTAAATCAAATAAAAACAAGAAAGTTTTCATTGTCAAATTAAACTTTCTAATTTTCATTGTTTCTAAAACCTCTCTTTGGATTACAAAGAAAACATTCTTAATTGTATGCTCTTTCTTTGAACTTATGAAACTCATTGCTTCTAAATAAGGAAAATTTGTAGAAAAGGGAGAGTATAAACTTTGAAAATCCTAGGTATTGTAGCATTACCATTTATCAGGTCTGTGATGCAGGGCAATCCAATTTTGTGAGCAAAAATTATCTCACATGTAACTATGAAGGTTTTAGTTTCTAACTTGCTAGCATCAACATTTTGCTGCTGGTATCAACAAAGTTATTGTGAAAGTTTAAGTGCAATCCACATATCCACTAATAAAGAGTGATGATTATGATGAGCATGAAAATTGGTCAATTTGAATTGTACTGTCCAGCTGAAATGTTCAGGTAGTTTTATACCAGAAACACCATCTAGTTACCAAACAGATAAATCATATTAGAGAATTTTGTGTAGCCAAGTTTTTAAAAGTTAAATTGTAGGCTAGCAGTTTATATCTTGCTATGTTTATTACTAAACATTCTCAGGATATAAATATACATGAATTTTGAGCTCTGCCAGTAGCTAAGATTTGGATGTTAGTTATGTCAAAAACAGGATTATTTCTTAAACTATTTTTATTAGTTCAGAATGGATTCACTTGAATTTATGTGAGCAAGTGGTAATTATGTATCTTTTGAAATTAATCCGAAGCGTTATGTTTAAGTAAAAACATTTAGATAAAAACTGGATTTGTATTATTATAATGAAATGAAATCAAATACATTTTGCTCTGAGTACTTCAAATGCTTTTTCCCATTACAATTTTATTTCATGTTAATGTCAATTATGTCAATAGCTTTCCTTATCCCTGGTTATTTTCGTCCCACCATTGTATCATCACAAAGACCTTTGTAATGTACTTTTCAGTTGAATCTACCACCTTGGGCCGATTGAATTTTTTACATTTAGCTTTAGTAAAATGTCAACATTCGATAGGATTGTGATTAATGTTATTAATGTGTATGTTTCAAGAATATTTTACTAGACGTCTTCTACATTGATAGCTTGTTATTTATTTTTATAGGTTAGTATAGATGGAGCTGCCAGTCTAAATTAATTATTGGGTCAATTGGTATTAAATTAGTTTAAGAAAAAAGTTTTTCAGTTGTCATATGTCTCTCTAGGATTTGTCTGAAGTATATTATATTATAATAAAATGTTTAATACATAATTCAACCTGTGTTTATAGATTATGTGTAGTATTGATTGTTAAAGAAAAACGAATATTGCTAGGTATTACCTTGCCACACTATGTTTTGTTAAAGTTTCAAATTAATAACCAGTGATAAATTAGATGGAAAAATAATGAGAGAATTTTGATGACTATATGTTATGTGATTGGTCAATGACTATTATGCTTGGAAAAAATTCACATTAGTTATTTGGAACATATAAAGCATATTAACTTGTATTTAAAAGTAATAATTAAAAAATAATAATACTAAATAAATATTTAGTGAAGTAGCTCTCAATGTGTCTACCATTAACTTTTAGTGTGGTGGATTTTATCCTTTTTTGGAGGGGGGGCCACAACTCAAAGGAACAAACACATTTTATTTCTGTCTAGATGTATTTATGATACCAAACTGCAAACCTTTCATTGTACTATATATAGCTGTCTCATGTGCTGTATGCCATGTTTTATTTTGATTTTTTTTATTTTATTATAGTTCATGATTTTTAAAAATGCTATTTGGACTCACAGTTCATTTGTGCTATTATAACAGAATACAACAGACTGGGTAATTTACAAAATATGGAAATGTATTTCTCACAGCTCTGAGGGCTGAGAAGTCCAAGATTAAAATGCCAGCAGTTTCAGTTGTCTGGTAAGGGCTGCATCTTCTGGAGGGGAGGAATGCCTTGTCTTCATATGGCAGAAGAGCAGAAGACAGCAAACTCACATCTGCAAGCCCTTTTAATAGCATCATCAATCCATTCATGAGGGCTGTGCCTCAGCTCCCAACACTGTTGCACTGGAGATTAAATTTCCAACACAGATATTTTGAGGGACACATTCAGACTATAGCACTCACTAAATGAATGAATTAATTAATTAATTAATTTGTTTGTTTGTTTGTTTTTGAGACAGAGTTTCCCTCTGTCACCCATGCTGGTGCTATCTCTACTCACTGCAACCTCCGCGTCCCTGCCTCAAGTGATTCTCGTGCCTCAGCCTCCCGAATAGCTAGGATTACAGGCATGCGCCACCATGCCCTGCTAATATTTGTATTTTTAATACAGATGGGTTTTCGCAATGTTGGCCATGCTCAAACTCCTGGCCTCAAGTGATCCGCTAGCCTTGGCCTCCCAAAGTACTAGGATTACAGGTGTGAGTCACCATGCCCGGTCCAGACTATAGCATTCACTAAATTTAATTTTCAACTCACAAAAGGTCTTATGACATGCAATTCAAAATGCATTAAATTGGTAGCTTTTGGAATAAGTGTAAGGAGTTTTTTTAATGAAAGGATACACTAGAATGAAATTGAGATGAAAATAAAACAGTTATAAGAATGGACTATGCATAATTAGGATAGATATTGTTTTGTGAATTTTTGTTTCAGGTGTGTGTGTGTGTGTGTATGTTAGCATAAGCAAGGTTACATTTGGTTGTGGTTAGAAATGTGATTAATGTAACTGGAGAAAATAAAGAATCCTTAGGAAAGTACCCCATTGCCTTTCAAATGGCAATTTCCAGAAGTTTTTCAGTTCTGGTTCTGGTTATGTCAGTAACAGTGGGCAAGTTAGATTACTGTTCTGGACCTAGGTGTGTCCACAAGCATAAAATTTAAAGCGATGATTAATAGGATTAAGGGGATTTATATAATTATAAATTATAGAATTGAGTGTATGTGTGTATGTGTGTGTGTGTGTGTGTGTGTGTGTGTTTGCATGAATATACTCAGTCATGTATGTAAGTTAAGGGTTATATTGTAAAAGATATCTTAGAATTTTAATCATTGAACTTCTGTGACTGCAGTTGAACAAAATTAAATGATAGAGTTAATTGGCAAGTTACTCATACAATACTACTTATACTTTAAGAGTAAAGAAACAAAACAAATTCATATAGTGATAAACAATAATGCTGACGTCTACAAGTAGAATTTAAAATACTTTGTAGTGAAAGAGGTATCTTACTCTGAATTAGGTAGTATGGTCACAAAAGTATTAGAAAAGAGCCAGGAAATGGTTAGCCCTTAGTCCAAGCCAAAAAGTCCTTAAAATTCAAATTTATTGTTATGAAATGTTTTCTTATTATAGTTAAAGTTTATAGGGTAACTCATAATACCTCTAAAATTTGTTCTACTCTATAATATTGTGATTCCAAATAATTAATGTTTAGTTTAATTTTAACTATAAATGATATAGTAAAACCATTATTTGATTATTTATAAACATATGTCCCAAATTAAGCATTAATTAAATAAGTACACTGCATAAAAATATTTTTTAATCTGAAAATATGTACATGGATTTAATTTACATCATGTGTATTTTATTCCTAACAAAACTAATTCCTTTTAAATATCTTTTATAATATTTACATAGTGGCCAAATTTTTTATTCCAAAATCCAGAATATAATATGAAAAAATTAATTTTTGGATGAAACAAAATGGTAGCACAACAGCTGTTTTAAGGTTATCATCCCTTCATACAGGTTATCAAGAGAGTTAACTGAAGTGATGGTTTTGTTTCTCACCTCCTTCTATGTGTAGGAGAGAACATAAATCTCACATCACCCATTCAGGCTTCTGTCTAACCTTCATACAGCTCTATCAAGACAACTCTGGTAATAAATATCTGACAACCTAAATGGAGGGAGATGTTGCAGGACCTGTCCTACCTGGAACAGAAGCACAACTTTATCAGAATACCTTTTCTTAAGTCTCAGACATTTTTTTTTTTTCTTTTTTTCTTTTTTTTTTTTGAGACGGAGTCTCGCTCTGTCGCCCAGGCTGGAGTGCAGTGGCGCGATTTTGGCTCACTGCAAGCTCCACCTCCCGGGTTCACGCCATTCTCCTGCCTCAGCCTCCCTAGTAGCTGGGACTGCAGGCGCCCGCCACCACGCCGGCTAATTTTTCGTATTTTTAGTAGAGACCAGGTTTCACCGTGTTAGCCAGGATGGTCTCCATCTCCTGACCTCGTGATCCGCCCGCCTCGGCCTCCCTAATTGCTGGGATTACAGGCGTGAGCCACTGCGCCTGGCCAAGTCTCAGACAGTTTTTAGTTTAATTTCACTGAAGCAGTCTATGAAAGTTGACAAGCAAAAGCTAATTGATTTGCTATGTCTGCTAACTGCTTTACTAGTATCAGCACCAAAGCCCCAATATTTATTCAGTTTTGCCTTCCATATTTGTCACACTTTAATGATTTATTGTCACATTCGCCTGTACTTAATAGTGTCATTTACATGCTCCCAATAAAATATTTTCTAGATTCATCTGTCCCATACAAAAATGTAGTTGAAAGGCATGGGCTGAAAGTCTGGTAACTTAAGTTTGAACTCTGGCTTCCTAAATTTCTTGTAACCCTCCTTAATGAAGGGAAGCTATAATGAAGTTATAGCTTCATGTGTACATTTATTTAACTAATACCTGTTCAGTGTCTCTTATGCCACAACGAGGTTTTTAGGGGATACAACGATGAACAAAGTTCTAGACCTCCTGAACTTACAGGTGACCCTTAAAGCAGATTTGAAGGGAGTGGGTCCACTTATTCCTCATACACAGATTTTCTTCTGCCTCTTCCAGTCCTGAGACACTAAGACCAAACCCTCCTCTTCCCCATCCTCCTCAGACTCAATGTGAAGATGATGAGGATAAAGACCATTATCATGGCCCATTTCCACTTAATAATAGTAAATACACTTTCTCTTCCTCATGATTTTCTTAATACCATTTTCTTTTTAAATTCATTATTAACTCTTTTTTTTTCAACTTTTAGAATCAGTGCATACATGTGCAGGTTTGCCACAAAGGTATATTGCATGATGCTGAAGTTTGGAGTACAAATGAATCCATCACCCAGATAGTAAGCATAATAATCAGTAGGTAGTTTTTTCAACTCTTACTCCCCTCTCCCACTTCTTGTATTCCCTAGTGTCTACTGTTCCCATTTTTATGACCATGTGTACTCAATATTTAGCTTCCACTTATAAGTGAGAACATGCAGTATTTGGTTTTCTGTCTCTGAATTAGTTTGCTTAGGCTAATGGTTTCTAGCTTTATACATGTTGCTACAAAGAACATGATTTTATTATTTTTTATGGCTGTGTAGTATTTCATGGTGTATATATACTACATTTTCTTTATCCAATTCACTGCTGATGGGCACCTGTATTGATTCCATGCCTCTGCCACTGTGAATAGTGCTGCAAAATCAATCTACACAAATCAGTAACATTTATATACACCAATAATGTTCAAGCTAGGAGCCATGAAGAATGCAACCCCGTTTACAATAGTCACAAAAGGAATAAATACCTAAGAATATAGATAACCAAAAATGTTAAAGATGTCTACAATGAGAATTAAAAAATACTACTGAAAGAAATGAGATGATGCAAATGAATGGAAAAATACCCATGCTCATGGATTGGAAGAATTAACATCAGTCAAATAGCCATACTTCCCAAAGCAATTTAGAGATTCAATGCCATTCCTATCAAACTGCCAGTGTCATTCTCCACAAAATTAGAAAAAAAATTTCTAAAATTCGTATGGAACCAAAAAAGAACCTAAATAGCCAAAGCAATCCTAAACAGAAAGCAGAAAGCCAGAAGTATCACGTTATCTAACTTCACAAAATACTACACAACTACTGCACCCAAAACAGCATGGTACTGGTAGAAAAGCAGACACATAGACCAATGGAACAGAATAGAGAAGCCAGAAATTAATAATATTTTATTTATGTATGTATTTATTTTGAGATGGAGTCTTGCATTGTTGACCGGGCTGGAGTTCAGTGGCATGAGCTCGGCTCACTGCAACCTCTGCCTCCTGGGTTCAAGTGATTCTCCTGCCTCAGCCTCCTGAGTAGCTGGGATTACAGGTGCCCGCCACCACTCCCAGCTAGTTTTTGTATTTTTAGCAGAGACAGGTTTTCACCATGTTGGCGGCTCTCGAACTCCTGACCTCGTGATTAGCTCGCCTTGGCCTCCCAAAGTGCTGGGATTCCAGGTGTGAGCCACCTCACCTGGCCAATATTTTATTTTCTCTAGCTTACTTTATTATAAGACTATAATGTATAATACATATAACATACAAAATATATGATAATTGATTTTTTATGTTATTAGTGAGGATTCTGGTCTCTTGCAGGTTATTATTAGTTAAGCTTTTAGGGAGTCAAAAGTCACATGCGTATGTTTGACTACGTGTGGAATGGGAGCCCCTAAGGCTTGTGTTGTTCAAGGGTCAACTATATATTTTAGAAAATGAAAAGATAATCAACAAGCAATTAATTAATATTATAACAGCTGGTGGCATTTTTCCCTTTGGAAAAAAAATATAGTAAAATGATGGAGAAGAAGAATCTGAAGTTGTTGTAAATTGAATGAACACTTCTAACATAGAATCAAAGTCAAATATTTTTACATCTGTCTTTTTCTTATGTTTCCTAACTCATATAGAAAGGGATTTTATTCATTTGATCTGTTAGGGTGTAGATTTCTGTACTGTGCTCTGTCTGTATTCATTCCATCTTAGGTGAGCTCTGATACTTATTTCTCTAAGCTTTAGAGTTTGTTGAAAGAAAAAGTTTACCTGGAATTAGTGATTTTTAAAAATTATCTACTATCAATTGCTGAAAGATTCTGTTTTTTTTCTATCATTCTTTTCTAAATGGCTTCTTCTCACATTTGAAAGGGTATTAACTAAACTGATGTTGATTCCTAGCATATAGATTATTTTCCCATTTGAAAGTGAAAAAAACCAAGATGCAAAAAAGAATAACAGTTAATAAGTGTAGGAACTCAAATTTGATTCACAATTTGTGTAAATCCAAAGCTTACCACAAATACACCACTTCACTACATAATCCTACCGAATCATTCTTCTTAGAGTCCACTAAATAGGTTTTTAAAAAATTGCTTATATATATTGTTGTCTTTTAAATAATCACAGTTCATATTTCTAATATGTTTGTGTGAAGGTTGTTGTAAAATAAATAATATTCCAGGCACAGGTGACCTTACAAAAGCAGTATTTTGAACTCTGTTTTTATATAGGTGTGCTTCAGTGGGTTTTATATAAGCCACTTGAGTGTAGTGATATTTTTCCAAATGTTTGAAAAACATCTGAAACTCCAGTTCAATCAGTACTTCAATAAATACGTAGCATTGACTAAGTCAACAAGTCTCAGTTACAGATCTCACTTTGACATTACCTATCCTTCTACCTTATTCCTTAAAACATGTTTTCCTTTACATTTGTCTTTTACTCATGAGAGTAAAGGGATTGAAATTTTAAAAGTGTGTGTGCATATACACATTTAACACAAAAAATGCTTGGTTGTCAATACATCTTTTAAAAATGATTTTATTTTCTCAATGAGATTTTATTGAAGAGAAATGTAGAGGGGAGGAATATTTATTTGTCTGCTAAAAGAACACAGAGCACTGGCATACGACCCGTTGACATAATCTGGTTGTTCAACTTGGGTAAAAACACTGCATTCAATCATTCAACATTCTCTATGACCTCCATTATCCAGTTTACTAGAACGTTGTAACTGTCTCCATTCAGCAATATATTGTAAAAAGTCTGGGAGGAATGAGTTAAATAAAAATTCATACAAACAAATGGAAACTTTTTTATGTTATAAACTGAGTTTAGAGAAGGGGATTATTTTGCATTTTCAAATTAAATTGACACAAATCAGAAATAAATTCTTAATAATTATTTCAATGATTAAGACAACTTTCTGCTCAGATGAAGCAGAGAGAGAGCTGAACCATTGAGAGGACTCCCTAGTTCCTTTTTTTCCCTGCGTTTGACATTTGCTTGCTGGTCAAGAATAAAAGATAAATCTGTAAGTGAGGCTATAGGGTTATTACCTCACAGGCCAAGTGATACATTTAGGCTCTGAAGCATCTCAATTTTTTCAGCCCCAGAGACTTGTATAGCTTACTTGACATTCTTCAGGGAGAAATGCCTCATAGATCCATGGATTCTTAGTTTATTTACTGTAAGTAATCCTTTGCCAGGGATATAGTGATAGGAGAATTTTATAGATAAATGTTCTTCCTGCTGAGAAATATCATTAGTATGTTTACCTAGAGGACCATTTGGCAAGAGGATTGGAACAGCTCCTACTCTTTTTCTTTCCCCCAAGTCATCCTCCCAGTAAAGATAGTGAATAGGTAACAAGCTAGTCACTTTAATTCTCTCCATTCCATGTATAATGAAGGAGAAAGATGGATATGATTATTGGCCCACATTTTTAAAAACAATATTCAAAGTTTTCTTTATTTAGTATTTGTTTATTGACTGAACAGCTAGGGTACTGGGAAAAATACATAAAACAATTATCATAAAGCATTAGACTGTAGGAAGCATAGGACTATGGTTTTTAAGCAAAGAGAAACACATGGTACGAGTTTTATGACCATTCCAGGGAGCTTCCTAGAGCCACATCAGGATAATAACAAAAGGAGAGGGATACCAAGAAGAGCACAGTGGTCTGTCTGGGTTAAGAAGAGAAATTAAATTCCATGAGGTTTATGGTTAAGTCTTTAATCCATTTGGAGTTGTTTAGTATACAGTGTGAGATAAGGTCCAATGTTATTCTTCTGAATGGGAATATCCATTTTTAGCAACATGATTTATTGAAGAGACTGCCCTTTCCCCGTGTAAAAAATAATTTCTGAGATTTCTATTCTCTTCTATTTCTATTTCTATCTATTCTATCTCTATTCTGTTCTGTTCTATCTGGGATTCTGTTCTATTAGCCTGCATGTCTGGTTGTATACAAATACCATGTTGTTTTGACTACAATAGCTTTGTAGTATACTCTGAAATCAGGTAGTGTGATGTCTTCAGCTTTGTCCCTTTTGCTTCAGATTGCTATGGTTATTCAAGTCTTTTTGTGATTCCATATAAATTTTAGAATTACTTTTACCAATTTCTGTGAAAATTGTTAGTGGAATATGATAGGGGTTACATATGATCTAACACTGTAAATCTACTAAAAGAAAACTAGGAGAAAAACTTCATGATATTGGTCTGGGCAATTGATATTTTGAATATGACCTTGTGAGAGCCAAGGTTCTTGGACCCCTAAAGGTTTATTGAAAATTACTGATATGAGGGAAATTGATTAATAGGAGAAAAGGGATATAAATTTAGTTAATGTGTACATACAGGAACCATCTTTTTAATGAGTTATAGAAATGTATATTTCATTTTGAGGTTACAGAAAGAATGGGGGCTTGGATCCTTAAAAACATGTTATGGGAGGAGGTAGAAGAGGAATTTTATTGAGGGGCAATAAATGGTTACTATGGAGAATGAATGGATCCATGGCTCTGAAAACAGACATCAACTGTTAATAGTTTTCTTTGGAGTTTAAATTATCCTTGGAGATATTCATTATATTTGTAAAAGAGTCTGTTTAGGTGTGAGGGTCACATTTTTGTCTTCTTCCCCTCCCCCCCCAAGAAGATAAAACAATTTTTCTTTTTGGTACATACGGATCTTAGACAGATAAAGGAATTTTAACTTCTATGGGAGAAAAGATGGGGGGTGTCAGAAAGACTTTGAAGTATTTTTAGTTCAGTATGTCAAAGTGCCATATTTGGGAGAATTGAATTCTGAACCCCAACAACCTCAAAATACAAGCAACAAAGAGAAGGTAGACAAATAGGTTTATATCAAACTAAAAATCTTGCACAGTAAAGGAAACAATTCTGTTGGTATATAGGTCTGTAGAAAAAGACAACCTGTGGAAAAAGAAAATAATTGCAAACCGTAATCTGATAAGAAATTAAAATCCAAAATATATAAGGAACTTAAGCAACTCAATAGCAAGAAAACAAACAATTAAAAAATTGACCAAGAATTTGAATAAGCATTTCTCAAAATAAGACATACAAATGACCTGGGAGTATATGAAAAACTGCTGAATTTCACTAATCATCAGGAAAATGAAAATTTAAACCACATATCACATCCCACTTGTTAGAATGGTTATTATCAAATAGATGAATGATAACAAGGGTGGCAAGGATGTGTAGAAAAGCGATCACTTGTACATTCTTGATGAGAATATAAGCTATTACAGCCATTATAGGAAACAGTGGGTTCCTCAAAATATCAAAAATAGAGCAACTATATGATAGAAGGATCATACTTCTGTCTATATAATCAAAAGAAATGAAATCAGTATGTCAAAGAGATATTTGTAATCTTATTGCTGACCACAGGTTCTTGGGATCTCAATGCAATAGAAATTGACATGAGATCAAAAGAGTTTTCCTAGACAGGGCTTTATTGGACCTTACACCTGGGCATGAGGGCAGGTAGCACAAAGGAGAATTTTCTGGCTGGCTCCGAGAGATAGTCAGGAGAGTAATTTTTAAGGGACTAAAGAGGAAAGGGAGTAACTTTTAAGAAAGTAGAGGTGGGGAACTTCTGGTAACTGCACAGTTTGGTTACATAGGTTTAAATGTGACACATTTCTGATCAGCATGTTAAACCTCCACCCTCAAATATGATTTGAGTATTATAATGAAGTTCAAGTGAAGGATTGATCATTCTTCTGATCTTGTATGCATTTGGGAGATAAGATTGTCTCCCTTGAGTAAGATTTATAGTGAGAGTTGTTTATTTTAGCTTCCTCAAGGTCTTGCAATCAGTAGGTATGACGGCTTGAGCAGGATTTGTAGTGCAAGATCTAGATGGTCTGGTTGAGGACCCCCACAGGGCTCTCCTCTCCACGAGCTTGCAATAGCAGGGCGGGGGGGTGTGAGTCCTATCCCTACTCTGTCTCACTCCTATATTTATTGAAGCATTATTCACAATAGCCAAGATATGGAATTAACTTAGGTGTCCATTGAAGAATGAATAGATAGAGAAAACATGATGTATATATGCAATGCAATATCATTTAGACATAAAAAATAAAATCATGTTATTTGCAACAACACGGATGAACCTGGAGGACATTATGTTAAGGAAATAAACCAGACACATAAATACAAATACCACATGATCTCACTTATGTGTAGAATATAAAAGACTTGAACTAATAGAAGCAGAGAGTAGTATGGTGAATACCAGGAGCTGGCAGCAGGTAAAGATTGGGGAGATGTTGGTCAAAGAATGCAAAGTTTCAGTTAGACAGAAAAAATAAGTTCAAGAGATCCATTGTACAATATAGTGACCATAGTCACTATTTTTTGTATTGAGGACTAAATTCTGATTTTTTATCTTGCCCAAATTCCTGTCTAAGGAGTCTGAGAAGTCATGCCCTACAAACCATAAGTTTTCATCAGATGGGTTTTATTTAACCCTATATACCATGACTTAACTTTCCAGCCTGACCCTGGCATAACATTATGAGACAAGGAAGAAAATCTAAATATTTTACCCCAATAACATCACATTTTGAAATGGTCCTGCAAGCTGACCTTTGTAGGGGGAAATTCACATCTGTAAAGAATCCCTATTAATATAGCTAGACCTTTCCTTCCAGGCCCCTTCAATTCTAAATAGATTGAGAGTCTAGCACCTTATAAAGGGTCTGAATAGGAAACATTTGCCATCTATTTTTTCTAAGGGCAGCCACTATGAGGCTTCAAAAGAACCTTGTCTCCATAATCTTCTATCTTAACCTGAACATTTCCTTTCTGTTGATCCCAGGTCCTTAGTCAAAACTCAACTGTGAAACAGAAAATGTGAAAATTTACCTATAGCCTGGAAGCCCCTGCTTCAAGTTGTTCTGCCTTTCAGGAACAAACCGATGTATGGTAAATGTATTTGGTTGATGTCTCATGTCTCTCTAAAATGTATAAAACCAAGCTGCACCCCAACCACCTTGGGCACATGTTTTCAGGACCTCCTGAGGGATGTGTCACAGGTCATGGTCACTGCTAATTGGCTCAGAATAAAGTTCTTTAATATTTTACAGAGTTTGAGTCTTTTCATCGACAGTATACTTGAAAATTGCCGAGAGTAGATTTTAAGTGTTCTCACTCCAAAAAGTAAGTATGTGAAATAACGAATATGTTATTGAGTTGATTTAGCCATTCCACAATATATGCATACTTCAAAACAACATACTGTACACAATAAGTTGTATAAATTTTGTTTTCTGTTTAAAAATTTTAAAAATAAAAGTAAATAAATGAATTAATGTAAGTAAGAACTGTAAGAGTTACATAAAGAGGAAAGAAACACAAAAAGTGACTCAACAGTCAAAGACAGGTTTACTTTGGAGAATAAACCTGAGCAGGGCTTCTGGCTGATTTCAGTCAGGAGCACTCCCTCTTACAGACTAAGATTATTTAAGGGTTCAGGAAGAGAGAGCTTATCACAGGCTTGGAATGTTTCTGTGTGGAGGAGAAGTTTTTTGCCAGGTTGGGATGTTTCTGGTAGGAAGGGAGGTTATCTTGGGGCTGACATCTCTTTGGCCAGAGGGGAGATTATCTTGGGGCTGGCATGTTTATGGTCAAGGAGAGGTTTATCTTAGGGTTGGAATGTTTCTGTTCAGAGATGTCATTTGTGGTTTATGGTCATGTTGACATTAACCATTAGGCTGATGCCCTTTGGTTTGGATTTAGGCAGTTTTTGATCAAGGAGAACTTTAAAATTGTGGTGCTTGTCCAAGATGGCAATGCTCCTGCTCTGTCAAGAACAAAAATTAATGAAATGAAAAGCAAAAAAATAAAAAATACATATTTTTTGTATATAAAATATCTTTTTTTATGTATGAATTTTATATATATGTGTGTGTGTGTACACACACACGTATAAATTCAGTGAGGCTGATGGGGCTGGAATTAGGTCACACCTGGAGATAAGGTAATATGCACTAAAATATTCTAAACATCAGAATAGGAGTCACCTTGAATTTTTTTTGAATCTCTAATCCATGCATGCACTCTAAGCTAATAGTAAGCTTTGTGTGCATAGGTTGTAACTCCATGATGCCAGAAAAAAAAGCAACTGGGGACTTCAAAATATTTGTGTGGATATATATTCTCATTTATCCTAGGTAAATACTTGGAGTACAATTACAGCAATATAGGGAAAGTGCTTGTTTACCCATCTCATAGAGGCTAATACCATTTAGAATGTCTCCAACCACCAGTATCTCACATTCCATCAACATTTGTATTTCCTTTTAACTTTAGACATTTGAATGGATGCTAAGTGGTTTTACATTGTGGTTTTAATTTGTTATTTCCCGATACTGATGAATAATGTTGAGCATCTTCTCATATATTTAATGGCCATTCACATATCTTCTTTGGGAAATATCTTTGAAACTGTTGTCAATTTTCTACTATTAATGTGTTTTATGTCTTTTTATTAAATGAATTGTAAGAGCTCTTATACTCTGAATGTAAGTACACACAAATAAAAAGAGAGAGATAGAAAGTATTTTCTCTGTATACATCGCCTTAATTTTTTTGTATCTGTGTCTTTCATAAAGCAATAGTACTTTTTAATTTTTGGAGGTAACTATTTATTATTTTTCATTTTACATTTTGTGCTTTCTTTTCCTCTATCTATAACCTAGTGCACAGTCCAAAAGAATCCTTCTTTTACTTTTCTGTAGCATTTTATTGTTTTCTCTTATAGATTTAGGCCTATAATTCATTTCAAGTTAATCCGTCACACTGAATGAGGTAATTGCTGAACATTAGTTCATCCATATGGATATAAAAATGTTCCAGCATAATTCAATGTGAAGATTATCATCTTTCCACTAAATTACTTTAGCATATTTGTTGAAAACTGATTGACAAAATTCACAGAAATTCAATATTTGGAAAGATAGAGTAATATGAATACTAGTTTCAGTTCCAGACTTAAATAGATTCGTGTCATTGCGAGTTATATTTTAAATTATTTGTTTTGTTTGTGTGTTTATTTAAAATTTTTCTGATACATATCATTGTTACAGAATAAAGCAGGTACTTCATGTGAAAACATCTCACTTACTAAACTTGGTGTATTTTAGGTTCCCAACAAATATTTCAAACATCATCCAATTTTATACATGAAAGCACAAACTTAAGATATTGACAGAGGCTTCTTATCAGCAATTGTGTTCATATTAAATTCACTCTTTTGCTGGAGACTGAATACATATGCTTTATTTTTCATCTGTCAACTCCTGAATCCTTCTGAAGCTCATTTCAGATTTCAAGATCCTCTCAATATAGTTTATCCTACATTTTGCTCTTACCTCAAACCTATGTAGAATTTTTACTGGAAAATAATAAGGTGTTATTTATCTTGGGGCTACTCTAACAAAGTACCATAGACTGAGTGGCTTGTAAAGAACAAAAACTTATTTCTGACAGATATCAGGGTGCCAATATGGTTGTGTTCTGATAAGATCCCTCTTCCAGGGTGCAGACTGCTGTTTTCTTCTGTATCCTCATATTATGGAATAAGAATAAGAGAGCTCTCTTTCATAAGGGCACTAATCTCATTCATGAGGGCTTCATCCTCAAGACCTAATTACCTCCCCAAAGCATCCTCTACTATAACATTGGAAGTTAGGAGTTTAACATATAAATTTTGGTGGGACACAAAAATCCAGTTCATTGCAATTAGAACCACAAACTACTATATATCTTCACACCTTTCATTATTCTTTATTTGTATTACACTACCTAAAGTTTTTTTCCCATCGCCAAATCCAATACATTTTGTAGCTTTCATTTTTCAAGAAGAAGCTCCAGTAACTTGTTCCCAATTGCAGTAACTCAGTGACTTTTCCTCCTTCTGAATACCTGTCATATTTTCTACCACTCACTTCATTAACCCAGGTTGGAACAGAGCTTTAGATGAAACATTGCATTTCCTCAATTATTACAATTTTTTTGTTTCCATTCTAACTCTGCAAGCTTGTTTAAGCTAACCCTTTGACTTACGGACACTAGAAAGTGGATGCCAATTTACTGGGGTGCAGTGATTCATATAGGAATCAGTTTAGTCACTTGCTTTTTTTCTTCCCTCTTTTATTCATTGATACTGCAAATGGTGCCCAACCACTAAATTATCCCCTTAAAATTTTTTTTAAAAATCTGGTCCCATTACAGATTCTAATCCTGAAATCTACTTATGGGGCTAACTGGGTCTTATTAAGTAAATCATTTTACTTTACTTTTCTGAGCATCAGCTCCTTCATCTATACAATGAGAAAGTTTTACCTATTTCTAGTAGTGTTTTCTTCATCAAAATAAAAGCTGAATCATTTTAAACTCTTAAAGTATTGAGTATATACAATATATAAGTCGATATGGGGCAGGAATCACTGAAAAAATATATATATTTTATTATTATACCTTAAGTTCTAGGATACATGTGCAGAAAGTGCAGCTTTGTTACATAGGTATACACGTGCCATGGTGGTTTGCTGCACCCATCAACCCATTATCTACATTAGGTATTTCTCCTAATGCTATCCCTCCCTAGCTCCCCACCCCCCGACAGGCCCCAGTGTGTGAATGTCCCCCTCCCTGTGTCCATGTGTTCTCTTTGATAAACTCCCACCTACGATTGAGAACATGCAGTGTTTGGTTTTCTGCTCCTGTGTTAGTTTGCTGAGAATTATGGGATCCAGCTTCATCCACGTCCCTGCAAAGGACATGAACTCATCCTCTTTTATGGCTGCATAGTATTTCTTGGTGTATATGTGCCACATTTTCTTTATCTAGTCTATCATTGATGGGCATTTGGGTTGGTTCCAAGTCTTTGCTATTGTGAATAGTGCTGGAATAAACATATGTGTGCATGTGTCTTTATAGTAGAATATTTTATAATCCTTTGGGTATATACCCACGCATTCTTTAAAGTAAAAAAGGTATCCTATTTTAAAAAATGGACTAGTTTAAGTCACTACAATTGCATATCTCTCCTGAAGGCAATAATCAGACTTCAGAGTGCCACAGAAATGCTTTCTGCATAATACCTCCAATTTTTTCATAAGAATATTAAACTACATGTATCTGAGGGTTATCACTTAATAAAAGTGAAATGCTTTATCACTTGACTAATGGCTTTCTTAAGTAAAACTGAATAGTCTGACAAATACTATTAGTGAACATTTACTGCTAGTACAGATTGGTGTGACTGTCCTGATTTTTGCTAAGGCTGTGGTGGTTTACCTAATATTGTTTTACACTATGAGTGAAAATGTCAACGGAGTAAAAAGGTGATAAGCATCTTCATATTATTTTTAAAATAGTTTTAATCTTTAAGACACCAAGAAAGGGTCTCAGGGATCCTCAGGGGTTGATATAGCCCACTTTGAAAACTGCAGCAGTAAATTATGAGGGATATCCCAAAGGATTATTACATGGCCCTCAAATTAGAACTTCGGTTGTCTCCCTAGTGTATAGACATTTTGTGGTATTCTCTGTTTGAAATAGAGAAAAAAATGCCAAAATTATAGCTGAAAACCAAGTTTTGATTAGATCACATAAATGAAGCACATCTTGAAATGCATCTGCAATTAATGTCACCACTCTTCGTCATTTTCCAAGTATCACCTAACTTCTGCCTAAATTAAACAAGTGAAATGGTATGCATTAAGACTCCTTTAATCTACATTTTCCAAATCTTTGGTAGTAGACCTAATCTCACTGATTCCACAGGGATGTGGTATACCTTTTGGTTTATAATTTTAATATTTAGGAAACAATCTAAGGCCCACCTTTGACTTTTTCTTCAATTTTAGTCCAGAATGCACAGATTTTTTTTTTTGCCAATGTTAGGATTCTGCTCCAAGTGTGCATTCAAGATCAGGAGAAACAATACCAGGCTGAAAGTCCTTTTCTGTTAATAATATTAAATGAGATATTAGCATGCTTCCCATCTACTTAAGTCCTAAACAATGTCATGAACAACTAGATGCCTCTAAAGATTTTTGTGGGTCAAATTATAGGATTATTTATTTGATGCTTTTACCTACTATGATGATGACACTTACCTTGTCTCTTGTGGCTAAGTGTTGCTACCACTCCAGAATCCAATCATCTCCATGGCACCCAGAAACCCATTTCAATAGCAGAGTCTCCTGACTTCATTCGTAATGGATATATGACATCTATTGCTGTTTTTTTTTTTTTCAAGGGTGCCAGAATTCCCTTCATTGATATCTTTCCCAGTGGCTTGGTGAAGTGGAAATAGCCATAGTTAAGAGACAGGTATAATAAACCAGTTCCAAAGTCCAGATATTCAATCCAAGGGATATGTTCTATAGCCAGGGCAGAGAGTTGTCATAATTCCTGACCTTATGCAGTTGAGGACTAGCTTCTCAGAGAAAGGGGCTTAGACAGAAGAAATCTCTTAAAGACCTCATGATGTGGAAATGTTTAGGAGCCTTCTCTCCTCATCTTATTACATGAGAAAGAAAGAAACTAACTTGTTTGAGCTTTTGTATTTTGATGTATTGGGGGTTATAAAGTTTAAGACTCAGCCCTGATTTAGTATAATGAAATGATACTGCTAAAGTTTGAATACTCTTTGGCCTCGATAAATATTTATACTTCCTATGATTCATGCTTATTTTCAAAGTTCATGTGCTTAGGTGTTTGAACATTGTAAATTATGTTTCTCATAGAACAAAGCCCTACTCGATGGGTTCTAGTTGTTTAGTCCTATTTTGGAAAAAGCCAATATTCTTGCCATTCCACTGCTCTAAATAATTGAAATAAATTGTGGCACAATTAATTTGCCCTTAGCAAAAGGTTTTAAAGACTACAATTGGTCACTAAGACAGCCAAATCATCTGCCTAGTTATGCTACAACATGTTTTGGTGGTTGCATGAAGATAATGGTCTCAGCTAAATCAATTTCAAGTGCAGACATAAAAATTATTGGCACTTTGAAAATTGATGCCATATTGAAATTTCTTTTGCATCCTCTCCTTAAAGTTCTAAATGTTTTCTAAATAAAATATGTTTTGTGTAACATAGTACATACTGCTTATGATCAATAACCTATTGTTCTATTGAAATTTATATATATAGCATTTTCTATTTTTTACTCCCATATTCATAATTCTGCTTACATTACCCATTCATTTATTCACTTAGAAAATATATATTATATTACTACAGTCAGTCTGCCATTTCATGAGATTCTTGGAGATATTATATTTAATAAGATACATACTAAAAATGCTACATTCAAACTTGTGTTACTAGCTAAAACCATCTCTGATGTTATAAGTCCCAACTTTCTCTCCACCAATCCCTTAAAGTTCATTTTATGGTATAATAAGAAGCAATAAGCTGCAGTGATAACAACATAGGCCTTGGAGGAAAAAACAAAAACAAAAACAAACAAACAAATGAAAAACCTTGGGTTAATATGATACCTACCATGTAAAAGCATTGACTGGAACTGGAATTATTATTTAAACCTTGTGATATTTGGTTTCCTATTGGTCAAATAAAGATGATGATACTTAGATTATACAGTTGTTCTAGGGATTTAAGTACAACACTTCTGATTCTTACAACCTTCTAACTACTGCTGTGTTGTAAATTCTCACCACATATTTTAGCAGGTTTATTATCTTCTGCTCACCCAGAGACAGGCACATCAGAATTTGGGTAAATAAAGTAACAAAGTTTATGTTACCTTTACCTACTTTTATTCTTTTTTTATTTTTTTTATTTTTTACCATAGGTGGGCATTAAGCAGGTTAGTCCACATGGCTATGGTGTAATACTTTCTCTGTCTTCAAGTCTATACAAATGCACTCTGCACACTATACGTAGCTGATTATTTACTAATTTATGACTTTCTAATTTTTTTCTTTTCCAATTTTGCTATCTTTTCAACAAACTCCAAGCAATTCCAAATAAAATAACATATTTTTTACTTTTGTAGTATTCTCTTGATATGGTTTGGCTCTTTGTCCCCACCCAAATCTTATCTTGAATTGTAATCCCCATGTGTGGAGGGAAGGACATGTAATCCCCACGTGTCAAGGGAGGGAGGTGATTGGATCATGAGGGTGGTTTCCCCCACGCTGTTCTCATGATAGTGAGTGCATTCTCACAAGATCTGATGGTTTTGTAAATGGTAGTTTTCCTGCAGTGATATACAGACTCTCCCTTACCTGCCACCATGTAAGACATGCCTGCTTCTGCTTCTGCCATGATTGTAAGTTTCCTGAGGCTTTCCCAGACATTTCGTACTGTGAGTCAATTAAATCTCTTTCCTTTATAAATTACCCAGTTTCAGGTATTTCTTTATAGCAGTGTGAAAACAGACTAATATGCTCTATATGAAAAGCAAAGTGATTTTATCTATATAGTATTTGCTCAATAATTATCTTGCAATATATTTTGGCAGGCATAATCTCTTGAAAGTAATTGAGTTGCAAGAAAAATAATACCTCTGTATTTTTCCGTGTTCTTTTTGTTATGATGTATTGAGGGCTGTGTTTAATTCTTCTTTTTAAAGAATACAAATCTTTTTAGAAAACCAAATAAAGTTATGTTTTTAAGTAATGGTAGTTACTCTTGTTTATTAAAAGGCACAATATCTGTAAATTTTGATAATTTACTGTAGATAATACATTCCTTTTGACATTTCAAAAATAAACTAGGCAATTTAGTGTCTTAAAGTATCAAAATATTGAAATTGAAAATCCCTGCAACATATAAAACAGTTTTGGTAATTTTATTCTTTCTTTTTCTTAATTTGAAAGTTCTATTTAAATAATGTATTTTAGTGCAAAATATGAACACATATGATTTTTTTCACATATCATTTTTATTCAGAGCTCCACTGTATTGACTTAACTGACATATAATTAGCAGGGCTCTTTTCTTTTCTTTTTTTTAT
The DNA here is from genome assembly GCF_028858775.2 of Pan troglodytes. Taxonomy (NCBI): domain Eukaryota; kingdom Metazoa; phylum Chordata; class Mammalia; order Primates; family Hominidae; genus Pan; species Pan troglodytes. The sequence goes on from NC_072406.2 coordinate 68,390,774, forward strand.
TATACTATAAGTTCTAGGGTACATGTGCACAACGTGCAGATTTGTTACATATGTATACATGTGCCATGTTGGTGTGCTGAACCTATTAACTCGTGATTTACATTAGGTATTTCTCCTAATGCTATCCCTCCCCCCTCCCCCCACCCCATGACAGACCCCAGTGTGTGATGTTCTCCTTCCTGTGTCCAAGTGTTCTCATTGTTCAATTCCCACCTATGAGTGAGAACATGCAGTGTTTGGTTTTTTGTCCTTGTGATAGTTTGCTGAGAATGATGGTTTCCAGCTTCATCCATGTCCCTACAAAGGACATGAACTCATCATTTTTTATGGCTGCATAGTATTCCATGGTGTATATGTGCCATATTTTCTTAGTCCAGTCTATCATTGATGGACATTTGGGTTGGTTCCAAGTCTTTGCTATTGTGAATAGTGCCACAATAAACATACGTGTGCATATGTCTTTATAGCAGCAAGCAGGACTCTTTTCTATAAGAGAAGCTCCTATTGACAGTAAGGTTAATATTAGAGATGCAAAATCAAACAAAAAAAGTTTTTTTCACAACCCATTTAATTAGCAAGAGGTTATGTAGATCCATTGTCTTGTAAACATTTAAAAATTTATTTACTTTCATCATCTAAAATTTAAATGTATAGTTTATAATATTTAGTATATTGATGATTAAAAGTCCTTGTGGATTTTAATTCTCAAAATCTCTGTAATCCTTCTTATAGTAAGAACTTTATTGGACATAATTAGTATTCTGCTTACAATACAGAGGACCTGCTAACCTCTTTAAGCCAGGTATGATAGAACACTGTACAGTTATATTTGAAGTTATCTCTGAGTAAAGACTCTAAATAATTTTCAACCAAATAGATGGTGAATAATACGAATCAGTAGCTCATAATAAACGGTCAACTTTCAAGGCAAATATATATTTCTTGAGTGCCTGCTTTGTGCAAAGTTGCATTTTAGATTGTAAAGCTGTTTCTACTAAAATGAAATAGAGTATATCTATAACGCTAAATCCAAAGGGGGATTCAAACAAAAGTGAACCAATGTGGTTATGCAAATATATGTGTTATGTTTGAAGATTAATTGTTGAGGAAGCAGTATTTGTGTCTATGTTTTTACTGTGAGAGTCAGAGTAACTTGTACAAATAAGATAATTTTAACTTGGCTTTCCAAAAATAAAAAAGGCATTCACAGGTAGAAAAGATAAAGCATACATTTTCTAACGGTAAAAGTAGCAAGTGGAAAGTTGTAGGGCTAGAACAATGAGCGGCGTGTTGAAAGAACAGAATCGCAACTGTGCCATAGGCTATGGAATGGGAAAATTATGAGAATGGAAGATGGTTTTAGCAAAATTATGAAAGACTGTGGATGTGAAGATAAAAGATACAGATTTTATTTGAGGAGGTTTTGCAGGTTTTTAAAAAAGGTGATTATATAATCTTAATTGAATTGTAAGAAGTTTGCATTACTGCTTGCAATGATGACACCCTGAAGACAAGGTGAGAGAAGTCAAGAAACTAAACTGGAAAACTGATGTGGAATAGAACATAATTTTTCTTTGGAAAGTAGGTCAAAAAGTGAACTGTATAGTTGAATATGTAATAAAAGACTTTTGGTTCCACTTTATTGTTTTTCTTTTCAACTTTATTTTAGGTTCAGGGGTATATATGCAGGTTTGTTACATAGATAAATTGCAGGTCACTGAGATTTGGGGTATGAATGATTCCATCACCCAGGTAGTGAGCACAGTGCTCAATAGGTAGCTTTTCAACCCTCACCCTCTTTCCATCCTCTCCCGTCTAGTAGTCCTTAGTGTCTATTGTTCCCATTGTTATGTCCATGTGAACTCAATGTTTAGCTCCCACTTACAAGTGAGAACATGCGGTATGTGGGCTTCTATCCTTGTGTTAATTCACTGAGGATAATAGCCTCCAGCTGCATCCATTTTGCTGCAAAGAATATGATTTTGTATGACTGCATAGTATTCCATGGTGTATGCGTATGACATTTTCTTCATCCACTTCACTGTTGATGGGGATCTAGATTGATTCCACATCTTTGCTATAACAAATAGTACTGCAGTGAACATATGAATGCATGCATTTTTTTACGATGATTTATTTTCTTTTGGGTATATAAAGAGTCGTGGGATTGCTGGGTCAAATGGTAATTCTGTTTTAAGTTATTTGAGAAATATCCAAACTGCTTTCCACAATGGCCAATTAGTTTACATTCCCAACAGCAGTATATAAGCATTCCCTTTTCTCTGCAATCTTGCCAACATCTGTTATTCTTTGGCTTTTTAAAAATAGCCAGTCTGACTGTTGTGAGATGCTATCATACTGTGGTTATAATTTTCATTTCTCTAATGATCAGTAGTGTTGACCATTTTTTTCATATATTTGGTGGCTGCATGTATGTCTTCTTTTGAGCAGTGTTTGTTCATGTCCTTCATCCATTTTAAAATGGGGTTGTTTTTTGTTTTTCGAATCGTTTAACTTATAGATTCTGGATATTAAACCTTTGTCAGTGTATAGTACACTTTCTCTTATTCTGTAGGTTGTCTGTTTATTTCATTGATAGTTTCTTTTGCTGTGCAGAAGCTCTTTAGTTTAATTAGGTTCCACTTATCAATTTTTGTTTTTGTTGCAATTGTTTCTGGGGATTTAGTCATAAATTCTTTGCCAAGGCTGATATCCAGAATGGTATTTTCCAGGTTTTCTTTTACAGTGTAGGTCTGAAATTTACTTCTTTAACTCATCTTGAGTAAATTTTTGTATATCGTGTAATGTAGGGGTCTAGCTTCAATCTTCTGCATATGGCAAGCTAGTTATCTCAGCACTATTTATTGAATACAGAGTCATTTGCCAATTGCTTATTTTTGTTGAATTTCTTGAAGGTCAAATGATCATAGTTGTGCAGCTTTATTTCTGGATTCTGTATTTTATTCCATTGGTATGTGTCTGTTTTTGTACCAATACCATGCTGTTTAGATACTGTACCTTTGAAGTATACTTTGAGGTCAGACAATGAGACACCTCTAGCTTTGTTCTTTTGCTTAGAATTGCTTTGGCTATTTAAACTCCCTTTTATTGGCATATGAACTTTAGAATCACTTTTTTTCTAATTCAGTGAAAAATGACATTGGTAGTTTGAAAGGAATAGCATTAAATTTGTAGATTGCTTTGGGCTTTATGGTCATTTTAATGATATTGATTCTTCCTGTCAATGAGCATGGAATAATTTTCCATTCATATGTATCATACATGAGTTCTTTCAACAATGTTTTGTAATTCTCCTCATAGAGATATTTCACCTCCTTGATTAGCTGTATTCCAAGGTATTCATGTGTGTGTGTGGCTATTGTATTAGGTTAGTGCAAAATTGCAGTTATTGTATCAGGTTAGTTCAAAAATTACTTTAAATGGCAAAAACTGCAATTACTTTTGCACCAACCTAATAAATGTGATTGCATTCTTGACATGACTCTCAGCTTGAATGCTATTGGTGTACAATAATGCTACTGATTTTTGATATTGATTTTGTATCCTGACACTTTACTGTAGTACTTTACCAGCTCTAGGGCCTTTTGACAGAGACTTTAGGCTTTTCTAGGAATAGAATCATACCTAGAAAATCAGTAAAATGACATAATTAAACTTCTTTTCCTATTTAAGTGCCTTTTATTTATTTCTCTTGCCTATGCTCTCCGACTAGGACTTCCAGTATAATGTTGAATAGGAGTGGTGAGAGTAGGCATCATTGTCTTGCTCCAGTTCTTAAGGGGAAAGTTTCCAGTTGATGCCCATTTTGTATAATGTTGACTGTGGGTTTGAAATAGATGGCTTTGTTATTTTGAGGTATGTTCCTTTGCTGCCTACTTTGCTAAGGCTTTTTATTTGGAAGGAATGCTGGATTTTATCAAGGGCCTTTTCTTCATCTATCGAGATGATTATATGGATTTTGTTTTTAGTACTGTTTATGTGGTGAAACCTTTGCCAGATTTTGGTATCAGAGTGATGCTTGCTTTGTATAATGAGTTAGAGAGGGCTTCTTCCACCTCTGTTTTTTGGAATAGTTTCAGTAGGCTTGGTACCAGATCTTCTTTATATATCTGGTAAAATTCAGCTGTGAATCCTTCTGGTCCCAGACTCTTTTTTTGGTAGTTTTTTTTTTTTTTTTTTTTTTGGATTCAATTTCAGAACTCAATATTGGTCAGTTCAGGGTTTTTATTTCTTCCTGACTCAGTCTTTGCAGGTGGTGTGTTTCCAGGAATTTACCAATTTTCTCTAGATTTTCTAGTTTGTGTACATAGAGATGTTCATAATAGTCTCTGAGAATCTTTTGTATTTCCTTTAGATTGGTTGCAATGTCACCTTTGTCATTTCTGATTGTGCTCCTTTGGATCTTCTCTCTTTTTTTATTTGTTAATCTAGATGTGGCCTATCAATACTCTTGTTTCCTTCAAAGAACCAGCTTTTGATTTTGTTGATCCTCTGTATGGATTTTTGGGTCTTAATATCATTCAGTTCTTCTCCGACTTTTGTTATTTCTTTGCTTCTGCTAGTGATATGGTTTGGGTGTGTCCCCACCCAAATCTTGTCTTGAATTCCCATGTGTTGTGGGAGGGATCTGGTGGGAGGTAATTGAATCATGGGGGCAGGTCTTTCCCATGCTGTTCTCGTGATAGTGAATAACTTTCATGAGACCTGGTAACCACTTATAAGAAGGCGTTTCCCTATACAAGCTTTCTTTCTGCCTACTGCTATCCATTTAAAATGTGAATTGCTCCTCCTTGCCTTCTTCCATGATTTTGAGGCCTCCCAAGCGATGTGAAATTGTGAGTCCGTTAAATCTCTTTTTCTTCCCAGTCTCAGGTATGTCTTTATCAGCAGCATGAAAACAGACTAATACAGCTAGCTTTGGGGTTAGTTTGTTCTTGCTTTTTTCTAATTACTCTAGGTGCAATATTATATTGTTAAATTAAGGTCTTTATAATGTCTTAATTTAGATGTTTAGCATTATAAACTTTTAACACTGATTTAGCTGTATCCCAGATATTTTATTGTGTTGTGTCTCTATTTTCATTTATTTCAAAGATTATTTAAAATTTCTGCCTTAATTTTATTGTTTACCCCAAAATCATTACAGAGCAAGTTTGTTAATTTCCATGTAATTGTGTGGTTTTCAGGGAGTTTCTTGGTATCGATTTCTATTTTTCTTCCAATTTGTGCTGAGACTATGGTTAGTATGATTTTGATTGTTTTAAATTTATTTGGACTTGCTTTATGGCCAAACATGTGGTTGAACTTACATACGTTCCATTTGCAGATGAGAAAAACATATATTCTGTGGTCGATGGATGGAGAGTCCTGTAAGAATCTATTAGGTCCAATTGGTCAAGTGCCAAATTTAAGTTTAGGATTTCTTTGTTAGTTTTCTGCCTCAATAATGTGGCTGTCATTGCCAGTGGGGTGTTGAAGTCCCTCACTCTTATTGTATGTCTGTCTAAGTCTTTTTGTAGGTCTAGAAGTACACACTTTATGAATCTTGGTGCTTCGATGTTAGGCACATAATATTTAGGATAGTTAAGTCATTTTGTTGGATCGAACCATTTACTATTATGTACTGCTGTTCTTGTCCTTGTCTAATGTTGTTGATTTAAAGTCTATTTTATCTGATATAAGAATAGTGATCCCAGCTTTCTTTTTTTCTGTTTGCATGACGGATCTCTCTCTAATCCTTTACTGTGAGTCTGTGGGTGTTATTACATGAGAGATGGGTCTCTTGAAGACAGCAGACTACAGTTATTGTTGTTTTTTTACCCAATTTGCCACTCTGTGCCTGTTAAGTGGGGTGTTAAGATCATTTACATTCAATGTTAATATTGATGTGTGAGGTTCTGTTCTATCATGAAGTTGTTAGCTGGTTGTTTTGTAGTTCCTATTGTGTAGTTGCTTTAAAGGGTCTGTGGGTGATGTACTTGGCCGTGGTTTTGTGGTATTCTTCTTTCATCTCCATGTTTATAATTCCCTTAAGGGTCTCTTGTATGCCTCATCTAGTGGTAATAAATTTCCTTCACAATTCTTTGTGTGAAGAAGTTTTTATTTTTCCTTTCCATATGAAGCTTAGTTTGGTGGGGTATACAATTCTTGGTTGGAGCTTCTTATCTGAGAATGCTAAACATAGGCCCACAGTCTCTTCTGGATTGAAGGGTTTCTTCTGAGGAGTACACTGTTAGCCCTAGGGAGTTCCCTTTGTAAGTGATCTGAGCTTTTAAGATTTTTTCTTTAGCCTTGACCTTAAACAGTCTAGAGACTATATGGCTTGGCGATGTTCATTTTGTGTTGTATCTTGCAGGTGTTTCTGGATTTCTTATATCTGAATGTCTACCTTTCTAGGAAGATTAGGAAAATTTTCTTGAACTATTCCTTCAAATATGTTTTCCAGATTGTTTACATTTTTCCTTCTCCTTCAAGAATGCTAATAATTAATAGGTTTGATTGCTTTACATAATCCCATATTTCTCGCAGATTTGTTCATTTTTGTAATTCTCTTTTAAAATTTTTGTTTGAATGGCTTAGTTCAACAGACTGGCCATCTAGCTCTGAAATTTGTTTTCTCCTTGGTCTAGTCTATTGACAAAGCTTTTAGTTGTATTTTGAAATTCTGCAAGTGAGTTTTTCAGTTCCAGTAGCTCTGATTGATTTCTTTTTAAAATGTTTACCTTTTCCTTTATTTCTTGGATTGCTTTACAGGTTTCTTTGTCTTAATTTTCAACCTTATCTTGGAGCTCATTGAGTTCTGTGATCCATGCGTTGAATTATCCATCTTTTATCTCTATACCTACATTTTGGCTTGGCATCATTGCCAGAGAGTTAGAGTGAGGCTTCGGTTGTCACACATTCTTATTTTTTATAGTGGCAGAACTCTTACGCTGCTTCTTTCTCATCTGGAGAGTGTTGCATTGGGTAGGGTATTTTGGCTTTGCTTCTGTAGTCCTCTGCACTTCTGGCAGCAGGTTTTGTATTGGGCTGTGTGGTCCAACCTATAGGCCAGTAGGTGATATTTGCAATAAGAGCCAACTGCTGCATAAGCAGGTATGTATGAACTTGATCATTGTTTACTGTGAGGTAATTTCTGTAGTTTCAGGTGAAGGGCTGAAGAGTGGGGTGTTCAATATCCTGTACTGTTGAGATGGCAGGACACAGCTAGGCAGAGCTGGAGCCCCTCACTTGCCCATGAATATCCCAATGGTGAGTGTAGGCACCTGCCATGATGAGGGTGGCTGGGTGAAATTCCTGGTGAAGTGCGCTGAGGAGGCTGCCGCAGCTCCCTGTCCTAGAAAGGCAGGAATGAAATCTGTTTCCCTATGGCACCCCTGTTCTAGGTCCCTTGACTCCTAGTTCAGATGCATACCAGAGTCTATCTCTGGGCTATAATATGGTTGAAACCAACAGGGAATGCCCGTTTTGTGACTCTTTATGGGAGTGGTTTCATGGCATAACCTCATCACTCAACCTGATATAGATACCTTTAAAGCTTGCCTGTTCTTCAATGTGGCAGGATCACCACTTCTTGTAAAGGGAAGGAGGGCTCCATCTTTGCACTCGTGTGAGCTTGCCAGTGAGTGTTGGTTGTCATGGTGTCAGCTGAGTGGGTTGGCCCAACCTCAGACCCTGAGGGAACAGGACAGGTGCTAACAGAGTAGGTTGTTCTCCAGTTCCCAGGCTTCTAAATGGCCTGCTGGACAGTGTGTATGAGTCCTGAGGGGGCTGGACTCGGGTCGGGTTAGCACAGAGTTCAGGTGTTAGCTGTTGTGAAGTTAGGAGGGGTGGACTGTTCCCTGGGTCACCAGCCAACCTTTCAGGCAGGGGCTGGGAGAACACTTAGGCAGTGGGATCCTATTTATCATAGTCTTGTGGGGGCTGGGTTTTCAGAAGGGCCCTGGGATGCAGGTGAAATGTTCAGGCAAGGGCAGGATGGTTGTGCTGTAAGCCTTTCATTGGAGAAGGTGGGATCCCTGAGCTGGCACAGTGGAGATTGTTGGCTGTGGGGTGCCTGGCACACTCACACTTCTCTTTCACTCAAATGATGCCCAGCTTTACTGTTGAGGGCATGCAAAAATGCCAAGCATTGTGTTACCCCTGAGAGTTTTGTTCCGTGGAAACACAGACACATGACCCACTGTAGTGTTCAGGTGGGGTGGGGTCATTGTGCTTGAAGCGCAAGCCATGGAGCCTTTACTGGTTGGGAGCAGTGGGGCTGTGGGGGGGTTGGCAGTCACAGTCTGCAGCCTGGGCGTTCCCTGGGGCAATGGAGGGCTGTGCCTGCCAGCACAGTTCAGGCAGGGGGAGGGTCATTGTGGTGCTAGAAGCCAAAGCTGGCTAGCCTTGCTTGGCTCAGAGCAGGGATTCACACTACCATCTGGGAGGTTTCCTAAGAAATGTCAAGCTGTACCCACTGGCAGAGTTCAAGCAGGAGTGGGGTCACTGCGCTGGACACCCAAGACGAGCTTCCTGGCAAAGAGAAGCACAGCAGTCTGTCTGCTCCTCAGCACCGTAATTGTGGCCTCTATCAGAGCTATGGCAGCTGGCACCTGGCTGCTCAGGAATCCCAGACTTGTGGGGATCCACTTGGGGGACTCTGACTCACTCACCCTCTCCCTGTTGTCAGGAGTTTCACCAGGCTCCACGCTGGTTACGGGTAGGTGGCTGCTGCCTGGCTTTGCTACTGACAACAGACAGCAGCAAAGTAGCTAACCCGACAGTAGCTAATCCGACCCAGGTCCAGCCCCCTCAGGACTCATATACACTGTCCATTGAATTGGGATTCACATTGGGTGAATCCCAATGTGGTCTCTTAGACAAACCACTTGAAGAATTACTATTTACTCTCCACTTTGTTTTCTCTCTGCAAGAGTGTTGCACACTAGCTGCTTCTAGTCAGCCATCTTGAACTTTGTTCTCCTTTATATCAAAGCAAGATCAAAAAGAAATGCCTTACTTATCTTCTCTCCTTTCCTACTCTGTCACCTGAAAAACACATTATTTACTCTTCTTTATCAAACATGTGTATACTGACAGTATAATTAGCCCCAAATGATCTTTCCCATTGATCCACCTGCCTGATTTCAATCAGGTAGCTTAGTACCAAGGAACACAATGTATGTCACCTTTAACCTGGGTGGGTCATTCTTAGTGTGATTCAGCATAGGTGACTAATCTTAATTCTGGACCACTGGAAATGTCCTGAAATAATAAACACTGGCATAGCATCTGTCTATGTCAAGTCCAACTGAATGTTTCTGCTTCTGCTATTTTGTGAATTACCACATATTAGTAACACATATTAATTTCAGTTAAATCTTATTAATATCTAGCATATGTACAACTACAAGTAATGATAATTTTATTTTCAAATAAAATTTGGAGAAAGGAGGTAATCTAATGACCAGTAGAATGTAGTTCTATTACTGTTTAATCGTAGGGACAAATGCCATCCTTGGAAATCTTTTTTACTATTATAGTTTGATTACATTATCTTATTTGATCATTATCAAGAAAAGATAATCACAATAAATATTATTATTCAGGAATAATTATGCAACAAACACTGAGTTAATAAACTATAATTATACTCATTTTGTAGTTAAATAACTTGAAACATGTAGAGATGTAATTATTACTAGAAATCACATTTCAGGAAAGTGGGAGAGTCACTCAGGAACCCTGTTCTTTCTCATACTGAATTCCAGACTTAGAGGCATTCTTTGATAGTGCATTTTAAATATTTTATTATTTCCATACTAATTTCTAAATCTCACAATGCTTTTCATTGCACTGTTCAGGCCGGTTTTACTAGCTGCCTTTCTATAAAAATAGTGTTAAATATTATCTCTATCTTGTGTTATCTCATTGTCAGAGGAATTTTGTAATCTTAGTATTAGTCTGCTTAAAAATACACCCAGTGTTGGTAATAAAGATAGTGACGATCTTAAAAGTAAAAGTTACCATTTACTGGTCAGTTAACACATGCTAGGGTCTATCTTAAATTGATTCCCATACAATTCAGAGCAGTTAAAATATATAGAGGCAGAAAGATGAATGACTGTGTAAGAATATGAAGAATTTCTCTCTGCCTGGAACAATTTCTTTCAAAACACCTGCAATGTGATTACAACTTATTCTTCAAGTTTCAACTTAGAATTTACTGCCCCATGTAGACTTTCAAGTCCCCATATCAATTCCTGACAATGCATGGCTATGTACCCCGACCTATATGTTCCCTTTTATCTTTTATCATAACACTATGAACTATGTAAGTATAGGAACTTGTTCATCACTGCATCCTATTTTTAGCAATAATGCTGTTTAATTTGAATAATAAATGAACTAATTATTGGAACTTAATTTCTCCCACCTCCACATTCTTTTGCATTTGAACTAGAAGGAATCTCTAGTTTAATCCTGGCAGGTGCTTTTGGTGGCTGAAAAAACATTCTCTGAGTCTGTCTATGATTTCAGGCCAAAAGTGGTAGACAGTTCTTACTTCCATTGACAAAGTCCTACCTAAACATAATGTGTTTGCATTTCTACTTTTTGGACCCTACACTTTCTCTAAAGTCTTAAAAATGATCAGCTCATGTAAAAGCACATCATGGAAATAAGGGAGAGTTAACTCCCATCAGAGCAACTAACAATTTAAACAGTAAGAATCTTCAGTTAATAACTCGACTTCTAACCTGTTCCACAGACAATTTCTGGCAGGCTTTCTGTAAGCTTCTCTGAAGTCCTGGAGTAATATTGCTTAATTCTAAATCAGTGCCTTTTATAAAATACCCTGATATTGGCTTTCTCTCCATTGTATTTCACATCCCACGCTTCTTCACTCTTGTTCTTTAGAAACAAATCCAAATAACCTGTACTCAATTCCTTGCTTCAAACTGAGACCTTCAGAAACTATAAAAATCTATTGATCACTAGATTTCTAGATTCATTCAGGTTTTTCCTCCAAAGACAACTTTTCCTCATTCCTCTCTGAACTTGAATCATTAGCCTGCTTTCTATTTTTAGATTGCTATGACATATAGCATGACAAGATGTAATACTAATATAGCAATGATAGATTCCATTTCTGTGTCTATTCTTCCCAGTCTTTCTGCAGTTCCTCTACTAATTTTAAGTTTACACAATGACTACCTCTTCATATTCAATCTCCTTGTAATGCTGTAGGTCTCAACTTACTCATTATACCATAGCCCTTATTCTAGATACTGAGATGAAATACCTAGAGACCAAGGAAAGGTTGAGTTGGAATTGCTTTGAATTGCAATGAATCTTAATTCAGAAGCATATTATTATTGTTATTTAAAAACATCTCTTACCTATTAATTTATCTTTATGTCCTTTTTCTTCTAATGCATCAAATATATATATTCTGATATATATATATTTACATTCTGTATGTTTATATGTTCATATTATATATGGGGATAAATATATATCCTCATTTCTTACCCTATTTTCGATTACTTATATCCCCATTATTATATGTAATACCCCCCTTCATCTCAAGGGTATGGAATCTTTGGCTTTAAAGTAGGAGAGTTTGGAAAAATACTGTCTTCTTATTTGGGGTAGTAAAAAGATGGAGAAAAAATAAGCTTAGAAAAATACATAATAAACATAAGAAAGGCAGAAAAACTCATCTCTAAAGAAATGGGGGGCTAGAAAATGAATAACTGTGAATTCTTCCAAGATGATTATTGCATTCAGGGGCTTCCTCTATGAAAAAGTATCAATTCCAGCAGGTTATTATGCCCTGGGATGTCACATTTCATTAACTATTTTTCAGCTTGTGTAAAAAATATTGTTTTTGTTTCTGTTCATGTACTGAATTGCAGTGAGTGAATTTCAAAGAATAAATCATTTGCTAAACTAGAATCAATCAATTTGATTATAATGCATTATGTTTTAAAAAATATCTTTGTATTTGAGTTGCTAAAATTTTTGTTTTGATATGTTCCTTCTATGGTCAAGACAATTAGTTTTCTTCCCTTTTTACTCTTAATATTTTAGTCAAACAATACTGACTTCATAAACTCAGTTGAAAAGCGTTGGTATTTTTTTAATAATGTGGAAGATTTGTGGTAAAATTGGTATTGATTTCACCTTAAATGGTGGAAGAATTTATGAGAAAAGATTAAAGTGGTAAAACATTTCTTTTTGGGAAGTTTTTTTTTATTCCCATTCTCTTTATAATAACTTTGCATGAGTAGTATTAAAAAGTTTTGTTTCATTTTTTAAATATAGGCATTAGTCCTGATCCTATGGGAAGTTACATAATAGTATATATTTAATAATATAGGCATACATATAAGATAACCTATATCTCTAGCACACATCTGGTCAATGTATCCTTTGTCAAAGTCTAGTGATATATTTCTACACAGATTCTGTTCTTACAATTTTTTCTAAGCTTATTCAGCTTTTTATTTGTTGTCCTCTTTTGGACATAGAAATCTCTCCTCAAGTATGAAGTCATTCTAAAACTTTTTCTTTCTGTTTATCCATAACAAATACGTCCATAAATTAACTGTCATTATGCCTACCACAAACAGGGTATCAATATTACCTGTCCACAATTTATGGTAAAGCTAAAATGATACACTTTCTTGAGAGCATTCATGAATTATCCTCAGTATCACATAAAGAATATTTACCCATTCTCACATTAATCTGTGACAGAATTCAATGGGAGAGAATTCTTGGAAAAAAGAGATTTTCAGAGAAGTAATTGTCATTGTAACTATGCCAGAGGGCATAAGAGATAATCATATCATTCGATCAGCAACTATAAAAGTGTGTGTGTGTGTGTGTGTGTATGTATATATTTCATTTGTATAGCAACTCATAAGGGTAAAGTGTATATACCTAATTGTAAAGAAACATGATATATTTTTGTTATTTTAGAACTGAGGCCTGTTAAGAGCATTTAGAGTGAAGCAATTACTGACATGGATTTGTTTGCAACATAAAAAATATGTTTTTTTTTAAAAAGGGAGAAATTCTCAAGGCTGTTTGTTGGAAAAAGTACATATTCACTCATGAATCAATGGAGTTAAATGAGTTTTAGTAAAAAAGACTTTGAGAATATATGGAATCTCAATCACAATATAAAAAATAAATGTTTTCTTCAAAAAATGAATTAATTTTAGTTAAGTGTCATACTTATATTCTTACATACTTTAAGGTCATATAATTTAGAATTCAAAATTTCAGACAGTTCTATTTTGAAATGGTGAGAGAAGTCACTACCTTCAATGAAAACCAGAGGAGGACAAACTTCTCTGAGTGCTGTGCTTTCTCTTCCTTCCCCCTTAATAACCAGAATCAGTTTAATAATATTTAAACTGAGTAAATCTTCCAGGAATGCTTTTCTTATTTATACATCTCTCCTATCAATTAGCTGACAAAAAGCAATACTGCTTCTGGAATTTCACAAGGGTAATACTATAAAACAAAATACTATAAAACAAAATGAGGGAAAGATTGGCTATTTTCTTTTCCCTTTTAATTTTACCTTTTCATTTATAATGTTTCCAATTTGATAACTTATGGAGTCTGTAAAATGGACCTGTGTGTAAGTCTTGATATTTCCTATTTGCCACAAGCTTTCTTCTTGAATGTAGTGTTTGTCCCTGTTTAATAGCATTTTAAATCATTTTTTTCTGGCAAAATAAACCTGTACATGTAGGGAAACAGATATAATTTTCATATTACCAGTTGGTGAACTGGGGAAATCGGTCCAGCTCAAGGTCATAGTAATTACAGTCAAAGCACACACATAAAAGAAGAATCTCCTACAAGTTGATTTTGAGAGGCTAATAAAGCATATATATAGTATTTTGTAAACTGCAAGACATGATACTTTAAATATTCTTATTATAATACTCATATTAAGAAACATTCTCAAATATAAATCATAGATGAATTGTTTCAAATAAAGTGAGTTTATGCCTCCATTTTATTTGTGTTATTTTATTTGTGCAAATAAAGAACTATGTTTACTTTCCTTTTGCTTATGTGCTTAAACAATTATAAGTTAGAGATTAATTTACAAATTAATCACAAACAAAATAACCAAAGCAGTAAAATTCTATCTAATTAACAATCTTAATTGAGTGTAATGGATTGCTTATATTACTGAGCTGGAAATAAATCACCGATTTTGTTTTTAAATTAGAAATATAATGTGCCAGGTTTTGTTCTATAATTAATGTTTTTTCCTCTTTTACTTCAATACTACTTATGTAGAGTTCACTGATTTACAATTTATGTTATACAATATGTACCTGAAAATATTAAGACTTTGTTTTCCTATTATAATCAGACCTCATATTTATCTAACACTCAACTAATGAACATTTGTCACTTTAAAGGTGTGTCATTTATTATAATGCCATCTTACTCTCTTAAATATAAGATTAACCCTGCAGTTTAATGAATTCTGAATTGAATAAACATGTAGTCCAATAATTGTTAGAATAGAAAAAATACTCCTGGCATATTTATTAAAACTTCTGGAGAGAATATTTCAGGAAATAATGTGCAAATAGGTGATTCAAATATATGGAGATATCTGTTGAAAATGGGCTATAATACTATCTCTTGCTTTGAATTCTGCTGCCTACACCAGAGTGTACTCTGTGACAACCCAGCTCCCCTGATTTTTTGTATTATTTAAATTACTGAAAGTCTTAGTTTGCAAAAAGCACTAGGTCATTTGGCTTTAACTTTACAAACATATGATTGTTAATACAGAAATATTAGTCATAAAAATTAGCAATCTTCAGTTGAACAACGTGGTACAGAACATGTTTTTTGGTGTTTATTAAATTACGAATTGAACACCACAAATTCAACAATCTTAGAGTGAATCAAGAGTCACAGGAGCATTTTTAAATATGCTGACAGTCCTCAAGTTGAAAAATTTTGCCATTCTGTCTCATAGCAGAAGAAATGGTTTATGAAACAATTTTGAGGAAAATAATCAACAGCCCTTTCTTGTTTTCATCACCATCATCATTATTATCATTTTTATCCTCACAGTTATTTTGAAATGTACTAACTTGATCTCTGCGTATGTATACTGTTCTTGAGAATTCTAATTTTCTAATTTCAGATGATGAAACTTTCTTTTCTTTGAATAATCAATTTCCCCTAATTGAATAAGTTAATTCAAATTATTTACTTCTGAATGTATATATTCTCCACAAATATTCTTATCATAATGATAATAATTATACGCACTTGAAAAGGGGCAATCAAAATATTACAAACTACTTTCAGAGTGGAAGATTAAAATATGATAGTTTCTACCTTTTCTTCACAAGGTAGGTACTTATAGAGGATTGCTTATTTTGATGAATTGGTTCCTGAAATACAATTATTTAGAAATAAATAAACATACATATTTTATAGAGAAAGTGTATCATGCAAACATAATGAAATCAAATGAGTTTTCTAAGAAAAAGAATACTGTCTGGCCATTGCTTTTTAAATCTAGTAAATATTTGTGTCCATTTTTTAAAGAAAAAGAAGAATAGCTGCAATTGAATATGAAGTTTACTGGTACAAGTATTTATAAAGAATAATTGTGAATAGACAATTGATCATACATATCTACTTGTGCTGTACTTTTAAAATAGTTATTACAGGAAAGTGTTTTTCAAGATGGTTGACCAGAGACATTGTATGCCAGTTCTCCTGAAAAAGGACATAATTTACCAGTGAATAATTGTAACCTAAATGTAATATTGAGGGGATAATGCTTGAGCATGTCAGAGAACTCACAGAAAGAAGCTGAGGCACAAAAAAAGGAGCAAGAGTTAAGCAGAGATTGAACCCCAGTGAAATTGAAGTCCCATGAAAAGGGTAGGTGGGGGTGTTTTTGGCTCCCCTCATTCCTGTGGCAGACTGCTGGTTCTGAAATGTTGGATAGTTGCTTTGCCCTTGTGAGTCCAAGTGCTGGTGAAGGTGGTAATTTGGTAACATCTTTAGGGTATACCAGGCTGCCTGGTCACACAGTGTCACTCTTCTTCCTTCTACACACAAGCTGTTGGGGTGGGCATGATACTTGATTTGCACTCGTTTTAAACCTCTTTCCTGACCAGGGAATCTCAGTCATGTGTCTCCTCATCACTGGATCTTCCGTGAATATTCTCCGGCACATGTTTCAACTGCAGTAGTCACGATGAGCCAGCAGGACCCAAGGCAGCTGTGGGATTCCTGGTGGTCTGACTCTTGGAACAGGCTACTCCTAGGGGAAGGAAGACTGCAGCCACCAAAGCAGCACCCTTGGGACAAAGAAAATGGAAGTGTGTGCTCTCCTGTGCCTCAGAGGCCCCTGCCTGTGAAAAGAAGGTGACTGTGACCCTTTCAGTGGAGACACAGGTGCTGTACTGGGCTCTGTGGAGAAGTATGGTTTGTCCCCAGCAGCCAGGTGGCACAGGTGCTTGCACACCGACATAGAGAGGGGGATTCCTCCTCTACACCCACCCACCTCTGCGATGCAGCCATGGCTGTATCCATGTGGGAAAGACATAAATGTGCCTATGGATGTCCATTCCATGGCTAATGGGGGACCTGAACCCCCACTGGCAGTGTGTTCACTAGGCCTGGGTTTGCACAAAGGGTGGAGTCCCTCCCTATTTCTCCATGGAGCAGCAGCATTTCTACAGCAGAGATCAGGTGAGACATAAGGTTGTCTGTTTCAGGCTGAGAGAAGAGATTCTGACCCAAGGTCATGTCAGTGGAGAGCTGCAAAACAGGTGATTTTTGTGACCATCAGCTACAATGCAGCCTGGGGACAAATGCCAGTATCTGTCTAAACTAAAAATCTGAGCCATGGGACGTGGTTGTGATAGGAAGGCAAATCACATTCCTGCTTGCCAAGGATGTGAAGCTGGTACGACCCCCTCCCCTCTCTGCAAAGACCTTGACGCAATGCACACTGAGCTCTCATTGCCACTCCCAGTAGGGCTGGTGCTTGTACTCATCATTGAGGTATCTGAGAGTGAGCTTGAGGGTCCATTTCTGCCCAGTTTTGCCCCAGCTACAGGGCTGAGCATTATATACAGGTCATCACCAGACATACTACAGAACAGCCCATCACCTGAGACAATGGAGAGCTCCCCACTGTAAACAACAATCAAGCACATACTCATCTGCTTCTGCCTCAGCCAGCTCTTACATATAAGCCTCACCTCCTGATGTGGAGGTTGAACTGCAAAACCTAATACAAAATCTGCTGAGAGAACCGCAGAGCACCCTCAGATGAGATGAGATTCCTGAGATCTCCACAATCCCAGTTCTACAGAAAATAGTAATCCTCCTAATATGCCCAGTACATCACTCCTACTAGCAACATTTTAGAAAGACACTGAACAAAGGCTATCTAACACCAAGGAACTCAGAGCCTTTGGCCTCCTGCAAGCACCAAGAATTAAAGTTACACACCATCAAAAAGATGCATGGCACTCACAGCTTAAATGAAGGGAAAAAGAATCCCATCCAAATGAAAGTAAATTCAAAAAGAAGTGACAGCTTCTAGAGATGAAGAGAAACCAGGGTAACCTTTTTGGCAGCCTGATAAAACAGGGTGTTCACAACACCTGTAAGGGATCTTACTGGCCTCTTAACAATGGAGCCTTACCAAAATGAAAATTCTTAAATGCCACATAAAGAATTCAAAATATGGATTGTAAGGAAGCTCAATGAGATTCAAGTAGAAGTTGAAAACTAGCACATGTACCCTAAAACTTAAAGTATAATAAAAATTTAAATAAATAAATAAATAAATAAATAAAATAAAAAAAAAGAAATCAGAAAAAAAGTCAGGCTATCAACAAAAAAATTACTAAAGAGATGTATATTTTTAAAAAAGAAATTCTGAAAATGAAAAATCACTGAAGAAATTACAAAATATAGCTGATAGCTCTAAAAATAGGTTTAACCAAGCAGAAGAAAGAATTTCAGAGCTTGAAGATCAGTCTATTGATTTAATCCAGTGAAAAAAAATAAAGAAAATGACTTTTTAAAAAATGATCAAAGCCTTTGAGAAATATAGGGTTATGTAAAGCATCAAAATGTAAGAGTAATGAGTATTTCTGAGGGAGAAGAAGGACAAGTAGAAAGTCTGAAAAACCTATTTGAGGGAATAATTGAGGAAAACTTCCCAAGTCTTCCTAGAGATTTAGGCACCCAGACAGAAGCTCAGTTTATAAGCCCTAAGTACAAGATATAGATTGGCAGAATGGATTAAAAAAACTAATCATATGTTGCTTGCAAACAATGCACCTAACTAGTAATTATAGACTCAAGGTAAAGGGGTTAAAAAATACATTTCATGCAAACAGAAACCAAAAGCGAGCACAAATTATCTATGCTGATTTAAAAACAAAAAAACAGACTTTAAATCAACAACAGTAAAAAAGACAAAGAATGCCATTATATAATGATAAAGGGGTCAATTCAATAAATAGACGTAAAAACTCAAGAAATACATATGTACCTAATACCAAAACACCCTAATTCATGAAACAAATACTACTAAATCTAAGAATGAAGATAGACATATTTTCATTGTGGAGGATGTCAACACCCACCTTACAGCATGAGATAGATTATTGAGGCAGAAAATCAACAAAGTAACACCAGACTTTATTGGACTCTAGACTAAATTGAACTAACAGACTTTTACCAAACATAGCAAACAACTGTAGAATATACATTGTTCTCATCAGTGTACAGAACATTCTTCAAAATAAACCATATGTTAGGCCACAAGAAAGTCTTAATACATTTTTAAAAATTGAAATCATGTCAAGTATCTTCTTGGACCACAGTAGAAAAACACATGTAGAAGTCAACATCAAGAAAAACACTAAAAATTATACAAATACATAGAAATTAAACAGCCTGCTCTTGAAGGATCTTTGGAACAACAAGAAAATTAATATGAAAATCAAAAACTTTTCTGAAATGCATCAAAATAGAGAAACAGCATACAAAAATCACTGGAGTACAGCAAAAGCAGTGCTAAGAGAAAAGATTAGAGTGATAAATGCCTAAATCAAAAAGAAAGAAATATCACAAATTAACGAACACCATACCTCAAAGGACTAGAAAAAAGGACAAATTAAGCTCAAAGCTAGCGGAAGAAAAATAACAAAGATCAGAGCAGAATTAAATTAAATGGAGACAAAAAAGGATCAATGAAACAGAAAGTTGATTTTTTTAAAGGATAAACAAAAAATTGAAGACCACTAGCTAGATTAACCAAGGAAAAAAGAGAGAGGATTTAAATAAGACTGATCAGAAATGAAAAAGGAGACATTACAACTAATATCATATAAACACAAAAGACCATCAAAGACTACTATGAGCATCTCTACACACACAAACTAGAAAACTCAGAGGAAAGTGTTAAACTCCTGGAAGCATACAACCTCTCAGGATAGAACCAGAAAGAAATAGAAATATTGAAAAGACCAATAATGAGCAGTGAAAGTGAATTGGTAACATAGAGTCTCCCAGCCAAAAAAAGCCCAGGACCAGGCAGATTCGTGGTGAAATCTATTGATACGAACTGTACAAGGAACAGGTACCAATTCTGCTGAAACTGTTTCAAAATATCAAGGAGAAAAGAATACTCTTAAGTCATTATATAAAGGCAGCATTATTCTGATACTAAAGTCAGGCGCGCGCGCACACACACACACACACACACACACACACACACACACACCCCTACAGGCCAATATCGTTAACGAACCTAGATGCAAATACCCTCAACAAAATACTAATGAACAACAGCATATTAAAAAATTAATACACTATGATCAAGTGAGTTTTATTCCATGGATGCAAGGATGGTCCAACATATGCAAATCAATGAATACGATTCACCACATAAACATAATTAAAAACCAAACTATGTAATCATCTCAATAGATGCAGAAAAAACATCTGATAAAATTCAGCATTGCTTCACAAAAAAACAAAACTCAAAAAACTATGCATAGAAAGAATCTACCTCAAAATAATAAAAGCCATATATGACAAACGTATAGGCAATGTCATATTAAAAGGGAAAAAGTTGAAAACATTCCCCTAAGAACTGGAGCAAGATAAGGATGGCCACTTTCACCATTCCTATTCATCAAAGTACTGGGAGTCTTTGTTACAGCAATCAGGCAAAAAAAAAAAAAAAAAAAAAAATTAAAAAACATCCAAACTGGAAAAGAGGAAGTCAAAATATCTCTGTTTGCTGATGACATACCCTTGTACCTAGAAAGCCCCAAAGACTCCTCCAAAAGTCTCATAGACTTGATAAATGATTTCAGCAAAATTTAAAGGCACAAAATCAACCTAGAAAAATCAGTAGCATTTCTATACTCCAATAACGATCAAGCTGAGAACCAAATCTAGACCTTAATCCCATTTCCAAAAGAAACCAAACCTAGAAATACATTTAATTATAGAGTTGAATGATTTCTACAAGGGCAAATACAAAACACTGTAGATGACACAAACAAATAGAATAGCATTCCATGTTCATAGATGGGAAGAATCAACACTATTAAAATTACCTTATTGGCCAAAACAATCTACAGATTCGATGCAATTCCCAGCCAGTCACTAATGCCATTGTACACAGAGTTTGAGAAAACAATCCTAAGTTTGTATTGAACTATAAAAATGCCCAAATAGCTTTGCAGTGCCATGGAGTATTACTCAGCCATTAAAAAAAGGAATAAAATCATGTGTTTTTCAACAACATGTATGGAACTGGAGACAATTATCCTGAGTGAAATAACTCAGAAACAGAAAGTTGAATATTGTGTGTTCTTACTTATAAGTGGAAGCCAAAGAATATGTACACATGGACATACAGAGTGGAATATTAGACACTGGAGATTCCAAAATATGGGAGAGTGAGAGTGAGGTAAGAAAGGAAAAATTACCCATTGAGTACAATCTACACTATTCCTGCCATGAGTACGCTAAAAGCCAAGACTTCACCACTATGGAGTATATCTATGTAACTAAACTGCACTTGAATCCCCTAAATCCATAAAAATAAAAATATATATTACAAGATTAACATATGAATTGAATTATGATATACCAATGATACTAAGGCAGAATAATACTGAGAAATGAAATAAAATTACAATTCAAAAAATCTATGCAAATAGTTTTTATATTCCTTAGGATAGTTGTAACATTACGAATATTTACAGAGGAGGGACTTCTTTGCATATTTTTGTCCATTATATAGAGGAAGAAATTGAGAGTCAAAGTTATCTCACCAAGGTAGGCGTTGAGTAACTTGGGACATAATTTTAGTTTTCTTTAGTATTTTTTAGTTGTTTCTTCCATTCAGTTGGACAAAATTTTCAACCAGTAGCTAGAAAATGGAATTAAAATATTATTTTCTTTTAAACACTACATCTATTTTAGCTATTTGACCATAATTATACTCGTAGCATGTACTTCCCAATTTCTTCATCTTAAAATGGGAATACAAAACTAACTCAGATAGTTGTAAAGATTGAAGGAGATAATATACATATACATTTATTGGAGAGTTTATCATGCAGTTAAAATTTATGAAAGGTAATAATAGTAGTAATGGTATTTTTATTTCAATTCTCATTCAATGACAAGCCTGCTTGTATTTCTTGTGCTTAATGTTTATGGTTTTAATTTATATTTTAAGAAAGTCTTAGGCAACTATATTAATAGACTTATAGAATGGTATTCATTCTAATGCAGAAATATTTTATTTGATTCTAGTTTTGCTTTGTTTGGTTTCCTGTTGTAGATATATCTTGTTAAATTTTAGACACATTGGGAAACTAGTGTAAAAATGTGGTTGTCAGCAAAAAATAAGATGAAGTTTTTTTTGAAGGATGGGAAGTGTTCATAGATGGGAAGAATCAACACTATTAAAATTACCTTATTGCCCCAAACAATCTATAGATTCGATGCAATTCCCAGCGAGTCACTAATGCTGTTGTACACAGAGTACATTAGGAGAGAATATGAAACACTGAAAAAATACAGGATTATTGATAATGGGAAGATTAAGATCAATAGGAAGATTAAGAATGCATGCTAGGAATGAAGTTTCCTGACTTGAAACCAAGTAAGTTTTTCTTCTGAAGCTCTGAGGTTGGGAACTTTGTCTACTCTGGGGTAATTGTCCTGGGTGGCCACAGGTGGATGGTTTTCCATGGTGAGCATCACAGTTCCTGGATGTAGATGGGTAGATCTGCTCGATGTGATTTTTCAAGCCATGATGTCCTTAAATTACACAACATGCTGTCTCAGATGTAATCAGGCAACGTGTTCCTAGATGTAGATGGGTAGATCTGCTCGATGTGATTTTTCAAGCCTTGATGACCTTAAATTACACAACACGCTATCTCGGATGTAATCAGGCAACGTGCCCAATCGCTGACTTGCATTGTCAGGTGACACTTTCTTAATGTTTTTGACAAGTTTGTGTTTTTCAGGAATTTGAAGATGACCTGAAGATATTTCTTCTTGCAGTTTACGGCTCTAAGAAATATGTAAGTCATGTGCTAATGTGTCCATAATTGGTTCCTTCCGGTGGGTTCTTGGTCTCGCTGACTTCAAGAATGAAGCCACGGACCCTCACGGTGAGTGTTGCAGTTCTTAAAGGTGGCACGTCTGGTGTTGTTTGTTCCTCCCAGTGGGTTTGTGGTCTCACTGGCTTCAGGAATGAAGCTGCAGACCCTCGCAGTAATTGTTACCGCTCATAAAGGTAGTGTGGACCCAAAGGGTGAGCAGCAGCAAGATTTATTGTGAAGAGCAAAAGAACAAAGCTTCCACACAGTAGAAAGTTACTGGAGCAGGTTGCTGCTGCTGGCCCGGGTGGCCAGCTTTTATTCCCTTATTTGGCCCCACCTACGTCCTGCTGATTGGTCCATTTTACAGAATGCTGATTGGTCCGTTTTTACAGAGTGCTGATTGGTGCATTTACAAATCTTTAGCTAGACACAGAGCACTGATTGTTGCTTTTTTTACAGAGTGCTGATTGGTGTGTTTACAAACCTTTAGCTAGACACAGAGCACTGATTGGTGAGTTTTTACAAAGAGCTGATTGGTGTGTTTACAAACCTTTAGCTAGACACAGAGTGCTGATTGGTGCGTTTTTACAGGGTATGGATTGGTGCATTTACAAACCTTTAGCTAGACAGAAAAGTTCTCCAAGTCCCCACCCAACCCAGGAAGTCCAACTGGCTTCACCTCTCACTAAGATTATGTGCAATCTATTGAATAGGCTGAATTTCATGGGAGTGGGCAAGCAGAATGTTTTTTCTTCTTATAAATGTCTACGTTAGGCCATTTTACATCACTATAAAGGAATATCTGAGGCTGGGTAATTTATAAAGAAAATAGGTTTATTTATGTTCACATTTGTGCAGGCTGCACAAAAAGCATGGTTCCAGCATCTGCTGCTGGTGAGGGCTTAGGAAGCTTCCTATCACGGCAGAAGGCAAAGGAGGAGCAGGCATGTTTCATGGCGAGAGAGGAAAGAAGAGAGAGAGATTATGGGGAGGTCCCATGCTCCCTTAAACAAGCAAATCTTGTGCAAACTCCAGTGAGAACTCACTTATTATTGCAAGGAGGGCACCAAGCCATTCATGAAGGATCCTCCCCCATGACCTAAACTCTTCTAGGCCCCACCTTTGATATTGGGGGTTACATTTCAAGATTTGCAGGAGAGACAGATCCAAACCATGTTGCTGTTTTTAAACCTTTAACATTGTGCAATTATCTTTCTCTCTCTCTCTCTCTCTCTCACACACACACACACACACACACATACACACAGACACACAGATGAGTTTATTTCTAACACCTTTTTTCTAATTCATCACTGATTATGTTTCATTTGTCAATACCATCTGGCCAAAGACCACTAAGAATACACTTGCAGTTAAGCAAGTTGGATTTCAAATCTGTTACACCCAGGTATACTCTAGGAAACTGTAGCGTATCTTATTAAGGTGGTGTTAGAAAGACTTAGCATAGAGTTTCAGCTTCTCTTGGGTGATTTTGGGGAGATTTAAAGAAAAGGGGCTTTGCTTTTGCTTGCGTATTGTCAGAAAGTAGAGTACTTGTATGATTGGGTTGGGAATCTAAATAAATATCTATGAAGAGGGCTGACTAGAGAAAAAATATAGTTATAAATGGTAAAAAAAAAATTGGAGTCACTTATTTTAGTCAGAAGAGAAGTATGCTTGGTATTTTGTAACTTGGACAATGATCATGTTAGTCTATGTTCAGACGTAATTATGGAAGAGTCTTATTTTTATTTCGGTTATTCTTTATCAGAGAATGACTTTGTCTGATATTCATGTTCTGTGACATTATTTATGTTCAACAGAAGAATGCCAAGTCCTGGCTGTGAATATCATTCTGGCTCACAGTGACACCAAAGCCTGGGCGATAGTGTCAGAGCAGATTCTGAATGTCAAGGGCTGCTTATCTTATATTATGCCTTACATTGGTTTATGCATTTTTCCCTCTAAGATAATATACCTCTTGGATTAAAGGATTATGTATTATCATACCCCAGGAACTCTCTATAGCACCAGGCATGTAATAGGGTCACAATGAATATTAGTGGAATTAATGTCTCAATTAACAAAATGTGACTAGTTTTCTAAAAATAAACATTTGAAAGGAATACTCTTATTTACTCAGTGTTCATCTATTCCATCATCATTAACTGGTATATAGATATAACCAGTAAACAGTGCACTCCTTATCAGAAAAATATAAGTACAGACCCTAAAATATATTTTTCTTAAAAGAAGTATCATGGTTTAAAATGAACTGCATCATAAAGGATATAAAATTAGTTACAGTTTGTGATTACAGCTTTTAGGCAGCAGCTTTGTAAAGGAAATTTAAATTATTATCTCTATGTGATCATTGACATCTTTGTTAATTTTTGATTTCACAGTGCAATTATAACATTTTCTCTTAGAAAAGTCTTGTAATGAGCCTAGGTTTGTTCACCTTGGATTCCTGGATACTACTTACGAAAATAAGAGTATGGCATCTCATATCTGGGGTCATGTTCCTGAACACAAACTGGTGACACTGTGATGATACATTGCAATAGTAAATAATTAAACTTACTTCTCTCCTCTCCCTAGTGCTCCACTGACAGATGAGACTGGGTAGTATATTATCACAGCACCATCGTACTAGTGATGCATTGGAACAGAGTGCCACCAGAGAGTCTTTCCCCAAAGTGAAATATGGATCTGTCACAGGGTTTTAGACATCTAAGTATGCATTTTCAAATCCACTCCATGGGCTTGAGAAATAAAATCAAAGTTTTTTTATTTTTTTAATCATAATATATCAAATATTGCAATGCAAGTGTGTGATAGCTGGAAGCTCAATCAATTCAAACTCATAAATAATGTATTTTCCTTGTATTGTATATATGTGAAAAGGTTAACTTATCTTCTGTGGAAAAAGCTTAAGGTATAAAGGGCAGATACACTAAACAACTGTCCACAAGACTGAGTGTTATTATGGACTTCAGGATGTATAGAGGCCATTTATATGAGCTTTAAGGAAAATGTTCTCTGAGCTGCCTTGCAAGAAAAAACTGATACAGTGAAAATATATATTTTTTTACTTTTAAATAAGCTTTGAGACCTTTTCTTCCAAAGTGTAAAGGCTACAGTTTCAACCCCACATATTTATTTAAGTGGTTCCAACTGAACAGAATAAATGAGGGCATGAAGATTCACTTGGCAAGCTGAAAAATAAAAGAGAAATGAAAAGGCTATGAAATCCATTCCAGCTACTTTATGGCAACTTACGTGTATCCTTTTCGGAAAAGCTAGATTAGTCTGACCCAAAATAACCATCCAATTTATCAACTGAGCCAAAGAACCATCAAGCTATGTGAGCATATGGGGAAGTGTACTAGGACTACCTGCCCAGAGTGCCTTAATAAAACCTGTATGTGGCAAAGGAGACACAAATAGGGCTTGAAATCCATTCCATACTCTGCTCACCAAGCCAGTGGTTTTAATGTGGAGGGGTTAACTCAGAGGATGGGGGATTTGGAGAAGGTGACATTTATGAATGGTCTGCCCATAGGAACATATTTTTTATAACTAGCACAGAAAGGCCATATGTGCTAACAGAGTACCTGAAAAGGAGGAAAAATGGTCAGGCTTTTCTAAGAAGTTACAGGAAATCGAGCCTAGCCTTCATTTGGCCAGATGCTATAAGGAATAGTAACCCTATCAGGACTCAGATTCCTTTAGCAACTGTAAACAAATTGACTGGGTATAGGAAACGACCCCTTTCAATACACTTCATCCCTGGCTTTTTGCAAAATCTGGCTCATTTTCTTGACTTTCAACACTTGAGTTTTATTCTATACATTCTCTGTTGAGCTGGTTAAAGTTTTCAGTATGCAGACCCATATTTCTTCCTGAATTATTGTTTCCTGCATTGATGAAACCATGGATAATATTCACAATCTATAAAAATTGTATAGCATTGTCCTGTTAGAATGATACAGACCTTACAACTGAAGCTGAGTCTTAGAGTCTCCCAGGTTTGGCCAGAAATTAGTCTTTATTATCTGGATACTGGACATTTTGTGTTTCTTGGGGGAAATGAAGCACTTTGGGTAGCAAGGAGGCAACTCAAGAATCATGAATTTATTCATTTATCAGCCAGTGTGGGTATATTCAATACTTTAGCAATTGGTGCAGTTGTTTCAAATGTGTGGGATGAATGTAAGTCATGGGTGGAACTGACCTTGTGCTTCTACCGAAGGCCCTCTTCCCATTTATATTGTATAACCAAATCTTGTTGTCATTTTATTAACTGCCATTTGTGCTTCCCTGTCAGGTTAGGCCTTGCATCTTTAATCAGTAAATCCCCAGTACTTCATTATTAGAAATCACAATTTTCTTTTCTGATTTAGTGTAGTTTAATTTGAAATTTCTTACTTTGCCACTGAAGTAAACTAGTGTATCTAAGTATGTCTTCAGTACATTATTGCTTCATCTATGCATATATATCTTATCATTTATATCTTTAATCTCTGTATATTCATTGATTTCTTCTTTTATACTCACAAAAAGAATCAAGTTTTCCCATCCTAAAGTGGCATTTCTTCTAGCCTGTCTCTCTTGATCAAAAAGTTCTTTTAAACACCAAAGTTTTTGAAAGTAGAATCCTTACTTCTTTGCTTATATGATTTCACTCACAAATCCACTATAATCTGAATTTCAATATACCAGATTATAAATAGGTCTCTGCTAAAACAATTATTGATCTACAAAGAACCATTTCGATGGTTTATTTTCTTCCCTTAAAAATTTGATGCTTTCTGTATCAAAATACACTTAGCAATTATTAAACAATTACACTAAGCAATTATTAAAAGCTTATCCACCACAATCAAGTCAGTTTCATCCCTGGGATGCAAGGCTGGCTCAGCATAGGAAAATCAATAAAGTAATCCATCACATAAACAAAACCAATGACAAGAAACAAATGATTATCTCAATAGATGCAGAAAATGTCTTTGATAAAATTCAACATCCCTTCACTTCAAAAACTCTCAGTAAACTAGATATTAATGGAACATATCTCAAAATAATAAGAGCTATTTATGACAACCTAGAGCCAATATCATGCTGAATGGGCAGAATCTGGAAGCATTCCCTTTGAAAACCAGCACAAGACAATGATGTCCTCTCTCACCACTCCTATTCAACATTGTATTAGAAGTTCTGGCCAGGGCAGTCAGGCAAGAGAAAGAAATAAAGCATATTCAAATAGGAAGAGAGGATGTCAAAGTGTCCTTGTCTGCAAATGACATGATTCTATATTTAGAAAACCCCATCATCTCAGCCCAAAAACTCCTTCAGCTGATAAGCAACTTCAGCAAAGTTTCAGGATACAAAATCAATGTGCAAAAATCACGAGTGTTACTATACATCAACAATAGATAAGGAGAGAGCCAAATCACGAATGAACTCCCATTCACAATTGTTACAAAGAGAATAAAACACCTGGGAATACAACTTACAAGCGATGTGAAGGACCTCTTCAAGGGGAACTACAAACAACTGCTCACGGAAATAAGATAGGACACAAACAAATGCAAAAAAAAAATTCCATGCTCATGGATAGGAAGAATTAATATCATGAAAATGGCCATACTGCCCAAAGCAATTTATAGATTCAATGTTATTCCCATCAAGCTACCACTGACATTCTTCTCAGAATTAGAAAAAACTACTCGAAATTGCCTATGGAACCAAAAAAAGAGGCCATATAGTTAAGACAATCCTAAGCAAAAAGAACAAGAAACCTAAGCAAAAAGGCACTACTCTACCTGACTTTAAACAATACTACAAGTCTACAGTAACCAAAACAGCATGGTACTGGTACCAAAACAGATATATAGATGAATGGAACAGAACCGAGTCCTCAGAAATAACACCACATATTTACAGCCATCTGATCTTCAACAAACCTGATGAAAACAAGCAATGGGTAAAGGATTCCCTATTTAATAAATGGTACTGGGAAAACTGGCTAGCCCTATGCAGAAAACTGAAACTGGACCCCTTCCTTACACCTTACATAAAAATTAACTCAAGATGGATTAAAGACTTAAATGTAAATCCCCAAACCATAAAAACCCTAGAAGAAAACCTAGGCAACACCATTTAGGATATAGGCATGGTCAAAGATTTCATGACAAAAACACCAAAAGCAATTGCAACAAAAGCCAGAGTTGACAAATGGGATCTAATTAAACTAAAGAGCTTCTGCACAGCAAAGGGAACTAGCATCAGAGTGAACAGGCAACCTACAGAATGAGAGAAAATTTTTACAATCTACTCAGCTGACAAAGGTCTAGTATCCAGAATCTACAGGAACTCAGACAAATTTACAAGAAAAAAAAAAAAAACAGAAAACCCCATCAAAAAGTGGGCAAAGGATATGAACAGACACTTCTCAAAAGAAGACATTCATATGGCCAACAAACATTTGAAAAAAAGCTCATCATTACTGATCATTATAGAAATGCAAATCAAAACTGCAATGAGATATCATCTCATGTCAGTCAGAATGGCGATTATTAAAATGTCAGGAAACAATAGATGCTGGTGAGGCTGTGGAGAAGCAGGAATGCTTTTACACTGTTGGTGGGAGTGTAACTTAGCTCAACCATTGTGGAAGACAGTGTGGCAATTCCTCAAGGATCTAGAACGAGAAATACCATTAGACCTAGCAATCCCATTACTGGGTACATACCCAAAGATTATAAATTATTCTACTATAAAGACACATGCACATGTAGG
Source organism: Pan troglodytes (assembly GCF_028858775.2). Taxonomy (NCBI): domain Eukaryota; kingdom Metazoa; phylum Chordata; class Mammalia; order Primates; family Hominidae; genus Pan; species Pan troglodytes. The sequence continues at coordinate 68,420,260 of NC_072406.2, forward strand.
TTTATTGCAGCACTATTTACATTAGCAAAGACTTGGAACCCACCCAAATGTCCATCAATGATAGACTTGATAAAGAAAATGTGGCACATATACATCATGGATTATTATGCAGCCTTAAAAAAGAATGAGATCATGCCTTTGCAAAGACATGGATGAAGCTGGAAACCATCATTCTCAGCAAACACAGGAACCAAAAACCAAACCCCACATGTTCTGACTCATAAGTAGGAGTTGAACAATGAGAACACATGGACCCAGGGAGAGGAATAGCACACACCAGGGCCTGTCCTGGGTTGGGGGACAAAGAGCAGGACAGCATTAGGACAAAGAGCAGGACAGTGTTAGGACAAATAGCAAATGCATGCAGTGCTTAAAACCTAGATGATTGATTGGTAGTTGCAGTAAACCACCATGGCACATGCATACTTATGTAACAAACCTGCACATTTTGCACATGTATCCTGGAACTTAAAGTAAAATTTAAAAACAAACAAATAAAAAAGACAAGTTAATAAAAAAAAAAAAGATACCTGAAAATGTGGAAGCAACTTTGGACCTGGATAACAGACAGAAGTTGGAAGAGTTTGGAGGGCTCAGAAGAAGACAGGAAGAGAAGCAAAGTTTGGAATTTCTTTTGAGACTTGTTAAGTTTTTGTCACCAAAATGCTGATAGTGATGTGGACAGTGAAGGCCAGGTTGATGAGGTCTCAGAGAGAAACAAAGAATTTATTGGAACTGAAGCAAAGGTCATTCTTGTTATGACTTAACAACAAATTTGGCTTCATTTTGTTAATGTCCTAGGGATCTGTGGAAGTCTAAACTTAAGACTGATGACTTATAGTACCAGGTGGAAGAAATTTCTAAGCAGAAATACATTCAAGAAGTTGCATGGCTGTTTCCAACAGACTGTGATCAAATATAGGAGTAAAGGAATGACTTAAAATTGGACTTTATAATTAAAAGGGAAGCAGAGTGTAAAAATTTAGAAATTTAACAATGTGGCCATGTGGTAAAGAGGGATAAAACATTTTCAGGAGAGAAATATAAGTGGGTTGCAGAGAAGCCACTTGCCAGAGAGATTTGCATGACTAAAAGGGAGCCAAGATAATGGGGAAAAAGCTGTAGAAGACATTTCAGAAATCTACAAGGTAGCCCCTCCAATCACAGGCCCAGAGGCCTAGGAGTAAACAATGGTTTCAAGGGCCAGACACAGGGTCCGACTGCCCTGCACAGCCTTGGCACACTGCTTCCTGTATCCCTGCTGCTCCAGCTTCAGTCATGGTTCAAAGTCCTAAGTGCAGCTCAGACTGCTACTCCAGAGAGCACACACTGTTAGACTTGACAACTTCCATGTGATGTTTACTCTGCAGGCACACAGAATGCATGAGTGGAGGAGGTTTGACAGTTTCTACCTAGATTGCAGAGGATGTATGGGAAAGCCTCAGTGCCCACGTGAAGCTTGCTGCTGTGGTGAAGCACCACAGAGATACTCTAACAGGGCAGTGCTGAGGGAAATGTGAGACTGTAGTCCCTACCAGGGTACTGCCTAGCGGAGCTGTTGGAAGGAGGGCAATGCCCTCCAGACTCCAGAACAGTACGGTCACCAGCAGTTTGCACTCTCAGTGGGAAAAAAACTGTAGGCACTTAACTCCAATCCATAAGAGCAGCCATGTGGGCTGCGCCCTGTAAAGCCACAAGGGCAGAACTGCCCAAGGGCTTGAGAGCCTACCCCTTGCACCAGTGTGCCCTGGATGTGGGACATGGGGTCAAGGATTATTTTAGAGCTTTAAGGTTCAATGTATGCCCTGATGGGTTTCAGGCTTGCCTGGAGGCTGTTTTCCTTTCTTTTGGTGGATTCCTCCCTTTAGGAATGGGTATGTTTATCCAATGCCTATTCCATCATTGTATCTTGGAAGTAAATCACCTGTTCTTGATTTTACAGGTTCATAATTGGAAGGAGCTTGCCTCGCCTTGAGTCTCTGATGAGACTTTGGACACTGACTTTTGAGTGATGCTGCAATGAGTTATGACTTTTGGGGACTATTGGGAAGGGGTGATTGTATTTTGCAGTATGAGGAGAACATGAAATGTTAGAGGTGCCAAGGGTAGGGTGATATAGTTTGTATGTTTTGTCCACTCCAAATCTCATGTTGAAAGGTGATCCCCAATGTTGGAGGTGGGGCCTAATAGGATATATTTGGGTCATGGGTGGATCTCCCATGAATTGCTTTTTGCTGTCCTTGCAGTTATGAGTGAGTTTTCACTCTGTGAGTTCATTTAAGATTTGGATGTTTAAAAGAATCTTGCACTTCCTCCCTTGCTCTCTTGTTCCCTTTCTTGCCATATGACACACTGGCTCCCCCTCACCTTCTGCTGTGAGTGAAAGCTAGATGCCAGCATTCTGCTTGATGTACAGCCTGCAGAACCATGAGCCAAATAAATCTCTTTTCTTTATTAATTACCCAGTCTCAAGTATGTATTTAGATCAATGAAAACAGACTAACACAGTGCCCCACTCTGCAAAAAACTAGATTAGGTGATGAGATAATAGTATAAAAAGTAGTTTTATGAGTCTCAAGAAATGGAGGTAGAGACAAAACAATATAAAACACTTATAAGTTAGCAATTATTTTTAAGAGGATATAAAAATAAAAATATCTTTAAGGTGATCACATTTGAACAAGAATTAAAAAATATTTAGGGAGGAAATTGATATGATGCAATTTACAGTATAAATGATGTGTAATCAGTTAAAGGTAACAAACTCTGGAGTGGAAAGTCTTTGCACATTTAAAAATACGCTATACAATGTCAGCAGGAGCTGTGGGTATATGTTAAGCCAAAGGATTTATGAAGAGAAGTCATGTTTTGAAAAATAAGGATAATACATGGGTGGAGAGAAGGTTATTCTGAGTAGATAGAAGTTACCTAGAACCAGTTTTGGAAGGTAGAAGTAGAACAGTTGCTTTGAAGGGTGATTAAACTTTAGGTTTGTCCAGGCACAGTGGCTCACGTCTGTAATCCCAGCACTTTGGGAGGCCAAGGTGGGAGAATCGTTTGCACCCAAGAGTTCAAGACCAGCATAGACAACAAGAAGAGACCCCCATCTTCAAAAATAAAAATAAAAACTTAGCCCTGTGAATCTGTCTGATCGTGGGCTTTTATTGGTTGGTAGGCTATTAATTACTGCCTCAATTTCAGAACTTGTTATTGGTCTATTCAGGGATTCACCTTCTTCCTGGTTTAGTCTTGGGAGGGTGTATGTGTCAGGGAATTTATACATTTCTTCTAGATTGTCTAGTTTATTTGCATAGAGGTGTTAATAGTATTCTCTGATGGTGGTTTGTATTTCTGTGGGGTCAGTGGTGATATCTCCTTTATCATTTTTATTGTATCTATTTGATTCTTCTTTCTTTTCTTCTTTATTAGTCTAGCTAGTGGTCTATTTTCTTAATACTTTCAAAAAACCAGCTCCTGGATTCATTGTGTTTTTGAAGGATTTTTCAGTTTCTCTATCTCCTTCAGTTCTGCTCTGATCTTAGTTATTTCTTGTATTTCGCTATCTTTTGAATTTGTTTGCTTTGCTTTTCTAGTTTTCTTCATTGTGATGTTAAAGCATCGATTTCATTCTTTCGCATTTGCTGAGGAGTGTTTTACTTCAATTATGTGGTAGATTTTAGAATAAGTGCCATGTGGTACTGAGAAGCATGTATATTCTGTTGATTTGGGGTGAAGAGTTCTATAGATGTCTATTAGGTCCACTTGATCCAGAGCTGAGTTCAAGTCCTGAATATCCTTGTTAATTTTCTGTCTCATTGATTTGTCTAATATTGAGAGTCGGGTGTTAAAGTCTCCCACTATTATTGTTTGGGAGTCTAAATCTCTTTGTAGGTCTCTAAGAACTTGTTTTAAAAATCTGTTGCTCCTGTATTGGGTGCATATATATTTAGGATAGTTAGCTCTTCTTGTTGCATTGATCTCTTTACCATTATGTAATGCCCTTGTTTGTCTTTTTTGATCTTTGTTGGTTTAAAGTCTGTTTTATCAGAGACTAAGGTTACAACCCCTGCTTTTTTCTTGCTTTCCATTTGCTTAGTAAATATTACTCCATCCCTTTATTTGAGCCTATGTGTGTCTTTGCACATGAGATGGATCTCCTGAATACAGCACATGGATGGGTCTTGACTGTTTATCCAATTTGCAAGTATGTGTCTTTTAATTGGGGCATTTAGCCCATTTATATTTAAGGTTAATATTGACATGTGTGAATTTGATCCTGTCATCATGATGCTAGCTGGTTATTTTGCACAGTAGTTTATGCAGTTTCTTCATACTGTCATTGGTCTTTATATTTTGGTGTGTTTTTGCAGTGGCTGGCACCAGTTTTTCCTTTCCATATTTAGTGCTTCCTTCAGGAGCTCTTGTAAGGAAGGCCCGGTGGTAACAAAATCCCTCAGCTTTTGCTTGCCTAGAAAGGATTTTATTTCTCCTTTGCTTATTAATCTTACTTTGGCTGGATATGAAATTCTGGGTTGAAAATTTTTTCTTTAAGAATGTTGAATACTGACCCCCACTCTCTTCTGGCTTGGACGGTTTCTGCAGAGAGATCTGCTGTTAGTCTGATGGGCTTCCCTTTGTAGGTGACCTGAACTTTCTCTCTGGCTGCCCTTAACATTTTTTCCTCATTTCAACCTTACAGATTCTGATGTTTATGTGTCTCGGGGGTGATCTTCTCATGGAATATCTTAGTGGTATTCTCTGTATTTCCTGAATTTGAATGTTGGTCTGTCTTGCTGGGTTGGGGAAGTTTTCCTGGATAATATCCTGAAGTGTGTTTTCCAACTTAGATCCATTCTCCCCATCACTTTCTGGTACACCAGTCTATCACAGGTTTGGTCTTTTCACATACTTCCATATTTCTTGGAGGCATTGTTTGTTCCTTTTTGTTCTTTTTTCTCTCATCTTGTCTGCATCCCTTATGCCAGCAAGGTGGTCTTTAATTTCTGATATCTTTTCTACCACTTGATCAATTGAGCTATTGATATTTGTGTATGCTTCACGAATTTCTTGTGCTGTGTTTTTCAGCTCCATCAGGTCATTTATGTTCCTCTCTACACTGGTTATTCTGTCTAGTTAGCAGTTCCTGTAACCTTTTATCAAGGTTCTTAGCTTGCTTGCATTGGGTTAGAACATGCTCCTTTAGCTCTGAGGAATTTTATTAGCCACCTTATGAAATCTACTTGTGTCAATTCGTCAATCTCATTCTCCGTCCAGTTTTGCCCCCTTGCTGGAGAGGTGTTGCCAACATTTGGAGGAGAAAAAGCATTCTGGCTTTTGGAATTTTCAGCATTTTTGTGGTGGTTTTTCCCCTTCTTCATGGATTTATCTACCTTTGATCTTTGAGACAGATGACTTTTGGATGGGTTTTTTGTGGGGGGTTCTTTTTTGTTGATGTTGTTGTTGCTTTCTGTTAGTGTTTCTTCTAACAGTCAAGCCCCTCTTCTGCAGGTCTGCAGGTCTGCAGTTTGCTGAAGGTTCACTCCAGACCCTGTTCACCCGAGTGTCACCAGTGGAGGCTGCATAACAGCAAAAATTGCTGCCTGCTCCTTCCCCTGGAAGCTTCGTTGCAGAGGGGCACCTGCCTGATGCCAGTTGGAGCTCTCCTGTATAAGGTGCCTGTTGACCCCTGTTGGGATGTCTCTCCCAGTCAGGAGGCACGGGATTCAGAGACCCACTTGAGGAGGCAGTCTGTCCCTTAGCAGAGCTGGTGTACTGTGCTGGGAGAATCCCCCTTGTCAGGATCAGCTGCTCTCTTCAGAGCCAGCAGGCAGGAAAGATTAAATCTCCTGACACTGTGCAGGCAGCCGCCCCTTCCCTCAGGTTCTCTGTCCCAGGGAGTTGAGACTTTTATCTGCTGCATTTCCTTCAGAGACACCCTGCCCAGCGAGGAGTAATCTAGAGAAGCATTCTGGTCACAGCCACTTTGCCACGCTGTGGTGATTTCTGCCCAGTCCAAACCTCCCAGTCTCCTTAGCACTGTGAGGGGAAAATCGCCTACTAAAGCCTCACTATTGGTGGATGCCCCTCCCCCACAAATGTCGACCATCCCAGGTCGACTCCAGACTGCTGTGCTGGCAGTGAGAATTTAAGCCAGTGGTTCTTAGCTTGCTGTGCTCTGTGGGAGTGGGACCTGCTGGGCGAGACCACTGTTTCCCTGGCTTCAGCCCCCTTTGCAGGGGAGTGGACAGTTTTCCTCTCTTGCTGGGGTTCCAGGCACTGCTGGGGTATGAAAAAAACTCCTGCAGGTAGCTCGGTGCCTGCCCAAACAGCCGCTCAGTTTTGTGCTTGAAACCCAGGGCCCTGGTGGTGTAGGCTCACGAGGGAATCTCCTGATCCGCAGATTGCAAAAGTCCGTGGGAAAAGCGTAGTACCTGGGATGGGTAGCACAGTCCCTCACCACTTCCCTTGGCTGGGAGAGGGAGGCACCCCGGTCCTTGCACTTCTCAGGTGAAGCCACACTCTGCCCTGCTTCTGCTTGCTCTCCATTGTTTGCACCCACTGCCTAACCAGTCCCAGTAGAATGAACTGTATTCCTCAGTTGGAAATGCAGAAATCACCTGCCTCCTGCATTGATCTGACTAGGAGCTGCAGACTGGAGCTGTTTCTATTAGGCCATCTCAGTCCCCCTCACTTTAGGTATCTTTATAGCATCATCCCACTCCTAGGTATCAATCTGCTGTATTAGTCCATTTGTGTTGCTATAAGGGAATGCCTTAGACTGGGTAATTTATAAAGAAAAAATGTTTACTTGACTCATAGTTCTGTAGGTTGTGCATGAAGCATAGTGCCGGCATGTGCTTCTGGTGAGGGCCTAAGAAAGCTTACAATCATGGTGGAAGGTGCAGGGGAGCCAGTGTGTCACATGGCAAGAGAGGCAGCAAGAGAGTGAGGGAGGAGGTGCAATGCTTTCTTAAAGAAGCATATCATAAGTGAACTCACAGAGCAAGAACTCACTCGTACCCTGAGTACAGCACTAAGACATTCATGAGGGCTTTGACCCTACAACCAAACACCTCCCACTAGGCCCCAACTCCAACACTGCAGAACACATTTCAACATGATATTTGGAGGCAACAAAATATCCAAACTATATCAGGCAAATCTAATCAATTGAATGGGTTCACATGCTCATCATTGTCTACTACCCTTGCAAGCAATATAGAATATCTCCTCAGCCACTTGTTAAAAAAATCTCAGAACCTCCACATATTTTCTGCTTGAGATTTAACCTTTATCCTCTGCTACCTTTCATCCTGTCTTTTAAATGGTCAAAAATGTATCAGAAAAAAGGGAAAATCATGTATACTATACTTAAAACTGTAAGGAAGTATTTTTTGAAAATATTAAAGTTATTTTCAAAACACAAAAATAAAATGATGGCAGACGTATGGTTGTTATTTCAGAAAAGGCACATTAGAGGGAAAATAATAAAATAAGATCTCATATCAGACTTACATTTTAAATTTTCATTTCAAAGAAGTAAATTGACCCAGAATAAACAGAATTCAACTTATAAGGTTCTTGTTGTTTGAAACTGTATTGCACCATTTCACAGGAAAACAAGCTTCTAAAAATTTAGCACATAATTTATTATTCCCACTTATATTTATATTTGGAGTCTTGTAGTACATACTATTTATTTGCAAGGACTTTGGCCACCTATTAGAATCTTGTGATCTCTAAGAGTCAGAGTATATGATATTATTCATCTTTGTTTATGTATTAATTGAAATGAGGGCAGAAAATTCATAGAAAGTCCTTCATGATCTGACTTGATGCCACCTTAAGGAGTCACTCAGAGTTCAGGAAAAAAAATCACTACTTGTCAGATAATTATTTTAGTAGTACACACAAAAGAATTCCCAAATTGTGGAAGATTTAGTAGATATTTTAATAGATCCTATTTGTGTTTTCAATGGTCCCATCAGTTCCCACACTGCTTCCAACAACTCTTCTCTTTAAATATAAATGGGCTAAATGCCCCAATTAAAAGACGCGTACTTGCAAACTAAAGAAACAAGTATATATGACAGAGAACCGATTCAGCTCAGCAGCAGTTTTCCTCAAAAAGCTTGTCACACATTCAAGACTTCTGTTCAGCTGTATTGAAATGATGGTTCAATTCCCAAAGTCCTGATTACGATTCAGGTCATTATATTCAGCCAAGCCTACTTTTTGGATATAAACACTCTCTACCCTGGTCAAAAAGAAGAAAAGAATAAGCAATGACATGTTTTTGTCTTAGAAAACATCGGCTTAAAAGCTGAAACAAGTAATGGATCTCTTTCTTTCAGACTACCCAGAATAATCACTGCCTCTGCTAATCACTGTTTTTCTAACAGTATGTACTACTGATGGTATGAATATTTTAATACATGTCTTGCATTATTATTTGATCATTTGGGTATATGTGCTGGGGCATTCTATTTTCTTTTTCAAAATGTTATGTGTTCTCTGGAGAAATGTTTTGATCCCTCTCTCCCCAAAAAATACATAGACATAATTCTGTATGTGACTTATGAAAATATTTTTTCTTAATAAATATATACTCCTACATGTCTTTGAACTTAAGCAGAATGAAAATGGGGAAAAATTGGGAAATTAATTGCAGTGGGTTGCTCTGTTTAGTAGCTCTTGTATCAACGTCCTAAATTCAAAACTACTTAACATATTTTACAGTACCCTAAATTTCAATTTGAAAAAGTGAAATTCAACACTATTTATGTTTCCTCTCAATACAATAAAGTTTCTATTTGTATTTATTGGATGGTAGTAAAACAAATTCATGATGACAGGAGCAAAACATAAGAAATATATTTGTCATGCAGGGAAGTTATTAGAAAGTTGAATCAAGTAAAATAAAATTAAAATATTTACTCAGTTTTGTGGTAACAAAATAATTTGGCTCATTATAAATAGGATACTTTTTAGCTCACATAAAAATTTAAAGATAGTTTTAGTTCAAGAAGCACAAACTTCTATACAATGGTGCTCACAATAAAAAGTTTTTAGAGAAGTATTAGTGGGTATAGTCCATAATTTTCTCATTGTAAGATTTTATGGGTTAGGAGAAATATGGTTTGTGGAAGAGACTAAAAACTACAAAAATCAATGATGTGAGTTTACTTTGCAACCAGTGGCACTAGTTGATTTTTATATCAGCTCTTCCTAACTTTCTATCTCTTTCAGTGTAAAAGTGAATCATCAATCTGTGCTATATAGTTCTCTCCCACACTAATATTTATAAAGTATATGAAAGACAAACATCTGTCTTCTTTAAAAATACATTTACATAGTGGCATATTCCCTTTTTAACTTAATAGAGCTGTTTAGACAAATATAGAAAAATTATAGTGGCATAGATCACTTGAGAAAAATATTTAAGCACACAAATTTATATGGATACACAAATAGATTTGTGTGTGCATATATATATATATAAAACCTAATACATTATCCTAATTTTGTTCTTCATAACTGTTAATCTGACACCAGTATATTTATTTATAATATTTACCATTTAAAGCAAAGATTTAAAATAGGATTAATTCAGAATTTATCTGATTTTTAAGGGCTTTTCTCATACAGAAGACCTCAAATCCCCTTAATTATCTCCCATCTGGCTTTCTTTGCTTGTCTCTATAGCTTTGTCCACTGCAAAGTTCTATTTTGTGGTGATATTTTTATTAATTTCCTCATGACTAAAACCACCATGAAAAACTCATATGAGGAGCAAACTTCACTAAAAACATTAATGTTTCCTGGGGAGGAGAGAAAAACTTAAAATTCAATACTATTCATGCTCACATTCCCAATACGATGAAGTTTCTAATTGTATTTATTAGATATTAGTAAAAAATTATGATAACAAGAGCAAAATATAAGTAATAGATTTGTTACTCAGCGAAGTTATTAATTTCTACTGGCTAGGGAAATAACTGTCTATGAAATTGTAGTAGATATTTTTAAATAACCGATGATCAAGATTTTTTATGTCTGGTATTCTATTGAGTATTGTCCACGTTATTACAGAATGTGTAAATCTGCGAAGACATGGAAAACGTTTAATTTCTAAACAACTAACACATACCAAAATCATAACAAGTTTTACAATATTTGGGAGGCAATGTAAGTTTTCATTAATTATCTTGCAAAGAACTTATTGCCAGTGAGTTTGATGCCTTATAATGACAATCTGCCTTGTCTTTAGAAAGTTGTCGCTGGTACATGAAATGATGAAAGCTTCGTAAACCTAGAATATAGTTTAGTTTTTGAACTGACTAAATATAGTCATATGGAAAATCCAATTTGCCATTCATAAATTTGTTCACATACTTCCAGCATAAGTATAGAAAATATATTATTCCACTTTATGTTGAGAATCCAATGTTATAGCCACCTAGGGATGACAAAATAACAATTTATGTTAAAAGAGATGTTTTTAGCCCATAATAGGAGATGGTTGCTGTCTAAAATAAACTGTTCCTAGTAATTGTCATATTTTAATCCTATTCTCAGCTACCTTTACATGATATAAAACCTCTTTCATCCTGTGAGGTTTTCTATTGTTTATTAAAAGCACCTCTTCTATGGAAGTTTGCTGCAGAGAACGCTTTCTCCTCAACAGCATTTTTTATATGTGAATGTGGAATCTGGAAAAAATATTAAACCCATCACAGTAAAGTTAATGTTCTTACAAATGCACATACTTTTTATCCGTGTTGAATGAATTTTAGGTTGCTTTTTTATTTTTTATATTTATTTATTTATTTATTTGAGACAGAGCCTCACTCTGTCACCCAGGCTGGAGTGCAGTGGTGTGATCTCGGCTCACTGAAACCTCCGCCTCCATGTTAAAATGATTCTCCCGCCTCAGCCTCCCAAGTAGCTGAGATTACAGTCGTGCACCACCATGCCTGGCTAATTTTTGTATTTTTAGTAGAGTTGGAGTTTCGACATGTTGACCAGGCTGGTCTCAAACTCCTAACTTCAAGTGATCCACCTTCCTTGGCCTCTCAAACTGCTGAGGTTATAGGCGTGAGCCACTGCACCCGGCCTGCTTTTTTAAATTCAAGATTTTGTCATCAAAACCAAGCAAACTTATGTACATAAAGCTACTTACATGGTAGATGATTGCTAAACATAGAAATACCAGACACATGAGAGTTTATCGTGTGTGATTTCCACAATCTAACTATCAGATACTGATATAGAGTTTGAATATCTGCTTGAGGTAGTTTCTTTTTCACTATATTGGCTTTTTTTGCATAACTTTTGCCACTGCAATTAACTCAGTTCAGTAAAGACGTTATTTTGGGTAATACAAAATGATTTGTGATCCCCTGCCACCATAACCATACAGAAATCCCTGGTTGTATATTTTAATGAGAGATTTGAAATACTTCCTTGGGGATTTTAATTGACATAACCATACTACCATATATTCATATTTGAGGCAGCTGACTTTATGGCCAAGTAGGTATTTCAATTGCAAATCATTATTTTATTGGTAGATCAGATGATTATGGCCTTATTTCATAGAGAAGATCCACTACATAAAATAAGACTGTTAAGGTGCAATAAAATTACTATTTTTATTGTACCAATTGCCATCTTCTCACTTATTTTAATTGTCTCATTCGTTGTAGATCAGAAATGGAAGTAGCCTGTTTTCCCTGAAATCAGTATGTTTCTGAATTCTCTGAGTATTTTTCCACTCAATGTAAAAAGTTAATTTTTATAGGAGATGGAATTTGATAAATTTAAAAAGTTAATCTTTATCATAACAAAGAATAAGTTCTGGATGAATACATTGCCTTACATTAAATAATTATGCTCTCTCAGTGTTTTCTTCTTGTAAATCATGGCTGACATATTAAATAGCTTAAATTTTGTTGTAATCCCCAAATCTGTAGTTATATGACATCCTTAATTTTAAATATTTTAAAGGATGGCTTTCTGATTGTCTCATTGCTTTCTATGTAATGTATCAAATAGTTTACTCTTTGGTAAATTAAACCAAGTTAAATGAGTTCTAGAAAACATTTAAAATATACCATATGCTGCCTACTTAGGGTACACTAATTAAAGTAAATCATTATATAATTTCATCTATGTGAATTGTTATTTTCTGCCTTTGCATAATACACCATAGGGGCATAATATATATCTGGATAATCTATCATGTATGAAATGACATTTATGTCCCACAGTGTGTATTGAGTGATGTTTATTTCTTATAGATGACATAGTTGCAATTACTAGTCACATCTCTTCACCTACTCACTCCTAACCATGATGGTAATTTTTTTCTTTATTTTATTTTATTTTTATTTTTATTTTTTAATTTTTTTGGCCATGGTCTTCTTTGTCACCGAGGCTGGAGTGCAGCTGCTGCAAGGTTCACATCAACCTAGACTTCCCTGGCTCAGGAGATCCTCCCATCTCACCCTCCCAAGCAGCTGGGACCAAAGGTGCACGCATGCGCACTACCACCCCCGGGTAATTTTTGCATTTTTGTAGAGATGGGGTTTTGCTATGTTGAGCAGGCGGATCTCCAACTCCTGGGCTCGAGTGAGCCTCCTGCATCGGCCTCCCAAAGTGCTGGGATTACAGGCCTCAGCCACAGCACTCGACCAATGATGGCAATATTTTAATCAAAGTCTGGTCTTTTCAAATGTATCTAAGAAAATGTGGTAAAAGGAAACATGTATAACCATGTCTAAAGAGATATTATAAGGCATAAAACATTTTGGGAAGACTTTGGAAGAAATAAAAATAACTTTGAATTTTAGATCTCATTTTATATTGATACTTGCTTAATATTACCATCACTGAAGTTTGATTTTGCTTTAGGTCGTCTAATATTAAGAATTCTTGGGCCGGGTGCAGTGGCTCGTGCCTGTTATCTCAGCACTTTGGGAGGCCGAGGAGGGCGGATTACGAGGTCAGGAGATCGAGACCATCCTGGCCAACATGGTGAAACTCCGTCTCTACTAAAAATACAAGAATTAGCCGGGTGTGGTGGCACGTGCCTGTAGTCCCAGCTACTCGGGAGGCTGAGGCAGGAGAATTGCTTGAACCCGGGAGGCAGAGGTTGCAGTGAGCTGAGATCATGCCACTGCACTCCAGCCTGGCAACAGAGCGAGACTCCGTCTCAAAAAAAAAAAAAAAAAAAAGAATTCTTCCCTCTTTTATTTTTGTCAGATTCTCCCCTTTCCTCCCAACCAAACTCTCTACCTGTTGTGTTGTCCTCCTTGTTCCAAGGCTTATCTTCACCTTAAACATTGGGTTATTCCCATATTGAATGAATCTCATGCTAGTCAACTGTTTTTCCCTCCTTCTCTCTTTATTCCAATAAAATATCTAAACATTTATTATTAGGGTGATTGCCTTTCCTCCTTGATCTGAAGACAGAAGTTGTATCTGCTTTTAAAGTGGATAGGAGTCTCAGCACCTAATAAAAATGACTTGTGAAGCTTTTGCACCACATGTAACTTCATCCTTAAGAATATTTCCATTGTAGCATAATTTAAAAGTGTGTTGTTGACATGGCAATCAAGGTCAGAGAAAAAGAAGCAGAGAATTATTTGTAGTAGATATGGAAATGGGTAAGTAGATGGATACTATGTATATCCATATCTACTACAAATAATATAATAAATATAAAAATATAATTTCTAGGTTTTTAATCTATTGATAAAGTAAAATTTGAAAGTAATTTTTTGAAAGTAAAATTTTTTGAAAGTAAAATTTGAAAGTAATTTTTTGGGTATATTCTCAATTAATTACATTTGATGTGACATTGAAAATTGTATACCTTAAAATAAATTTTTTAAACTTTTATTTTTAGTTCAAGCATACATGGGTAGGCTTGTTACATAGCTAAATTGTGTGTGAAGGCCGTTTGGTGTACAGATAATTTCATCACCAGATAGGTGGTTTGATGATCCTCACCCTTCTCCCAGCCACCACCCTCCAGGAGACCCCGGTGTCTATTGTTTCCTTCTTTGTGTCCCTAAGTACTCCACGTTTAGCTCTGATATGGTTTGTATTTGTGTCCCCACCCAAATCTCATGTCAAATTGTAATCCCCAATGTTGGAGTTTGGGCCCTGTTGGGGGTGATTGGATTATGGTGGCTGATTTCTGACTTTGATACTGTCTTGGGATAGTGTTCTCAGGTGATCTGGTTGTTTAAAAGTGTGTGGTACCTCCCCACTGCTTTCTTCCTCCTGCTCCAGCCATAAAGACATGACAGTTTTCCCTTTGCCTTCTCCTATGATTCTAAGTTTCCTGAGGCCTCCCCCGCCATGCTTCCTGAAAAACCTGCAGAATGGTGAGCCAATTGAACCTCTTTTCTTTAAAATTATCCAGTTTCTCGGGTTTTTCTTTATAGCAATGTGAGAATTAATACATCTCCCACTTACAAGTGAGAACATGTCATATTTGGTTTTCTGTCCCTGTGTTAGTTCCCTTAGGATAATGGCCTCCAGATCCATCCATATTGCTCATTCCTTTTTAAGGCTGCATACAATTTCACGGTGTATATATACCACATTTTCTTTACTCACTCTACTGTTGATGGGCATTCAGATTGATTCCTTGTCTTTACTATTGTGAATAGTGCTTCAATGAACACACACGTGCATGTGTTCTTGTGGTACAACAGTTTATATTCCTTTGGGTGTATACTCAATGATGGGATTGCTGGATTTAATGGTAGTTCCATTTTAAGTTCTTTGAGAAATCACCACATTGCTTTTCACATGGCTGAACTAATTTACATTCTCACCAGCAATGTGTATTTCCTTTTCTCTGTAACTTGGCCAGCATCTGTTATTTTTTAACTTTTTAATGATAGCTATTCTGACTGGTGTGAGACAGTATCTCACTGTGGTTTTAATTTGCTTTTTTTTATGACAATTAGTGATGTTGAGTCTTTTTTAATGTTTTTTGGCCATGTGTATGTCTTCTTTTGAAAAGTGTCTGTTCATTTACTTTGCCTACTTTGTAATGGAGTTGTTTTTTTTTTCTTGTTAATTTAAGTTCTTTATAGGGTCTGAATATTAGACCTTTTTTAGATGCATAGTTTGCAAATATATTCTCTCATTCTATAGGTTGTCTGTTTACTCTTGAATGCTCATTTTAGCCATCTTTTCACGTGTGACAACTTAGCATTAAAAATCTGCCGAAAATCAATTTATCATCACCGGCATGCTTCTGCAATCTGTTCTGTGGTCAAGGTGAAATGAGAACTTAACAATTTCACAGTCAGTTCGATTCAGCAAACATTTTATGAAACATCTGCTATGTGTTAGGAATTTTTCTAGCTGTGGAGTGAACCTCAGTAAGAAGTCACACATAGCCTCTGCTCTAAGGGATTTTGCTATCTAATAATGGTAACATAAAAGTTCATGTACCTGTAACAAAAAAGAGTACTTAATAGATCTTAATAGATACAAAGACAAGAACAATTGTGGCAGACTCAGAGGACTAAGGAATAGTCATGGAAGAGAAGCTTGAGCTAGAGCTTGTAAGTTAGATAATATTTCAACAGGTAGAGAGATAGAGAATTCATATCTAGGGAAATAGTAAGCACAGCTTAAAGGTGGTAAATTGCATTTGTCTATCTAAAAGGACTGACTGCAAGTAATGAGGAGATGGACCAATAAAGCTAATATAGGCTCAGATCTAGAAAATCTAGGATATTTGTTTAATAACTGGGAAGTTTGCAGTTTAAGTCATTTGTGAGTAATGCATTTATCCTTTATGTGTTTGTTAACTTGTATAAATCTTGCTTTTGTACATTGACTTTTTCCTGTATGAGAACCAGTTTACTAAAAAGCAGATAAAATATCTACAGATATATTTTTCCCACTCAACAATTTTTAAAAACTAAACAACTTTTTTAAAAAGTACGTTACATTTTTCCCAATTTTATTAAGTGTGTAAAAAATAAAATTATATTGTTTTTTAACTCTAATCAGGGCATTGTCACATTTTTGCCATCCTTTTGTCTGTTTAAAAACTAGACAACTTGCTATTCAAAGGGATGTTCAGATTCAATGTAATCCTCACCAGAATAAAAATGGCATTCTTCACAGAAATATGAAAAACAATCATAACATTTACTAAAAAATCAAAAAGGACCCTGAAAAGCCAAAACAATCCTGAGCAAAAACAAACAAAACAAAACAACAACAAAAATGCTGGAGACTCCATACTACCTCTCTTTAAAATATACTACAAAGCTATCCAAAATAGCAAGGTGCTGTGATAAAAACAGATATGTATACCAGTGGAAGATAATGGAGAATTCAGAAGCAAATCCATATATTCACAACCAACTCACTTTCAACAAAGGCACCAAAAACATACATTGGAGAAAGTAAAGTATCTTGAATAAATGGGGCTGAAAAACTGGATATTCACATGCAACAGAATGAAACTGGATTCCTATCTTTTACCATATAAAAATCAACTCAAAATAGATTAAAAATTGAAATGTAAGACCCAAAACTATAAAACTGCTAGAATAAATCATAGGGGAAATGCTTCATGCTATTAGTCCAGGCAAAGATTATTTGGGTAAGACCTTGAAAGCACAGGCACCAAAAGCAAAAACAGACAGATTAAACTCTATCAAGCTAAAACATATCTGCACAGCAATGGCCACAACCAATAGAGTGAAGGTGCAACCTATAGAATTGGAGAATATAATTGCAGTGTATCCATCCAACAAAGAATTAACATTCAGGATATATAAAGAGCTAAAAGAATTCAATAGTTTTTTAAAATTTCATTAAAAAGTGTGCAAAGGACATGAAGAGGAATTTCTTCAAAGAAGACATACAAATGGCCAACAGGTATATTAAAAAATGCTAAACATCACTAACCATCGGGAAATGCAAATCAAAACCACAATGAGATATCACCTCACATCTCTTAGAATGGCTATTACCTAAAGAATAAAAGGTAAGTATTAGCGAGCATGCAGAAAAAGTAAACTCTTATACACTGTTGGTGAAAATGTAAATTATTATAGCCATTATGGAAAAACATATGACTGTTCTTCAAAAAACTAAAAATAGAAATATCATGTGACCCAATAATCTCACTACTGAATATATATCCAAAGGAAAGACAATGAATACATTGAAGAGATAATTGAATGAAATCTTGCCATTTGTGGAGGACATTGTATTTAGTGATATAAGCCAGGTACAGAAAGACAAATACTCCATGTTCTCACTCATATGTGGCAGCTAAAAAGTTGATGTCATAAAAGTAGATATTAGAATAGTGGTTACCAGAGGAAGGGAAGGATGAGGTGGGAAGGGGAGATAGGAAGAGGTTGTTTAATGGGTACACAATTACAGTTAGATAACAAAATAACTTTCTAGCATTCTATAGCATAGTACAGTGGACTAGAGCTAATAACAATTTATTATATACTTCAAAATAGCTAGCAGAGAGGAATTTGAATGTTCCCAACACAAAGAAATTATGAACATTTAAGATGATGAAGATGATACATATACCAATAACCTAAATTTGACCACTACATATTGTATACATGTAATGAAATATCATGTGTTTTATAAATATGTATAATTATGTATCAATTGGAATTTTAAAAATTGTATTAAGAAAAGTTGATATCCACCCACCATCATTCATCTAAAAAATATATAAACGATTTTATCTGTAAGCAAAACTGTTGACAACTATTAAATAAAAAATACATTTTCAATGTTAATTATTCAAATAACATATGGAGTAAACTATGGCAATATTTTTTCAAATTCACCTCACTCCTTTCATGCATTGAAGTAAAACCTTGATATCCATATAATGTGCATTCTATTCATTGTAACTATATATATATGAATATATATACATATCTCATTTTTGTAAATGGAGTCCTCATATATGCATTGCTATGACTAGTATTTCTTTCTTATTAACAATGACTCCCAGATGTTTGTCACTCTTTATTCTATTCCTCCAGAAAAAATGCAACTATGAAAACGTTTGCTCATTTATTTTTCTCTACATGTGTAAATATTTGCTTTATAAATTAAAGCACTTAAAAACACAAAAACTTGAAAGACTTTAATCAAGAATATCAAACTTTAAATAATCTAATGATTATAGTTTTAATAAATAATCATTGTTTATGTTATAAAATCATACATACATGCCACTAGCTCTTTTTGATGTACACTATTTTCTTTTCTTCATTTCTGGTTGTATTTCTTCTCCCCTCACACTTCTCTGTCCCAAGTAACTCATGTTTAAAACCTCCTAATAAAACTCCATATGTTCATTCATGTGTGTATAATTGTACGCACAAAAAAGCTGTATATTTATATGTAAATACATATAGAAATATATGTGTGTATGTGTATTAATCTATTTGTTCCTATACAGTTGATTCTCAATATTCATAGATTCCATATTTCACAATTCCCCTATACATTAAATGTATTTCTACCTTCAAAGTCAATACTACTTATAGCCTTATTGCAGTCAGTATTGACATATGCAGAGCAGTGAAAAATTTGAATCACCCAGCTCACATTTTCTGAGCTGAAGTAGAATAAAGTGGTGTTCTTTCTTCTCGTTTCAGTTCTAATACTATAAACGTGTACTCTTTTTGTAGTCTATTTAGTCCCATTTTTTTTGCATTTTTGTGCTATTTTTGTTGACCTTATTGCTTAAAATGCCCTCTAAACATATGACTGAGTGCTGTCTGCTGTTCACACATACAATAAGGCAGAGAAAATACGTATATTAAATAAGCTTTGTTTAGGCACGAGTTATAGTACTGCTGGCTATGAGTTCAATGTTATTGAATTAACAATGTATATTAAGTGATGTATTTTAAAATAGAAACACACATAAAACCAGTTATGTGTTGATTGGCTGACAAAAATGTTTTGGGTTGATGCTCACTGGAACCTAACCCTATTTCTTCAAGGAGAAATTGTCCAATATTGCTAATTCAGTGTTTGCAGCAACTATACATAACATTACTACAAGTAATAAGACTATCTATCTATCTATCTATCTATCATCTATCCAAGTATGTTTTGAGGGCAACACTACCTAAAGGAATAAACAGATTCAGGAAAATTGCCATCAAAATTCCAACAGCTGTTTTTGCAGATATATAAAAAACTATCTTCAAATTCATAATGGAACTACAAGGGACCCAGAATAACCCTAACAGTATTGAAAAATAACTGAGTTGGAGGAGTCACACTCCCTAATTTTATTATATTATTTATTTATTTATTTATGACAGAGTCTCGCTCTGTCACCCAGGCTGGAGTGTAGTGGCACTATCTCGGCTCACTACAACCTCCGCCTCCCGGGTTCAAGCAATTCTTGTGCCTCAGCCTCCTGAGTAGCGAGCAGCTGGGAAAACAGGTGTAGGCCACCACACTTGGCCACTCCCTAATTTTAAACCTTATTACAAAGCTACAGTAATCAAAATAATGTGGTGCTGATGATATGGGAGCAGGGCGGGAAGCACTGGGTAGAGAAAGGGGGTCCCTGGCTAGGGCTCCACCCCCATGGACCTAGGTGAGGACTGGAACACCTGCTTTCGCGTCCAAATGTTGCATTTTCCAAGACCACCCTGGCCTGCCACGCTCCCATCCTGGGCCTGTAGACATCCAAGACCCTAGCAAGGCAGAGACAGAAGCGGATGGATGTGAAGAGGAGCGGATTGGCAGAAGAAGACACAAGGGCTGGACGGCAAGAAGACGTCAAGGGGAGCACGCCAGCAGAAGGGCACACTGACAGATGCCGGCACGCCAGCAGGTCATCGACCGGAGGCTAGATGTGGAGTTTGGCCGGGTTAGTTGTAGAAGAGCCGGGGCTGTTGAGTGGCCCAACTCTAGGGGAAGACCATCTCCCTTCTGGCTCCTTCATCAGCTGAGAGCTACTTCCGCTCAATAAAACTTTACACTCATTCTCCAAACCCATGTATAACCCCATTCTTCTAGTACACCAAGGCAAGAACCCAGGATACAGAAAGCCCTCTCTCCTTGAGACAAGGTAAAGGGTCTAATTGAGCTGATTAACACAAGCCGCCTATAGAAGGCAAACTAAAAGAGCAACTTGTAACACACGCCCAATGGGGCTTCAGCTATAAACATTCACCCCTAAACACTGCCCGTGGGGTTGGAGCCCCACAGCCTGCCCATCTGTGTGCTCCTCTAGAGGTTTGAGCAGTGGGGCACTGAAGAAGTGATCCACATCACCATTGCATGCCCTGTGAGGGAACAAGGGAACCTTTCCCGTTTCACCGACACAGACACAGAGACCAACGTAATAGAATTTAGAGTATAGAAGAAATATACCTATAAATATGTAGTCAACTGATTTTTTTCAAGGGTTCCAAGTCCATTTAATGAGGAAAGAACAGTCTCTTCAACAAATGATGCTGAGACAAGTAGATTTCCACATGACAAAGAATGAAGATTTTGGCCATTTTTCTTCAAATATTCTTTCTGCCCCTTTCTGTCTCTCTTCTCTCTTTGGAACTTTTACAGTGCCTAGTCTGATTAGTCTGATTGCTGGTGTTCCACAAGTCCTTTATGCTCTGTTACCTCTTTTTGCTTCTAATAACAGATAGTTTCAATTTTCATATATTCAGGTTCACTCATGCTGTTTTCTGCCTGCTCAGATCTGCTGCTGAATTGCTAAAGAAGTTTTTTTTTAGTCATTGTACCTTTGGATTCAGAATATTTGTATTCCTTTTAAAAAATGTTGATCTCTATTGATAGTCTCATTTTGTTCATACATCATTTTCCTGATTTTCTTAAATTCTTTTTTCAGTTTTTGTTTTAGCACTTTGAGAATATTTATAACAGTTGTTTTAAAATCAACAGCAGAACAAAACAATCCAATTTAAAAAATAGCAAAGGACCTCACACATCTTCAGAGAATATATACAAATGGTCAATCAGCACATTTTTATGAGTAGCTTTTTAGCTATTCAACCCCATTAGTCATTAGAATAATGGTAATCAAAATCACGAGATACTACTTTACAACTACTGAAGTGATTATAACTTTTTCCTTTTTTTTTTTTTTTTTTACTTTGTAATTCTCAGTGTAGGAGGAGGGACCTGGTGGGAGGTGACTGGATCATGGGGGAGAATCTCCCCCTTGCTGTTCTTGTGGATAGTAAGTGAGTTCTCATGAGATCCAGTTGTTTAAAAGTGTGTAGAATTTCTGCTTATCTGACTGGCTTTTTATTGTATAATAAAGACCACTTTTAGTTACTGTGTTTTTTTTAGTTCAGTAATTTCCATTTGATTCTATTTGTTTGTGTCTTAGTTTTCTGTTATTGTAACAGATTGCCTGAGACTGGGTATTTTATAGAGAATAAAGGATTGGTTTTGCTCACGGCTCTGGAGTCTTGGAAATGAAAGATCAGGGAGTCCCATCTAGTCACTTGCTGGTGAGGCTCTCATGCTGCATCATCATAACATGGGAAGAAGTGGAAGGGGAAGAGGGCACACGCAAAGAGAGCAAACACCAGGAGGAACCTTTTTTTATAACCACCTGCTCTGTGGTAACTAATCCAGTTCTGTGAGAGAGAGATTCACTCATACAAGATAGCATAAATCTATTCATAAAGAACATAACCCCATGACCCAACTCGTTCCATTAGGTCCCACCTCACACACTGCACAATGGTAATCAAATTTCAGCATGCATTTCAGAAGCAACAAACCATATTCAAACCATAACAGTATGGATTTGAGTTATGTCCATTATTTTTGTTTCTTCCAACTATGTTGTCCATATATTTTTTGTTTTTCTCATATTATTCATCAATATTTTCATAACTTTTGACTAATTCCAACATTTAATAGTTTGTGTTTTTGGTTTTATTTCCTTCTTATTCTCTTGGTCATTGGTGATATTTTTTACCTGTTGTGCCAGCTGCTAATAACTGGATTATGCCATTTGTTTCTTTCACAGAAATACCTGAAGATAAAAGAAAGGAAGTAGTTTCTCTTATACGGGATTTAACCATGATATAATTAAATTTTCTGTACAAAATACTCATATATACAAAACTGTTTTAATGTTCTTGTCTGGTGTTAATTTTTGAACTGTCATTAACATTAACAGTCAATTCTTTAAAAATCTCTATTCCAATTCCAAAAATCTATTCGACATTAAAATTCTTATCTCTCAAATTTTTCCTGAGAGAAAAAATGAAATATGTGTGATGGATGAAGCACAGTGAGGTTAACAAAATGGCTAAATATACTCATACTAAAAGTAGGAAAATGCTTTCCAGGGCAGACTATGCACTTTTATTTTTATGAAACATTTGTCTTATAGTTGACTTGGTTACATGTTTGTCTTTCAAAGTAGGAAAGCTTCATGAAGGTCAAAATATAATCTCTTAAAATCGTTATCTCACCGTCATTGCAGGACTCACTGTTAGATACAGAATAAACCACTTGGATTTTTTTCAACTTTCCTATGAAACTTCTGATACAACAGTGTTTAAGAGGAGATAAATTTCAAAGAGGCAAGAAGCTTTCAGAGAAGGGCTGAGAATCTACATTTGACCTGGAAGTCACAACCCCATTCTTGGCACTGGCTTAGTATCAAGGTTTTTCCTTCAGGTCCTTTAAGGAATTATGAAAATTGAGTAGTACTGGAAGTTAAAGAATTAAGCCAAAGCCGTAGAAAAACAAAGTGGTATGTTCAAAGCCACTAGAATTGAACATGGAAGAATACCAAATAAGATTCTAAAGCCCAAGAGGGAGGGTAAATTGAAATTTTTCTGTCTGGTCACTTACCAATCTGGACACAGTAAGTATGAAGTTCTATATTATTGCAGTTTAATTTCCAATTCTATCATGAAAATGATGCTCATCTGTTTTTCATGTGCTTTTGCATGTCAATTTTTATATAACTTTACTTTTATAAAGTGTCAGCTCAAGTTTTTGCCTACTGATAATATATTATGTTTGTGTTACAATTTTTAATTTATAAAGTGAGATAGATTCAGTATAACAAAATAAATATATGACAAAGACTGTAAAAGTTATAAAGTACAACACAATATTTTTATGAATACAGATGAAAAAACCTATCCTCATGAAATGTAAAAAATTTGTTCCACTTACATATAAATATAACAAATCCTGATCAAATAAGTTTTATTATACAGTTTGTTTAACACTGGAAAATTAAATTAAAATTAAAGAAGGATACCTGTCAATATTATTCTAGAGAAAAATAAACATTTAAAAATAATGTTATTTATATTAGCATTCAAACCATCATGCATATTGAAATAAATAGAAGAAATCTCACGGTTCTGCATGCCTGGGGAGGCCTCAGGAAACTTAACAATTATGGCAGAAGGGGAAGCAAACACGTCCTTCTTCACATGGCGGCAGCAAGGAGAAATGCTGAGCAAAAGGGGGAAAAGTCCCTCATAAAACCACCAGACCTCGTGAGAACTCACTCACTATCACAAGAACAGCATGAGGGTAACTGCCCCCATGATTAAATTACCCCTCACTGAGTCCCTCCCATGACACATGGGGATTATAGGAATTACAATTCAAGATGAGATTTGGGTGGGGACACAGCAAAACCATATCAGTGTGTGAATATCTATGTATGTAAATATACAAGTTATTTCTAAATTTTCATAAAAAATAATCTGTGAAAAAAACAATTTAAAGCTTTTTAACATTGAACAATATATGATTGATGTAGGGATAGAAAAATAATAGACAACTTATAAATGAACCCACATATATTCAGTCACATGACTTATGGTAAAATGATCATTACAGTGAAAACTATGATCTTTGTAATAAATGATATTGGATTAATCAGATATCAACATAAAATAAGTTCTCACATTCATTAACAGGAATATGCAAAATTAAGCTACAATACAATACAACTACCTGTAAAATAGAGTGTCTAAAGTAACGAAAGTACTAAATATCAAGTTTGGGCAACAATGTGCAGCACCTCAAAAAGCGTTGATGTTGCAGACAAAATTTTTAATGGATAAAGTTGCATCATAAAACTGCCAGTAAGTTAAGAAGTGAACACATACAAATCCCATGACACACAATTTCACTCCTAGGTATATATCCCACTATAATGCTTACATATGTTTAAAATACATGGACAAACATTTATTGTAAATGTTTGTATTAGCATTGTTCATAACAGTTCAAACTGTAAACTTGCCAAATGCCTATTAACAGGAAAATTAATAAATGTGTTAAGTTTACTCATGAAGTAAGTAATGAAAACAAGTGAATACAGCAATGAAAACAAGTGAATAGTAACTCAGCAACAGTATTAATTGTTGTCACAGGCAAAAAATTTTAAGCGAATCAGACCAGAGGAGTATGTATTGTACGATGCTAATCATAAGAAGTTTTAGTACAGACAAAACAGATTAAGGCTGTTAAATGTTAGAAAAGTGTTTATTTTTGTGTAGTGACTTGAAGGTGACCAGAGTGGAGCTTCTGTTATTTTCTCAATGTGGCATTACACAGTTTATATTGTTTTTTCTAAGCATTCTTTCTCTCAGCATCATGTGTTCAGATTGCCTAATATATCAGTAGATTATATCTTTATATTGTCAATTAGTATTGCATTACATCGATGTACCAAAGTTCGTTCATCCATTATCCTATTTACAGTCATCTAAGCTATCTCTATTTTGGAACTATTTTGCCATTTATTTGAATTGTTTACTGTATTGACATTTAATTGAAAGATTCATATGGTTAGATTTAGGTTTACCATCTCTTATGTCTTTTCTATTTTACTCCTCAATTTTTTATTCTCCTCTTCCTTCTTTCTTGTCTTCTTTTGGTTGACATGCAAATTTTTGGAATTTAATTACTATTTGTCATTTATGTTTACCAATAACAAATTATTTTTAATATTAGCTACTCTATGGATTAAAATATGTGCCATTTTTCTTTTATATTAATGAAAACTACTTATCATTAATATTTTACCACTTTACATAAAATATAGGTAATTTCAATTATCTATTTAAATATTACATTACCATACATATAACATTTACATGTCATACACTTGATAAGAAACTATTGTGTCTATTTGTAGTCATGTGTATACTAAATAAATTAAGATGGCAAGATATTTTTTTCCATTTGTACATATGAGTATCTTTTTAAATGCTCCTAATTCCTTCATAGGGTCATAAATTTTGTTTGTTTTTCCCAGTGTAATTTTCTCTCAACTGAGTTTCCATTAGATGGTGATACATTTTGTTTATTTTATATTAAAAGGGATTTACCCTTCATTCTTGCAAGATATTGCCAAGATATTGAATATAATATTTTTGGTTAGGAGTTTTTTGGATCACTACATTAAAGATACTGGTTCACTGATTTCTTCCAATTTGTGATGAGAAGTAAACAGCTACTTGAGTCATTATGTCCCTGTATGTAACATTACTTACTTTCTGATTGTTTTCAATTTTTTTTTAAATTTGGATTTTAGAAGTTTGACTTTGATGCACTAGACATTGCTTTGTATTTATAATCTTTGACCTCAAGAATGTTCTGCTTCTGCAATATGTAAATTTATGTCTGTTACCAATGTTAGGGAATTATTTTTAATTTCAACTTTTATTTTAGATACAAGAGTTACATGTGCAGATTTGTTACATGGGAATATTATATGAATATTCCCATGTAATCCCATTACCCAGGTAGTGAGCATAGTACCCAGTAGGCAATTTATTTTTACTCCTCACACTCTCCAATAGTCCATAGTGCCTGTTGTTTCCATATTTATTACCATGTGTGCTCAATGTTTAGCTCCCACCTGTAAGTGAGAATGTACAGTATGTGACTTTTTGTTCAATGGCATAGTTGTATATTGAGTTAGACAGTAATCATATAAGTCAAAAATGTTTATTGAAATATAGTCTGACAATCAGTAATGTAAAGATTTGTTTCAAAAATGAAATAAAAATACCAAAGCAAGATATTTTTATTTAACATAAGTATTTTATGTAATGAAACAATATACTTTTGGTTCACATAATCAGTTTAAAAGTTGACAATGTGTTTACATTTTTTAATGATTTCACCCTCCAAATAATCTGAAAATTGTCTTCTGCAGGTTCACACGCTCGTACAGTCCAAACTTTCTGCACTGAAGATGCTAATAAAATATTTTCGATGCAGTCATATTTAAGCACATTAAATAGTACATTAATTTTAAAGTGTGGCTTATAATTATTTAAGTGAATCATCAGTAACCATAAATTGAATAAGTAATGAGAAAAATATATATGTGCAGTTTATTTCAGCATGTGAATGTTGGTGTTAACTCATATTTAAATTTTTTTTACAAAAAATACTTAATGTAACATTTTCTTTTAAAGGCATCTTTATTAGAGAACTTTATTATTACTTAAAATTAGGTTCCTCTTCATAATTGATATTTTAGACTGTAGTTTTAATATATTCCTAATTCTAATGCTGGTCATAGAAAAACATAAAGTGATTATTTGTATTTTATTAAAGTAGCTAATATGTAGATGTCATTTTAAAAATGAATAGGTAAAGTCACTATTTCTTATTTTCTGCAGCATCACCATTTTGATTTCAAAATAGTTTCAAACATTTAAGTGATTGACTGATTATAAATGAATTCTTTTAGGACAAAAAGAACTAGAAAAAAGCTAGCACACGATCACAATGTTAAACCTAAGGCTGGTATAGCATTATAACTTGTGATGTTGCAATGTGTTTACAAAATTTAACTACAGTGAACAAAACCCTTTGGGTTTTTGCATATAAAATACTTGTGTCACCTACTAAGCTTCTGGTATTGAGCTCCAGGGAGGGAATTTGAACCAATCACTGTGGCTTCATGTTAGTAATGCTAGGATTCAATACTTCCTTGCATATAGCTGAGGTTTCATTCAGTGCAACGTAATGATGCCTCCTACTGGTCTGAAACACAAATAGATAATTGCCTACTGAACAATTTGTCTCTAAGACATAATGAAAGAAAACTAGCATTATTGAACAGTAGCTTTGAGAATAAAAGCTTCTTTTGAACTAAGGCAATTTTTAAAATGAAATTGGGAAGGATATGTTGAATAGTAAAGTATGTTGAGCTTGTTAAGATCTTAAGCAGAGGCAAGAAACATACAATTTGAAAATAGTGATACGATGTTTATGATTTTTTGACAACCAGGTTGTACCTGATTTTCTGAATCATTAAATTTTCTAGGTTGACAATCCCAAGAAATGTCTGCTTCATTAAAATAAAACACTGCAGGTGCATGTCAAATGTTAGTATCCAAAAACTAAAAATTTTAATTCTAGCATAAAGGTCCTCTTCAGAATAAACTAGTATATATGTGTGTGTCTGTGTATGTGTGTATGTGTGTGTGTGTATTAGTGAAAAGAAATACAAGTTGTTTTCTTTTTTCTTGAGAAAGACACAAGTGTACTTCCATGTATTTTTGGACATAGGGATTGTTCCCTCACTGAGAGTAGTATTTGCTTAGCTTAGAAAATGGGTAAAATTTGGATCTTACACCAATAGCTAGAGACAGAATGGCAATTTAAACAAAGCTAGGGGAAAAAAAGTTCCAGATCTACAGAGTAACACGATTTGCAGTTTCTATTGTAATTATTGATGAGAGGAAATTAATAACCCTGGTAGCACTAACAGCAACAGGAGTATGACAGCACGATATACATGTTATCCAGAGGTAGCTGAAGAAATGAAATTTGGCCATGTACAGGGGCTTCTTGGAAACCAAGTCCTGGACCTACGGAATATTCAATTAAAAATGGTCTATCTAATGAGCTCTTTTGTTTATAACCATGATTAAAATTAGAATTTTTAAAATAAAAATTTAAATATACAGAAATTGTAGCATTTTTATAGTAGCTAAAATTTATTGAATGCTAAATATATAGCCATCCATATTTTAAAAGTCTTTATATTTCCTCTTTATAACAGCTCAGTGAAATAGTTAATATAATTGTCTCTATTTTAAAGTTAAGAATTCTTAGAAAAAAATGAAATAAGGGCTTGTATAATGATCAAAAGTTTCTGTGTGGCAGAACTAAAATCTGAATCCATGATTACCATGATTATTTCAAAGCGATTGTTCTTAAAAACCGCCTATAAAGTACTTTCAGGAAGGCACATACTGTTCCCTATTTCTCTTAGTAAATATAACAAACAGTGCTGAACATTATTTACAAAACTTAAGAAGACTCTGAAAGATGAAGAGAAGTTGGACTTTCTGGGGATGTCAATACCCAAGGAAGGGCACAGTGGTGAGTTACCTGGGTATTCTTTTTGATTCATATTTTACAGAACTGGAACTGAAGAAACAAGCAACCTAGAAATCGCAATGGGCACAGACAGAAAAGGCCCCATTGAAGGAGTAGGAAGGAAGCAGCATCACAATATAGAAACTTTGAGAAAATAATGGCTCCAATCCAGGCAAGCACCAGAGTAAAACATGCTCCACCCTCACCTACACCAACAAAGGCTAAGTGGGGAGTCTATATTTCACACTCACTAGAGTGTAAGGACTTACCCATCACACAAACCATGGTGTTATCAGAGATAGATAGGCAGAGAGTCAAGAAATTCCCCAGAAGTAAAAAAACACATTTTGAAGATGGCATGAATTCTATTAGTTTGTATCCCTAAATGAATGGATGTTCTTGTAACACCATAAATTGTAAGATGTACTATTTTTAAAGTACATTAACAAAGAAAAATAGCTGTCAATTTCAATGACAAACTAGCACTTGTATAAGGCGACTCAATTTCAGATATATTAAATATGTGAAAATTAAGGTGCTGCTTAGAATTTATAAAATATAGTATACAGTAGGCAGTTTACAAAGCATTTTTATAAGCATTAAAATATTCATCATTAGAACTATCAATTGACTTATGGAAATATGATGTCCAAGAAGCGAAACGATTTGCTAAAATTCTCAAGGCAATTGTGTGGCTAAGCCTGGCACACAGCCAGAGTTTTCTGACTTCAGTACTCTATGGATTTATATATTTTTTTGTAAATACTGTATGGTTCTACATTTATATAGTCCTTGATTAGGTGGTAATAATGGTTGTCAGATAAAGCCATGTTAGAAGTTTAATACAGTTTCAGCTTGCAACTTCACTGCATCTGCATTTCTTGTCAATCAGCTGTGTGTGCTATTGCTAACTATAAATATAACCCCTTTTTACAAGATTAACATAGTGATCTTTTATTATGGCCCTTTTATAGCTTTATGTAGAATACATGTGAATATCCACAATTTTTCCCTATGGTGATTTCAATTCAACAAGGAATAAAGACTTGCTATCAGCACTAAATAATTTCATTGACTATATGATTTAAGTTGTTCAATACATTATTTGACATCTTTAAATATTATGGATTCAGGATTACTCTTTTTCTCTGGTGTGTCTTCTATTACTCACCACAATCTTAGGTACACTATGTAGTATTATCTACTCCTCATCATCATAGTTTTATTGCGATCTTACTATAAGTTATCATCCCATGTTCTGAAAGAGTTTATGTTTCAGAAGGAGATTTGCATTGGTTAGGATAGAAATAGAAAATTAAAACAAATCAAGGATGTATATGATGCAATCTTTATCTTAATAAATTCTAGTTCCATCATCCTATTGCCATCTTTCAGTAAATTCTTCCTACCTCTTCTCTCTCCTTTTTTTCTAACACTTCTTAAGCTGGAAAATTAGAACTAAACATAAAAATAGATTTATATTTAAACTATGTGTGCATAAGAAGGCAGACATTTATTTCCCTTCAATTTTATATCTGAGTTCATCTACCTCTTTCATTTCATCTTCCTCTGTTTTGTTTGTTTGTTTGTTTTTGAGATGGAGTCTGGCCTTGTTGCCTAGGCTGGAGTGCAGTGGCGCAATCTCGGCTCACTGCAACCTCTGCCTCCCAGGTTCAAGTGATTCCCCTGCCTCAGCCTCCCAAGTAGCTGGGATTACAGGTGTCTGCCACCACGCCCAGCTAGTTTTTTATAGTTTTAGTAGAGACGGAGTTTCACCATGTTGGCCAGGCTGGTCTTGAACTCCTGACCTCAGGTGATCCACCCACTTCGGCTTCCTAAAGTGCTGGGATTATAAGCGTGAGCCACCACGCCTGGCCCAACTTCCTGTGTTTTATAATATGTATTAGAATCCTTGTTGTTCTTCCTTCAGGTGTTTTTAAGTGGTTATGTACTTTTTGATATTTTGAGAACAGAGAGAAATGCTTTTTAATTTTTTTTTTTCTGAAAACCACTACGTTTTAAAATATTTCCTCCTGGGATGTATGTTTTTCATGTAGTTATTTGTTTTTATTCCATTCTCTTTTTCCTCTTAACATTTATGTTTAAGTCCCACTCATGTTTCTTTCTGATTGATACTCAGTTTTAAATGGGATCAGTTGTTTACATGGGTGTATACAGATATAAGATGGTGTAACAGGAGTGAAGTACTGAAGTTGATAGTTTGGATTATTTTGCTTAAAATCCTTATCCCAACAGTTTATTATTTCTTTATCTTGGGTTAATGTATTTGTTCAGTTTTATTTCTGAAAACATGAGTTTGGGATAAATTTCGTGGAACCAGTTTTTCTGTGTAATAATCTAGTAACTACCACTTTCCTTAAATTTTAAAAAAGTTGTTGATTGGATTATGACAACTCCTAAAGAATTTTCTTGTTAAGAATCATTTCAGTTAAGGTGGTTGTGAACATTTCACTCAATAATCTGATGTGGCAGTTATGTTATGTGATTGCTCAATTTTAATCAGTCATATAAATACAGAAGAGTAAGCTGAAATTTTCAGTAGTAAATACTGTAGATTTTGATAGTAAGTGCCTCATTAAAAGGAGGTAAACCATTCCTTTTTCTTTGGGTGTAAGATTCAGTGGATGTGTTTAGGAAGAGAATAATATAATTTCAAGATATTTATGATATGTTTATATACCTGTGTATGAAAGAGAGATTTCTCCTTGGTCACTGTTTTAAAAGTCACATCCAGCCATTCAAGCAGTGCCCAATTATAGCTCCCACTGCCCTCAATGAAATGGCCACTTTTTTTCTGGCGTAATTTAATAAAAATTAGACAATTACAGAACCAAACTTCCAAGGAACCTTCAAAAAGTGAGAAGGGGAAAAAAAGGCACATTTTGAACAAAGTATTAATTTTAATGAGTCACTTGGGTAACAGGAGATTACTGCCTCAGTTAGTCTGAGCCATGCACTTGTGATGTAAAACAGTTAACGCAATTTCCCTATTCAAATAAAATTAACACTCGTATTTAGTGTTCTTGAAAAAATTTTTGGCATATTTCTAGTTGTCAGTAAACAATCTTGGACTTACATTTTCACATTTGTTTTAGCAAGTCATGTGATAGTAGTATCTTTAGACGCTGATTATCTGCTACCCTCATTGTGACATAGTTTTGACCCTCAGCAAAGCTGGAAAACGCACGTAAGGGACCAAAGATTTTGCAGGCAAATATAGCATGGTTGAAAATACAGGCCAAGATTTAAGTAAGGCAAGAACAGCATCCCCATTTTGCTCACCTGTCGCTGCATAGTTCCTGGTCATTCCTGTTCAGAAAGTTATTAGTAATCAATAAATATTAAACCAAATATGCCATGTACAGTTGGTCCATGTGGGGTTATAACTATTTCCTACACACTCTTGTATGCATTGCAAATGATTATATTGTCTTCCAGTGATGTAACAAGATATTGGCACCAGGAGAGGGTAATTTT
The DNA here is from genome assembly GCF_028858775.2 of Pan troglodytes. Taxonomy (NCBI): domain Eukaryota; kingdom Metazoa; phylum Chordata; class Mammalia; order Primates; family Hominidae; genus Pan; species Pan troglodytes. The sequence continues at coordinate 68,452,186 of NC_072406.2, forward strand.
TAAAAAACCCTTTGTTATTGAATAAAAGCATTTTAAATAATAATTATATAATAGTTCAGTAACAGTAGTTTCTTGATTTTTTTAGTTTTAAACAATTAATGACTTTAAAATGATAAATTTCAATTAAAATGTATTATTCAGATTCTGTAAAATATTGTATGTATAATTCAAAATTTTCCCCTTAAGAAAGATATTACATGTTGCGGTCTACATTATGTTTTAATTTTTAAAATTTGAAACCAAATAAAATCTCTAAATAGTTATAAAGAATGAGTGGATTGAAATAATTCAGATTCTATTCCTTCATCTTTACAACCATTGCAGCCATTGTGCTGTCTTTATTGATTTTTGAATCTACTATTTAAATGATAAATGGGAGCTAGCACAGCAGTAGACACAAAGTGTATCTCGTATTAGCTCCCAATTACAAAAATACTCTATTCATTAAAGGTTAGTGTCCCTAAGCCCACATTTTGAGTTATTTTGATTAACTGTCAGTTATTCTAATTAACATCCATAAAAACCACAGAGTTTCTTAATAGGTAACTAATAAAACATTCTTATGTTAAACATGTATATTTATTAATACAAAAACATAGATTAATAAAAGTCTTTTACAACCATGAGGTATAAAATTTAGAACACAAAAAGATTATATTTCAGGGAAGAATAGTACATAATTGGCCTTTTTTAGGCTTGCCTGCACATCAAGATAAGAAAAAAAGCAGACTATTAGTCAATTTTATTATTACTTTAAGGTTTCTAGGCAATTTACCTCCGCTAGGACTTACAACTCCTTACCTCCAGCCATTGGTATGGCTAATCTCAAGTACTTTATAATTGTGTTTGTGACCCTGTGTTTGTTTCTATGTACGTGTGTGTGCATGTGAATGCTTGACCTTATCTTCCATATTAGAAGGTAAAATTCTTGCATGTAAGCTCAGAAATTGATAAAGCTCTGCAACAGATGTGAATAGCAATCAAAACAATCGAACATCCAATTTGAGTATCTTAAATTATCTTACTTTTGTATTAATATATATTTTGGATTAATTGATAAACACCAAGGCCACACCAGCAAGAGTATTCACAACTTGAATCATTTGTGGAAATAATGATGTTTAACTTCTGTCTTAAATATTTAAAAACAGATGATATTTTTGTTACCAGTTACAGATGTCATCCCAAAAATTGAAATGCAAAATTTAAAACACTAATGCTAAATGTGTGCATGCACACAAACACACAAACACACACATACATGCGTGCACAACTCTGATGCTACAAATTTTACACAAAAATGAACAGACATTTAAGAACAGGTTTAGTTACCTTTGACTTTAAGGTGATAATTTATCTTTAAAAGTGCAACTATTCCCAGGTAAAATGAAAAGTAGAGAACACACGTGTGTATGTAAAATCCCTTTTCTGTTTTACATAATGACTTGTGCTGTTTTTTAATTATGCATTGTGATTTTTTTAGTAATTGCATATTCATGTGCAGTTTGATGACTACTTTTTTAAAAAAATATTTCCATATAAACAATTAGTTGTCCCAATGCTTTCTATTGGTATATCCATGATTTTCTCACTCTTTAAAAAGTTATTTCAAGTGATCAATCCCATTATTATGCTGTACAATAAACTAAAGTAAGCATTTTAATATATTTCTGGACTCTCTGTTTATGGGCTAGTGCTATATTTCTTTTAATTACTGTGGCTTGGTGTGATTCTTTGATGTTTGGCAGTGTCATGTGTCCTTTTATTAGTCTTCTTTTCCACAATTTACTGGATATTATATCTAAGAATTTTGAAATGATATATGTTATGCTTATCTATAGGTTTTTAATTAATAAATTTTGATGCCAATATTATTTTCTGCAAATAATTATACCAGTGTTTTTCTTCATTTCTCTATTCTGTGGATTAGCTTAAATGACATTCATATGATTTTTAGTACATTAGGAAAAATTTCTATATAAAATTCCCTGGGATTGATGCTTTATATATGAGTAGAAATCTGATGTTTTACTTTCATTCTATTGTGGTAATTGATCTACTTTCCATAATTTCCATTTCTTCTGGAATTTATTGTTAAGTTCCTGTTTAATAGAAATATTTATCTTTTATAGAAATAATCTTATAAATATTCAGCAATTACAGTTTTATTTAGTTTGTGAGCCAATAATTATAAAGATTATTTATTTGTTCATTTATTTTTTAATTTCCATGTTTGTGATGCTTTACTTTATTATTTTAATGGTTTGCCTTAATGTGCTTGATCAGAAGTAGGTTTTATAGTATATCTGCTCTTCAGAAATTATTGATATTTTATTTATGGCCTATCAATTGTTCATTTCTACAATAGGATTTCAGTGTTTCAGATCAGGATGGTCTTTCAGTGTCCATTGATCTTATATCCCATAGTTCACACGACGTCATTTTTTAGTTCCAACAGATTGTTTAAGAGGTTTTAATAGGATTTTCTATGCACAACATGCTATTTACAAATAACAACTGTTTTACCTTTTAATTTTCCCCCAATCTGGATACTTTTAATTTCTTTTCCTTGCTTACTCTATCTAGAACTGCTAGTAAAATATTGAATAGAAGTGGTGTGAGCAGACATCTGTTTTGTTCATGATCCTCAGAAGTTTTCATCATTATGATGTTAACTGTGGGTTTTTCATAGATACTCTTTATCTGACAGAAGAGGGTTCCTTCTATCCCTAGTTTGTTGAGTGTTGTTATGAAAGTATGTTGCATTTCATCAAATGCTTCTGCTGAATCTATTTAAATGATCAGATGCTTTTTGTGTTCATTCTATTAAGACAGTGGGCATTGGTTAGTTAGAGTTCAATCAGATATGCAGAACTAGGAAGACATGTATACTATGAAATTTATTAGAAGAAATGTGTTAGAAGAAATAAGTATACACAATTTGTGAAGACTGGCTAGGCATGTCCAAAATCGGTAAGATAGGCTATAAGAAAGGATAGCCTGAAGCTCTACAATAAGAGCTGAAGCTATGATCCATAAGCAGAATTTCTTCTTCTTCAGGGAGGGCTGACCTCTGCTTCTAAAACCTTTCAACTGATTGAATTAGACCCTCCCAGATTATCAAGAAAAATCCCCCTTTCTTAAAGGCACCTGATTATGGACTTTAATTATATCTGCAAAATACCCTCACAACTCCTAAATATGTGTTTTATTGACTAACTGCCTATTCAAGTTGACACATCAAAAGATTATCATATGCTGTATTACACTGATTGATTTTCACATGCTAAACCAATGTTACAAATTGGCAATAAATCTTGCTTGTTTGAGTCAAGAGTTAATATTTGCATTTCACAGATAAACAGACTCAGAGATAATATTGCCAATATCATAGATCTTAGAAGCGATGGAGCTTAAATTGGAATTCAGATCCTGTGAGTCTGCCACGTTGAGTCTAATTCTTAGTCTAATTCTTAGTTAAAATAAAGATTCGAAAGTTTTAAGATTTCAAAGCCTAAAAGAACTTTTATAAACAATGCAGTGAGTTTCTGAATATTTGATTTAAAATACTCAATAAAATAAGGGGTCCAAAAAATTGATACTAGTTTTTATTTTTTCCCAAACAATGTCAAACAAACAGAACACTACAATAATATAAATATTATAAGCATCATCATAGTTTCATAAAGCAGATGTTGACTCTAAGAAATTGGAAGGGTATAATCTTAAAGTTATACAAAATTTGCCCCAAGAAGGACAGATGTTAGCCTGCAACTGGCAAGTAAATATAGGCTATATTGGAATTATAATTTTTTCCTCATGCGATTATAGAGAGATAAAAATTTCTGAAACTATCATTTGGAAACTATTGATTTATAGGCAATAATACTGAAAGAGAATAAAGAGGAAGAAGAGGGGTGCGTGTGTGTGTGTGTGTGTGTGTGTGTGTAGAGGGAAAGAAAAAGACATGGGTGTGTTACATAGGGCAGGAAGTACCAAAGGAATTGTAGAGGCCTTATTAACATGGAAAATATAAGAAGCTGACAGTTGAATTTCATCTTTAATCTAACTCAAGTGTTGTCACAGTAATCCTAGAAAAAAACTATTTTTTGAAAAATTTTAAAATAGGACTGAATTTCAAATTTATATCTGTATTAATATATTTATATTTTAATGTGTGTATATATAGTTCTGTAGTTTCTTTCTCAAAATTACAGTAGTGGAATTTGCAATCTAAAACTTCATTGGGAAGACAGTTGCCAGTGTCAGCATAATTAAATATGCTCTCTAAACCAAAACAGTTAGCAATCAAATAAGTAATGAAATACTGTATTAATCTATATATGTCTCTATATTACAAAAGCAATGCTATATTTCTTAGACACTTTGTCTTGAGATTGAAAAACTTCCCCACAAATCCCATGAGCTTGATGAGAAGCCAGAGATTTTTAATTGTAAACCCTGAAGAAATACTAGAAAGTGGAAATGGACAGGACTAGAAGCAGATACCATATTTAATATTTAGATTACTGCGTAGCTAAGTGGCACCCTGACTGCTTAATTACCACAGTTAACAACTGGTTTTAGTGACCAACAATACAAGTTGTGGTTGAACATTCTCCACTGCATGTAACATTCAAATATCAGCATCACGATATCACCAGTTGTTACCAGAAAATGTTTGCCATTCAATCTAGACAAGTACCAGGAAGGCAGATTTTTGTAATAAAATCTAACTATTGTGATGAGTTTGTTTAAGGTCATGATTAAGTTTCTGAGAAAATGTAGGCAATTTGTTAGCAAACCACATGGTTTTATATTTAGAATCCTCATTAGTAAACATTACATTGTATTGTAAAAATGCTAATAATTAATTGGACCTTAAAATAATACTTAGACTGTACTACATTAACTTTGTATAATTTAATATAACATTAAGGAACAGTGACTTCACTCAATAATATGTCCTGTAATTTTGAAAGGAAAGAAGAAACACTATTTTTAGATGTTAAAATATAATACATTAATTGTTATTTAAGGTAAAAACATTTAAACTAAAGGTTAAAAGCATGCTTTTATCCTTGTAAAATGTCAGCAGAATGATCATGGTAGTCTGTAACATCTTCTAAAAATTATGGAGTGGAAACACTTTGGGTTAGTTTTAAAAGCATTAAGATTAGACTCTGACCACAGGAGTTTTAATCTGGGCCATCGATGTATCTCTCTGATGTTTGGTAGCCTCATTTGTAATATGAAGGGTTTTATCTGTGCTCTCTGAGAAGCTGCCCAGAAAATGTCAGCATTTTACCTTCAAGAGAGGGAAATTACACATTTCTAATAGAAAATAAGTTAAGTAATAACTTATTACCTATCAATTAATAAAATAAAAACTTTAGATTTTACATAGCAAACTTTAGTCAAAAATTGTGTTAGTTTGCCAGTATTGATTGATGATTGCCACAGAGTGAGTGCTGTGTACAAAAGTATGGAGGGTGAGTTAGTAAATATCCTGATTCTTCAGAAAATTATAGTAGAGGAGTCACACATATAAACTAATATTTTAAGGTGGTCATAATGAGTCTATCATAGACTGTGAAATGTGAATAGATAAAGATAAATTGGTATACTGAATTTTGCTCTACATTCTTCAATACTAGGGTGCCGAGACCAGCTCGGTCAGGGAGACCCTAACCCAGTGGCGCTATAGGAATTAAAGACACACACACAGAAATATAGAGGTGTGAAGTGGGAAATCAGGGGTCTCACAGCCTTCAGAGCTGAGAGCCCTGAACAGAGATTTACACACATATTTATTAACAGCAAACCAGTCATTAGCATTGTTTCTATAGATCATAAATTAACTAAAAGTATCCCTTAAGGGAAACGAAGGGATGGGCCAAATTAATTACAGCAGGAACACGCCCTTAAGACACAGATCGCTCAGGCTTTTGTTTGTGGCTTAAGAATGCCTTTAAGTGGTTTTCCGCCCTGGGCGGGCCAGGTGTTCCTTGCCCTCATTCCCGTAAACCCACAACCTTCCAGCTTGGGCGTTAGGGCCATTATGGACATGTTATAGTGCTGCAGAGATTTTGTTTATGGCCAGTTTTGGGGCCAGTTTATGACTCCCAACACTAGGGCTATTTTAAGCAGTAAAATTCTAAACTCAATACAATGTAAAAATTTGTATGTAAATTTATTGTGTGGCTTTTATTAACATGGGTAAAATCTTTGAACTCTTAAGCTTTGCTCTCTTGTCTCCAAAATTTCAACAAACTTCCTTCAACTGTAAGGCTTTGTGTTTCTAGTCTGCTGTAGGTATTTGCAATGGTTAATTTTATGGTCAACTTCATTGGGGCACACAATTCCCAGATATTTGTTCAGACATTATTCTGGATATTTCTGTGAGGGTGTTATGGGATGCAATTAATATTTATATCAATAGACTCTGAATAAAGCAGATTGCCTCCAGAATATGGGTCGTGAAGTTAACCAGAGGCTTGAGTAAAATAAAAAGAGTGGCCTCCTCTAAGCAAGAAAATTCTCCAGCCTTGAGACTTTGTCTGCAACATTGGATCTTCCTCATTCTACATGAAATTGTATATATATATATACATACACACACATATACACACACACATATATGTATGAAATCATGTATATAAGTTATATATTAATATCTAATTTAATATTATGATTTATATTTTTACATATATAAATATAATTTCCTATTGGTTCTATTTCTCTGGAGAACCTGGGTTGATAGATATAGATTCTGTATTGAGAAATATTCTAGAGGTATAGAACCTTAAGGATAAATTTTCCTAATTGGTTCTTGGATTAATGAGTTCAGGGATCTGGATTTCTAGCTTAAGCAGTGCATAAATGACCTGAAAGCTTCTTTGTGGTTACTAAAAGAAACCCTTACCTCCTGTATCTATCTGTAGGCCTGTATCTATCTGCAGGCCTGCTTTACTGAACAGAGAAACAACTACTTGTGAGTGCCAGCTGTTTGCAGCTAGCTGCCTCCACAGCTGGGATTCTAAGGATGTCCCAGCAGCTGCCAAGACCTCTTTTTCTTGGGGATTCTCTCTTCTCTCCTCACCATGGCGTCAGCTGCCTGCAACATTTTGTTGGTACAGAAAAAATGTGATTGGGAAGTTAATGGGCTTCAGGACTGAACAGGTGTGTATGCCAGAAATCCCATCTCTGCTGTTTAGACTTTTCTTACCATTTGTACCTAACATAGGACATCTGTGGTACCAATTGGTTTGAGACAAGATTTGTTAGCTTTCCAGTCTCTCTCTATGGGAATCCCAAAGACTAACCTAATTCCAAAGGCTAATTGGTTTGGGGGTACTCCATTTGTTCGTTTTAATATCTGTGTGTCTGTGATCCTTTACTTTCTTTTCTGGACATGGGCAGCTCAGTTTTCATGCCACCCACAAGCCCTTTGGGGCCACATCTTGGGTGACTGGAAGACTTACAGTTATGAACCCATGACTATAAAGATTTTATTTTATTGAAACACTGCTTGGCCTATGTCATGTTAGATGATAAATGGTGGCCTTTGAATGATTCCCTCCAGGATTACACTATATTACAATTGAAGTCATTCTGTCAAAGGTCTGAAAAATTGGATGATATATCACATGTCCAGGCATCTATGCTATTACACAATAACGATAGCCCATGAAGGATCTAGGTTAATTGTACAGAGGAACAGGAAGAAAGCCTCTCCCTTTCCAGAAAGTAAAACTGAAGAGGAAAATGATAATTATGATATTGGCCTCATAAATGCCTCGAATCCCTCTCCACCAGTGGCACCAGCCCCTTTGGAACAGACGAATGAGGCTCTGTACTAGGAATGCTGGCCTCATCTCAATATGGCAAGAGAATAAGAATGGTCTCCCCTTCCAGGAAATAGCAAGGTACCCAATTTGGTCAGGATATGACTGTGAAGCAAGGCAATATCCACTAAGACAGTATCCTATCAGTGGATTAAACAATCAAGGGTAGCCTGCCAAATAGTATTGGACCTACAGCCCATTCTCAATGTCTTACTTGTTATTTGGAAAAGTTCCAATCCACCTTTTAGGGAGAACCTACAGAGAATGGCTGATCTTTTCACCTACACTTTTGTTACCTAAAACCTGCATGGGAAGATGTACAGGCTTTCTTGAGCATCCTTTAAGTGCAGACAAGAAGAGGCTAGTATTAGATAATAGGTAAAGCCAATGAAGAGGCCCCACGCCTCCACCAAGAAAATCCAAATAGAACTCCTGACCTTGAGGGAGCTGTTCCACCCAGGGATCCTAATTAAGGCCCTAATCATGGGAAAATAGCCTGGCTGGACCATAACAAAAAATGCATCTTGGCAGGACTAAACAAATGAGCGCCAAAACACAAAAGTTTAAATAAAGTCCAGGCAGTTGTTCAGAAAGCAGATAAGGACCTTCTGGAGTTTTAGAACATAGTTACCAGGCTTACTGCAAATACACCTATGCTGCTGTATAGGCTCCTGAAAATATGAGAATGATAAACACAACTTTCATCCAACAGAATGCACTCAATATTAAAAGGAAACTGCAAAACAAGAGGGAGCATTTGGGATGAACTCTCAATTGGTGAATATTGCCTTTAGAGTACGCAATGACAGGGGGCTAGAAAGCTAAAATTGGTCATGATGTACAAGGAAATAGTGGGAAAGGATTTTCTCTGAAGAGAAAAAAAAAAAAAACAAAACAAAGGCAAATGACAGTCAGAGCAAAGTTCTAGGTTATGACCAATATGCTTACTGTTAGGAAAAAAGTCACTGGAAATCTGACTGCCCCTAATTGAAGAAAAATCAGAAAGATCAGAAAAAAAGACAGATAACAATAGGGAAAGGCACATCAGCAGATGGTGGAACAGAACTATGATTCCAGTAATGAATAAGAAAGCCCACTGGGTCCCCTAAATCTTTCAGAGGGGATCGTAATTTCCCCCCGGAGTGTCTGGTACAACTGGTAGTGGAGAACAAATTGATTGACTTTCTAATTGATATTGACTGGTGCAATTTACTTCTAAACATTAGAGAGACAGGAAGTACTAAAATGACAGAACCTGTAACAGAGGTCACTGGTAATATGCAATAAAAGGCTTTCCTCCAGCCTCTGGAATGTGGGCTAGGAGATTTGGAGCTGAGACACAGCTTCCTTTATATGCTGGAATATCGAAACCCTCTGTTGGGGTTGAAGATGCCCAGGGGACCATCTCTTTGGAGAAGCAGAAGCTTCACCTACAGGTCCTGATGGAGCAGGTCCTGCAATTGCACATGCTGATCACTCACCCCAAGGAGGAAAGAGAGAATCTCTTCCCCCTGGAGAACTACAAATAAGTGAGTAAAAGTGTCTAGGTAGATGAGACCCCAGGCAAGGCCAAGAATATGCAGATTGTGCACACAAAAATAAAAGAGGGACCTAAGATATCTAAAAAAATAAATAAATAAATAAAAAGGAAGGCCTTAGAAGGCATACAACCTGTATCAGAAAAATTTCTGAAGAATGGTCTAATTTGTCCCTGCAGGTCCCCCATAAAATAACCCTATCCTACCTGTGAAAAAAACACACTCAAATGAATATCAGTTTGTACAAGATTTAAGAGCTGTCAATCATATTGTCCAAAACATTCAGTCATCTGTGCCCAACTCCTACACTTTGCTAACTGCTATACTTGGAAGTATAACTTCTTGGAAGTATAACTTTGCTAACTTCTATACTTGGAAATTGTGGATGGTTCTGAGTACTAGATCTAAACGATGCTTTACTCTGTGTTTCAGTTGAAGAAAGAGTCCAAATGCTATATGCCTTTTAATGGCAAGACCCAGAAACAAAGATGACCTTGCCATGCTGTTAGATGCTATTACCTCAAGGGTTCAAAAACTCACCCACTATTTTTGGTAAGATATTGGCAAAATACCTAAGGAATCTGCAATTGGATGAGGGGGACTTACTAAAATATAACTTCTTGTGTCTGGCTTTTCCAGCAGCCAGCAGCCAAACCTAAGTTTGGTTATATAACCTCAAATAAAATTGGGAGATAATGCATTATAAGGTATCTTTAATGTGCTACCTAATTCCTTACTGTAATTGTTATTTATTAATGCACAACAAATACAGAGTATCCTCAAATCAGCAGCTTGAAACAATAAATACTTATCTCAAATTTCTGTGGGTCAGAAACTGAACACAGCGTAGTTGGGTACCTATGACTCAGGGATCTTTCACAAGTTTGCAGTAAAAGTGTTGGCCAGGGCTGCAGTTTTATCTGCAGTCTTCACTGGGGAAGATCTACTCCCAAGATCACTCACGTGATTGTTGCAAAATTCAGTTTTTCTTGAATTAAGGCCTCAGTTCCTCAAGAGCTGTGGCTGAATGTCTCTTTTAGTTTCTTGCCACGTAGTCCTATCTGAAGACTGTCTGAAAACATGACAGACAGCTTCATGAATGGAAGAGTGCAAGGTAGAATGCCAATAAAATTGAAAGTGAGTGGAAGTATTAGGAATACCACAATCTTTTGTATCCTGAACATGAAAGCACTATATCCTCAATATAATGGGGCTATAAGTGGCCAAGTATAGTCCAAATACAAAGTGAGGAGAATAATATAAAGATAAAATACCAACAGGTAAGGATCATGAGCGATGATTTTTTAAATTTGCCCATTCAGTTACTACATGGACAGCTTCAAATTTCTGTACTTTCTATTATTGTACTATCCTATTCTACTCTGCATGTTCTATTTGTCTTTGTTATAAACTTAAGACCAGTTATTCCAAATGATTTAAAAGTTTAACTTCTCCCTTACAGCATGGTCAATAGTGGGAAAATAAATTATTTACTATGGAAACACATTATTTAAATTAAGTAATTTGCAAGGAATTCGAAAGATGTGCTTGTGTGTAGGGTTGGGTGGGCAATAGACAGCCTTTGAACGTCCACCTTCATTTTATTTTTGCCCCATTTTAAAAACTACATATTAAATTTAAATAAGTTTTGTTACTACTTACTGGATAAAATATTCTGGACAAGTAAAAAGTTTTCAAAATTATTTTATTTTTGTAATGATTTTTCTGTATTTTATTTTGAGCGAGAGCAATTATTAGTCATTATTGTATCATAAAAATAACAGAAAAATCCATTTTTCTTGACTTAAGATAATCTGGTAGGTCTATCAATGTTTAATTAAAACTGAAGTATTGATATAAACATGAAGTGAAAACAAAAGAAATAGATATTTTAAATTTTAGAATTCACTTGCACAATTTTTTTTTTACAGATCTGATTTCTGTGACCATATATTAGTTTAGGATTTGCAAAATTTTATATAAATGTAAATATAGATTTTGCACATTCTCAAAAGGTCCTGGTTTCTTACACTTAGAAAAATTATTTTGACTTTCACCCATGTTGCTGTATTTAGTGATTGTCCATGAATTTCTTATTATTGCTAAAGAGTATTTTATTGTATGCATATACCACAACTTGTTTATTCATTTATTAATACCTCTTAATGGGCATTTGGGTTTCCCCCATATTGAGTGAAATTTAGTTGTGAATTTTACATAAATCTAATATTTGGGAGTAAACTGTATGTGCTAAGAATATATTTTAAGATTCTATTGTCTAAATTGTCTTTTTAATTTATCCTGTTCAGGGCAGTAATGACCAAGCCTAATAATATGTGTAAGTAGTGTTGGGAAGCAATGTGGGGAATTGGCCTTTGTGGGTTATGATGAATGTTCCTTATTTCTTCATATAAAATTGTATTTTATTTATTTTTATTTTTATTCTGTATATTCAAGGTGTACAACACAATGTTTTGATATACATATACACAATAAAATGATGACTATGGATGTAAATTAACATGTCCATCACCTTCCATCCTTACCTTTGTTATGTTACAAGAGTACCTAAAATCTACTCTGTTAACAGATTTTTAAAAATACAATACAATAATATTAACTCTGGTCTTTAAGGTACACATTAGTTTTTTTTTTTAGACAGAGTCTTGCTCTGTCGCCAGGCTAGAGTGCAGTGGCATGATCTTGGCTCACTGCAACCTCCGCTTCCCAGATTCACGTAATTCTCCTGCCTCAGCCTCCCAAGTAGCTGGGACTACAGGTGCATGCCAACACCCCCAGCTAATTTTTGTATTTTTACAAAATTTTTACAATCTCTACAAGAGGAGAGATGGGGTTTCACCATGTCGGCCAGGATGGTCTCTATCTCTTGACCTCGTGATCCTCTCGCCTTGGTCTCCCAAAGTGCTAGGATTGTAGGAGTGAGCCACCGCGCCCAGCCAGTGCACATTAGAGTTTTATGCTATACGTTAGATCTTTAGACTTATTCATTTATCATAATAGCAAATTGGGTGACCTGCTTCACCTAATTTCTTCCACTTCCATGATGCTGGTAACCACCATTGCACTCTGATCCAATGAAGACTACTGTTTTTTATATTGCACATATAAGTGATATCAGACAATCTTTTTCTTTTGATGTCTGAAAATGAAATGTCTTAGCAGACTGTTCTTCAGGTTCATTCATGTTGTTGCAAATGGTAGTATCTTTTTTTTTTTTTAGAATGAATAGCATTGTATGGTATATGAACACTAAAACGTCTTTATTCATCCATTGATGGACACACACTGTTTTCCCATATCTTGATTATTGTGAATAATACTGCAATTAACGTGGGCGGGCAGATATCTCTACAAGGTAAGGATTCATTTTTTTGGGGTGCATAACCAGCAGAAGGATTTCTGGGTCATATGGTAGTTCTATTTTTAGTTTTTTTGAGGAAACTCTATTATATTATTTTTTATAATGGCTGTTGCAATTTATATTTTCACCAGTTGTGTATAAGAGTTTCCTTTTCATCACATTCTTGCCAACATTTAGTTCTTGACACGTTGATGATAGCTATTCCAAAGGGTGTGAAGGCCGGGCGCAGTGGCTCACACCTGTAATCCCAGCACTTTGGGAGGCCGAGGCGGGCGGATAACGAGGTCAGGAGATCGAGACCATCCTGGCTAACACAGTGAAACACCATCTTAAAACTGAATTTGTTTAAGTTTGGTATAAACATGAAGTGTTTATAAAATACAAAAAAGTACCCGGGCGTGGTGGCGGGCCCCTGTAGAATCTACTCGGGTGGCTGAGGCAGGAGAATGGCGTGAACCCGGGAGGCGGAGCTTGCAGTCAGCGGAGATCATGCCACTGCACTCCTGCCTGGGCAACAAAGGGAGACTCTGTCTCATAAATAAATAAATAAATATATTTAAAAAATTTTAAAAGGGTGTGAAGTGGTATCTCATAGTGTTTTTCTATTTGTATTTTCCTACTGATTTGTAATGTTGAACACCTTTTCATACACCTGTTATTTGTGTGTCTTCTTTAGAAAAATGTCAACTCAAATTTTTTGCCCATTTTTAAATCTTGTTTGGTTTTGTTGCTGTTATTGAGTTGTGTGACGTTCTTATGTTTTTTGGATATTAATCCCTTATAAAATATATGGTGTGAATTTATTGTCTTCAAATCTTTAGGCTGCATTTTCACGTTGTTGATTGATTGTGGTGCAGTAGCTTTTTTTGCTTGATGTAGTCCCACTTGTTTATTTTTAATTTTTGTGCTTGTCATCTGAGCTTTTGGTGTGATATCTAAAAATTATTGCTGTCTTTAATATGAGGCACCTTTTCTCCAATGTTTCTTTGTATAAGTTTTATGGTTTAAAGTGATGGAATTAGGTCTTTAATTCATTTTGAGTTGATTTTTGTGTATGGTATAAGTAAGGGTCCAATTTCATTATTTTTCATGCGGATATAGTATTCCCAACATCATTTCTTGAACAAATTATTCTTTTCCTATTGCATCTTCTTGGTAGCCTTGTTGAAAATTAGTTAACTGTATAGGTTTGGGTTCATTTCTGGGCTCTCTATTCTGATCCACTGGTCTCTGTGTCTGGTTTTATGTTACTATCATATTTCTTTGATTACTATAGCTTTGAAATATAATTTAAAATCTGGAAGTGTGACACCTCTTTTTTTTTTCATTGTCAAGCTTGTTTTGGCTGTTCAGGGTCTTTTGAGTTCCATGCAAATTTTAAGATTGCTTTTTCTATTTCTGTAAAAAAATGAAAATTGGAGTTTTAATAGGGATTGAATTGAATCTTTATGCCATTTTGGGTAGTACAGACATTTTATCAATGCCTATTTTTCTAATTCATGAACTCAACATATCATTCCATTTATTTGTGTCTTTCTCGATTTCCTTCATCAATGTTTTATAGTTTTCATCATATAGATCTGGCACTTACTTGGTTAAACTCATGTTTAAGGATTTTAATTTGATGCTTTCATAAATGAGATTTTAAAAATTTCTTTTTGCATAGATTGTTATTGGTGCAAAGAAATGCCACTAATTTTTGTATGTTGATTTTGTATCTTGCAACTTTACTGAGTAACTTTTAACACTATTTTTTATGGAGTTTAGGGTTTTCTACATATAGGATCATGTCACCTGCAAACATGAATAATTATACTTCTTCCTTTCTGATATAGATGTGATTTTGTTGTTTTACTTGTCTAGTTCCTCTTGCTGGTACTCTCAATAGCATGTTATGTAGAAGTGAGAATGGGCATTTTTGGCCTATTTTTATATCATAGGGGAATAGCATTTATATTTCTTCATTGATTATGATGTTAGCTTGGAATTTTCATAAATGGCCATTATTTTGTGAGGAAAATTTTCTTTTATTCTATTTATTGAAAGCTTTTATCATGAACGATGGTTTAACTTTTTCGATGCTTTTTCTACATCTATTGAGATAAGTATGCTTATCTCAATAGGTGCTTTCATCACCCTTCATTCTGTTAATGTGGTGTATCCTGTTGATTGCTTTGTGTACATTAAACCAGTCTTACCTGGTGGTTCACACTGGTAATCCCAGCCCTTTGGGAGGCTGAGGCGGGCGGATGACGAGGTCAGGAGATCGAGACCATCCTGGCTAACACGGTGAAACCTGGACTCTACTAAAAAAATACAAAAAATTAGCCGGGCATGGTGGCGGGTGCCTGTAGTCCCAGCTACTCGGGAGGCTGAGACAGGAGAATGGCATGAACCTGGGAGGAGGAGATTGCAGTGAGCCGAAATCAGGCCACTGCACTCCAGCCTAGGCGACAGAGCAAGACTCTGTCTCAATAAAACAAACAAACAAACAAACAAACAAAAAACAGTGTTACCTCCCTGGAAAAATTTCCACTTGGGCTTGGTGTGTAATCTTTTAGATGTGATGTTGAATTTGGTTTGGTGCTATTTTATTGAGGAGTTTTGCATGTCTGTTCATGTTGACCTGTAGCTTGCTTTCTTGTATCTTTGTTTGGCTTTGGTATGAGGGTGATGCAGGCTTATAAAATGAGTGAAAATGTTTCCTCTGATTTTGTTTTTTAGATGAGTTTTTAAAAAGTTAGTATTAATTCTTTGAATGTTTGCCAGAATTTAATCAGGAAGTTATCTGTTCTTGGGCTTTTCTTTGTTGGGAGATTTTTTTTATTACTACCTAAATCTCTTTGTTATTATTCTATTAAAGTATTTATTTTTAATTCAGTATTGGTAGGTTTTTTGTTTCTAAAAATGCATTTGTTTCCTCTAGATTATCCAATTTGTTGGATTATAATTATCCATAATCATCCCATATAATCTTTTTTATTTCTGAAGCACCTGTTGTAATGTCTTCTCCCTCATTTCTGATTCTATTAGAATTTTCTGTCTTTTTTAATCAGTTAGTTGAGCCAAGGTTTGTCTATCTTATTTTTTGAGAAAACAAAACTAGAAGAAATGGATAAATTCCTTGACACATACACCCTCCCAAGACTAAGCCAAGAAGAAGTCTAATCCCTGAAGAGACCAATAACAAGTTCTGAAATTGAGGCAGTAATCAGTAGCTTACCAACAACAACAACTACAAAAACAACAAAGCCCAGGACTAGACGGATTCACAGCCAAATTCTACCAGAGGTACAAAGAGGAGCTGGTACCATTCTTTCTGGAACTATTCCAAACAATTGAAAAGGAGAGACTCCTCCCTAACTCATCTAGCATCACCCTGATACCAAAACCTGGCAGAGACACAACAACAACAAAAAAAAAAATTCAGGCCAACATCCCTGATGAACTTCAATGCAAAAACCCTCAATAAAATATTGTCAAGCCAAATCCAGTAGCACATCAAAAAGCTTATCCACCATGATCAAGTCGGCTTCATCCCTGGGATGCAAGGCTGGTTCAGCATATACAAATCAATCAACATAGTCCATCATATAAACAGAATCAATAACAAAAACCACATCATTATCTTAATAGATGTCGAAAAGGCTGTTGATAAAATTCAACATCCCTTTATGTTAAAAACTCTCAATAAACTAGGTATTGATGGAACATATCACAAAATAATAAGAGTTATTTATGACAAATCTATAGCCAGTATCACTCTGAATGGGCAAAAGTTGGAAGCACTCTCTGTGAAAACTGGCACAAGACAAGGACATCCTGTCTTACCACTCCTATTCAACATAGTATTAGAAGTTCTGTCCAGGGAAATCAGGCAAGAGAAAGAAATAAAGGGTATTCAAATAGGACGAGAGGAAGTCAAATTGTCTGTTTTTTTTGTTTTTTTTTTTTTTTGAGGCGGAGTCTCGCTCTGTTGTCCAGGCTGGAGTGCAGTGGTGTGATCTCGGCTCACTGCAAGCTCTACCTCCTGGGTTCACGCCATTCTCCTGCCTCAGCCTCCCAAGTAGCTGGGACTACAGGTGCCCACCAACACGCCCAGCTAATTTTTTTTGTATTTTTAGTAGATGCAGGGTTTCACCATGTTAGCCAGGATGGTCTCGATCTCCTGACCTCGTGATCTGCCCGCCTCGGCCTCCCAAAGTGCTGGGATTACAGGCGTGAGCCACCACACCCGGCCAAGTTGTCTCTTTTTGCAGATGACATGATTCTATATTTAGAAAACCCCATCGTCTCAGCCCAAAAACTCCTTAAGCTCTTAAGCAAATTCTGCAAAGTCTCGGGATACAAAATCAATGTGCAAAAATCACAAGCATTCTTATACACAAACAATAGACAAGCAGAGAGCCAAATCATGAACAAACTCTCATTCACAAATGATACAAAGAGAACAAAATACCTAGGAATGCAGCTAATAAGGGATGTGAAGGACCTCTTCAAGGATATCTACAAACCACTGCTCAAGCAAATAAGAAAGGACACAAACAAATGGAAAACCATTCCATACTCATGGATAGGAAGAATCAATATTGTGAAAATGGCCATACTGCCCAAGGTAATTTACAGATTCAATGCCATCCCCATCAAACTATCATTGACATTCTTTACAGAATTAGAAAACACTACTTTAAATTTCATATGGAACCAACAAAGAGCCCATATTGCCAAGACAATCCCAAGCAATAAGAACAAAGCTGGAGGCATCATGCTACCTGACTTCAAGCTATGCTACAAGGCTACAGTAACCAAAACAGCATGGTACTGGTCCCAAAACAGACATATAGACCAATGAAACAGAACAGAGACCTCAGAAATAACACTACACATTTACAACCATATGATCTTTGACAAACTTGACAAAAACAAGCAATGGGAAAAGGATTCCCTATTTAATAAATGGTGCTGGGAAAACTGGCTAGCCATATGTCAAAAACTGAAACTGAGACCCTTCCTTACACCTTATACAAAAATTAACTGAAGATGTGTTAAAGACTTAAATGTAAAACCTAAAACCATAAAAACCCTAAAAGAAAACCTAGGCAATACCGTTCAGATCACAGGCATGGGCAAAGACTTTATGATGAAAATACCAATAGCAATTACAACAAAAGCCAATATTGACAAATTGGATCTAATTAAACTAAACAGCTCCGCACAGCATAAGAAACTATCATCAGAGTAACAGGCAACCTATATAATGAGAGAACATTTTGCAATCTACTGATTTGGCAAAAGTCTAATATCCAGAATCTACAAGGAACTTAAACAAATTTACAAGCAAAAAACAAACAAACCCATCAAAAAGTGGGCAAAAGATATGAACAGACACTTCTCAAAAGAAGACATTTATGCAGCCAACAAACATGAAAAAAATCTCAACATCACTGATAATTAGAGAAATGCAAATCAAAACCACAATGAGATACCATCTCATGCAAGTCAGAATGGTGATTATTAAAAAGCCAAGAAACAATTGATGCTGATGAGGCTGTGGAGAAATAGGAATGTTTCTACACTGTTGGTGGGAATGTAAATTAGTTCAACCATGTGGAAGATGATGTGGTGATTTCTCAAGGATCTAAAGCCAGAAATACCGTCTGACCCAACAATCCCATTGCTGGGTATATACCCAAAGGAATATAAATTATTCTACTATAAAGACACATGCACATGTATGTTTATTGCAGCACTATTTACAATGGCAAAGACATGGAACCAACCCAAATGCCCATCAAAGGTAGACTGGATAAAGAAAATGTGGTACATATACACCACAGAATACTATCCAGCTATAAAAAGGAATGAGATCATGTCCTTTACAAGGACATGGATGAGGCTGGAAGCAATCATCCTCAGCAAACTAACACAGGAACAGAAAACCAAGCACGGCATGTTTTTACTCATAAGTGGGAGTGGAACAATGAGAACACATAGACACAGGGAGGGGAACAACACACACCAGGGCCAATCAGGGGGTGGGGGTGAGGGGAGGGAGGGCATTAGGACATATACCTAATGCATGCGGGGCTTAAAACCTAGATGTTAGGATGATAGCTGCAGCAAACCACCATGGCACATGTATACTGATGTAACAAACCTACACTTTCTGCACTTATATCCTGGAACTTAAAATAAAATTAAAAAAAAAGAAAAACCAATTCAGTTTTGTTGATATTTTCTATAGTTTCTCTATTATCTATTTTATTATTTTCTCTGATCTTTATTGTTTCTTTCTGTTAATTTGGGTTTTTTCTTTCTAGTTCCTTGAGTTGCAAAGTTAAGTTGTTTATTTGAGATATATCTTTTATAGTGTAAGTATTAAGACAGCCAAATGTAAAGAAGTCCTCAGGGAAACTCCAACCAACCTGCACACCAGGAGGAGTGTGCACTGGGGTGGAGCTTCAGGAAGTCAGCATTATTTGCAGCAGGGAGGAGCCTGGCCTCTCTTTTTCTGGGGTGGAACCTGGAATTCAATCTGTGGGGTGGGAAGTCTATACTAGCAAGACTCACTCTGTGAAGAGTCCCTGTTTCCTCTTTTTTCCCTTTTGCCAAATAAATTCAATTTTTCTTACCTCTCAAAATGTCTGTGAGCCTAATATTTCATGGTTGTGTGACAAGGATCCTGTTTTTAGCTGAACTAAAGGGAAAGTCCTAACACAGTACTAGCATTATAAAATTTCCTTTCATCATTATGTTTGCTACATCCCATTAGTTTGAATATGTTTTGTTTTCATCTTGAGATATTTATAAATCCTCTTTGGAGTTTCTCTTTGACCCAGTGCTTGTTCAAGGGCATGTTATTAATTTATACACATTTTCTCGCTGTTACTGATTTCTAGTTTTAATATATTGCAGTTTGAAAAGATATTTGATATGATTTTGTCTTCTTAAATTTTTAAGACTTGTTTTGTGACCTAATATATGATCTATCCTCAAGATTGTCTCTCATGCACTTAAAAAGAATGTGTATTCTTCAGTTGTTGGATAAAAAGTATGTATATGTCTGGTAAGTTTATTTGGTCTACAATGTTATTCAAACCTGCTGTTTCCTTATTGATTTTCTATCTGGTGGCTCTATGTATTATTAAAGGTGGAATAAAGTTGTATTTTTTACTACTCATTTCATGTGGCTTGGCTTTTTATTTCAAAGGAGACTAAATATATCTTGTAAACAAGCTCTATTAAGTGATTCTTTTCTGAATTATATTTTTCAGAAGAGTATTAAACATATAGTCGGTACTTAATATATATGTGTGTGATACTTCCAGAGATCCCTCTCAAGCTAAGAATGCAAAAACTAATGAATCTACTTGTAATTCTTTATCATTAACATGTGCTCTTTTCTAACTTATCCCATAAGAATCTCACATGTGTGTGTGTGGGGGTGTGTGTGTGTGTGTGTGTGGGTGTGTGTGTGCATCTGAATGTCAGAGACATTCATTATTCAATTTTAAAAGTTATTTGCTTATTCATTCAAAAGTGAATTCTTCCCTATTTATTTCACATTCTTAGCTTTTATCTCTCTAAATAGACTACGCACTACTTCTATAAATACTATTTTTTTATTGTTACCTAAACTATATACTCCAGAATAACACTAAGTTTACCGTAATCAACTATAAATAGCTGTGGTTTGTCACAAAAATCACATTGAATCTAAAACTGGATGATATAAATCTGATAACAGTACTTCTTATATCTTCTTATTAATGCATGTTAATATCTAACTATTTTACAGGAAAAAAAGGGTATGCATGTGGGCGTGTGTGTGTGTTTGCGTGTCTGTGTGTGTGTCCATTTGGACTCAAGTTGCTTACTAAAGAAGCAAAAAATGATAGAAACAAAGTAACGAGTTGAATGAACTTCAAGTTGTTTTGTTAAACTTCATACTAAACAGATATGAACAGTGAGAGCTAAAGGTACAAGATTAGTGATATTTCAAGTTCTAAACAACAATGTAGTTGCTATTCTAAATGCATTTTTAAATAATATAATGTAATGCACATTATACAAAATCCCAAAAGACAATCCCTCTTTTTTTTTGGAGTCTCTCTCTGTCACCCAGGCTGGAGTGCGGTGGCATGATCGCCGCTCACTGCAACCTCCACCTTCCAGGTTCAAATGATTCCCCTGCCTCAGCCTCCCAAGTAGCTGGGACTACAGGCATATGTCATTATGCCTGGCTAATTTTTTGTATTTTTAGTGGTGACGGAGTTTCACTGTGTTATCTAGGATGGTCTCCATCTCCTGACCTTGTGATCCGCCTGCCTCGGCCTCCCAAAGTGCTGGGATTACAGGCGTGAGCCACCGCACCCAGACCAACAATCCTCTTATATTGTTGCTTTTCTAAAAATTTTCAGGTATTGTTATTAAAAATAGAGGAGTGAATTAATTTAAGAAAAAATATAGTGTTGTTATAAAGAACAGTAAGTGGATCTTTTATTTCAAAGCTAATTACACCATAGAATAGGTTTTCTCCATAACTCATTATTGTTCCTATGGCAATGATTTATCATTTTATGTTTGTATATATAACATCTGAGAATCTAGTAATTAGTTAACCTCTTTGTTATATTTTTTCCATGAAGATTTTCATATGTTTAGAAAAGAAAAAACAGGCAAATATATCTGTTAGCTTCTCAAATATAAATCAAGATTCCTTTTAAGGTCATCAGCACTCACAAATGATCTGATAGTCCCAAATAAATACAACTTTTGCTCTGATTATACAAATAAGCAAAGATCAAATAATATGTTTCTTATTGTTAAGAAAGGCACACACTTCAAATTATTATATTTGAAGAATGTTGCTATCTTTTGAATCAGAATGATTAGATATATAAGTAAAATAAAATATCATTGTATTCAGAAACATCACTTTTACTTGGAAAGACAGTGGAGTGGTGTTGCCAAAGTTTTCAATGAGAACTGTCAAATTAGGCATTTCACATGCAAACTTCTCATAATTTAACGTTTGTATCTTGAAAGTATACAGGATCACAGAAGCTAAATGTAGAGGTTCACTAGAATGATTCCAATCTAAAGCCTTTAAATGATTTTAAAGCTCTTTTATAAAGGGTGACTGAATAATATGCCCAGAGCTCCCTATATCCTGGGAAATTTAATATCTATGAGGTATTTTTAAAAGTAATATTTACTTCTCACAACTGCAAATCACTCATGTAGAAGTCTTATAGAAAATAGAACAATAGTGAAAATTGTCTGCTGAATATAGTCTCTGAACTATGGGAATCTTATTGAAAATAAATGGAAATTCAGAAGTACACATACCCTAGGTCTCCATAAATTATACTTAGAAACCGAGAAGGAACCATATTGCATGCAACTCTGCTTGCTCTCTAATTATAATCTCATTGTACCAATGTCAATTCACCTGTTATGAAGTGATAGTTATATATGATGTTACCACTGAAGAATAAAATGAAGGGTACAAAGGACATCTGTGTGCTATTATTAAAACTTCTTGTGAATATTTAACTATCATAAAATAAAAATAGTTTTTATAAAACCAAAAATGACAGTAGCAACAACAAAGCTATTTCATTAATGGAAAGAGTTTTATAACCATAGAGTATAAGCAAGGTTCAAAATAATTTATGATATTTAAATATTTCTCTGGAATTTTTCTCCAGAATTTTTCTCCTTCTAAACTCAAATGCCAGCTTATCTGGAGCATCATCTACAAATGGGCAGCTCTATGAATCTTAGCGTTTGGGACTAGGTGTTGAGGATTAGGATGTGAATGCTATTTGTAAATTAGAAAATGTTTTCCAAATAGTGTTTATTATTATTATTATTAATGGTATTGATAGGCAGACAGACCTGAAGTTTGTGTAGTGGTTTGTTAAACAGACTTGGAGTAAAATACAATTTCCGGCAGTAGAGGCAGCCCCTGTAACAGTAGATGTGTAAGAGAACTGGGGATACACTATGAATCTAAAATATCTCTGTACTGCGCAACACAGAGTGGGCACAGACAAAACTGTGAAAGGAGGAAGTATTGGCTGTGGTGAGTGAGGGATTTATCAACAAAAGCTGTCAGTATTTTAACATAGCCTCGGCTCATTTAAGAGTTAACATAGTCTGCTAATCCATTTACAATTTGCATGTCATTTTCAACACTCTCATAAACTGCTAGGAGATATGTAAATTGATGCATTTTTTTGTTAACTGGAAAATGAATTAAAGACCATAGTATTTTTAATAACCTACATTCAATAGTTACGCTCCTAAAGATTTATCCTGAAAGCAAACCAAAGCAAATAATTTTTTGAAGTTATCTAAAAAAGCAGAAAATGTATATTCATCCAGATATGAAATGCAGAGTTAGTTATAACAAGGAAAAATAAAAACACATGTCAAAAATAGAGTTTATATTGTAAGCTAAATAATGGCCCCAAAGATGTCAATGTCCTAATCCTCAAAACTGTTAACATGATATCTTGCATGGTAAAAGAAACTTTGCAGAAATTAAATTAAGAATCTTGAAATGGGGAGATTATCTTGTATCATCCTATTTGGTTGGCCTAATGTATTGAAAAGGGTCCTTATGAGGGGGAAGGCAGGAGATCACAGGGAACTGAAAATGCAACCCTGCTGACTTTGAAGATTGAAAGATCATGATCTAAGCAACACAAGTTCTCTATGGAAATTGGAAGTGCAAGGAAACAGATTCCTCTACAGCCTCCAGAAGAAATGCCACTCTGCAGTCCCCACTGTAATCCTTTGACCTCCATAACTGCAAGATAATATATTAATATTTGTATTGCTTTAAGTCACTAAAGTTTCTTTGTAATTGGCTATTGGTTACGTGAGAGTCTGTGGTCACAATACATTGTTAATAGAACCTTATTTAATTATATGACACTATGTTTATAATACAAAGCCAAGTGAAAAAATAAATCTAAATGTTGATTACAGCAATGTTAATAGAAAACATTACAGATAGAAACCTGGAAACTTACTACAATATTGTATTTATAATTGAGTAGTAGAATAACGAGCATTTAAAGTTTATTCTTTACATTTACTTTATTTTTCTCTAATAAATAATTATTTACATTAAATAATACAGTAGATCTTGCATAGCTTTTTATGGCACTTAAGAAGAGACTAAAGCTATTTGGTTGGTCTGTTGTTGAATTGATTATTTTTCAGTTGAGCCTTTCCGACTCCTTTCTAATGAGATGATTTAGGTACCTGCTATGGTTTGGATGTTTGTCTCCTCCAAACCTCACGTTGAAATTTGACCAGTGTTGGAGGTGGGGCCTGCTGGGAGGTGTTTTGGTTAAAATCCTCATAAATAGATCATGCCCTCTCTCAGAAGTAAGTGAGTTCTTTATTGGTTTCTTCAAGAGCTGGTTGTTCAAAGGAGACTGGCACGTCACCTCTCGGTCTTTTCTCCTTCCTCACTGTGTGATTTCTGCACAACACAACTCCCCCTCACCTTCTGTCATAAAAATAATCAGCCTAATAAGGCTTTCACGAGATGCAAGTGCCCAATCTTGAACTTTCCAACCATTATAATCATGATCCAAATAAAGCTTTTTTTTTTAAATAAATTGTCCAGCCTCAGATATAAAGCAACACAAAACAGACTAAGACTGTACCTGACCACTTCAATTAAAAAAAAGTCTAGCCTTACTTGTAGGGAATTGAGGTACTAAATATATTAAAGTTTATTCGATCTTCTTTGGTGGGTGCTTTTTTAAACTTTACTATCAGTGTATTTCCAGGCCTAGCCAAAATGACATTTCTACTGTAATTACGTATTACTTATTTTCCCAGAGGTGACAGATTTCTACCAAATAAATAACCTACTTCTTATAATACACATTTATTTTTCAGAAATTAAAGCTAGAAATTGTAGCATTCTGAAACTTGAAAAAAATAAATGAGGATGCTGAGACTTAAGAGGTTAATTTACTTGGCCCAGGATTCTTGTTCTTTTCTGTTTTGTTTTGTTTTTTTTTTTGAGACGGAGTCTTACTCTGTCGCCCGGGCTGGAGTGCAGTGGCGTGATCTCAGCTTACTGCAACCTCTGCCTCCTGGGTTCAAGCAATTCTCCTGCCTCAGCCTCCTGAGTAGCTGGGATTACAGGTGCCAGCCACTATGCCCAGCTAATTTTTTGTATTTTTAGTAGAGATGGGGTTTCTCCATGTTGGTCGGGCAGGTCTCAAACTTCTGACCTCATGATTTCCCCGCCTGGGCCTCCCAAAGTCCTGGGATTACAGGTGTGAGCCACCACGAAGCTCTTCTACTAAGTACTATAAGATGCTCTGACTCTTGCAACACTAGCTAGTGATAAGAAGTAGGGAAGGAAGTAAGAGGTGTGACTGAAATCTAGGCCAGGCTAAAAAAGATTATGAACTTTAACTTAAACAAGGCTTAACTTAAACAAGGAGAGCATTTAGCAGAATTTGGTTATATTTGCTTTCCTATGATTTCCTCATTTTAAGTGGATGCTACGACATTGGCAAATTCACTGAGTGGCAAAGTTTTGCTAATGTAGATTCCAGGCCATCTCATCTTTACCTTAATTGACTAGAAATTTCAGCCAAAGCATTTGGACACATTATGCTACTAGGCAAAATCACTAAATATTGTATTCCACCTTTCCACTGAATGAGATTTGTAAATAAATGAATAAAAAACATGTTTTAGTTATGTTTCGGAAAAAATTTCACTCCTTAAACTTACTTAAAATGTCTTGCATAATTTATTCTTATAATTTCTATAGGTTAGTTTATTTTAATTGTTTAAATATTGGAATTTTCTGATAATGTTTTTTGTTTTTCAATTCTGTTCCTAGTAACCGAATAGTAAATAAATTTTACAAGTGTTTGAGAAAGCTAAAAATAAATATTTTTCTAATGCAATACCAGCTTCTTTTTTACTTTTATCAAAGTAAAATATAATGAAGTACTTATAGTTAAAATGGGTAACTAAATTTTGCCATTATTACTGCCATGACACACATATATTTTGGTCAGACATGTTTTGTTTGACTATTATTCATGTTTTATAAAAATTAGGCCAGTTTTAAAAATCAGGAAATTTCACATAGTATATTCATACACTTCACATAATTTAGATTTCAGTTTTTTAAATAGTTAAAATTCCTCGCAACATATGACTCACAATGAAGGATGGCCACAATCAGAAGAATTTGAAGAAAGTTCTGTTTTAAAAAAACATATGCATGCATGCACACAGAAATTTCCCTCAAAGCCCAGCAATTATACAACACATGCAGACACATGTATGCACAATTTATTATCTGCTATATCCTTGTATGTTACGGACCTTATAATTGTTTATATTTGGCATCTTTAGGGGTTCACAGTAAATAGAGATATAAAAATAAAGGGAGATTTGCAAAGGGGATTTGTAAAGTTTTCAAATAAAAACTCGCCTTTTTTCACAGTTTTGTAAGTATCATTCTTCATTTGTCAGGAAGCATCAGACATGGATTGATATTTGCAGAGAGCTGACACTATGTCTCTCAAATGGGCTTAGAAACGTTCTGTCAACAAGGAGTTAGACTATTATTGTATCTTTATTTATTCTTTTTAGTTTGATCAAGTGTTGACATTGCCTTCAGGCTCTGACCTTTCAATTCACCAAATAGACAAGCAGGAGGTTAGCTGCAGGGCTTTCTGGGGCTTTTTATTAGCAATGGCCATTTATGGTACACAGTATTAAAGTAGTTGGCAAAAATGGTATGGCTTTTCTCAATTGTACGTTTAGTAACACTTAGCCAGCACATGATAGTCAATAATTTACTGGAAAAAAAGCTATAAAAACCTATAAAGGTGACAATTTCTTAACTACAAAGTAAAGTTCACTAAATGTACACTGCAAAAGGCAGAAGCGTCCAGGCATTTGAAGAAACAGATGATATACATTTATTTTAAAGTAAAGGGGAATGCCATTTGACAGAGGCTCCAGGGTGGCAGCTATATTTCTGCAGAGTGGAGTTTGCTATAAGAGCTTCACTGACTGGAATTAAGTGATAATTATATTATAAGAAAATGTATAATATATACCATCAACACTAACAAAAATGGTTTATTTCATAAAATAAATATATTTAGGAAGAAAAACAATCAGCCTGACATCTGCATTTTTAGTTAGTTTACATAGCATTTTCATTTATAATTTCCCATTTCATGTAATTCTCATAAGACTTTAAAAGAAAAAGAGAAATTTTTACTTTGGAAATGTACTTTCCAAAAACAAAACCATTACAAAAATTATTCAAAATGTACAAAAAGAGAAAAATAAATTACTGGGTGTTCTTTCAGTGAGGTGCTGGGAGACTTTGTGTTATCTATTCTATATTACGGTTCTTCAGGATCAGTAACTCTGAGATTTTCACTTAGTAGAGATGCAAATAATTTATGTCCAGTGGAACAGACAATTCCACTGATAATAGTTTATGGTATTTTGAATATTAACCAGTTTTGTATCCAACCAATAATGATATTCTAACGTTACCCATAAACACTTTGTTTCAAAACTTCTTTTTGGAATATTTTGAACATCTTAGGGATTCATTAATTAATGTGTTGCATAAAATATTTGGTATATGTTGTCTTATATGTGCATGATTTTACCTTTTAGAAAATTATACGTTAAAGGTTCATATTTACATAAGACTAGTAGTATGTCAACTTGTAATACTAAAATCTTTAGGACTCTGGTGACTTCTGGCCTTTATAAACTTTGACAAATGTATTCACTTCCAGCATTCTTGCTTTCTATATTATGAAATAAGATGGATGATATCATATATATATACAGACACCATTCTCCTCTCAAAAATGTTATGATATTGTGATTCTAAGTGCTCTATTTGAATAAGGTGGTCCTTACTAAGCCATGGTGAAATAAGTAAAAACCCAAATAATCTTTCTTAATCATGGAAAGGAAACATCTAAGATTTAAGTTTATGCTGCTCTTTGAATTTCTCTTATGTAATCCATGGGGCTACAGTTTACACTGAAAAAATAATAGCTACACAAAACTGACAAAAGAAACAATCAAAGTGGCTGAATCTTTCCAGCCCCATTATTGGTAAATCATAGAATCAATGTCCCTTTTATATTGCTCTTTATTATTCAGTGTTTCCAGTTGTTTGAGATTCTCAGATAGTTAAAGCATGACGGCAAAACTTCTTATGTTATCATTTCTTGTACCTCTTTTCTTTTCTTTTCTTTTCTTTTGAGACGGAATTTTGCTCTTGTAGCCCAAGCTGGAGTTCAATGGCGTGATCTTGGCTCACCTCAACCTCCACCTCCCAGGTTCAAGTGATTCTTCTGCCTCAGCCTCCCAAGTAGCTGGGATTACAGGCATGCACCACCATAACTGTCTAATTTTGTATTTTTAGTAGAGACGGGGTTTCTCCATGTTGGTCAGGCTGGTCTTGAAGTCCCGACCTCAGGTAATCTGCCTCCCTAGGCCTCCCAAGTGCTGGGATTACAGGCGTGAGTCACCACGCCTGACAAGTTTCATTTCCTAAAGCTTTCGTTTTAAATTCAGAATATTACCAAAGGATGACGAGGTAGAGATTACCCTAAATTCTGCAGGTTAACTTTCTGTGATGGTCACCAATTTAGCTTTGTAATCATTTTACTTAACAGTTTTTCTGATCCTGAGATTTAAGTCTGACCACATTCAATGCCAAAAGTTTGAGTACAAATTTATAGATATATGAAGAGAGAGAGAGAGAGAAAGCACTTGCTATCAAGAGCTTGAAATACAGGTTAAGGAGAAGTCTGTTTACAGGCTACTAGGCTACTTAGCTGGTACAGTATGATTTTCCTGTCATTGACTATCCCTAAGAAACTGCATTCTGTGATATTGAAATAACTTTAATAAATCTTCAGGATTTATTTTTAAATAAATTTAAAGAATTTAAACTTAAATTTAAAACTACAAAGTAGTTTTCTTTAAAATGAGTACATTAAATATTGTACCTTTTAAGTTTTCTAACTATAAATAGAATAATGTGGTAAATTGAGGATTAAATGAGGGGATATGTGGAAAGCATTTAACTAGTTAGCACAATAATAATACAATCTATGCATTCAAAAATGGTGGTGATGGTGGTGGTGGTTGCTGCTGCTGCTATTATTAAATTTTACCAGGTTGTAGTCTCTGTGCTGCTTTACTTGCATTTTCTTATGTCATTCTATAAATAACCCTGGAGGGAGGTACTTTCACCATCCTCAATTCATGAGTGCAAAATTGAAATGAAGAGAAGTGAAAAGAGTTAAAGTAATTTACCTAAAGTCACACAGCTGGTGACTGGCAGTGCCAGAATTAATATGCTTTTGGAGTCAGATTTCATGAGTTTGAAATTTTGACATGATTTTTTTTTTTGAGGAAGTGGTAGGCAGCCTCCAGATGTCCCTCAAAGATTCTTATTTTGTGATATTAATCTTTTGTGTAGTCATCTTGCTCACTGAATAAGACCAACCTGTGTAACCACCAGTATACCATGTAAAGAACAGGATATGACTTCTGAAGCTAGTCCACACAAGTGCTTTTGGTGTTGAGTCTAAAAACTTATTACCTAACTGCAAGTCACATAGACTTGCTCCTATGTTTAGTTCTCAAAATTTTATACTTTTACTTTCTATATTTAGGTCTATGATCTGTACTGAGTTGATTTCTGTGAAAGATGCAAGCTTAGTGGTGTCTACGTTCATTTTTTTGGCTTATGAATTTGGAAGATTTCCCTCAGATTTTGTTTTCTGGAAGTTATTGTAGATAATTATTTGGTATCTTTTTTTTTTAACTTAAACTTTAAAGTTAAATTCAGCAGTGAAACCAACTAGGCCCAGTAATTTTTGTGGGGAAAGGTTATTATTTATTGATTCAATTTCATTAGTAGGTATAGACTTCTTCATATTACTTATATACCTTTGTGTGAGTTATAGTAATTGACTTTGAGGAACTGGTCCATTTCATCAAAATTATCAAAATTCTCACAAAGAGTTATTCAGAATATTCTTTCATTGTTATTTTAATTAATGCCCATGGTATCACTAGTAATGGCCCCAATCTCATTTCTGATATTAATAACTTACATGTTGATGCTTTTTGTTTTGTTTAACTTGGTTAGAAGCTTATCGACTTTACTTACCCTTACATAAAAACAGCTTTGGGATTTCTCAATTTTCTCTACTGATTTTATGTCTTCAATTTCATTGATTTCTGTTATATATATATATTTTTATTATGCTTACTTTAGGCTTACCTTGCTCTTTTTTCTCTAGTTTCCTAAAATAACATAATACTGATTTTGTTTCTTTTTAAAAATATGTCTTCAATGCTATAAATTTCCTTTTAAGCACTGCTTTTGCTGCATCCCACAAATTCTGAAAACTTGTGTTTCATGTCTGTATAGTTAAAAACATTTTAAAAATATATTTTAGGGCTTTTCTTTAAGAAAAATCTATGTGTTATTTAAAGTGTGTTGTTTGATTTCCAAGTATCTGGGGATTTTCTAGCTATTTTTTTCTGATATTTATTTCTATTTTAATTCCATTGTGATTTCATAAACTACTTTATTTTTATTATTTTAATAATTTCAAGTAGTATTTATTTACATACAGTGCGATCTACCATAGTGAATGTCCAGTCTCTCTTCTACTCTTGTGAACCAGTTATCTATGTTTCCCTTTTGAAAATTCTGTAGTTTTTGGATGTGCTGGTCTGGTTCAATTTTCACTCTTCTTTTTTCCTCTTTACATTTTCACCTGTGAAGTTTCTATTGACCTATTTTTTTTTTTTCGAGAAGAGTCTCTCGCTCTGTTGCCCAGGCTGGAGTGCAGTGGCACGATCTCAACTCACTGCAAGCTCAGCCTCCCGGGTTCACGCCATTCTCCTGCCTCAGCCTCCCAAGTAGCTGGGACTACAGGTGCCCGTCACCACGCCTGGCTAATTTTTTGTATTTTTAGTAGAGACAGGGTTTCACCGTGTTAGCCAGGATGATCTCAATCTCCATTGACCTATTTTTAAACTCACTGATTCTTTCCTCAACTATGTCCAGTCCACTGCTCAGTACATTAAAGACGTTCTTCATTTGTTTTTTGGTTTTTTCTAGCATTTTCTTTGATCCTTTCTTAAAGTTTTCATCTCTTTTCTTACATTACCTGTTACTGTGTGTTGCCTACATTTCTATTGCAGCCCCTAATATGTTAATCTTAGCTATATTAAATCCCCTTTATGGTAATTCCAACATCTGTCCTATCTAACTCTGGTTCTGATATTTGCTTTTTCTCTTAAGAATATATATTTTCTGATGGTAGTTTCTTTGCTGTGCAGAAGCTCTTTAGTTTAATTAGATCCCATTTGTCAATTCTGGCTTTTGTTGCCATTGCTTTGACTGTAAACTAGTTCAACCATTGTGGAAGACAGTGTGGCGATTCCTCAGGGATCTAGAACTAGAAATACCATTTGACCCAGCCATCCCATTACTGGGTATATACCCAAAGGAATATAAATCATGCTGCTATAAAGACACATGCACACATATGTTTACTGCAGCACTACTCACAATAGCAAAGACTTGGAACCAACACAAATGTCCAACAATGATAGACTGGATTAAGAAAATGTGGCACATATACACCATGGAATACTATGTAGCCATAAAAAATGAAGAGTTCAGGTCCTTTGTAGGGTCATGGATGAAGCTGGAAACCATCACTCTCAGGAAACTATCACAAGGACGAAAAACCAAACACCACATATTCTCACTCAGGTGGGAATTTAATAATGAGAACACTTGGACACAGGAAGGGGAACATCACACACCAGGGCCTGTCGTGGGGTGGAGCAGGGGGAGGAGGGTTAGCATTAGGAGATACACCTAATGTAAATGATGAGTTAATGGGTGCAGCACACCAACATGGCACATGTATACATATGTAACAAACCTGCACGTTGTGCACATGTACCCTAGAACTTAATGTATAATTTTTAAAAAGTTTAAAAAATAATATATTTTTTCTTTCCTTTGTCTTGCCTTCTTGCTGTGTCTTAAGAGTTTTTATTGAAATCTAGACATGATGTATTGTGTAATAGGAACTAAGGTAAATAGGTCCTTAGTGTGAGACTTTATGATAATTTGGCTCAGAGTTGGCCTGTGTTCAATGTTTGCTGTAGCTATAAGTGACAGATTCTTCTAGTGTCCTTGTTTTTGCCTCTTCTGTTAACTTTTGGCTTCCCTAAGTACTCATGCCCAAAGATAAGCTGTGTCTTGCAATTATTTTAGCTGTAATCTACTGTTATTACTCTGGAGTGCTGTTGTTATGATGGTAAGGTTTGGGGGATTATAGAATTTTAAAATTCTATAATCTTAAAATTTTATGTCAATGTTTTAGTGAGCTTGTGCCATATAGACTGTGACCTTCATCAGTGTTTTTTAGCCTCTCCATTCCTGAAGATGACACAGGAATTTCACAGGGGTCTGGTGAGGCAAAAACACATTCTCCTGGGAGGAATAAGACTGGAAAAGTACTTTCCTCAGTTGAGTAAGCATTTGTTATGGAGTGTGCTCTGGGCATATTTCATTCTTGTTTTTGTTTGTTTAATTTTTTAATCTGTACATGAATTCTGATAATAGCTTTATTTGTAATGACAAAAACCTGTAAACAATCTGAATGTCTTTCAAAGGGTGAATGGTTAAGCAAACTCTGGCAAACCCAAGCAATGGAATACTACTCAGCCATATAAAGGAATGAACTATGGATACATGGAGCAACCTGAATGAATCTTAAAGACATTAGACTGAGTGAACACAGTCAATCTCCAAAGGATACATATTGTATGATTCCTTTTATGTAGCATCCTGGAAATGATAAAAGTGTGGAGATGAAGAACAGATTAGTTGTTGCCAGGGGTATAGTGTCAGTCTAAGTCTGAAGGCTTGAGAACCAGGAGATCCACTGGTATAACATCTATACTAAGTCCATGTATAGAGACAGAAGATTTATGTTCCAGATCAAAGACAATCCAACAGAAAAAGAGTGAATTCTCCATTACTCTACTATCGTTCTATTCAGGCCTTCAATTGATTGGATGAGGCCCATTCACATTGGAGAGAGTTATCTGCTTCCTCATTCTGCCAATTAAAGGGTTAATCTCATCCAGAAACACCCTCGTAGACACCACAGACACTGAGGATGATGTTAAAAATATTTGGGTTCCTTGTGATACAGTCAAAATGACACACAAAATTAACCACCACATGGTATAAAATTAACCATCACACATAAGTATAAGACCATCACTGATCTTAATCAGTTCCCAATTTCTACCTACCATTCTTTGAGCTATTGCTATCATTAATTTATTTTTATATGCTGAAAACACACAATACCTTACTACTGTTCTTGCTGCAGATAGTTAATTACCTTTATGATAATAAAAGTTAAAAAAAGTTATCTTCATGTGTTACATTTTGAATTTTCTTTATTACTTGATAGAAAAATACATGACTCCTATAACATTTCTTCTGAGTGAATAACTTCCTTTAACGTGTTTGGCATGGTTAGTTTTCTAGAAAATAATTCTCTTTTTTTCTAATATTGTGTAATCTTGCCTTCAGCTTTTAGTATGTTTTTATGCTATACTTCAGAGAGGAATTTTCTCTACATTCTCTATGTCTCAGAAATACCCCACCAGAATGTGTTATGTGACGCTTATTAGTGGTGGTGAGACATATTTACTAATTTATTATGTTTTTATTTATTGTTGTTTTTTGGTTTGTTCCTGATTAAGCCTCATTCTTAGGCAGAAGCTCTGTTTCCATGTCTCAGTGACGTATCCTTCACATTTCACCTTGTTCTCCTCAGCTGTGGTTCTGGACTCAGCATGTATTTCTGCCTCTCCCTAGGGGTCAGAGTTAATTTTTATGTTCTCTTTTATCAAGGTGACAGTATGTATTGTTCTTCTCAACACAGTTTAAGGCCTTTCTTTTCTAGAGACATAAGGGAGAGGGAATTGGATGCACTTCATTTATTTCCCATAGTAGCTCTTGTTCCCCCTTGGGCCTGTACTATAAGACTCAACAATCTTTTCTTGAACACCTGGTGAACTCCATAGAAAAGAGCCAGCAAAGAGCATGTGAAGTTCCCTTGTAACTGTGGCCCCATGAATTCTGTACTCGCTTGCTAACCCACATTTGGCCTGTGTCAAATGGTTAACTGAATAGTGGAATTCTTCTTTCTAGTGTCTAACTGCAACCACCCTTGGTCAGCAAGTGTTCATATTCTGACTCCTCTTGTAGGCACAAGTGATTTTTTGATTTTTAAGTAGTTGGTTGCCTTGTGACATTAGCTCTCTAATCTCTAGAATAGTTGTCATAGAATATTGACAATAAGGCTTTTTATTGTTGTCATTGCATGTGGGAGCTAGCTTCTTTCCAGATTTCTAAATTCCCAAGCATAATCCAAAAATGAAATTTTTATTTTTTAACAGTGCATGTGTGTGTGTCAGAGAGAGAGAGATAAGAGGTTTTTTGTTTTTTGTTTTTTTTTTGAGTCAGAGTCTCACTGTCACCCAGGCTGGAGTGCAGTGGCACAATCTTGACTCACTGCAGCCTCTGTCTCCTAGGTTCAATCGATTCTCCTGCCTCAGCCTCCCGAGTACCTGGGATTACAGGTGTGTGCACCACCATGCCCGGCTAAGTGTTGTATTTTTAGTAGAGACAGGGGCTCACCATTTTGGCCAGGCTGGTCTCGAACTCCTGACCTCAAATGATCTGCCAGCCTCAGCCTCCCAAAGTGCTGAGATTATAGGCATGAACTACAGCACCCGGCCCAAGAGGTATGTTTTCTAAATCATTGTCAGCAATAACTTCAATAAAAAATGGGAAATAGATACTGTCATTACAAACAAGGAACAAGTGACATTTAAGGGGGCAACTGCAAAACACACACTTACACCTGACTTGATGGCTGTCTGTGAACATACAAGGTGATGGTTAACAATATTATCCCTCAGGAAACTGAAGATACAACAGTAATACAAGAGTTGTTTAACTGATGTTAATAATGAAGATTATGAGTCAATTTCTTTACTTTTTGTAGTCATCTTTAGTATCTGTCATGGTAATACATATTCACAAAGATGATGAAAGAACAATCTGTGTCTTCATGAGATTACAGTTAAACATAAGAGATGTTCATATAAACATCTCAAGTATAATATGGTGCCTCATAGAGTTTTTACATGAATTGAAACAAATTGAGAAAGGAAGACCTTAATCTACAGTGCCCATATGGGTCAAAGTGCCCAGGAAAATCTCATTTTACAAGTGGTGCCACAATGTCATTTTTAATGACTCCCTTTTACTCTTTACATAGCCTAGTTCAGATGATATTACATGGTCACTATACTTTATTCAACATGAGACCTTGGCTGTTCTTGAAAAATGACTAAGATTTGTGTAATTGAAGGAAAACCCATGGTATAGTTGGGAAAGGATGTAGTCATAAGAGAAGCATGGAACATCATGGTTATGCTTTATTTAATCAATAGAGTCCAAATGATATGATGACATTAAGGAAGATCAAGTTTGTGAAATAGAGAAGTGGGAGATTTTTAAGGATCTTTTATATTGGACTAGTTATGATTTTTCTATATACTAAACATAAATAGTTTAAAAATGAAATTAGAGAGACACATGGTCACATTAATATTATAGATCAACCATTTTACAGGTATGCAGAAGTTGGGTTTAAATTATTTTGCCTATATAAGGATAGAAAATGAACTCAAAACTCACATACAGAAACAACCACCATAGAAATCCATTAAAGTATAAAACTCACAGAAACAACAAATACACAAACGAGAAAAAAAAACTATCATTACAGAAACACTCTAAATTGTAAGAGTAAACAATAAAAGATAAAGAAAAGAACAAAAGATATACAAAATAATCAGAAAAAGATTTAGAAAATAACAGTAAATCCTATTATCGATAACATCATTGAATGTAAATAGTCTAAATTCCCCAATTAAAATAAGAGACTGACTACATGGGGTTTTGTTTAAATAAAAACCCAACTATATGCTGCCTATAGGAAACTCACTTTACCCATCAAGACACATATAGATTGAAAGTGAAGAGATGGCAAATATACTCTACATAAAAATAAATAAAAAGCACGCAGAAGTAGCTATAGTTATATCAGAAAAAAACAGACTTTATGTCAAAAATATAAACAGAGACAAAGAAGATCATTATATTGACAAAGAGATTGATTCTTTTTTTTATGAACCAACTATACTTTTTTATTGCTGAAAGATTGATTCTTTAAGAGGATATAATAATATAAATATACATGCACTCAACACCAAAGCATCCAGACATAAATAGCTAATATTATTAGCGCTAAAGGCAGATACAGACCTCAGTAGGATGATAGCTGGGGACTTCAACACCCCACTTTCACCATTGGACAAATCACAGAAAATCAACAAAGAAACATCAGATTTAATCTGTGCTGTAGACAAAATAGACCTAATAAAAATTGAAAGAATGTTGTGTTCAACACCTACAGAATGTACATTTTTTTCATCAGCACATAAACATCCTCCAGAACTGTATTAGTCCATTCTCAGGCTACTAATAATGACATACCTGAGACTGAGTAATTTATAAAGGAAAGAGGTTTAATTGACTCACAGTTCCACATGGCTGGGAAGGCCTCACAATCATGGAAGAAGGAGCAAAGTCACTTCTTACACAGCAGCAGGCAAGAGAGCTTGTGCAGGGGAACTCCCATTTATAAAACCATCAGATCCCATGAGACTTATTCATTACTAAGAGAACAGTATGGAGCAAAACCACCCCTGTGATTCAATTATCTCCACCTGGCCCCAATTGACATGTGAGGATTATGACAATTTAAGGTGAGATTTTGGTGAGGACACAGCCAAACCATATCATTCTGCCCCTGGCTCCCCCCAAATCTCATGTCTTCACATTTCAAAACCAATCATGCCTTCCCAACAGTCACTCAGAGTCTTAACTCATTTCAGCATTAACTCAAAAGTCCACAGTCCACAGTTACATCTGAGACAAAGCAAGTCCCTTCTGCCTATGAGCTTATAAAATCAAACACAAGTTAGTTACTTCCTAGATACAATGGGGGCACAGGCAATGGGTAAATACAACCATTCCAAAAGGGAGAAATTGGCCAAAACAAAGGGGCTACAGGCCCATGAAAGCCTGACATCCAGTGGGGAAGTCAAATCTTAAAGCTCCAAAACGATCTCCTTTGACTGTTGGTGGATCTACCATTCTAGGGTCTGAAGGATGATCACCCTCTTCTCACAGCTCCATTAGGCAATACCCCAGTGGGGACTCTGTGTGGGGGCTCTGACCCCTCATTTCCCTTCTGCACTGCCCTAGCAAAAGTTCTCAATGAGGGCTCTACTCATGCAGCAAACTTTTACCTGAACATCCAGGCATTTCCATACATCCTCTGAAATCTAGGCGGGAGTTCCCAAACCTCAATTCTTGACTTCTGTGCACCTGCAGGCTCAACATCACATGGAAGCTGCCAAGGCTTGGGTCTTTCAACCTCTGAAGCAACAGCCTGAGTTCTATGTTGGCTCTTTTAGCCATGGCTGGGACACAGGGCACCAAGTCCCAAGACTGTGCAAAGCAACAAGGCCTTGGATTTATTACAGGCATGCAAAGATAGTTCAATGTAACCAATTAATAAATGGATACATCACATCACGCAGAATGAAGGATAAAAATCATATGATTATCTCAATAGATTCAGAAAAATATTTGATAAAATTCAACCCTTCATGATAAAAACTCAATGAATTAGGCATAAGAGAAACATACTCCACCATAATAAAGACTATATGACAAACTATAACTAACATTGTATTGAATGGGGAAACCTGAAAGCCTTTCTCTAAGCACTGGAATAAGAAAAGTATGCTCACTTTCAACATTCTTATTCAACATAGTGCTGACAGTCCTGGCCAGAACATTCAAGGAAGAAAAAGAAATAAAGGACATCCAAATTGAAAAATAGAAAGCCAAATTGTCTCTCTTTGCAGATGGCATGACTTTAGATTTTTAAAAAACCCTAAAGATTCCAGAAAAATAAGCTTTTATTTGATAAACAAATTAAGTAAGTTTGCAGTATATAAAATCAACATTTTAAAATCAGGAGCAATTCCGTACAATAATAACAAAGTAGCTGAAAAAGAAATCAAGAAAGTGATTTTATTTACTCTGGATGCAAAAACAATCTAGGATTAAATTTAACCAATTGAGTGAGCAATCTCTACAAGAAAAACTACACAACTGATTAAATAAAAATGGAAGAGGACACAAACAAGCGGAAAGACATCCCATGCTAATACATTGGAAGAATTGTGTAGTAAAAAGTGACCATGCCACCTAAAGCAATCTGTAGATCCAATGGAATTGCTGTCAAAATACCAATGACATTCTCCACACAAATAGGAAAACAATCCTGAAATTTGTATGCGGTTTATATCACACAAATCCCAAGCCCAGGCAGCGCAACTTGCAGCTTCAGAAGAGATTCCTTACTTATACTTGAAGTGCGGAGAGGCCAGAGTAAAGAGGACTTGGCTTTGCAACTTGGATAACAGCTGCCCCACAGTAGAACAGGGCACCAAGCAGAGTCCTGAGGCCTCCATTCCAAGACCTAGCTCCTAGGTAACATTTCTAGACATATCCTGGCCAGAAGGGAACCCACTGCCTTGAAAGGATATACCCAGTTCTGGCAGGATGACCTGCTGACTAAAGAGTTCTTGGCCCTCAAATAAACATCAACGATACTTAGGCAGTACTCACTGCAAGCCTTGGGTGTGACCCAGTGCTGTGCTGGCTTCAAGTGTGACTCCGCATATTCCTAGCTGTGGTGGCCATGGGGAGAGGACCCTTTCTGCTTCTGAAAAGAATAGAAAAGAGTAAACAAGACTTTGTCCTGCAGTTTGGGTACCAGCTCAGTCACAGTGGATAGAGAACCAAATAGGCTCCTGGATCCCGAATTCCAAGCCTTGTTCCTGGAAGGCAATTATAGACCTATCCAGAGCCCAAAGGGAGCCCATTGCCCTATAGGGAGAAAGCCAGGCCTGTTAACAGTTACCAAAACCTGAATGAAAAGTCCTTGGGCCTTGAGTGGACATCAGTGACAGCCAGGCAGTGGTCACCGTGGGCTATCAAACCAACATACAAAAATTAGAAATATTTCTATATATTAACAGCAAACAATCTGAAAAATATCAAGAGAGTAATTCCACTTACAATAGCTACAAAAAAAAGATACCTGGGAATAAACATAACCAAAGAAGTGAAAGGTCTCTATAATAACACTGTGAAACATTGACGCAAGAAATTGAAGAGGACACAAAAAAATGGAAAGATATTCCATATTCATGAGTTGGAAGCATCAATAGTGTTAATATGTCCATACTACCCAAAGCAGTCTACAGATTCATTGCAATCAGTATCAAAAAGACAATGACATTCTTCAGAGAAACAGAAAAGAAAAATCCTAAAATTAATATGGAACCACAAAAGACCCAGAATAGCCAAAGTCATTCTGAGCAAAAAGAACAAAACTAGAGGAATCACATTACCTGACTTCAAATTATACTACAGAGCTATAATAACCAAAACAGCATGGCTCTGGCATAAAAACAGAAACATAGACCAATGGAATAAGTATAGAGTCAAGAAATAAATCCATACACCAACACTGAACTCATCTTGACAAAAGTGCCAAGAACATAAATTGGGGAAAAGGACACTCTCTTCAATAAATGATGTAGGAAAGCTGGATATTCATATGCAGAAGAATGAACTAGATCCCTATTTCTCACCATATACAAAAATCAAATAAAAATGGACTAGATATTTAAACCTAAGAGCTCAAACTATAAAACCTCTAAAGTAAAACTTTGAGGAAACTTTCCAGGACATTGGTCTGAGCAAAGATTTCATGAGTAATATTCCACAAGCACAGGCAAACCAAAGCAAAAATGGACAAATGGGGTCACATCAAGTTAAAAAGCTTCTGCCCAGCAAAGAAGGCAATCACAATCAACAAAATAAAGAGACAACTCACAGAATGGGAGAAAATATTTGCAGACTACCTATGTGACAAGGGATTAATAAGCAGAATATATAAGGAGTTCAAACAACTCTATAGAAAAAAGATCTAATAATCTGATGAATAAATGGGCAAAATATCTGAATAGACATTTCTCAAAAGAAGATATACACATGGCAAACAGGTTTATAAAAAGATTCTCAGCATCATTAATCATCAGAGAAATTCAAATCAAAGCTACAATGAGATATTTCACCCATGTTAAAATAGCTTTTATCCAAAAGACAGGCAATAATGAATGCTGGTGAAAGTAAACTAGTACGGCCACTATGGCAAAGAGTATGTAGGTTCCTCAAGAAATTAAACATAGAACTACCATATGTTCCAGCAATCCCATTGCTAGGTATATATCCAAAAGAAAGGAAATCAGTATGTCAAAGGGATATGTGCACTCCCATGTTTATTGCAGCACTATTCACAATAGCCAATATTTGGAAGCAACCTAAGTGTCTATCAACAGACAAATGAATAAAGAAAATGTGGTATCTATACAGAATGGAGTAATAATCAGCCATAAAAAAGAATGAGATCCTGTCATTTGCAAAAACATGGATGGAACTGGAGGGCATTATGTTAAGTGAAATAAGCCTGGCACAGAAAGATAAACTTCACATGTTCTCACTTATTTGTGGGATCTAAAAATAAAAACAATTAAGCTCATGGTCACAGAAAGTGGAAGATTTATTTTTCAAATGAAAAAAATAATGTTAACAAGCAAGAGATTCATGCCAATACTCAGTAAGAATTTGGCAAAATAGCCTATTATTATAAATATTAAGAAATTATGTAGATTATGGTGTCACATTATTTTTCTTTTACCTTTCAAAGCTTAATATCACAGACATTTAAAACAGGCTTGCTCTCAAAGGAAATACTCAGGTGTATTTCCTATCCCATTTCTGCAAGTTATAATGATAAAATGCAAAGGAAGGAAACTTCTAACAGCATTGAGATTTGGAGGGGAAAATGAGTTGCCATACAACTCTAAATTCTTAAAATAACCTTCCCTGGAGTACTTTAAATCCCAACGAGATACATAATTAGACACTTATTCTGTAATTTGAACACTGAAAAACTAAACACTAGCTAATATTTTTGCACTTAGTTCAGAATGTTAATTTAAAAGATAAAACAACCCAGTATCCTGTGATAGGGCTGTGATCCTGGATTGTTTCATCTTTCATAAAAAGCCTCCTTATCAAAAATATTATATTAACTTGCCATTACCTTACTTTTTATCACTCTTGAAATGAAGACTTATCTAGAGGAAGAAGATATAAGAAAATCCCAAACTGAGTCTAAGAAATAAAGCAAAATTGTCACCAGAGTTGAAAATATTATTTGTCCTCTGAATTTTCTCTATTCCTTTATAGAGGTGTTCAGATTCCATAGGCCAGCATGAACTGTCATCCTTAGGATAATAAAGTATTAGTGTATAGAGTCTTGTTCAGATAATCAAAAGTATAAAATGCTACTGAGTTATTACAAATACCAAGGAGCAGCCTAAATGGAGAAAAGAAAACCCAGAAATGAGATTCTTGGTTAGAGTTTAAGGTGAATAAAGAAGTAGAATTAACAACGACTAAAACTAAAATTAGTTTTGTCTTCAAAGCATCAGAAATTCAAATACCAATATTAATTGACATTGCTAATCCCAGTTATCTAAATAAGATGTCAAAATGTTTGCTCTGAAGGGCTAGACATTAAATATTTTAAGCTTTTTTGGCTATATGGTCTCTGTTGCAATAGCTCAATTTTGCCATTGATTTTTTAAACTCCACAGCTGATCCTTTTCTGGGACTTCAAATACACACCTATCAGATCACTTATTATTGCCCTACAGGTCACTGAGACTGCAAATTCATTCATAACTTTTTTCTTTTGTGCTTTATAATAATCTTTATTATAATGTCTTCAAACACCCTAACCTTTTCTTCCACAGTGTCTAATATGCTGGTATTTTCATCCAGTAAACTTTGCATTTCAGATATTGTCCATTTTTTCTGTAAAACTTCTATGTAGTTTTTTAAATATATATTCTGTTTGTCTCCTTACTATAAGCATGTTTTTTTAAACTAAGTCATCATAGGTGGATTACTTTAAGTTTTATTTCAGGTTCAGGGGTACATGTGCAGATTTATTATTGGTAAAATAGGTAAATTGCATGTCATGGCAGTTTGGTGTACAGATGATTTCATCACCCAGGCAATAAGCATAGTACTCAATAGACATTTTCAATCCTTACCCTCCTCTGACCCCCACCCTAAAGTAGGTCCCAATATCTGTTCTTCCCTTCCTTGTATCCATGTGTTCTCAATGTTTAGCTTCCACTTACAAGTGACAGCATGTAGTATTTGGTTTTCTGTTTGCTTAGGATTATGGCCTCTAGCTCCATCTATGTTGCTGCAAAAGACATGACCTTATTCTTTTGTGTCTACAAATTATTGCATGGTATATGTATAACACATTTTCTTTATCCAGTCTACTGTCGATGAGCATTGAGATTGACTCCATGACTTTCCTATCATGAATAGTGCTATGGTTACCATACATGTGCGTGTGTCTTTACGGTACGATTTCTATTCCTTTGAATATATACCCAATAATGGGATTTCTCGGTCAAATGGTATTTCTGTTTTAATTTTCAGAAATTGCCAAACTGCTTCATATAATGGCTGGATTAATTTACATTCCAACCAGCAGTGTCTAAGCAATCCTTTTTTTTTCTGAAATCATACCAGCATTTGTTATTTCTGACTTTTTATAATAGTCATTCTGACTGGTGTGAGATGGTATTTCATTTTGTTTTTTTATTTTCATTTCACTAATGATTAGTGATGTTGAGCATTTTTTTCATATGCTTGTTGGCTATGTGTAGGTCTTCTTTTGAAAATTGTCTATTCATATCCTTTGCCTACTTTTTAATGGGGTTGTTTTTTGTATGTTAATTTGTTCAAGTTCCTTACAAATTCTGAACACTGATTTTAAACTAAATGGCAAAAACGATTAACGGGGAAAGGATTCCCTATTCAACAAATGGCTAGCCATATGCAGTAGATTGAAGCTGGACCCCTTTCTTACACCATATACAAAAATCAATTCAAGATGGATTAAAGATTTAAATGTAAAACTTAAAACTATAAAAACCCTGGAAGATAACCTAGGAAATATAATTCTGGACATAGACTCTGGCAAAGATTTCATGACAAAGACATGAAAAGCAACTGCAACAAAAACAAAAATTGACAAACGGGACCTAATTAAACTAAAAAGCTTCTATGCAGCAAAAGAAACTATCAACAGAGTAAATATTATAGCTGTTTTTTAAGGTCCTTATTGACTAATGCCTCCATTTCTGTCACTTCTGGGCTTGTTTCTATTGATGAATTCTCTTCTAAATTTGTGTCAAATTTCCATTCTTTTTATATGCTTAGTAATTTTTGATTAGATATTGGAAATTCTAGTTTTATAATGTTGAGTACTTCTATTGTGTTGCCTTCCTTTAATCAGTGTTGGTCTTCATTTCATTAGGTGCTTCAGTTTTGAGTCATCTACTTGGAGCTTTCTAAGAAAGTATTTTATCTATCTTTTGTCACATCTTCACCATTCTATTCTTTAGCGAGTAATTAGACCCACTACTAAGTCTTTCTGTGGTCTCCACCAAAGGCCCTAGTTATCAGTAATGATTCTCCACTCTGGCTGGATAGAATTCACGTGTCTGTATGATTTCTGATTAGCATTCTGTATTAGCCAGGCTTCTCTAGAGGGACAGAAATAATAGGATAGATGTGTATATAAAGGGGAGTTTATTTAAGGAATATTAACTCACAGGATCGTCATGTCCCACAATAGGCCATCTGCAAGATGAGGAGCAAGGAAGCCAGTTTGAGTCCTAAATCTGAAGAACTTTGAGCCCAAAGTGTGAGGACAGAAAGCCTCTAGCATGGGAGAAAGATGTAGCCTGGGAGGCTAAGCCAGTCTAGTCTTTTCACAACCTTCTGCCTGATGTTTATTCTGGCCATGCTGGCAGCTGATTAGATTGTGCCCACCTGGATTAAGGGTGAGTATGCCTTTTCCAGTCCACTGACTCAAATGTTAATCTCTTCTGGCAACACCCTCACAGACACACCCAGAAAGAATACTTTGCATCCTTAAATCCAATCAAACTGACACTCAGTATTAACCATCACACATTCATACTCAGTTTTTAGCTCCCCTTTCACTCCTTGCTAGGTTTCATGCAGTTTTACCCTATACATGAGTAGCTTAGTATTTAAAGAGACTCAGTGGTACCTCTATGAAGATTTCTGGAATTATTTTTCTGCATAGTTCCCTTCTCTCTGGAATTCTGTTCTACAGCTTCCAGTCTCCTAGGACTCTTGAACTTTAATTATTGTTTCCTTGTTATACTGTCTCTAATTTCCTTACTGTCATGTGTTCTGAAATGTTTCCCCAGTCAAAAATCTGAGGTATTACAGGTTTTACCATTTGTTTCCTTTATTTCTGGAATCCCAGTGCTGCACTTCTGGTGAGAAATTGTTTGTTCATATATTTTTACAGATTATTGTTTTGATTGTTTACAGTGGAAGGATCACCCTTGTCTCTCTCATGCCATTATAGCCATAAAGAGGTTTTTTAAATTAAAAATAATTTTATTTTTATAATTTTTATTTTTATTATTGTCTAATGTTTTTATTTCCATAGGTTATTGGGGAAAAGATGGTGTTTGGTTACATGAGTAAGTTCTTTAGTGGTGATTTATGAGATTTTGGTGCACCTATCACCTGAGCACTCAATTTATAATTTTTATCCCTCAACCCCTTCCCATCCTTTCCCCCTGAGTGTGCAAAGTCCACTGTGTTATTCTTATGCATTTGAATCCTCATAGCTTATCTCCCACTTATGAGTTAGAATGTACAATATTTGGTTTTCTATTA
Organism: Pan troglodytes; assembly: GCF_028858775.2. Lineage (NCBI taxonomy): Eukaryota > Metazoa > Chordata > Mammalia > Primates > Hominidae > Pan > Pan troglodytes. Next base: position 68,497,168 of record NC_072406.2, read on the forward strand.
CTGAGTTACTTCACTTAGAATAATAGTCTCCAATCTCATCCAGATTGCTGCAAATGCCATTACTTCATTCATTTTTATGGCTGAGTAGTATTCCATTATATATACATGTCACAGTTTCTTTATCCACTCATTGATTGATGGGCATTTGGGTTGGTTCTACATTTCTGCAATTGTGAATTGTGCTGCTATAAACATGCATGTGCAATATCTTTTTTGTATAATGACTTCTATTCCTCTGGGTAAGTCCTCAGTAGTGGGATTGCTGGATCAAATGGTAGTTCTACTTTTAGTTATTTAAGAAATCTCAACACTGTTTTCCATAGTGGTTGTACTAGTTTACATTCCTGCCAGCAGTGTAGAAGTGTTCCCTGTTCACCACATCCACACCAACATCTATTATTTTTGACTTTTTGATTGTGGCCATTCTTGAAGGAATAAAGCAGTATTGCATTGTGGTTTTGATTTGCATTTCCCTGATTATTAGTGATGTTGAGCATTTTTTCATATGTTTGTTGGCCATTTGTATATCTTCTTTTGAGAATTGTCTATTTATGTCCTTAGCCCACTTTTTGATGGGATTGTTTTTTTCTTGCTAATTTGTTTCAGTTTGTTGTAGATTCTGGATATTAGTCCCAACAGTGATCAGAGTAAATAGACAACCCCACAGAGTGGGAGAAAATTGCCATAAAGTGTTTTAAAGTAGGTTTTATATTGGTATTACTAGTTACAGGGTAAGGACAATAAGGAGACATCTTTCTATCTGTTTATTGATTCATACTACTTGTAATATGTTTTATAATTCTGTAATTCATTCTATTTTTGAATATTTTATTGATTTGCAAATTTTAAAATGTTCTAAGAAAAAAACAACCCTTAAGTCCAAATGTATGATTCTCAATCCTTTCATTTGTATTGCTTGGGATAAAATAAAAAGGTAAAATTGTGATTTATCTTAAATTGATCTCTGATCTCTCCTATTAAAAAGCAAAAGTAATGAGAGGTTTCTTATATTTTAATTTTTCTTTACATCTTATTTTTGGATAGCCAAACCTTTGCCACAATCGACTTTTATGATCATACTGGGAGGTAAGTTTTACTTCATTCCTGCCAGCCCATTTTTGTGAAAAACCAACATATCTCAAAAAGTAGAATGTAAATAGCTTTCATCATTGGAAAGTTAATTATAATCTGGATTTTCCTTGTGAATATGGTTGTCTGTTTCTTTCCTGTTCCTTCCTCCTTTTAGAGAATTAATTACTCAACAATGAACCTATGCCCTGTTTACTCTGGATTTGCTTTTTGATAGCCTCATGACAAACTATGATGGATTAGGTTTCATCAAAGCTGTCCCTTCTGTGTTACTCAGCTATGAATACCACTCTATAAAGTGCTTTATGTCACCACAGAAACCTAGTTTTTGAATGCCATCCATTGCATTCTGCTCAAGCTAACATCAGTGATCCAACTCCTATATATGTTTTTTTTTTCTGGCTTATTCTGACTGGCAGTTGTCCATGACCTAGTACTAAGTCATTTGATTTGATCAATATATTAAAGAACTCATTTTAGGTTTCAGAAACAAAATAGTTTTATTGTCTTCTCTTTGAGTTTCTCAATGCAAAAATGTATAAAATGAGATTATTAAAGACTGCCGGGTGTCCCCATAACAATTGGTGTGTTTGTCTATGGATAAATTACAGTGAAATGCAAGCATTTCATATATACAGCATTTTTGTTACTGAATTTTAATAATGAAAACCAGAATGTAATTTGAAAATATAGCTTAGATTTTAGCATGATTGAGTTATTAAAAATCTCAGATCAAAACTATTCTAGGCCAAAGCAATAAAATGAAAGAATCTGTCAATATATTTTTCTTTATCTTAAAGTATAAAGGTAGCCAGATTCAGCAAATAAAAATGAGAGACACCCAATTCAATTTGAATTTAACAACAAATATATTTAGTGTAAGCACGCCCCATAGAGTATCTGAAATATGCTTTTACTAAAAAAAAATCATCATTTCTCTGAAATTCTACTTCAACTGGAATGTTACCAGTTAAACCATGCCAATGTCAACACATTTTCTATACTATTTTCTGCATAGTTTGAAAAATTATTACAACATGCAAATTATGCTTCTTTTTCTCCATTGCTCAAATACAAACAACAGTAACAACAAAAACCCTTTCATTTGCCTAGTTTGTGGATGTTTTAAGGGGTGCCAGTTGTGGTGTGTCTTACATTGAATTCCTTTCTTGTTTCCATGCTGTTTCCCTTCCTAGGATCATGATTTTGGTGAAGTCTAGGCAGTAAGCAAGGCCAGCAACATTGGGGATATCCTCATAGGAGGTAGCTTCTTCTCATTAAATATACAATACTCATTCACTCATTATAAACTTTGCTGCCTCCACTGTGAATGCTCTTTATAATTTACCTCTACCATAAAAAAGTTTCCTTTGTGTGATGGTTAATACTGAGTATCAACTTGATTGGATTGAAGAATGCAAAGTATTGTCTATGGGTGTGTCTGTGAGGGTGTTGCCAAAGGAGATTAACATTTGAGTCAGTGGACTGGGAAAGGCAGACCCACCCTTAATCTTGGTGGGCACAATCTAATCAGCTGCCAGTGTGGCCAGAATGAAAAGCAGGCAGAAGAACATTGAAAAGACTAGATTGGCTTAGCCTCCCAGCCTACATCTTTCTCCCATGCTGGGTGCTTCCTGCCCTCAAATATTAGACTCCAAGTTGTTCAAATTTTGGACTCTTGGACTTACACCAGTGGTTTGCCAGGGGCTCTTGGGGTTTCAGCCACAGACTGAAGACTGCACTGTCTGCTTCCCTACTTTTGAGGTTTTTGGACTCAAATTGGCTTCCTTCCTCTTCAGCTTGCAGACAGCCTATTGTGGGACTTCACCTTGTGATCTTGTATGTCAGTACTCCTTAATAAACTCGCCTTTATATTTATGTCCATCCTATTCTGTCCCGCTAGAGAACCCTGACTAATACGCCTTGGCACTGATGTCATTGCCTCTGCTAGGCCATTTTTTCTATCCTAGTTCTCACCTTCTCATGTTGTAATACATTAATATCAAAATTTTCTCTTCATACCATTTCACACACAAAATTTGGTTAATCCTCATCACTTCTTTCCTTTTCTCTTCTCTCCCTAATTTAGAAAGAAAAAAAATGGAAACAGCTTTAAAGCCATCATGTGGAGTAGAATAAATCTGGTATCACAGCTATTACAGGAAAGATATGGTATCCAAATGCAGAGTATTGGAGGCCAGGAAAAATAAGGACATCCAGGGCAGGGTAGGCCAGTATGAGGAATTAGTTTCTGAGGAAGAAAGGAAGATGAAATGTGGAGGTTAAGATGAAAAGGAGTGATACCACCTGTTTCCACAAGATAGGGTGGCCTGGCACAGGAGTCAGAACCTGGACAGTGAGAGGAAGGGATGCATGTAAGGGGGAGGGGGGAGCATTAGATATAGAACAAGGAGGGCCAGTCCTTAAGTCTACAGAGGAGAGAATCAGTATGAGGTCTCAGAGCCTGAGCAGTATGAGGTCTCAGAGCCTTAGCAGGATGAGTAAAACATAAACATGGAGGGGCAACCTAAGGCAAGTGTCAGAGCCTAAGCAAGGTTAACAGGGTGTTTACACCACAGAGGCATAACAGCGCAGATGTCAGAGACTGAATGTGGAGAAGGAGAGCATCTGTGTCAGAGTCAGGGCAGTGAGAACTCCAGGATTTGTTTATATAAAGGAAGGGTTATCAGATAGAACAGAACAACCAGTTAAATTTGGAGTGTAACATCAAAGTGAAATCTCATGTGAACTATGGAGTTTGGGTGATAAGGATGTGCCAATGTAGGTTCAACAAATTGTAACAAATGTACCACTGTTATGCGAGATGCTAATAATGGAAGAAGCTATAAATTCCTGGGTGCAGAATGTGTATGGGAAATATCTGTACCTTCCACTCAATTTCTTTGTGAATCTAAAACTGCTCTACAAAACAGTGTCTATTAAATTTGGATTTCAGATAAAAAAGAGTGAATCTGGAAGCTCCCATACAGAAAATGGCTCTAAGTAAATATATTGGTGATAATGGGAGTAATAAGAGTTGGGTTTTTAGGTGCAGAAGACATATACAAATTTACAGATGTACAGAAATTTACAAATACGGAAAAAGAGAATACTGCAGTGGTAACAGTGTTGGGAACAGTGTATAACCCATAGTTCTTCAATATATGTAAGTTAATGCACACACACAGACACGTAAACACACATACATATGCAAATACATACATATATTCCCTGGCTCTTTTCATTTAGAGGATCTGGGAACAGTGCTACTGCAATAGCAATGTGTAAAACTAGCACCCGATCCTGACTTCTAAGTATTATTCTACATTACAGTGATTCGGGACTTCTTATAGATATAGTTAATTCCAGGCCTCGGACAAAGAAAGTATATGATAAGCCTCATATATTCTGTTTTGCCAATAATAAAAAGTGTTCTAAAAATGATGGAGATATGGCAAAAGACATAAAATCACTTTAAAGGAGCTATTACTATACAAATACGGAAGAATCTTATTCTCAAACTAAAAATAATATTAACAGATTGATATGGTTAGGCTTTGTGTCCCCACCCAAATCTCATCTTGAATTGTATTCCCCAAAATCCCCACGTGTCAAGGGAGAGACCAGGTGGAGGTAATTGGATCATGGGGGCAGTCTCCCCCATGCCATTCTCATGATAGTGAGTTCACAAGATCTGCTGTTTTTATAAGTGTTTGGTGGTTCCTCCTGTGTTCATTTCTCCTTCCTGCCACCTTGTGAAGACGGTGCCTTGCTTCCCAATTGCATCCTGCCATGATTGTAAGTTTACTGAGGCCTCCCCAGCCATGTGAACTGTGAGTCAATTACATCCCTTTCTTTTATCAATTACCCAGTCTCAGACAATTCTTTATAGCAGTGTGAAAATGGACTAATACACAGATTGTCACTGTTTGTATAACATGCAAAAGTATAAGTCCATATAGGTATAAGCTAATAAAGACTAAATTGAAAGTTTGATAAGGAATGAGTACACAATATGGAAGAAACTCCTCAAAGAGAAACTCATTAACTATAAACATAAAATTTTTTAAATTACTCTCTGATTTTAAAATCAGAGAAACCTTGCAAAACACCTCAAGGTAATAAAAGTACAATTTTCAGTAACAGAATAAAACAAAATTGAGGAATCAATGAATGGAACACAGAATTATTTCTCTGCTATCCCCACCAAAGTTATATAACCTTAACCTAATGGTGAGGAAACAGAACACAAACTCAAATTGAGGGAAAATGTATATAACTGTCATATATATATATATATATATATATTTTTTTTTTTTTAAGTGTCAAGGTGATAAATGTTAAAAAAAAAAAAAGAGACTATATGATCCTAAATTTGGTGCATTGACTATAACGGACATTATTTTGACAGTAAGCAAAATGCCAATATTATATAAGGATTAGGAGATAGTAATGTGTCAGTGAGGCTCTGGATTCTAATGGTTATAGTGGAATTGTGTAGAAGAATATTCTTGTTTATAAGAAACACAGTCTGTGTCTTAGAGGATGATTGGCCATTAGGTTATTAACTTACTTTCAAATGACTCAGAAAAAAATTTTCTGTACTGTACTTGCAACCTTTCTATGGGTTTCATTTTGGCTCATTTTCCTTAAATCTGCAAAAATAATATTTGCAGGGAAATATCAACCTTTTTTAAAGAATTTTTAAAATTCTAAGCTTGACCTGATATAAAATGTCAAACATGGCCGGTTGCCTGACATGTCTGTTTACCTGTAAAGAAAAAATCCCTAACAGCAAATAAAGTGATGGACATTTATAAACCCCAGAGCCTCATACTTTTACATTTTTCAGCAATTATTTGTTGACATAAAGCAGTTTGCATCCTATGTTTCTCAGATAACTGTTCTGAGAGCAAAGAAAACCTGCTATTCCAAAATCAGATGAAAACAAGCTGAATTCCTATTCTTGATGAAAAGCACTCTCACTCTTCTTTCCCTTATGTAGATTCTAACACAGTCTTCTTTAATGACAATGCTGGGCCTTTTTATTGTTGTTGTTTGTTAATGCTATAATTGTGACTTTTGTAAATTACACAGATGTGAACCTTTCTGTCTGTCATTCAGAGAATGTTGTACTAACTATACCAAGCTTACGTTAAGTATCTAAAGCCCAAATAATTCTGTTAATTATCATCAATTCGTTCCTTTCTAGTCCTGTTATACTCACATTTTACCGGAAGAAAGCAAAGCTTTTGGCCACACAACATAATGTAAGTGTGGCTAGGCAATAGAGAAACTTCTGGGTGGTCCAGGAAGCATCCAGTACCACAACTGGATGACCTGGAATAAACCCTGTGCCTCCCTTTGTGCACATTTTATTAGCATCTCCCTCCGGTAGAATTATTGTTGGTTACTTAGATTATATGTAACTGTGAAATAAACTTTACTATTAAACAGTCAAAAAGAAAATGAGTGGGGGAGAACAAGAAGTTTGTGGGCAGGGGCTAGAACAGAGAAGAGTAGCTGGGAGTTAAACTATAACTCCTAAAACACTTTTTGAAGGGATTGGATGTGTAGAACTGAACCACTTGGGTGTGAAAGGACTAGATAATTTTTCTCTAAGTAATTATACAATGGAATTTCTTCCATCCATTCCATCTCTCTCTTTCCCATTCTTCATCCCTCCCTTTCCTATTTGCTTTACTTTTCTCTTTCTCAATCTATATCTAGATCTATATAAATCTATAATATATATATATTTCCCCTTACCTGTGTTGATGTTTTCCTCTTTTCCTCTCTTCCCTCTTTTGTCCCTTTCTTTTCTTCTTTCTCTCTCTTTCCCTTTCTTCATATGCCAAAGAATTTACGGGAAAGTAATAAGAGGTGACAGCGTGCTGGCAGTCCTCACAGCCCTTGCTTGCTCTCGGCGCCTCCTCTGCCTGGGCTCCCACTTTGGCGGCACTTGAGGGGCCCTTCAGCCCACCCCTGCACTGTGGGAGCCCCTTTCTGGGCTGGCCAAGGCCAGAGCCGGCTCCCTCAGCTTGCAGGGAGGTGTGGAGGGAGAGGCGCGAGCGGGAACCGCGGCTGCGCCAGGCGCTTGCTGGCCAGCTGGAGTTCCGGGTGGGCGTGGCCTTGGCGAGCCCCGCACTCGGAGCAGCGGGTCGGCCCTGCCGGACCCGGGCAATGAGGGGCTTAGCACCCGGGCCAGCGGCTGCGGAGGGTGTACTGGGTCCCCCAGCAGTGCCAGCCCACCGGCGCTGCGCTCCATTTCTCACCGGGCCTTAGCTGCCTTCCCGCAGGGCGGGGCTCCGGACCTGCAGCCCGCCGTGCCTGAGCCTCCCACCCCCTCCGTGGGCTCCTGTGCGGCCGGAGCCTCCCCGATGAGCGCCGCCCCCTGCTCCACGGCGCTCAGTCCCATCGACCACCCAAGGGCTGAAGAGTGCGGGCGCACGGCACTGGGACTGGCAAGCAGCTCCACCTGCAGCCCCGGTGGGGGATCCACTGGGTGAAGCCAGCTGGGCTCCTGAGTCTGGTGGGGACGTGGAGAACCTTTATGTCTAGCTCAAGGTTTGTAAACACACCAATCAGCACCCTGTGTCTAGCTCAAGTTTTGTGAATGCACCAATCGACATTCTGTATCTAGCTACTCTGGTGGGACCTTGGAGAACCTTTATGTCTAGCTCAGGGATTGTAAATACACCAATTGGCACTCTGTATCTAGCTCAAGGTTTGTAAACACACCAATCAGCACCCTGTGTCTAGCTCAGGGTTTGTGAATGCACCAATCCACACTCTGTATCTAGCTACTCTGGTGGGGCCTTGGAGAACCTTTGTGTCCACACTCTGTATCTAGTTAATCTGATGGGGACGTGGAGAACCTTTGTGTCTAGCTCAGGGATTGTAAACGCACCATTCAGCGCCCTGTCAAAACAGACCACTAGGCTCTACCAATCAGCAGGACGTGGGTGGGGCCAGATAAGAGAATAAAAGCAGGCTGCCGGAGCCAGCAGTGGCAACCCGCTTGGGTCCCCTTCCACATTGTGGAAAGTTTGTTCTTTCACTCTTTGCAATAAATCTTGCTACTGCTAACTCTTTGGGTCCACACTGCTTTTATGAGCTGTAACACTCACCGCGAAGGTCTGCAGCTTCACTCCTGAAGCCAGCGAGACCACGAACCCACCAGAAGGAAGAAACTCCAAATACATCCGAACATCAGAAGGAACAAACTCCAGACGCGCCAGCTTAAGAGCTGTAACACTCACCGTGAGAGTCCGCGGCTTCATTCTTGAAGTCAGTGAGACCAAGAACCCACCAATTCCGGACACAGTAATGATAATGTCATCTCTATCCATTTATTTAAAGCTGGACCCACTAGTTTCATTCATTTCCTTGTAGGATCTGCTTTTCCTTACAGCTTCTCTCAGCATTTGAGATGTATTTACATAAGTCAGTTACACAAATTTGTTTGAAGGTGATCAAACTAAAAGAAGATAGTAGTCGTTGATTGTTTGCCTATGTACTTTTTTGCAATATGAGTAAAGAAAATTTAGAAGTAAATATAAGTAACCTATTTTAGCAACCATGCTGACAAAATTTAAGTTCATGTGTTAACTAACAATACTTAATAAGCAATATTTAAAGTTTAAGTTACTCTCTGATATTAACCTATAGTTAATGAAAACATATCAGAATAAAATCTCAATCAGCATTAATTTTAAAATATTAGAACTCAAGACTAATTTTTGGCTTTAGATTCTATGTAAGTCCTTAACTAGCATAAAATAATTAACATTTTATAAATATTTAAGTGGGTATTCAAATTATCAGGTATAACTGGATCAATATTTCTAAGTAAGAAAACATTTATCTTTATTCTCTGTACACAACAGCCAGTGTCTAAAACATGTTTTATATTCCTTAGTTACACTATTATTGTGTTTAAAATAAATGTTTAATCTGGTAACAATTATTTTAATATGCGCTTAAACAGTATTTTAAGAAATCATAAAAAGATAACTTCTAGGCTTTTACTGAAATCGTTCACACTGCAACCACCAGGGTAGATTTAAACACATCAAGGTAATTGCTTCAAGTGGAATAGTGAAATTAAGAAGATTTTTAAAAATTTTTTCGAACATCAAAGAATAGAGGTACCACTGTCCATCATTTTTATAGTTAAAAAGAATGATTGCTTCTATAATTGAGTCTGTTTTCTAATTCTAAGCTATTCTAAAATCCTGTGTTCTTTACTATCAAGAAAATCCTTGAATTCTAATTACTCTGAGAAATTCAAATAATTGACCATCTGTGGAGTAAGTAATAATGTATGATTAATTTTAATGTTCCCATGCTAATTTAATATTTGCTGCCTTCCAAATATGTCAGTCTAATTTACTTTCTTTGTTTTCTTCACAAAATTATTAGAAATATTAGCATGTCAAAATGTTTATTGACTACTTTATAATTTGTTTTATCTCTTTATAATCTATATTTAATAAATAATTACCTAGATTATGAATGCATGCAAAATTTGATCACCTGTATGTGCTGTAAATTTAAAATATCATGATTTTAGGAGCAAAATTAATTTGCTTGTGCTAATAATCTCTAATTTGAATTATTTTCTTATGCTTTCCTTAAATATTTTGACTTTGCATGTCTATAAGAAGAGAGTTCCCCCTCAAATTTCTTTAGATGTATGACAGAAGCATGGGAGTTCTAGATACAGAGAACAGAGAGGGTTGAGAAGTAGATGGCTTTACAGAAAATTATTTCTTAAAGTCATTTTATGCCCCAGAAGCAGATCATAACATAAGTTGTACTCTTATCCTCTTTTCCTTTTCTTACTTTCATCCAAATTCATAACATTTATTCACATTTATGTCTTAAAACCTTGTATTCAATTACTAAAATACACCAACCCATTACACTCTGGAAGATTTTTTGTTTTTTTGTTTTGTTTTGTTTTTGTTTTTGTTTTTGTTTTGGGGAAAATACCTTTAAATGTACCCTACTTATGACATCATTCTAGGAATATTTGTTTCACTATTTCATTAGAAAATATTTAGATGAGTTTTAAATAATATTTTTATGCTACATCTCTTTACATAGAAAAAGGAAAAGTCACCATTCACAGGTCTCAAATTCTTCAAAAGATTCATAGGCCCTATGACATTAGCAAGAGCAAATGTGTTTTTCTCTTTATATCTGCCCTCATCAGCACATAGAATATGTACATGATGCATAATTAATATATGGTTATTCCTGTAATCTTCACATATGAATATTCGTGAAGTTTTTTTGTTTCTTTATTTAAAAACAAAATAATTCAAAGATTTTTAGGAACTTTTCCAGGGTCATTGGGTTAGCAAGTGGCTAAGTCAAAATTTGAATGTAAGGCCGGGCGCAGTGGCTCACACCTGTAATCCCAGCACTTTGGGAGGCGGAGGCGGGCGGATCACAAGGTCAAGAGATTGAGACCATCCTGGCTAACGCAGTGAAACCCCGTCTCTACTAAAAATACAAAAAAATTAGCCGGGCTTGGTGGCGGGCGCCTGCAGTCCCAGCTACTCAGGAGACTGAGGCAGGAGAATGGCGTGAACCGGAGAGGCGGAGCCTGCAGTGAGCCGAGATTGCGCCACTGCACTCCAGCCTGGGCGACAGAGCGAGACTCCGTCTTAAAAAAAAAAAAATTGCATGTTAGTCTTGAGTGCAGTTCCCTTCTCTTAGAGAAAAATCATTACGCCTCTTCTGACTCAGAGGTTCACAGTTCCAACCCACTTCTCTAGCCAGTGTTTCCTAGCATGTTGCTTGCCAGAACATCCACATGAGTTCTTCTTTTCCACTTCTCATCGCATGCTACCTTAAGAAACCCTGATGACTCTCTGCCCCCCATGGAAAGACCACTGCCACGTGGAATAAGAGTGCCTCTCATTTTTTTAATCCTATTTGAACCGTATTGCACTAATTTTTATCTTGCTCCTAGGCTACTTGGGCAAGCCTCTTAGTTTCAAAACCCTAGAGATAATATAATTAAATATGCATCCATGTTACAGTCCAGAAGAATGATGGGAAGCTTAAAGGCAAAAATACCTTACTGGCTATATACAGAGCTGTGACACAAGGAAATATTTAGCTTCAAAGATGCCCAGAAACATGAAAGGTTTTTTCAATGTTTTTCTTCTTAGTCTTGTTTTGTGTTTTGCAAGATTTTTTAGTTAGATTCATTACACCCTTCATCCAAAATTTGGTTCTGTTTTTTGGTAATAAGTTGTGAATAACTACTAAGCAGTATGCAAGGTAATCAAAGTCCTTGCTAGTTTCAACTTTGTTAATTAAAATATCATAAATCAACATAACATAAGCACCATGAAACCAATTATTACTCAATTCATTTGGTCATTTTTATGTCTTTATGCTTATATTTATTTTAGTTTTACTTACTATTAGCATTGTTTACCAGTCCATGTGATAGTAGAGAGTCACCTCACTCTTGTCCCATGTTTCATACATGCCATGTTTGCTTAAAGGTCAATTTTGCTCTGCTTCCTCTAACGAAAGTTCTTTTAACCTTTGCATAATACATTTAACTTTCCAGCCATTTAATTTTCTTGGAGACTCTCCTCTGAACTCTCTTCAAGTACTTGAGCTGCCTCCATTTATGGAGGCCAGAAAAGTACAATCATTATATCTCTTAGGTGTTTTTGAAGATGTAGGAATAAAAATAAGTGAAACACTTGAAATTTCTAAGGATGTGCCTTTATAATGCAATACTTAGAGCTTATTACATAAGTCCCCCCAAATTATTTTAATTCCATGCATATTTTCACAGTGGAGATTCTGTGCTACAAATGTAATAGAAATTTGTCAGTGAATGTGTATGCTGGGTGTACGTGTGTGTAACTCTCATCTCCACACACTTAAAGCTCTTTAACTTTTCCATCATTATTAATGGAACTCGATGTGAATTTAGAAAGCTCAGACTTCAAGCTATTTGTTAACTTCCTGAAGTCTTTAGGAAAGACTACTTGATTCTTTTACATATTTGTTTTGAAAGGAACTTATACATGTTAGTCATTTCATTATATGATGTTCAAAGAAATAACTCAGCACAAATAACGCCCATGGTAGAAAACTCAATAGATGATGTTAAAAGAGCTAGGAGACATATAATACAATTATGCTTCTAGTAAATATTCATGAACACTTTTGTAATTCTGTTAGGCATATCTGCTGGCACAGTGTTTCCTTGGCACTTCATCTGCATTTGAATGTGTCATAATAATTTTTACTACAGTTATCAGAAAATATTCACAAACCATAATAAAATGGCGTTTTAGAAATGTTAACCCTTCAGCCTTTGCAGTACCTTTGAGCTAGACCAGGAGGATTGCAGAAAACCAAGATGGAAAGATTACTTAAGTCCAGAAGGTTAACATTTAATCAGAAAGCTTTTGTTCATTATAGTTGTCTTTACATCTCCCAATTCTTTATTGCAAGATTAATTGATAAATATAAGGAAGACCTAGCAAGGTTTAAATAGCCAATAAATTATAGGGCACTAACTAGATTGAGGAGTAGCAAAAAGAGTGGTAGTAAGGGCTGGCTCTGAATCAAGTGGATCAGGAAAGGGGAAGATGGGTCTACTATGTCGACAGCAACTTTTATGTGCCGAATAGTATACTGTCATTAATATAACGGAGGACACTGAGGCACTGAGAGGTTAATTCAGCCCACATTAATATCCTAACAAAGTGATCGAGCTGTAATTTGAAAGCCAAATCTGTTTTACTTGAAAGGCCATATTAAACCTTTAAACTAGTTCCTCATTACCAGCTGGTGTAATATTTGATGTGCTGATTAGACAGCCAAAAACGTGAAGATTAAGAGATGAAAGAATTACAATTAGAAAATAAACAATGAGAGGGGGCAAATATAATTAGGATATCATTAAGCTTAAGAGCAAAGTATTTATTTACCCCAAACATGTGAACTTTAATGTATTTTCTATTTGTGTCTGAACTAATCTTTCTCTATGTTTTGTTCTAAAGTAAAACATAATGTTCATTGATATTATGTTTATGTTTTAATATAATATTTAATAATATACTCATTTTTAAATGTAGGCTATATACAAAGATATAAATTAAAATATCAATATAACCTGAAGTTACAGATAACAATGGTTAATATCTTAGCATAAACACTTATAAAAATATACACATTTTTGTTTATGTATAACTATAAATATCGTAAAAATCGTTTACAAAAAGTTCTTCATGATGCTTATAGACTACTTTTTTTTCAACCAATACATCCTTGTCATCTTTCAAGGTTAAAGATATAGATTTTCATCATCCTTTTGATGATGTGCGTGTATGTATGTATATATATATATATATATATATGGGTGTGTGCATATATATATATATATTCTACCTATATATTAACATTTGTAATTCTAAAACAACTTTGAAATATTGTTGGAGACAGGGTTATTAAGCAAATTTGATAAATGCCAAGAAAGAATGAAAGCAGGACTATTTTACACAAGGATTTATATCATCATCCATATTACTTTATAAAAAATGTTTACCAGTTTTCTATCTTATGCCATCTAATTGTTCTTTTATTGTGGGGGTGCCTTAAATGGCACAGTTGGTATAAATATGGTGAAACATAAGTTTGTGCTTTCTTGTACAACTATTTTCTAAATATGTATTTTTCATGATTGTACTGGTGGGTCAAAAATATTCACATTTGATAACTAGTTTTCCAAATAGTTTTTTTGATGTGTATAGTGTGCCTTTTACCTCGCCTACTTATCCACACAAATCATTCTCTGTTTAGAATTATTGCTAATAAGTAGGATTAAAAAACATAGCACTATTTTAAATTGGTTTTTGGATTATTTAATAAAAAAACATTAAAAATTAACAAAAAACTCCTTATGCCACTGTCTACTGGCATTCTTACCTCAGTCTTATTGATGCATATGAAATATTTATTTAGAAAGGATATTAACCTATTGTATATCATGTGTGACAATATTTTATCAAATTTGCCTTTTTTTTATTTTTTACATGTTGAGGATAGTTTTGTTATATTGATGTTTAAAAGATATTTGAAGTCTAGTCTGTCGGTCCTTTCCTCTGTGATTTCTGGCTTTGATGCTTGTGTAACTTTTGAAGGGTGGCCTATAAGCTTGTGAGTTGTGGGTAAGCATAACACCTGCCTCTGGTGAGTGGGAGTGCTGGGGAAAGAGGTGAAGGTTATCCAGGCAGTTTTGATCATCCTAAGGAAAATGATCATGGCTTGACTAGAGAGCTGTTAGAATATGGGCAAGGAAAATACTTCTTTTTTTCAAAGAGTACTACTCTAAAGAGAGCATCTGTGATCATTGCAGACTATAGCCTGGAGTCACTGTCTGGTTTCTAGGATATCTTTAGTTTTCTTTTCTAAGAATGTTTTTCTTAGAAAGTTTCTAAGAAACTTGGTTTCTTGTGTGTGTGTCTGTGTGTGTATTTTACATAGGTATTAACAACTGTGACTCTAAAAGAACCTCAAAATAGGAAGGGTGTTAAACACATTTGATAAATGCAAAGAAAGTATTAAAACGGGATATTCTGCACAAGGTTATGGTCCATGTTATACACATAGCCACAACTAGATTTCAGGATTTGCCACTGTTAATAAACTCTTTTATAGAATATTATAAAATTATTGTTTCACCTATTGCTTTCTCAGTAACATGACTAATATATGAATTATATGTTAGGTCTTCTATTATGTCAATAATTTGACTATGGAATCAAATTGTATTAAAAAGTTTAATTCTATAAGGTAAATAGCAGTGTATTCAATTATTTTAAAATTTAACAGCATTATAAGTAACTGTTAAAATAATTTTAAAGAACAAATATTTGTGACATTAGTATCAGAATACTTTTCTCCAAAACATTTGGTTTTTGTTAACCATTAGCTGTCTTCTTGAGGAGCAAGACAAAGCTGAGTTGGGTAATTTAAAAAAAGGCTAACAATGTATTTTCTGTGTGTGTACGTGTGTGTATATAGAGTTATCTCTGGAAATATGACCTCATATCACCAAACATAACTTTGTAAACACTTTCAAATAAAAATATGTGATGTATACAATACATGTAAAATACGGAAGAAAGAGAGTAGCTATTATTTTATGCCTATTAAATACATTAAGACTGAGGCATGTTCAGAGAAAGTGACCCATTCCAAGTCTAACTTATGCCTCTGCACTGAATTTTTAGTAAACACCTACAATGGTCTCCAACCATTTTGGCAACAGGGAATGGTTTCATGGAAGACAATTTTTCCATGGACCAGGAGTATGGGGGAATGGTTTCAGGATGGAACTTCTATCCTCAGATCATCAGGCATTAGATTCTTGTAATGAGAACACAACCTAAATCCCTCTCATGCACAGTTCACATTAGGGTTTGCACTCGATATGGTTTGGTTCTGTGTCCCTACCAAAATTTCATCTCCAGTTGTAACTCCCATATGTTGAGGGAGGGACCTGGTGGGAGGTGATTGGATCATGAGGGTGGTTTCCCCCATGCTGTTCTCGTGATTGTGAATGAGTTCTCACGAGATACAATTAATTTTGTAAGTAGCAGTTTCCCCTACACGCTCTCTCTCCACCTGCCACGAGATATTGCCTTGCTTCCCCTTTGCCTTTCACCATGATTATAAGTTTTCTGAGGCCTCCCCAGCCATGCAGAACTGTAAATCAATTAAACCTCTTTTGTTTATAAATTACCCAGTCTCAGGCAGTTCTTTATAGTAGTGTGAAAACAGACTAATACAGTAAATTGATACTGAGATAGTGGGACATTGCTATGAGATACCTCAGAATGTGGAAGCGACTTTGGAACTGAGTAATTGGCAGAGGTTAGAACAGTTTGGTGGGCTCAGAAGAAGACAGGAAGTTGAGGAAAATTTTGGAATTTCCTAGAGACTTGTTGAATAGTTTTGACCAAAATGCTGATAGTGATACTGACAATGAAGTCCAGGCAGAGGTGGTCTCAGATGGAGATGAGGAACTTCTTGGGAACTGGAGCAGAGTTCACTTTTGCTATGCTTTAGCAAAGAGACTGATGGCATTTTGCCCTGGCCCTAGAGAATCTGTGGAAATTTGAACTTGACAGAGATGATTTAGGGTATCTGACAGAAGAAATTTCAACAGCATGCAACAGGTGACCTGGATTATTGTGAAAGTGTTCAGTTATATGCATTCACAAAGAGATGATCTGAAAGTGGAACTTATGTTTAAAAGGGAAGCAGAGTGTAAAAGTTTGGAAAATGTACAGCCTGACCATGTAGTAGAAAAGAAAAAAACATTTTCTAGAGAGAAATTCAAGCCTGTTCCAGAAATTTGCATAAGTAACCAGGAGCCAAAGGTTAACAGCCAAGACAATAGAAAAAATGTCTCCAAGGCATATTAGAGATCTTCACAGCAGCCCTTCCCATCACAGGCTCATAGGCCTAGGAGGAAAAAATGGCTTTCTGGGCCAGGCCCAGAGCCCTGCTGCTCTCTGCAGCCTCAGGACTTTGTGCCTTGTGTCCCAGCCATTCTATCTCCAGCTGTGGCTAAAAGGGGACAAGGTACAGCTCAGGCCACTGCGTCAGAGGGTGTAAGCCCCACCCTCAGTGGCTTCCACATGGTGTTGGGCCTGCAGGTGCACAGAACACAACAGTTGAGCTTTGGAAACCTCCACCTAGATTTCAGAAGATGTATGGAAAAGCCTGGATGTCCAGGCAGAAGTCTACTATAGGGGTGGAGCCCTGGTGAAGAAACTCTGCGAGGGTAGTGCAGAAGGGAAATGTGGGGTTGGAGTCCACACATACAGTCCCCACTTGGGCACTGCTTAGTGGAGCTGTGAGAAGAGGGTCACAGTCCTCCAGCCCCCAGAGGAAGATCCACCAACAGCTTGCACTATGTGCCTGGAAAAGCTGTGGGCACTCAATGCCAGCCTGTGAGGACAGCTGCAGGGGTTGTACCCTACAGAGCCACGGGATACAGCTGCTGAAAGAGCCCACTTCTTGCATCAGTGTGCCCTGGATGTGAGACATGGAGTCAAGGGAAATCATTTCAGAGCTCTAATGACTGCCCCACTGGGTTTCAGACTTGTGTGGGACTCATGGCCCCTTTGTCTGGCCAAGTTCTCCTATTGGTATGGGAATATTTAGCCAATGCCTGTACTCCCATGTATCCTGGAAGTAACTAACTTGCTTTTGATTTTACAGATGCATAGGTGGAAGAGACTTGGCTTGTCTCAGATGAGATTTTGTACTTGGACTTTTTAGTTAATGCTGAAATGAATTAAGACTTTGGGGGACTCTTGGGAAGGCATGATTGGTTTTGAAAAGGAATTCAGATTTGGGAGGGGCTAGGGGCATAAGGATATAGTTTGGCTCTGTGTCCTCCACCCAAATCTTATCTCAAACTCTAATCTCCAGTTATGGAGGGAGGGACCTGGTGAGAAGTGATTGGATCATGGTGGTGGTTTCAATCATGCTGTTTTTGTGATAGTGAGTGAGTTCTCATGAGATATGATGGTTTTATAAGTGGCAGCTTCCCCTGCACTCTCTCTATTGCCTGTCACCAGGTAAGATGTGCCTTACTTTCCTTTTACCTTCTGCCATGATTTTAAGTTTCCTCAGGCCTCTCCAGCCATGTGGGGCTGAGCCAATTAAACCTCTTTTGTTTATACCATGATTTTAAGTTTCCTCAGGCCTCTCCAGCCATGTGGGGCTGAGCCAATTAAACCTCTTTTGTTTATAAATTACCCAGTCTCAGGCATTTCCTTATAGCAGCGTGAGAATGGACTAATACAGTGCTCCTATGAGAATCTAATGCTGCTGGTGATCTGACCAGAGGCAGAATTCAGGTGGTCATACTCGCTTGTCCTCTTCTTACCTCCTGCTGTGTGGCCCAGTTCCTTACAGGCCACAAATTGGTACCAGTCTGTGGCCAGGGGTTGGGGACCCCTTACCTAAAACAAATATTCATTGATTTACTTGTATGTGGCAAGTAATAGTCTAGTCTGCAGAAAAAGAGCAGTAGAAAGAAAAGAGAGAATCTCCTACCCTGGTAGGACTTGCAGTTCAATAGTAGTGCTGGGATGGAGCTTTTAAAGAGTAAGGTGTTTTTGAAATGTAAAATGTAAATATAGATAGATGACAGATAGGTAGGTGAATAATATATATACAGCAATGGAGAAGATAAATGCTATTAGTAAATATAACAGAGTAAGGGAAATTGGAATACTGATGGGGCAGTTTGTAATTTCATATACAGTGGTCAGAATACTTATTACAGGAAAAAAATAACATTTAAAGAAACATGTAAAGGAAACAAGGGCTTTCATAAATCCAAATATCTGTGTCCTAGATATCTGGAGGAATCAAAATATCTGTATCCTGGCTGCTAGGATCCTAATATACTGGCTCTGCAGCAGAATTTTGCTTGGGGGTAATCAAGGGATATCAACAAGAAAAGTTAGTTTAATGTAGGAGAAACTGTGATCAAAGAGCAAATGAGAGTCAGACTTTATAAGGCCTATGGACAATGGTGAGAATTGCATCTTGTTTTAAGACTTTTAATTTCCAGTTATTTTAACACAACTCAAAGTAATTTACACAAAAAGGAGAAATCAAATTGGCTTTGCCTATGTTTTGTTCCCATCACTTCAGGTTCACACAGTTTTCAGGAAGATGGGGTACTACAGTTTGACCAATCTGTATCACATGACTATACCTGTGACTGGATGAGTGAGCAGTAATTGACATCAAACCAGAAGAATATAAAATGGGAAAAAGACTTTACCACAAAAGGAGAAGTGTACGTGTTATACAAACTTAATAGTTGGCAGTTTTAAATACCTAGGATATTGAGTAAAAGCTCATGCTTTCTTAGGATAAATCCCTTTTTTGCCTATTTTTATTTTTCTTGGGTAAATAACAAGGAATGAGAGTGCTAGGCTATATATTATGTATACATTTAGCTTTATTTAAAAAAATCAATAAATGGCTTTCCAAAATAACTGTATGATTTTGCATTCCCACTGGTATTGCATGAGACTTCAGTTGTTCCTTATTCTTGTCATCACTTGATATTGTCCGTTTTTAAATAGTATTTTAGCCATTCTAATACGTGTGCTGTGCTATTACATTGCAATTTTAATTTACTGTTTTCTAATTACTAATATTGTCAAACATCAATTCATTTGTTCATTTATTTCTCATCTCTATGTATTCTCTGGTGAAGTCTACAATGAAATTTCTTGACCATTTTTAACTTTTTGATTATTGAGTTAGTGTTATTTATTTACTGTGGTTAGAAGTCCTTTATCAGATAATTGTTTTACAAAGCTTCCCTTCAGTGTGATTTGCTTTAAATGTTCTAGCAATATCTTTTAAAGAGTAGACTTTCTTATCTTAATGAACTGTAATGTATTACTATTGTTGTTGTTGTTTTGTGTTTTCTCAATCCAATGTAAGAAATCTTTGCCCATCTCAAAACTTGCAAATATACTCTTCTATTTTTTTCTCCTAGAAGAGTTACAGTCTTGGGTTTTATGTTTAGGTCCAGAATGACTTAAAATTGTATTTTTATATAATAAAAGGTATGACTTGAAGTTCATTGTTTATATATAGTTGTTTAGTTGTTCAGCATGAATATTGAAGAGGCTATTCTTTCTCCATTGAAGTGGCTTCCCAACTTTATCTAAAAGTAATTGACCATATAATATAGTTAGGCTGTGTTCCCATAAAAATCTCACCTTGAATTGTAATAATCCCCCTGTATCCAGGGCGGTGCCGGGGGAGATAATTGAATCATGGGGGTGACTTCCCCCATATTACTGTGGTAGTGAATAAGTCTCATGAGACCTGATGGTCTTATAAATGGAAGTTACACTGCACAAGCACTCTTATCTGCCTCTGTGTAAGATATGACTTTACTCCTGCTTCGCCATTTGCCATGTTTGTGTGGCCTCCCCAGCCAACTGGAAGTCCATTAAACCTCTTTCCTTTATAAATTACCTAGTCTCAGTTATGTTTTTATTAGCAGCATGGGAACAGACTAATACACCATGTATGTGTAGACTTATGAATGAATCCTCTATTCTCCTCCACTGATTTATTCACCTTTCTCCAGCACCATATACAAATAATTTAATTTTCTTTTTTCAAACCATGAACTTTTTGATTTGATATTTTTGTCATATTGTACTGCCTAGGACCTCCACTTTAATGTTAAATGGCACTGATTAAAGTTGATTATTTTACTTTGTTGCCAGATCATAGAATTAGAATTAGTACATTCTGTATTACCAAAAAGTGTGATACTAGCTACAGTTTTTTAATAAATGCCCTTTGACAAGTTGATAAAGTTCTCATTAACTACCAGTTCAATCACAGTTGTTATCATGCTGAATGCTGAATTATTAAAAATACTCATTTTGTATTATATTAGTTCCCCATTGATGCTATAATAAATTACCACAAGCTTAGTGGCTTAAATCAATACAAATTTATTATTTTATAGTTATGGATTTCAGAAGTCCAACATCAGTTTCACTGGGCTAAAATCATAACGTCAGCAGGCCTGCATTTCTTCTGGGTATGCTAGAAAAGAGTCTGTTTACTTTTTTCAGCTTCTAGAGTCCGTCTACATCCCATGACTTGAGTCACCATCTTTATCTTCTCTCTCTGACTCTGGTTCTCCTGCCTCCTATTTATAAAGATACTTCTGAACACATTGGCTTTACTTGCAATATCCCAATCTTGAAACCATTAACTTCATCACATATGAAAATTTTATTTTACCATGTGAGGTAACATATTCACAGGTTCCAAAGATTAGGGCATGGACATCTCTGGGGAGCTTTTATTTAGCCTACTAAATCCACCTATTAATGTGATTATATGGCTTTTTTCTCTTTTAATATAGAAAAGTACATTGATTTATAATCAATTATTTGATCTACCTTGTAATACAGGCATAAGTCTCACTTCATCTTGATGCATTATCATTTTTATATGTTGATAGATTTGATTTGCTAATATACTATTGAGGTTTCTGTACTTCTACTCTTGTAGGATATTGATCTGTATTTTCTTATAATAGAGAGCTTCTGGTAAGGGCTCTTTAAAACCTCATAAAGCCACACAGAAAGATGATTCCTCTTCCTTCCTCTGGAAATTGCCATGACTGGACAGGACACTCCAAAATTTTATGCCATTTTTCTATGAAACTCCTGAGGAAGCCAATACAGAGAAGGAGCAGCACCAAAAATATTTAGAGAAAAGAAGAGCTAAACTCTTGACATCTGTGCTTTGAGTCTTCCTTAACACTAGCCTCTTGTTATATGAAATAATGCATCCCCTTATTACTTAGTTTGTAGAATTCTGCTTTTGTTTTTACTTTTCTGTTACAAGAAAAGAAGCCAACCTCATCTGGAATTACATATGTGGAAAGTTTTATTTGGATTATCTTTAAAAACCTGGATTTTTAGGCCTTATTGGTAATATTCCTCACAATTAATTCAAACTGATTAATGCTTAATCAATGCTTATTTCTGTTCGCATATTTATTTTTTAATATTATAAATAAAAACACAATAATTGACCATTTTGTTACTTTCAGTATTTTAAAAACAGATGGTTTATCTTGTAGGATTTTGATTGTCATCTAATGGTTTCATATTTAGTGAAAATTTCAAAAAGCTAAAACTAAACCTGAGATATAGAAAAGAAATTAGTCTCAACAATTTTTTTTTTATCTGCTTGGAAGTAAAAGTATAGCAAACATATGTACTAGTCCATTTTTACACTGCTATAAAGATTCTACTGGATACTGGGTAATTTATAAAGGAAAGAGGTTTAACTGACTCACAGTTCTGCATTGCTGGGGAGGCCTCAGGAAACCTACAACCTTGGCAGAAGGTGAAGGGAAAGCAGGCACAAGGCAGCAGGAGATAATTGAGTGAGGGCACAGGAAAAACTTCCATTTATAAAACCATCAGATCACCTGAGAATTAACTCAGTATCGTGAGAACAGCATGGAGGAAACTGTCCCCATAATCCAATCACTTCCCTCCCTTGACAGGTGGGGATTACAGGTCCCTCCCTGTACACGTGTGGATGATAATTCAAATTTGGGTGATAACACAGAGCCAAACCATATCACCATAATAGATTTGTAATTTCTAATATTGTTCCCAAGAGATTTTAATATCCTTTTCATTACTTACACAATACTGGGCTATAATAGTAATGTCAAATTTCCTCCATTACAATAACTCTTAGGTTTCCTCTTTATTATTATTATTATTATTATTATTGAGAGGGAATTTTCTTTTGTTGCCCAGTCTGGAGTGCAGTGGTGAGATCTTGGCTCACTGCAACCTCTGCCTCACAGGTTCAAGTGATTCTCCTGCCTCGGCGTCTGGAATAGCTGGGATTACAGGTGGCTACCACCATGCCTGGCTAATTTTTTGTATTTTTAATAGAGGCAGGGTTTCACCATGTTGGTCAGAGTGGTCTTGAACTCTGGACCTCAGGTGATCCACCCACCTGGGCCTCCCAATGTGCTGGGACTACAGGCGTGAGCCACTGTGCCTGTCAGGTTTTCTCTTAAAGCAGGGTTTTTGTGTGTTTATTTGCTTTTTAGTTTTTTGTTGTTGTTGTTTTTGTTTTTTGAGGCCGGTCATGGATCAGCTAAGTGAAGACTTGCAGGCTTCATGATACAACTTCTTTGAACTAACTAGTACTAGTAGCTTTAATAACTTTGACAAAAATCTCTCAGACGAGAAGATTATTAAGCTTATTTAATGGATGATTATACAAACTCAGCTGGACAAAACTCCAGTTTCTAGTCTGAAGTCTGATTTATACATGCATAATATCAGTTGTACATACTTTAAGGAAATTGAGCAGATCTTTCCGCCTTGATTATATATGTTTCAAAATCTAAAATACTAGTGCAAGTTTTTTTTTTTCCTCTGTCTTGGGGCTTGACTTGTTAATTTTATTTTGTCATTTTTGTTGTTTAAGTCATCTGACAGTACAAGACTTCCAAGAACTGCTATACCCAAATTTAAATTATATAATTGAAGTTTAGTTGATATAGGTATTTCATGGATGATCACTAGTCAGAGATCACTAACTAAAATACTACACTGGGATCCCAAGAAGGCTAAAGAAATGCTAAATTGCAGAACCCAAGATCTTGCATGTCTACTCAAGCTACATCAGTAATTAAACAAGCCAGCTTATTCTAAGTGTTCTGAAATTCCTATTAAAATAAAGCATTTTCTTGATATTAGAGATTTTGTATAAACCGTTAAATGTTTTAAAAATAACCAGAACACTTGAAATAAAAATAAACTGAAAATAAAACACTTGGAGACTCCAAATTATATTTGCAAATAGCAAATTTCCCATTGAGACACAGATTTTTAAGGTGGTTGAAAGTAATTTACTCAGGAGTAATCATTATATATTGTAACAACTATTCTCCAAGCTATAAACACTAATATAAACAGTTACTATTGACCATTTCTGAGAGCTAATTAATATTCTATCAAAAACAATCAAGGGATTATTGAATAGACTACTTTTGCATATAGTGGCAACTGGGCTATTTCCTAGAAATTATGACCACATTCTTAATGATTGTAATGCTTTAAAACAAACTCCGCATCAAAAGTGTGTAGTTTTCATCATAGTATATAACTTATTTTTCCTACAACACAAAGAAAATTAACTTCCATGTGACTTCAACAAAAATGTACAGTTAATTGCTCTTCATAAATTAGTCATTATAAATTGCATAGACATTAGTTGAGGGTTTCTAATAGTTTCAAGCCACTTAAAAGATACACTAGAAGTTAAGCTCATAGCTACACTTTCAGCTACAGCAATTTATTTTCTACTAGCGAAAGAGAAATATGAAAAAATTATTTAAATAACAGTCCATTTTTTTGTATTTCATTTGTAGGAAACTACAAAAAATGTTATATTAATTTAATTACATTGTAACAGCTAAATTGTGTACAGAGGATACTATTGAGTAATGCTCACTTTTCTGGATTTCACACACAGAATCATTCAATTCACCAACTTTTTATTTCAAAAGTGACCTTACGTCTCAAGTGGGTACAAATACTATGATTTAATTGATGTTTTTTTGATGGTTCGTATGGCAGCATCTCTCCTAGTTAAAGGGAGTTAAATTTCTGTTGGAATAAACAAACTTTTCTTATAAAACTGCTCATTTTTTTCTTTAAAAACATGTAATTTCCAATAAAATACAGAGGTGCTTTATTTAGTTAGTTATGTTGAGGTTTCTTAACTAGGAAATGTTTATTTAAGGTTTGTGCAGACTAAGAAGCATGAGAATGCTAAAACTTTAATAGATACTTTATGTGACTACATGGTTTAAATTTTAGAAATTATTCTTTCTTGTCATTACCTGGCATTTAATTCAATCAACTAAAGCAACAGCTTTCTTGCTAAAAGACCTGAAAGAAGAGCCCAGCACAACAGAAAATCTCAGTAAGAATGGAGACGTAGGAGCTTACCAAATCAACGCATTAATGTCGTTGATGAAGTACTGGCTCACAATTACAGATATGACCAGAAACAACATAAATAGATTTTGAGAACCAAAGATCAAACAAAAACCTCAGAGAAGCAACTGAGTGGCATTTATAGGCAAAGACCTGAATAAGACTCCAGATGCTTTGAAAACTTTTACCTGACACTGAAACCACAACCTACAGAAAGCTGATCAGAATTTGTGGGCTGAGTTCAAGGAGGCGATTGAGTTCTAAGCCAGAACAAAAATAAAACAAGGTATCTATGTTCTACCATACAGCTTAAGCAAGATCTGCAATGTCATAACAAAATACTGAAAATGTCTAGTACATAAACCAAAATTATTCAGCATATGGTAGAAACAGAAAAATCTCAAATTGCATGAAAAATTACAATTAAAAATGTTAATGACAAGATGACATAGATATGGGAATTATCTGACAAATATTTTAGAAGAGCTATTTTTAAAGGCATTCAATGAGTAACGGTAAATAAGTGAATAAGAATACAGTAGTTCTCAGACTATAATATTGAATACTTTTTCTAGTGCTCATTATTATTAAACTATAGGCATTTTTTAAAATTCAGAAAAGGTTGTTGAATTTTACTCATATCTAATAACATCTATTGAAATATTCAAATCATGTTTCTTTAATCAGTTATTATCAGTTTTCTTACTTTCACTATATTCAGAATAATGTGCTTGCATCTTCATCCATTAATAAATATGAAACACATTTCAGGCAACAACATTATGATATAAATGTATAGTTTTCTCAAATGGCTAAATTCAAGCAATACTATAGTGTGGCACAGAGTCTCATGGGCATAAACATGCTCACACATTCAAATACAGTGGAAAATTGAGAAACAAATATTTTGTCTTTGTTTTCCACTAAATGCCTGGGAGATCTTTGGAAACCACTTCATTTCTATAGGTATCAGTCTTATCATCTGTGTAAAAATTGTTTACATTAAACAACCTCCTTCCAAGTACACACTTCCCAGTCTTTTAACATGTTAAGGTTTTCCCTGCATATACACCTGCTTTATATGTGAAGTAAGATTATAATCTCTTACCACTTCTATTTAATATTTTTACTAGAGGATTTTACCAGTTCAACAGGACAAAGAATAAAGAAGAGGGAGAAGAATGAATAATAGTCATAAATATATGAAAGAAATAATCACAACTATATGTATTTGCAGATTACATAATTGCACATTTAGAAAATTCAAAAGAATGACAAAAAACCTGCTAGGTATAAAAAGTAAATTCATGGTCTCAGGATATGATATTAATATGTAAAAATCACTAGGTCTTTACACAAAGAATAAAGTAATTCATTTACTTTAGGAACAAAAATTATATTGAATATACTATTTGTAGTAGCACCAAAAATGTAAAATATCTAAAAATATACTTAACAAAAATCTAAAAGACTTCTACACTGAAGGTCACAAAACATTGCTCAGGGAAAAAAGGACTAATTATTTGGAAAATTATTACAAGCTTATTGGTGAGAAACCTCAATATTGTAAAGACATGTATTCCTTCAAATTTGAATTAAATCAGCATACGTTTTTCCAGATATGTACAAGCTAATGCTCAAGTTTGTATAGACTTATACAAACACTATTGGAAATATAGAGCAAAGTCAAAGGCATTAGTGTAACATGAATTTAAACTGATTATAATGTTACAGTAAGAGAGTGTAGTATCGGAATAAGAATAGTCAAAAAGTTTAATTAACTAGAAAAAAAATCCACATTCAGTGGTCCAATTATATTTAACAAAGACATTAATTAATCTAAATTGGAATAAAATAATTTTTCCGCAAATTATTGTGTATCAGTTGCCTATTTATAATTTTTTAAAAGGGGAACAGTGTTAACCTTACATTACTTCATACACAAAAATTAACAAGTAAATGTACAAGGAAAATTACAGCTATTAAAATAAATTATTGAGGCACATTTAAATGAAAAATTTTAAAAATATATATGGCTAAATTGCCCTATTTAAAAAAACAATCTGGAGAACTCCCAGTTTCTAGTTTAACATATAAGGAGCTGAGAATATGTGACTCTTTGCTAACAAGTAAAAATCTGAACAAATTGTAAAATTAACAACTTTCCTTAAGGCTGTACTCTAATATTAATAAAAGTGAGGTTATAGAGCAACTACTGCCCCATAAAAGTGAGACAGACAAAATAACACTGAGAATCACACCTTACCAAAGCAGACATCCATAAGATGAAACTTCTGTGGGAACTAATGCTAAAGTAGAAAAACCTAAAATGTAATCGACAAAATTCCTGGAGACTCAGGGTGGACACGTCTGAGAGTTATAAATTCCAGCCATCAGAAGCCCCCACACTTTAGTGAGTTTTACCACCTGAAGCTATAACAGCATCTAAACATAAATATTGGAGAAAAATCCTCTTACGGGGTGGCAAGGGGTAGAGAAAAGTCACCTTTATGAAATATACCAGAGCCTTCTGTTTTCTGCCCTTGGGACAAACTATTTTAAAAAGGCTTAACTTCCTGGGGTTTTATTAGAGTCTAAGAGACCTGGGGAAGGGAATTAAATATCTAGCTTTCCATGAGGAGGAAGAAAAATACCTAATTCCAGCATCCTCTAGCCATCAACATTGGAGAAAGGAAACGCCGAACTCCAGCCACCTTAAGCCACCCTGTTTCACTTTACCAAGTAAAAGGAGACAATCAGATAAGGCTACGTACTGTTTGATTTCAAGTACATGACCTCCTGAAAAAGGCAAGACATTGGAGAGAATCAAAAGATCAGTAGTTGTCAGGGGTTAGTGGGAAGGAAGGATAAATAGGCCAAGAACAGAGAATATTTAGGGCAATCAAACATATATATATACACACACACACATACACACACACGTATATGTATATATATGTATATGTGTGTGTGTGTGTATATATATATATATATATATAGTACTGTGAGTGTGAATACATGTCATTATACATTTGCCCAAACCCATACAATGTGTAATACCAAGAAAGAAACCTAATGTAAACTATAGACTTTGGGTAATAATGGCTTATCAATGTAGGTTCATTAATTATAGGAAATGCATTACTCTAGTGAGAGACGATGATAATAGAGAAGACTATGCATGTTTGGGGGCAGAGAGTATATGAGACATCTCTGCCTTCTGTTCAAGTTTACTGTAAATCTGAAACTGCTTTAAAAAATATAGTGTATTATTTTAAAAGTAATACAGAGTTCAATAAGCCCTAAAAGAGAGAGCGCATGTTGACTATGATAATTAGTATCTGAGGTATTAGAGGAGTGTTTTTATTATATTATTATTGTTTTTTAATCCAAGAAGAGTCAAAAGAATATTGATTTCTCAGTTAATATATCTTTCCCAGTATAGGGGATACCCCCAAAACACAAAAATGGTAACAAAAATCTTATTAAAAGACCTTAATAAGAATATGAAAAAAGCAGGAAAAAACATTCACAAATACATTTCTGAACAAAACTTGATCCAGAATATTTAAAAACATCCAACAAGTAAATAATTTGTAAGAATTTAGAGTGAAAGTAATGTTCTATCGCTTAGTTGGTATGCTGCTTAAACACAAATATACATTGGACAAAACTAATCAAACTATATTCCTAACACACATGCACTTTATATGTAAGCATATCTTAATTTAAAAATTAAGGAAAAAGTAAGTTAATATACATTCCTCTTTACGATTTATTGAATCATTGCCACCAACTCTAAGCAGCTAGCCAATTCTGTATCATTTGCTATTCTTATGTGATTGATAACATTTAAGTTCACTTTGTGGTTTTGAAAAATGTCCAAGGACAAAACCATTATGTGTTTTAGTATCCCTGACACTAATTCCATACCACTCTATAGGTCTCCCTAGTTACACACATTTTAATTCACATGTCCTACATGCTCTTATTTATTGCTGAGCTTATTAGAAAGCTCTCTGTGCAACTACATTGTTTTCTTTAGCTTCTCCTGGTAGTTTCCCAAGGATGAAGAGGACATTTTTGAAGTTATTAATAAATAATTTAAGGAGAATCCTGCACCACTTTGTAAGAATTCATCTTGTTATTTTATAATAACATAAATGCATTTTCTATTAGGCTGTCTTTTCCAAAGCAATTAAACACTAATTTCTAATATTTGTCTCTCTTTCTAGAATATAACATTCAAATTAATTTTCCCTTTCAGATTGTTAATGCTTGTGAAATTGGACTCACTGGACTCAGTAAGACAAACTGGGTTGGCCATACAAACTTTTATTTATTTATTTATTTGTTTATTTATTTATTTATTTTTGAGATAGAGGTTTGATCTTGTTGCCCAGGCTGGAGTGCAATGGTGCAATCTTGGCTCACCACAACTTCTGCCTCCGGGTTCAAGCAATTCTCCTGCCTCAGTCACCAGAGTAGCTGGGATTACAGGCACCTGCTACCACGCCCAGTTAATTTTTATATTTTTAGTAGAGATGGCGTTTCACCATGTTTGCCAGGCTGGTCACAAACTCCTGACCTCAGGTGATCCACTCAAAGTCCTGGGATTACAAGCATAAGTCACCATGCCCAGCCAGGCCATACAAACTTTAACCTCACCTTCACACTTTCTTCTATTTAGATGAAATGCTTGGTTTATATTTCAAAACCAAAGAGCTCTGTAGAGCCAGGAAAAACAAAAAACGAAACAAAACAAAAGCATTAAGAACTTCTACTATTCAAATGAAGAGAACTAAATTTAGAATAAGAAATAATAATAAGATGTTTCATGAGAGCCCCAAAGAAAGCTCCATCTTTTTCAGTTTTGAAAATAATAAACCCAGTTTTATATATTTAAATGTCTTCCTTACAGAGTAGCGGGAACATTTATGCTGCACTTTATTCACCCATTCATATCAATGTGAATTGGAAAATGAAATGTTAAAGTGCTTACATTTTCTTGAAATAAAAACAACTGAAGTATAGGAAATGTAATCAGACAAAAAAGGTTCACAGCAGTCAGTTGTCTCCACATTAGTATAGTCATCTGATATTTTTTTTCAAAATTTTCACAGCTTTATGCAAATCAAATGACACAGATTTGTCAAGATTTGCATATCTTCATATTAATAATTGGACTACTGAGAAGCTGAGATACAATTTTATCTAAATGATTATTTAAATAAAAACCCCGCTGATTTTTTAAAAAGTATCTCACAAGCTACTAAGCAAGGAAGACATTTATGAATAGTCAGTATCTCTGAAACCTGTGATTGTTCCTAGTTACAAATTATCCAACTGGATAACTTGTTCTTAAAAATGCAAAAACCAGCCAAATCCAACTCTTTTGAGCAAAGATTTCACACAATCTGTCCAAGAAAGAAAGAGCAAAGGCAGGCTGCCACTGTGGATTCTTTAGCATGCCTATTCTATCTAACTTGATTCAGGTGAAAAAAAAATAGAAAAAAAAAGTAATTGTCTGTTATCTTAATTGCTTTTGGTATTATGTGCCCTCTCTCTCCCCTGGAGCTATTTCAGTGTGGTCAGAGAAAATGCTGTCAGTTGATATGTTACCCAGTGGTATCAACTTGAATGCTGACACCTTCCTCATGCATTCCATCCAGCTCTGCATACTCAACAGGAAACGCAGGGAAATGCTGGCACAACCTGACTTATGCTGTCAGAGCCTACCAGTGTGAAGTCCATTGCTACTAATGATCATGCCACGAACTGCCAGCACGACATTATTAACGACACTGTCTGAGATCTGCAAACCTCTGGTGTCTCAATTAGCAAAAGTACACACTGTTGGTTTAACCTGAAGATTAAATATCTAAAACAAAGAAAAAATTAATATGAGGTGCATGACAATTTTCTAAGTGTTCTGAGCATTTGGTATTGCTGCCTTGTTTGTTTTAGACTATTAAAAGTATAATAAAATGATTCAAACTCCTCAAATCCATTTGGATGATTTACTAAATAAAGATACTGATGACGTAGAATTTGGAGCAGCTGGGTGGGGGCTAAGGGATGATCATAAAAAATGTTTGTATTGAATTGAATACACTTTTATTCTTTTTTTGGAAAATGGCTTCAAATAAAAACACTTAGAGTTTATGATAATTTTCCTCAAATTACCTTTTGATCCTTCTTAGTTACATAGTATAATCATATGTGCATGAACACACATGTCTGCAATTCCTCACTCAGTAACATTCACTAATGACTTCTGTATTTCAGGCACGGTCCTGGGTTCAGTGATGAGAAACAGATACATAAGGAAAGAATCTTCCATTTAAAAGGTTATAATTGAGTTTTTACTTTTTCCCACAAGCTGGTTGAAATAATTAAATAATCTCATTGACTCATCTCTTCCATCATTAACTTATTTTTGCATTTTGAATTGAAATTTCCAATCCAACTAACCCCTCAACCATTCTATAGCATAATGTGATTTTGAATTGATTAGTGACAATTAACATACAAAAAGTAATATTTTGATATTATATTAAGAATAGTATAATCAGGCCGCTGCACTCCAGCCTTGGTGACAGAGCAAGACAGCATCATCTCTTTAAAAAATTAGTACCTACTATTTGTTTAATATTATGTTTAAAGGACTACACTAAGGCATTTGTATATACAATTCATTCATTTATTAACCATTATTGAGCACCTACCATGTGTGAGAACCTAAACTGTGCTGAAGACACAAGGGTGAAGAGAAGAGACGATAACTTCTTTAAGCTGCATACATTCTGGTTGGGGGATATATATGTGTAAAATAAATTAACAAGTGACAAATTACATAGAGATCTACCATAAAAGCAAAAACATAATGGCAGGGTAGGATCATGTACAATATCTGAGGAAAATCCTCCATGTTTGCAATCCAAATTAACACAGTTGTCATGCATTTCCCTCATAGGGTTTCCTCTCCTTCTATACTGCCAAAAAAAGGAACCAGGCTTAATTCAATTAAAAAGTAATTAAGTTCATCTACCATGATTAAATGGTTCTGCTGGAAGCAGGTTCAATCTATTGCTACCTCCTCTAATTTTCTGACACAATGAAATGATAAAGAGAATGAAAAACGATACTCCCCAGTAAGCACTTTTAATTTTAATCAAGACTTTACTCTTTGAATTATTTTATGGCATTTTAAGTGTTGAAGCTGAAACCTATAGAAGGCTAATATTTGTTTTGTGATCCTAGCACTTTCCTCTTTTTTTTTTTTTTTTGAGGAGACAGGGGAATTGTAACATTAAAATGTAATGTAGTGAAGAAAGTCTTAAATTGTAGTTTTAATTTGACTCTCTAGATCATTAAAATAACATATTGGTTGTCAGTTTTAGTTCTCAGTATATTATGAGGTTTTTTTAAGCTTATCTTGGAATATAGAAGCATTTCATTAGAAACTTAATTATGAATTACTAAACTAAAATTCTAATTACTGGATAGCTAGCCGGCTATATGATTGACAGAGAGAGAGAGAGAGAAAGAGCAAAGAGAGATAAAGAGAGGTTTTTACTGAGGAAAAGGATATACAAATGAAAGAACAGTAATTTAGTACTTAATAACTAGATAATTTCAAGCAGAACAATCTTGGTTCAAATCCTAGCTCTGCATGATTTATAAACCCTGATGTTCCTCATTTTCCTACTTGTAATTTGAGAATCAAGAAAATTCATAAATTGCGAGGATTCAGTGAAATATATTTTATGTAAAGTACTTGACTCAATGTGTAACACTGAAATGACATTCAATAAACCTTAGCTCTATTATTAAGTATAAAGCATATATTTAAGTATAAAAGTGCCTTTAAAACTAAAACTGATTATATGAATGTAAGGTATGATAGATAGCATAAATGGATTGTAGTAGTGCATCTTTCATGCATTAATTCATTTACACAATTGACCTTGATTCCCTGGAATCTATAGCCATAATATACATAATAGAGTAAGCCTTAACTTCAGATGTAGGAAATCATGAGAGATTATTGTTCTCCTTAATAGTAACTTTATGAAGCAAATTACTGGCTAGCCATATGTGAAAAATGCAACTGGACTCTTATGTGTCACCATATAGAAAAATTAACACAAGATGAATTAAAGACTTAAGCATAAGATCTAAAACTATAAAAATCCTACAAGAAAACATAGGAAGAACTTTTCTAGATATTTATCTAGGCAAAGAATTTATGATGAAGACCCCAAAAGCAAATGTAACAACAACAACAACAAAAATAGATAAGTGGGATTTAATTAAAATGTAAAAGCTTCTGTACTGCAAAAGAAACTATCAATAGAGCAAACAGGCAACCTTCAGAATGGCAGAAAATACTTGCAAATGATCTATCCAACATCCAGAATCTATAAAGAACATGAACAATTCAAAAAGGAAAAACAACCCCATTAAAAAATGCGCAAAGGCTATGAATAGGCACTCCTCAAAAAAAGACATGCAAGCAACCAACAAATATATTTAAAAATATTCCACATCTCTATTCATCAGTGAAATGCAAATCAAAACCACAATAAGATACCACTTCACATCAGTCAAAAAGGCTAAAGTCAAAAAGCAATGGATTTTGGCACTGAAACAGAGAAAAGGGAATGCTTAACACTGTTGGTGAGAATGAAATTAGTTCAACCTGTATGGAAAACAGAATGGAGATTTCTCAAATAAATAAAAATAGAACTACAATTTGATCCAGCAACCCCACAGCTGAGTATCTACATAAAGGAGAAGAAATCATTATAAAGAAAAGACACCTATGCTCATATGTTAATCGTAGCACTATTTACAACAGCAAAGTCCTGGGACCAACATAGGTGTTCATCAACAGTTAACTGGATAAAGAAAATGTGGTATATGTACACTATGGAATGGTATGCAGTCGTAAAATGAATAAAATCATGTCCTCTGCAGCAACGTGAATGGAGCTGGAGACTACTATACTAAGTGAACTAACTCAAAAACAGAAAGCCAAATGTTGCATGTTCTCACTCATAAGTGGAAGTGAAACAATGGGCATGCATACACATGAAGATAGAAATAACAGACACTGGAGGCTCCAAAATGGGGGAGGGTGGGAGGAGAGCAAGGGTTGAAAATTTGCCTAATGAGTACAATGTTCACTGTTTGGGTAATGGGTACACTAGAAACCCAGTTCCCACCAGTGTGAAATATACCCATATAACAAACATGCACATGCACCCCCTGAATTTAAAATAAAAGAAAAGCTAATTTTGCTGCAAAATAATCATTTTTAGAATCTTACCAGAGATCTGTGGACACAAAGAAATGTAAATAAACTAAACTTCAGAAAGCAATAAGCCTTTTATAGGAGGGAAAATATTCATGGGCTGCTCTTATTTCTAGCAAAATTTTGAAAAAGAAATCTGCTAGAGGGGGATGTGGCAAAATTAGGCAAACTGTTAAGAAACTTTAAGCTACCATATATAAAACTGCCACGATAGATTAGAATCCTGAGAAGGCCCATTAATAAACAGTCTGCACCCACTTGCCAATTCTTAAATTGAGTCTTCAAGTGCAGCAGAGGTGGGTAGCTGGGCCAAAGCTGAGGGTTATTGGGAGACTGAAGAGAATAAGAGCTAAGAGTTATCCCTGTAAAGTGAACAGATCTTTCATAAATAGAATGTTTCCTCAGGTGGCAGGCACAAAGTAGGCTAGCTGAGTGTAATTCATCAGATGCATTTCCAACTTTCAACAAGCAATAACTGACATTGGAGCTGAAGAATCCTTCAAGACATTACATACCTTCAAAGAGTGTTAGATCAATGCCTTTGAAAGGTAGGGGAATGCCTGTAATCCCAGCTACTTGGAGGCTGAGGCAGAAGAGTCACCTGAACCTGGGAGGCAGGGGTTGCACTGAGCTGAGATTGTGCCATTCCACTCCAGCCTGGGCAAAAAGAGTGAAACTTAGTCAAAAAAAAAAAAAAAAAAAAGAAGAAGAAGAAAAAGAAAAAGGAAGGAAGGAAAGAAAGAAAGAAGGAAGGAAGAAACGAAGGAAAGAAGGAAGGAGGGAAGGAAGGAAGGAAGAAAGAAAGAAAGACAGAAAGAAAAAAGAAAGAAAGAAAAAGAAAAGGGCAGGGGAGGAACGACAGGGCTAAAATATATTCCCTTAGATTAAAACAAACCAAAAAACAAAGAGGAGAAACAAGAGAGCAAAGACCACTTTCCAGTGACCAAAAACCCTGGTGTCTGGACTGTAAAGCAGACAGAAATCTCCTACAATTCTGGAAGTAGGCATCTGAGCTGTGAAAAAGGGCAGATCTCTAGGATTTTACAGGTGTTTCATTTCTTGGCTCCAGAAAACAAACAAACAAACAAACAAAAACCTGATCCTGCCTCCCAGACATATGAAGGTGGTAGTAAACTGAATCAAAATAAAGCTGCAGCAAAGTTCAGACCCTCCCTATATGCATAGCAGATTGACATAGATTTCACTTTAGATGCCCAGCAGAAGACGAGGTACACCTTTTATACATAAGGTCTGGCACAAACGTGAAGATAATATGACACAAGAGAAAAAAGTGGCAATCAATCTAGAGAGGGAAGTCAATAGAAGCAGGATGAGAAACTACCCAAATACTAAAATTGAATGAACAAATACGTAATAGCTATACAGTAGCTATGACAGAAGGCTAAAGATATAGTGAAAGGGTAGACAACTTGCTGCAAAATGTTAAATTTCAGCAAAGACAAGGAAACTATAAGACAGAAACAAATAAAAATACTAGAAATTTTAAAATATCGAAAACAAAGAAAAACGAAAACAACCCTGTGAGCCAAGAATTTCATATCAAGTAAAACTACTCATAAAGGTATAAAGGCAAAATGAATAGATCTTTAAACAGACAGAAGGTGATATAATTTGTTTCCAGCAGACTTACATTTCAAGAAAAGCTAGCCGAATTTCTTTGGTGTGAGAAGAAATGATGTCTGATCGAATCCTGGATCTGTAGGACAAAAATGAGAACATTATTAAAAGAACATAACTGGGTTAATAAAAAAATAACTGTTTAGAGCAAAAATACATCAATATTACATCAATATATTGTGGGGTTTGGCATACACAGAAGTAAAATATAAGACACTAAGAATGAAGAGGGTGGGAAGTGAATAAGTAGAATTATATAGGTAGATGTTCCTTATATGATTTCTCTAATAGCATATTTGAAGGTAGATTTTTCCAATTCTGTGAAGAAAGTCATTGGTAGCTTGATGGGGATGGCACTGAATCTATAAATTACCTTGGGCAGTATGGCCATTTTCACGATATTGATTCTTCCTACCCATGAGCATGGAATGTTTTTCCATTTGACTGTATCCTCTTTTATTTCCTTGAGCAGTGGTTTGTAGTTCTCCTTGAAGAGGTCATTTACATCCCTTGTAAGTTGGATTCCTAGGTATTTTATTCTCTTTGAAGCAATTGTGAATGGGAGTTCACTCATGATTTGGCTATTTGTCTGTTATTGGTGTATAAGAATGCTTGTGATTTTTGCACATTGATTTTGTATCCTGAGACTTTGCTGAAGTTGCTTATCAGCTTAAGGAGATTTGGGGCTGAGACGATGGGGTTTTCTAGATATACAATCATGTCATCTGCAAACAGGGACAATTTGACTTCCTCTTTTCCTAATTGAATACCCTTTATTTCCTTCTCCTACCTGATTGCCCTGGCCAGAACTTCCAACCCTATGTTGAAAAGGAGTGGTGAGAGAGGGCATCCCTGTCTTGTGCCAGTTTTCAAAGGGAATGCTTCCAGTTTTTGCCCATTCAGTATGATATTGGCTGTGGGTTTGTCATAGATAGCTCTTATTATTTTGAGATACATCCCATCAATACCTAATTTATAGTTCAAAAATGAATATTGTAATTTCCGCAGCAACAACTAAATAAGAGTACATGAGGTATATTTCGTGTGTGTGTGTGTGTGTGTGTGTTTGTGTGTGTGTGTAAAAAAAGAGAGAGAGGGAATGAGAAATAGCATACTACAAATTATGCAATTCATCACAAAATAAGCAGTAATAAGGAACTGAAGAATAAAAGCAGCTTGCATAAATTAAAACAAAAGCAAATAAGAAAGATTTAAAGTAATTATACCATTGATTATATTAACTATAATGAACTCTACAGCCTATTTCAAAGACAGAGTAAAATGATAGATTTTTTTGGAAGTAAAAATGCAGAAAAAGCAAGATGAAATCTTGCTATTTACAAGAAACACATTTTACTATAAAGGAAGTTAGGATGATAGTAAATAAAATGAAAAAATAGCAACATAGAAACACTAAATATGAGATGAAACACCAAGTATAAGATGAAAGTAAATAAATGAAAAAACAACAATACAGAAACACTAAATATAAGAAAACCGATGTAGTTAGATTAATATTAGATAAAATAGCCTTCAAATAAAAAAACTTCCCAAAGATATGGAGGAACATTTTATAGTGGTAATAGAAAATGTCCATTCACACCCTCCAAAAGGGAAAATAGAAAAATTAATAAAAGTATAAAAGTTCTCACCAAGTACATAAGTGACATTTATAGAACATTACACCCAACACCTGCAAAAAATGAATATATAACCATGATCTGGGGAAAATATTCTCAGCGTGTATATCAATAATCTCTTGTGTTTAGATTATATAAAGAAACCTTTCAGTTCAAGATTAAGTTCACTACCATCACAATAAAGAAGGCAGAAATGATCTGGACAGTGACTTCACTAAATAAGATATAAAGACGCCCAGAAAAATCTATGGGAAGATACATATAAGAATGTTCATTAAAAACACAAACAACTAATACGTGTAAATATTGGGCAAAGATTCAAACAGACTATATAAAATAAAATATATGAATAGCATGAGAAAATGTGTTCAACATGATTAATTAGCAGGACATTCTAATTAAACCACAATGATTACCACTTTAAACCTGCTAAAGGGGTTTCAATAAAAAAGAACAGCAACATAAAAAGTTGTCAAGATGTGGAGCAAATGGAACTCTCATAACTTGCTGATATGTCTGCAAAACGTTGCAACCACACAGCAAAACAGCTTTTGTTTTCAAATAAAGTTAAACATACATCTATGTTATTATGCACAAATATCACTGTTAGGTAGATGTAGAGTGGTAATTGGTTTGGAAAGCTTGCCCTTGGGACTTTGGGGGAACTTCAGTATTTGCGCTTAGGTTGATGTGGTGAAGTATATAAAGATGGTGTTTTGTGTTTGTAATTTCTAGTTTTAAACTTATTTGTAATGATGTGTTAGTTAATTGAATATTTTAGAGTAGGTACAATATATGTTTGCTGTATTATCCGGCAATATTGAATTTTTCCATTCTAAATGTTAAAAAATCAAGTAAGATTGATGAAATTCATATAAAAAGTTAAGCATAAATAGTAAGTAATATGGCATCTTGTTAAATCAATTCAAAACTCAGAGGATGTGGTAAATGTAGATAATGAGTAAGAAAGTAGTTTATAGGAGGTACCGGGTTCATCTCACTAGGGAGTGCCAGACAGTGGGCGCAGGTCAGAGGGTGCACGCACCGTGTGCGAGCCGAAGCAGGGCGAGGCATTGCCTCACTTGGGAAGTGCAAGGGGTCAGGGAGTTCCCTTTCCGAGTCAAAGAAAGGGGTGACAGACGCACCTGGAAAATCGGGTCACTCCCACCCGAATACTGCGCTTTTCCGAACGGCTTAAAAAACGGCGCACCATGAGATTATATCCCACACCTGGCTGGGAGGGTCCTACGCCCACAGAGTCTCGCTGATTGCTAGCACAGCAGTCTGAGATCAAACTGCAAGGTGGCAGTGAGGCTGGGGGAGGGGCGCCCGCCATTGCCCAGGCTTGCTTAGGTAAACAAAGCAGCCGGGAAGCTCGAACTGGGTGGAGCTCACCACAGCTCAAGGAGGCCTGCCTGCCTCTGTAGGCTCCACCTCTGCGGGCAGGGCACAGACAAACAAAAAGACAGCAGTAACCTCTGCAGACTTAAATGTCCCTGTCTGACAGCTTTGAAGAGAGCAGTGGTTCTCCCAGCATGCAGCTGGAGATCTGAGAACGGGCAGACTGCCTCCTCAAATGGGTCCCTGACCCCTGACCCCCGAGCAGCCTAACTGGGAGACACCCCCAGCAGGGGCACACTGACACCTCACACTGCAGGGTATTCCAACAGACCTGCAGCTGAGGGTCCTGTCTGTTAGAAGGAAAATTAACAAAAAGAAAGGACATCCACACCAAAAACCCATCTGTACATCACCATCATCAAAGACCAAAAGTAGATAAAACCACAAAGATGGGGAAAAAACAGAACAGAAAAACTGGAAACTCTAAAAAGCAGAGTGCCTCTCCTCCTCCAAAGGAACGCAGTTCCTCACCAGCAACGGAACAAAGCTGGATGGAGAATGACTTTGACGAGCTGAGAGAAGAAGGCTTCAGACGATCAAATTACTCTGAGCTACGGGAGGACATTCAAACCAAAGGCAAAGAAGTTGAAAACTTTGAAAAAAATTTAGAACAATGTATAACTAGAATAACCAATGCAGAGAAGTGCTTAAAGGAACTGATGGAGCTGAAATTCAAGGCTCGAGAACTACGTGAAGAATGCAGAAGCCTCAGGAGCCGATGTGATCAACTGGAAGAAAGGGTATCAGCAATGGAAGATGAAATGAATGAAATGAAGCGAGAAGGGAAGTTTAGAGAAAAAAGAATAAAAAGAAATGAGCAAAGCCTCCAAGAAATATGGGACTATGTGAAAAGACCAAATCTACGTCTGATTGGTGTACCTGAAAGTGATGGGGAGAATGGAACCAAGTTGGAAAACACTCTGCAGGATATTATCCAGGAGAACTTCCCCAGTCTAGCAAGGCAGGCCAACGTTCAGATTCAGGAAATACAGAGAATGCCACAAAGATACTCCTCGAGAAGAGCAACTCCAAGACACATAATTGTCAGATTCACCAAAGTTGAAATGAAGGAAAAAATGTTAAGGGCAGCCAGACAGAAAGGTTGGGTTACCCTCAAAGGGAAGCCCATCAGACTAACAGTGGATCTCTCGGCAGAAACCCTACAAGCCAAAAGAGAGTGGGGGCCAATATTCAACATTCTTAAAGAAAAGAATTTTCAACCCAGAATTTCATATCCAGCCAAACTAAGCTTCATAAGTGAAGGAGAAATAAAATACTTTACAGACAAGCAAATGCTGAGAGATTTTGTCACCACCAGGCCTGCCCTAAAAGAGCTCCTGAAGGAAGCGCTAAACATGGAAAGGAACAACCGGTACCAGCCACTGCAAAATCATGCCAAAATATAAAGACCATCGAGACTAGGAAGAAACTGCATCAACTAATGAGCAAAATAACCAGCTAACATCATAATGACAGGATCAAATTCACACATAACAATATTAACTTTAAATGTAAATGGACTAAATGCTCCAATTAAAAGACACAGACTGGCAAATTGGATAAAGAGTCAAGACCCATCAGTGTGCTGTATTCAGGAAACCCATCTCACGTGCAGAGACACACATAGGCTCAAAATAAAAGGATGGAGGAAGATCTACCAAGCAAATGGAAAACAAAAAAAGGCAGGGGTTGCAATCCTAGTCTCTGATAAAACAGACTTTAAACCAACAAACATCAAAAGAGACAAAGAAGGCCATTACATAATGGTAAAGGGATCAATTCAACAAGAAGAGCTAACTATCCTAAATATGTATGCACCCAATACAGGAGCACCCAGATTCATAAAGCAAGTCCTGAGTGACCTACAAAGAGACTTAGACTACCACACATTAATAATGGGAGACTTTAACACCCCACTGTCAATATTAGACAGATCATCAAGACAGAAAGTCAACAAGGATACCCAGCAATTGAACTCAGCTCTGCACCAAGCGGACCTAATAGACATCTACAGAACTCTCCACCTCAAATCAACAGAATATACATTTTTTTCAGCACCACACCATACCTATTCCAAAATTGACCACATACTTGGAAGTAAACTCTCCTCAGCAAATATAAAAGAACAGAGATTATAACAAACTATCTCTCAGACCACAGTGAAATCAAACTAGAACTCAGGATTAAGAATCTCACTCAAAACCGCTCAACTACATGGAAACTGAACAACCTGCCCCTGAATGACTACTGGGTACATAATGAAATGAAGGCAGAAATAAAGATGTTCTTTGAAACCAACGAGAACAAAGACACAAAATACCAGAATCTCTGGGACACATTCAAAGCAGTGTGTAGAGGGAAATTTATAGCACTAAATGCCCACAAGAGAAAGCAGGAAAGATCCAAAATTGACACCCTAACATCACAATTGAAAGAGCTAGAAAAGCAAGAGCAAACACATTCAAAAGCTAGCAGAAGGCAAGAAATAACTAAAATCAGAGCAGAACTGAAGGAAATAGAGACACAAAAAACCCTTCAAAAAATTAATGAATCCAGGAGCTGGTTTTTTGAAAGGATCAACAAAATCGATAGACCACTAGCAAGACTAACAAAGAAAAAAAGAGAGAAGAATCAAATAGACACAATAAAAAAGATAAAGGGGATATCACCGCCGATCCCACAGAAATACAAACTACCATCAGAGAATACTACAGACACCTCTACGCAAATAAACTAGAAAATCTAGAAGAAATGGATAAATTCCTCGACACATACACCCTCCCAAGACTAAACCAGGGAGAAGTTGAATCTCTGAATAGACCAATAACAGGATCTGAAATTGTGGCAATAATCAATAGTTTACCAACCAAAAAGAGTCCAGG
This sequence comes from Pan troglodytes, assembly GCF_028858775.2. Lineage (NCBI taxonomy): Eukaryota > Metazoa > Chordata > Mammalia > Primates > Hominidae > Pan > Pan troglodytes. The sequence goes on from NC_072406.2 coordinate 68,538,749, forward strand.
ACCGGGTGGATTCACAGCCGAATTCTACCAGAGGTACAAGGAGGAACTGGTACCATTCCTTTTGAAACTATTCCAATCAATAGAAAAAGAGGGAATCCTCCCTAACTCATTTTATGAGGCCAGCATCATCCTGATACCAAAGCCGGGCAGAGACACAAGGAACAAAGAGAATTTTAGACCAATATCCTTGATGAACATTGATGCAAAAATCCTCAATAAAATACTGGCAAAACGAATTCAGCAGCACATCAAAAAGCTTATCCACCATGATCAAATGGGCTTCATCCCTGGGATGCAAGGCTGGTTCAACATATGCAAATCAATAAATGTAATCCAGCATATAAACAGAGCCAAAGACAAAAACCACATGATTATCTCAATAGATGCAGAAAAAGCCTTTGACAAAATTCAACAACCCTTCATGCTAAAAACTCTCAATAAATTAGGTGTTGATGGGACGTATCTCAAAATAATAAGAGCCATCTATGACAAACCCACAGCCAATATCATACTGAATGGGCAAAAACTGGAAGCATTCCCTTTGAAAACTGGCACAAGACAGGGATGCCCTCTCTCACCACTCCTATTCAACATAGTGTTGGAAGTTCTGGCCAGGGCAATTAGGCAAGAGAAGGAAATAAAGGGTATTCAATTAGGAAAAGAGGAAGTCAAATTGTCCCTGTTTGCAGATGACATGATTGTATATCTAGAAAACCCCATTGTCTCAGCCCAATATCTCCTTAAGCTGATAAGCAACTTCAGCAAAGTCTCAGGATACAAAATCAATGTACAAAAATCACAAGCATTCTTATACACCAACAACAGACAAACAGAGAGCCAAATCATGAGTGAACTCCCATTCACAATTGCTTCAAAGAGAATAAAATACCTAGGAATCCAACTTGCAACAGATGTGAAGGACCTCTTCAAGGAGAACTACAAACCATTGCTCAAGGAAATAAAAGAGGATACAGACAAATGGAAGAACATTCCATGCTCATGGGTAGGAAGAATCAATATCGTGAAAATGGCCATACTGCCCAAGGTAATTTATAGATTCAATGCCATCCCCATCAAGCTACCAATGCTTTTCTTCACAGAATTGGAAAAAACTACTTTAAAGTTCATATGGAACCAAAAAAGAGCCCGCATTGCCAAGTCAATCCAAAGCCAAAAGAACAAAGCTGGAGGCATCATGATACCTGACTTCAAACTATACTACAAGGCTACAGTAACCAAAACAGCATGGTACTCGTACCACAACAGAGATATAGATCAATGGAACAGAACAGAGCCCTCAGAAATAACGCTGCATATCTACAACCATCTGATCTTTGACAAACCTGAGAAAAACGAGCAATGGGGAAAGGATTCCCTATTTAATAAATGGTGCTGGGAAAACTGGCTAGCCATATGTAGAAAGCTGAAACTGGATCCCTTCCTTACACCTTATACAAAAATCAATTCAGATGGATTAAAGACTTAAACGTTAGACCTAAAACCATAAAAACCCTAGAAGAAAACCTAGGCATTACCATTCAGGACATAGGCATGGGCAAGGACTTCATGTCTAAAACACCAAAAGCAATGGCAACGAAAGACAAAATTGACAAATGGGAGCTAATTAAACTAAAGAGCTTCTGCACAGCAAAAGAAACTACCATCAGAGTGAACAGGCAACCTACAACATGGGAGAAAATTTTCGCAACCTACTCATCTGACAAAGGGCTAATATCCAGAATCTACAATGAACTCAAACAAATTTACAAGAAAAAAACAAACAACCCCATCAAAAAGTGGGCGAAGGACATGAACAGACCCTTCTCAAAAGAAGACATTTATGCAGCCAAAAAACACATGAAAAAATGCTCACCATCACTGGCCATCAGAGAAATGCAAATCAAAACCACAATGAGATACCATCTCACACCAGTTAGAACGGCAATCATTAAAAAGTCAGGAAACAACAGGTGCTGGAGAGGATGTGGAGAAATAGGAACACTTTTACACTGTTGGTGGGACTGTAAACTAGTTCCACCATTGTGGAAGTCAGTGTGGCAATTCCTCAGGGATCTAGAACTAGAAATACCATTTGACCCAGACATCCCATTACTGGGTATATACCCAATGGACTATAAATCATGCTGCTATAAAGACACATGCATACGTATGTTTATTGTGGCACTATTCACAATAGCAAAGATTTGGAACCAACCCAAACGTCCAACAATGATAGACTGGATTAAGAAAATGTGGCACATATACACCATGGAATACTATGCAGCCATAAAAAATGATGAGTTCATGTCCTTTGTAGGGACATGGATGAAACTGGAAATCATCATTCTCAGTAAACTATCGCAAGAACAGAAAACCAAACACCGCATGTTCTCACTCATAGGTGGGAATTGAACAATGAGATCACATGGACACAGGAAGGAGAATATCACACTCTGGGGACTGTGGTGGGGTGGGGGGAGGGGGGAGGGATAGCACTGGGAGATATACCTAATGCTAGATGACGAGTTAGTGGGTGCAGCGCACCAGCATGGCACATGTATACATATGTAACTAACCTGCACAATGTGCACATGTACCCTAAAACTTAAAGTATAATAAATAAATAAATAAATAAAAAAGAAAGTAGTTTATAAGTTATAGGAAGCATTAATTCATAATATGTGTTAAATATAGATTGAAATTAGTAATATGTACATTTTACTTATAGCTAGAAAGGAATGGGAATAACAAGTCATAAATTTGAATTATCCTGCTCTACTGTAACCTTGGTCATCCCTAAATTGAATAGTTATTGGTGACAACCAGTGTGGTCCCAATCTGATTAGAGTGATATTTTCTTCAAAAAGTGACCCTCCTTGTTTTGTCCATTCTGATAATCCTCAATGTTGAGTGTCTCCTTCCAAAAATTATTACTGGATTTTCAGAAGAAAATATTTTAACTTCTACCTATGTTAACCTTATTTAATTATTTAAAAATTTGTATTTTAAGTATTATATAATGTGAATACTGTTAGGTAGAAATGTACATTTATATAACTTTAAATATAATAGTAAATATTTGACTGTTAAATTTGAAAAATCATACTGATAATGACCACTATAGAGAATGTGGAAATAAATACGTAATTTTTTTCTCTCAGAGAAAGTAACTACAAGCTCTTCTACTGCAAGTAGTGATGAGAAAATGCACAGGGAATAAAAATAAAATGCACAAGGAATAAAAATATTTCAAAAGAATACTTTTCTAAGATATGTGCATTATTACCCTGCATTATATTACCTAAATAATAATATATTATTTCTCTATAATATATATTATATTATACATCATATATATTTTTATATAATAAATATATAATATTTATTATATAAATATATAAATTATATATAATATATATTATATATTATAATATATTTATATAATATATTACATATATTACATATAATATATATTATATATTATATATAATATGTAATATATATTATATATATAATATATATTACATATTATATATATAATATATAATATATATTATATATAAAATTATAGAAATATATATACACACCCCATCTCATTATGAGATTTATTATTATTTACATATATATACACACACACACCCACATATGCACATACAATTTAAAACAAAAATCTGTCCACACTGATTTCAAGATACAAAACCTTTCACTATAATAAACCACTCTGAGAGGTATAGGACCACTCTACAGCCATCTCAGCAAATTTTACCGCTGCTTGGCAACTTCTAGAGAAAACCAGTTATTTTAGCTGAAGTCTTCTCTTGGTTTCCAAGTCTATTTCACTGATCTGTTGGCCAAAAATGTGTACTACATTAAAGTAGCCAAGAAATCATTTCCAGCTCATAAGACTCATTTACTCCCATAACTAATGAGGATCCATTTACTCCCGTAACTGGTACGGTTCATGGAAATAAAATGTTAACGTTTAGATTTAATAAACCATCATCATCAAAAGTCATACTCATTTCAGGAGAGCAAAATAGTATTTTATCAGACACATATAAAACAATTATAAAAAAATCAGTGATTTGGAAAATACCACAGTAGTTTTACCATATGCTCCAGATTTCTAGTTATAATTTTGATAGGTTTTCCTTGGCTTTTTAATATCTTACAAATATATTATTTCTGGACTTTTTGCCTGTCTGGATTCCAAGTCAGTGTTTTCTAGGCCTGCATGAATATCTATGTCATCCGAGAAGACTTAAAGCAATATAGTTTCACAGGGTCTGGCTCCAGAAATTATGTTTTAATTGACCTGTTTCAGGGTACAAGCAACCGAATTTTTAATAGCTTTTTATAAAATTACATTTTGTGTAATATTTTTTTCCAACAGATAGATCGGTCATAAATCCATTGACTAAATACTACCTTGGATTAATTTTTTATTTCTAAAATTGAAGGTATTACTAGGTATTATTGTGATTTTTTATTGGAAGAAAGCAGTTTAAACTATTTTAGGACGGCTAAGTGGGAGTCTAACCTGGCTTCACTTGTATTGAGAATATGTCTCTGTAATTGGTGCATCAATAGTGTTGGCACCAATATTCTCTTTCCTGCTTAATAACTGATGCTAAATTCTTCTTAGAGTCTTAGAACTGATGCTTACTTAAGAACAATAAGATTCAAGGTAAGCAAATTTTACTCAGTTATAATGACCTATAACTTAAAATATTAAAGAAGAGTACCCTCTTGTTACAATCCTGAATTCCAACACCTAACTCTTCTAAATATGTAATTATTTTTTTGTCCCAATTATGAGAAGCTAGAGATCTGAAGAAGAGAAAAGATGTTAAGTTGTCTGCCTCTGTAATAAGAATTACATGATTCAGAAGTTATACCTGGGGCTTTCTTGCTGAAATGATGTAACTCTCTGCGAGCTTATGAAGAGAGTGGAAAAGAACTGAAATTGCTCCTATTTAGCCTAGAAAAAAAACAATACATTTCTCCCTAATTCCAGAGTGTGTTTTGAATGTTTTTAGGGGACACATTTAGACACTGAACATCAATATCTACCTCTCAGAAGAATACACACTCCTGCTACAGCAGAGAGCTATTTACGACAAATATCAGGAGCTTTACTGTATCATTATTGAGCTGAGAAACACACTAGTCTGCTCTACCGTACACACTAGCTGCCTTACTCAGCTGAGGCAGCCACAATAAGGAGAAAGACGTAACCTAGAGACAGAACTTTGGATTGAGCTAAAATTTAAAAAGTCAGTCACCAGAGTAAACTAGAGATACCTGAAAGCAAAACTTTAATTTCAGTGTTAAAACTAGAGACATGCAAATCACTGAAAGGGATAAGAAGATAGTAAATGCACACATGAAAATGTTCAACACCGAAAAAGTGCAAACAAAGACCATAATGGGATCTCATTACACACCTTTCAGAATTTTTAAAAATTATTATTATTATAACACCAGATACTAGGGAGAAGTTAGAGAAACTGGATCACTCATACATTGCTGTTGGTGATAGAGTCAGCAGACAGCCAAGGGTCCCTGGTGAAACACTGCCCTCAAGCCTAGAAGGGAATGAATGCTGAAAAAACGAATTCCTGGTCCCAGATATAACATGTGACCCAGAGAGACAACTGCCCCTGGTTGTCCAGCCTTTCCCAACCGATTCTTTCTGAATAATGCCCACATGCACACTGGGGGAATAGGGTGGAGCCACGAGAAGTTCCCTCCCTGGTCAGGGAGAGGAAGGCTGGCATCTTCCATTCCTGTGTTGTGGCGTAGAATCAATTCATGAGGTGGGGTTAGCAGTACTCACTCTCGTTTACTGAGAGTTTTTTTTTTTTTTTTTTTTTTTTTGCTTTTTTCCTTTTTACCCAATAAATCCCACTCTACTCACGCTTCAATGTGTCCATGAGCCTAATTTTTCCTGGTGGCATGAGAAGTACCTGGTTTTAGCTAAACTAAGGAGCAAAATTCTACAACAGTGGGAATGCAAAATACTCCACTGTGGTAGTCTGTCAGTTTTGTATGTAACTAACTGCAATTCTGACATAATCCAGTTATTGCATTTAGAAAAAAACTAACTTTCATTTTAGATTCAGGGAGTGCATGTACAGGTTGTTCACATGGCTGTATTGTGTGATTCTGAGGTTTGGATATGAATGAAATCACCCAAATAGTGAGCTCAGTACCCAATAGTTTTTTGTTTTCCACCCTTGCCACTCTCTTTCTTGTTTCCTCTAGTAGCCACATGTGTCTTTATTGCCATATTTATGTCCATGACTATCCAATATTAGCTCCCACATAAGTGAGAATGCGTCATATGTAGTTTTCTGTTCCTGCATTAATTCATTCAGGAGAGTGGCTTCCAGCTGTATCCATGTTGCGGCAAACGACAAGATTTCATTTTTTTATGGCTGTGTAGTATTACGTGGTGCATATGTACCACATTTTTAAATACAATCCACCATTGATAGGCACCTAAGGTGATTTCATATTTTTGCTGTTGTGAATAGTGCTGTGGTAAACATATGAGTGAATGTGTCTTTTTTGTAAAACAATTTATTTTCTTTGGCATACATACCCAGTAATGGGATTGCTGGGTAGACCAGTAGTTCTAACTTCTTTGAGAAATCACCACACTTTCCACAGTAGCTGAACTAATTTACATTTCCACCAACAGTGTTAAGCATTCTCTTTTCTGTGCAGCCTTGCCAGCATCTATTGTTTTTTGACTTTTTAATAATAGCCATTCTGACTATTTGGTTTGAGATGGTATCTCATTGTGGCTTTGCTTTGCACTTATCTGATGATTAGTGATTCGGAGCATTTTTTTATATATCTGTTGGTAACTTGTATGTCTTCTTTTCAGAAATGTCTGTTCATGTCCTTTGCCCATTTTTTAATGGGGCTATTTGTTTTTTCTTTTTCAATTGTTTAAGTTCATTACAGATTCTGAATATTAGGCTTTTGTTGTATACACAGTTTGTAAATATTTTCTCCCATTCTGTACGTTGTCTGTTTACTCTGTTGATAGTGTCTTTTGCTGTGCAGAAGCTCTTTAGTTCAATTAGGTCCCTCATATGGTTTTGTTGTGTCCCCACCCAAATCTCACCTTGAATTGTTAATTCCCATAATCCCCACATGTAGTGGAAGGGACCTGGTGCGAGGTAATTGTATCCTGGGGGTAGTTACCCTCATGCTGCTGTTCTCATGATAGTGAGTGAGTTTTCATAAGATCTGATGATTTTATAAAGAGCTTTTTCCTCTTTGCACGGCACTTCTCCTTCCTGCCAAAATGTGAAGAAGCAAACATGTGTCTTCTTCCCCTTTCACCATGATTGTAAGTGTCCTTAGGCCTTCCCAGCCATGCAGAACTGTGAGTCAATTAAAACTCCTTCCTTTATAAATTACCCAGTGTTGGGTAGTTTTTTATAACAGTGTGAGAATGAGCTAATACAGTCTCACTTGTCAATTTTTGTTTTTGTTGCAGTTGCTTTTGAGGTTTAGTCATAAATTCTTTCCCAATGCTGATGTCCAGAATGATGTTTCCTAGGTTTCTTCTATTATTCTTACAGTTTTAGGTATTACATTAAATTTTTAATTCCTCTTGAGTTAATTTTTGTATATGGTGTAAGATCCTTATCTTACGCAAGATCCGTATACCCATATACGGCTAGCCAGGTATCCCAGCACCATTTATTAAATTGACTGTCCTTTTCCCATTGCTTATTTTCGTTGACTTTGTCAAAGATCAGATGGCTTTAGGTGTGGGGCCTTATTTTTGGGTTCTGTATTCTGTTCCATTGGTCTCTGTGTCTGTTTTTGTACCAGCACCATATGGTTTTGGTTGCTGTAGCCTTATAGCATAGGTGGAAGTCAGGTAATGTGATGCCTCTAGCTTTGAGCTTTTTGCTTAAGATTGCTTTGGTTTGGGGGCTCTTTTTGGGGTTTCCGTATAAATATTTGAATATTTATTTTTCTAATTTTGGGAGAAAATGTTGGTGGTTTGATAGGAATAACACTGAATCTGTAGATTGCTTTGGGCAGTAAGGACATTTTAACAATATTGATTCTTCCAGCCTAAGAGTATGGAAGTATTTTCCATTTATTTCTGTCATTTATGATTTCTTTCAGCAGTGTCTTGTAATTCTCCTTTTAGAGATCTTTTACCTCCACGGTTAGATATATCCTAGGTATTTTAATTTTTTGCGGCTATTGTAAATGAGATTGCCTTCTAACTTTGGCTGTCAACTTAGATGTTATTGGTATATAGGAATTCCACTGATTTTTAAACATTGATTTTGTATCCTGAAAGTTAACCAAAGTCATTTATCAATTCCAAAAGCCTTTTGGGGAAGTATTTTGGGTTTTCTAGATATAGAATCATATTGTCAGTGAAGAGAGATAATTTGTCCTTTTCTTTTCCTATTTGGATGCCTTTTATTTTGTTCTCTTGCCTGATTGTACTGAGTAGGACTTTCTGTGTTTTTATTAGGCATTTATCCTATAGAAATGGAAATCTATGTTCACGTAAAAAATATATATTGAAATATATAGCAATTTTGTTTTACTAGCCAAAAACTGGAAACAACTCAACTACCCTTCAACAAATGAATTGTTATACAAACAGATGAATTGTTATACATACATCCATACATGGAATAATATGCAGCAATAAAAAAGAACAACTAGGGGGTATATGAAACAACTTGGATGAATCTCCAGGGAATTGATTTAAGTCAAAAAAGCCAATCTCAAACTATTACTATTTTATTCCTTTTAGATAGCATTTTTAGTGACAACATTTAGAAGTGAAGAACAGATTATTGTTATTAAGGGTTAAAGTTAAGAGGGATGTAGGAGTGAGACTGATGTGGTTATAACATGGAAACACAAAAGTTGCTTATGTTGATGGACTTGTTAAATATCTTGACTGTGGTGATGGATACAAAAAACTACATATGTGAAAGAATTGCCTGGAAATGAAAATACACTTACATCCCACAAAATAAGCACATGTTAAGTAAGGGAAATCTATGCTAAATTAGCTGATTGTATAATATCAATATTAATGGATGTGACGTTACGCTATAGTTTGGCAAAAATTTTGACATCAGAGGAAAATTAATAATGTTTACACAGGACTATTAATGCATGTGAATCTATAATTTTCTCAAAAAAATTAAAATAATAATGAAAATAATAATCAAACTATATTTACCAGATATAAAAGATAGACATTCTTAGATTTTAATGGCAACTAAGTACCCAGAAAATTCATAAAAATTAATCCACACTATATAGTTCATCAATGCAAAATTTCAAAATTAAGTGCAAAGAAAAGGCATAATCAATATACCATTTCTGAATGTGAATCAGAATGGGATTGCAATGATAGCACTAAATCCTAGTACATGAAGAAACATGTTCATATTCTGTGGAAAGAATATTTCCCACTTAGATCTCTCGATTCAACCAAATTTCCTTTGTGTGTTTGAAGAGGAGGGCATATAGAGATATTTTCATACAATGTTTCAGAAACTTTTCTACACAATGAACTTCTCTCAGAAATATATTGGAGGAGATTTTCCACTACAATAAAGAAATAAATAGGAATATAAAAGTTACAGGCATCAAGAAACAAGCAATTCAAATGGATGACAAACAAAAAGAATTCTCACAATGATATCAAAAAAATATACCTATATAAAAATTCTACTAAATAAAAATTCAACTAAAAATTCAAACTAAATTTTAGGTATAATTCTATACCTATATAAAAATTCAAACTAAAAAAAGCAACAAGGTAAAACTAAATTGTTCAGAGGGCCCTGAGAAAGATTTATTCAAAAAATAAAATTAATGGATTATCTAATGTATCAGCATATATTATGACAAAGCTTTACAAAACTCAGAGTCATAGGTTGAATTTGAAATATGAACATAGAAAACTAAGTAAATGGAAATAAGAGACTATTGTTAGCAAAAAAACAAAATGTTGTGAAGAAAATGAAAAGCAGTAATAGAGTACTGCATGGACAGCTCCAAGTGTTTTTCTATGGTGATCATACGATAAGCCTGCATAGTGACTATCCTTGCAGAGATAGTGGGAGGATTTGTGCTAGAAAATATGTGTAGAGACAGTGTGGGATGCTAAATGTTAATCTTCCATAAGTGAAACAAATTAATAGATCATATCTATATGTTAAAGATCAAAAAATTGCAAACATATTGAAGATATGAAGGGATATTAAAATAATCAGTGAAAGGAATTGAATATGATTGCCTCTGGGGAAAAAAATGGTAGAGGAAAGAAATGTAGAATTGTGCAACTTTTAGAAAAATCTCATGAAAATATTTGAAATATTAAATCATATGCATTGTTAACTTTAATTGAAATTAAAACTAAGCTTATTTTAAGTTTAAAGTTTACTTAATATAAATATATTGTTTATATGTACACACATTTATCTAAAAGTGTTTATTTATACTAAATGTGTATTTTTTATATGTGCACACACACGTAGATGCTAATGCATATACATGCACATATACGCATTAACATATAAATATATCTATAAATTTCAATTCATTCAAAGATTTTAAATTCACTTAATAATGTGTCTTACATAAGGCTATGCCAATTTCACATTTTGGTATAACTTTGAGAAAATAATACTAAAAATGTTTACTGTCCTGTAAAAGGAAAAACACTTTTAAAGCTACTGAAACTTCAAATAGGATGTTTATTACTACAGAGAATATAACAGAATTCAATGACAGTAATTTCACCCTAAATGGATGGGAATTTGATACCAGGAAAATGGAGTTACATACAAATAAGTCATTGAAAAATATTGAAGCGAATGCACCACAGGAGAAAACATTATGAAAAACCTGCCTTCCTCATTTCACAATTAGTAGAATTATAGATGACACTGAGAAGTGTCACATATTGAAATTGTGCCCTGAAATGTTCATTATAAAAGTCAGGGTTTATTTGCAATATTTTGATTTGATGTCTTCATAGAAACTCCACTTAGGATACTGGTAGAGAAAAGTATCTAATTTACACCTAGTAACTTTATATTTTAATTTCAAATTTAAATTTTACAAAGTCTCATGAAATTAAATATATGCATATGTAACTTAAACTGCTAAAGTTAAGGGCTTTTGTTAGGCAGCATTATTTTCATAACTTGTAACTTCCACAATTAGTGTTTGCTTTTCTGATAATACTTGTAAAAGATACCACCTAAAATGCATAGACATGTCTAATTTATAATATAAATAGTATAATCAACAGGAACACTTAGAAGATTTGTCTCTACTAACAACAGCTGGACTCGGCTGGACTTTTCCATAAATAACTAAAAATAATTGGAAAAGAACTACAAGTAAATGTTGCAGACATTGTTCAAAACATGTAAGAGTCTAATAAGCGACATAGTGACAGAAACACTATGATTTCTCAGAATTTCTACCCAGAAATTCTGGGATTTCTGTACAGCAAGGAAGGCCACTATAAATAAAACCTGGCAATCTCTCTGGGTGGAGAAAATTTAGGTCAGTGTTAGAGGTGACCAAAGTAACTACACTTCTCAGGGCAGAGTAAAAAGATGTTAGAGAAAGAGCTGCAACAACTTCTACTAACCTTCCTTTGGTCTGTTATTTTGTAATAAAGGACATATAAGGTAAAATTTTATAAGACAAACCAAAAAGTACCTGAGAAATTATAAACTTAGACATTCACAGAATCTGTACAGTGCTAGAAGAAATTTGAGTTAAAATCAATCAGAGTAGAGGTACATTGATGAACATGACGATATTCAATAAAGAACTCAGTAGTGCAATACTAGGTTAGTAGAAGAATCTAGGACAAAAGCAAAAGCTGCTTTACACTTTTCTTAGCAAAGCTAAAAATAAGTCTCAAAAGAATTAAGCTGATCCACAAATAATGTAACTGCCCACCCAAACGAAGTTTAACACTCTTTAAAGGAAGATTACTAAATTCCAATACTCAATAATGTAACATTAACAGCATACAATTATATTAACAAGCATATAAGTTAATACAAGAGTTTATTAATTATTCACTAATGCAATTAGTAAACATACAAAAAATCAGGAAAAGTGAACCATAGAAAGGAGAAATAAAAACAGAAATAACCAGTAATAATAGAAATGTAAGAATTGGTAGACAAGTACTTTAAAAAAGTAATTATAAATACACTCAGATTAAAGAAAAATAGAATCATAATTAATAGAAAAATGAAGAACTATCAAAGAAGCAAAGAAGAAGAAAAATGTCAATATCTAAATTAAAAATGCATAGAATGGGCTTAAAATCAATTATGTTCCAGAAAATAAGATCAGTGGTCAAGATAAGAACACTTTCTATCTAAAAATTGAAACTATCCAAATTGAAGGACTCAGGGAAAACTATGTCAAGAAAAATAAGGAAAAGATCCTTAATGAACGCTGAAATAATATTGAGTGGTTTAAAATACGTAGAACTGAAGACATAGTGGCTAACAGTTTTCCAAAATTGTGAACACTATAATCTCAGAAATTAAAGAAGCTGACTGAATTAAGGCCAGATACACAGAGAGAAAACCACATCAAAACACCTTGCTGAAAAGCAGTTATAAGAAACACTCTTGAAATAAACAAGACAGAAAGACACATTAGAGAGAAAGATCACAAATTTCTAATCAGAAAAATGCAAAGCCGAAGAAAATGGAATGGCATCTTTAAAGTGATGAAATAAAAAATCGAACAATAATTTGTATCTGGCAAATATATATAACGTAAGTGAAAGAATCTCCATGCAATAAATGTTAAATGAAGTGCTGTTAAAGAAAAACATACTGTAAACAAAATTGGATCTTCAAAAAGGAATTGAATACACCAGAATTGGTAAATATGTGGAGAAATATAACATATTTTGCATGTTTATTTAAAGTTGACTAACTAAAGTAAAAACAAATTTAAAAATGAATACAAATATAGTCTTGGTTTTTAAATAAATACAGAAGTACAATATATGGTAACAATAGCACAAGACAAGAGACAAATAGAAATAAAGTTATGTAAGTTTCTTACATTATGTTTGAAATGGTATAATATTACTTGACTATAGATTGTGATAAATTAAAGATACATGTTAACATATTTTTTTCTAGCAAAGATTTACAGATAATGAGCCAGTAGTGAAAAACTATGAAAATCTAAGTAGTAAAATTTTCAGTTAATTTCCCGATCAAAAAACAAAACCAAACAAAAAATCACTCAAAGGAAATAGACAAAAGAAATAGAGAACATATTGCACATATAGAAAACAAATAGCAAAATGGTAGACTTAAATGTACCACAATGATAATTAATATATACCAAAATCATTGTAATTCAGAGAGAGATTATAAGCCTCAGCAAAGAATCATGACCAAATTATATCTTTTTCTAAAGAAATAAATTTTAAATATAAACAAACAAATAAGTTAAAAGTGAAAGAATGCAAGAAGATATATATTCCATGCACTAATGAGAAGAGACCTAGACTGGTTCTACTAATATCAGATAGTGTAATTTCAAGACAAAACAGTAGTCCTAGAGAATTGTATATGTATATGAACTTTATTACAAAACTATACAATGCATAAAGAAGTAAAAACTGACAGAACTGAAGAGAGAAATACATAAATCCAAAATTACAATTAGAGATTCTTGTAGTCTTGTTTCAGTAATCAATAGATTAAGTGGACAGAAAATCAGTAATTATACAGATGACTTGAACAATGCTATCAACCGATGTCATTTAACATTTGTAGACCACTTCATAAAAAATAGTAAAATACACATTCTTTAAAAGTGTATTTTGAAGTTTGTACATGGCAAATTCTCAAACACAAATCACATGCTTGAGTACAAAACAACTCTTGATAAATGTAAGAGAAATAAAATGATGTAGAATGTATTCTCTGACCATAATGGTATTAAATTATAAATTAATAAAATAATACATGAAAATCATAAATATTCTGAAACTAACAAGATCATTTTAAATAAGTGATACGTTAAAGAATAAATTACATGGGAAATTAGAAAATATTTCAAATTGAATGAAAATGAAAACTCAATATATCAAATTTGTAAGATGCAGCTGAGATAAGGCTTAGAGTGAAATCTTTAGTTTTAAATGCCTGTATTTTAAAAGATTAAAAGGGCTTATGTAAATATTAAAGAAGCAATAAAAACAAACCTAAATAAAGTAGAACAATATTTAATGTACACATGAGAATAGATAATACATTTTTAAATTAACAAGTAATAGAAAAATTAAATAATTATTTTTGAAAAGAGCAAAACAATTGATTAAACCCTCATTAGAACTATCAGGATAAAAAAGATTAAGAAACTCATTAGAATTATCAGAAAGGAAAAAGATACATCTCAACAGAGACTCTACTGACAAAGTAAATAATAGAAGAATGTTATAAAACATAAATTGTGTGGAAAACTCAAATATCAAGATTGTCAAATTAAAACGCTATACCTATACAATAGTTTGAGTTCATAATTAAAATATTATCCCACCAAAAGAAAAACAGAAAGTAAAAAATAAATTAAAAATAAACATCAGAATCAGATTGCTAAAATGATGAATCGTACCAAACATTTAAGTCAGCAAATCATTCCTAAACAAACTGTTTCAGAGAACAATGATGGAAAACATCCAAATTACTTCATGTGGCCAGAATAGATGTTTATATTTAAACATATTTAATTTAAATATAATTTATATATAATGTGTTCATATAACTGTATAAGTATATATCTTAAACTCTTTAAACTGTGCAATTATAATAGACAAATGCTATTTTATATAAACTACTTCAATACTGTTGATTAAATTTTAGAATTATCTTTTAGCATTTGTTCTTGAAAATAATCACATTAAGATCCATATGACTCAGAAGGTCACAGAGGGTTCAAAATTTGAACTCTGGGCATCAAGAGCAAAATAATTTGTTTTATTGGTTTCCTGAAATTTGATCCTCATTGGAAAATAAAAAGGACTATTGAGCATTATTGGAAACATTGGAAAACATATATAGCTAGTTTTTCATAGGTTTGCTATACTTTACAGTTAATCTTTTAAATATTATGTAAAGATATTTGTTCCAACAAAGTTCATTGCCTACAGAAGCTGAGGCAGCAGTTAGTGACACTTGAAATGCCCAAACTATTGAGAAAAATAAAAAGACAAAAAATTATAGATAACTTTAAGAGTCATTATTATAGACACAGGAAGTCCACTATGGGTCCAACAAGAAAAGCCAAAGGAAAAAAAAAGAAAACAATAACAAATTGAAAATTAATTGGCATATGAGCAGATAATTAAGAGTCCAATAAAATCTCTAAGCTAAATAATTTTTCAGACAAACCTAAATAGGAATATGTTGACAGTGAAACCAATAGAAAATGCCTCACTTTTGGAAAGACGTGAGGCACCCACTTTGGAGGCAAAGACACTCCAGGGAGCTACTGAGTTCACTGTTAATGAATTGCAGACACAGAGTGCAAATGAAATATGGATTAGAAAATAGATTATGGATTAGAAATATGCATTAGTGCAAATAGAAATATGGATTAGAAAATATGGATTAGAAAATAAAAAGTTCTATCCATGGAAAATTTGAAGGTTAGTGGACAGAAATAACTGGGGAAAGTGAGAAATTATAGAATGGCAAATGGCATCAGTTAAGCCGTTCTCATAATAGCTCTTGAGGCTGATTCAATTTATAGACTCTGAAGTAAAGGCTTCCGTAGGCACAAGCCAAAGATGTGGCACCCCAAGTCACTCCGCTCAACCATGTGAAAGTTTATGGAGGCAAGGCACCTATTCACCCAGCATCAGTGGTATCACTTGCCAATTTGTATACGAATAAACATGGATATTAATTATAAAACAATAAAACCTACAGATGTGAGGGAAATTAACAGCATGAAAGATAAAGAAGAAAAACAGCAAATGCATGTAGGTGGAGAGGGGAACAGATATAATTTTGTGACCAGAGGTAACTTTAGAAAGTAAATATCTATCTTCTGAGAGATTTGAGAAAATAACACTTCCATTTTAAAAAAATTTATTAAGATATGAAGAAATTATCATCAGAAAATTAGGAAGTATCTGTTTCTGGCTTCTGGCTGGTTGGAGGCTTTACTTTCCAGCCTGTCAGAATGGCCACACTTAAGGCTGTAACCCTTTGTGAGAAATAAAGCTCTCCTTTCCAAATTAAAAAAAGAAAATTAAAAATTTTCTTAAAAATAATACAGTTTTCAGATTTATATTTGTATATGTGTATGTATACACATGTATGTGTATGCATATCAAAAAATTATACATGAAATAAAAGTTGAGCCAATCTTTCAGAACATATAGTAAGATGTAGAAAATGTGAAAAAACCTGGCTTTGGGCCAGGCCTTATAGATAATATTGCCTTATTAAGTCAGTCTGTCTTCTAGCTAGGGTCTACTTAATAAATTGAAATGAGAATGTGTTAAATAGTACCAAACTTTTAAAAATGTATGTATTGCAAAAAGGGGACTGAAAATTGCCAGGCTGAAATGTCAATAAAAGAGATTTGCAAACCAGATTTTCACCTTCTCAAATTTATTTTTGAATAATGTATTTCTAACAATATTGATCATATTTTTGAATAACTAGGATTTGTTACACTTTTTTGATTTATTTGTGTAATTTTTCTTTAAACTACTGTACAGCAAATGTTTTCTTTCACTTATGTAATTTTTATACTGTTCTAGAATTAAGTATTTCTGGTTTCTAGCCCAATTCTTCAGCTAAATTATTAGGTAACCTTAATCAAGACAATTCAAGTCTCTGCGCCACCATTTTTATCATCTCTAACATAAGATTGTATAGGCTATGTTACAGTTGATAATAGATTCTCTTTTGATTGCTTCGTAAATGCCAGGCTAATAAGATATTTTCATATATCATCTCTATTGAATTCCTGATGCAACATTATTACAAGAAAAATAAACTCCTTCTATTAAAGACAATAAAATTGAATCTTAGTGTATTTAACTAGTTTGATCAATAGAAGCATTCATATCCAGGTCTATATTGGTCACTATGCCATTCTGCCTCCATGAAATTCTAATAAAACCACTAAATTCCCCAACTCCCACCCCCAGAGGATTTTTGTTTTGTTTCGTTTTCAACACACACTCTACTTCACTTTCCCTTTAAATAGTCTGCAGCATCTGTTCTTCCCATGTTTATGTACATGTGTGCTCAGTTATTATCTTCCAATTATAAATGAGAACATGCTGTATTTGGTTTTCTGTTCTTGCATTAATTCACTTAGAATAATGGCCTCCAGCTGCATCCTGTTGCTAAAAAGGCATGCTTTCATTATTTTTATGGCTGAATAGTATTCCATGCTGTACATGAACCACATTTTCTTTCGCAATCTACCACTGATTGGCACTTAGTTTGAATATATGTTTTGATATTATTAATAGTGCAGCAATGAACATAAGATTGCACGTGTCTTTTTGGTATAATAATTTATTTTCCTTTGGGTATAAACCCAGTAATGAGATTGATGGATCTAATGGTACCTCTGCTTTAAGTTCTTTGAGAAATCTTCAAACTGCTTTCTGCAGTGGGTAGATTAATTTACAACTCCACCAACAGAGCATAAGCATTCCCCTTTCTCTGAAGTCTCAACAGCATAGTTGCTTTTTGACTTTTTGATGATAGCCATTCTGACTGGTGTGAGATGGTATATCCCTGTGGTTTTGCTTTGCATTTCTCGATGATAAGTGATGTGGAACATCTTTTAATATGTTTGTTGGCCACTTATCTGTCTTCTTCTTTTTTTTTTTTTTTTTTTTTTTGAGACGGAGTCTCGCTCTGTCGCCCAGGCTGGAGTGCAGTGGCGCGATCTCGGCTCACTGCAAGCTCCGCTTCCCGGGTTCACGCCATTCTCCTGCCTCAGCCTCCCGAGTAGCTGGGACTACAGGCGCCCGCTACCACGCCCGGCTAATTTTTTGTATTTTTAGTAGAGACGGGGTTTCACCGTGTTAGCCAGGATGGTCTCGATCTCCTGACCTCGTGATCCGCCCGCCTCGGCCTCCCAAAGTGCTGGGATTACAGGCGTGAGCCACCGCGCCCGGCCCACTTATCTGTCTTCTTCTAAGAAGTGTCTGTTTCTATCATTTGCCCATTTTGTAATAGGGTTATTTGTTTTTTGCCTGTTGATTAGTTTAACTACCTTATAGATTCTCTATATTAGACCTTTGTCAGATGCAGAGTTTGCGAATATTTTCTCCCATACTGTAGTTTGTCTGTTTACTCCATTGATAGTTTTTTTGTTGTTGTGCAGATTTTTAGTTTAATTAGGACACTTTCATTAATTTTTGTTTTTGTTGGAATTGCTTTTGGGGACTTAGCCAAAAATTATTTGCAAAGGCCAGTGTTGAGATGGTTATTTCTTATGATTTCTTATAGGGTTTTGATGATTGGAGGTCATACATTTAAATCCTTAGTCTATCTTGAGTTGATTTTTGTTTATGTTGTAAGGGAAGGGTTCAGCTTCAATCCTCTACATATGGCTAGCCAGTTATCCCAGCATCATTTATTGAATAAAACTCTTTCTCCATTGCCTGTTTTGTCAACTTTGTCGAAGTTCAGATGTCTTTAAGTGTAGGGCCTTATTTCTGCTTCTGTATTATGATCCTCTGTTTTGTGTGTCTGTTTTTGTACCAGTACCGGCTGAGTTGGTTACCGTAGACTTGTAATATAGTTTGAAGTCGGGTAGTGTGATATCTATGGCTTTATTCTTTTTGCCTGGAATTTCTTTGTCTATTCAAGTCCTTTTTTGGTTCCATATGACTTTCAGAATAGTTTTTCCTAATTCTGTGAAGAACATCATAGGTAGTTTGGTAGAAATAGCACTGAATCTGTAAATGTATTGGGGTAGAATAATCATGTTAACAATATTGATTCTTGCTATCCGTGTGCATGGAATACGTTTTCATTTGTTTGTGTTGTCTTTGATTTCTGTCAGCAGCATTTTTAAATTCTTGTTGTAGATATTTTTACCTTTCTGGCTTGCTATATTCATAGATATTTTATTTTTTGTTGGCTATTGTGTATGGGCTTAAATTCTAGAATATGGCTCTCAGCTTAGTTTTTTTGTTGTTGTTGTATAGAAATGCTACTAATTATTGTTCACTGGTTTTGTATACTGAAACCTTGATAAAGATGTTTATCATATGAGGGAGTTTTTGGGCAGAAACTGGGGGATTTTTACATGTATAAAATAATATCATCTGTGAAGATAGAGAATTTGACTTCCTCTCTTCCTATGTAGATGCCTTTGTTTCTTTCTCTTGCCTGATTGCTCTAGCTAGAACTTCCAGCTGAATAGGAATCATAAAGATGGGCATCCTTGTGTTCTGCTTCTCAGGGGGAATGTTCCCAGTGTTTGCTCTTTCATCATGATGTTGATTATGGGTATGTCATAGATGGTTCTTATTATTTTAGGTTTCAGTTCTAACTTTGTTGAAGATTTTTGACATGAAAGGATGTTGAATTTATTGAAAGTTTCCTCTGTCTATTGAGATGATCATGTGGATTTTGTTTTTAGTTCTGTTTATTGGATGAATCACATTTACTGATTTACAAATTTCAAACCAACCTCACATCCCAGTAATAAACCCTGCTTGATTGTCACAGATGTGATGTACTGCTGGATTTGGTTTGGTAGTATTTTATTGAGGATATTTGAGTTGATGTTCATCAGGGATATTGGCCTGAAGTTTTCTTTCTTGATTGTGTTTCTGCCAGGTTTTGGTATAAGAACAGTGCTGGCATCACAGCATGTTAGGGAGGAGTCCCGCCTCCTCATTTTTGGGGAAGAAATCCGGTAGGATTGGTACTAGTTCTTCTTTACAGGTCTGGCAGAATTCGGCTGTGAATCCATCTGATCCAGTGCTCTTTCTTGTTGGTAGGGTTTTTATTATTGACTCAGTTTTGGAACATGTTATTGGTCCATTCAAGGTTTTTATTTATTCTTGGCTCAATCTTGGGAGTTTGTGTGTTTCCAGGAATTTATCAATTTCTTCCAGATTTTCTAGTTTGTGTGCATGAAAGTGTTTATAATGGGTCTCTGATAGTTGTCTGTATTTCTTTGGGGTTGGTGATAATGTCCTCTTTGTCATTTTTTATTGTGTTTATTTGGCTCTTCTTCTTTTTTTCTTTATTAGTCCAGGTAATGCTATAACAATTTTATTTAATCTTTCAAAGAACTAACTTCTGGTTTGATTGATCTTTTGTATGATTTTTTTGAGGCTCAATTTCATTCAGTGCAGCTCTGATTTTTGCTATTTCTTTTCTTTTGCTAACTTTGGGTTTGATTTTCTCGTTTCTCCAGTTCCTTTAGTTGTGATGTTAGGTTGTTCATTTGAGATTGTTCTAACTTTCTGATGTGAGCTTTACTACTATGAACTTTTGTCTTATTGCTTTAGCTGTGTCTTTGAGATCCTTATGTTGTGTCTTTGTTTCCATTAGTTTCAAAGAATCTCTAGATTTCTGTCATAACATCATTGTTTATCCAAAAGTCATTAAGGAGCAGGTTGTTTAATTCGCATGTAATTTATGCATTTTTGAGAGATATTCCTGGTATTAAGTTCCATTTCCACTGAGCTGTGGTTTGAATATGTGGTTGGTATGATTTTTTTTAATTTGTTGATAATTGTTTTATGGATGAGTATATGGTTGATTTTTGAGTATGAGCCATATGCAGATGAGAAGAAGAGAAGAATATGTATTCTGTTTTTGTTAGGTGGGTTGTTCTCTACATGTCTGTTAGAGCCACTTGGTTAAGTTTTGAGAGTAGGTCCAAAATATATTTGTTATTTTTCTGCCTCAGTTATTTGTTTTGTGCTATAAGTGAGGGGGTCTTGAACTTTTCCACTATTATTTTGTGGTTATCTCAGTCTCTTTTAAGGTCTTTGAGAATTTGCTTTATGAATCTGGGTGTTCCAGTGTTAGTTGCATATATATTTATACTAATTAAGTCTTCTTGTTGAATTGAACCCTTTATCATTACATAATGACTGATATGGTTTGGCTGTGTGCCCACCCAAATCTCATCTTGAATTGTAGCTCCCATAATTCCCACATGTTGTGGGAGGGACCCTGTGGGAGATAATTGAATCATGGGGGCAGTTTTCCCCATACTGTTCTCGTGATAGTGAGTAAGTCTCATGAGATCTGATGGTTTTATAAGGGGAAACCCCTTTCACTTGGCTCTCCTTCTCTCTTTGCCTGCTGCCATGTAAGACATGTCTTTCACCTTTCGCCATGATTGTGAGGCATCCCCAGGCATGTGGAACTGTAAATCAGTTAAACCTCTTTCCTTTGTAAATTACCCAGTCTCAGGTATTTCTTTATTAGCAGTGTGAGAAGAGACTAATACAATGCCCTTCTTTGTCTTTTCTGATTTTTGTTTGTTTACAGTCTGTTTTGCCTGAAATTAGAATAGCATATGAACAGACACTTCTCAAAAGAAGACATTTATGCAGCCAACAGACACATGAAAAAATGCTCATCATCACTGGCCATCAGAGAAATGCAAATCAAAACCACAATGAGATACCATCTCACACCAGTTAGAATGGCGATAATTAAAAAGAGGAAACAACAGGTGCTGGAGAGGATGTGGAGAAATAGGAACACTTTTACACTGTTGGTGGGACTGTAAACTAGCTCAACCATTGTGGAAGTCAGTGTGGTGATTCCTCAAGGATCTAGAACTAGAAATACCATTTGACCCAGCGATCCCATTACTAGGTATATACCCAAAGGATTATAAATCATGCTGCTATAAAGACACATGCACACGTATGTTTACTGCAGCATTATTCACAATAGCAAAGACTTGGAACCAACCGAAATGTCCATCAATGATAGACTCAATAGAGAATATGTGGCACATATACACCATGAAATACTATGCAGCCATAAAAAAGGATGAGTTCATATCCTTTGTAGGGACATGGATGAAGCTGGAAACCATCATTCTCAGCAAACTATTGCAAGGACAGAAAACCAAACACTGCATGTTCTCACTCATAGGTGGGAAATGAACAATGAGAACACTTGGACACAGGAAGGAGAACATCACACACTGGGGTCTGTCATGGGGTGGGGGGAGGGGGGAGGGATAGCATTAGGAGAAATACCTAACGTAAATCGCGAGTTAATGGGTGCAGCACACCAACATGGCACATGTATACATATGTAACAAACCTGCACGTTGTGCACATGTACCCTAGAACTTAAGGTATAATTTTAAAAAAAGTTCTTCCTCCATCCCTTTATTTTGAGCCTTCATTTCTTTGATGGATAATCTCTTTCCTCCCGTGTGGGGACAGCGTTACTTTCATCAGACTCTGCCTTTACCTATCAATTATAATCTAGAACCCATGAGGGGAGACAGGCCTGATGGGGTTCCTTTGTTGGTGACCTTCCCCTTCTCTCTAGCTGTGTTTAATATTTTGTTTTGTTTTGTTTTTTCTTTTCATCAATGTTGGCTTGCAGTATTTGACAAGTATTTGTCTCAGTGATGGTTGTCTTGTATAGTATTTCACAGTGTTTCTGTGAATTTTCTGAATTTGAATGTTGACCCCACTGACAATGTTGGGAAAATTTTCACGAACTTTATCTTCAAATATGTTTTTCAAGTTGCTTTCTGTGTCTCTGCCTCCTTCAGAGACAATAGTGAGTCATAGGTTTGGTATCTTTATATCATCCCTTATTTCTCAGAGGTTTTATTCTCTATTTTATATTATTTTTTCTTTATTTTTGTCTGACTGAGTTGATTTGAATAACTGGTCTTTAAGCTCTGAGATTTCTTTCCTCTGCTTGCTCTGTTCTGCTATTAATATTTCCAGTGGCATTAGAAAATTCTTGTGAGTTTTTCAGCTCTATCAGATCAGTTTGGTTATTTCTTAAACTGGCTATTCTTTTAGCTCTTAGGGTATTTTATTGGATTCCTTAGAGTCCTTGGATTAAGTTTTGATTTCTCCAGAATCTCGATGGACTTTGTTTTTATCCATATTCTGAATGCTATGTCTTTCATTTCAGCCTGGTTAAGAGCCTTTTTGGGGTGTTAGTGTGGTTGTTTAGAGGTAAGAAGACACTTGCTTTTGCAGTTGCCAGAGTTCTTGTGCTGTTTTTTTCTCATCTGTGTGGCCTGAATTATTCCTTTATCTCTGAAGTTGCTCTCTTTTGGGTAGGGTTTTTGATTTTATATTGTTTAATGCGTTTGAGGATTAGACTGTAGTATAAGATGGGTTCAGTCCACTGAATTCATTTCTGGATGATTTCAGTGGGCCAACACTCCTCTCAGCACTCCTGTGCTGTGACATCTAACCCTGCCTGGCTGATACCAGGCCCAGAGCTTCGTTCTCTGGCCCCTCAAGGCTAAGCACCTACTATACTGGAGGAGCCATGTTGTTCCCAGTCCACTGGCAACAACACTCCAAGGGAGCATGCCAGCAAAAGCACTTTGTTGGAGTGGTGGCGGTGGATCCATGCTTGTGAGCTTATGTTACTAGTGGTGGTATGGCAGAATCCACACATACTAGCGCTGATGGGGTGATGTTGTGGTGGGGTATGCATGCGCTAGCAGTGGTGGAGCAATGGCATCCATGCAGGTGCGCTCACACCCCTGCTGGTGATGCACCATTTTCCACGTACACACATGTGCTGGTGGTTGCAGCACAGCAGGGTTCTTTCAGGCTGGTGGGGGTGGTGTGCCAAGTCTGCGTGCATATGCTAGCAACAGTGGTGGCAATGTGACAGTGTCCACAATCATGTGTGAGGCAGCAGCAGCAGGGGCATGGCTGTGTACACATGTGCCAATGTTGGGGGGAGAGTAGCAACAGCAAGGCCTGCATATGCACATGCCTATGGCAACAACATGGTGGAGTGAGGCTGTTGGTGAGTTTACATTGGTAAAGACCTGTCTGCTAAAGCTCTCCAATGGTTAGAGAGTTCTGCCAGTGAACGAGCTATGGTGGTGGTCCCCAAGATGTGCCATGATTGAGCATCCAAGGCTGTGTTGCAAGTGGATACAGAGAAGCAGGAACCCTAGGAGAGACCAGCAGGCAGGAGGGTGCTCAGATTAGACTTTTCCCATTCCATGGGCAAGACCACTCTGCTTTGTCCTGGTTTTACCATCAACAAAAGGTAAAGCCACCTAGAAGACCATGGTAAGTCTTGAGGCATGGATGTTGCTGGTTGTGCTCTACTGCAGCCATTACTGGTTCAAAACTGTTGGGAGTCCTGTTCCTGTCACCTCTCCATGCAGCTCTCCTTGTCAGCTCAAATGTCCATGGGGGTAGTGGGGTCTCATGCAACTAGGAATCCTGAGGTACATGGAGAGAACAGACCATTCCTTGTCTAGTTAACTCACTCTTCCTCCCCTCTCAATGCCCTCTCTCCAAAGTTCTGCTCAGGGTGTGCCTGTCTTCGTGATTATCTGATCTCTCAGTGGGAGATGCTTTTCCTGGCTGCATCTATTTTGTCACCATGGGATAAATTTAAAACATCAAATGGATTAGATTTGACTACTCTGAAAAAAATAAAATAGAATAAAAAGAAACAGATAAAGGACTATCCAGAATAGGAGAAAATTATAATTGTATTCAGTTTCTATGCAGGATAATTGCATCTTCTGCAGTATTTGGATAATCAAGATGTCTTCTATTTACAGCAAAGTTTACATAAAATTCAAAATATGTTTATTATTCAGGGAACATTTATTAAGTACCTGTTTATACTAAGCAATATAAAACGAGGAATTATTCAGAGGTATTCATATTGGAAATATTTAATACATATGCATAAAACTGAAATAAAATAATACCAATGATTAAAAAGAGGATAATGACCTCAGACATCTTAGAAAAGTATGTAAATAACTAAAACCATGAAAATACACAGATACGAGATTGTGAGGGATAGTACTGACAATGATCTCACTTGTACATGCCCTAATTACAGACATTCTCATTCACTCTTTTTAAAATTATCCAGTGTCTTCTAAACGCCACATGCTTGCATGTTAAATACAGGTCCTGCATTTCCAGTCTTTAACCCGTGACAGTATTGTTTAAATGGTAATGTCTGTAAATTGGTTCTGAGATAATTTCAAGTGAGAGGTACAATCTCAACGATTTACAAAACAAAAATTTATTTGTTCTTCATGTGAAATCCATGGCAGGATTCTTAGTTGGGTAGTTTTCGTACTTGCTATCATTTAGATAAGCCTAAGGGACTTTGTTTCAATAGTCTCAAAATCCATTCCTAAGCAAATTATTCTAGTTCCAGTTGGTGCAAATTAGTCACAGCCTTCATTTCTTTGATGGATAATCTCTTTCCTCCCATGTGGGGACAGTGTTACTTTCATCAGGCTCTGCCATTACCTATCAATTACAATCTAGAACCAGTGAAGGGAGACAGGGGCATCTTTTCAGGGGAATAAGAATTTTTTTTAAGATTTTCATGTTAAATGAAGCTTTTGTATAGTCTCCAGGCCATAGGAAGCAGCTTTATTTTAGCAAGGGAAAGTAGGGATTTTTAATCTCATAGAGTTCAAATATATTCTGGTGTTTAAATTATTATGCATTTATCTTCCTGTATTAAAATAAGTATTTCATGCACCCCATAAATATATGCACCTACTATGTACCCATAAAAATTGAAATTGACTAAAAAAAATGAGGGGTTGGGTGCAGTGGCTCACACCTATAATTCCAGCACTTTGGGAGGCCAATAGGACAGGTCACCTGAGGTCCAGAGTTCGAGACCAGCCTGGATAACATAGTGAAACACCATCTCTAAAAATACAAAAAATTAGCCTGCCATGGTGGAATGCACCTGTAGTCCCAGCTACTCAGGAGGCTGAGGCAGGTGAATTGCTTGAACACGGGAGGCAGAGGATGCAGTGAGCATAGATGGTGCCAGGGCACTCCAGCCTGGGCGACAGAGTCAGACTTTGTCTCAATAAATAAATAAGAAAGAAAGAAAGAAAGAAAGAAAGAAAGAAAGAAAGAAAGAAAGAAAGAAAGAAAAAAGAAAAGAAAAAAAATCAGCTGTTCACAGTTCTCAAACACATCCAGCCAAATGCCTCATCCTAGGCCTCAAAGGTCCTAATTCTTCTTTATTATTGTCCTGACTTTTGAGTTGGAGACCTATAAGAGTTCATCATAATCGAGTCTCTCTTCAAATTCTGCACTTTTACTATGAAATATTTGGCCTGACTTTAAGTATAGCCTGTCCTTCAGTTATGGAAATTGAGGTTCCTCTTAAACACTGCCATAAGTGTATTATAGCTTTCTCATGTTATAACCTAATTGATAATTTGCTTACCTGGATAGCTCATCTTTTTTTCCTTCAGGGTTTCAAAATAGTTTGCAACAGGCAGACAACTCCACAGCTCTTATGATTACTCTTTCTAGAGCTATTGCATAAGCCAGTGAATTCCTAAAATTATATTCCACCTTGATGACCACAGGTCAGAGTTTTAGTAATTGTGATATTATAACACACCACCATTTATCATTGCTTCATCGAGGACATCCTCATTAATATATGCTCAGAAAGTAATCCAGTTCTTCTAAGTCTATGCATGGCTACTACTTCCTAGGAATATTTCCAGTATCAGTTGTTTTGAGATGCATTTCTCCAGCAATAAACTGAAAAACCTTTGTATGTTCTAATCTAGTAGTTATTTGTAAGGTAAAAGGTGAGTGGAAAATTGATGAAAGATTGATGAAAGCCAATGTAGTGTGCTTTGTTTAGCAATTTACAACTGTAAGCAACTGAGATTTTTGAATCTGGATTTTGTAGTCACTTGCAGCCAATGTAATCTTAACTAATAGAATCTGTTGTTTACTATCAAGATCTCTGACTGCTCAGGTACATTTATTGAGTTTTTTCTTTGTGACAGGCACTGTGCTAAGTATTTTATACACATTGCTATTTGTTTGTTTTTTTTTTTGAAATTCAGGAAATTTATTTACATGATTCATTGCATTAATAGAGCAAAGGAAATATAATATTATGTTGATCAATGCAAAAAACCAAACAACAACAACAAAAACACTTCAGAAAGATCAATACTGTGTGGTGAAGGGCTTTTTAACCTCAAAGTCATCAACCGTAAGGTGGCACTTTGATTAATTTGATACCAAAATTTAAGGGTTTCACTTTTATGAAGGTCAGCACATACACAATTCATAGGCAGCCAGTAGGATGTAGAAGATATCTGCAATTCTAATATTGATGAGCTACTCTCTGAATATAACTTACTCTTGCATATCAACAAGAAAAAGAAATCCAAAATGGTACAGATAGGTAAGTTATTAAAGAGGAAAATCAAAAGGCCAACAAGTATATAAACGTGAGATAGGAGGCAGAACGTTACTCTGGAGGTGGGGCTTGAACATCCGACCAAATTGAGGATTAGCTAAAACAGGTTGGGGCAGAAGCACCTGCCCATAAGACAGGCCCACCAGTGTGCTGTGGCAACACCCAGAAATTACCACTTCTTTCCATGGCAACGAGGAGACAACCTGGAAGTTACCACTCTGATTCTAGAAATTTCTGCATAAACTGCCTCTTAATTTGCATATAATTAAAAGGGGGTATAAATATGAATGAGTGCTGGAGTGCCTCTGGGCTGCTATTCTGGGCACACTGCCTATGGGTAGCCCTGTTCTGCAAGGAGCAGTACCACTGCTGCTGCTGTACACTGCAGCTTCAATAAAAGTTGCTGTTTAACACCGCTGACCCACCATTGAATTCTTTCCTGGAGGAAGCCAAGAATCCTCCTGGGCTAAACCTGGATTTAGGGGCTTGCCTGTCCTGTATCAAAGGGATGTCCAATTCAAATAATCAGGGAAACGAATATGAACACAACAATTAACACTTCTGAGAGGTCATCAAACTGTTTTTAAAGGGCCAGAGAGTAAGTATCTTAGGCTTAGCAGGCCATATTGCCCCTTTGCAATTACTCAACCCTGTCACAGTAGCATGCAAGCAGCCTAGGTAATACATAAACAAATAGGCATGGCTATTTGATCCCTTAATAGTCAATGGAAGTGTTGTTATCTGCCATTTACAGAGGATGAATGTGACACTCAGAGGGATTGCCTCAGTTTCCCAAGGTTACACATTTGTTAAGTGACACTACCAGATTTTGAATTCATATCTGTCTGGTTAAAAAATTGTACCGTTAATACTATAACACCTGGTATCTGATTCTACAATCAAAAATTTATGCTTTTATTGATATGAAATTTGTATTGTTCTGGCTTAGATTCTTTACATACATACAATGCCATTTACTATTGTACCTCTCTCTCACCTGAAAGCTTATCAAATACTAGATTGTAAAAATTATATCCCCTAACTCATCACTATTCTTCTACAGGCAAACAATTTTAATTAATTGGTTTCTCTTTTAATTGTTGTTGTTATGTTAATATAAGCATAGATTGTGTCTTCAAATAACTACTATCTAGAAAAAAAATAGAAAATATCCTAGAGAGCCTTTCTATGTGGTATATCATAGGGTTATCACCTCACCTCTCTTGTGCAATATTTATTAAAACAACCATTATTTGAAGCCTTATCGTACTTTTGAATAATGTCGAATACATTGAATTTTTAACCTTATTATATATTAACTACCATTTAACTAGCTTTCTCTATTCTGAATGTATTATGTTTTCAGCTTGAATGTGAAATCTTGCAGTTAACACTTTTATGTTGTAAATATTAATTAGCAGTTTTAGATCTACCAATATCTCTCTCAGTCTTTATTCTATCAAACGTAGTCAAGAAACCATCCAGATTTGTCTCTTCTCCAAGTAAAACAGTCTGTTATAACCTCACAAAATAATTATCAATTGAAACAGGCTAAATATAGCATAGTAGTTAAAATACCCAAGTAGAGATTAATTCTAAATTATTCTTGAGTGTTATACTTTAAATAATGACTCAAATCTTATTAGAATGGCATGTAGCTTAGCGCTGTCTCATAAAAATATCTCAGAAATCGTATCAAATATTTTGCTCAAATTTAGATTCACTATCATTAGTGTATTTCTAGAATAGAAATTGTATGCCAAATAGTGTTTTAAAAAAGCATATATAGAAAGTAACTCATTATTTTTTAGAAACTGTACCTTCCTATAATAACTATAGATATGACTGAATATATAATTGGATATAAATGAATATAAATTATCTAAAATATGTATCCTAAAATCTATCTGTGACTTATTTTAACATTACTGACAAATGTTCTATACTATTCACACTGGTGATATTGGGAACCTAACCATTTGCCCATCTTTAGCTTTTTGATTCCTCTCTTGTTCTCCCTAGCTCTGTAATGATCACATTTTCCATGATTTAACCCCTTATCTTGAGTTCATACATTCAGATAAAGACGACGGGACTCATTTATAGTGATCAAGTCTCCTAGCAACTCTACAATTATTTAAAAATTCAGATTCTTCTTATTATATTCATTCTC
This sequence comes from Pan troglodytes, assembly GCF_028858775.2. Lineage (NCBI taxonomy): Eukaryota > Metazoa > Chordata > Mammalia > Primates > Hominidae > Pan > Pan troglodytes. Next base: position 68,568,428 of record NC_072406.2, read on the forward strand.
TCTATTCAGACAGAAAATACTGTTTCTGCATAAAAAAAGAAAAATGCAAAATAGCAAAAGGTAAGTTTGAATCTGTCTTTGTTGTCAATCAGTCCTGAGCATCATACTTATTATTTTTTGGGAATTTCCAGAAACTTTCCAATTATGGAAACAATATATCATCAATGGAGAAAATTATCAAAATGAAGACATATAAAATTAAGACATCTCTAGGTATGTATGTACGTAGGCATGTATGAAATTATTATATAGCTTTACATTTATGCATGAGTAAATATTTAACATATAATTGGCATGTCTATATAATATCTTTGTAACTTCCTGATGACCACATAGGGTTGTTGTATTGGGCACATGTACTATGATTTACTTAACTTTACATGTTTGACTAGACATTTAGATTATTTCCAAAAGATAAAATTTAAAAATAACACACTTAAATACAGATAGTTATTTCAGATTGTTCAGAAAATTAATTAAAATTATTATCTTACTATCTAGCAGTAAAACTATCAAAATTGGCTATCCTGTCATATATTTATAGTTTATTCGAAACGGTTTTTCAAGTTGACAATGGTTTTTACTTTGAATTTTAAAGTAGTTAAAATGTCCTGTACAGTTAGTGAACAACATTGCCGTTACATGCAACTGTCAGAGTCAGTTAACAGGCATTCAGCAGAACTTCAATATCTTAAATTGCAGTTTTTAAAAAATTATGTTTCTAAGTAATTTGTCTTTTAGTCTCAAAAATTTTAATGGAAAAAAAAATTTAATCTTGATAATTTGGACCCCAAGTAAGCAAACTGAAATAATACTTTACATGTGTTTAATAAGTACTACATATTCCTTAACTTCACAAAATATCTTCCTATGTAATCCATGTCATATGTTTTTTCAAACAGAAATGACAGTTTTTTCATATTCAATAACAGTAGATCTTATCTCACTTCAGTAGGTGGCTCTAAATTTAAGAATAGCAGAAGGATACCCAACACATTTAAAAAAACGGGAATTTCAGGATCATCCCTTTGGACAGTTTGTAAAGATGTATTTAGTCTTGGGTTGGCAATTTTGTACATTCCTATTTCACTTGTTTAACTTTGTTGCAGTGAATCGCAGTATGACCACTGAAGCTTAAATATAAAAATGGATATTAGGAAATAGCATGTTTTGAGAGAAAATGTTTGTTAAAATTGTGTAATTTGTTAGGAGCATATGATTCTCTTAATAGTAAATATAAATAAAGGGAATATGCTAGAATATTAGATAAAGTAAGAAATCCAAGAATAGTCCCAGGCTTCTGTAGTCTTCCGGGGAGTCTCTATTATCTAATTTCTGTTACCATGAACAAAATTTATTTTGGGACACAAATCTAGAAAGCCAATGCAAATATACCACAGTAATTAACTGAAAGGATCACAAAGCCAGATAAAGTTGAAAGTCTTAAAAAACACAAATGGCACAGTCTCCTTGCTGAGATTGCCAAGATAATAAAGACCCCTTCAGTTAGAAAGCTACAAAATGAAAATAATTCCTAAACACTTCTTTGATTTTTACATTAATTATATATCCATTGGCCACATCCAATGTTTAGGCATTTTTAAAACAACTGGAGATACAGAAATAACAAACTGAAACTAATTATTTTAGAGTCAGAGTCCCTAACATGAAGAAGCTTACCATTTAGTAAGGAAGATGTCATGGTACACAATTACTGCAACAAAGTATGATATATGCACCTACAATTTGAAAGTAGATTGCCAAGAAACATATAGGTGGAGAACCTAAACAATTATCTGGGCGTCAAGTAAAGCCTTTATGAGAAACTGGCGTCTAAGACAAGCTATACATTTTAATATCTGTTTGGTGTGAAGAGAGAAAGTATAGTAGACACTGAGGAAGTAACTTATGAATAGGTTGAAACCCAGACAAAAAATCTGGTGTCTCTGAGCATTTTTCTGGTGTGTTGTAAGGGGCTTATTCCATATAACTTTGGGAAATTACTTCTTGAAACAGATCTTCTGTCTGAACTTATATTAGTTATCCAGGTCTATTTACTTGTTTACTTATTAATTTATTTGGTATAATTGTATTCTAAGACTGGAATTCAACAACCTCTCTAAGCCAGAAATCTCTGTGCTTATATTGGTGAATTTAAATCACCCAAGTGTAACTTTCTCTTTACCCATCATTCATTAGGCTGATGCTTAATGGAATTACACATTATTCTCAGAGAAATCTAAGTCAGAAGAGTGGATCTGAAAAAGATTGGAGAGAATAAGATTGTAATACAGAGAGCAGTGTGAAATAATAAAATTTGAGCACATTGGGAGTTAAAGTACTTCATTTTAATAAATTAGAACTACCATTCCAAACATAGGTTGAAAGTAAATTTAAATTGCTTTAATTTATTCAAACCTTCTAAAACGGGATATGGATATGTAACATTAAATGAATGCGTTTTCAAAGGTTATTCATTATTAGATTTCATCCTGACGTTTACTCTGTTTAATCACAGAAAATTAGAAAGATTCTGTGTGACTCAGTTCAGAAAATATACCCAATAATAAGTTAAAAATAAAATTCATTTCAAAGGCACGGAAAATATAACATCAAGTTGGACTCTGCAAACGGCAGCCATTATTGTTTATAAATATTATTCCTTTGTGTTAAGAAAGATGCTCTTTCACATGGAACAAAGACGTGTATGGTGGAAGTTCAATATTCTAACAAATAGAAACATATAATAAAAAGTAAGAATAAAGATATCCTCAAATATGTATTAATATTCTATTTTACTAGAATTATGTACACCTTATAGTTATTTGCAGAAAAAATGGTCTATAACTTTGAAGAAAAAAGAAGATATCCCAAACAGTCTTGCTGTTGAATGTCCATACCCAATAATTACATCTGGAGTGTCTACACATCTATATACCTGTATTGTTAACCAGTTACAGGTTTCCATAATAAAATGGGCATGCACTTCAGTTCATTTTATGTAGCCACTGCATTTTATACACATTTCCTACTGATTCCAAAATACATTACTATACAAAAAAGGGTCAGGGAATTCCTATATTAAATAATTCCATATAACATTGCTTTAATCTGCATATTGCAAAGTTGTTTTCTGTATTTAATGCCTCCTAACTCAATCTTTGCACATTCACATTTGAAACAAGACAGACCTATTAGCACATTAATAAAATAAAATATTTATATTATCAAAGTTTTACAATGAGTTTATATTACTGTTACAATCAGAATATGCAACAAACTTCTAGAGCATGGGTTTCAATGTACAATTTTAATAAAAATATTTTGAAAAATATGACTATTGTGAAATAACTTTATTACATATTTAAAATACCATGAGGCTGGCACAGGAATTTATTGACGTTTTATATTTTAGTGGCTTACAGCAACAACAATGTATTATTTCTCATAATTCTCTAGGCTTAGAATTGGTGTGGGAGGTGGCTAACTGGGTGGCTCCTCTGCTACCCATAGTAATGGCTGCATTCACACGCAGGACTAGCTTTATTTGGTGGTAGGGCTGAGCTTAACCTCCAAGAAAGCTTCAATCACATGACTGAATTCTCAGGGTTCCTCTGTATCCTCTACCTTCCTGTGCTATATTTCATTATTCGGCATCTAGCCAGAGCTTTCTGTTCAGCATGGCAGCTGGCTTGGAGCTTGACTTTTTAATAATAACATTTAAAACTTACTAGTTGTAGGTATTTTATATATGGTGAGATAACTATTAAGTAGAAGGAAAGCGAATGGTTTAGTGATTTTAAGAGACTTGAATTAGGATTTGGATGTTGTAGTTCAATTCTTCTCTTGTCCAAGGGCAATTCATGGCTTTCAGTTTCTCAAATAAACTAATTTTTCTCCAATATAGATCATTGCATGTAATTTTAATACTGGTCTATCAGTTTAGTCCTTGCTTAAGAGTTTGGAAAGCAACATTTAAAACAAATTACCAGCTGGAAATTTCTACTTAAGGATTAAAATTTGTTTTCATCATTTCTAAAATTTATGTATCAGAAGTCAGTGTCTTCCCCTGATGACACTGGATCACCTTGCTAAATGAACTGATGCGCTCAACTGCTAGGGCTACTTACTGTTTCGTTTAAAAGATTTATGGGTCTTGGGATTTATCTAGAGGATATTATACGCAAGTAGTTGTTTTGGGCTTCACAGAAGTTTGATATAATAAGATTAAATAAAACATAGCAAAAACTTATAATCTAAGGAAATATATACAAACTATTAAATTTGTTTTTTGTTTTGCCTTTTTAAAGCATTTTCTTTATTGCTTCATATTTAATGAGTTTACATATGAAGCTATGAAAGGCAAATATAAGCTTGCTTTCTCAGAGGCTCATCAGAGGCTAGAAAACTCTTAATTTTAAATAAATTATTCTAATTATGTACATGCTTTAATAATGTGGTTTATGGTGCAGATCATATATTAAGTAAAATCAAGCTTTAAAAAATTTTAGTTTCTGAAATGATGCTAGCCAATGATTAATCTTAGGAGTTCTTAAGGTAAGTAAATAAATAACCAAAACAGAACACGTGGAATACTTTTTTAAAAATTTCATGAAGACACAAACAAACCTCCCAAGGAGAGGTAGATAGTCATATCTATTAAATTACATTGAATTTCTAGTTAGAAAACTTCCAACAAAAATAACTTCAGATCCAGATTTCTTTTTCCAGTGGCAAATATCTATTAAACAGTTAAGGAAGAAGTAATGCTCATTTTCCACAATATCTTTCAGAGATTAGAAGAAGAAACACTCTCGACTCATTTTATGAGGACAGCATTTTCCAAATTATTACAAGATGTTGCAAGAGAAGAAAAATACAACCTCAAATCTCTCATGAACATGTATAAAAAAATTCTCAACATAATCAGAAAACTAAATTCATGAATAAAAAAAGGAAAGGAGGGGTAACCCAAGGAAAAAAATAGATTTATTAAACATTTTAAAATTGATGACTATCACCCACCATATTGGCAGATCAAAGAATGAAAACTTATCTAAATAGGTGCAGAAAAGGCATTTGATGTTATTCATCATCAATTCAAAAATAGTAACCCTTGGAAAACAAAGAATCTAAGGCGATTTCTTTAACTTGGTTAGAGGTATTCACAAAAACAGAAACACACACACACACACACACACACACACACACAACAAACAAAAGCAAGACCTAAAGCTAACTCATATAATAATTGAAAAATGAAATGATTTTGCTATTTCCCATTTCCCTTTCAGGTTCAAAACCATGCTTCTACTCACATCATGCAGAAAGTCTTCACCAATATAATAAAGCCAGCAAAAAAAGAAGGCATGCAGACTGGAAAGAAATAAATTTTGCCTATTACCATTATGACATGACTGCTACATAGAAACCACTGAAGAATTAGAAAAAAACTGAAAAATTATAATTAATCAATTCAAAATATTTGCTCTGCAAAAGACACTGACAACTAAAAGACCAACCTCAGATTTAGAGACTGTACATGAAAACAACCTCTCTAACAAATCAATTGTATCTGGAATACTTCAACATCTTTTAAAACGCAGCATCATAATAAGAAACAATCTAATATAAAGCGTGGAAAAGATCTGAAAAGGTGCTTCACCAAAGAGGATATATTAATGACAAATAATTATATAAAAGATGGTCAGCATCATTAGTCATCAGGGAATGTATACCCAAACTCAATGAGGTACTACCACAACACACCTATTAGAATTACAACATACAAGTAAGACACCTGATAATTCCAAGTTTTGATGAGAACACAGCCAATCCTCAACTCTCATACTTTGCTAATGGGAATGCAAATAGCACACTTTGCAAAGCAGTTTGGCAGTTTCCTATACAGTTAAACATATATCTATCATGTAATCCAGGGATTCCCCTTCAAGAAATGTTAAAAACTAATGTTCAGCCAATATCAGCATGCAAATGTTTACAGCATATTTATTTATAATCTCCAATAACTGGAAACATTATAGTTCTCTTTAAGCAGTTTATAGAGAAGCTTCCATACCGTGGCATACTACTCGCCTATAGAAAGGATAAGAAAATACTCATTTTCAAGACAATGCTAATGAATCTTAAACATATTTAAGTGAAATAATCCACATCCAAAAGGCAACTTGTTGTATAATTCCATTAGTATGATACTCTAGAGTAAGATAAGCTATAAGAGGGAGGCTGAATATTAAGAGGAATCAGGAGATTTTGGCAATGATGGAAGTAATCTATGTGAAACTATGATGGTAAATATATGACTTTGTGCATTTGCCAAAATCCACAGAACTGTACACCACAGAGTAAACTTTATACTGTATATAAATAAAGCTGTATGTAAATTTATTCTAAATGATAAAATTATATGTAAAATTAAAAAAAATCAACCAGGATATCAGGATAATTTAGATTGGACACAGACTTTGACAAATCTAACTGTAGAAAAATGAATTGTATAAATAGCATTTCTTACCTGTTATCTACTAATATCTAAAATAACAGCTTGTTTTTCTTTTTATATATATATGTATTTATTATACTTTAAGTTCTAGGGTACATGTTCACAATGTGCAGGTTTGTTACATACGTATACATGTGCCATGTTGGTGTGCTGCACCCATTAACTCGTTAATTTGTCTTAAAAGATAATCTTAGAATTTCTATAAATCACCCATTTTTAGTTATGTAAGGCATAAAAGTATTTTTTAAATTGAATATGCTTCCAATACGCCACAGGAATAGGTTTGATTTGACAGATTTGTCAAGTAGACAAAGGACAAATATTTTCATTTTATACAAACAATTTATGCTGTAAATATATTCATTATTGTGTTCATAATTATATGTTGCTCTCTCAAGGCATTGGTCTTGTTAAGCATAGGGAAAAACAATAAAATATATGAATTAAAAAAATAAATAAAATAAAATAAAATAAAACAAGAAAAAGAAAAATGAATTGTATAACTACAGTAAAATGTGGGGAAGAATGGTGCTAACCTAAGTCACTTTGCAAAACAGTGTTTAACTGGCTATTGCAAGGGCAAAACCAAAAAGAACTTTACACAAACACTGTATTTTAGTAGTTACATTTTTTTTTAGTAATGAATTTATATGTATGCTAGGGTTGATCATGTACATAAGTATGTTGTCTGTAGTGAGAAACTAGTTTCTCTATGTCAGAGATGGAAGTTACAAATAAAGGAGGAAAGCTAGAGTGTACTCTGTAATGTTGGATTGACTTTGAAGTTAACTACAAATATAATTGTGTGTATATATGTGTATATATACACATGCACATATATATATACATATATACAGACTGAAAGATACAAAACAAATATAGATGCATGTGGATATGCAATACTTAGCAATATTAGCATATATACATAGTATATATACATAATTTTCAGCAAATATGTGCAATGAGCAAAACTAATTGAATAGATACCAATTTGCAATCAAATAAATCAGACATCTGCCAAGAACATGTTGATTCCAAGACCAGGGCAGACAGTTACAAGGTGACCTTGAAACATGTTATGATTACTTGAAGAAATGATCAGAAAAAATAAATATAAGGATATAATCATAACAAGGATCATAGAAGCCACTCTTAAAGAGCTCCTGTATTTGGTTTCACAACTATATAAAGAAATACCTGAGACTGGCTCATTTATAAAGAAAAGAGGTTTCATTGGCTCATGGTTCCACAAAATGTACAGGAAGCGTGGAAGCATCTGCTTCTGGGGAGGCCTCAGGGGGCTTTTAGTCATAGTGGAAGACAAAGCCAGAGCAGGTATCTTCATATGGCTGGAGCAGGAGGAAGAGAGATGGGGGCAGGTGCTGCACACTTTTAAACAACCAAATTTCGTGAACTCACTATTGTGATGACAGCACCAAGGGGGATGGATGGTGTTAAACCTTGAGAAACTACCCCCATGATCCAATCACCTCCTACCAAGCCCCAGTTCCAACACTGGAAATTACATTTGAACATGAAATTTGGGTTGGGACACAGATCCAAACCACATCATCTCCCAATATCCAAAGCTGGAATAATTATTTTATCATTGATAACACCCCTTTCTTATTACCCTCTTTGCATTCAGGAAAGAACTATTATTCCATATAACCATAAAAATGGTTGAAGGCTATTATTCGGTCTAACCATAAAATATTTAACTTCGGCATGTAGATTCATTTAACAAATATTTATTATGTATTCATGCACTTATCACTGTTCTAGGAAAGAGGACTTATAATTTTTTAAAAAGGTTAAAAATATTGCCTTCATGGAACATACATTTTAGTCATCAGGCATTAACAATTTAAAAAAATGTTAAATAATGTACAGTTCTAAAATGATGCCCATGCATTTAATCAAAAAGTTGAATTCACATTCTTCATAAGACTCATGTTTTGTTCATAGTGCCAAAGCATCCATTCCTGAAAGCATTTTGTTGAGTGTAGTGTAAATTGTTTATCTAGACAGTTCTAAACTTAACTATTTAGAGAACTTACATTAATGTAGGTTTGGAAGATCTTCCGATTTAACTTAGCCTAGATCTGTGGTGTCTGAAAGACCATCCCCATACAATTCTGATTCTTGCAAACAAATTACTGTCCGAGACAAAACAGGATGAACTTATTCTGCACTTAAATAAGGTGAAGATTGAAGACTTACTTCCCTTCAGAGATTGTGAGTAACAGAGAAGATAAAGGGTGTGGAGTTCAGATAGATAATAGCTTGACCTAGGTGAGCTGAAGACTGGGCTAAGTGAATATTGATACAAGTTAAGAATATTATTGTATTTGAAGTTGTTTTCATTACCTGAAAATGGGTACATATTTAATAATTTTTAATCACTTTTGTACACAAGTTACAAAATCTCTCATATATTGTCATATAAAAGATGAATCATGTTGCTTGGCTAAACTGGAAAGAAAGAAGTAATATGTTTTGAGGTGAAAGTTGCACCTTCCCATTGGATGGTGAAAATCCAATGGGAATTTGCTGAAATCTTGGGAAGTCTGTGTGGTCTACCTCAGGCCATGATGCTGAGTTTCAGAGAACAGACTGGATATAATTTTCTCAGATAAGGATTGACAGTGAGGCCCCTGCTCACAGTTAAGTTATGGTTGTACATAAATCTTATTTCTGGAAAAAATATTTATTAAAAATCATTAATTCTGCAACATCACAGAAACTTGGCTAAAAATATAGAAGTATAATTCCTCTAACCTGACAGGACAGAATGACAGCAATAGCAAAAGAGTTAAAATTATAATTTTCTTTTAATTTTCTATGTAAATTGATCCTAGATTCATCTTCAACATTTATACTAAACTCACCACCTATGCAAACACAATATCACACTGTTGGAAGTTAGGAGTACATGAGTATTTTTTATGTTATATTTTTATGTTAATACTGATTTACCAATTTATTTCCGGGAGAATATAATTTCAGTCATGAACCATGATCTTTATGTCTCTGACAACTGTGACTTTTTATATTATGCATTTCTGAATTATTCAAAATTTAATTGCTGTTTTCCAGTATAACTCATCTAAGAACTAAACTATTATATCCATATTATCGATATAAATTATCTGAGTTAATTTTAGAAACTAACATATATACATGCTATTTGCAGGTAAGGAGCTAAAATATACATGGCATTTCTAGTTAAGAAATTGTTTTTGACATTTTCAATTGATAATAATACTCAGTCAAAAATATTTTCTAAATAAATGAAAATATAAAGAGAGGCTGCTTGGTAATGTCATTACGAATTAATTTTATTTTGGAAAACAGATTATGTATCCTTGAAAATCTAATTTATAATGGTTAAGGGAACAAACACTTTAATTATCTGGCTCTTGTCTTAGTTTTGATTTGTAACATCAAGGGAGACATGTCTAATTGTATTTATCCATGATTCGCATTGCTTAATTTTTCAATGGAGACTTCTAGAAAGACAAGATATTTAAATCTCTACATATTCAATTCTCAGTATGAAATAAACACCTTTTGTCATTAACTGACAATTGAGAAATGTTTCTTATATTAATCCATACATACCGTATCTCTTAAATTTGCCTGGAGTGTGATTCTTCAGTATGAATGAGTAAAGCAATAATGACATATACCATCCTGTGGTTATCTGAAGCCATTTTTTTCTTCTTATTCATCTTATGTTCAATAAGAGTGGTCTCTATCTTGACACAAGATAGGCCATTCACCATGTTTAGAATGTGCTTAAAAATTCACTCCACTTTTTCCTATGCCTATAAACACCCTTATTAGGGTTTACTACAGTAAATTCTTTTTCCCCCAGCTGTTTTGACAGAATAGGAGGCAACATCATGGCAAAGCTGATATTGGTCTTTGCGGAAGATTAATTGGTAGATAAGATTTAAATATGATAATATGTTGAGTTTATTTTTGTCTTTGTCCAGGAAATGATTATACTCATTTTCTTTTCATCTTTAAAAACATCTATGGCTTCAATGTACAACTAATTATAAATATGATAAAATTTCATGTAAGATAGAAGCATCTCATTTTTTATGTGCTGCTTTCAATAGTTTCGTGAGCATATTTCCACAAGCATGTTTGGCCTATAATTTTTTATGTCTTTCTGTTTTAGTTCATTTTCTCTTTCTTATAGCAGATACATGAAACTGGGTAATTAATGAAGAATTGGAATTTATTTCTTATGGCTGTGGAGGCTAGGAAGTCCTACGCTGAGGGGGCCCATCTGGTGAGAACCTTCTTGCTGGAAGGGACTCTCTGAAGAGTCCCATGATAGCAAACGGTATCATATGGCAAGGGTGCTGAGCATACTAACATGCTAGCCCTAGTCAGACTAGAACTAAAATTTTTATAGCAATTATAGAATTTTAAAACTGGAATTATTCTGAAGCACCACCCAATTTCAGCCACTTAGAGCAAACAAACAAGATGTAAGACTGATATCTCACATCTTTATCTCTCTGTGTGGAAATGTGGACATGGAAGAGGAGACCAATGCTACGTGAGTCATATTAGAGAATTAGGAAAAGGAAAACAAAAATTGGATTTATCTTTATTTTAGCTTGCTATTTTGTTTATTATAAATTTTTGCATTAATTTTGGTATTTCAGAATACTGCATTTTAATATTTATCTGGATTACTAAGTATTTTGGCAATCCTTTAAAATTTGCACCCAAGTCAAGTGCCTAATTTGCCTTACCCTAAACCTGAATCTAATAAAGTATTTCATAAAGACTAAAAAGTAATGAGTTCTGGATTATTCTGATACCAAAACCAAAAAAAGACATCAAAAGAAACAAAAACTACAGGCTAATGTATCTTATTAATATTGATGAAAACATGTTCAACAATATAAAAAGAATTTTACAACATGAAAATTATAATATATCCCAAGGTTGATTTAACCTCTTAAGATCAACTAATTAAATATATCATATTAATAGAAGGAATGACAAAAAAGATCATCCCAATACACACTGAAAAAAGTGTTTTACAAAACCAATAATTCTATTTTGTGATAAAAACACTCAATTAATTAGGGACAGAAGTCTGTTTCCTCAACATAAAAAGTAGTTACATAAAATCCACAGATAACATCACACTTAAGGGTGAAATATTAAATGCTTTTCCCTAAGATCAAGAATAAGATATGAATGGTTAAGCATATAATTTCTAAAACTTTAGTCACAAGTTGTTTTATTTCTAAAAATACTGCTAACTGCAGTTGTACACCCATGCATGCAATCAATCAATAACGCTGGAATTTAATAGGAAAGAAAACTCTGAGATGGTTTAAAAAGAAATTAGACAGGACAAACTTTTAAGAAGATATCAAACAAATTGAGAAGGACATGTTGAAAAAATATAGTATTAGAGGTAGCATATATTCAGAGAAAAAAAAACAGATGACAAAATAAAAGTTCTCATTAAAAAAGTTTCTGTCTTTTCCAAACAAATTTTGGGTTACATATGCTTTTATCTGATGTTTTATTCTGTTTATTTTCTAGGTTAACTCATCTTAAATCATCTGCTGCAAACTATATTGGCTACAAAGTGATGTTTTAAGCTTAATTTAGAGAGACCTGAATTTAAATTATGACTATATCTTTGTGAATATATAGTAGAAGTGTAACTTATCTTCTTTCAAACTCAGTATTCCGACCTGCAAATAGGTCACAAATTAGCCATTAGCAAATGATCATCAACGATATACTTGGTGCTGTGTCATCACTCTTTTTGGCAGTGATAATCCAAGGATAAAAAAAATCCATGGAGAAATTCAGTCTATGTAGAATATCTATCTTACTAGTGAAAATAAGCTGGCTTCTCCAGCTGGTTTCATCTTTTTCCTTCCTGTAATAAGGAAATCCTGCCATAACTTACCCTAAAATACACTGCAGTAGACCCCCTTATCCACACTTTTGCTTTCTTTGGTTTCAGTTTCCCTGGTCAGCTACAGTCCGAAAATATTAAATAGAAAATTCCAGAAATAAATCTTAACCTTTAAATTGCATGCTGTTCTGAGTGGCATGATAAAATCTCATGCCGCCTCATTCTGTCTTGCCCAGGATGCGAATTCTCCTTCAGTTCAGTGTGTCAACACTGTCCACATTCTTCGCCCCTTAGTCACATAGTAGCCTTCTGGGCTATTGGATCCACTGTCACTGTATCCTAGTGCTTGTGTAAGTAGCCCTTATTTTACCTACTCCTGGCCCCAAAGTGTAAGAGAAGTGATGCTGGCAATTCACATATGTCAAAAAGAAGCCATAAAATACGTTTCTTTAACTGAAACGGTGAAAATTCTTGACAAGAAAGAAAAGAAAATGTACGCTGAGGTTCCTAAGATCTGGAACAAGGGAAATATTGTCCATGAAATTGTGAAGAAAAAAGAAATTTGTGCTGGTTTTGTTGCTAAGTCTCAAACTGGAAAACTGTAAGCGCTAAGATGAAAAAGGCATTATATTTGTGGATAGAAGACATGGATAGAAAACGTGATTGACAGCAATGTTTTGAACCAGATTAACTTCATTTTAATTAAATGAAACTTTATTATGGGTATCTATGTATAGGAAAAAGCAAAGTATATACAGGGTTCAGTACTATCTATAATTTCAGACCTCCACTGGGAGTCTTGGAACATATCTCCTGTGGATAAGTGGGAACTACTACACTCAGAGTTGCCCACTTGTCACTCTTCACAAAAAAGTACCTACAGTTGTTTGGAGATATAATACAATAATACATATATATTATTGTACATATATACATATAGAAGTATATATGTATTATTGTATATATGTATATGTTATTACTATATTAGTTATTACTATATACATATGTATTATTATATATATGTTTGCTTATTATATATGTAGGTGTGTATATATATCCTTTAATTCCCTCCAGAGCCTCCGAATATTTTTTCTTTTATTAATACTTGCTATGTAGTCAATATTTTAAATCAACCAATCTCAAATTTAGTAAAATCTATCTAGATATTTTTGTGTAATACAATATCAGACAAAGATTAAGAATCAGGATGGTTCATTTTTTATAAAGGTAGCAAACATATAAACTTGATATTGTCTTGAAAAAATGAAGACCTAAGGTTTCTGTAACTGACTTTAGGAGACTAGAGGAGAAAAAACAATCTTGAGTTTGAGTAGTTTCTAAGAATAGATTGAGAATGAACCAGAAGCATAAAGAATTTAGATTTATGAGTGAAAATGAATGGAATTAGACCATCTCATAAAATGAGATTGAGGTTTGTCTTTAAGGCAAATTAGGAAACACTTATTGACTGGCCAATGAATATGAGGTATTATGCTAGGAATTTGAAATACAGGAGTGAAAACAGATGCCCTGCCATAGAGACACTTCCACTTTAGAAGCAAAGACAACACTGGTAATAATAAAATGAAAATGGCAAGTGATTTTTTTTAGGGTTTAGTAAGTGGGAAATGCACCTAATTTCACCTTGGGGAGGCACTGGCAAATTTCTGAAGGAAAAAAAAATTGAGAAGTGAAATGAATATGTATAACAAGAGCAGGCCAAGTGCAGACTCATGGGACTTAAGAATCATTATTGGGCGAAGTGGAACAGCTTTTCCATCATATTGATTCTCTGAGGAAAATGTCTGACTTTGTTTTGTTTTTCAAGCTTGCATTGTAATACTTCACATCATTTTTGTTCTTGTTTAATGACTTGATCAGATAAGAGAATCATAGTCACCAAGTACTTTCTTGGGGAGTCACCCTTCATTCATATTCTACACCAACAGGATTCTTGATGAGCTTAGCAAACTGATGCCATCCTGTAATTATTAGCTAGATTTTATCTGGACCTTTTGATAGGACTCTAATTTTAAATTTGGTTTCACTTGCTTTTAAGGCTGGCCTCAATGCCTGAAACAAGGAACCTGTGTTTTACGTCTGTATTGTGCATACGTGAATGTTCTGAAATAAGGGTCAGATGTACAACATTCTTTAGAAGTGTTCTCTTGTGTGTTAAATGCACGGGAATGTGATAGAAGCAAAGATGTGACTCTGTGAAGAGAAATAACTTTTATTATATTAATGACAGCAATGAATTCTTAATTCTCAGCCACAAAAATGATAAAATACAATGGGATTTTCAAATGTAAAATAAAATATCTGTACTCAGATCATTGCTGCAGAGATAAAGTAAAATATTATTATACAACTCTAAAGTGACATGAAAAGAATGCAACTGTTCAACCAAATGGCTCAAAGCGTAGCCATTACTATTTTTCTTAAATATTCCCCAAATTTAATATCTGATGGGGTGTGAAATTCCACCATCAGCACATAATTTATCTTTTGTTTTAATATTAATCCGTTACTGACACACTGAGTAATAGATATATAATTTGCTTATGCTGTATATCTGATTTTCATGAATGCGGATATCTGACAGTCATCCTTGCTCTCTCCCTCTTCCTTAACCACTGGCACCTTAACAATCACTGAATCCTACTACTTCTTCCTGCTAAATATTGCCCAGTTATCTCCATTTCTACTATCAGTACCTATGTTCAGGTATCTCTTGCATAAAACACTAGAAATACACCATCTAGGATAGTCTTTAGTTGATGGGTATCCAAGCGCAATGACAGATATGCTCTCATTTGAGAATCTGAGAAATGTTCTTTTTAGCTGTTATTGTATAAGAGAGGTAGGTCTTTATATTAGCATTCTAGAACTTTCTAACAAATTATGAAAATTTGGCTGCTTAAAATAACAAAAACATGTTCTCCCATAGTTCTGGGGCCTGGAAATGTAAAATTAAATTATTGACAGGGCTGCTCTTTCTTCAAAGACTCTAGGGGGGAATTATTTCTGCCTTTTCTAGGCTCTGGTGGCTCTAAGAGTTCTTTGGCTTATGGCAACATAACACTAATTTCTGCCTCTGTCTTCATGTGGTCTTCTACTCTTTGTTTTTTGTCTCCTTCCCTTCTCTTTAAGAAAACTTGTCATTGGTTTTAGGGTGCATCCTAATCCGGGATGATTTCATCTCTAGGTCCAACAGCTAATGCTTGTTATCTTTGCATTCATGTTTGACATTCTAACATTAAGATTGTTGAAATACCTCTCAAATTTCTGTTTAAACCCTGCCTGGACATCAACCTTGCTCAGACTTAGGTTTAAATCTCTTAGCACCATGAAAGCCTCACAATTAAGAGTTAGGTATATATCAGAGAAATAAATGATAACAAAAAAGTATATCATTATTGCCCTCATAGGAAGAAACTCTGGAAACATTCCAGGGTGAAAACCTGTAAGGTGGATAGTTGGATAAATAGATGCACTGAGAGATAAGATGACAAAAGGGTAAATGAAGTTTATCTCCTTATTTGTTCTCTGACCTATGCCCCCTCAATGAAACACTTCTAAATGCCTATGTAAGTATTTTTTAAATAATTTTGGAGGAGACACAAATCCATTACAATAAAAGATATTCAGTACAGATGAATCAGAGATCACTTGTTGATATTTTTCCTGCTAAAAGTATGATGCTAGGACTGGATTGTTCTCTTTTTTCTCTCCCCATAATGTTCTTAAGGATTTTTTTCTTTGTCTTGTGTATATATATACACATCAATTACTGTTTACTTTTACCTAGTTCACTATAACTATTTTTCTTACTAAAAAATAACATAGGAAATTGTATTTCACTAAATTTCCCTTTATTTCTAAATATTGCAGGTTAGGATATTCTCTAAAATATATTAAAGAGTTCTAACCTGATGGAATATATAAAAATCATACTCTTGCGTTTAGTAATAGTAAAGAAACACACAGATTAGTGAAATATGAATAAATAGCTTATCATATGTAGACTGTATCTGTGTATTGTGCCAGTCATTCAGATGTTTAACATTTTTATTTACTTATTTTTAGGTAGAAAAAATATGTAGACTAACAACCATAAATCAACAAATATGTATATAAATTGTACTCAAACAGTGGAAAAATACTAAAATTAGAACATATCTGTCTCTCCTGATTTTATATATTTCCCCATTTTAGACAGTCAGGCAGTCTTCTATAGAATCAAGGATATAGTTTGGTTTGAGGACTCAGCTTGCTCATAACAGAGAGCTAATATATTTTCTGAAAAGTATGGATTCCATTTTCCATCTTGCATCTTCAGCAATTTTTAAAAAAGTTCTGATAGTAGTTTTTTTAGTGACAATATGTAGAAAAAACTCAATTTAATTTTGGTTCCTAGGTTGACTCTGCAGTGCTTGTAGAGTCTTTCATTATTGTTTTACTTCCAAACTGCATTTCTATTTTAAAGTTGAAAATATCCAATAACATCAACTGATTGCAAGGGAGTAGAGTGAAGAAAGGATGGGATGAAAAGTTAGAAATGACAAATTAAAGCCATATTTTAATGCTGAAACACAGAGTTTATAGTGTTTTTGAATACGTGTGGTAGGTCATTCAGGTATTTAGTGTTTTCGTCCATTGAAATTTCTGTCTGTTTTCCTAGATCCCTCATGAAATGTTACTACCCTACATGCCATACTATTTCCCAGAGTTTTGGTAGTCTGCTTGTAGCCTAATTTTTAAATCTTAGCATTCCTGGGATACAAATTGTATTGGAAATTTGAGACATTAAACATTTAGAAAAAAAATCATGATGCATTTTATTACAGTAGGGGTTCATGGGATGTAAATACTCCTAATTAATGATGATTAGGTAATAGATTCTTATTTTCAAGATATGCTTTCAAAATAATTCACAGGGAGTGATTTTAGTAAGAAGAATGTAATCCTTTTACAGGGGAGGTAAGCAGAATTAGTTTCATAGAGGAAGCTTATTATGTAGTGTGACTTGATGGCTTCCAAAGAGCCCTATTGCTTAACATACATATTCCATGGATTTTAATAGTTTATTAAATAATCTAGTTTCCACACCCTAATTTTACATTTTCTAGAGAAAACACACTTTGTGAGGTAAGGAATATATACTCTTATTGACTGAAAAATTAGATTTTTCCAAGAACTTTAAGAATGGAACATGAGGTTACTGTGTATGAAAAGCAAAATTCAGAAAGTTTAATCTGTGAAGTACATCAAAGAGGGAAATTCTTTGGTGCTGACAGTAAGTGAACGAAATGAATCTTCAGGTGATAGCTTAAAAATGTCAAAAACATAGAGTGGGAGGTGTATAAAGTAGAAAATAGTCGTATTTAAAGTCACTGTTTCATTAATACGCACATGGATAAAGCATTTTATAATAGTCATTATAACACAGCTCAAATTAAATAACTTATTTATTAATTTCCTGCATGCCTGGAATCATACCTGCCTTCATGTCCCCATCACATGGAGAGACTCCTGGCTGGATAAGTTGAGAAAGAGCCATTGGTCCTTAAAGCTGCTATGCTTCTCTACTATTTCATGAGTTGATGTGGTTCACCCCTTTAATAACTGACCCAGGGACCAGAGATATAATTCATGCTATACATGAAAGAAATACTCCTGAAGATTTTGGAATTCAATATTCATTGAATTAGTGAATATTGTGTTTTATTTGTTTGAACCTTATTCCATCTTTTCTTTCTCTAGTTTTTCAATCTGCTTTCTTGTGTCTCTCTTATTTATTTAGCTGTTATGCTATCTTTTCAGCTTTAACATTTTGGATCTTTTTCTTATTTACATATAATTTTACTGCCTCGTAGGTATCTCATTAACTCCAAAACTGAGCAAATTTTATTGATTACCCATAAGTCATAAATCCTGCAATTATAATATGACTGTGAAGGATCTATGACCCTTTCCTATCCTATCTTCTTTCTCTTCCAAAGCAATGGTTCCTGTGTTTCTGTAGTTAAGATAAAAACCATTTGTTTATCAATATTTTAAGATATTTGATTGACCATAAAGTGCTCGGCATGCCATGGTGATCAAGTAATGTCTGTACCAAGACTTACCTAGAGAGAATTTTACTAGATTTAGCAAGGTCTAAATTTAAAATAACAACTAAGGATTCTGTCATCCTTCATATTTTCCTTCTTATAAACAGCAGGTTTGGCCTCTGTATGTGTGTTGAGGTGGGCAGTGGAGATAGGAGAGACTGAGAGTACTTTTGTTTTCAACTGGGCAAAAGGCATACAAATCTAACATGTATAAAGTACTTTTATCACAAAAAGCAGAGCTTGTTGCAATCTTTACTATTTGTCTTGAGAGATCCTGTCTGTTTTTTGTAAGTTCTTGCTGTACAATAATCTGCAAGATTCTCATGCATTCTGAGAAATCTAGATGTTACTGGAACACATGAGGCTTTAGGACAATCTTCAAAACATAAGAAAAATAATTAGAAATGTGCATCTTTTGACTTTTATGCATATAGATTCTTTTTTTAGAATTGGTCGTTTTTGTTCTGGAAGCATGTTTCTTTAGCAGGAGTCATCTTAACTTCAGTAGAAGGAATCTATTATATGTAAACCATTTCCAGGTTTGAAAGGTTTTAGCTTCCACCAGACTTGACTAATTATATTTCATTGCTCAATTTATATATTATAGCTCATATTAAAGTCAGTACAAACTTACATCTCGAAAACAGATTATTAAATAGTGATTCATGATTCATTTGATAATCAACACGATTTTACTTACACTATTCCCCTTTTCCTGCGGACTCTCATCTATGCTGCTCTTAAAAGCTATACATCCTGGGTGTGGCATGACACTGTAGGAAGTCCTCAAAACTAATCAGGGCAGGGGAAATAATGTTGGAAATGAATTTGAGGATTTTTTTTTCTCTTCCATATTCTAAAACAGCTAGCAAGTCAGTTACATTCATCTTGTGAGCACTTAACTTAGTTACCAAGTGTGGAAATAAAAAACAAATAGTTGATTTGACTTTCTTTTTACAGAAATACAAGGGAATGGGGTAAAATTAGTGCTTAATATCAATGCTGGAGGTTAAAAAGTCACCCATTATTCAGGAAAGGAGTGGCTGGAAGGGTAACACACTTGCAGAAAATAATTTCTTGTGTGGACCAAAACTAAATGTTGCTCTCTGAATGATCATATTATATTGTATGTATAGATTATTCAAATATAATAGAAAAACTTAAAACAATGTGCAGGCTTTGGGGTCAATATACTATTCTGTTTTGTGACAAAGCCTATCTTATACAGACCTGATTTCATGACACTATCCAAGTACCATTAGAAGTAATCTTAGGAGAGGTTATATTTCTAGGTAATCATTATGGCCTGTGTATTTAACCAAATCTAGAATCCATTATGTCATATAGAGTGGTGATGATTCTTGTTAGATAGCTATATGATGGAATTACTGTTTTGCATTATAAATTAAGTGTTCAGTTGATCTGATGAAAGTTGATGAAGCCTCAGTAGAGACAATTCTACAGATTGTGTCTTGTAAGACACAATCTTACAAGTTTACACAAAATTACAATCTTACAATTCTTGAAAATGAATTATATACTTAGTTCCAAATAAAACACAATATTCACTAAATTAATTATGTACAAGTTCCAAATTCATACCTTTGCTAAAACCTGCACTCAACCTGTTTTTATTTTTAAGACCACTACTCCGAGACTTTAAATGAAAGAGAGCATTACAATAGAATTTCACCATTCTGTATTATAGGGCATTCACCTTCTTTGATAAAGCACTGTTCTATTTATATTCATATTTCAGGTTACTTTATTAGGTTACTTTAAATTTAGGGATAACACCAAGTTACATTTTAAGTCAAACTTTAAGAGTAGATGAATGCCCATTAGAAAAATCAGCACAAAATCTAAAATGGTCCTCAGATACAGAATTAAATCAATTAAGATTGTAAGGCCAAATGATGTGTATGATATTTATAATATTATTTAAAAGAGTGAAATTTTATTATCCTAGCCAAATCCCTCTCAACTTACACTTTATAGATCACTGATATTATTGTCAACAGATATTTCCACAGCAAAGGACAATAAAGGATTACTCAATTTTGGGGTAAATTTCAGAGTCTAGACATTACACAACTGATCTTATTCTATTAGAACAAAATACTAGTTTGTTCTGAAATATAAGGGTTTCATAGAATATTCAATGCCAAAAGTATATGAATATAGGGACAGTTAATCCAGAAGTAGCATTTAGGAAAGAAGATACATTTTTCCTAGAAACAGAAAATGTATACTCAAACAACAAATAAATTTATCAATATCTATGATTTAAAAACCACCTTTCTAGGTGTAGGGAGAGATTATAATAAAGAAAACATGTATAGAGGCTATAAACTTCAAAATTGGTTTGGCTACTAATGATATAAACATAGGAAAAGCGAAATGTCAGTAAAAGATAATCACAAAGTACTGGGCAGAATAATGGTCTTCATCTTCATAAATAAGATCCCAGGTTCTCAGTTACAAGAAAAAAGGATGTGTCACACTAAAATAAAACTGGTTTTGGCATCAACATTAGAAGAGAAAATGTGCAGCTAGGTAGCCTCATCTACTATCCAACATGCCACTTAGACAGACTAGCTGCACTCAACCTGTTTTTATTTTTAAGACCACTACTTCCAGACCTTAAATGAAAGACAGCATTACAACAGAATTTCTCCATTCTGCATTATAGGGCGTTCACCTTCTTAGATAAAGCACCATTCTATTCATATTCATATTTCAGCAACTAAACTAGGTATTCATGTAAATGAAGTAATTTTATTTAAATTGTCATCTAGAAAGTAATCCACTTTAATGAATACTATTAAAAATGCCCTTGCCTGTCCTCCTCACCACAAATGATATCCGTAAGGGAAAGAAAAGGAAATTGGAAATTCAGAGACACAGAGTTCAGCTTTCTCCTAAAAACTGGTCTGCAGCTGGGAATTTTAAATGCAAGATAAGAATACCACAGAGAATGGAGACAATACAAGCAAGAAAGAAGATCCAAAATGAAGAGCAAGGTTGGTGTGTCAAATGGCGAAAAGCCAAAACGTATTTTCTTTGCATTTGACTTGGGGAAAACTCTCCAGTTTCAGTTTCTCAAGCGGCAGAATCTACGAAAAGCAATTCAACAAGGGCTGGAACTATATCCTGAAGTGTAGTAGTGTCTTGGGACTAGTGTATGTAACAGCAAACAATTTTTTTTGAAACACAGCATCTTGACCATGTTCAACTTATTTGATTATTAGAGTTCCAAGATATTGCCCAATCTGAGGTGATCTCAGATGTCTACTTTGCTTTAAAAAATGTGCTGTTATCAAGTTGCAAATTCATACCTTTGCTAAAATGGTTTCTCTGGACTTGGTGTACTTACGAGTCTGCCAGCCTTTGGTAAGCACTAGTGATGACCTGAAGAATTCTAGTAACCAAGCCTTAAATCTTTAAGTTTAATCCAAGCACCTTGTAAACAACTCCATATCATTAAAAGGTAATTTACAAGAAGACTAGCAGTACATAGATGTGGGGAGAAATTAATGTATACTACTAAAATCCAGGAAAATAGCCTGGGTAGGGATGAATGGGTAAAATAAATATGCTCCTAAGACACAAAGCCGCAGGACACTTGGAGGATAACAGAGAACACTTGCTTTGCTTCTTGAAATCAACTTTTTTTTTGTTAATCCCACAAATAGGTAGACTGTCTGACAATAGACAAACATATCTAGCTGTTACACCACTCTTGGCTCCAAAAAGCCTTTCTGCATTATCCCTTTCACATCTTTTCTGTATTCTTTTCTGTATTCTCTGTATTCTTAAACTATGTAAAAGGATATATCAAGTCTCTAAGCATTGCATGCACCCCCAAAAAAGGCTTATTCCAAAAAAGCTGATGTTTTTCGATGATTACCTATTTTAGTTTGTGCCATTCCAATAAGAAGTCATCACTTTGGCTTTAGATGCTAGCCTCTTGCATCAGTCTGAACTTAAGGCTCTGAGCTTGCTCTTTCATAGCTTTAGAAACAGATTTAGAAATTTTTTTTTATCCTCTGAGAAAATAACACTTTCTTTTAGAATGACAAGTGATACCAAATTACTAATATTTCTGTCCCATCGAATTGTATCAAACCAATGGTCAAAACTAAGTATTTCCTCCCAAAATGTGTGTGTGTGTGTGTGTGTGTGTGTGTGTGTGTGTTTTGAAAGACAAGGGTCAGCATGGTAAAATAGCCATCAAACCAATGCGGCTGTTGCTTTTCTTGCAGAATAGAAAGCATTTTGGAAAAAAAAATAGATGTCAATTAAAGATATTAGGTTGTGTCCTTTCTTATTTATTATTTTCCACCTTTGTTAACTGTCATTCATAATATAATATTTTTTTCTAGCAGTTTTACTCATTTGTGGGATTAACAAAAAAAGTTTGATTCAAGAAGCAAATCAAATTTTGCCCATTTTAAGCTCTTTCTTAACCTGACATTTCCCAAAAGGAATAACATTGAAATCCAGTATTTACGATCTCTCTTAAAGTTAATGCCTTCAATGACTCAGAATGAATATAAATGATAATTACTTCAAATTGAAATTTAAGATTAATTCTGTGGATTGGCAAACTTTCAATTTGTCCTCAGATCCCCATGGCTGACCCTTTTTGTGTGAGATAAAAATCTAAAAGCGTAATAGTCATTAATTATCATTTTTCTTTTTTTATTCCTTATTTGAAAACATCTCTTCATGTGAAGCCTACTTTACTTGTTCACAAATATAAATAAGAGATATTTTCACTCTATGATCTTGCCACTTCTTTTTAGATCTCTTGATTTGTTTGTATGGAAGTCTTAAAGTCCATTTTATTTAGCTTTTTTCTTGTGTGGCATGTTTTGTGTGAAGGTTATTATGAGTGTGGCATCAGTCACCTTGGCCTATTAAATGTTTTATTGAGCAGAGCTCCAGCATTCATAATCTTGTTTAGAGAACAGCACTTTTGAGATTAGACACTAATGAAGAATTTCATCTCTGTAGTTCTTTGTATTTGTTTTGTTTTGCTTTTCCAATTCTGCATTATAAAATTCAGGTTAAAGGTTTTTATTTTGATTTGTTTTGTTTTTTTCACTTAAAGAACTGTAGGACGGTTTTTTGTTTTTTTTTTTAGACACGGTCTCTCTCTGTCGCCAGGCTGGAGTGCAGTGACTCGATCTCAGCTGTCTGCAAACTCCACCTCTGGGTTCAAGCGATTCTCCTGCCTCAGCCTCCTGAGTAGCTGAGATTACAGGTACTCACCACCATGCCCGGGTAACTTTTGTATTTTTAGTAGAGACGGGGTTTCACCATGTTGGTCAGGCTGGTCTCAAACTCCTGACCTCATGATCTGCCCACTTCGGCCTCCCAAAGTGCTGGGATTACAGGTGTGAACCACCACGCCCAGCCCCAGCCAGGACTTTTAAAAATATATTAAATTTAAGAGATTTAACTGTGTGTGTGTTTTTATGTATATTGTATATATAATATGCACAAAATATATACAAAAATATATATTGTATTATATATAATATACACAAAAACACACAATATATGTATTATATATAATATACAAAAACACACGCACAGTTAAATACACAAATATGTATATAAATATACACAAATATATATAAATATGTATATTTATATATGTATTATATATTATATATCCACATATATGTATGTATTATGTATTTATATGTGTATATATTTATACATATATTTTTATATATGTATTATATATAATATCTATTTATATTGTATGTATTATATGTTGTTTGTATATATAGTATGTATAAGTATATTATTATAAACATATTTATATTTATATTGTATGTATTATAGTATGTACATATAGTATGCATATGTATATATGTATTATATAATATATAATGCATATGTATATATGTATTATATAATATATAATGCATATGTATATATGTATTATATAATATATAATGCATATGTATATATGTATTATATATAATATATAATGCATATGTATATATGTATTATATAATATATAATGCATATGTATATATGTATTATATATAATATATAATGCATATGTATATATGTATTATATGTAATATATAATGCATATGTATATATGTATTATATATAATATATAATGCATATGTATATATGTATTATATGTAATATATAATGCATATGTATATATGTATTATATACAATATATAATGCATATATAAATACATATATTTTTATATACACATATACATATATACATATATAATACATATATAAATATATGCATGTGTGTATATTATATATAATACATCTATAGTACATCTATAAATAGATGTATTATACACACACACACACAAAACACAGACAGGGAGAGGGAGACTTAAAACTTAGGGTGTGTATTTTCAGATTAGTCATTGTCAATAAAACCAATAAATTTTAAGAATGAAAGCTTTACATTCAGACTGCACAGGTTTATATCATGGTTCCACTACTCAATGTCTATACTATATTTAACAAGTCAAATAATTTATCTTATTTAGGTTTTCTCATCTGTAAATGAGGATATCTGTCTCATAATAGCCCTGTGAATAAAACTTGAGATAATCCATGAAATTAATTACTTAGCACAAAGCTTGAAATAGTAAATTGTCCCTAAATCAATTATTGTTAATAATCAATATCATTACAATTTTTCAAGAAAGAAGATGCCAGCACTTCTAAATTTACATGACGTTCTGCTTTCTTTTTGTGGCAGATGGGAAAGAAGTATAGTCCTTACTAAAGCTTTATTGCCAAGAATAGTAATATATATATTATATATATGTATTTGTTTTTTAAATTATACTTTAAGTTCTAGGGTACATGTGAGAGCACTTGGACACAGGGTGGGGAATATTTTTGATACATTACAGCTTTACAATGAAGTCAAATTTCCTGTTATGTCCTGAAGTAAGAAAACTATTTAATGTCTTGGGTACCAGCACCCCCTGACTGGCAGTGGCTTTCTGGTCAATGTGCTGATAAAGATTCTGTTACTGAAAAGGAGCTCAGTGGGAACCAGTGCAGGGATGGATTACGAATGTCTGCCGTAGCAGAATGATAAGTGGCAACACGTTTGGTGTGTTTGCTGACTTTCTTCCAGACATGGTACTTCTTTCTTATTTTTTCCCATTCCAAGCCATTCTGATAGAAAAAGATAAAAATTTTACTGAAAGCCTCTTCTGCATATATTGAAATAATTATGTGATTTTTGTTTTCAGTTCTGTTTATATGATGAATCACACTTACTAATTTTCATATGTTGAACCAACCTTGCATCACAGGAATAAATGCTATTTGATCTTGATGCATTATCTTTTTCATGTGCTGCTGAATTTGGTTTTCTGGTGTTCTGTTGAGGATTTTTGCATCCACATTCATAACGGATATTGGTGTGAAGTTTTCTCTTTCATTTGTTGTATCTCTAGCAAACAAATCCAAGTGGCTTCTAGAATAAATTTGATGAAGACTGAAAGAGATGTTGGCAGACCTAAAACTACTGGTTAATATTTGCAACATAAAACAGTGTTAACCACAAGATTCTACACTCAAGTCTAAAGCATGACACATTCAGAATAGAGAAAGCTAGGTAAATGGTATTTAATATTAAAGAGGTTAAAAAATTAAATTTATTCAACATGATTAAAAAGTTGATAAAGCTTCAAACAATGTCTATTCTAATAAATATTCCACCAGAAAGGCGAGGTGATCATCTTATGATATACCACATAGAAAGTCTATGTAGGAAATTTTGCTTTTTATTCTAGATAGTAGTTATTAGAAGACACAATTTAAAGCATGCTTATATTTAGATAACAACAACAATAAACAGAGAAACTAAATAATTCGTTTGCCTGTAGAATGACAGTGATGAGTTAGGGGATATAATTTTTACAATCTACAATCTAGTATTTGATAAGCTTTCAGGTGAGAGAGAGGTACAATAGTAAATGGCATTGTAGGTACACAAAGAATCTAAGCTAGAGCAATACAGATTTCATCTCAATAAAAGCATGAATTTTTTTATTGTAAAAATCACATACCAGCTGCTATAGTATTCAAGGTATGAATTTTTTTACTCAGACAGATATGAATTCAAGATGTGGTAGTGTCACTTAACAAATGTGTAACCTAAGGAACCTGAGGCAATCCTCTGAGCTTCAAATTCATATTCTGTAAAAGGCAGATAACAGCACTTCCATTGAACTATTAAGGGATCAAATAACAGTGTATATAAATATCTTAGCACAGTGCCTGTCACAAAAAAAAAAAAAAAACTCAATAAATGTACCTGAGCAGTCAGAGCTCTTGAGAGCAAACAACAGATTCTATTAGTTAAGATTACATTTGGCTGAAAGTGACTACAAAATCCAAATTCAAAAATCTCAATTGATTAGAGTTGTAAATTGCTAAACAAAGCACACTACATTGGCTTTCATCAAACTTTTATCACTTTTCCACTTACCTCTTACCTTACAAATAACTACTAGATTGGAACATAAAAACTTATTTCAGTCTCTAGCTGGGGAAATATATCTTAAAATAGCCGACACTGCCAATATTCCTAGGAAGTAGAACCCATGCATGCATAGATTTAGCAGAATTGGATTTCTTTCTTTCTTTTATTTTTTCTTTTTTTTGAGACGGAGTTTTTGCTCTTGTTGCCCAGGCTGGAGTGCAATGGCGTGATCTCGGCTCACTGCAACCTCTGCCTCCAGGGTTCAAGTGATTCTCCTACCTCAGTCTCCCGAGTAGCTGGGATTACAGGCATGTGCCACCACACCTAGTCAATTTTTTGTATTTTTCGTAGAGATGGGGTTTCTCCATGTTGGTCAGGCTGGTCTCAAACTCCCGACCTCAGGTAGTCTGCCCACCTTGGCCTCCCAAAGTGCTGAGATTACAGGCATGAACCACCGTGCCCAGCCAGAAATGGATCACTTTCTGAGCAGATTTTTCATTTTTTGAGACAAAGGCTCACTTTGTCTCCCAGACTAGAGTGCAGTGGCAGGATCTTGGCTCACTGTAACCTCTATGTCCCGGGTTCAAGTGAATCTCCTGCCTCAGCCTCCCAAATAGCTGGTATTACAGGTGCCTGCCACCACGCCCCACTCATTTTTGTAATATTTAGTAGAGATGGAGTTTTACCATGTTGACCAGGCTCATCTCAAACTCCTGACCTCAAGTTACCTGCCCGTCACAAATGCCAAAGTGCTAGGTTTACAGTCATGAGCCACCGGGCCCAGAGCAGATATGAATGAGGATCTCATGTCCCAGAGGAAACAGTGATAAATGTCCGTATGCTATATTATCAGAATTACTAAAACTGACCTGTGGTGAATCAAGGTGGAATATAGATTTTAGGAACACACTAGCTTATGCAATAGCTGTAGAAGCAGTGTTTAATGGGACCATAAGTGAAGGACAGACTGTGCTTAAAGTCAAGCAAAATATTTCATATTAAATGTGCAAGAATTAGAAGGGAGACAAAATTATTAGTAACTATTGCAGATCTCCAACTCAAAAGTCAGGAAAATAATAAAGAAATAGGACCTTTGAGGCCTAGGATGGTGCATTTGTGCTGGATATGTTTGAGACTGTAAATCCATAATTTTTTTAATTTCCATTTTTATGGGTACTTGGTAGGTATATGTATTTATGGGGTACATGAGATATTTTAATACAGACATATAAGTGCATAATAATTTAAGCCCCAAAATTAATATGAACACCATGAGATTAAAATTCCTACTATTTATTGCTAAACTATAGCTGGTTTCTATGGCCTGAAGATTATACAAAAGCTTCACTTAAGGTGAAAATCTAAAAAGATGATTCTTACCCCCCTGAAGACCTGCCTGTATCTCTCCTCATTGGTTCTAGACTATGATTGATAGGTAATGGCAGAGCCTGATGAAAGTAATACTGTCCCCACATGGGAGGAAAGTGATTATTCATCAAATAACTGCAGGCTGTGACTAATTTGTACCAATGGGAACTAGAATAATTTGCTTAGGAATGGATTTTGAGACTATTGAAACAAGGTCCCTTAGGCTTCTCTAAAAGATAGCAGGTACAAAAACTACCCAACTAAGAATTCTGCCATGGGTTTTACATGAAGAATGTAAACAGAAACTTATGTTTCTGTTTTATAAGTCATTGAGATTGTACCCCCTACTTGAAATTATCTCAGAACTAATTTAAATACATTATCATTTAAACAATACTGTCACAGGTTAAAGACTGGAAATTCAAGGCCTGTATTTAACATACAAGCATGTGTTTAGAAGACATTGGATACTTTTTTTAAAGAGTGAATGAGAATGCCTGTAACTGGGGCATGTGCAAGTGAGATCATTGTCAGTACTATCCCCCACAACCTCATATCTGCGTATTTTCACAGGTTTTAGTTAATTATTTACCTCCTGGAGATGTCTGAAGCCATTATTCCTTTTTTAATAATGAAATTATTTTATTTTGGTTTTATGTGTATGTATTAAATATTTCCAACATGAATACCTCTGAATCATTCCTCATCTTTATATTGCTTAGTATCAATAGGTACTTAGTAAAGGTTTCTTGAGTAAGAAATATATTTTGAATTTCATTCAAACTTTGCTGTAAGAAGACATCTTGATTGTCCAACTACTGAAGAAGATACAATTCCTACAAAGAGGGAATAATAGATACTGGGGCCTACTTGGCATGGAAGGGTTGGAAGAGGGCAAGGATGGTTGTGAACCTTGAAAACTTGCGACAGGTCTCAGTTAATTTAGAAAGTTTATTTTGCCAAGGTTGAGGACACATGTCTGTGACACAACCTCAGGAGGTCCTGAGGACACATGCCCAAGGTAGTCACAGCACAGTTGGTTTTTATACATTCTAGGGAGACATGAGACATCAATCAACATATGCAAGGTGAATATTGATTTGGCCTGAAAAGGTGCAACATCTCAAAGCAAAGACAGGAAGACTCAAAGCAGGGACAAGACTTCCAGATCACAGGTAGATAAGAGACAAATTGTTGCATTCTTTTGAGTTTCTGATTAACCTCTACAAGAGAGGCAATCAGATATGCATTTATCTCAGTGAGCAGAGAGGTGATATTGAATAGAATAGGAGGTAGGTTGGCCCTAAGAAGTTCCCAGCTTTACTTTTTACTTTAGTTTAGTGATTTGGTGGCACCAAGATTTATTTTCCTTTCACAAGATACTATACCTATTATCCAGGTAAGGAGATAATCTGTATGTATACCATACCTCTGTGACATGCAATTTGCCCATGTAACAAACCTGCACATGTGACCTCTAAAGCTAAAATAAAATTTGGAGAGAAAAATAAAATATTAATCTCATATTTGTTTTCTTCTACCCATGAGAATTTAAGTTATATGTAGACAGAATGAGTGTTTTGACTTTTTTATTCACTTTATTTCCCCAGTGCCTAGAGCCAAGCCTAGAACAAAGCTAGTAATTTATAAATATTTGTTTAACCAACAAATGACATCTAATATTACTTATATAGGCGCATTAGCATGTTCTCACACTGCTATATAGGACTTCCGGAGACTGAGTAATTAATAAAGGAAAGAGGTTTTATTGACTCACAGTTCCGCATGGCTAGGGAAGCCTCAGAAAACTTATAATTATGGCAGAAGGGGAAACAAACACATCCTTCTTCATATGATGGCAGGAAAGAGAAGGGCTGAGCAAAAGGGGGAAAAGCCCCTTATAAAACCATCAGATCTTGTAAGAACAGCAGCATGGGGGTAACTGCCCCCATGATTCAATTACCTCCTACTGGGCCTCTCCCACCACATGTCAGGATTATAGAAACTGTAATTCAAGATGAGATTTGGGTGTAGTCAAACGATATCAATAGGCATAGGAAAATTATATTATTATTCCAAATTATGCTGAAAGTATTATGTTCCTTTAGTATTAAAACCATCATGGTGTAACAAAGGTAAGATATGGTACAGCTCCTACTTATAGAACAAAGTAATTATTCAAACTATGGCCACAATATGCTGGTTAACCACCCTAAACTCTGCACATACGACAATAAGCATTTTAATAGTTTTATTGAGCTAGAATTAACATAAAACAAACTGCACATTTTTAGAGTACAATTTGATAAATGTTTACATATTATCACACCTGTGAAGCCATCAGTAAAATCAAGAGAATGAACATATTGTTCATCCCCAAAACTTTTCTCACTTTCTATCACTAAAATTAGTTTGCATTTAATAAGATTAGCTATCATTTATTATTAGTAGTATTTTGCAATATGACAAAGCTTTATTTAGCTCACAAGTCTTCAAGTTATTTAAAGATTGACTGATATAGGCTTAAATTGTGTCTGTTTTACATGCTACTCATACTCCTTAAAAGACAAACAAGTTGCCCAGGTATATTCATCCCCTGAAAATGACGGTGGTACAAAGCAAGAATCCTAAATACACAAGGAATCTTTAAGCATTTGATCATATCATGCCATGAACATTCTATTGTCTGAAACAAGTTTCATAGCCAATCTAAAAGTCAAGGAGTGGAAACATATACTTCTTCAGTGGAAGAAGCTGTGACGCTACCTGGCAACAGATTTTGATACAGGGATGTGGGAGGAATGTGAGAAGTGAGGAATTGTACAGTTAATAATATTAGTCATATCATGATACAGAGTTGCTTACTCTATTTTGTAAATGCTATGAGAAAATTTAAAATTACATATCCAGTTGGCATTATATTTTTATTTGACAGTGCTGACTAGAGAGAAGATTGACCTTCTAAAACTAAGTTTTCCCCTAAATAATTCATTTAATTTTAGATGTATTTAACAAAAGTATAACTGAAAACATAAAAATATATGCATAATAGTAGGCCTATATAAATTCTATGTTAAGAAAAATGGAGAAAAATATATATATTGTATTTGAAACAGGAATATTTTTCCTGAAATTCTCATAATAATTGCATATAAAATAAAAATTAGGCATCTTTTTTTAAAAGAAAATTATTTTTATTTTAAGTTCTAGGATGCAAGTGCAGTATATGCAAGTTTGTTACATAGGTAAATGTGTGCCACGGTGGTTTGCTGCACCTATCAACCCATCACCTAGATATTAAGCCCTGTATGCATTAGCTATTTTTCCTGATGCTTTCCCTTCCATGACCCCAGACAGGCCTCAGTGTGTGTTGTTCCCCTCTCTGTCTCCATGTGTTCTCACTATTCAGCTCCCACTTATAAATGAGAACCTGCGAAGTTTGGTTTTCTATTCCTGCATTAGATTGCTGAGGATAATGGTTTTGAGCTCCACCCATGTCCCTGCAAAGGACATGATCTCATTCCTTTTTATGGCTGCTAGTATTCCATGATGTATATGAACCACATTTTCTTTATCCAGTCTATCAATGATGGGCATTTGTGTTGATTTCATGTCTTTGCTATTGGGAATAGTGCTGCAATGAACATACACGTGCATGTATCTTTTTATTAGAATGATTTATATTTTGGGGGGTATATACCCAGTAATGAGATTGCTGAGTCAAATGGTATTTCTGGTTCTAGATCTTTGAGAAATTGCCACACCCTCTTCTACAATGGTTGACCTAGTTTACAGTCCCACCAACAGTGTAAAAGCACTCCTGTTTTTCTGCAACCTCACCAACATCTGTTTCTTGACTTTAATAATCGCCATTCTGATGTGCGTGAGATGGTATCTCATTGTAGTTTGTGATGTTGAGCTTTTTTTCATGTTTCTTGGCTGCATAAATGTCTTCTTTTGAGAAGTGTCTGTTCATGTCCTTTGCCCACTTTTTCATGGGGTTGTTTCATTTTTCTTGTAAATTTAAGTTCCTTGTAGATTCTGGATATTAGATCTTTGTCAGTTGGATAGATTGAAAAATTTTCTCCCACTCTGCAGGTTGCCTGTACATTCTGATGATAGTTTCTTTTGCTGTGCATAAACTCTTTAGTTTAATTATATTTCATTTGTCACTTTTTTGCTTTTGTTGCAATTGCTTTTGACATTTTTGTCATGAAATATTTGCCCATGCTTATCTCCTGAATGGTATTGCCCAGATTTTCTTCTAGGATAGTTATAGTTTTGGGTTTTACATTTAAGTATTTAATCCATCTTGAATTAATTTTTATATAGAGTGTAAGAAAGGAGTCCAGTTTCAATTTTCTGCATGTGGCTAGCCAGTTCTCCAAGCACCAGTTATTAAATAGGTAATCCTTTCCCTATTTCTTGTTTTTATCAAGTTTGTCAAAGATCAGATTGTTGTAGATGTGTGGTCTTATTTCTGAGATCTCTATGCTGTTCCATTAGTCTATGTGTCTGTTTTTGTACCAGTACCATGCTGTTTTGGTTACTGTAGCCTTGTAGTACAGTTTGAAGATGGATAGCGTGATGTCTCCAGTTTTTGCTTAAGATTGACTTGGCTATATGAGCTCCTTTTTGGTTCTGTATGAATATTAAAATAGTTTCTTCAAATTCTGTGAAGAATGTCAATGATATTTTAATGGGAATAACATTAAATCTATAAATCACTCTGGGCAATATGGTCATTTTCATGATATTGATTCTTCCTATCCATAAGCATGGAATGTTTTTCCATTTGTTTGTGTCCTCTCTGGTTTCCTTTAGCAATGCTGTGTAGTTCTCTTTGAACAGGTCCTTTACTTCCCTTGTTATCAGTATTCCTAGGTATTCTGTTCTCTTTGTAGCAATTGTGAATGGAGTTTCATTCATGATTTGGCTCTCTGCTTGTTCACTGTTGGTGTAGAAATGCTTGTGACTTTTGCCCATTCATTTTGTATCCTGAGAATTTCCTGAAGTTGCTTATCAGTTTAAGAAGCATTTGGGCTGAGACAATGGGGTTTTCTAGATACAGGATTATGTCATCTGCAAACAAGGACAATTTCACTTTCTCTCTTCCCACTTGAATACCCTTTATTTCTTTCTCTTGCCTGATTGCCCTGCTGAGAACTTCCAATACTATGTTGAATAGGAGTGGTGACAAAGGGCATCCTTGTCTTGTGCCAGTTTTCAAGGGGAATGCTTCCAGATTTCTGTATGATATTGGCTATCAGTTTTTCATAAATGGCTCTAATTATTTTGAGAAATGCTCCTTTGATACCTAGTTTATTGAGTGTTTTTAACATGTAGGGATTTTGAATTTTATTAAAGGCCTTTTTCTGCATCTACTGACATGTGGTTTTTGTCTTTAGTTCTGTTTATTTGATGAATTATATTTATTAATTTGTGTATGTTGAATCAGCCTTGCATCCCCAGGGGTAAAGCCAAATTGATCATGGTGGATAAGCTTTTTGACGTGCTGCTGGATTTTGTTTGCCAGTACTTTATTGAGAATTTTTGCATCAGTGTTTATCAGGGGTATCGGCCTGAAGTTTTCTTTTTTTTTTTTTTTTTTTTTTTTTTTTTTTTGAGATGGAGTCTCGCTCTGTGGCCCAGGCGGGAGTGCAGTGGCGCAATCTCGGCTCACTGCAAGCTCCGCCTCCCGGGTTCACGCCATTCTCCTGCCTCAGCCTCCCGAGTAGCTGGGACTACAGGCGCCCACCATCACGCCCGGCTAATTTTTTTGTATTTTTAGTAGAGATGGGGTTTCACCGTGTTAGCCAGGATGGTCTCGATCTCCTGACCTCGTGATCTGCCCGCCTCGGCCTCCCAAAGTGCTGGGATTACAAGCGTGAGCCACCGCGCCCGGCCAGTTTTCTTTTTTTTGTTGTATCTCAGGTTTTGGTATCAGAATGATGCTGGCTTCAAAAAAGGAGTCAGGGACAAGTCCCTCCTTTTCCATTGTTTAGAATTGTTTCTGAAGAAAGGGTATCAGCTGTTCTTTGTACCTCTGGTCCTGGGCTTATAAATCCATCTGGCCCTGGGCTTTTTTTGGTTGGGAGGCAATTTATTACTTCCTCAATTTCAGAACTTGTTATTGGTCTATTCAGGGATTCAACTTCTTTCTGTTCTAGTCTTGGGAAGGTGTAGGTGTCCAGGAATTTGTCCATTTCTTCTAGATTTTCTAGTTTGTTTCCATAGAAGTATTTATAGTATTCTCTGATGGTTGTTTGCATTTCTGTGGAGTCAGATATCCCCTTTGTCATTTTTTATTGTGTCTATTTGATTCTTCTCTCTTTTTTTGTATTAGTCTAGCTAGTGGTCTATTTTTACTAACTTTCAGAAAACCAGCTCCTGAATCCATTGATTTATTAAAAGGTTTTTCATGCCTCTATCTCCTTCAGTTCCATTCTAAACTTGCTTACTTCTTGTCTTCTACTCGCTTTGGGGTTTGTTTGCTCTTGGCTATCTAGTTCCTTTAGTTGTGATGTTAGGAAGTCAATTTGAGATCTCTCTAGCTGTTTGCTGTGGGCATCTAGTGCTATAAATTTCCCTCTTAACACTGCTTTAGTTGTGTCCCAGAGATTCTGATACATTGTCTCCTTGGTCTCATTAGTTTCATAGAACTTCTTTATTTCTGTCTTAATTTCATTCATTACTTACCCAGAAGTCATCCAGGAACAGGTTTTTCAATCCACGTAGTTGTGTGGTTTTGAGTGACTTTCTTAATCTTGAGTTCTAATTGGATTGTGCTGTGATCCGAGAGAGTATTTGTTATGATTTCAATTATTTTTTATTTGCTGGGGAGTGATTTACTTCCAATTATGTGATCAATTTTAGATTAAGTGCCATGTGGTGCTGAGAAGAATGTATATTCTGTTGTTTTGGGGTGGAGAGTTCTGTAGATATCTATCAGGTCCACTTGATCCACAGCTCAGTTCAAGTCCTAAATATGTTTGTTAATTTTCTGTCTCGATGATCTGTCTAATATTGACAGTGGGGTTTTAAAGTCTCCCACTACCATTGCGTAGGAGTCTAGGTCTCTTTTTAGATCTCTAAGAACTTGTTTTGTGAATCTAGGTGCTCCTGTATTGGGTGCAATATATATTTAAGATTGTGAGCTCTTGTTGACCCCTTTACCATTATGTAGTGCCTTTCTTTGTCTTTTTTTAAAATCTTTGTTTGTTTAAAGTCTGTTTTATCATAAACTAGGATTGCAACCCCTGCAATTTTTTCTATTTTCCATTTGCTTGGTAAATTTTCCTCCATCCCTTTATTTTGAGTCTATATGTGCCTTTGCATTGGATCATGGGTCTCTTGAATACAGCACACTGATTGATCTTGACTCCTTATCCAGCTTGCCATTCTGTGTTTTTTAATTAAAGCATTTAGCTCATTTACATTTAAGGTTAATATTGTTATGTGTGAATTTGATCTTGTTATCATGATGCTAACAGGTTATTTTGCAGTCTTGTTTATGTAGTTGCTCCATAGTGTCATTGGTCTGTGTACTTCAGTGCATTTCTGTAGTGGCTAGTAATGGTTTTTCCTTTCCATATTTAGTGTGCTTCCTTCAGGAGCTCTTGCAAGGCTGGCCTGGTTGTGATGAATTCCCTCAGCATTTGCTTGTCTAGAAGATTTTATTTCTCCTTCACTTATAAAGCTTAGTTTGGCCAGATGTGAAATTTTAGATTGGAAATTCTTTTCTTTAAGAATGTTGAATGTTGGCCCCCAATCTCTTCTAGCTTGTAGGGTTCCCACAGTTGTTAGTCTTATGGGTTTCCCTTTATAGGTGACATGGACTTTCTCTCTGTCTGACCTTAACATTTTTTCCTTCATTTCGACCTTAGAGAATCTGATGATTATGTTTCTTGGGGTTGATCTTCTCATGGAGTATCTTAGTGGTGTTCTCTGTATTTCCTGAATTTGAATGTTGGCCTGTCTTGCTAGGCTGGGGAAGTTCTTCTGGTTGATATCCTAAAGTGTGCTTTCCAACTTGGTTCCATTCTCTCCATCTCTTTCAAGTACCCAAATCAATTCTAGGTTTGGTCCTTTAACATAATTCCACAGTTCTCAAGGTTCTGTTCTTTCCTTTTCATTCTTTTTTCTCTAATATTGTCTGCCTGCCTTATTTCACCCAGATAGTCCTCAAGCTCTAATATCCTTTTTTCTGCTCAGTCTATTCGATACTTGTGTTTGCACTGTGAAGTTCTCATGTTGTGTTTTTTAGCTTCACCAGGTAATTTATGTTCCTATCTAAAATGGTTATTCTGGTAGCTCCTGTAGTGTTTTGTTATGGTTCTTAGCTTCTTTGCAATGGGTTAGAATATACTCCTTTAGCTCAGTGATGTTCATTATTACCCATCTTCTGGAGCCTAATTCTGTCAATTTATCCATCTCTGCCTCATCCCAGTTCTGTGCCCTTGCTGAAGATGTGTTGCAGTCATTTGGAAGAGAAGAGGCTTTTGAGTTTCCAGCTTTTTTGTATTGATTCTTTCTCATCTTCCTTGGTTTATCTACCTTTGATCTTTAAGGCTGCTGACCTTTGGATGGGGTTTTTGTGGGGTGTTGGTTGTTGTTGTTGCTTTTGGTTTGTTTTTCTTTTAGCAATGAGGCCTCTCTTCTGTAGGGCTGACAGTGGTTTGCTGGAGGTCCACTCCAGACCCTATTTCCCTGCGTCCCTCCTAACCCTGAAGGTATGACCAGTGGAGGCTGCAGAACAACAAATATGGCAGCCTGCTTCTTCCTCTGGGAGCTCTGTCCCAGAGGGGTACCAACCTGATGCTGGCCAGAAGGCTCCTGTATGAGGTGTCTGGAGACCTCTTTTGGGAAGGTCTCACCCAGTAAGGAGAAATAGGATCGTGGACCCACTTAAATAAGCAGTCTGGCTGCCCCTTGGTGGGGCACTTTTGCTGCACTGGGGGGAATCCTCCTCATCCAGGCTGCCCTGACTCTCCAGAGCTGGTAGGCAGAAAAGACTAAGATCCTTAGTTCTTAGTCTTTTCTGATCTAACAATACTGCTGATCCACAGTACTGCAGCCACCTCTCCTCTCCAGGAGATCAGAGATCTGTCCATAAATCCCTGGCTGGAGATGCTGAAAATCCTTCAGGGAGGCCCCACCTGGTGAGGAGGAATGGGTCAGGGTCCCGCTTAAATGAGCAGTCTGGCCACAAACTGTCACAGCCACTGTGCTGCACTGTGTAGAATTGCTCTTGGTCCAAATTGCCCAGTCTCACTGGCACCTGCAGCAGGGGAAAATGGTCAACTGGAGCCACAGAGATGATGGCCGCTCCTCCTCCCAAGAACTCAGTCTTCTTAGGCAGTCTCCAGCTTGCTGAGCTGGCCAATGGAGATTCCAAGCCAGTGGGTTTTATCTTGTGGGGCTCAGTGGGAGTGGGGTCCACTGACAGAGGCCACTTGACTTCCTAGCTTCAGCCCGCTTCCCACGGGAGTGGACAGATCTCCTGCCTCACCGGAGTTCCCTGAGCCAGAGTATGCAAAAACTTCTGTATTTCAGTGCCTGCCTGAGCTTCTGCACACTCAAGCAGCCACCATGAGTGCATACCTCTGTGCTTGAGACCTAAGGCGCTGGTGACATGGGCTCACAAGGGGACCTCCTCTTCCATGGGTTGCAAAGACCCTTTGGAAATGCGTAGTTTTCAGGGCACAATACCTCACTGTCTCTCTTGCCTGGGGGAGGGAGATCCCTTTGCCCAGTGCAGCTCTGGTGGGCCCTCACTCCACCCTGCTTTTTCTCACTCTCTGGGGGTCTCTCCAACTGCCTAGACAGTCCCAATGAGAGAACCTGGATATTTACATTGAAGAAGCAGAATTCACTCTCTGTTTTCATTCTTCTCAGTTGCAGCTGCAGAACGAAGCTGTTTCTATTCAGTCATCTTGGCTGTGCCTTCCATGGCCATCTTGGCTGCTCCCTCTGGGCACTTTCAAAATGGCTCTTAAAACAAGTTACCCTTAAAATTTGGTTTCTAGAATCAAGGAATTCAACTGAACACCATACCTGATTGAATTTTTGTTAGACTACAGAAGCTAAATAAGAGAAAATTCCATAATGAATCAAAAGAACCCTGAGACAGTTAACTCCAAAAATATAAGATTTCAATACAGGGAAGAATAATGTAATTCAAATATTGTATATAATTCAATGTAGGCATTAAAAGTTTAGGACTCATAGAAGGGAGGAAATGTCATTAATTGAAGTTGAATTTTACTTTGAATGATGTGGTTCATTGTATCTTGAAATACATACTATCACACAAGAAAGAAACCCATGAAAATCAATTTGGGAAAGAGCTTTTAAGAGGATGTTTTATGTTTTTAAACAGTTATGGTTGATGCCATTTTTGGTTAAGGTAAAAACATTTTACATACTCTTGGTTATAGCAAATTTCCTCATTCAATTTTATATATGTAGTATAGATTTTCTAGCATCTATGGAAATATGTAATAAGTTGTTCTTTTTTTGTACTATTATAGCCAACAGTTCATAAATTGATTTTATATCCACATGCAAATAGCCCAAGCTTCCCAAAATTAGGCATAAATATAATTGTACACTGAGCCAAACATAACTAACTTAGGTAAATAAAAGCATATATTAATAAAGAGGGCAAAAATCATGAATATTCATTTTAAACAGATTTTTTTCTACACTAAACAAATTTGTTATTTAAAAAATAAATATATTAATAGCAAAACAGCCAATTTTTCCCTGCAGCAAAAAGCAAATTTAGATATAATCATTTAATATTGAGAATGATCTTTGACATTACTAATGCCCTTGTCATTACTGACAAATGACATTTATATAAACTTCCCAAAGGAAGTTAAAATGCAGGGTTTTTAAAAATAGATTCAGAAGATATATGTGCAGTTTTTTTACATGGATATATTATGTAATGCTGAGGTTTGCACTTCTATTGAACCCCTCACCCAAATAATGAACTTAGTATGAAATAAGCATTTTTCAACCCTTACTCCCTGTGCTTCCTCACTGCTTTTGGATTCCTTTGTGTCTATTGTTTCCACATTTATGTCTATTTGTAACTATTGTTTGAATCCCACTTAGAAGTTAGAAGAGGAGGTATTTGGTTTTTTGTTTCTGCATTAATTTGCTTAGGATAATGGCCTGCAATTATATCCATGTTGCTGCAAGGACCAGATTTAATTCCTTTTCATGGCTACATAGCATTTTATGCTGTATATATTCCACATTTTCTCTATCTAATCCACTGTTGATGGGCACCTACGTTGATATCATGTCTTTGCTATTGCAAATAGTCCTGTGATGAACATACCAGTGCATGTGTCTTTTTGGTAGAATGATTTCTTTTCCATATGTTTTTTGGTTACTTGGATGTCTTCTGTGAGAAGTATCTTTTCATTTCCTTCGCACACTTTTTAATGTGGTTATTTGCATTTTTTTTTTGAATTATTTAATTTCCTTATAGATTGTTGGTATTAGTCCTTTGTCAGATGTATAGTTTGCAAATATTTTTCCCATTTTGTAAGTTGTCTGTTTACATTGTTGATATTTCTTTCACTGTGCAGAAGCTCTTAAGTTTAATTAAGCCCACATTGTCAAATTTTGGTTTGTTGCATTTGTTTTTTGAGGTCTTAGCCATAAATTATTTGCAGAGGCCAATGTCCAGGAGACTTTTTCTTAGGTTTTCTTCTAAGATTCTTATAGTTTGAGGTCTTATGTTTAAAAGTTTAATCTATCTTGAGGTAATTATTGTATATAGTGAAATATAGCCATCCAGTTTTATTCTTCTGTGTATGGCTAGCCAGCTATCCCAGCAGCATTTATTAAATAGGCTAGCCTTTCCTAATTTATTCTTTTTGTCAACTTTGTAGAAGATCAGTTGGTTGTAGACATGTGGCTTTATTTCTGGGTTTTCTATTCTGTTCCATTTGTCTATGTGTCTATTTTTGTACCAGTACCATACTATTTTGGTAATAGCCTTATAGTATAGTTTGAAGACAAGTAATGTGATGCCTCTGACTTTGTCTTTTTACCTAGGATTGCTTTGAATATTCAGACACTATTTTGATTCCATATGAATTT
Organism: Pan troglodytes; assembly: GCF_028858775.2. Taxonomy (NCBI): domain Eukaryota; kingdom Metazoa; phylum Chordata; class Mammalia; order Primates; family Hominidae; genus Pan; species Pan troglodytes. Next base: position 68,608,972 of record NC_072406.2, read on the forward strand.
AGAATTGATTTTTTTCATCATTTTAAACATGACATTGGTAATTTGATAGGAATGGCTCAAATTTGTAGGTTGCTTTGGGGAATATGGACATTTTATCTGTATTAATTCTTCAAATTAATGACCATAGAATGTTTTTCTGTTTGTGTATGACACCTATCATTTCTTTCATCAGCTTTTTGTAATTCTTTTTCTAGAGACATTTTACCTCCCTAGTTAGATGTATTCCTAGTTTTTTTTTTGAATGGCTATTGTAAATTGCATTGTGATTTTTATTTGGTTTTCTTCTTGAACATTACTGGTGTATGGAAATGCTACTGATTTCTGTACATTAATTTTGTATCGAAGTCATTTATTAAACCTATGTGTCTTTTGGAGGGATCTTTAGGGTTTTCACAGTATAAAACCATATAATCAGTGAGCAGAGATAATTTCACTTCTGCTTTTTTTTTAAATTTAAATTTGGGTGCCTTTTATCTATTTCTCTTGTCTGATTGCTCTAAGAGTTCCAATACTATGTTGAATAGGAGTAGTGAGAGTGGATACCTTCATCTGATTACAGTTCTTAGGGAGAATGCTTCCAATGCTTTTCTATTGAGTGTGATGTTGGATGTGGGTTTGTGATAGATGGTTTTTATTATTTTGAGAGATGTGCCTTTGATACGTAGTTGTTGAGGGTTTTTATCATAGAACAATGTTGGATTTTCTTGAAAGCTTTTTCGGCATCTATTAAAATGTTCATATGGTTTTTGTTTTTATTCTCTTTGTATGGTTAATAATATTTACTGATTTGCATATATTGAACTATCCTTGCATCTCAAGAGTAAAGCTCATTTTATTGTGACAAATTATCTTTTTGATGTGCTATTAGATTAGGTTTGCTAGTATTTAGGTAAACATTTTCCATCTATGTTCATTAGAAATATTTGCCTGTAGTTGTCTTTGTTTGTGGTATACTTGCCAGTTTTGGTATTAGGATGATACTGACTTTGTGGTATGAGTCAAGGAGGAGTCCCTCCTCCTTACTTTTTTGCATAGTGTAGGTATCTATTAATACTTTTGTTGGGGGCCTCAGAAAGCTTACAATCGTGACAGAACGTTATGGGGAGCCAACATGTCACATGGTGAGAGAGGGACCATGGTGAGTGCAGGTTCCAGGTTCTTTTAAACAAACAGCTGTCATGTGAACTACCAGAGTGAGAATTCACTCATTCCTATAGGGATGGCACCAAGCCATTCAAAAGGAATCCATTCCACTAACCCAAATACCTCCCACTAGGCCCACTTCCAATATTGAAGGTCACATTTCAACTTGAGATTTGGAGGGGACACACATCCAAACTATATCATGGGTTAAGAGAAAAAAGGATGGTTAATGAGGAGTGATTGCAAAGGACTGGAGAAGGTAAAAGGTAAGGAAATGAAAGCAGCTTTGAAGAAAGTTGCATGAATGTGAACTACTAAGGTTATTGCTTTTATATATGGCTCAACCAGTATTGCCTAGCAAGAGGTTAAGTCTTTATAGGAGTTGAACAGGGCCAGGTACATAGAGTAAGAACTTTGTTGTCCATATTACACTTGTCCATATTACATCCGAAAATCCAGAATTTTTGGCAGCCAGTGAATTTTCAGTTTATATATTCTACCTGAGGGTATATATAATATATATATTCTGAATATATATATTCTACTTGAGGGGATATGTAATAACTTTGCTTGAATTACACATGCCACAAGAGCATTTTTGGAAGAGATCTTTTTCCTCATAACTCAAATTCTATATAAGTATGTCTAAAAATTATGATTTCTGAAACTAAATAAATGGTTTTTGAGTTGTCCAGAGGTTTGAAATAGTGAACACTTCTCTCTATTTTGATTTTTGCAAAATTGCTTTCTGCTCAAACAAAATGTTTTGCTAGAATAGACAAGTTGCAGAAATGATATTGTAACAAAGACAAACCCCCATTGATTCAGTAAATCTGTTCTACATAAAAGTTTGTGAAATTATTTATGCATTTGTGGTGAGGAATATTATGACATAAATGGTCCCTAGCATGTATGGAATGTTTTCTTTATGTGTGCCAGGGACTTTATGCTATCATCTGATTTCTGGTATTTTCCAGGCACTCTCATACATTAACACAAAGAAACTGAAATAAATGTTCTCTTCGCAAATTCTTAGATTTTACATCCAGTATTTCAGCAGCTCCATTCTTGGTAAAGGAAAAAACTATCTTAGACAAGGTCAATCCTCATATAATTTTAATCAAATAACTAAGGAAATAGAATATCTGACTAAAGAACTATATGCCAAGCTTCAATGAAACAATACCACATGTAGAACTCTGAAGAACGGACTTGTAAATACTTTATTCAACAGAACTGTTCACAATATGTTTCTTTATGTACGTGAATGAACATGTAAGACCTTTCTTATATAAACTTAATAAAACTGCAGACTGCTACCAGAGCATTTAATCATGGGCAAAAGCTGTACTTACACTAAATATTTCAAAACTCATAGCTGCGCAGAATTTAGTTACCAGTGTTGAAATAACACTCCACATCGATTACCCACCACTCCAGTTTATCTGAACTAACAGATATCCAGGACATGGAACTTTCAGTGTTAAAACCAGGAAGGTCTTGGATGAGTTGGAACAAGTTGGTCATCCTGCTGATATAATATATAAGTCACATGTCTCTTATGGAAATAGCTCCAAAATATTGCCTATAATTGTATTGAGAAACACTGTTTATGCTTTTTTTTGGTCTTTGTAAGCTATTTTATATACTAAGCCTGAGCTACCTGATGATGTAAATAATTTGTTGTAAATATGCTCCAATACATATTGCTCCAAGAACAATGAATTTTCGGTATTCCAAGTCATTCATCAGATTAGAATAGTCATAACATTTTTCCCCCCAAATAGAGTGAATTTTCTGCCACAAAATTATGAATTTCATTCCTTATAATTCCACTCAGAATGGAGTAAGAATGAGTTATTTGCAGAAATATACTAGAAACAGTTATGTATTTTATATTGAAATCAGAATCAAAAATTGATAGCTATAGCGACCTTTTATAGCAACCCCAATGCAATTACTACAGAAACTTCCCTCACCCTTGACATTTTGAGTGCTATATTTTTTCCTCCATTAATATTGAATAAAACCTCAAATTTAAATAGAAATTTTTTTGTGCCATGTCTTGTGCTATGTATAGGTTAAGAAGTGATATCACTTCTTAACCTATACATAGCATTTACAGATCCCTTGCACACCTTATTAGAATGTACACAATTTTGTGCTTGGCACTTAGTAAATTGTCTAATAGATAGGAAGCCCCCAATACATAGCTGTACATAAAATGAATGGTTTCCAAATGAAACAAAGTATTTGCGTCATCTGTCAAGAGCTTACAATTCCCCCAGGGAACCAAATGATCTACGAAAACTGTATTTTCCTCAACCTCAGCATTATTTACATTTCAGGTGAGGTAAGTATTTGTTATGGTTGGCTGTCCAGTGCATACTACAATATTTAGCAACATCCTTGATATCTACTCATTAGATGCCAGTAGCCGCTGCTCTCTCACCCTGTTCTGAGAGCCTAAAATATCTCCAGACATTTGCCAAATGTCTCATTTGTAAAATCACTGCAGGTTGAGAACAGGAGGTATAAAAATTAAATCACAAAACCTGAGATAATAAAGTTAGACTAAGAAGAGTTGTGCTCCAGCCAAGGACTGTGGCTCACGCCTGTAATACCAGGACTTTGGGAGGCTAAGGGAGAAGGAGCACTTGAGCCCAGGAGTTCAGGACCAACATAGTAAGACCTCATCTCTACAAAAAATTTAAAAATATTAACCAGGTGTGGTGGTACATGCCTGTAGTCCAGCTACCCAGGAAGATGAGGTGGGAGGAAGGCTTGAGCACAGGAGGTCGAGGCTGCATCTGATTTGAGCTCTTCAATGACCTTTGGGAAGCAGTAAGTGGAGAAAGAGATTAATCCATTTGTGGAGTCTGGAAAGAAATATTTCAAAACTAGAGGTAATAAACAATTTAGTTCAAATATCTTCCAAGGCTAGGCAGAGGAATAATTTAGGTAAAACATCACAGCATCTGTGGGGCCAAATTCTAAATTTATTTTGGAAAGGCAATATTTGAAAATGTCAAAATTATTCTTAAACCACTTTAGAAAATTAGTACTCTATAGACCAATACTCTATACCATCTATTAATAAATCTAACACAGCCAGTGTATTTTCTCTCTCCAGCATTCATACAGTTTAATATTTCTACATGACATTTAATGTGATCTTAAGAGGTATGCTGGATTTAAAAGTTAGAGTTACACTCTAGGGCATAAATGCTTTGAGTGGAAGAGTGAGTAGAAATACTCATGCTATTTAAAGTGTTTTCATTTTTTAATTTTATTCTTTTTTTTGTTTATGGTTGATGACAGTTTTATTTGGAGACATAATTTAAATACACCTTTTATGTCACTTTTAGGCATGAGATAAGAGAGTTGAAGAAAAGGCTATAATCTGGACAAAGGAAAACTATCGAAGCTATGAGTGCAAAGTAGAATCTGAAGGAATTCCCAAAAGTTGGGAAGGTGCTGCAGGCTGTTGTTTAATGCACTTGTGGGTTTAGCTAATATAAGAATGGAAATATTGAGTTTCCAGATTCATTCAGAACAGTAATGATATAAGGTAAGTAGATAATTTGAGGGGGGGAAATAGTTGTTTGAGCTGGAGAGCTTGCTGAAATTCTTTTGAATGGCTTTAGAAGGAACTTATATTTAGGTTATAAAGAATACATTTGTTATATTTAGGTTATAAAGAATACATTTGAGTAAAACTATAAGCAAAAATAAGAATAAGAATGACAGGGCAACTTCCATGCAGGAGATACCATGTTGTTTATTTGGGGAAATCTATGAGTTCTGGAAGGTAGTTTAAAAGAAAAACTTTGGACTGGACACATATGAAAAATGTTAAGACATTTTATTTGAACTATTCCTATAGGGGAAACAGAGTTCAGTATAGAACTCTGAGATCAGTTCCAAACACAGCAAACACAGCTAGGGATTGATAATTAATGGAGTGAAGGGGTCTCTGGATAGAAAATTATGAAGAGGGACTTGATTACACATCAAGTGTAGGGAGTTATTTACTAAACTCTCTTAACAGAATTCTTGCTAAAGGCAGGCCAAAGACTGAAGTATCAAAGGTGGAGATGAGGAACTTGATCAGAAATCAAGGGTGGAAAGATTCTGGATAAAGATTGTTAAAAACTGGGCTCAGCAGGCCAAGAATAAGTAGCAGGCCAAGGTCAAGGCCTAGAGAAAAACGAGTTCAGGGGAGCTTGTCTAAATTTTGGTCAAGAAGAGAGTTCACATCAGTAGGATGGGACCTGATTACAGAGCTTTTTCAGTTGGGAAGCTGTTTCAACTGTGCAACTACAGAAAAGTATGTCATTCTTTATTCTGCTGGATATTTTTGTTCTTGGATACCATTCTGAAAATTACACTTTCTCAATTATTTTGTTTATTTTTATCCATTTTACTAGTAATCTCTATTTTTACACCTGACCTATGGCCTAGTGAAATACTGCATTTTATTCTTCTTAAAAATGCCTTGCTTCTGATATCCAAGCTACTCAACTCATTAACACCCACATTCTTACATCACAATCAGATTGAAGGTTTGACTCTGCAAACAATGGGAGTAAGAATGAATATAAGAAGAAATTACGAGCAGTGATACGCCACTACCACCACTACCGATTCTGAGCAATTATTAACATGAATTAATTACATGCATATCAACATATTGTGTGCTTTTTAGCTAAACTAAAAAAAAAAAGTTTTCATGTTAAATTTATATGAATTCCTATTGCATAAAATTTAGAAATCTTGGTCCACATTCCTAAAGCAGCACAATGGAAATAAGGCAGACGTTGACACTAGTAGATCTGAATTAATATTTTATTTAACAGAAATCTTTACCCTTCAGGATGCTGCACTACAAAAAGATAGAAATATTGAGCCTGAAAAAAAATTCAAAAATTTAAAAATATTTTTGCCAAGAAGGAAATATATCATCTTTTGTTGTTGCCCAATTAACACACACACACACACACACACACACACACGAAATATTTCATCTTTTTTGTTGCCCAATTAACATATACATATATATATAATAATATGTAATTCAGAAAATTCAGGTATACATTTTTAAATTTGAAGTTATTCATCCTCCCAGAATCACTTCCTCAAGATGTATCCTAGAAATATTTAAATTTACATCCTTGGAGAATTTCAATGCTTATATAGTCAATATAAATAGAAAAGAAAAACAAATAAATAAATCGGAAAGAAATATTCACATACGTCCAGTCGCAGTGGCTCATGACTGTAATCCCAGCACTTAGGGAGGCTGAGGCAGGCGGATCACCTGAGGTTGGGAGTTTGAGACTAGCCTGACCAACATGGAGAATCCTCATCTCTATTAAAAATACAAAAATTAGCCAGGCATGGTGGCGCATGTCTGTAATCCCAGCAATTTGGGAGGCTAAGGCAGGAGAATCACTTGAACCCGGGAGGTGGAGGTTGTCATGAGCCAAGATCGCTCCATTGCACTCCAGCATGGGCAAAAAGAACAAAACTCCATCTCAAAAAAAAAAAAATTCACATACTACTCTGTAATTTGTTTCTATTTAACAATAACTTTTCTCTGTAATATGTAAAAATCAACTTTATTTTTAATTATTAAAATTATTTTATTAATATAGTATAATTTACATATTTAGGGTCTATAAATGTACATTTTTTTCAATTTTAACTTTAGTTCCAATGCTTTAATGAATGTGCTACTACATAAACATTTGCACATTTGCACACATGCCCTAGAAGTGGAATTCTTACATCAAAGAAATGAAGATCTAAAACATTGATATACACTTTCAAATTTCATTAAAAATATTATTTATTTTACAGTCCCTCAGAGAATAAAATGTCACTTTTCCAAAATTTTTGCCAGCACACACTATCACTCCTTTAGATCTTTGAAAATATGATAGCCAAATACATATGTATTGTATTAGTCAATTCTAATACTGCTGTAACAAAATACTCAAGACTGGGTAATATATAAAGGAAGGAGGTTTAATTGACTAACAGTTCTACTTGGCTGGGGAGGCCTCAGGAAACTTATAATCATGGCAGAAGGCCAAGAGGAAGCAAGGACCTTCTTCACATCATGGCAAGAGAGAGAAGAGCCAGCAAAGGAGGAACTTGTCAAACAGTTCTAAAACCTTCAGATCTTGTGAGAACTCACTCACTATCATGAGAACAAGATGGGAGAAACTGCCCCCATTATCCAATTACCTTCCACCAGGTTCCTCCCTCAACACCTGGGGATTACAGTTCAAGATGAGATTTGGTAGGGGACACAGAGCATAACCATGTCATGTATATATACAGTTTCATATTTATAGTTGAGTAATAAATATTATATCTAAAAACGAGAGAGCATATATCTTGCTGGTATTACAAATTAAAAAATAAAATATTTACAGAATATAGGTGAGAAGACATGATCAAATGTGATGACATCTATCTTCCTTAAAATATTGGGTGTATACCATTCTCTTTCCTGAATTTAACAATGGCTTCTGGATGCATAGTGTATGCTGTAGTACAGAGAAGAGAATAAAATAAAATAAAACTATATTTTTATTGATAACCTCTATAAACAAAGCCATTAGAGGCTTTCCAAGATGAATGTCCCTCACAGAATTATACTCCACTCAGAATAAATTTGTGATAAGTACTCATTACATTTTAAACATTAAACCACTATGTTGGAAAACTTGTTGACAAACTGTTTAATTTTCACCAAGTGACCTAACCTCTCTGGAAAGTGAATTCTCTCAACTGTAAAAGAAGGCTATTGAATAGATGACAAAAAATTCCTTCTAGCAGAAAAATTATATTATCTAAAGTGTACTTTTCCTGCAGTATATCCAAAAAAAGTTAGCATAATATTTCTAGATTTAGCAACTATGTAAGAACACTAATATAAAATATTAATAGAGGATATTAAGAATACAAAGTCACATGATTTATAGTATGGCTATTAAAGTCCCACAGTGTCTACTGAGAGTCATTTTTAAGTTTTTCTTTGCTTTTACAAAGCATAGATGTATTAATTTTGCAATCATGTATTAATTTCTGCAAAACTACTCCTGAACAAAAGATTGAATAATTTAACATCTTATACCACAGTGAAAATGAATAAACTATGAATATATGCATCTTAGATGAGTAAGAAAAATAATTGTAGATATATATAAAATTCCCAGATGGTTAAGTAATATACAGTATATTTTGTAAAGCTAAAAACTTAATATAATATAAATAATTATTTGTAATATGGTTAGAAAAGTAACCAGAAAATTTTAATTATAAAACTCTAGAAATTCCTACTAATTTATGTGAAACAAAGGAATGAAATAAATGAGAAGCAAAGATAGATGCAATACTATTAATGAAAATTCATTCTTCAGTAAAAACTTTTTTCTATGGAGATTTATTGTTATATTTTAAAAGATAAAGCTATGTTTAGAGTCTTTTGGAGATATCAACAATTTTCTGTTAAAAAGGAAATAATTGGAAACCAACAACACTAAGAAACACATAAAAATACCATTTTCAGTATATATTTTTCTAATTTTAAATAATTCTGCCAAGATATATGTAAGATCAATGTGAAAAAATACATAAAGGTAAGAAATGTATAAATATTTATTGATAAACTTTAAAAAGGAAATAATGACTAGGCTTTATATTTTAAGAGTATATTATTGCAGACATGCCAATTATACCCTATGTGTTGTAAAGATTAAGTCAAATTCTAAAATCGGGTTTATTTTTTGTAAACAAAAGACAATCTCATTCTAACATTTACATGGAAGAATAAATGAGGCAAGTAATATACAAGAAATCCTACACAAAAAATAGAGAGAGGCACATGCCCTGCTAGATAAATTATATTATTATTCAATTATATATATACATAACTTATTATTCACTTATAATAAAACTGTAATACTTATTTTGTATATAAAATGTCAAATACTGCTATGATTTAAATGCTTTTTATCTCTTAAACTCATGTTGAAATGTAAGGAGGCCTTTAACAGGTGATTAGGCCATGAAGACTCTGCCCTCATGAACAGACTAATGCCTTTATCATGGGAGTGTGTCCATTATTAAAGAACAAGTTTGGGCCTCTTTTGCTCTCTCTACCCGATTCTTTCCCTTTCATCTTCCTCCATGATATGATGCAGCAAGATGGCCCTCACCAGATGCCAATCCCTCAGTCTTGGACTTCTCAGATAGCGGAACTACGATAAATAAATTTCTACTGTTTATAAACTACCCAGTCTTGGGTATTCTTTTATAGCAGCACAAAACAGACTAAGACATACATACATGTGCACACACACACACAAACATAAACATACACACACAATTATACAATTCTGTTGCTCACTAAGTCATGAACAACACATTTTATTAATCATGTAGACAAATATAATACAAAGTGAAAATCTAACATAAGCATATAATTTGCTATATAACAAAGTTATATTTGTAAGAGTATCAATGGCAGAGCAGTTAGGAAACAAGAGGCCATTCAAAAAGCACATATTGGAGAAACCATTGACTATAAAATAGAAGTAAAGAAAATCAAATCTCTATTTTACGCACTACCCAGATACCAATTCTGAAATGACAGATATGTTGGAATTATCAAAGGCATCAAAACAGCTATTAAAACCAAGTTCCATGAAGTAACAGCAAACATTCTTGAATTAACTGGGGAGCTAAAAGTTAGTCAAAAAACAGAAGCTAGGAAAAAAAAGCTAAATGCTTTAAAACTGAAAATAAAATAACCCAGAAACAAAACAAACAAAACTAGTCACTGATTGGGCTCAGTAGCAGAATAGAGTCAACAGAGAAAAGAATCGGTAATGTTAAAATCTGTAGAAATTTGTTTAACCTGAGAAATAATCAGCAAAGACTATGAAATAAATCGAACTTCTAAGGTTTTGACACAATGTTATTATTAGATTCCTTGAAAAAAGAAGGCAAAAGTATTAATACGCAAACAGTATTTAAACAATGACTGAAAACCTCCCAAATTTGGTGAAAAACATATATTTTAAAATGAAAAACTTTAGCAAACTTCAAACAGGATAGACTCAAAGAGAACCATGGAAAAGTGCATCATAATCAAATCACAGAACACCAAAAATAAAGACAAATACCTTGAAAACTAAAAGACAAAAGCACATTACATATAGGTAAACAACTATTCAAAAATCTTGAGGATTCTCATCAGAAACCATGGAGGCCAACAGGCAGTTGAAAGATATTTCAAAGGACTGAAAGAAAAGGACTGTCAAGACAGAATTCCATATCTAGTAAAAATATCCTTCAGAAATAAATGAAAAAGTGCATTCTCATATGAAAAAAGAGTAAGAAAGTTGCCAGTATAACTGCTCTGAAATAAATGTAAAGGCAGATCTTCAGCTAGAAGGGAAATATAACAGAGACAAATGTGAGCCCCCCAAAATAAAGAAAAAGCAACAGAAATTGTACATTTCTGGGTTAATTTAATATGCTTATTTTCTCTTGTTAAATTCTGGGTTAATATAATATGCTTATTTTCTCTTGTTAAAATGTGCTTATTTTCTCTTGTTAAAATCTTGTTAAATTACAGTAATACTGACTGTAAATAAACTTTGAAAAGTTATATATGCATATTATAAACACAGTGTAACCACAATTTACAAAGAAATGCAGATTTACCACATCCAATAGATAAAATGAAATACTAAAAAAGTAATCCAATAATAAAACAGAAGGCAGAAAAGATAATTCAGAGAAATAAAAATAGAGAAGGGGGGAGACACAAAACAGACCATAAAATTGTAGACCCAGAGAAGAGTAATTTTGTTCATTTCGTGTTTGTTTGTTTGTTTTGTTTTTCATTTTCTAAGCCAGTTTGCACTCACATCTGCCAATAAAACTTAATCATTTTCAGTTTCTGGGACCTGGCCAAAACAGTTCAGAAGCACTCAATCAGCCTGAGTTTATGACAGCACTTGAGTAGAGCTGGGTTAAATTTGTACTGTAATCCTCCAACTCCATGAAATGTATCAAAAAGTGAGTTACAACATGTTTGTTTAGGGTTGAGTCAGGCTTACTTTTTTCTGGAAAGTCATTCTGTTTCACAGCCTACACTGAAATCCCTCCATTTATACACCAATGCAAATCGCTAAGTGTGTATCATTGAATATAATTTACAACAGTACTCAGATTTGCAAACTTTTTCTCGTAGTCGTTCACCACAGTCCATGGCATTATAGGTTAAGAGAGGATATGGGTCAGACTGCCTGGGAATATACTAATTATGTGACCTGAGGCAAATAGTTAAATTCTCAAAGCTTCAATTCTCTCATTTCCAAAGTGGAGCAAAGAATAACTTCTATCTGATTTCTTGATAAAAGGATGACATAGGTAATACATTTAAAATGATCGGCAGACTGACTGGAACATAGTGAGTGTTCAGTAAATGTTATTCATAAGTTTTATGACAAAGAAACTCAGGAGGAGTGAGTCTAAGACACACACCTAGACAAAAATGGAATTGTTTCTAACTCAGATTTTCTTAGGTTTAATCATAGTTATTTTATCTTTTTCTGCTTAATCCTCATACTTAGTCATTATTTGTGCTCTCACAATTTTCAGGTACTGAATAATCACATAGTTTAGACCACCAACTGCAAAACTGTATTGATGGTGCCAAAAATCTCAGCTCCACACATATCAGTTGTGCACTGTTGGGTAAATTACTTAAAGTCATGCTTCCTAGGTTGCTTTGTCTAAAAAATGTAGATCATGTTAACTACGCTTTTATGAGAATTGAGAGTGTGTGTGTGTGTGTGTGTGCGCATGCGTGGATGCGTGTGTGTGCATATAGTTTAGAATAGTACCTAGCACTTTGAATAATTTAAAAAAGGGAACTATTTTATTATTATTATTTATCTTTTATTTTAGATTTGTGGCCAGTGTTTGCAACTATGTAACATATTCACTGAAAGCAGAAATTATATCTTATACTTTTCATTACTCCCTCATTCCCTTAATACTGGTGATTAAAATCATTTAATCACTAAATATTTATTGATCTGCATCAAGAACTTGATTCACTGGTTACTGAATAGTTCATTACACATAAGGACAATAGATCTCAAAATATTTATTTTTACTTCTTAACCCTAAGGAAATCATAGGATGGTCTTAAAATCATTTCCTAGATCTATATCTGTGTCATATTCGCCCTTAAATCAATATTCTACTTCTTTGAATTCCAACATTAAAACTTTGTCCCAGTGCTATTTCACAATTCCCTTTTCAGTCTTCTTCAGACTCTCATTCCCTGAAATTACATTACCTCAATTCTGTAAAATTAAGTAATACATTCCTCTAAAATTTTATAGTTTTTTATTAACAGTGAGGAAAGCTTAGGAATAAAAGAAATGCCTTTCTTGAGAATTTAGAGAATAGAGAATAGTAAGTTTAAATAAATAAATGTCCTTCTAATTTCACATACATATATACATATACACACATGCACATACATACACACAGGAAAGATTTTTCTATAAGAAATTAAACTATAGTCAATTTTTTTCTGCAAGAAACAGCTCCTTTGAGAGCTCTTAGTAGTGAAGCTGGTAAAGTGGAAGAACTAAATTTATATCTCACAACAGAGACTGGATGTTGTTAAAGCCCAGAATGAATTATTTGCTCCTGGCAGCTATTTCTTACAGGTGGAATCAGAGCTTCTCAAAGCTTAACAAGAAACCTTCCAAAAGTAGTGAACTTGGGCAAGTTCATATGCTACGACTCCAGAGGAAAACATAGAGAAATATTGAAAGGAAAGCCTTAAGCTGTAAAATCACCTGCCAGAGCAAAAATCCTGTTCTATCATTGCAGATAGAAAAGCAAAGCAAGCTCATCTTTCCCCCAGTTTACGATTGCATTCACTTGGAGAAAGCAAGGGAATATAGGGGCTTAGAGAATTAGAGTATGGGTCTTATTAAAATAACATGTAGGTGGAAGAAAATGTCTTTACCTTGAAAAATGCAGTGATCACAACCTAAGAAAACATTAAGTATCTATTTTCCTTGGGGGAAGAGAACCACGTGCTTATAAAAAGGTGGCTTGACACTTGAGAGGAAAAAAATAAAGACTAACAACCTAGGCAACAATTCTATCAAACACTTATAAGACAAATATGTCTAATTTTTGCTGTAACTCTCAAAGACACACAAATTACTTTTACATGCTCTGTGACAATAATTAAAGCCAAAACATCTAAATAAGGAGGGATAGGTTAGTCAATAAATAGCAAGCCAAATCTTAATATAAGGCAAACAGTGAAGAACATATGTAGGGAAACACAAGTCTGTAAAGTTAGGGACTTTCGTTTTTCCACATAAGTTTTCTGACACTGTCCAGTGCTATAGAATTAGATCATACATATATATATATATATATAGTCTTTTTCTCAAAAATAATGGAGACAATTATCTTTCTTCTCACCTTGCCCTAACTGGACAGCACTATTTCCCCTTTCTGTAAATCTATCACTAGCATTATGAGCTATTACTTTATCTTTCTGAAACATGGCATATGCAATCTAAAAATCTCACAGAAAGGTCAGTGAAATGAAAAAAATATGTGTTTTGTTAAAAATCCCTTGGACTAGCATCTTAAGTTAAAATTAAGGATTTTTGTTGTTTCTGTTCCTCATAGAAGTACATCTCAACATATCCCCAATTCATGCTTCCACAAATATCATAGGCTGCAATATGAACTGTCAGTGAATTTGTTTGCTTTTTTCTTTCAATTTTTCTCCTTCCTTTTGACAGCTCACAAAGCTTTGCTATAGGTTGTCCCTTTATAAATTTTGCACCTGCATGGACAACTTCTTCTTCTTTATCATAACCACTGTTTGTCAACAATCAGAACTGCATAAACATGGTATTACTTTAGATGACTCTTGGTGTGTCTGACAAGAGTCAAACTACTTATTCTCTTATATTTTATCTCCTGTTCTGGAGGAATAAAAGAAAGTTTTCTCTCTCAATCAGTGTCAGTTTCTGCACTACATATTCACTGAATTTATTCTTTTTCCAGTATAACTTTTCCAAATTAAAACACAAATTTTATTTCACTCTATCTGCACTAGGCATAATATTATTTAATAAGTCTTCAATAATTTTCAGGCTTTAGTCTGATAACATGATACCTAAGTATGCTGGTCCTTTAAGTGATTCTAATTATTTACCATAATATATGCTTTAAAGCATGTCATCTCTTAAGAATTATTGAAAGATGTTTCCTAAAGAAAGCAGAAATGAGATAAAATAAAATGAGAAAATTATTACATGACCTTTATTTCTTGGCCAATTCATTCAATAAATATTTACTTATTGAGTCAATTATAACATATAGTATGTTAAAAATTTGCCATATAAATGTGAAGAAGTTATAATACAAACATCAATTAGCTGATGTTTTTATGGGGAGTAAGACATAAGAGGAAATATTTTCTAAGTAGAGGATGGAATGGGAATGGTAGCTATGAATGAAACTCCTTGTGAGTATTGGGTCTAGGAACACTTTCAGAAGATAAATAAAATGTTCACGCAGCAATAGAACAGCAAAACATCTCACACTCCACATCTCTGCAGTGGCTATGAGAATGGCAGCCCCGGTTCTTGGTGTGGCTTGCCACTGCTGCAGGGGGCAATACAGACCTTGGTCTCAAGGAACTTTGGTTGTGTTTTGACCTGTCTGGTAGCTCTTTGAGGAATCAGCTCAGGGACTTGCGTTTGTTGTTACAATCTGATTCTAAAGTTTATATGGAAAAGTAAAAGACTCGACGAGCCAACACAATACTGATGAGCAAGAACAAGGATGGAGGACTCATCTGATTTAAGGACTTACCATGAAGCCCAGACATGACCCACACAATATATAAAGAATATCTGACAATGAAGCAAAGGCAATTCAATAAAAATGAGTCTTTCGAACAATTGGTGCTAGAACAATTGAACCTCTGCCTGCAGAAAAATAAACCTAGACACAAGCCTTACACGTTTTGCAAAAATTAACTCAAAATGTATTGTAGATCTAAATGTAAGATGCAAAGCTATAACTTGTAAAAGAAAACATGGGAGGAAATTTATGTAACTGTGAGTTTAATTATATAGCACCAAAAGTGTGATTCATGAAAGAAAAAAATAGAAAGTAGACTTTATAAAATTTTTTAAAATTATACTTCGAAAAGACACTGTTAAGAGATTGAAAGACAAGCCACAGACTGAGAAAAAAGTGTTTTCTATACTTACATCTGGTAAAAGACTTGAATACAAAATATACACCTATTGAAACACACAATAAGAAAAAATGTTAATGGGCAAGAGATCTGACCTCAGCAATGAAGATTTTTGTATTGCAAATAGGGATATAAAAAATTAAGCTCAGGCCGGGCGCGGTGGCTCACGCCTGTAATCCCAGCACTTTGAGAGGCTGAGGCGGGCGGATCACGAGGTCAGGAGATCGAGACAATCCTGGCCAACATGGTGAAACCCCGTCTCTACTAAAAATACAAAAAATTAGCCGGGCGTGGTTGCGGGCTCCTGTAGTCCCAGCTACTCGGGAGGCTGCGCCTGGAGAACGGCGTGAACCCGGGAAGCGGAGCTTGCAGTGAGCCGAGATCGCGCCACTGCACTCCAGCCTGGGCGACAGAGCGAGACGACTCTGTCTCAAAAAAAAAAAAAAAAAAAAAAAAATTAGGCTCAACATCATCTATAATTAAGGAATCTCATGTCAAAACAATGTTACCACTATGCCTATTAGAATGAACATTTTAAAATTGACAATACCAATTACTAGCAAGAATGTGGACCAAAAGAAATTTCAATTAATTGCTGATGGCAATGCAAAATGGTACAGCCATTTTTGAAAACCATTTGTTAATGTCTTACAAAGCTAGACATAGTCTTCTCAGATAATCCAGCAATCACGCTCCATGATTTTTTTAAATTTTACTTTAAATTCTGAGATACATGTGCTGAATGCGTAGATTTGTTACAAAGGTATACATGTGCCACGTTGGTTTGCTGCACCTATCAACCCATCATCCAGGTTTTAAGCCCTGCATGCATTAGATATTTGTCCTAATGCTCTCCTTCTCCTTTCCCCCGGCCCCCGCCAGCCCCAGTGAGTGATGTTCCCCTCCCTGTGTCCATGTGTTCTCATAGTTCAACTCCCACTTGTGAGTGAGAACATGTGGTGTTTGGTTTTCTGTTCCTGTGCTAGTTTGCTGAGGATGATGGTTTCCAGCTTCATCCATGTCACTGCAAAGGATATGAACTCATTCTTTTTTATGGCTGCATGCTCCATGATTTTCACCAACTAATTTGAAAACTTACATTTACAACAAAAGCTGCATGTAAATACTTATAGCAGCTTTATTCATACGGGCAAATGAGGAAGCCAACAAGATTTCCTTCAATAAGTGAATGAATAAAAAAATTTATGATGCATCTGTAGAGCTGATATTATTAAGTGATAAAATGAAGGGAAATATGAATCCATAAAAGACATTTTTGAATTTTAAATGCATATTTCTATATGAAAAAGTCAGTTTGAAAGGGCTACATATTGGATAATTACAATGGTTTAACATACTGGAAAAGGCAAAACTGTAACAATGGACAAAAGGTGAATGGATGCCAGGATTTGTAATTTTTCTGTGAATCTCCAGCTATTCTAAAATAAAAATGTTATTTAAAAAATTAGAAGTTTTATATTATATCAAGAATTTTCTGTTAGGAATGGAAAAAAGTGCCCATGGTAATCAAGCCTGCCATTTTGTTTGAAGTTCATGGTTTCAATTCTTATCATTCAAGTGTTCAGCTTTTGGATTAAAAGACTCCTCAACTGTCCCAAGTAAAAATGTGGACATGGTTGATGGAAGTAAGATGTTAATAAAGTAGTCATTATTACCTTAGCCTTTAAGTCCACTTGAATAAATCAACTGAAAACTAGCTAAATTTTGGAAAGGGGAGATGAAAACTGACAGTAAAATATTCTGAGCAAACATATTATTGTAAGAAGAAAGGAATGCATATTGATTTAGATAAGGGAGTGTTATTTCAGAGAAAATGAGAGATATTAATATTTTCTTTTAACAGTGGGACTTCTGCAGGAAGAAAATATTTTTATAATTTGACTCAGTAAAAAGAAGATATAAAAAAAGAGGTACAGAATTGGCAAACTGGCATGTGTTCACAAATGATGAACCTTTCCTTGCATCTCATTTTACCTGGAGGTAGTTCTGATGGGATGTTAGATATATAAATGAGGTAATTCATATTATTAGAGATAAAATAATGGGAATATATAATGAAATGCACCTTTACATATATACTTTTATTCATTACAATTTTATTTTTTAAATAACCTTTGGAAGGGGTAAGAAATACAGGTAAAGATTAGTATTTATTGATATTTTAAGTATTTGTCTGAGTTATTCAAATTAGCATTAAAAGGAGAAAATGTTACATTGGTTATTGGAAGATAAAACCAAATTAAATTATATACTTGTGGCCTCAAGATTGAAATTAGCTAAACACATATTAGAACAAGGGTTCTTTTGGATAAAATGTCCTTTGCCCATATAAGTGATAATAGAATAAAATAAGTATCAGGGCAATTAACTAAACAGTAATCATTATTGACTGATCATATGTAAAATAAAAATGTCATCTTTTATCAAAAGTTTAGACAGGATTTTGGGAGGAAATTGTGAGAAACAAAAAATGTAATCCCAATAGGATGAACACAGCTTGTAAATAAAATATTGCTTTGAGTTTGTTTTCTTAAGATATTTTTGGATGTAATAAATAATAATAATAAACAGTGAGAACACTTGGACACAGGAAGGGGAAGATCACGCACCGGGGCCTGTTGTGGGGTAGGGAGAGGAGGGAGGGATAGCATTAGGAGATATACCTAATGTAAATGATGAGTTAATGGGTGCAGCACACCAACATGGCACATGTATACACATATAACAAACCTGCATGTTGTGCACATGTACCCTAGAACTTAAAGTATAATAAAAAATATATATATATAAAAGATATTTTTGGATGTAATAAAGATTTACTACTTACAATATAAAGAAAACAAAGTCTTTTGGGTCTTTGTTAGCACAATTATTCCTTTTGTCCATCTTATTATATGAAAAGGAATATGGTCTGAAAAAAATATAGACATTACTCAGTACTTGGTCTTTGTGAATTGTCAAAGCGTCAGAGCAAATATTGGAGAAGTTTTATTGCTTAAGTTCTTGTCTCTGCTTCTTGCTTTTGTCAAGAGGGTCAGGTCCCCTTCACAAGAAGGGTATAAGTATAGAGCAGGAGGTCAACAAGTGATAATTCTAGGTTTTAGTTTAAAGAACACAGAAGAAATCTTTCATGAGCTTAGGAAAATTGGAGAAGTATGCTTCAAGTAACTTGGGTTTCTGAAGCTCTTTTTTAGAAAATCAATAGCAATATCAGGCAGTACAACACTAAGAGAAATTTCTAAAGCATTTATGGAATTTTATATCTTTCAATAGAGAGCTTTGATTTTAAGTCTCTGTCCCTTTGAAGCAATGTATTGATTTTCTTCCCATTGTTCATGAGGTCACTTTATTTTTATAAAAACACTACTACAATTTGTCTATCAATTCAGAGGGAAAAAGATAAATATACAAATTATTGCCCAGAAAAACTTCACTCTGTAAAAATAAAAAGAATATAATCTACGTTTTCAGACTTTATGTCTACTCTGTATATTTGTGACTCATAAAGCATTGTGTGGTCTGGAAATCATTACTTTTATTGTTGTTTCAGGATCAATAGCAAGCAATACACACTAGTACAAGAAAAGAGAGTCTAGAAATTAAAGGCATGTTTCTTGCCCTAAGTTCTGCCCTTCTCTTCAGCTGAAGGCAATTTTGATGCAATAAATAATAATTCTTCATGTACAATTTAAATTGTTAATATATTTGTGACCCCCTATGTAAAAAAGAATTAACAAGCTCCTGGCCTAAATCACTCCTATTTTATAAACCCAGAACCACAGAATACATTTCTTTGGGACTTATTTATTCTTAGTCCCTCTTCCCAAGAACTAAGAAATGTTGACTAAGTTCTACCCTATGCCCTGTCTCACATTCCTGTTCTACTTTCTTACGACCAGTTTGAGACTGTAATATGTTTTCTACTAACTGGAAAATGGTAAGGACAGCCTTGCTTTTAACTTGACCATCCTGTTCTCTGGTGGTCTTTCACTAGCACCTTTAACTTTCTGCTGACATTGGTTATCTCTTAAAAGAGGTGCGGTGTGAAGATAAGGAAGGTCACATACACAATGACCACAGCTTCAAAATTAGTCTTGGCACTTAAAAGTTTTAATTTAGCCTAGAAGTGTCAGATGAGTTACATTTCTTCATATTGATTTTTTACTTTTACGTAGTGATTAAATCAGTTCAGTTTTGAAGGAGTAAATATTTTATGGAATTGTCCAATTTATATAGTTTATTAAAATAATGTTTCTACATTTGGGCATACATAAAGTTTTTAGATGTTCTTATTAATTTGAAATATGAAAGTGAAGGCATATTTTAAGGCATATTTTAATTTTAAGTGGTACAATGTTTTCAAATGACAAAAGGATAAAGAGAAAAAATGTTCATAAATATCTCAACTAGAAGTAATAATTTTAAATGATAGATTTTGTTGGCATATTTATTTGTTTAGATGACACAAATCTGGAAAACATTGAATATATATTTTTGTAAATGGCTATTTTCACTTAACAATCTATTGTATTACATGTCAGTAAAACAGTTTCTGAATCTTACTTTAATTACAATTTTAAATTTATATGGATATTACATAATTTCTGTAACTCATATATTTCTAGGCACTTAGTTCATTGTCAAGTTTCCACTTTAAATAATAATGCTGCAATATATTTAGTTTACATAAAAGGTACCCAACTTCTCTGATTATTTTGATATTATTATGGACAAAATTATGTTTTCCAAAATTCATATATTAAAGAAGAAACCAGAACTTCTGATACTTTGAGACTGTACTAGCCTCAAGAAACATGAGAAAATAAATGTTTAGATTTTAAGCCATTCATTCTGTGGTATTTTGTTATGGTACCCCTAGGAAATTAATACAGGTGCATTTCCAGAAATATACTCACCGCATCAGCGCTTAGGAACTCTGAAATTTTGAATTCACATTCACATTTTGCTCTCCATAAGAAGCATGAAAGTTCCTGCCTTATTATGCCCTCACAAACAGTAGTTAATAATGTGTTAAAAAGCAAAAATAGAGGGAAGGGAGGGAGGTAGTGATGAGGGAATAGAGGGCTAGAGAGAGGGAAGAGAAAAAAACAAAGGCATTGCTTTAAAAACAGAGTTTAACAATGAATAGAGACAGAAAGCAGTTTGGCATGAATTCTATTTTTCATCTGATAAATTAATTCCATTTAATTTATTAAATAAATATATTTTATTAATAATATGGCCCAAAGCAATATTTTTTCTAATGTTGAAAACATGCAATAACTACTGGTTACTCATCAATAGAATATAGGGCAAGGATTTATGCAGATTTCAGTTCCTAATAATTACAAACTGCAGAATTTTTAGAGGACCTCAGAAAGGTAGTAAATATTATGTGACTTTTTAATATAAATTTTAGCAGGCAAACAAGCAATATTTTCCTGTTCAAGGATAACCAGTGGAAAATAAATATGTAAGAAAAGAATGCTTTGCTTTGTAGTGTACTCAATCATAAGCAGTACTTTCCCAACACTATGAGAATTTGATAAATTTTCACACCTACATTTTTGTGAAAAAAATCTGTGATCGAAGGCAATGAAGTAGTAGAGAATGGGGGGAATTAACTAGCCAAGAGTAGAACCTCTATGATAGAAGAAATTTTTTAAAATATAAACAAACTTTAAATTTTTGTAAAATAATTAATATTGCCATTTCTCATTTTCCTAAATGTCTCTCAAATGTCATTGGTTTTGCAATTTCAAACTAAACTTAGTAATTAAATTTTATGCTGACAATGTAATACAACTCCTAATTTTACAAAATCAACAATAGAGTAGACATATTTTAATGAGTCTTTGAATTTCAAAAGGCTTGCTTAGGGGAGGATCTCTTTATAGTCAAAAAATGATAAATGCTGTTAATCATTTATCATTTAATTTAATATTGTTAATTTAATATTGTGTTACACAAACTCATTTTCCTATGTGTTATGGGGATAACTAGAAGGTACTGCACTAATATTAACAATATGATAGTCCTGAGACATGTTAATGATATGATTTTGTTTTCTTCTTAGATGCAATAAGGCAATTAATTTTCATTTTTCAAGTGACTACTATGCCCAAGAGTAAGGATTGCATATATTTTTGTCACTTTCCAAAGTGAAATAAGATTTCCAATGAAAAATATTAATTTACACCATTATTGATTTAAATCACTGCATTTAGTTTTAATTATACATACCCTGAGGTTATAGATTTCATCACCTGTGTTGTCTTTAACTCAAAATATGCTTATGCTTATTCTTATGCTCAAAATATGCTTATGCTTACACTACATCTAGTAAATATTTTTACATGAAATATTTTTACATCATGGTGATACATGAAAAGGACCTCAAAACCAAATTAATTTTAGAAAATCCTAGACAAAAATAAGTTAACCATTTTTTTCTTGAAGAAATTCTCAGAACCACTATTTGTTAAATTTCATTGTAAATCCCCAAAGAAGGTATAGACACTTCAATATTTGCCAAAGGCCAGACTGATAATGTCAATAATTATAGGTTGGTGCAAAAGCAATTGCGGTTTTTGCTATTAAAAGTAGTGACAAAAACCGCAATTACTGTTGCACCAACTTAATATCAAATGAGATTTTGGTCCTAAGGCATTTAAAGCTGTGTTGTTCTATTTACATCGCCTAGAACATAGCTCTGAGTTCTATAGTTCTGTATTCACTCCCATTGTTATTATTGTGGTTTTGACCCTACTTACCTTATTGCTGCACTATTATGACAGTTCTGCAAACATTCTCCTCTACTGAAATAAATTATCCCCACAAACTATCTTTCTAAAATCAGATCTCATCAAGTAGGCTTTGAAATCTTGAACGAATATTCTCAGTTTAACATTTGACATCAGCGTAACATGCATCTATTATCTTTAGCAGTAGTATCTATACATACTCTACCCTTAACAGACCCTATATGTGGGCCCTTATGTTCATTAATGTTTCCCTAATGGCACAATAAACTTTCATACCTTTGTGATTTTGTTCAGAAACACAACTACCTCACTTGTATTCTCATATTTTAGGGATTAGTTGAAACGTAACTTAGTAATATCTTTAGTTTAATTTCTCCTTTTGAAGTAATTGATTTATCAAATGTGTTCTTCTAGTAGTTTATACTTTCATTTATCACATAAAGTACCACAGAGGTACATGTGTCTCTCTTAGTGCACTATAGCAGTATACCAGCCAGGAGACATATCACATATCAGGGAAAAGTGATATCTTCAAAAGACACCTAGTTCATGTGGTATATTTTTTAGTATGTTGCAAAAGCATATTCCTTATATCTAAATTCTAGTTTCACCTGCTATCATCTCCTATAATTTGATATGACATTGCTATCAATAGAAAGCAAACTTTGGCTGAGTAATTGTAGTAGAAAGATTTGGATTTAGAGTGAGGGGATGAAGAATAAATCAGAGTGAAGTTATGATCACACTAGTTGGTTTATTTATTAGATGCTTACTGATTGTTAGGCATCTTGCTAAGCACTCTATATACACTATCATGTTTATTTCATGATGTATTTCATGTTTATGAACGATAGAAAGGCAAGAGAGCAGTAATAAAAGAGGAAATAAAAAGGCATCTTATTTACATTTCAGAATGTTTCCCAATCCAGGTCCTACATTCACATAGCAATATGCATTTTGAACTTACTATGCTAAGAACTAGAAATGCAAAAATGAATAAGTACTATGTCCACTTTCATAGAGCATGCAAACTAGTGTTTAATTAATTGTTGTAAAAGATGTCCACAAAAATGCCATGAATGCCATGAATGACCATAGAATTCTGACTATTAGACTTGAATTGTGTCCTTCTCCAAAAATAAAAAATATACTGATATTCTAGACATCAGTACCTCACAGTGTAATCTTATTTGGAAGTAGGGTCATTGCAGATATAACTAGCTAAGTAAAAATGAGATATAACTGGAGTAGGGTGACTACTTACTGCAATACGTTTGATGCCCTAATAAGAAGATGAGAAGGAACACAGGGACACAGCACATAAAGGGACAACACCATGTGACAAAGGAGGCAGAAATTGAAGTTCTGAAGCTGCAAGCTAAGAAACAAAGGATCTCTAGCAAATCACCAGAGGCCAGAAAGAAATGAGAGAGTTCTCACCTATGGGTTTCAGAGAAACCATGACCCTGCTGATACCTTGATTTCAGGATTAAAGTATTTCCAGAACTGTGAGAAAATTTTAATAAATTTTTGTTTTTCTTTGTCATTCAATTTGGAGTATTTTATTACAGCATACCTAGAAAACTAATATGCTCACATAAAAATGACAATTTCCATATTTGAGCTAGCTTATGAAATATTACTAAAGCAGTAATGTTAGTTTTCTTTGAAAATAGACATTCTTGTCAGAAAACAGGTGGAGAGCAATTTGTGGAGCAAGTAACTGATTTGTTTGGCAGATTTTTGTTCATTTACAGATTTTTTTTCCTAACTTATATTTTAAGTTCAGGAGTACACGTGCAGGTTTGTTACATAGGCAAACTTGTGTCATGGGAGTTTGTTTTACAGATTATTTCATCACCTAGGTATTAAGCCTAGTATCCATTAGTTATTTTTTGTGATCCTCTCCGTCCTTCCACCCTCTGCCCTCTGATAGGACCCAGTGTGTTATTCCCCTCCATGTGTCCATGTGTTCTCATCATTTAGCTCCTACTTATAAGTGAGAACATGCAGCACTTGGTTTTCTGTTATTGTGTTAGCTTGCTAAGGGTAATGGCCTCCAGCCCCATCCATATCCCTGCAAAGGACATGATCTTGTTGTTTTTTTATGGTTGCCTTGCATTCCATTGTGTATATGTACCAGATTTTCTTTATCCAGTGTATCATTGATAGACATTTAGGTTAATTCTATGTCTTTGCTATTGTGAATAGTATGGCAACAAACATGTGTGTGCATTTGTCTTTACAATAGAATGATTTATATTCCTTTGGGCATATATCCAGTAATGAGATTGCTGGGTCGAATGGTATTTCTTGTTGTTGTTGTTGTTTGAGACAGAGTTTTGCTCTTGTTGCCCAGGCTGGAGTGCAATGGTGCAATCTCAACTCACCGCAACCTCTGCCTCCCAGGTTCAAGCGATTATCCTGCCTCCGCCTCCCAAAGTAGCTGAGATTACAGGCGCCTGCCACCATGCCCAGCTAATTTTTTTGTATTTTTAGTTGAGACAGGGTTTCACCATGTTGGCCAGGCTGGTCTTGAACTCCTGACCTCAGGTGATCCACCCACCTCGGCCTCCCAAAGTGCTTGGATTACAGGTGTGAGCCACGGTGCCTGGCCAGTATTTCTATCTTTAGGTCTTTGAGGAATCACCACACTGTCACACTGTCTTCCATAATGATTGAACTAATTTACACTCCCACCAACATAAGCATTCCTTTTTCTTCATAACCTCACCAGCATCTGTTATTTTTTGACTTTTTAATAATAGTCATTCTGACTGGTGTGAGATGGTATCTCATTATGGTTTTGATTTGCATTTCTCTAATGATCAGTGATGTTGAGCTTTTGTCATGTTATTGTCGACTGTCTTCTTTATTTTCTAGAAAGAGCAACTCCATTAAGGTATAATGTATAACAACTCCGTTACAACAGATAAGAGATCACATAGCATATGCCATAAAGAAAATTTGCTGTGTCTCTTGTTGTTTGTTCAATGATTTTTCAGGCAATCTAGCATTAACAATGAAATTATATTACAGTAATTGACTGTATAGATTTTCTTTCTCATCTTGTTACAATCTTAATGGTTATTGACATAGAGTATGTCCTTTAACTTCAACATTACACATCAACCAAAAATCAGCTTGGGCACTAAAAGGCATATTTAATTCCAAGGACTCAGCACCACGTATCAGCTCTGTCGGTAATTACAAAATGTTCTACTTATCAAAATACTCAACAATTGAGCAATGTAAGTCCTGTGTTATATATCTTTCCCCAAAATACCTACTTAGATCTCTACATCTTCAATTTCTTTGAAATGCTTACGTAAGTAGAGATTATTTTGTTCGAACTTTTATTGTTTGGGAGTATTTTTTATCTGTATTTTCTTCTCACCAAAAAAAGAAAACATGTTTTGCTGCAATTTGCTTTACCCATAATGTGAAAGCATATTTTAGAAAAACTGTAACAGAAATAGAATTAAGATGCAAAAAGCAGATTTTTTGGAGGTAGTTGATTTAGTTGCTTCATGTAACAAGTTTAAAGATTTTGTGTTATTCAATAAGCAATTTCAGGGATCAGTCCATTTTAGAAAATGATACACTCCTAAATTATTTATTGTTTTTAGTTTAATAATCTGTTAAACTTTTGAGAAGCAGTGTTATCAATATTTCATTGTTTTTGACTACCTGGCTGATATATTTATTAGGCTGTTGCAAATCTTACTCCTTCTCTTCTCAATACTCACATTGATTTGTAAGTACCAGCTGGTTATCTTTCTATCTTAGTAATCAGAATTTCTATAGTATGTTTTCTTTCCTATAGTTTCAGCTATGTTAGAATATTTAAAAACTGCTTTATGAGATTCAGTCTGTGAAGTTTGAGAGCCTTTTACTTTTTAGACTAAAAAGTATGTGTTTTATTTATCTTGCCATTAATCAATGCAAGCACATGTGGTAAGTATTCATGGGCACCTACTTGCTTGATAACTTTTATACAATTATTAGACTCCAACTGACATTTTGTGTTACTTTGCCTTCTTATTTATGCTTTACATTAACCTTTGCTTTTCAGTATGATTTGTTTATTAGAGATCTGCTTACATTACTGGATAGCCCTAGTATATTTTATCTGTCAATTCTTAAGCAATCAAGTAACCATGATGAAACAGGAAACAAATTATTTTAATAGCATAGTATCACACCCTTTTTGAAATAAAATTTTACAGTACCTTTGCTTAAAAAGTTCTATCTGCTCTTTAGTCTTCCCCAAAGTGCCACCGGTAAAATTAAAACCTGCCATATTCAGGAAATAGCATAATTCAGAAACTTTAAATTTCTTTCCATATGATGATGACATAAAGAAAAGGTCTTTCTTGCTTCACTTGAGTATTGCTTTAGTTTTGGGTATGATGTGCATTGTACACTCTGGTATGGTTTATCATTACCAGTTATTTAAGGCAATATATACGACAAAGAAGCTGGATATACACTTGTTGTAGTATATGATCTCAAGGTTTATTCATGTATATGATCTCACTTAGCTTTCTAATTGCTACACTATGTGTTGAATATAGAAGTGAAAATTCAGTTCAAAGACTTTTTGTCAAGTTTAATTTGACTAATTTATATGATTGGTGTAGAACATTTCCATCACTCCAAAGAATTCTGTCATTTCTGTCAGTCCTTTACCCCTGCCCTATGGCCCCTGCTTTCTAGCACTTTGTTTTTGCCCTTTCTAGAATTTATATAAAATGAATCAAACTGTATTTGGTGTTTTGTATCCGAAATTCTTCACTCAGAGTAATGTACTTGAGAGACATCTATTTTGTTATGTCAGTACGTTATTCTTATTTATTGCTGAGCAGAATTAATTATTTCACAGTTGTCTGGATTAAATATATATACATATATACTATATTTATTATTATACACATATATTTTAAATCATCTGTAATAATTGTAAGGAAATATTTTATGTGACTTCCTTTAATATTTTCTGTAAATATGTTTGCTGAAATATTTTATATTAGACAAATATATTCCTATTTGATCGATTATATGCTATATTTTGAAGAAAAATATTTCAACACTATTTTGCAAAAATATTAATGAAATAATGAAATATTGGCAAATGATGATATTTACTAAATAATGTATCATTATTTTTTACCCTAGTCTAACACTAAACATAATAAAATTGTTTAAATTAATTAGAAATTCTTGTATTCACCTATAGTAGAAGTGCAGGTAACATTCTTTATTACTAGGAGATAAATTCATTGAATCTGTTTTTATTTGAATATATAATTAAAATCTTGTCATAAATATTCAGCAGGCTTAGATTCTCATGCTATATGGCTGAGCAATTTTAAGAAATGGTTTTATAAGATAAATTGATAATATTGAAATGCCTATCTATAAGTATATACTGGTATTTCCACTATCTAACACACTAAATGTGTGTAATTCTTTTAAAACCTAGGAAATTATTTTACTAGAAAGACTTCTACCCTATATGACAATATCCTCTGGGAAAATGCAAATGAATTTTTTTTCCCCAAGTAGAACATAGAAGTTTCACAGGATACTGACTAGCTTTTACTTTACATACAATGTTCTTAAACTTCAATATTCGAGTTTTCAAATTTCACTAAATTAAAGAGAGATAGCTCAATGCAACAGCAAAGAAATTGAAAAATGTATGAAGTAACTTATTAAAGCAAATCAAGAAACTAAAGTTCTACATAACTTTGACACAAGAATTCCTATGTAATTTGAGATTGCTTAGCATGTTATTAATCAGTATGGCTCACATTACTCTCAGGGTATTGCTTAACTTATTACTGTTACAAAATTACATATGTACATAATAATGAGTCATAAATATAATAATAAACATAGCAGGGCATCATTGTCATACATGTCTAAAAAGGGTGTAATATTTTTGGAAAATTCCTATGACAAAGAGTTAGACAAATTTTCTTGCACAGAAGAAGTAACATTTACTTATGTGCCATTGTGAAAAACTATCAGAAAAAATTGAATATACATGTATGTTTTCATATGAGCAAAGCATTAGAGAAGAAATGGCTAGCTTTCAATGTTCATATTAGTAGACTGAAGCTATATAATTCTCACAGCTTCCATAAAAACAAAAGAAGATTATCAAATTATTAACTTCTTTACATCATTAAAATGTATAAAACTAATAAATCATATCCTGGCTTATTTTTTGTTGTTAATTCATATGTGTATATATATATTTTTCTATTTCCATATTCAAATTAAATTGCAGAAGCGGATTTATCAGATAAATCATCATTTTCCAGATAAACAGTCTTCTTCTAAATGTTTTACTCAATACCTAAGATTTTCTAATTTTCTTATTTCCCTGATATTTTTCAATTTTTTTATATATACATATATAAAACTATATATAAATATATATATTTGTTTATGGAATTTCACCATTTCTAGTACTCTTTTTCAAAATCTGCTTTAAAAATGTATAGTGATTTATAGCTGATGAATTGAGACATTTTTGTTTCAGGTTGGTATTGTACTATCCTAGTTGTTATTTTTAGATACTCAACCGACTTTCATTGATCGCTTACAGCAGAATGGTCAGAAACATCCCACCTATAATATTTTAAATTTACATTTCTCATTGATTTTGTGCTAATGTATTGAATTAATGTATTTGTTGGATTTATTCATACTTTTCATCTTACGCCATTCAGTGAACAGCTACTATATATAAATTTTATAAACTCTATATAGCAAAAGTAGGGCCTACTCATGTAAGATAAAAGAGACACAGAAAATTTTGTTCGAACAGTGCTTCCAAATGTCTTGGGATTTATGACCAAATATGTAGTCATTATAGTTGATATTTACAGCATTTTTTGTTCTTACACTGAAGGAAATGCATATAATTATTTTGTTTCTCTGTCATTTCCCATGTTTGCTAAAAGATAAATCCCAAATTTTATTTAAATAATTTTCCTTCAGAATGTAACAGGGTCACAGGGACTGTACTTGTATAAAGAGAATATGCTATTAAGATTTAGTCTTCTGCAGCTAATCATTTTTATATAAAATGTGACGAGAATTTTTCCAGGAGCTTTTATGCAACTGAGAATTCAGACTGTGACTGTATATGTGAGAACATGGCAAAAAATAATCTCCACTCAATGTCTTTCATATCTTGGAACTGATTCTTAACAATAAAGCCTCATTTAACATGCTTTGTGAGCAACACTATCCAGTGATTTAGAATTTATTTTCTGTTTCATATGGTTGCTTAGTGCTTATTAGGAGAGGTCTAAAATGCTGTAGACTCCTAGCCTAAAATCTTATGGGTAAGTTGCTTATTAGGAGAGGTCTAAAATGTTGTAGAATCCTAGCATACAATCTTCTGGGCAGGAAGACCATGGCTGAGGTATCAAGTAATCCAAACTGCCAATTCCACCTGTATTGTTCCTTGCTCACTTCCTTCATGCTCATTTAATTCACTAACTTCATTTCTCCAATCTGTTATCTAATACTTTGTCCACCTGTTTTACTTCACTTTTGCACCCTGCCTTAAATTGCCCAATACTCACCAATGAGAGACATAAGTGAGTCCCTTTCACTTCAGTCTAAGTTATGAGCTTTGACTCTGGAGTGAGGGCCTGTCTTGACTTAGAAATGACCTAAAGACTTCCAGGGTGTGATGAATCTGCTAAGCCTCCAACCTGTCTTTTACTCTGAATGCTATTGCTTTAGCTCAGAATACACAATGTGAAGCTTAAAATTCTTCAATAATTAAGGACATAATTTCAAGAAAATAAAGACAATAAACCACTAGACGAAGGGAAAGCCCAATTCCTGTTGCAATGTTTAGTAGTGGTCATGCTAACTGGAGTAAGATGATATCAAATTGTGGTTTTGATTTGCCATTTTTTTATGATTCCTGATGTTGAGCATCTTCCATATACCTGTTGGACATTTGTATATATTCTTTTCAGAAATACATATTTAGATCACTTGCAGACTCTTTAATGGGATTGTTTGAAATTTTTCTGGTGAGTTGTTTGAGTTTTTTGTATATTCTGGATATTAGTTTTTTGGTGATGAATATTTTGCAAACATTTTCTCCCATTCAACAGGTCGTCTCTTTACTATGTTGGTTATTTCCTTTCTAGTGCAGTAACTTTTTAGTTTAATATAGTTTTAATTGCCTATTTTTGTTTGTTTGTATGTGTTCTAGGGTATCTTAGCTATAAAATGTTTGCTTAGACCAATGTCCTGGAGTGTTTTCCCTATATTTTCTTCTAGTAGTTTTAATGTTAACAGGTGATATATCTCAGTCTTTAAGCCAGTTTGATATGGTTTTTGTATAGGTGAAATGTAGGAGTCTAGTTTCATTCTTATTCATATGAGTATCCAGTTTTCCAAGTAACATTTATTTTTATTTTTGAGATGGAGTCTTGCTCTATCGCCCAGGCTGGAGTGCAGTGGCACAATCTCGGCTCACTGAAACCTCTGCCTTAGCCTCCTGAGTAGCTAGGATTACAGGCACCTGCCACCAAGCCCGGCTTAATTTTTGTACTTTTAGTAGAGCTGGGTTTTCAACGTGTTGGCCAGGCAGGTCTTGAACTCATGACCTCAAGTGATTTGCCTGCTTCAGCGTCCTGAGCTGCTGGTATCCAAGTAACATTTATTGAGGAGAGTATCCTTTTCCCAGTGTATGTCCTTGGTGCCTTAGTTGTAAATTAGTTGGCTTTTAAACCTCTGGCTTATTTCCTGGTTTTCTATTTTGTTCCATTAGTTTGTGTCTGTTTTTATACCAATACTATGCTATTTTGGTTCCTATAGCGTTGCAATATGTTTTGAAGTCAGATAGTGTGATGCCTCTAGCTTTGTTCCTTTTGCTCAGGATTGACTTGGCTATTTATGCTCTTCTTTTTCATTTTAGGATTGTTTTGTTTGTTCTAATTCTGTGAAGAATGGCATTGGTATTTTGATAGGAATTGCATTGAATCTATAGATTTCTTTGAGAAGTATGACTATTTTTACTACATTAATTATTCTGATATATGAGCATGGTATGTCTTTTCGCTTTTTGTGTCATCTCCAGTTTCTTTCATTAGTGATTTATAGTTTTCCTTGTAAAGGTATTTTACCTCCTTGGTAAAATCTTTTTCTTGGTATTTTATTTAGTGGTAGCTATTGCAAATGGTACTACCTTTTTGTTTTTTTGTTTTTTTTCAGCTAGTTTGTCATTGGTGTATAGAAATGGTACTGATTTTCGCACGTTGATTTTGTATCCTGTGACTTTACTAAATTTGTTTTTCAGTTGTAAAAGTTTTCTAGTGGAGTCTAGACTTTCCTAGATATAAGATCAGGTCATCTGCAAAGAAGGACACCTTGATTTCCTATTTTCCAATTTGGATGCTTTTTATTTATTTCTCTTGCTTGATTGTTCTGACTTCCATTACTATGTTGAGTAGTAATGGCATTCTTGTCTTGTTCTAGTTCTTAGACGAAAGGCTTTAAGCTTTTTCCAATTCAGTATAATGTTAGCTGTAGGTTTATCATATATGGCCTTTATTATATTGAGATTTTTTTTCTATGCTGAGATACTTGAGCATTTTTATCATAAAAGAATGTTGAATGTTATGAAATGATTTTTCTGCATCTATTGAGATGATAGTTTTTTGTCTTTCATTCTATTGATGACTGTCTTTCATTCTATTATGTCTATTAATTTGTGTATGTTGAACTAATCTTTCATCCCTGGGATAAATCCTACTTCATCACAATAAATGATTTCTTGATATACTGCTGTATATGGTTTCCTACTATTTTGTTGAGAACTTTTCTGTCTGTCCTCATTATAAATGTTGGCCTGAGGTTTTCCTTTTTTGTTGAGTTCTTGTCTGATTTTGGTAACAGGGAAATGCTAGCATCGTAGAATGATTTGGAAGAGTTCTGTCTTCTTCTACTTATTGGAATAGTTTGAGAATTCGTATAAATTCTTCTGTTAAAGTTTGGTAGGATTAGGCAGTGAGGCCATCAAGTCCTGGGCTTCTCTTTGTTGGGAGACATTTTACTGCTGTTCAAACTTGTTACTTATTTTGGTATGTTCAAGCTCTCTATTTCTTTCAGATTCCTTCTTGGTAGATAGAATGTGACCAGGAACTTATCCATTTCCTCTGGGACTTCCAGTTTTTTAGTATATACTTGTTCAAAATAGTCTCTAATGAGCTTTTGTATTTCTGTGATACCCATTGTAATGTCTCCTTTTTCATTTCTAATTTTATTTGGGTCTTTTCTCTTTTTTTCTTCATTAGACTAGCTAGTGGTTTATTGATTTTGTTTATCTTAAAAAAACCCTTTTTATTTTCTTGATCGTTAGTATTAATTTTTTAGTCTCCACTTTATTTTGTACTGCCCTGAACTTTGTTGTTTCCTACTACTAATTTTGAGTTTGTGCTTTTGTAGTTCCTTGAGATGCACTTAGATTGTTTCTTTGAAATCTTTCTACTTTTATGATGTAGACATTTATTGCTGTGAACTCCCATATTGGCATTGCCTTTGCTGTGTCCAGTAAGTTTTAATATTTTGTATTTTGTGTTTCCATTTTCAGTTTCAAGGAATATTTCCTTTTTAATTTCTTCCTTAACCCAATAGTCATTCAGAAGCATGTTGCTTGATTTTTATGTATTTGATAAGTTTCCAAAGTTCCTCTTGGTATTGAACTCTTTAACATATGGCATATGCTGGAAAATGTCCCTTGTGCTAAGGAGAAGAATGTGTGTTCTGAGGTCTTGAAAAGAAAGTTCTGTAAATATCTCCTAGGTCTATTTGGTCTAACGTGCAGTTTAAATCCAGTGTTTCTTTCTTAATTTTCTGTCTAGATGGTTTGTCTAATGCTGAGAGTGAAGTGCTGAAGTATTCAAGTATTATTATATTGGAGTCTCCCTTGAGGTCTAATAATATCTGCCTTATATATGTAGGTGCTTCAATATTAGGTGCATATACATTTGGAATTGTTATATCTTCTTGCTAAGTTGATCTCTTTATCATTATATCATGACATTCTTTATCTTTATTTACTGTTTTGACTTAAAGTCTGTCTTACATGTATAGCTACTCCTGTTTGTTCTTGTTTTCTGTTGCATGAAATGTCTTTTTCCACCCCTTTACTTTCAGTCTATGTGTTTCTTTACAAGTGAGATAGGTTTCTTATAGGAATCATATAGTTGGGTCATTTTTAAAAAATCCATTCAGCAAGTCTATAACTTTTAAGGGGAAATTTTATTCCATTTACATTCAAGGTTGTTGTTGATATGTAAAGGCTTATTACTGTCATTTTATTAATTGATTTCAGGTTGTTTTGTATAGCCTTTGTTTTTTTCTCTCTCTTATTGTTTGTTATTGTTGTTTGGTGGTTTCCTGTAGTGGGGACATTTGAGTTGTTTCTCTTCCTTATTTGTTTATTTTCTCCATCAGTCGATTTTATACATTTGTGTGTTGCCATGGTATTAGATAGCATCTTTTTCCTTCTAGGTTACAACTCATCTAAGCATTTCTTGTGCTATTAGTCTAGTATGAATTAACTCAGGTTTTACATGTCTGGGAAATAATTTATTTTCCCTCCATTCATAAAGAATAACTTTGTTGGGCATAGTATTCTTAACTAGTTGTTCTAAAATGTTAGTACTTGAAATATATTATTTTATTCTTACCTGGCCTGTAGCTTTTCTGCTGAGAAATCTGCCATTCATCTGATGGGAGTTTCTTTATCAGTGATTAGACACTTTTTCTTGCTGCTTTTAGAATTATCTGTCATTGATTTTTGACAGTTTGATTATAAAGTGCTGTGAAGTAGACATTCTTGAATGTTATCTATTTGGAGATATCTGCCCTTTCTGTATCTGGATGTCTAAATCTCATGTTAGACTTGTGAAGTTTTCTGCTATTATTTTGTAATACAAGTTTTCTATCCCTTTAATTGTTTCTTTGCCTCTGAGACACCATAAATATTTGTTCACTTTATAATATCTCATATTTAATGTAGGCTTTGTTATTTTTTTCTTTATTTTTTTCTGACTAAGCAATATCAAAAGACCAGTTCTGAAGGTCTGAGATTATTTCTTATGCTTGATCTAGTATGTTGTGGAAGTTTTCAAGTGTATTTTTAATTTCTTCCAATGAATTCTTTAGTTTCAAATTTTTTTTTTAGTTTTTCATGACATCTCTTTGACAAATTTCCCATTCATATCCTGAATTCTTTTTCTGATTTATTTGAAATGTTTATCTTTTATTCTGTATCTTACTGAGTTTTTAAATATCATTATTTTGAATTCTTTTAGGCATTCCACACACTATATTTATTTTTTCTGAATCTCTCTGATTTATTAGAGTTTTTCTTTTCCTTTCTTTTTAACACTAACAACCTCAGAGTCCTAATTTCCAGTGTCTTATTGTAAGGCTTATGGGCTATTATAAGCATTATTATGATGTGTCCAGTAAATTTAATTTTAACATTGCTATTTACTGAAGTAAAATTATGTTTTTCAAAGTTAGCCTTTCTCATAATACCAATCTTATACATAAAACAAAAGTTTAAATATTTGAAATTTGTAAATTAAAATACTCTAAGTTAGATAAAAAAATCTTTTTATAACGATTACCTGAATTTAAAATTAAAATTGCAAAAATTCAACAGCCAGCGAACTACATTTGCTTTAGCAAATACTTCCCATAAAGTTTCCAGGTAACATTTATAAAAATCTTTAAATCCCTCTACAAATATTTCAAAACGTCATCTACTTTCTTGTAAACAGTTATAATTTTTAGTTTTTAATGTCTATAAATATTACTTCTATTTTAAGAAAAAAGGTTTGGAGATTTTTTTTCATATTACATCAGTAATGAAGTATTTTTAAATAATAAAATATTTACTTTGAATTTTTTTCAACAATGCCTTTTTCAATAATGAAGACAGAGACATTATTTGGTGGTACTGGAAAGAATGAATATGATTATCGGGATAGTTCCAAGAACATATTATTTCTAGTTCCTTAAAAAGTGAGCATCACCAGGCCGGGTGTGTTGGCTCACACCTGTAATCCCAGCACTTTGGGAGGCTGACACAGGTGGATACCCAAGGTCAGGAGTTCAAGACCAGCCTGGCCAACATGGCGAAACACTGTCTCTACTAAAAATACAAAAAAATTAGCCAGGTGTGGTGGCTGGTGCCTGTAATCTCAGCTACTTGGGAGGCCAAGGCAAGAGAATTGCTTGAACCCAGGAGGCGGAGGTTGCAGTGACCCAAGATCACGGCATTGCACTGCAGCCTGGGCAACAGACTGAGATTCTGTTAAAAAAAAAAAAAAAAAAAAAAACCCAAGCATCACCAGAAAGAAGACAATGTATATCTATGTATATGTATATCATAAGTTCTTCCTTGATTCCAATTAGAAAAGTCAATTATTTTGCAAGGTGAGCTCCTGTAAATGGGCTATCATTGTATTTGCCTCAGAGGGAGTGGTTGGAACAGAGCCATTAAAAGAAGGCATGACACATTTGATCTGACACTGTAGGGAATGAATCTCCTTTATGCTAAGGCCTGTGAAGCCATACTCGCATTCTTTGTCTTTGAATTGTTTGTGTCTGTGCGGGATCTTTTGCTTTTAGGATTAACAGGAAAAATACGAATTTGTTTTGTGAAGTAACAGGCCTTTTGTACAACAATTATGCAGAATTTAGATCTTGGGCCACCCGAGAAGAAAGGCATGTATCCTAAATGAGTTACCTAATTCCTTCTGTTAACATCCCCCTAAAAATGAGCAGATTTGAGCTCTGATTTATGGATCTCATAAATAACATTCTTATCTTCAAAAGAGAAATCTTGAACATCCCATTAGCCACAAATGGAATTTATTCTCCCATTGTTTCCTATGTATCTCAGTGTCATAAAAGAAGAGAGGTCTTATTGGCACTCTTTGTAACTCTGGGACACTCGACGGGAAAATAATAAAACCTATAGTGATGGGCAAGTTCTATGACATACTCTTAAGAAGAAAAACCTAGTTATTATTCATAACTGTGTATGAAGTCATAGGTCTAACACCATCAATTCATGAGCCATTTCTACTACCACTATCCCACATGGGATCCTATCTGGCTCCCTACATATATATTATTAATAAAAATATCTTTTGTCTTCTAAAAGTAAAAAAACCCATATTTAATATGTGATTATTTTCTTACCATAAGTATATAAAAGATAATAAAAGTACCAAAGTGAGTTATTGTTCAACAAATATAGAATTTCACATTTCTGAGATGAAAAATTTCTAAAGATCTGTTGGAAAACAATGTGCATATAGTTAACACAAGTAGGTATCAATACAGCTCATCCATGTTCTTATAGTTTTACTCTAGAAGTGTGTAACCCTAGGTATTATACTAAATGAAATATATATTTATGCTATTTTTTTAAAAGTTAACACAGTAACATAACATCTTTCAATAAATGATAAAAATAAAGACAATTAAAATTCCCAATTATACAGTATGGGGAAGTGCTGCCTGCCTTAAATTTCTAGAATTTTTAAGTGGTCTTCGGCTCACATTTTTGGGTAATTGTCATATTACTTTCTTTTTTTTTCATTTCTTGGTCAGTGTGTAGTTTGCTAGTGCTGCAGTACAGAAGTCCACAAACTGGGTAGCTTAAACAACAGAAATTTATTCTCACATTTCTGAAGGTTAGAATTCTAAGATTGAGGAATTGGCAGGGTTGGTTCCTTCTGAAAGGTGTGAGGAAAATCTGTTTCATGCCCCTCTCCTAGCTTCTGGTGGTTAAATGTTCACTGTACATTTGACCTCTCATTTTCCCCTTATAAGGAAGGTGACTAGGTCATCGTGAAGAGCTAATGATGAGCCTTAGTAGACCGGGGTAAACATCATTTAGCAGACGTTAAACAAATGTCTGTAATGTCTTATAGGGGAAAAAACTGCTGTATTTCATCGTAGACTCCTATTCTTAGCTAATTTCATAAGCCAACGCTGGCATGCAGTGGTAGCCTTCACATCAGAAACAATATCCTTTCCTCTGTGCCAGTCTGTGTTGATGGATGGCTTGCCTTGTCCATATGATCCAAGCAATGAGAGGGCAATCTAGGTGTTACTTGCTCAGTCAGCACTGAGATTTCAATCAGTCTCATGAAAGAACGAGATTTTATATTTATGGAGCATCAGATTCCAACACACATATAAGTATATTATAATTGCCCTTTGTAATTGAGAGAAACATGAATCCACTTGGACAGCGTGGAAAGTTTACTACAGCCTATAAAAAGGCCACCTCACTAAACCCCAGCTAGGCACCAGCACAAACAAAATACTAGAATATTTTCACTTTTTCCTCTCTTTTTAAACGTAAAAAAAAGAAAAAAAGTCACATTTCTACCAGATATGTTATAAGGTCATATAACAGCCTTTATGAGCTATTGACTCAAGATAACTAATCCCTGAATTTAAAATAACATATGAAAATGCCGTAAATACTGGACCCGAAGAAAATATAATCAAGTAATTTGTTTTGGAATACACACCACCTGAGATATGCCCTATTCTAGTATATCTTTAGTACATCTTCTAGATGCCAAGTCTCCTCTTGCTATTATCAGTAACTCAGTAGGCCACTGGGAATTTGCAGACATTAAGATACATAATTTCTATTATTTTCCTAATTTCCTGCCCTAGTCATCCTTCACTAACTTACTATGCAATAATCTTTATATTCTACCCCACCAATGTCTTTTAATATAATAATACAATAAGTTAAATTATTTTCCTGCTCCTGCTAAAGCTAGTCAGTGCATTACTTGACTAGCTTCAGCCATTATGAGAAATCGTTAAATAAAATGGGATTAGAAGGTCTTATCTTGGCCCTATTACTTATTCTCTATCTGGAATAAATAAATAAGACATCCTAAACTTCATTTTCCTTCTCTAAAGATTGGAGATAATAACTATTTCTTTGTAAAATTCTTACAATTATTTTTCATAAATATAAAATGAAACAGAGTATCAAAGATATGTGTAAACAGTAAAATGTGAAGTAAATAGGTAACATAAGTAGGTGATACTATAGGCTGGCAATTACAGACTGATTTCTGGGCTTCCAGGGAGGTATTTTTTACTTGGAAAAAAAAAAGAAAATAGACAAGAATTTCTCATCCTTAGCCTTGGGAGCTTGTCTTCCGCAATGCAATAAATCTACAGGTTTCAAAATAAATCACCATTGTTGCTGTGTCAAGGCTGATATTTGCATAAGGCCTCTCTGCCTTGGGCTAGCCCAGAACACTACAGCATAGGCAAGCACCACAGCTCCCTAACTCTCAGAGTCCATATAAGGCTAACTACTGTGGGATCTGTTCTGCCATCTCTGTTTCTTTAACTTTGCCTTCAGGATGCCAACAGTGTTCCCCAGTAATTTATTTGTCCTATGGTATTACTTGGTATTGAGTGGGTGGTTAAGGATGTAAAAATTATTTTTTCTCATTTTGAGAGATTTTATTTTCTCCCATAGCCATCATTATTAAGGTGTCAAATGCTGTACTGAGTAATATTAAAACCACAATCTCATCTATTTCTTATTACTTTAATCATATAACATAGTGATTACTATAATTCATATTTTACCAATGAGAAAGCTAAGGCACAGATGAATTCAATCACTTATGTGGCTAATAATGCTACAGCGGGTTTGGAATCCGAACATCAAACTCCAGGGTTTAAGCTCTTAACTTTATCATATTGTTTCATATTTTCCAAGATAATCACTGACAGTTAATAAGTCTGGTCCCAAATTATTTGTTTATGATTGTTAGGAATAAAATGTTAGGTAAAAATACTGCACTAAAAGACATCATCTAGTCACTAATTTTACTCCATTTCTCAGATTTAGGGCCTCAATATTTTCCCCTTAGTAATATTATTTTTTTAGTAATTTATACAAACCTCTTTAGAGTTAATCTCATGTATTTTAATAGCAACAGTAGATCAAAATCATTGACTGCTTAGAAATAATGGAGAAATTTTAAATTTAATTTAAATCTTAAGTGTCCAATGTTGACACAAATGAGAGACACATCTACCTTAATTATGAAGTCTGTTAAATTACTCTCAATTGGAAGACTATCTAGCAATTTGTTTCTAAATCAATTGGTCACAAGAGCTTATTTGAGCTGACTAAAAGTCAGCATAACATTTTTAGAATAATTTTAACTTTGTTTCCATAGCAATAGTTTTGTATGCAAGATAATGCCATCAATATCCAGGGGCTTGTAGTTTTTGTTGTTTATAGACATCAGTGTTACCTATGAAAAAATCATGTGTCTGAAGTACTTGAGTTTTTATGTAAAAATCAAAGCACTATCTTATTTTAATATGTCTATCATTCTCTTCTTGAATAGGATCGTTATGTTGAATCACATAAGTTAATTCTTCTTTGCTTTACTTGATGTTTTTATCTGAAGTGCAATAAGCATCATTAGTAAATATTATTCTATAGATACTGGTATTGAAGACTAGGTGAATTACACAACTCTAAATATGATACGGAAAATGTGAATAGATTGAAACATTTCATAAAAAACAGCACATTTGAAAAGAATGTGAAGATTTGGACAAACTCAATGTGAGTCACATTGATAGATAAAGTATCTTCACCACTCCTGTCCTCTATCTTTAATGAAAGTATTCTGTCCTAAGAACAGAAAGGTAGACTCCTCAAATTTTACTAGTCAAATCATGTCTTAAGTATGATGTTCACTTTTAGCTCTTATTCTGAGACAAACTAAAGAAATGTAATGAAGAGAGTTAATTGTCGAATATCTTAAAACAATTCAATTGTTAAAGAAATGGAAGAGGTATAGGTTGGGGGTGAAAATACACAACAATGGATTTGAAGATCACAGCTCTCCTCAAATTATTGAGGACTTGCTCTTTGTGTCTTTTGAGCTCAGATAGAGTCTCCATTAGTTATGTGAAATTATACAGAAGTAATTTTTGACACCAAAGAGGACTCTGATTTTTACTTCCTCTTCTATAAGTACTTCACTGGATCATTACATAAATCCTGACCTTTAAAACTCCAACATATTTAATAAATATATATATATATTTAAAAAATCAGTCTTTTTAATAGATGAATGAGTTGTGGTTCAGAGAGGAGAGGTAACTTGCCAAAGTTCACGCAGCTCCTAGTTGTTGGAGTTTAGCTTGTACTGCCTGTGCCATGTTTCTTTCTTTGTCCCAAGCTACCTCCCTATAGGCTTTTATACTCTGAGGAATGTTATATGGACGATACTGGTACTTTTTTCTTCTTAAGTTTACAAAAGAAATTAAAAGTCTTTTGGATTGCCTCAGTTTTCAATAAAACTCCTTCTCTATTTAATATTAATTGTTTGAAAACATTTCCCAAGCATACACATTTTTATAACCAAATTAGGAATATTGATTTTAAAAATCTTCAAATTTCCTTACAATATATAGTAGGTGTCCCCAACCCCTGGGCCACAGACTGGTACCACGCTGCAGACTGGTAGCTTTCTGTGGCCTGTTAGGAAGTGGGCTGCACAGCAGGAGGTGAGTTGCAGTTTAGCTAGCATTACCGCCTGGGCTCCGCCTCCGGTCAGATCAGCTGGGCATTAGATTCTCACAGGAGCAAGAATCCTATTGGGAACTGTGCGTGAGAGGCATCTAGGTTGCACTCTCCTTATCAGAATCTAACTAATGCCTGATGATCTGAGGTGAAATAGTTTCATCCCGAAACTACCCCCGACTCTGTCTGTGGAAAAACTATCCCCACAAAACCTGGTGCCAAAAAGATTGGGGACCACTGATATGTAGGGTTCCAATTATTTTGGAAGACATGAATTAAGAGACTGGTTGAAGTTCACTAGGCGTTCTTTGCTTCTAAGGTAGGTACTGTGTTTCTTTAAATTATGCTTCTATAATGATTTTACAAAGGGTTAAGTAACTGAATAACTAGTTCTATTGTTAAATATAATGGATTTATGCTCATTTCTACATTGTTCCTTTTATGAAATACATGTCTTTCCAATATAATGCATTTTGTTTTCAGATTTTCTGGGTCACAAAATCCTGAGTTTATTTGTCTATTTTAAGTGAGGGTCTGCAAACTAATTCTAAATATTGCCATACTTGCCCATAATGATTTACAGAAAATCTGTAGTCAATATTTGCTCAATAAACAAACAAATTTAAAAAGCCTCTTATATCCAGTGTAGCATGTATTAGTGACTGTTCTTCAAAGTTCCTAGTTCTATTCTTAAGTTAATTGTTATAAGCAATATAATGTGTGTGTGTGGAGGTGGGGGTAAAATAGGTAGGGTTAAGGAAGTAAAAGAAACAGGGTTACAACTATCTTGATCAAAAAAAGAGCAACTGAGCCAGCTTCAGAAATTGATTTTTCATATTGCTATTGTTGATTGATTAATAGGATCAACTTTACTTGGTTAGTTCTTTTATAAAAGGGTGGCTAGTTATACAAACAAAGATTGTGTTTTAAACTCATTACTCTCTAAATATGATCCTCAACTCTCTGATTTAGAGTGAGTTCAAGTTACTAATCCAACAATTCACTTGACTGTGAAAACATCTCATGCAATTCCAAATAAAATAATATGACATTACTATGCAAATATATTGTCTAAATTCTGTGATATGGTACCCCTGCCTAGCTCTGACCTAAATGGATTGAAAAAACTGGGAAAAAAGTAAACTGATTTAATGATATGACTATAGGATCAGTATATGTGTGTATATAGAATTAGTTTTGAAAATGCAAAGCTATTATTATGAATAACATAATAATACCTTTGTACTAAGTAATATTTATTCTGAGCACTTGTCTGGTCTTGATAAGATACACTTCGAGGCATTAGGGTACTTAGAAAACAAAATATATTGCATATTTTGTTTTATTGCATAAAATAAATCCATGTATTCCAGATCTCTTACCTGTCACATAAATTAAGCCACAAGTTATCTTTAAATGTTTGAATATGTAATACTCATATTTAGAACTACTAATAAAATAGGTTATAAAAATAGAATTTTTTTATTACTTTTAACTATTAAAGACTTCATATTAGCTCTTATCCTGATGGTTGAAAAGAAGGTCCATTAATTTTACT
The DNA here is from genome assembly GCF_028858775.2 of Pan troglodytes. Classification (NCBI taxonomy): domain Eukaryota; kingdom Metazoa; phylum Chordata; class Mammalia; order Primates; family Hominidae; genus Pan; species Pan troglodytes. The sequence continues at coordinate 68,651,475 of NC_072406.2, forward strand.
GGCAAAAATAATAAAAATAAAAACATATATATAGCCATCCTAAATGATAGCAGTCTTCAAGGATAAATACATAAAAAAAATTATAATGTGTTTTATTTAGATATGTATATGCTGCATCTAAAGGTGGATCCATAGCAAATGAGAGAACCTGTTACAACTACAATGAGAACATACTTTTACAGTAAAAAGTATCTTTGGAAATCATTGGTTGGTTAATTTTCATTTTCTTTACATCTAAATTACACTATGTTATGGTAACTAGGTATGGCAATTAACATCCCTTTTTTGTGGCAGGCAAATTCTAAAATGTCTCTTGTGATTTGCACACCCTGGCATTTCTCCCTTGATTATGTTATTGCACTTGGCAAAAATGATTTTCCAGATGTAATTAAGGTCATTTGCCAATTAATCTTAAAAGGAGGAAATTATATGAGTAGGGCTAACCTAATCACTTGACCCTTTCTATAGAAGACGGTCTGATCTTCAACTATGACTCACACTGATCCCACAATAGTCCTTCCGTGATGCACATCTAATCTTCTGCTTATAACCTTTCCACGTTAATTACAGCTTTCAGAATAAGATTCATAGATATTTGTATATCACACATAACAGTTCATAATTTTCTTTTATTCTTTTTAGACTCATCTTCTATCATTCCTTCAAACACATTATTTTTTTCAGGTATACTTCAGTACTTGAATTTTGGAAGACATTTTTGCTTCACAAGTCTGTGTTTTATGTTTCAATATGTTTGCTCCTTCTCTTACTACTCTCATAGTCCTTTTTCTTCTATACTGTAAACATCAGTTTACTTATCCCTCTATGTCATTTGATGCTGACTGAGTTCTTTGAGGATGCCTACTGCCAAGCAACAGTTTGATACCTTGTGATCTACTTTATCAAATATTTGAAGAGTCAGAAAAAAAAGACAGGAAATAAGAAAAACCAGTATTTATATAGGGCTTTGTATCATGCCAGGTGTTTTCATTTTGCATAATTGGTACTTTGAAAGAGAGATTAAAGCAAAGTATCAGTACTACTCTGAAAAGAAACCAAAATAATATTAATGCAGCTGATGGACATTGACTTAAGCCTTAAAAGAGAGAGAAATTTTTTAGTAGTGTGAATGATATTATAGGACATAAACCAAGGTACTAAGTCAGGAAGGCACAGATTGTGGTTAAGGAATAGAAATATAAATTCTATTTTATTAGGCATTTACATATACAGTATTGAGAAATAATGGTAGTATGTAAATAGATTTGGGTCATGATGTATAATGCTTTTAGGAACAAGTAGGAAAATCTATAATTAATTCTAAAAGCAATAGGAAGTCAGTGAAGATTACTTTTCACTTTTTGAGACTAATTCTCTGTTTAGGAAAATTATCTAAAATTCTCTTTCATCACCCAAAAATGAGATTTATCAATATCCAACTTTGAAATTTTATTTAAACGTAAGAATATTTCAAATCATTACTAGTAAGGGAATCTATAAAATAGTTGTGTTTTCTGTTAGCTCCACTAATACATTATAAGAAACTTGGATGTACCTTTTATCTTTTCTCCCCAAATCACCTAGCACATTGTCTTATTCAGATAAGATGATCAATAAACGTTTTCTACATTCAACATTCCTATGGTGTGCTAGTCATCAAAGTATTAGCATTTAACAAAATACACTTAATTCAGAAATGTAATGAAATCCAGCTTACTCCTGTTTTTAAGTTTTCCCAAGGTACTCCAGAATTTTGTAGATATCTGAATAATTACTGTAATATCAACTGTCACTCTTTATAATTAAAAAATATGCATACATGAGATTTTTCCTGTTTTCATTTCTTAATGTATGTAGTACTTATTAAGGAGTCTTTGTTCAAGGAACAAGTCAGAGTTAGACCTATATTTATGAAATACTGCCATTCATATTTACCTTACTATTTTATACTTTTAATCTATTTAAGATGTTTTGTACATTTATGATTCTACCAAAAAATTCCAAGAGTTTTCTATTGAGTGTACCAGCTCACAGGCTCTTTAGAAAAGAGTTCTTATATTGCTGCATTTTGTTATCCCTATAGGCATTTTTTATACTTGTTCTACCTATATGTACTGCTGTTTCTATTAGTAGGTTGGAAGAATGACAACTTTGTGTATCAAAGCTATGCAGGGAAGTTGGTAGTGCTCTTTTACAGTTAACATAATTCTTGCTGTTTTTCCAGTCCTCTGTCCTCTAGGCTGTGTTGCATACATAATAATGCAAGACTGGAGGACACCAATAGCATCTACAAATGACAAGATACTTTCAGATGAAGCCTATTTCCAAAAAGATTAAATAGTTATCCACATGTAGATTATATAAACTTTTAGGAGGTAAGTATTGCTTCAATAACTGACCTCATTAATACAATTGCCATTATCAACTGCTTAAATTAAAAAAAATCAAGCCAATAAAAATTTCTTGAGCATCTTTTATTGTGTGAAGTACTTTCCTGGGCGACTAGGGTAAAATACATTAAAAATATATGTAGATATACATACCTTCTGGATTGTGGCTAAGATTATTTTCAAATTATCACTATTGTGTCTTTGCATCTTTTTATTTTTCCACTTTCACATTTCTTGTGGTTAAAGCTTATATATTTAAGAGAGTTCAGTTTAGTTTGTTGTAGATGTAACACATAAAAGAAAGTCATAGGTAGACTTTTTATGTCTATTCATCAATCATATCTCCAGCACTGGATTAACAGGCCAACAGGTATGAATGAACCTCCCAAGAGGATATGCAGGTCATGTTAACCAGTGCTGAGGGGAACATGAAAAGTAAATGAATGTATCTTGTCCTCATGGTGCCTATGCTTTACCTGACTCTTACCTGTTACTCTTCTAAACTAGAATGGAATACCTACTTTGAGGTGGTATTACTTATTTAATTTAAATAAGTACTTATTTAAACTCGGTACCTTTGAGTCCAATATACTCATTTTATAGAAGATAAAACATTTTTCTCATTTATAGATGGAAGTGGTGGCAGAAAAATGGAAGTGTAGCTAATTACTAAAGGCAGTCTATTAGGCATTCAGCTTGTTGCCTAGATTGTAGATTCTAGATCTATATTCTAGATTATAGATTATAGATCTAGATTCTAGATTTGTACTCAACTTCCCATATCAATATTGCCTACTAATTCTGAACTCAGAGGAAGGTATATTAAGTGAACTTCTGGCAGACCCACAATCCCCAGATGGCCCTACTTGCAGCACATATTAAGACACACACACATACACTCACCCACAGTCTATTCATAACTAACTAAAAAATGAAACAACTCAAGGAAAACCAAATCAAAGTGTACTTTGTATAGTATAAGTAAGTGCTACTGTCAAATATGTGTAGCCTGGAGTATCTGAGAAAGAGTGTAGGTTTCCTCTCTGAGCTATGTTTCATAATGTCCTTTCTGAGCTACATTTCATAGTCATCTAGCAGCCACAATGATATCTTTATGAGAAACACCTAGTGTTTCAGATGAAGCCTAATTCCAAAAAAATCCAATAAATTGCACGGCATTTAGTTTGAATTCAAAAATGAAATTTCTTGAAAGAAGTTTTTGTCATGCTTGGAAGCCCAGTGGGTGATAGAGTCTGATATGAGCAGTTAGGGTAGCTGGTTATTATGAGGATTTCTGTTCTCAGTTAACTTATTGCCATCATCTGCTTCAAACTCATTTGCAGTCACCAGCTGTCAAAGGGAGGTTTTACATTTAGCAATAAGAAGCTGCATCTGGACACCAGATTTCTTGTAGTCTTTAGAGACATCTATCATATCCTCTTTAGAAAAGAGAATAATCAGCTCAGTTTAAGTTGTAAAATTTTTTCAGAATATTTATTATGAATTTATTTTATTTATGTATTTATATGTGTATGTTTGTGTATGTCTATATTATGTATTTACACATGCATGTGCCTATAATTTTATTTTCAGATAAATCCAGAATTCATAATTTTTTTATTATTCCTAGAAAATAGTTACTGAAATTTTTAAAGAGATTGCTATGTATAAATGGCTATCTAAAAGTATAGTCTATTCATTGATTATCTTTCATTTATGAATAATGAGTTAATCAGTAGTGTGAATTTTGTATGTAATTGAAGGTGAAATATTTAAAGTCAACTTCTTTAACAATTTTAAGTTACTTTCAATGGAGAACACATCATAGTAGATTCTTGATGCTTTCAGGGAACAGATCTTAACACAATTGTGATTCTTATTATTCGTCACCACTGTGGTAAATGTTAATATATCTAATGTGATAGGCTATAATCTAGATCATTTTTTCCATACATAGTAAATTAAGAAAAACAGTGCAGCCCTGAGTTGCAGATGTGAGCTGTGCCTGGATTTTTTCTGTTGCTCTGCCTCTTACTTTACATATTGATCTTTTTTTACATTTTGTGATTCAGCAAAATGCTAAACAGTTACATAATATTGATCTTCATGCTCACTCTTAATTTCACAAATGTTAATACTAAAATAAGTACTCTGGCAAATTTGAGTTTCTTTTTAATCATTTCTTATTTTTTATAAGTTTGAGGTTACAAGGACATAACCTCTAAATAAGTAAAATGTTACTGCCCCAAACACATCCATTGAACATTTTCAAAATGTGGGTCATTTGTGGAAAACCAGGGCTAAAGATTACAGCATTCGAAATACATTCCTAAGGATACAGCATGCTGAAAAGAAATTCAGTGTAAGGTGATCTGACAGGCATGTGTATTACTTAAATTATAATTATCTAAAATCATATCTTTGAGTCTTTCATGGGAGCCAAAAATAAGTTTAAAATGTGCTTGGTAATGCATCAAGTAACAATTAATAAATATTTATTAAATAGGGTTATCAAAGCTTCATCATATTGATTAATAGAATGACTTTTAGAGTCAAATGGACATAACTTTACATTTTGAATTCAATATTCACTTGCTGTATAACATTGAAAATGCTACATAATTTTTCTGATTCTCAGTTTCCTCATGTAAAAGCGGGACTATAATTGTATTTTCAAAATTTGAAAGTCTTTAAAGGGTGCCTGGTGCATTATCAAAACCTTCAACATTCTAAAATCTGTTAACAAAATTGTGTATGTGTACAAAATTATGCTAATTTATGAGAAAAATATTTAAAAGTACTAGAAAAGGATTCTAATCTTGAAAATCTTATAGTCTGATGAAGGTAAAATTTATGTATAAGATATAATTTATCATAAGTTTAGGAAACATATGGAATGAAATAATAAAAATTTAGCATCTACCTTTCTGCCTGACGAGAATGGCCTAATCTTCATCTTTGTTGGTCTACTAGTTTGCTATTTGTAATCTGTTAAGAGCTTTTTTTTCCTGAGACCAAAGACATATTAAGAGAGGCTTCAAAAAAATGAAAAAGAGTAGGGGGTATATGATTTCCCTACAATCTTTCCTGTTTATAATGCTTTATCCTAACTCCCTGTGGAAGCTAGTGATGCTAATCAATTTTCAAAGTGAATATTAATGCAAGATATCACTATTCCATAAAATTTGAGCAACAATCAACTTTTGATCCATCCTCACTGGCCAACAATTAGAAGTACAACATAAGGATGTGTTTTGAATGATCAAAGAATAGAGGGCGTGGTGGCTCACTTCTGTAATCCTAGTACTTTGGGAGGCCGAAGCAGGTGGATCACTTGTGACCAAGAATTTGAGACCAGCCTGGCCAACGAGTGAAACCTGTCTCTATTAAAAATAAAAAAATTAACCAGGTGTGGTGGCACACACCTATAATCTCAGCTACTCAGGAGGTTGAGGCAGAAGAAACATGTGAACCTGGGAGGTGGATGTTGCAGTGTGCCTCCAGCCTGGGTGAAAGAGCAAGACTCTGTCTCAAAAAAATAAATAAATAAAAAATAAAAAATTAAAATTAAAAAATTAAAAAAAAAAACAGAGTAAGAGACCAGCTATCATTTTTAGAACTGGCCTTTAATGTGTACAGAATCCATAAAAACTCCATAAAACCTCTCCCAAATAAACAAGAAAAATCACAATATTGGTTAGGTCAGCCCCTGTTTCCTTTCTTGTTTCACTCTAGAGGCTTCTGCCAAATGATCAATAACCACAGAATACTGAAAGATGGGGATGCTAGATAAAATTTTGACACTATCAAGGCTAATCAAGCTGGTATTAATTCCTATTTGACATGCAAAATGCTACTATTGATATAAATTAAAAGTACTTAATCTTTTGTTTAGGCAAAAAGTAAAATTAGGGTTTTGTTTTCATTAAACCCATTAAACAGAAAAAGGCAAATTATGTCATCAGTAAGGGGTTATGTAAAATATTGAAATCCTCCTTTGATTTAAAAACAAATATCTCAATGAGGTACTGTGTAGTTGGAGCATGGGCATGAGAGTCTTAAAATAACATAAGAATTTAAACTTTATTGAACATATTTGGAATAAATTATGGTGTCCTAGAGGAGACAGTATGTTATTCCACACCCAAAGGCAAAGATATGTGAGGTAGAGAGAAAGGAGAGTTGTTAACAAAAATGATGAAAATTATGATATTGTAACATTGCATTATTTCAATGAATTTATGCTGTGGACATTTATATCTATTTTCATTTGACAAAGGAACTAGGTCTCAGAGAGTTGGGGTTTTGCCAACGTAACTGGCTGCATCTAAAAACAAATTCAGAATTTTCTAATTCAGAATTTTTGTTTTTTTAGATGAAGTCTCCCTCTGTCACCCAGGCTGGAGTGCAATGGCGGGATCTCGGCTCACTGTAACCTCCAACTCCCAGGTTCAAGCAATTCTCTTGCCTCAGCCTCCCAAATACCTGAGATTACAGGCGACTGCCACCATACCTGCCTATTTTTTTTGTATTTTTAGTAGAGATGGGGTTTCGCCATGTTGGCCAGGCTGGTCTCGAACTTCTAACCTCAGGTGATCTGCCCGCCTCGGCCTCCCAAAGTGTTGGGATTACAGGCATAAGGCACCATGACCATGCCCAGAATTCTAATTAATGTCTACTGTTCCTCTTCATACACAAAATCTAACTTACAGTGCTGGTTGAAAGCAGAGTTTTAGTGTGACTGTGATAGACAAAAAGGGTGAAGAAATAAAATAGTAACATATCCATGTCTGTTTATAAATTCTGGATTTAACAATTCATATTTGAAAATAATTGTCTGACTATATCAGAATGTATTTATTTACTGACTTACTGTTCACTTTTCTATTTAAATTGTTTACTTCTCATCTCAATTTCCTTCAGCTCAGCTCTGACTCTGGTTGTTTCTTCTCTTCGCCTAGCTTTGGGGTTGGTTTGCTCTTGTTTCTCTAGTTTCTCTAGCTGGCTGTGATGTTAGGTTGTTAATTTAGATCTTTGTATCTTTTTTATGTGAACATTTAGCACTAATAATATCCCTTTTAACAACGCTTTAGCTGTGTCCCAGAGATTCTGGTATGTTGTATTTTTGTTCCCATTAGTTTCAAATAATTTCATGATTTCTGCCATACCTGCACTGTTTACTCAAAAGTCATTTGGGAGCAAGTTGTTTAATTGCCATGTAATTGTATGGTTTGGAACAATTTTCTGAGTATTGATTTTTATTTTTATTGTACTGTGGTCCAAGAGTGTGTTTGGTATGATTTCAGTTTTTTTTTAAAGTTTGCTTAGGATTGTCTGGTGGTCAATTTTGTGTTGGATTTTAGAATATGTGCCATGTGCAAATGAAGAGAAAGTATATTCTATTTTGGGGAGGTGGAGAGTTCTGCAGATGTCTGCTAGACCCATTTGGTCAAATGTTGAGTTCATGTCCTGAATATTTTTATTAGTTTTCTGCCTTTGTCTAATACTGTCAGTGGGGTGTTGGAAGTCTCCCAATATTATTGTCTGTTGTCTGAGTTTATTCATAGATCTCTAAGAACTTGCTTTATGAATCTGAGTGCTCCCTGATTGGGTGCATATATATCTAGGATAGTTAGATCTTGCTGAATTGAACCCTTTGCCCTGATGTAATGCCCTTCTTTGTATTTTTTGACTGCCATTGGTTTAAAGTCTATTTTGCCTGAAATGAGAATAGCAATCCTTGCTTTTTTTTTTTTTTTTTTTTGGTTTCTATTTGCCTGGTAGAGTTTTCTCCATTCCTTTACTTTGAGACTATGGGTGCCATTGCTTGTAATATGGATCTCTTGTAGACAGCAAACAGTTGGTGCTTGACTCTTTATCCAACTGGACACTCTGTGCCTTTTAATTGGGGCATTTACACCGTTTACATTCAAGGTAAATATTGATACATGTAGGTTTGATCCTGTCATTAAGTTATTAGCTGGTTATTATGCAGACTTGATTGTATGATTGCTTTAAACTGTCAGAGGTTTATGCATTTATGGGTATTTTTGTGGTGGCTGGCAATGGTCTTTTCTCTCCATAGTTACATAGTTAGCACTCCCTTAAGGACCTCTTGTAAGGCAGGTCTAGTGGTAATGAATTCCCTTAGCATTTGCTTGTCTAAAAAGGATCTTATTTCTTCTTCACTTATGAATCTTAGTTTGGCTGGATATGAAATTCTTTGTTGGAATTTCTTATATTTAAGAATGCTAGATATAGGCCTTAATCTCTTCTGGTTTGTAGGGTTTATGCTGAAAGATCTGCTATTAGCCTAATGGGGGTCCCTTTGTAGCTGGCCTGCCCCATTTTCTCTGGCTGCCTTTAACATTTTTTCTTTCATTTCCACCTTGGAGAATCTGAAGACTATGTGTCTTGCTCCTATCCAACATAGTACTGGAAGTCCTAGCCAGAGCAATTAGGCAAGAGAAATAAATAAAAGACATCCAAATAGGAACAGAGGAAGTCAAACTATCTCTGTGGGAAGACTATATGATTCTATTTCTAGAAAGACTTACAGTCCCTGCCCAACATCCCTTAGATCTGATAAACAACTTCAGCAAAATTTCAGGATACAAAATCAACGTACAAAAATTAGTAGCATTTCTATACTCCAACACCATTTAAGCTGAGAGCCAAATTAACATTCACAATAAGCACAAAAAGAAGAAAATACCTAAGAATACGGCTACCCAGAGAGATGAAAGAACTCTACAATGAGAATTACAAAACATTGCTCAAAGAGATGAAAGAACTCTACAAGGAGAATTAGAAAACATTGCTCAAAGAAATCAGAGATGACACAAACAAATGGAAAAATATTCCATGCTCATTACTAGGAAGATTCAATATTGTTAAAATGGCCATACTGTCCAAAGCAATTTACAAATTCAATGCTATCCCTATCAAACTACCAAAGACATTGTTCACAAAAATAGAAAAAACTATTTAAAAATTCATATAGAAACAGAAAAGAACTCCAATAGCCAAGGCATTCCTAAGCAAGAATAACAAAGTTTGACATATGGTATTACACACCTTCAAACTATACTGCCAGGCTACAGTAACCAAAATAGCATTGTACTGTTTGGTTCAACCAATAGAACAGATATTGACCAATAGAACAGAATAGAGAATGAAGAAATGAAGGTACAGACCTACAACTATCTGATCTTTAACAAGTTTAACAAAAACTAACAATCTAGAATGGACTCACTTTGTTGTTGTTGTTATTTGTTTGTTTTTTGTTTTTCTTTTAACTTTTATTTTAAGTTATGGGGTACATGTGCAGATGTGCAGGCTTGTTATGTAGGTAAACGTGTGCCTCGGTGATTTGCTGCATGGATCAACCCATCACTCTAACTTTTTAATAAATGATGCTGGAATAACTAGCTAGCCATATGCTGAAGACTGAAGCTGGACTTCTTCATATCATATACATAATCAACACAAGATGAACTAAGGATTTAAATACAATATATATAATCATAAAAGCCCTTGAAGATAACCTAGTAAATACCATTCTGGATATAGACCCTGGCAAAAATTTCATGATGAAGATACCAAAAGCAATTGCCACAAAAACAAAAAATGACAAATGGGATCTAACTAAACTAAAGATCTTCTTCACAGCCAAACAGACCAAATCCAGAGTAAACAGACAACCTATACAATGGGAGAAAATATTTGCAAAGTATGTATTTAACAAAGATCTAATATCCAGAATCTATAAGGAACTTAAATGAATTAAGAAGCAAAAAACAACCCCATTAAAAAGTGGACACAGGAAATGAATGGCCACTTTTGAAAAGAAGACATACATGTGGCCAACAAGCATATGAAAAAATGCTCAACATCACTAATCATTAGAGAAATGCACATCAAAACCAAAATGAGATACTGTCTCACACCAGTCAGAATGGCTACAATTAAAAAGTCAAAAAATAACATGCTGGCAAGGTTGCAGAGAAAAGGGAATGGTTATACTCTGCTGGTTTAAATGTAAATTAGTTCAGCCATTGTGGAAAGTAGTGTGGCAATTGATCAAAGAAATTAAAACAAGAGTACAATTTGACCCAGCAACCTTATTATTTGGTATATAAGCAAAGGAATATAAATCATTCTACCACAAAGACACATGCATGCATATCTTCAGTGCCACCCTATTCACAATAGAAAAGTCATGGAAGCAAACTAAATGCCTATCAATGGTAGACTGGATAAAGTAAATGTGGCACGTATACACCATGGAATATTATGCAGCCATAAAAAGAATGAGATCATGTCCTTGGCAGCAACATGGATAGAAGTGGAGGTCATACTCCTAAGCAAACTAATGCAGGAGCAGAAAACTAAATATCCTATGTTCTTACTTATAAGTGGGGGCAAATCATTGAGTACACATAGACACAAAGAAGGGAACAACAGACACCAGGACCTACTTGAAGTGGAAGTTAGGAGGAGGTAGGGGATTGAAAAACTACCTATTGGATATTATGCTTATTATCTGGGTGACAAAATAATCTGTACAGCAAAACCCTGTGACACACAATTTACTTGTATCTGACACATAACCCTGAATCTAAAATAAAAGTTAGAAGATAAAAAATTTAAAAATAAATAAATAATTCAAAATTTAAAATTAAAATAATTAAAAATAAAAGTTTACTTCTCAAAAGAATAGAAGCATTTTCCCTCACCTTTTGAAGTGTAGAATACTCCTTATATTCCATAAAGTAATCACATTGCCAGTTGAAGTCACTCATGCCATTCCTTTCAACCAACCTCAACCTTTAGGGACCATGAGTGGCCTTATACCTCACTGTTAGAAGTAAATAAATAAAATATAATGGAAATCAAATAGTCTTTGAAAGCAGGTAAACTTGGGTCTGTATCCCAGTTGAGACAGTCACTGTGTGTGTAACTTAGAAAAGTAATTTGCTAAGTGTATACAAGCATGAATGCAAATTGTGTAGCATAGTTCTGCTTACATAGTAATTCATAAAATGTAACTGGCATTATTATTTTTAACTACTAAATGACCCCTGTTTTTGTGTCTAACACTCTAAGTCGGTATTAGGACAGAATTCATGCTTATAGCTTCAATATAATTAGTGGAAATCCTCATCTTCTTCCTATTTCTTTTCAGGTTAATTCTGTGGGTTGCTGGATTCTGGCTCCCTTATGCCCTGCAACCTTATGGCTTCATGCTATATATGAACTTCTCACTAGGAACAATGGATGACTTGACTGTTCTCTGCTTCCTGAACAACTTCTACCATCATGTTAAATTGAAGCTTCTCAGTTATGCCAAGTTATTCAATATATGATGTCCTATGTTCCTCATCTTTGCACTGGAAATAATGCTGTCAACTCAGTAAGTTGTTTTAAGTTAAAGATCTATCCACCAAATATTTCTCACAGTGTCTGACACATACTGAGTATTCAAAATATGGTAGTTATAATTACTTTATTCTTATACATAAATAAATATTGTAATATTTCTAAATCAATTTCATACCCCATACATCCATTTTTTCCTTGAACTTTAGATGTTGTAGCTACCATCATAAAAGTTAACCCCACATTTCCATAAGTTTCCTTAGGCCCTTATTCCACTTGGTTTACCTCTTTCTCCTACTTATTCCTACATATTTGCAGAACTTACAGAATATCTTATACTCTAATTTATCTTAGTAAAGCAATGTGCTTTGCATATTTGAGATTGCTGTATAATTTTGATGATACAATAGAGATGCCCCAGCTCAGTGAGATTTTGTCCCACCCTAGAAGAATCTGAATGTATTAAAAATAATTTAACCGTAAATGATACCTTAGAGCCTAACTTGCAAATCAATTTTCTCTTAAGTTTAAATTATATGAAAGACTTGGAATATTCCACCCACAACTTCTAATATATTCATCTCCATGTATTCTTTTCTACTCTTTTTTAGCTGACTGAATTCAATCCCTGGAGTTCTAAGAGAAATCTCACTCCAAGAAAATGTAGAGAAGTAATACCCTAAATATCTGTAGTTCTCTGATTCAGTTTATCATAAAATATCTGAAATATTTTAGCATTTGTCCTACAAAGGCCCAGATTTTGAGGTAACACAGTACTTTCATTAATCCTTTTAATATTTCTCTTTGCCAGAATGCTTGATCAAAAGTATTGATTATCTGGTGTCAGCTGTTTTCCTGAATTCATGCAGTACTGACAAAGAAGAATTTGGAATTAAATACCAGAGAAGAGTTCTATTCCACCTAGAGGGTACAGTTTTGTGACAATATTTTTGACATTCTAATTAGGTTATCAGCCTATGATTGCAAATAAAAAATGAAACAATAATAATATTTAAATACAAAGGTATTTAAAGTAATGAAAGCAAAAGTCTAATGTACATCTTTAGTTCTTTTTTCATAGCTGAGTTAATAAATACTTTTTGTATCAAGTTAATTTGATATAAAAAGTAATTCTTATATATTACTAATCAAGATAATATGAATTACAACAAAGCATTACTTAGAAATATAATATTAAAATGCAACAGCTTTAAATCCTATTGAACCAATGGATATTACCTACAAGTCAGGCTCTGTACAAACCCATTCAGAATGCTCCAGCTGCACAGTGCAGTATTTTATGCCAATCAAATTATGTTATTGTGATAGAACATGATATGGACTTTTAAGAAAAAAATGATCCAATACAAAACTGTTATATACTTGGCCCTCATCCCCATGATCACAAATCCCAGAATTTCAAGAAAATTTGGCCAACTGAAGTAAATTGTAAATTGTGTTTACACTGTCACATAGGTGGCATCACTATAGCTAAGACACAAAGTATTCTCTGTGTATTGTCAAGATTATCCTGAAATACCATAATTTTTAAAAGTTTTCAGGACATATCTATTTATCTAATGTTATATATATTTAAATAAAATATCTATACTATTTTAATATATACCTTAATTTTCTCTGCTATGTGTTGAATTCTGTCATGTAAAAAAGAGACACGAAAATTGTAACCCCCAGCACCTTAGAATGTGAACTTATTTGAAAATGGAATAATCACAGAGGTAATCTGGTTGAAATGAGCTCATTAGGATAGACCGTAATCCAATATGACTGGGCTACTTATAGAAAAGAGAAAATTTGGACACAGATAGACACATAGAGGGAAGATGATGAAGATACACAGAGAGAATGCCACTGAAGATGGAGGTAGAGATTGCAATTATGTTGCCACAAACCAAAGAACATCTGGGATTGCCAGAAGCAGGAAGAGGCAAAGAAGTAACCTTCTCTACAGGTGTTAGAGGGAGCATGGCCCATCAATCCCCTGATTTCACACTTCTAGCCTTTAGAACTATGAAACAAAAATTTTCCCTTGTTCTAAGACATCTAATGTATAATACTTTGCTATTGCAGCCATAGGAAGCTATACCTTCTTTCCTTCACTATTAAAAATTTTATTGTTCTCTTTCAACTCCTTTGACATCATGTCTATTCCTTTATAACTAAAGTCAATGATTAATTAAAGAATAATATCTCTTTCTAAGTGTAAGGTTGTGTTCCAACTGTCTTACATACATTAATTCATTTAATTCTTACAACAACCCTGTGAAGTAAATACTATTATTTTGCTTTTTACAGATGAGAAAGCAGAATTGCAGGAACGTTAAATCATTTCCTCAAGTAAAAACACAAAATTGTTTTTGGTTAAGTAACTTTCGTTTGTCTGTCTTTTGTGTTTATGCTGATTTTACTTTGCTCAATATGTTAGAAAGCACTCAGGAATAAATGTGATTTACATTGAATCTGGGTTGCTTAATCAAAGTAGTTACAATTTCTTAGGCATAAATATCTAGATATGGGAAGTTCCACAGTCTTATTATAGTTCACATTGTTCTCTTGCTCAAAAAAAAATATTTTGTGTGAGGACCTACTGAAAAGAATTGAGGAAGAAAATAAACACAATTTTCTATTCAAGAGGCTGTTTCTTTCTGCCCTTCCTATGTTTTGATATGTCCTGGACAGAATTGTGACAAAAGCAGCAAAAGCTTCCTCAGTGCATGCTTAGTGTATTTCTTTATGTATTTATGTTAAATGTACCAATCAATTCAAAATAGAATTGATTGGTACCAAAACATTTTATCCATTTCACTTACTCATTTTCAAGAGATGCTAAAATAATATTTTATAGTGAACCAGTGTGGTCAAAAACACTCTTTTTATATAGCTTTGACACATGAGTAATGATTTTGGACATATCAAAATTCATTTCAATTAATAATTACATTCCACTTAGGTTTACAAATCATTTACAAATGTTTTTCAATACTGTACAGAATCTGAGATTTTGCCCTATGTTCAAACAAGAATTTAACCTGCCACAATATCAAGAATGTTGGCAGAAGACTAAGGCTTCTGTGTAGAGACAAAGGACTTTATTACTCCCAGAAATAGCAATAGTCAGATTATTAACATTTTCTTGTGCTGGTTCTTTAGGCCCTAATTCCCATAGGGCTACATGACAAAAAATAATAATAGGTGCCTATACAGTGGGCTATATTACCAGAGAGGAACACTAAAGTCAAGGATCATGGATGTTTTATAATGAACAGTAAACATGCTGTACCTTTGCCCTGAAGGGAGATTACATCTCTATCATCCAAAGCTGTAAGCAAACATGCCCTTTACTGTAGAAAAAGAGATCATCTGTGTCTTCCATGGACAGTCTCCATGGAAACATCTTTGAAAAAAGAATTAAGAACAAAAACATTTATTTCCTCTGCTTGAAAGACATGCAGAAACACAAGAAGCCTATGAATAATTGTCTCCCATAAAAGGCATGCAATTAACTCTTCCCAAGTGATCATTAAAAATAAACTATTTAGCTTAGTTATGGATACTTAGTAATATATTCAATTAAATCCATAAACAATTCTGGAATCAATACCAATAATGCCAACCAATAAACATGCCTAACAGGAGTGTCTTAGTCCACTTTTGCTGCTATAATAAAATATGGAATGGGTAATTTATAAAGAGCAGAAACTTATTTCTCACAGTTCTGGGAGCTATGAAGTCCAAGATCAAGGCATTCACAGAATTTGCTTTCTAATAAGGGCTAATCTTTACTTCTAAATTGGCTTATTGGGAGGAGAGAGGAATGCTGTGTCCTCACATAGTAAAAGGCAGGAGAGCAAACAACCTGAACACTTTAAGAAGATTCTTTTACTAAAGCCTTAATTATATTCACAAGAGTAGGAGCTCTAATGATCTAACTACCTCTTAAAGCCATACCTCTTAATACGCTTAGATTGGCCATTAAGCTTGAACACCCAAATATTAGAGACAACACATGCAAACTATAGCAAAGAGTAAGAACTGGGAAGCAAAACAAGACTACATGATAAACAACAGATGACGAAAAGGGAGCAAATTAAATGAACATCCAGTGGTTGCCACTGGGTCTTCCACTTCTAGTCCATGTGCGGTAAGAGGAATAGGAACTACACTTTCACCAGTAATGACTAAAAAACTAGACAAATAAATTAAACAATTGTTATCAGACATTGTACATCAGGTGATGTGGGATGGAGATTTCTGGGGGAGAGAATAATAATGAAGTGATCCTTATGATTGCTTCACCTTACTTCCTGGAGATAGTCTGCAGGCTGTGACTCAGGGTCATGGAACACCAAGCTCAGAAGTTCCTTTGAATTGAGGAGATGGCACAAGAAAACCAGGGAGGTACAAAGTAACATGAAGAAATGGTTTCTGGTGGAGATGGATATGTTTGTTTCATGGATTGTGATGATGATTTCATGGGTGTATAGATATATGAACACTAATCTAACTGTACACTTTAAATAAGTGTAGTTAATTGTATTCCATACAGCTTTAAATAAAATGATGAAAATTATACAAACGGTTTATGTGATTAGTTTGGAAATAGTGATAGTGGCAGGAGAAAGACAAACTCCTAGGCAGACAGGGATGGGTCCTCAATGAAACCTGACCTTCAAGCCAAAGACAGCCTGAAGCCTGAAAACTGAGCCACCAGTTCTGCGTGGAGTCCAGGACCTGAGTGAGAACTTCCTCCATGCCTTTTAGCTAATCAAATGGTGCTTTTTATAGGCCCACCCACAGACTCCTTAGCACACATTCCCCCATTCTAAGCCCATACAAACCCTGGACTCAGCCTCGCAGAGGGCTACCTGCTTTCAGTCCCTCTCTCACACAGAAGGCTAACCACTTTGGGTCCCCTCTCATTATCGAGAGCTTTTCTGTCACTCAATAAAATTCTTCTCTGCCTTGCTTGCTCTCTAGTGTCTGTCCACCTCATTCCTCTTGATTGTGGGACAACAATTTGGAACCTACCAAAAGGTGGGTGTGAAAAGAGCTGTAACACGCGTTCCTGCTCACCAAGCTACAGGAGTGAAAAAAACTGCTGAACGCCACACAACCCCATTCACCAAGCTGTGGGCAGCAGGAACAGGTGAGGATTGCAACATCTCCTGGGGGCTCAGACCTTGGGGCTCCCCAAGCAAAAGCTGTAACTCTCCCTGGGCCTCTGTCGTTGCTGGCATCTCCTAGTTTTCAGACACCTTTGTGTCCCCCTCTTCCAGATGCCAGGGCCCAAGGCAGAAGCTAGTTGCAGCATGCCCAGACCAGCCTCTTGGCTGAACGCAGAGCCACAGCTGGCACATGATTCTGGTGTAGCATGAGCTGACTTAAGCCTGCCAGGCCAAGTGGGTGGAGCCAGCCATGTGGGCCTGAGGAAAGCCCAGGCAGAGGTGCCAGCGGCAGAGAATTTTCACTGGCAAAGTGGCACTAAAAGAATCCTGTGTCAATAGTAAAAGTACATAGACAGGTTTTATTTTGTAAGATTTAAAATTAAAATGTATTTATTATATTTCACTTTTAAATGAACTTAGTTTAGATTATATATGTGTATATATCTACATGTCTTGGTTTAAATTACATACACACACCATATACACAAACACACACACAATGGACTGAATGTTTGTGTCCCCCCTAAAATTCATATGCTGGAGTCTTCATCACCAATGTGATAGATTTGGAGATGTAGCCTTTGGAAGGCAATTAAGTTTAGATGAGGTCATGAGAATAGATCCCCATGATGGGATTAGTGACCTTATAAAAAGAAGAGACATGAGATATCTCTCTGCATGCATGCTTCAAGGAAAGGCTATGTGAGGACCTAATCTGAAAGGCCATCACCAAGAAACCAGGCATGATGGCATCCTATCAGATTTTCAGTTTCCAGATCTATGAGGAATAAATGTTTGATGTTTAAGCCACCCAGTCAACAGTATTTGTTATAGCACCCCTAACTGACCAAGAAAATATATTTTTAAACCAAGTTTAGATTAAAAAAATATTTGTTTTATCCTGCCAAAAGTCGTTTTAATGAGATTGTCATGGTGGCTTTAGGAAAAAGATGAAATGCATATAGATGTATTATGGAATTTCTGAAGCATTGTACTATGAGGAACTTTGACAATCTGAAGTAAGAGTAAGTAGTAAAAATGCGCAATTTCTGTCCTACGTGAAATTATATCAGACAACCTCTGCTTACACTTATAATACATGAGTGAGTTTTAAACTCCTCATAATACACTGGTCTTAGAGCCCAAGAAAGCATGATTCCTGTGATTCATCTGGGCTTAGATTGAATTTTTATTGTTGCTATTTACCTTCTCCCTTAATTATATATAATTATGCTGTATTGTGTTTAACAAATGACACCTGACACATCACAGGATAAAAGTCATCCAGATCTGGGTCACTGGAGCTGAATAGGGTAGACTCAGCTGCATGTGGTGGTAAGAAGTCTCAGTTCAGCCAAAAGAACAAACAAACAAACAAAACGTTCAAACCTTCAGTTTACAATAGCAGGTGGTAGCACTTACCCAAATATGGGCAGAAAGCGGTGGCAATGCATCAAAAAGTAAATGGGCCAAAATTTACTAAATATAGCATCAAAACTCTGACTAAAAATAGTAGAGCTCCAGCCTAGCCCTTTCAAATAAGTGAGGCTGTAAAATCTTTACAATGACCCATTCCTGGGTTTTTTTGTTTTGTTTTGTTTTTTGTCTAGGGGACTAGACAGAAGTTCATTTAGCAATGGTAGACTCAGCACTGGCTTGTCACTAATTTCTTTGATGTCAATGTTTTTCATTACTTTTGCTCCAGGTGAGAATAACTTTTAGAAATGAGATAGGATGAAGCAGAGTATGGGACCAAACCATGCATGGCTGGGGGAATCAAGATGGTAAAATGAATGGAATTGTTCTCAAATTTCAGGTGTTGAACAATTACTTGGAAGACATTGTAAGAATTCAGACTCCCATTCCTACCCCTTTTCGGAGTCTGACTCACTAGATCTAAACTGGGACCCAGGAAACTGTATTTAAATAAGTTTGTTGCATAACTGAAGACCATATTTTGGTAAATGTGGTCAGTGGTTAGGAGGTGGACTTTGAAACCAGGCAGGCTTCATGATTGAATCCCAAACTGTGTCATACCTTAGCTATGTAAATATAAGCAGATCATGATACTGAAACTAAGTCTTCAGTAAAAGTAAGTAATTACCTTATCTCAAAAAGTTTTGGTGAAGAGTAAATGTAAATTATTATGACTAGAGCATGACACATATTTACTTGTAATGACAGAGCTCTCTTACTGTTATTAAAGAACTAAGGACATGGCGAAGCCTGACAAAAATTGGTAGTGAAATAATTATAAAATATTCCATCCTCATTCTGATTGGTGGGGCGAATTTTAACATTTAGTTTAAAAAACAGTAATATGCTTTATAAGACATATATAATGAATCAAGGGGGGTTAGAAAACTGGGGTGAGAGGTGTAGCAAATAGGGAACTCTTAGACAAAAAGTTCAAATTTTTCTGAGAATGGCACAGTAAGGAAATTGGGTTTATAGCTAAAGATGTAACCAAAATAATTTTAGTGAAACAACCATGTAAAAATGAATTTGAAAGAAAAATTTAAAGAAAAATGATATATTAAAAAATTTGCCTCATAAAGAAAATAGAAAAGTTCTAAATGTTTTATAAAATAAAAATTAGTATTTTATAGATGTTCTTTGTATCCATTTCCTAGAGAATGAAAATCAAACTTAAGCTAGCATGCAGTTATGCAAATTATGGTAAGAATTCTGAAAAAATCTGTTAATAAGTAAATAAAATAGAAATAATTGACTATATATAACCAAATGTTTAAAAGTTTTTGAAAATAAAAATTGAATTGTTATTATACTAAGAATATTTGTAAAAACTGTAATACTTCAAATAACGCTAACTATTTTTTAAACAGAACTGATGAAAGTTTTTATTTATTTTAATCATGTATCATGGTCATTGGTGAGGTCAAACTTGTATTTGTTTTTTTATAAAGGTAGGTTTCAATGCCAGCAACTTTTTTTCTATAGTCAACGTAAGTTGATATGTTTTTCAGGTACACTAAAAAAAGTTTCACTGAAACACCTCTGAAGACAAGAGGTCCTTTTTTTCTCTATTACTTGTGGCATAATTGCCACTTAATATTTACTCCAAATCATGTGTGCTAAACTATTGGCAATGCTAATGTAGTACTGATTATTTTACTTCTCTGTGTTTCTAAATCCTACAAAGTAGTAAACTATGTCAAGCAACAAAGAAAAATTTTTTCCAAGTAACAATAATAATAATAAACAAACAAACACTTGAGGATAAAAGATTCATTTCGGTTGGTTCCAAGTCTTTGCTATTATAAATAGTGCTGCAATAAACATATGTGTGCATGTGTCTTTATACTAAAATGATTTATAATCCTTTGGATATACATCCAATAATGGGATTGTTGGGTCATATGGTATTTCCGGTTCTAGATCCCAGAACATAAAGTAAAATTTTTAAAAAAAGATTCATTTAATCAACTATATGATACAGAGTTTTTGAAATAAAAATTATAATGAATATAAATTCAGGTAAGTGGAAACAAATGGACTGTATTTTTTAAGTAGCCTTCATTTTTCAGAGCAGTTTTAGTTTCATAGCAAAATTGAGCAGAGAAGATACTAAGACTTTTATTTTTCTTTCTCAGTAAGAGAATAAACTGACATACAATCAGCCACGTACACACCTTCAAGTTCTTTCCTCTACTCTTTGCTCATTTTATCTCCTGGCTAAATGTCACTTTTTCTATCACTTATCACCTCATAATTCTTGGTGATTTAAATCTTCATATCGATGATACTTCTATATCTTGGTCTTTCTCATCTTATCCTTCTTCTTACCTCAGCTATTTATTATCATAAGCATACCTCTACTTTAAAAAATTAAGCATTTTAAAAAAATTTTCATTGACAAGTAAAAATTGTATATATTTATGGAGTACAATATGATGTTTTCATATATGTATACACTGTAGAATGGCTAAATCAAGCTGTGTAACATAGGCATTATCTCAAATACTTATTTTTTGTGGTGAACACAATTAAAATCTACTCATTTAGAAGCTAGATAACGCTATGATAACAATCTCAACTAAATCTCAGTGGCTTACCACAACACAATATTATTTCTTTTCTCACAAAATCTCATTGATCCAAGATTCTCCAGGGAATCTTCCTCTTTGTAGTGGTTCACCATTCTAGAACACTACATCTAGTAGCATGACTTTTTTTATTCAACATGACACTTCAGGTTTTGCTGTATCAAGGAAACAGAGCATAGAGAATTGGTTTATAAAGACCTCTGCCCAGAAGTCATATTGCTCTCAATTCATTGGCCACGCAAATCACATGGCCATGACTATCTCCAAGAGGAAACTTTTTAAATCTTTTCTTGGTCAAAACTATTCTCTCATTAAATTCAGTTCTTAGCCTACAATGTACCTGCCCCTATACAGCATAACAGAGCAAACAGTTCTAATATTAGACCTAGTTCATTGCTATGAACCTCAGATAGGCTCTTAGTGCCAACACACAATTTTACTACATTTTCATGGTCCAGTAATTCTTAACTCTCCTAGACAACACCTTCGGACTTTCTCTCTTCTCAAATCTCCATCACATCCTTTCAGTTCTTATTCTCAGCTGATAAACCATCCATCCTCCAGGACAACTTTTTTTTTTCCTTTTCTTGCAGAGTATAACACACATAATATAAATATGTGAAAAGCTGGTGGCATTTTGTATTCACCGGAAAAATAAAAGCCAGCAGAAGAGGCATTCCATTAGTACCTACCACACCAGTCTCTCCTCTACTATATCTCCTTCATTATCAACTTCTTTTTCATTGAGTTTTCCTTTTCTCTCCTATCTTTAAAGGTTGTACTCCTAGTTTTTGTAATTTTTTTCCTTTGTTCTGTGCTCATTCCCTGTACTCTAATGGTTACAAATAAGATCTATTTACAGAACCACCCGAAATTTATATTTCCAGTCTGAACATCACCTGTGATCTCCAGACTTGTGAATGCAACTGCCTAATTATCCCTTTGAATTTCTATTTGGCATTGAAAACCTAATCCATCCAAAATTAAACACCCAATATCTGGCTCAGATCTCCATTCCAAATTATTTTTCTACCACTCAGTATTAGGTAACTCTATCTTCCCAGTTCCTCAGAACAAAAGACTTTGGAGATGTCCTTGACATATCACTTTTTCCGACACTCTGCATCTAATCAATAAGGAAACAATGTTGGCTCTACCTTTAAATTCTATCCATAATCTCACCATTTATCTCCATTTCTGTCACCAACACCTTGACCCAGATCATAACCTCCTAAAAAATTTTCCTTCTTCATCCTGTTATCCTCAGGTCTATTTTCCATACAGAAGCCAAAATCATCCTCTTGAAATGTAAATCAGATAATGTTATTCAAAACTCTACCATGACATGCATCTCTCTCAGAGTAATAGGTAAAGCCCTTATAATGGCATACAAGGTCCTATGCAATCAAGCTGCATATGTTACTATTTCTCACATTTCTAACTCTGCATCATCCCCACTGGTTTTCATATGGTTTCTCAAATGCACTAAAATCTCTTCCATATAGTCCTTTGTATTTGCTTTTATCTTGGCCTGGAATAGTTATTCCCATATATCCAAATGCCTCACTTACTCACTTTCTTCAGGTCTTTGTACTACTGTCACTTTATCAGAGCAGCATTCTCTGACTCTATTTAAATATTTTTCTAACCAACACCACAACCAATGACACTCCCCTTTCTCCCACTGGTACTCCATGTTCTTCGTCTCTGCTGTATTTTTATTCATAGCACTTTTGCCATTATACTTCATTTATTGGTTTGCTTCAACACCTGCACTAGAATGTAATCAAAGGAATGCTGCAAGAGAAGACAAATTCTGAACACGTAACTACCAATGAGAGTTTAGGTTAATGAGCTCCTAGTATTAGCAGATGATAGAAGAAATGAAATAAGTGCGTAGAATATGAAAGAAAAATATCATAGTACTACAATTGTATCTTGGTTCAATATTTGTCTACTGAAATTCATTTTTAAAGTTATAAATCATGTACAAAGTGTTGAAAAAGGAAATGGAATCTGAAGTCCAACACTATGGTGCACTAATACTTAGTCTTTATTTTACACAGTTTCCTCCATTTTGTAGTATTTATTTAGGCAGAAGAAATTTGGAGCAAAGCTTTGTAGTGAAGCTTTCTGGCAATTTAAAAAAGAATGTGAGTTTGTAGAAAAGAAAACCTGGCATTTTCTGTGTCTGACTTCATTAACAATTCTGAGAGCAATCTTTCATCTGAATTATTTTTATAAATTGCTACTGGGAAAAGTACTTGCTATTATGCTTGTGATTGCGAAGCAAGCACATCCCTAGAAGCTGCGTAAATGAGCAGAGTCGAATTTAAAACAGAGTTGATGTGAATCAAGCGTGCCAAACGTTATGCTCAGCTGAGGAGGCCCCCACTCATGCAGCGCAACCTGGTCTATCATCATTTGGCGGGGAGACCTCACATTCCTCCACACCTGGCTTTTGCTGATGATAACAAGCCAGATTCTCCTCAGCAGGACCATTCCTTGCTGAGCAGCTAGAAAGAAAAATGTTCGGTGGGTAAATTTATCTTTGGGGTTTCCAAAAGTACCTCAATGTGCTTTATATTCCTTCATTACTGCTTGGCATCACCGTACTCACTCTTTCTCCCTAGATGAAATCCAGCTTCTAGATTATCCATATTCATGAAGTATAAAAGAGCAAACTTGGCCTAAGTTAGCGTTTTTTCTTTAAAAGTTTTAAGAAAAACATTTTAAATTCTGAAGATAAAATCTTAAGCATCAATGTATGACTTGTGGATCATATGGAGTCAGAGTAAAATATCATCCTCTGCCCTTAAATATCATACTTCATAGATTCTCAGAACTTTGGGGGGCAATTCTACCAAATGTCTGATTCCCCACAGTGGAGTCAGCGTTTCTTAGCTAAAGACTTTCACTGTAGTTATGCTAGAAATGTGCAATAGGAACTAAAGGGTTCTATTTTCAGGAGGAGAATTCAAGGGAGGAAATCTGAGGGTGTATGTTCTTATTTCTCCTAAGGCCAAAGGTGAGAACTGAGTTTAATATAACAACAAGAAAAAAATCCACTTTTCCTCACACACACACAAAATAAGTTTCAAGAAGATGCCTAGGAAAGTAATAGTTTTACTGTTAGCAATTCTATTAAGGTATATGACTAAGTGCTGAATATTCGGCTTTTTAAAGAACAGCTTTTCTATTTAGACTTGATTGGAACGCACAGCATAGGAAGAAAAAACAAACTAAGACACTAAAGTCAGTCTTGAGTTTAAATCCCTGCTTCATCACTTAGCCACTTTGAAGACGATACTTAATATCTCTGAGCCTCAGTTTCCCTATCTTTAAGATAAAGTATCAAAATTTAAACTATTGACAAATAGATGAAATGTACTTAACATAGTATATAGCATGCATTAATTAATGTTAGTAATGACATTTGTAATTTCTAGTTATCAAGAAAAAATAAAGAATGGTGAATTTTGCATATTACCTTACAGGATCTTTATTTACAGGATGAATAAGACAGAAGAAAGTAAGAAGGAACACAAGAGTTAGTAGCCTGGGAGTTCTCCACAGGAAACAAACATTTGTATATTCTTATTCCTGTAATTCCATGGCCTTAGTTTCCCATGTCCTGCAGTTCCTCTTTCTGTTCACTCCACTCCCTGATCTCTTTTATAAATGTTGTTATTGATCGTACTTGAAAATGTAATTTTTGAAATTAATTGACCCATCAGCGCAATTTCGAATATAAAACATTTACAAATGCACAAAAGCAAGACAAAATAGCATTATTGGTAGTTTGCAAATATGAGATAAAGAAACAAATTTTAAAACTCATGGTTGAAAGTCCCATTTGAGCTTCATATGACACGTTACATCATGAAAGTATAGAATGACCCTGAAAATTCAGAGTGACCATGAATTTTCAAAAGAAAGAAAGAAAGAAAGAAAGAAAGAAACTCTAAAGACAATGTTTTTCTTAACAGTATACTTGAAAAAAATAGCCTGTGAAAAAGTTTTATTGGTAGGTGGAAATTCTGGCCTGTATGGTAAAGTGTTCTTATGGAGTTTGGAAAAATCTTACTGATATAATTATGTGTTTTATTTCTCACAGTTGAGAGACAAGAAATTGGCTAGCAAAAAAATTCTCATCCAATAATTCCTAATGTGTACACATTTCACATTCCAATTCTCCATAAAAAATTGAATGACATGTAAATATTTAATAATGATTGTCTGGGGACTTTTTGTACAGTTCTTCAGGATTATGGAAGTTTTTTGAACATTGTGATTTATTTTCAGCTATTCTTATAATGCCACTGAAATTTTCAGTAAGACATAGTACACAAAAAAATAAGAATTAAAAAATAAGGCCAGGTGCAGTGGCTAATACCTGTAATACCAGGACTTTGGGAGGCCTAGGTGGGCAGATCACTTGAGCTCAGAAATTCCAGACCAGCCTAGGCAGCTTGAAGAAAGCGTCTCTACCAAAAATACAAAAATTAGCCCAGTGCGGTGGCACACACCTATAGTGCCAGCTACTCACAAAGCTGAGGTGGGAGCATCACTTGAGCCCAGGAGGAGGAGGTTGCAGTGAGACGAGATCACGCCACTGCACTCCAGCCTGAGCCAGAGCGAGACTCTATCAAAAAAAAAAAAAAAAAAAAAGTGGGACTACATTTTCAGACACCTACAAAAATAGAGGGAAAGCTGTTCTTATCAATGTTAGGAATTACAACTCCCACCTAGAATAATGACATTCTGGTGTTAAAAGTCTTATTCAGTCTCAAAGTTCAATTTGCAACTCTTGCTTAAGTAAATCTTTACAAATTCAGATTGACTCTTGAAGGAATAGGCCATCTATGCCACTGAAGGTATAAACTGGTCCCAGCTCTGTCTCTATTCAACTGGGTGGTAATAGAAGGTTATTATCTTTGACATTTATGTCTTAGTTTGTTTATCCATCAGATAAAATGTCTGTAAGATACTCCAGTACTTAAATTCCAGGACCTTCTGAACCTGAGAATTGGAACATTTGCTATCAACGACAAACATCTCTTTAGGAGTGTGATATGTCCGTGAGAGCAGCTGCCTCCACCGTGATGAGTGCAGATGTGGAGAGATGACCTCCATCTGGAAGTTCAGCAGGTCGTCTTCCCAACAGAGCCCTTTCTAAATAGCTGTTTGTGTGCATTTCTCACTAGCCTCCCTTAGCAATCCTTGAACATCAAGGTCAAGAAAAGATACACTTGACCCATCTAGTTCCACTGCCAGCAACCAAGGCAAGGGTATCACTAGAGAAGGATGAAAGACAAGCTTGACAGCCACAGTCTGAGATTGTCTAGGCTACAGCAACTGCATCCACCTCCTCCAGTCACAAGGGACTTAATTTAAGAACAGATTCTATTCTGTTTCTTCCTGTCAGCTCTTTTATCCTATCATATTTATTACTTTCAATATGCCACCTGATGCCACGTGAAGTATTGGAGGCATGTCAAAACACAGACTAGATAAATTCTGTCAAATAGGGTGGGCCATAGTGCAGGATAATTTTCTGGGTGGATTTTGATCAACCTAGTTCCCCGCTCTTTCTCACTTGTATTTCCCAAGAATAACTGCTGAATGTGCAAATAATGCAAAATCCTGAGATAGGGAGGAACTGGCTGGAATAACCTGCACTCTGTTCCAGTCCTCATTAGAAAGAAGCTATCCTTAATCACTTTAGCCTAATGTTTCATGTTACCCCAAGGCACAAAACTCAGGACAGGATGCTTTCAGGAGTCCTTCAGCTGTGGTGCGAGTAAGGCACAGACACACAATACCCCTTCCTCCCCAGAGCAGCTTTTCTGAGCCTTGGAAGTCCAGGTTGCAATAAATCCTGAGCTATTTTCCATTGATGCCTACCTGTAAGTAATAAGCTCGCTTCATGTAACTTGTTTTGTGTGGGTGTTTCATCTCTCCAGATTCAGACAAACTGGCCACAGTGAACTGCACACACCAGACCAATGATTGACTGCAAAACATTATTATAGCTACATATATGACAGAAACCTGGGAGAAACACATTATGCCAGCTCTCATCTCAAAATACATTCATAATCTGACCATTTATCACCACCTCCAATGTTACTCTCCTAATTGATGCAACCCTCTTCATTTTATTCTCCACAAAGCAGCTATCTGGTCTTTTAAAATGAGTCAGACCATGCTATTCCCTTGTTTAAAATCCTTCCCAGCTTCCTAACTCATTCAGAATAATATCCAAATTTCTCACCATAGACTGTAAAGCTACTATATGATCTGGACCTGAACTTACTTTCAGACTTCGTTTCTTCTTTCCCTCTTCCTTACACTTTCTGCTCTAACCCTTATGCTATTCTAACTATCCCACAAAGACATGAAGCACTCTTCTGTCTCAAGGCATTGCATTAATACTTTCTCCTTCCAAGACTCTATTCCCTTGGCTTTCTGCCTGCCATATCTCTTTTTGCCTATTCTCAGATGTCACCTAATCAGTGCTAACCAACTATCTAATATAAAAGTCCTTTTATTTTCTTCTTTTACCTTTACCTTTTTTTTTCTTCGTAGGTTTGTATGACATTATATTCCCTATTTTCTGATTGCTCAGTCTCATAATTCACCGGATTTAGTTTCAACATTGTATTCCAAGTGGTAAGAACAAAACATGGAACAAAACATTAAGCACTGACTTTGCTCTAAGAATAAATGAATTTATTGTTGGCATCTTTAATGTATTTAAGTAAATCGAAACAAAAGTAACTTGGTGATATGAATCACTGGCCCAAACTATAAACACTATAAACATATTTCTTAAGTAGGGATGAAGTTAAGAAATACCACAATCAAATTTTAAAATGTGAAACAAATATATATGAAATTCAAGTAAGGTAAAAGTCTGGTTTTAAGCTGCAGACTCAATTACATATGGGCCAAACGATCTCTTTACTGCTTTTCATCACTTAATTAAGCATTTTTCTGAGATGATGGTGATGATGATAATGATGTTATTATTTTATAAGGAGAAAATCCCTAGGTATTTAGCTCCTCAAATTAGAAAACACATGAGGGAAAATTGTTCAAATAAGAGTATTTTGTTTATCACTTAGAAAGTTGATTGCAAATACACATATCCTTTCATATTCACTTGCCTTCAGTATTTCTTGTGGGTTTTTTTTTCCCTAGGAAAATCCGTAACTTAAGAGGAAAAGTGGACTAAACTCTGAGTTGTAGAGACTAAATCTTTTTTTTTTTAACCAGGATCCATTTCCTTATATTGCCAGTCATCTGCTGAGATTAAATGTCTGAAGGTTTTCCATCTATGAAACTGAACACTGAACAGAAAGTAATTATTTTACCTAGTTATTTGTGAAGTTTAGAGTTTTCACAAAAGAGACTGATAATTGCATAATTTAATACCACATAATGAACAATAGCCTGGGTCGCATCTGAGGTACTCTAGCCATTGGTTTCAAACAAATTTTGGTGAAAATCTATACTCAGCTACTTGTTCTTGGTGAATTCAGCATTATTGTTTACTTTTGTGATGCTAGAAATCTCAATCTACCTCAAAAGTATAGCGCTGGTTAATGCACTGGAATGCATTAGGATGTAAAATAAAGTATAACCTCCTTGTCAGTTTTATTTAAAATAAATGACTTTTCATCCCAGTGAGTTTTTATTAATTTGTCTAAAGAGTGGTGTGATAGTACTAAAAATAACCATATGCCCATATGTACTCATACCTTGTCTATACATATCAATTATTTCCTAATGCAAGGACCTGTAGTTCTATGATGAGCAATGGCTCTTTCAGCCCAAGGAAGTTTTCTTGGCACATGTGCAAAGCAGTTTCAAGTTGCTAAAATGATGATGCCCTTGAAAGCAACCAAAGATGATCCAGTTTCCTTATGCTTCAGGTAGAAGAATTCTGTTATACACTGTTTCCACTGAGTCTCAAAAGGGTTTTAGAATCAGTTACCCATGGAAGTGGCATGGTCACGTGTTTTTTCAAACCCCGTCCAAACTCCTCAATTTTTTAGTGTTATTCGAGATTGCCTCCAAAATAAACTACTGAAACTCAAATTCATGTATCAGTGTCTCCTTTGTTGGTACCTAAACTAAGACAGTTTGTGTCACACGTGGCCCTAAAAATCAGAGTTTTAGGTGGGGGATATGGCATCTTTCAACAACATGCTAACAGAATGATCATTGCCTGGACAATGATAAGTCACCTAGTATTAACCCATCATATGTTGTAAAAATAAATTTCTAAGATACATTTACATTAAACTGGGATAAAGTATTGTCTTAGGGTGGTCATTTGTGCTGCTATAATAAAATGTCTTAGGCTGGGTAATTTATAAATAACCATTTATAAAGTAAATAATTAAATATAAACATAATTTATAAATATTTATATTACTGTTATTTATAACAGTAATATGATTTATAAATAATAGACATTTATAACAGTAAACATAATAATAATTTATAAATAATAGACATTTATTCCTCACATTTCTGGAGGCTGGGAATTTCAAGATCAAAGTGCCTGGGTCCACCTGAGTCACACCTGGGGCTGGGGCAGCAAAGGAGTGCTGCACCAGAATATGGGGAGCAGAGACTTGAGGCAGCACTGGACAGTAGTACCGTGGTCCCTCTAGCACCCAAGGCTCCTCTTTTGACATAGTTCTGTCCCCCAGATCTTGGCATTCTGGGCCTGTGATAGAAGGGGCAGCACTGATAATCTCCAAAATGCCTTGGGACTCATTTTTGCATTATATTGAAGAATAGCACTTGGATTCTGCCTATCCATATTCATCCCCTTATCAAATGATTGCTTAGCCACATCCTTGGTGTTCTCGCTTGAACATGATTTTCCATTCCATATTACATAGCCAGGCTGAGAATTTTCCTAATCTTTAAATTCTACTTCCGTTTTAATTATATATTCTGACTTTACTCATTCTCTCTTCTCACGTTTACTATAAGCAGTTAAGAGAAGTCAAGTCACACCCTAAAGACTTTGCATAGAGATTTCTGCCAAATATTTTATTTTATGACCCGGAAGTTCTTCTTTCCATGAAACACTAGGACATAAAAACAATTCTTCAAAGTTCTTCATTGCTTTACAGCAAGAATGATCTTTCCTCCTGTTTCCAGTAACATTCCTTATTTTGATCTGAGGCTTCATCTGAATGGCCTTTACCATCCATATTTCTACAAACATTCTTTTTACAAACACTTAGGTAATCTCTAAGAAGATTGAAGTTGTCTCTATAGCTCTCCTTTTCTGAGTCTTCTTCACCAGAATCATTCTTAACACTTCATTTATGGTAATATAGGCTTTATCTAGCATGCATCTCCAAGCTTTTCCATCCTCTGCCCATTACCCAGTTCCAAAGCAACTTCCACATTTCCAGACATGTGTCATAGCAGCACCCCACTTCTCAGAACTATTTTCTGTTTTAGGATGTCTGTGCTGCTATGATAAATTATCTTAAACTGGGTAATTTATAAATAATAGAAATTTATTTCTCAGAATTATGGAGGCTTAGAAATCTAACATCAAGGTGCTAGCAGATTTGGCATTTGGTGAGGGCTTGCTCTCCACTTCACGATAGGACTTTGTTGTTGTGCCTTCACATAGTAGAAGGGCAACAGTGCCAAACAGGTTCCCTTGAGCCTTCTATAAGGTACTAATCCCATTCATGAGGGCAGCACCCTCATGACCTAATCATCTTATACGGGCCCTACCACTTAATACTTTTGCATTGGGGATTAAGTTTTAACATAAATTTGGAGGGACTAAGCATTCAGACCATAGCCGGTATGGTGGAAGAGCCTGCATTAGCTTTAACAGTATCTCTAGCGCTTATAGGATTTCAGGCCAAAGGTAAATATAAATCAATCAAAGTAGTCCTAAAAGAAAAAATTAAGAGGCTTAGGCCAGCCTTTTAACTCAGTGCATGTTTTGCAAGACAAAAGGTCTATTTGGTAACATTTTAAAATAACTTTATTTCCTCTTCCTACAGCCAGAGTAGAAAGTGTTGAAAGTAAAGAACCAGTAAAGTATAGATATACGAAGGAGCTGAAAAGAACAGAGTAATTTGGTGTTAAAATACCTCAGGGTTAAATACCTATTTTATCCTGCTAAGCCAGAAATCTAAATCATCAGATATGTTGACAGAGGTTGAGGGAAATCTAAACTTTGTGGTTTAAAGGGAGAAAATGATTACTAATTATAGAGGTAAAGTTAATTGCAGTTGGGAAAATTTGTGGGATGAAGAGTATATGGGATCTCTGTATTATTTCTTGAAATTGCATGTATATTTACAATTATTATTTCAAAATAAAACTTCTTTTTAAGTAATCAGGAAAAAAAATGCAGTGCTCACTATATTTTATACCACAAACTCCCTTGATGTAAATATGTATTTAAAACTGTGACTGGCTGTGATCTTGCAAAGTCAGTGAAAAGACATAAGAAACATAATGTGACATACAGATGGATTTGAAGAATGCAAGTAATAGGCTGTAGAAAAAACTGTTGGCATCCCACTCAGTTTTTTTGGCACAAATTTATCTTGTTCCTAACTGTGATATATATATATTATTTGCTTATATGGAGTAAGCAAATTTTGCTCTAAAGCATATTAAGAAATATAATTAAACACAGCATTGTTGCTTTAATCCTTATTTCCAAGAAATATATATAGAAATTGTAGATGTACTTGCCCTCCATATTAATTATCCCAGTTTATCTGTGACACTTCAGCAGACTCTGAAATCTGGAAGTAGCCACAACTCTCTGACATTTATCTTTACAGAAGCATCCTTTCTAACTCCTTGGTTATCGAGGTTTTCTCTTTTGGGTAACTCAGGCTGCATACAAATTATTTTCTCTTTGGCAAACTCTTTTCTGAAAGCTGCCACAATTACCAAATTATTTCCACTGTTGCCAGAAGGAATAGAGCCTAGATATTTTTCTTAGATTTATAATGGCTTTTCCTTTCATTTTATTCTATCTGTCTAGGCCATGCAGTTACTTATTGTCCAAAACTGTTTCTTCAGGAGATTCTAACCCCACTCAGTCCTCCAACCCATAATTCCTTGATCCATCACCATAAATTGGTTTTGTTTCAAATAGTGTTTCATAAAATTATAGAACATTAGAGTTAGAGAGACAATCGGTCTCCCTAATTTATAGATGAAGAAAGTGTAGTTTTGACTACTTAGCTTATGAAAGAGCCTGAAGCTTGCATAACTTCAGTTACTTGTTTAAGGTATCACAGTAAGTTCAAGACAG
The DNA here is from genome assembly GCF_028858775.2 of Pan troglodytes. Lineage (NCBI taxonomy): Eukaryota > Metazoa > Chordata > Mammalia > Primates > Hominidae > Pan > Pan troglodytes. The sequence continues at coordinate 68,683,831 of NC_072406.2, forward strand.
AACTAAGACCAATAAAAACAATGTTTTACTATATTCCATATACAGCAGAGGCAGAAGTATAAAAAAAGGAATGATGTTTTGCATGCTTATGCAAAGATATAGTATTCTATTTAAGACATTCCAGAAAGAAAACAGCTATCAATTAAATCAATATATAAATGTTCCAGTTGCAATTTGGTTATAAGAATTGTATTGATTTAAAATACATTAAAATATAAAAATGGTTATCTTAAAATAAAATACCATCATGGTGAAAATAATGAGTTATAGAGTGTTATGTGTTATGTGTTACGTACATGTGCTATTCAATTTTCACAATTATTTTCAATCTGTTCTATTAAAAATTAATTATTCATCTATACAAGTAATTCAATACTATAAACTACCTGCGAATTTTTTCTTTACTACTTGAAATAATCCAGAAAAGTCTCATGTTATTTTGCTACAGAAAAAAATAAGCTGCTGGTTTACACATTTTATTTTACATAACTATCATCTGGAGAACTTACTAAAACACAGATTCATGGCCTTTAACCCCAAATGCTCTGATTCAGAAGGTCTGGAGTGGTAACCCAGAGAACAATTTTCTATGAACCCTGAGGATACTGCTGTTCTTTTATACACTTTATGAGCTTCATGCACTTTAAAAGTTAAAAAATCTTATTACATACAAGAGGTGGCTAATTTGCACATTCTATAATTTAAATAGAGTTTGGAGGTGTATTACTGTGTTCTCACACTGCTAACAAAGACATACCAAAGACTGGGCAATTTATAAAGGAAAAAGGTTTAATTGACACTCAGTTCCACATGGCTGGTGAGGCCTTATAATCATGGCAGAAGGCAAAAAGAGGAGCAAAGTCATGTCTTACATGCCAGCAGGCAAGAGAACTTGTGCAGGGGAACTCCCATTTATAAAACCATTAGATCACATGAGACTTACCCACTACCAGGAGAACAGTATGAGGGAAACTGCCCCCACTCCCCATGATTCAATTATCTCCAGCTGGCCCTGCCCTTGACAAGTGAGGATTTTTACAATTCAAGGCGAGATTTGGGTGGGGACACAGCCAAACCATATCAGGAGGCCTATCAATCAGTGCTTTCTCTTGTCATAGACAATAATAAAAGTAGTGTTATGGTCAGTGATTATTACAGTGTATATGGTAGGTAGTCTGAGTAGACTGGAAAGCAAGACTGATAAATATGACAATCAAATTTGAGCTTCAATTGTACAGAAGTAGGACCATGTAGATAGTTAAAGTAATAAGGTTCTGAAACTCATATAGCAGCATAAATGTGAATAATGCAGAGAGAAAACAATGTTATTGTATGCCCTTTTATACTAAAGACATGTGTTTTACAAACCACCATTATAGTATTATATTATTCTGAATCTATGTGCTTACTTTTATCAGTAATTTTATACTAGCAGATGATTTAATGTTACTCATTAGTATCCTTTTCTTTCATCTTGAAGAACTCTCCTTAGCATTTCTTGTAAGACAGGTCTGGTGGTGACAAAGTCCTCAGCTTTTCTTTGTCTGGGAAAGTCATTATTTCTCATTCATTTCTGAAGGACGGTTTTGTTCTAAATAGTACTTTCGGGCTTTTGGTTGTCAGTTGTTTTCCCCTTCAAAACTTTGAGTACATCACACTATGCTTTCCTGGACTGTAAGGTTTTTGCTGAGAATCTTGCTACTAGCTATATTGGAAATTCTTTTTGCTATTTGCTTCTTTTCTATTGCTGCTTTCAGAGTCCCCTATTTGTCTTTGATTTTTGATACTTTTATATACTATGTCTTGAAATAGTCTTATTCAGATTAAATCTGATTGGAGACCTTTAACTTTTATCTACATGGATACTTTCATCTTCCTCCAGGTTTGGAAAGTTTCCTGGCTTCTGTTTCTTCAAATAAGATTTCTACTCCTTTATATTTCTCTTCTGTTTCAAACTCCTATGACTAAAAATAATTCTCTTTTGATGTTTTCCCATAAATCTTGTAATTTCTTCATTACTTTTCACTCTTTTTTCTTTCTCCTATGGCTGTATATTTTCAAATAACTTATCTGTGAGTTCACATACTCTTCTGCTTAACCAATTTTGCTCTTGATGTTTTCTATTTTATTTTTCTTTTTATTCATTGTATCTTTCAGCTCCAGGATTTCTATTTTATCTGTTTTTATTTTTTTCAATCTCTCCATTAAATTTCTTATTCTAGTTACTTGTTGTTTTCCTCATTTGATTGAATCGTTTTTCTTCTTGAAGTTCTCTGAGCTCCCTTAAAGTACGTTTTTTAAATTTTTTGTCAGATATACCATATATCTCAATTTCTTTACAGTCAGTCATTGGTACTTTATTTTGTTCCTTTGGTGATTTTATGTTTCCCTGATTGTTCTTGATCCTTGAGGTCATGAATCAATGTCTCCACATTTGAAGGAGTATGTATTTACTCTCATCTTCACAGATTGGTTTTGTCTCAGAAAACCCTTCAACACTTAGCCCTTCCAGAGATTCTAGGCAGACCATGTGGCACAGATCTAAAGCCCAGGACCTGCTCTGACCAACTTGGCACTGGGGCACACAAGAAGCCCAGGGTCCACTGAGTCCCATTTGCCACTGAGTGCTGTCTAGAGCATAGGGACTCTGAAGTCAGTTGACAGTGGTGCAGCCTTGAAGCCTGGTGCCAGGGCAGTCCTAGAGGCTCAGTCTATGGGTACTAGCCTGGAGCCTGGGTTCTAGAAGTCTACTCATTTCTAGGTTTTACTGGGATGGACCTGATGTTTGTGTCCAAGGCAAAGTCCTGTGCTCACTTTTCTATTTGCTTCCAAAGGAATGGTATCTCTCTCCACACAGTGCCACCTGAGGTTGAGAGATGGGTGATGTAAATAATGTAAAAGTGTTTTTTCTATGTAACCTCAATCAAAATAACGTTTTCTTATTGTTGTGTTACAAGCAGTTTCTGTGATCTCTTATCTGGTTTCCTTAGCTCTTCTGAAGGTAATTTTGTGTATGGATAGTTGTTAAGATTGATTTTTAAAATAAATTTCAACTTGTTTATGTTTTTCTTTTGTTGTCTTTGCTTTTGCTGTCTTTTTCTTCTGAAAACAAATGTCAAATCTCAAGTCATGAAGCTTTTTCCTTATGTTTTCTTCTAAGAGTTTTACAGTCGTAGCTTTAGCATGTAGGACTTTGATTTATTTTGAGTTCATTTTTGTATATGATGCAAGGTAAAGGTCCGGCTTCATTTATTGCATATAGATATCTAGTTATCCTAGTAATATTTTTTAAAAAGATTGTCTTTTCCGTCATTGAATGGTCTTGACACACTTGTTGGAAATTATTAAACATATATACAATGTTTTATTTTTCCATAGTCTCTAGTCTCTTCTATTGGTTAAGACATCTGCCAGTACCACACTCTTTTGATTACTGTAGCTTTGTGGTAATTTTTTAACAAAGGAAGTGTGAGTCCTTTGACTTTTTTCTTTTTCAAGGCTCCTTTTTCTATTTGAAGTCCATTGAGATTTCATACAAATTTTAGGATTTTTCTATTTCTGTAAAAAGAAAGGCTTTGTGATTTTGAAAAGGATTGAATTGAGTATGTAGATTACTTTTGATAATATTGACATCTTGAAAATATTAGCTTTTCCGATTCATGAACATGGAATGATTTCCCATATATTGATGTCTTCTTTCATTTGTTTCAGCAATATTTTGTAGTTTTTATTTTATGATTATTTTACTTCCTTTGTTAAGCCAATTCTGAAGTATTTTAATCTTATGCTATTGTAAATTACAATTTTTTCTTAATTTTCTTTTTAGATTTTTCAGTGTTGGTGTGTATAAATGCAACTAATTTTGTGTTTATTTTGTATTCTGCTATATTGCAATTTTGTTTATAAGCTCTAAATAATTTTCTACAATCTTCAGGGCTTTGTACATATCACATCATACAAGCTGCAAACAGAGATAATTTAACATTTTACTTTCAAATTTGGATGACATTTATTTTTTTCTTGCCTAATTGCTCTGGCTAGGTCTTTTAATTCTTTGTTGAGTAGACCTATTAAGAGCAGGATTCCTTGCCTTATTCCTGATCTTAGAGGAGCAACTTTCAGTCATTCAACATTAAATATAATGTTCACTATGGGTTTTTATATATGGCCTGCATTATGTTGAGATAATTTTCTTATAGTCCTTGTTTGTTGAGTAATTTTATCAAGAAAGTGTTGGATTATGTTCAATGCTTTTTCTCCATCACTAAACATGATCATGCTGGTATTATTTTTTCCCCTCATTCTGCTAATGGAATTTATTGCATTGATTTTAATATGTTGAACCATCCTTGCATTCCAAAAATAATTTCCAGTTAGTTATGTTATATAATTCTTTTAATACACTGCTGAATTCAGTTTGTTAATGTTTTGTTTAGAAATTCTGTATTAATGTTGATAAGGGACAGTGGTCTGTTGTTCTGCTTTCTTAAAGTGTCTTGGTGTCTGGGTTTAATATCAGAGCAATGCTGGCCTCAGAGATTGAGTTAGAAAGTATTCCCAGATCTATAATTTTTTGGAAGAGTTTGAGAAGGATTAGTGTTATTTTACTTTTAAATGTTTGCTAGAATTAATCACTGAAGCCATCACCTCCAATAATTATCTTTGTCGGGAGATTTTTGATTACTGACATAATTACAGATATATTCAGATTTTCTGTATTTCATGATTCAGTTTAGTGTTTTTAGAAATTTTTCCACTTCATCTAGGGTATCCAATTTATTGGTGTATAGCTGTTCATTGAACTATGTTATGATTTTTTGGTTACTGTAGAATTGAAAATAATGTTCTCACTTTAAATTCTGATTTTTCTAATTTGAGTCTTTTTTTTCCTGTCAATTTAGCTAAAGTTTTGTCAGTTTTGCTTACTTTCCAAACAACTAAGGCCAGATGCAGTGGCTCATGTTTGATATCCCAGCACTTTGGGAGGCCGAGGTGGAAGGATCACTTGAGACTAAGAGTTTGAAATCAGCCTGGGCAACATGAGATCCCATCTCTACAAAAAATAGAATAAAATTAGCAAGAAATGGTGGCATGTAGTCTGTATTTCTACCACTTAGGGGGCTGAGAAGGTAGGATGACTTGAGCTCAGGAGGTCAAGGCTGCAGTGAGCCATGATCATACCATCGCACACCAGCCTGGTTGAGATTCTGTTTAAAAAGAAAAAAAAATCAAATAATCCACTTAAAAAATGTTTAATTTCAATAGCGTTAGGTGTACAAGCGGTTTTCCATTACATTAATGAATTGTATACTGGTGAAGTCCAGGATTTTAGTGCACCCATCACCTGGGTAGTGTACCTTGTACACAAAAGACAGTTTTTCATCTCTTACCGACTGCTATCTACACCCATTCTGAATCTCCAGTGTCCATTATATCACTCTATATGCCTTTGCATTACCATAGCTTAGCTCCCACTTACAAGTGAGAACATGTGATATTTGGTTTTCAATTTCTGAGTTACTTCACTTAGAATAATGGCCTCTGGTTCCTTCCAAGTTGCTGCAAAAGATATTATTTTGTTAATTTCTGTGGCTAAGTAGTATTCCATGGTGTATATATACATATCACATTTCTTTCATCCACTCATCAGTTCAGCACTTAAGGTGACTCCATATATTTGCAATTGTGAACTGTGTTACTATAAACATATGCATGCAGGTGTCTTTTTTATATAGTGACTTCAAATAACCCACTTTACCTTATTAATTTTCTCCATTTTTTCATTAGTCTCCATTTTGTTTATAACTTCTCTAATTTTTATTTCCTTCCTCCTGCTAGCATTCGATTTTAGTTTGTTCTTCTTTTTCTAGTTTCCTAAGTTTTAAAGTTAGGTTGTTGATTTATAATCTTTCTTGTTTTTTAAAGTAAGCATTTATAGCTCTAAATTTATTCCTTAGCACTGCTTTTGCTTCATCCCTTGTTTTTTTATGTTGTGTTTTAATTTCCCTTTGTCTCTAAGTATTTTCTGACTTCCCTTTTGATTTATTCTTTGACTCATTGGTTAAGAGTGTGCTTTCATTTCCACATATTTGTGAATTTTCTAGTTTGCTTTCTGTCTCTGATTTCTAACTTCACCTTGTTGTGCTCAGAGAGGTAACTTTGTATGATATAAATATCTTTGAAAATCTATTGAGATTTAATTTGTAGGCTAATTTATTGTCTATCCTGTAAAATGTTCCATGTGCAATCAAGAAGAATGCGTATTCTGTGGCTGTTGGGTACAGGACTCTGTATATGTCTACTAGATCTAGTTAATTTATTATGTTGTTTCAGTACAGCATTTCCTTACTTATCTTCTGTCTGGTTGTTCTATCCACTACTGAAAGCAGCATATTGAAGTCCCCAACTATTATTGTAAAACCATCTATTGTTTTCAGTTTTGTCTGTTTTTGTTTCATATATTTTCATAATCCGCTATTAGGTGCATAAATGTTTATAATTATTATATCATCTTGCTGTATTATTCTTGCTGTACTTAATAATATATAATGTCCTTTTTCTCTTGTATACTGTTTTGATTGAAAGACTAATTTTTCTGATATTAATATAGGCACCCTACACTTTTAGTTACTACTTACATGGAATATATTTTCCCATCACTTGACTTTAAACTTACTTGTGTCTTTGAATCAAAAGGAGGTCTTTTGTAGACAACATAAAGTTGGATCATGATTTTTTTTTTTTAATCAATTCTGTCAATCTCTATTTTAGACTGGAAAGTTAAGTCCATTTACACGTATAGCAATTACTAATAATAGAAACTTACTCATGTCATCTTGCTATTTGTTTTCTACATGACATAATTTTTGTCCCTCGTTTCCTGCATTACAGTCCTTTTTTCCATTAGTTGATTTTTGTCCCAAATGCTTTTGTTTGCTTCTCCTTTCCTTTTTTGTATAGTCTGTAAGTATTTTATTTACCATATGAATTAAATTTAACATCCTAAAGTTATAACACTCTAATTTGAATTTATAGTAGCTTAACTTCAATGACATTAAAAAAACTGTGGCCGAGCACAGTGTTTCACACCTGTTATCCCAGCACTTTGGGAAGTCAAGGCGGGCAGATCACCTGAGGTCAGGAGTTCAAGACCAGCCTGACCAACATGGAAAAACCCTGTCTCTACTAAAAATACAAAAAATTAGTTGGGTGTGGTGGCACATGTCTATAATCCCAGCTACTCGGGAGGCTGAGGCAGGAGAATCTCGCTTGAACGGGAGGTGGAGGTTGCAGTGAGCCAAGATTGCGCCATTGCACTCCAGCCTGGGCAACTAGGCAAAAAATTCTGTCTCAAAAAAAAAAAAAAAACAAAAAACAAAACCTCTGTTCCTTGATAGTTCTGTCCCCACCCCTTCGTTTTTTTATGTCATAAAACTACATCTCTATATCTTGTATGTCTCAAAACAAACTAATCATTGATTTTTCAATGAATTCATCTCTTATATTGTGTAGAAAAAAATGTGAAGTTACATCCTGGATTGAAGACTGAGAATGCTGACCAAAAATTCCTAGTTTTTAATTCACATTTGTAATCTTATGTAAAATACATTTTACAAAATTCATAAACTTTCATCTATTTTTGAATTATTTTATTCAAATTTAAATAGACTCTTCAATGTTTTCATTATTCTTCAGCTCTGTTTTTTCTCCATTATTATTAACACTCACGAGCAGAGAAAGTAACATAAATTAGCATATGTATGAAAATGTGAAATAGAGAAATTTTTGAAGAAAGGAAAGATAATGGCATTGTATCTTTGAATAGCATATGGAAATGTTATATAAATAGCAATGCGCATTAGACATTTATAAACAATAATGATTTTCAGTTATGTGTAAATTATAAGTCAATAAGAAGGATATTAACAAAAAGAAAGTTTTTAGGCCATTAGTCAATAGTATTATCTTTTTATCTTAAGTAAACTGAGTATTTATAGAATTCTGTATGCTTTTTGAAATCATTTCAGGTATATTTTATTCTTTACTTCTCATGTCATGATCACTGAAATAGAGAAGACACTCCTTCCCTATTGAGGTTGAAGTTGCTCTTCACTGCTCTTTTCCTTCCCTGTTTTATTACATTTTAGCAAAGGTGGGTTTTTTCTTTAAGGTTCTCATATCTCTTTTTATTAAAAACTTGTACCATGTTCTTCTAGGACTGAATCAAAGGATATTTGAGCTGTATCTTGTAATGTTGCACTCCAAAGATCCTTCCTGCCAGCAATTCCCTCCAGGAAAACGCCCAGAGATGTGATCTATTTTACCTTCAGGGTAAAGTTTGCAGAAAACCTATACCATTTTCTGAAAGACTTGGGTATACACATTTGTTTAAGAGTCTAATTCTGTTGTCTTAAGTTGTAATAATTTATCCTCATGTGTCCTTTGCTATTTCTGTAGAGGATTTCTGGTAACCTAATTCAAAATGTTTCAGGTGGATATGCTTCTAAGTTATTTCTTGTTCTGTTTATACTATGATACCTAGATTCAAAATTTCATAACTATCTGATTATAGAATCATAAAGAGTTAGATATATAAGGGCCTTTAGAAATAATTTATTTCAACACTCTCATTTTATAGTTTCGACTGAGTCCCAAATATATTAGTGTTGGTTATCTATAAGCCCATGTTTCTCAAAAGCCAATTTGCCACTATCTGCCCTAAAATGTGCTGACTTCAGTATAAAATGCTGACTTTATTCATGGAAAGAGAGTTGTGCATATATTAATCATTAATTTTAATGGTGCAATCATACATACTCACTCAAAGTTGAAAACATGGAAGAGATCCCTTGGCTGGAAAACAAGTAATGTCAGCTCTTACTGTACAAACTGTTGTGTTCTACTGTCATGAATTTATATAGGATAGCTCTCAAGGCATTTATATTTCAAAATTTCCTTTGCATCCTTAGGGGTCCTCGATTGTAAGAAAAACATATAAACCTTAGATTTTAACAGAAGAAAAATGTAGTGGTAAACAAAAGGCTCTTGAGAATATGTGTGTGTGTGTGTGTGTGTGTGTGTGTGTGTGTATGTGTTTGATTTTTGTTCCTAGTGGTGGCAGCCGGGGAAAGTGTTTAAGGAAGACATAAGCCAAGACTACCCTCAATGTTAACATTCAAATATTATTTTTCAAGTCGTACACATGGCTTTTGACAGGTCATGTTATGCACCATTCATGGAAAAATGTATAAAATGCTGTTTGTACTCACCAGATTACATAGGACAGCACCATGTAGTAGGTTTGAAACACCTATTAACTTACGTATTAAAAAATGAAAGTATAGATTATTTTTAAAACTACTGACTTTGTAAGATAAAAAGAAAATAAAAAAGACAGTATAAAGAAGTAGAGTATAATAGGACTATATAACTCTACTGAATGCTTACTTGCTAATGGATGTTTTCTTGGATGACAACTTTCTTCCTGTGATGCAGCTAAGCAGAGTACTGGGTCTTGAGACACACTTCTACAATTGAGTAGCTCTGGTTAATCACACAATGTAATAGAACGTGGTCACAGGATGCTAAGGAAAGGGAACACAAGTGAATGAATTTACCTGAAGAAAGCTAATTACAGAACACAAAGAGGTAGCAGTTGTGTTAATAACACAAAGGTAAAAGTAATTCAAGAGAGAGTGATGTCAACAAGGTGTTTGACTAAGAAAGTCTGGGCCCTTATCTCCCTCACTTAAACATTATAACACAAACAACCTGTAAGACTGAATTAAAAAAACCTAGAAAACCTGAATAGATATATAACTAGGAGGTTAATTGAATCAATAAGCAAAATTTCCCAACAAAAAACATCCCAGGATCAGATGGCTTCACTAGTGAATTTTACCAAACATTTAAAGAATTAACAACCATTCTCAAACTCCACCAAAAAAAATTAAAGATGCGGGAACACTCTCTAACTTATTTTATGAGGCTAGCAATACCATGATATCAAAGGCAGACAAAGACATTAAAAGAAACAAACTACAAAATTACAGACCAATATTCCTTATGAATATTGATACAAAAATCCTCAACAAAATACTAGCAAATCAAATTCAAGAGCATATTAAGAGGATTATTCACAATTATTTAATGAAATTTATTCCTAGGGTACAGGACAGGTCAACAAATAAAATCAATCAATGAAACACACCACATTAACAGAATGAAAGAAACCCACATGGTTATCTCAATTGATGAAGAAAGAATTATTTCTTATCTATTGACAGAATTCAGTACAATACACTTTCATGACAAAAACACTCAACAAACTAAAAATTGAAGACTACCTCACACAATAAAGGCCATATATCAAAAGCATTTAGTTAACATCATCCTCAGTGCTGAAAGATGAATAGCTTTTCCTCTAAGATCACAGACAAAGCAAGGATGCCACTGCTTCTATTAAATAAAATATTGAAAGACCTAGCCAGAGCAATTAGGCAAGAAAAATAAATACAACCCTTTCAAATTGAAAAAGAAGAAAGATAATTATCTTTGATCCCAGGTGGCATGATCTCATATGTAGAAAACCCAAGAAATTCCACAAGGGAAAAAAACTTAGAACTAATAAAATGGATTCAGCAAAGTTGCAGGATACAAAAATCAAACTCCCAAAACAGTGTTATTTCTATACACTAACAATGCATAATTTAAAAAGGAAATTAAGAAAAGAATTCCATTTACAATGGCATCAAAAAGAATAAAATACTTAGGAATAAGCTTAACCAAAAAGGCAAAAGACTGGTACATTGAAAACTGCAAAAACCTGCCAAAAGAAATTAAAGACACAAGTGGAAAGACATCCCATGTTTACGGACTAGAAAATAATATTTTTAGGATGTCAACACTATCCTAAGTAATCTACATATTCAATGCAATCCCTACCAAAATGACAATTGCATTACATAAAATAAAAACATAAAAATTCATCCTAAAATTTGTATGAAATCTCAGTGTACCCCAAATAGACAAAATAGTCTTGAAAAAGAAGAAAAAAAATCAAAGGACTCATACTTCCTTATTTTAAAAATTACTACAAAGTTACAGTAATCAGGGTCAAGTATATTGGCTAATGTCTGTAACCCCAGCCCTTTGGGAGTTACAGACATTAAAAAAGGTGGAGGATTACTTGAGGCTAAGAGTTCACGACCAGCCTGGGCAACATAGTGAGATCTTGTCTCTATAAAATAATTTAAAAAATAGCTGAGTGTGGATGCATGTGCATGTGCCAGTAGTCTAGCTACTTGGGAGGCTGAGGCAAGAGGACTGCTTGAGCCCAGGATGTTCAGGTTGGAGTGAGCCAAGATCTTGCAACTGCATTCCAGCCTGGGTGACAGAGTAAGACCTCATCGCCAAAAAAAGAAAAGAAAAGAAAAGAAAAGAAGCTACAATCAGAAGAGCGTGCTATTAAAGGCAGACATCTTAATCAATGAAAAGAAAAATACAGACCACAGGGGGGAAAAAACAAAAAACCTTTGCATATATGGCCAAATTATTTTCGACAAGAGCATTAAAACCATTCAATGAGGAAAGGATTTGTTTTTTCAACAGATGGTACTAGGAGAAGTGAATATTTACATGCAAAATAATTAACTCTTACCTTATGCCATATGCAAAAATTAACTCAAAAATGGATCAAAGACCTAAATTTAAGAAATAAAACAGGATACTTTTGGAAGAATACATAGAGGGAAACTTTATTGCATTTGATTTTGCAAAGAGTTATTCGGTATTACACTAAAAGTAAGGCAACAAAAGAAAAATGTAGACATATTAAGCTTCTTCAAAATTTAAAAATTTTGTTTATTAATGATGTAATTAATGAAGTCAACAGATAACCCACAGAAGGGGAGAAAGTATTTACTGTCATATGTTTAATAAAATATTAATATTCAGAATATATATAGAAATCCTACAACTGAAAAACAAAAACAAACTCAATGAAAATATGAGCAAAGGACTTGAACAGATTTTTTTTTCAAGAAATGAACATCACTTATGGAAAAGGAAATGCAAATCGAAACCACAACAAGGTATCACTTCACACCCATTAGGCTTATTATTATCAAAATAACAAAAAATAACAAGTGTTGATGAGAATGTGGATTTATTGCAATTCTTGTACATTTCTGGTGGGAATCTAAAATGGTACCTCCACTGTAGACAATAGTATTAAATTTAGAATTTCCATATGATCCAGCAATTTCACTTTGGAGCATATACTCAAAATAATTCAAAGCAGGGACTCACACAGATATTTGTATACCATAGGCACAGCAGCACCAAAAGGTGGATGAAAGGCTAAACAAAATATGATATATACACACAATGTAATATTTTTAACCTTAAAAAAATAAGGAAATTCTGTGACATGCTACAACATGGACGAACCTTGAGGACATAATGCTAAATGAAATAATTTAGGCACAAAAAACCAAGCATTGTATGATTCTACTTTTATAAGATACCTAGAACAGTCAAATTCCTAGAAATTGGATGGTAGTTGCCAGTGCCTAGAGGAGAAAGGAATGATGTGCTATGTTTAATGTGTATGAAGTTTCAATTTGTGAAGATGATCATAGTTCCGGGGCTGGATGGTGATGATTGCTCTATAACAATGTGAATGCACATAATGCCACTGAACTGTGCACTTAAAAATAGTAAAAATGTAAGTTTTGGTAATATTTTGTTCAAATATATAAATATATACCAAATATATTTCTGCAATAAAAAATGCATCCATATCTTTTAGAATGTCACACCGTTGTTGGGAATGAGACACCCTTACTCATTTGGAGATCACTGCGAAAGCCCCATCCATCTATCCTTATACATTTCCAGTTTTGAATGTATCCTGACAGAGTGCCTGATGAATTCAGTCCATGCCACTGACATATAGGTTAAAAAGTATAAGAAGAACAAACATCATCATACATTGCAAAGAAATAACTTTTGGATACCTATTATGCAATAGCTGCTGTATTTGGCAGTAATAATAAATAGAAAAAGAAGACAAAGTTTTAGCACTAAATTAGAAATGTAAATAATACTTACAATAAAATTTGGTGAGTGCTAAACAGATTGTATGCTCAGGTGCAGTGGAAATCTTGACACTCTGTCCTGAGATATGCTGAAGACAATTGATAAATACATTTTTTTTAAGGATTTGTCAAAGTGATAAAATATATTTTGTATTTTTAAGATAAACATTATAAAGTTGTGATAGTTTCCCTATCTATAAAACATCTTCTGATTGCTGATACATATCTATCCCATTAAATTGTTATAAAAACAACTAATGAAAATAATGGATATGTACATTATCAATTAGGAAGAGATACAATCAAAACATTTCTTATCAAAAGGTTTTTTTGCAATGCACTGCTAACAGTTATTGCTATGGCAACTCAATTATCTTGAAATATTCAGATTACACTGAAACATCATACTATTGAAAATCAACATTTTCACTTTTATTATTTATCATACTTTTAATATAAAAAACACTTGTTTGAGATTCCTTTGTTCAATTTTTCTAAAAGATAATATTAGAAAATATTGTCTATAGGTAAACAGAGTATTCAAGAACAATGAATTTAGGGAAAAAAATAAGGAAAACCATCCCCAAACCTCACCATCCTATACAGAAATTTGAAATTTGAAAGCAGGTAAAAGTAAATCACTGTAGAGTCTTTAATATAAACTTTACATTTCATACATGAAAGCTTCAAGAGAAGGACCCATAACAACAACATTGAATCATAATACTACAAGTTTTTTTTTTAAACAAATTTTAGAACCATTTATGATGGTGGTTCACTCACCTTCTCATAGGTTCTTCAAGGTGCAGGAAACTGACAAACAGGTAAGAGATAGTCATGCAAAGTGATATGAGAAGAAAAAAGGGGTGGCACAAATGCTGATATAAATGTGTATAATTAAATGACTCATAGCAGGAAAAATGCAGCAACTGAGTAAACACATTTCCCAAAGAAACTACAAGAACAAAATATTCTAAACTCACAGTGACAATTAGAAGTTTCGCTGATTTACATACTGGTTGAAGCTGAGCATATTATAAGCCTACCAAACAAAACTTTTATCTGGTCAGGGATCAAAGAATTCATTAGTCATGGTAAGACTCATGTTAAGAGAGTTTATAAACATTGGGTATCCTTCAAAATGATTCAAACTGTTTAGTCTTCCTAAGAACATAAGAATGTTTTGACATACCATATATTTTAAACCATAAATAGCTCAGCAATCAATTTCTCAAATCAGATATGTCTTGGGGTTTAAGCACAGAATATTTGAGATTGAAGGAATAGTGAGTAAAGCACTATATGGTAACACACTTTTGCATCTTTGACGTGGGAAATGGAGAATTTAATACAACTAGCATCCATCCCTTCCTTTGACAAAAATCCCTCTTAAAGTGGAAATTCCAGTTTAAAATTTTGTGTGCCTACAATTTTTTTTATACTGAAGATAAAGATCTTTCAAAGAGTAGCTTTTCCTAGCCCAACACACGTTTAATTATTATCAACAATAGTTGAAGAGATTTTCCTGAAATATTGGCTTAGGGAAATCAGGATAGTGTTCAGAACATTTAAACTCTCTGATATCACAACCTCAATATTTCAGTGACTTCATATAATCATAATGTTGTTTTTTTTTGTTTCCCACGCCTCACTCAGAGTAATCCAACACAGTTATCCTTACTTAAACCATTTTCTTCCAAGTGACAAGGATCCAGGCTCTCTCCATTTTGTGACTCTACCTTCCTCATGCTCCTCAGTGTCCTGTCCATTTAGTCAGTAGACAGAAAAAGAATGGAAGATGGGGTTTGGGAGGATTTCGTGAGCTGTAGTTGAAAGTGGTATATATCATTTCTTCCCACACTCTTTTAGCTATAATCCAGTCATATGGCTTCATCTAATCCCAAAGGAGGATAGGGACTGTCACTGAGCTTTGTGTTTGGTGAACAGCCAGTAAATTGGGCAATTTATCTCTTCATAGATAAGGATTTCTATTTTCTGAGTTTATTTCTTGTGAGAACAAAACAAGATTTTATACTCACTTTATCTAACATTATCTGCTTTTCAGGCCTGTGTGTGTGAGCGTGAGCATGTAGGAGTTTAATAAAAATATTACTTTGCCAAAACACTCTAAAGCAGAAGTTTGTTTTCATTCTACCATTACTATCTTTTTGGCATCATCTTTCTGCCTCAGGGTGCACATCTTTTTTGACTTCAGATTTAGGCCAGAACACAGTGCTCCCATCACTATATTACACCTGGTTCTTCCTAGTATAACAGTACTTTAAACTCCTTTCTAGATGTCCAGTCCTTTTCAGAACGTACATGTCTGTTGTTGCATAGTTTTAAGTATCATCTTGTGACTTGTTAATATGCTAAAGCCTTAATGAGAAATAGTATAAAGTTTCTCAGAAAATGGTCCCTAAATCCACTACATCAGAATCACCTGAGGTATTTGTTAACTTTTGAAAATCTAAACCAGGAATTGAGAATTGCAATCTCCTAGAGATGACTGAAACCTGCGTTTAAAAAACCACTTCCAAGTGGCTCTATTGCACATCAAATTTTAAGAACTAAAAGCTCAGTGGTACTATCTTCCAAGATAACACATTTCGATTATTACAGTGACCTTCATATAATTTCATATAACCACATAACAAATGTTATATAGACTTCAACTGAGATCAAATAAAACAAGTACACTGTTCTCCTCACAAAACTTTCATATTATTCAACTAAGACAAACACCCAAGAGACAAACATCTCTTGAATTCAAAGACAGCACGAAATGTGAATGCTGCTCCTAATACAAAATTTAAAAATGAACAAGGCTGTCATTTAGATTCTTTACAAATAAACAGGAAACTCAGGTAAAAAAATAGCGAACGGCTGATAGCAATCAGAACTGCAACTAAGTTAGATGAGTTTCCTGTAGCTTCCAGGTGTCTTTATAATTGAAATAAATGACTCCTTAAAAAAAAGCAAAATAAATTAAATTATGAAGAGAAGGATGCCTGGCAACAGTTTAGAATATGTGTAAATGCATATATATTTTTAATGCATTTGACACTTCAAGATACCTAGCTAGATAAACCAAACTAGGTCATCAGCTTTATACTACGTTTACAAGATAAAAATTAATATTTTAAACAGAAAGTATTATTTTATTGTAAAGTACTTTAATAAAGATGTTTTTCTTAACACCTTTCTTATTGGAAACTAAGTTTTCTAGAGATACATAAAATGCAATGCAAAGGCCCAAATCATTTCATTATTTAAATATAAAACAAAAGGTATGCCTGGAGGGGCATGGAACCCCATGGTTTCAGTTTGTCCTATACAAATATATACAGTACGTAATGATGATTGTTAGAATTACCTGAATTTTTATTAGCCCTTCCTTTTTGTTGTGATAACATTTCTTTTACTACTTCTACTCTTTCATATCAACACCACCACAGCTGCCACCACACCAAGAGTTAGATTTAGCTAGTTAGTTCCCGAAAATTCTTGAGATGAGGGTAGACACAGGAGTGAAGTGGGTAAAATAGAAAACCTCTTCTTATACCAATGAAACTTTTTATAAATCAAATACAATTTTTATTACTTCCTCAAAAGAATTAGCACACCCTGCTGCTAGTGCCAAGGATGACATAGGCACCTAATGTACAGCACTTTTTCTCTTTAAATTCCAAGAATCTCTGAATACTGTTGAACATAATTGTTAAAATTCATGTTATTAATACTCCTGTTGAAAAAGTATGATTTTGCTAATTAATGTGAAATAGATTACTATTCTTTAATACAAATATTTTGTATTATTCTTTATTAATACAAACATTTAATACAAATTCACTATGGATGAGTTTTTTTCCTCCATATTTTAAATTCTTGGTCTCTGAATCCTTGATAAGGAGGCTGTTACTCAGGCACAAGTGATTCTGCATTGCTGAAAATGCTTTCCAATGTTCTTAGGAAGTCATGAGTCTTTAGTGATTCATATACCGAAAAGCACTGAGCTGTGGGATGGGTGGTTCATCAGTTTCCAGTAGGTGTGTTTTTATTTTGATTGCTAACTGTGACCATACTAGTGCCATTTAACTACTTTGGGAATTATTTTGGTGGCTAGAATGTACAGCTATTCATAATTATGGTAATTGTATTTTTAAGTAGTGACTTATTTTTAAGTAGAGGCATTTAAGCATTTAGAAATAGAAGCTCCATTCTGGTGCCACTCCAATGTTGCTTTAGTGTATCTAATTGCCTAAATGGATTTCAGCTGTTTAGCTGCTGTCATTATAGCAAGTCCCAATAATAAGCAATGGTTACTCAGGGAAATGTGTTTACTTAGAGAGGATGGAAGCATTTGCACTGCTTTCTAAATGTGAATTCTGCCCAGAACTCATAAATGTGCTCATCGATGGTGTGACTTCTTTGATAGCTCTATTTCAATATACTAAATTGCACCTGAAGATTATTTGACAAAGTAGGAAGGAAAACTTCAAGAGGTTTCCATGGCTTCAGGGTGAAGACTTTGAATCCCTATAGCCATCAGGGTAAAGATAAAAAGCCCTTGTGAACTCACTATTCCCATTTCCTCCTTTCTATCCTCTGCTCCAAACTCTGCTTGGCCACTTGCATTCCTGATTCTATCAGTCTCTCACTTCCTTTATTTCACTTATGTTTCCCCTGCTTAGTATTACAGATTATCCTTGGTGCTGTCAAAACATCCTGCTTCTTAGTCTTTGAAAATAATATAATAAACATTGTTTTAATAGAATTATTTTTCATAATTTTTTTTCTTTCCTGACTCCAAATTTAAACTCAAAGAAGGTAGGACTATTGAGTTTTTTCTTTGTTTTTTTTTTGTTTGTTTTTGTGAGATGGAGTCTTACTCTGTCGCCCAGGCTGGAGTGCAGTGGCGTGATCTCGGCTCACTGCAAGCTCTGCCTCCCGGGTTCACACCATTCTCCTGCCTCAGCCTCTCGAGTAGCTGGGACTACAGGCATCCGCCACCTCCCCTGGCTAATTTTTTGTATTTTTAGTAGAGATGGCGTTTCACTGTGGTCTCGATCTCCTGACCTCGTGATCTGCCCGCCTTGGCCTCCCAAAGTGCTGGGATTACAGGCGTAAGCCACCGCGCCCAGCCGAGTTTTTTCTTTTTAAAAGATTCTTAGAACTTATGTTCAGCACAGAGCTGACATTCAATAAATTTTTGATGAAATCTGCCTCTGGATAATTTCATCTATTTGAAGCTAAGCTTAAGGGGCAGCTTTTTGTAAAATATTCCCTAATACTATACAATGAGCATTTCGTAAATAAGTATATTTAATGTTGAAGGTACTGGTGTATGTTCATTTGTGGATGCAAAGATGTTATGTCCCTGTGTACAGGAATTAGGAGAGCAAGTGGTTAATGGCATGGTCTGAATCTGAAAAATAAGATAATATCCTTCAAGTAGTCACTTCTTCCATCTTATTTCCATTCTCCCTGGCTATGTTATGTATGTATACATGTATAAAGACATACTGAGAGACAGGACTAGCTGGATTTCCTAGGCCGACTAAGAATTCTTAAGCCTAGCTGGGGAAGGTGACCGCACCGCCCTTTAAATACGGGGCTTGTAACTCAGCTCACACCCAACCAATCAGGTAGTAAAGAGAGCTCACTAAAATACCAATTAGGCTAAAAACAGGAGATAAAGAAATAATCAAATCATCTATCACCTGAGAGCACAGGGGGAGGAACAATGATTGGGATATAAACCCCAGGCATTCGAGCTGGGAGTGGGCAGCCCCCTTGGGGTCCCCTCTCATTGTATAGGAGCTCTGTTTTCACTCTATTAAATCTTGCAACTGCACCCTCTTCTGGTCCGTGTTTGTTCTGGCTCGAGCTGAGCTTTCGCACACTGTTCTACCACTGCTGAATGCCACTGTCACAGACCTGCCGCTAACTTATACCCCTCTGGATACGGCAGGGTGTCCGCTGCCCTCCTGATCCAGCGAGGCATCCATTGCGGCTCCCTATCGGGCTAAAGGCTCGCCATTGTTCCTACACAGCTAAATGCCCGGGTTCGTCCTAATCAACCTGAATACTAGTCGCTGGGTTCCACGGTTCTCTTCCGCGACCCACGGCTTCTAATAGAGTTATAACACTCACCACATGCCCCAAGGTTCCATTCCTTGGAATCCGTGAGGCCAAGAACCCCAGGTCAGAGAACAAAAAGCCCCCCGCCACCATCTTGGGAGCGGCCCGCCACCATCTTGGGAGCTTGAAGAACAAAGACCCGCCTGTAACATTACCACATACGCAGACATGTTCTATATTTTTACGATTGAATTTCTCTAGTGAATTTACCATTTCTTTCCTTTTCCTCTTATTTCCCTGTTGAAAACATACTGAAACAAAGTTACACTTTGTGATTATTAACATTAGAATTTTCAAGCTAGAAATCCATGTATCTTCCCTCACAGTCTATTATCTTTATGAAGTAACAGAATGAAACCCAGAGATAATGCTATATTTCAGTAAATAAATTATTTCAAATTACTTTTATCCAACCCTCATACAAATGGAGACTGTGGATACGCTTCTATCCCCAAAAAGAAGTAATTTTCCTCAAATGCCTATATAAAAAATGAATTATTGTTTAATGATTAGTTATATGATAAGGATGAATATTTAATATCACTGCTTTTTAACTAGACTAATAAAATCGACATTTACTGTTTGGTTATTAAGATTAGACCCAGTTTTACAATAAAATTTCATATATTGGATAACCTGGAGAATCTACAGAATATTTTAAACAATAATTCATTTTTCCAGAAAACAAATTATTTCACTTCATGTTATTTTTTATAGTACATACAAACAGAATATGTTTGCACTAAATTATATTTTTTATGGTTTATTTAAACATTTTAGTGATAACCTTATCTTTCTAATAGTCCTATCACTTTCTGAAAGCATGATCCTGAATTTCCTTTGGTTTTATCAATCATAAAACATGATTTTAGGCATATAGTAATCTACCCACTTAAACAATCAACTTCTACATTTGGGTATAATTACTACATAATGCATGATGAAATGAATTATACACACCTTGGGTAGTGTGTTTCCTAAAGTCCGTCTGACAATTTAAAATCTAGAAATGCATACAAACATGGCATCCAAAATCCAGTCTCTGTATATTACAGAGGTCTATGAAGATTAAGGTTTTTTGCTTTTTCATAATTTTGTTAAGTTATAAATTTGAGGACATAACGAATTTATGACAGTTTTAAATTGGCCTCAAAACAATCTAGGATAGTCAGGGTTTCAAGAGCAAATTTTATCAGTGGGGCATGTTTGTTAATTAATGAATTACAAACCCAAACAGGAAGTTCCTCAGAGCCCAATGTTCTATCTATAAAAAGGGTCATTGAAAAACTGGACTGGGAATCAAAATGAAATAAAATTATTTAATTTCACATTCTATTCATATCTCAGAACTTATACATAAAAGAGAGAAAGAGGCTCAAAGAAGAGACATAAACATTCAATACAAGTTATAGAAATTCTGTAAGACAAGAATGAGGTGTATTAACCTCAGAAAGGCTCTAAAATAGGAGAAAATTAACATTGTGTGTAAATAGTTACGGCATTTTCAGAGTTAGCAGAAACTTCTCAGATGTTATCACTAACACGCTTTGTAGATATTTTATTCCCTTTTGGAAAAACAAGCTCATAAAAACAATACTTCAATAAAATATATACGCCTAGTATTGTATGATGTACTGGTAGCACAGGGAAGAAAGCCATTTATTTTTAGAGATATTCAAAACCCTCACTGATCACCACTGCTGCAAAAAGTACAAGTTTAGCACTATAAGAGTTAAAGAGCAGCGGAAAATGCCCATCTTGTTATGGCAGGGGAGAGTATTAGAAATGAAACCTTAGTTTTATAAATTTCGAAACTGTACAGACAGAATGTGCAGTATTAGCTTTGCCAACACTAACTGGGATAATAAGAATATTTACCTGATAGAATAAGTCACATAAATTTAGAAGACCTTAATAATTTTAGGAGGGTACTTTGAACAAGTTTTATCTCTCTCATGCTGTTTTTTAGAAACTGATCCTAGCAACTGGTTAGATAAAAATGATCAGAAATACTGAATGCAATGTGTTAAATGATTTTCAATGTTTAGAACTCTGTTAGAAAAAAATAACATTTTGGAAAAAGTAGATGCAAAAGAAGTCATAATATAGAAGTAAAATTTTTTTGGGGTGTTACCTCTGTGAAATCTCATACAAACTTCCAAGACACACTTAAAAATTTGGAATACCTCCTGTATGCATTGTGTTCCTTTTTCATTTTTGGCAACCATTTACATTTTCACCAATGTTTGTGGATCTACCCTCTATCAGGATTTTTCTTGAACTTGTGGGTTTAGTGATGAACAAAAATGATAAAATCTCTTCCCTGTAAGAACATATATAATGACTACGCATATACATAAGCCTATATGTAACTAATAAATTTTAAGGAACAATATTCAGAGGTGTGATACCATTTGAAGCAAATGGAATAAAAGAAGTAACAGTAAGATTACAAAATTTGGTGCATTAAAAATAACAGAAAATTATCTTAAATCCATTGAGGAACTAAACACTATTACAAATACATTTGAGAGGCAAGGGCAACAAAGGAAACCTCCTTGATTTAAAATAAAATCAATACTAAAATTATAATCTATTTAGAAATAATCAATAGCCTATGTATTAAAATATATGAATTATTCTCAGAGTGGTGGTCAAATAAAAATGTAAATATGTAAATGCGTTTGTTGGACTATAAGAAAGAACATATGTATTATCAAATATTAATTTTAAAAAATCCTACAAATATTAAAAATTAGAGCAGAAGGGAATAATAAAGACAAAAAATAATTAAAAGAATGTATTAAAAGCAACATTAAAGAAAATAATGCCAATACCTGTGTTTTTGAAAGACATATAAAGTAGAAAAAAAGCCTTTGGGAAATACTAATAAGAAAGAAAATAAACAACAGGAATGAAAAATGGGATAGCACACAAATATAAAAAACATTAAAAACACTCATTTTAACATTTCTAAGAGTTATACAGGTAATGCCCACAAGCTATTGACGGAAGTTAACACAAATTCTCTCAATTTTGTATCAGGCCATAACAGTAAAATTTAGTAAAAATAGGCAGCTCAAAGTAAAACTACATGAACTATATTAAACAGGGAGTATGAGAGATAGGCCAATAAAGTTATATATTATGAACCTTTCCAAAAAAGATAATGAAGTGTCCATATATTAAGATAATAAAAAATAAGCTCGTATGTATACCTACTATGTAGTCAAATACATCAAGAATTAAAAAAAAAAAATTAAAAAGCTCAAAATGTAAGCCAGAAGAAAATATTCAAAAGCAGTAGTAAATTGAGATCTAATACAACTTATTGAAATGAAAATCAAAGATCAAAAATTAAGAAACTGATGAAAAAACAATAGCTTGGCTATATAAAGTTAAAATAGAAAAAGCATCTAGAATGCAATCTCAAGAGAAAGAGCAATGGTAACTACAAAAGAAAGTTTGCATGACATGAAGAAAAAAGTTAGAAAATTTGATTGATGTCTAATTGGCATTTTAGAATAAGCTAATACAAAAGAGGTAAGAGTGTTTTTTAAACAGAAAAACTGAAAATATTCCAGAATTGTTGAAAGAGTGGCAATTTAGAAAGCTCAATTATTTGCAAGCAGAATGAATGAATAAATAAGTAAACCAGAGTCCCAAACTATTCACAATATAGTAAAACTATAGAGCACTAAATACAGGTGTTATAAGCACTAACTGAGTAAAAAAATGCATAGGAAGGGCTTTTAAACTGACAGTTGACTTCTCATCATCAAGGATCAAAACCAGATGACCAGAGAATCAGTGAGTTAATCTTCAATGTGTTAAGTCAAACTGCCTACCAAGCATTCTCTACATAATAAAAACATTTCTCAAGAATAAGGATGAAATAAAAATATTTTCATAGTAAAATTTAAAACATTATACAGTCTGCAAACTCTAAGGGGAATTCTGAGACATTTATTTCAGATGGAAAAAGTATTCCACATGAAAGCTCTGAAATGTAAAAATAATGTGGGCAAAAATAGTAAATAAATTAGTAATAAAGCATTGACTGTATAAAATAATTTAAAAAATTAATTTATGAGAACACAAACAGGCTAGAAGTTATAAACTGGACAAAAATACCTTAATAGTTTAGAGTGGGATGATCTATCAATGGTTACAGCTGTTCAGGCTTCATTTATTAAGAAAAGGATGAAGAGTCTTTAATTCTTTAACTAACTTGAGACATTGCTAACTATGAAAGCTAAACTAGCAGGTCTAAATTAGACCTTCTAAACAAACAAACAACAAAAAGCATGAAGAAACAATAAAAAATAAAATTAAAAGGCATGAAAGGGATAAATAAAAAGCCAAGAGAAAGCAAATAAAAAATTGACACAACTAGAAAATCATAAAGACAAATGTGACAAGAGTTTTTTTTTTTTTTTATAAATAACCCTTTAAATGCTGTATACAAGTGGTAAATATAAAGAAAGGTTGAAACTAAAAAAGAATGGAAATTCAAGAGAAAGGATGTCAAGCAAAGGGTAACCAAAAGAAGTGACAAAGTTATATTACTATTAAAACTATTAGTTTTCAAGGTTAAACACATTAGCCTATAGATGAAGCAGGCTACCACACAAAGAGTTCAGTTCAGAAGAAAAATATAAATGTAAATTTACATATACCTTAATAAAGTAGCTGCAAAGTATGTAAGAAAATGGAACTATAAAGACAAATGAACAAATCCACTATCATAGTTGGAGATTTGAACACACCTCTCAGGTGATAGACAACAAAAAATTAAGTATATAAGATATAAATTGAAACAAAAATTGCAAACATAATCTAATAGAAAATACTACACACAATCTAAAATGCATTCTTTCCAAACCTATGTGAAACATTAAAAAAGATGACATCACTCTTTATCAGTAAAAAAGATAATTCACTCACCAAATTACAAAGTTTGTTAAATAGATGATATTCTCTGACCAAATTAAACTTAGATTATCTTCTCACAATCAATAGAAGACCAAATTATTTTTCAAAGAAATTTATGAATCAATGAAATAATTATAACAGAATATAGGAAATGCTATGAATTGAATGATTGTGAAAATAAAGGAAGTCAGAAGAAATGTATAACCTTAAATATTTGAGAAAACAAATAAAGATCCAAATACATGAGTTGATCATCTGATAAAAGTAAGAGTTGACAAAAAAGGTACATCTTCTCCATCCGAAAACAGAAAGTGGGAAAGATCAAGGTATCACTAGAGGTCAATGAAACAAAACATACAATAGTGGATGACAAAAGCCAATCTCTGAATCTTTGAAAAGAATATAATACATGAACATCTGAAACCAGTGATCGAGAAATGTTTTAGATAAGGCACAAAAAGATACCAAGAATGTTAACACTAGGCTGTACATCCTAAAACAGTCAGATGAGCTCACTGTTATAATTCTGGTTCACCGCAAGAACCTTAGCACAAAGAAAGGACTCAACAAACATTTGGATCCATGAATACAATTTGGATTAGTGAATAAATTATCTTCCCACATATAACCACCTGCCTAAAACATTCTCCTCCTCCTTGAATTAAATTCACCATGTCTGCATCATAGGGGGAAGCAACCCCTGAGGCCCAAGGCCAGTACCCCCTCCCCATCTGCACACCCTGTGTTCAAACCAGTCCCAGCTCCTGTCATGTTATTGGCTTCTGAGTATCTGTATTAATAGTTGTTCCTGCCAGCATATGAATATGAACAAATACACAACTGAGAGAGATCCAGGGATTTTAATCCACAGATGCCAGAGCTTGCTGGGATGTAGTCAGAAATCAAGCTGAACTCAGGAGTTCACAGTCTTTCCTGTAATGATGGTTGGGAGGTGAGGGAAGTCAGAGGCCTGGGGAAGAAGACAGGGGTTAGCTCTGGGTGGGCTAAGCATGGGAATGAGGTGTAACATAAGCTCTTTCCTGTTCCCACCATCCGTCTGCTCCATGGGTAGCAGAGCTCAGATGCAGAGAGAGGTAAACCAGGCTTTCCCTCCTTCCACACTTGCAGTCCAGGGACACCAAGGCCTGAGTTGGGTCTGACCTTTTCTAGGATCTTTCTCCATGCTGCTGTCCTCCAGGAAGTCATGGCAAATTTGCATCTCCAGCAGGTTGTAGACCGACAGCCTTGGAGAAATACAGTATAGACAGTGGGTAAGGCCTATCTCCCAGCTTCTGTCTCCACCTGCCTGCCCATGCCCACCTGTTCCATCTCTCATTTACCTTGAAGGACACACCAGGGTCTCTCCCCATGGTGTCTCCTGTACTCTGCTCCTGGGGTCGAGTCGGCTGCTGGGGTTTATCATCTGGAAGATTCTCTGCCTCAGCCTCAGCCTCAGGGAACAACAGCTTACCCTGCAGGGTATACAGAAGCTGGAGGAAGGTCTGATACCTGCAAAGAGGAGGTAAGTGTGAAGGAAAGGAATCTCAGCTGGACCATTCTGAATCTGCAGCCCATGCTCCTGAACTTACCTCTGCAGCTTGTCCCGCTCCTGTTCTGCCTGCTGCTTCAGGTTTCCAAGTTTCTGAAACACCCCCTCAAGCGCCTGCTGAGTCCCTGTCTTACGCTCCCTCACCTCTGCAGAAACCTCCGCCAGATGCTGCAGATGCTTCTCCTGCCAGGAGTGAGCATGCAGACATTATGCATCAGATGTTGAAGTCTTAGAAACTCCCTCCAACCCCTCCAGCCTACACCCAGCTCAGGGCTCAGGCTCAATGATGAAAAGAGGGACTCTATTCACTTCAGGGTGGAGTAGGGGCCTAGAGAAAAGGAAAGATCAGAATGAGCTGTTCTAGGGTGAGGCATTCTTGGGGGGAAGGGGCACAAAGGTGATAACACTTATTTAACTTGCTATGTGCCAGGTACTATTTTAAAGTCCTTGCTGTAATGATCATTTAATCATCTTAATAACTCTCTAGAGTAGGTGGTATTATTGCCTTCATTTTAAATAAAGAAACAGAAAGTTAGGTGACCTGCCCAAGGTCATGCAGTGGTAAGTGGTGACACTGAAATTCAAGCCCATGTTGGTATTTATATTATAGTGCCTCAAAGGAGGAAGCAAAACGGTTTTCTAGACAGGGGACACAGCCGATACAATGGCATGGTGGTGGGAAGGGATATTCTCCTAGGGGGATGAACCTACCTGTTGTAGCTGCCACTGGTTCTGGACTGCTCTGCGTTTCTCCATGGCCATTTGTTTCTACAGATAAGCAAGGGAGAAAGACCAAGAGAAGTCTATTTTTTCTGGCTAGAATTTTGGGAGATTGCAAGCTGGCACAACTCAGCTTGCTCACTCTTTCCCTCTTCCTTTCTAACTACCCTTCCCTCCCTGTACTCAAGACCCCTGGGTATACCTTGGCCTGGAGCTGCTCAAAGGCTTCCTGGAGTTGTGTCCGTTTCCTCTGGGCTTCCTCCATCTGAGTCAGGGCCTTGGTGAGGCCAATTTTGATGGCCTCTACGTGCTCCCTGTAGGTGGCCTTCAGCTCTTTCCATTGTTCCTTAGCTGCAATTGCCTTCTGCCCTGAGATGAGCCACCAGGAATGAGAACATGAGTGAGGGTGGCCTGCTAGCCTGCCTCCCTGCAACACTGGGCCTCCTTCCCATCAGCCAAATGGGAGACCTAACTGAAATCCTCCTTCCTTCCCCACTCAGGTCAGCTGCTACTACAATCCCCTGCCTACTCACGGCTCGTGTCTTCAGAAGCCAAGGGGTCGAGACCCTTAGCAGTGTCCTCCTGAGCCAGGATGTTCTGCAGGAAATCCGCTACCTGAAGCTGGCTGCAGAGCAGCTTGTCTTTCTTCTGAGAGTCCTGCTCAGAGGGAGGGCAGAGACAGGGAACATCCTTACCTCCTTACAGGTTTCCTTAAGTCTGCTCTCTGCCAATGCTGCCCTGTATCTCAGTAAGAGGAGCCAGGACCAGACCCTGGCTTCTGAAAGGCTCGCTCTCATCTTGTACATACCACCACAAACTCAACCAGGATCTTGGCTGGCAGTTCTGCCTCCTCCTGCAGGCCTACAGGTTCCAGGATGCCTGCCACCTCAGCCAGGACCCTGGAGGGGCAAGGAAACACAGGAAATTGCAGTTTCTTGTGGTGCTAGTTCTACAGTTCGTGTGTGTACACAAACAAATGTGGATGTGTATATCAGTATATATAGTATTGAGAGTCTTGCCTTGACCAGAGTTTACACAAGGGCCTGAAGGGTCCACAGCCTGCAACCAGGAATGGCGTGCATGGAGGGCACACGGTGGTAATACGTGCCAAAAGGAAAATCAGCAGGGCTAGTGGATAAGGAGTTTGAGAAAAGAGCTGAAATTTTAAATAGGGAGTGTCTCACTGAAGAGAAATCATTTGAGTCAAGATGTGAAGGAAGCCAGGGAGATATGCAAGGAAGGGGAAGAATGCTGGGCCTTGGGATCCCTCCTGGCGCTGAGCACCAGCCTTGGGGCAGAGTCTTGGAATAGCTGAGAAAGGACTCAGGGCAGAGGGCTGGATGCCTCGGTCTACTCTAGGGTTTTTCATTATTAGGGACTGGAGCAGTCTACGAAGGGGCAGGGATGGGGATGAGAAGTGACTGGGAATGTGTCGTGTTGGGACAAGAAGACAGAAGTGAAACCGTCTCCTAGAGCACATCCTGTGGATTATGTGGATGTGGGGAGCGGCGAACGGTCCCCCAAAGGCTGTACTCCTGGAGCAGGCAACAGACACCTCAGGAACCTAAGACGGGACTGCGGTGAGGATCACTTCACGGCAGGGTCGAACCTCAACAGCTGTACAGGGTCGAGGGCACCAATCATTACACATAGGGGCCCACAAGGTCCTCCCAGGCCCGGCCCCAGCTGCCACTTAGCCGCAAACACTTACTCTAGGGCTGCAGCTTCCGCCTCTGTCTCCGCTGCCTCCATCTTTCCAGGCGCCGAGTTCAGCTGCCTTCCCACAATCCCTAGGATCACTTTGAAGTCACAGTCGACTTCGCGCCGGGGCAGGCGATTGGCTGCAGAGGTTAGTGGGCGGGCATCAAGGACCATTGTGCGCTCTAATTGGCAGGCGCGGATTCGCACGTTGGCGGGCCTCGCTGCTTGGCGCAAGCGCGGTTATGGCTAGGCGCGCACGGGCTCTGCGCCTGCGCGCTAGTCAGTACGCGGTGCCAGAGACTATAAGTGGGCTTGAGCTCGACCGCGCACCTGTGGAAGTTCTTTCTCTACTCGAAAAAGGGAAAGCATTTCCTTGAGTTTGCGTTTTAAGGGAAACTAACAGCATTGACACTTTATTTAAAATATTCACTACTGCTGTAGAAAAAAAAAAAAAAAACCCGAAAAACAGTGGGGCTGTTTCTAAGACGCTGGGACTCAGTAAAGAATAGTGATCCGGGAGATACAGGAAGCAAATGATCTGCGCTCAAAAAGCGAGCTGCTTTCAAAGATATTAGTATTTTATAGATGCGATGCAGGAGAGTGAACTCAAGCAGAGCCCAGCGGATTGCCTGCGTTGGCAAAATAGAACAGATATTCTGGGGAGACCAAGGTAGGTAATGTTCTTTGCAGAGTACAGGAGAAAGATAACTGCTGAGAGAGAACTTGGTATTCATTCAGCTGAGTACTGAGCAGTATGTGTCTCAAGAAACTAGCTAAAAGATTTTTAAAGATACCAGGACATGGCCGGTCGCGGTGGCTCACGTCTGTAATCCCAGCACTTTGGGAGTCTGAGGCAGGTGAATTACGAGGTCAGGAGTTTGAGACCAGCCTGGCCAACATGGTGAAACCCCCGTCTCTACTAAAAGTACAAAAAAAAATTAGTTGGGCGTGGTGGTGGGCGCTTGTAATCCCAGCTATTCGGGAGGCTGAGGCAGGAGAATTGCTTGAACCAGGGAGGCTGAGGTTGCAGTTAGCCGAAATTGCGCCACTGCACTACAGCCCTGGTGACAGTGCGAGACTCCGTCTCACACACACACACAAAAATATATAAAAATATATATATAAATATATATATAAATATATATATAAATATATATATAAAAAAATATATATAAATATATATATAAAAAAATATATATAAATATATATATAAAAATATATATATATAAATATATATATAAAAATATATATATATAAATATATATATAAAAATATATATATAAATATATATATAAAAATATATATATATAAATATATATAAAATATATATAAAAATATATATAAAAAAATATATATATATAAAAATATATATAAAAAATATATAAATATATATATAAAAATATATATATATATTTATAAATATATATATATGGACATTACAGAGGGTCAGAAATAGTCTCTATTTCCACTAACCAGGCTGGAAAACTTCATAGTCCTTAGGACACTGGACAGAGTACACACAAAAAAAGTCTTGATTTGATAGTTGTTTACTAATTATTTAGTAGGCAGTAATTAGTCCTAGCTGATCAGTGCTGTAGTGCCATCTAACTCTTAAAAGTAAGACCCAAATGGATCAAACTTAACAAACCATGACAGATGACAAGACCAAACTTCAGCAGTATTTATAGAAATAGAAAAATGTTCACCAAAGGTGCAATTTACATATGTCATACAAAGAAAAATTACCAAGCTTGCAAAAAGAAAAAAAAAAATACACAATGAGGAGAAAAATCAATTGCTGATCAGAACTTAAGTAATGTTAGAATCAACAGGCAAGGACATTAAAACAGTTATTGTAACTATATCCCATATCTTCAAAAAGATATCAGAACTATAATGAAAAAGGTAAGTGGTGCTAAGGATGTAAAGAAAGTGGAATTCTCATGTTGATGGAAATGTAAACTGGTGCATAGACTTTGAACGTAGGGTTACCGTATGAGTCACAATTTCATTCCTAGTTATATATCCAAGACAAATAAAAACATGGGGACACAAAAATACACAAACCTCTATAGGAGCATTATTCACAAAAGCTGAAAGGTAAAAACAACCCAAAGGCCCATTAGCTGGTGAGTGAAAATGCATACTTTCATTCAATGAATTATTAATCAGTAATAAAGAGAACTTTATTACATGCTAAATAATGGTTACTACATGCTAAAATATGAATGAACCTTGAAAATATACTAAGTGAAAGAAGCTAATTACAAAAGACCACATAATATATTATTTCATTTATGTGAAATGTCTAGATTTGACAAATCTATAGCAACAGAAAGTAAATTTATATAGTGCTTGTCGAGGGCTGGGGATTGGTGGGAATAAGAGGTTGAGAGAGTATGGGGAGGGACTGCAAATGGATATAGTGTTTCTTTTAAAGGGATAAATAAAATGTTCTACACTTCGGTTATGGTGAAGGTTGTACAATTCTATACAGAAAACCACTAAATTTACACTTTACTGCTGTCATAAAAGCTGTTAAAAAAGTTAATCAAAGACACAAAGCTTGTAATAAAGACCTAAATCAAACTTGTAGAGGTGAAAACTACAATGTGATAGATGGAATTAGATGGTATTAATATAGTATGTTACACATTGCAGAATGAAAGTGAAACACAGCTCTAGAGAAACTACCCAAAATCAATCACAGAATATTAAAAAATGAAAATAAAGTAACATGAACAAATCAGTGGTGAGCTGTGAGACAACTTCTAACAGCCTAATAATATACTTGAAAGTGGAGTCTCAGAGAGGCAAGGGGAGAGGACAAGAAAACAAGTAATAAAGACCAAAAAATTTGAAATGTGATGAAAAATATAAATTCATATATTCAAGAAGCTTCACAAATCTCAAACACAAGAAATATTAAGAAAATGACATCAAGTTATACCATAATTGCATAACTCAAAACCATTGATAAAAAATTCTAAAGTAATAAGGGGTGTTGGGGCACATGTTACATAGAAACAAAGATAAGGATTACGGGAAATTTCTTCTTGGAACAATGCAAGCAAGACAGTAGAGTAACATCTTTCAAGTACTGTAAGAATAAAAAAAGTCAACCTTGATTTCTGTTTCCAGCAAACAGCTTTCAAAAATGAAGGCTAACTAGGCTGGGCGCAGTGGCTCACACCTATAATCCCAGCACTTTGGAAGGCCGAGGTGGGCAGATCACGAGGTCAGGAGATCAAGACCATCCTGGCTAACACAGTGAAATCACCCGTCTCCACTAGAAATACAAAAATTAGCCAGGCATGGTGGCGGGCACCTGTAGTCCCAGCTACTCGGGAGGCTGAGGCGGGAGAATGGCATGAGCCTGGGAGGTGGAGGTTGCAGTGAGCCAAGATCGTGCCACTGCACTCCAGCCTGGGTGACAGAGCAAGACTGTCTCAAAAAATAAATAAAAATAAAAAAGAAGGCTAACTAAAGACATTTTTAAACACACAAAAATGGAAGGAAATTTTCAGCATAAGATCCCACATGAAACAAGAAGTTCTTCAGGCAGAATGAAAATGGCATTAGCTTCAAATCTGAATGTATACAAAGGAGTGAAATGTGGTCCTGGCTACTTAGGAGTCTGAGGTGGGAAGATCACTTGAGCCCAGTTCAAAGCTGTGATGAGTTGGTCATGCCATTGCACTTCAGCCTGGGTAACAAAGTGAGACCCTATCTTTAAAGGAAAAAAAATTGTGATGTGGGTTTTATAACATATTTAAAAGTAAAATGTAGCACAAAGTGTGGGAGAGAAGAAATAAAAGTAAATTTATATGCTTGTATAGTTTCTCTGAAGTTGTGTTATCAGTTGAAGGTGAACTGATGAGTTAAAACTGTGTTCTAGACTCTCTGAAGCAATAGTGCCAACACACTTTAGAAGGGCTACCAGTGAGTCATTTCCTTGTGTGATTTCTTTCTTTCTAGTGCAGATAGAAATTGTGACCAATAGAATACAATAAAGGTGATGGGATGTCATTCTATTGATTAGGTTGCTTGTTAGGCAGAGGGGATAGCATGCCACTCTCATGCCTCCATTTCCATGTATAGCAGAAGCTTAGCGGACTGCACAAAAAAAAGAGGGATTCTCCTTCTGGCCTGGAAGAAGCATACAACCATGTTGTAAGTTGCCTGTGGTAGTTATCACATGGCAAGGAACTCTGAGTGGCCTTTAGGACCTGTAAATAGACCTGAGCTGATAGCCAATGAATAGATGGGGCCCTCAGTCAAACAGCCCTGAGGGGATTAAGTTTCTACAAATAATCAAATAAAAAATAACGCTACTCAGTTAACATCGTGATTGAAAACTTGTGAGACCTTGAGCAGAATGCAAAACCTTGACCCAGTGAAACTGTCTTAAAATCTTGACTTATAGAAACTGTGAGATAATAAATGTGTTTTTTAAAATTCTAAATTGTGATAATTTGTTATATAGCAATAGAAAACTATTATAAACTTCTAAAACAAAGAATTGTAGGTAACAAATCAATAAAGGAGATAAAATATAAACAACTAATCCAAAAGAAGGCAGAAAAAGTGAAGACGAACAAAGAAAAAAATGAAGAGAATAAAAAACAAATAGCAAAATGATAGGTATAAGCCTAAGCATATGTGTTATCACCATTAAATGTAAATACCTTAAATATACCATTAAAAGGGAGAGATTATTAGATTGGATACCACAGCAA
Organism: Pan troglodytes; assembly: GCF_028858775.2. Taxonomy (NCBI): domain Eukaryota; kingdom Metazoa; phylum Chordata; class Mammalia; order Primates; family Hominidae; genus Pan; species Pan troglodytes. Next base: position 68,716,719 of record NC_072406.2, read on the forward strand.
AATTATGTTAAGTACACTAAACATAAAGAAATAAAAGGATGGAAAAAATATACCATGCTAATATTAATCAGATGAAAGCTGAAGTGGCTATTTTAGGGCATACACACACACACACACACACACACACACACACACACACACGAAAAAAAATACATACATATATATATATATATATATATATATATATATATTTGGGCAAAAGGCTATCACCAGAAATAAGACAGTGATATTATCATGATAAAGGGGTCAATTAATCATGTGAACTTAATCATAAATGTTTTTGGACACCTAATATGAGATCATCAAAATACATGAATCAAAAACTGAACTGCAAGGAGAAATAGATAAATCCATAGTCATTGTTGAGATTTCAATAAGCCACTTACAATAATTTATAGAACACTGAACCTAACAGCAGAATAGTCATGCTTTCCCAGTGTATACCCAATAGTCAAGTCCATATTATGGGTCATAAAATTAGCCTGAACAATTATAAATGAATAGTACAATGCAAAATATATAGTTTTTTTGTTTGTAAACGATCTAAATAGCCTCCTACATGCATTGAATGTGATGTTGTATGCTAATGTTGCTGTCTTTTTCTTTGACTTAATTAACTCCTAACATCTTTAGATTTCTGCTCAAATTTTTCAGACATGATCTAGATTATTGTTCAGATTTTTCAGACATGATCAAACCTTCCTTCACCTATATGCCTATATCAGGCCTCCTTACTATAGGCTCACAAAGCTCTACAGACTTTTTATCTAGTCACAGTTGCATTTTACATCTGCTTTTAGAATTATTTGAGTGATATCTCTTCTTTTCTAATAAGCTTATTGAGGATAAATGCTATTTTTTGTTAATAGTTGATACTAATAATTTGTTCTATGCACATAAGGGACAATTCATGCAAGGCTGCAGTAGGTCATTTTAAGCATATTGGTTTTATATAAACATAGTAGAAATCTATTGAAAGTTTCTTCATAATTAGATGGCAAGTCAGATTTTAGTATTGCAAAGTTAAGCCTCAATTATGGGTGGAAAAATAAAAGGTTGAAAAATGTGATTATTCCAGTAGGCTTAGTAAAAGGTGAAAACATTTTTGGATTCTATAAGTAACTTGGCACTAAAGATACAAATAGCTCAATATATTTAGGTGAAATACTTCATAGGTTTTATCATTCGTTGGATATGTTGGAGTTACTAAACGATGTATAAAATATGTTACTTCAGTTTCTGATGGTGCAACTGGATGAACTGTGATACAATTTATTTAAATAGTGATTCCTGGAAGATAATTCTATTTGACAAATGACAGAGGAAGATTTTCAACTTGATTTTGTTGACCTACCTATTAGAGGCATTTTACCTATTCATGTATATATTTTTAAAAGACACTTGAATGTGTCTTGAATGGATAAGGAGGTTTAGGGCTTGGAAAAATGTGAGAACTGGAAATATATATTTGGTTAACATAAATATGTAGGCAATTGAAACTGTGGAGATCAATGGCATTCCGTATGCTGACTATAGAATGAACAAGAAAAGAATGCTGGAATCAATATAGTTGAGTAACTGACATATTGTGGATTTGTAGAAAAAAGATGAGTTTCTAGTAACAGAGAAGTACCTACAGTGACAGAAGCATTAAAGGAAATAAATTGAGATGCGTAATACAGAAAATTCTTAGGAGAATTTTCAGCAATTTTTCATTAGCCAATGTTTTAATGCTCTCCATTGCAATTTGTATTGTATGCATACTTCCAATTTAATGAAAAATGCTTTTCCTATGCATTCCATAAAGAATCTTCTTGCTTGACTAGTAAGAGTTCATTCTGCTTGATGTGTCTATGTTTTAACACTGTCTACATATTCTACATTTATGTTACAGTAGAGATAATAAATGACACTTGCTAAAATGCACATTTTGATTAAAGTGGCAGGGATTGGCTTTATGTGTGAGAGTTTAGATACCTTTGATCTATTTATCACAAATTCCTATGAAGATACTGCCTTTTGAATAAGATATTTTCCAAATATATCAATGACATCACTGTTAACATCCAAATTTAAATAGTGTTTGATTAAACTGAAGACCAAACCGTTCAAGGATAAAACAACAAATTGCAAGTCAAAATGACATGCTACAAGGTGACGTTGGAAAATAGGACTTTAAACATCATACTGCATAAATTTGCCAACTCTATTTCCCCCTCTACTTGGCTCTGATTGGGAGAGATCTGGCCTAAAATTCTAGTGAAAGTAACTGTAGATCAATTAAAAAGTATAAGTCTATGTCTTACTTTTTTCTGTGTTGTCCAATACGCAGCTTTTATTGTTTAGCACATATGAAATGGCTCTGAAAATAGTAGTTGCATTAGCACTTAAATAGAATATCAACTATATTATTAGAATATATGAAGTGGGCATGGAGGCAAATTCATGTGAGATTTATAGAGCATTAAGCAAATATAAGTAAGCAGATAAAACTTATCTTTGCATTTGTCTATAGGCAGAACACCTCCAGTATTTAATAAAACATCAAAACTGACATCATACTTTTGGAATCTATTTCTATTGCATAGAAACTTCTGTTTGCTGTGTTTATCTCTCTCAGCATTGTTTTAGGAATTGAACCTATATTTCCAGATCATCACTTCCTTGAGGCAAGATCATCTAAATGGGTCATGGAAACCCAATAAATAAAAAAGATTATATATAAATATGTATGTATCTTAATATATACATATGTTCCCTGTCTTTCCCTCTCTGTACCTGTCTCTACGTATATTTTCTCATGTATGTGAATATCTTACATTGTAAACATTATCTAAAAAGTAATATCTTGAAATTCACTTAATTTTCTCCTTGAATTTTAACACTAGCCTTTTTTCTCAATAGAATCTCTGATTGTTTGCTTTCTGTGTCACTTTTATTCACCGGTAGCTAAAATGTAATTTTATTGTGATATTTATTAACTTAGAGGCTTAAGCAATAATGGCTTAAATAAAGCACATGTGCTGTAATGATTTCAAAGGATGCCTAAAAATGCAGCTGTATAAATCAGTTCACTTTGTATATGTATAGCAAAACATGTTGTACACCTTAAATATATACAGTAAAATATTCCATGTACTATGTGTTACAATTGTCAAACATATTTCTTCTACCTTCCTAAATGTAGGAATATTTCTACATTTATATCACATCCATTAACTGATGGATGTTTTTCCAATATTTCTTAAATATTCTCCAAGCAGTCTTAAAACTTACATAATTTAACCTGCTGAATTTTTTTTAAAAAGATACTTTTGGTAATAGTAACTTTTAGAAAACATTTTTCCATAACTAGCATTACAAAATGATAAAAATTTTATCTAAAAAACAAACTGGGGCTGGGTGCAGTGGCTCACGCCTGTAATCCCAGCACTTTGGGAGGCCGAGGTGGGCGGATCATGAGGTCAGGAGATTGAGACCATTCTGGTGAACACGGTGAAACCCCATCTCTACTAAAAATACAAAACAATTAGCCAGACATGGTGGCAGGCGCCTGTAGTCCCAGCTACCTGGGAGGCTGAGGCAGGAGAAGGGCATGAACCCAGGGGGCAGAACTTGCAGTGAGCGGAGATCACACCACTGCACTCCAGCCTGGGCGACAGAGCAAGACTCCATCTAAAAAAACAAACAAAACAAACTTGATGAATATTTCTTTGTTTTGGGTGTTTGAATGCATTAAAGCAAGTTGTATATTCGATCAAAACCTCTACACAGTAAACTTATATGGCAGACAATAAAACAAAGTGTTCATTAGGGGCTCAGACACTTGATGAGCAAACAACTTTTGCTTTAATAAACCAATGAATATTTCTTCTGATTTTATTGTGTGTTTTCAGTGTTGCTTTGGGAATAAGGAATCCCCATTATTTTACCTACATTTTAAAACAGTTTTATAAAAGTAGAAATTACATGCCTAGAATGTATTAATTATAAGTATAAAATTCAGTGCTTTATTACATTGATAGAATTTTGCAATCAGTTTTAAGACATTTCTATCACCCTGGAGAGATCCATTTTGTCTCTTTGCAGTGAATTTCAGTTCCTACTCCCAGGTCCAGAAAAACAATGTTACAATTTTTGTCTCTGTAGACTAGCCTCTTCTGCACATTCAGGAAGTACACGATATTTAGGTTTTTGCATCTTTCTTCTTTCCCTTCGCACAGTGTATCTGAGGATCATCTATGTTGTAGTATACATCAATAATTTGTTCCTGTCTATTGATGAATATATTCCATTATGTGGGTATACCAGATACAGTTTACTCGTTCACCAGTTGATAGAAATTGTATTGTTCTAGTTATTGACATTTATAAATAATGCTGCTATGAACTTTCCCTTAAAAGTTTTTGTGTGGGCTAGGAGCAGTGACTGATGACTGTAATCCCAGATCTTTGGGAGGCTGAGACCAGAGGATCACTTGAGGCCAGTAGTTCAAGACAAGCCTGAGCAACATAGCAAGACACTGTCTTTACAAAAAATACAACACTTAGCTGTGTTTGCTGGCATGCACCTGTAGTCCAGGCTACTTGGGAGGCTGATGCAGGAGGTTTGCTTGAGCCCAGAAATTCAAGGTTGCAGTGACCCCAATTGTGTGAGGTGGAAATTAAAGAAAGAAAGGAAAATGAAAAAGAGAAAGAATAAGTTTTCTGTATTAAGCTGACTCATCTGCAAGGCAGTGACAGGCAAAAGCTAGACCTACGCAAAAGTCCTGATAACATTATCTAAGAAGCCAGAGCTCAAAGGAATGTGCTTTGGAGACTCTCCCAGCACTCCCTTAACATTAGGAGAAGAAAAACAAATTTTCCTTTCTCTAATGATATGAGTAAATCTACGAGTTTATGTATTCCTATTCTCTGTAACTAGTAACTTCAAGTATTCTATTTTATGTAAGTGGCAGAGAAGGCCATAGGAAGCCTGAGCAGGCCTGAACTACAGCCACCTAGGCGCCATAGCGAAAGTTGTGAGATAAGCCTGTACAAGGGACTTGAGTAAAACCTAGATAACAGCCATCTAGGCCACATAGTGAGATGTCATATGTAATCCTGAGTTATGCACCTGACACAATTTGATTAACTGTCTTTGTTCTGCTTCTGCACACTTCTTTCATGCCACTACGCTTCACAGCACTGTAAGCTAGCTTCAAACTAGCCAACCCCCTTTTTAAAGTGTGTATAAAAGCCAAGACCTGTCTTTGTTCTTAGTCCAGTTTTTAGTATGCTAGGTCTGAGTGCACTCACTAAAGATCCTCCTGTATTCACCCCGTAGTCTCTCTAGTCCTTCTGATTCCTGCAACAGTGCACTGCCCTCCAGCCTGGGTGACAGAGCAAATGCCTGTCTGAAAAAGAAAAAAAAAAAAAAGTGAACACATGTTGACATTTCCCTTGAGTAGATAACTAGAAATGGAATAGCTGAATCACAAGATAAATATATGTTTTGACTTTTCAAGGAAGTGCCAAGGTATTTTCTAAAGTGGTGCTACCATTTTACATTCCCACCTGCTATATATGAGGGTTTCAATTTGTTCACATCTTTACGTGGTATGTTCAGTAATTTTCATTGTAAACATTCTAGTGGGTCTAAGGTGGTATCTCATTGTGGTTTTATTGTGCATTTCCTCCCTGACTAATTATATTGGCCATATTTTCATATGTTTATTATCATCTGCATATCCTCTTGAATGAAATGTCCATTCAGATACTTTGCCCATTTTGCAAAAGGGAGGTTACTTTCTTAATATTGAGTTGTAAGAGGTATTTCTACTCTAAATAGAAGTATTTTTTAATCAGATACATAATTTGCAAAATGTTTTTTCCAGTCTGTGACTTGTTTTTTCATTGTTTTCAATGTCTTTTAGGCTATTAACATTTTGCCAAACTTAAGTTCTGGAATGCTTTTTTTGTATTTTCTTCTCAATTTTTTTTTTTTTTTTTTTTTTTTTTTTTTTTTTTTTTTTAGTTTTTAGCTCCGACATTTAATATCTTTGAGCCAGGTTCAGCTACTATTTGTGTATGGTATAAGGTAAAAGCCTAAATTCATCATTCTGTATGTGGATATTCAATTCCTGCAGCACACTTGTTGAAAGACTATTCTTTCCTCACTTAATTGCCTTGACCCCGTTTTTCAAAAATCAATGGGCCATATAATTTACTGCAATTTCAGATCTTCTCTTCTAGACATTTGTTCCCAACACAAAGAAATGTCAAATGTCATAGGTGATGAATATCCTAAGTATCCTGATTTGATTATTACGCATGTATCAGAATATCACAATCCCATAAATATGTACAATTATTATGTATCAATAAATAAAATTTAAAAAAATCAGTTGGCCATAAATGTATTTTGTTTTCTAGTCTCAACTTTGTTTCACTGATCAGTATTCCTGTTCTTTAGGCAGCACCACATTGTTTTGATTATTGCTCCTTTATATTACATTAAGAAATTGGGAAATGTGAGTTTTCCAACTTTTCCATTGACAAAAATATCTTGGTTATTCTGAGTAATTTGTGTTTTCATATACATTATAGGAAGGACTTGTCAATTTCTGCTAAAAGGCCTGTTGGGACTCTTTTGTAGAGATTAAATTTAATTAGACTGGAAGATATAAGTTACGGTTCTTTTTCTTTGTTTTTAAAATTTTTAATTTGCATTTTCACTTCTATGTGGTATTTAAAAGCTTGGCTGCCAATAATTTTCAGAGACTATTTAACATCCTTACTGCATAAGACACTGAACCAGCGTTACCCCATGTGTCCCCAGGAATTGTCTGGAATTGGTGAGATTGAATGTTAGGTTGTTAAGTTCTTTATCCAGGTAAATATCTAAGATACACATATACACATGGAAAAGTTAGACTTCTAGAAAAAAATGCATACTCAAATAACAGTTTGACACAATAACCTCACCTTGTTTAAAAGGAAGTAGGCACAAAGTGTAAATACTTTATTCTCAGTAAGATTATATTGACAAAACTAGATATTTTGCTATGAAACAATTAGGTGATTTTTTTCTTCATAAAAATGTAAACTAAACTCTCTGTTCTACAGATTTCAAGTACTAATTATCATAGTGCTTTGAAAAAGGCAACAGCAAGTACAAAACTGAGATGCATATTTTGAACTTCAGAAAAGGACCAATTTCCCCTTTAACCTGGCATCTTATTGATTGCATGACCAAAATTCACATGTATCAGTCCAAAGGCATTATATTAGGCTTTCAAAAATGCATATTTTCTCATTTAGTTGCCATAAAGAAACTCTCCCAATTGACTTATTATTCCAAATCAATAGAAAGGAAACAGAAGCTCACAAAAGCTAACTTACTAAAGCCACAGAGCTGGAAAGTGGCAAATCTAAATCTGAGACAAATCTGTGTCACATCAGTCTGCTGTATTACATGTGCCAGTTGGAGTTAGACCCGAGAGGTTTTAGTACAAATAGTCTTTGAAATACCCTTCCTCACATCACTCCAATTATCAGTGTTTTCAACATTTTCTATCTTCAACCATATTTTCTAAATGTGTTTTGTAGGAAATTTGGCTGGGACAGAGAGTGACCAAAGGCCAACCTTAGCTAAGAGAGGCTTTTTTTTTTTTTTTTTTTTTTTAAATCAGAGGAAATGCATTGTTCCCTGAAGATGCTTATTGTCAGATTTATTATAGCACAATTCATGGCAAAATGCAAAGAGCAGGGTCTTTGGAATAAGAGATTGAAGTTCAATTACCTAGTACATTTGTAACCTTGGATAATTTACTTAGTAATTCAATTTTATTTATTGCATCATGATTGTAATTATGAGATTTTTTTTTTTTTTTTGAGACCAAGTTTCACTCTTGTCATCCAGGCTGGAATGCAATCGTGCAATCTTGGCTCACTACAACCTCTGCCTCCCAGGTTCAAGCAATTTTCCTGCCTCAGCCTCCCAAGTAATTGGGATTACAGGCACCTGTCATCACACTTGGCAAATTTTTTGTATTTTTAATAGAGAAGGGGTTTTGCCATGTTGGCCAGGCTGGTCTTAAAGTCCTGACCTCAGGTAATCTCCCGCCTTGGCCTCCCAAACTGCTGGGATTACAGGTGTCAGCCACCGCACCCAGCCTAGAATATTTCTTACGAGAAACCATAAAAGTTAATTTTTAAAAATGCCTCAACTTCTTTGACACATAGTGGACATTATTAACATTTTTGTTTCTGTTTTCATCAGTTTCTTTTGGAAGTCGTATTTACATAAATCCAGAACATTAATAACTACAGAAATGATTTGGGAATATGTTTTCATGTAAGAACTTAATGAATGCTAAAAAGTATACAACAAGGATTAGACTAGTTTTCCAACAAGATTAGACTTATCTCTTTCAATTGCATTTTTACTATAATTTACAATCTTTACCTTTCACAGTTTCCTATTATTCATTTTTCAATGTCAGCTTCATCAGCAAACTTAAAACTCTAATTTAGAGTTTCAGTAAAATAATTAAGAAATACCATTCTAGAAGCTTAAAATTTAGCTTAGAAAGCTAGTACTACTCTTCCATGAACTATGATTCTGAGAGTCACCGATGATGTTAGCTACTGCTGTACTTGCCGGAATTTTCAGATCAAGATACTGCATTTTGTTTTAGGAGAGATCTTCATGTTTAGCATTTAAATTGCAGATCATAAGGTAATTCTTGCCTTTGCTTGCTAGTTCCAGATGGATAGATTCTGACTTACACACTGTTCAATTCCCTATTTTAGTCTGTCATTTCTCTAACAATGCTCAGCATCCATGCAGTTTGGACACAGACCATCAGAACTAAATTGCAATGCCCTCATGAGAAAGGGTTTCTCAACTAGGAGCAAATGCACTTGAAACCTTTTGGATTTTTTTCTAATCACGATTTAGCCCTACAGCTTCTTCCTTTTCATTTTATGTCAGTAATAAACCAAAACACCATGAGAAGTGCCTGAAAGCTAAAGGGATTAAAGTCGCAAACTTATTTTTACATATTTGTCGCACTTACAATCATGTTTGGGTTGTTTCTATTGCCTCATCCTAATTTTCAAGGGACATCATTTCACCCTATCTATATAAACTCTTTCCATTTAAGAAGAGTTATCTATTATTCATAGCTCAGTTTAAACACAAAGTTGATTTGGGTTGCCACTCAATAGCTATCAAGATCCACTCCAGGACAGCCAGTATTTCATAGGTGCACAAAGTGAGTGGTTTGGAAAAGTAACTAAAAGAACAAGGACAATCTGGGGATTATTCCCCATTTTACTCAAATCCATCTATTCTGTAATATTGTAATGTTGCTATAGAGGTTACTAATCCATTTGAAATTTTTTGTTTAAAAATGTTTATGAGGAAATGTCATAAATCCTCAGGTAACTTTGTATTTCCGTTGAAGAAAATACACCAAAAAACAAATCATTTGTTGCCTTTTCCCCATTCATATCTCTCTGTATCATATTAATACCCTATGTCCAAAACCAATATAATTTGAACAATTTGTTTTCCAGGTAATTAAAATTTTTAAAATCATGGTGATTACAGTATTGGTTTTCATTATTTCATTGTCACAATGTGCTGTGTCATTCAAAAGTAGTGATATACTGACATTTTTCTCAGTTCTTTTGGTGATTTTAAATATCTAGGTATGAATTTTTATTGAGACATACAAAGATATTTATTCCCTATGTTAAGATTTTAAATCAAAGATGCATTACAAAATCCTCTACTTGTTAAAATTCTTCCAAGTATTATACTTTAAAAATTATATTTGCCTGGGTTTCTATTGAAATTAAGCATTTTTTCTTAATTGTATTAATGATTTGTGTATTCCTAGGAGCTAGTAGGTCATCTGTCTGAATATAGGCCTTCCTTAGGGAACAGTCTTAGCATGAGAATTTAAGGACTATTAAAGATATCTGAAGTACATAAGTAAACCCCTCTTTGTGAAATGTCTGATCAGATCTTTTGCCCATTTTTTTAAATGGGGTTTGACTTTCTATTATAAGTATTATAAAACTTATAAGTATTTTTTATGTATTCTGGACACAAGACCGTTGTCAGAGGTATATTTTGCAAAAATTTTGTCTTTGTCACAAATATTTTAATTTTCTTAATGATATCTTACCAAAAGAAAAATTTTAAAAAGTAGTTGTAGTCCATTATATCAAATATACATTTTATGATTTTTACTTTTATGCATATCATTTTAGAAATAGTTGTCTAAGCCAAGGCCACAAACATTTTTCTTAAATATTTCTGGCAGAAAGTTTATGTTTTCCACTTAAATATTTATATTTATGATCAATATCAAGTAAATTTTTGATGTAGCATGAGATGTTGAGGCTCATTTTAAATATTACTATACAATTGTTTCAGCACCATTTTTTGAAATAATTATATTTCACTTTTGAATTAGTTTGACATTTTAGTCAAAAATAAGATTGACCATATCTAAGTAGATCTATTTTTGGAGTTTCTTTTGTGTTTCATTTGTGTGTGTGTCTATTCTTATGCTAATACTAGAGTCCTAATTACTCTATTTTTATATTAATCCTTGTAATGGGTTAGTTTATATCCTCTAGCTTTGTTCATTTTCAAAATAGTTTTGGCTTTTTTTGTCCTTTGCATTTCCATTTAAAGTTTATAATTAACATCACATTTTACAACAGATTTCCTTAGTTTTGGTTTGAGTTTGCATTAAATCTATAAAGGTGGTGAGAATGGTCACCTTAACAGTTTTGAATCATCTAATTTATGAACATAGATAACGCTCAAATTATAAATATGTTCTTTGCCTTTTGTCTGCAACATGTTGTAGATAAAGTTGTACAGATTTATTTATTTATATTTCATTTCTCTTTAGTTTTAATAATTCATATCCTTCAAGGATTTTCTTTAATTGTCAAAATTATTAGAATAAAGTGTTCACAAGTGTTAAATTATAATCTCTCCATTTATTTTCTTATTTATTTTTTGAGACGGTGTTAGCACTTATTGCCCAAGGTGGAGTACAATGGCACCATCTCGGCTCACTGCAACCTCCGCCTCTGGCTTCAAGCGATTCTCCTTCCTTAGCCTCCCGAGTAGTTGGGATTACAGGCATGCACCACCATGCCCGGCTAATTTTGTATTTTTATTAGAGATAGGGTTTCTCCATGTTGGTAAGGCTGGTCTCGAAGTCCTGACCTCAGGTGATCCGCCCGCCTCAGCCTCCCAAAGTGCTGGGATTATAGACATGGGCCACCGCACCCAGCCTTCAATTTCTTGAGGATCTGTAGTAATTTATCCTCTCTTATTTCTGTTAGTCTCTTTGTCTGTCTCTCTCTCTCTCTTACTCCTTTCTTTCCTCTCTGTCTTTTTCTCTTAATTAGTCCAGCTTGAGTTGTATTCATTTGTAGACTTTCTTTTTCAGAAATAACTTTGGGTTTATTGTTTCTCCTCTATAAATGTTCTGTGTTTTCAATAACAGTGATTTATGTTTGTATCTTTATTATTAATATTTCCTGGCATGTTTTATAAGTGCCAAATCGAAACTATTGGTTGATGATATTGTTCTATCATCCATATTCTTTTGTGTCATGTCATTCTACCAATTGTTGAAAATAAAATGGGGAAACTTCCCACTATATTTGTGGATTTGTCTATTTCTCGTTTCAGTTCTATCTGTATTTTTGTCACATAGGTTGAAGCTCTGGAGTTTGGTTCATACACATATAATATTGCTATATGTTCTTGATGGGTTTTAAAATTTTTAATTATAATGTAATGCCCATATTTTTTCCTAGTAATTTTTTTGTTCCAAGGCCTAACTTTATAATGCTAATGTAGGCACTACTGCAATTTTTATTAATGTATGCAGAATATATTCTTTTTGCATAATTTTTCTTTTAATGTATGTGTTGCTATTTTTGAGTTTCTTAAAAAGAGCATATAGTTGGTTATGGTTTTTTTAAACCTACTCTGTCAAATCTTGTCTGTTAATGTGCATGTTTAGACATTTTAACATTTAAAGTATATTATACGTATGTATTTGTTATATATCAGTTTACATAAGTGAGGTTTGTTGGTGTCTATATATTATCGGTGATGGAATTTTGAGCTACATAATTCCATTTAGTTATTTTGTATGACTTGTATCTTTGCTGAGGTCTTCTAAATTCCATGAGATTTCTAAAGCAGTTTTATGATAGTTGTTTTAAAATTCTCCCCCAAATGACTCCAATTCGTCTCCATATTGGCATTCCTTATCTTTTCTCACTAAATTTTAGTTCTCCTGCTTCTTAGTATAATGAGTGATGTTTTATTGTATCCTGGACATTTTGGTTATTCTGTTAGGTAATTCTTTTTTTCTATCTAAGTCTTCTGTTTTATCAGGAAGTTAGTTTAAGTTTAATGTGTCAGTTCCATTCTACTTCTGTGAGCTTTCATTCTCATAAAGTTTAGTTCCCGAACCCTTTCAATGTTATTCTTGGCTGCTCTATTTTCTCATGCTGCTGGAGCTCCTCCTGCTGAATCCCCTCAACTGGTGCTATCTGCAGGATCACTGGGCAGTCTTCTGGGGTGAAACTAGAAGCCCCTGAATCTTGTCTGTTTATACTACTGGGTTGAAACCAAGCAGACACAGGGGTTTGCTATTGTTGTAGCTGTGAGCAGATGGGGCCACTCTCAGGGCCCTGGATCCAGAATGCGGATTGAATAACTAGGGCTTTACTTCTGCAGCTGCTGGGAGATCATAACACCCACCTGGCTTGAGTCATGTAGCAAAGGCTGAGATGGCTGAGGATTCACTGTTTCACTGCTGTTGATGAATTTGATCATTAACAGAATCCTCCTTTGTGGAAAATGCTTAACAATCCCCTTAGGTCTCTTGGCTTCTACTCTGCCAGGCCTTTGGTCAAAAAGAGCAAGTTTTACCCTTTTTTTATTCTATGCCTATTGGTTGTTCCTTGCTGCAGGCCTTTCCAATACTTGGAATATAGAGAAAATAAAAAGATATCTCAGGGAACTCATCACATTATTTCTCAAGTCCTGTAGTGTCTAGCCTGTCTGCCTTCTTTTCAGCTTTCAGAATCCTTTTATTGTTGTCTATTACATAATTTGCAGAGTATGTAATTATACCTAGAGAAGAGGAACAGAAAAAAGTGAATCAACACCGTCTTCTTTCTGAAACTTTATTTATAGCTGTCATTATAACATTTTTATATCATTCAAAATTAGCAGTGAACCTAGAACATAATACGTGCTTGGAAAGTAAATTATAAGTAAATGAATTAACAAGTTAAGTGGTTGCCTAAATAAAAGGAAAGAAGAAAGAAAGGAAAGAAGAAGAAAAGAAGTCATGAATGAAGAAAATAGAAAAGGAAAGGAAAGAAAGATTGCTGTTGTTAATGGACTATTTTAATAACAATGTTGTATATTGGAAAAGACACCAGCCTCACTTGTGTTACTAGCCAATTTATAATTTTGGTAATGAATTTAAGTTTTATAAACCTATATTTTCTAATTTATAAAATAAAAGGCTCTGATGAAAATTTGTTATCCCTTTCAGTCATGTATGTTCTGGGTCTTAAATAGTCTCTCTGAAAGCCATAATTGATGCTCCATTTAAAAGTGGTTTGCTATTAAGCTTATAGTTGTAGCTTCTGAGGCAGCATGCAAGCCCTGTGACACAGCTGTGCAGTAGTAGGTAACAGCAGCAAGTCAATTGAATTGGTGTAAAACAATAGGAGATTCTGTACATTTTTTTGAAGCAATGGCATATGTAGGGCATGAGTCAAAAAGATTGAGCTGCCAAAAAATGAAAGGCTCAACACAGCTTTCACCTGTGAGCAGCTGGTCACATACTTTTGGTTTTCCAAATAAGTTCACATGTTGAGAGAAACCCACCCAGTGATTGTTATCTTTGAACATCAAGGACAAACGTGTCATAGTTAATGCCTATCCAACTGTTAATGCAGTCTGTGCCTTTATTGGAACTTCTATTCCCAGTCTAAAGGTTATTTCATTTAACTGATATACTTTGCCTTGTTGATGTTCCATTAGCACCTAACCTTTTTATGTAAGAAGTCACTAGGGATATGCTGAGGGTGCATATGTTTATTCTCTTGACCCAAACTTAACTAAGGAACTTATATAAAGAGTGTTAAACAAATTTCAGAATTCAGAATAAAATTTTCAATAAAGAAAATGTATAAATGTGTCATTAAAACATTTTGCTAGAGGCATAGCTATGTACACTATCCTTCATAGATATATAGTATGCTTCAAGAGTATATATGGCACCATGGTTGCTCTTCAGATGCAAGCTGGAAGACTGTTCAGGGTTAATATTTTGAGAGCTTTCTATAATCCCTTCCCCAAAGATAAGTAGAGCTTTCTAAAATGTAAATCTGGTTGTATATTTTCATTGCTTTAAGTCTTTCCATGCATATTTATTAAACATCTAGTGTGTGCAACACACTGTACTAATGTGGAGAATATGGTATAGAGTGTGAATAAAACAGATAAAAAAGTTACAGTCTATTAAGTGAATGCTTGAGACACCAAACTCTCTTAACAATTTTTTAGTTCCTACATGTTAATGACTGTTTATGACTTTTAAAAATGTTTTCCTATTTATTTTCCCCTCCTCACTTTCCCATTTTTCTCTACCTATATCCCCCTACCCTAAAGTAAAACTTGCTTTCAGTTGCCCTTAACCTTTGTCATATGCTCTTCCTTTTGACTGAAATATCATGTCATCAAAACCTGCATACTTATGTGAAAAATACCACTCATTTTCCATCCCTTGCTTTGATATCAGTTCTGAAGGTCCTTTCCTGGTGATCCTGACAGTCACTGGACGTTATCTAAATGCTGCTTCTCTACTTTCCCATACCACTCTCTATATACTGTCTTACAGTGGCTCTTATTACATAGTTGTAAACAATATTATATAGCCATATTTAGGTTTTCATGGATTTAGAACATTTTAAAACGTTGCCAATTGTGGTAAAATATGTAACATGAAATCTACCTTTTAAAATGTTTACATGTACAGTACATAATTGTTAACTATATGAACATGGTTGTATAGCAGGTCTGTAGATATTTTTCATCTTTCATGACTAAAGCTCTATACTCATTGAACGGCATATTCTCATTTCCCCTCTCCCCCTAACCCTAGGCAACTACAATCCCACTTTCTTTTTCTAAGAGTTTGAGACTTTAGATACCTTACATAAATGGAGTCATGAAATATTTGCATTTCTGTGACCATTTCATTTCACGTAGTATAATATGTCAGTGTTCATTCCTATGATGACATATGAAAAGATTCTCTTAGTTTTTAAAGAGTAGATAATATACCACTGTGTGTCATTTTCTTTATCCATTCATCCATCAATGGACATTTAAATCCTTTTCAACTCTTGGCTACTGTGAATAATGCTGCAATGAACATTAAAGTGCAGATATATTCCATTCAAGGTTCTGTTTTCAATTGTTTTGGATAAATATCTGAAAGTATGAAGGCTGAATCATATGGTAGCTCTACTTTTTAATTTCTTTGGGGAAACTCCATAATGTTTTCGATAGCAGCTGGACCGGTATGAATTCCCACTGATGGACTTCTAATTTCTCCACATCCTCATCAACACTTGTTATTTATGACTTTTTTCCCTTTTGTATTTTATTTTTATAATGACCATACATGTTAAGGTATGAGGTGATAAATTATTATGGTTTTATTTAGATTTCCATGATTAGTGGTACGGAGCATCTTTTTATATACTGATTGGCCATTTGTATTTCTTCGGAGAAGTGTCTATTGAAATTCTTTGACCATTTTTTAATTGGATCATTTGTTTTTATGTTGGGTTATTGGAGCACCTCATGTATTTTGGTATTAACCCCTATATCAGATATTTGCATTCCATACATTGGCTTTTCACTCTGTTGACTGTTTTCTTATCAGTGCAGAAACCTTTTAAGTTTAATTTATTCCCACTTGTCTATTTTGCTTTAGTTACTTGTGTTTTTGGTGTTATATCTAATAAATTGTTGACATAACCAATGTTATAAAGATTTTCCCTTACATTTTCTTCTAAGAATTTTAAAATTCCAGATCTTACACTTAAGTCTTTAATTCATTTTCATTTGACTTTTGTGTAGTTTGTAAGATAGAGGTCCACTTTTATTTTACATGTGGATATCTAGCTTTTCCAACACCATTTGTTGAAGAGGCTATCATTTCCTCATCGTGTAGTTTTGGCACCTTTGTCAGGGATCATTTGATTGTACAGACATGTGGTTATTTCTAGGAACTCTATTCTGTTTCATTGGTTTAAATTTCTGTCCTTATGCCAGTTTCACATTGACTTGGTTACTTTAGTTTTGTAATAGGTTTTGAAGCCACAAACTGAGGCCTTCGGCTTAGTTCTTTCTCGAGATTTTTTTTTTTTTTAACTCTTCAGGGACTTTTCTGGTTGCATATGAATTATAGGATTGTTTTCTCTATTTCTGAAGAAAAGCTGTTGAGATTTTTATTGGGATAGTATTCAATCTGTAGAACACTTTGGGTTATATGAAAATATTAACAAGATTAGGTTTTCCAATCTATGAATATGAGGTGTCTTTCCATTTACTTGCGTCTTCTATAATTTATTTTAGCAAACTTTTGTAGTTTTCAGTGTACAAGTCTTTTACCTCCTTGGTTAAGTTTATTCCAAAGTAATTTATAAATCTCGATGCTATTATAAATTTTCTTTTCAAATTGTTTAGTTGGTGTAAATAAACACCACTCATTTTTGTATGTTATTTTTATACTGCAGCTTTGCTGAATTTGTTAGTTCTAACAATTTTTTGGTGGAATCATTAGGGATTTCTTCATATATGATTATGTCATCTGTGAACAGAGATAATTTTATTCTTATTTTCTGATTTGGGTTATTTATTTATTTTTCTTGCCACATTTCTCTTTCTAGGACTTCCAGTACTATGTTAAATAGAAGTGGTGATAGAAGGCATCCTTGTCTTATTCCTAACCTTATAGGAAGAGCCGTATGTTTTGCACCATTGAAAGTGATGTTACTGTAGGATTTTCATATATGGCTTTTATTATGTTGAGGTTTTTCCTCATCTATTGATATAATCATGTGTTTTCATTTTTAATTCTGTTCATGTGCTAAATCACATTTATTGATTTGTGTACATTAAACCAACCTTGCATCCCAAGAATGAAGCCTACTTAGTCACAGCAAATTAACTTTTTAATGTGCGGTTTAATTTGGTTGGCTAATATTTTGTTAAGGATTTTTACATCTATGTTCATCAGGGATATTGGCCTATAGTTTTTGTTGTTGTTGTTTGTGTCTTGCCAGGTTTTTGTATCAGGGTGATGATGGCTTCATAGAATGAGTTAGGGAGGAGTCCCTCCATCTTGATTTTTGGGTAATAGTTTCAGTAGAATTAGTACCAGCTCTTCTTTGTATGTCTAACAGAATTTGGCTGTGAATCTTTCTTGTCTGGTGCTTTTTTTGGCCTGTAGAATTTTTATTACTATTTCAATTCCAGGCTTGATATTGATCTGTTCATTGGTTCAATTTCTTCCTGATTTAATCTTGGGAGATTGCACATTTCCAAAATTTATTCATTTTCTCTAGTTTTTCTAGTTTGTGTTCATAGAGGTGTTCATAATAGTCTCTGAGAAACTTTTGTATTTCTGTAGGATCAGTTGTAATGTCACCTTTGTCATTTCTGATTGTTCTTATTTGACTCTTCTCTTTTTTCTTTGTTAATCTAGCTGGAGGTCTATCAGTCTTGTTTATCCTTTGAAAAATACAACTTTTGGTTTCATTGACTCTTTGTATGGATTTTCATTGACGCTTTGTATGGATGAAATCAATTCTGCTCTGATTTTAATTATTGCTTTTTTTTTCCTAGCTTAGGGGTGAGTTTGTTCTTGTTTTTATAGTTCTTCTAGGTTTGATGTTAGATTGTTAATGTGACATCTTTCTACTTTTTGAGGTTGGCGTTAGTGCTATAAACATTACTCTTAACACTGCTTCTCTGCATCTCACAGATTTTGGTATGTTGTGTCTCTGTTTTCATTTATTTCAAATATTTTTTATTTCATCTTTGATGTTATTTGTTGGCCTAAAAGTCACTGAGGAGCAAGTTGTTTAATTTCCATGTAATTGTATGGTTTTGAGCCATCTTAGTATTGATCACTATTTCTATTCCACTGTGGTTCCAGCAGATGGTTTGTATGATTTTCATTTTTTTAATTTACTGAGACTTGATTTATTGCCAAGCATGTGGTTGATCTTGGAGTAGGTTCTATGTGCAGATGATAAGAATCTGTATAATGTGGTTGAGGAGCAGAACATTCTGTACATGTCTATTAGGTCCAGTTTGTCAAGTTTCAAGTTTAAGTCTAGAAATTTTTGGTAGTTTCAGCCTCAATAACCTGTCTAATGCTGTCAGCAGGGTGTTGAAGTCCCTGATTATTATTATGTGGCTACCTAATTCTTTTCATAGGCCTAGAAGTACTTGTTTTATGAATCTGGGTTCTCCAACATTGGGTACATATATATTTATGATAATTAAATCTTCTTATTCAATTGAAACCTTTTTTGTTATGTAATGCCGTTCTTTGTCCTTTTTTACTGTAGCTGATTTAAAGTCTGTTTTCTCTGATACGAGAATAGTGACTCCTGCTCTTTTTGTTTTTCATTTGCAAGGTAAATCTTTCTCTAACGCTTTACTTTCAGCCCATGTGTGTCATTACCTGTGAGATGGGTCTCTTGAAGAGAGCAATTAGATAGGTTTTGTTTTTTTATTCACCTTGCCACTCTGTGGCTTTTAAGTGGGGCATTTAGATTGTTCACATATAAGGTAATATTGGTATGTGAGGTTTTGATCCTATCATAAAGTTGTTAGCTTGCTGCTTTGCAGTTTCTATTGTGTGGTGGCTTTACAGGGTCTTCAGGCTATGTACCTAGGTTTGTTTTTGTGGTAGTGGTTATTGTTATTTTGTTTCCATGTTTAGAACTCCCTTAAGGATGTCCTGTAATACTGGACTTGTGGCAATGAAAACCTTTAGCACTTGCTTTTCTGGAAAATATTTTTATTTCACCTTCTCCTATGAAGCTTAGTTTGGCAGGATATGAAATTTTTGGTTGGAATTTCTTTTCTTTAAGAATGCTGAAAATAGGCCCCCAATTTTTCCTGGCATGTAAGGTTTCTGCTGAGTTGGCCAGTTTTAGCCTGATGAGACTCCCTTTGTATGTGATCTGAGATGTTTCCCTAGCTTCCTTTTAATAATTTTTCTATGGCAGTGACCTTGGATAGTCCAGTGACCATGTGCCTTGATTATGTTCCTTTTGTAGAGTATCTGACAAAGGTTCTCTGGATTTCTTGTATATGGATGTCTAACTCTCTGGCCAGATTAGGGAAATTTCCTTGAATTATTTCCTCAAGTATGTTTTCCAGGTTGTTTGATTTTTCTCTTTTTCTCTTAGGAATGCCAATAATTTGTAAGTTTGGTCACTTTACTTAATCTCATATTCCTCAGAAACCTTGTTCGTTTTTAAAAAATTCTTTTGTAGTATTGGCATTTACCACTGAAAACTTATTATCTTTTTACTACTTTTGCTGTATCTCATGTATTTTGGTATGTTCTGTTTCTAATTAGTTATCCCAAAATATTTTCTAATTTCACTTTTGATTTCTTCCTTGTCCCATTGGTTGTTTGAGAGTGTGTTATTTAATTTCCATGTATGTGGCTTTTTTAGTATTTTTTTTTTGCTGTTGATTTATAGTTTCACTCGATTCTGATTGGAAGATACACTTAGTATGATTTAAAACTTTTAAAATTTGTTAGTACTTGCTTTATGACCTATCAAATAATTAATCCTGTAAAACATTCTGTGTATGCTTGACAAGACTGTGTACTGTCTTGCTTTTGGGTAAAATATTCTCTATATGTTCATAAGGTTCATTTGGTCTATATTTTATTCATGTCCTCTGTTTCCTTGTTGAATTTTTCTCTATATGTTCATCAGTTTTTTTTTTATAATTCCAAGTTTATTTTTTTATTTTTATTTTGTATTATACTTTAAGTTCTAGGGTACATGTTCACAACGTGCAGGTTTGTTACATATGTATACATGTGCCATGTTGGTGTGCTGCACCCATTAAATCGCCATTTACATTAGGTATATCTCCTAATGCTATTCCTCCCTACTCCCCTCACCCCGGTGTATGATGTTCCTCTTCCTGTGTCCATGTATTCTCATTGTTCAGTTCCCACCTATGAGTGAGAACATGCGGTGTTTGGTTTCCTGTCCTTGCAATAGTTTGCTGAGAATGATGGTTTCCAGCTTCAGCCATGTCCCTACAAAGGACATGAACTCATCCTTTTTTATGGCTGCAAAGTATTCCATGGTGTATATGAGCCACATTTTCTTAATCCAGTCTATCATTGATGGATATCTGGGTTGGTTCCAAGTCTTTGCTATTGTGAATAGTGCCGCAATAAACATACGTGTGCATGTGTCTTTATAGCAGCATGATTTATAATCCTTTGGGTATATACCCAGTAATGGGATTGCTGGGTCAAATGGTATTTCTAGTTCTAGATCCTTGAGGAATTGCCACACTGTCTTCTACAATGGTTGAAGTAGTTTACAGTCCCACCAACAGTGTAAAAGTGTTCCTGTTTTTCCACATCCTCTCCAGCACCTGTTGTTTCCTGACTTTTTAGTGATCGCCATTATAACTGGTGTGAGATGGTGTCTCACTGTGGTTTTGATTTGCATTTCTCTGATGGCCAGTGATGATGAGCATTTTTTCATGTGTCTTTTGGCTGCATAAATGTCTTCTTTTGAGAAGTGTCTGTTCATATCCTTTGCCCACTTTTTGATGGGGTTGTTTGTTTTTTTCTTGTAAATCTGTTTGAGTTCTTTGTATATTCTGGATATTAGCCCTTTTTCAGATGAGTAGATTGCAAAAATTTTTTCCCATTCTGTAGGTTGCCTGTTCACTCTGATGGTAGTTTCTTTTGCTGTGCAGAAGACCTTTAGTTTAATTAGATCCCATGGAAGAACATTCCATGCTCATGGATAGGAAGAATCAATATCGTGAAAATGGCCATACTGCCCAAGGTAATTTATAGATTCAATGCCACCCCCATCAAGCTACCAATGACTTTCTTCACAGAATTGGAAAAAACTACTTTAAAGTTCACATGGAACCAAAAAAAGAGCCTGCATTGCCAAGTCAATCCTAAGCCAAAAATAAACAAAGCTGGAGGCATCATGCTACCTGACTTCAAACTATCCTACAAGGCTACAGTAACCAAAACAGCATGGTACTGGTACCAAAACAGAGATATAGACCAATGGAACAGAATAGAGCCCTCAGAAATAATACCACACATCTACAACCATCTGATCTTTTACAACCTGACAAAAACAAGAAATGCAGAAAGGATTCCCTATTTAATAAATGGTGCTGGGAAAACTGGCTAGCCATATGTAGAAAGCTGAAACTGGATCCCTTCCTTACACCTTATATAAAAATTAATTCAAGATGGATTAAAGACTTAAATGTTAGACCTAAAACCATAGAAACCCTAGAAGAAAACCTAGGGAATACCATTCAGGACATAGGCATGGACAAGGACTTCATGTCTAAAACAACAAAAGCAATGGCAATAAAAGCCAAAATTGACAAATGTTCATCAGTTTTTTAAAGTAGGGTGTAGAAATTGCCTATTATTTTTGCGTTGCTTTCTATTTCTCCCTTTAGTTCTGTCACTATTTAAAAAATGTGTATTTGGGTCCTCTGATATTTGATGCATATATGTTTATAATTATTATATTTTTCTGGTTAATGGACCATTTCATGATTATATAATGTTATTGTTTGTGTTTTATGACAGTTTTTATTTAAAGTCTATTTTATCTGATTTTAATTGTGCTCACTCACCCCATACTCTTTTTGTTATTATTTTCATGGAATATTTTGTACCATTTTAATGGACTCCTTCTAAGTCTTTCATATTGCATATATTGTTCCCCTTAATGGTGTACCAGAAGTCCCACTTTGTATGTATGTATGTGTATATGTATGTATGTATTTATTTATTTTTGCACATGTGACTGGATAATTTCAAATGACCTTTCTTTTAGCTTGCAGATTTTTTCTTCTGCTTGACTAAGTCTGGGGTTGAGCCTCTCTATGAATTTTTTATTTCAGTTATTGTGTTCTTAGGCTTTAAAAGTTGTGATTTTTTAAAAAAAAGTTTTGTCTCCTGTTTGATATTCTCATTCGTTGTTTGTTTGCTAAGCCCATTGGGCATCTCTACAAGTGTTACTTTGAATTCTTTGTCAGGTAGTTAATATGCCTCAATTTTTCTTAGGATCAGTTTCTGGAGATCCATTTCGTTCCTTTGATTAGATCATGTTTTCTGTTTTACTCTATGCCTTTAATTTTGTGTTGGGACCCACACATTTGAAATAACAGCCACCTGTTCCATTCTTTCTGGTTTCATACTAGGAAACACTTATGCAATCAGACTGGCTAAAGATTCTAGCAGCCTTTCCAGTCTTTTCTGGGTATGTGTCTTCTCTGGGACTATGAATGCAAATTAGCAATTGGAAAGTTTTCCTTGTTTCTTTTTCAGGAGATTGTAGTATCTTGGACCTTCTGGTGTCTATCTCTGGTATTGCAGGTTATTTGACTAACTCCAGCTGCTGAGCTGTTTTATACTCAGCATACCCCTAGGTATCTAAGGTATGCTTGTTCTGTCAGTGCTCTGAGTCAGTGAGGCTGAAATCAGTCCCTCTCACAGCTCACTGAAAAACTATAGAATTAGATACATATTCCATTCTTTTCTTTCCCAGGGGAGAAGCCATTACTTAGTCTCTTAATCCTGAAGTAGTGAGTTGTGCTGGTTTTTGTCTGTGGTTTGTGTGTTTTTTTGGTGTGGTCTTCATTGTGTTCTCTCATGCTATCTATCACAAGCCACTGAGCTCTCTTGTTCTCTATGGCCCAAGGCATTTAAAGTATGATGGTTACCCATCAGTGCTCTGAATCACATGAGACAGAAATTAGTCCCTCAGACAGCACACCAAAAATCTGGAACATTCTACTCTTCCTTTTACTTTCTGAGAGAAGCCAGAAGTTGGTCTCTTTCTCCTAGTTATGCCAGACTTGGAGAGAAGCTGACACAGTCAAAATGGCTCTTTGTACCCATTTCAATGTGTTTGTTTTTGGTTTGGAGCTCGCATCACCCTGATTTCAGGAATTCTTATAAAGACTTTTTGGACCATATGTTGTTTTAAGTTGGAGTTTTGGTGGAGAAACAAGATTTTTGGATTACTATTCAGCTATCTTGCTGACATCACTTCTGGGTTTTGATCATCTTGTGCAACATAGGTACCATAGATTTGGTACTCAACAAATATCTATAGAATCTGAATAAACTACTCTCTATTCAGGCTTATAATATTAAACTTGCTTCTAAATGACATCAAAATGCTTAGCTTTGTGAAGACATCCATGGCCTTGGCAGAGTTGTTCATTTGTCTTCAAGACTGTGGGTTTCAGGGCATAGTGTCCATGCATATTCAACCGATAAAACAACAAAGCCGTAAGTAATGTTCTCTGATAGAATTTTCTCCAATGATGAACATGTTTATTTCTGCTATCCAAAAAGATTGCCAGAAGCCATATGTGGCTTGTGAGCACTTCAAATGTGGCTAGTGTGACTGATAGAATTTTAAATTTAACTTAAATTTAATTTTTTGAAAACTGAATTTTAAATAAGCGCGTGTGGCTAATCATTACCATGCTGGACAGTGCAACTCTAAAAAACTTGAGAGCTATTATGTCTCTAAAAATGTATTTTGAAAGTATTTATGCTATAACATTTTCTCTTTTCTCATTGTGAGAAGGAACCTACAGTCATGCCATATCATTGTATTGACTTGACAATAAGTTTCTGCCTGCTACCAGACCCAGTTTTTTTTTGTTTGTTTTGCTTGGTTTTGTTTTCTTTATTCTTTTTTTTTTATTTTGGACATTTTCTTGGCTGTATGTATGCATCCATAAAACAGATAATGACTCAATTTTATTGTTAATGTTATTATTCCATGGCATTTAAAAATTATATCAAATAAATAGTATGCATTTATTTAGATCAAATAATACTACAAAGTTTAAAAAAGAAGTGAGATATTTTTCTGGCCACCACTTTATCGCACTCCTGAGTTATGCTCTTTGAAACAACTACTTTGAACTTTTACAGCTATTTCTCCTGATATTTCCCTTCATAAATGTAAAATATGATTAAACCTATTTTTCAGATATAAAGAATATTCTGTATCCATGTATGGCAGATAAGGATCCAAATTTCTTTTATTACCCCACTGTCCACACACACACACACACACACACACACACACACTCACACTCACATAATATAGTCATATTGTAATTTTAGTCAAATTAAATTTTAGTAATTTACATGCACAAATTTATGCAAATAATTTTTACAACTGAGGCAGGATTTGGGGGAGAAAATGCCTATCATTTACACTTGATTTTCTCTTTCATGTGAGCACTCCTGCTTCCTTTTTGCCTCCTCTCCTTATTCACTCCAGAGAAGTTGGGGTTATCAATCTAGTTAATGAATTTGGTAGAAACAACAGGAAGATCTGACTATGCCTCTTTCTCTCATGTCTTCCCATTAAAAATTAACTTGCTTATGAATTGCTAATTCTGTAGAATTCAGCACTGGATCTTGATCAATTAAATGGGGGTCATAGGCTTTGGCAAAGTTTTAGGGTTTGGAAAACCTCTAACAGCTATACAAGTGATATAATTTGGCTCTGTGTCCCCATCCAGATCTCATCTCAAATTGTAATCCCCATATGTCAAGGGAGGGACCTGGTGGGAAGTGATTGGATCATGGGGGCAGTTTCCCCCATGCTAGTCTCATGATAGTGAGTGAGTTCTCATGAGATCTGATGGTATAAAAGTATGTGGCTTTCTTCACTCTCTCTCTCTCTCTCCTGCTGCCATGTAAGACATGCCTTGTTTACCCCTTTGCCTTCTGCCATGATTTTAAGTTTCTTGAAGCCTTTCCAGAAGCAGAAGCCTGTGCAACCCACAGAATAGTGAGTTAATTAAACTTCTTTTCTTAATTTATAACCCTGTCTCAGGTATGTCTTTATAGAAGTGTGAGAATGAACCAATACACTCGCACATAGTGAGTTCTTAATATAAGTTACTAATGTTATTATCTGCGTATAAATTATACAATAAGAAGAACAGTTCAGATTTATTTACATTATACTCTTCATGTTACTCAAAATGTCATAATTTTGGGCAGAAATGTATTAACATCATCCATTAAAATGGCTAGGGCAAAGGATATGAACAGACACTTCTCAAAAGAAGACATTTATGCAACCAACAAACATATGAAAACATGTTCATCATCGCAGGTCGTTAGAGAACTGCAAATCAAAACCACTGTGAAATACCATCTCACGCCAGTCAGAATGGCGATCATTAAAAAGTAAGGAAACAACAGATGCTGGAGAGGATATAGAGAAATAGGAATGCTTTTACACTGTTTGATGGGAGTGTAAATTAGTTCAACCATTGTGGAAGACAGTGTGGCTATTCCTCAAGGATCTAGAACTAGAAATACCATTTGACCCAGCAATCCCATTACTGGGTATATACCCAAAGGATTATAAATCATTCTACTATAATGATACATGCACACATATGTTTATTGTGGCACTATTCACAATAGCAAAGACTTGGAACCAGCCCAAATATCCATCCATGATAGACTGGATACAGAAAATGTGGTATACACCATGGAATACTATGCAGCCATAAAAAAGGATGAGTTCATGTCCTTTGCAGGGACATGGATGAAGCTGGAAACCATCATTCTCAGCAAACTAACGCAAGAACGGAAAACCAAATACTGCATGTTCTCACTCATAAGTGGAAGTTGAACAATGAGAATACATGGACCCAGGGAGAGGGACATCACACCCTGGGGGGTGCTTAGGGGAGGTATAGCATTAGGAGAAATACCTAATGTAGGTGATGGGTTGATGGGTGCAGCAAACCACCATGACACATGTATACCTATGTAACAAAACTGCACGTTCTGCACATGTATCTCAGAACTTAAAGCATAATAATAATAAAAAAAAATTTATACTGATTAAAAAATGTTATCTCACATCAGATACAGAGAATAAATGAGCAACCTCCAATCCTTTTTAGGAAGGAGGCAGGACATAAATAAACAAAATATGGACTAAATGAAATATAACTTAAGCAATCTCCCTATATACATTTTTCAACAAACCTGAAATCTATTAGGTAAAAAGAAGTGGCTGAGATGGACATTCATATGGGTAGTCCAAAAGTACTGACCCTAAATTAGAGTTGTAGTCACTGCTATTATATACAGTATTTTATAATAATTTTTAAAGTCCATACTGTTTTGGACTGACTTATGTCCCCCCAAAATTCATATGTTAAAGTCCTTAATCTCAATATGAGTGTATTTGGAAATAGGGACTTTAAGGAGGTAATTAAGGTTAAATTGGTCCCTAATCCAGTAAGACTACTGTCCTTACGATAATAAGAAAAACTAGGAATACATGCACACACAGAAAAGACCGTGTGAAGACACAGCAAGAAGGTGGCAGTCTGCAAGCCTAGAAGAGTGATCCTAGCAGAAAACAACCCTGCCAGCACCTTGATCTTGGACATCCAGGCTTCAGAAGAGTGGGAAAATAAATTTCTTTTGCTTAAGCCACCCAAGTCTGCGGCATTTTTTATGGCAGTCCAAGCAGATTAATACACACATCTTATCATCAGTTGGAAATACAATATGATTCCATAACTTTGAACCATCCAAAATTATCTAATCATTGTACTGGAAGTCACATTCCTTTATTTAATAATTGATTAGATCACTTTTACTCTTCCTACAACCATTTTTGTATCATGCTGTATTTGTTCGTTGGGAATGAAAGTTTGTTTCCTCTTATAAATACTGCAATGATTTTATCTCATTTCCCTGTCTAGAAAAATGAATCATGGAGGGACATTAACATTAAACAATAATTTTGGCAAATAATACTTTGTGTTTTAAGAATGAAGGCCATAAATTGCATTAATAACTTCACTCTATTAGTGCCTCTTTTCATTATAAAATAAATACATATTCACACACATTAAATTACTCTATTGAGGGAAGGAGAGGCATTTGGATATGTGTTTCTGCATGTGGGGTAGTTATTAAACAAAAAAATTAAAAGAAATAGAACATTTTTAAATTTTAAAAATATATAATGGCATATTTAACAGTTACGAAACTATGCTATGTTTCTCATGAAAAATATATGTAAGTATACAAAAATGAATATAATAATTGCAGAGTGAATAAAAAGGGAGAATAAGAAATGTATGTGAGCATGTCTCTTTCCTAAAAACTTACACACAGAAGTTCATTGTGTAACTAACCATTGCTGAATGACTGGATTTGTAATCCAAGGAATGTTCTCTCTATCACTAGTGAAAGTAAGTGGAGCTCAAACAATGTGACACAAATCTGAAAAACCATAACACTTAGTTTTTGGTTGCTATAACAAATCACTATAAACTGGGTAGTTTATAAACAACTTACTTCTCACATTGCAAGAGGTTGACAAGTCCAAGATGAAGATGCGGTACATTAGTTACCTGGTGAGTGCCTGCTTACTGGTTCTTGGGCAGTGATCTTTTTGCCCCTGTCTTCACATGTTGGAAATTGGGAATGAGCTCCTTTAGTTCTCTTTTATAAAGGCACTACTTCCATTCATGAGGCTCAGCTCTCATGACCTAATGATCTCCCAAAGGCCCTACCTTCTACTACCTTGGGGGTTTGTATATAATACACAAATTTTGAGAGATCACAAACATCCAGATCACTTCACTTTGATAGATTGAATCACCTTAATATGAGAATAATGCCTTCCAGAATTACCTGAGGGCTGAAAAGAGCATTAAGTATAATCAGCTGCCTTTAGTCTGATGAAAATTTGTAATTTCCATTTCAGAGGCAAGAAGCAGAGCTGTCAAGTGACTTAGATATGGTAATACAGCTAACAAGTCATCGCTTAGGATTTAGAATGCCTGTATTCTTTTTCCATGTTGCTGCTTATTCAGTGAGTGGTTTTTCCCACTTTATACTGTATTTATATGTGGTAACCCTATTTGTGAGCTTTGGGGAATAGTTATGTACTGAATAAACACTTATGCAAGTTTATATTAATCACATTATTTTTCAACTGTGTGTTCCATTCTTTCTCAAAAAAATAAAGATGGTACGTTTTTACCAAATCTAAGTGACATGGTCAGTCATTAATTAGTAAAAAAAAATTCCCAAATGCACAAAATCCTTCCTTTTTCTAAATAGGATATTATTTCTACTTTACAAAGCTAATAGCTATAGCTTCTCTAGAGACAAGTCCAACTGCCCAATATGTGGCAAAATTATAATGAAAAGATAACTTTTAAAATGTACCTCATTAGTCTTTAGTATATATCTATGAAGGAGGTAACTGTTGGCTTAAAATGTATATAGGATGAGAGCTTGAAAAAAATTAGAGGTAAAGTTAATATTCTAAATGTTACAGTTTATACGTTAAAGAGAGATTTGGGCTGGAAATAATTTGGAAATTATGTAGATTAAATTAAAAATATTTTATACAAAATATCTTTGCCAACATTCTCAGGTTTTTCATTTGTAATATTTTCTTAAACAATGAAGTAAAATGACTGTAAATACTGTAGTAAAATAATTCTTTAGAAACGTTATAATAATTTCCATTATAGTGTACTAATTACTACCATAGTAATATCCACAGTTTAAAAATTTTTCCATTTTGATAAGTGAAAAATATTTTATTTTTGAAATTTACATTTACTTGAGATAAATTACTTTCAACATGTGATTTAATGCCCAAACTAGCATGAAATGCAAAACTAGAAAAATTTGCAAAGTTTCAAATTTTTTTTTATTATTATTATACTTTTAAGTTTTAGGGTTCATGTGCACAATGTGCAAGTTAGTTACATATGTATACATGTGCCATGCTGGTGTGCTGCACCCATTAACTCGTCATTTAGCATTAGGTATATCTCCTAATGCTATCCCTCCCCCCTCCCCCACCCCACAACAGTCCCCAGAGTGCGATGTTCCCCTTCCTGTGTCCATGTGATCTCATTGTTCAATTCCCACCTATGAGTGAGAACATGTGGTGTTTGGTTTTTTGTTCTTGAGATAGTTTACTGAGAATGATGATTTCCAATTTCATCCATGTCCCTACAAAGGACATGAACTCACCATTTTTTATGGCTGCATAGTATTCCATGGTGTATATGTGCCACATTTTCTTAATCCAGTCTATCATTGTTGGACATTTGGATTGGTTCCAAGTCTTTGCTATTGTGAATAGTGCCGCAATAAACATACGTGTGCATGTGTTTTTATAGCAGCATGATTTCTAGTCCTTTGGGTGTATACCCAGTAATGGGATGGCTGGGTCAAATGGTATTTCTAGTTCTAGATCCCTGAGGAATCGCCACACTGACTTCCACAATGGTTGAACTAGTTTACAATCCCACCAACAGTGTAAAAGTGTTCCTATTTCTCCACATCCTCTCCAGCACCTGTTGTTTCCTGACTTTTTAATGATTGCCATTCTAACTGGTGTGAGATGGTATCTCATTGTGGTTTTGATTTGCATTTCTCTGATGGCCAGTGATGGTGAGCAGTTTTTCATGTGTTTTTTGGCTGCATAAATGTCTTCTTTTGAGAAGTGTCTGTTCATGTCCTTCGCCCACTTTTTGATAGGGTTGTTTTTTTCTTGTAAATTTGTTTGAGTTCATTGTAGATTCTGGATATTTGCCCTTTGTCAGATAAGTAGGTTGTGAAAATTTTCTCCCATTTTGTAGGTTGCCTGTTCACTCTGATGGTAGTTTCTTTTGCTGTGCAGAAGCTCTTTAGTTTAATTAGATCCCATTTGTCAATTTTGGCTTTTGTTGCCATTGCTTTTGGTGTTTTAGACATGAAGTCCTTGCCCATGCCTATGTCCTGAATGGTAATGCCTAGGTTTTCTTCTAGGGTTTTTATGGTTTTAGGTCTAATGTTTAAGTCTTTAGTCCATCTTGAATTAAGTTTTGTATAAGGTGTAAGGAAGGGATCCAGTTTCAGCTTTCTACATATGGCTAGCCGGTTTTCTCAAATATTTTTTTCTAATGCTTCAGTTTTTAGGAAGCTACCGGAAAATACATCCCACAGAAATGAGAAAGCAAATTACAAGAGAAGAAAAATTCTTAAAATATGGATCTTAACAAAAGATAGTTGAATGGTAAATTTGGATAAATAAATAGACGATGTTCAGGAAAATGTCCGAGTCATTGTTGTATCTCCTGTGCTATCACTCTTTCAATGTGAAAAGCCCCTGGGACTTAGAATCTGTCTAGAGTGTAAAGAGTTATAGAAAAATCTTGAGTTGGCTACAGAAATTTACAAATAAATGGGATTAATCCAAACTGGCAAGGTTTTTTGTTTTTTGTTTTTTTATGTTTGACAGAATGGAAATGTATTGTAAAAGCAATGCAGTTATAGTAATAAAGTTATGTATTTTAATATTTGTGTTTATTTTCTAGAAAAATATATATCAGGTCCTATATTAGTGTTCTCCTGAGGAACAGAACACTTTATATATATAAAGAGATTCATTATAAGAAACTAGATCACATAATTATGGAGGCTGGAAAGTCCAAAATCTGAAGTGTGAGCTGAACCATCAGGCTTGAGACCCAGAAGATCTGATGTTTCAGTTTCATCTGAAAACTTGCAAGCAGAAATCCAGGAAAGCTGATGTGCAGATGAAGCCTGAAGGCAGTGTGAGAGGCTGGTCTTTGTGTTCTATTTAAGCCTTCAGCTGATTGGATGAGGCCCATCCAAATTATGGAGGCCAGTCTGCTTACTCAAAGATCACCAATTTAAATGTTAATCTCTACCATCTCACACCAGTCAGAATGACTATTACTAAAAGTAAAAAGACAACAGATGCTGGTGAGGCTGGGGAGAAAATGGCATGCTCATACACTGTTGGTTTAAATATAAGTTAGTTCAGCCATTGGGAAAGCAGTGTGGAGATTTCTCAAAGAACTTAAACTAGAACTACCATTCGACTTAGCAATCCCATTACTGGCTATAAACCCAAAGAAAACTAAATCATTATACCAATAAGATACATACACTCATATGTTTATCACTGCCCTATTTGTGGTAGCAAAGACATGGAATTAAACCAAGTGCCCATCAATGGGTGTATTGGATAAAGAAAATGTGGTACATATATACCATGGAATACTATTCAGCCTTAAAAAGAATGAAATCATGTCCTTTGCATTAAATGAATAGAGCTGGAGGCCATAATCCTAAGAGAATTAACACAGGAAAAGAAAAATAAACAGTACATGTTTTTATTTATAAATGAGAGTTAAACATTGAACATTTATGGACATAAACATGGGAACAATAGACACTCCTAACTACCAGTGGGATGAAGGAAGGAGGGAGATGTGGGTTGAAAAACTACCTATTTTACTATATGCACCATCTGGGTGCAATATACCTATATAACAAACCTGCATGTGTACCCTGTGTATCTAAAATAATAGTTCAAATTGAAAAAATAAATATAAAAATAAATAAATAAATAAATGTTTATCTCATCCAAATACACCCTCCGAATTGACACCTAAAATTAACTATCATAGATCCTTTGTTCAAATACTTGCATGGAATGTTTTCAGAGGTGAAACATGGGTGATCTAAAGCTGATTCTTTTTGTTTTTGTTTTTCTTTTTTTGGTGCAGTGACACAATCTTGGCTCAGTGCAACCTCCACCTCCTTGGCTCAAGGGATCCTCCTGTCTCAGCCTCTTGAGTAGCTGGGACTACAGGTGTGTGCCACCACATCCAGCTAAGTTTTGTATTTTTTGTAGAGATAGGGTTTTGCCATGTTGCCCAGGCTGGTCTCAAACTCCTGGGCTCAAGCCTATACTGAAAGGCAGAAATTTATAAGGAAAGGGATAAGCATGAAAGCATACATCATTTTAACTTCTAGGTTTGTGTTAGAACTACTTGTTAATGACAGTAACACTTCTCATTACATTGTGGGCTAGGCTCTTATTCTGGAATTATCCATATCCATTTTTCTGTCACCAGGCTTGAGAGTCTGTAAGCAAAACTAACTTCATATGCAGTGAATATGAGGCATGTGTTCCATCTTCTATTACCATAAAATTACTCTCCTTAGATTTGCCACAGTGGAGTTTCAAGTCCTAAAATTGCACTCAGTAATATATAAAATGCTGCTGTGCTTATAATTTCACCATCATACATTTAGCTACAATTGGAAATGAGGCCTACTAGAAGTACATAATCAATTTAGTAAATTTATCTTTGCTTCCTTAGACAATTTCCTTTGAAATCAAACACTTGTGGAAATGTTGATTACTTGAATGGCATAAGAATGGCACATTTTTTTTGAGTGCTTCATTTTTCTATTTCTCTCATTTTCACCCAAAATACTTTAATCTTTCCTCATGGGAGGAAAACTGTTATGCAATAAATGAGACAGGCTTTGAAACTTCAAAGAATTTATACATGTTTTCAGTGATTTTACGAATAGTCTAATAGGTTTTCTTGATGCAGAATACAATTTGAAGAAACAAATAAAAATAAAATAGATAACTGAATAAAATGAGAGAGAGAGAGGAAATTCTGCATCCCAGGAAACCCCACAGAGGTATCACCTTCTTGCCTTGATATAAGATAACTTACTGAGTGTCACATTGCAAGATAAAATTGAGCCATCTTATATGGAACATCTTACTGATGTGACCCCTGTCTCTTCACCTTAGGTAATTTGGCCCCAAAAAATCCATGTACAGAGCATTAAGACTGGACAGTAAGTTTCCTGTACTTGAGAGCCTCTGCATGTACTCAAAAGTATTAAACATAACCGTTTGTCTTTTCGCCCTCTCAGTCTCTTCTACTTTATGGTCTTATGTAAAGCTTCACAGTAAAGATTAGCTAGAAGATCATGCTCTGAGGAAGTGAGATCTGTGATAGAGACCTGAAAGACTCCCCAACATACCCTCCCTGCACAAACACAGCCATGCAATGCCACTAATAGTGCTGAGCTATGCTAGCAAATAGGAGGTTCAAACATGTTTCCCCTGCCAGGAACACTCTTCTCATTTCTCACTTGTTCCTTTTTATCTTTCCAGTCTCAAGACCTTCAAAAAAGGGCCTTTCTAGCTATTTTTATAGCATCTATAGGATGGTTCATTTTATATGTCAACCTGAATGGGCTACATGATGCCCAAATATTTGGTTAAACATTATTCTGGGTGTGATTGTGAGGGTGATTCTGGATGAGATTAACATTTGAATCAGTAGACTGAATGAAGCAGATTGTCTTCTCCAATGTGAGTGGGCTTTACTTATCCAATCTGTTGCAGGCCTAAATGGAACAAAAGATGAGATAAGGGAGAATTCATTCTCTCTGCCTGATTGTTTATGAGTTGAGACATCATCCTCACTTGTACTTGGACAGGAACTGTGCTACCAGCTTGCTCTCCTGGGTCTACAGCTTATAGAGGGCAGATTGTGAGACTTCTCAGCCTTCATTACTACATGAGCCAATTCTTGATAATCTCTCTCTTTCTCTCCCAGTGAATGTGTGTATGTGCACATATGTGTGTATACATACATATATATGTGTATATATACATATATTGTTTCTGTGTATATATGTGTGTGTTTATATGTGTGTATATATATAGTCTCTGTGTGTATATATATGTGTGTGTGTGTGTGTGTGTGCGCATATATATATATATATATATATATATATATGGAGAACCCTGAGTAATATAACTTAGTTTTTTCATTCATAACACTTTTTGCAAATTATGACTACACATTTATTTGTCTGCATACATTTGTTTTGTCGATGTCTCTTTTTAGAATGTAAAATAAATCCAGTGAAGGCAAATGTCTTGGCTCTTTTGCTTACTACTGAATACCTAACATCCAGCACATTGCATGGAACATAAAAGGTGCCAAATAAATTTGTGCTTATTACATAAATATATAAATAAATGAACTAAATGAAAAATGTGAAATATAGTTTCATTTCCTCACCTGTAGAAAAAGTAAATTGTATTTTTTGGGTATGTATTTAGCAAGCTTATGTGGGGATCAACTTTAGAAATGCATAAAAAAAGTATATTTAAACCTCTAAACTCCATATAGATACTGGAGATATTTCAAATATGATTTCGTCTACCAGGTTATTAAATCCAAACTGTAGTAGTGCAGTTTTAATGTCTAGGTATTGCTTTCCTATTAATTTTTAGGCCGTCCTGTGGTTTTCTTTAATTGATTTAATATAATTTTACTTTCTCCTCACACTATTCTCTTCTAGTTTTTCTATAATTTCAAGCATGGGGGTGGCCATGAGTTCATTTGCTTTCTTGGAGGGAACTCTGTCTTAGAGAAGTTGCAACCTGCCCAATATTACCTGTGTTTAATAACTGACAGGAAGAGTTCAATTTATGTGTCACGACTTCAGATCGTTCTGTTAAATCATAGGTGGAAGGCATAGCAAACAGGAGGGTCAATCATTTTCCTTGAAAGTAAAATAGAATGGTTAGAACAATTTGATTTAAATGATTTTTTTGTTTACTTATTTAGTAATACAAAACTCAGTGTCAGGCCGGGCGTGGTGGCTCACGCCTGTAATCCCAGCACTTTAGGAGGCTGAGGCAGGCAGATCACCTGAGGTCAGGAGTTCGAGACCACCCTGGCCAACAGGGCAAAACCCTGTCTCCACAAAACATACACAAAAAAAATTATCCAGGCGTGGTCGTGCGCACATGTAATCCCAGCTACCCGGGAGGCTGAGGCAGGAGAATCGCTTGAACAGGGAGGTGGAGGTTGCAGTGAGTTGAGATCGTGCCACTGTACTCCAGCTTGGGTAACAGAGTGAGACTCCATCTCAAAGAAAAGTAAAAAGAAAACTCAGTGCCAGCTATTATTTTTTGTGTTTTTTTTTCTCCTTTTATTTTAGTTTTGGTGGTACATGTGCAGGTTTGTTACATGGGTAAATTGCATGTCACCGAGGTGTGGTGTATGAATGATCCTGTCACTAAGGTAGTGAGACACACCCAATAGGTTATTAATTACATGTGTTAGAATTCTAAAGCAAAATAAATGTTCCTTTTCTCTAATATTCTTTTGAACTCTATCAGTTAGAGGCCATCAGTATGATTTTAGAAATGGTGAGTTTCAACCGCGGGCAGGAATTAAGGCATTTCACTGAAACATTATCTGCCTGAATTGTAGCTTTGCAGTTCTTCTCTAAGCTATGTTATATTGATTTGCCATTCACTGTATTTTCTGATGTTAACATTTACTTTGCCTAAAGGAATAAACATAAAAAGACACTTTGTTTTATTTGTCCAAAACAATTTGTGATAGCTGAGATTATCTTTCTGGATTTAGAGTTCAATAAAATTGGCAGGTGACCTGTACTCTAATTATTGTATAGATATGACATTTTATTTATAAAAAACTTGATTTTTTAACACATTAAGTGGAAAATACATTTAAAGAAAATTATATCTGTTAACCAACTTTCCTCATCCTTTAGTATATTATGCTTGTAGTGGAGTGATAGGGTAAAGGCATATGGGTAGTGGGGTAAGTCATATGTAGTAGAGTGAGAGGGTAAAGACATATTATATATACATATATATGAAAGCATATATATAAAATATGTATAATTTCTTTATGCATATATAATTTCTTTATATATATAATTAAATTAGCTTTACATAGAGTTTTTCTGCCTCTGTTTGTGTTTCTGTGTAATCCAATGGTGCTTGGTCAAGCTTTCATAGACAGTAATCTTAAAAGTAAGTGAGGTGCTTAGAGTACTTTGATACTCTTAGTGAAGCATTTTTTAAAACAACCCTGACATAATTATTCCCCAATTCTCCCAACAGAAGTAGAGATTACGCTACAAGCAATTCATTATTTGCGTTGCTTAAATGTACCATAGAGATAATAATAGCCTCCCAGAGATGTTCAAGTCTTAACCCAGAGCCTGTGAATATGTTTCCTTACATGGCAAAAGGATTTTTCATGTGTGATTACATTAAGGATCTTGAAATGAGAGATTATTCTGGATTATCCCTGTGAGTCTAATGTAATTGTAAGGGTTCTTATAAGAGAAGAACAGGAAGGTCATAGTCAGAGAGAAAATGTAAAGATGAAAGCAGAGGTCAGATATTTGAAGGTGCTATACTGCTGACATTGCACATGGAATATGGGATCATGAGCCAAGGAATGCAGGCAGCCTCTAGAAGCGGGAAGAAGAAAGGACATGTATTTTTCTTTAAAGCCTCAGAAGGAACACAACCTTGTTAGCGCCTTGATTTTATCTCTTTGAAACCTATTTAGGACTTCTGACCTCCAGAACCATAACATAAATTTGTGTTGTTTTAACCCATAATGTTAGTCATAATTGTCTTACAGCAATGTCATATGTCTCAGTCTATTTGGGTTGCTCTAACAAAATACCATAAACTAGGCAATTTATAAACATGAGAAATGTATTTCTTACAGTTGTGTTGGATGGGAGGTCCAAGATCAAGGCACCAACAGATTCAATGTCTGGTGATGACCTGTTCCCTGGTTCATAAATAGTGCCTTCTGTCTGTGTCCTTAAACGGTGGAAGGGGCAAGGAAGCTTTATGGGGACCTCTTTCATAAGGGCATTGAAACACAGTCCATCCTCGTGATCTAATTATCTCCCAAAGGCCCCACCTCCTAATATCATCACATTCATGATTATGTTTCAACATTATAAATTTTGGGGGAACACAAACATTTCATGTCATTGCAAGCAGCAACAGGACTCTTATATTATACAAAGAGTCACCCTGCATGTCATGATATTTGAATTATGAGCTATGAACACTTTATAATACCTTTCTTTATTTCCTCTAATCACTTCTCATAAAAATACCAAGTACATAAATTGAAACCAAAAGAATGAGAAAATATTTATCAAATATTCAATAAATGTTTACTGAGCAAAAACTAAATTTCAGGGACTTAAAGGTCCTGGAAATAAATATAAGAGTAAAGAATATTAAAACTATAAGGCTCTGTTTCAGAGCAGAGGCTGGAGAATGCAATTCATTATGGATCTTTAGGCACAACAGAGCTAAGAGAGTTATGTGATCAGATTCATGTGTTTCACATGGTGAAATCTGTGAAAGGCCTCAGAAGAGGTTATCTTTAGAAGTATCTATAATTCAAGTTAACAGCCTTCAAAGGTTTCAATAGCAGCTAAACCTCATTCATCATTCCAGGAAGAAATAAATCTACTTCAGTTCATCTCACACCATTATTCCAAGGATTGCCTGTGAGTTGTCATTTTTTTTTCTTTGTATGTATTAGTGAAGTTTGCTCTTTAGTTTTAGGACAGGTTATACAAAAGCATCCAAGAAATTTAGTCAAACTACTAGTTTGAATCACCAGCAAAATAGTGAAATCACTGATTTTATACAAGTCACATCAAGATCATGCCAAGTTTTAAAATAAACAATCAGTTGTACAGTTTTAAAACCTTCATTGTTTGGTCATTGCTGTATAGGTGTGTACTCTTGGGATATATACAGGTGTATACTCTTAGGATATATCTGTCTCCTCATTGTGTCTCCAAAATTATTCATTTGCTGCTTGCAATAGTGCCTAACTTTAAAATGGCATGTATGACTATTTAGAAGATACACTTTATCTTATTTGATTCTCTCAGTTTTTTATAGAAATTATAAAAATAATTGTAATTTTTAAAACTTTTTCATCAGGGTAAACTTCAAACTCATAAAAAAGTTGTTTCATCTACCTTAAGAATTGTCAACTGGGGCCAATCTTAATGCATCTATACTTCTGTACTGATTCATTTTAAAGCAAATCTCTTCCATTTTTATCATTTAATTTATAATGATGTTAAGTATGTAGCATGTATCTTCTAAAAGACAAGAATGTTTTAAATATACATAGAAATAATCTAATATCTGAAAAAAGTTTCTTAATTTCAAGTAACTTGTCAATAGAGATCTCAGAATTTGTGTATTACATATAACCTTATGTAAGTGCTTAACGTTAGATTGTCTCCTATATTTCTGAAAAAATATTTTTAAAGAGATGGGTCAATTTTTTGGAAAGAATATTTCTTAGATGGTATACATTTCCATCAGAAAACACATAACATCTGGTTACGTGTTGTTGACAGCCATATATGATATTTCTAGGAGCCAATATGTTGTTTGAAGTTGGATTATGGCGATACTCTATTTCTACCATTTCTCATAAATAAGTAATTGGCATAATTGTATAAATTTTTTTCTTATCAATTATTTTTTGAATTGAGGTACAGTTTTTATAGTAAGGAGAGATAATCTCTTTGATTTTTCTTTTATTACCCAGTATTTAATATAATGAATTAGTTACCTATTATTCTCTAATTGTGACCATTATTTTTTGTTTTGATTTGGTTGGTTGGTTTGGTTGGTGTTGGCTTTTTGATATCATTATGTACTCATAAATTTAAATATGTTTGATAAGTCTCAATCTATTGCAGTTATCGTTCTTATTGATGGGCAAATTATCTCAACTGTACCCAAGGAGAAACTCTTCAAATTGGTCTCTAGGACTTTTTAACGTGACACTAGTCGTCTCATATGACTTTTGCTATCTGGTTCTATAAGATGTTATAGCAACATCTGGTATACTTTCTAACCCATACCTCAATCAGCCATTTATCCAAGGACACCTGATTGATTTCTTTTGATAGAAAATTGTGTTCAGATTCCAGAATGTAAGTGGCTAGTGGACACATTAGAAATGAATTGTTCATTATTTCCAGATGTTTTTCAGTGGATATTATATTCATTTCCTATTGCCACTATAACAAATTACCAGAGGCACAGTGACTTAATGAGATTTTCCTCTCGTACAGTTCCAGAGGTCAGAAGTCTAAAATAGGTTGGCAGGGTTCTGTTCCTTCTAGAGGGTGTAGCAGGTAATCTGTTACCCTGTTTTCTTGTGTTTCCAACACAAATATTTCTGAAAACATATTAAAATAAAATTGAAGTGAAATAATAATTTATTAAAGAAAATGTCTCCAAAACATATTAATGTATTTTTTTTTTAGATTTGTAAGTTGTTTTCTTGAATATTTTAGAGCAAACTCATTGGTAGCTTATTCATGTCGTATTGTTAAATTTAGGAAGTTAGAGCGGGTGTGATGGCCCATTCCTGTAATCCCAGCAGTTTGGGAGGCCACAGTGAGGGGATTGCTTGAGGCCAGGAGTTTGAGACTATCTTGGTCAATTTAATGAGATCCTGTCATTACAAAAATACTGGAGAGGCTGAAGTGGGAGGATCCCTTGGGCCTTGGAGGTTGAGGTTGCAGTGAGATATGATCATATCACTGCACTCTAGCCTGGGTGACAGAATTATGCCCTGTCTCAAAAAAAGAAGAAAGAAAAAAAAAAGAAAAAGAAAATTAAAATAATTTAATGTAGAGAATTAAATTATAATAAGATATAACATAGTATTTTGTTATGAATTCATTTTGATGAGAGGTGCATATATTATTCAGCTAGATTGAAAATATAAATTAATAAATAAAAAATAAAAAATAATAAAATACAAAATCTCTCAATTTTGTGATTTGAGAGAAGTCTAATAATATTAATTTTTTTCATGAATTTCTTTGTGGGCTTCATTTTAATGGTTATTTCTGTTCATGATCTAGAAAACTGACTTCATCTTATAATTGCCATGGTTATCCTCTTTCCTCTGTTGAGACTTTATCCCTGCATGGAACTCAGCCTATTGTCTTGGATTCTCCCTTCACATAATCAAAACCAAACCAAACCATTTGCCAGTCATGTAAGTTCTTTTCAGCCTTTACCTCTCCTTCCTCACTTTGATTTAACTCTGAAGGACCCAGAGGCATTTTTGTACCTAAAGCTTTTAATGAAGAATTCAAAAACAGCAGGAGATGTACTCATCATGTGGTGGAGATGCCATATGATGTAGCTTGATGCCTGTACTCAAGTTAGACACTTACCCACGCATCCCTTAATAGCTACCAACATATATTTTTCTGACTTAATTAATCTCTTTATGTTCTTCAAAACTCAATTCCATTATTTTACTCTGCTGGAGAAGTTTATTCTAGGTTTTCTGCTAAGCTTAGAACTTGTATTTATATATTTGGTCTCATTAATGCCTCAGATAAAAGAAAGACCTACGTATCTATACTTGTTTTATTTATTTCGATAGTTAGAAAGACTATAAAGAACTTCCAAATTTGGGGTTTTCTTTTCTTTTCTTTTCCCCTTCCATCTATTTGTACATATAGAGCAGACAGGTTTATAAGTTTATTTTTACATAGATATGAATTTTAGCCACCCACACTTTAAAATTAGTTCAAAAGATTGTACACCTGAGGGATGCAGTGGTTCATGGATGATGACTATAGTTTGTGTATGTTACTTTGTTTATGAATGTGTGTGTTTTGTCTTCTTTAGTGACTATTGCTTTGTGAAAACATAAATATTGTAAATAAAAGTTAAAAACATAAAATTATCTAGAATTCTGTAGGATTTTTATTTTGAAGCTTTTCTGAA
Organism: Pan troglodytes; assembly: GCF_028858775.2. NCBI lineage: Eukaryota > Metazoa > Chordata > Mammalia > Primates > Hominidae > Pan > Pan troglodytes. The sequence continues at coordinate 68,757,647 of NC_072406.2, forward strand.
TTCTCCTTTTGTTCTCTATTTTAAAGCGAAATGTAATATTCTGTTTTTCTAATTTTTTAAATTAGGAATTCTTAGAAGATATATTTTCAATTATTAATAAACTAACTTTTTGTATACTAAACATACTATTTTGTAATCTATCACTATTCAGCAATTTTGTATATTTACATTTATTTATATTACTTATATTGTTCAGCAACTTTTGCTAAATATTTATTGTTTTATATTGAGATTATCTCCAAATTTTTATTTATTATTATAATGATGCATAGAATTCTTGCTTAAATATGAACTCACAGTACAATAAAGAAGAAGAAAAATGAAGAAAAAAATCTACCTGAAAAAAAATATAAGACAGATAACCAACATTGAACACATTGTCGTTTTTTGACCATTAGGGGTGGCATCATCACACAAGAGGGAAAGCCAAAGAATAGGATGAAAGTTCAGGTAAGCCTTCCAGAGAAATGGACTACATAGAATTCAGGGGTTACAGCAAGAGAGTGATTCAAGTCAGTTAAAAGGAAGAAAAACAATACAGGAGGTACAATGAAAATTTCAAAGGACAGGCAGCAGAGCCTGTGCTGAATGGTTATATTCTTCATGTTGCATCAAAAACAAATGAGCTGCTTCCTAGAGAATAGGCTTCCCAAGTTCGAAAACTACAGCCTGCTATTCTCTCTCAAATCACTACAAAAGGCAAATCCCAGTTAAGACTGTTGGGACCTAAGTTGTTTCCTGATGTTTAAAGATGGTTCATAGATGTCTGATATAATAAATGTGAGTGGAAATTTGAGTAGGAGAGGAGGACGATTTCCTCATAGCTAAAGGAAAAAGAGAAAACAGTATTCCTTTTTCTTTTCTTTATTCTAAAAAAAAAAAAAAGAAAAAACGGGATACATGTGCAAAACATGCAGCTTTTTTACCTAGGTCTACGTGTGCCATGTGGTTTGCTGCATGTATTGACCCATCCTCTAAGTTCCCTCCTTTCAACCCCCACCCTGCAATGGGCACTGGTATGTGTTGTCCCCCTCTCTGTGTCCATGTCTTCTCAATGTTTAACTCCCACTTATAAGTGAAAACATGTGGTGTTTGGTTTTCTGTTCCTGTGTTAGTTTGCTGAGGACGATGGCTTCCAGCTTCACCCATTTCCCTGCAAAGTTCATGATCTCATTTCCTTTTTATGACTGCATATATTCCATGGTGTATATGTACCACATTTTCTTTATCCAGTCTATCATTGATGGGCATTTGGATTGGTTCCAAGTCTTTGCTATTGTAAATAGTGCTGCAGTAAACATACATGTGCATGTTTCTTTATAGTGGAATGATTTATATTCCTTCGGTTGTATACCCAGTAATGGTATTGCTAGGTCAAATGGTATTTCTGGCTGGGTCAAATGGTATTTCTGGTTTTAGATCATCGAGGAATCACCATACTGTCTTCCATAATGGTTGAACTAATTTTCATTCCCACCAACAGTGTAAAAGCATTCCTATTTCTCCACAGCCTCGCCAGCATCTATTGTTTCCTGACTTTTTAATAATTGCCATTCTGACTGGCGTGAGATGGTATCTCACTGTGGTTTTGATTTGCATTTCTCTGATGAACAGTGATGTTGAGCTTTTTTCATATATTTGTTGACTGTGTAAATGTCTTCTTTTGAGAAGTGTCTGTTCATATCCTTTGCCCACTTTTTGGTGGGGTTGTTTGTTTTTTTCTTGTAAACATTTTTTAAGTTCCTTGTAAATTCTGGATATTAGACCTTTGTCAGCTGGATAGATTGCAAAAATTTTCTCCCATTCTGTAGGTTGCCTTTTCACTCTGATGATAGTTTCTTTTGCTGTGCAGAAACTCTTTAATTTAATTAGATGTCATTTGTCAGTTTTGGCTTTTGTTGCAATTGCTTTTGGCATTTTTGTCATGAAGTCTTTGCCCATTCCTATGTCCTGAATGGTATTGCTTAGGTTTTCTTCTAGAGTTTTTATGGTTTCGGGTTTTACATTTAGGTCTTTAAACCATCTTGAATTAATTCTTGTGTAATTGCAAGGAAGGGGCGGAGCCAAGATGGCACACTAGAAGCAGTGGCATTTGGAGGCATGGGAAAAAAATACAATAATAAGTGTGTGAATCCTTCACCGGCAACCAAGCTGTCCAGGTTCTCTCATCAAAATTGACTAGAAAGCTGGCGTGACTCACGGAGAGAAGGAAGAACAGTGTTGGTGCAGGGGCCCACCTGAGAGCCACAGGAGGAAGGGGAACCTCCCTCCCCCCAGCCAATGGAGGCAGTGAGTGAGCGTGCTATCCAGTTGGGGAAACTGTGTTTTTTCCACATAACTGTACAACTCACGGATCGGAAGATCCCACTCTCAAACCCATGTCACCGGGGCCTAGTGTCCCGACCCTGGAATGTGCAGATTCTTACAGCCTCTTAGCTGGAATCTGCTTATGCTTACGGAACTCCTGGCTGGGAGGGACGACCAATACCAGCTGCAGCTGCCTGCTGTCTAAGCCATTTGAGCTACTTATCCTCAGATAAGTAAGATAGTTGGACAAGATTAGAGAGAAAGGGGAGCTTTCAGGTCCCTCCATACCCCACATCCAAGCCCTGAGAAAGCAACTTCAAAAGAGCTATTTGGTGAACCTGATACGAGTCCTCTGGAGCTAGTAGAAGCTACAGGTTGGTGCCTGACTCTTGCCTTGAAAAGTTAAAAGGTATGAGGCTGGATGGAGTTGCCTCTGATGGGAGATTGAGAAGAAAGGACTGTGGTAATCTGCACTTTCAAGTTGGAAGAGTAAAAGTGCAAAGTTCCTGAGGGGACAGAAGAAAGCTGTGAGGGTTAAAGCACATTCAAAGTGGCCCCAGCCAAGGGGATGACCGGCAGGGTATCATGTCTCCCCAAAATAGAGCTATTCTGAAACATATTGAAATAGAAATTGAGAGGGAAATCTAACAAGGTCAGTATAAGTTTGCATTTTGGCCTATCTCATGGAAGTGCCGAGAGGGGTCCTGAAGAACAAGTAGCACTAGTACCAGCATACAAAGTTATAGTCTTATAAGCCCTTTACACTCCTTACTTCTCCTCCCCTCCTTTGGTTCAATCCACACAGTGCCAGAAGCAAGACAGGGAGTGGAGAAGGAGGATGCAGGAAGGAGACGGAGTGTAGGCAGAAATATTATGCAACTGAGCGGTTCCTTCATCTTCATGTTTTCCATATCAGGTTAATTAGCCACAGTCAATCTTGAACATTAAATCAACAAAGGTGTTAAAATTTTATTCATATACCAAACGAGGCTTTTGAAAATGCCAAAAACTAAAAGGGGGAATGATTGTTCACCTCTGAGAGCAAGATTGATATTCATTTCTTTTGAGTTATTAGTAGCAGTGCTGGCTATTTAAAAAAAAAAAAATGAAGTCTTCTGTAGTGGCTGAAAAGTGCTTTACTATTCTAGCCACACCAGGAACTTCTCTGAGATATTCTGGATACCCCGTACCCTAACCACTATTTTGCAACTACTGTTTTAGTGCTTGGTGTAGGAGGGAGTCCCCAACATCACATTCCTGTTGATGACTGGTTAGTGCCCATGTTGAACACATTATTAAATATTCGACTGTTACCCAGACCAGAAAAGTTGCCTGAAAAGCTGTAGGATCATGTGATAGAATGATGAGAAACAATATTTATTTTGCTGATTGTATGGCAGCAAATCCAGCTCATCTAAAAAATGGCTTTAATAGTAAAAAATACACGTTATTGATTCTACATTATATCATCTGCTTTTAGGCATTAGGTAATATGTTTCCTAGCAGTTTTCTGGGGTAAGCATTATCAAACCTATTTTACAGATGAGAAAACTGGGGCTCAGAAAGTAAATTTTTCCAAGTTAACAAAACTAGTAAGTGGCTGAGCTTGATTTTCAAACACAAGTGTGCCTCCAAAGACTATTCTTTCACTTTTCATGTATTGCCTCTGATTCAGTCTTCCTGGACTTTTGCTTCCATTTTTATTACTTGTGCATTATGAATTTTTTCCCTCTGGTTTGCTTTCCTTTACACTAATAAGAACTGCAAAAAAATAAAAGTGTTTCTTTTTATTTGATTTTGCTTATTGGTTTCTTTTAACCTCAACATTACTTTTAGGCAAACATGTATTGGAAATTAGTCTGGGAAAATCTGATGTGAAGGACAGTAAAACATTCTCCTTTTGTAAGTTTGCTTTTTCAAAGTGAACTTCTGTAGGGGTAGTTTTAGCTTATCTTCATAGTAACCTGCTTTTTTGCAGAAACTGACAAAGTTGAGAACATCATTAACAACCACATTATGAGGCTTATCAACCCTTAGTGTAAAATATGTAATAGAGTAGACATGAAATGTATGCTAATTATTATAGTTTTAGCTATTAATTCTTGATGTTGCTGAGAAAATGAGTTTCAAGTTCCCATTTTCAAATATTTCCTGTTGCACAGAATGTTAAAAATATTTTCATAGGTTACCATCTGCTAAAATAATTTAGTTAAAATTATATTTCTTATTATTGATTCACAAAGTAAATATATTTTTTAAAATAAATGAACAAGCAAATAAGCAATTATTGACGACAATGAATGTAAAAAAATTTACTTCTTCATTCTATGTATAAAATCCTATCATCTGAAGGTGAAGAGACACATTTGGAAGCTACAAATACCAAGAACAAGGCTGAGGCAGTTGAAAATTAAAACCACACACAAGGCCCAGTATGACATTTTAGATGTTAAATGGAATACAATTCATTTTAGATTGGATGGCCATTGTAAACCCAGGTCACTGTATGATCTGCAATTTATATTGAGATGAAGCAGAAATAATTTTTCTGCCTCAGCTTCTTGGCTTTTAATATAATGTTTCACAGATGTCTGACCTTTGGTTTTAATATGATAATGTGGCTTCCCCTGAACTAACACCTAAAAGCTGATTGTCAGAACAGAAGTTGTTTTTAAAAGAAGAATTATACCAGATTGTGTACAAAAAGAGATGCTATGATTTTTCTTTTTAAATTCTAGATATATCAAATTTACTTGTTCTCAGAGGTGTTTCAAGATCAGTAGGCAAATATAAAAGATAGGTTTTGTTAAAGCAGAAATTATTATTAATAGTTTTTAGTTAGTTGATTGAGAGAAATGTTCAATTCTCCTTTGGAAGTATATTCATTTTTTATTACAGTTGTCACTTTGTCTTGAAGCTTTATTGTATACATCTTGCTTGTTGTCACATGATGTCATTGCTCCTTTTTTGTCAATGCTATTTCTATGTAGCATCATTTATATTCAAATTAAATGTTTTTCCTGTTTTTAATTTTTTTAAAACATTTTACTTTTAAGTTATGTGGGTAGATAGTAGCTGTACATATTTATGAGGCACATGAGATAGTTTGATAAAGGCGTACAATGTGTAATAACTGAATCAGGGTAAATGGGGTAACAATCACCTCAAACGTTTATCTTTTCTTTGTGTTACAAACAATCTAATTATTCTCTTTTAGTTATTTTTAAATGTACAATAAATTATTATTCACTGTAGTCACCCTGTTATGCTATCAAATACTAGATCTTGTTCATTCTAACTGTATTTTTGTATTCATTCACTTTCCCTTCTTCCTCTCAGAAATCCTTCCCAGTCTCTGATAACCATCATTCTACTCTCTATCTCCATGAGTTCAATGGTATTAATTTTTAGCTCCCACAAATAAGTGATTACATGAAAAGTTTGTATTTCTGTGCCAGACTCATTTGACTTTTTTCCTGTCTTCCTTTTAGTGAAGGTGTTTTTCTCTGGTAATGTGTTTTAATTTCTTGCTTATTATTGTTTGTGTATCTGTTACATGTTTTTTAATTTGAGTTTACCATGAGGCTTGCAAATAATGTCTCATAACCCATTATTTTAAATTGATGACAACACTGTCTGCATAAACAAAAAATCAAAAAGAAAACTAATAAAAACTCTACATTTTAACTTCGTTCCCCCATTTTTTAACTTTCTGTTGTTCTATTTATATTTTATTGTACTGCCTATATCTTGAAAAGTTATTGTAGGTAGTATTTTGATAGGTTCATCTTTAATCTTTGTACTCAAGATGTAAATAGTTTATATACCACCATTACGGGGTTATACTATTCTGTGTTTTTCTGTTTGTTTACTGTTATCAGTGAGTTTTGCACCTTCAAATTATTCTTACTAGTCATTAAAGTCCTTTTGTTTCAGATTTAAAAATGTCCTTTAGCATTTCTTGTAGGAAAGGTCTGATGTTGATGAAATGCATTGTCTTTCATTTGTCTTGGAAAGTATTTTCTCCTTCAAGTTTAAAGCATATTTTCGCTGGACATATTACTCTAGGATACAAGTTTTTTTTTTTCCTTCAACATTTTAAATATGCCATGCCTTTCTCTCCTAGTAAGGTTTCCACTGAAAAGTCTGCTGCCAGATATATTGGAGCTCCATTTTATGTTATTTGTTTCTTTTACTGCTTTTATGATCCTTTCTTTATCCTTGATATTTGGGAGTTTAATTACTAAATTAGTAATCTTCTTTGGGTTAAATCTCCTTGACGTTCTATAATCTTCTTGTACTTGAATATTGATATTTTTCTGTAGTTCTGGGAAGTTCTCTGTTATTATGTATTTGAATAAATTTTCTACCCCTGTTTATCTCCTTTTTAAGGCCAGTAACACTTAGATTTGCCATTTTGAGGCTATTTTTAGATATTGCAGGCATGCTTCTTGAGTTTTCTTCATTCTTTTGTTTCCTCTGACTTGTATTTTCAAATAGCCTGTCTTCAATCTCACTAATTCTTCTACTTGATAAATTCTGCTGGTAAGTGACTCTGATGCATTTCTCAGTGTGTCAACTCCATTTTTAACTCCAGAATTTCTGCTTTCTGCTTGATTCTTTTAAATCATTTCAATCTCTTTGTTAAATTTATCTGATAGAATTTTGAATTCTTTCTGTATGTTTTCTTGAATTTTCTTGAATTTCTTTGAAACAGCTATTTTGAATTCTCTTTCAGACAGATCACATATTTCTGTCTCCCCAGGATTGGTTCCTGATGCCTTAGTTCATTTGGGGTGGTCATGTTTTCCTAGATGGTCTTGATGTTTGTGGATGTTTTTTTGTGTCTGGGCACTGAAGAGTTATGTATTTATTATAGTTTCTGCAGTCTGGGCTTGTTTGTACTCATCCTTCTTGGAAAGGTTTTCCAGGTATTCAAAGGGACTTAGATTTTGTAATCTAAGTTTTTTGTCTTTGCAGCCATATCTGCATTAGGGAGCACTCCAAGCCTAGTAATGCGATGGCCCTTGCAGACTCACAGAGGTACTGCCTTGGTAGTCGGGGATAAGATCTTGAAGAATCCTCTGGATTACCAGGTCAAGTCTTATTCTTTTCCCTTATTTTTTCCTAAACAAATGGAGTGTCTCTCTCTGTGCTGAGCTGCCTGGAGCTAAGGGAGGGGTGACATAAGCAGCACTGTGGCCACCACAACTTAAACTGTACAAAGACCTGGAGTCAGCGTGGTACTGGGTCTCACAAAAGGCTCCACAGTAACCACTGCCTGGCTACCTCCTATGTTTCTTAAGAAACCAGGGCTCTTCAATTAGCATTCAACAAAACCATCCAAGTTTCTATGCTTCCCTTCAGAGTGTCCAGGTCCCGTTGGCCCCAGGTTGGTCCAGAGATGCTGTCTGATAGCCGGAGTCTGGAATTGGAAACCCTAGGAATCTAACTGGTGTTATACTCTACTGTGGCTCAGCTGGCGCCCAAGCCACAAGACAAAATTCTTCCCACTCTTTCCTCCCCTTTTCACAAGTAGAGGAGTCCCTCTCCATGGCCAACACTGCCCCAGGCCCATGGTGAGTACTGCCTAGATACCAGCAATGTTCACTCAAGGCCCAAGGGCTCTTCAGTCAACTTGTTGTAAATGCTGCCAAACCTGGAATTCTCCCTTCAGGGCAGTGGGCTCCCCTCTCACTCAGGGCAGGTCTAGAAATGCCGTCCAAGAGGCAAGGCCTGGAATCAGGGATCCCAAGTGCCTACTGGTTGCCTTAGCCCACTGTGGCCAAGCTAGTATTGAAACTGATTTTTGGTTCTTATGAGGGTGCTGTTTTGTTAGATTTTTCATTCTTATGAAGGTGCTGTTATTCAATTTATTGTTCCTTTAGGGAGAATGATCAGTGAAAGCTTCTATTTTGGTCATCTTGCTCCACCTCCTCTCCTAATTGTTACTAGTTGTTTTCGCACTCTTATCTGCATCTCTGACTCTCTAATTCAGGTGACATTCTGAGCTTCATTGATACTTTTTCTAGTCTTTTCCTTATAGATTTCTGAATTAATGACAGCAGGAAGATGGACAAAGCCATTTTCTATTAGTTTGACAGCTTTTTTTAAAACTGGAACTAATCACTATCCTCAGATAAATGAGTGAGAAGTTTTTGGAGTATCTTTAAATCTTTAAGAACATTTTTATTGTTGGTAATTATATATTTGAACACTCATAGTATTACTTTTTGAGTGTGGTTCAATTATCTATTCTTGTTTCTCCATAATTGCTTATTAAATGTTTCTGGGCTGGGCATGGTGGCTCATGCTTGTAATCTCAGCACTTTGGAAGGCTGATGCAGAAGGATTGTTTAAGCTCAGAAGTTTGAGACCAGCCTGGGCAACATAGCAAGACCCTGCCTCTACAAAAAATACAAAAATTAGTCAGGAATGGTGGCATGTGCCTGTAGTCCCAGCTACTTGGGAGGCTGAGGTTGAAGGATCTCTTGAGCCCAGGAGATCAAGGCTGCAATGAGCTATGATTATGCCATTGCACTCCAGCCTGGGTAACAGAGTGAGAACCTGTCACCAAAAGGAAAAAAAATAAGTTTCTGGTGCTAGGTAAGGATCGCAAGTCTTTACACTAGTTTTACAACTGTTAAGTCATCATTTGCCATAAATCAAAGTTCTCGCCTTGATATTTGTTTTCCCATCCATTATTTTATGGGCAATTCCCTCTAAACCTATCATTGGTTATTCTTTTAATCTCTTTCTTATCTATTCAGATGTATTTTGCTTGACACTAGAAAATGTTTCTTTGCCTATAAAGATTTCTTCTTTTTCTTTTTATCCAATAGCAATTATAAAACTCAAAAGCGAACTATCAATGAAAATTGGCCAGATCATGCAGTTTTTCATTTTCCCTGCAGCCAGATGAGAGGCTCTCAATTGACTGTTCCTAGAAGCCTGGAACTGCCAGTTCTTCAAGTCACTTGACTAAGTGGCCATTTCTGCACATCTCTCCTTGGACTTGGATTAACTGCCTCTTGTGTGCCCACCTTCTCCATTCTAACTGGCTTCACACTTTTTCCTGCTGTCTGATATCTTAATGCTAAACTTCCCTTCTCCTGTAGTACCTGAATAGCTTTGATCCGCAAGATGCTCCAACATTTCTTCTTGCATAAAATCCAATCCTTATTTATGCTGATATGTATGTCATCCCCCTCCAATTTTACTCTTAAAAGCTCTCTATTATTTCAGAACTCAAACAATATGTTATACTAGCCATTCTGTTTCTTTTATCACAGATTCTCTTGACTAGCTTTTGTCCAGAATTTACTTAAATATATAAATGAAAGGTGCTGTTCCTTTTCAATATCTTCCTCTTTTATATTCCTCAGCCAAACTCATCTCCATATTTTCATTTAAGTACTTCTTATTCTTAATGTTCTGTACTAAATTATCATCATTTTTCTCTCACTGACTGATGATACATCACCGTTTCTCATCAGCAATCATCCATCCCATAATACTTCATTTTCATACTTTGAGTTGATTCACTTAATAACTAGATTCTCCCTGTGGTTTACATTCCAATTATTTCATCTCCATTTCCTTAATGTTGTCTACATTTCATGTTATTTCTTTCTGATTTTATTTCATTTTTTGTGTGTATGACAGATTTCCCTACCACAGTATTTCTCTTCTCAAGTTTACTTTACACTTTTATTCTTCAGTAAGGTTTTTTTTCACATTTTATATCAATTCTGCCTTTTATGTGAAATCCTATTAGCTGTTGTTTTATAACTTGTGCTTGTAATGCAGATGGCAATTATCATTATATATATATATATATATCTTCAAAACACCATATAGGCACTTATCTTCTAAATTCAATACAATTTGTAGAACCATGACATATGTTGGGGATGAAGATGCAAATAATTTAGATACTCCCCCAAGGGAGCTCATAGTACATTGGGATTACAAGAGAATAAACAGCATATTTTGCTGTATTTTAATGAGCATTTAGACCAGGGTTTTCCAATCTTTTGGCTTCCCTGGGTCACACTGGAAGAACTGTCTTGGGCCACACATAAAATACACTAACACTAAAAATAGCAGATGAGCTAAAAAAATGCAAAAAAAAATCTCATAATGTTTTAAGAAATTTTACAAATTTGTGTTGAGCTGCGTTCAAAGCCATCCTGGGCCACATGTGGCCAATGGGCCATGAGTTGGAAAAGCTTGGTTTAGACAGAGTTATACAGAGGAGGCTGTGGGAACCCAGAAGAGAAGCATTTAATCCAGTCAGAAGGAAAAGTGCCTGCTGAATTAGTTGGTTCCCTGAGGACAGAGTCTGTGAGTGCCTTGTTCACAGTTCTTTCCCTGTTCTAGTACTTCTCTGTGCATATTGAGGGCACATATAAAATATTTAGTGAGGAAATGAGTAAGTAAAATGGCACATACGTAGATTTCTGGAACATGCTTAAGATGGCTGCAACGTTACCAAATCAGGGATAGAAAAGCTACTGAGGACTCAGGAAACCACAAGGAGTTGACAAGACAGATTTGTAGATGCAGGTAGTTCATCTCAAGATGCAGGTAGTTCAAAACTCATAGGTGTTCAGAGGCCACTAAATGCTTTGAAGTAGGAAAGTGACATGATCTGACATATGTTTTAGAGAAATAATTCTGATCTGCAATGTGAAAAATAGATTTGAGTGGTAGAGAGTGCAGAGGCGGGTGTGAGGAAGTCCTTTAGGTGTCGCAGCTAAGACAGTGGTGATCAAATGGACTGGATGCAAAATAAGCAACAATCTCCCTCATCCTGAGTTGACACAATGAACTAGTAGAAAGGAAACGAACTTCTAGATTTGCTGTCCCTCTAAGTGACTTTTTCTGAATCAAAGAGAGTTTGACATATTCTTTGAGAAATATGCCAGATGGAGATTCTGTTTCCTCACCCCTGTTCCAGATACCCAGACATTCCAAATTTCTATTTTACATACCATACAGGTAAAAGAGACAGTAGTTACTGTATTCAAGGTTAGGATTACATGTCTCTGAGATATTTCTTCCCACTTCTAACTTGGGTAAATGCTGGTATTTCACTTTCTTTTTTTCAGAGTTAATCATGTCTAATCCCCACCCATTGTCCAAGGGATCTTTTCGCCAAGGCCTTTCCCATTTCTGTCCAGCCATTTGATCTCACCAAACTTCATCAGTAGATTTCTTCAAGAGGTTTTCATTATAATTTTATCAATTAATAGAATTCTGCTAATCAATATCAATTGCTAATTTAAAATGAAATGAATATATTCAGAGTTACTACTCTAACTTAAACCTATGTTTCAGATAGTTATTCTAGGTATAGTTGTTGCCAGCTATCAATTAAAAGTTAATTGACTTCCGATTCTTCCAGATATTTAACTCCCTAAATTTGGAAGGGGGTTAGAATATTGTAATATCTACTTTCAACTCTAACACAGTGAAATCTGGACTATAGCTACTGTATGTGAGTGTAATTCTTCTCTCACCATAGAGACTCTGATAAGGTTCATTTATTTTCTCTTTGAAACTGTAGTAAAAGGAGTGGGGTATTCATCAAAGGAAATATGTGAATAAATATGATATTTGTTATTAACAAACTGATGTTTGAACAATTCATCCAGACTGTAAGAATTAACTACTAACATAGCAATAAATCTCTTTTGGCTGAATACTATATTTACAGGGAATAGAAAAATCAATTTTATCATTGAAACTACATTTGGATGTGAGATCAATGTAATTTTTGAATCAGCCATTTCCTTACTCTGTCTCCAGAGAAGCTGAGATAAAAATTTACATATTATTAACTATTTAAAATAAATAAACCAAAAGGAAACTCTTGAGATTTGCTTCTGGGAAGATGGTGACAGAATTTCCAATACTTGAAAATATAAATATTTGCTTTTATCTTCTTATAGAAATCCTAAGAGTATTCCATTTCTAGCCTGTTGTAAAAAAAAAAATGCCACCAAGTTTTTCTCAAGAAAATATGCAGCCAAGTCTCTCTGTTTTCAGTGTGTTTCTTTTAAGCAAGTATATACAAACAAGCTTACTCTGATAGAAAATGCATCTGTTTTCTAATCAAAGAGAGAAAGCTGAAAGTGCTGATGCGTGCCATCTGTGAATGGTTGTTAGGATGCTATGATATGCCTACCTGAGGGGAAAAACACAGTTAATAAGGAGAGGGAGAAAAACTACTGAGTTACAAATAGATTTCAGATTAAGATGCCACTCAGAATAGTTCTCAAATGCCACAAGCGTTAAGACAATAGAATAGATATACAAAGAGTAGACAATTGCCTCTCTCAATGGTACCCTTATATTTACTTTGCTCTATGCAGTTTTCATTTACTATGTTGTCTTAATGTCCTGACTAACTAAGCAACTGTCCCTCCTCTTTTCTCCTTTAAAGAATCTCACATTTAGACAGATTATATGATCACCTTAATTATGTATAATAATGTAGAAAAGTTACTTGATAACTTTAGCTTTACATCAATAACTCTGATTTTCTAACCCTAAAATTTGATACCTAGCATGAAAGATAGTCCCTTTAACAAAGTATTTGGTTTGAGAGGGTTAAATATTGTGCTCTTCTGGAATATTGACTATTTAAGAAAAGGCACTTGAAAAATAGCAGGTGTAAGAAAAACACTTTGATCTTCATACTGTTTCTTAAAAGCAGAAGATGAAATTACTGTGTGAAAGAAACCGTTTCTATACTTGACATACGTAGCATCCTTTTCCTCAAGGACAAGAAGTTGAAATTAAGAGAATTCGGTACAGACTTTGCTAGAATAACTTATCTTTTAAACCTCCACATATTTTAGTCATGTTTTCACTGTTTAGTATTCCTTGTCCAATTTAGTATATAAGTAACTGACTCTGGTTCTTCTGATCTTCAGTTCTTTATGAGGGTTCCCAAGCCTTATAAAACTTTTCTTAAGTCAATGTAATTCTTGGACCCAATAAGAAACTGAAGAGGATAGAAGTGGAAGTCTTCTGCCCGTACAGGCTCTTTTTGACCTCTCATTTGAACATGTTCTGGCATTCAATACTCTCAAATAAGGAACTCAAAATTACACTGTCCATCTCACTATGAAAGTCGTTGTGAATGTTACTCCAAAATAGGAAGATTATCTTGAAAAGAACACACTTGGAAACAGCATACATCTATAGATTTCAAGACATAGAAGGAAGGATAGCCAAAATGCATTTCAATGATCTTTTCCTTGGTCAACTCCAAGTAAATTTGTTTATATCTATAGCACTGAAAAAAAGTACGGATACTTTTTGCAAAAACCAAGAGTTCACTAGGCCATTTAGTCTACGCTCTTCTCTCTTAAATTTTTCTCTAGTCCTAATTAGTTATTCCTTTCAAATGTTTCAGACTTCTAATTATAAGAAATGGCTTTCACCTCATTGCTGGCACTTTAAGGTTTCTGCACTGTGACTCAAGTTACAATTCTTTAAGAAAGCATCCAAAAGGAACTTGCTAGCCAAAATTTCCTTTTCTTCTCTGAATTTCTAATTCTATTTCTACAGTAGACCACGAATGGCATCCTAATCCCAGAGTATTAAAATATTAAGAAAACAAATATCTTCTGTTGCATTTTTCATTATCATTATTTCTGGTCTTCTGCATTTTCAATTCTTTATTCCGGAAGGTGATAAACATACAAACCTCAACCTTGATCATACAGATTTCAAAGCCATTGCTTATTCCTGAATACCAATATCCACAAGCTCTCACTCTACCTCAGTGTCCAGTAAGCACAAATCAACATTTATAACCATTGTTCTGCACATATCCTAGTGATACTGATGAATAATTTGAGGCTGAAGAAACTGTTTTTCTATTTTCTAATTAGATAATTTTATTTTATCTGCTGTCAAATCTATCTGGAGATACACGGGCAGCCTTAAAATACTTATGCTAAGAAAAGTTTCATAAATAATTTGGCAATTATGTTTTCTATGTTTACTTGTCAATTTTCATGGGCTCAGTAAGTGCAGCTAACAGCCTTTTAAAAATCCTAGTTTTAATATAATATTTTATAGTTACATTAATGGATCAATATACAATTGAAATATTATAAAATCCATGAACAACCATTTACTTACCTGCACAATTAATGTTATGTAAATATGTATATTACACACATATGTGTGTGTGTGTATTTGTGTGTGTGTGTGTGTGTGTGTGTGCAGGAAGTAGAGAAAGCCAATGCTGCCTAAACCAGAAGCTAATAATTTTAAAAGAAGTAAAGACAAAATGTGTATTCATCCTGTTATTTCCTTTTAAACTCTTGTGAAAATCTTTTCCATCACAGCTCCTTAGTTTTCTGTGCTCTCTTCCAAATAGTAAATAATATTATTTATGGATTGAGGCTGTTTGTGAATATGAGCATTGTGTTGTGGGTCTGATAGTGGAAGTCTGGTTATAATGTCTAAGATCAGGATGTGCATATTTAAAATCTGAATAGTAAAAGGGCAGTCTTTTCTTTAGGGAAATGCTTCTAGTACAGACATGCATAGATTTACAAATCATTACAAAAGAAATACTAAGGTATCAATTCCAGAAATTTTCATTGTGACGTATTACTCATCCTAGTTTTTATTTTTCAAAGTCTTGCATGTCAAGTCTAAACAGAGAACATACGTTGTTAGGATGTATCATTTGTAGCAATGGGAAGAATTAGTAAAGAATCTGATATAACCTATACAGTTGAATAAAATCTTTATACCAGTGATAGCAGTACTACAAAAGATTAATACGCTTTGAGCTTCAGTGAATCTAAGGAGAAATATATCAAGTTAAACTCTAAGCAAACAATTTTATAGCAGAAAATAATTTTTGGGAGATCAAAATTGCTATTGAATCAAAATTGCAAATTTTACTAAATTATCTACTTCAGTTTGTATTCTAGTGTAAAGTACTTAGATTTTCTTCTTTATTTTAACTCCATATCCAAGAGACATTTACACAGAAGAACTGTATATGAAAGTTTCTTTTTCTTCAGATATGCCAATGTCCTTTTCACCTCAGGGTCTTTGCACATACTGTTATTTTTCTTGAACATTCAGACCATTACATGACTGCCTCCTTTTCATCATTTAGCTCAAATGACACCTCCTGAGGTAGGCCTTTCCTCATTACTCTATTAAACAGGAGATGCCTCTTCACTCTTGTCAGAGAAGATTAAATCTGCATTGCCTTAGAAAACTGCAATGGCTTCCCCTGAAGCAGTTGTCATGCAAGATCATGTTGATTTTCCTCAGGACTCATCCTCACCACCATTTTTCCTTCTAGAATTATAACTAGACTCACGTCTCAGCAGTCCCCTACAGGTGAGGTACAAAGTGTGACCCAGGAGGTATACTACACTCAAAGATAACTACTTGAGTTTTCTGATTTGTACATAAATAGTGAATATGTGTGGGAATGGATAGTGAAAATGTGGGATAGTGGTGGAAGGACTATGAAGTTAGGTCTGGCTGAATTTATTGATATAGGCTCTCTAAGCAGAGATCCTGAATTTAATGTGGCAGCTTGAAGAGATAGGAAGAACTCTAACAATTTGGTTGGTTGGCTGAAACATAGGTCAAAATGGGATTCACAAATGGTATACAGCAATTTGGAAATGCTGGATCTGCCTTGGTTTAATGTAGGAGAGAGGGTTGAATGGCTTAGGAAGATGGGAATGTTAGAGTGAATTTGTGATTCAAGATATATTCACCCACACTGGAAGCAGCCAGAAGACATACCTTTCATCATGACTGTGGAAAATATATTTGTGAGGGGAACCCTAGCATCCTTGAAGAGTTCTGTGGTCACTCTTGTCTGTAGGCATGCCTTATAATGGGAATCACGCTCACTGAATTGGAAAACCTAAATGCAGTGGAAGTAACTGGATTCTGGGTGCAGCAGGGGCCAAACTGTGGTGCTCAACTACAAAGGCAAGGTTGGCTTGGACAGCAGAGTCAAAGCAGCAGTCAAAATAATCTGACTTTTGCAGACCTATGGTCTCAGCTAGTTGAATATGGTGTTCCTAGAAGTGAAATAGTTAGGAATCCTACTAAATTACTACGTAATTCATGTAAGAAGAAAAGTTGTAGGTCAAGTGCACAAAAATCTAACCTGAATCATAGGGAGGGAGAGTCATAATCCATCAATCAGTTCCCAGATTTGAGCCAGTTTACAGACCCAGAATCCCTTAAATGAAGGGTAGGCTGGTCTAGCCAGGTACGCTGCTAAAACATTTATACTGTTAATCTTTCTCCAAGTCTTCCTCAATAAACTTATGGCCTTCTACCAGAGTAACTCTATATTTGGAAAAAGAAAGTAATCAGATCTTTCAAGGATTACTGGACACTGGCTCTGAACTGTCACTAATTCCAGGAGACCCAAACAGTCACTAAGGTCCATAGTCAGAGTACGGGCTTTGGGAAGTCAGGTGAGCAAAAGTTTAGCGCACGTTTATCTTACAATGGATCCAGCGGCTTCCCAAACCCATCCTTTGGTTATTTATCCAGTTCTGAAATGCATAATTGGAATACATATATTCAGCAGCTGGCTAAATGTCCATATTGGTTTTCTTACCTGTGGACTGAGGACTATTATGGTAAAAAGGGCTAAGTGGAAGCCACTATACCTGCCTAGGAAACCAGGAAAACAAAAATGAAAACAAACACAAATACAAAAGAAAAACTGCAATTCCTAAGGAATTGTCTAGATTAATGCCGCCATCAAGGATTTGAAAGATGTAGGGGTTGTGATCCCCACCACATACCTATGAGGACTGTGCAGAAAAAAAAAGAAAAAGTGGATCTTGGAGAATGACCATTATTTTTGAACACTTAACCAAGTAATGACTTTAATTGCTGCTACTATACCAAATGTGGTTTCATTGCTTGAGCAAACTAACACATCTCCTGATCTTGGTATGCATGTGTTGATATTGCAAATAAATTTTTATCCATCCTTGTCAATTATAACCACTTGAAGTATTTTGCTCAGGGCACAAGACCAGCAATACACTTTAAGGTCCCACCTAGACGTATATCAACTCTCCATCACTATGTCATAATTTAGTTTTCAAGCATCTCGATTGTCTTTCCCTTCCATAAGATATCACACTGGTACATTACATTATGTTGATTGGAATTAGAGACCAGGAATTAGCCACTACTCTAGACTTATTGGTAAGACATTTGTGTGTCAGAGGATGGGAAATAAATGTGAAAAATATTCAGGAGGCTTCTACCTCAGTGAAATTTTTAGGGTACAAGTGCTATGGGGTATGTCAAGATATTCCTTTTAAGGTAAAGGATAAACTGCATCTGGCCCCTCCTAATACCAAAAAAGAAGCACAATGACTAATGTGTCTTTTTGGACACTAAAGATAATGTTTTTTCTCATTTGGGTGTGTTACAATAACTTCTTCACCAGATGTCACCAAAAGCTGCTAGTTTGGGATGAGGCTCAGAACAAAAGAAGGTTCTACAGCAGGTCTAGGCTGCTGTGTAAGCTCCTCTGCCACTTGAAACATTTAATTCAGCAGATCCAATCATGTTTGAAGTATCAGAGATGTTTGGAGCATTTGGAAGGCCCCTGCAGGTAAATCACAGTGAAGCCTCTTAGGATTTTCGAGCAAAGCCCTTCCATCCTCTATGGATAATTACTACCATTTTGAGAAATAGCTATTGGCCTGCTACTGTGACTTAGTAGAGATTGAACACTTAATCATGGGCCACCAAGTTACCATGTGACCTGAGCTGCCTATTATCAACTGAGCATTGTGTGACTCACCAAATCAGAAAATTAAGTGTGCACCTCTTTATTAAGTAGGAGTGATATATACATGATTGGGTCCAAAGAAGTCCTGAGTCACTACTAAGTTACATGAAGTAGCCTAAATGCTCATAATTCCTGTGCCTGCTACTCATCCTTCTCTCTCCAATCTTATACCTATGGCTTCATATAATCAGTTGACAGAGGAAAAGAAAACTTGGACTTAATTTACAGATGATTCTGCACTATGTGGTAGTGCACACTACATGTCTACACTCAAAAGTAGACATTTGTACACTATACCCCTTTTCTGGTACAACCTTTTAGGACAGTAGTGAAGGGAAACTCTCCCAGTGGACATAACTTTGAGAAATGCGTCTGGTTGGTTACTTTGCTGGAAGGAGAAATGGCCAGACTAGTGATTATATACTACTTCATGATCTTTGCCAGTGGTTTGACTGGATGGTCGACTGGGGAGTATCATGATAGAAAAGTTGGTGACAAGAAAATTTAGGGAACAAGTATGTAGATAGACCTCTGTTAATGAGACAACAATGTAATATTTTGTCCATGTGAATATTCACCAAAAGGTAGCATCATCAAAGGAATATTTCACTAATCAAGTGGATAGGATGAACTATTTGGTTGAAACCATTTAGCCTGTTTCCCCAGTCACTCCTCTCATTGCCCGTGAACAAAGTGGCCATAATTGTAGGGATGGAGGTTACAGATGGAATCAGCAATATGAACTTCCACTCACCAAGCCTGACTTGATTGCTCAGTCTACCAGTAGCAGAGGACAACATTGAGCCCCTGATATGGTGCCATTCCCTGGAGTAAGCAACTGGCTGCCTGAGGGCAGGCTGATTACACTGGACGAATTTCATCATGGAAGTAGCAGTATTTTGTTCTTATAGTAATAGACACTTACTATGAATATGGATTGCCTTCCCTGCATGCAGTGCTTCTTTCCAAACTACCATGACAGGCTTACAAATGCCTTATACACTATCACAGTATACCACACATCATTGCTTGTAATCAAATAATTTACTTCCTAGCAATGGATGTCAGCAGTGGGCCCATGCTTATGGGATCCAATGGTCTTACCGTATTCTCCGCGACCCAGAAGCAATTGGATTGATAGAATGGTGGAATCGCCTATTAAAAACTCTGCTGCAGCACCAGCTAGGTGGCAATATCTTGCAGAACTGCGACAAATTCTCCAGAAGGCTGTATGTGTTCTGAATCAGCATTCAATATATGGTGCTGTTTTTACCATAGCAGAATTTATGGCTCCAGGAATCAAGGAGTGTAAATGAGAGTGACAGAGTTCACTCTTACCTATCTGTAGTGACTCAGTAGCAAAATGGTTGCTTCCTGTTTTCATGACTTTATCATATGAGATGTACTGACTTTGTTTCATAGTATTTAATGCTAATTTTACATCATAGTATTTAAGTTAGGGGATATTGAGAAGAGTGAACATTACTCAAGGACTTTGCTTCCTCTTTCTGGGAAGGGATTAGTGCAATTTTTGGTTGTATACAGGATAGTTGTATCCTGTCAGGCAGAATTATGACCTTGCTATTGTCTTTATTTGAAAATTAAATATGGTTTTAAAAGATACATATGGGTGCCACATTGACAGGAATAAACTTATAATAGCTAATTTTATGTGTTGGTTTGACTAGGCCGTGGGGTGCCCAGATATGCAGACAAATATTATTGAGTATATCTGCAAGGATATTCTAGATGAGATTGATATTTAAATTCATAGAGTGAGTAAAGCCGATTGTTTTCTCTAAAGTAGGAAGCCCTTATCCAGTCAATTGAAGACCTGAATAGCACAAAAATGTTGATTACGGGAGTATTCCTATTGCCTGGCTATCTGAGCTGGGCCGTTGGTCTTTTCTTGCTTTTAAATTCAAACGGAAACATGGGCTTTTCTTGGGTATTGAGCTAGCCAGCTTGTGGACTGAAGCTTAAACTATCAGTTCTCCTGGTTCTCATGCCTTTGGACTCAAACTGGAACTAAACTTCAGCTTTTCTGTGTCTCCAGCTTGCCAGCTGCAGATATTGACACTTATCAGCCCCCATAATAATGTGAGCCAATTTATTGTAATGTAATGTCTCTCTCTCTCTCTCTCTCTCTCTCTCTCTCTCTCTCTCTCAATATTGAACATTACTCAAGGACTTTGCTTCCTTTTTCTGGGAAGGGATTGCTCTATCTGTCTCTGTCAATATTGAGTATTACTCAAGGACTTTGCTTCCTCTTTCTGGGAAGGGATTAGTGCAATTTTTGGTTGTATACAGGATAGTTGTATCCTGTCAGGCAGAATTATGACCTTGCTATTGTCTTTATTTGAAAATTAAATACGGTTTAAAAACATACATATGGATGCCACATTGACAAGGAATAAACCTATAATATTGAGAGAGAGAGAACGAGAGCACTATATACAGCTAAGATAGTCGTGGAATGGACATGATGACTCTATTAGTCAATGTTATCTAGAGAAACATATGATGAGAGAGAAATGATAAGAAATTGGCTCACACCATTCTTATAGAGGCTGAGAAGTCTCAGTATCTGCAGCTGGCAAGCTAGAGACACAGGAGAGATGAAATGTAGTTCCAGTTTGAGTCCAAAGGCATGAGAAGCAGGAGAACTGGTAGAGTAAGATTCAGTCCAAAAGCTGGCAGGCTCAATACCCGAGAAAAGACAATGTTTCTATTTGAAACATTGAAAAGGAGTCCTCTTAATCAACTTTATTTGTGTTATTCACCTCTTCAATTGATTGGATAAGGGCTACCTACACTAGAGAGAACAATCTGCTTTCCTCACTCCATGAATTTAAATATTAATCTTATCTAGAACATCCTTGCAGATACACTTAATAACATTTGTGGGTATATCTGGGCACCCCATAGCCTAGTCAAATCAAAATATTAAATTAGCTATTATAAGTTCATCCCCTGTCAACGTGGCACCCATGTATCTCCTTAAACCATACTTAATTGTCAAATAAAGACAATAGCAAGGTCATAATTCTGCCTGATGTGATACAACTATCCTGTGGCAACCAAAAATGCACTAACCCCTTCCCTAGAAGAGGAAGCAAAGTCCTTGGTTGGATGAGGGCTACCTACTTTGAATATCATGGATGTGTATATATACACACTTTTTCTATTCCTCTAGATAACCTTGACTAATACAGTCATCATGTCCATACCCTGACTATCTTAGCTGAAACGGAGATTACCAGTCAACACTTGTATTGCCCCTGATTTGTTTATTCAATATACTTGCTAAAATCCAAAAAATATGAATTTACTTATTATTTTTCTACATCAAATGTAATGTAATCACTATGGGAATAAGTGCTTTGTATCTCCTTTTACATCACAGAATAGATTGCATAACATAAAAGCAATGCTCAATAATTACATGTTAACCTAGTTTTGATTAAAACATTCTGTAGACTTCAAAAGTTTCTATTTTTGCATATATGTTCTCTTTGTCTTTATAAACAAATACATAATATTAACTTAAAAATAATGGATGTAATGACTTTGAAAATTCTGAGATTCACCCGATGGTAAATTATGCTAAACTCAATAAATGGCTTTCAAGCAAATATAGAATCCAGGGCACTGGCAGGAAGTATGGTCCAAAATTGTAGCCAAAAAGATAACTGTAAAATTTTCCATGTATTGCAGAAAGATCAAATGTGGTGCTTTGAAATGCCATTTAGTTAGACAAACTGTCCTCTAAAATATAAAGTATATGATACACAGATAACTCAGTCGAACAATGGAACCTGCAGGAAGCTCACAGCATTGATCTACAGCCTTCTTAACAAAAGTTCAAGGAAGAGAAAAGCATATTTCTGAAAAGGTTACTGAGTTAGCCTTTGTGTATGAATCTCAGTAAGATTCACAGTAAACCTACAAAAATTTGAAGGTAAATTACATATGTAAAAATATTGATAATTTAAACTGAATAAGCCAGAGCCATTTTAAAGTGGGCTACCCATACTTCTTCAAGGAGATAGCAGACTGAGTAAACTACTCAGACTAAAATATGTTCTAACTTTTTAAAAAAGGAGGGATATTTCAAATGATAGAACTGAGGCCAGACAGTGGAATCAAGAAATAGTCATTAATGGATAGGAGTAGGATTAAATCCTCATCAAAAAAAGAAAAAAATTAACATTTTCCCAGCTAGATTTCAGAACTCCCATTGACTGCTGACTTCTATATGTCTCCCTTTTTCCTCTATTGAATCAGAGTGCCTGTGATGATTATTCTATGCCTGTCTCATCATTTTATGATGGATGTGTGAAAGATAGGTAAGGTAAGTTGTTTCTTTAGTTTCAAAGGTCTTCAAATCAAGACAAACCATACTCAAGGAGTTGTATTTGCAGCTAGATTTAAATGACAAGATTCTAGACTTCATGCTAATGCTGTAATGAGACGAAGCTTTGGTAGACTTAGGATACAATTAGAGAGGTGTGCGCATTACTCGGAGCCAGAGAGCAATCTACAATAACTGGCCTCTAAGAAGGACTCTAATGAACACCTCCTGGTATTCATTCACTGGTATAGTTTCCTCCCACAATGTACCAGCGTTCATCTATATGACCAATGGAATATGCCAGTAGTGATAGTATGTCATTTCTAAGATGATGCTTTGTGGCACTCAAGGGTGAGCCTTCTGGGAAACATAGGGTTTTGGATTTGAAAATTTAGAAACTGAAGCAACTTTTATTCTGATAGTTTCATGCTCTCATTACTGATTCTCTCTATATATTTCTGATAATTGATTTAATTAAATATCTTCTTATTCTCACCATACAATTTTTTCATATTTTACTATTGATAATGATTTTAACACTACAGAAGTGGTCTATTTATCTATCTGCCTATTTATCTATGTCTCTATAAGTGCATAAATGTGTGTCAGGGGAGTGTATGTATATGTGCGCTTGTAAGTTCATGGATGAATTACAAACTTTCATATGTGCATTTCAGTTTAATCAGGAATTAGGAAATTTAATTTTGGACATTTTAACCCCTCTATTACTATGAAAAGATCCACATTTTCATTTTCATGTATTCTCTCTCTTTCTTTGTCCCTCTCTGTCACACATGCACACACACATACACAAACACACACACACACCACATTCTTAACAATTCTTCATTTGTGTAGATTTGTGTATTGCCCCCTTCTTGGTTTCGTGTCTCTAAACTATTTACTTAAACATTAAATTAGTTAATTTAATTGTGTTCCCCCTCTATAATTTCCATATACCGCTTACCTTTGAACAACATAGGTTTGAACTGCATGGGTTCACAGATACATGGATTTTCTTCTGCCTTTGCCATCCCTCAGACAGCAAGATCAATCCCTCCTTTTCTTGTGCCTCAGCCTACTCAGTGTGAAGATGATGAGGATGAAGACCTTTATGATGATCTATTTCCACTTAGTGAATAGTGAAGATCTTATAATTCTCTTAATAACATTTTCTCTAGCTTACTTTATTGTGAGAATGAAGTGTATAATACATATAACGTACACAACATATGTTAATTAATTGTTTATGTTATTGGAAAGACTTCTGATCAACAGTAGGCTATTATTATATTAACAGCAGTTGAAGTCAAAAGTGATACAGTGATTTTTGACTTCACAGGGATCAGCACCCTAACCACTGTGTTGTTCAAGGGTTAACTGAAAATGCAGTGGATTGCATGAGCATAAGATAATAATGAGATCTTATTACTTTCCAGTTGAGATAGGTGAATTTAAATTCTTCATAATATCTGCTGTCAATACATTTTCTCAGTAAAGTTTTATATCAAATAAGTTCCATGTTTTATTTCACATTTTTACCTCAGTTTCTAAATGTGTCATTATTACATTGGATTTAAAAGCAAAATCCATTATAATCTGTTCTAACAAGATCATTTTTTGGTAGTCTCTTAAACTTCATATTGGGAGATTACACTCCTTGAGGATAAGATTCATATTGTAACAATTTTCTATAACTTCCACAATGTTTTGCAGATTCAATAAGTATTTAATAAATTGAATTAAATTTGCCTATACTCTTACAAATCATACTCTCATAAATCAACCTTCTAATCCTCAATTCCTCTAAAACATAGAAAAAATTGTCAATGTAAAAAAGCAAGAAATAAGATATTAACCATTTTTGTCATTCAAAATACGATTCATTCTTTCTTATACAGCTACCTTTGTCAGCATTCTTGCCATTGGACTGTCTAGCCCTTGAGTCTGTTATATCATTGCTTATTGTTACAGAAGGTAAAGTTTGGAAAAAAGAAGCAGTTATGTAAAGCAATATTAGAAAATCCCCGAGTTTCCCTTAGAATCTTGTGTCTTTTACATGTTTTTTATTTCACATAGATTAAGTTTACAGAGTTGTGTTATAATTTCATGAGTGTATATGTCAGAGAGCCCTTTGAAGGCCTATTTAATCCAATTAAGACTATGTTTTCTTGTTTTAATACCATTAAACTTTTTCTCTCTCTGATAATAATTGAGGAAAAAGAGAAAGGCATTCCATATAATACATCAGATGCCTAAGTGCTTTGGATAGTCATAAGCCTTTTCTCGTATAGCTTCCTAATTAGAAATGCCTGCTCTTCAGAGTTTTCTTAAGCTTTCCAACTTGCTCCTTCCATTTTATAAGAATAATAGTCTATTTAGGAAGACCATTATCAAATAAAAATCAGAATGATCAGTGGACACCTATTTTAAGCCTTGGGATTTATATCATAATTCCCTAAGACTTTATATTTCCAGAAAAGAAATTCAAACTAAAAGTCACAATTACTATTATTATGATAATCCTGATAATATATGCATTTTCACTAAAAGAAGTTCCCACTTTTTTTTTTCTTCTCTCTACTTTTCAGTAATCCTTGGGACCTTAGTAGGAGTGTGCAATACTCTTATGGTATATTTTTAGTTTAAAAGTCTGAGTATATCTAAATACCACTTGGTAGATATTGTCCAAATTCACTTTTGAATCCAAGTGTTTTTACCCTCATAGATTTTTTTTAAAAGGAGTATTTGCTTGTTTCTATTATACTGTAACTAGTGGAACTACTAGGAGGCCTTTTAAATTTCACCAACAAGTAGGCAGAATGGGGACTAACTGAAGGGTTGATGGGCTTAAAGAAAATAAATAACCTAACAAAGCCACAGGCTAATGGCAAAACCAACATTAGGAACCAAGTCACTTTACTTGGGATTAGTGGATACCAAAATGTGCTTTCTCTGAAGCAGCCCTTTATAAGGAAATATGAAAATCCACCTTTGTTGTCCTTCAGCTAAAGGGAATAAAATCGTGTGCTTTCTGTAATTTTAACCTTGTTATAACAGATGCTACATGAACTCAAGTGGAACTCTGACTGCCTTGAGAGCTGAATAAAATGCATCCCACCATCCATTGCTTCTGCATCAGGGTATTAAAAAGAGAGACAGAAGGAAGAGACGAGAGAGGCACAAGTTCAGCAGTGTGAGGGACTTGGACACAATAGGAGAGAGAAAGAAATAAATGTCTGAATGTCATTGAAAGAACAGACAATGAAGGCATATGTAAGAGGCCTGCTAAAGCTATGGGACCTCAGAAGCCTATTTGTAAGAAATACAATTTAGAATAGGGAACTTGCAATACAGTGCCTGACCTTTATTTCCTTTCCTGCCTCGAATTTGTCAAAACCTTTGATCGATTTTTCTATGAACATGAATTACTGCTACAATATTTAGTTGAACTACATGAATTTCTCAAAGCAGTAATGCAGTGCCATAGCATAGCTTAACATTGTTTAAGTAATATGGTTTGCTTATATTTAAGTCATTTCTAAGGGGCCTATGCAAACACGGTCTGGAGATCTATTTATGGTGTGTTTACAAGGCTAAGAACAAAAATGCTATTAATGCATGAACAGTCAAAAAGCCATGCATTGTGTTACAGGGACTTCTATTTCTAAAGATGATTGTTGCATGAGGGTCTCTGCCTTTATGAAGGGAAATGTGTAGATTTCAACTAGCTCTGTATTATAATGTTTGTGTTTTGAAAAAGAAAATCATGTTTCTGCACTAAAAAATAAATTCCTAATCAAACCTTTAAAATTAACATTTAGAACAGGTACAGAAACTTCTTTTGTTTCCTAAGTGTTTTGTTCTTCTTGCTGTTTAGTTTTAAATAATTTTTTAGAAGTTTTATTGAGATATAATTGATAGAAAAAATTGTACACCTTTAATATATTCACCTTGATGAGTTTGGACATGTGTGCATACAACAATGCCATCATCACAACCAGGGTACTAAACATACTTATTCACCTCCAAAAATTTTCTTTTGTTCTTTTTTAGTGGTGGTAGTATATTTTTAAGAATTCAGCCTTTGAGTAGGGTACTAAGGACCTTCAACAACAAATGGGAAAGTAAATGTACTAAGTCCATATAAAGGGTTAGATCTTAGTGAGATATTCAAATTATGACCAAATCCTCAAGAGGCTTGTAAACTGACTGTGGGTTTCCAGTTTGATTATCCACAGATAAGCCTTCATTTGCTCATTCACCAATTCATTCATATATCCATTCATTCATTCTCAAGAAGAGGTATTTGTCCATATCTCACCATGTGGATGAGCAGGTGGTCAGTTCTCACTTCTTTTGCCATTAAGTGTGCTAAAATGCTCACCCTTGAACTCCAGGATGATATTTTCTCTCACTTTGCTTCATTACCAAAGTGGCTATCAAGATTCCCTCCCCTACCTTCTTTTTCTTTTTTTAATGTTTAAGAGCTGGAGTTAATTTCTTGACTTCTTTAGTGGCACATGCAGATATATACCACTCAAGGCCTGTTGGATTAAAGTGTTAAATTTGTCAACTAGCTAATGTTTTCTCAGAACCAGACAAATTAAACAGATTGAATTGTTGAAATTATTTCAAAAGATAAACAATCATAGAATGGAAATAAACTACACAAAGTAGGGGACTTGAGTAACTAAATCTCCTGGAAGCATTTACAGCAGATGGTAAAGTATCCAGTCTCATTGTTATAAATGGATTTCAAAGGATCTCAGAGCAGCTTTACAAAATTTTACTGCACTAACAAATGGCAGCCAACCTCTGTAGTGAACACAAAATACTCTACCATACTTTCTACCTCCTTAAATTAAGCCAATTTCTGCTTACACAGAAAATCTGTCTGTGGAAAACACTGCTGAGAATATGCAAGCACTTTAATCTGGAAGCCACAAGAGAAGCTTGCTTCAGAAAACTTCTTAATATTTTTCTTGTGAGTTATTCTCTTTACGCTATTCACATTACAATATTACCAAGTTATCATAGTGTATTTTCTTTACTCCCACAGCAAGATAAGACTCTAGTTGTTGCTGGGAACTATGCATTGTGTAAATATGGGTTCACATTCTCCCACAGTGCTTCTGGAATCATATACACAAATGAGATCACTGCTGTCAGATCACTGGGATTAAGACTCAACCTCTCTACTCACTGGCCATGTAAATATAGATACAGTACTCAGATTCTCTGAGGCTTAGCTAATTATCAGTTGATTTGGTCTACACTTACCACATTAACTATTTGAAAGGACTCATTGATATAACATGTGCTGAGAACAGTTCCTGACTCATAATCATTATTAAGGCAATATATAGCAATATGTGACTTTAAAACAGATACTACTATTACATAATAATTCATACTATGCATTCAATATTTAAACAACAGGATTATAATTTTGTGAAGTCAATTTTGTACTCAAACAGAAAATCTAATTCTATAATTATTTTCTGCAATATTGGGTCATAGAACCAACAGAATATATTACTGGGTTCGATGTATGTATTTGCTTATGCAATTAGTAATAAAATTCTTCACTCATTCCTAGATTTGAATCCCAGGTGCTCTGTGTAGCAGCTGTATAGTCTTGGACAAGTTGCTTAATCTCTGTACCTCGATTTCCTCATTTGTACTTCAATTTTCTTATGTGGTAAATATAAAATTACTTAACTCAGAGCTATGAGGTCAGTTTTATCTGAGAAAAAATACTTAGCACACATTTCCTAGCATTCAACATGCATAATAGGTACTCAAAGAAATTTCAGATCTCTATATATGATTAATATTTGAGTAATATATTAAATAAACTGACTATAATGTCTGAAAATGCATGTCTTTATGTGACTGTACCTCTCATTGCACTCGGCACAGTGTTGTGAATGTATTTGTCATTTGTATGCTCTTTCTACCATACAATTCTGCCACTCCAATTAGCATACTGTATTGGAAAACAATCGAGTGCTTGCTTTATGTTTTACTAAATTTATACAGAACTACATTGACATTTCCTTGCCCTTCAGATGCTGGGACTCACTGGCTGCTTTCTAGTTCTCAGGAGTCTCTATGTGACTCTGTCCTTTACACTTGCCCTATATCATCACCCTCAGCCCTAGACAATTCAACATCGTTTTTAAAAACCTTCAAATATGTCTGCAGTTCACTGTATGAATATTCTCATTCTATCAAAACCCTGGACCTCACTAACTCAATGGAGCAATGTAGGATGATAAAGTAGTTTATATGAAAGTCATAGCAAGCTTGCTTTGGTTATTCATCCAAACGTATGTTTTTAAAGGATGAAGCTTTTATCTGAAACAAATAAAATTATAATTTGAAATTTCAAATAATGTGACTAATAGATTATGAATTCATTTCCAAATATAGAAATAATTAAAACACTTGGGGCTGTAGAAAAAGTGAGTGCTGTATCTATTATTTTCTTATATTAATTTTACCCTAGCTGCCAGAATTTAGTATTTTTAATATCAACTGAGAGATTTAAGGCTATTATAATTTTCCCATTTTGATTTTCCTCTTCTATTTATAACTCACTTAAAGTAATTTGATAGTATACTCTGTGATGTGTCCCCATATATCAAACATTTAAAAAATATATTTGGAACCAAAGCAAAGATATATTTTACTACTACCACAGAGGTATAATCTGCTACTATTTCTTGATCAGAAGTAAACACGTTGACTTCAAAGCAGTTGATCTAATTTTCTTCCCCATTCATTCAATGGTATTTTTTGATTATTACAGAATATATTGAATTAGATAATGATAAATCCTTTTCTTTTTCTGTTTTTTTTTTTTTTTTCAGAAATGGTTCGTCTCTCTTGCTGAGGCTGGAGTGCAGTGGCACTATCTCGACTCACTGCAGCCTCTGCATCCTGGGCTCAAGAAATCCTTCTCCCTCAGCCTCCAGTGTAGCTGGGACTACAGGTGAGCACCACCATGTCCACCTATATAATTTTTGTATTTTTTTTTTTTTTTTGTAGAGATGAGGTTTCACTGTGTTGCCTAGGTTGGTCTCAAACTCCTGGGCTCACACCATCCTCCCCCATCAGCCTCCCAAAATTCTGGGATTACAGGTGTAAGCCACTGCACCCGGCTGAGAAGGCTTTTTATTATAGGCTGTTCCTATTGTTTTATTTATTTGGTTTGCTTGTTGGTTTTCAAGGTAAGATTGACATATAAGGTGGCATAATGTTTAAAGGTCAAGTTATAGAGATAGCTAGATTGAAGTTCAAATCCAGAGCCAAGTTACTTAGACTCTTTTTTCCTTTATAAAATAAAGTGGATAGCCACTTCATAGATTTGTTATAAGAATTAATATGATCATGCTGTCACACAATTGCAAAGAGATACTAAAACTTGGCTCTGCCAAAAATATTAGCTATTGCCATTAGGATTGTTCCCCTAAATACCTAAGGCATTTGCTGACAATTGGGTTACTCATCATGTCCTTCCAGGAAAGAAATTTAAAATGTTTAAAACTTAGGAACTACTATTAAAATTTAATTTTCAGACCTGACATAACACCGCTGAGGAAGAGAGATGGTAGCTGATTGGGGATAGATTTAGAGATCATTAATGGTATAAGAGTGTGAGAATATGAAGCATGATAGGATATGATATTACTCATACAGATTGCAAATACATGTCAAAATTATATTTATCATTCATTTAAGTAAAATTCAACATTGTTTTATTCAAAAAATAAATGACACCTTTCACTCTACCTATTTAACTCTGGAAAATTTTACAAATTGAGCATGCCATTTTTTAGTATGAATTCCTTTATTTCAGCTACATTGCTAACTTTGCCTTTGGCATTATGAGCAGAAAAAAAAAAGAAACAATATAATTAGTTCTGGAATATGAAAAGTGTCCAAGAAGAGGAGTAGTCTTGAGAAGTAGGGAACAGGATGAAGTCATTAGGGGACAGAAGGACAGAAGGGTAGGAGGGAGTGGGACCAGACAAGCACTGAACTCTGCATGCACACGTAGCAGTCTAAAATAGTCATCCAGCACACCGACTCTAGGTGAAGATAATCAAGATGAATTGCAACTTCTCCACAAGCAACATGACTTTGGATAAGGTATTTAACTTTTCTGTGTCTTAGTTTCTTCAATTGATAAATAAAAATGATGGTCATATCTACTTCATAAAATTGTGATAACTAAACTGATTAATACATGTAATGAATAGTGTGTGGCATTTAGCTTAATAATGAAACATTTCATGAAAATATTAGCTAGTTTTGTTAGCTAGCAACTCACAATTTCGCCTAAAGCTGACCCCATATCTAGGGTTAGGTTTTGAAAGAAATTCATCGTCATCAGAAGTAGGTCTGGAAGTTATAAAGGAAAGCTTAAAGAAACAGAAATATGTGCAACACCTACGTACAAAGAATCCATTTGAAAGCCCCCACTGAGCCCAGGGAGATGGCACATGTCCCCTTTGGGCATGTAATTCGGTTTCCTGAGGGTCAGTGTACTGTCTTTGTTACAACGGTCCCAAGGCAAACTTTTTAATAATTGTGATCCCACTCAATAGTCATGTTCACTTACTTTATAGGTACATTTGTGGCATATTTTAAAATGTGAAGTTGAGTGCATTTCACTTAAAAACCAACGGCATTTAATGAAAACATGTTAGAGAGGAAAAATTATTGATTTTTGTAAATAGGTAGATCTTGTTTGTATTCTAGCTCCACAGCTTACTAATTTTGTGATATGGGCAATTTATATCCTATCTGAGCCTGTGTTTCCTCTACAATATGAGATAATTTCTACTTTGAAGTGTTGTTATGAGGGTTAAATATAAATTACTTTCTGGTTTATGGTGTTGGTATATACTACTTCCATACATGATAGTTAATTTTATGAATAAGACTTTAACAGTAAGCCGTAGAAAAATATAATGTAAGACTGATCCTTAGAATCTATCAAAACAGGTTGTAAAAATGACTTAAGGAAACATCTAGCATGGCAGTGACTAACATTTTGAAAAGCTTTATTTTTCCGTTGAGAACCATAGCCCAACACAGTGTCTGTGCTTCAGTGTTCCTCTTGTCAGGAAGGATAATATCTGTGATGCATCGACTAACTCTAATGAAAATTTTTATTCTTAAGAACAAAATATTTCCCAGCACAGTACATAAGGTCTTTGTGCTCATGTCAGCATTGGAGATAAATCTCTGGGAAAGAAGTAGAGAAACTGCTCATTTCTATAGACATCAAAACACCAAAGTAAAAGTGAAAATAAAGGAACAGAGCAGACTTTTTCTTTTTAAATGCCTAAACTGAAAACTATATCTACCAGGAAACATCCAACTCACGAATTACTTTAAATATGTTTTTAAAGCAGTTTGCTTGCTTTATAACAACAGATTCATGCTATTTACTTGATGTTCCCCAGTGGTTGCTTTGTGGAGCTCAGTACCATCCTTGGAGACCATGGGCAATAAAAAGCATTTCTTCTGCACCAGTAAGACAAAAACAAACTGACTACTTCTCACATAAGCCTTGGAGGGCTTCCCTCAGTGGGCTTAGTGATCAGCAAATCATGTCGAATAAGCCTTTTTGTTATTTTTGTCGTAATAGTGTTCCTGGCAGGCAGTACTTAAGAATTCCCAGATTCTTAACTTTAACATAAATTCAATATACTCTCTTTTATTAAAAGTCAGGCTGTTTATTCACAGTAGTTCTTAGGTCTACGTTTCATTTTACACATATATGTGGATGTAATAGCTTTTTCCTTAGAACTCTTAAAAAACCGAATTCAGTAAAAGTCCTATATTTATATTTTCTATGTGCCAAGAACAGATAACCATCATTAATGTGAGCCAAATTTGAACTGAGGAGCTGAAATTAGGAGGAATTGAAAAACACCTGAAGTAAATATTCAAGTAATGAAAGTTTACTTTAGAATTAGTGTATCAAAAATGGGAAAATTGGCTGGGCACAGTGGCTCACACCTGTAATCCCAGCACTTTGGGAGGCTGAGGCATGCAGATCACCTGAGGTCAGGAGTTCGAGACCTGCCTGGCCAAGATGGTGAAACCCTGTCTCTACTAAAAATACAAAAATTAGCCGGGCATGATGACACTTGCCTGTGGTCCCAGCTACTCGGGAGGCTGAGGCAGGAGAATCGCTTAAACCTGGCAGGCAGAGGTTGCTGTAAGCCGAGATCACGCCACTGCATCCCAACCTGGGCAACAGAGTGGGACTCCATGAAAAAATAAGTAAATAAATAAATAAATAAAAATTTAAAAAAGCCATTTCTTTATTTTTTAAAAATTAATAATTTCAAAATGTATACATGTGAAATCTAACTGGGAATACTTTGTATCTACTTATAGCCCAAGATTAATTTTATTCTCAATTACTAGGAGATTTGCACAGTACAGTGCATATTTACTTTAATCTGTATGACTAAAAGCCTCATTGTCAATGTGACTATGTCATCAATATCACATTCATGAATCTCCCGATTATAACCTGCACAGATGGTCTATCTACAGGGCTCTGGGATAAGAAACTTACTGTCTGTCTACAGAGGAAGCCATTTTCACTTCCAGATAGTTCTGAATATTTGAAAGTACTTGCTGATTTAGAGTCAAATTATGTCTTGCAGTAACATCCATAATTCCTGAACTTAACATTTGAGATAAACCAAGATTAGACTAAACCATGCCTTCAAATGA
This sequence comes from Pan troglodytes, assembly GCF_028858775.2. NCBI lineage: Eukaryota > Metazoa > Chordata > Mammalia > Primates > Hominidae > Pan > Pan troglodytes. Next base: position 68,790,916 of record NC_072406.2, read on the forward strand.
CAGACTCTCAAAAATGTGATGCCATTTATGTGCCAAAACTATCCTATCTTGCCATTTTCCTCCATTCTTTAGGAAAAACATGGTCCTAGTTTTGTTAGCCACACTTGACAGTATTATTTTAAACCACTATGTCATTTGGATATCCTATATTTGAACACTCTTTAGTGTCTTCCCGTTAAAATATGCATAAAAACTGCATGTCCAGTATACTCTACCTGGAGAAAAACATAGCTCTCATTAACCTTTTCCAGACATTAAACTTGTAAGAGAAGATATTTATTTTCCTTGTAGCCAGATTACTCTGCTAAATTGTTTTGAGGCAGGATTAATAAACCTTTACTGTAAAGGGAAAGAGCCTAAGATTTTAGGTTTTGTGGGCCACATAATCTCTATGCAACTATTCTTCTCTGCTGTTGCAGTGAGAAAGCATTTATAGACAATACACAAATGAATGAGTGTGTCCATGCTGCAATAAAACTTTGTTTACAAAACCAGTCTATTGGCTGGATATGGCTTGCGGGCCATAATTTGCCAACCCTTAGTTTACAGCCTAGCTAGCTAAACACTACTTGTTGTAGTAAAATGTTGCTTTTTAAAATATATATCTCTCATCCTAGCATTGTCATTACGTGTGTGTGGTTTATTTTTAAATATGTAATATTTAAGGGTCTTTCCTATTTAGTTCTGTTGACTAAAAGTTGTTTCATAATTATAATGTACAGACATTTATATAGGTTTTTTTATTTTACCGTTGAACCTATTAGCTAATCTTTAGAGTTCTGTTTTATTTTTCATGTGTTTAACAGAAGAACATGTCTACAGCACTGATGAAAATGTTACCAGAATATGAACAAAAATGAAATTTTCAGGTTAAAACCATTTTATTTGTTAGTAAGATATATCTATTAACCATTAAATAATTTACAAAATTATTCCATTACCTAATCCATATTGCTTCTTCTTGTCCAAAAGAATATAGTAAGGTACATTACCAAATACATACCTCTGACTTTAGTGGGCATTTAATGTATTATTAGAGGATCCTGATATCTGTATTTTTTAAAGAGATTAAACTCATCCCTGGTGATTATACTTTCTTCATCTAACACTATAATATTAACATTTGGAAAAAATGTCTAATAATTAACAGTAGATTTACAGAGTATTTTTCAATAATTTTCTAAAATTATCTGAAAAATTTGGCCAGAATCACTATAAAATTCACATCTGAGCTTATGGAAACCAACTTTATTCCACTCTAAAATGACAAAATTTAATTTTTTTAAAATTTTTTCATTTTTTACAAGTGATTTTTTAATTTTTTATCTTGGCAGATGTTAAAAAACAACATTAGCAGAAACAATGACATTTGCAACAAATGAAAAATAAAGTAAATTAAGGGACTCAGAAAAGACAATGAGGGTAATTTGTTTGCAACTCTGGTTGTTGACTCACTGGGTGATTGGTGCCAAAAAGAGTAAACAACCAAATATAGTCACTGAAAACAGTAATAATCCATGAAAGAATGAAGACTTGTTCTGTGATGAATCACGGAAGTCAGTGTTACACAGAATCATTCAGAGGGTTTAATTAACCAGGAAGCCATCATGATAGAAGCTCATCTATAACAAGTCTAATGGTATGGACATTGAAGACAGCATTGTCCTGGGCTCCATTGTTGGGAAAGGCCTGGTTTCATCTAGAGTTCTACTTTTCAGATAACACCCACTTTTCATATGCCATAAGGGCTCATAGATCTTCGGTTCCCATTCTTCTCCCTGGCTTCCATATTATCTAGATAGATAGGAGGTACTGGAAAGAGAAGGTCTGAGAAATAAAACCTTAGGTTATGTTATTGAATATAGTCTGCTGAGTAAATTTCCTCAAACAACAATGAAAAAGATTTTTTCCCACCAAGAAATCCTGAAATACACCAGAATATTCATAGCTTTAAAATTCTTCCTTTTGTGTGTGTTGCAGGATGGGTAGTCTATCGTCTTGCTCTTTTCACTCACTTTTACTTTTCCAGCTTAATCCCTCCTATATCCCTCATGTACTGCACTATGAACTCTATTCAGCCACCTACCCATGGACATCTGAGTAAATCTCACATACTTGTACAAGAACACTTGCCCAGAATTCTCTTTTCCCCTTGATAACTTGTTGAAAACATTTTCTTTTTTTATTTTATTTTATTATTATTATACTTTAAGTTTTAGGGTTCATGTGCACAATGTGCAGGTTTGTTACATATGTATACATGTGCCATGTTGGTGTACTGCACCCATTAACTCATCATTTAGCATTAGGTATATCTCCTAATGCTATCCCTCCCACCTCCACCACCCCAGAACAGTCCCCAGAGTGTGATGTTACCCTTCATGTGTCCATGTGTTCTCATTGTTCAATTCCCACCTATGAGTGAGAACATGCGGTGTTTGGTTTTTTGTCCTTGCGATAGTTTGCCGAGAATGATGATTTCCAATTTCATCCATGTCCCTACAAAGGACATGAACTCATCATTTTTTATGGCTGCATAGTATTCCATGGTGTATATGTGCCACATTTTCTTAATCCAGTCTATCTTTGTTGGACATTTGGGTTGGTTCCAAGTCTTTGCTATTGTGAATAGTGCCGCAATAAACATACGTGTGCATGTGCCTTTATAGCAGCATGATTTATAGTCCTTTGGGTATATACCCAGTAATGGGATGGCTGGGTCAAATGGTATTTCTAGTTCTAGATCCCTGAGGAATCGCCACACCGACTTCCACAATGGTTGAACTAGTTTACAGTTCCACCAACAGTGTAAAAGTGTTCCTATTTCTCCACATCCTCTCCAGCACCTGTTGTTTCCTGACTTTTTAATGATTGCCATTCTAACTGGTGTGAGATGGTATCTCATTGTGGTTTTGATTTGCATTTCTCTGATGGCCAGTGATGATGAGCATTTTTTCATGTGTTTTTTGGCTGCATAAATGTCTTCTTTTGAGAAGTGTCTGTTTATGTCCTTCACCCACTTTTTGATGGGGTTGTTTGTTTTTTTCTTGTAAATTTGTTTGAGTTCATTGTATATTCTGTATATTTGCCCTTTGTCAGATGAGTAGGTTGTAAAAATTTTCTCCCATTTTGTAGGTTGCCTGTTCACTCTGATGGTAGTTTCTTTTGCTGTGCAGAAGCTCTTTAGTTTAATTAGATCCCATTTGTCAATTTTGTCTTTTGTTGCCATTGCTTTTGGTGTTTTAGACGAGAAGTCCTTGCCCATGCCTATGTCCTGAATGGTATTGCCTAGGTTTTCTTCTAGGGTTTTTATGGTTTTAGGTCTAACATGTAAGTCTTTAATCCATCTTGAATTAATTTTTGTATAAGGTGTAAGGAAGGGATCCAGTTTCAGCTTTCTATATATGGCTAGCCAGTTTTCCCAGCACCATTTATTAAATAGTGATTCCTTTCCCCATTGCTTGTTTTTGTCAGGTTTGTCAAAGATCAGATAGTTGTAGATATGCGGCATTATTTCTGAGGGCTCTGTTCTGTTCCATTGATCTATATCTCTGTTTTGGTACCAGTACCACGCTGTTTTGGTTACTGTAGCCTTGTAGTATAGTTTGAAGTCAGGTAACGTGATGCCTCCAGCTTTGTTCTTTTGGCTTAGGATTGACTTGGCAATGCGGGCTCTTTTTTGGTTCCATATGAACTTTAAAGTAGTTTTTTCCAATTCTGTGAAGAAAGGCATTGGTAGCTTGATGGGGAAGGCATTGAATCTATAAATTACCGTGGGCGGTATGGCCATTTTCACAATATTGATTCTTCCTACCCATGAGCATGGAATGTTCTTCCATTTGTTTGTATCCTCTTTTATTTCACTGAGCAGTGGTTTGTAGTTCTCCTTGAAGAGGTCCTTCACATCCCTTGTAAGTTGGATTCCTAGGTATTTAATTCTCTTTGAAGCAATTGTGCATGGGAGTTCACTCATGATTTGGCTCTCTGTTTGTCTGTTATTGGAGTATAAGAATGCTTGCGATTTTTGTACATTGATTTTGTATCCTGAAACTTTGCTGAAGATGCTTATCAGCTTAAGGAGATTTTGGGCTGAGACGATGGGGTTTTCTAGATATACAATCATGTCATCTGCAAACAGGGACAATTTGACTTCCTCTTTTCCTAATTGAATACCCTTTATTTCCTTCTCCTGCCTGATTGCCCTGGCCAGAACTTCCAACACTATGTTGAATAGGAGTGGTGAGAGGGGGCATCCCTGTCTTGTACCCATTTTCAAAGGGAATGCATCCAGTTTTTGCCCATTCAGTATGATATTGGCTGTGGGTTTGTCATAGATAGCTCTTATTATTTTGAGATACATCCCATCAATACCTAATTTATTGAGAATTTTTAGCATGAAGGGTTTTTGAATTTTGTCAAAGGCCTTTTATGCATCTATTGAGATAATCATGTGTTTTTTGTCTTTGGTTCTGTTTATATGCTGGATTACATTTATTGATTTGCGTATGTTGAACCAGCCTTGCATCCCAGGGATGAAGCCCACTTGATCATGGTGGATAAGCTTTTTGATGTGCTGCTGGATTCGGTTTGCCAGTATTTTATTGAGGATTTTTGCATCAATGTTCATCAAGGATATTGGTCTAAAATTCTCTTTGTTCCTTGTGTCTCTGCCCGGCTTTGGTATCAGGATGATGCTGGCCTCATAAAATGAGTTAGGGAGGATTCCCTCTTTTTCTATTGATTGGAATAGTTTCAGAAGGAATGGTACTAGCTCCTCCTTGTACCTCTGGTAGAATTCGGCTGTGAATCCATCTGGTCCTGGACTATTTTTGGTTGGTGAGCTATTGATTATTGCCACAATTCCAGAGCCTGTTATTGGTCTATTCAGAGATTAAACTTCTTCCTGGTTTAGTCTTGGGAGGGTGTATGTGTCGAGGAATTTATCCATTTCTTCTGGATTTTCTAGTTTATTTGCTTAGAGGTGTTTGTAGTATTCTCTGATGGTAGATTGTATCTCTGTGGGATCGGTGGTGATATCCCCTTTATCATTTGTTGTTGCGTCTATTTGATTCTTCTCTCTTTTATTCTTTATTAGTCTTGCTAGTGGTCAATCAATTTTGTTTATCCTTTCAAAAAACCAGCTCCTGGATTCATTAATTTTTTGAAGGGTTTTTTGTGTCTCTATTTCCTTCAGTTCTGCTCTGATTTTAGTTATTTCTTGCCTTCTGCTAGCTTTTGAATATGTTTGCTCTTGCTTTTCTAATTCTTTTAATTGTGATGTTAGGGTGTCAATTTTGGATCTTTCCTGCTTTCTCTTGTGGGCATTTAGTGCTATAAATTTCCCTCTACACACTGCTTTGAATGCGTCCCAGAGATTCTGGTATGTTGTGTCTTTGTTCTCATTGGTTTCAAAGAACATCTTTATTTCTGCCTTCATTTTGTTATGTACCCAGTAGTCATTCAGGAGCAGGTTGTTCAGTTTCCATGTAGTTGAGCGGTTTTAAGTGAGTTTCTTAATCCTGAGTTCTAGTTTGATTGCACTGTGGTCTGAGAGACAGTTTGTTATAGTTTCTGTTCTTTCACATTTACTGAGGAGTGCTTTACTTCCAACTATGTGGTCAGTTTTGGAATAGGTGTGGTGTGGTGCTGAAAAAAATGTATATTCTGTTGATTTGGGATGGAGGTTTCTGTAGATGTCTATTAGGTCCGCTTGGTGCAGAGGTGAGTTCAATTCCTGGGTATCCTTGTTAACTTTCTGTCTTGTTGATCTGTCTCATGTTGACAGTGGGGTGTTAAAGTCTCCCATTATTATTGTGTGGGAGTCTAAGTCTCTTTGTAGGTCACTCAGGACTTGTTTTATGAATCTGGGTGCTCCTGTATTGGGTGCATATATATTTAGGATAATTAGTTCTTCTTGTTGAATTGATCCCTTTACCATTATGTAATGGCCTTCTTTGTCTCTTTTGATGTTTGTTGGTTTAAAGTCTGTTTTATCAGAGACTAGGATTGCAACCCCTGCCTTTTTTTGTTTTCCATTTGCTTGATAGATCTTCCTCCATCCCTTTATTTTGAGCCTATGTGTGTCTCTGCAGATGAGATGGGTTTCCTGAATGGAGCACACTGATGGGTCTTGACTCTTTATGCAATTTCCCAGTCTGTGTCTTTTAATTGGAGCATTTAGCCCATTTACATTTAAAGTTAATATTGTTATGTGTGAATTTGATCCTGTCATTATGATGTTAGCTGGTTATTTTGCTCTTTAGTTGATGCAGTTTCTTCCTAGCCTTGATTGTCTTTACAATTTGGCATGTTTTTGCAGTGGCTGGTACCTGTCGTTCCTTTCCATGTTAAGTGCTTCCTTCAGGAGCTCCTTTAGGGCAGGCCTGGTGGTGACATAATCTCTCAGCATTTGCTTGTCTGTAAAGTATTTTATTTCTCCTTCACTTATGAAGCTTAGTTTGTCTGGATATGAAATTCTTCGTTGAAAATTCTTTTCTTTAAGAATGTTGAATATTGGCCCCCACTCTCTTCTGGCTTGTAGAGTTTCTGCTGAGAGATCTGCTGTTAGTCTGATTGGCTTCCCTTTGTGGGCAACCCAACCTTTCTCTCTGACTGCCCTTAACATTTTTTCCTTCATTTCAACTTTGGTGAATCTGACAATTATGTATCTTGGAGTTGCTCTTCCCAAGGAGTATCTTTGTGGCATTCTCTGTATTTCCTGAATCTGAATGTTGGCCTGCCTTGCTAGGTTGGGGAAGTTCTCCTGGATAATATCCTGCAGAGTGTTTTCCAACTCTGTTCCATTCTCCCCGTCACTTTCAGGTACACCAATCAGACGTAGATTTGGTCTTTTCACATAGTCCCATATTTCTTGGAGACATTGTTTGTTTTTTTTTATTCTTTTTTCTCTAAACTTCCCTTCTTGCTTCATTTCCTTCATTTTGTCTTCCATCACTGATACCCTTTCTTCCAGTTGATCGCATCAGCTCCTGAGGCTTCTGCATTCTTCACGCAGTTCTCGAGCCTTGGCTTTCAGCTCCATCAGCTCCTTTAAGCACTTCTCTGCATTGGTTATTCTAGTTATACATTCGTCTAGTTTTTTTTCAAAGTTTTTAACTTCTTTGCCATTGGTTTGAATTTCCTCCTGTAGCTCTGAGTAGTTTGATCATCTGAAGCCTTCTTCTCTCAATTCGTCAAAGTCATTCTCTGTCCAGCTTTGTTCCATTGCTGGTGAGGAACTGTGTTCCTTTTGAGGAGGAGAGGCTGTCTGCTTTTTAGAGTTTCCAGTTTTTCTGCTCTGTTTTTTCCCCATCTTTGTGGTTTTATCTACTTTTGGTCTTTGATGATGGTGTCATACAGATGGGTTTTTGGTGTAGATGTCCTTTCTGTTTGTTAGTTTTCCTTAACAGACAGGACCCTCAGCTGCAGCTCTGTTGGAGTTTGCTAGAGGTCCACTCCAGACCCTGTTTGCCTGGGTATCAGCAGCGGTGGCTGCAGAACAGCAGTGGCTGTAGAACAGTGGATTTTCGTGAACCGCAAATGCTGCTGCCTGATGGGTCCTCTGGAAGTTTTGTCTCAGAGGATTACCCGGCTGTGTGAGGTATCAGTCTGCCCCTACTGGGGGGTGCCTCCGAGTTTGGCTGCTCAGGGGTCAGGGACCCACTTGAGACAGTCTGCCCATTCTCAGATCTCCAGCTCTGTGCTAGGAGAACCACTACTTGCTTCAAAGCTGTCAGAAAGGGACATTTAAATCTGCAGAGGTTACTGCTGTCTTTTGTTTGTCTGTGCCCTGCCCCCAGAGGTGGAGCCTACAGAGGCAGGCAGGCCTCCTTGAGCTGTGGTGGGCTCCACCCAGTTCGAGCTTCCTGGCTGCTTTGTTTACCTAAGCAAGCCTGGGCAATGCCAGGTGCCCCTCCCCCAGCCTCATTGCTGCCTTGCAGTTTGATCTCAGACTGCTGAGCTAGCAATCAGCGAGACTCCATGGGCGTAGGACCCTCTGAGCTAGGTGCGGGATATAATCTCCTGGTGTGCCATTTTTTAAGCCCGTTGGAAAAGCACAATAGTAGGGTGGGAATGACCTGATTTTCCATGTGCCGTCTGTCATCCCTTTCTTTGACTAGGAAAGGGAACTCCCTGACCCCTTGCACTTCCTGAGTGAGGCAATGCCTCGCCCAGCTTCGGCTCGCGCATGGTGCACTGCACCCACTGTCCTGCACCCACTCTCTGGCACTCCCTAGTGAGATGAACCCGGTACCTCAGATGGAAATGCAGAAATCACCCGTCTTCTGCGTCGCTCACACTGGGAGCTGTAGACTGGAGCTGTTCCTGTTTGGCCATCTTGGCTCCCTAAAAATGACAAAATTTTATATTTTTAATTTTATCTTTTAAGGTGTTTTAACATAAGGGTAGTGGAAGACCTTACTAAAGGTAGCTTAGATAGTAACAGATTTGTCATCTCAGTTAACACAAAGACCATAGATGGGGCAGATCAACAGGATGCAAAAACTTTCCTTTTTCTCACCTCATAGTAGCCATATGGCTACCACAATTCTCTGGTTTCATGTGTTTACAAAATGCCTGTTAGTTAAGAATAAAAAGAAAGAGAAAGAGAGAAAGAAAGAGAAAGAAGAAGGAAAAAAAGATAGAGAAAGAAAATAATTTCTTCATGTGTCTATTTAAATTAAGAAAGACATGAATTTTCCTAGACCTCCGTGTGATGATTAATTTCATGTGTCAGTTTTACTGGGCTAAGGGTTGCCCACATAGCTGATAAAACATTATTTCTGAGAGTATCTGTGTTTCCAGAGAAATTAGCATTTGAATAGGTAGACTGAGTAAAGAAGATTATCTTCACCAATATCTATGGGCATCCTTCAATCTATTCAGAGCCCACATAGAACAAAAAGGCAGAGGAAGGTTGAATTTAATCTGTCTTCTTGAGCCAGGACATCCATCTTCTCTTGTCCTCCAATATTGGAACACCTGGTTCTCAGGCTTTTTGGCTTAGGTTGAACTATACCACCAACTTTCCTGGGCCTCCATCTTGCAGGCAGGAGATTGCGGAATTTCTCAGCCTCGACATCCTTGTGAGCCAATTCCTCCCAAGAATTATCTTCCTCTAGCTATCTCTATCTCTATCCTTATCTCTATCTCTATCTCTATCTCTTTCTATCTCATCTGTATCTGTATGTGTATCTATATGTGATAGAGATACTATCTCTATCATCTGTATCTTTATCTCCTCTATCTCTATCTCTATATCTTTCTCTCTCTTTATGTGTACCTCTATGTCTACATCTATCTTAGTTATCTATCTCAGTTATGGTTCTGTTTCTCTGGAGAACCTTAACTAATATAGTTCCCTAATAGGCCTTGTCTTGCAACTCACTTGCTAGGTTACCATGATTATAACCAAGTTCATCATTTCAAAGTAATATCAAATAATATATATATTGTTTACACTAAGACTTAGCTAGCCACCCTACTCAAGCCAAATCTGGCCCCCCCCCTCACTTAGTATAGCAAGCAAACTTAATGTAGATTATACATTTTTTATTCATTGAAAAAAACCCAAAGAATAACTTATCATGACATGCTAAAATTATATTAAATTTAAATTTTGATATACAAATAAAATTTTATTAGAATACAGTTATATTTATTCATTTACATTTACATTCTTTGTCTATGGCTACTTTTACACTAATGCAGCAGAGTTTGTTAGTTGAGACAGAAGCTGGCTGACAAAGACCAGCATTTTTACAATATGACCCTTTACAAAAAAAAAAAAAATTGACCCTTGGTTTAGACTGATCAATAATCCTATGGGAGGATTTTATTGATTTTCATTTGTAGCCAACCAAGCACTTTTTTTTCCTTGGCTAGGATAAATTTAGAACATCTATGTCCTTCCTTAAAAGTGGCCTCACATACTTGAACGTCTGATTCTTTCATAACTGTATTTTTTTCTCTGCTGTTACAATTTGAGCTCATTCTCTTCAGAGATAAAGAGCATAATGAAATAGAAACTAAGCAGTTCCATTTTTCTTTTGCCATTTATGAGAGCCTATACCACCTAGTGGTGATTTAGTGTGTATTAACAACCAGGTCACTAAGAAAAACTGCTGTATTTTGAGTTTGCTTAATTTAGTGGTGTTGATATTTCCTCTATGACCAATTTTGGCCTATGAACATGATTTCTTTGAATGCAAAGTTGGGAGGAGATGAGCACTGTATGCTCCTATGAGGAGTTCCATCTGGCTCAAACATAAACACTATTAATATCACTTGCTCTAGACATGTGATTCTCCTTGATAATGCTTCTTGCATTACCTCAATATAAAAGTTACAATCCTTATTATTTTTGAAAAACTCAATTTGTATAGGACTCTTGATAATATTTTAATGTGTATATATTTTATAATGATTTTTATTGATATTATTGTTTCTTCTTTTATACATTTTTTGTTATCCTTTTTGTTTATTTATATAGTCAGTTTCCACATTAAATGGGAGAAAAACTGATATTGCTCAATTCACAGTGGAAATTCTGTGTGCCAGATATCATATGATATTTCTTTTAATGCTCTAAACAATGTTGTGAGGTAAGTGTTGTCTCTGATTTGCACATGAAGAAACATATTCCCAGATTAATAAATTGCCCAGTTTCACACAGGGAATAAATTGGAGCACAGGAGTTCTAAATAGATAGACCTGTATGACTTCACAGAGTGAAATGCACAGATAAACAATTCACTTTCCAGGAGAAATCACAAGACAATGGATATCAGAAGAAATAATGGGACCAGGATAATATTGGTTGTTTTGTATACAAAAAACTAATTTGGGCAACAAAAAAGGATATAAAGCCACTGAAGCAAAATATATGTTACCAAATTTAAAAGAAAATATGCTATTGGTAGGCCATGGCTACATTATATAAAACATTTCATTTCTCATACAGTATTAATACTACACTATGACTATGAGTTAATATTAAAAGAATGACCACATAGGAAATAGGAGAAAAAAGTAACAACACTGTGGAAAGCAAAGAAAATGACTGCAAGATGCAGCTATCACTACCGTCTCCAGGCCACTTAGGGACCTCCTCAGAAGCTTAGATGAACAAAGAGAAGAGACTGGAGTTATCAAAATTTGTAAACTCAGAGTAAAAGCCTTCCTGAGCCGAGGCTAGACCTCTGAGGAAGAGATATGTTCCAACTGCTGCTATTACCTCTGAAGAGGCACTTTCTGGGGCTCTGAAAAAATTGGTAAACTGAAACAGTTACTGCTCCTAGGGCAAGGGATGTTCTTGGGAGAATATCAGCAAGGACAGCAAACAAACAGGAAAAGGAGATATATTCTTCCATTCTCTTGCCTTTATATGTTTCTCTAGTACCTCCCAATAGCAGAACCTAGCAGGATCCCACTTGAAGGAACTTGGAAAACGTAGCTTGCTGATCCCTATCACAGCATCAAAGCAAATTTATTGCAGAGAAATGTGGCTAAAGATCAAGATTATTAGTAAATCAATTTTCTTAACTAATTTTTAATCTGTATTGATTTCTTGTAACATAAATATCTGTGATTATAGAGACCTCGGTATTTTCTTTGTCTTCTGTAGGAGCATTTCAATCTTTTTTGAAGTTCTACCTCCCTTTCACTTCTAGTTCACACCATGTGAGAGCAATTGACCTAATCATCATGGGCAGTGGTTATAATATGTCTCAACTTGTCCATTAACCATATGGTTCATTTGGTAATATGCTCATGATTTAACCTAGTCTAATGAGAAATTTAACTAGAAATTTTGTTGAAATTATTGAGTAAAACAATATTTATTTTCTGAAAAAGTAGCTTAGCTAGTAAGATATAAGCTCACTGCTACTAGTGGCCATCTTGATGTGGAACAATACCGGGAATATTTATTCAGATACTCCTTCAAGAAATGTGTGCAAAACAGAAAAGAGAAAGTTAAAACAATGAGAAACTTTTTACGTACTATGTTCAGTAGAGCCTGAGGGTAGCTCTAAATCTAGATACTTAACAAGAAAACTATTGACAATAAATAATACTCATATAGCAAATACTATGTGCTAAACATTCTTTCATGTACTTTATAAGATTAATGTATCTAATACAAGGACTCTATGAGATAGATATTATTGTCCAATTTTATATATAAGAAAACTGAAGTAAAGATAAAGTAAGTGACTTGTCCAAAGTCACATAGCTAGTTAATAACATAACTAAAATAAATGCTCTTTCCCACATTATTGTATAGTCTGATGTGCTTCAGTTATGAGAATCAATGCTTTTCATTTTAGCTTATGACCACTGAGTTTTGCTGTATTTGTTTTTTACATCCTGCAAATAAAATGCCCTGACAAATTATGTGCTCTCAGACAATCATCTTTCTTTCATATGCAATCAACATTTTATATGTATTCACTTATTTTGTATCCTTTGATTTTTCAAAATTTATTTAGGGGTATATAAATATTTTGCTACTACTGGAATTAGCAAAAATTTAAGGTTAAATTTTCAAACATGTCATTGCCCTCGTCATACTGTAGCAAGAATTAGTAATCAATGATATACTAAGGATTAAAGTCAACTCCTAGAAAAATCTCATAGTTAAAATATTAAATAATATTAAGTGATACAATTTGGTCCCAAGTACATATTTCTGAAGAAAATATATTTTTCTTATGAAAAGTTCTACACGATTTGATAAATCGAGATATTCCATTTCCATCAGTTGAGAATATGGTTTCTTATGTTTTACTATTCTCGACACATCAAGATTTTCCCTCACATTAAGAAATGTTTCAGCACGTGCTTATTTTGTTTTTGAATATAATGGTGCATGGCTGTTTCAGCTCTCAGAATTTTTTAACCCATTAATTTTATCTCAGGCCTTTTTTTGCATACCACAGCTTCCTGCATACTAATTAGGCGTGTAAATTTCTCTTAAAATCACATTTCCTTACCAGTCCAAATCAATTCATTCTTCCCCATCATACATATTCCTTTTCTATTACCTCAGAAACAAGTTAATAAAATACTTTAGTTTTATCATTTATTTCTGATTGTAAAGTAATGATACAATAGATTTAGATCCTCATTTTAGCCATCACTAAAGCATGATCATGTAGGCTCTAAGAGTTCAATGGTTTCAATGCCTATCTCTGTCACTTGCATGGATTCCGTTAATAGAGTGGATTCAAAAGTATTCATGTAAGTTATATCAAGCACAAGCTTAGTTTTTTTTTCTATTATATTGTATGTCAACTATGAAAATTTGGTGAGGACAGTACTTTCATATCAAAGCTACCACTATGAAGAGATGCAATTTGAATCCCAGGGATGAGACAGGAAGCTACCAGGACATGGTCACTCCATACTGTTCTCAAAATATTTACATCCCTACCCTGTATTCCATCACATACTTTATTCCCCATTGCCAAGATTTTATATATCAGTGAAAACAGTATGCTCTTTTCCCAGTATCACCCAGGGAATCTTGGGCTCCTCAGTCAAAAAGTACTTTGAAGTCTCAGTGTAGATTAAAGAGTGAATAAATGATTGTGCCTCTATTCTAAGATTCCACTAAAATGAAAGTAAATATATAAAAATAGTATAAATCTTCATTTCAGAAGAGAATGGAAGGGAAACATCAATAGAGTAAGATTTTGGTAAATATCTGATAGGCAGAAAGAATAGTGATACCCAATAAAGCAGTCCAGAGAAATGCTTAGCCTAGAGTATATGTTAAGTAGAATATAATTAAAAAGGATCAAGTAAAAAAACCTAGAGTGTCTTCTCAGCCAATAGCTAGCTAATAAACAGAGTAGGAATTAAAAATTTAAATTTGAGGCTGCACAAACCACCATGGCACACGTTTACCTATGTAACAAACCAGCACATCCTTTACATGTACCACTGAACTTAAAAGTTGGAAAAAAATTAAAAACAAAAATAAGTAAATACAACTATATATAGAAGATATAAAGGAATATATATATATATACACATACATACATATATATACACACACCCACACACATACACACACACATAAATACATACTAAAATGCTAGAATTTCTGCATACCTGTCTGGATAAAAAGAAGTGCAAAGTCTTCTAATTTCTGGCAGTTGGTAGCCCTCATCATTAGTGAAGCTGAAACAATAAAAAGCTCCAGACTGAATATAGAGTTGTCAACTATCTTTTTTTCTCTCCACAAACAAACAACAAAACTTGGTGGAAAAAAATCTCTAAACCGAATTGTATACACAGAAACATCTGAATGTATATTTAATCTATAAAGCAAGAATTGGGTGTTAAGAAGAAAAAAATAACTTAACACAAAGAACTTTCCAGAAACTGTAAAAATTGCATTAAAATATTTCAAAAACAGTAATAGAAAACAGTATCATTAAAAAGTAGAAAATCATAAAAAATATAAATGAAAGATCAATTCAGAGGGTTCAATGTAACACTAAAAAGTGTTATTTGGAAAACAGAAAATATAAGTAAAAATCATAACAAAAATACATGAAATTACTAAAACTAAAGTGCATGAGTTTTCAGACTGAATATGTCCCTCAAATGATCAAGACAAAAACTCCTACCCAATCAAAAATTTGAGAAATTACAGAATATTAAGCATAAAAAGAAGCCCCTGAACACTTCCAGAGAGAAAAACCGGGAATTTCACCTTGAACTTAAATAATTTTTGACTAAGTTTAGATGGACTGAACTTCTCATAAGAATAACTAAATAGTCTGGATAGATTAAAATATACGTATATTCTGTGTGCTAAATGAATAGCAGAGTGTTAAGTCAGTAAGGAAATGGCATTACAACCCACAGAGATAGGTAAAACTTGAGGAGGCATTTTACAAAAGAAGAAACACAGATGGCAATGAACATATAAAAGGAGGCTCCACTTCATAGATAATTAAGAACTTAATATTACAAATCCAGTAATTTAAAAATATGAGTGCATATTCTTCAATATTCCTCCCATTGAAAGGGATCTATATTCCTACTCTTCCATCTGGCTGGTTTCTGACTGATGCAATAGAATATGACAAAAGTGACGCTATGTATTTTCTAGGCTAGGTAATAAAATGCCAGGAAGTTTTCACTTTGTTTACTGATATACTAGCTTTCAGAGCCTTTAGCCTTCATGTAAGAAGTCAGAGTAAACCTGAGAGTACCATGCTGTGAGGAATTCCACACAAAGGAAAGAACACTCAAAGGCACTCTGGCCAACTCCCAACTGTGCCTAACATTTGTGTTATTTCAGCACAGATGCCTTACATGTGTGTGAAGAAATGTTCACATGATTCTAGCCCCAAGGTGTTCAATTCATGGTAGACTCATTGAGTCTTTTCAGCTGAGTTTTGTGGAGCAGAGATAAGACATCCCCAATGTGCTCTAAATTCCTGGACCCCAAATGTTTGAGCATAAGAAAATAATTATTGATATATGATGCTAAACTTTGGAGTGGTTTGCTTTGAACTGATAAATAGAACAGAATTTGGTAACTGAAAGAACTTTGCTGCCAAAACAAAATGTAAAACATAGAGTGCTGATTATTGGATTGAGCCTTAGTGAAGCATAATGAAGCTTAAGGAGGCTGTTGGTAAAGGTCTGAAGCAAAATGTAGAAAATAACTATGGAATTCTAGAGAAAAGGGAGCCCTTGTCAAGTAGTAGAAGGCACTCATTTGTGGTGATGTGGAAAATAAGACAAGGTAGAGTAGTGTATTGGTATCCATGGGAGATTGTTTCAAGGTATCCCCCACCATGTGGATACCAAAAACCTGCTGATGCTGAAGTCCCTTATATAAAATAGTGTAGTATTTGTGCATAATCTGTGCATATCCTCCGTATACTTTAAATCATTTTTAGGTTGCTTATAATACCTAACACAATTAAAATGCTATGTGAATAGTTATTATACTATATTGCTTAGGGAATAATGAAACGAAAATATTTGTACATGTTCAGTGCAGACACAATCATCCACTTTTTTTCTCAATATTTTTGTTCCATGTTTGGTTGAACCTATGTATGTGGAACCTGTAAATATAGAGGGTCGACTGTACCTAATAATGTTGCTGACTTAGCTAAAGACATTTTTGAGCAGAATGTTGGAAATGCAATCTGGTTTATTCTATCTTTCTACAATAAAGTAAAATAATAAATAAATTAAATTAAAAAGTATTTATATTTCAGGTAGAATTTAGAGAAAAAATATATAGCACCCAGAACAGTTAGCAATTAAAGGTTTCTCAAAGTAAGAAAGGACAGTAGAATTCTTAATTGCCATTAATGAGAGGATCAAAGACTGTATAGTGCACACTAGTTAATTGTAATTAATTTTTCAAGTGACAATCAAAAAATTAATTCTCAGTCTCACGCAAACTGAGTATTAATTAATACTCAGTTTCACACAATGTTATATCTGGCTTTGCCTAATGTTATAATGTATTTTTTGAAAAATTTTATAGCTCTAAGCCACCAGAGCAGGTTTCCATTTTGAGAGCCCAGCCCCTACCAGACCGCATCCTGCCCTGGGGCCCAATAGCCTCTGAATCGCCACATTCCTGGAGTCCCACTGACATCATCCTCCTAAGCTGGCACCACTGCTGGCCACTGCCACTCAGGCCAAAGTACAAGCCACTGGCAATGACTCTGCTGCTCCCAGCAGTGTAGCCACCACACATTTATAAGCACCCTGAGGACAGGCTACTTTGCCCACAGCTGCCATCTGGGACCAAAGCACCCTATGCCTATTCCTATGGCTGCTGTCACTAAAAACTATTCCACCCTTCCTAGTAGCAGGACAAAAGCACAGCCACTTCATTCCCAACCTGAGTATTTCACCAGGAGCCTAGGACTACCATGCCCATAACTACAGCATGGGTAGCACCTGCAAGGAGGCCTGAAAACTGATCCATCTGGCCCAGTTTTGCTCCCCAACACTGGTTCCCACACATGCTGTCTGGGGGACTGGGAATAGCCCAGCCATGTCTAGCATCATTGGCACATGAGAAATCCTCCTGGATCCATAAGGTTGAGCCCATCCAACCTGGCAATACCACCACAGCTGGAACCAACCCAAATGTACCACATATGGGCCTGCATACTGGCCTAATCCTCTTGTTGCAGCCACCACTAACATCAGTTTGAATTTCATGGAAGCCAGAGGGTTGTCCCACCACTGCTACTGACAGCCTTTATACCATGCCCACTGCCCAAGAATCCAACTACCCAATCAACAGCCCAGCCCAACACTGCCACTACTGGCACCCTTGCAAGCCTCCTTACTGTCCAAGGAGGGATCCACCTAATCATATTACAACTGTGCCAGCATATGCCACCATACAGCACAAGGAAAGTCACATTCAACCTGCTGCTGCCATCACTGGGACCCAATAACTGGCCCATCTGGCATCCTCATCCCCAGGAAAACTTCACCACAGCCTCCACTAATAACCATAACATAAGGCGATGAATACATCACATACATCACTGATGCTCTTTACAGCTGAAGAAATCATGCAGAGACTACATTACTGCACATACACAGACTCATAGCCAAAGGGCCCTAACCAGCCCACATGGTACATACAGCCTCAGTGAAAAATGCTTCACAATGAAGCAGGTTCTGAAAATTGAAAGAAGCGATTGTTACAACAGATATGCATATATCAACACAAGGACACAAGAAAAAGTTAAAAAGCAAGAAAATATGACACCTCCAAAGAACACAATAATTTTCCAGCATAAAGAAAATTCATAAGGTTCAGTGAAAATAAACCTTATGAAATCTCAGAATGAGAATTCAGAATCATGATATTCAAAAAGTTTAGTGAGATACAAGAGAACAAGGACAAACAATACAAACAAATGAGAAAAACAATTCAGGTTATTGAAAAATTACCAAAGAGATAGATATCACACAAAAAAAGAACCAAACCGAACTTCTGGAACTGAAGAATTCCTTGAATGAAATACAAAGTATATTCAAAAGCATTAATAATAGACTAAATCAAGCAGAGAAGAAAATATCAGAATTTGAAGGCATGCCTTTTGAAATAACCCAGTCATAAACAATTTTTTTAAAAAAAGGAAAGAAAATATGAACATAGCCTATGGGATATATGTGGCACCATAAAGTGGCCAAATGTTACAGGTTTTGGTTTCCCAAAAAGCAAAGCAAACATGGAAGGGATAGACAAGTTATTCAATGAAATAATCCCTGAAAACTTCCCAAGCCTAGCATTACATTTAGATATCCCACTTACATGTGGGAGCTAAAAAAGTTAATCTCATGAAGATAAAGAGGTGAATGATAGATATCAGAGGTTGGGAAGGGTGTGTGGAGGGGGTGATGAAGAGATGTTATTTAGTGGGTACAAACATGTTGTTAGATAGAAGAAATAACTTCAAATGTTCGATAACACAGTAGGATGACTATAGTTAACAACAATGTATTGTATATTTCAAAATAGCTATAAGAGGGAACTTGAAATGTTCCCAACACATGGAAATGATGAAAACCCTGGAGGTGATGGATACCCTAGATACTCTGACTCGATGATTATACATTCTATGCATGTAACAAAATATCACATATAAGCATGCATACTTATAAGTATGCATAAATACTATATATCATGTAAAAAAAGTTATCACTGTTATAATATAGATGACCAAATACAAAATAAATGTAGATAAAATCTAAGAAATATATTTAAATATAAGAAAACTAAAAGAATTACATGTAGGTTAATATTTGGTTAAACAGTTAAAAAAAGAAGAAGTAGGAGGAGGGGGAAAATAAGGTAAAGATGGTTGTAGAGGAGGAAGAGGAGGAGGAGGACGTTTGCTTTACTTAAACAGGAAAATGATAAACTATCATAAAACTATCATAAATTGTGCACTTATTTCAATCAAGTGCTGTTTTAGGCATTTTAACATATGGTATATTTAATATTAACATTAATCCAAACAGTGCATATTCTTAGTCAACATTTTATGGAATTAATTTTTCCATGGCCATCTCTATAATAAGTGGTGAAGCCAATATTGGAATCTAATTTAATACTGAAAGGTCTATAGGAGTCCATTCGCCTGGGAGAGTGTGAACTTTGCCTGAGAGCTGAAATTGCAAATTTTAGTTATATTGGCTTGGGTAATAGCGTTTTGAAAGTAGTTAATTATAATAAAATAGGGTAATAGTTGGGTTGTATTTGAAATGTATACATTGTATTCAATTACATTTTAAATTACATAATTTGTATTGTAAATAAAATATGTATCTTAATGTAGCATATGTAATTAGTTGATATAAAATGTTTTGTCATGGATTAAGTAATATTTCTCATGGTTCAAAATGTATTGAGAAAAGCAACCAAAATACAGAGAACAATGCTACAAATTACCAACAGTTGAATAAATCAATATACTCCAATTCACAACAACTCAGGAATTTAGGAATGGGTTGTGCATTAAAGAAAGGAAAAGCTCAAAAAGGGAAGGACTAACATGTCTATCGAGGTGACTGTTAATAGCTTGCATGTGAATAATTTCTTAGGTAGCTCAGGAGTGTTTTCTAAGAGCAGTGTCTATAAACCAAGTACTCATGAGTCCATATGGTACAAATTTGAATTATCACATAAAAACGTCCCTTGCTTATAAATAGAGAACCTCATTCTCCTAAGGGCCTTTATGAGTTGGCTTTGTTGCTACCAACAAGGCTACAAGTTGGATTACTTTTCTTGATCCTTCTATAACAAAGCAAGATGGGACCCACTGACAGGGAGCAGAATGGGGCAACAGAACATTTTAAGAAACCAAAAGAAGTAATCCCTGAGGTAATGAACCTTAGGGGGTGCACAATTGTTTTTGAACAGTTAGAATTAGATTTAGCATAAATGGATTATTCCTCTGTAAAGCAGAACCAGAAACAATGTGGAATGAATAATTGCAGGGATTCAATGCTAGAAATGGCTGCGTTGGGTATTATATTTTATTCGTCATTGATGGAACTAAATGAAATAGATGGTGCTTAGTCAAGAATACTTTTCAGGTAGTTTCCCCTAGGGATAAGCTTGTATCAAATGATGTTGAAGTCTCTCTCAGGTCGAAATTACTTGATACTAATCATTGTGGAAAAAGAGCAGTAAAAAAAATTCAATATATAATAATTAGCTGTTGAACAATGTGGATGATAGAGAAACTGCCAGTTAGTTAAATATGTTTTCTAATGAAGTAACTGCTTTATATAAATATGTTGACCAGGGACTTTGTAACATTATTTGTAATACAGAAACAATTTCTCCTTTAGCTATGATTCAGTAGAGAACTATTAAGTAGAAATAATTGAACAGTGTGTAATGTTTCTGTAACTATAGGGGTAATTAGGGAAAATGAAAGACAGATGTACAAGATTAATCAAATTACCAAAACAATCACCTCAGGAAAACATGCACACAAACAACAACAACAAAGTTAATAGATATTTATTAATAATAGCATTATACAACTATTTTAGATGTGTATTCCAACTTTAATATAAAAAGAACAATTAAGTATGGTTCTCTTATCATTAAACGGCTTTAGCTTTATATATGCATCATATGATTTCTATTAAAGCTGTATCTGCTGTTTATCATTTCAACAAATCAGGGCTTGGGATGGCAATCTGATTGGACAGGAGATTCAGAATTATCATTTTTATTGTTTTAATTTATTTTCTAATAATAAGTACTCTTTCTACCTCTTTTAAGATCAGTGTTGTTAATTATCATAACCTAGAAATCATTGTGACTTGAACTCTGATTTTCTGCATAGAGTTGAGCAAACAATATGCCAGTTTTGTATGTGTGTGTGATTATTTTTACTACTTTATTTTTTATTTTTTGCTGTATTGACTCTCCTCCAACTTTCAACTTTTTTTTGTTAATGTACTTAATGACATATCTATTTCCATGGCCATGTCAAAGAATCAGTCCTTAAATTTATTTGTTATTTCTGTATTACTTTTCCTAAATTATTGATTTCTTCTTCTGAGTGTAGGTTTTTTCCCCAATGTATCAGAATGCTTCTAAAATTAATTTATTTTCATTACATACATGCATCTATATACATATAGATATATAAAGTACATTGTTATATAGCACATACGTGTGCATAGCATAAAATCAGGTTTTACCTTGAAATTTAACATAAATATCTTCTTATTATTACTATTATTATTTCGAGATGGAATATCACTCTGTCACCAAGGCTGGAGTGCAATGGCAAGATCTCAGCTCACTGCAGTCTCTGCCTCCTGAGTTCAAGTGATTCTCATGTCTCAGCCTCCTGAGTAGCTGGGATTACAAATGAGCACCAACACACCTAGCTAATTTTGAATTTTTAGCAGAGACGGGGTTTTACCATATTGGCCAGACTGGTCTCGAACTCCTGGCCTCAAGTGATCCGCCCACCTCAGCCTCCCAAAGTGCGGAGATTACAGGTATGAGCCACTGCGCCCAACCACTATCTTATTATTTTGATACATTGGTACAGCCTATTTACATTAATTATTATTATAGGCATGTTATATCCTAGTTATACTTGAATATTTTATGTTGTAGTTTTACGTATTTTGTTTCACTTAAGTATGCTATTACATTTTATCTATTTCATGGCATTTTTTGTTTTTAAAAATAATATGATTTCCATTTTTGTTCTACTGGTTAGTTTGTAACTATAATTTGTATCTTTTATCTTCCTAATACTCTCTATATTAGAAAGTAGCTCTCTATACTTATATCTTTTCTTTTTGTTAAATAATTGCTTCTTTGAAAAACTTGCTACTATAAATTATTTAGGATTTATTTTGACAAATTATTTCCAACTTAATAATATGAATTTAAAAATAATCATATGTAATTGAGGTAGTTGGTCTATAATACCCATAGCTGCATTATGTGTTACTGGTAATATCCATTTTACAGTCTTATAAATTGCATTAATTTGGATTTGTCAAGTTATTAATGAGGTAATTTTTTTCCTACACTTTAAGAGTAAAATGTGGTATTAACTCAGAAGTAACACAAAAGTGGGGTTATAGCCTGGCTTGGTAATATGCTACCTCTGTGACCTTGAATTTGTCACTCTAGTCACAAACTTCAATATTAGATGTGTTGAAAATAGTATCATCTACTTTATAGGTTTGTTAAAATTATAAAATAATGCTGGTAAGTGATATGCATAGCTATGCATATGGTATATATTTTGTTCTCAGAGGATGAGTTATTATTTTAATAACTTTACTACTATTTTTACACTATTACCTTTATTACTGTTATTATTTATGTCATTCACTATTTGTCTTTCTTGTCTTGAGAAGTATTATGCTCCTTATTCTGTCAGGCTATCATATTGGAATTCTTTTTATTGATTACTACAATTTATTAGCAGATTATCATAACGTTTATATTTACAATACGCACTTGTTTCTCCTCCCTTTTAATTTCAGTTGGCTGTTGTCTGAACCACATGTTAAAATTGTATAAAAGCGATTAGACTAATGTTTACATTTTTCTTTTTTATTATCTTAAGATCACATGCATATTTATAAAATCCCATCATTTAAACAGCCCGTAAAAATTTCCCACTCCATACACAAAAATGTGTTTCACTGGGTGTATGTTCTCCGAGATAAAGAGGAAGAGGCCAGGCGCGGCACGCCTGTAATCTCAGCACTTTGGGAGGCCGTGACAGGCAGATCACTTGAGGTCAGGAGTTTGAGACCAGCCTGACCAACATGGCGAAACCCCGTCTCCACGAAAAATACAAAAATTAGCCGGGCATGGTGGCAGGTGACTGTAATCCCAGCTACTCGGGAGGCTGAGGCAGGAGAATTGCTTGAAACTGGGAGGCGGAGGTTGCAGTGAGCAAAGATCACACCACTGCACTCCAACCTGGACGACAATGTTAGACTTCATCTAAAAAAAAAAAAAAAAGAAAAAGAAAAAGAAGACTGTTCGAGCCTTCTTTACAGTAAGGTGGCTCTGTGACTATGTTGTAACAAATGGAATATGTTTAGAAATTGTATATCAATATACAAATTATATGCACTTAAGAAAAAAGTATGTTGTTACTTTTCATTAATCACTGCCTTTTGGCTGAAAGGCAGATTTGAACTTGGGAGCCTTATTGGGCCACAAAATAAAACTACATATTGAGAATGGGAGAGCAACAAAATAGGAACCCACATCTCTGATGGCCATTGAGCTGACTTCTCCTAAATTTTACATATAAAAATAAATATTTATCTTATTTAACTACTCATTTGGGGACTCTTTAAACAGAAACTACCACAGTCTAATGTAAGAATAGCTATACCTATTTAGGTGTTAAAGTGTTCATACAGGATTGTAAGGAATTATCTGCAGATAATTTTCTGCTAGCATAAGTTTAGGGGCCTAGGAGTTGATTTAGAAATGAAGAAATCATAGAATTTAGGGATAAGGATTTGTTTTATTTATAGATAAAATCCCCTCAAGTCTTAGTAGGCTTCTTCTGGTTATTTTGCTTTAATCATTTCTGTGTTCAGGAACCCAAGCCAAACATCTCCTTTAGACATAGTTTAGACACTGGAAGTTCATCTTATTTTATTTGTTGTCTATTCTACTTTTTCCCTCAACTTAACAGACGTTAGCTCAAGGCCATCTGAAAAAAAGAAGAAAGGTTGGAGTGGGAAGACACACATTTTTCCAAAGCCGATCTCCTGGCTATGATTAGAACTGTACTTCCTGCAAGCTCTCTTTCTATCTCTACATTATTATAGCCTCTCAAGAATTTATCAATTCTGCAAACACATTAATTTTTTTGTATGTCGTGTTCTGTGTCATCCAATATGTCTAGAATTTCTTTTATTATACTTCAGATTGTCATTTTATAATTAGCTAGCATGTCACCTCTTGAGAAGCCTGGTCTGAGTCCTCCAGGAGTATTAGGAGATGTTAACATACCATGTAAGGAAGTGAACTTTAGGGACAAGCAGCCTGAATTTTAATTCCAATTCTGGCACGTGCATGACCAAGCTATAATCTTTGTATCTTACTTTCTTCTCTTACAAAATATGGTTGAATCTAATATTACCTATAGAAGAAGGCTGAATTAAATGACACACGATTCAAGTAAATTGCTGAACACAGATTGTGTATGTATATATGCGTGGGGGGTATGTATATACATGTGTGTATACATGTGTGTATATACCTACATGTGTATATGTGTGTGTGTGTATTTCTCATGCTTAAAATGTTGGATATTTTTAGCAACTAATTAGAAACTCCAGTCTATGGACTATCATAAATATATATATACACATATATGTTCTAGCAATTCTCAAATTGTGTTATATATGTTATAGCTATATGACTATATAGATTTTTGCTCACTAGTCTATTAGAGTTGCACATGGTGATAAAAGGGAGACACTCAATAATTATTCAAGTATTGAATGTATGAAGGTAGCATGGCAATCAGAGTTAACTCTCAACTCATTGATTTTCCAATGCTGGGATAGGCATCCCTTTATGGTTGCATAAGCAGAAATACATTTGTTTACCTTTCTTAGAGATTTATCTTTGGCTAGAGAATAGGGAAATAAGGGGAAAATAAAGCAAAGTAAGTAGATATACTAACATGAAAAATTCTCACTCTTCATATCATCATATCAAACGTTATAAAATATTCATGAATTTGAATTTGGTTAGCCATACTTCATTGTATCTCTGCTACTCTTCGAAGACCACCTGGCTAGAGAAGCTGTCAGTTTATGTCAGCAGGGAGCAACCTCGTCATATTGATCTGTTCAATGCATGTCAAGCAATCTGGCCTTTTATCAAAAGAAATATTCTAGAAAATAGCAAGCAATATTATTATAATCAGTTAAGGATGTAACCAAAAATGGGAGGTGAAAACTATTCCTGAAGTTAACACCAATTATGACACAAAAATGCACCAATCTTAAAAAAAAGTTAAATTTCATATTCTCATAATTAAAACCTCCACCCTTCAAAAACGTAATTAAATAAATAAGAAAACTCAAGCAAGATGGTCAACTAGATGCAGCGACGAACAGCTTCTCCCACCTAAAGACACTAGACCATCAAGTAGACTGACACACACTGAACAGATCTTTAGAAAGGAGGCATTAAGAGTGAAGAGAGGGGCCGGTCACGGTGGCTCACGCCTGTAATCCCAGCACTTTGGGAGGCCGAGGTGGGCGGATCACGAGTTCAGGAGATCGACACCATCTTGGTTAACACAGTGAAACCCCGTCTCTACTAAAAATACAAAAATTAGCCGGGCATGGTGGCGGGCGCCTGTAGTCCCAGCTACTCGGGAGGCTGAGACAGGAGAATGGTGTGAACCTGGGAGGCCGAGCTTGCAGTGAGCCGAGATCGCACCACTGCACTCCAGCCTGGGCGACAGAGCGAGACTGTGTCTCAAAAAAAAAAAAAAAAAGAGTGAAGAGAGGGAAGACACAAACCCTGGGCTTAAAGGAGAGGAAACTGGAAATCCTGCACAGGGTTGTTGAGTGCCAGGATTTGTTCCTGGCTATGAGTTGCTTGTAGGAAAGGGGTGAGTGAAATAGGCATAGAGTGGTGAACTCTTACCATGAACCTCCAGTATCTTAGCTGTGGGAGACCCCATGACCCCAAAAGACATCTGAGTTGGCAGGGAGAACTGAATGGAGAGTTTGCAGAAACAGAACTCCAGCCTGCCTGGAGCCTGGAGGGTTTGGCATGGCATAATGGCTGCAGTGGAGCATGGCAGAGCATGGCCATGGGCACCCAAACCTGAAGATGTGCCATATTTCTCTAGGCAACTCTAGCTTTTGTTGGCTGCCAGATCTGGACAGAGAAGGGCTGTCTTGGCAGTAGGATAGGGCCAGTCTTATCTGAGCACCCCAATGTCTGCTGGCGTCTCCCAGAGCCTCTGCCTGGCTGCACCTACTTATAGTGCAGCCTCAGCTGCCCAACTGAAGCACTTGCTAGGGGCCACTGATATCTATAGTTCTTTCACCAGCAAATCTCACCTAATCATCAGAGAGCTTTTGTTGATAGACCCCTGCCAGTGCACACCCATCCACAGTCTCCACCTGCTGGTGCGCACCCACCCACAGCCTTTCCTTGCTGGCATGTAGCCACCAGCAGCCTCCCCCTTCCACCTCATCGGTGTGCATGCGTATGTGAACTCCCCAGCACCCCACCAGTGCACACGCAAGCTGGGCCCTCCATCGCCTCACTAGAACACATTTACTAGGAGCCCCTACTGAAATGTTGTTGTCAGCAGACTGGGAACACGTTGGCCCCAGCAGCACTGCAGGTACTGAACCTCAAAGGGCCAGAATAAAAAGCTGCAGGTCTGCTGAGCTGAGCATTGGCCCACTGAAAGCATCCTGAAATGAAGCCAATTAACTAAACCCAACCATACCACAGTCAAATCCTCAAGGGCATCAAATAATATAAAAGCAAAAACCCCAATTCAAAAACAACAGCCTTAAATATTAAAGGAACATCAATCCACACAGATGAGAAACAACCAGCATAAGAACTCTGGCAACTCTAAAAGATAGAGGGTCTTCTTTCCTCCAGATGACCACACTAGCTCCCCAGGAATGATTCTTAACAAAGCTGAAATGGCTGAAATGACTGACATAGAATTCAGAATCTGGATGGCAAAGAAGCCAAACCTACTGAAATTATTACAAGAAATCAAAGAGGAAGCAGTCCTCCCTAAGTCATTCCATGATGTCAGCATCATTCTGACACCAAAACCTGTCAGAGATACAATAAAAAAAAAAAAAAGAAAACTGCAGGCCAGTATTCCTAATGAACATAGGTGCAAAAGTCCTCAATCAAATACTAGCAAAGCAAATCCAGCAGTTCACCATGATCAAGTAGGCTTTATTCCTGGGAGTCAGGGTTGTTTCAACATAGGTAAGTCAATAAATGTGATTCCTCACATAAACAGAACCAAAAACAAAAACCACATGATAATCTCTATAGATACAGAAAAGGCTTTCAATACAACTCAACATCTTCAGTTAAAAAACCTCAACAAACTAGGCATCAAAAGAATATACCTCAAAATATTAACATCTGTTAATGACAGATTCACAGCCAATACTGTAATGAATGGGCAAAAACTGGAAACATTCACATTGAGAACTGGAACAAGACAAGATGCCCGCTGTCAATCCTCCTGTTTAAGATGGTACTGGAAGTCCTAGCCAGAGCAATCAGGCAAGAGAAAGAAAGAAAATGCATCCAAATTGGAAGAGAGGAAGTCAAACTCTCTTCCCAGGTGATATGATTCCATACTTAGAAAATGCCATAGTCTCTGCCCAAAAGCTACTAGAACTGATAAATTCAGTAAAGTTTCAGGATACGAAATCAATGTACAAATGTCAGTAGCATTTCTATACACCAATGATGTCCAAACTGGAAGCCAAATCAAGAATGCAATCCCATTTGCCATAGTCACATAGAGAATAAGATACCTAGGAATATAGCTAACCAGGGAGGTAAAACATCTCTACAATGTAAATTACAAAACACTGCTGAAAGAAATCAGAGATGATACAAACAATTGGAAAAACATTCAATGGTCAAGGATAGGAAGAATCAATATCATTAAAATCAATGTTGTTAAAGACAATTTACAGACTCAATGCTATTTTTATCAAACTACCAAAATCATTTCTCACAGAATTGGAAAAAACTATTTTAAAATTCATATAGAACCAAGAGACAGCCCAGCAACCAAAAGAACCATAAGCAAAGGATAAAGCCAGAGGCATCTCACTACCCAACTTCAAAGTATGCTACAACACTATAGTAACCAAAACAATGTGGTACTGGTACAAAAACAGACATACAGACCAAAGGAACAACTTAGACACCCAGAAATAAAGCTGCACACCTACAATAATCTGATCTTCAACAAGGTCAACAATCACAAACAGTAGGGAAAGTATTCCTTATTTAATAAATGTTTCTGGGGTAACTGTCTAGACATATACAGAAGATTGAAACTGGACCGCTTGCTTTCACCATATACAGAACTCAACTCAAGATGAATTAAAGACTTCCTTTGTAACACACTGGCTTTTAAAGCTTTCTATCTCTTAATGAATACCCTTTTCTGCTTCCTGTTTTATTATTTTATTTTCTATTAATATTCCATTGCTTTTTCCCCTCTGATTTTGTGAGAACTTGCAATAGTCCAGTAGCCCTTCTCTATAAGCTAGTAATAATATGATTATTTAGAAAGATGAGTTCTAACTATTCTTCTTGGCTATTTGGGTAGCTAAACAGAAATTTACTACATACATACATACATAGTGGTACTGTTTTTTCCCAAAAAAGGCTGTGACTTTTTTCCTTTGTTAATTGAAGAGGAAAATCACTATTTTTACATATGTCTCAAATAAATTAAATTCAGTTTGTATTTGGGTAATTTGCAGAGACAATATTTTATCAAGATCTCCCAGACAGGAAACAACTCTTAAAAATTTTAGTCTCATAAATGGGCTGCAAATTTATCTTGCACTTCATTTTAATGCAAACCTTCATTCAAAGCTAATATGCATAAGACACAGTTTTAATAGTGTAGTTCCCGAAGCCAAAATACATAGTGTCTCTACATTCGAGAAATTCAGTAATATGATCTCAACCACTACATTGTGTTGATAATTATTTTCCTGACGTTTTCCATATAAATCCAAACAAGCTGTCTCTCCTACTTTCTTGCCTGATCTATCCCG
Organism: Pan troglodytes; assembly: GCF_028858775.2. NCBI lineage: Eukaryota > Metazoa > Chordata > Mammalia > Primates > Hominidae > Pan > Pan troglodytes. The sequence continues at coordinate 68,819,779 of NC_072406.2, forward strand.
TTCACTCTATCTAGAGCATTCTTTGTCCATCTCCTGTTTACCTGTGCCATCCTCCCTTTCCTTGTCAACTCAATGCCTTAGTTCTCTAAGTACATTCTTAATCCTAAAGCCTAGAAAGGAATATACCTAAACAGTTAAGGTTATAAATGTGATATGGGTACCCAGAAGTACTTCTGTCACTCCTTTATTAGAAGCTTGTTTTCTAAATCTTCAAACCCAAATGTAGGCATCCCACTTTACTTTAAAAATAGAAAAGTCAGTAGGCTTAAAAAAAGAAGGCAATCAGTGTGAGAGGTAAGCAACAGGTGAATGGCCTCACAGACACAATCCATTTATTAAAACACACCATGTTCTCTTTCTGTCTGAACATTCACATATCCCATCCCAATCAAGTAGAAAAAAATATTACTGCTAAATTATGAATATGATAACTGCAGAGAACTATTCATTATCTATTGTCTGGCATCCTCTGTGTTTTAGTCAAAGATAATTTTTAAAAATCAAACCAACCTTGTTAAAAATATACAAGATATCTAAATGTATTGTAGTTGCTTTTTAAAAGTCAGATAAAAAGAGAGCTACCACTAAATCTTCAAAAAAATTAAAACATATGTTGGAATGTAAAAGTTACCAGTATTTTAGTCTGGGAGGAGTGTTTTTGTCAAGAATGAGCTCCTGACTGATCAAGAAAAATTGTCTCTGGGTTATTTCAACATCACTAGAGCCCTAGATACAAATTTTTAAAAAAGTTATTCCAGTTATATTTAAATAACTTTCATAGACAGCTTAAATCCTAGCATCTTTGGGTAGTTTTCTGAGGAGTGCATTCTCTGAAGATGCCCCTTACATTCATTTACATTTTAACTTGCAGCCAGTTTAGCCCTCCACATGATGGCAGGCCTTTGCAAAAAACCACACTAAATGTTTCATGTACCAAATAAGGGTGAGTAAAATTCCCCAGTTTACTAATGTGATACCTGCATATGCAGCCACACAAATAATGCATGAGATTTGATTATTCTAATATAATTTCTAAGATGAAAATTTTAGACCCATTCAAAATGAAAGTACATATACATAAAATATTTTACATATAAATTCAGGTGATTCCTACGCTTTAAGAAGCCATGGGGTACTCACCATGATGACTTTAAAACAAATGGTCACAAGTTTCTTCATATTTTTCCCTTTGAGAGATGGAGGTCAATGTCAATCTCCCTAAATCTAGGTGGCCTATGATTTATTTGTAACCAAAAGAACCTGGCATGAGTGACAATGGTTGGCTAGGTCATAATAGTTGATTTATCTTTCACTTTATTTGCTGGAAAATTCATACTTGAAGTCCTGAACCATTGCCTAAGAAGCCCATCTAATGCGAAGCCACCATACTGTGAGAAAGCCAGTCCACATGGAGAGGTCATCTGTAGGTTCTCTGGTTGGCAGTCCTGGTCTTTGAGTCCTCCTAGTCTTGGTGCCAGGCATAGGAATGAATAAATCCTCACACGTGTCCAGCCTTGAGTGATCAAGAAACTTCTAGGTTTTGAACATTTTCAGCAGAAGAATCATGGGGCAGAGATAAGGACCTCCTGTTGTATCATTTCTAAATTTCTAACCAGCATACCCATAAACAAATACGCAATGAGCTTTTGTTCATTTGTTTGTTTTGCTTTGTTATTTGTTTGTTTTTCTAGCTAACTAAATTTGGGGTAATTTGCTGTGTAGAAATGCTAATAACACCAACCTATGCTAAAAAGCTTACGTCTATAGAGAACAGGACTCTAGAAACACTGAGTTTGACTGAACTCAGCTGGTCACCTAAGGGATTGAGAACAGAAACATTTTTGATATTCTGTCTATGCCTGGAAATGCAGATTTATGAAAATGAACTAACCTTTTTAAAACTCAGTTCACCAAGTTAGCATGTGACAGCCTCAACTGTGACCTTTTAAAATATATACAGAAATTCAAAATAAAAAGACATAAAATGATCATTAAAAGCAAAAAAAAAATAGTAAAGTTTATCTTCAGAGATCATACTTTTGGGAATCCCTTTCCCAGTGATCATACTATTTCACCTCCTAGATTTGGCACATAGCCAAGGTACTTTCCTTGTACTGATCAGGATATATTAGGCTTGGGTGTGAAACTATATTAATCATTACTCTCTTTGTGGCATAACATAAAAAGGTTCATGTATTCTCATAACAGAGATTTAATGCATGGATGGTGGTTTTTGAGGGTAGGGAAATTTTTCTGTATAGTCATTCCATAATCAGACAGAAAGGGCTCTTTCATCTTCTAGTAGCTCCATCATTGAAGACATGCATCTCTGCATTTTGATGAGAAAATATAAAAAAGATCTTAAGAATTATGTGAGATATTTTAGGGGCCAAGCTTGAAAGAATCTTAGAAAATATTTGCCTATATATTTTTGGAACCCCCAGATAAAGTCTAAAATTTGACTATAAAACAAGCTGGAAATATAACCTTTCTGTGTTCCCAGAAAAAAAGAAAAAAAGGTCATGCATTTGGATGAGCACCTAACAATGACTTGTCAAATCCTGCTGAAAACTAAATTCTGATATTTTATCAATTTTTTTACTCTACATCTCTTTTGGGTGTCTGGCAAATCTGACTCTAGACAGTATTCATTTTTGGACCTTTCATGATATGAATGGCCTGTTATATTAAGGATTAGGTGATAATTAAATTCAAAGAACAAAGCAAAATTTATCAGAAATTATGGGAGATAAGTTTAAAAATACAAACACAATGTGCTTTGATTCAAAGTAAAAATTTCATCCCATTTGGTATATTTTTTGACCAAAGAAGGACATAAGGGAAAGACAAGAAGTATAATTCATTGTATCATAAAGGTAATATGGCCGGGCACAGTGGCTCATGCCTGTAATCCCAGCACTTTGGGAGGCTGAGGGGGGTGGATCACCTGAGGTCAGGAGTTAGAGACTAGCCTTGCCAACATGGTGAAACCTCATCTCTACTAAAACTACAAAAATTAGCCAGGTGTGGTGGTGGGCACCTGCAATCCCAGCTACTTGGGAGGCTGAGGCAGGAGAATCAGTTGAACCCAGGAGGCGAAGGTTGCAGTGAACCAAGACCGTGCCATTGCACTCTAGCCTGAGCAACAAGAGTGAAACTCCGCCTCAACCAATCAGTCAGTAAAAATAAATAAATAAAGGTGTAATACATTTGGGCAAACACAAAGTGAAGCAATTAGCACAAAAGCAGTTTTTTGTCACTTTAATATGTACATTCTTTGTTTTAGACAGTATAATTCATAATATTCTGAAGTCTCTATTTTTAGTATGGAAAATGATACACAATTCTTCTGGTTAAAAGTGCATTTAATTATTTCTAATAGTATTATTTCTCAATTAAATCAAAGTAATTATTGATTGGTCTGTTGGAAATGACCAAGCAAGCAAACATTCTGGATGGATCTACAACTATGTAATAATCCCATTCATCAAAATTATTAACATCATTTTTCCCTACAGAAATGTTCTCAGTGGAGTAAAAGTGTTGTTTATTCTTCAGAACTATTCTCTTAACAAGAGTGTAGTGACAACTGGTATTTAAATAACATCAAAATACGTGAATAATAACAGATAAATTACTCAGCCATAATGTTTTTGTTTCTTCTAAGAGTAGCTCCTATTGAAATAATCATCACTCAGATAAAAATTATGTAATCTGGAAAAGATGTTAAAAAAGAGACCAACAATATGAAGGAACTGGAGAGAAACTTAAAGCAGGCAGAAACTGGAGGGAGATGGAGCCTTAAGAAAGGAACTGGACCAGTTTATACTTGTGGTTGTAACATTTTGCCTAAAAACACTTGGCAGGCTAGAAGGTGAGAGACAGTGAGTAGTGGTGTATTCAAACAAAAAGTTATAGTCTTTCTAAACTTAAGAATCAGAGAATAGATTTTAGCACTTCTTGCTTGGCTGGAAAGTGATAGAGGATATAAGATTTGTGGTTACAAGCTTTTTCGCCTGAAAGAACATACCTAGCTTTGGGAGTTGTGGGAGTGAGGAAGGCCACTGTACCAGGAATATAGAATAATAAGTAAATGTTCATGATTATGGATATTATTAATATTACATTATTGGTTCCATTTATCTATCATGAAATGTCAGCCAGGCACTGATAGACATTTAAAAGAGATAAGTTATATACATAAATATTTTTAATGTCATAGGGCAGAATATAATGTTAATTTTTGTTTTTGAACATAATACAAAACAGAGATACAGAAAATCACAAAAAACAAATTTATAGCTTAATGATTATTAAAATATGTAGTCATTCTTGTAGCCACCACCCAGTAGAAACAGAACTCCACCAGACACCAACGAAACTTCAAGTAGCTACATCCCAAGTACAAGCCCTGCCTCCTTCCATAAATAACCATCGTCTGACTTTCAAAGTCACCACTACCTTGTATTTATTTCATAGTTTATTATCTTTTAAGCCCCTTTATTTTATACATCTCCCCTCAACCATTATTTTCCCTTACAGTTTATCTGTTAAAGAACCCAGAGCATTTGATCTATATAAGTTTACAGAAAAACAGCTTCTGTGTTCTCTGCAAATTGGGAGCTAAAAGCATAAATGTGGCCAGACTGTTGCATTCTTTTATCAAGATAAATCTAATGTCTGCTCTCTCTTTTTTTGTTGTTAGCTGTTGTTGAAGTGTCATACCTACATCCATTATTTCATATGGATTTTCAAAATAGTGATATTCTAAGTCTTTCAGAGATAAACAATATTGGAGTTCAGTTAAATAGTAAGAACAAATTTTATTCAGTAATATGTTATTGCAGTAAAGAGTCCAGCATGACCTGAATTCAACTTTGATTTTTATACATGTGACTGGGCATTTTAAAGATAGAATGAAGGAATAAGGAGGTGGGAGAAAGAGAAGAAGTGCTCAATAGAGTCAGGAATGTTAAGCACTGTTAAAAGCCAAAGCAGGGCATTGATCTATGTGAAATTCATCTGGATTTGCTAACTGGCCCTTATTGATGTTCGGTTTCTACCACCTTAAACCCCAGAGCCTGGGAGCCAGGGGCCCAATCTTCAGGTACTAATTGGAATAAATTTTATTTTTTTTTCCCAGCCTTTGAGGAAGACTAGGGTCATCCTAGAGTTGTGGCCATGAGCTGTTAGAAACTATGTTCGTGTTTTCTTCTAGTCTTTATAGGCCAAGACTGAAGGTTAGTCAAGAAATGGCTCAGAGGAGCCTGGCTCGAGTCAGGTCAAGGAGAAACTCTTTGCTGTCTCTTTTTACTTATTAGTAAATGTGAAGGAACAATTCTGCTAATCTGCTATTTGATTATCCAGTGGTACCAAATTCATATAAAAAGGGAAGAGCTTTATCTCTCAGGTACAGGTTTTCTAGATAAAGAATTGTTCTTAATTATCTTTGAAATTATAATAATCCCCTTCATCTGAGATTTCACTTTCTGAGGTCTCAGTTACCTGGTCAGCCGTGTCTGAAAATATTAAATGCAAAATTCAGAAATAAACAATTCATAAGTTTTAAATTGTGTGTTGTTCTGAGTAGTGGAATGAAATCTAGCACCATCCTACTCAGGCCCACTGAGATGCAAATCATCTCTTCACCCAGCATATCTAGGCTGTATATGCTACTACTCCTTTAGTTACATAGTAACCCTCTTACTTATCAGGTAAGCTGTTGTGGTATCACAGTGCTTGTGTTCATGTAGCTTTTATTTTGCTCAATAATGGCCCCAAAGTGCAAGAGTAATGTTGGCATACTGCTGTGACTGTCCTGTTTTATTGTTGTTATTGTTTGTCTTTATGCCTAATTTATGCATTAAGTTTTATCACAAGTATTTGGGCATATGCAAAAGGAGTATATATGAGGTTTGATACTATCCACAATTTCAGGCATCTTGGAACATGTCCTTTGCAAATAAGAAATGACTACTGTCATTTAAAAAATATATTATTGTGAATTCACTCATTTAAACCTCTTCGGTGGGTTACAAAAATTTTTATCATCATCCTTTTTGAATATTAAATTGTTCCAATTTTTTCCAATAGGTTATTCTTAGAGTTTAAATTATTTGTGTAAATTGATATATGGATTATATACATAAAGATTAAAAGTGGTATTTGGGTTTTGTTTTTTAAAAATAGCCAGGTTGTTCTGTACCCAAACAAAAAACATTTAAATCATTAAGATACCCTGTTAACTCTTTATACTGTGTGTGTTTGTACATGTGTGTGCATATATGTCTTTGTGTATGCATATTTGTTTATGAGTATATGTGCACATGCATATGTGTTCCTGTATTTGTGTTTGGAGAAACTGTGGTCTCTCTTTCCAGAATTGTCTGCCACTGACCTCAGTGTGGCTTTATTATATTTCTTTCCTTTGAATGTTTTAAATATTCATTCCAAGATCTTCTGACCTGAACCTCTGCTACTGAGAAAGTTAATGATAATTTAATTTTCTTCCCCTTGTAAATAACTAGCTGGTTTTTATATTTGGCTAGTCGTCTAGAAAAATAATTGAAACTCCAATAGCTTATATTACAGTGAGTATTGGCTTTCTGTTTTGATATTTTCAAGTACTGTATATGATATGATCATTCTACATGTAGTTTCATATCATTCTATATATAGTTTTATATACTGTTAGGAAGCTTTTAAGTTTTTGTTTAGTTATAGTTTGTTCTATTTTGTGAAATTGCTTTTGTGTTTCAGAGACTCCTATTATCCATATGTTGGGTATCTTTTCTCCAATCTAATTTTTATCACTTTCTTTTAAATGTGTTTTAACAAAATTTTTTTGTTTATTTTATTTTACTTTCGGTCTACTTTATAACCTTCTGTTTTTCTTAAGGCATTAGCTGTTGTTTATTCACTCAAGTGTTTCTTGTGTTTTAGAGTTTGTTTATGAAATGATGTATTTTTCTCTTCTAATTATTTCCCGAGCTATATCACTTCAGATGTGTGTGTCTTCTAATTTTGATATATGTTAGCTTCTACGTGTTACCTTTATTTTCAATGTGTCTTTAGTTTGTTTTGAAATAAAAATTATAGTTTTGGGGTTTACTCTGATCATGTCTTTTCTGCCATGCTTTTTTTTTCATATTATTTTTTCTTGTAATGATCTGGTATTGTATTTGACTTTTGTGCTGCTTAATTTTTTGTAATGAATTTTCCTGAATGTTTAGAAGAATATGTGATTTAGAGTAACTTTCCTATTAGAGCTAGATCCCTCTTCCATTGTTTTATTGTAAAATAAAACAAATAAACAAACAAAACAATGGTATCTTGTTTTTGAGATTTCCTGACTCTGTCCTATTTCCCTGCTTTTATTTGCAACTTCTGTTTCCCCCATCTTTCCCACCTGTACACTCAATTTTGATTCCATTCTTGACAATTTCTCTTCAGTTTTGACCCTAAACTGGAAGTAGGTAAGTTTAGAGAGTTAACAAGTGAGAACTACTCTAGCCTTCAGTATTACCGTGTGTCTTGTTGGAATCATTTGTTATCAGAGATGACAAATATTTTCATCTCTCTAGTTTCAGCTGATTTTTTCAGATTGGCCCATCCAACCTTCTAGTGATTGCCTTATTGGTAATTTGGAATCATCCACATCTCAGGAACCCTAGAATCCCTGCTGTTTCCTCTTATTTATCTTGAGCAGACTCAGGTACCAGCCTGTTTGTTGCCCTTTGTATTTTATATTTTTATTTGTGTTTTGGAAATAGTAGAGATATCTGGACACCTTGCTCTGTTGTAGATGTTTCTATTTGGTTTTCTTTCTGATATTTAAATGTCCTCTCTGTCTTTATAGAGGTATTCAAATGAGATGTAAAATCTATACTGAGACTGCCATCTTTCCCTGTAGAAAGTGTGTTAGTACTAACCAACAAATGCCTGGCCTAGTGCTTGGCTTATAAAGACTTAATAAAATATTTATTGACTCCACAATGGAATCAATGTATAAATTCATTCATATACAAATAACTTTCTAAGTATTTGGTTACAAAACCACTTTCTCCTTTATGTTACTTGAATAGGAGACAGTGAGTCTCACCCTGTCATCAGTTTGATTTATTGTAGGATGACTATGCAGTTTGTCTTAAAAAAAATGCACTTGGGTGTGAACTAGAATACATGTAACAACTGTACTGGGGTAACAGGTGAAAATAAACAAACAAGGACATATGGTCCCCCTATTTATACTTAAGTATTTTTGCTTCACCTGTTCAAAGAAGATCACATATACTCCCCAAAAGCACAACAGTCACCTCTCCAAATGTGAAGGTTTCTTATCTCACAATTAAAATTCCTTAAAATACATTAATTAATTTGGAAGCACAGGGAACAATAAATTCCCAAGTGTGGTGATAAGATAGACTAGTAGGAATAAATTATATTATGTTTTAAGATTTACGTTTAATTTCAAATTTTGTCAAATAGCACATGTGGAACAATACTATCTAAAAGAAATATATCAAAATAAGAATAAGAAATAGGTCCTATGAATAATGTCTATTGACCTGTTCCCGAGACACACTTAGGCAAGGTAGAATAAGAAGACTGGCAAAGACCAACTATGTATGTAGAATATAACCGAAAAACTAATTGTGCTGCATCATCTATTTTACTGACAAGGAAATACCTAGTGGAAGTGTAGTACTAATGTCAGAAGTCAATCCATTAGAATAAATATTTTAGAAATCATCAATCCAAGCAAAAATGTACAGTCCCAAAGTATCAATGTGGTGCCTGGACTGTCTACCATCTCATATGAACATTTATGTTCATAAGTAAATGTTCATAACATAAATAACATTTATGTTATTTTAACGTGTTTCTGTGCTTTTTAGCTCATAAAATAGCTGCTATTATATGTTTAATTTTATCTCTAAGAAAATATTTAATACTTAGTAATAATGAATTTCTTTACCAAAAACTCAATGAAGAATATTTCTAAAAATACAAATTTTAAAAATCAGCTTTCAGCAACTATAATTTAAATTCACCTGAATAATTTAATAGTGAAAATCCTACCTATATTAAATACTAAGATCCGAAGAGTTAATTTGTAGCAAGAACCTTATAGAAAAAACATTTATTCTTAAATTTATAGTCTTAAACAAATGAAAATAATGAACATGTACAGTATTTTCTATTCTATATTTATTTTTTCTTGTAGTTAAAATATACACAAATACTAAAACAGTAGGCATTGCTCCTTATTTTAAAGTTTTATCTTGGATTATGTAGATACTGTTTCATGATATTATTTTTAAATTTAGACCACCGATGTATCCTTCCAGGGCATATTTTATGGACAATAACTTGACTATATTATTTTTCTTATACAGAAAGAAAAATAATATGCCTTACTGGTATAATTATGTCAATATTATCATGATAACAAATAATTTGGAAAAAATATATGTATCTCTCTTTATATATATATATAGAGAGAGAGAGAGATTCCAGGACTCTGTAACTTTCTCTTTTTGTTTTTTCTTTTGACAAATGGAGGCATATTCAATCTCACTTTCTTCTTCAAGAAACTATGCTGTACAGTATGCTTCAATACCTTAGCTTTGCTCTTTGAAGCATCTTTCACGTTAGTAGGCACAAATCAGTGTTTTGCATTTCATTTATCCCTACTGGCATAGTGAAGTGCTCCCAAATGGGCTCCTCAGTCTTAATCAGAATGTTTTGGAGCTCAGCCAGAATCACCAACATGAAGCCCTTTGGCCATAAGGGGCTGTGATGACCACTCATCTTCCTTTTCACTCAGGACTGTGAAATGGATAGGTTGTCCAAAAACAGAGTTTGCCATCATATCTGCATCATTTTAAAGTGATATATATCTATTGCTATAATGTGTGTGTATGTGGCAGGGGACTTCTCCTACTCAGTGTATGACCTTTTAATTATTGCAGAAAAATATTTGACAGATACACTCCCAATTGTTGGCCAGGTGGCTTAATTATACTAAATTAGCTTTATTCTTAGATTCTGTTTATTCATGACATTTGAATATTGTGGTGGAAGAACCCTTCCTGTAATCAAAAACATATTTTACTTTGTTCTGTGAAGCCTACAAGGGACAGAGGAAGCAGTAGAATTCTCCTTTTACAGTGTAGGAATTCACAACAAAATTTAGGTTAGCTCATCCAAGTACAATGAGATCTTTGAAATAACAAGAAATTTCCTATTGTCTATGAATAACATCTGATAATAAAAAGCCAAAATCAACAATGACAGTAGACTTATTCTCTACCATACCTATCAACACAAATACACAAACTCAGACATGCACACACATGCACACACAGTCTCATATACTGTCATATACTCTGGCATAATTATGTCAATACTATCAGGATAACAAATAATATGTTATTAATTATATATATAATTATATATAACAATTTATATATATATCTAAATCATTCATATATATATATATATATATATATATATATATATATATAAAATATACAGAAAAAGAGATATTCCAGGACTCTGTAATTTTCTCCTTTTGTACCGTTTGGCTTACAAAAACTTAATAAAATATTTATTGAATCCACAACATAATTGATGTATACATTAATTCATATACAAATAATTGTCTAATAATTAAAAGCAAACTGTCTCCTAACAGCACATCTCTGTTAGTTATATACTGCTGTTTTCAAAAGTTCCACAGAACTTAGAGCTGTAAAACAAACATTTACTTTCTCATAGTTTCTTTGGATCAGGAATCTGGAAATGTATGGATCTTCTTCCTTGGGATTTCTCACATGCTTAAATTGAGGTGGTGGCTGCACGATAGTGACTCCAAAGCTTATCTGGGAAAGGATTCATTTCCAAGCTCAAATGGTCATTGGCAGTATTTAATTTATTACTGGCTGTTGGACTGAGGTCCTCAGTTCTTAGCTGGCTCTTGGATAAAGGCTGACCAAAATTCCTTGCCAGGCAGTTTTCTCCAACATGACAGCTTGTATCAAGTCATGAAGGAAAACGAGTTTGCTAGCAATATGAGATGATACGCCTTTGTAACCTAATCACAGAAGTGATATTGCATCAACCTTTCCATGTTCTATGGTTAAAGAAATCCGCTAGGTTCAGCCCAACCTCAAAGGGTGGGGAGTTACACAACGGTGTGACTATCTGGAGGTAGAGATCATAGGGGTGGTTTTATTTTTAATTTTTAAGGCAATAGAGTTTTATTAGACCCTCTTTTGGAATTAAAAGGTAAAATATTAGCCTCCCACATTTTTGAGCATTAAAATTTAGACCACTATCTCAGCCTGAGTAGTGTCATTACTTAGATACAGTGAATACAGAAACCCCAAGGGGCTGAAACTCATAAGACCATTATGAGTTTCACTAATAGGTTTCCACTACTAGGCTGTGTGACCTTGAACAAATTGTTCTGTATATGACTCAATTTCCTCATAAAGAAAGAAAGAAAGAAAGAAAGAATTGGCCTTGACCTTCCCCAGGTACTAGTATGTGGAGATAGAACATGCACCCAGAAAGAAAGAAAAGAAAGAAGAAAGAAAGAAAGAAAAGAAAAGAAGAAAAGAAAAGAAAAAAGAAAGAATTGGCCTGGACCTTCCCCAGGTACTAGTATGTGGAGATAGAATGCACCCAGAAAGATTGTGAAACATGAGAGAGTGATATGGCCCACTGCTGTGACTCAGGTAAAGGGGGAGATAGCAAGAATAGAATAGGAAGCCGGCTATAAAAATGGTAGAACCGAACATGGACTGATTTCTTTTTTTTCCTTTTTTTTTTTTTTTTTAAGGTAAGCTTCCCAGTGACAACACCATGGCCCAGGAAAAAATATTCAGTAAGAACCAGGGACCTTTCAAAAAGATGCCAAGACAATTCCACAGGGAAACAGCAATCTTTTCAGTAATCAGCAGTGGAACAAATAGATATACACAAGGAAAAGAATGAAGTTGGACTCCTTCTTTACAAAATATACACAAATTAACTCAAAATGGATCAAAGACCATGGTGAGAACCAAAACTATAAAAATTCATAGAAGAAAACATAGGAATTAATCTTCCTGACATTGGATTAGGCAATGGTTTCCTAGACAGGGCACAAAAACCACAAGTGACAAGAAAAAATAATAGGTATCTTGGCCATCAATAAAATTAAAAAGTTTTATACTTCAAAGGACACCCTCAAGGAAGTAAAGACAACCCACAAAAGGGTGAAAATGTTTACAAATCATGTATCTTAGAAAAGCATCTAGAATATACAAATGGTCCATACAACTCAATAATAAAAGGACAATTTATCCCCAGTAATCTAGTGGTTAAGAAAATAGAAAACTTGAAATAAAATACAAGCCAATTAAAAATGGGCAAGCAATTTGAACAGACATTTGCCCAAAGAAGATTTATATATGTACAGAGTTATAAATATAGAGAGATCTTTATATATATATAAACCATTAGACACATGAAAAGATGGTCAACATCAGTAGCGATCAGTGTCGTGAAAATATAAACCACAATGAGATACCACTTCATATCCACTAAGATGTCATGATCGAAAAGACAGAAAATAGCAAGCATTGATGAGGATGTAGAGAAATTGAAACCCTCATACACTGCTAGTGGGGATGTTAAATGACACAGTTGCTGTAGAAAAAGTTGCTGTTGATGTAGACAAATTGAAACCCTCATCTACTGCCAGTGGGAATGTAAAATGGCATAGTTGCTGTGGAAAAGAGCCTGGCAGTTCCCCAAAAAGTTAAACACAGAGTTGCTATATGACCTAGCAATTTCACGCCTATGTATTAAGTTGGTGCAAAAGTAATTGTGGTTTCTACCATTAAAAATAATGGCAAAACCACAATTGCTTTTGCACCAACTAATATATTCCCCAAAGAAATGAAAAAATACGTTCACACAAAGCTTGTACAAATTCATAGCATCATTATTCATAATAGCCAGAAAGTAGAAACACCCCAAATGTTAATCAACTGATGAATGGATTAAAAAATGGGGTGTATCCATCCATACAATGAAATATTGCTCAGCAATAAAAATGAATGAAGAACCATGCTTAACTTGGATGACCCTATAAAACATTATGCTTAGTGAAAGAAGCCAGTCACAAAAGACTGTGTTGTATTATTTCATATATATGAAAAGTCCAGAAGAGGTCAATCTTATATAGAAAGTAGGTTCATGATTGCCTACAACTAGGGGAGTTGGGGATGGGGGAAGTAGGGGAATGATAACTAAAGAGTCCGAAGTTTCTTTTGGGATGATGGCACTGATCTAAAATTGATTATAATTCTATGAATTGATTGTGGTTCTATGAATTTACTGAAAATCATAGAATTGAACACTAGAAATGAGTTAAGTATACAGTATGTTAATTATATCTCAATAATAGGGGAGGTTTTAGAGATCTGTTTTTCACACTGATTAAAGGGAAGTACTTGCTAAGAGCTGGACAAGTCAGTTCTGTAATCATTGGCTCATTACCCATTTTGACTAACTGAATTTTCAGAAGCAGATACTGAGATGGAGTATAGGAAGTAAAATGTTCATTAAAGGGATCCATCAGACTGGAGCTAAAGATCTGTGACTATGGAATATAAAATTAAATTTTGATTGTATTCTATTATATCCAGTCCTTTCATATGGAGTAAGACTTTTGATGTGGTCACCTGAAGTGCGTAGATATCTAATAGTGAAATACAAGTGTGTTTTGTTTCTTAAATTTCTGACAAAAGGTTCAGCTTCAACATAAAATTTCCAGAACCAATTGAAATTAAATATAGGTAAAGAAATAGCTGTTTTCCTTCACTTCTTCATAAGTATCTTCATTAGTTCATCATCAGTATCTCTCCCCTTGTCTAATTGGAATATTATTTTTAATTTTAATAGTCTTTTATGAAACTCAGTATTGTTGTCTAAGATATAGGAGTTATAATCCTGGCGCATGCTAGTATTATGAGAAAAAATAAATGAAACAATATATGCAGAATGTCTGGGTCAGAGCAGGTGCTCTTATTAATACAGGAAGGTTAGAGACAGATACCTCAGCGATTTGTTGAGGTTCAATGCCAGTTTAGGGATAATCTGAAAAACACTTTTTAGTCTGTTTCAGTATACAGAGGCAGGAAAACAGTCACATACAGAATATACTTGGAAAAATTGCCAAGTCTCTGAGTTAGGTAGAGAAAGAACTTCCTAGATTGTTTTTAATGCTACAATGCAGGAAGCAGACTAGCTTATAAACATATTATTGAATAAAGAAAATATATCTCCTTTAGATACAAAAAATCTTTTATTCTTTTAAGATCCAATAATAACATAGGCTTCAGTAATGTAAACTGTTTTATATTTTGAAATATCTAAGCTACGTTTCTCTATAATCATATCTTTATTACATTTTGTCTGAAACTGCATGCCAAATTCTTTAAACTTAAAGCAGCATGTGAAATACAGCATTTGCCTAGTACTATTTTTTTTTCTCCAGAGATAAGTATAAAATGATATGTGATGGTCTATTTTATGCTTATTCTATTATAAAAAGCACTAAAATAAGAAAGTGGAAAACAAGAAAGCAGTATCTGATCACTTTGCCCTGGCATGCCCACCACCTTATGGTATTAATAAAACTGAAAATCCCCAAAAGTTGTACCGGTTTTTGTTTTTACGTTTACCTTAAAAAAACTATGAAACTGAACTCTACTTCTAACATAGTAGTCCTAAATATGAGGGAAATTTTTTAATATGTCAAATTGTCCTACTGATATTTATACTTAGAAAATATGCAATGTAGAATAAAGAGAATTAATGCTATTCTTTGCTCTTCACTGCCTTCTGCCTAAGTGTATACCATTACGAGACATTTTAACACAATTATTCACAATGAAATGTGATGATTACCATTCGAAATTATAACCAAATTGACACCATTAAAATTAACCAAATGAGCCTGCTACCTGTCCATCTGTTGGTAAAAGTAAAGGGAATTGACAACTACTACACACTGTGCTTGACACTGCAGGGGAAGCAAAGATGAGGTTTTATAACTTCACCTCACCTCACCTCATCCATTCATGAAGACTAGAGAAGAATTTAATACTGGAATATTATACAGCATAAGATAATTGCCATTGAAGAAGTTTATAAAAATGACACTTGGAATTCCAAAAGAGCAAAATAATCCATTGTAAGAATAAGAAAGTTATTATGGAGAGGATAGGATTTAGACTGGACTTGGAATGAGTGGGGAGAGTTTCAGTTTCTGGGGAAAAGATGATAGGCAGTTTAACAGAAAAGGAGTAAGCAAAAGCATGGAGTGCGTGTTGTGATTTGCTTAGGAACTAGCATGCATCTTATAGAGCAGAACCATAGGAAACAAGACCAGATATGGGTGTGGGAAGGCAAGATAATTGGTTTCAAGTATCTTTCTCAAAGTAGTGGGAAATCAGAATAAATAATTCAAACTTAATTCACAAAAACAAGAGAGGCTTTTAAAGTTTTGTTAATGGGGGAATGATGATTGTGGTAACCAGCCTCCGAGATAGCCCACAATGATTCTAGCTTACTGGTATACATACAATTTTATGGTACCCTCCCCAACCTCATAGTGTACTACAATTTTGTCTTTGTAACTAACTGAATATGGCAGAAGTGATATATACCCCTTCCAAGATTAGATTATAAAACATACTATGATTTCAATCTTGCTCTCTCTCTTTCATTTTTTTGTCTCCCTCGCTCATCCCTCACACTTGGGAAGCCATGTCATAAACCCTATGGAGAGGCACACATGATAAAGAACAGAAGCCTCCTGCCAACAGCCATGCAGCTAAGATTGAAAGCACATCTTCTAGCTGCAATCAAGTCTCAGACACTATAGCCCACTTAACACCTTGATTGCAACCACATGAGAGACCCTGAACTATAACTGCCCTGCAAAATTTCTCCCAGATTGCTGACTCTCAGAAACTATGTGAATAATAAATGTTTGTTGTTTTTAGGGTGACAAATTTGAACATTATTTGTTATGCAACAATAAATAACTACCACAAAGATGGATGGATTTAACACTATTAAGTTATTCATGTGGCAGCAGAATTCTGGGTAGATTAAGAGAGAAAGCCACAATAAATGAGAAGACCAATTTTAGTAATGTACTATGTACTTTTTATACATTTCCTCATTTAGTGACCCAGGTTATGTTTTAAGAGATATGCTATTTCTATTTTATTTTATTTTGTACTATTACATTTTTTTAACTTTTATTTTGGGTTCAGGGGTACATGTGCAGGTTTGTTACCTGGGTAAACTACATGTCATGAGGGTTTGATGTAGAGATTATTTCATCACCCAGGGAATAAGCATAGTACCTGATACGTAGTTTTTCAGTCCTCACCCTCCTCCCATCCTCCACCTTCAAGTAGTCACTGGTGTCTTTTGTTTCTTCTTTGTGTTCATATGTACTCAGTGTTTAGTTGCCACTTATAAGGGAGGATATGTGATGATTAGTTTTCTGTTCCTGTGTCAGTTTGCTTTGAATAGTGGCCTCCAGCTCCATCCATGTTGCTGCAGAGAACATGA
The DNA here is from genome assembly GCF_028858775.2 of Pan troglodytes. NCBI lineage: Eukaryota > Metazoa > Chordata > Mammalia > Primates > Hominidae > Pan > Pan troglodytes. Next base: position 68,836,426 of record NC_072406.2, read on the forward strand.
TCTCATCCCATTACTGGGTATATACCCAAAGGATTATAAAACATGCTGCTATAAAGACACATGCACACGTATGTTTATTGCAGCACTATTCACAATAGCAAAGACTTGGAACCAACCCAAATGTCCAACAATGATAGACTGGATTAAGAAAATGTGGCACATATACACCATGGAATACTATGCAGCCATAAAACCTGATGAGTTCATGTCCTTTGTAGGGACATGGATGAAGCTGGAAACCATCATTCTCAGCAAACTATCGCAAGGACAAAAAACCAAACACCACATGTTCTCACTCATAGGTGGGAGTTGAACAATGAGAACACATGGACACAGGAAGGGGAACATCACACACTGGGTCCTGTTGTGGGGTGGGGGGAGGGGGGAGGGATAGCATTAGGAGATATACCTAATGTTAAATGATGAGTTATTGGGTGCGGCACACCAACATGGCACATGTATACATATGTAACTAACCTGCACGTTGTGCACGTGTACCCTAAAATTTAAAGTATAATAAAAAAAGTACATGATCTCATTCTTTTTTATGGCTGTGTAGTATTACATGGTGTATATGTACCACATTTTCTTTATCCAGTCTACCATTGATGGGCATTTAAGTTGATTCCATATCTTTCCTATTGTGAATACAACTGCAATAAACATACACATGCATGTGTCTTTAAAGTAGAATGATTTATATTCCTTGGGGTATATTCTTCATAATGGGATTGTTGGCTCGAAAGGTAATCCTGTTTTAAGTTCTGTGAGAAATTGCCAAACTGTTTTCCACAATGGCTGAATTAATTTACATTCCCACAAGCAGTGTATATGCGTGCATTCCCTTTTCTCTGCAACCTCGCCAGCATCTGTTATTTTTTTAGTTTTTATTAATAGCCATTCTGACTGATGTGAGGTGGTATCTCATCATGGTTTTGATTTGCATTTTTCTAATGATTAGTGATAGTGAGAATTTTTCATATGCTTGTTGACCACGTGTATGTCTTCTTTTGAAAACTGATTATGGGATTTCTGGGTTGAATGGTAATTCTGTTTTAAATTCCTTGAGAAATTGCCACACTGCTTTCCACAATGGCTGAACTAATTTACATTCTCAGAATGTCCTATTTCCAGAATGGTATTTCCTAGGTTATCTTCCAGGGATTTTATAGTTTTAGGTTTTATATACCTCTTGCATTGATTTTGGTATATAGTGAAAGGATGGGGTTCCATTTCAATTTTCTGCATATGGCTAGCCAGTTATCCCAGAATCATTTATTGAATAGGGAGTACTTTCCCCATTGCTTGTTTTGTCCACATTGTCAAAGATCAGGATTGTTGTAGGTGTATGACATCATTTCTGGGCTCTCTATTCTGTTCCATTGGTCTATATATCTGCTTTTGTACCACTACCATGCTGTTTTGGTTACTATAGCTTTATAGTACAGTTTGAAGTCAGGTAATGTGATGCTTCCAGTGTTGTTCTTTTTCCTTAGGGTTGCCTTTGCTATTTGGGTTCATTTTTGGTTTCATATAAATTTTAAAATGGACTTTTCTAGTTATGTGAATAATGCTATTGTTAGTTTAATAGGAATCACATTAAATCTGTAAATTGCTTTAGTAAGTATGGCCATTTTAACAATATTGATTCTTTCTATCCATGATCATACGATGTTTTTGTATTTGTTTGTGTCATCTCTGACCTCTTTGAGTAATGTTCTTTAATTCTCATTGTAGAGCTATTTCACCTCCCTTGTTAGCTATATTGATAGGTATTTTATTCTTTTTGTGGCTATTGTTATTGGGATTACATTACTGATTGGCTCTCAGCTTGATGTTGTTATACAGGAATGCTACTGATTTTTGTACATTGATATCGTACTCTGAAACTTTGGTGAAGTTTTCTATCAGATCAGGGATGTTTTGGGCAGACACTATGAAGTTTTCTAAGTATAGAATCATATTTTCTGCAGGACTGCATGTTCTAACTCTGGGGAGGTGATATTGGTCCCCTGGCTTTGTTCTCTAGCCCCTCATGGTTGGGAACCTTTCTAACTCTGTGGAGCTGGTATTGGTCTCCAAGCTTGGTTCTCTGACCCCTCAAGGTTGGGAACCTGCTGTGCTGGCAGGATCTAGGTGTTCCAAGACTGTTGGCCACAGCACTACAATGGGTTGTAAAAGCCAAAACACTTCACTGGGCAGTGGCATTGAGATCCATGTTTGTTTGCTTACATCAACAACAGTGGCAGCGTGGTGGGGTGTACACTCATCGGCTAGGGTAGGGCACTGGTGGGCCAGGGGCTGCCAGCCTCTTTGTGGGCATTGACAGGAGCAGTGACAGTGCTGGAGGGGGGAGGGGGCTGGGGCCACTGGGGTTCATGTGCACATTTGCACCTGCAGCTTTATTTTATATTTCTATCTTATAAAAACTTAAATCACTAAGCCACTTGCCCAAGGTCACATAGCTACTAATTAATGAGTCAAAATTTAAAACTTTACCTGTTTATATAAATAAAAGTTGGTTGAATGAATGAATAACTACACAGGTAGACATTTTATGAGTTGTTTAATTTCCTTGTAATACTTTCTCTTGCCTTAAAAAAAATTTGGAAAAATTCCAAATTAATCTTAAGAACTTTCTTGTTTTTGGACTTTTCCCATAAATAAAATCAAAGAAAAGTTCCCACAGAAATATATAATTTTTCATGCTTCACTGGTATAGATATAGTTAAAAATTTCATAGTACAAGCATTTGTAAACTCTATGTTTAAACTACCCTGTCTGGACTATTATGTATGAGTGATTTCTGGGAAGTGCTTGCTTCTGACCTCTTGAGGTTTCAAGCAATAATACCTATTAAAAAACAAGGTTTAAACTCCGGAACTTGGATTCACTTCAATATAGTTAAAATATCTTATCCATGAGATCCAAGCAAGGGTGGAATAATCACTCGAATGGAGGAAAAGAAAAAAGAGAAAAAAGCAACAGCAGCAAACAACGGTAACATCAATAAAACTCAATATATAGCATAAACATGCAGCTAAAAAATACTAAGACAAACCATAATGCTTTAGTGTAATACAACAACCGATTTTTTTAAAGGCGTATTTTAAGAGGCAATATAGCTTCATGATTCAGAGCACAGATGCCGTAACAAACCTGCCCCTTGTGGACACATGACCTTGGGCAGTTACTTATCCTACATGCAACATATTGAAATGGGGGTGATAATTATTCTTAATGCATAGTGTTGTTAAGAAAATTAAATGTCAAAATATGCATAGTGTTTTAAAGAGTGGCTAGCATAAACTATTAAAAACATATTTATCATCACTAGTATTATTTTGTTTAACTTCAAAGTCACCAGATCCTAATAGGAATGTAAAAAATATGCAGAATTGTAGCACGAAGGGGAGAAGGGAGGTAGCATTTTTCAGGGGAGCTCTGTTGGTTTTACCTCAAGGAACATAAGTGCAAATGATGCTTGAGGGACATACAAATTTGTATGATAATAAATTGCCTCCAAAGAAGAAAATAGCAAGTCTACCAGTTAGATTTTATAAATGCCCATCAATGATAATCAGTATATCAGTATAACTCCAAGAAACAAGATGAGAGCAATTGTCCCTTAAATTTCACACTGTAGGTACCTTACTTGGTTTACCCTACTTCTGGCCTTTTGATATAAAGATGCAAAGAAAACACATAGTGGATCTCTGGGGATTCCCAACTGTTAAAACATCCTCCTGTTCTCTAAAGGAGCTGTGAAAACAAATCCTTGTGAATAATTTCATGCTGTGGTGTTTTCTGTATATTTTAAGGTTTATTTCAGGAATTTGTGGAAATTGAAAAAATGACAGTTGGTACATGCTGCTTGCATTATATTTTAAGAAATCTTCCCTGCTTTTGCTATATTTGCTAGACACAGTGGTTCTAAATACAACTGCCTGGACAAAGTGTTGAACTGCAGAGGTAACACACATGAGAATAATACTCCTCTCTAGACAGACTTCTCCCATTTGCCTATATTTTTTCATTAGTGATTTCCTTCAAATTATTACTGATCAGTAATCTTGACTGGGAGGTATATATTTATCTTTATAAAATGTCATAAATTATTGGAGAGGAAATTCTATTTTATTGATACAAATAGTATTTTGTTCCATAGTTAAAACCAAATATATTGTGCTATTTCAACATTTTTATTAGGAAATCACCTTTTGAAGAACTGTTCAATCTAAAGGGACATAAAAAACTCAATGTTGCTTCACATGATAACTGTAAAACCAAAGAGCAGGTAAAAGAGTTAGGCAAACCTTGAAGAAATATAAGGAGACACTTTCTAAAATTGGAGTTGTTAAGGAGTAAGAGTAAAATTAGCTACCTTTTGCCAAACACATGCAATGCACCAAATACTGTGTTAAGAGCTTTGTTATCTTATTCCAACAGTTCAGAAACCTACATCATATGTATTAATAGTATTTTTCTCTTACAAATGGAAAAAAGTTAAGGCTTAAAGTAAATTATGTTTCTCCAAAGCCTTATTCTTTACATACTATATGCAGGATGCTACCAAAGCCACTGGGACAACGCAAAACTTTATCTCTTAGAGCTTAGATATAATGTATTAGACATATGGGTGTGAGAGGTGGGGAGGTCACTGACAACTGAAAAGAAAATTGATGACAAGAAAGTGGAGCTTTGTAAGATCAGTATGAAGAAATAATGGAAAGAAATAAATCTTGGGCTGAAGCTGGGCATTCCCAAGGCAGATGAATGATGAAGAAGGAATTTAAAAATTAAAAAAAGAACATCTATTATATTTTGATTTCTACAACAAAACTGTTAATAGCAAGCATTGATTCAAAGACTGTGCACATGGCACCACACTGAGTATTTTGCATGCATTATTTCAGAAACATCGTACCCTGTTGGTAGGTACTATTATTATTCTCACTTTGCCAGTGAAAAAACTAAGGTTTTTTATACAAGCTACACATCCAGTCTATACAGTTATTAAGTGATGAATTCTAGGTCAAAGCCAGGTCTATTCATTTACAGAGCTTATCTATGCAGTCAATTATCCAGCTATATTCTGTTATTTTATATTCTTGCATTATTTTGATTCTCACAAAAACCTTACGAGATACACATTGATGAATGCAAAACCTAAGACTCAGAAAGGTTAAGGAACAACCCTAGGTCACATGCCTAGTATTCGAACCCAAATTTGATTATATTGATGGTCAAAGGTAAATGAAACATGCACTAAAAATTAAGTACTTTTAAAGCAAACAATTTCCTAAAGAAAAGTGCCTAATCTTTGTTCTTTGGTGAAAGAATATTGTCAGTTTTAAATCACATAAAATACTTTTTTGGGATGCTTCCAATACTGAACAGTTGTTTGTTTCTCACTAAGATCATTTGATATTTATCATCTGAGAACTTATTGATGAGTTCAATGAGAACATCATTTATGAAATGAGATAGTGAACATTTAGTTGTTTTTATTCCAAAAGAAAAAAAACAATAATTAAAAGACTTACACAGCAAATTATAGTGTGTTTCTCAAATTGATTTCATATTAATTATATTAATGATTTCCATCTGAGAGCCTGCCACAGACTATCAACTCTGCATGGGCTTATCCTACTTATTTCATATTGATTGTTGTAATAAATATATTATTCCATTGCAAGAGCTAGCATAGTGCTAATCAGAATGTCACCGTGAATAAAAATAGGAAATGAAGAGATTATACTTGAGCAAAATGACATGATTCATCTGATATCATAAGAACCAATGAATAGTAGTAGAAGACAGATAACACCCTTTGTTACTGTTGTTGGCAAGGATTTTTCTTGTGTTCATCAAACGGATTTTTTTTTCTTTTCTTTTTTTGGAACATGGAAGAATCGGAGAATTTTGTGCAGCACACTCTGCTGCGGCTGACAAATGGATCGAGAGTTAGCTTCCTATACCAGGATGATAATTGGCTTAGAACTTCTCTATTAATAGCAGTAAGTCTGGCCAGAGATTGATGCAGACACTTCACCCAACATTTCCTTTACTTCTGTTTTTCTTATAGGTGTAGGGCTTTTTTCTTTTCCTTGTTTTTGTGGTTAAATTAAAATATCAAGTTGTATATTTCAAAATGAGGATATATTATATATAACTTTAAAGTTCTTTTAAACAATTTTAAAAAAGGTTTAAAACAAATTAAGAGAAAGGGATTTTCTTTATAAATTAATATTACCATATCCCAAATGTATTTGAGAAATGGCAGTGCATGCAAGTTGTCATTTTCCATCCTACGACTGTGGCAGACATGTAATGGATTTTTGTACTCATTTTCTTTTGAGGCTGGGCAAGGTAGTCACTCCCAAATTACTAACACTGGCTTGGTAAATGGATCTCATTTACCATCCCTGTTCAAAGCGGTGCTGCTGTATTCCAAACACATACTTGTCCTGACATAATTACATAGCAAAATTTTGGGTTGTGAAATCTTAAGGTGAAAAACAGATTACCAGTGAAATTTGAAAATAATATAGAATCATTAACTTTTTTTTTTTTTTTTGACTGAGTCTCACTCTGTAGCCCAGATTGGAGTGCAGTGGTGTGATCTCGGCTCACTGCAACCTCTGCCTCCTGGGTTCAAGAGAGAATTACTAAATTTTTATATCAACTCAGAAGGTTTTCTTTTCTACATGTCAAACTAAACAAGTCTTATGACCCTTCCTATTGCTGAAACATAGATTCAAAGACAAAAACAAGAAACCAAACAAAAAAGAGAAACCTAGGTAGCTGCAGCAAACATTTTGCATGGGTACTCCATATATTGTAGGCATTCAATGGCTTACTATCAACTATTTGTGCTGCTGAGGAATGAGAGTATATTTGAAAACAATATCTTCCAAAGAAGTCAATTATCAAATGCTTAATATTAAAAGTAAGAAAATGTATAAAATGTAAGGCTCTGTAATAACTACCTGAAGCAGAAATGGACTTACAGATACACAAGGCAACAAACTATACTGTAGTAGAGTAGTTGAGGAAAATCAAGTGTAGCAGCAACAAAAACAGGCACCAATATCAGAAATGCCAATGTAAAAAATAATTATTATTTATAAATAAAGAGGTAAAAATGTATATACTTCTCTTTTCAAGAGTAAATTTAGCCTTTTCAGCAACTATTATTATTTTTCCTTCCTTTATAACTTTCTGAGTTATAAAAGACCATGAAATGTCATGGCCTCTACCTGATTGTTACAATCAGATTCTGCAGTTCAGGCTGAGCAAGTACAAGTCAACAATTCCTCAAGAACAATGATTCTTTGAATACCGTTGTCTTACACAAATACCAGTAAAGGTAGAATTGGTATAAGAAGCTGGTGGGAACTAAATTAGATAGAGAAATATGAAATGAGAATGAGAGTCTTGAAACCTGAAATCTGAGCAAATACAAAAAAAAATGAGGTCTTTCTACAATTCTTAGTAATAGAAAGTCCTTTGATTTCTTTCTTGTCATTTTAATTTAGAAAATATAACACTTGCAGTTATTAGTACTGACTGAGGAAAAACACTAAAATGATTTGAAACCTGGCTTCTCTTAAAAGTTCTATGATTTTAGATGAATTATTCAAATTTTCTGATTTTTAATTTATTTATTTTTAGTTTGAGAAATAATAGTGCTTAACTCATAAGGTTGTTATAAGGGTTAAATGAGGTTAATATGGCACATGCTGAGCAAAATGTCTGGCATGTAATAAATGCTCAATAAATGTTAGCTGATACAGATGTTAATACTTCTGTGCACAACTTGCACTAGCTTCTCCTCATTCTGTCTGATCCTACATCCTCTCCCTCCTCATCCTCTTAGCTCTTGGAGTCCTGAATCTCTCCTGTAATTATAATACATTTTCAATCTCTTCTTCAGTCCTCGGTTTTCTCTGGTGACTCAGGCTCCCTTTGACATCTGTTTGTTTTGTGCCTTGTTCCATATTCAATCTCTCCTAGTTGCATACTGTTCCCAGATTGTCAACTACCCACATAGCTCCACTCCCTCCCTAGCAGGAAGCCTATGCCTTCTCTTTCCCCACCTGTGTGTGTATGGACATGGCCCTGATCCATGTCCATAGAACCTAGAACACAGATTATTTCATAGATAGAACCACCGTGACGACAGAGGAGGCTACTTATAGTATAACAACTTAGTTAAAAAAGAAAAAAATAATAATATACTGAACTATGTTATAATAGCAACTGCAGCAATAAAATTTAAACCTGAAAGTAGCGAATGTTAATTTATCTCTTGCTTGGATTTCATGACCATCTTGGGATGGCAGCGGGCTCTGCTTGATATTGTTCTAATCAAGGATTAGATTAGGGTGTCAGAGGGCCATGCTTTGTATTGTTCTAATCAAGGATCCAGGCTGATAAAGCATTCCTATTTGGAACTTTAATTGTTGCCATGTTTAGTAAAGGAGCTGCAGACCGGTGCTGTTCCTATTCAGCCAACTGGACCCCTTCCTTACACCTTTTACAAAAATCAACTCAAGATGGATCAAAGACTTAAACGTAAGTCCTAGGACCATAAAAATCCTAGAAGAAAACCTAGGCAATACCATTCAGGACATAGGCATGGTCAAAGACTTCATGTCTAAAACACCAAAAGCAATGGCAACAAAAGTCAGAATTGACAAATGGGATCTAATTAAACTAAAGAGCTTCTGCATAGCACAAGAAACTATTATCAGAGAGAACAGGCAACCTACAGAATGGGAGAAAAATTTTGCAATCTATCCATCTGACAAAGGGCTAATATCCAGAATCTACAAAGAACTTAAAGAAATTTACAAGCAATAATCAAACAACCCCATCAAAAAATGGGCAAAGGATATGAACAGACACTTCTCAAAAGCAGACATTTATGTAGCCAACTGACATGTGAAAAAATGTTCACCATCACTTGTCATTAGAGAAATGCAAATCCAAAACCACTGGTGTGAGATACCATCTCACACCAGTTAGAATGGCGATCATTATAAAGTTAGGAAAAAACAGATGCTGTTGTGGAAAAATAGGAACGCTTTTACACTGTTGGTGGGAGTGTAAATTAGTTTAACCATTGTGGTAGACAGTGTGGTGGTTCCTCAAGGATCTATAATTGGAAATACCATTTGACCCAGCAATCCCATTACTGGACATATACCCAAAGGATTATAAACCATTCTACTATAAACACACATGCACATGTATGTTTATTGTGGCACTATTCATAATAGCAAAGACTTGGAATCAACCCAGATTCCCATCAATGATAGACTAGATTAAGAAAATGTGGCACATACACACCATGGAATACTATGCAGCCATAAAAAAGGATGAGTTCATCTCCTTTGCAGGGACATGGATGAAGCTGGAAACCCTCATTCTCAGCAAACTATCACAAGATCATAAAACCAAACACCACATATTCTCACTCATAAGTGGGAGTTGAACAGTGGGAACACATGGACACAGGGAGGGGAACATCACACACTGAGTCCTGTCAGGAGGTGGGGTGTCAGGGGAGGAATAACATTAGGAGAAATACCTAATGTGGGTGACGGGTTAATGGGTGCAGCAAACCACCAGGGCACATGTATACCTGTGTAACAAAACTGCACGTTCTGCACATGTAACCCAGAACTTAAAGTGCATATATATATGAGTAAAGGAACAGTCCTCACATACAAGTAACACAAGACACTCCATCTTACATTTTATTAGTGAGAGCAAGTTGCAAGTCCATGCCTAACTCCAAGGAATCTCAGAAGTTCTATCCTACTATTTGTCTAGAATAATAGTAAACAGCACTAATGACTACAAAATTGCAAACCAATATAATAGACTATGACTCCTGAGAGCATAAAATGTATTTTATGAATCTTTACATTCACTTCCTCAAACAAAAACTTTGCCATAGTTGCTATACAATAAATTCTTTGGTAATGACTAAATAAATGATCTCATATATTGGATCATAAAAATGAATCCAAACTTTTATTATGCTAACAGATGCAATATATAATGTTAATAGCATTAATAGTTTTAGAAGAGCTTATTTACCCAGAATGTTTATGTACACATTCATTTTTGCTTTGTAAATTAAAACAAATTAAAATTATTGAAATCCAACCCTGAGGTTATTAAGTTTTTTTCTGAATTATTGTACCATACAAAATAATATAAAGCACTCTTGGGACTTTGCCAGAGTTTGCCATTGAGATCTTCCTCCAAAATTACTCTAGCTTTAAATTGCTTAACTTGCTATCGGAGAACATTCATATCGAAAGCTGTTAATCATGAGCACTATAGTAATATGAAGGCATTTAATGTTTTTTCCCCTCTGTGGGAGATTAGGTGTCATGTTATCACACCATAATCATTACTTTGAGTGCATATTTTAATTCTCTTCTCTCCACCAATACACAACTTCTTCAAGGCTTGTAACATAACCTCTACGTGCCTATTTCCATTTCTGGGGGAAGTTATTGTTATTGAATTTCTACTATGGCTTAATTCTAGTGGTTTTTAGACTCATACTTGACCTGATAGAATGAGTCATGAATGAACAGAAACATGTTGAAAGTGCCATATGTGAATGTTGCAAATAATTAAGACTCAGTATTAATGAAGGGGAATTACTATGCTGTGCTATCAAAAGAAGCTTCGTGATTTAGAAATCCTGAGTATTGCTAAGCTATTATAAGAAAATAAGAACTGCAATGAAAGAGAAAAACCAAAGTACTTTTTTAAAAATTGTGTTAGTAAAACAGTTTATAGAAAATAAAAAATGAACACTTTAAATGCAAACTTTCTATGATCATCTCTATGTTCTAACCCTTTATTTTGATGACTTAATAGTTTAACATGATATACCTGTCACTTAAACAAAATTTCATTCTCCCTTCTGAGTAATTAGGCTACAAACAAAGCAAACAAAGCCAGCTAAACCATGAAAAATTATTGCTATTCTCTCTCTTCACAAGACTCTTTTTAAGCATTTGGAGGTAAGAAAAAGCTTTGCACAGGAAAAACTGGAAAAGAAAATGTTTACTTTTTCCCTATTGGGTCCTCTTCTTCATTTATCTAATACTGGGTTCTTTCTTTTTCTTTACTCTATAAAGTCCTGCATTCTGCTCATCTGCCACCAAAAAAAGTCACGTTCCCCATTAAAATTTCCATGACCTTTTTTTTTCCTTTCTGTAGATTTTACTTCCCAAATTTGTCAAAAAGTTTAAAGATTGTTTGATGGCTGTTTTCAGTTGTTACTCTTTCCATACATTAATTTTATTAGGAAAATTTGCCATGTTAGTCTAAATATAAAACAGGATAAAGAAATCTTCAGTTGTGAATTTTTGTAATTCCCTGATTTCTAAGGATGAGGTTTCCTACTTGCAGGGTAAAACCCGGAAACTTTCATGATTATGAAGAATCTGGGAAGCAGAGAAAAAGGAACACTGAACAAGGCAGAAGCTACCTGGGTCTGTATAATAAAGAGCTAAGCCAGAGAGAAACGAGGTAAGACACAAGGAATTTTGGAGAAGCTTATAGTAAAGCAGTTGCTCTGAAATATTGAGAGAGAGAGAGAGAGAAACAGAGAGAGAGAAAAAGGAGAGAAGGTATCAGAAATCAAAGAGGGGACAACACTACAGATCCTTAAGGCATTAAAAGGTAATAATGAAACAACTGTGAACAACTTATGGCAACAATTTTTCCATGGCATTTCTGTGGATACATATGTAAATATGTATATACATACATATTTATGTACATTAAATATGTATATACATATCTAGCTGTACTGTATTTTTAGCTGTACTAGAAAGCTACACATATTTTTTCTTAAGTGGTTGTACCTTTTTATGCTTCTATCAGCTGCATGTGAAAGGTCTACTTGCCACACATCATTGCCAAAAACTTAGTGTTGTCAATCTCTCTGATTTTACCCTTTCTGATGAATGTGTCCAGATATAGCATGGTGACTTTAATTTGTGCTTCTCTTATTTTAATAACATTGAGAGCCTCTTCATACATTTATTGGTAATTTGGATATCCTCTTCTGGTCTCTTGCTCATTGTCTGTTAGAGTTATTGTCTTTTCCTTCTTGATTTGTAGAAGTCTTTTTTTTATTGTTCATGATACAAGTCCTTTGCTAATTATATTCAGTATTTTAAATATTTTCTAATTCTGTAAATTGCCTTTATACTCTCCAAATTGTGTCTTTTGATGAAAAGGAGTTTCTAATTTTAGTATAGTTTATTTTATCAATGATTTTATTTATAGTTACTATTTTTTATATCCTGTTTAGGAAAGTTACGCCTATCCTAAAGTCATGAAAGCCGTACAGTTCTTTTTTTACAGCTAAAAAACATGTTTAATTGATTTTTGTTTATCATTATGAGAAAAGGGCTGATGTTGATATTTTGTTTCATCTTGACAATATTATTCTTTTTTGACTGCTCTGCATGGCCACTATCATGACAAATTGTGTCCACATAGGTATAAGATTGTTTCTGGACTCTCTAATCTCTGCCACTGGTCTATGTTTCTATCCTTGCACAATTGTCATAGCACTTTTTAAAATCATATGTTTATAATGAAGCTTTGTGTTTTGGTAGTTTAAGTGCTATAACTTTTTTCTCTTCAAAACTATCTTGATTATTATTTCTGTATTTTTATATAAATTTAAGAATTAGCATTTCAGTTTCTCTGAAAAAAAAAAAGAGATTTTTCTTGGAACTGCATTTAGCTTATAAATCGTGTTTGGGGAAGCAAATCTTTTTGATGATATAAACCTTAAAATCCATAAATGTTACATATTTTCCCTATTTATTTAGATTTCTCTAATTTCAAATAATTCATCATAATAGTGGCCTGACATCTCTTTTGGTAAAGTCATTCCAGACAGTTAATAAGGAATTAGTACAACTTGCTAGAAGAGCTAAATTGTTGCTGAGGCATAAAGTATGAATAAGAGCCAGCTTGACTAGACGGCATTGGAGGGGTGATCTGTGGGTGATATTCAAGCAGCTGATAGGGCTTGAATACAAGAGAGACTGTGGAAAATTGGGAAACACAACACAAAGTTTCATTATAAATGTGTGGTTTTAAAAAGTGCTATGATAATTGTGCAAGGATAGAAACATAGTCCAGTGACACAGACTAGAGAGTTCAGAAACAATCTCATACATATGTGGACACAATTTTTCATGATAGTGGCCCTGCAGAGCAGTCAAAAAATAATTGGGAAACTGGGAGGGCTTTAGTATGACTGAAAAAAGTAGTTTAATATGACTGATTATACTAATATATATTATTTGGATACAACTGTTTGAATGTTTACTATTATTGCTTGACATGAAAAGCATTGTACTAGAAAACATAATAACAATCCTTATTTTTCTCAACATAACAAGTTATTCAGTGAGAAACTGTTGTTGCTAAGTGATAGATTTAGGCAATTTCTTCCCATAAAACTCCTGAATGTACCGTCGTATTACTGGTTTGATAAGTTAAATAGTAACTTCATGAGCCCTATATACTTAATGTATTTCCCCAGTTTGTCTTACTAAGAGATAGACAGTGAGACTTTGGGTCTCACTATAAGAGGCTCTCTAACTTAATACCATATAATGTGTAAATACCATATGATACAGAATTTGCAAATAAATTTAAAAATATATAGAACACATTAAGAGATTTCAAGTTAATTGATTTATTATATTAATTGTAATAGTGAGAGAAATGTTAAACCCTTGTTCTGAAGCAGATGTGCCTTATGTTACACGACTGCTCATTTCTTCATTATTTTGAAAAACAGGCAATAATACATGTCTGTGAAATAAGAGCAACTGATAAATAAATGAATGTAGGGGCAAGGGGACAAGAACAAAGTTCTAAAGGAATAAATATTTTGGAAATGTAGTGTAAAATCCTTGCCGTTTTCTTCAGTGTGAACACAGAGCTGCAGGAATCAAAATCACATAAATCATTAGGAGGCATACAAAGTGTTGGTGATAAAATATACAAACATGGGGAAAGCAAGTTTGAGGTATTTTAGATTGGAAATATTTTAGAAGAAAGACTATAAAAGATGCAAATAATTTGCCATATATATTCAGAATGAAACTTAAAATGTCTTAGTAGAATGATATTTATGGAATGTGGACTGCTGTTAAAACAAAGTCCACTTACCATTATTTTTTATCAGCATTTGGTATTGTGATATAAGGGTTCTATCACAGGGTAATAGTATCTTGAATTCATACAAGTCAACATTCATTGAAAGCCATTAAGGTTGTTTTAAGATTTTGTGAATTGCTGGAGCAACTGACATTCTGTTCTCATCAAATACTTGAAGCAGGTGGCAGTATGGTTTGATAAAATTACATAAACTTGGGGTAAGGAGACCAGGGTTCCAACACCAGCTCTGATTCATATTAGTTGTTTGGCGTTAGGCAAACTACACGGATTCTCCTAGTTTTCTTGAGAAACGAGAAAGTTCCTTTTAAACCTATGAGTGTATAATTTTTAAAACCTGATTGCAAAATGTATCTATTTGTTCATGTAATGTAAGTACAGTTAGCAGGCTAAGGAATTAGTTATAGTCTAGAGCTACTCTCTTTACAAACATGTAGAGGCCATTCTTTGCGGAGAGTTATTTCAAAGGACAAAACTATGAGAAAACCACACATTTGGAGCAGCAAGCTGCCTTGCTGAGAATGATTTAACTGTCACCTGTGCTACCTGATAACATTTAGTTGAAGACTAAAGTAGCCCTGCTAATTTCAAAATCCTCTCTCACTGTCAAAAGTTAGTGTTTGCAGCATTTCATCAGTTAAGACCAGCTCTCTTTTATAATTAGCAAGGCTGCAGATGGATGCCCATCCAGGACACCTTCGTCTGCTTATTCCAGCCTGGGTATATACAAAGTCTGCTGGAGCCTGAGGCCATTCCCAGGAAATTAAGTGGAACCGTCTTCATTCGGCTAGCCTATCTTTCACAACAGGCACATGTTGATTAAATGTTATTTCCATTTTATTCTTACTTCCTTCTCACCCTCTGTTTCTATTGTCCAGTTAAAACAACTTCACTGCCTTAGAAATTATTATTAAAAACTAATCACTAAAATAAATTCTTTCAGGGTCACTTTTTAAATTTTTAGTCCACTCTGAGATGTGACAGATAATATTTTTAATACCAGTTATTTTATGTAAATACTATTCCAACTGTAGGTCATAATCAGAAAAGATTTAGCAATATTTAGATTTCAGTTTATAATTCTAGTGTTTCTTAACCATTTTCTAGCATTCTCAAAACAGTATATAGACAGTCACCAATTTAATTAAGAATCCTATTTGGGAGAAGCACTGAAAGTAGAAAGATCATCAGAAAATAAGTCATTGAGGGATTAATGCAAATATAAGTAAATCTTAAATAGAAAAAAGAAAGCCATGCAAAGAAATTTCACATTCTCAGTAGAGCTGAGATTAGCTGATTAGCTGATCTTGACATCTTATCTCATGAGTACTGACTCACGATTTTTCACAAGGTACTTGAAATTGTTTTCATTTCTACGTAAAAGATACAAATCAATTATCTTCAGTTATGCACCTGGATTTATAAAACACACTACTGGAATTATTGAAATTATTAGTCTCAGAAAAAAAATTCATAATCAAATGCACTTCAAACTATCATTTGTCAAAGATTAGACATCTTTGAGATAGCTTTCAATAAATTTTTGAAAATGCCTGTAGGTGTCACAAAGAGCAGTTAAGGAAAAGCAGAAAGGAAGACTGAGGTTACATGCGCAATTTCACATTACCCAGCCATAACTTTTTTTTAACTTACGAAATACATCCTTGCTGAGGATGCATATTTTTGTAGTTGTTCTCTATAAATGAGAAATCTAAGATTCTATTAGCTATTCATGAATACCTTCATACACAACCTTGTCCATTTCTTTCTTACCTTTTAAATTCTCAGTGCAATGACAAACTCAGTGCGGACTTTGGCAGTGGTCCACAGAGCTCTTTAATTTTATTTGACTTTCTACCTATGAAAATAGTTATTTGACTTTCTACCTATGAAAATAAGAAAAGACTAACATTCATAACTAAAAGCATTAATTATGGTATTTTTATGAGAAAATAATTATAGTAGACGATAAATAGTGGCCATGACATAAATCACATATCAAAAAATGTTATTGCATTCTATCTTTAAAGACTTTTTAATGCTATGAGAAAATGTTCATTAAATCTTAAATAAGACAATGGTATACAATAATATGAACCTATATCACAATACTATATACATGTGTAATATATTCTTTATGAAACAGAGCATATATTAGATAAATTAAAATAAAATTAATTATAGTTATGCTTTGATTTTATGAGTAATATGGGATTTTTAAATTGTATTTTCTAAGATTGCTACAATTTTATATATTAATTTTACAACTTCAAGAAAAGAAAGCAATATGCATCTCTGAGGCACTGGATTAGCCAGGTGTTTCAAGTCTCTACCCAGTATGTTGAGATTTTATCTATGTCAGCTTCTGGAGAAATGTTTAAAAATACAGATTCTAGAGCTGCTAGCACAGACTCATTTTAGCAGTGATTACTGGCAACCAGTATTTAAGTAAAAACATCCTGGAGATTCTGGGGTTAGCCAGATATAGGAAAGCCAAGTCTAAATAGCAAAGGCAGATGGTTAATGACCAAATCATTGAGAAGCATTGCCGGCAGGTGCCTAAGATGCGGTCTATTAGAAATGCCTAGGATTTCCTTGGCTATGCGGGGTCTTTCATGGTTCTATACAAATTTTAAAATAGTTTTTTCTAGTTCTGCGAAGAATTTCATTGGTAGTTTGATAGGAGCAGCATTGACTGTAGATTGCTTTGGGCAGTATAGCCATTTTAATGAAATTGATTCATCCTATCCATAAGCATGGGATGTTTTTCCATTTGTTTGTGTCCTCTCTAATTTCTTTGAACGATGTTTTGTAATTTTCATTGTAGAGATCTTTCTCCTCCCTGGTTAGCTGTACTCCTAGGTATTTTATTCTTTTTGTGGCAGTTGTGAATGTGGTTGCTTTCCTGATCAGGCTCTTGGTTTGGCTGTTGGTGGTGTATAGGAATGCTAGTGATTTTTGTACATTGATTGTGTATCCTGAAACTTTGCTGAAGTTGCTTATCAGCTGAAGGAGCTTTTGGGCCGAGACTACGGGGTTTTCTAGATATAGAATCATGTCATCTGCAAATAGGGATAGTTTGACTTCCTCTATTCCTATTTGGATGCCCTTTATTCCTTTCTCTTGCCTGATTGCTCTGGCTAGGACTTCCTAGATTATGCTGAACAGGAGTGGTGAGAGAGGGCCTCTTGTTTTGTGCTGGTTCTCAAGGGGACTCCTTCCAGGTTTTGCCCATTCAGTATGAGGTTGGCTGTGGGTTTGTCATAAATGGCTCTTATTATTCTGAGGTATGTTCCTTCAATACCTAGTTTATTGAGAGCTAGTAACATTAATAGGCTGTTATCCTTAGCAAAGTAATGGAGGAATAGAAAACCAAATACCACATATTCTCACTTAAAAATCGGAGCTAAACAATAAGAACTCATGATCACAAAGAAGGGAACAACAGACACTGGCGTATACTTGAAAATGGAGGGTAGGAGGAGGGAGAAGAGCACAAAACAAAATTATTGGGTACTGAACAACACCTGGGTGATGAAATAGTTTGTACAACAAACCCCATGACATGAGTTCACTTATGTAAAAAACCTTCACATGGACCATCAAACCTAAAATAAAAGTTTGTTTTTTTTTAAGAGATGTCTTATTTCAAAGGAGATGCAAAACCAAAAGCTGTACAGCTTTTCACACAGACAAAACAGGAGCCCTGGCAGCCTCAGTTCTAGCACTTCCTCATTACCCTGCTCCCAAAGTGAAAGATTTTGATCTTCATGACCTCTTTAAAATTACTCTTCTTTCTTGCCAATGTCTGCATCTACTCCCCACTGGAGGATGGATAACATAAACTCATGGCATTTCAAGCAGCCAGTGGGCATCAGACAATGACAATTCTTTGAACTTTTACCTACAAATCAGTTCACCTAGAAGTGTAAAGACTCTGGAGTCTTTCCTCTTGCTTAGAGATCTGTATTTCATAGACTTCTGAGAAAAGTAGGCTATAAAATGATTGAATATTCACTTGCTGCTTTTAATGTATTATTTATGTATGAGAATGTATAATTTGAGAAATAAGAAGTGAATTGAAAGCCGGGTAATTAAATATACAGTTCTTTGTTCAATTTTTAAAAATAACATTTCCATTTTTTACCAATATTAAATAGATCAGCTAACTGATAGGCTGAGAAAAAGATGAAAATCTTGAGAGAGAAGACAGCTACAGTGACTTTTTATTTAAGTTTATTCTAACAAAGAAAATGTCGATTTTGTAGTTTCAATTCAAATTTTGTTTTATTTATACTTAATGTAGGTAAGACTTGTGCTAGATCTATGGTTAAGCAGGAGCTCCATTTTGATATGCTGTCTCTCTCTCAGGCCAGTATGACAGATACTAGAAGCGAGGGATTCTGAAAGCATGGTCTGGTGTAGTTGTGCTTTAGGTCAACATGCATTACACTTATTTAGCAGATGAAAAATTGAAACTTATGAAACAAGGAAAATTTTTTGATTTAAGTAAATTAATGAGTACCATGAGGGGAGCCAGGACCCATCTTTCCTGGCATCTCTCATATTATGCTGGTAGATATTTTTACATTTCTGTAGTTTCAAAAAACAAAAATGAAAATCAGGAAAGTAGAAGCTAATAGTATTGGATACACTTTGTCAGGAAAAAGAATATTCAGATAAAATTTTAAATGATACCAATTTCCCTTTCTCCTAAACAATACATCTTTTTACATGCAATATATTAAGAAGTGCTGCCATGCTCTCCCCTGGACTATGCAAATAATCAGAAACTGTTTATAGTTCATTTGTTCCAGGAAGATGACAGATGAAGGTTTAAATCTGAAACATGTGACTAGCAGCCAACTACTGTTTTCATTAGGCTAAATGGGAATTTCAAAATACAATCGCATAAACAGGAATTTAAAATTTCTATTAAATTACAAAAATATTAGGTCATATAACAAAAATAGGAGGAAGAATGCTAATGGAGAAATTATATTAAATATATGTGTACAAAAATTTCTATTAAGAAAGGTTCACTTACGTATTGATTTATTAATTTATCCTGAATATTGATTGAATATTTTATATATTCTATGTGTAGTGACTTACACAGGTTAATCATGATAAATAAAGCAGGCAATATCCTTATGCTCATGGAAATTATAGTGCAATAGAAATAACAGATTTTTTAAAATCTCACAAGTAAATAATGGTAAAATATGAGTGCAATGAAGGAAAAGCACTACTTATTAGAGATTTCAAGAGGAAGACCAAATTTACGTTGAAAGTAAACAAAGTTTCCACAATAAATCAGTAGGAATTACTTTTAAAAATATCACGAGTGTATGTGTGCATGTATTTATTTCAGGCAAGAGAATAAATATGCATTTCAGCTAGAAATTATTGTATTGCCTGAAAACCCAGAAATGAGTCTGACCATTTGGAACAACTAAAATAATAAACAAAACAAAACAGAATAGTAAAGTTGGACCATCGCAAGAGACAAGAGGGAAAAAATAGTAATGGTGTAGGCAGTTACGATACTGTGGCAAAATCTCATGAAATTTTAAATATATTTTCTCAATGTAGTAAGAAGCCATTGAAGATTTTTATGTAAGGATGATTTGACAGAACTCGCTAAACAATAATCAAATAATTTAGTGACTCATTCAAACCAATAGCAATCTAAAAACTATACTACTACCTCAAAAACACTTCTCTCTATTGCAGGGCACCAACCCTAACCCAGAGAACAACCATGACATCTATTTTCACCAGAAAGCTTTCTGGGTTTGACTTATCAACTACATCTGTAAACTGCATACTGATCTCTGGCCCTGGGGATATTTCTGCTGAAAAGCAGGCTGTTAGCAAACATTTACAAATTCAGCTTTCTCAAAAAGACTTTTTATAATAACTATTAGTCACAAAAGTCTGCTTGGTTGTAATTTCTTCTCCTACCTGTCTTAGGAGACCCTGAAATCAACCCTCTCAGAAAATACTGAGAACACTTCATGGTATCAGAAAAATTTTGAATGTCTTTGAGAACAGGTAGATGACACAACTTCTACAACTAGTTCTTCCAGTGAATGGTGTCAGTGGAAAAATATCTTATTATTTAAACCTTTGCAAAATAAATGCTGTAAATAGGTGTTTCCATCTCACTCTTAGTCCATAGTAAAACAACTGTAAAACGTGGTTTGCATGTATTTGCTGCTGAGTGGTATGTCCACCTGCTTCAGCACCAGTAGCATTTGCAGATCCAACAGACTCCCATCATTTTGTACTCTGTCATTTTTAGTACCATCTGGCAGTGTTTTTGCTGAAACACTTTTCTCAAAATCTTGGGCGGAGGGGTGGTCTTCACTGGATTTTGATGGTGTTCACATCAGTATACAAAGGCCACATCCACATTTATTTTTCATGATAATCCTTTCTCTATGTTTGGGTTATTTTGAGATGGCTGAGGGGCCTCAAGATTCCTAGAGGCCTTACAGTTTGATTGAGAGGATTTGTGAAGCACACACTTAATCTCTTGAAAGGGCCCTCTGTGACTGAACATTGTGACCTTTTGATCTTTCTCAGGTTTGAGAAAAAGTTGTATAGGTACACCCATTTTTCTATGCCACATTTGTGGAAGAAATTTCTTAATTTTAACAGCCTTTACCATAAGGACAGACCAAGAATTTTCAAAACCATCAGTCCTTAGATCCTTTTGATTTAATAGTTCTTCTCTTAATTAACTTCTCTTCTTTCACATTTTATTATAAGCAGCAAGAAGCAATCAGGATGGCACTTGCAACGTTTTGCTTAGGAATTTCTTTAGCTGTATAACAAGTTCAACACTTACAAGTTCTGCTTTTCACATAACTTCAGGGGACAATTTTGCTAAGTTTTCTGCTACTATTTAACAAGGACGTCCTTTTCTCTAGTTTTCAAAATATGTTCATCCATAACTTCAGAGCGCTCAACAGCAGTATCCTCTAGGTCCAAATTTTCACCAGCCACTTGTTCAAGGTAATATGGGCTTTCTCTATCATTCTTCTCAAAATTACTTAAGTATTTGTTTAAAAAGCACCCATTTCCAGGCATCAAAATATATGTTAGTTTTATATTGCTGCATAATAATTACCACAAAATTAACAGCTTAAAAATAAATCTATTATCTCACAGTTTCTGTGGGTTTTGAGTCAGAGCACTGCTTAACTGGGTCTTCTGCTTCAGGTTTTCACAAGTCTGCAATCAAAGTGCCAGCAGGGACCACAGTTTCATATGAGACAGCTGATTATTTTTTAAACTCACACGGTTGTTTGTGATCCTCACAGTTGTAAGACTGAGGCCCTTAGATCCAGGAGTTAAGTCACAGTTCTTTGTTGTGGTTGCCTCCCATAATATGATGGTTTTCTTCATCAAGCCAATAAAGACAACAAGTCTGCTATAAGGATGGAGAATTATAAAATGTCATGTAGTCACAAAAGTCATGTATCATTACTTTTTCCATACTCTTTTAGTTAGTAATATATCACGGGTTCCTTCCATGCTGAAAAAGAAGGGGTAATAAAAGGACAGGAAAACCAGGTGGTGGAGATCATAAGGACCACCTTAAATTGGTCCACCACACAGCTGTAGCATGTAAGTGTTAATAGCTCTTTTTAAAAAAAATATAAGAAAAACAAGAGAATAAAACATTCAAGTACTTGTAAGCATAGTCATGAAAAGGTCTCATTTTCTCTGATTCAAAAACACATACTGATATGGTTTGGCTGTGTCCCCACCCAAATCTGATCTTGAATTGTAACTCCCACATTTTCCATGTGTCATGGGACGGACCCAGTCAGGGGTAATTGAATCATGGGAGCAGGTATTTCTCATGCTGTTCTCATGATGGTCAATAAGTCTCACAAGATCTGATGGTTTTATACAGAGGAGTTCCCCTGAACAGGCTCTTTTTTGCCTGCTGCAATCCGTGACTTGTTCCTCCTTGCCTTCCACCTTGATTATGAGGCCTTCCCAGCCACATGGAACTGTAATTTTATTAAACCTCTTTCTTTTGTAAATTGCCCAGTCTTGGGGATAACTTTATCAGCAGTGAGAACAGTAAATTAGTACCAGTAGAGTGGAGTGCTGCTAAAAAGATACTCGAAAATGTGGAGGCAACTTTGGAACTGGGTAACAGGCAGAGTTTGAAACAGTTTGGAGGGCTCAGAAGAAGACAGGAAGATGTGGGAAAGTTTGGAACTTCCTAGAGACTTGTTGAATGACTTTGCCCAAAATGCTGAATAATGATATGGAAAGTAAAGTCCAGGCTGAGATTATTTCAGATAGAAATGAGGAACTTGTGAACTGGAGCAAAGGTGACTCGGATATAATAGCAAAGAGACTGGCAGCATTTCGCCCCTGCCCTAGAGATATGCAGAACTTTGAACTTGAGAGAGATTATTTAGGGTATCTGGCAGAAGAAATTTCTAAGCAGCAAAGCATTCAAGAAGTGACTTGGGTGCTGTTAAAGGCGTTCAGTTTTAAAAGGGAAACAGAGCATAGAAGTTCGAAAAATTTGCAGCCTGACAATGGGATCGGAAAGAAAATCTCATTTTCTGAGGAGAAATTCAAACCAGCTGCAGATATTTGCATAGGTAACAAGGCATTGAATGTTAATCACCAAGATAATGGGGAAATGTCACCAGGGCATGTCAGAGACCTTTGTGTCAGCCCCTCCTATCACAGGCCCAGAGACTTAGGAGGAAAACATGGTTTTGTGGGCCCGGCCCAGGATTCCTCTTCTGTGGGCAGTCTAGAGACTTGGTGTCCTGCGTCCCAGCTGCTCCAGCAGTGTCTAAAAGGGGCCAAGGTCCAGCTCAGGCCATGGATTCAAAGGGTGCAAGCCCCAAGTCTTGGCAGCTTCCACATGGTGTTGAGCCTGCTAGTACACAGAAGTCAAGAATTGGGGCTTGGAAACTTCCACATAGGTTTCAGAGGATGTATGGAAACACTGGATGTCCAGGCAAAAGTTTACTGCAGGGGAAAGGCACTCATGGAGAACCTCTGCTAGGGCAGTGCTAAAGGGAAATGTGGGGTGGGAACGCCCACACCGAGCCACCACTGGGGCACTGTCTAGTGGAGCTGTGAGAAGAGGGCCACCATCCTCTAGACCCCAGAATGGTAGATACACCAACAGCTTGCACCATGCCCCTGGAAAAGCCACAGACACTTAATACCAATGCATGAAAGCAGCCAAGAGGGAGGCTATACCCTGCAAAGCCACAGAGGCAGAGCTGCTCAAGACCATAGGAACCTACCTTTTGCATCAATGTGACCCCAATGCCAGACAGACAGTCAAAGGAGATCATTTCGGAACATTAAAATTTGACTGCCCCATTGGATTTTGGACTTGCATGGGGCCTGTAACCCCTTTGTTTTGGTCAGATTCTTCCATTTGGAATGACTGTATTTAGCCAATACCTGTACCCTTAATGTATCTAGGAAATAACTAGCTTTCTTTAGATTTTGCGGGCTCATAGGCAGTGTGATTGTTAATACTGAGCGTTCACCTTGATTGGATTGAAGGATGAAAAGTATTGATCCTGGGTGTGTCTGTGAGGGTGTTGCCAAAGGAGATTAACATTTGAGTCAGTGGGCTGGGAAAGGCAGACCCACCCTTAATTTGGGTGGGCATAATCTAGTCAGCTGCCAGTGTGACCAGAATAAAAGCAGGCAGAAGAAAATGAAGAGATCAGACTGGCTTCCCCTCCCAGCCTACATCTTTCACCCATGCTGGATGCTTCTGCCCTTGAACATCAGACTCCAAGTTCTTCAGCTTTGGGACTCAGCCTGGCTTCCTTGCTCCTCAGCTTGCAAATGGCTTATTGTGGGACCTTGAGATCATGTGAGTTAATACTCCTTAATGAACGCCCCTTTATTAACAGGATATATATACATCTATCCTTTTAGTTCTGTCCTTCTAGAGAACCCTAATACAGGTGGAAGGGACTTGCCTTGTCTTAGATGAAACATTGGACTGTGGACTTTTGAGTTAAGGCTGAAATGAGTTAAGACTTTGAAGGACTGTTGGGAAGGCATGATTGGTTTTGATATGTGAGGACATGAGATTTGGGAGGGGCCAGGGGCAGAATGATATGGTTTGGCTGTTTCCTCACTCTAACCTCACCTTGAATTGTAACTCCCACAATTTTCACATGTGGTGGGAGGAACCCAGTGGGAGGTAATTGTATCACGAGGGGGGGTCTTTCTTGTGCTGTTCTCCTGATGGTGAATAACTCTCACGAGATCTGATGATTTTATACAGAGGTGTTCCCCTCCACAAGCTCTCTTTTTGCCTGCTGCCATCCATGTAAGACGTGACTTGTTTCTCCTTCCCTTCTGCCATGATTATGAGGCCTCCCCAGCCAAGTGGAATTATAAGTCCGTTAAAACTTCTTTCTTTTGTAAATCACCCAGTGTTGGGTATGTCTTTATCAGCCGTGGGAAAACAGACTAATACACATATGTTTAAGTTACTGCACTTAATCTCATGAATAGTTTGACTACCTTGAATACCAAGATTTAACAATGTAAAGTGACTAAAATAATACTTTTATGAAGCTACTCTGAGTATTAAATTAGATCAATTCTATGCCTGGTCAGAGAAGAACTCATTAAATGCTAATAATTATGATGATTATCATAATTTTAAAAATGTTCTCAAATTCTATATCAAGACTTAGTAAAGTCTTGGTACAGGCATGGCTTTCCTATATTATATCTAAGATCAACCTTGAGTTCTTTATTAATCTATGGTCTTCTTTCTTTGGAGATCCTGGCTTCCTTTCACTACATGAGAGAAAAAAGTGGAGACTTACTCTTTTATTGTTCACTCCCAGAGTTCTACGGAAACGGACCCTCACTAAGAATATGAGCAAGATGTGGTAGAAGAGTGTGGCCTGATAACAATTTACAGAATACTCCTTCCATGATTATATCCCCCTATTCTATTTCTTCTAAACACTTTAGATGCTAAACTACCTTGAGAATCAAGTACAAGAAAGACCACAGATAAAATATTCTGTCTTCCAAAGCTTTCAAAATACATTTTAGTTTCTAATAGAGTCTGAACTAAGATTAGCAATAAAACTCTCAGCTGGAAGCTGTTATATAGGGGGAAAATAGTGTTTACTTTAAATCCAAAGTCCTTACGGATTAAGAGGTATCTATTAGAGTTAATTTTATAGTAATTTAGTCAAATGTTGAAATTAGTCTAAATTAATTTTATTAAAAATCGGTTAACAATAAACCTTCAATATCTACTATAAGAAAAGTATTTGTTGAATCTAAGAGGATAAAAAGAACTGAATCATAGGTCCTGGCTTTAAGAAGTTGAAGTTCAAATAGGGAGGAAATTGAATGCATATAAATAACTCCAACATAAAATAGATGAGATTAATGCCATAAAATATTATAGTTAAAATGCTAGTGGAGTTCACGGAGGAAGGTGAGGTTCCTACTGGGCAGGCATTTCACTAAAAAGATGGTGTTTAAGCTGTGCAATGAAGAATAGGTAAATAAATTATAGCATATTACAATAAAAATAAAATTGCAGATAGAGTGGACTTACAAACCAATTCTGAGTGGGAGAAGGACAGATTGTATAGAGAGACTAGCAAGTAGTTCAATTTGACTAGAATTTAGACTGTGAAAATAAGAATTGGAAAATATAAGAACAATGGGGATATCTTAAAAAGGCATTAATTTCCAGATTCAGGTGCTCAAAACATAATCAATAGAAGAAGGGAATTCATTTGAGCTTTTTTTAATTGTTTATTTCTTTGTTTTCTTTTTAGCATGTCTGATGGAATTAAATGTCTGCAGAGCAAGACAAATTTGACAATGAGATTCAAAATGAATTGGAGGTCATAAATGGTGATACAAAAACCTATTGAAAACAAACTAAAAAAACCAAATCTTTTAATAGCTTATATGAGAATTAGAGGACCCAAAATAAGAAAATAGCAGAAATGACAAGATGGCAAGCAATTTTAATAATATACAAGAGGCAAAATAAAGAGGGTAAAAAAATAAATTCAAAAATGATTTCAATAAGGGAAACCTGAGTGACTGAAAGGTAGGTTATGATCTTATCTGAAATCGTGAAATCAGGGAAAAAAACTGAGTTAAGTCCTGTTTTAATTTTTTTTCCAGGCAAATGAGGCTATGTATTCCATATCACACAGGTGTAGTTTGAGTTCATGTCATACAGAGCTCTGATGACATGCTTGGGCTATTCTACGTGGTGGGGCAGAAACCTTTGGGAGGGGTCTTATTGAGGCTTACTTACAGAAAAGAAAACTAAAGTAGTGAGTGTATGTGACTAAATTAGACTGAAAGTGATCACTATAGGAGCAATGATGAAAAGAGAGAAAAAAAAAGCCAAGGAAGAAAACTTGGAAAATCTCTATATTTAAGAAGTGGAAGAATGTAAGCAAGACCGTAAGAAAATAAGAGAAGAAGAACCCGCAAATTTAATACAGAAGGAAAAGACCTTTAGGAGTTGCCAGGAGGTACAAGAACTCAACAACCATCTGAACACAAGTATTGATATACAAAAGACAAAAAGGTTAGGGTTTTTTTGTTGGTTTCCGGGTTTTTTTTTTTCTATTTTTTTTTCTTATTCTGTTGGTGCACTAAAGGATTTCAAACTGTAATGAACCATAAGCGTATTTATATATTAATATATTCAAGTAATCTGCTTTGGAATAGCTGAGTAACCCTAGGGATGTATAATTCTTTCAAATCATACATACATATTTAAGAGAATGGTCTTTAAGTATATATAAATATATGTCTATGTTATTTACAAGTTCTTGTGTATTCTAATAGTCTCTTTACTTTTCTATATACACAGTCATATCATCTGCAAGTGAAGATACATTTAATCCTTCTACCACACAATTTATATATTTTTTGCCATGGCATTAGCTAGAACCTTCTAAACAATTTTGAATAGCAGTGAGGATAGCAACAAGCTAAGGCTTCTTTCTGCTTTGTAGGAGAATAGTCTAGCAAGTAATTATAACACATAACATTAATAAAGGATTTTTTTTCTGTAGAAAACTACCATATTTTAGTAAATTTTCTTCTAGATACATGCATATTTTCTAAAAACTCACAATCCTTTCTTTGGAATTCCTTAATATTATTCTGTAGCATTATATAGCAAGATAAACATTTGATGCATTTTATTAGGTTTTTTTTTCCCTTCACTCTTGACATTACTTCATGATATTTCTCTTATTTAAGCAGGAGCGAAGTTGTTCTCTGCTTACAGCTTCAGAGAAAGGAGGACACAACAGAATGTGAAAATCAGTAAAATCAATGCCATGCCCATGGGTTTTAAAAGTCCAAGTCTTGAAGGACCCAGGGCATAAACAATAGATTTTAAAAAATAGATGAAAAGGCAAACTGCCTCACTTCCATGTTAACTAAAAACTCGCAGGAAGAAAGGAAGTCATAAACATAAGAGGGAACACTGAATTGTGTTCCTGTACACTGACTTATCCCCATCCCTGGTCCAACTTGTGTATGTGTGAAGAGGGAGAGGAGGCTGCAGGGTAGCAGGACATTGGAGTTCTGATTATTCCAGAGTAGAGGATATTTGTTTGTGGCCTTTCTTGAGAGAGCAGTGGAACTTTAGATTTCCCCTTTGCCAGGCTGCAGACACAGCATGTAGGTGGTATATTGTGAGATAGCCTCCAAAGGTCCACACCACCAAGTGCCAGGCCCTGCTGTCATCCCATTCCCTTGAACATTGGCTGGACCTATAATTTCCTTTGGTCAAATGGAATATGGCACAACTAAGAGCATGTCATTTCTGAAACTATGGTTTCCACCTTGCCGCCATCCTCAGAAAAGAAAAAGTCTTTTTCTGAAGATCTCAGAAAAGAAAAAGTCTTTTTCTGAGGATCTCAGAAAAAGAAAAAGAAAGTCTTTTTCTGTTTCATCAAATCGGAGAAAGTGTGCTATCATGTGATGAGTGGTCCTATGGAGAAATTCACAGGAAAAGAAACTGGTCTCTGGCCAAGATCAGCCAACAACCACATAAGATGGCTTGAGATAACTGCAGCCCTGCATAACACCTTGCTTGTAACCTTGCAAGAAAACTTGAGCCACAGAAACAGCAAGGCCTGGATTTCTGAATCAATGTTGATATATGTGTTTGTCATTTTAATCCACTAAGTTTTTGACTTGATTTTTTTTTTTTACAAAGCAATAGAAAATGCATACTGAGAGCATTATATGGGGTGATTCTGCAAATAGATTTGAGACTGGTTCTCAACCCAGTTCAGCGATAGTAGAATAATATCGTATTTACCCGTCAATAGCCCTGAGGAAGTACAGGGTCTTTAAAAGCTACATAAATTTCATTTAGATCCAGAGTAACATGAGAGCAATGAATGTAACCAAATATTTTCTGACCCTTGAGAGGAGAATGGCATTTACTGAGAGGAAGCTGAAACTTCAGAGACTGTGTACTAGGTTAAAAAAAAGGATGATCTACCAGTTAGTTATTTTGAGTTAAAAAACAGTGCAAGATGGTATAATGCATACATTCAAGGATTTAGTGTATTGTGATAAAAAAAAAACAGATATTACCCCTCCCCTGTAAGCACTGTCACACATAGAGTGCTCACTCTGCTCTCCACTTCCAAGAACTTAGAATTGAAATGACTCAGATTAAATTTCTACCATCAAGTAGAATGTAAATATCGAAACATGTTCAAGGTAATTTAAAAAAATCACAAATGAATAAATAGATGTAAGTTACATTTCACACGTATTAGAATTTGTTCACTGAGATTCAAACTACAATAATAAAATAATAATTTTCTCCCATAATTTATAAATAAAATAAACTATTAATATTTCAATGATATTGAATTATCCTTACATTACTCGAATGAAGCTGATTTTGTCCTTTCCTACCTTTGAATAATTATTTTGAACCCCCAAAACAATAACTACATAAATTATAAAATAATTATAAATAATTTCAACAAGGAAAATACAGGGCCTTTCTCTTAACCTGTTTTCTGTTGCTTATAACAGAATACTTGAAACTAGGTAATTTATAAAGAAAATAAACTTATTTCTTACAGTTTTGAAGGCTGAGAAGCCCAAGGTCAAGTGGTGAGGGCCTGGTGAGGGCTTTCCTACTGGTGGGGACTCTGCAGTGTTCTGAGCTGACACAGGGTATCACATGGCGATAGGAATAAGCGTTCTATCTCAGGTCTCTCTTTGTCCTCTGATAAAGCCAGTAATGCCACTCTCATAATAAACCATTAATCAATGAATGGATTAATCTATTCATGAAGGCAGAGCCTAATCGTCTCTTAAAAGCCCCACCTCTCAATACTGTCATATTTCAACATAAGTTTTGGAGGGGAACAATATTCAAGCCACAGCAGTCTCTATTTAAAAAATAGTGGTTTTTTTTTTTGTTTTGTTTTTGTTTTTTCCTTTTAGAGACAGGGTCTTTCTATGTTGCCCATATTGGACTAGAATTTCTGGCTCAAGTGATCCTCTCACATCAGCCTCTGGAGTAGCTGAGAAGACTACAGATGTGTACCACTACAGCTGACAAAATAGCCATTTTAAATAAAATTTGTATTGGTATTATTTTAGATTCACATGCAGTTATAAGAAATAATAGGAATATATCTTATCTACCATTTACTTTACCATATTCCCCTAAATATAACATTGTACAAAAGTATAGTACAATATCACAACCAAGAGATCGACTTTGATACAATCCACTAGTCTTACTCAGGTTTCTCCTCTTTTACTTTTACTTGGATGTATGCATGTGTATTTAGTGCTATAGACTTTTATTACATGTGTACACAGATTAATGTATCCACAAACACAATCAAAATTCATTTTCACCAGCAATGTATGAGTGACACTATTTCTCTCCATCCTTATCAGGATTTGTTGTTTTTTATTTTAGTCATTCTGAGAAGGGTGCAGTGATAGCTCCTTGTGACTTTAATTTGCATTTCTCTGATGGCTAATGATCTTGAACATCCTTTCATGCGATTATTTACCATCTGTATATCTTATTTAGTGAAAGGTATAGCCATGTCTCTTGCTCATTTGCTAATGGGAATACATGGTTCTTTTACTATGGAGTTTTGAGAAATTTTTGTGTATTCCAGCCACTAATCCTATGTTGGATATGTGGTTTGCAAATATTTCTCCAAATCTGCTTTTTGTCTTTTTGTTTTCTTCACATGGTCTTTCCTGGTGTTGTCAGAAGTTCTCCCTTTTATATGGGGGAAAAACAACCTTACCTCTGCTGCCTTCTCTTATTAGGTTTGGGTAAAGAAGTGCAGGACTTTAACTACCTCCTTCTGTTGGGTGGGGGGACATAAAACACAGTACTGCTGTGATTTCCCCCAAGTCCTTCCTTGGGTCTCAACCAGTATTCCTTCCTCTCAAAATCTCTTAAAGTTCACCTGTGATTGCCTCTTCCACTATTTCCAGTGTTTATAGTTGTACTATGTGAGGACAGAGAAACATCATCTCCGGACTAGAACTATAAGCATTTTTGAAGAATATAAAACATGAACCAAAAAACTAGATGAACAAGAACATGAAAGAGTGGCAACAATAAATATTGAATGATTATAGGCAGAAAAATAAATGGTATTATATCAAGAGAGGAAATCAATTGGGGGAAGTAGAACTGGGAATATTATGGGCATATAATATTTTAAAGATAGCTTCCTTCTCAAACCAGTATTTTTCTGAACCATTGCCAAAATTCCATCACAAGATGTGGAAGATGCTATATGGAAATTGTAGCGATTTGGCAGCCAAATAGGACCCACTTCCTTTGTTTCTAACATCAGTTATACAAGATTTAGGGGTCCAGGGTTTTAGGAGAACTTTTCCTGTAACAACAAAATTACAGAAAAATTTCTATTCTGTAGTTGCTGAAATATCTGCTAGACAGTGACATGTACTACTTTCATATTCAAGGCAACATAATGCTAAACTGATATTCCTCCTCTGTCACCTAATATATAGGAATAATAGAACATCCAAAATTATCCTGATTGGCTATTGTAGTATTAATAAATTCTTAGTGAACAACATGCTATTAACAATTTAAAATTATAAGTTGAATAGAGTCTTCCATGAATAATAATAATTGAGTAATTACGAGTTTGGAAATGTTATTAATATTTTTTCCTGTAAGGAAAAAAGGGATACAGGAAAAAATAGAATTATAAATGATAATCCAGTTATTGTTTACTAGAACTGTTAATCAGACTGAAAGCTGTAAAATTCTATTTGTGTTCTGAAGTATGAGAAATTATTAAGGACTTCCAAGACTCAGTCAAATACTGCATTGGAACTGTTAAATAGCAGATTTATAAATTGTAGATTGTAGAAATAATCTCTCTACTTTCCAAAGACCTAAGGAGGAAAGCATAACTTGTTCATTCATAATAACATTAGCTAACATTTATAGTGAATTTCACGAGTTCTCAGTGCTATCCTAAGCATAATTTTACATACATTTATTCATTTACTTCTATTAACTATATAAGGTGGCCACTCATCATTCTTTGCATTTCCATATGTGATTACTGAGGTCTAGAATGAATAATCTTCCCGAACCCTAAATATTGTTGCTAGACTACAAAGCGATTTAGGGGAACCAATAAACCACATAGAATTATTTTTGGCCAGGCGCAGAGTCTCATGCCTGTATTCCCAGCATTTTGGGAGGCCAAGGCAGGAGGATTACCTGAGGTAAGGAGTTCAAGACCAGCCTGGCCAATGTGGTGAAACCGTGTTGCTACTAAAAATTCAAAAAATATTAGCTGGGCATGGTGACAGGTTCCTGTAATCCCAACTACTCAGGAGGCTGAGGCAGGAGAATGACTTGAACCTGGGAGGCAGAGATTGCAGTCAGCCAAGATCATGCCATTGCACTCCAGCCTGGGCAACAAGAGTGAAACTCCGTCTGAAAAAAAAAATTTTTTTTAAATATATTTTTCTTTTTTTTGTTATTGGAACTAAAAGTAATTTTTAACTCAACCTGGTGACATTTTATATAATTATTTATTTACTTGTCTGTTTGTTTTTAAAATATCTTGTTACGTACTGTATTAGTTCGTTTTCATGCTGCTGATAAAGACATACCAAAAACTGGGAACAAAAAGAGGTTTAATTGGACTTACAGTTCCACATGGCTCAGGGGGGCCCAGAATCATGGTGGCAGGTGAAAGGCACTTCTTACATGGTGGTGGCAAGAGAAAAATGAGGAAGAAGCAAAAGCAGAAACCCCTGATAAACCCATCAGATCTTGTGAGACTTACTTACTATCATAAGAATAGCATGGGAAAGACCAGCCGCATGATTCAATTACCTCCCCCTCGGTCCCTCCCACAACACATGGGAATTCTGGGAGATACAATTCAGGTTGAGATTTGGGTGAGGGAACAGCCAAATCATATCATTTCAACCCTGGCCCCTCCAAATCTCATGTCCTCACATTTAAAAACCAATCATGCCTTCCCAACTGTCCCCCAAAGTCTTAACTCATTTCAGCATAACTCAAAAGTCCACTGTCCAATGTCTCATCTGAGACAAGGCAAGTCCCTTCCACCTATGAGCCTGTAAAATCAAAAGCAAGCTAGTTACTTCCTAGACACAATGGGGGTATGGGTATTGTGTAAATATAGCCATTCCAACTGGGAGAAATTGGCCAAAAACAAAGGGCTTACAGGGCCCATGAAAGTCCAAAATCCAGTGGGGCAGTCAAATTTTAGAGCTCCAAAATGATCTCCTTTGACTCCAGGTCTCACATCCAGGTCACACTGATGCAAGAGGTGGGTTTCCATGGTCTTGGGCAGCTCTGCCTTGTGGCTTTGCAGGGTACAGCCTCCCTCCTTGCTGCTTTCATGGGCTGTCATTGAGTGTCTGTGGCTCTTTCAGGCACACGGTGCAAGCTGCCAGTGGATCTACCATTCTGGGGTCTGGAGGACGGTGGCCCTCTTCTCATGGCTCCACTAGGCAGTGCCCCAGTGGGGACTCTGTGTGGGGGCTCCAGTCTCACATTTACCTTCTACACTGACCTAGCAGAGGTTCTGTATGAGGGCCACACCCCTGCAGCAAACTTTTGCCTGGGCATTCAGGTGTTTCTTTACATCTTCTGAAATCCAGGTAGAGGTTCCCAAACCTCAATTCTTGACTTCTGTGCACCCGCAGGCTCAACACCACAGGGAAACTGCCAAAGCTTGGGGCTTCCACCCTCTGAAGCCACAGCCCAAGCTGTATGTTGGCCCCTTTCAGCCATGGCTGGAGCAGCTGGGACACAGGGCACCAAGTTCCCAGGCTGCACAAAGCATGCAGACACTGGGTTCGGCTGAAAAACCACTTTTTACTCCTGGTTGTCTGGGCCTGCAATGGCATGGGCGGCCGTGAAGGTTTCTGACATGGCCTGGAGACATGGTCCCCGTGGTCTTGGGGATTAACATTAGGCTCCTTGTTACTTATACAAATTTCTGCAGTGGGCTTGAATTTTTCCCCAAAAAATAGGTTTTTCTCTTCTACTGCATTGTGAGGCTGCACATTTTCTGAACTTTTATGCTCTGTTTCCTTTTTAAAAGGGAATGCTTTTAACAGCACCCAAGTAACCTTTTGAATGCTTTGCTGCTTAGAAATTTCTTCCGCCAGATACACTAAATCATCTCTCTCAATTTCAAAGTTCCACAAATCTCTAGGGCAGGAGCAAAATGCCGCCAGTCTTTTTGCTAACACATAGCAAGAATCACCTTTGCTTCAGTTCCCAACAAGTCTCTCATCTGCATCTGAGACCACCTCAGCCTGGACCTTATTCTTTATATCACTATCAGCATTTTTGTCAAAGCCATTCAACAAGTCTTTAGGGGGTTCCAAACTCTCCCATTTTCCTGTCTTCTTCTGAGCCCTCCAAACTGTTCCAGCTTCTACCGGTTAACTCAGTTCCAAAGTGACTTCCACATTTTCAGGTATCTTTTCAGCAATGCCCCACTCTACTGGTACCAACTTACTGTATTAGTTCGTTTTCATTCTGCTGATAAAGACATACCTGAAACTGGGAACAAAAACAGGTTTAATTGGATTTACAGTTCCACATGGTTGGGGATGCCTTGGAATCATGGCAGTAGGCAAAAGGCACTTTTTACATGGTTGTGGCAAGAGAAAAATGAGGAAGAAGCAAAAGCGGAAACACCTGATAAACCTATCAGATCTCATGAGACTTATTCACTATCACCTGAATAGCACATAAAGACCAGCCCTTATGATTCGATTACCTCCCCCTGGGTCCCTCCCACAACATGTGGGAATTCTGGGAGATACAATTCAAGTTGAGATTTGGGTAGGAACACAGCCAAACCATATCATATACCAGTCTGGTGAAAATTTAAAAGTTAATACAATATTCAGCAGACACCAGATTATTAATTTGTTCATATGTAAGTATATGGATTTATTTTATTATGTGCATAAATCAACTATTTTGTTGGCTTCATTATGCAACTCATATATACTTTCAAAGTGACTTTTCCTGATGTTCACTCTTTCTCTATTTTATTGGCCACAGAACTACTCAAATCAGAGTGGTTTCTAAACATCCCTTGGTAATAAACCCCTTCAAAAATATTAATAGATTTACAGGTTCCCTCATTTGCACCTCACATGCAAATACAATCATAGACTTACATGTGTTGATACAGTTTCTGATGGTATGCTAGTCCCCTAATGCTGCCACCAGGTTAAAAAAAATCTCCATTTCCTTTTCTATTTTCTAATTTGTATCAGTCAAGTAACTCAAGTCACCAAATTTGTACATTACCAACTAAACACCTATTTGATGTTTAATGGCTAATCTGACATCCACCTGATGTGGATATAGTTATGCAAATTCTAAATATTTTAATTGGCTGTCTTAACTGGTATTCTTCAATGACTCTGGTCATTAGAAGTTCATGGTATGTGTTCCATTAAATTACGATATTCTTCCCTTTATTTTGTAGGCTTTAATAGGTATATCTCATGAAATATTAACATGAATAAGTCATGATAATTATGAACTGAAGAAATGTTAATATTATTACTTAAAAAGTGTCATGAGAAACCCTTTGAATGCCATCTTCAAGCATGAAATTACTCCTCCCACCAAAAAGGTTTGTGAACAGGACTGTCATGATCTCTGTATGCTAAGGATGCCAGTCAGACGGAAACACACAGATGCTAATAGAACAGAGAGATCACTCAAGGGCAAAGAGCTGAAGCTTCATGCAGATGTGTTTGAGATCAGCAGGAAGGCAATCTGCCAGTATTTTGAAAAATCCATTGAAAGAAAGGTGACTCTTCTTTGGAAATCAATTTTAAAAGATACTGTACTAAAACCCTTATATTTGTGTTCTGAAGTATGACAAATTATCAAGATCTGTGAAGATCCAGCCAAATTCTGCAATACAACATTAATATTCTGCCTCTAAATAAGAACATAGAAAAAAGAAGCAGATAATTTAGATAAGATTGTATTGAACCCAGCAATATAGGGTACACAAGAGGAAAAATAAGATAACTAGTTCTGGTGAGAACTGTTTCCTTAGTCATACAGGTAAAGGGTTATCATGAAATCCTTGGTGAGGAGGAACTGAAGACTGATGCCAAAATTTACTATATATCCTTGATAGGTCAGTAAAATATAGATCATGGTTTTAATATAGAATTATTACCTTGCTCTTCATAAATTCTTTACACATATTCTCAAAATCCAAAATTATAAATTTTTTGAAGTACTATCATGGATAGAAGACAGCATCAAATATAGATAATGGGGTCTAGTACTCAAATATGGATATTAAATAAGCACCTTATTTGTGAAATTATCTGTCAAAAAACCTTTATTCTCTCTGCTTTGCTCTATTTTAAAGTCTGCCTGGTTGTGTGTTGAGTGTTCTATGTGGTAGATATTTCCCCCTTTTCATACTAAGTTTATGCCATACAACATTGCTAGGTATTAAGACACACAAAAATACTCTCACTTTTTCTGAGTATATATTACATGTAAACACACATATGAACATGTGTTTGACAGTCCTTGACTTATAAAATCACTGTTCAGTGGTAGGTAGGCCTATGTAAACCTTCCCCTAAAGTTCAAGGAAGCTGACAGGTGGAAGAAAGAGGCTAGCAAATCCAGTTTCTTAGGAAGCAACATTTAATGGGGAATTACAAACAGAAGCCACATATGTGTCTCAGGGAGCAGTAAGACGCGCAAGATAGTGGGTCAAAGCACTATAATCCCACAGACCCAAGGTTTATATATTAACCCCAAAGGGAAAGGATGATTCAGAATGCATGTGTAGGACAATTGGAGCATGGTAACATCAAGGCTGTTTGACTTAAGGGAAAGATTTACAGCAAGTACCTGCTCTTACACAAGTAACACTAGAAAAATTAGAAAACTTAGAGCCCTTTCTGGAACTGGGGCTCATCAGAAGTCAACGTGGTGCGAGGTCAGGAGATCGAGACCATCCTGGTTAACATGGTGAAACCCTGTCTCTACTAAAAACACAAAAAAATTAGCCTGGTGTGGTGGTGGGCACCTGAAGTCCCAGCCACTTGGGAGGCTGAGGCAGGAGAATGGAGTGAACCCGGGAGGCGGAGCTTGCAGTGAGCCGAGATCGCACCACTGCATTCCAGCCTGGGCGACAGAGCAGGACTCCGTCTCAAAAATAAATAAATAAATAAATAAAATAAAAAGAAGTCAACGTGGTGGATTAGCATCCAACATGGGGTTGCCTTAGCCTCTACTATTGAGCATTAATTTTTTTCTACCAATTAATATTATATTATTATTTACTAAGGTTAAGCTAACCAGCCCTCAAACATATATCACCAAACCCGTTTTGGGGAAATTAGAATACTGCATTGAAAAGAACACATACAAAAAATAAAAAATTAACAATGACAAAAACAAAGCGGAAAAACTATTCCACATTAGTGCATGGACATCTCTAAAGAATCTAAGCATCACTGCCTTTACCTTCTTAGCAAAATGGTCTTATATAAAACGAAAGTGCGTTTAATGGTCTTATATTTATAATCATTTTCCTCAGCATTTGTTTGTATCTTTTAAAGAATTAACATATTTCTCTCTCTCTCTAAAAAAAAAGAATCTCCCTTGTATTTGCATCATGGCATATTACAGCTTCAATTAATGGGTTTAGTAGCTGCATAATTTTAAGTTTTTGTATCAACTGGGGCCTAACAGTGGAAAATTCAATCAAATGTCGGTGAAGTAATCAAGTTCTACTGCTGTCATAGTTTCAGCACATTCTCAGTTGCACAATTATTCCAATTGACTGTAAAATGCAGGAATAAAACACCTCCCTTTTTGTAGCAATACATCAGTGGTTAATCAAAAGCAAAGGTGTTATTTTTCAGCTCTTTGAAAAATTAAATTTAAAGTTAGTCTTTGGTTAAGCTTTCTATTAATGTAGAAAGCACAATAACTTCAGTTAACAAATGTCACTTCTTATAATATCAGACTCTTAGTTTATTGTATTTTTTTTTTAAATAAAAAAACTAAAATGTGCCTTTTTGGACAATGTATGATCAGTCCACTCTAGATTACACATTTACAAATAGATGATGTAAATGTCCAACTCTCACTATTCTGAGAATTGGAATCTACTTCTATTGCTTTGTAAATGTTTTATTTGCAGATTGAAAGTACTGTGAATAAGAATATTAATAACAACCTAACTGTAATAAGAATTTATTAATTACATTAAAAATTATATATAACAATTAATACACATATAATATTTATCCCTTGCCAGGTACTATTCTAAATAATAATGTAATTCATTACTAATTTAATTCTGACAACAATTCCATAATATAAATAATTATAGAATTGCTATTTTACAGATGAGAAAACTGAGGCACAGAAAGTCAAAATAATTCGCCCCAGGACAAACAACTCATAAGAAGCAAAACCAGGATTTAACCTAGGCAATCTAATGCTGTTCTGATGTAACATGTATTTGTTCAGCTTCTTTCTTTCTGTGAAAGTTAATTCCATATTACTCTGTTATTAGAATGCCATCAGTTTGAGCCATTATATGCCTTAGGGTTTTTCAAGAAAAGGTAATAAAAAATAGTCTAGCAAATTTTCTTTGATATCAAGTATGAAATGCACATTGATTTCAGGGGATTTAGAATATTGTTAAAAATGGGCAAATATAAAAGGCATAAGTCATTTTTATGTGTCATGTTCTTGAGGGTGAGAATATTAAGAAAAGTGTGTTCTATTTGCTATTTGAGAAATATTAAATTTGTTTGCACATATTGGAGAGGGCAGATTTCAAATATGAAGGAGAAAGAGAAGGACGAGAAAAATGAAAAGATGAAAGTTTCTCATTACAAGGCTTTCCATTCTCATAATGGAATATTGTGATGAAGCTGGACAGCATGAAGATGATATTATACCATGTATTTGAGATCAAAAACAAGCAATGATAGCACTAATATCATTTGAGGCTGTGCTGGTGACAAATGGAAAACTATTAATAAAAAAAACCTTGGATATACTTTTAACATGACTAAATGAAGTATTAGATTTCTATACACTATTTTGTCTTGTTGTCCATAGATCTTTTTTTAAAAAAATAAAATTAAGCCAATATTTTCCTATGAATTCTGTAGGCTTTCTAAAATACCACCCCAGGGAACAAAGTTTTTGCTGAAGAATCTTAACTTCTGAGTCTAAACCTTCTGCCAAGATGCATTCATTGTTTGGAAAATTAGTACTCAGGGAATATGTAGTGGACATCTGTTGATTCATTCTACTTAACACCCATTTTCTCCTTCTGTTAGAAGCAACTCCCACCTTAACTCTTTGCCCAATTACACACAGAAGCACACACACATGCATGTTTCTTTAGAACTGCTTCTCCCCATTAAATTCCACGTCATTCTAGTAGAGCTTCTAATCATAGTATCATACGCAAAGGCCATGGTAAACAGCCCCAATGATTGGGTTTATCACAGAAGCTAGCTGTTCTTTCTTGAGTTTACATATATTGAATTGGAAAAATAAGTTTCTCCTCTATGAGACTGCTAAATTATAGTAATACAAGCTTGGAGTTAACCATAGATATTTTCTCCCATCCTCCCACTTCATATGGAGACAGAAAGAAAGAGTGCATTGCTTCCCTTAACTCTTGTGGTTTTGCATTACATGAATTAATAGATTTCCTTTTTAAAAAATCACTTGGGTTTCTGTCACTTTTAAATAAAAGGAGAAAAAGGAGGAGAGATGTGTATTCCAATGACAGGTTATTGTAACTTCCCTAGACAATAACGGTGTTTTAATGACTATTAAATAGTTTCCTGATTAATGTACAGTCATAACAATAACATCGGGAAATATATTAGAATCACATTTACACGTACAACAAATATAAACCCGTAAATTAATTTGCAACATAACACAATAGGAGACTTAACTACCATTCTTCTCTACCACTCTTCTTTATCTACACAGTTTCATGTGTTTCATTTCCAAAAAAAAAAAGATTCTATGAATTCTACAAAATTGCAGGCATTTTTTACTATTCTGCAAACAGTGGGAATAAAATTGAGTAAATTTTTTAGTGATACATCTTAACCATTTTTTACATCTCTACTCGACTGCAGGTTTGAGTAGAGCATCTTAATATTTACTCAAAGAGATGGGGTTAGAAAGGACTTGAGGGATCCTGGAGCCATGCTAGCTAAAAAATCTTTTAATAAAATATCCAGACTTAGTCTGGCATTCCTGCCAAAAAACACCTGAGAATAAGCTTTAGAAGTCTGTACAACTCAGGTTCCACTACAGACCTTCCCAATCTTCAGGAACTGCCTCTAGGAATGTGAATTTTGATAAAAACCTCTGTCATTCTGATGATGTTCACCTCTGACTGAGAACATCATTCATGCATACATTGATTTTCTCTGTCATGTGCCTCAGTAAACACACTATGCTCTGAGACTAGAGACCCCTTGCAGTCAACATTAGGTAATATGGGACTGGCACAAGGAGGCGCTTAATAAATTTTTGTATCATAAATAAGTCAAGCTGCTTTGAATTCTTTATTAATTTATCTAACAGAAAACATCTGAATTCCTGGTGTCATGACTTGTTTCTTCCTGTATATTAAAACACTGGTTTTTAGGGTACTGTGTCTTCTTTTCAATTACTTGTTTTATTAAGATGACATGTTATAATTTAAGACTAGAAATGTACCATTCAACATACTTGTAGTACTCACCCACCACTGTGCAAGAAGCTGGTAGAGCAGGGTACAGGATAAAATAAGGATGAGGGGATGGCTCAGGCTTTAGTGAAGGCACAAACCTGAACTTGGAATCATTATTGGTGTCCTACATAAGCCAATCTGTTCTGACCTAGATGTACGCCATAAGACAAAGCAAAAAATGAGCATTTCCTAACCATAGCCGCAGTCCTTAGAGAGTGATGACAGAATAATATCTCCAAATGAATTAAAAATCTGCACAAAATTGAAGTGGCATATGCTGGATATTTGGAATAAATGAGATCACAAAGGTGCAGCCATATATATGAGGATGCATGGGAATACAATTTTTTTAAATGTAACTGGCTATGATGGAGGTCAGTTTGCTGATTTGTGGGAAAATAACACTCTTCTTATTGCAGAAACTATATTTCACTTAATGCATGTACATTTTTAACTTGCACAAAGAAGTAGGACAATACATAGCTGGGTGTTTTGTTTTTCAGCACCCATTCACCCCTTTACCACTTTTTTTTTTCCTTTAGAGAAGGACTGTTCTCCTATCCTCTATCTGTGTCTTTGGACTATAAATAATACCACTTTACTGATATGAGGATAAACATATCATGATGACTAAGATTGCCAAATTGGAATATCTCTACTCCTGGCCACAATAATTGGTTTGGAAATGAGCATGTAGCCTAAACTATCTCAATAAGAATCAGCCTCCATTTTTTATTTTATTTTATTTTTATTTTATTTTATTTTATTTTATTATACTTTAAGTTTTAGGGTACATCTGCACAATGTGCAGGTTAGTTACATATGTATACATGTGCCATGCTATGTGTGGGTGTGCTGCACCCATTAATGCTATGTATGGGTGTGCTGCACCCATTAACTTGTCATTTAGCATTAGGTATATCTCCTAATGCTATCCCTCCCCGCTCCCCCACCCCACAACAGTCCCCAGAGTGTGAAGTCCCCCTTCCTGTGTCCATGTGTTCTCATTGTTCAATTCCCACCTATGAGTGAGAACATGCGGTGTTTGGTTTTTTGTTCTTGCGATAGTTTACTGAGAATGATGATTTCCAATTTCATCCATGTCCCTACAAAGGACATGAACTCACCATTTTTTATGGCTGCATAATATTCCATGGTGTATAGGTGCCACATTTTCTTAATCCAGTCTATGATTGTTGGACATTTGTGTTGGTTCCAAGTCTTTGCTATTGTGAATAGTGCCGCAATAAACATACGTGTGCATGTGTCTTTATAGCAGCATGATTTCTAGTCCTTTGGGTATATACCCAGTAATGGGATGGCTGGGTCAAATGGTATTTCTAGTTCTACATCCCTGAGGAAACACCACAGTGACTTCCACAATGGTTGAACTAGTTTACAGTCCCACCAACAGTGTAAAAGTGTTCCTATTTCTCCACATCCTCTCCAGCACCTGTTGTTTCCTGACTTTTTAATGATTGCCATTCTAACTGGTGTGAGATGGTATCTCATTGTGATTTTGATTTGCATTTCTCTGATGGCCAGTGATGTTGAGCATTTTTTCATGTGATTTTTGGCTGCATAAATGTCTTCTTTTGAGAAGTGTCTGTTCGTGTTCTTTGCCCACTTTTTGATGGGGCTGTTTGTTTTTTTCTTGTAAATTTGTTTGAGTTCATTGTAGATTCTGGATATTAGCCCTTTCTCAGATGAGTAGGTTGCGAAAATTTTCTCCCATTTTGTAGGTTGCCTGTTCCCTCTGATGGTAGTTTCTTTTGCTGTGCAGAAGCTCTTTAGTTTAATTAGATTCCATTTGTCAATTTTGGCTTTTGTTGCCATTGCTTTTGATGTTTTAGACATGAAGTCCTTGTCCATGCCTATGTCCTGAATGGTAATGCCTAGGTTTTCTTCTTGGGTTTTTATGGTTTTAGGTCTAACATGTAAGTCTTTAGTCCATCTTGAATTAATTTTTGTATAAGGTGTAAGGAAGGGATCCAGTTTCAGCTTTCTACATATGGCTAGCCAGTTTTCCCAGCATCATTTATTAAATAGGGAATCCTTTCCCCATTGCTTGTTTTTCTCAGGTTTGTCAAAGATCAGATAGTTGTAGATATGCGGCATTATTTCTGAGGGCTCTGTTCTTTTCCATTGATCTATATCTCTGTTTTGTTACCAGTACCATGCTGTTTTGGTTACTGTAGCCTTGTAGTATAGTTTGAAGTCAGGTAGCGTGATGCCTCCAGCTTTGTTCTTTTGGCTTAGGATTGACTTGGCGATGCGGGCTCTTTTTTAGTTCCATATGAACTTTAAAGTAGTTTTTTCCAATTCTGTGAAGAAAGTCATTGGTAGCTTGATGGGGATGGCATTGAATCTATAAATTACCTTAGACAGTATGGCCATTTTCACAATATTGATTCTTCCTACCCATGAGCATGGAATGTTCTTCCATTTGTTTGTATCCTCTTTTATTTCATTGAGCAGTGGTTTGTAGTTCTCCTTGAAGAGGTCCTTCACATCCCTTGTAAGTTGGATTCCTAGGTATTTTATTCTCTTTGAAGCAATTGTGAATGGGAGTTCACTCATGATTTGGCTCTCTGTTTGTCTGTTATTGGTGTATAAGAATGCCTGCAATTTTTGTACATTGATTTTGTATCCTGAGACTTTGCTGAAGTTGCTTATCAGCTTAAGGAGATTTTGGGCTGAGACAATGGGGTTTTCTAGATATACAATCATGTCATCTGCAAACAGGGACAATTTGACTTCCTCTTTAAACCAACGAGAACAAAGAAACAACATACCAGAATCTCTGGGACAGATTCAAAGCCGTGTGTAGAGGGAAATTTATAGCACTAAATGCCCACAAGAGAAAGCAGGAAAGATCCAAAATTGACACCCTAACATCACAATTAAAAGAACTAGAAAAGCAAGAGCAAACACATTCAAAAGCTAGCAGAAGGCAAGAAATAACTAAAATCAGAGCAGAACTGAAGGAAATAGAGACACAAAAAACCCTTCAACAAATTAATGAATCCAGGAGCTGGTTTTTTGAAAGGATCAACAAAATTGATAGACCACTAGCAAGACTAATAAAGAAGAAAAGAGAGAAGAATCAAATAGATGCAATAACAAATGATGAAGGGGATATCACCACCGATCCCACAGAGATACAAACTACCATCAGAGAATACTACAAACACCTCTACGCAAATGAACTAGAAAATCTAGAAGAAATGGATAAATTCCTCAACACATACACCCTCCCAAGACTAAACCAGGAAGAAGTTGAATCTCTGAATAGACCAATAACAGGATCTGAAATTGAGGCAATAATCAATAGCTTACCAACCAAAAAAAGTCCAGGACCAGATGGATTCACAGCCGAATTCTACCAGAGATACAAGGAGGAACTGGTACCGTTCCTTCTGAAACTATTCCAATTAATAGAAAAAGAGGGAATCCTCCCTAACTCATTTTATGAGGCCAGCATCATCCTGATACCGAAGCCTGGCAGAGACACAACCAAAAAAGAGAATTTTAGACCAATATCCTTGATGAACATTGATGCAAAAATCCTCAATAAAATACTGGCAAACCGAATCCAGCAGCACATCAAAAAGCTTATCCACCATGATCAAGTGGGCTTCATCCCTGGGATGCAAGGCTGGTTCAACATACGCAAATCAATAAATGTAATCCAGCATATAAACAGAACCAAAGACAAAAAACACATGATTATCTTAATAGATGCAGAAAAGGCCTTTGACAAAATTCAACAACCTTCATGCTAAAAACTCTCAATAAATTAGGTATTGATGGGACGTATCTCAAAATAATAAGAGCTATCTATGACACACCCACAGCCAATATCATACTGAATGGGCAAAAACTAGAAGCATTCCCTTTGAAAACTGGCACAAGACAGGGATGCCCTCTCTCACCACTCCTGTTCAACATAGTGTTGGAAGTTCTGGCCAGGGCAATTAGGCAGGAGAAGGAAATAAAGGGTATTCAATTATTTTTTTTTTATTTTAGAGATGGGATCTCACTATGTTCCCCAGGCTGGTCTTGAATTCCTGGCCTCAAGCACTCCTGCTACCTTGGCCTTCCAAAGTGTTGAGATTACAGGCATGAGCCACCATGCCTGGCCAGCCCCACCTTTTGTCAGTATTAATGGTAAAGAAACATCACGTTATTCTCCGGTATAACGTAAGGCTGGAGCTTCTTCTGAGTTGTTAGTCACTACAGGGAAA
Source organism: Pan troglodytes (assembly GCF_028858775.2). Taxonomy (NCBI): domain Eukaryota; kingdom Metazoa; phylum Chordata; class Mammalia; order Primates; family Hominidae; genus Pan; species Pan troglodytes. The sequence goes on from NC_072406.2 coordinate 68,881,301, forward strand.
ACTGCTTGAGAAGAATGAAAATTATACAGAGAAAAGTACAACTAATAGGGAAGAGAAAGGAGAGAGACAGGAGGAAACATATTCATGGAGAGACAGACAAAGAGAGACAGATTAGAAGAAATAGACAGACCATGTGCTAATGACACTGTTTGAGGCTCTGTTTCCAAAGGTGCCTCAGGAGACCTCTTTCTCTTCCTTTGAGCTTCTTATTTATGTAATAAACTCCTTTGTTGGTTTGGGTAAAATTGAGCCAATATTTCATGATTTGCACCAATAAAAATCCTACCTAAACCAGATTGGCCAAGTGTTTTTAAAATTAAGCTTGAGACAAGCATGAGATGAATTTGAGGGTCAGACTGGATCTAACAGGGGCCCAGGATCTGTCTCCACTTCCTTGGCTTTTGAGATCATAGAAACAATTACAAATTCCTAAAGGAGACAAGCTTGCTTATACATACACACACACACACACACACACACACACACACACACACACACAGTAATGCCTAAACTTCCTTTACAAAAAGAAAAGTATTTCACCCAGAGATTAGTCAAGATATTAATGAAGTTAACGTCTTGTGGAGAATGGAGCGAGGGGAACTTATGGCTTCAGCTTTTTTTTCCAGAAGCACCAAGGAAGGATGAATTTCTCATTCAAACTAAAACATTTCTCAGAGTCAAAAACACACCAGTAATAATGACATCAGGACAACAGGGATAAATTGGAACTATCCTGGAGAAAACAAGGCATATTTATTCTACATAAAAGGAATGAAATTGAAGAATGGAGAAAACACCATTTTTAGTCCAAAAGTCTCAAGACAAAATCTTTAATTTGTCTTTAATTTTATTTGGCATATTGCTTTACAATTCAGAATTTGTTTTTGTATTTTAAAAATTGAGTTACATCTTTTATCTTAAATGAGGTTGTTTTGAAACTCAATAGACATATTCAGTTTTAAAACTACTGAGTCTTCTTTTTTTAATTGAAATCTAATTTTCATAGAAGAAAAGAAGGACCACAAAGACCTTATATAGCTGAAGTGAGACAGAAAAGAAAAAAAAAAAAAGATCAGAAGCATGAAAAGTGGCCAAGAGTGTCTGTATATATACCTAGCACTGAGTTTATTCATTGGCTGGAGGTCATCCTATGACTTTCTTGAAGACTGAGGGCACTACCTGGAGGTAACATGGGTACATTATTATGTATTGGCACAGATACTATGAGTCTTTGTAACAAGAACAATTTTGTGAGCGTTTCCATCAAGAGAATTGATCATCGGGGATCTGGCAGCCTGCCTAGCTTATTATCCAGAGTAAACTCTGGCCCTACTCTGATCCATTTAAATATTATGTCACCTTATAAAAAATTCTTGCAAATAAACCTTCAAGGATTTTTAGTTCTACTTAATTCATTAAAAAACAGCCTGGTGTAGACAGGGATTCAGAGATCTTTAAACATTAGTCCCAGGTCAATGACCACGGAGCTGTGTGATCTTGAGTAAATCACCTGATTTCTGAAATGTGTTTTCCTAAATTGAGGGACCAGTATTGGTGTGGCTGAGCAATTAAGAGCAATTACTCAGCAGTCACATATGAATTCAAAGTGTGCATCCACCGTACATCTGTGGAAAATTATCTACCCTGCTAAATCTTTGGTTTATCATCTGAAAAATAAGAAGAACATTAGTAACTATCTCATAAAGTTATTGAGGGGATAACATGAGATGCTGCACTTATCACAGCACCTGGTATACATGAAGGGCTCAGTAGCTTTAAAAAAAATTCCCATGACTCCTCCAAGCAGCAATATTGTAATATTAAACCTAGTGCTAAAAACAAATAACTTTAAAGCTAAAGTAAGTGAGCTGTATCATTTATACAGCAATTGTATTTTCCAAAGTTTGCTATACCAATATACATCCTATCCTAAATGCTTGAAATACAACATTAACATCCCTCTATTTAGAGATAAGAGCCTAAGTTTGCTCTCCTTTTTAATTGTGTAGACCAATTTAATATAGAGGAACTAATGCTAGATGACTTCCAAGACTAGGTCTGAGAAGGCAATACACATTTCATCTGGCTCTCTCTGAACAAGCTTTATGGAACCCCTGAGCCAACATGTAAGAACTCTGGTTACGTTCCCCACCCTGTGTCGAAGTGTTCTCATTGTTCAGTTCCCACCTATGAGTGAGAACATGTGGTGTTTGGGGGCCTGTCCTGGGGTGGGGGTAGGGGGGAGGGATAGCATTAGGAGATATACCTAATGTAAATGACCAGTTAACAGGTGCCACACACCAACATGGCACATGTATACTTATGTAACAAACCTGCACGTTGTGCACATGTACCCTAGAACTTAAAGTATAGTAAAAAGTTTTTAAAAATAAAAAATAAAAAGAAAGAAATGATAAAAAAAAAAGAAAGAAAGAACTCTGGTTACCTGAATCATCCATGCTGAAGATAACTCATGGAAAAAAACACAGGAAGACCGAACTGTCCAAGGAACCCCAATTGTTCTATTGTTCCAATCACCGGCTATTTTGGCTCTCCTCCCATCAACTGTTAGACATGTGAGAGAGCTTTCAGGTGACTTTAGCCTCTGCTTTTGAACCATCCCACTTGACACTCTGTGAAAGAGAGGCAAGCTGCACCTGTGAAATATTTCCCAAATTGAAGATACGTGAACAAACTAAGTTGTTGATATTTTAAGCCACTAATATTTACAGTGGGTTGTTATAAGTCATAGTAACCAGGATATCTAGGAGTTCAAATGCATTCTTTATAAGGCCATTAACAGGAAAAAAGTTCAGGCTCGTAAATTTAGAAATCTAACTCATTTTTCATCACTTATTCCTTTGACTGTGTGGTAAAGATGTGTAGACTATATGACCCTGCACCCCTATGGATGAACGCCTAGTGGTAGGGCAATCACAGTTAAACATATGAGCTCAAAAAAAGCATCCAAGGAAGGCTGGCCTGCTTCTAATGTTTTTCTTTGTCTTTATTCCATACTGATTAGTCTTGACAATAGAAATGATTTCAAATACCGTGTTCATTTTAGGTACAAAATATCCAAATGGACAAATATATTTACTTTCTTCCTATATAGTTCTTTAGATCAATGTTGTTTACTCAAAATCCCAAGCTTTTCTTTCTTTTTTTTTTTTTTTTCAAATACAGGTGTCATTTTTATTTTCCAAAATAAATACAATGTTCCTGGTTCAGTAAAATTAATTTCATCAGGAGCTATTATTCCTCATATGATTTCATTATTTGCAGTTTTATCTTATTATTAATATTGAAAATTATTTGAAATCCAATGCAAATTTTATAGCTACTTATCCTGGCTCAACAATTTAAAAGATCAAATTCAGGTACTTGGAAATTTTGTTCTTGAGGTTCTTACCCACCAGCTTCATCAAATCAACGTTGGCTGCGTATGTCACAAGTAAAGTATTGGAGCTTTGCATGCATGACCTTCCATAGCACATCAGTCTCACTTCAAAGGACAGAATAGAAAATACGTATAAATAAAGAATATGTGTTTTATCTTTGTTGTTAAATTCCCCTGTTGAAAACATCTAGAGATGACAAATTAATATTTAAAAAATTAAAATGTAAATTAAAGGTTAAAATGCTAGTGCTTTGCAAGAAAGTTTTAAAAATTAAAGGTAAAGGTTGTCTCAGAAGAGTAGAGGAGAAGCTAATCAAATATGATGCACTATTCATTTCAGAAAGTCATATTTGAAAGAGGAAGACAAGTTCTGAAACATAAAATCTAAGTCATATCAAGAAGGCTTTCCAATCTCCCCTCATTTTGATTGTTTCTAAACTTTCAGTTATTTTTATTATTTCTTCTAAAGCTATTAGTTTCTAAATATATAATGCAGATCATTAAAAACAGTTTACTTTTGTGTCTCTCTACTTGTGAATTATTGGACACCTTACCCAAATTTCACAGAGGCATAGAAAAATGAAACTATGGTGTCAGAGAAAAATCAAAATGATCAGGAAAGTGAAGGAAACATCATTTAAGTAGAGGCGATGGAGAGTTAAGTTTCTGGAGAAAACAAACAGACACTGATAAAAAGTTGTATTCCAAGTTTATGAAGTTATAACAATATAAATTAAATCATATATCATATTCAATTTATATTGTGTTATGTACTGTGAAAGCTTTAAAGTAAGCCAGTTGATATTTAAACTTATTGTAGATGGTATGAAATTAGAAAGTGCACAATTTAGGATTCACTAATGTTCTGAGACAGTCTTCTGGTTCTAATGCTAAAACTAATTAAAAATCTAATCTAAAGTTATTTAACCTTGCTAAATCCCATAATGTATACCAATTTATAAGGGGCTTTTATGTGGGGATATTTAACCAGAATAAAAAGAGGGGCTGTAAGGGGAATCTGAATTCCCTAATATTTTGTGGACATGTAATATGGTGGTGAAGAAGGCCCTCACCAGAGCCTGACCAAGCTGACAGCTGGATCTTGGACTCCTCGCCTCCAAAACTAAAACACAATAAGGGCTCAGGCCTATGCTGCCCCTGCCCCTTCTGCCCCCTGACTTTCCTTAGTGTTCTCCCAGGTGGCCCTGACTGGGGAGCTATGCCTCCTGTTTGTAGGGACCCAGATGACACTGGCTTCCAGTACAAAGGAGTCCATGGATAAGCCACCTACAATCCCTGAGAGAAGGAAGCATAGCTGTTCACATGGAAGAATGATTTTTCCTTGTTCTGAATTCTTAAAGCAGATTTTTCATGTGAAATATTAAAAATCGTTCCTACCGTGGCCAAAAAGAAAATAGCTTGATTACATCTTCAGGGTGTCTGTGGTTCCCAAAACCTTAAGAACTACATAATTAAGCAATTTAATAATCTCTTTTAGGACAAAGATTGGACTTCTCAAACCTATCAGTTAAATTCAGACTATGTACGGCTATGGAGTATTCTGATTTTTAGCTAAATGATGCAGTTAAACTCATTGATACAGAGTTGAGTCATGAGGAAAAATTAGAGATTTTTTAAGAATTTACTGACAACTTCTCTAACTGATGTAAATGAGAGGAAATGTACCATTCCACCATCTGGCTCATGGTGGTGTGCCATGAAACTTTTGGTCCAGCCACTCATACGCTCTGATTGTAAAAGACAATGAATATTGCAGGCTTGGATAAAAACAGTATAAAATATGAAAAATTTTCAGCACCTTGTAATAATTTCAGTAGCTGTGAAATTTTTATCAGGAGGTTCACCTATACTTACAAAGGGGTTCAGGGTCACTGGGGTGCTGTCTTCCTTCATAAACACTGATCCCTGTGTGATTATTGAGATAAACATTGCCTTTAAGAGCCATTATGACTCTTTGATGAGTCTCTAATTTCAGTGATGTGTCCAAGCTGCTACCTGGTGACTAGTTCTGAAGGTAAGGAATGCTGCAAAAGTAATGCTAATTGGCAAATACAAAAATTTACCGAACGTTGATTTATAAAGAATTGAAATTGCAGTATTTGGACATTTTTTTCCAGTTATTATCTGATGCTGTTGTTCAAAGCAAAACATGCACCAGACAAATTTAAACAGGCAAGAAAAAATTTATTTATGGTTATTACAATAGAGATAAAGATGAGAACTCTGGGTTCAATTTTGCTAAAACAAAGAACAGGAAAGTTTTTAAAAGCTAGGGTCAGGGAATCATAGACCAGCTGAGTCTGTTAATTGTCTTTATCCAAAGGAAAAGTAAACTTTCTTTTAAATTTGTGACAGCATCTAGTTTTATAACTTGGAGCAAGGTAACCATCACAGTTAGAATCCTACTGTCCCCCAGAGACTGGGAGATAGGTGCTCTGTCTTTCTTGAGGATTAGATTCCAATGAGATGACTCTCAGGTCCTTGAGAAAAACATCCTTGGGTTGTAAAATTGGCAATAGGCTTTTAAGAAGATTTGCATCTCAAAGAGGCAGAGAAAATTTCAAAGGTAAGTGCTCTAAGAAAAGGAAGGTCAGGGCCTAGAGTCAGGAAGAAGCCTGTCTAAAAGTTTAGTCAAGCTGAGGGAAACCCTAAGGTCACTACCAAACTTTCAAATGCACTTCACTTTTTTCATATGTCACACAGTACCTGTCAATTACAGAATCACTGACTGTACCATGCTGCCAATAAGAAGTTACCATTTCAGCTAAGTCATTCAAAAAATGACGACTACCGAGAGTAATATTTTTTAAAGGAGGTAATGTGAAATTCATATTCTGCCATTTAGAGTAGATTTTCTTCCTGCCCAGCAATTTATCTTAGAATTTTCTTCAGGTATTTATGTGACTTTTTAGTTGTTGTCCATTTCCTATTATTTCTACAGTACATTTTAAATGAGTGCATGAACGTAGTCTAATTTTTATTTTAGTGTATCGTATTTATCAGAAACAGGACAGTCATTTCTCTTGACATTTTGTACAGAGCACCTATATGCTTACATATATTTTGTCTTGATTGTAGTGTGTGATCTGCTCAATCAGCAAAATGCTCAGGATTGTCCATTGCTACACTTTGGAGTCCATCATCCCTTGAGTGCACTTTTTCTGGGGCTTCCTTATGCATCCATTATCTACATCACTCGCCCTGTGCCAAGAGTAATTATGAAACATGTTCTCTAGCCAACGACCTTGGTGCGAAAATAACCCCTTGACAGTGAATCTGTACATTAGTGGCAGTAAGAAGGTGACTTATCCCATTTCAACAATTAAGGGACTTTATAACAGTCACATTTTTGCCCAGATGTACTGAACAAGGGTACTGAAAGAAAACGTTTAGTGAGAGAAAATAAAGCATGAGAGATGTAGCTTCACCCACAAGGGGAATAGTAATATGCTTGTCCACTTCTTCACAGCCCTGAACTTCAGATTATATTATTACTACTCCCAAGCAAAGAAGGAGGCCCTCATTGTTCAAATCCTAACTTCAAAACTATGATGTTAAAACTCTCCAGGCACTGGTCTGATTACATAGACAAAGCTATATTTTCTTGACTTTCAACACTTAAACACTCTTTTGTAAATTGAGTTGCCCAGAAACAGATTCTGAAACAGATACTGGCATGTGGAGGTTTACTGGGGATGGATTTCAGAAGTACAAGTCTATAAAGGAGTGACAGAATCAGGATTGAGTAGAGGGAGGTGTTGAACTAATGTGGTGTATTTTCAGCAGCGATCTTGACAGAACTCAGAGAAATTCTAAACCTGGATGGCCTTCAGAGATGCTCCAGATTGAGGCAAGGGGGTCTGGGCTTTGGGCTCCCTTATTGATGAGTACTTGAATGTTGAGTATCATAGGAGGGGTTGATTGAGATGACTTTGAGCAAATAGCTGGCTTCCTTTGGGAAATTTTTGAGGTTCTATATACCACAAGTGAGGAGCAGCTACCACTTTCAGCTCTCATGGGAATTAAGGCCTCAGTACTGAAAGAGGATCTGAGTGACACAGCACAGCATCCACTTTACTCCAAGCTTTGTACATCTTTGATCGACTTGCTTAATATAATACATTTATGCAAACTGGGAATAGTTTCACTAGAATTCTGTTTTTTTCTTTTCTTTCTTTCCTTCTTCTTCTTCTTCTTTTTTTTTTTTTTTTTTTTTTTTTTTTTTTTTTTTTTTTGACAGGGTGTCTCTCTGTTGCCAGGCTGGAGTGCAGTGACACAATCACCACTCATTGTAGTTTTGACCTCCTGTGATCAAGTGATCTCCTACCTTAGCCTCCCAAGTACTGATTTATTGTATCCTAGAAAAACTTGCCAATCAAAGTCAGTGGAGCGAAGTAAAGTTTCTGCAGCTGCAAATGAGATTCAACATCTTCCTCCTATAGTTCCCATTCTAGATTCCCCTCACCTTCCATTAGTGCATCTACTCATATAGTAGCTTACTCCACCACCCCTAAGAAGTCTACACCCCTGATCTTCATGCTCTTTTTCTTCACCTTCAAAAGTATTCAGGGCTGTGCCAAGAGATACTACACTGGATCATCTGAGTGCCAATTGTATACTTCCCTGTTCCCAGTAGGTATTAACAGCTTTACCTCCTTGTAATATTCTTCCTGATCTCTTGGCACAAGGAATACAAAGTGATCAGGTGTTTGTCATAACCTACAGTTTAATGTGAAACTTACTATGCCCTGATATAATGACTTCCCTTCTGGAACAGAGACTTCTAGACTAGAGTCCTGAGTAAAAGAAGTATAATTTTACTAAGTGCAGTACCAGAAGTGATGGTATAAGTTGCAAGGCCTCTTGAGGTCTGATCTCTGGAAATGCCTGGACATCATTTCTGCCACATTTTTAGTCAAAACCTGTCGCGGGTCATCCCATATTCAATGTGATGCAAAGTAGAAGGTACCTGTTAGTGATGAGGTAAATGAAGCCACATTGTAAGAGAGCATGAAAGGAATTGTCGCCGTCTTTTACGGTACTCTATCACATTTAACCATTCAGATGATATATGTTGAACTAAAGCAAGGGCCTTTGTAGCCATGTCATCCAGTCATTAGATGTGAGCTGCAGCCACATCTAATGAGGCATAACCTTGGGAAAGGTTGCTCTCTTTGGCTAAATGGAATTTCCAGAGTGACTCAGCTATGAGTCATCAGAAAGCAAAAATTCTGGCAGCCTGAGGAAGGAGTATTTCAGTCTTAAAGTGAAGATCTGGGCACCACATTTACAACACGCAACACACACACACACACACGGAAACCCCCTACACACTCTGATTTGTGCACTGTGGTAATATTTTACAGATGCAAGGATAGTCACTACACAAGTTAAAAAAATTATTAAATGGTTTCGCGTTCTCCTAACACACAAGGACATGTCAGTTCACATATCTCAATCATTTTTCATTCACTCCTTGGTTCTAGAAAACTTGCCTACCTATTTATGAGCAAGACTTCAAGATTCAGCACAGACGTTCCCTTGCCTGATGATCCAGCTAGAATAGAACCCTTCTATCCATATGCCTTCTATCATTGGTACCAGTAAAATTTTTATTAACCTTTAAATGTGCTTGCCTATGTCTCCAACTAGAAGTTAGACTTGAAAAAATGTGTATTATCTTACTCATATATTTTTAATCCTAGGGATAGCATGGTGCTTGGCACAGAGCTGGTCTGGTGGACATACCCTAAAGAAGGCCCCATGATCCCTGCCTTCTGTTATTTATGTCTGTGTGCAATCTTCTCCCCTTCTAAGAAATAGAAGAACATAGTTGATAGAATATCAACCCTGTGATTATGTTATGTTATATGGAAAAGGCAAATGAAAAAATGAAGGGATTTTTAAATATTTAATTAAGATTAATTTTTAAAAACAATTTTTAAAGTTGTTTTTAATTTTTATGGATACATAATAGTTATGCATATTTATGAAGTGCATGTGAGATTTTGATACAGTATACAATATTTAATTATCAAATATTGTAAATGGGGTATACATCACTACCAACATTTACCATATCTTTGGGGTGTTAAACCTTCTAACTAATTTGAAATATGAAATAGTTAATTATAGTCACCCTATTGTTCTACCAAACATTAAATCTTATTCCAGACATGATTTTGCTCCTCTTTTGCCTTCTGCCATGATTGTGAGGCCTCCCCAGCCATGTGAGTCAATTAAACCTCTCTTCTTCATAAATTACCCAGTCTCAGGTATGTCTTTATTAGCAGCATGAGAGCAGACTAATACATCTGCTATTTAATAATATTTCTGCCTTATGATTTTTATTCTATTGTCTTTTGCTGGCTACAACTAAAGGGATTGGGAAAGATAATTTGAGTATATCTTAAGGAAACAAGTCATATATCCTCACGGTCATTCTCATGACATGAGCTTGCTACAAATGGCATGCTGTTTATTATTTTATCTATTGCTAATCTACTCCATCTCACCCCTATTAAAATAATCTGGTGGAAAAACAGTTTATTTTCTTAAGCAGATACAAAAACTTGACAAAAATATTCTTTATTTTCTGAGTATTTCCCTGTATCTTCTCTAATTTTGTTTTCCCTTCTCTCTGCTCTTTCTACTTTATTTTTTCTTGTAGAGTTAATGGGTAATTTTTTTTTTCTAAATGTCATTAAAATTACTGACATTTTATTTTCTAATTTTGGAAATTTGGTATAGAAATACTTATAAGATCATATTTATGATAGAACAATGATGTAGTATTTAATTTATATACATATTTTCTCAATTTTCTTACCTGTGTTTTTGTTGTATTAGCTCAAATCATCAGATATTATTGTTAATCATAGCCTGTTTAAAATAAACTTGTTTTATTCATTCTACTACAGTATCCCAAAGATACACAGGTTGTTTTTTTATAATTAGCAGGCATAAGGGCATAAAGAGAAGAGAGATGTTGGAAAACTCACTTAGAAGAACAAGGTGGAAGTGAGAAAAATCGTTGAAATATATGTAACATATACATAATCGACTCAGTATAGTGAATGAGACTGCTAGTATCATTGTTTTCATTTTAGAATGAAATATAAAAAAATGAAAAGTCTAAACCAGTTCAAATTAAATTACAGTAGACCCACCTTATCTGTGGAGGTGGGTCTTATCTGTGCATCCCTGAAACCATGGAGAGTACCAATGCCTGTATATACAATGTTGTTTTCTGTATATATATATGCCTATGATAGTTTAATTTATGCATTAGTCACAGTAAGATATTAGCAACAACAATAATAAAATAGAACAATTATAACAGTATGCCAGCATCACTACTCTTGTGCTTTGGGACAATTATTAAGTAGAATAAGAGTTACTTGAATACAGCACTGATACAGCTACAGTCAATCTGAAAACCAAGGTAGCTACTAAGTGACTAACAGGTGAGTAGCATTTACAGTGTGGGTATGCTGGAGCAAGAAATGATTCACATTTGCAGCGGAACAAAGTGGAATGATGCGAACTGCCATCATGCTACTCAGAGTGGTGCACACTTTAAAAATACGGGAATTGTTTCTGAACTTCTGTATAAATTTATTTCTGGAATATTCCATTTAATATTTTTAGAGCATGGTTGACTGCAGGTAACTGTGACCACAGAAAACAAAACCATAGATTAGAGGAAATGATTGTACAAATATGGCAAAGTAGGTATGCAAAATAATTAGTTACATAACTGCTAGGCCTTATCCTTACTGTATATAATAAACTAAATTTCACCTCATTGGAAAAATAAAGGCCTATGAAACATGTAAACCAAAAAGTAACCGAGGCAGATTGCAATTGATTGGAGGTTTATTTTGCCAAAGTTGAAGATGCACCCAGGAAAAATAAACACAAATCAGAGTAGGATCTCTGACCTCTGCTCTTTCCAAAGATGGTTGTGGAAACTTCAGTGAAAGGTTAAAAGCAAGCAGTAAGGGAAGATGAAAAAATAAAGGAGAGAGGGTAGGCAATGAGTTAAGTGGTTATATTATTGTGAGACTTTGATTAGTGCTCAGTCAGTCTACATTTTACATGTGAAAAAGAAGGGAGTAAAGGAAAAAGTCAATAATACACTTGTCTTTTACTCAGTAAATCTACATTTTGCATAAGATAAACTAAGCATGTAAGATTACAGATATCTGCTTGGGAGCAAAAGGAAGGTAGTTTTTTGTGTGACTTAGTTCCCAAGCTAAATTTTCCCCCTGACATAGTGAGTTTGGAATACCAAGATTTTTTTTTTAATTTCACAAACATCGCTATTTTAAAAGAAAAATTATGTATAGTTTGAGCTAGATTCAAAATGCTTCATTCATACATCAGGTATGTAACATATCACCTTCTAGGTTATATTTTGGAATACTTGACAAGCTAAATAAATATACTGAAAATTACTAGTGTAATTAAATTCTAAAGTTCTAATTGAGGAACTTATGCTAATAATTTCAGTACAATGGGATATATATAATGATACCAGCAGCATAGATTTAGAATTAAAATAAATAAATTAGTATTAACATTGATTAAAATATACAAAGGGAGCCAGGACAACTTCAGAGAAGTGATCAGAGAAAAAAAAGTTAAAATATATCAGTTTTGTGTCCTACGATCATGAGAACTGATATAACAAGCTATTCCACATTGATAACAGAGATTTTTCCTTCAGGCATAAGGACCTTTCTTTGACACATGGGAGAGGGGAACACACCTGAATTATACTGATATATACAATAAAATATTGTACAAAATATACAATAAAATATCTCATCAGAGCTTATTATTATGGAAACAGAATGATTTGAATGAACATTGCTTCATTCTTTTCCATGAAACTACTAACAAGATAAAACACGATATAAAAATTAACAAATAAGATTTGAAATTTTTCTGATATCAAAGTTGTTTATTTTCCAAAACTGTTGAATACCAGTAAATTGACCAGTTTTGATTTAAAGCAAAAATAAATTAAATAATTTTATTATCTAGGATGATTTTTTAAAAATAGTAGCAATTTTAACATTGAATCAGTTTTGATTCCATTAAACGTTATTTGTCAAACTGGATTGTATTCTATCCCTCTGTTTCTTCTCAGAGGCTACTGTTTTCAGATATGTTTTACCACCCACGTGATCCAAAGATAGAGGCACCAAGATTTTCTGTAATAAGTGGAAAATAATGTGCCCGTAAGTCTATTTCTCTGTACCTGGTCCCCTATCAATAATATGAATTTTACATTAGAATTTTTTTTAAGCTGCATGAGTCTTCTTAAATTATAATGCTCTCTTTTTAATGTTTACCAAAATCATCACCAAGAGTAATCACCTTCCAAAATTCGTTGGTCCAACAAAAACACAGTAGAGTGAAGGGCCTGCTCCCATCAGAGCTTGCAGATAACTGAACATTTGCAGGCTTTCAGATGAGAATCAGTTGCATGCAGGGAGGGTGATGCACCCCAACTCCACTGGGACAGAAGCTCCTGTGATCAGTACCTTTCTAGACTTTGCCCTATGTATGCCTTGATTTGGCTGTTTATTAATATTTTTTATAATAAGCTGGTTGATATGAAAAAATTAGATTATATGAACTGATTAACTTAAAGTAAAAATTCTTAATATTATATAAATTAGCCTTAATTTGTCATATGAGAACACAACATTCTTAAATAAATTAAAGAGACTTCCTAAATATTTCCAAAGTAGTTCAACAATTAAAGCATCTGTAAACATACAATCCAGAACTGTTGATCTTTCCATATATGCACAAACTTCATAATAATGATGGAAAAATAAATTATTTTAAATTGGAAAATGTGTAAGATTTCAAAAAGTTTCTGTACATCTGAAAATAATTGGTAAAGCACTAAAATATCAACTAGAACCCGGACCCTTAAACTGTATGAATTTAAAGTAGGTTGGTCTCTCAGTAATGAATTTGTTTCATTTTTAAAATGTTTGTGTAGCCTACTGGGCATTTCATTTTTAAAATGTTTGTACTATCATTTGTGTAGCCTACTGGGCAAGTGTGCACTGTAAGTTAATATGACATATGGCAACACATTATACTATTGTCTCTCACACTGAGATAAAATGTTCTGAAATCTACATATTGTAAATAAAATATGTAATGTATTATATACACACGTAAATATATAATAAATATACATATAATACACATATATAATACACATATATAATAAATATATGTACACATATAATATATACATATTGTATATATAATATATACATATATATGTGTATATATGTATATATGTGTATATATATACACATATATGTGTATATATGTATATATGTATATATATATATACACATATATGTGTATATATATACACATATGTGTATATAATATATATGTGGTGTATATAATATATATGTGTATATAATATATGTATATAATATATACATATACAATATTGTATACAATATTATGTATTATTCAATAATTATTCAAATATTACATAATATTATGTATATTTATATTTATATTACATATTATATTACATATTACATTTATATTACATATTACAAATAATACATAATATTGTATACACATATAATATATAATAAATGTATGTACACATATAATATATACATATTGTATATATAATATATACATATACAATATTGTATACAATATTATGTATACAAATAATACATAATATTGTATACACATATAATATATAAGAAATATGTGTATATATAATTATATATGATATATTTATTATGGATTATATGTATATACAATGTATACATATACAAAAAGTGTATGTATATTATATATGTAATATTATGTATACTATATATTAATATATGGCATGATTACAACTTCTTTATTAACTACTTGGAAACCATTGAGAAGAGGAAATTTCTTTCTACTTGTTACCATCATTCAAGAAAACAGCAAACTATATATTGAAGTAGGTAAAATAGACTTTCTGATACTAAATATGTACATGGTATGTCTATTTCCTTTTCTGCTTTTTGTTATGTGACCCTCCCTGTCCATCCCAAGTGTCCTGAGTTTTGTCGTATTTTCAATTTCCCAAATCTATTTCTTCCTCCACTTAAGCACTATATGGATGTATCATTATAATGTAATCATTTCCCCTCAGTGGTTTTATTTATTTATTTATTGGCTTCTTGAGGGCATAATTTATACATTTCAAAAGACATGTAAGCAAGCCTAGTGACTAGAATTTAATTAGTACTATGCCAAAATTTATTTAATTCATTGAGAAAATAATGAAGTCTTCAAATGGTACATTTTAGCTGATGTCATAGCCTTACAATAAATGTATGAAGATTTTGCCATAAGACTAGGAGGAAATGCAGCCAGTGTTAACCTAAATATAAAAATATTTTCACCATATTTCTAAGGACAAAGTCATATTAAATAATTATAATCAATATTATAACTGTATTTTAGCATAGATTTGTACATTGATGCAAAACCATTAACTTTAAGTAGATATAAGTAAACAATTGTGAGGTACTTAATATTGGAGATGTATTTCCATTTGCAAGAATAATAAAGTTATTACTTAACAGAAAGGAGCATTACTAACCTGAGTAACAGTAGAATGTTTTCTTGAGATGCAGTAGTTTCAGTTATAGTTTCATAAATTTTTCATCTTTTTTATAAAACTACAATTCAAGACCACATTGTTATTTCATCATATGCTGTTATTTTCTTAAAAGATTTTTGTGATTTTCTGCTATTTATAAAAATTTAAATGACACAAACATACTGACATCCAACCAATTTGCCTTTGGCACTAATTTAATATTTTTGCTGAATATTAATTTTTATACTTAGAAACTATATGTTTTGCAGGTATTTCTTCTAATGTGAGTAAAGGGTTCTGCCCAATTAATATTTTTCCATAATAGTCTGGGCAGTAACTTCATATAAGTGAACAAGGCAACTCTGGTATTTCTCTCCAACTTCTTTTAGCATCTTTCCCTTTATTAGGGACACAGTTCAGAACATATCAATCTTGTCACTAAAAAACTTAAAGAGAGCAAAAAATTATTACTTGTGTAACTGTATTTTAAAGTAGCTCTAAAGAATCTGAAGAGATTGACACTGTAATTCTGAAAATAAGTGCAGTTCAGCTGAATAGTACCCAAACTATTAGTCGTTAAAATAAGAAAGAGACATATTATTTAGAAAAGTCTTACTAATTTGCCAATATTGAAATAATACCAAAGCCATATATACAACAGATTAACTACTCTGTTTTATGCATCATAAAAGATTACATTTCTTTTTTAAATATGGAGACTATATGAAAATTGTGATTTCTTACAGAAATTGTAGTGGTAAAAATTATATTTCATGTATGCATTTATCTCTCTGTCCATCTACCTGTACTCAAAAAAATGGGTTTATTCAACAATATTTTCTGAAATATCCCATCAAATTCATATTAGGTAGTCACTTGCCTACATGAATCAAATAGAAATTTGTGACAAATATGTGGATAAATGTTGATGTCATATTTAAATTCATATTTAAATTGATACTACTAATGTATTTTCTAAGTGATAATGAATTAACATTGTAGGTTGCAAAAGAAGGCAAGCTAAATATTTGGTATAATTATTTATAAGGCTGTGGGAATTTAAATAGAACAAAAATAATTTGGGTGTTTTACAAATGCCTAACAAGCCACACATTGCTTTACATTCAATTTCTTTTGTTACCTGTCAAAGTTCAGCATGAAACTCATTAAAAGCAAAGAAGCATTTTGCCAAGCATCTTTTCTAGTGACATGAAAAAGGCTATGAAAATTTAATACTGTAGTACAATTTTATTTAACAGCCACCGACATTTTGGTTGTAAATGAAAATGCTTTCAAGTGTATTAGTATAGTGGAAGATAATTTTCCTAAACATATTTTGTTTAATTGTAATTCTATGTTCAATAGCATAACATAAATAGAGAACTTGTTATTTTCCTACTAAATAAGGGTTATGTACTTTAGTGGATATCTGTGAGTGTGTGTTTGTGCGTTGCATTTGTGTATATCTTGATGGTAAGTAGTAAAATCAGGGCATTGCTTGAGAAATCGTAATCCTGAGCCCAATTACCTGTTAATTGTGAGATATAAACATGGTTTTCATGCAGTTTTTGTTTCTAACTTTGATTGCCATTCCTGACTCTCCAGTTCCACTTCTTCCCTTTTTTGCCATTTTCTTTTCTTTTACCTCAACTTTCTGTTGAATAATAACTCCAACATAGGATCCAGAACCACAGTATCTAGATGATCTGAGGTGACTCTGGATGAAGAATATCAAGTAAGTGAGAAATTTGTTTTCCAATAGGCCAAATCTTTAGTATGTGTCATTTTTAAGTGTAAACCAAAATGTGTCTGGGACAGGTTTCAATCAATTTAGAAGTTTATTTTGAAAAAGTTAAGGACATGCCTGGAAAAAAATAAAGGAGCACAAAAACCATAGGAACAATCTGGTCCCTGACTTTTTTTGAAGATGATTTTGAGGACCTCAATATTTAAAGGGGAAAAGCAGGCTGGAAGGGAAAGAGGAATGGTATGGTCCCATACTGAGTCCATGTGTTGTTGCAAGAGAAAAGGAGCAGACACAGGAAGTCAATTATGTGTTTGTCTCGCATTCAGTAAATTGACACTTGACATAAGGGAAAGTGAACATAGAGTAGCTACCTGCAGACAGATATATCTGGTCTTTTATCAGTAGCTATCTGCTTAGGAAGAAAGAAAAGCCAATTTCTTGCATGACTCAGCTTTCAGCCTAAGTTTTTGCTTTTGGCATAGTAAATTGGGATCCTGAGATTTTCTTTTGTTTTCACAGTGATAAGTTAAAATGTGTTTTCCTCCTTCTCAAAAGGTCCTGAACCAAATAACATTAGTGGATAATTTGAGGAAAATAAATATATCAAATAGAAAACTAACATAATATAGTTATTTTAAAAAATAGACTGTGGAGTTATATATGGTTTTGGGTTCTGGTTCTTCTCACTAATGGTGATTTGCCATCAACTCTACTACTTATCCTCTCAAAGTCTCAGCTCTATCTGTATAAAATGAAAATCATTCCTTTATTCAATAAACACTTTACAGCTTTAAATGGTAAAACTATGGTAGAACCTACAATAACCAATTTCTACTTCACTGAAGAGATTACACAATAGAACCAATATTCTACTTACTCATGATCAGTCCATTCATAGGCTAATCTCTAGTAAATGCTCTCAATTCTGCTATCATAAGTCAATTTCATCTATTCTAAAATCTGTTTACACTTACTGTATTTGTGATTGTAGTTACAACACTTGAGTGAATATAATTATATCTGTTATCGATTGCCATGATAATGTTGCATAACGAGCAACTTAAAACATTAGTGATATAAAATAATCAATTCTTATTAGATTCATGTATATGTGGGGTTTAACTGTGAGCTTGGTTGGTCTTTCTGGCTCAATCAAGCATTTGCAGTCAATTAACAGTTGGCTTACAGCTGTCCTCAAGTCAGCAGTTGGCTGACTGCCAGCTGGTCTAGAAAAGTCACAGATGGCATAATTTGGGCAATATTGCCCTGCCTCATGTCTATCTTTCATCTTCCTCCTGGCTACCTTGGGCATGGTTATGGCCAAGTTGCACATGAAAACAAGAGTATGCAAGTGCTTCTTCAAGTCTCTGTTTGCATCATATCTGCTGACATCACACTGGCCCAAGAAAATTATATAACCTACCAAGAAATTAGAATAAGGGAGCAATAACAGTTTTTATAACAAAAGGAATGGATACAGGTATAGGTGAAGAACTGGGGCTACTTTTACAAACTACTGTGGTTTATGGTCTAATAGCAGTTATTTTCCTGCATTCAAAGTATGCACATCCTAACTCAGGATACTCAAAGTCTCATCCAATCATAGAATCAAGCTCAGAGTACAGAATCATAGGAACTGTATCAGATCTGGATGTGACACCCCCAATATAGAGAGTTATGAACTAAATAGCCAATTATGAAATAGGAATAGTATAAATACAGAACAAATTATCATGCAAAAGAGGAATGAATTGAAAACATTTAGTAGTCTTTAGCCCTAATGTCTTGTGGGGTAAATGTTACCATGTTCCTCTCATCCTGGGATGGGAAATGTTGTTTAAGCCCTGGTTCTTCTCCATTCCCCAGTACATTGTTCCACAGCGCTCTTGAATCTGTTTGTTGGAAGGGAGTTTCTTTGCAACATCATCCTTTTTGTTTATTTCTAAAGAAAGTATTAGAAAATATGCCTTTTGCTTAACTTTCTCAATCTACTTTCTTTCCGTAAAACGATGAGAGGCTTTTATAAATCTTAACCAATCTTAGTCTCTTAACATAGGCTCATGGTGCTTCTATATCAAGGTCTCAAAAATTCTTGACTATTAAAAAATGTTCTCAAGTTCTACTCAATGTGACAAAAGTTAACACAAGAGTTATTTCCAAGACTCTTTCTCTAGATTAAATCACTACCAATTTTCACATGGTAATATACTGTAGAAAACACCCTTAATATTTCTTTTTTTCCAACTTTTATTTCAGTTTCAGGGGGTATGTGTGCAGATTTGTTACATGGGAAAGCTGCGTGTCCTGAGGTTTGGTGTAGAGATTATTTCATCACTCGGTAATGAGTATAGTACCTGATAGGTAGTCTTTCTATCACCCTCCTCACATTCTCCACCCTCAAGTGGGCCCCAGTGTCTATTGTTCCCTTCTTTGTGTTCATGTGTACTCAATGTTTAGCTTCCACTTATGTGAGAATATGTACTATTTGGTTTTCTCTTCCTGCATTAATTAGCTTAGGATAATGGCCTCCAGCACCATTCATATTCCTGTAAAGGATGTGATCTCAAACTTTTTTATGGCCGCATAGTATTTCATGGTAAATATGTGCCCAATTTTATTTTTATTCAATCTGCCATTGTTGGGGATCTAGGATGATTTCATTTCTTTGCTTTTTTTTTTTTTTTTTTTGAGATAGAGTTTTGCTTTTTTTACCCAGGCTGGAGTGCAATGGTGCGATCTTGGCTCACTGCAACCTCCACCTCCTGGGTTACAGTGATTCTCCTGCCTCAGCCTCCCGAGTAGCTGGGATTACAGGCTTGTGCCACCACGCCTGGCTAATTTTGTATTTTTAGTAGAGACAGGGTTTCACCATGGTGGTCAGGCTGGTCATGAACTCCTGACCTCAGGTGATCCGCCTACTTCGGCCTCCCAAAGTGCTGGGATTACAGGCATGAGCCACCATGCCCGGCTTTCTTTGCTATTTTGAATAGTGCTGTGATTAACACACATGCATGTGTCTTTATGGTAGAACAAATCAATTTATATTCCTTTGGGTATATATCCAGTAATAGGATGGCTGGGTTAAATAGTATTTCTGTTTTAAGTTCTTTGAGATACCTCTGAACTATAGCTGAACAGTAGTTCCACAGTAGCTGAACTAATTTACATTTCCACTAGGAGTGTGTAAGCATTCCCCTTTCTCTGCAACCTTACCAGCATCTGTTATTTTTTTACTTTTTAAAGCCATTCTGACTGGTGTCAGATGGTATCTTATAATGATTTTGATTTGCATTTCTCTAATGACTAGTGATGTTGAGCGGTTTTTCGTATGTTTCTTGGCCACATGTATGTCTTTTGAGAAATATCTGTTCCTATCCCATTTTTAATGGGATTGTTTGGTTTTTGCTTAATTTGTTTAAGTTCCTTAGAGATTCTGGATTTTAGACCTTTGTTGGATGCGTAGTTTGCAAAATTTTCTCCCATTCTGTAGGTTCTGTTTACTCTGTTTATAGTTTATTTTGCTCTGTAGAAGCTCTATAATTTAATCAGGTCTCATTTGTTAATTTTTGTTGCAATTTCTTTTGAAGTCTTCAGCATTAAGTCTTTGCCAGGGCCTATGGCATTTCTTAGGTTTTCTTCTAAGTTTTTTATAGTTTTAGATTTTTGTATCGTTCTGATACCAAAACATGGCAGAGACACAACAAAAATAAAATAAAACTTCAGGCCAATAACTCTAATGACCATAAATGCAAAAATCACCCCCTCAAACTCTAGCAAACGCTTAATATTTCTAAAGCCTATTTTGTACAGCTGAAATGTCCTACATGGCACCATGGTAATTCTTTCAAAGGTCTTAACAAAAAGTATCACATCCAAACCTTTGGTTCTATTGTTAACCTGAGGCTATGCCTTAGTTTGATATATTTTGTTATTGTGAAAGGCTAGATTGGAGAAACAGTTTTAATTCTCATTCTAGTAAATCCTTGAATCTCTATTTTCCCTGTAATTTCTGCTTGTAAACTGGCCATGTTTTTTTTTAGACTATA
Source organism: Pan troglodytes (assembly GCF_028858775.2). Lineage (NCBI taxonomy): Eukaryota > Metazoa > Chordata > Mammalia > Primates > Hominidae > Pan > Pan troglodytes. The sequence goes on from NC_072406.2 coordinate 68,902,162, forward strand.
TCATTCTTTTACAAACTTATAGAGATTTAGTGAAAGCAAACCTATATATTGTTCTGCTTGGAAAACTGTTTACTTAGGTACTGAAGTTTACTAGGTACTTTTTTATTTTTGAAGTTACTACAGGTGACTAGAAAACCATAATGTTCCACTCAACTTGACTAAATTTTAGACAGGTATCTTCCTGACTCTTGGCCCCTGGTCTCCTTTACCTTACAATATTTATTTTAGCAAGTTTAGAATTGAAAATTATTTCTGTGTTCCTTTGATATATAAATCTGTTTTAAAGCTTCTTGCCAGTTTGACAATCCAAGAATGTCTTTCTCAGTGATCTAGTAGCCATCCTTTGAAATTTAATCATTAAGGAAAATAGATCCCATGTATCCCAGTTTTTGTGGAAGAGTAGAAACCTAATATCAGTGGTTTCCTCTCTCCCTGTTGTAGAACTACCTGCTGTCTTGAAGATAGAAGAAAGAGTACTTCTTTTGGTAAAGACCGTTAGCAAACACAGGTGGCTCACTATCCCCCACCCCAACTCTTAGCAACTCTCTGGCTACTTGGTCTGTGCTCTCTTCTCTATTGCTGGTAAGACTATCAGAATAAAATCAACTTGTTTTGGGGCGTCTTTTCAGGTGCAATTTTTTCTTTAACAGATGTTAGAGCTTTCACAAACATTTAGCCACCACAGAATGTGATTAGCCATTTTATAGTCTCTTCGAATAATTTTCTCACATTTTTTCCTTCTACTTCACCATTTTTTCTTGCTTTTGGGTTCCACTAAGGCACAATGCTTATGCCATTTTTTAAGATTTTATTTGGTTGTTTTAATTGGCATTTACTTTTGGCACTAATCTCTTCATCAAGTATATAGGGCCACGTTAATGATGGGTGAAAACCACCTTGCAACCTCGTGGCATTTAACAATCAAGGTTTATTCAGTTCCTGGTTCACTAGAGTTCTGCTGAATTGGGCTGCTCTTGGCTAAATCTGGCTGAGCTCATTCATGTTTCTGTAATCGGCTGTTGTTTGGCCAGGCAGTTCTGTAAAGACTGTTGGCTTACGTCACATATGTAGAGGTCAGATGTTTATCAGATTATTTCGAAAGACCTTGAGATGTACTACAGAGACAATGAGTCCGTGTGTCTTCCATTTCCTAGCAGGCTAACCTGGGCATGTTTCCATAGCCATGGCAGAGGTATCGTAGTGCAGGCAAATTTTGGAAACTCTTCAATTTTTATTTTTTAGTTTTGCTTGTCACAACTGCTTACATTTCATATAACAAAGGAAAATATACGGTTGAATCCAGACTCAGAGTAGGAAGCCTCTACAGGATTACGTTATGTAAGGCAGGAATGTAGGGATTGGTGGAAACTGGGATATCAACATAATAAATCTAGCACAACAGTACAAATCAATGACATCTGTATTATAAAAAAATCAGAGAAATGTTTCTGTGAATTCTGTGGAAAGATTTAATAAAGGTAATTTCCAAATAAAGATTATCTATTGAATTAAATAAAATAGACAATTATAAAACATTGAGAATATGTATACAAACTTGAAGGAGTCTTTTCTCATAGTAATTCCCAAATGACTTTGCATTCTTAATCATTTCACAGAGATTAAAAATGGCCATCAAGGAAATTGATGTATTGATATGATTGACCTGAAGAAAAAACAAGGGAAAAATCTAACTAGCAGACCCATATTGAATGAAATATTTTAGTAATATATCCAAAAAGTGGTGAATAAGTGATTTAATTTTAAATACAATTTTTATGATGTAGGGTTTTTTAAAAATTGTAGTTTGTTTAAATTGATTTTTATCTGCATGCACAAATGCATATATGTCCTTATTTTACTTATTAAGAGAGCTCCTACTGTGAAGTGTTAAGTACTGTGCTGGCATATGATATGGACTCACTGCATTGTGTGTTAATTCTGACAGTAATGTTTCTTTTTTTTATTATTATACTTTAAGTTCTAGGGTTCATGTGCACAACATGCAGGTTTGTTACATATGTATACATGTGCCATGTTGGTGTGCTGCACCCATTAACTCGTCATTTACATTAGGTATATCTCCTAACGCCATCCCTCCCCCCTCCCCCCACCCCATGACAGGCCCCAGTGTGTGATGTTCCCCTTCCTGTGTCCAAGTGTTCTCATTGTTCACTTCCCACCTATGAGTGAGAACATGTGGTGTCTGGTTTTTTGTCATTGCGATAGTTTGCTGAGAATGATGGTTTCCAGCTTCAGCCATGTCCCTACAAAGGACATGAACTCATCCTTTTTTATGGCTGCATAGTATTCCATGGTGTATATGTGCCACATTTCCTTAATCCAATCTATCACTGATGGACATTTGGCTTGGTTCCAAGTCTTTGATATTGTGAATAGTGCCACAGTAAACATACGTGCGCATGTGTCTTTATAGCAGCATGATTTATAATCCTTTGGGTATATACCCAGTAATGGGATGGCTGGGTCAAATGGTATTTCTAGTTCTAGATCCTTGAGGAATCGCCACACTGTCTTCCACAATGGTTGAACTAGTTTACACTCCCACCAACAGTGTAAAAGTGTTCCTATTTCTCCACATTCTCTCCAGCACCTGTTGTTTCCTGACTTTTTAATGATTGCCATTCTAACTGGTGAGAGATGGTATCTCATTGTGGTTTTGATTTGCATTTCTCTGATGACCAGTGATGATGAGCATTTTTTCATGTGTCTGTTAGCTGCATAAATGTCTTCTTTTGAGAAGTATCTGTTCATATCCTTCGCCCACTTTTTGATGGGGTTGTTTGTTTTTTTCTTGTGAATTTGTTTAAGTTCCTTGTAGATTCTGGATATTAGCCCTTTGTCAGATGAGTAGATTGCAAAAATTTTCTCCCTTTCTGTAGGTTGCCTGTTCACTCTGATGGTAGTTTCTTTTGCTGTGCAGAAGCTCTTTAGTTTAATTAGATCCTATTTGTCAATTTTGGCTTTTGTTGCCATTGCTTTTGGTGTTTTAGACATGAAGTCCTTGCCCATGACTATGTCCTGAATGGTATTGCCTAGGTTTTCTTTTAGAGTTTTTATGATTTTAGGCCTAACATGTAAGTCTTTAATCCATCGTGAATTAATTTTTGTATAAGGTGTAAGGAAGGGATCCACTTTCAGCTTTCTACATATGGGTAGCCAGTTTTCCCAGCACCATTTATTAAATAGGGAATCTTTTCTCCATTTCTTGTTTTTGTCAGGTTTGTCAAAGATCAGATGGTTGTAGATGTGTGGCATTATTTCTGAGGGCTCTATTCTTTTCCATTGATCTATATCTCTGTTTTGGTACCAGTACCTTGCTGTTTTGTTTACTGTAGCCTTGTAGTATAGTTTGAAGTCAGGTAGCGTGATGCCTCCAGCTTTGTTCTTTTGGCTTAGGATTGACTTGGCATTGTGGGCTCTTTTTTGGTTCCATGTGAACTTTAAAGTAGTTTTTTCCAATTCTGTGAAGAAAGTCATTGGTAGCTTGATGGGGATGGCATTGAATCTATAAATTACCTTGGGCAGTATGGCCATTTTCACAATATTGATTCTTCCTATCCATGAGCATGGAATGTTCTCCCATTTCTTTGTGTCCTCTTTTATTTCATTGAGCAGTGGTTTGTAGTTCTCCTTGAAGAGTTCCTTCACATCCCTTGTAAGTTGGATTCCTAGATATTTTATTCTCTTTGAAGCAATTGTGAATGGGAGTTCACTCATGATTTGGCTCTCTGTTTGTCTGTTATTGGTGTAGAAGAATGCTTGTGATTTTAGCACATTGATTTTGTATCCTGAGACTTTGCTGAAGTTGCTTATCAGCTTAAGGAGATTTTGTGCTGTGACGATGGGGTTTTCTAAATATACAATCATGTCATCTGCAAACGGAGACAATTCGACTTCCTCATTTCCTAACTGAATACCTTTTATTTCTTTCTCCTGCCTGATTGCCCTGGCCAGAACTTCCAACATTATGTTGAATAGGAGTGGTGAGAGAGGGCATCCCTGTCTTATGCCAGTTTTCAAAGGGAATGCTTCCAGTTTTTGCCCATTCAGTATGATATTGGCTGTGGGTTTGTCATAGATAGCTCTTATTATTTTGTGATACATCCCATCAATACCTAATTTATTGAGAGTTTTTAGCATGAAGGGCTGTTGAACTTTGTCAAAGGCCTTTTCTGCACCTATTGAGATAACCATGTGGTTTTTGTCTTTGGTTCTGTTTATATGCTGGATCCACTGTCCTTCAGCACATTTAGGAGGTTACTACAGATTTTCTGTTGTAAATTTTGATAGAAAATTTTTGTACATGTGTTTACCTAAATGTGGAATCCTGTTCCTTAAATTTCTTTCCATTGAAATTCCCAACCCTTTTTGCTTAGTCATTAAGTCTCAAGTTTCATCCAAGATCCTAATGTTACTTCAGTCTCTACCTTCAGCCACTTGTAACTGCTTTATCTTCAACTTTCATAGTGTACTTGGAGCTCTTTTAGGTTATTGGACTCTTTATTTCTCCTTATATTTTCATGTGTCTCTGTTGTTTATAACTTGAATTGTTAGGAAAGACCTGATCTCTTGCCTAGTGTAATCAGGGCTTGGATAAAATAGCAATTCAACATGGCAGAGCATTGGTGTGACCAGGTGGCTATATTGCATGGCCTATATCTGACCAGGACATGAAATGGAGGTTTATAGGAAATCAACTTCTTTTCCTGGAAGGCACCTTGGGGTAGAGCAGCTTGGACTTAACGCTGACCTTTCTGGTCTCTTCATTGATCCCAAAGGGTGCCCTCTAAGCAAACTATCTCTTCTTTCAGCAGTTCTGTATAATTTCTAATGGGACTGGCTAAGATGCTATTTACTGATCTTGCTGAAGGAAAAGATTATAAGGATACTACTGCCAAGGTAAAGATCATGTCTTTCTGAAGTAAGCTGTCATGGCCACGTGTGAGAAAGAAAAACAATAAAAAAAAAAGTGGGCTGTCTCTAGACGGCAATGTTTTAGCTAGGCAGACATTCACAGTTACAATGTGAGAGCTAATGCAAGGTTCACCTGAACCTGCAGCGTTATTTTCAAGTGGCTTCCAATTATCTCTGGCAAAGTCAGCTGCATGACTTGCTCAGCCTTGCCCCTCAGATACATTGTTGACAGTCAGCTTCATTGGGAGGTACCACAGGTCTAATAAGCAAAGCAATGTTGTTAATAGCACCTGCAATAGCTATTTGGTCTTCTGAGGTAGATCCAGCTTGTTGGCAGATACAGGGAGAGTTAGAAAGATAAGACTACCAAGAAGCACCAAATAAAATAAACTGGATGATGTTTCTCCCATGAAGACTCACTTTCAAGAGAGTATGCAGCTTACCCTCCTTCCCACAATTTTAAATGCTCTCTTCTTTCTAGGTGAGACATTTTCTAAAAAAGGGTTTATTAATCTCTGCACTATTGACATTTTGGGCCAGAACATATTTTTTTGTCATGATATGCTATTATAGCATGTTTAGCAGCATTCCTGGCCTCTATTCAGATCCAGTAACAGCCCCTATTATTATAACCAAGATGTCCCCTCACATTCCCAAATGTACCTTCAGTGGAGACAAAAATCACCACCAATTGAGAACCAGTGTTCTAGAAACATTCTTACCATACCCTGTAGCCATGATAGTAACCTCACAGCAGGGTTGAAGAAGTCATTTAATTACCACCAGATTATCTCACCCTCATGGTCAAAAAGTGGTCATAAAATATTAATTTGCACTAGCACTAAGTTTACAAAAATTAGCACATTACCTATGGTAGAATTATGGTGATGGGACCCATGTAGCACAGGATTCAGATAATTGGCCATCAATAACCAGGCAGAAGAAAGCAACAACTTCATGTTAGTGTTTGCTCTACCGTGAGTAAGCCATATTTATAGGCCAAATGAGAAAGTCAGGATAGAAGAAAAAAAATAAAGATGTCAGGGGGCATCTGATCCCATGTGTACCTGTTCTATTTCTAGCTGTAGGTCCCTGTACCACAGTTGTGTTACTCATGTCATTTTCCCACTCGTAAACTCCTGGGATAACAGGCAACTGAAAGCAGATGGATTGCCCTATAAGTGATTTTTCTAGTTTTTTTCTCCCCAAGTGGAATACATTTGAAGGTGAGAGGTGGTATTATTAATACTTATTCTGAGAAAACAGGTATAATAAATACTGTTTTCCTGGAAAGGATGTTGTGGATGACCCTACCCAGTAAGGGAAAGCAGGCAGGCCCAATCTTTCATAATTGCCTTCCCCAAACTAGGCTAGGCCAGAAGGATCCTGTTTTACACTTCTCTAAGCTTGGTAAGAGGATGCAAAGACAAGCCATCTGATCCCATGGGTGCCTGTTCTTACTTATTAGATGCTTTTTTCTTCTCTAAGGATATTATTGAAATATACATTTTTCATTTCTTCTCTCTCCTCCAAGTTGTTTTTTTTTCCCCCTTTGGTTTCATCTCTGAGTTTGATATAGTGGTTTAATTAATAGTATGGGGATTCTTGTCTGTCTGTTCTTATTTCTGGGAGGGTCAGTTAAAAGCTAATTGGAGGGTCTATGCCTATTGCTGGGTAAATTGTGAGATTTGCTAGGTTTGTTTGTTCATTGGGGAACACTTATGTTACTTCATGTAAGATTGTTTTTTCCCCTTTGGATGGTGATATTCTAGCCTCATCCCCAATCCATGATATAATACAATATTCTACTACCTGGGTGTTATAAGTCTGGCTGCGATCTTTACAGAAACCAAGTGAAAAGAGAGGGTGGGGACACAGTATTTACAATGTAAATGTAGATCAATTTCTCCCCTGTTTATATTTCATTTTCCAAGACATTTTTTGTCTTTTCTGTTATCTTTTTTTTTTAAAATATGTTTTATAAAAAGTCATTTTCTGTCACTAGTGAGGTTTGGTGAATATGGAAGTAAAAGCATCAGTTCAATCCGCCTTATTTATTCAGAAATCTTATCCTGATTTTCTTAAGAAAGAAGACACATTACAATAAATAAGAAATTGGAGGCTTAAACTCTTGGTATTATAACAGTATCCCTCAGAAAGCTATCAGAACTGCATCAAGAAATTTTTTACTACAGTGCCAAGTTACAAAATGAGGAATTGTGATCAATTCAAGATGCTAAACTTCCAGTGAAACTCTATTAATACAAGTCTATATATTAGTCTGAAAGATTTCCCAGAAACCCTAGTAAAATCAGTCAGTAGATCTTTTTTTACCAACAAAACCAAGCTCAATAGAGAGAAAAGCTTCAGTTACAGGAACAGTGATTAAATCCCATACCATTTGTATCACTACCTTTAAACTTATGAGGCACCAGCTGTTGACTCCAGTTTTATTGCTCATAAATGGAAGAGTATACATTAATATCCCTGCAGTATAAAACATTCCCAAAGGTAGAGCAGAACCATTGGCGAATACATTTACATGAATTTTAAATATTTTTTATTCAGTGTATGCAGACACTTTCTGTGTATTATATCTGACATATATTTTTAAATAACTTGATGTCTTGGTCAATACTAATGCTTTTAAGTTGTGCATTTTATATTCTAAAATATTGTATTGGTAAGTTTCTAGCTACAGGAAAGAGAACATGAAGCCGGTTTTCAGTTGTTCAGATTTAAACAAAAACTATGTTTTTCCTTTCAACTTATTCCTTTGATTTTAAGACAGCATAACTCACTTGTTCAATCCTTAGACCACACATGTCAGATATTTCAAGTTATACTTTTCTCTACTCTGTCATGTTAAACAACAATACTCCAATTAAGTATGGTGAAATATTAGAAGTGCGGTCCTGTTCTTACTTTTCCTCTGATAGGCTCTGACTGTTTGCATAAGTAAACCATATAAATAAAAATGATGCCAAAGGTATTTCTACTACTTAAGTAAGTTATAGGCAGTGCGAAAGTAGGAAGTCTCCATTAACTAAAAGTCTGAGGCTCATCAATAGCAGGTTCATGTCCTTTGCAGGGACATGGATGGAGCTGGAAATCATCATCCTCAGCAAACTAACACAGGAAAAAAAACCAAACATCACATGTTCTCAATCATAAGTAGGAGTTGAACAATGAGAACACATGGACAAAGGGAGGGGAACATCACACACTGGGGCCTGTTGGGGGGTTGGGGGAAAGGGGAGGGAGAGCATTAGGACAAATACCTAACGCATGTGGGGCTTAAAACCTAGATGACGGGTTGATAGGTACAGCACATCACCATGTTGTATACCTATGTAACAAACCAGCACGTTCAGCACATGTATCCTGGAACTTAAAGTAAAATAAAAAGGAGAAAAAATAATAATTCTGACATTCAGTTTTATGTAAGTGAAAATGTAATCCAAGAATGCTAAATATGACTGTAAGAGCTAGTAATTAAATAGTTTCAGCAGGATCCCTCTTTCTTTTCTTAGAGCACACATGTAATATAAATTCATTTTATCTTATTTAATCATTAAAATGATTAAATAATAAAATATCATCTACAGATATAATATATGCTCTTTAAAAGTTATGTGACCTAGTATCATTGCAAAAATGAGCAAGTTCTTTTGGTGTTTTATGATATCAATTCTGTTGAAACTATCCTTAATCAAGATGTAAAATATTAAGTGTTTTGATTTTTTAAACTTTGCCATCTCCAAATATTGCTAAGAGGCATCATTTCTAATGTTTCTAAACTAAGTAAACATACAGCTAGAAATCACTTGTCCCTTAGAACACCCAGATTGATATATATGATATGCCCAGTCTCTAGCACCAACACAATATCAATTTTGGTAATAAAAAAGAAAACCTGAAAAAAAATATGCATCTATAGGAATTCCAGACCTCAAAATGTATGTGCAAAAAAGATAATATTGTTTAAAAAATGCTTTTACAAAATGTCAGAATCTGATTTTCTATAGTAATTTAGTGAGTTAATTGTTTTATTTCACCTGAAAATATTGATGGCATAAACCTTCTTTTTTATTTTTAATCACATTTAAATTGTTTCTGATTTTAGCATAACCATGCCCTTCAATAAACCTATGTTTCGTCCTTAACTGATTAATATTTGAAGGATTCTTCTCGTCAATGTTGCATCAGTCCATTCTATTATCTCTTTAAAATTTCTACAGGCCAAAAAATATTTTGCATCCCTCATAAAACTGATTTTATATTTAAATGCAATTCATTCTGCTAAAAACTAATCCTTGAGTAAAGAGTGATTTTGTCCTGGTTGTAAATATAGGGCTACAGAATTGTGTCAACTAAATATCTTAAAGCGTTTAAATTAAATGAAATACGATGCTGCATAATACTATCCATATACACATAGAGAGATTATCTTTAATATATATTTTTACCAAACTAAGCCCAATTAGTGTTTCAAAATGTTTTAATGCTAACAATCTGGGAAAAAAATGAAAAGAACATAGTATTCCAGAATAGATTACATTTTATAAATGTACATAAGATGCTGAAATGTAGATTTTATAGAGAAATGTAAATCTTGTGTTATTACTAACATAAATTTACTTATATCAATTTTAGCTTCATGTTTAAATAATTTAAAACAATTTATTACCCTGTTACCCATTTAATTGACATCTTTCCTATTGCTTACATCAAATTATATGCATTAAAAATGATAACTGTTATTTAATTTGACGTGAAAATCAACTTACAGACAATGGACCCCATAACAAGGATCAAGATTAGTTTTATAGATCATACATTTATAGATCATAATTTGATCACGATTGTAAAAAACGTTTGCAAGCAATTGACAATATAAGTCAGCAGAAAAACTCAAGGCAAATAAATCATCCTGAAATAATTCTGGCAAAGCTTTGTTATTTTTTCCTAAATATTATTTCTCTTATAAAAACTGTCATCTTTGTTTGCAAAGAAAGGGTACTCATTTACACAAGTGCATTTATAATGAGGATCCTTTGAGACATAAGTGGACAGAAAACCATCCCAGCAACCGCACAGTTCAGTCTTTTGAAGAATAACAATGCCATTTAAGGTACAATAGAGTTTCAAGATCTCTAGTCTGACAGTTGCTCTGATTACTCAAAGTTCTAGCATTAGTTCCTTCAGAAGAAAACATTCATTGATCACTATTCTTGTGACCCATCACTATGGATATTCAGTCTCTTTTTGTCTCTAATCTATGTAATTGTTTGATGAGTAAAATTTAGGCATAAATAGTGAGGAGGTATCATCTTATTATTCTCATGGAATCCTTTAAATTCTTACTGGAGGTTGTGATATGCCATCGCAAACCTCTTTTAGGTACTTATATCCCCAGCTTCTGAGAGTATTGGAAGCTAACAATGCTCAGCTGAATCCATCTCCAGGAATTGTCATCAGTCAGGAAGAGCTACTTTACCCTGGGTCACTCTTTTCCAATCCCATTCTAATGATTGGTCTATGCAATTGTACGAAGGTCTGGCTTTATTCCTCAGGGAATAATTCCATTCTAAGTCTATGGCACCCTGTCAGATTGACTGAGGTGATTCATCTTACTGCATCTCAGTTCGACTCCTCTCTGTGTCCAATTATGCTTCCTTCTTACAAGTGTTTGTCCAGCACAAAAATCTCCTCATAGAGTCTATTTCCTAGAGAAGCCAATATAAGAACATTGGTACTAGGAGTGCTCCAAAGTAGTAGACATTAAGGAAAGACTTTGGACATGGATCAGCCACCAGCAGGCTGGTAATGAGGACATTATTATTGCTGAGGCAGGAAACATGCTGGCGGGTGCAATGTCTTAATTTTTTTTGTGAAATATAGGTGAAATATTAATGATAAAAACTAAGATAGTGAATGGTGTTGTTGGAGCAAACAATGGATCATAAATAGATAGTGAAAGGTTGAAGATAATTAATCACGTTTTAGGTAAAGTGTGAACATCAGAGGAATTATATTTATGAAAAAGCTACAGAGTGTGGTCAATATGGTAGAATCCAAGATAAGATCTATGAAAATAGCTACTGCAGATGATAAAACAGGAGATATTAATCCAGCTAATCCAAGATTAGTTGGATTAATATCTCCTGCCCTCTGTCATAATATAGTCTGAATTGATATGGACAATCTGTAAAATACCACATTAATCATTCTGTTAGTCAACTAACAGTGACATCTTCTTAACTGAGTACATAAGCAAGAATTGACACGTAAATTGGAGGTAAAATGTGGTAAAACACTTTTGCTCCAGAACACAGGAGATGTAAATTTTTTCAATTCATGGCTTAACCACACAAGTGATCTTTTTGTTTGTTTTGGCGATCCAGGTATCTAGAGGATGTGGGGACATACTCTCTGAAGTAAAGGAGAAATCATTACATCTTACATGTCATACCACTAAAAAAGAAATGGCACATCTGGTAGTCTTCTTCTGGTTTTGCAGGCAAGCAGCAGCATATTTCACACTTGTAAATAATACTGTACCACTTTTACCAAGAGACATAAAAGATTATCAGGTTTGAGTAGGACCCAAAATAGGAAAGGGCTTTGAGATCCAGATAATGATTCTAACAGCCCTGTCATTTGATCAGTATAACTCGACAGACATTAGAGATGTAAGTTTTGTTTTTAGAAAATATTCTTTGTGAAGTTTATGGCAACCCTAGTATGAAAATCACAGTTTTGAACTTGTTGACTAATGGACCAGCTTTTGAAATATGCAACAAATAATTGTACAGTGTACAAAAATATCTCTGATATGCTACAGACCTGACAGAGACAGAGAGTATGACCAAAGGACAGGAAGTGACCATGGGATCAGGACTGCCCCATCATAAGCCAGGTTCAGTCAGAGCCAACAAGTCAAAGGTAGAGCTGGCCCGACAGGAATCTGTTTTATGGTAGAAGTGGTATGTTTAAGATCAGATGCAAGCAGAAGAGGATACAAATACACTGTATGAGTACGTAGCCCCCATGTCATCCACTACGCTCACTCTGGAGCTTCTTCCTCAGCTCAAACCTATGTCTCCATTGGGTTTCCTTATAAGTAACAAATAAAGGAGGAAAAAGGTAAAGCTTGATTAATAGATGGGTTGCTAATCATAGGGTGCAAGCTGATAAAGGATGGCTGCTGCACTAAAGTTAAAATCAGAAGTAGTCTTGAACATCAATAGTTAGGAAAAAATCCTCCCAATAGACACCATTTCACCCACTTTGTGTAGAAAGAGCAGGCCAAGGTAAAAATATAGTCTGACTAATGGAAATCGTGAATAGCTTGGCTGTTTATTCCATGAACCTAGGAAAAATGGAATATTTAACATAGGAAGAGACAAGCTGATTAACTTATAGATGTGAGCATAAAATGTGAGGATCTTTGAATCCTATGCTAATGTTCCCTAAATAGAATTCACTGTGGAAGAGGTACTAAATAATCAAATAGACAAAATTACTAAGTCAATTGACATCCACTAGCATCTGCCATCAGCCTGTCTAGTTCTAGTACAATGAATGCATGCAATGAGTAAGCATAGAGTCAGGGACAAAAGCTAAACATAGTCCCAAAAGTATAAGCTTTCATTTACCAAGGCTGATTTATGTAGATATGGTTGCATGTCTGTTCTGCCAGCCATAGACCAATGCTGAACTCCTGACCTATAATCATACTTTGAAGAAATCAATAAATTTTTGGGGGGCAGGTTGATAATATCAGGTCCATTCCACTTGAAAGATGAAGTGATTCATGTGGATTACAATTGATTTCCATTATGGACATGAGTTTGCATTTATTGGCTGCAGAACTTTGGTGAGAACTTCTCTATCAAAGACCTACAGAGTGTTTTGATCTACTGACATAGGATCCTGTATAATATTATATTGAAACAAGGAATACACTACATAAAACACAAGATGAAGCTCTGGATATATAATGGAATCCACTGAATAAGTAACTAGTAAAGAACATCAATACTTGCCAACCTTCCCCAAAGTGTGAGAAGTTGGAGCTTAGCACCAGAGTATATTTATTGGACTTCAGGGCTTTTTCCAGTGCTGGATGTGATCAAAATGAGGGATTTCTGTTGTGCTTGAGTATCTGCAATAATCATGGGTAATATTATGACTTCAGGACTGCAATACTGTGAACAATATTAGTCTAAGGTAAATGACATGGAGAGATACCTTTCTATTCCTTTCTCTTTTAACCCCTGAATAACATTATTGACTATTGTTGCCATCTACTCAGCTATGATCAGAGACTACTTTAAATTGTTCAATATTCCTTTGCAAAATAAATTCCACCTAGCAGCAACAGCAATTTTCCAGTTCTCCTTCTGCATGGGTGGCCCTGAGTGGAACACTTAATTTGCACCACGGTTTGGTATGTTTAGACAAGTGAATTGGGGAAAAGTGGGAGGGGTCACTCTGGTGACGTCTGGAAAGGTCTTTGGTTAAAACCAGAGTCTTTGGTTAAAACCATGGCTAGTGGTCTTTCAGAAACAACTAATTACACAATGACAGACCTAGATGCCTTTTTCCAAATATGTAGAAATATATAACCAGGAAGTAGGAATGCAACCAAGGACACTGGGGAGGGTAGTATGCCATATGATGCCAAATATTATTGATACGTACAGGAGACAGGGAAATACTGGGCTGAAGAGGCAGGTTCCCTGGCAAAGGCCCCACCTTCAGGCCTGGAGACCCGTGGCCCTAAATGGGAACAGGCATTTCTGTTTTTGTGCCCAAAAACTTGCCTTTTGTCCTGTCATGCCCCCTATCCTATACCCATATAAACCCTGAACTCCAGGCTACAGGAGCAAATGAGCAGATGAGGAGATGAGGAGACAAGCAGATGAATGGCAGAATGGCTCAACAGAGAAAGAGAGAAGAGGCAGAATGTTTGAACACTGAGAGGAGTTCAGCTGGGGTGGTCGGAGAGGAGTTTGGCTGTCTGGCCAAAAAGAAAGGGAAAGGTCACCTTCCTACTCCATCCCCGCTGTTGGCTCCCCATCCATCCTGCTGAGAGCCACCTCTACCACTCAGTAAAACAGAAAATCCCCCGCATTCATTCTTCAAATTTCTGTGTGCCCTGATTCTTCTGGAATGCTGGACAAGAGCTCAGGATACAGAAAGATGTCACACTGGCTCTCTGCACTTGCAAAAAGGCAGAGGGTCCACTGAGCTGGATTAATGCTGAAGCCATCTGTGGACAACAAGGCTAAAAGAGCACACTAACACACACCCACTTTGGCTCCTGCACCTGTCCGTCTGTGTACTCCCCTTCCCATAAGGGGTTTGAGCAGCAGTGGCCACTGAAGAGATGACCCACACCCCTGTAAAACATCCTGTGAGGGGGATCAGGGAACTCTCCTATTTCAGTATGGGTTTGGTGGTAAAAAGGCAATTGCAGAGAGTCAAGTTGATGGCTTGGCACTATCATTACTAATAAAATAATATTGTACTTTTCACAGTCTGGTGCAGAGAACACTAAAGATTCTGTATTTCTGAACATATTTCAGCACTTCAATAAAGGTACCAGAAATAAAATTCTTGGTAGACAATATGCTAAAATCTTTTGAACCCAATTACACAATTACCCATAACGTTGCAGACACACTACAGGTTTGGTACTAAAAAGGCCAAGGAAACTGTTGAGTTTTGAAGAGTTTAAGCAAAATAACTTACTTTTATCAGTGAAATGTGTTAATGATTGCCTTGAAAAGCTTTTGTGAGACCTGAAACCATAAAACCCTTAAAAGAAAACAGGGTAAATGCTACTTGACATTGGTCTTGGCAGTGATTTTTTTTACATATGACACAAAAAACACAAGGAATGAAGGCAAAATAAACAAGTGAGATTGTTTCAAACTAGAAAACTTCTGCACAGCAAAGGAAACAATCAATAAAATGAAGAGGCAATGTACAGAATGGAAAGAAATATTTTCAAACTGTTTATCTGACAAAGGGTTAATATCCAAAATATATAAGGAATTCCTACAGCTTAAAAGTAAAAGAAAATAAATAACCTGATTAAAAAATGGACAAAACACCTGAATGGACATTTCTCTAGAGAAGACATACAAATGACCAAAAGGCATATGACAAAAAGAATAAAAAAACTCAACACTAATTACTGGGGAAACTATTAATCAAAGCCACAATGAGATATCACTTCACACTTTTTAGGATGACCAATATTTTTTTAAAAAAAACAATGATAAGTGTTGGTGAGGATGTGGAGAAAAAGGAATGCATGTGCACTGTTGATAGAAAAGTATACTGGTACAACTTTTATGGAAAACAGTATGAATGTTTCTAAAAAAAATAAAAATAAAACTACTGTATGATCCAGCAATCCTACTTCTGGATATTCATTTAAAGGAAATGAAATCAAGATCTTGAAGAAATCTGCACTCTCATGTTCATCACAGCACTATTTACAATAGTCAAAATATGAAAAAAACTAAATATCCACCAACAGATGAATGGATAAAGAATATGTGATATATACATACATTGAAATACTATTCAGTCTTAAAAAGAAGGAAATTCTGTCATTTACGACAGCATGGATGGACTTGAAGGACATTATGCTATGTAAAATAAGTCAATTTCAGAGAGACAATTACTGTATGGAATCTAAAATTGTCAAATTCATAGAAGCAGTGAGTGAAATGGTGGTTGACAAGGGCTGGAGTGAGGGGGAAAAGGGAAGATGATGAAAAAAAGGTGTACGGAGTTTCAGTGTGCAAGGTAAGCAAGTTCTGGAAATCTATACAGTGTAGTGCCTATAGCTAACAATACTGATTTATGTACTTAAAATTTGCTAAGGGGCAGATTTGTGTTAGGTGTTTTTGCCATCCACACACTCACATACATACACAACATACACACACAAAATAACAAAGGGTGTGAGAGAAAACTTTGAGAGGTGATGGTAGGTCTTTGTCCTTGATGTTGGTTATGGTTTCATGGTGTATATGTATCTCCAAACTGATCAAGCTTTATACATTAAAGATTCACAGTTTTTTGTATGTGAATCATACTTCAATAAAGTACTTTGAAAAAATAAAGTATTTACAAAGTTTAAAGAGATAGTTATAAGCTAAAGTACATTAGTCCTCTTACTCTGGGAAAAGTGCTAACAAATCCTTTCAATTTATTGACAAATTTAATCTTGTAATAACTTTCTAACTCCATTCCCCTGGAACCTGATTAAAAAATGAAGTGTCATCTTTGTTACATGGCAATATTGATTATATTAAAATGAACCCTGATTGGGAAAGTTTATCTGGATTGGGAGCACTATAAAAAAATAAAATACCTAGTTGAGAGCTATATGTTAGAATATCCTTAGTGACATTGGAATAGAGAATATTCCCAATAATGATCCCTCAGTATCTATGTCTGTGGGATTGTTGTAATAAATTTTGGTTCTTATTTGGAACATGGGCTTCTAGGCCAAGGTGACTCTACATCACACCCAACTGAGTCTCATTTACTAACTATTGAACTATAACATAGGGTGCCATAATATAACCCCAGGACTGCTCTATGGGCTGCTCTGAGTATTTCCACTAAGGAGAAATTCCTGCTGTTGCCCTGCTGTTGTGTTCTGATTTTTTCATCATGTATTATTCTAAATGAACTTGCTACTAAGTGTGGCCTTACCCAAATCTCATGAGTCTGAATGTTTAAATAAGTCTAAAATGAACCCCCTCCTATTAAGTATTGCATTCCTTTTCCAAATAATGCTGTGAATAGAAATAAGGATGCACTTTCTTGCATTGCAAGGTGACATGGGCTGGTGTCAACAGAAAGAACTACAGTAGCATGCGTCTTGACAATGTTTCAGTCAATGAAGAACTGCTTATATGACTGTGGTCTCATAAGGTTATAATGGACCTGAAAAATTACTATCACCTAGTGATGATGTAGCTGCTGTTAGGCTGCAGCTCAATTACTTTATTTTAGAAAACAAATTTAGTGTACCGTAAGTGTATAATGTTTGTAAAGTCCACAGTAGTGTACAGTAATTCTCTGGACCTTTACATTTACTCACCACTCACTCACTGACTCACCCAGAGCAACTTCCAGTTCTGCAAACTTCATTCATGGAATTACTGTATATAGGCGTGCCATTTTTAGAATCTTTTATACTCACTTTTACAGTAAGCACACTGTAAAAAGATACTGTACTTTTACAGTATAAAAGATCCTATAAATGGCACAACTGTATACAGTATAAAGATTCTAAAAATGGCATACCTATATATGGTACTTCCTGGGGTTATATTATAGCACCTTATGGTATAGTTCAACAGTTACAAAATGAGACTTAGTTGGGTGGAATATAGAATCACCTTTGCCTAGAAGCTAAGTTCCAAATAAGAACGAAAATTAATTAAAATCTATGTTTGCATACACTAATACTATTGTGTTACAATTACCTACAGTATTCAGTATACTAATGTGCTATACAGGTTTGCAGCCTAGGAGCAATCAGCTATACTATAGGACCTAGGTGTTTGGTAGGCTATACCATCTGGGTTTGTGTAAGTACACTATTAGGTTTCCATAATGATGACATCATCAAAAGACACATTTCTCAGAATGCATCCACATTGTTAAGTGACATGACTGTATATATATATGGCTTATAAGTAAACCTAAGCATAAATTCTCAACAAATGCTTGCTGAATTTGTACAGAAATGTTGAAGTGTGATGGGCCTCCTATATTCTTTGAGAAACTCTTCCCTTGGTTAAGAGTTTTATATCAGTTGTTGCAAAATTGTACAGCAAGGGGTTCTAAATACCTAAAATCAATGGTACACAGAACTTTGGGCATTTTATTATAATTGAAGACCCAAGTAAAATTAGAAGGGAAACTTTCAATCACTATGTGTTAGTCCATTTTCACACTGTATAAACATACTACCCAAGACTGGGTAATTTATAAAGAAAAGAGGTTTAACTGACTCACAGTTTGGCATGGCTGGGGAGACCTCAGGAAACTTACAGTCATGGCAGAAGGGAAAGCAGGCACCTTCTTCACAAGGCCGCAGGAGAGAGACAATGTGTGGGAGAGGAACTGTCAAACACTTATGAAGTCATCAGATCTCATGAATACTCACTCACTATCATGAGAATAGCATGGGGAAAACAGCCCTCATGATCCAGTCACCTCCCTTGACCCATGGATATTATGGGGATGACAATTTGAGATGAGAATTCAGTGGGGACACAGAGCCAAACTATATCATTCTGCCTCTGGCCCCTCCCAAATCTCACATCCTTTTTAGATTTCAAAACCAATCATGCCTTTCCAACAGTCCCCCAAAATCTTTTTCTTTTACTTTTTTTAAAATTTTATTTATTCTACTTTAAGTTCCAGGATACATGTGCAGAATGTGCAGGTTTGTTACACAGGTATACATGTGCCATAGTGGTTTGCTGCACCTGTTAACCCATCATGTAAGTTTTACGCCCCACATGCATTAGGTATTTTTTCTAATGCTCTCCCTCCCCTTGTCCCCCACCCCCCGAGAGACCCCGGTGTGTTTTTCCCTTCCCTGTGTCTGTGAGTTCTGATTATTCGACTCCCACTTATGAGTGAGAACATGAGATGTTCGGTTTTTTGTTCCTGTGTTAGTTTGCTGAAGATGGTGCATTCCAGCTTCATCCATGTCCCTGCAAATGACATGATCTTATTATTTTTTATGGCTGCATAGTTTTCCATGGTGTATATGTACCACTTTTTTTTATCCAGTTTATCATTGATGGACATTTTGGTTGATTCAATATCTTTTCTATTGCAAATAGTGCTGCAATAAACATTTGTGTATGTGTGTGTTTATAGTAGAATGATATATATTCCTTTGGGTATACACCAAATAATGGGATTGCTGGGTCAAATGATATTTCTCGTTCTAGATCCTTGAGGAATCACCACACTGTTTTCCACAATGGTTGAACTAATTTACATTCCCACCAACAGTGTAAAAGTGATCCTATTTCTCCACAGCCTCGATAGCATGTATTGTTTCTTGACTTTTTAATAATCACTCTTCTGACTGGCATGAGATGGTATGTTGTTGTTTTGCTTTTCATTTATCTAATGGTCAATGATGCTGAGCTTTTCTTCATACGTTTGTTTGGCTGCATCAATGTCTTCTTTTGAGAAGTGTCTATATTTTTTTGTCCACTGTTTGATGGGATTGTTTTTTTTTTTTCTTGTAAATTTATTTAAGTTCCTTGTAGATTCTGGATATTGCACCTGTCAGATGGGTAGACTGCAAAAATTTTCTCCTATTCTGTAAGTTGTCTATTCACTCTGATGCTAGTTTCTTTGGCTGTGTGGAGGCTTTTTTGTTTAATTAGATACTATTTGTCAATTTTGGCTTTTGTTGCAATTGCTTTTGGTGTTTTCATCATGAAGTCTTTGTCCATGCCTATGTCCTGAATTGTATTGCCTAAGTTTTCTTCTAGGATTTTTATGGTTTGGGGTTTTACATTTAAGTCTTTAATCTATCTTGAGATAATTTTTGTATAAGGTGTAAGGAAGGGGTCCAGTTTTGGTTTTCTGCATATGGCTAGCCTGTTTTCCTAGCACCGTTTTTTAAATAGGGAATCCTTTCCCCACTGCTTGTTTTCATCTGGTTTGTCAAAGATCAGATGGTTGTAGATGTGCTGTCTTATTTCTCAGGTCTCTATTCTGTTCCATTGGTCTATATTTCTGTTTCCCCAAAGTCTTAACTCATTGCAGCATTAACTCAGAAGTCCAAGTTCAAAGTCTCATCTGAGACAAGGGAAGTCTCTTCTGCCTAGGAGCCTGTAAAATCAAAAGCAAGTTAGTTACTTGCAAGATACAATGGGGGAACAAGCATTGGATAAATGCTGCCATTCTAAATGGGAGAAATTGGCCAAAACAAAGGGGTTACAGGCCCCATATAAGTCTGAAATCCCATGGGACAGTCATTAATTCTTAAAACTCCAATATAATCTCCTTTGACTCCATGTCTCACATCCAGGGCATGCTGATACAAAAGGTGGGCTCCCATGGCCTTGGGCAGCTGTGCCCATGTAGCTTTGCAGGGTACATACCCACATTCCCCAGCTGCTTTCATGGCTGGCATTGAGTGTCTGCAGCTCTTCCAGGCATACGGTGTAAGCTGTTGGTGTATCTACTATTCTGGGATCTGGAGGATGGTGGCCCTTTTCTGACAGCTCCGTTAGGCAGTGTCCCAGTGTGAACTCTGTGTGGGGGCTTCGACCACCTATTTCCTTTCTTCACTGCCCTAGCAGAAGTTCTCCATGAGGGCTCCACCCCTGCAGCAAACTTCTGCCTGAACATCCAGGAGTTTCTGTACATCCTCTGAAATCTAGGCAGAGGTTTCCAAAGCTCTGTTGTCGTCTGTGCACCTGGAGGCCCAACACCACATAGGAACCACCAAGGCTTGGGTGTTACACCCTCTGAAGAAGTGACCTGAGCTAGAACTTGGCCCCTTTCAGCCACAGCTGGAGGTGGAGGGGCTGGGATACAGGGCACCAAGTCCAAAATCCCAAAGCTAATCTCTGCATGTGTACTAGATTACACCTTCTGGCCTCTTTCCTTCACAGTCATATTTCCTCTCTTTACTAATTATTCCTATTAGCATAACAACTTTTTGGAATATTTTTCGTCTTCCAAAAAAAAAAAAAACTTTTTTTCACCTTAAATCCCAGAACTGATACTGCTCAATTTCTATGTTCCCCTTAAGAGTAAAATTCTGTGAATGGCTATGACTAGCTAAGGACCACTGAGCCACCTGACATTCTCTTTACTATCTCAGAAACTGTTCATGGCCCCCTCAGTTTCCTATGGCAGTGAGGGCATTATCTGTCACACCTAATCTGTCACACCTAATCTACCACTTCTTCTATATATGTGCTTCTGATGTAGGAGTCTGATTTCCATATGGCTGTGATTTCTCCTGTTCCCAGTGTTTCTTTTATGGGTACCCAGGTGGCATGGCAGCTGAACTAAAACTAGGCTAAACTGACCTCTTGCTGTTAAAACTATCCTTTTCTTTCATGGGTGTTGTCTTTTCTCATCAGTGGACTCCAGATGTCATCCTCCCTAAAATGAGAAAAATCCTTTTCACACCCTACTTTGCCCCTACCATAAAATCATACTACCATATATTCCACATGTCTTAGAGATTTGAGTGATATGAGCCATCCCAGAGTTACAATCTCCTCCTCTGTGGGCTCTGTGTACAAGGTCCTTAGTAGTGAAACAATTAATATACCTCATATTATATTTTAAATAATTGTTTCTCTATTACATGGACTCATTATTGTTTGATTAAGCTAATGTATCTTGTCTTCCCTGAAGATAAATTGCTTTGCATGAGCCTTTATGTAAATTGATACCTAGGGCCTCCTCTATGCAAGCTTGCACTTGTCAGATTTTAAGGATATTAAAGTTTAGTTATAAATCTCTCTGTGTGTTGTGCTTGTTCATAGGTATATTTTAGACTTGTAACCTATGGCCAAAGTATGTCTATGACTTATGAAATGTTTGGTATAGTGAAATGTTGGCAGAAGATGCTGATGGAATGATAATTTAATATATGTTATTCTCATTTGGACAAAATAAATATGTGTGTGTGTGTGTGTGTGTGTGTGTGTGTGTGTGTGTGTATGAACTCAACAAACCACCTCCTTTCTCTCTCTCTCTTTCTCTTCCCTTCTCCACCTTGATACCTTTCTCTAAGTTTATATTGTAGAGAAAATGCTGAAACCTCTGAAAGAAAACTGAAAATTTAGTCTTCATTACTCAATGTCGTAAGGATTATACTCATGTCCCATCAATAGAATGAGCTTAAGGAAAATAAAATAACTGTGACAGACACACTAGAAAAATAAGGCGCTGATATATTAGTCATCTTTCAGTTCTGCGACTGCACAGAGAAATTCTTTTTGGTTTCTCAACCATATAGAAGCCTACTTCTTCATGATAAACCCCAAAAAACTCAATTTGTATTTTAATATTATTGAGATACAAAGTTAAACACATATTATTATTCAAAACTCAAAGCAATTAAATCTAGATGTTATTTTGCTATTGAATTCAATAAGCTTTCCACACACATCCTTTTGAGAAGATCCTGCTTGGCAAAAATGACTATGTTTTGATCTGCTCTGGACTGTCTTTATGTATAACAGTAAGACAAAGAAAGAAAGAGAGACATACAGACAGAGAATAATATTGAGGAGAAAAACAAGAGAAATTTTTTGAGTAGGGAAACCTATGAATGGAAAAAAAAGTTTTGGAGTAGGAAAATCTATTAATGAAAAGTGTCAAGAAGAGGGGGCAAGGGAACATGCAGATAATACAAATCAGAGGACTGATCAGAGCGTCTTGTAGAGATACAAAGGTAATGATACTAAGGAACATAGCATAATGTACACAATTTTTAAGTGCTTATTAGAGAGCATCATTATATCCCATGAAAAATCATGGTAGCATCATGATAATATTGTGATTATGTCTCCAGTGTTGGTTCCTTCCAGTGGGTTCTTGGTCTCACTGACTTTAAGAATGAAGCCATGAACCTTCATGGTGAGTGTTACAGCTCTTAAAAATGGTGTGTCCAGAGTTTATTCCTTCAGATGTGTCGAGTTGCTTCCTTCTGATGGGTTCTTGGTCTCGCTGACTTCAAGAATGAAGCCACAGACCTTTGTGGTGAGTGTTACAACTCTTAAAGATGGTGCAGACCCAAAAAGTGAGCAGCAGCAAATTTATTGTGAAGAATGAAAGAACCAAGCTTCCACAGCATGGAAGGGGACCCGAGCAGGTTGCCACTGCTGGCTGGGTTGGCCAGTTTATTCCCTTACTTGTTTCCGCCTATGTCCTGCTGATTGGTCCATTTTGCAGAGCGCTGATTGGTCCATTTTACAGAGTGCTGATTGGTGCATTTACAATCCTTTAGCTAGACACAGAGCACTGATTGGTGCATTTTTACAGAATGCTGATTGGTGTGTTTACAACCCTTTAGCTAGACACAGAGCACTGATTGGTGCATTTTTACAGAATGCTGATTGGTACATTGACAATCCTTTAGCTAGACAGAAAAGTTCTCCAAGTCCCCACTCGACCCAGGAAGTCCAGCTGGCTTCACCGCTCAATCCCCCCTCTAAACAGGACACCCCAGCTGCTCTTGGGAATTGGACGATGACTGCTGTAGCTACTTCCTGCTGGAAAGGGGTCAAGAAGGGGCCCTGCAGTTATAGTGTCCTCCAGAGGGGGACTCTTTAGGCCAAAGGGCCAGTGGGTCGGTCCAGGTGTCCTGGGTAAAAGTTGTTAGTTGAGCTCATTTGGGATTCCATTTGTAAGACCTTCTGTAGCTTGATGGCCTCTATCCTAGAGGAAACAAATTTGACAAGGAGGTTAAAAATACAGGGCCTGAAGGTGAGAAACAGCAAGATGGCTTCCATGGAACCTAGAAATGGGAAAAGCCATCTTGCCCAACTCCAGAGGTTCATATATGAGTTTGAAAGGCTTTGTCTGATTTTAGAAGCCTTTTCCTGAGAGTCCTCCTTTCTCAGCAGTGTGGAGGTCTAGGCCTTGGCGGTTTTGGAGAGTCACTACTGCCAAAGAGTCTATTTGGGATTGTAGAGTAAGGATAGATTTTGTTATTTCTTGAAAACTGTCTGAGAAATCCTTTGAGAGTGTGTGGTAGTAGGATAATGAAGTAGATAAACCTGCTATTCTGGTTCCTGTAGCAGTGGCCATTCCTAACCCTATAAGTAGGGGTATTAGTTGTATGGCTCTATGCTGACGGACTTGAGCTTTGAGGGGCACTGATAGGGTCTGATTTCCTGGAACAATGTTAATGTTGGGACTTAGGAAGACTAAGGTGCAGGTGCCTGTCCAGTTAGTGGGGAGGCAGATATAAGTTGACATTCCACATAAGAAGAATATGCCTTGGCTGGGTAGACAGAACTGGTTGTGTGTGTTAAAAAGCTATGTTGTTAAAAAGCTATGTTGTTTCCATTTTCCCATACTCCTAGAGTACTTGCCAAGGTAGCTCTAGTGAGTGGCTGGAAAGAGGTGTTGGGAGCAAACTGAGTGGCTCCCTGTGTTCTATTTTCCCATTGGAGAAAAATCATTTTGTATCTACTAGGAACCATTTGAGGGAGTGATTGAAAGAGGGGATGAGAAGGCATTCACTAGTGATGGGGGTGCTGCTGCAGGGGGTCCAGGGGTGAATGGTCATGCAGGGAGTATGTTTGCCATTACAAAACCTGGACTATTTGTTAAGAAGGGAGGAGTTGATGATTTTTGGAGTTCCTTAGAAGCAGACAAGCCATCTGAATGGAGCTGTTTGGGTGACTTGGAAGTTACTATGATCAGTTGGGGCTTGAAGTTGTAAGGTGTAATTACACTGGTGGGGTCTTCTAGCCTGATTTGGACTGGGCAGGCATTTTTTACCCTTCTGAATTGTCCTTCCAATGCCCAGACTTCAGGGTTGATTCCCTCCTCAAGCAGGGGACTACAAATGGGTAACTTTTTCCCCATATTCATGTAGATAATGGCTCCAGCTTTGGATAATACATCCCTCCCTAATGAGGCTATGGGGCTTTCAGACATAACAAGAAAGGCATGTGAAAAGAGCAAATTCTCCCAATTACAACTGAGAAGGTGGGAGAAATACCTGGTTACAGGCCATCCCAGGATTCCTCAGATGTTAATGGACCTTGAGGACAGCTGTCGGGACAGGAGATTAACACTGAGAAAGCTGTGCCAGTGTCCAGGAGGAAGTCAATTTCATGGCCCTCAATGGTTAAATGTACTTGGGGCTCAGTGAGGGTGATGACATGAGTTGGTGCTTGCCCTGGGCACCCTTAGTCCTGTTGTTGAATCATCTGGTTGGGGGCTTCTGGCCCAGAGAACCTTTGTCCTCTGGGGCAGTGCACCTTCCAGTGATTGCCTCTGCATAGTGGTAATGGGTGAGGGGGCAGCTTGTTTCTTGTTGGACAATCCTTTTTAAGGTGTCCTTGCAAACCACACTGGTAACAAGCCCTACCAGGTGATTGACCTGCTCCATTTTCTGTCCTCTCTGAACCACGAAGATTTGTTTGTCTGAGAACCATGTCTAAGGCTACAGCCTTTCTCTGATCTTGCCTTTCCTTTTCAGCCTGTTCATCTTGGTCCCTATTATAGAACACTGAGGTTGCCAGGTTTAATAATGCCTCCAGATTTTGCTCAGGGCCCAGGGCTCGCTTTTGGAGCTTTCTCATAATATCTGCAGCTGATTGGGTGATAAACTTATCTTTTAGGATCAATTGACCCTTGAGGGAGTCAGGTGACAGGGGTGTATATTTTCTTAAGGCCTCCCGTAGTCACTCAAGGAAGGCAGAAGGATTTTCTTCCTTTCCCTGAGTTATGATGGACATCATTGAATAATTCATGGGCTTTTTCCTAATTCTCCTTAGTCCTTCTAGAGCATAAGTCAACAGATGTTTGTGACTCCAGTCCCCATGATCTGAGTTGAGGTCCCAATGGGGATCCATATTGGGGATGGCTTGCTGACCAGTGGGAATTTGTCCCTTTCTTCAGCTGTCATTCTATCATTTACTTGACTAAGATTCCAGGTATCTCCAAACTCCCAGGCTGCAGCTAAAGCCGCATTCTTTTCATTAAAGACCAGGGTTTGATCTAACAATAGCATGACATCTCTCCAAGTGAGACTGAAGGTTTGCCCTAGACCCTGTAGGACATCTATGTACCTATCAGGATCATCTGAAAGCTTCCCCAGGTCTACACTGATCTGCTTTAAATCAGAGAGGGAGAAGGGGACATGTACCCAGGTTGGGCCAAATTCCCCTCTCCCTACAGCCTAAAGAGAACATAACCAATAGCCTGGGGGGTTTTGTGGACCCCTGGAGATTTCTTTGCTTGTTTCCTTCTTAGCAGGGGAGATTAGAGGAAGCTTATCATTAATAAGAAAGGGAGCTATAGGGAGACTAGGATATGGGGGTAAGCTGAGAGGTCCTCCTGTGGGATGTAAATTGCAAGCTTTGCATAGTTGTGGATTCTCCTTCAATGAAAAGAAAGCTTGAACATAAGGTATTTCACTCCATTTGCCTTCCCTCTTACAGAAAAGGTCAAGCTGCAGGATAGTATTGTAATTTACATTTTCCTCAGGTGGCCATTTTTCCCCATCGGAGAGAGAATATTGGGGCCAGGCCATAGTGCAGAAAAAAATGAACTACTTCTTTTTCAGGGGTTGTAGGTCAAATTGGTCCCAACGACTTAGTATGCATTTCAAGGGTGAGCCTGATGTCTGAGTGTTTCCTATCTGAAAGAAAAAAATGCCCATTGTTTTGCTTTGCTTGTTTTCCACTCCCTGCCCAAGAACCCGCAATGGTCTGTGGACCCTGCTGATTGAAATAGTTGTGGTCACCAATGCAGCAGCAGAAACCACTCTTGCCCAAGAACCCACAATGGTCCCTGGACCCTGCTGATCGTAATAGTTGTAATCACCAATGCAGCAGCAGGAACCCCTCTTGCCCAAGCAACCACAACAGTCCCTGGATCCTGTTGATTGAAATAGTTGTGCTCACTGATGCAGCAGCAGAAACACTAGTTTTTCTCTTGGACCACAAAGAGGACCGAGGAAGGTCGGATTTAGTGGCCCTTACCGATGCATTCTTGAAAACCTGTTAGAGTCCTAAGCATTTTCCTGTTAGTATTGGGATCTTACCCCTGTCCTATAAAGATGTTTTGCCCCAAAAATGAAGTGGAGGGCCATACCCTGAGGGAAGGAAGGGATCTCCAGGGTTGGAAGAGCGATGCCTTTTGTCCTCACTTCTCAAAATATGAATAGGAAGAATATCATTTCTGAGTTTCCCCATATCGTAGCTTCGGGAAAAGCTTTTGTTAGGCCTGCTAGTCTGAGGAGGGATCCTGAGATTCCAGATAGTTCCCCACCCCCACAGTGGGGCTTTGGGCAAAAATTATATCTTTCTGCCTAGTGAGCCTGGGTGCCTAAAGAAGGGAACAGATTCCTGAAGTTTATATTAGAAATCATTCTAATAGGAGAAACTAGAAAAGCACTAGAGACAGGGAGTGGTTTTTAGAAGCAGGACTAGCCTCAGAGAAGAGAGGTGAGAGGAAGTTTGTCTGACAGGCATCAGGACCCAGGAGGCAAGGATCAGGATAGATAGGATAGATGGGAGAGTCTCGCTTGGGCGATGTGACTTTGAGAGTTCCACTCATGGCTACAGGGTCAACCAACTTTTTGTTGGGACTCCGGAGCTGAATGGCTTTCCTCTCTGTCATTCCTCAGCTCAGCCCAGAAGTACAGGAAAAGCAGAAGATGGTTCCAAGCAAACCAATGCTCCCAACTCCAAAAAGGGTTGTTAGAGAGACCTTTCCCAGAAAGCCTGATGCCTGTGTCTTTAGTCCAGCAGCTGTGCTAGTTGCTTTTAACTGGTTGACAGTTACCTGATATTTAGCCCCTGAATTCTAAGGAAAAATAGGACAGAATAGCAAGCAAAAGGGGTCTGATGGTACTCACTGCTTGGCAATAGTCCCATCTGGGTCACCAAGATGTGTCCGGAGTTGGTTCCTTCCAGTGGGTTCTTGGTCTTGCTGACTTCAAGAATGAATCCATGGACCTTCTCAGTGAGTGTTACAGCTCTTAAAGATGGTGTGTCTGGAGTTTGTTCCTTCAGATGTGTCCAGAGTTTCTTCCTTCTGGTGGGTTCGTGGTCTCACTGACCTCAAGAATGAAGCCACGGATCTTCACAGCGAGTGTTACAGCTCTTAAAGGTGGTGCAGATCCAGAGAGTGAGCAGCAGCAAGATTTATTGTGAAGAGTGAAAGAACGAAGCTTCCAAAGCATGGAAGGGGACCCGAGCAGGTTGACTTTGCTGGCTGGGGTGGCCAGCTTTTATTCCCTTATTTCTCCCCACCCACATCCTGCTGATTGGTCCATTTTGCAGAGTGCTGATTGGTCCATTTTACAGAGTGCTGATTGGTGTGTTTACTATCCTTTAGACACAGAGTGCTGATTGGTGCGTTTTTACTGAGTTCTGACTGGTGCATGTGCAATCCTTTAGCTACACACAGAGTGTTGATTGGTGCATTTACAATCCTTTAGCTAGACACAGAATGCTGGTTGGTGCGTTTTTACAGAGTGCTGATTGGTGCATTTACAATCCTTTAGCTAGACACATAGCACTGATTGGTGCATTGTTACAGAGTGTTGATTGGTGCATTTACAATCCTTTAGCTAGACACAGAATGCTGGTTGGTGCGTTTTTACAGAGTGCTGATTGGTGCATTTACAATCCTTTAGCTAGACACATAGCACTGATTGGTGCATTGTTACAGAGTGTTGATTGGTGCATTTACAATCCTTTAGCTAGACAGAAAAGTTCCCCAAGTCCCCACTTGACCCAGGAAGTCCAGCTGTCTTCACCTCTGTATTATATACATAAGCATATACTCTTTCTATATCTAGGAAATTATAATAGACACATTAGATATGTATATAAAGCCTGCTTCCCCATAACTCGCAAATCTTTACTTAACCCCAGAGTTTTAACAGAAATGGTTCTTCACATCTGCTCACTCACTGTGTCTCATTTCACTTTTCTTTATTAAAGATTCTACCTTTGAAGACTGCTCTTTTGAAATCAAATTTAAATGAAGTGAAATATTCTTGATAGCATATATTCCAATAGAGAAGTGATTTTTTAAATTTATTAATTTTTTGTAGAGGTGAGATCTTGCTATGTTGCCTAGGCTGGCCTCAAACTCCTGGCCTCAATAGATCCTCTCACCTCTGCCTCCCAAAGTGTAGGGATTAGAGGTGTGAGCCACTGTGTGCAACCAGAAGTTATTATTTAAATCAAATACACTAAGATCAATTAGATAAGATGTGGAACCTATAAAAATTGAAATTATAAGTTATTACATTGAAAATTTTGACAAATAAAGTGAATCAATATATTGTGTAAAATGAATAAACTATTTGACCTAGTGGAAAAGAGATTTTTAACATTTAACAATCCTTGGTTCAAACCTTAGCTGTGCCACTAATTGGATAGTTTCTAACTCTTTTTAAACTCTTGTTAGTTTTATCTCATATTCATCACTATAAATTCTCATTTTTTCAGATATCTAAAAGTTAAAACACTTTCATATTCTAGAACCAAAAAGAATTAAAGACAATTTCAAAAATAATATTTATAGTATCTGGTGTTCTTATCAATTAGTAAAAGTACAGAGGGAGGAAAACCCTTTCTTCATTTACAATTGTCACTCCACTGCATATGCTGAGGTATCTATAACAGTTCCATGGCCAGTTCTAGCATGTAAAAAATAATGAGAAATATACCAGGAACAAAAAGTAATGAACCCAGGACAAACTTGAGGATAAGCTTTAAACTTGCAAGGACTATTATGCTTCACAATGGTGAGACAGTAGCTATTGAGGCCTAGTCACAAAATCCATCTATTTACACTGACAGATGTACATGCCCCTCTTACCTATAAATTGGGGATAATGATGCTGCCATGGAAAATGCATTTCAAAGACACTATGATAACTCAACATATCATTATGCTATTACATTTGGCTCACTGGCCTGATTACTGATATATGCAGTGTCAAAAACAGTTTTCTCATCCTGCTGCTAAATGAAAAATGAAAAATCAATATATTGGTATTAACATTCTCTACCAGTTCTGAAGTTGTCACATTTAACTGAGACAATATTTCATCATCAGACCTATTTAAATCCTATTATCAAACAAGTGACCAATGTTACAGAAACTGCTTTGTCCTTGCCTTTTAAGATTCTCTCATAAACAGGGTAATTAAATAGGCAGTTATTATTTTGGCCTTTTTTTCTGATATGTCTTACTGAAAGGAATGTATATTCCATTATTTTATCAGTTTTATAAACATAAGATGTCTCCAAACTCTGTATGTAAATTATCCTCATTATGAATGTGTCAGTTTTTTGAATCTGACTTGTTTTTCCTTCATGCATGCTGTATTATCCTCTTCTGGCATTGCTATAGAGAAATACCTGTGACTGGGTAATTTATGAAGAAAAAAGGTTTAATTGTCTCACGATTCTGCAGGCTATACAGGAAGCATAGCAGCATTTGCTTCTGGGAAGGCCTCAGGAAGCTAAAAATCATGACGGAAGACAAAGGGGTAGCAGGCACATCACATGGCAAAAGCAAGGGCAAGAGAGAGAGAAATGCCACACACTTTTAGACAGAGAGATGTCATGAGAAGTCACTCACTACTGTGAGGACAGCACCAAGGAGATGGTGCTAAACCATTCATGAGAAATGGTGCCAAACCATTCATGAGAAATCCACCCCCACGATCTAATCACCTCCCACTAGGCCCCACCTCCAGTACTGGGGATTACAATTCAACAAGAGATTTGGGTAGGGACAATATCCAAAGTTTATTACATGCCTTATTTATGTTCTAATTCAGAGCCTCTCTTTATATGTTTCCCCAGTTTTGATCCCATACCTTAAGCTAGCCAGGTCCATTCGCATAGATTGTAGGTAAATTTTTTAGGAATACCTCAGTTTTTACACACTACATACTCTGATGTTCAGCTTCTTTCTTTCTTCTGATATGCCATTGACATTTTTCTTGGGGATGATCATGATATTTTTGTCTTCTTGCATTATTTAGACTTGTGAACTAATCTTGGTTTTCCCAGAATTTTTTTTTCAGTATTCTTAAAAAAAAAATTAGCTCTGTCTTCCTTTGGTAAATTTCCCTCTCTTAACTTTAAATATTAGAATGTAAGCTATAGACAACATTTGCTCAGCACCCTTTACCATGACCATAGAGGATGATGAAAAAGTCCAAAGTACTCTTTTCTTTGCCTAGGAAGTTCCTTCCCTCTATATTTGCATACACAAACCCATCATATTCTTCAAGTACAGTTAGTTTGTCTCCAACCACAGAACCACTGTGATGGTGATCCTAGCATAACACTAACCAATCAACACTCTGCCCAGACTAAAATGTTATGCAAAGTTTTCAGACCAAGTCCAAACTCTCGAACATCATGAAGGCTAATCAGCTCTTCATGATCTACCTCCTGTATATCTTACCAGTTGATGGTAGGTTATTAGGGCTTGAAGCATTACTACTCTTTATGCAATTGCCTGAATGGTTACCTTCTTTTATATTTTTGTGTTTTTACCAGTAATTCAAAGACATAACAAAGGTTTTTTTAAGAACTACTATTTATTAGTTGAAAGCTCTATGCTTGGGAAATTGTGCTTGGTGCTGGGGATAAAAATGATCACTGATAGACAAAAATTCTCCTCCAGAGGAAGAAGCCACCTTTGTGTTATGATGCATCATGCCCAAAACAAATCATAAAGAATGGGTAAAATTTTGATAAATAGACGAGGGAGAAAGGTCATTCCTAGGGGGATACAAAAGAGCATTCTGATTTCAGAATTTCTGATTCAATTGTTCTAGGATTGGTTGAAGTCTAAGAATTTGCATCTCTAACAAGTGATTGGGTGATATGGATGTGCTGGTTGGAGAAGACCATGGGTTTCAAGGAGAAAACATAGAGTCACCATGGTTGAACTTAGAATAATGTAGCAGTCAATAGGCAGTAGTCTTTAAGTAAACAATAAAGGAACAGACCATAAATAACCCAAGTAATAGAAAACAGGGCTGAAAGGAAAGAAGGCACAACTTTCCCTTCACCAGCCTTGTAAACTAGATTCCATAATGGATAAAATCTGTTTGAATTTATATTTTTTACCATATTTTTTTTTGAAGAAGACTCATGGTATTTGGGAATTTTAAAAAAATATGTATGTTTAGTTTATAGTTTTTTAACAGAGAAACGTGATGCTCATTTAGAATAATAATGTGAATTTTTTTAACTTTTAAATAAAATATTTTAAAGCAGGAAAGCATTATTATGGCAAACTTCTTTATTTTAAGGGTAGAAAAATAAAGGTCAATATATCTACATTATGAGATGAAATCACTTTGCTATATAAAGAAATAAAATTTAAGATTTAAGGTTTTTTTACACTTACACCAACAGTGTAAAAGCATTCCTATTTCTTCACATCCTCTCCAGCATCTGTTGTTTCCTGACTTTTTAGTGATCCCCATTCTAACTGGCGTGAGATGTATCTCATTGCGGTTTTGATTTGCATTTCTCTAATGACCAGTGATGATGAGCTTTTTTTCATATGTTTGTTGGCCACATAAATGTCTTCTTTTGAGAAGTGTCTGTTCATATCCTTCACCCACTTTTTGATGGGGTTGTTTGTTTTTTCTTGTAAATTTAAGTTCCTTGTAGATTCTGGAGAAATAAGAAAGCTTTTACACTGTTGGTGGGAATGTAAATTAGTTCAACTATTGTGGAAGACAGTGTGGTGATTCCTCAAGGATCTAGAAACAGAAATACCATTTGACCCAGCAATCTCATTACTGGGTATATACCCATTGAATTATAAATCATTCTACTCTAAAGACACATGCACACGTATGTTTATTGCAGCACTATTCACAATAACAAAGCCTTGGAACTAACCTAAATGTCCATCAGTGATAGACTGGATAAAGAAAGTGTGGCGCATATACATAATGGAATACTATGCAGCCATAAAAAAGGATAAGTTCATGTTCTTTGCAGGGACATGGATGAAGCTGGAAACCATCACTCTCAGAAAACTAACACAGGAACAGACAACCAAACATCACATGTTCTCATAAGTGGGAGTTGAACAATGAGAACACATGGACACAGGAAGGGGAACATCACACACTGGGGCCTGTCTAGGGGTGGCGGACTAGGGGAGAAATAGCATTAGGAGAAATACCTAATGTAGATGACAGGTTGATGGGTGCACCCATCAACCACCATGGCATGTGCATACCTACGTAACAAACCTGCACATTCTGCACATGTATCCCAGAACTTAAAGTATATATATGAACATATATATATATGTTTTGTTCATATATATATGAACATATATATTCATATATATGTTCATATATAATTTGTTCATATATATATGGTTACATATATATTTATTTATATATATGTTTTTATATATATGTTTTTTTTCCTCCTGGTCCAGTATGAATTTGAGTATAAGATGGTTTATAAACTCTTTATAATTTTACCTGATGCTACTGGTTGAAGCTGAGACTCCCATTATTTCTACACATTTTTAATCTACCTACTTAAAACTTGAAGTTCCTATTTACTCATTTTCTTCTCTTCTATAACTATTGATAAACTTGGTTTTTGCATACTTTTAAGTTCAGCTGTCAGTATTATTAGGACCACTACTTATGCTCAAATAAAGAACACAAAATGTAAACTATGAAATATTATATTATAAATATGTGTAGAAAGTTGACTTATTTTTGTTCTTGTAAAGCAAATTGCCAGAGTGTACAAACAGATTCATTATTTAGTGATTTACTAGTTATATCACATCCATCCTTCTACAGTATCACGAATGAGTGCCTACTGCAAATTGAGGCAGGTGTAATTTTTTTAAATGTCATTCCTTAACCTGTGATTCAAAAAAGGAATAATAATATCTCTTGGCAAATTTCCACTTAACTCTGAAGTATATAGAGGTTTTAATTCCTTTGAGACATAAAATCAATATAAACTGACCTTGAAAAATGAGAGAAACTCCTAAAAAGTAGTGGTAAGATTTAGTATAGCGCTTCAGTTAGAAAGTATCCAAGATGCTATGGAACAAATATTCAACTTGTAGAAACATGAATGCTTAAATATTACAGTGAAGTCAACTTTGCAAAGCACATACAATATAATATATGAAAACATCAATGACATATTTGAATTATTATATGAAATACTGATTTATTAAAACAGTGGTTATCCAAAATCTTCGTTACCAATATATACTGGATATTTTCTTTTGCTTTCCAGATTCACTCTGCACCCTTCTTTATAATCTTCTGTACCCCGACAGACAAACTGAACTATATCAGTGTACTCTCTTGCCTCATGACCTTAATTAAAATAAAGAGAGTCACTTTTAGGAGATGGACATTAGTCAGAGAGTGAGGGTGGAATATTTATTTTCAAAATTCCTTCCCTGCTGATTTGCTATTTCTCTATCAAGTTTCTGCTCATGACAGGAGGCCATTCCCATACAGTTGTCCTCTGTGGATCCTGAAAATTACTCTTGTACACATCCCAAATTGTCGTAAGTGCTTCCAGTATTGGTAGAACTTGTAGCATTATATTCTGTGGTGTCCCTAAATAAGATGTTAGTTAATTCTATTCTAGCTGCTTGAGGGTGATGTTACCTACTAGAACATTGGCTACTTCAACCATCCTCAACATCCCATAATAAAACCAATTCATAATAACATAAATACTAATTACACCAACACTATACCATAAACACAATAACATAAATACTAACAGTAACATTTTGTATCAATATAAATATTTAATAAATAATAAAACATGAGTATGAAATTAACATATGACCTCAGATTACTAAATAACTACCTGTGAATTTAAAAAATACCCACATACTTAAAGTATGATTGCTTTGACATTATGTTACAACAAATTCACAGGTAGCAAATTACTAGTGAAGTTTTATTCCTTAAGAATTTTAAAACAATTTTGTGTATATCCATGTTAATGAAGGGTTAATATAGTTACTAATGATTACAGTTTAAAAATACTGTTGCTGAAAATATATATCTCTACACGCTATAGGAATAAACAACTATCCATACAAGGTAAACATAGTTAATAAATATTACCGAATAATTATTTGTAATTTTGTAAAACAGAAGACAGCAATTGAAAACCACAACCAGTTCAAATTTTATGATACAGTGAAAACACATTACTGAAGTCACAATTGCAGGAGGTGCAAACATAATCACGAGTAGAAATTTAGCATTTTATAGCAATCAGATTTCTTACCTAAGTGTCACAAGAATTCTGATAAGATAGAAAATATAATTTGTTCATATTGTATTTTCATTATTCTTACTGATTCATTTACTAAGTTTCCAGTAAATTGCTTTGAAACATATGTTTAAATGAAATTCTATCGTAGTACATACTAGTCATTAGAATCTAGACATATGGGTTAATGTTATATATTTTCAAAAATTATTCCAGGTGATTGTCATATACTACACATTGAAAAAAATTATCATACTTTTAATTTGACAATGTAATAAACATAAAGTATTTTTATGATATTTTCAAAATAACAAGTTTTCATTACATGTGCAGCATTAGTGTTATGTATTATTTTTATAAAAAGTTAGCTTTACACTTAATATGAGAATCAGTATTTGTATTTGACATATGTATAGATATTTTTTAAAACACAGCTGCTCCAGAAAAACTCTTAATATTCTTAGCAAAATCTACTCATTTTGAATGAAAATAGTAAAATTTGCCTGAATGGTTAGACAAAAATACAGTCAAAGACCATATTGTAAAGTCATTTTAGCATCTACAAAGTATTGTGGACGAATTTACACACATGCTTGCATGTGCACACACAGACACACACATATAATAACCTCCCTGTATATACATGAGGTAGAGCAATTTAAAATTGAGACAACTGGAAGCAGAATTTTAAGGAAACTCAAAAGTCAATGTCCCTTTCAAGATGAACTCAGAGCAGAGTGTCTGACAGTTGTGGCAGTGCAGGGAGCACTGACTCTCACAAAGATTTTAAGAACTAAGAATATCCTGTGCACCCATATTTTTTCCTTCTCAAGGCAAAGTAGCAACTACTTCATGAGAGTAGCAAGTACTTCATGAAATGTGCTACAGGAGGGGATCATATTAGGACATATAGTTCTGTAAGTAACAACCACACTTTATTCAGTGAGAATCCTGATATTGTTTTGTCTAATTAACTTGTCTCATCATTTCATACTCCAAGTACTAGATAAACCCCAGACTCTGGTTGCCCAGGCCAAACCCCCAAATCTAAATCTATATACTGCATGGCTAAGGCTGGGGATGGGGATAGGGGTGGGAGATACTCAGTTTTCACCATTCCTATCTGTTCTAAATAACCACTCTCCCCACTCCCAGAAACACTATGTCTTTCAAATGACAACCATTCATTTGCATTTGATGTCTTCAGCTCTCTGTGCCAGTGGTTTTTCATGAGGCCACGTTTCAGCTGATCGATCAATTTAGAGGGTGAGATGCACTGGATGTCTTGAATGGCTGACATCTTCTTGCCTCCATGATGTCTTAGGGCCTCCCTTCCCCACAGAGTCTCTCTCCAAATTGTATCTCCAGTAGAATATCCAGATTTCTTTCATGGTAGTGTAGGGCTCCCCATAGTGCAAAGGTGGAAGCTTCCATGTTGTCTTTTGTCTTAGGCAGAGAATTGGGACAGTATTGCTCTCCCCATATCCTAATAGTTCAAACAAATCACAGGCCCAGCCTAGATACAAGGGAAGATGAATTATTAGGTTGTGAATGTCAAGAGATGTGATCACTGGGAGCCATCAGTGTAACAGACTTCCAAACACACTGCCAATCTGTCTAGTTAGCTAGATTTACCAAGTTCTACAAATGAACCCTAAATTTAAAAATATTTTCGTTTCACACACACATTCTAACAGTGTCAATGGAAATAAAAGAAACACAGTGTCATTATGCAAACAAATGGCCATTCAATGCCATCCTCCATTAATAAATTTGAGAGTGATCAGAGAGGAGGGAGTAGATACTAAATTTCCTGCCCGAGTTCATTTCCAATTCTATTTCAAGATTAGACTCCAACAAGACTATTAATATTTAATAATAAACATAACTTTATGGTGCTGAATTGACACACTCTTCTTAATATAAAGGGACCCAGATTTACAGTGATGGTCAAGAAATGAGATTTGTAATCTCAAAATATATGTAAAAATTAGGATCATTACTACATAGTAATTTACTAAAACAGTTACCAGTGAAATAAATTAATAAAGTGATAAAAATAATTAGACAGGGGGGTCCTTGAATTTGTTTAACTAAATGATGTGATGTAGAATCTTGATAGAAATCAAACTCCTAAAATCATATTTTCCTTTTCACTTATTAAAGAAAAGAATAGCATTGGAACAACTAATGTTCCTTTTCCTACAATGTAAATTGCACTTTTATCTTTGGGTTGATATCAGCTAGCTTTAGATGTGGTGGACTCTACATTGAACTATTTGAAACAAGTCAAATCTTAAACATCAGTCAGTTCCCTAAGAAAGGAGCACCTGGATAATGAAGACAGGGTTTATGACAGATCTCGTGAGTTTTACCACTAAGAACAAAGCTAGTGACTGATTGGATAGGCCAGTGAGGTACTGCCTGGCTATATAGTAAGGGCAAGAGAAATACTGTTCTTAGTCAGAGGAGTCTCACTTGGAATCCAGAAAGGAGTATGGTGAGGTGAAGGGAAAAATGGAGAAATAGCAATGCTGTTTGATAACTGTCTTCACATAATTATTGTCACTTCTGCCACAGACCTTCTGTTCCATTTTAAGTTTGGCTTTAATGCAGCTCAAATCCCCTATAGCTTGGCCCCTTTATGCTTAATCAACAGACAGTCTTGTGAGTAATGTCTTTGCAATTTTTTGGCTCTAACACTTAAACTAGGCAAGTGGCAAAACCTAGAAGGGCCACACAATGCCCTGAAGGCTTTTGACAGAGGGTTCTTGCATCCTCATTTCTGTTAGAGATCTTTAATATGAAATAGTGTAATACATAGTAAGATCAGGAAATTTCGCTTTTTTATTAAAAAAAATCTGCTTTCATGAACTCTCATGGGTCAGTCCTAACACAATGACTGCTTAGTAGCCTAAAAGAGGCTAAATTCTTTGTTCTACTGTGCCCTTGTCAATAAGAAATGCCATTTAAAAAATAATGTATAAATAAATAGAATCTAAACATGAACAGAAGGGGTGAAAAGGAGTTGAATTTCAGGACTTGGGTCAATATCTTTTTCTGTTTATTTCTTTACCAAGCACCATAATTCTATTGTACATATAAATGGCTCGTTTGGTGAATTACCTCTAAGAAAGACAAACAACAAAACAAAACAAAACAAAACAAACACAAAAACAAGTAGAGTAGCTAACAGTCTGTTAGCTAAAGTTTTCACTCTCAAGTGGATCAATAAACTCCCAAGCCTTAGGAATAACTGTGCTTATAAAAATGTTCACATTCTCATCATCACATAATCAATACAATAAATAAACTGGTTGAAAAATCTGTTTCTGCCTATTTCCCTTCTTCCTACTCTGACTCCAGCGAAGGGCCCACTTCAGTGAGCTCAACCATTGATCTTTCTATCTCTCATCCATTTCCCTTGTCACTGAATAGATATAATTTTAAGATACATGTAGACACACACAACTTACAGAGAATAAAATATACAAATACACATATGTATAATTTTAATATATATACAATTATATCTGAAAATGCACAC
Source organism: Pan troglodytes (assembly GCF_028858775.2). Lineage (NCBI taxonomy): Eukaryota > Metazoa > Chordata > Mammalia > Primates > Hominidae > Pan > Pan troglodytes. The sequence goes on from NC_072406.2 coordinate 68,940,721, forward strand.
ATATATACTTGTGTATGTTTATATATACACACACATATATACATATGTGTGTGTGTGTATATATATATATATGCTTATTTCTTACCTGATATGAAATGTGTTACTTAAAAAAGTAGGTACACAATTATTTTCTCTTCACTGAAAAGTTGAACCCCTAAATTTTCTGCCTTATTTCATTCAGGGGAGTAAGGGAAAAGAGATTTTGCCATTCTCTTTCATTCTCTCTTGAAGTATTCCCTAAGGTAGAAGAGCAAATCGACATGTATGAACAAGTCACTATGCTGTAAGTCAGCACTCTTTCAAAGCACATTCTGTCTCTTTCTGGCTCCTCTTTTACTTGCTGCCAGCATTTAAGGCAGACTGGCTGTGCTGATCCCTTTAGTGAACTGGATAAGTTGAGTTATATTCTCTCTAGGGATCTACTCTTATTTCTCTCATTCTTTCTCCATAGGTATACCCAATTATTCCTACAAACATATAGAATGGGAAAGAGGGAATAGGAATAATTTACCCTTAAATCTAAACTGTGATTTCTAACTCAACCGTAAAAGTTTTCATTAAAATACCAAGCTGGTGATCAACAACCAGGATTTTATTACTGTTTGGCTTCCCTGGAAGGAGGAGTAAATTACATATATAAGCTCTGACAATGTTTTCTTTATTTAAATTTTATTAACTTCCATTTAAGTAACATCCCCATAAAATAACTTAAAAATAATGACACAGAGATGGATGTATGGCAGGTAGTCTAGGTTACATTCTAGCAAGCATTTCTGCACTTTCTGCTTCTCAAAAGCCCTCACGTTATGTTACTTATCCATTTGTGTCCATTCCCAGCTCCAAAATTAGAGGAGGACATAAACAATCAGAATATTCCACTGCCCTGGCCAAGTGTGGCTACAGGATAGACATGAGTCTAAGATACTTCAATAAGTGTGAGTATTAGGACTTCAGGAGGGAATACTGGTACAAAAATACCCATGTCCAGGAGCTCATTGTAATCATCTTACAGTCATAAGCACAGCCCCCTTTGCCAAAGTTCATAATGCAGAGTCAAGGCAAAGAGACATAAAGTAACTGAGCTATTGGGGACATTATTGAGATGTTGAATCATGTCAAATACACCTCTAGGCTTTTCATGTATTTTGTATTTCTATCTATCTATATCTACATTGCTTAACAGTTTGAGTCAACTTTTCTGTTATTGTAACCAACACTATGTAACTGATACAGCGTTTTTATGTTTTTCAGAGGAGATTTTAAAAACCAACATCTCTGATATTTTTGAGTCAACATTTGTCTCTTCTCCCCATATTGCCCTCCTCCCACTTACATCTGTATTTCCCAATGAGAGCTGCAAGTGTATTATGTGGCTCTAACTCTGGTCATGGGAAGATTAAACCCTATCAACCTGAACCATATTTTTTCTAATTGGGAATAAAGAGAGTTAATGGTAGTAGAAACTGAGAAGTATGAAGCTCAAGAGCTCTCGATAATTGTATATCCCACTATGTAGATGAAGCTGCTCACTGCTTGCAGAGCATTAAAGTGAAGTGAATACAAAGATAATTGCAAAGCTGAGGGTGGAGTATTGAGTCCTCACAGCATCAAATCTATGTATTGACTAGTCCGTCAGTTCTAATGACATCACCATTCTTTCCAGAGATGAGAGCAAAACAATTCTCTTTGTAATTACATTTCCATCATTTGAAACTGCAAAATGATTGACAAATATATTTTAAAGAATTTAAAATATAATTCTCTTTGTAATTACTCATTTATTTCTTGTATTTCAATAGCTTTAGGGGTATAAGTGATTATTGGTTACATGAATGAATTGTATAGCAGTGAAGTCTGAGATTTTACTGCACTGGTCACCTGAGTAGTGTACATTGTACCCAGTGCGTAGTTTCTTACCCCTCATCTCCCTCCCACTCTCCCCCTTCTCAGTCTCTGGTGTCCATTATATTACTCTGTATGTCTTTGTGTACCCAGTTTAGCTCCCACTTGTATAAGTGAGAACATGAGAACATACAGTATTTGGGTTTCCATTCCTGAGTAACTTCATTTAAAATAATGGCCTCCAGCTACATCCAAGTTGCTGCAAAAGATTTTAAAAAGAGATTTTTTTGTTCTTTCTTACTGTTGATTAGTATTCCTATATATATGTAGATATGAATACATATATGAATATTGAATATATGTAATGCATATATATGTGTACATTATATATAATACACATATATACATGTACATTATATATTTTTTTTATTTACCCCCCCCCCACACACACACAACACATTTACTTTGTTGACTCTCGAGGATGTATGTGACCTGTACTCAAGTCTCCCAGTGGCAGGTACCAGCACCAGCTCTGATGGGGTTGGCAAGGGAGTGACATAGACTCTGTGAGATTCTTTGGGTATGAATAGCCTTAGTGTGTGGACTTTATCAAATGCCAATTTTAGTAGTTAAGAACTGGTGATGTGGACAGACTCTGGACCTCCTGATTAGCCAGCATGATGCAGGCAGTGATGATAGCTGAGGTCACACACAAATTTTCTCCTTCCTTGGCATTTTGTTATTGTGCCTGTGGATGCTGCAATGGACTCTGTCACCTGGGCTCCAGGCAAGAAATGGCCCTTGCAAAAGAATGCCAACTGTGGTGGTAGCAGGAGGATTTGCGTTGCCTTATGCTACCTCAAGGAGGTACTCTGCTGTCTCAGGCAATGGACAGGGCCATAGAGCTCCCCAAGGTTTCTGTCCTTTGTGTTAAGTAAGCTACCAGGATGAGTGAAGGGGCAAAGCCAGCACGGGGCTGAGTCAGGCAAGTTCATGCTCTGAATGCCCATGTGCTGGTACAAGCAGCAGCCCCAGTGGGAATCAAAGGGCAGTCTTCTAGCCACAGGAAGTAGTGCAGCTGCCCCGATGCATAGAAGAGTCCATATGGGGAGTGGAGAGTAGCAGGTGGCAGTAAGCTCCATCCAGCTCCCAAGCACTTGGCAAGGCACGTCTCACACACGCAGTGTTCCACTAGCAACAGCTAGCTAGGTTTCAAGGCAGTCTGTGCCCAGAACTTAATACTGACCCAGGCCATATTCCTTTCCCACTGAGATAGAAACTGTGGCTTTGAGGACATGGCCTTTGTGGTCCCCTCACAAAGCAGGGCATCCAGCTCCTGTGCCTGTGGCTACAACATACTTCCCACTTATCGCTCGGTTCTGGCTAAGTGAGTTTGTCCCTGCTTGAGATTATATCACGCATCTCAGTTGTGAGCTTCTCTCAACCTGTGGCCGCCTCCTGAGTTAGCCGGCTGCCTTCCGCGAGGTCCCTTGTGAGGTAGGATCCGGAATGGCAGGCTACCTTCCATTCTTGCTGGAGTCTGGGAGAGCAAAGCACGGTCCGATGTGGCTCCCGGTGGCCTGGATTGCCAAGTTCCCCAGTGGGAGTGCATATCCCAGAGGCAGTTTCTCTTCCTCTTATGCTCTGGGGACTTTTAGTATTCCACTTGGCTCACAGTGTAAGCTGCAGCCTGCCGCTTCCTTCAAAAGGACTGTGGTTTCTTTCAGTTTTCCCGTTGTTCCTGTGTTGCTTCTTGAAAAACGAGTTCACAGCATGAGTCCCTACACATTATTTTGTCTCGCCAAGTGGGAGAAGCATGCTTACAGTGCTTCCAATCTGCCATCCCGAGGAAAAAAAATGTTAATTCCTCTCTTTTCAAGTCACTGAAATATGATATCCAAAATTTACATTAGAAACTTCTCTCCTTTCTTTTAGTACAACTATTTAAATACTTAGATTATAACTTTCATATATCCATACAGCATTTTAATCCTCATATTTAGGGAAGCAAATACATTTATATAAAGTAAATATTCATGCTCTAAATTTAATCTCAGGATTTTAAAACAAGTTATAAAGTACTCAAGAGATGTTCTTGTTATCTACATCAGCAGAAAACTCTGAAGTGAGTTACAAACTTGCAGGTGCAATAAGACTATCGATCACTATTCTGTACATAAGCTTCAAGTGTTTTCCAAGTGGCAGGTAAAAGCTTTTTTATAAAAAGGAAGGTATACAAGAATGCTTTGCTGTGAGCATTGCATATAAAAGCATGAATAGCTTGGCAGAAAATCACAGAAAAATAGGCTAACACTTGCAAAAAGAGTGTTTTGGAGAGTGGACGTTTATTTACCTAATTCAGTTCTACTTAGACTTCTCAGACTGAAAAATAAAACAACCTTGATACAACATCTAATAGCCATTGAAATATCTAGAGGGGCAAGTGATTCTTATTCCTTCTTGTCACTTGCATATTCAACATATTTTAGAATTTTTTTTCAATAAATGATGAGTGTTTATTTCTTGATCAAATATTTACATTGCACATGTATTCTTTTTTTATATCCACATTATTTGTTCACACTCAGTGGATGGTTCAAGAGTGAGTTTTGAGTACATAATTTACCATAAAAATTATTGAATAATGCAGAAACAAATGTAAAAACTGTTCTAGAATTCAGAAAATTAATGTCATACTTTAGTCTTTGGGAAAAATGTTTAATCTTTTAAGCATTTTTTGGGAAAAAATTCTGAGACTAAAATCAAAGTTTACCCTCACTAACTGTATGATTTTAAAACTGAAGCCAACATAATTTCCTGTCTCTATGTTGGACAATATTGGGACTAGAAATACTTTCCTATTAATAGGTTAACTAATATTGAGAATAAGCAAAGTCAACTTAGCTACTTGATTGAGAAAATGCTTGCTTCTAAAAGATAAGACTGTGAACCAACTAAAAGAGCTTATTTCATAGGACGAATTGGTTGCTTGTCAAGAATTGCTTCAAGACCCTTGCTTACTGTGGCAAGTAATCTAAAGCTTTTATGTTATAAACTAAAATTTCAACCAATTCTCTGTCTTGCAAAACTTTGTTTAAAATCACAAAGCCTAGGTTCCGGTATCTTACAAATGATTTTCTTTGGTGTTTCACTTCTGTATAACACTACTACAAAAAAAAATCAAGGTGATTTTCTTGTACTGCCGTAGGATTAATGAATTTAACTTTGCTTATTCAACATTGTTGTTGCTGTTGTTTGGTTTGTTGATTAGTTGATCTGGCTTTTGAGATTTTGCTTGTTGAGAAACCTGGAGATGTCATTGACATCCAATACAAACACCCTTGCTGCAATGGCTGAAGTCCTCAACTGAGAAAAGCATAGTCCTCTGAGGTTACTTAATCCTCATGCTTGGGGGTCACTTCCTTAGTGCTGAGGTCTTTCTTAGACATCTGTTTAAATATGACAGTGAGGTAGTCTATCATTAAGTCTGAACTCAAATTCATTTCTTTTTTTCTTTTCTACTTCAAACTATATTTTGCTTTGAAGGAAACAGAAACCTTTATGAATACTTTAATCTTATTTAAAAACTGTTCTCAGTGAAAAAAATGCCTTCTTACAAGCCTTCCTGACCATTCTGATCACTTTATGCCTTCAGTCTTTAAGAAAAAGTCAGAAGAAAGATGAGTCTGTATTTGAGAAAACCTAAAGGACAGATGAATTGAGAAATCCTTATCTGAATGGTATACTTGGGTAAACTTTGCCTTTGGTCATCTTTTCAAAAAAAAGTTAAGATTTTTTTTTTCTTATCTCTTATGTCCCTGGGAATAGCTTTGTTCCAAACTCTGGAACTGGAGGATTTATCAGGTTGGAGATGACTGGTCTTAGGCCAATTCTTGATAAAGAATTGATAAAGACATACTGGAAACTGGGTGATTTATACAGGAAAAAGGGTTTAATAGACTTACAGTTCTATGTGGGTGGGGAGGCCTCACAATCATGGCAGAAGGCAAGGAGGAGCAAGTCATGTATTACATGGATGGCAGCAGGCAAAGAAAGAGCTTGTGCAGGGAAACTGCCCCTTACAAAACCATCAGATCTCATGATACTCGCTCACCTTCATGAGAACAGCATGGGAAAGACCTGCCTCCATGATTCAATTACCTCCAAATGGGTCCCTCCCACAGCACATGAGAATTCAAGATGATATTTCAGTGGGGACACAGCCAAACCACATCAGGAGGTTTGCATAAGCAAACCTGTTACAGTTACTAATCTCTTGTAAGGAATTGGTCATCTGCTTGATTCTCCAGGAAAAAAGAACTTTTAAACTCTAGCTTATGTTTCTGTAACTAGCATTATTTTTACTAAGAACAAAAAGAAATAGTCACTTTAAAAATATCTTTTAACATAAATGAGATCTTTTATATGAAATATGAATTACCACACAAGTATGAAAGAAACACTCATAAGATTACCATTTGTCTAGGCATATACTTTCTTCAACATGGGAGGCCACTCTCAGTTTCTGTAATTTGGAAATTAAAACAGTAACACTTTTTATTCTTACGGCTTGATGAAATTTTCGAGTGCTTAAAGTTTATTTCTTGCACTGGCTATTGGCCATAATAATTCTTTCTCCCTTTCTCTCTGTCTCTCCCTGTGTGTGACAAAATATTTTCCCAAATTGACATTGCCTTCCCTCTTTATTAGGGAATATGAATGGGCCTTTAATAGGTTTTGCTTCATATTCCCCTTTTACCCTTCTTTATACTTTCTCCATTCTCTTGGGAAATTCTGAAGATTAATTATTTTTTAAATATTGTTTATTACATGAACATTTTAGAAATTGCAATCCTGGTAAATAGAACATTTTAGAAATTCTACTCCAGTTAAATAGTCATAATTTCTAAAATAAAAGGTAAAAAAGTATTTGCTTCTTTTGTGTATGACCCCTCGTCTAACACATACATCTGAAAAAGAATAGTTTAATTTGTAGCTTGGCAAGGGTCTTGGTGCCTAGATAAGCAGAAATGTTAGACATATAGAAGTTTCAGAGGGGATACCAGAATGTTAATCTTGGATATATGGATACAGAGATTTCTTTTTACTAAAGAGTTGATGTAATATTCCTCATACATAAATGATGCTTTAGAAAAATTAGAGTGAATTAATTGTAATCCTCTTTCTTGTTTTATGACAATTTAAAATGATTGTAAAACAATATTTTAATTTGTACAACATTTGATTTGGATTTCAGATTAAAATTTAAATTTATCTTTTAAAAAGTTACCTTTAAAAGTTTGTTTTATTGATCTAATGAATAAAATTTGTCAAAGTAATAAAAAGTATAATTAGATATTCTTTGGTTTTCTATCTGCTAATATTCTCTTTTATCCAGAAAGAATAAGGCATGTTAACTTATTTAAAGTGGTAATTAATATGAATGGTGTCCTTAAGGAGAAGGATATTACAGAGTTGTTGCTACTATTATTCTCTCATACGATTTAGATAAACTAAAATGTCTTCAGACTTGGTTCACAGGAAAGAAAAATTGGGGGCTTTCAGATAATGAACTTCCTAGTAATTCCTACTTATTTTATTATTTCTATTAAATAAATAAAATAAAATGTTATAATTAAACATCTTCTTCTCCATACATTCATCCTCCAAGTAAACTTCTAGACAATTAAGTAGAGTCCTAATGTTACTGATTTGGAAAGAATCTTCTCCTTAGCTATGAAAAAGTTGCTAACTACTAGCTTGTTGACCAATTGATCCATATATTATAATTGGCTACACAATGTTTTCAAATATTGAAAATTGTATCTACAAACTTAAATTCCTGATTATTTAAAGAAATCTGTTGATCTTGCATGCCATTGAGAAATAGTCTGCTGAAGCTGAGTATATAACAATAATAATTGATAATATACTGAATATTTACTATAAATAAGGCACTACTTTGAGTGCTTTACATATAATTTAATTTTTACAATTGCACAAAATAAATATTACTAATAGGTCAATTGACAAAGGAAACCAAGACATAGAAAGTATTAACAGCTTTCTTATGGCCATATAGCCAGTAACTGTCAAGATTTAGTGGAGGAAATCTGACTTCAGAGTTTGTCCTCTTAACCACCCTGCTATATTGCTTCCTTAAGTCTGTGTAAATGTTTTTCAGTTGGCCAGTCTCTATAGCTATAGGGTAAGACAGCAGTCCCTGTCTATTCTAGCTTACCGTCATGGCTGCTTAGGTTTTGAAGTTTATTATTAATGATCAACTTTGAATAAAGTGAAATACGTAATTCCATAGACACGGAATAAGTTCAATTAAATGAAGAAAGAAAAAAAGACCCTAAGTAAGGAAGTTCCTATTTCTATCGTACTTACAAACACAGTACCTATGAATATTTCTATGGTACTTACAAAGTACTGTGACTTCCCATTCATGGTAGAAAGTTCTAGCTTAACAGTCAACTTCCAGTTCAGAATTACTGTGTGACTTACTCTTCTCATTTAATTTGTCACAACTAATCTCTGTAGATAATTTCTTCATGGACAGATAATTTTTTCTCATTTCCTTGTTGCTTTCAAGTTGCAACTAAACTTTCTTTAAGTGAAGAATATTTCAGTAAATTGTAATGCAAAAATATTTACTTATTTGTAAAAGACCTTTTTTATATCCCTATATTTACATATATTATAAACAAAAGAGATGACATGAATTAATATGCAATATAGCCCCTGTGTTTACTTTAAAATCTTTTGCTAAGACAATACTTTAACTATAGTCATTTCTTGTTATTCACAGTAATTATGCTTTACAAAGTCACCACAAACACAATTAGCAAATACTGAACCATTGCTTCCATGTAAATACAGAGTTAGATACCTGTGAGACTCTAGAAATAACATTTTCGTCAACTGACAAGTGCATATTATGTATTATGTGGTTTCTGTTTAAAGATAATTAATTTAATATTTTTTATAGTACTCCGATTGTCTTTATTTTTTTTTTTAATTTCCATAGGTTATTGGGGAACAGGTGGTGTTTGGTTACATGAGTAAGTTCTTTAGTGGTGATTTGTGAGATTTTGGTGCACCCATCACACGAGCAGTATACGCTGCATCCAATTTGTGGTCTTTTATCCCTCACCCCCTTCCTATCCCTTCCCCCTGAGTCTCCAAAATCTATTGTGTCATACTTACGCCTTTGTATCCTCATAGCTTAGCTCCCACTTATGAGTGGGAATATACAATGTATGGTTTTCCATTCACTTAGAATAATAGTCTTCAATCTCATCCAGTTTGCTGCGGAATGCCATTAATTCATTCCTTTTTATGGCTGAGTAGTATTCATATATAGATATGTGTATATATATATATGTGTGTGTATATATATATATGTATATATATACATATATATATATCTCACAGCTTCTGTATCCAGTCATTGATTGATAGACATTTGGGTTGGTTCCACATTTTTGCATTTGTGAATTGTGCAGCTGTAATATGAGTGTGAAAGTATCTTTTTTGTATAATGATTTCTTTTCCTCTGGGTTTATACATAGTAGTGGGATTGCTGGATCAAATGGTGGTTCTACTTTTAGTTTTTTAAGGGATCTCCACATGATTTTCCATAGTGGTTGTACAAGTTTACATTCCCACCAGCAGTGTAGAAGTGTTCCCTGTTCCTTGCATCCATGCCGGCATCTATTATTTATTGATTTTTTTTTTAATTATTGCCATTCTTGCAAGAGTAAGGTGGTATCACATTCTGGTTTTCATTTGCATTTCTCTGATAATTGGTGATGTTGAGCATTTTTTAATGCTTGTTGGCCATTTGTGTATCTTCTTTTAAGAATTGTCTATTCATGTCCTTTGCCCACTTTTTGATGGAATTGTTTGTTTTTTTCTTGCTAATTTGTTTGAGTTTGTTTTAGATTCTGGATATTAATCCTTTGTCAGATGTATAGATTGTGAACATTTTCTCCCACTCTGTTGGTTGCCTGTTTACTCTGCTTGAAGAAGGCCAACAGCACTATCACTCATGATTAAATGAAGTTTATTCAATACCACATTTTCTCCAAAACCAATATTACAGCCCTCTTTCACTTAGGAATACCAGGCAGCACCTTAGCACTACAGTTGGGGGTCATCTTAAATAGCAAAATCACCAAAAAAAGAGAATTAAATTGCAAAGAATATGGTATTAAATAGACTATGAAAATTACATTGTTTACGGTATGAAAGCAGAACCAGAAGGCAAAGCATCACCATGTTCAACCTCATGTGGGACTGTGTGCATTGGGTGACACACATTTTTCACTGCTCTGCACATGTCTGCAAATAACCATGAAAGTACTGTGAGTAAGTATTGACTTTTGGGTTGCCAATAAATTTTAGTAAGTAGACAAATTTGCAAATGCAGAGTTCATTAATAATGAAAATTGATTTATTTTACAAATTAACATTTTAAATTCAAATAGTGATATCAGAGAAAACAGTCACTAAAGACATTTTTGTGCATTTTATTCACTTGAATTAGTAATGATATAATTCATTTTTATTACACATTAAAATAGGTGTTGGGAACACTGTTCTCAGGAATATCAGCTGTAGCCCATCTGCATATATCTAGGCCACCGGAGACTTTCATAGAGTTCTTTCAGATTATATCGTTTCACACAACAGTCCCTCCTCCCAACTCATTTAGCCCAGACCATTTGGTGTTTATCCTTTGCCTCATATTATTCTTGATTTATTCATTTAGTTGAACCTTATCTTTTCACCACTGTCTAAGCTTCTTGAGGTAATAGACTTGTTTTTAAAGAATATTTAATGCAATGTTTGGCCGAACTGTTCATTGATCCCACTATATGGTGTAGTGTTCCTCTTTTTTCACAACGTTCTTCTAGTTTCTTCTATCTCAAGCAACCTGTGTTCCTATTATTGTCTATTTCCATCCTCTGCCCACTCATTTCCACATTTGCAAAAGCTTATTCATTTTTCAAAATCTAACTGAAAGTGCAAATGAAGTGTTGTTCTTAGTGTTCCCCAAGAACACCCTCAGGTTTAGAGGTCCACTAGAAAAACTCACAGAACTCGGAAAACCTGTGACACTCATATTTATGGTTTATGACAATGAATGGGTATAACATAAAATCAGCAAGGGAAAAGGGTATAATGGATAGGGTCCAGGAGAGACTTGCTATTTGTTTCTAGCTGTTCTTTCCCAGGGGAGTAATATGAATCACACTGAATTCTCTCAGCAGTTATGTGTGATAACATACATGCAGTACTGCCAAACTGGGAAACTTATCCAAGTCTTGGTGTCCAGTGTTTTATTGCAGGTGGGAGAGAGGGTGCATGTAGACATGTTGTGCCCACATGGCTGACTTATTTACATAATCTTCAGCCTTTCCAGATTCCAAACTGATATGATACTGTATGATCCAATGTCTTCACCATACATCACATTGTTACCATAAACCTGGCTAATAATCTGGCTTGGCCCAAGGCCCCAGAAAAACAAAGAGAAGATATTCTAAGGGTTTTTCTTCTAGGTCCAGTTAAGCATCAGACCTTTCTTTGGAATGTGAAGATTTCAAAGAATCCAGGCTTGCTGAGTTAGTCTTTTACTATACACATGTAATGTACTCCATGAAACCTCCCACAACATCTCCAAACAGAAATAAATTATTCCACCTCTGAAGTCATACAGCACTTTATTTCTTTCTTCCACATCAATTGTTCCCTTGTTGTAATGTAATTTGCTAAACTGAGGCTGTTATATGTCAAACTTGTGGAAGAAAAGAGACCAGCTAACTAATTGAACACGTTTTGATTTTCTGAGCATGGCAGTAGAGTAAGAACTAAAACTTAGTCTTTCTGGTTTAGAATATTACAGGGAAAGAGGGTGGTGAAGGACTGTTCATAGAGAAGGGAATCAATATTAAAGACTTGACATGTATGACTAAGGGAGGAATACTGGCTGATTGGGAATTTTAAGCTGCTTTGCCTTCCCAACTTTCTGAGTAAGTTAGGGTAGGGGTAATAATAATAAGCTAAGACTGCCGACCACGTTGATGCTACATGTAATGGTTCAAACAAGCTTATCTTCCCTCTGTAGACTCTTAATTCTGGATAGTAGACTCATGTTTGAAGGAACATTTAATTTCTTATGCACAGTATTAGTTAGGGTTCTCTAGAGCGACAGAACTAATAGGATAGATGTATATATAAAAGGGAGTTTATTAAGGATTATTGACTCACACAATCACAAGGTGAGGTTCCACAATAGGCCATCTGAAAGCTGAGGAGCAAGGAAGACAGTCTGAGTCCCAAAATCCTAAAAGTAGGGAAGCTGACAGTGCAGCCTTCAGTTTGTGGCTGAAGATCCAAGAATCTCAAAGCTGAAGAATTTGGAGTCCAATGTTCAGGGTCAGGAAGCATCCAGCATGGGAGAAAGGTGTAGGCTGGAAGACTAAGCCAGTCTGGTCTTTCCATGTTGTTCTGCCTGCTTTTATTCTGGCCACACTGGCACTGATTAGATTGTGCCCACCCAGATTGAAAGTGGGTCTGCCTTTCCCAGTCTACTGACTCAAATGTTAATCTCCTTTGGCAACACCTTCACAGACAAACCCAGGAACAATACTTTGCATCCTTCAATCCAATCAAACCAACAGTCAATATTAACCATCACACATGCTTAGCATGTTTTTCAGTACACAACTTAATACCTAACTTTTGTTGTGTAGTTAGCATGTGTTAGAAACTATTCTAATATTCTAAATACTTTATATGCATTATGCACTATATCACTTAATCTTGTGAGGTAGGGTTTTGTTTTTTTTTTCGCATGGTACATATTTACAAATCCCACATCAAAATGTCACTTCTACTTCACACCATGTATTCCATTTAGAACGTGAATTATGCTCAAATAATCAAGTGATCAGCAATGAGTATTCTTTTCATTTAGGGTCACTCTCAAAAGATGACTGTCATCAATTCATCAGATAGAATATTCTTTAGAAATCAATACACTGAGATAATTTAAGCAAGCTACTCAAAATCCAAAACCAGTAATAGGCAGAGGACATATTTAGACTCATGTGACTTGGCACCAGAGCTCATAATCTTAATTTTAAATAATACTGAGTTCTCTAATTGAAAACCAGTTGCTGTATTAGTACAGTGAATTAATATTTAGTACTTATCAAAAATCTCCTCAAACGTTGATATTTGGGTTAATTCCTGACCATTTCTGATGAAATCATAAGGAAAATTTAAGTCTTCACTGTAGAATACTTTTATGTTAAAGATGAAACACTGGGCTAGAATGAGTTACAGGTTTGACTCAGAATCTGAACATATATTGTCTTCGTTAGAGTTCGAATTTCAGCTTAAACAAATGAATACATTCACCCTTTCCTTGTGGTCAACAAAACGTCAAAGGAGCAGTGAAAACTAAGTCATGGTTCTCTGTTCAGTTGAAACAAGAGACCTTCAGAAGAACCACCATTTTTCTGAATACTATCAATACTAACCTAGAAGTCAAAGTGAATTATTTGACTGTTTGATGCTGCTGGAAAACCATTGGTGGTAAACTCTGAAACATAGAAAATAGGTATAAATTATCTTCTTCCTTTTATAGTTGTCACATACTTAAATATTTGTGAGGAATAAAAGATCAGAGCCGAATGTACCCAACAGACAAAAGAAATCAATTCAAGAATGTAATGAAGCAAATACAAAGAAAGCAAAACAATTGATAGGAAGCAGGGAAGATTTGTTTTAGTTTGCGGGACCAAAGTAATCAAAAAGAAAATAGCTCAGCTGGAAACAAAGGTATTTTGTTTCTCCTGATTAAGTTGTCTGGTCAATAATAGACGTGGAAAACAGAGGAAAAGACCAAACATCTTATTTGGTCCTACATTTGGTAAGGTGTGCATAAAAGTGGCAAATATAGTTTCCTAACAAGGACGAGATTATAAAGAAAACAAGCCCTAAATCTTAAAATCTTAAGATACTAGACTCAAAGAAAACTTAGGACTCATGTGGCTCATGCAGTTTTTGATAGATATCAATCTCCTGATCAAATGTTTTCTCATACACCCATGAGAAATAGTTTTTAATTCTATTATAAATAGTTTTTAAAATATGATCTAAGATCAAAGGGCTGACAATTTCCAAATATTATTTTTTTCATAAAAATAAGTGTCACAAGTTCAGAGAAGAGACAAACTTTGAAGATTTACAGTCTGACCCATGTAAGAAAAGAGCTCACAGGATAGTTTTAGAAATAGAGTTAGGGGTTACAAGTGCAGTTTTGTTGCATGGATACACACATAGTGGTGAAATCTGGGCTTTTACCTGAATAACAAACATTGTACCCAATAGCTAGTTTTTTAACCCTCATATTCCTCTCACCCTCCCACCTTTTAGAGTTTGATATTTCACTCAAATGTCTGTTCTTTCACTCAAAGAGGAGATATTATTGTTACTGATCAGATAGTGCATTCTTGCTTGTGCATCCTAAGAATGTGATAATGTAGAAGCTAGAAATTTGAGGAGAATGCCAAATGATCTGCTTTAACTCTGAAGATTTGCCAGATAAAGTGGACTTACAGGACAATCCTCTCCACCCAGAAATCTCTGCTCTAATGAAAGGAATAAAGCAAGATAGTAGATTGGTGAACAAGTAATTGCAGTTTTGCCATTACTTGTGCACCAACCTAATAGTTCTTATCTAATCACTTACTATGACTGCTTAAATAATAAGATAGGCAGTCCTTGCTGTAGGATCAAGAGTAATCTGCCAGCTTTAGTACTGAGTGGAAACTACTGCCCTTTCTAGCTCTCATGTAATCTGTTTCCCTCAGTAAATTTGACTAAACAACTCTGATTTTGACTTCTATTACTGAAACTGTGACCTTCCACATGGCTTGAACATCTGAACATTAAGTCCTACATTGTAAACATAACCACATTATTTACGGTTCCTGTCCATTATGAGTAGTAACTACATAAAAGCAAAACCCAGCTTGCTTGTTGGACTGCAAGTTTTCCCTTATGGAAAAATGTGGTCTAAAAACTTGGCCATTCTTGACCTGAGATTGGTAACTCCTAACTTGAAGCAATCCATAATCTGGTCCTGACAGTTTTTGAGTAAATGGAATAACTCCCCGTCCCCGCCCCCCCCCCCCCCCCGCTTTTTTCTTTCTGAGACGGAGTCTCACTCTGTCGTCCAGGTTGGAGTGCAGTGGCGCTATCTCGGCTCAGTGCAAGGTCCGCCTCCCGAGTTCACGCCATTCTCTTGCCTCAGCCTCCCGAGTAGCTGGGATTACAGGCGCCCGCCACCACGCCTGGCTATTTTTTTGTATTTTTAGTAGAGACAGGGTTTCACCGTGTTAGCCAGGATGGTCTTGATCTCCGGACCTCGTGGTCTACCTGCCTCGGCCTCCCTAAGTGCTGGGATTACAGCCATGAGCCACCATGCCCGGCCCCAACTTCCCTTAATTATAGTGATAATTAGATAATTCAGTAAATGAGAGCAGTACTTCAGAACTGAAGAGTTGGAAGCCAGCAGAACCTTTGAGGTACCACAGAGGAAACACAAGTATGCATGGTGCTTACTAAAAATGCAGACTTAAAGGCCCTGCCCTGTACCTATTGAATACAGTTATTCAAAGTCATCTTCAATAATTCACTTTCATATGCATGTTTCCTTATTTTGCCATTATCCCTGTTGTAAGCAGGACATAGCAGATCGTGAAGTACCATAATGGAAAAATATTATCTTCTATAAGTTAAACTAATTAAATGAACATATAGACAGTGGTAAAGGAACAGCTTATATACAGGAGCAGTTTTACCTCCATCAATCCATCTAAAGTATGTATGCAGATAATGAAGGAGTTCAGCAGGACAAAAGTAGATGGCAACAGTGAATAGGGCTTAATGTTGAATATAGGAGATAGGGCCACACTGGTCACCAAAATGTTTCCACAGGTATATGGCAGAGAGATTTCTTCAGGCTTCTCCACGATCTGAGTTAAAATCAATGCAGTTATCCATTTGTCTTCGTTGTCACTCCTCTCATATCAGCTAAATTTCTGATTGCTAATAGATGTCATGGCTATCTTAATTTGGAGGTAGGAAGTGCTCTAGGAAGCACTATGACATTCTTCCCATTTAAAGCACATATCCTGCTCTGTAAATACATGAACTGGAATGACTATAAATGAGCATTATCCATCAGCCTAGTGTGAATCTATCATTGAGCATCGTATTGTCCCTGGGTGAATTGGTTTCTGACATAAAAGAATGAGGATCTGACCTTGGTGTATAGAAGATGCACCCCATGGAGTCCATGGCAGCTGGTTGCCAGACTTCCCTCTTGTCACACTATGGACCACACAGTATTCTTCAAAACATTTGTAATTAGCCTCCAACTGCCAATTTAAATCATTTTTCTTTGTATGTGACAATAGAAGGTAATACAGTCATCCTCAGTATCTGTAGTGGATTGGTTCCAGGGCCCCTGTGGATACTAAAATCCAGGGAAGCTCAAATCCCTTATATAAAATGGCACAGTACCTGCACATAATCTATGCACATTTTCCATCATATTTTAAATCATTGCTAGATTATGTATAATACCTAATACAGTGTAAATGCTATGTAAATAGCTGTTATACCGTGTTGTTTAGAAAATAATATCAATTTTTGAAAAAAATGCATAAAGTAAAATTTTCACAAAATACAATAAAAACCCATGAGGGAACCCCTATATAAGCTGGGAGTTTAAAAACCTTGTAAGTATGGCTAAAAATAAAGATATAATGAATGAGAAAGATGAACAAATGTTATTATAAACCCAATTTAGCTTATTAATTCTAATAGATAGATAATGGAAGCCAATTCACAGGAGTAAACCTAAGAGAAATGTTTAGAAATTAAAATTTTTGAGGACACTGAAAATATTCAAGATAATTGAAGGTAAATAATAATGGAAAATATAATTAGAAAGAGACCTAATAAGTTATAATAAGTAATTAGAAAGATTAAGCCTTGAAGCAGTAGTATAGAAATCTGCAACAGATTGTATGCAATTTCAGCTTCATATGTATCTCCGCTAAAGTGGGAAGAACAAAATGAAGAAAAACTTGTTAAAATATGAATTTCTCTTTTATTTCCTTTCCTTTGCAATTTATTATTATTATTTGAGACAGGTTCTTGCTCTGTCGCCCAGGCTGGAATACCGTGGCACGATGTTGGCTCACCACAGCCTCCGCCTCCTGGGCTCAAGTGATTCTCCCAACTCAGCCTCCCAAGTAGTTGGGACTACAGGCATGCACCACCACACCCTACTAATTTTGTTTATTTTTTATAGAGATGCAGTCTCACTATGTTGCCCAGGCTGGTCTTGAACTCCTGGACTCAAGCAATCCTCCTGTTGCTCAGCCTCCCAAAGTCCTGGGATTAGAGGTGTGAGCCACTGTACCTGGCTAAAATATGGATTCTAAAAGGTTAAAATAAACAAACATTACTTTCTTACAAATATAAGAGGGAGACTGTGTTTCAAAGATTTACTTAAGTAATTCATTTATGGAACACCTGGAAGGAAATGTTGGTTCAAAGGAGTTTAGGAGAAATAAAGTTATTAATAGACACTGAAAGAAAGAATACTGAAACAATAATGTCAAAATCTATCCAATACTGGGTAATGTTCCACAAGACAATAAAATTGTAAACTTTGGGAATTATCTTTTCTTAGGGAAAAAATTATTTGTATCTCTACAGGACCAAATCCATTTTATTTACTATTTCACAAATATTATTTGCACCATTATCACTTTTCTACAAGTTAATATCAACCTTTACAGAGTTGTAAAATATCCTATACAATAACAAAAAGTAAGTTAAGGAAAACTGCATAACCACTGATAAATTAATCTTTGAATGGGACTGTTAGACCCACCCACTAAGCTCTGGTAAAACACTGAAAGGATACTCCATTATAATTTTGCTTATTTCCAAATTTTTGAAATTTGTGTTTTTTTTAACAATCTATTTCAAGCATGAATAATAATCAATAAATATTTAAACACTGTATCTGTTTTTCTACACTCCAAGCTTTAGGGTCTTTTCAAGAAGCAGCTCTTTGACCTACTTACATTTTAAGATATTGAATAGTATCAGTCTAATTATTGCTCTTGTGTATTTTGGCTTCTTCAAAAAATTATCATTTACAAGATAATTTAAAATTTGGAAAATAGATAAGTATTTTAAAAATTATATTTACATCTCCCTAGCATTTATTACCTTCACTATTATACTAAGAACATGTATTTTTTATTTTAATATCTTTTACACAAGATCATATAAAATGTAATAGCATTTTGGGAAAAATACAAAGCACACCAAAGCCATAATACAGGATTTATTGCCTTTAATAAAAGTGTTAACTACACTAATAGAATCATATTATTGCTGACTTAATGCATCTCTTATGAGCATCACACCAAAATACTTTATACTCAATAGAATGCTTAAATGCCTTAAGCACAGGAAAGATATTCAAAATGATAGCAGCTCTTTTAAATGGCTTACTTGTGAGGTGAAGAAGTGCAGTGACTAAATATGGTTTAGAAATTTCCACTTTAAGTTAAGGACATGAAGATAAAAAATTGTGACTTTCTAACAAGTATGTAGAGGTTTAATATGTATATGTATACATTAAATATTTTATCAGTCTATAAATGTGTATATAGTATATAATAGTAGTAGACTACTACATACATATATATATAGACTGACCAAGTGTTCTGTAGCACTAATAAGCCAAGATAAAAAGGAATAAGATTCAGTTAAAAACATCTTAACTATTCATTAGTTAAAATCCTAAATAAAAGAAGGAATGCATGTTAATAGAATGATTTGGGTTTTTTTTTCTTGTTATGGCATCAATGTTTAAAATAATAAAGATGACAAAGTACAAGCTAGGTTTGTTTAATCTATTTCATTGGTTATAATCAAACTTCAAAAATCTAATCTTTCACAGTTTCTAAAGAATCAAGACATAGGGCCAAGCAGCTGGAAAGCGTATCATTGATCAAAGGAGGAATGTAAATACATATTTGGGAGCAAAGTATTTCCATTTTCCTAACAGACTTGTTTTTTCATATCTCTCGGAAAACAGCATCTTCTCATCCTTGGCATAAACTTTTTCCAGGTCAAGATCAGAGAATGGACCTATAGAAAAAGTAGTCCTACCAAAAGGCTTTCCTTTGCCTTCATGACTTCCTCTTCAGACCACCAAGATTAGGGGTTTCTGCAGGGAAACTTAGAGACAAACCTTTATATATTTAACTCCAGCACTATAATTTTACATTAAAAGGGATGGATTTACTTGATCTTTAAACAATATTACTATTAGCTAAAGAAACATACACATGCAGACACACTCACCTGCATACACACACACACACATATCAAGTTTAGAAAAATGTGCAAAACAAGTTTTTAGGGTAGGCTTATTCATATTTTTCAAACCATACTGAATTCATATTGGATGAAAGGCTTAGTAATAGTATCTGTAATCTGTTTATCTCCTTCCCCAGCTCTTCAGTTATTAAGATGGATTGTCAGCAATTCATTTTTATTAGGTTCCAATCTGGATGGCTCTGCTACTAGTGCATGTAGGTTTATATATGTATGGTTATGCATGTGTGATTGAACATTTGGGTATCGTTGTATAGATGTGTAGGTATTTGAGTGTATGGTTATATGTGGAGATGGGGGAGATTTTGGGGTGCGGATGTGGGGTAGGAATGGGAAGTCCTACAGATGCTGTACTTTAGGTTGGTCCTTCACTTGAAATGCTACCTTTGCTTCACTCTCCCAGAAACATTCAACAGTAAGACAATCAAGGACATTATATCCACTAAATTTCTTATTACTTGATCCAAATTAATGCATTGCTCCCTCAGTGATAGAGTATATCTATGCATATCAAAAACTTCAGCTGAGCTCCCCAAAATTAGATTTTACTTGACCATTTCTGTCCTTATAAAAGCCACCTCCAACTCTTAGAATTTTGATATTTCCAAAATCATTTTCATTTTTCTCTTCCTCAGGTTTTCTTGGTGAATTTTGTAGCCAAAAAAGACAATTACCAGTGAACCTACAGAGTAAGCAAGGAACAGCAAATGTAGAATTGGATGATGACTTCTCTGTAGGAATGGAGTTTGAATGTGTTCTAACACTCTTTCATAAGAAAACCCTCAAAGTGGACTGAGGTAGCCAAGTATACCCAGAAGGGGCAGCCCATCATTCTTTCCATATGAGCAAGATGGGGATAATAATTGATTTTAGGCTATTGGTGGATACTTTTGTTCAAACTGTCTGATTTTAAGGCATTTTAGAATTCATATCCTATAGGTATAGAAAAATCAACAGAATGTCTGACTTGAAAAAAAAATCAAATAAAAATTGGCAAAAGGAGGGTGAAGCCTCTATCTTCTACAACTTGTTCGTTTCCCCTTTCTTTTTTCATATTTATAATTTTATTTTATTTTTAATTTTTTATTATTTATTTTGTGGGTACATAGTAGGTATATATATTGATGGAGTACATGAAATGCTTTGATATAGGCATGGAATAAATACTTGAGGAGATGGATACCCCATTTTCCGTGATGTTTGCTTTCCCTTTCTAGGTGAACTTACCCTATGAAAACACTGAAGATCTTATTTTTTTTCTCTCTTCCACTTTATGGATTCAGTCTATCTAGTAAACACACTCATATCAATATGTTAGAAACCATCAACACAAAACACATTACTGACAGCAGAATTTCAGTGCCTGTCTGTATGCTATTTTTGACATAAATGACATATTTTCCATGGATGAGGTTACTTGTGCAGAAGAATCACTTTTTAAATTTGAAATAATATCTTAATCCTTTTGAGATAGAAAAAAATATTTTTAAAATGAGATTTTTGTCACTTGAAATTTTCTAACTAGAATTTTCCTATAATCTTGCTCCCATATTTGACTGGCATAGATTAGGTGAGTCAGTCTGTTAGGGTTTGAATCTAGGCTTCTTCTCCTACTGTCCCTGTGACTTTGAGTACAAAATCATTTAATTACAAGTCATTTAAGCTTTTTGTTTCTCAGCTTTCCTCAATGTAGAATGGAGCTATAATAAT
Source organism: Pan troglodytes (assembly GCF_028858775.2). Taxonomy (NCBI): domain Eukaryota; kingdom Metazoa; phylum Chordata; class Mammalia; order Primates; family Hominidae; genus Pan; species Pan troglodytes. The sequence continues at coordinate 68,961,790 of NC_072406.2, forward strand.
GTCCTACAACACAGGGTTATTATGAGAATTAAATGTGACAATATTTGCAAAGAGCTTGGGACCCTGCCAAAAATATAGTAAAATGTACATAAGGGATTGATTAATAAAGTTTCAAATGACTGACTTGGAGCTGGCTAATAAAATTGTCAAAAATTTTATAAATTTTGATGGCAAAAACACATTAGCATCGCAATGTAAAACAAAAGGAAACTGTCTTAATAATTTCATTTAAAGAATGTTCTTCCTATCAACCTACTAAAACTAAAATAAGAAATTGTGTATAATGCTGCTAAATTGCAACAGGGCATTGGAGTGGGAATCCAGAGGCTGGTGGCTAGTACATTATTGATACTGGCTTAAAGGGGTAGGGAAGTGCTGGGCAGAGAAGGGTGGGGTCCCTGGTGAGGGCTCCACCCTCAGGCCTGTGCCCACGGACCTAAGTAAGGATAGACACTTCTGTTTTCGGGCCCAAATATTGCATTTTCCAAGACCACCCTGACGCATCATGCCCTCATCCCGTGCCTATAAAAACTCCGAGAACCTAGCGGGAACAGACACAAGTGGATGGACATCAAGAGGAACACGCTGGCAGAGGAACACGCTGGCAGATGCCAGCAGGCCATCGATGGTGGAACAAAGTGGACTCCGAGGGAAATTTGGCCTAGGACAGTGGGAGGAGAGCCCGGCCACTGAGCAGCAGGATTCCAGGGGAACACCACCTTCTGGCTGCCATCCATCTGCTGAGAGCTTCCACCACTCAATAAAACCTTGCACTCATTCTCCAAGCCCACATGTGATTCAATTTTTCTGGTACACTAGGGAAGGAACCCTGGGATACAGAAAGCCCTCTGTCCTTGCAATAAGGCAGAAGGTCTAATTGAGCTTATTAACACAAGCTACCTGCAGATGGGAAAGCTGAAAGAGCACACTGTAACACACGCTCACTGGGGCTTCAGAAGCTGTAAACACTTAACCCTAGACACTGCACGTGAGGTCGGAGCCTACACTTCTTAAGACCTACCCATCTGCCTGTTCCCCCTAGGAGTTTGAGCTGCAGAGCACGTAAGAAGCAAGCCACACCTCCATTGCACGCCCTGCAAGCAGGATAAGGGAAAGCTCCTCCCGTTTCAGTATTGCTGCTGATCATCTAAGCTGCTCAGTAAACCTTTTGTGCTTGCTGGATTTCAGCTGCTTTATCCTTAAAAGAAGGACAGTTAAGAAAGTAAAAATTTTTATAAGGCTAAATCATATAGAAATTATAGAAACTTCATTCTAAATATAACTTTAGAAATCACGTCATCCACACCAGTCTCCCCCATCCAAAATTAGAAAGAAGAAGAAAATCTAGAAAGAGAAAATAATTTGCCACAATTACCTGTAATACCATCTCTCCTCACCCCACCGTGGAAGTGACACAGTTAATATTCACAGCCCAGACTCTACAGGTGGATTGCTGGCCTCACTAGTTCATTTAAGAACATCTGAATCTAAGTTCATTATACAATACTGTGCTTGTGGAAGGCCCACTTTTCTAACATCCAACCAAAGAGAACTTTAAAATATTTAACTGGTAGAAGGTTTATGTTAAGGAAATAAAAACAGGGTTGCTGCATGTACACAAAATGAAAAAGGAATATATTCTAGGAACTAGTTTGGAATTAGATTAGTAAGATTTGCATTCAAACGAGGGTAGCAGGATTTTTCTCAGCGCTTTATTTCCTCACCAACTTAAGGTCTAATACATATAGAAACTGCTGGATATTAAGGAGTTTCCTGTAGCCCCAAATTGCCTGTCATCAAATCAAAGCAGTTTGTACATAAGAAGATTGCCTTACAACAAGTGAAAATTTAAAGCATTATCTTTTGTTTAAATAACTTAGTAGAAGAGCTAGTTTTTATGTAATTATTTGTACAATCAATAAATGTTTTTAAAATACATATTTAAGTTTTAAAGGCAGGGAGTGGGAAAATAAGCTAGATTTAATTTAGTCTTGTAGTCTTTTACTTTCAGATTTAACTGTAGTTCAAAATTGTCTATCTAAAAATTTGTTTTCATGTTTGATAAATTGATTAAGACATTGAGCAAGAATAAATTGATGTACTATGTGGAAAGCTTATATCACTAATATGTAAACAACTGGATTGTGACTCAGTCTGTCTGAGTTCAGATTCTGTTTTCATAATTTACTAGTTCTATGCCTTTGAATGAATCACTTTACCTACCTTTGTCACAATTTCCTTGTATAAAAAATGAGGATATTTCTAGAAATATTACAAGGGATAATGCATGCATATGAATCACCTATGAAGATTTGTGTCAGACATTTCATAGCTCTCAAAAAATGTTATATATTATGTATACATGCATTATATTTTTTAATAACAAAATGTCAATACATTCACAGAAATTAGAATTTATTAATTTCAAAATATTTACTACATTTCTACCAGATTTTATTTTCTAAAAGTTCTATGACCTTGCTCTTTGTTGGAGGGTCATGTATCTGTGGCTGTGATTCCAATAACTACTAGTCTGCTTGTGGTAATAGCCATTCTGATAGATGTGAACATTGTTGTGTATATCTACATATTTGTCCTATTTAGCTATGGAATAAATTCAATTCCTATTATTTCTACACATACATTTTCTTGATTGTTTTTCCCATATTATTCAGGTGGCTTTTGCACTGAGAGCAAACACAGTTGACAGTATGGTCTACTCTTGCAGATGCACCCAGAGTATTTTGTCTTCTAATGGGTGCGTGGTTAAAGGAGTAAGAGGAAGAGAATCTTTGAAGGGGCAAAGTGGTAAGGTACTGGCTTCATCACCACCTACAGAATTCAGTACTTTTCATTCTAGCCTACTGGGAGCATTAACTTGGGCACTGGTATATATGTGCACACACACACCTACCCCTGAATGCAACACTCTGTCACAGAGATCTAAGGGAAATTACATTTTGTGAGGAAAAGACTACAGCAATTTTAGAATATTATTTGAGTCAATTACAATATTTTCTTTCCTTTTCTTCCTTTAAGTGATCAGAAAGCGGTCGAATTAGTTGATATAATAGTAGAGCTAGAATAAAACATTTAAGCAGAGTTAGCTTTAAAGGCAAATAGGATAAACAGATATCTGTGTGATATAAAAGACAAAATGAAGAATTATTTTCCCCAATTCATTCAGCATTATAATTGAAATTCCATCATCACAGTCTCATTCCCTGAATTTCTAGGAATAATCAAAATGTATAGGTTCTTTAAATGGTAGAATGTGACACCATTCTTCAAATTTTTAGTGTGGGCAAGTTCAAGAAAAAAATTTACTATCATGAGATCAAGTTTTGTAGCAATGATAAACAAGATTAGGACTTTTGAGAAGCAAATATACCACTAAAGTCAAAGTCTGCCACTTCTAGATTACTTAGGAAGATAAGTTTCATAGGACACATAATAAGACCTATTTGGGAGTCTAGAATTCATGGAAGAGGGGCTTGTAGTAAGGAGAGAATTTCTGAAAGGCAGAGAAAATTATCCATTGCCCAACTTTGCCATCTATATCATTTACCTTTATATATAGGCTACTGCCTTTATATACAGGCTTTATATGTAAGCTAAACATGTAAGTATGGGGATATATTGTCCATATCTTTTTAGCAATCATAAAGTCAGACACGTGATCTCTGATACCATTCAAGAACAAGTGTAGAAAGGGAATTATTTTCATCATAACAATAAAGTGTTACTACTACCTTCACCCTGAGAGGGAAAACAGCTTGAATTGTCTTTCTTGAGAATTATTTCAAATACCTCTTGAAACATTAATGATATAATGTCTGATATAATAAAACCAATAAATGTCTGGGTTGGGAGCTGGGAGGACTCAGGGAGCTACTTTTTCAGAAAAGTTAACATGTCTCCTTAGTAAGTTTTTATGTTTCATTGGGTTTACCCACATCACTGAGGCTTTGGAAAACATTGGCACATTCACTAATAATAGATGATTTTAGCTTAATTATTTTCAGCCTTTTTTTCACTTTCTTACTGACACTCCACTCACACCAGTAATCGAAACTTGAGTTCTAAAGGCTTTATTTCTGAGACAGGCTAGGAGAAGTCAAAGGACAATGAAACTTAAGGCTTACAAGCAAGGAACCAAAGTATTCAAGGTTGAATTACTGGTTATTTTCACACACATGTATGTTATTGAAGAAGAAATGAACTTAAAACTTTACCAATTTACATTAAAAGAGAAAACATCTTTTAAAATGTAGTACCTATTTAATCATTATCTAAAGACTGGCCTGGATTTTATGACTACAAATTTGATTATTCTGAAAGTCAATATACCAAACACTAGTGAATTTAAAAAATTTATCATATGGTATTTCCTCATAATAAGTCTCTTCCATATTTCTTTATTTTGAAATAAGATGGCATTTCAGCTAGCTATTACTTATTTATATTACTTTGATTATAACAAAGCTTTTTCTTATTTGGATTTATTTACTAATTTATGAAACTCATGAACCAAATACCAAATATTAGATTACACAGAGCACCTGGAAATTTTTCTCTTATTGATCTAAAAATCAATTAATTAGAAAGGATTTCATTCATGGATTATTTTTGAAACAAAATGTAGCTCTTTCTCTCTAAAGAGGCACTTGACTGACGGAATCAGAGAGGTGGGTAATACCAATCATATTCAGACGAGAACTACTTGGCTAGGATATATTCAGTGGACTGGGAAGGTAATTTCTTTTCAGTGGGAAATCTAAAAAGTGACGGGAAGTGATCATATAAGGAGATATTCTTGAAGTAATGTTGAAGAGCCTTCCAAGCTATGAGAAAGAATTTTTCTCCTCAAAGGTCAGTATCCTCCCAGGCCAACAAAACAGAATTTTTACCTTGGTTTCTCAGATTTAAAACAACCATCATTCCAGTGTTTTTCCTTCATCTTCTGTTTTCTTATTTCTCCCTTTTTATGTGACTTTTCAGTCCAGACCATGATATTCAAATGTTTAAATCTCTCAAAAACTTTTCTTTTTTCCTTTTGAATGAAATTTGTGTTTTATTTATTTGTTGGTTTTTACAGTAGTGCATTTTGTAAACTATTGGCAAAGCAAAATTGTAGTATCAATAAGGGGAAAATAAGTTTCTGGATTTCAGGGAAGGAAGTTTAACTGTACTCAACCTTTGGTTTTTTTTTCAAGGGCATATTATTAGCTTGAGAATGATCTTAGTTCTTGGCTTCTCTCCCATTTCATGGATATGCTTACCTTTGGACCACTGTAATAGCCTAAATATATCACATTATAAATTGAAGGATAAAAATGATTAAATATCCTCAACCAAAAGAAGGTAAGAACATAAATTAAGATTTAAAATTTTTCTAACTTCTGGTAAAGGCAAAATGGGTGATATTAGAATAACCCTCATGCCTATAAAAATGATAAAACGCTGGACAACACTTGTATAAATCAAATGCAATACCTGTGTAAATGTAACATAATAAAACATTGCTACTGTTGGAAATAACAATTACTTCACTCTGTTATTATTATTGTTTCAAAGCATTGTAACGGTATCAAAGGCAAACCAAAACTGAAGGGATTTTGACCCTAGAAAGCAAGATTTTTACTCATACAAGGTGAGATTTATGTTTATACAGTTTTTCTTCTGAAGGAACTGTTTTTTTCCAGCAACAAATTAAACTCACTTAGAAAGCTATAATCCTTTTTAACTGAGGAATTAGAGAGAAGCTAGATTTTGGGGCTTCCCATAGTGATAAGGTATCCCTAATATCTTTGCCCACAATCTATTTAAAACCTTGACTCTGTTAATTCACCTATGCATGAGATGAGACTTTGGAGATTTCAGGGCAAAAGCACAGCTCTCTAACTGATAAACATGAGCAGAGGTATTTGCCAATGGCTAATGCAGTAGGACACAATTTCCAATTTGATTCCTTTCATGCCAGAGGCTCATTAAATTCTTACAGCTTTCTGTTGCTATCCTAGATAGGCCAACTTCAGTAATAAAGACTAATTCTGTGGACTAAGAAATTTTCCCAGAACTAAGAACAAACCAGTAGTTAACCTGTCCTAACAATTTAGTGAAATCTACATTTCGAAATATAAATGTAATCCCAGTAATGTAAGGGCCTGAGAGGAAAAAAGAGTCAACATGTTTGAAGAGCAATAAAATAATTCAGAGTGTACATACTATGCACAAAGTCTAAAATACAAGAGCATTTCTAGACATGTATAGCATCAGGGAAAGATAAATTAGGTAAACAGGAAATCCAGTCAATAATAAAAAATCCACAGATAAAGTACATATTGGAATTAATAGATAAAGCCTTTGAACCGTCTATGCTAAATATTCAAGAAAGTAATGGGAAGGACTGATATGCTGGAAAAAAGATGAGTGATTTTAGGAGGTACCTGAAAACTATGTTAAATGAAAAACTAATATCAGTGCTTACAATTGAAAAATGAAATATACTAATGATTTAAATAAATGGCAACTTGGATGAAAAAAAGAAAGGACCAGAAAATTTGAAGAAAAACAAATATAGGAATAATTCAAATGGAAGCACAGATGTAAAATAAATATAATAAAAATGAATTCAATAATTCAATGAATTTAATTAAATTCAGAGATTCAGTGACCATTTTTAAGTGGCTGAATCTACATGTAACTGCAGTCTCAGAAGGACAGAGTAGGGAGAAGTTTGGACTGGAAAAATTTTAAAAATATTCTTCAGTGACTTAAAATATTGATTAGAAGAGTCAACTCAGAAGTGGGATAAATAGAGAATACACACACACACATACACACCCCACACACATGCACACACACAAACACATATGTATATACACACATACCCTGAGGTAAATGATAGTCAAATTGCTCAAAAACAAGGATAAAGAAAAATTCTTAAAAGCAATCATAGAAAAACAAATGATACATCAGTAGTATAAAATGCAAACAGAATCAATGTCTAAATTGAAACAATAGGAGCCAGAAGACAATGGAAAAACATATTTAGAAAAGTACACAACAGCAAGACAAGCTGTTAACCTAGTGGAACTGCAGAAGACACACTAAAGGCATGATGATACAAACCAAAGTTAAGATAATTTATTTTCAATTTTTTGCTGACAAAAATGTTAGGGTACATTTTTCAAGTTTGAGAAAATAATTACGTTATGGATATTTGATAAGAATACAGAGCCTTAGAAATGATGATTTGTGGATATGTATAAAAATACTTTTTCATAAGTTCTTTAAGATTCAATTGGATGTTTAAAGAAAAATAGTTTTACTGTGGAGTTTAAAGGCTATTTACAAATAAACTATATGACAACAATAGCCAAAAGTGGAAGAGTTTTTAAGTTGGATTAGAATCGTCTAACATTCTTATATTTTTCTGAAATGAAATATTATTAATTCAATATAGACTGTAAAAAGGTAAAAACGCATATTAAAATCCCTGAAAAAATCAATAGCAATACAAAAACTATAGCCAAGCAACATGGACAAAGACTTCATGACTAAAACACCCAAAGCAATGGCAACAAAAGCCAAAATTGACAAATGGGATCTAATTAAACTAAAGAGCTTCTGCACAGCAAAAGAAACTATCATCAAAGTGCACAGACAACCTACAGAATAGGAGAAAATTTTTGCAATCTACCCATCTAAAAAAGGCTAATACCCAGAATCTACAAAGAACATAAACAAATTTACAAGCAAAAAACAAATAACTCCATCAAAAAGTGGGCAAAGGATATGAACAGACACTTCTCAAAAGAAGACATTTATGTGGCCAACAAACATATGAAAAAAAGCTCATCATCACTGGTCATTAGAAAAATGCAAATCAAAACCACAGTGAGATACCATCTCACGCCAGTTAGAATGGCAATTATTAAAAAGTCAGGAAACAACAGATGCTGGAGAGGATGTGGAGAAATAGGAATGCTTTTACACTGTTGGTGGGAGCATAAATTAGTTCAACCACTGTGGAAGAAAATGTAGCAATTCCTCAAGGATCTAGAATCAGAAATACCATTTGACCCAGCAATCCCATTACTGGGTATATACTCAAAGGATTATAAATCATTCTACTATAAAGACATATGCACACATGTTTATTGCAGCACTGTTCACAATAGGAAAGACTTGGAACCAACCCAAATGTCCATCAATAATAGACTGGATGAAGAAAATGTGGCACATATACACCATGGAATACTACACAGCCATAAAAAAGGATGAGTTCATGTCCTTTGCAGGGACATGGATGAAGCTGGAAACCATCATTCTCAGCAAACTAACACAAAAGCAGAAAACCAAACACCACATGTTCTCACTCATAAGTGGGAGTTGAACAATGAGAACACATGGATACAGGGAGGGGAACATCACACATCAGGGTCTGTCGTGGGATATGGGGTTAGGGGAGGGATAGCATTAGGAGAAATATCTAATGTAGATAATGGGTTGATGGGTGCAGCAAACCATCACGGCACATATATACCTATGTAACAAGCCTGTATGTTCTGCACATGTATGCCACAACTTAAAGTACAATAAAAACTAAATAAATAAATAAACAAATAAAGTAATAGAATAATTTTGTAAAATACATAACTTTATATACACAGGTGAAGAATAAAGAGCAGATGATCCCAAAAGAAAAAATTTAGCATCATGATAGAATTAATTCAAAAATAACAATACTTACTTTAAATGTAAATGGACTCTACATTCCATTTGAAAAGTTGAAATTGCCAGACAGTGTAAAAAAATCAAGAAATAAATCGATGCTGTTCACAAATGATTCACTTTAGTTATTAATGAACTAAAGAAAAAATGTTGTAGTTTGTATACTTATTCCTTCTGTTGCTTCGACAAATCTTTTTATTTACCTACGCTTCCATTTCCTTATTCAGTAAAGAAATATAAAATACCTTGCTTATTGTAAGGCAACATTTATGGAGATACTGTGATGCAACAGAAAAAGCCTAGGACTTACCACCGGACGTAGATTGTAATCCTAGAACTTTACTATTTAAAAAAATAAAGCTGTGGTAACTCCTTTACCTTCTTTAAGATTCAGTTTTTTTCTTTGAAAATAGCAAGAGTATTGGATGATATGCCATGCAATGGGGAGATTTCTGTATGAAAAATCTTTGAAAGGTTGAAGATTATTGAAAATAATTTTCGTGGAAATGTTAATCACTCTTCTTGCCCAATCACGCTCTTTAAAGGACATTGCCTATTCAGAGTCCTAATACAAGCTAAAGATATGTGTGGCATAGAAAGCCATTTAAAAGTAATTTATCTCCCTTGCCACTATTTTAAAAATCTAAGTTATCTGGTCTGCTGACTCATTAGAACTCAATATTGATAAAGTCTTTATAAATCTATAACCTAGTACTGATATTTAAAAAGTAGGTGGCAGTAATGAAATAGAAAGAGGAATACATATGAGTTGTAGCTCAGAGACCTTAATGGTCAGGTTCTATGAAGATCTCAAACTTCTACTACTGCTTTTTTTCTGGATATTCCCTTATTGCAAAGCTGAACTCCAGCGTTAGTATTTATAAATACTACACTTTGTATTTTTTTAATTTTATAAAAATTTTCCTTACTCTTCTATGCATATCATTAAAGTAAACTCACTTTATCAGAGCTAGCATGAGTAGGTCTCTGTCTTTGGCCACCAATACTGCACAAACAAAATAGTGATGCAAAAAGTAAGTTATGAATGGATTGATTGCCTAAATTATTTCTAATGCATATTATAAGGATCATTCAGAATATCATTTAAAGCCAGTAATTCTCAAATATTTTTCGTGTACTACTCATTCCCTTGAGAACTGTGTACTTCATTAAACTACTTTCAAAACAGAAAGTAAATAGCACATCTTTATATATCTATGAGAATGGGGTGGGACATCAAACAATCAAAAAGGAAATCCTTTAAATCAGTGGTTAAAGACTCTAAATGTCTAAATACAATTCTGGTTTGAGAATGGTAAAGAACCATTCTCCACAACTTGAGATTCCTGTGTTCCTTATCTATTACTGGAAGTTGAAGATATGCTCATTGTAGAGTCGAATTAAATGGGTAATAGGAAAATTGGTGGAACTGACAAATTTGATGAGTAGAAAAAGAAATAAAACCTAATTATTGAGAAAGTAAAACTGAATAAGAAATCTCAGCAAAAAGTGAAAAGAAAAATTTGATTGTAAAATAAGTTAGCTTAAAGTAAAAAAGAATGTCAGAAAGCACATTCATATTATTTATATTTATTGCGATGATTTTTTTTTGTAAGAAGAAATGGGAAAACAGTGAACTGTCCTCACAAAAAGAAAATGGCTGAGTAAAATATGGTTGTCTACTTAACCCATAGTTTTTAATGTGGAAGCAAGCATGTAGTAAGCCAGATAAATCCACATCATAGCCAGATACATTATTGACAATGTAAGCAATCACTGTTCCTTTTGAAATTTAATGAAAATTTGTGAATGATATCTACAAAAAAGAATTGTGCATGTACAATATGAATTAGTGTATCGGAAGTAAATTATCTCAGGAATCAAACCTGGGTTCTGAATTGAGCTTAATTTGTGTAAGCTATGGAAACTTGGGTAGATTACTTAATTTCTCTGAATCTCAAATTCTTCATATGTAATATAACCTTAGCTATAATTAATTTTAAGTATTTAATGTGCTATTCTATGAACATATGATACATATTATAAAGCAATATTCAAGTTTACATTGGTTTATTATTGTTGTTGTTACTACATCACTGTCCTCAGTGGACTGGAAATTTCTTGTAAGTGGAAAGAATACCTCTCATTTTCATATTGGCCAAGATGCCTGGAAGATTATACTGTAACACATTTAGGAAAATGGAAGCAACAATGAGACAAATATTTGAAATACTTTACATATTTTTGCTTATGTTTGTCAATTAATCTTTTTCTTTTGAGATAATTGTAGCTTCATGTGTCAGTTTTAATAAATAATGGAGTGATATTCCATGTGTCCTTTTTCTAGATCATCTCAATGTTATTATCTTTCAAAATTATAGAACAATATCATCACCAGAATGTTGACAGTGATACAGCCAAGATACACAATATTTCCATTGCCAAAAGAAATTCTTAGTTCTATTTCTTAGTTACATCTACTTTTGTCTTTAAATCTTGGCAAGAATTACTCTGTTATCTTTTGATATAATTTTGTCATTTCAATCATATTATGTAGATGGAAGTGTACAGCTTTAATCTTTTGAAATTGGATTTTTTTTTCACTCAGAATAATTGCCTGAAGATTTGTCTAGGTTGTTGTGTTTCGGTAGTTAATTTCCTTTCATTTCTCAGCAGTATTCCATGGTATGGATGTAGTACAGATAGTTTTACCGTGAAGGACATTCAGATGGTTTCCGTTTTTGAGCTATCATGAAGAAACCTGTTATGACTATTCATGAACAGTTATTTGTGTGAACATAAATTTTCATTTCTATTAAACAAATGCCTATTTGAGTATAATTCTCGGTCGTATCATATTTGCGTATTTAGTATTTTTAGTGACCTGTCAAACGTTATCAAGGGAGGCTTAAAACGTATGGCAGCAATGTGTGAGTGGTCCAGAATTGCCCTGTCTTTGCCGCATTTAGTGTTGCCACTATATATATATTTTTTAATTTTAGTCATTCTCAAAGATGTGTAGTGGTATCTCATTGTGTTTTCAATTTGCATTTCCATAATAGCTAATGGTGTTGAGCCTCTTCTCATGTGCTTATTTTCCATTTTCAAATTGTCTCCAGTTAAATTTCTCTTTAAGTTTGTTTTGTTTTATCTGTTTTCTAAGTGGATCATTAGTTTAAAAATAAAACACTACTGAGTTTTCAGTGTTCTTACTATATTTTAGACACTGGTCTTTTATCAAACATGTAGTTTCCAAATTATTTTTCCACTCTGGAGCTTGCATTCTTATTCTCTCAACAGGGTGTTTTGTATCACAAAATATTTTAATTTTATTTAATTTTATTTTATTAGAGTTCTCGCTATATTGTCCAGGCTGGTCTTGAACTCATGGACTCAAGTGATCCTCCCACCTCGACTTCCAAAAGTTCTGGAATTACACTGTGTCTGGCCTAGATTTTAATTTTAATCAAGTCTATTTTATCATTTTTTTTTCATTTATGGATCATGCATTTGCTGTTAAAGCTAAGAAATAATTGCCTAGCTTTCAATTTCAAATATTTTATTCCATTAATTTTTGAAGTTTTATAATTTTACATTTAAGTTCATGATTCATATTAATTTTTGCATAAAGTATGTGTTTTAGATCAAGGAAATCAAAGTTCTTTTGTTTTGCTTATAGATGTCCACTTGGTCTAGCATCATTTTTTAAAAGGCTATATCGCTCCTTCACTAAGTTGCTTTTACGATTTTATTAGAATTCTTTATGGACATTTAGGTGGATACATTTTCATGATTTCTAATCTGTTCTGTTTATCTATGTGTCTATTGTTCTGCAAATACTAGACAGCATACAAGCCTAATATATGGTTACTGTAGCTATGTATTAGTCTTGAAATGAGGTAGAATGGTTCTTTGCACTTAGTTCATTGTTTTTGTTTTGTTTTGTTTTGTTTTTTGGCAGAGTCTCGCTCTGTCACCCAGGCTGGAGTGCAGTGGTGTGATTTTGGCTCACTGCAACCTCTGCCACCTGGGTTCACGCCATTCTCCTGCCTCAGCCTCCTAAGTAGCTGGGATACAGGCACCCGCCACCACACCCAGCTAATTTTTGTATTTTTAGTAGAGATGGGGCTTTGCCATATTAGCTAGGCTGGTCTTGAACTCCTGACCTCAGGTGATCCACCCCTCTCTGCCTCCCAAAGTGCTGGGATTACAGGCGTGAGCCGTCGCTCCCCACCCAGTTCATCTTTTAAATATTTTTTTAGCTATCCAGTTCCTTGACATTTCCACATACATTTAAAAATTATCTTGCCCATATCTACAAAAAATTATTTCTGGGATTTTTATAGGAATTAGGTTAAACCTATACAAAAATTTGGGGAAAATTGCTATTTCTACTGAGTAATTCAATTCATGAAAAAAAAAAACTTTCCGTTCATTTTTATCTTTTTTGTTTTCATTCATCACTTTTAAAATATTTTTCAGCATACAAGTCTTATAAATGTGTTGTTAGCTTTGCATCTAAGCATTTTTTAAGGGGGCAAGAGAGGTGATTATAAGTGGTATTGTATTTTGTTTAATTCTGGAGACCATTTGTTGCTTTCTGTATGATTTCTTTTTGTAAATTCCTGGAGATTTCCAATATAGACAATCATGTCACCTGCCAATAGAGACAGTTTATTTCTACTTCCCTGATTTGTATGCCTTTCATTTCCTATTTTTGATTTATGGCACTGACTATATCATGCAGCATATGTTGAATATAAATAGTGAGAACGGACAACCTTTTCTTGTTTCTAATATTAGAGGGAAAGCATTCAGACTTTCACCCTGCAATGTAATATTAGCTATACATATTTTGTTGATGTTCTTCATGAAGTTGAATAAATTATCCTCTATTCTTCTGAGCATTTCTGTCATAAGTAAGTGTTAATTCTGTGAGGTGTTTTTCTGCATTGATCGGTATTATCATATGGTTTTTCTTCATTAGCCTTCTAATATATTGAATTACCAAATATTGAACCAGTCTTGAAACCTTGTCATGACAGACTTGAATATGGCCTATATATATATATTTTTAGATACTGATGAATTCTATTTGCTAACTTTTGTTAAGGATAGTTACATCTATATTCGTAAGAGATATTGGTTCATGGGTTTATTTATTGTAATTTTTTCATGTTGGTATGGTAATAATAGCTTCATAATCATAACTGATAAGTATTTACTCCTCTTCTACTTTGTAGAAGGTTGTGTAGATTTGGTTTGAATCTTCTTTAAAATTTGATAAATTATTCTAGCCTAGAATGATTATACATGTGATAATAGATTAGAGTTGGAGACATAAATATGTACTAATATTTTGCTAAATAAAGATGCAAATGACTATAAAAAATCACAGATGTATGTATACACAAATGTGTATACACACATCCAGTTTATTTCTGTCAAGTGTTAGGGCCTGAAAAAAAATGTTACCCAGTAGCAATAAACATACCTGGCATCAGAATCATGCTCCAATAGAAGAAACCAGGGTTTCTTGGAAAAATGATTGATTCTAAAATTGAGAAAGGAAATATACAAGATAAACCTAGAGCAAGCTGTAATACCAGAAACCAAGGAAATGCTAAAAACAAACAATCCCCACACTGATGGGGGTATGTTAAAAGGACACAGGTGCTAACAGAAGAAGTACCAATAGGCCAAGCCAGAAAAGAACTGATCCACAGAATACTTAGGGCAGGATTGGAATATAATCCAAAGTATGCAATAAATATCCACGAGCCTATACAAATATAGATAAATAACTGAGTAGATAAACAAATGAGGGAGAAGAGATAAGTAAACTGTGCAGTACTTCATATAATTGATGTAGATACTCTATCCTCAAGAGGTGAGCATAAGTCTCCACACCATAAGTGTGAACTGTGCATTGAGACTTTCATCCATTGAGTATAGTGAAGAAAGGTAGAAAAATGCATCATGTAAAAACCATTACTGCAACAAAGTGATCCAGGTCAACATTGATAGTGATAAATTACATTGATAGTGTAGATCTGTGAAATTCTGTGATTAAAATGGCAACTTTATCAGTATGATTTTCCTTTGAAAAACCCATAATCCCACTATGAGCATTAAAAAAAAAATCAGACAAATTTCATGAGAGAGGAATTCTACAAAATGCCTGACTCTCAATGTTTCTAATGAGAGAGGAGTCTTAAATAGATAATGCTTTAGAAGAGTTAAAACTGCCAAGTTGAGTGAAAATTAAATTGTCAGAGACTAATAGTGGGATTCCTTGTGAATAGGTTTGCTTAGATCTTAGAGAAGAGATCAAGAAAAGGTGAGGAAAAGAATCCCTGTAGATAAGAAGTTATGGGTCAGAGAGGAAAACTTGGGAGCATCAAAGATAAAACCTTAAGAAACGTATCATTTTCTATGGGTCTCATCTTGACTATTCCTCTTCTTTCTTATTTTGGTGGGGCAGGCTTTTTATGGGGACCCCGGTTTAATAATTAGGATATCAAGAGATGGTAATATTCACAAAATACAGAAAAGAGAACTTATCTAATCCACACTTTATGAGCAAAATTTCTATCTAAATTTTTATTAAACACTGAATTTTTTGTTTACTTGTGAGGTTTTTATGTTATAGAAATTTTTAAATAACATGCATTAAATAATCAAATAAGCATCTTTTATTATCATTATTATACTTTAAGTTCTGGGGTACATGTGCAGAAAGTGCAGGTTTGTTACACAGGTATACATGTGCCATGGTGGTTTGCTGAACCTATCAACCCATCATCTACATTAGGTATTTCTCCTGATGCTATTCCTCCCCTAGCCCCCTACCCCTCGACAGGCCCCATGTGTGATGTTCCTCTCCCTGCGTTGATGTGTTCTCATTGTTCAACTCCCACTTACGAGTGAGAACTGCAGTGTTTAATTTTCTGTTCTTGCATTAGTTTGCTGAGAATGATGGTTTCCAGCTTCATCCATGTCCCTGCAAAGGACATGAACTCATCCTTTTTATGGCTGCATAGTATTCCATGGTATATATGTGCCACATTTTCTTTATCCAGTCTATCATTGATGGGCATTTGGGTTGGTTCCAAGTCTTTTCTGTTGTGAACAGTGCCGCAATAAATATACGTGTGTGTGTGTGTCTTTATAGTAGAATGATTTATAATCCGTTGGGTATATACCTACTAATGGGATTGCAAAATAAGCATCATCTTTTAAAAGCAGTCTACATGTGATATTTTACCTAATTTTTAACTGCTATCCATGATTTTTAGAACTTTTAGATTTCAATTTAATTCAAAGCAACACTTTTTTGAATATTATTTCAACATTTCAGATTTCTATTATTCCTTCACAGTGCAACTGCTGTATGGGTTCACCATTACTTGCCTTTCTTGTTTTATATTTTTTCTTTAATTTTTATAAACAGACACATATATCTGCAGCTCTCACACAATATTCATAATAAAATGAACTGAATATATGGTGCAGTTCCTATCTTGGAGAAAGATGACATGGGTTCACATCTTGGATTTACTGTGTATTAACTTTGTGTGATTTAGCAAGATGTTCCACCTTGTGCTTCAAACTCTTCCTCTGTAAACTGTCAATGATAATAGCAAAATTTTCACAAAGGGTTACAGTGAAAAATTAAGAGAGTTGATACATAAAAAAATCACTGAGAGAAATTTCTACAATATTATAAACACTCAATATGTGTTAAGCATGACTATTACTATATTATTAGGTGTAGTGGTATTATTAATAGCTCTGTTAATATGCACTGAAAAGGATGATGAGTAATATTGACTAAGTTCCAGTCACTAGGAAGAAGACACCATGTCTCATGCATTTTCATGCTGTTATTCATGTTCTCTTATTTAATTAGTCATTAAAAATTGTCTGTATTTTAAATCACAAGTGAGGATTACAGATGAGGATCCCATATATCATAAAAGGTTCAAAATATCAAACAGAACTACTTTCTTAAAAGAATTTGAGAGATAGGCAAGTTTCAATATATTTTCAAATTTTCACTCTTCTTTTACACAAAAGTTGCTAATAAGCCCAGATTTTCATTTTCTCTTAATTTTTGATCCATTTATCTTTTATCTATCTGTCTATCTATCTATCTATCTATCTATCTATCTATCTATGCAATACAACAGGAGAAATAAAAACTATGAAAGTAACAGCAATAAGCTGTTTCTAGATGGTCAGCATTCCTACAGGTTATTTTCAAGCATTGTGTCAGTTAATCTAGCAATCCTCTCTTAGGCAACTACCAATTATTTATTAATATTTATATACAAGGAAACTGTGTCCTAGAAAGTAAGTTATTTGTCAGCATGCTCATAACTGAGAAGTGCCAAAGCCAGGATTCAAACCCACATTCTTTAATACCAAAGCCCAAATTCTTAACCATTAGACAAATCTAAGTCTTTAAAGAATAGAGCACAGTTCGTATACATTCTACCTCTGAATAGTGTTATAAAAGACTTCTAGGGTTCCACCCAAACATTAGATGGAAAAGCTACCAAAAGCAAGACCTTCTCCCTTAGAATACCTTATAAAGGACAAGCAGTTGTTCAATTTAGGCTATGCTCTGTCAGTCCTTTAAAAAAGTATTTCCTGTCTTCAATTCAGTGGAATTGCACGTGGAATTGCACTAAAAATTACAGGATATAAAAAGTACTCTAAAGTTCTTATTGCCCTAAAACAACAAACCATATTTTTATAGGATCGCACTTGTCACTTACAGGAGAAATTTCCAGTCCTTTATCTGTTCTCACTGTGCTGGCATCTCTTTATTGTTTCAGCGTTTCAGAAAACTATCTGTAGCCCAAATTAAAAATTAAAAAAAAAAAAGAAAAAGTAGTCAAATCTCATTCCAATCTCTTCATTACAATGCTACTTTGCTTCAAAGTAAGTGTGGAACTATTGAAATAAGATCATTGTAACTCTGAGACTTATCTTTGACAGAGTCAGCGTTATGAAAGAAACTGAATTTTTTGTAGAGAATGAGACATATTAGTGAATAATAGGGGCTTTTTACAGAAGTATAGAAGGAGTAGGTGATAACACAAATGACTTGAAAATTTAATGATTAATGTACAGAAGTACTATCTTCATTTTGAAGACTGTTGTGAATTTTTCTACTTCATAGCCAAAAGGAAAGTGGACAATATCCCTCCTCTGCAAAGATTAACATCACTCCCCAATCTCTATCCAAAAGTTGAATTGCTCTTATCACTGATGGCAATTTCTGAATATCAACGATTGCATTAAATATTGAATTATTACACAGATCACACATTCCTTTTGGCTCTGCTGTATCCACAAATAAACATTAGCCCTCAGAAATTATAATCTAATATTCAAGAAAAATAGAGACTTCTAGTCTCTAAAGATTCTTCTCAATGAAATGATACCTATACTACAGCCTCTGGTTCTATCACTATTTGACCCCAAAATCACATTTTTGATGACCAGTCATGAAGCTGTGCCATGATTAAAGCAATGTTTTTCCAGGTCTCCAGTAAGACTTTTTGTTTACAATGTGAACATGTTTGTCTCAGGCACTCAACATATTGCTGCTTTGGTTTCACTACCTCTCTCTCAAGCACTTTCACTTTCATTATGGCTAATAATACAAACTCCAAACAACTATCTTTAGCTATTATCTCCTCATTTTTCTCCTTGACCATACAGTTTGGCAATTCCCTAGGGGATAATATTATATCTCCAGATTTCAATAGTTGTATTTATCCCCTGTTATTTGCCTCAGAGATTTCACTACTATAATTCCTAGGTGGGTTGGTGGGCCTTTAGGCATCGATCAACTTCTCTTCATTCCCTTCCCACCACTGTTCTTTCTCCCACAACATAGTGATTGGTCCTATAGAATCAAAGAAAGCCTAGACAATTCCTCACTCTACTCAATGGCAGAACAGCTGTGGTTCTGAAATTGTACTGGCAACCAGACTCATGAGAAACAAATAAGTTTAATCTAATGCTATATTTATTTGGCTTTATAAAAAGGATACAAGGAAGGAGATACAGAAGGCACAACATGTTCATCTCATCAGGAAGTTTTCGAGCTACCAAATACAGAATGTATTTTATCCCCTTAATTCACCCAGAACTTCCCAGAGAAAAAGCCAGTAAGTGTGTTGGTCATCTTAAAACATAGAAGCAAGAGCCCCCTTTCCCATCAATCTTTTATACTATTTTAGGCATGCAGAGCCAAGCCAGCATGCTAACTTACAAATATTCAACCAGCTGTGTTCCAATCGAAGCAGACAAAACACAGCCAGTTTATCTTAATGTGGCTGTTTTCAAGGAAACAATGCTGTAAAGACCAAGTTAATTTTTAGACAGGCCTGCATCAATGATGTCTTGATGTTAGTATTTCATTAACTGACCTTCATCTGTATCTTTCAGCACAGGACTCGGTGGATTAACTCTCATTCCCTTTTAGTGTATGTAGAACTCAGAATGATTCCCTTAAAGTTAAATGTATCACTGCTATATCTTTTCTGCTTCATAGTGCCAATACAAAGGTAGGTTTGCACTTCTCCCTTCCACATTAATCCCAAATGGCCAGAGTCATCACAGAACAGTATTGTGAGGGCTGACAACATGATTTGCAGAGCCTTTTGCTCAAAACACAGGAGAAACATGACCTATGACCTTTAGGATACTAAAATTAAAATGTTTGTTGACCTCAAATGTTTATTTACATGCTGTTGATGTTGCTGTAAGAAAAATTAACATTTTCAGTTATTAGCATGAATTTTACCATTCATTTTTCTGTTGGGCAATACAAATTGCAAATGCTGATAATTGAATATTTGCCATGTGTATGGAATCACCGAAATCACACAAATGGTAGTTTCCGGCTCATATATATGTGTGTGTGTGTGTGTGTGTATGTATTGTGTACATGTGTGTGTGTATATATATATATATATATACACACACACAGGTATATATACAATTTTAAATACATAATTCTTACAAGAACTGTAACAAGAAAACCTGGAATTGTAAACAAACAAACAAACAAAAAAAACCTTCCTCCAAACAGGGAGGGAGCTGAGAGACAAAAGAATGACTCAGAAAAGTCCAGTTTGGTGAGTAGATGAGTTTATTAGGACCTAAATACGAGGTGCTCCTGGATGGCAGCAGGACAGCTTTGGGGATCTCTAAGCTGCTTTTAGGCTAATTTTCTGCTGTTTTCCTACTGCGTGTGTGTGTATGTGATGGGACTTTATCTGAGGTTGTCAGATATTCTTCAAGATGTTTGGGTTCTCAGAGACACCTGCTCCTTGGATCATTGCCCAGAGTTTAGGTTTCAGGCTGCAGATATTCACCCTTAAGTAACCTTGTGGGGGCCCATCACACTACAATCCATCCTGTCCCCAGCTCTTACATTCTTTCTGCCAATCTTATGTGAGAGGCAATGAGCGAAGTACTAGGGGAAAAACTATACAAGTCTATAATGTATAGCCATAACTCTTACACACAGGATGCACCCCCAGTACACACAACAGCATAAAAAGCAGGATGTGACTAAAATTAAGATGCCTATTAGCAAAATATAACTCCAATGAGTAGGAAAGGTGTGTAACAAATTTGAGAATGAGTCAAAGAAACTTAATCAGGCTATATCATAGATCTGAGTTGACAAATGATGTAAAGCATCTGTGACATTATTTTCTTCATCAGGAATATAGGCACAACAGTAGTGCCGATAAGGGCACCTGCTATTGGATCTCCATTGCATTGGTGATCAAGCCTCTGGATGGATGCAATCCACAAGGAGCCTGGGTGCATTATTGGTGCTGTTGAGTTCTGTCCAGAGAATGGCATTGTATTTATTTAAGGCATACCACTATCATTTAATAGGAGGAGGTATACATATACCCAATAATCGGACTGATTGTTGACTGCTGCTGTAGTCACAACCCAGACAAGGAAGACATTACTTGTTGCCATACAGTTGCCATGGGTAGCAGGAACAAAAGCTTATGGGTATAAACACAGGTATCCAGTAGGGACCATCATGGGCGTATCCATTTCTTATAACATTATTACTGCTGTATTTTTTCTCATTGGCCCCACAAAGGGCCACTGTAGGCTCCAGGCCTGGCTTACAGTGCCATATACATGACTTCCCTCTTTAGGATTGGGCATAATAACCAAATGGTAAGTTTCCAGCCTTGCCCACACTATCCCACTCTGACTGCTCCTGCAAGTATTGGTGCTGCTGCATGTTGATATCTTAAGGCTCTCAGATCACCATCAAGGAGCACAGCTCAGATCACCTACCTCTGGCAGTCCTTGTGGTGGCCTCTGGTGCCATAAAACCGACCCAGTATGGGGCCACTTTCCAGCTCAACTTCAGGTCCATACAGCCATCGCCACTTGGTAGATCCACTGGTGTTCTCAGGAGCACAGTCTGACCATCTGCTTCAGAGAATGGCTTAGAGTCTCAGAGGTAACCCTGAGAGCTTGCAGGGCCTGTTTTACAGGCCAACCATTCATAAGGAGTGATGCCATGTGTGGTAGTGAATGACCCATTCAAAGTTTGCATTGCTTCATTGAGATTCTTGGTCCAGGACCTTAAAGAGCAAGCCTGGGACAATGCATGAGAGTTGGATTTTCAACAGGGCTTTTTTTTTTTTTTTCCCCATGAAGCCAGTACATGTTTGGGTTATATGATAAGTGGAACCTCCAGTCTGTGAAATGGAGGCTCTGATGACTTTCTATCCTCAGCATACCATACATGACACTAAAAGTAGTAAGACACTTGATGGTATCCAGATGGGTGGCACATCTTACTGGGAAGACCTGTAGCAGCCCCAATGTTGTATCCGCTCAGGTTAGACCCATCAGTGTACCAGGCCCTAGCAGGTATTGGCAGGGTCTCCTTATATACGGTGGTTGGCCTAGTTGATGACTCCATTTTTATGCCTGCCCCTTCCACTTGTTGAAAGTGAATAGGTCGAAGCACTTCCTGTAGTGCCCCACTTAAAAAAAAAGTGGATGAGACATCCCTTTATTGTAGGTAGATGTGCCATGTTTGCAGGATATATGGATGTGCCACCTCAGAGGTGAGCCCAAACTCACCTTGGCTAGGAGGCCTTTCATTCACACTTTTATAGGATAGGCAGTTTTTACTGTGGCAATCTGCTTTATTTCTGGTGATAGCGTCTGTTTATTGCAATGCCCTAAATATGGTCAATAGCTGTTACTCTAGAATTGTATAATGGTATTCTCCCCCTTTCGATAATTGAGACCAAAACTCTACATGTAAATTCCCACTGGTTGCTTTTGCCACAAACCAAAATTCATCCCTGTAGCATCTCTAGTGACTTCTGATACAAAAGGGTGCTGTGGCAGTGGTCTTCTATTGCTTACACTTGGTTTACCAACAAATGTATTTTGTCAAATGTCTCTTGTTCCATGTGTGTCCAGTCCCATTTTTATCCCTTTTTACTAGAGTGCATAATGGGCAGAGGGTTTGTGCCAAATTAGAAAGGAATATCCTCCGGTATCCCAGTAAACCTAGGAAAATCTTTAGTTGCTTTACATTCTGAGGAACAGATTGCTGTGTTTTCTTATTAATGACACCTCTGGGTATATTACTCATCTTACTCAACCAGGTAACTCTCAGGAATTTGATTGCTATGCCAGGCCTCTATAACTTTTAGGGGTTGACTTCCCATCCCCTGTCCTTTAGGCCATACAAGGAGGTTTATAGGGCAGTCTCCAGATCTGTAAGAGACTCTAAGATTAGCGTGTTATCACTAACATCCTGAAGCAGAAAAACTGAGGCAGGTGAAGAGAGTCTAGTCAGGTCCCATGCAACTGTAGTGTGACAGATGTTGGGGCTGTGCCAGTACCCTTGCGGTAGTACCTGGAATGCCCATTGTTGGTCCTCCTAAGTGAAGGCAAACTGGTTTTGTGAATCTTCTGCTAAAGAAATACTGGAAAAGCTGTTAGCCAAACAAACACAGCATGAACGATTTCCAGCTTAAGGACAACTTGTTCTAGCAGTTGAACAGTATTAGGTATAGCTGCATGTACAGATGGCATCACTTTATTCAGCTTATGTAGTCTACCATCATTCTCCAGCTGCCATTCAGATTCTTCACAAACCACACAGGGCTGTTGTAGAAGCTCTGGGCCGGGCTATTTGTAATTTACGTAATTCCTGGACTGTTTGGGTGATTTCAGAGTGCCCCCATGGCGGATGGTATTGTTTTGCGTTAGTTGCTTGACAGAGCTAGTGTACAGGCCTATTTGGTCCACCCCCTTTTTGTTCTTTGATTACTTTCTGAACTAATTTCTTGCTTTCATGCAGTTCACTGAGGTCCACCAATGCGTCCCTCATATCATAGATTCTATTTCCCGTTAATGGGCTCAGAAGAGCGACAAGTGCCCCATATCAAAACATTTTTTTTTAAATTTGGAAATGACTTAGACATTTAATGAGGACCTAAAATAAGTTTAAGATTTTAAACTGCACAAACATTTCATCTGCAAGCATTTATTTCACTTTCATTTGCTCAATATACTCATTTTAGCAGTTTATCTAGATGAGAACCAACACATTAAATAAAGCTAATAATTATTCCAAGTTGTTTCCATGTTAACCATTTTCATAGCTTGTGAATATCAGGTATTTGTCTAAGCAAGAAAGTTAAAGCTAAACATGTGGACATTTCTGCTGAGACTCAGAAAATTCAGCTGTTTTCATTAAACCAACATTATTGAATGAGTCTTGCTTATCAAAAAATCACACAAAGATCACTCTGTTTTTGGCTAGGTTTACAGTCTTATAACCTTCATTTCAAACCCTGACACCTTAAAATGTTAAAATAATTCTAAAGCTTATCCGTTCAGTCAACTCAGACAAAAATATCTGCTGACACTTATGAACACATTTCTATTTTTATTTTGCCAATAATGTTATCTCTAGCTTATTTACAAAAGATTATTGAATTCACATGAACTTGAAAGAATCTGGACTTAGTTAATTTTAGAGCACTAATGTATTTTTCATCCAACTTGGTAGCATACTAGACACAACACAGAACATAATACATGTGTATACACATAAACACATTAAAACATACACATCCACACACAAAGATCCAATAGCTTTTATCTCAAAATTTTATCCATGAGAAAGTATCACAAACTCATTATTTTACAAAAGACAGCAGGATTCAAATTATTTTTGACAAAATTGGGACCTGTTCATACAGCTAAACTTTATTTGCCCTGATAGATAGTCTGAGGAAAACTGGATTAAAATTTTGGGTAAAGCCATTTCCATGACAATTTGATAAAAAAATAAAAAAACAAACAAACAAAAAAACTTCTTTGTGTCTTTACTGTTTCTTTAGTTCCAGATGAGTTTCATTGTTTATATCTTAGCTACAACTTGCTGACCTGTATAAGAAAAACAAAATCTCCAAATAACCTTTAATTAGTTTTACTATAAACAGTTTTCTCTCAACTCCAGTAGCTTGTATGACTGCAGATTAAAAGGAGATAGAAAAGGAAATAGCTTTAGAAGACTCTACTTAACTCTATAGGTGCACATTAACCATCTAAGCTCCGAATGTTTCTTAATGTAATTTACCCATCAGTATTAAAAAGTGTACAAAAATGGGCCATAATATGCAACCGTCTGGAGTCCTAGAAAACCTGGCGTGCCTTTAAACTTCTGTGGGAGTTTCTACCCTTGCTCCCTTCCCTGCTCTAATACTTTCTCAGCAGCCAGCCTTAGTTCAACAACAGCATGTTTACTACCCTTATTGCACTTTAGCATCTAAGCTTCTTGCAATAGATTCTCAGTCCCACTTGCATTCTCTGAGTGTCCCCATACTTGCGTGGCAGCCCACAAAGGCTGAACAGTAGAGCAACTCAACCCCATATACGTGTTACTGCCCACCCCAGGATTCCCCCGACAGACGTCCCTTCCTGACTCATTAATTTGGTCTCTTGGATCCTGTTTGTTACACCAATTGTAATAAGAACAACCCAGAATCATATAAAAAATATACCATCCTCCAAACTGGGAGAAAGCCCAGAGACCCAACAACAGCTTGGAAAAGTCCAGTTTGGTGAACAGATGGTTTTAGGACTTACATACGAGGCACTCCTGGATGGCAGCAGGAGAGCTTCAGAGATCATTACTTGGAGATGATCAGGGTTCAGGCAGGGGACATAAAATCTTAAGTAACCTTAAGTAACCTTGTGGGCGATCTGTCACACTACACAAACATAGTAAAAACATTGAAGAAAATTAATTCATTTATTTTTACTTTTGATATGTGCACATTCTACCAATAATCTTATACCTCTAACTTTGGATTACAGAGGAGTGAGAAAGGAGTGAAAAAGAAAAAAGAACTGTGTGTGGATCGAGCTGCCTTTCTCCCTTCTGTGTCATTATTTTCAGCATACGTTGGCTAATGCAAGAAGTAATATGAATAAGGATGGATATAATAGAATTCCTCAGTCATTCATGTTTCTTAGAACACAGGATTTTCTTTCTGCATTAAAATAAAATAATGGCTTGTATAGAAAGTGTGGCACATTAGGGCTGTCAGCACCCCCATTTAGTCAGTTATAGATGTAACAGACTGCTATGAAATGAATTTTGTCTTCCCCTCCCCGACATTTGTATATTGAAGCCCTAATCTCTAATGTGATGACATTTGGGGATGGGGCCTCTGGGAGATAATTTAGGTTTAGGTGAGATCATAAAGGTGAGGCCCATGTGTTGAGATTAGTGCCTTTATAGGAAAAAAAAACACCAAGTGCCAGAGATTTCTCTCTGTCTGACATGTGAGGACACATGGGAAGACAGCCGCTGGCAAGGTAAAAAGACAGCCCTCACCAGAATCTCCAACTTCCAGGCTCCAGGACAATGAGAAAATAAGTGTATTGTGTAATCCAATCAGTATTTTATGGTATTTTTTAATGGTACTTTTTATGGCAGCCTGAGCTGACTAGGCTTACCTTGTTTCACTGAACTCCCAAGCATTATGGGTACACCAGGATTCTGTTCTCATGGATAACTGCAAACACTATATGCAAGTGAGCAGCAAGAAACAGTGGATACATATATGGCACTATATTGAACATGTTAACCTTGCTCACATAATGCCCTATTGTCCCAACAAACTTTGATTATAAAACACAAGTTCATAATAAAATTACTAAGAATTTTAAGGTACTGAGTTTAAAGCATTACACCAGTACAGGGACCATCTGAGTGTAGGGCCTTATGTGACTGATGTATGTAGCAATGTAGGTTGCCTGCTTATAAAACAGACCCTGGTTGTAATCACTTGTATATGGAACTGAAGAAGATCATAATCTGTCTTCAAGTAACAACTGATACTAACCTAGAACATAAATACAATTAACAAATGGCAGGGTAAAAGTTGTCTTATTATAATAAGGATAGAAATTATGGAAACCTTAGGAGGAAGTATCTTTGGAAACATTTTAATAGGGAAGTGTGACAGATTATTCTGAAAAAGATAGAAATATGTACATTGTTTGAGAAAATATTTTAAAAAATATTCTCTACACTTGCCATACTATATGGTGAAATACTGAGATCCACCTTATTGCTAATTAACTATACTTATTACACATTTATTTTTTACCCAGACACCATCTCTGACTCTAGTCATTAATTGATTTCAATCAACTGAAGATGACCTCAAAATAATATGATTTTGGGGAAAAAAGTCTCAATTCAATATAAGGAACCATTAGGTAAATAAGATATACAGTATAAACGTTCTCTAGGGTGTTTTAATATTCTTCTAAAGCACCAGTTGAGCTGACATGTTATAACAGTACAATATCTATATAAAATCATGTAATGTATTTTTATGCATCCATTTAATACTCACACTCACTTTCTTTTTCTGCTTCTCTGATAGCAATGTGAACTTTTACTGTTAGAGAGTCATATATTGTCCAGCTTTTTGTTTATGTGCTTCAATACTGTCCTTATTTTAACTTAGGTTCTAAATAAATACCTGTCAATAGAGTGATTTTATTTTGTTTGGTAATATTTGAAGCCTAGTCATATAAACATTAACCAGAATTTTGAAGACAGCTTTATCAATTAAATTAATTATCCATAATTGTATTTGCATTTGTTAATAACTATACGCTATAGCATTTATGAGATTTTATTTTCTATTGACCAAATTACAGTGACAATAACATCAAAAACAATGACAACAGTAAACACATTACAAATTGCTTTCTGCTGATCATTTGACATAAATTAAATTAGCTGTAATTTATCTAATTAAAAAGATGAAAAAAGCTCAGAGTAAAATAATAGTTTACATGAACAAGAGTTTAGGAATTAATATTTCATGAATATAAGGAAGGGTTGTAACTATTCAATGTTCTGTTAAAACCAAGTGTTATTGCCAGAATGAAGGGTGGGGAAAATAGAGATAAGAAAGCACATGTAATCCCAAACAAATCTAATAAAAAAGGGAAAATTGAAATTAAAAAGCCAGAGATAGAAGGGTCAAACAAGTAGAATTGAACAACTGAGATACAAACCTGGAAAAGAAAAGAAATTTTACAGCTTTTCTGACCCAGCGAAAAGGGAATGATTCAGATCAGAAGCAGGCAGAGTTTCAATCAATCTTTTGAGGATCAGCTTAAAAGTGAGAGAAAAAAATCAAAAATAACCTAAAAGTGGAATGATATAACTCATACAAAACTGGTTTCTTTTAATGCACTCAAAACTTTCTTTTCTGTCAATATTCTGTGATAATGGGAATGTTTTCATTCACATTTTCCATTTGGAAAATATTTTTGATCCTTTATACATATTATTTATTCAGTGATTATGACTGTTCATTTCTTGTCATTGACCATGGGAGTAAAAATAATAGTTATATTTTAAAGGCTCTCCTGAGAACTGAGCCATGTTTTGAACAGAGCTATTTTGCAAGAATAAAAATGTAGTATCTGAAAATAACCCTTCTGTTAACTCTAAATGGTTTGGCAGTGGTTCCAGAAAAATTTGGGCAACTCTCAAAAGATTGTCTTGGACCTTCTGAATACCTGTTATTTTTATGCTGTAACACAATCTCTACCTTCCAGCCTAGAAAAACT
Organism: Pan troglodytes; assembly: GCF_028858775.2. Taxonomy (NCBI): domain Eukaryota; kingdom Metazoa; phylum Chordata; class Mammalia; order Primates; family Hominidae; genus Pan; species Pan troglodytes. The sequence continues at coordinate 68,989,738 of NC_072406.2, forward strand.
CCGCCTACACTGAAATCATTACTGCCTAATAGATCCCACTATTTGAAAGTCAATTTGGTTTTTGAGTGAATTCACTTCAACTCCTAAGTGACTGTACTAATTCAGCACCTCTTCCTCGTCCTCACTGCAGCTCTGGGATCATTTGCCAACAATTGATCAAAAGGACCTGACAACCAAGAGTACCAAAATCCATCTAGTACCTCCCATGACAGATTCTGCCACTTAGCACAGAATTCCACTGATCTTTAATAACAGTACACTACTGTTGCATACAGGTTTCGATTGCCATGTAAATCACCCAATAATAGAAATGTCTGTCTTCAGCACAGTAAAAAACAGAGAACTCTCTGCTTCTGCTTTGGATGTCCAGGAGTTTATTCTCAATATTGCAGCTAGAGTTGTCTTCTTAAAACTGAAAGCCACCCTTCTACTCCCACACCACTCACTTTTATTAAACCCTGAATTCCCATTGTGACCCAAAATATTCTACATGATCTTGTCCTCTGCCACCTTTTTAAAACTATCTCTTCCTCATTTTATGCTTCAATCCATCCAAAGATTGTTTGATGTCCCTTGTACACATGAGCCACACTTTTAGGCTTTGCCCACAGATGGCACAGGTGACCCATAGTCTCATGTTGCTCATCACTTTCACCATGACTCATCTTCTCCATGTGGTCGTTGGTGGTCCCCCCATCTCTAACCTACAACAATTCCTATCCCCTTCCTTTTTTGTGTGTCCACACTATTTATAACCATATAACATACTGTACATTTTACATCCTTATCTTATCGTCTGCCTTCACCTTCTAGAATATTATTTGCATGAATGCTAAGATGCCTTCTCTTTTCTGTATAAAGTGTTATTAGCACCTAGAATATGTCTGTATCATAGTAGGCACACAGTAAACATTTGGTGAAAGACTAAATTTAGAGGGATGTTAAAGTCTTTATACATATATTTTAATTCCCCCCCCAAAAAATCTATGTGAGACTACACTATTGACAGTGATCTGAAAATCTGTGATCTTTTCTCATTTAGCAGTTTTGCAAGAGATTTGCTTTGTGGACTTGAGGAAACAACACCCTCAAAGTTGCTAATAGATAATTTAAATTATGTTAAGTAACATTTTTTATTTAATCCATGAGAAATTCCAAATTGAATCTGTTAGAATGTAAGTTATAGCAGGCTAATAAATGGGATAACTATGTTGTCCTTTTTAATAAGAAACAGCACCCCTCCATAGACCAAAAATGAAGACGCTAGAAATTCAGAAACACTAGTCTCCGTTCTAGTTCTGCCATTAAATTTCTATGTGATCTGAGGTGTCTCCTTTAACTTCTCTGTGTCCCATGTTTTCTTATTAGCAATATGAAGAATAATAAGGCTGGCCTACAGTTATTCTTTTAAAGGTGATGGTCAAAAACAGTATAAATGATAAGGGCTTATAAAATAGTGTGTTTTTTTACTTACAATATTATTTGAATTTAAAATAATTTTATTTTATTTTACATGGTATGATAGACAATTTAAAATCATGGAATTTTATCTATTAGTTTTACATAAAGCTCATGGAAATAGTTCAATAATTGGCAAAGTGGCCTGGTTCATATTTTAGCAATGTCTGCGCTGTGAGAGTTTCACACAGAAATCACTCAAGCTTTATAACCATAGCATAATCAGATGTATCTAATACTTATCCCAGTAATAGACCTGCCTACTTACTGAATTAATTGAAAAGAATAAAAATGTTAAAACTCAATTTTCAGGCATGTCATTAGTTTTTTTTTTTTTTTTTCCATCAAGGAGTTGCATAGAAACAACCAGATTCACCAGCACTCAAGATGAGACCTTCAGGAAAAATACCTCTAATTAATAAATCAATAAGAGCTGCTGTTACAGAAATGCCAGGGGTTCATTCTAGGTCCTGCTACTCAGTACACACAATGCCAATCACTAAGTCAAAGAGTATCTCTAGATAAGAGGGCTTTAATTGGGTGCTGCAGCTGAGGAGAACAAGAGATCAGTCTCAAGTACGTCTTCTCTAACAACTAAAATGAGAGGTTCATATATCAGGAAAGAAATGTAATTACATGTGGGGAAAACAAGAATTAGGAAGTGGTAAGGAAGAGAGGAGTAGGTCAATAGCAAGCAGGTGGTTGTTTAGGCAGTAAAAACAGGTGAGCTATCTGCTGTCTCATTGTCTAGATGCAGTGATCTGGTAAGTTTCAGTTCCTTGATACTCTCTAGAAGGCCTGATAGGAACTCTAAAAAGACAAATGCAACTTTCTCAAGTTTTAAGACTTGGAAGGTAAATTTCTATGTTTATTCAGAATGAACCATAAACATCAGCTCTATGGGACAACTGGGCTGATTTTACTACCACTTAGCCCCCCGGAAAGGTTTACCTAATAAAGCAGGAACTCAGGCGGAGGGAGAAAATTTCAGAAGTCTGGTACAAACAATGGGAAAAACGGTTGAAAGGGAGAGGCAATTTTGAGTACTTGTGTGTGCGTGTGTCACTCAGATTGTCTTCTGACCCAGTTGATAGTGACTTGTAAAAAAGGCTTGGACACAAGAAGATAAAGGAAAGGTGGTGTCAAAGAACTGTGTCTCTGGGTCTCTATTAAATGGTAGGAAAAGCACATGAAGGGGCCACACCTGATAAAGGAAGATACTTACCTTCTTAGTAACATCACATCTAGAATGGGAGCCTACATTTAGCTCTGCAAAATTCAAGAATAGCAAAGCTCCATGTCATCCTAATATACATGTCAACATATGTGAGGCCAAGTCATCTTAGTAAAAAATTATTCATAGAAAAGGAATGGATTATAGTCTATGAAGAAGTGGCAAGCCACAGGATCTGAGACAAAATGAGAGTCAAAGCCATTTGCCAGCCATATGCATGAGATATTTCAGTTACTCCGTTTAGTCAGGAAGGGAGAATATGATTTTTCTAGCTAATTTTGATTGAGGAAGGTGAGCTAGAGTTATTACAGTTATTATTAGGTTGGCGCAAAAGTAATTGCAGTTTTTGCCATTAGGTTTAATATTAGGCAAAAAACAAACAAACAAAACAAAACAAAACAAAAAAAAACCCTAATGCAAGCATTTTTTTTTTTTTTTTTTGAGACGGAGTTTTTGCTCTTGTTGCCCAGGCTGGAGTGCAATGGGGCGATCTCAGCTCCCCACAACCTCCGCCTCCCAGGTTCAAGCGATTCTCCTGCCTCAGCCTCCCGAGTAACTGGGATTACAGGCATGCGCCTCCACGCCTGGCTAATTTTGTATTTTTATTAGAGATGGGGTTTCTCCAAGGGGTTTCTCCATGTTGGCCAGGCTGGTCTCCAACTCCCGACCTCAGGTGATCCGCCGGCCTCGGCCTCCGTAAGTGCTAGGAATTCATTCGTGAGCCACCACGCCCGGCCATGCAAACTATTAATATTATTTTAATTCTCTTATAAGGAGGAGTGAAAAGGCAAAATTAAAAAAAAAAAAAAACACTTTGGATCTTATGGGAATATGATGATGACCAGGGAAAAGGGTAAAAGATAGAGGAAAGCAAACTTCTCTTACTTGGTTTGTTCAGTAATTTGTTTATCTTTTATGGAGTATATCAAATCACACAGTGATTTTGATACTTCATGACTTAAAAATAAGGATCTTACAACAATACTTAAATCAATTTAGCTAGTTTTTTTAACCTTATGCCTTGCATTTAGGATCTGAAAATAAAATGAACTTAGCTAGTTTTAAGTCCTTGTCAGAAGTTTAGTTATACCCTTCAGTTCTCTAAACTAATTATCATAAATCATAAAATACAGCTTTTATCATGCCTGATGATTTAGCATGTATTATGATTAATGTTTGTATGTAGGAAATTATCTCAGCCTTTTAGATGAAACATTTTAGTTTTAGAAACCCATTTCTCAAGCCGTTCTTTCATATTTGTGCTGAAGGACTGCTGCAAACACCCATTTGTATGTTGAAGCCCTAATCCCCCATGTGATAGTATTAAGAGGTGGGGTCTTCTGGAGGTAATTAGGTTTAGATTAAGTCATGAGGATGAGGTCCTCATGATGGGAATAGTGCCCTTATAAGAAGAGCCTGGAGAGCTTGCTCTTGCTCTCTCTCCCTCATGTGAGGATATATCAAGAAGGCAAACATCTACAAGCCAGCAAGATGGCCCTCAACAGAACCCACCATGCTGTCACCCTGATCTTAAACTTCCTAGCCTTCAAAACTGTGAGGAATAAATTCCTATTGTCTGAGCCACTGAGTTCTATGACATTTTTTTAAAATATCGTAATTATCTTACCTTATTTTTTTAAGTTCCGGGATACATGTGTAGGATGTGCATGTTTATTACATAGGTAAACGTGTGCTATGATGGTTTGCTGCACCTGTCAACCCATCACCCAGATATTAAGCCCAGGGTGCATTGCTCTTTTCCCTAATGCTCTCTCCCTACCATCCTCCACCAACAGGCCCCAGTAAGTGTTGTTCCCCTCCCCTTGTCCATGTGTTCTCATTGTTCAGCTTCCACTTATAAGTGAGAACGTGCGGTGTTTGGTTTTCTGTTCCTGCATTAGTTTGCTGAAAATAATGGCTTCCAGCTTCATCCATGTTCCTGCAAAGGACATGACCTCCTTTCTTTTTATGGCTAAATAGTATTCCATGGTGTATATGTACCACATTTTCTTTATCCAGTCTGTTATTGATAGGTACTTGGGTTGATTCCATGTCTTTGCTGTTGTGAATAGTGCTGCAAGGAACAAACACGTGCATGTAGCTTTTTAATAGAATGATTTATATTCCTTTGAGTATGCACCCAATAATGGGATTGCTGGGTCAAATGGTATTTCTGGCTCTAAATCTTTGAGGAATCTTCACCATCTTCCACAATGGTTGAACTAATTTACATTCCCACCAACAAATGTAAAAGTGTTCCTATTTCTCTGCAACCTCACCAACATTTCTTGTTTCTTGACTTTTTAACAATCGCCATTCTGACTGGCATGAGATGGTATCTCATTGTGGTTTTGATTTGCATTTATCTAATGATCAGTGATGTTGAGCTATTTTTTCACGTTTGTTGGCCACATGCATGTCTTTTTTTGAGAAATGTCTATTCATATCATTTGCCCACTTTTTAATGGGGTTGTTAGTTTTATTCACGTAAATTTGTTTAAGCTCCTTGTAGATTATGGATATGAGCTCTTTGTCAGATGGATAGATTGCAAAAATTTTCTCCCATTCTGTAGGCTGTCTGTTTGCTCTGATATTTTCATTTGCTGTGCAGAAGGCTGTTTAGTTTAATTAGATCCCATTTGTCAATTTTTGCTTTTGTTGCAATTGCTTTTGGTGATTTCATCATAAAGTCTTTGGCCATGCCTATGTCCTGTATGATATTGCCTAGATTCTCTTCTAGGGTTTTTATAGTTTGGGTTTTACATTTAAGTCTTTAATCCATCTTGATTTTTGTATAAGGTGTAAAGAAATGATCTAGTTTTAATTTTATGCATATGGCTAGCCAGTTCCCTCAGCACCATTTATTAAATAGGGAATCCTTTCACCACTGCTTGTTTTTGTCAGGCTCCTAGAAGATCAGATGGTTGTAGATGTGTGGTTTTATTTCTGAGTTCTCTATTCTGTTCCATTGGTCTATGTGCCTGTTTTTGTATCAGTACCATGCTGTTTTGGTTACTGTAGCCTTGTAGTATAGTTTGAAGTCAAGTAGTGTGATAACTCCAGCTTTGTTCTTTTTGCTTAGGATTGTCTTGGTTATGTGAACTCTTTTTTGGTTCCATATGAATTTTAAAATAGTTTTTTTTTTAAAATTTTTTGAAGAATATCCATGGTAGTTTAATGGGAATAGTATTGAATCTCTAAATTGCTTTGGGCAGTATGGCCATTTTCATAATATTGATTCTTCCTACTCATGAACATGGAATGTTTTTCCATCTGCTAGCGTCCTCTTTGATTTCCTTGAGCAGTGGTTTGTAGTTCTCCTTGAAGAGGTCCTTCACTTTTCTTGTTAATTGTATTCCTAGGTATTTTATTCTATTTGCAGCAATTGTAAATGTGAATTCATTCATGATTTGGGTTTCTGCTTGTCTGTTGTTGATGTATAGGAATGCTTGTGATTTTTGCACATTGATTTTGTATCCTGAGACTTTGCTAAAGTTGCTTCTCAGTTTAAAAAGCTTTTGAGGTGAAATGATGGGGTTTTCTAGATATAGGATTAAGTCATCTGCAAACAAAGACAATTTGACTTCCTCTCCTCCTATTTGAATACACTATTGCTTTCTTTCGCCTAATTGCCCTGGCCAGAACTTCCAACACTATGTTGAATATGAGTGGTGAGAGAGGGCATCCTTGTCTTGTGCCAGTTTTCAAGGGGAATGCTTCCAGGTTTTTCCCAGTCAGTATGATATTGGCTGTATGATATTTGTCATAAATGGCTCTTATTATTTTGAGGAACATTCCTTCAATACTTAGTTTATTGACAGTTTTTAACATGAAGGGATGTTGAATTTATATTGAAGGCCTTTTCTGTGTCTTTTGAGATAATCATGTTGTTTTTGTCTTTAATTCTGTTTATGTGATGAATTACATTTATTGATTTATGTACATTGAACTAGCTTTGCGTCCTGGGGATGACGCCAACTTGATCATGGTGGATAAGTTTTTCGATGTGCTGCTGGATTCAGTTTGCCAGTATTTTACTGAGAATTTTTGCATCAATGTTCATCAAGAATATTGGCCTGAAGTTATTTTTTTGCTGTTGTATCTCTAACAGGTTGTGGTATCAGGAAGATGCTGGCCTCATAAAATGAGTTAGGGAAAAGTCTCTCCTTTTCTTTTTTTTAAATTTTATTATTATTATACTTTAAGTTTTAGGGTACATGTGCACAGTGTGCAGGTTTATTACATATGTATACATGTGCCATGTTGGTGTGCTGCACCCATTAACTCATCATTTAGCATTAGGTATATCTCCTAATGCTATTGTTTGGAATAGTTTAGGAGGAAATGATACGAGTTCCCCTTTGTACCTCTGGTAGAATTCAGCTGTAAATCCATCTGGACCTGGGCTGTTTTTGGTTAGTAGGCTATTTATTACTACCTAAATTTCAGCACGTGTTATTGGTTTATTCAGGGATTCAACTTCTTCCTGGATCAGGCTTGGGAGGGCCAGAAATTTATCCATTTCTCCCAGATTTTCTGGCTTATTTGCATAGAGGTGTTTATAGTATTATTTGATGGCAATTTGTATTTCTCTGGCGTCAGTGGTGGTATCCCCCTTATCATTTCTGATTGTCTTTATTTCAGTCTCCTCTCTTTTCTTCATTAGTCTATGTAGCTGTCTATCTATTTTGTTATTTTTTTCAAAAAAAAAAGTTCCTGGATTCATTGATTTTTTGAAGAGTTTTTTGTCTCTTTCTCCTTCAGTTTGGCTCTGAGCTTGGCTATTTCTTGTCTTCTGCTAGCTCTGGGGTTGTTTGCTCTTGGTTCTCTAGTTCTTTTAGTTGTAATGTTAGTGTGTTGATTTCAGATCTTTCTAGCCTTTTGATATGGGCATTTTAGTGCTATAAATTTGCACTGAAAACTGCTTTAGCTGCATCCCAGAGATTCTGATACATTGTCTCTGTATTCCTATTGATTTCAAAGAACTTCTTGATTTCTGCCTTTATTTCACTATTTACCCAGGAGTCATTCAGGAGCAAATTGTTCAATTTCCATGTAGCTGTGTGGTTTTGAGTGAGCTTTATTATTATTATTATTATACTGTAAGTTCTGGGATACATGTGCAGAACATGCAGGTTTGTTACATAGGTATACATATGCCATGGTGGTTTGCTGCACCCATCAACTCATCATCTACATTAGATATTTCTCCTAATGCTATCCCTCCCGTAGACCCCAAACCCCCAAAAGGCCCTGGTGTGTGATGTTCCCCTCCCTGTGTCCATGTGTTCTCATTGTTCAACTCCCATTTATGAGTGAGAACATGCAGTGTTTGCTTTTCTGTCCATGTGTTAGTTTGCTGTGAATGATGGTTTCCAGCTTCATGCATGTCCCTGAAAAGGACAAGAACTCATCCTTTTTTATGGCTGCATAGTATTCCATGGTATATATGTGCCACATTTCCTTTATCCAGTCTATCATTGATGGGAAATTGGGTTTGTTCCAAATCTTTTCTATTGTGAACAGTGCCGCAATAAACATACATGTGCATGAGTCTTTATAGTAGAATGATTTATAATCCTTTGGGTATATACCCAGTAATGGGATTGCTGGGTCAAATGGTATTTCTGGTTCTAGATCCTTGAGGAATCACCACACTGTCTTCCACAATGGTTGAACTAATTTACACTCCCACCAACAGTGTAAAAGCATTCCAATTTCTCCACATCCTCTCCAGCATCTGTTGTTTCCTGACTTTTTAATGATCACCATTCTAACTGGCATGAGATGGTGTCTCATTGTGGTTTTGATCTGCATTTCGCTAATGACCGGGGATTATAAGCTTTTTTTCATGTTTGTTGGCCACATAAATGTCTTCTTTTGAGATGTGTCTGTTTACATCCTTCACCCACTTTTTGATGGGGTTGTATGTTTTTTTCTTGTAAATTTGTTTAAGTTCCTTGTAGATTCTGGATATTAGACCTTTGTCAGATGGATAGATTGGAAAAAATTTTCTCCCATTCTGCAGGTTGCCTGTTCACTCTGATGATGGCTTCTTTTGCTATACAGAAGATCTTTAGTTTAATTAGATCCCATTTGCAATTTTGGCTTTTGTTGCCATTGTTGTTGGTGTTTTAGTCATTAAGTCTTTGCCCATGCCTATGTCCTGAATGGTATTGTCTAGGTTTTCTTCTAGGATTTATATTGTTTTAGGTCTTACCTTTAAGTCTTTAATTTATCTTGAGTTAGTTTTTGTAAAAGGTGTGAGGAAGGGGTCTAGTTTCAGTTTTCTGCTTATTGCTAGCCAGTTTTCCCAACACTATTTACTAAATAGGGAATCCTTTCCCCATTGCTTGTTTTTGTCAGCTTTGTCAAAGATCAGATGGTTGTAGATATGTGGTGTTACTTCTGATGCCTCTATTCTGTTCCGTTGGTCTATATATCTGTTTTGGTACTAATACCATGTTTTTTGGTTACTGTAGCCTTGTGGTATAGTTTGAAGTCAGGTAGCATGATGCCTCCAGCTTTGTTCTTTTTGCTTAAGATGGTCTTGGCTATACGGGCTCTTTTTTTGGTTCCAAAGGAAATTTAAAGTAGTTTTTTCCAATTCTGTGAAGAAAGTCAATGATATCTTGATGGGGATAGCATTGAATCTATAAAATACTTTGGGCAGTATGGCCATTTTCACGATATTGATTCTTCCTATTCATGGCCATGGGATGTCTTCCCATTTGTTTGTGTCCTCTCTTATTTCCTTGAGCAGGGGTTTGTAGTTCTCCTTGAAGAGGTCCTTCACATCTCTTGTAAGTTGTATTCCTAGGTATTTTACTCTCTTTGTAGCAATTGTGAATGGGAGTTCACTCATGATTTGGCTCTCTGTTTGTCTATTATTGGTGTATAGGAATGCTTGTGATTTTTGCACATTGATTTTGTATCCTGAGACTTTCCTGAAGTTGCCTATTGGCTTAAGGAGATTTTGGGCTGAGACGATGGGGTTTTCTAAATATACAATCATGTCATCTGCACAGACAATTAGACTTCCTCTCTTCCTATTTGAATACCCTTTATTTCTTTCTCTTGCCTGATTGCCCTAGCCAGAACTTCCAATACCATGTTGAATACGAGTGGTGAGAGAGGCCATCTGCACAGACAATTAGACTTCCTCTCTTCCTATTTGAATACCCTTTATTTCTTTCTCTTGCCTGATTGCCCTAGCCAGAACTTCCAATACCATGTTGAATACGAGTGGTGAGAGAGGCCATCCTTGTCTTGTGCCAGTTTTCAAAGGGAATGCTTCTAGCTTTTGCCCATGCAGTATGATATTGGCTGTGGGCTTGTCATAAATAGCTCTTATTATTTTGAGATATGTTCTATCAATACCTAATTTATTGAGAGTTTTCAGCATGAAATGGTGCTGAATTTTATCGAAGGCCTTTTCTGCATCTATTGAGATAGTCACGTGGTTTTTGTCATTTGTTCTGTTTATGGGATAGATTGGTCTACTGTATTCAGGAGACACATCTCACATGCAAAGACACACATAGGCTCAAAATAAAGGGATGGATGAATATTTACCAAGCAAATGGAAAGCAAAAAAAAAAAATAAATAAATAAGGTAGAGGTTTCAATTCCAGTCTCTGATAAAGTAAACTTTAAACCAACAAAGATCAAAAGAGACGAAGAAGGGCATTACATAATGGTAAAAGGATCAATGCAAAAAGAAGAACTCACTATTCTAAATATATATGCACCCAATACAGGATCACCCAGATTCATAAAGCAAGTTTTTAGAAACCTACAAAGAGATTTAGACTCCCACACATTAATAGTGGGAGACTTTAACACCCCACTGTCAATATTAGACCAATCCACAAGACAGAAAATTAACAAGTATATTCAGGACTTGAACTCAGCTCTGGACCAAGCAGACCTAATAGACATCTACAGAACTCACCACCCCAATTCAACAGAATATACATTTTTTCTGAGCACCACATCACACTTATTCTAAAATTGACCACATAATTGGAAGTAAAACACTCCTCAGGACATGCAAAAGAGTGGAACTCATAACAAACAGCCTCTCAGACCACAGTGCAATCAAATTAGAACTCAGAATTAAAAAACTTACTCAAAACTGCACAATTACATGGAAACTGAACAACCTGCTACTGAATGACTACTGGGTAGGTAGCAAAATTAAGAGAGAAATAAAGATGTTCTTTGAAACCAATGAGAACAAAGACACAATGTACCAGAATCTCTGGGACACAACTAAAACAGTGTTTAGAGGGAAATTTATAGCACTAAATGCCCACAGGAGAAATCGGCATTTCTCCTAAATGCCCTAACACCCTAACATCACAATTAAAAGAACCAGAGAAGCAAGAGCAAACAAATTCAAAAGCTAGCAGAAGATAAGAAATCAACACCCTAACATCACAATTAAAAGAACTAGAGAAGCAAGAGCAAACAAATTCAAAAGCTAGCAGAAGATAAGAAATAACTACGATCAGATCAGAACTGAAGGATACAGAGAGATGAAAAATTCTTCATAAAATCAATAAATCCAGGAGCTGGTTTTTTTGAAAAGATTAACAAGATAGATAGACCACTAACCAGACTAATAAAGAAGAAAAGAGAGAGGAATCAAATAGACACAATAAAAAATGATAAATGGGAGATCACCACTGATCCCGCAGAAATACAAACTACCATCAGAGAATGCTATAAACACCTCTACGCAAATAAACTAGAAAATCTAGAAGAAATGGATAAATTCCTAGACACATACATTCTCCCAAGACTAAACCAGGAAGAAGTTGAATCCCTGAATAGACCAATAACAAGTTCTGTAATTGAGGCAGTAATTAATAGCCTACCAACCAAAAAAAGCCCAGGACCAGATGGATTTACAGTCAAATTCTACCAGAGGTAGAAAGAGGAGCTGGTACCATTCCTTCTGAAACTATTCCAAACAATAGAAAAAGAGGGACTCCTCCCTAACTTATTTTATGAGGTCAGCATCATCTTGATACCAAAACCTGGCAGAGACACACACACAAAAAGAAAATTTCAGCCCAATATCCCTGATGAACATTGATGTGAAAATCCTCAATTAAATACTGACAAACTGAATCCAGCAGCACATCAAAAAGCTTATCCACCACCATCAAGTCGACTTCATCCCTAGGATGCAAGGCTTGAGTGGGCTTTTTGATATTGAGCTCTAATTTGATTGTGCTGTAGTCTGAGAGACTGTTAGTTTTGATTTCAGTTCTTTTGCATTTGCTGAGGAGGGCTTTACTTCCAATTATGTGGTTAATTTTAGAGTAAGTGCCATGTGACACCGAAAAAAGATGTATATTCTTTTCTTTTGGGATGGCGAATTATGTAGGTATCTATCAGGTCCACTTGGACTAGAGCTGTGTTCAAGTCCTAAATATCGTTGTTAATTTTCTGTCTTGATAATCTGTCTAATACTGACAGTGGGTTATTAAAGTCTCCCACTATTGTTGTGTGGGGGTCTAAGTTTCTTTGTAGATCTCTAAGAACTTGTTTTATGAATCACGGTGAATCATAAAATCAGAACTTGTTTTATGAATCGTAATATATATTAGGTGATTATATATTAGGACAGTTAATTTTTCTTGTTGAACTGAGCCCTTTAACATTATATAAAGCCGTTCTTTGTCTTTTTTGAACTTTGTTGGTTTAAAGTCTATTTTGTCAGAAACTAGGATTGCAAACCCTGCTTTTTTCTCCTTTCCATTTGCTTGGTTTATTTTCCTCCATCCTTTTATTTCGAGTCTATGTGCATCTTTACATGTAAGATCTGTCTCCTGAATACAGCACACCGATGGGTCTTGTCTTTGTATCAAGCTTGCCATTCTGTGTCTTTTAATTGGGGTTTTTAGCTCATTTACATTTAAGGTTAATATTGTTATGTGTGGATTTGATCCTGTCATCATGATGCTAGCTGGTTAAATTTGCAGTCTTGTTAATGTAGCAACTGCTTCATAGTGTCATTAGGCTGTGTACTTCAGTGTGTTTTGTAGTGGCTGGTAATGGTTTTTCATATCCTTGTTTAGTACTTCCTTCAGGAGTTTTTACAAGGCAGGCCTGGTGGTGACAAAATCCCTCACCATTTGCTTGTCTGAGAAAGATTTTATTTCTCCTTCACTTATGAAGCTTCATTTGGCTGGATATGATATTCTGGTTCTCATTATTTTGAACTAAGTTCCTTCTCTTGAAAGGAATTTACTTTTTTTTTTTAAGAATGTTGACTATTGGCTCCCAATCTCTTCTGGCTTGTAAGGTTTATGCAGAGAGGTCAGCTGTTAGTCTGATGGGTTTCCCTTTGTACGTGACCTGGTCTTTCTCTCTGGCTGCCCTTAATATTTCTTTCTTTCTTTAAGCTTTGGAGAATCTGATTATTATGTGTCTTGGAATAGATCTTTTCATGGAGTATCTTATTGGGAGTCTCTGGATTTCCTGAATTTGAATATAGGCCTGTCTTGCTAAATTGGGGAAGTTCTCCTGGATTATATCTTGCAGTGTGTTTTCCAACTTGCTTCTATTCTCCGCATCTCTTTCAGGTACTCCAATTAGTCACAGGTTTGGTCTTACAGAGTCCCACAGTTAAAAACCCCAGAGGTTTTGTTTATTCCTTTTCATTCTTTTTTTCTCTAATCTTTTCTGCTTGCCTTATTTCAGCAAGATAGTCCTCAAGCTCTAATAGTCTCTCTCCTGCTTGGTTGATTTGGCTATTGATACTTGTGTTTGCATCATGAAGTTCTCATCCTGTGTTTTTCAGCTTCATTAGGTCATTTATGTTTCACTCTAAACTGGTTATTCTAGTTAACAAATCCTGTAATCTTTTATCATGGTTCTTAGCTTCTTTGCAGTGGGTTAGAATAGAATCCATTAGCTTGGCGAAATTCGTTATTATCCACTTTTTTTTTTTTTGAGTTGGAGTCTCGCTCTGTCGCCCATGCTGGAGTGCAGTGGCGCCATCTTGGCTCACTACAACCTCCATCTCCAGGTTCAAGCGATTCTCCTGCCTTAGTCTTCCCAGTAGCTGCGCCAACATGCCCAGCTAATTTTCATATTTTTAATAGAGACGAGGTTTCACCATGTTGGCCAGGCTGGTCTCAAACTCCTGACCTCAGGTGATAGCCTGCATCGGCCTCCCAAAGTGCTGGGATTACAGGTGAGAGCCACAGCGCCTGACCTATTACCCACTTTCTGAAGCCTACTCTTGTCAGTTCATCCATCTCAGCTGCAGCCCTGTTCTGTGCCCTTGCTGGAGAAGTGTTGTGATCATTTGGAGAAGAGGCATACTGGCTTTTGGAATTTTAAGCGTTTTTGCATTAGTTTATCGTAATCTTTGTGGATTTATCTACCTTTGATCTTTGAGGCTGATGACCTTTGGATGGGGCTTTTGTCGGGGGTGGGGGTGGCTGTCTTTTATGTTGATGTTGCCGTTGTTGCTTTTAGTTTGTTAGTTTTTCTTCTAACAGTCTGGCCCATCTTCTGCAGATCTGTTGCAGTTTGCTGGGGTTCACTCCAGACCCTGGTTGCCTGGGTATCACCAGTAGAGGCTGCAGAACAGCAAAGATTTCTGCCTGCTCCTTCCTCTGGAAGCTTTGTCCCATAGAGGCACCAGCCTGATGCCAGCCAGAGCTCTCCTGTATGAGGTGTCTGTCAACCGCTGTTGGAAGGTCTCTCCCACTCAGAAGGCATGGGGTCAGGGACCCGCTTGAGAAGGCAGTCTCTGCCTTAGCAGAGTTGGTGCACTGTGCTGGAAGAATGCCCCTTGTCAGGATCCACTCCTCTCTTTACAGCCATCAGGCAGGAAAGATTAAGTCTTTAGAAACTGAGACTGTAGCTGCCCCTCCCCCCAGATGCTCTGACCCAGGGAGATGAGAGTTCTGTCTGTAAGCCCCTTACTGGAGCTGCTGTATTTTCTGTAGAGATGCCCTGCCTGGTGAGGAGGGATCTAGAGAAGCAGTCTGGCCACTGCCACTTTGCTGCGCTGTGGCGAATTCCTCCCAGTCCAACCTTGCCAATCTCCTTAGCACTGTCAGGGGAAAACTGACTACTAGAGCCACAGTAATGGCAGTCCCTCCTCTCCCCCGACCCCGAACTCAGTTGTCCCAGTCAGACTACAGATGTATGTGCTGGTAGTGGGAATTTCAAGCCGGTGGTTCTTAGCTTGCTGGGCTCCGTGGGAGTGGGACCCGCTGAGTGAGACCCTGGCTTCAGCCCCCTCTTCACGGGACTGGATGGTTCTCCTGTCTCACTGGAGTTACAGGTGTTGCTGCAGTAAGTAAAAACTCCTGCAGCTCAGTGCCTGTCTAAACAGGTGCCCAGGTTTGTGTTTGAAACCCGGGACCTTGGCGGTGTAGGCTCATGAGGGATTCTCCTGATCCGCAGATTACAAAAGTCCGTGGGAAAAAAACAAATAACCCTGGCGGGTAGCAGAGTTCCTCACCACTTCTATTGGCTGCGGGAGAAAGGTCTCTCCCTCTGTACACTTCCCAGGTGAAGCGACGCCAAACCCTGCTTCTGCTTGCTTTCTTGGGTTGTGCCCACTGCCTAGCCAGTCCCAGTGAAATGAACTGGGTATCTCAGTTGGAAATGCAGAAATCACTCACCTTCTATGTTGATCTCGCTGGGAGGTGCAGACCGGAGCTGTTTCTATTTGGCCATCTCGGGCCCTACAAGGGGCATTTTGTTTTATCAGCCCCAGTTGACTAAGATGATGACTCTTTTACTTCTTATCATTTTTTCTTCAGTAGTCAAATATCTGCAGAAATCTGGTTTATTGTAAACATTTAACAGGAATGGATATTTGAAAGTAAATCAGTTTGACTTATACATCTTTATGGCTATTGTGACAATATACATTACTAGTCAGGAGTCACTCTGAAGCAGATAGGCAAAGCAAGCAGAACATAAATATGCCAATAAATTTCACAATTGTGGGTACTGAATAAATGTAAGTCTGTGAAATAGAGTAACCAACGTGAAAAAATAAGAAAACTGTTTGTGGTCATTAAAAAAAATAGAAAAACTCTAATAAGAACTTAGAAAAGTATGACTACGTATTTAGGAGAGCCTACCCCATATGATCTCTGATTTAAATAGTATTAAATAAGAACAGGTTATCTTATATTTTTATTGTCAGACTCAAAACTGATGAAGGATGATATATATGTTGTAAGCATAGTTAAATATGTAAGCTGCCTCAAGGTGGAATGAAGAAATATAGAATATATATATACCTATATGTATATATATACGTATATATATGTATATATATACGTGTATATATATGCATAGTGAAGTTACGATACTATTGAAAACATCTAATTGTGTTTAGGAGGAGAAAATAAGCACATTTCTGGCCATAGACTTGCCTTTCCTTTGGAATAAAGAGAAGTAAGGAAAGAAAAGATTCTTCAGAATTGCCCTCCACTTCTCTAATGTCATTAATTTTTTAAAGTCTTACCTCAAATTTCACTCTGAGTTGAAACTCCCTGACCTGCATCATCACCCTTTTTTCCTTCACTTCCAATTACATTCTGCAATAACCACTCTTGACTTCCTTAAGATTATAGGAGACTATATATAAACTTTAGGTCAGGCAACATGAAAAACGTGTTCTTGAATTTTTTAAAAATCCTCTGTTCATTTCACACGATAGAGAAGTCTTTAAAATCCCTAAAAAGGAAGTTTTCCTATTATAGACTAACTACTGAATCTCCCATTTATTTCTTAAGTTTCGATCTCATGTGGAGACAACATATAACCCTGAACAATTACTCAAATATTTATTAAAAAACAAGTGACTTTATTCATATTTTAATTTTAACAACATCCTGTTTTAAAAACAAATTTAATAAACAAAAGCTGACAATCTTTTAAAGTATAATTTTCTCTTCATATATCAGCAACACATATATACCCTCTAAACAAATTTATTTTTGGTTTAACTTTTAAATAAGTATTTGACAATGTGGTAAATATGCAAGTTAGAAAAGGCATATTAAGACACACCAGGAGTTAACTTGACTGTTGGTGACAGACTTCTAGGAAAGAAGACAATGGGACAGTTTTTCAAGTCCTTCAAATTTGAATACTCTCACATTATAACAGCTAGTACACCCTTTCTAGAATAAGACTCTTACCTGTTGTGGTCATTATAGTCCAAATTCTGATTAAATTCTGATTTTTAAATTGCTCTTGCTCTGACCAGCAGCTGCATTTTTCTGAAAGTCTCAGTGCTGCTGGATAAATTAGCACTGTCATTTTTATATCAAAATTTTCTCTTGCTAGCTGAAGAGAAACAATTCTTTAAAATAGAAATGAGTCTGCTTTTAACAAGCCCTAAAACCATCCCTGTTCTTACTGGGTTTGTGGTATTGCTGTAAGAGAATGTTTATTATTCTTCTGCACAAATAAATTTTATTCATGTCCAAATTTTCCACTATATCATCTCCTTAATTTCTGTGCCACTTTATTTAAAATAACTAAATTTTATATGTCAATGCATATTTAACTGTTATGAATAAGAATGTAAAATATACAGTTACTTCTGTTGTGTCTAGTTCCTTTCTCTAAATCCTTATTTACTTTATAGTATTCTAGACATGTAGTCAAGGGAAACAAACTTTTGCTCCTGTGAAATTTTGTAGGAAACTCTTTGCCTTAGTGCCTAAAGTTACTGAAAACAAGACAATTTTTTAAAGCTAATTTGCCAAAAGCCAACTATCCCAATGGCTAAGTTATCAAAGGAACAATTTTCTGAATGTACTCTCCTCATAGTCATTCCTCCACGTGAGTTTTCCCTCTTTCTTCACCAGCTTCTGCTGGATTTAGCTCAGGGAAATGATTGAAAAACAAATTGAAAAAAAAAAATCTTTAAAAACTATTTATGGGCTAAAATGAAAGTTAACAACTAAAACGTTATGGAAATCTCAAAAGCTGTTAAACACATAATTCAGCCCGGGCGCGGTGGCTCACGCCTGTAATCCCAGCACTTTGGGAGTCCGAGGCAGGTGGATCACGAGGTCAGGAGATCGAGACCATCCTGGCTAACACAGTGAAACCCTGTCTCTACTAAAAAAAAAAAAAAAAAAAAAAATCCAAAAAATTAAATTAGCTGGGCTTGGTGGCAGAAGCCTGTAGTCCCAGCTACTCCGGAGGCTGAGGCAGGAGAATGGTGTGAACCTGGGAGGTGGAGCTTGCAGTGAGCGGAGATCAAGCCACTGCACTCCAGCCTGGGCTAGAGAGCAAAACTCTGTCTCAGAAAAAAACAAAAACAAAAACAAAAACAAAACAAAACAAAAAACACAATTCAAATTGCTATAAACTTTACAATGACTACAGAAACAACTACATTTGTTTTTCACAAAGAAAATGCTAACTGAGGAGAAACAATTCTTTAAAACAGAAAGAATTTATTCTGAAAGATAGCTAGTGTTTCAGAGATGTTGTCCAGTCAGTGAATTGAATTTTGCTGAAGTGAATTTGGCAAATAAACCTAGACAGAGCTCAAGTTGCAAGGAATAATTAGAAAAAGATCAGGAATTGAAGAAGTGGAGCAATAATGGGCTAACAACAGGGTAAATTGGCAAGTTTCAAGAGGAGTAAAAGTTGAGACTGAGTTAAATTAGGTATAGCACTTTCCTGTCAGCTTTTATTTTACTTCTGGGAAAAGTATGTTTTCTTAGTAACAATCCTGGGATGTAAGTTGTGATAATATATCCTGCAAAAGTCAAAGACAGGTGTCCTGAGTCAACCTAAAGCAGCAGGTAAGGGCTATGGAGCCCTTGGACATCAGAATAATAGTATTGCAAATGTGACTCAATATCTAAACCAAAGCTACACTAATACACTTGCAAAATAAACATTTTTTAGAAAGGTTCTTATTTTCTCTCATCCCCAGTTTGGTGTACTGAAATTCAGTTTTGGCACTAACCATCCAGAGTTAGCATAGACATTCAAGGTTACTTAAGACATCTGCTGCCTTTCAGAGGTTCCCAGGCCTCCTGCACTTTTGATCCACTGACTATAAATTTAGGGTTTCCCATGACACCTTCAGATTTAGTAATTAATTAGAATGATTTACAGAAGTTACAAAAGCATTACACTTTTGCAGTTTTATCATAAAACATACAAATCAGGAAGACCAGCCAAATAAAGAGACACATAGGATGACGTATTGAAAGGAATGCAGAGCTTCTGTGTCCTCTCTCACTGGAATGAAGGTTTATTTTTCTCACAGCAAAACAATATGTTCACTAACTGGGACACTGCACTAAATGTTAGTATCTAGTGTTTTACTGGGGTTTTATTATGTAGAAATTACTGATTGATTCAATCATTGGCTGTATCGTTTAGCTCAAACTCTTGCCCCTTCATTCCCTGAACATTGAGCTGGCTCTAGTCCCAATCCTCTAACTACCTGGTTGGTCTTTCTCGTGACCAGCTCCAATCCCAGAGCTATCTATAGGACACATCGAGTCACTTCATTCATATAACAACAAAAACCAAAACAACAAAGCAACCAACAAACAAAAAAACAAACTCCTACCACTGGAGAAATTCCAAGGATTTTAGAAGCTTCCTACAGAAA
The DNA here is from genome assembly GCF_028858775.2 of Pan troglodytes. NCBI lineage: Eukaryota > Metazoa > Chordata > Mammalia > Primates > Hominidae > Pan > Pan troglodytes. Next base: position 69,009,075 of record NC_072406.2, read on the forward strand.
CTCTGGACAAAGATCAGACAAACTCTTATTATACAACAGCATATATTTGCTGTTTTGAGATAAATATTTTGCTTTCTCAGCTAGATCACATTTTAATACCCTTTTCCCACTTTTATTCTCTGGATAACCTGACAGAAATGTGGAAATAGTCAGGAATAATCATAGGAGATTTACATATATTAGCTAGCAATCATCATTACAGCCTATATGATAGTATTTTATCCTAATTTTTAGATGAGAGAATTTAAGCATTGGAAAGTTGAGTAACTTGTTTCAAATCGTACACTAAGTAAGAGGCAAATCATACACTAGATTACGTTTTAATATCCCTTTCCCACTTTTATTCTCCTGGATAACCTAGCAGAAATGTGGAAGTAGGAATAATAGTAAGAGATTTACATATATTAGCTAGCAATCATTACATGCTATGAGATAATATTTTATCCTATTTTTTAGATGAGAGAACTAAAGCATTGGAAAGTTGAGTAGCTTGCTTCAAATTATACACTGAGTAAGAAGCAAAGTCCGTCCTGGAAACCAGGACAAGCCAGGCCCAAAACCTAGACACAGCAAGGGTAAAGGTTGTTGTGGTCCATTACTTCTAGGACCTTAAATGTGAGGCTGTTTTAGTATTTACCTCAAAATGGATACCAAAAGTTTTTTGGTAACATTTTCCAAACTGTGTATCAATTAGAGTATGATTTATATTTGCTTTATCTTGCAGGCCTCCACATCCAACTAACGTAAAACTCTGTTCTCCAAAGTGTTGTTCAATGTGTCCTGCTACCAAGAGGCACACTCTGCATTTTAAGATGGGTTGTATCCAAGCACTTTATTTTCCTTAAGGTAGCCATGTAATTACCAAATGGCTGCAGCTCTGCTCCCATGATTGGGAGGGTATTTTGATACCTAGATGTTCTTTAGCTTCTTTGTTGTTAGAAAACAGTAAAAGCTACTAATTATAATTAAGACTAGTGTACTTAAATGTGGAACACATTATCACAGAAATAATACATCTTTATGACTCAAATCTATGTCAAGAAGCTGGTGGACTCTGGGACAAACACATTTAAAACATATATGCTTATACATTGTCAAGCATTTCTAAAATGGGCTTCTATTGAAACATTAGATTTTTCTGCAATTGTTAAATGTCTGTGTGGTTCAAAATTTCCAAAAGCTTCCCAAGAAAATAATATGAAATTTTATGGAGGTGCTATATATTTTAAGCCATTAAAACACATTCTAACCTTAGAGTTTCAGCATAAGGTGATTACTGAGTGAATTCTGGTTTTTCAGTAACCTGTGCTCTCAACAGGAAAATAGTCTGTAACATGTATTAATTTTTCTCTCCTCTAAACTGTGATGATGCAAGTTGAAGTCAACAGCCGTTACTTAAAAAGTATAAAAATGCTGCCCACATATATTTATACTTATGTCATCAAACTGAGAATGTGATAATCCTTATCAGTGATGCTCCCTGTGGTTGACAACCAGCACCATCAGCATCACTGGGAAGATGCAAAAACCTGGGGTCCACCCCAGACTAACTGAATCAGAACTTCTAGGGTTACAGCCCAGAAATCAGTATTTTCTTCAGATCATTCTGATGCATGCTAAAGTTTGAGCACCATTTCCTTAGTTTATTATTTGAGATAAAACACTGAAGATGCCTTCTAAGTTATAAATGTATATGGGGTCAATGTAAGTAACATCACCAATCCTGAACACATCCATTTCAATAACCTCACATCAGCAAGAATACCTTTGTCATAATGAGTCATCTTGAACACACCCACAATAGTAAAGAATAAAACTTGTCAATTCTTATGTTGGAAGTAAATAAGAAAAGGTCTAGAATAAAGAAAAACTTTATTTGTCAGGTACAGAAGATTTGAACATGATAGAAATGCAGAAAGAAAAAGAAGGTAGAAAGTGTCTGGATGGGAGAAAGTGAGTAGCCTTGTTTCTGATTTTTTTAAATTGGCTTTTCATATATGAGAGCATAAAAGCAATATGCTGGGAGCTTTTTGAAGAGAAGGGGAACTTCCTTCTTTCTACTCTAGGTCACAGCACCTGGTTATAGCCTAAAAATATAAATAGACACATGAAATGGGGTAAAAAGGATAGTTTCACATTAGTCATGTTATCCCTCTCTCACCTCTGGCCAGCACAGCATGAAAAGAGATACTTTCTGTGTGGAAAAAAAAAGAGGAAAGTATGTGTAGGAACTTGCCTTGGGCCCCAACACTGGGCTTGCCACAGGAAAATTCAGCACTGGGAAGCCTCCATGGTCTCTACATCCAGGATAGTACCTAAGGACTGAGTCATTAGACCCACCCCAGTACCAAATGGCTGCCAATAACCTGTGTAAGAAAGATTGCTTTTTGGCCCACATCACCAATGCCTGACTGCAATGGCCTTAAATTCTGAATAAACGTCAACAGCAAGCTAACTTTAAAATCCAGGGGCTTTGGGTGTGTTCCAGAACTGCATAAGCTCCAGTGGCCATTGAATTTCAGTCCAAGGCTGCACCAACATTTGTGGCCATATGACTCTAGCGCAGGCTACACAAGTTGAAGCAATTCTAGGCTTAGGGTGCTTTCTAGTGCTACAAGAGCTTCAGTGGCCATGGATTTAGAGACCATACCAGCTAGTTTGCACAGAATTTCTGGACAGATTTACTGTTGAAGAACAGTCCCAGACAAAGTCAAACTACAAAGGTTAAAGCAAGTACCTAATTTTTCAATGTATACACATTGACACATGACCATAAGGATCAAGAAAAATCAGGAAAACATTTCACCAAATGGACAAAATAAAGTGCTAGTGACTAACCTTAAAAAGATGGAGATGTCTAAACTGCCTGAAAAAATTCAAAATAGGTGTGTTAAATCTCAGTGAACTTCAAAAAAATTCAGAAAAACAATTTTAAAATGTATCAGATAAATTTAACAGAAAGATTTAAACAATTTTAAAAATCAAATAGAAATTCTGGAAATAAAAACACAATGAACAAAGAAAAAAACACCATAGAGAGCATCAACAGCATAACTGATCAAAGATAATAAAGGATCTGTGAACTCAAAGACAGGTTATTTGAAAATATAAAGTTAGAGGAAAAACATAATGAAAAGTCATAAAGAAAGCTTATGTGATTGATAAGACAGCATCAAAAGGGCAAATTACCAGTCATTGACCTTCAAAACAGAATAGATGAAGATAAAATGATAAGAAGTTTATTTAATGAAATAATAGAATAAAACTTTCCAAGCCTAGAGAATGATATAAATATCCATGTGCAGGAAGGTCAAAATCTCCAATCATATTCAATTCTAATAAGATTAACTCAAGACAGTAACACTATCAAAGATTAAATGAAAAAAGAAGGTCCTAAATGTAACAACAATAACAAAAACAAAACAGCAAATAACATATAAAGGAGTTCCAAAGCTAAGCAAATAACTTCTAAGAAGAAACCTTCCAGGGCAGGAGATAGTTGAATAATATATTTAAAGTGCTGAAGGAAAAAGACTGTCAACCAATAATACTGTACCTAAAAAACCATCCATAAGATGTGTGTGAGAGAGAGAAAGATTTTCCTAAGCATACAAAATATGAAGTTGTAGAACAGGTATGGTGATACCTGTTCTACAAAAAAAAAAAAAATGCTAAAGAAAGTGTTTCAAGCTGAGAAAAAGATACTAATGAGTAACATAAAAAAATCTAAAAGTATAACACTCATTGAAAAAGTAAGTACACAGTCAGATTCGTAGTACTCTAATACTGTAATGGTGGAGTGTAAATCACATATGTCTATCAAGAAGGTTAAAAGACAATTCCATTAAAATAATAATAATAATTACAATGATTTTTAAGGAATATGCAATATAAGAACATGTAAATTGTGATGATTAAAATTCAAAATGTTGTGAGGAGTGGCATTAAAGTGTATGAAGGTTTATTTGTTTGTTTGTTTTTACAATTAAAGTTATCAACACGTGCTGTAACTATAGGATAATTTTTTTCAGCCTCATGGTAACCACAAAGAAAGAACCTAAAATAGATACATTAAACTAAAAAGTCAGGGATCAAACATACTAATAAAGAATATCACTTAACCACAAATAAAGACAATATGAAAGAAACAAAGAGAGAGAAAGAAAGAAGAAAGAAAGACAGACAGAAAGAAAGAAAGAAAAAATGAAGCAATCAAGCAAACAAGAAACTCAAGCAGATCCTGAGTTGTTGACCTCAGTATGTCATAGAATAAAGTCATCATTTATGTTGAAAGACACAACCCTGGCCATTTAGAAACACTTAAAAATAGAGCTTGGAATCTAGATAGTCTAAATCTTTTATAAATAAATAAACTGAGATTATGTATTTGTCAAATAAGTTGAGATAAGTTTCTAATACGTTTTAGAAAGATCTTTATACTACATTTATTTTTAAAAAGTTTTAATTTTGAAACAGAGTAAACTCTCCATCCAGTAGAAAACTAGGCCATGCAGAAAGGCTCACTAGAGTTGTTGGCAGCAGACTGGCAGAAAGGAGAATGGAGGAGAAAATATGAATATGACTATACTGTCTTTGTTTATTTGTTTATAATTCCAAATAGAAACTCACTGAAGACCGCTCTTGATGGGTCCAGTTATTATTAATTGACTGAATTGGTGGTATAAATGCTGCAAATACAAGCACAGAAATTACAACCTTGAAGGAATTTTAATCAGTTTGAATTACATTACTGGCATCACCTTCCTTCTTCAGCGTGTTTTCAGTTCTATTTGCATATTGCCTAGTTGTTGATGCTTTTTTTTTTTTCAGAATTTAAGATCCCATGGTAATTCACCAGAGATGGGAGTATCAGGCTGCAGTTTTTTAGTAAGAAAATTTACAATTAATATGTATTTTGTAGTTAGAAGCACCATTGAATGACTGTAAGAGTATGCATTTTACATTTTAATCTGTGTGCATGATACATGCTAGAGTTGGACAGTAGCCAAGCTGAATGACTGTATGTGGCAGCTCTAGATTGCAAAAATTGCTGAACCACAAATTTTACAAAGGTAATTAATCATTTTTCTTTCTTTTTTTTTTTTTTTAAAAAAAAACTAAGTTCTAGGATACGTGTGGAGAACGTTTAGGTTTGTTACATAGGTATACATGTGCCATGGTGGTTTGCTGCACCTATCAACTCGTCATCTAGGTTTTAAGCCCCACAAGCATTAGGCATTTGTCCTATGCTTTCCCTCCCCTTCCCCCCCGCAACAACAGGCCCTAGTATGTGATGTTCTCCTCCCTGTGTCCATGTGTTCTCATTGTTCAGCTCCTACTTATGAGTGAGAAAATGCAGTGTTTGGTTTTCTGTTCCTCTGTTAGTTTGCTGAGGATGACGGTTTCCAGCTTCATCCATGTCCCTGCAAAAGACATGAACTCATCCTTTTTATGGCTGCATAGTATTCCATGGTGTATATGTGCCACATTTTCTTTATCCAGTCTATCATTGATGGGCATTTGGATTGGTTCCAAGTCTTTGCTATTGTAAATAGTGCTGCAATAAACATACATTTGCATGTGTCTTTATAGTAGCATGATTTATAATCCTTTGAGTGTATACCCAGTAATGGGATTGCTGGGTCAAACGGTATTTCTGGTTCTAGATTCTTGGGGAATTGCCACATTGTCTTCCACAATGGTTGAACTAATTTACACTCTCACCAACAGTGTGAAAGCATTCCTATTTTTCCACATCCTTTACAGCATCTGTTGTTTCCTGACTTTTTAATGATTGCCATTAATGGTGTGAGATGGTATCTCATTGTGATTTTGTTTTGCATTTCTCTAATGACCAGTATGATGAGCTTTTTATCATATGTTTGTTGGCTATATAAATGTCTTCTTTTATGAGGTGTCTGTTTATGTACTTCACCCACTTTTTGATGGATTTTTTTTTTTGTAAATTTGTTGAAGTTCCTTGTAGATTCTGGACACTAGCCCTTTGTCAGATGGATAGATTGCAAAAATTTTCTCCCATTCTGCAGGTTGCCTGTTCACTCTGATTATAGTTTTTTCTTTGTTTCTTTTTTTTTTTTTTTTTTTGCTGTGCAGAAGCTTTTTAGTTTAATTAGATTCCATTTGTCAATTTGGATCATTTTTCTCTCTTTATGTTACTAAACAGAAGATGACAATAAAGTTTCCTACTCAGCAGAAATTAGGATGCTTCAATTTCATGTTGCTAAAACTTTACAGAATTTTATTCTATAAAAAAAATCCTGATATTTAGTAAAATTAACCCCTCATTTAAAAAATATCAATCAGAGTGCTCCATTTCACAGACTATTGTCATATATATTTGAACTCTTCGCTCTTGGACTATGACTTTGAAATACCATTTCATGTGGCTTTGGGTAAAATCCATTTATACTAGATATCAGTTACATTTATAAGTGTGTTTGTAGAATATTTGTAATTATAAGTGTGTTTGTAGAAATATTTGTAATTATAAGTGTGTTTGTAGAAATATTTGTACAGACGTTTCTAAAACAAGTTAAATACTTTGGTTTACTTCTGAAAAGATAAAGTTTCACATAATATTTATTATTGTTGCTATCATGGCTCTTTTCAAAAGAAAAAGCACTCATGAGTTTATACTTTAGGATATCCAAATGATCATTAATTTTTTTTAATGTGAGACCGAATTTATGGATCTAGAACTTTAAATAATATGGGCTCATTAATACCCAAATATGTAGGTTTGTTATCTCACATAAGTGAGTAATACATGAGAAAGAAACATTCTGTTCTAGCTTTTTAAAAAAATGTAGCTTGTGTTTAAAAATGGACACAAAGCAAATATTCTGTTCTATTTATTTTATTTCATTTGCTTTTCACAATATGTAAAATTTTTAAATAAATGGTATGCTTGAAAATTTAAAAAAAGAAAGAAAGAAAGACTCCACAAAACAAATAAAAAATGAATGAAATGGTAGTAGAAGGTTTATACCTATCAACAATTACCTTGAATGTAAATTGATTAAGTTATCTTATTAAAAGAAATAGAGTAAACATATGGATAAGAAACAAAACAACAATCCAAGAATCAATTGCATGCTATCTACAAGAGAATGACTTCACCTGTAAGGACATTAATAGACTGAAAGTGAAGAGATGAAAAAAGATATTCCATGAAAATGCATATCCAAAAATTAAATTAACTATATTCATATCAAATAAAATAGACATTAAGTCAAAAACTGTAAAAAGAAACAAAGAAGGTCCTTATATAATGATGAAGAGGTCAATTCTGCAATAGGATTTAACAATTATAAACATGAATGCAGCCAATACCAGAGTAACTAAATTTATAAAGCAAATATTTATAGATATAAAAGGATAATTAGAACACAATACTATATCAGTAGGGGAGTTCAATACCCATTTTAATTAATGGACCACTCATTCAGGAAGAAAATTTTAAAAAGAAATTTAGCAGTTGAATTTAAACTGCACTCTATACCAAATGAATCTAACAGATATTTACAGAACATGTCATACATCAGCTGAAGAATACACATTCTTCTGAACTGTGCATGGAATATTCTCCAAGATAGATTATATGTAAGTTCCCAAAACAAGTCTTAACTAACCTAAGACGCTCTGGATTTTCTACTTGATTCTTTTTAATTATTTCAATCTCTTTGTTGAATTTATTTGAGCTTCCTCAAACAACTATTTTGAATTCTCTGTCTGAAAGGTTACATTTCTCTATTTCTACAAAATTGATCCTTGGTGACTTATTTAGTTCATTTTGTGAGATTATATTTTCCTGGATAGTCTTAATACTTGCAGAGGTTCATCTGTGTGTTTGCATTGAAGAGTTAGATATTTATTGTAAACTTCTTAGTCTGAGAATGTTTGTACTGATACATCTTGGGAAGTCTTTCCAGCTATTCAAAAGGACTTTAGTGTTATGATCTAAGCACTGTCTACTTCAGGTAGCAAGATAAGCTCAGTAATGCTGTGGTTCTTGCAGACTCATAGAGGTACTACCTTGATAGTCTTAGACAAGGTCCGAATAATTCTCTGGATTATCAGGCAGAAACTCTTGTTCTCTTCCCTTACTTTCTCCCAAACAGAGTCTCTCTCTCTCTCTCTCTGTTCTGAGCCACCTGGATCTCGGGATGGAGTGACACAAGCACTCCTGTAGCCACCAACATGAGGGCTGTGGTGGGTGAGACCTGATGCCAAAACAGTACTGGGTCTTACACAAGGCCTGCTGCAACCACTCTCTGGATACCACCTACATTTGCTAAAGGCCACAGGACTATACAATCAGCAAGTGGCAATGCCAGCCAGGCCTTTGTCCTTCTCTTCAGGGTGGAAAGTTCCCCCAGGTCTGAGATATGTTCAAAGTTTCCACCTAGAAGCTAGGGACTGTAGTCAAAAATCTTAGAATTGTACCTGCTGTTCTATTGTACTGCAGCTGAGCTGGCATTTAAACCACAAGATGCAGTCCTTCCCTCCCCTTTCCAAAGGCAGAGGAGCCTCATCCCATGGCCACCACCACCACACCCTCATAGGGAGTCCTGCCAGACTACCGCCAATGTTCTCTTCAGGCCCAAGGGCTCTTCAATCAGTTTCAATCAGTTTATAATGAATGCTCTCTGGCCTGAGACTCACTCTTTAGGGCAATGGTCTCCCATCTGACCCAGGGCAGGACCAGAAATGTCATCCAAGAGCCAAGTGCCAGAGTCCGGGACCCCAAGATTCTACTTGGTGCTCTACACCTCTGTGGCCAAGGTGGTACTTTAGGTGCAATATAAAGTTTCCTTTGCTTTTCCCTCTGCTTTTCTTAAGTGGAAGGGGTCTCACCTCATTGCCATCACAGCTGGGAATGTGCTGAGTCTCACCTGAATCCAGCTAGTCTTAGAATCTCAGCAAAGGCCCTCAACATAGTACGTAGGTATTGCTACTGGTTATTCGGGACTCAAAGACTCTTCGGTTAGCTGGAGATGAATCCTGCCAGAACTGGGACTTTCCTTTCAAGGCAGCAGATTCCCTTCTAGCCCAAGTGGTGTCTAGAAAAATTGTACAGAGCTAGGGCCTTGAAATGATATCTCGTGACTCTGACTGCTGCCCTATTTTGCTGTGACTGAGCTGATATTCAAGATGCAAGACAAAAGTCCTCCCTAGTCTTCCATCTTCCTTCCTCAAGCAGAGAGAAGTGGTCTTATTTGGAGCCACAAGTTCTGCAGCCTAGAATTAGGGAGAGGGTGATTCCAGCACCCTCTTAGCTACCCTACCTATTTTTTCAGTCTATTGCATCCTCCCTACCTCCCCCTGGTCTACTGTCTCTAGGCCCATTTCAGCCCTAGAACTTGCCTAGCTGTTGCAGTCTTTGTGATCTAGACTGTCTTTCAAGTTTATTTAGAGTCCCAGAGCACTTTAGCCTGTGGTGGTGAGGCTTGTGGGAACTCAAGTTCCTACTTCTGGGATTGGCAATTCCCCTCTGGGCAGGGCTGGTATAAATGCCCCCTCTGTGGGCAGGAATCACCTAAGTTTGGTTTGATTTTGTTTTTTGCCATAACGTGGCAGGACTGAGTCAACCCCTCTCCCCAGCACATAGAAAGGCTCTCCACACCGTGTTGCCACTGTTAGGGGACAAGGGAGGGTTGGCATCAATGATTCAAGACTGTTTTTCTTATGACTTAAGCACCACTTTCAGTGATATGAAGTTAAAACCAGTTACTGTAAGTGCTCCCCTGGTTTTTTATTCTGATGAAGGTCCATTTTTGTGCTTGTATAGATAGTTGTTAAACTGGTATTTTTGTCAGGGAAATGATCGGTGGAGCTTTCTATTTTGCCACCTTACTCAGCATATCTATGTCTAATTTATAAATTTAACTTTATCATAAGTATGTATGTATAGAAAAATTTTATGGTATATATAGGATTCAGTACAATCAACAGTTTCCGGCATTCACCTGGAGTCTTCAAAAGTATCCCACATAGATAAGGGGAGATTATTGTACCTACTTACTTCCCACAGACAAATGACCTCAGGTCCCTAGCATTTGCCTTATTGCTATGGACCATGTCTTTTTTGCTACTATTTAAAGGGGCAGACTTCAATATTGTTTAAGAAAGCAGAGAAAATACAAAGAGCTGTTGGCAAATCTGAAATTGAAATTAGGCCTGAAGTTTCTGTTCGTGATCATACTCATCATTCAGGGCATAAAGAATGTCATACATGCACTCTATTCCTGATACTACATCAATGACAGTAATCAGCCTGTAAGTCTCTTTGCCTCCTCATTCAAGTGCAAAATTTTCAACATTTTCTACACAGTGATAGAGAAAAAAATATAATTGGACTGCTCTACATGAAACTCTAATTTTCAAATGGGCCAGAAGATAGAACTTAGGAAAAGCAAACAGACATTTTCTTTATATAGGTAAGATGAGTAGGTCAGTTTGTTTGGAGGAAAAGCAAAAATAGACAGTATGAATATGTGACTACATTTATGATACGCACAGGCTTTTGCTAACACCTAAACAGAGATAAAAATGTTTACGAAGTAAAATTTTAACACAAATTAGATTAAATGGATATTGCTTTAATCAAACTGGTCTTTTCTTCCCATAAATAAAGGCAAGAAAATTCACATGTTTTATGAACTGAACCAACTACAGCTTCCAGTACCCCACATATTCCAGCATGCAAATAATACTATGGCACTCATTCAGGAGTAAAAAATAACATCTGCAAGAATTATTTTTGTATTTTATTTATTTATTTTAGTTTTGAGATGGTGTTTTGCTCTTGTTGCCCAGGCTGGAGTGCCGTGTTGTGATGTCAGCTCACCACAACCTCAGCCTCCCGGGTTCAAGCTATTCTCTTGCCTCAGCCTCTTAAGTAGCTGGGCCTACAGGTGCACACCACCATGCCCAGCTAATTTTTCTATTTTCAGTAGAGACAGGGTTTCACTATGTTGGCCAGACTTGTCTCGAATTCCTGACCTCATGATCTGCCTGCCTTGGCCTCCCAAAGTGCTGGGATTACAGGTGTGAGCCACCATGCACAGCCTGCAAGAATTATTTTTTATAAAAATCTAAATACCTTAAATCTACCATTAAAGGAATTAATAACGCAGCATCTTGAAGGAATAGCACCTTCTAATTCAATTGTGTACATGAGTTAATAAAACCATTTCTCAGTTGCTTGTCTTCCTATGCACATCTTAACCATCCTCCAATAATGACCTTAAATCTAACCCCCTCTCCATGGATCATTGTGTGATTTTGCCATATTTGATTATGACCTTGCATTTATCTAAATGATATAACACCTAAATTATGCTTCTTTTTGAGCACATATTATATTCTGCCACAAGTTATGTTTATATGTGCCTTTATCTTATTCTGCAACTGGGCTACTATTTTTTCCTGATTTATATTTCCATTTCCTATAGCAATGTTAAGGCCTTGCTGACCATAGTTACTCAATAACTCATCTGAAATGAAAGGTTAAGTGAATGAACTAAGCATAGCATTTTGAGTTTCAGTTCTTCTAATTTAACTATGTTAGGTATCACCTTACTTGTCAAAAATGCCATGTAATTTTAAATCCATGTAGTAAAGATTTTTATTTTATCTTTATTCTTAAAGTTCAACTTTGAATGAACTAATAATTTTATAAGATTGTTATTTTCTCTTCTGGTTCTCTTTATACTGTCTAAGGATCAGAACAGTTTCAGTCTGTATTTGTCCTTAACCCATTGCACCTTATGGCTTTTTTTTTTTTTTTTTTTGCCACTGTCTCATGAACCTCTGAAAAACAGAAACCATTTGGATATACCTCTTTCTCATATCACTAAAGCATATGGTATGATGCAGAGCATAAAAAATATTCACAAGTGAATAGAACTTTCCCTTTTCAGACAATCAGTTTTTGCTTATTTAGTGAGGACATATCATCATAAAAGTTGTGTCTGTCAAGGTATTGGCAACCTACACTGTTACCACTTTCGCCCAGAGCTACCTAAACTAAGTAAATGGTGGTCCTACCAGCAGAAACAAAGGGGATTTGTAAGCTAAAATAAACATAGATGTGTTGGGGAGTTTTCAAGTGAAAGTAATAGAAAATCCCATCTTGAAATGGGTCAATAAAACTGAGAAAGGTTTACCAGCTTGATTGATGTAATGGCTCAACTGAATTATCGAAGATTTCATTTTGGTTTTATCTTAGTCTTCACTTCTAAACAATTCAAAATAATTGATGCAGTTGAGGAGATATAGGGTCAGGACAATAGTGAGGTAAGTGAGCGACTTGCCTTGGACACAAAATTAAAAGAGGCACAAAAGAAACTGCAACTAAGATGAACAAAATATTTAAACAATATTTTAAAACTTCAAAATTAATGTAAAAATACATAATAAACAGAGATAAACATTTTAAACAAAGACAGGATACATCAAAAAGCATCCTATCTGTGCCCAGGATGCTTCTGCTTGCATCTTGACAATGACCACTGTTGCTTCCTTTAGCAGATAAGGAATAATTAACAAGAGGGGCTTGAAGAGAACAGGAAAGTTTCTCATTGGTCCCAACCTTGCCTTTGCTGAATATTTTACCTCCTCATCTCTCCCTTTATTAACTTCAGCTTAGTGTGTGAAGTTTAGCCTTTCCAGCTATGCCCTAGCATGCCTGGTATTTAAGACATTTTAAACATCAGGGAATTCATCACATGGGTAGACTAAGCCTCTGTTAGCAAACTTTTTGTTGTTGTTGTTTTTTGCTCTCTTCAAAAAGCCACTTTGGGATCAAGCTTGCTTTTTCCTTTATAATATAGTCCAATATTCTGGTTGTTTTTCACCAAGCTCCTAATGGTGTAGTTTCTGGACATAAAGTCTAATATCAAATCCATGCTTCAGTAGGCCTCATTTTAACTCTTTTGCTACCATAAAATAAGGACTGAAAACTTCCACATATTGTGGATAAAAGTTTTGGGGTTTTTTAATTTTTTTGTCTTCTACCTAACTCCTTTACTTAATCAAGTTCACACTTTTAATGAAATTGAATGGGTCCTTAATTGTCCCATTCACAATTCCAAATCCTATAAAAATTTGGAATGTTCTTGGTTAAGAGAAACAGCAAATGACTCAACCTGGCCTACTAATAAAGAGGACTGAATTGCTCATATAAAGTCCAGGAATAAGGAGACCTTCAGACTCATATTCAGGTAACTAGCCATATAAAAGTAAGAAAGAATAGTTTGTTCATTTGTCTGTTTATTTTTTCATCTCTATCTTCTGCCAACTACAGTGTTGTCTTCTTCTAAATAATTATTTTATCACAGTCATGGAAAGGTTTATCACAATTGAGAATAATTGATTCCTAGTTCACAGTCAAAGGAAGGACAATCTGTTGTGACTCAACATTTCAATCACAATTACCACAGACTCACTCCTATTGAACTAGCTTAGATCATATGACTATTACTAAAGCAATACCTGGGAATGGGCTGATTGGCTTAGGCTATCAGAGCCTAGATAAAGAGCTGCTATATTTTACTTTCCCTTGAAGCATTTGGCATACTTGAGGGAGAGGTTGAGATACCCTAAAAAATAAATGGTTACATTTATAATTATGGAAGAGAAAATAGATTCTAGATATTCAACCACAAATTGCCACTGGGAAGAAACTAAGTTAATTAGATACACAAATTTTTCATAATCAGATAAGAAAGAAAGCATACTAGGTCTTGTTTGATCACTGTAAGGAGGAACAAAAAAAAAGTTTGAGTACGCAGTTGGGCTCAAAAGGTAAGATTAGATTGCACTGACCTTTAAGTGCATATGACATTTTGTCATTAGAAAAAGGTCAGGATAATTATTTTTTTCTGGATTCTTAAAAGTTTTGTGTCATGGACTCCTTTGGCAGTTTGTTGGATTTTATGTATTCCTTCATTAAGGAATGGTATATGTTTAATGCAAGGATCAAAGAAAACACACACACACACACACATATATAAATATATGATTATAGAAAAACAATAATTTTATTGAAATACAAGTGATCTGTGGACTGCAGTTAAAAACTCCTGATAGATCAATGACTCTTATTACTGGGTGGAAGTCAAATCACCTAGATTTGCAGCATTCAAACAAATGAACAAAAAACTAGAGAACCATTCTAGGAAGATTAAATTAGAATCTCTACATAAGATGCTGGCATGAGTAGTTCTCTTGTTCTTTCTTTATGATTATTATGTGATTCTAAAGTATAGTCATGGTTGAGAACCACTCATCTACAACAATATTTTTTAAACTTTATGTGCTTTTGAATAACCTGAGCATTTTGTTAAAACATAATCTGATCAATGGGCCTGGGATAGAGCCTGGAATCTTGTATTTCTAAATAGCTTTCAAGTAATGCTAATGTTTCTGGCTTATGAGGAACACTTGTAACAAGGGGCCAAGCAATCATTTACTTTCTTGAAGTAAAATTTTTTTACAAATTTATCCATGTTTAAAAGGCAGAATTATGTCATCTCGCCAGAGTTAAGAAGTCTTTTTTTTCCCATTATGCTTATTTTCTATTTTGACTTTTTCCTTGGTATGCTTATATATACAAAGTTTCATAAAATAGAATTTTCACTTGCTGAGTTTCTTTTCTGACATTATTATTTTATTTTATTATTGCAGAAAAATAGTTTTTTTAGGTGTAGAAAAAAAGAATAAAAAAATGATTTTCTTGGTGTTAAATAGGGCACTTGATCAACGTTATAAATGAACCAGACCTAAAAGAGATATATGGAATACCCCACTCAATAAAAACAAATACTTTCTTTTCAAGTGAACATGATAAAACATATGTTAGGCCACAAAACAAGTCTCAGTACATGTAAAAAATTGAGATCATACAAAGCATCTGACATGATGAATAAAGAGAGAAATCAATAACAGAAAGAAAACAGAATTATTTACAAACATGTGGGGAAAAACAGTTCACTCTTTGACAATTTAAGCTTCTTTTAAACAAGGATGCCAAGAAGATTTAATACGGAAAAAACTGGTTTCTTCAACAAATAGTACTGGGAAAACTGTATATCCACACACAAAATAATGAAGCTTGACTTTCATATCATATAGAAATTAACTCAAAATGGACAAAGACCTAAATATGAGATAAAATTATAACAATATTAGAGGAAAACATAGGGATAAATCTTTATTACCTTTTATTTGGCAATGGATCCTTAGATATGACACCAAAAGCACAAACAACGAATGAAAATTAGATAGACTGAACTTTATGAATTAAAAACATTTGCATATCAAAGGACATTAAGAAAGCAAAAAGACAGTGTACAGATAGGATAAAATATTTGCAAGTCACATAGCTGACAAGAGTCTATTATCCAGAATATACCAAACACTCCTACAAGTCAACAACAAAAAGTCCAATTTATAAGAAAAGAAGATTTTAATAGAGATTTCCCTGAAGAAGATATACAAATAGCTAACAAATACATGAAAAGATATTTAACATCATTAGCCATTAGGAAAATGCAAAGCAGAACTGTGTTAAAACCCAGCTTCACATATATTAGGAAAGTTATAATAAAACCAAAACAAAAATAAAAACAGAAAATAAGTATTGGCAAGGATGTGGAGAAATCAGAAACTTCTTACATTGCTGGTGGGAATAAAAGAATACAACTGCTGTGGAAGTTTTGTGGTTCCTGGAAAAGTTATATATAAAATTACCACATGACCTAGAAATTCTACTGCTGGCTATATGTCCAAAAAGTTTTAAACAGAAACTTAAAGAAATACTTTTGTGTAAATACTGAATACCACTATTCACAATAACCAAAATGGTGAAAACAACACCAATGCCTAAAAATAAATGAATGAAGACTGAAAGCGTGGTATACATACAGTAGTTTATTATTCAACCATAAATAAAAATGAAGTACTTAGGCACGTAATATCATCGATTAACCTCAAAAAGAAAATATTAGACTGAGTGAAGGAAATCGGAAACAAAAGGTCACATACTATATGATTAAACGTATATGCAATATGCAGAATAAGTGCATCCAAAAAAATAGAAAGCCTCTAGGAAGCCTCCCCTTCCCCCTCCCCCTCCCTTTCCCCTTCCCCCTTCCCCCCCGCACCCTTCCCTCCTTTCTTTCCTCCCTCCTGTATAGAGAAATTAAGACTTAGTAAAGTGACTTGCCCAGGTAGCAGGTATCAGAGCCTGGACTCACACCTGTGCCTCTGTCTTGAGACCAGCAGGTGAGTGGGCACTGGTTGAGTAGCGTGTTTTCGCTCAGGTGGTCTTGCACCTGGCCACCCTGCGGGCCGGCGTGCTCTGTCTCTGCGGTTCACTGCACAGCGTGCATTCCATTCAGAAAAATAGAAGGGCTGGCGATAATGAGAAATAGGGAGTAACAGTTCAGAAAGTGTAGGATTTTCTTTTGGGATGATGAAATGCTTTGTAACTAGATAGACATTATAGTTGCACAATGTGCTAAATGTGAATGTACTAAAATTGTATACTTTAATTAATTTTGTGAATTTCACCTTAATAAAAAAGATTAATTTATGAGCCATTAAAACTTTGTCTTAGCCAAATTTATTTTAAAATAAACTCCATATAAAACAAAAAACATAAACTACTAGAAGAATACAGCATTTACAGTGCTTTAGGACAAATTTTCAAAACAAAAAGTAGTGAGAAAAGTTAATATTTAATCTACTTATTAAATATGTACATTTCTCTCTTTATTCAAATGATTCCCATAACATGGTCACAAGATAGCATAATCACTCTAAAACAGATGGCCTCCATATCGTAAGCCATCTAGTCAAGACCTATTTTTGTCTAATGCAAGAAGAAGCACCATTTAAACAATGATTCTACCATGTTTCTTTCTTTTTTAAAATAAATAAAGGTCATGAAAACACTGTACTACTCTGATGTTCAATATAAGAGCCACATGTTATTATCAAGCTTTTGAAATGCGGCTAGACCAAATTAAGATTTGCTGTTAAGTGTAAAATTTTAATAAAATTTCAAAAAAGATTTCAAACGTAGTTCAAAAGATGGCTGTCAAATACCTCATTAACACTTTTATTTATTGATTGCATGTTAAAAAATACTATTTTGGATATCTCAAGTTAAATAAAATAAATTTTAAACAATATTCCTTTATTAATTTTTAACAAGAAACCTAATATTTGATGTAAAAATTAAGTCTGCAGATGGGTAATATATAAAATTCATAGCCTTCGGAAATGTCTGGTATTATGGACTGAATGTTTTTATATCTTCCTTGAATTGATGTGTTGAAATCCTAATCACCAAAGTGATGGTTTTAGGAAGTGGGGACTTCAAGAGATGAAGTCATGAGGATGAAACTCTCTTGTAATGGAATTAGTGCCTTTATAAGAAGAAACACAAAAGCGATTAACTTCTCCCTTCCTCATGTAAGGATGCAATGAGAAGATGGCCATTTGCAAACCAGGAAGCAGGTCCTCATTAGACAGCAGATTGGTGGGCACTTCCAGGCTGCTATAACAAAAATACTATACCATAGAAATTTATTTCTCACAGGTCTAGAAGCTAAAAGTCCAAGATCAAAGCGCCAGCAGATTCCATGTCTGGTGAGGGCTTCTTGCTGTTAACTTTAATGGCAAAAGGAGTGAGGAGTCTCTCTCCAGCTTCTTTTATAAGGACACTAATCCTTTTCATGAGGGCTCCACCTTCATGGTCTTGTCTAGTCCCGAAGGACCCACCTCTTAATATTATCGGCTTTGGAGGTTGGAATTTCAGCATATACATTTTGTGGGGGAGACATAAACATTCAGACCATAGCAATATGACTATTCACAATATTTACAGAACTGTTAATTTTTAAAAATGATTTCCCTTGCAAAGGTATTTTTTAAAGGTAAGGCCTCAAAGAAGGATTGTGTTGGGTACATCTGACAATATGCATAGAAAATGCTCAAAAATAAATTTGTTTGGAGGTGGTATTTCTAAAAAGGCAGATCAAAAAGGGTTTGCATTTACTTTTTCCCCTTCCCACCTCCAAAATTTAGTATATGCTACTTAGAGGAATAAACTTGGTGAAGAAGGGAATAATATATCCAATAGTTGCTTTGTGTTTTCATTAAGTGCATTTACAGGTCCTGTGAGAGACAGTGCAACTCCCAAAAAAAGATGAAATCTAATCCCAGGTTCTCATTTCACCCCAGAGAGAAGTAACTTGGGAAAGATAATGAACTTTCCCCATTTCCTCATTTTCTTTATGAGAACTTAACAATCAAAATCCCATGATATTTTCCTGCCAATGGGAAGATAGGCCTAACTTCTAGTATTAGGAAGAAAGAGTAAGAAGGAAAAATGTGTTGGCTCCATCATAAAACTTCTTGTCTCAATTTGGTAAGATATTTATCTTTGTCTTATGAACTGAAAGTGAATATCAAGTGGGAAAAGACTTGTCCTACATTTTCACAATTAAGATGAATACTCAAGGAATATTATAGAACAATTATGCTAAGCATCTTTGGGCTTAAAAACAATAGAAAACAAAACTGTACCATAATACTTTTGATAGAGTTTATAGTATTAATTTTAATTAACTTAATAATAACATCAGAAGACAATTATAGACATGGCCCAAATGCCAGAAAGCAGGTAAAAATTCATTGATATTAATCTATGGGCTTCATACTACCTCTACTTCCTAATTTCCTGTTAATTATGTAGAGTCAATGGACATCTGCTGAAACAGTTTATACCAGTGTAATGCTTCATGAAGAAAGAGTATATGTCAATTTTGTTTATTGTTTTTAGCCTGTCTGACTCACATTATGTGTCAAAGTTTTTGAATTGTTAAACTAAGCAATTGTTCCTCCCAACATGTCATGAACACTAGCTGGTGTGAACTAGAATGAGAACTACAATATTTGGGGTTACTTCCTTTTGTAATACACATAATCGTATGTCCTGCACAGACTCCCAAATAATATCATCTAGGCTATACACAAGAGAAATGTTCACCCATTTGAAAAAGATATGACTGATGAAAGGTATATTTTTTCACTGAATAGAGCTAGAAACGTTGACAATCTGGAAATCACTCTTTATACCCGGTGCCACTGTCTTACCATTTATCTTGAGTCTACTTTCTACTTACCATCTATCTCCTCTTACACAATTCTAGGTCTTGAAGCCATCCTCTTTATATCAAAGTTATATAAAAGCCTCTAAACTGGTTTATCTACATCTATTAATGCTTTATTCAAAACCTCCCTCATGGTACAGTAACAATGTCTTATTAAATTTGTTATTCAAGTTATTATTATGCATAAAGTTCTCCATTAACTTCTCACTCTAAGATATAGTACAAAATCCTTAATTCAATATGTGATCCTATGTCCTTATATGATTTCTTTATATGATCTAGCTCCCATTCACCAGGCTCCTACAGAATCAGTTTTCCTTCTTTACTCACCAGCCATATCAACTTTCATTTATTTCCTCTCAAATGTAACTTCTACTTTGCTTGTTCAAATACCATAGGTTTCCTATATTTTAATACCAATTCTTAGGCAGAGATCAGTGTCCAGCAACTTGACTCCGACTTATGGCCTCTCCCAGCCTCAAAACTATATTAACTGCAGTAAAGGGCTCAGCCCAGTGATGAAAGAAGCATAAAGACTAGCCTCCATTCTGGACTAAATCCCAGGATCTGTGCATTTTTTTTCACTTGCTACATAAGAAACAAACATTTTCCTTAAACGAATATTCAACAGCTAAGATGAAATCAACTTAAAAGTGCACTACAATTAATGTTGCATTTTAGAAATCTGAGTATGTATAAGCAATTTACTAAATTAGTCAACATCACTAGTCATTGCTGTGTATCTACTCTTTTCCAGAATAATGTCCACCACTTCTTGAAGTCCTAATGTATGCCAGACATTTTGGTCAATGATTTATATATATTGTTCCAATTATCATTCATAATAGTCAAATGTGATGTTATTATCCCTATACTACAACTGAAGGGTAAGTAACCTAAGAAAACACAGAGTGAATACAGAACTCAATTCTAGTCTTAGGTGTTTACTCCAAGACCTTTCTCTCTTCCCTCTTGCCTTAGCTTTTTCCTTCTGTGGAAAATACTGCATTGCTGAAGACTTAAGTTACTTACAGCTCTCTTCTTAAAGTCAGTGCCTCTGCAGCAGTTGCATGCTGCCTCATAATTCCCTTGCATCATACCATTCTCATTGTACCTAATGAGAGAGGTGCCCATCTCTGACAACCCTAAGAATAGTGAATCCTGCAAACATTTCAATAAAACATGTATTCCTATAGAGTGACAAGTTCCCAGATGGAACCTTAATTTGCTTTTCTACAGGCAAACAAAAGCTCACTAGAAGCTTGTTGCTTTAAAAAGAGTCCACTAGAGCTTTCCAAGAGAAGAAGCATTGTCCTGAATTTTCCCTTCTCCTTGTAATAAAAGAGAATAAGGCATCCTTTATTATAGAAATAAGCCAAAAGAATAAAAGAAAAGAATGAGGCCATAATAATCCTTCTATCTATTTTTTCTTTATTTTTCTTTCCACCCTTGTATGTGCTTGTCTCTTCTAGTCACCATTGGATAAGATTCTGGAATCCCTACTAATTTTGATATTCATTTAAAATTCCAACTATGTATCATTTTTGTTATTTGTATCTCTTTGTTTATTGCATATTATTAGAGTTCAAATTTCTCTCATTTAATATACATATTTGAGTAAAAACTATCAGAAACTGAATCATCAGATTAAATAATAATAATAATAATAATTGTCTTATTCCTAAGAACATGCACTTAAAGGGCTGATCTTTGTATTCCCACTAATGGACTTCAGTAGGTAAATAATTTCTTTCTTGATCTCTCTTTATGAACACAGTCAGGGTCCATTACTTGTATTCTCTTGATTTAGTCAAAATTTCTAATCTGAAATGGACTTTTTTCATTATTTCTTATTAATTAAAGGTTTACTTATGGTGATGTTAATACTGAGTGTCAACTTGATTGGATTGAGGGATACAAAGTATTGATCCTGGGTGTGTCTGTGTGGGTGTTGTTAAAAGAGATTAACATTTGAATCAGTGGGCTGGGGAAGGTAGATCCACTCTTAATCTGGAGTGTACAATCTTATCAGCTGCCAGTGAATATAAAGTAGGCAGAAAAATGTGAAAAAGCAAGACAGGCCTAGACTCCCAGCCTACATCTTTCTTCCGTGCTGGATGCTTCCTGCCCTCGAACATAGGACTCCAAGTTCTTCAGTTTTGAGACTCCGACTGGCTCTCCTTGCTCCTTAGCTTGTAGACAGCCTATTGCGGGACCTTGTGATTGTATAAGTTAATACTTAACAATCACCCCTTTACAGATATAGATATAGATATAGATATAGATATAGATATAATCTATCTATCTATATATATACACACACACACATCTCTCTCTATTAGTGCTGTCCCTCTAAGAGAATCCTGACTAATACATTTACATTTAATGGTGATTGATTCTTAAATGTGTTTTTTTTACTACTTTCACAAATTTTTGTTTAAGACATAGTTTTCACTACTAATGTCTAAGATTCACTTGGTACCTGAATGCCTTAATGACTCCTCCAAATGGTAATAATAGCATACATCATCTGAGGTTGTCAAAAATATTTTTCATGCACCAGTCATATTTTGTCTTCATAGTTAACTTCTTCTTAGAATTTTTAAAAATTGCATATTTCCATGCATGTAATTTTTCTGCTGGACCATTTAAATGTTCAACAAATAGTTATTGACTATCAATTCAATATTCAAAGTGAGAAGACTGGGTAAAAAATGAGACTAAAACATTTAACATTGAAAAGTACTTAGTTTTGTTATTTTTCATTATGTAGAACATTTTTATTTCATTAAAAATTAATTGGAAACATATATTCAACCCGAATTTCTCAGTGCCAAAGTGACCAAACTGAAGTGTTTTCAAGTGATTATAGTAACTTAACTACTAAAAGAGTTAACTATGTAGTTACTGATATGAAAACAAAAAGACAAACTCAAAGTTAAAATCAGATATCCTGGGTACAACTACAAGAACTATAGTTCTGTAGGTGTATGAACAGGCACAAATTATTTAATACCTTTCTGATTTAATTCCCTTATCTGAAAATGGGAACCTAATATACATGCTATCTAATTCCATGATGATAAAAAGATTCAATTTGAAATCCTCATATAACTGGTATATAAACAATGACATCAGCATGTAAGTATAAATATTGCAAAGTGTTCTTTAAATAAGAATAGAATATCAAAATGTTTAATAGTCCCACAAACATTTTGAATAGGATATGATTTTCTTTTTGAGAATTCTTTAAAGTATAACCCATTCCATATTCTCTGTATCTATTAAATTTCATATGGTGAGTTCTAGACAATTCTTATCCACTATAATTGAGAACAATGATCCCATTATTGCAGTCATACATTCATACCTTCATTCATCCATTTATTAAACAAACATTTATTGAACATCTTATGTGCTTCAAGATTTTGGTATCTGTCTGGGTATAGGAAAAAAATAGTGACATGGTCCCTGCTCCTATAAAACTGTATGTGAGGTTATGTATATAATTGAAACACACATAAAATATGCTGAAATAGAGGTACACAGTATATTGTTTGTGAACATTGAGGGTTAAATAAATTATTCAAATCAAGATATATTCTAGGGTTCTCAGTCAAGGCACTAATTTCCAATTTGCCTCACAAATTCTCTGTATAGCAAATTCAGCAAGAGCAATATTAACTGGTCTGAGGTTCAACCTCTCTCTCTGTCTCTAGTAACAATCCTAAAAAAGTATGAGAATGTGAAGATTTAGAAAATAACAGGGAAAGGAAAAAAAATTTAAAGGACCTGGGTAACATAACAAGATAAATAACAAACAACTCAGATATTAATCTTAACATGGAATAAAAAAATTCATATTTTAACCAAATAAGAAAAGATTAAAATCGATAACATTGAACACCTATTACATCCTACATTTTAGGCACCACATTTATATATATTATCTTATTTTAAAACTTGAAAAAACATTAAATTAAAAATTATTGCACTTACTGTTTTTTGCTTGTTTGTTTGTTTTATTTTACTTTAAGTTATGGGATACATGTGCAGAACGTGTAAGGTTTGTTACATAGGTATAGATATGCCATGGTGGTTTGCTGCACCTATCAACTCACCATCTACATTAGGTATTTCCCCTAATGCTATCCCTCCCCTAGCCCCCCATTGCCCAACAGGCCCTTGTGTGTGATGTTCCCTTCCTGTGTCCATGTGTTCTCATTGTTCAACTCCCATTGATAAGTGAGAACACGTGGTGTTTGATTTTCTGTTCCTGTGTTAGTTTGCTGAGGATGATGGTTTCCAGCTTCATCCATGTCCTGGCAAAGGAAATGAACTCGTCCTTTTTTAGGGCTGCCTAGTATTCCATGGTGTATATGTGCCACATTTTCTTTATCCAGTCTATCATTAGTGGGCATTTGGGTTGGTTCCAAGTCTTTGCTATTGTGAATAGTGCTGCAATAAACATATGTGTGCATGTGTCTTTATAATAGAATGATTTATAATCCTTTGAGTATATACCCAGTATGGGATTGCTGGGTCAAATGGTATTTCTGGTTCTAGATCCTTGAGGAATCATCACACTGATTTCCACAATGGCTGAACTAATTTACACTCCCAACAACAATGTAAAGCATTCCTATTTCTCCACATCCTCTCCAGCATCTGTTGTTTCCTGACTTTTTAATGATTGCCATTCTAACTGGTGTGAGATGGTATCTCATTGTGGTTTTGATTTGCATTTCTCTAATGACTGGTGATTATATATATATATACATATTATATTATATATACATATTACATATATGAGATATAATATATTATATATACATATTATATATATATATATAGCACTTGTTTTATTGTGGCATATCTGAAGTGTTGGAAGATTAAGTCGCCTAAACTAAAACAAACTAAAAACCATATAGCTTTTAAAAATTCCAAATCCTATATATCTCCTCTAAAACACATACCTAGTCTTAAAATAAAACAATACATGCACCCACAATTCTCTAACATATGAGTGTTTAGGTGTGTATGATGAAGCTTCTCAATCTTGCTCTTTAAACTTAATCTCTGATTCTTTACACAATTTATTGCATGTCAAATTGCAATTATAGTAAACAAAAGAGTTTATCTCCTGTGGTGAAAGACAATTTTCCATCCGAGTTAGTTATTTAGTCCTGTTACATAGAAGGCATGTCATAGGCAAGAACAGAAGTTATTTATTCATACACTGGGAAGAAAATTACTTTTGGCATTTTCACTTTCCTTGTTAAACAAATATTATCAAGTAGGTACTGAATATCTGCTATGTATTCAGAATTCACCTACCCTCTGTGGTAGGACCTGTAAAGTTATCACATGCTGTATAGCATAAAGGTGACTAATGACAAGGAAAAGAAAAAGCTTCTTCCAGAAATTGGGATTCCAATGTAAAAATATGAGTACTATTTAAATAAGTAAAGGGAAAAATGTATGGAGGGTAGTCTCTGAAGACACAGACAGAATAAAGCAATAGAAACCAAAAGAAAATTGACATAGTCATTGGAACAGTGGTTCAAGGCCCATAATAAGGCCATTCAACATATTATTTGTTCAAATAAAATATGCATTTCTGCCAGGCTTCAATTTTCTAAAAATCATATTTAATCTTGTAACAGTTTTTTTTTTGCCATTTACACTATTACATTTAATTAGAGCAAAGTTTGCATTTAACACATAATCTTTTATAAACATTAAATAGAAAAAAGAAACACTATACTTGAATTATGACACAATGTTTTTTAAAAATTTTCATTAATGATGAAAGTCATCTAGATTTTTAGAGATGTTATAATACAAATAGAAGTTTTTCTCATAAATAATGAAACACAGAATCTGAATTGTAACATTTTAAGGGTCTTTGTTTTCTCTCACCATTCCTATTCAATAATGTACTTAAAAGTCCTAGCTAATGAAAATTTAAGACCAACAAAAGAAATAAAATTATGCAGACTGGGAAAAAATACAAATGTCTTTTCACAGATGACATAACTGTCTATGTAGAAATCCCAAAGAATTAACAATAACAATAACAACCACAACAAAAAAATTCCTGGAATAAGAAATTGCCAGGTTTCAGGATACATAGTATAAAAAAGTCAATTGCCTTTTTGTGTACCATCAATAAATAATTGGAATTTGAAATTAAAAACACAATACCATTCACATTAGCAGGATTGTTAACATATAATATACAAAGTAGTCTTTAAAGTCAACAAGAAGGAGAAAAGTAAAATTAAAAATGAGCAAAATAGGCCGGGCATGGTGGCTCATGCCCGTAATCCTAGCACTTTGGGAGGCTGAGATGGGCAGATCACCTGAGGTTAGGAGTTCAAGACCAGCCTGGCCAACATGGTAAAACCCCATCTCCACTAAAAACACAAACATTAGCTGGGCACAGTGCTGCAAGCCTGTAATCCCAGCTACTCGGGAGGCTGAGGCAGGAGAATTGCTTGAACCCGGGAGGTTCACATAAAACTTATATTAAATAAATTTGTATGCTTTTCTCCTGTTGATGTGTCTTATGTCAATTTAATTATTGGTTCCAAAAAACCCCTAAGAGGGTAGTAGTTAAATTTTACCTTCACTACATTCATCATCTTTAATACCATGCACACAGCAGTGACCTTGTCATTTGCAGCAAATGCAAATTGTTATTATCTCAATTTCAGTCATCGCACTCTTTGAACCATATTCTACATGTCTAGTACTAGGACCTTGATATCAATAATATTTTGACCTTGCTTTAACCTCAATTGATTAATCTTAACAACTTTTCACGATGTCTCACATTTCTCCTTCCCTTTTTCTCTTTCCTACTAGTTTAAATGCTAAGTTCAATTATTTCAACTACTTCATTGCATACATTATACATTTCTTGACCTTCTCTTTCTGTCTCATTTGGCCAAACCTTCATGCAGGTTATATCCAATTTTAAATCTACTTCATGCCTACAGGTGTTCCAATGAACTTACAAGAAGAAGAAGGAGAAGGAAGAGGAGGAGGAAGCAGGAAGAAGGTAGGAAGAGATTGATGAAGCTCATCTCACTTTAATTTTATGACTACAAATCTCTTATAGGCCCTTAAATTTAACTAGGAATCACATATAGTACCTAATTGATTAATGCTTCTGGGCCTCTGATGACTTTTCAAACTTTCTCATTTTCCTCAAAATTCTAGCATTGCTACACCATTCTCTCTTTAGTTGATGAATTGTTTCCTATTTTACTGAAAAACTTGAATAATCATTTTTTTCTTTAAGCTTTCCCACCACAATCAACCCACTGAGCAACATTCGTGACCATTTAACTTGGCTTCCCTCTTGCTGTGTAAAACTGTTTATGCTCCTATTTAAGGCCAGTTTCTCCCTATATGTCATTCTTTCCTGACTGCTTAATAATATTGCTTTAGAAAATTAAATACTTTATTTCCTTCATCATTAAAATTTTTTTCACTAATGGATTGCTTCTGTCAATGAAAGACATTGTTATTTGTGGTTTTGATTTGCATTTCTCTAATGACCTGTGATGATGAGCTTTTTTTCATGTTTATTGGCCACATAAATGTCTTCCTCTGAGAAGTGTCTGTTCATATCCTTCACCCACTTTTTGATGGGGTTATTTGTTTTTCTCAAACATTTATTAAAGTTCCTTGTAGATTCTGGAGGAATAGGAATGCTTTTACGCTGTTGGTGGGAATGTAAATTAGTTCAACCATTGCGGAAGACAGTGTAGCCGTTCCTCAAGGATCTAGAACCAGAAATTCCATTTGACCCAGCAATCCCGTTACTGGTTATATACCCAAAGGATTATAAATCATTCTACTATAAAGACACATGCACAGGTATGTTTATTGCAGCACTATTCACAATAGCAAAGACCTGGAACCAACCCAAATGCCCATCAATGATAGACTGGATAAAGAAAATATGGCACATATACACCATAGAATACTATGCAGCGATAAAAAAGAATGAGATCATGTCCTTTGCAGGGACATGGATGAAGCTGGAAACCATCATCCTCAGCACACTAACACAGGAACAGAAAACCAAACGTCACAGGTCCTCACTCATAAGTGGGACTTGAACAATGAGAACACATGGACACAGTGAGGGGAACATCACATACCAGGGCCTGTCAGGGGTTGGGGGACGAGGGGAGGGAGAGCATTAGGACAAATATCTAATGCATGTGGGGCTTAAAAACTAGATGATGGGTTGATGGGTGCCACAAACCACCATGGCACATGTATACCTATAGTACAAACCTGCACGTTCTGCACATGTATTCCAGAACTTAAAGTACAATTTTAAAAAAAAGATAGTGTTGGTTGTTTCATCTTAAAAAAAAAATAAAACAAAATAAAACCAAATACACCAAAAACTTATTGATTTTTTTTCTGTAACTACTGTTCTACTTCTCTGCTCTGAGAATCTTCTCTTATTCCTCTCAAATTCTCTCCTATCTCCCTCCAAACTGTTCCAATCAGTTTTTGCTTCAATACTCTACCAAAACTGTTGTTTTAGTGGTCACCAACATCTGGATTTCAGAATCTGATGGTCAGTAATCAGTCTTAATCTGATTTCTCCACTAGTACCATTTGGCATTAGAGATTACTCTCTAACTTTTAAAGTCAGAAAAAAACAGGATATGGCAATCTTCTGATTTTGCTGCTACCTCACAAATTTATGTTTCTCTCCTTTTTTGGTTCCTTCTTATCTCCTGACCTTCTAATTTCGGTACGTACCGGAGATTCATTTTTGAAATTCTTTGACATTTATTTTTAATCTCATTGTAATTTTCTCCAGTCTCATTATTTTAAGTACTATCTAATGAATATTACCAAAGTTATGTCCCCAACCATGACCTCTCTCCAAGTTTCAGCCTCATATACTTTCCCTCCTATTAGTCATCTTCACATGTCCCTCTAATAAGAATTCCAACCTTTCCATTTACAAAGCTGAAATTGTGACCTACCTCTCTTCCTTCACTTTCCAGTATGTGTCTTTTTCTCAGTCTTCCTCATATCAGATAATGATTCATCCTTTAGTCACTCAGGCCAAGCACCTTGAGTTATTCATGTTCCTTAGCATATTTGTCCTACTACAACACAATACCAGAGATAGGATACTTTATTAATAATCAAAATTTATCTCTCATAGTTCTGGAGGCTGGGAAGCCCAAGCTCAACATGCCAGAAGGTTCTGTTCAGTGTGTGGTGAAAGCCTATTTCCCATAGATTGATGCTGTCTAGGTGTCCACATGGTGAAGGGATGAAAGGGCAAAACTGAGGTCAAATGCTAGTTCCTCTAGCCCTTTTATAAGGCACTAATCCATTCACGAGGATGAAGTCCTCATGACTTAATCGCTTCCCAAAAGGCCTCAACTCTTAATACAACCACAGTGGGAATTAAGTCTCAATCTGAATTATGGAAGGGATACAAACATTCAAACCCATAACAACATAATCCATTTCTTCGACCCACAGTACAGACCTCAAAGATAAGTTCTATCTTCAAATGTACTCAAAATAGCATCATTTCACACTACTTCCAACTTCTATGATAGTCAAATGTACAATAACTCTCAATTAGAATACTTCAGTAGCTTCCCAACAACTCTCAATTCTTCAGTGTTTGCTTTGCTAAAGTTTCTTCTCAACCCAGAAGCCAGAGTCATCCATTAAAAACATAATTCAGCTCAGATGGCACCATTTTTCCAAATACCTCAGTGGCTTTCTCTAATAAAGACACAGAGTAAAAGGTTAAGTCAACGTGAAGATCTTTCAGGCTCTAGAAAATATGATCCTCATAATTCTCAAATTTTATCTCCTAGTAATCGTCTCCCCACTTACTTCACTTTGACTTCCTGTACTTTTGCTTTTGCCAAAAATATTCAAGCATTTTCCAGCCTCAAGGCCTTTGCGCTAAAAAATTGTGTATACTTAGTCAATAGTATCAAAGGATTCACAAAGTCACCAGAATGCATTAGGCTAGCATGGTACGCAAAAATAGTCACCTTAATACAGACACATAAAACAAAGGTGATAAAAAGGGGATGTGTTTCTGGATGCAAACCAAAATAGAGACAATCCGTCTAGACAATTGAAGTGGAAGTGTATACACTGCATCAACAATTGTATTTTATATACGATTAATGACACCATTAGCAAATTATAGACAGTATATTCAGAATAAACATTTAATTACTGCCTATTAATTTGCTGGTTTGCTTTAAACAGAAACTCCTGAAAAAACACCTTCAGAAATGTTTAGTTGAAGTAGAGTTTGACAAATTATTTTCTGAAGTAATATTAGTCACCAGATAATCCTATCTCTTAAAACTTGGTGCTGTAATGATGAACAATCTAGTCGGGATAAGTTAATTAATCGCAGACTTTTACCTGCCTTTTCTTTCAATTATTTCTTCCAATTTTTTCAAACTTAGGTTAACTTGAATACAACAAGATCAAGGATCAACTGAAAACAATGAAACTATATCTAGAACATTTTAAATGAAAGCTACTCAGATGTGCTTTAAACACTCAAATATGCTTGAAGATAGACTCTATACTCAAGAATTTGTTTTTTAAAATGTCTTTAAAAAGTTTTCAGAAAAAACTTGAAATTTGTTTCTAAAGAGAGTAAAGTGAGTAACGTTTATCCCAGTGACAGGGAAAGTAGTTTCCTGAAAATTATATGAACACTTTTCACTCTATCTTTTAAAGAATTTTGGTGATCTTCTTTACTCATGATAATATTTTCTTGTTTTGTATAGCTTTGCTATCTTCAGGTCAGAGAAATTCTTGGTGTTCTAAGCCTCAGAATTGTATTTGAAGATTCTTATAAAAGAACATCATTTAAAGACATCTCTTGTCTGGGTGCAGTGGCTCACACCTGTAATCCCAGCACTTTGGGAGGCCGAGGCGGGTAGATCACTTGAGGTCAGGAATTCAAGACCAGTCTGGCCAACACGTTGAAACCCCATCTCTACTAAAAATACAAAAAGTTAGCTGAGCATGGTGGCGCATGTTTGTAATCCCAGCTACTCAGAGGCTGAGGCAGGAGAATTGCTTGAACCCTGGAGGTGGAGGTTGCACTTACTCGAGATCGTGCCATTGCACTCTAGCCTGGGTGAAAAGAGTGAGGCTCCATCTAAAAAAAAAAAAGACATCTCTTGATTATGTGATTCAGAAGGTAGAAATCAGCAAGTATTAAACATAAATTATAACTTTTCCACAAAATTATTCTGGGAATGAACAGATTGTATGCTCTATCATTTAGCAGATGAGATTTATTATGTTACATATATTTATATAAATATGATATATAACTGTATATATCATATACTATATAATGTTTTATATGTATAAATATTTAATTACATAATGTTTGATATATATATTTGGCAAGTAAATTAATTAACTTGGAGGAACAGTATTGAGGTTTAAACAGAAATGTTTTGTTCCTGTGCCAGAGAATCTCTTAGGAACATTTTTACATTTTAATAAATATTTAACATTAACTGAGCACATTCTGTTAGCAAATGATCTATTTTTTCATAATGTAGATAAATGATTATTAGCTCATTTAAATAATAAAATATTAAACCCTAAAAATTTTGTGTTTAAGGATGACATGAACTTTGTGGAATAGTTAAAGCTCCATTCTATTTTCCTTCCAATTGAAAATTTTTTCTTACACTGAAAAATCTGCTTCTTGGCAGTTTTCACTTATTGTTTCTACTGTTACATTTCAGAATAAAGTAAATCTTAGCTCTTATTTTTAAGACAGAGCTCAGAAGTATATGAGATCAAATGGTCAACTAATTTTCTCTCTTTTTTTTTTTTTTTTTTTGAGATGGAGTCTTGCCCTGTTGCCCAGGCTGGAGTGCAGTGGCATGATCTTGGCTCACTGCAAGCTCCACCTCCCGGGTTCTTGCCATTCTCCTGCCTCAGCCTCCTGAGTAGCTGGGACTACAGGTGCCTGCCACCATGCCCAGCTAATTTTTTTGTATTTTTTTTTAGTAGAGACGGGGTTTCACCATGTTAGCCAGGACGGTCTCAATCTCCTGACCTTGTGATCCATCCACCTCAGCCTCCCAAAGTGCTGGGATTACAGGTGTGAGCCACCACACCAATCCTTCAACTAATTTTCAATAAGGACACACAGAAGGCATGATAGAGAAAAGATAGACTCTCAAATAAATAGTCTTAGAAAAACTGGATTTCCACAAGCAAAAGAATGAAATTAGGTCCTTATCTTGCATTATATCCAAGCAACTCAAATAATCAACACAAATTGATTAAAGTCCTAAATGTAAGTCCTGAAACCATAAAACCTTATAACAAAAAGGAAAAAAAATCTCATTGATATTGGACCTAGCAATGGTTTTTTAGATAGGATGCCCAAAGCACAAGCAATGCAAGACATTAAAAAATGAAATTATATCAAACTGAAAAGCTCTGTTCATTGAAGGAAGCAAAATGAAAATTCAGTCTGTGGTGTGGGAGACAATTATTTGCAAACCATATACCTGATAAAGGGTTAATTTCCAAAATGCATAAGGAACTCACACAACTCAATAGAAAACAAACAGAAACCCCCAAATAACTTGATTTTTTAAAATTTTCTTTTATTCTTATTTTTTATGGGTACATAGCAGGTGTATATATTTATGGGTTACATGAGATATTTTGATAACAGGCATGCAGTGCATGATAATCATATCAGAGTAAATGGAGTATCCATCCCCTAAAGTATTTATCCATTTTGTTACAAACAATCCAATTATACTATTTTAGTTATATTTAAATGTACAATTAAACAGTTTTTGACTATAGTAAAACTGTTGTGCTAGAAAACACTAGCTACTATTAATTTTTTTATTTTTGTACTCATTAACCATCTCCACATGCCCCCATCCCCACCAGTACCCTTCCCAGACTCATAACCATCCTTCTACTGTCTATCTCCAAGAGTTTAATTGTTTTATTTTTAAGCTTCTGCAAATAAATGAGAAGGTGCAATGTTTGACTTACTGTGACTGGCTTTTTTCACTTAACATAATGACCTCAGGAGGTGGTTCCAAGATGGCCGAATATGAACAGCTCCAGTCTACAGCTCCCAGTGTGAGCAATGCAGACGACGAGTGATTTCTGCATTTCCAACTGAGATACCAGATTCATCTCACTGGTGCTTGTCAGAGAGTGGGTGCAGGACAGTGGGTGCAGCCCACGAAGCGTGAACTGAAGCAGTGAGGCATCACCTTACCTGGGAAGTGCAAGGGGTCAGGGAATTCCCTTTCCTAGCCAAGGGAAGCTGTGACAGACAGCACCTGGAAAATTGGGTCACTCCCACCCTAATACTGCGCTTTTCCAATGATCTTAGCAAAGGGCACACCAGGAGATTATATCCCGCACCTTGCTCAGTGGGTCCCACGCACACGGAGCCTCGCTCATTGCTAGCACAGCAGTCGGAGATTGAACTGCAAGGCAGCAGCGAGGCTAGGGGAGGGGCACCCACCATTGCTGAGGCTTGAGTAGGTAAACAAAGTGGCCAGGAAGCTCGAACTGGGTGGAGCCCACCACAGCTCAAGGAGGCCTGCCTGCCTCTGTAGACTCCACCTCTGGAGGCAGGGCATAGCCAAACAAAAGGCAGCAGACACCTCTGCAGACTTAAATGTCCCTGTCTGACAGCTTTGAAGAGAGTAGTGGTTCTCCCAGCATGGAGTTTGAGATCTGAGAATGGACAGACTGCCTCCTCAAGTTGGTCCCTGACCCCCAAGTAGCCTAACTGGGAGGCACCCCCAGTAGGGGCAGACTGACCCCTCACACCAGCAGGTACCCCTCTGAGACGAAGTTTCCAGAGGAACAATCAGGCAGCAACATTTGCTGTTCAGCAATATTTGCTATTCTGCAGCTTCTGCTGCTGATACCCAGGCAAACGGGGTCTGGAGTGGACCTCTGACAAACTCCAACAGGCCTGCAGCTGAGGGTCCTGACTGTTAGAAGGAAAACTAACAAACAGAAAGGACATCCACACCAAAACACCATCGGTACGTCACAGTCATCAAAGACCAAAGGTAGATAAAATCACAAAGATGGGGAAAAACAGAGCAGAAAAGCTGAAATTTCTAAAAATCAGAGCGCCTCTCCACATCCAAAGGAATGCAGATCCTTGCCAGCAATGGAACAAAGTTGGATGGAGAATGACTTTGATGAGCTGAAAGAAGAAGGCTTCAGATGATCAAACTTCACCGAGCTAAAGGAGGAAGTTCGAACCCATTGCAAAGAAACTAAAAACTTTGAAAAAAGATTAGAAAAATGGCTAACTAGAATAACCAGTGTAGAGAAGTCCTTAAATGACATGATGGAGCTGAAAACCATGGCACAAGAACTACATGACGAATGCACAAGCTTCAGTAGCCGATTCGATCAACTGGAAGAAAGAGTTCAGTGATTGAAGATCAAATGAATGAAATGAAGCGAGAAGAGAAGTTTAGAGAAAAAAGAGTAAAAAGAAACAAACAAAGCCTCCAAGAAATATGGGAATAGGTGAATAGACCAAATCTACGTCTGATTGGTGTACCTGAAAGTGACAGGGAGAATGGAACCAAGTTGGAAAACACTCTGCAGGATATTATCCAGGAGAACTTCCCCAACCTAGCAAGGCAGGCCAACATTCAAATTCAGGAAATGCAGAGAACGCCACAAAGATACTCCTCAAGAAGAGCAACTCCAAGACACATAATTATCAGATTCACCAAGGTTGAAATGAAGGAAAAAATGGTAAGGGCAGCCAGAGAGAAAGGTCAGGTTACCCACAAAGGGAAGCCCATCAGACTAACAGCAGATCTCTCAGCAGAAACTCTACAAGCCAGAAGAGAGTGGGGGCCAATATTCAACATTGTTAAAGAAAAGAATTTTCAACCCAGAATTTCATATCCAGCCAAACTAGGCTTCATAAGTGAAGGAGAAATAAAATACTTACAGACAAGCAAATGCTGAGAGATTTTGTCACCACCAGGCCTGCAGTACAAGAACTCCTGAAGGAAGCACTAAACATGGAAAGGAACAACTGGTACCAGCCACTGCAAAAACATGCCAAATTGTAAAGACCAACAATGCTAGGAAGAAACTGCATCAATAAACAAGCAAAATAACCAGCTAACATCATAATGACAGGATCAAATTCACACATGACAATATTAACCTTAAATGGAAATGGGCTAAATGCTCCAATTAAAAGACACAGACTGGCAAATTGGATAAAGAGTCAAGACCCATCCCTGTGCTGTATTCAGGAGACACATCTCACGTGCAGAGACACACATAGGCTCAAAATAAAGAGATGGAGGAAGATCTACCAAGCAAATGGAAAACAAAAAAAGGTGGAGGTTGCAATCCTAGTCTCTGATAAAGCAGACTTTAAACCAACAAAGATCAAAATAGACAAAGAAGGCCATTACATAATGGTAAAGGGATCAATTCAACAAGAATAGCTAACTATCCTAAATATATATGCACCCAATACAGGAGCATCCAGATTCATAAAGCAAGTCCTTAGAGACCTACAAAGAGACTTAGACTCCCACACAATAATAATGGAAGACTTTAACACCCCACTGTCAATATTAGACAGATCAGCAAGACGGACAGTTAACAAGGATATCCAGGAATTGAACTCAGCTCTGCACCAAGTAGAACTAACAGACATCTACAGAACTCTCCAACCCAAATCAACAGAATATACATTCTTCTCAGCACCACATCACACTTATTCCAAAACTGACCACATAGTTGGAAGTAAAGCACTCCTCAGCAAACGTAAAAGAACAGAAATTATAACAAACTGTCTCTCAGACCACCGTGCAATCAAACTAGAACTCAGGATTAAGAAACTGACTTAAAACCGCTCAACTACATGGAAACTGAACAACCTGCTCCTGAATGACTACTGGGTACATAACGAAATGAAGGCAGAAATAAAGATGTTCTTTGAAACCAATGAAAACAAAGATACAACATACCAGAATCTCTGGGACACATTTAAAGCAGTGTGTAGAGGGAAATTTATAGCACTAAATGCCCACAACAGAAAGCAGGAAAGATCTAAAATTGACACCCTAACATCACAATTAAAAGAACTAGAGAAGCAAGAGCAAACACATTCAAAAGCTAGCAGAAGGCAAGAAATAACTAAGATCAGAGCAGAACTGAAGGAGATAGAGACACAAAAAACCCCTCAAAAAATCAATGAATCCAGGAGCTGGTTTTTTGAAAAGATCAACAAAATTGATTGACCACTAGCAAGACTAATAAAGAATAAAAGAGAGAAGAATCAAATAGATGCAAAAAAAGATGATAAAGGGGATATCACCATTGATCCCGCAGAAATACAAACCACCATCAGAGAATACTATAAACACCTCTACGCAAATAAACTAGAAAATCAAGAAGAAGTGGATAAATTCCTCGACACATACACCCTCCAAAGACTGAACCAGGAAGAAGTTGAATCCCTGAATACACCAATAACAGGTTCTGAAATTGAGGCAATAATTAATAGTCTACCAACCAAAAAAAAGTTCAAGACCAGACAGATTCACAGCCAAATTCTACCAGAGGTACAAGGAGGAGCTGGTACCATTCCTTCTGAAACTATTCCAATCAATAGAAAAAGAGGGAATCCTCCCTAACTCATTTTATGAGGCCAGCATCATCCTGACACCAAAGCCTGGCAGAGACACAACAACAAAAAAGAGAATTTTAGACCAATATCCCTGATGAACATCAATGCAAAAATCCTCAATAAAATAATGGCAACCCGAACCCAGCAGCACATCAAAAAGCTTATCCACAATGATCAAGTGGGCTTCATCCCTGGGATGCAAGGCTGGTTCAACATACACAAACCAATAAATGTAATCCAGCATATAAACAGAACCAAAGATAAAAACCACATGGTTATCCCAATAGATGCAGAAAAGGCCTTTGACAAAATTCAACAGCCCTTCATGCTAAAAACTCTCAATAAATTAGGTATTGATGGGATGTATCCCAAAATAATAAGAGCTATTTATGTCAAACTCACAGCCAATATCATACTGAATGGGCAAAAACTGGAAGCATTCCCTTTGAAAACTGGCACAAGACAGGGATGTCCTCTCTCACCACTCCTATTCAACATAGTGTTGGAAGTTCTGGCCAGGGCAATCAGGCAGGAGAAAGAAATAAAGGGTATTCAGTTAGGAAAAGAGGAAGTCAAATTGTCCCTGTTTGCAGATGACATGATTGTATGTTTAGAAAACCCCATCGTCTCAGCCCAAAATCTCCTTAAACTGATAAGCAACTTCAGCAAAGTCTCAGGATACAAAATCAATGTGCTAAAATCACAAGCATTCTTCTACACCAATAACAGACAAACAGAGAGCCAAATCATGAGTGAAGTCCCATTCACAATTTCTTCAAAGAGAATAAAATACCTCGGAATCCAACTTACAAGGGATGTGAAGGATCTCTTCAAGAACTACAAACCACTGCTCAATGAAATAAAAGAGGACACAAACAAATGGAAGAACATTCCATGCTCATGGATAGGAAGAACCAATATTGTGAAAATGGCCATACTGCCCAAGGTAATTTATAGATTCAATGCTGTACCCATCAAGCTAACAATGATTTTCTTCACATAATTGGAAAAAACTACTTTAAAGTTCATATGGAACCAAAAAAGAGCCCGCATTGCCAAGTCAATCCTAAGCCAAAAGAACAAAGCTGGAGGCATCACGCTACCTGACTTCAAACTATACTACAAGGCTACAGTAACCAAAACAGCATGTTACTCATATCAAAACAGAGATATAGACCAATGGAACAGAACAGAGCCCTCAGAAATAATACCACACATCTACCACCATCTGATCTTTGACAAACCTGACAAAAACAAGAAATGTTCTTCCATATTTAATAAATGGTGCTGGGAAAACTGGCTATTTAATAAATGGTGCTGCAGAAAGTTGAAACTGGATCCCTTCCTTATACCTTATACAAAAATTAATTCAAGATGGATTAAAGACTTACATGTTAGACCTAAAACCATAAAAACCCTAGAAGAAAACCTAGGCAATACCATTCAGGACATAGGCATGGGCAAGGACTTCATGTCTAAAACACCAAAAGCAATGGCAACAAAAGCCAAAATTGACAAATGGGATCTAATTAAACTAAAGAGCTTCTGCACAGCAAAAGAAACTACCATCAGAGTAAACAGGCAACCTACAGAATGGGAGAAAACTTTTGCAATCTACTCATCTGACAAACGGCTAATATCCAGAATCTACAATGAACTCAAACAAATTTACAAGAAAAACGCAAACAACCCCATCAAAAAGTGGGTGAAGGATATGAACAGACACTTCTCAAAAGAAGACATTTATGCAGCCAACAGACACATGAAAAAATGTTCATCATCACTGGCCATCAGAGAAATGCAAATCAAAACCACAATGAGATACTATCTCACACCAGTTAGAATGGGGATCATTAAAAAGTCAGGAAACAACAGGTGCTGGAGAGGATGTGGAGAAATAGGAACACTTTTACACTATTGGTGGGACTGTAAACTAGTTCAACCATTGTGGAAGACAGTGTGGCGATTCCTTAAGGATCTAGAACTACAAATACCATTTGACCCAGCCATCCCATTACTGGGTATATACCCAAAGGATTATAAATCATGCTGCTATAAAGACATATGCACACGCATGTTTATTGCAGCACTATTCACAATAGCAAAGACTTGGAACCAACCCAAATGTCCATCAATGATAGACTGGATTAAGAAAATGTGGCACATATACACCATGGAATACTATGCAGCCATAAAAAATGAGGAGTTCATGTCCTTTGTAGGGACATGCATGAAGCTGGAAACCATCATTCTCAGCAAACTATTGCAAGGACAAAAAAATAAACACTGCATGTTCTCACTCATAGGTGGGAATTGAACAATGAGAACACTTGGACACAGGAAGGGGAACATCACACACCTGTCATGGGGTGGGGGATGGGGGAGGGATAGCATTAGGTGATATACCTAATGTAAATGATGAGTTACTGGGTGCAGCACACCAACATGGCACATGTATACATATGTAACAAATCTGCACGTTGTGCACATGTACCCTAGAACTTAAAGCATAATAAAAAAAACATAATAAACATAATGACCTCCAGGTCCATTCATGTTGTTGCAAATGATGGGATCTTATTATTTTTTATGGCTGCATAGTACTCCATTGTGTATATGTACCACAATTTCTTTGTACATTCATCGGATGATGGACACCTGGGTTTCTTCCAATTATTGGCTACTGTGAGCAGTGCTGCAATAAATACGAGGGTACAGATATATCTTGAATATACTCATTTCCATTCTTTTGGATATATACTCAACAGTGGGATTACTGGATTGTAGCTCTGTTTTTAGTCTTTTGAGGAACCTCTAAACTGTTCTCCATAGTGGTTATACTAATTTATATTCCCATCCACAGTGTACAAAAGTTCTCTTTTATCCCCCTCCTCATCAGCATTTGTTATTGCCTGTCATTTGAATAAAAGCCATTTTAACTGGTGTAAGATCATATCTCATTGTAGTTTTGATTTGCATTTCTGTGATGATCGTTCTCTGATGTTGAGCACATTTTTAGAACAAAAAACCTAACTTACAAACCACACAAAGGACCTGAATACACATTCCTTTTTTATAGCTGTCATCCATTTTATGTTGACAGGTATATAAAAATGCTTGCATCCTCATTAGTCATCAGGAAGATGCAAATCAAAACCACAAAAAAGTATCGCCTCATTTCTGTTAGGATGGCTATTATCAAGAAGACAAGAGCTAACAAGTATCAGCAAGGGAATGGAGAAAGCAGAACCCTTACATACTACTGGTGGAAATGTAAACTGGTCCATTAATGAGGAAAATGGTATGAAAGTTTCTAAAGAAATTAAAAATTAAACTACCATATCATCTAGCAATCCCTCTTTTGGGTATATACACAGAGGAAATGAAA
Source organism: Pan troglodytes (assembly GCF_028858775.2). Lineage (NCBI taxonomy): Eukaryota > Metazoa > Chordata > Mammalia > Primates > Hominidae > Pan > Pan troglodytes. Next base: position 69,048,412 of record NC_072406.2, read on the forward strand.
TCACTGTATTAAAGATTTCTGCACTCCCATGTTCACTGCAGCATTATTCACAATAACCATAATATGGAAACAACTGAAGTGTCTGTCACAAGATGACTAGATAAAGAAACTGTGGCCTATGCATATATAAGTACACAATAGGATATTATTCTGCCTTAGAAAGGGAGATCTTGCCATTCATGACAACATGGATGATGCTCACTTATTTCTCACTTGGGCCTTGATAATGTTGAAAACTAGAGTGCCCTCAATCTCCAATAATTTAACAAACCTTTAAAACCTTGAATGCTTGAGCCCTTTTTAGCCTTCCTGAATTTTGGTGGTGGCAATTTTCTGTCGGAACCCATGTCCACAAACTAATTAGCTATGCCCTCAGGCACATCATCTAAGTGGACTAACCCTCAGTTTTGTCAAATGTAGAAAGGTGGTGATAATAGTTCCAGGTTCTTAGGATAATTATGAGAATTGGTAATATATTTAAATGCTTAATAAAGCACATGCAATATGCAGGACACTTATTAAGCGATAGGTCTTATAGGGTCTGATGGTCTAGTCTCATGTCATCTGGATCTGAAACAGGAATTGTGCAAGGGTACAACAGCAAGAGTGACTTGGCAGTAAGGAAATAGGCAATGGATGGAAAATATGTGCATCACCTTTTTTGACCTAGGTTTGGAAAGTTTCATATCTATTTTCAATCTTTGCCATAGATGGAAATTTTATAATTTATAATTTTATAAGTTTTTTTTCACATTTGTTTTTTTGGTTTCCTTGATTTTTTTGAGGATTAATTCCCCAAGAAAGCTTAAGTAAGAATGGTTGGATACAAAATGTATGATTTTATAAACCTTACACTCTACACTGATATTTGCAAATTGTGGCCTGATTATCTTTGGATAAAGGCATATGTAGTTCATGTATTGTTTTTTAACTTCATAATTTTTGTAGACTCCATGTACTGCTTGGCATTAAAAATCACCTTCACATGAAACAGCTGGGACCATAAAGTGAGTGCCAGTAATAACCACTTTTTCCTTGACTCCCTCAATATAATATAACCTGAATAAAAGTAGTAACTAAATCCCATGTTTCCCCTTTTCCCAATCTCATTACTACCATGCTTTCTACAGGATTTTTTTTTAGTACAATGACTTTCAGTAGATTCTGACATCAATATTTGTAACAGTTTCACTCCTGGCTGGACTATAGATATATGTGATAGGGTGATATGGTTTGGATCTGTGTGTCAACCCCAATCTTTTTTGGATTATAATCCCCAATGTTAAAGGTGGGGCCTGGTGGAGGTGACTGGTTAGATCATAGGAGTGGATTTCTCATGAATGATTTAGTACCATCTCTTGGTGCTGTTCTTGTGATAGTGAGCTTTCATGAGATCTGGTTGTTTAAAAGTGTGTGGCACCTCCTTCCCTCTCTCTTGCTCGTGCTCTGGCTACATGACTTCTCCACTCCTCTTTTACCTTCTGCAATGATTGTAAGTTTCCTGAGGCCTTTCCAGAAACTGAGCAGATGCCAGCATCATGCTTCTTATACAGCCTCCAAAACTGTGAGACAATTAAACCTCTCTTCTCTATAAATTACTCCATCTCAAGCATTTATTTACAGCAATACGAGAGCCGGTGAATAGAAAGGGGCTATCAGCACCCTTTCTTGTTAATTTTTTTATGAACTAGGACTGCAGGTACTTTGTAATTCAACCTGGTTCCCTCCTTATTAGTGAATTCACATGTATTTGGAATGGGTGACAAAGTGGATTCATGGATTCATATTACTAGGAAGTAAACTAGATACAGACTTAAAATCTTCAGGGAAAAAAATGGCTATAAAATGCAAGAGAAACATATTCTTGGTCTATTGTACCTTAATTATGAGAATTAAGAAAAGTGACTTTATCTCTGGACCTATATATTTAATGTTTTAAAATTAAGTCAGAAGAGATTTCTTCAATGATTGATTGAATTCAGCCCCTTCAATGACAGCAACAGCTCATAATTACTGACCATTTCCTATGTGCCATGTGCCATCCTAAGTGTCTATTTTTCATTTTCTCATTTAGAGCTCATGAAGGAGGAACACATAAGTCACATAATTTGCCCAAAGTCACACAGTTAGTATGTGCTAAATCTTGAATCTGGAGCTAAAACTACTTAACTCTAAAGCAACTAATATGCTTATGGCACTAAACCAGGCTGTGGAGTTTGGAGTTTGAAATTCAGAGACGGGCCAAAAACTGTCTCTGATAACTCAAAATCCACAGTTGAGTGAAGTTCTTGTTGCCACTAAAGTTTGTCATTTAGACAACTTATCTCTCACAATCAAGATGTGTTACTTAAAAATCAAGAAAAATGAAGTAGTTTTAAAAATTGCAAGCTAAACAGCAAAATAAACTATCAATAGAGTAAACAGACAACCTACAGAATGGGAGAAAATATTTGCAAACTATGCATCTGTCAAAGGTCTAATATCCAGAATCTATAAGGAACTCAAACAAATCAACAAGCAACAAACTAACAACCCCATTAAGGAATGGGTAAAAAGCATAAACAGACACTTCTCAGAACAAAATATGCACATTGCCAACAAGCATATGAAAAATGCTCAATATCACTGATTGTTAGAGAAATGCAAATCAAAACAACAATGAGATATAATCTCACACCAATCAGAATGGCTGGTAGCATTCTTTTTTATCAAAAAGTCAAAAAATAACAGTTTCTGACAAGGTTACACAGTAAAAGGAATGCTTATACACTGCTTGTGGGAATGTAGTTCAGACACTGTGGAAAGCAGTTTGGAAATTTCTCAAAGAAGTTAAAATAGAAAACCATTCAACCCAGCTATCCTATTACTGGGTGTATACACAAAGGGATATACATCATTCTACCATAAAGACACATGCACGTGTGTGTTCATAGCAGCACTATTCACAACAGCAAAGGCATGGAATCAACTGAGATGCCCATCAACAGTGGACTGGATAAAGAAAATGTGGTACATCTACACCATGGGTACTATGCAATCATAAAAAAGAATGAAATTGTGTCTTTTGCTGCAACATGAATGGAGCCGAAGGCTTTGTGAAGGTTCCATTCACAAAGATGGGAACAGTGGACATGGGACTCTACTTAAGGGTGGAAGTTGGGAGAAGGCTGAGGATTGAAAAACTACCTATTGGATATTATGCTGATTACCTGGATGACAAAATTATCTGTACACCAAATCCCTGCAACACACAATTTACCTATGTAACAAATCTTTGCATGTACCCCTTGAAGCTAAAACAGAAGTTGGAAAGAAAAAAATGCAAGTTAAAAAGAAAAAAAAGGAGCTTTAGAGATTCTTTGTAAAAATCAAAATCTTTTTGAAACTTTATAGAAACTTTGTAGTAATGAGCTAATCCATTCAGCGTTTTCTCTCCCGTAATTACAGCATATAACCGTTACCTCCTCAAACATTTTTTCAAAATGTTTATTCAGAACAATGATCCAGACAAAAGTTGCTTATTTGAGGAAACATTCTGTCTCTAAGGTCTGTGTGATAGTGTATTCAATGAATACATCTAATGCCATTCAAACCATTCAAGTACTAACTGAGCTTACTTAGTACTATGAGCTCACAATTACCTTAGGGCCACAAAACTTAAATACTCTTAAACAAACCCTAATATATAATCGCGTAAATGTCTCCTACCAACTCTATTTAAGACTCAAAATAATTCAGACTCTTTCCCCATTACGTAGAGTTGTAGTTCTTTAGACTTCTGTACCATAGCCAATACTTCTGCTACAGAAACTTCAGTTATGAATGCAGAAGAAAAAAGTGTTAATGTAAGAACATTTCTAAAATAAAAATGTAAAAATGTTAAATATGATTTACAATTGCATCATATCTAATAACAAAACCACGACCACAACCACAACTACCATATCAACAAAAAGAACTAAAGATGTCGCTATGCAAGCACTGAAAATATACAGCAATGTAGGAATAATTAAATAATTAGGATGCAACAACATAATGGGATATTATGCAATCATTAAAAATAGTTTCAAAATTGTTTAAGGTAGCATCATACAATAGAACCATCAGCAATAATGAAATTTTCTATATATGCACTATTACAGTTGCCAATAGTCACATGCAGTTATTGAGCCTTAGATATGTGACTAGTGTGACAGATTAATTTTATATAATTTTAATTAATTTAAATTTGAATTTGAGTTTATATTCATTTTCAGTTTTTATACACAATCATGTAATATGCTTGTACTTACAAAGGAGAAAATTTTTTAAATGGAGAAAACATTGGCAGTGAGTAGGAAAATTAAAATAAACCTTTGTGCTCATAGTAAGACAGATTGGAGATATTACCTCACACATATATATCAAAAGAGTGTTTAGACTCAGTTCTTTTCAAGTAATGCACTTGTTTTTATTTAAAATATTGAGCAAGCAAATGGAAGGTAGCTCATTTTTCATTATTTTAGGAATAAACATTCTCATTTGAAAATATATTTAAAGAAAAATATTTAAATAATAATCTTTTAAGTTATTTAAAAAATTACGTGTATGGTTCCTCTGTATAAAATGATTATATTTATTCTCTTTTATTTCTTTTGTTTCAAATGATAACAAAATTGATTCTTCGATTAGTATTCATGTATATTTTATCTGACTCATTGGTTACAATATTATAATCTGTCAATCATAATGCCTGGTGATAATGATGATGCATAAAGTGTTGTTTCCAGAAAAATTTGGAAAATGTTACTGGACTTTCTAACACATCATGACAAGAAACCTACAAACGTTTGACAAGAAATCAAGCTTTATTTTTGAAAACCAAAATCCATTTCAGTTCTTATGATGAATTTATTTATTTTATCATTCTTTCTATTGTTTCTAATTCCCAATCCATGGTGAAAGTTTATTTCTTCTGAGAATAGTCATCTCGTAGCATTAACAATGAACCAATATAATGAAATATCATAAAACAAATATTCAATTACAAAACATAATGGGAGCCTCCCCTATATTAAAATGTCCCTAGTTATTGAGTAATATCAGATACTTGTTATGCTCAATAGTCTATGAATAATTTATAGCTTACTCCGTTATTTGACAACAACATTTTTATAAATAAGATTCCTCAGTGTTTTAAAGTTCTGATTATAGTTTGGTAAAGGCTTTCATTAATGCCCATATTTATGGACTTATGAACAAACTTTGATAACATATTGGGCTTTAAGGGGTTGCTGTGAGTTACTTTTGACATTGTTTATTGAAAGGCAACATTTTAAGCCCAAATCATTACTATGTTTTCCTGAAACACAGATCTATGAATCAGGATATTTCAGAAATGGAATATTAAACAATGCACACAGTTCTTTTCTCTTTTTGGAAAGAGCCAAGTACACAGAATTTCCCAGCCAAGTACATGCAGAACTTACCAGCATTTAATACACTCAGAATTTTCCAGAATTAAAAATATATAAATATATATGTATAACTCTGTACTTTAATCAACTTTGTGTGTATATAAAGTAAATAATAATCACTAGCCAAAAGCATCATGCTTTAAAAACTAAGGGAAAAAATTTCATTGCAAGTTATTGGAAGAAAAATAGTTTTGCTATTACCTAGCACATTTGTACATGCTGGTTATTTTGTGCATTTGGACTTCCTCAGGCCCAAGAAGCCAAATCCACCCACCCATCTTTAATATTCTCAGGACAAAGTAGGAAAAAAAATGCAACAAGCTGTTGAAATTCAAAATGGCAGTACTTTTTGGAATATGTCAGTAGTTTTAGGGAAAAAAAAGTACATTTCAAATCCTGAACATCATGGGCTAAATAAAGCTCTGTCTTAATGATTATGTAGAGAATACCTGACATGATCTTTTTGACCTTCCTCCTTCTTAAGCACAAACAACTGTAATTTAAAATTCTAGGCCGGACCCGGTGTCTCATGCCTGTAATCCCAGCACTTTGGGAGGCCAAGGCTGGCGGATTATCTGAGATCAGGAGTTCAAGACCAGCCTGGTTAACATGGTGAAACCCCGTTTCTACTAAAAATACAAAAAATTAGCCAGGAATAGTGGCATGCGCCTGTAATCATAGCTGCTCGGGAGGCTGAGGCGGGAGAATCGCTTGAACCCGGGAAGCGGAGGAGCTGAGATCACACCATTGAACTCCAGCTTGGGAAACAAGAGTGGAACTCCGTCTCAAAAAAAAAAAAATCTATAAGCTAAGGGAAAATTAAAAATTAAAAAGAGTATAAAAGAAAACAAAGCAATAAATTAGGACCCTGAGGTGTCTCTCTGAAGAAAATCTTCAGCCTGTCCACTCGTTAGATTGTATTCCTGTCTCGGTGAGGAGATACAAAACAATTTCCAGGTAGGTTAGAGAATCTGACATATGAGAAGCAGACATCTGTCTGCTTCTCAAGTAGCTACATGGACATTCAATGGGAAGATGTATAGAAGTGAGTTGTATGGGCCGGGCATGGTGGCTCACACCTGTAATCCCAGCACTTTGGGAGGCAGAGGCAGGAGGATCACGAGGTCAGGAGTTCGAGACCAGCCCGACCAACATGGTGAAACCCCGTCTCTACTAAAAATACAAAAACTAGCCTGGCATGGTGGTGTGTGCCTGTAATCCCAGCTACTCAGGAGGCTGAGGCAGGAAGATCGCTTGAACCTGGAAGGCGGAGGTTGCAGTGAGCCAAAATCAGCCACTGCACTCCAGCCTAGGTAACAGAGCAAGACTCTGACTCAAAAAAAAAAAAAAAAAAAATGGGTTTTATGTAAGATGAGGTTGAGGCAGCCAACAAAGCTTCTCCTGTTTCTAGAATGACATGAGGGAGCAGGTGGATTTTCCTATGACCCCAACATATTTGCATTTGTTAGAAGAGACAAAATCCAGCTGACATGAACATATTGTATTAGTAAAATAGAAATGTAACAAGAGGGAGCTATGGAAATGAAGATGCAGGTATTTCAGAGGATATCAGTATGAAGGCTAGCAATGGCAACATCCAGACTGAAGGATGTACACACCTTTGCAGATCATGGCACTGAGAGGCACCAACAAATGATCAGACAATGCAGCTAAATTTATGAAAATATAGAGGTCAACCAAGGAACAATGATGAAGAGGAAAAAAATCCCTTAGGAACTGCATTTAAACTTAACCTAAAATGTTTTACCTGGAATTAACCTAGGTTAGATCAGGCAGAATAGGCCTAAAGTATTAAGTTCAAGATATAAAAATTAGAAGTGACTTCCTTTTGCATGCTTGAATTTGTAAATGAGTCCCTTGTCAACTGGTGTTCTTACTAGAAGGGACCTTAGAAATCATCAATGGAACCTTGATATCTAACCAACATCAAGAGGCAGGGAGACATTAAGTGACTCAGAAATGTAAGTACCCAAGTAACGAGTAGCAAATCCAGAACCACAATCCTTTTTCCTGCTTTCCAGTTCCTTCTGCTATATCTCTATACCTGCTTTAATAATTTATCATTATTAAAGCATCATTTATGAATTTTCTGTATGCTTGACAGGTGAGAACTAACAATGTGTCATTCTTGCCTTCAAGAGATAATCAAAAATTGCTATGTGTTAGGAGTGACTTTTGCCTTTGGGTTTACTGGAAGCAAATGAAGGCCATTTTTATTACTAACACAACTCAAAGGAAATCATTCCTTTAGAAACCACCTTTGAAGATTTTATTGCCTGTATATTATGTATTGAAATTAGGTGGGAAAATCACTGCCTTCAACTCAAATTTATGTGGGGTTAATTTGACTTTTAAGTCTTATGTAGTATGACATTTTTATAAAAGAAATATACTACAATTAGAAAGATATTGCACAATACATATATTTTTCTTTATTTTCAGTATAAATGCTTTAGAAAGCGTCTGCTTCAAAGCTCAACTTTCAAACCAATCGCTTCAGGCAAGAGGGAATAAAAGCCATTTTTTTCTTATGACTTGTGTTACAATTTTGTCTTCTTTGTTATAAGAAGCAAAGACATGGAAATGTGCAAAATATCTTTTGAGCTCTGCTTTTTGTTTTTTCTTTGAACTTTATGTCATTCTAATTTTGATAGTTTCTGAAGTCTTCCCTTTACAAAACTCTATATATTGATAGGATCAGAGGCTAAATTAAAGCTATTCTTTTCTAAAAGTTTTACAGTATATAAAGAAAGAATTTTGTAAACAAAAATTATGATGTGACAGTGTTAGTTTATGATAGAAATGTTTTAAATATCAAAACCCTAATAGACTAAAAGTGCAAAGATGCAGAAATATGTACGTTATTTTTTTAAAAAGCTGATATGAATCAATAGAGTCCACGAATTCCAAATATCAGCTCTCTACTATGGAATGCTGAAGCCAGGCTGGCAACTGATACAGCAAAATACAAATTCAAATTTTAGCATAAGTAGAGTGAAACGATTTCAGGGCTTCCAGTAGTGTTTATAGATATATTTTTGTAGTTGCTAAATAAAATTTAATGTGAAATTGAAGCATGTATATAAATTATTTAAATTAATTATTGATAGCTTTGAAATGGTTTTATGAACAAGTTTGGTGCAAATGCAGCTGTATGGAAAAAAAAGCCATGGGGGTTACATTTGTCTGTGTTTCTATGGCAGCTATCTGAAAATGTAAATAATGCAGGCTTTAATTCACATTAAAAGCATGTACTAATGATTGTTTCCCAATATTAAAATGGACACCTGTAGTTCTATAACAATAGAATAATTTAAGGGTTAGTTTTGTAAATTGTTTTTAAAATAATGATGCTTTAAAATATAATGTTTTTAAAATAAATTAAAGAAAAAAAAATAGGACAAAACAGAATAAAAGTGCCGTAGAGAAAACTCCATGACAAGATGACTACCGGTGAATACTGTTAGTCACTTAAGGAAGAAATAATACATTATAAAACAGAAAATAGAAAGAAAGGGGACACAGCTAAACTTATTTTATGAGAACATTATCTTGATATTATAAACTGCACAAGCATATTACCAAAAAGGAAAATGATTAGCCAGTACTTCTTCTGAACACTGATGCAAATAAACATATGTTAAGCATAAGCAAATCACAACACAGTATACATGAAGAAAAATGTGAGTACAACCTTATTCTGGATTTTATTCCAGGAGTGTACAGTTGGTCTAACATTTAAAAATTATTCAACATAATTTACCACATTATTTGAATAAAAAATGCTAGATAAATTTAATAAATTATCTAGATGTATTTAATAAAATTAATTTTAGATAAATTTAATAAAATTCATCGTCTTTCATGAGAAAGTCTCAACAAACTAGTAACTGAAGTGAATATTGTGTTTTACTTATTGTATATTCATAATAAAGAGTAGAGCTAAATTAATTCTTAATGGTGAAATAGTAAATACTTCCCCTTAAGTTACAGGACAAAAATATCCAATATTGTCACTCTTAAACATGGTCATAGAAATGCTAAAGCAGCATGACAAGATAAAGAAATAAAGATTATAAATATTGGAGTGAAATGGTGAAATCTGCCATTATTTGCAGATAACATCATTACAAACATAAACTGCATCAAATAATTTATAAACAATCTATTAGAATGTCAACTTCACAGTATTGCAGGATACAAAGTCAACTTTAAAAAGTATATTTCATTCTGTTAGCCTCAATAAATCTTAAAATAAAATGTAAGAATTTTTTTTTAAATCACAGAATGCATAAGAATAAATCTATCAAAAATTTAATAGTGTATATCAATCGCCAACATCCTGTTTCTTTGCCTGGATTACAGCAATAAATTTCTGAATGGTCTCTATTCTTCTATCCTCTCTTGCAGATTTTCATGAAAAGAGAGGGCTGTGTGGCTCTTTTAAAAGTTGTATTAGCTTTGTATACCTGTTGTGACTAACTACTGCAAAATTGATGGGTTTAAACCACCTGCATTTATTCTCTCACTGTTCTGGCGATAAGAAGTCCCACATCAGTTTCAGTGACCCTCTGGAGGTTCTATCAAGGGGACAATATTTCTTTGCTTTTTCCAGCTTCTAGAGCTGCATTCCTTGACTTGTAGTCTTTTCCTTCATTTTCAAAGTCAACCTCATAGCATCTGTTAGTGGTCATGTTGCTTTCTTTTTCTTCATCAAGCCTACCCCCGCCTCTCTTGCCATGACATTACTGTTCTCTCTGCCTGGAAGAATATTCTTATTTATTTCTCTCACTTTATTTTCAGATCTCTGCTCAAATGTCACATCAATAAATACGGCAACCTGTCAAACTGATCTACAATGACAGCATTTACCCCTTTCTATCACCTTATTCTGCTTTATTTTCCTTCATAGAAATGATCAGTATGTTATGTTAAACTAGACACAACCTTCATCTGAAATTGTTATGGGCTGTAGATTTTAAACCTGGGATATTCAATAAGGTTTGTGACAGCAAGCTCTAATCACACATATTGACATTTCAGTAATGACATGTATGCATGGGCACACTAAGAATGATACATATGTAAAGTGGTTTGTACCAGTCTAGATTCAGTTTTACCAGATAAGTTAGAAAAAAACCTTTCAGTTTTGTAAGATTTTTGATTTTAGAAATGTAGAAAATAAATTTTAGAATTATATCGTGTGCCTATTTATTTGCTCATTCTCTGTCTACCCTCACTAAAATGTAAACCACATGAGGGAAGGAGCCTTTCTGTTTTGCTTGCTGTTACATTGTCAGAGCCCATTATGTTGGCAGAAGCTAGCATAATATGTATTCAAATGTGTTGCATTAATTAATCAATGCATTGATGGTTGAAAAGGGAATTTCCCAAAATGAAAGACCTTATCCCCAAATTGTGTAATTATAAAAATAAAACAAATAAAAAACCTGAGAACTATTTGAGATCTTTACATGTGGTGAATTGTAAATAGCTAGGGTTTTTACCCATGCTCAGCAGCATAGATATCTTGAATAATCACAAATACCTATATATGCATTTTATGGTTAGGCTTTGTGTCCCCACCCAAATCTCATCTTGAATTGTAATCCCCATAATCTTCCTAATCCCCATGTCAAGAGACAGACCAGGTGGAAGTAATTGAATCCTGGGGGCAGTTTCCTCCATGCCATTCTCGTGAGAGTGAGTGAGTTCTCAAGAGATCTGATGGTGTTTGTTTTATTTCGTTTTGTTTTTAGTTTTGTAGTTTTAGGTTTTATTTCCAGTTATAAATCCAATTATAAATTTTGCTGAAGTTAAACTTAATTTGTTTTTATATGAGAGCTCTTCCTGCTTCGCTCGGCACTTCTCCATCGTTCTGCCTTGTGAAGAAGGTATCTTGCTTCCCCTTAAACTTCTGCCATGAGTGTAAATTTCCTGAGGCCTCCCCAGTCATGCTCAACTGTGAGTCAATTAAACCTCTTTCCTTTATAAATTACCCAGTCTTGGGCAGTTCTTTATAGCAGTATGAAATGGACTAAAGAAAAGACTAAGAAAAACTGCAAATATTGAATGAGCATGAAGCCTGTAGAAATACAATTAACTTACATTGCTTCACATAACAAGGAAATAAAATAATATTTTGTGAATATGACTTCTGTAAGACATATATATTTAAAATGAACTACCTCTTTTTAGAGAATGACAATTATTGAAAAGACTATGACCTGTTTATGTGAAAAAATAGCAACTTAACAAGATAAGACTACGACTTATTTTTGTAAAAAATATAACAAACACAGATAAACCTGATTACACATTTACCTTCATAACTCATTTGACAGTAAAAAATAGAAAATGTATAATATAATTATGGTGCATTTAAAATATGATTATAGCCCATTTAAAGATATTGCTTAAAAGAGAAAGTCTCTTTTCCTGATACTGTAATCCTTGTGTTCAGTGTAGTCTTATTAAAATTGTATAGTTCTTTTAGGACTTTTTCCTAAATCACTCTGGAAAACAAAGCTATGTTGAAGTCATTTTGTTAAATTATGGTAAAATTTACATACAATAACGTTCACCATTTTTAGGTGTACAGTTTGGTAAATTTTCAAAAAATGTATATAGTCATAAATCAAGATTTGACTGGGCGCAGTGGCTCATGTCTGTAATCCTAGTAGTTTGGGAGATGGAGTTAGGAGGATCACTTGAGGCCAGAAGTTTGAGAACAGCCTGGGCAACATAGTGAGACTGTGTTCATATAGAAAAAGAAATTAACTAATTAATCAAGATTTATATTTCACCATACCTAGCAGTTTCCGTATGTTCCCCTGTAGTTAGTCTCTTCTTCTCCACAGACCCTTCCTTACATCGTCAGGTCCTAGTAAATGCTCATGTGTTTTTATATCTGTGATTTTGCTTTTTCAGAAATGCAAAGTACAGTAAGTTATTTCTGGCTTCTTTCATTTACCATAATGCTTTTGAGATGCATCCATGTTGTTGCATTTATCAGTAGTCATCTTCTTCTTGCTACACATTGTCCCACTGTATGAATGCACCACAAGTGGGGGGCATTTAAGTTTTTGCCATTTTAATCATCACAAATGAAGGTTGTGTCAATATTCATGAAAGATCTTTGTGCTGATATATATTTTCATTTATTTTTGATAAATGCTTAAGAATGACAGTGCTAGTCATAAGGTAAGTGTGTACAAAATTTTATTATTAAAAAACTGCCAGGTTATTTCTAAAGTAGCTGTATAATTTCACATTCCCACCATAAAAATGTTAACATTTCAAATTTATTCATATGATTCCAATGCATGGTATTTTCTTTTAAATTTTATCAATTCTTGAATACTCCTGAGCAGTAACAGGAACTGTTGTTACAATGCCAGAAAGTGGGCAGGTAAATCTCAAGCACATTCTATACATTGAGTCAAAGAAGCCATTACAAAAACAATTGCATACTGTTTGATAGAACATATATTTATTTATCCCTGAAGATACAAACTGTAATGATAGAAAAACAGATTGTTAAAATTCATGAAACTGTACATGAAAAGAATAAAAAGAACCATAATTATATATTTTAGAAAGAAATTTAAAAATGAAAACTTTAAATTTTTTAAATTTTAGTAAGAATGTAGAAATTTTATCATGGATTTAATTTGCATTTCCCTGATGTTTAATAACGTTGAACATATTTTCATATTCTTATTTGCCATTGCTACATGTTTTTTAAGTGACTATTCAAATCTGTTGTCCAGTTTCTTCGTTGGGTATCTATTTTTTTTAATTAAGTGTTCTGTATATTTTCTAGATAGCAGTCTTTTATTAGATATCTGTTACACGAATATTTCTCTCAGTCTATGACTTGTGTTTACATTCACTTAACAATATCTTACAAACAGCACTATTTCCTAATTTTGACATAACTCAGATGGTCATTTTTTCCCATTTGTAGTCCATACTACTTTGTCCTATTTAAAAAAATCTTTAACCAAAGACACCAAATACTGTCTTCTAATTATCCTTCTGCAAGTGTTATTATTTTTAGTTTCTATGCTTAGATCTATGACTTTGTGTATGGTGTTAGATTTTATTTTTATAGAGTATTTAGTTTTTCCATTATCTTTGCTAACAACACTATTTTGCCCATTTAATTATCTTGACACCAGTTGTGGAAAATCAGCTGAACACACAAACACATTTTTCTCATAACTATTCTAATCCATTGATTTAATGTACATCTTAGGCCAATTGCATGCTCTTTTGATTATTGCTCTTTATAGTAAGTCTTAAAATCAGCTATTTTAAGTTCACCAACTGTATATTTTTTATTTGAAAATGGTTTGATTAGTCTAGGTCCTTAGCTTCTCAACATGTATTAAACTCTTAGGGTGTCAAGTATCTTTGACTCTATAAAGCAACTGGGAAGAATGATCATATTAACAATATTAAGTCTTCCAGTCCATGAAAATGTCACATATCTAAACTGATTTAGATTTTTAAAATTTCTGTCAATAATATTTTAGATTTTAAAAATCTTTATGTATTTTCATGTTCCTAATGCTAAAGTAAATGGTATTGTTGCAGCTTTCTTGAGGTATGTATTCACAATAAATTTCACCTATTTTAAGTATAAAGCCTGATGATATTTGGTAAATATTTGCAGATGTGCAACCATCAACATAACCAAATTTTAGAATATTTTCATACTCCAATAGTATTCCTGTATGTCTCTTTGCAGTTAATTTCTGCCCCTACTCCTGGTCTTAGGCAACAACTTATCTATTTTCTATTGATCTAATTTTCCATTTGTTGTGTAAATAGGATCTTTAATTATTTTGTGCCTCATTTCTTTCACTTAGCATGCTGTTTTGAGATTAATTCATGTTGTTTCATGTAGCATTAGTTTCTTTCATTTTATTACTGAGTAGTATTCCATTATGTAGACAAACCATCTTTCCTATACAACTCTTGGTGAACAGATATATTCTTTGCAGTATTGCCTATTATAAATTTTGCTGCTGTGAATATTTGTGTACAAATCTAGGTAGGCATATGATTTCACTTATCCTGGTAGTAGAATACATTAGTCATGTATGCCAGATGCAGTGACTTACACCTGTAATTCAGGCTGAGGCAGGAGTTGAGCCCAGGAGTTTGAGACCAGCTGGGGCAACATAGCAAGAGCCTGTCTTTAAAAAATTTTTAAAAAGATAAAATAGTCAGGTATGGTGGCATGTGCCTGTATTTCCAGCTTCTAGGGAAGCTGAGGGAGGAGGATTACTTAAGCAAGGGAGTTTGAGACTACAGTGAGCAATGATCATTCCACTGCATTCCAGCCTGCACAACAGAGCTAGATCAGTCTCTAAAATAAATGAATAAATGAATACGTAAATAAGTTATGTAGGAAGAAAATGTCGACTTTAATAAATACTTCCAAACACTTCTTTCTTTTTCAAAAATGGCTGTACCATTTTTCTTGTCTTTTTGAGAATAAAAAGAACGCCATTTCTTATTGTTCAGTCTCTTTCCATACCCTTGCCTACACTTCATATTTGCAGCATCTTCTATTTTTTGCTATTCTTGTGCATGTATATTTGTATCTCATTTTGTTTTTAATTTGCTTTTACCTGATATCCAATGATGTTGAGCATTTATTGTGAGGTTGCTTTTCAAATATTCCCTCACTTTTTGATATTAATTTGTACTATTGAGTTCATCCTTTTATGTTGAGAAACCCATATCATGCTTCTATATGAATCTTTTAAAAATATCTTATTTTAATCTGTCATGTCTTTTGATTTTCTTAATAATGTATTACAAAAAGTAGAAAATTATGTTTTATTGATTCTGATTTATCAAATATTTTCTTTTATAATAATGCTCCTTGTAGCCTAAAAATTCCCTGTCTCCTCCAAAGCCTTGAATGTTTCTTTCTATATATATTTTTTTCTAAAACTTTTATAGTTTTAGGTTTTACTTCAAGTCTCACAAACCAATTCACGATCATTTTGTGTAGGTTTGGAAGAAATTTTTCAAGTTTCTTTCCATATGAAAAGTTAGTTTCTCCAGTACCATATGTTCTTCCCTCAGACCTTGTCAAGTCCTTGAATATTCATAGCTCAAAGTGGACAGTCTCAGTTTTCTACTGTAAACATTTCTTGTCAATACCTACCCAGTGAAGGCCCATGGTAGATTGATGGCAAAAAGCGTGAACTTCTTATATACCTGGTTTGCACAGAATTATAAATGCAAGTCCATTCTTGGCCCTTAACAATTTGTTATATTTCAGTCATTTTTTTCTTATCCACTTTTATAGCTTCCAACTCTTTCTCCTGTGATCTGTCATATACAAAATGGACTATGTGTCCTACTCATGTGTTCCTTCTTTCCTTCAAGTGTGTTGTATCCATTTGTAGTTCAGTCCACCCACATGCCTTGATCCCTCAGCTTTCAGATGAAGAGAAAAGATTATAATTTTATTTTCTGTTTTTTTCTTGTTTTAAATGTGACTGTGAACATTTTTTTTGCTACCTTCTATATCCTAAAAGGAATCAGTACCCGCACAAGTAAATTTTGCAAAGGAATATTAAATAAGTATGCTTTATGAAACTACAGTCAATCTGCTAATCTTCTTTGAACCTTATACTATGCCTATGAGTGTTCTACAGGCTTTTTCAAGTTATAAAATGTAAACTTTATCTGGATCCTGCAACTCAAATATTGTTTTAGGAGAAAGATAATGCAGTACAGGTATTTGAAGACTGAAAAGCATGGGGCATACTCTCATGTTAATAAGAATTTAGAGTGAAAACATCTTAATGTGGACGAGTAAGAGGAAATTATTTCCTATAGAAGCTGCGAATTGATCAGGATCCTGAATATTGTGTACCAGTTGGATGAGTAGAAGCTAAAGGGCAACAAATTTCCCAGTAAAGGCAGCAGCATGAACAAACATCACAGTTGTACTGGGCAAGTGAGAGTACAGTAGCCTACCCTAAAAGCAACCCTTAATTTTACTTTGAGAGATGATCAAATATGAAAGTGAACTTATGTTAAACACTTACAAATTGTCATTATTTTTATCTTCAAATCTTTCAATTTCTTAGTACTATGTTTATTGTAAACTAAGTATTTACATGACATAATCTCTTTATGAAATATACTGATGTTGACCTTATTAAAAACCATGGGTAAGAGATCATGTTATTTGAATCCTCAGTTTACAAATGACCTACATCCTCTCCCCATTGGATTCTCCCCAAATACACATAGTCAGCAATATGTTATTTTTGATGATTTTAATTAAATAACATGAAGTAATTTATCTGGAGCTTATCCAATAAGGATATGGAATGTTCACAAGTCATTGTACCCAGATTTAAAGACAAAAGAGAGCTTTGTGTTTATGTTCATAAAATTCATATATAAACATATGACTATATATGTAATTCTATAAATATATATATATATATATAAATATATATATATATATATACACACACACACACATACATATATTTCCAGAAGCGGTACTGTGACACCAAACTCTTGAATAAGTATTTTCAAAATAAATGGTAAATTCACAGGCCTTATAATTTTCTGATGAATGCAGATGAGCATTTTTATCATCACCAATTCATGGTTATGAAAAATTCCTTGGAGCAGTTAAGTAACATGTTTGGCTTATTCCAGATGCTGGATTCTCCTCATCAGGCATACTCAGCCACATCACCTTCTTCAAGCAGTCAGTATTGTGGGAGATGGTAAAGAACATTTAAGTGTACATTTCTCCCTAGAATTGTGCTTAAATGGACCAGAGTGTTTTCCAGAATTATGGAAAATTTCAGAATGTGCTTTTTCTATGTATTCCAATTTACCAACCACAAACCTAATATGGTTCTAGGCTAAAGGATTATCTCAGTGAAGTAAGTGTAAATCTTGCCTAGTTGAGCAAAAAATCCTACTTCAGAGCCTCTCAGAGTCCATCAGGCATCAGGCTGGGACAAAAGAGTTAATGCTTCAGAATGAAACCAACGCACCTCTCTAGTCTTGAGCACTGCATCCAATGTATTTGGGTGAATTTCATTGTTTTCAACTTTTTCTGCTATGATAAAAAGATCATTAAAGACTTAAGCATCCTCAGAGTAGCTCAAAAACTTAATTCTAGTAAAATAGCAAGTGTCATCATTAACAATAAAAGGCAGTACTGGGATCTATTATTGCAGTCAGGCTTTTGAAGTTTTGTTATCATTCTTAATCCTGAATAGTTCATCAGAGAGACACAAGGAGTAGCTGTTTCATTCAAATTACCACCATCTGGGGCTCAATTATTCTGCAAAAATATGAGATCTATGCTCTTTATTTGTGATAAGTAGATACACATGGGATTTTCAAAAACAGAGCTTTTAGATTAGAGGACATCACATTTTTAACATGGATAATGAGATAGCATATAAAATAAGGTGATTCAGTATGATATTGGCTGTGGGTTTGTCATAGATAGCTCTTATTATTTTGAGATACGTCCCATCAATACCTAATTTTTTGAGGGTTTTTAGCATGAAGAGTTGTTGAATTTTGTCAAAGGCCTTTTCTGCATCTATTAAGATAATCACGTGGTTTTTGTCTTTGGTTCTGTTTATATGCTGGATTACATTTATTGATTTGCGTGTATTGAACCAGCTTTGCATCCCAGGGATGAAGCCCACTTGATCATGGTGGATAAGCTTTTTGATGTGCTGCTGGATTCGGTTTGCCAGTATTTTATTGAGGATTTTTACATCAATGTTCATCAAGGATATTGGTCTAAAATTCTCTTTTTTGGTTGTGTCTCTGCCAGCCTTTGGTATCAGGATGATGCTGGCCTCATAAAATGAGTTAGGGAGGATTCCCTCTTTTTCTATTGATTGGAATAGTTTCAGAAGGAATGGTACCAGTTCCTCCTTGTACCTCTGGTAGAATTCAGCTGTGAATCCATCTGGTCCTGGACTCTTTTTGGTTGGTAAGCTATTGATTATTGCCACAATTTCAGATCCTGTTATTGGTCTATTCAGAGAGTCAACTTCTTCCTGGTTTAGTCTTGGGAGAGTGTATGTGTCAAGGAATTTATCCATTTCTTTTAGATTTTCTAGTTTATTTGCATAGAGGTGTTTGTAGTATTCTCTGATGGTAGTTTGTATTTCTGTGGGATCGGTGGTGATATCCCCTTTATCATTTGTTATTGCATCTATTTGATTCTTCTCTCTTTTTTTCTTTATTAGTCTTGCTAGCAGTCTATCAATTTTGTTGATCCTTTCAAAAAACCAGCTCCTGGATTCATTAATTTTTGAAGGGTTTTTTGTGTCTCTATTTCCTTCAGTTCTGCTCTGATCTTAGTTATTTCTTGCCTTCTGCTAGCTTTTGAATGTGTTTGCTCTTGCTTTTCTAGTTCTTTTAATTGTGATGTTAGGGTGTCAATTTTGGATCTTTCCTGCTTTCTCTTATGGGCATTTAGTGCTATAAATTTCCCTCTACACACGGCTATGAATGTGTCCCAGAGATTCAGGTATGTTGTGTCTTTGTTCTCGTTGGTTTCAAAGAACATCTTGATTTCTGCCTTCATTTCGTTATGTACCCAGTAGTCATTCAGGAGCAGGTTGTTCAGTTTCCATGTAGTTGAGCAGTTTTGAGTGAGTTTCTTAATCCTGAGTTCTAGTTTGATTGCACTGTGGTCTGATAAATAGTTTGTTATAATTTCTGTTCTTTTACATTTGCTGAGGAGAGCTTTACTTCCAAGTATGTGGTCAATTTTGGAATAGGTTTGGTGTGGTGCTGAAAAAAATGTATATCATATTGAATGGGCAAAAACAGGAAGCATTCCCTTTGAAAACTGGCATAAGACAGGATGCCCTCTCTCACCACTCCTATGCAACGTAGTGTTGGAAGTTCTGGCCAGGGCAATTAGGGAGGAGAAGGAAATAAAGGGTATTCAATTAGGAAAAGAGGAAGTCAAATTGTCCCTGTTTGCAGATGACATGATTGTATATCTAGAAAACCCCATTGTCTCAGCCCAAAATCTCCGTAAGCTGATAAGCAACTTCAGCAAAGTCTCAGGATACAAAATCAATGTACAAAAATCACAAGCATTCTTATACACCAATAACAGACAAACAGAGAGCCAAATCATGAGTGAACTCCCATTCACAATTGCTTCAAAGAGAATAAAATACCTAGGAATCCAACTTACAAGGTATGTGAAGGACCTCTTCAAGGAGAACTACAAACCACTGCTCAATGAAATAAAAGAGGATACAAAGAAATGGAAGAACATTCCATGCTCATGGGTAGGAAGAATCAATATCGTGAAAATGGCATACTGCCGAAGGTAATTTATGGATTCAATGCCATCCCCATCAAGCTACCAATGACTTTCTTCACAGAATTGGAAAAAAACTACTTTAAAGTTCATATGGAACCAAAAAAGAGCCCGCATCGCCAAGTCAATCCTAAGCCAAAAGAACAAAGCTGGAGGCATCACGCTACCCGACTTCAAACTATACTACAAGGCTACAGTAACCAAAACAGCATGGTACTCGTATCAAAACAGAGATATAGATCAATGGAACAGAACAGAGCCCTCAGAAATAACGCTGCATATCTACAACTATCTGATTTTTGATAAACCTGAGAAAAACAAGCAATGGGGAAAGGATTCCCTATTTAATAAATGGTGCTGGGAAAACCGGCTAGCCATATATAGAAAGCTGAAACTGGATCCCTTCCTTACACCTTATACAAAAATCAATTCAAGATGGATTAAAGACTTAAACATTAGACCTAAAACCATAAAAACCCTGGAAGAAAACCTAGGCATTACCATTCAGGACATAGGCATGGGCAAGGACTTCATGTCTAAAACACCAAAACAATGGCAACAAAAGCCAAAATTGACAAATGGGATCTAATTAAACTAAAGAGCTTCTGCACAGCAAAAGAAACTACCATCAGAGTGAACAGGCAACCTACAAAATGGGAGAAAATTTTTGCAACCTACTCATCTGACAAAGGGCTAATATCCAGAATCTACAATGAACTCAAACAAATTTACAAGAAAAAAACAAACAACCCCATCAAAAAGTGGGCGAAGGACATGAACAGACACTTCTCAAAAGAAGACATTTATGCAGCCAAAAAACACATGAAAAAATGCTCCATCACTGGCCATCAGAGAAATGCAAATCGAAACCACAATGAGATACCATCTCACACCAGTTAGAATGGCAATCATTAAAAAGTCAGGAAACAACAGGTGCTGGAGAGGATGTGGAGAAATAGGAACACTTTTACACTGTTGGTGGGACTGTAAACTAGTTCAACCATTGTGGAAGTCAGTGTGGCGATTCCTCAGGGATCTAGAACTAGAAATACCATTTGACCCAGCCATTCCATTACTGGGTATATACCCAAAGGACTATAAATCATGCTGCTATAAAGACACATGCACACGTATATTTATTGTGGCACTATTTACAATAGCAAAGACTTGGAACCAATCCAAATGTCCAACAATGATAGACTGGATTAAGAAAATGTGGCACATATACACCATGGAATGCTATGCAGCCATAAAAAATGATGAGTTCATGTCCTTTGTAGGGACATGGATGAAATTGGAAATCATCATTCTCAGTAAACTATCAGAAGGACAAAAAACCAAACACTGCATGTTCTCACTCATAGGTGGGAATTGAACAATGAGAACACATGGACACAGGAAGGGGAACATCACACTCTGGGGACTGTTGTGGGTTGGGGGAAGTGGGGAGGGATAGCATTAGGAGATATACCTAATGCTAAATGACGAGTTAATGGGTGCAGCACACCAGCATGGCACCTGTGTACATATATAACTAACCTGCACATTGTGCACATGTACCCTAAAACTTAAAGTGTAATAATTATAAAATAAAATAATTAAAATAAAATAAAATAAAATAAGGTGACTCAGCTAGTTTCTCCAGAATAACTGACAACTGGTTACCAGTGAATTGGGGGCAATATGATGATGTACACTATATTTTCTCACCTTCCTCAGAATTTCTTGGCAATTATGAATTCTGGATCTGGACACATGATTGCATTTCAAACATTGTTGAAATATCTTTCAAAAGTTGATCTCAGAGAGGCAGTAAATTATTTTGAATAATATAAGATTATTTAATCAGACATACCTAACTGTAAAGAATTGTCCACAAGGATATTTCTTATCTTCTCTGATTCTGAGTTTCCCACATTGAGTACGTATGATAAATTCAATTTTGCAATATGTGTGCCAAGATTAGAATTAATACAAGTATCATATCTGACACATATCAGTGACTCCACAAATGTAGCTTTTTGCTACTATAAGTACTAGCAGAAATTATCCTATGATTGTACTTCTAGCATAAAAGATTGGAAAGTATTGTGAATATGGAGCCTTGACACCTGAGTTCTGTGAGGATTTTTGTGACTCTCTCAATCTGAAGTTGTTCATTTGTTAAATAAATAGGTACAGGTAATATCCCCACAACTGTACTAATTACCCCAAAACGATCATTCTGTGATTAAATATGTAGGTTGTCCATCTAAAAAATCAAAATGACAAGAATTCTAGGCCACTGGAATCTATGTTAAAGTATGAAAACACATATGAAACATGAGAAACAACAGAATCAGTAGGGACAGGGAGAATAAAACAGTAGATAAATGAAGGAAAATAGAGATAAATGTATAATTTGTGAATATGGTACAAGAGCAATTATTAAATTAAAGTTAAAATGAGACAAAGAACTTAGATAATCCGCATAACTTTTAAATTAAAAAAATTACAACAAGGAGTTTAACATTAGTTAGTATACTTTGGTAAGAATTAGTTATTTTCCTCTGAAGATCTAGAGAATAGCATGAATAATTACACAGGGATGTGGAAGACAGGAGGTAGTGAAAGGCCCAATACTTAAGAAGAATTAGACTTTATCAAGCATGTTGGACAATTAGAAGTAATATAAAAAGCCTAAAATTTTGGAGTGTTGCATAGAAGCTTCTGAAAACCAGAAAAGAACTTAGAACGTCAATGTGTCCTGTTCTGTGTTCAGGATCTCATGCACTACTTTGTGCTTGGAATATGCCATATGGGGAATGAGGAAAATAGCAGAAATAAACAAAAGTGGAAGCAAGACAATGGAAATTATTTTTTATTAATATCATAAAAATTTAAAGTAAAAATATTAAATTATAATTTACACATAGGTAATTAGATACTTAAAGCTAGCATTATATAACTTTAATTTTCCAAAGTTAGTTTTAGGAATTCTATGGTTTATTTGTAGGTTTTAAAAATAGTTTTCCCCAAAGTATGAATGCCTGTTATGATTTTCTTCTTTGCATCACCACAATTTTCATCATTATAAGCACTCTAGAAGTGTAACTTTTCCACATCGTTCATCTTGATGAGGCATTGTATTTTTAGAGCTGGCTGAATATTTTTACCTGTGCAATGGAGTTTCTCTATAAATAGCAGAAAGGTATTTAGAAAAAAATGTTATTTTGAAATTCATGTAAAGAAGTAGTTCTCTCTCATTAAAGTGTGAGTTTATTCTCCTGCTAAGGAAATATCACTGCAAAAATTCTTCTAGAATGAAAGAGGCTGGTGCTAGAGGCAGACAAAAGCAAACAATTTCATGAACAATATATCAAAAAGCATATTTCTAATGAAGGTTAAATGTTAGCATTATGCAATAAATGTAATGCCCCATTTAAGATTTGCTCTTTCGAGTTGTGTCCGTTTTTGGTATCTGATACTAAATTTTTCTGACCAAATGCATACTTTATTTGTAAATCAGTTCTCAGTTATCATCCATATAAAAATCTTTCTATAACTTTTTGTCTTCATTCACTGCTCAAGATATTGTTACTATTGAAAGCTCAATTTCACTCTGAGGCAGAAGAGCAATTCATCATCTACATTCCATCTTTGGCTCTTCTATGCTCTGCCCTCTCTTTTGGATCTCAATCTCAAGAATGTTTTAAACTGTGGCTTCCTATAGTGTTGTACCAATGTCCTAGCATGACTGCCCATGTGGACTACATTCTTTACTACTGTTCAGTTTATAAGTGTCACATGTGCACTGCAAAACTAAGGTACTCTGAGAAACAATTCAAATTATAACTAAATCGTGGAGCTCTATAGTACATGTTAGCATATTAAAAACAGAAATCCCAGATCAAGGAAAGCTAATTAACTTTTTAAAATTAGTGTTTCCTAATCACAATTGAGCTTTTGGGTTTATAATATCTGTTCATTTCCTACATAATTTGCATTGTCTAAAACACATTTTTGATTATTGCTTTGCCCTTAAATTTACTTTCTATCAAAAATAGATGATAGCTTGATATGGTTCTTTTACAAAGGGTTTGAAATTTATCAAAGCTTCCTAAAGATGCAGTTTTTTTTTAATTGGTGTTGGCACACTACAGTTCCTAGGAAAAAAATTGTTCTATTGCCTATATTTGTAAATAAAGTTTACTGGAACACTGCCACATCCATTTATACTTACGTATTCTCTATGACTTCTTTAGTTCTATAAAAACTAACACAAGTAGTTGTAATAAAGACCTTATCGCCCACAAAATAAAAAATACTTACTAACTCGCCCTTTTTAAAAAAAAATTTGCCAACTCCTGCTATAGGATAAAATTATAATGGCAATTTGAAAGGCTCTGGAGCAGGACCACAGATTTTCCTTTTAATACAGATTATTTTTTAGGAATACCCCTTAGATCACACCAAGGGACAAGATAAAATATTGTTGCTTTGGTCCAAGAGCCACTCTCAGATTTGCAAGATTGAGATGCAGTTATTCAAATCAAAGTCAAAGATAAACAATATTTGCATACAGAGAAATATATAACCCATTTGTATTGACTTTACTTCTGGGATCACATGACCAACACACTCTCCGTTTAAATTTATTTATTAAATCTATAATATAAGACTTCTGACAACTTGTAGGAAACTGATTAAACTTTTAAGAGAGGGAAATGTGATGCTAAAGGGTAAGGTTCAGTCTCCTCCTTCTACTTATCAGGAAGCATTGCAACATATCATATTTAGCTAACCCCAAATAAGCCTGCTCACTCTGTGTACCATTCATCAGAAGGAGGACTGAGACAATCAACAGGGATGGATTAGTGCAGACACATCAGTACTCATGAGTCTAGATTAGTAACATAATTCTCACGCATGAAAGAGCACATTTATGCAGAGACAGCTAAATTATTAAGTTTCAATTCTACATGTTTCAAAACAGTCCTTTAAAAATAATTGCTGTCATTACTATAGTAGTATTTCAGAATAATGACGAGGCTGTTGATTTATATTCTCACTTTTAAAATTCCATCAGCCATTTCCCTAAAGTAAAAAGATTTCACTGGCTTAACTCTCCAAAGATATACATCACATTTATATTTTATAGTACTTGAATATTTTTTCACTGAATTAAATTTTTGAGAAATAAAGTACAAATTTGAGTTTATGTTAATGAATTTAGTGATGAATTACTCTTTGTCTCATTTGGAATTTTGTATTGGCAAAAGTGACTGCTAGGAATCTAAGACATCGCCATATTCTAATTTGATATATATTGTCCAGGTATTTTTATTAGTACTTATGATAAAAAGTAAAGAGTATTTTTTCATAAAATTTTGAGGTTACAATATGTGTATTTACACAGGAAAATATTTTTGACACTAAATATTAGCTGAGCATTAAGTTTTTCAAATTTATCACTTAAGCAAGGTACAACAAGGTTTTTTATAATACTAGAAGAATGACTATTATTTGCAGTATTTATATGCGTATTTTTTGTGCACCATTATAAGATTCAACAAATCTATTACAAACATAGATTCCAGGAACTTTAACCTTTCAGCTGATTTTTTTTTTCAGTAAGCACACCAGTAGTGTCATCAGGTAAAATACAAGAGATTCAACTAAATTTAAATTACAAATAAACAACATGTAAATATTTAGTATAAATATGCCCCAAATATTATGTTACATATTTACACTGAAAAAAAAAACAGAAAAAAAACCTGTTCATAAAAAATCCAATTTTATTTTGGCTTAAAACAAGAGAAATTTATCCTATTGCTTGCTGGTCAGAAGTTTTTAGTTTAAAATCAAGGTGTCAGCAAGGCTATGTTCCTCTCTGGAAGCTCTAGAAAATAATTTATTGTCTTGAGGTTTCCACCTTCTAAAAGTCATCCATAGGCCTTGGCTTATGGCCTTCTTTCTGAATCTTAAAACCAGACAAGTTGCATCTCTTCAACCTCTTGTATTCAACTCTTCCTCTGACTACAGCCACAAAAGGCTCTCTGATTTTAAGGACCCAGTGAGTTTAGCTTGAGCCTACCCATATAATCCAGAATAACTCTCTTATCCCTAGGTACTTAATTGATTCACATATGCAAAGTCCCTTTTTGATGTAAGTTACCATGTTCACAGATTCCTGGAATTCAGATTTGAACATCTTTGGGGGATCAGTACTCTGCTTCCAACAATGGTTTGCAAAAGATCCAGGCTAAACCTGAAGCTAAAAAGCACTGCTCTAGACAATTCGTTTTTCTCAGCCATGGATACATATTAGAATCCCCTGGGAAGCACCAAACAAAAACACCATCCTAGACCAACTGAATCAGTATCAGAGGGTGCAAGGCCCAGCATCTGCAATTTTTTAAGTCTCCCAAGTTGATCTCAACTAGTGTAGGGCAAGGGTTGGCAATGTATGGCCTGCAGACTAAATTTGGCTAGCATACTGTTTGTATGGTTTTGTTTAATTTTTATTATAAATTTGTATTGCCACAAATTTATACATCATGAAATTTATTCTCAAAGTGTTTAATTTAGTGGTCTTTTACAATATTTAGAATTTGTGCCAGTGTCTCCACTAGTTAATTCCATCACACTTTTATCATTCCAAACAGAAACTTTGTACCGATTAGCAGTCACTACCCATACCTTCTTTACCATCACCCCTTGGCAACTACTTATTAGCTTTCTGTCTTTACAGATTTGCCCATTCTCGATATTTTATGTAAATAGGATCATGCAATATATGACCTATGTGTTGGCTTCTTTTGCTTAGCATAACTTTCACCTATTTTGTATCATGAATCAGAATTTCATTCCTTTCTGTGACTGAATGAAATTCAAATTTAACTGGGCTTCTTGTACTTTTATTTATTAAATCTAGTAACTCTACACACTAGTGTAATTTTAGTATAAAAATAGACAGGCTTGATCTTTGCTAAAGCAATAAAATTCTAAGTGCTTCCTAATTTTACCTCTGCATTCTTTTTAACATTCCAGTAAGGTCCGTAATTGTCTATCAGACTGTGAGGCTGTTTACCGCAACATTTACAGCAGTATATCAGATATCTTGTCTGTCTCTAGACATCTAATTTTCCCTTCATTCTTCCTTAGAAAATCCCCAATTTTTATTTGTAAACGTAGTCATACAGGATTTAAAAACTTCATGCCACAGGCTTCTAATCAAACAGTGTGGCATTCTAAGTTCGAGTCAAAGGGATACAAGCAGAGGTATCTTGTTTTGCTTATGGGAACTATCTTTAATGGGACAGGATATGTGTCTTCGTTTTTCCTTCATTTTTTATGCTGACTCAAATGTGGTGTCATGGCTAAAATTTGAGCAGCCACCTTAGGTCATAAGGAAAAAACTCATGAGAAAATATTTAAGGAACACTTATTCCCAATGGTAACAGTGACTACATAGAGTCATGGATTGCTTACTTCCAGATTCTATTTTGGCAAGAAAAAAAAAACGTCTTCTGTCTTATTTAGTTTTTGTTATTTCAGTTTTCAATTACTTAAAGCTGAACATAATCTTTACTGTTATGGACTATAAAGTAAACATGCACACACACACACACACACACACACACACACACACTAAGCCATACACAAAGAAGTAGCTTTTAATGGTTAAAATCTTACTTTGATGTATGAACACCATGAGTTACTGTAATTACTTTTTGTATACAAATCTATAAATGATATATATTCACTTACATGTTTTTATTTTTAATCTGATTAAATTTCAGACAGAAAAGTTCCAAGAATCTCATAAGTAATTACAGAATATTAACATTACTCAGATATAACATTTTTCTATAGTACAGTTTTTCTATAAGTACATTTCAGTCTTATGTCTTTGTGCCTCTTTTTCTTAGTACTTTAGTGCGTATTTCTTTAAAACAAACAACAACAAAAAAAACCCTTTATCTCAAATTCCCAAAATAAGATTTTGAAAACAAGAAAATTAACATTAATAAAACACTATTTTCTAATTTATAGATTTTATTCAGATATCATCGTCTGTCCCAATAATATTATTTATGACAAAATAAAATCTTGCAAAGGCACGATATTCATATGCCATGTCTTTATTCTTTTTTAAATACAGAATGTTGTTGCTGCAGTTATTTTTCTTTCAAGATGTTGATGCTTTGGAAGAGTCCAGGCCGTTATTTTGTGGAAATAGTGGGTTTCTAAAAGCAGATTTGGCCTGTTCCAAGTCTGGGATAATTTCAATATCAAAATAATTATAGTAAAGGATTAAGACCCATGGAATAAAATAGGAATCCCAGAGCCCACATTGATGTAGATGGTAAATAAATAACAACACTGGTTTTAAACTCTGATTCTTCACAATGAAGAAAATGGTAAAAATTTTAAATCATGTGTGAGAGAGAGACTATTTTCTGAGTTCTATCAGATGTGATATCTCTTCTTCTTTGCTTGTGTAAGTTATTCTGATTGCTTTAGTGGCTCACTCTGTCCCTGGTCCACTACAATCAGCAGTGAAAATAATTTTTTTAATGAAAGGACTATATGAATTAGAGTTTCTATCTGTTTCTCAAAACTCAGATATTAAACACATATTCCAGAACCACTAAGTTTATTTCACGGTCCTAATCCCCCAGTAGGATTCTGAAATGTCTGTCACTAAGTGTATATTTGAGAATGATTTCTTGCTGCATGTTAATAAGCTTTCTGCTAACTGCCATCTTTAATACACCTATTGCTGTTTCTGAAAGCAGCCTGACCTCTGTTGCACGCTATAAAAGTGAGAAAAAAGTTTTAAAGAGTAGGGAAAATTGACTGATATATCGATTCAAAAGGTAAACAATTCCTTCCTGGGAAGAATATGAATGGTATTTGATTTTCTCTACAAGGGGAAAAAATATTCCTCCTGCTATACTGTTTATCGATTATATATACACTCTCATGTGAGTTACATAATTTTTTACTAACAGTAATATGTGATCTTCTCCTAGAACTCAAAATTAATCATCAATTGTGTTAGATTCTTATTGCTGCTGAAAAATAAATTACCACAAAATTCCATATTTTAAAACAGCACAAATTTATTTTCTTATTGCTTTGGAGGTCAAAAGTGGGAAATGAATATTATAGGGCTAAAATCAAGGTGCTGGCAAGGCTGCTTTCCTCTAGAGGCTCTAGGAGAGAAATCGTTTCTTTCCTTTTCCATCTTCTAGAAGCTGCCCACATTCCTTGGTTCATGGCTCACATCCAGCAGTCGTATCACTCCAACCAACCACTTCTTTTGTAGTCACATCTTTGACCCCTCTATCTCCCTTGTTCCTTTATGACGACACTTGTTATTACATTGGGCCTACCCAGTTAATTCAGGAATATTTTCCCCTTTCAAAGTCCTTAACATAATCATATCTGCAAACCCCTTTTGCCATATAAGGTAACATATTCATCAGTTCCAGGGAGTCAAGATTTGAGAGCTATTATTCTCCCTAATGTACCAATCAAACCCAAATCCAAAGATTCTCCTGGCAGTGGACTACAATAAAATACAAAAATGTGAATGGATGAATGTTATGCACATCATTATATGACAGATTCTCTCAAGTTATAATTTCTTTTTTATTCAGTGCTTTCACTTTAGTAAATGCTGAATTTTGTGATGATGACGATGAAGTAAAAGCAGAAGCAGCAGAAGAAATTAAGTATGTGATCTACAGATAAACAGTCATAAGTAAACCTTTTATTTTTATCCTGGAATGATTTTGAAGTTAACCTGTCCATGTTATTCTTTTCTGTTACATTACATAAGTCACTATATTAACATGTCAATAAAGGATCTGAAATGGATTTACTAGTACCATAACAAATTTGATCCAATTAAAATATATTTCTTCTAAATTTTTGAAATTCAAACTACATAAATTCCAGCCACTCTCTGACCTTTAGCAAAATGTTCTATACTCACAACATCTTTCTCAGCTGGCAAGAAGCAAGCTCATATATTTCACCACTGGAGAAACTGAAACACATTTAAAGAGAAAAATAGCTTATTTTGGTTGCTGACAGAGTCAGAAATACACCAGTGTGACATTTTATTGAATTTACTGAAGTACATGTTACCTACAACATGCAGATGGTAGGTTCAAAACATTCTCATCTAAAGTGACAGGAATAGAGTTAAGAAATGCAAAAGTAAACTCTCAAAGTATATCACAGTATATCACAGTATTGAGGCAGGCTGACCCAGAAGACACCTTTTCCTCTGGTTCTTGTCTAAGATCAGATGATCTGGAGTTCACTGGCTATGTTTTTTCGCTCTCCTATATATCAAGTTAATAAGTTTAGTATTGTATCATTTTTCTCTCCCTTAACTGAAGTAATTCTTTTCCAACATAAATAAGACAGGATAGGAATGGAGTTCAGAATCTGAGATGTCAACATCCTGACCACAAGGCCACCTGCCTCAATGCTTTGTGCTCACACTGCCCGAAATAAAAATAAAGATATACTACCTATTGATGTCAGAAGATAATTCAGAGTAGTACACAGACCAATATAGGAGATATTGGTTATTTTCTCTTCGCGTTAAGATCAAGAAACAATTTTATTTGCCTTGCATGCTGTGGAAGATTTTAGGTTTTCCAATTGCCTTTTTAAACTTCAACTATTCTTCTGTGTTTTACCTTTCTTTCTTGGCTGTCTGTACTTAGACAATAAAAACCTGAAACTTTACTACTTTCTAATTACTTAGATAAGTAAGTCAAACTTACCAGACACTCCATGATATTCTCATATGATTTACATTAAATACAAAACCAAACTTAAATTTGTGTGTTTTTCTTATGTTAATTATTCTTAGTTTATAGCAATAGTAATATATCAATAATTTTTAAACTGCTTTATTGAGGTGTGATTGAAATACAAAATGATGTAGGTATTTAGTGTATACAACTTGATGTGCTTGGCGATAAATATACATTTGTTAAGCCATCATCACATTCAATGCTATAAACGTATCCATCACTTCTAACAGGTTCTCTCCAACTCCTTTGGTTTTGCTTGTCTGTTTTGTTTTTACTTTCGCAGTGTAAATCCTTAACATAAAATTTCCCCCTTTAGCAAA
Source organism: Pan troglodytes (assembly GCF_028858775.2). Classification (NCBI taxonomy): domain Eukaryota; kingdom Metazoa; phylum Chordata; class Mammalia; order Primates; family Hominidae; genus Pan; species Pan troglodytes. Next base: position 69,079,409 of record NC_072406.2, read on the forward strand.
TTATCAAGTAAGCAATATAGAATTTTCTATTATAGGTTCTATGTCATACAATAAATCACTAGAATTTATTTATCTTGCATACCTAATTTACAATTCATTTACTAAGTTTATTTCTCCAAATAACAAAGTCTCCTATTTTTAGGAATTCACTCAGTTCAATTTAAAGAATATTGGTTTAAATGTTAGCATGCACAAGACATTATTCCTTTAACTTAGATATTACCATTAGTGCAACTCAACTGAATACTTCCTATCTGTTCTTAAATATGGTGGAGAATATAGGCGAAAAAGTAAATATAATCATTCACTTAAAATACCTACAACCATGGTAAATTAATAATGTATTCACATGTGAAACTCAAAGTCTTTGTAAGGGTTTTGGACATGTAAAATCTATAAAATTTGGGGCATTCCATGTATTTCTATTTGTATTTCAAGAAACAGGGAAGATCCTGGCTGGTACCTGAGTTTTTATAGTAATTATTAATATTTAGCGTTTACTTTGAGCTGATCTCTAGAAACTCACATGTTGGCCATTAGCTCATTTATTTCTGAGATGAAAATTTATATTCTGATGGCTTTGTCTCTGCTTTTGGCCACCTGCACTCTTTTATGTCCATTCTTCTTCACAAATAGGAAAATATTAAAGTCAGGTGTGATTCTAAAATCCAAATCATTACAAGGAAAACGAGTATCTTTGATAAGAAGGGCTGGAATACATATTGAAAGTATTTTAAGTGGTTGTGTGCTATACCACATAATAAATGGGAAAGAAGTTCACAATCATGCCTCCTTTAACAAGAGGGATGCATTGTGAGAAATATGTTAATAGATGGTATCACTGTTGTGCCTTCATCATACAGTTTATTTTCACAAATCTAGATAGTGTAGACCAGGGGTCCCCAATCCCCAGGCTGCAGATGTCCCTGGCTTGTTACGAATTTCGCTGCACAGCAGGAGGCGAGCCGCCTGCAAGAGAGCATTTCCACCTGAGATCCACCTCCTGTCAGATGAGTGGCAGCATTAGATTCTCACTGAGTTGGAACCCAGTTGTGAACTGTGCATGCGATGGATTTAGGTTGCATGCTCTTTATGAGAATCCGAATAACGCCTGATGATCTGAGGTGAAGCAGTTTCATCCCAAAACCATTCCCCACACCTCCCATCCATGGAAAAATTGTCTTCCAGAAAACTGTTCCCTGGTGCCAAAAAGGTTGAGGACTGCTGATATAGATTACTACACACTCAGGCATACACCTATGGTATGCCTTCAAGGCTAATAATGTGTATAGCATATTTCTATATTGAATAATGTAGGCAATTATAACACAAAGATAGTTGTGTATCTAAATATATCTACCAATAGAAAAGGTAGGGTAAAATATGGTATTATACTCTTATGGAACCACTATCATATATTCAGTGTATCATTGAAATGTGATTATGCACTGCATGACTGTAGTTCTCAATACACACACTTGAAAGACACTTTTCTCTCACAGTTTTGAAGTTTCACGACCATCTCTTGTGAAAACACTTATGTTTAGGAATGATGAAATAGTCATTTCTCTGAATTCTAAAATTCCAATATATATTTATATCCAACTTGATGGGCAATCAAATATATCAGTCAAACAAACCATGGTCATAAAACTTTTAATTCCTTCACCTAAAATAATTATCTTACCCAACCTAGAGAGCTTCCTCTTTATTTTTTTTTATTTTTATTTATTTATTTATTTATTTTGAGAGGGAGTCTCGCTCTGTCGCTCAGGCTGGAGTGCAGTGGCGCGATCTCGGCTCACTGCAAGCTCCGCCTCCCGGGTTCATGCCATTCTCCTGCCTCAGCCTCCCGAATAGCTGGGTCTACAGGCGCCTGTCACCGCGCCCGGCTAATTTTTTTGTATTTTTTGTATTTTTAGTAGAGACGGAGTTTCACCGTGTTAGCCAGGATGGTCTCGATCTCCTGACCTCGTGATCCGCCCGCCTCGGCCTCCCAAAGTGCTGGGATTACAGGCTTGAGCCACCGCGCCCGGCCAGAGCTTCCTCTTTAAAAGACTCTTTGTGTATGTGTTTGCATGTAGGTGTGTTTATGTAAAACAAATTATAACATAAGTTAACGCTATTCCCTTCTGTGACAAATGCAAGTGCCAGAATCTCCCAGACTCAACACTTACCGAGATTTCCTTCTACTGAATTAATCAAAACAAGATCTCATGAGTTTTCAAATAGTTTGCACCTGTGCTTTGTTACATGTGATTTTATGTTTATTTGGGAAACAAAAAGACCTAATCAGAGGGAACTGAGAAGCCCATAAAACTTGCCAATTCAGACAAGACAGAGAAACAGTATAGAGGGAAAGTTATTTAAGAATAATCCATAGTTTACATATTTGTATCATTAGAACTAGAAGAGAGTATTAGCAAATTTATCTTATTACTTAGTATTGTGTCACATGGATTGCCACCGTCCCCTCAGATGAAATGTATTAAGAAAGATGAGGCCGGGCACGGTGGCTCACGCCTGTAATCCCAGTACTTTGGGAGGTCGAGGCGGGCGGATCACGAGGTCAGGAGATCTAGACCATCCTGGCTAACACGGTGAAACCCCGTCTCTACTAAAAATACAAAAAATTAGCCAGGCGTGGTGGCGGGCACCTGTAGTCCCAGCTACTCGGGAGGCTGAGGCAAGAGAATGGCATGAACCCGGGAGGCAGAGCTTGCAGTGAGCTGAGATCGCCACTGCAATCCAGCCTGGGCGACAGACAGAGACTCTGTCTCAAAAAAAAGAAAGAAAGATTAATGTCCTGTTCTTATTTTCTAGAAAACTTTTTTCTGAGAGTCTCTGTAATATATCAGTCTAGTCTGAATCATAATTTAACCAGTAAATCAAATACAGTAAAGCAAAGATGGCCAGGTGAGAATTTTGTATATTAAGCACTTCGCACACAAGCCTAGAACACAGTAAATGCTTTATGCCTGTTCAAAGTGTGAATGACAAGGACTGAAAGAGGCAAGTTCTGGAGAAATCCAATGCTACAAATACAAGATAGATATCTGATATATCAAATATTGCTTATAAACAAAAAAGAAGAATAGAAATATAATTATTAATGATAGTTGTTTATTAAATACTCCTATCCAGCAACAGTGTGTTACATACAGGATTTCATTAATTCCTCCCTACTGCCCCATGAGCGCATTCTTTCATCTCCATTTAAGAGATGAGAAAACCGAACCATAACAGTTACAAATTTGCCAAATCTCACACAGCTTCCCAGGACGCATGTTGTAATCACTGTGGTATGTCAAACCAGAATAGCAACAAAAGCAAATGCAAATTACCAGGTGGACTGAAATTCACAAAGAACTTGCCATTACTGTAGTGAGTTATAGTTTACATAGATAACTAAGAAAATTGCCTGATATCTACTATTGAAGTTATATAAACTTGACCAACCTTCTTCTGGACTAAACTATAATCCTGGGATACTAAAATAGGAAAACAAGAAATAAATATTTAATATAGGTTTTTCTCTGCATTGGTTGAAACAGAAGTAACTTCCCTTCTAATATATGTTCAAAGTATACAAGTAGAATAATAGTAATACAGAGCACCATCATTTTAATAAGTATTAGGGTACCTTCCATTACATAACTTAATATTTACCTGGGAGCATAAGGCTTATTCAGTAAGTAATAATTGCCTGATTTAGTGACAAGAAGTACTGTTTTGTATTTGTAATCTATTATGTATGGTTATAACATTTCACATAAATATCTCAATCCATGATATATCCACAAACTAACTGTAGTAGTGTGGTTAATATCACTGCTCTATAGGGTTTGAATATTTTCTTCACATACTGCTATAACCTAAAACTCCCTGGACCTCAGGTTTTACAAAGTGAAGAAAATACTAGTGTAAATTTCACAGGTTGTTTGAGAGAATTATATGGATTTCAATAGTCAAAGTTCATATAAAAGCATCTGGCATATAATAAGCACCAAACAAGTAAGAACTATTGTATCATCTGTGTCCCAAATTCAAGTAAAAGTAACACATAGCATAGCACACTATAATGGAGGTCTCTTCCATCATACCAATGTTAACAGTAAGGATTTAAAATAGGTGAGGATTGGTGTAGTCACAAAATATTTTCTCAGTAAAGAAATGTTAACATATTTTTTCTTCAATTTTTCAACCACTAAAGATGGAGGAGAAAAATCATAATTTACAAATTGGTCTTAATAAGGAATTTTAGAAATTTAGAACATAATCTGTATTTCATATTCATTTTTTCAACTTATTTGATGTATGAATATTTATTTTAATTTTTGCTTTTTACTTTGAACCAACTCCAATCTTTTGTAAGAATAGGACAGGTATGTTTTAAGTATTTTATATTAAAATGTACTATATTTTGACCAAATGTATCAGCCAAATTCAGAAAGTACTTACCCTGTATTCCACTCCATAGAGTGTCCAAATGTTTTGTAATGCATATCTCCATCTGATGAATTGGGAACATGACAACACATTTTAACAACCAAATTATACTCACTGGCTTGCCAAAACATCCTAGTGAAGTCCTACCAGTGAGTCAAATCAGAGATTTTGTAGATACATAGGTAGGTCGATGGATAAGAAGACAGACAGATAGATTAGTGTATATGGAGAGATTGATAGGTATATAAGTATATGAATACATGTATGTACTTTTTATTATAGAGCTGATTGGGGGTGTATGCAAGTGACTCTTTTTTTTTAAGTTCTTGGGTACATGTGCAGGATGTTCAGGTTTGTTGCATAGGTAAACCTGTTCCATGGTGGTTTGCTGCACCTATCAACCCATCACCTAGGTATTAAGCCTGGCATGCATTAGCTATTATTCTTGATGCTCCCTCCCATCCCGCCCTCCCCCAACAGGACCCAGTGTATATTTTTCCCCTTTCTGTGTCCAGTTGTTCTCATTGTTTAGCTCCCACTTATACATGAGAACATGTGGTGTTTGGTTTTCTAACCCTGTGTTAGGATGCTGAGGATAATGGCTTCCAGCTTAATCCATGTACCTGCAAAGGACATGATCTCATTTCTTTTTATGGCTGCATAGTATTCCATGGTGTACATGTGCCATATTTTTAAATCCAGTCTATTGTTAATGGGCATTTGGGTTGATTCCATGTCTTTGCCATTGTGAATTGTGCTGCAATGAACATACATGTGCATATATCTTTATAACAGAATGATTTATATTCCTTTGGATATATACCCAGTAATGGGATTGCTGGGTCAAATGATATTTCTGGTAATAAATCTTTGAGGAATCACCACACTGTCTTCCGCAATGGTCGAACTAATTTACTTACATTTCCACCAAGGGTATAAAAGTGTTCCTATTTCTCCACAACCTCACCAGCATTTGTTATTTCTTAACTTCTTAATAGTAGCCATTCTGACTGATGTGAGATGGTATCTCATTGTGGCTTTCATTTGCATTTCTCTAATGATTAGTGATGTTGAGCTTTTTTCATATGTTTGTTGGCCACATGTATGCCTCCTTTTGAGTAGTGTCTGTTCATGTGCTTTGCCTACTTTTTAATGTGGTTGGTTTTTTTGTTGTTGTTGTAAATTTGTTTAAGTTCATTATAGATTCTGGAATTAGACCTTTACTATTTATTACTGCCTCCATTTCAGAACTTGTTATTGGTCTATTCAGGGATTCAACTTCCTCCTGGTTCAATCTTGGGAGGATGTATATGTCCAGGAATTTATCCATTTCTTTCTAGATTTTCTAGTTTATTTGCATAAAGGTGTTTATAATATTCGCTGATGCTTGTTTGTATTTTTGTGGGATCAGTGATAGTATCCTTCTTATCATTTCTGAAAGTGTTTATTTGAATCTTCTCTCTTTTCTTCTTTATTAGTCTAACTAGTGGTCTATGTTAAGTGACAGTTTAAAAAACTTTTGTTTTTATTATTTATTTTTAAGCAAGTCTTTTGTTTATCTTTTTCTGTGAATTTTAATTAAGCTGTCTTTGGTCATTTCACCTTGGACGTGTTGTTAAGACATCTCATTCATCATTTGGCTTTTTTAAGGAGCACTACAGTCCCAAATTTTCAAATGCATATGTTTTTCACAGTTTTTTTTCTTTTTTTTTTTTGACAAATAGCAAACATGTTTCCTTTAGATTCGGAATAGAAGACCCACCTGAAATTACACACACACACACACACACACACACACACAAACAAACAATTTCTAGAAACAACAATTAGTTAAATAACAATTAGTTAAAACAATTAGTTAAATGTCCATTAAATAACCATTAAGAATATATGTAGGTGAGCTTATGATAACAGTAAAATCAGAAGTCAACAATATTTTACAAGGAATGTAACAGAACTTGTCCATTCATACATGAAAGTACCACAGCATCACATTTCTAGCTATGAGTGTACCATTTCCTACGCCTTCCTCCCATTTTGTAGCTCAATACAGCACTCACGTAAGGCTCTCTTTCTCCATGAGATGCTATTTTAAATGCTTCCAACAAAGATCATACTAAACAGAAATGAAATCTCAAATTAAGTACTTGTTTAAACACCTCTTTATTTAACTTTTCAGAAATGGTAAAGGCCTTGCTCTTGTTTAGAGCATTTTAATTTCATGTTAATTACCTTGAAAAGCTTTCATTTCAAGCAAAGTTTCATTTGCTTACAGAAATTTTTTTTCTCATTGTTCATTTCCCACCTATGAGTGAGAACATGCAGTGTTTGGTTTTTTGTCCTTGCAATAGTTTGCTGAGAATGATGGTTTCCAGCTTCATCCATGTCCCTGCAAAGGACATGAACTCATCATTTTTTATGGCTGCATAGTATTCCATGGTGTATATGTGCCACATTTTCTTAATCCAGTCTATCATTGTGGACATTTGGGTTGGTTCCAAGTCTTTGCTATTGTGAATAGTGCCGCAATAAACATACGTGTGCATGTGTCTTTACAGCAGCATGATTTATAATCCTTTGGGTATATACCCAGTAATGGGACGGCTGGGTCAAATGGTATTTCTAGTTCTAGATCCCTGAGGAATCGACACACTGACTTCCACAATGATTGAACTAGTTTACAGTCCCACCAACAAAGAGGGACACAGGAAGGGGAACATCACACACCGGGGACTGTTGTGGGGTGGAGGGACGGGGGAGGGATAGCATTAGGAGATATACCTAATGCTAAATGACGAGTTAATGGGTGCAGCACACCAATATGGCACATGTATACATATGTAACTAACCTGCATGTTGTGCACATGTACCCTAAAAATTAAAGTATAATAATAATAAAATTTTTTTTTAAAAGTAATTTTTTTTCTGTTGCCCTTTGATTGATAGCATGAGTATTCATTTTACCCAATGCATTGTTAACTCCAAAGCTGTTTCCATTGTCCGCTGTTCTGGATTCATTTGCAATCTTCCCAGGGATTGAAAATGTTTCTATTGTATTATGTGCAGATTTAGTTTAAATTTGTTTAAAGTCACCTCTGTTTGCCTCTCAATACTCTTACCCCCCACCCCCTGCTCCACTGACTTTCTCCTCATTCCCTCTCTGAACATTTGTTCCGGTAACAAGATTTGTTAAATGTTCTTGTTTAAGGAAGGAAGAGAAAACATTCTTTTGAGTGATTTTGAGCAAGGGTCTGAAAATGACTTGTCTGAGTCTTACATTTTTAGTAAGATAACAACAAAGGATAGGATAGTGAAAAATAAAATAAGTAGCAGCAACTATCTTGTACCTTAAACACAAATACTTTATCAAAGTCAATAGAGAATTAAATTTTCATGCATATCTACATATTATAAAACATACATATTTTGCATATTTTAGATGTTTTTAGCTTTATTTCAAATTTTCCTTTTTTAAAAAATTTGTTTTGACTTCTTAAAATAATTCTATATACTTTTAAAATATACCTCTATTTTTTTCTCATGTTTTAAACATGTACTGATTTATGCAGAAGTGTGAGTGTGTGTGTGACAAATGACCTGAATTTGCCAATGGATTTTTTTCACTTACTTATGAGATAGGCAAATATTTAATTGATTTCCACTTTTATTACATTCACTCTTCCATTTCCCAGTCATCTTCCAGCATCTGTCTTAGTTGCCCACTCTGAACACACTTCTTTGAAAATAACAGCAGCGACAGGAACTACCACTTATTTAGATCTTGCTTTATGCTAACCACTATTCTAAGTGCCTAAGTACCACCATATAAAATCCATACTGTTATTGTTTTCTTTTTTTACAGGTGGAACAATGAGGGAAATAGATTTAGTAACTTGCCTAAAGTCATACACCTCATAGTTAGAAAAATTGATATTGAAATCAACAAAGCCTGCTTCCAGAGTTCATGTTTTATAACTTGTATAAACATCTCCAATTTTATCATTCATTTTAGCTACTGATCCAGCATTTATCACTTAATTTATGCTCTTTATTTTCATTAAGAATGTTCTTCTGTCCAATCAAAAGTCTATTCTCTCAGAAATTATTTTCCTCAGTCAACTAACAAAATTTATGAAGTATAAACTTTAATATGATTTTTTGAATTCTTTTCTTCTTGAAATTAATATATAGCTTTTTCCTGTCAAATGAGAAGTTTATCCCATTTTAAATTGGTATGAGAACTTCTTTAATATGATACTGTTCTTAGATGTAACTTGTATAACACAAATACATCGTGTTTAATTCTTTGTGTGTTTGTAATTTTCCTGACTTTTTTTTTATTAAGTAGATAATTGGAAAAATATTTGTAAAATAGCACTAAAAAAACTGACATGAAACTTATTAAGATATTAAGTGCACAAGGATACATAGAACATGGATCTAATTCATGTCACTTTTACATATTAGCTTTGATTTTTTTTCTTCCTGCGCAGGAGAAGAAGAGATTTAAAATATTGTTCTTTCTGTTAAGTCTCAACAATATATGCCTTTAAATAATCTCTCAGGAAGCCATTTCTTGTATAGTTTGTGCCTGGTGGCACTGCAATAACTTTACAACTGTTAAGTAGTAAAAATGGTCCTTTTCTCTATTGCCATCAAACACTCACTTTTTACTATGCCATTTTCACATCAGTGTTCTTATTAAGGCTAACAGCAGAGAAAATTTTGTCCTCAGTTTTTGCATTATATTTTAAGTTTTTAAATTCTTGTTGCTTTCTTTTCTGTTCATGCCATTGACTCACCTCAATAAGATTCCAAGAAAACTCATAGGGAGTAACGATTAATTATAAGAGTTCTATAGCTCCCATGTTATGAACACTACTAAGACTGAGAGGAATCAAGTGCATACAGACTATATGCAGATGAAGATAAACTTAAAGCATCTTCATCACCCATAGTTGCAGCTACAGTTGCTGTAGAGAGGGATATTCCTTGGAATGAATCGGAGAAAATCCATGAAACATCTCTATTAAAAATTATGAAAGCGAGGTCAGACAAGTAAACATATAAGTAATCATCTGAACCTCATTCATTGATCACTTGGTGGCGGGCGCCTGCAGTCCCAGCTATTTGGGAGGCTGAGGCAGGAGAATGGCGTGAACCTGGGAGGCAGAGCTTGCACTGAGTAGAGACCGCACCACTGCATTCCAGCCTGGGTGACAGATAGAGACTCCGTCTCAAAAAAAAAAAAAAAAAAAAAAAAGAAAGTTTCAGGACTTTTAATACCCATTTTCCAGATCAAAGTACAGGTACAGATTTATGGACCTTATAAGATGGTGAGTATACTTTGCCTTCATTCTTTGGTCTCTAGTAGGTACCCAATAAATGTTTATAAAATGAATGGATGTAAAGAACTTACATAAATACTAAGAAAGCCTCATCCAGATACCCTGTGTCATTATTCAAAGAAAAGATTTGTGGTAATATCAAAGGAGAGAGAGCTGTATTCATGAACATTTTGGGAAATTTTGGTCTTTTTTTTTTTCTTCTCAGTGAGTGAAGTTATACCCATAAAGCCATTTTTGCCTTTTTGGAAGACAGTGAAGCTATCTATAAAAAGTCATATTATCTTTACCTGTATATTCTCTATTTCTCTGCCTCTTCTTTTTACTTTTGTTTTCCTTTCTCTCAACTAAGAATTCATGTAGTGATTTTAAACAGTAATGACTGTAAGAGTCAGTAGAAAACTTCTCTTAATGCCTGCTCTTCATTATAAAGAGAATCCAATTTCCAAATAATTATTTCCAAATATATCCAGACTCTACAAGAATCTGACCCCTAAGTGAGAACAATTTTTAAAAAGTAAAGGTCTTAAACTCTCCAAATTATCTCAAGCAGTGGACATATGCACTTATCATGGAGTACTAAAGATGTGATGACATCTGACACTGTTATCGACTCTGAAAAACATTCGCTTCACTTTATCTCTCTGATAAAGTAAATATCCTCAACCCATAATGAGGTTTGGAGGAAAACAAATACCAAATGAAGGTCTTGCTGAAGATCCTTTCCTGAAAATCCTAAAATTTGAGTTGAAAATGAAAGCAATAAATCATACTAAGACAGAAAACTGAAACATGCAGGTTTAGACTCTAGAAAAGAATTGAGTACTTGGAAATATGTCTTCCCCTTTTTGAGCAGAAATGTACCAAAACGATCCTGGAGCTGATCTATTAAAAAAACAAAAATCTGAAATTATTTTTATTTTGATCCCTTGATTGATGTAGTTTATTTTTTCCCAATGTCATGATCCTTGCCCAATTAATTGACCATGTATCCTAATTTTACTTATGTTAAATATGGAAATCATACTCTATCCCAGAGATATGTCACAAAACTCCTCTAAACTAAAAAACACCAAGACAGTGTTTTGGGAAACTGCCTCTCCCATTTCTGTATGATTTCTTCTGAGACATTTTAATTTCATATGCAAAAACCACCATTCACAGTTCCATGTGGCTGGGAAGGCTTCACAATCATGGTAGAAGGCAATGAGGGGCAAGTCACATCTTGCATGGATGGCTGCAGGCAAAAAAAGAGCTTGTGCAGAGAAACTCTTGCTTTTAAAACTATCAGATCTCGTAAGACTCATTCACTATCATGAAAACAGCACAGGAAAGACCCACCCCCATAATTCAATCATCTCCCGCCAGGTTCCTCCCACAACATGTAGGAATTGTGGAAGTTGCAATTCAAGATAAGATTTGGGAGGGAACACAGGCAAGCCATATCAATTAGCCCTGGCACCTCCCAAATCTCATGTCCTCACATTTCAAAACCAAGCATGCATTCCCGACAGTCCCCCAAAGGCTTAACTCATTTCAGCATTAACTCAAAAGTCCATAGTCCAACATCATCTGAGACAAAGCAAGTCCCTTCCACCTATAAACCTGTAAAATCAAAAGCAAGTTAGTTGCTTCCTAGATACAATACGGTTATAAGCACTGGGTAAATACAGCTGTACAAAATGGAAGAAATTGGCCAAAATAAAGGGGCTACAGGCCCCATGCAAGTTCAAAATCCAGCAGGGCAGTCAAACCTTAAAGCTGCAAAAGGATCTCCCCAGACTCTATATCTCACATCCAGGTCACGCTGATGCAAGAGGTGGGTTCCCATGGTCTGGGGCATCTCCACCCCTGTGGCTTTGCAGGGTAGGGCCTCCCTCCCAGCTGCTTTAACAGGCTGACATTGAGTGTCCATGGCTTTTCCAGGCTCATGGTGCAAGCTCTCAGTTGGTCTACCATTCTGGCATCTGGAGGATTGTGGCCCTCTTCTCACAGCTCCACTAGGCAGTGCCCCAGTAGGGACTCTCTTTGGGGACCACATATTTCCCTTCCACACTGCCCTAGCTGAGGTTATCCATGAGGGCCCTACCCCTGCATCAAATTTCTGCCTGGACGTACAGGCATTTCCATACATTCTCTGAAATCTAGGCAGAGATTCCCAAACCCCAATTTTTGACATCTTGCAGGCTCAACACCACATGGAAGCTGCCAAGTCTTGACGCTTGCACCCTCTGAAGCCATAGCCCAAGCTCTTTGTTGGCCCCTTTCACCCATGGGTAGAGCTGCTGTGATGCAGGGCACCAAGTCCCACACTGCACACAGCACGAGGATCCTGGGAACGGCCCACAAAACCACTTTTTCCTCATAGGCGTTGGGCCTATGATGGGAGGGGCTGCTGTGAAGACCTCTGACATGACCTGGAGATACTTTGCCCATTGTCTTGGGGATTAACATTTGTCTCCTCGTTAGTTATGCAAATTTCTTCAGTGGGCTTGTATTTCTCCTTAGAAAATGGGATTTTCTTTTCTGTCACATTGCCAGGCTGCAAATTTTCCAAACTTTTATGCTCTGCTTCCCTTATAAAACTGAATGCCTTTAACAGCACCAAGGTCACCTCTTGAACGCTTCGCTGCTTAGAAATTTCTTCTACTAGATACCCTAAATCATCTCCCTCAAGTTCGAAGTTCCACAAATCTCTAGAGCAGGGGCAAAATGCTGCCAGTCTCTTTGCTAAAACATAACAAGAGTCACCTTTGCTCCAATTCCCAACAAGTTCTCATTTCCATCTGAGACGACCTCAGCCTGGACTTTCTTTTCCATATCACTATCAGCATTTTGGGCAAAGCCATTCATTAAGTCTCAAGAACATTCTAAATGTTCCTACATTTTCCTATCTTTTTTTTGAGCCCTCCAAACTGTTCCAACCTCTGCCTATTATCCAGTTCCAAAGTTTCTTCCAGATTTTTGGGTATCTTTTCAGCAACTCCCCACTCTACTGGAACCATTAGTCCATTTTCACACTACTGACAAAGACAAACCTGAGACTGATAATATACAAAAGAAAGAGGTTTAATTGGAATCACAGTTCTTCGTCACTGAGGAGGTCTCAAAATCACTGTGGAAGGCAAGAAGGAGCAAATCACATATGACATGGTTGGCGGCAGGTGAAAAAAGAGAGCTTGTGCTCTCGTTTTTAATATCATCGGAACTTGTGAGACTCATTCTCTATCACAAGAACAGCATAGGAAAGACCTGCCCCCATAATTAAATCACCTCCCACTAGGTTCCTCTCACAACATGTGGGAATTGTGGGAGTTACAATTCAAGATGAGATTTGGGAGGGGACACAGCCAAACCATATCAGCATCAATAAAGAATATGATAGCTACTCACATAAGAACAAACATTTAATCCCTCCCTTCTTCTGTCTTTCCTTCCATTCCTCTTTCCTGTTTTCTTCCTTCTTTTACTTGCTTAATTCCCTGCTTTACCCTTCTTTTGTTTTCCCCCATTCCTTCCTTTTGTGTAAGACAACATGAAGTATTATATATAGTTTGGATTTTTAAAAAATATACATTTTAAAGTGTAGGCTTTGATATTTTCTAGCTATGAAAACTTGAGCACATTACCCAATTCAAGCCTCAATTATCTCACCTATAAAATAGAGCTAATACTGCTTACCTAAGATTAATATGATGGAATTAGAAGATAAAAATAAAATATATAACATATATAAAGCACTCAATAAATGTAAAGTATTATTTTTAAATGCTAGTTTTTTTATTTGCATTCCATGCTATTTCCATCCTTCTTTACTCACTGACTTAAATACAGCTTGCTAGGCACTTGCTAAGTTCTACCATGACATAGTGAAAGAAACCTCGTTTTTTCACTAAAGTAGCTTACCATCTATTAGAGAAGATGAAACAAACAAACCAAAAACATAAATGGATGAGGCCAAATAAAAATAGCCAGTACTTTAAAAGAGTTTTAGTATTTGTTGGAGACAAAGGATTATGCAGCCTTATACATTTTAGAAAAAAAAGTATGATATTACTGTAGAAGGACTATCTCCATATCTGTTCTCTTCTTTAGCACTAGTGATTACTAACATTTTCTATGTACACACTCAATATTGTACCTATGTGGAGCTGCTTCATGGGCAAAGTAATTTGGTCAAAATACATATTTGGAATTGCTTGTGTTTCAAATGTTCTTTATGTAACTTCTTTACAGTACGAAAAAAAATTTCAATTTCTCAGGCACTCTGGATAAATTGGACGAGCTTTTTACTGACTCCAGTTAAGTTCAATTCAAAAAAGTTGATCACTAGCATTGTAGAAATGAAGGGAGGGATAATGCTCCTAGAGGCAACCTTAAACCACAGTGGAGTAAAAGTTAGTGGACAAATGTCCCAGCCTTCCAGTTATGGGTGGGTGTGGGTGGCAATTTTGAGATATATTCTACTTTGATTCCCAGAGGATCCCAAGCAGGACTGAGCTGAGAGTGATAAATACTCATTAACACAGGTTATTGGCCTTTTTCCAATCGCTGTATTACTTTATTTTATCTAACACCTGTGCTTCCTTGATCATCTCCCAAATAAAACATTTGTACTTAACTTCTTATCTTAGAGTGTGGTTATAAGAAAATTCAACATCAGACATATTCCAACCATATGTATCACTAATAAATGATGAACACTGAAGTTCAGCTAGCATAGCACAAGTCATTAAATAATTTCATATTACTCCTCATAATAGTGATGAATTTTTTAATACTTAATATGTGATAGTCACAGTTCCTAAGACTTTAAGGTATTAACTCATTTAATCGTCACCATTATCATGTAAAGAAAGTATGCTTATTCTTCACTTTACAGATAAGGAAACTGAGGCATACAGGCTTTAATTAACTTGAGAAAAGTCACAGAGCTAGTAAAAAGTAGAGTTAGGTTTCAAACCCCAACAGCCTGTCTTCAGAACCATCATACTTAAACACCACAGATACACGGATTAACTGACTCAATCATTATCACCATAATTATAAACATCATCATCATCATCCTTGTGAAAACAAAAGTAGAGAATTTTTTGTCCTTTTAAAATTTTGTTTCTATTTGTTTCTTTATATTTTAGTACTTTGCATTTACTTGGAAATCCATGGCTTACAATTTAGGAGAATATATTCAAATCATTTTCATCAGCCTTTTACCTAAAAGTTGTAAGCTGTAACTTGGTCAACTTTGATTCCTTAACGTTAACCAAAAGGGCTATTATTTTAATATGTTATAGCTACTACTTCATATCAGGAACAAATTCAGTTGAATATTAGAAACATTTTCTTAACTGAAACTCACACAATCACTGGAACAAATTGTAAAATACAGCTTTGCCGTCTCCAGCATTAGAAACTTTAAAACTTGTGTACAAAATATTTGTTGCCAATATTTAGAATGTCATTTTTCTGGTCAGTTCTTATTCATCTTTAATTACATAGAAGTTGTTTTCTCTAGGAAGCCGTCCTTAGACTACAATTGAGATTAGATGTTTTCCTCTCTGTTTCCATAGTATATTATTTTTACCTCTCTTCTCATTTATCTCATGGAATTATGTTTTCTTATTTATCTGTCTCAAGGTTGTTTTAAGGCAGGATGGGACTTATTCAGAATTAAATCAGCAATTACTGACAAAAACAAGTGCTTATGCTTTGAATATTTAACTGGATAAATAAGCTAATGGAAAAGATTGGACAGCCTCAACTGTTCACTTTCATTAGAGTAGTAGAAAGGGGATATAACTGAGTCTACTTTAATCAAAGAGAAAGCACAAGAACTAAGGTAGAAAGAAACAGACCAGGGCATTGCTAGAGATTAGAGACGAGAAAATAAAGGACAATGAAAGAAAGGCTTTTCCCCAAAGTTAAGGTAGCCTATGGCTTGGTTACCTTAATAATCCCAGTTTCCACCAGTTTTCTTTCTGTAATTATTAATAATTCCCTCTTTAACTCACAAAAGTATCCCAGTATGTATGATAAATTTTGTGATCAATTTGCCACAGAAACATATCCCATCCTTCCATGCTGCCATGGAAGGATGAGTGCTTGGTGATAAAACAAATATTACAAGATAGGAGATGAGATATTTTTTATATTGAGGCTTTGGGTCCTTTGGTAGCTGCAGCAATATGAGCTATTCATTAACTGGCACATCATTGAGTTTGTCTAATTAAAAACTGAAAAGCATAGAGAAGTGATTCAATGTCTTCGCAACAGCTTTGCTGCCACTCTAAAAGTAAAGACAACCATTCAGTTCAAA
The DNA here is from genome assembly GCF_028858775.2 of Pan troglodytes. NCBI lineage: Eukaryota > Metazoa > Chordata > Mammalia > Primates > Hominidae > Pan > Pan troglodytes. Next base: position 69,095,519 of record NC_072406.2, read on the forward strand.
ATACTTCTCTCTTTCAAGGGAAAAAATTATAATGCCCTGGGAGAGTGAGATAACACAGATTTACAGATTTAGGTAGACTGAACCAAAAATGTTGCTTGGAATCAATTCACAGAAGCCACAGAGACAAAGAAGCTGAGATCAGTTTACTTCTACTAAATAATTACAACAGATTAAGAACATTATCTGAGAATAATCAGTAGCTCATTTAAAAATAATATCCAATTAAATGGAAATATATTTAAGAGTCTCATGGCAAAACTATCACTAGGGTTCATGACTAGGACCCAACATTTTGGTTAAAAATCCCTGTAATTGATTCAGAATATCAAAATTCTTCTCAATCTTGAATAACAATTATGAAAACATCCTGACCATTTTTTTTTTGGCTGGATAATGATAATAATTCTTAGGCCTGGAAATTATAAAAGGAAATGTATTTATTTATTGGTGTTGATATACTGGTTTTTTCTAAATAATAATGAGCTGACTTCTAAAATAATTAAATTTTAAAATGTCATTTTTTATCTAAAATGACATTATCTTTTTAATAATGATTTGAATATCTTAGCATAATGAATGCAATTTACTACCTTAAATCCCAATTCCTTTACCATACCATAAACCAAAGCATATTTTCTCACAATTCATTGTACTTATATTTTCACACATTCTTTTTTTTTTTCTTTTTTTTTTAATGTCCTAAGGGGAGGTTAGAGCAAAAGAAGAAAGGAGACTGGGAATAGAGAGAATGGTAGTAAGAAGAGCAAGCTTTCAGGAATTGGACATGAAATAAGAGAGCATAAATGGGAATGAGCTGGAAGAACTGTTTTTTTTTTTCATTTTTTGAATGTTAAGGTTTGATGTATTTTAAAACTGCACATGCATGATAGAATATGTACCAGAAAGAATTGCAATTGCTCCAAAGTTCTTGGCAATGCACTCCAGACAGTCCTTGCTTTCTGAGAAGCCAGTTTACAAAATTCCCATTTAGAAATGATAGTGATTATCCACTCTATGAAAGCATTAGCTCGGGATCTCTTTGCAGAGCTCACTTCCCTAGTGCACTTCAAATATATTTTGACCTTTCAGAGCAAGGGAATAAAACAAGGTAAGCCTCCTGTTAACTCGGTTTCTACAATTCAGTTTGGAAAATGATTCATGTCTTCTAATATTCTCCGGTGAACCTCCTTGTTGGTCAGCATTAGACCAAATCACCTTGGAAAGGCTATCACAGAATTCTTTGGGTGTTCTTTCTGCTTCCTTATAGCAGAAAACAAAATGTAGTGAGTATGAGTAAAACATTATTTGATACTCAGAAGCTTACAATTCAGAGGTGAAATCACAGATCTGGAAAGAAGCAACCCTCTTCCCTTTCAAATGGCCACCTATATGCAGGACAAGATAGAGAGGTTCCCTTTTGGGTCAAGTAAAAGGATTTTGATCTATTCAAAAGAGAAGATTTAATAAAAATGATCATCTCAAGCTTAAAAAACACAGATTAGACAGAGGAAACACACTGATCTCATAAATAGAAACTATTATGTTTAAAGGGATTTAATATCCCCATTATTTGAATCTAGGGCAAATAACTCACTTTAATGTCAGTAATTTTAAAACTATTAATGTGTCATTATAATACCTCTGTAACTTAAAAGACAAACTTGCCCTAGGTTTCTGGGTAATCCTGTTCTTTACAAAGCCTTTAGCAGTGCCTGTGGAATAATTACAGAATAAGTTTTGAGGTGAAGATATTTAGAGGTAATTTTGGAAGTTATTTTATGGTCACCACAACCCCAAGCAGACTGTTTGCAGGCAAAACGTCTTCACATTTACAATGGTGAATGAGAGATGGCCAGCCAAATACTTAAATATCCATGATTAATGAGATGTATTGTTTATTTTTCTAATCTTGAGTACAACTATGAATAATTAATAATTTTCCCTAGATATTATAACTAGATTATTATTTAAATTTCCACTTAATCACGCAAAGGAAAAGCAATGGCTATTGTTATTTATAACCATTTAGCCTATTTTCTTGCATCAATTTCAATTACTTGAACTGGGAGACTGAAGATACATTAAAGATAACTTTAGAAAAAAATGCCATTTAAAAAATTATCTGAGTAAAAATATCTGTCTGCAACATATGAGGGAAAAGGAAGCATACACATTCAAAGAAGTAAATATTACCAACCATAATCTGAGATATTGATGGTAAATGTCAAGCACAGTAGAGCCTGGAACAACATGGATTTGGACTTCACAGGTCCACCTATGCACAGATTTTCTTCTGCCTCTACCACATCCAAGACAGTAGGACCAAGACCTTCTCTTTCTCCCCCTTCTCAGCCTACTCAACATGAAGATTATGAGGACAAAGACCTTTATGATAATCCACTTCCATTTAATGAATAGTAAATATATTTTTTATGATTTTCTTACTAACATTTTTTTCTCTAGCTTACTTTATTGTAAGAATACAGTATATAATACATAAAAAATACACAATATGTATTAATCAACTGTTTATATTACTGGTAAGGCTTCTGATCAACTGCAGACTATTAATAGTTAAGTTTTGGAGAAGTCAAACCGCATGGGTTGTCAGTACCCTTAACACCCACACTGTTCAAGAGTCAACTGTAAGTGTTGCAGACAGAAAATGCAATGGACTATGAAAAGGAAAACAGAGTAGTTCTCCCATCTGATGTAACAAGATTAGGAAGACATCTAAGACATGTGAGATTAGTTTTGGACACTGAAGAATAAGTAGGCTTCCTAGAGGCAGAGAGATGGGGAGGCAGAAACTCCAGATTGTACATGAATCTTGAATATAGATGTTGTAAAAGATAAGGTAAATACTGTTAACTGCTATAACGAACAAACCCAAGATTATTAATGGCTTAATGCAATAAACTTATTTCTCTTTCAGGTAAAGTTTAAATGCAGGTTAAGCATCCCTTCTCCATATGTGGTTATGCCATCTGAAACACTTTTCTTTTCAGGTTCATTACACTGTGAAAGAGAGATGGAGGAAGCACACGAGCTTTTAATTGCCATACTCCGTAAGTTACATGCATGTCATTTTGCTCATAGCCAACAGGCCAAAGCTAGTCACGTTTTCAACCCAAATGTGAGTGGGGCTGGGAAAAAGACTATAGATATCTCAGAAACAATACCCTTCTCTGTAATTTATAGATATATGTAAGATAAGTTTTGTATTATTGTTGTAGTCCTAAAATAGAGTCATAGTCCTAAAACTGAACATATTTTTGAGGAGGAAATCATAAGGATTTTGAAAATCAAAATGAGAATTGAATTTATCTTTTAAAAAAACTAAAGACACTAATGAATCTGAGCCCAAAGTTCCATAGTCCAAAAAATTTTCTAATGAAGAAAAGTGTGTGTGTGTGTGTGTGTGTGTGTGTGTGTGTGCATATGGCATTGAGAGGTATGAGGATAACACATCAAGTATAGTACGGGCTGCTTATTCGTTAAGCCAAGCTAAGCTAAGCTAAGATGGGATTTCCTGGTCTCTGATTTTTTTACTCAGAAGTAAAAAATCAAATGCATTGGTTGGCTACTGTTGCCATTCAGTGTTTGGGTAGGTTCTAAAACAGATGCTGCTCTGTGGAGCCAGTAATGATTGTGTATCTATGTTCTACTAGTCAGCTAGTTTTCCCATAACAAAATACCTTAAACTGGGTAGCTTAAACAACAGAAATTTATTTTCTCACAATTTTGCAAGCCAGAAGTCTGAGTTCAGGGTGCCAGCTGTGTTGAGTTCTGCTGAAGGCTTTCTTCCTGACTTGTTTTCTCACTACGTCCTCACATGGTCACAAGAGAAAGAGAGTAAGCTCTCTGGTATCTTTTACAGGGATACTAATCTCATCATGAGGGCCCCACCCTCATAACATCATCTAAACTTAATTATTTCGCAAAGAGTGAAACTCCAAATACTGTCACATTGTTGGTTGGGACTTCAACATATGAATTTGGCAGTGGAGGGCACAATTCAAAGTATAGCATAAGTTAACTAAATATGAAAATTGGACTTAGCACTGGAGAAGGGACTACTGCTTCTCACTTTTGTCCTGTGCGCAAGGACATCTCATTTCCCACTTTTCCTCCATTTATCAAATTATTAGTCATCCCTCAAAACTCAAATAAGGCTCCTGCTTCTAAGTTAATCTTTAACTACCAGAGCTTACAATTGATTTCACCTATCTATGAAAATTTTTGTTGTTGTTGTAATTAGAATTAATGTTACACATAACTGTCCTCTAACTGGCTTATTTACAAGTGTTGTAAATGGATTTATACTTACAGGAATAATTACTGATGCATTTTATATAATTATTTTCTTGTTAATATTATATTGTGTAACACATAGTATGTGTTATATGTTATATGCAGAATATAAAGTAAATCACTGCAACAATGTGAGTTCTTAACATTGGCAGCACCGAAACTGGGAATTATTTATAGTGGAATCTCCCTTAAAGTAGTAAAAGAGTAAACTATCTATTAATAGTAGAATATCCACTAAAACGATGGGTAAAGTGGGTGAAATTATATAATTTGTCATACATTTTGTGATAATTGCTCTCAAATGTGATCATGGCGAGTGTGTCATTGTCAGAATGTATTTTTTAAATAGCATAAGTTACAGTTTATTTACTTGCTTTTATAGAATCCCTGACTCCTGGCAACCTGTATCCCTGATTTTAGAGTTTCCCTCTTTACTTAGAAGAAAAAGTTTTCAGTTGAAAATTTAGCAACTCTATACAAATACCAACTTTTCCCAGGAGGAGAAAAAGGAATAGGAAAAACTTTGGAAAATATCAATCTTGGAAAATGAGGGAGAAGAAAGTGCTCTTGAGAAGGAACCTTTGCCCTCAGTTAAAAGAATACAAAGTGGAGTAATGCAAGGAAATTGTTAGGTTGACAGAGTAGGAGAGAGATAAGTGGATCAGCTCACCCAGTCAGTTCACAGAGCTGGGTAAAACGGGGGTAAGGATACCAGTGTGTTGTTTACTGGGTGATGTGGGGTTAGGAAAGTAATGATGTTAACTTTCTTTTGTTTTACCTTTAATTGGTCTATACAAAGATCACTAAATATGTAACGTCTATACGACTTTGTAGTGGATCCAGTGTAGCAAGTGGGAAGGTTACCACCATTGTTAGTAACAGCAATCATATTTTGAGAAAAGTGACTATATTTTCCTCTTTTATATACTGTAAATCAAAAAGTGAGTGTTGATTAATGAACTCTTGTAGATACACCTCCTCTTCAGGATTAGGCTGTTCTTAGAGATTAAGAGTAAACATAGCTACATGAGGACCAATAAAAAAATTTTCTTTGTGCACCTTGTTCTCGTTCACAGAGAAAAGCATTCGCATTCAAAAATCTTCATTGCTGTCAGGGGAAGATAGGGCCCACCTTACACTTGACATATATTAAACTTACAGTTTTTCATTAGACACAAAAGGGGAATAACCGAATATGTTTGGGGATCAACAAATCACCCAGATAAACCATGCAGTATAATATATATAGAATAAAAGATAAAATGAACTGGCATGGATTACACCATGTGAGCTGTCTGTCTTTGCACCAGCTTCATCTCCTGCTTTCCGTAGTTCTCCGTGCTTCAATTCCTGGTAGTTTAACAGTTTATTAGTTATCTTCATAATAAGGGAGATGACTAACTTCAAGTCTCCCCTTTCTTGCCTTCAATGTAACTGATTGTGAGACTTGCTTCTGGAAAAGATGGAGCAACCAAGACTAAATTTACCTTCCCAAGTAAAACAATCAAATAAAAACAAAATAAATAAATGAAAGAATGTTTTTTAAATACTAACCATCAGGCAAATGGATCACAAAAATTCCTGAGAACTGAGATAATTGAGATGGACATATGATTTCCTTCACTTACTGACAAGAGAATTTCCAGGCTGTGCAGAGATGTGAAACTGAGGAAGGGCATTCATTAGTTAACTTTTTAATACTATTCCAGGCACCATAAAAGTAGTAGTAATGAGGTACAATGATCAACAAGATAAATTTCCTGCCATTAAGAGGCAAACAAAATAATAAGGCAGATTGGAAATAAACTCTTACCATCATTTTAACTGGATAAAAAGTGAAATGTCTAAAGATGTATATATTTGGCACGTTTGAGTTCACAAGAAGAAGAACAAATTTATAGCCAGGAAAACCATGAAAGGATTCCAAACTGAGATTAAACTTGTCTTTTGAGGATAGGTAATGAGTCCGGAATTGGTGGGTTCTTGGTTTTGCTGACTTCAAGAATGAAGCCACAGACCCTCGCAGTGAGTGTTACAGTTCTTAAAGATGGTGTGTCTGGAGTTTGTTTCTTCAGACGTTCAGATGCGTCTGAAGTTTCTTCCTTCTGGTGGGTTGGTGGTCTCCCTGACTTCAGGAGTGAAGCTGCAGACCTTGGAGGTGAGTGCTACAGCTCATGAAGGCAGCGTGGACCGAAAGAGTGAGCAGCAGCAAGATTTATTGTGAAAAGCAAAAGAGCAAACCTTAAACAGCTTGGAAGGTGACCCTAGACGGTTGCAGCAGCTGGCTAGGTGGCCTGCTTTTATTCCCTTATTTGGCCCCACCCACATCCTGCTGACTGGTCCAGTTTACAGAGAGCTGATTGGTCTGTTTTACAGAGTGCCGATTGGTCCGTTTTGACAGAGTGCTGATTGGTGCATTTACAAACCTTTAGCTAGACACAGAGTGCTGATTGGTGCATTTACAATCCTTTAGCTAGACACAAAAATTCTCCAAGTCCCCACCTGATTAGCTAGACACAGAGCGCTGATTGGTGCATTTACAAACCTTTAGCTAGACACAGAGTGCTGATTAGTGCATTTACAATCCTTTAGCTATACGGAAAAGTTCTCCAAGTCCCCGCCCATCCCAAAAGCCCAGCCAGCTTCACCTCTCAGTAAGATATCGTCTGCACAGATTGGGTAATATATTCTAAGCAGAGAAAATATCAACAGGAAAATAATGCAAGGAGAAAAACACAGAACAATCCAAAATGTGGCCCACTAAGTCAGTGTGTAATGTGGAACAAGTAAAAGCTTAGGTTAAGCAAGTGAAAGTGTGAGGTCAATGAAGAAACAGCCTATTTCTGTCTCATTAGTAACTTATCTAAAGAAACAAGCAAATTTTCCTGAGAGATCCCAGGTAATCAATAAATAAACATAACTAAAAGAACAAATAAGTAAAATAAAAAATGTTAAAATCTGTGAAAAATTTTTGCAACCTGTAAGTACTCTATAAAGGCAACTTAGAGCTGAGACACACATTTTTTTAAGTTTACTGCAACGTAGCCTACTGGAAACGTTTCTTAATGATAGATTCAGGAGGAAGATAAGGGAACCTGCCTAGGGCCTTGTCTGGGCATGCCCACAATGGACTGGGCTCCCGCCTGTGAACTGGGAGAATGGGATGGTGGCCTGGTATTCAGTCTGTGAGGTGAAAGCCTGTTGGCAGGACCCCCTTTTTTTTTCCTGAGAGCTTTCCTTTAATAAATACCACTCTTCTCACCTTTCAATGTGTCCACGTGCCTAATTATTCCTGGTTCTGTGACAAGAACCCGGATTTTAGCTGAACTAAGAAGCAAAAAAATCCTACATCACTAATAGAAACCTCATGTGTAGAAGTTTATGTAGTTAACTTCAATAATTCTGTGTGAATAAGTGGATTAAGTGCTTTATGTTTTCAAACTTTACACTCAAGCCTGTCCAATAAATCTATAAGTCCAAAACTAGAATTATTTTTCCTTAAATATTCCAATGTTCCAGGGAGTAGATAATGCTTTTTGCAGATTACTCTGTTAAAGGCTATTAGGGGATACCCCTTCTTAGAAACAGCTAAAGTCTAACCACGGACACAGGAGGACTCTCAAATTTGTTTATTAGATCCATATCCTTCCTCGGGTTTCTTGTCACTTCTCCTGTCTTTCCAGTAAAGCCCACTGAAGGAAGAAAAAGCTGCGTCTTCATCTTCACTGTGACCTAATTTTTCTTACGTTCCATGCAACAGTGAGTTCAAAATCAAGCTACAATGATCTGCCTGGAAACAATGATCAGTAAAATCCAGGGTAAAACCATGAAAAACAGAAACATAACCTAATAAAAGTGAGAGCTAGGATATTCTCTTGAACCAAAGCAAAGGAAGCAGAAAGAGTAAGAAGATGTTAAATCCTATATATATATTTTTAAAATAGAATGGAAGGAATTCACTAAATAATTGAATATGAAGTTTGAGAAATAGAGGAGCTAAACGTGTTATTAATACATAAGTTTTTTTTTGCTTGAGCTACTGAAAATTGGAGGTTCCATTTATTATATGGTGTAAGTTCTAATATGAACAAATTTGGGAGTGGGAATCAAGAATTCTATTTTGATTGTGTTCAATTAGAGAGCCTATTTAGATATCCAAGAGGCAACCTTAACTAGTTCATGGTATCTGTGAATCTAGAATTCAGTAGACATATCAGATCTAAAGATATTAGTTTGGAAGTTTTAGAAATTATATATTATATTTTGATTATGTAATGATTATATTTTTGATTATATTAATTATTATGATTTTACAAATGACTTTCAAATCCAAGAAACAAATAATGTTACCTAGGAAATGAGTTTAGATGAAGGCAAGAAGTATTTAAGAATCCGAACCCAGTATCAATTCAATACAAACTCCAAAATTTAGAAGCTAGGAAGAAATAAATAAAATAATCTGAAATGGAACCCCTAATGAGGTAGAAGAAAAACTAAAGAAAGAAGAGTTGTAGGAGCCAAAAGAAAAGGTCATATAATGAAATATATTCTATATCTAATTTAGAAAACCAAAAGACTTATGATATAACACTATGTACGTAAAAAACTGGGTATTAAACAGACATAATATTAAATCAACAGCACGTTTCCGTAAATGTTTTCATGTACATCAAAAAATTCTTGAAAACTTTGTAAGAATTAATGAATGCCTTTAGAAAGTAGCAGAGAAAAGAATGGGGAAGTTGGAAAGTAATTTTTTTAAACTCTTGTTTTGATTAACAAAATATAAGTATCATTTTTGTAATAAACATTGTTGAAAGAAATCTCTTAATATGGATAGATATAATACACAAAATTATTTGCAAAATACACATTAACAAATATTTCATATTTATACAAGTTTTTGTTTTTGTTATAGTTCTTAATTTTAAAAACATGATTAAAAAGTCATGAAATTTTTACATGTTTATAAACTCTTACTTTTATTTATAAAGAAAATTCCCTAAGCAAATGGGTCCAAAGCAAATAATAATGAAACTGATTTCTAATTCATCTGATACAAATAACAACAAGCCAGTCTCATTCAATATTCCTAATAATTAAAAAGGAGAGCAGCATTTTATACCAGGAGAAAAACACAACTACAAGGTAGAGATTTTAAGATGGTGGTGTCAACTCTATCACTTGTGTAATGTTGGGTAAGTCACATAATTTCTCTTTGCTCAAATTTCTTAGTCCAGGTAAATGAGATGATAATGATGCCAACACATTTATCTTGATTTCACAAAGTAATGATTAGATGAGGTGATATAAGTCAAATTGATTTGGAAAACAGAAAACTTATTAGACCCCATAAATTGCTGTCCGTATTTAAATCATTGTCTTGCATATAAATTAAGTCTCTGACTGTTTGTTTCTCAAATATTTACTACAGAAATTATGATCCCACAGGTATATTTTATAACTTAATATTTATTGACTTTTTACCTTCATAATATTTGGAAAGAAAATTTTAAATTACATGTGATTTACTTAGTCTAAGATTGCTGAAGAGCTCAAAGCTGTTCCCTAAACAGAATCCTTTAAAAGTCCCCTTCCCTTTCACTGCCTCCAGTGATAAGAATTTAATCAATTCATACAAAAATAAAGCCTAACTTGCTTAAGCAGCTCTTATCACTCAGACATTATTTTCATCAGAGTCAACATGTATTTTGCTCTTTATTCATTTTGTCCAATTTACTTTTAGTTCTTTGTCCATGTAGCTGTTACAGTATAGATTATATCTCAAAATAAATCACTTTTCTAATAGGAAGTTCCTCATACCTACAAAAAGACACAGTATTTTATTGAAATATGGTTAACACCTAACTCCTGGAATTATATTTGGCCACATTAAAATTATTGTCCATAAGATATACCTAACTAACATGTGAATTGTGACTAATGTGAACACAGCAGAATACCTCTTTTTCATCTATTCTGGCCTACTGAGGTATTTATATTTAGTAGCAATTGGAATATAAAATATTAAGGAGTTAGGACAAAAGCATTTGCCATAATAAACTATTCTCTCCTATATGGGTTTGGAGTAGGGAAAACATGGCAGTGTTATGATGGCTAGACTTCCAGGCAGTTACCATTGTCACATAGAACACTGGATGAACAATCATTTCAAGAACTGTAATAATTCATCAATTCTGCTATAGAAGAGATCACTCCCAGGACAGCACATTGTCCCCAGACTTCTTACCCAGACAACTTCAGTGAAAAAAAGATCATGAGCCAGTTCTGCAGTGGAGAAACAATGCTATGAATGTTATTTTTTGAAAACATAGATGTTGGGGAAAGATACTGGGAGGGATATTGAAAGAAAACTCTTAGAACCTACTTCTATGATTCCAGCATCAGAGATGGAATTCAGAACAGTTACAAACTGTTGCAGTTCCTACAATTTTGGTTTCTCGGTGTGAGGAGGCAAGTTACCAGAAAAATGGTTCTTTTTACTTTACCAGTCCTTTCCATGTCAATCTTTTATTTTTCAGTGTTCTAGTTTACAACTTGCCATAAGAGCTAATAATAAGTGTAAGTGGTTCATGAATTATTCCTGCAGAGGCACTGATTTAGGTTCATTTTTTTTCTAGTATATTGTCCTCAGAATTTGCTATTTTTGGGTTATTATAAACATTTGATCATTAAACATTGGATGCATGTATCAAAATATCACATGGATCCCATACATATGTATAATTGTTGTTTATTCATAAAAATTAGAAAAGAGAAAAAATCTTACATTGCAGAATAGAATTAATTTTAAAATTAGATAGAAATTTGTGACTATTAAGGAACTTCATTTCTTTTTTTCTCTAGAGGATTTTGCTCTTTAAATATATTTGAGTAGTAATTTATTCCTTTTGAAAGCTTCAATCAGTATCTAAAGCCATGAGGTCCTAACAGTAACTATTATTAAGACTGCTATGGACCAGTGAAACCTCTGGTAATTGAGAAGTTAATTTACCTTCTTACTACTATCTTCCTTAAATTAAGTTCATCAATTTCTGACATGAGAGGTGTGAGAATTAAATGAGTGCAGAAGCAGTGGACTCCTTGCAAAATACTTAAAGCAGAGTTTTAAATTATTCAGTCTAGATTAAGTTTGCTTTTTTACCACTCTTCCAAAACAAGATTATTATATATGATGCACTATTTTATGAACATCTAAATATAAGTCTAGCTATATAGAGCTCTATTATATTGCTATCTTAATTTTTACCTATGTGTGACCTATCTATTCATCCTCTATCATTTTCCTGAAGTATAAATTTTACTGCAAGAAAAATTATTTTAATACAGGTTGAGTATTCCTTATCCAAAACGAGAAATGTTTTGAATTTCCATTCTTTTTTCAGATTTTGGAATATATACAATGAGATACATTGGGCATGTGACCCAATTCTAAACAAAAAATTTATTTATGTTTATATGTAGCTTATACACATAGCCTGAAGGTAATTTCTGACAACACTGTGCATAAAACTCATTTTCTATTAAGTACGTACATGTGGAACTTTCAACTTGTGGTGTGATGTTGGCATTCAAAAAGTGTCAGAGTTTGGAGCATTTCAGATTTCAGATTTTGAATTAGGAATCCTCAACCTGTAACATACAAAACAAAAATAGATTAAAAACAATGAATAAATAAGACATGACATATATTAAAATCTTTTTCAGGACACATTTTTATTCTCAGGTGTCAAAGTATCATTATTAAGACTGCTTTCTGCTGTACTCATTAAAAATTTTCAGATCAAATAATATTTAACAGACTGATACAATCAAAATTTTCAGGATTCCAATGTGGAAAATGTTTATTCCCTTCAGAATACCATAAGTATAGAACTAATAGAACTGGAAGAAACCTTGATTCAGTCAGATTTACTCATTTATGTAGTTGGAACACAGAAAGATATTTTTCAAAGCAATTCTGATGTTTGCTTAGATGCTTGAAAATACTCTAAAAGAGAGGAATATATTGTTAATGTACAGAAATTCATGTTCTCAGAATCCATGCAACTCTTAATATTCTCTATCCAAATGAAAGTGAAAGAGCAAAAACCCTGTTCTTTGATTTTATCCTGAAAACAAAATTTTTCTAAATTGTAGTACTGCTACATTTAACATCTCTCCATTCTACCATTCCTTCATTTTCTGTTCACCCTTTATTTAAAATTGCATTGTTTTTAATCAGCAAATCCCCCACTGTCACTTCTCCAGTTTTATTTTTTTTGTTAAAGCAATTTCACTTTTAATTTGAAATAATCTAACACAGAAACACTAAAAGTAGGGATACAAATAAATTTATCTCTCCCATAAAACCATTTTAGTATAAGTTGCTGGCATTATGTCACATTAATCAATCTAAAATGTCCATGAATTTGGTTTTGTCTGATTTGCTAATGAGTACATTCAGGTTATGCATGTTTTGTAGGAATGCCATAGAAGACATGCTATGTTCTTCACCTTGCATCCTAGCAGCACCCAATTTTAACTTGTCCCATAACTGATAATATTCACTTTGATAAGATAGACTTTCCTCCTATGTAAATACATATTTTATTTTTAAAAGTGCTTAAAACTCTAGAACTACATTATAACTCACCAAATTTTCAATTAATTAATTTATTCATTAGAGCTTGGGCTCATGGTGTCATACTTTATTCAACATTACTTAGGTGTTTTTGCATTCATGCTTGTGCCAGTGCAAATTCCTTCAAGCTTGATTTTGTGTTCACGTTCCCATCATTCTTTGAGAACTTACTCATTTTCTAGCTCAAAAAAACAGTCTGAGCTTATCTAATAATTTACATGCTGAAACCCTGGAATCAGCCATTTTTCCTAGAGCATGAGTTCCTTTTAGTGGAGAATGGTATTTAGAAACCAAGATAGATGTGTCCATTTATTTTAAGCTGTCAAACTGTCACTGTCCTTGGGCCTTCTAGGGGACTGATGTAGGAAAAATATAATATAATATAATATAAATATAATATAATATAATATAATATAATATAGGCTATACTATCATCTGATGTCATGAACACACAGTCATCTTATCTACTGAAAATCATAAGCAGGTACAGGCACCTCAAATGTCAATATTAAAAACTGTAGATTTCATTATAGTTTTCTTCCTGTCCAATTAATTATGCATAATCCTTCTCTGACAGTGAAAAACCTGGTTTCTACGATCCTTAATATATTCACTTATTTGATCAAATATTCTGTATTTAATCTCACATGGCCACTGCTACAGTCTTCTTTATGGAAGTGTCCCCTTCACCACAGTTGGGCTGGGCAGCTACCATTGCTCTTACCTCATACATGGTTATTCCCTCATGCTGCACATGCTTTGAAACTCTGATCTAGGTCACTCTCACTCCAGCATTGGCACCCTCCTCGCTCCACAGAAAGCCCTCCTACATTATGTCTGATTTTCTCTATTTGAGCTTTATTACATCAGTCCTGGCTCTGTTCCTGTGTGGACTCCATCCTCATTGTTTCAGCTCTTACTCTTGTCTCTGATCACTGTGCAATTATCTGTCTTGTTTGGCCCCACAGAATAAATTAATAGAAACTATTCAGGAAAAGGATGCAGAAAAAGAAAAAGAAAGAAAAAACTGAAGAGGAGGAGGAGAAAGAGTTTTCTCTTTTCACCTATGGGGCCAAACTTGTACATCCTCCAAGTTAGGATTTTTTGCATATAGGGGGAAAAGAGAGAAGTTTAGCAGGCAATAAATAAATTACATTTAGATAATACGAAGAAAGAAGGCTAAGAATACTTCCGCATTAAGAACTTCTCTCTCTTCCATCGTAGCTATTATACAAACACGGTGGAGCCCTCCACACATTCCGGGGTGTATTTAATGCATCTTATTCAGGTGAACTACCTCCTGCATGTGGCTCATTCACTATTTGTCTGTTCAAGTTGATTAAAACTTCTCTAAGTCTCTTTGGGTTTATTGCAACATGTAGGAACCTTTCCACCAAGGCTTTGATTAAAATTATTTGCTGATCTGTTTTCTTCTCCCTTTCCAAGTCTTGTAAACCTGATTGTTCCCCACCTAGGAATTTCCCAGATTAAAGGCAACTGTTTTCCAGAGAAAACACAATTTTTCTTAATAAAATCACCACAGAGCGCCTCCATTCACCAATACTACTATTAATAAAATAACATACAGTAATGTGCTGCATGTTTCAGTCAACACTGAACAACATATAAAATGGTGGTACCATAAGATTTTAATGGAGCTGAAAAATTACTATTGCCTAAATGACTATGTTACCAATTTACTTATTTACTATACTATATATTTCATTATTATTTTAGAGTGTCCTCCTGACACTTATTTATTTAAACAAAGTTAACTGTAAAACAGCCTTGAGCAGATCCTTCAAAGGGTATTTCAGAAGAAGGCATTGTTACAGATGACAATTCCATGTATGATACTGTCCTTGAAGACCTTCCAGTAGGACAAGATGGGGAGGTGGAAAACAGTGATATTGACGATCTTGACCCTATGTAGCCTAGACTAATGTGTGTGCTGTGTCTTAGTTTTTAAAGACAAACGTTAAAATGCCTAAAAAATTTTTAAATAGAAAAAGACATATAAAATAAAGATATGAAATATTTTGCACAGCTGTACAATGTGTTTGTA
This sequence comes from Pan troglodytes, assembly GCF_028858775.2. Classification (NCBI taxonomy): domain Eukaryota; kingdom Metazoa; phylum Chordata; class Mammalia; order Primates; family Hominidae; genus Pan; species Pan troglodytes. The sequence goes on from NC_072406.2 coordinate 69,110,542, forward strand.
TTTTAAACTAAGTATTATGAGAATCAAAAGTATAAAAAATGAAACATTCACAAAGTAAAAAAGTTACAGTAAGCTAATATTAATTTATTATCAAAGAAAGAAAAGATTTTTTAAAAATTAGTATAGCATAAGTGTACAGTGTTTATAAAGTCTACAGCAGTGTGAAGTGATGTCCTAGGCTTTCACATTCACTCACTACTCACTGGCTGACACCAGAGCAACTTCAGTTCTGGAACCTCCATTCATTGTAAGTGTTCTATGCAGTTTTACAATTTTTTTATCTTTTATTCTTTATTTTTATTGTACTTATCTATGTTTTGATACCTGAATAACTCCCATTTTGTTACAGTAGCCTGTAGTATTCAATACAGTACCATGCTGTACTGGTGTGTAGCTGAGGAGCAATAGACTACCCCATATAGCCTAGATGTGTAGTGAGCTATACCATCTAGGTTTGTGCAAGTACACTACAATATTCACACAACGAAGAAAAAGTCACCTAACAATGCATTTCTCAAAACATATCCCCATCATTAAGCAACACATGACTTTAAATGAGGATTCATAGCAACATGGATTTTCATAGAAAACTAGTGTTTAAGTAGACAGTCCATCCACTATGACTACTTTAATAATTACAGGCATAAAATTAAAATAGCTATCATTGTCAATATACACAGTATCAGCATTTTTGACATTAATATTGTATGTTTTCCTGTGATATTCTAGTAATCATAAAAGGTTTATTTACTTAACAAAGTATATGGCCTTTCACAGAATATAAAGTTTGGAGAGAATACTAAGTGTAATCTATGCTGATTCTCACTGATATATATTTCTTAGAGATGCGACTATATTTTAGGTCTTGGATTAGATAAAAACATATTAACACCCATCAGACTGAGCTGATTTGAACAATTACTCAGCCACCTACTTCTTATGCTACATTTAAAAAAATTGCTTCACCTGTGACCTATTCATGTATAAATTGAGGATTATAATATCCTTCTCACAGCATTTTTGTCAATCCTTGTAAATGGCTTTTCATAGTGCCTGGCACATAGTAATTTTTCATTAATTTTAATTTTTTATTGTTATTTTAATTTTAAAGTCTTGAACTCCAGTGGGACTCAATTAATAATCTTCCTCCCTCACCCAAATCAGCCTTCGCACCTTGAGGATGATTGTTAATGGGCTCAGAACCAGAGTACAGAGTATCAGTGAGCAGAGCTTGTGTGTAATGGCTTTGTCTTTGAGACTTGCCTTTTTGGAGTCCTTGTCCTGTGATTAAGAGGATAGGCAGTAGTACTGTGTCCGGAATTGGTGGGTTCTTGGTCTCACTGACTTAAAGAATGAAGCCGCGGACCCTCGCGGTGAGTGTTACAGTTCTTAAAGGCTGCGTGTCCGGAGTTTGTCCCTACTGATGTTCGGATGTGTTCGGAGTTTCTTCCTTCTGGTGGGTTCGTGGTCTTGCTGGCTCAGGAGTGAAGCTGCAGACCTTCGCAGTGAGTGTTACAGCTCTTAAGGCGGCGCGTCTGCAGTTGCTCGTTCCTCCCGGTGGGTTCGTGCTCTGAGGGCACAGAACCAAACCATATAAATCACAAAACAACTAGATATATATTTTTTTCATACAGTTACTGTATTTTCAGATTTACCTACCTGGTTTACAGTTTAATTTGCTGGATTGGGCAATATTTTCTATCATCCTTTGTAAGATACACCTAATTAGAATTGTGTCTCTTCTCATCCTTACATTGTTATTGTTTAGGAGTTTGCTGTCAATCTAAACCCTAATCAAAAGATATCTTTCCCTCTGGCTTCTTTTAAAAATGTTTTCTTTGTCAGAAGTGATATGAAATTTACTGTGATATATCTAGATATGGTTCCCACTATTTAAAAATAAATTTTTACATCCCTCCTTTTATCTAACAATGTTAAAACAATCAGAGACTATTGTGTTTTATATATTCTAAATTTATCTTGGCATATATAAGATGATATATATTTTATAAATAATATTTACATATAATAATCTATAGTATATAGAAATGATGTCTATAAATGAGATTTTTAAATATATATATTTGAGGTTTTTTTAAAAATAAAAGATATATTTGTTATAAGGGAAGACACATTTTTTAAAGTTCATAATAAAATAATTGGAAGTTTTGTTTTAAAACCTTCTCAAATGTACAAAATAGATTGCAAATGTAGCACTATTCTATTTCTGAACCATTAGAAAGTATGCTAATACCTAATACCCTATCACTAAAAATCCTTTTGTATATATTTTATACAAAATGCTATATTCTACTAGTCAACCTTAACACAACCATCATGTTAGGCAATATGCATTGATATGTTACTATCTGAGATTCAAAATTTATTCCAAATTTTTCAATAAGGTCTTTTAAAGCCAAATAATTCAATTCAGAATCATGTGTTCCATTTCGTTTTCAAGTTTCTTTAGTCACCTCCAACTTCAAGCAATTCTTTAGTTATTCCTTAACTTTTATGATCCAATGAATCTGAACTTTACAGGTTAATTATTTTATTAAATGTTCCTCAACTTACGTCTGTCCAATGTTTCTTCATGATATGATTCAGGTTTTGCCTCTTTAGCAGGAATATCACAGAATTTATGCTATAATCTCTTTGTGTCCTATTTGGAGGTGCACAATTTAGATTTGTCCCATTAGTAGTGATCATTTCAATCACTAAGTTAAGGTGTCATTTGCCAAACTACCACTCAAAAGTCACAAGTTTTTCCTATGTAATTAATAAATATTTTATGAGGAGTTTATGTGAAACTATGTAAATATCTTGTCTTTATAAAACTTCCAATTTATTCACTTATTAATTTATATTACTCTAGATTTATATTTTCCTGTTTTATTTGATGTGTTATAATCCCTTACTAGCATGATTCCTTTGATGATTAGATTTCCTCAGATTCGGCTCATAGAAATATCTTCAGCATCTGTGTATTGACATGGTTGCATCTTTTTTTGAGCAGTTTCTTGTATCAGACACAAGAAGTTGTTCCAAGATCACTGTACAGTCTTGTATAACGATCTCTGTATCAGCATCAGAATCTAGATAGATTCTTAGACTCTGACACACAGTGTACAAACACTTTTTGTGACCACCTTTTTGGCATTCTCTGTGTTTTTCAGAGCTGCAAAGTAATGGCCAGATTTGAGATTTGAACCCAAAAATTAATCTCATAAACATGCTACTTTTATCATGCACATTTAACAAAGGAAGACACTGATTCTTAACATTTAAGTAATACTTTGTAGAGTCACACACGAGTAACTAATAGAGCCAGCACACAAATCAAGTTATACATTTAATGTTTTAATAAGACAGTTAGAAATAAGAGCCACAAGATCACCTACTCTGAAAATTCCAGACTAATAGATGTTCTTTGACCATCTAGCCAATAGCAGAAAGAGGACGAGCCTATTGGCTTTCAGATTCCACTACTTGGAAACACCAAGCTCTTCTAGGAACACCATGCCTTCTCAGTTTAGGTATTAAATACTTCAAATGGAGTTCACTGATAAAGAAACAAAATGCCTTGATTTATTCTATTTCACAGACCATTCCTTTGATGCAAAATCTTGGACCATTTGGAAATATTCTAAGGTTTATGCCTCAGACTTTAAAAGACTTTATATCTAGTCACAGCCATGGAATTCACATATAAATGCCCAGAAACTACAGCCAACACAGATCCTAGTATGACAGCTTCTACATGTATAGAAGAAGCCTAAATTATACTTCAGCCAATAATTTATATACAGTTGCATTAAATTAAATCATTTTTTAAGTTTTTCTTGTTATGAACGGGATAAACTAATGTTCATTCTAATAAGCTAATACACTTAAAATCTTAATTTTTTATTTTTAAAATAAGTGTGTTTGGTGTTTAGATATCAAAAGCTAACATTCTAGGATTATAAAAATCGGATTCTTCTTTTATGAAAGAACAGAGACCTCAGAACTACTATATACCCCCTAATATTATTTTTCAGTTTTCCTCTGGATGACGTAAATGAGCTGAATATGCTGAGCCAGTATTTTTTTAACTTCATATTAGTCAGTTCATTCCATGAGATTAATCTCTGGATTCAGTAAAATATAAAGGAATTACTTAAATTAGCTTCTAAAGCTGGAGATATGCTTTGAAAATACATGTCCGATAGTGCAAAACTAATACATTTGTTAACAGAGGTCAAAATCAGATCTGCATCTTTATTAATAATTTAATGTTAACAACTAAATTATAATCTGAAATCAAATTATAATCTGAAATCCAAAACTAACTTTTTAAAGGAATATTTACAAAATATTACCTTTGTTCTTCAAGAATTATGAAAATATAAGTACATTACAAAGTAGAATTCCTTTTATAAAGCATGTCTTTCTTACTCTTAATGGCTATTCTGGAGCAAGATATCAGGGAAGAGTGAACAGTAAATGTGCTTCTGTGTTCACTCCGTGTAATTATTTGTTCAACAATATTTTATGACTTTTCAAAGCCAAACGAAGAGCGTCTACTCCACATGGACTCTTCAAAGCTGTAGATTAACTTTTCTTCAAGGAGAACAGCTTTAGATATAATTCCTTATGTTATAAAAATCAAATCATAATTACCTTCAGTTAGAGAAGCTGGTATGCAAAAAATTGCTGATATTTAGACCCAAACTTGTGATGAATAAACTGTGGCCCTCCAGTATCCATTTCACATATTTTGGCTTCAATTCTATGGAAAAAAAAGTTTCATTATAGTGGGAAGCAACATGTCTCTTAAGTTTCTGAATAATACTGAATAATGATGAAAGTAAACTGAAGCAAACTTGCTAAAACATTGAGAATAGTGGCTCAATTGTATTAGTTTCCTAAATTACAGCCATATAATCTTATATAGTACTAAATCTGTATTTGTTACTGCCAAATTCTCCCATCTCGATCCACTCAACTCAAAAATAATTTATTGAATAACCGCTCTAGGTACCAGGTACTATGCTAGGACTATAAGAGAATCCACATCAGTGTGGGCCATAGTTACTGCTCTCAAGATTCTGACTCACAATTTGAAAAATAAGATAAACTTTAAAAAAGGCAATTAACAAAGGAAAAAATATAATTGTCAAATCAGTAGCAGAGAGAAATGCTCTAAAAATCTAGAAAACAAAAATACCAGTGGGATAAAATCTTATACCAAGTATTAATTTTATTCAACTATTCCCAGGCTTATGGTTATTTGTGAATAACCTAGTAATGAACCGGAAAACAAAAACCACAAGTCCTTCATATTTAAGTCCATAGTCTTCCAGTATAAACGTAAGACAGAAAGATTTGGATGCCTATGTTAAAAGATGACTCGTGGCGAGAAATGAGAAGAAGAAATACCACACGGGCAGGAGAGCATGAGGACCAGAAACATGTATTTTCAACTGAAGAAGCACTATCCCTGGACCATGTTTTCGGAGTCCTTTGAAGAGACGGGATGCCCTGGAGATAAGGCGAGTCAACCGTAACCAAGATGAGACTAAAAGGACTCAAGGCTGAGGTCACTCAGAAGCCTGAACAATAAAGATATACTTACGGTACTTGGGGCCTAATATATAATGTAGAAAAAAAGTAGTTTGGGAAGACTTCATTTAAAGCATAAAACTTGAACAGAGTCCTGAAAGAGTCCAACATAGTTCTAGAAGTACTAACATTCAGAGTAACAATGGGATTGTTAGTCGAGAAGAGTTAGGATTAGAATTTATTTAAATATGAAAAGCTTTATTTCTGTCACAAGTTCAAAGAAGCAAATTTAGATTTTAGAATAAATCTAAGACTCATTGCTAAAACATAGGAGGTCAATTATAAGAAAACACTCAGGGTTAAGAATCTATATCATCCATAGAAAGATAACAGGAGCAGAATAAATGAAAACATTTAGAAAGTATATTAATATTCTTTGGCTTCTATACCACAATACCATAGCCTAAGTTGTTTAAGTAGAAGAAAATTTTATTTATTATAGTTTTAGAGGTAGAGAAGTCCAAGATCAAGGTGCCAGCCTATGGAGTTCCTGGTGAGGGCTCTCTTCCTGCATTGCAGATGGCTACCTCTTCACTGTGTCCTCACTTAGGAAGAGAGAAAACAAACTCTCTGATATGTCTTATTGTAAAGGCAGTAATCCCATCAAAAGGACCTCACTCTCACAGTCTCATCTAATGCTAATTATCTTCCAAAGAGTTCATCTCAAAATACCATCACATTAATGGTTAGGGCTTTAACATTTGAATGGGGTGGGGGTGTATAAACATTCGTTGCATAATAGTGAGTTTTAATGCAAGGGTATGGGCATGGGTTAGGACTTAGAATTTGTTCCTGGTATGTACTTCCTGCTTAGAGTACCTAACCTGTAGGAGTTAACAGCACTTTGACGTGGATAAAAAGGCATCACAATAATTTGTGCCTTGATTAAATAGGGGAATAAGATGTGGATACTAACTCACATAATTTCCTTAAGAAAGGTGGGCAGAGATAGTGACACAGTTATACAGTTGTCTGGGCAGCTCAACCATTCTCTGGGCCCTGGAGCACTGAATTTATGCCTTAGTCTTCTCAGTTCTTTGAATCTATTGTAACTTTTTAGGAGACTTTCAAAAAACAAAAATACTTGTTTAAAATAGTAGTAGGAAAGCCAATTCTTAATAACCAGGATGAGTGCGATTTTCTAAGTAAAATAATATTTGAATGGATGGTTGTGATGGATACTTTTTAAACATTAAATATGTGTGTGCGCATGTGAGCCTCTGTGGTGGGTGTGTGTATATATGTGTATACGTACATAAAATATTACAGAGAGGGATGAATAATTTAAAATATACATTCTATATTTTAATTTGTTTCAATTAAAACTAGTTGCATATATATATACAATTTTTTCTACTGTTACACTGATATGTGATGGCTCATTATCCTGACAAAAAGCCCTGGCTAGTAAATAAGTACTTTTTATGCCTATTGTCACAGAATGTTTCCTGCATCTATTTTACTCAACAAACTACTTAGCTTGCACCTCTGTCAAGATTCACTGCCCCTTTTGCAATATTAGAGTTATGAAGAGGTAAAGTTAAACCATTAAGAGTAACTCCTGTGGTGTTCAGGTTTTCAAGTCAGTCAATCGGCTTAATTATGTTTTCCCAAGGGATAGAGAAAAATGAATTCTTGATGCAGTGCTCAGCTCTAGAGTTGATCCTGAATATTTCCCCCTTATCACAATGGTATGGGAGACTCAAGAGACTACTGCATTTTTCCATTACTTTACAGTAATATCTATGAGACCAAGTAGGGCAAATTAAGGAGAGTAAGGTGGGTAATTTTATCCTAAATAGCTAAAATAATAAAAGACAAGGTTGTTTGGAACAGAGGTAGGGAAAACCGAAAACACTTACAGGAGGGAAAAGTAATGACTATTCAAAATGTGACTTAGCAAGGTCCAGGTAATGTTATCATGAAGTAGTAGCAGAGATATCAAAACAATTTGACAACAAATGTTGTGATTTTTCCAAATTTCTTTTGGCTGTAATATTCCAGATCAGTGCTACCCAATTCCAAAATGATAGCCCTTATAACAACCCTCAAAAAAGAAGAAATTTCATACTTCTAGGCCTATGGAAAAATTCACCTGGAAAATAGGATGCTATTGTAGACTCCATCTCCAGCTCTCTGCCTCCACTTATTTCTGTAGATCTAATTCATTCTTCTCTCAGCTATCAGTTTATGAGTTCTAATTATGCTTACCTACTTTCAATCCCTGTAAGTTCATATCACACGTGGTTTTAGTTGTCATGATACCACTTCTTGCTCTAACTTTACATGATCTTTCCTCTGATTCTTTAATGCCTCAATTCTCAGTTGATCAGGAAAAATCTGAGTTTGCTCTAGTTGGGATAGGTATTCATGCCAGTTAAATCAATTACAGGTGAAAGTGGGATCATGTGGTACCAACCTAACTACTTTGCTGTTGCTATGAATGTTTTGTTTTAGGCCAAAGTAAGGAACAGTTATTTCACAACATGTTTTCTATTTCATGAATCGTATTTAAGACAACACTAACCTTAGTAACAAGGACATTTCTGCCACCTTCACCATCAACTATAAACTAATTATCTGCCTTGGATTGCTTTTCTTCATCACCATATAGCAGGCACTATAGTGACTATTTTTCAGAAAAGAGCAGTGAGCCAATTAAGATAACATGGGCTCTATTTCCAAGCCAACTGTATATATCGTGTGACCTTCATAAAGTTATGTAAACTTATTGGTCTGTAGCTTTTTGTTTGTCTGTTTGTATTTTAATGGCAATGTGGTTGGAGGCTCACAAGCTGCCCATCTGTATGCTCCCCTAGAGGTTTGAGCAGCAGAGCACTGAAGAAGTGAGCCACTCCCCCATCACACACCCAGCAAGGGAGACAAGGGAACTTTTCACATTTTACTACTATTTGATCTGGTAATCCCACTGCCAGGTACATACTCAGACAAAAATAGATCATTCTACCAAAAAGACACATACACTCCTATGTTCATCACTGTGCTATTTACAATAGCAAAGACATAGAATCAACTTGGTCCCTATTAATGGTGGACTGGATAAAGAAAATGTGGTACATATACACCATGGGATGCTACACAGCCATAAAAAAACAAAATCATGTCTTTTTCAACAACATGAAGCCTGAGGCCATTATGCTAAGCAAATTAACACAAGAAAAAAACAAATACTACATGTTTTACTTATGGTTGTAAGTGTGTAAGCTAAACATCAGGTATTTATGGACATAAAGATGGCCGCATTAGACACTGGAGACTACTAGAAAGGAGAGGTAGAGGGGCAAGAATTCAAAAAAGAAAACCTAACTATTGGGTACTATGCTCAGTACCTGGGTTATGGGATCATTTGTACCCTAAACCTCAGCATCACACAATATACCCAGGTAAAAATCGTGCACATGTACCCCTTAATCTAAAATAAAAGTTGAAAAAAAAAAAAGAAAACTAGTAACTTATAATCATGTTGAGAACATCACTCTCTCCAGCCACTAAAGGAGTATAATGAATTTAAGACTCCTTCAAAACCTTATTACCAGAGAATTGTAATTATTTTACCTTTTAAGTGGTTCTCTGGACAACCTCATTCACGTGACTTTTCTTTGTTTGATTTTACTTTAAGTTCACCCAATATGAACAGCATTTTTCCTAGGGGCTCTTTGTCAAAAAGAAAAAAAAAATCAGTCAGAATTGTTTAATGGCATGGCTGCCTGAGGCAGAAGATAACAATGATCCAAGTGAATAACTAACAAAAATGTTGAAAAATAAGATGTCCATATGATAGCAACAGAAGACAGACAAATACCAAAGCAGATAGGGGTGGGTCCCCAGTGAAGCCCTACCTCCAAGCTGAAGACAGTTTCAAGCCTGAAAGCCAGGATATAAGTCAAATCTGCTGACGTGATTGAGAACCTGTCTTCCCATTTGGCATGGTTTCCTCTGATTGATTCCTACCCCTCACCTATTTTTCATATACCTACCCTTTTCTTTCCTAATTGGTTTTCTATACTGCTGTCCCCACCTTTGAGTGGTGTCTTTGCTTTAGTCTTTCTTTTCATACTCACAAACCAATCAGCATACACTGCCCTATTCTGAGCCCATAAAAGCCTCGAACTCAGCCACACTGAGAGAAACTATCCAACTGTGGGGTCAGGAGACCACCTCTCTCCACTGAGAGCTGTTCTGTTGCTCAGTAAAATTCTTCTCCACCCTCCTTATCCTTGAATTGTCAGCATATCCTCATTCTTCTTGGACATGGGACAAGAGCTCGAGATCCACCAACACAGGTACAAGAAATAACGTAAGTAGGGTGAGGCACTCCTGGCCTAGCTGTGGGATAAGCTAGTGTACAAGTCAGACTCAGCCCCGGTGGATGAGTGGGCAGGGCACCTCCAGTGGCAGGTTGTGTGCCCAAGTGAGACCAAGACAGGGGCATTGTTGCTGGCCAGAGGTCCCCAGCTGGCAAAGAGGCCAAGAAAAATGCTGCATCACATGAGGATTTCAAAAATTTGTGACATATTCTTAAGAATACACTGTGCCACACAATTGAGTAGGGCTGTGTGCATGGCAAGAGCTGTGCTCATGTATAGAAAAGACCTGAGAAGGCCTTAAGGTCTCACCTCTGGCTGACGTTATGCTCTATGGAGTCATGAAGTAAAGGTTAAGGCTGAATTGCAAATTGATCTCCTGTGTTAAAAGTGTGCCCACTATGCACATAGAATCTCCGGCAAAGACTTGGAGATGTATTGGTTCCAAGCATCTAAGGAAATTATGGTCTAATCATTAGCTGTTAACTAATGTAAATGAGCAAAGACTGCAGTAGCAACATATAACAAACAATACAGACTTTACAGAATTTCTTCAAAAAAGTCACTAACCAATAGTGGTGAAAACAACAAATAACCAAAACAACAAACCTCAAATAGAGTTACCAGATTATATTGTTTAAATGCTCATTTTTCAACTAAAAGTTATTAGATATGCAAAGAACAAGAAAAAATGACCAGTACACATAAATAATACAAATTAATAAGTGGAAAATTTCCTGAGGAATTTCAAATGTTGAAGTTATAGAATAAATACTTTATTTTAGCGATTTTAAGTATGTTCAAAAAAACAAGAGAAACATAGCTAAAAATACAAAGGAATATATGAGAATAATATCTCCACTAATAAAGAATATCAACAAGTATATACGAGTTATTTTAAAAAAGAAACAAATAGAAATTTAATCCTGATGACAATAATTAATTTATACATACAAGGGGTTCAACAAAATCCAGTATGGTTAACCCAAATAGATCTGCAAAAGACACATAATAACCATATTTTCAAAAGCCATTGTCAACAAAAAGTGTCAAACTCTAAAATATTTGAAGAGATTTATTCTGAGTCAAATATGAGTGACCATGACCTGTGACACAGCTCTTAGAAGACCCTGTGAGCATGTGCCTAATGTGGTCAGGGTAAAGCCTGGTTTTATACATTTTAGCAAGACATGATCAATACATTGAAGATATACATTGGTTTAGTCCAGAAAGGCAGTACAACTCAAAGTGGGGGCTTCCAGGTTATAAACAGATTTAAAATTTTTCTGATTAGCAATTGGTTGAAAGAGTTATTATCAGTAGAAAAGAATGATAAGAGGTTGTGGAGACAGAAGTTTTAGCATGCAGATGAAGCCTCCAGGTAGCAAGCTTCAGAGAGATTAGACTGTAAATGATTTTTATCAGACTTAAGGTTTGTGTTAATATTAAATGCTGGTTGGCTTTTTCTGAATTCGAACAGAGAAGAGTGCATAATTGTTACCAACACACCAGGGATTTGATCTAGGTCCTGCTGCTTGCCACACAGAAAGTCAGTCACTGAGATGATGATCACTGTAAAGGAAGACAGCTTTAATTGGGTGCTGCAGCCAGGGAGATGAGAGCTCCATCTCAAATCCATCTCTCTGACTAACTAAAACCAGTAGTTTATACAGCAGGAAAAGAAATGTAACACTGTGTAAGAAAACAGGAACTAGGGAGGGACAAGGGAGCAATCATCATGGATGAGGGGTCCAGCATTTCATTGTCCAGATGCAATGATCTGGTGTAAGTTCTCTGATGCTTTTTCTTGTGAGGCCTGAAGGTCATTTCCTGAGGAAGGAACTCAGATAAAACAAATATAAGTTTCAAGCTTTAAGACCAGAAGGGTGAATTTCTATGTTTATCAAAACAACAACAACTCTCTGCAGGACTATTGGGTCAGTTTTGGTCCCCCCTTTTTATTTATCAATTCCTCAGTCATGGGGAATCTGGTCAGTGATTTTTCTGGCTGCTTCATGCTGAAGAAAGGCACTGCGGGCCGCTCCATACCATGGATGACCTTGTGGCCACCCAGAAATCAAAGGCTAATCTAACACTACAGTTTTCTACTAAAACACAATCTTTCTCTCTCCAGTTCCACCACTTCTGGCAAAGACAAATCACAGCAGGATTAATCTACATACAAAATAAGCTTCAGTCCTATATACTTGGTCCGATTACCCAAACAAAATGTGACAAGAAACATTGTCCATAGAGGCTCTCATAAATGGACTTTTCTTGAACCTATCACAAGGCAATTTAATCAAAGCACAGGAAAAATAACCAGTTCTTCCAACTCTGTCACATTATAAAATAAAACAGGTTCTTATTAAACATGTACAAACCACGTACATTGCCACGATTTAAGGATATTCACAAATAATTTACAAATTTTAGAGAAATTAGGCAGAGGGAAAGATATGCCTCAAATTCTTTTTACAAAAGTATACTCTGCTCAGTACATTTAAAGCATATTTAAAGGCTGTAAATCTCTCAAAAGGCAAAAATTCTCCAAAATCTATAAAACGAAACAAAAAGAATTTCAAAGGAAAAAAAGACATAAAAGATTATTTCAGTCCTCCATTAGTTCAGGCCATGCAATCAACTCCTACTCTGCTTCATATTGGTTTAATAATGTTTATGAACACAAGGGCCTTTCAATTAGTGCACTGGAATTTCTCTCTCTAATCCAATGTCACAATCTCCAAAGTTATCAGCAATCTACACTCAAGTGTCTTTTTTTGTGAACTCCTCCAAAGAAGCAAGCTTTGGACTGTGGCTGATTATGTCACATTTTTGAGAAGGATCAACCTTAAACATCAATTGTGAATGACAAAAGTCGTAAGATAGCCATAGTTAAAGACACAGTCGACAAGGAAATTTGGTTATTTCTGGGGCATACAGCAATTTAAAATAATAATCGTTTTTACTGAAAACATATATTAAGATGTATTAGAATTTTAGGAATCTCATACAATCCTGGAACACATATTATCAACACATCTATATAAATATATCCCAACGGAAGCTAAACACCACCTCAGATTTGACAAAGCTTCCTGAATAATTCTAACAAAACAAAAACTGTAATATAGGACTAATAAGTGTCTCTTGGTCTTCAAGAAACCTAATGTCCAAAAAAATAGTTTGAGGTCAAAAAGCCCAAATTTAGAACTTGAAATTTTGCTGTTGGAAAGTTGGCCAAATATCAAAGTATTAAGACCCTTAATATCACAAATTGAATCACGAGTCATTATAGTCATTCATTTAGCAAAAGTGATAAAAGTATTTACCTTTTGATAGAGAGGAGACTTAGTTTCCCAGAATATAAGACCTAATGAAGACAGCATGAGGCCACCTAAATCTGTCTCTCCCTGCTCTATTCTGTACCTCCAGTGTTCTCAGAAGATAAAATCTTTTCTTTTAATATTACACAAGCATTTTTTCAAAAGAGAAAAAAATTATTTTTGCATGGTTTATTTTTAATGATAAAGCTAATTTAATAAAACCTTATAAACAAATCTATGTAATTTTAATTAGTTTGACCATAAGGTAAGATTTCCATAAACATTTTATAACAATTTTCCATTTCTATTAGAGTAGATGAGTGCTTCAAGGAAATGTTTTTATTTCAACACATGGGCCCAGACACTGGACTTGCATCAGGGTGTTTTTAATATTAAGGTTTAACTTACAGAAACACTGAACTAATCTTATCCCTCAAAATTAGCCCTTGCAATTTCATGCACAAACCTCTTCTGTGATAGTCCCTGGGCCTAATGGGATTGAATAGTTGTAATTTCTGGCCTTGTGTCTCACAAAAACATTTATTTTGATTGTCACCTTCTCCCAAGTCTGAAGATGAGGCTTCAAAGGGTATCAATACTCAAGATTTAGTAGGAATTGGCGCCTTTTCAGACCTAAGAGTCAAAGCCCTGTAACTTAATAGCACTAAAACCAGTTAAAAGAATATTTATACTACAGAAAGTCCTGTCATTCTCTCTACCCTGTTACAAATTATAACATTGTGATTTGGTGTTTATTAATTACTGCCTGTATTATGTAAAGTAGTGAGGTTACTCATTGCATATGCCTAATTTCTAGCATTCTAGTGACAGAACTGTGACCAAAAGCATAAAAAACGTGATAGCTCCTATGTCAAACTTATCTAAGTAAGAAAACTAACTTTTATCTCCATCATGAAAAAGCGGTAAATGCAAATATCACTTTTGGAAAATTAGCATCAGGATAATAATCTCCTTTCACTTAAATACTATACAACAAAACAAGGACAAAGTAAGGAAAAACACACAATAATTCATTTTCAGCTATTTAAAAGAGCATTATCACACATTACCAATATTGGTCTTTAGATACTGTCAACTGATTAGGTAACTTTCACCACAAAAATCTTAAAACCAGTGTAACATTTGTACATATTTTGTTTTCAAGTACACACACAAAGGCCCATCAGTGATAAACAGCTTGGGATCAAAAATCAATAGAAAGTATCACATTTTTAGAAAATTATTACTACTTAATCCAAGCAAGAGGCACTTAATTTTAATAATAGTCAATATAACTAAATTAGTTTCAGATAGATCCTAATCAATACAATTTCCTTAAGGAGAAGACCAATATTCGCTGAACATTACAACTTTGTACCCATACCCATATCACAGTTTCTCCCCATTAAAGGAAAAGATCTGAAATCAGCTCACATTATTGACAGAACTGAATTACCTTGGAAACAGAAACATATTTAAACTCTTCTAATCTCACCTACTTTTCCAAATAACAAACTATATAATATAACATTTCTGCTAAGAATTTGTAAAAATCAGTCTTTTTTACCCCAGGAACCTTAAAGCTCTTCTAGCTCTCTAGATCATCAGAGGAAAAAAAAGGAAATTTTAAGTGGCTGGTGTACTCTATCAATTTTTGTAGGCTTGACAATGGTAGCTTAGGGATTCTAGATAAATAGAACAAAAGATGAATTATTATGGAAATGCATAGGAAACAAAATGACTATTCATAAAATAAAATGAAATTATCTTATTTCAAACTAAAAAAACATCAATGTTTATATATATATATGTATACATAAGTAAAACACAAAAAAGAAAAAAAACAGCAAATAAATAAAACTTACAAGCAAAAACAAACAAACAGGAGACCAACCCCAAATTTTTCTCCTGCTCAGTTTACCTTGAAGGCTAAAGTGTTACAGAGAGCCTAAAAAAAGAAAACATATGATACATATTTTGTTCCTGGTACACAAATTAATGTCTAAGTCCAATACCACTTTACATTTTGTGCAATTAAGAAATTCACTTAAGTTCAAGACCATTAAGTACTTTAGTGCTAGTACTGTCTATGCAGAAGAGCAAAGACAGTGTGAAACAAAGAAATGCAAACATTTATGTGAAATTTGACTGTATGTTAAATCTTGCTTCATACTTAACTATATAAGAATTGCCAATGTATTTCATTATAATATTTGTTAATTTGCCTTCATCAAGACTAAAAACTTTAAATATGAGCAAGGTTAATTAGTCAAATTTCTCCAGTTTCCTATCAGGTTTTACAGAATATTTTATTATCTAAAATTTTTTCAACTTTCTATTTATTCGGTATGTGCATGAAGATGGACACGTAGAACAATGGTAAAAACACTATATATGACATACACAGACCATCAACGACATGCCTCACTGTGAACATACCTGGGCTTTATTTTCAGTCTCAGATTTTCTTCTACTCCTTCTTCTTTTTTTCTGTAAATAACCAGTCATTTTACTCAAGACAAAAAAATTACATACAAAATTATTTCTCATACAAAATTATTCTCCTTTCTTTTAAATTTTTTTTTACTAAAAAATTACATCTTTATATTCGTAACTTTCTTCACATTTCTCTCCTCTATTTCCTGGTTCCCTTTTAGCTTGTTTAATAAATAACTTCTTCAAGTCCATAAATTGAATTAACTTTTAGATAACTTCTCAATTAGACAACTTTTTTTCTTACTAATAACACACTTTTTAAACACATAATGTATACAAATTAATTATCTATTAACTATAACTCTTATCCTTAGTAACATTAAATTTTAGTGAAAACCTAAGAAGCAAGAAATTCTGAACTGCCTATCAGATATTAGCACTTTATAAATAATAACAATTCTATACTTTTAGTTAGAACCCTTTCTTAATTGGAAATGACCCAGATTTCCAATGAGCATCAAAATAACTTTAAGATTTTAAGTTGCACAAAAAGCTAATGTATTGTACTTACCTATTTACATTTTACATATTTTTACAGTTTATCTAGATTATTTATGCATAATTTGTTTTCTCATTAACCTTTTTTTTTGAGATGGAGCCTCACTTTGTCACCTAGGCTGGAGTGCAATGGCATGATCTTGACTCACTGCATCCTCTGCCTCCCGGGTTCAAGAGATTCTCCTGCCTTAGCTTCTCAAGTAGCTTGGATTACGGGCATGCACCATGACCCCCAGCTAATTTTTGTATTTTTAGTAGAGATGGGATATTGTCCTTTTGTGCAGGCTGGTCTCGAACTCCTGACCTCAAGTGATCCACCTGCCTCAGCCTCCCAAAGTTCTGGTATTACAGGCATGAGCCACTGTGCCTGGCCAACCTTTTTTAATCTGCAAATATCAGGTGTTCAGCTAAATAAGATCCTTAAAGTTAACAGCATGGACATTTTAACAAATAACTTGGAAGATTTTGCTGTTTTTATTAAACCAATAACATTAAATTAGTCTTCCCCAAAAATTCACACAAATACAATTTTGTTCTTTCTGGTTTATAGTTTTATAACCTTCTGTGACAGACCCTCATATCTCAAAATATATAGCAGAAAAATATATAAAACCTTGACAAAAATGTATACTGACAATTCTGAAGACTCCTCTATTTTTTATTTTGCCAATAATTTTAAAGACATTTTAATTTTACTAATAATTTTAAAGCCAGCTTGTTTAGTTAAATTTACTTAATTCATGTGAACTTCAAAATTGCTTAGATTTATTTACTTCATTTATGAGCACTTTTATTTATAAGCCAATTTCATAGACACAACTTATAACAATAAGTATGCACACAAATAAACACATCTAAACATGTGTTTATTTTCAGTCCCAGATTTTCTTCTTCTCCTTCTTCTACACACACACACACACACACACACACACACACACACACCCAATAGGTTTAACTTGCAGCTCTAGCCATGAGATAGCAATACAAACTCACTAGTCTGCAAACATATTCACATGGCTGAATTTTGTTAGTCCTGTTAAGTAATCACGTGAAGGCTGTGAAGTAAAATTTTGGGTAAAGAAATTTCCATGGCAGTTTTATTTTTAAAGGCTAAACTTCCCCAGACTCCAAGGAGCACTAGGGCCAAACAGCACCACTGAAGACCACCACCTGGAACTTACCAACCAGGCCCAACCCTGCTTAGAACAGCAACATAAAAACCTGGATAAAGGGAACTCCATCCCACTTTCTCATTCAACAGCAAACTCCAGGTTCCAAAGTATGTTGGGGCCAAACAGTATTACAAAATATCAAATTTACTGAATTCTAATTTCACATGAGTATATCAAACAGACACAATTACCAAAACACAATCCATCTGCTGCAGCAACAAACAAGTCCCAGGAGCGTCCAAACTGAAACAGTCATGATGTTTCCTCTCTCTATCAGTTGGTCTTGATCAATCTCAAAAAAAAACTTCCCAATTTAGAGGAGTTGATCCTGCTGCCTGGTATCCAAAAAAGACACTCACTTGCCCAGACATACACACAATTACAAACAAGCTCCAAAGAGTGTCCATACTGAAACAGTGAGGGTACTTCCCTCTCAATCAGCTGGGCTTTTTCAACCTTCAAATGAAAATTCCTTTAAATTCCCAGATTGAAAGGAGTATATCCTACTGTCTGGGCGCATAAAGGACAATCACCTAATCCAGAGTCAGATGTCAAATTTCAAAGGCAGTTCTAAGACAATCAGGAATGTAGTAGGGGCCAGTTGTGGTAGTGTCAGAGAGCAACTGAAACACCTCCACCCAAAATTGGGTGACCAGCTGCTTTGGAGGGCTCCTGAGAATCCTAGCTCAAAGCAGCCGAGCCATAGGCAATGTCTTCCTGGTCAGGAAACCAAAATCTGTCACTGAAACTTCAGGGGTTTGGTCTAGGTCCTGCTGTTTGCTAGACAGACAGTCAATTACTGAGACAATGATTATTGCCAAGGAAGAAGGCTTTATTAGGGTGCTGCAACCAAGGACATAGGAGCTCAGGCTCAAATCCAGTTCTCTGACCCACTAAAACCAGGGGTTTATATGGGAGAAGAAATGCAACAATGTACAAGAAATAAGAATGAGGAAGGGGCAGGGAAACAATCATGATGAATAAAGAGTCCGACATCTCATTTGTCTGGATGCCATGATGGGTTGAGTTTCAGTTTTTTGATACTTTTTTTAAGAGGCCTGAAGGTCATTTCCTAAGGAAGGAAGTCAGATAAAACAAAGATAACTTTCAAGCTTTAAGACCAGAAAGGTCAATTTGTAAATTATAAGAAATAAAAATTAAAAAAAAACTGTGGGACAATTGGATTGGTTTCAAAATGAGGCCTGTCTGACCCCACCCTCCCATGGTGTCCTGAACCAGTTATTTCAGGTTAAATTTACAGTGCCCTTGCTGAGAAGAATGTCAATTCATATGGTTGCGGGGGGGCTACTGAATTCTAGAAAATAAAGACAGAATCTTGAAAATAGCAAGAGAGAAGTAACTCAAAACATACAAAGAACTCTCAATGTGATTGACAAAGAATTTTTCACTAGAAGCCAAAAAGTCAGAAGGCCATAGATGACATATTCAAAGGGGTGAAAGAAAAGATTATTAACAAAAAATGTTATTTCCAGCATTAAAAAAGTTATTTTAAAATGAAGAAGAAATATATTGCCAAATGAACACATCCTGAGAAATCATCACCAGCAGGCCTGTATTACAAAAAGTACTAAGGAGAGCCCATGAGGTGGAAAGCAAAGGATAAGACACAATAGATCAAATCCATATGAAGAAATATTGAGTACCAGAATGGTAATTACATAGATAAATATAATATAGAATATAAATCTAGGTTTTGGGCAGTACTTTTTTTTCTATTTGATTTAAAAGACAACTGCATAAAGGAATTAATATATGTTGGTTTTGATATAAAAAGATGTGCTTTGTGTGACAATAATAGTAGAAAGGACAGTGGAGGAAAAATACTATAGAGGAACAAAGTTTTGGTATTCTATGGAAATTAAGCTAATATTAATTTGAACTATGTTGTCAGTTAAGATGCTATTAATAATAATCTCCAAGGCAACCACTGAGAATTAACACAAAACATATAGTAAAATAAATAACAAATTAACTAAAATGATTTACAAGAAAATATCTAACAGAAAACAAGGTGTTAATGTTGGAAGAACAAAAACAAAATGATGTAACATATAGAAAACGAATATCTACATGTCAGATGTAATTTCTATCTTAATGGTAATTACATTGAATATAAATAGATTAACTCTCTAATCAAATGGCAGATATTGGCAGAATGTATATAAAAAAGATAAACAAATTATATTTTGTCTTTAAGAGACACATTTTAAAATCAAAGACACAAATAGATTGAGAGTAGAAAAATTTAAAAAGATATACCATGCACAACATAGTCAAAACTGAACCGTAGTGGCTATACTACTATTAGGCAAAATAGAATTTAAGACATAAATTCATACTAGTGACAAAAAAGACATTTCATTTTTATTTAACTTTTAATGTATTTTATTTCAATAGCTTTAGGGTACAGTTGGCTATAGCACACTTCCCACTTGCCCATAAGTTCTGGCCAAGGAAGTTTGGCCCCACTCAAGATAATATCACAAATCTTAGTTGGGAGTTTCTCTCAACCTGTGACCACTGCCTGAGTTACCTGGCACATGTCTATGAGGTTCCTCTATGAGGTGGGATTGAGAATGGCTTCCCTCCTTCCCTGCTGGGGTCTGGGAGTGTATCCAGAGTATATCCTTTTGCTGCTCCTTATCATATACTTCCTACACCTCACTAAATCAGCTCCAGCACTGGGTAGGGTTAAGGCCTTGCCCCATGGCCTACATTGCCTGGCTCCTCAGTAGGAATGTGAATCATAGAGAAAGTCTCTTCCCCTTTCACACTCTGGAGACACAGTTTTTCACGTGGTTCATTATATAGGCTTCTGCCCATTGTTTCTTTCAAAGTGTTTGTGGTTTCTTTCAATTTTTCTCTTGAGTCCCTGGGTTGCTCCTTGGATGAAAGTTTACACTATGAATCTATACACACTATTTTGTCTTTCCTAATAGGAGAGTTATCCTAAAAAAGCCTCCAATCCACCATCTTGGAAAAACAAGAGAAGGACATTTTGTAATGAGAATGTGTTAATCCTTCAGGAAGATAAAACAATTATAAACATATATGCACATAATAACGAAGTCAAAAATTACATTCGGCAAAAGCTGATGGGACAGAAGGGAGAAATAAACAGTTCAACAATAATAGTTGGAAACTCTAATGTCACTTGATAGATAAAACAAATATACAGAAGATAAATAAGGAAGCAGAAAACTGTACAACATCATTAACCAACTAATAGACACATAGATTATTCTTACCAACAAGAGGATAATACACATTCTTCTCAAGTGCATATGCACAAGCTGTGAACATACTGAGTATGAAATTAAGAAAACAACTTACTACAGCATAAAAATAATAAAATACTTAGGAATAAATTTAACAATGTTTTCAAGACATACAGAGGATACTACTACTTTCACTGAAAACAATTGAAGAAAACATATATAAATGGAATGACATCCTATGTTCATGTATGGGAAGAATTAGTAATTTTAAGATGACAATACCCTAAAAACTGATTCGGTAATTCAATACAAACTCTATTAAAATATCAATTGTCTTTTGTTGCACAAATACTTAAGCTGATCTTAAAATTTATGTAGAAGACAAGGGAATCTAGAATAGTCGGAACAATCTTGACAATAAGAACAAAGTTGGAGGACTCACAAAATCCAATTTAATAACCTGCTATTATAGTATTCAAGACTATATTTAAAAGTATTAATACTATATTATAGTATTCCATACTATATTTTTATGTACTGACATAATGGTAAACATTTAGAATAATCTTCAAGCATTCTCTGAAAATTAAATGATGAAATAATAGTCTTTTCAACAAATGATGCTGGAACAACTGAATATCCGCATGCAAAATAATGATGTTAAATACCTACCTCCTATTAAATGCAAAAATTAACTCAAGTGAATCAAAGACCTAAGTGTAAGTGATAAAACTAAAGCTCTTGCATGGGATAAAACCTTATAATATTGAATTAGTAAATAATATCTAAGATATGATACTCAAAACACAGAAAGCAAAATAAAAATTAAATAAATTAAACTTCATCAAAATTAAAAACTTTTGTGCTTCAAACGATTCATTCAAGCAACTGAAAAGGACAACCCTAGCATTTGAGAAAATTTTTGAAAATCATATGTATGAAAAACGACTTGTATTTGGAACACTTTTCTTTTAACTCAATTAAAAGGCCAAATAATTCAATTAAGAATGGGCAAAAGATTAGAACGGACATATCTCCAAAAAAGATATACTAATGGCCACTAAGCACATGAAAAGTTGCTCCGTGTTGTTATTCATTAGGCAAATGCAAATTATAATCACGGTGAGATTCCAATTCACATTCACTTGAATGGCTGTAATCATCAAATTATACTCGTAAAATTTTTCCCGTAATAAAAATATAAAATTCTATTATATGAATTATCAAATTCACCCAATTTGCTCTGTATTTACTAAATTATATTTAAAAGTAAAAGAGTATTGCTATTCTGAAAACTTTATTTCTTTCCACTTTACTTCAAGATGGCCAGCTATTAGCAATAATTTACACTACCCACTACAATGATTAATGATAGACTAAAATAAATTAATTTTTGGTCTTAGTTTTATATATGTTGCTTTAATTTTCTATTTATCATAATCCAGAGGATAATTTAAGATCATAACTAGTTTGCAAATAAATAGTTGACGTGACATACCTTTTTGCTCTATGTAAAAGCTGCATTGAAAACATTGATGGACAGTATATGGCACACAATAAATATCAATATGTAAACTCAGGTCGTTCTAGAACCCAAATTTCTCTTTATGGAGTTCTGAAAATTTGAAAAACTGACTTACTCATGTACTGGACATCAAGTTTTTATAGCACCACGGGATTTTGTGAATTGAAAAATCATTAGACCTGCAAACAGCATTTTGTATTTATCAACTGTCTGCCTTCAGGAAAATAAACTTGCCCCTCTGTCACACACTGTCTACTTTTAGAGGTGTTATTAGGCTTTAACTGTTGAAGTAGAAATGACATTTATGCTTTTACTTCCAGTTCATTCTTATTTGAGTAAATTTCAAATGTTCTAATCACAAAAATATTAGGTACTTGAGTGATGGATATGTTAACTAGCTTGATTTAATTATGCCACATTGTATTCATAAATATATAACATAATTTTTTACCCCATAACTTTATATAAATTATCAATTTACATTTTTAAAAAGTCTTACTTATTCGTGAAAGTTATAGAGAAGATTTTCATAATTGAATTGTGTGAGCGCATCAGCTGCTTTAGGAAGGTGACATTCTTCTTACATGCTGGAAATAAGAACACATATCTGTGAATAATCATTATGGAATTTCAGCTGATATTGTTGGAAATTCGGGTGAAAAAAAAATTGAAAGAGATTGCCATATCTGATACAGAAACTTGGCAGCCAAAGTCCTGTTCTTCTAATTGGGTTAGGGGTCAAAATGAAAATAAAGGCAAATGTAAAAACATTATGTGTAATCAGTTAAACATTCAATAAAATAATAGTGATCATAATAGCCACAATTTGTTGAAAGCATGTTCTGCAATAAACCCTTTATTATTTTGTTTAATATGTATAACATCCATGTGAGATGAGTGTTACTGGTAACATACCAATATTTCAGATGAGAAAATAAGAGTCAGAAAAGTTAAGAATTTTTCTTTAATAACACGGATTTAAGAAGTATGGGTGATGGACCGAAGATTTAAAATCACATGCATTTGATTTTAAACCCATAGTTTTATCTACTGTGATGTACACTAAATGATTGTTGTGATACACTTCTTTGCAACTACAAGCAGTTCTCACTTGAATAATGTAATTTCAATCCTCACTAATACATTGTGAGAGGTCTAGGGAGCGGTAATGTCATTCCCTCCATTTATCTATCTCCCAACTGGTAGGAATTCTCTATTAGCTATTTTCATTATACTGGGGAAAAATGGATGGATGTGAGAGATAGTTTAAGGGAATAGTCAATAGTATTGGAAAATGATTGAATTACGTTGAACAGTGGTTAAGATTTGAAATTAGTTTTGAAAAAGTGAAAAAAAAATCTAAGAAAGGCTGTGTTTTAGTAATGTGTTTTTAGTGTAAAGTGCTATCAGATGTGTGTAAGGAAAATTCCACTTTGTATTTGGAAACATTTGCAGTCTTTAGGATAAGGACCAAGACTAAAGATATGAATAATGTATACAAAATATTAAAGCTTTAGAAATGCGTGATATTAAGGTGAAAAAAAATGTTCAGTAATTGCAGGAAATTATTATATAAGAAACGAAAGGAGAAATATGAGTCAGAACAGAAGGAAAAATAAAGTGGAAGTTGAGACCCTGCATAAATGATTTTCTTGATGTAGGTTACTAATTATGATGACAAATGGGCCACTTAATCTGGTTTGTGGTTGGTCCCTTACAAAATATATACATATATATACACATATATATATATACGCACACACATACATATACATACATATGTGTGTGTGTATATATATGTATATATGTGTATATATGTGTGTGTATATATGTATATATGTATATATGTGTATATATGTATATATATGTATATATGTGTATATATGTATATATGTATATATATGTGTATATATATATGTATATATATAAAGTGAAATGGTACAAGGAGCCAGATTTCAGAGGATTACAGAATAGGAATGCTGAGGATGATGGCGATGATGAGAACAGCACCTAGCACATTTGAGTATCTACCGTATACTTTGCTCACTGCTTAACATACAATATATTCTTTAATACAACAACCCTATTAAATATGACAATAACCGTATTTTACATGCAATAAATCAGTCTCAGAGAGAAAAAATACCATGACCCTAGTATGCCTATGGTCAACTTGATCACAGGTCTGACTGCATAATTGATCGTAAATCACATGTGGGCACAGGATTAGTGACTTGATTTATTTAGACGTCTTTGACATGTATAGGATCTAGAACATAGGGGATAAAGGATGGCTATAAAAAATAATAGCTCACATTTTTGAGTGGGTATTTTGTGTGAGTTACTCTGCTGAGCTCTACAAAAAGATGAATTTATGAAATCTTTATACCAATCCAATGAGGTAAGTATCATTATTAATGGTTCCCTAATCTTACATGGGTGGAATCTAAGGTAGAATGGCTAAGTATCTTGCCTATCTCACATAATTTATACCTGGTAGAAGCAGGATTTGATTGTTCAAAGTTACTCTGTGATTGCCTGGACACAAAAACAAAAGAGAAAGAGGAATTAACAGCAATGTTACTACTGCTACTGGTGATAATAATCTGAACATAAGACAAAGGAAATAAATCTCAGTGGTAAAAGAAATAGAACAGATAAAGTGGGTGAGCTCTATCTTAAATTTCAGATGCATTCCAAAGTATATATGGGAAATTTTCAACTGACCACAGGTTTGATGATGAGAGTAAGGAAGTTGTGGAATAAAAGATAAAGGGAGACTATGGAGCTGGTAAATATATTTTTGATTGGGGCTCATCTGTGTGTGGCAAAATGCCTGGAAAGAAGCTAATATATAAAGATCAACTGATACTACCAAACAGGGAGACAGAACACTGAAGGAGCTCTGGAGGAGGCACAGGTGGAGAGGCCGGCCCTGAAAAGGAAGGACAGGACTTGCCTGTAGAATAGGAAGAAAGTAGAAGTAGATAGTTCAAGATAAAGGACTATTTAGAGGCAACTAAACGATAAAAAGGCAGATGCTAAGAAAGTTGAACTATAAAGGAGTTTTTACCAGGTAGCCTAAATCTACTCAGTAAAATAGGAGGCAAGTCATCTTCTAAAGATGAAAAGATTTGAGTTTGACTAAATAAAACAGCTTTGCGGCAGACAGGTAATACAATGAAGGGTAGACATGAAATAAAAGAATTTCTAAGTAGCACAGAAAGCAGTAACATAATACTTCTTTGCCTAACAATGCAGTTTTATATTCGGAATGAAGAAAGAGAGAGATTTGGGGGACTCAGGAATGGGAATCATTAAGATAGTCTCAGAGAAATGATAAGTGAGCCAAGGATTTGAAAATCCTATGGAGAGACAAGTGCCCCGGCATAGCTGACCACAGCATTCTGACAGTGGAGAGCACTAATATAGGCGCCCCTGCTATGTGCTCCTGAAGCATTCTGTTCTTCCCTCATCATTACTTTGCTCACAATGCATTGTAATTACTTATTTAGTGTCTTTTCCCACTTGGCCATAGTGGTCATGGGAACACGAAATTGTATTCTCTGGCTAATTATTGTATTCTCAGCCCATAGCATAATTCAATATCTTACATAGAATAAGTAATCAGCAAATAGTTTTGCCTTCCTTCTCCCCCTCCCCCCATGATTTCAGAAGTGGACTTCTGCAGGAGGACTGCAGAACAAAATGGCCTTTATAAGCCTTATAACATCTTCATAATGTGACGCTCGAATATCTAGAAAGCTTCACTTATCAGAATTTGCCTGTCAGAAGTATCTTAGTCCATAGAAATCACATACGGATCTTGTTAAAATACAAGTTGTGATGCAGTTTCGGGGTAAACCCCATGTGTCTGCATTTTTAATAAGCTCCCAAGCAACGCTGATGCTACTTGGTGCATAAGCTATGGAGTATAAAAGACTTATGCAACGGATTCTCCACCTTTGTCAAGTATAACCAAATACCTGCAAGCCCTGAACTGACTGCTTTAGGCCTCCCAGCATTTGTGATTTTCTGGATCTTTTGCCTTCTGTCTTGCTGGCTTTTGATATGCAGGTGGATCTCACTTTAGTAGTTCTTGAATATTCTCAGTCTGGCCTTCTTAGCTGGCTTCAACTGACACTCTTTTTCTTTTTTCTTTTGTTTTGTTATACTTTAAGTTCTAGGGTACATGTGCACAATGTGCACGTTTGTTACATATGTATACATGTGCCATGTTGGTGTGCTGCACCCATTAACTCATCATTTACGTTAGGTATTTCTCCTAATGCTATCCCTCCCCCCTCCCCCCTTCCCCCACCCCACAACAGGCCCCGGTGTGTGATGTTCCCCACCCTGTGTTCAAGTGTTCTCATTGTTCAATTCCCACCTATGAGTGAGAACGTGCAGTGTTTGGTTTTCTGTCCTTGTGATACTTTTCTCAGAATGATGGTTTCCAGCTTCATCCACGTCCCTACAAAGGACATGAACTCATCCTTTTTTATGGCTGCATAGTATTCCATGGTGTATAGGTGCCACATTTTCTTAATCCAGTCTATCATGGATGGACATTTGGGTTGGTTCCAAGTCTTTGCTATTGTGAATAGTGCCGCGATAAGCATATGTGTGCATGTGTCTTTATAGCAGCATGATTTATAATCCTTTGGGTATATACCCGGTAATGGGATGGCTGGGTCAAATGGTATTTCTAGTTCTAGATCCTTGAGGAATCGCCACACTGTCTTCCACAATGGTTGAACTAGTTTACAGTCCCACAAACAGTGTAAAAGTGTTCCTATTTCTCCACAGCCTCGACAGCACCTGTTGTTTCCTGACTTTCTAATAATCACTATTCTAACTGGTGTGAGATGGTATCTCATTGTGGTTTTGATTTGCATTTCTCTGATGACCAGTGATGATGAGCATTTTCTCATGTGTCTGTTGGCTGCATAAATGTCTTCTTTTGCGAAGT
Organism: Pan troglodytes; assembly: GCF_028858775.2. Taxonomy (NCBI): domain Eukaryota; kingdom Metazoa; phylum Chordata; class Mammalia; order Primates; family Hominidae; genus Pan; species Pan troglodytes. The sequence continues at coordinate 69,137,699 of NC_072406.2, forward strand.
ATCTGTTCATATCCTTCACCCACTTTTTGATGGGGTTGTTTGATTTTTTACTGTAAATTTGTTTAAGTTCTTTGTAGATTCTGGATATTAGCCCTTTGTCAGATGGATAGATTGCAAAAATTTTATCCCATTCTGTAGGTAACTGGCACCCTTTTTCTAACCTTTTAGACTATTGCATGCTTCTGGAACCACTCTTCTGCCTTGATTACCTATTTCTAGATTACCTTACCTTTGCTTATTTCATACATTTAAACTATATGCTGCTGCTCCTATGTGTGGCAATGAGCACTATGCATTAAATGTTGTCTCAATGAATGAAAAAAGCTGAGCAGTTTAACGGCATATGAAAAATTTAGCAAAACACATCACGTTAGGATATGGCAGCATGAGGACAGTGAGTTAATTAGGCTAGAGTTAGCATAGGAGAGAGAAATTCCAGCATCGGGCATCTCTGGACCGTGGAAAGAGGAGTCAGAAATGAGTCAAGGGACTGAGGTCAGAAGATCACAGAAGGAATAACGAAGAAACTAGAAGCTGTGGGTGCCAAGGTAGCAATAAATTAAAATAAAGAAACCTGGCCTTGTGGGTCAGAGGAGACAAAGCCTGTGCCCATTAGTCCACGATAGTCCAAATAACTTGGATCTGGCACATTTGTCTTTATAAGGCAAATGAAGTGAATCTGATTCTGAAGAAAAGATAACTTATCTTCAGTTATTCATCATTTCTATAATCAAAGTAGATAGAAATGATCACCCAAGGAACTGTAACTTCAATTATAATATTCTGAGTCAGTGATTGGAGTCTATTCATTAAACAGTTCTTTGCTGAACCTCTGCTGTGTGCCAGGCACTAAGCGTATCTAGAGAAAAAATGAAGGCATGGGTTTTGCCTTTAAAAAGTTCAAAGTTTAAAGGGGTACTCAAATATGTGCACAAAGTCATGTGTTTTACCAGAGATATACCCATGGCCTAAGAGAGAAGAGGTGAGGCCTTTTCTTCTTCTAGAAAGATCAGAGAAGGCTTCACTGGGCAGTTGACACTTGAATGAGTCTTGAAAGAAAATTTATTAAATACAAAAAAATGCAATCACAGGAAAAAAAATGATCCCAGATATATTGTTGCAAGGGAGTATGAACTAATTGGGAGACTGTAGTTAATTTAGTAATAGGGCTAAAACAGTGGTTATCAGGAAGTGTCAGGAAATACAATTAATAAAATAAAAGGGTAGAAATGTTTAAAGACTTTGCCATGGTAAGAAATTTGGATTTTTGTGCTATTATATAGCACAAAATATATATAGGGCTTTACTCTAACAAAGCAGTTAACTAGGGATTTCGCCTTTTTACATGTTTTTCCAATACTGATTGCTTCTTATTGTGGAATACATATCTTTGAGATTGTGGTCTGACTTCTTTTGGGAGAATAGAAGAGAAAGGCACAAGTGCAAGAGCTAAAGCCCTTCTCCCTTATCACTACTGGTTTTCTAGTTGTAGAAATAGTAATACATCTGGAAAAGATGTTATAAAAGGAAAGGCTAAAAAATGTGAAATTTGTACTCTAGGGAAGATGCAAACATAAACCTTCTTGGATACCTAAAGCTTCAAACCCAGAAGAGATCAGGCTTCTGCAGAGTTCAAAGAACAACAGCAGGAATAAACTATAGCAATTGTAAAAAGCAAAACATGGGTTTATGAAAACAAAGGTTTTTTGTTTTTATTTTTCATTAGAGTTCACTAAAAATAAACAGGTTGTGAAGTAGTGAGTTTCCTGTCATTGAAGATATTGAGATTGCCGTATGTTTGCATGATCTGGTGACCTTGGGAAATGAACTAAACTACTACTAATTATTCCTATAAATCAAATTTTGTGATTTTTCTATTTCTTTTGTGGTTATCTATACCTGTACTGGGCCCATAGCATATGCTCAAAAAATACTGAGCAATTGATTGCTAATTGCTAAAGATAACATTAACTCTGACCTAATCCTTTTATGCACTATCTCCAGAACTTAATCATTATGTGGAATATATTTATAGAGCAAATTCCACTACTTAAACACTATTGAGACTTTGAGCTGCTGAGATCACAAAAGGAAAGTGTAAAGAAGAGAAGCTCCTAAATTATACATCAGATAGTGTGGCCCTTTTAAAGGCCTATTTCTTGATGCTAGGGATATTTTGGCCTTACTCCACAGAGTCAATTATAATCAAATATTTTGTATTAGTCTCCCATTGCTGCTATAACAAATTACCACAAATTTAATGGCTTAAAATAACACAACTATAGCCTCTTACAGTTCTGGATCCGAATTTCCCTGAGTTGAAACTAAAGTGTCAGCAGGGCTGAATTCCCTCCAGAGGCTTTAAGGGAGAAGGCACTTCCTTCCTTTTCCAGCTTTTAAAGCGGCATTCCTCGGCTCATGGCCCATCCCATATTTAAAATGACAATAAAGTGGCATCTTCAAATTTTTCTATGTATCGTTCCTCACCTTGCATTCTACATTTTATAGTAAAATTATCATTTGCCTCACTCTTATAAGGACCCTTGTGATTACCATTAGAATTCACCCAGCTAATCCAGAATGATCATCCTATCTCAACATTCTTAATTTAATCACACTTGTCGTGTCTCTATTTGCCATATAGAATAACATTTACAGGTTCCAATGATTAGTATGGGTGTTTTGGGGAGTCATTATTCAGCCTAACACAGCTTTTACGAAACCAGAATGGTTTCACACCACTATAAAATTGAAAAATCATAAGTTGAACCATTGTAAGTCAGGGACTACGTATATCTATCAAAAACTGCATTTTCCTACATATTAAGCTACTTTCCTATATCCTTTTAGTTTCTACTTATTCTAGCTGAATCTCTGAATCTACTTCTACCCAATTAGAGTTTATAATTTGAAAGTTTTCCTCAGCAGATTTTTTAAAAATTTTATGTATCTACTTTATATTCTTTCCTTAAAATTATTTTTAGCTCAAATGTGAGAAGCTACTTGCAGCTTAATCAATTTAGCAATTTTTTTTTAAATTGGTTTCTAACAAATTTTGAGTGAAGGTATTCAAACAAAAAAGCTACAAAATGTGTTATTATCTAATAATATTGTAAAACTTATCATTTGTCCATAAGAATATTTGAAAATCTGGTATTTGTATTTTAATGACATCAAGTCAGAGAACTAGATGTTAGTGCCTTGGTCATATATTATATGAAAATACTCAAAGCTAACTGCTATAGTTTAAGTCAGAATTGCCAATATACAAACTATTTGCCAGCTAACTACAGATAAATTCCCCAGATGAGCACTGCAGTGACCTAATTATGCCAGACAAGAATGTGTAGCCAAGGTATTTTTTTTTCTTGTGTTACACTTTTAAGTCTTCATGATCAGTGACAGATTATCTGACACAAGGTCACTCTGCTCCCATAGTATTAGCTTTATCTAGTCATCTCCCCATTCTCTCCCTGCCATTTGCCATCTAACATGACTAGACAAAGATTTTCCTGTACTTCATGAGTTTTCTAAGAAGTGTTTCCCAAGCCTGGCCATGAATCAGAATTATTGTAGAAACATCTTTATAAATACATTCTTTTGCGAATAGGTTTTCAGACCTCATCTTAGATATGCGATCGTTAGAAGTGAGGCTCTGGCACTTTTATTTTTCACAATTGTCCCTGTGATACTCTGGTTTATTAGAACAACTGAATGCTGTTTGATCTAGGTGTGAACTGAAAAACAGTCCTTTCTTAGACTTTCAAACATTCTATAAATAGTCTCTACAATACTGTGGAAGTTATAGGGTTTTTGGAAGTACTTTATAGTCTTCCTCTAGCTCATTGTAATATATTTTGGTTTTTTGAGTGTACTCTCAAAAGTTCATGTGTTCCAATTTTAAAACTTTATTGTTATTCTAAGTCCTGAGAATTCCTCCCAGTAATGTTCATTTCCACAATGTTTCACATAACAGCCTTCACAACTTACATCTTATAAATACCCATATCTGCCTCTCTTGGCCTGTTTAAAAATTTTCTTCAATTCTGATATTCCATTTTCCCTCCCTCCCTCCCTCTCTCCCTCTTTCTCTCTTTCTGTTTCTCTCTTTCTCTCTTTCTTTCTTTCCTGTCTTTCTCTCTTTCTCTGTCTTTCTTTTTTGTCTCGCTCTGTTGCCAGGCTGGAGTGCAGTGGTGCAATCTCAGCTCACTGCAACCTCCGCCTCCTGGGTTCAAGCGATTCTCCTGCCTCAGCCTCCCAAGTAGCTGGGATTACAGGCATGTGCCACCACGCCCAACTAATTTTTGTATTTTTAGTAGAGACGAGTTTCACCAGGTTGGCCAGGATGCTGTTGGTCTCTTGACTTCGTGATCCACCCGCCTTGGCCTCCCAAAGTGCTGGGATTACAGGAGTGAGCCACCGTGCCCCACCTGATATTCCATTTTTATACTGTATATTTTAACTCTAGTTGCAAAGTATTCTTGAATTTCAAAGTCCCCCTTCTAATATTAAAAATTACATTTCATTATTCAACATCGGTAAGTCTTAGAGACATCTAGTTGTTTATAGTACAGATGCTCCTCAACTTATGATGGAGTTACATTACAATAAACTTATCATGAGTTGAAAATATAGTAATTCAAAAATGCATTTAATAGACTTAACTTATTGCACAGCATACTGTTGCCTAGCACTAGCCTATCCTAAACATGCTCAGAACACTTCCATTAGCCCACAGCTTGGCAAAATCATCAAACGCAAAGCCTATTTTATAATAAAGTGTTGAATATTTCTTGTACTTTATTGAATACTATGCTGAAAGTGAAAAACAGAATGGTTTCACACCACTATAACATTGAAAAATCACAAGTTGAACCATTGTAAGTCAGGGACTGCCTAGATCTATCAAAAACTGCATTTTCCTACATATTAAGCTACTTTCCTATATCCCTTTAGTTTCCACTTATTCCAGCTGAATCTCTGAACTGTAATTTTATTGCTTTTTCCTCTAACTTGTCTTCATAACTCAATTTTCTACAGGCTTATACATTTGAGTTTCTTTAATCCCAGCCTGTCTGCTGTCAGTGTAAAATTTCTTAATCTCAGAGACAGAATCTGAGGTCCAACCTTCCTAGAGTTTAGATGCAGGATAATCACCTTTATGACAAGTACAAATACCACTGCACATCTTGACAGCCATCTCGGAGCAATCTAATTCCCTTGCTGCTCTAACCTGAAGACTACTTCTGTGTTATTGGTTCACAATACATATTTTTTTTTGAAGGAAGTAATAGTATTTGTTCAGAAGCTAGCCCTCCATGTAATAATTAGACAGCGTTTTCTTAAAGTAAACATTTGGCGGTTTGGCATCCATTTCAATTTTTATTTCTTTTTAAGATAAAATTAAGGAAAAAGGCAAAACAAAAAATGTTCACTTTTTTCACATTTTTATGGCTTGTGTGAGGTGTAGATGCTTAATTACAAGGAATGATGGGGGCCATTGAGGTTATAAATTATTAGCAAAGCTGGAGGAATCAGGAAGGATTGCTATTTAGCAACAAAAAGGTATGGGGTTGGGTCAAAGGAGCAAAATGTTTAGCAGCGTTTCATCTGCATATTTTGATTGTTGATATAGTCTTTTTCAATGGAGCTATTATTTAGTCAGTATACTCCTCCAATTGTAGCTAACACTGAAAGCGTATCAAGATATCCAGCCTCTCCAGTTTAACTATACAGATCACCACAGCTGTTTCATACTGTCATTCAATCAGACCTTATCATAATTTCTATGTCCTTAAAAATATGAAGGAAAGTATAAAACATTACTTTTGGAGGCTATTTTAACTGTATAATGTCAAAAGAAATGTACAACACAATTATCACTGGGGTTACTGAAGCTCTGATAGTTTCTCTATGTACACTAGTTAAACAACAGCATTGACTGAGGCATTGACTATGCAGAACAATTTAGTAAAAGATAAGAAGAACTAGAGCTAAATCAAAGCAAACTTGCTTGCCCTCTGTGAACTGACAATGTACTCAGAGTCTAAATCCATCCTGATAACCTACACTAAAGTAACTTAACATATAGTATAATCTAAACTACAATTTAGTCAGAGTCTAAAACTCATCCCTATAACCTATATTAAAAACTAAACTCTATGCCTTTAAGAATGATTCTCACTAAAACAACTACAATGTATGCTTGCCTAACAACATCTACAATTTTAGAACCAAAATGAATGTATAAAATCATGGTTTAATTGAAAACCAGGGTCAAGTCTTTTCCAGAGTCACAAATCTAGTCCACAAAAGTCATACATCTTTGAAGTCATGTCCTCTGGGGACCAGTATAATGTACTGTTTAAAAAGGCAAATGTTTAGATTGGTCAGGCATAGGGTCAGATTCTAGTTCTGCTACTTAATGTGTGACCTTTGATAATTTGGTTAATTATTTAAAGGTTAATTTTTGTCACCTGTAAAACAGTTTAGAAATATAACCACCTGATAAAACTTTTATAAGATTTAAGTGAAATATGCCTATAGTGTATAACTCTTGCCTAAGAGGTTGGCACATCATTGTTATTAACTAGATGTTAACTACCACCATAGCCTGGTAGTCATTTTCTTACTTTCAGGTCAAAATTATTTCCACTTAACCACAAATATTCTTTTTAGGCTTGAATGTTTCTATGCAACTACAGTAGTGCAGTTAATAAACGAAAAAAGAAAGTGCAACTCTCCTATTGATCTCCACCACATTCTATGTACTAAATTGACTTTATAATTGATACTAATCACTTCAATTGCTGCATCTCAGGGTCTACCTAAATATTACAGTCAATTCAGTTACTAATTCTGCTTCTGATGTGTAAGTAGAAAAACTTAAGTGTAAAATAATAAATTACATTTGTAGAAACTTTCAATATTGGCTCAGATTTTTACTCAATATTGTATGATTTGAATATGTTTTCACACTGTTATTCTAATGGACTGATGGACTTTAGTACCCGTCAGTTATATATCTCACTACGATCAGTGACTTTCTTTTATCAAATTGAGTATCAATGACAGAAGAGAGAATTCTAACAGATGAGTTCTGCTTGATTTTCCTAACTGCCTAACTGCAAGCCATGGCAAATTTGAACTGGTATCTCTGCTACACAAGAACAATTTTTAATGTGAAATTTCCAGTCAAGAATGAATTTAAGCAGGCTTGGTGTCATGTAAGAAGTCCCTTTGCTCTTCCTTTGTCTTCTGCCATGACTGTGAGGTGTCCCTAGCCATGTAGAACTCAGTGAGTCAATTAAACCTCTTTCCTTCATATATTACCCAGTCTCGGGTATGTCTTTATTAGTAGCATGAAAACAGACAAATATAGTAAATTGGTACCAGTATAGTGGGGTACTACTGTAAAGGTACTTGAAAATTTGGAAGCAACTTTGGAACTGGGTAACAGGCAGAGATTGGAAGAGTTTGGAGGACTCAGAAGAAGAAAGGAAGTTGTGGGGAAATTTGGAAATTCCTAGAGACTTGTTGAATGACTGACCAAAATGTGATATGGACAATAAAGTCCAGGCTGAGGTGGTCTCAGATGGAGATGAGTAACTCGTTGGGAATTATAGCCAAGGTGACTCTTGCTTTGTTTTAACAAAGAGACTGGTGGCAATTTGCCTCTGCCCTAGAAATTTGTGGAATTTTGAACTTGAGAGAGATGATTTAGGGCATCTGAAGGAAGAAATTTCTAGGCAGCAAAGCATTCAAGAAGTGACTTGGGTACTGTTAAAAGCATTCTGTTTTATGTATGCACAAAGATATGATTTGGAATTGGAATTTATGTTTAAAAGGGAAGCAGAGCATAAAGTTCAGAAAATTTGCAGCCTGACCCTGCAATAGAAAAGAAAAACCCATTTTCTGAGGAGAAATTCAAGTGGGCTGCATAAATTTTCAAAACAAGAAGCCAAATGTTAATCACCAAGACAATGGGGAAAATGTCTTCAGGGTGTGAGATGTCTTCATGCAACCCCCTCCCATCAGAGGCCAGGAAAAATGGTTTTGTGGCCTGTGCCCAGGGCCTTGCTGCCTTGTGCAGTCTCAGAATTTGGTGCCCTGTGTCCCAGTCATGGCTAAAAGGGGCAAATTCAAGCCATTGCTTCAGAGGGTGCAAGCCCCAAGCCTTGGCAGCTTCCAAGTGGTGTTGAGCCTGTGGCTGCACAAGAGTCAAGAACTGAGATTTAGGGATCTCCACCTAGATTTCAGAGGATGTATGGAAATGTCTGGATATCCAGGCAAAGTTTGCTACAGGGACAGAGCCCTCATGGAGAACATCTGCTAGGGCAGTGTGGAAGGGAAATGTGGGGTGGAAGCCCCCATACAGAGTCCCCACTGGGACACTGCCTAGGGGAGCTGTGAGAAGAGGGGCACCATCCTCCAGACCCTGGAATAGTAGATCCACCAACAGCTTGCACCATGCAACTGTAAAAGCTACAGACACTCAATGCCAGCCCATGAAAGCAACCAGGAGTGAGTCTGTACCCTGCAAAGCCCCAGAGGTAGAGCTGCCCAAGACCATGGGAACCAACCCACCTCTTTTATCGGCATGACCTGGATGTGAGACAGAGAGTCAAAGATCAATTTGCAGATTTAAGATTTGACCATCCTGGTTGATTTTGTACTTGGATGGGGCCTGTAGCCCCTTCAGTTTGGACAATTTATCTCATTTGGAATGGGTGTATTTACCCATTGCCTGTACCCCCATTGTATTTTGGAAGTAGCTAACTTGCTTTGGATTTTACAGGCTCGTAGGCAGAAGGGACTTGCCTTGTCTCTCATGAGACTTTGGACTATAGAGTTAATGCTGAAATGAGCTAAGACTTTGGAGGACTGTTGGAAGGCAAGATTGGTTTTGAAATGTGAGGACATGAGATTTGGGAGGGGCCATTGGTGAAATTAGATATTTTGGCTATGTCCCCACCCAAATCTCATTTTGAATTGTAGGTCCCATAATTCCCATGTATCATAGGAGAGACCTGGTTGGAGGTAATTGAATCAGGGGGATGGGTCTTTCCTGTACTTTTCTCATGGTAGGGAATAAGTCTCACTAGATCTGATGGTTTTATAATTGAAAGTTCCCCTGCACAAGCTGTCTGGCCTGCCACCCTGGAAGCTGTGCTTTTGCTTCTCTTTTGCCTTCCACATGATTGTGAGGACTCTCTGGCCATGTGTAACAGTGAGTCCATTAAATCTCTTTCCTTTATAAGTTAAAAAAATAAAAGAATGCATTTAAGCAAAATAGGGAATGCAGCAAGAGATGTTTTTCACAAAATATTACTAATTTTTTGTTGCTGCTATGGACAACAACTCTCTCAGATTAATTTACACCTAATTTTCCCCATCTACTTTTGGAAATTTTGCCACAGCTTGAAAAAATAATTTTTGTAGATAATATACAAACATCACTTTTAATTCATTACAGATTATATAAACTTTGAGAAAGCTACTATAGCAGAGTTGTCCAATCTTTTGGCTTCCCTGGGCCACACTGGAAGAAGAATTGTCTTGGGCCATACATAAAATACCCTAACACTAATGATAGTGGATGAGCTAAAAAAAACTTGCAAAACAACTTCATAATGTTTTAAGAAAATTTGTGAATTCATGTTAGTCCACATTCAAAGATATCCTGGTTTGCATGTGGCTCACAGGTCACAGGTTGGACAAGCTTGTCTATAGTATATTTCTTTAGTAAAGGAAGAGCCAATAAAATCAATGATTTTTAGAGTTGTATGTAAACATCTAATGCTAACTATAATTAGAGGGATACTTTTCCAGAGCTAGAATGAAGAATTTTAATAATTTGTAACCAACCAATCAACAAATAGTTAATAAATAAATATATAAAGCTTTTCTTAATTATCTGGGTATTTACAGAATAAATCATTTTCACTTGCTGAAGTTCTTAACAAATTACTTCTGGTTTTCATTCTACTCCACAGATACAGTAGAACAATTTTGTTTAAAAAGCTCCTATAAGTAAAATATATGGAAAATGACATTGAAAGATTGAGTCAAGAATTGCATTTTTGTTCTAGTCACCAGTAACAAAACACATAAGTCTTTCTACTGGCAAATTCTTTGAAAAATTACTGGGTTGTTGCCAATATGTGTTTTTACTTTTAATTCTCAATAACAGAGAAAAAAATACTTATCCCCCTCACTTTCTCTGCCAAGTTGTCCAGTTGATACAGAAAAAATTTCTTCTTTAGCTTGCAAAGAAATAGCCCTGCCCCCATATTGAATAATGTAACCTAGAATGCAAAGTAGAAAGTGCTATGAAAGTGTCAAGGTTTTGCAAGCAAAGATGTGGAAAAACATACTCCCTACCATAATAGCACATAAAGTTTGATGTCTAAACACTATTCTATTTTGAGAGAGAAACAAATCAAGCCACTTTTGTATTAGCCATTCTGCACCTAAAAATGAAAACTATGTAATGTTTTCATTAACCTTTCATTTTTATAGAAGGAAAAATCCATGATACATTTATTCAGCCAACTGAAAGGCAATTTCAAGCAATTTAAGTTGATATTTCATTTTCATAGCTTTTTTTTGTAACCCACAAGTTCTAATAAAAATATGGTTCACCTAAATATAAACATCAGATTGTGGTGGTAACTTTTCAAAGACATTAGGTGGTTTCCTCCTTACAAATGGATAATTAACTGTCTAAAGATACTTATTTCTTAAAATTATAAGACAGCATTAATGTCAGTAGGTTACTGACATGTCCAGAAAGCTGAAAATGTGAGGGCTTCTGTTTTTAAACACTCTAGAGTATTAACCTGAGTGTTACAACCATTTTTAGTTCAGTTTTATGCCTATGAGAAGCCACTGACATAGACACAATTTTCATCATCTTGGTTTACTGGTTTTATTAGTGGTCCTGTCCAAACAAATGGAGTGGTGTCATTCTGTCAATTGTCATCCAGCCAGTAATAATTTCATTACAGATGAGTTTTTTATGAACATGTCTAAGTAAGAGCGCTTTTATTTTTCCAAGGAATATCTCATGAACGTCTTGTTATGTCCTTTTTCTGTTTTCAAATTGGGAAATTCAAACTCCATGCACTTAAGCTGTTCCATTGCAAAATATTGTCTTTATGTAAATAATATTTTTAAACAAAAAAGTACATTCCCATGAAAATTCAAGCAATCAATGGTTGTAGGTTTCAAAATGAGAAATGCCAGTTTTCAGCCCACCCTTCCACACCGGCCACCTCAAGTTCAGAAGCAAATGTTTGCAAGTATGCATATTTTTATTTCTCATTGTGAGTTTTCAACACTAATATGCTATTTTTCTCTTTCAACAATTAACTCTTGTTCTAAAATATGAAGATTTGGCTCATTATACTTCATTTTACTTACTTTTCCCCTCAATTTCTGAGAGATAATGATATTTTCAGTTCCTCCATTGCTAACATTGATAAACCAAAATAATAGATTAATTATTACATTTATTTTCTAAAAACTATGATATATTTATTTAAGATAACAGTCTCTCTATACTTTTCAGTAACTGCTCCTCCACACTTTGATCTCTTAATTTGTAAATAAACCTCTCTTTTTATGTTTTCAAGAATGATGCACACATTTTCTTTCATAAGCATGACTATGTATACTTTCCTTTGATTGACTGATTCTAACACTTAAAAATCAACAAACAAAAGCTGCATTAATATGACTACATAAATATTAATCATTAGAACTGAAAGGTTCCTAGGATTATGTTTCCTTTTCTCAGAGTCTAATGTCATGAACCCAACAACAATGGAAAGAAAAGATTCCTTGGCTTAAAAGCAAATAGATTATCTTTTCTACATTCTACTAGCTCAAATTCATGCCCTATTTGTTTTGATATACATTGACATCATTACTTTTCTGTGCATTTTTTCATCTCTTTCTAGTGGTCTTTATTTCTTCTTGTTGACAAAATGCGGGATGGTTTTCATCATGTTTTCAAAGTTATTCTTCTCTTCAATCACAGTCATTTGGCAAAGAACTCCCTCTTTCTTTCTCTTCTCTTGATCAACTAGGGATTGTTTATTCTCCTGGCAGCTGCATAGTTGTAATTCTTTGAGTTCTGTTTATTCCACTTCTGAAGCAGGGCTATTAATTCCTGAAATTAGATTTTCTTTTCTTCCTACTTCACAAGCTTTCTGGAGCACTTTCTCAAATTTCTTCCTCAGAAAACATATATGGGTGATTAATTTTCTGATTCCTTATTTATCCTTAATTTTATCTTTATACTTTATTGACAAATTTAGGTTTAATATTGTTTCCTTAAAGTACTGAAGACCTCACATGTACCCCATAAGTATATACACTTATAATGTACCCATAAAAATTGCATTTTTTACACAATAAAAAAATAAAAGTTAATGTAGAATTTTGAAGACAACTCTCATTGCATTCTAATTATCGTAGGTGAGGAATTCTATCCTTTTTTAATGTAATTTTTCCTTTATGAGTATTGTTCTTGTTTGTTAATCTTCATTATTTGAAAATCTTTTAATGGGTATAGATAAGATTTTTAGATTGACTGCATGTAAAAATCCATAACTTCTTTAGGTTTTATAAATATTATTCATAATGTTTCTGCCTTTTCTTACCTCCTATTTTGTTTGTTTCTTTGTTCTTTTCTTCTTTTTCTTTTTTTTTTTTTGAGAGGGAGCCTCACTCTGTCACCCAGGCTGGAGTGCAGTGACATGATTTGGCTCAGTGCAAGCTCCTCCTCCCAGGTTCATGCATTCTCCTGCCTCACCCTCCTGGGTAGCTGGGACTACAGGTGTCCACTACCACGCCCGGCTGATTTTTTGTATTTTTAGTAGAGACAGGGTTTCACTGTGTTAGCCAGGATGGTCTCGAACTCCTGACCTCATGATCCGCCCACCTTGGCCTCCCAAAGTGCTGGGATTATAGGCATGACCTGCCAGGCCTGGCCTCTTTTCTTTTTTCTGGAAATGCTATTGTTATAATTTTAAGGTACTGAGGATTAATTATTTGTTACTTTGTTCTGTGTTCTGTGAAATTTTTTAGACTTTGGCTTTCAATCCATCGCTTAATTTTTTTTAAATGGAAATCTTTTTTTATTTTTCTTAACTATTTTATATGATATATATTTTTTCATAGCTTACTATTTTTTTTATGGTTGTACCACTTTCTTTAATTTCTCCAGGGCTAAAAATTAGAGTTTTGTTTGGTTTTGTTTAATTTCTCCTGTGCTTTAAATTTTGTGTTCTCCTCTAGAACAGTTTGCTTTAATTATTTTTTTAGTCTGCTGAGGTTTTCTTTTTCTTTTTCCTTTTTTTTTTTTTTTTTGCCTGTGTTTATTAAATTGCTTTTATCTTCAAAAAGGTAAGTTTACCTAGGAAGTGTTGTTTATGATTTCTTTGTTGTGGTCTATCTATGTAGTTCCCTTTCTTGGAAGGCCTTTCTTCTAAATGAAATGGCTAAGTGACTCCCCTATCCACATGAGATGAGCTCCTTGGAAATGAGGCCTACTGTACTGGGGATAGGAAGCCAGCTGGAAGGATGTCCCCTATCATCTCAGGAACAACATACAGAGTACTTTACTTTGTGATGTCAACATCCACCATCTTTTAGTTTCCCCCAAGGCATTATTTTCATATTTAATAGAATGTTTTATTGTAAGGTGAATTCCAGTATGCATGCAGAAAGGGGTATTGGAATAATGAGTTACTAGCACAGCTACTCTAGAGACAAATCTTCAGCTACTTCTGTTTTAAGCCACATTTCTATACTTATACCCTTGAAAAGAGCTGACTCCAAATCCGCATTATGTATGAAGTTCCGTGGGAAGATAACCTGTCATGAAACATCTTCATGCATGCTTTCAGTTCTCTTTCATCTATCAACATGCCTTCATAGACTTTTTGCTTTCTAGTAATCTCATTTATATATTTTACCCCACCGGACCCCCTTTTATTTTTCTTATTGATACAAGTGTTATCACTTATTTACATTTTTAAACGTTCCACTTAAATTGTGAGTATATATGGTCACCCTCCAAATTAAAACAAAATCCTAAAGACCTCTGTATATCCAATTTTCATTAGTTAGCATGGACCCATTTCCTTGGATAAACAAAGCAAATTGACCTAACTATGATAAGGCTAAGGATGCTCTCAGCATATGTAAATGGGCTATGAATCATGTGTTTGAGGTAGCACTGCAAGCTGAATTGACTGTCATAGCTCATTCATGTATTCATTCACTCAACAAATATTTATGCCAGACACTACTATATGTGAGACAGTATTCAAAGTATCAAAGTTAGAGCAGAGAACAAAACATACAGAAATTAAAGTGTAAGCTAATATTTTCATTTGAGTGACTTGGGATAACATACTTTAGATACCAAAATATTTTGAAATGGAATGTAGCAAAATTGGAAAGGGATTATATGACATTCTTTCATCTATGCAAAGAGTGTATTTGGCAGGGAGGAATAAGTTATTAGGGCAGGTTTTATCTATATATCTATATTTTATAGCTATATCTTTTTTCTAAAATGATGTTATTATATAATACATGTGAATTATGTAAGACGTCACATGAAATACAGCATTTAATTATGGACTTCCTTTTTGTCCCACTAGATGAAGTAACTTTTTAAACATGTATGCAGCAGACAAAGACCTTTAAAAAAAATGCAAGGTTTAGATTAACTCTAATAAGCTTTTCTCAAGGCAAGCTTTCATAAACTAATCCAGCCTCTCCGATCCTCCCTATAAAATGTACTAATATTCAGACTAATTTACTGTTCTACATTAGAGAGACAGTAAATATAACAAGTAAATAAAGGAGAGCTTGCCTTTGAAGTTAGATAGCCATGCGCACATATCCTCAATCTTCTATTTGCTAGCTATGGAAACTAAGGCAACTTCCATAACTTTTCTAAGCTTGGATTAATTTATAAAATTAAATTTTAAAACTATTTAACTCAATGTTTGCAGAGACAATTCAATTATATAATGAAAGGCAAATCTAGACATATTCTAAATGCTCAATTAATGTTATTCATCAGTATTTTTCTTTTATTATTAACATCTCTTCTACCAAATTTTTCTAAAGAATATACTTGTTTCAACAAACTCATTTTTCTGTCTGCAAAGAGTAATTATTCTTATCACCTAAAAACTCAATTTTAGCTTCCAACATTCTTTAGTTTATTAAAAAGAAAGATTTAATTTCAAAGCCTAATTCTGTTGAATTCTATCACACATTGACAGATTTCCTATACTAGTCTGAATGTTTATAAATTGGATTTACTTATTTTGTCTCCTATTCAGCTACAAGGAAATATCCAGAATTTCTTATTTACAAAGAATCAGGTTCATTCTAACTGGGGATATTTCATAGATTCAATGTGCTCATCAGCCAACATGCTCTTAAGTAAGCCAAATAAGGTATTCTTAACTCCACATTGTAATTGAAACCTTTGGAATCCAGTTAAGATAAAAAAAAAAAAAAAAAAAACCTCTTGTGTTGCAGAGGTAGAATGACAAAAACTCTATGTCAGACAGCATAAGAAATAGCCAAAGCAAAGAGAACATGTGTCAGTGAGGATAGACTAGGCCATTTTGTGATAACATAAGCTCCCAAATCTTCTTGACTTACGGTAACAAATGCTGGTTTCTGGCACATGTGACAAGTCTGTAACAGATTGGCCATGACTCTACTTCACTATGAGACCCAAGCATTCAGCCCAGCTTTTAAGCATTAATGGTCATGATGGCATAAAGAAACAGAACATAGAAACACATATGGGCTCTTAAAGTTTCTAACAAGATTGACAGCCTCTTGCCTCTTTCATTCATAATTTATTGGTTCAAGCAAGGAACATAGTCAAGCCTAATGTCAATAGGGTAGTGAATACATGTAAATGATCCTATCTACTACATTGAACATACTACCAATAATATCATACAGATATATCACTCTTCATTATATATCTTGTATGTTCTATACACATTACTTCATTTCATCCTTATATTAATCCTGTGAAGACAAAGTATATGTCATTATCTCCATTTAATATGCTTAAAAGCTGAGTTAAAAAAATGTGGAGTCTGGGAAGATGACAGAGTAGAGAGCACTTGGAATCCATCTCCCCTCTAAAACAACAGTCGTACTGGAAGAATTCGATGTGACTATTTCGATAAACTTTTTAGTCAATTGGAAGCTTGCCACTTTGAGAGGAAGGCTTGGTTGGTAAATTGCAGTACTTTCAGTCAATTTCAGCTTTCAGCTCAGCAGCAGCTACCCATTCCTTACCCCAGTCCAAAGGCAGACACATATTCCTGATGCAGCTTGCATGAAGATTGCAGAAACCAGGGTGGGTAATAAACACCCTGTCCTCCAATATCTGGATCTGTAGTCTGATAAATGATGGCATTTATAATCATGGAAGTACAGAAACAAAAGAGAGTAGACACTGTTGCATACCCACATTATTGCAAGCCACTACCCATCCAATGGAAGTGGATTTCAGGGCATTTAAATGGCTAGTACCCTTCCCCGCTTTATTTTTCTCTTTTTCTCCTTTTGTGAAGCTCTACATTAAATACCACAAAATTCAAAAGCAACAACATGCATTGGAGAAATTAGAAACTCACTGTGTGTGACCAGGAAAGATGCAGGCTCAGAAAAAAAAAGAAGAACTAAGTTCACAACTCAGCCTGATCCTCAGCATGAAGACAGCCTACAAAAATTAAATCAAAACAAAAGCGTAAAACAGCAAACCCTGATAAAAAAGAAGAATGTGACTTCCATAGCTGCCACATTATTACATTCACATGTCAAGTTTTCAATAACAACAAAATCACAATGAATAAAAAGAGATAGGGAAATATGGTCCTTTTAAAGGAAAAAAGTAAGCTAACATAACTGTCCCTGAGAAAGGCCAGATGGCAAATATAGACAAAGACTTTAAAACAGTTATCTTAAAGATGCTCAAAGAGCTAAAAAAATGATGTGAAGAAAGTCAATAAAATGATGAATGAACAAAATGAAAGATCAATAAAAAGAAAAGCAACAATGAAATAAAAAAGAAATTTAGAGCTGAAAATTATAATTGCCAAAATAAAAAAATCCTTAGAGGTATTCAAAGAGAGTTGTAAACAGGCAGAAGAAAAACATCAATTAATTGAAGATAGAACAATTGAAATTATCTTTATGAGAAACAGAAAAGAGCAAACAGAACCTGAGGGATCTCCAGGACATCATCAAGTAGACCAACATACACAATGGAAATCTCAGAAGGAGAAGAAAGAAAGAGACAGAGGGAATATTTAAAGAAAATACAGTTGAAAACTTCTCAAATTTGATGAATGATATGAATATAAAATCCAAGAGGAGGCTCAACAAAACCCAAGTAGGATGTCCTAAAAAATAGTCACACTGAGACACATTATAATCAAACAGTCAAAAGCCAAAGAAAGAATTGTAAAAGAACAAGAGAGAAATGACTTGTCACATACAAGAGATTCTAAGTAAGACTGACATCAGATTCCTCATCAAAAACTTCGGAGGCCAGAAGGGAGTGGGCTAAAATATTCAAAGTGCTAAAAGGAAAAACAGAAACAAAAAAATTGTCAACCAGGAGTCTTGTAACCACCAAAACTCTTTTAAAAATACATACAAAAAAATAAGATATTCCCAGACAAAGCTGAGGGTCTATTTTGTTTCCACTAGACCTTCCTTGCAAGAAATCTTGAGTCATGTAGAAAACATAAAGTTATGTACCATTCTTACAATAATACCAACTCAATTTTACAAATACCTATGTATTTGTAAAATTTGTAAAATATGTAAAAGATATTACTTTTACTAATATCTTTAATTCTTGATGTAGCTTCAAGTTCTGTCTAGTATCCTGTCATTTCAAACTCTATAATTTCTTGCATTTAAAATATCAATGCATTTAAAAACAATATTACTTTATGTTTTTTATAAACAGAATAACAGAGATGTAATTTTGTGATAGCAATAACTGAAAGGAGTTGCAACATAGCTTTAAATGAGCTGAGTTGTTGTATGTAATTGTAGTTAAGTTGGTATAAATACAAATTAAAGTGTTGGGGCTGGGTGCGATGGCTCACACCTGTAATCCCAGCACTTTGGGAGGCTGAGGCAGGCATATCACAAGGTCAGGAGATCGAGACCATCCATCTAACACAGTGAAACCCTGTCTCTACTAAAAATACAAAAAATTAGCTGAATGTTGTGGAGGGCACCTGTAGTCCCAGCTACTCAGGAGGCTGAGGCAGAAGAATGGCATGAACCCGGGAGGTGGAGCTTGCAGTGAGCCAAGATAGCACCACTGCACTCCAGCCTGGGCAACAGAGCAAGACTCCATCTCAAAAAAAAAAAAATTAAAGCATTATAACTTTACAATATTATATGCAATATCCATGGCAGTCACAAAAACATATTTACAGAATATACAAAAAATAAATTAAGAAGGGAATTAAAATATTTCACTATAAAAAATTAACTATGCAAAAGACAGAAATGCAAAAAATGAGGGACAAGAAAAAGCTGTAAGACACATAGAAAACAAATAGCAAAATGACAGACATCTTTTTTTTGACATTGTAAGTAAGTCACTTTAATTTGTTAATTTTTAGTTGACATGCAAGAATTGTACATAATTATGTGGTCCAGAGTAATATGTGTATACATGTGTACAACATGTAATGACAATTAACTTATTACCTGGAACATTTATCATTTTGTGTTACAAATAGTAAAAATCCTCTCTTCTAACTTCTTAAACATATACACTAAATTATTGTCAGCTATGTTTACCCTATGGTGCTACAGAACACTAAAATTTATTCCTGCCAACTAGCTACAAATTTGGAGCCATTAACTAACCTCTCCCTATCATCCCCTCCCTCCACCATTTCCAGTCTCTAATAACCACAATTATACTTTCTACTTCTATGAGCTCAATTTATCTTTTTATCTCCCATATATAAGTGAGAACATGTAGTACTTGTTTCTGTTCTGCATGAAGTTCTTTTCCAGTAATTTCTTTAAATGTAAATGGATTACATTATCTGATATGGTTTGAATATTTGTCCCCTCCAAATCTCATGCTGAGATGTGATCCCCAGTGTTGGACGTGGGGCTTCATGGGAGGTGTTTGGGTCATGGACGTGTATCCCTCATGCATGGGTTGATGCCCTCCCTTCAGTAGTGAGTGTGATCTCCCTCTATTAGTTCACACAATATTTGGTTGTTTAAAAGAGCATGACACCTCTTTTGCTTCTCTCCTGCTCACTCTCATGCCAGCTCCCCTTGCCTCTAGCTATGAATAAAAGCCTCATCGGGCCTCACCAGAAACCAAGCAGAAGTTGGTGCCATGCTTCTTGTAAAGCCTACAGAACTAAGAGTCAAATAAAACTATTTTCTTTGTAAAATACTCAAGCTTACCTATTCCTTTACAGAAATGCAAAAATTAATACACTCCTTCTGAAAAGACAGAGATTAGAAATATGGATTTTAAAAAATGAGCCATCTGTATGCTATCTACAAGAGAATTATTGATATCCAAAGACTTAATTTGAATATGACACCAAAGGCATGGGCAATGAAAGAAAAAATAAACAATTTAAATCTTATGAAAATTAAAATCCACAGTAAAAGACACTATCAACAGAGGAAAAAGGCAACCTACAAAATAGGAGAAAATATTTGCAACCCATGTGTCTGAATGAGGATTGAGAACATATAAAGAACCCCTGCAATGCAACAATACAAAAAGCAAACATTTATTCAAAAATGGGCAAAGAACTTGAACAGATATTTCTCCAAAGAAGATATACGAATGGCCAATAAGCACATGAAACGATGCTCAACATCACTAATTGCTGGGGAATTTCAGATCAAAACCACAATGAGCTACCACATCTCAACAATTAGGATGATTATTATATTTAAAAATAAATGGGAAAAAAACAAGTGTTGATGAGAATACGGACAATTGGAACCCTGTGCAATGAACTCTTCCAAAGTAAAATAGCTAGCAAGAGGCTAGTAAAGGGTAAAATGTTTTCCTCCTCCAAATGACCAGGTTTGGATCATACTCCTGAAAGACAGCCTTGGATGCCATAATCCCAGATGTTGAAATCTCAAAATATTAAAGTCTTTAAAATCTAAATTTCTAATGTCCACAGTTCCAAAATCACAACCACAAGAGAGTTGTATCATGTTAGGGGAGAAATATTACTTTTTTATTGCCTTTTGAAATTAAATATGGTTTAAGGACTTGTGTATTTGTGCCAAGTTGACCAGGGGTAAGCTTGTGAACTTAATTTTAGATGTCAATTTAACTGGATTAAGAAAAACTTAGAAACCTGGTAAAGCAATATTTTGGGTGTGTTTTCTGGACTATTTCCCCACAATTGCCCATAATCTGTCTTTATAATACACTTTTTTATGTCAAATTTTCTTTTTCATTTTTCCCTTTTCCTTTTCTTTAGATGTTTTCTATTTAAATTGTCTGTATTATTTTTCACAATGTGTTATGCTATGTATTTCGCCTTCACATCATACTGAAGGGACAAATTATGTAAAGACTTTTAGAGAGTTCTAATTAGTTTCATTCCTTTTTTTTTTTTTTGCAAATTTGACTCCTCAAAATATATTGTCAAAACATTGACTTTGTGTTTAAGCCTCGTGTATGTATGTAAAAACATTGAAACTTCTTCAGTTAATAAAGAGATGTCTTCTTTTGTACATCTACATTTGTGAAAAATATAATTTTTCAAGATCTTAGCTTTTTTGGTGACTGCAAATGGAGTGGTGATCCATTGCAGTTTTTGATAGACACTGTTAAAAGACTTAGGTTGTTCCTCACAGTGTTTCAGATAACCAGAGTTATAGAGCTGAGTACACATAATTACTAACCATAGTGATATGCATTTATACACTTTCCTTTTTAGACTATTTCTTTATTGCTATGGTTTGTCTGCTCATAACTGTTATACCCGTGTGTCTCTCACTTGCATACCTGATTGTTTTATGTTTGCAAAAATATGTGTGTTATTATTACTGATTTTATTGGATAAAGTGGCCTATGAATTGTTCCATTGTGTTTTTACATGTTTCTTAAATACATTCACTTTTTAAATGTAAGTAAATATATTTTTAAAAATTATTATTATTGTTTTCACAATTATATTTTGGAGATTTTGATCCTTTGGAATTTTTTTGGAAGGATAAAGTCCCCCCGTAATCACATAATTAGGAAAGGGAAACCAGAGTTCACTATGAATGAATCACCTAGTGTTCAGATTCTATTGCTGTGAATTCCAAATCTTGGGTAAAGTTCTACCACGTATAATTTCTCAAAAAGTACATCTGTTTTCTCAGTGGTTATAATATTACGTATTTTATTGCTGTATTGCTTCAAAATTTCCAGATAATCTGAGGACTGCTGCACTGTGATTTTGAGTAAAATAGAAGTATGTGGGCAGTAGCATTTTTACACATCCCCTGAAAAAGTGGTTTGGATGAATCTTTTGGGCTGCATAATTAGATAAATGTACCAATAGAAATGAGAAAGTAAGTAATTCTTCTATCACTACTTAAACAAAAGGCTTTTCTTGAGCAGAAAAGCTCTACTGAAATCTTGCATCCTAACTATACATGCTTGGAACAATGTGATAAAGAAACAGTTAATATACTCAAGACTCTCCTTCTTTGCCCCTTTCTCCCATGAGTTTTATAGTTTCACCAACACTGATTCTACTATGCTATAATTCTAACCTGATTATTTGATGAGTAAACAGGTTTGAATTATAACACTGTAGAACAACAGACTGCATTCTTAACTGTTTATCAAATTAAAATGTAATACTAGGAAAAACACAAGGATTTTTTATCATAAATTTTAATTATTAAAGCTTTTGTACTTGAAAAAGAAAAACCTTAAGCAATTTAGCTCACTTAATCCCCAATTAATATAACTAAGCATACAGTTCAAAGAGTGGTATGAATTTACCTTCTATAAACTTATTCACCTTGTTCCTTTTTGTTTATGTAAGAAACTAGATGCCAAATATTTTTGTAAATAAGAAAAAATCCTAAATTATCAGTCATACCTTCTTAAACAGAAATTCAGCACCTTAGAAACTCAAAATCTGAGAGGTGCTCAGGCATATCTGAGTGTAACTTATGACATAATTAGCACCAGAATGTCAACAAAATAAATCCTGCTCCTTAGCCAGTTCCTTCATAAATCACTTGCTTCTAAGGTAATTATAGTTAAATCCAAACTTGTGAAATGCTTTTTAATTTTGCCTCTTTAGAAGTCAAAAATTACAAATGGCATCAGAAGTCTATGCCAGTACTTTCCCCAAATTATCCTCCACTGATGTGAACTTTAATGTGACTAGGGACAGAGTTTAGGTATGGCCCTACCAATATCTTCCTCGGAGGAATTATCATCCCATTGTAAACATATTCATTAGGAACCATATGCATCTATCATTATAATTCTGCAGAGTTCAATGCTCCAAGAAACTAGTTCTGAATCCCAGAATTGTGCTTCTCTTAATGAAGCAACTGCTGAGGGGCACAAATCCAGTGGGATACCTCTATTAACAAAAATAGAAGTTTAAAAAAATTGCCTCTATGACTGTAATCACTGCTTGCAAGGTTCTACAACTGATTATTATTTCATGAGGTTTAAAATTTGATTTTATCATATTTGACAGAACGAAGTTAAACCATTTTTTCTTCTTTTTAGAAACATTTTATTGATATATAATGATTGTGCCTATTTGGGGAGTATGTGTGATATTCTGATACATTTATACAATGCCTAATGATCAAATCAGGGTAATTGTGATATCTGTTACCTCAAATATTTATTTTTTCTTATGTTAGGAACATTCCAATTATTCTCTTCTAGCTATTTTTAACTATGCAGTAAATTATCATTAACTATAATCCCCCTATTGTGCTATCGACCAATAACACCTACCTATTCCATCTAACAGTATTTTTGTATCCTTCAACCAACTTCTCTTTATTCTCCCTTCTTCTCTTTTCTTCCCAGCCTCTAGTAACCAGCAATCACTTAATAAAAGCTTTATATTTCTGTAAAACATTTCTACTCATTATTTTTAAATATTGAGAAATAGGGTTCAGTCAATTAAACAAATATACTCACTTGCATATTTGAAGAATTAGAAATATTGAGATGTCATTTACCAAGTAGACTGCTACATATGTAAAAAATTTTCTACAATGAATACATTTATTATAGCTTGGCACAGCACAATCATCTCAGATACATTCAGTGAGTATGGATTATTATCCTTTGAGAATTTATAGTTCTTGTTTTGAAATATTCTTTTTTTAAATCTACAAGACAGTTTAGTTAAAATATTATTTAAGTATTTTAAAATTATTTTATTTAAAATATTTTATATCTACATAGCTGTTTTATTTAAATACTTTAATTTATATATATATTTATTTTTAATATAAATTTTATTTAATTTTTTAAAAATTATGTAATGAAGACAACTATTCACTTTGTGACCTTAAGGTGAGTCCTAGGTGCAATAGAATTGGGGAAACTGACCCAAGCCTGGAGGGTCAAGAGTGGCTTCCTGGGAGTTCATATTAAAAACAAGGAAACAGCAAACACAAAGCTCTAAAAGCCAGATAATTTGACATATAAACAAATAAACAGAGAATAAAAACTTGAAAGCAATTTAAGATGACTAGAGGAAAAAGAAACCGAAAGAAAGTAAATTAATAAAAGTTTTTCTGTTATATCATATTTACCCTGTGTACCTAATATATAACAAGTAGAAAAAAACTGGAAAAGTACTTAGAAATCCATGGGTCAAGCTTGTAGAAGGACATCAGCATATGTTAGTTTACACCTTTCATCAAAATGCAATAAAGATAGACTGAGGTAAAAAGCTAACTTTGTATTTTCAATAATGAAGGGTGACTATTGAAGGAAGATAGGAGGTGGCATTCAAGGGTATGGTATTGGGGAGGAAAGAGCACAGAAATATAATGATAATAATAATAGGTTATGCAATTTGCTATAAGCCTGGTGCTTTTCTAAGAACTTTAAAAGAATTAATCATTTAATCCTCATGAGAAACCCTGTGAGATACGCACTATTATCTCTCTCAGGTTTGGATAAGAAAAAAAGAACAGGAAATCTTAATAACTTGCCTACAGTTGCATAGCTGAGCCAGAATTTGAAAGCTTAAGCTTAAGCAGTTCTGTGTTTGCATCTGGACTCTACCATCTACCAGCTGTATGGTTCTGAGTAAGTAACTAACCTCTCTGAGCCTAAACTATCTCACATTAAAAATGGGGGATAGCAGGGAAATTATAATGATGAGATTTTTAAAATCATTATGTGCTTTCTATTTCCCCAATAAAATATTAGTTCTCTTTCTCTTTCTACAATAATTATGGCTCACATTTATTTATTCTTTACTCATGTACTGACTCTTAAGAAAAGACTTAGCGGAAGACATGGAAAGACACCTCAGAATGTTAACAGTCATTACTACTGAGATAAAAAATGTGAGTAGGCTGGATGAAGTGAGAGATATTTCTGATGACCAAGGCCAAGCCCTTCAATTGGTCTTGATCCTTTTGGGGAAATACAAGAAGTAAAAGAAAGCTCACAAAAAGCTGAGAAGAAGCTCTACTATCTTCCGGGCCCTAAATCATTCAGTAGAATAGATGAGTAGAATTTGCAGGTATCAAGCATTTAATGTATCCTAGTTTATTTAGACCACTTGGCCAAGTCATACAACAAACAAGTACCCCAGACATGCAACACTTTTTTTTTTTTTTTTGAGACGGAGCCTCGCTCTGTCGCCCAGGCTGGAGTGCAGTGGCGCAATCTTGGCTCCGGGGTTCACGCCATTCTCCTGCCTCAGCCTCCCAAGTAGCTGGGACTACAGGCGCCCACCACCAAGCCTGGCTAATTTTTTGTATTTTTAGTAGAGACGGGGTTTCACCGTGTTAGCCAGGATGGTCTAGATCTCCTGACCTCATAATCCGCCCGCCTTGGCCTCCCAAAGTTCTGGGATTACAGGCGTGAGCCACCGCACCCGGCCCATGCCACACATCTTTTAAGTACCTTACAAGTTCTCTATTACTCAGGCTCAATAAACTGCTTTTCATTATAATCTTAAACCATATATGTAATTTCACTTTTGTTCTTATCTTTTAGGTCTTCTAGTATTCCCACTCTATATTCCATCCACTTGGGATCACCCTGATAGTGCCCTTATTTTGTGTTTATTTCCATTTCCTCCATTGTGTTTTATTTCATCATCAAAAATATGGAATAAGACTCTATAACTTTGATAAACAGGAGCACCTCAGAAATTTTAATAGTCTGTAGCCTGTTCTTGTCCTGATGACCAGAACGATTTCAACAGAACTCTAAAGTCTACCTTGTTAGTCCACGAGTCATGCCACACTATTTACAAAGCCATCAAATAAAATGTAATTTATATAATACATACTCTACCACCTACTATTATTTTAACAGGGAAATTTTTAAAGTTCATGAAAAATTGAATTAAAAAAATAAAAAATATTAATTTTATTCCCCAACAAGAACTCCATTTATTTAGGATACTTTTATAACCAATAAAACCAGCTATTCAGTCTATCCTTAAAGAACTGAGGGTGGGCCAGGCGCACCCTTTGGGAGGCTGAGGTGGGCAGATCATGAGGTCAAGGGACTGTTGTGGGGTGGGGGGAGGGGGTAGGGATAGCATCGGGAGATATACCTAATGCTAGATGACGAGTTAGTGGGTGCAGCGCACCAGCATGGCACATGTATACATATGTAACTAACCTGCACAATGTGCACATGTACCCTAAAACTTAAAGTATTAAAAAAAAAAAAAAAGAGATCGAGACCATCTGGTCAACATGGTGAAACCCCATCTCTACTAAAAATACAAAAATTAGCTGGGCGTGATGGCGGGTGTCTGTAGTCCCAGCTACTCGGGAGGCTGAGGCAAGAGAATCGCTTGAACCCAGAAGGCAGAGGTTGCAGTGAGCCTAGACTACACCACTGCACTCCAGCCTGGAGACAGAGCAAGACTCTGTTTAAGAAAAAAAAAAAAAGAACTGAGGTTGGTCTTGGAAATTTAACCATGTCAATACAGATTTTGTACATTATGACCTGAAAAAAAAATGTGTTTTTTACAGATTTTTGTATATTAGGAAACAAAAAGAAGTCAGAAAGAGCTAAATTAGAACTATAAGGTGGAGGCCTAATGATTTCCCATCAAATCTCCTGCAAAATCCTCTGTGTTTAATGAGAGGAATGTGCAGGAGCATTGTCATGATAGAGAAGAACTCTCTGGTGAAGCTATCCTGGGCATTATTCTGTTAAAATTTTGGCTGACTTTCTCAAAACACTCCCATAATAGGGAGATGTTATAATTATTTGATCCTCCGTAAAGGCAATATGTGAAATGACTTGAGCATCCCAAAACACTGTTTTCATTATTTTTACTTTTGACTACTCCACTTTTGCGTTGACTAGACTTCTTTCACTTTTTGGTAGCCATTACTTTGATCGGGCTTTGTCTTCAGTATGGTACTTTAAGCCATGTTTCATCTCCTGTTACAATTCTTCAAGAAATACTTCAAGATCTTGATCCCACTTAAAAAAAAATTAATTGAAAGCTCTGCTCTTGCCTGAAGCTGATCTGGGTGCAATAATTTTGGTACCCATTGAGAGGAGTTTGCTCAACTTTAATTTTTCAGTCAGAATTGTACGAGCTGAATCAGTTAAGCTGTCTGTGGTGTTTCCTATTATTTGTGCTGTGCATCGTTGGTCCTCTTGAATCAGAACACAAATAAGATGATTTTTTTTTTTCCTCACAGATGGATGCGGATGGTCTCCTGCAATGGATACTATGGACTTAATCTTCAACATTGTCTTGCTTCTTCTTAAAACAAGTTACCCATTTGTAAACTGCTGATTTTCAGGGGTTGGAGGCATTGTTTCCATTAACTTTACATGAAGCATCAATGATTTCACCATTATTCTTCGACCCAAGCTTTACCATAAATTTGATGTTAGTTCTTACCTCCATTTTAGCACAATTCATGTTGCTCTGATTGGGGCCTTTTTCAAATAGATAAATCATCCTTCTTTCTACCTCAGACTAGATCCTATTCAGACATGTTATAACAAGTTAGAACAAGTTTATTTTGGTACAGAAAATTTCAAATCCATGCATAATTTTTTTCATAATATGCATTTTCCATGAACTTTATAAAGTCTCTTATGTATCTTAACGTAAGATACTCTGTTTTTATTTCTGCATGCTGTTTTTTAATTCTATTTTTTGTTGTTATTAATAAAAAAGAAGAAAACTCAAGAGATAATTCTGATATGTACTCAAGTTTAAAAACCATGGATTTACATAAAAATTTGACATAAATAAGAGAAAATGGGCAGGAAGTGTTTGTAAGCTGAGAGAGAGAAGGTAGTTTCTAAGTTTTGCACTATTTAAAGAACTTCACATTAAACAGCAAAACAATTTCCCACTGTTTTATAATTTTTATATATAAAATATCATTTTAAGCCTTTGCAGTAAATTCTTTAATTTTATGTTGCTTCAGCATCCATTCTGAACTTTCTCATACCAGAAGCAGTGCTTAGTCTCCTTTGACACAGCTTCTAGTTATACACCACAGCAAAATGGTGCAAGTTGGTGCCGAGAAGTAAGAACTTAGAGGCATCTCTCCCATCTAGCATTCTGGGCTCCCACTTTCCTGCTGATTTATTTAATAAAACTTTCAGTTATTTGCCCAATAACTTAGAGTAATCCATATCCTATTCCCTTGCATATACTGCAAGTTACAAAGATGCTTCTCTCTCTCCCTTCCTGACTCTTTATTTTGCATGACCTGGGGGACAATGGACTGCCAAATTATACCCTCTTTGCCCAAGAGATATAAGTCAAAAACTTAGAACTTGTTTCTATTGTGGTGGTGCACTGAATTTATGCTTTCCATTTGAAAAACTAGGGGCTGCCCCAGGCTGGTTTTACCCCAGCCTACCAGAAAAAGGGGTGGGAGTGGTGACACAAGTTTGGCTTCCAGAGTCAGAGTGATGGTCAGGCAGACATAAACTGAATATAAGCCAGATAAGAGCCACAAGTTTGTCCAACAGTGTAAACAAGTTCCCCGTGTGAGGGATCCCTGGTAGAGAGTCCCACAATCACAAGGAAACATTAGGCCACTTGCCAGGTAAATGAATTATCCCAGGAAAGGCACTGTAAACACCCACATCTAGCTCCTCTTCAAACCTAGTTTTGCTGAGGGCTCTCAAAACATCCTTTAACTTGCATATTCTCATGTAATCCTTACAGCATTATAGGGTATACATTTTTATTACTCTCATTTTACAGATGAAAAAAAGGCAAAGATTAATAAATGCTCCCAAGTCTATACACCTAGCAAGTATTGAAATCACCGTAAATGCAGTTTCTGTGACTCAAGACACTGAATTTTCAAACAGCATATAAGAACAGCATATTTGACAACATGAAAAATGGCAAAAAAAAAAAAAAAACACAATCTGGAATGAGAAAACCCATATTTGAGTTTCAAATTTCCCGTTTAGTAACTAAGTATTCATGAAAAACTCACTACTCCTAAATAAATCTCAGTATTTTCATTTCTTAAGAAAATACAATGTATGACATTGTGCATTCACTAAGATAACAGTGGAGGTAATAACTGAAATGTCAGTGGTTTAATAACACAAGAGTTTATTTCTCATTTACCTAAAGTCCAGAGATTTTTCTGATCAGCAGGTAGTTCTAGTCCAAAAAGGGTTTCAGTATCTTTCTGTGCTGTGACCACACCAACACCTGGCTCCCATGTTCTTCCTAGTATTTGTCTCTATTCTACCCAGATAAATTAACATAGAGTATCATTATAAGATATACTTTAACTATGCATATCACCCATTGACCAGAACTCAATCACACTGTTATTCCTAACTTCTGTGTAGTCTTCAAAATGTAGTGTGGCTATGTTCCCAGGAAGAAAAGGTACAGCTTTGACCTGAGTCAGCAATCTCCTCCATAAAGTGTATATGTAAAAATCCATTTCTTGGATAATTAGTCATTAGTTGTTATTATTGTCATGTTAAGCCTTCAGTGCCCTTGGAAGTGCTGTACTTTTAAAGTGATATGTATGATTCAAGAGTATAAACCTTTGTGGAGCTAGCCAATACTGAAACAAAGAGGGCATTTTAATATAGAAAAATGTAAAACAAAAAGTGAACTACCTTGAGTAGACAGCTACATGGCATTTCTCCAAAACAAAATGTCTCTTTTTTTTTTCTGGCTAAACTAAGGTTACATAACCATCCAGAGAGAATCCCAAAGCAGGAGGGTGTGCTACATAAAAATCTTTGTCTCTTTTATTACAAACTACCCCATTTGCATTCCAAATACCTGCAGCTGATCTAATTAAGGCCTGAAGAGGGAAAAACAGAAGAGAGATAATTTAATTCAATATATAATTATTATAGAACTGGGTACCTTTTTTCAACAAATGAAAAAACTATGAATAACTTTTCACATACTAATTGAATAACTCCAGTTGAATCAATATTTTAAAAAATGATACATATACTCATATGCCCACGGAGAAAAATATAGTATTCAGAATATTTAATTGGCTGAGCATTTTCTCACTCCCTGAGAGATTATCTCTCTATATTGAAATATCTGTATAGATAGATAGCTTTATAAATATTTGCACATATCCACAAATTTTCAAAGAATCTGAGACTATTTATAAAGTCTAATACCAACAAAAAGAGGATTATATCTTAATAGATTAACAAATAATATGGGACTGAATCGAGGTGCTCTCAAAAGCCAGACTAAGGTTTTACTCTAAAATCTAAACTAGTATCTATATCCACATTAGAGAATTAGTAACCTGTGAGAGTAGAATAAGATGCTGTGCATAAGTGAACGATAGACTAGTTTGGTAAAATTCAACATTCTAAACCCTGTGATTTGGAAATTTACCGATTATCATCATGCAGAAAACAGATGTATGCTCTGCATGGAAAAGGGGTACAATAGTAAAAAAAAAATTGACTAATCATGAGTGTCAGGAGAGAGAGAAAGAAGTACAAGTTTGTTGGCCCTACTCAGTTCAGCATTTTAACACTGTTCAAGATGGATGGAGTTCTGGCTAATCTCAGGTAAACAATCGGATTGCAAAAGTTAGATTACCTTACCTGAGAGATACTTACATCAGGTAATTTATTTCTTGTTCTCTATTCAAACTTCTTAAGAACTTTTCTTTCAATGTGTTTTTCCTACAGAGAGAGAACATGCTGAAGAACCTCAAACATTCTGAGTATCTTGACAGTTTTTGCTGCATAAATGAACAATAATATCTTCTTTATCCATGTTATTGGTTTATAACTATCAGTCTCTGTGAAATTGATTAATATGGGTCTGTCCACAGAGAGAGCATCCATCTTAAAGTGCAAACAAATTGAACTTGGAAGACTGTAATCTAGTCTATGCCTTATGACAAATCTTCTAAGGCAAATGCAACTGAGTTTTGGAGCAACCAGCCCCTGCTGCGCATGTAACATAACCTAGTTCTAGTGTCCTGCTTTCTTAGAAAATCTTGGTTGCAAAATTTTGTTTCATAATTTTCTAAATTTCTTCAACTTGGACATATAATTCTAGATTATTGTGAGATTGTTTAATTTACGGGTCATGTAAGTTCTAGATTGTTTTTCTCTTCTCTTTGAATTGCATTTTTCAGTTTCAGAATTTCTGCTTGATTCTTTTTTATTTCAATCTCTTTGTTAAATTTATCTGACAGAATTCTGAATTTCTTCTCTGTGTTATCTTGAATTTCTCTGAGTTTCCTCAAAACATCGATTTTTAATTCTTTTTGAAAGGTTAGATATCTCTGTTTCTCCAGGATAGGACCTCATGTCTCATTTAGTTCATTTGGTGAGGTCATGTATTCTGGAGTGTCTTAATACTTGTAGGTGTTTGTCTGCATCTTGGCTCTGGGCATTGAAATGTTAGGTATTTATTTTAGTCGTCTCAGTCTGGACTCATTTGCACCCATCTTTCTTGGAAAGGATTTTCAGAAATGCAAAAGGTCTTGGGTTTTGTAATGTAAGGTATGTCTGCTTTAGGGGTCATTCCAAGCCCAGTAATGCTGTGCTTCATGTAGACTGGTAGAGGTTCTGACTTGATGGTCTTGAACCAGATCCTAGAGAATTCTCTGGATTACCAGCCAGAGACTCTTGTTCTCTTACCTTACTTTCTTTTAAACAAACAGAGCCTTTCTCCGTTATGAGTCACCTGAACTTGGAGGTGGAGTGACATATGCACCCTTATGTCCACCACCACTATAATTACACTGTGCCAGACCTGAAGCCAACACAGCACTGGGTCTTGCCCAAGGATTGCTGTAACCACTTCTTGGCTACTGCCTATGTTAGCTGAAGGCCCTGGTGCTGTACAGTCAGGAGGTGGCAAAGATCAGCCAGATCTGTGTCCTTGCCTGCAGGGTGACAAGGTCCCCCATGCCCCAGGTGGTTCCAGAGGTGCCATCTGGGAGCCAGAAACTACAGTAAAAAACCTTATAGTCTAGCTGGTGTTCTATTATATTGTGGTTGAGCTGGCACTCAAACAACATGATGCAATTCTTTCCATTCTTCTCTCCTGTTTCCAAAATCAGAGCAGCCTCACCCCAAGGCCATTGCCACTATAGGCCTATGAGGAGGACTGCCAGACTACTGTTCCTTTAAGGCATGAGGGCTCTTCATTCAGCCTGTGGTGAATTTCCCTGGCCTGGGACATACTCTTCAGGGGTGTGGGCTCCCTTCTGGTGCAGGACAGGTCCAGAAATACTATTCAAGAGCCAAGTCCTAGAATCAGGGACCCCAACAGCCAAGTTGGTGCTCTACCCTCCTGTAGTCAAGCTAGTACCTAAGATGCAAGAAAAAGTTTCCTTTACTTTTCCCTCTGCTTTTCTCAAGCAGAAGAGGTCTCGTCCCAAAGCCATTACAGATGGTAATGTGCTGAGTTTCACCTGAAGCCAGCAAGAGTCTCAGGGTCTCACCTAAGGCCCTCAATGTAGTACCTGGGTATTGTTGCTAATTATTCAGGGTCCAAGGTCTCTTCAGTTAACAGGCAATGAATCCTGCCAAAACTGGCTCCTTCCCTTCAAGGCAGCAGATCCTTCTGGCCCAGGGTGTGTCTGGAAATATCCAGGAGCTAGGGCCTAGAAAGAGGACCTTACAACTCTGACCGATGACCTACCCTGCTTTGGCTGAGCTAGTATGCAAGATGCAAGACAAAGTCCTCTCCTCTCCTCAAGTGGCATCATTAATTCAAGAATGTTTTTTGTACCTCTTCAGTGCCTCTTTCAGCATTATGTAGTTAAAACCAAGTACTGTGAGGGCTCACCTGATTTTTGGTTCTTATGAAGGTGCTTTTATTGTGTAGATAGTTGCTAAATTGGTGTCTTTGCAGGGGGTGAGAATAACAATCAGTAGAGCCTTCTATTCTACCATCTTGTTCTGCCTCTTCCATTCACAAAATCTTAAGTATGGAAGAAATATGACATTTATTTAGCATTTTTCAGAAGTTGAGCATGAAAGCTATAGCCCAAGAAAACTCACCACAGCAAAAATTGTACAGGCTACATTGCTAATCACAACTAAATAAATCTGGAGACTTATAGTAAAAATTTAAGAAAAAAGTCCGTTCAAAGTGTTAATGTATCCCCAATAATTGTTTTTTCTAGGAAATTTTTACAAAGCTACAGTCACATACTATTTACAAAATTACAAACTGCAAATAACTTCTGTCAAAATGTAAGGGAACTTACTAAAACTGTAATTAAAGGCATAGCCTTAAATGCCATTTTCATTAAAAGCAAATATTTTAACAAAAAACAGGCATTTGACTTAAGATGATAAAAGAGTGATAAAACCTGAGAAAAGCATGGGAAAATAATTATACAAGTAAAAATAGAAAATAATTAAAAATAAAATAATTATATAACTTATACTTTTACTTTTGTACATTTTTTTGATTATGTGTACATAAGAGTTATATATATTTCTGCGGTTTATATGATATTTTGATACAGGTATACAATGTGTAATGATGAAATCAAGGTAATTGGGGGTATCCACCACCTCAAGCTCTTTAAATTTCTTTGTGTTGAGAACATTCCAGTCCCATTCTTTTCCTTAGTGTAAAATATACAATAACTATTGTTAACTATTATCACCATGTTGAGCTACCAAATACTAGATCTTATTCATTCTATCTGATTCTATTTTTGTGCCTATTGGCCATCCCCATTTATCACCAACCATCTCTGCTACCCTTCTCAGCCTTTGGCAATCATCATACCACTCTATATCTCCATGAGTTCAATTTTTTTTTTACCTCCAAATATGAGCAAAGACATGCAATATTTGTTGTTCTGTGCCTGGTTTATTTCACTTAATATAATGTCTTAGTTTCCTCTGTGTTTTTGCAAATAGCAGGATTTCATCCTTGTATGGCTTAATATTCCATTGTATATTTGTACCATATTTTCTTTAACCATTCATCTGTTGATGGACAGTTAATTTGCTTCCATATCTTGGCTATTGTGAATAGTGCTGCAATAAACATGAGAGTGCAGATATCTCTTCGAAATACTGATTTTGTTTCTTTCGGATCTATGCCCAGCAGTGGAATTACTAGATCATATGATAGTTATATTTCTCATTTTTTGAGGAACCTCCATACTATTCTCCATAATGACTGTACTAATTTACATTTCTATCAACAGTGTACAATGGTCATCCTCATTGGTATTCCTTATTGCCTGTCTTTTGGAAAAAAGCCATTTTAACAAGGGTGAAATGACATGTCATTGTAGTTTTGATGCACATTTCTCTGATGATTAGTGATATTGGCCATTTATATGTCTTCTTTTCAGAAATGTCTATTCAGACCTTGACCCATTTTTAAATTGGACTATTTAATTTTTTTCCTATTGTTTGAACTTCTTATACAATGTGGTTATTAATATCTTTTCAGATGGGTACATTGCAAAAGGGTAAACTATGTATTTTAATGTATATGCGCTTTGCATGAGTTTTTCTCCTGCTTCAGGTTTTTTCCTTCATATTAGCATCCAACAAATTTATATTTTTTTCTATGAATCGATTGTTTTAGCACATTCACTCTGAAGCCTGCCCTGAATCCTCTTTCTGCTCTTATTGTGGGTTTTATATTCCTTATTAGAGATATTGACACATTGAATCTTTTGAGTAAGTAACCTTCTATGATGTTGCTACACATTTCAAAGGAAAAGGGAAAAATGTTATAGTGCATTGAGCTAGCATATAATTTTATTGAAAATTTACACATATTTTTATTGTGAAATGGAATTTTAAAACTTGTATTTAGTGACTGGTTATTGCTGGTATAAAGAAATGTTGTGTCAAACTATTTTTTTTAATATTAATGAGTTTTGTGAAATCTCACATTTTCTAGTTGTACAATCATATTCAAAGAGGCATCTCAATCTGCAAATATTAATAACTTCATTTGTACTAACAAATTCTTGATTATCAAGACAAATCAAAAGGAAATCTCTGAATATATCCAGGACTTGGAAGTATCCATACTCCTGTTATTCTCTCTGGGTATAAATCCTGATTCTGCTACTTGTCTGGTATGTTACCTGGGAAAGTTATGTAATTGCTTTTTGCCTCTATTTCTTTATAGTGATTTTTTTTAGGTTGGTATGAGTTTAAAATGAATTAAAACATGTGCTTAGAATAGTATATAGTATTATTTAGTTGTTATGTAAATAAAATACAGGAACATTCAAGTATATCTACAAATTTTATGTATTTTTAAATATATTCAACAAATATTGTTTAATTATTATTTCCACTACTGTTTAATTTATGAAAACTGTATTTTCTATATCTTGTTCTAGCTATAGGACAGGTTTATTTATTATATTTTGACTTTGGGGTTTCTATCTGTAGACTATGGATGTTAATGATACTTTCCTTATGGATTTGTATATAAAAAATAGGATAATGGTGGTAAAACACTAAGGAAGATTTTGAGATATTGTACATACCCGCTAGATGCTAGGTAATGCTGTTAACATAAATCAGTAATTGAATATATAATAAATATGATGTTTCATATAAAACTCACAGATTAATTACTAAGTGGCATTTCAGTAACTGACCAATCATTCATTAAAGATAAGTAAATAAATTTGGTTTTCTGTCTTACATATTATATCAAAATATTTTATATGTAAAAGAGAAATCATTTTAATACAGTAAAAAATATCAGTGATCATTTATATAATTTTACAAAGGCACAAACTGTCAAAGCAAAGAATGTCTACTTGGTCCTAGTGGAATAATGAAAACTTATATAACATCACATTAGAATCACATTAGAAGTTATATTATTAGAACAAGCGTGTTCTTGAGTTCAGATTTAAGAAAGTCATGGGAAACAAACAGCACATTTTGCGTTCTAAAGTGTTATGTTATTTGCTCAACTATGTTCAACAAAATACCCTATTAAAATGTATAAAACACATGGGTTAAATCACACATAATCTATCGTCTAAATCAAGTTATATCCAACTTTGAAGACAATTATATAAAAAAAGGGGTACAGTTGAATGATATCAATTTTATTTTAGTCACATTTTCTCCAGCTCAGACTTTTAGAAACATGAAGAATTAAAATCCTAATGTTCTTCAAGAAAAGAAGAAACATTCTCAATGAATTGCATTATTCATGTAAAAATTAATTTTAATTTTTGTTGTTAACTTTTATTTCTTAGAGACGTAGATTTAAAAATTTGCTCTCTAAATTTTCCTTGTCAAATATATTGAAATTACAAAGTACCATCACAAATCTATTAGTTTTT
Organism: Pan troglodytes; assembly: GCF_028858775.2. Classification (NCBI taxonomy): domain Eukaryota; kingdom Metazoa; phylum Chordata; class Mammalia; order Primates; family Hominidae; genus Pan; species Pan troglodytes. The sequence continues at coordinate 69,173,798 of NC_072406.2, forward strand.
TCTTTTAAAATTCTATAATGAGACTTTAATTTGCCTGAGGGGAGTATGCTCTGCTCTAGCAAATTTAATAATGTATTATTTTCTAAAAATTTAAGCCTAATTTATCCCCCAATTTTGGAAATATAAACCATGCCTTCCAGTAATACTTTTCGACTGAATAGCAAACTTTTACAATCATTATGTATGTGCGTGTGTGTGTGTGTGTGTGCGCGCCATTCTGAATAAAACTAATGCAGTTATTTAGGCACTACATTTTGGATTTTATCTATTTATTTTTAGTCTTAATTTGAAAATCTAGAATTTCATTTACAGTCACAAAGGAAGCTGCATGGTATTTATTTGAGATAATGTAATACTTTTTTTTTTTTTTTTTTTGAGACAGAGTTTTACTCTTGTTGTCCAGGCTGGAGTGCAATGGCGCAATCTCAGCTCACTGCAACCTCTGCCTCCCAGGTTCAAGCGATTGTCCTGTCTCAGCCTCCCAAGTAGCTGGGATTACAGGCTCCTGCCACCATGCCTGACTCATTTTTGTATTTTTAGTAGAGACGGGATTTCATCATGTTGGTCAGGTGGGTCTCGATCTCCTGACCTCAGGTGATCCACCCACCTCAGCCTCCCAAAGTTCTGGGACTACAGTTGTGAGCCACCATGCCAGGCTGATGTTTTTATTAGTCAGTTCAATTGGCTGTACAATTCTCCCTTCTGGTCTTGCTGTGGAAGGTGTGACTTGGTGGTCTCTCTAATTGCCAAGAAGAGATTTATGTTCCCATCCTAGAGGACAAGAAGAACTTAGTTTCCTTCAAATGTGGTTACTATGTTCTAGCCACACTGGCCTTCTTCCTATTCCTTTGAATCATTAACCTCGTGCCTGCCATAATATCTTTGACCTTGCTGTTTTCTTTGAAAAATGTCACCTAGAATCTTCCTATAGCTGAGTCTTTTGTATTATTCACATCTTAGAACAAATATTTTATGTACTATGAGTAGCTGTCACAAATATAATAGTTTTTGCTTTAGCTATGACCATAAAACAAATAATCAAAACATCCATTGCGTTTATTTTTACTACCTTTCTCAAATATTGCCGCCAAATTATTTGTATGATGCACACATCAGTTATCACATTGGCCATACTTACACACATAACTAGGACACAATGATTTAATCTCCCTGTTCATTTGCAAGATGACATTCAAATTTTGACAGAACTTCCCTTGGGTTAGTTTTTCTAATACAGCAGAGAGCTGCCAAAACAACGCTTGGAAGAACAAACAGTATTTCTGTGATTTTTCAGCTGGGTAACTCCTGACAGTCTTTTAGAAGCATGAAGAAAGTCAACTTTTGGAGATTTGCAGTATAAACTGAAGCATATCATCACCCCAAGAGATAAGAAACTTTACACGGCTGAAATGGAATCAAGTCACTGGCAATATCAGCAAGAAGCATTCTGTCACTTTTTTGTTGTAATTCTGTATAACAACCTCTAAGGATGTTCAGTAGATGTCATATTTCAAGACTGCAAATAATTTGTTAACCTTTAATCAAAAAAGCTGAACAGTGTTTCTTCTATCCAATACATTACTCCATCCAAAAAAAAAGAGAAGTCATTCCTTAAAGCTTTGTTTGGAAATCAAATTAGTCATTCTGAAATAACATTGAAATTTATAGCATAATAAGAGTATTCCCTGTAGACTTTTTGCCATCATAATACTGACATGGAAACATTACTGGTGACAGAGTGGAAATAAGTAATTCACTAGCAAGTTACAATATCTTTTTCCTAATTTAGTTCCTGAGCTTCTATTGAAAGGAGACAGTACATATTGTTATGTGAAAGTCACCCTTAGTACAAATGCTAAATTTCATGAAAACAAGTATTAAGAATTTCGAAACAAAGACAGTTAAAATTGACATCACTGACAATATGGCTAGTATAAGACAATTTGTCTTTTCAAATGTAGCCACTAGTTTATGCCAGTTACAGTCTGTCTTTGTAAAATGGAGATAAACACAATGGCAAAATAGTACCTGACTGCAGCAAAAATAAATAAATAAATAAATTTTAAAATACACTTGGCTTTCCAAATAGTCTATATTATGAATATATATTATGTTTATAATTAGATAAAGACCATAAGTACTCTTTTAAAAGGCCATGTATGTTTGCAAGCAACTTCATTATTTGCATACTGTGAGTATTTTCTTCTATTCACCGTTTAGTCAGTGAAAAGCTTGAATCTCAATAAATATGTATTCCTCTAGGTAAAAATAAAATTAATATACAATTGTCAAAGGAAACATGTGTCTGTCCCAGCAATGTATCTTTAAAGAAGAGCTAACTCAATACCTTGTTTCTGGTTGTCATTAAATGTAATATGGAAGATCAATCAATCAAGATTCAATTCTAGAGAAAATAATGCATTCTGGTTAGCATAATTAGAAGGGGATTTATTTCAGGGTTCTATGTGGGGATGAAATACTTATTGGATGTTCTGAAATACTAATAAACTCTCTCCTGAGCTTTCCAGATGGGCTAACAAAGCCATACCACAGAATTATTCATCAAAGAAACTGCTGCCCTGTCATTTTAAGATGCTCTGGCTATGACTACAGCTGTTGGTGCAGAACTTCCACCTAAGCTGTGAGCAGAAAATCACCACCAGCCATATTTGGAATTCTCTCTAAGGAAAGAGGCCAGCACTATGAGTGATGCTTCATTTGGTGATTAACTTCGCTCTAACAAAAAATAGCTCTGCACAACCAAAATTATATGAATATTTGATTTCACATTTTTGAATAAAATCCTATTCTAACAACTGGAAATATCAGCAAGAATTACACTATAATATTGTTATTATTGTAATTTTGTGTAACAGTCTTTGAAGAACCTTCTTTCTGTGCTATTTTTCAAGAAGTAATAATTTTTTAATATTTAATTACTAGTGCTGAAGAGTGTTTTCTCAAACCAATGCCTTATTCCATTAAAGAGAAAAAGCCTTCACGTGAGGATTTGGGTATTTTTTTCTAAATCAAGTTACTCATTCTGATGTAATATCTAAATTAATAGCATATTAAAAGTATTCTACATGTTAACAAAGATCTTCTTTAATATGAACTGTAAGCCACAAGCCTCACTCATTTTTGAGTATTGATTAGATTCCTTTTGGTTGAATAAAATTGGTCTAATTTTCCTCCAAAAATCAATCTGCTAATATTTAAAATCATTGCTGATGTTTTCTATAAGAATTACCTTCTCAAGTTTATGTTTTCCTATTTCTTTTTCTATATAATATGATTTTCAGATTTTCTTCCATTTTGATCATATTCTCTTGGGCTTGCTCTAGTTTTTAGTAGTTGCCATAAAAAGTAGCCACTTTGTGTGGAATGTGATATTCCAGAACTAATTTAAAATAGTAAGAAAAATACAATGAGAACATTCAATTTATTCATTCTAATTCTATCTATGCTTATCAAAAAAATGCCTCAAATATCATCCTGACACAACTTTTATAGACTCATAATTGTCTTTCATGGTTATCCTTCTTTACAGTACTTTTTTTCCAATGAACTGAAAAAACCATATAAGCATAACTTATATGCTTCCGCTGCTTCTCTCCCATCTTTGACCAATTACTCATCCCAGACTGAATCAAAAATTTCAGAGTTACTTAAATATTTTTCTATTTCCTCTTTGCTGTTCACTCTGGCTTGTCTTGAAGGAATTTGATAGTTACTTTGACAATTTATTTAACATATAGTACATATTTTTATGATTTTTAAAGCAATATTTCAAACCAGATATCACCTCTAGGCTCCATATTAATGTAGGCAGCTAAACATAACCTGGTCAACTGTGAAATTATTGTCATCCACCTGAACACTTACGACTCCTGAAAGTGTTTCATTTTTAAGTAAATATCACCATTATGCACCTTCTTCAGCTAGAAACCCAGAAATTATTATTGATTTTCCCCACTATCTCATTAGTCCATATCAAAATAATCATTAAATTGTATTAATTCTAATTCCCAAATAGTCATCTAATCTACAGAATTTTTAAGAGTTACACGGCAACTCTTTTCATCTCTTTTGTTGACAATTGTGGTATTCTCCTAATATGTCTCTACATATTTTCTCTTATCTGACTAATGCTTTTTAATGGAACAATCATAGGCATTTAATTTTATCTAATAAAATTTTCAATAGCTTCTGATTGTTCCCAGAAAAAAAAAAAAGTGAATACATTGCTTCTTTGGGCCAATCAGTTTTTATGGCAGATCATGTGTCTAGTATCACCTTGACATATGAGGGGTCTGGAAAAATTCATGGAAAATGCATATTATAAAAAAAAACTATATATGAGGTGTTTTTTTTTTGCACAAAATAAACTTGTCCTAGCTTGTTATAACATGTCTTAACATAATGTAGTCTGAGCAATAAGAAAGATGATACATCAATTTGAAAAAAGCCCCTATTACAGCAATATGAATTCTGCCAAAATGGAAGCAAGAACAAACATCAAATCTGTGGTGAAGCTTGGGTAAAATAATACAAAAATCACTGATGCTTTTTGAAAAGTTCATGGGGAAAATTTCCTAAATAAATTTGCAATGTACAAATGGATAACTTATTTTAGGAAGACACAAGATAATTTTGAAGATGAAGTCCACAGCAGTAGACCATCCATGTCAACTTGGAGGAAAAAAGTAATTTTGTTCATACCATAATTGAAGAGGACAAACAATTAACAGCACAAACAACAGCCAACAAACTAGATATTTCAATTAGTTCAGCTTACACAGTTCTGATTGAAAAGTTAAATTTGAGCTAATTTTCCACTTGAAGGATTCCAAAACCATGGCACTCAGATTGGCTGTAGTCAAGAGCAAAACTTTCCATGGAAATTCTTAAAAAGTGATATCAAGATCCTGAAGCACTTCTTCAAATAATCATAATAGGAGATAGAACATGGCATTACCAGTATAATCCTGAAAGGCAAAGCACAATGAAAGTGGTCCAGTCAACTCAAAAGCAGACTAGTTAAGAGCAAAAGTCATGGCAACAGTGTTAGGGATGTATTTTGCATATTGCATTTTGCATATTGACTTTCCAGAAGGCCAAAGAACACCTGTTTATGATGAGAGTGTTTTGAGGTAGTTAACCAAAGACTTAGTAGAAAAATGCTTGGGGAAGCTTCGCAGAGTCCTTCTTTGCCATCGTGCTGCTCCTGCTAATTCCTGTCATCAAACAAGGGCAAATTTGTGAAAGTCTCTGTGGGAAATCATTACATATCCTCTGGACAGTTCTGATTTGGCTCTTTCTGAGTTTTTTTGTTTATTTATTTGTTAATCCAAAATAATCGTCAAAGAATATTCATTTTTCTTCAGGTAATAATGTAAAAAAGCCAGCCTGCATTGACCTGGTTAAGTTCCCAGAAGTTTACGTTATTTAAAGATGTACTATAAGGATCATATCATCATTTTAAAAAGTGTCTTGAACTTGATGGAGCTTATGTTGAGAAATAAAGTTTATTTTTTATTTTTATCTTTTAATTCTATTTTTCAACAAACTTTTTGAAGTCTCCTTGTCTTAGCTACACTAGGCTTCCTTGAGTGCTCTAAATATACAGAAGACCTTCAGGCCATAGAACATGCAACATTGAATATCGTCTCCTGGCAGCCAGTATACACATTCTATTTAACTGAATATCTTTTCAGTCTTTCTACTTTCATTTAAATGTCACTTATTCAAGAAAATTTCCCGTATTTCTTTGACTAGGCTTTTGATGTACCTAGTTTTTAAAACAGGATCCAAACCACCCCACATCATCCTTTAATCTCAAATCAAAATGTTGGGCCTGTAAGTGTTTTAATTAATGGAATGCAAAGAAAGAATCATTATGGGTATTTTGAACCCAGATATATTAAGGAGGTTTGGCAGCATCATTTTCCTCCCTTGAAATCCAGTTGCCTTGCTTTGAGAAAGACCTAGCAAACATGTGGTGAAGTCCACATTGAGTAAAATCGAGGCCCACACCTGAAAACTTCCCATCTAACAGCCAGTACCAAGTTTCCAGCCATGTGAATGAGTCAGCCTGAAAGTGAAGTATCCAGCCCAGGTTGAGACATTTCAGATGACACCCTACCCTTACCTAACACTGCCAAAGTTGAAAACTAGTGAGTCTTCTACTAAATGTTTTTTTTTTAAGAGGCTAAATTTTAGAGTGTTTTGTTTTGTTGTGTATGGTTTTTTTTAACAGAGCAATTGGTTAATAAAATAGATATTTTATCATTTGTGCATCAACAACTACTTAATGTCTTGTGCTGTGGCCACATTTATAAATGAAAAATAATTCTTCATTTAATCACTACCCTATCTTCAATGTATAGGACAATGTCTGTTACATAGTATATATTCAATAAATATTGATTAATTTCAATAAGTGTCAATTTTTATTGAAAAATACAATGTATTTAGACTTCCCTATGTCTCACAAATATACTTTTTCTCTGAATGTGTAAGCATAGGATTACATCTATCTTTACCTGTTTTTGTTGTAACTTATTATATATATTGTGATTCCATATGTATTACTTTTCTTGATATGTACTATTTTTAGAGCACAGTCTCTGAAAAACATAGAATCCTCATTAGAAGTTTTAATGTAAAATTTTATAATGATTATATTGTACAATAATAATATTGGATAAGAGTCCTACATTAAAATATTTCTTGTATTGTTTATCACAACATGCAGTATAGAAACATTCTAGGAGGAGGCAGATAGACACATTAGATGAGTTATAGGAAATTCAACAATTTGGAATTGAGAAGAACCCCACATAATTTCTAGCACATCCATGAAAACTTCACTAAAAGAGTGTAAATAAATATCATATTTAAGTGATTTGTGATAACAAAAAGAATCAAGAGTTCTCATATTGTATTAGTCCATTCTCACACTGCTAATGAAGACATACCCGAGACTGGGTAATTTATAAAGGAAAGAGGTTTAATTGACTCACTGTTCAGCATGGCTGGGGTGGCCTCAGGAAGCTTACAATCATGGCAGAAGGGGAAGCAAACATGTTTCTCTTCACATGGTGGCAGGAAGGAGAAGTACCTAGAAAAGGGGGAAAAAACTCTTATAAAACCACCAGATTTCATGAGAACTCACTATCATGAGAACGGCATGGGGGTAACCTCCCCATGATTCAATTATCTCCCACCAGGTTCCTCCCACAACACATTGGGATTATGGGAACTACAATTCAAGATGAGATTTGGGTGGGGACACAGCCAAACCATATCATTTGTCTTTTTTGAGAATAAAATAATAAAGATAAGGGAATATGTTATTGCATAACTATGTGAGAACTACTGAGACTATACGCAAGATTAAAAACATTTGTAACAATCATATAATAGAACTAACAGTGTGAGGGGATTGTGAAGTGTACATAAAACGTAAACAACAAGCCAAATAACTAGCCAGAAGATAGAGAGTGTGTGTGTGTGTGTGTGTGTGTGTGTGTGTGTATGTTGGCATATAAGAGCAAAGGTAAGTTGAAAAAAATGGTTACAAAGCACATTTTTAAAAAGTTATCAAGCCAGAGACTTGTAAATATATACATTTTATTGTTTTTCTTTGAGCCTTTAAAATAGGCAGATAGAAAAGTAGTATGTGAAAACAATTGCACTCACAATTTACAACTTAAGTTTGAAATATTCCTAATATAGAAAGTCATACATATACTATGATTATATTGTTACCTTTTAATCATGGGCATTCATTTTTAAACAGAATGTGAATTCATTCCTATTTTCAATCCTATTCCTATTTTCTGAATTTCCATATCTTTACACTGAAGTTTGAGACAATTGCTAGTTGATATTAAGTGTAGCAGACATTACTCTGGACCGGCCATATGGAAGTAATCCCAATGATGAGTTGGAACTGACAATCTGAGGTGAAATTTTCCAGGGAATAATTTTTAAAACTGAGGTTTGAAAATTTTCACCTACAAAAAGAGGCTATTTAGTAAGCTAAAATTGATGCTATTACAGGCATATCTGGAGATATTGCAAGTTCAGTTACAGAATACCTCAATAAAGTGAATATCACAATAAACAGAGTCACACAATGTTTTTGGTTTCTCATGGCATATAAAAGTTATATTTACACTATACAGTAGCCTATTAGGTGTGCAATACCATTATGTCTAAAATACAATAAATACATACTTTAAAAATATGAAAGAGGTTCAAGAAGGCCGAGTAGATGTAGCTGGAATGTGCATCTTCCATGGACAGGAACCAAAATATCGAGTAAACCTTCACATTCTAACAGATCTTTTGTGAGAGAACACCTAAATTCAATAGAAAGGTGATGGAAGACACCGTGGTTCAGGAGGGAGAAAGCAGAACTGCCTGCCAGGCCTTGCTGAGCACCAGGACCACCGCTCTGATCTGGATCTGGACCTGGACCCAAGTATGGGATGAATGAGAGAACCCTGAGGATCCACATTTCCACCATGGACCTCTGAGGTTCTCCTACCTGTAAGAGCTCTCACAACCCCTGCGGACCTTTGAACTGTCAGGGGGAGGTGCCTGGAGACCATGCAGAGGCATTGCTCGAATAGGAACACATGGAGCCCAAAAGGTGAATCAAATGTGATTCTGGGTACACACCCAAACGCTCTTCATCCTGCCCTAAGAGGCTTTAGCTCCTGCTCTCTGCCATGCTGGGAAAGAGTAGTGATAAGGGAGTTAAAAAGAAATTATTTAGGCGGTTAGTGAGGTTATGGGAGTCCTCAATATGGTTTTACTTTTAATTAAGAAGCAGCCCCCAAATCATTTCTTTCTAACAAAAAGCAGACTGAAAAATCAAGGCCGGGCGCGGTGGCTCACGCCTGTAATCCCAGCACTTTGGGAGGCCGAGGCGGGTGGATCACAAGGTCAGGGGTTTGAGACCTGCTTGACTAACATGGTGAAACCCCGTCTCTACTAAAAATACAAAAAAATTAGCTGGGCGTGGTGGTGGGCGCCTGTAATCCCAGCTACTCAGGAAGCTGAGGCAGGAGAATTGCTTGAACTCGGGAGTTGGAGGTTGCAGTGAGCTGAGATCACGCCACTGCACTCCAGCCTGGGCGACAGAGCAAGACTCCGTCTCAAAAAAAAAAAAAAAAAAAAAAAAAAAGAAAGAAAGAAAAAAGAAAAAGCAAACTGCAAGCATAAATAAGCAAGCTAAAAGCTTGCATTGGTAAACGCCTGTAGCTGTGCCAATAGTAAAGAGATAACTGGAAGCCAGGTATATTCAACATGGAGGTTTTCTCTTCCCCTTTCTTTGTCGCCACATGTGCAGGGTTCATGGCACCAGCCAGATAGAGACCCCCATCTGCATAATAAAACATTAGAGTGGGATAGCCAGCTTCTTCCTGGTTTTGTAAATGACACACCTGGTCCAACCAATCCTCTGGGCCTTATGTAAATAAGACACCTCCTTCTCCACCTCCTCTATAAAACCAACTGTATCCTGATGCAAATGGGGAGAGCTAATCAGAACCCCCCCTCCCTCTGCACAGGGGAGCTTTTCTTGCTTTTTCTCTTCTTTCACCTATTAAACTCTCCGCTTTTTTTTTTTTTTTTTTTTGGAGTTTCATTCTTATTGCCCAGGCTGGATTGCAATGGCGTGGTCTTGTCTCACTGCAACCTCTGCCTCCTGGGTTCAAGCAACTCTCCTGCCTCAGCCTCCTGCATAGCTGCGAGTACAGGCGTGCTGCTACGCCCGGCTAATTCTTTTTGTATTTTTAGTAAAGATGGGGTTTCACCATGTTGGCCAGGCTGGTCTGGAAGTCCTGACTTCGAGATCCGCCTGCCTCAGCCTCCTAAAGTGGGATTACAGGCCTGAGCCACCTCACCCGGCCCGAACACTCCACTCTTACATCCGCTCCTGGTGTGTCCATGTCTTCGATTTCCTTAGCATGAGGCAACAAACGTCAGGTTTTTTCCCTGGACAAATGACACTTTTTCAGAAGAGCCTGGGCACACTCACACACCCAAAGACAGGCCCCAACACCATTGCCACAGGAAAAAGGTGCACCTGAGCCACATGCCTGCCTGTCCCCCCCAAGACTGCCTGCCTGGTGTCCTGCAGGAGAAGATTCACAGCATAGCCTCTATTGCCCTACCTGAGTGTTTTGTTCTCAGGGTTGGAGCAATTTACCACTGTATCACAGGCAGTGCTTGGCACCAAAGGGCCAAAGGAAAAATCCACTGGCCTGATTCCAGGTCCACAGGAGTTGAACACATCACCCAGGTATATGGAGATAAAATTTGTGGCCTGATCTTGATCTGGGGAGGAGCCAGCAGTGACAGAATACAGAGAAATGTGTGATGCAGGTTCTGGGGGATGTGGTGCAGGAACTGGTGCCCCTTTGAGAGGCTGAACCAGGAAGAATGTGGCATAATAGCTGCTTTCTGCCCCAGGGATTATCACAGCCTGGAATGTGTGGAATAGCTTAGCAATCTGGGCACAGGTGGCTTGGGACTAGTTTTCCTGGTTGGGCTTGCTGCCAGGCCCAGACACCAGAGAGAGGCCTGCCATGTTGTGGGAAGTCAGAAACCCCGAACGGAGGGACCAGCTGGAGCCACGGCAGAGGAAACATAAATTGTGAAGATTTCATGGACATTTACCACTTCCCTAATAATACTCTTATAATTTCTTATGCCTGTCTTACTTTAATCTCTTAATCCTGTTATCTTCTTAAGTTGAGAATGTATGTCACCTCAGGACCCTGTGATGATTGTGTTAACTGTACAAATTGATTGTAAAACATGTGTGTGAACAATATGAAATCAGTGAACCTTGAAAATGAACAAAATAACAGCAATTTTAGGGAACAAGGGAAGACAACCATAAGGTCTGAGTGCCTGCAGGGTCGGGCAAAAAGAACCATATTTTTCTTCTTGCAGAGAGCTTATAAGAGGACGTGCAAGTAGGAGAGATATCGCTAAATTCCTTTCCTAGCAAGGAATATAATATTAAGACCCTAGGAAAAGCATTGCATTCCTGGGGAGAGGTCTATAAACAGCCGCTCTGGGAGTGTCTGCCCTATGCAGTTAAGATAAGGACTGAGATACGCCCTGGTCTCCTGCAGTACCCTCAGGCTTACTAGGATAGGGAAACCCCAGCCCTGGTAAATTTGAGGTCAGACTGGTTCTCTGCTCTTGAACCCTGTTTTCTGTTAAGATGTTTATCAAGACAATACGTGCACGGTTGAACATAGACCCTTATCAGGAGTTTCTGATTTTGCCCTGGTCCTGTTTCCTCAGAAGCATGTGATCTTTGTTCTCCTTTTTGCCCCTTGAAGCATGTGATCTTTGTGACTTACTCCCTATTCGTACACCCCCTCCCCTTTTGAAATCCCTAATAAAAACTTGCTGGTTTTGTGGCTCAGGTGGGCATCACAGACCTACCGATATGTGATGTCACCCCTGGCAGCCCAGCTGTAAAATTCCTCTCTTTGTACTCTTTCCCTTTATTTCTCAGACCAGCCAACACTTAGGGAAAATAGAAAGAACCTATGTTGAAATATTGGGGGTAGGTTCCCCCGATACTGCCAGATCTAGGTTGTGGAAGCTGGGTGGGTCCCAAGGACACCTGCTGGGCTGAAAACCCCAAGCCACCCCTCTTCTCCTAAGAGGCATCTGTGGCTCAAGAGTGATGCCTCGTGCCCCTCCTGGTTGGTTGTCTCTATGGCCTGAGAGTGGCCCCTAAATCCAAGAGAGTATCAGCACTTGCATCAGCTGTCCAGATGCAACCCTGCCCAGCTTTGCCACCTTGGCAGCAGAGCACAGGATGAGATCACTGGAAGCCTAATCCCCTGCCCTTCACCAGGGACACCCCAGTATTTTCCTTGAACAACAAAGGCCAAGTAAAATTTCCACTGCCATCACAGCAACTATTACCCACAACTGCCACCTACTGTCACATAGCATAAACTGCAATATAATTCCTGCTGACAGAAGTGCACAGTGGTGGAAAATGAGCTAATCCTCCCAAGACTCGACTTCCCCATCTCCCTAGGAGACAATGAGTCTGATCACATGCACAGCACACCAATATAATAATCTACAAAAAACTAAACAATGGTAATTGTACTAATGAGTACACCAGTCCTACAAGAAATCCTCAAGGAAGTTCTAAATATGGAGATGAAAAGGTGATACACTCTATTATAAAAGTACATGTAATTAGAGAACTCACAAATTTTATAAAGCAATTAGACAATTGAGAATCCAAGGCAAGTAACTAACAATACTATGGCAGTAAAGAAAACTCACATATTAGTATAAACCTTGAATGTTGATGCCCTAAATTCTTCACATAAAATATATAGATTGTGAAATTGGATTAAAAAAAAATGACCCAACCATCTGTTATCTAAAAAAGACCCACTCCACTTAAAACATCTATAGGCTGAAATTAAAGTGATAGTAAAGATATATCACATACATGGAAAACAAAAGCAAGCAGGAGAAGCCATTCTTAAATCAGACAAAACAGACTTTAAACCAACAACAGTTAAAAAAAAAAAGAAAAAGAAGGGCATTACATAATGATAAAGAAATCAGTACAACAAGATTCAACTATCTTAAATATATATATGCCCACAACACTGCAGTATTTAGCTTTCTAAAACTAAAACTACAAGACCTAAGAAAAGAGATTGGCAGCAACACAATAACAGTGGGGGACATCAACACCCCACTGACAACACAAGACAGGTTATCAAGATAGAAGGTCAACAAAGAAACTCTGGACTTAAATTGGACTCTAGACCAAACAGCCAGGGAGTATATATTTTTCTCATTGTCCTTGGAATATTCTCCAAAATTGATCATATGCTTGGCCATAAAGTAAGTCTCAATATATCAAAAAAGTAGATAATATCAAGTATCTTTTAGAACCATAGTGGAATAAAATTAGAAATCAATACCAAGGGGACTCTTAAAACTACACAAGTATATGGACACTAAACAACTTGCTTTTGAATGACTTTTGGATAAACAACAAAATTAAGGCAGAAATCAAAAAAAAAGTTTTGAAATAAATGACAACAGACACATGACATACCAAAACCTATTGAATACAGCAAAAGTAGTGCTAAGATAAATTTCCACATCAAAAACAGAAAGATTTCAAATTAACAACCTAGCTTTGCACCTCAACAAACTAGAAAAGCAAGAACAAACGAAACCCAAAGCTAACCAAAGAAAAGAAATAACAGAAATCAGAGCAGAACTAAATGAGATTGAGACTAAAAAATAATACAAAAGATCAACAAAATACAAATTTGTTACTTTGAAAAAATAAATAGAACTGATAGAACGCTGGCTAGTTTAGCCAAAAAACAAGAGAGAAGATACAAATCAGCACAATCAGAAATGATAAAGGTGATATTACAACTGATAACACAGAAATATAAAAGGTAATCAGAGGTTACTATGAATATTTCTATGTGCAGAAACCAGAAAGTCTGGAATAAATGGGCAAATATATGCAAAAATATAACCTCCCTAGACTTAACCAGGAAGAAATAGAAATCTTGAATATATCAATAATGAGTAATGAAATTGAACCAATCATAGAAAATCTTCCAGCAAAAAAAGTCCACAGCAGACAGATTCAAAGCCACATTTTACCAGATATACAAAGGAGAGCTAGTACCAATCTTACTGAAACTATTCCAAAAACTGAGGAGGAGGGATTCATCCATTACTCATTCTACAAAACCAGTTTCACTCTGAAAACTAATATCATTCAAGGACACAATAGCAACAACAGAAAAATTACTGGCCAATGTTCTTAGTGAACATAGATGCAAAAATCTTCAACAAAATACTAGCAAACAGGATTCAACAGCACATCAAAAAGGTAATTCATCATAATCAGGTGGGTTTTATTTCAGGAATGCAAGGATGGCTCAGCATTTACAAATCAATAAGTGTGATTCACCATGTAAATAGAATTAAAAACAAAATCATATTATTATCTGAATGGACTCAGAAAAAGCATTTGATAAAATCCAACATTTCTTCATAATAAAAACCCTCAACAAACTAGATATTGAAGAAACATACCTCAAAATAGTAAGAGCCATCTATGACAAACCCACAGCCAACATCATGCTGAAGGGTTAACAGTTCAACGCATTCATTCCCCTTAAGAATTGGAACAAGACAAGGATGTTCACTATAATCACTCCTATTCAACACAGTACTGGAAGTCCTAGAAAGAGCAATCAGACAAGAAAAAAAAATTTAAAAAATATCCAAATTGGAAAAGAGAAAGTCAAATTATTTCTATTTCCTGGTGACATAATCTTATATTTAAAAAACCCTAAAGACTTATCCAAAAGACTCCTCCACTTGAAAAACAACTTTAATAAAGTTTCAAGATGCAAAATCAACATAAAAAATTAGTAGCATTTCTGTACATCTGTAGTGTTTAAACTGAAATTCAAATCAAGAACTCAATCCCCTTTACAATAGCCATACAACAATTAATTACCTAGGTAGGAATAAATTTAACCAAAGAACTGAAATATCTATAAAAGGAGGACCATGAAACACTGATGAAAAAAAATCATAAATGACACAAAAAGTAAAAAATCATCCCATGCTTATGGTTTGAAAGAGTCAATATACTCAAAATGACCATACTGCCCAAAGCAATCTACAGATTAAATGCAATTTCTAACTAATTACCAACATCATTCTTTACAGAATTAGAAAAACAACCCTAAAGTTTATGTGAAACCAAGAAAAAATTCCTGAATAAGCAAAGCAATCATAAGCAAAAGATCAGAGCCAGAGACATTACATTACCTGACTTCAAATTATACTACAAGGTTGTATTAACTAAAACAGCATAGTGCTAGTACAAAAATAGACACATAGATCAATGGAACAGAACACTTAACTCATAAATAAAGCCACATATCTACAACCAAATGATCTTCAACAAAGTCAACAAAAGTAATGAGTAGGAATAGGGCACCTTATTCAATAAATAATGCTGGGAAAACAAGATAGACCATATGCAGAAGAACAAAACTGGACCCCTACTTCTCCATATATACAACACTCAACATGAGTTAAAGACTTAAATAAAAGACTTCAAACTATAAAAGTCCTAGAAGAAAATCTAGAAAAAACACTTCTGGATATTGGCCTGGGCAAATAATTTATGACTAAAACCCCAAGGGTAAGTGCAACAAAAATAATAATAGACAAATGAGAATTAATTATACTACAAAGCTTCTGCAAAGCCAAAGAAATAATCAACAGGGTAAATAGACGACCTACAGAATGAGAAAAATATTTGCAAATTATACCTCTGATAAAGGACTAATATTCCGAATCTATCAGAAAATTAAACAAATCAATAAGAAAAAAAGCACTAAAAGTAGGCAAAGGACATGAACAGCTATTTCTCAAAAGAGGACATATAAGCAGCCAACAAGCATATGAAAAAGTGTTCAACATCACTAATCATCAGATAAATGTAAATTAAAGCCACAATGAGATATCATCTTACACCAATCCAAATAGCTATTATTAAATGTCAAAAAACAACAGATCTTGGGATTCCTGAGTCAAATGGTATTTCTATTTTTAGTTTTTTCATAGATCTCCATATTTTTTGTTTGTTTGTTGGTTGGTTGGTTGAGATGCAAACAAAAGGGAATGCTTATATACATAGAAAAGGGAAGGTTAGTTAGAACAAACTCTATGAAAACAATATGAACAGCACTTTGGGAGACTGAGGCGTGTGGATCATCTGAGGTCAGGAGTTCAAGACCAGCCTGGTCAACATGGTGAAAGGCCATCTCTACTAAAAATACAAAAATTAGCTGGGTGTGGTGGTGGTTGCCTGTAGTCCCAGCTACTCGGGAGGCTGAGGTAGGAGAATTGCTTGAACCCGGGAGGCAGAGGTTGCAGTGAGTTGAGATCATACCACTACACTCCAGCCTGAGCAACAGGGTGAGACTCTGTCTCAAAAAAACAACAACAAAAGCAAACAAACAAACAAACAAAAAATACAGAGATCTATGAAAAAACTAAAAATAGAAATACCATTTGACTCAGGAATCCCAATACTGGGCATCTACTAAAAGGAAAATAAATCATTATATTAAAAAGACTTCTGCACTCATATATTTATTGCAGCACTATTCACAATAGCAAAGTCTTGGAATAAACCTATGTTTCAATCAATGGTGGACTGGATAAAGAAAATGAAGTGTATATACAAAAATTAGCTGGGCGTGGTGGCAGGTGCCTGTAGTCCCAGCTATTCAGGAAGCTGAGACAGGAGAATTGCTTCAACCTGGGAGGCTGAGGTTGCAGTGAGCTGAGATCATGCCACTGCACTCCAGCCTGGGCAACAGAGCAAGACTCCATCTCAAAAGGAAAAAAAGGAAATAATAAACACTAGCAACTTAAAAGTGAGAGGGTGAGAGGGAGGTAAGGGTTGAAAATTACCTATTGGATACAATGTTCACTATTTGGGTGATGGATATACTAGAAGCTCAAACCTCACCATTTATGCTGTATATTCATGTAACAAGCCTACAATGTACCCCCTTAATCTAAATTTTTTAAAAAGAGATAAATAATAAAAATAAATTATTACTAAAAATGCTAACAGTCATCTGAGCCTTAAGCAAGTCATAATCTTTTTGCTAATGATAGATCTTGAATCACTGTTGATGGCTGCTGGCTGATCAGCAGGGTGGTGGCTGAAGGTTGGGATTGCTATGATAACTTTTTTAAAAAAGAAAACAATGCAGTTTGCTGCATTGATTGACTCTTCATTTCACCAAAGATTTATTTCTAGCATGTAATGCTGTTTGACAGCATTTTATCTGCAGTTAAACTTCTTTCAAAATTGGAGTCAATTATCTCAAATTTTGTTGCCGCTTTATCAACTAAATTTATATAATATTCTAAATCCTTTGTTGTCATTTCAATGATTTTTACAGGATCTTCACTAGGAGTAGATTCCAACTCAAGAAATTCCTTTTGTTCATTTATAGGAAGCAGCTCCTCATCTGTTCAACTTGTATCATGAGATTGCAGCAACTCAGTCACATCTTTAGGCTCCACATCTACTTCTTCCTATTTCCACCATATTGGCAGTAAATTTCTCCACTGAAATCTCGATCTTCCAAAGTTATTCAGGAGGATTGGAATTAACTTCTTTTTAACTTCTACTAGTGTTTATATTTTGATTTCTTTCCACGAATTATGCATATTCTTAGTGGCATTTAGAATGATGAATCCTTTCCCGAAGGTTTCAAATTAACTTTGTCCAGATTCATCAGAGGAATCATTATCTATGGCAGCTATAGTCTTACAAAATGAATTTCTTAAGTAATAAGACACAAAACTCAAAACTATTCCTTGAATTACCAAAATGTGATAGGGAAACATAAAATGAGCATATACTCTTAGGAAAATTACAATAATAGAATGTCTTGATACAAGGTTGATGCAAACCTTCAATTTGTATAAACACAATATTGCAAAGCACAATAAAGTGCAAAACAATTAGATATGCCTGTATATCCTTTTATAAAATATCTCAAGATGCTTTTGTGACTTCTTAAAGAAATTTCATAAATAAACAATTTTTAAATGTAATTTGGGTCAATGTCAATGCCACATGTACTTAAGTCATTATACAGGGACAGATTCAGAATTACAGGCCATAAAGAATTATGTTTCTTGGGTTCTTAGAACATATAAAACAATATAAACTGTTGCAAAATCAACAAAATAAGTTGAAATAAATTTTTAAAAATTGATATTCAAAGGAATTTTATTGAACATATGAATATGTGCTACAGTTTCTACTCCTAAATACTTATCATGAAGTTAGAAGGGCTAGTCCAAAAGACCAGGATAAAAATATCTTATTTATCAGTTCAAACTAAAAACCAAGCTACTTAATATATCTGTTGTTTAGTTTTAGATTAACAATAAACTATGATTGCCCATGATCAAGAGAAAAAAACTACAAGATATTCAATCAAAACAATCTTTAGCTTGACCTAAGATAAAATGCCTGAGTCTGGAATTCAATCCTGTCATATTTGTTGTAAGATTTGGGCAATAACTTGAACTCCTAATAAATTGTTTTATTATGGCATTTCTTTCTCTCTGCACCTATGAAAAATGTGAGAATACAATGAGAAAATACTTTTGGAAGTGGAAATGTATCACATAATAAGGTGGTAATAAGTTAGTAGCCCTGCCTACCTCGGTGATTACCCGCCTCTTGTAAGTTATAATACCCACTCTACCCCAGCCTCTGGTTTCAGCCACATGGACTTTTATAACAACCATGTGGTCTTTGAACTAAGTCATACTGCCCCTTGAGCAGGCTTTTTGCCCAACAGTTTGTTCCTTCACCAGGATATTCTTGACCTTTGTGTGCTATGCATGCCTCCTACACTCCTCTTTGCTTAATTTTGTTCTGCTCATCTTCAGATCTCCACTCAGACACCTTTTCCTCAGAGTAGCTTTCCTCAAACTATAGAACACCTGTTCCTGCTTTCCCTCTTCCCACTTTGCCAAAAGCTTAATCAAGATCTGTCACAAATCATCATAGTCATCGTGCTTTCCCTTCAAAAAACTTGTCAGAATTTTAATTTGACAATTATTTATAACTATTAAATGGATTTTGATAACTTATATGATCTCTAATAATAACGGTGTTTGTTAATCATGGTATTTCCAGAGCTTAATACAGCAATATGCATATATTAAATATTTAATAACTAAAGTTTCAATGAATCACATGAATAAGAATACAGATTTCAACATCTCTTTTTTTAGGTCTTTGCTTAAATATGAGATACATCCTTGATCAACTTATTCAAAATTGCATCACATTTACTTCCCACTTTTCTTTCCTTCATTCCTTCTTTATTTTTCTTTATAGTACTTATTTTCTGACATACCATGTAACTAATGCTTGTTACAAAGTAGGGATAAAGAATAAATAATTGATTAAACATAATAAAGCTTTGGCTTTTATATTTAAAGACAGGTCAAATAGTTTGGGCAATACTATTTATTCTTAATGTTTATTAGAGTTGGGCTTACAATTAGTTATTATATCTCTTCAATGCTGGAGTTGCAAGAGGGTCTTCAAGAGGATGAAGAAGCAGTGAATTTGTATCATTGAGAAGCAGCTATGCATCTGGACTGCAAATACAAAATGCATAAATTCCAATTCTGGCTTCAACACTTAGAAGCTATAAGCCCTTCACAAGTTATTTAATCTTTTTAAGCCTCAATTTCTTCAACTATAAGGCTGAGAAAGGATCACGATAATAGTTTTTTCTTTGATTTTTTTTTGTTTTTTTACCTAATAGGATTGCTAGAAAGATTACAAGAGATAATACATGTAAATGTTTTATACAGTATTTGATATATAGCAAGAACTCAATAAATATTACTTTTGCTGTTACCTATGATGATGCTAGAGCAGGAGATCACGTCCAAAAATGTGAGAAAATACAGGCATTGATGCAATTGCTCTGGAGGTCCTTGATAGAATCATATTAGTTCATTGCTATAACATAATCCTACCCACACAGGCCATCCCCTGATAATTACTATTGGTATAACTGCAATTAATATATATGCTTTTATACTGTATGAAAAACGCTTGCTGATATGCTGGGTAGAGTGAGGATACTAAACCATTTACAAGAGTCTTTTCTTCCAAGTAGTTTGTATGAAGAAACATAATCTGAGACAATAATTAAAATATGACCTGAAATATTAACAAAATAATTGTTATAGAAATCCAGTGGACAGAAAGCTCATCTGCTGTTGTGTTAATTAGGAAATTTATATAGAGATGGTTGTCTTTTTACTTGGACGTTGACAAAGGATCAAGGTAAACCTGCAGAGATTAACCTACCACATTATAAAAATTGATGACACTCTTCTCTTTCAAAAAAGTGAAATATCAGAGAAATTCAGCTTTCCTAGAAAATATGATAAGCAGCCTCATTCACACAAAATTTTAATTTTGCAAGCACTTTTGTTTGGATATAAGTGCAGCATTCTCATGTAAGTCAAAATTTACTTTTCACAATCTGATACTCAACAATTTGTTTCTTCCTTTTTTTTTTTTTTTTTTTTTTTGAGGAGTCTCACTCTGTCACCCAGGCTGGAGTGCAGTGGTACAATCTTGGCTCAATGCAACCTCCATCTCCCAGGTTCAGGCAATTCTCCTACCTCAGCCTCCTGAGTAGCTGGGATTACAGCTGCCTGACACCACCCTTGGCTAATTTTTGTATTTTGAGTAGAGACAGGGTCTCACCATATTGGCCAAGCTGGTCTCAAACTCCTGGCCTCAAATGATTCACCTGCCTTGGCCTCCCAAAGTGCTAGGATTATAGGAGTGAGCCACCGCACCCAGCCAGACACTAAACAATTTTACTGATTAGAATGGATTGATGAAAATTCATTTTCACATAGGAAACATTTGCATTTCTAAAGAATTTTTTTTTGAAATTTCACACATCTGTAGAAACAATAAAAGATTACTATTTTGTCAATAGTTAAAATGGTTTGGGAGTGCTTGAAAATTATTTATTTCTTCAATCTTAAATATTCCCTTTACAACTTTTATATCAGTCATATATTCCGCTAATTTTTCTCCACAAATAGTATAAAGACAAAAGAAACTTCAATACAACTCTGCTTCAAATAAAATTTTGAATTGATAATATTTTACTAATAATATTTAATATTAGTTGTAATTATTCAATTAGAATATCTTCATTTTTATTATTCAAAAACAAATAAGAGAGGAACTGTATTCTAATTGAATAAGATCAGACTGTTACCAGAACTCATCATTTTTATCTAGAATAACTTGTTCTCAGTTCATGTGGAAAGATTGCAATAACATCAGCCATGGTCACAGAGAACGTGGGAGAGCTTTGTCATTTGGTATATGTCAGAAATAGAAGCTAATTTTAGTAGATAAATCAGGCTGGTTTTAGAGAAGCCTTTCCAGTCAACAGTACCAGAAACATGTGAACTCAAGCAAACCCAAGATAACTTTGCCACTATACATTTTAAGAGGTAGCATTCGTCAAATTCCAAGGAAAGAGTTATTCTATCTGATTTCATGAGCATGCCCTAATTACCATACTGATGTCTGCAGACAGCCGTGATCTCAGGTTATGGTACCCTAAGGATTCATACCGAGCACCTGAATGACCCCATGCATGGAGTTAGTTTTATTTGGGAGGATTTATCGTCTCTTCTCAGAGTCTAAATGATCGTGCTTTTAATTCCAACTTTCCTGGTTTGTCAGACACAAAGTTTTCAGATTTATTATTCTATTCACATACTTCCCTCTTTGTTTTATTATTTTTATAATTATTTCCCATAAAAGAGAAGAACAAAATAATTTACCTCCTTTATTGAAGACCCGATGAGGTAAATTTTATATCCACACTTAGCACATATCACTAGGATAAATGTAAATTATTATAACCTTGTTTAAAATTCAGTAAATTAATAGTCTATCAACATTTTAAAACGTTACTTTTAACGGAGCAATAGCATTCGAG
Source organism: Pan troglodytes (assembly GCF_028858775.2). Taxonomy (NCBI): domain Eukaryota; kingdom Metazoa; phylum Chordata; class Mammalia; order Primates; family Hominidae; genus Pan; species Pan troglodytes. The sequence goes on from NC_072406.2 coordinate 69,195,472, forward strand.
TGATGTAATGCCAAAGAGAAAAAGCATTATTGCAAAAATAACACTCAAAAATGTGTTAGTTGAGGCTCTGTTTGAATGGGGGAACACTGGAAAAATGTAAGTGTCAATACTATGTAAGTAATAAATACATTTTCTACTGCAAAATAGTAACTATTCAAAAGAGCAATGGACTTCCAGTTCTAGTAAAATGATGAACTAGACTAGAACCAAAAACTCTCTATACAAATACCTAGATATACCTGGAAATGTATAATTTATTCCCACCTTTTTTAAAAAATATTATTTAATGTACAAGAAAGAAAAAAAAATACCCGTGTACCAAATACGAAGTAAAAGCTGAATGCCAAAGCAGTAAGCAAATGAGATGATATTATGGCAGTCCTGAAGAATAAGTTGAATTGTATAGTGATTAAAGGTTTAGAATAGGTTTTAATGCCATATAATGATAGAAGACAAGATCCTCCAACTAGAAGTTCAATGATAAAGACACAAAATTACTCTACCCACTGACTCAGGGAGATGAAAAGCAATTAATGGGCATAGAGCACACACCACAAGCAAATTCAAAATTTCTGTGAGCAGAAAGTTCCTCAATATCCCCTGTGAGAATCTCATGGGGTGGAAAATTAATTTATGCTTTTATAACATAATATAAGTTATATAATTATGAGTTTATAACTAACACTTTCATGAAATATACAAGGAAACAAACCACCCTAAGTCAGAGAAGGAAGATGCAACGAAAGAATTGGCACACCCAAGAATTTAAGTGAAAAACAACAAAAGTAACATGAATAAACTATAAACTAAAGATATTTACACAATAAAAAATAGAGATTTTTTAAAGTTGTTAAAAGGAAAAGACATTATGAAGGATAAAAATAAGTTTTCAAAGAAAATCCAGGGAATACTCCTATGAATAAAAAATAAAGGTTTATTTTTTAAATACGGACTGAATGTAAAACAACAAATAAAGACAAAAAAAGAACCTGAATATATGTCAGAAAAAATATATATAAAATGTGCCACAGTGGGGCAAATAAGCTGAATATATGTAGGACATATTGAGAGACTTGATATATCTAAGGAGGAGGTCAAATATACACTAAATTATGAGTTAAATCTTTAATTCTTGTATTAGAGGGTTTTTCAAAATGTATTGGTAAATAAGAAAAGCAGAAAGCAAGCAGTTGAATTTATTATAACCTTATTTTTGTAAAACAAACAGTACCAAATATAAAAAGAAACTCTGAATGTGAATGCAATATTATTTGATCATGGCAGAAGTTGTTGAAAAACGCCTACCAGATTGCTTAAGCCACTGGAGTCAGAATAAGAACAAGAGAAGGGAAGAGAGTAGAAAAGAAGTACGGCAAAAAAATATAAAAGCAGTTATGTTTTTAAAGGTAAAATTATTTTAAAATGTCTGCCATGATCTTGCTTATGTAGAATTTTATGTAAATATTTGTCCATTATGCACATCATGAAGAAATCATTATCAGAATGACAATGCCAGTTATCTCCAGGTGAATTTGTGTGATTTTTTACTTTCTTCCTACAAAGCTTATAGATCACATTTCATTTTTTAAAGAAACATGTTTTTTTATGCAATTAGGGATAAAGAAAAGGTGGAGACAGAGAAATGCAGTTGGACATATTTCTGTATTCAGGTTTGTTGCTATGGTGCACGTGAAGTAAACTTCACCTTCATGTTTGTCGTCTCACTTCCTATTTCTGAGCAGCTCATGTTAGCATTGAGGCTGCACCTCTCATAGTCACATATTGGACTTGCTGCTCCAGTTGGTTTGGATATATTCTTGGCCAAATGAAAAAGAGAGCAACTAATCACAACAATCTGCAAAAATATGCCATTTAGATTTTGAAATTATTCTAAATTTCAGAACCCAATATATCACCTTTTCTGTTATTCCCAGGAGTTAAGAAATCTAATATCAGTAGTTACCAGGTGATACCCATTACTTGTATTATTTAGAATTATTTTTATTACTTAATTTATTATTAATATATCTAATTGAAACAAATAAGATAAAAAGTAAATTTTAAAATACCACAATATTTAGCAATTACAATAATCTTTTTCAAAAGTAACATCTAAGACAGGGATTTTTACAAAAATACTCATCTATTTTTAAAGAGCAATATATTTCTGTACTAAGTAGAATCAAATAAAATAGGCAGTCTTACGATAAAAATAAATTCTAGTTTACTTGGTGTGTGATACTGTAAATCATTTCTCCTTATTGACTTTGATATTATCAGAATTTTTATTTAATAATAAAATGATGTCAATTTTTATTTAATAATAAAATGATGTCTAAATCTTTAAACAATATGTTCCCTCCATAAAGCCTCCCTCCTCGAAAGACACACTATTTTCGTCAAGTTTTACAATGAATACTTGATGTACAAAGCACTGCTTTTTAAAGAAATCAGCATATTAAAGTCAAGAGCTTTCTCTATGTGTATGTGTCATTGTTAATGAATATGCATTTAATATAAATGTGTGTGTGTTTTATGAAAAATTGTTGTTGTTGTTTTTCCCTGTTGGGTTTTTTACAAGGATCATACCAAAACAAAAAACAAAACATGCTATAGCTTTAATGATCTATTTCACTGCATGGTGACTATAGTTTAATAATGTACTACATATTTCAAAATTGCTAAAATAGATACTTAATGTGCTCACCATACACAGACACACACACACACAAAGATAAATTGGTGAGGTGATAGATATGTTAAGTAGCTTGATTTAATCTTTTTATAACATATACATATATCAAAACATTACATTGCAACCCATCAATATATACAATTACCTGTCAATTAAAAATAAATTAAAATACACACACACACACACACACACACACACACACACACACAGAGCATACCATTCCTGGAAATGTTTAGGAGAAACAAGGGATCATGTGTCTCCTTCCCTTGTGTTACAATTAACTCTTTTATTCTTTCATTGAAGATAATAACCATGACTCCTAGAGAGTTATGAGTATCATTATTTGGATTTTAATGCTGAAGTTAGACCTTTAGTGTCATCGTTAATGACTATGCATTCAGTATTTTAATACTATTGAGGAAGATAATTAGTTACAGCTGAATCAAGCAGATACCAGCTGGAGTTCTAATTCATTAACAGGATGCCAGCATAACTTGTAAGGTTGTCTGGAATCAAACTTTTATACGGTTCATATTAACATCTATTTAATCAATGCCTTTATTTTAGTGTATAGTGTATGAATCTGACTCAGCTTTCTTAGGACCTGAGCCAAATTTATCTTTGCTTCATCAAATTGAAGAGTTTGATCAAAAGAAATTTATTGCAATTACAAATTTTCTAAAATTACTTTAACTGATAAACAATTTCATCATATGAATGATTTTGCCAAAATATAGCTTTAGAAGTTACACAGCTGAAAGAGACTGAATGTAAAATACACACTATTATTTAAAAAATCTTGAATTCTTAGCAGCTTTGGATAATTATTTGCTTAGATATGCTTTGCTACTGGTATTACAAGTCATATAGAGACTAACTTTGATATTCTTCTCCATATTTCAAGTCTTTTAAATAACTCCAGTTCTTGAAAGTGATTTTCGTCATCATTTCAATTATCTGTTACACCTTTTTAAAACAATTCAACACATTGTGCAATCAAGTGGATTAGAGGTGACAAGTATTAGGGGTGTAAAATGTTAATAGGTACTGCTGTCAGGAGCCCAGCACAACAAGTAATTTCTTTGGAAAAGAAAAAAATGACATAAAACTAAATGCAGAAACAAGTCAAAAATACAAATATTGGCCCCTTAAAAGGTAATGGAAGATTATAAAGGAGGTGCTTAAAGATTAAACTATTTTAGCCTCAGAATTTAAAGATAGGGAAATGTGATTTGAGTATAAGCTTTTTGCTAGCAAGGGGTATAAAATTTATGTTGACTGGCTTAGAATATTTAGAAAATTATTTAGACTTTCTGTTTAAGAAGTGAGATTCTATAGTAAAAGTTTATCTGGTTGATGTCATCTTTCTACACTAATATATAGAATTCGGCATATAACAGTCTTGACATCTTGATTTTTTTTAATCTAGGAACAACTGTGCAGTAATAACCCTTACTTCATTTTGTCTTAGAGCATTTAGAACTTCTCCTTACTTTTTACATTTGTTATACAGATCTTAGGTAAATTAGAAAATGTATCTCCTTTGATTAGATGAGGTATTAGTCTGTTTTCAAACTGCTATAACGAACTGCCTGAGACTGGGTAAGTTATAAAGAAAAGAGGTTTAATTGACTCAGTTCAGCATGGCTGGGGAGGCCTCAGGAAACTTACAATCATGGCAGAAGGGAAAGGGGAAGCAAGGCACCTTCTTCACAAGACAGCAAGAAGAAGTGCCAAGCAAAGTGGGAAGAGCTTCTTATAAAACCATCAGATCTCATGAGAAGTCACTCGCTATCACAAGAACAGCACGAGGGAAACTACCCCCATGATTCAATTACTTCCACCTAGTCTCTCCCTTGACAGGTGGGAATTATGTTGATTACAATTCAAGATGAGATTTGGATGGGAACACAAAGCCTAGCGACATCAGATGATTACAAAAAGGGAAGCCTCTAAAGTCTAAGGCAGTCTCCTCAGAGCACCTGTTTAGTAAACCAAGTGTGTGCCACATTATATTTTTTGTACCATCCACCAGACACCTTTGATGGCCACTTTATTGGAACTTAGGTCATTCTAATATTAGCCAGATTTATTTCATTTAGAAATGTGGAATAACTAAAGAATTATCCTCATCCTATAAATCAATTAGGAAAAAAAATGGAAGAAAAAGACAAAGGAAGGAAGGAAGAGGAGAAAGGCAAACGGGCATTAGAAATATCAAGACTATTGTTAATCAAAGAAATGATGAACTAAAAATAAAATGGAAACAAAAACTATGGAAGCTGGTAAAATACTTTTTTAACAAATGTGAAGGTATTTTAGAGTTATTAAAGCAGAGAGAATTTGTGGGAACAAAATTTGGAGAAAGAGGGAAGACGAAAGGTGAGTTCAGAATTTTATGGTTACTTTTTTCCTTTCAGATGATAACTGATTCTGGAAACAAAACTGGCTACTGGGCTATCTAATAACTGAGCACAGATTTTGGAAGACACAAATCTTGGAGGCCGAAATGTGAATTCAAGACATTTATTTAAGGAGGAGGGACTCCAGTAAAATCCCCCCAACTTTCCAATCTATATCTTAGAAATAAGGCAAATGATGACTAGGTTGGTTCTCACAAAAATTAAAGGTCAGCTTTAAGTCATTTCAATACTGACTGGATTTTAAATTTCAGTCAGCCCAGGTCCATGTTAGCTGCATAAAACCTCTCTACAGGGTGGACAACATCCAGAACCTCAAATTTTCTACATTTTTAAATAAACCATGTCTGAGATTCAAACAAAAAAAAACGTCTTTTAAAAACACAAGATTTACGCAAGGAAGACAAATATAGAAATAAATACCGCCTACCCTTGTTTATACGACTGTACAAACATCCTTGATGTAAGGATGTTTTGATGTTTTCAAACATTTCAAACATTTTTAACCCTTTAAAAAAGAATATACGACAGAGAATTATAAATCCTGTAAAGCCTAAATTACTTGTTATTTTGCCCTTCATAAGAAAAAAAATTGCAGATCCCCTGATGTATGTAACTGGAGTCCCCAAAAGAGATAAAAGAGCAAATGAGACAGGAGCAATATTTTAAGACACGGTTCTATGTTCTATAGTTAATGTAAACTGTAAGACAGATAACAGAAGCAATATGCAAATCAGCAAGATAAGTATTTTTAAAGTATATTAGTATGTTGTAGTAAATTAATAAATATCAAAGATAATAAACACTGAGTCCAATGCAAAAAAGTGTTATATTACCTTTAAAAAAGGAATACAAGAACTGAGAGTTGATTTCTCAAGAGATAAATAGAAGCTAGAAGACTCTAATTATAAACTCAAAGCTCTAAAAAAAGAAAACAATGTCAACCAGGAATTTTATAAGTGTAAAAACTGCAAACAAACCAAAACAGAAAACTTGACACAAGCAGATGTACCTCACATAAAATAATAAAGAATATTAGTCAAAGAGAAGAAAAATAATCCCAGAGGAAACACAGAGAGAGATGCAGAAACAACAGAAAGTGGAAAATATTGATTGACAAATAATGAGTGTGGAAACAGTAATAACATAATAAAACATCTTGTAAGTTTTAAACAAATACAGAATTTATACAAAAAGAAAAATAGCTCTTACGACAGGCAGTATGAAAGCTCCTAAAGCCTTTGAATTTTCTGAGAAGTGGTAAAATTATTAATTTATAAGTCATAAAATAAAGAGAAAGGTTTTCATCACTATACACTCACTAACATAAATTAATAAATTTAAACCTAAAAGCACTACTAACTATATTAAACATGAATTGAATAGTTTAGTTAAAATATAAAGATTATTAGAATGGATTTAAAAAACAACTACAAAATAGTTCGAAGGACATAATATTAGAATTCTAAAATTTTAAAGTAAAGGAATGGAAAAAGATATACCATGTAATTACTAAGTAATTGTAGTAAAGTAAAAAAAGCTGGTGCTTTCTCCACCACTGATGAGTCTAGTATTGTAGGGCCTACTGGGTTATTTATTTATTTTTTTATTATACTTTAAGTTTTAGGGTACATGTGCACATTGTGCAGGTTAGTCACATATGTATACCTGTGCCATGCTGGTGCGCTGCACCCACTAACTCGTCATCTAGCATTAGGTATATCTCCTAAAGCTATCCCTCCCCACTCCCCCAACCCCACAACAGTCCCCAGAGTGTGATATTCCCCTTCCTGTGTCCATGTGATCTCATTGTTCAATTCCCACCCATGAGTTAGAATATGCGGTGTTTGGTTTTTTGTTCTTGCGATAGTTTACTGAGAATGATGATTTCCAATTTCATCCATGTCCCTACAAAGGACATGAACTCGTCATTTTTTATGGCTGCATAGTATTCCATGGTGTATATGTGCCACATTTTCTTAATCCAGTCTATCACTGTTGGACATTTGGGTTGGTTCCAAGTCTTTGCTATTGTGAATAGTGCCGCAATAAACATACGCATGTGTCTTTATAGCAGCATGATTCATAGTCCTTTGGGTATATACCCAGTAATGGGATGGCTGGGTCAAATGGTATTTCCAGTTCTAGATCCTTGAGGAATCGCCACACTGACTTCCACAATGGTTGAACTAGTTTACAATCCCACCAACAGTGTAAAAGTGTTCCTATTTCTCCACATCCTCTCCAGCACCTGTTGTTTCCTGACTTTTTAATGATTGCCATTCTAACTGGTGTGAGTGGTATCTCATTGTGGTTTTGATTTGCATTTCTCTGATGGCCAGTGATGGTGAGCATTTTTTCATGTGTTTTTTGGCTGCATAAATGTCTTCTTTTGAGAAGTGTCTGTTCATGTCCTTCGCCCACTTTTTGATGGGGTTGTTTGTTTTTTTCTTGTAAATTTGTTTGAGTTCATTGTAGATTCTGGATATTAGCCCTTTGTCAGATGAGTAGGTTGTGAAAATTTTCTCCCATTTTGTAGGTTTCTCATCTATGCCACAATCCATCATGCTCAGCAGATGAGTTCTTCTCCATGAAGTAATTAAAACATTTCAGCTCCTTCAATATAATACCTATAGCATTTTCTAAAACATTCCAGTTCCATTTAGAAATATACATATAAAAATATATATACACATTCTGTTTAGCTTTTTTAACTTTTATTTGCCAGATACCAAAGTAAAAGAAGAACTAATGGACACCTGAAAGATTTTAAGTATCTGGATAAGAAGTAGAATATGTTACATTGGCCCCATTTCAACAGCCAGAACAGTCACATAGCCCCATAAAACTTTAGGGGAGGTTTGGAGCTTACTTTACGTATTCACACAGAGGTAAAGGAAATGGCCTTTGGAGATTACACTGATGTTTTCTCAGCCATAGCACATGTGCAGAGTACAAACACTTGACCGATTCATGTGAAAGAAAATATCAATAGTGAATGACTGTGTTTGAGCCTCATAATGCTCCAGTGAGATTGATATGTATTATCAGATTAAGAAAGTGAGACACAAGTGATTTACCAAGGTCCCCCACTGAAATAAATGAAGAATCAACATTCTACATCAGGAATTGTGACCTTGAAATTACAATGGGCCTATGCATTTCACTCTCAGGTGCTGCAAGTGCTGAATGATAAGGAATTGCACCTGCATCCTTCGGCATGTATGAGTAGTGGAGTCCTCTGTGGAAGACTTCACAGAATATTGCCTTTGAAGGAAGGATATCACCCTACTTGGAGGTACAGCCAATGATTAATATATGCAGTGATGTAACGGCTTTCTGGGTGTGAAAACTGGCACAAATCACTGCCAAACTCTCCATGGGATTGAGCTGAGACCTTACTTTTTGAAACTGTGTATTTACCTAGTTTCTTCTCTTGCTCGATCCTGCATCCCTTACTCCCTTACAAGTTTCTCCACAGAACGCTCTCTTTACTAAGCTCCACAGAACGCTCACATGCTGATGGATCCATATATTACAGGTTACTTCTGAGCCAGTTGGTAGCAATAGTTTCCTATTTCTGTTGTAACAAATTACATATTTATTATCTTATGTTTAGGTATGTCCGAAATTTAACATGTAATTTCACAAAAGTCGGGTGTTGTCAGGGTTGCATTATATTCTCGTGGCTCTAGGGGAAAATCTGTTTTCTTGCCATTCCCAGCTTCTTCAGGTTTGGAGCCCACATTCCTTGGTTTATGGCGTCCATCTTCAAAGTCAGCAATGAAGACTAAAGTCTTTTTCATATTACATCCCTGTGACCACTCTTCTTCCTCCCTCTTTCACTTTTAAGAACGCCGGTGATTACATCAGGCACACCTGGATAACCCAGGTTACTTTTCTTGTTTTAAGGTCAGTTGATTAGTGACCTTAATTACAGTTGCAATCTCATTTCCCCCTTTCTAGGGAATGCAATATATTCAAAGGTTCTGGGGATTAGAATGTGGACATCTTTGCAGGGGGTGTGCATTGTTTTGCCTGTCACACCAACTATAGACAGTTGGGGATAGGAGTAGGAAAAAGACTCTTTAAGTACAGGATACTGATCATGGATCATTTACCAGCAAGTAGGTAATGAGGACTCCATCACTGGCAATAGGTAGAGCATTGATAATCTCTGACCCATAGAACAGGTAGAAGATGGTTCATTATCTTGTGCATAGTCTCTGCCATTTGAGGGATATAAGGCAGAAATTAATTTAAAATGCTGTGGAACTGAGTGGCTATTGATAAGAGGCTTTTGTTGAGTACCATTGATGCATCTATGCAAAGATAAAACAACAAACCATGGATAATTTATTAATCATCAATTTCTCTGGTCACCATGTTGACCAGGCTGGTCTTGAACTCCTGACCTCAGGTGATCAGCCCACCTCAGCCTCCCAAAGTCCTGGGATTACAGGTGTGAGCCACTGCACCCAACAAAGAAATGTTCTTTATATACATCCATTGTGAGTGTCTAAAATATTGAGAAAATATTTTGTCTTCCTGAGAAATTGCTTATCTTAGAGGCAAATATAAAATAATAATTATATGAGAAATAGATGTTTTACTATTTATGCCATTTCTCCCATAATACTCCAAAAACTGGCCTCCTGTCTTAGGTGCCTGATAAATAAATAAGTAGATAAATAAAGTTTAATTACATCGTATGTATGGGGAAAGAAAAATAGAATATACAAACAACTGTACAATACCTGGAAATAGACTATTTGTTCATACACAAATTATTTTAGAAAAGGTATAATTTAAAAATTATCCAGAATATTCTTCTTGTTTATATTAAAATTCTATACAAATATAGATATGCCTATGAAAGCTTGCTTACATCCCTGTATATTTTCATTTACTTTCGGTATTATATATCCAAACTAAACTGAAATTTTATGCTTCCTTCCAATGTAACATTTGTATTTAAAAGTCTAGTTTGACCTCAAATCATCTTTGTTTTAGCAGCTGTAGGGAGTATTGAGTAACCTTTTGCAACATTTATGCCTTTCTAATTTGAACAGTGAGAGTGCTTTAAAACATAGTTTGTTAGTAGATTTTTAAATCAGGTTTTTTAAAAAAATTGTTTATAATAGCATTTTAAACAATTTTTTAAATTGCTGTCTTTCAATACTAATGCTACTTCTGAGTGAAGATGTTCAAAAAGAGAGGGCTGCTATTTCTGGGCCATAGTATGGTGCTGAGAAAAAAAGAAAATCCATTTATTCACAATCTATGTGTATGTTCATATCAACTGTGGAACTAAATTTTTTGATAAAAACAAAATACATTCACAGATTTTCAGAAGAATCTAGTGCTTTCTAGATAAATTTCATACAGGCTTACTATATCCATCCAAATACATTTAAATTCTAAATGGCAGTATACAGTCTTAGCCTGGAATCCACTTTCAACATGATTAAGGTCTTTACCAATAATATTACTACTAGGAAATTGAGACAAAGATTCAAGCTAAAACTGATGTCAAATCTTCTTTAAATCAAGTGAGTGGCAGTTACTCTTTATCACATGGAAAAGATAGGAAAAGGCTTTCTCTTTCATAATTGGATTAAACCTAGATGGAAAAAAAAATTCCTCCTTTTGTTTACCTTAGCTATCTAAGCTACTCAAAGTGTCATTCTCCCCAGCCTCACATAATCAATAGCTGCTTCCTGCTTGGTTATATTGTGTCAACTTCCTACTTACACATATTTTGGGGGAATATAGCATTGTCAGAGATTCTGCTCCCTCAGTGCAGAGTGCTAACTAGTCAACTCCATATCATACTCAATTACAAGTCACTTGATATTAGACATGGCTTATTTCAGTCCATAATATTCTTCAGATGACTTCTACTGAAAGTGATGAACCAGCCATTCTCACATCTTTGTCCCAATTCCTTCATAATTCTCATATTTAAGGGTTTTTAATATGTATACATTTATTAGTTTTTCTGAGGTATAATTGATAAACAAAAATTGTGTACACTTCTCATATACGTCTTGATGAGTTTTTACATATGCATACATCCATAATACCATCATCACAACTAAGGTACTAAACATAATAATTACCTCCCAAAATGTCCTTGTGTTTTGTGTAGGTGTGTATGAGAGGGTGTGTCTGTTTGTTTTGGTGAGAGCACTTAACATGAGATCTGTCTCCTTAATACATTTTAAAGTGCACAATACCATATTGTTAACTATAGGTACTATGTGTACAGATCTCTAGAACTTATTCATCTGGCATTTATATATATATATATATATATTTATATAGTAAATATTTATATATAAATATATTTATATTACATATAGCTATACAGCTATATACACGTATAATATTACAATATTACACACACATATATATGCATGTGTGTGTGTGTGTGTGTATATATATATGTATGTATAATTGAAAAGCAACTTTCTATTTTTTCCCACTCCCAGTTCCTGGCAACCACCATTCTACTCTCTGCTTCTATGAGTTTATTTTTCTTTTTTATTTTAGATCCCTCATACAAGTGAAATCATGCAGTTATTTGTTCTTCTGTGACAGTCTTATTTCGCTCAGTATAATGTCTTCTAGGTCCATCCATGTTGTCACATACGTCAGGATTTTCTTTTTCTAAGGCTGAGAAATACTCCATTGTATGTATATACCACAATGTATTTGTTCATTCATCTCTTGATGGACATTTAGGGTTGCTTTCATATTTTGCCTATTATGAATAATGTTGCCATGAATGTGGGGGTGCAGATATATCTTTGAGATCCTGATTTCATTTTTTTAATATAATCCAGAAATGGGATTGCTGAATCATTCATAGTTCTATTTTTACCTTTTAAAGGAAGCTCTATATGGTTTTCCTTAATGACTGCACCTTTCTACATTCCCACCAATAGTGTACTACATAAGGGTTTCAATTTCTCCATGCCCTTGACAACATTTATCATATATACAATATGTGTTGTCGTATATCATATGAAACATGTATATAAATTGTGCATGTGTTTATATATAATAGCTATTCTAGTAGGTGTGAGGTGATATCTCATTGTGGTTTTGATATGCATTTTCCTTGTATAGAGCACCTTTCAATATACTAAAAGGCTATCTGTATGTTTTCTTTGGAGAAATATCTACTCATTTCCATAGCCCATATTTTAAATTTCATTTTTAGTTGACAAATAATAATGGTATATTCTTCTGTGACACAATGTGATGTTTCAATACATGTATACAATGTGAAATGATCGAATTGGGATGTTTAGCATATCCATCACCTCAAATATATATATCACTTTTTGTGATAAGGATATTTTAAATCCCATTTTAGTTATATAGAAATAAAATATTATTATTAACTATAGTCTCCATACTGTGCAATGGAACACCAGAACTTATTCCTTCTATCTAACTGAAACTTATTCCTTCTAACTGACCAACATATGCCCTTTTCCCACACATCTCTCCACCATCCTATCACTTCCAAACTCTGGAAACCACCATTCTAGGTCTACTTCTATGAGTTTAACATGTTTAGATTTCACACATAAGTGAGATTATATCGTATTGGTCTCTCAGTGGCTGGTACATTTTACTTATTTGTTTTATGGTCTGGTTTCTGTTTTTGTTTTTGCTATTCAGATATAGGACAGTCATATATTTTATACATTAATTCCTTCTCAGACAGTTTACAAATATTATTTTCCACTCTGTAGATCACATTTTCACTTTATTGATGATTTGCTTTGTTGTGCAGAAGCTTTTTAGGTTTATGTAGTCACAGTTGACTATTTTTGGTTCTGTTGCTTCTGTTTTTGGTGTCATATTTAATAAGTCATTCCCAAGAATAATTTCAAGTAGTTTTCCACTATATTTTCTTCCAGAAGTGATATGTTTCAGGTCATATGTTTATATATTTAATCTATTTAAGTTTGTGTATATATGGTGTAATAGAGGGTTTCAAATTCATTATTTTGCTTGTACAGTGAAAACTGTAAAACACTTAAGAAATTAAGCAATCACTAATAAATGGAAAGATGTCCCATGTTCATGGATTAGAAGAATTAATATTGTTAAAATGCCTGCACTATCCAAAGGGATATAGAGATTAATGCAATTTCTATTCATATCCTATTGGCATTTTTTACAGAAATAGGAAACACAATCCTAAAATTTATATGAAGCTGCAAAATACTGCTGAACAGCCAGAGCAATCTTGAGAATGAACAGAGTTGAAGGTATCACACTTGTTGTTTCAGAATACATTACACAGCTACAGTAATTAAAAGAGTTTGTTACTGGCATAAATACATACATATAGATCAATGAAACAGAATAGAAGGTTCAGAAATATATCTACATATACATGGTCAGCTGATCTACAGCAAGGGTGTCAAGAGCACACAAAAGAAAAAAAAGACAGTCTTTTGCATGAATTTATATTTAGGTTGCCTTTCCACTCCTCTCCAACTTCGTTAGATGATATCCACTCTTGGCAGCCTTGGAGTCTGGGTTAACTAAGGACTATAGCTGACTCTCACACCACCTTACATTTGATACTGTCCTGTTTAGTTTTCTGTAGCCTTAATAACTGCCTCTTCACCTAACTTGACCACCACTTACCACCTATTTATCACATTTAGTGAATTTTGTGATGCCTTTTTTCACCTTTTGCAGCATGACACCCGTATCATTTTAAACTTTGTACAGATGATGTTTTTACCTTCAGTAGCTCCCGTAATCTAAAATGAGTTCCCCCTTCCTTCTTACTGTGACCCTCAGAGCCTCTATCTTCACAGCCCAAATGCCCTAGCTAAAACAGCCTCTGCCATGTTCCTCCTGAATGTATGAGAGAGAGGTAATACAGAATAGCTCCTCCTTGATTCCTAAGCTGTGATCCTTTCTTAAGCATCTAATAGTACAGAACAATCAACATTCACTATTAACTACTGTTTACTGACAGACCATATGAGGAAGTGGCTTTTACTATTCTACCATTAGTAAAAATAACACAATTTCTTTAAAAAATATATTATCTGCTTATCTTTGAGAGGTATTTAACGTAGTAGGAAAACTTGCTCTCAAATAAAAAGTAATTGCCATAAGACCATTCAAGGACTCTCTGCATTCAATTTGATTAAATTAAAATATGTCTCTACCAGAGGAACCAGCTTAGGAAAATATTTAAAGTGAAGAGCAAATGAGTGTTCATTTCCTCTGTATATATAAAAAACTAAGAATTGATAACTTTCATAGCTCAATTCACATATTTTATCTCTTTGCCTTCCAAGTGGTATCGCTTTAAATTAGCTCCACATGAGAAACAAACTGAAAAAAAAAAATGAGATTATTGGAACAGACTTTTCGTATGCTATGATATGGATGACAGACTGCAAGTTGCTAGACCTGCTAGACCACAGTCTATTTTCTGCATCTAGACATATTTGATGTGCGCCATATATTCTTGTCTTGGGCAATTTTGTTTTTAATTTTGTGCCAACATTCAAATTTTAGGAGAATCCAATATAAATTGACATGCATTTTTTCTTCATGTAAATAATCAAAATATCTGACAGCATCAGGCTGAGACAAGAAGTCTTTTCAAAACACTAAAGGAGCGTGCTGATGGTCGTACATATACATAAATGTTTATAGCAAGACATGAGTGGTTCCACAGCTTCAAAAGGCGTCATGGTTTTCACAATGTGAAAGTGAGCAGTAAGGCAGGAAGTGCTGATACTGAAGGTGCCAAAACTTAGGAAAGAGTTGCATGGGAGAATTGTAAATGAGAAATATTTGCCAGGACAAATAATAATGATGAAAAAACTTGTTCTGGAAGTGTATATTTTAACTGTCATACATTGATCAAGAGTCCAGGATGGCAGAATTTAAGGCATTCAAAGCCTATGTAATGGCTGCTTTTCAGTAGAAATATTGCAAGGTTCAAATTAACTACTATCCTAATCTACCACTTGGAGAACTCTAGAGCATTCAAGAATATGGAAAAGCATATGCTTCCTGCTTACTATCAACATGAAGAAAGCCTAGATGACATCAACCTTATTCAAAGACTGATTTTTGAACTCTTTTATTCTATAGGTAAGAGAATATTGTAGGCAAAATAGCTCTCATTCAAAATTCTTATCATAGACAATGCCTTGGGGTGTCCACAGCTTATTAATGGCATGCAGTCTGATGTAAAGGTTGTGAATTTGCCACTGAAAACAACTTCACACATTCAACCAATAAGGTGCAATAGCTGCCTTCAAATATTATTTACACGAAACATTTGTGCAGGCAGTTGAAGCAACTGAATGTGGCCAAACACTGATAGTTTTGGAGAGGTTTTAACATTCTAAATGTTTGTCTGAAACATGGCTGTAGTATGGGAAGAAGTAACACAACAACACATAATCAACATTAGGAAGAAAGATTTGAAGACATGTGAACACATTCAAAGGCTTTAACAAAGATTCTGCTATTGATAAAATAGTAAATAACAAGATATTAGTGGCTGGGAAACAGAATTGGGCATTAACGAAGAGGATATTCATGAGCTTGTTGGCATTGAGGCTGAAGGATTTTCCAGTGAAGCGCTGTTCAAACTGGAGAAAGAAAGAAGTAAAGAAGTTGAGGTAGAGGAAGAAGAAATTAAACCCGAGGCACTAAGAAAGTTCACAGAGAATAAATTGGTGAAGGTGTTTGCTACTGTCAGTGGTAGCATACCGAAGTTAGAAGAAATAAACATCAATTAGGAGAGATTCTCAAGAGCTGACAGGCAGATACAGGATGCTCTTGCTTGCTCTAGAGACATATATAAAGCAAAGAAGAAGCAAAAGGTACAGTCAAAACTTAATGTCGTTCTGAAGAACACTATGCCTGCTAACCCATCAAAAAGTATGAATGTCCTAGTGCCTTCTATTAGCTACTCAGGAGCCTCATTAGAAAAGAGATAAGTTGATGACTCTGTCACTGAAGCATCCCCATCATCCAGCAATTAATTTTACTTCAATGCCTCAAATATTCTTCAGGCACAGTGTGCTTTCGGCTGTGTACATTCATGGTGAGTAACCATAAAATCATCCTGTTTTTCACTTTCAGTACAGTATTACATGATACATATCATTATCTATCACAAAGTATACTTTATAATTATAAACAGAAAGAAAATATATCATTTTGGGAGAAGCACCATTTATATGTGCAGTCTTCATACAGCTTACTATATAGTCTATTAAATTATGTAGAATAAACAAAACTAAGACAAGTAAAGAAACAGATTTTTATTTCCTCACAATAAAACTGTAAGAATAGTAGTGGAAAAATGTTTCCTCCTTGCCAATACAAAATAGTTATTTTTAATACAGGTAACTATGCCAATTATGAGTACTTTTGTAAGTGTAGGTTGGTTAAAGCAAGAAAATTTCAAAAATATACCTTAAGATCTGTACCTCCGAAGACAATCAGTTCTAAAACTTAGCACTTTACGCTGTTGAAAACACTTTTAAATGAAGCGTAGCGGCAGTAATTGTGTTTCTCTGAATCAACTTCATGGCAAATGGTGCATGAATCAATACATGATGAAATTTGTGCACCATGTATCTCTTTGCATGATCCACAATAAATTCAAATGCATAATTACATTATCCAAGCCTGTCAAGAGGATAGAATAACTAGAGCATGTTTCCCTAGGGAAAGGCAAATAAAAATGGAACAAGTACACTTCAGCGTGGAAAGGTGCTGATTTTCAACTGGAGCTTGAAAAAGAAGTGATGGTCCTGGGGAAAAATGTTTCTCTAGAAAGAATCGATAGACTCATATTTCTAAAAAATGTACTCAGGTCTTCTTAAGTTTGTAATTATTTTGAAGGTATTATATTAAAAATGCTTTATGCCTATGCTTAGGAGGCAAGATAGTAGCTGAAAAATGCATCTTACCCATTGGGAATGAGTGATTACCATTCCTAAAGCCTTGTTGAAGGAATGACATTTATGCTATACTTGAATGAAGAGTAACAGTTATTTGGTGAAATGATGGGTGTTAAGGTGCAGAAAAATAATGAGAAATGTAATGAATAAAGTTCCTTACTATACACTTAGTCATCAAGCCACAAAATGGGATCTTTTTCTCCAAGCCCCTCCAAGCATCCTAAATCTACAATGCAAGCTCTTGTTTTTACTGCTGAAACATAAGATGCATCCCAAGTACACTACCTGGAACACAGTGGATGACCAATAAATATTTATTGAAATATTATAGAAATAAATAAATGGATTATGAGTCATGATAAGTTGTTGCATATATTCATATTATTTTCTGCATTGTCTATTATAATTTATTTCTAACTGAATTTACTGTCTCCAATCTCATTTCTCTCTTCTAAATTATATATGACAGTATGGTATTCTTCTATTTACAATACGTCAATGATTAAGATTCAATTACTCTGAAATTCTAGGACAATGTTACTTTGAATAACTATTTTGAACATTTGACATCAAAGAATGAGAGCTTTGTTTCCAGTAATCCCATGCCTTCAAATCTGTCTTAAGAATGCAATTTTTAAAAAAGATTTATGCTTGTGTTAGGCACAATTTAATTTGTAATAGCTGAAATTAAGACAATGTAAGTATATATCTACCTCTCTATATATATCATCTTTATTTACTAGAATTTTAATGTATTCATTAAAATATGTAAATACTGTATAATAACAGGTATTTTATGCCAGTCTAATAAAAAATAATTTATAATATTAAATAATTATAAGAGTTTTAATATATTCCAACATCTACATAGTTTATAAAACAACTTTATATAGACTGTGTGGGGATGTGTGTGACTAGAAAGTCTAGACTATTGCAAATTAAATTATTAAGAGTGTTTAATTTTGAGAAGAGGATTTTGGAAACGTTCATAGGTGTTTTATTCTTTATCTTATGTATTTATACAGAATTGATTGACTTATGTGAAATAATATGTATTACTTCTATAACTAGAATTACTTTTTACATGTGTTATTAATACATTTCAGATTTGAGTCTTTTGTCAAATATATTACTTATAAATATTTTCATTAATCCTTTCACTTTTTTATACATTTTATGATCTCATTTGATAAAGAAAAGTTTTAAATTATTATCAAATCTGTTTTACTGTTGTTTTTCTTTTGTTCTTATTATTTTTTGAGCCCTTCTAAGAAATCTCTGCCAATCCCATGTTATAAAGTTATGCTGCCTTCTAAAATGTAAAATGTGTAATATCAGGTGAGAGAAGGTCAAAGTTTAATTTTTTTCCATGGGATTACTGGAAACAAAGCTCTCATTCTTTGATGCCAATTTTTTTCCATATCTTTGTGAATATATTGTTCCAGCACCATTTGCTTAAAACACCACCCTTCTCCCATTCAATTGCTTTGGCATTTTTGTTGAAAATCAATTAACCATAAAATTATGAGTCTGAATCTGAATTTACTATTTTGTGTATTGATTTATCTGTCCACATAATGCAAATGCCAAACTATTTGATTGTCATAGTATTATGGTAAGCCTGGTGTTCAAATGCACAAATTTTCCAATTTTGTTTGTTTTTGAAATTATTTTTCTAATTCCATGTCTGTTGCAAATTCTTGTGAAATTTACAGTCAGCTTCTTATTTATTTTGTTTACAAATGTCTGTTGTAATTATTAGAATCACATTAAATCTGTAAATAGAGAGAACTAAAAGTATTGAAAACAGTATAATGCGTATCATAATATATCAACGAACATAATATATTCCTCCATTTCAGTGTAGAGATTTTTTCCTTAATTGCTTTAAAAATTTGCATTTTTGCAAGCTTTAAGCATTTTCCAAGATATTTCTTCACATAAATGCCATGAATATGGGCAATTTAAATGAAAGAGATCAAGGTTTCCCATTACATTTTCTTTTGAATCTTCAGTACACCATTCTTTGCAGTCTCTACTTTAAAAGAGTATTTCTTCATAATAGAACGTCAGGCTTCTAACCTAGCATCTGATGTACTTATTTCTGCAATCCTAATTAGTATTTTATGAGGAGTCTCACTCTTCCTATACACTGCCACCTTCCACTTCGGGAGTATGAATCACAATTGCCGCTTTGGCAACCTGTGAGACAGTTATTACAAGTTTAATTTTAATTTACCCCCATGCCCTTCTCTTCCATGACACTCACACTGACAGTTTTACCAAAACAGTTTTTGTAAAAATTTATTTCTACTCAGAATAAAGACTATATCTGTAGTCCTCAAATAAAATTTTATCGTATTGTCAGATAAAAAAAACAGAAATCTTTCCCACTGGTAGTTTATTTAAGTGAAAAATAAATCAGAGGCTTGATTTTTCAGGATCTGCATTTCTTTAGCATTCAGTTTTGTTCTGGAAAGTTGACTATCTTTTATAGAGATGAGCAGACATTCACCTCTTCATTCCTGTCTCTTCTATTTTAAATAGAATCTGTAAACTATGCTCTGGTATCTACTCATTAAATAGTCCTTTTCCAGCAGAGTTGTAGAAATTACATTATTATTTTATGAACTTATGTCATAAATATGCATTACTTTCCTCACATGGTAATTTATTAATTTTTTTAAATTTATTTTCTTCCAAATTATTTGGACCAAAAGTGGGGATGAATTATAAGACTATTACTATTTAAACCCATTCAGTTAAGATCTTATTGTTCAGTAGAGAGAAGCCCAAATATTATGACCTTCATCTCTTCACACATGTTCTGGTAGGAGTTATGACCAATCTTTGTTCACTTGTAAAGGCAAGGGTATTATTATAGAAAAATGATGGAAGAGGACTTAACACATCAGAAACACTGAGCTCCTTGAAGGCAAAAACTGTGTTATCAATTCTGTTTATCCAGTTCCTGGAACACAGTTGGCTTTCAGTGAAAGTCTATGGAATTGTTTTTGTTAAATAATGCTCTAAACCACAGTTTCACACACTGGCACTATTGATGGGTGGTACCAGATAATTTATTGCTGTAGAAGACTGTCCTGTGCATTGTAGAATGTTGAGTAGCATCCTTGGCTTCTAAATAGTGTCTTACCCCATCACCAATCTTGACAATAAAAAACATCTCCAGATATTACCAAATGTCTCTTGTTGGGTAAAAATGGACCCCAGTTAAGAACTGCAATTGTAAACACCCGATTGACTTATACTCTTATATCCTCCTCACTTCATAATGTTCTAACGTATAGTTATCAGTATTTAAAGTCAGTAAGGCATTTACAAGTTGATTTTATAAACAAGATGATTATGGAATCACAGATTTTTACAGCTATTACAAAAAGGTGCTTGGGAAAAAGAAAAAGACTATGTAGACTACCTCTCTATAATACAGACAAAAAGAACAATGAAGGAAAAAGAAACAGGAATGCAAGGAAACAAAATTATGTAGGTGGGAAAAAACAACAACATCTTACTTTCACTTTAAATAAGTGATTTGCTAGCTGTTTGTTACTCAGTATTTTTTAGGTGCAGAAAAATGTTTAGAATCCAGGTCTGCTGATTCACATTCTGTACTATTCCTACCACCACAACACACAGCTTCACACACTCCCTGTCCTGTATGATTTTTAGCAACAAGAATAACAACAAAGATTAATATTTATCAAGCTCTTACTACATTTCTGGAAACTTGTTATGTAACCTGCACATATTTTCACATTTTCTATCCACAGCTACTGTGGGAAAAAGTACAATTATCATCTTCATTTTATAAATTAAGAGATTAAATAAATTGGCCAATGTCACCAATCTAAGAAATGTACTTAACTAATATTTAGATGTTTTTAGAGGAACTTCCTGCACTTACATCTGTTGCTTAATCATTGCCATATTTTCCCCTATACATGTACTCATTCCCTAATAGACCTTATTGTTGAATATACAACATGTCTACTATCAGAGCATGTCCTTATTTATTTCAGAAGAGTTCTGTTTCTACAACTAACTAACACAATGTTCAGCCCATTCCAGTTCCTTTAAGACCCTCCCGAATGTAAATAACAGAGAATTAAAATTAATTAAAACTCTAAGAACTTTAACGAACTCATTGATCTACATTCCCAGGCACAGAAATTCACTTTAGTGTCATTCAAGATGTTTGTGACTCTAACAAACAGACATGATCTGTTTCATAAAGCAGTGATTCACATTTCATTTTGACTGTGAGACAAAAATGTGTACTGCAAAAGCCATAATAATGAATATAGCCAACATCTAGTAATGCTAGATTCATTTTCTTGGGAATGTCATTTCACACTCATTTAAGACTCAAATAAAACAGGCCATAGTAAGGTCAGATTAGGGAGAATACAATAACTCCTCTGTTAGTGGGGGGGCGTGCAGCCAAATCACAGCTATAATACTGGAGGTGATTCACAAAGGATTACTCCTCTGAATATTAAAAAATATGTTCTAATGGCCTTAATACAAAAAATCAGAAAAGAGGTGTCCTGATCCTTGCTGTTGGTATTGACTCCCTTCCCTTAATAAAGCTGTTTATCATGTTCTACCTGGTAATCTAATGAATAATTCAATTATACACCACCTTTTCATATATCAAGCCATGGACATATTGGTTGCCTTTGAAATTTGTATTTTCACAGATACTTAAAGGGTGTACTAAAAGTTTTAGAATTTCACTTAAAATTTAATTTACATAAGCTACATTAAAACTGCTATTATGACTTTAGTAATGGCCATAGTACAGTGTCATTAGGAAAGGGGCTGAAGATTTGAACCTTAGAGTCAGTTACCTCCCCAGGGCCAGGATGCCTTCTACGTAATTTCTTTTTGAATATTTCCAGCCACTTGAAAACTTTCAGCTTATTTAATCCTTGAAAGACTCTGGTGGTTAGAATAATCTTCCTTAACAATTTTTTCTTTTGATGATAATCAGACTTTTATTTTTATCTGTTGATCTTAAATAGTATCCACTGTATGGCAGGTACCCATTTCCAGAAGATAGACTGGATTCGTGCAAGTAGGAAGAAAATGGGTACTTATGAATCTCCTCCAGGACATTTATTTGTTCAAAAATCACATAGGCTCTATTTTTATGTTTTTTGTAAAAGAATAGGGAGGAACTTACATTTCAGTAACCTAAATGGACTAGATCTTAGAGGCTTTTGCAACTCTTAGATTGTATGAATCTCTGAATTTGTCTATTTTCTTCCAAAGCATAAAAAAGATTTTTGTGACTAGAACTGGAACCATCCTGTAGAGATAACAAAAGTGAAGCCTGAAGAGATCATGGCATGTTGCCAAATCATTACACATAGCAACTGTGGAGTTAGGAAAATAACTCCAAGGCAAGAAAGAGATCATGCTCAAGAAAGGTAAAAAAAAAAAAAAAGAAAAAGAAAAAGAAAAAGAAAAAAAAAACGCTCTGTTTTCTGTTTTTCGTTTTTTGTGTTTTTGTTGTTGTTGTTTGTTTTAATCCCGTAAATGCCAGCTGAAGGAAAAGTTTCTGCCTCTTCTGTACTGAATTGTATCAGAAAGAGTTGGCACATAATGTCCAAATGCAATGACAAACATTATAATTATTTTCAATGGTAAAAGGAAAAAAAAGGATAAAACTTAAGTTTTTATCTTCATGTTTCTCTTGTTATTACAAGAGACTCCCATTTCTTTGCACATTTTGAATAGCAAATAACCCTTGCTGGAATGTTTCAAGGGGAATGAGTCAATTCCTTTCTTTTGTCATCCTCACAGTGTTAAACAAGGCGCTGATTTTCATTCTCCAAGGGTGCAATCTGACTTCATTTTATTTAGAAACCAGGACAGCATTAAACTCAATATTTACTCCCTAGATATTAATGACAACTGCATGAAATTGCTTGTGCAAAAATTAAACTTTCTCTCTCTTGCTGCCATTACTGATATGACAAAAAAAGTGTTAGTTTAATGGAGTGAGTGATTTCTGTACTTAACAAAAAGAAAAGCATTTCCAAAAAACAAATGGTTTATTTTTTGTCTAAAAAAGATACCCTGACACCTAAGTGGCCTCCCATCACTCAACACTATGGAGATGATTAGACACTTGGCACTTTGGGGCTCCCTTGTTAACCAGAGAAGGTACCTTTAAAAACTAGAATCTTTTTTCTTTATTGGAAAACACATCAAACCTAAATTTTAATACAACATTTTAATTTGTCCAAACTATAAAAATCAACTCAGACAAGTTCATTTCCTAATCTAATTTTTTTAATAGTAGGAGGACATCTAAGAAATATTAAGCAGTACAGCCCAGAAAATATTACTTAGGAGCTCTGAATATTCCTCAAAACTAAAGATGTCCTGGATATAAGGTGTATTTCAAAATGACACATTAGACTAATATCCATTTAAAGGTAAACTGTTTTTTTACTTTGAGGGGAAAGTAAATTTTACTCTAAGGAGAAAACTATAGTTTTTCTTGTTTAAAAAACAAAACAAAAATCCCCACTTTTTTTAGAGTATAAGTGGAAAAGACCATGTTTTAAATGTAATTATCCATTGATTTGTACAAGACTTGTCAGTTCTTTTTTCTTAGGATCTCTGAATTCATTTCCTCTTATCCATCTCAATACAGCTGCCTTAGTTTCTTTCTTTATTTCTTTTTTTTTTTTTTTTTTTTTTTTTTTTTTGAGGCAGAGTTTGGCTCTGTCACCCAGACTGGAGTGCAGTGGCGCGATCTCGGCTCACTGCAAGCTCTGCCTTCCGGGTTCACGCCATTCTCCTGCCTCAGCCTCCCAAGTAGCTGGGACTACAGGAGCCCGCCACCACGCCCGGCTAATTTTTTTGTATTTTTAATAGAGACGGGGTTTCACCGTGTTAGCCAGGATGGTCTCGATCTCCTGACATCATGATCTGACCGCCTCGGCCTCCCAAAGTGCTGGGATTACAGGCTGAGCCACCGCACCCGGCACATCTCTTTCTTGAATTACGGCAATAACTCGTATGCCTCCACCTCCTCCTTTCTCTCTCTCTATCTCACTCTTTACTTTTTTCTCTCTTTTTTTCTGCTTTAGCACCTACACCCTTCACACTTCTAATTTACACACAACTTCCAAATAATCTTTCTAAAATACACAATTGCTTAAACCTTTTGATGTTTCTCATATTTACAATACTCATCCTATAGCACAAGTGCCTCTGTGGGCTGGCCTAGCCTCACTCTCAGACATGTTTTGCCACTTTCTTCTGGCTTTTTTCCCCCTCAACAAATCAATCTATTTTCAGTTCTTGCAACGCATCATGATCTGTCATGCCACTGTGCTCTGCCTGGGTTGTTCTCTATCCCTATTTCTCGCATGACACGGCTCACTCAGGTCAACATTTCCAGATTGATCTCTCCCTCTCTCTATCTTATATATGTGTGTACTATTTTTATCATCTATAATATGTTAATGACATAATAAATGGAATTATGAGATTATGGATATGAAATGTAGAAGAAAAAAGAGTCTGCATGTCGAGTGTCTTCTGTAGCGGACCTTAGGTTTAGATTCGCAGTTTATTAAGAGGCCTGAGACTGATGTCTACAGTTTGTCACTCTTCTGGAAGAGCCATCTCAAACTACTCTCAGGATTATTTCAAACAGCCACATGTATGTGTATGGCATTGTGATGAGCTGAAGTCCTGCCCCTGCTCTGGATAATGTCTCCCTTGGAAGCAAAGAAAAGAGGAGTGTCCTCGGAAGCCCCACCCAGATCCTTTCTGACTCACCTGAAACCCAGGACAGTTTTTGGAGAGTCCCACGGTAGTAGTGCCTTAGGTCTATAGCAGGGGTTACTTAGGCAAACTACTGAAACTCTCTCAGCCATAGTGTTTGCACCTGTAAAATTGAGGGGTTATGGGAGTAATATATTCCCCACCCTATTGTTGTGAGGTATAAAAAATAATACCGGATGAGATGCCTTTATCACAGTCATAGTCAGTCATCAATCATAGGTAACTACTCTGATGATTTAAACGAACTCATATTTGTTGAGATAGGAAACAAAAAGTATATCATATGAGGCAGAGAGAAGAAGGGCCAGAGAGAAAGAAAGAACCATCTCATTATTGTTCCATAACTAAAAATGCTGCCAGTACAAAGTTGAGGCCTGGTTAAGAGGAAAGGGAGTTACTTGGATTGACAGCTACTTCCACCACCAGAAAAGCACAGCACATAAAAAGAAAAGCATAAAAACCTCTAGAGATGATTGAAGCAGGGTGAACAGGAAATCACTGGCCTCTGGACTAATGCTCCTTTATTCAAAACCATGCCTTCTCATTAATCAGGGTCAGATTTGCCCCAAAACTCAATACTGGATCTGGGAAATAGCTCCAAATTGTACAAGGGGAAGGATGAGGGTATTTCAAGATGGTTTCAATTCTGTCCTTAGCCTCTCTGGAAGAAAATAAGATGATGACCTTTTCTCTTAGTGTACAAATCTTTATCAGAGTATTTCACAAAGGAACATTAAAGCATTTTAATTGAGTCCAGTATATCACTATCTTCTTTGAAGGATCATGCTTTTTGTGTCATGTCTAGGAATGCTTTGAGTAACTATTGATCCTGAAGATTTTCTCCTATTTTTAATACAAGTTTTATAGTTTTATGTTTTATATTTAATTCTGTGATTTTTTGGACATAATTTTTGTATGAGATGCAAGACTTCAAGTGAGGCTTTTTTTGCCTAGGGATATCTAATTATTCATTTAGCTCCTTTACTTTTTCAAAAATAAATCAGTTGGCCATCCTTAGGGGGTCTACTTGAGGGGTTTCTATTCTGTTCAATTGATTTATGTGTCTATCCCAGTGCCAGTACCACACAGGGTTAATTACTGTAGCTATAAAGTGTTGAAATCAAGTAGACTCATGCTTCCCACTTTATTCTTCACTTCAAAATTATTTAACCTATCCTAGTTCCTTTACCTTTCCAAATAGATTTTAAGATATTCTTGATCTATGTATACCAAAACCTTGCAGGGATTTTGAAAGGAATTATGCTAAACCTGTGTATCAACTTGGAAAGAATTAAGATCTTCACTGTATCGAATCTTCCAAACTTTGTACGCCATATAACTATCTATTTATTTAGATCTTCTTTGATTTCTTTCATTAGCATTTTGAAGAAATCTTCTGCATACAAGTCATGTACATATATGGTTAAATGTACACTTCAGGTTTTATTTTTTTCAGTGATTATATATGGCATTGCATTTTTAATTTCAGCATTTACAGTTTATTGCTAAGATACAGAAACAAATTGATTTGTGTATGTTTATCTTGGCCTCTGTGACCATGTTAATATAATGTATTAGTTCTAGGAGGTTGTCTCTTTTACTTTCTTTTTATTTTTCAGATTCCTTAGGATTACCTAGATAGACACTAATGCCATCCATACACACAGTTTTACTTCTTCCTTCCCAGTATAAATACTTTTAATTTTTATCTTATTTCACTAGTTAAAATATCCAGTATGATGCTGAAATGAAACAGTGACAGAAGACATTCCCATTTTGCTCTCAATCTTAATGGAAAAGCTTCTAGTTTCTCGCAATTAAGTATAACGTTAGCTATAGGTTTTGTAGATGCTCTTAGTCATGTTGAGGAAGTTACTCCCTATTTCTAGTTTGAAGACAGGCTTTATAATGAATGAATGTTGGATTTGTCAAATTATTTTTCTGAATCAATTGGTATGATCATACAATTTTCCTTTAGCTCGTTGATGTGGTGAATTGCAATGATTGATTTTTTGAATGCTGAGCAAGTCTCACATACCTGAAGTCAATCTCACTTGATCATGATGTGTGATTATTTTCATATATTATTAGATTTGATTTACTAATATTTTGTTGAATACTTTTGCATCTGTAAAAGATATTGGTTTGTAGTTTTCCTTTCTTTTCATGCCTTTTTCTGGTTTTGGTATTAGGGCAATACTGGCCTCATAAGATAAATTAGGGAGAATTCTCTCAGCTCCTATTTTACTGAAGAGATAATGAAAATTTGGTATAATTTTTTCTTTAACTGTTTGGTGAAAGTTACCATTGATATCATCCTAACCTGATGCTTCTGTTTTATAAGATTATGAATTACTGATTAAAGTTTTTTTTAATAGTTATAATCCTGTCAAGATTATCTGTTTCTTCTTTTGTGAGCTTTTTGATCGGAGGTCCCTTCCTTTTCTTTGAGATGTTTCTCATTAATGAGCATTTTCCTTATTGCAGTAGCCTGAAAAAAATCATATCCTTAATTGTCCAGTGCATTTCATCTTTCTTAGTACACAGAGAAGTTCACAGTGGCTTGAACACATCAAGTATACTTATAATACTATGCCTGGACATAGGCAGCTATTGACTTTGTTTTAGAGGACAGTAATATTAGGGCTCTGGTCAGTTGTCAGTTGTTTACATGGCCCTGTAAATTCCTTTAATCTACATCTTCAGACCCTGATAGAAACAGTTTTATTATTTGTAGACATTAGTCTCCTTTTGTTATTCTGGTTTTCTTTATTCACCTTTTTCATAGCGTCTGTGCACTGTGTTAAGGGGAGAAATGAGAATAGGGTTAGAAAATCCAGTTTGTCTAAATGTTTTCTGTTTTACTTGCGGTGAGGTAGAGGTAAAAGCCCTGTGACTAGGAATTAGTTGTACCAATTATCCTGCATTCATGTCTGTAAGTCATTTAGTCGAACTACCAAGTAGGCAGACTCAGACCTGCTGTTTGAAAGAAAAGAGCTATAATGGCAAGTTAGAGATAGAAAAATACCTGCTTGCTTTGTAGACTGGCCGATTAAACTGGACTGAGATCCTCTTGTACAAAAGGCATCATTTCAGGTCAGAAGAGCCTCCAGGAGTGCTTTGATAAAAGACTACAATACACCTCTTTTGCACATGTCATTCCTGGTCCTTCTTCTGTGGCAAGAGTGCATTTCTTAGGACATCCCCGTATAGTTTGTTATTGATTTGGTTTGAAGCTTCTACACATTAATATGCCCAAAGCCATCTTATTTACTGCTCTCAGGTGAGAATATTGCTGTTACAAAATGTTGCCTCTAATCAAAACACATTGTTTTCTCCTTATAATTAATAGCTTAGGGCACAAAAGACAACCAACATTAGTTACATAACTCTCTTAGATTTAAGCAGCTCTTTCAATTATCTACTGGAGAGGCAAGGCTTGAGGTTGGCCCTGATTTGGAATTGACATATAACTATGAACAAACTAGGCCCAGCAGGGAAAATCCAAAATAAGAGACTGCTTCCAAGAAAAACTTGTCGTAACAGAATACATAATAAAATAAGAAAGTATGCATGATTCACAATTACAGCAGTAAAGACTCAGAAGTGAACGATCAGAGTCACTGGAGGCCATCATTTCAAACAACATTATTTCTAATGTGATCTTGGAATAAATAATTAAATAAAGATTAGCTAGATTTACATATTATAATAGAATCATTTGGCATGAACACAAATAATATTAATAGCCACCCATGAAACAGAATAAAAATAAAGATAGTGATTTGCAAACCATGCAATTTGTTTTATTAAAAATGTAATTGTGTAAATCATTGCCAAACTATAATTATGACATACTCTGCTAAGAATTTTAAAATTGAATTTAAAAACCACACTAAAACTGCCTACTTTAACATAATTTTTTACTCCAAGGCACTACAATCTTTTCTTAGAACAGAAAGACCTAACAATTTGGCCTGCCTCCGGTAACACTAAGTCTATCATCTACAACTGATAAATAAATAAATACAAAAGAAAATCATTTTCTTTCTGAGAAAAAACAACAACCAAAAAAACAAGAAACAATCATAAAACAATAGCAATAAAAACATTCAACAATAACAACAGACATAGGGTCACTCTAACGATTTTCAGTTCCAAAGTAACAAAATATTAAATATGTCCCTTAAGCCTGAATCCCACAGCAATAAGCACTGAAGCTCTGATTTTGGTTTTACTGATGTCTAAAGATCTTTGTTATAAACTTTGAGTGTCATGATCCTGTGGCAGTTGCTGTTTTCCACCATAAACAAACAATTTGGTAGCCTTTGTAATTTTGCAATTATATTTCCTCCAATACTTGTATTTGTAACTTGGCCAGCCAGATTGTCTGAAGGATGAGTTGGACTCTTTGTAAGTAAACTTTTACTTTCCATTTTAAATGTTTCCATTTCTAAGTTGATCTATGATACTTCAATGAGCAGAAGCATTCTTCTTTGTACTTGACCATTCTTCTCCAAGCATGAATTTTATATTTCTTTCAACAAGACAGAATAATGTCGTTTCTACAACCCCAGGCACTAGAACGAAACTGCCTAATTATAAATCATATCTTCAATACTTTATGGTTACTGACCCAAAGTAACAATAATAGTAATAATAATAGTAATGATAACTGATATTGGCTTAGAATGTATTTTATCATTTAATTCTCACAACAACTCTATGAGATGAGTACTCTCATTATTCCCATCAGTAAATAGGAATAGAATTCCCATCTATGAATGGGGCCCACAAGAGCTAAATAATTGGCCTGGAATAACTCAAATAATATGTAGACAACTAAGGCTTTCACTCAGGTTTATATGACTTTAAACTTGTGCCCCCATATAGCTAGGCACAGTGATGTTAGCCTATAGTCTCAACTACTACAAAGGCTGAGATAGGAAGACAGATTGAGCTCAGGAATTTGAGACCAGCCTAAGTGATATTGTTGGGCCATGCCCCCACCCAAATCTTACCTTGAATTATAGTTCCCATAATCCCCCCACGTCATGGGAGGGACCTAGTGGGAAGTTATTGGATAATGGAGGCAGTTTCCCCCATGCTGTTCTCGTGATAGCAGGTGAGCACAAAATCTGATGGTTTTATATGTGTCTGGCATTTTCACTGTTGGCACTATTCTCTCTCCTGATGCCCTGTGAAGAGGTGCCTTCCACCATGATTGTAAATTTTCTGAGGCCTATCAAGCCATGTGGAACTGTGAGTCAATTAAACCTCTTTCCTTTATAAATTACCCAGTCTCAGGTGTTTCTTCATAGTAGCATGAGAACAGACTAACATAGTAAATTGGTACCAAGAATGAGGTGCTGCTTTAAAGATACCTGAAAATGTGGAAGCAACTTTGAAACTTGGTAACAGGCAGATGTTGGAACAGTTTGGAGGGCTCAGAAGAAGACAGAAAGATGTGGGAATATCTGGAACTTCCTAGAGACATGTTGAATGGCTTTGACCAAAATGCTGATAGTGCTATAGACAATGAAGCCCAAGCTGAGGTGGTATCAGATGGTGTGATGGTTAATACTGAGTGTCAACTTGATTGGATTGAAGGATAAAAAGTATTGATCTTGGGTATGTCTGTGAGGGTGTCACCAAAGGAAATTAACATTTGAGTCAGTGGGCTGGGAAAGGTGGACCCACCCTTAATCTGGGTGGGCACAATCTAATCAGCTGCCAGTGTGGCTAGAATATAAGCAGGCAGAAAAAATGTGAAAAGAGAGACTGGTCTAGGCTTCCAGCCTACATCTTTCACCTGTGCTGGATGCTTCCTGCCCTTGAATGTCAAACACCAAGTTCTTCAGTTTTGGAACTCAGACTGGCTCTCCTTGCTCCTCAGCCTACAGATGGCCTATTGTGGGACATTGTGATGGTGTGAGTTAATATTTAATATTTAATGAACTCCTATATCTAAAAATGGAATATATTATATATATATAAATGGAATATATATATTCCATTTATATATATAATATATGATATATATAATATATATATATTCCATTTGTTTTATAGTGCCATCCCTCTAGAGAATCCTGTCTAATACAGATTTAGATGAGAAAGTACTTGAGAACTGGAACAAAGGTGACCCTTGCTATGCCTTAGCAAAGAGAGTGGCATTTTGCCCCTGCCCTAGAGAACTGTGGAACTTTCAACTTGAGAGAGATGATTTAGGATATATGGCAGAATAAGTTTCTAAGCAGCAAAGCATTCAAGAAGCAGAGCATAAAAGTTTGGGAAATTTGCAGCCTGACAATGCGATAGAAAAGAAAAACCTATATTCTGGGGAGAACCTCAAGCATGCTGCAGAAATTTGCATAAGTAACAAGGAGCTGAATGTTAATTCACCAAGACAATGGGGAAAATGTCTCCAGGGCATGTCAGAGACCTTCATGGCAGCCCTTCCTATCACAGATTCAGAGACCTAGAAAGTCCTGAGGGACGTCCTGCTATGTGCAGCCCCATGACTTGGTGCCCTGCATACCAGCTGCTTCATTCCCAGCTGTGGCTAAAATGGGCCAACATACAGCTTGGCTGTTGCTTCAGAGGGAGCAAGCCCCAAGCCTTGGTGGCTTACACCTGGCGTTGGGCCTCTGGGTCCACAGAAGTCAATATTTGAGGTTTGGGAACCTCCATCTTGGTTTCAGAGTACATAAAGAAATGTCTGGATGTCCAAGCAGAAGTTGGCTGCAGGGGTGGAGCCCTCATGAAAAACCTCTGCTAGGGCAGCGCAGAAGGGAAATGTGGAGTCAGAGCCTCCATCCAACGTCCCCACTGGGCCACTGCTTAGTGGAACTGTGAGAAGAGGGCCACTGTCCTCCCAGAACCCAGAATGGTTGACCCACCAACAGCTTGTACCATGCACCTGGAAAAGCCGCAGACACTCAATGCCAGCCTATGAAAGCAGCCAGGAGAGGGGCTGGACCCTGCAAAGCCACAGGGGTGGATCTGCCCAAGGCTGTGACAGCCCACCTCTTTCATCAGCATGACCTGGATATGGGACATAAAGGCAAAGGGTTCATTGTGAAACTTTAAGGCTTAATGACTGCCCTATTGGATTTCAGACTTGCATAGGGCCTATAGCCCCCTTGTGTTGGCCAATTTCTCCCACTTGGAACAGACATATATACCCAATGCCTGTACCACCATTGTATCTTGGAAGAAACTAACTTGTGCTTGATTTTAGTGGCTCATAGGCAGAGGAACTTGTGTTGTCTCAGATAAGACTTTGGACTTGGACTTTTGAGTTAATGTTGGAATGAGTTAAGACTTTAGGGGACTGTTGGGAAGGCATAATTGTGTTTTGAAATGTAAGGTCATGAGATTTTGGAGGCCCAGGGCAGAATGATGGTTTGGCTGTGATCTCACCCAAATCTGATCTTGAATTGTAGTTCTCATAATCCCCACATGTTGTGGAAAGGACCTGATGTGAAGTGATTGAATCATGGGGAAGGTTTCCCCATGCTGTTCTCATTATAGTGAGTCTCACAAGAGCTGATAGTTTAATGAATGCCTGGCATTTTCCCTTCTTGCAGTCATTCTCTCTTCTGCCACCCTGTGAGGAGGTGCCTTCTGCCATGATTGTAAGTTTTCTGAGGCCCCCCCAGTCATGCAGAACTCTGAATCAATTAAACTTCTTTTCTTTTTAAATTATCCAGGTTCAGATATTTCTTCCTAGCAGTATGAGAATGGAGTATAACACTGGGCAACATTAAAAAAGAAAATAAAAGTCTGCCCTTCATTGGCTTCTCTATGTGAATAAAGGAGAAGTAGAATTCTTATAAATCTGCTTGAGTGACAAGAAAATATATACGTTGTCTGAAGTGCATGTAAGTGGCACAAGTTTTATATATTCCAATTTGTTTTTTAGAGAAATAGAGCTTTGTAAATTTCTTTTTTCTATACAAGTCACCTCCAAGAATACAGTGCTAAAGACTGAATTTAGGCTTTTGGTAGTGAGGATGAAATATATCTGAGGAAAAGCACATTTCATTTTAACATGCTCTTTCAAATTTCTCCTAAGCATTTTAAAAACATCTAATATCAGAAGTGCTGGAAAATTAATTAATTTCCCAGAGAAACATTATTGACTACAAAATGCTGTGCTGTAGAACCTAGCCTATTAACAAGGTTCTTATTGAAACATCTCTTCAATTTTCTTACCACTGTAGCAAGGTCAGCAATTGCTGACCTCTGAAGCTTCTTTTGATATTTTCTGTAACTCCAAGCCATACAATGCATTAGGAGAGACATTATATGGGGGCTTGAATTCTGGTAAAACAGGTTATGGAACAGAGGCAAAGAGGAATTCTACTGAGGGGCAATAAATGATTGCTAGGGAGAATGATTGGATAGGGAACAGAGATTGATTTGTAAATAATTTTATTTGTGACTTAAATAATCTTTGGAGACAGTCATTATCATAAAAGGTCTGCTCAGGTGTGATCACAACTTGGCCTTCTTTTCTGCAATAGATAATGAGACAATAAGGAGGGAAGAAAGAGCAATTGTTCTCCTTGGTGGGTCTGAATCTCAGGCAGATAAAGAAACTTCGGGTTTTTTTGGAAGAGACATGAAGGAGGGGTCTAGACTAAGAGAAGGTTAGAGAGGCCCTGAAGTTTCCTCAGTTCAGTATATCAAAATGCCACATTTAAGTTATTGGTTTCTGAGCCCCCGCCATTTCCCTGTCTTAAGCTTTCCTAGATCTTTTACACAATGAAAGCTGAGTTGGTGGCTGTGAAAGAGAAATAAACATGAGTTAAAAGCTGAGTGACAATGGATTCCATTTAACCAGTTTTGGGATGAACCATTTCCATTAAGCAATTATGTCTCATTTTAGAAGATAGTATCACACACTGTCTTTCAAACAGAAGAAAAATATAGGTTATTGTTGGAAACAATCCATAAACTAGTTTCCTTTTCCTTCAAGTCTGGAAGTCAGTCAGTTGAAGTGTCTAGATTTCAGACTCAAAATTTCTCTGGTTAAATAGGAAGAAGGTGGTGGCAAGTTGACAAGTTTCTCTTGCCTGTGTCACAAGTATGAGCTTCAGCTTGCAGGGTCTCAGGAAAAAGGTAGTAGCAATTTCATTTATTCCAAGTCAGAAAACGTAAGAAAAATTTTAAAATGTTAGTTTGGAGGCTTAGAGCCAGAAGACAATTCAGGATTCAGTCCAAATTTTAGAAAATAACAAAAACTCATTAATAATGGACAAGACAATAATCTAATAATGAGTATATTATAATTTCCTTTTTCTCTCTTCAGTCATACCTTTCTACCAGATGCAAATCAAAATAAGGCCAATTAATTTGCAGAATAAGTCTCTGTTTTACTATATTTGGTCTGATTATTTGCATAAAGTGCAGCAAGAATAATTATTTGCCATAAAGGCTATTTTAAATTGGCTTTATTGGAACTTTATTTTTTGTAATATATAAGAAATCTCAGATTAGACCTTTTATAAGCCTCTTGAGCCCAGCCAAGGGTTTATCTGTGTCTGCAGATACCTGTATAAGTTGGGTGAATTCCTCTCTTCTTGGGGTTCAGAATAACGTGAGGTTTCTGGGCCTGTCAAAAAGTTACATTCTTTGCTTACCACAGGTTAGAAACCCTGTAAAGTAACTAAATAGATAAGTAAAAAGGCTGATTTTTCCAAGAGACTTTTATTGGTTCTGTAAGTCTGCATCAATTCCTCAAAACAATCTGTTCATTTCTGAAAATATGCCATTCCAGTCAAAGCCTTCATAAAATAACTAGTGTCTCTAATTATGCCCTGTTACAACAGAAAACAGATTATTAATAAACTTATGCAAATAACTATATTGCCATAAATTAGAAATACATATAGTTTCCAAATTCTGGAGGAAATAGGTAAAGAGGAAGAAATGTGCTTTCAGTTTTTCTCAGAAGATTATACTTTACTTAAATGTTAAAAGCTGTAAACACAAGTTCAAAAGGAAAAAAAAGTTTTTTTGACTCTGAAAATCAAGACAAAATGCAACGCTTCAAATAAAAAAGTTACTTAAAAGTATTTTAGTCTTCTGGTAGTTCAGTTCCATTCAATTAATTCATTCCACCATTTTTTAATTAGAGTTTTGGAAGGTTTATATTTCTTTTCTTTCCCTAGTCCAATGACACAATCTCCAAAGTCATCAGAAATCTGCATTCAAGAGCACCCATCAGAGTCCTTTCCATGAACTTCTCTAAAGAATAAGTAAATTTTGAACTGTATATGATTATAAATCTTTTTTGTGAAAAGAATAAAAGTAAAAAATAAGTCTTATAAACCTCATTGATCAGGATATTTATTTGTTGTACATGATAGGTTTGCCACCAAGTTTGCTATATTAAATTGACTTTATCAAATTGTAATGTCAAATAAATAATTACTTCCAGGCTTAAGCAAAATGATTAAAAATTTAATAAGAAATATATATATAAATTGGAAATTACAATATCCATAGAATATTAAGTTTAAAGAGGCCAAGAGAACATTTAATCAAACTCATTTACTTTATATACACACACAAAATGAAGGTACTAGATATATTGAAGTCTTTTCCATTAAACCTGCATTTTAACAATTTTCTCACATAAGTAATATAGTATAAAATATTTTAAAACTGCTACTCTAGCACTATTTTTGTTTTCTATGAAATATTAAATCTTATTTGCAATAAAGATTTGCCCTTGAGATAGAAATATATTTTAATGCAATAACAGGCAGCTAGATACCTGAGCTAGCTTATTCATAAGTAAGTCATTATAATAAATCATTGCCCACACATTTAGATGCATCAACTTTTTTATTTCTCTAACAGCACAGAAATAGTGAAAGCAAATAAGAAAAAAAATACACTTCCTATATACATGTACCAAATTTACAGACCTCCTGAAATACTTCTCTCAGATCATGATATTAGAATGACTGGCTGTACATGTAAAAAATAACTAAGTGGTATTAATGGGACTCTAAACACTTTGGGATAATTTTGCAAATAATTTTTCCCCAGTGCAAAAGAATCACAAAGATATATTAGCAAAGAATAGAAAAGTTAGTGGCTGAAGAGAGGAAAGGTGTACTATGGTTTAGTGAACTACTTAATTTCTGGAATCCTGCAGAACGCAATTAAAATTTAAATGCAATTGTGAATGACCTGCTTTACTAATGAGCTTACAGTAAATGATTATTCCTAATACTCCTAATATATTCATTGAAAGGGAAACCTTAAATCTGAAAGATTTGTTTTGACTATCAATTTATCATTATTACAACCTTTCTTTGCTTGGGTAAAACATACATGCTATTCTTTGTTAAATGAAAATGTCTTTGAAAATAAACATTTATAATATAATTACTAGAACAATTATGGTTAATGACTCATAAGGAACTCATATTACTCTTATATTAGTATAGCAAAATTTTTTTTGGGAAATTGCTAAGAAAATTAATTTTATATTTATTCCAAGATGTAATAAAATTATATTATAATACAAAATAACAATAATAATAATAACTTATTATAAAATATCTGCCTCATCAACCTCAGGCCTGATATAACAATTTATTTGTTATGGTCACTAAACACATAAAAGTATATTAGGCAAAATTAGATTATCTTTATCAATTTTTGTCAATAAACTCAAGTTTGAAAGCCTAATCCCTGTTCAGTTAGAAACAATTTTATACTGATAATTCACTCATTTGCAAGTGGAAACATTACTATTTGGCTGATTCAAATAGATGATTAAAAAACTTTTAATACAACTGGAAATTATTGTGATTTATTGCAATTTATTAAAAGACTATAATGATTCAAAACTTTTTACATGGGAAAGTTACTTCTCACAGAATTAATCTTGTTCTCACTGTCAGTCTTCCTTACTCTGTCAAAAGGAAGGGAAAGAGAAAAAATAGTTAAAAGTTTATTATTACAGTTTTCCTACTAAAGTTTTATAGCAAAGAGAGCTCTGTTCCATCAAATTATCCACTGATATCTCACAAGTTTGCCATTAGTGAATGAATGAATTAATGCATACTAACCCTCTCAAAGCAGATGTTGCTTATTGGTTGGCATTTTACTTTAAAGAGATTTCCTTTCTCCGAAATTTGTATACTTTTTTATTACATACACAATGAATTTGTGTCTTACTATTTTATTCAATGTGTTGTATTGTGATACAGTCATCATTTATTTTGATGCTCAAGTAGTACTAGATTTGGCCAATGTGAGCCATTTCAAGCTGGCTTCTCTATACATTTCTGATACGTCACCATCAATTTTTGAGTATGTTCTTAATTTCTACCACACAGTTTTCCAGGTTATACCTTGTACTTTCTCTGTCCCAGTCCTGAAATCAATCATTTCTCCAAGGAGACCCAGTTCCATTTAATAGAGAGTGGTATTTGAAGACCAAGACCTGGAAATTCATTATGCATCTTACTATTGAACTATAAAATGAATTGCCATACCTGCTCCACTTGATTCCTTACTAACTACTGAAGCATCCTCCAATTGTTTTCCTGCTTCCCTTCTCTCTTGCACTCTATACCAACCAAATTATTCATACGACAGCCAGATGTATCTTTTTAAAAATGAATATCAGATCACCTCTTTAACCTCCTTACACTCTCTAAGGACTTCATTTTGCAAATTAAATTTTAGAAAGAAAAAAAGAAGGAGGAAAGGAAGAAGAAAAGAAGGAAGAAAGAAAAAAAGGAGAGGAGGAAAAAGAAAGAGAAAGATCTGGAGATGTATTGTTTAATATAAGACCTATTATTAAAAATAAAACATACTTAAAATTTGCTAAGAGGATAGATCTTATCATAAGTACTCTGAACATAAAACAGAAAACCAAAACAAACAAAAAACAGCAGTGCCAGGAGAAAGCTTTAGGAAGTGACAGATAAGTTGATTGAATTAACAGTTGTAATGGTTTCATGGGTACATATTTATCTCCAAACACATAAAATTGCATATATTAAATGTTTACAGCTTTTTGTATGTTAATATTACAGTAATAATGAGGAAAGAAAAAGAGAAAGAGAAAGAAGAAAGAAAGGAAGAAAGAAAGAAAGAAAAAGAAAAGAAAGAAAGAAAAAGAAAGGAAGGAAGGAAGGAAAGAAGAAAAAGAAAGAAAGAGGACGGAGGGAGGGAGGGAGAGAGGAAGGAAGGGAGGGAGGAAGGAAAGAAAGAAGGAACTAACTTTACCGCAGACTCTAGATGATCTGCTCCATTCCAGACTCTGGCTCCCATCCCATACCATCCCTCATCAGTCACTGGGCTCCAGCCATCCTGACTTTTATTCTTTCCTTCAAACATTCCCAACTCATTACTGCTCCCCCAGTCTTTGCCCTTGCTGCTCCTTCTGTCTAGAATTATCTTCCCCAGATTTCCTCAAGGCTAGACTTTTCTCGTGATTCATAATTTATAGCCAATGAACTCTTTCCTTAGCCTCAAAAAATATGATATTTTATAAATACACTGAATTGGAATTAAGCTTCTAAGACCTTATTATATTTTGCAAAATGTGAAAGCCTTTAGTGAGGCACTCCTCAGGTGTAACCACAGGCCTCCAAGAGGCTGACTCCTTGCCACCCAGCAGCTCTAGTTCTTGCATCTCCACACCCACTCCACTGTAGCAGGCCTGAGGAGAAACCTCTATATAATAATAATAGAAAAAGTTTAGAGTTTTGACTGTAACACAGGCATGAACATTTTATTTACCAACTGGAGAATCTTGTCTTATTTTTAAGTGACCAGAATTTAGTGGAGCAGAGGAATAAATAGCCCAACAGAGAGAATTTTTTGTCTCTAGTAGGAGATAATAATAAATTGCTTTGTAAATATATCTCTTGACCTGTCATGCCTGCCCAAAGCAGTTATAAATTTGCTAAAGGAGTGTTAGTTATCTTTATCAACTTTTACTCTGATAATAGTTCCCTGCACATAGGAGAGTAGGAGAGGCTCATTTATTCACTTGTTCAAGCATTTATTGAGCAACTCCTATGTGCCAGTCATGTCATCCCTGAGGTGAAAATAACATGACTCCTGTCTTCAAAAAAAAAAAAAAAACTTAAATGGATTAGTCAACAAAGAAATGACAATGATCTAAGCATAAGGTGCTTTGCACAGTGTGATATGAATAAAGTACCACCGGACATAGAGGAAGATGAGCACCAGAGTGAAATAATTGAGCTCATCAAGAAATATTTTTTAACTTTATACTACTAAACTTATTAAATTGTTGCTATGTTATGATTGTATTTGAATTCAGAGGAGGCAATTATTTTGGATAATCTTCACAGTACAGATTAGGGAAAATTTAATGGACCATTTTTAGGAGTCAAGTGAATTTCTGGAAGGTAACTGTTTGCTTCCAAAGTAAAGGGGACATTACCACTAGGGGATTGTCTATGGTCTTCTATTTCAGAAGTTCCTGGGTTGTGTCAGTTTTCCTGCAGCCTCTAATACTTCTCCCACCCAGTTCAAGATTGTTACAAATGCCGTATGGAACAATTTATTCCTTTATCCATCCTCAGTTTCTCCCCTATAAACATGAAAATTCCTTTGAAGAGAAAGTAGATTTTTATTATTCTGACATGAAGGAATTTTACTATTTTCTGATGATAAGCTTTAACATAAAAATAAAGGAAAATGTGTGAACTCCCTAGGTACCAAGAAAACTAAAAGGGCATTTTTGAATATGACAGGAAACAGAGAGAGGAGATCAGAGACAATGGTTGTACACAGATTGTCTTGTTCTGTTATTTTGTCCTGTTCTACTAATTTATTTCTACTCCTTTGAACTTGCCCTAACATTCCATCTTTCCTCCTCATTTCTGAATTTCCAGGCCTCCTCTCAAGAAAACAAATAAAATATTCTGTTAAAGATCTATAAAGTTTCTCTAACAATCTCAGGTTTTCTGTTAAGATCAGTCATGAGGAAGTCAAAAACAAAATGATTCACAGATAACACAGATCAAAATAAGCATGATTTATATTGGCCAACTCCACTCAGTCCACTTTCAAGCATTCTCCTGAGATATACCAGTGAACATTTGGGATCCGAAAAAGATGCTTATGTACAACACATGTTATATCACCAGCATGTCTTGGAAGAAATTATATCTAGTCCCGTAGGTCCCTAGACATTGTTAAGGGGGTAAAATTTCTCTTTTACCTCAAAACATTATCCAGTTCCTGGGAATTTACAGCAATCCTCCCAAGCCCAGAGAAGAGGCTGATATCCAAGTCTACTTTGTAGGCAAACAATACATGAATTTATTTATTAAAAAAAAATCTCATTAGTGCCAGAAAATGTGCTAGACATCTGGGATAAATTTATGAATAAAATATATTCCCAGCCTTTGGAGATCTCAAAGCATTCTTATTAAAAGAGATGAACAGGATGTCTGTGTTTTCAAACATGCTGCTATTGACTTACTGGAAAGAAAATGATCGCCTGACAGAGCAATCTGCAAAATGTAAAAGATTCCTTGCAAAAATTCCAACAGAAGAAATGATCATCAATGTGACTCTTAAATAGGCCCTATGTAAAGTCTTCTAATAACAGGAGTTATTGTGAATTCTAAAAGTAGGCTCTGACATCCATGATAAAGCTCTGGCTCCCAAGAAACATCTAATCAGAATGAATGCTTGTTCACATTTTCAAATTCTCAAACAATTCAT
This sequence comes from Pan troglodytes, assembly GCF_028858775.2. Classification (NCBI taxonomy): domain Eukaryota; kingdom Metazoa; phylum Chordata; class Mammalia; order Primates; family Hominidae; genus Pan; species Pan troglodytes. The sequence continues at coordinate 69,236,145 of NC_072406.2, forward strand.
CAGTAGCTGCAAATAAAATAATTAATGTAAACACCAAGAAACTATGTTTTGCACTATCCAAATTACCCACGCTGAAATGTTGAATGCCTTCAGTCCACTGTCTAAGAATAATTGTTTTAACAATTTTTTTAGCCATATGATTAATAAACTTGTTGAGTAACCTTTATTTATTAAGTCATACCAGGTATTAGTAGAAATAAGAATAATAGTTAAGGTGGAGGTAGATCTAGAACAGCCTTAAAAGGCAGCATAGGTACTGTATATCCTAAGCAGTAGGAAATCAGAGACAACTCCTGAGCAAACAAGATACTTGGTAAAGTTGAAATTTGGAAACTGTAAACTGTTGACAGTGTGCAGAATGAGCTAGAGACTGGGCAAGGAGTCTACAATGGAGTTATCTCCTCTACAAAAAGTAGGTAGCATTTAAAAAAAAGGAAAGAAACAAAGGTGGACTATAAGATGCCTCTGAAATTGAAAAATCCAATGTATTTAGATTTCTATTTTATTTGGAAACTTTTACATTTTAAGTGTACAGTTTAATACCCTGTGAGTTATTTTTAGGAAGTTACTTACCTATAAAACTAGGTTAATAATAGCACCTATATAATAAGACTATTGAGATTATTGAATGATATAAGGCATTGATAAATATAGTATTAGAAGAATACCTGCTGTATAACAAGTAATCAACAAAAAATGATATCATGCATTTGTAAATGTAATCTTAGCAGAATACCTGCTACATAACAAGTGACCAATGATGTTACTATGTTATTATCATTATTAGAAACAATACAATAGTAAGTAATATTTTATTTTGGATAATATCCTTTCTTTTGTATTCATCATGTTCTTTTAAAGTTCCAGATAGAAAGTTAAAAGAATGGATTTTAGCATAAAATATCACTGGATGAAATGACAACTGCAGACACTGTGGAGATTTTAAAAATCTTACTTTTCACTATCTATTTTTAATATTTTAATTGTTTTAAGGTATTACATGATTAAGAAAAAAATATTAAAAACAAAAAAGAAAGAACAACTTATAGTCACATTAAAAAGTAATTAACAAGTGATAGACATATGCTTATTCAAAAGTGAAGATAATAATCATAAAGAGGGATTACACTTTTTAAGTTTCTGCTATGTGCCTGACACTGTTTTAAGCTCTTTCATATATGTTATCATGATTATGTCTCTGAACTTAATATCATTAGTCTTCTAAACTGAAAGTTATTCCAAGTTACTGAGGAATTAGAGAGGGTTACAGACTTGTCTACAAGGTTATCCAGCTAATTAGTAGAAGAATTATGAAATGAACTCAGACAATGTAATTACATATATGCACACTTAAATTTATCATTTAAGAAATTAAAATCACAAAGCAAGTCTCTATAATTACAATTAGCTCTGCCAGCCACAATATTTGGGGTAGACATTTCTGCTAGGAAAATACCCTATGTCTGTTTTCATGTTTGGTAAGTCTAACTCCATGGTCCAAATAATGCCCACATCTGAGAAACATATCACCCAAGGCATTCAACAGACCATAAGAATAAAACCATTTTTATTTTCAAAGGAAAAATAGTACAAATTAAATAATAGAATAAAAATCTTTGTAAACACTTTGGAAACAGTAAATCCTCCCCTATCTCCAAATTAATGTCAGGATCCAGAAGCAAATAAAGAATCAGGGAGTCTTCTAATTCTTTCAAAAACCTGAGATTTCTTAAAGATCTGTCTACTTTGCAGCTGCCAAATGAATAACTGAATTTATGAGGGTGAAGCTAAGCCTGAGCTACTGATCAGTGAAATTGGTTACAACTGGGTGGAAGAGCTGCACTGCTGAGAACTCCAGAAAATGGCAATATCGCTCAAAGCCTACAAGATCCTGCCATGAAAACATTACAAAGTGGACTGCACTTGAATTCCTGGTTCACGTGATAAGTCATTTTTGGAGCCTTGTGAAACGTCTCAGTGATACTAGGCCTTTGGCTTCCCAATTTAATAAGATTAGAGGTCAAAAGGGGTTTGATCTGAACTGGCCTTTGTTTGTCAAAATGACGTTTCAGCAAAACCCACTTTACAGAAAGCAACCATTCCATTTTCATCTCTCGTTTCCCTTTAACAACTATTTAATATCCCAATTTTACATTTATCTGGCAACTCTAAGTTAATTTTATATTTATGTAAAATTGTCTAACTGTAAAATGATGAATTACTCTGTGTTATTTGGCAGAGGTTAGTGAAACATTGAACCCATTAATTGATCTTTAGCTAATTGTAGCTTAGTTTGCACTGTAGCAATTATAAGTCCCTAGAAAGCCTTTATGATTCATTTTTACTTATTTTATTTTCAAATCAAGGGAGATAAAGATACATATTTTGGTAAAGAAAGCCAGAGTATCTGTGAGTTAAGTTACTGCAAACCATGAGTTTTCATTTATAAGTGGAACTGAAACCAGTTTGTTTGTAAAATGTAATAATGGTTACTAATAGTTGCATTTGACAAGAACTTAACAATGAACCTATTTCATTAACTTACTTTTAAGTCTTGGCAACATTTAACAGCCTAGGAAGATTTCTACTATGCACATGAACTTTGGGAATTTACAAAATTGTAAAAAGACGTTTTATCAATAAATTTTGAGTGTCTTCTTGAGGTCTTCATTGCTGTTGTTTTCAATTATAAATTATCATTAATATAATACCACACCGTCATTTTCAATTTAGTTTTCCGTGGGTGTTTTGGTTAATTTTACAATACTTAGTCATTTATATTTGTGTCAAAGTTATTTTGGGGCTAGAATTTTCCAACTCTACTTGTATGAATTATGTTCCATAAAGAAACATATAAAGCACAATATGCTTACAGCTAATGCACACATATTATAATGCTCCAAAATATGTTCGACAGTGTGACCAATTACTCACCTGTACAGAATCTCCTGTATAAAACTAAAGGAGGATCGTGCCTGGAATGTGAGTGGGGATAGAGTGAACATTATTCTGTGAATCAATACAGTGAAAAATCTCAGAAAATTCCATGCAACAAAGAAACTAGTAGATGTTGATTTTCATGGAACTGAAAAGTTGGTCGATATTGCTTTAGAAACATGCTTTATTGGTGACATAATTTGGTGTAAAGGTAATATTACATTTAAAAATGTCTGCAGGACTTCTCTGGGAGTTGTTTGTGCTAACATGAATTGTGACTCTTTATGAATGGAATATATTTTGTTAAATTTCTCAAATATATTTTACTGCTAAATAACTTTAATGTTTTCAGGAATGCATGTGGGGAAATGCTCGAGTAAGGGTTAAAAACCCTGAGGCCTTTCTTACCCTATGGAAATAATTGATCTAAATGTTAGTCCCACTGGGCTCGAGCTTTAAAAATCCAAAACTAAAAAGTGTCATGGATAAACTGCTGTTTTACTTTGTAGATGCCATCAGTCAAATACCACAAAATCACACACTTAGGGAACAAAGTTAAGTTTATTAACTGAGGTTTCAACAAAGACCATGGACATTCTCAAGGTATCTCAAAAGAGGGGAGTTAGGGAGAGGTACGTACACGCCTTGTGGGTCCAGAGTTAGTCCTAAAATGGTCTTGGCAGAGAATAATTAGAGCTTGTAAATTGGAGATTGGTTAGAAGAGTTCAGTGATCTCAACATTAGAATATGGGAGTCCCCCGTGATATGGTCTGGATCTTTGTCCCCTCAAAACCTCATGTTGAAATGCAATTCCCATTGTTGCAGGTCAGCACTGATTGGAGGTGTTTAGTGCATGGGGGCAGATCCCTCATGAATAGCTTAGTGCCATTCCCTTGGTGATAAGTGAGTTATCCTTCTGAGTTCACATGATATCTGGTTGTTCAAAAGTGTGTGGCACTTCCCCTTCCCTTGCTCCCAGTCTTTCCCATGTGATATGGTGGTCCTCTTCACCTCTTGCCATGATTGTAGGTTTCTGAGGCTCTTACCAGAAGCAAATGCCAGCACTACATCTGTGGTGTACAGTGTGCAGAACCATGAGCCAGTTAAACCTCTTTTCTTTATAAATTACCCAGCCTTAGGTATCTCTTTATAGCAACACAGGAATGGGCTACTACAGAAAACTGGTACCAGGAGTGGGGTATTGCTATACATATACCTGAAAATGTCCAAGCAGCTTTGGAACTGGATAACAGGCAGAGATTGGAAGAATTTAGAAGTCTCAGAAGAAGACAGGAAGATAAGGGAAAGTTTGCAACTTCTTAATGACTGGTTAAATGGTTGTGACTGAGATGCCGATAGGGATGTGGATAGTCAAAGTCAGGCTGAAGAGGTCTCAGTTGGAAATGAGAAAGTTAACAAAAACTGTAGTAAAGGTCCTCTGTGCTACACCCTAGCAAGGAACTTGGCTGCACTGTGTTCATGCTTTAGGGATCTGTGGAAGTTTGACCTTAAGAGTGATAAACTAGGGTATCTGGTGGAAGAAATTTTTAAGCAGCAAAGCATTAAAGATGTGGTCTGGCTGCTTCTAACAACAATAAGATAGAGAAGCAGGGAAATGACTTAAAGTTGGAACTTATGTTTTAAAAGAAAACGGAGCATAAAAGTTTGGAAAATTTGCAGCCAGGTCCTGTGGTAGAGAAACAATCCAAACAGGCTGCAATCCAAACAGCTTGCTACAGAGATTATGACTAAAAAGGAGTCAAGTGTTAATATCCAAGACAATAAAAAGGCCTCAAAGGCATTGCAAAAGTCTTTGAGACAGTTCCTCCATCACAGTCTCAAAGACATAGGAGGAAAAAGAGGTTTTAGGGGCCAGGCCCAGGGCCCTGCTGCCTGCTCAGTTTCAGGACACTACTCACCACATCTTGGCTGCTCTGGCTTCAGCCTCAGCTCAAAGGGACCCAAGTATAGTTCAGGCTGCTGCTTCAGGGGACACAACCACAAATCCTGGCAGCTTTCACATAGTTTTAAGCCTGTGGGTGCACAGCTTGCAAAAGTAAAGGAGGCTTACTGGCTTCTACTTCAACAGCACTAAATATATGGGAAAGCCTGGTTGCCTGGGCAAAAGCCTGCCACAGGGGTGGAACTCCTGCAAAGAGACTCTACTGAAGCAATGACAAGGGGAAATGTGGGAATACTAAGTATTCCCTTCACATCACATCTGCTCCAACATCTACTGTTTTGTGACTTTTTAATAATGGTCATTCTGGCTGGGGTAAAGTGGTATCTCATTGTGGTTTTAATTTGTATTTTCCTGATGATCAGGAATGTTGAACATTTTTTCACATATCTCTCGGCCATTTGTATATCTCTTTTTGAAAAATGCCTATTCATGTCATTTGCCCACTTTTTAATAAGATTATTTGGTTGTTTTTCCTACTAACTAGACTGAGTTCCTCGTAGATTCTGGATATTAGTCCTTTGTCAGATGCATAGTTTGCAAATATTTTCTCCCATTCTTTAGGTGGTCTGTTTATTCTGTTGATTATTTCTTTTGCTGTGCAGAAGCTTTGTATGTTTAAATTTTTAACTATTGTTCTGATCAACTCTTGGCCTGATTATGGGAAAACTAGGTGCTCACTAGGAATACATAATAAAGCACCAGCATCAGTGAATCCTTACAGTGCTCTCCAGGTAATTAATTTCATAGAATATTGCTTTCAAGGGAATATTCCGTGACATTAATACATCCTCACTCTTGATCATTGTCATTCCTGTAAATAATTTCTGAGTTATGCAAGCTGGACTCAAGCAATACACCTGTCTTTGCCTCCCAAAGTGCTAGGATTACAGGCGTGACACACCATGCCTAGCCAAGACTTAATATCTTAACCATGTAGTTTATTCTCAAATGAATCCACCAAGTCAATGCAATTTGAGTCAAAACCTCAACAGGATTCTTCAGGGAACTTGACATACTGCTTTTCAAATGTATACATTAGTTAAGAGCCAATTACAGACAAGAAGAAAACATCGAAGAAGAACAAACTGAGTTATCCACCCTCTCACATATAAGAACTTATTTTAAAAGAATAGTTATGTTAACATGCAAAATTTGCCAAATAGAGCAATGGAAAAAATATAAAATGAATAGGCAAATGTACTATATATATAGTACATTTATATATATATAATATATGCAAATGTACTATATATATAGTACATTTATATATATAATATATGTATATACATACATATATGTATATATAATAATACATATATAATATGTATAATCTATATAGATTATATATATGTATTATATATGTGTGTATATATATATATCAATGGGATTTACTTCTGAAATCACAAATGAGTGAGGAACAAATGGACTAATACTCTTAGAAAATTTTTATATTGTGTACATTACTAGTTCTTGTAAATATCAAGTTTTTCCCTCTGCCCAGGGAAATTGAAGATTTCACTTCCAAGTCAACTTGAAGTTAATCAAGCCATGTAAAATTGTAGCCTATGTGCTGTGAGTGGAAGTAACGTGAAGAGTGGGTGTGAGCTCTCCATTCTCTCTTCTGTGACAGCACTAATGGAAGAGGCTAAATGTTGCAGATGGTATAGCTGAAAGATAGGAGAGTTAACATAGCCTAGGTCTTTGAGATACTTGTTGAACAGGGCCCCACTCCACTATGTTAGACACATACCATGAGTAAGAAGTAAACCTTCAAAAAATTAGAAGATAAACAAGAATATCTTTATAATCTCAGAGCATAAAATAATTTTTAATTAAAACACACAAAAAATAAGTTAATTGGGAAACGTCAACATTAAACATGGCTCTACAACAAAATATGCCATAAATTAAGTGAACACACACACACCACACACGCACAAACACACTCACATTCTTTATTAGCTAACTAAAAAGAAGTAACAGTCCAGTAGAAATAATTGATCGAAGATATGAACAAAGAAGAGCAGATAAAAGGTAAATAAATATAAAAAATACTCACTAAGGCTGGGTGCCGTGACTCATGCCTCTAATCCCAGCACTTTGGGAGGCCAAGGTGGGTGGATCACCTAAGCTCAGGAGTTCAAGACCAGCCTTGCCAACATGGTGAAACCCCGTCTCTAATAAAAATACAAGAATTACCTCGGCCCTGGTGGGGGGCACCTGTAATCCCAGCTACTTGGGAGGCTGAGGCAGGAGAATTGCTTAACCCAGGAGGTGGAGGTTGCAGTGAGTTGAGATCACACCATTGCACTCCAGCCTGGGTGACAAGAGCAAAACTCCATCTCAAAAAACACAAACACAAAAACAAACAAACAAACAAACTCACTTCTCTATTAGAGAAGCAAAAATTAAGCATGTCATGAAATATTTTATCATATTTATCAGATCTGCTAAACTTAAGATGTACATTTAGACATGTTGGTGAAGAATTGGAGCAACACAATATACAATTAAACAGTTGGATATCAGTTGTTGTAACTGCTTTAGAGAGTAACTTTGAAAGTTTTAATAATTTGAAAATATTCATGAACTTACATTTAAAAATTCTATTCCTAAATGTACATCTTAAAGGCACTCCATATTCACTCAGAGAGATATGTACAAAAATATTTTATACAGCATTATTTGTAATAAAGAAAAATAGGAAATATCTTGAAGTCATCCTTTACTCCTCTCTTTCTCTTATACCTACCTTCTTCTACTCCATCTTGAATCCAGGCAGATCTATCTTCAAAACCCGATATTTCATCACCACTCCCACTCCCACCAGTCTCATGCAAGTGATCGTTAACCTTCACCTAAATGTTTGCATTAGCTTTCACCCTCTCCCCCTCTACAGGATCTCCTTTCAGCAGATGGTAGTGTCCTTGTAAAAATATATGCCAGATGTTTCTCTTGTGTTCAAAATCCTTCAATTACTTCCCAGGATTACAATCCTTCAATTACTCTTCAATTAAGAGTAAATTCTGTGGTACTACCAAGATCTATAAGGCTGTAGTTAAACTCCCCTCTCCAATATCTCACTAGCCTCAGCTCCTACCCCTCTTCCTGCCGCTGTGCTCCAGATACACACACAGTGCTTTCCTCATCCATATGTATCTGTAGCCTTATTAACAATAGCCACTGTACTTCTCACAGAGGCCTTTTTATCACGATTTTTAATAAAATGGCCAACATATCCCATCTTCTTAAGCAGCTTTATTTTTCTTCATAGCACTTATCACTATCTGACATATTAAATATTGGTTGCTTTCTTTTCTGCATTACTCCTCTAAATTGCAGGCCTCGTGTGCGGGGACACTGTATGTTCTACTGGCTGGTGTATTCTTAAGTCCCAGGTAGTATAGTAGGTCCTCAAATAACTTATTTTCAATATCATTTTGTTATAATGTAGACGAAGGGGGAAAAATTAATTCCCAGCTGGGGCACTGGCTGTGTGGAGTTTACATGCTCTCTCCATATCTGCGTGGGTTTTTTTCCCCAGGTTCTCCTCCCACTTCCCACAGATGTGCATGTTAAGTTCACTGGTGCATCTAAATTGTCCCAGTCTGACTGATTGTGGGTGTGTGTGTGAGTGCACTCTGACTGAATGGTGACCTACCAGGATTGGGTCCTGCCTTGCGAACCCAATCTGCTTGAATAGGCTCGGGGCACTCACAACCCTGAGCTAGAATAGTACGTAAATAATGATCTCACTTGTTTTTATTCACTTTTCTGTAATGTATATATAGCTCACCTTTATTCAGTGTTGAATATTAGAAGTGTCTTTTTCTTTATTTTGAAGTTTGGTGATGTTTTTGTGACCAGAAAAATGCATTAGAAACTTAACTCTTTCTTACCTCCGTTAGCTTATGGTAAAATTGGTTTCATTATTTGTCATTTTGCTTAAAGTTGCAGTTTCCAAGAACCTATCCACAATGTTAATGAGGACTCACTGTACCTTGGACATAATCAGTGCTTGATCAATATGTGTTTAACGAACAAACAAAAAGGTACACTTTAGTGCATATAAATATATGCATAGAGCCTTGAAGAAGAATAAAAGAGTACCTCCAAAAAGGATGTCCAACAGGTCGGTTTTACTGAGTTATTCCTTATCCCTTAGAATCTGAGTTTGAAGGAGCAACATGGGCAACAGCATTAGCCTAGGGTTGGCCCAAGGTAATTAGCCTAGTAGGTGGTTCCATTAGGCTAGGGGATGAAGGGTGAATTTCTAAGAAGAAGAAAATAAGAGGCCTAAGCAAAAAAAGATGAGTTACAGACAAGTGTTCCCAAAGTGAAATGAAACTGTCAATAAGACCCCATGCTCTCCAGATCAGATATCCCTATAGCTGATAGAGACACCCAAATTTATAAAAATAGAACCAAGTGTCTACGGTGGGAGTGAGAGAATGGTCATATGCCCTTTGTTCTTGGAAAGGCACCTCTTGACAAACATCCCACTTCACGTACCTGAGCCAGAACAGTTCCTGTAACCAAATCCAAGATAAATTGTTGCCAAAACTCCCCCACAGGCTGTTTGGGAAAAAAAAAAAAAATCTCACAAATACTTCTGGTTTGGGGCTTGGAAAGCCAGCCAATCAAGGGTCAAGTGTCTCAACCAATCAGAATTGAACAAGCTTGAATCTATCCTTTGCATTAATGGACCTGATTGAGAAATGGGGCAGGAATTTTCTCTACTTAAGCCAAATACTTTGTTCTTTGGAGAGTATACTTTCACTTGTATTGAAGACTATGCCTCCCCGGTCTACAGATTGATTTTTTAAATAGAAAAGAAAGCTTTCCTTTTTTCCTTCACAGATCTCATGGTCTTTTGTTAAAAGAAATTATAATGCAAACGAAATTCTGAATCTAGGACTTGGAGTTCCAAGAGTTTGAATGCTATGCAAATGAATATACTAGCCAACACATTGCCAGTTAATGGAGAGGTTTGAATCCACAGATGGAATACACACATTTGACAATTACCTTGTGGTCTAGAGCTAGAGTTGGAGGTACATGAAGCAAACAGTTTCAAGGACATTGCCAGTTAATGGGGAGGTTTGAATCCACAGACAAAATACATACATTTGACAATTATCTTGTGGTCCAGAGCTAGAGTTGGAGGTACATGAAGCAGACAGTTTCAAAAAGAATCAGGGTGGAGCTCTCCTTCTACACAAAAGCAATGTGTGTATGAGAGTTCTCTGATGCTGATTTAACGTTTTAAGGGATGTAGGTATATTCTGCAGTTGAGAAGAATAAATAATATATCCAGTTTGTGGATTCCCTTTTTAACCACTTCTTTCAATTCAATATTCTTTTATTCACATTTTTATTCACATTTTATTATCTAATGCAATAATTTTCAGTTGTGATTGTGCATCAGAACCACTTAGGCAGTCTTCTGAAAATACAGTGAGGACAGTAACCTGAAAAGAATCTATTGACTTAGTAGGTTTTCAGTGGACCATAGGCATGTGTTCAGCTGCTATATTTGTGTTTTAGTTGCAGGGTCAATTTAGTGATCAATCAAATTTGAAAACAGCTGACCTAATTTATGCAACACACAAAACAAATGATCTTTGCTCTAAAGTCACATTCACAACCATCTGATCTTTGACAAACCTGATAAAAACAAGAAATGGGGAAAGGATTCCCTATTTAATAAATGATGCCGGGAAAACTGGCTAGCCATATGTAGAAAGCTGAAACTGGATCCCTTGCTTACACCTTATAAAAAAATTAATTCAAGATGGATTAAAGACTTAAATGTTAGACCTAAAACCATAAAAACCCTAGAAGAAAACCTAGGCAATACCATTCAGGACATAGGCATGGGCAAGGACTTCATGTCTAAAACACCAAAAGCAATGGCAACAAAAGCCAAAATTGGCAAATGGGATCTAATTAAACTAAGAGCTACCTCACAGCAAAAGAAACTACCATCAGAGTGAACAGGCAACCTACAGAATGGGAGAAAAATTTTGCAATCTACTCATTTGACACAAGGCTAATATCCAGAATCTACAAAGAACTCAAACAAATTTACAAGAAAAATCAAACAACCCCATCAAAAAGTGGGCAAAGGATATGAACAGACACTTCTCAAAAGAAGACATTTATGCAGCCAACAGACACATGAAAAAATGTTCATCATCACTGGCCATCAGAGAAATGCAAATCAAAACCACAATGAGATACCATCTCACACCAGTTAGAATGGTGATCATTAAAAAGTCAGGAAACAACAGGTTCTGGAGAGGATGTGGAGAAATAGGAACACTTTTACAGTGTTGGTGGAACTGTAAACTAGTTCAACCATTGTGGAAGTCAGTGTGGCGATTCCTCAGGGATCTAGAACTAGAAATACCATTTGACCCAGCAATCCCATTACTGGGTATATACCCAAAGGATTATAAATCATGCTGCTATAAAGACACATGCACACATATGTTTATTGCGGCATTATTCACAATAGCAAAGACTTGGAACCAACCCAAATGTCCATCAATGATAGACGGGATTAGGAAAATGTGGCACATATACACCATGGAATTGCTATGCAGCCATAAAAAAGGATGAGTTCATGTCCTTTGTAGGGGCATGGATGAAGCTGGAAACCATCATTCTCAGCAAACTATGGCATGGACAAAAATCCAAACACCACATGTTCTCACTCATAGGTGAGAATTGAACAATGAGAATGCTTGGACACAAGAGGGGGAATGTCACACACTGGGGCCTGTTGTAGGGTTGGGGGAGCAGGGAGGAATAGCATTAGGAGATATACCTAATGTAAATGATGAGTTAATGGGTGCAGCACACCAACATGGCACATGTATATATATGTAACAAACCTGCACGTTGTGCACATGTACCCTAGAACTTAAAGTATAAAAAAAAAAAAAAGTCACATTCATCATACCGGGTTATCTCTGGATGACAGGATTACGATTGGCGATTTTTTTTCTCAATGTCTGTTTATATTTTCTATAATAAATGTTCCCTAAGGAACATATGCAACTTTTATAACATACTAAAATAATTAAAAAATGGGTTTGAAATAGTTTTGTCTTACTCTGTTTTGTTTGTATCCAAACCAGAGTAATCATTACCCAACATCTGGGCATATGGGCATTATTGTACAATATGGTGGTTATTAGCAATTCTGGCCTCTATTTTAAGACTTTTTTTTTCTTTTGTCCCTTTCTTTTCCAAGTGAAATCTTAGTTTATAAGAGCTCTTAAAAAGTTTTAAAGGTTCAATCGATTATAATGCAATTTTTAAAAATTATCAAAATATCTCTCTTAAACATTGGTCTTTCTCAGTGCCAAAAAACCACTAAATAGTTAATCTTGTCGCAGTTATTATCTACAGAAGTTGACTGCTAGAATGAAAATGTCTCTCCCGGTTGGGCAAAGGACAGCCCTTACTGTGACCTATTTACAAGCATTAGATATTAAGTCACTCTCTCTCTGCTCAGGTGAGATGTCTACAAAATATTCATGATGCTTGCTGAGTGTTCTGACTTCAGTTTTATGCCTGGAAATTGAAATACTTTCACAGCCAGAGCTAGGCAAAGACTTTGCAGGCAAGCCTCACTAACATAGCAAGCAGAATTCAAATTTACATGTAGAGTCTCCATTGCAGCATTAATATCTAGCTCGGATCGGCAGCTCGACAGATGTCTGAGAAGAGTTGAGAAATAAAACCTATTTAAGAGGATCTGAACGTGAATCTCAAGAGCCACACACATAGGTCAGCATCTGCAGCCCACAGCCCAGCGGCAACATAATTACAGCGCATGTGGAAAACCCTGTATTCGGAGCTCCCTTGGACCTTCCTGTCCAAGCAGATGGAGTAACCTTGGTAAGGCAATTTCCTTTCCAATCCCTTTGATTTTCTATTCATCTTAAGTGAGTTTATTTGGCTGTTTGTGTTTGGCTCATTCTGGAAACAGTCACCATAGGGGAAATCATTTGTGTTTGGGAGTGAAGAGAAACAGAAGAGCAGGTGCAGAGAGAGAACTACATGCTGGGAAGACAAATACTTCTACCTAGATCTACCCATTACCCACAATACAACTACAGTGAAGGCGAGGCTGAGGGGAGAGGGTGCACACTTTTTCAGTTCATGAAACTTTTATGTTTTCTTTTTTTTAAAAGATGGCATATTAGAGGCTTTCAATGCATGTCAGCCAAATGAAAATAACAAGATAGTGCATAAAAATCAGTTTTGTGAGCTTAATTCAAGAAGGAAAATCCACCAGAATTGTGACACCCCAGATCCCAGGGAGGAGAACACTGGAAAACAGCCCCTGTGACAGCATCCAGCTGATAAAGGTGAGTGAAGCCCAGTATGTAAGAGAGGCAGCCAGCCAGCCTCCCTCTATGACTGACCTTTCCATTCCACTAGGGATTCAAGCAACCCAGGCTGTGGGAAAGTACTTTGTTTCGCCCAAGTCCTGCAGCTAACTTGGAGAGAGACTTGACTTAAAAACATTGCCTTTCCTTGGCAACTGGGCAGCTTTACTGTACAGGCATGTTAGTCTTAGGCCAGAGATTGGAGTACCTGCTCTGCAGTTGCATAGGGGCCTCCACAGCTAGAACCATGGAAAGTGACTCAGCAGTAAGTCCTGGAATTGTGCTCTCCTTGTTGCAAGCCTGGGACAGGAGGAGAGCTGCCACAGCTACAGTATCCTCTGGATGGTGAGACTTATAGCCAGGGGCAGTTTGGAGACCTGCAACAGGTCTGCATGTGCCATTGCTGAATGCCCCAGGCTGCTCCCCTGGTGAAGCAGGGCCCTCTCTGCTCTACCCTCAGGCAGAAATTCAGACATTTGAAGCACCCACTTGTATGGGCTAGCAGCCTGAGCCACCCCACTCTTCATGGGCTGAGATTGAAGGAGGGCAGGCCCTATCCATTCCATGCCAAGGCCAATCTCCAGGAATTTGGAGCACCCACTCACCTGGTTCTGCAGCCTGAGCTTCTCCACCCTTCCTGGGCATAGATCATGTTGCAGAGTGGCCCTCTCTGCTTCACACCCAGGTAGATCTCCAGGCATTCGGAGCACCCGGTTCAGCAGCCTAAGCCACCCTGCCCTTCCTGTGCAGAGATCCTGGTGCAGAGGAGCCCTCTCCACTGTATGCCCAGGCAGATCTCTGGGCATCTGGAGCACCCATTCTCCTGGATTAGGAGTATAGACTGCCCTCCAATCTTGTTTAGACAACTTGCGATAAGTAAGTTTCCCAGCTCCATGTCTACACACACCTCTGGGTGCTTGGTGTCTGCCCATTGTGTTTGCCCTTGGCACTGGTGCTGGTGCCTGCCATCAGGAGATCTGTAAGCAGAACTGACAGGTCTGGCCCGCTCATCTTGACCTACAACCCCTCACCCTTAGGGCTGAGCAGGGAGCTCAAATCATTGTTCACTTCATGAATCAACCCATTGCCAGAGGCAGCAGAGTTTCTCCAAGAAAACAAGGATCAAGTATACACCCAGCCACATTGGCTGCAGCTGGCTCTTGTCTATAAGTGCCACCTACTAGCTTGTAGTTCAAACTGCACAGCTTAATTAAAACTTGCCAAAAAAGGGCATAAGGCTATAGAAGCAAAGCCAAAAGACAATATCCAGGATTCTCTACACTCACACCTCCTAGGCAGGAGTGGGAAAGGAAGGGAAAGAAAGAAAAAATAATAATATTTTGGGGACAGAGAGAAAAAGAACAAATCCTATCTGAAAGAAAATAATTACAAAAATTAGAAGTGATAGTTTCTCCAGTTGAGAAGAAACTAGCACAAGAATTTGGGCATCATGAAAAATCAGAATGTGTGACACCAGCAAAGGATCACACTACCTCTCCAGCAATGGACCCTAATCAAAATGAAAACTTGGAAATGAAAGTTAAAGAACTCAAGGCATGGATTGCAAATAAGTTCAATGAGATTCAGTATAAGGTTGAAAGTCAACACAAAGAAACTTTCAAAGCAACCCAGGAAATGAAGAAAGAGATAAACATCCTTAAAAAAAATCAATCAGAGCTTTGGGAATTAAAAAACTCACTTAAGAAACTTCAAAATATAATTGAAAGCTTTATCAGTAGACTGGACCAGGCAGAAGAAATAATTTCAGAGCTTGAAGTTTTCTCTTCCAAATTAACCAAGTCAGACAAAAGTATTCAAGAAATAAAAGACTGTGAAAAGTGACCATCTCTAAAATTATTAGCATTCTAGAGAGAGAAGGAGAAAAAGCAAAGAACCTGGAAAATATATTTGAGAAAATAGTTTAAGAAAGTGTCCCTAATGTTGCTGGAGAGGGAGACATCTAGGTACAAGAAATCCAGAGAACACCTGCATTACTCTATACAAAATGAACATCACCAAGGCATATATTTACCAGACTGTCCAAGGTCAATGCTATAGAAAAAATCTTAAAGAAAGCTACAGAAAAAAACTCAGATCATGTACAAAGGGAACCTCATCAGGCTAACAGTAGGCTTCTCAGTAGAAACCTTATAAGCCAGTAGAACTATTTTCAGTATTCTTAAAAAAAGAGAGATTCCAATCGAGCATTTTATATTCAACCAAATTAATCTTCATAAGTGAAGGAGAAATAAAATATTTTCCAGGCAAGAAAAAGAAAAGCCATCCACATAGGAAAAAAAGAAGTCAAACTATTTCTCTTCTTAGATGATGTGATTCTATACCTAGGAAACCCTAAAGAGTTTGTCAAAAGGCTCCTGGAACTGATAAACAACTTCAGTTAAGTTTCAGGATAAAAAAAAATACATGTACAAAACTCAGTAGCATGTCTGTACACCAATAACTTTCAAGCTGAAAGCCAAATCAAGAATGCAATTCCATTTAAAGTAGACCAAAAAAAGATACCTAGAAATGCATTCAACCAAGGAGATAAGCAATCTCTACAAGAAGAACTATAAAACACTGCTAAAAATAATCATAGATGATACAAACAAATGGAAAAACATTCAATGCTCATGGATTTGAAGAATTAATATTGTTAAAATGGCCATATGCCTCAAAGAAATCTATATATTCAATGCTATTTCCATCAAACTTTCAGTGTCATTTTTCACAGAACTAGAAAAAAAGCCACATAGCTTAAAACCAAAAAATAGCTCAAATAGCCAAAGCAATCCTAAGCAAAAAGGAAAAAAGCTGAAGGCATCTCATTACCCAATTTCAAGCTATACTAAAAGGCTGTCATAACCACAACAGTATGGTACTGGTACAGAAAGAGACACATAGACCAATGCAACAGAATAAAGAACACAGAAATGAAGCTGCACACCTACAGTCATCTGATATTTAACAAAGTTAACAAAACTAAGCAATGGGGAATGCACTCCCAATTCAATAAATGGTGTTGGGATAGTTGGAAAGCCATATTCAGAAGAATGAATTTGTACCCCTACCTTTCACTATATGCAAAAATTAACTCTCAATGAACTAAAGATGTAAAACCTCAAACTATAAGAATTCAATAAGAAATCCTGGAAAACACCACTCTGGTTGTCAGCTTTGGGAAGGCTTGCTTTCAGCCCTTAAAAACAATTGCCACACAAACAAAAATTGAGCTGGGCACAGTGGCTCACACCTGTAATCCTAGCCATTCAGGAGGCCAAGGCAGGTGGCACCTGAGGTCAGGAGTTTTAAGACCAGAGTGACCAATGTGGTGAAACCCCATCTCTACTAGAAATACAAAAATTAGCCAGGCGTACGTGCCTGTAGTCCCAGCTACTCAGGAGGCTGAGGCAGAAGAATCACTTGAACCTGGGAGGCGGAGGTTGCAGTGAGTCAAGATCACGCCATTGCACTCCAGCCTGGGCAACAAAGCAGGACTCCATCTGAAGAAAAAAAAAAAAGGGCAAGTTGGTCTTAATTAAACTAAAATGCTCCTGCACAGCAAAAGAAATTATCAAGGGAGTACGCGGACACTTACAGAATGAATGAAAATATCCAGAATCAATAAAGAACTTAAGCAAGTCAACAAGCAAGAAAACAAATAACCCCATTAAAAATGGGGCAGAAATATAAACAGACACTTTCAAAATAAGAGATATAAGTGGCCAACAAATGTATGAAAAAATACTCGTCTTCACTAATCATCAAAGAAATGCAAATGAAAAACCACAATGTGATACCATCTCACACCACTCAGAATGCCTATTATTAAAAATTAAAAAAAAAAAAAACAGATGCTGGTGAGGGTGCAGAGAGAAGGGAACACTTACACACTTATACAGTGTTGGTGGGGTTATACATTAGGTTAGCCACTGTGGAAAGCAGTATGGAGCTTTCTCAAACAACTTAAAACAGAACAACCATTTGACCCAGCAATCCCATTAGTGGGTATATATCCTAAAGAAAACAAAGTGTTCTACCAAAAAGATACCAGTATTCACATGTTCACTGAAGCACTATTCACAATAGCAAAGACATGGAATCAACCGAAGTGCCCATCGGTGGTGGACTGGATAATGAAAATGTGGTACCTATACACCATGGAATACTATACAGCCATAAAAAAGAACAAAATTATGTTCTGTGAATCAACAGAAGCAACTGGAAGCCATTGTTCTAAGTAAATTAAGGCAGAAAAGAAAACCAAATATTGCTAGTCACAGAGCAAGTCACTGGCAAGGCCTACATTCAAATGTAGGCCCATGCTTACTCAGGTGTACCACATGGTTTCCCAATTATTTATCTTCTTTTCTACTTGTCAGGATTTATGTGACTACAGTGGATCTGCTTGGATAGTCCAGAATAATCTATTTTAAATTCAAGTCATCATTAACCTTAATTAAATGATAAATTCATTTTGCTCTGGAAGGCAATGTATTCAAAATAGTGGTGTTTCATCATATTGATAGTCAAAAGGATTAAGGTATATAATCTTCTTAGGGAAAATAATTCTACCAATCACACCACCATTAAGCTAACCTAAGACTCCAGTTACCATAATATTTTAAAACTGTGGCTGGTGCACTTGTCATTTATCTCCAAATTAGGCAAGAAAGTACCAAGAGGCACTCTGGTAATCCCTGTATGCCAAACATGTTTTTCCCTGTCCTTGAGGCACAACAGCACACAGTATGAACAGGGTTGATAACTTCTGCCAGGATGATAACTCACTTTCTTGCTTGCTGTTCTCCTACCACAAGTAGTCTAAAGTGACTGGGAAACAATGAGAACTTATCATTTAGTGAGACACTTGCTATGTTCCCTTGTAGAAGTGTTCCCACCCTGGGAACCAGGGGCTCTATACAGACACAACCCAGAGTTGTAGATTTGGAAAGCACAATTTCCCCAGGAGTCACTAGAAGCAATCATAAGCGTGTCACTTCTACTTTCAGCCTTAGTTCCAGACTCATGTATTCTACCTGTTGGAATACAACATCATATAATTATCTTCTTGGATATACATTGAATCTGAGAGAATGGTATGGTATCCTTGGATGGAGTCTTTTCCAAACTGACCCCTCAGCTAAATCTTCATAAGGCCATTCTGTTTCTATGCTAGGTGAGCAAGTTTTGGGAGGTGTGTTACCTAATAGTGCATATTGCTGTACTTTCCTCTCATTTACAGTGGGTTTCCACTCTAATTCAAATTCAATATGAGGTTATGCATTGGGAGATTAAAAAATACTATAAACTGTCAGTTCATGGTACTGGCTGAGAGACTGAAGACAAAAGGCAAACTCATACTC
Source organism: Pan troglodytes (assembly GCF_028858775.2). Classification (NCBI taxonomy): domain Eukaryota; kingdom Metazoa; phylum Chordata; class Mammalia; order Primates; family Hominidae; genus Pan; species Pan troglodytes. The sequence goes on from NC_072406.2 coordinate 69,254,816, forward strand.
AGAATACATGTCAATTCCAGTTATGATGAATGGCCTTGCTTTCCAAGATAGAAAATGTCCAAGGTAATTAACTTACCTCCAGGTAACTGGTTGGTCTCCTCAAAGGATGGCACCGTACTGGAACCCAGTGTTAATCTCTTTCATTGTCCGCTTGAGCATTTAGTAGCTGTAAGAGGAGGATCAGCCTTGATGTTAGAAACCCATGTTCTTGGGCCTGTACATCACCTTGATTTTCTCAACCCTTTCAAACACCTGAGATATTGCACGAACTAGTGCATTCCTTTACAAAGGTATTCCACCAAGTTCAACGCAAAGAAAATTTTGCCAGTTGTATATACTACTATAGCAAGCTAAGGACTATCAGTATCATACATACTGTCATTGATGTTAGCTTCATTGCCAGCTGGTCGGGGGGATACATAATCCAGCTTTAAGATTTTAATTTAAAATCTGTTTTCTTGGCCTGGCACGGTGGCTCAGGCCTATAATCCCAGCACTTTGGGAGGCGGAGATGAGTGGATCATGAGGTCAGGAGTTAGAGACCAGCCTGGTCAATATGGTGAAACTCTGTCTCTACTAAAAATACAATAATTAGCTGGGCGCGGGTGCACGCACCTGTAGTACCAGCTACTCAGGAGGATGAGGCAGAAGAATCGCTTGAACCCAGGAGGTAGGGGTTGCAGTGAGCCGAGATCACTCCATTGCACTACAGCCTCGGCGACAGAGCGAGATTCCCCCTCTTAAAAAAAAAAAAATCTATTTTCTTGAACTACCATTAATACCCAGTCTTAGTTTGGGTTACCCAAGAAACAAATTCTTTGATGAGATTCACAGGTAAGAAGTTCTTAGAAAAATGTTTTCAGGGACAACACCTATAGAAGTGAAGAAGCAGATTGAGTAGGGAAAGGGATTAAAGTGTGATACAGCTGCAATAAAGTTCTCAAAGGGAGCTCTGGAACTTGGATTATCTTTCATAGTTTCCTATTGGAGTAAAGGAGTCATATTTTGTTCCCCTACATAAACGATTGATTGAATTCTGACTAGTCCTATAGAGAAAATTCACCTTGGGTGAGGCTACTCCCTATTGCTGAGGGTAATTTCTGGAGAGGTATCCAACTATGAGCTATCAGCATTCAACTCTCCACTGCTATGTAATAAAGTCATTATTCTGGAATAGGAATCTAGGCATCAAACCACAGTGGACACTACACCTGTAAAATAGAGGAAAAAGGAAAAATTTGGGGGTTTGGGAGATTGGGAGTTGTTTGTATTTATTTGTATAATTATTTTCACATATCTTATCATTTTGATTACACAGATTCATCTATAACAGAGGTCAGAAAACTTTTTTTTAAAGGCCTAGATAGTAAATATTTTAGACTTTATGGGCCATATACAGTTTCTATTGCATATTCTCTTCATCACCTGCTTTGTTACAACACTTCAAAATATATTAAAAACATGCTTAGCTTGCAGACCACAAGAAAAAAAGCGTCAGCCAGGTTTGGCCCTCAGGCCATAGTTTGCCAATCCTGTTTTACACAGGTATTACACGTCAGCCAGCAATAATCCCCTATCTTTCACATTCTTTCATAGAATTCTAATATAATAATCAGATAAAGATCAACTAATATTTAGTGTGACTTTTTATGTCTAAAACAAAATTGTAACTGTATCAATTCATTTCATTTTTGCAACTCTGTAAATAGTATTATCATCCCTATTTATACGTGAGAAAACTGTGACACAGAAAGGAGAAGTAACTTCTGTAAAGGCACATAACTAGTAGGTATTGAAGCCAGCATTTCAATCTAGGAAATTTGACCCCAAAGTCCACAGTAATAACCATTGTGTATATTCTATATATTTCCATTTGTTAAGAAATGAAGACCAAGCTCCTCAGCATGATATATGAGACTTTTTATAATCTATAACCACTGGCTTTTAGGAAAACTGTTTGGTCTTCCAGATGCTGCTCAAGACTCGTCTTTTCTCTACTGTCTTACTTGTTTCTACCTCTTTCTTTACTTACCCACATTCTTATCCCCACTATATTAGTCCATTCTCACACTGCTATAAAGACTCATCTGAGACTGGGTAATTTATTAAAAAAAAAAAAAGAGGTTTAATTGACTCACAGTTCTGCATGGCTGAGGAGGCCTAGGGAAACTTAGAATTATGGTAGAAGGGAAAGTGGGCACATATTACATGGCAGCAGGAGAGAGAGAGCAAGCAACAGCAAGGAAAACTGACTTATAAAACAATCAGATCTTGTGAGAACTCATTCACCGTCAGGAGAAGAGTATGGGCGAAACCACTCCCATGATCCAATCATCTCCCACCCGTTTTTCTCCCTGGATACATGGGGATTATGGGAATTATAATTTGAGATGAGATTTGGGTGGGCAAACAGAGCCAAACCGTATTACCCACCATTATTGGTTCTTATTTATGTATTAAGACTCAGTACATGTCATCCTTTTTGGCAAATCTTCTTGACATTTCCACCCTAAATAAAAATCTGTCCATCTGCTTCTCCTTGTACTTTGTACATTTCTTAGCAGCTATAATATTATTTTATAAATATTCATGCCCACATCTACCTCCCTCCCTTTCTAGCTCAGCATTGTTTTTGGGATTTTTGTTCACTTGTTTGTTTGTTTTTCTGGTTTCAGGTTGCGCTCATTGATGTGGTGTGAAATTAATTTAGTGGGTTATAAAAAGCATTTTTAACAAAATGCAATAAAAATATCACATAGCATAAGTAAATATATTTCTATAAATATTTTGTGTCAGTTTTCTCTCTCTCTCTGTGTGTGTGTGTGTGTGTGTGTGTGTGTGCTGTGTGTGTGTGTGTGTATTTGAAGCCTGGAATTAGCTACCAACTATTAGATCCCCATGATTTTTAAATATATATCCACCAAAGCCAACAAAGTTTGGAAAATGTGATCGTTGTACCTAATATGATTATTCCTAATAAGTTCTTTAAGTTTTAGATGTTTGTTCTCAATTATAAATAATGTGTTTCAAAAAAATACTAGCACATATTGTACTTTAGTGAGCATTTTAAACAATTAAAAAGTAGGTAATTCCGCCTGTAATCCCAGCACTTTGGGAGGATGAGAGGGGCAGATCACAAGGTCAGGAGTTCGAGACCAGCCTGACCAACATGGTGAAACCCTGTCTCTACTAAAAATACAAAAATTAGCTGGGTGTGGTGGTGCATGCCTGTAATCTCAGCTACTCAGGAGGCTGAGGCAAGAGAATCACTTGAACCCGGGAGGAGGAGGTTGCAGTGAGCTGAGATCACGCCACTGCACTCCAGCCTGGGTGACAGAGCAAGATTCAGTCTAAAAAAAAATTCGGTAATTTCTCCATATATCTGAAGGTGCCTGAAAATAATGTGAAGTACTGAGAAACTTGGAATTCCTAGATCATGCATTATGATTTACCTGGTAACCAAAATGTAACCAGCTGTTCTCCATCTCCTTTGATCATGTAAGGAAGAAAATTAACTTAACCTACCATTTAAGGGTTTACATTCAGTGTAAAATATCAGTATAAAATATTGTTATTTATGAAAAGTGGGAGTTCCCTTCCTGGAAGGCTTTAAGGAAGGGTTGCCAAAACTTTCTAATCACTTATGTTGATATCATCCAAAAATTGTTAAGAGAACTGGATCTTTAAGGACTCTACAATAATCACACTTATCAGCATAGTTAATGCCTGTAAAAACCTAGAAGGTTTTTCTGAATATGCAAGAGCCATCTGTGGACAATAATGCAATTACTCAGTTTGGCTAATCTCTTCAAGTTTCTTGAGAATACTCTATTCTCTGATGGTGTTTTTAATCAGACTTAATGTGTATTACTTATACGGTTGTGACCTTTGTGAGAAAAGAAAAAAAGCACCTAAATTTAAACAAAACCTGTCATTCTCTACATTCTCTGTGCAGAAACAATGTTAAGTTTAACCTGAAATGTTAAGAGTTTAATAACTTCTTGTTTTGCTCTTTTAAAGGGGGTATTTTCCAGCATTCTTTTTTTTAAAAAATAAAGAAAAAAACATTGAGTTTTTATTTATGTAATTATAAAATAGTGCTTGTACTCAAGTCAGGAGAGTAAAAGTGGGGGGGTCACTAATATTCATTATTTGAAAGAATTTTTAGAATCACCTGAATTTGAGGTAGTTGTCATGGCTATAGACCTGTTTTGATGATATTTTTAATTTTTTAATTCACTTTATGCAATAACATTCAGTTTTATTTAATGATAATTAGTATATTTATAAATTAGAAACCTGTAAAACAATAATACCTACTTTGAATTCACCAGTATAACAGAAAGAAACTGGACATATCAATAATATAATAGCACTGGAATTTTTAATGAGAACATAATAATTAATGACTTTTTAGAAACAATCTTAAACATGTTATTTATAAATGATATCAAGGTAAAATAGTAGTAACTTAGAAAACAGCAGATAAGGATGTAAAACAAAATGAAATTCTCAATTTGTCATGTTAATTAGTGTACTTACTCTCTCACTTGTCTTTCTATGAGAAGAGATTATAGCATCTTCACAGCAACTCAGGGGAAAGTAAATGATTGAAAAGTAGATTGATTTTCTTTACTCATTTACATGTGTTTTTAAGTTTTCATAGGGGCTTAAAGCATTTTGTTGCTGCATTAGTCCATTCTCACCCTCTATAAAGAAATATCTGAGACTGGGCAATTTATAAAGAAAAGAGGTTTAATTGGCTCATGGTTCTGCAGGCTGTGTAGGAAGCATAGTGTATTCTGGGGAAGCATCAGGAAACTCTCAACCCTGGCAGAAGGCAAAGGGGGAGCAAGTGTGTCTTACATGGCCAGCGCAGGAGGAAGAGAGATAAGGGTGAGGTGCTATACACTTTTTAAAAACCAGATCTTGTAAGCACTCACTCCTTGTAACAAGAGCAGCACTGAGGGGGAAAATCCTCCCTCATAATCCAATAACCTCCCACCAAGCCCCACCTCCAAAGGGGGATTATAATTCAACATGAGATTTGGGATGGGACACAGATCCAAATCATATTATTCTACCCTTGGCCCCCCCAAAATCTCATGGCCTTCTCACATTGCAACACACAATCATGTCTTCCCAACTGTCCCCCAAAGTTTTAACTCATTCTAACATTAACTCAAAAGTCCAAAGTCTCACCTGAGACAAGGCTAATCCCTTCCAGCTATGAGCCCGTAAAATCAAAAACAAGTAAGTTACTTCCAAGATACAATGGAGCTATAGCAATTGAGTAAATATTCCCATTCCAAAATGAGGAGATCAGCTAAAAGAAAGTGGCTACAGGCCCCATGCATGTTCAAAACCCATCAGGGAAGTCATTAAATCTTAAAGCTCCAAATAATCTCCTGTGATTCCATGTCTCACATCCAGGATACACTGATGCAAGGGGTAGGCTCCTGAGGTCTTGAGTAGCTTCACCCCTGTGATTTTGCAGGGTTCTGCCCCCACAGCTGATGGTGTTGAGTGTCTGCATCCCTTTCAGGCACATGGTGCAAGCTGTCAGTGGCTCTACCATTCTGGTTTCTGGAGGATGGTGACCCTCTTCTCACAGCTCCAGTATCCCAGTAAGAACTCTACATGGGGGCTCCAACCCCATATTTTCCCTTCTCACTGCCTATTAAGAGTTCTCCGTGAGGGTTCCAGCCCTGCAGCAGGCTTCTGCCTGGACAACCAAGCATTTTCATGCATCCTCTGAAATCTAGGCAGAGGCTCCCAAGCCTCAACCCTTGCAACTGTGTACCAATAGACTTAATACCATGTGGAAGTTGCCAAGGCTTATGGCTTTTACCCTCTGAAGCGGTGGCCCTTTTAGCCATCATTGGAGCTGAAGTGGCTGGAATGCAGGGAGCAGTGTCCCAGGCTGTGCATGACAGTGGGGCCCTGGGCTTGGCCTATGAAACCATTCTTCCCTTCTAGGCCTCAGGCCTGTGATGGGAGGGGCTTTTGAAGTGGTCTCTGAAGTGCCTCTTAGGCCTATTTCTCATTATCTGATTATTAGCAATTGACTTCTGTTTGCTTATGCAAACTTCTACAGCCTGCTTGAATTCCTCCCCTGAAAAATGGATTTTTCTTTTCTATGACATGGCCAGGCTGCAAATTTCCAAACTTTTACACTCTGTGTCCCTTTTAGATATAAGTTTCAGTTTCAGATAATTTCTGTGTTCCTGCATATGAGCATGGGCTTTTAGAAACAGCCAGGCCACATCTTGAACACTTTACTTACAAATTTCTTCTGCCAGATACCTTAAATCATCTCTCTCAAGTTCAAAGTTCCACATATCCCTAGAACAGGTGCACAATGCTGACAGTCTCTTTGCTAAAGCACAGCAAAAGTGCCTTTACTTCAGTTCCCAATAAGTTCCTCATTTCCATCTGAGACCTCCTCAGCCTGAACTTCACTGTCCATATTACTATCAGCATTTTGGTGACAACCATTCAACAAGTCTCTAGGAAGTTCCATACTTTCCCTTGTCTTCCTGTCTTCTTCTAAATTCTCCAAACTCTTCCAACCTCTGCCCATTACCCAGTCCCAAAGCTGCTTCCACATTTTTTTAATCTTTATAGCAATACCCTTCTCCTTGGTACCAACTTTCTGTATTAGTTTATTCTTGCACTGCTAAAAATAAATACATGAAACTGAGTAACTTAAAATGAAAAGAGATTTAATTGGCTCACAGTTCTACAGGCTTTATAGGAAGCATAGTAGCTTCTAGGGAGGCCTCAGGAAACTTTCAATCATGGCAGAAGGTGAAGAGCAAGAAATAGAGGGAGAGGTGCTACACACTTTTAAACAACCAAATCTCATGCTAACCCAGTCACTGTCATGACAGTAGCACCTAAGAGGAAATCCGTTCCCATAATTCAGTCACCTTCCACCAAACCCCACCTCCAACACTGGGGATTACAATTTCACAAGAGATGTCTGGGACCGCAGCTCCAAACCATATCAGTTGCTATGGTTTTTGTTTACTTGTTCTTAACAGCCTTTTAAATGGAGAATAGGTGAGTTATTGAGATACGAGAAGTTAGTAGATGTGTTGTTAGAAACTTGGCATTTCAGTAGAGGATCATCTATTCCAAGAATTTTACCCTTACCCTAAGACACATAAAATAGGTGTATAATTTAATATGAGAGAGAAAGGTACACAAGGCCATACTTAATTTCTGGCCCATTAATTCTAACCTACAATCCTTTTTTTCTCTTTTAGTCAAGAGAGCTTATCTAGAAGCTGAAGAAAATTCAAGTAAAATTATTAAAATGTGAGCCTTTAATCCAGTCTATTAAAAATACGTATTTCTCGAACTTTACTATTTTAACTTTTATTTGTAATAAATTACTCGGTATGCCTCACAACCAATCCCAACACATCAGAGTGTTACTAATCATATCCAACACATTTTAGCAAAGTTCCTTGTGCAGTTGTAATGGGGGGCCACTTTAAGATACATCTCCGTTGCTCACATCAAAACTGAAATGTTGCCCTTTAAATCCAGTTTAAGTAATTTTATGCAAGGATGGCTGAAGACTGAAGCTTCCTTAAGCTATTCTGTTCATAACTCTGACTTTGAAAGCTGATAAAGTGATTCACTCAGGCTGCTGTACAAACTGAATAACTGCTCACTGTGCCAGGATAAGGATTAGACACAATACCCTGTGTCAGGGCATAGATCTTAGGCAGGAGAGAAAGAACATCAGCACTTGGGTATTGCCATTAAGAGACTCAGATTTATTCTTAACCCCTCCTTGGATAGAAAGACTAATGATACATTTATAAAGAAGCCTGAAAGCATTCTTAAAGTGAGTGATTTTTCTGCATTTCAAACCAGAGTTTCACATAGGTCTCAAAGCTAGCCAAGATAAAATGTCAAAAATATGAACACAAAGAATTTGTGTGCGCAAGTACGTGATGTCATTAGCCTGTAAAGATGTCATTCTACTTAAGATGACCTTCCAACCAGATGATTTTCCTGACCCAGATTTTTCACTTTAATAGTGCCATTTTCTTCCTACCTGTCTAAATGCTGATTTGGTTTTCATCTATATGTGTCAGAAAATAAATCTGAAAACAATATTTCCTACTTTTTAGACATCATCAATAAAGTTATAAAAAAACACGTTTCTGCAAGTAAAAAACTATTAACTCTTCTTAGAATAAAACTGGAGCATTCTATAAGGCAGCTTCCCTATAAAATCTTGAAAGGGTCAAAAATTCTTGCCAGGTAATGAGTTCTAGAATTTGGATTGCAGGACTGAACTAATGCTAGTTAATCTACTTAAGGCACCTTCAAGAAGAGCATATTCTTAGAGAGTACTTAGGGTCCAGCCAGAGACACTGAAATCAGCCTGCTTGCCAGCTGCAACTATACTGATATAACAAGTTTAAGGGCCAGAAGCCAAACAGAAAGTAAAAACAGAACACAAGTAGGGTTGGGGGCCAAGCACAAAGGATTATGGGCAATTGATTTAAATAAATTTTAATGAATTATTTTAATGAATAATAAAAAAACTGAGTTCAGAAAATGAATAAACCTGGCTTAAAAGTATGAGGATATCAGGCAAAAATTCTAAAGATATTATTAAAAACTTTCTTCGGATAGACACTGGCTTTATACAAAAATAACGTGTGATTTAAGGGTTTTAAAAACAGTTTTCTTCTTAAAACCATCTGATTTCTTGACCAGTCACATTCCTAGTGCTTCTGTATGTCTTTGTAATATTATAGATGTTCCTTCACTTCCCATAATTCCTGAGAGGGACAGTGTAACATAACTATAGAATGTCATATCCTGGAAATAGCTGATTGGCCTAGTAATGCACATTTAATCCAAAACTTGGCAATCCATTGCCTAATCAAGGATCAATGATAGTATCTTTCTCAAAAAAGAAATTAGATATATCTTAACTGTACTTAGTGATTGGAATGTGCTTAAGGTGAAAGGCTATGTTGACACTAAGATTTCCAAACATCTAGTATATTTAGATAACTAAGGAAAAGAAGCCAATTCAGATAAGGGGAGTGAAGCAGATGTAAAGAGACAGAGGTTCTAAAAAAGGTGAGAGCGACATGGGAAGTCTGTCTGCCTTGGTATTTGACAGCTTATCAGGTTTCAGCTATAATTTGTGTGAAGCCTACCTGCATATAATTTGTTCAGTGACATCTCCATATCCTTACATCAAATCCACCCTTCTTTATTTGTGCAAACCAGAATGGACTTGTATCTCTTTCACCCAAAAAGGCTGCAGATAAAGAGCATAATTATTAGAGTAATTCTTACACATTATCTCCAGTATTTTCAGAGGGCACTGAGTGGTCAAAGAAGTTATGTAAAGAGAAAGGTAACTCTGGGAAACAGCACAGAAAAGGAATTAAAGAAAATACTAAGGATAAATTTCGGCAAAATCAACATTTTCGTGGAAGTTCAGCCTTTGTACTCTGAACTATTTGTGCTGGAACATATGTACATTTGCCAAAAAAAAGGGTAAAATATCATAGATTCATCATGTGGCTTTAAATTACTGTAATTTTAATGGGCTTATAATTAATTTCACTCACAGCTTATAATTGATCAAAATGATTGTCTATTTATCCATATTCTTTTTCCCTTATATTCCTTGTTCTCCACATTTACAAAGACTCTTTTCTATTCTCCTCAAGGAAAATGCTGGAATATCTTATTTCTTTACACAACAAGATGAATTCTAGCTGAGTTTTAATACAATTGAGCAGGTAAAGTGAAAAGGGACAATTTCCTTATTTTCATAATGAAAAAAATAGAAAATTGGATAATTTTTCCTCTGAGTTTTTAGGAGAAGAAAGGTCCAAAGGGAAAATGTACTGCCGAAAGAAAGACTTTTTAAAAAAATCAATACTTGTTGACTGCAATATGCAAAATTATGAATAAGAAAGAATAGCCAGAAATTCTTGTTCATCAGACAGGTATTTCCAAATTCAAAACAGAGGCCCCAAAATAAGACCTCTAGTAAATGGCAAAATTGGTGTTTGAAAACCATGTAAGGCTTTCTTTCTTTTAAAGAGTGAATAGTAGTGTACGGAGGTTTTTTTGAAGTTGTCTTGTTCAATTTCTGTATTTAAGTATGTATGTGTGTGGTGTTTTGTTTTCTCCCTTTTTATACACTTGAGTAAATTAGTGAGATATATATATGTGTGTGTGTGTACACATATATATAGTTCATTAAAACTATTAGATCTTATGTTTATATATCATTTTTCTGTCTTTTTTTTTTTTTTTTGAGACAGAGTCTCACTCTGTCACCCAGGCTGGAGTGCAGTGGCACAATCTCAGCTCACTCCAACCTCCACCTCCAGGGCTCAAGTAATTCTCCTGCCTCAGCCTCCCAAGTAGCTGGGATTACAGGTGCATGCCACCACACCAGCTAATTTTTGTGTTTTTAGTAGAGACAGGTTTTCACCATGTTGGCCAGTCTGGTCTCCAATTCCTGACCTCAGGTGATCTGCCTGCCTTCCCTCCCACAGAGCTGGGATTACAGTCATGAGCCACTGTGCCTGACCCTGTCTTCTAAATTATCAATATTGCCTTTACTTTCTTCTTTCTTTGTTTTTGATGTAGGAATCCAAGCTTGCTGGACCATTGGAGAGCTGGAGATGGACTGATGGTTAGGGACATCTGGGCATAGATTACCTTCCTAACTCCCACCCTATAAAAATAGGATCTTGGTGGTGCTAAGTATGATGCAAGAATCAGGAGAGCTTAATGTTTGTAAACAGATCATTGAAGAGAAGCACTTACATTGGTAGCATAAGAATATTGATGTACAGAGCCTGAATACAAAAGAATAAATTTCACAGATTTTTCTTAACACTTTTAGAGTCCTACATGTGTAGACAGTGTTTTCAATAGCCTCATGCCGTGTAGGAAAACCAAGGACAAAGGAAAAAAGAGACCAAGATAAGCTACACCTGTATGTATTCTCCATGACCAGTTTCAGCCTTTTAAGTACGTATCCTTGATTACATATGCCAGCCATTTATTAGAATATATGAAATGTGTATGGTCTCTTAAAATCAACTTGTAATCAAACTGAAATATTTAGTTCTTCTTCCAATGTTTGTAAAGTATTTTTTTAAATCTTTCTTTTCTTCCTAGTTAAAATAATGTGTTTGAAACTTTGAGATGTTTTTCCATGCACACAGATTTAGCTATGGCTCTTGGACTTTAATTGTGAGGTACTTTCATTACTTTTATTTCCAGGTTGTCCTTTTGTTTTAATGGCCAATGAGAATTAGGGTATCAATAGATTATAGATAGATGATAGATAGATAGATAGATAGATAGATAGATAGATCGATAGATAATAGATTGTTCTGGATTTTTAAAGTTATTTTTAATTATTACTTTCTAATTGTATTGCAATGCTAACAGAAAATCATCCAAAACTTTATCTTATCCTTTTCGGGAATAGACTACTCCTCTGACTACAGGCATTTTAGCATAGTTACAGAAGAAAAAGCAGAGGCCAAGTTCACCATTTATGTCTGTTCAAAAACCAGCTAAGTTATGTCCTTCTTCATGATCTCCTAAAACTCCCATCGTGTACTTTCTGGGGAAAGAAAAGCAGGTATAACACCATTCAGTATGTAGTTCTCCAAGTGAAACTCTAAGGGGAAAATATTAAATAGGACTTGGATAGGTGGGAAGGAAGTTAAGTAGCTTATTGGGCAAATGTTAAACAAAAAAAGCTGGAATGGTTATATTAATTTCAGACAAGGCCCAAATCAAGAGAAAAATGGCAAAGCAGATAAAAACGCCATTTAATTATGATTACAAGACCCCATCAATCATATCCTACCAATAGTATAGCATCAATAAAAGCATACATCTTAGGCCACACAAAGAGAAGCATAATATTGTAGACTATTGAAATTTACTCAATTTTTATAGATTTGGTGGATAAAAAATTAAGTAAATACATAGAATATGTATCTGTTAACCCAGTGGCTTGCCATGACATACAAGAGCCTCCTTCTAATGCCTTACACGCCTGCCCATCTCTCCACCTGAAATCATACACATGTCCAATACTTCAAGTTTCTTAAACAATGTGTAATTGCTTCCAATTTGCATTCCCACCATTCTGCCTTGGGGAATGCTTTTTCTTCTCTTTGGAGTGCACTTATCATCTCCTTACTCCACTTAAGCTAATTCCACTGTTAAAATTATGCCAATATATGTAAGGTAGTACCTTGGGATAAGTAGAAGCATGGGTTATGGAGTCAGACCTGGTTAAGATCTCATTTACTGCAAGATATTTGAAATGGCATTTAACCTACAATGTCTCATTGTCCGTGTTTGTAAACTAAGAATAGTAACAACTTAACTCATGGGCCTATGCTGAGAATTAAATGAGAATATTCTATACTGGAAAAACATGCAAACAAGTTATTAAACATATTGGACTATTAAAGTATGTTGTTTTAAGGCAGTATAAAACATATTAGAAATTGTCATTTAATCTGTTAAAATCTCCAGACATGCACATACACATACACACACACACAACCAAAATATTTTAAATTTCACTAATACACTAAATCTGAAATCCTGGCCAATGATCAGACAAGACCAATAACTTATTACATTTAATCTTAAATCATTTCTAGTAGATTGTGCCTACAATGATCAAAAGTATTAGAGTGCCCTGTAGAAGAATAATTTCTTATAAATAAATAATTTTAAATATGTATAAGGTAAACACATTTCCTCTCGTCTTCATATTGAAACCTAAATTAGCACATCAAAGAAGTTAATAAACCTATTATTTTGGGGAATAAACTTACTCTATTTAAACTTGAGACAGATAATACTCTAGATAATGTTCAAGATCTCAAATGAAAGCCAATAAAATAAACTGCATGTCAAGCCTACATTCAAAAATCTTCATTCACATCTCTAAAGGTGGAATTATAATGCTTATATAGTTAATCTTCCTCTGTAACATTAGGAAAAGCAGTCCTTTGAGGCATCCAGGTGATCCTAAGTTTCAACATCTTCAGAAACCCAACTCATACAATGTAGAGTCCAAATTTCCATTCTATCTTTATTTCCAGATGTAACAGGCAAAATCAAGATTTACATATGAATTTATTACATTTAAATAATTTGGGTACAATGATAAATTTCATTGAGTTTAACACTTTCGACGTTTTCTAATTATTCAAAAATATATATGCTTATTTAAGAGACTTTTAGTATGCAGAAATATTTAAGGAAAAATAAATACCGTTTATTCTCCTGGTATTCAGGACAGCTCCTATTAATATTTTGCTACTTTTATTTACTAACTTGCTTACATGTTTTTGTGAGTATTGTGTGTTCGTTGACGGAACGACTGATTGTTTTCAATGTCAAAAGCTATAATCAATTTGCAGCTTTCCATGTAAACTAACAAATTGCCTTCCCGAAGAATTTCTGCAAATTTATAATCTAGCCAGCAGGCTTAAGAGCATTTGTTTCTCCACAACTTTACCAACACTGCATAATATTACAAAATATCATTAGTTTTCTTAACATCTTGGTATGTAATTAAAAGATAAAGTCAATGATGTTAATATTAGCATTCGATTAATTGACTGTGTTTCTTTGGTTATTCTATTTTAAGAATCTTTGCTGTTTTTCTACTGAAAGAAAAACATTTTATTATTAAATTATAACAGTCTATATATATATTATACTTTGTGTTCTGGTATACATGTGCAGAAAGTGCAGATTTGTTACTTAGGTATACACATGCCATGATGGTTTGCTCTACCCCTTGACCCATCTTCTACATTAGGTATTTTTCCTCATGCTATCCCTCCCCTAGCCCCCAATCCCATGACAGGCCCTGGTGTGTGATGTTCCCCTCCCTGTGTCCATGTGCTCTAATTGTTCAAATCCCACTTATGAGTGAGAACATGCGGTGTTTGGTTTTCTGTTCCTGTGTTAGTTTGCTGAGAATGATGGTTTCCAGCTTTATCCACGTGCCTGCAAAGGACATGAACTCATCTTTTTATGGCTGCATAGTATTCCATGGTGTATATGTGTTACATTTCCTTTATCCAGTGTATTACTGATGGGCATTTGTGTTGGTTCCAAGTCTTTGCTATTGTGAATAGTGCTGCAATGAACATACGTGCGCATGTGTCCTCATAGGAGAATGATTTATAATCTTTTGGGTATATACCAAGTAATAGGATTGCTGGGTCAGTTGGTATTTCTGGTTCTAGATCCTTGAGGAATCGTCACATTGTCTTCCACAGTGGTTGAACTAATTTACACTCCCACCAACAGTGTAAAAGCGTTCCTATTTCTTCACATCCTCTCCAGCATCTGTTGGTTCCTGACTTTTTAATGATCTTCATTCTAACTGGAGTGAGATGGTATCTCATTGTGGTTTGGGTTTTAATTTCTCTAATGACCAGTGATTATGAGCTTTTTTTCATAGGTTTATTGGCTGCATAAATCTCTTCTTTTGAGAAGTGTCTGTTCATACCCTTTGCCCGCTTTTTGATTTTTTTCTCGTAAATTTGTTTAAGTTCCTTGTAGATTTTGGACATTAGCTCTTTGTCAGTTGGATAGATTGCAAAAATTTTCTCCCATTCTCTAGGTTGCTTGTTCACTACGATGATAGTTTCTTTTGCTGTGTGGAAGCTTTTAGTTTAATTAGATCCCATTTGTCAATTTTGGCTTTTGTTGCCATTGCTTTTGGTGTTTTAGTCATGAAGCCTTTGCCCATCCCTATGTCCTGAATGGTATTGCCTATGTTTTCTTTGAGGGGTTTTATGGTTTTAGGTCTTACATTTAAGTCTTTAATCCATATTGAGTTAATTTTTGTATAATGTATAAGGAAGGGGTCCAGTATCAGTTTTCTGCATATGGCAGGCCAGTTTTCCCAACACCATTTATTAAATAGGGAATCCTTTCCTCATTGCTTGCTTTTGTCAGGTTGGTCAAAGATCAGATGGTTGTAGATGGGTGGTATTATTTCTGAGGTCTTTGTTCTGTTACATTGGTCTATATATCTGTATTGGTACCAGTAACATGCTGTTTTGGTTACTGTAGCCTTGTAGTATAGTTTGAAGTCAGGTAGCATAAAACCTCCGGCTTTCTTCTTTGTGCTTAGGATTGTATTGGCTACATGGGCTCTTTTTTGCCTCCATAAGAAATTTAAGGTAGTTTTTTCTAATTCTGTGAAGAAAGTCAGTGGTAGCTTGATAAGGATAGCAATGAATCTATAAATTACTTTTGGCAGTATTGCCATTTTCATGATATTGATTCTTCTTACACATGAGCATGGAATGTTTTTCCATTTGTTTGTGTCCTCTCTTATTTCCTTGAGCAGTTCCCCTTGAAGAGGTCCTTCACATCCCTTGTAAGTTGTATTTCTAAGTATTTCATTATCTTTGTAACAATTATGAATGGGAGTTCACATATAATTTGGTTCTCTGTTTGTCTATTATGGTGTATAGGAATGCTTGTGATTTTTACACATTGATTTTGTATTCTGAGACTTTGCTGAAGTTGCTTATCAGCCTAAGGAGATTTGGGGCTGAGACGATGGGGTTTTATAAATATACAATCATGTCATCTGCAAACAGAGATAATTTGACTTCCTCTCTTCCTATTTGAATACTCTTTATTTCTTTCTCTTGCCTGATTGCCGTGGCCAGAACTTCCAATTCTATGTTGAATAGGAGTGGTGAGAGAGGACATCTTTGTCTTGTGCCAGTTTTCAAAGGAAATGCTTCCAGCTTTTGCCCATTCAGTATGATATTGACTGTGGGTTTGTCATAAATAGTTCTTATTATTGAGATACGTTGCATCAATACCTAATTTATTGAGAGATTTTAGCATGAAGGGGTGTTGAATTTTATTGAAGGCTTTTTCTGCATCTATTGAGATAATCATGTGGTTTTTGTCATTGGTTCTGTTTATGTGATGGATTATTTTTATTGATTTGCATATTTTGAGCCAGCCTTGCATCCCAGGGATGAAGCTGACTTGACCATGGTGAATAAGCTTTTTGATGTGCTGCTAGATTTGGTTTGCCAGTATTTTATTGAGGAATTTCACATTGATGTTAATCAGGGATATTGGCCTGAAATTTTCTTTTTTTGTTGTGTTTCTGCCAGGATTTGGTATTAGGATGATGCTAGTCTCATAACATGAGTTAGGGAGGAGTCCCTCTTTTTCTATTGTTTAGAACAGTTGTAGAAGGAATGGTACCAGCTCCTCCTTGTATCTCTGATAGAATTCGGCTGTGAATTCTACCAACTGTCTGGTCCTGGGCTTTTTTTCGTTGGTAGGCTATTAATTATTGCCTCAATTTCAGAACTTGTTATTGGTCTATTTAAGGATTCGACTTCTTCCTGGTTTAGTCTTGGGAAGGTGTATGTGTCCAGGAATTTATCCATTTCTTCTAGATTTTCTAGTTTATTTGCATAGAGCTGTTTATAGTATTCTCAATGGTAGTTTGTATTTCTGTGGGATCAATGGTGATATCTCCTTTATCATTTTTTATTGTGTCTATTTGATTCTTCTATCTTTTTTTCATTAGTCTGGCTAGTGGTCTATCTATTTTGTTTATCTTAAAAAAAAAAACAGCTCCTGGATTCATTGATTTTTTAAGGGGTTTTTGTGTCTCTATCTCCCGCAGTTCTGCTCTGATTTTAGTTATTTCTTGTCGTCTGCTAGCTTTTGAATTTGTTTGTTCCAGCTTCTCTAGTTCTTTTAATTGTGATACTAGGGTGTCAATTTTAGATCTTTCCCACTTTCTCCTGTGGGCATTTAGTGCTATAAATTTCCCTCTAAATGCTGCTTTAAGTGTGTCCCAGAGATTCTGGTACATTGTGTCTTTGTTCTTATTGGTTTCAAAGAACATCTTTATTTCTGCCTTAATTTCGTTATTTACCCAGTAGTCATTCAGAAGCAGGTTGTACAGTTTCCATGTAATTGTACAGTTTTGAGTGAGTTCTTAATCCTGAGTTCTAATTTGATTGCACTGTGGTCTGAGAAACTGTTTGTTATGATTTCCATTATTTTGCATTTGCTGAGGAGTGTTTTACTTCCACTTATGTGGTTAATTTTAGAATAAGTGCGATGTGGTGCTGAGAAGAATGTATATTCTGTTGAATTGGGGTGGAGAGTTCTGCAGATGTCTATTAGGTCCACTTGGTCCAGAGCTGAGCTCAGGTCCTGAATATATGTTTTAATTTTCTGTCTCATTGATCTGTCTAATATTGACAGTGGGGTGTTAAAATCTCCCACTATTATTGTTTGGGGGGTCTAAGTCTCTTTGTAGGTCTGCAAGAACTTGCTTTATGAATCTGGTTGCTCCTGTATTGGGTGCGTATATATTTAGGATAGTTAACTCTTCTTGTTGCATTGATCCCTTTACCTTTATGTATTAGCCTTCTTTGTCTTTTTTGATCTTTGTTGGTTTAAAGTCTATTTCATCAGAGACTAGGATTGCAACCCCTGCTTTTTTTTTTTTTTTTTGCTTTCCATTTGCTTGGTCCTCCATCCCTTTATTTTAAGCCTATGTGTGTCTTTGCATATAAGATGGGTCTCCTGAATACAGCACACCTATGTGTCTTGACTGTTTATCCAGTTTGCCAGTCCGTCTTTTATTGGGGCATTTAGCCCATTTACATTTAAGGTTGATATTGTTATGTGTAAATTTGATCCTGTCATTATGATGCTAGCTGGTTATTTTGCCCGTTAGTTGATGTGGTTTCTTTATAGTGTTGATGGTCTTTACAAGAAAATTTGGGTTACCCACAAAGGGAAGACTATCAGACTAACAGCAGATCTCTCTGCAAAATCCCTATAAGCCAGAAGAGAGTGGGGGCTAATGTTCAACATTCTTAAAGAAAAGAATTTTCAATCCAGAATTTCATATCCAGTCAAACTAAGCTTCATAAGTGAAGGAGAAATAAAATCCTTTACAAACAAGCAAATCCTGAGAGATTTTGTAACCACAAGACCTGCTTTACAAGAGTTACTGAAGAAAGCACTAAATATGGAAAGGAAAAACCAGTTCCAGCCACTGTATTTTGAATAATAATCATTGCCCACTTTTGAAAATGTTTATTTCTATTTTGGTGTTTTTAATGTATAGATTAAATTTTTTTAGGTAGAAATATATGTGTATGTGTACATGAATAACTTCTATTGCTTTTACTCCTAGAATCTCCTTCTCCCAGAGATAGAAGACTACTCACATATATTTTTCCAGACCGTATCTGCTCATTTGTATTTTCGCCCTAAATTTAAAATAAATTCCTGATGTATTAAAGAGTTGAAACTGGGAGAAGGTTTCCACTTCCCTTTAAACTGTTTAATACATCAGAAATTTATTTTAATGTTTATTATTGACCCAGTACTATTTATTGAAAACAAAATTTCTTTCTGTACTGATTGGAGTACATCCATAAAATAATTGCTAATAACACTATCTGAAATAAGTCCCTGCAACTTAGTGTTGTTCTCTGTCAGATAGTCTGTCTTCAATGCTGTAATAAATCCTCTGAGTCACTATCACAGATGTGAATTATTTTATTAGTCTGTCTCTTAATTTGTTTTTTGTTGTCTTGCTCTTATAGAATGTGTGCTCCATTAGGGAAGGACAATAATACAGTCTTATGCAAAAATCTATATCAACCATTTAGCAGAGTGCCTGAAAGATAAAAAGGACTTCTTATGTATTTATTGTCATAATGCATTAGTAGGAAATTATTAAAATGTATAATAAATTATAATCAACTATGTTCAAAAAATGAAAAGTAATTTCAATAAATTTTTGGTAAATCCAGCCTGTCTAGGTAATAAAAATGTAATACTTGAAAGATATGCAATGATATGAAAAAATCTATAATTTAGTGAATGAAAAAGTTATAAAACTACATGTATAAAAATACAATAAGCTCTCATTTTTATTAAAGAACAATATAACCCAGAGAGCTATGTATTGAAATAATGTTGTGTCTAGAAGTTAGAATAATAAATTATTCTATTTAAGTTTTCTTGATGCTCTCCAATTCTGACTGCTCAAAAGAAATACATATCACTATTAAATTTATATTTTTAATAAAAATGGAAGTTAAATTTTGATCTGGCAGAAATATCTCTGCCAAATTGAAAAAATATATATTTTTAGCCAAAGATACTTACCTGAAAAGGAGTTTTCAAGTTTTGTTGTTTTTGTTTCTTTGTTTACTTTTTAAAGCAACCTAACAGTCTTCTAGACAAAAAGTAATCATCTGGGAAGGGAATTATTTAGTCACTATCATAGTCTCTACCTCTGGACACATACGTGTTTTTATTTTCACTCATTCATTTTATCCAATGACAGTTTTTTTGTGTGATAAAACAACTTCAACATGCAATAAAGAAGATAATCTCTTCTTTCTCATATATTGTATCTACCCACTTTTGTTTCTTCTTATACTTCATGAGGCTGAATGCTCTTAACTTATATAGTTCAGTTTTTTCAATCTCTGCTTGTCTAATCCTTTGCAATGTGTTGAAATATATCAGAAATATAACAGAATTTATCAAATTTCAATAATAGAATCATAGAATATTATAGCCAGAAGGAATCTTAGGAATCCTGTTAGCCACTACCTCATTTTGTATGTGAGAACACTGAGGACCAATGAACAGAATGCTGGTCAAAATCTACCACCCAGTTAATGTTTTACTCACAAACACTAGTATCTACTACAGAAAAAAAATATGAAATCCACACACATTAGAAAAGCTTGTCAAATAGTAAGATTTTTTTAAAGATGATTTTGGCAATGTCACCTTTATATGGTGTCCTTGCAATACAGGAAAAGATGCTACCACCATTCAGCAACTGGAGGATAAAGGACCTCTCTAGGGATGCAGTGGACACTGTGTCATTCAGCAGTTGATCTAAGCAGTTGATCACAGCACCCCAGGCAGCTAGGTAGCACTTTGGAGTTAATGTGATGCTTTCCAAGCCCCTAACTCATTAACTCATGTTCATTGAGCATCTTTCCAGGGTGAAGTTCCATGAGAACCTAAGGCAATGCCAGAAGGTGAATCAGACAGACAGGCTTCTACTGGCCTGGAGTTTACTCTCTGATTTTGGGGATACGGCAGCCACATACAAGGAAACAAATTTATAAGTAATTAGAAAGAGTGAATTTATTTTCCCATCGTGGTTTAAGAAATGACATCTGTTAATACATTTCAAACACAAAGCTCAGAAAATCAACTTTATTGGCTAGGCGCAGTGGCTCAAGCCTGTAATCCCAGCACTTTGGGAGGCCCACGCAGGCGGATCACTAGGTCAGGAGATGGAGAACATCCTGGCTAACACAGTGAAAACCCGTCTCTACTAAAAATACAAAAAAATTAGCCGAGTATGGTGGCAGGCGCCTGTTGTCCCAGCTACTCGGAAGGCTGAGGAGAGAGAATCGCCTGAAACCGGGAGGCAGAGCTGGCAGTGAGCCGAGATCGTGCCACTGCACTCCAGCCTGGACGACAGAGTCAGACTCCGTCTCAAAAAAAAAAACAAAAAACAAGTTTATTGTCATGATCATTCTGCTTCCCACCAAAACAATATTTGTTAAAACTTATTAATTAATTTTCAATATCCTCTATCATTCAAGACACTTTTCCATCTCCAGCTGATGCATAGGGCCAGGGAATGATCAGAGAAGTGAAATTGGTGAAGACTAAGCAAATTTTCTCTTTCAAAGCTTTTTCCAAGGAGTTTCACCAGAACCATTATTTTATGAGTTAATGTGAATATTAATAATTAGACTATGAATAGTTCTCTTTGTTACCTGGATTGTCCAAGGCTGACCCCTTCACCTACCAAATAAAAAGAGGTGGAAGAGAAGGAAGGAGGAGGAGGAAGAGGAGGGGGAGGAGGAGGAAGAGGAGGGGGAGGAGGAGGAAGAGGAGGGGGAGGAGGAGGAAGAGGAGGGGGAGGAGGAGGAGGAGGAAGGGGAGGAGGAGGAAGGAAGAGAAGCATCTTTATTTGGAATCTCAAGAAAGTGACTTTAGGTGCCTCAAGGCTACTACTGATTATGTTCTGGAAAATGGAATAAATGAAAATTTCCAAGAAGATACTTACAAACTCATCAATAATTCAGAGTGTCGTGTCCATTTTTTTGACAAGATTAAAAAGCCTTGTGTTCATTCATAAGGTAAATCTTATATAGCATGGATAAAGTAATTTACAATAAGGATGTGTAACTGCATTAAATCCTTTTTCAAATAAACTGACAGAAGATCAGCCAAGAGCAGAATACTATGTGCAACTGATCTTTTGTATTTAACAGCTAATAAGACAGCATCTTACAGCAAATGAAATTTCTGGTTTTGTCCTGAGGCTCATATAATAATACAGTTGTTTATACCGATTAGTACACTAATGAATGACATCTCTATTTCTAACCATCCGCTTGATACCTGAAATCTTTGCCTTACCTCATAAACTCTTTACTGTATCAATAGGCATAACCTCATTCAGCTATGCTTCTTGCTATTATTATTATTATTATTATTATTATTATTATTAATTTGAGACAGAGTCTCGCTCTGTCGCCCAGGCTGGAGTGCAGTGGCGCGATCTCGGCTCACTGCAAACTCCGCCTCCCAGGTCCACGCTATTCTCCTGCCTCAGCCTCCTGAGCAGCTGGGACTACAGGCACCCGCCACCGCACCCGGCTAATTTTTTTTGTATTTTTAGTAGAGACGGGGTTTCACTGTGTTAGCCAAGATGGTCTGGATCTCCTGACCTCGTGATCCGCCCACCTCGGCCTCCCAAAGTGCTGGGATTACAGACGTGAGCCACCGCGCCTGGCCTCTTGCTAGTATTATTAATTAGAGAAGCTACCACCAATATTGGGGGTAATAACTAGCAAGTAGTAGACATTCATCACTCAAAACATACTGTGACAATAAAGCCCTTAGGAAGAATGAAATTATGAAAAGTATAACTTGCCTGTAAAATAATAAGCAATTAAATTTCACTTAAAAGGGTAGAGCATGCATCTCTGATTCCACGGCAAGATACTGGGACAATATGGGATACATAGCCTATGTTAAAACAAACCACGACCAACAACAAACCTAAGCATAAATCCAGGAAAGCAAAGAGGTAGAATAGCAGATGTTCTGAATGCTAAGTGAAAAACTCCACTGAAGATTTGGATTATATCTTTGCATCTAGCCTTTGCCAAAAGAGCAGCTCCTTCACTGACGGCAGGCTATTAAATATTCCAATCCATTGTCTCCATTAAAATGTGATTAGTGTCTGTTTGAAAGAAATGTATAAGATTGTGTGACTTGGGAGGAGGGAGAAGAATATAAGTAATCCTATTTTTTATATCAAACCAAATATGAAGACAACAGCAGAAAACCTGTATGGATAAGCAATGAAATTATTTTCACAGTATATGAACATCATCACTTACTGCTAGTCTGTCACAATATTCTTTAAGGAATTTTTGATCTCAGTACTTTAGATTTCAGCCCGTGGATGACAGCCTATAAAACATCAACATGAACTAAACATGGAAGGATCACACAACCCTGAATACTACAAGAGGAAGTTGATCAGGTTTAGCTTTATGTATTTACAGTTAAAATAGAACACATGAGAAAATCTTTTCAGAGACAAAGGAACTAGCTTTATAGAGGCACACACAGAAATATGATAAAATAAATGACTGATTGATGTAAACTTTTGCAATTAATTTTCTGGATTAGTATAAATAACATGAAAAACAGCCCTCCAGCATCTTATAATTTACTCATCAAATATTTGCATGCAATATACTAGGGGCTGGGGCGGGGGTGTAAAAAAATGGACAAAGCAAAAATATTCCCACCTTCATGGAACTTACATTCTAGACCGGGGGTTGGGGAGGAGAGCAGATGATTCATAGTAAATAGTGGCAAATAAAGATGAGGCCCTATCTTCTGGGGCTCACAAGCAAGTTGGGAGAAAATGACATAAAAATAAATAGCCACATCAATATTAGAAGAAGCAAAGAAAGCGCTGTACATAGGGATAGTAAATCTTTAGTTATTACCCTGTCTTCATCTGATGAGCTGTGGTTTCTATAAAGGCCAGTCCAAAGCCAAGAATTACATTGTATTGGTGATGCCATTTATGAATGAGAGCAAGCAGAGAAAATACATGAAAGAGTATGTCAAACCCCTAAGAAGTTAGGGTACTCTAGAAATTTCCCTAGCCATAATTAAGGGTCAAAAATAATCTGAGGAGACATATGTATATGTAGAAAATACAACATAAACAAAAAATCCTACTGTCTGTGCTATAGGAAATGGCTCTAAAAATGTTGCCCTACCATAGCAACCTTATCCCATACCTGATCAGTTGTTGCTCTCTTGTGTTCTTCGTTGGAATTGGTCCAATAGAAAGAAAAGAGGAGCCTGCAACCGGCACTGACTTCCCTATCCCATGCTTTCCCTAATCAGCATGGATTGAGAAAATTTGCCCCACTCCACTTTTTTCCCAATCACATCACTTGGTCAGTAAATATTTCCTTTGAAGCCCAAAAGTCTGAATCAGTGTTTTTCCTCGAGTTTTAGGGTTTGAAAGCCTGGATTCATATTGAAATACGTTATGTGGAATTTATTATCCCTTAAGCCATTAATCACATGATCACCATGCATAGTTTCTGTGATGATGTAACTGACGACAGTGATTCCCTACCATATTATGCAACATCCCAGGGACCCTAAGTACTTGACTCAGAGGTCATGCAGGAAGGCCAGCAGAAAGCAAGAGTATCTCCCACTTTTATGTGATTTATAAGCCTGGCCTGCATGTAAGACTTTTCTGCTTTGAAATAATTTTAAAAGCCACTGATGTAAGCATCATAAAAACATTCATGGAGAAAGCACACAAAACACTGTCAGTAGCATGGCAGACACTTTATGTTAAAAACTTATTATTTTAAAAAGCCATTTCCTGGCACTCTCTCCCAGCTCAAACTGTCTCTAAAGCACCCTTAAACAAAAATATATTTAGAGTTCATTGATTTTTACTAAATATTAAACTTCTTAGACTGGCTTTGTTTCCTATATCTGACATCTGTTAGACTGAATTTCTCTGTTTCGTGGCTTCTTTTTTTTTTACCCCTAGTGGAAGTAATTTTGTTGTGATGGTCATACACCGGACCTCCTTTAGGACAATACCAGGTATCAAAAATCTAAAGGTTTGGAGAGAAAAAAGGAAAGATAGTAATAAGTTATGTCCTACCATTCAAGGGTCCTAATCATCTCACTGGAATTTGAGAAATGATTCAGAATCACTCATCAATAAAGCACTTCCAAGTAAAATGGAAAATTAAGAAAAAATAATTTTGGCCACAAATGAGCATTTTTCTTCCTACCTTCTCCCAACCCCTGACCATTTCTTCTGTGTCAACCTATGATAAATTCCTCTGTTTTCTTGTTTCTCCTTTTTTATACCCTTCCCTTATGTCTTTTGCCTTTCTTCTCCATGCAGCTCTTGGTCTACTTTTCTTCTTAACAATTAATCATATACATGTATAAAAGGCATAGGCATCACAGTCAGCAGAACATGGATTCAAATTGTGCCTCATCATTTCACAGTTGTGTGTTCACGAGGACCTCACTTAACTTCTCTGATACTGTATCTGCCTTTCTAGTAATAAAATAAAGATATTAATCCCTATACTATAGATTGTTGTGGAAATTAAATGGTCATAATACTTTTAACTATCTCACTATTATAATATTTGTGCTATAGTAAGTGTTCAATAAATTTACCATTATTGTTACTTTCATCCCTAAGCGTAACTGCTGTTTTCCAAACATTATCCTTTCTTCTCTTCACTGTGCTCTTTGATACTCCCCTGTTTCTTACAACTTTGTATTCTCCCCAGATATGATGATGATGATAAAGAGAACAAAGGAAAAGAAAAAATAAGATGAGATGAAATTGTAGGAGAAGGAGGAAAAGGAGGAGGAGGAAGAGGACATAAAAAGAATGTAGTGAGTGTGGTAACTATAAAGGAGACGCCTTGCATTCATTTTGTTATCACTATATGTATATTCATTTTCACATTTTATACTCAAAATTTATAGAGGCTGTTTCTATTATTCAACCCCTTTCTGTGTTGATAAATGACAGGTTAACGTGAAGAAGTTTACATAGCTAGTGTGTCAGCTTAAGTTCTTGAATAAGCAGATTCCAAGATGAAATTAGATGTTCAAGAGATTTATTGGCAGGAGATGCCTGTGAAGGATAGAGGAGAAATGAACAGGACTGAGTAGGGAGATTCTTCAAAGCAGTATGTAGGGATGGCAACTGTAAGAGTGAATGAAGATTGAGTTGCAAGAGTCACAAGGTACACGCAGACCTGTGCATTCTGGGAAAAGTTTTATCCAGGTTGATAGGGTGTCCCTGGGCCAAAATTTTCTATAAGACTAGCTCAGTGTCAAGCAGGAATGGGCAGGCACCAATGTCCCAGCCATGCTCAATCATTAACTGGAAGCAGAGTAGGATAAGCATGACATCTGCTAGTTCTCCTGAAGGAAATCCAAGTTGGTGATCTCGTGGACACCACAGCTCATAACTAACAGTGCCAGAATTTGAACCTAGGATGTATGGACTTAACCCTATACTACCTTTCTCTAAAAGACTTAGCTTCATCATGTGGGTGAAAGACATAATCAGTGGCATAATTCACCTCAATTTTAGAGAAAAGAGATTATTTTCTAAAAGATGGAGGTGAAGATGCTCAAAGTTTGAGAAATAAACTATGTTACAACAGTAAGAAAGGTGCATAACTGAGCTCTTGTATGAACCCAGGAAAAGCTCTAGACTTTCAGTGATTTATGGGCTCAATGATTGTATTATCCAGTGGAGGAATTTAGAAAGCATTTGGTTTCTGTCTGTCTCCTTCCCTTACCACCTTCTTTATGGTAAAACTTGAAGAATGTTGCTATAAATTGGTTGGGTTACTGTACAACTGTACAAGGAGGTAGATCTTTAAAAAGTATTAAGTCAAAGAAGAGAGAAGAACATGGTTTGTTTGTTTGTTTGTTTGTTTTTTAAGACAGAGTCTCACTCTGTCACCAGGCTGGACTGCAGTGACGTGATCTCGGCCCACTGCAACCTCTGCCTCCCAGGTTCAAGTGATTCTCTTGCCTCAGCCTCCTGAGTAGCTGGGACTACAGGTCCGCGCCACCACACCCAGCTAATTTTTGTATTTTTAGTAGAGGTGGGGTTTAAGCATGTTGGCCAGGATGGTCTCGATCTCTTGACCTCATGATCTGCCTGCCTTGGCCTCCCAAACTGCTGGGATTATAGGCGTGAGCCACGGCACCTGGGCACATGGTTTCTTTAAATGTACTTTCCTACTGGAAGCTAATTAAATGCAAAAAACTCTGGAATTTTTCTTCCTTCTATAAGAAGTCCTTCTCATTTTTTTAACTCAGAGTATTCAAATATAACCTAATGTACAAGATTATGAAAACTTAGATCTGATGAAGACCAAAAAAGAACTAACCAATGTTCACATTAATTGGAAATGGAAAAATAAATGGCTATTTAGTAGAAAGGAGGTGAGGGGCTCTTCTGCTGGAAAAAAAATAATAGATTTAAGTAATTCCAGAAAATTCAGTATCAAGATAGACTTAAAATCATGGTGGAATGTAAAATGTTAGATATGGCAATAAATTATTTTACGGAACAATTCTAGCTACCATGTAGATCACATGGCTACAGTAAAAAGCTAAAGTGGTGCTATGGTTTAAATGTCTCCCAAGTTTCATGTTTTAGAAACTTAATTTCCAATGTGGCACTATTGAAAGGTGGAGTCTTTAAGAAGTAATTGGACAATGAAGGCTCTGCACTCATGAATGAATTAATCCAAATGTGAACTAATAGATTAATAGGTTAATGGATTAATGGGTTATGGGATTGGAAGTAGTGGCTTTATTAGAAAAAGAAGAGAGACCTGTGAAAGCATGTAAGCACATATAGGTGTTCAGCACCCTTGCTACGTGATGCCCTGTGCTGCTTTAGGACCCTATAGAGCATTCCCACCAGCAAGAAGGCTCTCACCAGATGCAGCTCTTTGACCTTAGACTTATCAGCCTCCATATTGTAAGAAATAAATTTCTCTCCTTTATAAATTACTCAGTTTCAGATATTCTGTTATAAACAACATAAAATGAACTAATACCAGTGGTATTCCTAAAATGGGTCACCATCTAATTCAACAGTGAAGTGTCAGGAATGTAGAGGGGCGAAAAAGAGAAATCGAGAATTAAGGTTTTACATGTACATGAAGAAGAGTAAAGGGAAGACAGAGCCCTCAGGAAAATGTAACAGTTAGTGGGGTCACTATAGCTGACTTTACAATTTATCAAAAATACAGTGTGTTTTATTTGTCCCTTACAGAAAGGACACCAATTGTATTAGACATAGATTCTCTCCTTCTAGGATATGAGAGTAATTTTGTTGCAATAAAACTCATCATGAGAGATTAATCCTAGATAACTTTAAGGTCACAGGTCCCACACTTTGGAAAGCTGGCATAGATTGATCCAAACCTTGAAAAGGCTGATTTGTTTTTTTCTTTTGTTCTACCTTATTTCCTTTATATTTAATTTTCTCTCAGATGATTCTCTATTATGCTTCATGGTTCATAGCAACATTACTGTTCAGGATGAAAATGTTTGTCATATTATGAGACTAACGTCTTTTATAGGAGAAACACTACTCCACTCAGAAATTGGTATGGAGATTGGTGATTGCCATAGTAGAAGTAGTAGGTGCTGCAAGTCTTATGCATCCTGCTTAACTCCTCTGATAAAATACAATACATGAGAGAGTTAGAGTTGAATGAATCCAATTTCAGAGGTGTTTAATGTTGCTAAAGAAAAAATTTTAACTCTATGGGAATGCAGCTCAAGCTACAGTTACCAAAGAGAATAAAATATCCAACTACAACTGCTGCCTGGGACTTTGTAAACTACAACAAAAAAAAAAAAAAAAAAAGAAAAAGAGAGGAGGTTTTGTTCTTACTTTGAGATTTTTATTTATTTGTGCTAACAAAGGGATAGGATATTCTTTACATTATGGATTTAATTTCTGTGAGGAAATAGGTATTATCTTACTAAAGTTCCAAAAAGCTGGACATAGGTTGAAATCATATATTCAATATCATTCTATGAGCCTTCTGAACTGGCAACTTAAAGCTTCCAAGTCTGAATTTCTCCAGCTTTAATATTAGAATAATGAAACATAGAATTGGTCTTTTGAAAAGGTAAATAAAATCAACACACCTTTAGCTAGAGTAACTGAGGAAAAAAGAGAATAAATAAATAAAATCAGAGATGAAAATGAAGACATTACAACTGATACCACAGGAATACAAAGGATTATAGGAAATTGTTATGAACAAGTATACAACAACAAATTTGATGAGGTAGAAGAAATGAATACATTTCTGTATATATACAACCTACCAAGATTAAATTATGAAGGAATAGAAAATCTGAACAGGCCAATAATGAGTGAAGAAATCAAATCAGTAATAAAAAGTCTTCCATGAAATAAAAGCCCAGGACCTGATGTCTTCGCTACTGAATTCTACCAAACACTTAAAAAAGAACTAATTCCAATTCTTCTCAAACTAGTCCAGATAAGTGAAGAGGAAAAAATACTTCCAAACATATTATATGAGGACAGCATTACTCTGACTCCAAAACTTGTCTGAAACTAAACAAGGATATAACAACAACAAAAAGAAAACTACAGACGAATATAACTGATGAAAATAGATGCAAAAATTCTCAACAAGAAACTAGCAAATTGAATTCAACAGCATATTAAAAAGATCATTCCATACAATCAAGTGGAATTTATCCCAAAGATGCAAGGATGTTTTTGCATATGTAAATCAGTAAACATGATTCACCACATTAACAGAAGGACAAAACCCATATGATCGTTTCAATAGATGTAGAAGTAGCATTTGACAAAAGTTAACATTCCTTCATGATGAACACTTTCAACTAATTAGATATATAAGGCATGTACCTCAACACAAATAAGTCCAAATATGACAAACCCACAGTTAACACCATTCTGAATGGCGAAAAGCTGAAGTTTTTTTCTCTAAGATCAGGAACCAGACAAAGACGCCCAGTTTCACTTCTTCTATTTAATATAGTACTGGAAGTCCTAGCCACATCAACTAATCAAAAGAAATAAATAAAAAGCATCCAAACTGGATAGGAGGAAGTCAAATTGCTCCTGTTTGCAGATGGCATTATCTTATATAAAGAAAACTCTAAGGACACTACCCAAAAGTTGTTAGGACTAACAAATAAATTTAGTAAAATAGTAGGATAAAAATAAACATTCAAAAATCAGTAAAATGTATATATGCTAATAGTAAGCTATCTAAAATGAATAAAGAATACAATTCTATTTACAATAGCTATAAAAAGACACCCAGAAATAACCTAACCAAAGAGATAAAAGATTTCTACACTGAAAACTATAAAACATTAATAAAAGAAATTGAAGAGGACACAAATAAATTGAAAACTATCCTGTGTTTATGGATTAGAAAACTCAATATTGTAAACATAGCCATACTACCCAAAGCAACCCACAGATTTAATGCAATCACTGTCAATATACCAATGACATTCTTCACAGAAATAGAAAAGAAGAATGCTGAACTGTGTATAAAACTTCAAAATACCCTAAATGGCCAAAGCAATCCTAAACAAACAAACAAAAAAAGCTGAAAGCATCACACTCTCTGACTTCAAAATATACTATAAAACTATGGTAATCAAAACAGCCCGATACTGGAATAAAATACACATAGACCAAGGAAATAGAATAGACAGCCCCAGAAATAAATGAACACACTTACAGTCAATTGATTTTCAACAAAGGTGCCAAGAACACACATTGAGGAAAAGATAATCTCTTCAATAAGTGGTTCTGGGAAAATTAGATATCCACATACAGAAGAATAAGACTGGACTTTTATCTCTCACTACATACAAAAATCAACTTAAAATGGATCCAAAATTTAAATGTAACATCCAAAAAAATAAAACTACTAAAAGAAAACATGAGAGAAATGCTTGAAGTCATTGGACTGGGCAAGGATTTTAAAAATAAGATCTCAAAAGCACAGGAAATAAAAGCAAAAGAAGACAAATGGGATTACATCAAACTAAAAAGCTTTTGTACAGCTGAAGAAATGACAGAGTGAAGAGACAACCTACAGAATGGGAGAAACTATTTTCAAACTATTTATTTTGACAAAGGGTTAACATACAGAATACATAAGGAACTTAACAGCAAAAAGCTAATAGCGTTATTTAAAAATGGGTAAAGGATCTTAATAGACGTTTCACAAAAGAAGGCATACAAATGGCCAACAAGTATGTGAAAAAATGCTCATCGTCAGTGAAATGCAAACCACAATGAGATATCACCTCACTCTAGTTAGAATGACTATTATAAAAATACAAGGATACAAGTGTTGGAAAAGATGTAAACAATCCCACTAAACCTTTGGTGAAATTGTAAATTACTACAGCCATTATAAAAAACAGTATGAAGGTTCCTCAAAGAAATTAAAAATGGAATCATCATATGATCTAGCAGTCTCACTACTGGGTATGTATCCAAAGGAAATGGACATTATCAAGGCATATAGCCATCAGAATATCTAAAGCCAATGTGAAGAAAATAATTCTAAGGGCAATGAGACAAAATCATCAGGTAACCTATGAAGGAAAACTTATCAGACTGACAGCAGACTTTTCCACAGAAGCCTTACAAGAGAGAAAGAATTGGAGTCTCATCTTTAGTCTTTTTAAACAGAATAACTGTTATCCAAGAATTTCGTATGCAGCAAAACTAAGTTTTATAAATGAAGGAGAAATAATCTTACTCAGAAAGCAAATTCTGAGGAAATTTGTCAATACTAAACCAGCCCTACAAGAAATGCAAAAAGGAGTTCTAAATCTTGAAACAAAAGATTGACACCCACCGGAATTTAAACTCCCAGAAGCATAAAATTTCCAGGGCTTATAAAATAATAACAGAATGAAGAAAACAAAGTCGCTAGGTAACAATCAACACGATGACTAGAACAATACCTCACATCTCAATATTAACATTGAATGTAAATAGCCTAAATTCTCCACTTGAAAGATACAGATTGGCAGATTAAATTAATAATACACAAACCAAATATCAGCAGTCTTCAAGAGACGCACCTAAAACATAAGAATTCTTATAGACTCAAGGTAAAGGGTTAGAAAAAATATATCATGCCAATGAAAACCAAAAGTGAGCATGAGTAACTATTCTTATATCAGAAATTAGTATTTTGAAGCGATATCTGCACTCCCATGTTTATTGCAGCACTATTTACAATAGCCAAGCTATGGAATCCACCTGAATGTTCAACAATGGATAAATAAAGGAAATATGACTTATACACAATGGTATAGCCATAAAAAAGAATGAAATCTTATCATTGTGAAAACATGGATGAGCTAGAGGACATAATGTTAAGTGAAATAAGCCAAACAGAAATGACAAATACTGCATGATCTTATTCATAGGTTAAACCTTAAAAAAAAATGTCATAAGAGCAGAGAGTGGAAAAGTGGTTATCAGAGACTGGGGAGGGAAGGAAGAAGAGGAGTAAAAAAAGTGGTTGGTCAATGGGTACGAAGTTACAATTAGATAGAAAGAACAAGTTTGGGTGTTCTATTGAAAAGTAGAGTGATTATTGTTAACGGTAAAGTACATACGTTATAAAATAGCTAGAAGAGAGGCTTTTGATATTTTTACAACAAAGAAAAGAGGCATGCATGAAGTGATAGATATGTTAACCACCCTGATTTGATGATTATATACTATATAATGATGTACTGAAACATCAATTTGTACCTTACAAACATGCAAAATTACAATGTGTCCATTTTAAAATAAAATTACATTTTAAAAAAATTGAAGTAATAAAATCATATACCTCATAGTGTGTTATGGGTCAATACGATGTGTCAAATTGGCTAGGCCATAGTACCCAGGAAATTGGTCAAAAATTGTTTTAGATATTTTTGTGAAGGCATTTTTTAGATGTGATTAAAATTTAAATAGCAAATTTTGAGTAAAGCCGACTTACCTGGAAGAAGAACTAATTCTGTCAGCAGATCACCTTTGTACCAAGATTATGACTCTTTCCTGAGTGCCCAACCTGCTGACCATCCTGAAGACCTTGGACTTGCCAAACCTCAGGATTTATAAAATTAAGCACAAAAAGTAGCTAATACATAGTAACTGATCAATCAATGCTGCCTACCACTTAGTTGTACTTAATATTTAGACTTAAATATTTTCTACTGCAAATAGTACAGTGTTGTCTGGCAAGTGGTTCTGGAGATAGAGCTGGGGAGCTAAAGTACCTCTAAGATTGACTGAGCTCTTACTATGTGCTCTGTACTGAGCACTATCATGCAGATTATGAATTTTATTCCTGTCTTTAGCTCTATTGCAGACACAATTATTTAAGAAAGGAGGAAACTAAGGTCTAGAAGAGAGGGGGTTGGAATCAGGACAAATAGCTAATGCATATGGGGTTTAATACCTAGATGACGGGTTGATAGGTGCAGCAAACCACCATGGCACACGTTTACCTATGTAACAAACCTGCATGTTCTGCACATGTATCCTGAAACTTAAAGTAAAATAAATTTTAAAAAAAAGATTAAGCACCATACTGAGGGTCAACAGAGGTACCTATTAATGAATCTAAGCTGTTAAATCCAATAAATCTGATCCGAGTCTACACTCTTAATTGGTACAGTACATTTCTTCAAAATAAGGCACAATAGAACAAAATTCAACTCAAAAATAGAAATATATTAGCTTCTCCTTTACTATGTCATGTGGCCTTGTGGTTAGCCTCAAAAAGACTCTGGGTCGACCTCAGAGGCATTCACAAAAGCCATAAGAAGTTAACGTGAGCACCCTGGTCTCCAGTGCAGAGACAGGGATTAAGCCGGTTGCCCCTTGAAGCTGTGGTCAGGACTTCTCTGATGCCCTCCTGACCTTACTCTCTCACTGCACCCTGAAGGAGTGGAATTGGACTTTTTATTTTGATTTCCCTATGTTCAAAGGAGTTAGAGGTCATATCTACAAATACCTTCTTAGATTAAAAGCACTATAATTTTCATTATTCTTTGGCTGCAGGAAAACAAGTGGAAACAACTATCAATCTCAATTTAGGGAAGAAAAAAGGGAGTGGAAGAAATGATTGCAAAATGGAGGTCTTCTCATTTCTAAATTTGGAGTCTGCTACCCACCTCCAATCAATTGTTTTTATGCAGACAAACAGGGACAATTTCCCAAGTCTTCTTATTTTTCAAGAGAAGCCAGAAATATAAAAGTTTACAAGAACTACCCAAACTTGTAATGTTGAAAATGACTAGTAATTAAAAAGAAAATACTAGCGAGACAGCCAATACAGTTTAACAGGTTATGTATCTGTGGAAGAGTTTTGACACAAGAAACCCCAACTTATAACTGCTAAATACAATTAATAAGGTAATTAAAATGATTTTAAAAACCTTCCTGATTTCACTTCTAAGCCAAATCACAGATTAATTCTCAGAATCTGTGTTATGATTTAATGGAGACTAAAGAGAAAAAGATCTCTTCACTATGTTACCAACCTTGCTAGTTCTCACTCAAATTTAGTGATTTTTTCTTTTCAGAAAATGACTGTTGGCCTGATCACCACAGACAAAAACAAATAACAGGTGTAATTACCTGGATAATTTATAATATGCAGAGCATTCAGGATATTCAATGAAATTTTTATTTCAAATTTGTCAAATTAATGTATTAGTAAAACAGAAAAATACTGTTCACACTTATCAGGCAAAACAATAGAAGCAGTATGCAAATACCTCAACCTTTTTATTGTTTTAAATCAAATGTGGCATTTTAGTTACTTTATCTCTGAAAGCACCTTTCAGTTAGCAGAGGAGTCTGGCTGTGAAGCCTCAAAGCAAAGAAAAATTCTACCCAATCAATTATTGTGTAATCCCCACATTATCTTATTTCTTTATAGCTGAGTAGTCACTGAAAACAGTAAAACAAGAAAGAAATTTGTTCTTTCTTTCTTGAATAATGGTTGGGTTTTAAATTAAAAAGGTATTTTGCATATATATATACACACACACATATATATATACACACACACACACATATATATAAAAATGGTATATCTATACATGACCCCCTCATGCACACTACTTTATTAACCAATGACTAACTGACCCTCTGATGATTTCAAACATTTAGTCATTATGTACCACTAAAAAGCACAGAACTGAGCCTGATAAAATTAAAAGAAGCCAATCTTTCAAATCAGCACATTGTGACTCTTACACCATCCAGTAAACATTTGAGTAATGTTTTCTTTCCAATGAGGATGGCAGAAATCCTGAATCTTGTTTCCTGTTAGTGTAAGAAATAAAAGCATTCAATGTAAAGTGTAAAATAAAAACAAAAGCAAAACTTATTGCCAAAACTCCATCTCTGAGCTAAAGCGCCATGAAAATATTTTTGTCTCAATGGGATATTTATGAAATGTTTCCTTAAGAAATCATTGTGATCTCCATAAACGGCTGTACTAAAAAGTCTAGTTTGAGAAATAGGTTGTGTTTTTAAATTATTTTTTCTGATTTTTATATAACTTTCAAATAATAGAATATCAGCCAATGATAAAAGAACACTTAGATTTTATTTATCCAAACAGATAACCCGCAGAAGTATACCAAGCAAAACTTAAAGATTCTGATTGTCCTAAACACATGTTGATCTACCTTGAATAAAGACCTCATTGTACATTTTGTTATCCTTCCTGTTATGCAGAAATGCAATCATTTATTAAGAACTCAACGAAGAGTATGGTAAACATTGGAAAGTCAAACAAGGCTGTTTTCCAAATATGTTTTTTTTGTTGTTTTTTTAATTGACTAACCAGATGGACAACCAGAGAACACCAAATGTCACTAGCAAGGAAATGATTTTCGGTAGCGCTTTCCTGGGATATAGTAAAGGATGCATTTCTAGAGACTTTTACAAAAAAAGATTATTGTGCTTTTTTTTTTTTTGACACAGAATTTTGCTCTTGTTGCTCAGGCTGGAGTGCAATGGCATGCTCTCAGCTCACCTCAACCTCTGCCTCCCGGGTTCAAGTGATTCTCCTGCCTCAGCCTCCCAATTATCTGGGATTACAGGCGCCCACGACCACACCCGACTAATTTTTGCATTATTAGTAGAGACAGGGTTTCACCATTCTGGCCAGGTTGGTCTCAAACTCCTGACCACAGGTGATCCACCCGCCTCAGCCTCCCAAGTGCTAGATTACAGGTGTGAGCCACCAAGCCTGGCCTATTGTGCAATTTGATTTGAAAAGGAGGGGGTGGAAAACTAATTCAGAGCTGATAGAAAACAGGTTTTCCCAAAAATGGGAAATTTACTTGATATTTTTCAATAGTTGAAACCAGCAAAGTCTGGCTGGCTATGAAATGACAACACATGTATTTAAAGTTACGCTTAATTGGAGGGCTTTTATACTTTCCATCACAGAAGACAAGTTCAATTGATTTTTTCATTGAACTGATGAGTTGTTGCACACAATTGTCTTAAATTGACTGGTAATTCAACCTGTGCCTATGTAACACTAAAATAACAGGTCAACCCAGAGGGAGAAAGAATCGCAATCAAATAGATTTGGTTCACACAAATTTATCTGATTGATAGAATTTTTCACCTTGTAACCCACCATTTCTGTTTCATAGATAAACATCCTCAGCTCAGCAGCAGTTCTGTCAAATCCCAAAATCTCCACACAAAGAGAACATCTGACCCAGTCCTCCATCACTGAATTTCAGCCTCTCAATGTTTGCCTTTGGGAAATTAATACTATTACATATGCATCTGCTTCCTCCATACTAAGCAGTGAGCTTGGCTAGCCCAAGGCAAAATAGTGAAACCAAGTCTGCTTTGGGGTTGCTCCAAATCTCCCAATCAAAGGTTTTCTGTTTCCTGATAAAATTTCTAAAATTATCAGTTTTCCAACTTTATCTAATGTGTGAACTACTGTGCCCCACCAAACTTAGACCTTCCCAAGTTCCCCTCAGAGCTTTACTGGTAGTTTCTGACAATGCAGTAAACTATTTGGAATTATAAAACTAAAAGCTGCTAATAGGTTACAGTCCATGTAACTGTCACATTTTAGCTTAAGAGACTTTGGCACAAAGTTGTTACTACATGTGAGGCTGATCCTGAAGAGTCTACTTACATTATTCTTAAAACATTACAAATGGCACGCCAAGGGTAGAATTCTGGAGATTTTCAAGTTTAAGAGGCTCATGCCTGACCCATTTGCAGGGATTCTGACTCACTACATCTGGGCTAAACCAAGGCACCTTTATTTTTAAAAAGCCACATAGGTAAGTTTGAGGTACAGCCAAAGTTGAGTGCCGTGTGGCTACATTCTGGTCATTAGGTGTGATGAAGTCTTCTTGTGCTTAGATTCTGGGTATTAGATGATTACCCAGAAGTCTTTAATCCATTCTTCTTCTTAACTTAAACGTTAGACTTAAAACCATAAAAACCCTAGAAGAAAACCTAGCCATTACCATTCAGGACATAGGCATGGGCAAGGACTTCATGTCTAAAACACCAAAAGCAATGGCAACAAAAGCCAAAATTGACAAACGGGATCTAATTAAACTAAAGAGCTTCTGCACAGCAAAAGAAACTACCATCAGAGTGAACAGGCAACCTACAAAATGGGAGAACATTTTTGCAACCTACTCATCTGACAAAGGGCTAATATCCAGAATCTACAATGAACTCAAACAAATTTACAAGAAAAAAACAAACAACCCCATCAAAAAGTGGGCAAAGGACATGAACAGACACTTCTCAAAAGAAGACATTTATGCAGCCAAAAAACACATGAAAAAATGCTCACCATCACTGGCCATCAGAGAAATGCAAATCAAAACCACAATGAGATACCATCTCACACCAGTTAGAATGGCAATCATTAAAAAGTCAGGAAACAGCAGGTGCTGGAGAGGATGTGGAGAAATAGGAACACTTTTACACTGTTGGTGGGACTGTAAACTAGTTCAACCATTGTGGAAGTCAGTGTGGCGATTCCTCAGGGATCTAGAACTAGAAATACCATTTGACCCAGCCATCCCATTACTAGGTATATACCCAAAGGACTAGAAATCATGCTGCTATAAAGACACATGCACACGTATGTTTATTGCGGCATTATTCACAATAGCAAAGACTTGGAACCAACCCAAATGTCCAACAATGATAGACTGGATTAAGAAAATGTGGCACATATACACCATGGAATACTATGCAGCCATAAAAAATGATGAGTTCATGTCCTTTGTAGGGACATGGATGAAATTGGAAATCATCATTCTCAGTAAACTATCGCAAGAACAAAAAACCAAACACCACATATTCTCACTCATAGGTGGGAATTGAACAATAAGAACACATGGACACAGGAAGGGGAACGTCACACTCTGGGGACTGTTGTGGGGTGGGGGTAGGGGGGAGGGATAGCTTTAGGAGATATACCTAATGCTAAATGACAAGTTAATGGGTGCAGCACACCAGCATGGCACATGTATACATATGTAACTAACCTGCACATTGTGCACATGTACCCTAAAACTTAAAGTATAATAATAATAAAATAAAATAAAGAAAAAATAAAAAATAAATAAATAAAATAAAAAAAAGATGATTACCCAGAAGCTTGAAAACATCATGCCAAACTAAAAAAGTCAGTTATAAAAGACCATATAATCTATGGCTCCATTATATGAAATGTGCAGAACAGGCAAATCTATAGAGACAGAAAATAAATTAGTGGTGGCTAGCGCTGGGGGAGATATGGAGAATGGGAAATCGGGTGGGGATAGCTAAATGTTATTTAGCTAAAAGGTGTTTTTCTTTTCTTTTTTCATTTTGAGATGACAGATATATCCTAAAATGTGGTGATGGCACATATCTGTGAATAGATTAACAACTATTGACTGGTATATTTTAAATGGGTATGTTGTATGGTATATTAATCATATCTTAATAAGGTTGTTACAGAAAATGTATATGAAATGCAATGAAACGTATATCTTCACAATTGCGACAGAAAAGTTCATCACTCTGTCTCACTTTTTTGGTGTCTGAAGATTTAAAAATGCTGTCATATTTTAAAATCCAGATTTTATATTTTCTTCTAACATTTACCATTGATAAATTAGTGGTTGAAACCCTGTGGACACTCCACTCAATAACTAAAATGAATTGACACTCCTCAACAAAACATCAGGGCCAAGTCATCAATAATGTAAAAGAAAGTTCCCTGCGGTTGGCAGAGTTGATATCTCTATTGATGAAAATATGCTCTCCAGGTTTTACGTGTATAGATGATAATTTAATTAACAGAGTATAATTTCTGTCAGGGCAGAGTTGCTCTCCTGGCCACTCACTAAATCTTAAGAAGAGCACTCTGTCATCCACTGTTCAAAGCCAACACAAAAAAATCTGTCATCCTTGAGAGAAGTAGCTACTTCTAGAAGCTCAGGCAAATTTAAGCTTTACATCCCACAGCCATGGTCAATTCAGCAATGCCTCAGGCAATCAAGGGACCAATGTAAAAAAGCATGTTCTTTTAAACATGTTTTAAAGCATCATTTTAATACATGGTTTTGAATGAATTAATAAATAAGATACATAAAGGGGCATATTAAAACTTTATATTGATTTTGGCAATTATTACTCATTAATATTAAGTGAGATAGTTTTAAGAGCATGATTTGAGATGCTCCTAATGTTTCCTGATTTAAATATTCTGGAAATGAATGGTATAAGGCAATAACTAAATGACAATAAATGAATGACAATTCTTATGTATATTTATTGAGACTTAGGATTGTGTTTATACCCATAAATCTTTAAAGGCTAAATCAGAACATTTTAACTTTTTTTTTTCCAACACTAAGCTTCCCGTTATGAAACTTAGTTTTTAAACGCTTTCTTGGAAGGAAACATTATAAAATCTCTTACTTTCTAGTTAAGAAAATGAAGGTGAAGATATGAATTGACTTGTCCCGTGTCATACAGCCAAGAAGCAGTAATGCTAGGGACAGAACCAGGGCTTTAGGGTGGAAGCCTCACTTCACTTCACACAGGTCTCATGTAGACCCAAGGACCTCATAGTCTGGTCAAGCTTATAAGCACATGAAATTTTAATGTCATGATCCAAGGACACTGGAAAGAGTGGCCCGACTGCCATGTTGTCTCTGACCCTATTGGGCTTACTCAATAAGACAAAAATAGTACTTTGTTTTCCACCTACTTTCATGTCTCAATGGTTCATTCATTCAACAAATATTTAGTAAATAAATATGGATAAAGCACTGTGCCAGGCACTGGAGATACAAAACTAATAAGCTTATTTGTTGTCTTCAGAGTGCTTGTGGCTCAAACTCACTAAAGAACCCAAGAAATGCACCAAAAAATACAATTTCTTGACTATCAAATTAACAAATATTTGTAAAATGAACCACATTCTCAAGACAATGAATTGGGCAGTCTTTATAAACTTCTGGTAATTTATAAATAAACATATTTGTCAACACTTATTTATCAATTACTATGTAAAGATTTAAAATTTTTAATACATATGACTCATTTAATCCTCATTACAATATGAGATAATATCGTATTCCTTACCTGAGAGAAACAAGACAGAGATGAGAAAGGACTGGTTTAAGGCCCCAGAGAGGTCACTGTGTGCCTCTCACAACTTTATCGCCTGCCCTCCTTGTCTGTTTGCTTACTCTCAGCTCAATAGTAATAATAACATCAATAGAAGCCTTAATGTCATAGCATTTAAACACGTAATGAAAATGAAAAACTTCTATTGTGCAATGAGCAGGCTATGGTCCTCCAATTGGCTGGAGGGAGAGGCATCTGCTCTGTAGGTCCAGTTGCTGATCTTAGGATCTACTTGAAGCATCAGGAAGACCATAGTCCAACCTGGCTTCATTTGCAGCAATGTGAAGTCCACATTTAATTTCTACCTGGCTGTTAGGCCTTTGGAGCTAGGTCTCCTAACTCCCATATACTCTGCTTGCTTTCTCTTTCTCCACCCTTTCCATTGCTTCCTATTTTAACCACGCACAAATACACACAAACACACACTCACACACACACACACCATCTTATATTCTAACTTTCAAAAATTGCTTTTCAGCGGGTTTTTACCCTGCAGAAACACATGCTTTAACATGCTCTTTGTCCCAGTGTGCCTTGGTGTGGATTTTGTATGGGATTATTGTAAAAAGAAAAAAAATCAATGGCAGCTTTTCCAAAATGATTGTTA
This sequence comes from Pan troglodytes, assembly GCF_028858775.2. Taxonomy (NCBI): domain Eukaryota; kingdom Metazoa; phylum Chordata; class Mammalia; order Primates; family Hominidae; genus Pan; species Pan troglodytes. The sequence goes on from NC_072406.2 coordinate 69,295,435, forward strand.
AAGAACATTCATACTCCTCTTTCATGTCAGCCCCTTTTATGTAAACTTCATTTACACTGCAGGTAGAAATAGAAAGATAATTTGTTGTCACTTCATAAAACTGCTCAGGTTTTTAAAATAGAATCTCCTTTTATACAACCACATAGAGTAATAATGGACAAGTGTACCTTCTGAACTACTTAGCCTTAGTCTTTTAATAAGTAGCCTTTCCCGATGGAGAATTTCAGAGTACATTCCTCGGGTAGCAAAGAAGAAAAAGAAAGAAGAAAGAATTTCATACAGATAAACAACAATGATGCCAAACCACAGAAATTTCCTGTGTTTTAAAGCAATCATCTTTCAATTGAAAAAAAAGAAATGTGGATTAGGACACCCAATTTAAAAAACAAAAAAGAGAGAATCTATCTTTTACCAGCATTTAGCTTAATAAAATCAAATATGACAAATTTTACTTTGCCAAATTAGATTTGATGATAAATACACATAGTAGTTGGTTTATTTCTTTCTTGGCTATAGTAAACAAAAGTTGACTGAGAAAACTCAAGAACATTGTATGATATTTGTAGGAGCGATTTTCTTAGAAATTTTTTAGAAAGTGTTTAAGCATTTTTTTGAAATTTTTTAATAAAGATAGATCTTCATTTAAGAGGTAAATACCAGTGTCTCATTACATAATCTACTTTTTTCTTTAGTTGAAGAGGACAACAATATAGATACAATATCAAAAGAGTTTTTGCAGCCGTGGTGGATGTGTTCTCTTCTATTCTTATTCTTCTTGATTTTCAGGGCTCAACTGAATAGATATATGACTAACACAGAGTAAAATTAACTGCCCTGCATGAACATAGTCTGGGACTGGTGAACATTAGCAAACAGTCCTACACAATTTTAAAATTTCTCTACTTTAACTTCTTAAAATGTCCATTTACTCACAACGTGACAGTAATATTCTTAGACTTGTGTTTTCATGTATGAGTGACTGACCATCCCATTTAATCTATTCACTTAAAAAAAGACCTACAGGAAATTTTGAATATAAGTAGGTATGTGAAAAAAATTAAGCAATTTTTTCTCAATATTGTCTTAGTCAAAATATTCCTTCTCATTTGCATTAATCTAATTAATCTTAATTAGTGTCATGGAACAATGACTATTAAATTTTGTATGGCATTATCGGCTAAATCTCTATAAAATGCCTTGCAATAATAAGATGTATTATAACTGGGTTCCTCTGTATTTGTTTTGACTAAGAGTGATTATATATTCTTAATACCTAGTTAATATTTCTAAAATAAGTTTTACTCTAAAAGTAATATAGAAAAACACATATTTGTGTATGTATATACATATACATATGTAACTATGAATGACATCTATTTAGAATCACAAAAGACTTTATCTTGACATCTTTCCATATACCTCCCATCATAAATATTGATATTCCTAGCAAGGTGTGTTTCAAGTAAAATATGGCTTAATAAGCATCTGGAAGTATTCATTCTGCATATGGGTGAGGGGAAGAAAACACACTGACTAGAAAAAAAATTCATTGTCCCCCACAAGGATATTGATTTGATCATGTAGATGAGACTTCACTACTGCATTTTACTAGCAGTAATCTCAGATTTGGCCCTTAGGGTCAATTTTCCACTATAATTTTAAACATTTGAAAGTCACAATCTTTCACCAAATTGCAAAATAATTTTTTGCATGAGAAGTTGATTCCTCTGAGTTCTTTCAATTTTAGCACAAATAATTTATTGCTAGATGACTTTATGAGACAGCAGGAAATATGCTTACCTCTTCAATATCCTCTTAACAAAAAATGGACTGGAAATCAACAGGAACATTTAGACACATCAGGAGGGAGGGAAATTTGACTAAGTTGTTATTTCCTTATGAAAGTGTTGCGATGGAGAATTTTCTAAATAAGTTCTGATCTTTGTTAAATCTCTCACCCTAGAGATAATGCCAATATTTGACTGAAGTGACAAGGCAATGTTATTCTCTATTATACTTTTTCTGCATGATCTGGGTAGGAAAGCATACAAAGTAAAGGGGAAAATCTTATTCTGTAAACTTGAGAAACTAGATTGTTACCAATACAGTAGTGTCAGGTGCAGATAGACTGTAGCTTATTAATTATTGAAGAAAATAAAATCAGCCTCAGTATTACTAATGATTTCCCATTCTATGCTTATTATAGAATTTTAAGCAACAATTTAAAAATTAGAAGAACTGACCTACAAGCTTTTTAAAAACTATATTTATTTAAAGTGGACCTTGAAGATCACCATTGTTTCTACTCATCCCATCATTACACAGATAAGGAAACAAGACACAAAGAGGGTATAACAGTCAAGATTCAGCCAGAGAAACAGAACCAGCAGAAGATATGTGTTGAGGGATGTTATGGGTTGAATTGTGTCCTTTTAAAAGATGTTAAAGTCCTACCTCCCAGTAAGTGTGAATGTAACCTTATTTGGAAAAAAAGGTATTTGTGGATGTAATTAAGTTAGGGATCTAGAGTGAGACCATCCTGGATTATCTAGATGCACCCTACATAATGTGCATCCTTATAAGAATTACACAGAAAAAACACTACAGGAAGAAAAGGAAAAGACCATGTGAAGATGAAAGCAGAAATTGGAGTTTTTCAGCACCAAGCCAAGGAATACCTAGAGTTCTTGGAAGCTAGAAAAGGTAAGAAATAGCTCTCCCTGGGGCCTTCAGAGGGAGTATGGCCCTACCAATATCTTGATTTCATATTTCTGGCCTGCAGAATTGTGAGAGTATACATTTCTGTTGTTTCAAGCCAGTGAGTTTGTAGTAATTTGTTACAGCTGCCATATAAAATGAATACAGGATAAGCCATCAGAAACAGCAAACTGGCACTCTTGAGAATGAGCGGAAGTTGCAGCCCACAGGTGGAACTTCCTCATCCAGGAAACCTCAATTCTCTTTTTAAGGCCCTTCAATTAATTCAATTAGGCCAGCCACATTTTCTAAAATAAACTGCTTTACTCAAAGTCAACTGATTATGAACATTAATCACATCTACAAAATACTTTCATAGCAACACTGAAATTGGTATTTGATTGAATAATTAGGGACGATAGCCTAGCTAAGTTGTCATGTAAAAGTGACCATCATAGAAAATAAGAGGCTTGTTCAAAGATACAAATTTAGTAATGGTATTCTGACTTTAAACAAAGCCAAATATTAAAATAGCCCTTAGATCAGCCAGCTAGCATGAGAGAGAATGTGGATACCATCTAATATACATACATTTGTGAAGAAGACAAATAAAATAATAACATATATTATTTTGCCATCAAGTTCTCCTTAGAAAAATGGAAACAATAGAAAACAGAAGAAACCCAGGAATCTCATCTGTATACCAGTAGATAGTGGTTGTCCAGGTAACTCAAGGGTCTCGTTTTATTGAAGGGATTATTCATACAGTGAATTAAAATGAATTGTCTCAGACAACACTGGGGCTTCTGATGGCTTATAAGGGGAAAGGGAAAAAAAACTTTCACACACAAGGAATAAGACAAAGACAGAGATTGAAATGACAACTTTGATTAAATGGTTGTGTTTCCTCCATGTCAATCCTTGTCCATATATCATCAGTAAATTATTTGATTCTCATTAATGTGAGAGAAATTTCAATCCATTTAGGGTATGTGTCAAGCTAAGTCCAACATCAAGATGAGCCCAAGGCAAGAATACAGTCTCCCCATTGGAGCACTACTACAGTGGGTTTTCAGCAAGATGGACCTAACTAGCATTACCCTAATCTTGATTAAACTTTAGACAGGTTTCTTTCTGACTATAGGTTTCTGATATCCTTTTTCTTAGAGCATTTACATTAGAAAACTTGGCATTGTAAGTTTGTTCTCTGCTTCTGGTGTAAATCTTCTCCTAGCCTCTTGCTAGTTTCACAACCCAGGAATGTCTTTCTCAAGACCCTGGAAGCCACTCTTTTGAAAGTTTGGAGGACAGAATTCTAACTTTGATAAGCACCAATTAACAAACGCAGATGGCCTAATGACATTGACAACCTTCCCACTAATGTCCTCCAGTAATCTTCCAGTAGCTCATCCTAGTAATTAAAAATCCTCTCCTTTTTTTTTTTTTCCAGTAGAGTTGAATTCAACTCTCTCCCTTATGGCAGTAGTCTTGAATAAAGTCTTCCTTATCTGTTCAACTCTGTGCAATATTTACTTGACAGTTCGCATAGGTCAGAATTTTCCAATCTGAGATATGAGGTGTACTGCACATGAGTCTAGGATGTACTGAAACATTAGTACCCTCAACACTCAGAGAAGGTAGATGGAGACACACACAGAGCCACAGCTTAATAATCTCTGGGCACAAGGACCCACTTCATTTATTCCATATCCATTTACTTCTATATCATTCTCTATGTGAGTTCTTATGAGAAACAGAAGGAAGATCATGACATGGAAGATATAAAGCACTAAATTTGTTATATAATACATATTTCTAAAACATCTATGCACAAATATTTGCATTCAAATCTAAAGAGGCTGTGAGAGAAGCAAAGGAAAAAGAGGTAAAACTAAAGTACATAAGAAACTTGAAATATAACATCAAGTAATAAAAATGCCAAATGGTACCTTACAAAGAACATAAGAACAAGCTAAACAATGGTGCAAACAAAGATCAAAATGAATTATATAAATTGAATTGATGGAGATAAATAGGATGTCAGACATAGTATAAGTGAATGAGAGCAAGATTTAGTAAAAAAAGGAAGAGATAAGTTATAGGCAGTGTTATACTAAAAAAACTTCACAAAAATATGAGTTCTGTGAATTTTATCCATGTCCTGGGGTTAAAAATAAATCAACAGCCTGTAATCCCAGCACTTTGGGAGGCCGAGGCGGGCGGATCACGAGGTCAGGAGATCGAGACCATCCTGGCTAACACGGTGAAACCCCGTCTCTACTAAAAATACAAAAAATTAGCCGGGTGTGGTAGCGGGTGCCTGTAGTCCCAGCTACTCGGGAGGCTGAGGCAGGAGAATGGCTTGAACCCGGGAGGCGGAGCTTGCAGTGAGCCGAGATCGCGCCACTGCACTCCAGCCTGGGCGACAGAGCGAGACTCCGTCTCAAAAAAAATAAAAAATAAAAAAAAAAATAAATCAACAAACTTATTTGGACCTGAGTGATGTTAACAGAAGACCATGAGATCTGTGGAGAAAAAAAGGAGAAATTTATTATCCATTAAAAAAAATCTGGGTAACAGGTTGAGACCCCGTATTATAAAAAATTAAAAATTAAAAAAAAATAGCCAGGAGTGGTGGCATGCACCTGTAGAGCCAACTACTTGAGAGGCTAAGGCAGGAGGATTGCTTAAGCCCGGAGTTCAAGGCTGTAGTGAGTCATGATTGAGTCACCAAAAAACAATATGCATACTGGGGAGGCATAGCCTCCAGTACAAGTGAAAGTGCTCTTTCCAAAGAAAAAAGAGAATATTAGAGGTTTTATAAAAAGGAGAAATGTTATGTACTGCTCTTTGATAAACTTCATTGGTAATAGTAACGTTTGAGGAGTTGTCAAGCTCTGATTGGTAAGCGATGGTGTGAAACAAAACAAGTTTGAGAGTTGAAGCTGGTCTTTTCAGCAGTCATTCGATAAAGTTGGTTTCAGGTTACTGCAGGAAGCTTCAACTGCCAGGCTTGCAAAAAATTACAGTTTTTGGAGCAATGTTTTATACCTCGTGTGTTTTTTTCCCCCTGGTTTCTCAACTCTGTTTCAGTTGGGTATGGACAAAAATGACCCAATTCGTAAGATCTACTTTCACAAGGGCAAGCAGGGCAGGCTACCAAATGCTTGTCTAATGATCCAGAAGAGGAGCTGTAGAGTCTTTACAAACAGACTTGACCTGCTTCATCACCAGTCATAGGTTGCTCTTATTTGCAGAAGTGTTTGCCTGACACATGATGCTTCTTTGCTTTCCTGGCCCTAAAAGCTTTCACCAAAAATAATTTCTTCCTGCTCTGTTCTGTGATCTGTAGACTTCTAAGTATTTCCTGTGCCTCAGCTTGTGGGAAATTGATGTTAAATTTCATTTCTTAATTTTTGACCATTGTTGTCCATCTTCTGTCTTGAATTTTAAAGACCCTAATGATATTTTCAAGGTGGTAAATTTGCCATTTCTATTCACCTTTGGTTCCCTTGGGGACTGAGTACCTCATTTGACCCCTTTTTACTATAATCAAACTGATGTTTGAATCTGGAGGCCCCTCAAAAGACCACAGAAGCACGAGAGCTGAGAGATGACATGGCACCCTGCCTTTCTGGGAGCCCCGGCCTCCCTGTTTCTCATTCATTCAGCAACCGTGTGCACTGAGCCCTAGCAGTAATACAGGTACAGTGCTCAGCCTAGGGCACAGTCGTGAGGACATCTGCTCTCAGAGTTGACAATCCACTGGGAGACCAACATAAAAATGTAAGTGCTGCAAGGGAAGCAGAGGCTGCTATGAAAGGAGGAAGTGGCCACACCTGGTCTGAAGAATCAGAAAAGGCTTCTCAGAAGCAGTGACATGTTGGAAGCTGAGTCTTGGAGTGTGAGCAGGAATCAGCCAGGTGACTGTCTTGTCACTCTGAGGTGTCCAGTCCCTGCATTTCCTGGGGTCTAGAGTACAATCTGATGTCTCATCCTAACTCTCCTTTCTTGGGAAATACTGTATTTCCCCTAGTCATCCCTCATTTCACCTCCCATCATAAAACATTAAGTCCTTTCTCACATTGTCTTGGTTCCTTTATGAATAGCACCCACAGTCACATCATCTGAGATAAATACTAATTCCACACTCACAAGCTTTGTGAGTAATGGAAGACATATTTCTTCTCTGAGCCCCATATCCCTCACATGTAAATACAATAATACAAACCTGCTTCATTACTTCACAGGGAGAAAAATGAAGAACATAGTGCTGCTACTGTTGTGACAATTTAAAGGAACATTAAAGAAAAAAAAGAATCAACTTCTGTTAGGCGATTTTACTTCAAAATAACCCCTTCCATGCTTGCATTTAAATATAATCATAATCCTCCTCCTCTTTATCATCATCCTCAAAGCTGATATTAGGTGTTTGGTAATGGGTTGAATGTGCATAGAGAAACTCCAGAAATACTTATTCAATTATGTAATTCTCCCCCAAGTTCTATGTTAGTATTATTGTATTCCAAGTTTACCAAGAGCAAAATGAGGCATAAAGAGATTAAATATTTTGCCAAAGGTAAGAGCAGTTGTGTGTGAGCATATAAGGCTTATCTCCCTTTGTTTCCCCATTCTCTGTGTCTAGACCCCTCACCTCATTATGCTCTTGGCATTGTTTTCTGTGATCTCATTAAAAGCCAGAAGCAAGCCTGGTCCATCCTATCTTTTGAAGCACTACAACAGAGCTGACTTTTATCTGCTGTAATCGTAGAAAATTTCAAGTTGCTTCTTGAGCAGGGAGTCACACAGAGTTACAGAATGTGACAGTGCTCCTCTATAGACATTGCTACAAAACTAATTCTATTGAGAGGTAGAGAAGAAGCGGATAAAATGAAAGCCTCCTGCCAAAAGTGTTAGATGTCCTTTTAAACAACATCAACCTCTATTTGCAGACCACAGCATGTGCATCCATCAAGCCTCATGACTCATTGCCTCTACTCCAATATCTGGACTGGTTTCAGAGAAGCAAATGGAGAAAATACAATACCATCAGAGAGCCCTGTGTCTTTCTGTGACCCTGCAATGTTTAGGATACTGATTATCACCACTGATGCACAAGATAACAATGAGCTACTTGCTTCTTTTCTCAGTTAAAACTCATAGGAGACTTTCATTGAAATAGATAGGAAATTGAGAGTCCTAGAGAGTATATGCCCACGGCACTCTCAAGAAGCCCGTTTCAAAAGAAAGCTGAATCGGTTACTGTTTGGGGGCACACCTAAGAATATCCTAGATTTAGTGAGGTAATAACAGAAGAAGCAAGGCTATAAAACAGTGAGCCAAAAACAAAACAAAACCAAAACCATATTCTTTAAAATAAAGTGTTCACCTCAGGTGCTAAATACTTATTAACAAAATATTAAACCATTTTTTGCTGAATAACCCTGGTGCCTCTACTGCAGGATGGAGCTAGATGAGCTGAATGGCTATAAGGTCAGTAGCCCACGCTGATGCTAGTACAGAAATTCCCTAAGTTATTGCCATCTGGGCTTTGAACACTCCGTTGTCCCTATAAAGCCTATTTTTTATAAACAGGAAGCTTCTGTAGCCTAATATTTTCTCTTTCTTGCCATCTCTTAGAAAATATATCAAGTGGCACAGAAGTGAACTATTTCTCTGGGAGAATTTTCTATAGTACATCTAGCTGTGTCCAAGCACCTCTTTCTATTGAGCAGTAAGAGAACTAGGAGCGCTGGATATCTAAAAGTAGAGGTAATATTGACTTTTGTGAAGTAAATGGAGGTGGGTAGAACCATGAATGGGGTGAAGGAACACACTTTGTTGACTTTTTTATGTGATCCTTATTTGTCATGCCTTCTTAATTGGGCAGACTCAGACAATTTATTAATTTCTCAGGTGTAAATGGAATAATAATGTCTTTCAGGTAAGCTTATATAAGGATTAAACAAGAAACATCATGTAAAGCATTTAGCATCGTGGTTGGGCCCAGCATGTACTTAAGTAATATTAGCAGTTATGTATGTGAAATGTTTGGCAAAAGACCTAGCACACTGTAGGTACTTTAAAATATATATATATTTCCCCCTCACTTCCAAAACTATTATTTCATACCTTTAAGTTCTTTCAATCAATTTCCAAATCTGACTCCAACTATATTTTGGCTATTTTCAGAACTCACATTATCTTTCACGGAACAAAATTTATCAGTTATAAATATAAATAGCACTGACTAAAGATAGTTTCAGAACAATAGATCTCCCTTGTCCCAAAGGACAAGGTGTCAATGGAAGCCCCCATATCAATGGAAGCATCATTTATTGGAAGATTTTTGAAGACAATAGGCATTTTGTTGTATAAGTTCTGAATTATTTGAATAAAATTAGTGAAATGTCAGATAACGATCAATCATCCCTGGGTTTTACCACAACAGAATTCCGCAAATGTATGTTAAGCAATTCCTCTCCTCGCAATATGATCGTGGGCTGTGTAGCAAGTCCATAATTTAATAAGGTCAACCCACACATCCCCAAATTCATGGGGTTGTTATAAAAAACTGGGAGAGAGGGGAGTAGCAAGATACATAGTGCTTCAAAAAATTAGTCAAGAAGTATTTAGCTTTGGGCTTGGCTAGATACAGAGGCTTAAGATCCAGAGGCTACAGTCTGTATCTCACTCTGTGCCATCTCTGTTTCAGCTGAGTTTTCTCTTTGATAACATGTTGACTTCTTTCCCTTTGCTGTGCTATTAGCTGTTCGGTAGGTCCAAACATATACTCTCATAGTTTAGCAATTATAAAAGCAAGAGAGCCTTTCTTTTCCAAAAGCTTCAGCAGAAGACCCAAGAATGTGAACCACTATTGTGGTTTAGATTTTAGGAGCATCCACAAACTAATCACTCTGTCTCAGGGGATGGAATGACATTTGACCAGGACAAGGTCAGGTGCTCATCCAAGAACTTAGGAAATAAAGTCAGCCTTATTCAAAACATTTAGATTTAAAAGAGTATAATTAGGGTAGAATTTTATTAAGAATAATAAAAGAATGCTTAGAATTTTAAAATACAATACAGGATGTAAGAGAATTATGTTCGAAAGTGGCAAAAGAATACCTCAAAATAGCAAGCACTTTAAACAACACAAGAGCTTATTTCTCTCTGACCATCAAAACTGAAAGGTAATCAGTCCCCAACCAATACCATAAACAATTTAAGAAATTCAGACTCATATCTTTTATTGGTCTAGTATGGGTTTTATTAACAAGAGTATAATATGGTCCAAGGTAATACCTGGAGTTCCAATCATTACATCACATTGTACCTAATAAGTAGTCAAAACTATGAACTTATAGAAGAAGCTCCTCTCCCTTAAAGATACATCCTGGCAATTGCACGTACAATTTTCAGTTGCATCCCATTGGCCAGAGCTAAGTCACATGGCCACATCTAACTTTAAAAGAGACAGAGATATGTCGTCCTTATTCTGGGCAGCTAAAAATTAGGCGTCATATCATTGTAGAAAAAAGGAAGAATGGGGATTTGATGGCAATTACATATCTTCACCAAGCACATGTAAGCAAATAAATATAATAGACTATAAATGCTGTACAGACACACTAATAAAATAAAAGTTTGTGTTTTATCTTTTCAGAAAGCCATGGAACTCTAAAATTAAACCAGCTTCTTGACAACTCTGCCAAATAAAGAAAATTACAATTGTTCTATACACTATGATAATTCTAAATAATGACAAAATAAAATTCTGGCAGCCAGATGCTTTAGGCACATCACAAACATCTTTGAAGATCCATCAGAAGCAATCCTCTGGGAATACTAATTATATAATTTCTTAGCCTTAGGCTTTAAACATTTTAGATCTTTCAATAATTTCAGAAGTAGAAACAAGAAATTTCTATGACTACTGAAGACTGAAATTAAGGAAATGATGCCCCTATCTTATTATTATGAAATAGAGAAGGCCAATCATGGTGGTTCACACCTGTAACCCCAGCACCTTGGAAGGCTGAGGCAGGAGGATCATTTGTAGGTCAGGAATTCAAGACCAGCCTGAGCAACATAGTGAGACTCCCATCTCTACAAATAAAATAAATAAATAAAAAAAATTAGCAGGGCATGGTGGCACACACCTGTAGTCCCAGTTACCCAGAAAGGTCACATGGGAGAATGCTTGAGCCCAGAAGTTTCAGGCTACAGTGAGTTATGATCACACCACTGCACTCCAGCTTGGGAGAGGAGAAGTCCAAAGAATTTAGTCTGGGCTATAGCCAAAGAAAATCCCCAGAATCAAAACTAAGACAATGATCTTTAATAAGTCCACATAGTCTAGGACAGGGGTCAGAAATTTTTTTTCTTTTTTCTTTCTTTCTTTTTTTTTTTTTTTTTTTGATAAGAGCCAAATAGTAAATACTTTAGCCATAGAGAGGTATACACAGCCTCTATCAAATCTACTCCGTTCTGCTGTTGTGGCTTGTGAGCAGCCAGAGACAATACGCAAATAAATGAATGTGATTGTACTCCAATAAAACTTTATTTACAAACACTAAAATTTTAATTTGATATAAATGTTATGCCTTGAAGTGTTTCTCTTTTTGATATTTTTAAAAACTTGACAAAATTTGGGAATCTATCAGCCTAAGCCACAGAAAGAAAAACAGGTTGTAGGCAGATATGGCTGATTCATGCTACTTCACAATAAAATACATACTCTTGTCTTCAATTTAGCATTCTCAGCATTATAAATGCATTATTGCTGTGGTTTACATGTTTGTGTCCTCTCCAAAATTCATGTTGAAACTTTATCCCTAATGAACAGTATTAAGAGGTAGGGCCTTTAAGAGGTGATTAGGTCATAGGGCTCCACTCTCATGGTTGGGATTAGTGCTATAAATGGATACAGGGAACTAGCCAGGCCCATTTGCTCTTCTGTGCCTTCCACCAAGTCAGGTCACAGTGTTTGTCCCATCCTCAGGATGCAACAAGGCACCATCTTGGAAGCAGAGACTGGGTCCTCACTGGACACTAACTTGCAGGGATCTTGATCTTGGACTCCTACTCTCCAGAACTAATACATTATTGTTCTTTAAAAAGCCAATCTCAGGGTTTTTTTTAGACTAAAACAAATATAAATTTCTAGTTTTATCATCAGCTTGTGCCCAGAGGGAAAGAGTTAAGCTGCTGACACTGTAGCTGGCCTTGTAAGCCAGGGAATGTAGCTGCAGAGGTGTAGGGGTGGCAGAGAGGAGCTGCAGAGCCGGAGCAGACAGCCGAGATAAAGGCAGACAGTATGAAAGAGGTGCTATGACAGTGCTGCTGAATAAAACTACATTTCACCTGCCTATGGCCCCCAAAGTATTCTTTCAGCTATCTGCCCATCCACCCACTCCCCTCAGACCTCAGCTAGGGTTGAATCTGACCCTGAGAAAGACATTTGGTGTAGTCATGAACCTGACAATTGGCAACGACCGCAGTATGAAGTGAGTAGATTTTCAGAACCCAAGGCTTTCGTGTCCGCTATGTGGCCACAGCATGAGCTGTGGTACCTGGTGGCAGCTGTGCTGTGAGGATGGGCCCCAATCAAAACATGAAAGGCAATGGATGTGTCTCTCGCAAGTGTGGAGATGGCGCTGACGTACCTGGAAGTGCACAGCACCGAGAAGGAAGCATGCCTTTGCTGGCAGAGTCAGATGGGTGTTTGTGACTATGCTGGGGGAAGTGCATGCCCAGTCCCTGCAGAACACGGCACAGAGAGGAGGAAGAACCTCTCTTGCAGGCTAACCCCCTGGTCCTTCAGAAAATAGAACATGAGCAGCTGTTGGGCCCCAAGGGTGGGCCAGAGACCCCCTACTGTGATGGAACACACTTCCTTTGGTGCCTGTGCCCTTGCTGAGTTGCAGGAGTTAAGCGAGTAATGTCGGCAGTGTCTGGGGGAGCCCTCTGCCTGAATAGTCCCTCTCTGGAAGGAAGGAGCTAACGCATTTCCTGCCCTGCCTCCAAGATTGGGAGAAGGACTTTGCTGCGCAGTGCGGTCCCGCCCAGGTGTTCCAGTTCACAGATTACCTGCTGCAGTCAGATGGAAGTGTAAAGCCTTTTCTGTTTGATGAGAGAACTGGCCCAGGTGCCTGGCTTGGTGGGGCACCGGACAACCAAAGGCCGCCTGTGGATTTGGCAATCCATTGGGCCCTGAGCCCAGATAACTTTCTGGGCAGAGCTGCATTTATTAACTGTTACGAAGACCGGTCAGTAAAAGTAAAATCTGTATCTTTGCATCTTGGCATCAGCTGCTTGGCTCTCCACTTATGCACTGTGTCTGTCTGTCCCGTACCCGAAGACATTCTGGGGGTGGATGTTTTGCACAGCTTGGCAGCTGTGCTGTCTGTCATGGACTTAACGGACCATTTAACAACAGAACTGGAGGGTGCCACTGTTTGGTGGACTTGGCCAATGTATCCCTCTCAACTGACATCGCTCCAGAGAGCCAGGAACAGTTTGTCTTCATAGGAGGGCTACAATGGACTTTCACAGTGTTGCCACAGGGCTATGTGTATAGCCTCACCATATGTTGTAGCCTTGTTAATGATGTTAAATCTGATTCTCTGGAAGATTTAGAAGCAGCAATGCCCCCCTGCCTGGGATTGGATGGTGAGGCTGAGACAGCCTTTCCTGGCAGCCAAGCATGCTACTCAGCAGGCACAAGCCCTATGGGTAGTTAATCAGAGGTGGCCATTTAAGCTAGATATTCATACGACCACAAATATTTTTAGTTAGGGCCTATAGCAGGACACAGAGCACCTGAGTATGCCAATGGGCTTTTAGTCCCAACGTTGTATGGAAAGGAGCTGAGCTCCGGTATTCCTTAATAGAGAAGCAGTTAGTAATAGCTGGATGTGTGCGTTCATGGATAACAAAGCCCTGGACTGGGAACACAGTTAGTAACTGCATATACTGCTCTTCAGCTCCTAAGAGCATGGAAGGATGGGTTACAGTCATTGTGCGGATGATTTACCCAATAGTGGGATGGGTGCATTCATGGGTAATGACCCCTCGGACTGGGAAAGCAGTTAGTAACCGCATATACTGCTCTTTAGACTCATAAGAGTAGGGCAGGATGGATTATAGTCATTGTGTGGACAACTTACTCAATAGTGGGATGGGTGTGTTCATGGGTAATGACCTCCCAGAATGGGATGGCACAGACATCTACTTTAGTGGAGCAGGGTGCCTACTTGAAGCAGCGGAGTACGCTTAGTACAAGTCCCTTAGCAGCAGAGTTGCAAGAGGTCTTGGGACCTGTAATCCTAATGCAAGATAAGACCATAGGGCATAAGGCCTTGGAGCCTGAGGCACCCCTCGACCCTGAGCCTTCACTGTTTAGGGAAGTGTGTCCTTTTTTTCCTAATGGGGACCCACATAGGTGGGTCTAGCTGAGGTGCTACTGTTGCCTGGACTGTTGCAGTCCAACCTAGCACTGATACCACATGGTTTGAAACCAGGTGTAGGCAATGTAGCTAACGAGCTGAACTCAGGGCAATGTGAATAGTGATCACCAAGGAGGTGACACCTGCTTTTGTACCCAGATGCTTATGAATCAGGCCTGTGTGCCCAAAGCTTATGTGTCAGGCTTATGTGTCAAGTCTATGTGTATGTATCAGGCCTGAATGCCCAAAGCTTATATGTCAGACCTGTGTGCCCAAGCCTGTGTATTGGGCCTGTGTGCCTGAAACTTATGTCTCCCTTGGCATAGGGTGTGGAATGTAAGGTACATGGATGTACCTGGTCAAGGAATAGGCCAAGGCGGACATCCAGGCCAGAGTGACTCAGCAAGTTTAGGGTGCAGGTGCACACCTCCACGTGTTATGTAACCTGTTTGTGTAAGCTCATACTTGGCTTGGAGCCACTATCGTTTGAAAAGGTGTAACTGCCCTGCTGATGCTATGCATGGGCTCAACATGGCATGTGTGCTGGTGCCCAGAGAGACAGTAATGCTACTGACCCCTGTAAGGGAGAGCTGGTTGCCTTGAAGGTGGGTAGGGGGAAGCCAGGAACCAGCTTGTGCCCAGAGAGAGTTAAGTTACTGAACTTGTAGCGGGCCTTGTAAACCAGGGAGTATAGCTGCAGGCATGGGGGCAGAAGAAACCACAAAGCCAGCTGCTGAGAGGAGCTGCAGAGCTGGAGCAGACAGCTGAGATAAAGGTAGACAGTGTGAGAGAGCTGCTGATGAGAGAGCTACTGAATAAACTACATTTCACCTGCCTATGATGCCCGAAGTTTTCTTTCAGCTATTTGCTCATCCACTCACTCCCCTCAGACCTCAGCTGGGCCTGGAATCTGACCCTAAGCATGACATCTGGCATAATTATGAACCTGACAAAGGGATTAGATTTTTCAAAGCATTACAAAAAAACTTGAAATTCCAACCAACATAATATTCCTCTTTTTAACCCTCATGTGTCTGTCTTAAATCAGTCACAATAAATGGAAGTGCTCAGTGTGCTCAAAAGATCTTAACTCTTTTCCTCAGATGATTTCCACAATTAACTAATCCATCAGAAGCTTAGAAACCATTGTACATGAAAGTAATATTTATTCTGGTGATGTGTAGTATAAGTGACCTTTTCCTAAAACTTTTTAAAACTATTTTCAGTTTTAAGAATAAACAATGTTATTACTGTCACTGACGGTGAGCAATGAAATGCAAAAACTCAGAAAGAGAATGAAAAGTGCCTTTTGTTTTGTTTTTACATTGCAAAACATGACGAGTTGTGTATCCAAATGATTTTTACATTGTGTTCAGCTCTCTGAAGCAGCACAATGACACTTCAGCTCTATTTTATAAGATAAAATACCAGATTAGATAGAAATGAAAATTTATTCAGAACACAGAAATACACAATTCCATGGCCATTTCCTAGGATTCCCCTTAGGGCAAAGCAATTACCATGTGAAAGCACTTATTCATGTCCTGGCTCTGTGCTGATACCTGGAGTCTTGCTGGGAGAACAGTGAGGAAGTGATAATAGAAGGAAGATTCTAAAGACCATAGAAGGAACCAGAGATTCTGAAGAACAATTTCAATATGATTTTTTTCAGTTTAAATTTTTGCATTTTTCCTGCCTAATCTTGTACCAAAACATAGGCCCCCATTTCCATAGTAACTGCAAGTCCTTTAAGATTTGCCATGAACATCAACTCCGGTAGAAAACAGGCTCTGTATTTTTTCCATCTTTCCTCAACTACTTATCTGTGCCTTTTGCCCCTTTGTCTAGGGACTGTTCAGAAAGCAAATTCAAGTATCCAGGAAGGTCCCTACAGCTAAAAAATTATCCCTGGTGGTTCTGTTGCAGGACTTTTCTTTAGTTCAGCTAAAGATGGGGTTCTTTGTGCCATGGCCATGAAAATTTAGCCTTACAGACAATTTCGATGGTGAGAAAGACAGGGTTTTATTGGGTGAAAAGGAAGAAAAGGGAGAAACAGGGACTCTGACAAGGCCAGAGTCCCTGCTACAGCTCTTTCTGACTAGCCAGTCGAATCCCAGGTTCTACACAGGAAAACGAGGGGCCAGGCTCCTTCCTGCTTCAAAGGACACGAACTTCCTGAGGCTCCACCCCAGAGTGCAGGCGGACTGGAGTTTTCCCAGGAACATCCTCCAACCTGGCTGTTACAGTTCTGTCATATATGTTACTTCTAGGTCACAAAATGTGGCTTTGTGGGGGGATGCTTGACAACAAATTATCAGATTTCTGTCAACTTCATTTAAAAACTTTTATAGAAATTTTACATTGACTCAAAATTCAAATGTGATGTCACAAAATTCCTCTTGGTATATTACAGTAGGTAGCTAATTAGATATGAACAAGGCAATAGAAAAACGCCCTCCCACTGCCCCTTCCACAAACAGAAATGTCAGGTGATGATCAGGTGATGGTCAAGTGGTTGTTAAGTGTCTATCTAAAATAATAATTGTTCGCAGCTGGCACCAGGGAAAGGTAGCCCCCACAAAAGATAGGAAAAATCCAAAGCTGGTGATCAGTAGCTTCCCAGTAAGACTTCAGGAGTTGGGTGAGTGGGCTCACCCATGCACACTAAGAGGCAAAATGGCGGAATTTAACTGATAAATAAATTCCTAGAGACATTCGGCTGGTAAGGGAATAACACCTCAAGTGAGTTTGTGTACAATTCCAGTAAACACACTGTGCATGCTTCCCTCCCGAGTGCTAGCAGAGGCCACTGCACATGTGAACAGCCCACCCCAAGGGAAGAATCAGGGGGGAAGAAACACAAAATGGCAGAAGTATGCCAATGTATAAAATCCCAAGTCAAAAGGTCAAACTGTGATCTTGATCTCTCAAATTGCCTGCCTGCTCCTCTTCCACGTGTACTTTATTTTCTCTTCATTCCTGCTGTTGACAAAAAGAGTCAAACTCTGTACAGTACATGAAGATATTTATTCTGAGCCAAATATGAGTGACCATGGCCCATGACACAGCCCTCAGGAGGTCCTGAGAACTTGTGCCCAAGGTGGTCAGGGTACAACTTGGTTTTATACATTTTAGGGAGGCACAAGGCATCAATTAAACACATTTGAGAAATACATTGGTTTGGTCCAGAAAGGCAGGACAGTTCAAAGCAGGGACTTCCAGGTAATAGGTAAATTTAAACATTGTCTGGTTGACAATTGGTCGAATTTGTCTAAAGACCCAGGATCAATAGAAAGGACATTTTCAGGTTAAGATAAAAGATTGTGGAGAACAAGGTTCTTTTGAAGTCTCATAGTTGCTGCCCTTAGAGAAAATGAATGGTAAATATTTCCTATTCATATCTTTAAAAGGTGCTAGACTCTCAGTTAATTTCTTCATGATTGGGAGGGCCCAGAAGAAAAAGATCTAGCTATGATTAATAGAGATTCTTTACAGATGCAAGATTTTCCCCACAAATGACGGCTTTGCAGGGCTATTTCAGTATATGGCAAAGAAACATGTTTTGGGGTAAAATATTTTGATTTTCTTTTTTTGTTACGTAATGTTATGCCAGAGTCAAATTGGAAAGTAAGTCACAATATATAGGGTTAAATAAAAACCATCTAATGATAATTTAAGGTTTGTAGGGCATGACTACCCAAACCTCTAGATAAGAACTTGGGCAATATAAGAAAAATCGGAATTTAGTCTTCACTGCTATAAAGCTTTCTAATAAACTTTTACTCCTGCTCTAAAACTTGCCTCTGCCTCTTTTTCTGCATTATGCCCCTCAGTCAAATTCTTTTTTCTGAGGAGGCAAGAACTGAGGTTGCTGCAGACCCCTATGGCTTCGGCATCAGTAACAAGTGCACAGGAGATAGGCTAGTTTGGGAACTGTAAAACTCATGTGGTATGTCACCTGTGGGTGCTGTTTATCAGTTAGGCACTGCAGGATCATGTTACAAGGTGGCATAATTTAAGGTTAACTTGGCAATAGTACCTACATGTGTATAAAACTCTGAGACAAGGAAAGCATTTAATAATTTGTTATTATGTAACAATATTGGTCCTTAAGCTTTTAAATTTGTAGCAAAATATTTTATCAATATTAAGGAAGTATAGACTTTGTATTTTTTTTTAGGTAAACTATTATAGAATATTATAGAATAGTTTTTCTTTCATTTACAGAAAAGATTTGAAGATAGGAAAGAATGTTCCCATACATCCAGCTTCCTCTGTTGTAACATCTTATATTACTATAGTACGTGTCAAAACTAATGGACCAATATTGATATATTATTATCTAAACTCCATAGCTTATCCAGATTTCCTTAGTTTTTAACCTCTTTTTTTCTGTCCCAGGATCCCATCCAAGATACCACACAAAGGTTACTTGTTGTGTCTTCTTAAGCTCTTTCTGACTCTGACATTCTGTGGCAGGCCAGGTTTCCATTAGCAGCCAAAGCAGCCAGTTTCCAAAACCCTTCACTACAATTCTGATGAATGCATATGTTAAACATTAAAGAACTGGATAAACTGGTGCCTGAGTACAAGGGCTGAAATGTGAAAATAAACCCATTAACACCCCACATAGGTTTTCTCAGACCCTAAAGTCTGATCGAATAATAAAAGCAGGGCCAGGCGTTGTGGCTCACGCCTGTAATTCTAGCACTTTGGGAAGCCGAGGTGGGTGAATCACCTGAGGTCAGGAGTTTGAGACCAGCTTGGCCAACATGGTGAAAGCCTGTCTCTACTAAAAATACAAAAATTAGTTGGGCGTGGTGGAGGGCACCTGTAATTCCAGCTACTTGGGAGGCTGAAGTAGGAGAATTGCTTGAACTGGGGAGGCGGAGGTTGCGGTGAGCAGAGATCACACCATTGCACTCCAGCCTTGGTGACAAGAGTGAAACTCCATCTCAAAAAAAAAGAAAAGAAAAAGAAGAATAAAAGCATTCTTACACATACACCTAGTACAAGGGTCCACTTATGATTAAAAAACTTTCCAAGGCTCTAGAGGAAGCTTTCCAGACTCTAGACCTTAGTTAAATATTAGATACAGAATGAATGAAACACTCTCACTTTAGGTGTGCTGCCACAGGTGGGCATAGAGCTTAAAATGTATATATACACTGGAGAAAAACATAACTTTGAGTTGGTCTGGTGAGTTACTCTGATCTTCTCCCTGTAACCAGTTGCAGAAACAAACTCCCTTCTTTTTCAATCTGTCTGCATGTTGTTATTGGACCAAGAGAACAAGCAGCCCAAGCTAGTTCGCCTGGGAACAGTTTCCTCAGCCTTTCCTTGTTTTTAATGATCTTGATAGTTTTGAAGAGTAATGGTCAGATATTTTGTAGGATATTTTATCCCTCAACTGAAGATTTGTCTGAAGTTTTTCTTATTATTACATGGGGTTATGGATTTTTTGAAGGAAGACCACAGAACTGGTGTCAGTCTCATTATATCTTATGAAGGACATATGTTGTCTTAACCTTAATCACCTAGCTGATGTATTAACAGAATTTGTCAGCTTTTTCCACTATAAAACTATAGCCCACCCTTGTGATCATCCTACAAAAGCAGGAGAAAATCCCGCCAAATTTGTTTTGAAGAACAGATTGATAACAACACACATGCCTAGAGGTTATGGAACGTTTTATTACATACTTGAGGTTTCCATGGAAAACTTCAAGCAAGATCAAAATGGATTGAGAGAGCAATAAAAGGAGACTGGCTATCTGGGGTTTTTATTGTGTTTAGGGGTGAGGTCAAAATCAGCTCCAGTAGTAGGGGCTTGCGTGGTTTGAAACCTCTGCCTGCATCAAAGAAGGGAGCACCCAGGCTTTCTTCTCAGATGGCCCATGTGTGAGATTTAAAGGAAAGAGGAAGGGATGAGGCCTAAAATCTGTCAACGGTCAAACATCAAAAAAATGGTTTCAGACTCCTCATCACACCCCCCTTCCATACTGTAATTTGGAAGGAAGTAATTCTATGCAGCTCACACTTAAGAGGTAAAAGTATTCACTTCTTTGGTGGGAGTTGTGGGAGATTATCTACATAAATTATTCGAAATTCTTCTGCACAGGAGACATGTCTATTTATTTATCCAAATATTTATTTATATCAGCTCAGATCCATGAGTATTTATTCATGGTTCATGGTTATTTCTACTTTGGTTTATAATCTAATGCAACAATATTAATTTTTTTGGCTGAAGCTGTTCCAGTTTTGGCCATTTGGAACTCTTTAACTTGGCTACCTTGTCTCTTTGACAGACCCCCATAGGCTTTGTTTTTTTTCATTATCTTTTAAGCACTTTCTTTTTCTGTGTCACTATAATTATGCTCTAGACTCATCATATATATTCCCTGCCCAGCCCTAGCGCCAGCCAGTTTTCCAGGGAGTTCTAGTTCCTTTTATTGGGGTGTGGAAATAGAAACCAAGATTTAAATGGGTATTATTTATTTTTAATCCTAAATTCACTGAAGATGAAACAAGCTCCACAGGGCTTTGTGGAGCCTCTGTGGAAAAAAGAGCCTCTTGTTATGAAGTGGGAAAATTAATATTCCAAATGATGAGAGTGAAATCAGTTCAGAGGAAATGAAGACCACAAGATTTCTTTCTGGTTACTTTGCCATATGACCTCTCATATACTGAATTGAGTTTTATAGTCATAATCGATGGTGAAGTACAAAACCACACTGTATTATCTGTAGAAATGTACTGGCTAATAAACCAACACAACCTTCAAAGTCTAAGTGGCATTTACAAGCAAAACAAAGAAATTCATTTAGAGCAAAGCAAATATTTGAAAGAAATAATAAGGAATTAAAAAGAAGACAGAAGTAAATATTCAATATTTCAGATATAAACACAGTGACTTATAGGCTTTTCATGAAGTATCAACTGTGTAAAAGTTGCTGAAATCTTAGTGGAAAACTATCAAATATACTTGCTTGGATACTTTTTAATGAACCATAACAGGGTAGCTAAAATACAACCTTACAATGATACCATATATATCTAGGAAGTGGTTAATGATATAGAACATGAATGTGTAGAATAAATTAAGTGAGAATTTTTCATGGCAACTTGATGAAAGTACAAATATCATTAATATGGAAACTTGTTCAGTGTGTGTTGTATTTTAATAGAACAGTGATATGGAAAATTATGTTAAGAAGCTTAATTTACAACAAACCAACCAGTTCTGAAATGTGTTGAACTTTGAAGGATTACAGTGTTCAAAAATGTAATTTGGAATTTAAGAGTGGGTAAGAGTGTGTTTTGATTTCAGGACTTTATTATATGAAATTATATATTATTATATAAAATTATATACATATTAAGTGTATTTAATTTCAGGATTTTATTATATTAAAATGAAAATAAAGAGTTCTTTGTTCTTTGGAAGACCTCTAGGAAAAAAATGAAGTTCAGAAATATTGATTCTTACAAATAAAACTACTTGAAAATAAAATCGAAAAACTAAACTCAGGTTTAATGGTCTCTGATGGAATGCTGGAGGTTAGAGCGTGTGCTAAAATGTAAATCAATACACTGTTTTCTTTGTGTAGAAAAAATTTACTAAGAAAAATAACATGTTAGTTAAATTCAACAATGTGCTGAGCGATGTAGTGAAAAATGTGATATACTACAGAACAATTAAAAGCTCGATTTGAGATATGATACTACTATTTCAATATGTGGAAATTTATCACAAACAATAGTTATTGCACATTTAGTTAATTATCAATGGGAAAAATTCTGCCATAAAATTTTCAGGAACAGAAGAAACTCTTAGAGGTTAAAGAGGTGAGTTAGATATCCAAACAGATTAACAAAACAGTTTACATTTTATTTTCCATCAAAAGAAGGCTCACATATATGAAATACATGGAATCAGAATTAATTTATTTCTTTAAATGAATAATTTAAGTTATAACTGTGTAGAATGAATGATTGGAACAGCTTACTGAAAAATAATTGAAGATGAAACTTGAAAATACAGAATTATTAAGTAGAATAAGCCAGACACAGAAAGAAAAACATTGCATAGTATCATTTTTCTCACTATTTTTAACATTTGTAGATCAAAGTAGCCAATATATAGGACAAACAAGTCTAGAGACAATGTGCAACATGAGAACTTAAGTTAACAAAATCATATTGCGTTAGGGATTTAAAAAAAATAGATTTTAGCTGCTCTTGTCACAGAAGTGTAACTATTTGAGATGTTAGGGATGTTTACCTGCTTCACTATAGTAACCATTTTACTAATATATGTATTCCATAACATCATGTTGTAAAACTCACATATACACAATACAATTTATTTCAAATAAGAAAAATATTCATTTTCCCCTTCATTTAGAATAAATTTTTAAATGATTAACTTGAGTCATTTAAAAAATGACTCAAGTTATTTTTAAACTTGAGTTTAAAAGGCTGCTATTTTTAAACTTGAGTTTAAAGGCTGCTAAGATTGCCTTTAATATCTGTTCACATTCCTACTGAGATGCTTTGGAAAGACTGCATTCTCTATTGTGAGTATTAATAAAACAATCCTACAAAATTGATCTATTTTGTTCCCCTTAAAATAGTATTATTATCAATCCAACCTAGCTAAATAAGACAGCAAGCAAATTTACTTGTCACATTAAAAATTTATATGCTGACACATACAGTGTTTGCTTAAAGTTTCTCCATAAGTTTTTATGTGGCCTCTGCATTTTGTCCGTAATTTTGTTGTTAAATTACAATTACAGAAGGACAAAAATAAGTTATGAGTTTAATACTAATTTTCTGTATTAACCACCAATACACACATTTTCAGCGAACAGTGTGAATACATTTGAATTATTTTATTCTTTTTCCTATTAATGATTGTTTTGCCTATATTTGTTGAAATACATGTCATGTCTGTTTAGTGTCATATTTGAAAGGACTTGAATTTTGTATATCTTTTTCTTTCTTCTAAAAATTTATTTTTATTGTAGTTTTACAAAAGTCTTTAAAAAAGGTAAAATTAAAAATGATCCTTTACCCAGGATAATTTTGAATATCTAGTCTAGAATTTCTTAGTTTTTCTCCATTATTAGCCTTGAGCTGGGGATGTATAGTAATCAGTCTCTACAATAACCCCCCAATTATCCCTGTGCCCTGCTATTCACACCCTTGTGTCATCATCTTCTCTGAGTATGGGCTGCACTCACTGATCCCTTCTAACATACAGAATATTATAGAAGGGATAGAATTTCACTCCCGAGATTTGCTAATATTGTGGCTTCCTATTGAGATGTGCTAATACTGGGCTCCTTTGGCTCTTTGTTGCTGGCTCTAAGGGAAGCCAACTGCCATGTCCCTCACTGATGTGAGGTACCCTATGAAAAGGTACTCTTAAGCCTACCAATGGTCATGTGAGTTAGCTCAGAAGGAGATCCTATTGAAGTTGGAAGTATCAAACATTTGGGGCCCTTTTTTTATGGTAGATGATTAGAACTGCTCTCCTCTACTGCTAAGTATACCAAAACAACAATCTCCTTATACTATGTTATTTTGACTTTCAATTCCTTATTTTCTTATTTAAACAGGAAAGATCTCATTACCTTTATTGGTGATAATGACTGTCTATCTTCTTGGATAATTTACAAATGGCAAAGGGATAAAGCAGACATAAAAATATCCTTAAGATAAATTAGGAGAATATTTATAAAATGTTCTTTTTTGGGAAAAACAAGACATTGTTTCTATAACTTTAAAAAACATAAAAGATGAAATTTCAAAGTTAGAAAAAAAATGTTTTCTTGTTATATCCTATTATCTTTCACAGAAATTCATCTGCTAATCAGTTTTACGCATTCTGAATTTATATGAGTCAATTTTTAGGACAGGAGATGAGGCCTATTATTCTTATTCCATTATAAAAAGATAGAGACAAAGGGAAGAATAAAAATATAAGACTTTTTGGAGTTTAAGATAAAAATATTTGATATGGAATAATTGAAATGTTAACACTGTAATTTTTTAAAGTACATGAAAACGTCCTTATTTCTTAAATAATGATTAGACAATTGGACGAATACTGGAATAACTTAAACACTCAAGGGATTTCTAAATAGTGTACCTCTTTTTCTTTTTATGAGTTTTTCATAAAATTATATTTTTAATCAACTCAGACATATTGAAATCAATTGTATTATAAGATATACTCGGTATTTGATTTCAAATTTGTATATATTTTTTAGGTTATCAACATGGCAAACTACTTACTTTGGTAATGTTTTTTATAGTGAACCTTTTTTGAATGTGACTTTAATTTCTCAATATGTCAGCAAAACTGATACATTAGGATTTGACACTTCTTAGAGAGCATTCTCTCTTTTATAAGAGCAGGCTTTTCTCTAGTTAGAACTTATTTATTAAGCTTCCAAAATTAGCTCACTTTTTGCCATTAGAACTATGTTAAAATTCTCTATTATTTTTATAGTTATCCAATATGTATTGAAGAAAGAGAATTATTTCAAGTTGCTATTAGTCTAATTTTTCTAGACTTAAATGTAGTTCAAGAAAAGCCAGTTTGAATAATGGCAGAGTTAAGAACAGAATATTCCTGTGTAGTCAGGCATGAATCAAAGTCTACATGTCAATTACATTTCCTTCTTTCTGTTGCTGCATCTGACTTCTCCATCATGCATGTTATAAATATAAGAATATGGCCTGAATTCTTTTATTTTCAAATATTTATTTTCATTCTGAGCCAATCCAAGTAACTTCAAAAAACATTTTTCCTGATTGCTTCAGATTACATGCATCTATGCCTTCTTAACTTCAATATGACTAGATTGAATCCATGCAATTCAAGAGGAAGAATATTATACTAAATTTATGTATTAGTTTATCCTTTCGTTTAACTAACATTTTTTGAGTGCTAATCCATATTCCTTAAAATGATAGCACTTGTCTCATGAGGGATTTGGAAATGGATAAATCAGTGATAGGTAGAGTTTATTTTTAATTTTAATTTCCAAATGAGTCTTCCAAGATAGTTTTCTAATCCTGATAAAATACAAACTTGATAGTTGCCAGGGTTTGAATATGTCCCCCCAAAAAAGCATATGATGAAAATGTAATTCCCAATGCAAAAGTATTAGGAGGTGGGGTTTAATCAGTAGTGAATAGGCTATGAGGGCAGAGTGAATGAATTAATGCTGTTATCAGGAAAGTGAGTTTGTTATTGCTGGGGTGTCCCCCTTTAGTCTCTCTCTTACCCTCCACCAGGAGGTGACACAGTAAGAAGGTCCTCACCAGATGCCAGTACCTAGATCTGAAACTGCCCAACCTCCAGAACTATAAGCCAATAAATGTGTTTGTTATAAATCACCCAGTCACAGATATTTTGTTATAACCTCATAATACAGAATAAGAGAATAGTCAAATACCAATTCATGAATATCTACTAGTTATCTGACACTGTGCTTAATGATGAAAAATAGTCTATTTGGGAATATTCTAGTGCTCTTGGTATGCAGAAAAATTAAAATACATGAAATAACAAAAATAATACAAGGTATAATTTTAGGATCTTAAAATATGTTTTTGCCAGAGTTCAAGCCAAAAGTTAGAGGTTTTTTATTAATCCTCTATGAAACATCAATATGGCAAGAGATCACAGAATAAAAAACTCAGTAGAAGAGTTGGTTCATGTACTTTAAAGGTCAGGTGGGTCTTTCAAGATTGGATTCCTAATCCTGATAAAATGTGAACTCAGGAAAGCCTTTCTACTTTGAAACCCAGAAAGACCAGGAATTTGATCCTTAATATTGTTTTAATTTATGTGAAACATATAATGAAAAAAATTGAGGTTAGACACTTTAGATAAAATATATAACGATAATTAACTGGTACTATGAGTCTCCAAAAGTTTTTCAAAAATGCCTGCCAGTCAATACAAAAGGATTTTTTTTCCCCTGAAATCCATGATTCTAGCGGCTTTTCAATTTTGGTTTGGTTCCTGATTGAAAAAGAAGAAACAAAATTCTTAATAGTTTTCAGAGATATATAATATTAAATATAATTAGGTAAGCAATAATTTATTATCCCTTTTGATAGACATGTATAATTGCTTTCTCTCTCTCTCTCTCTCTCTCTCTCTCTCTCACACACACACACACACACATACACACACACACACACCCCTAGGGAGTTTTTGAAATTGATTATTCATTGATTGATTTAACATGGGGCTTGTGGATATTTCCATAAAGATGAAAATTAAGAAAACACAGTATCCCTAGGTATTCATGAGGGATTGGTTCCAGGACTGCCTGGAAATAATACAGAATGTGAGATTTTCTAAATGACTGTGTTTCTCAAATCATTGTTAGGATAGCGAAAGAAAGGGAGACTGTTATGCAAGAACATTCTCAGGGTGACCTTAAATCAAAAGTTTCCCCCTTTCTGATTTACAGAAATACCTGTAGAATGTGGTGGTAATGCAACATCCTGAGATAAAAGAAGGACTAACCAGTCCTCTCCGTAGAACAAAGTGTCCTTCAGTGTTTAAACCAATGTGTCATGTTGCCCCTGAGGTATATAAGCTGGGTTGTGCTGCTTTTGGGGGTCCCTTAGCTGTGGTGCAAGCAGGAAATTTACAAACAAGACTCCATCAATTCCAGGCCGCTTTTCTGAGCTTTGGGGGAGTAGCTGTCAATGATTTCCAGGTTTATATTGTCCCTGGCTGCCTATCTGTGAGTAAGACATCTGCTTCAAATAAGTTGTGTATGTGACTTGTATTCTGTCTCACTGGTCCGAAACAAGATGGCAATGAGTGCAATAAACTTGCTTCACATTTATGGGATAAAAGAGATTTAATGCAGTTCCCAAACCTGTATAAGATGTTGAACTTAATGGCACATGAACAGTGATTATTTGTACATTTTACTTCTAATCTGAAATAATACATATTTTGAGAAAATAATAGCCTGAATGATTCTCTTTTCTCTCAAATTCCTGCCACAACCCAACCACTCAAGTGATTTTTACAATTAGTAGAGAATAGGAAGGCCTCTGGGACCTTGAGGAGTTAGTGTGGGAGGGGTAGGTTGAGAGCATTTTTGCTTAGGGGAAGCCTAAGACTTCAGACTTTGGGTAGGAGTTTACCTTTCCATGGAGCTCTGCAGTTGCCTGGGAGAGACCCAGGATAGGAGAGGTTTGATGGCAAGCCTTTTTTCCATAGAAACCCCTTCAGAGCAGAAATGTATAGTGCCCTGGTCAGATTGTTGTGCCCAGGAATAACACAGAGAGAGGGTTGAGTGTCGATCTGAGGTTGTCAAATCAACTGTACTTGATAAATTAGAAGTTTCCCTCACCAAAAGGAAAATCTCCAGCATGCTGTTTCAGTCATTGCTAGTTCACTACAGTATTTTCATCACTTGTCTGTCCTCTATTACTAGAGAGAACTCAGCAGTCTAAATTGCACAGATGTTCAATCCTATGCCTGCCGATATAAGCAGGCAAAGATAGATCACAAATTACATAAAGGGCACAGTAGGTTGAGGCATAAAGAATGGGCCAAACAAATTATTGCTCTTGCCAAATACTTCAAATAGGGACACCCTGGTCAATTTTGTATAAATGAAGCAATAGTTCAAGATTTAGGAAGAAATAACTGGCTCTCAAAGGTCAAGGTCAGCACAGATATGGTATTTATAAAGGTGAATAATTCAAGATGAGTCTATATTTCAAAACATACCTAAGTAACCATTCCAAAATATCCTGTGTGGAGAAATTGGACTTAAAATGTGGGAGTTTACCTAGTCCAATAGGTATGTGAAACTAGGTTAAGACAAAATCAAGGGTAAAAAGAACAGAAATGGTACTTGGTGTACTCATACTATGAAATACATAAATTTGTTACTTTTCCCCTTTAAAGACTTTTTTTTCCTCTGTGTACATAAGAACAAATATATATATAAATTTAATAGAATATTACCATTGAGATGGTTATTTCATTACTGATATGGTTTGGCTGTCTAGCCACCCAAATCTCAACTTGAATTGTATCTCCCAGAATTCCTATGTGTTGTGGGAGGGACCCAGTGGGAAGTAATTGAATCATGGGGGCTGGTCTTTCCATGCTATTCTAATGATAGTGAACAAGTCTCACACGATCTAATGGATTTATCAGGGGTTTCCACTTTTGCTTCTTCTTTATTTTCTCTTGCTGCTGCCATGTAAGTACCTTTTGCCTCCTGCCATGATTCTGAGGCCCTACCAGCCATGTGGAACTGTAAATCCAATTGAACCTCTTCCCAGTCTCTGGTATGTCTTTATCAGCAATGTGAAAAATGGACTAATACAGTAAATTGGTACCAGGAGTGGGGTGTTGCTGGAAAAATACCCAAAAATGTGGAAGTGACTTTGGAACTGGGTAACAAGCAGAGGATGAAACAGTTTGGAGGGCTCAGGAGAATGCGGGAAAGTTTGGAACTTCCTAGAGATCTGTTGAATGGCTTTGGTCAAAAGCGTGAAAGTATTATGGACAATAAAGTCCAGGCTGAGGTGGTCTCAAATAGAGATGAAGAACTTGTTGGGAACTGGGGCAAAAGTGACTCTTGTTAGGTTTTAGCAAAGAGATTGGCAGCATTTTGCCCCTGCCCTAGAGATTTGTGGAACTTTGAGTTTGAGAGAGGTGATTTAGTTGCATCTGGCAGACAAAATTTCTAAGCAGCAAAGCATTCAAGAAGTGATATGGGTGTTGTTAAAGGCATTCGGTTGTATAAGGGAAACAGAGCATAAAAATTTGGAAAATTTGCACCCTGACAATGTCATAGAAAAGAAAACCCCATTTTCTGAAAAGAAATTCAAGCCACCTGCAAAGATTTGCATAAGTAATGAGGAGCTGAATGTTAATCCCCAAGACAGCGGGGAAAATGTCTCCAGGGCATGTCAGTGGTCTTCATTGCAGCCCCTCCCATCACAGGCCCAGTGGTCTGGGAGAAAATGGTTTTGTAGGCTGGGCCCAGGGTTCCCATGCTCTGTGCAGCCTAGGGACTTGGTGCCCTGTGTTCCAGCCACTGAAAGGGGACAATGTAGAGCTTGGGCCATGGCTTCAGAGGGTGCAAGCCTCAAGCCTTGGCAGCTTCTATGTGGTGTTGAGGCTGCAAGTGCCTGCAAAGTCAAAAATCAGGGTTTGGGAAACTCTGTCTAGATTTCAGAATATGTATGGAAATGCCTGGATGCCCAGGCAGAAGTTTGCTGCAAGGGTGGGCACTCATGGAGAACCTCTGCTAGGACTGTGCAGAAAGGAAATGTGGGGTAGGAGCCCCCATAGAGAGTCCTTACCTAGTGGAGCTGGGGCACCACCTAGTGGAACTGTGAGAAGAAGGCCACCATCCTCCAGAACCCAGAATGGTAGATCCACTGACGACTTGCACCATTTGCCCGGAAAAGCCACAGACACTCAATACCAGCCCATGAAAGCAGCTGAGAGGGAGGCTATACCCTGCAAAGCCACAGGGGCGGAGCTGCCCAAGACCATGGGAACCCACATCTTGAATCAGCATGACCTGGATGTGAGACATGGAGTCAAAGGAGATCATTTCGCAACTCTAAGATTTGACTGCCCACTGGATTTCAGACTTTCATGGGTCTTGTAGCCCCGTTGCTATGGCCAATTTCTCACATTTGTAATGGCTGTATTTACCCAATGCCTGTACCACCATTGTATCTAGAAAGTAACTATCTTGCTTTTGATTTTACAGGCTTATAGGTAGAAGAGACTTGCCTTGTCTCAGATAAGACTTTTGACTGTAGACTTTGAGTTAATACTGAAAAATTTAAGACTCTGGAGGACTGTTGGGAAGGCATTATTGGTTTTGAAATGTGAGGACATGAGATTTGAGAGGGGCCAGAGGTGGAATGATATGGTTTGGCTGTGTCCCCACCCAAATCCCAACTTGAAATGTATCTCCCAGAATTCCCACATGTTGTCGGGGGGACTCAGTGGGAAGTAATTGAATCATGGGGGCCTGTCTTTCCCATGCTATTCTTGTGATAGTGAATAAGTCCCACAAGATCTGATGAGTTTATCAGGGGTTTCTGCTTTTGCTTCTTTTTCATTTTCTCTTGATGCCACTATGTAAGAAGTGCCTTTTGCCTCCTGCCGTGATTCTGAGGCCTACCAAGCCATGTGGAAGTTTAAGTCCAATTAAACCTTTTTTTCTTCCCAGTCTCAGGTATATCTTTATCAGAAGCATGAAAATGAACTAATACAGTCACATTTTAGGTAATGAAAAGGAAAAAAAGAAGAGCATGTAGATAAGGGTGAAATATTGCTTCTCCAAAGCAATTATTAAGACAAAAATATCGTTTCCATATTTTAGTTAGAACTAATAATCATAATAAAATAAGTTTAGGCATATATACTATATAACTGAATAATATTGATGAGTAAAAACAGAATTGAAAGATACAGTTATTCACTTCCTTAAGCCTGTATTTTAAAGTGACAACTCCAAAGACCAAAGAATGGAAAGCAGAATTGTAGAATAGAACGGCAATATGAATAACAAGGGCTTACCTATTTTTTCAAGTTACCTAGTTCTTTCATGAATTAAAATGGACTGAAGGGTACTTAAAATGTATACCTCTCTGAAAAGAAAGTAGCTACTTTCAACACAGCATACCAAAGGAGTATTAAATATGGATTAAGGAAATATAAAAAAGATTAAACAAATAATTAATTACATTCCTGGTAATTTTTACTACTTTTTTCTTTAAATAAGTATAAATATTTACTTTTTAAAATATAAATTTTAATAAATTTATTCAGGTCGAAGATAACTTGAAGACAGGCCTGGAAAATGTTTTTTAACATTTAACAAAATAGTAATTATTGATGAAATTATAATGAAATAGCATACTTATTAATGGCATTCGTAATAACCTTGTCATTGAGAACAAAATAGAACAGTTTAAATTGTAAATATGAAAGTATAAAGAATTTTATTTATAAAGATAATACTATTAAGCTAATTTTTTAAGGGAACATTTCTGAAGCTGACAAGTAAAATAGGAAAGCAATAGGATTAAATATACTTACATATCTTAACATTTTTATGATCAAAATAAGCCTTCTGTATTTTAAGCACATGTCAAAAAATCGCTGTTATCTGTTTCAAATCCTATACCTAATATCTTAGGGAATGTATTTTGCTACTCCAGCCACTTGAAGGTGCAATTACTGAATAATAATTTTATAACATATGAGACTTCCTGGAACATTTTGAAAGGCTGATATGCAATAATATCCTGAAACTGTAAATTATGTTAGTTATAATGAAAAACCAAGCTTTGTCAGCACATATTTATTGGTATTTATCCTGGTGAAAGAGAATTGTTTCAAAGTATTTTCCAAAATGAACACCAGGTACGATAAAACCTATTCAAATAGAAGAATGATACTAATAGATAAAAATATATCTAGAGGCAGAAGAAAAGCTTGCAGTCACTAAAAAGATAGAAAAGGGTGCAAAGTCACTTTTTTTTCACTTAAAACACATAAACTGATTTTGAAAAATATGTAGAAGAGAAAATGCTAAAATATATTAATATAAAGAAAATATTTGTGTTCACGGTTGGCATTATGCTTGTATATACTTAGAAATCACAGATGAATGCACCCAACACTACTCTACATCTGGCCACCAATTTCTCTCAAAACAACTTCCCTATTTACCCAATTAGTAATACATAAACCACATACTATTCAGTACTTTATGTTGAACACCAATAGACTCACCCTAAAATATATAATTATCTGAGTTGATAGCTAAACAAAACTCGATGCTTGAGATTGTGTATCTACTTTTTAAATTATTTTTTATTTTTAATTTGCATATTAATGTGTGTACTTGTGGGCATATAATGTAATGTTTTGATGCATATATACATTGTGTAATGATCACACCAGGATAATTGGCATATTCATCATCTCAAGCATTTATCATTTTTTAGTGATAAGAACATAAAAATTCCTCCCTTCTAGCTATTTTAAGATATGCAATATGGACATGCATCAGTTAACTAGGGAGACAGCTCTGAAAAATGCATTGCATGTACTTTTACAAACCTAGATGTTATAGCCCACTACACACCTAAGCTATTGGAAATGGCCTATTGCTCCTAGCCTAGAAACCTGTACAGCAAATTACGATACTGAATACTACAGACAATTGTAACACAATGATGTTTGTATATCAAAAGCATATGTAAACATAGAAAAGCTACGGTAAAAATATGGTATAAAAGATGAAAGATGGTACAACTTTATAGAGCACTTACCATGAATAAAGCTTGCATGACAGGAAGCTGCTCTGGGTGAGTCGGTGAGTGAACACTGTGAATGTGAAGGTGTAAAACATTATTGTACACCACTGTAGACATTATAAGCACTGTACACTTAGTCTACTCTAAATTTACATTTTATCTTACATAAAAATTAACTGTAGCATACTGTAACTAACTTTTTTAGTTCATAAACTTTATAAACTAGTTTATAAACTTTTTTAACTTCTTGACTTTTGTCATAACACTTAGCTTAAAATACAAACACACTGTACAGCTGTATAAGGGTATTTTATTTCTGTATGTTCTTATTGTATAAACTTTTTTATTTTTAAAATGTTTAGGGTTTTGGTTTTTTTACTTTTTATACTTTTTTGTTAAATGCACACTTTAGCCTAGGCCTCCAAAGAGTCAGGATCATCAATGTTACTGTCTTCTACCTCCACATCTTGTACCACTGGAAGGTTTTTTAGGGACAATAACATGCATGGAGCTCTCATCTCTTATGATAACGATGTCTTCTCCAATACCTTCTGAAGGACATGCCTGAGGCTAGTATACAGTTATCCTTTTTTTATTTAATAAGTAGAACGCATACACACTAAAATAACAATTAAAAGTATAGTGTAGTAACTACAAAAGCCAGAAACATAGTTGTTTATTACAATTATCAAGTATTATATACTGTACATAACTGTACATGCTATGCTTTTACATGATTGGCTGTGTAGCAGGTTTATTTACACCAGCATAACATAAACTCATGAATAATGTGTTGCACTATGAAGCTACGACAGCTATAATGTCACCAGGCAACGTGAATTTTTAGATCCATCATAATCTTGTGGGATCACAGTTATATATACAGTCTGACATTGATCAAACCATTGTTATGAGGCTCACAGCTGTATCTTGTTAATTATAGTCACCCAACTATGCAATAAAATACCAGAACTTATTCTTCCTTTCTAATTGTGACTTGGTACCTGTCCAACCTATCCCCATACTCTCTCTCCCTTTCCTAGTCTCTGGTGATCACTGTTCTATCCACTACATCTAAGAGACAAATATTTTTAAATTCCACACATAAGTGAGATCATGTGGTATTTGTCTTTCTGTTTCTGGCTTATTTCACTTAACATAATGTCCTCCAGTTTCCTCTATGTTGTCACAAATGACAATATTTCATTATTTTTCTATTCATCCAGTTTTGGACACTTAAGTGTGTTCCCTATTTTGGCTCTTGTAAATAGTGCTGCAATAAACATGGAAGTGCAGATATCTATTCTACATACTAATCTCCTTTTCTTTGAATATATAACTAGCGGTGAGATTGCTCAATCATATGGCAGTTCCATTTTTAATTTTTTTGGTAACTTCTGTACTATTTTCTATAATGGCTTTACTAATTTAAATTTCCAGCAACAGTGTGTAAGGGTTTGCTTTTCTCTATCTTCTCATCAACAAATGTTATATTTTGTCTTTTTGATAATAGTCATTCTAACTGGGTTGAGGAGATATTATGATATTGATTTGCATTTCTCTGATGATTAGTAATGTGGAGAATTTTTCATATACTTTTTGGCCATTTATACATCTTCTTTTGAGAAATGTCTATTAAGGTCTTTTATCCATGTTTTTAATTGGATAATTTGTTTTGTGTTATTGAATAGGTTTTTTAAAATATGTTCTGGATATTAACCCTTTGTCAGATATGTGCAAATTGACAAGAGGTTAATATCCAGAATATATGTTTGCAAATATTTCATTCCATTCTGTGGGTTGTCTCTTACCTTTGTTAACTATTTTCTTTGCTGTGCAGAAGTTTCTTAGTTTGACCTAAACCCATTTGTCTATTTTTGCTTTTGGTGCCTGTGTGTTTAAGGTCTTATCCAAAAAAAAAAACCATTGCCCAGTTCAATGTCATGAAGCATTTCTCCTATGCTATCTTCTAGTAGTTTGATAGGTTTGCGTCTTACATTTAAGTCTTTCATCCATTTTGAGTTGATTTCTTTATGAAGAAAAATAGGAGCCTAGTTTCATTCTTTTATATGTCAATATTCAAATTTCCCAAAACTATTTATTGAAGAGACTATCATTTCCCCAATGTGTGTTCCTTGCAAATCTTATCAAAAATTGCATCCACTTTTCATACCCATTCTCTAATAGATAATCTATAATACTGAGTCAATTTTGCTATTAGAATGCAGTGGGAATTCTACTTAAAAGTTTGTTGGACTGAAGGAAAAGCTTTATGCTGTTTTATTTGTCCAACTTTAAACTGATGAAAGATCTATTTGTCTCCTTTCTCTCTCCCTAAGCTCTTTCTGTGAAACATGAAATTTGTTTCAAAGTGAGACTGTAAATAAGTACAGTGAAGCCCTTCAAACACACTTAATATGTTTTATGTTGAAGAATAAAGACAGAGCTGCAATTTAATTAGTTTGTCAATCTTGATTAGAAACACAATTGTTCTAAAATGGAACTCTTAGAGGCCAGATAACATTTATTTTGTGAATTGTTTGTGATTGAACCACTTGAAGAAAATGAGGTTAAGCCATCCGATTACACATGGAAGATAAAGCATTGAAGTTTCTTGCTGATACAATTGAATATTTCTCAATATATTAAAATTATAAATGCAAGCTAAATATGGTCAAACCATTTGGAACTCCTTTCAATCAAAAGCAAGGTCATTTTTTAAAACAAAATAAGAATCAAAAATTACATAACAGGATAAAAATGCAATAAAGCTACAGAAACAAATAGAAACACAAAAAAATACAAACAGTTGGAAGAGGGACAATACAAACTAGTGTTAACTACATGTGAGCCTGTTAACAGTGGTCCAGAGCACACAATTAGTTATTTAAATAAAGACTACAGAGGTAAACATTTGTTAGAAATATATAATAATTATTGAGATTACAAATGCATGTTAACAGGTGTGCTAATAATGGACTCAAGTCATGAGAGTAAATACCAAACCAGGGGTACAGCATATATATACATATATATATATATATATAATGATTGTATGTGATTATATAGATAATCATATTTAAGATCAGTTTATTTGGCTCATAAGGAAAGATTAAAGGATAAATAAACATTTTGGAAATTTAAAAATAGTAATAGAATTTTAATGTGCTGGGTAAAGCATAACTTTGCATATTGTTGGGTTAAAACTATTTTCTGCTCCAAAAAGATACATTAACTTCAGAATGACCACTTACCCATCTGGCCTCACTCTTCTTTCACATAATCCTATGATCGTTATCCCAGATGCTTCTTACCAAACATATCATTGAATACGTCTCAGAAATTTAAAAAAAAAGGAGAAAAACAAGTGAGAGTGCCACTAGGATGGATTTAAATCACATTATTTTAGTGAAATAAGCCTGGCACAGAATAGTATACACTACATGATTTCAAAAGTAGTTTATGGTGGCAAAATAAGAAAACTGACTGTCTTTGGGAAGGACGAGGTACACTGAAAAGTGGCACACTGAAACATTTTGGAGTGAGAGAAATGTTTTCAATCTTGCTTGGCCTGGTGGCTATTCCAGTTCATACATTTGTCATAACTGCTGACTCAAACTGTATTTTAAAAAACTTTGCAAAAATTTATTCTATGTAAATTATACTTCAATAACTAAAAATAAACAAATATTGGAGAAGAAAGTGACATGAGAAAAAAATCATAACAGATTTGTTGATCTAGGATTTCTGGATTTACAACAGGATCTATGGATAGTCTTCAACTCTTTAAACTTAATGTAAATACATCTTGGGGAGAAAAAAATGTGCCTTTTCCTAAATATGTGAGTTATCATCAGATTATCCAAAAGGTCTGTCAATCTCCAACAACTATAAAAGCCTTGGTTAACCCCTAAATTTACAAATAAGAAGCTGTTTTCTCAAGGACACATAATTTATTACCTTGTGTTCTATCATATTTTCCTAATTAGTGCCATCTCCTGCAGTACCAAACTAATCTCATGTGCAAACCTCTGAAAAATGGTACCCATGAGTTTTCAACTTTATGTGTCAGAAAAATAATTTATATGTTACAAATTGGTTTTAAACACAAACAATGGTTGCCTAAATTAAAATCCATATTGTGAAAAATAAAGTGGAATAGATAAAACCTGCTTTGCTGGCCGGGCACGGTGGCTCAAGCCTGTAATCTCAGCACTTTGGGTGGCCGAGGTGGGTGGATCAAGAGGTCAGGAGATCGAGACCATCCTGGCTAACACAGTGAAACCCCGTCTCTACTAAAAAAAAATACAAAAAATTAGCTGGGTGTGGTGGCAGGCGCCTGTAGTCCCAGCTACTCGGGAGGCTGAGGCAGGAGAATGGCGTGAACCCGGGAAGGCGGAGCTTGCAGTGAGCCGAGATTGCGCCACTGCACTCCAGCTTGGGCGACAGAGCAAGACTCCATTAAAAAAAACAACAACAACAACAAAAAAAACCTGTATTGCTAACACGGTAAAGTTTAAAAGCTAGAGTTTATTTTTAGTATACACAACTATTTTTTGTATGTTAATTTTATTTCCTGAAATTTTACTGGATAAACTTAACCAAGGCCATGAAAGACTTATTCACTGAAAATTACAACACATTGATGAAAGAAATTAAAGACACAAATAAATGAAAGATATTCAGTGTTTATAAATTGAAAGACTTAATATTGTTTAAATGTCTATACTACTCAAAAAGTGATCTACATATTCAATGCTACTTCCATCAAAATCCCAATGGCATTTCTTACAGAAATAGAAAAAAAAAATCAATCCTAAAATTCATATGGAACAATGAAAGACCTAGAACAGTTAAAGTGAACTCGAGAAAGAAAAACAAGCTATAGGCATCACACTTCCTGATTTCAGAATGCAATACAAAGTTACAGCAATTAAAACAATATGATACTAGCATAAAGACAGACATAGGAACCTGTGGAAAAGGATGGAGGGCCAAAAATAAATCCACACATTTACAGATCAATGGGTACAAGAAATGTGGCAGACACATACAATATAATATTATTCAACATGGAAAACAAGAAAATTCTATCATTTGAGACAACATGGTGGATCTGGAAGACATTATGTTAAGTGAAATGTCAGTCACCAAAGGACAAATACTATATGACTACACTTATATGAGGTATCTAAAATACTTAAATTTATAGAAAAAGAAAATAGAACGGTAATTGACAGGATATGGGGAAGGGGGAAATGGGAAGTTGTTCAATGAGTATAAATTACACTTCTAGAAGTTGAATAAATTCTAGATATTTGCTGTGCAACATAATACAGTTAACAATATAGTGTTATGCACTTAACATCTGTTAAGAGGGTAGATCTTATGTTAAGTGCTCTTATTCCAAAAAAAAGCAAAGAGACACCAGAAAACATTTGGAGGTGATGACTATGTGTATTTCCTTGATTGTGGCAATCGTATCACAGGTGTATGAATATGTCCAGATTCATCAAATTGTATACATTAAAATATGTAGGTTTTTGCATATCAGTTATAGCTCAATAAAGCTGTAATAAAAGTTAGAGTTTAAATATTATGTTTTGAGTTGAATTGAGTGAGAATATTAGAAAATGTATGTATTTCAGAATCTGATATCCTTGACAATGAAAATTACATTTTGTCTCGGTGAGGACAGTCAGGATTAAGAAAATTGTCTTTCAAAGTCCTGGTACAAATGGAAACATTCACGAAATATAATCTGTATTTGGGAGCAAGTATGGGTCAGAGCTGCTAGCATCACAATCAAAGCAGGAGAGGATTCTCACCAGCATATTTTCACAACTTAATAAATCAAAACACCTAATGAAAACATTCATGCAGAGAGCAGACAACCAAACCAGTCATACTACAATGCTTTCTCTGTTCACCTGTGCTATAAACACTAAAACAAAAGGATTTTTAGCTCTGGTGGATGATTTCACAATAGTATCACAATTTATGTTGGAAAAATCACCAGAGTATTGCTTGAACTAGCAACTCTACCATAGGATAAACTTGCCTTTTCATCTTTTTCAAAAGAAAATATATGTTATTTATTGATCTCAATTTTTTTCTTCATTTTTTTTCCTGGAATGT
Source organism: Pan troglodytes (assembly GCF_028858775.2). Classification (NCBI taxonomy): domain Eukaryota; kingdom Metazoa; phylum Chordata; class Mammalia; order Primates; family Hominidae; genus Pan; species Pan troglodytes. Next base: position 69,334,086 of record NC_072406.2, read on the forward strand.
TTTAGATTCTCTGAATAGAAGTCTAGAGAGGTTTGTGCAGCAATATTATTTCATATACACTTCATGCCTTAAATGTATAGTAATACTTGATAAAATAGAGCAAGAAAAACCCACAAATACATAGCAGACCTTCAAAATAAGGATAACTATTTCTGAGAACCAGGAACAGAAGAGAAATGCAAAGTAGTGTGCAAGGGTACATGTGGGTGTCGAAAGAAATGCAGCAGATATTGGCTAACACAGACTAAAGTGTTTTACTTACAATAAGGTTTAGAACTAGGATCAATAATAAGATATAGAGACTGCTCATGAAAGAAAACTTAAACACAACCATTGCCAAGAGTTAACCTGAGACATTACATGTACCAACCAGTGGACCTGAGGAGGTAACTTACAAAGACACAGCTTTTTGAGCTGGAACTGAACCAATCATCACATTGCATTAGTAGCAGGCTTTATTAAATCCACAATGTAATCACAAATTAGGGAAACCTCACTGTTATTAGAAGAGCATACTCTAGGCTTTGGTGGGTGAAAATAATCCAAAAAATCATCAGATACAGAAAGCTAAGCCCATGGAGGGGAAAAAAACAAAAGCAAACAAAAAATTAGTGTCTAAATCCAAATTCTGCATAAGTACTGCACACTAATCAACTGCGCCACTGGAGCTCCTCTAAATCCAAATTCTAAATCAAAGTATAACATCTAATTCCATGGAAAGCACAGCACAAAATAAACAGTACATGAATTAACTCAAATAAAATTAATTTTATAAAATGGATATAGAAAAATTATGTTTACTAATTTGAAATAATTGTTATCAAACTGATGCTTTGTACCCTTTGACTATCATCTCCCCAATCCCCACTTTGTACCTCATATATATATACAACTAAAATTTGTCAAAATATAATAAAAATAATCATATATTACTCAAAATTATAAATTACTAATTTTAAAAAACAAATAACTGTAGATCAATAGACAGAAATGAAATTAGGGCAACTAGGTAAAGATTATAGCAGAATTGTGGGACAATGCAAAACATAGGGCCAGGAATTAATAACACTGTACATATCAGTACTAAGATCAGCTGAAGAGAGAATGAGCAACTTGAAAAATAACACTGAATAATACATGTAAAATACACTTCATTTAGATTTGTTTCAAATAAACTGCTAAGTGTAATTTTTTCCCATTTTATTTTTTTGTTTCTTTCTTTACCAAGGGGTACTAATATTCTTTCTATTTTTTTATTTTGTAAACATTTAAACAAAATTTCATTTTTTAACTTTATTTATATCTTTTGCTTAATTTTTTTAATAGCTAAATATTTAGTATTTCTTTTTTTATGTTTTCTGGGTTAGCTTGTTTTAAAAAATGTAAAACATTATACAGATATTCACTTACTTTTTCTAATCTTTTAACACTCAAATTTTTAATGTATGTGAAATTTAATTTTGCATCTTGTGAGCTGTGAGATAATCTAGCTAATTTTGACAATATCATATGTCAAAAAAATTCCTTTCTCTGCTTAATTAAAATAGCATCTTTCTCAAATGTTTAGTTTCATTATTCATTTACATTTTTTTAGGAGTTTCCTATTAACCCCAAAGGTCTATTTTTTAAGTTTTATAAATTCTATGTAATTGTTATTACAATAACTGAAGTAAATTATGATGTTGTAACGGTAATTTCAAACACAAACAGTTATATCTTGTGTGCTACTATATAGAGCTTAAGAAAATGTGGCACATATACACCATGGAATACAATGCAGCCATAAAAAATGATGAGTTCATGTCCTTTGTAGGGACATGGATGAACCTGGAAACCATCATTCTCAGCAAACTATCGCAAGGACAAAAAACCAAACACCGCATGTTCTCACTCATAGGTGAGAATTGAAAAATGAGAACACATGGACACAGGAAGGAGAACATCACACATTAGGGACGGTTGTGGGGTGGGGGGAGGGGGGAGGGATAGCATTAGGAGATATACCTAATGCTAAATGACGAGTTAATGGGTGCAGCACACCAACATGGCACATGTATACATATGTAACAAACCTGCACGTTATGCACTTGTACCCTAAAACTTAAAGTATAATAATAATAATAAAAACTATAAAAAAGAGGACTTACAATACTAGAGTTTATAGAAGACAGAATTGTTATAATTTTTTTTACCATTTTAATATGGTAGTTAAGGGAGAAAGTGGCACATAAATCATTTTCAATTATAAAGCCTTTGCTACAAAATGTATGGTAATATATTAACTTAAATACCACCATAAGAATAGACAGTAGAGGCAGAGACAAAGACAAATGTAAGACAAGTTGAATCTCAGGTTTCCAAGGGACAGAGGCTAATATGTCAACTAAAATTAAAAGCAGAGCATTCAGGTGGACAATCAAACATAAAGACATAAATTACAGATTTTTCCGTATGTGATTGTGAGGAAAGGTGAAGTGACTAAAATAAACTGTCCAAAGAGAAAATAAAAACATAATAAATACTAAATATTTTGATATTCTTCCATTTAATAAATGATCAGAAAAGAAAGTTAGAATACTAGAATGAGAAAGAATGTCAAAATGTAGAAGTAAGAATTAGTTTTTCGTGGTTCCAGTAGAAAATCTGAAAAAGTGAGTAATGAACCTCCAAATATCACCATGCTACTGTGCACTTGTGAGTATCATGAGGAGAGATACATAATCAGCTCCTTCAAAGAATGTGTGAATGTTCTTATATCACGAACACAAAAACATGACTTCAAATAAAATTTATAAAATGTGTTTGATAAAATTCTTCTTAAAATATCCCTTCATTGCCAGTGAACCTTAGTTATGTCATCTCTATATTTGTTTTTATATGATGATAAGCATCTCAATAAAATATAAAATGCTCTGAAGGCATTAGACATCATTTTGAGGCTTCCTTTCCTCCTTGGAAGAACCACTTTTCAACATGAATGTCCTTGAATTACACTGTTGAAATTTCCAGTGTACTTACTTCAATAAATAAGAAACTTCTAATAGAATGATTTAATTAAACCAACTAAATAATATGACACAGCTATCATAATATGATAATGCTTATTTATAATGTGGCTGATTTGGTAAAACCTTGAAATTGCTTTTATTTATTTCAAGAGTAGTCAGCAGGCTCTAAGAGTAAATGAATAATTCAATAATTAATTCAACACCCAATTATTAAGCGCCTAACAATTTCTACTACTTCTCAGACTATAGCTAGTGAAAGATAAATAAAACACTAGTTCTTCATTTAGTGAGAGGGCAGTCAAGCAAATAATTACAAACACTATGATAAGTGTTATGATATAGCTATGTTTTATGTGCTCTTAGAATGAGGCTGTCTTTAATGGAACATTTCAAAAAAGTGTGATCAGAATTAAGATGACAGAAATACATATTAAGATTAGGTTATAAAGTTATTTTTCTGCATTCTATAAAGTGTCAAGTCCCAATTAAATTTCCGAAGAAAGTACATGAAATAATCACATTTTCATTTTATAATGAATCCTTTGGGGCAGTTTTGAATGTTGTATTTTTATAAGGAGCAAATGTGAGCAAGGAGGCCAGGTAAAATACTACTACACAAGTCCTGACAATAAAAGATCAAGATCTAAGCAAAAACAGTGGCAAATACCATGAAATTCAAGAAAAATTCAAGAAAGAGAAAAGTTTGAGAAAAATACTAAGGGTAGAATCTAGATAATTTGTAAAAAGTTCTATGTGGAGGTTTCATGGATGTGAGAATTTAAAGATAGCTTGACACTTTCTGTCTTAAGTAAATGATAATGCCATAAAGATAAGGAATACCACTGTCGGAATATAATTAAATGGAAGATATGTTCAATTATGCGTATACTATAGATGTCCAGAAGGAAGTGAAGTATACATATTCCAGAGTGTGTATCTAAGATTTAGAGATCTTTAGCAAATCGTGAATGGGAAGTACAATTTAATCAGAGTTTCTTCCTTTGAGAATGCTGACTAAACAATGTCAAATATTTGTTCTTAAGTCTTCTTCAAATTCCCACACATATTTCCATATTTCCACTTGCACATTATTAAAACATAATTTGTATGATTAAATCTCAGATTTGCTTATATTGTAAAAATGTAAATTATTGCACTGGAAGTGGGGACATTCCTCTCTTAGCACCAATGCTTTTACAAAATGTTTGTAATCTTGCAGATAGTTAATACCTTCCCTTTAATCGATGGTATAGCATCCTAGTCTCCTATTGACAGAACACCACATTTTATGATACAACCAATGTAGACCTTGGGGCATCCCTATAAACTAGGCTTAATGTCTCCTCTACTTGCAATTTAATTCAAATCTTTAGTATTGTTCTTCTACTCTCACACCTAAAATCCAGAACTTACAACAAATAGTGTCACACATCTTTCTCATGCCTCAATGTTTACATTTTTCAAACTAAATGTCCTGTCTTCTCTCCAAACTTCCTGCTCCTTTCAATGTGCCCAAATCTTTTAAATATTTGTATATTGGAAGAAACAACATAGTTAATTCCAACTCCCATTTCTATATTCAGTTAGTATTCATGTATGTATTTTACTATCTATTCTCTTTTTCATTCCATTTTTCATCCTAGCCACATTCACTATTTATGAGGGTCTCTTTTTATGCCTAGAATACTCTAATAGTTTCCTAATTGTTGAGCACTATTTTTCCTCCACTAAACTCACCATTTAAAACAGATGATTAATGGCTAGATTACAGGGAAGAGCTTACACACTGATAAAACATTTTAATGCATTTTTGAGTTCAATAAAATATATTAAAAATTCAGAACTGTGTTCAAGGTACAGAGTAACTGCTATTTAATGTTTCCTATTTTAGCATTATTATTTCTAATATTTAGTTAAACGTGTTGCAAATATATTTTCCCATTTTGTGACTTTTGTTCTTTTACAATGAATAAAATTTTATATTTCAAGGTAGTTTAGTTTTTTAGTTAAAATAATCCTAATCTTAGTATTCTAAACCCTTCATTATATGGGAGAAATTTATATTTCTAAATTTATATTTATATAAATATTAAATTGATATTTCTAAATCTCATATTTTCTTTGAATATTAATATAAGGCATATAGATTAACTTCAGTATTCCTAGCCTATCCCAAATTTCTGAACTCCATGGTTCTTCTCACATTTTTCTCTTGCCTTTTCTTATCTTCCTTAGGAGCTCTGCATAATAGAATTCTACTTATTTACAAAAACTTGACTCAAGTGATTTATTTTACTCTTATAGCTTTTCTGTTGAAATCTCTCTTTAATCTGAAATCCCCACAAGGGTATAAAATCTCATGTATTTATTACATTCTACCTTGGATTATATTTAATGGCAAACGATTATCATTTGGCCCTACGTACATAACATTATTGTTATAAGCAATAAACTCAAATGATTTATTTAAATACATCAAGATATATAAATAGATGGCATCATTGTTCTTCTTCAATCAGTGAATCTATACAAACTCATTGTCCCAAGAGGCAGCAATACTTTTAATAATCAAAGTTGAAAGAGTAACTCTATATGAAAACTATTTGCCCATTGCTTTTAATAATTCTTGATCTGTGTAATTTTTATGTTCTCCTCTACTCCTTAAGCCTAGTGTTTCACATAGTTGTTCAACAAGTTTTTGAATAAAAGAAAATATTAACTAAAAAAGAGATCTATTAAATAGTCTCTTTTAAGTTACTATTGTTACTCACTTAAATATTTTTGCCTCAACATTCTTCTCCCATAAACTAAAGTGAAAATATAAAATCAGGCTGATCTCCCTATTGTTTCAGTCTTTTCTTTTGACTCTTTTCCTCCTACCTGGCCATTTCATGCTCCTGCAATCAGGGGTACTTACTCCCCAGCCCTTGCTTGGATAAACAGACACAAGTCTGCTCCTGACAGCCTGCTAGTGTTTTCTCACAGCAAATCCACATACTGGAAACCACCTACTTTTGTCTGTACACAGATATCAGACTTGATTGGTTGTTTCCTTCAGAGTTAAAATCAGAAAAGTGGTTCAGAAAATTTGACAGTAAAAAAAAAAAACAGGCACACTTGATGCATGTTACTCTAGAATTAATTACCATACTGAAAAATTTGCTTTTTTGATGATTGCTCATTATTCTGTTATTTCACAAGTCATCTGACCAACACACATTTATTGTTCCAACAAAACCGAGCAATCAACTCTGACAGTTTAAAAAAGTTTTTCTGTTAAGTACCAGAAATTCAGCAAAATATGCATTGCTTTTCCCACATGGCAATGACCTCTATAAAACTCAAAATAGCAATCTTCCATTTTAATGACAACTGAGCTATCTGAAGCATGCACAGTTGATATAAAATTCTGAATTCACAACAGGAAACCAAAGACAAGGGGTACAAAAATTTCTGCGATGGAGCAATTCCTTTCAAAAACCAAATAATAGGTGTACCCATTAGGATAATTATAATTTATTGCAAATATTTGCACTAACACATTATTTGCAATCTTTCACTTAAAAAGAAGAGGTTCAGTAAACTTGTTAAAATATTTTCTGTAAATATGACCCAAGAATTGGAAAGGGCTTCACAAAGAAATCATTTAGTATTAAAATTACATTTTATATGTTAGAGGAGGGAAAAGGAAAGGAAAAAATATCACTCATGCTCACAAAACCTGTGAGAGAGAACATGTGGTAGAAGAGCAATGGGAAGCGGAAAAAGATGATTTCAATTCGATGTGGCCACTTTCACTGAGACTTCAGGCAAGTGACTTAAATATTGTGCAATTTGATTTCCTCAGTATAAAAAAAAGGATTAAAAAGAATGGTCTTACCTACGTAACAGTATTATAATAAACAATAAACTCAAAAAATTTATTTAAAGACATCAAGGTATTATATAAATAGATGGCATCACAGTTTCTCTTCTGAGAATCAGTAAATCTGTACAAACTCTGTGTCCCAAGAGAAAACAATACTTTTAATAATCAAAATTAAAAGAATAACTCTCTATGAAAACTATTTGCCTATTGCTTTTTGAGGAGTCTAATAAACCCATATCTTTAGTCAGCCACCTGTGAGGTAATTTTGTTTACATCATTTTTTTCTACCTATTTGCAATTCATAGAAAAAAACTGCAATAATGCTTGCAGCATTCTTTTTCTTTATAATTTTTAAATTAATTCACTGCCTAATATAGTAAAATCTGAATAAATAATTTGGAAACCATACAAAAGGTAAAATGGCCATATTTGTTTGACTAAATTACCTTTTCCTTTTTATTTGAAAATAGAGGTTTTTAAATTAAATTATTTGTGTCAAAATATGTTGAAATGTAGTCAGGACAAGATGGTGTATGTGCACTAGTCTCAACCCTAAAGAAGTTCCAGAAGTGAAACACTGAGAAAACCTTGGAGCAACAGATGGTGATTTAGATCTTGGTACTGGAAGCAAATGGCAGAAGATAAACGAGGGGCAGTTGCCACAGAACTTTCTAGCTGTATTATTTTCTTAACTCCACTCTTTGCTGGGTGTGGCTTGTTAACTCCCCCAAAGCCATCTTTGGGCATGAAACACAGCAGTACTCATGCTGCATGACCTACAAGAAGATGTGATACCCTAAGGCTAGTTGACACTGGAAGTGAACGCAGCAGCCAGCAAACTAGCAGGTCCTGAGAATTGTCTTTGCTCCTTCCCTTCAGCAAATAGCAGGCCATGCAATTCTAGCAGATAGCTGTGGGATTACCTGGAGAACAGAGGGAGAGATTTAAACCAGATTGCAACACCAACATCTCCTAGCTGTCTCCTGCTTTACTGTCTGCTCTTTCACCCTCTGCAAACAAACTTATAACCACAACTACTGCTGACAATCTCTCCTTTCTCCCCAAGTACACCTTACTAACATACGATCTGTGAAACACACTAGTGTTTCTTCATTCACTATCTCAAGCCAAGTGAGAAGGACTTTAGAACCACTTAAAGCATTTAAACCCTAGAGTATGAAGAAAATATGATTGTTATCAGACTTAGGTTTGAAAAATTCTAAAGTCTGGAGCCTGGTGGGAGGGCCCGCGGAGGCAGAGCGAAGAAAGGAGGCTTTACTGGATGGACTTACACTTCCAGTATTCGATAGGTACAGTTAAATAGTTCCTTCTCAAAAGACAGACTCCAAGGAAGAAATATAGGCTTTACGGATAAAAATAAACACAAAACAAAACTTATGTAAGACTTGGAGTTGAGAGGGGGAAGGAGTCAGTGAGGAATGGTTGCTGGAAGATTGGAGGAGTGAGGTAAGTAACGAGCCAGAGGAGTCTGGACAGCTCAGGGAATTGCAAGTCTCTGAAGAACCCAGGAAAACACCTGACCAGTGAAAATGTATGGATATGCAATGTCGTGAGACAGTGTCAATACAGTTGCAACTTCACCAGTCAAGTGAAACTTTTCTACACTTCACCTCTCCTTCTTCCATCTACACTGGACATGCTAGAAGCAGCAAGAGAGTAGAACAGAGAAGTAGAAAAACAGGTGGGGAAATAGTAAGAAAAAAAGTATATTTTATACTCCCTTAATGACTAGGATACATTCTGACAAATGTATTCTTAGGCAGTTTCATCATTGTGTGAGCATTATAGAATGTATTTTCACAAACCTAGATGATATAGCCCACTACATACCTAGGCTACCTAGTATGGCCTATTGCTCCAAGCCTACAAACCTGTACACCATGCTATTATACTGAATACCATAGGCAATTGTAACATAATGGTAAGTGTTTTTGTATCAAAAACTTATATAAACATAGAAAAGTTACAGTAAACATACAACATAAAAAATAAAACATCATGCACCACTAAAGAGCACTTATGAATAGACATTCAGGACTGGAAGTTGCTATGAGTGAGTCAGTGCGTGAATGCAGAGTGAATGTGAAGGTCTATGACATTATTCTACACTACTGTAGACTTTATAAACACTATACAATCAGGCTTCAATAAATTTATAAAAAATAATTTTACTTTTTAATACTAAAATAATCAGCTTACTGTGACTTTTTAAATTTATAAATTTTTAAATTTTTTAAACTTTCTGACTCTATTATAACACTTAGCTTAAAACACAAACACTTCCTTACATTATATAGCAATACAAAGATATTTTCTTTCTTTATGTCAATACTCTATAAGCTTTTTTCTATTATTTTTTCAACTGTTATTTTAGGTTCAGGGGTTACATGTGCAGGTTTGCTGTATGGGTAAATCACATGTCGCTGAGGTTTGGTATATTCTGTCATCCAGGTAATTAACACATTACCCAATAAATAATTTTTGAACCCATGTCCCCAACCTCCCCCATTAAATAGTCCCAGTGTCTATTTTTCCCATCTATGTTTCCATGTGTACTCAATGTTTAGATCCCACTTATAAGTGAAAACACACAGTATTTGGTTTTCTGTTCTTGCATTAAGTCTCTTAGGGTAGTGGTCTCTAGGTGTATCCATAATGTCAGAAAGAACATGATTTCATTCTTTTTTATGGCTGTGTAGTATTCCATGGTGTTCCTATACCACATTTTCTTTATCCAGTCTAGGAATGGAGGGCATCTAGGTTGATTTCATGTCTTTGCTATTGTGAATAGCACTGCAATAAACATAGGAGTCAATGTGCATTTTTGGTAGAACAATTTGTTTTCTTATGATATATATCCACTATATATCATAAAGTTTTTCATATGATATATAGTGGGTCAAATGGTAGTTACTGGGTCAAATGGTAGCTCTGTTTTATGTTTTCTGGTAAATCACAAAACTGCTTTCCACCATTGCTGAACTAATTTACATTCTCTCCAACAGTGTATATGTGTTCCCTTTGCGCCACAACCTCACCAACATCTGTGGTTATTTGACTTTTAAATAATAGCCATTCTGACTGGTATGAGATGGTATCTCATTGTGGTTTTGATTTGCATTTCTTTGATGATTAGTAATGATGATAATTTTTTCATATATTCATTGGCCACATGCATGTCTTCTTTTGAGAAGTGTATGTTCATGTCCTTTGTCCATTTTTTAATGATGTAGTTTCTTGTTTGTTGAGTTGCTTAAGTTACTCAAGTTTGTGATTTTTTTTCCATTCTGTAGACTGTATGTTTACTCTGTTTATAGTTTCTTTTGTTGTGCAGAAGTTCTTTAGTTGAACTAGGTTGTACTTGTCAATTTTGGGCTTTGTTACAATTGCTTTGGAGGACTTAGTCATATTCTTTACCAATGCTGATATCCAGAATGTTGTTTACTAGGTGTTCTTGTAGTGTTTTTGTAGTTTAAGGTCTTACATTTAAATTGTTAATTCATCATGGTTTAATTTTTGTACATGGTGAAAGGTAGGGGTCCAGTTTTATTCTTCTGCCTATGGCTAGCCAATTATCACAGTGCCATTTATTGAATAGGTAGTCTTTTCCCCATGGCTTGTTTTTGTCAGACTTGTCAAAGAGCAGATGGTTGTAAATGTGTGGCTTTATTTCTGAGTTTTCTATTATGTTCCATTGGTCTATGTGTCTGTTTTTCTACTAGTACCATGCTGCTTTGGTAACACTTGTCTTGTAGTATAGTTTGAAGTTGGGTGTTTAATGCCTCCAACTCTGTTCTCTTTGCTGAGGATTGTTTGGTGATTTAGGCTGGTTTTTAGTTCTGTATAAACTTTAGAACAGTTTTATCTAAGTACCTGTAAAACCGTGTTGGTAGTTTGATAGGAATCTTTAGATTGCCTTGGCCAGTATGGGCATTTGAACAATATTGATTCTTCCTATCAATGAGCATGGAATGCTTTTCCATTTGTTTGTATCATCTCTGATTTCTTTCAGCACTGTTTTGTAATTCTCATTGTAGAGATCATTCACCTCCTTGATTAGATGCATCACGAGGTCTTTTGGTTTTTGGTGGCTATTTTAAATGGGATTGCATTCGTGATATGGCTCTCAGTTTGAACATTATTGGTATATAGAAATGCTGCTGATTTTTTATATTGATTTTATATACTGAAACTGTATTGAAGTCATTTATCAGTTCTGCAGCCATTTAGTGAAGTATACTGTTTTCTAGGTATAGATTTGCAGTTGGTAGGCAAGATGGCTGACTAGAAATGGCCAGGAGTAACATCTGCCACCAAGGGATTAGGACATCAGGAAGACTGGCACACTCCAAGAAGATCTTCAGAAGGAATGCATTCAGAATGGATGGAGGAAGGATACATATGCTATAGTGAAGGGGGAGGAAGCCAGGAATGCTACAAAGGGCTACCACACACCAGGACCCATTTTTGACCCTCATTGACTCCTGGAGAATGGAGGAGTTAAGCAGCTGGGGAGCAACCCATGGAACTCTCGAATCCTGGCAGCAGGGAATACACAACATCCATTGACACTTGAGCTGGTGGGGAGAGCTGCTAGAGAGGTAGTAGGGGCAGGGCTTCAGTCTGTGTAGAGCCCATAGGGTTTGATGTGGGAAAGTCTGCAGTGGAGCATAGCCAGGGATGCCCATCTCCCAATGCTCACCATACTCCTTTAGGAGAATTTAGCCTGAGGCCAACTATGATACCTCAACAGAGCAGGGCAATCTTGCCTATAAGATGAGGTCAGAGAGATCAGAGTGCCCCCTGAGTCTGCTGGCCTCTCCCTGGTCCCTAGACTGGCAGTGCCTACTTGCAGTGCAGCCTTGGATGCGTAACTAGGGTGCTACCCAGGGACCAGTATCATAGCTTCTGCACTGGCAAACCATGTCTCATTGTTGGAGGGCACCAGCAGAGTGATCTCCAACAATGTGCACCAGCCTACCCACACCTTCCCTCCACTACAGCCTTTCCAGCACACACTAACCCATAGCTACCTCTCTCACTGCTTTGCCGGTGCACACGTGCACAGGAGGACCTTGCTTCTCAACCCCTGTCAATGTGGGTGAGCTTGTGCACCCCACTGTGCCATGCCATTGACGCTGGCCTGAACACACCCTGCCCCACCCCTCCTTGATATACTGCTGTTGCTGGAGTCCCCGCCCCCAGCCAGTATCACTGCCACACATGTGAATGCATGCATGAAGATGTCCAGCCCCACGTTTGCCAGTGCCCTGCACCCATGCCTTAACCACCACCAAGGAAAACATGCACATGAACACAAGTGACCCCATGCATCCCATGATATACAGCCACTGCTGCAAATGTACACATGGAGGGTGACAGTCAGATACCTGCCAAATGCCTGCCAGTGCCCCACCACAGCCAATAAGCATGCACCCTACTGCACTGCCACTGTTGCTGGCATGTGCAAATGAGTACAGTTACCACTGTCACAGCCCAACTAAGCACTTTGGATGGCACTGCTCAACAGAGTGTGTGGCCAGTGGTCCAAGAACATCTCAGCTCCTCTAATGTAACAAGTTTCTAACCTTGAAGTGCTAGAGAACAAAGTTGTGGGTCTCATTTCAGTCCCCCAGAGTAGGAATACGCAGCCCAGGAGTGCCGAGCTGAGCCTTGGTCCCTTAAAGTCTTTCAAAAACATAGCCATTGACTGAACCCACCTTAATCACAAACTCCCAACAACATCAAAGAAGATAAAAGGAAAAACAAACAAACGAAAAACATCCAAAGGCAACAACTTCAAAGGTTAAAGGAACATGAGTCCACATAGATGAGAAAAGAAACAGTGCAGGAACTCTGGCAACTCAAAAAGCCGGAGTGTCTTTTTACATCCAAACAACTGCATCAGTTCCCCAACAAGAGTTCTTAACCAGGCTGAAATATCTGAAATGACAAAAATAGAATTCAGAATATGAATAGGAGTAAAGATCATTGAGCTTCAGAATGGCAAAATTCAATTCAAGGATTATAAGGAATACAATAAAACAAAACAGGAGATGAAAGATCAAATGGCTACTTTTAAAAAGAATCAAACAGATCTGATAGAACCGAAAACTCACTTCAAGAATTTCAGAATAAAATAACAATTATTAACAGTAGAATTGACCAAGCTGAAGAAAGACTCTCAGGGCTGGAGGACTGGTTTTCTGAAATAACTCAGTCAGACAAAAATGAAGAAAAAAAATAAAGAAGAATAAACAAAACCTCCAATAAATATAGGATTATATAAAGAGACCAAATCTATGACTCACTGGCATCCATGAAAGAGAGGTAGAGAATGCAAACAACTTGAAAAACATATTTCAGGATATCATCCATGAAAATTTCCCCAACCTCGTTAGAGAGGCCAACATTGACATTTAAGAAAAGCAGAGAATGCCAGCAAAATACTACACAAGAAGACCACCCACAAGACACATAGTCATCAGATTCTCCAAAGTCAAAATGAAAGAAAAAGTGTTAAAGGCAGCTAAAGAGAAGGGCATGTCACCTAAAAAGGGAAGCCCATCAGACTAACAGCAGACCTTTAAGCATAAACTCTACAATGCAGAAGAGATTGAAGGCTTATATTCAGCATTCTTAAAGGAGAGAAACTCCAACCAATAATTTCATATCCTGCCACATGAAGCTTCATAGGTGAAGGAAAATATAAGATCTTTTTCAGACAAGTGTATGCCAAGGGAATTCAATAGCACCAGGCCTGCCTTACAAGAGGTCTTGAAAGAAGTGCTAAACATTGAAAGAAAAGACTGTTACAGGCTGCTACAGAAACACACTTAACTACATATCTCAGTTACACTATAAAGCAGCCACAGACACAAGTCTGCAAAATAACCAGCTAACAAAACAATGACAGGATCAAATCCACACATATCAGTACAAACCTTGAGTGTAAACAGCTAATTGCCCCTATTAAATGGCACAGAGTGGCAAGTTAGATAAGAAAGCAAGACCCAATTATATACTGCCCTAGAAAGACCCATCTCACATGCAATGACACCCAAGGACTCAAAGAAAAGGGCTGGAGAAAAACCAATCAAGCAAACAGAATAAAAGAAAAAAGTAGGGGTTGTTATTCTAATTCAGACAAAACAGAGTTTAATCCAACAAAGATCAAGAAAGACAAAGGGGCATTACATAATGGCAAAGGGCTCAATTCAACGAGAAGACCTACTATCTTAAATATATATGCACCCGATACAGGAGCACCCAGATTCATAAAGCAAGTTCTTACAGACCTAGGAAGAGAGTTAGATAACCATACAACAATGGTAATAGACTTCAACACCCCCACAGACAGTATTAAATCATCAACACCAGAAAACTAACAAAGATATTCAGGAGCAGAACTGGACAATTGACCAAATGGGCCTAATACATATCTACAGAGCTCTTTACCCCAAAATAGCAGAATATGCATTCTTCTCATCTGCACATGGCACATACTCTAAAATGCACCACACAATTAATTATAAAACAATCCACAGCACATTAAAAAAAAAAGCTAAGCACACTCTCAGACCACAGTGCAATAAAAATAGAAATCAATACTAAGAAAATCAATCAAAATCATACAAATGGATATTAAACAATGTGCTACTCAATGACTTTAAGGTAAATAACAAAATTAAGGCAGAAATCAAGAAATTATTAGAAACTAATGAGAACAAAGATACAACATACCAGAATCTCTGGGAGAGATAAAGCAATATTTAGAGGAAAATTTATAACACTAAATGCCCATGGTCCATTTTTCATGAAGCATATTTGCACATCAAAAAGTTAAAAAGATCTCAAATTAACAACCTAGCATCATGACTAGTCCATACAAAAGAACAACAAATCTTGAAGTTTCTTTTTTGAAAGAATTAAAAAGATAGACCACTTGCTAGAATAATAAAGGACAAAAAGAAAGAAGATCCAAATAAACACGATCAGAAGTAACATGGGGAATGTTAACCACTGGCCCCACAGAAACACCCATACACACACACACACACTCACACACACACGCGCGAGCCAAAAACAAAAACAAAAAAAAAAACAAAAACAAAAAAAAGGCCGGGTGTGGTGGCTCATGCCTGTAATCCCAGCACTTTGGGAGGCCGGGGTGGGCGGATCACGAAATCAGGAGATCGAGACCATCCTGGCTAACACGGTGAAACCCTGTCTCTACTAAAAATACAAAAAATTAGCCGGGCATGGTGGTGGGTGCCTGTATCCCAGCTACTCAGGAGACTGAGGCAGGAGAATGGCGTGAACCCGGGAGGCGGAGCTTGCAGTGAGCCAAGATCACACCACTGCACTCCAGCCTGGGCGACAGAGCAAGACTCCGTCTCAAAACAAACAAACAAACAAACAAACAAACAACCCTTCGGAGACTGCTTACGAATACCTCTATGCACAAAAACTAGAAAAACTAGAAAGTGTAGAAGAAATGAATAAATTCCCGGAAATATACAACCTCTAGGATTAAACTAAGAAGAAATTAAATCCCTGAACAAACCAATAACGAGTTCTGAAATTGAATCAGTAATAAAAAGCCTAACAACCAGAAGCCCAGGACAAAATGGATTTAGAATTCTATTAACAGCTGGAAAGGGGCGGGCGCAGTGGCTCACTCCTGCACTCCCAGCACTTTGGGAGGCTGAGGTGGCCGGATCACCTGAGGTCAGGAGTTTGAGACCATCCTGGCCAACATGGTGAAACCCCGTCCCTACTAAAAATACAAAAATTAGCCGGGCATTGTGGCACGTGCCTATAATCCCAGCTACCCGAGAGGCTGAGGCAGGAGAATGGCTGGAACCCGGGAGGCAGAGGCTACAGTGAGCCGAGATTATGCCATTGCACTCCAGCCTGGGCTACAGAGTGAGACTTTGTCTCAAAAACAAACAAACAAACAAAAAATACCCACCCCCCAAAAAAGCAAAACAAAAACAAACCAAACAAACAAAAAACCAACTGGAAAGTTTTACTGTTAGCCTGTTAGATTTCCCTTTTAGGTGACCTGTCCCTTATCTCTAGCTTCATTTAAGGTTTTTTTCTTCTGCATTGCCCTTAGAGAATCTGATGACTATATGTCTTGGAAATTGTCGTCTTGGATAGTATTGCCTAGGAATTCTCCGAATTTCCTGAATTTCCATGTCAACCTTTCTAGTGAGACAGGGAAATTTTTCATGGACCATATTTTCAAATTTGTTTGCCAAGTTTCTTCTTTCTCAGCAGTGAGTTGTAGGTTTAATCTCTTTATATAATTTCATATTTCTCAGAGGTTTTGTTCATTTTTAAAAATTATTTTTTGTTTAGATATTTATTTATTTATTTATTTCCTGTGTTGATTCAAAGGAGCAGTCTTCAAGCTCTGAAATTATTTCCTCAACTTGGTCTGTTTCCTTGTTAGTGCTTCCAGTTGTATTATGAAATTTCTATAGTGAATTTTTTTTTTATTTCCAGAAGTTGAGTTTGGTTATTTCTTAAAATGCTATATTGTTTTTCAACTCTTATATTTTCATACCGTTTTCCTTGAATTTTGTTTCAGAGTTCTTATGTATCTCATTTAGCTTCCTTGCTAATTCAGGTTCTGAATTTAATGTCTGTCATTTCAGTCATTCAATCTTGTTAAGAACTATTGCTGGAAAGGTACTATGATTGTTTGCAGGTAAGAATACACTTTAACTTTTAGAGTTGCCAGAGTTCCTGCACTGATTTTTTCTCATCTGTGAAGTGTTATGTTCCTTTACCCATTGAAGTTGCTGACCTTTGGATGGGGCATTTTGTTTTTATGTTCTTTGTTTCCTTTGAGAGTTTGACTGTCTGGTAAGTTGGGTATGGTTAATTTTTTGATAAAAACTAAGACACAAAAACACACTTTAGTCTAGCCCTATATAGGGTGAGGATTACCAACATCACTGTCTTCCACCTCCACATCTTGTCCCACTGGAAGGTCTTCTGGGGCAATGACATGCATGGAGCTATCATCTCCTATATAACAACGCCTTCTTCTTGAATACCTTCTGAAGGACATACCCAAGGCTGATTTACAGTTAACTTACATCCATATGTGTGTGTGTGTATATATATATATTACATATATATATACACACATATACATATATATATGTGGAGTATTCACTAAAATAGAAATAAGAAGTATAGTAAATACGTGAACCAGCAACATACTCATTTATCATGATTATCAAATATTATATACTGTCCATAATTGTACATGCTATACTTTCATATAACTGACATCAGAGTAGGTTTACATCAGCATCACCACAAATTTGCTGGTAACGTGTTGTGCTATAGCTTTATGACAGCTTTGATGTCACTAGGCAATAAAATTTGTAAGCTTCATAATTTTATGTGACCACAGTTGCATATGTGGTCTGTCATTGACCAAACTGTCATTATTTACTTCATGGAAATATCTCATATTAGATTAGGATAGAGTTCTTATTCTTTTTTTAAAAAAATCTGTCTATAAAATGCATAGTGATTTCAGATACATAGAGAAACTATGTACATCCTAAGTGTTTAGCTTGATAAGTTTTCACAAAACAACAGAATATACATTCTTCTCATTGCTGCATGGCACTTACTCAAAAATTGATCACATAATCAAAAGTAAAACACTTCTCAGCAAATGCAAAAGAACTGAAATTATAACAGTCTCTTGGACCACAGTGCAATCAAATTAGAACTCAAGACTAAGAAATTCACTCAAAATCATACAATCACATGCAAATTGAACAACCTGCTCCTGAATGACTTGGAAGTAATCAATGAAATTATGGCAAAAATGAAGTTCTTTACTAATGAGAACAAAGATACAGCATACCAGAATCTCTGGGACACAGCTAAGGCAGCATTAAGAGGGAAATTTATAGCACTAAATACCCACGCGAAAAAGCTAGAAAGATCTCAAGTTAACAACCTCATATCACAACTAAGAGAACTAAAGAACCAAGAGCAAACAAACCCCAAAGGTAGCAGAAGACAAGAAATAACCAAGATCAGAGCTGAACTGAAGGAGATAGAGACATAAAAAACCTTTCAAAAAATCAATGAAACCAGGAGCTGCTTTTTTTAAAAAATTAATAAAATAGATAGACAACTAGTTAGGTTATTAATGAAGAAAAGAGAGAAGATTCAAATAAAGACAATCAGATGATAAGGGGGATATTGCCATTCACCCTACAGAAATATAGATAACCATAAGAGAGTATTATAAACGCCTCTGTGCACATGAACTAGAATATCTAGAAGAAATGGATAAATTCCTGGACACCTACACCTTCCAAGACTGAAGCATGAAGAAATTGAATGCTTGAACAAACCAATAACAAGTTCTGAAATTATGGCAGCAATAAATAGCCTACCAACCATAAAAAGCCCAGGACCAGACAGATTCACAGCTGAATTCTATCAAATGTACAAAGAAGAGCTGGCACCATTCCTACAGAAACTATTCCAAAAAAACTGAAACAGAGGGACTCGTCCCTAACTCATTTTATAAGGCCAGAATCATCCTGATACCCAAACCTGGCAGAGATACAACAACAACAACAACACTTTAGGTCAATATCCATAACAAACATTGATATAAAAATTCTCTACAGAATACTGGCAAATTGAATCCAGCAGCACATCAAAAAGCTTATCCACCACGATCAAGTGGGCTTCATCCCCAGGATGCAATGTTGCTTCAAAATACACAAATCTATAACTGTGATTCATCATATAAACAGAATTAAGACAAGCACCACATGATTATCTCAATAAATTCAGAAAAGGCTTTCGATAGAATTCAACATTCCTTAACATTAAAAACTCTCAATAAACTAGGTATTAAAGGAACATACCTCAAAATAATAAGAGCCATATATGATAAACCAACAGCCAATATCATACTGAATGGGCAAAATCTGGAAGCATTCCCCTTGAAAACCGGCACAAGACAAGGATGCCCTCTCTCACCCCTTCTTATTTAAAATAGCACTGGAAGTTCTTGCAGGGCAATCAAGCAAGAGAAAAAATAAAGTTATCCAAGTAGGAAAAGAGGAAGTCAAACTATCTTTGTTTGCAGATGACATGATCCTATCTAGAAAACCCCATTCCTCAGTCCAATAGCTTCTTAAGCTCATAAACAATTTCAGCAGTCTCAAGATACAAAATTAATTTGCAAAACTCCTAGCATTCCTATGCAAGCTGAGAGCTAAATCACGAAGGAACTCCTATTCACAATCTCCACAAACAGAAGAAAATACCTACGAATAGAGCTAACGAGGGAAGTGAATGATCTCTATGAGAAGAACTACAAACCACTGCTCAAAGAAATCAGAGATGACACAAACAAATGGAAAAGCATTGTATGCTCATGGATATGAAGAAGCAATATAGTGAAAATGGCCATACTCTCCAAAGCAGTGTATAGAATCAATGCTGTTACCATTAAACTACCACTGACATTCTTCACAGAACTAGAAAATACTATCTTAAAATTCATATGGAACCAAAAAAGAGCTCAAATAGCCAAGGCAATCCTAAGCAAAAAGAACAAAGCTGGAGGCCTTGTGCTACCCGACTTCAAACTACACTGCGTGGCTACAATAACCAAAACAGCATGCTACTTGTAAAAGAACAAACACATAGACCAATGGAACAAAACAGAGAACCGCATACCTGCAACCAGGAATAAGACTGCATACCTACAATCACCTGATCTTCAACAAACTGGACAAAAACAAGCAATGGGGAAAAGACTCCCTACTTAATAAATGGTACTGAAAAAAACTGGATAGTCATATGCAAAAAATTGAAACCAGACACCTTTCTTACATCATACACAAAAATCAACTCAAGATGGATTAAAGACTTAAATATAGAACCCAAAACTATAAAAATCCTGGAGGAAAACCTAGGCAATACCATTCAGGACATAGACACAGGCAGATTTCATGACAAAGATGCCAAAAGCAATTGCAACAGAAGCAAAACTTGACAAATATGATCTAATTAAACTAAAGAGCTTCTGCACAGCAAAAGAAACTATCAACAGAGTAAACAGACAACCAACAGAATGGGAGGAAACTTTTGCAAACTATGCATCTGACAAAGGTCTAACATTCAGCATCTGTAAGTAACTTAAACAAATTTATAAGAAAAAAACAAAAAGATCCCATTAAAAAGTGAGTAAAGGACATGAACAGACACTTCTCAAAAGAAGACATACATGTGGCCAATAATCATATGAAAAAAAATCACTGATCATTCGAGAAATTCAAATCAAAAGCACAATGAGATACCATTTCACACCAGTTAGAATGGCTATCATTAAAAAGTCAGTCAAAAATAAATGCTGGCAAGGTTGTGCAGAAAAAGGAACACTTTTACACTGTTGGTGGGAGGGGAAATTAATTCAATCATCATGGAAGGCAGTGTGGTAATTCCTCAAAGACCTAGAGACACAAATACCATTAGACCCAGCAAGCTCATTACTAGGTATATACTCAAAGGAATATAAATGATTCTACTATAAAGACACATGCACACATATGCTCATTGCAACATCATTCACAAAAGCAGAGACGGAATCAATCTCAACACCCAATTATGAACAAAAATAGTTTTATTTCTGGATAAAGAAAATGTGGTGCATATACACCATGGAATACTATGCAGCCATAAAAAGAATGAGATCACGTCCTTTACAGGGACATGCATGGAGCTGGAGGCCATTATCCTTAGCAAACTAACACAAAACGGAAAACAAAATACCACATGTTCTCACTTATAAGTGGGAGCTAAATGATGAGAACACATGGGCGCACAGAGCAGAACAACACACAGTGGGGCTTACTGGAGGGCAGAGGGTGAGAAGAGGGAGAAAAACAAAAAACAATGACTAATGGATACTAGACTTAATTTAATACCTTAATGATGAACTAATCTGTACAACTAACCCCCATGACACACGTATACCTATGTAACAAACCTGCACATCCTGCACATGTACCCCTGAACTTAAAATTAAAGTTGTGGATATTTTTTGTTGTTGTTTGTTTTAAAGAAAGCACCTGTGCATTCAGTGCCCACTTCAGGAACTAAGACACTACAGAACCTTCATGTGTCCCCTCCTTCTAAATCGAATATTTCAAATGTATTTTCATTTTCTCTGTATTCTAAACCCCATAAGACTTTACCAGTGTTTTTTCAATCAATATTAAATTATCATCCCACATATGCACACTTTCTGGTGTTTATCCCCCCTCCTACATTTCCTTTTTTTCCATTTGGAAATATTTTTCTCCTGCTTGTAGACCCCAATATGTTCTTTCTGCAAGCCTGATAGCAACAGATCTCTTTAAATTTTATTTCTAAGGGACCATCTTTATTTCATCTTTACGAAGGCTATATTTATTTACATGTAATTCTAGGTTGTCAGTTATTTTCCTTAGTACTTTACAGAAGTCATTTGCTTTTCTTCTGTCTTCACTAATTTGTGACAGCAAATATATTTTTGTTTGTGTTTTTTGAGAATAAAGTGTATTTTTTTTCCTCTGGCTACTTTAACTATTTTATACTTGTATTTTATTTTTAACTGTTTTGCTATAGCATGGCTATAGTTTGATTTTCTTTATTTATCCTGCTTGAAGCATTTTGATCTTCTTAAATCTGTTTGTTGATCTTTCATGAGTTTTTAAAAATTCCCTGTCCTACATCTTCAACTCCTAATTCTATCCATTTTTTCTTCCCTGTGTATCTCTGGAAATCAAATTGTCACAGTACAAGAATTAGAAGGTTTCTATCTCTCTTAAGAGAGTGACAGAAATCATAATAACATATTTTAATCTACATCTTCTAGTGTTTCCTGACATACAGAAACTTCTCAATGAATTAAACATTAAGCTTATTATTATTACCAAATTGTCTGGAAAATAGCATGCCTTTCTATTACGAAAAAAAGTAGAAAACTAAAATAATCAGTATTCTTAATTACAATAATATAACAATTTAATAAATAACTATTATCACTATTAGGAAATGAGCATTAGTATATTATAGGCTAGGCAGCAAATAAGAAAATAAAAATGCATAAAAAACAATTAATTTAAATTATCAGTATTTGCAAAACAAATACTAAAAACAACCAAAAATTCAAAGGCAATTAACACAAAAGCTTTTGGAAACCAAATAATCATCAAATAAAGAATCGAAAGGAATATGGAATGTACTCATATGAGTAGCTTTCCAAATTCTAAAAATAGTACAAATGAATTAGTACCATTAATATACCTATAGTTTTACAAGTCATAAACAAACGGCGAGGTGAACAATTTACAAAGTAAGAAGGTAAATGAACCAAAGACAGAAAAGGAACACATATTAATATAAATATGTATATATATACACATATTTTAAAATATTAGCAAGTAGAAGTCAGATGATAGTTTTAAATCCTCCAATTTGTTCTTCTTCAATATTATGTTGGCTATTACAGTCAGTTTTCAATATTCACAAAATAAATTGCTGGAATTTTTAATGGAATTACATTGCATCTATAGACAAAGTTGGAAAGACATCTTCCCATCTTGAACATATTGAATCTTCCTATGGCTAAACATAAAACATCGGTCTATTTATTTAGTTATTATTTGATTTTTTTTTTTTTTTTTTTTTGAGACAGGGTCTCGCTCTATCACTTAGGCTGGAGTGCAGTGGCATAATCTTGGCTTGGCTCATTGCAACCTTTGCTTCCTGGCTCAAGCAATTCTCCCACCTCAGCCTCCCTAATTGCTGGAACCCCAGGCATACCACCATTCCCGGCTAATTTTTGTATTTTTGGTAGAGACAGGGTTTTGCCATGTTGCTCATGCTGGTCTTGAACTTGAACTCCTGAGTTCAAATGATCTGCCCACCTTGGTCTCCCAAAGTGCTGGGATTACAGGTGTGAGCTTCTGTGCCCAACCTTAATTTCTTTTATCAACTATTATAGTTTTCCTCCAATAAATCTTGTAAATATTTTGGTAGATTTGAATTTTTAAAATTTTTCAGTGCTAATAATGTAATTGGTATTATTTTTTAATTTCAAATTTCATTTGTTCATTGCTGATATATGGGAGTGTGATTCGCTCTGTGAATCCTTCAATCTTGCTATAATCACTCAGTTCCAGGAGGGTTGATTTGTTCAGATTTTCTACAGAGACAATCATGCCGTTTACAAACAAAAATAGTTTTGTTTCTTCCTTCCCAATTAGTATAATTTGATTACCTTTCTTTGTCTTACTGCATCAACTAGGACTTCCAGGATGATGTTGCAAAGCAGTAATGAGAAGGAATGTCTCTTCCTTGAAGATTTTTTTTTTTTTTTTTTTGAGATGGAATCTTGTTTCTTCACCAAGGCTGGAGTGCAATGGCATGATCTTAGCTCACTCCCACCTCTGCCTCCCGAGTTCAAGCAATTCTCCTGCCTCAGCCTCTCCAGTAGCTGGGATTACAGGCATGTGCCACCATGCCCGGCTAATTTTCGTATTTTTAGTAGAGACGGGGGCCAGGCCGGTCTCGAACTCCTGACCTGAAGTGATCTGCCCTTCTCTGACTCCCAAAGTGCTAGGATCACAGGCGCGAGCCACCGCGCCTGGCCTCCTTGATGGTCTTAGATGGAAAGCTTCAAGTTTCTCGCTATTAAGTGTGATACTAGCTGTCAATTTTTTCAAATGTTCTCTGTGAAGTTGTGAACATTCCCTTCTATTCCTAACTTTCTGAGAGGCTTTATCATGAATGGATGTTGGATATTATCAAATTATTTTTCTTTATGTGTTTATATAATCATGTGTTTTTTTTCTTTAGCTTGTTGAGGTGACAAGATTACTTATTAATTTTTGAATTCTTAATCAGTCTTGCCTGTCTGCAATAAATCTCACTTGGTCATTGTGTGTAATTTTTAAAATATGTTGTTGGATTCTCTTTAAGAATATTTTTTTAAAGCATCGTTCCATTTATGTTCATGAGGAATATCGTCCGTAGTTTTCTCTTCTAGTGACATCTTTGTCTGGTTTGGGTATTAGGTTTTACTGGCCTCATAGAATGAGTTAGTAAATATTTCTTCTGCTTTTCATTTGGAGGAGATTGTAGAGAACTGATGTAATTTTTCCCAACTGTTTAGTATAACTCATCTGTGAGCCCATCTGGGCCTGGTGATTTTGGTTTGGGAAGGATATTGATCATTATTGTCAAGTTCTTTAATATATAATGGCATATTCAGCTTGACTATTTCTTCTTGTGTGACTTTTTTATCGTTTTGGCACATGGTGTCTTTCAATAGATTGGTTCATTTCGGTTATCAAATTTAGACAGGTGTTCATAGTATTCTTTGATTGTCTTTTTAATATCCATGGAATTTGTAGTGATGTGTCTTTTTCATATTTGATATTAGTAATTTGCATACTCTCTTTTTCCTTATTTAATCTGGCTAAAAGCTATTAATTTGTTGATATTTTAAAAGCTTTTGGTTTCATTGATTTTCTCAATTTATTTCCTATTTTTTCATTGATTTCTGTTCTGAGTGTAATTATTTGTTTTCTTCTGCTTACTTTGTATTTAATTGCTTTTTTCCCCCAGCTTCCTAATGTGGAAATTTAGTTTATTAACTTTAGATATTTCTTCTTTTCTAGTATAGGCATTCAGTGCTATAAATATTCCTCTAAGCACAGCTTTGCTGCATCCCGTACATTGTGATAAGTTGTTTTCATCTTCATTTAGTCCAAAATATCTTTAAAAACTTCTATTAAGAGTTCTTCTTTGACTCATGATATTTGTTGTGTGTTGATTAATTTCTAAATATTTTAGGATTTCCAACTATGCTTTAGTATTAATTTCTAGCTTAATTCCATTGTGACCTGAGAGCAAACATTGTAAAATTTGTATTCTTTTAAATTTATTAGGATGTGTTTTATGGCCCAGAATGTGGCCTATCTTGCTTACTGTTTCATGTGAGCTTGAGTAAAATCTGTATTCTGCTGTTGTTGGATCAATAAATCTATTGATATCAATTATATTCAATTTATTTTTATAATGTTGATACTACGTCCTTACCCATAGTCTGCTGTATCTGTTCATTTCTGGTAGAAGGATGTTAACATCCTCAAGTATAAAAATGGATTTGTCTATTTATTTTTGTTTCTATATAAATTTTTGCTTCAAATATTTTGACACTTTTTTGTTAGGCATAAACATTAATAATTGTTATTGTCTTCTTGGAGAATCACAACATATCATTATGTAATATCCCTCTTGATGCCTGATAATTTTTCTTCCTCTGAAGTCTACTCTGTGTGAAATTAATATTGTGATTCCCACTTCCTTTTGGTTGGTGTAAGCATGGTCTAACTTTCATTATACGTTTTCTTTTATACTACATGTGTCTTTATATATGAATTGGGTTTATTGCAAACAACAAATATTTGAGTCATATTTTTATATCCTTTCTGACTTTTGATGGTGCAGTTAGACCTCTGATGTTCAAAGTGATTGATGTAGTTGGCTTTGTATCTACCATATTTGTTATTAGGTTTCCCTTGGTCTTTCTGCCTATCTTTGTCTTTCACTCTTTTTCTTCCTTTTGGTGCTTCAGTTAAGCATTGTATGTGCTGTCAATTTTTCTTTTTTTTAGAATAAGTTTGCAATATACATTTACACCTGATCCAGTCAACTTTCCAATAACACTATACTACTTCATAGGTGGTGTGAGTACGTTATAATAAAAATTTCTAAATCCTTCCTCCCATTTCTTGTATCATTAATGTTATTCATTTTACTTATATGTAAGCATATATGTTATTAATATATAAGCACACATAGTTAAGTACATTGTTGCTATTAATTTGAACAAACTGTTCTCTGTTAGATCAATTAAAAATAAGAAAAAAGTTTTCTTTTATCTTCATTTATTGCTTTTTGATGCTCTTTATTTATCAAGACCTAGGTTTCTGACCTATATAATCTGACCTATATAATTTTTTCCAGCATTTTTTTCACTATTCCTTAAAATTTCCATCTATCTGCTTATATTGTCTATCTGTTCTATAATTTTCTCTCTAAAATACATTTTTGAAAATATATGTCTTGCATGGCAGGTCTTCTGGCATCAAATTGTTAATTTTTATTTGTCTGAGAAAA
Source organism: Pan troglodytes (assembly GCF_028858775.2). Lineage (NCBI taxonomy): Eukaryota > Metazoa > Chordata > Mammalia > Primates > Hominidae > Pan > Pan troglodytes. Next base: position 69,360,222 of record NC_072406.2, read on the forward strand.
TTTTTATTTCTCTTTCATTTTTGAAGCCCAGTTTCACTGAGTACAGAAATCTAGGTTGGTAGGTGATTATTTTTTCTCTCAACATTTAAACATTTAACTCCAATCTCTTCTTGATTGTATGATTTCTGAGGATAGTCAAATGTAGTTCTCATTTTTATTCCTCTATAACTAACTTATTTATTCCATCTGTTGTCCAACAGAATTTTTATCTTTATATTTGATTTTCTGTAGTTTGTATCGTGTTAGTTGTTCTCTGAGCTTCCCTGGTGTGTGGCTTGGTTTCAGATTTAAACGTGAAGAAAATTCTCAGTCATTATTTTTTCAAATAGCTACTCTCTTCCTTTCATTTTTTTTTTCTTTTCCACCAGGTATTCTCATTACATGTTTATTAGATCTTTTGTGGGTGCCCACAGTTCTTTAGTATTCGGCATTTTTTTTGTTGTTGTTGTTTTACAGGTTTTTTTTTTTCCCTTTGCTTTTTAGTTTCAGGAGTTTCTAATGAGATATCATCAAACTCAGAGATTCTTTGCTTACTTGTGTCCACCTTGCTAATAAGCCCATCAAAGCCTTCATTTCTGTTATGGTGTTTTCAGTTGCTAGCATTTCTTTTTCACACTTCCTTAAAATTTCCATCTGTCTGCATATATTGTATAGCTATTCTTGCATGCTGTCTACTTTATTTATTGGAGCCCTTCACATATTAATCATAATTGTTCTAAATTCCCATTATGATAATTTCTACATTCCTGCCATACCTGAATCTAGTTCTGATGCTTGGTATCTGCCTTCAAGCTGTCTTTTTTGTTCTCCCTCTTATAATGTCTTGTAATTTTTCTTGAGAGCTGGATATGAGATATTGGGTAAAATAAACTGCTATAAGTAGAACTTAAGTAATTTAATGGTAAGATGTGAGGGGAGGAGAAGTATTTTGTAGTCCTATGATTAATTCTCAGTCTTTTAGTGATTTTGTCTTTTTGGACTGTGAACTTCACAAGTGTTTCTCATCCTCCTCTCCCTTAGATGAAACAGCAGGATGGATAGAAAGTAGTAGAATCGTGTATTTCCCTTCTTTCATGTAGATGGCTAACATTGGTTGGAATTGGGTATTTCCCTTCTTCCAAGTAATGGGTAGAGCTGGATGAAGTTGGGTATTTTCCTCACTTTAGGTTAGTTAGGCTCTGATAAAATCCCAGCAAGTTAGGTTCTCGGTAAATTATTTCCCCTGAGAGCTGACCTTGTTAAGAAGAACAGAATTCTCTGATGTATTGTGAGATGATTCCTATTCTTCTCCCCTTATTAAAAGTAGGATATTTTTCTCCACTATTCATTGTGAGAAACTGGCTAAGCTCTGAGAAGTAAAATGCACAAAACTGTGGAGGGCCTGATATTTTAGTTCCCCTGGGGTTTTTAATCTCTCAGAATAGTCCACATTAAGCTTCCAGAAATTTGTCAATTACAGTTCAGATTTTGCTACCCTGGCAGTTGTTCCTCTGGGGGGTTTTCGGTCAGGTAAGCTGTGAATTTCTATATTCTCTTGTCTGTCTCTCCAATTTTGAGGACAACAGTTTGCCTTGTGACCTTACTTTTCTTATGAATCTATAAAGAATTGTTCATTTTGGTTTGTTCAGCTTTTTGGTCATTTTTAGTTGGAATGGAAACGTCTAAACCCCTTACACACTAGACAGGAAAACTCTTTTGTATATATTCTAAGGGCACTAGTAATGTAATGTGGGGTCCAAGAGGAAGTAGCACTGGAATGACCAGATTTATGACTTTGATACTTCCTTCATTCAAATCTTTCTGGCAATTTTTTAAGGTTTGAACTTTAAAAAGACAAGAATGCCTTATTGGGGAAAATGCAAAATTGAATATTATATTATACTACCATTCCAAAATGGACTTGTACTGAACCTAGTAACTCTAATAGTGCTTGCCAACATGCTGGGTTGAGACCTAGAATTATCTATAAAATAACTTGTGATGGGACTGTGAGTTTGATTTTACATTTTAGACCATGAGGCTGTGATCTCATGAAATAACAACTTAAATATCCCTAGATCTTAGCTTTAATAAAAACAGAAACTAGGCCAACATCTTTATCTAACCTTGTTCTAGAAACTGTCCCTATAAAGTTATATTGACTAGAATTGAATATGGAACTCACAATGTCAACACTCCCATTCTCTAGGCCTTTATGAGCATAGCCCAAAGAAACAAGATTTCTATTTTATGAAAAATAATAATCACATGTTTCCTACAGACTTAACTTCCATATAATTAACCTTCCAATTAACCTCCCATCATCACTTATTAAGAATCACAAATACAACTGCTACAGTTTTCTTTTTGCCAAAGAAATACTTTTTATAAATAATGATTAAAAATAATCTTCAGAGAAATATGTTAGCATGGTTCAAGGTTCAGAAGCTCACCAGGTTGTCAAGATAAAATACAGAAAGTAGATAAAAGTGAATAAAAAATTTTAAAATTCCTTTAAAATATACACTTTTCAATTTCTTGAGAGAACTTAAATGTGGAGATTCTAATGATACTCAGGATCTCTAGTTAGTTGAGTTATTTCATTTCTGTAGCTGTACAGAATAAATTATGACAAATGGATGTGTTTAGACCTCATATTCACATTTTATCATAAAAATTGATAAACTAATAGTGTAGAATATAAAAATTATTATTTTTAAGGATAAATCCATTATGTCTACTTGAAATGTTACTTCAAAAATTACTTGTCTTTAATATCTGAGGTTATTTTTTCTTCATGAATTTGAGTATTCATGGTTAAAAGCAGTCATATGCACATTTTTAAAGCTTTCATTAACTGTCTGATCCGAAGTTTATAACGACTAACTACAACTATCAAAAAAACTCTGGGTATTTTTAAGTTTATATAGTCTTAAAAGTAATCATAGTTTAATTTATGCAAATATGACATTCAAGAAAAGATAATTCTAATTGAGATTTTAAGTGAAGGATTTCACAAGCAGATGTACAAAAATAATAAAACCAAGAAAACCTGTATACTTTCACCCAGTTTTTTTCCAATAGTAACAGCTGGCAAAACGATAACACAACCAGAATATTGAGATTGATGCGATCCCCTGATCTTATTTAGATTTCCTCAGTTTTACTTGTATTCATTTATATATGTATGTGCATTTAATCTATACAATTTTATTGCATGCATAGACTCATGTCAAATTATATTAGGTTGGTGCAAAAGTAATTGCACTTTTGCCATTACAGCCAAGATACAGCACAGTTTTATCACCCCATGTATGTCTGTTTGATTTTTTATAATGGCATCTCTGTCCCTGCACTTAATTCTTACCTCACTCCATCTTACATCCTAACTTAGTCTTCATTTCTAAAACGTTGTTTAGATATTCTAATTTTGAGGAAGTATTTTGAAAATATTGACATTGTGCCAAAATTACACCTCTCTCTTCACTAAATTCACATAGAACACAAATATATCTCTACATGAATGACCATTGTAACAACAACCTTCCCATATGGAACCTCATTCTTGGCTCTGTGTACCCCATATTATGTTTTAAATAAATGTGTTGTTAAAAATTCGTTACATAGCTTATTGTCTGTGCAACTCAGTCAAAAACGATACAGAGTAAGCTGATAAAGAAAACTTCATCCTTAACAAAATGTTGGCCGTCCCCTCCTCTATAACAGCTCTCTGATGATTTTTTGATAGGTATTATCAGCTGCCATTTCTGTCTTCAGCTAGTTTCACTTAAACAATGTGAGAAAATGAATCGGGCCCTGTATCATAGATCCTGAATAAAGTACTATCTTTGCAAAAATAAAAATAATTCTTAAGTTAAAGGGGAAGCTACCCAGATCTCTTATTTGTGTAAACATAACCATTACACATGACCTAAAATAATTAATGACAAAAGCACCACCTAGTAGAAAATAAGTACATCCTTTGGTTAAATTGGAACTATGGCCTGGTGACATTATGTACAAGATTATTAAAAATTTAGAAGCTTTTGTTTTGATAAAAATAATAAGACTTAATAATTATACCATAAATCTCTAGATAATTGAAATTTGAATTTACTAGTAAAGTCTCTGTGCTATGGGTTCCACTGGTATTTTTTTTTACTATTTCAGGTATTAGGAGGGATCCAAGGGTTATAAATAAACAAATTAATGAGCCATCTTTGTTTAAGATTAATAGTAACAGTAAGTCCAATTAATTTAAGGAAGTGAAAATATGGATTTGCCATTGCTCTTATTTGTTGGGGTTAGAGATGGTGGAGAAATAGAAAGAAGGCCAAGTTTCATAGAGCTCATGGAAACCACACTGTTTACTACTCATGCATTAGACTTTACTCTTTCATGTTCATTACCCGAATTATTAGGTTGGTGTAAAAATAATTGTGGTTTTTGCCATTGAAAGTAATAATTTTTGACTTCCTAGAACATTAGAATCCCTCTATGGAAAAAATTGTAAAATCCGGATCCAATAATATGGTGATATTGATTATCATATAAGTATACAGAGGGCTTTTATTTATTTCTAGTAATACAAAGTTTCAGAGAGGTTAAATGACTTTTGTAATGGTTAGAGTACATGGGGAAATTTATATTGTCTTTTGATATTAGTTCCCATTCTTGGCAACCAAAGATTTATGTTTTACTGGTAATCACTGAGATACGAATTCTCCTTGAAAATAACTGTAAGTCAAAAAGAGAACAGACTCATTATTGAGAAAATCAGTAAGATAATCTTTTCTTTTTTTTTTTTTTGAAGAGATGAGGGTCTCACTATGTTGCCCTGGCTGAGCTCAAACTACTGGGCTCAAGCAGTTCTCTAGCCTAAGCCTCCCAAGTAGCTGGGACTACAGGCAAATACCACTGTGGCTGATGGTAATCTCTTTATTTTTAAAATCTAGTTCATGATAAAATATACTTTTAATTTGGAAACTTTGCTTAATATGCATTAGTTTTTCTCATGAACTTATGTATATATATGAAATTATAAATATGAAATATATATATATTTGTTTCCATGCATAGAAGTTATTATACAATAAATGTAAATACTTTTCAGTTTTGAAACACAATTTGGAATTATAAGACAAAGACAGAGAAGTATGCCTATAAACTTTATATTCTCATCAGTTTATTCAGAAAAATTACATTTGTTATGGCTATGGGTGGAATTATGTTCTCCCATGAAGATATACTCAAGTTCTAATTCCAGCACCTCAGAATATGGCCTCATTTGGAAACAAGATGTTTGTAGATATAATTAGTTAAGATAAGGTTATATTAGAGCAGGATGGACCCCTGATTCCAATATAACTTGAATCATTATAAGAAGGTGTCCATGAGAAGACAGAGATGTAGGGACAACTCCATGTGAAGATGGAGGCAGAGGTTTGAATAAAGTATCTAAAAGCCAAGGAATGCCACTACTTGCTGTCTGCCATCAGGGAGAGGAGTGGAATAGATTCTCTTTCAGGAGGAACCAACGTTACCAATACCTTGATTTCAGGCTTCTATCTTCCAGAACTGCGAATGAATATATTTTTGATGTTTTAAGCCACTCAGTTTGTAGTACTGTACTAAGACTTCTCTAGGAAACTCATACAATTAATCTAAAGGTTTACCCTTCACCAGAACATCTTCTCTGACTCTGTTAATACAAGCTAAAAAGAAAAATTAAATCATGGAAACCATTTTTGAATATGTAGTGATATTACAAATGAAATACAAATTGAAGCAGGCAAGGTGGACTTGTTTTTTGTTTTATTTCTTTTTTGAAAGGCTAGTATATTTGAGGATAGCAGAGGCAGGGATTTATCAAGATTTTTACATTCATCTTCCAGTACTAGTACCTGACAAGAAAAAAATGTAAAAAAATACAAAAAATTTTGGTACTTCATTTAACATGACAATTGCTGTCATGTTCATTGGTATGACTATCCAATAGTCACCTTTGTGCATAGGTGACTTCTTTGTATATGAAAACTCTTTCTCCTTTTTCTTTATTCTAAACAGTGTTGAAGTAGCAGACATGACACTTTCATCTAGTATTTTTTTTCCAGTATCCTCTAAGAAGAAGGACATTGTCCTAAATAAGAATACCATTTTCACATTTAATACAATTAAAATGATTTCATGGTATCATCTAATATAGAGTCTATGTTCAGATTTCAGGCTTCAAAATGTCCTTTATTTATTGTGTTGTTGTTTCCATTGTTTGTTTCTAACTTCAGGTCCCAGTGAAAATACCTGAAGTGCACTGGACAATTCTGCCTTTTTACTTTCTATTTATATATCTCTCTCATAACTCTAGCACAGTTTTTCCTTCATTTTTATTTTTGTTTTCCATATTATTAGTCTTTTTAGAGATTTTAAATCATTTACCCTGCATACTGCATAATGCTCTATATTTTAGTTTTTCCTGGAAGTTGTCCTATTATTACATTCAGGTTAAACATTTTGGGCAAGAATACTATACAGGTGATACATGCACTTTATATTTTACCACATCAAAACACATACAATATCAAGTCATCTCATTATCATTGATGTTAATTCTAATTACTTTGCTAGGATGATAGCCATCATGTCTCCATTTTAAAAGCAAAATATCCATTCTAAGTAATCTGAAATGTAATATTCTTGAGAAGATGTTAATATAGAATTCATTTGTGTTCTTCAATGTATGTCTTTTCTTTTTCATTAATTATACAGTGCATAGAAAACATTGTCAGTTTTACTTCTTTGTCCTTTAGTTCTGAGGCATTTTCTTTCGATATGTCTTTGTTAATTGTATCCTCTTCTCTATTCTTTCCTTTGGCAGTTCTTATTCACTAGGACACTTGTTATCTCTATTATTCTTTTATTGTTTTCCTTTTAATAATTTTTAGGGTACAAGCAATTTTTGGTTACATGGATAAGGTCTTTAGAGGTGATTGCTGAGGTTTTGGTGCACTCTTCATTTGAACAGTGTACACTGTGCCCAATATATGTTTTTTTTAATCCCTCGCCCCACTCCCATGCTTCCCTCCAAGTCCCCAGAGTCCATTATATGATTCTTATGCCTTTGCATCCTCATAGCTTAGCTCTCACTTATAAGTGAGAACATACAATATTTGGTTTTTCATTCCTGAGTTACTTCATTTAGAATAATGGCCTCTAGCTCAATCAAAGTTGCTGCAAAAGATATTGTTTCATTCCTTTTTATGACTGAGTAGTATTGCATGATGTATATATACCACATTATCTTTATCCACTTATTGGTTGATGGGCACTTAGGTTGGTTCCATATTTTTGCAGCTGAGAATTGTGCTGCCATAAACATACATATGCGTGTGTCTTTTTCATATAATGACTGTTTTTTCTCCCACTCTGGGGGTTGTCTGTCTACTCTGCTAATTACTTCTTTTGCTGTACAGAAGCTTTTCTTAGTCTAATTAGGTCCTATTTATTTCTTTATTTTGTTGCATTCGCTTTTGGGGTCTTAGTCATGAATTCTCTGCTTAAGCCAATGTCTAGTTTTCTGATGTTATCTTCTAGAATTTTAATGGTTTCATGTCATACTTCAGATTTGAGTGTTTGGTTCATCCTGAGTTGTATTAGGTGAGAGATGAAGATTCAGTTTCATTCTTTTTTATGGCTTGCCAGTTTTCTCAGCACCGTTTATTGAATAGGTGTTTTAAATTCTATTTAGATGATGTCTCACATTTATTGACTTGCATATATTAAATTATCCCTATATCCCTGTTATGAAACTCACTTGATCATGATGTATTATCTTTTTGACATGCTGTAGGATTAGATTAGCTTGTATTTTGTTGAAGATTTTTGCATCTGTGTTTGTCAGGGATAATAGCTGACTGTTTTCTTTTTTTTTGTTAAGTCTTTCCTTGTTTGGGTATTAGGGTGAATCTGGCTTCATAGAATGATTTAGAGAGTATTCCCTCTTTATCTTTTGAAATACTTTCTGTAGAATTTGTACCAGTTCTTTATTGAATATATGATGGAATTCAGCTGTGAATCCATCTGGTCCCAGACTTCTTTTTGTTGGCATTTTTTAAAATTATTTATTCGATCTTGCTGCTTGTTATTGGTGTGTTCAGAATTTCTATTTCTTCCTGATTTAATCTAGAAGAGTTGTATATTTTCAGGAATTAATCTGTCTCCTCTAGATTTTCTTGTTGGTGTGCATAAAAGTGTTAATAGTAGCCTTGAATGATATTTTGCATTCCTGTGGTATTGGTTGTAATATATCCAGTTTCATTTGTAATCAAGTTTATCTGAATCTTTCTTTTTTTCTTGGTTAATCCCCCTAATGGTCTATCTTTTGTTTATATTTTCAAAGAGCCAGCTTTTTATTTAATTTACCATTTACATAATACAGTGGGAAGGTGTCTGGGCTTGGTTCTCATCTCAGCTGCTTTCATAATAACTTTGTGGCCCTGATCAAATCGCATAGCTTCTCTTGGCCTCAGCTTTCTGGTCAGTAAGCTAAAAGATAGGCTGATAAAACGGTTTTTAAAGAAACTTCAGAGCTAAAGCTCTAAATTTCCAGGAACACTAAACTGAACAGTGTTCAACTATTATATATTTACTACCTAAGCACACAGTAAATAATTAGGTTGTTGTAAGAGAGTTTCAGTACATTTAATCTTAAAAAATCCTGTACCTTAGCCATGGAAATAAAAACAATTACTGTCAGACATTTGTAATCATTGGAGCTTTCAAGATTCATTTGCAGCAAACTGAAACTCATTACTTTTTCTAATCAACAAACTAACTTAACTGTCACTAATGCTTCTTGGAAATCTAAAGAAAGATAGTAATTTTAAAAGTACTAGGTAAAATTCAATAAATAAATTATTAAAAGAAGTTTTATGAACCCAAACTTAGGGAACAATTGAGAATTCCTGAGTAGTTGGGAACTCTAATTCAGAATCCTTTTAACTAGCATTAGTGTGTGTAAGAGAAGATAATGTGACAATTATTTTGTACCTTGGTTTTCTGCAACCAGATTACATAATAATACCTGGCATTTAGACACTGGTTATAATTTTTAATGTACTGTTTCATGCATTTTTAATTAATTCCCTTCACTCAACCTGAAAAGATGAATAATCATAATACCATATATACATATTTTTGAACACTCAAGACATACTATTTTCTTGCAAATATTATTTAATCCTCCTAAACCTTACAAAAAGAACATTCTAATCATATCCTTTCTTTTATGATGAGAAAAAATGACACAAAATATTAAATTTCTTCTCAACTAATTGGAAGTAGCACCAGGAAACTAATCAGGCAGTCATGTAATTAGCAACAATATTGAACCACCTTGAGACAGGAAATTGGGTTTTAACAGGATTTGCAAACTCTAAGAATTGCACAATGTTATCTTAACACTTAAATTGCGGGAAATGATTACAAAGGAGTTTTTGAGATCACACAAATTTTTCCTTTTTTGCTTTTTTTTATTATACTTTAAGTTCTGGGATACATGTGCAGAACGTGCAGGTTTGTTACATAGGTATACACGTGACATGGTTGTTTGCTGCACACATCAACCCGTCATCTACATTTGGTATTTCTCCTAATGCTATCCCTCCCCTAGGCCCGTACCGCTAACAGGCCCTGGTGTGTGACGTTCTCCTCCCTGTGTTCATGTGGTCTCATTGTTCAACTCCCACTTATGAGTGAGAACATGCGGTGTTTAATTTTCTGTTCTTGTCTTAGTTTGCTGAGAATGGTGGTTTCCAGCTTTACATATGTCCCTGCAAAGGACATGAACTCATCCTTTTTTATGGCTGCATAGGGTTCCATGGTGTATATGTGCCACATTTTCTTTATTCAGTCTATCATTGATGGGTATTTGGGTTGGTTCCAAGTCTTTGCTATTGTGAACAGTGCTGCAATAAACATACGTGTGCATGTGTTTTCATAGTAGAATGATTTATAATCCTTTGGGTAAATACCCAGTAATGGGATAATTGCTGGGTCAAATGGTATTTCTGATTCTAGATCCTTGAGGAATTGCCACACTGTCTTTCAAAATGGTTGAACTAATTTACACTCCCACCAACAGTGTAAAAGCATTCCTATTTCTCCACATGCTCTCCAGCATCTGTTGTTTCCTGACTTTTTAATGATCGCCATTCTAACTGGCGTGAGATGGCATCTCATTGTGGGTTTGATTTGCATTTCTCTAATGACCAGTGATGATGAGCTTTTTTTCATATGTTTGTTGGCTGCATAAATGTCTTCTTTTGAGAAGTGTCTCTTCATATCCTTTGCCCACTTTTTGATGGGGTTGTTTATTCTTTTCTTGTAAATTTGTTTAAGTTCTTTGTAGATTCTGGATATTAGCCCTTTGTCAGATGGATAGATTGCAACAATTTTCTCCCATTCTGTAGGTTGCCTGTTCACTCCAATGATAGTTTCTTTTGCCGTGCAGAGGCTCTTAAATTTAATTAGATCCCATTTGTCAGTTTTGGCTTTTGTTGCCATTGCTTTTTGTGTTTTAGTCGTGAAGGCTTTGCCCATGCCTATGTCCTGAATGGTATTGACTAGGTTTTCTTCCAGGGATTTTATGGTTTGAGGTCTTACGTTTAAGTCTTTAATCTATTTTGAGTTAGTTTTGTATAATGTGTAAGGAAGGGGTCCAGTTTCAGTTTTCTGCCTATGGCTAGCCAGTTTTCCCAATACCATTTATTAAATAGGGAATCCTTTCCCCATTTCTTGTTTTTGTGAGGTTTGTCAAACAAAGATCAGATGGTTGTAGATGTGTGGTATTATTTCTGAGGCCTCTGTTCTGTTCCATTCTTCTATATATCTGTTGTGGTACCAGTACAATGCTGTTTTGGTTTATGCAGCCTTGTAGTATAGTTTGAAGTCAGGTAGCGTGATGCCTCCAGCTTTGTTCTTTTTGCTTTGGATTGTTTTGGCTATAAGCGCTCTTTTTTGGTTCCATAGAAAACTTAAAGTAGTTTTTTTCTAATTATGTGAAGAAAGTCAATGGTAGCTTGATGAGGATAGAATTGAATTTATAAATTACTTTGGGTACTATGGCCATTTTCACGATATTGATTCTTCCTATCCATGAGCATGGAAAGTTTTTCCATTTGTTTGTGTCCTCTCTTAATTCCTTGAGCAGTGGTTTGTGGTTGTCCTTGAAGAGGTCCTTCACATTCCTTGTAAGTTGTATTCCTAGGTATTTTATTCTGTTTGTAGCAATTGTGAATGGGAGTTCACTCATGATTTGGCTCTCTATCATTGGTGTATAGGAATTCTTGTGATTTTTGCACATTGATTTTGTATCCTGAGACTTTGCTGAAGTTGCTTATCAGCTTAAGGAGAGTTTAGGCTGAGACGATGGGGTTTTCTAAATATACGTCATGTTGTCTACAAACAAAGATAATTTGACTTCTTCTCTTCCTATTTGAATACACTTTATTTTTTTCTCTTGCCTGATTGTCCTGGCCAGAATTTCCAAAACTATGTTGAATAGGAGTGGTGAGAGACGGCATCTTTGTCTTGTGCCAGTTTTCAAAGGAATGCTTCCCTCTTTTGACCTTTCATTGTGATATTGGCTGTGGTTTTGTCATAAATAGCTCTTATTATTTTGAGATATGTTCCATCAATACCTAGTTTATTGAGAGTTTTTTAGCATGACGGGGTGTTGAATTTTATCAAAGGCTTTTCCTGCATCTATTGAGATAATCATGTGGCTTTTGTCATTGTTTCTGTTTATGTGATGGATTACATTTATTGATCTGTGTATGTTTAACCAACCTTGCATCCTGGGGATGAAGTCGACTTGATTGTGGTGGATAACTTTTTGATGTGCTGCTGGATTAGGTTTACTAGTATTTTATTGAGGATTTTTGCATTGATGTTCATCAGGGATATTGTCTTGCAATTTTCTTTTTTTATTGTGTCTCTGCCACGTTTTGGTATTAGGATGATACTGGCCTCATAAAATGAGTTAGGGAGGAGTCTCTCTTTTTCTATTGTTTGGAATAATTTCAGAAGGAATGGTATCAACTCTTCTTTGTACCTCTGGTACAATTCAGCTGTGAATACATCTGGTCCTGGACTTTTTTGGTTGCTAGGCTATTAATTACTGCCTCAACTTCAAAACTTGTTATGGGTCTATTCAGAGATTTGGCTTCTTCCTGGTTTAGTCTTGGGGGGGTGTGTGTGTCCAGGAATTTATTAATTTCTCCTAGAATTTCTAGTTCATTTGCATAGAGGTGTTTATAGTATTCGCTGATGGTAGTTTGTATTTCTGTGGGATCAGTGATGATATCCCCTTCATCATTTTTTTATTGTGTCTATTTGATTCTTCTCTCTTTTCTTCTTTATTAGTCTGGCTAGTGGTGTATCTATTTTGTTGATCTTTTAAAAGAACCAGTTCCTGGTTTCATTGATTTTTTGAAGGTTTTTTTCATGTCTCTATTTCCTTTAGTTCTGCTCTGATCTTAGTTATTTATTGTCTTCTGCTAGCTTTTGAATTTGTTTGCTCTTTCTTCTCTAGTTCTTTTAATTGTGGTGTTAGGGTGTCAATTTTAGATCTTTCCTTCTTTCTTCTGTGGGCATTTAGTGCTATAAATTTCCCTCTACACATTGCTTTAAATGTGTCCCAGAGATTCTGGTATGTTGTGTCTTTGTTCTCATTGGTTTCAAAGAAACACTCACGAACATTTATCTCTTATCTCTTTAATATTAATCATGCTACCAGGTGTGAGGAGGTATCTCATGCGGGTTTAATTTGTATTTCTCTTGCCATGAGTGATGTTGAGCAAATTTTTATATAATTCTTGAACATTTGCGTGTCTTGTTTTGCAAAAATGTATTCTCTTCCTTTGTCCATTTTTAATTGATTTGTTTTCTTCTATTAAGTTATTTGAGTTCCTTACATATTTAGGATATTAATCCCTTATCAAATACATGGTTTGCAAATATTTTCTCAGACTGTGTAGATTACCTTTTCATTCTTTAAATTGTTTCTTTTGCTGTGCAGAAGCTTTGTAGAAGAAAAGCTTTTTTGCCCTTTTCATTTTTTTTTCCTCTTTTACTCTATTAGCACTGTCAGCTTTGAGTTTAGGTAAGAATTCTGTTTTCATATTGCTTATTTAAAAAAAATAAAAATCAGTCCTGCAGTTAGCATTAAAATTGGTAATTTCTGCATAATTAATTCATCAAGTTATAAACTTTTGCTGCTTTTATTCCATTTGTAGCATTTTTCACTTAGTACACTTCCGTTCTTAGAATGAAACCACTTATGAAATAGAAAGAAAGCTTGAAATCAGAACACTCTATATATTTTGACAATTCTTCATTGGGAAATATGTGTTATAATGGGCAACGTGAAGTAAAAACAAGATCATAAGTGGTTTTTTCTCCTAAACCAAATACTTTTTTTTATTTTAAATTAAGGCTTGTATTCTACATGATTTGTACAGTCATTACAGTTAAAAAAAAAAGTAGGTGACGGTAATTTTTCAAGATGTCATTTGCGTATTTCAATAAATATGTTCTTCAGTAAATAGTTGAGAAAATATCTGTGAATATTATCACTATGTAATCAACATACTAATAAACCAACTCAAAAATAAAATCATTATGCCATCATAAACATTGTGATATATTATCTGTTTTAGCTTTTGTTTAAATGATAGGTGTGCTTTCTGATTTGTGAACTATGGCTTATGCAGGAACAGTTAATATTTATTTGTATAGGAATGTCAATCTACTATGTTTAAAGATATTTAATTTTGGCTGGGTGTGGTGGCTTACACCTGTAATCCCAGCACTTCAGGAGGCCGAGGTGGGCAGATCACGAGGTCAGGAGATCGAGACCATCCTGGCTAACACAGTGAAACCCCGTCTCTACTAAAAATACACAAAATTAGCCAGGCGTGGTGGCAGGCACCTGTAGTCCCAGCTACTTGGGAGGCTGAGGAAGGAGAATGGCATGGACCTGAGAGGCGGAACTTGCAGTGAGCTGAGATTGTGCCACTGCACTCCAGTGTGGGCAACAGAGCAAGACTTTGTCAAAAAAAAAAAAAAATCTCATATACCAGTAGCAATAGATCATATTAAATGTTATAGTAATAAGATTTCCAGCATTATTCCAAAGGTGACCTTCAGTTAAGCTGTTCACACTTCTATAATTTGAAGTCTCCACTTTTTAGGTATACCGCTAAGTAAATTGATGGCCAAAGTTCTGTGGGGAAATTTTGCATTATTTGTCTATAATTGCCAATGTATGTCACAGCTTCTTAAGTTCAATTAATCTTCTAGAACTCTCTGAAATTTATGTCCACTTCATTATAAAAATTTAAGCCTTCTTGCAGCATATTTAATTAAGAGTAAAGATGAAGATCTAGGAGAAACTTGTAAAGTATCTTCAACTTCCCGGAAAATTGCTGCTCAATTTGATTTCTATGCTAATATTTATATTGTTGAACTTGTGTAATGACAATAGAGAGCATACATATCCCAATATAAAGAGAAAAATGCTTGAACTGATACTACAATATAGAATATATACAAATATTTCCAATAATCAAATATATTTTGGGACATAATTAGTCATCAAGTAATGCAAATTGAAATGAAAATAAACTAGTAGTTCAAAATCTTTAGAAAGGCTAACATTCCAAAAGCCAACAATGCCAACTTCTAGTAACGGATAGTAAATAAGTTTTTCAGACATTCTCAGAGGCAGTACAATATAATTTTGAAAACTGGTTGTCATTCACTTATAAAAATTAAGATGTAAGTATCCTATGGCTCTTATGTTTAATAAAGAGGAATGAAAGTGAAAGCATCTGTCCCCAAAATGACTTATACAAGAATGTTATAATCATTTAATACTTAATAGTCAAAAACTGAGAACAATCCAAATATCCCTCAAAAGAAACAAAAAAAGCAAACATGGAATGGAATAACATTCCTCAAGGTGAAGGTACAAACTACTGACAGAAAAATCTACCCAAGGAGAAATGACTGAGGACAAGCGAGTTCCTACTTCAATTCCTATGATATTCTAAAACAGACGAAATGATCTATCATAATAAAAATCATAATGGTAGTTGGTTCTGGGGTTGGGCATTATCAGGAAAGGTATATGAGACAAATTTTTACTTTGAATAGAGCCATTTTAAATCCTGATTAAGCGTAGATTGCCCAGTGGTATATATTTGCTAAATTCACAGTCTACATTTAAAATCTGTGCATTTTACTGAATAACATTAAGCTTTAACTTTACACATTTGGATAAACTATTCATATTTTTCTGCAATTTGCTTCCTCTTCCCCCGTTGCAGAGTAGAATTGCTGAAACCCTCAAAATTGAGAGTTACATATTTAAATTTCTCTTTTTTTTAATCAGTTTTAGTTTTTCTTAAGGGGATATTTCTAGATTAGGAGGGGGTTTTGTTTTCTTTTTTTTTTGACACAACCACAATGTGGCAATCAACATTCTCTCTCTCCATTTGTCTATATACATATATGTTTCTATATCTAGTTATAGATATCTGTATCTGTCTATCCATCCATCTACCCACTTATCTGTAATCAATTTTCTCCATAGCAAATGTTCACAGAAATGGAACTTCTGAATCAAATAATAGGTATATTTAAGTTTTTAATTATTCAAAAATATTGTTCTCATTATCTCTTGTCTTCAATTTTTAGAAGTTCTTTGTATATTATTAATATTTTATCAGTGCATGTTCTTTTCACCAGGAACAGAAGCTAAGTGTTCCAGTTATCTATTGTTGTGTATCAAATAAACACAAATCTTAGTGATTTAAAACAACTATTTTATTATTCTTCATAGCATTTGACTAACCTCAGCTGCGCAGTTTGTTTGTTGTTTGTTTTTTGTTTTGAGACTCTCTCTCATGCACTACGTGTTAGATAGCGACTGGGTTACAGTCATTTGAAGACTCAACTGAGTTGACCATCCAAAATGAATTTTATTTCCTCACAGATAGGATACTGATACAGTTGGGGGTGGGAGATCTCTGGGCATCTTTTTCCTTCTCTCTTTTTTTTTTTTTTTTTTGAGACAATCTGGCCCTGTCGCCTAGGATGGAGTGCATTGGCGTAATCTCAGTTTACTGCAACCTCCGCCTCCTGGGTGCAAGCAATTCTCCTGCCTCAGCCTCTGAGCAGCTGGGACTACGGGCATGTGCCAACACACCCAGCTAATTTTTGTATTTTTAGTAGACAGGGTTTCATTATGTTGGCCAAGCTGGTCTTGAACTCCTTACCTCAAATGATCCACCCTCCTTGGCCTACCAAAGTGCTGGCATTACAGGCCTGAGCCACAGCGCCCAGCTCCCTTTCTTTCTCTCTCTCCACATAGCCTCTCCATATGAATAGCTAAGGCTAACTTACATCATGGTGGTCTCACAGTTGTCAAACCCCTTACGGGGTAGCTAGCTTTCCTCAGAGTAAGTATTTCCAGAGTACAGGCAGAAGCTTCAAGACCTCTTGAAACCTAGCCGTAGAAGCCACACAGCATTACTCACACCACCTTCTGTCAGTTAGAAGTCATTTACAGTGTTAAAACAGAGCCAGGGGAAGGAAATCAGATAGGGGCATGAACACTAGAAGAGATAGTATGTTTTCTAATATACTTATTTAAGATTATTTTTTGCAAGCATTTTCTCAATTTTATTCTTCATCCAACAAGGTTTTATGTGTTCTATTTTCTGTATCATTGAGATCAAATATTTTCTAATTCTAACATTCCTAACACTAATCTTCTATCAAATTTAAATACCGATTCGTATGCAGTCAGCTTTCCAAGGTAATACTTCTGCAGTTTATTATATTTTTGCCATGGTAAAACAGCTATTATTGGCTTTTTGACCTGCTACTGAGTTGCATAACCAATACTATTTATTTTATGTTATTTTACATACATAAGCCCATTTCTGATATGAAACTCAGTATTTCTCCTTTTATAGGCTCAGCTAGATGTAATGGAGATTCAACGTCTCCATTACATAAATCAAAATTTCACTTCCTTTTCTAGTTAAAAAAAAAAAAAAGACTATCTGGAACTAGATAGTCTGTTGCTGCTATGCAGACTCTGTTTCACCGGGTTGCCAGGAACCCTCAACTTCACTTGCACCAAACTTTGGTTAATGCCATTATACATACTGAGAAGGAGATAATCCAATATATTTACATCCTATACAATGGTTTAACAAAATGGAGAAGGAGGGTTGCCTTTTCTTTTAAGATCACTAAAAAGTATCTGCCCCAAAATCTGTAACTACAATTCTAAAACATTATAAATATAATATTATTTTGGTTATCACATTACCTCTAGCAGAAACTAGGGATTGTATTCACAATTCTGGGTTATCACATTCCTACAAAAAATACTGATAAATTCAGAAGAAAGGTAGATGTATGTTAGGGATATATCTAGCAATTTTTACTACTATGGATTATAGAGCTGTAGTGATTATTAAACATTATCTATTTGTGTTTTATATTTTCCTACATTTAGCATATTTTTTTAAATTTAAAAGTAAAATTAAATTTAATCCAAATATTTAAAAATTATTTCTCGTGATTTTAAGTTTAAATATAGCAAATATAATTGGTTACATTTGTCATAAATGCTTTTCTGGTCAGGACAGTGTTTAAATAAACAGATATTTAGTCAACTAACCTGACTAAAATTCCAAATTTTCCAACATTTCAAATAATTTTTTTACATTTTTTTCTGTCTAACAAGGATTACTCAAATACCTATTTGCACAACTTATTAAGAATGTAATATTTTCTAGCCAGGTGCGGTGGCTCACACCTGTAATCCCAGCACTTTGGGAGACTGAGGTGAGCAGATCACCTGAAGTCAGGAGTTTGAGACCACACTGGCCAACATGGTGAAACCCCGTCTCTACTAATAATACAAAAATTAGCCAGGCATGGTGGTGCATGCCTGTAATCTGAACTACTCAGAGGCTGGAGCAGGAGAATCACATGAACTCAGGAGGTGGAGGTTGCAGTGAGCCGAGATCGCACCATTGCACTCTACCCTGAGCAACAAGAGTGAAACTCTGTCTCAAAATAAAAAACAAATGTAATATTTTCTTTAACATAATAGGAAACAGCAAAAATGTATCATATTTGATACATCAATGAAGAAGATAAGAGCATATGATCCAGAAATCCCAGTTTGGGGCAAATATCCAAAGGAATTGAAATCAGGACCTTGAAGAGGCATTTGCCTCTTGTTCCTTGCTGCATTACTTGCAATAACAAAAATACAGAAACAACCTAAATGTCCATTAATGGATGAGTGGATAAAGAAAATGTGGGATATACATACAATGCAATGTTATTTGCAAGGAAATTCCTGTCATTTGTGGCAACATGGATGAACCTGGATGATATCACGCTAAGTGACATAAACCAGACACAGAAAGAAAGATACTGCATGATCTTACTTATATGTGGAATACAAAACAGTCAAATTCACAGAAGTAGAGAATACAATGGTGGTGGTCAGAGGCTAGGGTAAGAGAGAAATGAGGAGGTAACATGAGATTTGGAGAGGACAAAGCCTCAAAACCACATTAATGACTCTCATCTATAAGGGATTACTCTATGTTCTGTGGTCATTAGGAAGAACTGTAAGATATTTTCTCTCTAGTGCACCCATTATTTTTGCCTCTAGATTGTTCTCTGTTTTTGTTCCACATGCCCCACAGCAGCGGAGAATACAGCAGTGACGTTGTTCTCAAAGTAACCAGGTTTATATTTTACCCGAATTTTTCTGCTTTCTCGAATTCCTTTTTCCTGATTATGTATTTGAACATACCAGATTGTTTCATACTGAAATATAATCTGGCCTTATTAGTTTTACATTAAATTCAAACTTATTTGACCTTGACTATATATATATTCATGTACAGTAATATAAAAGAAGACTATAACAGTGTGTTAATAAATCTTAAATTATTTTCATTTCCTGTACTTAAATAGTTGAGTGTATACATTTTTGCATTTAGTTAAATTTAACATGTGCTTTCGTAATATGGAAAGTGAAATATTACCATGCTGTGTGGGCCATCTGTACTGGGAAATATATTTACCTCTGAGTAAATTTTAGTAGCAAGTATTTTGACTTCTGTGCTATTGAGAAATTTAGACTTCACCTTATAACTCTGAAGTTAAGAGATTTCTATTAATATATCATATTCCAACATAATTTATTATATTAGTATGTTTCATACATTGCATAAGATAGAATCAGGATAAAAGTAAATAAATACAACCTTTTTGAGTCGTGACTTTATTTCACTTAAAAAATTTATTTTCATACCAAAAAAATCATTCAAAGACAGTATTACAAAGGATGACAAAATACATAAAATTGGCAGATGTCTTACACTAAAATAAAGTTGGTTTTCCCAGATCTGAATGGTTTTATACTACTTGATATTCCCAATTGGTCTTGAAATAAACTCCATACCCTCCCTAATACTATCTGAATGGCACTAATATTTTACGATATTAATATTCGAATGGCGATTTGGAAGGGAGAGGTCTCACTCACAGGTATCTTCTTAAAGGTATGACTATACTGTGTAATTTAACCTCATGACCATTGACTAGACCAAAATGCATATCTGACTCAAAGCAAGCAATACTAATCTGTATTCATAAATTTGGACTGGTACCATTATTGGTCCATTATTAGCAAAATATGTGAATTGAGAATGAGGGGGTAAAAAAAGCAGGATGAGAAAAAAATAATACTGCACTAACGTATGAGAAATTGATGAAATAGTTTTTATTTTCCCTGAAAGTTTCCTGGTTCTCAGATCCAGTTGCTTTTCCTGCCC
Organism: Pan troglodytes; assembly: GCF_028858775.2. Lineage (NCBI taxonomy): Eukaryota > Metazoa > Chordata > Mammalia > Primates > Hominidae > Pan > Pan troglodytes. The sequence goes on from NC_072406.2 coordinate 69,380,138, forward strand.
CTGGGTTCCGTGACATTTCTATCAAGATAACAAACACTATCTTTATATAAATTAATTTGACAAGACATCTAAACTTGTAACTAAAGTCTTCAGTAGAGCTAGAACAAAATAAATTTGCTCTGTATTAGGACCATCAATTACATTGTCCAGGAAATTTATAAAGATAAAACAGTTAATCACCCTAAGGTCATCGGGGATTTTCCTCTCTGGATATTCTTACAAATCTACATAAATCACCTACAGTGAAACAGAGCTCTGATTATGGTGCTGGGATCAAGCTTCCTATCAGAATCACTAATGCAAAAGATTAAATCCAATCTGAGTGTGAAATTAGGGATAAATTGTCTTTCTGTAAAACACCAAAATTGTAGACAGAGGTAAGATTCATTCAGCTCATCTGTCACAGACTCTTGTATTTTTACCCTGGTTAGGGCTTGTTGCAGAACCAGACAAGTCTAAAAAGTGTAAGCATTCTAACTAAATAATAAACCATAGGTACTCTGGTAAAATCTTCAATAAAAATCCAAATACTGACTAGAAAGTAAAATGAGGTAGCAGAAACTGTTTTTCCATTAGGTGAGAGCATGCCCTGCCTAATAGCGTTAACAGTGATGTATGTCTCCCAGTGATAGAATCTAGTGGCTTAGGAGAACAGCTGAAGCTGTTAGAATCACCCAGGCCACATCTTGAATGCTTTGCTGCCTAGAAATTCCTTCCACCAGATACCCTAAATCATCACTCTCAAGTTCTAACTTCCACAGATCCCTAGGACATCGACAGATGCAGCTAAGTTATTTGCTAAGACATAGCAAAAGTGACCTTTACTCCATGTCCCAATAAGTTCCTCATTTCCATCTGAGACCTCAACAGCCTAGACTTCATTGTCCATATCACTATCAGCATTTTGGTCACAACCATTTAACCATTTAACCATTTAACCAGTCTGTAAGAAGTTCCTAACTTTCCCTCACCTTCCTGTCTTCTTCTGAGCTCTTGGCACACTTACTTACTCTAGCTGTTACCTAATTCCAAAGCTGCTTCCACATTTTCAGGTGTCTTTATAGCAGTGCATCACTCCTTGTTACCAATTTTCTATATTAGTCATTTCTGGCATTGCTATAAAGAAATACTGGAGACTGCGTAATTTATAAAGGAAAGAAGTTTAATTGGCTCGTGGTTCTGCAGTCTATATGGAAAACATGATGCTGGCATCTGCTGCATTTCTGAGGAGGCCTCAGTAAACTTACAATCATAGAGGAAGGCAAAGGGGGAGCAGGCATGTCGTATGGCCAGAGCACGAGCAAGAGAAGAAGGGAGGCTACCACAACACACACTTTTAAACAACAAGATCTCATGAGAATTCACTCACTATATCGAGGACAGCACCAAAGGGATGGTGATAAATTATTCATAGGAAATCTGCCCCCATGATTCAATCACTTCCCACCAGGCCCCAACTCTGACACTAGGGATTGCATTTCAACATGAGATTTGGGTGAAGACACTCATCCAAACTATATCATTGAGGTAATGATAATAGTCTAAATTATAGATACAAAAAATATAATGGTTGTTCCCAAGACATGGGGAGTGGGAGACATTGGGAATTATTTTTTTAATGACTATAGAGTTTCAGCTTTACAAGATCAAAAGAGTTATGGAGATATATGGTAATTGGATATTACAAATGTATTTAATACAACTGGGCTGTACGCTTAATAATAATGACAGTGGTAAATTTATATTACAACAACAAAATAAAAAGAAAAAATATACCTGATGATTTTTTAAAGTTTACATATATACATATTATATGTGATATTTTTAGCCCTATACCTAGTACCTTTTCAGTAACTAGTAAAATTATATAATTATTACAGAAAAGTGCTATGAATTTTTATTTTATTTGGAGTCCACTCAGAGTCTTTAAATTCCACAAAAGATACCAGAAGCATATTTGTTGCATAGAGAGTAGAACAAACTTTACCCAACTTAGATGGCTTTTATGAATACCTTGATTCTAGCTACATGGCAGACATTCAGTTTTGTTATTTAAATTCAAAATTTAGTTAAGTAACACTGGTAACCACGTAGCTGAGGGAGCGAAGGGCTGATGGGTAAAAATACGACAGTAAAAGTATTTTAAACCATGCAGAAATCACATATTCAATTAGAATATGTGACTGCAAGTATGTAGCATAAAATGTTGAAATCACACATATATTTGGCTACATGTGTGATTCCACACTGGTATAATATGAAATAAGTTGACTTTGTCCCTGGTTCCCTGGAGGTAACTTCAAAATCTTTGAAGATTCTCTAATGATATGAGTGTTATTCATAATAGGCCCCTTAAACCAAATCTGAGATTAAAGTAATGAGATGACTAAGGATGGGTCACACCAGAAATAATAATGATGAGATTAGAACTTTCAAGCTTTTGAGCCAGATGATATCAGTCTTACCTCTGAGAAAGAAAGGAGGGATATTTTGTTCAAGCATGTGGCCAGTGATTTAATTAATCATGGCTAAGTACTGAAACTCTAAGTATATAAAAACTTTGAACAATAAGACTCCAGTGAGCTTCCTGATACACATGAATGTTACAGGAGGATGACACATCCTGAGGACAAGAAACTCCACATTTGGTATCTTGCAAGACTTCACCCTATGAGTCCCTTTATTTGGCTTGTTCTGACATGGATTATTTTTAACAAAACTGTAATCATAAATTCAGTGATTTCCTGAGTTCTGTTAGCTGTTCTAGTAAGTTATCAAACCTGAGGTGATAGTGGGCACTGCCAAATTTCTAAAAAGTTGTCAAAAGTGGTGCTTGCAGCTATTGTCTGAAGTAAGGATAAGCAGTCCGATGGAATTCTGCCCTTAACCTGAGAAGTCTGTGCCAACTCCAAGTAGTTACTGTACATACTGCATTGCAAACACTGAAAAAAAGTTCCTAAGTGTAAGCATCTCACAGATATGTCAGAAAATACAACATAATTTTTTAATTTTTAATTTTTTAATTTTTCATGAAATAAGTAACCATAATAACTTTTCAAAGGCAATATTTCACAGACAGTAAAATTATATATTTTAAATTACACACATAGTATTATCAAAACCTGAGATTTGTTGAAATAGGTTTTTTCTGATTCTCCTGAGAATAGTTGCAGGACCAGAAATTATCCATAGCATATTTTGAAATAAAGTAAAAATTAATGGGTTTTTTTCAGAACAAGTTTTTAGAAATATGTAAAATAAAGTGGACATCATTTTAGTGACAACTCTAAAGTATTGACAGCCAAGGTGGCAGGTAAATTGTTAGTGTGTCTGAGAATTCCTAACATTATAACCTGGTTAGAATTTAGCATTAACAATAAATATGTTATATGCTATCAATATGAATATTTGCTGTTTAATCAATACAAGATTTAGAAGTTTGATTTGAAATTGTTTAATTTGGGAGGAAAGACAGTTTTAGTCCATATTTTAATATATAAAATATAAAATTGTATTCTCATTTTAAAATCTTCTTCAGCTCAATATTCTGTAACATGTTTTTCTTCTTAAGTAAAAAAATTCCTTTCCTTAATGAAACTAAAGGTTATTTCCTAGATGTCTATATATCTATCCCAGATGTTCAACAATTGGCAGGAGATTCTTGTCATGTAGAAATGAAGGTTAAATTTGGTGATGGTATTATTATTTATAAATTCAAATAAAAGCTGAATGCAAGTATTATATGAATAATTGGTAGTAACAATAAGTAATAATAATAAGTTTTATTAAAATATTAAAAAAGCTATTTGTTAAGTGTGAGAACATTCATAGGGTCTTACGATTTTTATGGAGATTAACATTGCTAATTTTTCTGTTTTATATAAAAAGGATAAATTAATGTTTAATAGTAAATTATTTCATGAGAGCAAATATTTGTTTTTTGTAAGAATACATAAACGAACATAAAAATGAAATGCTATGTGTAAAAAATCTAGAAAACATAAATTTTGAATTAAATGAACAAAAGGAAAGTTGATTGAAGGTCATCATTGTGGCTTGACCAAATAAAGTAGAGAATCCAGCTCAAAGGCTCTTATTCCACTCCCAGCATTTAAGAAACATAAAATGATAAAATGAGACTTACTGTTTGAGGAAGCTTTAGAATATTGCTGGGCTCTTGCTTACTCTACTGATGCAGGTCAATTCTAGGTTAATTAAAAATTCCATGTGAGTTATAAATCTTATAGTTCTATATCCACATGGCCTTTCCCCTTCTATATCTTCTCATCACTGCTTGGAAAGGACAATTTCATGAGAATTGTAGAAACTTACTTTGCTGACTCTGTGCATGAGCTGAACTCAAAGTATTCTGTTGCTTTATTTGCTCTTCTTTGTCCTCTTTTATTGAAGAGAACAACAGTAGAGCAAATAATAGGCACCAGATGGGTTTCAGAATTCAAAAATTTGGAGAATGTAGTAAGACAATGCCATGTAAATTCTGTATTACATAAAATTTCTGGCAGGATCGGGGCAACATCCTGTAATCAAATCTATTGATAGTTTTTAGTAAAATATGTGAACATTTACGCAAACTAGGATACATAAAGACAGACTATGAATAACTTTATGTTTTTTCAAGGCCGACTTTGTCTCAAAATGAGTTTTGCCAAATTTTTATTTTTTGTATATTTTGGATTTCAGAATTTCGGTGAGATTATTATGTAATTGTACTACATTTTAAATTTATTATTATTTATTTTTTATAATTACCCCATGAGTGAAGTTTTTTGTTTTTTTTTATTTTTGTTTTGTTTTATTTTTGAGACAAAGTCTCGCTCTGTTGCCCAGGCTGGAGTGCAGTGGCGCCATCTCGGCTCACTGCAAGCTCCGCCTGCCGGGTTCACGCCATTCTCCCGCCTCAGCCTCCTGAGTAGCTGGGACGACAGGCGCCCGCCATCACGCCTGGCTAATTTTGCTTTTGTATTTTTAATAGACACGGGGTTTCACCGTGTTAGCCAGGATGGTCTCGATCTCCTGACCTCGTGATCTGCCCACCTCGGCCTCCCAAAGTGCTGGGATTACAGGAGTGAGCCACCACGCCCGGGCAAGTGAAGTTTTATTATCACCTGTTGAGAAGTTTACGGACTTACCTAGAGTCATACAGCTACTAAATTGTCATGTAAGATTTAAAACCGTCTGACTTGAAAGCATATTACGTCAGCAACTGAACTATACTATTTTGCAATACGACTGAGACCTGAATGCATGTGACACAGAACCAAAAAGTGAATTTAGGAAAATAGTGTATGGTTTCAGCAGAAATATTCTTTCAGTTGACAGACAATAGGCAAAGTTATTATTCAATGATAAATTCTACTATTTTCTGTGTCAATATGTATTACAATTACCAAAGACTACCAAAATATATGGTTTTTAGCTTGGTTCATCTTCAGGTCTCATGATTAAATATGAGAGTGTGGAACTTAGAGAAGATTCTCTACTAGTAGATAAGTGGAGTTGTAAAACAAGGTAGAAATGTGTACTAGAACTTGACTTAATTGGAAGCCACTGTAAGTGGCCCGTTAATTTATCGTGGAAGGCTTTAGCTAAATGGGAAGGAAGGTAAAGAGTTTAAATGAGGCTGAAAATTATTAAAAGGTGTGTGCATTGACCGAATGTATGGGTATTTGAATATGTTTGGCTTATTCTGGAAGATTGTATATCTTTATGGAGAGTCTAGATTTTAGGAAACATAAATATTCTAGACACTGCTCTAGGTAAAATAGTATGGTTACAAGCATACTCTAGAAATTAATCAACACCCTCAAATCAAAGTTCACTAGTAACATATCTCTAATAGATTACAGTTGAGCATATTGACTCTTCACAATGAGGAAGAATGTGCAACATAGAAAGTCAGGGGGGGTGTCATTGAGAAGATACTTGAAAGTACTTATATTATTTAAACTTATGTTAGATTATTTGAGGAAGGGTTCAAAAAAGCAGCCCTTTGATTTCGATACGATGCTATCAGGATAAGGGAATAATTTGGTTTCCCGATTACATCTTATCTAAATAGTTGGTAGAATGAAACTAAGCTAAAGCTGCAATAGGTAACAGGGCTGCAGTCACTCATGTTAGCTAGGATAGGGAAAAGGGTTTTTTTGTTTTTGTTTTTTTTTTTTTGCTTGTTTTTTGAACAATGTTCTTGCTTCTCTGAGTTCAGGCATTATTACAGAGTGTTTTTGTTTTTTTCTTAATCTGTCATGGTCACACAGTTATTATTTTGTGAACACTGAATTAGTGTTCAATGAAAATGTTTATATTCAAAGAGCACCAAGACCTAGCTGTAAGTATAGCTCTTAGCAACAAGGTTTAACTGATAGATACCAAGCCATTCTGGCTATCAGGGACTGCTGTTCTATTCCTCAAACTAAAGAAAGATAGCTAGAGTTTAAAAGGATAACATGATTTTGAGGGGAAGCAAGTGGACTCTACTATCAGCAAAGACATAGAAATAAGTGTACCTACTTGGTGCTATTGAGAAATGAGAGCACATGCTTGGTGCTATTGAGTCTTAAGTAGACTCCCACCAAGCATGTGCTCTTGGTGCTATTGAGAGTCTACTTAAGACTCAATAGCACCAAGCATGTGCTCTCATTTCTAGCCTTTCAGGACTCTGCAGAGTTACTTCAAAGTTAGTATGAGCTATTCTGTTGATTTTGATGTCAGGAAATATACTATGCTGTCCAAGTGCTAGGATGTCACTTTATGGATAAAGAAATGTGGGAACACATGTTAATTTTATTTTATTTTGTAAGCATTCTTACAAAAACATAAAAGATGACACTTACACTATTTTCATTAAGAATATTTTACTGCATATTTAAAGTAGAAAACATGATGTTATGGGACACATATAGATAGTAAAAAGATTATTATAGTGTAGCAAATTAATATATTAATCATACCACACAGTTATTCATGTTTTTTGTGTGTGGCAAGAGCAGATTATGAAAAGTCTACTCATTTAGTATAAATACCAAATACAGTACAATTTTATTACCTACAGTCCTCATGTTGCAAAAGTCATTATAGGAAACAGTATGGAGATTTCTAAAACAATGAGAGAAATGAGAAACAGAACTACTATATGGCCTAGCAATGCCTCTGTTGGGCATACACTGGCAGCAGCAGCCAGTCTGGAGCGGCCACTAAGTAGACACTGGCTGCAGTTGGGGAGACACGACAGCGGCTGTGCACTCCATGGAGCCTGCAGGAGCCAGGAACAAGCAGTTTCCCTGCCCCCTTCCAAGTTGTGGGGGCAGGAACCCCACCCTCCCAGACGCAGCTGTAGCCACCCAGTCAGACCTAGGAGGCCCCCCTGAACCTGCAGGCTCAGAAGTGCCTCCTCCTGCTGCCTGGCCTCCCCCTGCTGCAGGTGCCTGCTTGGATTTCAGAGCAAAATTGTGGAGCCTAGGCATTGTCATGACTAGGCCAGGTGTGTGTGCACTCAGTGCCATGCTGACACTCAAGCCCCCTGCTGCCTCAGCCTCCTTCGGACTTTGGGCGCCGATGAGCACAGGAGGGAAGCCGAGGTGGGTAGGCTGAGGTCAGCTCAGCAAGGGCCTGCAGGCACTCCTCAGCATGAACATCTGGGAGTTGTGGATGACATATAGATGGCAGCAGGAGGCAGACAGTCTCTGGGGTAGAAAGGAGTGGGTCCCTGGTGAAGCCCTACCTTCAAGCCAGGGATGACCTGAAGCCAGAGGGCCGGGCTGTCAGTTCTGGGTGGAGTTCCCTGACAGGAGTGAGGACTTATGGTGCTTTTTCTGGGCCCATACATGGCCACCCATGAACCAATCAATATGCACCTCCTTCCTTCTCATCCCATGAAAACACAGGACTCAGACAGACTTGGGCAGGCATCAGGTCTAACTGCCTGTGAATAGGAGCTACCACTCTGAGTCTCCTCTCAGCTGACAGCAGCACAGACCCGGGATGACTGGCCTGCAGATAGTAGCTATCCACTCCAGGTCTCCTCTCCTCTGAGGGATGCACACTCATTGGGATGACCTGCCTGCAGATAGGAGCTACCCACTCTGGGCATCCTCACTGCTGAGAGCTGCACTCATCAGGACAACCTGCCTGCTGAAAAGAGCTACCCACTTCAGGTCTCCTGAGAGCTGTACTGTTACTCAATAAGGCACCTCTCTGCCTCGCTCACCCTCCAGTTGTCCACATACCTCATTCTTCCTGGATGAGGGACAAGAACTTGGGACACACCGAATCATGAGACTGAAAGAGCTGTAACAAAAACAGGGCTGAAACACACTCCCCACTAGCCACATTGTAGGTGACAAGGAGAGAAGAGCTGTGGCCCTTTGGGGAGCCCAGACATAGGGACTCCCCGAGCCACATCTGTGACATCCTCTTTGATGCTCTGTGGTTTCTGGCATCTGCAAGCTTCCAGGCACCACCACATGCCTCTCATCCAGACATGGGCACCCACAGTGGGAGCCGATTGTGGTGCATGAGACTCAGCAACAGGCTTGCACGGACAGCACTTCTGTTAGAATGTAGGTCTGCCCACCCTGCCAGCAGCAGAAGCAACACCCTGCACTCACTTGCTCATGCACTCCTTGCCTGTCTGCACCTGGCTTCCCCTTGGCAGGCTTGGTGTCCGGGCTGGTAGTGCTAGCTGAGCACAGCCTGCCAGGCCCAGTCAGTGGAACAAAACTTGGACAAAGGTGTCACTGGCCATTGAAGTTTACAGCTGGAAAAGCAACTCCCTAAGGATCCTGTGACAATATTACCATGCAATGTGAGATATCTGTACTTCTATTTTCCTTGTAGCATTATTCACAGTATCCAAGACATGGAACCAACCAAACACTGACATGTGTATCGGTTTTTTATTTCTGTCGTATGTCTCTTTGTAGTATAAAGAAGTACATGCTAATGGGTAATAAATGAGTTTTGTCATCAAATTTTCTGAGTTCAGATTAGGACTCCTCAATGTACTATCTCCGTAATCTACTAATATAGCAAATTTAATTTTACATCATGTCATCTATAATATGGTAAAAAAATAGTAACTATTTCATAGGGTTGGTTTCAGGAATAATATAGTACTTAGAATTAATTAATGTCTGTTTATATTATTATCTCTGTAATTATTTTCACATTTAAAAATAAAAAAAATCCAATATCCATTATCCATTTTAACTTATATTTCAAAATAATCATAGAGAAAAAAATCTTGAAATCAAATAGCAAGTATGATGGCCAAAACTAAAAAATTAACGTGAGCCTCCAACAAAATCAAATGATCCTCACACTCACAAGTTTCCCCACTATGAAAAATGACAACTAGGGCCATGGCCTCCTTACAGAGACAGCCATGTTAGATTCCTAACTCCATTTATGGAGAAGAGAGGCTGGGTTGTATCCTAGTGGAGGAGTTTTTTTTTTTATCATCCTTCACCTCAAAGAGAATTGAAACTTCGGGTTTTAAAAATCATAGTCAGTCATTATCTATATTTTCTTTCTAAATTGGAGAAATTGTGTGAATGTGGGAAGGAAAAGTTTGAAACTGAAAACATCACTCAAAATTATATTCAATTAAAGTGTCTGACTATAGAACATAATATTCAAACTGACAATCATATCTAAATATCACAAATAAAAACAAACCATGGGAATATTGCCTGAAGTGTCTGGGAAAATAGCAGACAATTTATGACAATCAAGTAACTTGATTACCAAAGCATCAAAAAGCATTTAATGATTCTGGAGGAGAAGAAAAACACATAATATAGTTTTGGCAAAAGGAGAAACTAGACTTTTTTTTCCATTAATACGCTGAATTGATAAAATGGTTTTTAGATAAAATTTCATAAGAATTTCAGAAATAAAATTCAGATAAATGAAAACTAGAATTTTTTTTAATAAAAGGAAAAGAAGGTTCAGGAAAATCATACTAGTAAGAGCAAAAACCGAACTTCAGGCATGGATACATTCTTTAACAGAGTGACTTATTCTGCATACTTATTCAGGGACATATCTGAAATAGTCTATTTTCCTGATTGAATGGCCTCAGAGTCACTGAGTTTTCAAGCTTATTGGTTGCAATCTTTTTCTTTTTCCGTGAAGGTCATTGTCTTAAATATACTGCATACAAATCTTACCCCTTGTACAAATGCCCAGTTTTTGTTCTCATCACAGCACATTCCTCAATTTAAAGTAGACCAAAATATATGAGTATAATACATAAATATAACTGGCTTTTATTTCTGTACAATACTCAAATCCTAGTCAGTTACAAAGACCTGAGCTTGTGAATTCCCTGCAATTCTTTCCTCCTAACCTTGCTCTTACTCTTGTGCTTTTTGATCAGTAAATTACACTTACTGTCCTCCCATTGCTCCATTCAGAAATAAAGATGTTATTCTCTAAAAGGACAGTTATAAGTGACTCTGTTAAAATTTTAACTCATGTAATGTCATTCCCCTTCTCAATACTGTCAAATAAATTACTATCTCACTTAAATTCCAAATTTCTTAGTTTGGCTAACAGGGCCCTACATGCCCTGGCTCTTGGCTGCTCTCTGTGTTCACTTCTTACCACCCTCCAAGTCGTTCTTTCCACTCTAACCACAGTGGCCTCCTTTCATTTCTCAAACATAACCCAAGCCTTTGCATTTTCTCTTTCCTTGTCAGCCACATGGCTTGCTTCCTCACTTAAAAACAGTATACAGTTTACAGAAAGGCCTTTATTCACCTTATTTCAAACAGTACCTCCATAATGCTATCTACTTACTTTGTATCATTTCTATTCGACTTGGAAGGATTTAAAAGCAGATGTATAAATCTCCATCTTCTTGCTTTGCATGGGAGCTCATGAAAGGGTTTATTGATGAAGTTTCCTGATAAATATTTAACAACTACTTCTGAAACAAGGCAAAAAGAAAGTCTTAATAGCATTTGCTGATTTCATGACTTCTAGTGGTATACCAAAATTATGTCACTGAGCGTGAAGTTGGGAAGAGATGCCAACAAAAGATCTGCCAGTTAGCACAAGGTCAGCTCCAGTCCAAAATGAAACCATAACATCAAAGTAGCTTGAAATGTTGGAACAACTAACTCATGACTTACAGTTTCTGTAGAGGGTCTGTAGCAGTGTTTGTAGGAGCAAAAATAAACTACTGTCTCTAAGCCACTGCAATATAGATGTTCTTGCTATTGTAAAATAAACTAGCCTATCTCGATGTATACAAATATGATTCAGGGCTGGGGGCATCAACCTGGCTCCAAGATTTCTAGTAGTGATGCAAATGGCATTTTAACATAATTCACAGGCATTACGATAAAAATACACAGATAGCTTAGGAGAACAATTGCTATATTAAGAAAATTGGCAGAAATTCTCCTGAAAATCTTCAATTAAGTGGACAATGTATAATATAATAAAAATAATAACGATTATTTGTTGCTAACTTTTTTCTGTGAGGTGTTCTAAGTACTTTACGGCCTTATTTCAACTTTTTCATTCAACAAACCTTAGAGGAATATGCTTTATTACCTGTAATTACTGCTATTAAAAATGAGTTTTGGTGTTAAGAATTTTACTCATGCTCAAGCAGCTAGTAAGGGGTTGTTGACTTTTAAAATTTGTTTTCTTTTTTAAATGTCTTCGTTTTGCTATAGAAAATGGAAAACAAAATGTATATGACTTCTCTCTTTCATCAAAGAAGTTATAAAATGAGAATTGTTCATTCTCTAAAAGTAGATCCAGAATTAATTAAAATATAAATCAAGGCACTTGGAATTAAAATATGTTGTTATTCAGATTATTTCTTGTAAATCATTTTTTCCTGATAAGAGAAGCAAGAATACCAAATATTTACCACCTAGATTGTTAAATAATGAAGCTACCTGGTAACTAATCAGAATAGACAAAAAGTTAAAATCATTTCATTATTATATATGTAGCCATTTTTTAGTTACTTTTCTGCAACTGCTCAAAAACATATTTTTACATCATTAAACATCTGCAGAAATGTCAGAAATCTATTCCTTAAACTTAAACATAAGAGAATTACTTCAATAAAAATGTTTTTAGAGGAAATAGTATTATTTCATATATGTTACACTTAAGTTGTATATTACCATAAAATTTTTGTCTTCATTTTTTTCTCCAAAATGCTGCTAAGGAAGAAAAGAAAAAAAAAAGTTTTTCTTCATTGTCTGCTCTGATTTATTATCTCTTTTGGCAAAAATTGAATGGCATAAATTATTTAAAGAAATAAAATATATGAAAGTGCTTTTGATCTTTTTACACATAAACATTTAAACAAAGCCTTAAATGTAACAGTAAATAGAAAGAATTTAAATACCAATTTCTTATTCCAGAGCACATGGTCTTAACCACCAAAAATTGTTTGTATGTTTTAGTGTCTCTAAATGTTTTAATAAATGTCAAAGTTTGACCATTCTGGACTGTTTCTTTTATCTTCAGTTAAACTAAAAACTGAAAATGATCATCACAACTCTTTTTTTATTATTTTATTTTATTATTATTTTTTAATTTTTTGAGACACAGTCTCGCTCTGTCGCCCAGGCTGGAGTGCAGTGGTGCGATCTCGGCTCACCGCAAGCTCTGCCCCCCTGGTTCATGCCATTCTCCTGCCTCAGCCTCCCAATCATCACAACTCTTGATCTTCCATCCAATTGGCATAGGAGTAAAACTTACAGTACCTACTTTTAATAATAAAGCATATGGGTTTATTGCACATTTCCCCTTTAAATTATACTACTATATAATAATAATTATACAAAACACAAGAGAGAAAGTTATATACAACAAAAGGCTTTAGAGGACTAATTTTCAAAGTGCTTAGGAAAGAGCCCATGTTAAAATAATTACTTCAAATGCAAATAACAAATGATTAGATTTAATGTTCACTAAGGAAAGATCGCACACAAAAATGATATGGGTTGATTAAATTTTTTCCACAAAAAACACCTATAAAGAAAATGTGATGATTAATTTATTGGGATAAAACACTAGGTTCATATAATATAGGAAAATTAACATGTTAATTTTTAAAGCATTAGCTCACATGAATAGACAGTGTACAAACTGTACGGGAGAAACTTTCTGTAAATAAGGGAACAAGGTTTTATATGTGGTTATTCTTTAGTAAAACTGATTAACTACAATGGTTAGAGAACAACTCTTACTATAATTTTTTAAAAAATGTTTTATTTCTCTAGATTATTCTTATATAATCTTAATATTTATTGAGATATAATTGACATTTCATAAACTATGCATATTAAAATGTACAATCTGCCAATTTTCACCGTTAAGTATGTATCTGTAAAACCATAACCAGTCAAGATAATAAATATACTTATCACTTCCAAAATTTTACTCATGCCCCATTTTAATCCCTTCCTCTTACCCCTTACCCTCATTCCCAGATTGCCACTGATTTGTTTTCTGTCACTATAGATTAGTTTGCATTCTCTATTCTTTAATATATATGAGATAATATAATATATATTATATTTTTCTGGCTTCTCTTCCTCAGCATAATTATTTCTAGATTTGTGTACCTTGTTGCTGCTACCAGTAGCTCATTCCTTTCAACTGATAATGTTTTTGCAATTTCTCACTGTAAACAATTTGTTTAATTATTCACTGTTGATGAGTGTTTGAGTTTTTTATAGTTTTGAGTTATTACACATGCAGCTGCTATGGGCATTCACATCTTTGTGCTTTTATTTGGGGATGAGGGTAAATTCTGATGTGTGAAATGGCTAGATTATATGATTATATATATATATATATGCTTAACTTTTAAAGAAATTGCCAAACTGTTATCCAAAGCAGTTGTAACATTTTACATTCTCTGAAAAGTAAATGAGAGCTACAACTTGTTCAGCATGTGGTCTAGTCACTTGTTTTGCCTCTTTCTTCTTCACTTTTACTCTCCTCTTCTCCCCTGGAATGGTATAAAGAAATAAATGTTAAACAGGTCTGACAACATCACTTACCAACTATGACAATATGGACAAATCTCAGTTTCTTCATCCATTCAATGGAATTTATAATGAATACATAGAAATGTTATCTTTTCTCCACTAAATTGCCTTTTCACTTCGTTGAAATTGAATTGTCCATACATGTGTTGGTTTGTCTCTGTTCAATTAATTTCTTTGCCTACAGTTATTCAGTACCACACATCTTGATTACTGTATCTTTAGAAGTCTTGAAATCAGGTATTAATTGTCACACCTTAAGAAAGGGATTTTTCTGACAGCCTGTGTGAAGTTGAATTTCTGTGACTCTATCCTCATTTATTTTCTTATATAGAATTTTCCTCTGTCTTTGTTGCTGCCTTTGTCTTCCTCTATCAAATACAAATTCTTACAACATATTATCAAACATATGTATTTGTGTAATATGTACTATACAGCAAATTTATAAGCAAATGAACATAAAATAATTTTGTTTATTCATTTATTTGCATTTAATCTGCTTTCCTTCCTAGAATGTAATATCCTGAAATAGGGATATTTCAAAATCATAAATCTATACATGCAAGGTGTTCATTGGTTCAGCCTAAAGAGGCAGGATACCTTGAAGCAGTGGTGAAGGGGGTGGTGCAGGGAGGTTAGTGCTTACAGGTCATAGGTGGATTCAAAGATTTTCTGAGTGGCAATTGGTTGAAAGAGATAAACTTTGTCTAAAGACTTGAAGTCAGTAGAAAGAAATGCCTGAGCTAAGATAAGGGAGATTGTGGAGGCCAAGGTTTTTGTTATGTAAATGAAGTTTCCAGGAAGTAGCCTTCATAGAGAATAGAGGGTAAATGTCTCTTTTTAGATCTTAAAAGTGTCAGACTCTCATTTAGTCTCTCCTAGATCTGGGAAAGACCTAGAAATATAAGGTCTTGCTGAATTAATGGAAATTCTCTACAGATGCAAATTTCTCCCACAAGAGAAAACTTTGCAGAGCCATTTCAGAATATGTTAAAGTATATATTTTGGGGTAAAATATTTGTATTTCCCTCAGGGTCTGCTATCTGTCATGCAATGCTATAACAGAGTGAGGTTAAAATCTGGTATCTTATTTCCACGAAGACTCAATTTTGTCAGTCTTATAATCTCTATTTCAATGTTAATTCCTGTCAGTTGTGTCTGAACTTAAAAAAGGAGAATGTATAACAACCTGGAATTAGACTTTTTGCAGCTGCAGGGGTTTCAGTCAAATCTAATAGAAGATGAACCGAAATTGGTCAAATATAATGGAAGATGAACTGGAACAAACAAACAAAAAAAACAGAAAAGAAAAAAAGTGATAGCACAATTTACATATAGTTGAGATCTTGGAGTGTGAGGAAAAGTTTTAGAAAACTAACAATAAACCTTTATCTTAAGCTACCAAATCACAAAACAAAACCCCAAACAAGCTCCTTACCCAGAGAATAGAGCCTATGTTGATGATTTGCTCTCCACCTTCGCAGAAGCAGGAAACTCCCTGAAAATGAGTTCTGCGGCAGAATAAACCTCAGATCTCAGCCAAAATATGGAGATTAAGGATCTCTGGAAGGGGATGCTACTAGTCCTCAGCAAGTCATCCAATCAGTCAGAGTAATTAAGAGCTTCTGCTGGTACCAGCCCCAATAGGAGGGTTGCTGCAGGCCAAGAGCCAAACCCCATTTAAAGAATCCCTCTGTGACTACAAAAATGTAAACCAAAAGTTGACTAAGGTATATCTGAATTTAAAGGTTTAATTTGACGAAGTTGAGGAGACACCTGGGAAAAAGAAGCACAAGTCCCAGTAGGATCTGCGCCCTATGCTTTTTTCAGATAGGATTTTGAGAACTTTAATATTTAAAGGGGAAAGAGTGAGCAGGATGGGAAGGAGAAAAGAAAAAAATAAAGGGAGACTGGGTAGGCAATGAGGTAAGTGGTTACATTCTTGTGAGACTCTGATTAGCACTCAGTGAATCTACATTTTACATGTAGAAAGAAAGGAGTGAAGACAATGGTCAATTATGCATTCATCTTATGCCCATTAAATCTACATGTTACGTAAGATGAAGTAAGCATGTGAAATTACAGTTATCTGTTTGAAAACGAAAGGAAGGTAATTTTTTTGTGTGTGACTCAGTCCCAAAACCTAACTTTCCCTTTGGCTTAGTGAATTTGGGATCCTGGAGTTTTATTTTTCTTTCATACACTAAATAAACATTTTTTGTTGTCCACTAAAAAGATTTTATGAATGATGAAATCCAATGACACAACATCATAAAGGAAAGTAAATTTAGAGCATTTTCTTAATGACAAACTGTCTGAAGCATATTTATGACTCTATTGGGAAAACATATTTTCTTCATCAGGTAATGTATTCTAAATACAAGGTTTTTCACAAGGTTACTGTGCAGTTTAAATGAGATAATACAGGCATAAAGAAGTGCTCTCAGAATTATATGCACTTACCAGAAACTATACTAAGCCTTATAGCTCAAATCATTGTAATGACATTATGAAAGAAACACTATTATCATTTCTATGTATCTCAGATAAGGCAACTGAAATTTATAGAAGTTTAGAAATTTGTCCAGGGCTCTACAGCTAATGATAGGATTCAAAAACAGCCTTCTTTTAGTCTGAAATTCACAGGTTTAACTACAGCTCTAGGTTACTGCCCAAATGTGTTGGTTTCCTTTCTACCTTGTCTGCTTTAAACAAAACTGCCTACATATTTAGCATTCAGTAAACTTCTAAGTTTTGCTTTAAAATAAGCAAATATAAGCCATACCTATGCTCTTCTGGTTATTTTTTATAATTAATTTCTAAAGAATGTTTTTGCTATTTTCATATGGTTTTATGTCTTAGTGCCTATACAGGAAGCAGGGATTTCCTCACGTATTTAAAAAAAATACTGATAACTTTAGGTTCATTGTTCAAATATGTAAATTAAGTTTTCTAGAATTATTACATTTTATAATGCCTAAGTGTTATATGCAACCTTCCTCAGTTGCTTTTCATAATGGTCTATGAAAAGTTTTGACATGTAACTTTCTTCAGTACCAAAGACTGCTCTATGCATTCTTAGGATAGTCTGAAATACTTCAAAGAATTCTCTCCTCAAAAAGGTGATAGTTCAAGACCAATCTTTCCACATAGACCAAAAGAGAATGTCAAAAATTATTTGGGAAGAAAACCGGAGGAATGTAATTTGTAAATGCAGCTTTCAAAGAAATATATGGCAATTACATATCCTAAATTCCACAAAATTGAAAAATATAATGCCCTCTCCTGATGCTACTTTTCTATTATTGGGATTGCTAGGTTTCTGGTACCTTAATTGATTTTTTCATATAATAAAATTATAAGACAATTGTCTCATTTTTTCTTAGTAATTTGGACTACTTATTTCTGTTTTGATCAGACAATGTTAAAAAGATCATGTTGACCACTAACTACATGTTTGGAGGGTATCTTTTAAATGTTTGGACTGTATTACCCTATTTAATTTAAGGCTCTGGCAATGCAAGCACTCATTTTAGAAAACAATCTACTTGTAAATGAAGGCAAAAATTGTTTTTTTCCTAGTCAATTAGATGTCAGCCAAGGAAAACAGTGAGTAAAATATTATAAATGCTTATCTTTGTGGGGCAATTACTTTGAAAATATGACATTTGCCATTTGTTGATATTGCCAAAAAATTATATTCTAAACAGAAAATAGCCTCATTCATTATCAAACATCATCAGGAAAATCAATAGGCATATAATCACATGGCACCATTCACTTGGGACATATGATTTCAAGAGAAGGAACTTAAAACTCTATGCTAAACACTTAGACATATACTGACAAGTCTGGTGAGACAGTTAAGATTGAAAAATAACTTGTCCCAGAGAGAAAACTTCTGTAATATGAAACTGTTTTGTGGCCCAGATTAGGGGGCCTGAGCTTGAAAGATGGAAGCAAAGAGTAGTTCCTGGTAAAATGTGAAACTGCATCGGCATCTCACACAAACAAACTCAGGTTTCTTGGGTAATTTTCTGTGCAAAGAGTGAGGAATGTACTAAAATTGAAAGATTAAAAGCCCCATGTTAGGTGCTCATTTCTCTGTTGGATGAAACTAAACCCATTCCCCATAAAGGCTAGATGTTACAAGTAAAAGAACTGTGTAAGCATTCGGCTTGAGTCTGGCTGTCTACCAGTATCATGAAGGACCTGGTCCCTTTCCATCCTTGTGCTCTGTTATGCTTGTTCCCTAAGTGCCTTCATACTTTTCTCCCCAGGGTCCCAAATTGTTTACAGAGATTTACAGTATCAGAACTGCAATCAGAGGCAGAAAACCAGAAGCCTGGCTGTAGAAGTGGAATTTAAAGGGTGGGAAAACTTTTCTGCTTATCAGAGAGAGAGGGTATTCTTTTCCAAAAGCCTTTCAGCCAACTTCCTTTCAAGTGTCCTTAAATAGAATTGTATCACATGGCTAGTCCTACCTGCCTAAGCAACTGGGAAGATAAATACGTGTTTTCCCACCCCTTACCCTGGAAGCAAGTAAAGAAATCACAGGTTTGGGAATTGTTTTGTCTAATTGGCCAGAATCACTATCTACCACTGTTCTGTCACATGATGTCTCCTTAGCGCTGTAAGAGAAGAGTAAATGATTTGGCTGAGAAAGGTTGCTAGAGGCAAGAGGCAGACATAAAAGAGGAAAATCAAGAGAGGTTAAGGCTGGGGATGCCTATAATTCCAGCACTTTGGGAAGCTGAGAAGGGAAAATTTCTTGAGCTCAGGAGTTCAAGACCAACCTGGGCAAAATGCTGACACCCCAATTTATTAGTCCGTTCTCACACTGCCATAAAGAAATACCTGAGACTGGGTAATTTATAAAGAAAAGATGTTTAATTGGCTCATGATTCCACAGGCTGTACAGGAAGTCATAGCAGCTTCTGCTTCTGGGGAGACCTCAGGGAGCTTTTACTCTTAGCAGAAGGCAAAGTGGGAGCAGGTGCATCTCACTGTTAGAAGCAGGAAGAAGTGGGGGGAGGTGCTACACAGTTTTAAACAACCGGATCTCATGAGAACACTATCACTAGAATAGCACCAAGGGCATGGTGCTGACCCATTCATGAAGGATCCACCCCCATAATCAAATTACCTCCCACCAGTTTCTACCTACAACACTGGGGATTATAATTCAACATGAGATTTTCATGGGGATACAAATCCAAACCATGTCATCTGTCTCTAAAAAAAAATGTGAATATTATCCAGGCCTGGTGGTGCACACCTGTAGTCCCAGCTACTCAGGAAGCTGAGGTGGAAGAATTGCTTGAACCTTGAAGGTCGAGGCTGCAGTGAGATTGTGCTACTGCACTTCAGCCTCAGTGACAGAATGAGACCTGTCAAAAAAAAAAAAAAAAAAAAAAAAGGAAGAGAGAGAGGTTATAATGAAACTCTATTGTGTATGTATGTCACAGTTTCTTTATCCATTTGTCCTTTGGTAGACTCTTAGGTTGATTCCATATCTTGACTATTGTGAATAGTGCTGCAATAAACATGGAGTTAGATTTCTCTTAGACATACTTTTAAAAATTGACATAAAATTGTATGCATTTGTCACATACAATTTTATGTCAATTTTTAAAGGTAAAAATGAAAAGCAAATACATTTTTAAAAAGAGAAACTAAAGGCAGTGATAAAAGGAAATTAGAACAGGTCAAAGCCAGATCAATGCTGTCATAACATCTGAACAGAGAATCTGCCCTGAAGATCAGAATATCAGATAAAAGCAATTTTTTTATTACATATGAGTTCTTTCCGTCACCGATATTCCCCCTACCCACCCCCCAAAAAATTTAAATGACTCTGGGCTAATCTTTTGGTATATGGCAAAACAGTCTGTGCACAGAATTCTAAGCTGGTCCCAAAATAACCCATGGCATACACCTTATGTATAATCCCCTCCCATAATTAAGTGCGGGTGAGACCTGTGAAAATGATGTGTTTCTCTCTTGTGATTAGGTTACATTGCAAAGGCGAAGAAATTTTGGAGATTCAATAAAGGTCCATATTAGTTGGCTTTTAGTTATTCAACCACAGATTACTTTGCATTGGTTTGACCTAATCTGGGGAGTCCCTTAAAAGAGACTGAAAGGTTACTTTCCTGCAGGGTTCAAGGATGAAAGCAAACAGCCATGTTGTGAACTGCCTGTGCAGAGGGGCAGCCTCTGGAGACTGAGGGTCTCAGTCCTACAGCTGCAAGAAACTGAATTCTACTAATAGGACCCCCTATGAGTGTGGGAGAGGATGCTGAGCCTTACATGACCCTACAATTCTGACCAACAGCTTAATTATAACTGTTTAAGATTTTGAGGAAATGATCCACCAAAGCTGTGCCTCAGCTCCTAATCCATAAGCAATTATTGAGAGACAGGAGTAGAGCCAGATGGCAGAATAGAAGGCTTTACTGCTTGACACCCCCCAAAGATATCAATTTAACAACTATCTACACATAGAAAAAGCATCTTCAAATGAGTCAGAAATCAGATCAGCACTCACATTACCTGGTTTTAACTTCATATGGCTGAAAGAGGCACTGAAGAGGTAGGAAAAATAGTCTTGAATCTCAATGTCACTCCTCCCCTGTTCCTTCCCAGCAGCAGTGGCAAGGTATGGAGAGCATTTCTGTGTACTAGAGGAGAGAGAGCACAATTGTGAGGCACTAAACTCAGTGTTGTCCTGTTATCACAGAAAAGAAAACTGAACCAAACTCAATTGATGCCCACCCATGGAGAGAGGATTTAAACCAGCACTGACCAGAGGAAGACCACTGATCCCAGTGGTCTGAACTTGAATTCCCACAAAACTCACCACCATGGGCTAAACTGTTCTGAGTTCCTGACATGGTTTGGCTGTATCCCTACCCAAATCTCATCTTGAATTGTGGCTCCCATAATCCCCATGTGTCATCAAAGGAACCCAGTGGGAGGTAATTGAACCATGGGGATGGATTTTCCCATGCTGTTCTTGTGATAGTGAATAAATCTCATGAGATCCAATGGTTTTGTAAAGGTCAGTTGCCCTGCAAATGCTCTCTTGCCTACCACTATGTAAGACATGCCTTGGCTCCTCCTTCACCTTTGTGATTATTTTATTATTATTGAAAGGGGGAATTACATTACCTGACTTCAAATTATACTACAGAGGTGAGGTGTAGTAACCAAAACAACATGGTGCTGGCATAAAAACAGACACATGGACCAATGGAACGGGATAGAGAACCCAGAAACAAATCCACACACCTAGAGTGAACTCATTTTCAACAAAGCTGTCAAGTATATACACTGGGGAAAAGACAGTCTTCTTAATAAATGCTGCTGGGAAAATTGAATATCCATGTGCAAAAGAATGAAACTAAACCCCTATCTCTCTCCATATACAAAAATCAATTAAAATTGCAACTATAAAATCAAAAATCAAACTATAAAACTACTACAAAAATATTGGGGAAACTGTTCAGGATATTGGTCTAGGCAAAAATATCTTGAGTAGTAACAAGCACAAGCAAGCAAAGCAAAAATGGATAAATAGGACCATATCAAGTTATAAAGTTTCTATACAGCAAATGATACAATCAGGAAAGTGAAGCAACAACCCACAGAATGGAAGAGAATATATGCAAACTATCCATATAATGAGGGATGAATAACTAGAAAACATAACGAGTTCAAACAACTGTATGGGAAAAAAATCTAATAATCTGATTAACAAATGGGCAAAAAATCAGAATCAACATTTCTCAAAAGAATACATACAAATAGCAAATTGACATAGGAAAAGGTGCTCAACATCGTTGATCATCAGAAAAATGCAAATCAAAACTGGGATGATCATCTCGCCCCAGTTAAAATGGCTTATATCCAAAAAATAGACAATAACAAATATTGGCAAAGATGTGGAGAAAAGGGATACTTTGTACACTGTTGGTTGAATGTAAGTTAGCACAGCCACTATGAAGAAGAGTTTGGAGATCCCTCAAAAAATTAAAAATAGAGCTACCATATGGTCCAGCAATCCCAGTGCTGAGTATATATCCAAAAGAAGGGAACACCGTACATCAAACAGATATCTGCACTGTCTTTGTTGCTGTAGCACTGTTCACAATAGCCAAGATTTGGAAACAACCTAAGTGTCCATCAGCAGATGAATGGATAAAGAAAATATGGTACATATTCACAGTGGAATATTTTTCAGCCATAAAACAGAATGAGATCCTGTCATTCGCAACAACATGAATGGAACTGGAGATCATCGTGTTAAGTGAAACAGGCCAGGCACAAAAAGACAAACATTACATGTTCTCACTTATTTGCGGTAACAAAAAATTAAAATAATTGAACTCATGGAAATAGAGAATAGAAAGATAGTTACCAGAGGCTGGGAAAGGGAGTGGGGTCTGGAGGGAAGAGTGGGAATGGTTAATAGGTACAAAAGAAAATAGAAAGAGAGTGATTATAGTCAATAATAATTTAATTCTGCATTTAAAAATAACTAAAAGAGTATAATTGGATTGTTTGTAATACAAAGGGTAAACTCTTGAGAGGTTGGACACCCCATTCTCCATGATGGAATTGCATGCATTATATGATTGCATCCATTATCCTTTGCATACCTATATGAAAACATTTCATGTGCACATACTGTATACCCACAAAAATTAAAATAAAAAAGAAACAATTATTGAGAGACAATAACTGAGTGTTGTTTTAAAGTGCTAAATTTATGGTAATTTATAACACAAGAATAGAAAACTAATACCAGATTCTAAAATAATTTTACTTGTTTTTACCCAAACTAATGTGCCTAAGCTTATTTAGGGTTATAAACTATCTTTCTCTTTTTATCTCTCTTTATAAAATATTTTCAGAGAAATATTTATTTAGTATTGTAATTAATCAATGTTCTTCCCTTCTTGTATGTACCCAGCAAATGGTGGGCAGTGCTCTTTTGTTTAATAAAAAAAAATCAGAGCTCTCACCTACCACTTCTATTTTAAATTAGTAGTTATAAAATAGATGCTGACACCCATTTCCTTTTGCATTGGGATCAACGGTTTAAATAATATTTTACTATTATTAAGGGGACAGCAGTGACTTCTTGAAAGTCAAATACAATATAATATGTAAGTATATATGTAAGTATATAGTTATATAATTACTTCATAGTTATATTTCTTTAAAAGTTGAAGGGAGAAAAATTACCTTATATCTTTTTATTATTTTCTTACATATTGTCCTTTTTAATATAAAATAGAAATTCTAGGGAAATTATAGGAAGAAGGTAAAACTCATTTATCTTGTTCGGAGGTATTAATCAGTTTGCTGTTTACTCAGATGATTGATCAGAAGAATTGCAAATCAGACAAAATACCATTCTCTTCTCACACATTTGAATAGAATCCAATTTATTTAGCACAACCTCATCAAATGAGTACCAGGGAAATTTACTGTTAAATAACTATTAACTTATTGGAAAGACCTTGGATTTTTGGAGCCAATATTCTGACTAAATTCCTTAGCTAGTCTTGGCTCTGACATGCTTCCAACTTGGAAATGACTAGAGATTGTTACCTTTATAAAGAACGTAAAGGATGAGTAGCTCCACTTGCTCCAGGGCACTCAAAGATTTCTTAGAACAGAAACGGAAGAGTTTTTATTCTGATTTCTTTGAGATTTTTTTCAGATTCATAAAATTGTGATAAAAACTGGGTGGGTTACTATGATTCAGCTGATGTGTGGTCTTTGAGTGGAACTCTAGATAACCCTGATGAAAATGGAAAAACCAAAAGGTGGATTACCTTTAAACAGAACCCAACAGTAATCAGCATTACTTAAGGAAAAGGTTAACACACACACAAAAACATGCTCATAACATACCTGCGGACTTTTGACTTTCTAAGTCTCTTTTGAATTTTCTGATATATTCCCACACTTGCAGCATTTCAGCTTTATGTTGTTTTGTTTTTTCAAGTGGAGTTTAAAAATTTTTCCATTTCAATTGTTGGTTGCCATTACACAGAAAAAAATAATTTTTGTATATTGACCTTGTGTCTTCTGACCTTGCTGTCAATTAGTAGTTCTATGTTTCTTTTTTAGATTCATTGAAATTTTTTCATGAATAATCATGTCATTTAAGAATAGAGACAGTTAATTTTTGCTTTTTAATATTTATGTCATTTATTATTTTTTCTTGCCCTATTACCCAAGCAAGGTTCTCCAGTGAAATTTAAATGAAGATCAGAATACCAAACATTTTTGCATTGTTCACAATGTTAGGGAAAGGGATTAATATTTCACCATTAAACATGATTAGTTACAGCATTTTCCTAGATGCCACTTATCTGACTGAGGTTCTTCCTTTCTATTTCATGTTTTCTGAGATTCTTCTTAATGAATAATTGCTGTTTTTCTTTTCAAATTTATTTTATATATCTATTGAGATGGTTATTTAATTTTCATCATTTTTCTATTTATCTAAAATATTTAATTGATTTCAAAATCTTAAACTAACCTCAAATTCCTGAGAAAAATTTTACTTATTTTGAGGGATTTCTTTTACAATGATGTGTTTAATTTCTTTATGGTTTAGAATATTTTGCATTCTTAATGATGTTTGCCTCAGGACTTTGGGTCTGCAGCTTTTTTGAAATGCTTTGTTAGGTTTTGTCAATGGCTTATGTTAGCCTCTTAAAGCTAGTTAAGGTGAGTTCTTTTCTGTTCTCTTTTCAGAATTACTTTGTTTAAGATTGGTATTATTTCTGCTATTCATAAATGATAAAATTTAGTATTAAAACTACTTGGTCTAGGAGATTCCTATGTGGAAAATTTTTTATTGTAAGATCAATTGCTTTAATAGATACAGAGCTATTGAGACTTTTTATTTCATCTTGAGAATATTATTTCATTAGAACTTCTGTACTTCTAATTGGTTACATTTGTAGTAACATTATAAAATCTACAGTGATATCCTCATTTTATTACCCATATTGGTAAATTTTGTTTTACCCCTTCATTTATTGACTAGTAAAGAGAAACAAGTTTTGTCTTTGCCAACTTTCTGTATTGCTTGTTTCTATTTTTTAATAATTTATCTACTTACCTTTATTATATTTTTCCTTCTAATTACTTGGAGATTAGCTTTTAATGTTTATATCGCTTATTTCTTTGGTTCTAATATAACCATACAAAATTGTCCATTCTCTTCCAAACACTGCTTTTGCTCTGTCCCAAAAAGTTTGAAATCCATCTACATTTGTCTGTCTTGGTGAACATTTCATATGCACCTGAAAAAAAAAGTGTGTAAATTGCCATTTTGAATGTCGTGTTCTATAAATCACAATTAAATTAATGTAGTTGATAATATCATTAATTTCTCTTATATACTTACTAATATTTTGTCCAGTAATTCTAGTCTGTTAGACAATTGTAACTATATTTGCCTATTTTCCCTTTAGTCAGATGAGACAGGAGCTGAAGTCAGAGAGAATTAAAGCATGTTCTCAACTCACTCTCACTGGAGGAAGACACATAGAAAGCTTAAGAATGCAGGCAGAATTCAGGAGCAAAACCAGCCTTCACCTGACAGCTAACAAGGAAATGTGGACATTTGCCCTACAATCATAAGGAAATAAATATGGTCAACTACTTGAATGAGCTTGGAAGTTGATTCTTGCCCTCAGCCTCCAGTAAACATTGTAGTCCTTGTAATACCTTGATTTTAATATTTTTAGATTGTAAGCAGTAGATCCAGTTGAGTCCACTCAGACTTCTGACCTACAGAAAGTGTGAGATAATACGTTTCTGTTGTTTTAAGCCAGTAGGTTTACAGCAATTTGTTATAGCAACATTGGAAAACTAATAAAGATTTTGATATGGAGAAATTTTAAAAATCTGAAAATTAAGATAATGAAGTAAATGCAAAAACAAAAATGCCTATTCTACTTGGGGTCTTGGAATAAACAGAAGAAAAGAAATACTTTAACAAGATATTACATTATAAAAAAGATAAGACCAAATGGAATATAATATTTTGAAATGCATACAAGACCAAATTAATAAATCAAGAGCTAAACACAAAGAAAATGAAATTTTATCTCCATTAAAATCTTATAACTACTAGTTTAAATAATGCATTCACTGCTTTGAGTTAAACCTTTAATGATATGGCAACTGATGAGAATTACATTACAGTATCTTTGAGATTGCATCTCCTAACATGTAGATGTCAGGAGGCTCTTACTTGTTTAAAAGATTATGTTTTGGGCATAGAAAAACCAAAAGGCTCTCTCCAGAACACAACTTGTACTTCTTATTTTCATTTTTTTTTACATATTCAGGCTTTGTCCTAGAGTATTATCCTTTTACAGGTAATAGTTCATTATCACTTCAATATTACGTTTTCTAATCTAAATACTGGGAGAGAATAGGTACTACCTGGAAGAAAATTTCTACATTGACACAGGAACCCTATATTTATGCTTAATTGAACTAAAGCAAAGTTATTTTCAATTAATTAGTTCTTAGTATGAATGAATATTCTACCATTATGCCAACAGGCAGAACAATTTTGCAGCAGTGCTTTGGGAAAATGAAGAGTGAAGAAAATGGCATTTCTTCTTGCCAGAGGTTGTTTCCATTAAAAATGGCTCACTTTTAGTTTTAAATTGGTTTCATTAATTGAAACATGACTTATTCTTTTTAAAATCAAACAGACTTCTAGAATAACTCCCTTGATAGGCAGAATAGCTAAAGAGCTATGAAAATGGGTGCTGGAGCCAGACTGTACAAGTTTGAATCCTAACTATATGATTATCTGTGTAACAATGGGCTATTCACCTCCTCTTGCTTGTTTTCTCTTATACAAAATGGAGACAATAGTAGCATCTACTTTATAGAGTTGCTGTGAGGATTAAATGAAATAACAGAACATGTAAAGTTAACATAGCATGCTTTCATTAAAATTAATTATTACAATCATTCTTTCAGAAAATTTCCTTTTTTATTTGAATCATCCACCTAAAAACTTATGATGTAGTCTCATCCAACCCCTTTCAAAAGCTACACTTCATAATTATCACTAATCTTTCAAGTGGCCCGTGCAAGCTGATGAAACTCATTAATCTCTAAACAGAACTAGTTCTTTGTACTTTCTTGCCTTTATAAATGCCTTTGACTCTATCTTCAATTTCCTTCTTTTCTCCACCTACCTGTGTTCTATTCTTATTAGTCTTAAGTTTAAAAAAAAATCTACTTTTCATGAAAGCCTTTCCTAATTCTCTCTCTCTAACCCACATCCTCTCCACATGTGAATTTTATATAGTTACATCAGTTTTTTCCCCTTTAATTAAATTTTATATTCTTGAAAGAACAGATTTATTTATTTTACTTTACCACATCATCTTAGGCAGTGCTTCCCAACCTTTTGGCACCAGGGACCTCTTTTGTGGAAGACAATTTTTCCAGGGACAGGGGTGGTGGGGGGATGGCTTTAGGATGAAACTGTTCCACCTCAAATCATCAGGCATTAGTTAGATTCTCATAAGGAGCCTGCAACCCAGACCCCTTGCAGCATAGTTCACTATAGGGATTGTAGTTTTATGAGAATCTAATGCCACTGCTGATGTGAGAGGAGGCGGATCTCAGACAGCAATGCTTGCTTGCCCCCTGCTACTCACCTCCTGCTATCCCAGCCAGTTCCTAGCTGGTCATGGATCAGTACCCCCTGTGGTTCTGTGGTTGGGAACGCCTGCTCTTAGGTATTTCTTACAGGTGCTAAATTAATAAAAATACATGGTAGAAACTTTCTGATTTCTTATATAAAATGCCTTAGCATTATATGTATGGAAAATGCTATCCACACTGTTTATATATTCTTTGTTGATATCACAATTGCCTTTTAAAATGTCATATTCTCATTAACATCTCAACACTTTCCTCTAGTAATAGTGAAAACAAATCATTGAACTTTGGAAAGTGCACAAAATATTATATATTTTATTTTTAGGTAAGATTAGAAGCGCCAAAAAGCCTATTTCTCCTAAACATCTGGTTGTTTGTGGTCCAGAGTCCATCTCAGAACTATAAGATGAACATTGTTTTCATCACTTTTGGGCCTATTTACTCTATCAACCATCAGTTTATACTCTACAATTTAATGGATATTCCACTAGCAATTAAAATAAATAAAACATGGCTTAGTTAACTGCTTATATTGGGTCTCATATGTCCTTCACATTGCTAGAAAGCATCATTTCCATTTTAGGAAGCTTCTCATTTATAATTTTCCCACCTTGGGTAAAGTCTGAATGGCTATTCAGTTGATACCTTATTCTCCTAATACATCATTCCTATTGTTAATGAAGTTGAATGTCTAATCTCAGACTTATTTTTAACATAGTCAATGTTGCATCAAAAAATGTTTATAAGAGCAATGGAGGATAAAGTGCCTGCACTCCCAAGTAGAAAATTGTCTCTATTTTATCTATCAGTTTAGCTCCAGAAAATAAGTTAATTGGAAATTGTAAAATCTGTTGTGCGATAAGGTCATCAGCTTTACCTTGTTAATTAAATGACTATAAAATCATAGCTGTGTTAAAATGTTTTATTTACTCATGTCCAATAAAAGTAGACATTTAAAATAATTGAAATGATTGGGCATATTATGTTAAAGGTTTTGGGGAGTTTGACATTCCTCAGCAAATTATTATAGCATATAGTCCGGGTCTTTGTGTCCATATATATATCATATTAAAGTGCACATATTTTTGACCACCTATTATCTGCTGAATGTATGCCAGGGACTGAGAAAACAAAAGAAAATTACATATTTTTCAGAAACTTCCTGTCTAGAAGGGAGGTAAATGAGTGTAAGTATGTGCTATGATAATGGTTAAGGTCTGGTTGAAACAGGAAGAACACAGCGTAGTCAGAAAGATAAGGAAATATTTCTCAGTGATGAGCTGAGTTTAGAAGTAAAATTTCCAAGGCTACATTCATGGACATATTTCTGTTCTCTTCATAAGGTCTCTAAATTCCCCAAGTCAATGATTATATGAATTGTGCTCAATAACGGTTTACTCAATATGCCTTTGCTGTACCTCCTTTAGTCACAACAGTGCTTAGGGGATCAAGAGGACTAATTAGACTCTGAATCTCATAAAGTGTTATGGTGGTAAATTTGTTTTATGAAAAAATACCTCCACATTAATTTTATTCATAAGTGCTTGCCTGTAATTATATGTATCTCATCCTTCTTAATTTCTATTTGTATTGTTAATATGCAAAGATATATTAGTGCAATGGTACAATAGTGTAACAGTACAATTAGTGCAATGTACAATATACAAATAAATAAAATATATAGATTGGTGTCTGCTTATTGTATTAACTCAAAAGTATATTAACTTTTGAGTTAAAAAAGATAACACCAGTTTAAAGTATAAAAGCACTTCTCAAACCACTTCAAATTTCTTTTGCTAATAATATGTAAATTTCCTAAAGGTTCTTCAGTTTCCAGGATTCAAAATAATATAGTGATAAATACATTATTATATACCTAAATTGTGCTAGAAAAGTACTATGGTCCAGGCACTGTACCACGAGCTCTACTAAGAAATCATTTCTCCCCTACAATTCTATGAAGCATATGGTATTATTAGGCCATATTTAGAGATGAAAAAGTTAAGTCCTAACTTGTTTAATATTAACCAGCTTTTAAGTGGCTCAGTTTTGAGATCAAGCTCTTAACAGGCTTCACAGCCTGGCCTCTTACCAAAAATCTTAAATTGGCCATGTTTTCTGTAAGAGATGTGAGATACATTCACTCTTAACCATTTCCTTTTCTGTCCTGTGGCTGTAAGATTAAGGTATTCTATCAATGAAAAGCATTTAAATAAGAATACTGAAATGGATGATTATGTAGGTAAGTCTCTGTAGCCTTCAGGAACATGTAACTCTTTGTGAGGATTCCTAGTACAAGTTGAAAAAGTAGAGATAAGATAGAAACCTAAAAGCCTCCTCTATTTTGCAAAATCCATTCCAATTTTATTTTTACATAGTTGCCAATATGTAAATTTAGAAATTTGAAACACCAAATATTATAACATAGCTTTTTACAGAATGAATGAATAATGAAATAATAAATCAATGAGACCTAACACAAAAGTTCACTGCTCTCCAATCCTTCTACTTGCTTTATTTTGTTAGATCTTTCTCTAGGCAGTGCCACAGACATCTGGCTTCCTACAGTTCTTTACCTATTCTTTGTTGTACCACATTCTCTGACATTTTCCCAATCACCTTCCCATTTTTGGACTTATACTTTCCTTTATTTCTGTACTACTTCTGTAGTCTGTATCTTTGACTCTTTCCTGGCCTGAAATTACACTCCTATTCTGATTATGCTGCTTTCCACCTCCCTGGACCAGCCAGTGTTGTAGACTGTCTTACTTATAATCATTTCCCTTCAGTAAAATCTTTATTAATAGAAACAAGACAAATTCAAAATGACACATTTAGTATAGCAGAATATAAGAAACAAAAGTAAAGAAAATCAGAAAGGCAATGATCATTTCACAGTCATCAATTTATTTCCCAAGCTTGATTTTATTTACAGTGGCTTTCATCTACATTTTTCTTCACACATAGTCATCAACCTAAAATTAGAAGTCAAAAATCAAACCAATGTGAAATTTTATTCCCCAAAATTATATTTTTAAATGTTTCGTAAGATCTAGTATTCAATACTTTTTCTTTGAGTATGATATCTATTTTTTTTTATTATTTTTCTCTTGAAATGAAAAAGAAGGTATAAAGAAACAATTTTTTTAGCTGATATGATTGGATGAGAAAGTGTTGGGAACAAGCCCCCCAAAATCTGGCCATAAACTGGCCCCAAAACTGGCCATAAACAAAATCTCTGCAGCTCTGTAACATGTTCATAATGGCCATAGCACCCATGCTGGAAGGTTGTGGGTTTATCAGAATGAGGGCAAGGAACACCTGGCCCGCCCAGGGCAGAAAACTGCCTAAAGGCATCTTAAGCCACAAACAATAGCATGAGCGATCTGTGCCTTAAGGACATGCTCCTGCTGCAGTTAACTAGCCCAACCTATTCCTTTAATTTGGCCCATCCCTTTGTTTCCCATAAGGGATACTTTTAGTTAATTTAATATCTATAGAAACAATGCTAATGACTGGCTTGCTGTTAATAAATACGTGGGTAAATCTCTGTTCAGGGCTCTCAGTTCTGAAGGCTGTGAGACCCCTGATTTCCCACTTCACACCTCTATATTTCTGTGTGTGTGTCTTTAATTCCTCTAGCGCCACTGGGTTAGGGTCTCCCTGACTGAGCTGGTCTCAGCAAGAAAGTCTTTGTCTTTCTTTATGCATGTAGTCCACGTTACAAATGGAGACACTGTTAGCTGACATTCTGAGTGTGGAAGTATCATGGCCACTTCTCTGCACCTTTCTTACTATTCTAAGGAATGTTTTTAAAAAAGATAAAGTATTTGTAAATCATTGATGACAAACTTTGCTCTTGTAACCAGATAAAACAACCCATCACTTCTAGGGAAGGGATATTCCTGCTCCCATTCACTATTCTCAACAATAACCAGAGCCAAAACAAATGATGGCTAGATGACATTAAATTATTTCTGGATGACAGAAGACAGAGCCCAGCCCCATCTCACACACTTCTGTTGCCATGGTTTTCAAATGAGATGCTTCCGTGGTCAAACCAGACTCTCACTGTTCTGTTCATCACCATTTAACTGCAAGAGCTGCTGAGCACATCTATGATCTCTCTTGCTCATGACAGCAGGCAGAATGAACATAAATGGTTAGAAAACACCACCTGCTCAATGCTTAATGCAGGAGGAAAAAGCAGCTGTGCCATTTGTGATGGAAAACACATTAGCTTAAGCTCAGCATGCCATTTATATAACCAACCATAAAAACTCAAAGTTACTGGGGGTGTAGGATAAAATATTGAGTGACAGATACCTGTTTTCCATTTGAGAATTTGTGTCTGAAGATTGTCAAGCACAGAGTGTGACTTACAGGACACTAAGACTCTCTTTGACTTTCTAGATTACAATACTTGCTGTTTGGAATATTAAAATCAGAGTTCTTGTGAAAGCAACAAGTAATCTATCAAGTGTATCAAAAGGATCGAATGGTAGGCTATAGAGCACTGAGTTGTAGCCACAGTTGCCCTGCTGTAAAGAGTGGGGACAAATTTTGTTTTTAGTGTTTATTGATTCCAAAGCATGTAATCAAGAAAATTGTCATTTATCTTTACAAATAGGTAAGAGTGGGGATTCCTGCCTTAATTTTCATGCAAACACAATTCACTGGAGCTACTGAACTTTGAAGAGAGAAATTAACCAGTAAAACAAAGCAAAAGTTGTTTCTTCCTTTCAACGAGGGGCATGAGTCTTTTTATTTATTTATTTATTTATTTTATTTTTTTTTTGAGACGGAGTCTCGCTCTGTCGCCTAGGCTAGAGTGCAGTGGTGCGATCTCGGCTCACTGCAAGCTCCACCTTCTGGGTTCACGCCATTCTCCTGCCTCAGCCTCACGAGTAGCTGGTACTACAGGCGCCCGCCACCAAGCCCAGCTAATTTTTTGTGTATTTTCAGTAGAGACAGGGTTTCACCGTGTTAGCCAGGATGGTCTCGATCTCCTGACCTTGTGGTCTACCCACCTGAGCCTCCCAAAGTGCTGGGATTACAGGCATGAGCCACTGCGCCCAGCCTGAGTCTTTTTATTCTTATTTTTTGGAACAGCTTTTCTTTTACTTACTTCATAATCTCTATTCCAGATTTCGCCTTCAGTTAGTCGAGTGATACATAATGTGTTAAAGTTACATTTGACTAGCAGTGATTGGTTTTATTTAAAAAAATGATTTTGAATATAGTACTGTGTATATATACTCTCAATTTAAAGACAAACGAATGCACACAGTTATTGAATTATGGTTATTGTTTTTAGCTCGTATAGGTTAGCCAATCTAAAACTACTTTCTTTAAATTTCAAAGTTGAGCAAGTGAGAAATTATTTTGAGAATAATTGGAGCCAGATTTTAAACAGTTGGGAAAGTAGTTATATATCTACATGAAAAAGAGAAAAGAAAAATCTGGAAGGAATTCTACCATGTAAATCTAATAAAATTTGTGTATCAAAATCCATATGGTGATGGAATATCATTTGTTAAAATTATAACCATGAATTAGTACTGACTATAATTAATTAACTAAAAAATAGAGAATGCTCTTGCTCACAGTAGAATGCCAGCTAATAAACATAAAAGGAATAACAGACTTAGAAAATACTATTTTGCCATCATATTAAAAATAGATTCATGAAAAAAACATCAATAGTGCTAAGCCTAGAGGATTACAGTTTGATAAATTGAAGTACATTTGTGTAGATATTTCATATCTCTCCCCATATTACTTATTAATTACAAATTAAAAATGGTAACTATACAATGAAGAAGCTGGGAGCTCACCGTTTTAACCAATTAATCGAAGTTCCCATCATCAGTAATGAAACCAACAATGTTTACCTCTTGTCTTGTTTAGAAATGTGAAATAAGTAACTGAGAAAACTTACTACAGAAAAAGGAAATATTCATGATAAATAGTGGTTTTCAAATGTTATTCCTTTTTACAAATATTAAAAATTAACACAAATAAACAAGTGAATAAAAAAAGAATTAAAAAAGAATTAGACCAAATGAAAGAAATCTATCTGTATCTTTGAGTGTGTTATAGAGCTTACAGAAAACATTGAAATAGACAACAGACTGATGCCATCACTTTCATTGCCTAAAGATACTGGGAAAAGACATTAGAATCATCTTTAACATAAATGCTGAAAATACATGCATGTAATTGTATTTAGAGTGAGAATGCCTAAGTACCCTACAGTTCTGGAAAAGTAATTAAGCAGAAGACATTATTTTTATAGCCTGAGCTCATTTTAAGTGTTAATAGTGAAAATGAGTTGAATATTATTTTATTTCAGCATCAGGCATCCTTTTATTTTCCTTTATTTTTCTATTTTTATTTTTATTTTTGACACAGGGTCTCACTCTGTTATCCAGGCTGGACTGCAGTGGCCCAGTCATAGCTGACTGCAACCTCGAAATCCTGTGCTGAATATTTTCTCCCACCTCATCCTCCCAAGTAGCTAGGATAGCTAAGACCACAGGTGTGAAACACCACACTTAGCTGCATCGGGAATCCTTTAACAGTATTATTCTGTGGAGCTGAATGCTACCACTTTCTGTGGCAAAGATGTATATACTTCTATATCGAAGGTCCTATCAGTCAGAAACAAGTTCGCCATTACCAATATCTCCCAGATCTGAATTATGACCCAATTGATAACTGTACTCATATCAAATAAAAAAATTTACACTCTGGAAACAGAGTTCATGCTTACAGAATTTAGATATCTTCATGTCAGAAATCCTGCATGAAACACTGAAGAGTTTATTCTACTGGATGCAGAATTATAGTTTTGTTAACTTAATGGCTTTTAATTAGTATGTTGGCCCTGCTTGTTTGTTTGACTATATTGGCAGATTAATATGAAGTAGAGGTAGATGAGAGGGAAATATACCTGTGAACTTACCTACAAGCCTTTTACTGTTCACATGGATGTTTTTGGTCTCATCATCAGGATAGTGGTCTCATTATTAGTATAGTTCATATTGAGGGATACAGATTTTAGGCTAACTCATGTGTGAATCCATCTGTCGGAGTAATTTTGCCTCCTTGATCTTTCTGGCATTTAGTTTTCTTGTCTCTTAAATGGGGTAATACACTAACTTTGAGTTTCTAACTGTAAAATGTTTCAGGGATTCCAACGAGATTAATAGAATCTGTGCCACTGGATCAGGTAATTCAAAAGAAACTTTGAGTTCTCATTGGTGGAAAATTCAATATTTTTGCTTGGCTATGGCAGGACCAAGTGAGTTAGTTATGCATATGCCAGTATGACTGCTACCACCCTACCTGTTATCTCAGCACTGGGCAGAATGACACTTAGCTCAATTTCTACACATGCAAGCTGCAGCAATGTATTATCTAGGAAGGAGACTCATATCACATACACCTGCTCTCTTATTGCCCAAACAGAGGAGGCTTTAGAGTTTGCGGTGAAGATCATCAATAATCTGAAATCTAGAATAAGCATGCGTTGAGTTTTCTTATACTACATTTGTAATATCCACTATCTTAGGTTTCATATGCATTCCACAGAGGTAGAAAACATCAAGTTATCACCATCATTTTACATAAACATCCAAAAAATATATTTTTAAGAGTGTAATTTTTGAAATATCATTTCAATATGTGCTTTGCCTTCAAATTGTGCTACATTATGCTATTTTTAATATTTTAAAGGTATTTTCAGTGCCTTTTCCAATGAGTAAATTAGTTACCTGAACTTGGTGACATGTAACCATAAATATGGTTATGAAATACTCCTGAATTTTTAAATTTTCCATTTCTGTTTTCTACAGCTTAGCTATCTTTTTATGTTTGAGACAACTTCCATCAAAATATCTGGCTCTTCAGCATTTAATTCCTATCAGAAACTTACTTTGAAAGTTAATTGCTAAGATGATTTTAATATTAACACTCACTTTTATAAAAATTTCACTAACTCATTGAATTAGTCATGCTGACTCACTCATGAAAATGTGATATTCCAGAGAATATTTATGAAATGACTACAAAAAACTTATCTATAATAAAATATGGTTTCTGACTCTTCAATAGGCACAATAATGGTCTCCCAAAGATGTCTACGTCCTAGTCTTCAGAACCTATGGATATGTTACGTATCAAAGAAGAGCTAACATTGCGGGTATAATGAAGGTTGCTAATCATCTGACTTTAAAATAGAGGGACATTTTGAATTATCATATGTTGAAATTTGTCACTGTTTCTAAAAGGTCGGCAAAGTCTTGGGGAAGTTTATCCTTACTGTCATTTTCTTTAATGTTTACAGAGAAATCTCAATGACATTGGCCCATATTTTTTTAATTTCCATTTTCTTTACTCTGTGCCAGCCTACACAAGAAATTTAGCCTCTTAGCCATGCTATCTTACCAGCAAACCCCTCTCATAACAAATATCCAAAATATGTGTACTATACTTTACTAAATTGGTAGAAGGGCTTACAAAAGTGATTTAATATTGCAACAAATGAGCCAGCCTAAAATAGGATATTATTGGATGTCCTTGTTCTAAAATCTTGTTTCATTTCCCAATACATGGTCTTAAGACATTTATCTCCACCAACATTTCTTCATAAGTTCCAGCCTTTTGCTATATTGTTTAAACTTTCTCCCTTAAGCTCTCTTCTCCCATACACTTAATTCTTCTTTTTTATTTTAAAGACAAATTTAATCTTAAGCCTCAGTTCTAGTTCTACATTTGCATATCTAAAAAATTAATATTTCTGCTAAATTAATATTTTTTAACTCTGGGTATCATCTCTGGCAGCACACATATACTAAAATTTCTTTGTTTACTTTTTTTCTTTTCACATCAGTCTCTGCTAGTAAAAGGGAGCAGTGTTATACAGATTTGCTTTTCTCCTAGTGTTCATTTTGCAGACATCTAGGGATGACAGAAAAAATTGTAATCTTGGAGATGGCAGGAAAAATTGCAATCAGTTTTAAATGGATATGTTAATTTATTTTTTATATTGTGTTCACTAGGATCCTTATCTCAACTTTTTTCTCTTCTCTTTCAACTTCTTTTTTTGCATGTGATATCTACTTCAAAAGTAGATTAAGTATCCTTAATTAAATATCTATGCTTGTGAATCTCAAATGTATATCTCAAGGTAAACTTAATAATAAAACATTTAAAATAATATGTCCAATTGACTTCTTGACACCAGCTATGGTTTTGCTATGGTTTGTCTCTGCCTGATCTCACATTGAAATTTAATTTCCAATGTAATGATGTTGGGAGGTGCCTTTAAGATGTGGGGGCTAATAGAAGGCCTTTGGTTCATGGGGCTGCTACCTTATGGGTGCCTTGATGCTGTTCTTGCAATAGTGAGTTCTAGTTCTCCTGGGACTAGGTTAATTTCCATGAGAGCTGGTTATTTGAAAACAAGGATGCCTTCGGTGTTTGGTCCCTTGGAATGTGTCTACTTCCCATTTGACCTTATACCATGTTATCACACAGTAGGATAACCAGAAGCCAGTGCCATGCCCTCGAACTTCCCAGCCTTCAGAACTATGAGTGAAATAAATATCTTTCATTATAAATTGGGCAGCCTCAGATAGTCTGCGATGGTAAAACTAAGTAGACTAAGACCACACCTATATCCAGACTATCCCACAATAACTTTGAACTTCATGTGTCATAAAAACTTGTTTTCCTTCTAAGTTGTTCCCTATAATATATATTTGAATGAAAACTACCATTCTCAATACCCCCACATCAAAATCTGCGAGATATTCTTTACAATTCCTTCTCTTTCATCCACTCATTGTATTAGGATATGCTATTTTTTCCTCAGTACCCATTCATTTATTCATTTTCTTCCTTTCAGCAAGAGAATCCTGCATTTTAGCTGTGATAATGGAAATCTAGCTGGAGGCTCCTTTACATAGTCTCTTAAAATTAGGTGTAACCAATTAACAATTATATTCGTGTAAGTAGTTGCCTCCCCTCACCTTCTTTTCTTTCCTACTTCCTGCAGACTGGAATGTAAATAGAGAGCTAGAAGCAAATCTCCACCATGATTCTGAGTCTAACACCTGAGTTAACTCCCTAGGGGAAGGCAAAGTGAAAAGTTAAAGAGAAGTCTCAAGATAATCCTATGGAGACAAGCTGTCCTAGCAATCTCTGGACCACTCATGCCGAGACTGACTAGGGGAAAATATGCATATTATTTATATCACTGTGTGGGGTCATTTATGTTACATCTTGACGTGAGGATGATTTTGGAAAACCTATGTGCATTTATATGTTTATGCTGAGGCTTCTGCTTCTCAAGGGCAGAGACATTGTGGTCTTTTATCTTGAAGGCCTAAGGGAGTGCATATAACATAGTTGGAGAATTTATTCAAACTTATTAGAATAAATAAAACCAAAGATAATTCTTCAATGTCTATTTAAAAAATATTTATAACATGGCATTATACTTGGCCCCACATATTCTCTTCAGTTATATTTCTGATTCAAGCTCCATTGTCACCTGTTAATCTGTTTATACAGAACTGATACAATTTCCCCAGACTGCTTTCTTTTATCATAGTTCCTTCTGTCTATAATGACTTTCTTCTTCTGTTTGGGGAAAGAAATTACTGTTATATTCAAACTCAGTTCAAGCATTACCTCCTTCATGAAGCCTTTACTTCCCTCCTCCAGGGAGATATAATCACTCCTTGCTTGTCATCTTGTAATCTGCTGTATCATGCAGGTGTGTAGGCAGATTAGGAGTCATGCAGTCTGATGACTAGTATCCTACTTTCTGTTCCAGCATCCTAGTATTTTTTCATTTTGACATCTCACCATCTACATTATCATTCTTTTTCAGTTAAGATAGGTGCTATTTCCAGAAAGTTTGGGTAAATCCTCATTTGGGAAGGGTTACACATAAGCCATTAATGATTTATCAACAGAAAACAAGCCCTAAAAGGATAGAAACTTGAACAGTGAAATATCAAACATTTATTTACTAGGGAGTGAAGACTTAAGTCACGGTACTGGATTTGTACAGCTTTAGAAAGCTGGAAACAGCAGGTATGATGCAGAGATACCTTATGAATAATGAAGAAAATAAGACAGCAATGTCTCAATTTATATTCATCATGACAATACAGTTGGTAGGTTATCCTGCTACAACATACAGTCCCTGAAATATTATATTTTTTGCATAATTAACATTTACATCATATCATAGTTCAATGTATGTCAGACAGATTATCATTCTTTTTGTTATGCCGACTAGACCACGTAGTCTCCGAAGTTAGAGCCACAGCATAGCAATGACCATTGCAGAAAAAGAGAGAGATGGAGTAGGACTAGGTTCTTAAGTACCTTGGCCTGGAAAAGGAGACGTGATGTAAAGGAACACACAATTATTGATGAACAGGAACATTCTATGCTATATAATTTATAGTAATTCCTGATTTATTCAGGTTCATTTATCTTTCTTCCCATCTTTAAGTGTACTCCTTATTTGCATCAAACTTCTACTATGCTGCTTGTACATATGAAGTTCCAAGTCCATTTCCTTCACTCTTGCTTTTTACTCCTCTATACTTCTGCATTTCATGGCTTTACTAATGGCCTACTCATCTATGAAGTCGATCAAAAGTGCTATCTCCTCCAGAAGGTTCCCTCTGAAATTCAGAGCTAAATTAAATCATGCTTCTTTGTGTGCTATTAACATATCTTTACCACAGCACTTACAACATTTATAAAATTTATTTACTTTCTTTTTCCTTCCATCCTTCCTTCCTTCCATCTTTCTTTCTCTTTCTTTCTCTCTTTCTTCTTTTTCTTTCTTTTCTTTCTTTCTTTCTGTCTGTCTGTCTGTCTGTCTCTCTCTCTCTCTCTCTCTCTTTCTTAGATGCGGGTCTAACTCTGTTGCCTTGGTTCACTGCAACATCCACCCCTGGGGTGCATGCCACCACATCTGGCTGTATTTTATTTATTTATTTATTTTTAGAAATGGCGTTTTGCCATGTTACCCAGGCTGATATGGAACTCCTGGACTCAAGTGATCTGCTCACTCCCAAAGTGTGGGGATTGCAGGTGTGAGTAACCAAAGCCCACCAAAATTTCTTAATATGTGTCTGATTTTGTCTCATCATTTTTTTTTCATTTTAACCAAACGATGTGTGTATGATATGTATCTGATGATCAGTGCATTTATTAGCTATTTTTAAGAAATAAAACTAGATTTTATTACAATCCTCAGATGTAATCTTGCAGTTGATCCCCGAAAAGTAAATGAACCAGTTTATAGCCATTTATACCTTCTAAAAGACAGAATAGAGATTAAAAGCATGGTCTCTGGTGTTAGGCTGCCTTATTTTTAACCAGACCCCATTAATTACTTGCAAGGTCAGATTTGACAAGTCATT
Organism: Pan troglodytes; assembly: GCF_028858775.2. Lineage (NCBI taxonomy): Eukaryota > Metazoa > Chordata > Mammalia > Primates > Hominidae > Pan > Pan troglodytes. The sequence continues at coordinate 69,420,372 of NC_072406.2, forward strand.
CAATCTCTGCTTTAATTCCTTCATCTGTAAAATGGAAATAAAGATGATACTTTCTAGATTGATTTTGAAGATTAAATAAATTTAATTTGTAGTAAATTTGGTGAGTATAATGCCTATGATGTAATAGTAGGCAGTCATTAAATGGGTGATGTAGATCTGTTTGAAAAGAGATACAAATAGATGAAATAATGAATATTTGTGAATATATATATATTTTCCATAATACAATCACACACACACACAACATTATTAATGGTAATCACATCAGCATTATGATACTGTAATAATGATGTCTATTTTGAACAACTTAGTACTGTTTAAATATTCTGACATGAATGTTCTATGTATCTAACAACTTATATGTCTTGCTATTTTTCAAATCAGCAAAAATATCTGAAGATATCGTTTTTGTTCATGTCGTTGGAGATATCATTTTTGTTTCATTATTTGTTTTTCACCATATTAAATGTTAAATATCCTTTTCTAATGTAAAAAATAAACACGTTTGTTAACAGCATTGCTCCTAGGGTTGTCTTCAAGTGGCCAAGTGTGGATAAGAGATTTTGAACCTCATGTGGAAAAATACAATGTTTTGGATCCTATTGATAGATTAACAAAATGCACACATGAGTGTGGTCATATCAATGCCAAATGTTTAGCATATTGCAGAGCCTGGCACATAGTAAATGCAGTCTATATATTATTAATTGCTATTATTTTTATTATAACTTAGGCCTACTTAATTAAGCATTTTTATTATTTTTTGTAGGCGTGGATAAGACACAATATTGAATATATGTGGGGAAAATAACCTCTTTAAATGTAACAACAGTTTTCAGAATAAATCATAGTTTAAACAGTCTTTGAATAAAATTTCCTGATAATACTGTGTTAGCTGGTCAGTGTTTATATGATAGTTCTCCTATTTTGGCTACAACTCCGAGGTCATGCTTTGAGTTCCTAATAAAAAAACTACTATCTCAGACCTGTTATGACTGTGTTTAGAATGTTTTGAGAAGAAAATAATTTCTATCTTCCAAAGTGAAACACAGGGCTATAAACGCTAGAGGGACATCGATCTTTTCAAAACCTTTTTTGCTCTGTAGTATTCTACTATAATTATTAATACTATGAGATACAACACAAGATTAAGGCAGAAAACTGAGATGAAGATTCTCCAAAGAAATGAACTAAGAGAGAAACTTGTTCAGGAATTAAGTTATTTTAGGAAAAAAATAAGTCCTGGTAGCAGCAGGTGTGTATGCTGTTAGAATGACTGTGTTTTAATTAAGCAGCATTTCCCAAGAGTAATTACCTATGTTGTTTACTGAACTTTTGTAAAGGTTCATTAACAAATCTCTAATCTTCTTTCTTCCCATACTCCAGGTTAAAAGGTTTTTTTAAACTTGTTTTTATTAGAAAACTTGTTCTCATTAAGAAGTATAAATAGGTTCTGAGCCTATGGAAAATGAATGCTCTTTACAAAGAGGTTCACCTAGAAATTCAAATCAACGTGCTCATAGCCTTACACACATGGTTTTCTCTGAGTTTATAAATTTTTTGTGACATTTTATCATAATGAATTATGTCTTAAATATCTACAACATCGAAAATAGTTTTGAGATATTCTCAAATGAATATTACCAAAGGAAATTTCTGCAGCTGCCACCAACTCTGGTGGGTGTTACATAGAGGAGTGAAGGGGGATCGTGTGAGTTAGTTCCTACAGCCCAGACCTGTATGGTATGTTCTATTTTGAACTCCATAGTTGTCAACTGAATTTAAACTTCCCATGTAGACAACATTTTTATTCCTTATAGAAGAATCACTTGTGAAGTCACTACCAGGCAGGCCATCATGTGAACTCAAAAATTCCTCTAGTTTTTAATGTTCCCAGAAGACTGATTAAGGGTGAAGTATTTTTAATATCCTTACTTATGTTTGAATTGCCACAAATCCATAGCTTTTTGTTAAAATGTGTAATGGAAATGTGTTTTTAAGAGAAAGGCTACTTGTTAGAGATGGCCAACAGATTAGATTATTTGAGACACATGATTAAAAAGTCTCAGGACTACAATAAGCCTATTTTATTTTATTTCAAAATGTTGAGATGTGACTCTTGTGTGTTTTTTGCTTTTTTTGTTTTTTTGTTTTTGTTTTGCAATGGAGTTTCACTCTTGTTGCCCAGGCTCGAGTGCAATGGCGCTATCTCGGCTCACCACAACCTTCGCCTCCCAGGTTCAAGTGATTCTCCTGCCTCAGCCTCCTGAGTAGCTGGGATTACAGGCATGCACCACCATGCCCGGCTAATTTTTTGTATTTTCAGTAGAGACGGGGTTTCTCCATGTTGGTTAGGCTGATCTCGAACTCCCAACCTCAGGTGATCCGCCCACCTCGGGCTCCCAAAGGGCTGGGATTACAGGCATGAGCCACCGCACCCGGACAACTCCTGTGTGTCTTTATGTTTGGGCTTTTGACTGAGTTGTTCTATGTTGATACAGTGATATCACAGATACACTGGCAATATACTCATGTTACAGCCCAGTAATTTTAAGAAAGAAAGAGCAAATGCTTGGTTGAACTAAATTAGGAGATTGAAAAAAAAAGTCCTACATTTTTTACTTGTCATCTGATGCCATCATAGCATTATCATCTCAGAAATAGACAGAAGTTCACGACTGGAAAGAAATATTTGGAAATGACACACCACTGTTGCTTTTGTTCACAAAAATAATACAGCTAAGATCCCAGCCAGATTTCTTCATACTGAGGTTGTCAAAAATAGATGTTCAAAAAACATTGCATCAAATACACACACACACACACACACACAAATGCACACAAAACTTTCAAATGCAATTAATGTACATACATGTTTTCATGCCTGGATGAAAAGGCTTCTAATAGCTACTCAAAGAATGAATGAAAAGCACAATTTAAAGGACAGTATATCTACAAAATGGACAAGACATAATAGTAACTTTCACAAAAATATAACAAGTTTGAGTGTTTCTCTCATGTAACTTCTCTACATCATACAATCACGTATATTTCCTCTAATAACTACATATGAAATTTTTAAACAATTGCAATTGTAATTTATTGCAACAAAATCATAAAACTAAACTTTGTAAGGCATTTGACTGATCACTGTACTCTTGCATAGCATAGGTGACATACCACTTAAAAAATTTTTAAAGCCCTAGATAGTCCAAAATCTTCCTAATTTTCAAAGAGAAACAAAAGATACGGCACTACTTTTATTCTTTCATTAATCTAAAACTAGTCTTTTCAACGAAACTATAAAATGTGAGAAAAATAAAGTCAACATTTAACCCTATGCCAAAAGATCCTTAATATTTGCAAATATTTGTCTTATAAATCCTTAGCTTCTAGTGACCATTCAATTAATAAATATAGTTGGTCCTTTATGTTCCTGGTATCTTCCTGCATTATAATTTTAAGAGTTTAAGACTTCATCCATTAACCCCGTAAGAACAAGCATGAATATATCACATGAAGCTAAAGTGGGAGAATCACCTGAGCCTGGAGGGCTGCAGTGAGCTGTGATCGTGATCGTGATCGTGATCGTGCCACTGCACTCCTGGGCAACAAAGTGAGACTCTTTCTCAAAAACAAAACAAAACAAGTTACACAAAAGAATTCATATTGTTACTTTTCAAACTTATAAGTGTTTGTACATGTAGTCTTTAGTTAATTGGTGTGAATTTTGCATTCAAGGTTAAACAAACAAACAAAAACCCAGAACAGGATTGCCCTTAGTTTTATCATTTCTTGCTATATTATATTCCATCAAGGAATGTGAGGGCAGAAAGTGACTATCACGCAATTGTAAAATTCAGCTTTAATAGGGTCTCTAATAATTTCTTAGATAAACTTGTGGAGTAGATTAATGTGAGGACTGGGCTGTGAATTTATCACTTTATCTCTTCTGTATCAACCATAATTGGTGTTCCACAAAAATTTGTGTAATTAATATGAAGTCCTCAAATAAATCTTGAGCATCAGTAATCAAGTGAAATATTATGTATAATACAGATTAAAATTTGGACATTTTCTTTTATATTTCAATACCATGGATAAAACACGCGTATGCACACACACAACACACACAAACACACAGTTTTAAATCTTGTTATGGTAGCATTCTATAAGGAAGAAAAGACCTCAGATTGCATTCTCATGTGAAGATTTAATTGAGAATAAAATAATTATCTAGTAAATCCTGGTGGTACTTAGTCCATCTTGATAATTAAGGCAGATTTTATGCATAATTGCATTGACCTCATATTTTCCCTTACTATTTGTAGACACATTACAATATATCCAAAAAAACGTAATTTGGCTTGTCAATAATGAAATGTCAAGTCTGTAGTACTTCCTGGTTTATAATGGAATTTTAATAAAATTGTAAAAGCTATCTAAAATGATACCAATAAATCATTTTAGGTAACACTTCCAGTAATATTCATTTAATGCATGTACAACCCTCTAAGTTTCATTCTTTTGAATTTAATGTATTCCTGCTGTACCATATTTTCATTATTTGGGGTATGATCATACATTCTGTCTAGTTTTGCTTTATGATATTTCTGATATTTTTATTGTTTTCAGTACAGAAACTAAGCTAGATATCCTTATGCTGGGCAGGCGATTGGTTTTAGACTCTGGTCCTTATTTAAAATTAAGTGCAAATTTTCATTTAAATATATTTTGGGGGTTACTAAAATGAAAAAAACTAACTCATGAACTAAACTACAATTATAACATATGATCAAAATACTATTATAACAGGAAATATAATTTAGAAACTATAGAGTTGCCAATAGAGAGCTCTGAGGGATATTCCTAGCATTTTCTTTTTTTAAAAAAGGAAAAAGTTGATGCATATATTTAAGTTATTTTGGTTCTATTAGCTTTAATAAGGGTCTATGAGTCTAAGAAAAGAGATTTTTCATGAACTGTGGATTTAATATTAAGGCAAGGAATCTGTGGTAGAGAGAATTCTGAAATGCCATCCTGCCAAGGTTTCTACCCTCTGGTTAGGTGCCCCATTCTCTCCCTTCTGGAGTGTGGGTGGGAACACGAATACAATGCATTCCACTTCCTTCGTGAGGTTATCTTATAATACATGCCAAAGCAGAAAGGAATGTGAGGAAAGAACTAAAATCTCAAATCAATTGACCATAAATTAATCCTGAGTGGATGTGACCTATTGAGGTGAACTCTTAAATACAATCTAGACCCTTCTTGAAGACAGACTGTAGAAGCCAGGAGAAATTCTCCTGCTCCATCGGGAAGAAGCAAACTTCCATATTGAGGCAACAGATTAAGACCAAGCTATAGGAGCTGAAAGCAAACCCTAAATGACAAATAGCAAAAGAATGAACACCTCAGTCCTACCGATACAAGAAAATCTTTCATCAAAGGAAGAGCAGTTTGTTTTAATTGTTTTATCTTCGATTCAAATTATCTGAATTTACTTGACAATGACAATAATTTACATTCAAGAGCACTTTACACAATGACTTGACAAATGATCCCCAGAGTTAAAATTTGCTGCCTTCCACATTATTTTTTGTTGTTGTTTTCTGGATATTTCTGTAATATAATAGGCTAACAAAAGTATGAATATTATTTTCTACATACATTAAGAAGAATTGTGCAACAGTATTTTGCTTAGGATTGAAATATTTTAAAATATCAAAGTATTCTCTTGAAACTGAAGTTGGAAAATGCCATGTATAAATTGCTTCCTTTAACCAGAGAAAAGCAATGCAACAAAGGTGAATTCAGGTGCAATAAAATTTTAATTTAAATTTCCCAGTTATTATAATAGGTTTTAGAACTTACAGATAACTTTTTATAACATAAAAATTATGAATATATTTTCCAAAAGCTCAAAAAAGCTGAAGGACTTCAAAAATGATATCTTAGAATGATGAAAATAATACAATAGAAAACAGGCAGGTAGTGAAGACCTGGTCAACATCCTACCTGTAAGCTATTTTAAGGGGTTGCTAAATAAGCATAAAACAATCTTTGCAGAAAAATTATAACAGTGAGAAAATTATGACAGTGAAAGAGATCTGATTTAACCCACCTCCCGTCTTGCCTTTTTCTAAGTTTTCCTGAGGTTTTGGGGCAAGCTAACTTTGAGAGACATTTAGATTGTAGTTTAAATGATACTAGCCCTTCTACAAAAGTCAACTACCTTTGTAAACCTAATAAAAGCCCCTCAGACTGGGGAGGAGAGGAATCTAAATTATGCCTATACACATAAACAATTCCCAGTCACACCTGCAGATAACACCACTATTGTATATTGGCCTTCTGAGATATCTATTCAGGTTTTTTGCATGTCTGACACCCATGGTTCCACCTGGACCTAATGGTTCCACTTGGACCTGTCAACCTCACTCCTGTGGCCTGACCCAGAAGTGATTCAGCAGGCAGGAAGACAGTTTCACCACCTATGATTTCATCTCTGCCCCAACCTATCAGCAGCAAGCCTAGCAACCCTTACCCCATGGTGATGGTTAATACTGAGTGTCAACTTGATTGGATTGAAGGATGCAAAGTATTGACCCTGGGTGTGTCTGTGAGGGTGTTGCCAAAGGAGATTAACATTTCAGTCAGGGGGCTGGGACAGGCAGACCCACCCTCAATCTGGGCAGGCACCATCTAATCAGCTGCCAGTGCAGCTAGAATATAAAGCAGATAGAAAAATGTGAAAAGAGAGGCTGGCCTAGCCGCTCGGCCTACATCTTTCTCCCATGCTGAATGCTTCTTGCCCTCAAACACTGGATTCCAAGTTCTTCAGTTTTGAGACTTGGACTGGCTCTCCTTGCTGCTCAGCTTGCAGATGGCCTATTGTGAGACCTTGTGACCATGTGAGTTAATACTTAATAAATTCCTCTTTACATATATCTATGTCTATATATCTATGTATATCTATATCTATATCTATATATCCTATTAGTTCTGTCCTAGAGAACCCCGACTAATACAGATTTTGGTAGCAGAAGTGGTTCTAGGGGAGCAGATTATTAAGGATGAAGTTCTTTCATTGTTTTTGGGGTTTCTGGACTTGGCTGCTTAATATGATTAGACACAAAAACGCTAAGGACCCTACTTCTAACATACGGAGACCACTGAGAGTCCTTGGTGTAAACTGTTTAGAGAGTTATGTAGAATAAATGCATTTGACACTCTTGATTCTCTGCTCATGAGAGGCAAGGAGTTTAGTGACTCTGTATAATACCTTTGACCATATCTGGAGAACCAAGAAACATAATGAAGGAGGTTGGTTTCTCTTAAGTTCAGTGGACAAAATGATGAAAAAAAATGAGGAACTCAGGAATTCTAACTCCTGGATTCAGAAGTGGATACTCAGCCTCAAATCTGCTAAGATTGCCCTGAGTGAGAGTCTTATCTTCTGGAGAGAAAGATCTGAAATTGTGAAAAAGCAGACACAGCTCTTATCATGAGAGTGGTTGACATGCAATGAAAGGTGCATGCACAGCCTCACCAGGTGTCTCCTGTTAAAGTCAGGGGATTGATTGGAAAAGAATGGGAATGTGCAACTTGTAATGGTGATGTGTGGGAGGACCCTGATGATGTTGGAGACACTGAGTTTGTAAACTCTGATGAACCTTTTTTACTAGAAGAAATAGCTTCCCCATCCCCAATAGTGGCAACATCCCCTCCCCAACCCATGCTGCCATCAGCATTTACACATTTGTTTGAGGAGATAAACCCTGCACTGCCTGAGACAACAGTGATGGCCTCCACCAAGGAAGTCGCCAGGCAAGATAATGTTGATTCTCCTCCGGAGCCACCCTCAACACCCCTGTTTGCTTCGAGACCTATAACTAGACTAAAGTACTGGTGGGGCCCCAGAGGTAAGGTTCAGAGTGTGACCCATGAGGAGGTATGCTACACTAGAAAAGAACTGCTTGAGTTTTCTAATTTATATGAGCATAAGTCTTGAGAACAGGCATGGGAATGGATATTAAGGGTGTGGGATAACGGTGGAAGGAACACAAAGTTGGTTGGATCGGGCTGAATTTATTGATTTGGGCCCACTAAGTAGGGAATCTGCATTTAATGTTGCAGTTGAGGGAGTTACAAAAGGTTCTAATAGTTTATTTTCTTGGTTAGCTGATATATGGATTAATAGATGGCCCATGTGAGCGAGCTGGAAATGCCTGATATCTCTTAGTTTAATGTAGAGGAAGGGATCCAAAGGCTTAAGGAGATTGGGATTGTGGAGTAGATTAGTCATTTTAGACCTATCATCTGAAGTGGAAGGGCCCAGAAGATATACCCTTGGCCAATGCCTTATGCAATAGATTTGTGAGGACAGCACCTGCATCTTTGAAGAGCCCTGTAATTGCTCTTCTCTGTATGTCAGAGCTAACAGTGGGAGCTGCAGTCAGTCACTCAACTACAAAATTTAAATAAAATGGGAATAATTGGATCCTGAGGTGGCAGGGGCGAAGTGGCAGCACTCAACCATCAAAAGCAAAGTGGGTGTAGCTACTGTAATGGACAGCAGAGGCAAAGTGGCAATCAGAATAATCTGACTCATGTTGAGCTCTGGCATTGGCTAATTAATCACAGTGTCCTTAGAAGTGAAATTGATAGGAAGCCTACTGCATTTCTACTTAATTTATGTAAGCAGAAAACTTCTGGGTCGAATGGACAAAAGACTAATTTGAATTTTAAAAACAGAGAATCATGGCTCCTCAATGAATTTTTAGATTTGTGCCAGTTTACAGACCTAGAACGTCTTGAATGAAGGGGAGGCCAGGTCCTTTTGAGGAAGGAACCAACTACATTACCAACAATTTACGCTGTTAATCTTTCTCCCTTCCTTCACTAAGGAGACTTCCAGCTTTTTACCAGTGTAACTGTACATTGGGGAAAGGGAAATTATCAAACATTTTGGGGACTACTGGACACTGGCTCTGAGCTGACGTTGATTCCAGGGGACCCAAAACGTCATTGTGGTGTTCCAGTTAAAGTAAGGGCTTATTGAGGTCAGGTAATCAAAAGAGTTTTAGCTCAGGTCCAACTTACAGTGGGTTCAGTGGGTCCCTGGACTCATCCTGTAGTCATTTCCTCAGTGCTAGAATGCATAATTGGCACAGACATACTTAGCAGCTGGCAGAAAGACCACATTGGCTCCCTGACTGGTAGGGTGAGGGCTACTATGGTGGGAAAGGCCAAATGGAAGCCATCAGAGCTACCTCTACCTAGAAGAATAGTAAATCAAAAACAATATCACATCCCTGGAGGGATTGCAGAGATTAGTGCCACCATCAAGAACTTGAAAGATGCAGGAGTGATGATTTCCACCACATCCCCATTCAACTCTCCCATTTGGCCTGTGCAGAAGACAGATGGATCTTGGAAAATGACAGTGGATTATCATAAGCTTAACCACGGGGTGACTCTAATTGCAGCTGCTGTACTAGATGTGGTTTCATTGCTTGAGGAAATTAACACATCTCCTGGTATCTGGTATGGAGCCATTGACTTGGTAAATGCCTTTTTCTCCATTCCCATCTCAGGCCCACGAGAAGCAATTTGCCTTCAGCTGGCAAGGCCAGCAATATACCTTTACTGTCCTACCTCAGGGGTATATCAACTCTCCGGCTTTGTGTCATCTTATTTGGAGAGACCCTGATCACTCTTCACTTCCACAAGATATCACCCTGGCCCATTACATTGATGACATTATGTTGATTGGACCCAATGAGCAAGAAGTAGCAAACACACTGGACTTACTGGTAAGCCATTTGCAGGCTAGGGGATGGGAAAGAAATCCAATTAAAATTCAGGGACCTTACCTTAGTAAAATTTCTAGGGGTCCAGTGGTGTGGCGCCTGTTGAGATATTGCTTCTAAGGTAAAGGATAAGTTGCTGCATTTGGCCCCTCCTACAACCAAGAAAGAGGCACAGCGCCTAGTGGGTCTATTTGGATTTTGGATGCAACACATTCCTCATTTCGGTGTGTTCCTCTGGCCCATTTATTGAGTGACCCGAAAGGCTGCCAGCTTTGAGTTGGGTTCTCAACGGAAGACTCTCCATCAGGTCCAGGCTGCTGTGCAAGCTGCTCTGCCACTTAGGCCATATGACCCAACAGATCCAATGGTGTTGAGGTGTCAGTGGCAGATAGGGATGCTGTTTGGAGCCTTTGGCAGGTCCCCATAGGTGAATCACAGCTGAGGCATCTAAGATTTTGGAGCAAGTCCCTGCCATCTTCTTCAGATAACTACTCTCCTTTTGAGAGACAGCTCTTGGCCTGTTACTGGGCTTTGGTGGAAACAAACATTTGACAATGGGTCATCAAGTCACCATGTGACCTGAACTGCCTCTTATGAACTGGGTGCTTTGCGACCCATCTAGTTATAAAGTGGCTCACGCACAGCAGCATTCCATCATCAAATGCAAGTGGTATATATATGTGATCAGGTTTGAGCAGGTCCTGAAGGCAAAAGTGATTTACATGAAGAAGTGGATCTAAAGTCCATGGTCTCCACTCCTGCCACCCTGCCTTCTCTCCCCCAGCCTGTACCAATGGCCTCATGGGGAGTTCCCTATGATCAGTTGACAGAGGAAGAGAAGAGTAGGGCATGGTTCACAGATGGTTCTGCATGATATACAGGCACCACCCGAAAGTCAACAGCTGTAGCACTACAGTTCCTTTCTAGGACATCCCTAAAGGACAGCAGTGAAGGGAAATCTTCTCATTGGACAGAACTCTGAGCAGTGAACCTGGCTGTGCACTTTTTATGGAAGTAGAAATGGCCAGATATGCGATTATATACTGATTTATAAACTGTAGCAATAGTTTGGCTGGATGGTCAAGGAACTTGGAAGAAGCATGATTGGAAAATTGGTGACAAAGATATGTAGGGAAGAGGCATGTGGATGGACTTCTCTGAGTGGTCAGAAACTGAAGATATTTGTATCCTATGTGAATGTTCACCAGCGGGTGACCTCAGCAGAGGAGGATTTTAATAATCGAGTGGATAATATGACCCGTTCTGTTGTCACCACTCAGCCTCTTTCCCCAGCCATCCGTGTCATCACCCAGTGGGCCCATGAACAAAGTGGCCATGGTGGCAGGAATGGATGTTACACATGGGCTCAGCAACATGGACTTCCGCTCACCAAGGCTGACCTGGCTATGGCCACTGCTGAGTGCCCAATTTGCCAGCAGTAGAGACCAACACTGAGCCCCCAATATGATACCATTCCTCAGGGTGATCAGCTAGCTACCTGATGGCAGGTTGATTATATTGGACCTCTTCTATCATGGAAAGGGCAGAGGTTTGTCTTCACTGGAATAGACACTTACCCTGGATATGGGTTTGCCTATCTTGCACTCAATGCTTCTCCTAAAACTACCATCTGTGGACTGATGGAATGCCTTTTCCACCATCATGGTATTCCACACAGCATTGCCTCTGACCAAAGCACTCACTTTACAGCTAAAGAAGTGTGGCAGTAGGCTCATGTTCGTGGAATTCCTTGGTCTTACCATATTCCCCATCATCCTGAAGTAGCTGAATTGACAGAATGGTGGAATGGCCTTTTGAAGTCACAGTTATAATGCCAACTAGATGACAATACAAAGCTGGGCAAAGTTCTCCAGAAGGCCATGTATGCTGTGAATCAGCATCCAATATATGGTACTGTTTCTCCCATAGCCAGGATGCACGTGTCCAGGAATCAAGGGGTGGAAGTGAAAGTGGCACCACTCACCATCACCCCTAGTGATCCACTAGCAAAATTTTTGCTTCCTGTTCCCATGACATTACATTCTGCTTGCCTAGAGGTCTTAGTTCCAGAGCGAGGAATGCTGCCCCTAGGAGACACAACAGTTCAAATAAAGGGAAGTTAAGATTGCCACCTGGATACTTTGGGCTCCTCCTACCTTTAAGTCAATAGGCTAAGGAGAGAGTTACAGTGTTGGCTGGGGTGACTGGCCAGACTATCAAGATAAAATCAGTCTACTACTCCACAATGGAGGTAAGGAAGAGTATGCATGTAATACAGGAGATCTATTAGGGCATCTCTTAATATTACCATGCCCCGTGATTAAGGTCATTGTAAAACTGCAACAGTCCAATCCAGGCAGGAAAAAATGGCTCAGACTCTTCAGGAATTAAGGTTTGGGTCACTCCACCAGGAAAAACAAAAAAAGCATGGCCTGCTGAGGTGCTTGCTGAAGGCAAAGGGAATACAGAATTAGTAGTAGAAGAAGGTAGTCATCGATACCAGCTATGACCACATGACCAGCTACAAAAACAAGGACTGTAATTGTCATGAATATTTCCTCCTTCTTTTGTTAAAAACATATTTGTGCATTTATACACTTGTGCTGAGAAAATATCTTTATTTTATTTCCTTTTTCCTTTGTCATGTGACATAAGATTTATTGACTTCATATCAGTATTTAAGTATTGTTAACTTCATGTAATAGCATTTGGGTTGGGGATTGGTGCGTCCAGTTTATGAAGGATAGTTGTATTATGTTAGGCAAAATTATGACGTTATTATTGTCTTTATCTGAAGATTATGTATAATCTCAAGAGATGTGTGTGTGTTCAAGTCAACAAAAGATAGACTTGTGATGGTTAATACTAAGTATCAACTTGATTGGATTGAAGGATGCAAAGTATTGATCCTGGGAGTGTCTGTGAGGGTGTTGTCAAAGGAGAATAACATTTGAGTCAGTGGGCTGGGAAAGGCAGGCCCACCCTTAATCTGGGTTGGCGCCATCTAATCAGTTACCAACGTGGCTAGAATATAAAGCAGGCAGAAAAGCATGAAAAGACTAGACTGGCCTAGCCTCCCAGCCTACATCTTTTTCCCATGCTGGGTGCTTCCTGCCCTCAAACATCAGACTCCAAGTTCTTCAGTTTTGGGACTTGGACGGGCTCTCCCTTCTCCTCAGCTTTTAGATAGCCTATTGTGGGAGTTAATATTTAATAAACTCTCTCTCTATATACATATATATATAAATAAAATAATTATATATATAAATTATATATATAATATATAATTTATATATTATATATAATATATAATTTATATATTATATATAATATATAATTTATATATAATATATAATATATAATTTATATATAATATATTACATATAAATAAATTAATTATATATAATTATATATAAAATAATTATATATATATATAAAACTAGTTCTATTCCTCTAGAGAACCCTGACTAATACATCCTTCCCCCAAATTGCCTTTGAAAACCACTCACCTATGAGCTTTGAAAGAGACTGATTTGAGTGCTAACTCCATCTCCCACATGATATGGCCAGGCTTGTGTCTTTTAAACTCTTTCTTTACTGCAATGCTGTGGACTTTATTTGTGCAGTGGGCAGGAAAAACCTCTTGGTGATTACAAGCATATGTATGTATACTTTGTTGTATTTTGTCCACTTCTTATTAAATTTTATTCTGTAATATTATATATATTTGACATTCCCATTGTGCACAGGTCCCTGATAGAGACTGTAGGATATTCTCAGAGTCATTCTGCAGATGAGCTAATAATTGAACTGATTAAGGAACTAATGATTGTTAATATTATTAAGTAGAAGAAATAAAAGAATGTGACATAGAAGGTTGGTTGTTGATAAAATAATCAAACAAGCAAGCAAATAACAATAATAATAACAATAGTAATGGTAATCTTTTATAATCATTTATTAACTTAGGGTTACAAAGGCTTAAGGACTAATTATATAGAGCAGTGAAAAGAATTTCAACTTCTGAAACTAATCTGGAAAATCTATAAACATTTTCTTCTCTCTGTCTAAACTATGTCTAATATATTGAGATGTAATATTAAAAATGTGTTATTAATAATTGTTTCATCTGCAGTATGAAGATTATTCAGCCAGGGCTGCAAACAGCAGACACATGCTGAAAAGTGCCTTTGGAGAATAGAATTTGTCATTGAATATGGATGTCAGGAAAGAATCTGGGCAAAAGCAATTGGATTGGAAAAGGAAGCATAATCACCAAAATAAGTAAAGTATATTTTACTGGAAAGCCCAATCTACTTGAGATTCAGCTATAAATATCTCATTTATAGCTCATATGAAAAAGAAATTATGTAGTAGAAGAAAGGGATACTGAAATGTTTATGGCAAAATTTTCAGTATATCTTTATCAAGACATTCATTTTGACTGAGAGCTAATTTTATGTATAAAATTATTTATAATATCAGCTTAAAGTAACGAAGTGTAGCACTCTTTCTAAAACTGTTTATCTGGATATTATAGGTTTTTTTCAACAATATAATTTTAATCTGGTCCAAAGACTCCTCAAAAAATTATCCCTCTGATATTTATGTAAGTCAATTAGTCCTTTGATAATGTTATTTATATTTACACACACACACACAGGCACACACACACAGGCACACACACACATACACATGCATACGTATTTATTTACCAAGAGTTTATGCTCAGCATTTAATGAAGGTTTGAATATTGAGACAGAGCACAAAACCTTTATAATTTCAGTTTATCAAGAAAAGGAATTAAAGACTCAAAATTACAGTTTGGAATTGGACCAAAAGCCGGACCTAAAATTGGAAATAATTGTCTCAACCAAACATTTTGAAAAATTAAAATATACTTCTAAATCTCTAGAATATGCACGTTTCCTTCTTAAGCATCCTGACTATGCTATGAGGAGATTATCCTTTCACTTTTTTGTTTCAATTCTGGTGTGTGTGTGTGTGTGTGTCTATGTTTCTGTGTCTGTATATTTCATATAAATGACTGATACAGCTTTAAAGTTTTTCTCAGTATGACTAAATTTTAGAAGGGTTTTTTTTTTTTTTCTGCCTCTAGGTCCCTAACCTTGCTTTCTTTAGAGCATCACTTTAGAATATTTGTAATTGCAAATTATTTCTCTGCCCTTTTGAGATGTAAATCTTTTTAAAAGCCTCCTGCCAGTTTTACAACTCAAGGACCTGGGAGCCATCTCTTTGAAATGCAATCATCAATGAAGATAGTGTCCCTCTCTTCTAGTCTCTGCGGGAGCGTGGGAGGGTGCATTGCTCTAAGTTGTAAAACTACTTCCCATCATTTGGCTGATGCCAATTAGCTAACACAGATAGTCTATCATCTCCCCGACCCCAGCTTTCAAAAACTCTTCTGCTCTTTGTTTCGCCAGAGTTGAGTTGAGAGCTCAGACTGAGTTCCGTCTGGCCTCTGCCCCTATTGCAGTCACCTTCTTTGCCTGTTTAACTTTGTCAAGTGCAATGTTTACTTTGACATGGGTGTGTGAAAATAACATAGAAGTCAGTGACTTTACCTTGCTCTTCTTAATTTTTTAGGAAATTAGCATCATCAATTTCAAGTCCTGGTGAATTTCTAATAACCATGAATCCTTCGATAATTTGAGAGCTCAGAGACCTTTTTTAAATCCCAGTCTATCCTAATGAAAGACTTAATAGACATATAACTCTGCCATACAGATTATGGGTGTTAATCCTAAGTCAACAACTCCTGAAAAGTTTGTGTGTAATAATATTCTATGAGTAAAAGCAATACATCTGGCCCCTCGTATCCACAGGTTTCACATCTGTGGGTTCAACCAACTGTGGATAATAAATATATAAAAAAATACAAAGTAACCATACAAAATAAAAATAATACAAGTGTTAAAATACAGTGTGACAACTACTTACATAGCATTTACATCACATTGGATATTATCAATAATCTAGAGGTGATTTAAAGTATATGGGAGCATGTGCATAGGTTATATATGCAAATACTACACCATTATATATCAAGAACTCAAGCATCCACAGATTTTGGTATCCACAGAGGGCCTAGAGCCAATCTCCTGCAAGTGCCAAATAAAAATTAGTTTAAAAAATAATTTTCTGGATTAGTATTTGTATAAGTATTAAATAGAAAAATGTGTAGCACTCACTAGTCATGTATAGCATGCAGTATAGCAAAGCAGGTCATATTGGAAGAGCTGATCTCTTATTGCCTGGGTTCCCATCCCACCATTGTACCCTTTACAAGTTGGATTAATCTGGGCAATACATAGGAAAACTCTCTTAATGCCTATACATTTGTAAATTTTAAAAAACAAGAATAAATAGCTCTATTGTGGAGATTAGTTGTTCAAATCCATTAAAAATCTTCTCACACTGTCTGACACATACTAATGTTTCAGTAAATTATAATACTATTATATGAATTCTGGAAATGGCATTGTGGGAAAATAAGAAATACACAATAATCTTAGTATGAAACAATTGTTTGATCTTGAGTATTTCAACTTCTCTGGGCTTCTATTTGTTACGATTCCTTCTACTCATTGGTTCAATAATCGATTGAATGTGAAAATATTTAGAGGAGTTAATTAAGGGAGATGAAAGTAATGGTGGAGCCCTAGAAAACAGATGTCAAAAACCGATTCTGCCTTTCTGGATAGACATATAATTCCACATATATAATTCCTATATAATTTCAAAAGGAAATAGTTTGAGGATAGGATATGTATTCAACAGAAAATTTACTCTAAGCAAATATACATTCATGACAGTAATAATTGTCATATTATCATGTAGTATATATTAGGTTCTCAAGAAACACACATTAAACTTAATAATTTTGCTTAGATAATATACTCAATTGTAGGGGATTTTGAAATAATAAAAGAGCAAGAATCAGGAAAAGTGCTTCAGGGAAAGATAAAGAACGTTGTTATTTAATCTATTTGATTTCATTCTAAACACTACAGTTCTCACAACAGTAATTATGAACTTTCTCCATTGGAGAATACCACCTCCATACAATGTGAATCTCATTTCATCTTTGATAGACAGTTTGGTAGTGTTCTTTTATGAATGTGACTTAGCAACAAACACCTACTGGAGCATTGTAAATATAGAAAATGCTCTGTCAATGGTTCTTTCAGGAACCAGTACATGGAGATTGCTATCACTAGTTTTGTTCACATTATAACAGGGTATCTACTTAGCATAATCAAATGAACCAAAATAGAAAATCCAAGATAAACAAACAAATGAAAAATAGTGAGATTAAAAGGAAAAAAATCAAACCATAATTATCTTTAGATAATATACGGTCTACATAATTTTTTCATTAGTAAGTATAATAATGCTATTTAGAAATAAGACCAATATACAAAATTTAATTAGAATGCTTTAGACTAAAAAGAAATTGTGAAAGATGGGAAAAATATTTAAAATTAAAAATACTGAAATAAAATATTCCCCTAAAGAGCTAAATAGCAATTCTCAGCTGAAAGAAGAAAGAATTATCAAGGTTAATGATTGATCAACTGAGGAAGAAAAAGAAGAAGTGAAGAAATGTAGATAGAGCCACAAAGTACTGTGAATCACCATCTGCATACTAACAAACACATAACGAGTGTTCCAGAAGAGAGCGAGAATGTGACAGACCATTTGAATAAACAGTGGCAAATATTTTTATTTTTGATAAAAACCATTATAGGATCTACACCTAGGCATGCCATAATTAAAATATTAAAAGCTAAAAAGTGTGAGAGAACCTTGAAGGCAACAAGAGAGACAGGAGTCTTTGTCTACAAGGGAATATCAGTAACATTAAGAGCTGATTTCTTAGAAAAAATCATGGGGCCAGAAGGCAATGAGATAACAGCAATCACAGTACCTGGCTTTAACTTTATATTTTTGAAAGAGGTACTTAAAGGTAGAGGAAAGAGTCTAAAATAGCCACCACCACCCCTATTCCATTTTCTGGCAGTGGCTGTTTGGAACTCAGAGAAAATTTGTGTGCTCGAGGAGGAGCACAGTGGTTGTGGGATTCTGCATTGGAACTCATTATTGCCCTGTCACCGTGGAAAGCAACACCAAATAGAACCCAGTCAGTACCCAAGAAGGGAGCATGTAGACCAGCGCAAGCAAAAAGGAATCATGATCCCAGCAGTCAGAACCTGAGTTCTGGCAAGCACTACCATTAGCTAAAGTACAATGAGGTCTTAAATAAACTTGAAATGCAGGCTAGGTCAAAATTGCTGCAATTTCTGGGCAACTCCTGGTGCTCGGCAACTCAGAGCCCACGGACATGGGGGCAAAAGACCCAGTGAGACATCAGCCAGGGTGGCCAAGGGAGTGTTTATGCCACCCCTTCCCTAAATGCAGGCAGCACAGCTCATACTTCTATGGGAGATTCCTTCCCGCCACTTGAGGAGAGGAGAGGGAAGAGTAAAGAGGACTTTGTCTTGGAACTTGACTACCAGCTCAGACACAGTAGGACAGGACACCAGGCAGAGTCCTAAGGCCTTCATTCCAGGCCCTAGCTTACAGATGACATTTCTACACATACCTGTTCTTATTTCTAGAAATAAGACTACTGGCCAAAAGAGAACCCATGCCTTAAAGGGAAGGACACAGTCCTGGCAGGATTTATCACCTGCTGATTAGAGAGCCTTTGGACCCTGAATAATCAGTACTAGGTAGTACTCATCTTGGGCCTTGGGTTAGAATCAGAGATGTGCTGACTTCAGGTATGACCTAGTATATTTCCAGCAGTGGTGCCTACAGGAGAGTCCTTCTGTCTGAAAGAAAGGAGAGGTAAGAGTAAAGGGACTTTTTCTTATAGTTTAGGTACCAGCTTCTTGGCCACAGTTGGGCAGAAAACAAAGCAGGTTTTTGGGGCCCCAAATTCCAGGCTGTGAATCTTGAATGGCATTTCTGGACCTGCCCTGGGTGAGAGGAGAGCCCACTGCCCTGAATTGAAGGGTCTCAGGCCTGACAGTATTCACTATAACCTGACTGAAGAGCCCTTGGACCTTGAATAAACATTGATGATAGCCAGGCAGTACTCACCACAGGTTAGGGCAGTTGTGGCCATGGGGAGAAATTTCTCTGCTAGTGGAAAGGAGAGGCAAGAGTGGGAAGGATTTTGTCTTGTGACTTGGGTACCATCTCAGCTGCAGTAGACTTAAAAAAATACTTTGACATACTGAAGAACTCATCAAGGTCTCTTACCACCAGAACTTATCAAATAGAAGAAAGAATTAGTAAGCTTGAAGAAGGCTATTTGAAAATACACAGTCAGAGATCCAGAAAATCTTCAAGATCTAGAATATAGCCTTAAAATGGCAAATCTAAGAGTCATTTGCCTTAGAAAGGAAGCAGAGAAAGAGTGGTAGAAAGTTTATTCAAAGGGATAATAACAGACAGCTTTCTATACTCATAGCAAAATATTATTATTTAAGTACAAGAAGGTTAAAGAACACCAAGCAGATTTAAACCAAATAAGACTACTGAAAGACATTTAACAATCAACTCCCACAGATAAAGTGTAAAAAAGTATCCTAAAAGCAGCAAGAGAAAAGAATCAAATAATATGCAATGAATCTCCATTATAACTGGTAGCACACTTTTCAGTAAAAATCTCACAGGTCAGGAAAGAGTGGCATGACATATTTAAAATGCTGAAAGAAAAAAAAATTACCTTAGAACAGTATATCCAGGGAGAATATCCTTCAAACATGAAGGAGAATTAAAACTTTCCCAGACAAACAAAAGCAGAGAAATTTATCAAAACCAGACAAGTCTACAAGAAATGCTAAACAAAGTTCTTCAATACAAAAGAAAAGAATGTTATTGAGCAAAAAGAAAATAAGAAATGATCTGAAGGTACAAAACTCATGTGTAATAATAAGTACGCAGAAAAACAGATTATAACAGTAATTGTGATATGTAACTACTCATATCTTGAGTACAAATACTAAAATGTGAATAGATTGAAAGTAATTACTACAACAATTTTTCATGATATAGTACAATAAGATATAAATAACATCAAACAAAGTTAAAAAGCAGAGGGACAAAGTTTGTGTAGAGTTGTTATTAGTTTTCTCATTGCTTGTTAGTTTGTGATGCAGTGTCAAATTATCATTAGATTAAAATTATGGTTTATGAGATATTATTTGTAAGCCTCATGGTAACCTCAATCAACATACAATAGATACACAAAAATAATAATCAAGAAGTTATAATATATTACAAGTTAAAGTAATCTTCTCTAAAAGGAAGACAAGAAGGAAGGAAACAAGGAAGAGAAGACCATAATACAACCAGGAAACAAATCACAAAATAGCAGGACTAAGTCCTTACCTATGAATAATAACACTGAATGGAAATGGACTAAACTCTCCAATCAAAAGACATATAGTGGCTGAACGGATAAAAAACCCAGATCCAATGATCTCTTGCCTACAAGAAACATACTTCACTTACAAAGTGAAGTATAGACTCAAATAGACTGAAAAAAAAAATGAAAAGAGGTATTTTATGCAAATGGAAACCAAAGGAGAAGGAGTCACTATACATATATAAGACAAAATAAGTTTCCCGAAAAATAAAACTATAAAAATAGTTTTAAAAAGTGTTTTATATAATGACAAAGGGATCAATTCAGCATGAGGGTATAACAATTGTACATATATGTGACCCTACACTGGAGCACCAAGATATATAAAGCAAATATTATGAGAGCTACAGAGAGAGATAGCCCCTAATAAAATAATACCTGGAGATTTCAACATTCCACTTACAGCATTGAATAGATCACCCAGACAGAAAATCAACAAAGGAACATCAAACTTAATGTGTACTGGAGACCAAATGGACCTAAACGATATTTATAGAACATTTCATCCAATACCTGCAGAATAGACATTATTCTCCCCAGTGCATGAAACTTTCTCAAAGATAGACTATACCTTAACTCAAAAATGATTCTCAAAAAATTCAAAGAAATTCAAATAATATCAGACGTCTTCTCTAACCACAATAGAATAAAACTAGAAATCAATATCAGCAGGAATTTTGGAGACTATAGAAACATATGGAATTATAATAATACCCACATGAACAACCTGTGAGTCAATGCAGAAATTTAGAAGCAAATCGAAACATTTCTTGACACAAATTATAATGGAAACACAATATACTAAAACTTATAAGATATAGTGAAAGCAGTACTAACAGGAAAGTTTATAGGTATAAGCATCTATATCACAGTAGTAGAAAAACATGAAATAAACAACCTAATCATTCATCCTAAACAGCTAGAAAAGCAAGAGAAAATGAAACCCAAAATGAGCAGACGAAAAGAAATAATAGAGAACAGAAATAAATGAAATTGAAACAAAAAAACAGACAATCAATCAAATGAAAAGTTGGTTTTCGAAAAGATAAATAAAATTGACAAACTAGCCAGACTAAGAAAAAAAGAGAGAAGGTCCATTGCATAAAATCAGGGATGAAAAAAGAGAGGTAACAACTGATCCCTCAGTAATTCAAAGGAACATTAGAGGCTACTATGAGAAGCTATATGCCAGTAAATTGGAAAACATAGAAGATATGCATAAACTCTTAAACAAATACAACCTATCAAGATTGGACCATGAAGAAATGCAAAACCTGAACACTCCAATAACAAGTAATGATATAAAAGCCCTAGTAAAAAAGTCCCTCACGGAAAAGCCCAGGACTTGAAGGCTTCACTGCTGAATTTTACCAAACATTTAAAGAAGAACTAATACCAATCCTACTCAAACTATTCTGAAAAATAAAGAAGAGAATACTTCCAGACTCACTCTATGAGGCCAGTATTACCCTGATAACAAAATCAGACAAAGAATCATCAAATAAATAAATAGGAAACTACAGGCCAATATCCATGATGAATATTGATGTAAAACTCCTGAACAAAACACTAGCTAACTGAATTCAAAAACACACTCAAAAATCCTTCATTAGGACCAAGTGGGATTCATTCCTGGGATGCAAGCGTAGTTCAACTTATGCAAATCAATCAATGGATACATATATCAACAGAATGAAGGACAAAAACCATATGATCATTTCTCTTGATGCTGAAAATCATTTGATATAATTCAACATGGCTTCATGATAAAAATCCTAAAAAAAAAAAACTGGCTATAGAAGGAGCATACTTCAATACAATAAAAGCCATATATGACAGACCCACAGGTAGTATCACGTCGAATGGGGAAAAAAATGAAAGCCTTTCCTCTAAGATCTGGAACATGACAAGCATGAGCACTTTCACCAGTGTTATTCAGCATAGTACTGGAAATCCTAGCTAGAGCAATCAGACAAGAGAAGAAATAAAGTGCCTCTCAATTAGAAAAAAAGTCAATTTATGCTTTTTTGCAGATTATGTGATCTTATATTTGGAAAAACCTAAAAATTCCACAAAAAATCTATTAGAACTGATGAACAAATTCAGTAAAGTTTCAGTGTACAAAATCAACATACAAAAATTAGTACCATTTATATGTCCCTACAGCAAACAATCTGAAAAGCAAATAAAGAAAGTAATTTCATTAAAAATAGCTACAAGTGAAATTAAATAACTAGGAATCAACCAAAAAAACGTGAAAGATGTCCACAATGAAGAGTATAAAATGTTAATGCAGCCAGGCGTGGTGGCTCATGCCTGTAATACCAGCAGTTTGGGAGGCTGAGATGGGCAGGTCACTTGAGGCCAGGAGTTCAAGACCAGACTGGTCAACATGGTGAAACCCTGTCTTTATTAAAAAAAAAAAAAAAAGAGCTGCTTGCAGTGGCACAAGCTTATAATTCCAGCTACTTAAGAACCTGAGACATAAGAATCATTTACATCCTTGAGACAGAGGTGGCAGTGAGCCGAGACTGTGCCACTGCACTCCAGCCCAGGTAATAAAGAGAGATGACCAAAAAAAAAAAAAAAAAAAAAGAAAGAAAAAGAAAAAAAATTGATGTAAGAAATTGAAGAGGACACATAAAAATGGCAGGATATTCCATTTTCGTGAATTGAAAGAATCAATATTGTTAAAATGCCCATACTACACAAAACAATATACAGGTTCAATGCAATTCCTATCAAAATACCAATGACATTCTTCACATAAATAGAAAAAACAATCCTAAAACTTACATGGAACCACAAAAGTTGCCAAATAGCAAAAGCCACCCTAAGCAAAAAGAACCAAACTGGAGAAGTCACATTACCTGACTTCAAATTATACTACAGAACTATAGTAACCAAACCAGCACTGTACTGGCATTAAAAAGACACATGGACCAGTGGAACAGAATAGAGAACTCAGAAACAAATCTAGATGCCTACAGTGAACTCATTTTTGACATTGGTGCCAAGATCATACATTGCGGAAAAGACAGTCTCTTTAATAAATCGTGCTGAGAAAACTGGGTATCCATAAGCAGAATAAAACTAGACTCCTGTCTCTTGCCAAATACAAAAGTTAAATCAAAATGAATTCAAGATTTAAATCTAAGACCTCAAACTATGAAACTTCTATAATAAAACATTGGAGAAACTCTCTAGGCCATTGAACTGGGCAAAGTTTCTTGAGTAATACCCCACAGTCACAGGTAATCAAAGCAAAAATAGACAAATGGGTTCATATCAAGTTAAAGAGCTTCTGCACGGGAAAGGAAACAATCAACAAAGTGAAAATACAACCCACAAAATGGAAGAAAATATTTCCCAACTATCCATCTGACAAGGGATTAATGAACAGAATATATAAGGAACTGAAAAAAACTCCATAGAAAAAACATAGTAATCTAATAATCTAAAATAGGCAAAAGATTTGAATAGACATGTCTCAAATAAGACCTATAAATGGAAAATAAGCACATAAAAAGGTGCTCAACATCACTGATCATCAGAGACTGCAACTGAAAATTGCAATGAAATATCACTTCACCCCAGTTAAAATGGCTTATAACCAAAAGTCAGGCAATAGCAAATGCTGGTGAGGACGTAAAGGAAAGAAAACTCCCGTACACTGTTGCGGGGGTGGGGGGTGTAAATTACAACCACTAAGGAGAGCCATTTTGAGGTTCCTCAAAAAGTTAAAAATAGAATTTCCATATGATCCAGCAATCTCACTGCTAGATATATACCCAAAAGAAAGAAAAACAGTATATTTAAGAGATATCTGCATTCTCATGTTTATTGCAACACTATTCACAATAGTCCAGATTTGGAGGTAACCTAAGAGTTCATTCACAGATGAGTGGATAAAGAAAATGTAGTACATCTACACAATAAAGTACTATTCAGCCATAAAAAAAGAATGGGATCCTGTCATTTGCAAAAACTTGGGTGGAACTGGGGTCATTATATTAAGTGAAATAATCCAGGCACAGAAAGACAAACATTATTAGTTCTCATTCATTTGTGGGAGCTAAATTTAAAACAATAGAAGTCATAGAGGTAGAAAGTAGAATGATGGTCACCATGGGCTGGGAAGGGCAGTAAGGGGAGGGGTAAGTGGGGATGATCAATGTATACAAAAATATTAAATAGAAAAAATAAGACCTTGCATATCATAGCACAACCGGGTGACTGCAGTCAATGATAATTTATTGTACATTTAAAACAAATTAAAAAATTGGATTGTTTGTAACAAAAGGTAAGGATAAATGCTAGAGGTGTTGTAATGCCCCATTTACCCTGATGTGATTGTTATACATTGTATGCCTGTATCAAAGCATCTCATGTATATTCTAAATGTATACACCTACTATGTACCCCCACAAATTGAAAATTAAAAAATATTCTGTCTTTCCTAATAGTCTCTATTTAGTGAGACATTGTTTACATACCTCATTGTTTAGATGTGCTTTCCTTTATTTCTTTGAAGCTATTTAAAAGAGTTGGTTTTAAAACTTTATCTAGTAAGTTCAGTGTATAGACATCTCAGGAATAGTTTGTATTAACTGATTTTTTCCTAAATATGGATCATATTTTGTTTTCTTTGTTTCATCAACTTTTTTTTTCCAAAAATTGTACATGTTGAATAATATAGTGTTGCCACTCCAGAAATCAGATTTCGCACTGCCCCCAACTTAAGTATTGTTTCTGTTGGCTGTTGCTGCCCCTGCTCAATTTTGCTTAGTGACTGTCTTAAACAATTTGTGTAAAGCTTATATGGTTTACCATTCATGGCTTTGAAGTCTGTGCTTGTTTGGACTAGTGGTCACGTAGTGATCATACAGCTATTTTCTCAAATGAAAGGAATCAATATGCCTCCCAGCCTTTTCCTAGGGGTTCTGTGTGGATGTTGGATCACACCATGAAGTTCTGCAAGACATTTTTAAACTCTGTGTCAGCTTTTATTCTTGCCTGTGGAGAGGTTCAAGGTCACTGAGGTAAGAGCTTAGGGCCTACTCTGGTTATTTCTGGGCACTCACAGAAATTCTAGTCTTCTAGTATCCCAGAAATATGTTGAAGGTTTTCAAAGCCTCAGATGGACAAGGAACATGTAATTCCCCAGCTTTTCCTTTAAATTTTCTGGTTAGCTTGTTTGCCTGAACTGTTACTGCCACCTCAGGCAGTTGTTATGTTAAACAATTGCTGCTGATTGTTTTCAACAAATTCTCCTAGAGAAAATTCTGCTGACAATAATGAGCTCTGAGTCAGTTGGAATAAAGACATGCCCTGTGAATGGGGAGTTTCCAGGTATCTGTCACACAGTGATATAATAACATATTTTTGGGAAAGAGTTCCAAAGATGTTTTCCTCCTTCTCTGGATGTTAGCCTACTAGTTTTCACCATGATTGTAGAAGGGCTTTCAAGGCTTCCATAAAGTTAGGAAAGGAAATGTAAACAAGACAAGTAAAAATACCACAAAGCTCACTATTCTCACTGAGATTTAGATGTTTTTCTTGAATAAATGCTCCTTGGGTTTTTGCAAGCTATGGCTCATTTCTAGAGCTCTAAAAAAGTTGATTTTGACCATTTTTCAGCAGGGTTATCATTTTTTTATAGAAAAAAAGATTTTTGGAAGTCCTTATTCTGCCATTTACATCACTAAAAAAATACTACTTTTCCTTATTGTTAACTATAGTTGCCCTACTGTGCTACTGAACACTAGTATCTTATTCCTTATATCTAACTGTATTTTTGTATTTATTAACCTTTACTCCCCCTTCCCTATCACATTTCCCTTTATCTGGTAACCATGATTCTACTCTCTATCATCATGAATGTAATTTTTTTTAGCTTCTACATATAAGTGAGAATATGCAATATTTTTATTTATGTGTCAGGCTTATTTCACCAAACGTAATGTCCTTCAGTTCCACCCACATTGTTGCAAATGACAGGATTTCATTCTTTTTTATGACTGAGTAATATTTTATTGTGTAGAAAACTACTTTTTAAAACAATTTAGTACTATCCTTTAACTCAGGAATCTATAGCATGAAAACATGTAATCCCACTTTCAATTAGATATTCTTGAGAATATCTAGCATATGTCTACCACAAGGCATCTACGAGAATGTTTCTGATAGCATTGTTCAAAGCATAGAAAGTATTTTAACGATATAAGTATATATCAATAATGCAATAGACACATTCATTTTGGTATACTCAAGCATTGCAGTGCTGTTCAGAAGTTTTTAAAAAGGCAGTTCAGTCATCAAATATATAATTTTCAATGTAAAAAGTCACAGAAAAACATTTATATCTATATTATAAAAACAAAAAGTAAATATTTTAAAATAATGATAAATAAATAGTAAAATTAAGACAGAAGGAGGGGGCATAATAGGCATACATTTTATAGTCTTGATTATCCTTGTAAGAAAACTAATGAATACAACTGGCAAGTGAAACAAAGTGACTTCAGAACCATTTATTATTTTTAAAGCTGGATAATAAGTTTCTATTTTATTCACCTTCATGTATTGTATATGTATTAATGATTTATAACATAAATACATGTTCATATGACTGAAAATGAAAGACTGGAATCATATTACTACTTTTGTAAGATGTTGATCCCAAACCATTTATTTATGATTTGACTATGTTTTCCTCAAAAAAAGAAAAAATAAATCCTCAAGTAGTGATCTGTAGTTACCTTCAAGTAGTTTAGTGGAAAGTTTCAATGGAGCTTTACTGCACTGGTTCCACATACCATTCCCCATTTTCTACACACTTTGCACAGGTTCCCTGTTACCCTAAGCAATCAGCGGGAGCCAGAGCAGATGAAAGTTGCATTCATAATTTGCATTTATAATTTTTCTTTTTTATCAGATTTATTGAGGTCAAATAATTGTGCAGCAAAATCTACTCTTTTTCAGTGTGCAATATAATGCACTTGACAGACATATATAGTATTATAAGGTGTATAAGCATCACATCAATCAAAGATAAAGAACTTTTTTCACTGAAAAAATTCCCTTCTACTATTTTTTGTGGTCAATTCTGTTACTCCAACCCCATCCCTGGCAACCACTAATCTTATTTCTGTCTTCTAATGTTGTATGTTTTTAAGCACATAATCTAAATGGTATATTACTCTATATAGTTATTTTCTATTAGCCTGACTTTTATCACTCACTATAATGCTTTTGAGATTCATCCATGTTATTGCATGTATCATGATGTTGATTTTGTAGTTTTTAGTGGTGTTCTGTTGTATAAATATACCATCATTCGTTTTTCCATCTACTTGATATTTCAATTTTTTTGGCTTTTGTGAACAAAGACACTAACAATTCTTGAATTCCCACAAGCAGTGTATGAGGGTTCTCATTTCCTCACATGCTCATCAGAACTTTATATTGTCAGTTATTTTGTTGTTTTTAGCCATTCTAATGAGTATGTTGTAATAGCTTATTGTGGTTTAAAATTACTTTTCCATAATAATGTTAAGTATCTTTTAATAGCTTGTAATCTATACCTTTCTTTGGAAAAATGTGCTTAGTAGGATGAACAGTTCTCAATATTTTTAATTATATATTCATGTATGTAATTAAATTATACATCTGTTATAATTGTGTTTTAAAAGGTCATCACCAAATTAATTTTTGTAGTTATCAAATAGATTTTATTATATTTGGTGTAACTTCTTCTGATGTAATCTTTTTTATAGGTTATATAACAAAGAAATGACAAATAAAAGACCTTCATGAGACAGTGAAAAATGGTATCTCAGTTACCTAAATGTATACAAGGTTTACACTTAAAATTAAAACAAAAACAAAATAGTTGTTATGAGAATAAAATAATTATTTCTGGGGGCTTTGAGATAATTGGAGTTATCTGAAACTATAAAACATAGAATAAAATTATTTTTGGTGGCAATATCTATCATTAAATCAACAATTTAGTTTATAGACCTTACCTTTGATAACTAACATATGTAAAAATTTATCAGAGAAGGCCTGCAGGCCTGGCATATACTTTTGTATAAAATTCCGGTATTCTAGAAGGGAGTTCATGAATTTGTGAAGTGTATTATACTTTTAATCAATTTCCTAGTGCTTCTAAAGTAGATCAGTAAAGTAGGTTGCATATTTTGGAATGAGTTAAAGAGATTTTCATTTATATTGGAATTTACGTAGACCCTTAAATCCAACAAGACCTCAACGGAGTGGTTAAATTTTATACTAGTTGCAAATTAAGTAATTTGGAGGCTTTATGTAGTCAAGGTATTATGCAGAGAATTTCAATCATACATTTATTGGCCAAATAGCACCCTAGGTATCAGAAATGTTTTATGCAGCATTGAAATGTGGCTTACTTTAAAGGAAAAAATTATGGACTTGATTTTGACTCAGCAATGACTAATTCATTATAATTTTTAATAAACTTTCCTGGAGTATAGTATAATAGTTTATATTGTGAAGTTCATTTTGTAAACACTAACACCTAGGAAACTATTAACAAAAGTAATCATTTGTATTCACTAGTGTCATTTATGCCAAAAGAATAAACATAACCATTTTTACATGAATTTTCAAAATACATCAATCAAAGGTTGTTTCAAAACTACAAAAACAATCCATTAAATTCTAAAGTATTTTAAGAGGGCTAAAATGAGAACTGGTCTCAACAAAAAAAGTAAAATTATCAGTTGACGTTAGTAAGTACTAAATGATCATGAATATTGGCCCAACTTAACACATGCACACAAAAATACACACACACACACACACACAAACACACACACACACGCTTAACAATTTGTGTTGCATGCAATTGGAATGCTGCCTTATAAGTAATTATGAAGTTTTCTAATACCTAAAATGTTCAAAGAGAAGAATATAATTGCCCATTACAGAGCATTATGGATAAGATGATTGTATCTAGTTTGGTCTAACTGAAGGTCTCCATCAGCACTAATGTTTTATTATTCAAGACCAAGTAGACAGGAATAATTTTTCATTTCTTCTCTTTTTGGTAGGGAAATGATATTATCTTGAATCACACAAAAATATAAAATAAATTAAATACTTCATCCCTTTGGGTTGTTAAATAAATAGGACAGCATCAGTTTGTTTTCTATCTGGGAAACTTAAGTTAATATTGAAATAAGAAACACAAAATAAACCTACCTGTAATAAGTTTTGAAAGTACAAATGAGTATACTAGTCATTTCCCAAGATCCATTCTTAACTATTTTTTTTTCTTTAGTAAGTAAACCAAGGATTTAGAAGCACAAGTAGTTGCCCAGCTAAAAATCACATTTTGCTCCTTATCTTACTGGCACCTCTGACCTTGCGATTAAGGTGTGTTCTATGAACTGGAATGAAAAGGGAAAATGAATCTTCAGAGTAAAATTCTCAGAAGAAACTGCTTGGCCTTACTGTTCTCTTTCACCTTTCCGCACTCTGGAGAGCCGATATGAGCCAGCTTTTACAATGAAGGAGAAAACTGGGGGATGGTAGATAAACAGAAACCTAGATCTAAGGATAATTGTTGGAGCACCCACCAGAATGGCAAAAATTTGACAACTGACAATATCAAATGTTGATGAGAATGTGCAGCACTTACAGCTCATATGAATTGTGGATGGAAGAGTAAAATGGTAGAATCATTTTGGAAAACACTTCTGGAATTCTTTATAAAATTAAATATACACCTAACATAAGACCCAGCAATTCCCCACCTAGGCATTTATATAAGTAAAAACATATCTAAAAGGGAATAGAGAGTTATCATTTAATGGGTACACAGTTTGTTTGATACGATGAGCAAATTCCAGAAAGGTATAATGGTGATGGTTGCACAACATTGTGAATGTACTTAATGCCACTCAATTGTACAACTGAAAATGGTAAAACTTGTAAATTTCATGTTATGTATATTTTATGAAAACGAAAAAAAAAACTACAGAAAGACTTCTCTAGAAATGTCCATGTTAGTTTCAATAATAGCTCAAAACAAGAAACAACCAAAATGTTCATCAAAAAGTGAATGACAAAAGGCATGTTCTCACTTTTACATGGGAGCTAATAAATCTTGTTACATGGAGGTAGAGAATGAAAAACATACAGAATAAAGACTGAGAAGGGTAAGTGGGAATGGGGTGGAGAATGAAGAGATGTGGGTTAAAGGGTACAAACATATAGTTTGATAGAAGGAATAAATTTAATGTTTGATAGCAGAGTCGGGGTACTACAGTTAACCCAAAATGTATTGTATTCAAGAGATGAACATCCTAAATACCCTGACTTGATCACTATCCATTATATAAATGTAACAAAATTTCATATTTACCCCCAAAACTTGTACAAATAAAAAATAAATGATTAAATAGAAGACAATGCCCCCCCAACAAAACAACAACAAAAACTCATTTAGAATAAGAGTTGGAAAATTAAGGCCAATGGTCAAATCTGGCCTGAGGCTTGTGTTTATACAGCTTGAGTGCTATGAATGGTTTTACATTTTAAAAGGATATATTCATATAATCTGTATACACAACCCCTATATGCACACACATACACACACACACACACGCATACACACACACCCTCATATATCATACACACACACACACATAAATGATAAATATCAGTATGTGGCCAGCAAAGATTAACATACTTATACAACTTTTTACAGAAAAAAAAGGTTAATCCCTGACTTAAAAGATAAATAAAAAGTAATAAAAAGGACAAATTACTGAAACATGCAACAAGGCAAGTATATCAAATAAACATTGTACTGAGTGAAAGAAGCCAGGCACAAAAGTTTATACTGTAGGTTATGTGTGACGCTCTAGAATAGGCAAAAGCAAGTGAACGAATTTAACATCAACAATAATAAAATAAACTGACAAGTGCCTCCTAATGTTATACATTGAAAAGGAGACAACATTATGTGACATTAGTGCCAAAAATGTATAATGAAAATTTAATTATGAGGAACTAGCAGAATTATCAGAAAAATGTTGAGGAACATTCTACAGAAAAATTAGCTTGTACTCCTCAGAAATATCAATGCCATTTCATGAAAGACAAAGGATAAATTGTACAAGTCTGAAATGAGATCAAGACAGCTAAATGCAATGGGTAGCTGGGGAAAAATGCTACAAAAGATATCAATGAGATAGCAGATTCTGAATATAGATGCTAATTTATATAATGACCGTTTCTGTAGCTAAATGCCAGACAATGTAGAAAATTTATGCTGAGGTATAACTAAGGGTTAAAAATCTTTGAGAAAGGTTTGGGCATGGTGGCTTACACCTGTAATCCCAGCACTTTGGGAGGCCGAGGAGGGTGGATCATGAGGTCAAGAGATCAAGACCATCCTGGCCAACATGGTGAAACCCTGTCTCTACTAAAAATACAAAAATTAGCTGGGCGTGGTGGTGCATGCCTGTAGTCCAAGTTACTTAGGAGGCTGAGGCAGGAGAATCACTTGAACTCGGGAGGCAGAGGTTGCAGTGAGCTGAGATCACACCACTGCACTCCAGCCTGGTGACAGAGTGAGATTCCATCTCAAAAAGAAAAAAAAAAACTTGAGAAGATGAACTTCCAGTCAAAGAAACCATACAATACATTTAAATATGTTAAGTTTGCACAGCACTTAAGAGCCAGTTATGTATATAATTTTCATAAATGATAAAATTCATATAATTCAGTACTTTCTTGATGGTGTTGTTCTTGTTTAGAAATTCTCATTGCAAGCAGGGGCCAATATAGAAGCTCTCTAATTCCTCTGAATAAAGAGTAAGAGAAAACATTTTATCAAAGATCACAGCTAGATTACTTTAAAAATTAAATGAAAATATTTGTATTTAACATATCAGACATAAAATCCCAGTTTTTCCTACTTACTCAGGTGAATATGTCCGACAGCTTGATATGTAATTATAATTAGGTTGAACTCCAGTGGCAGCAAAATGTTGAGAAGAAATTTAAATATGGGCATATTGAAAGATGGATTTGCTTTTATATATGAGAAAGAGAAAAAAATAGTGGCCAGAACTGTCTTGAATTTGAAGAATAGAGAGAGGAATACTAAAGAGGTGAAAAAACAGATGGATGGTCTGTTATGTCATATTTGGCTGTGCTAATTTCTAAATGGACCAATTTCAGCTGAAAACACAGTCAAGGAAATGCCCATGAACATGACTCAGGTGTATCTTAGGAGAAAATTACTGGAAATGGAAAGGTCAAGGGTGACACCATTTTTGTGGGTCACCTAGAAATGGGAGCCACCTCAAACAATAGCCTGAGTTGTTTGAGTGGGTAAATTGTGTTGGTGAATAAGAGAATTCTACAGGGCAAAATATTTAATGAGAGACAGGAAGGGCCAGAAGCATGTTCATTCCTCTGAATGAAGAGTGAGAGAAAACATTTTTTCAAAGATCATAGCTTAAATGATGATATGATCATATATATGATATACTCAGATCATATATATCCATATACACACACACATATATATATCTATATACACACACATAACCTTATGTATATACATATATATGTCTGTATATGTATGGATATATATATGCATTTAAATGATAGTAATGGGAAGGCTCTTGAGCTTACTCAAAAATGAAGGAAAAATGCTTTAGATTCACCTTAGAAATGGCAGAGAACATTACTCACTTCCCCTGCTCTGTATTATGAGACTATGAGCAACTTCTTTATCAGGTAGTTACATATAATGAACCTCATTAGGCTCAAAAAATATTCCCCTTCTCCTGTTTCTCAGTCTCCATTTTTATTAGGACATGATGTTGATATAACTAAAATCATAAGAAATGTGATTATGTTTATACTGACCAGTCATGGTGTAAAATACCAGTTGAAGGTACACAACACAAGAATAACCCAGAAACACAAGTTCCTTTTAGACATTTTTACCACTGTGTTTTATATGCACTCTTGTAGCCTCTTAGGAGGGGCAAAATAAAGCAATAGCTATCAGTAAATTGCAAGCCATTAATTTTACTATATCCATATGAGCAAAACAAATTTGGGCTAGATATATTAAATCTGGAACTAAAAATGAAAAAGAAAACTATCTGCACAAAATGCCTCAAGAAAATGATACCATACAATGAAGCTAATTTCCACCTACTGCCTGCGTGCACTGAATTAATATTCCTCATGAATTTTGCTATTGGAAAGACCTAAACTTAGTTTGATTATGGAAGGATTATTTTCAAATTGGTTTTTTGATGTCATATGAATAACATTCTCTCATGTTGAAGCATTTTAATTTATTTAACATTAAATACTTTTAAGTTCAGAGATTATTTTTAAAGACCAATTTTTAAAACAATGAAACAGAGTCACTACAAGGCTTATTGAAAAGCGCCCTCATTGGCCAGGCACAGTGGCTCAAGCCTGTAATCCCAGCACTTTGGGAGGCCAAGGCAGGCGGATCAGTAGGTCAGGAGTTCAAGACCAGCCTGTTCAACAGGGTGAAACCCCCATCTCTACTAAAAATACAAAAATCAGACAGGCGTGGTGGGGCATGCCTGTAATCCCAGCTACTTGGGAGGTTGAGGCAGGAGAATCGCTTGAACCCAGGAAGCCTCGGAGGTTGCAGTGAGCCAAGATTGTGCCATTGCACTCCAGCCTGGGTGACAGAGCGAGACTCCAATTCAAAGAAAAAAAAAAAAGTGCGCTCATAAATGTTTTATTTGAAGGGACTAAATTTAAACCTGATTATAAAACGGTGAGTCACAGATTACATTCTAAACCTTGTAACTCAAACAGATTAGGCTGGTATGGTTCCTTCTGCTTCAGACAGTGGGAGAGGGCCAGATTTATGATTTGCTATTTCTTTCTCCTTTTTACAAGCTTTGTCACAGGAACTA
The DNA here is from genome assembly GCF_028858775.2 of Pan troglodytes. NCBI lineage: Eukaryota > Metazoa > Chordata > Mammalia > Primates > Hominidae > Pan > Pan troglodytes. The sequence goes on from NC_072406.2 coordinate 69,454,622, forward strand.
GGGTTTAGAATTTTATAACCTCATATGTTCTCTGAAAGATAACATTAAACTATATACCTTTGACCTTTCCCATGTTCTATAATTTCACTGAATTGCCATTCCAATTCTTTTTTAAAATGCTCGACAGGAAACCATGAGATAAAAATAGACATCGAAAACACTATTTGTAATTGATAAGTGACCAAAGGCAGGCAGTCCAGGCCTGTCTTGCCCAATGACTTTCTCAGCTCAAATGAGATGAAATCTAAATAGTGAATAGAATTAAAACAAACCAAACAAAAAGGAGAGTCAATCACTGGAGGAAACCATTCTTTGAGGATCTGTGATCACCATACTTCATTTAAGGCAGTTTGTTATCTGGAAAACGATTTAATTTATCCTTTGAGTCTCAAAAATAAACTAGAAAAATTCAGTCACAGCTGGTAATATGTCAGGTGCCGAGGATAGCATGTTAAAGATATAGTCCCTGCAGTTACATCTGATTTGATATTATTTACTATATGGCAAGGATATTGCCTGGAGATTGGGATAAAATAAAAATGACTACTGCCTGCTTTTTCAACCATAGGATTTCTGATAATGATGTACAGGTCCAAAGAATACCCCAAAATGTTCAGAACTCAATCTTACATGCAATAAATAGCCAATTTTAGAGTACTTTTTTTGGAATTATTCTGTCCAATGTTTGGAGAATGGTCCAGTTGACAGCCCAACAGCCTTTTCAGCTTTCTGATATTTTAATTCTGCCAGGGAAGTACTACCACCCTCAGCGATTGCATGTTTATCCATGTTCTGCAGATGTAGGCTGGAGAGAAGAGAATACAGATCATTTATTTTCTTTCTGGGTAAATGTCTGTGAAAGGCCAACATGCCTAGCATGAACTCTTTAAATTGTTCCGAGTAACAACAATTGTCACAGGATGGAGTACAGGGACTGATTTAAGTTGCTTAAAGTCGAGAGAGAAAATGATTTGCAGTTGAAGAACTTGAAGAGTCCTCTGCTCTGAAAATGTATCAAATAGCCCAAGAAGTATGTGAAAATAACAAGTAAATGTTTTCAAACATTATTTTTAAATAACTTTTGGTATTGCCAGTATCCTCCTAAATAAGAAGCCCATAATTTAAAAAGATAAACCAGAAATTATATCAATAAACTAATAGGTGGATAGATTGTAAATAAAATGCAATGCTGATTTTTCCATTAATTAACCTTGGATCAGGATGTGAAATTTTTTCTCAAAACCCTTTTGTCCCTTTATTTTGGAAACTAAATGAATCAAATTATAGAACCTGTTAGATTTTTTATTTGTAATAATTCTTTGTTAAAAATTAGGCTGGGGGCGGTGGCTCATGCCTGTAATCTCAGCACTTTCGGAGGCCAAGTGGGGCAGATCACGAGGTCAGGAGATCGAGACCATCCGGGCTAACATGGTGAAACCCCATCTCTACTAAAAATACAAAAAAATTAGCCAGGCGTGGTAGCAGGCGCCTGTAGTCCCAGCTACTCAGGAGGCTGAGGCAGGAGAATGGTGTGAACCCGGCAGGCGGAGCTTGCAGTGAGCAGAGATCGTGCCACTGCACTCCAGCCTGGGTGACAGAGCGAGACTCTGTCTCAAAAAAAAAAAAAAAATTAATAGACATTTGGGTCTCCTGTGGCTTTTTGAATACTTTGGCACATTATTTCCAATCCCTATGAGTACTTGAACTCTAATTTGAGAAGCAAAGTTGAAGAAAGTAAAATGAGATGTAAATTGACTTACCTGATTCCAGCCAAGATGCCTGAATAGAAGCAGCTAGTGTGCACTGCTCCCATGGAGAGAAGGAAGAGTGATGAGTAAACACTAGCTCTTTTTTATTTTTATTTTTTAAAGACAGAGTTTCTCTCTTCTTTCTCAGGCTGGAGTGCAATGGCACAGTCTCGGCTCACTGCAAACTCTGCCTCCCAGGTTCAAGTGATTCTCCTGTCTCAGCCTCCCAAGTAGCTGGGATTACAGGAGCCCACTATTATGCGCAGCTAATTTTTGTATTTTTTGTAGAGACGAGGTTTCACCATGTTGGCCAGGCTGATCACAAACTCCTGACCTCAGGTGATATGCCTGCCTCAGCCTCCCAAAATGCTGGGATTACAGGCATGAGCCACCAAGCCCAGACAACACTAGCTCTTTAACTGGATCATCCAGGTGAACACATTCAAACTCATCAAGGAAGCAATTTTGGCCCATGAGAAAGGAAGACTGAGGCAGAACAACTGCCAATTGGGAGTGGCACAGAGCAAGGGGAGGCCCCCCCACTGCAGGGAAATGGTGAGTGAGAGCCCCCCCCGGCCCTTCCTCCAACACTGAGAATTGCAATTCAACATGAGATTTGGGTGGGGACACAAAGCCAAGCCATATCATTCCACCCCTGGCCCCTCCCAAATCTCATTTTCTCACATTCCAAAATACAACAATCCCTTCTCAACAGTCTCTGAAGTCTTAACTCATTTCAGCATTAACTCAAAAGTCCACAGTCTAAAGTCTCATCTGAGATAAAGCAAGTCCTTTCCACCTGTGAGCTGGCAAAATAAAAAGCAAGCTAATTGTTTTCAAGATACAATGGGAATATTGGCATGGGTAAATACTCCCTTTCCAAAAGGGAGAAGTTGGCCAAAACAAAGGGTCTACAAACCCTATGCAAGTCCAAAACCCAGCAGGGTAGTCATTAAACTTTAAAGATACAAAATAATCTCCTTTAACTCCATGTCTTACATCCAGGCCACTGATGCAAGGGGTGGGCTTCCAAGGTCTGGGGCAGCTCTGCCTCTGTGGCTCTGTATGGTACAGCCCCTACAGCTGCTTTCATGGGCTGGTGTTGAGTGCCTGTGGCTTTTTAGGGTGCACAGTGCAAGCTGTCAGGGGATCTATCATTCTGGGGTGTGAAGGATGGTGGCCCTCTTCTCACAGCTCCTCTAGGCAGTGCCCTAGTTGAGAATCTGTGTGGGGGCTTCAACCCCACATTTTCCCCCAGCACTGCCCTAGTAGAGGTTCTCCATGAGGGCTCTGTCTTTGCAGCAGACTTCTTCCTGGACAACCGGGTGCTTCCTTACATCCTCTGAAACCTAGGCGGAGGCTCCCAAGCCTCAGCAATTCCCCTCTGTGCACTCACAGTCTTAATACCACATGGAAGCTGCTGAGGATTATGGCTTGTGCCTTCTGAAGCCATGGCTCAAGCTGTACCTTGGCCCCTTCTAGCGACAACCGGAGTGGCCATGATGCAGAGTGTCAGATCCCAAGTCTGCACAGAGCAGCAGAGCCCTGGGCCTGGTCCACACAACGCTTCTTCCCTGCTAGGCCTCCAGGCCTGAGATGGGAGGGGCTGCTGCAAAGGTCTCTGAAATGCCCTGAAGATATTTTCCCCATTGTCTTGGCTATTTATATTTAGCTCTTTTTTACTTATGTAAATTTCCGCAGCTGGCTTGAATTCCTCCCCAGAAAATGGGTTTTTCTATTCTACCACATGGTCAGGCTGCAAATTTTGTAAACTTTTATGTGCTGCTTCCCTTTTAAATAAAATTCCAGTTTCAGATAATTTCTTTGTTCACGTATATGCATGTACAGTGTTAGAAGCAGCCAGGCAACCTCTTGAGTAATTTGCTGCTTAGAAATTTCTTCTGCCAGATACTCTAAATCATCTCTCTCAAGCTCAAAGTTCCACAGATTTCTAAAGCAGGGGCACAGTGCTGCCAGTCTCTTTGCTAAAGCATAGAAAGGGTGCTCTTTACTCCAGTTCCCAATAAGTTCCTCCATCTGAGACTGCCTCAGCCTTGACTTCATTGTCCATATCACTATCAGCACTTTGGTCACAAAAATTTAACAAATCTCTAGGAAGTTCCAAACTTTCCCTTATCTTCCTGTCTTTTTCTGAGCCCTACAAACTGTTCCAACCTCTACTCATTACCCAGTTCCAAAGTTGATTCCATATTTTCAGGTATCTTTATAACAATGCCCCCCACTTCTCTGGTACTAATTTTGTGGTATTAGTCCGTTCCCACACTGCTATAAACAACTACTTGAGACTCAGTAATTTATAGAGCAAAAAGTTTTAATTGGCTCACAGTTCTGCAGGCTGTACAGGCTTCTACTTTGTAAGTTTTTCAGGAAACTTACAACCATGATGGAAGGCAAAGTGGAAGTAGGCACATTTTTCCATATCCAGCAGGAGAGAGAGAGCAAAGGGAGAAGTGCTGCACACTTTCAAACAACCAGATCTCAAGAAAACTCTATCACAAGGACAGCTAGGGGAAGTCCACCCCCAAGATTCCATCACCTGCCACCAGGCCCCTCCTCCAAAACTGGGAATTACAATTTGACATGAGATTTGGATAAGGACACAGAGCCAAACCATATCAGCATGTATTCAGCATTTTTAAAGAAAAGAGACTGCAAACAAGAATTTCATATTTAGCCAAATTAAACTTCCACAAGTTAAAGAGTATTAAGATTCATTTCAGATAAGCAAATGTGAAAAGAATATGTTACACCCAAACCTACCTTCCAGGAGATCCTTAAGGGAGTGCTAAATGTGGAAACAAAAGATCACTGTTACTGGCCACCACAGAAACACACTAAGTGCATAGTCCATTGACAATAAAAAGCAACCACACAGTCAAGTCTGCATAACAACAACATGACTACAGAAATTAAATTTGAACTTATCAATATTAACTTTGAATGTAAATGGGATGAAGACCTCAATTAAAAGGCACAGATAGCAAGTTAGATGAAGAAGCAAGAACCAGTTGCATGCTGGCTTCAAGAGACTCATCTCACATGTAATGATACCCATAGGCTCAAAGAAATAGGACACAGAAAAATCTACCAAGCAAACAGAAAACAGAAAAAAAAAAAAAAAGCAGGAGCTGCTATTCTAATTTTAGACAAAACAGACTTTAAATGAACAATGATCAAAAAAGACAAAGAAGATCATTACATAATGGTAAAGAGTTCAATTTGACAAGAAGGTCTAACTATCCTAAATATATACACACCCAACAGGGGAGGACCCAAATTCATAAAGCAAATTCTTAGAGACCTACAAAGAGAGTTAGATAATCACACAATAGTAATGAAAGACTTCAACAACACAATGACAGTATTAGACAGATCATCAAGGTAGAAAACTAACAAAGACATTTGGGGCCTGAACTTGACACTTGACAAAATTGAATCTAAAAGATATTTACAGAATTCTACACCCAAAGAAAACAGAACATACATTATTCTAATCCTAAAGGACACATAGTCTAAAATCGGCCACAAAATCAGCTATAAACAATCCTCAGCATATTCAAAACAAAAAAGAAATTATACCAACCATACTGTTGGACCACAGCCCAATAAAAATAAAAATCTGTACTAAGAAAATGACTCAAAACAATACAATTATATGAAAATTAAACAGTCTGCTCCTGAGTGTCTTTTGGGTAAACAACAAAATGAAAGAAGAAATTAAGAAATTATTTAAAACTAATGAGAACAAAGATACAACATACCAGAATTTATGAGACATAGCTACAACAATGTTATGAGGGAAATTTATAGCATTAAACACCAACATCAAAAAGTTAGAAAGGTCTCAAATTAAGACCCTAACATCATAACTAAAGGAACTAGACAAACAAGAGCAAATCAACTCCAAAGGTAGAAGAAGACAAGAAATAACAAAAATCAGAGCTGAACTGAAAGAAACTGAAACTTGAAAAACCATGCAAAAGATAAACAAATCCAGGAATTTGTTTTTTGAAAGAACAATTAAGATTGATAGACTGCTAGCTAGACTAATAAAGAAAAAAGAGAGAAAATGCAAATAAACAAAATCAGAAATGACAAAGGGGACATTACCACAGGGGGGAAAAAAAAGCCCTCAGAGACTACTGCAAACATCTGCATGCACACAAACTGGAAAATCTAAAAGATTTGGATAAGTGGATAAACCTATCAAGATAGAAACAGGATGAAATCTAAACCCTGAGCAGATCCAATAACAAGTTTCAAAACTGAATCAGTAATAAAAAGCCTACCAACCAGATAAAGCACTAGCCCAGACAGATTCACAGCCAAATTTTACCAGATGTGTAAAGAAGAGCTAGTGACATTTCTGTTGAAACGATTACAAAAAATTGAGGAGGAAGAATTTCTTCCTAACTCATTCTATGAGGTCAGCATCATCCTGATACCAAAACTTGGCAGATATACCAGAAAAAATAAAAATGTCAGGCCAATATCCTTGATGAACATAGATGCAAAAATCTTCAAGAAAATACTAGCAAACTAAATCCAGCAGCACATCAAAAAGCTAATCCACCATAATCAAGTAGGCTTTATTCCTGTGATGTAAGGTTGTTTCAACATGTGGAAGTCATTAAATGTGATTCATTACTTAAACAGAACTAACGACAAAAAGCACATTATCATTTCAATAGACACAGAAAAGGCTTTTGATATAATTCAACATCGCTTCAAGTTAATAATCCTCAACAAACTAGGCGTTGAAGGAACATACTTTAAAAAACTAACAGCCATCTATGACAAACCCACATTATACTGAACAGGCAAAAACTGGAAGCATTCCCCTTGAGACCTGAAATAAGACAAAGATGCCCATTCTAACCACTTCTATTCAACAGTACTGGATGTCCTAGCCAGAGTAATCAAGCAAGATAAATAAATAAAAGGCATCTAAATAGGAAGCGAGAAGGTCAAACTATCTCTGTTTGCAGATGATATGATTCTATAGGTAGAAAACCTCACAGTCTCTGCTCAAAAGCTCCTAAGTGTGATAAGCAATTTCAGCATAGATTCAGGATATAAAATCAATGTACAAAAATTAGTTGAAATGTTATATGCCAACAACATCCAAGCTGAGAGCCAAATCAGAAATGCTATCTTATTTACAATAGCCATAAAAGAATAAAATACCTAAAATTATAGTTAACCAGAGAGTCAAAAGATTTCTACAATTCCAAAACACCACTGAAAGAAGTCAGAGATGATACAAACAAATGGAAAAACAAGTGCTATTCCTGTTAAACTACCATGAAATTCTTCACAGAATTAGAAAAAAAAAATTATAAAGTTCAAATGGAACCCAAAAAGAACACAAATAGCCAAGGCAATCTTAAGAAGAATAAAAAAGCCATAGTCACCATATTACCCAACTTCAAACTATATTACAAGGCTACAGCAAACAGAACAACCTGAGACTGGTACAAAAACAGACACACAGACCAATGGCACAGAATAGATAGCCCAGACATGATGCCACATATGTACAACCATCTGTCCTTTGATAAAGTTGACAAAAACAAGCAATGAGGAAAGAACTCCCTAGTCAATAAATGGTGCTGGGATAACTGGATAGCCATATGCAGAAGATTAAAACTGTACTCCTTCCTTGTATTATATACAAAAATCAATTCAAGATGGATTAAAGACTTAAATGTAAAACCTTAATCTATAAAAGTCCTGGAATATAACCTAGGAAATACCAGTCTGGACATAGGCCCTGGAAAAGATTTCATAATGAAGATGCTAAAAGCAATACAACAAAAACAAAAATTGAGCAACCGAATTTAATAAAACTAAAGGGGTTCTGCACAGAAAAAGAAACTATTAAGAGTAAACAGACAACCTACAGAATAGGAGAAAATATTTGCAAACTACACATCTGACAAAGCCTTAATATCCAGAATCTATAAGGAACTTAAACATATTTACAAGCAAAAAACAACCAGCCAGGCACAGTGGCTCACGCCTATAATCCTAGCACTCTGAGAGGGCAAAGTGGGTGGATCACCTGAGGTCAGAAGTTCGAGACCAGCATGACCAACATGGAGAAACCCTATCTCTACTAAAAATACAAAATTAGCCGGGCGTGGTGGCACATGACTGTAATTCCAGCTACTATGGAGGCTGAGGCAGGAGAATCGCTTGAATCCAGGAGGCAGAGGTTGCAGTGAGCTGAGATCACACCATTGTACTACAGCCTGGGCAACAACAGCGAAACTCCATCTCAAAAAACAAACAAACAAACAAACAAAAAAAAACCTTATTAGCTTGTTGCCCAGTGGTCAAAGTAAATGAACAGACATTTTTCACAAGAAAACATTCACGTGCCCAAGAAGCATATGAAAAAAAATGCTCTACATCACTAATCATTAGAGAAAAGAAAATCAAAACACAATGAGATAACATCTCACACCAGTCAGAATAGTTATAAAAAGTCAAAAATGACATGCTGGTGAGGCTGTGCAGAAAAAGGAATGCTTATATACAGGTGGTGGTAATGTAAATTAGTTTAGTCATTGTGGGAAGCAGTGTGGCAATTTCTCAAAGAACTTAAAAGAGAATTAGCACTTCACCCAGCAATCTTATTATTGTGTATGTGCCCAAAGGAATATAAATCATTCTACCATAAAGACACATGGTTGTTGTGTATGTTCATTGAAACACTATTCACAATACAAAAACATGGAATCAGCCTAAACAGTAGACTGGATAAAGAAAATGTGGAATATATATATGTATATATATACACACACATATGTATATACACACACATATGTATATGTACATATGTATATATACACATATGTATATATGTATATACATGTATATATGTGTATATATATACACCATATATATGTATATACACAAAGTAATACTACACAGCCATTAAAAAGAAAGGAATCAGCTGGGCACGTTGGCTCATGCCTGTAATCCTAGCACTTTGGGAGGCCGAGGCAGGTGGATCATGAGGTCAAGAGATTGAGACCATCCTGGCCAACATGGTGAAACCCTATCACTACTAAAAAAAATACAAAATTAGCTGGGCTTGGTGGTGTGCGCCTGTAGTCCCAGCTACTCGGGAGGCTGAGGCAAAAAAAAAAAAAAAAAAAAAAAAGAAAGAAAAGAAAAAAGAAAAAAAAGAAAAAGAAAGGAATCATGTTCTTTACAGCAACATGGATAGAGGCTGGGTGTTGTGGTTCACCCTTGTAATCCCAGCACTTTGGGAGGCTGAGTCGGGAGGATCACCTGAGGTCAGGAGTTCAAGACCAGCCTGGCCAACATGGTGAAACCCTGTATCTACTAAAAATACAAAAATTAGGTGGGCATGATGGTGTGTGCCTGTAGTCACAGCTACTTAGGAGGCTGAGGCAGAAGAATTGCTTGAACCTGGGAGGTGGAGGTTGCAGTGAGGTGAGATCGTGCCACTGCACTCCAGCCTGGGCAACAGAGGGAGACTCCATCTCAAAAAAAAAAAGGCATAAATAGAGCTGAAGGCCGTTACCCTAAGGAAACTAACACAGTGACAGAAAACCAAATATCATATGTTTTGACTTATAAGTGGGAGCTAAACTTTGAGAACACATGGACACACAGAGGAGAACATCAGACACCAGGACCTACCTGCAGGTGGAAGGTAAAAGGAGGTATAGGATGGGAAAACTACCCATCAGTTACTATGTTTATTTGTGCAATGACATACTCTGCACACCAAACCCCTGTGACATGCAATTCACCTTTATAAGAAACCTGCACGTATACCCTTGAACCTAAAATAGAAGTTAAAAATGTTTATGCCATTTTGCTGTGTGGCTCTTTCCCTCACGTCTACGAGAGGGCTGCTGTTTCCTCAGTTTTCAAACCTGTGTTCTGTGGAGAAGGAGCTAAAAGGCAAGTAGGCAGAGAGTAAAAAAAAAAAAATTAAAACCTTAAAAAAGTGAAAAGGTTGAAATTCAGGAGATATGTGTATCTCTTACAATGTTTTAGTTACTATAGTGGTGAATATTGTTAGTTTAAGAATGTTTTTAAAATAAATAAATAAATCGATGTATCCAAAGTGAACAGCATCTAACTTGAAGCAGCTCAAAATTCCATTTAGTAATTTCTCTAAGAATGAGTTTTAAAAATCTCAGGTATACATATTGTTATAGTATTGAAAGTGAGCAATGGGTAATATTTGAAATGGAACTAGAAATTGTAAGTGCAAATTTCTTAAGAGTTAGTGCATATATGACAGAAACCAATCTTGGCTATAACTATACTAAATTATTCACAAGGACATTGCTAATAAATTGACTTAGAAAAACACCTGTCATAAATCTAGGTCTGCCTATGATACCAGATTTAGAAGTTATGCCAAATCCTTATCTTCATGGTCATGAAAATAAAGTTATCAAAACAAACAAATTAACTAACAGACAAATTGTACAAGATCCTCAAGGAATACATGAGAAGAATGTCCAATAATAATACATGGCTTGTAGATTGAGATGAGGAATTGCAGAGTAGAAATGTTTCTATTTGACTCAAACCATTTAACCTATAAATATTTGAAAATATACAAATGATTTAAGAATTTTTAATTTGTTTTCCCATATTACAAGAAAAAATATTGCTTATATAATTTAGCAAGATACATAAGTCCTATGATCTTATCCCTGCCCAATTTTCTGGCCAAATCGTCAGTGCTCTATTCCTACTTAACTTCATCTCTGTGTTATAATAAAGAGCAGCCCTTTGTGTTCAACCACTTTCTATTGCAGAGTGAAACTTTTCAAACTGTACTAACTGCAGCTACCAATTAATACAGACCCTGAGTCTTGCTCAACATTATACTGTTGGCTCTTAACATAGTGTTGTCAATGGGAGTCCACTCAAGAAACACTGCTTGAATGGACACCTGAAACTGCTATTCAAAGGGTGAATGACTTATTGCTTAAGGTATTAGCGAAGAATTTGTTTATCTGTCAACAATCAGAAGCCAAACAAATATTGACTTACTCAAGTAACATTTATCTTTCTCATTTAGCATAAAGTTAAGAGTTGTGTAGTCCAGAGAAAATAGGGTGATTGAACAATTCCCTCAGAAATCCAGGCTGCTGTGCCTTTACATTATGCCATTTTGCTGTGTGGCTCTTTCCCTCACGTCTACGAGAGGGCTGCTGTTTCCCCAGTTTTCAAACCTGTGTTCTGTGGAGAAGGAGCTAAAAGGCAAGTAGGCAGAGAGTAAAAAAAAAAAAAAAAAATGTAGCAGTATCTGCCTTCTTAAAAACATTTACCAGACATCCAGACAACAGCTCCATGTTATACCTCTTTGGCTAGACTCATATCATGCGGTCTGTTTTAAATAAAAGGCAGTTTGGGACAGTTACATTTTCTATTGGAAATATCACCAAGTTAGGATTCTCTTAGCATTGAAGATTGAACTTTCCTTGAACAATCACAAGACATTGTTGTCATCCTAAGGAGTCCTCAACACATTTTTTGTGTGTGAATAATTTATGTTCCTTCCACAGTTTTTGTTTAGATAAAGTGGTCAGATTTGATATTTGTTTTATCTTATGGTGGTTGTATTCTAGCCATTATCCTATTTGGGAAATGGCCTCTGCCTTAAGGAAATTCGGGCACTGGAATTTCATCTTTGCTGGAGTGTGCTGTTATTTATCAGATAAGTCTCAGTAGAATATTTTATAACAGAGTTCTCCTGCCACAGTCTAAAAACCTGATAAGACTTCCCCGTACAACACCTTTGTATAGATTTTTTGTTTTGACAGGGTTTCACTCCATCACCCAGGCTGGAGTGCAGAGCCTTGATCATATCTCACTGCAGCCTCAACCTCCTGAGCTTAAAGGATCCTCCCATCTCAGCCTCCTCAATAGGTGGGACTATGGGTGCATGCCACTGCACCTGGCTAATTTTTTTTTTTTTTGCAGAGGCAAAGTCTTGCTTTGTTGCCCAGGCTGCTGGCCTTGAACTCCAGGCTTCAAGCAATCATCCCATCTTGGCCTTCCAAAATGTGGGGATTACAGGCAGCATTTTGGAAGGTGACCTGGATAGGCCTCGATCTTATTGTTTAATATAGAGAAATAATCATTTTTTTAATCATGCAACCTGTAAATTATGTAAATCTCTATTAAATGATATCATATGTCATTATCAAGTGCATTAGATCTCTCTTCCTCTAACTAATGAAACTTTCTTCTCTCTCTGATAGTGAAGTGGATAGTGCTGATCTGATATCATCACTATTATTGGTCAAAATTAGCAAAAGTTATAAGAACATGTCAATGTTCTGAATTTTTCTTATTCTTCCAACACTTGGTCAGCATGTAGTTTGTCATGAGAAACCAAGTATAAAATTTTGCCTCAATTTTTTTCTAGTATATAACAAGGACCATCAGCATTCTAGATGACAATATATATGATGACATCTGTAAGATGACAATATATATGTCTTTGCCAACCATCCCTATCAACTATAGCAATTCTACGTTTTAAATTATGTTACTTGTAGTATTCTACTTACAAGTACTAATTCTGCATCAGCCAGAACATGTTAAGCTATGAGCAACAAATATTCACCAAACAATAACTGAAAAAAGTAAGAAGTTTATTGATTTTGCTTAAGATATAGAGAAATATGGCAGGTGCTGTTGCCTAAATATTGGCAGATCCCCAAAATTCATATGTTAAAACCTAGTCCTAAGTCTGGTGGTGTTAAGAGGTAGGACGTTGGGGAGGTAATTTGGTCATGAGGTCTTCAACTTTATAATTGGGATTGGCACCATTATAAAAGAGGCCCAAAGGAGCTTATTTCCCTCTTCTGCCACATGAGGATGCAACTGGAGAGTACCATCTATCAAGCAGGGAGCATGACCTCACCAGACATTGAATCTAGTGCCCTGATCTTGGACTTCCCAGCCCCCAGAACTCTAAGAAGTTTATAAATTACCCAGTCTAAAGTGTTTTATTAAAGTAGCCCAAAGGGACTAAAATAGCAGGCATGGTGATTCTATGATAATATTATAAATCAATGATTTTTTCTTTTTTTTATCTGATTGTTATTGGCACTTGGCTTTTCTACATCACATTTATCATTATATACCTGCAACATTTCTAGAAATCATATTTCAGTTGATGCTATATATATAGGCTCATGCTATATATATATACATATATATGTAAAGCTATATATATATGTTGTATATAAGAGCCTATATATATACACACATATATCTATATATATACCATCAGCCTATTAATTAAGAAAAAGCTGTGTCAGAAATAGGCCATATGTTTTCCTTAAGTAGAAAAGCCGATACAAATAAGCAATATTCAGTTTTACCTAAAACGTCACACTGCAGAAAAACAAATTACTATACAACATTCAATAGATGTAACAAGAAAGGATGAAGGATCTTAGTGCACAGACAGATGGGTTTTGAAATCACAGAATTAAACAGTTAAATGTATTTGAGCCTATCCTTTTATTGCAGGATTTCAGATAGTTTTACTTGGTAAATTGCATTGTGCACTCCAAAAGAGTGAATGTGAAAAGCATATTTTCTATCTTTTAAACTAAAGAACAAGCATGTATTTTGTTTATTGTGTTAGCCAGCTTAGGCTGCCATCACAACATACCATGGAGTAGGGAGCTTAAACAGAAATTTATTTTGGCCTTTCCCCTGCGTGAGCCTAGAAGGAGAGAGCTCTATGCTGTCTCTTCCTCTCCTTATAAGGACACCAGCCCTATGGGTGTGGAGCCCCACCCTTATGACTTTATTTAACCTTAATCACCTCTTTGAAGGCCCTGTCTCCAAACACAGTTACATCTGAAGTTAGAGCTTCAGCATCTGAATTATAGGAAGACACAATTTAGTCCATAACACTTGGTAATTTTATAACACCTTAAATTTTAATTTTAATTAACATAATGGGAGAACCTCGGTATAGCTATTAAATAGTGTGTAGTTTTAAGAGCATATTAAATAAAACCATTCCTACATTTTAGCTAAAGGCCTTAAAGGCAGAAGGAATTTTCCTAAGATGTCTTCTTTTAAAATGTATTCCATTCTGTATGTTCTTATAATGAGACTTTTGTATTTGTTCCAGTGAGTATTGACTTTATATCTCATAACCCCAGAGTCAGGTGGATTTTGTGACTGCCTCAACCAATAAAGTATGAAATAAGTGACACTATGTGACTTCTGTAGCTGGTATGCAGCTACACAGCCTGCTTCTCTTTGAACATTGGCCCTGAGAGAAACCAGCTATCATGTGATCTGTACAACTTCTCAGAGGCTTCCATGCCGTGAAGAAGCCCAAACTAGTGCATGTGGAGAGAACATTTGGAAAGGACTCGAGTCTACATGAAAAGAGATTCCTGACCAATAACCAGCTACTCTGGTTCCCTGCTGTTTCATATGCAGCCGTTATCTGACTGTAACCGCCTGAGAGATCTTAAATAAGATCGGCTCATCTGAACCCCTTCCTGATCTGGAAAAGTCACGGATATAAATAAAATAATTATTTTTATTTCAATCCACTAAGTTTGGGGTTATTTACTGAGTGCAAAATAAGTTAGTACCTGGATATTTGGCATTGACCTGGAATCAGGTCTCAAGGAAAACTCTGAAGAATCTTTAGGTGAATGTTTGTGGAAACAAAAGGTTTAGAGGAGGTGATTGCTGAAGGCATAAAAGAAAGCAGGTGGATTGTCTGGCAGCACTGTTTCCTGCAACGATGTGACAAATGGGAAATGTGCCTAATGAATTCATTGGTCTAGCTAAGGAAATTTCCAGACAAAAGGTAGAAACTGCCAGCTGACAACAAATTGAAGATAAATTTCTAACAGTCTTAAAAGAAATGAACAAAATTCTTAGAGTGACAGTTTGTAAGCGAATAATGAAAGCAACAAAGAACCCTAGGATGAAAAAGATAAACTCTGATGAAATATCTGGGCTTAAAGATATCATCAGAGGACTTAAAATTACAAAATACATGCTATTGTAAAATCTTTATGAAAATATTACAAAATTTTATAAAGAATTTTGTCATATTTTTAAAGAGAAAAGGCATCCCATATGAAGATACTTTAAAAATGGTGATGTTCAGTTTAAAATGCATAAATGTTTTCAGCCAAAAGCAGAGGGAGATAGTGAAATGAATGACTCTTTTGCAGTTGATTATGGCAGCATGAAAATTATGAGAGGAGTTAAAGTTGAAACTGTCAGATGTAGTTAAAATTTGCACATACAGGTTACGAAATTGTTAAACGTTTTCATAAAATAAGGAGATCAAGAAGAAATAGAAAGTATGAACAGACCAATAAAAAATAAAAAAATTAAAGGAGTAATAAAAAATCTCCCAAGAAAGAACAGCCCAGGGCCAGATGACTCCATGAGTAAATTTTACCAAACATTACAGAAAAAATAATACCAATCCTTCTTAAAGTTTTTTAAAAAAGAAAAGAGGGAACACTTCTGAACTCACTCTATGAAGCCACCCTGTTACTAAAGCCAGACAAAGATGCCATAAGAAAAGAAAACTGCAGGCCAATATCCCTGATGAACATAGATGCAAAACTACTCAGTAAAAAACTAGCAAACTGAATACAACATCACATTAAAAGAATCATACACAGTGGCTAAGCAGGATTTAATCCGGAATGCAAGGATAGATTCTACATACACAAATTTGTACACCAACCAATGCGATACACCGCATTAACAGAAAGAAGGATAAAAATCACATAATTATCTCAAAAGATGTGGGAAAGTAATTTTATAAAACTCAACACTTTTTCACGACAAAAACTTTCAAAAATTAAATATAGAAGAAACTTAACACGATAAAGTCCATTTATAGGAAGTCCACAGCAACATCATCCACAATAGTGAAAAGCTGAAAGCTTTCTTTCGAAGTTCCAGAACAAGGCAAGGATGCCTACTCTAACCTCTGTTATTTTGCATACTGGAAGTCCTATCTAGGAAAATTAGGCTAAAAAAAATTTTTTTTAATCCAAACAGAAAAGGAAGGGTAAATCTATTTCTACAAATCATGTAATTTTATATGTAGAAAATTAGATTTCACAAAACATTAGAATTAATAAGCAAAATCAGTAAAGTCAAAAGACACAAAATCAAAATCAACTTAAAAAATTAGTTTAATTTGTGTACATTAAAATGATCTATTCTTTTTTTTTTTTTTTTTTTTTCTTAGACGGAGTCTCGCTCTGTCACCCAGGCTGGAGTGCAGTGGCACTATCTCGGCTCACTGCAAGCTCCACCTCCCGGGTTCACGCCATTCTCCTGCCTCAGCCTCCTGAGTACCTGAGACTACAAGCGCCCGCCACCACGCCCGGCTAATTTTTTGTATTTATTAGAGACGGGGTTTCACTGTGTTAGCCAGGATGGTCGTGATCTCCTGACCTCGTGATCCGCCCGCCTCGGCCTCCCAAAGTGCTGGGATTACAGGCGTGAGCCACCGCACCTGGCCCTGATCTATTCTTAAAACATTTTGGGGAACTGGTATTACACAGATATACATGTAGGACTGACAGACGTACACGTAGGACTGACAATTGAGTATTAGGAGATGCTAGAACGTGTTTAGAGAAAGTGGGAACATTCCTATTTGCTGATCTTACTTTTACTGAGAGAAAGAAAGAAAGGGAAAGAAAGAAAGAGAGAGAGAGAGGGAGGGAGGGGAAGGGAAGGAGGGAAGGAGGGAGGGAAGGAAGGAGGGAAGGAAGGAAAGAAAAGAGGGAGGGAGGAAGGAAGGAAGGAGAGAGAAAGAGAGAGCCAGCTTTGGTTTCTCTGACTGCAAAAGCAATATATTATTGAATACTTTTAAAATACAGATGAATATAATCAAGAAAACAAAAGTTAATGAAAACATAAGTTCATGAAAGAGAGGTAACCTCTGTTAATATATTAGAAGTATTCTTCTATTATTTTTGAAACACATTTATATTTAATATAATATTTGAGATATAACATTTGAGATGTACTATGTATTGAGATTTTAGACCTTAATTTTTATTAAGCAATTTTACTGATATAATTTATACACCATAATACCCAAGCATCATTAATGTACAATTTAATTATTTTTATGAGCGTTTCTTTAAACGTGTGAAACCCTCACCACAATCCAGTTTGGGAACATTTCCATCCTCTACGTGTAACTTAACTGTTCATTCGCAACCACATTCAACCCCAGGTAACCACCAATGTGCTTTTAGTCTTTAAAAAATGTGTCTTTTTTGGACATTTTAGATAAGTGGAGCTGTACAATGTGTGGCCTTTTGTGTTTGGCTTCATTTACTTTGTGTATGTTTTTGAGGATCATCCAAGTTGTAGCCTGGATCAATAGTTTGTTCTTTTTTTTTTTTTTTCTTTTTGAGACAGGGTCTCACTCTGTCACCCAGGCTGGAATGCAGTGGTGCAATCAGGGCTCACTGCAGCTTTGACCTCCTGAGTTCAAGTCATCCTCCCACTTCAGCCTCCCAAATAGCTGCAACTATAGGCTAGCCACCGCACCTGGCTAATTTTAAAATTTTGTAGAGATGATGTCTCTCTATGTTGCCCAGGCTGGAATTGAACTCCAGGGATCAAGCAATCCTCCTGCCTCAGCCTCCTAGAGATTATAGGTATGAGCCACTGCATTCAGCCTAATTTTTATTGCAGAATAGCATTCAGTTGTATGGATATGATACATTGTGTTTATCCATTCACCTGTTTTTGGTTATTATGAATATTGTTGCTATGAACATTCATGTACATGTGTTTGTGTAGACACATATTTTCATTTCTATTGAATAAAATCCTACGAGTTAAATTGCTGGTTGTACAGTAAATTGACATTTAACCTTTTAAGAAATTGCCAAACTGTTTTCCAAAGTGGCTGCCCCATTTTACTTTCCACCAGCAATGTAGGAGGGTTGAAGTTTCTCCATATCCTTGCCAATACTTGTTATTGTCTATTTTTTTTTATAATGGCCGTTTCAGTCTATATAGTGGTTCTGGTTGGAGTTTCATTTGCATTTCTTTAATGAATAAGAATGTGAAGTATATTTTTATGTGTCCATTAATCATTCATATATCTAGTGAAATGTCTGTTCAAATATTTTCTCCCCATAAAAATTGAATTGTTTTCTTATTATTGAATTATAGGAGTTCTTTATTCTGGATGCAATTCATTTATGAGAAACATGATCTACAATTATTTTTTCCAGTTAGTAGCTCATATTTTCATTTTCTTAGTGCTATCTTTTGACATGCAAATGTTTTCCATTTCAACGAAGTGCAGTTTTATTTTTCTGTTATGGATCTTGCTTTTGGTGTTGTATCAGAAATTTTTGCCCAACCTAGAGTCACTACAATTTTGTCTTATGTTTTATTGTAGATGTTTTATAGTTTTAGATTTAACAGTAAGATGTTTAAGCCATTTTGAATTAATTTTTGTGTATGATATGTTATAGGGTCTTTGTTCTTTTTTTCCCATATGCCTATACAATTATTCCACCACCGTTTGTTGAAATGTCTTGGCACCTTTGTCAAAAATCAATTGGGCATTAATGTAAAGGTTTAGTTCTGGACTGCAGTGATCTATGTTTCTGTCCTTATGCCAGTACCACCCTCTCTTGTTTCGGTGAATTTATAGTCATTGTGAAATTGGGTGGTACAAATCTTACAACTTTGTTCTAACCTTTCAAAATTGTTCTGGCTTTTATAAGCCCTTTGCCTTAAGAAAATGTAGAGAATCAGCTTGTAAATTTCTGCAACATGACCTGCTGTAGTTTTTGGAACATTTTCTCATGTTTTTATATTTCTGGTAATTTTAACTCAGACATTTTGGGAACATTTATGGTAAAAAGGAGGGAGATGGTATAAATAACTTTTCAACTTCCCTTTTTTCTTCAGAATTCACTCAGTATTTGCTCTATGATACATATGCAGAGAAGATGGATCTTTGAAATTGAAAAACTTGTGGCTATAAATTTGTCAGTTGTTAAAGTCTTACTGAGTTCTCCTTAGGAGAACTGGATTCCTGTCCAGGGTTACCTGGACAGGAACAAGTGGCTGAGGAAATCCTGGAGGCTGGCAACTACATTGATGGGTCAGTCGATACCAGGAGCAATTACTCCTTATGCCACCAGCAGTGCAGATTGCCAAGATGACCCTCAGCATGACACAGACACATACTGCATTATTTGGCGGACTGGATAGGCAGCAATTGCTGTCAGGAAGGCATCTGTCAGACTTGGGAAGGAAGAGCCTTCCTGCCATGTCCTGACAACAAGGGAGTGGGAGAACATGCACAGCCAAGTGCCCATGGGAGGCTGAACGCCAAACACAGGAATTGATTCTCTGGCTTCTTCCAGATCACATGATTCACAATGGGGTTTACAGCCCTCATGACCTTGGGAGAGTTTGAACTTAATTTAATTTTTACTGTTTCATGAAATGCAAATTGTTTTCTGCCAGTCAATAAAGCAGTGGGAATTCTGCTCTATAATGGATGTGGAACAAACAAATAAACACACAATGATCTCTCCAAAAAGGAAATTAAAAAAATAATTCTATTTACAATCGTGTTAAAAATAATTTGATATAAACTTAACTAAGGAGGTAAACAACTTATAAACTGAAAACTATAAAACAGTAATGAAAGAAATTTTTAAAAACACAAACGGAAAATATTTCATGTTCATGGATTAGAAAAATTAATACCGTTAAAATGTTTATACTTTCCAAAGCGATGTATAGATTCAGTATAAAACCTATCAAAATTCCAGTGGCATGTTTTTACAGAAATTTTTAAAAAATCTTAAAATGTATTTAGAACCACAAAAGACTTCAAGGAAACAAAGTAATTTGTTTCTGAAAGAAAAAATTATTGAGTTATAATTGATACACAATAAACTGCACATATTTAAAGTGTGCAGTTTGAAAAATTTTGATATGTCTATACACCCATTAAAATATCACCGTAATCAAGATCGTGAACATATCCCTCTCCCCAAAAAGTGTCCTATTACTCTTTTGTAATACTGCTTCCTGCCCTTCCCTCCATTCCCAAGAACCATTGATATGCTTTCATTGTAAATTAGTTTTCTAGAGTTTTATGTAAATGGAATTATACAGTATATATCCTTTTTTTGCTGGCTTCTTTGACTCAATATATTTAATTTGAGATTCATCTGTATTCTGACATACATCAAGGGTTTATCTATTTTTGTTTCTGTGTACAATAGTATTCCATTGTATGGCTATATCACAGTTTGTTTATCCGTTCACCTATTGATGGGCATTTGAGTTGTTCCTACTCTTTGGCTGTTATAAACAGAGTTTTCATGAATATGCATGTGTAAGTCTTTGTATAAAAATACATTTTTTCTTTTGGGTAAATACTTAGAAGTGGAATGGCTGAAATATATGGTATGTGTATGTTTAACTTTTTAAGGAACTAAAACATTTTGCCAAAGTGTTTGCACATTTTTACATTCCTACCATCAGCGTATGAGTGTTCCAGTTCCTTCATACCCTTGCCATCACAGTATGGTCAGTTTTTAATTATTCTAATAGGTGTGCAGTGGTTTCTTATTGTTATTTAAATTGAATTTTCTCAATGACTAATGATGTTGAGCATCTTTGTATATGCTTATTTGCTGTGTATCTTTGGTAATGTGTCTGTTCAAATCTTTTTTTTTTTTAATTATACTTTAAGTTTTAGGGTACATGTGCACATTGTGCAGGTTAGTTACATATGTATACATGTGCCATGCTGGTGCGCTGCATCCACTAACGCGTCATCTAGCATTAGGTATATCTCCCAATGCTATCCCTCCCCCCTCCCCTCACCCCACCACAGTCCCCAGAGTGTGATATTCCCCTTCCTGTGTCCATGTGATCTCATTGTTCAATTCCCAGCTATGAGTGAGAATATGCGGTGTTTGGTTTTTACCCATTAAAAATAGGTTGCTTGTTCTTTTATGGTGAGTTTTGAGGGTTTATGTTTTAATCTAGATAAAAGACCTTTGAGAAAAAAGAACAAAGCTGGAAAAATCACACTCTAATTTTGAAACATATTACAAAACCACAGTAATAAACATCAAACAAAGCCACAGTAATAAACATCAAACATACTGGCATAAACACAGACATATAGATCAATTGGACAGATTAGGGAACCCAGAAATAAATCCAGGAATAAACAGTCAATTTGTCTTCAAACAGGGTGCTAAAAACACACAAGGGGAAAACATATTCTCTTCAATAAATGATGATGGGAAATTTTTATATCCTAATACAAAAATGAAATTGTATCTTTATATTACACCATATACAAAAATA
Source organism: Pan troglodytes (assembly GCF_028858775.2). Taxonomy (NCBI): domain Eukaryota; kingdom Metazoa; phylum Chordata; class Mammalia; order Primates; family Hominidae; genus Pan; species Pan troglodytes. The sequence continues at coordinate 69,475,804 of NC_072406.2, forward strand.
AAATCCAAATGGTTTAAATAATTAAACATAAAACTGGAAACAATAAAACTCGTGGAGAAAATACAGAGAAAAATTCTATATATTGGACTGAACAATAATTCCTTAGATATGATACCAAAAGCATGGACAACAAAAGCAAAAATAGACTAGTGGGACTACATCAAACTACAAAGCTTTTGCACAGAAAACAATAAAAAAAAATGAAAAGGCAACCTAAGGAATGGGAGGAAATGTTTACAAATTATATATCTGATAAAGGATTAATGTCCAAAATATATAACAGATTCCTGTAATTCAATTGCCAAAAAAAAAAACCATTAAAAAATGCACAAAATACCTAAATAGACATATTTCCAAGAAAGACATGCAAATGGCCAACAGGTATGTGAAACGATGCTCAACAGCCCTAATCATTACAGAAATGAAAATCAAAACCACAATGAGATATCACTTTATGCCTTTTAGAATAGCTAATATTGAAAAGACAAGAAATAAGTGTCATTGAGTATGTGGAAAAAGGGAAGCCTTATACTGATTGTGAGAATATAAATTGGTGAAGCCTTCATGTAAAATAATATGGAAATCGCTCAAAAATTAAAATAGAACTACCATTTGATTCAGCAGTTTTACTTATGGATATATATTCCAAGGAATTGAAATCAAGATCTTGAAGAGACATCTGCACTCCCTTATTTAGCACAACATTATTCATAATAGCCAAGATATGCAAACAACCTAAATGCCTAAATGCCCACTGACAGATTAAAGAAAATGGGGTGGGGGTCTATGTATATATATGCAATGTAATGGCATTTGACCTTTAAAAGAAGAAATTCTATTTGTGACAATGTTACCAAAACACCAGGGGTTCAGTCCAGGTGCTGCTGCTTGCTATACAGAAAGCCAGTCCCTGAGACAAGAAGTAATGCCAAGGAAGAAGACTTTAATTGGATTCTGTATCCCAGTAGATGGGAGCTCAGTCTCAAATCCATATCCCTGTTTGACTAATACTAGGGGTTTATACAACAGGGGAAGAAATGTAACAATATGTAAGAAAATAGGAACTAGGGAGGGGCGAGGAAGCAATCATGATAAATGAGGAGTCCAACATCTCATTGTCTGGATGTGGTGATCTGGTGAGTTTCAGTTCTTTGATCATTTTTTTTGAGAGGTCTGAAGGTCATTTCCTGAGGAAAGAAGGAAAGATAAAACAAAGGTAACACTCAAGCTGTAAGACCAGAAGGGTCAATTTCTATGTTTGTCCAAAAAAAACTATCTCTGGGACTATTGAGTCAGTTTCAACAACATGGACAGATCTGAAGGATATTATGTTATGTGAAATAAGCCAGACATTGAAAGACAAATATTGCATGATTTTACTCACTAAAATGGTCAAATACATAGAACAATGAGTAGAATGGTTGTTAGTTGACAGGCGCAAGGAAGGGGCAAATGGTCAGGTGTGAGTCAAAGTGTATACAAAATTTGTTATGCAAGAAAAATAAGTTCTGGGGATCTCTTGTAAATCATAGGGCCTATAATTCACAATACTGTACAGTATGGTTAAAATTTGCTAAATGAGCACATCTTATGTGAACTGCTGTTAACATAGAAAGAACAAAGCAAAAAACACAAAGGGGATAGAAGGAAACTTTTGGAAGTGATGGCTAAGTTTATGGCATTCTGATGATGCTTTTGTTCTATTCTTTGCTTATTTGAGAATGACTACTTTAGATACCTTATATCTAAATCACACACACACACACACATATATATGTGTGTGTGTGTGTGTGTGTGTAATCATGTAGTATCTACCCTCTTGTGACTGGCTAAACAATATATTTTTTTAATTATTAAGTAATACCTCAGTTTACATGTCTGTAGTCTGCTTTTCTAGCTAATATAACAATCATCTATATTTATATTTGATATTTTTTCTTTAAAATGCACTTAAAATTCATCCATTTTTTAAGTTAGAGTCAGTCATGTAAAAGTCAGTATACAAAACCTCAAAATGTAAAATTGCAGACCTAAAAGGCAAATGAACCTTTAATCGCTTCATTTAAAAGATTAGGAGAAAGAACATTGCAGGCCTGGTGTGTGAATTTCTTGTTCCCTTTACAGACATTTTCGACCAAATAATCATTAAATGCTCTGTTAAACTGTTCTAGTTTACAGCACATATTCCTAGTTTGTTGGAGCTCTACATCTGCAGATATGCACTGAGAATACCCACACCGCCACTGTACAACCAAGTTGCCAAATAAATTGGTCCCTAACCAATAAAGCACCTAAGGGAATTTAAGTCTTAAAGCTTTACTCAGTCATGTGCAGAATAAAGATCATAAAAAGGCCCCAAAGCTTTAATATGTGGGTTTGAAAATCATCTTCTTAGGTATGTGCTTTATGCAAGCATTCCTGTTAGCATTTCCCCATTAATATTTTTCTGTTGCACACTTTCACGTTAAAATACATAGGAGCAAGATCATCCAAAGAACTTTGCAGACATTAAATTTAAATTTTTACTTCTTTATCAAATTTAGTACTACATTTTACTTAAAAGAAATACATACACAGCATCATGACTATCATTTTAGATATATTTGCATAGATAACAGCAAAATATTTTTGGCAGATAAAATCAAAAGTTATGAGCACAATGTATGAAACAGAATAATACTGCCTCATTTCTATAAAAATGAATTATCTCTCTTAACTTTAAATGTAAAACATGTTTCTCTCATTCTCTCTTGGTGATTTTTTTTATTGGCTGCTCAAATAAAATCAGCTAGAAGAATTTAGAGTCCTAAAGTAAAAACTGCCAGTATAACTCTTCTATACATTAACCCAGTGGAATGTTCAAGTTACCTTTATCTGTGTGTGACACACATTATCATTTAATTCTTACTACTCTATAAAGATGTCAGTATGTAGTTACTACTGTCATTTCATGGGTGCAAGGTTGATCCTGATGTTTGAATTCTCTAAAGTAAAATTTTATTACATCAGGCCTATATATGACCTGCAGGCTTGTGAGTTAGAGAAAAGTCATAAATTGGTCCCTATTAAACTATTATATAGAATCAGTATCAGTATTAGGATTGGGAAACAGAAACTCCTTTGAAATTCCAGCAGGAAGTGACGAAATACAAACTGATGGCTCCTTCCAAACTACAAGAAGACCAGAAAGAGCAAGGTCAAGGAAAATAACCTCTAGCTTTTAGGTTTGGCACGTACAGCCTTACGTACTACAGAAAATTACTACCAATGGTCAGAGCTACTGTCAAGGGTTTCGTGCAGAAACATCGGCAGTTTCTTTAATACACGAATACACTAAACTTTCTTTAATACACAAACACTACACAGTATCCTCTCTCTGTGTTTTGCTGGGGAAGAAGAAAAATGGCTTTTTTCTTCAGCTGTCCAACCTTGTGCAAGAAGCCCTCAATAGTAGAATCTAAGCAAAATTTGTCTGCCAAAAGATTCTGGGAAATGTGACTCCAAGTCTTCCTGTGACTACACAACAGAGAGTGTAAAAATATGTTGCACTCATTAAGTGTTGCCAACAGGCAATCAGGAAAGCCTTCCCAGAAAACATATATCAAATTCCTATCACAGGGCTGGACATAGCAAAATGTAAAATATAATGATGTAGTGGTTGAAAGTCCTGGCTCTAGATATGAATCTGCCACTTTCCACTTGTGTGATCTTGGACAAGTGTTGTAATTTATCTATGCTTAATTTCCTCTTCTACAAAACGTGAATATTACTATCTGCCACATTGTGTTGCTGGGATGTTAATGTGCATTTAGACAGTGACTGAACACTTAGTAAAATATCTAAACATGTTAGAAACATTAATATTGCTTTTGTTTATTATCATCATTACTATTAACATTAAGTTTTTTTTTTCTAAGCAGAAAAATTTGTGTTCCTTTTCTGCTAATGCCATGTTTTTTCACTATGGTTTATATCTTCAATACTGGGAGGAATTTTTCTGCTGTGATTAGTCCTCCTCATGTTTTTTGCCAAAGTTTTGCAGCTCATCTCTGCTCCTTTTTCCAGCTAGCACATAACTGTTATTTTCCCCTTCACCACTAAAATCTAAGGTTAGTGTTGAGATACCATCATTTTTTTTTTCATCATCTATTTACTTTAAACCTCCGATACGGTCTCAAAGAATATTCTTCTATTGAAACCCTATCCCTTCTTTCTCAATTCTTTTTGACTTATTAATTTTTAAATTTCAAACTCTTTCTAATAGCTTATGTCACTTAATTTGTGTAATCTTATTGTTTTTTTATTGAACATCAATGATTTTCAGAGAACAAGATTCTGAAGATATACAATGAAACACTATTTCCCTTCCTTTAAGTAGTTTAAATTCTAGTGAGGAGATGACTTTGTAAACAATTTTAATATATAAAGAATATAAGCAAATTGAGGGGAAGGTAAAATAAAGGAAGGACTACATTTAGATAGAATATTAAGTTCTGGATTTCTCTTATGCTACAATTTGAAGGATGAGTTATATTAACATATACATAGGTTTCAAATGAAGGGAAGGTAGTGATGCATGTTCTCTTTGGGCACTGTAACTTCTGGCCCACTTTTCTTCCTCATGAGTGTGAATTTACCTAACATCAATTCTTGCCACTGCTACTTACTTTCTCTTCTAAATCTCAGGATTTGTCAACACTTTGTTGATATTACAAATGTGGATAACAAATCTGGACATGAACCTCTCATTGTTACTGAATATCTTCCTAGGGAACTTACTAATTCTGCTCATGTGTCAAAGGAATTACTTAAAGAAAACAATATACAAAGGTTGGTTGTCTGCTCATGTTACTGTTTTAATTTACATGTGTTTTAAATAAAGTCTATTTTGATCAAAGCTCTTACAATTTCTTGAGTGTCCCACAGACCAGGTGTTAGTCTTTATTTGTATCTGTACTCATCTGTTCTTTTTCTCCCCATATATTCTTTACCAGCATTTAGACCTTTGTGCTATTGGTTATGGTTAGCATGTGCTCAGTAAATGCATGTTGAATTGAAGTCTAACATAATAGTGTGGCCTTTCTATGAAAGACATAAGAATTAACATAAGGAAACCAACACTCTGTCTTATGTTAGGCCATAACAAATATTATTGCAATTATCTGAACAATTAAAATACCCGTGATTAATATTTGAATATCTCAGGAGAAAGTTGTATATACATCATGTTGAGCTCTAAATGAAATTGTTTAAGTTTGCTTAAGTGCTCCCATTCTTCCCTACACATTCGAAAACATGTCTTCATAAGAAAATGTTCTCCTTTTTAGGGTCATGGATTTAAGCACCTTTTCATATGTCTGTTTGATTTTATGATGCCTGGTTTATTACTCCTCAAATAATAATCTCTAGTTTTAAATAATTTCATTTTGAAACAATTTCAAATTTACAAATGTGTTGCAAAGATAGTACAAAATAGCTTCATATACCTTTCGTTCATATTACCCAAATATTACCATTCGACATTTGTTCTTTCAATTTACCATACATTTTTATTTATATTAAAGTCTGTGCCTATAGCTGTACCAGTCTACCTATACATACATACACACAGTTTTTTTTTCTGAAAGCTTTGAGAGAAAGTTGAAGGCATGTTGCCGCTTTACCCCTCAATATATAGATGCTCCTCAACTTATAATGAAGTTACATCCCAATAAAACAATCGTAAGTTGAAAATTTGTAAATTAAAAAAAGCATTTAATACACTTAATCCACCTGACATCATAGCTTAGCCTAGCCTACCTTAAACATTTTCAGTACACTTACATTAGCCTACAGTTGGGAAAAATCATGTAACACAAAGCTTATTTTATAATAAAATTTTGAATATCTCATATAAGAGTATCGTACTGCATATACTTAGCCAGATAAAAGATAAAAGTTTGAAATTTGAAGTGTGGTTTCCACTGAATGTGTATTGCTTTAGCACCATCATAAAGCTGAAAAATTTTTAAGTTGAGTCATCATCAGTTGGGAACCATTTATATTTGTGTTTATTTTTGTTTTAAATAAAAGGGCATTATCTCGCATACCCATAGTGGAGTTACCAAAAATCAGGAAATTGATAGTGTAGTATATTAACATTTTCCAGTTGTCACAATAATGTTCTTTGTCTGTTCAAGAATCAGCCCAGGATTAGTTATTCTGTTTATTTGTCATGTCTCCTCTGTGTCTTTTATGTGCTTTAATCTGAAACAGTTCTTCAGTCTTTGTCTACCCTGACACTGAAACTTTTGTAAAAAGTCCTTCAGTTTGGATTTGTAGGGTATTTCTTTGTGATTAGTTTTTTTCTACCAATTAACCATCCCCACCTTCCCCCTGATCCTTCACTACTCTTCCCAGCCTCTGGTAACCATCCTTCTATTCTCTATCTCTGTGGGTTCAATTGTTTTCATTTTTAGATCCTACAAATAAGTGAGAACATGTGATGTCTGTCGTTTCGTGCCTGGCTTATTGCACTTAACATAATGATCTTCAGCTCCATCCATGTTGTTGCAAATGACATAATCTCATTTTTTTATGGCCGAATAGTACTCCATACTGTATATGTACCAACTTTTCTTTATTCATTCATCTGTACATGGACACATAGGTTGCTTCCAGATCTACTGTAAATAGTGCTGTAGCAAACATAGGAGTGCATATATGTCCTCAGTATGCTGATTTCCTTGCTTTTGGCTATATACTCAGCAGTGAGATTGCTGCATCACACAGCAGCTCTGTTTTTAGGTTTTTAAGGAACCTCCAAACTGTCCTCCATAGTGGTTGTACTAATTTACATTCCCACCAACAGTATATGAGGATTCTCTTTTATCCACATTCTTGCCAGCATTTGTTATAGCCTGACTTTTGGATAAAAGCCATTTTAGCTGGAGTGAGATGACATCTCATTGTAATTTTGATTTGCATTTCTCTGAAGATCAATGATATTGAGCACCTTGCCTGTTTGCCATTTATATGTCTCTTTATGTGTCTGTTTTTATGCCAGTACCATGCTGTTTTCGTTACAGCAGTTTTGGTAGTATAATTTGAGGTCAGGTAATGTGATTCCTCCAGTTTAGTTCTTTTTGCCGAAGACAGCTTTGGCTATTCCGAATCTTTTGTGATTTCGTATAAATGTTTGGATTTTCTTTCTAATTCTGTGAAGAGTGTCATTTGTATTTTGATAGAGATTGTATTGATCTGTAAATTGCTGTAGGTAGTATGGACATTTTAACAATATTGATTTTTCCAATTCAGGAACATGGAATCTTTTCCCATTTTTTTGGTGTCCTCTTTAATTTCCTTGATCAGTGTTTTATAATTTTTTTATTATAGATATCTTCCACTTCCTTTGTTAATTCCTAGGTATTTAGTTTTATGTGAGGCTATGATAAATGGGAATACTTTTTTGATTTCTTTTTCAGATTGTTCACTACTGGCATATAGAATGCTGCTGATTTTGTATCCTGCAACTCTAATTAATTTATCAGCTTTAATAGTTTTTTGGGAAAGTCTTTAGGTTTTTCCAAATATAAGATCATACAACCTGCAAATGAGGATAATTTGACTTATTCCATTCCAGTTTCGATTCCCTGTATGTGTTTCTCTTGTCTGATTTCTCTAGTTAGGACTTCCCCTACTCTGTTGAATAACAGTGGTGAAAGTGAGCATCACTGTCACATTGCAGGTCTTAGATAAAAAGGTTTATTTTTCAGATTTTCCCCATTCAGTGTGATACTAGTTGTGGGTCTGTCATATATGGCTTTTATAATGTTGAGGCATGCTTCTTCTATACTTTGCGGGTTTTTATCTTGAAGGGATGTTGAATTTCATCAAATTCTCTTCAGCATCAACTGAAATAATCATATGGTTTTTATCCTTCCTTCTATTGACATGATGTTTCACACTGATTGGTTTGCATATGTTGAATCATCCTTTTATTGCAGGGATAAATCCCACTTGGTCATGATGAACGATTGTTCTAATGTATTATTGAATTCATTTTGCTAGTATTTTGTTGAAGATTTATTCATCAATAATCAATATTAAACAGAGAAACTGGTCTATAGTTTTCTTTTTTGATGTGTCTTTGTCTGGTTTTGGTTTCAGGGTAATACCGCCTTCATAGAATGAGTCTGGAAGTATTTCATCCTCTATTTTTCAGAATAGTTTGAGTAGGATTGGTATTAATTCTTCTTTAAATGTTTGGTAGAATTCAGTAGTGAAGCCAGTGGGCTGCAGGCTTTTAATCACTGAGAGAATTTTATTACTACTTCAGTCTCATTACTTCGTATTGATCTGTTCAGGTTTTTGAATTATTCTGGGTTCAATCTTGGTAGGTTGTACATGTCTAGGAATTTGTCTATTTCTTCTGGATTTTCCAATTTATTGGCATATAATTGCTCATAGTAGACACTAATGATCCTTTGGATTTCCGCATTATCTGTTGTAATGTCTCCTTTTTTATTTCTGATTTTATTTATTTAGATATTCTCTTTTTTTGTTACTCTGGCTAATGGTTTGTCAATTTTAACTTTTTTAAAAAACAACTTTTGGTTTATTGGTCTTTTATATTGTTCTTCATTTCTATTTTATTTATTTCTGTTCTGAACTTTATTATTTCTTTTCTTCTAGTAATTGCTTTTCTTGTTCTTTAAGATGAATCATTAGATTGTTTTTTGTTTCCTCCTTCTTTGATGTAGGTACTTACAGCTATAATCTTCCCTCCTACTACTGCTTTTGCTGTATCCTATAGGTTTTGGTATGTTGTATTTCCATCGTCATTTGTTTCAAGAACTTTTTCAATTTCTGTCTTAATTTCTTCATTGATCCACTGGTACTTCAGAAGCATATTGTTTAATTTACATGTGTTTGTATAGTTCCCACAATTTCTTTTTTTATGCATCTCTAGTTTTATTCCATTGTAGTCAGAGAAGGTGCTTGATATTATTCCAGTGTTTTTGAGGTTTTAAGACTTGTTTTGTGATCTAACATGTAGTTTTTCTTTGAGAATAATCCATTTGCTGAGGAAAAGAATGCGTACTCTGCAGCTGTTGGATGAAATGTTCTGTATATATCTATTAGATCCGTTTGGTCTATACAGCAGATTAAGCTGATGTTTCTTTTCATTTTTCTTTTTTTGAGATGGAGTCTCACTCTGTCACTGAGGCTAGAGTGCAGTGGCACTGTGTCGGCCCACTGCAACCTTCGTCTCCAGGGTTCAAACAATTCTCCTGCCTCAGCCTCCCAAGTAGCTGGGATTACAGGCACCCACGACCACGCCCATCTAGTTTTTATATTTTTAGTAGAAACAGAGTTTCACCATGTTGGCCAGGCTGGTCTTGAACTCCTCACCTCAGGTGATTAACCCACCTTGGCTTCCCAAAGTGCTGGGATTACAGGCGAGGGCCACCATGCCTGGCCAAGCTTTATGTTTTTTTATTGATTTTCTGTATGGAAGATCTGTCCAATGCTGAAAGTTAGGTGTTGAAGTCTCCAGATATTATTTTATTGGGCCTCTCTCTTTAGCCCTAATAATATTTCCTTTGTATATCTGGGTGTTCCAGTGATGGGTGCATATATATTTAAAATTGTGATATCCTCCTGCTGAATTAATGCCTTTATCATTATATAGTCACTTTCTTTGTCTCTTTTTATAGTTTTTGTCTCGAAATCTATTTTGTCTGATATAAGTTTTGCTACTCCGGTTCTTGTTCAGTTTCCATTGGCATAGAATATCTTTTTCCATCCCTTTATTTTCAGGCTATGTGTGTATATATGGTTGATGTGTGTTTCTTCTAGGGAACAGATCAAAGAGTTTTGTTTTTTTCATTCATTCAGCCACTGCATGTCTTTTGATTGAAGAATTTCATATAGTTACCTTCAGTGTTATTATTGATAAGGAAGGACTAACTCCTGCCATTTTGTTATTTGTTTTCTGGCCTTCTTTCAATTCTTTCTGTCTTCCTTTACTGAAGGTGATGTTCTCTGGTGATATAATTTAGTTTCTTGCTTTGTGTCTGTTTACCCATTGTATGATTTTTGGTTTGGGGTTACCATGAGGCTTCTAAATACTACCTTAAAACCCACTATTTTAACCTCATAACAACTTAATGCTGTTTGAATAAACCAACAAATAAAAAAACGAAAATAATACAAACTCTACACCTTAACTTCACTCCCTGCTTTTTTTCTCAAAATATAATAAGGTCAAATCCCTCTAACAAATGCCTTCTTACATATATGAAAGATTCTGTTTGAACCCTGACTTATTTTTTCTCTTATAAAACACAGATTTCTTGAAGTCATTTATTTTTTATTTATTTTTCACCATCTTCATTCACCTGAAATGCTACTATGTGCATGGTTTTATTAAATAAATAAAATTATTGTCTTATATAAGGGAAGCAAGGTTTTAAGCTAATGTTTTAGAAATCATGTATTCCCTCACACATGTGCCAAACTTAGATACAACTTATTCCAAATATTCCCACTAAATTTTATGCAATTCTCAAAATACTCACCCACTCCAGCTCCCTCCAAACCTTAAAGTAATACGGCAAATAAATATCTCACATATTGGTGTTGAGATTTTTAGTCAGCAGATCATTATGTCCTGTTATTTGAATAAATTACAATGTTATTAAACTTCCTTGGTCTAGATTTCATTTCAACCATTTCTTTATGCATTTATTTTGTAGCTAAGTGATGTACTGGATGGACTATAAGTGCCTTTCTTGTTCTCAAAAAAGAAAAAAAAGCCCCACAGCCTAACTCTAAATGTGTTGCACTCAAGATAATGGATTTATCTTATCTCAGAATTTAAGTGATAGAATGGTTCCAAAGAGAGAACTTGGAATTTGTAAGTTAGAAACAAAAAATGTTAATTATATGTAATTTAAAAAATTATACCATTAGAAGAAATATTTTACCTACTTGCAGTTATTAAAGCAATTAACTTAGAAAACTTTAAACTGGAAAACAGTTTTCAAATGTTTTGATGTCAAATTTATTCAAATCTTATATTTTAAAAAGCATCTAAAATTAGTTACATAATATAAATATGAAGCAAAGATATCAAACATACCAGTAATGCTTGCTGAATACATTCATATATATGTATGTGTGAGTGTATGTATATACACATATACATTCTTATATATACAGTTATATATACAGTTGACCCTTAGACAGCACAGGTTTGAACTGCATGGGTCCATTTACACCTGGATTTTTTGCAACCAAAGGCAGATCGAAAATACACTATTCAGACGATGTAAGAGCTGCACATAAGGAGGGCCAACTTTTCATATATATGGTGTCACAGGGTTGACTACAGCACTTGACTATGCACAAATTTGGGTATATGCAGGAGTCCTGGAAGCAGTCCCCCTTTATACTGAGGAATGACTCTATGGACATATCCTAATTCCTAGAACCTGTTAATTTGTAATGTTACATGACAAAGGAAAATTAACATTGCAGGTAGAAATAAGTGTGCTAATCAACTGACCATATAATAGGGAGAAAATCCTGAACCATCTAGGAGACCCAATATAATCCCAAACATTGTTGAAAGTGGAGTATGGTGGCAGAAGAATTGAGTCGAATGCAGAGGCAAGGAAGGAAAAATGGTCATAGCAATGGATTTTTGTTGGCTTTGAAGATTGTGGGTTGATAGGCAAGTAATGTGGCTAGTCTCTAGAAGCTGAAACAGGCAAGAAAATGGATTTTCCCCAGAGTTTCCAGAAAAGAATGTAGCCCTGCCAATAGCATCTTCCTTTTAACCAAGTGAGTTGTATGTCAGATGTCTTACCTACAGAACTATGAGATGATGAATCTGAGTTGGTTTAAATCACCAAGTTTGTGATCATTTCTTACAGCATACATACACATTTTCAAAACATTTTTGAAAATCTATTTTCATAACAATTTCATATAATACACAAATATTACATCAAGCTTCTTTTGTTCTTGGTGAAAACTATGCTTTTTACATATAATATTGTGAAAAGACTACCACAGGTTTGGTAAGTATGCCACCTATTAGTAAATTAAGTACCTAGCCAAATTCTATCTTTTCAGTAACGAAGCTGTTATAAACACATTTTCTCTAATATTTTTATCGTATTTCAATTTAATTTAGATATGTTGTTTTCTAAAATATTTACAAAACTATCAAAATGCATGTATTTTTGCTAAAAATATTATCTCTTGTGAAATTCCAATTTTTGACATTTACTTTGCCCATTTTAGCAGTTTACTTTAAATTTAACAACAAAAATTTATTATAAGGACAATAACCAGTTTGTTAATTACTAACTACGTGAATATATACTCTTGATTATATAGTTGTCACTATGCTAAACTTTGGGAATGTAAAAGCAAATAATAAACAGTATCCATCCTTAAAGTCCTCAAAATTTAGTAAAACTAGCTACATTTAGTAACATTGATCAAGACTGTGGACACAAAAAAAACATGGTAGTGAAACAGGAGAAAGGACCAATTCTGGGTGAGATTTAGTGGAGGCTTACTTATAAAATATTGAAAGTCAGGCAGGAATTCTCCAAGGACATCAAGAGAATAAAAGCTTTTACATTTTACTCATTAATTCATTAAACAAATATTTATTGGGTAATTCATATGTAATAACATTGTTCTAGGAGCTAGGATTATGTCATCAACAAAACACAAAAAAATCCCTGATCTCAAGGAATATAGTCTAGGGGGCATTTAAAGATCAGGGAGTGAAAATGTTTTAATAAAATAAAGAATTGGAGGTTATGGTAATGAATAATGAAAGCAAGCAAATCCATCAGGTCTAATAATTGTAAACAAGGTAACAAAATTGAATGCACATGACAAAAATTACAAGTGGAGGGCTAGTTATTTATAATAAAATAATATAACAAAAACTACTCTGCATCTAAAACCCTATCTTTACTAATGAACTCAATATAGTGTATGAGCAGGCAAATGGTTGGAGAATAATTTAAATCAGGCTCTGCTCTTCACCTAATGTAACATGCTTATCTCAAAATATACTGTTATTCTTTTATTATTATTATTATTATTATACTTTAAGTTTTAGGGTACATGTGCACAATGTGCCAGTTAGTTACATATGTATACATGTGCCACTCTGGTGCGCTGCACCCACTAACTCGTCATCTAGCATTAGGTATATCTCCCAATGCTATCCCTCCCCCCGCCCCAACCCCACAACAGTCCCCAGAGTGTGATGTTCCCCTTCCTGTGTCCATGTGTTCTCATTGTTCACTTCCCACCTATGAGTGAGAATATGCAGTGTTTGGTTTTTTGTTCTTGCGATAGTTTACTGAGAATGATGATTTCCAATTTCATTCATGTCCCTACAAAGGACATGAACTCATCATTTTTTATGGCTGCATAGTATTCCATGGTGTATATGTGCCACATTTTCTTAATCCAGTCTATCATTGTTGGACATTTGGGTTGGTTCCAAGTCTCTGCTATTGTGAATAGTGCCGCAATAAACATACGTGTGCATGTGTCTTTATAGCAGCATGATTTATAGTCCTTTGGGTATATACCCAGTAATGGGATGGCTGGGTCAAATGGTATTTCTACTTCTAGATCCCTGAGGAATCACCACACTGACTTCCACAATGGTTGAACTAGTTTACAGCAGCACATCAAAAAGCTTATCCACCATGATCAAGTGGGCTTCATCCCTGGGATGCAAGGCTGGTTCAATATACGCAAATCAATAAATGTAATCCAGCATATAAACAGAACCAAAGACAAAAACCACATGATTATCTCAATAGATGCAGAAAAGGCCTTTGACAAAATTCAACAACCCTTCATGCTAAAAACTCTCAATAAATTAGGTATTGATGGGACGTATCTCAAAATAATAAGAGCTATCTATGACAAACCCACAGCCAATATCATAATGAATGGGCAAAAACTGGAAGCATTCCCTTTGAAAACTGGCACAAGACAGGGATGCCCTCTCTCACCACTCCTATTCAACAATAGTGTTGGAAGTTCTGGCCAGGGCAATTAGGCAGAAAAAGGAAATAAAGGGTATTCGATTAGGAAAAGAGGAAGTCAAATTGTCCCTGTTTGCAGATGACATGACTGTATATCTAGAAAACCCCATTGTCTCAGCCCAAAATCTCCTTAAGCTGATAAGCAACTTCAGCAAAGTCTCAGGATACAAAATCAATGTACAAAAATCACAAGCATTTTTTTTTTTTTTGAGACAGAGTCTTGCTCTGTCTCCCAGGCTGGAGTGCAGTGGCGCTATCATCTCGGCTCACTGCAAAGTCCACCTCCTGGGTTCACGCCATTCTCCTGCCTCAGCATCCCCAGTAGCTGGGACTACAGGCGCCCGCCACCACGCCCGGCTGATTTTTGTGTATTTTTAGTAGAGACGGGGTTTCACCGCATTAGCCGGATGGTCTCGATCTCCTGACCTCGTGATCCACCCACCTCGGCCTCCCAAAGTGCTGGGATTACAGGCGTGAGCCTCCGCTCCTGGCCAATATACTGTTATTCTTATTAGATTTATTTTCATTCATTTGTTCACCAGTTTCTTCTTTATATAATAATTACTGTGTACAAGAGCTATGCTTTTAAAGGACAGCATCTATTTTTTTTTAATTTTTCCAAATAAAAGTTTTCACTGAGAATACAATTCTTTGGTCATGCAGTGTAGCCTTTTTATTTTTAGCATTATCTGTAGATGTAAGTAAGGGATAAAACTAACTCTTTTTTTTCCAGCACACACACATACACACACAGGAAGATACATACAAGAAGAGAGAGAGAGAGAGAGAGAGAATGAACACAAGCAAAGTGTTGACAATTGATAAGACTTTGAAAAAATGTATCTGAAATATTGTACTATGTTTTATCATCTATTGTTCAATATAAAATGCTTACAAATAAATATGTATCTAATAATAGATAAACATAGGGCAGTGATGGGCTACAGAGGACGTTTTTAAGATGATTGAAAGCCGAACGTGCCCTAGTTAGGCTGCTGTGGTGCAGAGAAGCATATGGTCTTCTTCAAGGATAAAGGGCTGGGGACCGCCAGACAGATGCAGCACAAACACAAAAAGGCAAAAGACCAAAAAGGGAAAAATGGAAAATGGTGTGAAAACTGTGGACTAAGAGATCTAAGTCAAATATAGAGAGGAGTGAATAAAAAACAAGGCTAATGAATTCAGAAATTGTTAAAACTGGGAATTCTGGGGCTGGAAAAGAACAAAATATATGAAAATAAGTATATGAACAACCCAAAAGGAAAAAAAGATTATGTTGAAAAGAACCCCCCCAAAAAACATGCTTGTTTAATATTATTATGAGTCACCTCTGAGTAGTTATTTCAAAATACCAGTCTCTGCATTTCAAAGAATAAATTAATATTAAAATATAACCATTAATAGTCTGTTAGACAGGATGTCAGTTATAGTCCTAGGCTTTATATGCAGTGTTTTGTTTTTTTAAACTGTTGTTGTTAGGTAACCAGTACTTTCAATAATCATTTTCTATTCATAGTTTTGGAGAATTTTGAACCATTCTTTTTAAAACAGTATGCTCTTAGAATGATGTCTCAGATCTTTAATATTTCAATATCAGAGGTCTTTGATACATATTTCCTTCCCCAAAAAAAGAAAAAAAAATCTGTCACTTTTGAAACAGTTATCTTTAATCAAATATGACCTAAAAGGCCAGTTGAAAAGTTGAATTATTTAAGATATTTAGTCAACTGTCTGTATAGCATTAATATTAAGACTCATAAAAGCTTCATGAAGAGTGAGTCAAAGATACTTATAGTTCAGCTGTATAATTTTACATTATACTTATTAACATATGAAAAAAGTAATGGAAATTGATTATATTGAAACTAAGTCATGTAAAAGATATTTTGATGTTTGAATGTTTAAGTGAGCAGTTTCTTCATTGTTTGTATTACCATTATTTAATGCCACTGTATGTACCTGGAATTGTTATGGAGAATATCAATGTAACATTGTCTTTTCATTAGCGTGCAGTTTATTAACATTGAAAGTCACAATATAGACCAGCTATTCTGAAGACTGTAGATATAAATGAGAGAATAAGATCATCTTTATTATGTAGACATATAAAATAAATCTGCAAGTAAGAGTTGGAGTCAAATACAGGTTATTATTCACATTGAAGACCAATGATGATTTCAGTCATTTGGTCCCTTATATTTGAAAGAATAACAGTTAGAGACAAATATACTGCAGCACAAATACTTTGAAATTGAATATGGAATTATGTATATGTGCGCATGTATTTTTCTCCTACATAAAAAGGTATATAAAATGTATCTTATTTAGAAAAGATTCCTAGCACCCCAAATTTTAAGTTTTCCACATTTCCTGAGATTCTCTTTAAATATTAACTTCAGAAAGAAAAATTTTGCCCATTTGGTTATGGCAGAATAATCCCACGCTAAATTTTAAATAAACTTTACATTTATTTTAAGTGCATTTATTTTAATTAAATCTCTTTGTCCACAAACTGGTGAGAGAAGATGGATTGACTCACTGTTCACTTATGCCTATTGAAGGAATAAGCACTAATGCAGAAAATAGGCTGCTGCCTGCATAAATAATTCAAAAAGCAGTGAAAAAAAATCTTCTAGAAAATACTCAGTTTTCAAAATTCACTCTCTGTCTCTCTCTCTCTCACACACACAGAGGCACACATACACACACACGCATTTTCTTTATTTTTGAATATCATTAAGTTATGATAGGCCTTTCTAAGGTAACCTGGCAACTTGGTGTTTTTAGTTACAATTACATAAGATCAAATTTCAGTTGGTTGCGGATCAGCACTGTCGAATCAGTGCAAATGTCTAACTGATTTGAATGGGTTTTGGTTAATACTCTGTCCTAGGACTTTTGAACTTAATTTATCAGAGCCAACACAACATAACCTAAAAGTCTCAAATTAACAAATTTCACACCAAGTATTCTAAATGATTGTGCTATTAAAATATTACTAAAAGCAATTACATTTGATGTTTGTAAAAAGCTAAAATACCAAACAGATGAGTAAAGTTTCTGCTCTTTATGTTCAAGCATTACTAATCAACTTTTTTTTCTGTCCAAGGTGTTCTTGACAATCCCCATTAAATTATAAGTCTTAATCACTTCACAAATTATAGTTCTATTCATGTCATTAGACCAATATTTTATGCTGCTTTTTGTTAGTATCATGGGGATATTTACAAGTCTAGGCAGATGAATGAGGATACAGGACACAATGAATTATAATGTGTCCTTGGATGATTTTCTAAGGAAAGAAGAGAGCCTTGGAAGGGTGCTATATGTGAAGCTGAGAGGATCAGGTTACCATTGCTCCCTGCTAGACTCAGATTAATTTATTCAAATATAATAAAGCAGAACCCTTAAAACAGAGATGTTGTTAAAGAATAGTTGATATTACTCTTTTTGTATTTTTTAAAGTAACTCATGAGGATAGATTTTATAATTGAGACATATATTTGTATATTTAAATCTAAAGGCATTATTTTTATGGCAAGTTCATATTCATATGAAAAATGGTGTTTTGATAAAAATTATAACTGCCATAAATTAAGCATGTAATACATATATTTTAAATATATTGTTTTTGCTTTATTTCTTTGTTTTTGCTTTATTTATTCTACCTTGCCTCATTCTATGTTCATTCTGGTTTATTAAGCATATTTTGCTACTCAGTGGACATAGTGCCCTTAGAGAAAATATATAACATTTTAATCATAGTATTATATAAAAATAGAATGTACTGTTTATTTTGGAATTTAAGCATTCTCTCTATATATACTACACTATTTCTTTGCCAGATTGTGCCTTTTTCTGTTTTATTTTTCCTAGTATTAATTTTTGTTTTATTTAGGTATAAAATCCACTCTTTTAACGTATATAATTCAATGGTTGTTAGTATATTCACGAAGTTGTCCAACTGTCACTACTACCCGATTCCAGAACAATTTCATACTCTCCAAAGCACTCCCATACCCATTAGCAGCCTCCCTTCTGCCACGGAGGCAACCACTAAACTACTTTCTGTCTCTGTGGATTTGCCCATTCTGGACATTTCATATAAATGAATTTAAAAAATATGCAGCCTCTTGTGTTTGGCTTCTTTTATTTAGCATAATGTTTTCATAGCCCATCCATGTTGTAGCACATATTACAACTTTAATTTTTTTATGCCTCAGTAATATTCTACTGTATGGCTGTATTGTATCTGTTTATCCACCTATTAACTGATGTACATTTGGTGCTATTTCCACTTTTTAGTTATTATGAATAATTCTGCCAAGAATATTCACATTAAAGTTTTTTTGTAAACATAAATTTTCAATTTCTTGCTTATATACTTCAGAATGAAATTGCTGGGTCATGCAGTATCTTCATATGTAAGTTTCTGAGGCACTCCCAAATTGTTTCCAAAACACTTGTGCCATTTTACATTCCCATCAGCAATGCATGAGGTTTCCAATTCTGCATACTCTCACTGATACTCCTTATTTCTGTCTAGTATTAGCTTTTTACAAGCCAAAATTTCATACATCTTTTCTTTCTTCAATTCTTTTTTTTGAGACAGAATCTCTCTCTGTTGCCCAGGTTGGAGTGCAGTGGCGCGATCTCGGCTCACTGCAAGCTCCGCCTCCCGGATTCATGCCATTCTCCTGCCTCAGCCTCCCCGGTAGCTGGGACTACAGGCGCCCGCCACCACGCCCGGCTAATTTTTTGTATTTTTAGTAGAGACGGGGTTTCACCGTGTTAGTCAGGATGGTCTCGATCTCCTGACCTGGTGATCCACCCGCCTCGGCCTCCCAAAGCGCTGGGATTACAGGCCTGAGCCACTGCGCCCGGCCTTTTTCTGCTTTTTTTTCTCAGTGAATACAATTCAAATATGTTCTTACTACCTCTTCTTTTCTCCTTCCCCTTTTTTTCTCATCCTCTTTTTCTTCCTCTTCTTCTTCTTTAGCGAATTTCAATACTTTACAGTAGACTGAGCTCTTTAGTAAGTACCCCAAACTGTATTATCTTATTGAATATACACAATTTACTTTTAAACTTTTAAAAATTGTAATTATTATGGATACATACTAGTCATACATGTTTATGGAGTGTGTATGATATTTTTGTACAAGCATACAATGTGTAACGGTCAAATTAGGCCAATAAGGGTATCCATCTCCTCAAGAATTTATCACTTGTTTGTGTTAGGAACATTCCAGTTCTGCTCTTCTAGTTATTTTGAGATATACAATAAATTACTGTTAACTCCAGTTGCCATATTGTGCTACCAAACAGTAGATCTTATTCCTTCTATCTAACTGTATTTTTGTACCTATTAATCATCCCCTTTATAACCTCCTATGACAGATATTATTAGCCCCATTGAAATAATAGATCATACTAGATGAAAAACTTAACACAGAAAAAGCTCAAAAACTTTCCCAAGAATATACAGGTGTTTTGTGGTAAAACTTGGACTTAAACTTTTCCAGCTTCCAGAGCCCATATTTTAATCTCCATTTCCCATTCTCACATTTTCATTCTTTCTTTGTGATTTTCCTTCTGTAATGACTCTTTCCTGTTGATAAGCAACCTCTTGAAACTCCTATATCACACCTTCCCTGACACCTTCTGTAGCACAGAAAAACATACTGAGAGCTGTATGCAGCAGATCCAGAGCCTCCATCTGTGGAATGTGAGTTTCCTCAGAGCCTCAGTGCAGGAGGAAGAGGATTTCTTTCTACTCTGGAAGGATTCCTCAGCTCCGCTGTGAACTAGCTATTTGCCCAGCAGGCAGAATGGAAAACAGATTTCATCCAAACAAAAATATACACTATACAAATTTAATATACTGTAATGAATGAGCTGTAGTAGCCTTCAAAAGTGGTGTATGTCTCTAGAATTTTTCACATTGTAAATATCAATTTTTAAATGCAAACCTTTAGAGAATATAGTATTTATTTTATTGAGAACTTACTATACATTACATAACATGTTAAATGCTTTGCATAAATTATATGTCTCATCTTCTGAGGTAAGTTCACTATAAGATATTACATATGCAAAAACTGAGGTATAAAGAGGTTACATAACTTGCCCAAATCTCATAGCTACAAAATCACTAAGATGGGACTTAATATTAGGTCTCCATGATGACAAGGTCCATATATTCAATAGCTAATAAATATTATTTTCCAAAGTTAAGTGTACATTGCTAACCTCACAACCAATTTTTAAGTGGCATGAAAGAAAAAAAAGATATCAAGGAACTCAAATGTCTGATGTATTTATTTATTAGAAAGTGTGACTTTCTCCCAACATGTTATTTTATTTAAAATATACTATATAAGAAATATAAGAAGTTTGGCCAGGCATGGTGACTCACACCTGTAATCCCAGCACTTTTGGACGCTGAGGCAGGAGGATCACTCGAGCCCAGGAGTTTAAGGTTACAGTGAGCTAGGATCACACCACTGCACTCCAGCCTGGGTGACAAAGCAAGGCCATGACTTTAAAAATAATAATAAAAAGAAGAAAAAGAAAGAAACATATGGATAAGCATGAAGAAAGGCCAACCTCTAGTTTTCTTTGGCTCCTAATGTCTAAATTAACACTAAATTCCTTAATATTTTAATAACTGATGTATACACAAGAATTAGATTTTTTTTGTTCTTATAATCTGCTATACAGATGAGAAGTGACATAAAATTCAACCTAACACTTTTGTGGGGAATTTTTCTCTGACAAGCTTTACCTCCTTTAAATCTCTCACTAGAAAATAATCATCTTGAATATTTTGTTTGTTACTTTACGTTATACATTACTTGAATAATTGTTACTTTACATTATGCATGTGATATGTTTTGGCTCTATGTCCCCACCCAAATCTCACCTTGAATTGTAATAATCCCCAGATTTCATGGGAAGGGCCTGGTGGGAGGTAACTGAATCATAGGGGTGGATTTTTCCCCCCTGCTGTTCTCGTGGTAATGAATAAGTCTCACAAGCTCTGATGTTTTTATAAAAGGGCAGTTCCCGTCCACATGCCCTCTTGCCTGCTGCCGTGTAAGATGTGTTGTGTCTTGCTTCCCCTTTGCTTTCCACCGTGATTGTGAGGGCTTCCTCAACCATGTGGAACTGTGAGTCAACTAAACATCTTTCCTGTGTAAATTACCCAGTATTGGACATGTCTTTATTAGCAGCCTGAGAACAGACTAACACAGTAAACAGTATTGTTGGGGGTCTAAAATTAATTATGTTTATGTATATAATTTAACCTAACCATTAATAGATAGTTAAAAGTGGTCACTTTTATTCAGCTGGAATTTGAAAATTTATGAGCACAAAAGAGCTTATTAGACTTAACACTGTAATTACTTGAGGTGCAAAAAAGTCATATCTTCATATTTTTTACAACTCAATTAGAATTATCTTGCAGGCTAAAGAAACATATAAAATGGCAAACATTGTAAATATGAATGCTCTCAAATGTTATTTTGTGAAGAACAATAACTTTTGCAGGGTCATCTTAGCCATTATTTATTAGGGAAATAAAACAGTCAAATACAATCTTGATTGTTTTTCTTAGTGCCAATGTAATTTTAATTGTGTCTCATTCAATAGAAATTAAAAGGCCCCAGTGATGGTTGAAAAAAATCTATCCTTGAAAAATTAATTGATCTTAGAAAAATACCATATTACGTTTATCAAAATTCATTGTTTTCTTATATTTATGACCCATAAATAGAAGAAAATGAGAGAAATGTGTGAGCTACATACAAGTCACTTTCTGAATGGTTTGGCAAACTTAGAAAAGAAACTGAATGGTTTGGCAAACTTACAAAAGAAAATCCATAAGCATTTTTGTTTTTTAACAGTAGCTATTAAAATGAATTTGATGCTTTGAAAAACAAGATTTTCATGACAAATTATGAAACTTATTCAACTTCTAAATGGTCATTATTTTAAAAAATATGTAACGAGGTATTTTCAATTGTGAAATTTTACGAAGAGTAAAATCCATCCACATCCAACTCTTCAAAATGTGAAGACAAACACGTATGCCAACTAGATATCTGTCACCTCAAGATGATAATAAAGTGTCATATTTTTAAAAGAAAATAGGACAAATGACATAAAAACATTTCATACAATGAGAACAGTTGATCCCAAACAATTTTAACTGGCAACCTAATTCATATACTTTTGCTTCTGAGTGCTGGAAACTTTATCATAGCATGCGGTCTCTGTGCAGACTGGCATTTAGGATCTATATTTTCCTGTACCCCATAATCGATAGGAGATTTTCTTATTTTGCAGAATCATTCTACACTGGTTAGCTCATCTGTTGTTCGTCATTGAAAGTGAGGTTCTAAATGATAAGAACTCACTCTGAAATGATGGAGAATTCTCCATATTAGCAAGGTTCTCAAGGGTAACATAAAAACCATGCAAAACATTACCATGTGTTTAATGTTTGTACATAAACTGCTGGTTAATTTCTTGTTTTAATCTGCATAGACATGATAAAAATCTGGTATTTCAATATTTACATTTTTATGTTTCACTTTTACTTAGAAATTTATCAATCCAATCAACATTGTCCAAGAATTAATATAACTAAAGATAAGTGAACATTTACAATCTCAGTCACAGAAGAAAACATATTCCTTGAGCATGCTTTGTGCATGCCACAGTAAAAGAAAAGGTAAAACCATGTAAAACAGGTCACATATAAGAAATGTTGAAACACGAGTTTAGTTCTGTGGTAAAGTATAATAATGATTAGCCTTAACATAGAAATTTATAGTAGTAAAGTATTATTCACATTTTAGCCACTTTTTTGAAAAACAAATGAAATTATTATGGAAATTCAAACAAATTAATGTTTTCTGATAAATTTTAATTTCTATAACATATGTCCAAATAACTGGGATAGATGCTTGAACCAAACCCACTTTTTCGTATAATGTTTCTTATTTATAACATATTTTACAGAGTATAAAGGATTCATGCTGTATAAAATGCCAAATTACATATTATATACATATATATTCTGAGTTTATAAATTTTGTGTTTTGCATGTAGAACATGGGATATACTTCTTGCACCAAACGTCACTAATAAAATACAGCACAAACAAAAAAATGTGTTCTCTTTTAATACATTTAAAGCAGTTGGCATACAATTTAAAAGATGTTTGAAATCACAAATGAGAAAAAGGTGCTAATGAATTCAAATGTAAAATTACTGAGTAAAATTTCATATATTTATTTTTATTTATCTATTAATTGTGCTAAAATAAATCCTAGTTATCCAAATGTTTCCACCATCTCAAAAGCAGTAATTTGAAAATGGTATTAACACATGTATGCACACATTTCAGTTTTGAACTGGAATTAACATTTGAATATTTATTATTTTCACCAATGATCACACATAGAGAAATGTTTAATTAGAAATAATGAAAAATAATCATTGAAAATTATTAAATAACAAAAAATGGCAGACCAGGACAAATGTCAGAGGACAAGTAAGTCTTAATTCTGCTGCTTTACATTTCAATATTCTCTTATCTCCTTGCAGTCTCTCAGAAATGTTTCATAATTTTATGTCACCAAATTATTTAAGTGTGGCGAAAGAGTGACTGTTACCTTTTCTTCTACCATCTCAAGTGTTGTTACATTGGTTTCATTGGTTTATACACTGATTCTGCTATTTTTGTAGTGCTTTATTTTTTTCCATGGAAAGAAGGGGATTTTTAAATGAAATTTGAGAAATAATAAAAGCATTGTTGAAATAAAATTTACTGACTGTTAAATTAAATTGGTTCAGGCACTCAAGAAGCAGATGCTAACACAGAATTTTTCATGTAAGGATTATATTGGAGAAAAATACCTGTGAGGGATAAAGGACAGAAGGAGAAGAGAATAGGGCAAATATTGACTCTAAAAACCAGGTCTGACAGCTGAGAAAAAAAGAGAAGAATGGAGAAGATTTTAAAAGTAGAAAGAGCCTGAGACTGTGGTGCATCTCTGAGAAAATGTTAGCCCGATTGGTAGAGATCAGTAGTTAGGCTGGATTTGGGAAGTGGAAATCGATGCTGTTAGACCAACCCATTCATAGCTTCCATCTTTGTCTAGAGATGCTAGAGAAAATGACCACAGGAGGCTCTCTGATGTGTATGTTCCCCATGAGAGCAGCAAGTCCTTCCCTGAGAAGCAATCTGGGTGTTACATCTTCACATCTACCAAGGATCGTTTCATAGAAGAGGAATTGCTAGTGAAAACCATAGCAGGCTGGGCGCGGTGGCTCACGCCTGTAATCCCAAGCACTTTTGGAGGCCAAGGTGGGCAAATCACAAGGTCAAGAGTTCAAGACCAGCTTGGCAAATATGGTGAAACCCCGTCTCTACTAAAAATACAAAAAATTAGCTGGGTGTAGTGGCAGGCACCTGTAATCCCAGCTACTCGGGAGGCTGAGGCAGGAGAATCGCTTGAACACAGGGGGAGGCGGTTGCAGTGAGCCAAGATCTTGCCACTGCATTCCAGCCCTGGCAACAGAATGAGACTCCGAAACAAACAAACAAACAAACACCATAGCAAAGACTGCTAATTCACTAGCAATTCAGCCTCTCATTTACAGACCTCAATGAAGTTCCAACCAGTATATACAGATGCTGGTACAGATTGTAGGGTGTGACTTCAAGTAAAGTACTTTAGAGTCAAAGGCAGGGGTAGATGTGGATCAGTGGACTTGCACACAAAAGTCAAAGTGTCCTCAAGAAAGCTGAGATGAGAGACAAAGGGATAACTAGGTTCCCGGTGAAATCCTGGTATATGTACACCAAATATGGACTGCCTGTCTCCAGACTTCTTATCAGAAAAAAGTCCAGTCCCTACTTGGTTTAAGCACTGTTTTGAGGTCTGTTATTAGAAATAAAATTCAATTACCAATATATACAAAGAAAATGTACAATTCACATTTTTGTAATTATTACTGAAATTCCATTCAAAAAGGCCATTTCAAGTGCAGTCTACCATTGCCACTAAGGAGTTTTTCACCTAACACTTCCCTCAATACTTAACAACATCAACATTTTAAATTTAATCTGATAGTAAAATGCACAGAAGTTTTTAGTTTTCTTTTCCCAATGTTGTTTAAATTATGTTTTCCTGATCAGCACTGAGGCTGAACAGATTTTCGTGACTTGATTGGCCATATTATTTTATTAATTGACAGCTCTAATAATTTTTATGAATGGTTTTTATTTTTTAGTCTACATTTAAAAAGTGCTTTTGTGTCATTTATATTCTTATTTTATTATTTGGACCTAAAGTACACGTAGTGAAGTCAATTGCAGTCTCTAATTAATGAGACACTGCATTAGGAGTGCAAGCAAAGGTCTCCCCTTTCTTTTCTCATTTTCTTTGATTTTATATTTTTATTTTATTGTATTCTATTTTTTATACTATGTTACATTTTATCAGATAAACGTTATTGTCATTTTCACAGCTTTCTCAAATACAGGTTTTGTCACAAATTTTTAAGTTAATGTTAAATATGCCAGTATGTAGAGTAAAATTTATTACAAAGAATGAATTTGTATATTTGTATTAGTCTGTTCTCATTCTGCCAATAAAGACATACCTGAGACTGGGTAATTAATAAGGCAATGAGGTTTAATTGACTCAAAGTTAAGCATAACTGTGGAGGCATCAAAAAACTTACAATCATGGCAGAAGGGGAAGCAAACACTTGCTTCTTCAAATGGCAGCAGGAAAGAGAAGAATGAGAAAAACGGGGGAAACCCCTTATAAAACAATCAGATCTCACGAGAACTCGCTCACTATCATGAGAATAGCATGAGGGTAACCTCCTCCATGGTTCAGTTACATCTCCTCGAGTTATTCCCACAACACATGGGGATTATGGGAACTACAATTCAAGATAAGATTTGGGTGTGGACATAGCCAAACCATATCAATATCTGACTCTAAATTTATATTGTATTTAAACATTTATTAGAGAAATTATGACTTAACTAAGTAAAAATTCACTATGAGAAAGAATATTTTAAAATTTGCAATGGAGACATAAAATTAGGTAAACCAGAGGCCCTTGAGTTTCAAGTTGCTGTACTAAATTATTCTCACTTATAGTTGTATAAATGAGATCTGATTCTCTTCATGCCTGAATATCATAGCTATCATTTTTTTAATGTTACTTTATCATTTTGAACATTGTAATTACAATATGCTTTGCATTCTTATTTAGAGCAAATTCATTATATATCAGATGGTTTATACTTTCGCCATTTTTAAAATGCCAAACCTATATAAAAAGATTATCTCTGGGGCCCTTAGAATTTCTTTGACACCATCAAGATGTTATCACTTAAATTTTTTATTAGTCACATTCCACATATATGCTATTAAAACCTTTAGTTATCTCAGAATAAGAGTGAAAGTTTAAAATATGTAATTAAACACTACCTGTATTTCATTCAGCAATCAGAGAGAAAAAAACAGGTATGTTCTGTAAAACCTCTCATTCAACCATTATAAGTGGTTTTGGACTACATCTAGTTATTAATGAGAATACTCTCTAACATATTCAGAACTCCAGAAGTGAGAACCAAGGTTCAAAGAATGTAAGAGCCTAGGGTCTTAAATTGTCCCATGGATTATAAATACATCTAGGTCATGCCTCCTGAAATAATAACAAGTATGTGGGAAAAAATAACCAGAACGAAAGGTATTTTTTAGAGGAAGATCTTTTTTCCACTCAGGTCTACATTGTTTTGTCTTACACGTACCCTTGAGGAACTTGTAGATGTTTTATACATTTCCAAAAATATCTAATACAATCTTAGAACTCTCCTTTTACTAGTAAAAAGTATGTTTTATTACTCATTGTTTCAATTATGTTGAGCATAAATTTCTGAAATTTTATATCACATACATTAGGTAAGTATAGATACATCTTTTTTCTAGAACTCACATCAACTTATATATGAATATTTTAAGTATTTTTTTAAGTATGCAATATGGTAAGCTTAATTTTTAAATTTTTCAAAAATATACATAAAGTAAAAATCGAAAATTAAAATAGTCTATAATTTCAACAATTAAGGAAAAGCAATATAGCCATGGGTTTTAAAGCTTGTGTATGTGTATGTGTGTGCATGTATATAAACACTTATAGAATTATCTTGATAATTGACACCTATATTTTTCTTAATAAAATCATCTTTTTGTAGACACTAACTCAGAGATTTTCATTGAACAGAGGTTAGAAACTTGTTTTATATCTCTATGGCTAATTTTCATAGTGTTCACTCCCTAAACAAACACAAATCTACTCAAAGAACAAACAAAAATTACACATTTTATTAAAACTGATTGTTTTACCTTTAAGATGTCATGCCCATCTTTACATGCCACTAAATATACCTGAAAATATTACTGCAATGGCAACGTTGTTACTTGATGAGTGCCTCATAACAACCTAAGCCAAATAAATTTATTTTCTTGGATATTTTACTTATTGCCTTTTTTTTTTGCTAGCCTAAAGTTTGTAAGTAACCATTCTTAAATGTGATACAACAATATATCCTAAGTTACATTGTTAGTTGTATATTTGTTTTTGATCTAATGGAAAAGAAAGGCTTAAGTATTTTACATTAAATTGTTTTCCAGGTAATAGAAATTCATGGGTGCAGGAGCTTTTAATTTCTTTAGTTTCCATTTCTCTCTTGGATTACTACTTTCCTTTACCTTGAGAGTCAAGAGATAAGTTGTATACAGACACATACACACACACACACACACACTGGCTCTCTCGATAATCATGACATGAACACATCAGTTGTCGCTCTTAGATTAGACCAAAACATTTGTAAAATATTTATCTTTAATAAACATATATTCTGGACAAAAATTAATGTAAAAATCAGAGAAAATAAAACATGACAAGGTCTTCAAAAGATTTCAGATTCAAATAATATTGTAAATTTCTTTATATAACAGATATCTGTATTAGTCTGTTTTCACACTGCTTTAAAGATACTAAAAATACCACAGACTGGGTAATTTCTAAAGCAAAAAGGTTTAATTGACTCACAGTTCCACATAGCTGGGGAAGCCTCAGGAAACTTACAATTATGGTAGAAGGGGAAGAGGCACATCTTACATGGCGGCAGGCAAGGGAGAACGAGCAACAGCAGGGAAAACTGCCTTATAAAACCATTGGATATTGTGAGAACTCACTTACTATTATGAGGGCAGCATGAGGGAAACTGCCCCAATGATCCAATCACCTTGCTCTTTGTCCCTCCCTTGACATGTGGGGATTATGGGGATTACAATTTGAGATGAGATTTGGGTAGGAACACATGATTATATTTTGAAATGTGAGAATGTGAGAATTGGGAGAGGCCATGGGCGGGATGATATGGTTTTGAAATCCTCACATTTCAATCATGCCTTCCCAGCAGTCTCCCAAAGTCTTAACAATGTAGACTTTTGGCATTAACCCAAAGTCTACATTCCAAAGTCTCATCTGAAACAAGGCAAGTCCTTTCCACCTGTGAGCCAGTAAAATAAAAAACAAGTTAGTTCCCTCCAAGATACAATGGTATTACAGGCATTGGATAAATACACCTGTTCCAAGTGGGAGAAATTTTCCAAACTTATATGCTCTCCTTCCTTTTTAAACATAAGTTCCAATTTCGGATCAAAACAAAAAGGCTACAGGCTCCATGCAAGTCCAAAATCCAGTGGGGCAGTCATTACATCCTAAAGCTCTAAAATAATTGCCTTTGACTTCATGTCTCACATCCAGGTCATGCTGATGCAAGGGGTGGGCTCCCACAGTCTGGGGAAGCTCTGCCCCAGTGGCTTTGCAGGGTATAGCCTTTCTCCTGGCTGCTTTCACATGCTGGCATTGAGCATCTGTGGCTTTTCCAGGTGGACAGTGCAAGCTGTCAGTGGATCTACCATTCTGGGGTCTGGAGGATGGTGGTCCTCTTCTCACAGCTCTACTAGACAGTGCCCCAGTGGAGATTTTGTTTGGGGGCTCTGACCCCACATTTCCCTTCCACACTGTCCTAACAGAGGGAGGATTCACCCCTGCAGCGAACTTCTGCCTGGACATCCAGACATCTCCATACATCCTGTCAAATCTAGGCAGAAGTTCCCAAACCTTAATTCTTGACTTCTGTGCATGCACAGGCCCAACACCACATATAAGCCATGAAGGTTTGGGGCTTATACCCTCTGAAGAAATGGGCTGAACTATATGTTGGCTTCTTTTAGCCATGGCTAGCACCAAGGGCACCAAGTCTTGAGACAGCACAAAGCAGCAAGTCCCTGGGCACAGCCCACAAAACCATTTTTTCCTTCAAGGCCTCTGGGCTTATGATGTGAGGGGCCGCTGTGAAGACCTCTGACATGCGCTGGAGACATTTTCCTCATTTTCTTGGCTATTAACATTCAGGTCCTCATTACTTATGCAAATGTCTGCAGCCAGCTTAAATTTTTCCGTAGGAAATGAGTTTTTCTTTACATCACATAATCAGGCTGTAAATTTTCCAAAATTATATGCTCTCCTTCCTTTTTAAACGTTAAGTTCCAATTTCAGATCATCTCTCTCAAGTTCAGAGTTCCACAGATCTCTAGGGCAAGGGCAAAATGCCGCCAGCCTCTTTGCTAAAACATAGCAAGAGTGACCTTTGTTCCAGTTCCCAATACGTTCCTCATCTCCATCCGAGACAACCTCAGACTGGATTTCATTGTCCATATAAATATCAGCATTGTGACCAAAACCATTCAGCAAGTCTCTAGGAATTTCCAAACTATCCCACACCTCCCTATCTTCTTCTGAGCTTTCCAAATTTTTCCAGCCTCTGCCTGTTACCCAGTTCCAAAGTCACTTCCAGTTCTCAGGTATCTTATAGCAATGCCCCAGTACCTTGGTACCAATTTACTGTATTAGTCCATTTTCACACTGCTATAAAGAAATACCTGAGACTGGGTAATTTATAAAGCAAAGAGGTTTAATTGACTCACAGTTCCACATGGCTGGGGAGGCCTCAGAAAACTTAAAATCATGGCAGAAGGTGAAGGGGAAGCAAGGACCTTCTTCATATGGTGGCAGGAGAGAGATGCGTGAGTGTGGGAAAGGCCAGATGCTTATAAAACCACCAGATCTCATGAGAACTCACTCACTATCATGAGAACCGCATGAGGGAAATCGCCCTCATGACCCATTCACCTCCCACCTTGTCCCTCCCTCGCCATGTGGGGATTATGGGCATTATAATTTGAGATGAGATGAGATTTGAGTGAGGCACAAATCTACCATATTAATATCATAAATAATTATACAAATATAAATTTATATGTTACTTCATAAGAGAAAACTGCAAAGTTCTTAAACAGTTACCCACAAATCCACTAGGTATGCCTTAGCTCATGCAACTAATTAAACTTGGGACTGAATAGTGTGTGAAGTAATCACATTTAAAAGATGTGTATAAAGGTTAGTTCTATAGCTCAGATGTGGACTCTTTCTCTTACTGGACCAACTGTTTTTCACATGATATAGTTTACCAAGTGAAAAAGCTCTGTGATTCAATTTTGATTTAATATCTGACGGTGTGTCATGTATACTTCAAAATAAAGTTGCACTTTGCTATCATTCTCCACAAATGATACATTCTTCTCCAAATTATACAACTACGGTATAATGTTAAAGATCCATTTCTTGCAAAAGAACATCATGTAATACCAGGTACATGTGTATGAGAAGTAGCTAAAAGAATCATTATCAAATAAGAATAAATTTTTTACATCTTTGTTGAAGTCTTTATTTTTTTCTTTGAATTCAAAAGATGATATGCTAACACATAGGCATTCAAATACACATAAATCGCACACACACACACACACACACTACCTTTACATAAACAAAATTGTAACTTGAGTTTTCAATTCCAATATTAAAGAGGTATCTGGTGTTGTCGTTGTTGTTGTTGTTGTTGTTGTTGTTTAATCTCGGAAAACAAACTGTGCAGATGTATTGGTTTGCCAAAAACAGCTGTATGGTTTAAGAAAGGAAATAGGTAGGAAATGTAGACCTGGGAATGAGCGTCTGACATTTGCAGATTATGCAAAGACCCACAACATGCATTTTAAAGGAAATTTATGTGAGTGGGATGAGAGGAGGGAAAGTAAAAAGTTAATGGCAGCTTTTTGGCAAAACAAGAAATCTTGAAGAATTTTCTTTGCTTCCTTTTTTGCCTTTAGTGAAAACCAAGGGCAATTAAGGAAGACGTGTAAAGTCAGCATTTAAACTGTAAAATCAATGTTCTGTGCTCTAAAACTGGCTTCACTTTTTCTCGTATACAAGATATTTGGTAACATCTATTAGCTTCACTTTCTTCCTTCACATGACCTGTAAAATGGTGCTTAAAAAGAGATGCTACATCACGAGGTGGCTGTGATGATTGTGAGTGATCACACATATGAAGCATATCACGGAGTTGATACATAGTAAGGATTTGAAATTTGTTATTTATGATTATTTTGCTATCAATATCAGTTCTGACTCGATAGGTCCAAAAAGTGAAGGAAAAAAAAAGGAAAAGAAAGTATACTACCAAACATGGGGGAGCCATACTATCATAACAAATGTAACCTAGTTTTCATGTCATTTTCTATAACATACAGTTATTTCTCTAATCTGAGTGAATCTTCATACACTTTCCTTTATTAGAAGGTCTCCTCCCTCATCACATTGCTAAATCATAGGTCAAATTAGAATTATCTGTGAAGCTCAGTTTAGCCTCTAACTTGTAGAACTTCATCCAGTTTCCCCAGATAAAAACATAATGCCAAATTAGTGATTTTACCAGTGATAGTAATAAGCATAGGAATCGATAAATTTTACTAAGCACATATTATTTGCTGAGCATTTTTGTAAGCAATTTATATACATTTTCTCCTTCAATCTTCACAGCAACATTATTTTACAGCATGAATGCAGAAACTGAGGCACAGAGAGGTAAACAAATTTGCTAAAGGCAGCATAGCTAAATTCTCTTTCTAAATTTCCACATTATTTTATATATACTCTCTTAATGAGGTTTTTCTTCCTTCTGACTTTTCTTTTTTATTGTTGCAAATACATTTGAGCTACTCAATTTGAGGTACTTAATTAAAAGTTGTTTTTGCAATTCTGGATTAGTTTGAATTTCTATGCCTAATAAATGTGAATCAAAGACATTTATTCACTTTGAATCATTTGCTGTAGAAGAGACTAATCAGATATATACAGAACCTTGCCCAAACTGCAAAGCAAACATGAGTATGATCAGTCCCTGATGGATTAAAATAATTGGTGACTTTGTTATCTGCCTAGTAAAGTTGACCTATATGTGGAAAAACAAGAAGTTATCCAGAGGCTAATTATAGACTTTTTCATATACAATGTCAAGTGCTTAGGTTTTAAAACACCGAGTATTTCAAAAGACACGCTCAATTTTTTAAGGAAATCAACTGACAAATTGACAACAGAAATAAATCCAAAATTGACTGAGACACATTGAAGTTCCTAAAGAAGGGTTTTAAAACAGTTATGATAAGTTTTATAAGATGATAGAGGAGAAGATGGAGAAAATTATAGACAAAACAGAGAATTTCACCAAATGATTAGAATTCACTAAGAACATTCAGCTGGATATTTTAAACTGAAAAATAAAAATAATTTAGATTAGGAACCTCAAAATAAATAGCAGAATATTAGACACAACAGAGAAGAGAATTAGCAAACTTGAAGACAAAAGAAAATATAGTCTGAGAACAGAATTTAGAAAAGGGGAGAAAAATACAGAAAAAAAAAATAAAAGAGACACATAAAGCAAAGAACAAATTGAAATGATTTATTGTACATGTAATTGGAGTCCTAGAAAGAGAGGTGAAAAAATGGAGTAGAAGCAAAATATGAAGGCATAATTGCCAAGAATTGTCTAAAGCAAATAAAAAGAATTACCAAGAAGTCCTATAAATCCCAAATAAAACAAAGCCACACTAGGCCATGTCATAGAAAAAAGTTCACCACAAAAGACACAAGAAAGATAAGAGCAGCTAAAAAAAATGAAAAAATGTATTTCAAAGGAACAACAATAAGAATAATAGCTTCAAGTTTTCACTGAAGCATAAAGAGAGAAAACCTTTCACACTTCACTTTATGGATCCAGCATGACCTACAAACCAAAACCTAACCAGGATATCACAAGAAAGAAAAATTACAGACAAAACTTCGATGCACATAAATGCAAAAATGATAAACAGATTATTGGAAAACCCGATCTGATATTGTATAAATGGAACACAACATTATGATAATTGTGATTTATTTCCTAAAATGAAAGGTTGGTTCAACATGAGAAAATCTATTAATATGCTTACCATATAATGAGGAAAAATGAGAAAAACTAAGAATGCTCATATTAAAAGATACAGTAAACACTGACAGGAATCATGTATGCCTTAATATGGGCAGAGATTCCTGCATATATAGATAGTATAGATTTGCACATGTGAGTTAGTAGACATGCATACTGTATCTCTTGCTCTATCAGCTAGGAGGGAATAGAAGCAATGACACCACAGTAGCAATAAGCATGTCTAGCACCTAGATCTTATTTTCCAATACAATTCTCCAATAAAAGGAAGCAGGCTCTTGGGAGATATGGATGATTCTAAGACTGGGAATAAAATATGGAAAATAAGCCTGAATAGTGTTTTAGTGTCTAAGAGTAAGAAAGCATTCAGGAAAAAGTAAGAAAGGATTCAAAAAATACATCAGTGGGAATATGTCAGAGATAGATGACAACTCTACTTCAGTTGTCAAAGCTGAAACAATCTGAGTAACTAAATAAATAATGTAATGTTGAATATACCCATAGCATGAAAGAACTTTCTCCTTTCTTTCATACAAATGTAAATAAATGATCAAATACATAAATAGGAGAGAATAGATAATTTTCTCATACAGAAGAATGTTAAAAGATTTATGTAGATATTGCTCCTTTAATAGATGAAACAAAACTTGCCACTCTAAGTGTGGACTACATGCAGTGACTTTCTTGCAAGTGTTCAGTATGAAAATGTGGGAAAAGAAAAACTTTTGTAGTAGAAAATTCTGACAAACATTACCTCAGCCAGGTAGTCAAAGTCAACATCAACAGTGATAAGTCATGTACCATTGACATGATATGCTGAGAATGGCACTTCACTTCCACGGTCTTCCTCTTTTTGGAAGAAACTTCTGGATTGTTGCTAATGTTCTATTTCTTAATCTGAATACTGATTATGTATGGATGTTCACTTTGTGAAAATTTAGTGAGCTGTACAGTAATTATTTGTAAACTTTTCTGCACATATGTTATATTTAGTATTAATTTCTAAAATGTAGTTGTCCAAATTAATGTACAAATGTTTTATTCTTTCTAACAATAGCTGCCTATAACTAGCAAATACTAGAAGCCTGATACCAAGTACTTTGCCTTGTATCAAGGACAAATTGGTAGAAAGAGCTTAGAAATGATTTTGTCAAAAACCAAATACTTATTGAACATATTAAGCCTATGTATTGATTGAAATTATCTATGGAATTTCTTTTTTTTAAACGTGAGTTTCCATGGGTTTTGTTTCTTTCTTTGTTACCAATCACTTAATTTTCCTACAAAGTGCAACATAAAATAGAAATATGCCAGTAAGAGTTAGTTATTTCTTCATTGAAAATATGCTAATTTACAGAAAACATTTTTTTGATCTTGTATTAGCTATCCATTGTTGTATAGTAAATTACTATAAACTCAAGAGACTTTAAAACCAACATCCACATTTATTATCTCTCAGTTTCTGTGGCTCAGGAATTAGGGCTCAGCTTACCTGAGTTATCTGACTCAGAATCACTCCCAAAGCTACAATCATTATGTAAACTAAGGCTGCATCTCAAAGCTAGACTATGGAAAGGTTTGCTTTCAAGAGTACAAGGTT
Organism: Pan troglodytes; assembly: GCF_028858775.2. Classification (NCBI taxonomy): domain Eukaryota; kingdom Metazoa; phylum Chordata; class Mammalia; order Primates; family Hominidae; genus Pan; species Pan troglodytes. The sequence goes on from NC_072406.2 coordinate 69,510,983, forward strand.
ACTGGCAGAATTTGGTTCTTTTAGGGCCCTTAGACTGAGGGCGCTATTTCCTAGCTGCCTGTTGGCTGGAGATTGCCTTCAGTTTCTTAGCCTGTGGGTCTCCCAAAACGGCAACTTGGCTCTTCAAAGACAGCAATTGAGAGATTCTGCTACCAAGAAGGAAGTTATGTGAATTTTATGTGACCTATTCAGAGAAGTGACGTTTCGTAGCCTTTGCTGTATTCCATTATTTTAAAGCAAGTCACAGTGAATGAGAGAGGATTACACAAGGGCATGTATACCAGGAGGTTGAGACAATGTTAAGGTTTGTCTACCACAGAACAAAAAAGAAGAAGAAAAAGAAAGAAGAAAAAAGGAAGAAGAAGAAACAGAGGAAGAAGAAAGAAGAGGAAGAAGGAGGAGGAGGAGGAGGAGGAAGTTAAAATCAATAATGGAAGATGAGCAAATGCCAAAAATATTGCTGATAAATTTCTGTGCAAAGCTAAATTTCTTTATCTTACTTCATCTACCATTGTGAAGGTATGACCTCAATATATTTTTATGGAACAAGGTATTTAATTGTTTAGACCCTGGGCATACAGATTAGTTATCTCTGGCTTCAATTTACCACATCTACCTTTACCTTGTATTATACAGACATAGCCAAAGGGTTAACATTAAGAGCAACTCAGATTACGGAGAGTTGTCAGCTAGACCAGTTGAGTTGCATTCCGCTCTAGAAGCACAAGCATAAACAGTTTCTGTACAGATATTCATGATTTTTGAGCTCAGCAGTCAGTTAAAGTATCAACCAGATGTCAAAATACATCACCAAACAATATTTTTATCCTACATCTTCTAGTTCCATAAGGATGAATCATTCAAAGCAGAAAATATACATTTTAACACTAAATACTGAAGCTAGTTGTTAAATTGAGGTAAGAAATATGTTAAGATAACATAAAAACAATGTTTTTGTTATCAATAATCTTACCTACTTTATTATTTGAGATCTTTGGAGTGTTTCCAACCTTGATTTGTGTACCTGCTGTTGTTTTCAAGAATTACTGAACTCTAATAATTTTCACTAGAGAGAGCTTCTTGGGGCCTGCTTTTCCTTTTAGGAATATCATCTTTTCTGCATATTCCCACGCTATAATTTGTGAGCCAAGCTTTAATATGCTACATGTTTCAAATATATTATAATTTTATATGGAGACGGACAAAGAGAACAAAATAATTAACACACAACGTATTACCCATTTGTTTTAATAGTTTCACTCATGATTGGAGTCACACATGATGGTTAAAATATCTGTTGATGCATAGTAGGCTTTTGCAATTTTGCTTAAGTATCACTGTCCTCAATTCAAATGCTTTTCTCTTTTTAATGTATTTTTAAGATGTCCATTCTGTAAAATGCTGTAATTTTCATAGTAAAATATCATGTCCACCTCCAGCTTAATAAATTGTTAAAAGATATGATTCTATTCTTAATTGGCAAACTGGAATAGATAATAATTCCAGCTATTTGATACAGACTCTAAATTCAAACTCTGGATTGCTTAACAAGTTTAGGTCAGGGAGTACATTCTAATAAAAGGATTATCTGAATGGGATGCACTCCCTGTTTCTCTGCAGGTAGTTTAAAATCTCTTCTTGTCTAATATAAGACCATGATAACTGTGTTTTTTAGGAGATTGTTTAGCTAGTGTGTTTATTTGGCTTTAAGGAAAGAAGATTTATTGTATTAACAAAGAGATACTGTGAAGGTTGTTATGGCAAATAGCCCTTCAACTCTGTCTTCTGTATATGTGGTAAGCATGTCATTCACAATACATTCCATAGCATCCTATAAGATATTAGAGAAAAGGTTTTTTCAGATATTAATAAGAGGATAGTTTTGCTTCTTGTGAGCAAATGTTTTTATTTTATGGACACTGGATCCTGTAATTAATCATGTTTTCTACTTTTCCTTCTGGGAAATATAGCATGCAAAGGTAACACATATTAGTAAGTTACATGACTCTCTGACCTAGGCCCTGTATATAAAATCTAATACTATTTTCATGTGCTTTTTCTATTCTCACTGGTTGGTCACCAGTTTTTCTATTTTCCATTGTTCCTCTTTCCCCATCTGCCTCTGAGTGTGTATATTTAAATCCCAAGTTCTTTAAGAGGGATGGCTGGGTGCTGTGGCTCACACCTGTAATCCCAGCACTTTGAGGGGCTGAGGCGGGCAGATCATGATGTCAAGAGATGGAGACCATCCTGTCCAACATGGTGAAACCCCACCTCTACTAAAAATACAAAAATTAGCTGGGTGTGGTGGTGCACACCTGTAGTCCCAGCTACTCAGGACACTGAGACAGGAGAATCACTTGAACCCAGGAGGAGGAGGTTGCAGTGAGCCAAGATTGTGCCACTGCACTCCAGCCTGGTGACAGAGCTAGATTTTGTCTTTAAAAAATAAAAATAAAAATAAAAAGATGGAAAGTGAATATATAGATGCACACACACATATACAAATACATATGCATATACATTTATATGTGAAGTTAATATATGTACAGTGAATATGTATGCATAATGGAAGTGCAATTGTATATATGTGCATACAAATATATGTATACATATATTTATAGTGTAATTGTATATATGTGCATACCAATATATGTATACATTATATTTATACATACGTAAATATATGTATACAAACATATGTGTATATATGTATTTTGCATGTATGTGTATGTAACCAAAATCTTTTTACATTACACTTCTGAGCAGCATGGTTAAAGATGTATTTGCTGACATTTTGAATTTTATGAATATAGAAAATTAGGAGTAATGACAATTATTAGAGTGATTCAACCTTACTGCTGCCATCACTAAAATAAATTTAAAAGTTTTCCACATTACTTGCGAATATCTCCAAATGAAAAGACTAATCTGTGCTTAAGATATAGTTTAATTACCTTTTAACTCACCTCCTATGTAACTTTTCAGCCATCAAATATATTACATAATAAATTGTTTACATATCAGTTGCCCTGGTCACCTTATTTTTGAGATCTAAAAACGTATAATATCTATATTTTTATTTAAGTTCCTAACATAATGCTTGATTTAATTAAATAAAAAAAGATGAAAAATGAATAAAGGACTGTTACTGACATTACATAAACCTGGATAGAGTTATAGTGGTCATTTTTTCTAGTGGCTAAATTGCAATTAATTACAAAACCTAATTAAATATGTGTTTGTTGGTCATATACAGCACTGTTCTCCTCACAAACAAAACTTTATAAACTTAACTTTTATAAAACTAAATGGAAATATAAACTGGTTAATATTATCAAAATGTCCAGAAACAGAACATAAAGCATAAAACTAATAAACAATCTGATTGAACCTAAACTTAAAGGAAGAGTATTCAGTTTTGGATATAAGTGTATGAATTTCATATCGAGACCATGCTGCATATAGATTGAAGAATCTATATTTTATTTTAATATATCTAATATCTATGTGGACTTTTTGTATGAGAAGCAGTGGGAACTGTTATTATGTATTGGCTTTTTACAAATAAAAGCAAGCCTTTTTGCAACTATTTTTCATCAGAGAAATTATGTTAATTTTACATTTGAAATAGAATTAAGCACCATTTGGAGATATACTACAGTTACTAAACTCTCTTTCTATGTGTGTTTGTGTGTGTGTATATATATATATATATACACACACACAAAATGAATTTTATATTGGTAAGAAGAGCAAGGTCAGACTGTAGGCTGATCTATGGAAACAGATGGGTTTTCTTTTCTTATGCTAAGGCTAAGATCCTATTGAAGACAAAAATAAATGATTTGCCGGTGAACGAGGAAATCTCAAAGAGAGAATACTGTAAGCTAGCTGACTCATGATTAAATTATTGTGGCTATTTGATGACCTGCTGATTTGCCATGTCAAACTTCACAAATTCCAAATGACTTTCTTCTTTTCACATTCAAATATTTCTCTCCAAATAAAGGAGACTTCCACAGGGGGGTGATGGGATTAAAATTAAAAAGAGAATATCAATTTGTTGGGTTGTTGGATCAGAGAAAACAATTATTTTTCACGTGTCTACATATAAAAATCCTGATACCTAATCTCATTAAAACTCTCTTAGTTTCAAAGGCATCAAGTTGTGCACTAAAGATAAAGATACATTTCTAGAATTCTTATTGTGTTTTTTTGAGACAAATTTTAAAATAAATATAAATGCAAAGTTGGCTTATTGTTTTGAGAATCCCAAGTCAACTGAGGTTCCAGCACCAGAACAGCTAGCAACCTTGCCCCAAAGGGAAATGAAGGGGAGTTGGGCTAGTGTATTTACAGGGTGCCTTTCATGGAATACTTCTTTACCTGGCAGATGGCCTAATGCCTAGTTGTTTCACCCATGACCGGGGATCCCTCACGTGGGAAACTTGTTTAATACTGGCAGATGCCCTGGTGGCTCTTGTCTAATTCATGTCTAATGTATGCTTCCCTGACCATTACCCCGGTGCTGGCATCCCAAAATTGTGACTCCCATGCTTACCCCACTCCACCCTCCTTATTCCAGAAAACCAGGCCTGGGGCAACCCCTAGTTTTTCGGAAGGAAGGAGCAAATTTACTACACTACCACAATATTTAAAAAAAAAAAAAAAAAAAAGGAACCTCAAAGGTTTTTACTTACAGATCCAGGGCAAAGAAGGCATAATGAGTCAGATGAGTTGAAACACTCCTTCATCCTGGGTTCACTGGAGGCAGGAATCAAGAGTAAGGCAGAGATAGTGAGCACATGACTACCAGTAGTATATTTAAGGGAATAGGGTGTATGTCACTCTAAGCTCACAGGCAATTGCCTGAATAGTCCATTTAAAAGAAACAGTGGGAAAGTGGGGAGCCCAGTCTGCATGACAAAGAGATGCCTGTAAATTCCTATCTCTGGCTACCGGCTTGAGCCAGTTGGATGGATATGGTGTAGAACTAGAAACTGAATCAAGGTTGACTGAGCCCTGCTTCTGGTATGAGAAAGTTAAACTTGTATTCAAAATGGATGCCAAAGCAACATAAAATTATGAGAATTCACTGCAGTTATTACGTTTACTTTATTACTCACATAGAAAATATTACATTACACATTTATTCTAATATAATAAAAAACCTTCTATCAAAGATTATGATGCACATATTAAAAATTAAAATTTTAGAAAGGCCAATAGAGAATCATGCACTTAGCTAACACAATAAAATTAACGGTTCTGCTTTCCACATTAATGGTGTAAAAGAGAAATTTGTTAGAAACAATGACCCTACATTCAGTGTTTTGAATATTGTTATCTGAGGGCACTCTAAAGATCTCCAGGAATATGTTTTAATAAGATTTCAGAAATAGCTTCTCTGTTCTTCTGGATGGTTGAATTTGTTAGTAGTTTTTCTCATCCATGTCTCCCATTCTAAACCTAGTCTTACAGGAACTGGAATCATATTCCTTTAAAAACAAATGTTGGTTTTGCTTCCTTATAAATTTTAAGATAAAAACTTAATAATTGCCTTATATAGGTTTTGTCCTAAAATGTTAAATTTTTGACATGTTAAATTACTAAAGGTCAGAATGATTATTTGTTCATGATAGGGCATGCACCACTCTTTTATCATCTGTGACAAGAAGGGTTATTTTGGTTTTGTTCTTCCATATCTTTCTCAGAACGCAGAAGCTAATTTCAAAATTATAAGAGAAAAACTGTCATTTTGCTCATTCCCCTGAATAATACAGATAAATTTTCAAACACACGTTCATGATCATCAGTATATCTACAGGCAGTTCATGCTAATATTATAAAAGCAAAGAAATAATTAAGTAGGCTTTATCCACCAATTTGTATCCAACTAATAGCAACTGCATTGTACTATCTAAAATTTATAATTATTTAGTCATTGACAGAATCTGTTAACTTGTGGTATGATGATTTATCCCAATTTAATATTCAATCTCTATTCTCACAGGTGATAATGGTAATTAGAAATAATGTTGACCACACAAAAAGTGCCTGATCTGTTCTGGTGTGAGAGTCCAACAAAAACAGAATTAGAATCTTTATTTGAATTCTAATTTTTTATTTTTTATTCTATTCTAATTTGCATGGCAAAGAGATGCCTGTAAATTCCTATCTCTGGGTTAGATAAATGGGTAGAAGACTTTAGCTATACACTGTTTGGAATGAGTCAGAAAAAAATTCTATTTGAGGATTTTGACTTAGAAGTAAAAAGGCAACTTGGTAGAGGACCAAACTGCAGTGTTTCCCAGAGAGTAATGGGTTTGAAATTGCCAAGAATAATTACAGTCTGCTTGAGAATGCAGAGAATGAAAACAACAAAAAACCCTGCCTAACTGAAAATGGTGAGTTCAGGCATTATAATTATAGCTACCATACATTTGACCTATGTCTTAAATATTCTTGACAAGTTTAAGGTGAAATTTAATTAGTAGAACTTCCAAAGTTGTTTTCTGTTTTAGAAAAGAAAGGTAACACTTGAACTTTTAATTACTCACTGTCAGAAAAATAGAGTGAGTTGGCAGTTAATTTTGTCAACAATAAATCTGTCCAGTCAACTTTTTTATATCTTCATATACATTATTTTAAAAAATTCTTGACACATCGAAGATATAATTAGAATCTCAAAAGTTTTTCCAACTATTTTAATATTTAATTCACTAAAACAGCCTGTGAAGAATGCACAAAATTAAGCAACAGAGTAAAAATGAGTTGGCCTTGCATTCATTTCAAATGCCCAAGGACTTTCTTTTGAAATGTATCATAGAACTGAACACAAGAAAAACAAAGATTGAATATTCTTGATGATATGAGATTACTTATGTACATGACATTTTATGGAAATATTAAACAGATTTTCTCCTTTTCATTTATTTTCTATATGCCTCTAAAAGCTTTTTAAACTTTATATATACTAGGATTATCTGCAGTATGTTTTTAAAAATCCAGATCCCCATGTTCTCAATGCTAGAGGCTTATTTAGTGGGTCTGGAAACCTTCATTTTTAATAAGCACCTCAGAGGATTCCTCTGCTGAAGTGAAATTATATACTACATTTGCAAAACACTAATCTAGAAAATGTGAATGAATACCAATACCGGTTTTATGTTTATAACCTCACCGACTGTCAAACAGAGTAGTTTGAAAAGCTTGAAAGAGTTACCCTAAAAGGAGCTTAGAAGAACTAGAAGGGGGAGAAACAAAATAATTTCCTTAGCAATGGTGATAAAGGTAAATCCATTATAGTTTGCATGGATGGAGAAAATGATTTTATGGTTAGAGCTACACACTTATAAATATAGCCTGGCTCAAGCATCTATCTTTGGGAGTAAAGAATATTACTTTAATGTTTCTTTCTCAACTGTTCAGTACCACTTCAATAGAGTCCTAATTGAGACAGAGGATCAAAGTTGATTCTTTCTCTAGTCACAAAGATTATGTAGTCAGCCTGCCAAAAATCATTTATTTATCATGATAGATTCTGCATGGAGTATGCCAAATATCAAAATAAATTAAATAAGTAAGCTAAAATATTATTATTCCTTTTTGATTTGAAGTAAAATAATATGTATTTTCAGTTTACAATTATTGTATGTTATTGACACAATATTTAGAGTTAAAAAAAGCAGAAAAAAATCTTTAAATGTCCCACGTACCTATGATAAGCATTATTTATATTGGGTGGTTGCATACGTCATCAAAATGTTTCTGAGGGGAGAAGTCTGTCATTCTTAAATTAAATCAGTTCTAAGTAGGAATAAAGTACCCATAACCCCTAAAATTCAGATTTCTTGAAGAATTTACCTTAGATAACCTGTATAAAAATAAAATTTTTAAAAGAAGAAAGCTAGAAGGACTGAGTTCTGCCTCCTGAGTAAGAATACTCTCAGAGAAAGTGCGTGAAAGAATAAAATAACTGTTGAACAAGATCCAAAACAAATATTTTGGAAAAAGCTATAAACTTGTTTGATGGAGGATCTTCCAAGTGAAATTCTGTGTGTTATGTGTTTAGTTCCCTCCTGATAGTTTCGTAAATCTTCATAAATATTCAATCTTCAACAATACAAGTGACAAAATATGCTGCGTATAATGAATATCATAAACACCAAGTTACACAATCAACCCAGGCAGTTATTTCCAGCCTTAGCAAATGCATACTCTCCTCCTAAACCCTGGCTTTCTGAAGGCATACAGACAATTTATCTTAAATGGAAATTGCAAAGAAAATATTTTCCGTGTCTGGCTTAATGGGTGTAGTGCTACCTTTTACTCTCTGTCTAGTTTGGGCTAGCCCTGTGGCCACCTATCCATTTGAATACTAGTCAGCAAGGATAATCATTTGTTTACAATTTTGAGCCATATTGTGCAAGTCTGATATAAAGTTGTCATCTTTTTATCTTCCCAAATTGCAGGAAGAGCAGAAGTAGGGAGGAGCCCTTCTGCGGGTCAGTGGTAACTTAGAAATATGATTCCTTTTAGAATGCAATAATGAACAAGGAAGAAGTACCTGAAGGAGTGAAACACAATTATGATTCAAGAAAACTGAAAGTTATTTCTTGCAACGAAAAGATGAATCTTAACCTGTAAGATGTAGACTTGGTGGGAAAACTAGCCAAAAATCAAACAGTTGCTTTGTATATAGTTTATCTTGTTACCCAAAGTTTACGAGTTGGGCAGGTGTTTCTATGCTGAGGTAAGCATTCCTAGAATGAATGAGTGCATCTGTCATGATGAAACTATGTACACACTATTCTAAAACAAAAAGAATGTGGAATTAATAGAAGAAACAATAGAGACAGAGATCAAACCTTTTTCAAATATTTTGTGATAAACTTTGTAATTTTCTTCCTCTTTATTAGCAACCTACAGAATTTGCAGTTTTCATTTTTTAAAACAATTTTTAATTGACAGATAATAGTTGTATACTTATGAGGTATAGTGTGATATTTTGGTTCATGTATACAATATGTAATGATCAAATTAGGGTAATGATCAAATCATATCCATTACCTCAAATCTTTATCATTTATTTGTGTTGGGGACATTTAAAACCTTCTCTTCTAGCTATTTAAAAATATACAATAAAATATTTAACTATAGCCACAAAACAGTGCTATAGAACACTAGAATTTATTCTTCCTATGTAACTATAATTTTGTGTCATTTAAGATCTGCCTCCACTTTCTAGCTTTTACTAGCTACCATTCTATTCTCTACTTCTATGAGATTAACTTATCTTTCTGTGCCTGACTTATTTCACTTAATATAATATCATCTAGGCTTACCCATGTTGCTGCAAATGACAGGTTGCCATTCTTTTCAATGGATGAATAATATTTTATATTGAGTATATACAAAATTTTCTTTATCCATTATCTATTAATGGACACTTAGGTTGATTCCACATATTGACTATTGTGAATACTGCTGCAATTATCAAGGGGGTGGTGATATCTCTTCAATATACTGATTTCCTTTTCTTTGGATACATACCCAGCAGTATGATTACTGGATCATATGGTAGTTCTGTTGGTACTTTCTTCAGGACAGCACCCTCCCTACCGTTTTCCATAATAATGGTACTAATTTACATCCCCACCAACATGGTAAAAGAGATCCCTTTTCACCACATTCTCTCCATCATTTATTACATTTTGTCTTTTAGATAAGAGCTATTCTTGCTGGGATAAAATGCTATCATTGCATTTCCCTAATGACTAGTAATGTTGAGTATTTAAAAACAAAATTTGTTTGACAATTTGTGTTTTCTTTTTAAAAAAGTCTATTTTTATCAACATTCACCAATTTTTAAATAATATTTATCTGTTTTCCTGTTGAATTGAGTTCCCTATATATTGTGGATATTAATCGCTGGTCAAATTACTAGTTTGACAACATCTCCTCTCATTCTATAGGTTGTCTACACTGTGGTGGTAGATTTTTTTTATGTGCAGAACATTATCAGTTTATAACCACAATTGCTTGTTTTTGTTTTAGTGCGTCTGCTTTTGAGGTCTTATCTATGATAAAATTGTTTCCCAGACCAATTTTCTAAAATGTTTTTCCAGTTTTCTTCTAGTAGTATTAGAGTTTTGGGTCCTAAGTTTAAATCTTTAAGCCACTTTGATTTGGCTTTTGTGTATGGTGAGAGACAGGGATCTAGTTTCATTTTTCTGCATAGAAATATCCAGTTTTCCCAACACCATTCATGGAAGAGACTGCCATTTTCTCAATGCAGGTTCTTGGCTCCTCTGTGAAAAATTAGTTGGCTGTAAATACCTGGATTTATACATGGTTTCTCTATTCTGTTCCATTAGTCTATGTATCAGTTTTAAGGTGAGTACCATGCTGTTTTAGTCACTACAGCTTTGTAGTATATTTTGAATTCTGGTAGTGTGATGCCTCCAGCCTCATTTTTGTTTGGGATTGCTTTGGCTATTCAGAGTCATTTTTGGTTCCATACAAATTTCGTAATGTTTTTTCTATTTCTATTGAGAATGTCATTGATATTTTGACTGAGAATGCATTGAATCTATAGATCTTTTTGGGAAATATGGTTGTTTTAACAGTATTAATTCTTCCAGTCCATTAACATGGGACATGTTTCCATTTTTTTGTTCTGTTCAATTTTCTTCCTCAATGTTTAATAGATTTCCTTGTAGAGATATTTCATCTCCTTAGATAAATTCATTCCTAGATTTTTCAATAGTATTGTATGTAAATGGGATTGCTTTCTTGATTTCTTTTTAGCTAGTTTATTATTGGCATATAGCAATGTTATTGATTTTTGTATGTTGATTATTTTTATCCTGCAACTTTATTAAGTTTATCAGTTTAAGAGTTTTGTAGTGGAGTCTTCAGAGTTTTCTCTATATAAGATCATATCATCTGCAAACTGAGATAACTTGCCTTCCTTGCTTTCAACTTGAATGCCATTTACTTCTTTCATTTTTCTAATTGCTCTGGCTAAAACTTCCACTACTATGTTGAATAACAGTAGGGTGAATGAGTATCTGTGTATTATTCCTGTTTTTTTTTTTTCAGCTTTTCATCATTCAGAATAATGCTAGCTGTGGGCTTGTCATATATGGCTTATATTGCATTGAGGTACATTTCTTCTATTCTTCACTTGTTTAGAGTTTTTTTTTATCATAAGGCATTGTTGAATTTTATCAAATTATTTTCCTGCATCTATTCCTATAATTACATAAACTTATCTTTCATTCTGTTAATGTGAGGTATCGCATTGATTATTTGTGTATGTTGAATCATCCTTATATTCCTGCAATAAATCTCACTTAATCATGGTGTATACTCTTTTTGATGGGCTGTTGGGTTAGATATGGTAGTATTTTGTTGATGATTTTGCATCTATGTTCATCAGGGTTTTTGATCTGTTATTTTCTTTTTTGTTAGTTTCCTTACCTTGTTTTAGTATCCAGGCTGTGCTGACCTCACTGAATGAGTTGGAAAGCATTATCTTCCCTTCAAGTTTTTCAAGTAGTTTGATAAAATTTTGCATTAATTTTTATTTAAATGTTTGGCAGAATCTAGCAATAAAGCTATCAAGTCTTGGGCTTTTGTTTGTTTGTTTGGGACAATTTTTATTGCTGATTCAATCTCATTAGTCGTTGTTAGTTTGTTCAAGTTAATCTTTCCAAAATATAATTTTTCTTTTTATCTTTTGTATTTTTTTAGTCTCTATTTTATTTACTTCTGTTCTCATTTTTATAATTTCTTCTTTTCTGCTAATTTGGGGATTGGTTTATAGTTGTTTGAGTTGTGTCCTTTGGTTGTTTATTTGAAATTATTTACATTTTTTATGTAGGCATTTATTGCTATAAACTTGCCTCTTAATACTATTTTTCTTGTATACAAAAAGTTTTGGTGTGTTGTTTTTGTTTACATTTGTTTCAACATATTTTTTTCCTTCCTTCCTTCTTAATTTCTTCATTAATCCGTTGGTTGTTCAGAAGCATGTTGTTTAATTTATATGTATTTGTATAGTTCAAAAGTTTCTCTTGTTATCATTACCAGTTTTATGGCTTGGGGTAAGAAAATATGCTTGATCTGATTTCAGTTAAAACAAATTTAGACTTGTTTTGTGGACCAACATATAGGCAATCCTGGACCATATGCTAATGAAAAGTATGTGCATTTTCCAGATTTTGAGCTGCTGGGTGAAATGTTCTGCAACATCTATTAGGTTCATTTGGTCTATAGTACAGTTTGAATTTAATGTTTTGGGAGTGGTTTTGTGCATTTTCTGGCTAGATGATCTGTCCAATGCTAAGAGTGGAGTATTAAAGTCCCCAGCTATTATTGTATTGGAGTTGGTCTCTTCCTATTAATTTAATGTTATTTCAAAAGACCTGTCTTCAAGTTTACAAATTCTCCCCTTTGCTGTGTCTAGTCTGTTTGTGAAGCTCTCAATTGAATTTTTCATTTCATTTATTGAATTCTTCACATTGAAGATTTCTGTTTAGTTCTTTTTTTAATATCTCTGTTGAAATTTTCACTAAGATCATGACTTTTACTTTCTAATTTTGTTGAATTTTCTATCTCTATTATCTTGTATCTTACTGAGCTTCCTTAAGATTATTATTTTGAATTTCTTTTCAGCATTTTGTATATATCCTTTTTTAGGAAGACTGTTACTGTAGAATTATTGTGTTTCTTTGGGTTTGTCATGTTTCCTTGAAATGTTATGCTTCTTTTGCCTCTATGTTGATATTTGGGCATCTGGTGACACAGTGGCCTCTTCCAATCTTATGAAGTAGATTTCATAGGAAAAGATTTATTTATATAAATGGGTCCTGTGGTGTCAATTGGGTGGGTTCACTGGCTTTGGCTCTGGGTGGATGCAGTAGTATAGCCACTGTGTAGTAAATTCATCCATAATCTATTTTAGCAATGATTGTGAGTTCCTCAGTAGCCTAGAATGCAGAAGTTTGTAGTAGCAGAGGTGCAGTTTTGCTGGGGGTTGTCTCACTGGGTTGTTCCTCATGTCAATCACACATGTTCAAGCAGTCAGTAGGCTAGATTGGGGACTGGTTACTGGGATCAGGAATGTCATACTGTTTCTTTCACCAGGGGTGAAATACATGCCGTATCCATACATGCTATGGCTGCTTAATCAGCTCAGGAGAAGGACTGCAACAGTGGATCCTGGGCTGTTCCTTTGGCCAGGTGTGCAAGCCTGTGACTGCTTGTCTGGCTTGGGGGTGTGTCTGACAGAAACAGGTCTGCTGGTCTGGGTTTGCAGTAAGGGGAATTGGTATATGGGCTGCTTGGCTGATTTACAGGCAGGTTTTCCAGGAGAAGATCCAGCTGGCTGGTTCTCTGTCAAGGGTCATGTGGTCATGGCTGCTTGGTTGGCTTAGGAGTATGTTCACTTGGGGCAGTTTGATTGGGATATGTCTCTGTCTAGGGGTGTGGGCATGTGGCTGCTCAGCTGACTCAAGTGTGGGTCCCCTGGGCCATTTTTCCAGCTGGGAGTGTGTGCACATAGTGGTTCTCCTGGCTTGGAGTTGGTATCCCTACTGTGCAGGACTGGAGTCACAGCATTTCTGGGCCCAGACTCTGGGCAGTCAGAATTGTGGTATTGCAGCTACCCATTTAGGCCTGGGGAATGACAGCAGAGCTTCAAGGCTGAAAAGGCACAGTGGCTAATGGCCCCTAGAATGGGGGAACTCCAGCATTGGCTCCAGTTTTAATATGGCACTGTGATCAGCAGCCTTCGTCATGGACAGGTGAGGAGTACACACCTGTGCTCCTAATCTAGAGCAATGCAGTCATGTGAATTCCAGGCAGCTCCCCAAACTGTGCTCAGAATGATGGGATTTTCCTATAGTAGGGGCTTCAGGTAACTGTGGTGTTGATGAAGGCTGTTGGAGGGTCTTCTGACTACATTTTCCTCACAAGGATAAATCCTTTCTGGCTCCAAGCTGGTCCAGGCAGGAAAAATAAGGCATCTGAGGAAGGATGCCTCACTCCCCTCTCTATGCTGTCATTGTGAGCTTTCACGCTCCACAGGGACCTCGCCACTTTCTTGGTGCACTCAAATGCTCTTTCTCAAATACTCCAGTCCAATTTATTATTCATTACCTTGGTCCTTTTTCGTGAAAGGGATGAGTCTAGGTGTGCCTAGTCAGTTATCTTGCTTACATTACACTACACTCTCCAGAACCTGCAATTTTCATTTGAAGAGAGAAAATGATTTATCTTTTAAAATTGTTGTGTTATCAAATGTATACAAATGCAAATTGAGAATTGCATTTGCCACTGACTCTTTCAAGCAGATTTATTTTAACAGCAGTAACCAGTTGATCCAATGCTTTTCAAAGTCACTTTTTAAAATTACAAGGATACATCTTAATATTTCTATCATTTCTTTAAATCACAAAGCTTTCTGTATTTATATTTAGAATATTTTGCAAAAGGAAGGAATCCACGTAGTCAGAAATCAGAAAACTTGGATAAACCGTAGCTTCACAATTTATCCATTGTATGCTATAAGACAACATAAACATTGTGAAGGGCAGTTTTTCCCTCATTTGTAAAGGGGAAATATTAGTATCTGTTCTGCATTTATTGCCAGTTTTCTGTGAATATTATTTGTCATAATTTAGGTAAAGCCATGTGAAATTTTAAGTCTTGTACAAATATTATCTAAGAAGTTAGTTATGGTGGTGGGCAACCAAAGAGAGATCACTTTAAATTTTAATATCAAGTCAATGTGTTCTGATTGCATTTCTCAGTGGCATCATCTAACTAGAAAATAGATATATTGCATTAGAAGCTTTTAGACAGATTTATTTAGTATCCTAAAGTTTAAAATGAACTCTACAAGTTCTTATTTCAGTAACTTTATTAGTCTGTTCTCATGCTGCTATGAAGAAATACTTGAGACTGGGTAATTCATAAAGAAAATTCATAAAGAAAACAAGATAATTTGAATCTACATATCCACATTAATGTCAAAATTTATTAAATTCATTTATTAAGGTTTTTATTTTTAGGGTTTTTTTGAAATACATTTAACATTTTCTTAGCTCCAAGTACTACTTTTTACCATATTCACAATAAATAATGAGTATTTTTCTGAGTGATCTCAAGTTTGAAACACATTATTACATCTTCAGATTTAAATGTGGTAAAGAGTTAGGTCAAGAATAACCAGACTGGATGATGGTGCAAACCAATCTTTGCTGGCAATATACCACACTACTTGAGAAAATAGCTATCAAAATGCCCGTTTTGAATTAGTGTAGAAACTCAGACTTTATTTAAAAAGCATAAATCAGAAACATTTGGTTCAGTGTTTTTTTCATGTTCTGAGTCATGCTCTTTATTTGGTTCTTTTAAAGTTCTGTAGACAGCTCCACTAAGAAATGTATTGCAAAAAATCCATTTTCAGCATAGATTTGCAAATATTCAAATAACATATTAGAACTTCTTAAGTTTTTTTCAACCTGTAGTTAGAAATCACGCAATCTTCTTTTTGCATACAATAAAAATATTGTGTTGGGGTTTCTTAAGCATCCCTATAAAATTACCTAGTTTGGTTGTCACAAATTTGATTCATTTTGTATCTAAAGACATGTATTTAAATGTTATCTAACTGAATCAATTTAATAACAGGTTTTGGGGCCGGGCGCGGTGGCTCATGCCTGCAATCCCAGCACTTTGGGAGGTCGAGGCGGGCGGATCACGAGGTCAGGAGATCGAGACCATCCTGGAGAACATGGTGAAACCCCGTCTCTACTAAAAATACAAAAAACAATTAGCTGGGCGTGGTGGCCGGTGCCTGTAGGCCCAGCAACTCGGGAGGCTGAGGCAGGAGAATGGCGTGAACCCAGGGGGCGGAGCTTGCAGTGAGTGGAGATCGCGCCACTGCAGCCTGGGAGACAGCGAGACTCCATCTCAAAAAAAATAATAATAATAATAATAGGTTTTGGAAAACATTAAACACAAAGACAATACAACCCAAAAAAATCAGTAATAAACAAAAAAAATTCAATTTCTGTTTTTTCTAATTAATTAGCTTTTTAAATTTTCAAGTTGCATACTACCCTTCTTGGGTTTCTTCTATCATTTAGGAGAAAATTATTATTTTAAATGTCTAAAATGTAGCATAATTCCAAAAACTAAATGAGATAATGTATGTGAAAGCATCTAACATAATAATCCTGGGACACTGTTGGTGTCCAAGAGAGATTCCATTTCTTCCTCTGTTTTCCTATATTAAAAACATTAAACTAAGGCATTTTCAGTCTTCCTGCCTTAAGTTTGGTCTCTCAGCAGACACTCTTTAAAAATATTTTAACTTTTATTTTAGATTCAGGGATACACTTGCAGGTTTGTTATGTCCTTTTAACAGTATTCAAGGTCCGCCCAATCTGGTCCTTTTCCAAAAACTTAGTATTAGGTAGTTATTCATATTAATGGTGTACTAGTTCCTAGGGCTGCCGTAACATAAAACAAATAGCTTAAAACAACAGAAATGTATTGTCTTATAGTTGTAGAAGCTAGAGGTCTGAAATCAAAATGTCAGCAGAGCCATATGCCCAAAGCAACCTGTAGGGGAAAATCCTTCCTTGCCTCAGTAATTTCTGGGGGCTTGTTGGCAAGTCTTAGGATTCCTTGGCTTGCAGCACTTCTATCTCTGCATCTGTTATTACATGGTATTTTCCTTGTATGTGTCTGTAATTCTCCATCTCTTGTCTTCTTGTAACAACACTAGTGCTATTGTATTAAGGGCCCACCCTAATTTCATCATAATTAATTACATCTACAATAAATCAATTTGCAAATAAAGTCACATTCTGTTGCAGTGGGTGCTTCAACATACCTTTTCTTGGGGACAAATTCAACCCATAAGGGACAGGGATAGATGGAGACACCAAAAAAGTCCTTCATATGTTACTGTAAGGACTCTCCTATGAAATGAATGATGGTAACCTCCTAAATTTTGTGTTGAAGCCTATTCCCCAGTGTGATGGTATTTGGAAGTTGGGACTTTGAGAATTATTAGCTTATGAGGATGATCCTCACGAATGAGATTAATGTTCTTACAAGAATAGACACCAGAGCTTGTTCTCTCTGTGCCTTCTGCTATGTGAAGATACAAAGAGAAGGTAGGAATCTGCAAACCACAACGCTGGCCCACAATAAACAGCAGAACTGCCAGAACTTTGATCTTGGATTTTCCAGCCTCCAGAACTGTGAGAAATAAATGCTTATTGTCTAAGCTATCTAATTTATGGTATTTTGTTACAGCAGCCTGTGCGGGCTAAGACAGACTCCATCAGTCCTTACATATTCCACTTCAGATATGCAAGGTCCCTTCATCCATAGCCCCTCTTTCTTCTCTTTCTTGACCTCCTGGTTATCTTGGTCTTTTGATATTAGCCCTTCTGATTTTCCCAGGCATGTGATTCCAATAATCCTGTTTTTTGTTTTTGTTGTTCGTTTGTTTTTCCTCTAGGTTTCTGGCCAAGACTTGCAGAGATTTCTCTGTTAATGAAACTGAGATTTTAATGGGTTTAGATGTATCTTCATGTGATTCTGACCCCAAAACTGGGAGGAAAGAATAAAGAGCAGCATCAATGTCGCTCTATCTGTAGAATAAATTATCTATATGATGAAAAAAATACATTTTTTGTTAAAATTTTTGGTACAATCCAGCTGTGTTTTTATGTCCACATGAAATGAGTTTTAGTCTTTTTCTGCCTTACCAAAGCCTCTCTTCCTTAATTTTTTTTTTTTTTTTTTTTTTTTTTTTTGAGACAAGGTCTCACTCTGTCACCCAGGCTGAAGTGCAGTAGTGAGATCATGGCTTCTGCAACTTTCGCCTCCTCGGCTCAAGCAATTCTCCTGCCTCAGCCTCCCAAGAAGCTGGGACTACAGGCATGTTCCACCATGCCCGGCTAATTTTTGTGTTTTTTGTAGAGACAGGGTTTCACTATGTTGGCCAGGCTGGTCTCAAACTCCTGAGCTCAGATGACCTGTTAAGCTCAGCCTCCCAAAGTGCTGGGATTACAGGTGTGATCAACTGCACCTGGCCCACTCTTTCTTAATTCTAATCTGAGTTAGCCCTCAAGATGCTAGTGGGTGCTTGTGTGTGTGCATGCATGCATGCGTGCATGTGTGTGTGTGTGTGTGTTTGTTGTGATGGTGGTAGGAGGGGAAAGTTCATTCTGAGAAAGATATGAGGAAACAAAGGAAGCCCCTTGTCACAGGTGGCAAAAGCATAGTGCAAAACCCAAACCCCACCAAGAACAAATAAATATTCTGAATTTTACTAATTTATCAGAAAAAAATACTTGTTTATACTTCTCATTAGCTCTCTGTGAGACAACTCTATGAACACATAATAAATTATTTGACTTTGTCTAGAAAAGATGATTTATATATTTATTTAAAGTTTATTAAATCTAAATGTATTTAGGTAATTTAAGTATCTAAAGACGAAAATGTAGTTTTGTGCTGTGCTAAGTTTATTAATGCACAAAAATTCTGTAAATTTGCTGAAGAACATTACTCTTTAGCAGATAGTATTCTTTATCACAAGAGGAAGAACTGGAAATGCCATGATCTTAGCTTAACAAGAGAATCATGGATTAATAAATAAAATTATAAATCTGTGTAATAAAAAGGAAAAATAGATATTTCTATATTCACTTAACTCTGTATGTAGATTTTTAAGCTATGTGAGAGAAAGAATAAGAAGGGACCACTGAGGATGTGGAAAGTTAATTTGCATAAGCAGGTCTGTGATGAAAATAATAGACAAAAATCTACTAAGTATAAGTTGACATTTGGGGTACCTAATGCAAATATGTCACACCCTTTAGTTTATTACTCCTTATCACGACTATCTTAGGGCACCAAATTTCTGGAGGTGGTGTCAGGGGTAGTAGTTGATTTTGGTGGATTTTGAGACAAAAAGTATTAGTCAGCTTGGACTGCTGTAGCAAAATACCACAGACTAGGTGGCTTAAATAACAAATATTTATTCTCACAGTTCTGGAGGCTGGGAAATGTTAGATCAATCTTCTGGCAGATCTGGTGTCTAGTGAAGGCACTCTTCCTGCCTTGCAGATAGTCATCATCTCATTGTTTCCTCAACTGGTAGAGAGCAGAGAGAGCAAGCTAGGTCTCATTTCTCTTTTTATAAGGGCATTAATTCCATTCATGAGGGCTCCACATTAATGAACTAATCACCTCCTGACAGCCCCACCTCCAAACACCATCACACTGGTGGGCAGGATTTCAACATATACATTTTAGGGAGACACAAATATTCAATCCATTACAGCATGAGACTCTTACTAGTTGATATGATTTGGCTTTGCGTCCCCACCCAAATCACATCTTGAATTGGAATAATTCCCATGTGTGAAAGGTGTGACCAGGTCGAGGTAATTGGATCATGGAAGCAGTTTCTCCCATGCTGTTTTCATGATAATGAGTGAGTCTCATGAGATCCAATGATTTTATAAGCGTCTGGCATTTCCTTTGTTGGCACTCACTCTGCCTTGCCACGTGAAGAAGCTGCCTGTGTCTCCTTTGTCTTCTACCATGATTGTACATTTCCTGAAACCTCTCCGGCAATGCAGAACTCTGAGTCAAATAAATCTCTTTCCTTTATAAATTACTCAGTCTAGGGTATTTATTCATAGCAGTGTGAGAATGGACTAATACAGTAAATTTATACCAAGGTAGTGGGGCACTGCTATAAAGATACCCAAAAATGTGCAAGCCACTTTGGAACTGGTTATGGGCAGAGTTTGGAAGAATTTAGAGGGCTCAGAAGAAGACAGGAAAATGTGGGAAAGTTTGGAATTTCCTAGAAACTTGAGGGCTCAGAAGACAGGAAGATGTGGGAAAGTTTGGAACTTCCTAGGGACTTGTTGAATGACTTTGAGCAAAATGGTGATAGTGATGTGGACAATGAAGTCTAGGCTGACGTGGTCTCAGATGGAGATGAAGAACTTGTCAGGAACTGGAGTAAAGGTCACTCTTGCTATACTTTAGCAAAGAGACTGGAGGCACTTTGCCCTACTCTAGAGATCTGTGGAACTTTGACCTCGAGAGAGATGACTTAGGGTATCTGGTGGAAGAAATTTCTAAGCAGCAGAGCATTCAAGAGGAAGCAGAGCATAAAAGTATGGAAAATTTGCTTCATGACTATGTGATAGAAAAGAAAAAAAATCCATTTCCTGGAAAGAAATTCAAATCCACTGCAGAAATTTGCATAAATAATAAGGAGCCAAATATTAATCACCAAGACAATGAAGAAAATGTCTCTAGAGCATGTCAGAGACCTTTACGACAGCCTCTTCCATCACAGGCCCAGAGGCCTAAGAGGGAAAAGTGGTTTTGTGGGCCGGGTCCAGGATCCCCCTACTCTATGTAGCCTTGGGACATGGTTCCGTAAGTCCCAGCTGCTTCAGCTCCAGTTGTGGCTTAAAGGGGTCAATGTGTAGCTCAGGTCATTGCTTCAGAGGGTTCAAGCACCAAGACTTGGCAGCTTTCACATGGTATAGGTCCTGCAGGTGCACAGACATCAAGGATTGAGGTTGGGGAACCTCTGCCTAGATTTCAGAGGATTATGGAAATGCCTGGATGTCCAGGCAAAAGTTTGCTACAGAGGTGGATGCCCTATGGAGAACCTCTGCTAGGGCAGTGCAGAAGGGAAGTGTTGGATTGAAACCCCCATACAGAGTCTCCACTGGAGCACTGCCTAGTAGAGCTGTGAAAAGAGGGCCACCATCCTCCAGACCTCAGAATGTAAGATCCACTGACAACTTGCACTGTGTGCCTGAAGAGGCTGCAGACTCTCAATGCCAGCCCATGAAAAGAACCTGGAGGGGGGCTGTATCCTGCAAAACCATGGTGGTGGAGCTGACCAAGGCCATGGGAGCCCACCTACTATGGATGTGAGACATGGAGTCAAAGGAGATCATTTTGGAACTCTAAAGTTTAATGAGTGCCCTATGGATTTTGGACTTGCATGGGACCTGTAGCCCCTTTGTTTTGGCTAATTTTTTCTCATTTGGAATGGATGAATTTATCCAAAGCTTGTACCCCCATTGTATCTAGGAAGTAACTAACTTCCTTTTGATTTTACAGACTCATAGGTGGAAGGGACTTGCCTTGTCTTAGATAAGAGGTTAGACCTGAACTTTGTGTTAATCCTGGAATGAGTTAAGACTTTGGGGATTGTTGGAAGGGCAAGGGCATAACTGTGTTTTGAAAAGTGAAGACAAGAGATATGGGTAGGGCCAGTGGTGAAATAATGTGGTTTAGCTCTGTGTCCCCACCCAAATCTCACCTTGAATTGTAATAATCCCCATGTGTTAAGGGCAGGACCAGGTGGAGGTAATCAGATCATGGCAGTGGTTTCCTCCATGTTGTTTTTGTGATAATGAGTGAGTCTCATGAGATCTGATGGTTTTATAAGCATCTGGCATTTCCCCTGCTTGCACTCACTCCATCCTGCCACCCTGTGAAGAAGGTGCTTGCTTCTTCTTTGCCTTCCATCATGATTGTAAGTGTCCTGAGGTCTCCCTAGAAATGTGGAACTGTGAGTCAATTAAACCTCTTTCCTCTATAAATTACCTAGTCTTGGGTATTTCTTCATAGCAGTGTGAGAATAGAGCAATGAACTAGTTATAACTTTTGGCATGTAAATTAAGCTCTCTGAATTTCAACTTTCTCACTGGTAAGATGGGGAAAATAATACTTCACTTACAAAGTCAGTGTGAAAGAGATGATGTATTTAAAGTGTTTTACACATTACCAGACAATAAGTAAGCATTCAACATGTATATTAAGATTATATATCTTAATTTATTTTGCTGGGACTTTTTCCTCCATTTACTCCCATCTCATCCTCATAACGCTGATGACAAATGAAAACTGTTTTACTACAGTTCCTCTAACCTCACACACACACATACACTACTGTCCTTGTAGGCATTTTTATTAATTAAGATCACTTTTTCTCTTCCATCATTAATATCTGGGTAACTGCCACCAATTAATCGTTGTTGGCTAAAAAGTTGAAATCCAATATCTATTTATAACTTAGAATGCAATAATACTTTAGCTTCTGACCTTCCTAGTTGTGACAGGGAGCTCATTGTCATGTTAAATCTATTATATCTTTCTTCCATTTGAAAGAGAATGTTATGTGAGCATGTAGCTGTCTAGCCAAGAATTTTATTTCCAAGTCTCTTGAAAGTGGTCAACTTCAATTATGAAGATGAGAACAATTCCCTTGGTCTTAGGAAATGGTGGAGAAAGAAGAACCTCAGTCCCAGATAGAATGGCTGTCCCAAAACTGTCCCACTAATCTCCAGACTATTACAAAAAAGGTTAAAGAAACTGCTATTTTGTTTTAGAAAATCATTATCATAACATTTGCACCATACCTATGCAGAATTGTTACCAGAAATGGTCTATCCTCCCCAACGTAGCATGAATGTATCATGAAAATAGAAAATATTGTTGCTACCACTCTTTGGTATATAGGTGCATGTAGAATGATGCCAACAGGCTAGTGGACTAGCATGACCTTCTGCAGGATAATGATACAACAAAGTTTCCTGTGGACTAGACTTTGATAGAGAATTAGAGAGGGGATGTATCCCTGGGCTAACAAAACAAGTCTACTGTTGACCAATGATGCGGAGATTTTCCGCTATGTTTTCTTCTTGTAGCTTTACAGTATCAGGTCTGAAATTTACGTCTTTAATCCATTTTGAGTTGATTTTTGTTTAGGGTATGAGATAAGATGCCAATTTCATTTTTCTGCATGTGAATATACAGTTTTCCCAACACCATTTATTAAGGAGATTGTCCTTTCCCCATTGTATGTTCTTTTGGCAACTTTGTCAAAAATCAATTGATCATAAATACTTGGGTTTATATATGGATTTTCCATCCTATTCCTGTGGTCGATTTTATGCCAGTGCCATGCTGTTTTGATTATAATAGCTTTATAATATATTTGGAAATCAAGTAATGTGATGCCTTAAGCTTTATTCTTTCTATTCAAGATTATTTTGGCTCTTCAGAGTATCTCATGGTTGCATACAAAAGTTAGAATTATTTTTTCCATTTTTCTGAAAAAGCTGACTTTGGAATTTGGATAACGATTACCTTTATCTTATATGTAAAAACCCTAAAGACTCCACAAAAAAATAAAATAAATAAATAATAAATAAATAAATAAATAAATAAAACAGAACTGATAAATTCAGTAAAGCTTTAGGTTACAAAATTAACAACAAAAACCAGTAGCATTTCTATGCACTAACAACACACTATCTGAAAAATACTTTAAGAAAACAATACTATTAATAATAGCATCAAAAATACTTAAGAGTAAATTTAAGCAAGGATGTGAAAAATCTGTACACTGAAAACTAAAACATTGGTAAAAAATTACAGAAACAAATGGAAATACATTCCATGTCATGGAATGGAAGAATTAATATTGTTAAAATGTCCATACTTCCCAACGGGTTCCTCAGATTCAGTGCATTCCTTACAGCATTTCATTTTCTTTCCTTATTGCTCCAGTTAGCACTTAGAGTAAATATTGAAAAACAAGAATAATAGCAAGTATCTTTATCTCACCTCACCTTATTTCAGAAGAATATCTTCAATTGTTCACTATTAAGTGTCTCGTTCACTAAATTATTTACAGTTACTCATTTTATCAGGTAGAAAGTTTATTTTTATTTCTGGCTTCAAAGAATTCTTAAAAATAAATGGGGGATAGCCAGGTATGGTGGCTCATGCCTATAATCCCAGCACTTTGGGAGGCCAAGGCAGGCAGATCACCTGAGGTCAGGAGTTCAGGACCAGCCTGGCTAACATGGTGAAACCCCATTTCTACTAAAAATACAAAATTAGCCAGGCATGGTGGCAGACTCTGAGTAGTAATCCCACTACTCAGGAGCCTCTGGCACGAGAATCGCTTAAACCCTGGAGGTGGAGGTTGCAGTGAGCTGAGATTGTGCTACTGCACTGCAGCCTGGGTGGCAAGAATGAAGCTCTGTCTCTAAATAAATAAATAAATAGATAAATAAATGTGGGACATCGAATTTTATAAAGTATCTTTTCTACAAGTGATAACATAATTATATAATTTTATTTTATTGTCTGTTAATGTGATATATTATATTATTAATTGATTTTTTAACATTAGTACCAGTCTATTCTTGAAACAAATCTTATTAGATTGTGATGTGTTTCACTCTGTATAGATTCACTTTTTATGGTTAAAAAAGATTTACATTTATAGTAAAAAATACATAGATTTATTTTTTATAGTAAAAAAGTGTAGATTTACTTTTTATAGTAAAAAATACTAACATAGGTTAAATATTTTTTCAATTACTGAGAGATTAAATATGATTTTTTGATTTCATAAATAACCTTGTTATTATGATTTTTAAAATTTTTGTCTTATGTAATGCTGGTGTTATATTTTACTTACCTGTTTATTAGATGTAATCATTGAAATAATATGTACCTACAATTTGCTTTGTGAAAAAACTTTTATAACATTAATCTTCTTTAATGTTTGTTGAATTATTTAGATTTTTTATGTTACTATCTGTAAATTTTGGTAAGTTTTTCTTCCCAAAGATATTTGCCATACATATTTATTCAAGTTTATTGGCAGAAAATTATTCTTAATTTAAAAAATATATGTGGGATCTATAACGATGTCTTCACTTCTGATAAAACTAATTTTCATTTCTTATCTTTCTATTGGTCATTGTTACTAGAGTTTTATCAATTGTATTAATCTTGTAAAATAATAAACTTAGAGCTTGTCTAGTGTAGCCTATTTAATGTTTGTCTTTAATTATTTCTACTTATTATTATTGTTCTCTTAAGAGGTTGATTTGCTATCTAGATTACTTTTGTTTGTTTGTTTGTTTTAGAGACAGGGTCTCTGTTGCTCAGGCTGGAGTGCAGTGGTGCAATCATAGTTCACTGCATCCTAGAACTTTTGGACTCAAGCAAATCCTCCTACCTCAGCCTCCCGAGTAGCTGGGAATACAGGAAGACGCCACCACACTGGCTGATTTTTGTAATTGTTTTGTTAAAGTAGGGTCTTGCTATGTTACCCACACTGGTCTTGAACTCCTGGGCTCAATCAGTCTTCCTGCCTCAACTTCTCAAGTGTTAAGATTACAGGTATATGCCACTGCACCCAGCCTAGATTCTTAAATTATAACATAATGAGCATATATATAATAAATATATATGATACTTTAATTCCAAGTTATATATTCTTATATTAACTATGTTTTAATTAGTTGCATCCTGCAAGGTTTTTATTTGGGGGGTGGTGGGTGCAGGGTCTCACTTTGTTGCCCAGGCTGGAGTGCAATGCCACTATCATGGTTCTCTGCAATCTTGAACTCCCAGGCTTAAGCGATCCTCCAATTTCAGCCTCCTGTGTAGCGTGACTAGAGGCACCCACACCACACCTATATAATTTTAGTATTTTTTGTAGATATGGGGTTTTGCCATGTTGCCTAGGGTGGTGTAGAACTCCTGCGTTCAAGTGATCCTCCTGCCTTGGTCTCCTGAAGTGCTGGAATTACAGGTGTAAGCCACCACAACCAGCCTGTTCCGCAAGTTTTGACACACCACATAATATTATCATTTAATTAAACATGATTTATATTTTCTTCTATGCTGCCTTCTTTATTCTATTAGCTATTTAGAAATACATGTTTTAATTTCCAAACAGTTGAAGATGTTTTAGCTATATGATGGCGTTTTCTACTTTAATTCCATAGTGGTTATAGAGTATACTTTGGATGATTTTACTTTTTGGAATTTATTAACATATGTGGATTTTATGTGTGTATGATATTTACAGTAGAATGGGGAGAGTATGCTTAAACTGGGTTCACACTTGGCTTAATATTCTGCTGTTGTAATCTTGAAATTCTTAGCTACTTTGAGCGTAGATTCACATACTTTGTCTTGCACTGGGCCTCACAAATTATATATCCTGCCCTGCAGTTAGGTCATGATTGTTAACTGGGTTGTTTTCATCTTTTAAAATAATCAGGTTATATAAAAAATATATCAGGTACAGATAATGCCTTCCTCTTCTAGTGGAGATTCACTAATTTCTCCTCTAGTCAAAAAGTAAAAGGGTAATTCCATTAATCTCTTTAGAAACTAAGATCAGATGAGGTTGGGTTGCATGTTTTCCTAGTGAGTTTACATTGTTTGAAAAAACATTAAAATGTTCATGATCCTCCTTGTTCTTATCATATACTTTTTGTCTTATATTTTCACTATCCAAAAGCTAAAATATAGAAATAATCCTTCACATTATGCAATATTTAACTTTAGTGGCTAGAGAGGAGTCTCCTTAATAATAGGTCAGTGTATCTTCTTTCTGTGTCTAGAAATGGTAAGCAGTTTTGTTCGTGCCATCTTGGCTTCCTGTTTAAACCTTCTTTTGGGACATAACCCATCCTCCCTTTTGGAATTAAACATCCTTGTTGCAACTTATCCATTTTTTTTCTTCCTTTTATCTGGTCTACATCAGTCCCTGAAACCAATTCTTAACACATCCACCTGAAGATAGCTCATCAATATCATCTATCTGCTTTCCATTCCACTAAAGTTAAGAGATATGCTATTTGAGAGTATCTATAAATTCTCCTGAGATACATTTGAAAAACCTTCATCCATATTGCCCTGCTCAGTGAAATACATTAATGGGAAAGAAGCATTTCAGATAAGGCTTTAATTTGTCATTACAGCCATGTCAAAAATATAAATGATTATTATATCATTGGGGTATTAGCTATAAAACATTTTTTACAGGATTATGAGCTAAATGCTTTGTGATTATCTGGATGAATAACTTATTTCTTAGGACATAACCAAGAGCTACAAGAGCCTTTACAGTGTTAGGTCTCTGAGGAAAACTATTGCTTACATGAATCTATATGCTTCATAAACATACCAAAATGAAATTACAGATGTGAACTATATTAACGGAGAGTAGTGAATTTTATTTCAACCACATAGTAACAAATTGAAATGTCATGCACCAAAAGAAAAGCTCTTGGGAGCATTTGTTGACTAAAAAATGTTTTCTTTGAAATAACTATTCCTTGCAGTTAATCATACATAATTATTTTATTGTAAGTTATGCTGATGTTATCACTTAGAATTTTGAAATCTGATGGAAGATACATTCACTTAGCAAGGGAAAATACATTACTATCAATGACAAACTAGACAGAAGCTATCTTGGCCTAACAGCTGGGCATTTTTGTCAAGATGTGTGACTAGTTTAATGGTTACTAAATGACATAATTCCCAGAAGTCATGTTTGTCTTATTTACTGGTCTCTCCTACCACAAAGCTGATGAAGATCACTAACTTAAAAGCCTCAAAAGTAATAGATACGAATAACAACCAACCTAAATGGAAAATAAGACATTTTCTTTTCCTTTTATAAATAGTATTTTCCATTCAATAAACTCTGGAGTTTGCAAAATGGATGCGTGCATAAGGGTTGATATTCTACATTTTCCACAAAGATGTTCACCATGTATTCTGCTTTTAAAATAACTTTAAAAGATGTTTTCACCAATAACTCTTTTGTACATGGGAAGCACATATAGATTTAATTTTACCAACTTCATCACTTTGTTTCAGGGCTATAGCAGGAGTTTTAGTGACAGAAAACAACTCTCACAAAGTGACTCAAACAAATAAGGAAACATAAGGTACATTAAAAATTTCTATATGTAAAAGCTCTACAAATGCGTTTATAACAATAATATTTCCATTAAATGTTTTCTTTCGCACCTGAATTTTATCTATACACACACACATATACACATCTATAAATATACACACTCATACATGTGTACATAATTCAAATTATTCTTTTGACTTCAGTAATCATAAATTATCTTTATCATTGACCAATGTAGATTACTTATAATTTTTCTTAGTTGATTTTACAACTATGAACACCCCAAAACTTAAAAATTAATAAAACCCCAAAATACCAAATGAATTAACAGCATGATTTTTGCAGGATAGGTGACTTTTCAATGTTAGCAACAAATAATTGACTTGGGGTTTAGAACTGAGCAATATTAGGCCAAGTCCAATACTGTATTTAATTCATTTTTCTGTTTTGACTTCAATTATTCTATTGCAGAGTATACATCTTTATATAACTGCATTGTAGAATATAGAATTAAAATGTTAAGCCTTCCTATTTATTTGAATACTCTCTAAGAATGAGTTATTGCTACTTTTTAGTATGTGTCATTTAGTAATTGTAAAACTAGCCACTTAAATATAAACTTCAATTATATCAATTAAATCAATTATATATTTTAGTTCAATTAAAATTTTATGTGTCAATTAAATCATATTTAAATGGATATCTACTTCAATTATTTATTGAATGTTTCCTACAGCTTCATAGCAGGTATTTGCAAGTTGCTACATAGAACATGTGATGTTGAGCACAGAAATACTCTCTTCAAAGTACAAATATGATACACTCTATTGTTTTTATGTGGGGGCATACACTAAAGTAAGCTCTGTGACAAATTAATTTCCTCAACTCTTTGTTCTATTTAAAGCACTGCAAAGTTTTATTTGCATAGTATACAACACAATGTGACTTTTATTTAATGCAAACATGACAGAAAACGTTCAAATTTAGGTGTGTAAATGTTTAGGACTCCAGATATAATAGTCATTATATACAATATGCTAGTGTTACTGATAGGGACAGGAGGCAGAGAAATTTTAGGTAGAAAAGTAGAAAAGGGTGGGGTCCCTGGCAAGGGTCCCACCCTCAAGCCTGGAACTGTGGCCCAAAGCGAGACCTTTACTTCCCCTTTGTCCCACCTGAATGTTGCCTTTTCCAAAACCACTCCTGGCCTGCCCGACATCCTGTACCCATAAAAACCCCTACCCGCCTGGCAGAGAGCAGAGAAGGAGAGAAGAGAAGAAGCAGTCAGACATCGGAGAGAAGCAGTTTGACTTCAGGGAGATGGCTTGAGGGCAGGACTTGGGAGAAGGGTTCCACCTGACCGCTGGACTCTAGGGAAAGATCGCCTTCCTGCTCCATCCCCCTCCCAGCTCTCCTACTGCTGAATGCCACTTTCATCAGCAATAAAATCCTCTGCATTTACCACCCTTCAATTTGTTTGTGTGACCTCATTCCTCCTGGATGCTGGACAAGGACTCGGGTTCAATTGCAAAAGGCTGTCACACTGACCCTCCCCTGAGCTGTTAACACTTAAGCCATCCTCAGGCAGCAAAGGTAAAAGAGCGCACTGTTACACACACTCTCTGGAGCTTCAGGGGTTGCAGGTATCCCCCAGAAGCTGCTGCAGGGCTGCACACAAAAGCAGGAGATTTGCTCCTGCCCATGCTCAGAAGCACTCACTTGAGCTCCTGTACCTGCTCACCCACTTGCTTCCCCTCCCCTGAAGGGCTGAAAGCTGCAGGCCAAGTAGGCAAGTTATCCCTGTCACGAGGCCTGCAAAGGGGTCAAGGGAAAGTTTCTCTTTTGTTATTTTTAGAAATATCACAGAAAAAAAGCACAAAATTGTTAAAATCTTGCAAATAATGACACTCAAAGAACATCACACATAATTCCATATGTATCAATTTGAGCAACATTGCACTGAGCCACAATAAATCTGTGCAGAACAAATTATATCCTTTTACTATAAACATTAAACAATATAACACAACACATAATTTTCTTGTGCTTTGTTATCACCATCATAACCATCATTTTGATGTGTATTATTTAAACTTTGTGTGGACCTAGTGTTCTAGACAATTCTATTATCAGAAAGATGAACCTCTCTTGTCCTTCGGTAATTAATAGTTTCATTTGCATCTACTCACACATTCATCTTTTCATTCAGTTCTGAAAGTACACATGGGTTCACTCATTCATTCTTTCATTCACTTCAGAAAGCACACACCCTCTCCAAGTATTCTTTGCAGTACAACAGGAAAAATTATATTGATACTAAGTGACAGCAAACAGAATATCGTAAAATATTGGCATTTTGAGGCTTAGCAGAGATAACTGTATTTAATCTATTTTGACTTCAGTTATACAATTATAAAATACATATTTTCATATAATTATACTGCACAATATAAAATTAAAAATATTGTCTTTATATTTATCTACCCCCACAGCAAACAAATTTACTGTTTTTTTTGAGATGGAGTCTTGCTCTGTCGCCAGGCTGGAGTGCAGTGGCGCGATCTCAGCTCACTGCAACCTCTGCCTCCCAGGTTCAAGCGATTCTCCTGCCTCAGCCTCCCGAGTAGCTGGAACTACAGGCGTGCACCACCACACCTGGCTAATTTTTGTATTTTTAGTAGAGACGGAGTTTCACCATGTTGGCCAGGATGGTCACGATCTCCTGACCTCATGATCTGCCTGCCTCTGCCTCCGAAAGTGCTAGGATTAGAGGTGTGAGCTAACATGCCCAGCCACAAACATACTTTTTTGGATGTGACACTTCATAACTAGGAAGCCAGACATTTTAGTTAAAAAATAACTTAAATCTGCAGTGTTAATGAATCCTGAATTAAGTGGATATCTCTTCCAATTATTCTTGAAATAGAACATATTTATAAATATTTACTACTGCTTTATAGTAGATTGCTTCAAGTTGAGAGAATGGAGAATGGTAGCAAACTAATTAAAAATTGAAGTGTAACTAACACCGTAACATATGTCTAAAATTAATGTCTGATAGATGAGTGCTCAAAATAGAAAGCGTAATTTAAAATTTACTTATTAAAGGATTTAAATATTAGTAATATTTTGATGTAGAAACATTGCTAATGCAAAAGTATTTGTGGACATATGGAATTATAAACATATACAGAAAAGATGGTTTGCTCTTTTATAAAAATAAAATATTTGGGTTGGGTCATTGGAGATTACCTTTGTCCATCATAGATTTAAAAACAAAGATCTAGACAAAACTTATTTTTATCTCCACATAACTAGGGAATGAGGGAACCAAAAATGAAAGCTTAGCTTTCTTCACCTTTTCTACTCATTTCTTCAGTTTGAACTGAAAAAAAAAATAGAATTTTATCAAGTAAAATAAGTTCACTTTAAACAAAAGGTGGTTCGCTGGTTTAGGGTAGCTCTTAACATTTTCTGAAGATAATGCTTTGTTTCATGCAGTATTAAATCCTTATTAACAAGTGTTTGTGGTATATTCAGAAGCTTAGAAATTTTTCTCTGACTTCTGCAGATGTTCTTCCGAGTAAATATTTGATAAACACTGAAGAATGCATACATTAACTGCTGCCTAATCTGGTGGTATGGAAAGAGGCCCTGAGTAATAGAGTGCTGGCACAGAGTAGACACCAATTCTTTACTGAAAAATTAAATATGGGAATAAACATGTGGCAACTAAGCATTAGAAAATGCCAGAACCTGAGCTATTTGAAGGCAAAAACTATGTCTCTTTCATCTCCAAATATGTGTAATTTAGTCTTTTAGTTTAGTTCCCTGGAAACAGAATGTGAGACAGAGATTTTCATGTAGAAGTGAGAGGTGACAGCGTGCTGACAGCCCTCGCAGCCCTCGCGCTCTCTTGGCGCTTCTTCCTCCTCGGTGCCCATTCTGGCTGGGCTTGAGGAGCCCTTCAGCCCGCCGCTGCACCACGGGAGCCCTTCTCTGGGCTGGCCGAGGCCAAAGCCAGCTCCCTCGGCTTGCCGGGAGGTGTGGAGGGAGAGGCACGGGCGGGAACTCGGGCCGCGCACGGCCCTTGCGAGCCAGTTGGAGTTCTGGGTGGGGATGGGCTTGGCAGCCCCGCACTCAGAGTGACCCACCAGCCCTGCCAGCCCCAGGAAGTGAGGGGCTTAGCACCCGGGCCAGCAGCTGCAGAGGGTGTGCCAGGTCCCCCAGCAGTGCTGGCCCACCGGCTCTGCGCTCGATTTCTTGCTGGTCCTTAGCTGCCTCCCTGCAGGGCAGGGCTCGGGACCTGCAGCCTGCCATGCCTGAGCCTCCCCTTCCCCCGCCACGGGCTCTTGCACAGCCTGAGCCTACCGGAGAGCGCTGCTCCCTGCTCCACAGCACCCAGTCCCATCGACCACTCAAGGGCTGAGGAGTGCAGGCGCATGGTGCGCGACTGGCAGGCAGCTCCACCTGCAGCCCCAGGGCGGGATCCACTGGGTGAAGCCAGCTAGGCTCCTGAGTCTGGTGGGGACTTGGAGAATCTTTATGTCTAGCTAAGGGATTGTGAATGCACCAATTGGCACTGTGTATCTAGCTCAAGGTTTGTAAATGCGTCAATCCACACTCTGTATCTAGCTAATCTAGTGGGGACATGGAGAACTTTTGTGTCTAGCTCAGGGATTGTAAACGCACCAATCAGCACCCTGTCAGCACCCTGTCAAAACGGACCAATCAGCTCTCTGTAAAACAGACCAATGGGATCTCTGTAAAATGGACCAATCAGCAGGATGTGGGTGGGGCCAGATAAGGGAATAAAAGCAGGCTGCCCAAACCAGCAGTGGCAACCCTCTGGTCACCTTCCATGCTGTGGAATGCTTGTTCTTTCACTCTTTGCAATAAAGCTTGCTATTGCTAAAGCTTTGGGTCCACGCTGCCTTTAAGAGCTGTAACACTCACCGCAAAGGTCTGCGGCTTCACTCCTGAGCCAGCAAGACCACGAACCCACCAGAAGGAAGGAAGTCCAAACACATCCGAACATCAGCAGGAAGAAACTCCGGACGCGTCGCCTTTAAGAACTGTAGCACTCACCGCGAGGGCCCGCGGCTTCATTCTTGAAGTCAGTGAGACCAAGAATTCACCAATTCCAGACAGAAGTTTATTGGGCAGTGCTGTTAGAAACAACTATCTTAAGGGGAGGAAGCTGGTAGGATTCGGGGGAAGAATTTGAATTGTAATGCAGTGGTAACAGACACCATAGTGGGCCAGAGAGATTATGGAAACTAGTGTGACAGTTCAGTTAAACCACATTGTGTCAAAGGGAAGAGACGTTTGTATCCCTGAATCAACCAGTTATTGAATGAAAGCTACTGCTGGGGAGACAGCATGAACTTAAAAGAAAGCTGTCTTTTATAAATGCAAATTGCAAGGAAAGAATTGCTGCTAGTAGCCAACATGTTCAAAATGTGGGAGACTGTATAGCTTAGTCCAAAAGGGGGTTGTGTGTGGCACACCATATCATCCACTACACATAGAGAATTCTTAATGCCAATGGATTTTAACTTTTTTCCATTTTTTTTTCATCTATAAGATGGAAGGGGAATTTGTGTGTGGGTATAGATGTTGGGTATAGAGAGGTAAGTTTCACATGATACAAGATAAATTGTCCGTGTTCTTAGAACATAGGCAACAACTGATGAGAAAGAGCAGTATAGTGTGACAGGTGCCTCACCGAGCTAGGCAAAGGAATATGCTCACCACCTGAACCTTGAAGGCTGGGCAGCGAGCCAAGGCTATGGGGTTCAGCAAAGGAGCAGGTGTTCTAAGACCCTAAACATCCCAGAAAGTGTTTGAGAACCTACCAAGAAAACCAGTCTCATCGTTTAAACGCAGTAGGCAAAGAGCCAGAAAATAAGCATAAAAGTAGTTTAGAGACAAGGGGCAGCAGGGATGTCTAAAGCCCTCCTGCTAGCATCCAGGAGTTTCTCATATGTGATATGTAATGAACTCATCTACTTGCCAGGTTGGATTTGTCAGGGAATTTTTGGTCTCTCAACTCGCTTTGTTTGGGGAAAGATTTTTTTTTTAAATGTGATTCTGGGTTTTTCTTACTGTATGAGGTATTTTAATAAATATTTTATATGCATTCTATGTTGTCTTTGGGCTCTAAATTGATAGTTTTTTGTTATGCTATAGTCATCTTTAGTCTTTCTTCAGTGTTGAAGATATCAAATGAGTCTACAGTTTACAGGTGCTATCTTTGGTTTATATCTTTATTTTCTATTATGAATGGGTAAAGTTCCAATCACTAATAACCCCTATTTCTGGGGGAGCTTCCATATGTTACTGCTGATGTATTCAATGTTAAATAATGATAGAAGTCTAGAACGAATAAGCCAAATTTGTACAGAAATGCAACTGAAAGTTTAATTATTCTTATTTGTTTCCTCTATGTTTGTTATGAAAATAGGAGACATGGGAACTCCCTTCATGTGCAAATTCTGATCTAGCCTGTAAGATACTCTACTTCGCATTTCTGATGAACAGGCTAAAAGTGGAAATGTCTCTGTGTGAGAAGAAGAAACACAGGGAAAGGATGTTGCTGGCTACCTTGTGGAGGAAGATGGTTTCCAAATAGTATTATATTATTTGGTACAAAGAGAAGGAAGACTAGGGCTTACGCACTTTTAGCTCCAACCTTGGCCATCAATTCATAAAAAGAGAATGGATTAAAGAATTTCTCAAGGTTCAATTGAACTATGCAATTCACACTCGTGGTGTTTCTATGTCCCATGTACTCTTTTATATGCTTTACAGAAATTATATAATTAAATATTCATAAGAATGCTATAAAACATGCTAAAATCATTCTTATTTTACAAATGAAGACACTAAATTATAAACATGTTAAGAAAGATACTAAATACTAGGTATCGAGTTACTACAGAATTTTGGGAATCAACCCCCATTTGTCTCTTGTTCCAGAGTGCATGCTATAAAAACTACTCTATGTTGGAATCACAGTACCCCTATTCCCTGTTCCTCATTTTACACCATTAAGAAAGAGAAAATTGAAAATAAGTCAAGCATAAAAACAGAACTGAAATGTGTCTAATAACAATATACTACCTTATTTATTAAATATTTGTAAGTGCTTTTAATGTAAAAAACCATGCATTTTATCAGGGCCAGCTAAAGGTGGAAAATATACAGCTCTGATTCTAATATCTTGATTTTCTTTTTGATATATTACCTCCATGCTCCCACTCTCCCTCCACAAATTCTATCCCTGCATCTACAATTCCAAGCCATTTCTAAATTTTGGTCAGATGTTACAGTTTTCCACACAAATATCAGATAAAAATGAATTTCAGTTTATAGATGTGTCTTCACAACTAATCAGATTAAGATATTTTAAAAGATGTTCTTCTGTGTGTGGTATTCTTATAAAATAATATATAATGTCTGATTTAAGTCAGTGGGTATTTGAAAATCTCAGAGGAGACAACAGTTATAGAGAATAGGCAGACAAGGGTAATTTCTGAAAGTTAGAGGGAAAATGATGGCTTTCTGATTTTTAACTAGCAATTATGGTCACACACGGCAGGATCTCTTTTGTATACAGCTGTCTACAGAGGAAGCAGTGGAATAAAAGTGGAAGTTCACAAGAGAACAAAAGGACATACATGTGTGTTAGTTCGTTTACCCTAGAAAACCCTTACAACAATGTCTCCTCATCTCCAAATTTCCTTCTATAGGAGGTGTTGCTATGCAGGAAGTAGGCACAAATGGTACACGTTGCACATGCCAGTGGACACAATGAATCAATTATAGAGAATTGGATACATTTGAATTACTGCCATTGTTTAATTAATTTTGCATTTCCATTATAGATGCAACAAATCAGGGTTGGTCCAAATTGCTTTTACTCAATCTGAGTGGCTTTGTTGAAGGTTCATACTTTGATAGTCTGATCACTGCTTCATTAAAACAACAGTTAGAAATTGGCTTGAGGTATCTGGACCACTAGCTTCACATTTAGGAATGTGTACTGAGAAAGAAAAAAGTGTCCCCTGACATCTGGAAACTGACCTGACACTAAAGATTAGTCTCGATGTTGTTAGAAACTGGGCTGACATTCACAACTAAATTGTAGTGTCCTCCTGTGGAACATAAATATCTCAAAACACCTACATCAGACAAAGTCACTCTGTCATCATGTGTCTATGACGATGTGAGAGAAAGAAACAAAAAAGACCATTTCATTATCTCATCCGAGCATAGACAAACAAGGTCATCATTAAATCAGAAAATATCAAACACCTCCCTCTCCCAGCTAAGATGACTACTGAGTCTTTACCAACTGCAGCTTTGTCCTTATTTCCTCCTGCCTTCTAGATAAAAATTATTAAGATTCTCAGTTATGAAATTTTCCTCACTTCTGGCCAGCATTCAATCCATAGAAAAGCTCAATTTCCTTCAAGGCTACACAGATTCACTTAATATAAGGCCTTTCTAACATCCTATGAGTTGCCCTGTGGGTTCCCATAGTGAGTCTCCCTCACCGTGTTGCATTAATAAACCTCACTGGTTAAATTATAGTTGTGTTCTTTGGCTAATAGAATAGATATTTGAAATTTACTTTAAAATATGTTAAAAAAAGCATGATAAGTATGTGTGTTTGTGTGTGTGTATATATATATACATACATATATATAACAAATACAGTGGTGTTAATAATAAATTTAATAATGTGCATTATAAATATATGCAATTTTATTTGTAAATTGAAAATAAATTAAAATGTAAAAAGTTACATGTAGATATATGGGTGCATACTATAAACTTCTTTCACCTTTATTGGATATTTGAAAATTATTTGTACTATTAATTTAAATGGAAAATAATACACACACACACACACACACACACACACAATTTTTCCTTTTCCTCTACCTGCTTGTACCTTAGAAATACAGTCTTCCCTCTGTATCCACAGGGGATTGGTTCCAGGAACCCTGTTGATACCAAAACCCACAGGTGCTCAAGTCCCTTATATAAAATGCCATAGAACTTGAATATAACCTGCACACACTTTCCTATATATTTACATCATTTCTAGATTACTTATAATACATAATATAATGTAGATGGTGTGCAAATATTTGTTATGCTGTCTTGTTTTTATTTAAATTATTTTTGTTGTTTTTTTATTTATTTATTTTTTCTGAATATTTCCCATCCACAGTTGGTTGAATCTACATAGGTGGAAAATGTGGATAGGGAGGGCTGACCATATGTTGAACACTTAATGAAATATTATTGCAGTTTATGGTCATATAGGTCTTCTTTTGAAAATATGAAATAAAAAAATGTGTAAAAATGCGATTTTAAAGACTCCAACATTAATTCCCTTTGTTTTTTGTTTCGTTTTGTTTTGTTTTGATGATTGGTGTATTACTGAATTCCTGTTTGTACTTATTTCATGTGAAACTGATGTTTTGGGGGGGTATATGGTAGTCGCATGTATCCTTTTTTAAATTTCAATAGGTTTTTGGGGAACAGGCGGTATATGGTTACATGAATAAGTTCTTTAGTGGTGATTTCCGAGATTTTGGTGCACCCATCTCCCAAGCACTGTACACTATACCCAATGTGCAGTCTTTCATCCCACAATCCCCCTCACCCTTTCCCCCAAGTCCTCAAAGTCCATTGTATCATTCTTACACCTTTGTGTCCTCATAACTTAGCTCCCACTTACAAGTGAGAAATACAATGTTTGGTTTCCCATTATTCCCACTTAGAATAATGGTCTCCAATTCCATTCAGTTTGCTGTGAATGCCATTATTCCATTTCTTTATATGGCTAAGTATATTCCATGGCATATATATATATATATATACCACATTTTCTTTATCCACTCATTGATTGATGGGCATTTGAGCTGGTTCCATATTTTTGTGAATTGAGTTGCTATAAGCATGAGTGTGCCACTAACTTTTTTTCTGTGATGACTTTTTTCCTCTGGGTAGATACCCAGTAGTGTGATTGCTGGATCAAATGCTAGATCTACTTTTAGTTCTTTAAGGGATCTCCACATAGTGGTTGTACTAGTTTACAATCCCACCAGCAGCATAAAAGTGTTCCCTTTTCACCACATTCACACCAACAACTATTATACTCCTCATTTTTTTATTATGACCATTCTTACACGAGTAAGGTGGTATTGCATTGTGATTTTGATTTGCACTTCCCTGATCACTACTGATGTTGAGCATTTTTTCATATGTTTATTGGCCATTTTCTCCTTTTGAGAATTGTCTATTCATGCCCTTAGCTCAATTTTTGATGAGATTGTTTGTTTGTTTGTTTTTCTTGCTGATTTGAGTTCCTTGTAGATTCTCGGTATTGGTCCTTTGTTGGATGTATAGATTGAGAAGATTTTTCTCCCAGTCTGTGGGTTATATGTTTGCTTTGCTGATTCCTTATTCTGCTAAGAAGAAGCTTTTTAGTTTAAGTCCCATCTATTTATCTTGGTTTTGATGCATTTGCTTTTGGTTCTCTATCATGAAGTCTTTGCCTAAGCCAGTGTCTAGAAGGGTTTTTTCCAATGTTATCTTCTAGAATTTTTATGGTTTCAGGTCTTAGATGTAAGTCTTTGATCCATCTTGAGTTGATTTTTGTGTAAGGTGAGAGATGAGGATACAGTTTCATTATTCTACACGTGGCTTGCCAATTATCCCGGCACCATTTGTTGAATAGCATGTCCTTTCCCCACTTTATGTTTTTGTTTGCTTTGTCAAAGATCAGTTGGCTGTAAGTATTTGGCTTTGTTTCTGGATTCTCTATTCTGTTTTATTGGTATATGTACCTATTTTTAATATAATTACCATGCTGTTTTGGTAGCTGATTTTAAAACATATAATAATAGCAAAATAATTTATTTATTAAACTCCAAAATAATTATTGGCTTTTTGAGTCCTTGCACCTATGCCTTAGCATAGCCAAAGGATTTAGCATGCTTTTGATATTTAAGATGGGATAAGTTTTGGGTATTCATTTTTATTAAATTAATTTTAATTTTATTTTCTCATGTACATAGCTATGCATAGCAAGAGGAGAAATTTTATAAATCCTTCTATTTCACAAGAATATATGCACTTGGCACCCTGCATTGAAACTTTATGCCAGATAAAAAATGCTAGAACATGACCCCATCACCCCTTCATACCTCTATTTCAATATTGTCCCTAAAACAGAGATAGCAATGAAAATCCTAACTTTAACTTTGCATTAATTTTCATTATTTCTCTCATGGCTATGGTATAAAAATATCTATGTCTTTCCTATCATCCAATCTTTCTTTTTTCCTTGCCCAACATTTCATTTACATGTAGAAAATACCACTGCAGGAAAACTGTTCAAGGCCATCCCTCTACTCCTGGTCTTTAAAGAATACACCACACAACATTGATTTTGTTCTCACAATAATCACTCAGCCTTCACAGGAACACTACTGGATGTGATCTCTCAGAAAGACTCAGCCCTAGCTATCAACTCAAGTGCTGTCAGTAGTATCCACTGGACCCATAGAAAAATATAGACATGCTGTCCCAGCAAGTCTCTGGAAATGTATGAAACTCCTTTTGCTGGTCTCTCTGCTTTCCTCGCGTTTTGGGCTGTTTCAATCATGCTTGGCCCTTCATGTTTTGCAAACGATAACAATAACTAGGCATCAATCTCTTTACTTACCAAATCTAGGACACATATGTCAAATTCTCCCTATATGCTCTCACTCTACTCATGGCAGCCCCTGAGCTTCACATTTCTGCATGTCACGTCTCTCCCATCTTTTGCAGGCAATCCTAATTTATATACTGGTTTTCATGGAAATATCTGATTTGAATTGGGGAACAGGAACACCCTTTCATCCTCCCCTGTGGCTCTCAATGACTAAAATTGAATTTAAAAAAAGATTTAATGAGT
The DNA here is from genome assembly GCF_028858775.2 of Pan troglodytes. Lineage (NCBI taxonomy): Eukaryota > Metazoa > Chordata > Mammalia > Primates > Hominidae > Pan > Pan troglodytes. Next base: position 69,550,804 of record NC_072406.2, read on the forward strand.
CACTAACCTTCTTTTCTAAGGACTGGGAGGGCTGACGGGGATGAAAATTTAAATTATCATTTTAGTTTACTTTTTGGCAAGTTCTTTAGTATAGATCTGACACCATTTTTTTGTAACATGCAAGCAAATATTACCTATTACCTGCATCTTTTCATCTCAGGAAGTTTTGATCTCTGAAACACACTTGTCTTTACTTTTCCTGTAATGTGGATAGTCAGACATTTAAATACATGGGTTTGAAACCACAGCCGTTTGGCTTATTATTTATATACTTTTTTAGTAATTCTATAACCTTATAGTGGTCTTAAAAAAAAAAAAAACTTTGTAGGAGCTTTTTGCATAAATCTCCAGGCCCATAGTCACACTTCATTTTGTAAGCCATCATTCAGTGTGTCTGCCGTTTACTCTCTGATTCTTTCCTCAGGAGGAAGACTCTTTTCATAAATGCACAATGCACCCAAAATGCATTATTCATGAGTTTGAATTGCCTGGGTTTCCAGTCATAATATACACATTTCAATCTTTGAGATATTAAGATTTTTGTAAGTTGATTTTATTCTTTAGACACATAGACTGGTTTTGAATGTGCATTCTAAGATTTTCCCAAACTTGTGAAGGAGAAATATATCACTCAGGGAAGGATTCGTTAGTGACATTCTGTCCCAGTGCATCAGCAAGACAATGGGGCTTAATAATATATTGCCAGGTGTAACATATCACCCAGCACTGGGGCGAGGAGAGAAGTCACTTTAATCAATTATTAGTGCTATGTTTCATCAAGGTGTCACCAGTTGGCTCTCAAGAACACAAACCTGTGTAGGAGAGGTTATAATATTGTTACTTTCATTAGTAGTATCTTTGAATTCCAGGTGATTAAAAAAAATTGTTAAGGACTCTTCAAAAAGTAAGTGTGGTGATTTCAATGTTTACGCAAACACTGCCAATGCTGTCATGTAGCAAATTAAAATGTTAAATGACTCTTCGAAATTTTAAGGTATTTGAAAATTCTACTCACGAAATTGTAACTAATTTTACATTCTTAAGAGTACACATGATTATAGATAATGGGATAATGACTATTTAAAAATTACTTTGAAGGACTTACCTATCTACAGCCATACATACACATATTCAGAAACACTAAAACAGAGAACTCCTTATCTGTCTTTATATCTTTTCTATATATGTTGATGTAGCTTTATCTAGTCATATATTCCAAAATAACCATAAAATAGTGTCATCAAAGCTATCCACTTAGTCTTCCTTTCCTTTAACTCTTAAATTTTAATATAATCCTAATTAAAATAATATATTTGGTTCTTTAATTTTCTTCCCAAGCAAATCCCTATTCTGTAAATTTTCAGAGTAAATTTTCAAGCTCAAAAAGAAAAGCTATCTTGAACATTTGCTTTGAGTAAACATTTGTTTTTTAAAATATATTGATTACAAATATCAGAAGAGAATGTTGTAAATCTGGATTAGAGAGGCAAAAAAAGTGGTTGGTAGGTCTCTCTTCCAGTTTCTGTACTCAGAGAGAAATGTTTAGCTATACACAGGGGCCAGGTCCAACCAATCACAAAACCTCATTAACAGGTCCTTATGTGTGACTTTCCCTGTTGTCTCAGATTTCTATATGAGACTGGAAAATGAGGATAGCAGACAATATTTGCCTACACATTCTGAAAAATATAATGTAATGTAAAGCTAATTAGGCTTTGTGGATAGATGTTTCAAAACTTTAAAGTAAAACGTCTTCAGTGTGCCATTACTACATGCTTCGTAATGCCACATTTTTGAGCATTCCTGTGTGCTCACTTTTTCTCTCTTTCTTTATATTCTGTTTTTAAAACCTCATATGAACTTTCTACATGTGTCTCTATGCACCTAATCACACTCTATCTTGCAAACCATTGCTCAGTGTATTTGCCTTTTCCCATGAAATTATCTCCTCAGGAAAAATATCGAGAGAGAGAGAGAGAGAGAGAATTACATATATATATATATATATATATATAGAGAGAGAGAGAGAGAGAGAGAGAGAGAGAGAGACGTCATATATATATATAGAGAGAGAGAGCATATATATATATAGAGAGAGAGCCGTGTGTGTGTATGCATACAAAGTAAAATATTTTAACCAACAACTAATCTGCAGCCTCTTTCTCATGTGTTATACTCCCCTTTATCTGCCTTACTCTGTCCTCTCTGATTTCTAAATTTCTATATGTTCTGTATTCATGGTGACTAACTAAACTTCAGCTTTACTCAGTCCTTGTACATTATTTTGTGAGTCACAGTCCCTCCTGCTGATGTGGTTAATGTTTCTGATTCACAGCCCTTGCATCACTTTCCCTCTGCCTTGGTGGAATTGAGGGTGATACTTAAAATATTGAGAAACAAATAAAGTAGTAGCTCATATAAAGTATTTACCCTTTAGTCACACGGAAAATCTTGGGAAGAGTATAGAGCAGTGAATGTGCAAGGAAGTACTTGGTGGCTTAGAATCTCAGTCAGTTTGCCAACTAGTTTAAACATAACATTAGTGATTACTGCAGTTGTTTTGTTTTTAATTTTTTAATTTATGGGCTGAAATATTAGACCACAGTGAAAATGACTTAGTGATTCCACCCCAATATGTTCTAAAGTTTAGACCCAACTCTTACTTCTATTCCTTTGCAGTCACTCCCAAGTCTTTGGAAGCTTTCTTAAATAGCAATAACCAAGTCTTTTTAGAGTCAGAAATAGTGAATCAATGCAAACCTTATTTTTAATTTTCTCTTTTCTTTTTTAAAAATTAGTTTAAGTTGAATTATTTCCATTGCAATTTAAAGATAATAACAACATCCTACTTCCTCAGAAACCGTGTGCCATCAATGATATAGTTTCATTATTTTCAATGTCTTTGTCTCCAATGATTAAAATGTTACTTGGCTTCAAAAATAAAATGAAGTTGCCTAATTCTCAAATTTCTGTTTTCCTTTGTTTCTTTGTAACTATTCCCTTCAGTTGTCAAGCTTCTTAAAATTGAAGTCTATACTCTTCCCCGTCATATTTTATTTACCTCCAAATCTCATATAATCTGAATTTTTCTTCACCTGTTTACTGCATAGGTTGTAGCTAAGATTATCACTGAAATTCAAGATGCCAAACATGATTTCTCTTTTTCCTTCAACAGACATGTCTTTTCTAATCTCAACATAGTTCCATGTTCAACCATGTACCGAACTCTTCTACTTGTACTTCTTTCCTTCCTGGCCACTGTGACAGTGCCCTCTGTCTTAACTTCTACTTTCCTAGTCATTCTGAGAGGTGAAGCCCACTGGACTTCCTGGGTGGAGTGGAGACTTGGAGAACTTTTCTGTCTTACAAGAGGATTGTATAATGCACCAATCAGCACTCTGTAGCTAGGATTGTAAAACGCACCAATCAGTGCTCTGTGGCTAGCTACAGGTCTGTAAAATGTGCCAATCAGCACACTGTAAAATGGACCAATCAGTGCTCTGTAAAAGTGACCAATCAGCAGTATATGGGCGGGGAAATAAGGGAATAAAAGCTGGCCACCCCAGCCAGCAGAGGCAACCCCTTGGGTCCCCTTACGTGTTTTGGAAGCTTTGTTCTTTCACTCTTCAAAATAAATTTTGCTGCTGCTCCCTGTTTGGGTCCATGCCACCTTTAAGAGCTGTAACACTCACCACGAATGTCAGAGGCTTCATTCTTGAAGTCAGTGAGACGAATAACGCACATGAAGGAACCAACTCCAGATGCAATTCCTTCTAAATGTCTTTTTATGAGGATTTCCCTCTCTGCCATGTATGTGTTTCTTTTCCATGCTTTATTTTATGTTCTTTCTCTCCTCCCTTTTGTTTACTATTTGCGGATATTCTTACCCAGAAGGCAAGAATGAGAGGACCAACATATGTACATGTTGATAAATACTAAATACTTATCTCCAACCCTTTCTGCTATAAGGCATACCCCTTCTTGCCAATTCTGTTATTTCTATCCCTTATACCTTTTCTCTCATCTACAAGTCTTAATTAGGTACACTTCAGTTCTACCGCTGTTTCATCAATTTTCTTGATCAAAACGGGCAAGTTATTTGTGAATTCTTAGTTTAGTTATTTAACAAACGTGTTGTATGTATCCTGTGAGACTGTCCTATTCTAGGCCTCTGTACAGAGATAAGTGACTAAAGATTGCTTCCTGAAGATTGCTTTTAGGTTTTTGCTGCTCAACTTTACCAAGTAAAAATTATTTTACTAATGTCTACAAGTCTATTCCGTATTCGTGAGCACTTTTAAAAATTATAATCACATTTTTCTTATTACATATAATATAAAATGCATTGTATAATATAAGCCATGTAATTTATAGCATTTAATGTATAATATGTAGTATATTATATATAATATATGAAAATATAGCAGGGAAAAATAGAAATTATGGATGAATAAAGAATAGTAAAAAATGGGCTTGAGGAGGGCGGGGCCGCCCAGCAGGCCCGCCAGTGTCCTCAGCTGCCTCCGCGCGCCAAGGTCAAACCCCGACACCCGCTGGCGGGCCGGTGAGCTCACTAGCTGACCCGGCAGGTCAGGATCTGGCTTAGCGGTGCCGCGAGCTCCAGTGCGCGCACCTGTGGCCGCCTCCCAGCTCTCTCTGCCGGAAGAGCTCTGGGCCGCCACAAGACTAAGGAATGGCCACCCCGCCCAAGAGAAGCTGCCCGTCTGTCTCAGCCAGCTCTGAGGGGACCCGCATCAAGAAAATCTCCATCGAAGGGAACATCGCTGCAGATAAGTCAACATTTGTGAATATCCTTAAACAATTGTGTGAAGATTGGGAAGTGGTTCCTGAACCTGTTGCCAGACGGTGCAATGTTCAAAGTACTCAAGATGAATTTGAGGAACTTACAACGTCTCAGAAAAATGGTGGGAATGTTCTTCAGATGATGTGTAAGAAACCTGAACGATGGTCTTTTACTTTCCAAACATATGCCTGTCTCAGTCGAATAAGAGCTCAGCTTGCCTCTCTGAATGGCAAGCTCAAAGATGCAGAGAAACCTGTATTATTTTTTGAACGATCTGTGTATAGTGACAGGTATATTTTTGCATCTAATTTGTATGAATCTGAATGCATGAATGAGACAGAGTGGACAATTTATCAAGACTGGCATGACTGGATGAATAACCAATTTGGCCAAAGCCTTGAATTGGATGGAATCATTTATCTTCGAGCCACTCCAGAGAAATGCTTACATAGAATATATTTACGGGGAAGAAATGAAGAGCAAGGCATTCCTCTTGAATATTTAGAGAAGCTTCATTATAAACATGAAAGCTGGCTCCTGCATAGGACACTGAAAACCAACTTCGATTATCTTCAAGAGGTGCCTATCTTAACACTGGATGTTAATGAAGACTTTAAAGATAAATATGAAAGTCTGGTTGAAAAGGTCAAAGAGTTTTTGAGTACTTTGTGATCTTGCTGAAGACTACAGGCAGCCAAATGGTTCCAGATACTTCAGCTTTGTGTATCTTCGTAACTTCATATTAATATGTTTCTTTAGAAAACTCAAGTTTTTAATCATTTTTGTTTTAAGGAAAAAAGATTTTTAAAATGAATCTTATGCAAAACTTTTTGACCAGTTTCTTTTCTTTTGTTTTTTTTTTAAAAAAGACATTTAAAGAGAAAGACATTATTTCTCATAGCAGGAAATGTAGAGGTAGATGGTTCCAGTATCAGCATAGTGACTAAACTACATTATAAAAGATCCAGCTTCCTTCTGTCATTCCCCTCTTTTGTCTTCCTCAGCAGGTTGGCTTTTTTCCCTGGTGCCTCTCACCTCGTTGGTGACCAGTTTCTTAAACTGAAAGCTTTAATGTTACATAGTAAATGGTAGTGTGTCCTGTGTAAATTAGTGTACCTATTAAAAGTTGCAAAGTGGAATTAAATGAATCCCTAGAATAAGGATTCTGAAGTTTTATTTTAAATTATTATCTTCTTAACAGTTTAGTCCCACATCTTACTTCCTGCCTCAGTCTCCTTTCTCTACTGTCTGAATTAATTAGGCAGCCTGCTGTAAAGTTAAAGTCACACATTTCTAGTTTGCAAACACTGTGATTACTCTTTGCTTTGTAGTTTGCTTTGCTTTGTAGGGTTCTGCTTTAAGTTTTTCTCTTTTTTCAGACAAATTACTGATAAAAATGATATTGCTATATATGTAATATATCCTGAAAGCATTATTTTTTGTTGAATAGGAAGTAAAATTAATGAAGACAGAGGCTAGAAAGCATCCATTAATTAATGAGACACACTTAACTACTTATCTCTAAACCATCTATGTGAATATTTGTAAAAATAATGCATGGATTCATCTTAGTTCTGTATATAAATATATTTTCTTTCTAGTTTGTTTAGTTAAGGTGTGCAGTGTTTTTCCTGTGTATTAAACCTTTCCATTTTACGTTTTAGAAAATTTTATGTATTTTAAAATAAGGGGAAGAGTCATTTTCACTTTGAAACTACTATTTTTCTTTCCAAGTCATTTTTGTTTTTGGTTTCTTATTAAAAGATGATAATTTAGTGGATTAACCAGTCCAGATGCACTGATCTTTGCAAAGTAGACTTAATTTCAAATCTGTAATTACCATACATAAACTGTCTCATTATACGTATGCATTTTTTGTTTGTTTTTGTTTGGTATAAATTAGTTAATTAAATATTTCTTAAGTATAAACCTCATGAACTACAGTGGAGCTACACTCATTGAAATGTAATTTCAGTTCTAAAAAGATGTAATAATCATTTTAGAATTAAAATTTATTCTACTTTTAAATAAATTATGAATATTAAAGGTGAAAATTGTATAAATTACTTTGATTCCATTTTAAGTGGAGACATTTCAGTGATTTTTAGTAACCTTTAAAAATGTATGACTTTTAAAATTTGTAGAATTGAAAAGACACTAATAAAAATTTATTATTTATTTGTCATAAAAAAAGAATAGTAAATTAAAATATCTATAATCTTATAACCTTATTTCTTGAGCACCTTTATTTGTAGGTATGTGTGTATAATTTAATGTGTATTCCATGTATATAGAATATATATATTACACTCTACTTATTATTTCATAGTTATTTTTCTTGGTGAAAAAATATCAAGAGAATCTATGCCAATAAATATTCATTTAAAACAATAGATTTTGTGTAGTAATAATTTTTTATTACTTAAAAATATGAAGCACCACTTAAATGTTTTTATGTTTAAATGAAGATACATAGTAATGATTGTATTGAAATGAAGAGATGCTGGTTCAATGGAATGCAATACTTAGGATTCAAGATATGAGAATTTAATCTCATTCAGCATGGAAGACTTTTATTCATAAAGGTCAACAATGAGGAACTGATTCCAAAAATGTCATAACAAGGCTTTGTGCTTTTATCTCCACCTTCCTCACTCTGGCTTCTGCACTATCTCCCTGTGGCAGCCTCTTTTCTGTTTTGGGCTCAGCAGCCAGTGAGTGTGAAAGACATGTCTTTGATCCACTGAAATGCTCAGTTCTCCCTAGAGATTAGGTTGTCAGTCAAAGTATAGAAAATATACCACTTGTCAGAAAAGTTTTGCTCTAGTAACACACACAAAAAGATTTAAAATATGAAGACTCAGTACATCTTCTCACTGAACCTATCTCTGTTTTTTAGTCACTTATTATCTCAATCTTTGCAACAAATCTCCTTCCTGATAAGCAGAAACTATGTATGTGAGCATCCGTTTGCTTTATTCTTCTGCCATAAGTACCCCAGTCAATTGGATTAAAGAATTAGTGGCTAAGTGTTACCTATTACCTTAGCTAGTATGAGAACAGAATAGAAGAGTTGGCTAGCAATCACATATGATTAAATTACAGGCTTGTACAATGCTGAACATCTGCATACAATTCAAATTTTCTGCTAAAACTTTAAATTTCTTTTAAGCCACTTACTGCTTTGGCATTACAAAAGTTTAAACATCTGGTTTTGTTTTCTACATTAGTAAATTTATCTCCAACTTTGTGAAGATTTGTATAGATCTTGAGTCACTAGACTATTCTTCCACACTAAAATTTTCAAAGAAGATAAAATTTGCTGGATATACTAACAGCTTTAATATTAACCTCAATTCTTCAATTTATATTCTTTGTATGCTAACATACTAATAATTATCTTCTCTTACTTTAGTTCATAAGTTATTTATTCAAAAATATTTATTTGGTGCCTGCTTTGCTTCATACTAAACATTATTTTAGAAACTAATAAAAATGGAAATGAACAAAATAGGGACTTTCTTTGCCCTTATCGAGTTTATATTCCAGTGGGCAGAGCACAGTAAATTGTAAACCAATAAATTAAAAATTTATTTCATGTTATCATCATGCTATGATGGAAATCAAGAAAATAATTGTTTCAGTCAGAATCCCACTAGTAAACTGAAAGCACACTCAATTGGATAAGCAGACTCACACTGGAATCACCAGACAGTTGTATTTGTTTGCTTGCTTATTTGTTTTGTTTTCAGAAAGGATTTTTTTTACAAAGGTTTGAGCCTAGTAGAACCATGACTGATAGTTCAATGACTTGCCGCTATGAACATCTGAGCTATTACCATCCCTAGACCTAAAGAAATGAGCTGTATGAAGTTGCCCAGCACTCAAGGACTCAGCGATCTTGTTTTAGGGACACAACCAGCCCATGAACACATCACAGGGAGGTAGGTAGAGTAACAGGTTTGTTTCCTGGCTTTGTTTCCATACCTCGAACCTCTTCCCAGAGCTCCTTACAGGTGGAAGCAAACCAGAACCAAAGGTTTGTATCATCCTCCCCTGGAAGAAGGCAAGCTAAAGAAAAGGGAGAACAGATCTGAAGAGGAAAATGAAAGAAATTCAGTACTGTGCTGTAACACAGTAACTCAGTGAGCTGGGGAAGGGCAGTCAGGGAGCCACTTAATAGACGGTTGTAAGGCAAAGGATTTCAGAGTAGGAAAGGTTCATGTTGACACGAAAAGGATGAGAAATGTTATGTCAATTAAGAATCAACAAAGGAACATCATTTGCCAAGAAGTTGAAATAGGAAAGAACGACTGTTCAAAAACAGAAAAGAAACCTGTTTGAATAAAGTGAGCAACCACAGAATGCAGAGGATGAAAGTAGAGGTAGGAAGGGGCTGGTTACTCAGACTGTTGAAAAAATATAGAGGATATGGAAACAAGAGTAGAAGTCAGGAAAGAGCTAGAAGACTATTGCAGTGCCTAGGGTAGGGGTAAGAAGTGGTCAGATGCAGATTCTTTTAGAAGTAAATACTTATGAGAGATTATAATGATCAGGAATAGAATGGATAGTTGCTCAAAGGATGGTGAGGTAGGGAGAGATATGAGTTATATTTTGAAATTAAACTAATAGGTTTGCTGATAGATGCGAATCAGGAGATGAAGAAAATAATTTTCACTCCAACAGCGGGATATATGATTGGTAATTTACTGAGATGGAGAAGACCAGAGGGAATTGATCCCTAGCTTAGTAAGACAGCTAGGGATCAAGAATTTTGCTTTGGTAGAGATAAGTGTAAAGTGTAAAATGCCTAAGAAATATCAAGGTGGTGATGTCAAGTGACTTGTTTAATCCCCAAGTCTCTAGTTTAAAGATAAGGGCTAAATATAAATTTGTCATTGGAGCAATAATATTTGAAGTTATGGCCCTGAACAAGTTTACTCAAGTGAAGAGTGCAGAATGAGAAAAAGAAAGATCTCAGGACCCAGCTTGGAGGTTGCCAGAAAAGGTAAATGAAAAGATAGAAATATCACTAGACTACACTTGAATATTATCGTAGTCACCTAACGTAGTCTCATGTTTAGTTTATAAATAGAACTCTCTGAGCTCTTCAACTTTCAACTTCCAGTAGTAATATGGGAATATTTATTTACAAATATGTATTTGAAAGTTCCAGCACATCAAGTAAGCTAAACATTTTATACAACAGAAGTGATGATATTATTTGTCCTATTCTGAGCTTCCCTTATGCAGAAGAAAATGGTAATATCTCTCTTTTCTTAGTGGAATTATCTGCTTTCTATTTGATTTTGTTTCATCTTTAGCATTTTCCCCAAAGAGTCTTCCCCCTTTCAATCATATTTTATATAGGAACAATTTCAAATATATCATGTGAAATTATGGTTGTTATAAATACATACAAAAACTGGGTGTTGTTTATAGATTAGTTTAAATTTTATTTTTTAGAGTAATATTTTTAAATTCCTGAGGAAAAAACCTCCTATAAATGAAGCTATCCATGTGATAAGTATCAAACAGCTAGTAAAATAAAGACTTATAAAATAAACAAATGTGTGTTCTATTGTCTCACTACCAGAAATAACACAGAGCCTGTTAAATGAAACAAATTGTGTAACTATAGACTCAACTATAGAAATTGTTTAATTTATTTTAGTGTTTTTTTTTTTGTTTTTGAAATGAAGTCTCGCTCTGTGGGCCAGGCCGGAGTCCAGTGGCACGATCTCGGCTCACTGCAACCTCTGCCTCCTAGGTTCAAGCGATTCTCCTGTCTCAGCCTCCTGAGTAGCTGGGCACACCACCATGCCCCGCTAGTTTTTGTATTTTTATTAGAGATGGGGTTTCACTCTGCTGGCCCGGCTGGTCTCTAACTCCTGACCTCAAGTGACCTGCCCGCCTCAGCGTCCCAAAGTGCAGGGATTACAGGCGTGAGCCACCGAGCTCAGCCTAATTTGTTTAATTTTAAACATGTTAAAGTGTAAATGTAAAATAACCTCATTGCTTAATTTGTTTTCTCTTTTTTCATAGTTAATATTTATTGAGCATTTTCAAATCTCGATTACTTAGGCATATAAATTTACTATATATATGTTGTTAAATAAAATGTATGAAAGGACATTGTTTTGGACTGAGCTCCTGCACTAGACCCCAACAGATCTGACCCCCCAGAAATAAATCAGTCATGCTAGGCACCATGTAATCAAACTGAACTTTAAAAAAGGATAGTTTTCCAAAAAACAGGAGATTCACCAAAACCATTCAGAAGGAACCCAGTCAATTTGAAATAGCATAAAAATAAAGTTGCATGTTCTCACTAATACGTGGGAGCTAAAAAAAATTGATCTCATGGAAGTAGAGATCAATTTGGTTAGAACTGATGTCTCGTTGGTGTCTCTTATGTGATCTCATGTGATCAACATTTTTAGCTCTACACCAATGAATAGAATGATGGTTACCAGATGGTGGGAACGGTAGTGGGGAGGGGGGAATAAATATGGGCTTATTAATGGGTACAAAACACAGTTAGATAGAAGCAATAAGTTCTAGTGTTTGATGGCATAATAGGGAGACCATAGTTAACAATAATTTATTGTACATTTTATAATAGCTAGAAAAAAATAAAATGTTATTAGTACGAAGAAATAATAAATCTTAAGTAATATATATTCCAATTACCCATATTTGATATTACATATTGCATGTTAATATCAAAATAACATGTATACCCCATCAATATGTACAACTATAATGTACTCATAAAAATGTAAGATTAAAAGGAAGAAAATCATTTTCTTTTAATTCTGTAAAAGTGACTTTGAAACAACCAATTTATTTTTATTATCTTTTTTCTACCTCTTCATCCCTTTTCTGCCTTTATAGGCTCCTCAGAGTGTATTTTAATTTCATAGATGAAATACTAGCTGATTGGTGAATCTCTAAAAAAAGCCAACTAGATCTTTAAATCTGTTAAAATTTTGTTTTTGACTGTATACATATATATATGAATTGATAAATATGCATAAATCTATTCATTCAAAGCATTATTGTATAAATTTGCTGTTATCCTTAATCTACATATGTTTGAAGTGTGATTTTGAGAGAGGTCAAAAGATACAAGTATAGTTTATTACTTGATAATCAGTAGTAGATCTTTGAGTTTAACCAAGGCAGGATTATTGTAGAAAAATATTCCCTTAACTAATATACCATGTATTGGTTTATTCAAAGTAAATTTTTGACAAACTTGTAAATGTAGATCTTCATTCTCCATGTAATAAATTATATAGATCTATACTCCATTTCATATAAAAATAATGTTACTAACTCAACATTGTCACATGACATGTTTTGATCTGTTTTTTAAAACAGCGATGATAAAATTGTGCTGAACTGTTCACATCCTTCTACCAAGTCCCTATTCTATGTATAGTTTTACAATGAGATATTATGTACTTTCATCATATCTAGAGTTTCTCAATCTTGTTTATGAATAATTGGCAAAAGGAAATAGGCATAGTCTATATCTAATGAGGTATCTTCGGTATAGTGAAACATTTCTTGGGTGTTTTAGAAGGAAAGAATGGTGAAGCTTTTGAACCTTATATTTAACATCTGCACTTGTGTATCTTTTGCAAGAATAGACTTTCAAAATATCTTCTTCAACATTATCTAATGTAATATTTTATAAATTGTTTCATCTTTCAGTGAACTTAATGACACGTGCAATTTAAATTTCAGTATTGTCATAAACTTAGCAAAAACATAGAAGCTTTATAGCCGCAAATTTGTTCATGATTACTAAATCCAACTTCAAGACACCTGAGAAAAAAACCTGACGGTCCAATGTATGGTATATATATAGGTTTCAGGGAGTTACTATGAAAAAGTAACTTGTCTATTTAGGATGGAAGCTGAGTTTGCAAATTTGTTTAAGTTAGGCCCTTTATCTATAAAGAGACCCACCTTCAAACTGGGTTAAATAAGTCATAATCAGAAGTCCCAGGTTGCAGTAGACGTCGAGTTTGGTTCTGTGCAGTGTCTCTGGCTCACGTTTTTTTATAACTTTGGATTACTTTGACAGTGTTCTTCTCTGTTTTGTTCTAAGACTAGTTTACTAACACCATGCTGGTAAAATGGCATAACTGTCCACTTTTGACATTAACAAACCATGATTACTGAAGGGAGAGCAGGCCACTAAATAATTTGTTCAAGTTCCTCCTTTACTAAATTCAAGACAACAGAGATTATCATGTCATTGTATGGTGACTGTACACGAATTTCTAAAGATAATTCCACAAGTTGGAAACATTTAAAATCCTTATGGAAAATGAATAAACCCAACATCTAATATTGTTTCATGTCTCCTCCTTTGACCTCCAGCATATTACCTGCTCGAAATAGTCTGCCACCACCAAAAAGATTCAGAAGAGTCTATACTCTTGTTAATTCTAGATTTAGCTCAGGATTACATATCTGTCTTTAGCAAGGCTGGTACATGATCAATTCTCAATTCTTTTCGTAATGAATCAATTTAGGGTAGAACATATTAATATCATCCTTAATTTGTCAGAAGGTATGTACCCTGCCTGTAAAATCTGAGATTCTTTCCATTTCTTTCCCCATGTCTTGGACCACTCCTTTCCTCTTATTGAGTTGACACCATTGTTCTAGGTCTTATCTTCTGCATGCACAAAAGATATTACCACTTTGAGCTACAGTCTATATTCTCCAGGAAAACATCTTTCTTTCTTCCTTCCCTATCCGATAAAGGAAGAAGTCACTTTCCATTCTTAACAGGACCATTATCTTTCTTCTTGGAAATCTAGGAAACTGTTGTTCCTGCTTTAAACTGGAAGTTAAAACATTTAATCTGAATTTTGTGAGGCCTTGTTTTTTTTTTTAATAAAAGCATAAGGATTTTTTCCTATGGCATAATTTAAAATAGTTATATAAACATGAAAATCAGTGTCAGAAAATAAAGAAAGCTGAGAAATGATACATAGCAGGTTGAGTAAAATAGAATTTTAAGTTTAGTATGTAGTTGAGTAAAAGCTCTAGAAAGAATGTTATCTGAAAATATTTTTAGAGTTAAATAATCATTTACAATACTACATTGCAAATGGTACCAATTCGCATATTATTTTAAAACACTATTTGAGATATTTTATAAAAGCTATTCATAGCTTTTATCTGTGATGATATGACATTACAAAATTTCGGAAAATCACCCCTGATTATTACCAACCTTCTTTAAAGATCAGTGCTGTGGGACAGGGTGAAATGAGAACATCTCACAGTTACATGCAGGTCAATCCAACATGTGTATAAGATCTTACGCAGATAGAGATTTAATATTAATTAAGACATAACCTCTGCCCTAAAGAAGATGGGGTCTAGCGGTGGAGACTAAAATATGCACAATTATCTGTAATGGAAAACAGTGTGTGAATATGCAAGGGAGACAGCAATTGCCAGAGAGTCAGCAAGTCAAAAACTAATCATGAAAGTAACACCTGAGATGGGGCTCAATACCTGATTAGCATTTCAGTAGGCAGAAATGGTGAAGGAAATTCCAAAATTAGAGAAATAATAAGTAAAACTAAATGGGTGAATATGTGCAATATATTACAGGAGATAAGGAATAATCTGGTAAAAATGAACTGTAGCCTACGTGGCATTCAGGTTAACTTGGGTCCAGACCTAAAAAGCCCTGCCTAGCCACGTCACACCATTTACTGAAACAACGGCGGAGCTGCGCTTTATGCATGTGTATTTTTAATCTAATTTTGCTTTGTGTTTTCTCTAGAGAAAGAATTCAGACGCCGGGCGCGGTGGCTCACGCCTGTAATCCCAGCACTTTGGGAGGCCGAGGCGGGCAGATCACGAGGTCAGGAGATCGAGACCATCCTGGCTAACACGGTGAAACCCCCTCTCTACTAAAACTACAAAAAATTAGCAGGGCGTGGTTGCAGGCGCCTCTAGTCCCAGCTACTCAGGAGGCTGAGGCAGGAGAATGGCCTGAACCCGGGAGGCGGAGCTTGCAGTGAGCCGAGATCGCGCCACTGTACTCCAGCATGGGCGACAGAGGAGACTTAGTATCAAAAAAAAAAAAAAAAAAAAAAAAAAAAAGAATTCAGAAAAAAATGAATACATTTTTCCACACATCTTTTTCCATTCGAAATACAAAAGCTTAATTGAAGCTCATGGGGAAAAATATCCATTTTACAGCTTTAGTATGTTAATGAGCAAAGGCTATTGTTTCCCAGCCCTCAAACTCATTATCAAGGCTTTATTTTGTTTTCATAACATTTTTTCTTTAAAAATTCACAAAGATAATATACAAACACACCATTACAAATAATGTAAGCAGTTGCCATGTGTATTGACAAATTTAAGACAATAACTTTACAACTAACTCATTCTCACTCCATCCCTAGAGGTGAAAAAATGTTTGATATGTATTCTGAGAGTATATACAGTATATATTGTACAAACACATTTTCTTTATGTAAATGTATATGTAAATATACATTGTTTTGCACCTTGAAATTCTATTCACCTAACAATGCTATTTCATTGCTCACTTTTCTGGTATTAAGCTTAAGAAATAAAGGGACTCAACTTGCCTTCCTCCCTTATTTCAGGGTTCATGTTACTGGTGTCAAAGGCCTAAAATTTTTTTCCCAGTATTATAGCTATTTATGATAAAAGGCAAGTCAAAGTCCCCCAGGAACTCTCTTTCCAGCTTTTCTTAAATAAAATTGACTATTTCTGCAACATAATCTGAATATCAGTAGTTTGAAGCCTAGCATATCACTAACTAAAATACTTTCAGATTAAAAAATTAATTGCATGTTAAAAGGCCAGGAACAGTCCATGTTGTGGATGGAAACTCCTATTGTTCTTTATTTCATTCTTTTTTTCTGATTTTTCTTCACATCAACCCTTCCCCTATCAAGGTCATAAATTTAGAACCTCTCTTTTAGGTATGGCTAGCATGCAAAGAGTCCTCTAATTTTGCTAACAACTCTTAAATGCAATTTTCTTATCCTTTTTCAAAGTATTTTACACCTGAAATTCTCATCTACTCAGTTCTTCTCATAGAAGAGATTGGCGCTCTCCAGCTCAGGCAGAAGTTTTACCAGAAATGGGAAAAAATTCCAACACCAAATTGACTAAATCTCATTTATGGTGAAGAATCCCATTTGAGAAGCCTGCTGGGGCAGTGTAGAGATAGTCAGGCTTTACGGAAAAAACAGGAAAAATATTTATTACAAACCATTCAAGTTTTCCTATTATTTGTGATTTTACTACAGCAAAGAAAGATAAGTACTAGTGACAATACAGGTAATATACTCCGAGGGATGGGTGAGCTGAGAATGGAGTGAGAAAATAAAAACAGAACAGATAATTTGGAGCATTTCACTAATATGTACTGATTGTGCTGTACTGGGCTGGTACCTAGAAAAATTATCTTTGAGAGACAGTCTATTTAAAGTAACATTCTCCTTTAATGGTTTCTATCTTAAATTCTAATTACCATTGTGACAAACTGGGACATTAGTACATTTGTATTAGTATTTTAAATTAGCATAATAATTATACATATTTATAGGGTATAATGTAACATTACAATTCATGTATACAATGTAATGATCAAATCAGAGTAATTGGGATATCCATCACCTCAAGTATTTATCATGTCTTTGTGTTAAGAACATTCCAAATCTTTTCTAACTATTCAAAAGTGTACAATAAATTATTAACTATAGTTATCCTACAATGCTGTAGAACACTATAACTTACTCTTCCAAGTCTAGCTATAATTTTTTATCTTTTAACCAACTACTCTCTAACTGCTTTCCTGCCGTCCACAGCCTCTAATAACCACTATTTTACTTTCTACTTCTATGGATCAACTTTTTTAGCTTCCACACGAGTGAGAATACGCAGTATTTTTCTTTCTGTGCCTGACTTATTTCACATAACTTAATGTCTTCCAGGTTCATTCATGTTGCTGCAAATGACAGGATTTTATTCTTTTTTATGGCTACATGGTAGTCTGTTGCATATATACACCATTTTTTAAATTCATATGTTGATAGACCTTTAGGTTGATCGTGTATCTGGGCTATTGTGAATAGTGTTGTAATAACCATGATGGTGCAGATATCTCTTTGATATACTGATTTTCTTTCTTTTGGATATATACCCAGTAGTGGGGTTGTTGGATCATATAGTAGTTTTATTTGTAGTTTTTTGAGGAACTTCTATACTGTTTTTCATAATATCCATCCTAATTCACATTCACACTTAAATAAGACAAACTTGGTGAGTGGATTTTTTTTTCTAGGAAAATGACACATAGGTAAAATAATGACAATTATCTGAAAATTAAGCTTTCAAATTTCTCAAACCCCATTTTGACCCCTGCAGTGACCTTTTACCTGTTGGGTCATTGTGATTGAAGGCTTTTGGTTTTAAGAGTGCCAAATATCTTGGATGAGTGGGATTGTACTAGGTCAAGTTAAAATGCTACGTAAGTGTTTATTGCTATTCTTAAGGTCCTTCAGAGATTTACATTGATTAAATTCTCCTCAGATATGAAAAGCTTTGGCTAATTTCCAGGGTTCCAAAAAGTTGAATTTGATAAGTTTGCTGGTATTCTTATTGCTTTAACAGAGAAGAGGATTTTGGAAGTCCTTATTCTGTCATTCCTAATGATGTCACTTTTCACTTTGACCTTCAAGGTATGCAGCAAGACAAATTTATTTGGTTCGGAATTATGCTAGTTTATTCATTAATTTGCATATTTAACAATATTTGTTTTAAAAATATTTAATCTTGTACTTATTTATTCTTATTTTTCTAACATATAATTGGCTAATTAAATGTAGATGAGTATGAATGTATTTGTTTGTTTTTCTCAGTGCATAGGTGAGTTTCTAGGGGTAAACTAGGAACTTGTAGAACAACTTTAGGCCCTACTAGTGTTATATAGCACAGAGTAGTTTAGAAGAATATACTTTTTATAACCTGGAATTTCACTGCATGTATAAGTGGAAGTAAAACCATACATTTTACCCAAATGTAATTACAAAATATCTTTCTCATGTTTACATCCAGGAATAAATGTGGCAAAAATTATTCATTTTTAAATTGAGTACGATGGTCATTCAGGCATATCGTTGAATATATTTCTGTATGACATGCAATTTATTTTATCACTTTAAAAAGTCAATTGACCACTTTTATATTAGTCATACCTAGAAAGAGTTAGCTGCAGAGAAATACGAGATATTTAGTAAAGTGTTATACAGTAAAGCCAAAACACCCACCTCATAAAATATCTTATGCAGTTGTCCAATTACAAAATAAAATTTTCTCGCATTGTCCTTTCTTCTAGGTTGTTTTACAGTTACTAAATAGTTCAACTATTGGCCAGTAAATAACTATTGGTAGATTCATTATTATATGCTACTGTTTCTCTATGGAAGTGATAACCCTATGTAATGACAGACTAAGAAAAAAGAGAAATGACTCATAAATAAAATCAGAAACAAAAAAGACATTCCAACTGAAACCACAGAAATACAAAGGACCGTTAGAGTCTATTATGAATAACTATGCACTAACAAATTAGAAAACATAGAGAAAATAGATAAATTCCTGAACACATAAAACTTACCAACATTGAACCAGAAATAAATAGAAAACCTGTACAGATCAATAGCAAGTAATGAGATTAAATCAGTAATAAACAGCCTCTCAATAAGACACAAGCCCAGAACTGAATGGCTTCACTGCTAAATTTCACCAGACTTCAAACAACAACCAATACCCCTGAGACCAAAACCAGGTAAGAACATAACAATGTAAGGAAAGTGCAGGCTAACGTCCCAGATGAACAAAGATGCAAAAGTCCTCAAAAAATATTGCAAATCAATTCCAACAGTACATCAAAAAAATTATACCTATGATGAAGAGGGATTTATCCCAGGGATGCAAAGATGGATTGTACACATGAAAATAAATGAACATGATATATCACATCAACAAAATGAAGGACAAAAACCATATGATTGCTCAACAGATGTAGGAAAAACAGTTGATAAAATTCAATATTCCTTTATTATAAAAACTCTCAACAATTAAGCTTGGAAGGAATGTAGCTCAACACAATAAAGGCCATAAATGAAAAACCCCAGTTAACATCTACTGAATGAGAAAAAGTTGAAAGCTTTTCCTGTAAGAACTGGAATAAGAAAAGTTTGCCCTTGCCCATATTTACTGCTCTTATTTAACATGCTACTAGAAGTCCTGGCCAGAGCAATTAAGCAAGGGAATGAAATGAAGGGCATCCAAATGGGAAAGAAGGAAGTCAAATTGACCCTGTCTGCAGATAATATGACCTCATGTAGAGAAAAATCTAAAGATTCCACCAAAAACTCTTAGAGCTGATAAACAAATTCACTAACATAAAATCAACAAACAAAATAGGTAGCATTTCTATATACAAATAACAAACTAGCTTAAAAAATCAAGAAAGGGATTCCATTTATCATAGCTAATATAAAAAACCACCTAGGAATGAATTTATCCAAGGAGGTGAAAGATTTCTACAAGTAAATCTGAAAATCACTGATGAACAAAACTGAAC
This sequence comes from Pan troglodytes, assembly GCF_028858775.2. NCBI lineage: Eukaryota > Metazoa > Chordata > Mammalia > Primates > Hominidae > Pan > Pan troglodytes. The sequence continues at coordinate 69,570,285 of NC_072406.2, forward strand.
AGGACAGAAAAAAATGGAAAAATGTCATATGGTCATAGACTGGAAGAATTAATATTGCTGATAATACTATCCAAAGCAATAGGCAGATTCAGTGCAACACCAATCAAAATGCCAATGACATTGTTCACAGAAATATAAAAAAATCCTAAAATTTGTATGATACCACAAAAGTCCTCAAATAGCAGAAACAATCATGAACAAAAATAATAAAGCTGGAGTCATCACACTGCCTGACTTCAAAATGTCATACAAAACTATAGGAATCAAAACAGTATGGTACTGGCATAAAAACAGACACAGGTAACAATGGAACAGAATACAGAACCCAAAAATAAAGCCATGTATCTACAACCAACTAATTTTTGATAAAATTGTCAACAATGTATGCTGAAGAAAGAACAGTGTCTTCAATAAATGATGATGGAACAACTAGATATCCATATACAGAAGAATGTAACTAGACCTCTAACTCTCAGACTTCTAACTCTCATGTAAGAGCAATTAAAAATGGATTAAAACTTAAATATAAGACTCAAATGTATGAAGCCACTAAAAGAAAATATAGGGGAAATACTTCAGGATATTTGTCTGCGTAAAAATTTTATGAATAAGACCTCAAAAGCAGAAAACAAAAGCAAAAAAGACAAAGGGGATTACATCAAGTTGAAAAGCTTCTTCACGGCAAAGGAAACAGTCAACCAAATGAAAGGTAACATAGAGAATGAGAGAAAATATTTGCAAACTATTCATCTGACAAGGGATTGATATCCAGAATATACAAGGTACTCAAACAACTCAACAATATAAAAACAAATAATGCAATTCAAAATGCACAAATGATCTAAATAGATAGTTCTCAAAAGAAGATATAGCAAGTGTTTATTTTTTTAAAAAAGGCTAAACATCACTTATCAGCAGGGAAATGCAAAGCAAAACCATGAGATGTTATTTTATTTTTTATAATGGCTATTATAAAAAATACAAAAATAACAAATGCTGGTAATGACGCAGAAAAAAAGAAACTCTTATGTAAAGTGAAAAGTGACATTATCAGGAATGACAGAATAAGGACCTCCAAAAGTCCTCTTCTGCATAAAAATGATAAGAACATCAGTGAAATTATCAAAATCAACTTTTTGGATCCTTGGAAATTAGCCAAAGCTTTTCACATCTGAGGAGAATTTAATCAATGTAAATCTCTGAAGGACCTTAAGAATAGCAATAAACACTTAACGTAGCATTTTAACTTGACCTAGTCCAATCCCTCTCATCCAAGTTATTTGGCACTCTTAAAACCAACAGCCTTCAATCACAGTGACTCAGCAGGTAAACAGTCACTGCAAGGATCAAAATGGGGTTTGAGAAGTTTCAAAGCTTAATTTTCAGATAAGTATCATTATTTTACTTATGTAGCATTTTCTTAGAGAAAAATACGCTCACAAGGTTTGTCTTTGCTTACATAACTTGCAGCTCACCCTGTGCTAACATTTTCCTTGAGTCATTTGTCAATGGAAATCAATGACAGTTGTTTAGCATTATCATTTAAATGTTAAATTAAGGTTGTTATTTAAAATATGGCAAAATGTAAACTAATTCAAAAAGTTAAAATAAATAGCCAAGAAATAAAATTTTGGAGGGGCTTTGAAAACCTCTGGCATATTTCTGTTAATTTTGAAGGTGGTGCACATATGTAGGCTTAAGTATATGATGAGGGCTGTGTGCACATTAAGAAAACACCTAAGTTCTCATTTCTGGCTGAACTTGAGACCCTGTACAAATAGAAATTGAAAGTTAAGGCAAAGTTTTGGGCTGGCCCTTGAAATTAACTAAAGGATTTCAAAAACCTTGGAATATTTTTTCAAGAAAAATGTTTAATTGTAGAGAAGAACAGAGAGAATAACAGCTTCACTGAACATTGAAGGTATGCCCCAATACATACCTACCTCCTTTGCAGAGAATGAGAAACGCTGGTTGCAGCTATTTAAGAAAATCTCTTTAACTGACCACTCATTAATCAACCACTAAGCTAACTGAATAGAGATTTTTAGCAGACCCACATGAGAATGAATACAGATTTTAAAAATTATTTGTCACAAAATAAATATTAACAATGACAACAAATAACTATAAAAAGAAACAACAACAAAACCTAAGGATGGGAGATAATCTGTATTTCAGAGTTGGAACACTATATATTATATGAAATGTCAAGTCTTCAATTTAAAAATCAAGACATGAAAGGAATACAAAAAAAAGTCCCATACAAAAAAGAAAGACAACAAGAAATGGCCCTTAAAGATTCACAATTTTTGATCATTAGTCAAAACTTTAAAATCACCTATTTTCAATATTTTCAAAGAAATAAGCCACATTTAAAGAACTAAAGGAAAGTATGCAAATGATGTTTCATCAAAGAGAGAATAATGATAAAAAGATAGAAATAAAAAAGAATGAAATAAAAACTGTGAAGTTGGAAAATATAGTATTTGATAGAAAAAAATCACAGAGAAGCTCAACTAAAGATTTGGGCTGGCAGAAGAATGCATCTGATAATTTGAGAGGGATGAATTGAGATTAGCCATTATAATGAACAGAAAAGTGAACGAAGGAAAATAAACAGATCCCAAGGACCATAAGAAATGTTATTATGCATATCAATTTATAATAATGAGAACCCTGAAAGAAGAGGAAAAAGAGATGTAGGGTAAGAAACAATATTTGATGAAATAATGATTTAAAAAATCCCCAAATTTCATGAAAACCATTCATCTGTACATCCAAGAATCTCAGTGAACTGCAAGTGGGATGAATTCAAAAAGATCTAAATCTTGACACATCATAACAAAACTTTCAAAAGCTAAAGAGGGTATCTTGAAAACAGCAAAACAGAAACAACTCATTATTTACTATGCGCAGAAAAAAAGTCTGACAATCAACAGTTCTACTAATATATGAAGAGAAGTTAATCCTTCAAATATAAAGAGTTTTTCAGATAAACAAAAAGTAAAATAATGTACTACTAGCAGACCTGCCCTACAAGAAAAAATGCTAAAGAGAGTCATTTCGGTTGACATGAAAAAACACTAGAGAGTAAATCAAATTCATGTGAAGAAATAAAGATTACAAGTAAAAGTAACTAGATAGATAAATATAAAATATATATATATTTTTGTTTGTAATTGTTTGTATCCCGTATCTTCTTTAAGACAACTACACAAAGCAATAATGATCACTGTTTATTTCTATAAACTAGCAATGAACAATACAAAAATGAAATTAAGAAAACAATTTCATTTATAATAGCTTATAAAGAAAAATTATATATCAATAAATTTAAATCAATGCAAAACTTGTATACACAATACTACAAAATAACATTTTGATAAATAAAATAAATTTAATTATAAAAAGTAAAATAAATTGAATGATATCCTTCATTTCTGGATCAGAATACTTAATATTATTGAGGCGGTAATTACTCCCCACATTGATCTGCATATTTAATTAATCCCCTTCAAAAGCACATAAAGCATTTTTGTGGAAATCAATAAATTGATTCTAAAATTCATATAGAAATGTTAGAGACACAGAAGAGCCAAAAGAACCTTGAGGAAGAAAAAGCTGTAGGACTCACGTATTCTGATTTTAATGCTTGCTAAAAAAAAAAAATCAAAAACACAGAAACAGAGAATAAAAAGTGGTTAAGGAGGTGGGGATGAGGAAAAAATGGGGAGATAAAGATCAAAGGATACAAAATAGCAGATATGTAGAATGAGCAAGTTTAGAAACATTGTACATAGTGAGGTCTCTACTTAATAGTATTATACTGTATTCAGGACTTTTGCTAAAAGAGTAGATTTTAGGCACTCCTGCCATGTACACACAAAATAGGTAACTGTGTACAATGATGAATATGTTAATTTACTTGACTTTAGTAGTCATTTCACTATATGTATCTCAAAACATCGTGTTGTACACTTCAAATATATAAAATTGAATGTATAATATATAAAATGTAAAGCTTCCTAGGAAGTTACAGTAATTAAGATGTGTGCTACTAGCATAAGTTATATGAAATATGATAACTTATATGATATGTTATATATATCATATATCAATATAACTTGTAAGTTATCAATATAATTTTTATGATATATAGAAGTTATATAGCTTATATGACATATGTAATGTATATATAACACATAACTTATATGTTATATATAACTTAACTGCACTGTATGTATGAATAAATGAATATTGATATATATATAAAATAATTGGGACTCGGGATCTCTCATATTTATGGGCAATTATACAAAAACACTGCCAAGATAATACAACGGGGACAAAGAACAGTCTTTCCAAAAATGGCGCTAAGACAACTATTTATCCACATGGAAAAGAATTGGAACCCTTCTCTTATGGCATGTACAAAAATTATCTAAAATTACATCAAGTTCCTAAATGTGAACACTCAAACAGTAAAACTCTTAAAAGAAAACAGCGTGTATTTTCTTTCTTAAAATTTTTATTTTATTTTACTGTAAGTTCTGGGATACATGTGCAGAATGTGCAGGTTTGTTACAAAGGTGTACATGTGCCATGGTGGTTTGCTGCACCCATCAACCCATCATCTAGGTTTTAAGCCCCACATGCATTAGGTATTTGTCCTAATGCTCTCCCTCCTCTTGCCTCCTATCCCCCGATAGGCCCCGGTGTGTGATGTTCCCCTCCCTATGCCCATGTGTTCTCGTTGTTCACCTCCCACATATGAATGAGAACATGAGGTGTTTTGTTTTCTGTTCCTTTGTTAGTTTGCTGAGAATGATGACTTCCAGCTTCAACCATGTCCCTGCAAAAGACATGAACTCATTCTTTTTTATGGCTGCATAGTATTCCAGTATGTGTGCCACATTTTCTTTATCCATTTTATCACTGATGGGCATTTGGGTTGGTTCCAAGTCTTTGCTATTGTAAATAGTACTGCAATAAACATATGTGCGCATATGTCTTTATAGTATAATGATTTATAATAGTTATACCTATTATAAATAGATTACTGGGTATATACCAAACTGGGTATATACCCAGTAATCCCCAAAGTAGTGGGATTGCTGGGTCAAATGGTATTTCTGGTTCTAGGTCCTTGAGGAATCCCCACAGGAAAACAGTGTATGTTTTCATGACCTTGGACAAGGCAATGGTTTCTTAGATATAATGTCTTAACCACAAGCAACAAAAGAAACAAAATTTAAACATCAAAATTGACAATTTTGGGGCTTCTTTCAAGAAGCACAATATGGTACTATCAACAGAGTGAAAATACAATCCACAGAATATGAGAAAACATTTATGTGATATAGCTGTTAAGAATCTATTACCCAGAATACATAAAGAACTTTTCTAATTCGCTCATACATGACAAATAATCCAATTAAAAAGTCAGTAATGGAAAAATAAGCAACAGTTTTTAATAGATAGTTCTCAAGAGAAAATACACAAATGACCAATAAGCACATAAAAATAAACACTGCTCAACATCAGTGGTTATTAGGGAAATGCAAATCAAAACCACAATGAGATACTTCCTCACACCCACTAGGATGGCTATAATCAGAAAGACAAACAAGAGCAAGTTTTGGCATGGATGTGGATAAATCACAACCCTTACATGTTACTGATGGGAATAAAAAATGGTGTCGCTGCTATGGAAAACAGCCTAGTAGTTTTTCCAAAATTAAACATTAGTTACCATATAAGCTGCAATCTCCTAGCGAGATATCAAAGAGAATTAAAAGCATGAGTCCACACACAAACCTGTATAGGGATGTTCACAGCAGAATTATTTAAAAAGTCAAAATGTGGAAATAACCTAAATGTCCATCAGCTGTGTTCATTAACAAAATTTGATATTTCCATATGATAGAACACAGTTCAGTCAAAAGAAGAATAAAGCACTAATACAGGTTACAACATGGAACAGTGATGCACACAACGTGGATACATACATATATACAACATACAAAGAACATGGGTGATCAGTGAAAACATTATTATAAGTGTTAAAATCCAGGCACAAAATGTCTCATCTTGTATAATTCAAATTATGGAAAAAAGATTTAGAATAGGCAACTGCATAGAGAATGGAAGCAGGTTATTAGTTTACAGGGCCTGAGGGACATGGAAATTGGTAGTGAACGCTAGTGAGTAAGGAGCTGCTTTTTGGGGCAATGAAAGACTTCTGCAATTAGGTAATAAAGATGTTTGTACCACTTTGTAATTATAATAAAATTATTGAATTATCCATTTTAAAGGGGTGAATACTATTATACATACATCATATCTCAATAATAATTATTTTTTGTAAAAATAGTCAATGATGCTTTTTTAAACTTGAATTTATTTCCAACAACTATATACTCAAATGAATACCTGAATCTGGCCTCTGTAAAAGGAAAAGAGAATTTTAAGTGCTTTAAGAGACTCAGGGAGAAGGAGCAATGAAAACAGAAGTGTCTTGGTCCTCCTTTCACGTAGATGTAGAAAAAAATAATGTGTACTTAAAAGTAGAGGACAATGTTAAGGGTTCTTTATTTCCCGGTGGTATCCTGTAGTTCACAAATGCTCCTTTCTCCTAAGTGTCTTACAAGGGAGAGAAATCGAAACTCAACAAACCAGCTTATGAGCAGAAAACGCTGAGTCTAAGTGAGTAATTATTAAAGACTCTCTGTGGAATCCTTTCTAAATGTCATTAATAGATTAATGGATGAATATGCACCTAATTTGTTTACTTGTCGAAATGCATCACATTTAATTCAGAAAATATGAAACCATAGTAGAAGGAAATTAAGAATATTGCAGCCATAAAAAATGATGAGTTCATGTCCTTTGTAGGGACATGGATGAAATTGGAAGTCATCATTCTCAGTAAACTATCGCAAGAACAAAAAACCAAACACCGCATACTCTCACTCGTAGGTGGGAATTGAACAATGAGATCACATGGACACAGGAAGGGGAATATCACACTCTGGGGACTGTGGTGGGGTGGGGGGAGGGGGGAGGGATAGCATTGGGAGATATACCTAATGCTAGATGACGAGTTAGTGGGTGCAGCGCACCAGCATGGCACATGTATACATATGTAACTAACCTGCACAATGTGCACATGTACCCTAAAACTTAAAGTATAATAATAAAAAAAAATTAAAAAAAATATTGCATAGGTTAAAAAATGTCAATGTGTGAACGTTTCTTTCTTAGGCTTTGGTAAACTGCATATTATAGAAGAAAATTTCTGTGGTAAACTGATAAGACGGCAATCCAAGAATGTTGACAAATGTACACATATGCAGTTTGTAGATATATATAATTGTCATTAACATGTATATAGTTAGATTTTAATGAATACTATGGTGTGAATGGGCACAAACCTAATCTTGCCATTTCCTCTTCAGTATTTTTTACTGCAAGAAATTTGACTTTTTAAAAATAATATAAGAAAACAAAATGGCAATGCATAGCATATGCACACACACACACACCCCAATATGAACTAAACATATGGATCAACAGAGTCTAAAACTGCTCACCCTGAGGAAATAAATGTAAGACAATTAATACTACCTCAAATTTAAAAAAAATCATCTAAATTTTTAGGTTGTTTCCTTTTATAAATATCGTTAAGTGACCAAGTGCCAAACACTTAAGCCTTACTGATTCTCTTTTGAATATTACCTTTGAATACTGTGTTCAGGTAGGTTCAGAGTCATTTTTCATATTGCAACCAGAAATATAACATATGTTGAATATTAAGGATTACAAGCGCTCAAATTACTAATATTTTTCAATAGTCTATGAAACAAGAAAACATCAGAATTCATATATTCAGGGTGGGCACGATGTTTATTAAAAAATTAAAAACAAATAAAATTTGACATAAGCATTTGGTTAATTCAAATGTATATCCTACTATGAGAACACCATGTATATTTTATTAAACTTATTATCCTTGACATTCTTACTAAATTAAACCCAAAGGATAGCACATAAAATTTGTATTTTTTATACTCCAGAAATTCACTTGTGGGATGTGAAGATGCCTGACAAAAGCACAGGAATGAATCATTTTTGCTGTAACATAATAATGAAGAAAAATGTCTCCATAAAATACTTCCAGATGATTATTCAGATTGTCTTCACTCTGCATGTATGCTTCTGTGTATGAATCCATAAAAAGTCATAATTACAGTGTGCTGAAACATTTGTTTGAATTTGCATGGTTTCTTTAGCAATATCTAATAGACATACTGCTTTGCATAGAAACTCGTCTTTGAATAATGTAAAGACATTATAAGAAGAATAGAAGTAAATATTTTATTTATTTAGATTTTTGAAAACAAATGATTAGAACTTGCTGCATATGAAAGTACAGATATATAATGTATTCCTTTCCTAATATTTAGCTAATTTTTTTAAAAATTTATATATCTGAGATACATAAGGAGCTGTACAGAGCTGATTTTGTTTTACTGGAACTGGAGCAAGAAACAAAGACATATAGAAAAACTGACTCAGTAAAATAAAGGCAGTGTAGATTTTTGTCCAAAACGGTAGGTGCTTATAAAACATATTTTTAAAATATTTATTTTAATTTGCCCTAACAGAACGGAGTTTTGCACTTTTGCTTATCTACATAACTACTATACAAAGCTAGTAATCTCCTGTATATTTAAATACAAATAGTATCTTACTTCCAGGGTAACATTTCTTAATTTGTGGTCCAGGAACCACGTGCAACACCCCAAGTTTGCTAAATCAGAATCTTTAGGTTTAAGACACTGAAGTGTGTATGTCTAACAATGCCTCATCCTGTTGTAGTTATTATCTTGTGGTACTATGAGAAAATGGAGAAGATATTACAGTATTTATCAATTTGCTTTAAATGGGCAACACAATTTCCATTCTTAATCTTCCTTTATCCTGAATACTATTATTATTATACATAATATTATCACCTTATAGGAACTAGAGATGCAGAGTTTAAGATTATGTAATTTATATGAGGATATGTTAAGTTTTTTAAAATCTACTAATATTTTATTACAGAAATTAATTTCTACTCAATGCATACTTAGAGAAACTTTCAATGTGCAAGCATCTGATTGAATGACCAAAGTAGCTTTGTCACACCAAATGAAATCACTCATTCTCAACAAAGTTTGTATAATCTACAAATGCTCTTTTTAAAAATGATGAATACGTGAAATGTGTTTTTGTTATTAACAGATCAATTGTAACTATACATTTCTATAAAAGTAAGAAAATAAACTCTAAAATGCTAAACACAAAAATCAGCTATTCTTATTAAATGATAATATAAACAATGGATTCAGAAACAATATTCACTATGGGGCATCTCAACAGTAAACTGCAAAATGGCAATTGACTAAAAGTGTGTATCTGAAGAAGCCAGAGGTGATATTAGGTGACTTGGTGATACACAGATATTTAGTTAGTTTTTTTAAGTGGCAATAATTTATGAATAAGAATAATTAGGAAAGGTTGCCTAAATATTACAGAAAGTTGTGTTTCTGACTCTGAGACATCTTCAGTTCCAGGTATATGTTATCAAGAAGGTTTTAATCAAGAAGGATTAGTGTTTAGCTACCTGAAAATGAGATTTGGAAACACTTTGTTATTGCTCTACATAATTTACAAAAATACAAATGAATATATAGAGAGATATTGTATTACACAATCCAAAATAACAATGGAGCTTTAAAAATTCCTGTTTTATTGAAAAGAACTGAAGAGCTGTATCTACAGCCAAAATGAATACAGTAGATATAGCTAAGATTTGTTTCATAGATTACTCCAAGTCTTTTAATAAAATGTTCTTCTGTACCAAGTAACCTACATTTTTGTTTTTCAGACCTCCTTACCTTTGTAAGCAAGTGATACACTTTTATTCTTTGATCTTTTAATTAATTCAGCTGTGATTTTAATTCCATCAACAATTAAACACCTGTACTACATAACTTTGCGCTGATCCACTGTGAAAATTTCCAGATTAGCCACACAGCTCCTGTTAAAGTTAATGATGCTACATGCTAATTGCCCATGTGCCATGTGAAAATTCCCTTATGGTGCTTAATAACCCTTACAATTCCCCATTTCTTACCCTTGCCACTAAATGGTAATAATCAGATTGTGCCACCTGCTATCAGCCCATTCTTACATAAATAACATGGGAAGGAAAAGAAGATACAGCAGGGAATTTTTTCTCATCTTGAGGATTTGAACCATTTTATAGTTTTGACTATATAGATATTAATCATAAAGCATTGTGCTTATGCTCAATTAATGCATTGAAATGAATATTAATGTAAGATAATACATACTTCTAAGCAACATGTAAGTTCAACTTGATTCAACTTTTAAGCCAAAGTCTGCATAACAAAAGGAAAAATACAAATTAGAAAATACAAATACAAATTACAAAATACAATTTTCTAACTTCTGAAAGTCCCAAAGAAATCCTGGTACCCTTATCAGACGAAGAGCCAAAATTGGCCATGTGGCTTATCAAGATCTGTACTTGTCAAATTCTTATAGACTTGTTCTTACATGTTTGAATCTGGGGTTAAAGAAACATTTTTCTTGAAAGCTCAGAGAAAATATGGGTAATTTACTTTATTGTTGCTCTTAATTTTACCACTTGAAAGTAATTTTCATACTATGCTTGAAGAAGAAATAATTTGAAACAATAGGGTAATTTTTTATTAAATATGTTACTATTCTCAAATTAGAGCTACTATTCTCTTCCAAATTATTTACCCTATCGTGACATATTCCATATTAAGGTGACCATCTGGGGATGAATTCTTCATGTTTCCGTTATCAAGACCACTATGTCTACTTCCTGCCCCACAAGGAGGTTGGAACTGATGTACCCTGAGTCTCTATTTTCAGCAAAGGATCTAGATCGGGGTGTCCAATCTTCGGGCTTCCCTGAACCACATTGGAAGAAGAATTGTCTTGGGTCATGCATAAAATACACTAATACTAACTAGCTGATGAGCTAAAAAAAATGCAAAAAATTTTCATAATGTTTTAAAGTTTACGAATTGGTGTTGGGCCGCATTCAAAGCCATCCTGGGCTGCATGTGGCCAGCAGGCTGTGAGTTGGACAAGCGTGAGATAAATGCTGACTTCCTGATAGCTTTCAGATTCCTCTATCAACTAAAAGAACTCACTGAGAGATGCAAAAATAAGAGCCATAATACACTATGAATCCATCTATAAAAATTTTCTTGATCAAGCCAGGTGCAGCGGCACATGCCTGTAGTCAAAGCTCCTTGGGATGCTAAGGCAGTTGGGTCTCTTGAGCCCAGGAGTTTGTGTCTAGCCTGGGCAGCATAGTGAGTGGTTCTCAATGGGAACAATTTTGTACCCAAAGACAGATTTGGTAATATCTGAAGATATTTTGGGTTCACAAATGAGGGGTGTGTTACTGACATTCACTAGTTGTAAGCCAGAGATGCTGCTAAATACCCAAACGCATGGGACAGCTCCGCACAATAAAGTATTACCCAATGCAAAATGTTAAGAAACCCTGTTTTTGCTATCTAAAAACCCTGTTTTTATTATGCATTATTATTATTATATCTAAAATTATTCCAGGGAAGGATCTAGAATATGTTTAATAGATGAGACTATTTTAGGCTACTAAATGACTAAATCTGCTCATACTAAATATAGGAAATATCTTTTAGGGAAGAATATTTACTTCTATTTTTACAAAGATACTTATTTAAATTTTGTTATATTTACATCTTGTTCATGTGGCACTAAGCTTTGTGAGGACAGGGGAAAGATAAAGACAGTATCCGTTTTGATAATGATTATATTCTAGTGTCAGCACAGGACCTAGTACGGAGTTGCCAACTTCAACTAACTCACAACACTCCTGTGACATCTTTATTTATTTATGTGTAATTTCTCAAAATAGGTTTTACTAACTATGAGTCCTTATTATTTGCCAATCCATTCTTAGAAGAGAGAATTTTGGGAAGAACATTACCACCCAGAAGACTCTTATTCTTTTCAGGGAAAAATAAATAATTTGATACATCAATACATGAAAAGACTATGTAAAGACATTGCTGAAGGGAAGGCAAGAGTGATTTCCTTTACTGTACCATTACTGTGAAAAGTGAATATGATGACTTCTATTAGAAAAACTTTAAAAATGCATTTAAATTTACCATTGTAGGAAAGTAGTTATATTAGTAGTATTTTCATTCCTGCATATCCATCTGTATATGGCTTTTTTCAAACAAATAACAGCAATATAACAAACAGAACAATACAACAGCAGGAGTATAGAGGAGATACACTCCTATGTAGTATCTTCTCTGAGTATATCCATAACATTTCTCTAAAATGTTAATTTCATTAAAATGTTATATTCTTCTAACTTAAAACTTTTATATTAGTAAACAGAATATACATATTAGTATATTATACTACATTATGTATTACATATGTATTATATATCATATATTTATTATATACAATTATGTTTAAAATTATATATTAGATTATATTTAATCATAATCATATATAATATAGTATAAAATGTAGATGCATGAAATAAACAATATCTTTTCATACTGGAGATTAAAAATAGAAAAAATGAGGTTTATTATAAAAAATTAACAACAAATAGAACATTAAGAGCCTGTATCATCATTTTGACATATCAGAAAAGGCCAATGGATAAGTTAGAAACTTAAAATGAATATTGGCTATGCGCGGTGGCTCATGCCTGTAATCCCAGCACTTTGGGAGGCTGAGGCAGGTGGATCACCTGAGATCAGGAGTTGAATCTTGATTATCCACAAATGCAAGAGTAAAAGAGAAGCTAAGTAATACACAATGATGTGATGCTAGATATAAGAAAATTAAATCATGTTTTCTAAAAATCAAAAACACGGTATAGGAAAAATTAAACAAGATATTTTAAAATTGTACAATTGAACAAGTTGGAACAACTTGTGGTTTTTTGTATGTTCACCCAATGAATAAGTGAAGTAATACCAAAATATATGTTACTAAAATATGTTAGAGGGGGAGGCCTTTGGTGGAGGATAACAAAACAACTTAGGCAGAAGTTGAAAACTATGTAACATGAGAAAGAAATAGGCAAACTACATTGTCCTATTATTGCATGCCTATGCCTTCTCTTTGTCATTGAATTGCAGAGTGGGAAAGTCATTTCTTGAAAGGATGACTTAAAATATCACTGTTCACTGCAACTTACTTTAAAAAATATTTATGTTTGAGAAAAGCAGAATTCCAATATGTAAAAAAAGTTGGCATAGATAAAACCATCACAGCAATTAGGTAATTAGGGCTAACAGAAAGCCATATTTTTGCCAAATTCGTAAGATTGCACACTGTTTCAAGTTTTCCTGGATACAGATCAGCCTTTTGAAGGAATGAAGCCCACATTTGAGTCAGTTCAAATATTTAATGGATCAAGATAATCTTTCACTAGCCAACAAGCAAGACGAAACTAAAAATAGTATTATTCTGAACCTCAAATTATCTTAACCAAGCTAAAATATCCAGGGACAGATAAAGACATGACAACATAGGAAACCAAAAGAGGAAAAAGACAATTAAAATACAAGCCCATAATCATCCAGATTATGAAATTATGCAACATAAACTATGAAACAACTATGATTAATATGCTAAGGAAAATGTTTTCTGAAAAGCCCTGGCAACTACAGAGAAGAAACATTTTGAAATTCTACAACTGCAAATGGAATAACTAAAATTAAAAACTTAATGTATTTAAAATTGAATTAGATGCAACTGAACAGAATATAGATAAACTGGAAGACAGAAGAGAAGAAAATGGCACTTTCAAAATATTGAAAGCAATAATTACCAAACCAGAATTTTATAGTCAGCAAAAAATACTCTTTAAGAGTAAAGGTAAAATAAAAGACAATTGGAAATTATATAAGTGGTCACCAGAAGAACTTACTCAAGGATATACTAGATTGTTTGGTAGAAAAATAATAATTATAAATAAACATTCTGCTATGCAGAAATGAAAGATTAAATAGATGGATGAATGCTTTAATATGTGGTTTTATAAAAGAACAGTGATATATCATGAACAGAAACCTATACTTATTTCTCTCTATTTATCACTTATGTATCTACTTAAGTGACAACTGTATGACATAAGGCAGAAAGGCATGAATACAAGTAAAGTACTCAGATTAATGCTATGTAAGGTAAGCTAGAAAATCACTGGTTTATATTAGACACCAAGAACACAGATTTCACTTTCTAGAGTAACCAAAAAACCAACAGTGAAAGAATATGTAACTAATGAGCTAATAGAGTACAAAATACATAAACAATTTTAAAAAGGCAAAACAGAAGAGAAACACAAGTAGAAGGCAAATGCAAAATAGCATATCTATTCTCAAATAAGTCAGTAATCACATTAAAATTAAACAGATTAGCTAGGACCATTGGAGTGATTTACTGAGAAGCTCAGCAAATCCTCTCACCAAAGGCAATGATAAAACTGACAAAAATTTTAATGAAACCATTCAAGACTCTGGAAATTTTATTTTTAATAAGCTGCAATTAAACAAAAGGAACTAGACAAAATAAGCATGGATTTCCAATACTCAGTTTAAAGAATGTGTGGCATTACATTTGTGATGTAGCAATTTGTTCACCAAATTTAATTACACTGAATAGACACTTCTGGTTCTATCTATGTAGGGTAATTGTTAGATCACCTATTAAGCTTGTTGCAATCAGCTCAGGAGGGGAAATTAAAATGCACCTCTGTAGCTTCATTTTGGTCACTCTAAGGTTAGAGACTTCTTTCTTGCATCCAGCTGAGTTCTAAATGCAACCTAATGATATCTCTTACTGGTCTGAAGGCAAAATAGATAATTGACTGTAGAGGAAATTGCTTGCAAGATGTAGAGTAAAAGAAAGCTAACATTTTTGAGAACTAGTCTTGACAATGGAGGCTTCTTTTGAATTGAAGCAATTCACATAGTTGGGTAAGAAGATCTGTTGAAGAAAATAGTAGGCTGGCATTGTCAGGACCCTAAGCATTGAAAGGAAATGTCTAAAATGCTGATAATAGTGTAATTATGTTCATAGATTTGTCACTTCTAAGTTTCTTTCAGTTTTCTCACCCATGCATTTTTTAAATATAAGCCCACCTAGAGAATACATTTTGCTTCATTAAAAAGTAATAAAGCCTAGAAAAGCAAGGGTAATGGTATTAGTAGCCAGAAGCTAAAAATTTATATTCAGTTCTAAATGTATTTGAGAATGAAATATTTTGCTATAGTAAAATAAGATACATACATCTTTTTTGAAAAACAAAGAAGTACTTCTGTATGCACTTTTGCATACAAATTTGCTCCCACCAATGGTAGTGATTTGTTGAGGTAGATGTTGTGATTAAAATTGGGGTCCTGCTGCAATTACTGTGACTATGTACTGAGCTGATGAAGAAAGAATGAAATCAGAGAGTCAGGGGGAGAAAACACTCCAAGGCTGTATGAGAACTACTGTGAATATGGGTGAGTGGAAAATGAGAATCCTGGCAGCAGTCACAGTGACAGGACTGAGAGGTGCAGTGCCTGTGCTATCCAGTGGTAGCTGAGACAATGAAAGCTGGCATTGCATTTAATTCTGAGCCTGGAAGATACCTAAAATTAAGTGTTCCTTGTTCACTTGTTTCTTCCCTTTTTACATATTTTGTAAAACCCTGGAGATACAGAAAATATAAATACACATTTTTTAAACAATAGCTAACCTTTGTTGAATGCCAAAGAAATCTCAGGTACAGTTTTAAAGAAGAGCATATTTCTTTCTTACTTCAACAGAATAAGGTAGTTATATTCTTTATCTCAACTGTAAATATGAGAAAATTGATTCAAGGTAAGATGAGTGCTTGAATAATGTTTCACACTGGCAAATTGGCAGAACTAGAATTTGACAATAAGATCTCTGAATCCAGAATGAGCCTTTTAAAAACTAAGAACTCTTCTAGCAATTTTATTTTAAACATTCAATTGGTCATTCAACACATAACTATTTAGATATAGTCTTAAGTTTATGTACAGATAAGTGAAAATTGGCATGATTCCTGCTGCTATAAGGACGGTGTCTCAGAAAACAAATTAATTTTAAAAATTGAAAAGAAAGCAAATACATGAGCATCAAAAATGCAAATTAAATTTATATTGAGATACTACTACTATACACCTGCCAGAATGACAAAAATTAAAGTGAATAACAAATCCAAATGTTATTAAGAATGGGTAACTCATTATCTCGAATGTTAATGAATGGAGCTCCTGAAATCCTCATATAGTGCTTCCAGGAGCATAACATGAACAATCACTTAGGGAAAATTGTGTTAATCTCTTACAAAGCCAAACTTATCCCTATCATATGATTCAACAACTCTTAGGTATTTACTAAACAAATGCAAACACATATACATATAAGTATTTATAAATAATATTCCTAGGAATTCTGACCTTTGTAACCAAAAGTCTCTCAAGAGCAAAATGGATGAAACGTATTGTAACATAGTCATAGAACAGAATACCACTCAGTAACTGAAATAGCAAACTTAACAATACATGCAACAATACAAATGAATCTTGAAATGGATAACAAGAATGCAGACACAAAAGAATAGATATATATGGATAATTTCTCTGCTCATTGGTCAATGAACTTAGGTCGTTTCCACATCTTGGCTATTATGAATAATGTTGCAATGAACATGAGAGTGCCGATATCTCTAATGAGGTGCTGATTTAATTTTCTTAGACTTAAAAGTCAGTAACATTAAGATTATTTGAATGTTTGAAAGAGTCAAAAAGGCACTGCTTTAAATCTTGCTAGTTCTTAAATAATTTTGCGATCACAATCACCCTTATAGGAAATCAAGTCTCTTTTCCATGAGACAATGTTAATGTGATGATAGCGTGGATTTGAAACTTTCTGTGAATTTCATTTTTAATTTGGAGCTCTTCTCTTTGGACAGATTGTGGGCAAAGAACAGTTTTATGTTGGAACTCTGCAAGTCCTGGCTCCTTATACTCTTCCAAATTCTGTTTGAAAACTGGGACATTTGATTTTTCGTTCATCTCCTTTTCTCACGTTAAATGGCACTCAGCATAGTGGCACACACCTGTAGTCCCAGCTACTCCAGAGGCTGAGGTGGGAGGGTCACTTGAGACTGGGAGAATGAGGCTACAGTGAACTGTGTTCGTGCCACTGCACTCCAGTCTGGACAACAGAGCAAGATTCTGCCCCAAAATAAATAAATGAATAGGCACATAATAAAAAGCCTCTTTAGCATTTCCATTACTCGCATGGAAATCTTAGCCAGACCATGGAGTTCATTAAGTTCAATTACTATTTTCCATGCTATTGCAGGCAATGGCATTGTCAAACTCTCTACTACAGCATAAGAAGAATTCTCTATTATCCAAATTCCAATAACATTTTCTTCAGTTTCCTTAAACTCTCAACGGTAGTCTTTTCACATGCTTGAAGTTTGTGCTATCAAATTTCTCAAGGTTTTTTCAGCTCCTGTCTTCCACCAGGTCCCAGATTCAGCCACGTTTTAAGTTTTGTTTATTTGTTTATTTTTTAAATGGAAGCATCCTACCTCTGGGTATTGAATTTTGTTCTGTTTATTACTGCTGCACAATAAAGCACCCCCAAATTAACAAATTTAAATAACTATTTTATTTTGCGTACAATTTTGTGGGTCAATAATTTGGAAATAATCAGCTGGGCTGTTCTTACTGGAGACTGCATGTGCAGGCAGGTGTTGGCCGGACCTGTTGTCTACTTGATGCCTATGATG
The DNA here is from genome assembly GCF_028858775.2 of Pan troglodytes. NCBI lineage: Eukaryota > Metazoa > Chordata > Mammalia > Primates > Hominidae > Pan > Pan troglodytes. The sequence goes on from NC_072406.2 coordinate 69,588,238, forward strand.
TCGCTCTCAGATGCTTAGCAGTTAGTACCAGTTGTCTGCTGGGAGTTCATCTGAATGATCTACCAGAGCACCTACATATGACCTCTGTAACATGGTTGTTTTAGAATTGTTTATATTTCTTACACAGCTGATCACTTCCTCTAGAGATAAAAAAATCCCAAAGAACTATGAGGAAGCTACATGACCTTGTCTACCCTTGCCTCAGAAGTTACAGAAATGACCTCTGCATTCTATTGGTTAAAGTTGTTTCAGATTAAAAGGAAAGAGCATAGACACTATTCCTTGACGGGAATAGTCCCAAAGAATTTGCAGTAATATATCTGACCAATGAGCAAAGAAATTATCCACATATATCTATTCAAAACGATCATAAGATAAAAGGTTTATGATGCAATCTGACTTTCTAAATATATTTGCTCTAATACAGCTTCACTTTTGATGTTTTTGAGATTTTTCTATACTTACCTCTAATATAGCAATGGTGCTGCATTATTCTTTATGGTTTCATTGATTTATGTATTTGTATTTATTAAATGGTAATCAGAAGTCACCTGGCAATTTTCTTTTCTCTCTTTTCATTCAAATACTCCCCAAGAAAAGCCAAAGAAGAACATGAGGCACTTCTTTAAAAAATTGTAAGAACAATTACAAATTATTTTTCATCAGCTTTTGAGATGAATCCTCTTCTTTGGCACCTTTTTATCTGTGAGTATGAAGAAATGTTTTTTCTAACTTCATTCTTTGGGATGTATCCTATAATTGTTTATCTACTTGCTTGTTTGTTTTATAATCTATGTATTATTTCCAGGTTGGCTTATTTACAAAAATTACTCACCATTGACTAGTAAGAGCTGTTTCCTTGGGTTAAGTTATGCGTAGGTGACAGTAAGTACAGTAATGGGGGATTTGAATATTTTATTTCTAGTATTAGTTATTTAACCTTTTCAAACGTTTGTTATTTTCTTTTATCTTGGTTAATATCTATTCAGTGTTCCTGTTTAATATGTGTGGAACACATATTAAAGTGTGGAAAAGTGAGTTTGTAATAAGTACACTTTAACTTTATTATTGCTATTTTCCTTGAAATTATATTTTAAATTGCTTTATTGTATTATAGGATAACTTTAAGCCAATCCCCTTCTCTTAAAACTCTTTCATTAAAGATGATGAAATGAAATAAAATTATTTCATTCAACTAGCTGTGGTATCAGAATTCATGTGATCTGGGATAAATGGTTTTGGTAGAGCTTACCCCAAGGTGATGTTTTAAAAAGATAAATTCAGATATCTAATCTACAATTAATTATTTCTCTCTCCATGAACTTTCCTCCCTTATGTTATTAGTGCCGTCTGATATAATTTAGATAATTACCCAACCAATATTCCTTTGAACTTGCAGAGAGAAAATAAGCAATTTTTGAAAATGTCATTAATTTTAGTAGGTCACTTGGGTCAAAGTCAGAAAAATTACTGCTTTAGGTTGGACAAAACAGTGCCCTTGTGATTTAAAACAGTTAATGCAATTTCCTTACTTAAAATTTAATTAATGCTGGGATTTAACACATTTGAGAATCTTTGTGGCTAATTTCCAGTTGGCAATAAATTCTCTTGGTTTCAGTTCTGCTTAAGCAAATTATGCAAAAGCGATATATTTAGATGCTATCTATTTCCTTTGTTTCTAACTGAGTTTTGACTCTGAGCAACTTGTGACAGAGTGCACATTAGAGAACAAACTTTTGGCAGAGAGATATAGCAATGATGCAGATCAATTTCAAACCTAAAACAGGCCAAGGGCAATCTTCCCTGTGTTCACATGTCACCATATTTTCCTGTCATACATCCTCAAAATGGTTAGCAATGAACATTTATTTAGAAGCAACTGTACAATATGAGAATGATTAATGTATTGTTAAAACTAAATTCTACTGTCATCTGCTACTCATAACTCTTTAGCTCTATCTCTTATGAGTGTGATAACTGTGTAACATATACTTCATCTTCCGTATCCTTGTGTGGACTTGTTTTAGACCACATAAGATAGGCAGACATTTTATGGCATCAGATTCTCTAAAAAATACATAACTTTGATGTTATATAAATGAGTTCATAGAAAAAGATAAGAAGTTCCCAATTAATTTGTAAAATCAGAATTAATTGATTATCCAATACTGATAAATATGCTACGAAAAACGAGACGTTATAAACTTCTTAATAAATACAGATACCAAAACTCTAAATAAGATAGATGTTAGCTATTACAAAACAAGTTTAATTTATGACCAAATTTGGTTAAATTCAGTGATGAAATACTAACCAAATCTGTCAATGTAAACAATTACATCATAAACAACAGAATGTAAGATATTATTACAGAAATAGATACTAAAAATGAGATTTAGTAATGTTTTGTCATCATTACCAATAAAAACTCCAAGTGAAATAGAAATAGAAGTAATTTCATATAATAAAATTGTCTTTATAAAAAATTATCAAATATTAACTAGATATTGACATTAGAAGAGTATTTCAATTAAAATCAAGAATTATATGAGGTGCCTAAAACTGTGATTCAACATTGATTTATAGGTGAAACTAATCAATATTCAAAGAACTCTAGGAAGAAGATTCACAATGTCTAATATATGAAGATCTTGAAGGATTTTGTTACGTTATGAAAATAATCTTTTCTATGTCAAATGTATTTGGCAGCTTTATATTAATAATGTTTAAGTTTGGTCCATACCTGATATTTCCATTTTTACTAAGATCTCTGCTTAATGAATTTGGGTATAAAAAGCACAAGTCGAATAAATGTGATGTTATCCCTGTTATGCTGTGACAGTAGCTATAAAATTTTTAAAGAATGTGGCAGAATCCAAATACTGATTTTTAAAGCTCAAAATTATAAAAGTACTTGTCAAAATATTTGTTTTTTAATATCAAAACAATCTTAGGAACAAATAAAGGAAACACCAGAATGATTCTTTAGAAATAGTGACAGAATACCTTAAAAAAAGACAAGTATAGGGTACATGTTGTTTCACTTTGTGGGCTCATTACAGATGTCCTCAGGCAGGCTGTTTTGCCTTGAAACACAAACTGTATATGGCTGAACTGAGGAAAGCAGTTATGCTTTTGAGAACAAATGAACATATGGAAAATATTCCATTAATACACGATATTTACATGGAAAATCACTTGCCTCTTTTGTATTATAAGCTTAAAAAATAAGCTATTTCTGATCATGGAAATAATTCATGGTCCATGTAGATAATTTGAGAAATACTAAAATGTAAAACAATCAAAAAAAGTCAACAAATTCAACAGAACAATGATAACTATTAATGATAATTTGTATTTTAAATATTTTCTATGAAATATTTATATAAAATACATATATTCTGACATGAAGTTTATATATATTTTATATGTATATTGAATACACAGATATGTTTGCATATGTTACTGTAAACTGGGATTTTTAATCTTTGTAAGACTTCTATAAAAAATATATATATTCTTACACAATTACTATATATTAATATATATAATTATATATTTATATGTTGTCACTTTATGTTTAACATTATTATTATATAGCTATTTCTATCCTTATATGTTTACTACAATTTAGGATAGTCTATTGCATTAAACATTTCTTTAAGCATCTTAATGACTATATAACATCAATTTTGGGTTGATTTTCATGGGCTTATTAGAAATGTTATATTTGGTGCTAATAAAAATAATATTGCTTCTTTTGTTTTTAAAAATTTTTTGTTAAGTAGAGAAGGGGTCTCACTATGTTGCCCAGGCTGGTCTCAAACTCCTGAGCTCAGTTGCTCTTCCCGCTTGGGCCTCCCAAGGTGCTGGGATTACAGATGTAAGCCACTGCGCCTGGCTATATTTCCTCTTTTCTAACAATTAAAGTTATTTAATTATTTTTTTCTTATTGCAATGACTAGAAACTTTCACATCACTATTATGTCATAAAGGTGAAAATCAGAATCTGTTTTGTATTTTTAACCATGATAGTATAGATCTTGTCCTTCACTAGTACATTGATGATTGGGCTTATAGTAAAATAAAGAGTTCTCCATCATGTTAAGGAAGTATCCTATTATTCCCAGTGAGATTTTACTAATAATCAGCACTTACTTTACTAATAATCAGCATTTGATTTCTATCAAATGTCATTAGAGTATGATTCATCATCAAATTTTAAACTAGGTCAGTTGAAGTACTTATAGTTTTAAAAATAATTTATTAATCACCTATTGTTTTGCAATAGAGGAATAGTTCTGTTCCATTATTCTGGGCTATTATTTCATTTATTTTGGATTCAATTGGGAAGAATATGTAAAACATTTTTACTACATATTTAGAACAGTGATGGATTTAAATTAGTATTTTCTAAAGTTATATGACCATAACAATAAACCTATGAAAAAGTACATTTAAAAGGTCTTCGCCTTTTTAATGATTTTGCAAAATTCTACATACAACTTCACAATTCACATCAGCATATTCAAGGTTATTAAAGGTTCAAGGACATCACAAAATAAAGAAATTTATTCAATTTTATTTAGCTTAGAGCATTCCAAATTTATTTGAATGTGGCATTTTTTTTTTGGAACATCTACTAAGAAACTGCTTTGTGCTATTCAGAACATATTTTGGAAATACTAGCTTAAATAAATGTTACCATTCCACTAATTTTTATAGATAATCAGTTATTTTTCTATCTTAGTATTTACTACTACATTTACGCAAAATAGGTGCTATTCCCTATTTTTTCTCATGTTGAACTTTTTCACAGAATGAGCACATCAGGTTTGGCTACCTATACCTTTTAACTGAAATGTTCCCAGTAAAATGATGAATCTTATTAAGAATAATCAAACCTAACAAAATAGCACAAAAAGGAAAAAATTACCAAAAGAGACATAGCTTAGGCAAGGTAAGTCACTTCATTTTGGAAACGATTATGTTTTCAAAGAATGAAAGTAATACTACTATGAATAACTATAACAAAAATATAAATATAATTAAGCTTTAATTTATAGCTGACTTTCACATACATCTTACTATTTACACACACACACAGACACACACACACACAGACACACACACACACGACGAATTAATGTTCACCCAAGGAGATGACTTTTCCAAAGTGAAAGTTTGTGACCACAGAATTGAAGCCCCGGGTTTAGTCGTCTAGTCTAACTGGCCCTCACTATGTCACAATGTTAAAGGTATGTTTCTCATTCTATTACAAAAAGAAGAAAGTGTGGCAGGGACAGCAAATACCATGTTTTCTGCAAATTGTTTCCTCTTACTAGTTAGAAAACTCTTTTTCCAGCCCCAGTTGCAGGGAGGTTAGGGGCAAAATGACTGAGTTCTGGACAATAAATGTTTTCTGCAAACTGTTATAAGTTAGGTAAAATTCAGACTGGTTCTCAAAATATTCTGTACAATTCTTTAACCCTTTCTTTCTTATCTATCTTTACATCACAGAACCTATATTTAAGATGTAAACGTCAGTAGATGAAAGAGACCTAAATCTTTGACTCGCTGCTTGAAGGAGAGTCCAAAGGAAATGGTCCAGCACTAATCTGATGGTTTTAGTGGAAAAATAAACTTTCATTATGCTAAGTCCCTAAAATTTGAAAGTTGTTTGTTAGAGCAATTAGAGTTAATCTTTCTGAAAAATACTAGGACCTATCTGTTCTGAACTGACTTGATTTAAACCTTGCTTTTGTTTTGCTTCCCCTTCCAATTTATGCATTTTGTTATATTGAAGATTAAATACCTAATTCAAAACTCTTTATGAAAAGCCACTTGAGATTGAGAATTTAATTTCCAACTTAAAAAAAATTATCAATGAACTATTTGAATTGTTGAGTATCTTTCTATAAAGAAATATAAAACAAAGATAAAAATAGAATAAATTTTAAATGCAGTGAATTTTCAATTCAATTAAAAAATTGAATTGATAAAAATACGGACAATGATTTGAACCCCTCAGATATTTAGAACTGAATATTATGTTACAATGCTCTTTTTAAGAGTACAAAAAAACCTCAAAATTTTAAAATCAAGCAGTGATAAATGAATATTGAAAAAGTAAATTCATTTTTGTACATGATAATCTAGGATTCAAGAAAATTTTTACTTATACTCCTCAACTTTATTGTTCTTATTATAATTCTTATATATTATTAAAAATTGTCTTAATGATTAGAAATCCAATTAATAAATTACAGTACACATACTATAGTAGCATAAGTTGAGATATAATGTTAAATCCTATTAAAGGACAGTTTGTTTGTTTGTTTGTTTTGTCGCCCAGGCTGGAGTGCAGTAACGCCATCTCCGCTCACTGCAAGCTTCGCCTCCTCGGTTCACGCCATTCTCCTGCCTCAGCCTCCCGAGTAGCTGGGACTACGTGCGCCGCCACCACGCCCGGCTAATTTTTTGTATTTTTAGTATAGACCGGGTTTCACCGTGTTAGCCAGGATGGTCTCGATCTCCTGACCTCGTGATCCGCCTGCCTCGGGCCCCCCAAAGTGCTGGCATTACAAGCGTGAGCCACCACGCCCAGCATAAAGGACAGTTTTTAAGACTGGTAGCTAGACTTATACAAATTTGATGTAAGAAAAATTATTAAAGTTTGAGTAAAAATATGTAATTCTCTCATTTTTATTAACATGGTTGTTTTCATAATAATTTATTCTAGAAAGAAGTGGCTTTTTTTCTGACTCACAGTCTATACTAGTTATTACAATTTTTTGCTGTTAGGAAAATGGGTTTACTGATTAATCTGTAGCTCTCCACCACAGTTTCTCATTCTCCCTTTTTAGCCAATTCCATGGTGAAGTAAGATCTACAGAAAACCTTCAGCCAATATTTGTACTTAATGATGAAAATTTGAATATTTTCTACCTAAGATCAGGGAAAACTGAATATTCTCTGCCTAAATCAGAAATTGGATGTCACCATCCAATTTCAAAATTTATTATATAGTACAGAATTCAAGACTTCGTGATAGTAGCAGAGGAATAAATAGGTAGATCAATGGAACTGAATAGAGAACTCAGAAATGGACCCATACAACTACACCCAAATGACTTTTTTGTGATGATGCAAAAGTAATTCAATGAAGGAAAGACAGCATTTTAAACATGTCATGCTGGAGCAATTGCCTTCACAAGCAATAAATAAATAAATACCCTCAACCTAAATCTCACACATTTTATACAAACTCAAAATAGATCAAGGACTTGAATGTAAAATGTAAAACTACTATACTTTTGCAAAAGACATAAAAGAAAATCTTTTAAATCAAGGGCTGGCAAAGAGCTCCTAGACTTAGTATCAAAAGTGTAATACATTAAAAATAATTTTTGATATAATGTGCTTCATCAAAATTTAAAAGAACAAAAATATTTGCTCTCTGAAAGAACCTATTAAGATTTAAAAAGAAGTTCGCAAACTATCTTACAAAGGACTAATGTCGATAATATATGAAGAACTTTAAAAATTCAACAGTTAAAACAGCAAACCGTCCACTTAGAAACTTAGCAAAAGACATGTTACCAAAGAATATATACAGATGGCATATAAGCCCATGAAAAAATGTCCAACATTATTAGACAATAGGGAAATGCAAAATGAAACCACAATGTGATATAACTACATACCTATCAAAATGTCTAAAATTAAAAATAGTGACAAAACTAAAATGCCGACAAGATGAAATCAGATCACTCATACACTGTTGATGGAAATATAAAATGGTATAGCCATTATTACAAAGAGTTTAATAAATTAAATAACTAAAAATGTAACTATCATACAACCCATAAATTGCATCCCTGAGCGTTTATTGTGAGAAATTAAGACATATTCACACAAAAACCTATATATGAATGTTTATAGAAGCTCAACTTGTAATAACTCAAAATCGAAAATGACCTAGTTGTCCTTCAATAGCTGAACGGTTAAACAAATTATGATGCATCCATATCATCAAATGATACTCAAAGGTATAAAGGAATAAACTTTTGATATACATAAAAATGTAACGAAATTGCTACAAAGTTATGCTGAAATGTAAAGAAGCCAATCCCAAAAAGTTATGGTTACACGTTGCGTGATTCCTATTATATCACTTTTTTTTTTTTTTTTTTTTTTTTGAGACAGAGCCTCACTCTGTCGCCGGGCTGGAGTGCAGTGGAGCTATCTTGGCTCACTGCAACCTCCGCCTCCTGGGTGCAAGAGATTCTCCTGCCACAGCCTCCCAAGCAGCTGGGATTACAGGCACCCGCCAACACGCCCAGCTAATGTTCGTATTTTTAGTAGAGACAGGGTTTCATCGTGTTAGCCAAGATGGTCTCAATCTCTTGACCTCATGATCCGCCCACCTCAGCCTCCCAAAGTGCTGGGAGTACAGGCATGAGCCACCATGCCCCGCCCATAACATTCTTGAAAAAAGAAAATTATAGAAATTGAGAACAGATTAATGGTTGTCAGGGTTTATGGAGGAAGTGAAAATGAGAGAGAAGTAAGTGTGGCTACAAAGAACATTATGAATGGAAATGTGATGGAAATATTCTGTATATTGAATGTAACAATATGAATATCCTGGTTGTCATCATTGGAGGAAACCCAGTCGATTATACCCCGCATCTCTCTGTATTATTTCTTATACCTACGTGTGAATCTACAATCATTTAAAAGTAAAATATGTGATTCAAAAGAAAAAAAAAAGGTAATGAGTTGAAATTGCATGCTTTGGCCAATTAACACTAAATTACAAGTCCTATTTGATAAAATACGATTCAGTTAGTAAATAAAGCACAGGTAAACTTTAGCAGACTTTTGGCAAAATGTGAAATTTGAACCTTACACATTTCGTTTGACCAGAGAAATATTTTGAAAAAGAAGACTGCATTAGTTTACTATGGCTGCCATAACAAAATACCACAAACTGGATGGCTGAAACAATAGAAATTAATTTTTCGTAGTTTTGCAGGTTAGAAGTCCAAGAACAAGATGTCAGAATTTTTTATTTCTACCGAGGCCTCTCACCTTGGTTTGCAGATGGTGTACTCACGTGGCCCTCTCTTCATCTCTGTGTTGTCTGCCCTAATCTCTTCTTATAAAAACACCAGTCATATTAGATTAGGGCACACCTATATGACCTAATTTTACGTTAATTACCTGTTTAACAGCCCTGTATCCAAATACAGACATATTCTGAATTATTACGGGTTAGTGCTACAACATATGAATTTTGAGGGGGACATAATTCAGCTCATAACAGAGACCAACATGCAGAAATTAAGGAATTCCAAATAAAAATGTAGGTATCTAGGTTATTTTTACAGCCTGCAATTAGTTCTAGCAACAATTGGTAGTACCTGAGAAATAAATCCCTGCTTCAAAAGCACATGCACACATGCACTCAAACATCTGTAAAATTCATGCCTCACACGCGCACACACACACACACACTGTTGTCTTCACACCTTTATTAAATGCCTGGCTTTTGTGTCATTGAGCTTATGATGTCAGGAATAAGGAATCACACAGTTTTCTGATGGAGTAGGGAGGGAAAAGTCAAGAGAAAGACTGAAAGGAGATGCGTGAGAGCTCCATAAACAAACAGCCTTCTTTATAATTTTGTGAGCAATACTCTTCAATTGTTTGGAAGCAGAAACTAGCTGGTTTGCATTTGCAGAGAGCAGACAATTTCTCCCTCAAAAGATTTTAAAAACGTTGTATCAAAAATGAATTAGTCTGTTATTTCAATCTTTCTTTTTTCTTCTTTGTTTGATCAGGAGTTGACTTCTTTTTACCAGGCTCTGTCCTCTCAATTTAGTAAGTCTACTTATGGCATATAGTGCACTGAACTGGTTTATTGAGAGCATTTCTATTATCATAAATAAACGGTCATTCTTAATTCAAACCATTAAACCAGGTTGGCAACCATGTCATTGTAGTTTGTGCATAAAAATATTTTGCTAGGTGAGGACAGCCAATTCTTTATTAACATGAAAGCTACAAAAGAAAAAAAAAGATAAGTGACAGGTATTTCCTTAAATGCAAAGCAAAAGTACAAATTCTACACAGTACAAAATGGAGAAGGGATATGAGATGTGAAGAAGCAAACAATAATTTTATTTTACACTAGAGCATAGAGGGAGCTTGTTGACAAAGGCCCGGGGTTGTATTTGCATCCCTGCAGTACACTGTTTAGTCGTGAAGATTTACTTAGTGGAAAGTCACTAACCAGCTTATTAAAAGTCAAACAATACCTGGAAAAAAATTCATGTATGCCATTGCAATTACATAAGGCCATTTTATGTATAAAATAAAAAATTTATAAAGCAAATAATGAATCAATATAAAAATAAAAGTTTATATTTGCACCGTGTTTTTATTTCTGTTATACCAGTTGATTTTAGTCTAATAAATTTATGAGGAAAATTTAAACAAAAATGTGTTTCCCAAGAACATTTATATTTGCCTCTACCAGGTGGCCTCTGTGTTTCCCAGTAGGGATGCTGACTCAGCAAAATCAGCATTCATGACTCTAGTTGTCCAACATAGGGAGACAAAATGGCCAATTTAAGTCATTGTGCTTTGTCTTTCTCTCAGAGACAGACAGACACACACACACACACAAACACATGCACACAAAGAAATGATAAGGTTCAATGAAATACTCCATACATTTCCTTCAATTTTACTTTATAATTTTATAATTCTAAGGGTTTTTTTAAATTAAATGATCTTGTCCATATAGGGCACTGGTAAATAAGGTAAAGTCTAGAGAAATCACAAATGCAAGTTGAACTAGAATTTTGTTTAGAGATTTCTAGGGTAATAAGCAGATGAAGTAAATCTTTTCTTGCATCTGTGGCCCCCAAAAGAAATAACTTGTCACTCTAAATAATCTTTGAGACAAAACAAATTTGTAAGCTATAGTTGTCAGAAAATTGTAAAGTGATGTACCTTAAAATAAAAATTTTAACACCTTTTTCCTCCCTAATCTCCAGATATATTGGAAGTCATGAAATTAAAATGCAGTGTTAGGATAATATTTGCCTTTTTGGTAAATATAATTTATAATCTTAAATTCAAGTGTTAAATATTGAGTTTTTCCTTGGCTTTAGGATTAAACAATAGGTGATGCCAAAATATGAGAAAAGCATCTTCCAAGATACAATTGCATATCTGTTACATACCTGCATACATAGAAAAGAGAAAGATAGGGGTAAGAGAATTAAACAAAAAAGTAGTAGTCACATATACATATCTGTACATATGACATAGATCTGCATATTTGACTACTACTTTTTCATTTATTTTAATTTAAATACATGTTTATGTACATATATGTGCGTATATATGTATCTGTCTGTGTGTATCTATATATTTGTTTTGGAAAATATCAGGTTCAATCAGTTTAACCAGGTTTACTTTTCACAGGACATTTCAGAGTCTTTAAAAACTATACTGCATTAAAAATCTCCAGGAAATGATATATGTGAAGAGCTCCAGAGTGTTGTTTCTCATAGAAAACTTTTTTCATAGAAACATTTTTTTTTAATTTCCAATTTTTATTTTAAGCAGGGGCACATGTGCAGGATGTGCAGGTTTGTCACATAGATAAAGTTGTGCCAGGGTGGTTTGTTGCACAGATCATCCTGTCACCCAGGTATTAAGCCCGGCATCCATTAGCTACTCTTTCTGATCCTCTCCTTCCTCCCACCACTCACTCTCCAACAGGCTCCAATGTGTGTTGTTCCCTCCCATGTGTCCATGTGTTTTCATCATTTATTTCCCACTTACAAGTGAGAACATGCAATCTTTGGTTTTCTGTTCCTGTATTAGTTTGCTAAGGATAATGGCCTCTGCCTCCATCCATGTTCCTGCAAACTCCTCTCTAACTCATCCTATGAGGCCAGCATCATCTTGATACCAAAACCTGACAGAGATGCCATAAAAACAGAAACCTTTAAAGCCAATGTCGTTGATGAACATAGATACAAAAATCCTCAACAAAATACTGGCAAACTGAATCCAGCAGCACACCAAAAACCTTATGCACCACGATCAAATAGTCTTCATCCCCAGGATGCAAGGCTGATTCAACATACGCAAATCAATCATTGTGATTCATCACATAAACAGAACTAAAGACACAAACCGCATTATAATATCAATAGACACAGAAACTTTTAAGATGTCAATCTTCCAGAGTCAGTGACTGTCTCTATTACTTGGGATTTGTAGTTAATTTGTTTCTATTCTTACTAATTTAGAAAACACAATTTCAAGTTCTTACAAAACACCTGATGTTTTTCAATAATTTTTTTTGTACTATGATGACATGCAAGAAACAAAAAATAACAATTTTCAAAAACCCATTTAAATGCTTTCATTTGCTAGAGTTTACTTCTCTGGAAATTTCATCCTTCAAGACAAATGAGAACCAGAGAATAAAGAATAAAGGTCTCCAAGTAGTCAAATAAAATAACTACAAGCGACGTTTACAAAAAAAGTAATGGTTATACATAATCCTTAGGTGGGCCATTTAGACAAGTAAAAGTAACATCATATTTTAATCTCTTAACTCACAGACACGTAGCAATTGTCAGTTTTCTGGAAATGGAGGAATAAGAGAACTGTCTCAAGAAGATAGGTAGGTCCACTGACAACATTGTGAGGTGCCCTAAAGATAAAAAGAAGTAATACAAAGCTGTCCAAGAAAACATAAAAAATCAAAGTATAATATCTTGGACTAGTTAGGAGATAAATTACCCTCAGTGTTATCAAAGAACAATAATCAATATTGTAGATATGTTTATGATTAAAACTACATTGTCAAGTAAAAGTTGAAATTCATTTAAAACACTTTATAAACACAGGACAAGTTAGACAAGCATGGACTCTACATGGAAACCCAGGTCTAATTCACCTTAAACTCCTTCTAGATTTGACCATTAGACATTAATGACCTCTTAAAGCATCAACCTCCTCATCTGTAAAATATCCGTAATAAAATATCACCAACATTGGAGTCCTGGAGAAGATTAATCATTCCTTGGTTCCTAGTGTGTGCTAATAGAAACTATTATGCCTTCTATTTCTGTTACAACTATTACTAGGGAAAAGTACACGGAAGTTTCATTAACAGATTTATAACATATTGTTAATAAGAACAAAATTCGCAAACTTTCTTTGTTGAAAAACAACTCATTCTCTAATTTACACTGTGTGAATCACACGTGAACTCATCAAGAAAATCTGACCAACCAGCTTCAAGTTGGGGTTGCCACAATACCCTCTTTGATTAAGTTGTTCAGCGACTCTCAGAACTCAGGGAAACATGTGCTTACATTTACCAGTTAATTATAAAGGATATTACAAAGAATACAGATAAAGAGATACACAGGATGAGGTACAGGGGAAGGGGTGCAAAGCTTCCATGCCCCCCTGGTCTCAGGAATCTCCCCATGTTCAGTTATGTGGAAGCTCTCTGAATCCTGGTTTGGGGGTTTTTAGGGAGGCCTCATTATGTAGACATGATTGATTAACCTATTGGCCATCGGTGATTAACTTAACCTTCAGCTCCCCTCCCCTCAGTCTCAATCCTTCCATCATACCTTGGTCTTCCCCATCCTGAAGTTGCCTAGGAGCTGCCAAACATCAGTCAATTATTGGCATGCAAAAGGACATCACTTTGGAGATTCCAAGGATTCTAAGAGTTATATGCCAGGAAATGGGGATGAAGACTAAATATATATTTCACAATATCACACTGGGTAAACTGCTTTTATTCAATATCACACTGCGTAAACTGCTCTTATTCTTTTGGTGAAGTGGTTTTTGTTATAAATTTCCCTTCTGAAAAATTTTATCCTCCCTGCCTTTAATCACTACAAAGGAAGATAGGACTTTATTTTAAAAAATACTGAATATTTTAGTATCTTTAACATCTTTTTGTTTGTTTGTTTAAACGTAAGCCAACCTGGCCACCTTGTTACTCAAGATGGAACACAATGAGGCTGTTGGGAGTTTATGTTGTGCCCTCCAGACTCTCCTTGGAATTGGCTCTCTTTTCCTCCTTCCGCAGTTGGGATAAATGCAAAGCCTTTTATTCTGTGATTTATAAAGACTTTAGAAGACTCTTGAGCAATTATCTTTTTCTGAATTGGGATAAAAGTCATTCTCTCAAGTGTCATCTCTCAGAGCATTTCGTTTTTTTACTTTGTGTAACACTTCCAAAATTGATGTCATAAAAGAGACAACAGATTGCTTCAGGATTCCTCAAATCTTAAAAGAAATATTAAACTTAGATTTTCAATCTGATAGTTATCTCGACAAAAAAAAAATGAGTATATTTTGGATCGAGTTTGATGACCTCCATTTAATGAAATGCCAGCATAGGATATCAATGCCTGGTTTGAAGCTTAAATTATTTCCCAAAAGAGATAACATTTAGCATTTAATGTGCTAGTAATTGCCAGGATGTCCGGTGTCTTAAATTGACATAACATAATGCTAAAATTACAACAGTCTTACACTTGTGTAGTTAGATTGAATTCTTTTGGCAGATTTAAAGGTAGAACTTCCCTAATACAGTGATAACTAAAGGAAATTTTTTTCTAGACAAATTGACAGATTTGTCATTTTAGTTTTTAAATATCTTGATATATTGATTTGACAGAAGAAAAACAACAGACTGTGGCAGAGTAACAACTACTTTAAATAACAGAAAACTTTTTAAAATTGTAAATGATGTATTTTGGGCAAGTAAAGGGTAAGTTATGTCATGGAGTCTCATAAAAATGTGAATTTCTGAGTTACAGTCAAGGCAAGTGGTGGCAAAATTTGAACCTAATGTTAATAGAAATGTTGAATTCAACAGTATTTTGACAGTTATTACCATAATAAATCATAGAGGTATTATTGCAATCTTCCCTTACAGAAAATAACCTAAAATAGTTCATTAGTAGTAAGTATATTTTTCTGTTACTAATAAGTTGAGATCCCCAGATGCCTCCAGCTATAAATAGGTATCCATTTTACTTCAGAAAGTGCTCTGTTCTACTTTATTTAAGGTGATTAGTCTCAACACCAAATAGTAATATTTTTAATGAAAGTTTAATCATCTTATTCTCATTTATCCATGATCCAAAACAGTTTAACACCCAGTTGGCCATTATTAAAAACAACAACAACAAAAACCTCTAACAACACTTTGTCTTAAAATTTAACTCTGAAAGCACCTTTTGGTATTATGAAATATGCTTGTATTTGAAATTCAATTTCTATTTTGAGCAAAGTGTGCTTGTTACTATAAATTTTAAAAGATCAGCAGCTTTTAGAACAACTTTATATTATTTTAATAAAATCTATAGTAAAACATTTTTGAGACAATTTTTTTGAAAATTAAAATAAAATCCTGTCTATTTTCATTGTAAATGTAAGATAGCTTTTATTTTTTCAGTTATGTTCTCTAAGGGTTAGACTTTCTGTCATTAAAATCTCCAAATAAATAACAAGCAGCAGTTAATGAGCTTTTCCTAACCTATTTTAACCTTTCATATTCCTACCATCTGCTTTTAATAATATATAATTTATAACTTATTTAGTTATTATAATATTAATTTACCTTCATTTTAATGAATAAAAATCTTAAAGGCAATCTCTTGCTTTAGACTAGAAAACATCAGTATATCTCAATGTATCATCCTTGGAAATTTTAGATATATACATGAGTTTTTTTTGTTTTTGTTTTTGTTTTTGTTTTGGCAAAAAGACAAGTATGTCTTCTCTCTGATGTTAGTATTGCCTTTCACTTTATAGGAACATAAAATTTTAATCATTAGAACATTTAGAGATAGGTGTATTAATCAAAAAGCTAGATAAGATGATGGTATGAGAGTCCTGTCCTCTGCCCTAATGAAGTAAACTTCCAGTTATAGCGAGTGCTGGGCAAAGCAGGAGTGTGATTATCATCCCAAAACGGGCAGTCTATAGGGACTTTCTAGCTTCCCATTACCCTATGGAGTTGGTTGAGGCATTTGTTGTGGCTGCATTGTGGCCAATTCCTCCTCCTCCCAATGTTGCTTCCTTTCCTTTCTTTACTGTTGTAAATCCTGAGAGTACTTTCTAATGAGTTTCCTGTATGCAGATTTCTATTTTTTGTTGTTGTTATTGAGATGGAGTCTTGTTCTGTCGCCTAGGCTGGACTGCAGTAGCTTGATCTCAGCTCATTGCAACTTCCGCCTCCCAGGTTCAAGAGATTCTCCTGCCTCAGCCACCCAAGTAGCTGGGATTACAGGCATCCTCCACCATGCCCAGCTAATTTTCGTATTTTTAGTAGATACTAGGTTTCACCATGTTGGGCAGGCTGGTCTCAAACTCCTGAGCTCAAGAGATCTACCTGCCTCGGCCTCCCAAAGTGCTGGGATTACAGGTGTGAGCCACTGCCCTGGGCCCAGATTTCTATATCTGAGTTTACTTTCTGAATAAATCAACCTCTCTGAGTTTGTACCAGGAGGAGTCAATAAAAGTAGATGCTAAGATGGGATTTTGAAGCTGAGCTGGATCACCTGTCGGCTAGCTGACAATAAAGAACTTTCTGTAAGCAGTAGGTAGACTATGAATAAACCCTGGCCCAATGTAACAGTATAACTTAAAAGTTCATCTGGGTTTAACTTAGTGGTGTACCAATAGAAAAAACAAATGCAACTAGCAGGTGAAAGGTAGCAAGCTTTTAAGAAATATGAGAAAAATAGTAACTATAAAAGCAATGAAATTGTCTGGCTGTAGGGGCAAGCGATACTGTGGAGAAATGTAATGAAAGACTAGAGGTGGTAAGTTATCAATTAAAAGCTACATGTGAACAAATAGTGCTTCTTTACAGCATATAAAAAGCCTCTCAGCAGCAGATGGGCAAAGAAAGCTGAATATCATATCCAGAAGGCAGCACACCAACATGGCACATGTATACATATATAACAAACCTGCACGTTGTGCACATGTACCCTAAAACTTAAATATAATAATAAAAAAAAAACTAACAGAACTCAGGAGAAAGATAAATTCTCAACCTAGGTAGGACTGCTATGCTGACATCAGGGCCCTGTTTAGGAAAGAACTGGACAGTTGCCTATGAGTTGGGTTGATGAACTTGAGAACCTTGAGTCCTCAGATTAATCTAACTTGAGCCTGAAAAAGTGGCTATTCTTCCTTGTTAAGGGCTAGTGCCCTTCCTTTGCTTGCAGGTGATGCAGACACCTCTTGCCTTCCAGTGAGCATGAACTCCGCATAGATTTGCCCCTGCCTTCCCTCCTGACCATCAGACCAATATTTAAGAACTATAATTTGAAGGAGCTGTAAGAACTAGAAACATATATAATGTGAGTGGGTATTGAACATGCTGAATCAAAGGAGGATGACACATAACACTGATTAAGAAAGACTTTATTGAGATGAGAGCATTCTCTTAAAACAAAAGATTTAATACTTTGGCAAAAACTCCAGATGTTTCTAAAATGCTACTAAGATAATTCTAGAAACTGGAAAAGTATTGGCTCACATCAAAGAGGAAGTGCAATACCTGACCTGGCAGTTAGTGGATAATGGAGCAAAAGAGGGTGCGGAGATGTTCATTTTGTTCTCAAAAGGGTTCAGAAGACATGTTTACCAAAGCAGTAAGAAATGCACAGCTGAGAGGTGCTTCAATACCAAGTTCAGTGATGTCTGCTTTCTTGTATGCCAGGACTAACAGTAGCAGGTGCTGTTATATCAATATGCTCATTGAATTCAGTAATGAAAGAGAGGACTCTGGAATAATAGAGGCCAGGTCGTGGTGCATAATCATCAAAAATCCAGTAGATGTAATTATTGTAATGAGAGACATGGTCACAGTGGTAGCCAGGGGAGCTTGACATATACAGTTATAAAGCTAGTTAATAGAAGTTAACATCCCTGTGGTTAAGAGCAAGCAACAAACAAACCAAGGAGTCTGAGGGCAGTCTCTTGCCTGTTTTCCATACCCTGAGTCCATTGACTGAAGAAAGCTAGAACAGAGCTGCCTACACTAAGGCCATTCCCTTCTCAAGCAAATCCCACACCCATTGAAGCATAAAGACTTGGTTCATACACACCAGTCCAGAACATCTCTGCAAAGCCATCCCACTTTCAAATCTTCTCATGTTTACGTGTGCATGTATTGCTCACTGCTCAACCTCTTACGCCCTTTTTCCCATAGGTGTTGATGTTGAGAGCAATTCTTAATAATCACTTGAATGTGAATCCACAAATTAGGGTTCTGTTTCCAGAAATACTCTTGCAATAATATTTAAGAAAACAACTTTTCTTCAGCTAAAAATTATAATGAGAAACCATATACATATATATATGTAAAATGAGTTGTCGTCTTAGAAAAGGACAAAGCATGCATGCCCTCAACTCCTCTTTGGATGATTCTTGATTGTCACCTAGGTATTCTGCCTATGTTTGTCACCAATTTATGTTCCATGGCAACAGCTAACTTCAGACTTTGTGTTGAACTAATATTCCAGACCTTAGCAGATTTTACTCTTTTTCCATGTTAGTGACAACTCTTGGCCCGAGCAAGAAGTGATCAAAGGGACAGGTGTCTTTTAACAGTAAACTAGTTTTTCTGAAATTAGCATGAACTACAAAGAAACGTGCAATCCTCAGGGTCAGTATCTGCACCTCCCCAGTAATAGCCTCTGATTTCATCAAGTCCAGGTGCCATGTATTCCACCCTGCAGCTGTGACAAAATTAAGGGCTACCTGGCAAGACACTTACAGTCTCCTGAGCATATTTCTTCTTCCGTGGACTAAGCAGTTTGAATTTTTTTTAATTAATTGAAGTTATATATTTAGTAATGTTAACTTCACTACCATGAACATACAGAGGGCTATTCTCTGTCTCTGTCTCTCTCATTTTCTTTCCCCTAGACACTATACCATTTCAAAATTGCATCTGTTAACAATGTATTGGGCTTAGAATTACAACAGTCTTACTTTAAGTAAGTACTTTTTTTACATGTATGGTTTCACTTTAAAATTTTCCAATGAAAGAAAAATAGATAAAGAGATGGACTGAATTATTTAAAATAGTATGAAAAATGGTCTCTATGTATTCAACTTTCGTACTGTAAATATGAAGACTTCTAAAGAAACTCCCATTATTTAGTCATAATAGCATTAAAAACTAGTAAATGGTATTAACAATTACATATATTTCCTTGGGTTCTAAATTTTACTTCCTGAAAATTTTGTTACCATTCCATTGTCTCTCATAGCATTTTTTCAGCAGTTGAAGAATAATACATTTGTAGGAATTGATTATTTTTAATTAGGCCCTCTACATAAATTTTAAAATGTCTCTGGTAAAAGAACCATCAAAGGAGTATTTTGTTTTAGGTATAAATGAACTTTCTCGTACATTTTAAGAGAAAACCATCTTTTGATTTATTGAAACTCAATTCTGTTCCCTGTCACATTTCCTCATAAAGTAAGATTGAAATAAAAAGGTATATATATTATACTCTATGAACATATTGTACAGGTTCCCTTTGCCATTCTAAGTCGGATGTGCATTATAATTTCTTACCTTTCTCAACTCACTTTTACTGCTTCCTATAAATTAAAAAAAAAAACTAACATAATTAAACCAAATTTCTCTTGATGAACCAAATTCATTCTTGATGGAATGAATGTGACATGCGACTTTCTATTCACAGTATAGGATGTGGTATTTGGAGCTCCAAATCAGGCTGAGTTCCTTGTTGTGTCACTTTGTACACATCATTTATACTCTCATCTTTAAAAACATGCATTTCATGTTTTTTATTTGTTAATTACTGATGTGAATACCCAAGGAAGTAACATATGAAGAATATCTAGCAAAGGGGCTGGCACATGATGGAATCTCATAAATGGTATAAATAAAGTCCCCAGGTTTTACCCTAAAAGAAAAGACTTCTCTTTTATAGAATTGTAGAATTACAAAATAAGGCATTTCAGAGACCAAGAAGCTGCTGATGCATTTCTGTGATAGAATGTAAAATTTATCATTGTTTCCCCCCTTGTTATCTTTCATGGGATTTGTTTTGCACTTTAATATTGTACTGTAGATTAATCATTTTTAATGTTTATATACTTTCTGCCCAAAGAAATTCTACTCAGACCCTGAAACTAGACAACCCATGTTTCTATTCACTGCTCCATTAATTCTCAGATGTGTATGATGCTGAGTAAGTTACTTAAACACCTTTTGCTTTAGTTTCTTAATTTGAAAATCAGAAAAAAATAAAACCTCCTCCATAGTTTGTGCGAGTTATGTGAATTTGGATGTATAAAGTACTTAGAATATTTGGTATCATTATTACTTTTACTATAACTTTGAAATGATACAAGGTCTAATATAAAATGGAAACTGTACTTCATAGAGATTTGCCAATTAGATAAATAAATAATGCAAGCATTAATTCACAGACATCTATATCAAAATATGAGTGCTATGTCCTATGCAGGATACAAAGGTGAAGAAGATACACAGGACTTCATAACTGGATGAGAGGAGAAATAAATCTATACATTCTTGTAATTGATGCTGCCACATAACAGAGGCTCAAACAAGTTATAACAGAAATTGGTCTATGTATCTCCCCTTTTTCTGGCCACCACAATCAACTTATGACTGACCTTTTCTTGGCTATTTTTTGCTTCTCTGACAGTATTTTCAGAGGCTTCTTTGTTTTGTGACAAACAAAAAGTTCTTTTATGATTCTCAATTAACAAGTCTTGGAGTTATCTAATTCCCTTTTATCACAATATTCTAGAATAAATGCCATTTCTTTTCTTAATTATCAATGCAAAATGGTTATTAAACATTGTATTTTTCTCCTTTTAGTTTACATTATTTATTTTTATAATTTCTTTATGCAACTGCATTTAGCCAGTAGGGTGTGGAGTTATCCTTGCCTCCTCTTTTCACTGTAATAACTCTGTGACACTCTTAATTGTGGATTGATTATGAAGTGATCATTCTCTAGAACAGCAGGATTCATGGTACAACAATATCAAGTTTAATGCATAAAACATAAATAATGAGATAATAATGCAAAAAAAAAGTATATGAGGTTTTTACTGTTTTCGTTTCCAATCTAATATGCCTTCTCCAGTAGGAAGAAAGGGGCAATGTTATAGCCAATCTTAGCTGAGACAGTCTGTGACCATCGCTGACATTCATTTACAATGTGTAACAAAATTTAGTAATGCCTATGTGTTTGCCTTGCTCATATGACTTTTATATATATCATACATGTGATGATAGAAGTTAGAGCTAAGAACAGCTTTTCTGACTGTTCCTTCTGGTTGTAATTTTAAAATATAATTTATAATTAATTTCCAAAAGCTAATGCCTCTTAACCAAAATTGTCTCACCAATTATTTCTGGGTGGAAAATATCAGGTATATCCTGTTTATAATGATAGGTCTTGAATTCTTCAGATTCTAACTGTTCTTTTTACTAACTGTTAGTTGAGTAAAAATTTTTCTCAAAATTGAAAGCTAAAGTAAAATATAGCACAACCTGACAAAACTATGCAAGGCCATGCTTTTTATTCTTGTGTTTTAGTGGAGCAGTTTTAAATATTAGAAATGTGGAGTAAAACATTTAAAAATGAAATTACCGAAAAGGAAATGAACCAAGTGTTCAAAATTTATACTGTAATCATTTTAGACTTTAACAAATCTCTCACAATCTATGACTGATCCATGGTCATCATATGGTGTACTTACTGGCTCATCAATAACCCTTTATTGTTATCAGTAGTATGAAATCATAAAAAGTGTTTAACATTATTTGGTTTGGCTCCTATATCTCAGAAAAAAAGAAAAAAACACTAGTAACCTGAGGTGACACTGTTAATGGTTTGTTTCCAAAATAACTGTGTGATCTAGGGGTATCTTACTTTCTTTTGCCCACTATTGAATGCAGATGCAACAAAAGCGCAAAGATTATAGGAGGACCACAACCTGAATCTGGGAAAGAGAGCTGACTTGGTGTTCTGGGTGAAAATATAATCTATCCGCTTATTTTTCTTTGTGGCTTTCAAGAGAATTTTAGGTTCAATAGGCCAGTATGAACTGTTGCTCTCTCAGGATAATGCGGTATTATTCTGTATAGTGTTTATCAGACAACCAGAAAGAGAAAAATGTTTCTGATATAGTTATTACAAACACACAGATGGTGTAGACTGAAAGAAAATCAGAAGCAAGAAAAGAGGTTCAAAGTTAGATTTTCAATGGAAATAGTTGCAGCTATCCATAACATTAGAATTCAAATGTCAGTATTATCTAACCTGGTGAGGTCCAGCTACCTAAATTAATGGCTTTTAATTACGTATTTTACTAAAGTTTTCTGGTATACATAGACCAAGCTATTACAGTTTGCTTTTTACTAATGCTTTAAATTAGTAAATCATATTTATTAGATAAGTATTATACTTTTACAGATGAATATTAAAATAATTTCAAAGATACTGGAAAGCCAGAAAGAAGAATAATTTTATGGTTGTCTTGATCTCTTGGATCTGCAAAACAAGTTGGCCTCCAAAACTACTATAAATCCATTTTCTTTTTACATTTTACCTGGCTTTGTCAATGGGTGATTGTGATAGTTTCTAAAATTATAGTTATGTTTTATAATTTGGCTTCACATCAATCCATTCTCTATCCAGAAAGCTGGATGATCTGTTAAATATGCAACTCTAATTAAGACATGCATCTGCATAAATCATGTCAATGGGCTTCCAGCTACAATTTAAATATCACCTTTCTCTGACATCTTATCAAAAGTTGATTTTTTATTAATATCTATGGTAGAATTCTACTCATTTATAGAATTTATTACAATTTAAAATTATATATCTTATTATATACATGTATGTATAGAAATATACATGTACAGGTGTTTCTTTAAATATGCATTTGTTGCTACCACTAATCCAAACATACACAAAAGAGAAGGTAATTCATTAAGAACCAAGTTCCTATCTCTTTCATTTACCAGCACTTTGTAAGGACAAACTAACTCATTGACAGGTATATGCAAAATGAAACTATTTATCTATGAAATTAAGGAATTTTGAGTCAAAAGAAAATGCACCAAACTAGTAAATTCAAGCTTATGTAACATCTTTCTTTCCCTATCTGAAATATGATTGGCAACAACATAAATAATAAACACAGAATTTTTAAAGTATTCGTTGATTTTGCTTCTTCTAGTTTTGATCTTTCAAGAAACAAAGACATGTTTAATTTTTTAAATGGTTAGCCTTCTATATAGAAATATAATGAACTTTGTTAAATTAGTGACATAATGCTTCATGCTAAGGCTTTACTAAGAACTATGGAGAACACTAGCTATAATCATTTTCTTCAAGGAGATTACAATCTAGTTAGGGTGATTGAGTATAACATTTTGTGACATGTTCAATTAATAATAGAAAAGCTTTTACAAAACTATACTGCATACAAATAATAACAAATGCATGGCTAAGCTGCAAAGACACACTTCAGGGAACTATTTTGCACTATTTTAGTACAAATAAGTAATCTATTTTGGATGAGTAATTTTCCTCACTGCATTAAACAGATGTGTTTAAATCAGGCATTTAATTAAAATTGAAAGGAAATGGGTAGTCATATTTTCCTAAACTATAGGCATAATTTGGTATCAAATATTTTTCTCTCAGGTTATAAAAGCTCTTAATTAAGTACAAGTGAATTAAGTGTAAAGCAGCACAGAAGAGTTTAATGCAAATTTTAGAAACATGTTAGTTGTTGTTCCAAGATCAGACTGTGCAATAGAGAAATGCTTTTTGCTTTTGTATTGCAGTCATATTTATTTTTAGCCACTTTTTATTCCATAACCTCTACATGTCTCATGAATCTTAGTTTGCTATTTTGAGTTCATTTATTTAAAATGAAAAGAAACAATTTTAGAGCCAGCTGGATGATTCCATTACTGTCATTCTACTGCTACCATTTCTGTGTGCTTTTAGGAATAAAAAATTAAAGCCTTTTATGTAAATTAAAACCTAAAACATAAATTCCCAATTTTGATCCCACTATCTATAGAAAAGGAAAACCTTGAAGGATTTTTTTAAAAAATCAATAAAAAGTACATTCAACGTTCTCTTGTGACTTCTTTATCTGTTCTTTCATAGTACCTATATTCTTTAAATTCTTCTTAAGACTCTCATCAATGCAGTTATAATTCATTAATGTGACTAATATTTATTAGTTATTAGAATTATGTTGACACCATGAAAATCTTTATGGTTCAATAGACAGAGCTTATGATTGGAGGAAGGAGATTTTGAATCTTGCTTTCAGTAATAATGTCACTACAGGTGAATAGGTGAATTATTTAAACTTTCTGTACCTTGACTGATGTCATCTCATGGGAAAACAGTATCTCCCTTTAAGCATAAAATAGCTAAATGTACAGAAAAGCAATTATAATGAAATGAGTTTATGTTGCTGTTATTTTTTTCATCATCATTATCATTTCAAAAGAACAAGAACAATGTTTAGATCCATATTTGGCAAGGATGAAGGGAAAAATCAAAAGTAATATGAGAAACTAATAAACCTCTATTCCAAACACAGTTGGAATTTTCTACAGTGATGTTTCTATTTCATCATTTTTTCAATAAGAAACTCGCATTAATGCACAGAATGTTCAATTTAGAATCAAATAGCCAAATTCCCATTTAATTTTCTGAGTTATATATAACCCATATAGCTCTTATATTTCCTGGGTAGACAGCTCACAATACCAGAAGACATGACAATTTTGCTAATTCCCAATTTCGTTGTTCACAAGCTAGATTTTCTCTATAAATCTGATTTGAGAAAAATTAATTTCTAAATGTTCTTTTAGCTCTAATTCTGTGAGGTTTCATTACTACTGTAAGATGCATTTTATTTATATACAGACATAATTATTACATAATATTATATTATACACAATAATATATTATTGAAATATAAGTTTCTTAGTGAAACACTAGAACAAATGAATAGTAAGACATAATTTATGTCAATCAAGAAACAATGTACATGGAAATATTGAAGGACACAGAGCATGCTACTTCAGATTGCATTAAAGACAACCAGAAAAGTTTTTAGAAAAAAAGAAAAAGGATTGTATTCAACAGATTTTTTTTACTTTATTAAATTATAATTAAAAGAAAAAATATCAGTGAATAAAAAATATTGAAGAAAAATAATATGGGGTTAACACTGGAAATCAGATCCATGAAAGCAAATTTCAAGAGAAAGCTTTATTAAAAATAGAACATAAAAAGTCAAGAGAAGCATTTTCTTGCTACTTAAAAATGTGACCTTTTTGCATAACTCAAAGTTCAAGTTTGTGTTTAGAAAAGGCTTCTGCAGCCCCTGACAACATCTATGTCAATTTATATAGACATATGAGAATATACAAAACTTCATGGATTTAATTAGGGAGAGTTCTAGAAGTAGATAGACTCAGAGTTTATCACTAAAAACAATTTGAAGAAATCTCAAACAATTCCCATGTCTACTAAGGGAGAAAAAGATGAGAGGTATTTATAGGTAACTACCGTCTCTTTTCTGCGCCACTACAAAGCCTCCAACATGGTCTTTGCCATGTGAATTTTTCTAAAATATAAATTAAATTGTATTACTTCCCTTTTAAAAATCATTCATTAGTTTCCCCCATCCTCAGGGACAAAGGCCACTTTCTGTTCATGACCTACAAGGCTTTGAAAAATATGGCTTTTGTTTATATCTGTAATCTTACCTTATCCCATTCTTTTCTTCATTCAATATATTTCAACCACATGATCCTAAAATGTGCCAACCTAATTCAGTTGATATTATTTAACACCTGCTATTCCCTCTGAGGGTGTGTTCTCTGAATCACTCTCACTGTGAAAGATGCTCATCCTCTCTAGATCTAAGCTTAAATCTACCTTGTAAGGTATTTCTTTAAGTATCTCACTTTTAACTGGATCAGTTGAATTTACTTCATAGCCACCCAATGATGTTTTGAAACAATAACCATTTTGTTGCTCATTTTTCTTTGTGAATAATATTGTCTGTACTAAGCAAGGCAACTCTCCTGGTATCTGAGGGATCATTCATTCAGCTCCTGTCAACTGCATGTCATTGGCAGCTCGCTTCTCTAGAGTAGCTTCAATTAGGAAGACCAATCTCTGGTCCATGCAGTTTCTCACATTCTAGAATGCTAAGCCAATTTGTTCACATAGTCAAAAGGCAATGGGGAGAGAGAGATCTTAATGCTCACAGCAGTCACACTATCACTTCTAATGCAGTTTTCAGGTCAATACAAGTCACTACAAAGCCCAGAATCAAGGGAAGAAGATACAGACTGCAGTGCTTGATGAGAAAAGCTACAGTCGCATTACAAAACATGCAGAAACAGAAAGGATGGAGAATCGTGGCCATTTCTGCGGTTCACTACACAGACTTATTGGTAGGAGAGCACCCTGTTTATTTCCTTTATACCACATGCGAAATGTGCTTCACCAGTTTGATGTTTGCTGGATTATTGTTTGTTACTGCCTCTAGACTATAAACAGAACAGAGACTTTTTTTTTTAACATAGTATTGCCATGGTCTGACATTACACTTTGCACTTGGTAGGCACTTAATGAATATTTTAAAATAAAAATTTTAAAAAGCAAAATAGGAAAACTCTATAGGAATAATTTTCCTTACAATTTTACAAACATGAAGGTTCTTGTTAAGGCTCATATATCTGTCATCTATTCACAATCCCAATAACTAGCAATAACATTAAAATGCATAACAGTAATTTAAAAGTTATATCAGAGAAACTGGACAAAAACCTAGCTTAACTGGAATGTATTGCTTTATTAATAGGAAGGAGATAACATACATTTGCTCTGTGCACTCAATATGTCTGTCACTACGCTGATAATTTTGTTCACACCATCACTGGTCTGCAGAACTAATGAGAGAACAGAAGAAAGGTGACCGTTTCATGAGTCAGAGACCTCATGGAGAGAGAGAGCATGAGGTCTCTGACTTAGAGATGGATGCTTGGATTATCTGGCAGGAATCCGTGGAAAGCTAGCACATGTAAGGTGAAAGGAATTACATAAACAATGAATGCTAGTATAGGATTACCATAGACTTCAAGAAAATACAACCATGTTATGAATATAGATATTTTTCATAAGGAATTTGCCTTCATATAACTCCAGAATTTTAGTCTTCCCAAATACAGAAACATTCAAAATAGAATAGTTTTCAGATTTTGGTATTTAAGAATGCTGTATCCGGTTGAGATTTCATGATTTTTTTTTTTTTTTTTTGAGGCGGAGTCTCACTCTTGTCTCCCAGGCTGGAGTGCAGTGGTGCGATCTCAGCTCACTGCAAGTCTGCCTCCCAGGTTCGCCATTCTCCTGCCTCAGCCTCCCGAGTAGCTGGGATTACAGGCGCCTGCCACCACGCCCAGCTAATTTTTTGTATTTTTAGTAGAGACTGGGTTTCACCATGTTAGTCAAGATGGTCTCGATCTCCTGACCTCATGATCTTCCCGCCTCCGCCTCCCAAAGTGCTGGGATTACAGGCGTGAGCCACTGCTCCCGGCCCATGAATTCAATTTTAAGAAGAACTATGGTATTAGAAAGGACTAAAATTTAAATACTATGATCTTTTCTGCACAGTACTTATTCCCTGAATCAGAAGAACAAAAACTTACTTTAATATTGGTTATGCTGACATATTGAGAGGTGACAGCACGCTGGCAGTCCTCACAGCCCTCGCTTGCTCTTGGCGCCTCTCCTGCCTGGGCTCCCACTTAGGCGACTTGAGGGGCCCTTCAGCCCACCGCTGCACTGTGGGAGACCCTTCCTGGGCTGGCCAAGGCCGGAGCCGGCTCCCTCAGCTTGCTGGGAGGTGTGGAGGGAGAGGCGCGGGAGGGAACTGGGTCTGCACGCGGTGCTTGCGGGCCAGCGCAAGTTCCAGGTGGGCGTGGGCTGGGCGGACCCCGCACTCCGAGCGGCCAGCCGGCCCCACCGGCCCCAGGCACTGAGGGGCTTAGCACCTGGGCCAGCAGCTGCTGTGCTCAATTTCTCGCCAGCCCTTAGCTGCCTTCCCGCGGGGCAGGGCTTGGGACCTGCAGCCCGCCATGCCTGAGCCTCCTCCTTCCGTGGGCTCCTGTGCCGCCGGAGCCTCCCGGATGAGCGCCCCGCCTCTTGCTCCACGGCGCCCAGTCCCATCGACCACCCAAGGGCTAAGGAGTGCAGGCACACGGCGCAGGACTGGCAGGCAGCTCCACCTGCAGCCCCTGGGCGGGATCCACTGGGTGAAGCCAGCTGGGCTCCTGAGTCTGGTGGGGACGTGGAGAACTTTTATGTCTAGCTAAGGGATTGTAAAAACACCAATCGGCACTCTGTATCTAGCTTAAGGTTTGTAAACACACCATTCAGCACCCTGTGTCTAGGTCAGGGTTTGTGAATGCACCAATGGACATTCTGTATCTAGCTAATCTGGTGGGGACTTGGAGAACCTTTGTGTCTAGCTCAGGGATTGTAAATGCACCAATCAGCACCGTGTGTCTAGGTCAGGGTTTGTGAATGCACCAATCCACACTCTGTATCTAGCTAATCTGGTGGGGACTTGGAGAACCTTTGTGTCTAGCTCAGGGATTGTAAATGCACCAATCAGCACCCTGTCAAAACAGACCACTGGGCTCTACCAATCAGCAGGATGTGGGTGGGGCCAGATAAGAGAATAAAAGCAGGCTGCCCGAGCCAGCAGTGGCAACTCCCGTCGGTCCCCTCCCACAGTGTGGAAGCCTTGTTCTTTTTCTCTTTCCAATAAATCTTGCTGCTGTTCACTCTGTGGGTCCACATTGCTTTTGTAAGCTGTAACACTAACGGCAAAAGTTTGCAGCTTCCTTCCTGAAGCCAGCGCGACCACAAACGCACCGGGAGGAACGAGCAACTCCAGACATGCCGCCATAAGAGCTGTAACACTTACCGTGAAGGTCTGCAGCTTCACTCCGGAGACAGCGAGACCACAAACCCACCATAAGGAAGAAACTCCCAACATCATAAGGAATGAACTCCGGACACGCCGCCTTTAAGAACTGTAACTACTCACCGCTGGAGTCCACGTCTTCATTTTTGAAGTCAGTGAGACCAAAAACCCACCACTTCTGGAGATAGTATAGCCTGAAAATAGAAGAAAATCATAAAAAATTATTTTGTTTAAACTAATGAGACCAAAGTACAATAAAGCTAAGGAAACTTTTTCTCATAAAAAATAAAATGATCACTATAATACTAATATTGTATTTGTGAAGCACTGTGTAAAATCTCTTCGGCCAACGAAGCACAGGATTAGGATTAAAGAGATTAAATACCGTGCATAAAGACTGCTGGTGTTAGGTACAAATAAGCGCAAGACTCCTAATTTATGATCCGATGTCTTCTGCTTTGTGATGAAATAGTAAATATAGCAATAAATGTATAAAGAAATAAATAAGGGCCATAGCGTTGGTTGACACGATGCTAAATAAATTGCAGGATCCTTCAAAGTGTATTAGATTTCTATTTAGTCAATATTTTCTTATACATACACAAAGCAAACTGTCCACAATTTAAAAGTTAAAATATAATTTCAAATAAATTTGTGTTCACCCAAAATTCATAGGCTAAAGTTCTAACAATTGGTACCTCACAAAGCGACTGGATTTAGAGATACATAATTAGAAGAGGGGCTTTGAAATGGTCATATGAGTGGGCCCTAGTCAACTCTTACCAGTGTCCTTGTAACTCAGAGATAACCAGGGATGTGTACACAGAATGACGAAGACACAGTAAGAAGGTGACTATCTGAAAGCCAAGGATAGAAGCCTCAGGAGAAACCAAATCTGCTGACACCTTGATAGTGAACTTCGGTCTCCAGAATTATGAGAAAATCAGTATTTGTTAAGTCATCTAGTCTGCGGTACGTAGACCTAGCAAACTAATGTATCCACCTAAAAGGGAAATATCTCTAAGACCAGGCAGAAGGTAAGTGGCCTCCATTATAGAAACAGCAATGATAATTGGCTATGTGTCTTAGGGCTGACAGAGTGTGTAAAGTGACCAGCCTCCCTGGAATTCACTTCTCTGTGGCACTTCTCTGCAATAACCAATCAGAGAGTTATCTATGCTGCTTTTACTCAGAATATCCTTTCTATATGATGACAGGTCTTTTAAAAAAATAAAAAAGAAAACAAACAAACAAAAAACAGAGCTTGGATCTGACCTCCTGTGTTACAAAATGCATGGACTTCTCCCTAATTTTTTTGTGTCCCTTGCCCTCTGCCCAGACTCATGATACCAAGCTGACTTCCCATTCCTTGTTCTCTCTGGCATGCACTATTTGGCAGTTGTCCAAAACCTTGGTTGTAGTCATTAAATTTGATCACTGGCATATCAAAGGGCCCATTAAAGGTGTAAGAGACTATGCAGCAACTTATGAGTTTTTCAATACGCAATTCTATTATTGGGGACTGGCAGAAATCCAGGTTAAAATTGGTATTTTTGCCTACGTATAATATACAGTGAAAAGCTCAAGTTTCTCGTTGCCACAGCATCTGCTCCTGGGAAATTTAAGAGGCCAAAAAGTGGAAAATCAAGTCAGGGCTATAGCTTGGATTTCAGGATAAATAAGGAATTGGTAAGCCATTCATGTTGCTTTTAGATATAAATAATTTTAGGCCAAAGGAATGGAGAGAATAATCAACAGATATTTTCTTCTTTCACTCTGCAATGCTTCTCTTTCATCCTATAGGAGACAGAGAGATGGCGACATTGATGAATATTTTTATGCTTTGATTTATATCTTAAGAGATCCCTTGGTATTTCAAGAGATACGTAGTATATTTATTGTTGTCAAGACACGTACTTCCCATTATATACCCCAGGAAAAGAAAAAGTAAGTTCAACTGGCAATTTGAAAGATACATTTTGAGTCTCTCACAAACACTGAAGACACATTTGAGTCTCTGATGTGCAATTTTTATAAAATGCTACCTTTGTGCGTAAAATAACTTTTTTTTTTCCTGCAACTGTGGTAAGATTTCTGATCTGTATGTAAACTAAGAAAACAATTGAAAGTGCCTGGGCATCATTCTAAGCAGACTATCACAAGGACAGAAAACCAAACACCGCATGTTTTCACTGAAAGGTGGGAGTTGAACAATGAAAACACATGGACACAGGGTGGGGAACATCACACACGGGGGCCTGTCAGGGGCTGGGGGACTGGGGGAGGGATAGCATTAGGAGAAATACCTGATGTAAATGACGAGTTAATGGGTGCAGCAAACCAACATGGCACATGTATACCTACGTAGCAAACCTGCACGTTGCCCACATGTACCCTAGAACTTAAAGTATAATAAAAAATAAAATAAAAAATAAAGTGCCTGGGCTCCCCCTAATGATCATGGAACCAAAACGGACTAATTTTGCTTTTACAGGATGCATTTCTTTATAGCTTTGGCAAATGACCTTAAACATGATCATTTACTTATGCCTCTCCTTTGTGCAAAATGTTCAAATTCCCCAGTGGCCTAAGTTCTGAGTATTCCATGGGGATGTAAGTTGCAGTGTGTCTGAACTGAATTCCTCCTGTTGCCATTTCTCTAAAACTGCTTCTCTACTTACATTCAGTCTCTTGGTGGATTCTACTCAGTCATCAAAGCTGGCAGCTGGAAAGCCATCCTACCAGTGTCCTTCTCCGTGTCACTCACCATATTAAGTTGTAGATTCTTTTACTACCTCATTATAAACTTTGGTACTGCTATCCTAAGTGAGCATCATCAGCATAATTGATCTCTACAATTATAAAGTCCTCCTTGCTGTGTTTGCTCTAACATTCCCCACATCCGTTTCACTACTGTCTTGTGTTATGGGCATTTATCTCCTCTTCAGATCTCTTCATGTTAGTACTCACAGAAAAAATGTTTGATATCTCCCTTTTGCCTATGTTTAAAATTATTAATGTGGACAATCCTAATCTGTTCTAAAGCTATTTTCCTGATTACCACTGAAGTAAAGACACTGGATCATCCAACAGTTAATGGAATACTAGGAAATTATCTTCACTGAGTCATAATTTTTGGTCTTTCAAAAAACACTCAAATTTTTCTGATACTGAACAAATGAGTGAAACCTATTGGGTTCAGAAAGAGATGAGATAATAAATGCTTTTAGATCAATTTAGCAATTTTAAATCAAATTTTAGCAACATTTCCCCTATGGTTAGTTTCTTGCATGGTCTTATTCATTCCAATGCAGGACCTGAGTTACTCCCCTTCAACATTTGTTAATTTCTATAACTTATAACTGTTGGAGTCAGGTTGATTTGTACATTTTAATATGACATTGACAATATGTGTTAATCTGTCACACTTCCCTATAAGGATCCAAAAGTGCCAAAACCCTGCTTCACTGTCCTTAACCCATTCATTCCACATCTCGTGATATACACATATAGATTAAATAATAAAATCTTTTACACCACTCAAAGGCTCTGCGTATATACTGGAAAAACATCTGCATGCTTTATAAAGCACTACATACCCTCAGAATCTGAACGATGCAGTGATAATCTCTAATTACTTTGCTTTGTGGATATTTTCTTGCATTTCTCTCAGGTGATAATCCATAGGTTTTACTTACATACAACTATTAAGAATGCTTCATCTTAAGCAATCAAGAAGAAAGCTGATTTACCTAAAAGTGATATTCTTAAGCTCAAACTATATTTTGACATTATTATTTTAAAATATAGTAAAAATATACTAATTACCCCTTAAATACACACATGTACAGAAACATATACATCACTAGTAAATGTGTTATGCTCTTAATTTTTTTTCTGTGGAAATAGAATGTGAAAAGTGGTATGGGGAAATCTAAGAAGAATCATGAACACCCTAAAAATAAGAAAATAAGACAAATAATTTCTGATATAAGACTGTAAATAAAAGGAGTCTCTGAAGAATCATAGAAGTTTGGGCAAAGAAAAGTTTTATAAAATCAAAAGTATTAAAGTGTTAACATTCATGGATATTATTTACCTCTTGGTATTCTAAGGATACTCATGGCATAGGCTATATGTTTTATCCCTTTTGCGTCGAATATGCAGTTTTCTTCAATTCTATCATACTTGGGCTTGGGGAAAACATGGAAGGAGATTTAGAGGGAAATGAGAACTCAACCAAGTAAACCTTCATGGTCTACTTGAAGGTTTACTTGGTTGGCTAAGCCAGATTGTAGAGAGACTTTCCAGCAGTCTGGAGGAAAAGGCTCTGGTAGGCAGTTGAACAGTTTTATGCAACTGTATATTAAGGAACTCAATGGTTTGAAGTTTGATTAATCAGGGCAAATTTTGTTTTTTTATGTAAGCATTTTTAGACTTTTATCTTTCCATCATTCTTTTGCTCCATCTCTCTGCCTTTCATTTCTTTGTTCCCTTTTCCTCTCTTCCATGCCTCCTCTCTCCCTCCCCTGCTTCTGTCTCTCTCTTCCTTCTCTCTCTTCATCTCTTTCTCTCTCTTCTCTTCCTTCTCTCTCTTCATCTCTTTCTCCTCTCCTTCTTCCTCCTCCTTTTTTTACTCTTGTTCTTATTGTAGTTCATGTTCTTCTTATTGTTTCAGCCTCATTCTCGTCCTTCTTCTCCTCCTTCTATCCCACTCCTGGTTCTTTCTGTTCCTCCTCCTCATCCTCCTCCCACTCCTGTTCTTCTTCTTCTTCCTCCTTCTCTTCTTCTTCCTTCTCCTCCTCTTCCTTCTTTTTCTTTCTCCTCCTTCCTCTCCCTCTCTCTCCTTACCTTTCTTTGTTCCTTCTATTTCCATGTGTTGTAGATTTCACAGGATAATTAGACTAATAATTGTACTCCACTTATTTGGGGGAGATTTTGATCTCCTGGATTTATTCTCAGAAAACATAACACTGCATTTAGCCATATAAGCTATGTTTACTTCAAAAGATACTTTTTCTCTAGCCAGGTATGGTTGTCTGTAATTTAAAAAAAAAAAAGGCATCTGAGGAAAAGATGATGATAGGTGTTACTTCTTTCTTTCAAGGCCCTCATGCAATATAAAACAGCAAAAAAAGTTGGAGATTTTTATAAGATTGAAGTCTACTCAATCATACTAAAAAAATTGTCTATGTATTACTTAGCAAAACTTGATTTGTAAATCACTGTATCTGTGTCATTGCCAATATATAATTAGAACATATAGCATCAGAAGAAAATGTCTTCAAACTTGGAAAAACATCATTGCTCAAGACAGTAAAAGAAAATTTTACCCTTGAGTTTGTATCTAATTTTGCAATCAGCATAATTTGATGTTCAAAATAAAATTAAAATAGTTATTAATAGAACATAGAAATCAAGAAGTGCTAAGTGTACCAGGGCGTCAAGATAAGTTAGCTTTCATCTTTAGTCTCTGAAAAAAAAAAGCCAGAAAAAAAACCTTTTACATTCTCTTGACTATTTTTCTCCTTATGTTAAAAATGGATATTTTGGGTTAGACTAATTTTTCTCTTGCATGTAAACAAAAGTGGTATTTGTTTAGAAATAACTAACTAGAATATGGAATTGGCCTGGAATGTTTCACAGTCTCAAAAACCATAGTTGATTGAATGACTGAAGCTTTATTTTAAATGTAAGTGGGAGACTTAAATGAATGCTTTTTAATTCCCTGAACTTAAAGAGAAGGGATTTACCCCAGTGCACCATTCTTTCTTTTTAAAATGAGAAACTACTTTAATAGAGTCTAGAGTCTGTGTTCTGAGGCTGGAACAACTCTAAGATTTGACATTTTTAGTATGATAAACACCTTAGAGTTCTGACCGTTTTGGAATCTCCAAAGGAGTGATTAACTGTGAAGAAAGTAATCATGGATGAATAATTTAAGTGGTCTCATGTTAGTTTGAGTTTAATGATGTTCAAGATTTCAATTGCTTATGGAGTTCAAATTGCCTTTTGCTTTTTTCCTCTTTCATATAATTATTGGAAATTAAGTATATATATAAATATTTCATAGTTCATTCTTTTTTAATAGGCATCTAAGAATTATTTTGAATATGACATATGTCTAATCAGGACACTTACACGTGCTTTTTAGTTAATTTTAAATTATAGTTGACCCTTTAACAATGCAGGAGTTAGGGGTGCCAACTCCCATGCAGTTGGAAATTCATATGTAACTTTGACTCCATAAAACATAGCTACTAATAGCCTATTGTTGACCAGAAGCCCTACCGATAACATAGTCACTTAACATATATTTGGTATGCTATATGTATAACATAGTGTATTCTTACAATAAAGTAAACTAGAGAAAAGAAAATCATAAGGCAGAGAAAATATATTTGCCATTCATTACATGGAAATGGATCATCATAAAAATCTTCATCCTTATTGTCTTCAGGATGAGTAGGTTGATGAGGAGAGGAATAGGAGAGGTTCTTCTTGCTATCTCAGGATGACAGATGCAGAAAATCCATAAATGGACTTACACAGTTTAAACCCATCTTGTTCAAGGGCTACCTATATTTATAGTGACACAATTAAATATAGTGGTATTTATAATTTCTAGAATTGATATTTTTTGCTACACTTATGTTTCTTCTTTCATGCCTATAAGAAAAGACCTCTATGGAGAAAAAGGAAAAAAAAAAAAAAGCACTTGAGGGTTATGATAAGGGTATGGCACCTATACATACCAAAGTCAGCAGAAAACAGAGTAATAATTCAATGGTAGAAGTGTAGACAAGTAGGGATTTGCTTTTTAAAAATATATATTTTTTAATCATTTTATGCCTGAGAAGCAGATTTTAGCACATGTTTGGTTATCTATTGCTATTATATAACAAATTATTTCAAACTTTGGTGGCTTAACCCATCATTTTATGCTATACAGGGTTTTGTTAACCAAAGATTTGGGAAGGGCTTGGCTGGGGCATCTATCTCTCACTCACATGCTGTGAATTGGAGTAACTGAGGATCAGGAAGTCAGTTCCAAAATGGCTTCATTATGTATACGTCTGGTACCCTGGTGGGGACAACTGGAACACTAGATTCTGAGGAGTTCCTTTGGTTCTTCATGTAGCTTCAGGGTGTCTCTCCATGGTCTTTCTAGTATATTAGTTTGACTTTTCAATTGGTGAGTCAGAGCTCCAGAAGCTATTCTAAGTAATAAGAAGCAGAAAATGCCCTTCTTTTTAAAGGTTAGAGCTGGAATTGGCATGAATTACTTATGCCATACTCTGGTCATACATTAGGGTAAATAAATCTCATCTCTCTAGGGAAAGCTGTCAACATATTTGTGTCATATTTACTTTGCCATAGTTCATACTATATCTCTTTCCTCTATCCTACCTCTCACATTTATCCAATCTCATAAAATGTATTTACAATGAATGTTTTCTATATCCATCAGCAAGTGTACCATCTTATTTAAATGCATCTATCAATTACACTATGATCAGTATAATAACATTAGAGGATAAAATGGGGATAACTAGATATGATATTACTCTTTGAATATCTATTTAACATTTTTATTAGGAGGTACTGAAATGGATTTTTCCTCAGTATTCCCATAGTGTCTTAGACAAGGGAAAAAGACAAACCTCCATTAAGAACATTCTAAATCCTCTAAAAACTTCTGAATTATTGTGGTACCATGTGGAACTTGTTCGTTCTTTCCCACATCTCTGCTGTCTCCAGAAAAATATTTTGCAACTTGCAATATGCCATCCATATACTTCATGCCCATATATAGACAGGACATAATGTCCTGTAATCTGATGATTCAGAAAAGTCTTGATGAATATTCTTGGGAAGTAAAATAAAATATATTAATGTTTATGAAGACATCTTACTTAATAGCTACTTGATATATGATCACTTATCAAATTCTCTCAGATGAATATCTATAAATTAGATATTTATTATTCCTTTATTGAAGAGAAACTGAGACTGACTGAGAATAAACATTTCCAAGGTAACACATTTATCATGTATCTGAGACAAAACCTGAATTTAGTTTGGACTGATTCTAAAACCTATTGCAATAATCAGGGTAGGTTAAATTATGCTGCAATAATAAGCAATACCGTTTCCCCCGAAAATCAAGCAAACCAACACATGAAATTCCCATGGCTTATAACAAGTAAGGTTATATCTTAATTTCATTAGGGATATCCTTCATGAGTTGGTTCAGCTCTGTTCAATATTATTTTCATTTTTGGACCCAGAATAGTAGAGCAATCTCTTTCTGGAACATAATTATTCCTACAAAGAAGGAAGAGAGATACAGCAAACTACCAGCAAACTGGCTCTTAAAGCTTCTGCTTGAAAGTGATGCAACCGACATCTGTTCCCATTTCACTGATAAAACTCATAGTCCCAAACATGATGACAGTGCAATAGGAGAGTATAATCCTCCATCCATGTGGAGCAATGAGTACTTGTGAGCCATAATGCAACCCTCCACACTCATTTCCCATTTGCACATTATTTGTTCTTTAGATTCTCTTCTTTCACCTTTCCACTTGCCACAATTCATTCTGTACGTTCTGTACATATTGAGTGCACAGCAGAAACAGTAATCACCAAGAGAAGCAGCAATGGTGCATCTTTGGCATGTGGTTTCTAGTGCCAGTAGCAGTTATTTCAAGCAGATAACACATGATATGATCTACTAAGATATGAGCAGAACTTCTTAATATTCTTGTATGAAAATCGTGGGAAGAGGTGGAAGTGCTGAGATCCTATGAGGAGTGATATTTGAGTAATTCCTATAAATGTGACCAATTTATTTTATCCCACAATTTGGTAAGGCCCAAGAACCTCTGGTTTATTAGTAGTAAAGGACTTTAAAGAATGAATATTAACATAGTCATGTAAAGAAACTTCTTCACTCTATAAAGGCTTAGCAGTTTATTCTGTTCAAACTGACCATCTATGAGAAAATATCCAAAGAAATGAATATCAATTCATGTTTCTATGACTGTCAAGAAATGAAATAATAAGAAATCAAAATTTTGAATTCCTGATGCTCATACTCTAAAGTAATCTTCTTTAAAGACCACAGTGTCCAGGCATGTCCTTGGAAGGACAAATTACTGCAGGTTTCCTTCAGAGCTCCATTTATTTAAGACTCTTTCTCTGAATTAACCATATAACCATCAGCTTTGGCTCTTTCATAGCCTATCAGCAGATGAAAGAGGGCTGAGTGTGATCAGAAACAGGTTTGAATGATTAAATATGTGCAACAACAATGGCATTTTACTATACATATAGCTAATAGACTGCTTTTTATTTAACACTTTTCCTGGTCTCTTTCAGTGTTAAAACTATGTAATGATATTTACTCATAGTATTTCATACAGAATTATTTAACCACACTTCTTGATTTAGTCATCTAATTGGTTTCCAATATTGTTTATAACATGTAATATACTACAAATAATATGCTTGAAAAGAAATCATTTTCTTTTTTAAAAAATTATGTCCTTGAGAAAGATTGTGTGTACTGTGATTTTGCATTCCAAAATATATACATGTTGATTTTTTTTTTGCTTGGTATCCTTCCTGGACTGCACAAATATTTCTTGTCACTTTTTCCACACATAATTTTTCTACATAAAACATTAGAATTATTTGAAATAACTGACCACCTAATGGAAATAAGTACATCAGTATTTTAACATGTAGTTTTTCTTCATTAGCAATTTCCAACATTTTTAACACATTCCTGTCTTTTGGACATCTGGGTTTATTATCTTGTAAATTATCATTTCCTTTTTCGATTTTCTATTGGAATATTCATATTTTTTCCTAAATGTATAGACCTATTTACATAAATGATGCTAACCCTTTGCTATAATATATATTAAACTATTTTATCCATTCTTTGGTTTAATTTTTCCAATTGTTTTAGAAATAAAATCTGTCAATATTTTACTCTGCAGTCTCTGCCTTGATGTCTATGTACAGTCAAGGCTGTAGAAATACTAGGCTCTGTAAGGATTGAAGCATGCATAAATTCAATGGGTGATCACAA
Source organism: Pan troglodytes (assembly GCF_028858775.2). Taxonomy (NCBI): domain Eukaryota; kingdom Metazoa; phylum Chordata; class Mammalia; order Primates; family Hominidae; genus Pan; species Pan troglodytes. Next base: position 69,627,497 of record NC_072406.2, read on the forward strand.
ACAACAATTCTGGTGCATAAGAAACACGACTTGAGAAGGGAGCTATGGAATTACGGGCAGGGATAATAACTATCTCATGTTTCACTTGAAAATTTAGTGGCAGAAAATAGGTTATTAACTTTGCAAGCTCTCTGAGTTTTCCTTTCTTTTTATTTTAGACCAACAATGTCTCCCCTAAAATGCTCGTGTGTGTTGGGGGGGGTGGGGGTTAATTTTTCTTCAATCCATTAACTCATGTGATTCTAAAAATAATAACATTTTTGCAGACAAGATCATTAAGCCCATTTGATAAATATTAAGGAAAAAGAAAAGCATAAATACGTCTCCTAGTATCATAGGCAAGTTATAGACATGTCCATAACCTGATTCAGGTCTTCGCTTCACATCAGAATCTCTATTGTATGATAACATGTGGTTTTCCCTGTTACTCTTTGCTGAATACGTTGGCTGATGTAAGAATCATCAGTGAAGTTTTTTTAATGACATTGTTTTCCATGAAATAAAATTCATATTAGTTTTAATACTTTGTTATTTCCTCATAATGTACACATTATAGTGTATGTTATAATGTGTACATTATGAGGAAATAACACAATATATTTATTACCAATTTTACTATCATAATATTTTAAAAGCAATTTCAGAGAACTAATAGTTTGTAACATTAAGCCAGAATTATTATTTGATTTTGAGGTATCTTTGTTAAACCCTTGATATTTCCATTGGAAAAAAGAATTGAGTTAGGCCACAATGAAAGGAACACATATATGTGATTCTAACTCAATATTTAGTTATAAAAATAGTATCTGAGAATGTTGGCTCATATCGTTTAAGCATTTTACATATGTCCAACCATTTTCATAAACTTGGTAAAATAAGATGTATACATTGTAGACTGACATGGTTTGGATCTGTGTCCCCACCCAAATCTCATGTCAAATTATAATCCCCAGTGTTGGAGGTAGCACCTAATGGGACGTGATTGGATCATGTGGGCAGAGTTCTCATGAATGGTTTAACACCATTCCCTATGTGTTGTTCTCATGATAGGGAGTGAGTGAGTTATCATGAGACCTGGTTGTTTTAAAAGTGTGTAGCACCTTGCCCCTCTCTAGCTTGCTCCTGCTCTGGCCATATAAGACATGCCTTCTTCCCCTTTGCCATCTGCCATGCCTGGAAGTTTCCTGAGGCTTCCTCAGAAGCAGAAGCTGCTATGCTTCCTGTATAGACTTCAGAATTGTGAGCCAATTAATCCTGTTTTCTTAAATAAGTTATACAGTTTCAGGAATTTTTTATAGCAATGTGAGAACAGACTAATACATAGACCTATAAGATATGGAAAGTGGGTAGCATGTGTCATTGATGTTTTACAAACATAGATGCAAAGGCTCAGACAATTTAGTGACTTGCTTAAAACCAAACTTAGCTACACATTTGTATGATTCATCTAATTCATTCATTACATATTTATCGATATCATTGTATGTGTCAAGCACTATTCTACCACAGGGGGCATAACTGTGGGAAAAAAAAAACTAATGAAAGTCACCTTGTGGGTCATAAGTCTACTGTTAATGGTGTGGAGGAGGAGAGCAGTAAATACATGTAAAATATGTTTATACTTATATTTTGCATGTATCAATAAATATAAAAATGTATGATCTTACAGTATTTCAGAAAGTAGTAAGTACTAGAACAAGATAAGAGAAATTGGGTATGCAGGCAAGTTGCAAGGTCATAAAGAGTGGTCAGAAAAACCTCCATAGAAATTCTAGAATGTGAGCAAAGATTTGAGGATGAGATGGAGTGGTGTATAGATACCTGAAGGTATCTTGAGGAAGAGCAAACAACTGAACAGCCCATGTACTGACCCTTAGGCTGGAGTGTGATGGTTTTGCAAGGAACACTAAAAAGTAAACATGGACAGAAAAAAGCACATTAGAGGACAATCATAGAAATTAAGGATGGCATGTTAATTGTAGCCAAGTTATGAAGGGCTCCGTAGAATTTTTTAAATTAGTTTTATATATTTAATAAAAAGAAACACATACGCAATTTTAAATAGATTTTGGGCTCATGGAACTTGCATATATAATGTTCGACTGGATCCAGGGGCTCAAATTATGCCAGCAATTTTTTTTTATGTTTTCTTCACTGTGATGACACTATTCTCTACTTGTGCTATTTGAATTGCTCCATAAATCTTGAAGATGGCTACTTGCAGCCTTTGCTACCAGTTTAACACCACCAGTTAAAAATAGATTTCCCCCGGTGATATTATGCCAATACAAATAAAGAACCTCAACCAGCTTTGTTTCATCATTTGTCAACCCCTAAAATGCTCATTATTGTGAGACAGAGGTAGTGCTACAGTTTGAAAAAATCTAGATTTCATGATAACTTCTGTAGCTCAGGTGAGAGGCTTAGATTGATAGTTTACCAGAACCACATCGGATGGGGCCGATTACTTTCCACAAAGAAAGGGATGTCGATGAAAACAAGTATCTATCCCTGCTTTAATGCCTAGTAAATGGAGTAAAATCATACATATCTTCTGATTTCAAATCCTGCTCTTTATTTTTACAAGAAGATTATTTTGGTTGTAAACTCCTTAAATCTCTAGAGTTCTAATTCTTTATATTGTTGACTGGTTAGATAACTCCTTTATGCGACACCATTGCAAAATCTTGTGTGTCCAGGTTCTTCCTAAATCACATGCACAACTACGCAAGAGGAGCTCTCAGTTTAGAGTGCAAACATAAATAGCACTACTCCTCTTCCTGTAGTCTCAAACAAGTACTCAGAAAAGCGTTCTCTATACCTACAATAAAAATCTGAATAGTGTAGCATTGAACTCTTTGTGGAAAAGATATATAATTCTTTGAAAAAATACTCCAAATTTGCATCCTGTAAGTGAAACTGTACATGATAATGAGTTGTTAACATTGAGTTCTCTTTTACCTGTTGATGGGCTATGCACGGGCCAAGGCTAATGGTTATATGGTTGATACAGAGAAACAGACTTAAATAAAGGGGACTCTAGAAATATTCAGTAATTTACCCTTTCAATGACTTTCCTGGATACTCGTCTTTAAATAAAACGATTTTAGAGCACGGTGTTCTTAGAATGTGAGTGGTAGCAATCCTTTGGATGTGACCCTATATTTGGTGGATATACGCTATCTGAATTCATTTCTGTGGCATATTTAAAATTAGTCATATTCACTTGGAATAGGGAAAGTTAGGAATATATTCTGTCAAATTTACCTTAGGCAATAGAGGACTGGAGAAAACTATTTCTCTGAATAAACTACTGCTGTCTACATAAACGTGTGTTCCAGCTTTATTCCGTTTTGTGTCGTTATATCTGAAAAGAAGAGCGAAATTGGAGCAACGCTGAGCTACTAACTAGTATTTAGATTGGAAGTAAGTATGAACAGTTAAAAGCCTGAAGATTGAAAAGGCAAAATATTGAATTCTTTGCTGTCTCCTAGCATGTGTCTCTCTGAATCACATAAAAATATGTTTAGTTAGTTGTAAATTCTTACATGTTAGCTTCTACAATACTACTTTATTGGCAATGCAAAAATACTATTATTACAAACCCGTCCCTCACAAATTTAACTTTGTCATTAACAGATTGATGTAATTTTGGATCTAGAATAGGGGGGTTCTTGGTCTCACTGACTTCGAGAATGAAGCCACAGACCCTTGTGGTGGTACAGTTCTTAAACATGGTATGTCCGGAGTTTGTTCCTTCACAGTTCAGATGTGTCCGTCGTTTCTTCCTTCTGGTGGGATGGTGGTCTCGCTGGTTTCAGGAGTGAAACCGCAAATCTTTGCGGTAAGCGTTTCAGCTCTTAAAGGTGGCGTCTCTGGAGTTGTTCTTTCCTTCCAGTAGGTTCGTGGCCTTGCTGGTCTCAGAAGTGAAAAGTGCAGACCTTTGCGATGAGTGTCACAGCTATTAAAGATGACGCGGATCCAAATAGTGAGTCGCAGCAAGATTTATTGCCAAGAGCAAAAGAACAAGGCTTCCATAGCACTGAAAGACATGCAAGCGGGGTGCTGCGGCTAGCGCGACTGGCCTGCTTTTATTACCTTATCTGCCCTCCCCCGCCCGCCCCCCCCCACATCCTACTGATTGGTCCATTTTACAGAGAGCTGATTGGTCCATTTTACAGAGAGCGGATTGGTCCGTTTTACAGAGAGTTGATTGGTCCGTTTTGACAGAGTGCTGATTGGTGCAATTACAATCCTTTAGCTAGACAGAAAAGTTCTCCAAGTCCCCACCCCAACCAGAAGCCCCGCCGCTTCACCTTTCAATGGCACTCACTGCAGGACTTTGGGGTACCTAGCCCAGGCACTTTGGCAGCCCAGAGGGAGCTTGTGCCCCATCAAGGCCAGCGGGCACTGGCTGGCAATACCTAGTGCAGGGCCGCTGAGCGGGCGGACACCCAAAACCCGTGCCAGCCTAAGAGCGCCCAGCGCAGCCCCGGCTCCCACCTGCGCCTCTCCCTCCACACCTCCCGGCGAGCAGAGGGAGCCGGTTCTGGCCTCCACAGGCCAAGAGAAAGGCACCCACAGCACAGCGGTAGGCTGAAGGGCTCCTGGAGCGCGGCCAGAGCAGAGGTGGAGGCCCAGGAGGCGCCAAGAGCAAAGGAGGGCTGCTAGTACGTTGTCACCTCTCAATTTGACCTGTATTAGTTCTGAATACAATGACAACCAATTTCAGCAAAGAACTCAAGGATATATAATAGGTCACACCATGATTCATTCAAATGCACGCTAGGCTCTGGGATTTCTTAATGGAATCTTGTCTTTATTGATTTCAAAGAGATCTAGAAACTTAATGACTGCGTGTTTTGTTTTTCCTGTGTTCCAAATTACTTTAGGTAATTAAGATTGCAAAGTAAAATACTTTGAACCATCACTCTTCTAGCTGCCAGAGAGGTATTCATTAGTTTGCATTAAATCCGATTGTATTTGGAATCAGCATCACTTTTATCAGTAAAATACCTCCCTTTTTGCATCAAATATTGAATAACTTCTTTCTCTAAGACAGGATTTCTCAAGCTTGGCACTATTGATATTTTGGGCTGGGTAATTGTTGTACGGGTTATTCCGTGCATTGTAGTTAATATTTAGCAGGATCCCTGAACTCAAGCCACTACATGTTAATTTAACACTCTTCCCCCACCACACACACACACACACACACACACACACGAGTTATGACAACAAAATTTCTCCAGATACTAAATGTCCCCTGAGAAGAAAATCACCCAGGTTGAGAACCATGACTCTACAGCAATGGCAACTGTCATAAACAAAAGGTTTAGTCAAAAATTTTTAAGGAGAAATGTAAAGTTAAATGTTATGTAGTCAAATAACCCCTCCTATTGCAGATTACTAATTTAAGTAACAGAAAAGCTTATGGAATTGACTAAGGTGACACAGAGCCAGGATTTAAACTCAGCTACCTCAAATTTCTATCAAATGCCTTATAGTTATTCACTATAGAGAAAAAATATTGTAGAAGGTATAAACCCAATTATATTTATTTGTTGACATTTTAAAATTATATTTTATGCAAATTGATATATATCTTAGCAGTTACGCATTTCTGTAAAGGCTTTTATATTTTTATGAATGAACTTTTCCTTGTGAAAATAAAATATTCAAATAAGTTGCTGGCTTTGATTAAAACACAAATGCTAATGCAAACCATATTAGAAAAGAAAAAGAATACTTATCATTAGAGCTTGATTAATGACTCAATCATATACATTATAAATTTTTGATTAGAAATATTCCACACTAAAATAATTATATTAAAAAATTGTTTTTATAATATTAAGAGAAATAAAAAAATTATTTGAAAGTTTATCATTGTCCCTAGTGTTTTGTCTGAAGGAGATTGCTAGTATGTGTTTGTTTGTACGTGTGTGTGTGTGTGTTGTGGATAATCAGAATTGAAATATAATTTTCCTCCTGAATCAATTTTCTAAATGTGTTATCTTTACAATTCAATTACATGTTTAAAATGCACTACTACACTTCTTCTTAGGTTTCTATTGCTACTGTAACATTATCAGAAGTTTAGGGGCTTAAAAATCACAACTTTATTATCTTCCAGTTTTGTAGGTCAGAAATCCAACACAGATCTCACTGGGCTAAAATTAAGGTGTCAGCAAGGCTGAATTACTTTCTGGAATCTCTTTTCCAGAACGTAAAGTCTCGGTGGAATCTCCACTGAGAACTTTTACCCTTTCTAGCTGCCTAAAAATTATTTCTTAGTAACTCCTGTATTATTTTCACCCTCAGGAGATTTTGCCCTAACTGCTGTTGGGGGTGTTGGATGATGATTCTTTCTGGTTACTTCCTGCTAAAAAGGGGCGTGGTGTGGGGGTACAGCAGTTGGGGCTCCTCCTGAGGTTGGTCTAAGGGTTCTCACAAGATTGGTGTGTCCATGTGTGGCTCTGTCTGCAGCACCATTTGGTGTTTGATTGCTTTTAGGCAAAAAGATAAATCTTACAAGAAGGTTTAAAATATAAAGTTAGAATATGAGTATTAAGATTATCACTGTTAGTGGGGATACTGTAAACCTTAACTATGACAATAGTTTGATACCTGTTAGTTACACCAATGGATTGTAATACCGGTCTGCCTCCGCTAGATGTCACAGTACACTACAAGAAAAGTTAATATAAAAGTAACATTTTCCTTGAGAAAAACATACATTTTCCCCCTTGACTTGTCACTAGGGGATAATTTTAGGCTTAGGCCTTTTTTTATAACTTGTGATATGATTAAGAGAAATACAGTATTAGGTGGCTAAAATAACTTTAGTGTCAATCTTGGCAATTATTTCCATTTAATTATTAAATTCTTACATGACTTTCACAGACCCTCTTAAAACATATTCAAACTTTCTGACTTGTCCTAAACATTCATCCTTAAAACAACCAGTCATTTCCTTTTAGGATGAGAATTTACTATACAAGATCCTTTCTTATATAAAATCTCTTTTTTATAACCTTCTTTCCATAGCTTAGAGTGCACCATATTATCAATCTTCAATAAAAAGTCCTAGCAAACTTAATGATAGTAAAACTTTCATGGTTACTTCTTGATTGTAACTAGTACTCCTGCTACAGGCAGAACAAACTTGACTAAATCCTTCCTGTAATTATTAATCCTGCTATAAAGATGATAATTAGGCAAAATATTACAGCCATGAGAATTTTAAAACCAGAATTCCACATTGTGGGTACCACAGTGTATAGCTTTATTGCAAATCATAGCGTGACTATAACAATTCCCACAAAAGTGGCATAGTAAATAATTTTTGTTTAAAACTTTACTTGCCAAGATATAACATTTCCCTTGGGGGATTTATGAAGTTACAAATGCAATTCCATGTATAATTAAAATCTCTCTGCAAATACGCATTACGAAGAAGTTCTATTATTTGGCAGAATAATTATATTAAAATAAATTATTTTTATAATACTAACAAAAATAAAAAAAATTATTTGCAAGTTTATCATTGTCCCTAGTGTTGTGTCTGAAGGAGATTGCTAGTATGTGTTTGTGTGTACGTGTGTGTGTGTGTATAGATAATAATAATAAAGGTAGAAGTAATAAAAAGTATTTGTTGAGGTAAAGGAGTGGGGCTGAGTAAGATGATTGTCCCTCACTCAGTTACTTATCTTTTATGATTTTCAGCCTAAGATCTTCTATTTCTCCACATTGATATTCGAGATGTTCCTCTGGGCTGTCAGGGGTTGCTCCCTCAGGTCTTCAGGCATTGACTTGAGTGTGATGTATTCAGAAGTTGATACCTGTAACGTTTACTGCTGAGGGGGTTGAAAGAAGAACTGTATAGGGCCCTTCCCAGCTGGGCTTAAAGAAGAAGAGAGAGAGATGAGTTTTCACTAATACCAAATTTCTTAGGTTAAGTAAAGGTGGTCCTATTTCTTGGGGTTGGGCTTTTTCTAGATGTATCAATTCCTATTGAAAGTGAGCTAGAGAGGGTAGATGCTTAACCAAGTTAGAGGTTTTCTGCCTGAAAACAACCTCTGAGCACATTGATAAGTTTTATCCTTTCCTAAGTGAAAAGCTTGGTGAAGGAATGTACGGATTTTCCATTGGCTGGAGGCTGGCAAATGGAGTTTGCCATCCTCTGACTGTAGCTATCCTGAGTTATGAGAAGTACACCCTTGAGAAGTGGCTCACTCTATTTCTGCAGGGGAATAATGAGGTTTAATTTTTCTTATGGAGCCTTCCTTGATTAGGATGGCTTGAAGTGTGTTAATCCCTTGAGGCTTCCTTGCCACCAACTTAGCTGCCTGATCAGCTAACCTATTTCCTTTGGCTACTTTATCTGTTTCCTTTTGATATTCCTTACAATGCATTCCTGCTATTTCTTGTGGAAGGAAAACTGAGGATAATAGCCTGCTAATTTCCTGGTAATATTTTATAGTAAATCCATTAGTGATAAGAGAATGTCTTTCCTTTTAAATGGCAGCATGAGCATGAAGAACTAAGAAAGCATACTTGGAGTTAGTATAAAAGTTAGCTACCTTTCCCTTGCTTAATTTAAGTGATCTTATAAGAACTTTTAGTGCAGCTAATTCAGTGCTTGTGTCTGGGGAGAGACATTTTTTAGACGTTATCCTGCCTTATGTATTGCTTGCTTTACTGGCTGTTTGTTAGCTAAGGATCCTCCGTCCACTCCTCACAGCCTGTTTACTACTGTAATGAGCAGAGCTTCATGTGCTTTTAGTAACGGCAGTGATGAAGATGACCTCCCTCCAGACCTGGCCGAGGCAGTGGGAGTGACCACATCTACAACCACAAACACCACAACGGCCGCCACTCAAGTCTCCATGCCACTGCCGTCCCCCAAGTTCCAGAATGTCAGCTCGCCTCACAAGTCAGAAGGCCAAGGCCTGCTGTCCCCTGGGGCCAAGGTATTGGGGGGTGGAAAGCCCTGGCAAGCAGCCACACTTGCTGGGAATGTGGGGTGTAAACAGGTAAATTATTTCCTAGGGTTAATTTGGAGGCTTTTCTGATGAGTAGAGCTACTGTGGCAGTGGTTTGGAAGCATGTATAAATAACAGGTCCTCCTAATTGCAACTAAGAGGCTGAGAAAAATATTGGAATGGAGTTTGTCCTGAGACGCCCCTTACAGTCGTATTATGGGAAGAGGGGAGGTCTAAATTAGAGAGTAGCAAAGAGAGAGACAGGCACTAGTGTTCAGAACGAGGTCTACTTTCCTTCCTTCAATTTCCAGAATTACCCAGGGCTCCTGTGCTGTAATGACACTTTAGCCACCGGAGCCGGGATTTGAGCCCCAAGACCCATCAGTCCTGCTGGACCATCGGTGAGACTGGTTCTGAACTCAGTGACCTCTGCCTTCAGGGGCAATTTGATCTCCAGTGGCCTACACTTCAGGCTGGACCTGGTCGAGGTGGCTTCTTCTTGATGTTTGGGCACTCCTTCTTAAAATGCCCTGGCTTGCCACACTGATAGCAACTAACGGATGCACCTGGGGTATCCTGGACTTTGCAAACTTGCAAAGCGGCTATTAGAGCCTTTGTCATTCTCCTGAGCTTCCTCTCTATCTTTTAGGCCTCCTCCTGGTCCCTATTATAAGAGACCAAAGTGGCCACCTCAAGGAGGTATTCCAAGATGCTATCTGGTCCTATAGCTTACTTCTGTAGTTTCCTTCTAATATCAGAAGTTGCCTGTGTAATAAACTTAAGCTTTAGAATGAGCTGTCCCTCAACTGAATCAGGGGATGAGGAGGTGTCCTCTTTTAGTGCCTCTCTCAGCCTTTCCACAAAGCCTGCAGGATTCTCATTTGGCTTTTGGTCTATCATGGACAGTTTAGAATAATTAACAGATTTTGCCCTATTCTTTCATAGGCCCTCTAAAATACATATTTAAAAAGTGCTTTATTTTCCATTCATCTGTAGAGCTATTGGGATTCCAATTAGGGTTGTCAAGAGGAACTGCTTCCCTTCCTATTGGAAATGGTGTTTCTGCTATTTCTTCCCTTTCCCTATCTCTTTTCTTCCTTTCTGATGTATTACAGGAGGTATATTGCTCATCTCCAAAATTATCTGCTACCTGCAGAGCTGCCTGCTGTGGTTAGAGTTTGGTTTAGGAGCAGCATAACATCCTTCCATATGAGGTGAAACACCTGAGTTAAATTCTGGAAACCTTTTGCATGCCTATTGGGGTCGTCAGAAAATTGGCCTAGTTCTTCCTTTATTTGCCTAAGGTCCTGTAACGAGAAGAAAACTTGAGGTGTCCCCAAATAAGGGTAATTATCAGATGGTTCCCCCAGAAACTGCCTTTGTAATTGGGGGATTATTTTCTATAGGCTTACCTGTTATGCCTGTTAAAAAAGCTAGTTCGATCTTACAACACTTGCAAAGGTTAGTAAAAATGCCATGCCCTTGTGCGAAATAAAATAAGTCACATTTCTCTTTAAAGTACCGAGGTTAAACAAGTTCCAGTGTTTCAGAGTGCACTCCAGAGGGGTGCAAGCTGAAGATAGTCTGTTACCCATCTAGAAAAAGAAGTGAGAATAAAAGCATCCTTTTAGTCCTTCTTTCTTTCATTGTGACCCAGGGTGGAGCAGGAGGAGAAGACAGTGGGAGCATCCCCCCAACTATTTTCTCTCCTCAGTTCCTAAGTCTCAGCACTGTGTTAAATATTCCACCCAAGGTTGCAGGCGTAGCTTTCCAAGCCATGGAACCAGATGAACTAAGTGATTGGATTAACTATGCTTTACCCACAGAACCTCAGCTTATCTGCCTGTTGTGATCCCCTTTGACTTCCTAAACTTGTGTGATCTGCCTGGCTCCCTGAAAAATGGATCTCCAGAGAGACTATGTCATCTTTGGTCAAGGCTCCTTTAATGGAGGGAATGTTCTATATTGCCTGCTACTACAGCCTGTGCTAAAACATTTACCCTTAGCAAAATGGTTCCAGTTAACTTCTGAACTTAAAAACTTCTTACTAATTAACTACTGTTCCAACTGGAGACAGAAATGAATGTGGGGACCTAATGACAATTTTCCTGCTGATGGTGAGAGGTGAAGCCAGCTGGGCTTCTGGGTCAGGTGGGGACTTGCAGAACTTTTGTGTGTAGCTAAAGGATTGTAAATGCACCAATCAGTGCTCTGTGTCTAGCTAAAGGATGGTAAATGCACCAATCAGCACTCTGTAAATGGACCAATCAGCACTCTGTAAAGTGGACCAATCTGCTCTCTGTAAAATGGAGCTGATTGTGTGTGGGGCCAGATAAGGGAATAAAAGCTGGCCACCTGAGCCAGCAGTGGCAAACCGCTGGGGTCCCCTTCCACACTGTGGAAGCTTTGTTCTTTTGCGCTTCCCAATAAATCTTGCTGCTGCTCACTCTTTAGGTTCACACTACCTTTATGAGCTGTAACACTCACTGCGAGGGTCTGTGGCTTCAATCCTGAAGTCAGCAAGACCACAAACCCACCAGGAGGAACAAACAACTCCAGATGTGCCAACTTTTAAGATCTGTAACACTCACTGCGAAGATATGTGGCTTCACTCCTGGAGTCAGCAAGACCACAAACCCACCAGAAGAAAGAAACTCTGGACACATCTGAACATCTGAAGGAATAAACTCCAGCCACACCATCTTTAAGAGCTGTAACACTCACTGCAAGGGTCAATGGCTTCATTCTTGAAGTCAGTGAGACCAAGAACCCACTGGAATATTCCACCCAAGGTTGCAGGCATAGCCTTCCAAGCCATGGAACCAGATGAACTAATAAACCAGATGAACATGTGAAGGAATAAATTCCATACACAATGAGACAGTATCAGATCTAAAATCTGGTAATGGAGGACATTTTACTCCTAATTGTTGATGGCAGAGCTTTCCTGTTCACAGAAGGATCTTTTCCAGCAGCACAAAAAAAGAGGATTAAAAAGCTGCAGTGTTACCAGACTGACAATGTGCCTCATGAAGAGGATTTCTATTTCCACTAGATGGTTATGTTGGCTTAGAAATACCATGTGCTCACCAGAGAAAGGATAGAGAGAGATGCTTATTGAGTTACTGCCTGTGGCGATTGCTGATCTTTCCTAAAAGAACTGTTTCTCTCAACTGTAAAAATTTCTGCACATTGCACACACACAGAGAATAAGAGACAAGTGACCACAGAGAGAAAAGGAAGAAAAATTTTGTGACAGGATAGCTGGAGATCCATTACCAACACCCAGATGGCTGATGGAGGCTGGGTTCAGTCCAGAATCCTTTGAAAAACACCAGGGTGTGCCCTGGCCATAAATTCTCATTTGCTGGAGGACTTCTCACAGCCTAACACAATGGCTAGGAATTCCATGAAAGGAAACTGGTTTGAATAAAGCCTTGAGATTAAAGGACAGATTTGAAGTTCACTCCATACTCACCACTCTGATGTTTCTACCTTCCATTCTGATTCTGATCCCAAACGAGCCCCCAAAATGAAACGGCTCTGATGTCTGGGGTATATACCCTGGTCCTTGGTCATGGTGGAGAAAGAATTCAGAATACATGTTTTTCAAACTCAACTAATAACATGTTTAAAACATGATCCTTTTATTTTAAGTTGTAATTCAATAAAGTTGATTAAGAATATCCAGCTTTAGGTATTTTTATATGTTTGCGATGTATAAATATACACAATTTTTTGAAAGTTTCTGTTGAGATCTGTTAGAAACATGAAAATAAATAATGTCTTACAAGTTTAATCAATCTTCATTGCTTACTGTAAAACTTTCACAATTAACTCAAATTAAATATTGCTTAATGAAAAAATTCCTGTTTTTACATAACATTGTTTTCAATCCTAATAATTCATTTTTACATTATTTAAATCTTTATCTAAGTAGTTCTGCTTTGTATTTTCATTATTTTTCTAACTTTTATTTTAAGTTCATGGGTACATGTGCAGGTTTGTTACATAGATAGTTAAACTTGTGTCATGGGGGTTCATTGTACAGATTATTTTGCCACTCAGGTATTAAGCCTAGAACCCATTAGTTATTTTTCCTGATCCTCTCCCTCCTTTTACCCTCTACCCTGCAATAGGCCCCAGTGTGTGTTGTTTCTCTCTATGTGTCCATGTGTTTTCATCATTTAGCTCCTACTTATAGGTGAGAACATGGGGTATTTGGTTTTCTGTTCCCACATTAGTGTTCTAAGGATAATGGCCTCCAGTTCCGTCCATATTCTTTCAAAGGTCATGATATAATCGGTGGCCATTTAGATTGATTTCATGTCTTTGCTATTCTGAATAGTGCTGTAATGAACATGTGCATACATGTGGCTTTATAATAGAACAATTTATATTCCTCTGGCTATATACCCAGTAATGGGATTGCTGGGTCAAATGGTAGTTCTGTTTTCAGCTCTTTGAGGAATTGCCACACTGTCTTCCACATGGTTGAACTAATTTACACTCTCACCAACAGTGTATAAGCATTCCTTTTTCTCTGCAATCTCACCAACATCTGTTATTTTTTGACTTTTTAGTAATAGCCATTCTGACTGGTATGAAATGGTATCTCATTGTGGTTTTGATTTGCATTTCTCTAATGAACAGTGATGCTGAGCTTTTCTTCACATGATTGTTGGCCGTATATATGTCTTCTTTTGAAAAGTGCCTGTTTATGCCCTTTGCACACTTTTTAATGTGGTTGTTTCATTTTTTTCTTGTCAACCTGTTTAAGTTCCTTATAAATGCTGTGTATTAGACCTTTGTCAGATACGTAGTTGCAAAAATTTTCTCTCATTTTGTAGGCTGTCTGTTTACTCCATTGATAGTATCCTTTGCTGTGCAGAAGCTCTTTACTTTAAATAGAAATATTTATATATCCTAGTGCTTATCATTTGTCAATTTTTGCTTTTGTAGCAATTGCTTTTGGCAGCTTCATCATGAAATCTTTGCCTTTTCCTGGGTCCATAATGGTATTGCCTAGGTCTTTCAGGGTTTTTTAGAGCTTTATGTTTTACATTCAAGTCTTTAATCTATCTTGAGTTCATTTTTGTGTATGGTGTAAGGGAAAGGTCCAGTTTCAGTTTTCTACATATGGCTAGCCAGTTATCCCAGCATCATTTATTTAATAGGGCATCCTTTTCCAATTGTTTGTTTTTGTCAAGTTTGTCGAAGATCAGATAGGTGTAGGCATGCAATCTTATTTCTGTATTCTCTATTCTGTTCCATTGGGCTGTGTGTCTGTTTTTAAACCAGTACCATTTTGTTTGGTTACTATAGTCCTGCAGTATAGTTTGAAGTTGGGTAGCATGATGCCTCCATCTTTATTGTTTTTGCTTAAGATTGCCTTGGTTATTATGGCTCTTTTTTGGGTGCATTTGAATTTTAAAATATATTTTTCTACTTCTGTGAAGAATGGCAATAGTAGTTTCATAGGAATAGCATTAAATCTATGTATTGCTTTGGGTAGTATGGCCATTTTCACAATTGATTCTTCCTATCCATGAGCCTGGAATGTTGTTCCATTTGTGTCATCACTGATTTCTTTGAGCAGTGTTTTATAGTTCTCCTTGTGGAGATCTTTTACCTCCCTGGTTAGCTTTATTCCTAGGTATTTTATTCCTAGGTATTTTATTCCTAGGTATTTTTGTGGCAATGGTGAATGGGATTGCATTCCTGATTTGGCTCTAGCTTGACTGTTGTTGGTGTATAGGAATGTTAGTGAGTTTTGCATATTGACTTTGTGTCCTGAGACTTTGCTGAAGTTGTTTATCAGCTTATCAAGCTTTTGGGCTCAGAATACGGGTTTTCTAGATATAGAATAATGTAATCTGCAAGCAGGCATAGTTTTACTTTCTCGTTTTCTATTCGAATACGTTTTATTTCATTCATTTGCCCAATTGCCCTGGCCAAAACTTCCAATATTATGTTAAAAAGGAGAGACCACCGTTGTCTTGTGCCAGTCTTTAGGGGGAATGCTTCCAGATTTTGCCTATTCAGTGTGAGGTTGGCTGTGAGTTTGTCAATAGAAGACACTTATTATATCGAAGTATGTTCCTTCAATACCTGGTTTATTGAGAGTTTTTAACATGAAGGAGTTTTGAATTTTACTGAAAGCCTTTAATGCATCTATTGAAATAATCATGTGTTTTTGTCCTCAGTTTGATTGGGATGAATTACATTTATTGATTTGCATATGTTGAACCAGCCTTGAATCCCGGGAATGAAGCCAACTTGATTGTGGTGGATAAGCTTTTTGACGTGCTGCTGGATTCAGTTTGTCAATATTTGTTAAGGATTTTTGAACTGATATTCATCAAGGATACAGGCTTAAGTTTTTTGTTGTTGTTGTTTTTGTGTTTCTGCCAGATTTTGATATCAAGAAGATGCTGGCCTCACAGAATGAGTCAGGGTAGAATCCCTCCTCCTCAATTTTTAAAAATAGTTTCAGCAGAAATGGTACCAGATTTTATTTGTGCATCTGGTACAATTCAGCTGTGAATCCACTGTATCCTGGGCCTTTTTTGGTTGGTAGGCTATTCATTACTGCCTCAATTTCAGAACTTGTTATTGGTCTGTACAGGGGTTCAATTTCTTCCTGGTTCGATCTTGAGAGGGTGTATGTGTCCAGGAATTTATCCATTTCTTCTAGAATTTATATTTTATGTGCATACAGGTGTTTATAATATACTCTGATTATTATTTGTATTTCGGTGGGGTCAGTGGTAATACTCTACTTGTCATTTCTGATTGTGTTTATTGAGTCTTCTCTCCTGTATTAGTCTAGCTAGCAGTCTATTTTATTTTTTCAGAGAAACAGCTCCTGGATTTGTTGATCTTTTGAGTCTTTATTTAGTGACTCAATCTCCTTCAGTTCAGCTCTGATTTTGGCTATTTCTTGTCTTCTCCTATCGTTGGGATTTATTTTTTCTTGGTTGTCTAGTTCTCTTAGTTGTGAAGTTAGGTTGTTAACTTGAGACCTTTCTAACTTGTTAATGTGGGCATTTAGTGCTACAAATTTCCCTGTTAACACTGCATTAGCTGTGTCCCAGAGATTCAGGCCTGTTGTATCTTTGTTCTCATTAGTTTCAAAGAACTACTTGATTCTTGCCTTAATTTCATTATTTACCTAAATGTCATTCTGGAGGTTACTTGATTTCCATGTAATTGTATGGTTTTGAGTAAATTTCTTAGTCTTGATTTCTAATTTGATTATGCTGTGGTCAGAGGGATTGTTTATTATGATTTCAGTTTTTTTGCATTTGCTGAGGAGTGTTTTACTTCTGATTATGTTATCAATTTTAGAGTACATGTCACGTGGCAATAAGAATAATGTATATTCTGTTGTTTTTTGGTGGAGAGTTCTGTAGATATCTCTAAGGGCCATTTGATCTTGTGCTGAATTAATGTCCTGAAAATCTTTGTTAATTTTCTTTCATGATTATCTGTTTAATATTGTCACTGGGGTGTTAAAGTTTCCAACTATTACTGTGTGGGAGTCTAAGTCTCTTTGAAGTTTTCTAAGAACTTGTTTTATGAATCTGGGTTGCTCTTGTGTTGGGTGCATATATATTTAGGATAGTTAGATCTTCTTGTTGAATTGAACCATTTACATTTATATAATACCCCTTTTTGTCTTTTTTGGTATTTGTTGGTTTAAGTCTGTTGTGTCTGAACTTAGGATTGCAAACCATGCTTTTTTTTTTCTGTTTTCCATTTGCTTGGTAAATTATCTCCATTCCATTATTTTGAGACTGTGTGTGTCACTGCATGTGAGATGGGTCTCTTGAAGATGGCATACCATTGGGTTTTGGTTCTTTATCCAGCTTTCCACTCTGTGCCTTTTAATTTGGGCATTTATCCCATTTACATTTAAAGTTAGTATTGACATGTGTGGATGTGATTCTGTTATTATGATGTTTCGCAGGCTTGCTTATGTGGTTGCTTTATAGTGTCCCTGTTCTGTGTACTTCAGTGTGTTTTTGTCATGGCTGGTAATGGTTTTTGCTTTCCATATTTCGTTCTTCCTTCAGGAGCTCTTGCAAGGCAGGCTGGTGGTAACAAATTTCCCCAGCTTTTGCTTGTCTGTAAAGAATCTTATTTATCCTTTGCTGATAAAGCTTTGGCCAGATAAGAAATTTTGGGTTGGAAATTATCTTCTTTGAGAAGGTTGAATATTGGCCCCCAATCTCTTCTAGTCTGTAGGGTTTCTGTTGAGAGGTCTGCTGTTAGTCTAATTGTCTTCCCTTTGAACATAATCTAACCTCTCTCTCTAGCTGCCTTTAACATTTTTTCCTTCATTTCGACCTTGGATAATCTGATGATTATGTGTCTTGGGATGACATTCTCATCAAGCATCTTACTGGGGTTCTCTTCATTTCATGAATTTGAATATTGGTCCCTCTATCTAGGTTGGGGAAGTTCTCATGGATGATATCTTAGAATATAGTTTCCATATTAGTTCCATCATCCCATCTCTTTTAGGGACATAAATGAGTCATAGATTTGGCCTCTGCATAATTCCATATTTTTTAGAGCTTTGGTTCATTCCTTTGCATTCTTTTATTTGACTCTTGTATTTCAGAAAGCCAGTCTTCAAGCTCTAGGTTCCTTCCTCCATTTGGTCTATTCTGCTATTAATACTTGTGATTGCATTATGAAATACTTGTAATGTGTTTTTCTATTAAGTCAGTTACATTCTTTTCTATAGTGGTTATTTTGTGTGTCAGTTCCTGCATTTTTTTATCATAATATTTTGCTTTCTTGGATTGAGCTTCAACATCCTCCTGTGGCTCAATTATCTTCTTTCCTATCCATATTCTGAATTCTATTTCTGTCATTTCGGTCATCTCATATCTGTTCAGAACCCTTGCTGGAGAATTGATGCAGTCATTTGGAGAAAAGAAGGCACTCTGGCTTTTTGAGTTTTCAGCGTCCTTGTGCTGATTCTTTCTTACCTTTGTGGGATTATCTGCCTTCAAGTTTTGAGGTTTCTGACCTTCGGATTGTTTTGATTCCCCTTTTATCCTATTAACTTTGAGGGTTTGATCGTGGTATAAGGTGCATTCAGCCATCTGGCTTTGTTTTTGGAAGATTTTAGGGGGACAATTCTCAGTTTCCAAATCCTGGACTGCATGCTCTAACTCTTGGGGACTTGGATTGGGCACCACTTTTGTTCTCTGTCTCCTCAAGTTTAGGACTCTACTGCACTGGAGGGACTGAAATGCATCAGGAGAGTGCTAGCAGAGCCTGGGTGCCTGCTCCTTCCGGCATTCACCACAGTGGTGGAGGCAGTATACCTTGGGAGGGTGGTCGGCTGGTGACTGTGCATGTGATCACACTGGAGGTGGTATTGGCTCTGGGGCAAAGTGCTGGCAGGTGCAGGTCTGTGTACCTTCTCTTTGTTCTGCAAGCAGGAGTGGTCACTCAGTGTGGGGGAGGATCTGCTGTTCTCTGCACAGTGTTAGCACAAGGGCAAGGTGCCTGCAGGGGAAGGGCTGGTTGACTCTGTGTCTGCCAAGGCTCTATATGCAATGGTGGTTAGTGGGGAGAGAGAACAGGACTGTACTCCTGCATGCTGGTGAGGAAATCAAAACCCACCTATGTAGACAGGTGCCAGCAAAGTGATGTGAGGAGTTGCTATGGGCCAGGAATAAGCAGCAGTATGGGGAAAAGTTGCCAGGCTGGTACACAGCCAAAGGGGCCAGCTCGCTGGAGCTCTCTGCTGGTCGGGCAAGGTCTGCCAGCCAGAAGCTATGGTGCAGGCTCTCAGGGCACCCAACACTGCCCTACAAGCAGGCATGGCCAGGCTGGGGCCCCAGGAGAGACCAGGACACCAAGGCCTATTCAGGTCAAACTACTCCCATCTGATGGGCAAAACTACCCTGCAGAGATCAGGTCCAACAGTTCCCTTGGGCTAAAGTGTCTTGTGGGAGAAAGTTGAGTTGAAGGGGATGTGTGACCCTGGCCATGCTCCACTACAGAAGCTCCTGCACCAGACCCTCTTGGCTCTACATGAGCTGGCTTGTTGCCCCTACCACTTCTCTCAGCAGCTCTCCCTGCCAACTCAAGTGTCCATAGTGATCAAGGGGTCTCCTCTTGGTGGTGTTTCAGAGGCCTCAGGAAAGAGCAAGTTGCTCCTTCCCAGTTCAACTCACCCTTTCCTCCAGAGCTGAACCGGGAGCAGTTCCCAGTGTGCAGTAGCCCTGTGCAGGGCTCCCAGCTTCCTCCCCCTTCAGCCCAGCCTCTGTGTCTTCTCTCCATCCACTTTTAGTGCCTTCTCTCTGAAGATCTGTCAGGAGCATGCCAGTCGTCTCATTCCCTCATTGGGAGCTGTTCCACCTGGCTGCATCTAGTCAGCCATCCTGCCCCCACCTTGGCTTCTGCTTTTTATATTTAAACCAGCTATAAAAATATAAAGACTAAAGTATATAAAAAGTGTATTTCAGCACTTTTTACTTGTCTGGAGGAAAAACAGTTTTATAAATCTCACCAGAAGTAATTAGAATAAGATTTATAGTGCACATTTTCTTATATTGTATACAAGACATATAAAAAGTTTTAAATTTGGTTCACATATCAGTGGTTTATAACAATGGAGTCACTTTTCTTTTGTCTATACCTACTATTTGCTTTTTTATGAAAGCGTTTTTTTTTTTTTTTTTACAATGAGGAGTGACTGGGGAAGAAGGGGTCAATGAGTCCATCATTTAAACTTTTAAAGTCATTATGTCACAATGGGAATTCTACTCAACAACAGCAGCTCATAGAACTGAACAGAAGTAGTGCCTTGACTCATGTTTTAAAATATAGACTTATTAATCACTTGCATAACAAAAAAGGTCAATTCAAATTATTGGATATCCCTATAAAGCCTTTTGGGCAAATACACCTGATTCCTAAGTCTTATAATATTTTATTTGCATGTATATAAAATATATTGCCATTTAAATGATGCACATTTTAGAAATGTGGTGGATCACTGTGGTCCTTAAGTCCTTCCTCATATACATCTGAAGACTAAATATCTCTGTAATACATTGTCTCTGCCTTGTGTCTTGAATATTTCTTTTATTTATCTTGCTTTTAAAGTAATACAATCATAAAACTTTGAGAGTAGTCAGACCTCAAGCCACATTAGTTAAAACTTATGGGACAGTAGTTCCTCTTTGGAGAAAAGAAATCTTAAGTATCCCCATGTTATGGGATTCTGGAACCCAGAGAGAACCCTTGGAAAGAGTTTACAACATAAGAATCCAAGTAGGTTGACTTCAGGCTAGACTTGAGCAGACTATTCGATAAATCACTGAGAGTATTTTAAGAGTGATGTGTATATATATGTGTATATATATATATATATATTGCTAGGATAAAATTTGTGATTTGTAAATTACTTACGAAAGTACTGGGAAAATGGTCAGTTCATTTGGGCAGTATTCCAGCCATATTCAGCCTGTATTTGAAGCATTAAGAACACAAAGGTAGTCACTATGACTATATCAGGGTTAAAGAATTCCCTTTCAATACCCCATTGATTAAACGAACATTTACTGATTATGTATATTTGTGAAATAATTCTTCATCTCTCTTTAGCATTTCTGTATCTCTTGAGAGCAGAGGCATGAACTAGCCTTTTGTTCCAGAAAAATCTTTCCAAGGATGTTTATATAAAACAGAACAGAGAGATAGCCAGTGCTTCATCCAAATAAGGCTTTCCTTGTACTAATACTTATCTTTCATTTTCTTGGGGTTTCTTTTATAATTTATTTTGTTTTTTAATTTGAACGTCTTATTTGTATATTATAATTTAACAAGGTGCAATTTTAGCTTAACAAAAACCACTCTATTCTCATAACACTTTCTCTATAAAATGTGGAAGTTTTGCAGAGAGAGGGTGAGTTATTTCCCTTAGGGAGAGAAAGTATTAAGATTTAACCTCTTTTTTTTTTAGCTTAAATGTTATTTGTCCCTTTTTTATAATTGAGATGGTATCTGCTGAGATTTGCAGGCTGGTGTGTACCTGAAGGCTTTGTTTTCTCTTGCATAGGGGGACACATCATAAATAAGATGGGCAGCTGGCCTAGTCATCTAATGCAGTGATGTCTAATTTGAAAGTCACAAGTTCAATCTTGCCCGCAAATGTGTTTTGGTTGACTTGCCAGTATAAAAAAAAAAAAAAAGCTTTCAAATTCAGTCTGTGTTCATATTCCTAACTGTTCTTGAAATATTTGAAGATGAGGCCATACTACCACAGTCCCCATGACAGCAATGGCTGTAAGAGAATCGTACCGGATCCTCTCAGATGAAACATGTGCTTTCCAGTTTTCTGGCCCATCTGCTTCACTTGCCCTGTCAGATTCCTATAATTAATAACTTGTTAATGAACCATGCTTTGATTTCTTGTCTCCTATGCACAAAACAGCAAGAATGGTATTTCATAAATATCAATCACATCATGTGATTTCCTGAACTGACCCTTCCCATGGCTTTCTCTCCCACATAGAAAATAATCTTTAAAAAAATAATAAAAATAATAAAAAAAATAAAATAATAAAAAAAGTTTTATTTTGCTCTAGAAAGCCCCATATGATCTTAGCCCATTTCACAGACCTTATTTCTTATCATACTTTCTTCACCCACCTCCATTATCTCTATTTATATGGAACTTCTTTCTCCCTGTTACCTGAACATGATAAGGTCATTTATCAGGATTTTGTGCACTTGCTGTCTTTTATGTTAGGAGCACACATAGCATGTTATCTCTCTCCCAGTGGCTTCTTTTCAAAGTCTTTACAATACCCTCCTTCAGTCAGCTCTATACACTGTTGTAAAAATAGTCTCTGACACACAACCAATCTTGTCATTAATCTGATTTAAATCCATCAAGAATTTTCCACTAACCACAGTGTAACAGTAAAACTCATTGGCATGATATACAAGGCCTACCGAATCCAGATTGAATATACATTTAGGTCTTATACTCCCACTCTTCCTTTATGAAACATATGCTGTACAGACTGTGCCATTTTCCAATTGGGTGAGAATTTCCATAGCTTTGCTTTTACTAGGCTGGTGAAGAAGTACTTGTGGTTTTGCCATGAAAACTGCAATTACTTTTGCACCAACCCAATATGTTTGTGGTTATTCTCTTGGCCTGACTTTCCCCTTTCTTACCAAAAATCTAACCCAAACTATCATTCCCAGTCAAAAATATGCATAATTCATTAGGCATCTTCTGTGATACTGCAGCATTTTCTTAGACTTTTAAAATAAAAATAAATAAATAAAATAAAACCAGTGTGTTGAATGCTGTTTAAGTTACTCCTAAAGAGACTCCGAGTTCACTGAAAATAACAATCGAGTTTATACTCCAGTATAGAGCATATTCTCAACAAATTTATTAAATTCAAGCAAAAACTAGTGAAATTCATATCTGATTGCAGTTTAGTACTATGAGAAGACTTCAAAATCAATGCTTAGTAGTCATTGGCTCAGTTCTGTTCCCCTTAGGTGACTCAAAAAAAAAAATTCAACGTGCAAAGGAAATTGGGTTTGGACTTTGATTATGACTATGCAAGACAAACTATAGTCTAGGAAGCTTGTCCAACACACTTTATTTTATTGTTGTTCTGCTTTGTTTTGTTTTAGGCTTTTAGCATACTGAAGCCACGGTTTTTAGTTTCTGCCTCTAGTGATAAGTGGAAAAGAGGATGAGGAAAGGGCCTTACTGGCCCAACCAGAAACAGAAACCAAGAACCCATGACTTTTTTCTCTCACTTGGACACTCCTGGGAGGTGATTTTGTATCATGTAACTTGATTCATTGAGATAGAAAACTCAAGTCCTATTGTAGCAGGGCATTGTCCACACAGATCATAGCTTAATAGCCAAACTTGGTTTCTTCTGAGAATAGAAAAGCCTTAACTTTATGGAATAAAGTAAAATTCTCATGGTTTGCAGTCAAGAAGAGACACTTTTGCTTGCTTCAATAAAGACAAAAGCAAGCACAACCTTCATGTTTGGGTCAGTTTCCTTTGTCTTCCAAATTTCAAGAAGATGACATGATGAGACCCAGGTGGATGCTGCATGAGCAATAGGTTTGTAGCATACTTCAGGAACTCAGAGTTTAGGGAATCCAAATATTTCATAATTGCCTACAAGTAAACAGGGATAAGCTTTGCTCCAGATAGAAACACTATCCATTGATCTGTATCTCTGTTTTGGCACCAGTACCATGCTGTTTTGGTTACTGTAGCCTTGTAGTCAGGTAGCATGATGCCTCCGGCTTTGTTCTTTTGGCTTAGGATTGACTTGGCGATGCGGGCTCTTTTTTGGTTCCATATGAACTTTAAAGTAGTTTTTTCCAATTCTGTGAAGAAAGTCATTGGTAGCTTGATGGGGATGGCATTGAATCTATAAATTACCTTGGGCAGTATGGCCATTTTCACGATATTGATTCTTCCTACCCATGAGCATGGAATGTTCTTCCATTTGTTTGTATCCTCTTTGATTTCATTGAGCAGTGGTTTGTAGTTCTCCTTGAAGAGGTCCTTCACATCCCTTGTTAGTTGGATTCCTAGGTATTTTAGTCTGTTTAACACAATTGTGAATGGGATTTCACTGATGATTTGGCTCCCTGTTTGTTGGTTATTGGGGTATAGGAATGCTTGTGATTTTTACACATTGATTTTGTATCCTGAGACTGCTGAATTTGCTTATCAGCTTAAGGAGATTTTGGGCTGAGACGATGGGGTTTTCTAAATATACAATCATGTCATCTTCAAACAGGGACAATTTGACTTCCTTTTTTCCTAATTGAATACCCTTTATTTCTTTCTCCTGCCTGATTGCCCTGGCCAGAACTTCCAACAGTATGTTGAATAGGAGTGGTGAGAGAGGGTATCCCTGTCTTGTGCCAGTTTTCAAAGGGAATGCTTCTAGTTTTTGCCCATTCAGTATGATATTGGCTGTGGGTTTGTCATAAATAACTCTTATTATTTTGAGATACGTCCCATCAATACCTGATTTATTGAGAGTTTTTAGCATGAATGGTTGTTGAATTTTGTCAAAGGCCTTTTCTGCATCTATTGAGATAATCGTGTGGTTTTTGTCTTTGGTTCTGTTTATATGCTGGATTACATTTATTGATTTGCGTATGTTGAACCAGCCTTGCATCCCAGGTATGAAGCCGACTTGATCATGGTGGATAAGCTTTTTGATGTGCTGCTGGATTCGGTTTGCCAGTATTTTATTGAGGATTTTTGCATCAGTGTTCATCAAGGATATTGGCCTAAAATTCTCTTTTTTGGTTGTGTCTCTGCCAGGCTTTGGTATCAGGATGATGCTGGCCTCTCAGAAATAATGCTGCATATCTACAACCATCTGATCTTTGACAAACCTGACAAAAACAAGAAATGGGGAAAGGATTCCCTATTTAATAAATGGTGCTGGGAAAACTGGCTAGCCTTATGTAGAAAGCTGAAACTGGATCCCTTCCTTACACCTTATACAAAAATTAATTCAAGATGGATTAAAGACTTACATGTTAGACCTAAAACCATAAAAACCCTAGAAGAAAACCTAGGCAATACCATTCAGGACATAGACATGGGCAAGGACTTCATGTTTAAAACACCAAAAGCAATGGCAACAAAAGCCAAAATTGACAAATGGGGTCTAATTAAACGAAAGAGCCTCTGCACAGCAAAAGAAACTACCATCAGAGTGAACAGGCAACCTACAAAATGGGAGAAAATTTTCGCAACCTACTCATCTGACAAAGGGCTAATATCCAGAATCTACAAGGAACTCAAACAAATTTACAAGAAAAAAACATACAACCCCATCAAAAAGTGGGCGAAGGATATGAACAGACACTTCTCAAAAGAAGACATTTATGCAGCCAAAAAACACATGAAAAAATGCTCATCATCACTGGCCATCAGAGAAATGCAAATCAAAACCACAATGAGATACCATCTCACACCAGTTAGAATGGCAATCATTAAAAAGTCAGGAAACAACAGGTGCTGGAGAGGATGTGGAGAAATAGGAACACTTTTACACTGTTGCTGGGACTGTAAACTAGTTCAACCATTGTGGAAGTCAGTGTGGCGATTCCTCAGGGATCTAGAACTAGAAATACCATTTGACCCAGCCATCCCATTACTGGGTATATACCCAAAGGATTATAAATCATGCTGCTATAAAGAAACATGCACACATATGTTTATTGCAGCACTATTCACAATAGCAAAGACTTGGAACCAACCCAAATGTCCAACAATGATAGACTGGATTAAGAAAATGTGGCACATATACACCATGGAATACTATGCAGCCATAAAAAATAATGAGTTCATGTCCTTTGTAGGGACATGGATGAAGCTGGAAGCCATCATTCTCAGCAAACTATCGCAAGGACAAAAAACCAAACACTGCATGTTCTCACTCATAGGTGGGAATTGAACAATGAGAACACATGGACACAGGAAGGGGAACATCACACTCCGGGGACTGTTGTGGGGTAGGGGGAGGGGGGAGGGGGGAGGGATAGCATTAGGAGATATACCTAATGTTAAATGATGAGTTAATGGGTGCAGCACACCAACATGGCACACGTATACATATGTAACAAACCTGCACATTGTGCACATGTACCCTAAAACTTACGGTATAATAATAATAAAATTTAAAAAAAAGAAACACTATCCAAATTATACTGAACAGTAAGCAAATCTTCTCTGGAGGGAAGCACTCTCTTTTGTGCCTTGTCAAATCATGTCATGCAAATATGAGCATTCGAGAATCAAAATCAAAAACATTCTGAAAAAATAGAAAAATGAAATAAGAGTGTAGGTGCAAGTGCCTTATTTGGTTAAAGAACTGACTATGTATTTAGAAACAGAAGGGACATATATTAAAAGTTAGCATTGTTTGCTAGTGAGATTATTGGTGTCCTTAGAACACTTGATAACATATTTTCATGTTGCCAGTCATTTTCTGGAGAAAATCTCTTATGGTAGCAAATTCAAGGTGATAGTTAGCCAACAAATAAGATATTAGTGAGAAGGGAGACAAATTTATTCCCGCAGATTAAACTAATCATAGCCTCTTCTCCTTTCTGGCAGAAGCCAGTTCCTTCTATTCATAACTAAACCAGCCTTCCAAAAGAATCAGGCTCTCAATTCAGTCATAACATAAAAGTAAAAAAAAGTCTGGATTTCTGACTTTCTGTAAATATTTTTACCTGTGAATTTATAGACAGCTACATTTTATTCCTTTGCTTTCTTTCATATATTTAAAATATTGAGCATTTGCATCAATAAAGCCACAGAAGATATATTTCTATTTATGTGACAGTATAAAAACAACTAATGGGAAAACTGCCATGCCAGTTCCAAAGTATGAGGGATCAATTGTTGGACAGATTGATTGTTGCCTTCCAGTCTATGACAATGGTGGGGAGGGAGCTGGTTTGAGGAAAAGAGGCAATAGACTGCTGCTAATCCTGAAATTATATTTCTGGCTTTTTCTTCATTCAATCTCATGCATTTTCTTCTTTCTGTCTGATTTGGACTTGCCACTAGCATTTGAGATTATATGGTGCTTGCCTCTTACAAAGGGAAGTTTGTAATTAGTTTGCATTTTTAAAGCTTCTACAGAATAAAGAAATTTCTGATAACGCTCCCATCCAAACCAATTTATTAGAGAAAAACTGCTCAATTTGTGACTTTATCAGGTTTCAGGGAAATCTCACATATCCAAAATCAAGCATTCTTTATAAAAATTGTGCCATTTTCAGACATTTACTTTTCTTGAACCTCCTTGAAAGTCATTGCAAAAGCAAAGTGTTTCAGAAATAAGTACACTTACTTCTAACTAGCAGTCTCATAGACCATCAGTTGACATTTTTAAAGATACAGAAAATTTCAGGCAAAAACATTTAAAATTTGCTTTTTTCCTCACTAGGAGGATGCATTTGATTATACATTTTAGATTATTTAACACAATATTTATGTGGCATATAGAGTCTTTGCTATGACTTCCAGATCTTTTAATATGAAAAAAATATTGAAAATAGTCAATTGCATTTGTCTTTAAACTTAGATTATAATAAAACTGATTTACTTTACCAGACAAACTATAATGATTAATAGTACAGATCTTGGAGCCAGAATGCCCAGATTTGAATCATAACTCTGCTATTTAATAGCTGTGTTATCTTGAAATATCAGGCAAGTTATTAATATCTCTGCACTTCGGTTTTATCATATTTAAAATAGGGATGATAATGAAGCTTTCTAAGGTTGATGTGAGGATTAAATGAGTCAATGTTGGTGAATTTTGAATATTATCTAGAATTTGGTACATGATGGAGGGGTAGTTAACTATCCTTATTAAGATTAATGAGCCAAACAAGCTCTGCATAATGTTAGGCATCTTATTTATTAACAATGGTCCAATTGGGACATAACACTCAGCAGTACAATATGAATGTTCTATCAGAACCTGCTTTCATGTGGATTCCTCAATTGGAAAATAAAGCAAGGGAGAACTGTATCACCAAAAACATGAATGTAAAGGAAACAATCTTCATATTTGATATGGTTTAGCTGTGTCCCTACCCAAATCTAATCTCAAACTGTAATCCCCATAATCCCACGTGTCAAGGGCAGGTCCTGGTGGGAGGTGATTGGACCATGTGGGCAGTTTTCCTCATGCTGTTCTCTGATAGTGAGTGAGTTCTCACAAGGTCTAATGGTTTTATAAGTGTTTGACATTTCCTCCTACACACATTTACTCTCGCTCACCTGCTGCCATGTAAGACGCACCTGCTTCCCCTTCTGCCATGATTGTAAGTTTCCTGAGGCCCCTACAGCCATGTGGAACTGTGAGTCAATTAAACCTCTTTCTTTCTTCATAGCAGTGTGAAGATGAACTAATACAATACTTAATAATATTAATTTTATTTCAACAGCAAAAGTAATCATTGATTATAAAGATGACCCAGAAATATCTTTTTAATGTCTAGGGCACAATATCTGGAACTTGTAGTTGTTTAGTTTCAGAAACTAACTCATAATTTTCAGATACCAACTAATAATTTTCAGATATTTATTTTAAAAATGTCCTGCATTCTGAAAGAGTAATATAGCTTTGTTTTTCTCGTTATAGTTTTTATGTTTAGCTTATGAGGAACCATAACAATTTATAATTTTTGTGGCACAAAGATGAACTATATGTATTTATTTATTTTTACCATATTAACTATGAGACCTATTTTCCTCAGGAACAGATCATATCATTGGCAATCTAGGCGTTCTCCTAACCCAGTCATGCCCTAGAAGGTTGGCCACCAGAAATGTTAAAACACATTGTTATAAAGGGCATGAATATAAAAACAAGAGACTGCCCTGAGGAGGAGGTGCCAGCCTCTGGCCAAGCATTGAGGTTTCTCTGGCCCAAGCAAATCACTGAGCCTGCTCCAAGTTTTGCCTTCTCTGCCATCATTGTTGACATGGTGTTGGAGACTGGCAGATAATTTAACATTGTGGTTCCAATTCTAATTGTCTATGTGTTCACAAGCTGTTATTAGTTTTTAATAATATGTCAATGTTAGTATTATTATTATTACTCTTCTTATTATAACTATTTTCAAATAGAAATTGGTCTGTTTAGAACAGATCCCTGTTAATCTCTCATTAACTGATCCCTGACTTCACCATTTGATTTCTTTAACTCCTAGACCAAATCTACATTTGTTGCTTCTGATGTAAACATCTTAATGTCTGCCTATCTCATAATAGTCTTATTCTTCTTAAAAAATAGAATAGAAAAAGAAGCAAAATTTATTTTCACAGTTTATATTTTATCTTTATCATTTATTGACTAATCACTACACATTGAGAAGTTCCTTTTATTTGGTGGATATATTTAAGAGTCTAGCTTACGGTCTTGGAAATTGTACCCAAGGAAGAGCATAGCTTTCTGTGTGTTAGCATCACTGACATTAATTTTACAATTATGTACCTCTCTATACTTAACCTTAGTTACATGTTTCTCATTCCATATTTTGTACATATTCTAATTTATCTCTTAGTTCTTTAAAGAGCTCTCTGTATAACCATGTTGCTTTGAGAAATGTGGCTTAGTAATTTCTCAAGGACAATTGGAAAAAAGTTTAAATTGTTTATAAATATTGTAAGAAATTGCCACCTTTCCCTAGATATTCTTCCTTTAAAATAACAATATGAATGCATTTTTCACCAATATCTTTTACAAGGCAACCCAACAATATTTATCAATACTTCATCCCACTTTCTAGAATAAGACAGACATTCAAATTAATTTCCCCTTTCAAAGTATTGATGGCTTGTGAAATTAGACTCAGGTAGATAGCCTGGAAAAGTGTATTAGCCTCTCCCTGTCACTCAGCCTTTCTGAATGAATAGACAGGCTTTCCTCTATTTAAAAGATGCTTGTATTTCATTTCAGAAGCATCAAATGTCTCTATAAAGAGAAAAATGGGAGTCAAGAGGATTGGTATTTTTCAAGTGGGGAGAACTCAGACTAGATTCTATGATTAAATGTAGAAACAACCCTCCAAAAAACTAGTTTATTAAAGCCATTAAGTTAGTATAACTACTTCATTTTGAAAAATAGCTACAGCAAAATCTAGTGTTTGGTTTATGCATTTATTTTTAGGTATTCTTTTTCCTTATGGAAAAAAGAACTTTGACATAGCTTTTTATTTATTTGTTTAGTATCAATATGAGTTGAGAAGAGACATGTTAAAATGCTGGAAAAAAAGGTATACAAAAAATGAAATCAAGAGAGAAAATAGTTCATGATAGCAGGACCCCTTCCTGTTATATTGCAAGAATATGGATTTATATTTATTTTATAGTCTGCTTACCTTCATGCAAAAATAAAAGCAAATATGCAAAAATGGAGGTTATGAGATTTACTGATTATCATACACATAACTGGAAATTTGAAAAGCTGATATTTTATCAAAATGAATATTTTATAGAAAAACTAAAATGTCTTTAATGAAGTATATCACAAGGTACCATAAAGAACTGTCATAAATGGACAGTATTCTCAAACCTATAATTTGCCCTAGTCCTAAACAATCCAGCTAAATAATTCTGTCCTTAAAACTGTGAACAATCAACCACAACCAAGTCTTTTCAGAAAAGCTTTTACACAATGTGTCCAAGTGAAAGGAGTAAAGACAACTGTCAGTTCTAATTGCTTAGCAGGAATATTCTAACAAATTCAATTCAGATAAAATAATGAAAAATAAAATGATTAGTTATTAATTTAATTACTCTAGGTTCTCTCTAGCCTTGGAGATATTTTAGAAAGAGAAAACAAACAAATAAATGAGTAGTAATTTTAAAAGAAGGAAATGAAACTAATGGCAAGTGAAATATTACCCTGTGGGATCAACAGACTTGTCTGCTGCCTCCTTTGTTCAGTCCAGCCTGTATACTCAACAGAACACATAAGGGTGTGGCTGGAACCTCATCTCGGGCTCTCTGATCTTCTCAGAGCTCAACAGTGGCAAGTCCATCGCTTTTGTTGGTCATGAAGGACATTGTCAACAACACTGTCTGAAATCTGCAAACCCCTGTGTATCAATAATTTCCAAAATAAACACCCCAAATAAAGGAGAATCACATATTGCCTGGTAATAATCTAGAGGATCTAAACACCTTATTTTCAGTGCCTTTGTTTGTTTTGGATTATTCAAATCCTAGTAAAATGATTTAAATTCTCTTTGGTCATCTATTAATACCAACAATATTGATCAGGTGGGGTTCTGGGTGCCTAGTGACCATAAAAGACACTAAAAATGTTTAAGTAGTTTAATAATATCTTTCAGTTAAAGATATGACTTCAGATTAGTGGACTTAAAAGAGCTTATAAGACTTTTTCCCAGGCTTTGTCTCCTCCTGGCTAGATAAGTACTGCACACACATGTATGTGTGCTCACATACACACTCACATGCACACACCCCTTTACATTGCAATTCTTCATTGAATAAATATCTACTGAGTATCTTTCATATGCCAGGTACAATCCTAGGTTCTAGGATGGAAAACAATTGAATAAGGAAAAGTCATTGCCACAAAGATTATAGTTGAGTTACTGCCTACTTCATTTTATAAGTTAATTAATTGAAAAAATCATGATTCAACTTCATATATTAAATCAGATTTTCTAATCCAATTAAGCATCTCATTATAGAGCATATTTACTAATAACTTGAGCATGTTGTCATTGTCTTTTAATAATAACACTATCATCTACCATTATTTAATATTTTGAAGGAATAAGATACTGTGCTAAGGGTTTTATATAAAATATTCATTAATTCAGCAAACATGTATTAGTATCTATACCTTACTGGAAACTAGTATAGGCTAGGGCTTCCCATGCATTTCAAATAAAAAAGCTGATGCTTTAACCCAATAGTGGTGATTAACTCCAACTTTCATATTCAAATGACTAATAGAAGGAGGTTCTCTATATTCCTACCTCCTTTACATTTTTTAACACACCGTGAAATAATAAAACACAAAGAAACAGCAACTCCCAGAAAGCTCTACTAAGAGTACTCTCTATCTTTTTCTATTTCATAGAAATTCAGTTACTGAAGCAAAAGCCCACAAAAATAAAAATTTTATTTCAGATCCCAGCTTCTTGTGACCCATTGCTTGCTGTAAAGTATACATTTATTTTGCTGTCTATTTTTTTCTTTAAAATAATTTCAAATTTACAGAAAAGTTGTAAGAACAGAATATTATTTTTTATTGAACCATTTCATAGAACATTGAAGATGTGTTAGGCCTTTATTCCTGAACACTCAATTTGTATTTTCTATAACATGGACATTATCTTTAAGGCCAATACAAGCATAAAAATCAGAAAATTATTAATGACATGTTATAATCATCTAAAGCACAGATTATCTGAGCAGAAGTTTCTAATTTTTTTTTATAAAAACTGACCAGCTCAAAAGTACATCAACTATAAAAGGAATTCTTGGCATTTAATGATAAAGCACAAATGCAACAATAAATTGAAGAGTTGGAAGACAAACGCAAGCTACTTACTCGGAATATAGAACCAAACAGACATGTAAATCAGAAAAGCAAAGATGAGAAAATCAGAGTCAACTCAAGAAATACAACATTCGAAAAATCTTGATGAAGGAGGCTTTCAGGGACAGTGATGAAACCCTTCCAATGAGACATTCAGAGACATGGTCCTGCCAAAGCTTCACTCACTGTTGGGAAAAGAACTAGTCCCCCTAAGTAAATGTTAAAATGACCTTTGGAAATGAAACACAGGTACGCTTATACAAAACATTCTTACGTAGTCAGTGACTCTTCCGTCTTCCCCACATACAGTAGAGATACAGAGACGAGGGATGGGAGCAGGGGCAAATCACTCGGTCAATCTTTATTTTGACTACCTAAGATTCAAATTGTCCTGAGGGAATGAATCTTTTTCCTGTGGATTGTGGGAACAGAGCTGCCACTTGTAATACAGCCTTAGAAGTAGGCAGGGGACAGGTGGATTATTATCTCTCAGACCTGCTACTTTAAAATAATTATACAAAATTAAAATAAACACCCTCCCCTAATATCTATCATACCATGTTATACAAGCTATATTTTGGATTACAATAGACCCTTGGAGAAATAATACTTGAATATTCCTTCCTCTTGCATGGCCCACATGTGGTCAACATGTGACTTGCATTCCTCACCCTACCATTGAAGAGTGGACAGCTAATACCCCAGTAGTCCTCCAGAAGAGGCTGTTTTTGCTTTCTCAAGGGTAAGTCATTAGTCCACAGATGCCCTTGACTGCCGGGAGCACATAACAAGCAAGCTTTTGAAGGTTCCCTTTGCAGAACCCCCCAATAGTATTGGAGTTAGAAGATAGCTCCCTCAGTTCTTTCAGTTGGTGGGATTTTATCAGAGGGCTCTGGGAGATATTTCTTGAAAACAATAAAATTGATGAATTATATAAAATTATTTAAACTATTAAGAGACACATGCAACTGGGAGGCACTGAGTTAGTGTTAGGTCAAAAAAAAAACCTAAGCAAGTGAAAATATGTCTTTAATAATGCTAGAGAAAACAAAATATTGAAAGAAATATAAAGCAATCCTTGTAGAGTACATGACTGAGCTCTAAATGCTATCATTTAGTTATAATATAATAAACATGAATATTCATTAGATCAAAATTATGATACACTATTTCAAGACGATGAGAGCACAAAAGGGGAGATATGTGTGATAAGGGCTGGAAAATGAAAGCTAAATTCTCATCTTCCATAGTGGGAAGCCAATAAATAAAGCCTATTAATAAAAAAATCAAGACACAGTAGTATAACCATGTTATTTAGAGATATAGAGAGATCTTAAAAGAATCAGCAAATATAGTTGCAAGTGGTTGCATCTGTGCAACAGGAACTGAGCTGGGAAAGAACATAGGAAATTGCTGTTTTTGTAGCAAACCTAATAGAACCATTTGACACTTTAAAGTACGTACATATGTAAGTTTTATTAAAATAAAAAGTAAATTGAAAAATACTATACTGCATATGTTGAAATCTAAATGGCCCTACACGTTTTATTTTTTAATGTACATTTTACATTTATTTGAGGTTAAGTTTGCTTCTCTGAGATATGTAAGCTTGACAGCAGTCTAGTTGGAACTTTAAGAATATAAAACTGAAAATATTTACTTTCCTGCAAATGGAAAAAAAAATTGAGCTACTGACACTATAGTAAAGTAGAATGTTTACTTACTGATTACTTGCTGATTACAGAAACTATAATCACCACAATGGTAGTAATTTTAGCCAAAAG
The DNA here is from genome assembly GCF_028858775.2 of Pan troglodytes. Lineage (NCBI taxonomy): Eukaryota > Metazoa > Chordata > Mammalia > Primates > Hominidae > Pan > Pan troglodytes. Next base: position 69,661,427 of record NC_072406.2, read on the forward strand.
GACAGAAATCTTATGTAAATAACTCAGAATTGCACACGTAACAAGCCATTTATGAAATACTGAAAAAATATACCCATAGAAAAATATTATGGAAAGTTCACTGTCACCATTTTACAGTTAGCAGGATTATGAATAAGCCTGAGAGATGCTGCACATCACAGCTGTGTCTTGCAATGTTTCTTTCAAAATTTTAACATTTACACCAAAACTAAGAGTTATAAGATCATTCATCATCAGTGACCTTTAACAAATTTGTCTGTGATGATTTGAAAATTTTTGATTTGATTTCCTCATGGAAACTACATTTGGATATTTTAATTTCAAGTTACAAATGTATTAATGGCTCAAAAATATATGTTGATAAGCTCAGGTGAGCCTATTATTATACTATTTTATCACACATTTGTTAATGGTGCCTGATTTACTTGATGAATGAAACTGTAAGTCTTGACCCAAATGAGTACCAATTAACACTGGTAATATGTAACTGGAAAAGGGAACTGACAGATTCTTGAGTGCCAGCAGTCTCAATTTGTCTAGGCTAGATGTAGTCCTAATAGACAGAAACCACATAGGATAAATGACATTCTTTGACTACTTTAACCTAAGCTTTTATTCTGCCTTTAGATTTTACCAAATAGATGGAAGAGTAAGGCGAAACTAGTAAAAAAAAAAAAATCCTGCTCAAAAATGCAGGAAATAAAATAAGTAAAGCTACCCAAAGGTCTAGAGCAAAACTTGCCTAGGTCACCTGTGAGATTCCAAATGCAGCATTCATTGGCATGGGAGAAACCTCACACACAAATGTGACTCCCATGTAGTCTCTAATCTTAACTCCCATAATCAGCAATGTCAAAACTTCCCTTTCAGATTCTGCATTTGTGATCCATGAACCCTACCAATCATGGGTAGTATATCTCTTTCTACGGGTATAGAAGTAGAAGTAGGAAAGGCAAACAAAATAAGGTGTGAGGCTCTTTGCCTATTGTTACCTGCAGGTAGCTATTTTTGGAAAAAAAAATGAGAATACACATTCCAAGATGTTTTCTAATGATAACAATTATGGTGCAAGCGGAACCCTGGAAACCCTGAATTGTAGACCTATGAGCCCTGGTAATTTGTCATGGGAAATAAACAAACAAATTAAGAAAGAATGAGATTAATTCGCTGACAGTGCTGTTTCCAAAGCATGATATTGCAAGGCTTGAGCATTTTGGGGAGGTGGGTGGGGACAGCAAGGGAAGACAGGGTCTCACTCTGTCACTCAGGCTAGAGTGCAGTGGTGCAATCACAACTCACTGCAGCCTCGACCTCCTGGGATCAAGTGATCCTCCTGCCTCAACCTCCCGAGCACCTGGGACTATAGGCATTAACCACCATGCCCAGGTAATTAAAAAAAAAAAAAATTGTAGAGACAGGATCTCACTGTGTTGCCCAGGGTGGTCTTGAACTCCTAGGCTCAGGTGATCCTTCCACCTGTTCCTCCCAAAGTGCTAGAATTAGAGGAATGCACCATTGTGCCAGCCAAACCTGAGCATTTTATTTCAAATGCAATTTATACAATTTAAGACAAGGAAAAAGAAAACACAGTTAAACTTCAACAGAATTCTTAGAGGATCACCAATCTACCAATCGTGAAGACAGATCTCACACTATGCTCCAATCCTTCTGTCCACTATTTGCTTTTGACACTCCTTATACTAGATACCTTCTTGGAAATATCCTTGGCATTCCCCCAGAGCCTGCAATACGTGCCTAGGTTAAAGCAGATGCTAAATGCACACACATACACACAACACACAACATAGACACTCAGGAAGAAAGATCAAAATAGGCCTTTTCAGACATAGATATTAAATTATCATACAAAAGATATTTCTACCTAGAAATGAGAAGTCAAAGTATTTCATTTAAAATTACAATTCATACATATATCACCAATCAATGGTAAGTTCATTCTGCATATGGATTGCAGTAAGTGTCCTGCCTTACTGTCCTGCCTTATTCACAATCTTTGCACTACAACTTCACAGTTCCTCCCATAAAGAGTTGCTATTCACCTGCCCTTTAATTCTGGGTTTAGCCATAAGACTTGCTTTGGCTAAAGGGATGTTACCAAATGTGACTAAGCAGAGGCTTGTACAATTGGGCTTGTTATTTTCTCCTGTCATTATTGTGAAAAATTAAGATCATATGCATATTAGTTTACTGAAAGATAAGAGATAGAAAGCCCTGTCCTTGCCCTAGCTGAAAACTGCCAACTACAACTACTACTGCCAACAACTTCTAGTTTCCACATGGAAACAAGAAGAACCAACCAATTAAGACTGACGTAAATCACCAACTCTCAATCAGATCTGCAAGCCAAGCAAACGCTTATTGTTTCAAGCCATTGAGATCTGGAGTGGTGTGTTATGCAGTGTTAAACATAACACATAGCAATCTCTCTTTTGAGGACATTCATAAGAATATCACTGAAAATGCATGGAACTAGTTAATTAATGGTTAAAAAAGTTATAATAAAAATATCAGGTCATAGAGTTTGAAAAATATCACACTGAAACTCATGTAACTTGCAAAGCCATAGTTGGAAGTTTAAATTGACAAGAAGCAAATAAATATAAAAATAGATTCTTACATAAATAAAGCGCATTGTATTTGTTTCCTGAAATTTACTTCTTGTGGCAAGAGGGACCCTGTTTTTATGAAACTATCCGTTGGTATTGGAAATGTTTAGATAAAACGTACAGCCATGCTATGATAAATGTATTGCATTTCTCAAACTGTTTGCTATTAAATGTGAAGACATCATTGTAGCAAACTCTATTTCCCAGTAAAGTTTAGGCACGGATTGATAACATTTGCAATACATTGTCATCAATTCAAGGAAAGTCTTTTGCTCCTTATCAATCCTTTCTTGTGTTCTTGTTGTACTACATCTTCCATTCTCTTCCAGAGCTATTCCACAACTTCACTGTCTATTCAAGCCCCCTTTCTGATATTAATCATTTCACTCACTGACTTATAAGGCACTATGCTATTATTCTAGTTTTCTATTTCTACCAAAATATTAATCATTTATAAATAGAAAAATATTTTAAACATTTTCAAAAATTCAAATTTTTGTGTTAAAGTGATTTGGTAATATACTGCATCCCTAAAGCACATCCAGGATAATACTAAAAAGAAAAAGAAACAAAATCATAAAAGAAGAAGATATTTTTATGAAATGCAACCATTAAAATACAATTAAGGAAAAAGAATAGTTAAAATAAGTATCTAGAACAATTAAGAAAACAAATCAAAATTGTAAGGAAAAAGTACTTGGAAAAGGATGATAAAACTAAATGAAGTAAGGAAGACAGATCTAGAAAGTTCCACATAGGTCTAATCTGAATACAGAAGGCACCCACCTCCTAAAAAACCTCAATAACAAAAATTAATGAACAAAAAATGAATAGTAAGTGAAAATAATGCCTTTAAATAAGCTCTCCAAAATAAAATAACATATACCAACATTATCATAGTAATACTAATAAAATTGATGAAACTTAATGTTGAGGCAATCACACAAAACAAATGGCAGAAAGGTAATAAGGGAGAAATGTGCTAAACATGGCTACATTTGTTTTGTTTCAGGCTAAACAAGATAAATTTTCTACATATCATTGCATTGTTAAATATTTCTGGTTCATTATTTAGGATAATTTAATAAACTGAAGGGTGTGTTTAGTAGTGTCAAATTTCATAAAAAGTGCTTATTCCAAAGGAAAATTATAAATTGATTTTTGATCACTAGAAAGGATATATATTATGAGTCTTTAAAATTGTGTCTTTATAAGGAAAACAAATGTAAAACAAATAAACAAAAAAAAATATTACCAGGACTGGGGCACAAAATATGTACCAAGAGGGGAAGGAAAAACAATGTGAGAGAGAGAAGAGGAAAAAATCTTAAAACAATGGCTCATTTATTGACAATTTGAGCTGTGTTCCTAACAAAACAATAAAAAATACTAAATGTAAAACAAATACACCTGCAAAGGAATAAAAAAGAAGCTTATTTTAGTGCTGCAGACGTTTTTCTAATCAGTTTCTGCAAATCATAATCTTGAAATCTATTATTTATTTTTGTGAGCCCTTAGCATTAAGTTAATATAAAGAGTGCCTGAAAAATACACTTTCTAATTAATTTGAGGGGTTACTCATTGTCAATGAAATATTTTTGACCTGAAATTGACAATACCTAGATTCCAGTCCATTTCTTTTTAACTAACTCATCATGTTATGTTACACAAGTCAACAAAACTCTGGATCATTATCTTCTCATCATTAATACAAGATGGTTACAATATGTTGCCGTATGGTTCCATTTTGAGAGCTTGATACATTATTGCAAACACTGTGATATGTGATGTACAGTCAGTTCTCTGTATCCATGGTTCTGCATCATCAGATTTAGCCAATGGTGAACCAAAAGTATTTAAGAAAAACATAACAATACAAATAATACAAATAAAAATACAGTATAACAACTGTACACAATTGTAATTGTGTACACAGCATTTACATTGTAAATACACAGCATTTACATTGTATTAGGCATTATAAGTCCATTAGTGATGATTAAAAGTATAGGGAAGAAATGCATAGCTCATATGCAAATACTATGTCATTTCATATAAGGGACTTGAGCATCCACTGATTTTGGTATCCACAGGGATCCTGGCACCAATCCCCTGCACATAACAAGGGATAACTGTATATAATCTTGATTAAATCCTATCAACAGTATTATTAGGAGAATTTTTTATCCCTGTTTTAAAGATAGGGAAACTGAGGCCAAGAGATATTAAGTAGCCTGCACAAAGGCACACAAATGCATCTTAGTATTCCAGTTTGCCTCAGCTATTATGCAGTACTGCATCCAGGTGGTTGTAATAAAACAGCTAATTTCTTATGAAGCGTGAAAGAACTCGTGGCATGATTAGTTAGACATGTTAATTGCTCACAATATATAATTTCAGGTGAATTAAAAGTAGTTTATTTCCATTAGCCACTGCCTCCTACTTTTCTTATGTCACCATTAGGGATGCATTACCTTGGGATATCAGATACCATTAAAACGGGAATTGAAATATGGCAGAAAGGTATGAATCATTAAATACTAGCTCATAACAATCAGCCAAGGATAAGACACAAGATAATAATCAGTAGACAGGAGTAAAAATATGAACAAACTTCAGAATATTCTCTAAAGCAAATTCCATCTACTTCACACATTATTAACACTTGACTGATGGAGTACAGTAGTTACTCTTTTTCAGTATTTGTAAAAACAAATCTAGAATCTCAGGTCAGGAAAAGGATACAGAGTTGAAGCCACTTTCAGACCAGATAAAAATGTTCAGAACTTCTGGTAGACAGAGTTATAGAAACCCATCTGTCTCTAAAAAATTATGTAAGGAGAAAAGTTAGCAATTCAAAAATGAGAAAGAAAACCGAGACTGTTTTATTCTAGGAAAACTGAACAACACCAGCAGCTACTCAGCTGCCAGAGCTGTTTCATCTTTTCAAATAGAGGATCCTACAAGAATTGGATAGCAACAATGAGAGAATGAAGACAGCTCCTACTCAGCTCAGTCCTTTCCACTTGGCCCCATAATCCCCGACAACCAGTGTGAGTTTGTGTCTATAGATAAAAATCATTTTGCCATCTCAGATCAAAGAAAAAAATGAATTCATTCTGAGAATGGAATGTGTCAAAAGATTATTCGTACTCTTGGCACTAAAGATTAGTATCATATGCTCTAACACTTCTTTCACAAAGGACGAATGAACGCAGAGATCATATGGAATTAGAAGAACCGGCATTCACTTGTAGGAAAAATGTTAATCAATGATCATAATAATGCTTATTAAGGAAAATAATTAATTTGTCTGGAGATGTTCAATTTCTGTCATTGTGCTACTTTATGAAGACTATCTTATTTAATATTCTCAACAACCTCATGAAGTAGACACTGCATTTTACACATGAAGAAGCTGAGAATAAGAGAAATTATGTGACATGACTATAACAATTCAGATATGAAACAGTGAACCATGATTTGAAATTGTCTGAGTGCAAAGCTTTTGTTATTAATTACTAATTATGTAAACATTTTGAGTTTTATCAAGTTTTTTTTGGATACGGCTCATACTATCATTTTCTAGATAGCATTTGTAAACAAATACTCTCTCATTCTCTCAAAGAATATACATAAAATATATAGAAATGAATGTATCTATGTATCATCTAGAAATTAATATAAACCTGGGGTCCTCAAAATAAAAAAATGATTATAATGAAAAAACTATATGAGTTTTTTTCTATATGAGTTTACAACTCATAAAAACTTATTATTATTACATGTTTAAACAGAATCTAGTTTGAGAAACTAAGAAGGATAAGTATGAAAAGCCCCTATCAGAGAAACATGAATTCTGCTAAAACTGAAGCAAGAACAAAAGCAAAACTTATGAGGAAGCTTGGGTGGAAGAATGGTGAAATCATTGCTGCTTCATATAAAGTTTATAGAGGCAATGCCCCAAAGAAACCAGCAGTTTAAAAATTAGTGACTAATTTTAAGAACTGATGAGATGATGTTGAAGATGAAGCCCACAGTGATAGACCATTCACATCAATTTGTGAGGAAAAAATTAACCTGGTTCATGCCCTAATTGAAGAGAACCAACAACTAACAGCAGAAACAATAGCTAACACCATAGATAGCTCAACTAGTTCAGCTTAACAATTCTGACTAAAAAATTAAACTTGAGCAAGCTTTTCACAGAATGGGTTCTAAAACCACTGCACCTAGATTAGTTACAGACAAGAGCAGAGCTTTTGATGTAAATGTTTAAAAAATGGAATCAAGATCTTAAAGCATTTCTTCAACACCCGTAACAGGAGGCGAAACATGGCTTTACCAGTGTGATCCTGAAGACAAAACACAATGAAAGCAATGGGTACCAAAAGTTAGACATGGTCCACTTAAAACAAAAGAGGACCAGTCAAGAGCAAAGGTAATGGCGAGAGTTTTTTGGGGGCACTCAAGGCATTTTGCTTATTGACTTCCTGGAGGGCCAGAGAACAATAGTATCTGCTTATCACGAGAGTGTTTTGAGAAAGCTAGCCAAAGTTTTATCAGAAAGACACCCAGAAAAGCTTTACCAGAGAGTCCTTCTCCACCATGACAATGCTCCTGCTACTGCTCATTACTATTACCAAACAAGGACAATTTTGTAAGAGTTTTGATGGACAATCATTAGGCATCAACCTTACAGTTCTGGTTTGGATCCTCTGACTTCTTTTTGTTTCCTAATCTTAAACAATCTGTAAAGGGCACCCATTTCTCTCTAGTAAATAATGTAAAAAAATTTCATTGACATGGTTAAATTCCTAGGGCCATCAGCTCTTTAGGGATAAATGAAATGGCTTGTATCATCACTTACAAAAGTGTCTTGAATGTGATAGAGTTTGTTGAGAAATAAAGTATATATTTTTTGTTTTTATCTTTTAATTAAATTTTTCCATGAACTTTTTGAAGTCTCCTCATATGTGTGTATACATATACATATATCCCCTATAAATGAAGAAAATAACACCACAATGTCTTCATATACAAATATAATTTGTACCTAATTTTTTTATTATGAAAAAATGGAAAAGAAAGACAAAAAATAAAAACACTTGAGGTTAAATTCATTTTGAATGCCTACTTTTTAAAGTGCTATTTTCTATATAGGATTATGAAGCAAAAATTTCACTTTGTCCTGTGCTTACTAAGATTATTTATTAGGCCATGATGGATGCTGTCATACTCATAAAGTGTTCTTATAAAACACACAGCACAAGAAAACAGCTAAATAAAATGGTTCATAAAAACTGTTTCCATACAGACAACTCAAAAAACAGATTTGCTGCTTGTAAAATTGTCTGAAAGTCTAAGCTGAGGACAGAGTCCAGATGGTAAAATGTATGGCCAATATGGTAACACCTAATTATAAAGGAATAAAAACAAAAGGCCTCCAATAATTAGATGGTGATGCAGACTAGAGCATACACTGTGAGTAGGAGGGTTAAACAGAAGAGTTGCAGATCTAGATCTCAAGTAAGAAAAAGCAGACAGCAGCTATGGTGCAACTGAAAGTAACTCCACTGAAGATACGAGGGATACACCACCCCGGGCAAGTCTCTGTATTATCTCAATCTTAGTCTCTTCATCTGTGCAATGAAGACATCACCCTTTATCCTTTTGGGGTTATAGCTCTTCTGGAGAATCTAGTAGAAAACAATCCACATAGCCACATAGATGGGATAGTTTATATAAAATCTGTAGTATTCCAGACCCTCATAAATGAGAATTCCTGAATTAAATGATCTTTATGGTCTTTCCCAGATTGCCCACCTTTTCACTTTTCTTTTTCTGACACAAAAGAAAATTCACAGGCTAAGATTTGATCTATTTTTTATGACTATTTTCAGAATCAGACACCATAACTAAATAATTAAATAACAAAACTGATAGTTTGACACCATATATGTATTTGTGTGTTTATGCATGTGATTTCAATGACTATTTTTTGAAACTGAAATCCAAGTTATCTTGGGTGTTAGTTTACATATCACACTAACAACAACCCTCTAGTAATCAGTGACTATTTTTTTTTCCTTCAGGAGACTTCAGAGTGGCTAAATCTCTGACTGCAAATAGGCTTCATGCTTTCTAAACAATTCACAGGCAACTTACAGCATTTCTTGATGAAAATGACAGTGGTAAGGGCAGCCAACATTGATCCCCTGCCAATGCTAGGAAAAACTCACTCTGGTTTCTCTACTCCTGGAACACTACAGGTTATATCATGCCTCTCTAGCTGTCTTAGTCTGTTTTCTGTTAACTGAATACCACAGATTGAGAATTTTTTAAAAATAGAGGTTTGTATAGCTAATGGTTCTGGAGGGTGGAAAGTCCAAGATCACTGTGCCAGCATCTGCTGAGGGCTTTCCTGCTGTATCATGAACTGGTGGGAGGCATCGAATGATGAAACAGAACAAGTGTGCTAACTCGGGTTTCTCTTCTTCTCCTTCTAAAGCCATTAATCCAATCATGGGAGCCCAACCCTGGTATCCTCATCTAATCCTAATTGCCTCCCAAAGGCCCACCTCCAATCATCATATTGACTTAGGGATTAAATTTCCAACACATGAAATTTGAAGGACATTTAAACCATAGTGCTAGCCTCTGCGAGTACAGTTTTTGGAACACGAAAACACATATACATACACACACACACACACACACACAGGGACATAGAAAGAGAAGAGAGAGAGAAAGAGAGAGAGAGAAGGAAGGAGAGAGAGAGAGAGGTGTCCTGTGCTTCTTTAGAGGGCCATACTTAGGCCCTGCTTTGGCCATGTCTGTCCTTAGGGATAAACCTGGAGCTTGGGCTGTCTTCCTTGCCTAATCCAGATATCCAGAACCAAAAATGCCCCTGCAAAACTGACCCTAAGTCCGTCTTCAGTGTCTGCTTGAGCCTCTTCCCAGGCCTGAAGGTTGGCCAAGAGTTGGCTATTTCCTTTAAGTGTGGATGGAGATTGAGCAGAGGCTGGAGTGTCTACCATGTGTAGAAGGTCACTGCAGCACAGAACAAAGGTTAAAGTGAGAAGAGAAAAGCAGGATTCTCTGCAGGCTAGCTGTGGAGGCCTGATCAGCCCAACGTGTTCCTGTTTCAAAAAAATGCTATGTCTAAGAATTATAAAGGTGAGCCTGGATATTAACATGGTTGTAAAGGCATAAGTGTGAAAATAATAGATTAGAATATATTTTTTTAGTTAGTTTGCCTGCTTGGCATATAATGTTTAAATACATACAACTATTATATGTACACCTCCATTTATTTGTACCCTTTCCCCAGGACCACAATATTGCAGGTAAGTTTATCCGTTGCTCTTCTCCAAGATTATCCCTTAACACCCAATTTGAAGACAAAGTCACCTCATTTAATCTCCTCAGAAGTAAAGTTGTCTGCTTCTCCCTCTACTACTTTCCACGCTCCCTGTATAGTACATACTGTATGTAACAAGTCCTATTAACGCAAACCTTGTTTGCAAATCAAGTTTACTTCTCAAATTACTTTTTGTGGTATGAGTTTTTAAAGCCTCATTTAGAAGTAAAGACTAGACATAAATGAGGAACTAAGTGGTTCTTTTTATAATGTCAATCTTTTGGAAAACTAAAACATAGTTTTTCCAGATTGAGAACATGTTGGTAACATTACTAGGAAAAGGTAGGAATATTAAAAAATTAAGTCAGTCGTCATTTTTTTTACTACCTTATCTTCCTCACCACTCCAAAAAACATAAATATTATATGGCAGAAAACCAAATAAATGATTTAGAATAAGAGATGTGTTCACAAAAATTTGCTATGAATTATAATACAACATATATTATTTCACTATATAGGAAAAATGCCTTTTTAGAAAAATGGCTCTGAAGTTATGAAAAAGTTTTTCTAAACATGAAAGCACGATGACATTATTGACAAAATGACCATGACTTATTTTTAAAACGCCAATAGCAAAGGAAGAAGGTCAAGGGTATAGTCGTATCTTCTAAAATTCAGAAATAAATATTGAAAAATAATTTGAAGATACAACAGCACAATTCTCTCACTGATTTTCTTTCTTTCTTTTTTTGTTTTTTGTTTGTTTGTTTGTTTTTTGAGAAGGAGTCTCGCTCTGTCGCCCAGGCTGGAGTGCAGTGGCGCTGTCTCCGCTCACTGCAAGCTCCACCTCCCGGGTTCAAGCCTTTCTCCTGCCTCAGCCTCCTGAGTAGCTGGAACTACAGGCGCCCGCCACCACGCCAGGCTAATTTTTTTGTATTTTTAGTAGAGACAGGGTATCACCGTGTTAGCCAGGATGGTCTCAATCTCCTGACCTTGTAATCCACCCGACTCGGCCTCCCAAAGTGCTGGGATTACAGGCGTGAGCCACAGCGCCTGGCTGTTCTGTCACTGATTTTAATGAGAGTCTGTGAATATTGTGACAAACTTCCCCAGTGGACGTAAGCAGAGAAAATATCTGCAAGTTCAAATTGGTTGCATTGGAGTTTAAATAAATGTAGATTGGGGGAGTCAATTTTGTCAAAGCACAAAATTTGAAAGGAGACCACACTTCCAAGATCCAATACAAAAGGGAGGTGCAGGCAAAAGAGATTCAGGCAAGCTAAGGTCTATAGTGGCCTAAGCAACGTTAACATATATAATAGAAAAGGACACCTTGAGAGTTAATTTAAATATGATCATAAAGGAGGGAATAGTCTTTATTCCATGTCATTAGAGAGAAAGAAATAGGGCCAAGGGGTTCAGTCTCCAGGAAAGAAAATCTGAGCTTAATGAAAAACCAGTGTTTTTTTTCTCTCTGCTAAGACAGCAAGTCAGCTAAGGGATTTTGAACATCAATATCTGGATGACTACCTGACAAGACTATCACATGAGTGGCTTTCCACTGGTGGGGAGTTAAACAACACAACGTTCATAGGTCATTTTCAATTAAAATATGCCGTGCAACTAACATTTATTTATTGATATATTTGAAATCACACACACACATACAAACACACACACACAGACACGAAATTTTAATGGCATTCAAAGTTATATTTTTTCAATGTTATTTATCACATAAAAGGTCTTATATCAGTTATCTATTCTGACAATAATGCTTGCAACAGAAAAATATCTTTAAAAATTCAGTGGCCTGCAACAACAAATATTGAATTAGCTCATGTGTTTGTGAAATTCATCTGACCTGGGCTGGATTCAAACAGTCTCAGTGGGACTCACTCACATATCTGGCAATCACCTGGCTGACAACTAACCTAGGATGCCCTGAGCTCGTGTGGTTAGAGTAGCTTCGCTCTGCTTCACTCTAGCAAGCTCTAACAGATCCTGGAAGGGAACCCAGGCCTGTTTTCTAAGACTCTAGAAGGCTTGCCCACATATGTGCTTATGGCCAAGATAGAGGATCAGGAGCACAGGTTGAAATATGCAAATAATTTTGTAGGCTTTTTTTGTGTGTCATACATTAGTACATCTTAGTGCCCAAATCAAGACATGTGGCTAGCATAAATTTCATAGTGGGAAGCCACAAGAATCTTATATCACAATGGATGTGCATAAAAAGAAGCTGAAGAATTGGGTTTATTAGATGCAATCTATGTACCACACATCTAAAATTTCCAAAGAATGACAAATAAGTACCATGAAGCACATTAACAAAATGTGTTCATACTTTTTCTGATGTATTTAGTTTCTTTTTGTAAAGAAAATATTAATTGTAAAGAAAGCCATATGGATTAATGTGGATTAATAATAATTTCTATATTCAGATATTAAGTAAATGTTTACACAAATATTTATATTCAAACATGCATTGATGCATGCGTAAGTATATGTAGGAAATAACACCTATTAGAATAGCCGAAGGTAAAAAGAAAAAGAAAAATCAATACCAAGTGCGAATGGAGCTAGAATTTATGTAGAAACCCCATCCCTCAAGGAGATGGCACTTAACTCTCCACCTTTTGAGGGTAGATTATGTTTATTAAAGAATAGATTATAGAAAGAATGATTGTCATATGCAGAAGAATGAAACTGAACCCCTATCTCTTACCATATAAAAAAATCAACTCAAGATTTATCAAATACTTAAAGGTAAGACCTGAAAATATAAAAATACTGGAAGGAAACCTAGGGGAAACTCTTCTGGATATTGGTCTAAGCAAATAATTCATGACTAAGTCCCCAAAAGCACAAGCAAAAAAACAATAGATAAGTCATACTTAATTAAACTAAAAACCTTCTGCACAGCAAAAGAAATAACCAACAGAGTGAACAGACAACCACAGAATAGTAGGAAATATTTGCAAACTATACATCCAACAGAGTACTGATATCCAGAATTTACAAGGAACTCAAACAACAACAACAAAAACAACCCCATTATAAAGTAGGCAATGGACATGAATAAACATTTTTCAAAGATGACACACAAATGGCCAACTACAATATGAAAAAAATGTCCAACACCACTAATTATAGAAATGCAAATTTAATTCATAATGAAATATCATCTTATACCATCAGAGTGGCTGTTATTAAAAAGTCAAATAATAACAAATGTTGGAAATAATGTAGAGAAAGGGTAATGCTTATACCTTCTTGGCGGGGATGAAAATTAGTACAGCCTCTATGGAAAACCGTATGGATATTTCTCAAAGAACTAAAAGTAGAACTACCATTTGACCCAGCAACCCTGTTGCTGAGTACCCAAAGGAAAAGAAATCATTATATATACAAGATACCTGCCCTCATATGTTTATAGCAACACTATTCATAATAGCAAAGAAATGAAATCAATCTAAGTGTCCAACAGATAATTGGATAAAGAAAATGTGATACACACACACATGCACACACACACATACACACACACGTATACTGGAATACTATTCAGCCATAAAGAAGAATGAAATTATGTCTTCACAGCAATATGGATGGACCTGGAGGCCTTTATCTTAAGTGAAACAACTCAGAAACAAAGTCAAATACCATATTCTGACATATAAGTGGAGGCTAAATAATAGACATACATGGACATCTATTGTGGAATAATAGACATTGGAGACTGAGAAGGGCGGGAGGGAAGTGATGGATAAAAAATTAATTATTCAGGTGATGCATTACACTAAAAGCTCGACTTCACCACTATGCAATATATTCATGTAGCAAAAATACACTTGTACCCCTTAAATTTATACAAAGAAAAAAAACGAATGAAAAAACAAACCAAACCAAATCAAACAAACAAAACTTGTAGTGAAGAACCTGGCAACCACTACCTTGGTCCAGTGATCATGGCTAACATCACCAGTGATAAGTCATGTTGGTAGCATGTATTCTTGATGTGATGTGATGACACTTCACTGCTGTGGTCTTCCTCCCCCAAATCTATGTTTCCTGTCTTATGATGAAAAAACAAAGTTAAACAAATTTAAATTAAATAACATTCTAAGAATTATCTACCAGTAATCTTCAAAACTGCCAAAGTCATCAAAAACAAAGAAAATCTGAGAAACTGTCACAGTTAAGAGGAGCCTAAGGAGACATGACTAAATATACTGAGGTATCCCAGATAGGATTCTGGAAGAGGAAAAAAAGTCACTATGAGAGAAAAAACAATAAAATCTGAATTAAGAAGCATGGAATTTGGATAATAGTAATATACCATTTATAAATTGGATATAATCTACATGGCATGTATGAATCAGTGTTATGAAGAGAATGAAAGAGAATGATAGCATCTATATTCTCCACAACTGATATTAATTTATATACATTTTCATAAGCATGAGTAGAGTATTAAGGCAGATAAATTAACATGAAATGACCAAAAAAAAAAAAAAAAACCCTTGAAGCCACCTGCAATTATTCAGTGTAATCATGTTTAGGGGGCAAGTTTTTGGCAGAAAATTGACATATTGAGTGTGGAACACATGATCTTTAAATGAGACTTTGAATACATTTTATAAATAAAAACAAAAAGTTTGGCTCTGCTTCACTCTAGCAAGCTCTAACAGATCCTGGAAGACAACCCAGGCCTGTTTTCTAAGACTCTAGAAGGCTTGCCCAGATACGTGCTTATGGCACCACCATGGTAAGATGTGCTTTCTTCCCCTTTACCTTCTGCTATGATTGTAAGTTTCCTGAGGCCTTCTAGCCATGCTTCTTGTATGGCCTGTGGAACTTTGAGTCAATTAAACCTCTTTTCTTCACAAACTACTCAGTCTCGGGTAGTTCTTCATAGCAATATGAGAATGAACTAATACATGTATTATAAAGGATTTTACTAAATTTTATAAGTAATACAATTACAACGTCCTTCAAAGTCCTCAATCACCAGTTATAGTCTATAGTCTACTGACAGTGCTAGTCTATGTCAGCAGGGAGGGAGGTGGGGGAGGTGAGGTAAAGGTATTATCAAACAAAGGATCGAGCTTGCTATGTAACTTAAACTGTTTGCTTTAAGCGGTCCCGTTTCATTCTTGTGATCTCTTTTATTCGATGGCACCCAAGATCTCTCATACACAATAATAAATTCAGTGTTTACTAGAAAACTTAGCACCCCAATCCAAACTTCAGAAATGATATTGCATACATTATTCAATTTTTATGTCTATAGCTTTCTTCTAAATGGGCAGTTATTGTAGCAAGATCTGGAAGATGATTTATCTGTTATAGTCCATCTAACCTGATTGTACAAAAAAAAAAAAAAAAAAAAACCAAAAAGAGAAACCATTATAGAAATACAAGGTCTTCAGAGTTTTTGTACTCTATCAGATAGATCGTAATGGTATTATTTTATTTTTTATTTTATTTTTTATTTGTTTTTGAGATGGAGTCTCGCTCTGTCCCCCAGGCTGGAGTGCAGTGGGTTGATCTGGGCTCACTGCAAACTCCGCCTCCCGGGTTCATACCATTCTCCTGCCTCAGCCTCCCGAGTAGCTGGGACTACAGGCACCTGCCACCACACCCAGCTAATTTTTGGTATTTTTAGTAGAGACGGTGTTTCACCATGTTAGCCAGGATGGTCTCTATCTACTGACCTTGTGATCCTCCCACCTAGGCCTCCCAAAGTGCTGGGATTACAGGCGTGAGCCACCACGCCCAGCCTGTAGTGGTATTTTAATATTTGACTTCTCTTTCATAATTCATATGAAAAGTAAGTCCCTGGAAAATAATTTATTTTGTGCCCCTAAGACAACTTTGGCCAAATGATAGGTAAAAATAGGTATAAAAGGTAACTAATCACCTTTCATAGTATAAACATATTATATTACCATGGAACTTAAGAATTAAAGTTTTGTGTAAACTTTTTTTTTTTTTTTTTCTGAGACAGAATCTTGCTCTTGTCGCCCAGGCTGGAGTGCAATGGCATGATCTCAGCTCACTGCAACTGCCCCCACCTGGGTTTAAGCAATTCTCCTGCCTCAGCCTCCTGAGTAGCTGGATTACAGGCACCTGCCACCACACCTGGCCAATTTTTGTATTTTTAGTAGAGACGGGGTTTTGCCATATTGTCCAGGCTGGTCTCGAATTCCTGACCTCGTGATCCACCCGCCTTGGCCTCCCAAAGTGCTGGGATTACAGGTGTGAGCTACCGTGCCTGGCCTTGTGTAAACTTTTGAATCTGAATAAAGCATTCTGCCCTACGACAAGGGATTCCTTTGTAATGATTTCATTTTACTGAAACTATTCGGGTACCATTTTAAAGTAACCTTGTTAGACAGTTTATATAACATTGTTATCATTGCCCTATGAACAGCACAAAACATAAAACAGCTTGTTTGCAAATGAAAAATTTGATTTGAGTTGTATTTAAAAGAATTTATCATTTTCACTTTTGAATAAATAATTTTTCTGATTTAAGAGAATTTGGGGATGCTTTATTAAGACTAATAGTGTACAGCCTGACTTTGTGTTGATGCAAATAATAAAAATAAAAAGAGCAAATATAACACATTTTTATTTAAATGTGAAAAAACCCCAGCTTTCTGTTTATATTTAGAGGTTTAGATAAAGGTGACTAATTTTTAGAAAAGACATTATGTCAACATAATACTTAGATACAGGAGTCAAATTAATGAGCAGATACTAAAGCCATTGACAAGTGCATTGTTTATAATAACTTTGTAAAAGTTAAAATTTTGCTTTTCTTACCAAGTATTTTAAAACTTAAACATTCTCAGAAAAGGAAAATGACAAGTCAAATTTTTGGCAAATTGTAAATAGCCTAGAAAACTAACTTAGATATTTTCAAATAGTGTACAACTTTTACTGAATTTTAGAATATCAAAGAATAATGTCAAGAATGATGCATGTAGACAAACAATATAGAAGCACAAAATTAAAAACCAAGAAAACAACAAATGTATAAGTCATGCTACAAGGTGCTAAGAGCAATTAAGATAAAAAATCTGACATAATGCCAACTAACTTCAAGGCAGTTCTTACTTGGTTTCGGAGAAGAAAGACTAACGTGTTGAAAAGATAAATCTCAGTCAAAAATTAATGTAATGTATATGACATGGTATATATTATTTGAATTTGGGCCAGAATCATTTTAAATACTGCTAACAAATAGTAAGACCAGGCTGATTCATGCTAAATTAAAAAGAAAATACAACTTAAAAGGTCACTAGCTCTTTTGTCAATTTATCCAAATGAGAACCTTACCATGAACCTTTCATGTGATACATAAACTTAAGGTAGGCATGACTCTAAGTATAAAGGTAATTAATAAAAATAAGTAAACAATTGGAATTGAATGTTATCACAGAATCTGTCTTTTCCCAGATAACTTATCCAAATACATAATGATGAATGTTTGCATTTAGCTTGACGTCTTATAAGCCAAATGCAAGGTGATTTGGAGATCTATTTTTTTAATTTGCATCATCTCCCTCATTCACACCCCACCCCTGCCAAATATATGCCATCCTGTGTACTAGTTTTCTATTGTTGCAGTAACACATACCCACAAACAATGGTTTAAAAAACAACACAGATTTACATTTTATAATTCTGTAGGTCAGAAGTCCACCAAGCTAAGATCAAGGTGTCAACAGATTATATTCCTTTCTACAGGCTCTATAGGACTATTTCTTGTTTATTCAGATCACTGGCAGAATTCAGTCCCTTGTGATTGTAGGGACAAGGTTCCTATTTTCTTGCTGGTCATAAACTGAGATGCATTTCTAGCTCCTAGAGGCCACCGCATTTCTTGGCTCATGGGCCCTTTCCTTCATCTTCAAAAGAAGCAATGGATAATCAAGTCTTTCTCATGTTCCATCTCTCTGACAAGCCCTTCTGCCCACAGTTTCCACTTTTAAAAACTCATGTGATTATATTGGGAGGACATAGGTAATCCAAGATAATCTCCCCAATTTAAGGTCCATGACTTCATTTTAATTTCTAACCCTAAAATTCATTTTTGCCACGTAATATAACATAGACACAAGCTCTCAAGATTAGAAATAAATGCCATTTCCTGTATTTTCAGGGTTGTCTCTTCAACCATAGATCTGATTTTCATCACTGTGGTTTGTGAAGATTTCTCACTTGCATTTATCTTGTCTATACCTCTCCACATGCTACTACATTCTAAGTAAGGCTCTCCTTCTGCACAGTGAATAATTTATTAAGTCAATGGGTGGGAATTCATATTCCCTCCTCTAGTAAACACATTAACTGTCTAACAAAAGGAAATATATCAATCCCAAGTTATAACTTAAAAATGTGTGCACTGTTGAAACCTTCGTAAAATCATGCAACCAAGATTGCAAGCAACAGGGTTCTTGAGTAGCCATTAATTCATACAACATACTCAGCTGCCTGTGAATACTGGACTAATCAAGCTCTTTAGTATTCCTGGGTCTCGAATTTCTAAGACAAGATTTTCTGTACTTTATTGTGAGAATAAAAGTATATACTGAGATTGTATTATCTTGGAGTGGAGACACGTTTTTCGTTCTCCCCAGTGAGGAGTAATTTGATCTCATGATACTATATGCCTCTATCTTTCTTCTATTTTTTGTTCTTTGTTTATATTTTAGAGGAGGTTTGTATTTTAGGCTTCTTTTTGTTGTTGTTATGAAACTTGCATCCAGTAATATTAGAACTTAAATATTAGGTTAAAACAAAGTTCTCAATTTTTTGGAAAGCAAGAGTAGTATATATAATTTCTTTAGTAAAAGGACAAAGGAAAAAGTTAAGGAAAATAATTTAGTCCGATTTACTTATAAAGTATGGAGACTTAATAACTGACTTTTGCCACACTACTTATCCACAATATCTACAAACACTCCCTATGCTTCAGAAATGCAAAAAAAAAACCACAAAAAATTACTTTGAAGTGCTATTTTCTACTTTCTTTTCCACTCTCTCTTCAATTTCATTCCTCTGAAATAAGCTGGTGTTTTGGATATTTTCTATTTTGAAATAGTAATGCATTTTTGAAAATCAAATAGTAGTAATAAAATCCCCACTAGCATTGCTAGTCAACCTGAGAACTCAAAATTAAATTCTTCTGCACATTGCCGCTATAAAATTTACCGTCAGAACTTTAGAAATGTGCTGATGATGCACAAAAGAAAAATGAAATCTATTTTGGAGGGGGAAATAAATGAGCTCTCTGCAATGGGCAGACTCAGTCCCCAAGCAATAGCCTTGAGTCTATAAAGGACTGAATATTTGGAATCAGGACATATATAATATCAAGAGGAAGGGCCATGTTATCAGTATAAATTTTGCCAGCTCCAGTATAGTTTATACTCTTTTGTTAATCTCACATTAATCAGTCTATTGACAATTTTTATTCAGGAACAAATAAATAAAAGTATATAATAGTTGGATTACCAGCACAATGTAGGCTTAGACATGTTCCACAGAGGATAAGTCAATTATTAATATTTCACTTCTTTGTTTTTCACGCTGATTTCAAGGAAAGATACAAGATGTACAATATATTATACATCTTAATTCAATGATCACCTTTGAAAATACACATACAAAATGAAATCCAACTTATAAATATTTAGAAATAATAAATGTTTGTGAAATTCAGTTTTCCATGTTGCTTTTGGTTAAGAAAGTAAAATATAGTAGAAATTGATGGAAAAGTGTACATAAGGGAAAAATAAAAGTGTATTGGAGAGAAATAAAAAGGGAGGAAAAACAGGGAACTAGAAATAAAATCAGTCTTTATATTATAGTTTGAATGTTTAGAATCTCCTTGTAATCTTCAATGGTCAGGACTAAAGACTAATAATTATTTACCAGAGGCATTTGCAAATATTTTGTGCCGGGAATGAGTCTCTAAAATACTTGCTTAGACATTTATGCGTTACACAGAGACCAAAAGAAAAAAAATAAAATATATGATTTTTTCCATTATTCATCCATTCACCCATGTGTCTGTGTGTCTATCCATCTATTACTTTCTAAAGTTCCATTAGAGTGTTTTCAGAGAGTGGATAAATGACTACCTGGCTTATTTTTTTTACAAAGCCTGTGTGCTTCTTTAAATTTGTTTTCTCGGCCATTTGGCACTCTTTGATAAATAGCAGTTACTGTGCTTAGAGGACAAGCAAGGCATAAAGCCAAGCCTGTAAGACTCTAAATCCCATGCTCAAAATCATTATATTTCTCTTTAGAAAAAAAAAATCTGTGACTTTCAGCATGTTACTTAATCTGTCTATGCCTCAACTTCCTTTTTTTTTTTTTTTTTTTTGTAAAACAGTTAGTTTTAGTATCTGCCTCATAAGGTCCTTGTGAAGATTAAATCGTATTATACTGGTAAAGTCCCTAGGTCAGAGTTTGGCCTGTATCAGGTGTTCAATAATTGTTAACATTTATTTTTATTACCTTAATTCATATTCATAGCTAAGTCAATCATAGTCACTCCTCATAGTCACATAGTGGCCTCAATGAATAAAAACTCAAGTTCTTTCAGATTTGCAAACTGTTACTGTGTTTTCATAACTCTCAGAGAAACAGAACCTATAGAATGTATGAGAGATTTATTGTGGGAATTGGCTCACACAATAATGGAGACTCAGAAGCCCAAGGGTATGGCTGTCCATAAGCTGGGCAACCAGGAGACTGGCGGTGTAACTCCCGGTCCCAGGCTGAAGGCTTGAAAATTCTAGTGCCCCATCCCCACCCCCACCCCCCAACAGCTGATATAAGTCACAGAGTCCGATGGTCTGAGAACCATGAGCTCTGATGTTGGAGCGCAGAAGATGGATGTCCCACCTCAAGAAGAAAGAATGTTCCCTTCCTCTGCCTCTTTGTTCTATTTGGGCCCTCAGTGGGTTGGATGATAATGGCCTATACTGGTGAAGGTAGATTTTCTGTACTCGTTTTACTGATTCAAATGCTAATCTCTTCTGGAAACAGCCTCACAGACACAATGTATTACCAACTATCTAAGCATCCCTTAGCCCAGGCAAGTTGATACATAAAATTAACCACCAAAATAACCAAGTTAAGGGTTCTGCTTCGTAGCACTGAGGGTCTTGACAAATTCTGTTGGTACCTCTACTTATTAAACCCCACTGAATAAAGACCATCAGGGATACATTGGCAGCAAAGTTAGTTTTACTGGCTTACAAGATAGAAAGTATCCTGGCAGAATTGTGAGCATCTCAAAAAGAAAGTGTTAAAAAATAACCTTAGAGGATTTGGGGGTTACAGTTAGTCACACAGTTTTGTCAGGCTTTAGTCATCATTTGTAAGCTAAGTGATTTGCTGGAATAGTAAATGTTCTTATCTTTAGAACACATGACCTCATGCCAAATTACTGTTACATTGGTTTATCTGGTGTCTTGTCATTACTTTATAAGAATTTTTTAATGTCTTTGTTTAGTGTGCCTTGTATGTTTGGGTTTGGTAGTTTCTCTATTCTGTGTCTCACAGGAATGTTTTACAAATTGTGATTTATATTCCATTCAAAGTTCTTCCATCACAGCCTATTTGCCAATGGGGCCATTTTTCACATCACCAGCAATTAGTTTTGAAACTTACAGTAGTTCTGGTGAGAAATAATTGTGGCTTATAGCAAGGTATCATAAGTAGAAATCAAAATAAATTGCTAAATGTGAGGAGTTTCTATGAGGCAGAACTATCATGTTTTGGTGATTGATGAAAAGCCAGGGGCTAAGGGAAAAAGACATATCAAAAATGCCTGCTGGATGTCTAAATCACAAAACTTTCTAGCAAATATGCACCTACAAATATAGAGCGAGATACACATCCACCACAACAAGTACAATGCTACATCACATTCAATTAAAATATTAATATTAAGCGGAATGGAACATCAGATGAAATTACAAAATATTACATAACCCATTGAGCCCCTTTAATAGCATTAAGATTACTGCAATGTTAAGCATGAACATCACTGAAAGAAAACAATAATAATGAGTAGTTTCTGCATATAATTGAGAAATTGCATTTATTTTACTAGAATCTTAGATTTTCAGAGTGACCTATTTTGCCTTTGATTAAATGATCTGAACTCAAATGTTTTATTTAACTTTTAACAATTCCATTGAATTTGATCATTTTAGTGGAAGATATTTTAAGAATACACTAACTTTATTCACGTAAAAATTATTCCTCTTCATTGAGTACCTGCTCTTTCACCCTTTATGCCTCACATTCACACACAAGAGAACACACTTAAATAATGCTTAGCATATGGTGTGTGTTTATAAAATTCACATATTTACAGGGAAGTGGAAAATCAAAGGCTTCTTATAAGCACGAATAAAAACAATAAAAAGATAAAATGCAGCTTAAAATTAGAACTCTATTAAAAGGTCCAGCTAAGATCTAGAGAATACTTATACTGTGGCATTGGTGTATAAGCTAATTGGAGAGCCATGCTGGTTGCAAGCATGTGTGAAGTCTGCTCTGAAAGGGCAGCTTTGATCATGATTGTGTCTTTCTTATCTGATCAAGTAATTAAAGTTTTATAATGCAAGCTGGAAAAGTACAATAATGGCAGACTCTTCCCAAATATGTTTAAAAAAAAATCTATCACGGTCTACTGATCACCTATCCCAGATTATCTGCTTGGAATATTATACTTCAGGCCAGGTGCAGAGGCTCATGCCTGTAATACCAGCACTTTGGGAAGCTGAGGCAGCAGTATTTTTGAACCCATGAGTTCTAGACTAACCTGAGCAACACAGAGAGACCTCCTGTCATAAGTCATCACCCTCTTCACTTTAGGATGTCACCTTCTTCTCTCCATGGTAGGGTTAAGGACTTCCTAGGTGCTTTCAGGACACCAGATTAGAGGCATTCTGTTTTCACTCTTAAATATATTTAGAGTAATATCATTTGTCACTTGATGTTACCCTAAATACATCATAAGAAATCTGAAAATAAATAAAAGTTTAACAATATATCTTATTTAAAAAATTATTTTGATTCCTTGAAGCAAAAAATGAGGACCAGCAAACACTCTAAAAAGACTTTTGAAATGTCAGCAAAAAGGTTTGGTATTTTTGTGAAAGCATACACGTCAAAAATTGGAGTTTATACGTCATAACTGCTAGTAGACACAAGTTCATGTAAAGCAAGCTTACGGATTCTGGCCCAACAACTAGAGAAATAAATGAATAATAAGAAGGCTATACCAAAAATGTAACACAAAATGAAATTGTGCATCATTATGGTGTGCTCTTCAATTACAGCAAATAAAACTTTTCACAGATGGAGAAAATAATACTATTTGGTTGTCTTCTGAACTGACATAGAAACATATTACCAACATATTGTCAGGTTAACATTACATTCCAAGTTTTTCTCCACAAAAACTACGCTCTAGCTTTGTGTGGTGCTGTCTTAGAGTTGGGATTACAGTCTCCAGGGATAAGTCTATCTGCTATGGTAATATCCTGCCTGGAGTCTCATCAGCAAAAGTTGAATCAATCTTCAGCAATCTTCGGCACATTTTATGAATAATAGGAGATGTGTCATATTCTGCCCTGGTAGGTTGTTTTCTGAAATTGTAGATATTTTTCAAGAGATTGGAACACCAATGTGCTATACTTATTTAACTTCCATATGGTAAGATAATTTAAAAAAAAGATGGGTCTGTAAACACAGAGGACATTGCGCATCATTATTATTTCTGGTTTTTATTCTCCATACAAATATCATACTCCAAATAAAATGAAGAGATTTGCTATTTATGGATCATTACAAGAGTTATTTTGCTGGTAAAAGCAGTTGATGGCCAAAACAAACGTTTTGTTACATACTGAAGATTAAATATATGGAAATACATTCATCACAATGAGATTCTTTCTTCAGAATGACATGATTAAGGTGAATTATGGATGGAGATAATTAAATAAATCTACTTTCATGTTACAAATTGAAACTAAAACAAGAATCAGACATTTCAAGTGTCTTTATTATCCTCTATAACAAATTAGACTTTACAAGATACAATATGTGTTTTTTCAGAATGGATTTATCCTGCAATAACTTTGCTGGTCAATTGCTTTACACAATGACTTGGATTCAGTTTCATTATAAAATAAAATTGTCAAAAACTTAACTAGAAATACCATATCTATACTGAATATGTCAGTCAGAATTAATATGATAATTTCTGTTAATATTTTGAATATATATACACAGTATACATAAGTATGTAATACTGTAGTCTATGTATTTCTTCTTCTTCTTATCATCCAATCTACTAATTTAGCTTGGATCATTCCTATTCTAGAATTTTTGATGTTGCAGTTGATTTTTTCAAAATTATTTTATTTTGTATTTTGAGAGTTCCCAATTATTTAGTTTTCTTCATCCTTCTTATTTTGTTGTGTTATTTTTTATTTTGTGATTTCTTGTTTCCGCTTATGCACATAAATGTTCTCCATGTTTTTGAGGACTTAAGTGTAATTATTTTTAAATTATTCAAAATTTTCATTATTATTTTTATTTTGAAAAGTGAATTAATTTACAGAATGTTATTGTATAGGTTAGCTTCCTTTGTTCACCTATGTATTTAGAATTTTAGTTTCTAGGCTCTGTATTGACCTTGATTATCAGCCTTCTCTTTTCACTAGTCCTTTTTCAGTTTTCTCCCCCTTCCTTCCAGAAGCTCATGTCTAAACCAAGTCTTATGCAGATGGCTCCAAAATGCGGCCCCCGTGCAATAGTGGCGGGGCTAGATTCTTGGGCAAGCAACAAGCTTGGTTTAATGCTTGGTTTAATGCTCTTCTGTCTTGGTCTTGGTATTGTTAATAATGTTATCTTTAAACTTGTGTTTGTCAGTGAAATCTGAAGGGACAATGGAGCATGCATTTGAGCAGACTTATGTACAATATGCATGTCTCTGTTGCTTGATGCCCATGCACATAGAGTCTTCCTGGTGCCCCATAAGCACAGAGTCCCTGTGTGCTCTCAGTAAGTGGTAGTTCCAAAAAATTCAATACAAGTACAGGGTAAATGTGTTCTGTTTAGGCAGAGCTGTTAATAACGCCGAGAGGCCATAATTTCTGTTCCAACAAAAACTGGCTGCACACACAGAAAGAAGGCTACAGATTTGTAAGAAACATGAACAACCAAAGAGTCCTATCATATCATTTCTTACTCAGAAGTTTCTTTCCTATATTAGCCGACCACTTAGGCTGAAAATGAAGGCAGGGAAGAGAAACATAAGACAGCTCATAGTCTCTTCTCCATCTGATCCTTATATACCCATTGGTAAGTAATAGGTAGAGAGTGTTGGTAGAATGTGTGTATATTGATACGATAAATAGAAAAGTTGAGTTAGTTTTGTGCAGTGTTTCTACTGCACAAAATATATGTTGGTAGTAACAAAATATACATGCATGTACATACTATGAAATAGGTATTATGTAATTTTTGTGATTCTATGTATAAGTTAAATGCTTTTATATTTGCATTTTAAATTGATACTGTACAACATAAAAATGAATGTGAAAATTTATTTTGGTAATTTAGATTTTTAATTTTTTTAGATAAAAGGACATAGAATAGCAAACAAAAAACAAAACAAACAAACTGAAAGACATAACAAGTTGAAAAATAGATCACAGATAAAGGAAACATTTTATACTTTGATACACTTAATAGAACCTTTTGCTTATATTTTGAACTAGAGCCCCACACTTTCATTTTGCACTAGACCTTACAAATTATATAATCAACCCTGGACACTGAATTAAGACAAAAGCCAATATTTACAAAAATGGGCACCATAGCCCAAGCTATTGATTTGAAGCTACATTAGTTCCTGTTTCCAGCTGTGAGCCTGAACTCCATTTTAGGAAGTGAGACTGGCCAGGGTTTCTGTGTAGAGTTTGGCATTTTTATTCTCTAGGACCCTGTAAGAGTCTACAGTAATTGTAGACTCAAAAATATCAGAGATTGCTGCTTGTATTTATATAATGCCCCATACTGGAGAAGGCAGCCTCTCTCTATTATGGAATAAAGACAAGACTGTGGCTTTGGTATTTTTTTATCTTCTAATTCCTGGTCCATGGAGATAGTTATCTTATTTTGTTTATATCTACCTTTTAAATTTTATTTATTCATATTCTCCTGCCAACACTCTGTATTTGTAGCAGAGTTGTGGGCAGATGTCTCCACAAGAACAATCATTAACAAAAGTAAGAAGCACAGTTTAAGATAAACAAATTTAATGAAACATAAACATTAGATGTTATATATTTAATATTTCTAACAAAAATGAAATAAGAAAGAACAGAAGAAAGAACAAAAGGAAGAAAGACAAAAAACAAATAGTTTATTTTCTGAAATGTCTACATCAAAATGATTCACCCTTGCTGCCTCTCTTTAGTGATCACAGAAAAGCTCACTACGATAATCAACATTCACATGAACACAACTCCATATGTCTGATGTTTACTAATACGAAAAAGTTGTTTCCCTTCTTTGCCAGATCTTTTTTATTTGAATTTATGTTGTGATCAATGATTATTAGATTTGACCAAAGAATCCTTTTATCTCTGTTTAATTACATTTCTTATCATCAAGAAGTTAATATTGCAAAAACAAACAAACAAAATGAAGTATTTCCTTGGCAGTCTCAACAACTGAAAACAAAGCAAGCAAAATGGATACAAGCCATCTAGAAGACTTCATCAAATATTATTTTACTTATTCCAAGCTAAACCATCATTACTCTTGTCTCTCAGCTAGGGAACTTAAAAAGATGATCATATTCTGAATGTTCTATAATAATTGTTTATCTGTGAACCTGGAGCAGAGCCATGAACAAAGGAAATTATTCTCTTGTCTGAAACGTCTGCATTTTGCAATGTGGGGAGTGGACATTTGGGGGTGTAGAGCATAGTGAACACGTTTCTTCAGTTCCAGGGAATTACCAATTCAGTACCTTCAACCTTATATTTTGTAGCTTAAGTCCATGTTTGGAAATGTCATCTCTTCCGTTCTAAAATAATTTGTATTTCTTGCCCAATTTCACTTGCCTAGTCTCAAGGTAAACAGTTTGGAAGTGGTAGTGCCTGATAATTTTCTAACTTAAAAGTGCAACGGCCACTTGGAATTCTATCCAATTAAGGCAAGGAAGTACCCACTCTCACCAATACTGTTTTATCAGCCAGTTTTATTCTAGCAGCTGCATCAAGCCGCTGGTTCTGAGACTAATTCCACATCTTTCCAAAACATTATTGGTTTTTCCTCTCTCCCTGAGTAGTGTTAAGGATGGTAGAAGTAGATGGATAGCTTTGCTCTATGTTGACTTATACGCATTGAAGTATCAACTACTGACCTGCCTGTATGAGAAATGTGTGCTTTCTTCAGATGATAAACAATGTCTTGTCAGTTGGATCTCTTTAGGAATCTCATCTCTGATTAATAATATCTGATTGAAGACTTAACTTGAAACTTATTAGGTCAACAAAAAGATTAGTAATAAAAAATATACACCCTGAAGTGAAACATAAACAGAAAATATGCAAACAAGCTAAAATTAACTTTTTTTTTTTAAATTATACTTTAAGTTTTAGGGTACATGTGCACATTGTGCAGGTTAGTTACATATGTATACATGTGCCATGCTGGTGTGCTGCACCCACTAACTCGTCATCTAGCATTAGGTATATCTCCCAATGCTATCCCTCCCCCCTCCCCCCTCCCCACCACAGTCCCCAAAGTGTGATATTCCCCTTCCTGTGTCCATGTGATCTCATTGTTCAATTCCCACCTATGAGTGAGAATATGCGGTGTTTGGTTTTTTGTTCTTGCGATAGTTTACTGAGAATGATGGTTTCCAATTTCATCCACGTCCCTACAAAGGACATGAACTCATCATTTTTTATGGCTGCATAGTATTCCATGGTGTATATGTGCCACATTTTCTTAATCCAGTCTATCATTGTTGGACATTTGGGTTGGTTCCAAGTCTTTGCTATTGTGAATAATGCCGCAATAAACATACGTGTGCATGTGTCTTTATAGCAGCATGATTTATAGTCATTTGGGTATATACCCAGTAATGGGATGGCTGGGTCAAATGGTATTTCTAGTTCTAGATCCCTGAGGAATCGCCACACTGACTTTAAAGTCATGATTTTTATTTCTATATTAAAATAAGTATACATCTTTGCAATTTATCATATAAGTATCATACAATATACTGAGCATCCACTATGCCATAGTGTTCCTGGTATTTTTGAGAAAGCGTCCTGTGTTCAAATACTGCATTGGTTCTCACTAAAGGAATGGTATTAAAGTAATTATATTACCACACACAACCTTAAACTTCTCATCTATAAATAACACCTTATTTGCACAGTTATTTAAAGGATTTATAAAAGATATGCCAGTCATTTGTTAACTGTATTGTCCATAAGAATCACCAGGAAAGCAGGTTTACATATAGATTACATGGATTACAGCTCCATAGATTCCAATTCAGTATATTTTAACAGTGTGCAAGAATATTCCTTTTAAGCATAAACCACAGTGACTTTGATTTAAGTAGTCAGTGGATAGTTAATAATTATCTATATATAAATCAACTAGTACAATGTCATAGGTTAGGGGTTTTGCAGGTAATAGGAATTAGATAACATGTAGTTAGAGTTATAGTGAGATACTGGTGTTACCTAAAACTTCTCACTCTCTAGGGTTCTGTTCAGCCCTTAACTAAAGGCAAGTAGAGGAGGGACCCCTGTCTGAGATCAGTCCAGATCCACTTATCATAATCCTTGTGCTGAATGCCTGACCATGTTGTCAGGTTATGAGTCTTATATTGGGTCAGTCTAACTGGAGTAAATGTAGATATATTAAGTGCTGAGATCTCAATCTCTCCACTAGCAATTGCTCACGCTTCTGTTTACTCCTCTGGTGTTTATAAAATCATGCCTTTAAGGATGAGATATGATATAAGAAATACATTGTAGGCAATTTCATCATTGTGAAAACATCATAGAGTGTACTTACATAACCTGGACGGTACAGACCACTACAAATCTAGGAAATATGGTATAGCTTATTGCTTCTAGGCTACAAACCTTTGTATCATATGACTATACTGAATACTCTAGACAGCTGTAACGCAATGGTAAGTAATTGTGTATCTAAACAAATCTAATCATATAAAAAGTACAATAAAAATACAGTATAAAAGATATTATAAAACACGGTACATCAATATGGGGCACTTATGATGAATGGAGCTTGCAAGACTGGAAGTTGTTCTGAGTGACTTAGTGAGTGAGTGCTGAGTGAATATGAAGGCCTAGGACATTACTCTACATTACTGTGGACTTTATGAACGCTGTATACTTAGGCTACACTAAATTTATTTTTTAATATAATTCTTCAATAATGAATTAACCTTAGCTTATTGTAACTTTTTTACTTTATGAACTTTGATTTTTTTTAACTTTTGGACTATTTTGTAATAACACTTTGCTTAAAATAGAAACACATTGTACAGCTGTGCAAAAGGATTTTCTTTACATCCTTATTCTACAAACTATTTTTTCTATTTTTAAAACTTTTTAAATTTACTTATACTTTTAAAACATTTTTCATTTAAAAGTAAGACACAAACACACACACTAGTCTAGACCTATAGAGGGTCAGGCTAATATCATTGCCTTTCACTTCTTCATGTGTTCCCACTGGAAGGTCTTCAAGGACAAAAACACACATGGAGCTGTCATCACCTATTACAATGCCTTCTTTTGGAATACCTTTTCAAGGACCAGCCTGAAGCTGTTTTACAGTTACCTTTTATTTTTCTTATAACTAGAAGGATTACACTCTAAAATAACAAGAAAAGTATATTATAGTAAATACATAAGCCAGAAACATTTATTTTTCTTATCAAGTATTATGTACTGTGCATAGTTGTACGTGCTACACTTTTAGACGGCCTGCAGCACAGTAGGTTCATATACACCAGGATTGCTACAAACAAGTGAGTCATGCATTGGACTACAATGTCATGGCAACCACGTCACTGGGAGACAGGAATTTTTCAGCTCCATTATAATTTTGTGGAGCTTGACTGAAACGCATATTCGTTGACTGAAACATCGTTATGCAGCACATGACTGTATTCCTAAAAGCTATGCACAAGTCTAAGTGGCAAAGGAAGTGATGTCAGTGCCATCTCCTGGGCTGTCTTCCTATACATTTCTTAGAAGGCCTGAGAGTTGCACTTATCCCTGGCCTCTTTGCTCATTCAAATGTTCTTTCAGCAACATCCCCATAGAAAAGAAAAGTCCTTTCTGGAGAGTAATGCAAATAAATCTGGGACCCCCAGAGAGTCTATGCAAATGATCAACAGGTTTAGAACAACATGTTTAGAAAATGACCAGAAAGTAAAATTTTTAATTAACATGTAAATAAACTGATTTATGGGCTGACTAGCAGCTTATATCTTTTTTTTATCCTCCCTGAGAAGTAGAAGGGTAGTTAGTTAGGGGAATCTTGGAAATTGGTTGGATTTCTAACAGTTGCCTTAAGGGGATTGTCATAAAATGTAAATAAAATAAGGTACTAGCAAAAGTGTGTGATTTGTGATGAATCACTTGCAGATTTTTCTTTTCCATGGTACTAAAACATCAATGAACAGAGACTAATTACTTTGATCAAGAATTTCAATTTAAGGAATCCCTTTACTAAAACACAAATATGTTATATGATTACTACATAACTAACTGCTCTTTTGGAAAACTCACTTTCACAAATTGATATTGCATGTTAAACTTTTAAGACATGGAATATAGAAAGGGATGCTGCCCAGACATTGGCAGAATGCCTCAGGATGTTAGAGGTATTGCTCTCACATGGGAACATGTACCTGGGAGGAAAAACTCATGCACCAAAAGCGGGGAGATGAGAATAGAAAGGAAAGGTGGACAGGACTGAACTGAAAATTCAATTACTTTACAATTCTTCTCAGGCTTTCCCTGTCTTTAAATCATCTTGAGAGGCAGATTTGATTTTATGCTACACTGCAGGGCAGGGAAGAGGAATGAGTGCTATTCTGTGTGCTCACCTTTGGATACAGGTGTGAGAACGATATCCTCTGACTGACTCAAATCCTGAACAGAATGAAGAATTTAAATTATTTCATCATGACTGCTAAATTTCAAAATGAATTACATGATTTTAAACAAACAATTTTAAGCATCATAGATGACAATAATGATTTGTAATAGGAATAAGCTGATGATTTGCTTGTTAAAATATTTTAAAATTTAGTTTTTTAAGTTTATCATCTCAGCTTTAATTTGCCTAATAGCAGTGAAATCAGCTTTCCATTGAGTACGGAGCTGTTTAAGTCAGGGGTAGGCAAACTGCAACCTGGTAAATCTGGCCCACCACCTGTTTTTAGAAATAAAATTTTAGGGAAACACAGCCAATTTGCTGGCTGCTTTCCAGCTACAACAGTAGATTTGAGTAATTATAACAGAGACCTATAGCCTGCAAAGCCAAAATTTGCTATCTGGCCTTTTACAGAAAAAGTTTGATGACCCCTAGTTTAAATGTAATCGCTTCTTTAAAAAATCTCAAAGCCTAGGTAGCTTTTAAACAAAATGACTCTTTAGTAATTGAACAAAGCTATCTTGGCTGACACATGAATCATAGGAATATTGAAGAATGGCATCATAGTTTGAAATGTTAATTGAAAAATTAGCCTAAAAACCCAATTGTCTCTTCTTCGATGTAATTTCAGTGTGATGATTTACTAAAAATTATATTATAAGATTAACAAGTGACATTTAAAATTTCTCAAGTATATTTAAAATATGATTGTATATACTTCTTTTTAGGAACACAATACTGCCTACATATAATTAAAATTCATTACATAGAGAAGTGATGTACTGTATAATTAAATATTTAAAATGCACGTTGATATTGATATAAGCCATTGGCTTGACTGTAAGATATTAAGTCAAAGTATTGGTTGGAATAGTCTACAACTACAATCAGGACTAAAGGATCTAACTGGACAATGGTCCTGTTACCCAAGAAAACTGATTTGTGTTTAAAAACAACACAGTAATAGGACATATTCATATGCAATTTGAGCGGATGCCATTATCAAAATGGTAGGATGTGGTAGCTAGGTATTCCACTCTAGACCAATATGTGTAATCAGGAAGGCAGGCCAGGGCAAATGAAGGGAGAGCTTGGCAGAGTTAGTAATTCACATGCCTGAAACCTAGACTCAAATCTTACTCAAGTCACTTCTTATCTGATGTTAACATGTCAATTTCCAGAACATTTCTGAACTTTGATTTCCCCCTAGGAAATCTAAAATGAGAATATGTATCTCAAAAGACAGCATATGGGGGTCATATGAGAAAAGCATGTGAAATAGTTTCATCTGTAGGAGAGCCACTTTAAAATTTGTGAATTAATTTTTATTTTTGCTCATATTGGTATTGTGACAGTAAACATTTACCCCCTAAAACAAGCTATAATATTAGCTGGGCATGGTAGGGCACCCTTGTAATCCCAGCATTTTGGGAGGCCAAAGCAAGGACAGCCTGAAACCAGGAGTTTGAGACCATCCTGGGCAACATAGCAAGATCCTGTCTCTACAGAAATATTAAATAAAATAAATTGTCTATGAGTGGTGGTGTGGGCCTGTGGACTTAGCTACTTGGAAGGCTGAGGTGGAAGGATTGTTTGAGCCCAGAAGTTTGAGGCTACAGTGAGCCATGATTGTGTTTCTGCATTGCAGCCTGGGTGACAGAGCAAGACCCTGTCTCTAGGAAACACACACACACACACACACACACACACGTGCACAAACACACAAATACTATTAACATAGATTTCTAATTTTTATATTTAACTTTTTAAACACATATTTTCTTTAGAAATGTATATTTCCTTTGTATACTTGGAAGATGAAAAGGGAGGTCTTAATGGGTGACACATTACAAACAGGTCTGATGGGGGACCTTATCTCCTCCACACTTTTTGTAGTCTCCAAAGCCCACCACAGGGCTAAACATGCCTGTTTGTGTTTGTGGCTGCCTTCATTTGCTGCCATAACCACCTTGAACATTTGCTTGATGGAGGAGTTTCTTAGGAATAATTAAGTCTTAACAACGCCACATCATAGAGGAAAGACAATATCTAAATCAGA
The DNA here is from genome assembly GCF_028858775.2 of Pan troglodytes. Taxonomy (NCBI): domain Eukaryota; kingdom Metazoa; phylum Chordata; class Mammalia; order Primates; family Hominidae; genus Pan; species Pan troglodytes. The sequence goes on from NC_072406.2 coordinate 69,694,760, forward strand.
AATGTCACCAATTTGCATATCAAACTAAGATGCTAAACAGAAACAGGGACAGAGGATGAAAGGGGTTTGAGGGAGAGGGGGTGGAAAACAGGAAAGCCTTACAAGAGACTAGGGAAAGTAAAAAGCAAGGAAAGGCAAGCAGTTTTGAAGATAGTTCAATCATTACTGACTTTCCCCCAGGATGTTTCTTTTAGATAGAGTCCACCTCACTTGGATCAGATGGAAGTGAACTCTTTTAAAAAGTGGAACAGAGCCAGAAAGACAGTGCCTCAGAGACTTGCTTAGCAGGCCAAATAAACCTCTCTGAACACCTTCCCCGAGAGAACTATTTATAGAGAAAGTTGCCTGCCTCACCTATTAAAGCCCAGGCTTCCTGCCAGCCAGTGGAGACGTTTATTTTCACTTACTTGTCCAGCACAGGAACACACTTGGAAGAGCTCTGCTTTCTCATAATCCTCTATATGAGGATTTCTGATAATTAAAATTTGAAAAAAAGGTGATACCTTTTGGGTGAAAACCTGCAAATTATCTGTGAGCTATAAATGATGACCAAATTAATTATTATGTTTATTTATTTATAGCCATACTTTTATTTATAGCCATTATTTATAGCTATTCTTCTATTCCACCAAAAAAAATCTGAAAATCATTCATTATAGAGTAAAAACAGGTATGGCAAAATACGTATGTATATATGAGATACATATATAATTTGGTATGTTATATGTATCTATTATACAAAATATAAAATATATATTACACATGTAAATCTTGCTTTTTTTTTGTTTTTAGACAGAGTCTTGCTCTGTTGCCAGGCTGGAGTGCAGTGGTGCGGTCTCGGCTCACTGCAACCTCCGCCTGTGGGTTCAAGCAATTCCCCTGCCTCAGCCTCCCAAGTAGCTGGGACTAGAGGTGCGCACCACCAAGCGCAGCTAAGTTTTTGTATTTTAGTAGAGACGGGGTTTCACCACGTTGGCCAAGATGGTATCGATCTCCTGACCTCGTGATTCGCCCGCCTCAGACTCCCAATGTGCTGGTATTACAGGTATAAGCCACTGCGCCCAGCCCAAATCTCGCTTTTCTTTAGAGACCAAATTCTTAATAGAGCGGTGTCTGAAAACTTATAAACTACAATGATGACCTCGATATTTAGGATTACAATAATAACCCCTGCCATTTATATGCCCATGTGACCAGCATGTTAAAAACAATATCTAAATCAATCCAAAACTCTAGGAAGTATGCAATAATATTTGTAGCTAACAAAGAAAATAAGTAAGTTTGGTTTCCTACAAAAGTTAATATTTTATTTTATTTTTTAAAGACAGGGTCTCCCTGTGTTGCCTAGGCTAAATTCCAACCCCTGGGCTCAAACGATCCTCCATCCTTAGCCTCCCAAGTAGTTGCAACTGCAGGCATGCACCACTGCACTCAGCTCAGAAGCTTATATTTTAAATCACACTGTCTAATAGCTATAATCATGATTAAGTAATGGAATTAAATTAATCAAATTCAATGTGCATATAATCATATTAAAATACCTAAAGTTAGTCTAAGTTAAGGACTGTGTCAAACTGCTAATAACACAGTATCTTGCCAGCAGCAGCATGAGTCTATCCAGATCTAACAATTTTAAATCTAGTGATCTTTCCTTGAAACTCAACTACCCATAAGAGTCAGTAGCCAGAAAAACAAATGGCTTTCTCTCCAAAAGTAAAAATAGCTTTCCTCATGATATAGCTATAGATGGAACAGGCCTAACTGTGCTCTAATTATGAGAAATACATTTTATTTATCCTCTGGAAGTATTATTTGCTCAAGTTTTGGGGCAGTTCTCACATTTGTCTTTATGAATAGTTCTGGTATTACAAATACTTCAATTTTAGAGAAAATGTAGCTACACATTTTTACTAATGTTGTAAAGAATCAGACATTTCCAGATCCAAACTGTATATTTTTGATTTTGTATTTACAAAGTGGTAAATATAAAACTACCTTAGAATGTCATATGGGAAAATATAGTATTTTCTTGGATTACAAGAATAAATCTACATATCTAAATCAGAAATGTCACCAATTTGTATATCAAGCTAAGATGCTAAACTGAAACAGGGCCAGAGGATGAAAGGGGTTTGAGGAAGATGGGGTGGAAAATAGGAAAGCCTTACAAGAGACTAGGGAAAGTAAAAAAGCAAGGAAAGGCAAGCAGTTTGGAAGATATTAGTTCTGTGAACTAATATTCTTATATTATAAAGTATTATACTATTAGTTGTGTGAACATGCAATGAAAAAAAATCAGAGATTACTGTACTATTAAAAATGTTAAGCTATGAATGACAGCATAAGTAGTATAGTTCAAAAGATTAATTGAACTTCCTAATCACATATGGAATTTCATTTATGTTATGTAGCGAGAACTCTCTAACATGCACATAATTACTCAAATTTCACATAAATATATTTATACCTATTAATTCATATTCAGAATTATTGGAATATGGATGTCTTATTGCCCATCTAAAAGAGATAATGTATTAATGGTTTAGTCTCTCCAAAGAGTGTTTATTTGCAATATATATATATTTCATATTTAGAAGAGCTCCAAATTTGAATATAGATGGACTAATAATAAGGTCTTTGGCTGTACTCAGCAGTGCAAATGACACTGAGTAATTCTCACAGCTTCTGCAGAATCTACAAATGCAACCTTATTCAGATTACTAGATTAGATACCTTTGCAAATTAAATATAAGTAACAATAAGATTTTTAAAAAATGCATGGGAAGCCATTATTTTATTCTTTAAAAATTAATGAGCTCATGACAGAAAAATAGGTTAGAAGGGTCAACAGTCAATTCATGAAAAATATATAAAATAGCCCTTAAACATAACAAAAGATGTTCTACCTCATACCTAGAGAAATGAAAATTTCTATCACACATGAGATATTATTTCTTATCTCTAAAATTGGTTAAATAATAAAAATTATTATAATTGTTAATGAGGCTGGGGAAACAGGTACTTTCATATAATTCTAGTAGTAATATAAATTAGAACACCCATATAAAGGAGCATTTTATAATATCTAATTAATACACTAATAAGCTTAGCTTCTGACCCACATCTAGAAATTTTCCATGAAGATTCTACTCTAATAATATAAAAAGACATCTGCACAAAATTATTTATAGCAGGAAGATTTATAATTCCAAAATGTTGTAAACAAATTAAATGCCCAAATGTAAAAGAATAGTTGAAAAAGATGTGCTCCATCTGCATATTGGAGTATCGTCCAGCTGTAAAATAAGGAATAATATTTTCATGAGCTGAATGGAGTGATTTCCAGCTTATATTATTAAAAAAAAAGAAATATGCAAAGGAATATATATATATATATATATATAGAGAGAGAGAGAGAGAGAGAGAAAGAGAGAGAGAGAGCTCTTTTGTGTAAACAAAAAAAAAATACATATATACAGACATACACACACAAGGAGAATAAATAAATAACTGAATCAATTACCTAGAGGGGTGAGGGGCTGGAATTAGGTGGAACAGGGTGGAAGCAGTAGAGAAAGAATAGGGGACAAATATGTGGCACCTCTCAGAATACACATTGGGGCACACTCCTATCTTTTGAAACTATGTGAATCATTCATAGTATACTACGTATATGGGAGTTTGTTTGAGTCTTTCCTTCAAATCTCATGCTGAAATGTAATCCCCAATGTTGGAAGTGGGGCTTAATGGGAAGTGTTTGGGCCATGTGGGTGAACCTCTCATGAATAGATTAATGTCCTCCCTATTGAGTGGGGGATGTTGAGTGAGTGAGGTCTGCCTCTGTAGTTTCCATGAGAGCTTGTTGTTAAGAAGAACCTGGTACCTGCTCCCCTTTCTCTCTTGTTTCCTCTCTGCCCAAGCTGGCTTCCCTTTGCCACATACCAGATTTTGAACTTTCCAGACAACAAAATCACAAACCAAATAAACCTTTTATTCCTTATAAATTACCCAGCCTCAAGTATCCCTTCATAGAAATACAAACGGACTAGGATAATGTACTCAAAAATAAGATAAATAAATTAACCAAAGTAAGACATTGGGGACCTACCCAAGTAACTTTGAGCATGTATTTCGGTTAATGCTCTTAGATGAAAGAGAAAAGCAACTTTAAAAAACATTAAATCAGAACTGGTAAACTTTTGTCTTCTTTTCTTTCACCGTTTGGGTTGTTTTTGTCATTGTTTTTTTTTTTGCCACTAAATTGGGTAAGCTACTTTCTATGAACTTTATGTTTGAGAAAATAAAATAAAATAATCCAGTTCCTTCACATTTATTCTTGGAATAATTTATTCAATATACATACATTTATTGAATATCTAATAAATAGTAGCTACCAGGTTATACAAACATAACTAAACAAAAATTAAGGAACAGCAAATGTATTTAGAGAGCTCAAGTTTTATTTAGAAAGACAAATGTGCAAAAAATAATTTCAGGATAGAAAATTAAATGCAACAAAAAAGAGTTATGGGAGAAATTTTCGTATGTTTGTATATACTTGTGGGTGGTGGATCAAAGATATTTTCAGGAAGTAAACAAAAATCTACATACACTTTCTTAGGGGAGGATATGGTTAAACAAGGGTTTTGAAGCACTGATTTTTCCTGAAATTAGTTAAAAGAGATATCAGCAAAGTAGCCCGATCTATGTACATAATAAATGGGTCACTGCTGAAAGGCTCATAATAAATGTAGCTGCCAGAATTTGAAATTACAAAGACAATTTTTGTAGACATTCAGCTACCTTGTGAAATTAGCATAATGCACACAAAAAGAAACATATAAATGATTTAATAATTTATATTTAAATATCTGTTAAACATTTTTATTGTCAGGACTTTGTTTGCTAGGTGATTAATGAGGGTCCTATAAATAAAAGAATGCTGTGTAAAAATACTTATAATTCATCTCTTTTGGGATGTTCATATTCAGAGAATAGACTATTACCGCTCCCATTACACAAAGATGCCTTTTAGAGGCAACTATTTTCAAATTGGTTTAATTACATTGTAGCTAATTTTAATTTGATTAGAATTTATGGCATCTATTCATTGCCTCTCAAATAAAATAAAAGACTCAATAAATGTATAATTAAATATAAAATCTTCAAAAGGAGTGAAGCAATGGACAAGAAAAGGATATTCTTTTATCTGTCACCAGACTTGAACCCATTTGTTGGCTTGCAAATGAACTGTCAGAAGGGCAAGTAAAGAAAATCTGCTTTGCATGGGTGTCACAGATTTATTATGTGCAAAGAGTATTTGCTTTCTTCTATACAAGTCAGTGTGAGAGGTAAAGGAAAATGACTTCTTTGTATTATATGCCACAGACAGTACACTGTATCATCTCACTTCAAGGGGAATTTAAGTATGGATACCCAAATTTAAGTATCATAAGTTTTAGGAGAAAAAAGTTGGTAACATTCACTCCATATTGGTTATTACATATTCTTTCCATGAAATGGCTATTATTTCCATGAAAAACTTAAGTACTGTAGTATAGGACATTCTCTTCTATATTTAAACTTAGGAAGACTGGCTTCAAAGAGTTATACAATTAACAGGGAAAGTTACTTAATTTTTTCATAAACAAGCTACATTTATCTTTGAAGATGAAGGCATCATTTCACTTGAATTGTTTTCCTATCTCTTCTGAGAATTCTTCCTCACAGGGGGAAAGTATTCTGCTCTGCAATTTTACATTCAGGACTAAGTCATTGACATAGATAGCTGAATTTCATCTCACAATCTATTCTTGATTTCTGCTGCTAGTGCTATATTATATATAATTCTATATATTATATATGTAATTCTACATATAATATTATACTGTATATTATATATTATATACTACATATATACATAATATATATTATTCTGGTCAAAAAGTTGCAAAATCACGAATTTTGTTATACCTTGTTAGAATAGTAACAAATTTTACTGGCAAAATGTGTCACTTATATCATATAACTATAGATATTAATAACCTAACACCATCTTAGTAAAATAAGTTATCTTAATTGACTAGTATTTGTGAGACTAAGTCTTCCATTTTTATCTAGTGGTATCTTTTATCAGTAATAAAATAAACTCTGTATTTCAATTTGATTACTTAAAATGTGTCACTCCTTTTGCAAAATACAATAAATTCAAAGAAATTTATTATGTGAATATTTACTCTAGTTGTAACAAATTCTAATATGATTTGACACCTGTAAGCTTTCTTTAAACATGATCATTTTCCAGAGGCCATATATTTGGACATTATATTAAATTAAAAGTGTGCCTTAGTTGGATTACTTTATAAAACACAGGCCCGCTAGCACGAGGATTTCAGAATGACTGGGTCATAGTTCCAGGTTTAATAAAATACTCATACTATCTTCTGTTAAAAGAATCTCTCCCCTGCTGGGAAACAGAGCATCTAATAACAGCAGAGCCTAAATATGCAATATGGGAAGAGCAAATTCTCCAAACAGGTTTCTGGAAGGAATGTTAAAAAAACTAAACTTTACTTTAGTCTTTGGTTTCTTTATCTGTTATTCTATATACTAAAGAAAGAGACCTATGTGCTGGCTGCTGGTTTGGTACATAGAGTGTATTATATAGTGGGTGCTGTCACCAAAATAATAGTTCAGCAAAGCTTTTAACAGATCATTGCATTGTTCTACCACGCTAGTATTTTTCCCTAATACAGATTACATGAAAACATAAGTGGAGCCTATGATTACTCATTGTCATACCTCTTTTATCATGAAATCATTCCTTTTTCTTAGATGTTATACTGTATCTCTTGTCGGCAAGTCAGAAAATCCATAAGCCCTCAGAAAGTGGTACAAGTAGTGGTGGAGAAGTTATCCCCAAAAGATAAATGCCTGTTGTGTCCAGGGTGAAATGAGTCTGATGTAACTAACTTCTCAACACTTGGCTCGCTGTTCTCTTTGGATTACAGCACTATATTGAAGACTCTTCATTGGTAGTTGCTTCTGGCAGATAGGGTAATGAGTTGTGGCATGATCTAGATCATTCTTAATGAGAAGGTCCTCTATAATATCGGAGTCATGTATTATATAACCCTGCCTGCCACCATGCCCCCTGCATTCATGGGACTTTTACACAGAGTAGTCAAGAAGACAGGCTGGCTAACCACCACCAGGTAAAGCATTACATTCACCTGTTTGGTAAATGACTTTTCTGTAGAGAATGCTCTGCGGTGGGAATTTGCAGGAGACACAAAATCTACATGCTTGGTACTCACTCTCAAAGGTGTATTGATAATACCTCCTCTTAGACGTCTTTGTTGATTTTTCAATCTTGCTTGTTTTACACTCATGACCAAAAAGTCAAGCCATTCTCCACTGTCTGAGTCCATGTATGTCCTTACCTTAGATGACTTTACCCTCTATAATTGTGAAAAACAATGTGAATGGCTCACAGCAATAATCATTGGACAGATCCTTACCCATGGCATGCTATCTTCTAGAGTGACTCGTGAGAGTGGATGTGGTGTGGTAACATTCTATATTTAGCTCACATCAATATACCAGGGAAACCCATCCATTATCTAGGTCCAAGATATATTCCACTTTTGGTAGGTAGCTATAAAGAATTCTACATGAGAACACAGATGTAGATAAGAGAGAGGAATCTGTGCAAAAGAGGCAAGTTTTATGAGTCTAGACTACATCTTCATGTAACATCTTTATAAACATTTTACTGCTCAATGTTATACAAAATGGAAACTTTCTATTATATAAAAAATTGTTATTATAGTTGCATTAACCTAATCCTTAGAGTATCTGATGTTTCCCAACATTTTATAGGCACTTATCTTTGACTTCAGAATGATACTAGTGCCTAACAGCATACTAAGAACACTATTTTCCATATGATAAGTAGTTTTCTGCTACATATTACCTGGCCTTGATCTGTAGTCTTTTTGAAGCTCCACGAAGCATCTGTAACAGTCGTGGATATCTGCAACAAGATACAGCACTTTTAGATATTCTGAATAATATATTTTAAGTCCAGAACAGCTTATGCTGTAGTCTCTCCCCATACAGAGCCCATTGTCATCTAGGTCCCACATGAAACTGGAATCTTCCTGCATCATTAATATATTTTGGCATATACCCAGATGTAGTATATATTGTCTTTAAAATCCAAAGAAACCTACTAAATGTTATGCCTCTTATGTAGAGGCTCAAGGTGCAATAACTTGTTCTCTACTTTTGACAGAATGTTCTGATATGCTTCAGAACATTGCAGCCACGAACACTTTTTTGATGAGGCAGGATTTTTAACATTGTGATATTTTTCTCCCATATCCTGCCATGCATCTATCTTACATAGAATTGCCTGATCACTACAGCCAAGTAACTTGATCTTATCATATAATGGACTAGCATAATATTCTTTAGGAAGTCAAGAGATAAAGATTCAATAGATTATATTACGACCCAAATTGTGATAATTAAGGCAGCCTAGGGCATGACGGTAAATGTTCGCTGTTGTCCTTTTCATGTAAAACAGAATTTGTTTTGATTTTCCTAAATTATGGGGATTGAAGACAAAACATGCTACTGATCAATAACTATATATCAAGTTTAATAGGTAAAATGTTAGTCAAAGCCCATACAGAGCAGTCCTTTGCAGCTACAGCTGTAATTACAGCTGAGGTTGTGTTGGTGTGAGGCAGTGCAGAAAAAGCATCTTACACAAAATAAAAAACTGATTGCCATTAAAATGAATGTCAATTTCTAGCTTGATGTAAGTTTTAAATTATTTTAAAACCTTTATATTAAGTGAAATATCCTATCTTGTTACTCACATTGTAAAATGATGTTAGGATGATGGCAAAGCTAAATGTGATGTATTTATATAGTGAGGATACCTCTTAAAATTTATAATGTGTCAGTCAGTACACTGGATGCCTTATATATTGTAATTCATTTAGATGTTTTACTACCCCAGTGATAAATTTCATCCTCATAGAGGTTATCTGTCAAAGTCACACAGTCATTACCTGGAAAAATCTGAGAGTCAAATCTTATCGATTCAAAAGCCACCATGCTTTCCCTTATAGTACCTTTCTTCCTAGTATTTGGCATAGTTTTAGGGAATTTTATTTTCTAAAATTTGTTGTATAGGAACTGTTATTTTCATAGATAAACAACTGGAGGTGAACATAAGAATAAACATCGTAGAGTGATATAAAATTATGTAATCTAGCTTATCTAATATATTTAAATTTAATAAATAATGGTAAAATTAGCTAAAATCTTACCAGCAGCTACCTACAAGGAAAGAGGACCCTTCTAATGACAAAATTCACAAAGTAGAAGCTGAGAAATAAAATGGATTCTGGATCTGTGAAGAGCAAGGCCCTGAACTGCAACCCTAAGAATCCTATGAATCTATTATAATTATTCTCAAAAACTATTCTTACAGGTATCAATTTAGTCTGTAGAGAGGAAACTAAGTTAAAGTGCTATAGTTTCCTCCTTTCCCTCTTTGCCTGGGATGTAGACCTAGGTGGGTTTTGTGGAAAGATAGGCAAAATGGTGAAGGGCTGGTGAACACCCAGAGCTGTTGTGCAAGTTGAGACTGCAGGGCTGGACACCACAAGGATGTCTACCCATGTGATATGGTTTGGCTGTGTCCCCACCAAATCTCATCTTGAATTATAGTTTCTGTAATCCTCATATGTGATGGGAGGGACCCAGTGGGATGTAATTGAATCATGCAGGCAGTTACCCTCATGCTATTCTCATGATAGTGAGTTCTCATGGGATCTGATGGTTTTGTAAAGGGCTTTTACCCATTTTGCTCAGCACCTCTCTCTTGCCTGCTGCCATGTAAAATGTACCTTTGCTCTTGCTTCACCTTCCGCCATGATTGTGAGGTCTCTCCAGCCATGTTGAACTGTGAGTCCATTAAACCTCTTTTTCTTATTAAACTACCCTGTCTAAGGTGTGTCTTCATAGCAGTATGAAAATAGACTAATACACCATGAGAATTGGTTTTCCTCATTATACGTTATTTAGAGAGAAACAAAATAATATCCCAACTCTTCAGATCATTTACATTGATTCTTTATTCATTAGAGAACCCAAATCCTGGATATCTCATTGTCTGTGATTTTCTCTTAAACTCAGGTAAGTTGGCTTAGACCTGCTATGGGCTATAGCACAATTATACAGGCAAGAAAAGTCATTGGTCTAGAGCATCACATTACTGCAAACATGGCAGAAAAATCAAAGAAGTAACTCAAAAATCATGGCAACTTTTGAAGCTCCCAGAACTTTGAATTACTTTACATATCACTCAGATAAGTAGGGCAAGCCAAAGTAACCTTGTAAAGGATAAATCTCATTTTTTTTAAAAAAAGAACAGCATAGACAGAAAATGAATTTTAAAGGTCCTTCATACATTTCCCAGTGCTTCCTCTTCTGGTTTCAACAGATATACTCAGTCTCTTAATACTGTATCATCGTTTATTTCCTAATTTTTTACAATAAGGTGACCTTAGTCTTGCAGGTGGTAAAAATGGAAATTATTGAATAAACCGTGCCACAGATGAGAACTGCTCTTTTAAAGTCAAAAATTGTTCCGCTTTATACGTCTTCTCTAAAGTGCATGCATTTCAATTCCCTGTTTGCCCTTTCTTCTATTTTAATATAATTGAGTGGAAATGATGTTCTCTGGAAAGTGTTCCTTGTGGAAGAAATTAGATAACACATATTCACTAGAAGGAAAAATATTCCTGCTAAAAATTCCTTACCCAGCATTGAGATATACTTTGCAGTTTGTACCTTCCTATTTTGTTTTGCACTGCAGAATCTTGTAAACTAAATGCTTTCTACTACCTTCATGGACTTATTTTATTATTATTATTATTGTAAGGGAAGAGCTCAATTTATGTTTCTATATTCTTCTAAGACTTTCCCTGCTGGGTATCACAACACTTATGGTTACTAAATTAATATCTCCAGCCTTATCTTTTCCCCTGAATTTCATATACTCAACTGTATTAGAAATCTTCATCTGTATGTCTAATAGACATCTCAAACATATACACCACATATAAAAATATCCATCGCAGATTCCATTGTATTTTTTTTTAATTGTCAGTTCCAGTTTTCCCTATTCTACTAAAAGTTTCTCTGGTTCCTCAAGTTCTAAACCTAGAAGCTACTTTCAGTTCGTCCATCACACACATTAATCATCAGCAAGTCATGCTGGCTTCGTATTCAAAATGCACAACCCAGATCTGATCATTTTGACTGCTTTCTTTTTGCTACCAACTTTGTCCCAGTCACCATCACTTGAAGCATAGACTAATTTAAAAAGTTTTTAATTGGTAACATGATTTTCACTTTTGCTCCTCTCCAGGGACAAAAATCATTTTTGACTCCACATGAGAGCCAAAACAATCTTTTAAACAATTAAATGATCACAACATTCTGCTTTTTAACATTCTAGCATGTGTTCTCTTATTGGGGTCTATAACCTGATAAAAATTTGGGTTTTATTATAAGTGTGATGAGAACACACACATTTTGGTCTCTGCCCACCTCTTAACCTTATATCCTACCATGTCCCTGTTAATTCTGCTAAAGTCAAACAGGATTATTTGATGAATATGCACATTTGTTCCTGACTCAAAGGTGCCCCTCCTTGGAGTGTCTTATTCCCAGATTTCCATGTAGCCTCCTCCCTCCCTTGATTCAGGTCTCTTGTTCTAATGTCATGAGATCTACAATATTGTCCCCTTCCTCCACTAGGCTCACTCTAAAATGTTTTATTGTGTACCAACTTTTGATTTTGTATTACATATTGATTTATCCATAACTTATTTCTGTCCCAGCCAATATTAGATGAAAATCATAAAGAGAGGGATTTGTTTTGTTTTTTCATTTGTTTGTTTTTTCTATGTATACACTGCTTTATCTGTAAACCAGGAATTCTCAGTTGTGGCACTACTGACATTCTGAAACAGATAATTATTTGTTGTGGATGGCCATGTTATGCATTGCAGGATGTTTGTCAGAATCCCTCTACCTACCTTAATCTCCCTGGTTTATCTTCAAACATTGCTAAATACTCCACGAGGAAAAAAATTCACCTCTTTATGAAAAGTAATGTCACATACACTAACATTGCCTGCCACACAGAAAACGTTCTGTATTTGTCTTTCTGTCTTTCTTTCTGTTTTAGGTATGTATCCCAGGACATTTAATGGCATAGGAAAATGTTGATTTCAGGTTGAAAGAAAGGAAATAGAAAGCACTTACAAAGTTCAATTATGCAAAACATTATAACATATTGGGCTATTTTTGTATTTGCAAAACAAACAAAAAATAACTGAAAGAACACATAGTAAAATTATGTCAGTTTTTCTGAGAGGTATGATTCTAAGTAATTTTTTTCTTTATAATTTTCTCTCTATTCAACTCACTTAATCATAATCTTTTAAATAATGAAAGAACAAGCAAAATATATAGGTTATCAATGCCAGAATCAAATCCACATGTTGTTCTGTGCTGCTTTTAAAGAGAGTTTTTTTTTTTAATGGTGCCTTTTTACATTGGAGACAATCTAGGGTGCTCTCTTAGAGAAACTGTTGAAAACTTTAGACAAACTGCATTTAACAGAGTTTATTTGAACAAAGAGTAATTCATGAATTGGGCAGCACTCAGGACCAGAAGAGATTCAGTGAACTCTCCCCAGCAAGTTTAGTAGCAAGTGAGTAGCAAGCTTATAGGCCAAACATGGAAGCAAAGTAGAGAAATAATTTGATTGGCTACAGGTAGGCATTTGCCTTATTTGACATGGTGTGATCAACTGGCTGCCCGTGATTGGCTGAAGCCCAGCTGTTTATGATTGACTGAAATACAGCTATATGTTACAAAATATATATACTCTTGAGTTTTAGTTCATTTACCTACTGAGTTAAGTTGTAGCTTGTTTTATAAAAACACAAAGCGTAGAAACATTCTCAGGCCAGTGGCCCTCTGCTTATTTCATTTAACAATATGGGCAAATTTTGGGAGGTAAATCACAAAGTCAGATAATAAAGCAGAGACTTGTAAAGTTTTTACTTTGTGGCTTCTTTAAAATCTGATGAAAACTTTATACTTTTATCCCATTTGTCTTGCTCTTCTTTTGTTCCTAAAGTTTCAGGTTTCTGCCTGTTATTATTTTTCTTCAAACTAAAGAATGTCCTTATCAGTACTAAGCAAATCTAGTGGTGACAAAAATCTGTTAGTTTGCCTTCTGGTTTCAGCTCCAACATGTAAACAGCTTTGAAGCCATCATTCTCATACTTTGAGAAAAGTAATGCAAACAAACTGAAAATTAAGAACTTTTCACAGACTCCTTAGAGAACTAAAGTTGTACAGCAAACTGTCATACTGAAACTTGGAGAGATAAATGAATCCAGAGAATCTCAGCGAAGACTTCTTATCTAGAAGAGAGCCACTGGAGGCATAAATTAGTAGGTGCACTTAAGTAGTAATTTTGAGCGATTGCTGAAGGCTGAATGTAGACTATTGGAGAGTAAGAAACTCTTGGGGGCAACCCACTTTAGTGAGCTTTACCTCCAGGAAACCCATCAGGTTGTCATGATGTTGTTCCAGGAAAGATCCCCTTATAGGTCTGGCTAGAGTAGGAAAAAAAAATACTCTTTGTGAAATATGCTTAGAGCAGTCTCCATAAAAAAGGCCTATATTCCACGAGGAAAGACTTTACCAAGCTTTATTCCAAATGGAGAACGACATTCCTACCACTGCAGCATCATCTAGCCTTCCTATGTTATCTAAGAAGAAAAAAAGAAAAAGTTAAACCACTAGAGAAACACTTGCAAAAGTCATACCCAGAGGCATAGGTCTATGAAAGATGTTACCAGAAAGGAGTTCAGATTCAAACCCCAAGAGAAGGTTCTTGGATCTTGTGCAAGAAACAATTCAGAATGAGTCCACAGTGCAAAGCAAAAGCAAGTTTATCAAGAATTACTGTGGCTACTCCATAGGCAGAGTAGTCCCAAGGGTTGCTGGTTGCCCATTTTTATGGTTATTTCTTGATTATATGCTAAACAAGGGTAGATTATTTGTGCCTCCCCTTTTTGGACCTTATAGGGTAACTTCCTGGTGTTGCCATGGCATATGTAAACTGTGATGGTGCTGGTGAGAGTGTAGCAGTAAGGACAACCAGAGGTCACTTTCATCACCATCTTGGTTTAGGTGGGTTTTAGCCAGCTTCTTTACTGCAAACTGTTTTATCAGCAAGGTCTTTATGACCTGTACCTTGTGCCAACCTCCTGTCTTAGCCTCTGACTTAGAATGCTTAACCATCTGGGAATGCAGCCCAGTAGGTTCCAAACTTATTTTACCCAGCCTTTATTCAAGACGGAGTTGCTCTGGTTCAAACACCTCTGACAAAAGGACTGTCACTTAATCATAAGATTATAGTATGTTTTCTCTCCCCAAACCTTACAACTGCACTAACAGGATTCCAGAATAAAAGCAGTGGAGTACAATGGAAATAGCTTTAAGACACGTGCTCTCTCGAAGGAGGAGTACATAGGGAAATCTAAAGTCAACAGAGGAGACCAAAAAGAGGACACTAGAGGAATTTGAAGCCTCTGGCACCTACAGCGATAGTAAGGACATTGTTGACAAAAGCAGAACTATTAATCAACTTGATCTAATTGAATTCAAAGAATATTCTACCCCACTATAGCAGAATACATATTCTTTTCAAGTTCACATAAATTTCAAATTCATCAAAAAAGACTACCTCTCGAGTCATAAAGTACATCTTAATAAGCTTAAAAGAATAGAAATCATGCAAGGCATATTCTCAGATTACAATGGGATTAAAATAGAAGTTAATAACAGAAAAATAAATGCACAATCCCCCAAGTAGGTGGCAATTACACAGAATACTTATAAATAACACAGCGCTCAATTGCAAAGTCTTGAGAGAATTTGTTTTAATATTTTAATTCAATGAAAAAAATACAACTTTGTAAGGTAGGATGCATCCTGGGAAGAAATTTATATCATTAAATGCACATATTAGAAAAGAAGGTAAACCAAAAATCAAAAACCTAAATTCTGAAAAATAAAAAATAAAAAAGCACCATTTTCAGATGGTTTCACTGGTGAATTTTAACAAATAATTAAGGAGGAAATGATACCAATTCTCCACAATCTCTTCCACAAAACAGAAACAAACACTCTCACTCATTCCATGTGGTCATCATTACCCTATATAAAAACCAGACAAAAGCATCACAAGAAAGGATAGCTACAGAAAAATACATCTGACAGACATAGATATAAAAATCTTCAACAAAGCATTGGTAAATCAAATCTAATGCATAGAAAAGCACCAAAAGCATTTCAAAATTTAACACCCATAATGATAAAATCTCTTAGAAGACTTGAAACAGAGTATAACTTTCTCAACTTGATCAAGAACATCTGCAAGAACCTTCAGTGAAAATCACACTTAATCGTCAGAAACTGGATGCTTTCCTTCTAAGATCAGGAAGAAGGCAAGAGTATCCTCTTTCAGATCTCACATTCTGCATCATCCTGGATGTTCTAGCTAGTGCAATAACACAAGAAAAAGAATTAAAAGACACATATAGGAAAGGAAAAAATAAAGCTTTTGTTACTCACAGATGACATGTTTTCCTTTGTAGAAAATTCCAAAGATTCATCATCATGAAGAAGAAAAAGAAGAGAAAGAAGATGAGGAGGGAAATGGGAAGAAGAAGAAAAGAAAAACTGGAATTAAAAAGTGAGACTATTAAGAGTGTAATGTACAACATTAATACACAAAAATCTATTGTTTTTGTATATATCATCCAGCAATTAATAATTGGAATTTAAAATAAAAAAGTGGGCATTCATAGTGTTTGTTAAATGCATAAATCCATCTGTTTATTCTTTATCCAGGATTTTATACAAATACTGTCAAATGCCTGAGATACAGTGGGAAACAGGGAACATATATCCTAACAGTCAAATTTTGGTCAATAAACCAGCATTTCAGTCATGAATTTGAACAAACACCCAAATCTTTCTGAAATTCAGGACTCTTGCTTAAAAACATATTTAATCAAATGTTGCACAAAGAGTTATTATAATAATTTTAATAAGAAAATGAATATAAAATGAATATACTGTGTATCTGCACAGCAAATAGAACATTCTTCTTAAATAGTACTTGAATCCAAATCTAGTATTAAATGTAAACTAGGACTAATTAATTAACTAAATAAAAGTGATTAGCCTCAACTATATGACAGGCACTTGACCAGGTGATATGGTTATAAAGATAAATTAGCGAGGCACATGTCCTCCTTCATGGGCCTCTTCAACTAACAATGTAATCCAGTGGGATCTGAGGTCTTAACAATCCTGCCCCTGTATTACTTTTATCTACTTTCATCAAGCAAAGTGTAACTATTTAAATTAGTCACCTCTTTCCTTGTTTCCTATCACATAGACCCAGAAAATTAACTATGGGAAAATTAATTATAGCACATTAACCAACTGTGCCGTAATTAGCTTTGGATTCTGTCAAGCAACAAAATAGTTTATCTGAAAATGTTCCATGGGAATATTTGTAAAAACCACAAAATCAGTATTTTTATAATATTTGAGAGAGATTTTTGGAGTTTTTCTCTGGAAATACTGCCATGGTGCATTTAAATGAGCTACTTGTGTACTAATTTGCAATAATTTGTATATAAATACATTCTGTTATTGTGCAAAGATTATCTTGCTTTTACAGTAGGTGGAAATGATAATGTGGATTGGTTTCTGATTTTTTTTTTTTTTTGAGATGGGGTCCTGCTCTGTCACCCAGGCTGGAGTGGAGTGGCGTGGTGATCTTGGCTCATTGCAAGCTCCGCCTCCTGGGTTCACACCATTCTCCTGCCTCAGCCTCCCGAGTAGCTGGGATTACAGGCGCCCACTACCACATCCAGATAATTTTTTGTATTTTTAGTAGAGACAGGGTTTCACCGTGTTAGCCAAGATAGTCTCGATCTCCTGACCTCGTGATCTGCCCACCTTGGGCTCCCAAAGTGCTGGGATTACAGGCGTGAGCCACCGCGCCCGGATGGTTTCTGACATTTTACATAGTACTGGTGGAAACAAATGAATGAAAATTCGAAGCAAAAATAAATATATTAGAACATTCTATTAGAATACAGATGACCTAATTTTTGGCAGTTCAGCCCTTCTCTACAGAATCTTTTTAAGTTTAGCCAAGTCATTTCATCATTCAAGGTCTCTGGTGTCTCACTTATATAGGCAAAGTGGTTGAAGTGGATCTCTTTAAGAGATTAGATCTTAGGTATCAAAGTCTCAGGATACAAAATCAATGTGCAAAAATCACAAGCATTCCTATACACCAATAACAGACAAACAGAGAGCCAAATCATGACATAAGTCCCATTCACAAATGCTACAAAGAGAATAAAATACCTAGGAATCCAGCTTACAAAGGATGAGAAAGACCTCTTCAAGGAGAACTACAAACCACTGCTCAACGAAGTAAAAGAGGACATAAACAAATGGAAGAACATTCCATGCTCATGGATAGGAAGAATCAATATCGTGAAAATGGCCATACTGCCCAAGGTAAGTTATAGATTTAATGCCATCCCCATCAAGCTACCAATGACTTTCTTCACAGAATTGGAAAAAACTACTTTAAAGTTCATATGGAAACAAAAAAGAGCCCATATTGCCAAGAAAATCCTAAGCAGAAAGAACAAAGCTGGAGGCATCACACTACCTGATTTCAAACTATACTACAAGGCTACAGTAACCAAAAGAGCATGGTACTGGTACTAAAACAGAGAGATAGACAAATGTAACAGAACAGAGAGCCCTCACAAATAACAGCACACATCTACAACCATCTGATCTTTGACAAACCTGATTAAAACAAGAAATGGGGAAAGGATTCCCTATTTAATAAATGGTGCTGGGAAAACTGGCTAACCATATGTAGAAAGCTGAAACTGAATCCCTTCCTTACACCTTATACAAAAATTAATTCAAGATGGATTAAAGACTTAAACATTAGACTTAAAACCATAAAAACCCTAGAAGAAAACCTAAGCAATACCATTCAGGACACAGGCATGCCCAAGGACTTCATGACTAAAACACCAAAAGCAAAGTCAACAAAAGCCAAAATAGACAAATGGGATCTAGTTAAACTAAAGAGCTTCTGCACAGCAAAGGAAACTACCATCAGAGTGAACAGGCAACCTACAGAATGGGAGAAATTTTTTGCAATCTACCCATCTGACAAAGGGCTAATATCCAGAATCTACAATGAACTCAAACAAATTTACAAGAAAAAACAACCCCATCAAAAAGTGGGCAAAGGATATGAACAGACACTTCTCAAAAGAAGACATGTATGCAGCCAAAAGACAAATGAAAAAATGCTCATCATCACTGGTCATCAGAGAAATGCAAATCAAAACCACAATGAGATACCACCTCACACCAGTTAGAATGGCGATCATTAAAAAGTCAGGAAACAACAGGTGCTGGAGAGGATGTGGAGAAATAGGAAAGCTTTTACACTGTTGGTGGGAGTGTAAACTAGTTCAACCCTTGTGGAAGACAATGTGGTGATTCCTCAAGGATCTAGAGCTAGAAATACCATTTGGCCCAACAATCCCATTACTGGGTATATACCCAAAGGATTATAAATCATGCTGCTATAAAGATACATGCACATGTACGTTTACTGCAGCACTATTCACAATAGCAAAGCCTTGGAACCAATCCAAATGTCCATCAATGAAAGACTGGATTAAGAAAATGTGGCACATATATACCACGGAATACTATGCAGCCATAAAAAAGGATGGGTTCATGTCCTTTGCAGGGACATGGATGAAGCTGGAAGCCATCATTCTGAGCAAACTATCACAAGGACAGAAAACCAAACACCACATGCTCTCACTCATAGGTGGGAATTGAACAATGAGAACACTTGGACACAGGGCGGGGAACATCACACATGGGGGCTTGTCATGGGGTGGGGGGCAGGGGGAGGGATAGCATTAGGAGAAATACCTAGTGTAAATGACGAGTTAATGGGTGCAGCAAACCAACACGGCACATGTATAATTATGTAACAAACCTGCATGTTGTGCACATGTACCCTAGAACTTAAAGTATAATAAAAAAAAAAGAGAGAGATTAGATCTTAGGTATTCTCACCACACACACAGAGATACACACACACACACACACACACACGCACAAAAGGTAACTATGTGAACTAATAGATACGTTAATTAGCTTTGTTGTGGTAATTATTTTGCAATATATACATATATCAAAATATGAAGTTATACAACTTAAATATGTATCATTTTTATTCGTGAAGTACCTTGATAAAGCTAAGAAAAAAGTCAGAACTTCAGGCGCTAATATTATAAATCTAGATACAGATTTTATAGTCTATATGTAGCTCCATAAAAATAATTAATTGTAAGAGAACATAGAAAAGTTAAAAAATATTTACAGTAAGTGCATAGAAAATCACCATCTAGACCTGGCAAGTAACACTTTAATATACTTTATCAAATATCTATCAATTCATTGCTATTATTTCATTAATTGATATTTAATGCATTTGTAAGTAAGCTGAAGATATCAGTAAGTTTCCCCTCAAATACTTCAGGGTGCATATCATAAATTTTAGTGGAATATTTGTGTATTGGTCAATTAATTTCTATTTTATGTAAAATTGACATGTAATTGAATATATAAATTATAATTGTATCACTCAATAAATTTTGACAAATACACACACTTACATAATCCAAACCTATATCAAGATATATATATAATAATTATGAAGCCAGGAATCTTCTTCATGTCCCTTTACCATTAAATTCCTGACATCCAAACCAGGCAATTATTATGTGTATAGACTGTTTTAGATATAAAACATATATAATGAAATCATGAAGCATTCATTCTTTTGAATAAAGTTTCCTTCACTCAGTGTAGTGTTTTTAATACTCTTCTACATTGTCATATGTATCATAGTTTGATCCTTGTAATGATGAAATACTATTTCTAAATATGAATATGCCACAGTTCATTTTATTGATGGACACCTGAACTGTTCACAATTTGGGGATATTATGAAAAAGTTTGATGAACATTCTTTTAAGATTCATTTTTGTGGATATATATATAGAAAAGTGAAATTGTTGTGCTATAAGATAGGTAAATGCTTATTTTTTTAATCTGCCATTTGTTTGCAGAAAGATTTGAATGGATAACTTTGCAATAGGAGGAAGGCAGTTTTAGAGTTTGATATAAAGATATGCAGGTAGGAGATAATTGTGAAATTAGTCTGCCAAGAAAACTGCCACAAATGACAAAAATAAAATGTATTTTAATTTTGTCTAAGCTAGTTTGTTAGGAACTGATATATAATAGAACTTAATGATTCAAAATGGAATATTAATATTATCTTGAAAAAATGTTCTGGGTAAGGATTAAACTGTACAAGCACCACTCCTGGATGTTCAGATTATAGTGCCCTCCCACATTGCTAATGAGATTATAAGAGATAAGTAACAGGTGAGTCCATGTAATAAACCTTAGTTAGCAGCTCACTTTCTCGTGCCCTAGCTAGTTCTATCCTGATTCAAGATTTAGGCAAGAAGTTGGGGGGAATTTGTGAGATGGACCAAGGGCGAGCTCACAAGGGATGGACCCAGTAGTTAGCAAAAGAAAGTATACTGAGATGGTGTGCATGAGTACCTCTTGAGTACAATGCAAGTGTGTTCTTTCTTCAACTTACTTAAAGATAGTCATTTCAAATTAACGAAGCTGTTTTGTGAATTATTTTTTTGCTTTTTTTTTTTTTTTTTTTTTTGCTGAGAAGAGTTTCACTCTTGGCACCCAGATTGGAGTACAGTGGTATGATCTTGGCTCACTGCAGCCTCCACTTCCTAAATTCAAGCAATTCTTTTGCCTCAACCTCTCAAATATCTGGAATTACAAGCACATGCCACCACACCTGGCTAATGCATTTTTAGTAGAAACGGGGTTTCACCATGTGGGCCAGGCTGATCTTGAACTCCTGACCTCAAGTGGTCCACCCACCTTGGCCTCCCAAAGTGCTGGGATTACAGGCATGAATCATTGCACCCAGCCTGTTTTGTGAATTCTCGTAGCTTATTTTGTCTGCCTCCTGTTTCCCCTGTTACAAGAAAATAAACCTAATCTAAGAAATAAACAGCAGTTACTCTCCTGGTGGCCTGTGTTAAGTGTCTGGGGATTGTAGAAAGCATTGGAGATGATTAGGGTGCTCCATCACTTCATTCAATCTGCCAAAGAAGGTCAAGCCTTCTTTTTAAGGAGGGAGTGGGAGAAGAAGAATAAGTCAATAAGGTAGAATTACAGTAAAAAAAAAAAAAAAAAAAAAAAAGGAGGAAAATAAATCTAACGTAAGTTTAAAAGCAACTGGAAAATTACATTCCAAACAATTGCGGTATCTAAAGCACTCTTTAGACAATCAATAGTAATATCTAGGCAACACTATGCTAAAAAGAACTCCAAAACACTTATAGATTCCTGCACCTTTCAGTTGGGATCTGTGATTTTAGGCCTTTGTCCAGCAACACAATGTATTGATTTCATCTCCATTGTCCATGAGGAGCTTTCATTTTCTGAAGAGCACTACTATAGTGTGAATCACAAAGAATCCTGTGATTTGCATAGTTGAGAAGTTACTATCTTTTCTTCTTATCTTAGGACTCAAAGCAAGACAGAAGCAACAGTAAAGGGAAGAGAGGCTGCTGAATTCTTTGCCCTAAGCTCAGTTCTTTAAACAGTGGCCAAAACTGAAGTATTAGCCAATTTGAAGATGGATTCCTTGTTTTTTTTTTTTGTTTTTTTGTTTTTTTTTTAATGGCTGTTATCTGTTATCTCTTTAAAGAGATGCAATGTAGAGATCAAGGAGGATTTTAAAACTTTGCTTCTGTATTTGAAGCATTCGTTTATCCAAAAGAGTAAGTTAAAGTGTATCATTTCACTCTGAGTCACTTGACTTTCTGCTTTAAACTAGTGATTAAATGAAATCACAATTTTAGCGATAAGCCAAATTTTAACAAATCTGACAGATGCAGGCCTTTATATAATAAAGATTTTTATATCACTTATTGGTGCACACAATGTTTTTTAGAAATCTTGATTGATTTGAAACTTGAACTTAATGAAACAGAAAGCTTTTTCTTTAAAGGGCTGAATAATAAATATTTGGGGCTTTGCTGGTCATAAATTCTAGACGTTGCAACTACTCAATTCTGCCCTTGTAGCATGAAAAAAGTTATGGACAAAATGATAAAAAAATAGTGTGGTTGTGTTCCAATAAAACTTTATTTACAAAACAGGCAACTGGCTGGATCGAGCTTATGAAAACAGTCTGCTTTAAATTAGTCTATATATATATTTAGACTCTATATATGTTTAGACTCTTAAATATTTATATATTATTCACAACTCCTTTAACTAGAGGTAATGTTATTTAAATTAGGATATTTCCTAGATTTTTTTCTACACATGTATATGAGGCAATGATAAAATCATATGGAATTTATTTTTTGTATTCTATTTTTTATATTAAACATTAGCTTTTTATATCAATACAGTAGTTTTGAAAACCTCATTTTGGTTACAAAAAAATTAAAATTTAATGAGTATAAATTGATTTTTGTAGTCATTTTCTTTGGCTGTTTTATTTTATTCCCCAAGTATCTGCCATACTGCAAATGTCACACATTTTACACAGAACTTAACCACTTTGATATATTTTCATTAATTGGGTATATTTTTAGAAGTGGAAACACTAGATCAAAGTGCACTAACTTAAAAATATCTAGATATAGAATGCAAAATTACTTTCTAAAAAGCAGAGGACTTTCTATTTCAACACATGCTCATTAATAGCCATGATTATTGTGTAAAAGAACTTGTCAACCCTCTTTTTCTAAATTAAATGAAAGAAATGGGGAGAGAGAAAGAGAAAAAAGAAAGAGCACTCTAAAAATTATTTCTAATTTTTAAAAGGACTTAAATATTTATATATATAAAGATACACAACATATAACATGT
Organism: Pan troglodytes; assembly: GCF_028858775.2. Classification (NCBI taxonomy): domain Eukaryota; kingdom Metazoa; phylum Chordata; class Mammalia; order Primates; family Hominidae; genus Pan; species Pan troglodytes. The sequence continues at coordinate 69,718,007 of NC_072406.2, forward strand.
TGTTTTCTATATTTACAACATGGCATAGAGAATTTATTTTTCTAATAACAAAGCTGTAACTATAATAACCACAATTCTGCTTACTCAATTACACAAAGCAGGGCAAGAGTTTCTGAAATTTTTCTCAGAGAGCTACAAAATTGCAGAATTCACAGAGGCCATCAAAAAGTAATAAACTATGTAAAATTATGACGGGTATCTCAGCAGACATCCTAGTAAGACCTACCTGCTCCAGGATTTCAGTGGTTAGTATAAGCTGTGTAAAATCATTCACATGTTACAGTGTAGCAAACTAATGAACAATTTTTCCCAGTGCTGAGAAAATTTATAGAAAGTCTACAGCTACATTTTTGGGGAGGAAGTGGCAAACGTGGTGATTAAATGCACTTCAAAGTCAGTGAAAATAGGACATAACAGTAAGTGAGGTAGTACATATGTATGACTATATAATAGATACGACCATAATACTTCTTTCAGTAATCCTCATAAACTCAGTCTAGAAAAGTACTTTGGCTCAGTAATAGACTTTAGATAATATATTCATATCCAATTCAGTGATACGCTTAAACCCTGTTTACTTCCAGTGAGGTGCTATGGGGCTGAAATAGTTTTCTTGATACAGTCCTCTAAACCTTGGACTGCAGTATTTTCGACTTCAGAAATGTTTACTAGTAGAATTGCTTATTTTTTTTGTCCAAGCTGCTACTCCAATTTTTAACATTTAAAGGGAATGTTCTTCAACCTACATGAAATACAATATTTTACGTATCCTAATGAGGTAGAAATGAAGTTATTTTTGCAGCATTATTTTTATTTTTCAAATTGTCAATTGTAAAAATGTTCACACAAAAAATATAAGCGTGTAGTACCATAAATATATGCATATGTCTGCCATCTAGATTCAATATTTGCTTTCTCCATCTAGGTAGCTATGAGAAAGAATTTTTGATTTTTGTTTCATTTTTCTGAGTAAGCTATTGAAAATAAGTTGAAGACACTATTAACATTTTACTTCCAGAGTAATCTAGCATCCACACATAATAATGAGGACATTCACATGGGCAGTCTCAATCTCATTATTTCTTCCAAGAAAATTAACACAAATTCCCTGGTATACAATATCTAGTATATATCAAAATTTCAAAAATTTCCTCAAAATGTAGCTGCTATATAGAGCCAACATTTTATCTTCTTAATCTTTTTTAATCCGGAACAGTTCCACTACAATTTATTTTTACATTGCAGAAAAAAAGACTCATATGTTTAAAGACATTACAATAGAAGGTACCCACAATGAAACGCAGAAAAAAATACTGGGAAAGAAATAGTCAAAACAATGGCCAGCTGTGGTAAAACTTTATGTAGCCTAACAAATGTGCAAATGCAGTTCATGACAGCAGAAAGAGAGGTTGACAAGAAAACAAAATAAAAAGAAACAATGGCCAAAAAATCCCCAATTTTATAAAAAATAAATAAATTCAGATCCAGAATCTCAGCAAAAGTATAAGAAACCAAAATGAAAGAGAAGCCAAGGAAGACAGTTTTCTTGTTTTTTGACCAGAAGCACTGCAGGACTTTCTTCTAACCTATATTTTTAAGAATGATTGTATAGAAAGAAGCCTTAGAGGACAGAGACAGTGTCTCTCTCTGAAGCACAGATTAGGTGTATACACTGTGCGTTAATAAAAATTCCACTTTCTCTGTAACACAATGCATTGCATATACAGGGACAGATCACATGGTTCTCTTCATATCACAAGTTGAGAATTGGGCTTCAGAGAACCAATGCAAGAAAATGCTGGCGCTGGAACAACTGGAGACCCATATGAAAAAATGAGCCTCTGTCTTTACCTCAAAATGGATCATAGACCTAAATATAAAAGCTGATACTATGTAATTTAAAAAGAAAATCTTAGAGACTACAGAGTAGGCCAGGATTTCTTAGAACTATAGGAACAGAAATCATAAATTGAACTTTATCAAAATTAAAAATAAAAATTTTCACATCTTTACAAACACCATTAAGAAAGTGAAAGACATGCTACAAACTGGGAGAAAATAATTGCAATATATGTATCTGGTAGAAGATACATATCCAGCATATATAAAGAAAAATTATAATTCAACAATAAAGTGAACAATACAATTTTTTTAAATGGGCTAAAATTTGAAAAAAAATTTGTGAAGGAAGATATTTGAATGGCTTTTGAACATAAAAAATGTTTGATGTCATTTAAATCAGAGAAATGTAAATTAAACTTATGATGTGATACCACTGCAGAAATGCTAACATTTTAAAAACTTACATAATTTGTCATCTCTATAGAATGGAATATTATTTAGCAATAAAATGAGTGAAATTTTGATACATCCATTAACATTAAAAAGCAAAAGAGGCCAAAGACAAAAGAGAACGTAATCTATGACTCCATTTAAATGAAAGTCCAGAAACTGAAACACTAATCTACAGCGACAGAAAACATTCAATGCTTGCTTAGGGCCTGGAATTGGGAGTAGACATTGACCTCAAAGGTATGGAAGAAAATTTTCCAGATAATGGAAATATTCTACATCATGATTGTGCAGGAGATTACATGGGTATATACATTTGCCAAGGCCAGTGAAACTGTACAGTTAAAATGTAAAATCATCTCTCAAAAAAAGTTGATTAAAAATGTAAAACCAATGGCCACATGCAATGGCTCACCCCTGTAACCCTAGCACTTTGGGAGGCCAAGGCACATGGATCTCTTGAGCTCAGGAGTTCAAGACCAGCCTGGACAACATAACGAAAACCCATCTCTTCAAAAAATACAAAAATGAGCTGGGTGTGGTGGCACGTGCCTGTAGTTGCAGCTCCTTGTGGGGCTGAGGAAGGAGGATTGTTTGAGATCAGGAGGTCAAGGCTGCAGTGAGCTGAGATCGTGCCACTGCACTCAGGCCTGGGAGACAAAGTGAGACCCTGTCTCAAAAAAAAAAAAAAAAAATAAGACCAGTAAAGTAAAATATTTAACTTACCAGAGACTCATGGAGGCTTTTTTAATAGTAGAAAAATTAAGAAATTTGATTTGGTTGATAGGGAGGTGAAAGACAGCAAGATAGATTTATTTTGATAGGAGAAACCATTGCCATTCACCTCTAGTAATGGGGACCAGAGAAACTTCAGTGAGAGAATTCTGCAGAAAATTGTCCCTCATTGTAAGGGAGAAAAAGAAATAAAGTCTCTAAAAGTTTACAGTAGATAATCTTACATATTATATGGTCATAAATCCTATAATTCATTTGTAAGAAACTTTAATTTTCTAATGTTTACTGTGCTTCGTAACAAGACTTGCTACTCATAATTCAAAATATTTATAAATAAGTGCAATGTTTATTTCCATATTTCTCAGAGTAGGCTTTCTATGCACATTAATAAATGGATATGAGTTGATTAATTGTGTATTTTGCAATGTTCCCAAGAACATTTTTTATTTATTTTCCTTTCTACATACCCATTAATTTTAATATTAAAGTAATACCTATCCATTTATCCAGGCTTTAGGTAACAGACTCTATATTTCTATATGTCTTTTTTCCCAAAATTATTTCAAATGCTGTCACTTAGTACATATTTGTTTAAATATTTATTTGATTATTAAAGAATATGGATGATGGAGGATCTCACTATGATAGCAAAATCATATCATTTGTTTACATATGTAGCATGGAGTAATAAGTTTGTGTTATTTGCTATTAGATCTAGATAAATTAGAAGAATGTACTATTATCTTTAACAATACAATTGCTCTGATTAATGTTAACACTCTGCATCACTTCATAAAATAAGATGATATTCAAATATTCTTTCTCTCTCTTTCTCTCTCTCTGTCTCTCCAACCTTATCTTTGTTATTGACTTCATTTTCCTATTTCACCAATTTATTCTCTATTTATCCAATGGGAATCACAAACCCCATGTGAATTTTTGTAAATTTTGGCCTTCATTAAATTTTAAGCCTGACTTATAATCTCCAAACTGCCAGTCTCTTAAACTTCATTCTATTTATCTTCAAATGTTGCTTAAGAGGTAACTAGTGTTTTATATAAGTTAGAAACTGAAAATCCTTTTGAATTTCTCCAAATATTTAGTTATCACTCCACTGTTATAACCAAAATCTATTGATATTTGTGTAGTAAAGAATTTAAACTTTCCCAAAGAGAGGTCTGATCTTTCCCCTCAGCTTTTGGGAGATAATCTCTAAGCCTTTGAAATATCGTGCTTGATAACGGAGTCTTTGTTTAGGGTGGGGTCTAACCATGCTATAAAGGATACAAATGGGATTTACCTAGAGGCTTTGGGTCATGTGGTGTTAGCATCGTCTCTGGAGGAGGTGGAGAATGAAATAAGCCAGATAGGCAGTAAACCTGCCTACCTAATGAAGCCACTGAAGCTCACGTAATCTTCTCTACTTGGCAATATTCCATGTGTATTATCACACGTTGTGGCCAGAAGTTAACGTTGTCCATGAGTCCACTGGGAGAGAACACCCGGAAGTGCCATGTTTAGAACCCATCTATTTTCTGCCCCATGAGTCTCTTTACCTGGCTAACTTTAATCCATATTCTTTCCCTGTAATAACTATAATCATGAGTATAACAGATTTCAGTGAGTTTTGTGAGTCCTTCTAGTGAGTTATTGAAACCTGAGGATGTTTTAGGAAGCCCCAAACTTACAGTGTCATGAGTGAAAGATTGTGCTTTCTTTAACTTTTGCAATACTCCATGACATTCTTCTCCAATTTCTCTACTCTATTCTATCCATGTGATTACTTGCTCTCATCATATTACTGATGCATTATTACAACAACTATGCAACCATTCTCTTCTTCCTGAAATCAATTTTTCCCATTTAATATTATTCTAAAATATAAATTTCTTAATGTCAGCCTTGTCAAAAGTAGGTTGTTCCTCAACATAACATTTAATACCTGCATAACATGTTCCCTTTCAAGTTTAAAAGCCTCGTGTCCATCATACCCTGCTCTCCATCAACCCTATGATTTGGTCACTAAAATTCCATCATGGGGCCGGGCGCGGTGGCTCACGCCTGTAATCCCAGCACTTTGGGAGGCCGAGATGGGCGGATCACGAGGTCAGGAGATCGAGACCATCCTGGCTAACACGGTGAAACACCGTCTCTACTAAAAATACAAAAATTAGCCGGGCATGGTGGCAGACGCCTGTAGTCCCAGCTACGCGGGAGGCTGAGGCAGGAGAATGGCGTGAACCCGGGAGGCGGAGCTTGCAGTGAGTCGAGATCGCGCCACTGCCCTCCAGCCTGGGTGACAGAGCGACACTCCGTCTCAAAAAAAAAAATAATAATAAAATTAAAAAAATAAAAAAATTCCATCATGATTTTCTATGATGAACTTATATAATCCATGAACCTTCTTACCTCTGCCTTTTTTACTTAAATATTCTTTATTGGTTTGTCTACTGATCTTTCAAGGCATTGCCAAAATCTGACTCTGTGGTGCCTTCTTTTGTGGTCCAAGCAGAATGAATTTGTCTTTGGTTTGCGTTCTTTTAGGATTTTTTGCCTATGTTATTACAGAAAATTCCATGTTTTTCTCTTATTACCCTGTAAATACATGCAATCCAAGAAATTTTTTTTTTGGAGGGCAGAAAAGAAAAGTCTTCAAATTATTGACTTTGAGGACTTTGTGCTAACTTCATTCTAAGAGCATAACTGTGAGTTGCAAATGCTAATGCCTCCTGTCTATGATTTGAGATCAGAATGCTGTCTGTAGAGTGAAGATTCTGCTTTCAGTATCAGAATAGAAAGGTCTAGGTGTTTGAAAAGGAGGAATGAAGAATTATTTAAAGCAGGAACTTAATCATGTGAGCTTGATTATTTACTAAATGCTTACTCTGTGGCAGGCACTTTGTTAAGCTTTTTTTCATGTGTCATATCGATTATGAAATGCGAAAGGCAGAAAAGTACTAAGAGAATAAGTAATGGATAATCTATTTCAACTCAAAATTCTCAAGCCAGAACTACATCCAGTTGTTTTCTATGCATTTTTGATATTATGCCTAGCATAATAAGCAAGAATGCAAAATAAATAAAATCTCCTTCCTTCAGGGAACATATGATCTAATCAAATACTAGGTTGGTGCAAAAGTAGTTATGGATTTGCCATTTAAATTGCAAAACCCATAATTACTTTTGCACCAACCTAATAGAAAAATATATGCTATGTGAAGATTATTATAATAAGTAGTAATATAATGTGACAGGCAGAAACATAGAAGACTAATTAGCCCTGTCTAAGGATGTTGAAAAGTTCTTAGATATGGTTAAATGGAAATTAGGAATTCAAGGAACACTGTTTTCCTTTATAATATGGATACTCTAGTCAGAACTTGAAGAGCTAAATGGAATTTTTGTGTTTAGCATGAAATAATTTTCTACACTTAAACTGGTTAAATATGTTTAGTTAAATTTGTCAGAGACAGAAGCTTTACCAATACTTTATGTTAAGAAAGCTAGTAGCGCTTTCAACATATTGAACTTTGCTGCAACCATGACTTGTGTTTTCAGTGAGTGACTTGCAAATTATAATCTATTATGGATAAATTAGCACAATTTAACATGAATCTATTATTACAGCTTTTGATCTTTGAAATTGTTTTCTCATTTTGGCCATAATCTTTTCAGTTACAGAAATAATATTTTTTCAAGTGTTTTACTATATATCATTTAAAAATTAGCTTGAGCATCAAAAAGCATATTTACTTCCAAGGACTCATGAATAGCTATAATCATGATTAAGTAATGGAATTAAATTAAATTTATATATTAATTAATAATATATATAATATATATTATAATTATATATTAAACACAATTATAAAGTTACTACTCACCATAGTGTTGACATTCAATAAATGCACTTAACTCAGAAATGAAACTAAATATATTTCACACATTGTTTTTTATTTATAAGCTCCTCAAAGTACCTTAAAATTTTTCACACTTACAGGTAAACAAAGAATAATACTCGATGCCAGTATATGTAAAAATATTGCTTGTATAAAATGTATTTTTGTTTTCCATTCTGAATAAATGGCATTCAATTAATTTAAGAAATTTGCATCATTATGATAATATTAAACCATTGCATGATAATATTAAACCATCGCATTGTTGAATGTAGTTGTTTTTATTTTGTTTGGAAAATAGTTGCTATATCCTAACATTATGATAACCTTGTAGGCAATCATTGTGTTTATTCCACATAAGTGTAATTGTGAATGCTGTTAAACTGTTAGCAGGTTATAAAGATGAAAAGTTGTTGCTTTAAAATTATGTGAGAAAATTTTGTAGTTTTGCTTTATAGTTAACATAGCCTTTATTGCGTTTTCAAACCTGTTGCCTGATTAGCTGGATTGCACACCACCTGATACTAGACTAGGGCACACCAACAGAGTCAAATTTGATTAAATATGCATGTAGATGAAATCTGTATTCAATATTTTAAAATATTTCTATGCTGGGAGGCATTGCACTCCTTGGCTTAAGCATTCTTCTCTTTTCTTGCTTTATTGGCATGATTGCAATCACCAACCAATCAAATTAAAAAAATCAAGTGAACAAAACTATTGAGTAGCTTTTAAGTACAAAGAGCTATACTGGGCAAAGGAGATGGAGCAAGATTTCAGAGATGTCAAAAAGAGAGCTTTGTTTTGTAGGAGTTTACAATTCTTTTCAAGTGAATATCCATGGTCTTGCTCTGAGATCAGAAATAAACAAATTTATATCTCTGTAGTAGGCCCTTGGTCATCTATTTACTCTTGTTTCTGGTTAGAGCGTGAAAAATTGAAAGGGTTTACTCCAGATTTAAGTAGATACAATTCAAAAGAAGGGGGCAGGAGAAAAGAAAGAAAAAGAGAAAGAAGCAGAGAGAATGAAGTAGTGGACTTTGAGTCTGTATCTATAGATCCTCAGTGTCTCTAGCAGTGCATTAGCTTGGAAGTATGTATTAGGCTCCCATGTCTTAGGCAGGAGCTTAATACAACATTCACTGAGGAAGGAAATATAAATTATATATACAATTTTGTCCTTGTCCTCAATTTGCAAGGACAATTTTATTTGAGTAACTCATCTTTTGTTCAAAGTAGTATAGTCCCTTGATGCATCTTGTTCAACACTCATTATATGAGTAATGAAACATGGCTTTTTGTGATGGTGGTAGGGTATGGAAGAATGATGGAGGAGTTCATTGCCAAAGCCAGTGTGCTGGACAATCAGCCTCAAGCCTAGAATCCAGGTTTCTAACTCCTTCTTACAGGCTCATCTCACTGTATAACATACCACCTCCAAAACCTCAAGTCACAAGAGAGTGTCTGTGGACTCTTCAAAGCCCCACTATACTTAGACCTGATATCCCAATATGCAGTTTATTTAAAAAGAAACAAGACATACACACACACAAACACATATACACATACACACACACACAATGTTATTTAGCTTACTTAGCAAATTAGAACTGAAATTTGTTCAAAGCAAACAGTGAAGAGATATACAAAGAATACACAGTATGATGGAGATCAGTGCTGTGGTTCAGAGGGGGAACAAAGAGTGTGGATTGAGGCAGTAGGGGAAAGGGACAGGGTTCCTTCCTGAACTAAATTTCAAAACAGAGCCATCCAGCTGGGAGAATAATATTCTAGTATGCTTAGTCTGAACACAGCAAAACAAATCTTCTTAAAGTGAGATTTTCTCCCATGTTTGGGAGGTGATAGAACCTGATATGAGCAGTGATCACGGCTTTCTAAATTTGGCAATTCTCATCATCAGCTTCCTAGAGTCATTACTGTCAAGGGAGGTTTTACGTTTAACCATAGGTCATCTGGACACCAGATTTTTTGAACGCCAGATTTTCTTGTAGTATTTATGAGTGCCCATCAACATATATTGAGAAAAGCAGAGAAATAATTCTGCTCTTGCTATAAAATTACTTCAGATCGTTTCTTAATTTTATTTTTAAAATTTTTATTAGAAATGTAGGATAAAATGTTACATTTAAGTTTAAGTTTGTAGAGTTTCTTTCTGCCTGCAACTTTGGGTTTCAGGTAAATCTCACATTGTATAATCTTTGTCAATACTAAAAAAGTCAGTGAAATTATTTTTTATAAAAAAAAAGAGCAGCACCAAAATAAAAACAGGACAAGGCTTAACTCATATTGTGCTATGGAGAAAAGAAAACACAAAATATTGTTCATTTATTCAGTCATTTCCTTGGTAATAAGTTATTTTATGCTACAAAATTTTTTATGTAACTAAATTGTACCTCTTTAAGTATCAACTATTAAAATTTCAAAATATTTTATATAAAAATATATCATAGTGACCCTTGATATTTAAAAAGGCTGTATCTTAATGCTTTTCAAGCTAACATTTTCAGTCATCTAGTATTGTAGTGATATAGTAGATAATTCCTACTATATCAAATTCAATAAAGCATATTATATGGCAGAATTTCTGTGTTCTGTGTTTAAATTGAGCAATGAATGTGGGACAGTGCTATAGTTTCTTATTAGTTCAGCCAATTCCCTTTATAAACTGGTCTTATAGTATGATTAAAACTTGTGTTACAGATCAATAGCAAATAATTTCAATATATTGATTTCATGCTTATATTCAAATAAACTATGTCACACATTAAGACCAAAAGAGTTATTCTTTTGGTTCATGATCCCTATTTAAATATTTATTATTTTCAGAGTCATAATCTCTAGAGTTGAAATTGCCAGCAGATAACCTATAAATTAATATCTTTACCCCCAACATATACAGCTTATGGAAAATTTTCAAATAAAATGGAATTTTGTGGGAATAAGTTGAGTATTCAAAGTAAATATCTTAACCATACAACATGCCTGAAAGATTATCGGAACAAGGTGACCTAATAAGCTTATGTATTTTTTATTTTAAGATAATCTGAAAATGTAGTTTTCAAACTTCTACAGGATATGAGAAAAGATAAGAAGATTTCTTAGTAATACATCAACAGTTGGCAAGACTTTATTAAGCAGAGTGGTTAAAAGCAGCATAGTGTTAATAATATGAGATTTGGAACCAAATATACAGGCGTAGAAATACTAGCAACCGTACTGCATGGTTTCAACATGTTAACTAACTCTCTAGATCTCATTTCCCTTCTCCAAAACTGAGAAATAATTATAGGTAAACAGTAAGATTGGATGAGAAATTAATGAGATAATATATATAAAGTGCTTAGAACAGAATCTGGACCATAATTAGCACCCCAATGTTTGCTAGCAAAGTGATCTATGTGTTCTACCTTACCTCATTTTCAATATATGTTATTCAGCTTTGGAAAATGTATAATCAAAGCACTAAAGCATATGGCCCGATTATAGTAAATTTACCTGAAGTTAAGAGAAGGCAAAGATCCTTTGCTATAGTCTGCAAGGCCTGTATAAAGGGCTTACTCCATGTATATAAATATATGAATAAGAACTTGGTATCTATCATTATAAGTGCTTAAGATGGCAAGTTCTCTTTGCTGATTTAGTTACTTAATATTCATAACCAGGAGCAGTCCTGGTTGTTAGGTCAAAGCAGCATTATGAGAACCCAAAATGGCCAAGAATAGGGATGCATAGTCTTCCTAGACTCCATCTTTTCCAGAGATGATAATTTAATCCTAAATTTTCAATACAAACTATGTGCTTACTAGAAATAGAATGTAGGTGTTAATACCAAACATATTTTGATGCCTCACATACCTCTAATGCTTAACTTTAATATCTGTCTTTATGGCCGGGCACGGTGGCTCATGCCTATAATCCTAGCACTTTGGGAGGCTGAGGCGGGCGGATCACCTGAGGTCAGGAGTTCGAGACCAGCCTGGCAAACATGGTGAAATCCGTGTCTACTGAAAATACAAAAATCAGCCCGGCATGGTGGCAGGTGCCGGTAATCCCAGCTACTTGGGAGGCTGAGGCAGGAGAATCATTTGAACCCGGGAGGCAGAGGTTGCAGTGAGCTGAGATCACACCACTGCACTCCAGCCTGGGTGACAGAGCAAGTCACTCCAGCCTGGGTGACAGAGCAAGTCTCTGTCTAAAAAAAAAAAAAAAAAAAAAAAGAGAAGAAGAAGAAAAGATCTGTCTTCATTTGGCAGCAGTGGAGCTATAACTGTATCCAATGTTTTTAATGAACAGACAAAAGTGATATTTTTGAATAGTGGTCATCCAGCAGTGCAGAGACCCCAAAACTTGCAAAAACACCATAGATTTATATGACCCTTATCATTGGAGCACCACCTTATTTTCTTGAATATACACCAGACCGTCAATGACTAGAAAATGCTGGAAAGAACATAGGAACTTTAGGGACAACCATGACATTCCTTTGAGATTATCCAAGCTTATGTTATTGCCTATTAGGACGTACTTGATATTCTTGTTATAACTAGTTTAAAATATCCTTTTGCTTATGTAACACAGAGTTGTCATTATAACTTTTGCTTTCAGTAACTCAACAAAATCAAAACTCAAACCATGTGATTAGTATAATACCATGTCCAAAATTAAGACCCATCTTTGGTCTACAAATAAAATGTCTTAACAAAGACTTGACCATTCAAGATTGCTACAGAAATCAATAAAATTTGACCTATAGTTCTATTCTTTTAAAGAAATTATGATTCTGTGAGTAGCGTAATATTAAAAAGAAAAAATAATGAAGATTGTTATGCTGATAGAGTTACACATGCAATTAGCTCTAATAATTTGTGATATGATATCCTTATCTCCTTTAGTCAGATAAGAAAACAGAGGCTTAATGAATTTCTATCTTGAAAAGGCCATATTACTGGGAAGTGACCAAACCAAAAATAACTCTTTAATTGAAGTCCATTCGTCTTACTGATAAGATAAATTTCACCACCCATAGTCTTGGTTGAAGGAAGAATTTAAGTGTGTATGTTATTAAGTATTTAAGTGTGTATGCTGTGATAGAATTAAAGTGAAGAAGACAGTACTAAAGAATATTTAGACTTATGTACAAACCCAGCATTTAAAAATTTGTATCAGAAAATAAGAATCTGATCAGCTCAAATGATAGACTGTCTTCTGAGTAGCATTTATCTTTCATAGCCTTAGCTGGCTGGCACCACTGATATCCTCTGTTGACAGTCTTTGCTTCAACCAAATCTTGAGTCAATTTGCCTATTTTTAATTTTTCTGACAATTGATAGACATATATATTTATGGGGTGCAAAGTGGCATTCTTATTTTTACTATATTAAAGGATGCTTAAATAAGCTAATTTGCATATTCACTGCCTTAAATATTTAATAATTTTGTGATAAGAGCAAACTTATTCTTCCTTGAGCCAATTTAGTACAGGGGTACAATTATTTTTTACAGTCTTAGCCTACCAAGAAGTGAGAGTGCTGCCTAAGACCTGGTGTCTTAAGAACTTGGAGAAAATCTGAATCCTATTGTGTCTACAGGGTTAAGAACTGATCTTTCAATTTCTCTTTTAATTCCTCTGCTATGATGCCAGTCACTTCAAGTAAAGCCAAACCACATAGTGGAAGAGTAAACTGTATTCAAAATCAGATGGAGTAGGTTTGAATTCCAGCTTAGATAGTTACTAGCTATATGACACATATGACTATATTCTATATAGACTAGGTTATTTGTGAAAAATACATATTGTGAATGTAAGGGGTTTGCCATAGTTCTGGACACATAATAGTTTCACACAATATGGCTACTCTTCCATTATTAATTACCAACTGGATATGTGTCTCAGTTTATGCATCAAAAGCTCTGTTTTCCCAAAATGGTGCAAAATTTCTGACAAGCACTCCCCCCTATTTGATGAACATGTTAAAAGAAAAACTTTAGAAAAATTAAATTTAACAGATTTGGATTGGGCAAAGAATGATTCACCAGTGAGGCAGCCTTCAGAACCAGACAACGTTCATAGAGTTCTAATCCAACATTTAGGCTGGCAGTATTTATAAACAGAAAAGGGAAGTGATGTACAGAAACAGCTTGATTGATTACAGATCAGGGTTTGCCTTATTTGGGCATAGTCTGATTAGGTGGCAGGCTGTGATTGGCTGCAGCTCAACTCTGTAATTGGCTGAGACAGCTATTTGTTAAAACCAAATACTCTTAATTTAGGCTTTCAGTTTGTCTACATAGCAAGCTACCTGGCAGTTTGCTGTGTAGGGACTTAAGGTACAAAGGCAGCCTCAGGCCACATTTTCTTTAACAAATCATGATATATAATCTTAACTTTAAGATCTATCTTCATTTGGCATCAATTGGAGCTATAACTGTATCATCATCATAAATATCATGATATTTGTTAAATGAAAATAATACAGTTTTATATATAAACAATTGTGGCATGATTGGAATCTGGCCCTCATAGGCCTTGCTATCTTTTATGTATATAATCTATGTTCTGGTTATCTATAGCTATAAAACTAGCCACCCTGAAATTATGTGGCATAAAACAACAACTATCTCATCATGCTCTCAATTACATTTATCAGGAATTTAGGCAAAGAACAACAGATATGACTCATCTCTGCTCCATAAAGACTTGGGTCTCAGCTTAGGTGGCTCAAATGGCTGGAGATGGCTAGGACAATTTGACTAGGGCCATATGCTGTGAACTAACAGTTCTCCCTGTTGATACGTTTCTTCAGTTTTCCACATCTTTGGTTATGTCTGGTGTGGTCAAGAATATCCATAAAGGCTTCTTCACTCACTTGCTGGTGCCTTGCCTATGATGGTTGGACAAGCTTTGGCTGGCCAGGCATCTTGCTCTCTCCATTGTCTCCCCACATAGATAGCTTGGAGTTCCTCATGGCCTAAGTTATCAGGGTAGTCATATTCCTTACATGAAGGCTGACTTCTCCAAGAATGAGCATTCTAAGTGGCTGGATAAAAGCACCATCCAATGTTTTTTTGTTTCTTGTTTTTGTTTCTTTCTGAGAGAGAGAGAGGTTCTCGTTCTGTCACGAAGGCTGGAGTACAGTGGTGCAATCATGGCTCATTGCACCCTTAACATCTGGGCTTAAGTGACCCTCCCACCCCAGCTTCCTGGGTATCTGGGAGCACAGGCACAGCTACTTTTTAATGTTTTTTGTAGAGATGGGATCTCCCTATGTTGCACAGGCTGGTCTCAAACACTAAGGCTTGAGTGATCTTCCTGCATCGGTTTCCCAAAGTTCTGGGCTTACAGGCATGAGCCACTGCATTCAGCCTCATGTATTTCAAGTAGCCACATGGAAGACATGAATGACTTAGCCTTGGAAGCTTCAAAGCACAGAATTCTGCTTCATTCTACTGGTTAAGCAAGTCATTAAAGCCACCCCAAACCTAAAGGTGGGTAAAATAGATTTCACCTTTTAATTGCAAAAGTAACAAAGAATATATTATCTTTAACCTCCCCACTGTATTAGGACTTCTCATCAGGAACTGTGGTAGATCTTGGTTGTCTTTACTGCTTTATAATGTATCTACTAGCAGGCTTTGATTTTTAAAGTGAAATTTTCTAGATATCTGGCCTTAGGCATTTTGCTTAACCTAAATACATTTAATTATTCTTATCTCTCATTGAGAACATATTAGCTATTTCATAGGGTTTATTTATAATAAAGGTAATGTCTAACACATGTTGAGCTCTCAATAAATGGCAGCTGCTATTATAATCATCGTTGTCATCAGCATACATTATATGTAAATTATATGAATTCATATTGCTTTCCTAAAACCAAGCCCATGTTCCTCAGATCTCTTTAGTCCTTAAGTCTGGCTGATTTAACCTTCATCATGGAGGACAATTTCATGATTTTGTCTTCCCTATCTACCTGCTATTTCATTTACATTCAACTTCTTCCTTCTCAAGTATACCTGAATTATCAGAATAATAACTTATACTTATGCTCAAGTATACCTGAACAGTGTAAGTATAACTTACATTGTTAAAATTATTCCAGGATTTAGATGGAATAGTGTGGACATATTCTCTGATGCCACTGCAGAGTGAAGATGTGCTCCACCATCACACAAATGGAATATTATTTTAAGCCATTGAACTATTTCTGCCACATTAACCAATCTATGTTTAAGTTTAAATCCTGTATAGAACATGGAATATTTCATCAATGAACTAATAGCACTTGTACCTTTGTAAATACTTAAGTTTTCTATTTTTCTGTATCCAAGAGAACTCAATACCTAGAGTAGGCTTTTCTTAAGAAAGTTTAGCAAAGGAGCAATACGTGTCTTTTTATTGTCAGTCTTTGATCAGGGTTATGGTTAAAACCTCTGAATTTTTTCATAGTTATTCCAAGAAACCCTTGGATTTTGAGGCAAAGGAGACTATACTTGATTTTCTTTTTTTTTTTTCCTTTGTTATTCTCTTCGTGAATGCCTATCAAAGAGCATTGGTAATTTAGTGTGAGGTGTTTTCCCTTCTTCATGATTTAGTTCCATTGGAGAAATTGTGATTAAATTATTGAGAATAGAGATCATATTTTTATAATTTTTGACGGTCTAATTAGGTTATCAGCCAGTGACTATAAGTAGAAAATGAACATTAAGAACATTCAAACCTGAAGCTTTTTAAAGAGACCAAGTTAATTTGCCGAGAGATAACATCTTTAGGTCTGTTTTTCATGTCTGCATAAAGCAAGCTTGCTACACACCAAATTCATGTGCATTAAAGAATTAACCAAGAATCCCTACATATCATTAATTAACCAGGACTACGTTAGCTATAAAAAGTTCTATTATGTAGCAGGATTTAATGTGAAGATTACAAGGCTTCTAACTACTTTGACACAGTACCTACACTCAATGGGTGCTGTCTATGCTGAAGCTGCCACTTCAAATCTGTTTGGAAAGAACTATCTTGAGCAGTGTGGCTGCATTCAATGCCAATCAAATTCTATTAATCCTAAATAATATTAAAATTTATTATATATACAATTTGTATATAATTTTAAGGCCTCTCAAAGAGTGGATAATTGCACACTTTTGAAGAATTTTGAATGACTGAATTATAAACTGTTAACACTGTTGCCAAACCGTCACACAACTCTAGAAAGGTAACAAAGTACTCTGTTTATTGAAATGATTAAGCCTGGATGATTTTACTTCCAGCTATTAGGATATTGTCAGAAATACATACCTCACATGAACTAAAGCCACTCGGCATATGTAAAGGTAGGCTTTCTCTTTTATTTGCATTCGATTTAATAAAATATGATTATTTTATATGTAGCATGGCATTTACTTCCTTCACTTCATTTATTTTATGTTACTTCACTCTGGCAAGCCATTTGGCACTATTATATCTGTTCCTATATAAATAGAGTTAATGACACATGTGGACTTACAATTACATAGCACAACAATCTTGAATTAAATACCCTTATTGCATCCATTTTACAAACAGGAAAGTGGAGGCAAAGAGAAGGTGAGTAACTTGCTCAAGTCGAAAAGTGACGCTAAGTTACTGTTTGGATTTGTTTTATACTGCTGCCATCAAATTACCACAGCTTCAAACAACACTTACTTATTATCTCATAGCTTTGTAGGTTAGAAGTCTGACCTGGTCTCACTGGATACAATCAAGGTGTTGGCAGGACTGTTTCTTATTGGAAAATCTGGGAAGTAATCCATTTCAAACCCCATTCAAGTTGTTAGCCTACTTCGATTTCTTGAAGTTGTAAGACTGAGGATCTTGTTTCCTGGTTGGCCATCAACCAAAAAGTGTTTGCTCCTAGAGGCTGTCTGCGTTCTTTCTCTTGTTTATCGTGAGCTCCTAGAGACCTCTCAGTCTTTACACTGCTACTGGCTCTTAACTCTCAGAACAATCAGTGGTGAATCAAATATTTCTTAAGCTTAGAATCTGCCACACGCATACATCTTTGATTCCAGCCAGGGAAAGTTCTCTACTTATGTGATTAGATAGGAAGATTATCTTGGTAGGTTATCTGGCCCACCCAGATAATCCAGGATAATTGCCCTATTTAAGGATCAGTAACCTTAATTACATCTGGAAGTTGCTTGTTTGGTTGTTTGTTTGTTTGCTTGCTTGTATATTTGTTTTGCCACTGATATAATCCATTCGCAGGTTCCATGGATTATGTGTGGATATTGCTAGGGCGTTACTTAGCCTGCCATACGATTGTTCAATTTTTATACAGTATTCATTTTAGTTTTGTTTACCCTGAAAAACCACTTAAAGATAATTTACTACAGATAACTTACTCCACTTTATTTGGAGCAAGACTCTTTAATCAAAGTGGTGACAACTGCAGACTAATGATAATCTTGACATAGGCAGCTCTCCTACCTTTATTTTACTGTTCACCTTACTAACTGTCTCAGTAAAGGTTTCATATATGGAGCAACAGGAGAAGATTAAAGAAGAAAAGAAGCAGTCACTTCTTAGACAAAAGGCTGTGCCCTAAAAAAAATCCCCATCTTTCTCTGGGTCTTCCTGAACAGAGAGGTAGGGAAAACAGAATAAACTTCCCTAGCAACTCTCTAAAAGTTATACACATATCTCCCTATGCATTTGTCCTAAGTTTTACTATTACAGGCTGCTGTGCCAAAAAGTGTCATTCTCTCAATTACTCTTTCTCAACTGCTGATGGAGAATTTTGTGATAATGCACCAATGAGGTGTAAAGCCCTTTCCTTATGTAATTATCAGTCATGAATAATGATTTACAAACCTACAGGAACTCATCCGAATTAATGATCTATTCATTCTTGGTTTATAAATTATTCACAATAGGCATGATAATTAATTCAACTTGAGTAATCATTGGAAATGAATCTTGACTGGTTTAGGGGTTCCTTAACATCTTTTATACATTCTATTGACTATGTTTTAGAGCCAACATAAATGAAGCCCATAAAGAGAAATATATAATAATAGAAGGGGGATATGAGAAGGAACAGAACACGTGACAGAGTTAGTGAAAGGATTGCCAAAGAAATGATGATCAGCTGAGATTCATGGTATATGTGGTTATTTGAAAGACCAGAGTTAGGCAGACAAGCAGTAAATAGCAAAAATTATATATATAATGATATATTACATTATAAAATTATGTATCATTATATATTATATTATAAAATTATATAATATATCATTATATATTATATTATAAAATATACAAAATTATTAAAATATAATTCCATATATTATAAAAATATATAAAGTTATATATTATATAATTTTATAATGTATTATATGTTAACATATTATATTATAAAATTATATACTATATAATTATATTCTATATATAATTATAGGGTATATAATTATATTCTGTATATAATCATAGGGTATATAATTATATTCTGTATATAATCATAGGGTATATAATTATATTCTGTATATAATCATAGGGTATATAATTATATTCTGTATATAATCATAGGGTATATAATTATATTCTGTATATAATCATAGGGTATATAATTATATTCTGTATATAATCATAGGGTATATAATTATACTCTGTATATAATCATAGGGTATATATTATACTCTGTATATAATCATAGGGTATATAATTATACTCTGTATATAATCATAGGGTATATAATTATACTCTGTATATAATTATAGGGTATATAATTATACTCTGTATATAATTATAGGGTATACAATTATACTCTGTATATAATTATAGGGTATACAATTATACTCTGTGTATAATTATAGGGTACACAATTATACTCTGTGTATAATTATAGGGTATACAATTATACTCTGTGTATAATTATAGGGTATACAATTATACTCTGTATATAATTATAGGGTATACAATTATACTCTGTATATAATTATAGGGTATATAATTATATTCTGTATATAATAATAGGGTATATAATTATATTCTGTATATAATTATAGGGTATAAAATTATATTCTGTATATAATTATAGGGTATAAAATTATATTCCGTATATAATTATAGGGTATAAAATTATATTCCGTATATAATTATAGGGTATAAAATTATATTCCGTGTATAATTATAGGTATAAAATTATATTCCGTGTATAATTATAGGTATAAAATTATATTCCGTGTATAATTATAGGGTATAAAATTATATTCCGTGTATAATTATAGGGTATACAATTATATTCCGTGTATAATTATAGGGTATACAATTATATTCCGTGTATAATTATAGGGTATACAATTATATTCCGTGTATAATTATAGGGTATAAAATTATATTCCGTGTATAATTATAGGGTATAAAATTATATTCCGTGTATAATTATAGGGTATAAAATTATATTCCGTGTATAATTATAGGGTATACAATTATATTCCGTGTATAATTATAGGGTATACAATTATATTCCGTGTATAATTATAGGGTATACAATTATATTCCGTGTATAATTATAGGGTATACAATTATATTCCGTGTATAATTATAGGGTATACAATTATATTCCGTGTATAATTATAGGGTATAAAATTATATGCCGTGTATAATTATAGGGTATCAAAAGTATATGCCGTGTATAATTATAGGGTATATAATTATATGCCGTGTATAATTATAGGGTATATAATTATATGCCGTGTATAATTATAGGGTATATAATTATATGCCGTGTATAATTATAGGGTATATAATTATATGCCGTGTATAATTATAGGGTATATAATTATATGCCGTGTATAATTATAGGGTATATAATTATATGCCGTGTATAATTATAGGGTATATAATTATATGCCGTGTATAATTATAGGGTATATAATTATATGCCGTGTATAATTATAGGGTATATAATTATATGCCGTGTATAATTATAGGGTATATAATTATATGCCGTGTATAATTATAGGGTATATAATTATATGCCGTGTATAATTATAGGGTATATAATTATATGCCGTGTATAATTATAGGGTATATAATGATATGCTATATATAATTATAGGATGTAAAATTATATTCTATATATAATTATAGGGTATATAATTATATATAAAATTATATAATCATAGGGTATATAATTATATATAAAATTATATAATCATAGGGTATATAATCATATATAAAATTATATAATTATATATAATTGTATAGTATCTAATTACATATAAAATTACATAATTATGCATAATTTCATAGTATATAATTATATATAAAATTATATAATTATACATATAATTATATGTTATATTATAAAATTATATAATATATAATTATATTAAAAATTACGTATGAAATTTTATTTCATAGCATATAAGACTGAAATCTTCTTGTTGTAATTTATAGCTGAAATACCTAAGTTGTAAATACATTTTTCCTGTTGAATTAAGTTCTGGGGAGAAAATGATTTTTCCTCTTGAATTTTTTTTAATAGGTGTCTCATGGTGATTTTAAGAAAGAGATGTAATCTACATTGTGCAATTACGGAATCTCCAAAGCAAACATTGTAAGAGATTTTAAATATCTGGTATACTATCTAAGAATGCACAACATAGGCCATATATGTCACATTTACATCAAATAATATTTGCTTAAACATGAGAATGAGTAAGCAAAATTCTTATCATACTGTTCTTGGTCTGGGGTTCAGGAATAAAAAAAAAAATTTACGTCACTCAAACATTGTTCCTATGTCTTATCTATCGGGCTTAGATCTAAACTTTGTTGCATCTACCAGATCCACTCACTAATCTTATTGGGTTATACGGTGTGTTCCTATATGACAGATTTGCTATATTCTGTTTTAAAAAGGAAACATGAGATAGTTCAGGACATGGCTCATCCAGGTCACTGGAATAACCCAGAATATAAACTTGCTCCTTGGAATAGGGCATGCAGAATGCTTCACATTCAGCTGAAGTTGTTGGAAAGAAATAACAATCCAGCAAAATAATGTAATAAACACACAAAGCCTTCTGTGACTCATGGTAAGCGGTAGCTCTAACCCAAGGACTAGAAGAACTTGTCAGGAAGACATCTGGAAGTAAACGGGCCAGGATTCAATTAGGGTGGCATTATCAGGGTCTAAAAGAAAGTAGACAAGTTCTGGTTGGCTGGGCATGGTGGCTCACTCCTGTAATCTCAGCACTTTGGGAGGCTGAGGTGGGCAAATCACCTGAGGTCAGGAGTTTGAGATCAGCCTGGCCAACATGGTGAAACCCCGTCTCTACTAAAAATACAAAAATTAGCCGGGTATGGTGGCACACTCCTGTAATCCCAGCTACTCTGGAGGCTGAAACAAGAGAATCGCTTGAACCTGGGAGGCGAGGTTGCAGTGAGCGAGATCAAGCCACTGTACTCCAGCCTAGGTGGCAGAGTGGGACTCTGTCTCAAAAAACAAACAAACAAACAAACAACAACAACAACAAAATAGTTCTGATCGTTTCTAGCCAAAGAGTTGAGCTAATACATAAATAAATAAATAAATCAGGAGGGTCTAATTTCCTGTGCTTTAAAAGGCATAAGGCAGGAGTTCACTTAGCAGAAAAATAAACACATCATCATAAACTCAGCGCTGACTTGGTACTAGCTGCTGCAGGGCCACAGACTTTTATTTTTTGTGTCTCAGGTAGAGATTGAGTCTAGAGAGTAGAGGAAGATTGGAAACCAGTACACCCAACAACCGGTAAGCAAGGCCATTTGTAATAGTTATTGTAATTGTTCTCAAATTAGGTATGCCAGAATTCCTGGAGTAGATTAGTAAAAATGCAGATTCTAGTTAATCACTCAAACTGATTCTCTGGATTTAATAAAGCATAAGAAGTCATCTGAAGACCATACCTTGAAAATGTTAGTGGTTAGAAAGTAGTGGCTAGAAGCAGACAGACTTAATTGTGTGCCAACACCTCCATTTCCTAGCTGTGTGACTTGGAGCAAGTTACTAATTCACAGCTTCACAGAATAAAATGCTAATAAATTCTACCTCACAAGATTGTCATAGGGTAACTAAAAGATAGGGCATGACATGTAGTACATATTGAATATTTTCTCATTTAAAAAAGCACTCTTATTAGAGCTGGGAACTAAGCAAAGCCTAATGATAGGTGTTAGGAAAATTATAGGATTATGTTTCCTCCCTCATTCTGATTGGTAAAATTAAGAGCATCACGTACTTCTGAAAAATTAACAAAATTTTCACAGTTTGTTAATTTTTAATTTTAATGCTATAAACATTATATCAAGGAAATTTAATCTTTGCAAGTGGCTTCATAAAGCAAATAGAGAGCTCATATAACTTTGATTTCTGAAAATGACAAAATAAGGAGAAGTAAATATATAGCTAAAAGTATAAGTATGGATTCTGTAGGACATCATCTAATGAGATCTGGTGGATATGGAGATTTGAATCATCCTTCATAAGTTCTAAAATTACAGTATTTTCCAAAATAATGTTTGAAACTATTTATGCTTTTTATGTAGGCATTTATTGCTATAAACTTGCCTCTTAATACTACTTTTTTTGTATACTACAAGTTTTGGTATCTTGTTTCTGTTTTCATTTGTTTCGACAGGGATTTCCACTTTTGCTTCTTCCTCATTTTCTCTTGCTTCCACCATGTAAGAAGTGCCTCTCTCTGCCTGCCATGATTCTGAGTTCTCCCCAGCCATGTGGAACTGTAAGTCCAATTAAACCTTTTTATTTTCTTCCCAGTCTCGGGTATGTCTTCATCAGCAGTGTGAACACAGACTAATACACACTCATAATTTCTCTTCATATTCCTAAAGTTGTCAAGTACTCAATAAAAGCAAGCAAGAGGACTAAATTTGCAAAAACATTTAACCTACTGCCCAAACTATTTAAGCTCTTAACTATAAAATACCCAAAAGGTTAAATTAGTCAAATATATGACTCATAGTTTTGGAAAAGTAAAATGAAATGTATGCAAATTTATGTAAAAAGAATTCAGGCACATTGTATTATTCCAAATATAGAAGCAATTTGCATTTCTTTATTAATAGCAAAGGCAAATATTGGAACTGAGCTGGGAATTTCAAAAAAAAACTGGAAGTAAAATTAGTGCAGTCCATGGCTTGTAAATTATATGAGAGCATTATAAATTAAGTCCACATAGCCCCTTACTGCATGGGGATTTCAGAATAAGAAGTCTATTCTGACATATTTTAACGTAATTTCCTGGTCAGAAGGCTAGGAAAAGATCTTATTTCAAAAATTGGAGACTTGAAAGTTCTGAAACAAGAGAACTATTTCGGTAGAATACATTTTATTTGATCAATGCACTCTGATTTTCTAATAAGAATTTCCTACATATAATTGTTTAAAATAGCGAGATCTCAGTTATTCTTTCTTTTTGTTGGTACTTCTGAGATTTTCCTCTTCCTTCTTCCTAAATCTCTCGCCCTGTTTCTGGATTTCTCGCTTTCACACTATAACCCTACTAACATCTGCTTGTTGCAGTCCTTTAACATCTCTAAGTCAATCCCCCTTATTCCTTAAAAATTTTAGTTCATGGCTTACTGCCATCCTCTTCAAATTCATCCTATCATAATTTATGGTGATTTACATCTTTTTACAGACTATCCTGCACCTTGGCCTCACCTCCCATGACCTTGTCTCCCTCAGGGATCTTGTCATCCATCCTACATCACCCATTTACTTCCATCAGCCTACCTTTGTGGTGGACCAGATAGCCTAGATTATGCTGTGGTAATAAAGACCACCAAACTCTCAGTGGCTTAACATAAGAAAAGTTCACTTCTCACCCTTGCAAAATACGCTGTCAATCTATGAATTTCTCCAGGGTAACTGTCTTTACATCATTGCTAAATATTCAAGGATAAGTTAATTGGGCCAGGTGTGGTGACTCATGCCTGTAATCCCAGCACTTTGGGAGGCTGAGGTGGATGGATCACCTGAGGTCAGGAGTTTGAGGCCAGCCTGGCCAACATTGTGAAACACCATATCTACTAAAAATACAAAAATTAGCCAGGCATGGTGGCAGGTACCTGTAGTTCCAGCTACTCAGGAGGCTGAGTCAGGAGAATTGCTTGAACCCAGGAGACAGAGGCTGCAGTGAGCCAAGATCGCGGCACTGCACTCCAGCACCGGGGTGACAAGAGCAAGACTCCATCTCAAAAAAAAAAAGGATGAGTTAATTGGGTAAATGGTTAACCTTGCCTTGTTACTAAGTTCTGCTCATCTTTGAGCTAGAGCTACCACTTACTATAGGTCACAGAAGACTTTGGATATTTTATTTGTTACATTATTTATGACCATTTCAATATATCCACAACTACCTTTTGAGAAAGAGCATAAAGGATGGAGGAAGCTATTTTCTAAATGATTCATGTGGAAGCAACTCATATGCTTTCATTTCTTTGACCAATGTAAGTTACATGATCATACCTAAACTCAAGGTATGTAAATGTGGAATCTTCCAATATGGCAGGGAAGGAGAGGAAACAAGGAATATTAGTGAGCACTAATGTCTACCACACACTTGAATTTGTTTTTCCTAATAACTACATTTCATCTTAAATTTCATTTTCATGTATTTCATCCTCTGACACGTTTTCATCTTCCCAGCTCACTCTCTATAGTACAATTGCAACAATTCTTCAACCCCATCAGGGCCTACCATCTATTACTCTAACTACTTTTTCACTATCACTCATACTGCTTGACTATATGTAATTTCTTAGCCCTGCTAGATTCAAGAATTCAGAATCATATTAAATTACATAAAGACATATGCATCTTTTATTCCATCCATACCTTTTATTGCACTTTCTTTATTGTGCCTTCATGGGAAAAGAAAACAGACTGATTAAGTTCAACTCTCAGCGTACTCTGAATTTGCATATGTAGACAGACTAGAACTGACGGATTTATTGCTAAATGTACTAACATTAACCTCATAGTGCTTAGAGATACCCATCATTACTACTTTCCTATAGTTTATTTATTCTTCTATTTTAAGCCAACCACTTCAAAATTTCTTCTCAAGCCTTCACTACCTTCTTTCCAGTCTTCTTTTCCAACAGGTAACCTCCAAATATTTAGCTTGCTTTTATTACATTTGGAAAACATATTTTTTACACATGAGTATATAAAGCAGATGAGATGTTCATTGAAGGAATGGGAGCCATCTGAAAAGAAATTACCTTAGCTCTCACCAAAACCTCTCTCCACCTCTCTGCACCTGTGTTCATATAATCTTCCTTTCCTTGTTTACCACCGAGAAGGTCCCTATGCCCCTTTCTGAGAACGTATCTTTCAATTGTTCTTTAAATCTCCTTTCTTATTTGTTCAAGAACTTGTATCCTTTTCCACTTTCATAACTCTCCATCTTCTGCCAACTACTGCCCCAGTGGTTGGTATTGTTAGTCTTTCTTTATTGTTTCTTTTAAAATCAAACTTCTCCATATGGTTAGTTATACCTATTTAATCTTATTTCACTCTTTCTCTCCTGAGCATATTGCAATTAAGCTTTAATCCCTTGTCCACCAAAACTACTTCTAATGATCTTCATGCTGCAAAATACAGTATTTATTACTCAGTTCCTGTTTATAGGAGAACTGTCTATAGCACTGACAATAGATCACTCCATCTTTCTGGAACACTTTTCATACGGCTTGCAGAATATCATACTTCTCATTACTGCCTTTTTCAGTAGTCACTCTTCATTCTTCGATTATGCTGATTCCTTCACATCTTCCCAACTTTCAAGTGATGGAGAGTCCCCAGGTACCTTTTCCCTTTGTTTTTACTCTACCTATGGCCTCTTCCTTGGTAATCTTATGTGTTCTCATGGGTTTTGTCAAGATAAAAGAAGAAACAGGAAAAATTAATATAAGTGGAGAGCTTATTTGGGACAAGATGAGGACATCTACCCAGAAGACTAGAAGGGTCAGCATATGAACTTCATTTGGCCTTTGTTACAAGCAGGTTTTTAAAGGCAAATAGGAGGACAGGAAATGGGTTGATAGTTGTTTGTCAGGAATTCTCATTGATTTACAGAAATGACATTGATTAGTGATTGGCTATACATTGTTGGAACATAAGGCATGGGTTATGGTGTACAACATGCAGCATTATTAGATAAATTTATAGCTACTTGTGGTAACAGTCAGTCTAGAGTCCACATAATAAGCAGCTTGAAGAGATGATTACTTAGCTCAAGGGAGGAAGTGGGATATGACTGCTGCCTCATTCCTATGCCTCTTTGGGCCTGATAATTTAGAGGAAGCTCACATTCCTTAGATAAAA
Organism: Pan troglodytes; assembly: GCF_028858775.2. Classification (NCBI taxonomy): domain Eukaryota; kingdom Metazoa; phylum Chordata; class Mammalia; order Primates; family Hominidae; genus Pan; species Pan troglodytes. The sequence goes on from NC_072406.2 coordinate 69,744,333, forward strand.
TGTCCTTTTCTTTCTCAGTTCAAATACAACCTACACACTGATGTTCCAAGTTATATTTCCAACCCAGACCTCTTCTCTGAACTCTAGGCTTATTATAAAACAAACTACCACCTTGACAATTTCTACAAGTCCAAAAACTGAACATTTAATCTCTATTCCAGATATGTCCAACTTACCATTTTCTTTATCTCAGTACATGAGAACTCCACCTCATCAAGTTAACAGGCTAAAAAATAATTTGAAATCACTTGACTATTCTCTTTGTCTTATATACTATATCCAACATGTCAAAATAGCCTGTTTTCTCTTCCTAAAAACAACATTAAAGATCTCTTTCTTACCACTTCAACCAGTATTATTCTGACCCAAGTCTTTCTTAACCAAATCATTGTAATAGTCTCCTAATTTATCTCACTGGTTCCTTTTTGTCAACTGACAACTTACTGTCAACATGTAAAACAGAGTGACTTAAATGACTTAAAATATAAGTCATTTAATGTAACTCCTCTGCTCCAAAGCCCTCTCATCTCTTCAGTGGCTTCCCATCTCACTTAAAGTGAGACTTAATGTCTTTACAATGTCCTGCCAGTTCACCTGATTTATCTGACTCATCTTGCACGTTCCCCAACTCTTCACACTGCTTCAGCTGTACTGGCTTCCTTGATGTTTCTAGAAAACACTAGGCTGTCTCCCATCTAGGTGCCTGGGTGCTTGTATTATGCACATCCACATGCCTGACACCTTTACCTTTCTCAAGGTTTTGCTCAAATATTACATTTCTAAAGTTGCTGTTCCCACTAATTATTTTTTTCATTTGAAATATTGCTTCCCAACTAACAATGACTCTCACTAAACAGTACTCCCATTTCCCCTTCCCTGCTGTATTTTACTTCATAATGGTTATTACCACTTGAAATGCTAATTGTTATTTGTTTGATTGTTCTAATCACTCTGTTTTCCAACAATAACATAAGCTCCATGATGGCAGAGATTTTTACCAGTTGTGTTCTCTGACATATCTTTAGTGTCTATAAAAGAACCTGGCGGCCGGGCACGGTGGCTCAGGCCTGTAATCCCAGCACTTTGGGAGGCCGAGGCGGGCGGATCACGAGGTCAGGAGATCGAAACCATCCTGGCTAACACGGTGAAACCCCGTCTCTACTAAAAATACAAAAAAATTAGCTGGGCATCGTGGCGGGCGCCTGTAGTCCCAGCTACTCGGGAGGCTGAGGCAGGAGAATGGCGTGAACCCAGGAGGCGGAGCTTGCAGTGAGCCCAGACAGTGCCACTGCACTCCAGCTGGGCGACAGAGAGAGACTCTGTCTCAAAAAACAAACAAACAAAAAAAGAACCTGGCATAGAGCTGATACTTCACAAATATTTGTTTATGAATTAATATTAATAGGAGTCCTTGGTGAAGAGTCCTAAGACTGGGAAGAAGTAGATTCTGTCTGAGAAGCAAAAAGCATGAGTATTCTGCCATTCCCAATGTTAAAGCATTTGGAGTTGAAATAGGAAGATGCAAACAGTTTGATTCAGCCCAACCAACAGGTATCAAATTGCTCCTGTGTTCTGGGTTTGTGTTAGGCAAAATGATAACAGTAATCTAAACTCTAAACTAAAATAGAAAATTTAAAAACTTGTTTTTAAATTACAGCAGAGTCAGAAGTGGTAAGCTGGCTGGGTGCGGTGGCTCACACCTGCAATCCCAGCACTTTGGGAGGCCAAGGCAGGAGGCTTACCTGAGGTCAGGAGTTCGGGACCAACAGGGTGAAACCCTGTCTCTGCTAAAAATACAAAAATTAGCCGGACATGGTGGCGTGCACCTGTAATCCCAGCTACTTGGGAGGCTGAGGCAGGAGAATCCCTTGAACCCGGGAGGTGTAGGTTGCAGTGACTGAGATCGCACCACTGCACTCCAGCCTGAGCAACAGAGCAGGACTCCATCACAAAAAAAAAAAAAAAAAAAAAAAAAAAGAGAGAGAGAAAAGAAAGAAGAAGAAGCGATAAACTGATGTAGTGGTTGCTATGGTTATATACGGTTATATTAGTGCCAATAAAAACAAGAAGAGAACAGAAATCAGAATCTTCCTGCAAGTCAGAGAGTGGACATGTCCTCTGTAGAAACATTTCTCATCTGTTTAACAAGAAGAGACTATCTGAATAAATACAAGTTTAGGTTTTAAAAATATTACCATAAAACCTGTGGTATAGATAATGCTTTTGTTCCCTCAAATTTCATATGTTGAAACCTAATTCCAAATGTGATGGTATTTGGAGATGGGCCACCTGGGAGGTGATTAGGTCATGAGGGCAAATTAATTCCCTCCTGGAAGAGGCCCCAGAGAGTTCCCTGGTCATTTCCACCATGTGAAAACACAGCAAAAAGGTGATGGCTGTCTATAACCAGGAAGTGAGTCCTCACCAAACACCAGATCTGCCAGAATCTTGATTTTGGATTTAGCCTCCAGAACTGTGAGAAGTAAAGGTTTGTTATTGTTTATGGTGTTCTTGTGGTAATAGCCCAAGTGGGCTGAGACACCTGGTTTGGACAGAAAAGAAATATTTTTTTTTGTTTTCTCTCGAGGATTTAAATATATTTCTTTTTAGCCCAAAAGATACAACACAGAATAATAAAGTATGTAAGTATATAAAAGCAAGGTACCATCAACTTTTCTAGATGCCTACAAATATGATCCTAGAAAATTGAGAAGGAAAACAATACTTGAAAGACTAATTTTATCATACATGTGATATGCTATAACATGAAGATTCACAGTATATCCAACAGACCAGGGTAAACCAGATTTGCCAAAAAAAAAAAAAAAAAAAAAACAACAAAAAACAAAAAGCCAAAACAAAACAAAAAATAAACTTTTAAGATATTGTTTTTACACAGAGGCTCTTGAAAAATACCCTCTTCTGATGTTTCTATTGATGATTAGCTATCTTGGCCTGGATGCTAAAGTGCAGCTACAGAGAAGAAAATTGGTGAAGCGGTGCTATATAATTGTTTTCACTTCTCATGTTGACAGCATGAAATTTGTCTGGCTACAATATTACAACCATAATCCCTAAGTATATAGAGTAATTTTTTAATGAGTATCCCAATTTGCTGGGTACATCTATGGATTTTTCCAATAATAGGGGGTTAAGAACTTCATTGTCTATTCCCAACCATTCTAACCATTCCTTTAAAATTAATGGTAAGTAATATCTAAGACTTCTTGCTTAAACAACAGTTACAATATAGGGAGAAAAACCTGCTTGTATTTTAATTTACTCATTGAAACTTGAGAGATGGAGATTGAATTGTTCTTCACTAAGAATAAAAAACCTGCAAAGTAATTATATCTATTAATGTTACAGGAGAACAGTTACAGTGGCTTTTTATCCCCAACTCCTACCAGAAGAAATCTTTACAAATTCAGTCTCACCTCTGCCACTATCTACTTGTATGTTGATAGGCAATTATCCTTTTCTTTGACTGCTGTAGATTTTTAGTCTATTAGGTAAGGTAATCTTTAAGACAACTCCCAGCTCATAAATTCTGGGATCCTGTAACTTGCAAATTAGAAGTCCCTGATCAGTGCAGACATTCCTTAAGGCATGTGATATGTCTGAGAGCAGCTGCCTCCATACTAATGAGTACAGATATTGTGGGCTGACTCCCATCTGAAATTCAGCAGGCCCACACTCCAACAGAGTCATATCTAAATGGCTATTGGTTTGCATTTCTCACTAGCCCCCCTTTCCAAGTCTTGAGCACTTAAGTCAGGATAAGATCTATCAAACTTCACCGTTAGTGCCTATTCTTTTATCATGGGGTGACTAGAGAATCCCCAGGCCGTGACAAAAAAGGCAACCTTGTCAGCCAAAGCCTGATGTTGTCCTAAACTGCAGCAACTTTATCCTCCTTCCCTGTGACAAAGTAGTCAATGAAAAATGCCTCTATTTTGTTTCTTGTCAGCTCTTTTCTCTCATCATATTTATTACTTTGGATGTGCCACCTGGTGTCAAGAGAGGTATTGGAAGAAAATCAAGATCCTGATTAAGTAAATTCTGTCAAATTAGACAGAATCACAGCAGACATTCAGTTCAGCAGAGAACATTAATATGGCTATGTGCATGCCAGGGATCTGGGAGAAGCACATTCTGTCAGCTCTATTCTCAAAACATATCCATAACTTGATCATTTCTCGCTACCTGACTGATACCACAGTAATCCAGCCTCTGCTAGCTCTCACCTAGAAGGCTGCAGGGGTCCTAATGGTCACTCTATTTCTACTCTTGCTCTGCTTCTCTGCACAGCATGCATAATTAGTTTTTTAAATATAATGCAGACAGGCCAGGTGCTGTGGCTCACGTCTGTAATCCCAGCACTTTGGGAGGCCGAGGCTGGCGGATCACGAGGTCAGGAGTTTGAGACCAGCCTGGCCAACATGGTGAAACCCTGTCTCTATTAAAGATACAAAAAAATTGGTGAAACCTTGCCGCTACTTAAAATACAAAAATTAGCTAGGTGTGGTGGCATGTGCCTGTAATCCCAGCTACTTGGGAGGCTGAGTCAGGAGAATCACTTGAACCAGGGAGTCAGAGGTTGCAGTGAACTGAGATCACGCCACTGCACTCCAGCCTGGCGGCAGAGGGAGACTTCATCTCAAAAAAAAAAAAAAAAAAAAAAAAGAGAGAGAGATACAAAATATTAGTTGGGCATGGTGGTGGGTGCCTGTAATTCCAGCTACTCAGGAGGCTGAGGCAGGAGAATCGCTTGAACCCAGGAGGCTGAGCTGAGGTTGTAGTGAGCCAAGATCATACCAATGCACTCCAGCCTGGGCAACAGAGCGAGACTCCATCTCAAAAAATAAATAAATAAAAATAAAATAAGTAAAATAAAATATGACCCAGACCATTATGTTCTCTTGTTCAGTATCCCCATGTGACTTCCTGACACTCTCAGAATAAAATCCAAACTCCTCACTATGAACTGTAGATCCCATAAGACCTGGGCTTTGGCTTTCTTTCAAATATTCATTTTTTCTACCTTCCTATTCCTTATCTTCTTTGCTCTAATTATCACAGCCTTCTCACTATGCCATGCACATACTCAGTGCTCTCTACTCGGGGCTTTTGTCTCAAGGCTTTCCTCTTTCCAGGAGAATTATTTTTTCAGTTGTTTACTTGGCATTCTGTCTCACTTTACTGAGGTCTTTGTTCAAACATCACCTTATCATTCATGTTTTTTAGACCAGGTATCTAATATAAAACCTCTTCATTCTGTCTAATTGCCTGACTTTATTTTTTTCAGAGCAATACCTAACATCATATTTTATATTTTTGTTTATTTGCTCAGGTCCCTTCCACTTGATTAACAACATATTGAAGGAGGGGCTTTTATGATTTGTCACTGCATCCCCAGTGCTCAGAGCAGTGTCTGACACATATTAAGCACTGAAGCAATATATATTGAAATAAAAAAAGGATCCATTATTTGTACCTTAGTATCATTTAAGAATATCAGGATCATCAGTAACTTAGCAATATTGCCCCATTAGCCTAAATTGGAGATCTGAAAACAATGGCTCAACAGTCGAGTTCAGCCTGCCTGAATATTTTGGAAATAAAATTTTATTGTAACACAGTCATTCTTATTTATGTATCTGTTGCCTATGACCCCTTTTAGGCTATGCCAAGAGATTGGGTAGCCTGGAAAGCACAAAATACTATCTGGCCCTTTGCAGAAAATATTTTATAAACCTTGGCCTAAATTGTAAAAATTTGGCTTAATTTTTTCTGTTTACTTTTCCTTTGGCATCAGGATGAATAGTTGACTGTTTTTCTAGTCACCTCAAAACAAAGCTGGAGTTAATAGAGACTGATATTAACTTTGGAAAAGGAAAACAGTTACTCAAGAAGAGCTCAGCATGAATTGTTCAGCATCAGAACCAGCCAGGCAATTACAGATGTTTCCTTTCTTCATTTCTTTCTATCATTTAACTAGGCTTTCTTTCAGAGATAATGGTGATTTACAAAGAAGAAAACCTTTGGGTATTCTTTGTTCCCATGATTGGAAATGATTTAAAGCAATGGTGTTTAAATAAGATGATTTTGTTTAATTTTAACTTTTCCTTCACTTTTTTGCCCAAACTATCCCTTTTCATATCTACTTGCAGTAGATGTTTCATAAAGACTTCTTTCCCTTGGAAAATTTTTGCCTTTACTAGATAGATGGGCATGATACCGAAATGGAGAGGAAGAATCACTTCTGCCCAAATTCATTTTGTATTGCATTGTCAGTCACCAACTGGGATGAATTTTCTGATACAAAAATTTCCCATCAGGTAATCTAGGCAGGATATATAATTCTTATTGCCTAGTTTTCTGTGGTACTCAGAAATTTCAAAGAACATATTTGATCTTTGTCCTACTTGTATGATATAAAATAATGGAAATAATCACACATAACTCTAACCTGAAGCAAATAGCTCAGCCTCAGGCTCAGACAAACCTGGGTTAAAAGCTTTGCTTGGCTAGTTGCTATGGTCAGAGACCCTGAGACTATTGCTTGCCTTTTTTTATGGTGGATAATGCAGCCTACACATAGGCAGAGTGAAAATTAAGGCCATTTAATACATTGTTGGAATACAACAGATGAGAAATCCCTCCTCAGTTATATATAAATGTCTTAAGTCCCGTTCATGCAAGTTTCCGTGAATTATTAAGGAAAAGTAATGCAGCAGATGCTTTCAATGCTTCACCCACAGATCCTTGGCATTTACCACTCTCAGACACATCACTGGCTTCTTACTGCAAGTACTTGCAGATCTCAAAGTGACTCCTTTCTATAGCTAAGGGAGCTGCTTAGTTTTTGTGCAGGTCAGGACAGAGGTACTGAAAAGTTAGCTTCCACAGGAGCAGTGGTGTGCCGGAGCTGTGTAAAGCAGTATGCAAATTCTGATTGTTAAATTTTCAAAAATCTGGCAAACTGATTCTTAAATAGCATCATTATTAAAAATTAAATTATGTAATATAATAATCAAATGAAACACATTAAAAATAAGAGTAAAATATGCTCAAAACTCATCACTCCCCAGTCATTTTGCAATTTAGTCTTATTTCTGTGTTTCTGAAGTTTTTTTAATGTGTTTTTGTATCTGTAGGATAGAGATTCCATATAATGGTGTGCTACTGTACATCTCTTCCCAATTCCACACTCAGCAATGTAATATTAGAACTTGAAATTGGCCATGGTGAGAGTATGTCCACCAAAGAAATTGGTAAAGGCTACAAATCAGGGCTATTTGTACAGAGAGCTGATTGTTAAATATTTACCAGCACACCACTGCCCAACATTCAACAAAAAGACAAAGGAGAGTTAGCAGATAAATACCTAAGCATTCTCACCTCTGTGGCTGAGACAAATCAAAAGTGTGTTTTATACTGTTTGCTAGAGGTCCCTGAAGAGGATTGAGTTCCAGGTGTTTACAATGGTGACAAATACAATAATGAAAGTGGGAACTGGCAATGCTAAAACCTCAGTGTTGGTTGCTGTTCATGAGTTAGGCTTTATAATAAAAGATCCTGCTATGGAATTGGAATCTCTAGTGTCATTTGGCAATGATAGGATTCAAGAACAGCAGCAACAAGGTGACAGTAATTAATCATCAGCAACAAGGAGTAAATAATCACCGTGATACACAGCAAGGCTAAAAGGCAACCTGGGAGGCTTGACATGTAGAAATCTGGTGTAAATGGGTATTAGAACATAGGGTGAAATAATTGAGGATCCAAATAGATTGTTGCTGGGTATCTATATCTATCTATCTGTCTGTCTATCTATCTATCTATCTATCTATCTATCTATCTATCTATCTATCTAATCTATCTATCTATCTATCCATCCATCTATCTGTATGGAAGTACAGCTAAGGGGAAACCTAATACAAGCCATCACTCAGTTTTCAAAACTGAATCAGTTCTATGACTCAGTGACAACAGATATAAAGCAGTCTCTTCAGCAAAATCAAAAGGTTCTTCTGAAAAAGGAACCTCCAGGTTTTGGTATCAGGATGATGCTGGCCTCATAAAATGAGTTAGGGAGGAGTCCCTCTTTTTCTATTGTTTGAAATAGTTTCAGAAGGAATGGTACCAGCTCCTCTTTCTACCTCTGGTAGAATTCGGCTGAGAATCTGTCTGGTCCTGGGCTTTTTTTGGTTGCTAGGCTATTAATTACTGCCTCAATTTCAGAACTTGTTAATGGTCTATTCAGGAATTTGACTTCTTCCTGATTTATCTTGGGAGGGTGTATGCATTCAGGAATTTATCCATTTCTTCTAGATTTTCTAGTTTATTTGCATAAAGATGTTTATAGTATTCTCTGATGGTAGTTTGTATTTCTGTGGGATCAGTGGTGATATCCCCTTTATCATTTTTTATTTGTCTATTTGATTCTTCTCTCTTTCCTTTATTATTAGTCTGGCTAGCAGTCTATCTATTTTGTTAATCTTTTCAAAAAACCAGCTGCTGGATTCATTGCTTTTTGAAGGGTTTTTCATGTCGCTATCTCCTTCAGTTCTGCTCTGATCTTAGTTATTTCTTGTCTTCTGCTAGCTTTTGAATTTGCTTGCTCTTGCTTCTCTAGTTCTTTTAATTGTGATGTTAGGGTGTCAATTTTAGATCTTTCCTGTTTTCTCCTGTGGGCACTTAGTGCTATAAATTTCCCTGTAAACATTACTTTAGTTGTATCCCAGAGATTCTGGCATGTTGTGTCTTTGTTCTCATGGGTTTTAAAAAACTTATTTCTGCCTTAATTTCATTATTTACCCAGTAGTCATTCAGGAACAGGTTGTTCAGTTTCCATGTAGTTGTGCAGTTTTGAGTGAGTTTCTTATCTTGAGTTCTAATTTGATTGCCTTGTAGTCTGACAGACTGTTTTTTTATGATTTCTGTTCTTTTGCATTTGCTGAAAAGTGTTTTATTTCCAATTATGTGGTCAATTTTAGAATAAGTGTGATGCAGTGTTGAGAAGAATATATATTCTGTTGATTTGGGGTGGAGAGTTCTGTACATATCTATTAGGTCTGTTTGATCCAGAGCTGAGTTCAAGTTCTGAATATCCTTGTTTATTTTCTGTCTCATTGATCTGTCTAATATTGACAGTGGGGTGTTAGAGTCTCCCACTGTTATTGTGTGGGAGTCTAAGTCTCTTTGTAGGTCTCTAAGAACTTGCTTCATGAATCTGGGTGCTCCTATATTGGGTGCACATATATTTAGAGTAGTTAGCTCTTCTTGTTGTGTTGATCCCTTTACCTTTATGTAATACCGTTCTTTGTCTTTTTTTGATCTTTGTTGGTTTAAGGTCTCTTCTATCAGAGACTAGGATTGCAACCCCTGATTTTTTTCTTATTTCCATTTGCTTGGTAATATTTCTCCATCCCTGGCAGAGACACAACAACAACAACAACAACAAAAATTCAGGCCAATATCTCTGATGAACATCAATGTGAAAATCCTCAATAAAATACTGGCAAACCGAATCCAGCAGCATATCAAAAAAATTATCCACCACGATCAAGTCGGCTTCATCCCTGGAATGCAAGGTTGGTTCAACACACACAAATCAATAAATGTAATCCATCACATAAACAGAACCAATGACAAAAACTACATGATTATCTCAATAGATTCAGAAAAGGCCTTTGATAAAATTCAACACCTCTTCATGCTAAAAACTCTCAATAAACTAGGTATTGATGGAACATATCTCAAAATAGTAAGAGCTATTTATGACAAACCCACAGCCAATATCATACTGAATGGACAAAAGCTGGAAGCATTCCCATTTAAAACTGGCACAAGACAAGGATGCCCCCTCTCACCACTCCTATTCGACATGGTATTGGAAGTTCTGGCCAGGGCAATCAGGCAAGAGAAAAAAATAAAAGGTATTCAAATAGGAAGAGAAGACATCAAATTCTCTCTGTTTGCAGATGACACGATTGTATATTTAGAAAATCCCATCATCTCAGCCCAAAAACTCCTTAATCTGATAAGCAACTTAACAGTCTCAGGATACAAAAATAATGTGCAAAAATCACAAGCATTCCTATACACTAATAACAGACAAACAGACAGCCAATCATAAGTGAACTCCCATTCACAATTGCTACAAAGAGAATAAAATAACTAGGAATACAAATTACAAGGGATGTGAAGGACCTCTTCAAGGAGAACTATAAACCATTCCTGAAGGAAATAAAAAAAGGACATAAGCAAATGGAAAAACATTCCATGCTCATGGATAGGAAGAATCAATACCATGAAAATGGCCATACTGCCCAAAGTAATATATAGATTCAATGCTATCCCCATCAAGCTACCATTGACTTTTTTCACAGAATTAGAATTAGAAAAAAAACCTACTTTAAATTTCATATGGAACCAATAAAGAGCCCATATAGCCAAGACAATCCTAAGCAAAAAGAACAAACTTGGAGGCATCACGCTCCTGACTTCAAACTATGCTAGAAGCCTACAGTAACCAAAACAGCATGGTACTGGTACCAAAACAGGTATATAGAACAATGGAAAAGAACAGAGGCCTCAGAAATAATGTCACACATCTACAACCATCTGATATTTCACAAACCTGACAAAAAACAGCAATGGGGAAAGGATTCCCTATTTAATAAATGGTGCTGGGAAAACTGGCTAGCCATATGCAGAAAACTGAAACTGGACCCCTTCCTTACACATTATACAAAAATTAAGATGGATTAAAGACTTAAACCTAAGACCTAAAAACCATAAAGCTCTAGAAGAAAACCTAGGGAATAACACTCATGACATAGGAATGGGCAAAGGCATCATGACTAAAACACCAAAAGCAATGGCAACAAACTCCTAAATTGACAAATGGGATCTAATTAAACTAAAGAGCTTCTGCATAGCAAAAGAAACTATCATCAGAATGAACAGACAACCTACAGAATGGGAGAAAAATTTTGCAAACTTTTCATCTGACAAAGGGCTAATAGCTAGAATCTACAGGGAACTTAAACAAATTTACAAGAAAAAAACAAACAACCCCATCAAAAAGTGGGCAAAGGATATGAACAGACTCTTCTCAAAAGAAGACATTTATGCAGCCAACAAACATATTTAAAAAAGCTCATTATCACTGGTCATTAGAGAAATACAAATCAAAACCACAATGAGAAACTATCTCATGCCAGTCAGAATGGCGATCATTAAAAAGTCAGGAAACAACAGATGTTGGAGAGGATGTGGAGAAATAGGAACGCTTTTACATTGTTGGTGGGAGTGTAAATTAATTCATCCATTGTGGAAGATAGTGTGGTGATTCTTCAAGGATTTAGAACCAAAAATACCATTTGACCTAGCAATCCCATTACTGGGTAGATACCCAAAGGATTATGAATCATTCTACTAGAAAGACACATGCACACGTATGTTTATTGCAGCACTATTCATAATAGCAAAGACTTGGAACCAACCCAAATGCCCATCAATGATAGACTGGATTAAAAAAATGTGGCCCATATACACCATGGAGTACTATGCATCTATAAAAAAGTATGAGTTCATGTCCTTTGCAGGGACATGGATGAAGCTGGAAAACATCATTTTCAGCAAACTAACACAGGAACAGAAAACCAAACACTACCTATCATCATTCATAAGTGGGAGATGAACAATGAAAACACATGGGCACAGGGAGGGGAACATCACACACCGGGCCTGTTGGGGGGTGGGAGGATAGGGGAGGGATAGCATTAAGAGAAATCTAATGTAGATGATAGGTTTATGGATGCAGCAGACCACCATGGCACGTGTATATCTATGTAACGAACCTGCACGTTCTGCACATCTAACCCAGAACTTAAAGTGTAATTTAAAAAAAGAAAAGAAAGAAAAAGGAACCTCCAACACCAGAAGCAAGAATATACCATACCTGCCTCACCAATCATTCCTCAAAAGAATCTTTGGCCATTTCAAGATAAATTATGTGGGGAAAAGGGTGATACCAAGATGTTTCAAGGACTCCTGATATGTTGATATGGTGTCTCAAGCTTATCTTGCTCTAGGTCATGCAAAGCACCACAATAAACCTCACTAGAAAAGCAGAGGCAAGAGATAAATGAAATGTTAGCCCACTTCTTTTATACAATGGTCCCAGTGGGTCACCCTGTAGTTATTTCTCTAATTCCTGAGTGCATAATTGGGGCAGATATTCTTAAGTGCTGGCAGAAACCTAAGATTGGTTCACTAAACTGTGGTGTAAAAGGCATCATAATAAAGCCAAGTAGAAGCCCCTGAATTGACACAAGACCACACTGAATCAAGTTAGAATATCAGAAGCAGTACCACATTCCTTGTAGAATGACGTTTAAGAACATCCCTCAAAAACTTCAGATTACTGTTTATTTCTTTCTCTTGGCTAATTGCTCTGGCCAGAACTTTCAGTATGAGGTTACATAATAGCGGTAAAAGTGGTCATCTTTTTCTTGTTCTAGTCCTTAGAGGATAGGACTTCAGTTTTTTTTTTCCCATTTTTTTTTCCCCAGTGTAGTGTCAGCCTTGGGTTTGTCATCTATGACCTTTATTATGTTGAAGTATGTTCCTTCTATACCCATTTTAATGAGGGTTTTTACCATAAAGAGATGTTGAATTTTATCAAACACTTTTTTGACATCTATTGAAAGAATCACATGGCTTTTTTTCTTGATTCTGTAAATGTAATGTACCACATTTATTGATCAGCATATGTTGAACCATCCTTGCATCCTGGGATGAATCCTTCTTGCTCATGGTGAATAATATTTTTAATGTGTTGTTGAATTTGATTGCAAGCATTTTGTTGAGAATTTTTGGATCTATGTTCAACAATGATATTGGCCTGTCATTTTCTTTTTTGTGGCATCTCTGTCTTCTTTTGTTATCAAGGTAATGCTAGCCACATAGGATGAGTTTGGAAGTATTTCTTCCTCTTTAATTTTTTTGAAGAGTTTCAGTAAAGTTTGTATTCTTTAATTGTTTGGTAGATTTCGTCAGGGAACCTATCAGGTTTTGGGGTTTTCTTTTTCTTTTTTTTTTTTGATGGGTTTTTTTTTATGGTTTCTATGTTACACATTATTTCTCTGTTAAGGTTTTCACATTTGGTATGTCATATTTCCATTTTCACTTATTTCAATTTTTTTATATTTAAAAAAAAATTTATTCATTAATCCATTGGTCAATCAGGAGCATGCTGTTTAATTTCCATGTGTTTATGTATTTTCTGAGGTTCCTCTTGTTATTGATTTCTAGTTTTATTCTACTGTTTTCAGAAAAGTTACTTCTATGCTCTTGAATTGAAAGAATTAATATTGTTAAAAATGACAATGCTACCCAAAGCAATTTATAGATTCAGTGCAATCACTATCAAAATACCAATGCCATTCTTCATAGAAATAGAAAAAGAAATTCTAAAATTTATTTGAAACCACAAAACAGCCCAAATAGCTAAAGAAATCCTGAGTAAAGCTAGATATATCACACTACCTGACATCAAAATTTACTATAAAGCTATAATAGCCAAAACAACATTGTACTGGCATAAAAACAGACACATGGACCAATAGAACAGAGTTGAGAATCCAGATATAAATCCATAGATTTACAACCAACTCATCTTCAATAAAAGTGCCAAGAAAATACAATGGGTAAAGGACAGTCTTTTCATAAATGGTTCTGAGCAAACTGGGTGACTATATGAAGAAGAATAAAACTAGACCCCTATCTCTCACTTTATTAAAAAAAATCAAAATGTATTAAAGTCTTAAATTTAAGACCTGAAACTATAAAACTACTAGAAGAAAACATTGAGAAAATGCTCCAGGATATTAGTTTGGACAAAGAATTTTGTGTATGACCAAAAAAGTACAGGCAAGCAAAGCAAAAATAGACAATTGGGATAACATCAAGAGGAAACAAGCAACAAAATGAAGAGACAGAAAATATTTGCAAACTATCCATCTGGCAAGGAATGTAGAACCAGAATATATAAGGAGCTCAAACAACTCAATAGGAAAAAAACATAATCCAATTAAAAAATGAGAAAAATATCTGAACAGACATTTCTCAAAAGAAGATATACAAATCGCCAACAGGTATATAAAAAAGTTCAACATAACTAATCATCAGAGAAATGCAAATTAAAACGACAATGTGATATCATCTCACCCCATTTAGAATGGCTGTATCAAAAAGATAAGGCAATAATGTATGCTGGAAAGGATGTGCAAAAAGGGGAACCCTCATACCTGTTGATGAGAATGTATTTATAAATTATTACAACCACTATGGAGAATAGTATTGTTCCTTAAACAACTAAAAACAGAGCTACCACATGATTCATCAATCCCACAACTAGGTATATATACAAAATAAATAAAATAAATATATTAAAGAGATATGTACACTATGATGTATTACAGCTGTCTTCACAATAACCAAAATACGGAATCAAACTAAGTGTCCATCAGTGGATAAATAAATAAAGAAAACATGGTATATACACACAATGGGAGTGTTATTCTGCCATAAAATAAATGAAATCCTATCATTTGCAGCAACATGGATGGAACTGGAGGCCATTATGTAAAATGAAATAAGCCAAGCAAAGTAGGACAAACATCATATGTTCTCACTCTTATGTGAGAGCTAAAAGAGCGGAACTCATGAAGATAGAGAGTAGATTGCTTGTTTCTGATTGGTGGTTACCAGAGACTGGAAATGGAAGGAGAGGAAGGAGGAATAAAGGAAAAAAAAAAAGAATATAAATGTATTTGTAACCACTAAATGGTACACTTAAAAATGGTAAATTTGATAATAGTAAATTATATATGTATATAACTCAATCAAAAAACAGAAAAGCAACATTAAAAAAAGAAATGTGTTTGTATACACATTTTCTACTATTCTGTACCACAATAGGGTGACTATAATTAACAGTAATTTGTTGTACATTTTTAAAGAAATAAAAAAGTGTGATTAGAATGTTCCTAACACAAAGAAATGATATGTGTTTGAGGTGATGTATACTCCAATTACCCTGATTGATCATTTCATAATGTATTCCTGTATCAAAACATACATCTACAGCATAAATATATACAACTATCATCATAGCCATAAAAATTAAAAAAAAACTTAAAGGCTTCAGGATATATAGCTAATGGTCCCATATCTTCTCAGTACTCTCTCTTGGTCTTTGCCTTCTAAGGGTGGAAAGTTTTTAGTTCATATCAGGTAGCCAGTCTGAAAAGACTGGGGGAGTCTAAGACACCAGCTTGCTCTTGGTATGAATGTGTGAAGCCCTTGGCTGAATTTTTTCTTAAAAAGTCCTATCTCTATGGGGCTTTTGATATATTTTGCTATCTTAAGGACATTGAAATTATTGGGGACCATGGAGATGCCTCCTCGACTCCCTCCCTAGAAATACTTCTTGTTTATATGATTTTTAAAAAGTACCTGAAAAATTACTATACAGCCTTTAAAAGGCTTTTGGATTGAGTCGCTATTGGAACTAAGTACACCACTAAAAGAAAAAGGACTTTAGAGATCTCTTATTATCAGCACTTTTTAAAAGGTTTAAATTAAAATAAGGATATATAATAATTTCATAGCTTTAAAAATTATCCTGGGCAGTTTAAATCCTTTGCAAGCCTGAAAGATAACTGCTCTGTACTCCTTCTGGAGAGAGCAATGGCAACTGTCCCGTAATGTAGCTCAGTAGCTAAGCCTCTGCCCTTTCACAATGGTGCCCTGGGTTTAATTCCAGGCTTCAGGGAATGAGTCCTTTCTGTTGTGGTATTTAGGTATTTATGTGACCTTTGCCATTTATTGATTTCTTTCCCCTCTATGAACAACTTCTGACTTCCTGTCTTGAATCTTCCTTTCTCTGACCTACCTTCGGGGCACTTCTGGATTTTGTAAAAACCACTTGCCATCTCTTTGGAGACAACTTGTGCATGCCTGGTTAAGTCACAACATTAGTTAAAACTTAATGGTTTCACTTGGGAAAATACCTTTGATAAAAATAAAAATTTTTTTAAAGAAAACATAAAAGCCAGAGGAGTTGGCTGTTTGTCCCAGCTAGAGTCTGGTAATAAGATATCTTAAAAATTAAATAATAATAATAATAAATAAAAGAGCTCTAGAGTTAAAAATCAGCTTAATTAAAAGTAGATATCCAAGCTTATACATATATTTAAAAAGGTCTTTATGTTTTTTTCTCTTCTTAAATGTTATTTTTTGAGAAAAAAATGGACTTCTTTGAGAAAAAAAGTTTTTTATTTTCTTCTCAATCAACTTACTCATTCCTTCATTTGCTTCTGCCTGTGTTCTTGCAACCCTCTATGCTCACGTAAGAGGATGTAAGGTAATTTCGGACAGCCTGAGACTCCTTGGGAGAAGCAGAGGAGGCACTACAAACCCCATTTTGAGAGAAACTTCTTTTCTCTGTTTTCTTAATGGAACCCCAAGAACTGTAAGTGGACATATTCGTTTCAAAATCTAAGGCTTTTCTCTGTTTTGCATTACATTATCTGAACTTTTTCACTTTTGGGGGCATCAAAAGTTACTTTGAATTATGAGAAAACCTTTAGTCTTCATGTGTAGAAGGCATGTCTTACATGCCATCAGGGAAAAGAGAATGAGAGCCAAGCCAAAGGGGAAACCACTTATAAAACCATCAGATCTCATGAGACTTACTCACCATCAAAAGAACAATATGGGGGAAACTGCCCCCATGATTCAATTATCTCCCACCGAGCACCTTCCACCACATGTGGGAATTATGGGAGCTATAATTCAAAATGAAATTTGGGTGGGGACATAGGCAAACCATATCAGATACTGTACTTGCTAGATGCTTTAAGGTTATAAACTACTTCTATGACTTCTAATAATCATTCAACTTGCCTGCTTCGGAGCCATTATATTCCAGGTAAGGCTTGGGGACATAGAATTATCAATGCCCCTAGACAGGCTGGAAAAGAGTCAGGCATTACCTGCAGTTCCTATGTCCATGGCTGTGCACCTGATACATAATTAAAATTGCTTACACTACAAATGAAAATTATGTTTTTAATAAAAAGACATCAGAACATGGTTTATTGTAAGATAAAGTAATTTTGTCTAATTTAGAGCGTGTAAATATGGTTTTAGGTTAAAAGAAAGATGGAATAAAACTGAAGGTTTAAGCAAATTTTAGATAGTTATAAAGGGCTTACGAAAATTTTTTCTTGGATATTAGCCCTTTGTCAGAGGGATAGATTGTAAAAATTTTCTCCCATTCTGTAGGTTGCCTGTTCACTCTGATGATAGTGTCTTTTGCTGTGCATAAGCTCTTTAGTTTAATTAGATCCCATTTGTCAATTTTGGCTTTTGTTGCCTTTGCTTTTAGTGTTTTAGTCATGAAGTCTTTGCCCACGCCTATGTCCTGAATGGTATTGCCTAGGTTTTCTTCTAGGGTTTTTGTGGTTTTAGGTCTTACATTTAAGTCTTTAATCCATTTTGAGTTAATTTTTGTATAAGGTGTAAGGAAGGGACCCATTTTCAGTTTTCTGTTTACAGCTAGTCAGCTTTCCCAACACTATTTATTAAATAGGGAATCCTTTCCCCATTGCTTTTTTAAATCCAGAATCTACTAAGAACTTAAACAAATTTACAAGAAAAAAAAATCCATCAAAAAGTGGGTGAAGGCTATGAACAGACTTTTCTCAAAAGAAGACATTAATGTGGCCAACAAACAGGAAAAAAAGCTCATCATCACTGGTCATTAGAGAAATGCAAATCAAAACCACAATGAGATACCATCTCATGCCAGTTAGGATGGCAATCATTAAAAAGTCAGGAAACAACAGAAGCTAGAGAGGATGTGGAGAAAAAGAAATGTTTTTACACTGTTGGTGAGAGTGTAAATTTGTTCAACCACTGTAGAAGACAGTGTTGTGATTCCTCAAGGATCTAGAACCAGAAATACCATATGACCCAACAATCCCATTACTGGTATATACCCAAAGGATTATAAATCATTCTACTTTAAAGACACATGCATATTTATGTTTATTGTGGCAATGTTCACAATAGCAAATACTTGGAACCAACCCAAATGCCCATCAATGATAGACTGGATAAAGAGAATGTGGCACATATACACCATGGAATACTATGCGGCCATAAAAAAGGATGAGTTTATATCCTTTGCAGGGACATGGATAAAGCTGGAAACCATCATTCTCAGCAAACTAACACAGGAACAGAAAACCAAACACCACATATTCTCACTCATAAGTGGGAGTTGAACAATAAGAAGACATGGACACAGGGAGGAGAATATCACACACCAAGGCCCGTCAGGGGGTGGGGGACTAGGGGAGGGATAGCATTAGGAGAAATAGCTAATGTAGATGACAGGTTGATGGATGCAGCAAACCACCATGGCACATGTATACCTATGTAACAAACCTGCACATTCTGCACATGTATACCAGAACCTAAAGTATTATACATACACACATACATACATGTAACAGCTTGTTCTCTCTCTCTCTCTCTCTAGATGTATATATATACACATACATACACACATATAACAACTTGTTCTCTCTCTCTGTCTCTCTTTCTATATATATATATGTAGCACTCTCTATATATGTATATAGCATATATATAGCATATATATAGAATATATATATAGCAGTTTGTACTCAAACATTCTTTTAAAAATAATTCCCCTTTTGTTTTTATTCTATTGTCCTATTCATTGATAGTGTTATATAAGTAATTGTAAAATTTAAAATCTGGAAAGAGAATTGGACTCAGAATGCCATCTCTTTTGTTATTTTAAAAGGAATAGAAATGAACATACATATTCATTTTCTTTCATTACACATCCAGAGAAATAGAATGGATTGTGTAAACATGTAAAAGCAAGAATTTTGATCACTGATAAAAAGGGAATGTTTGGTCACTATCTTAATTCATTTCTCTTTTCTTATCATTTTTTTCTTTGTCAACTATTTGATGACATCTCCAAACATCACCTTTTATTCATGACAGGAGTTGGGTATCATAGTAAAGAACACTGTTAATATAATCCAGATCCTTCACCACCTTCTGAAATATAGAGGAGCTTTAAGACTATGTGAATTTTTTTTGTTTGTTTTTCCTTGTATTTGTAGAAATAGCATGAGCTTTGTTTAAAGTCAGGCATCTAAAACCTTGCCCTGTATGTATTGACAAACTACACAAAATTTGTGATCTATCTATTACAGTTTGTTCAACTGTAAAACTAGGATAGCAAAATCTATGTCATATTTTAGTTATCATGATTTAAAAAGCATGTTTTAAGATCTTAGTATATAATAAATCTCTACTCTGTTAGTTGAAAAAAAATTTTCTTATGGTCAAACTGGTTAAAATTGGACAAATTTGTTTATAAAATTGTCTTAAAATTAGCTTTAGCATTAATACACTAATGCAAAGGTAAAAATAGTTTTTCTCTTTTAAACAAGATTTTGGTTTGCCTACAGGTAAAAGCAAGGGAGAAGAAACAGATTCATCTGGCCTCATACTGTCTTTAGTGAGTCTTGTTTGAAAAGCTGAGTCTCCTCTTTAATAAAGACCAAAGATTTTTGCTTTATCAAAATACTTGAATAAATCATTTCAGCTAAATAAACAAACTGTGGTCCTATTTTGTGATATAAAGCATTTTAAACCTTTGATACTTGACAAACTTTCCAAAATCAAATTCTAAATTAAGGCTTTTTTGACTTGATTAAGCTTTTTAGATATTAGGTCACCTGAAGTCTAAGAGACACATTTGGACTGTTCCTTAAAAGGCTCCACCCCAAAGCCAAGAATTCAGTTGAAATATTTACATCTTTAAGGAAATCTCCATGTGTAAGTGTGTCTGCTATACCTGGCCATATAATCTTGGCTGAACTTTTACTCACACCGTGTTTTCCTTGGTTTGAATAAAATACAAATTCTCTATCTTATTCCGTGTAAGAATTGTCCCTTTAGAAATTCAAATTTAGAGTTTCCTAGCTGTAAATTTCTCAAACACAAGAGAGCTGTTTTTTCAGGCTATTCACTTAGATTCCAAATGGCATCAGCTCTCTTCTTAAAAGTATTATTTAACTAGGCTTAAGCATTTTGGTAATTCTTTGATATATTAAAACCAGATAGTGGGGCCTATCTAGGATAGAGGGTGGGCAGAGGGAGGGAGATTATCAGGAAAAATAGCTAATGCATGCTGGGCTTAATACCTAGGTGATGGGTTGATAGGTGCAGCAATCCACCATGGCTCATGTTTACCTGTGTAACAAACCTGTGCATTCTGTACATGTGTCTTGGAATTTAAAATATAATAATAACTTTAAAAACCATATAGGAAACAATGTCAAATATAAAACAGTTTTAAATTTTCTTTGGGTTATATTCATATGTTATTAGTATGTATTACAAAATTATATAAGATTCCTATAAGTCTAATATGTCTCAGTATATGTTATCAATAATAATTAGAATTTTTCTGTTAAATTATTGTATACTGCTGAGATGAACATGTTTCCTTGTTGACTGAGTCTTTAACTGTGGCTATCCTAAGACTTTTGTTATGCACAGACAGACATTTGTCATCTTGTTTTAATACTTTTCAAAAGACAGTTTATAACCAGCTATAGAATTCTGATAGGCACTATTGAATGCAGGTCTCTAATAACTTTGGAAATTGGGATTAGGATAGATCAAAAAACTTCCAAGATTCTCTTGGAAAACTAATGTGTTAATAAATATCAAGCAGAACAGAAGTTAATTACATGGACTGAACTAACAGAATACTGAGATAATACTCAGGATATTTTGTTTGAAACATTGTTGATCCTTTCTGTTTTTCAGAGTCAACAAAACTTTTTCCTTTTTAGCTGCTTACAGATGTTAACCATGGAGTAAAATACACTCCTGTGAGCAAAACTTGGAGCATATTTCTTTTTCTCTGCCTCATTTCTCCAGAATTTGGAAACTATTTGTGAGTATACCTAACTTACGGCAATTTAGTTATTTGCATATATGCAACAAGAATCTGTTTTCTCTTGTAATAGGACACATTTGGAGACACTGGTTATTTTACCAAGCCTTGACTGAAATGACATGCTTTCAGATATAATCAGACTGTTTTAAGAAATCAAAGTTGACTTATAAAGCCAATAAAAGACCCTTGGGGAAACTGGCCTCATACTTTGTCTATGCAGTCCCTGTACAGAATTCCTAACCTGTGGTAAGTAATTTCCATACTCTTGAGAAATCCAGAGTATGGAAAATAGCCCAACTCATACAGGTATTTGCAGGAACAGATAAATTCACGGCTGGGCTTGAGGCTTTAAAAAGTCTAATCTGAGTTTCATTATGGAACAAAGTTCCAGCAAAGCCGATTAAAAAAATAAAAAGCCTATATAGCAAATAATTATTCTTCCTATACCTTATGCTAATAATCAGGCAAGTAAAAAAAGACTAAAACTTATTTAGCAAACAAATTGGTCTTAATATATTTTATCTTTGATAAAAATGAGAGACTGGAGACAGAAAGATTATAATGGACCTGCTACTAGATTCTAGTCTTGTTCATTGTTTTTGAGGTGTTTTAAAAATATTACTTTCTACAATTTGGACTGAATCTCAAATCCTATCCGCGCTAATGTTTTAAAATTTTTCTTCAATTTTTCTGACTTGAACTCAGAATTCTGACTTCCTTTTTTTCTGAGGTTGTACAAGGTAAAGTTATTCCTTGTGACACAGGTGAGAAAAATGTGTCATATTACCACTGTTTTTCTCCTCTGTAACAAAAGATGTTTTGAGTCTAACATCTGGATAGATTATGTGCACCATTAATGTCTGTTTTTCTTCTGTTTCCATAGAAATGCTTTTCATTAAAAGTGTTTGCCTTATATTTCAAACACAGGAGACTTATTTTCCAGCCTATTCACTTAGTTTGCAAATGGCATCAGATCTCTTCTTATAAGCATTATTAAATTAGGCTTAAGCATTTTATTAATGATCACTGCGTGCTACTTGATTTTTTCTAAAAAAATTATTTGTTCTATTCAACAGGGGTGCGGACAGTTAAAGTTTATGTCTTCGAGGCTTCAACAGTTTCAAGTCCCTACAGGTATTCACAACAGTCACTGAGAGTTTTCTACACCCTACAAGTTTAGGCAGAGATGATAACCCTGTTCAGAAAGTAGCTTTAGAAGATGACATATTCAGCTCTTTATCTTTAAGAATAAGGAAGGTGAAATCTCACAGGGGGGAATGACATAGAGTAGGAATGAGGCTTTGCTTCAGCTCACCCCCTTTAAAGCAATCCCACCGATCACAATAACCATACCACTACCTCACTGCTAATACTTCTTTTACTTAAAGAATTCCATGAACTGGCCTTAGGAGGTAATCAAAGCTGTGGAGTGTCCAACCTAGGGAAGGAATTCTGAGCAATTTATTTATGACCTTGTTGCTGCAGACCAGACCACCAGGTGAACCACTACTCAATATAACCGTCACAACCAGATAATACTGCCCTGTATACTCTACCCATCATTTGCTTTTCCCAGCCCAACCCACATACCCTAACCCTGATGTCAATTTCTGTGCTTTGCCTAATAAAAGTCCTACCAGCTTTTTTCAGAGAGTCAATCAGGGAACTCTCTCTCTCTCTCTCTCTCTCGCTGCTTCCCTTATGTCCAGGCATAAGCTCCAATGAAGCCTTGTCCGGGAGAATGCTTTCAGCCTTATGCCAATTTCTATGGCATTAAAAGCCCAAGAACCCATCATTAGTAACACCTGCAACTTGGATCTCCAGGCCACCCACATTTCTGAAAAAGCAGCTACAAATTTGTGAATTCCTGTAATCTTCTGAAGTTCAATAATTCACTTAAACAACTTACAAAACTCAACAAGTACCATGATTACAATTATAGTTTTATTATAAAGGATAAACCTAGGGCAAGGACTGGTAGCGTCCCAGAAACAGAGTTTCCCATACTTTTCCCTAGGGAGCCAGGGCATGTTACCCTCCAGAATATTTGTGCCCTCACCAACCAGGAAGCTCTAAGGAGCCTGAGTCCAGAGAGTTATTTGGGTTTTTATTACATGGTCAAGATCAATTAAATCAATGACCATGTGGTGGAGCTCAATCTCCAGCCTCCCTCTTTTCCCCAGTGGTCAAGCTGACCCCACGTTCGAACTTTTCATTATTGTAGTCGGGCTTTTTGGTGACAGCTCCCATCCTGAAGCTATCTAAGGACCTACCAAGAGTCAAGTCATTACTATAATAAAAACCTTCCCATCACTAAGGTAATTTCAAGAGTGAAACCCTGAGCCCTGGACACAAACTAGATATATCCTTCATTATACCACAATACTAATGGCATGTGTAAGTATTGCTCTTATCATTGTTCTTATCCTAATCCTTAAGTGAAACTCTTGGGACTTAAACTCTAGGCCCTGAAAAAATGTATACTTCTGTTATTTGTAATTCAATCAAATAATGACCCTACTTCATTGATATACTTTGCTCCTTGAACTTTGAGTAATTTAGATTTTAGTTTTCAGTATTGATGTCTGAAAAAATCGTATCGTTACGTTTGTTTTGAGGAACTTTTGGTTGTTCATTTTCTTTTGTATTATTTACTTCAATTTGTATAGGTTAACATCATTATAGAAAATATAGCTAATTTTCTTGGAGCTTCTGTGGGATCTGGATTTTAGATTTCAAATGCCATGTTCATGTACATTTGTAAAGTATATTCACATACATACACAAATTTATTATAAACTTCACGGCAAAATGATAAACAGTAAAGCAAATGAATCATCAGTGGTTCTTTAAAATGCACTTACCAATTTGTATCTCTCCACTACACTATATCTTTATAACCAGGATTACACAAATAGAGGAGGCAACTTCTAGATCATACAGTGTGACTCTAACAAAGATAACTTTCAGTAGCTAAAATAACAAAACAGATACTATTCTTTTAATAAGTAAACACATTTATTAGTAAGAATTTCAGGTGGGGGGGTTTCTATGGATATGCCGTAGACTGCTTCCTTGTATGGTCTACCTTGCTAATTTCTTTTTATCAAAGAAACTCAGCTAATATAAACCAGGATTTGCTCAACCTAGGCATTTATTGAGAATTAGGGTTGGATAATTTATTGTTACAGAAGCTGTCCTGTGCATGGTAGCATGTTTAACAGAATCCCTGCTTCTACTCATTAGATGCCATTAACCCTCCACCACACTCACAGCTGTGACGACCAAAAATATTTCTGGATATTGGCAAATGTTCTCTAGGGAAATTCATCCCCCTTCCCTGTTGAGAAGCATTGCCATCGACTGACATTGATTTTTGCTTTTAAAAACATCAATTAATGTTTGTTTTATATCTCTTATGCAGAAGTTGTTTTATATGTACACATATTAACACAAAGGTATTAATTTTGCATGTGTTCTTTTACGAACGGTGTATTCCATGGCCTTTCCCAGGCCTTATGTATTTCTGTAAACACAACTTGAAAAGTAACTATTAAGTGTTCAGAGGTTATACTTGGATTATATACTCCCTCCTTGACGCATGACTACTACCAGAACCAAACACACACACATGCAATGGTTTCATTTTGCATCGTGTGTTAAAGATGCAATAAACAATAAAAACAACTACACACAACAATGCAAACAATCATTGCATTTGTAAAACAATAAAAATGCAGATCACACTTTATATATACTTCAAAGCCAACCACCAATAACTACATAATCAAAACAAGTCTTCTTGACTTCTCCAAAATGCTAGGTCTAATCATAAACAAAAGGAAAAATGTAAGCTTTACTTCCTCAGCAGCATGATTCAGTAAAATTAAATGAATTGGCTATAGAGAAATCAACTTAAGCAGTTGTTTGCCTTAAAAAATATATTAATGTATAACAGCCAATAATAAAAGAGATCAAAATACTTTCTCCTTTGAGCTTTATAAACTGTGTTGTAACTGTTGTAAGGCAACTTCTTACCACTCTTAGTTTGTGGTTTCCCAATTCATGAACTGTTATTTTGTACATACAATAAACTTTAATTTTTTTCGAATTTGATCTGATTTTATTTTTGATACATGTAATGTTTGAAATGATTTCCCAGTGGTGAAAGAATGATGATAGACAATGTTTTAAGTGCAGATACTTTGAGAGCCACCCTATAAAAATCCAAAGTTGTGCAAAAACGCTCATGAAAGAAGACTGTACTTTTTATTTTCAGTTTGAAGTCAAGGAATGTGTTTCTGGCTTTTGCATTATCCTATATATTTGCCTACACTCACAAAAAACAACAGTCAGTGCAAAATAGTTGTCTAAGCATGATAAAAGTCTGCTTAGAGTGAAAAGCAGGTTTCAGTGGGATAAACAGTAAGTATCCTGACTTTTAGGAGGCCAGTGATCATTAACCTAAACCTGATGATAACCAGCTCTCTGATCCTGAGCAATTCCCCTTAATCTTTTTGGGCCTAAATTGGATGTTTTATTCAATAAAACTATTGGATGAAATTATATCTAGAGTCTCTTTTAACATTTTATTATTCTATAATGCAGATTATAATTAAATCTTAAAATTGAAGTAACAAAGTATGAACAAAAATAGCAACATCTTTCTGCATACATTCTTCAAGAACTAGAGCTTGCTGGAGAGGTCACTGAGATTTCCCACAGATAGACAGAAAAGAGAGTGTTAGAATAAATCACTGGAGTCCCAAACAAAGATCAAATTCTGAAACAATAATATTCATGCTCTGAACTGTCAGAGAAAATTACAGGTTGTCTGAACTTACCCTAGAACATATGATAAGAAGGGTTTCTTGACTTAATTCTGAGCAGTTGGCAGTCTGTGCCTTTTGGGAATATCACAAGATAATATTATTCAAATATCCTTTTGACTTGATGCCAGGGTAATCTGATTCAAGTTATGTGATAAAAGGGGTTTCAAGCTTCTGACGGAACAAGAGTAAGATTTGGGGATCATAATAAAATGGTTTTTACTATGAAAGGCAAGAATTTCTGTAGTTTAGAAAAAGCAAATTTAAGAAAAGTGAAGGTATGATGAGCAAAAGTGTGAAATTTACCCACTTATATTTTAAGTGTACAATGCACTATTGTTAACTATATGATACTGTTGTACAGCAGATCTTTAGAACTTACTGATCTTGCCTGCTGAAACTTTATGCCTATTGATTAGCAACTCCCTCATTCCCCCACCCCCAGCCCACAATTCTACTCTCTGATTCTATGAGTTTCACTATTTTCGATACCACAATAAATAATTAAGTATATAACTCAAAAATGAAACAAAAAAGTCTTTTGTTTGTGGCTCATCAAGCTCTAGTGACCCTACATATCAAACACAAAAGTTCTGTGTGGCTCAACCAATCTTACTCTGATGCACAAAATAGCATAGTTAATAAAGAAAAAAAGAAAATTTCTTTAAGCATATAATTAATATGGACAATATCTTCCCGTAATTGAGATGGAGACATCTCAGAACCATTGAACAAATGGAAAATCAAAATAAAAAACATCTGTTGTTGGAAACAGCAAAGTTTTCCATGCATTTTGAAACGGTTATTGCATAGCACTTGAGAAAAGTCTTTGAAAATGTTACTTCCATTAGCACTCAAACAGAAAATCAACTTTTATTAGGAAGGCAGGGAGTGTCTCGAGGGCAAATTTACCCGAGATTCGTGGAGCATTGCATAAACATAGCTAATGAGACAAGAAATATTTTTGCAATAAAAATACAGAAAAATGCCTTTGCTACTTTACCAGGTATTAAAAAAACTACATCTCATGTCTTTGGTACCTGTAGCCAATTGGATGGGCTGTTCTAGAAATGGAAACTATAAGAAGTATGTTTCTAGATTGCTATCATGTGGCAAGCTTGTTAAAAAATGGTGAGAAGTCAGATGAACAAAATCATGTATATTAAGTCACATATTAGTAAAAAAGACATTAAGACATTAAAGAGGAATGATTTAAGAATTTTGCATTTTTTTCTGAATTAGACATCTTGGCTCAAGCCTTTCTATTACAAAGAATCTGTGACTTTTACCATTTATCTCATATTTTCTCCCATTTTACTAAAATGCAATTGCCCAATTGTACTACATTGGAGGCAGGATTTGAATTCAGTTGTTCCTACTTTCAGACTCCACAGCTCCACTACTGATGTGCTGCTCCTCTCTCTCCCTCTTTTACTCCTTCTTTCAATTCCCTTCTCTAATCTTCCTGCCATTCTCCATACCACACCTGCAGGCCTTCTCCACCTCACATGTGAAAATGTGCCTATTATGTATATCATTTCCTCGGGAGACTACTAAAGTATTGTTTTTTCTTTGAATACACTAACTTATTTTAAGTCAAAACATTTCTCTATAGCAGAACAACTCATTGAAGAGGAACTTTTGGATTCTAGCTGTAGGGTATAGGACATATGTTTGAAGGACATTACTCAAATGTGAGTACAAAAGGTGTTGCTGATGATGGTGGCGGCCCACCTGGAGCAGCTACTGCAGAGACGCCAGCTGCAGCAAGGGAGGAGCAGCCAGGGCTGCATGCTCCATGGAGCTGGTGGGAGCCAGGTACAGGTGAGAGCCTGCCCACTATGGAGTTGGCAGGGTAGGAGCCTGCACTCTTGGGCACAGCCAGAACCGCCTAGCAGAGGCTCCAGATCCTGGCATCCCTGCACTCTCAGGGATCCAGGAAGCTCCCTACCCCCATAGGCTTGAAAGTGCCTCATTCCATTTTCTGGCTTCTCTCCACTCCTGGCACCCACTCCAGGGCGAATGCAAAGTTGTGGCTGAACCGAGGTGATGTCACTACCCACTGAGTATGCGTGCACTCAGGGCAGCCCTGACACACCAGCCCCCTGCTACCTCAGCCGCCTCCTGACTTTGGACACCAACAAGCGTGGGAGAGGGGCCGGGGGTGCTGAAGGAGGATCAGTGGGGACCTGCAGGCACCCCTCATTGCAGACAGTCTTGGCACTGTGGATGGCATGTTAATGGAGGAGGCAGACAGATTCCTAGGTGGGAAGGGACAGGTTCCCAGTGAAACCCCACCTTCAAGCCAGGGATGGCCTAAACCACTGGGGCCAGGCTGCCAGTTCTGGGTGAAGTTGCAGCCTGGAGTGAGAACTTCATTGATGACCATTTGGCCAATCAGATGGTGCTTTTTCCAGGCCCTCCCATGGCTGCCTATGGATCAGTCAGCACACACTTCCTCCATTTTGAGAACATAAAAACCCCAGATTCAGCCAGACTAAGACACTCCTCAGGATGACCTGCCTTCAGAAAGGAACTAC
Source organism: Pan troglodytes (assembly GCF_028858775.2). Classification (NCBI taxonomy): domain Eukaryota; kingdom Metazoa; phylum Chordata; class Mammalia; order Primates; family Hominidae; genus Pan; species Pan troglodytes. The sequence continues at coordinate 69,772,805 of NC_072406.2, forward strand.
CCCCTATGGGTCTCCTCTCCACTGAGAGCTGGACACTCATCAGAGTGGAGCTGCACACTCATCAGGATGACATACCCGCAGAAAGGAGCTACACACTATAGGTCTCCTCTCTGCTGAGAGCTGGACGCTCATCGGGATGGCCTGCCTGCAGAAAGGAGCTACCCACTTCGGGTCTCCTAAGAGCTGTTCTGACCCTCAGTGAAGCTTCTCTCTACCTTGCTCACCCTCCAGTTGTCTGAGTACCTCATTCTTCCTGGATATGGGACAAGAACTTGGAACCTACAGAATAGCGGAACTGAAAGAGCTGTAAAAAAAATAGGGCTGAAATACACCCCCTCCACCCCTGCTCACCATGTTGTGGGCAATGAGAAGGAAAGAAGAGCTGTGACCCTTCAGAGAGCACAGACATATGGGCTCCCAAAGCCAGGGCTGTGACACCCTCTTAGGAGCTCTGTGGTTCCTGGCATCTCCAAGTTCCTGAGCACCACCACATTCCCCTTGTCCAGATCTGGGAGCCTGCAGTGGAAGCTGCTTGCAGTAGCTTGGATCCAGCTGCAGCCTTGCACAGAGCCAGCACCTGAGCCGGCATCTGTGCTGGTGCCTGGAACTACTTGCCCTGCTGAAGTAGCTGGCATGCCTGGCTGTGCACAGTGGCTGGACCCCATGCTTGCTTGCTCATACACTCCTTGCCATTGCGTGCCTGGCTTGCCCTTGGCAGGTGTGGGATCTGGGCTGGTAGCCCAAGCCGAGTGCAGCCTGCCAGGCCAAGCGGGCAGAACAAGTCCAGAGAATCTGAGCAAAACTTAGGCAAAGGTGCCACCAGCCACACAGGTTTCTGGCTGGAAAAGTGACACCCTAAGGATCCTATGACACTACTTAGTTTTCCTGTGCAAAGGCCATCTCTATCTCCAGTTTAAAAGAAGATCCACAAATGGGGAAAGTAAAACAATATATATATATACTGCCAATTACTCCCCAACCCCAATAATGGGGAAAATTGACCTGTATAATTCATGATACATACAGCTATTAAGGCACTGGATACTCATATAAATTCAACAGTGAAAATCCAGGTAGTCAAAGTTCTTTGACTTGATCAAGTGAGTATACTGTTTTAAAAACAGTATCTTCAAGAGATTATATAATACAGGGATATATCTGAGGAAAATATTTCATAAATTAGTTATTTAGTACATTCCAAATTCCTTTTTTCATCTTCTACTTTAAGTTCAGGGGTTATGTGTGCAGGTTTGTTCCATTGGTAAATTGTGTGACACTGAGGTTTGGTGTACAAATAATCCTGTCACTCAGGTAGTCAGTATAGCACCCAGTAGTTTTTCAACCCATACCTCCCTTCTACCTTCACTCCTCTAGTAGACCGCAGTGTCTCTTGTTCCCATCTTTATGTCTATGCGTACTTGTAATGCACGGCTTCCACTTATAAGTGAGAACATATGACATTTGGTTTTCTGTCCCTGTGTTAATTCACCTAGGATAATGGCCTTCAGCTGCATCCATGTCACTGCGAATAATATGATTTCTTTCTTTTTTTAATGACTTCATAGTATTCCATAGTGTATAGGTACCACATTTTATTTACCAAGTAGACCATTAATGGGCATCTAAGTGGAGTTTATGTATTTTTATTGTTAATATTGCTGCAATGAAGATACAAATGCATGTGTCTTTTTTCTAGAATCACTTATTTTCCTTTGGGTATGTACTCAGTAATTGGTTTGCTGGGTCAAATAGTAGTTCTGTTTTAAGTTATTTGAGAAATCTCCAAACTGCTTTCCACAGTGGCTGAGCTAATTTGCATCTCCACCAGTAGTGTACAAGTATTCCCTTTTCTCTGCAGCCTCACCAACATCTGCTATTTTTTTACATTTTAATAATAGCCATTCTGACTGGTGCGAGATACTATCTCATTGTAGTTTTGATTTGCTTTTCTCTAATGATTAGTGATATTCAGCATTTCTATTTCTTTCTTTTCTTTTTTCTTTCTTTCTTTTTTTTTTTTTTTTTGAGATGGAGTGTCACTCTGTCACTAGGCTGGAGTGCAGTGGCGCAATCTTGGCTCATTGCAACCTCCACCTCCCGGGTTCAAGTGATTCTCCTGCCTCAGCCTCCCGAGTAGCTGGGACTACAGGCATGTACCAGCACACCCAGCTAATTTTTGTATTTTTAGTAGAGACGGGGTTTCACCATGTTGGACAGGATGGTCTCAATCTCTTGACCTCATGATCTGCCCGCCTCAGCCTCCCAAAGTGCTGGAATTACAAGTGTGAGCCACCACACCTGGCCAGCATATTTTTATTTATTTGTTGACCAATAAATAAATGTATGTCTTCTTTTGAGAAGTGTCTATTTATGCCCTTTACCCATTCTTAATGGGACAATTTGTTTTGTGGTGGAACTGCTTAAGTTTCTTACAGATTCTGGATATTAGACCTCTACTGGATGCATAGTTTGTGAATATTTCCTCCTATTCTGCAGTTTGTCTGTTTAATGTGTTGATAGTTTATTATGCTGTGCAGAAGCTCTTTAATTTACTTAGGTAGCACTTGTCAATTTTCGTTACAATTGCTTTTGGGGACTTAGTCATACATACTTTTCCAATGCTGATGTCTAGGACGGTATTTCCTAGGTTTCCTTCTAGTTTTTATAATTTAAGCTTTTACATTTAAGTCTTTAATCCATCTTGAGTTAATTTGAGTATATGGTGAAAGATAGGGGTCCAGGTTCATTCTTCTGCATATGGTTAGCCAGTTATCCCAACACCATTTATTAAATAGGGAGTCCTTTGCCGATTGTTTGTTGCTATTGGCTTTGTTGAAGACTGGAGAGCCATAGGTGTGTGATTTCTGTATTCTTTGTCATATTTCATTGGTCTACGCATCTGTTTTTTTACCAGTATCATGCTGTTTTGGTTACTATATCCTCGTAGTACAGTTTGAAGTCAGGTAGTGTGATGCCTCCAGCTTTGTCCTTTTTGCTTAGGATTGTTTTGACTATTTGGGCTCGTTTTTGGTTCCAACTAAATTTTAGAATAGTTTTTTTCAAATTTTTTGAAAAGTGACATTCGTAGTTTGATACGAATAATGTTGAATCTGTAGACTCCTTTGGGCAGTATTACCATTTTAATGATATTTTTCTACCAATCTATGAGCATGGGATATTTTTCCACTTGTTTTTATCATCTATGATTTCTTTCAGTATTGTTTTTTAGTTCTCCTTATAGAGATCTTTCACCTCCTTTGTTAGATGTATTCCTGGGTACTTTAATTTTTGTAGCTATTATAAACGGTATTGCATTCCTGATTTGGCTCTCATCTTGAATGTTAATGGTATGTAGAAATGCTACTGATTTTTGTACATTGATTTTGTATTCTGAAACTTTACTGAAGTTGTTTATTGCCTCTAGGAGTCTTGGCAGAGTCTTTCAGGTTTTCTAGGTATAGAATCATATCACCAGTGAAAAGAGATAATTTGACTTCATTTTCTATTTAGATGCTCTTTCTTTCTTTCTCTTGCCTGATTGCTCTGGCTAGGACTTCCAGTACTATGTTGAATAGGAGTGGTGACAGTGGGTATCCTTGTCTTGCTCCCCTTAAGGGGAATGCTTCCAGCTTTCACTTGTTCAGTATGATGTTGACTGTAGGTTTGTCATAGATGGCTCTTATTATTTTGAGATATGTTTCTCTGATTCCTACTTTGTTGAGGATTTTTATCATAAAGAGATATCAGATTTTACCAGAACTTTTTTCTGTAGCCTTGTTTCTGTTGAGATGATTGTATGGTTTTTGTTTTAATTCTGTTTATGTGGTGAATCACATTTATTGATCTGCATATTTTGAACTAGCACTGTATACCAGGAAAAAAGCCTACCTGATAATCATGAATTAACTTTCTAATGTGCTGCTTGATTTTATTCATTTTCCAAATTCTTAAATGCTTGTATTATAAGTTTTACTATTTATTTATTATACCTGTTTTTCCCTTAACATTTTTCCACATTTATTAAAAATAAAAATACAATAACATATTAATTGTGAAGAAGTGTAATTTTACTCAAACCTCAAAATATTATTTCTTTTCTGCTTTCCTACTCCATTTCAGATTGTGGAGGGTTAAAGTTAAATTAATTAAACTTAACTTATGAGCCTAAACCTGACAAGCCATGCAAAGAGGCACTAAAGTAGTATAGGGAAAAACTCTGCTTCTCCATTAGTTTAGAGTCAATTTAAATATGACATTGAATGCCAAAAGGGGGTATAATGGTGAGAAAGTGTAAGAATATAGTCTGGAAAGAACTCAAGGTAGGTGTTTCCTCTGCATTCTGTAAGGCTTTCATGCTTTGGTTATGGATCTGAAACCTTAGTTTGTGCATTATTTGAAGCTGGTCATATTCTGAATTTACTAATTCCTTTGAAGTTCCTATAAGAATATTTGAAAATTAACTCCATTTTAATACTTTGCAAGGAGAAATAGCTATTGTGTGCAGAGATTTATGTAGAAAACTGAACCAAGGTTAATAATTCTTTGATAAACATGCTTTTTGCTATCTTTGAAGATGTCAATATATTCTTTCTTTTTATCACATTCCACCAACATAATTACTTCATTTTTCTTCAAAATGAATGAAAATTCAGATATTCATTTCCAATGTAACTTTGAAATAGGTACTGTGTTACTGCTTCTCTCCTGAAGATAAGTCTTGTAATGTGCTAAATATGTGGCAGTTCAGCAGAAGATTCTGAGTGTTCTTCAAGGATCTACTCTAGGAGCCTAGAAGAAGTAAAAATGAGAGGAATGTCTCAAATCAAAATTTCCTTGGAGACGAAATGCGTTCTATGTCCTTGTAAGCTACACTTGCTAGAAAACTGCCTTTCTTCCTGCTCTGCCTTGCCTTGGGTTTCAAAATAAATTCCTACATAAAATGAACTCTATATCCAACATTGTCATCCTATCCAATCTTCATCTGTTTGACTGTGATCTCTCTACCATTGCTACCTCCAGGCAAACGATTCTTCCATTTCTAAACCATGTTGCTAATTCGAATCTTCTACACCACTATTTAGTAGTGATCTTCATCATGTGGAAGTCTTCAGTCTTACTTTTTGCCATCTGTCACTATTCCTGGGGAAATATCCGTGTATCTTTATATCATTAGCATGTGGACAGAGCAACCCCATTTAAATGTGAATACCAACAGCTATAGATTGACTTTTCACTAAATAGTATCTGGTCTGTTTGCCTCAGAGGGGTTCCAAAAAATGCACATGCAATTCTAACATAGCCCACCTATCATGCCATAAATGGCAGTGTTTTCAGACGCTGATCCAGTAAGACCACTTTTTTGCTAGCTACAGCTGTTGTCTGCCCGTGAGCATTTCTCACAACAAAGCTGAGACCTCAAAGAGGAAATACTGATCTCTTGTCTTTCTTTCCAAGCCCTGCGTACTGCTCCATTGAGTTCTTCACAGAACAGCAGAAATTCTATGACACCTTATTATTACTAATAACATTAATGTAATTAATATGTGTTTACTGTAGAAAAATATCAACAAGGAAGTCAGTAAAACAAAACTATAAAGCACCGTCTATCTGCCCATTTTCCAGTGTCAAAATATTAGTTTCCCAAAGTAAACTATGAAAAGTTTAAGTACCTGTTAAGCCAGTTACATCATTTCCTTTCTTTAAGTTAATATGATCATGTTTTATATATCTCTTTGCAGCTTGCTTTTTTTTAATTGCCAAGCATCTTGGACTTTTTTAGATCTCAGAAAATACAAATATTTTATATCGGAATTAGAATGGTTTCATTATGTGTTGGCTTCAGTTATTCCCACATTCCTTTATCTGTACTTCTTTATGCCTGGTTTTACCCTACTGATCAGCTAGGACAACCGGCATTACTAGGCACTGATGGTGGCTGAGCTCACCCAGCAGATTTTTGACTCCAAGAACGTAACGGCTGCCTGCGACCCCCGCCTTGGCTGCTACCTAACAGTGGCTGCTGTTTTCAGGGGCCACATGTCCATGAGGGAGGTGGACCCTTAGGGTCTAAAACAAGAGCAGCAGCAACTTTGCTGATTGGATCAGTATGTTACAAAACATGTTACAAAATATTTTTTACATGTATGTGTTACTGGATTTAAAGACTTGACTTGCGTCGACTGTGCGTTGTCCAGTTTCTTGGTGCACTGAACAAAGAATTTGAACAAAATGCACAAACAAAGCAACAAAAGAACAAAGCAACGAAAGCAGATTTATTGAAGCAAAAGTACACCCACAGAGTGGGAGTAGGCTGGAGCGAGCCACGCAAGAGCCCTAATTGTAATGTTCCTTGGGGATTTTATTGAATTAAAAAAGCATAGTGACACCCGTAAGTTCCCTTTAGAGGTTTCGGATAGGTTACACCCTATACAAATGGAGGATTTTGCCCAGGACAAATCAGAGGCATCCAACCTATGAAATGTATGCAAATGACGTTAGAGAATGGGCCAATTACAGACAGCCATTCCCGTTCAGGACACAGGGTAGGGGGAGGTTCGGAGACGGAAGGCCCTTTGGCTCCTCATTACTTGGTGGTAGCAGGGTGGGGTTTTCCTTAGTCCAGTTCCAAGAAGACAGCTAGGAGTTGGCATTAGGTTTCCTGTCACCACTCTCTCCAGACTGTATTCTCCTGCCTCATAGGTTTGGGTAGTGTGTGTGTGTGTGTGTGTGTATGTGTGTGTGTGTGTGTGTGTGTGTGTGTAGGCAAAATTAATAGATGTAAACTAACTGGCTTAAGGAATCTGTATATTTTTAACTTTGGTAAATATCTATAAATTGCTTCCCAAATGTTCACACATATTTACACTCCTTTAAAAATGTTTACTTTTTTAAATCTTCACAGATTTCAAGCTGTGTATGAACACAGGAAAAAAATCCCAGGAAAAAAATCATAACATGTAAGTTTTAATTTATAGTTTTCTAATTATAACAGGGTGAGAATTATTTTGCATGATTATTAGCCATTCTTTTAGTTTTGCATGGATACACATATATTGCCATTTCATGTGTTTCATCCATTTTCTTTCTTGTTCATATTTTTCTTCTTATAGATTGAGAAAATTAGACTCTTTAATATATCTTGAAAATATCTCCTCAGTTTGTCATTAGCCTTTTAATTTTATTTCATTTTTACTTTGACTTGTTATTAACACTATTATTATTTTGTTATATAGAAGTAACAATTGAACTGAAGATTTATAACAATGAAAAAGTTGAAATCAACAGAGAATAACTCCAACTCCCTGTGCAATTCTAGACCTAGGCAAGCTCTTGGGTTCCCTCCTGGCTGCTCTGCATGGCCAGATTTCTGCCAGCCTTTAGATTCAATAGAGAATATCCCTGCTTCTCAGTCTAAGCTAAATAGACCCTCAGGCCCAGGAAGTAGGTTAATTTTCCTTCTTCAAAGAGCCCTTGACCCAGAGCTGACCACTTCTCCCCTATGCCCAATAATGGTACTACCTTCTTTAGCATTACTTCCCAACTTTCTCCCTTGCCCTTTCTATCATAAGATTAAGGCCACCACTTCTTCCTCACCCATTCTGATGTCATATATATATATATATATATATATATATTTTTTTTTTTTTTTTTTTTGAGAGAGAGAGTTTCACTCTGTAGCCCAGGTTGGAGTGCAGTGTCGCTATCTCAGCTTACTTCAACCTCTACCTCCCAGGTTCAAGCGATTCTCCTGCCTCAGCCTCCTGAGTAGCTGGGATTGCAGGCACCCACCAACACGCCTGGCTAATTTTGTATTTTTAGTACAGACGGGGTTTCACCATGTTGGCCAGGCTGGTCTCGAACTCTGACCTCAGGTGACCTGCCCGCCTTGGCCTCCCAAAGTGCTGGGATTACAGGCGTGAGACACTGCACCTGGCCTCTTTTATATAATTTTAGTTTTACCCTGAAAAATGACTCCTGACATATTCAAACTCCCTGCCCAATATACTTATTTATTTTTCTTATATTCAATTGCCACATCTCTTATGAAATCTTTCTGGAAACACCTTATGCAAAATTAAACATTCTTTCTTCATCTTGTTTCCAATAGCTTGGAACAAAGAACAACCATGGATTTACTTGGAAGTCATTCACAAACATAACAGACCTGTGGGAAGATGTCTACCAACAGCTGCTTTCACCTAGTAAAATGTTTTTGAGGTTCATCTACATTGTAGCCTATATTTGCAGTTTATTTTATTAGTAAATAGTATTGCATTATATGGTAAATAGACTACATTTTGTTTTACCCGTTTATTATTTATGGACATTTGGATTATTTCTAGTTTATGGCCATTATGAATACTACTTCTGTAAGCATTAACAAATATGTCTTTGTATGGATATATGTTTTTATTTTTCTTCAGTAGGTCTGTAGAAGTAGAATTGCTGAGCCATATGGTAATTTTATATTTAACATGTTACCAAAAAACAGACTATGTAAGGCAGCACAGAGGATTTTTAGGACAGTGAAACTGTTCTGTGTGATATAGTTATGGGGAATATATGTCATTACACATTTACCAAAACCCATAGAAAGTATAATTCCAAGAGTGAACCCTACTGTAAACTATGGTCTTGGGGTGATAATGGTGTATCAATCTAGGTTCATCAATTGTAACAAATTGTGGTGTTACAATATGTATTCTTTTCTTGCACAGTTCTTGGCTCATAACTCCCATAGCCCTTGTTCTCAACTTTTGTTATAATATTGGATATGTCAGCCATCAGTAGGAAGCCAATAATCTTCTCCTGCCCTCCTTTCTCTCTAATGCTTCCCCACCTTTCTGAATGAGGGCCTTAAGACCCTACCCTGAGAGGAACCTACCCTATACTCTGGCGGAAGGAATGCTGATGTCATGAAGGCTCCATAAAAAACCAAGAAGACAGGGTTCAGTGAGATTTTAGATAGCTGAACACTTAGTGGTTCCTGGAGTGTGATGTGTGCAAAGAGGGTATGGGAGCTCTGTACCCCTTCCCAAGTATCTTGCCCTACATGTCTCTTCATCTGTATCCTTTGCAATATCCTTTATAATAAACCAGTAGTTGTAAGTGTTTCCCTGAGTTCTGTGAACCACTCCAGCAAATTAATCACATCTAAAGTGGGAGTCAATGGGAACCCCAACTTGAGCTGGTTGGTCAGAAGTTCCAGAGGGCCGAACTTGGGACTGATGTGGTTGTGGGGGAAGTCTTGAAGACTGTGTGATCTGCAGGATCCCAACCTGTGTTATCTGACACTGTCTCCAGGTGGATAGTCTCAGAACTGAATTAGAGGACACCCAGCTGGTATCTGCTCTTGGTGTGTGGGAAAATCCCCACATACGTTTGGTCACAGAAATCTTCTCTGTTGATTGTTCTGATGTGAGACTAGAGGAAAAACGGTTAGAAAGAGTTTTCTCTACGCACAAATGTACCAGTGTGGTGGGAGATATTCATAACATGGGAGGCTATGAATGTGTGGGAAAAGGGAGTATATGAGAAATCTCTGAACCTTCCTCTGAATTCTGCTGTGAACTTAAAACTGCTCTAACAACAACAGCAACAATGTCTACACTAAAAAACAAAAAGATGCAGAGGCATGCGCCATCCAGAGCTGCTTGGAAATGCAAGGGTCATGCTGTTTAATTCTTGGCTTCACTACCAAAAAGCACCTTGAGGTATGAGATCACTTATTTCACCATCTGGTGTTAATTTGGATTCTGTCTGCTGAATTATTTGATTTTTCACTTAGTTGGTTACAAAATCTGGTAAAGAAAATAATTGCTACATATTTGGTTTTCTCAGAAATTTTACGATACGGTATGTGCTATTTATATTCTCCATTTTATCCAACTTTTCATATTGACTGAATTTAAAATGTGCCTATTTTTTCTATGCTAGTTTTTCTTTTTTAAAAAAACATTTTGTTTATGCTTTATTATTATTGTTTTTCCTTAAGCTCTGGGATACATGTGCAGAACATGCAGGTTTGTTACATAGGTATACACGTGCCATGGTGGTTTGCTGCACCCATCAACCCCTCATCTACATTAAGTATTTCTCCTAATGCTGTCCCTCCCCTAGCCTCCCACCCCCCCATGACAGGCCCCAGTGTGTGATGTTCCCCTCCCTGTGTCCATATGCGCTCATTGTTCAACTCCCACTTATGAGTGAGAACATGTGGTTGGTTTTCTGTTCCTGTGTTAGTTTGCTGAGAATTATGGTTTCCAGCTTCATCCATGTCCCTGCATAGGACATGAACTCATCCTTTTTTACAGCTGCATAGTATTCCGTGGTGTATATGTGCCACATTTTCTTTATTCAGTCTATCATTGATGGGCACTTGGGTTGGTTCCAACTCTTTGCTATTGTGAACAGTGCTGCGATAAGCATACGTGTGCATGTGTCTTTATAGTAGAATGATTTATAATCCTTTGGGTATATACCCAGTAATGGGATTACTGGGTCAAATGGTATTTTTAATTCTAGATCCTTGAGGAATCACCACAGTGTCTTCTACAATGGCTGAACTAATTTACACTTCCACCAACAGTGTAAAAGCATTCCTAATTCTCCACATCCTCTCCAGCATCTGTTGTTTCCTGACTTTTTAATGATCGCATTTTTCTAATGACCAATGATGATGAGCTTTTTTTCATGTTTGTTGGCCGTGTAAATGCCTTCTTTTGAGAAGTGTCTGTTCATATCCTTTGCCCACTTTTTGATGGAGTTGTTTTTTTTTGTTGTTGTAAATTTGTTTAAGTTCTTTGTAGATTCTGGGTATTAGCCCTTTGTCAGATGGATAGATTGCAAACATTTTCTCCCATTCTGTAATCATCATGCTACCTGACTTCAAACTATACTACAAGGCTACAGTAACCAAAACAGCATGGTACTGGTACAAAAACAGATATATAGACCAATGGAACAGAACAGAGCCCTCAGAAATAATGCCACACATCTACAAACATCTGATCTTTGACAAACCTGACAAAAACAAGCAATGGGGAAAGGATTCCCTATTTGATAATTAGGGTTGGGAAAACTGGCTAGCCATATGCAGAAAACTGAAACTGGACCCCTTCCTTACACCTTTTACAAAAATTAACTCAAGATGGATTAAAGACTTAAACGTAAGACCCAAAACCATAAAAACCTTAGAAGAAAACCTAGACAATACCATTCAGGACATAGGCATGGGCAAAGACTTCATGACTAAAACACCAAAAGCAATGGCAACAAAAGCCAAAATTGATAAATGAGATCTAATTAAACTAAAGAGCTTCTGCACAGCAAAAGAACTATCATCAGAGTGAACATGCAACCTATGCTAGTTTTTTAATGGACCCAATTATAATTTAATCCCAAAACTTTGTGACCTAGCTGTAAAACTTATCTCAATATATAGAAACATTTCAGGTACCTTTTTTATTTCCCATGTTATTATTGGATTACCTTTTAGAACATCCTCTTTCACTAATCTGAACTGGTTATTTTCTAGGACTGCTAAAAATCTGCCCTCTTGGCTGCATTTACTGCCATCCTGACAACTGCAATGCATCTCTCCCACACTGGCTCTTTGGTTTCTGTACCACACATCAGTTATAGCATTTATTGTATCACACTGCTCTCATTTATGAACTGGTTGTCAGCAAATTGAGGCAGAAACCATAGATGATTTGTATTTTTAATCATCTGAGCCTGACACAATAATCAATGCATAATAGATACTCAAAGAGTATCTGAAGAATTGAAAGAATAAATGCTGTAGCTTAAAAACTGTAATAGAAGCCATCATGAATAAAATTCCAGTGACTTAAATTGGCTACAATTTATACAGTGCTATTTAGGACAGAATTGATTTTTCTGTGGTTAAGCCACAATAGGTTTAAGTGGCTTCACCTAAAATTTATTAATACATTTGTCCTAATAAAAATAATCAAAATGACCATAACCATCCCAAATTTTCTGTTAAGAGCAGGGAACTTTACTAAGCCCTGATACATGGCATATGCTTTACCTTAATGGAGCAGTGCTATCATATTCAAGATAGAATTGTATATTAAGATACAAATGATGTTATAAGGTTACGTGTACCAAGTGATCTATAAGAGCTTGAAGGGAAAAATGTTAGAATAAGCCTTACATTATTTTATTCCTGTGAGATTTCCACAGTCTTTGGTTATGGCCAATGTCTACTTAAAGGAACAATTTCAAATCTCCAGTCAAAGAATGAAACTTGGTAAATAATTTTAACATTTACAATACATTTTCTATCAGGCAAGACTCTTTTCCTTCATGTATCAGAGAAGTGGGATCTGATGCATTTTGTAGAATCTTAATATGGTATTTAATATGTAACCTTTATGATCTAATTATTTAACCAAAGAGGTAATGAAATTCATGATCTAATTAAAGCATTTATTATGAACATTGTACATTGTAATCATTTAATTTTTCTTAATTTTACTTATGCTCCAAAATTAAATTAAATTTTGATTATAAAACGTGATACATCTGACCACTACTTTCTTTATAATTGATTGAATTATGATTTAACATCTCATTTGTGGTAGCAATTATGCTATACTGGGTTTATTAAATTATTTGGCTGTGAATATTTTTCTTAGACTTAGAAACAAATTGCATTACCGTCCAACCTATCAAAGATTGATAAATTTTTAAATTATAAAGATTTAAAGTCCATTCTAGGATTTAAATTACTTTGCAAATTGGAGGTTCATGTATATGTACATCTGTGGGTGCATGTATCTCTCTCTATTTAGGCTGACCATTTAGTAATCAGACTAATAACAATAATTGTAAAATATAATAATAATCAGTAACAGCTGTAATAAGTAAGGCCTAGCAAAAATATAGATGTGAACATGAGTATGAAAATTGGTGTAAATATAGTGGTTAGAGAGAAACAAATAAAATAGATATAACACTGACCGAATTATGTGGAAGAATAATTTAATCCAAAATATTACAAGAATCACAAAAAAATGTTCTTGAGAATGACAGAATGTTAAACCAACAAGGATTAATTACAGGCTAACACAACATTAATCCTTGAACAGCAGTTATTGGAGACGATTATTCTCGAAATAGATAGATCCAGACACATGGTTCTCCTCTTGCCTATCTTATTCTGGGATACTTCACAAAGATCTAGCAGAGTCAAACATTATCCTCTAGATGCTGGCGGGGACATACATAACAGGAAGTTGTCAAGAACCACATTAGATCCTTTCATATACAATTTCTGTGCTATAAGAATGGACTGTTTTTATCTTAAGGCACTTGGAGAATTTCTTATTCCATGGTTTCAAGAAGTGAGACATAAATCATTTTTTTCCTTAGTTCTTTTAACTAGTTGCGATGGCTGGGAAGAAGATGTAGAGATGGAATAGAAATGCAAATGGTTTATTAGGAAATAACACTTGTGAAGATAAAGAGAAAGGAAGCAGGATTGGGCTGAGGCTGCCCTCAAACTGCAGTTCAGAACTGATGAGTGCTTTGCCAGCCTGATGGGAAACTCCAGAGCAAAGACTGCCTATTAGCAAAATATTACCTTGCTCAGTCACTGGTTTGAGGTCACCCCTAGGAGACCATTACCACTGTTTCAAAGATCTCATAGATAGAGGCTATCAGCCAACCAACAGTCTTTGAAGGTAGGCAGCAAGTACTTTCCTGTCAAGAGACTTGAGTGTCACACACAATGCGTGCCACGCTCCTCAATAGTATCTTGATAGAGTGTAGTCCTAGTTCAGGATTCAAAACCCCATAGTTTTGATTTCATTATGGGCAAAAACTATAGACACATTTCTTTTAATATGGCTTTCCTTAAGAGAATTCACAGAGGCTCCACCCACACCATTGTATGCTGTGTGATATGCTGCCTGTGATACACTTGCCAACCTGGAGGGTGACTTTTCCCAACAAACAGTGCTTCCTGTGCCTGCTGCATTTGTTTTGTGGTATCCCTTTTCCTCTTACAAAGCAAAGAAGAAAAAGGCACTTCTTTTTGATTTACAAGATGAGAAAAAAATTATATCACATTGATGATTCCCACATCATGCAATTAGGCATGTCAGTCCTACCCTTAGTAGCTGAATCCACATATTAATATCCAATCATATTGTTACCAATTTCAGAAGGCTTATAGAAATGCAGACATTTGAGCCCTCTCATATTAACTTCACAGATACCTGAGATCATCATCTTAATATCCTCAAGACTTATTGGGCCAGATGTGGCGCCCCATGCCTATAATCCCAACACTTTTGGAGGCCTAGGCAGGAGGATTGCTTGAGCCCAGGAGTTGAAGACCAGCCTGGGCAACAAAGCAAGACCCTGTCTCAAAAAAAATAAGTAAATAAAACACTTTGTTAGGGTCAGTTTAGGATCCTGCTTGGGAGTCAAGAAAGATCTTATTTTATATGATCCCAAGTGCAGTGCTGTTTTCAGAAGGTTGATGAAGATTGGTTTCAGCATGCAAATTTGCAATCAAGAACAGAAAGCACAAGGCATGGAGGAAAAGCAGAGAATGAACCAGCTTGAATAAAAGTAAAACTAGAAAGATTTTTGGAGGAACCTGGAAGAACAAATGTTCACCTGATAAGTGAACCTCAGCTTTCTTTGTGTATCAGTCAATTCCCAGGAGTCTTTGCTGATAGTAGAGAGGAACTACAGTTAACTTGCTCCTATAGAAATCAGCTCTAAATTCCTGAGGATGCTGGCTTGACTTCCTTACTGGACCACTGCAGATCACCAGCTTTCGACAGAGTCAAGAGCCAAGACAGATACACGGGCCTTAAAACTAGAAACTTCCCTTTCCTCAATAACAGAGCATGTCACCTTGTAATGAAACACTTTGTCTAGTTTTTACATGTTCCAAAATGACTATTGTTTATAATGAAGTTCTAAGCTAAGACTTTTCACATGAATTAGATCCAATCACTGACTGAATAGCTCAGGATGGGTCATGCCATTGTGAGATTATATGTCACAGTTTACTTGTGTTCTAGTGTGAATATTGGTGTTCTTAGAAGGAAATAAAACAGACTGAGCAGTCACTTCTAAAATATGATTCTTTTTCTATGTTCATATTAGCACTTCCTGATTAATAATTCAATGAGATAATTTTATTAAAGCAAATGAAGATACTATAAGTTTCAAAGCTACTCTATAGTAACCCTTTTACTTTTTAAACACAATATGATGTTTCAAGCATGATTAACATGAATTTCCAGAGAAGACTTAATATTCTTAACACATTAAACACTAAGGTAACAGCCAGTAATTATCCCTAGGAAATGGCTGGGTCCATAAACTGTTCAGCCTTCGTCTTTGTAGATCAATTTCTAGCAAGTAAAAATATGATGGACCAGGTATATTTTACAGGGAATTACATTTTCAGTCAATGATTTTGACACAATAGCATCCTCTTGGTTAAAAAGAGAACAGCTCAAATAATTATTTTAATAGTTTAACAGATGTATAAGAAAGTAAGTAAAGGAAGGGCTATGCTCAGACTGACAGAGCTAGATAATTATCTGGGATATATTTAAGTGAATTTTTCACCAGTAAACTGCAAACTTCTGCCTCCTATTTGGAAACCCCTAAGGGATAAGCACCCCACTGTGCTGAAATAAACAAATTCAAAATGTAGATGAATATTTTAAATTCAACAAACTGGACCAATTCTTCCCTCGATCAGTCATCTATAGAGTGTTCTGGAGGAAAGATGTGAACATTTACTGAGTTCCAGATGTGAACATTTACTGAGTTCCAGAGACTAGATAGGTGTTTTACACTTACCCTGATGTTTTATTGCCTCAGCAGTTCTGCAAGGTAGTTTTTATTATCTTTCACGTATATGGAGAAATCTGAGGCACCCAAGGACTAAGTAACACATATTAACACTTGGTAAGTAGAGAGTTAGACCTGAGAGGTTTTCAGCAACCAAATTCTGTCTTTGTGAAATTCTCTGTTACCTCATTGTCACCACCAAATTACTGTACTTGAGTCTCAGTGAAGGTTTGGTAAATGGATTTGAAATTCTTTTGATTTTTTTTCTATACCCAAATATATTGATAGTGCATTTTCCTAATAAGATATTTAGCTTACATTTATGACCCTTTGAAATATTAAATTAATATATTGACAAATTCAGACTATAACATTTCTGAGAGAAAGTATCCTGGTAAACCTGGACTGCAGATAACCTTCAAACCACCTTATTGTAATGGTTACCTACTCTGCCTATCTCCAACATGCTCTGATTTCCTAATATTTACCTTAACCATATATCGTCGGTAATGTGCATACCACTGAAGGCAGAGATGAGAAAAAGATGAAGGAGTAATAATTAGGCCTAGTCATTATGTATGCTACCATTCTTATGAATTAATTGAGAAAAAGTATAATTTCAGATTTAGAATATATATAATATAGAATATCAAATGCAAAGATTCAGAAATTTTATTTTACTCTGGGATTAGAAAACACCTTTGAGTAGGTTTAAATTATCCCTTCCTGTAGTCCCTAACTTGGAGTTTTTATAGTTAAATATAACTATAATTTGAAAAGTTGCTGAAATCTTTCACTTAGTCTATCGTGCAAGAGCCCAAAATAGACTCAGAAACATATTACACAGATTGCTCATATTTCTAGAAACATGAGTCTCTGGAGATTGGTTTAAAGTTAATTATAATTTCATTATAATGCATATGCACATAATATAATTTAGTGTCTTTACCTTTTGTAATTTACCTTCATTTTTAAATGCCACTCAAAATAATAAATGCAAATTCCTATTTATAAATGTGGGAGTTTTATTAAAACAGTGATTAAAAAGAAATACTATTCCAGAGACTTAACATTTAGCTCAAAAACTCTTACTGCTCTCGTGCAAATGATGATGCTAAGAGACATCTTTAATTTAATGTTGGCTAATGCTGTGCTTTGCTGGAATAGTCAAGTCAAGATATTGTATGCATTAGGAGGAATCTCTATGGTAACTAGAACGTGGAACTGACCAGGAAGAGGTAAAAAGGAAAATCTTGAAGTGATGAAAAATTTTTATATTTTTGTTTGTTGATGGTTATCAGAGTGCATATATTTGTCAAAATTCATTGAGCTGTACATTAAAAATGAATACATTTTGTTGCATGTAAATTATATGATAAAACTTCTTTTATAACATAAAACTTTTGTGATATTAAAGCTTTTATGATGTAAAAACTTTTATATCATAAAATTTCTTAAAATACACACGTTAACTATACAAAATAATAATATTGAGGAAAGTTATATTTCTTGAAAAAACTGTTTTTTGTATACTAGATTCCTATTAATCTGATATCTAAAACTACTAGGATGCTGATATTTTTGTTTGTATAATATTGCTACTTAAATACTTTTAGATATCTGATTCATTTCTGCCTTGGGATGTAAAAGTAGTTACTACCTGAACTAAAATTTAAAATCAAACAAATTTAAAATTTACTTCTGGTTAAAATCTTCTCCAGGTTTTGGTACTGTCATTAGATTATTAATACCATAGGCTATTATGTGGCTGGGCATCTTTCCTTGGATTTAATTTTTGTATATAAGTAAAATTTCTGTAAGCTTAGTGCTCTTTCATATATAAAACCGAAGTTCACTTACAAATTAGCTTCCAACCACAAAATCCACCTTAAGGACATTAATTTAATTTAATGTGACAGATAATGCTCATTGTCAAAATCACTGCTCTTGTGTGTCACAATGGAAACATGTAGCCTCAGGATAGTTTTACAGTCAATTTTATTCTATAAGTTTTCTTGAATAATACTAATATAAGGAAGTTTATGGCCATAAGAATGTTAGGCAAAATTACATTCAATTATCTAAAGATTTTCTTACTGCCTAGAAGAAGACATCATACTTAATGAAAACCTTGCTAGAGCCATCTTCAATATAAATTTTAACGGTGTTTCACTTAATAAACATGTAAATTTTTTTGTTTGCTTGAAGATTTATTCCCTATTGTATCATTATTGAATTCTGTCTTCAACTGATACGTGATCCAATTATTATTGGGATCGAGGTCAAAATGGTCTTCCGTGACTATTTCATTGGTATCTTTATATCCACTAAACTGTTGAAGTTGATAGGGACAGGGGAAGAAAGCCAAGTCAAGCATACTTGCATGGTGAATGTGGAACCAAAGCTACAGTGTAGGTTTCCATTTGCTTGGGGATGCCCATATCCTTCCATAATTTTTCACTACTTAAACTACTAAAAACATTATACAATAATATCCCTTCCCCTTCTCTTGGAACAATACTATCAAAAACACAAATGCACACATGGGTGCTGAAATTGGGTGATCAATCATAATAACTGAAACATGATTTTTAAAATATATAAAGAATAAATTTTAGAGTCATCTGTGCTGCTGTGTGGTTCAATATTTCTTCCCCTGCCCCAAATTTACAAAACTGCCTTATTGAGATATAACTGACATACAAAAAATATCTCATTGTTTGAAGTGTGCATTTTGGTAAGTTTTGTGAAATGTAGAGACAGCCTTGAAACAATCACCACCATCAAAATAATGAACATATTCATTACCCTCAAAAGTTTTCTCATGTGCCTTTATATAAAACAGAGCCCTATTATAACTGACATTGACTATAACTGTCAGGAATCTTTTTATATTTACCACAGAAGAATAATAAACATACAAACATTTTTCAAATAGAGAAGGTCCATTTCTCCATTCATTGATTACAAATATATCAGCTTTTAAAACAAATGTAACAACATTCTCCTCTTCTACTATGCAAGATATTTTGAGTTGTTTGTTTTCAAATTTTGAGCTAAACTGGTCATGGTGTGCTCTGAATTAATGATTTTCAAACTTTACATAACCTTAGAATCACATGTAAGGTGTAATAAAACCCAAGTCACTGGTATTTACCCTCAGAGTTTCTGATTCAGTAGGTTTGGGTGGGGCTAAAAAATTATTTTTAACACATTCTCACATGATGCCATTGATGTTAATCTGGAGATCATTCTTTCAGAACCAATGGTCTAAATTACTCCCATTTTATTTCACTTCCAAAACAAACTTTATGGTACAACATGTTAAAAATAAACACAATAGTAAGGCTAGTTTGAATGTTGTCTAAAAACTGCTCCATTAAAGAGTTAAAATTTGATCTTCCAAGTGAGGTATTTAATTTGATTATACATTTTGCATAAATTTATGAGGATTTATTGTTAGATCCCAATCAATACTCTGAACAAAAATTGTACAGTAATAAATCTAGGAGGTTCAAAACATGTGAAAATGTAACGAGGTCATAAATGCCTCATAGAGTTTGCTAATTTCCCATCCACACATTTTGCCTCATTCTTTTAAATTTTTTTGCTATGATTTTGTGATCAAAGTTAGCCACATTTATTATACAACATTTAGAAAATGTATTAGTATATAAAGATGCAAATAAACATGATACATAATCTCACATAACGTATCTTATAGTTATATGGACTACATCTGTATGTGAACAAGACCAACAGAAATGAATAGATATAAAGGAATCAGCACAGACATAGATGCATATAAAATATTTGTTGTGAAATGCCATCAAGGCAAAAGTAAGAAACTGGTTTTCCAATTGTGTAGATTTTCAGTCTTTGACATACCAGAGAAATAACGATATTCCCATTCATTGCAAAAGATGCAATTTTGTAAAATTGTGTGCATTTATATTTAAAAATTGAAAAATATGTGTTTTATATTTAAAAGTTAAAAATTTATATGTTCACTTTTATGGCTATTTCCCACATTAAATTATTCCACGTGTATTTTCCAACTCATGATGTATTTTCCAAAACCAAAATTTTTAAAGAATGAAAAGCATTATTTCATATATATGTGCTAAGTTTAGTGTAACTTCCAATATTAGATGTCTAGGTATTTTCTGATTGATTTCTTTAAAAAAAAGTTTTTTTCTAATATAAATAACACCAAAGAATACCACCAAACACAAGTAACCATTTATCTATCTATTTTTTGTTCTTTTACTACCATGTTGTTTTAATTTTAGTATTTTGTAATGTATTTTAATGTTCAGTAGGAGATAGTCCCCCTATTTTATGAGACTCTATATTTGGCTATAATAATTTCTCCGCAAATTAGTGTTAGAAAAATATGTGGGATCGTCGAAATTCTAAATAGGTTTTGATTTAATCTGCATTAAAGAAATAAATTGGTGCATAAAAGATCTGTCATCCTATCTTTTAACAATTTTTAATCTCTCTCTCCAAGGCACATGGTGAATTTCATTTAAAATTTGGCAAAATTTTATAGTTTTCATTTTGGAAATTCTATATTTATTTTGTTTTTGTTATTTCTAGGTATTATATGTTTTCAGTTATGGTAAGTAGAATTTTTATTATATTTTATGGACTTTTTGCATATTCATTACATATTTTATCCCTTATTTAAGAGATGTGTTATATTTTTATTGTAGTTACATTATTTTTATTGATAAGATATTTTAAATTTTACCAACTACCTTTCAGTATTTGTGGGAGAAAATTGTGTGTCACTGTATTGCTGATTTTTCTTATTATTTAAACAGTTTCTTTGAGGTATCACAATATGACATAAAACTCAACCATTTTAAATGTACAACTCAATATTCTTTGAAAGTCTATGGAGTTGTGCAACCATCACCACACACCCAAGTCTGGAACATTTCCATCATCACAAAATTTTCCCTCATAACTTTCTGCAGTTGTTCTGCTTCTGCCTCTGTCCTGGGAAACTATTGATCAACTTTCTGTCTCTATAACCCTTTTTAGTCATTTCATATAAAAGTAATTACATGTATTTTTTGTTCATTTTGGTTCTCTAAAGTACCGTAAAGGGTCTGTGATTTTTACCCCATTTTCAAGATAACAAGTGATTGTGCCACATTTTTACTGATGCTGGCAGAGAGGAAGGATAATATATCACTCATGACAACAGCATTATGCAGAGTATGAGCAGATTTCTGTGTCAGTTCCCCATACCCCAATTCTCACAGATTGACATGAAAAGGGCCAGGTGAGACCTGTACATACATTGGGTTGTAGTAACCAGACAGGGACACCGAGCTTTAGCAATTTTATAATAGGGAGTTAGCATGCCTGGCCTATGCCCAGGAGGGAGATACCATATCTGCATTCCAAGGCTGTTCACTGTGTAGATATCCTTGAAAATATAGCCTGAAACAAAGAGTATCCAGACGCTAACTCAAAAAATAAGAACACAGGTGAAAGATCCTTGAAAAATTGTCCACCAACAGGTTTCTTTCACTTAGCAAAATGTTAAGGATTGTTTAGCATACGGTCTCAGTTTATTTTATTACTGAATAGCATTCCATTGCATGATGGATATACCACATTTTGCTTATACATTCACTATTTGTAAACATTTGGATTGTTTTCAGTATATAGCCATTATGAATACTACTGCTCTGACCATTCTTATATATTTCTTTTGTAACTATATATTTTAATTTGGGGGGTAGATTTCTAGAAATGGAATTTCTGGGTTATAGGTAAATTTATGTTTAATATGATAAGATGTCAGAGTTATACTCCATTCAGGGTTGCTTGGGATCGGGTACCCTGGGGTGTGTGATTCTTGAATTCACTACCAAGAAACATCTTTAAGTATGAAATTACATATTTCAATATCTGCTGATAAACTGAATCCTGTCTGTGGAATTCTTTGATATTTCACTTATTTGGTTATAAACTAAGATGAGAAATAGTGAAAGTACTTATTGGGTCTCCTTAGAAACATCAACAAACACAGGGCATTATTTTTACTTCATCATTTTTATACAACATTTTATATTTGCTAAAGTTAAATCATTCCTATATTTTTCCTATATTGTACTAGGTACACATTTCTAATTCAACTATTAATACTGCACTCCATGACAAAGCTATAAAACTTATCTCAATATATACAAACACATCAGTTACCTTTTAGTTTCCCATTTTATAATTAAAGAATCTCTCCCAGAATATCCTTTTACCAGTCTGCACTATTTCCTTTCTAGGGCCTATAAAAACCTGTCATCTTGGGCTGCATTTACTGTCATCTTGAGAATTGCATTTTTGTCTCTCCTATATTGGTTCTTTGGTTTCTGTATTCATGTCTTTCTCTCTTGGTTAATTCCTTATTTAGTGTAACATATCCTTAAAACGCTGCTTCAATAAAGTATATTAGGTCTCGACAACCTTGAGAAATTTCATGCTTTTATTGTACACCCATAATTTAAAATACTTTGATAATGTGTAGAATTCTAAGTTAGAAATATTTCCTGGAGATAGTGAAGACAATACTCTTTGAGTCTCTGAAATAATAATAGAACGTAATCTCCTGCCAATCTAATATGCTTATCTGGGATTATTTCTTGATACATGAAAACAAAATTCTCTCTGGTTTTTATAAGGCCCCTTTATTTCGCTAGCCTAGCCTTTTGAGTAAATAATACAGTATGCTTTTGAGTAATTCTATATTTTTGAGGTATTCTATTTACATTTTTTTCTTGATTTCCTCTCTTTCTCATAGGAAGACACTTTTTTATCTGTATTTTTCAGTCCTTCCATTAAAATTTCTGCCACCAGATTTTACTTTTTAATAATACTTCCTTGTTTTTTCATATTCTAATTTACAGCAGCCTCTTGTTACTCTATGACAGTATCTCTGCTTATCTTTTTGAGAATTTTAATTCACATTTGTAAGGTTTTCTTCTCCCAGAATTATCTGGGTTTTCTCTGAGACTGCATTGTTTTGGATTGCATTCAGCTTCAGCAGTAAGCTACAGTAACAATAATACTTTACTAATTGTGGCAGAAACTAATACAACAAACAATCCCAGGCTAGTGCTGCTGCTCAAAGATGGTGTCATTATTATTATTATTATTACTATTATTATTATTATTTAGCTTCACATCCTCAGTGTGTGACTTTCTTTATTGAGGTATCATGATGGCTCTCATACATCCAGGCATTATGTCTATATTTCAGCCAAGAAAAAGAATAAATGGGGTTGGGTTAAAAGGCTAAAGGTATCATTAGCTGAGTTTATCTTTATCTGCTAAAAAAATTCCCCAGAAAGTTCACTTTGAAACTTCTTGTCATATATCTACGAGTATAGATATATGATATATCCAGAATACATGTCTGGTCTCATGGCCTAAACAAAAAGCCGTCTCACCCTTTCCTATGGGGTAGATGAATAACCTTTTTGATGGTTAATTCGCAGGAACAGGGACAGATGATGCTCTCAAATAGTGATTATTGCATTACCATTCATATTTAAATAATAAAACCTTTAAAATTAATTGTATTATCTTAGTCCAGACTTGGGGCATTGTTACCTAGTAAACCTCATTTGGAAGGTGTTCAGATAAACGCATGGCCATCTTATCTGAGACCCCCAATATCAATATTAGTAAATCTCTAAACTAGTTACTTTCTCAGAAAAAAAAAAAATCTAATCTGAATGGAAAGCATAAATCTGGCTTCCAAAATTCTAGAACAAAAGAAAGAACTTTGGAGTTTCTATTTTTTTCAATATTTTGATCTCAACATAATTCTCTTGTTGGTGTTTTGGTTCCTTAACCAGAACTTCAGCAGTTATTGATGTTACTGAGCACAGAATACCTCCCGAAAGTAAGCACTCCAGAGAAAACCACAAGGCTACAGAGGCTGTGGATTTCTTGAGACTAGAGATCTAATGCCATTCTAATTTACCCGGTGCTTCCAACTCTTTAGTCTCTATTTATCTTTCTCACAAATTAGCTAGCTTTTCTTCTTTGGCCCCTGTGTAGTCCTTTAGGTTTTGGTTTTCTCTATTCTGATATGCCTGCTACTACAGAACTATTTGTTTTCTATCTTTGAGTTGCCAGCAATTGCTCTATTCTCTATTGTTGTCTCCCTTCCTGTTGTCTATTTTATTGTGATCTTAAACATTTTTTACAGCTTTAATTATATTTTAGCATTTTGCAGAATGTAGATATTAATGCACTTTCTTTTTTTTAGCATTTTGCAAAATGTATATATTAATGCACTTGCTTTTTATTTTTTATTATTTATTTATTTTGGGACAGAATTTCACTCTTGTCACCCTGCCCAGGTTGGAGTGAAATGGCGCAATCTCGGCTCACTGCAACCTCCGCCTCTCAGGTTCAAGTGATTCTTCTCTCCTGCCTCAACCTCCCAAGTAGCTAGGATTACAGGCACGCACCACCACACCTGGCTAATTTTTATATTATTTTAGTAGAATCATGGTTTCACCATGTTGGCCAGGCTATTCTCGAACTCCTGACCGCAGGTGATACACCCGCTTTGGCCTTCCAAAGTACTGGGATTACAGGCGTGAGCTACTGCGCATAGCTAATGCACTTCTTTCAGCCAGAAGTTCTCCCCCATGCAGCCACATCAATATGTTTTAATATTTTAGTTGCTTTCACTAAACTTGGAAGACATTTAGGAAACAGAATGATTTATATTATCAACATAGAGGTACATTCAGTGATGTGTCCCAAAAGACTGCTGGTGTCTTACATTAAAAATAGTTACTTCCCAAAACAGCATGGTACTGATACCAAAACGGAAGTATAGACCAATGGAACAGAACAGAGGCCTCAGAAATAATGCCACACATCTACAACCATCTGATCTTTGACAAACCTGACAAAAACAAGCAATGGGGAAAGGATTTCCTATTTAATAAATGGTGTTGGGAAAACTGGCTAGTCATATGCAGAAAACTGAAACTGGACCCCTTCCTTATACCTTATACAAAAATTAAGATGGATTAAAGACTTAAACGTAAAACCTAAAACCATAAAATCTCTAGAAGAAAACCTAGGCAATATCATTCAGGACATAGGCATGGGCAAAGACTTCATGACTAAAACACCAAAAGCAATGGCCAAAAAAAAAAAAAAAAAAAAAAAAAAAGCCAAAATTGACAAATGGGATCTAATTAAACTAAAGAGCTTCTGCACAGCAAAACAAATTATCATCAGAGTGAATAGGCAACCTACAGAATGAGAGAAAATTTTTGCAATCTATCCATCTGACAAAGGGCTAATAGCTAGAATCAACAAGGAACTTAAACAAATTTGCAAGAAAAAAAACAAACAACCCCATCAAAAAGTGGGCAAAGGATATGAACAGACACTTCTCAAAAGAAGACATTTATGCAGTCAACAAACATGAAAAAAAAAAACTCATCATCACTGGTCATTAGAGAAATGCAAATCAAAACCGCAATGAGATACCATCTCACGCCAGTTAGAATGGCAATCATTAACAAGTCAGGAAACAACAGATGCTGGAGAGGATGTGGAGAAATGAAAACACTTTACACTGTTGGTGGGAGTGTAAATTAGTTCAACCATTGTGAAAGACAGTGTGGAGATTCCTCAAGGATCTAAAACCAGAAATACCATTTGACCCAGCAATCCCATTACTGGGTATATACCCAAAGGATTATAAATCATTCTATAAAGACACATGAAAACATATGTTTACTGCAGCACTGTTCACAATAGCAAAGACTTGGAACTAACCCAAATGCCCATCAATGATATACTGGATAAAGAAAATGTGGCACATATACACCATGGAATACTATGCAGCTGTAAGAAAGGATGAGTTCATGTCCTTTGCAGGGACATGGATGAAGCTGGAAACCATCATTCTCAGCAAACTAACACAGGAACAGAAAATCAAACACCACATGTTCTCACTCATAAGTGGAAGGTGAACAATGAGAAGACATGGACACAGGGAGGGGAACATCATGTACTGGGGCCAGTTGGGAGGTGGGAGGCTAGGGGAGGGACAGCATTAGAAGAAATGCCTAATGTAGATGATGTTTGATAGGTGCATCAAACCACCATGGCATGTGTATACCTATGTAACAAACCTGCACGTTCTGCACATGTATCCCAGAACTTAAAGTATAATTTTTTTAAAAAGTGTAAAATAAAAAATAGTCACTTCACCCCTCAAAATTAATTAAATCCAGTTTAAAATGCTTTATACCAAAGGAGACTAAAAAAGAAAAGGGAATGTGCTAAAATATGAATTTCATTTTATTACTGTGTGAGGTAGTTTTTCTTTCTAGTTGTTCAATGTCATTACAACTCAATTAAGCTCTGGAAATATTTATCTATAGTCTTTGATATTTCATTATTGTTGATGTTTCAGAAACTTCTCTAGGCTCTGAGCATAAAGTATGAAGTCTGAATGGATCATTGTCTTCATAGAACCTAGAGTCAATTGGAAGTGATAAACATGTGCAGGCAATTTCACCTAGGGTGATGTAACCTTTGTTAGCGAAATACTGCCTCTGATGAAGGCAGTACTGGGTACTCACTTAGAAAGTGTGGATTAAGGAAGGACATAACTTCTAAATTGAGACCCAAAGTCTTGCTACCTAAGGAGTTTGGATTTTTTTCTCCCAATCTTTCTGTCAGATTTGCCTTTCGTACTCCTGCTACTTTCAGGTAAGCTAAAATTCCAAGCTTTAAATATTTGACTCAAAGACTCTGTTTCACCAGGGAAACAAAAATCTTATCACCTAGTGAAATATATTTCTTTATACTCTCCATTACCCAAGTCGAGAACCTATATAATTATACAAATTGTTGCCTGCCTTTTGCACTGGTCAAATAACTGCACAGCTATATGTGGAGATGTTGATAAGCCCTATTCCTTCTAGCAGTGAGATTTGGGTAGTTATTCAAGTTATCTAAGCTTTGCTTTATTCTCTGTAAACGGTGATAATTCCATCTATTTCACAGAATAGGATCACGTGAAGTGTTGACTGTAAACTGATAAACAATGTACTTGACATACTAGGTACTTTATGCTAAATACCATTGTTATCAAGGTATCCATTATAGGAGAACAAAAACAGTTCAGGTTTATTTCTCATTGTGCTATTCTTATTATAAGGAACCCCATGATAATTGTTATAAGTAATGTGGACACGAGACATCCAAGTAGCAAGAACAAATACAATATGTACAATTCATATGTATATGAATAGTATAAAATTACTGATTCCACTTGCATGTTATAATCTCTGCTATAGAATTATAGTGGTATAATGATATGTAATAATGATTATTATAGTTCATACTTTATTGATTTGAATTATGTATTACCTACCACTATGTAATCAGGATCCTAGAGGTCACATTCTTTTGAATTTGTTTTGTAATTGGTTATTTAATTTTTTATTATTCTACAGCTATTATATTGCCATTTTGGCCTATATTCAGAAGAATAGATTTGTTTTCTGT
Source organism: Pan troglodytes (assembly GCF_028858775.2). NCBI lineage: Eukaryota > Metazoa > Chordata > Mammalia > Primates > Hominidae > Pan > Pan troglodytes. The sequence goes on from NC_072406.2 coordinate 69,800,231, forward strand.
GATAAAGAAATAGAACGATTTTGTCTTACTGTCTTGTCCAGAAAGATGAATCATGGAAAGACACTAAAATCAAATATCTAACCCTTTGTATTAACACTAGAGGCATAATTTTTGTTAACTTTCCTCTACTTAATTCATCCCTTTGTTTTATCCAAAAAAATGAAATAGAATAATTCTGTGGAAGAGAAAAGAAGTGTGTATCTGTTTGTGTATGTATATGTACATTTGTGCGTATGTATGTCCATCTGTGGTATTTACTTCCTTAGATCAGCAATTATAAGAAAAACAAAGCATGTTTTACATTACAAATTTAAAAACTAAGTGAATAATGTATTTAATATTATCTCTCTACAGAGAAACAATTTAGGCTTACAAAATGAATGTAATTATCCCAAAATAAATCAAGACATATTTTAATCCCTGGGGGCAAATGAATACATTAAAGTTTATGAAAACTAGTTGATGCTTTCTAATGTTATTATATGCTTTCCAATTTTTGAAACTGATATCACATATTAAAAATATGTAGTTTATATAGGATTTGATGTTTCTATATTTTGGATGCTTATATATATAAAGATAGCATGAAAATCACATACAAATTGAGATGGTTAATTTTACCTGTAAACTTGACTGGCTATGGGGTATGCAGATTAAATATTATTTCTGAGTGTTCCTGTGAGAGGGTTTCCAGATGAGATTAGCATTTGAATCAATGATCACAGTCAAATAGGTTGCTTTCCCTAAATAGAACAAAAGGCAAAGGAAAGAAGAATTTACCCCTTCTTTCCAGCCTCACTGAGCTGGGACATTTCATCTTATCTTCTCTGGACCTTAGCCTGGCCTGGAATTTACACCGGCGGCACCCCAGGTTCTCGGGCCTTTGGACTCAAGACTGAATTACATCATTCTGAGTCTCCACCTTGCAGAAGACACATTGTGGGACTTGCCTACCTTCGCAGTTGTGTGAGGAAACTTCTTATAATAAATCTCTCTCTGTCTTTCTCTCTCCCTCCCCCACCTTGTGTAAACGTATGTATGTGTATACATGTATGTATTTATGTACATTTTTCTATTTGTTTGGAGAACTCTGACTAAAACAAAAATATATCTAGACACCTATTCAGCACTTACTGTTCATCAAAGTCAGTTTAGATGCCTGGAATACAAAGACCAGCTTTTTCTTTTTTTTTTTTTTTTTTTGAGATGGAGTCTCGCTCTGTCGCCCAGGCTGGAGTGCAGTGGCATGATCTCGGCTCACTGCAAGCTCCACCTCCCGGGTTCACACCCTTCTCCTACCTCAGCCTCCCGAGTAGGTGGGACTACAGGCGCCTGCCACCACGCCTGGCTAATTTTTTTGTATTTTTTTGTATTTTTTAAATAGAGACAGGGTTTCACCGTGTTAGCCAAGATGGTCTCAATCTCCTGACCTCGTGATCCGCCCGCCTCAGTTAAACCAACAACAACAACAACAACTTGCACATCAGGAATTCACATTCTTGATGTCTACATATATTTTATGCATTGTTCAACAAAATATTGGGGCAGATTTTAATAAAAACATAACAAAATTTATTTATGGGTATAGAAATATATCTTATGAATATATATTTATACTGTATAGAGAGAACCAGATAGTCAAATCAAGTGAAAATAAATTAGAATACAACATTAGGAACAGGTGGCAATGTGTAGTGCAGAGTGTAGAGTAGCAGTAACAAAAATAGATTAGAAAAGAGCTACTCAGATTTACAGGGTTTCAAAGACCAATAAATATGATTTGTAAATAGAAGTTGAAAGTCTAGGTGGCAAAATCAAATAAAAAATTGAATAGGTACCATAATTTTTATTATTCATGATTATCCATATTATTTTAATTATGATTGCATTCTAGCTCTAAGCCTGACTTAGATGTAGGTTCTTTAGTTATTAGAAACCTGATACAGAGAGTAGCAAGCTGAGAAAAATTAAAGACAAAAATAAAATTTAAAAAAGACAAAGTATTTTGTAATTCAAACAACAAAGAAGAGAACCCCTTATTTCTGGCCCAATCAAAATTTGTTTTTAAGAAATGGAAGAAGCAATGCTTCTATGAAGCCCCTTGATTTTGCCAGTGCCTTTTACATTTGAGTTGATTTGGTAATGGCATCCTTTAAATGGAAGGCCTTGTTAGACACTCAGGCCTGGATTGATGAAGACACAGGTGCCTAGTCCTGAATCCACCTCAATCTGGCCATGTGATTTCAGATGAACTGCTTGCCTTCTTTACCTCCACAATCTTAAGTTTCTTCAGGTGTAAGATGAAAGAAAGAAGCTCAGTGAACTTTAAAAGTACTTTAGGCCCTAATAATTTACAATTCTATTATTCTTCGCCTTCTTCTGCTCTGACAGAGCTTTCCCTTTATAAGTTCCGAATGTTCCTAGAGAATGCATTGAGAAACATCCTCTGATTCTGTATGGGAGCAACTGTACAACTCTTGGCCCTTCAGTATGAAGTTTTTAGCTAAAAAGTTTTCCCTCTAGCAATGCAATCCCAGATTTAACAGGACCTCTAATTTTTACCTTCTTGCAAAGGCATTTTTGTTCTTTGTACTTAAAGAAACTGTTCCCATTAAATTGTTTCAAAGCCCAGAAAATAAGCCAATTCTTGGTACTTTAATGCTATAATCATCAGTCATCTTTAAAAAATGTCATCAGGACAAACGAATACCATAAATGACCTAACTACACAGGAGAGTTCCTAAGCAAATGGGAATATTTTTTTTTTGCTTTAAATACTTTATTTTTTAAATTTTATTATTATTATACTTTAAGTTTTAGGGTACATGTCTACAATGTGCAGGTTAGTTACATATGTATACATGTGCCATGCTGGTGTGCTGCACCCATTAACTCGTCATTTAGCATTAGGTATGTCTCCTAATGCTATCCCTCCCCCCTCCCCCCACCCCACAACAGTCCCCAGAGTGTGATGTTTCCCTTCCTGTGTCCATGTGTTCTCATTGTTCAATTCCCACCTATGAGTGAGAATATGCGGTGTTTGGTTTTTTGTCCTTGCAATAGTTTACTGAGAATGATGATTTCCAATTTCATCCATGTCCCTACAAAGGACATGAACTCATCATTTTTTATGGCTGCATAGTATTCCATGGTGTATATGTGCCACATTTTCTTAATCCAGTCTATCATTGTTGGACATTTGGGTTGGTTCCAAGTCTTTGCTATTGTGAATAGTGCTGCAATAAACATATGTGTGCATGTGTCTTTATAGCAGCATGATTTATAGTCCTTTGGGTATATACCCAGCAAATGGGAATATTTTTTAAAAATAAAAACAATGGATACAATATATCATTTTGCTGCCTCTACAACTTGTCTTTTATCTAATGGAAGCCCTATTATTTTCTTTCCTTGCTAAAAAAATAGACAGATAAAAAAATAAATAGCCCAAGTTCTAATTCAGCCTTTAATATCTTTTTTCTCCTGAAGTCCATACAATGAATACAATTTATGCTAACACCTAATTTATGCTAACATAGACATATCACAAAGATGAAAGGGTTCTGTTTGAAAAAAAAGATTTTTTGTTATTATCTTCCCACATAGGAAGAGTTTAGTCTTGTTTCCAGAAATGCAGTATCTACAAGCTTTGTGAAGAGGAATGTTGCTTGGGGGAAAGGAAGATATTTATACTTGGACATTTCCTACTAATTTATGGCTGACCATCCACTGAAATACTTCAAACGCTTCACCTTTATATCCCTTTTGAGAAAAGATGGAGCACGAATTTTAAAAATTGCTTTCTGCACATAAAGTATTATCCAAAACTGCAAAAGTATTAACATGTATTTATAAGCAATGAAATGGAAAAGTTACTCACTGTAAGAAACCAGTCCTGTCTCTAGATTCCTAATGATGAACTTATTAAGATATTTCTCATGGATAAGATACTTAAGTATCGGTTCTGAAATGAGAATAATAATTATTTATCAGACTAAAAAGAATAAAATGAACTTTTAAGGTTTTGCTTAGTTTTAGGACATGTGATATCCTTCAGTAAAAACTGTGTAGCAGGATATATATTTTCCTGATTTTTCAAAGATTTAGGTAGCATTAAGTTGATCTTATGGTGTCAATTGCAAAAAGGAATGAGTGCCAAATACTTACTTTTATTAGTAATAATTTGATTGTCCTTTGAATTACATGCTTATTTACATATTTATTCATGTACTCAGTAAATATTTATTCCGTGCCTGTTTCTATTTTTTCGCTGTGGTCATGCTATCCCTTTTCTCATTTTGTTTTTGATCCTTTAAAACACATAACATTAGGTAATATCTTTTTCTGTTTTTTTTTTTTTTTTAGTTTTCTTTTTTTTATTATTATTATACTTTAAGTTCTAGGGTACATGTGCACAATGTGCAGGTTTGTTACATATGTATACATGTGCCATGTTGGTGTGCTGCACCCATTAACTCATCATTTACATTAGGTATATCTCCTAATGCTATCCCTCCCCCCTCCCCCCACCCCACAAGAGGCCCCAGTGTGTGATGTTCCCCTTCCTGTGTCCAAGTGTTCTCATTGTTCAATTCCCACCTATGAGTGAGAACATCTTAAGTGTTCTAACTGACCTGTAAATGACAGTCTGTTTCTCAATTTGATCTTTGTTTTCGATAAGAATAAGTGCTGTATCTTTTACTTATTTTGAGTTATTACTACCACTGCTTATATGGCATACTGTGGGTTGTTTCTTACTGTCCCACCCCTTTTCTTCCTTATGAAAACAAACAGCTTAATTTTAGCAGAGCTAAAATAATGTATTTTCAAGTCTCACTTAAAGTTAGATGTAATGATGGGATTACATGACAGACAAAAAATGTATAGGAAAATACAATTTTGTACCATTAAGAAAAGAGGAAAACTAGCAAATAGTTTCTTCTTTTGTTAATGACGGCATAATTTATATAATATTAACATGCTGTCAATAACCAGCATCAATTTTAGGTATATAGTCAGTTCTCAATATTCCCAGTATTAATGTTTATAAAGTTGCTGTCAATACAGAATTAACAGATACTGAATCATTGTTACTATGGTAATATGTAAATAGATAAATTTATATCTGTATATATATGTGGGTACAAATAAACATACATATCTCACATAGATTGAATCTAAAAACAAACAAACAAAAAAAAACAACTCATCCTGGTAGATTCCATTGTCTTTATTTTACAAAAGAATAAATGAGATTCAGAAATGTTAAGGTGACTTGCCTGAGACAGCGCCACTAACAGGTGCCAGAATTGGGATTCAAGTCCCATTCAGCTGGAAGAACTAAAGCTTCTTCCACTACTCTACATCAGCCTATACCAGCTCCAACATCTGGGAAAGCTGAAAACAGAAGGCAAAGCATGCCCTCGTTAGACTTCAGCCAGAAACATGCACATTGGGCAAGTCAAATTTATCATTGTTCTTTGCGTGTCTGCTAACTACCTAGAAATTGACAAGTATTAATTTAGGGATTACAAACAAATTTTAATGTGTAGAATAATTTGCAAATACAGAATCTGCAAAAAGTGAGGTTAGACTGTATATACTGTTGAAGGCACTGGATAGAAAGCAAAAACAGGCAGAAACTGAAAGAGATTGCCACTGAAAAAAGGAATTACATTGGAGAGCATACACATTTATCTGCAAAAAACAGCATTCTTATTCATCTGAAAAGGTAGAGGTCAGAATTTACTGCTACCAGAGCAATTGGAAAATAAATGGGAACCTTCAGAAAATGAGAAGCCATAGTAGGAAAGCCAAAATATCTGCATAGAAATTTCCCTTATATCCTTCGGTAAAATTCTTAACTGAGTAAGGCAAGAGTGTGATTAAGCCCAGCAGAAATAAATAGGAATGCTAAAGGGTCTAAACAGAGATTTTGGAAACTCTGGAGTAAAATAAATTAAAGTTGAGAAATAAATTTTTCCAGCTGTATCATAAAACCAGTAATATTAAATGAAGATCTGTAGGAAAAAGAAAAATAATACCGATGAAAATTCATATCTAGAGGAGGAATGATAAAATGCTAAATATATGATAAAATATAATTTATTGTTTTGCTTTCTTTTTTAGATACTGTAAAGAAAATCAGTTAATTAAAATATTTATAATAATGGGTTCTCAGACATATATGGTTTAAATAAAATGCATGAAAACAATAGCAAAAGTAATGGCATGAGGAGGTTAAATGGAATTATGAGGCTAACAGAAAACAAATACCAATACAATAAACTTAAACCAGATGTATCATTAATTGCATTACAATTGACGGACTAAAAACTCAGAAAAACATGTATTGACAGACTGGATTAAAAAACCAAGAAATACATATGTCAGTATGTTGTTTACAAAAATACTCACAAAACTTTGAATATAAAGACAGGTAAAATAATAGACTATTATACTATAAAGAATGTAAAGTAAAATATTTAGAAAATATATTTCATGCAAACACTAATGGGAGAAAAAGCTGGCCTGGCTGGGTTTATCAATAAGAATTAAGAAAAGAATGTCACAAGAGATAAAGAAGGTCATTTCAAATAAAATCAAGCAATAGATCGTTAATAAGATCTAACAATCCTTAATGTATACACAGCTAATGACATAGTGAAAATTAATACAACGAAAGGAAAAGATGAACGAATTCACATGGTTGGAAATTTTAATAATTTATTCTTAGGAATTGATGAAAAAAGACATAATTAAGAAAATAGAATATTTTAATATTACTATTAACGGACTTGTTCTCATTGATATTTATAGAACACTATACTAACAATTGCTGGATACATAATGGTTTTCAAGTGGAACCATTTACAAAGTAAGTCCTAGTCTGAGGAAATCACAATAAATTTTAAAGGATTTAAAAATATAGTCTCAACCTCTGACTACTTGGAGTTAAGTTACAAATCAAAATGAAAAAAATACCCAAAACAAACAAATATTCGACATTGAGCAGAACTTCCAAAGATCACACAGGTTAAAGAGAAATAAGAGAAAAATAGGTGGAACTACTTTGAAGTGAAAAAATTAAAAATAATTAAACTACAACATATCAAAATGTATGGGATATAGCTAATGCAATTCTTAGAGGGGAATTTATTTTTATTAAGATCTTATAACATTAAAGAAGAAAAACAAGATAATAATAAGATTTCTTTGTATCTGTCTAGTTAAAGAAACAATCAAACCAAGGTGAGTAGTAGTAGTCAAAAATAAAGAAAAGAAATCAATATAATACAAAGAAAACCTAAATAAACAAATATTGACTATCTAAAATACTAATAAAATTTATATATTCCTGGACATAATAATAATAAAAAGAAAAAAGAAAAAACATGAATGAACTATATCAGAAATGAAATAAATCATTATATATCCTTGTATTAGTCTGTTTTCATGCTGCTGATAATGACATTCCCAAGACTGGGTAACTTATAAAGAGAAAAGGTTTAATGGACTCACAGTTCCACGTGGCTGGGAAGGACTCAAAATCATGGTGAAAGGCAAGTCTGACATGGCAGCAGGCAAGAGAGAATGAAAGCCAAGTGAAAGGGGAAACCCCTTATAAAACTATCAGACCTCATGAGACTTATTCACTACCACGGGAACGGTATGGGGGAAACTGCCCCTATGATTCAATTAACTCCTACCGGGTCCCTCCCACAACATGTGGGAATTATGGAAGCTACAATTCAATATGAGATTTGGGTGGGTACATAGCCAAACCATATCAATCCTAAACAAAACTGAAGGATAGAAGAGATTATTATGAACACAATTGTAACAGTAAATTAAACAATTTATATAAAATTAACAAAGTTTTCAGAAAACGACTTACCAAAACTGACAAAAGATGAAACAGAAAATATGAATATATGTATATGTTAAAATACAATAAGTTATCCAAAACTTTCAATATTCAAAACCATTTCATGACTTTAAAAAATGAAAAACTCTCAGCAGACCAGAAAAATAAAGGGCATCTACCAACGGAAAGAAGAAAGGAAAGAAAGAAAAAGAAAAAAGAAAGAAAGAGAGGAAAGAAAATAGAATGAGAAATAAAGAAAGAGAAAGAGAAGGAAAGAGAGGAAGAAAGAAAAGAAAGAAAAAGAAAGAAGGAAGGAAGGGAAGGAAGGAAGGAAAGAAAGGAAGGAAGGAAAGAAAGAAAGAAAGAGAAAGAAAGAAAGGAAAGGAAGGAAGGAAGAAAGGAAGAAAGGAAGGGAGGGATAAGAAAAAAAGAAAAGTAAGAAACAGAAGAAAAGGAAACACTGTTACTAACAGCATCACAAGAATTGCCTCCTCAGATCAGGAAAAAAGGCACTTGCCACTGATTTTTAATATTGAACTGAAGGTCTTAACCACTGCAAAAGGCATGAAAGAGAAGTAAAAGTCTTGCAGATTCAAAGGATGCTGTCTTTATTGGCAAGCAACATATGATCTACGCTGAAAATCCCATAGAATCAATAAAATCAAGCCCTACGACTAATAAGTGAATTTAACAACGCCACTATATATAAGGTCAAAGAAATTGTTACATTTTTGCCTATAGATTATCAATAATTTCAAAGTAAATTACAAAAATATACAGTTTACTGTAGGATCACACACACACATGCAAAATGAAATAATTAAAATTAACAAACTCCTGCAGGACCTGTGTCCTAAAAACTACAGAAATTTGCAGAAAGAAATTAAAGACATACTTGAATAAATATGTCATATTCAGAGTTGGCACATTCAGAGTTGAGATTTCAATTCATTCTCTGCCAGTTTATATTTTTAATGCAATACAAATCAAAATCCAGCAAAGCTTTTTTTAATTGACAATTTCTAAAATTTATATGTAAATGCAAATAGCATAGAAGAGAAAACAATTTTGTAAATGAACAAAATTGAAAGATTTTTACCACTGGCTTGCTATGTTGCAACAGTAATTAAAATAGTTTGATATTCACATAAGGATGAACATATAGATTAATGGATTAGAATAAAGAGGATCAAAATAGTTCTAAACATGGTTATTGATTTCAACAAAGGTGCCAAAGTTTATTCAATAAGGAATAGGAATAGTCTATCAAATGATGCTGAAATCATTGACTAACTTTATAGAAAAAGGAAAAGTAAACCTCAATCTATGTTTCATACCACACACAAAAATTTACTGTGAAAAGATTATATATCTAAACTTAAAGGCTAAAACTATTAATTGTCCAGAATTAAATAAGGAAGAATCTTCTATGGCTAGAAAAAATGTATCTTAGATGGAAGAAAAAGCACAAACTATTAAAGAAAACAATCATAATTAGGATTCAACGAAATAGAAATTATCTATTTTTCAAAAGACACAATTAAGAAATAAATAAAACAAACAGCAGAATGGAAGAAAATTGCATCCAGAATATATAAGAAAATTTTAAGCCTCAATGCATACTGATACCATGCAATAAGAATACAGGCAACCTCATGTAAAGGGGCAAAATATTTGAGCTGGAACTTTAAAAATATACGAACAATTGGGACATGAAAATGAGCTTAACAATATCAATCATCATGGAAATGAGAACAAAAACCATGAAACCATGAAACATCACTATAAATCACCAGAATTAGAATTCTGGAATTTGAAAGAGACAATACCAGCCTCACTGATTTGAAGCTTCTGGAACTCTCATGCACTGTTGGTGGAAATGTAAAATGGTGCAACCACTTCAGAAATAATTTGTCAGTTTCTGATGAAGTTACACCACCTCGCTGTATGAATTACTCAGTCTATTTTTAGTCAATTACATAAGAGAAATAAAAATATATTCTCATATAACAACTTCTACAAGAATACATACATCAGCTTTAATCATAATAGTCCAAAGTTGGAAAGAACCCAAATTTTCATTTACAAGTGAATCAACAAACTATATTCATGTAAGGGAATAATATTAATAAAAGAAAAATAATTTATTCTGATGCATATTACTACCTGAATGAGTACACACTATTAGATATCATTAATATGAAATTCTACAGTAGCAGAGCTAAACTGTAGCAAAGCAAATCAGTGGTTACCTGGGGCAGTGGCTATGGGAATTGACTGCAAAAGGCAAAAAGGAATATTCTGAGATGATAAAAATATGTTATATCTTTATCTGGTGGTAATTCCATGTCCATTTATATTTGTCAAAATTCATAAAACTGCATATTTATCATCATTGCATTTTATTTTATAAAAATTTTGCCTCAATATACTTGAATAAAAACAAGTATACACAATGTTTTAAGTGCAACTTTACAAAAATATAGACACAATCGAATGGTGATGTTTCAATCTTTTTTTTCCATTGAAGAATTAGAAAATAAATAAAATATCTCACTGGCTAAAGACAGAGATTAGAAACCTGAAGATACATATTCTTAATCAGAAAATCAGATGGATAATATGGGTAAGATTTCAATTGAATCTTTCTAATTATTAAAAAACTATCAGTAACATCAGAGTTTCAAGGTGAAAAAAATAAACACAAAATAGTACTGTAAGAAAGAGGAGAAAGAGAAAGAGATAGGAAGCAAAGGAGAAAGGGAAGAAGAGCCAGGAAGGAAGTGAAAGCAAAGGTGGGAGCAAATACGGAGAAAAGAAAGAAAAAGAAAGGGTGAGAGACAGAGAGAGAAGGGAGGGAAGGAGGGAGAAGCATTAAGGTAGAGAAGGAAAGAGGAGAGGAGGGGAGGAAAAAAAAAACAGGAAAACAGAGGAGATTAGAACAGAGTGCAGGGGAAAGACTGCTATTACAATGTTGTGTTTTTAAAGTAATTCATAGTATTTACTGCATCCTACGTAAAAACTTCACTGAACCTCTCAAATATATAAAAATACCATGCATCAGTTTCCAAAATTTTTTCCAATGGAATTAATTGTCTTTTACAGATGTGATATATGTATACGTACACACATACACACACACACACACGCACACATTAAGAATTTTCTTTTACTTCTATTAAAAAATTGAGTAATTGATTTTAATAAGATATAAGAATGGGTACTTTAGGGGATGAGAGGATCATCTGACCCCCATACAAAACCAAACAATATATTTATTCTTAAGGGGTATACAGCAGATTAAGGTTATTAAGTGTTTAATTGTAATTTTCCATTCCACAACTTTCATCATAATAATCATAAATAGTATAGTTCACCAATGTTGTTTTAATTTTCAAGAAATTAGTGAAAGGCTAAATGTTGTGGCTACATAGGATTTGTGAGTTTTTTTTATATAATTAAGTTCTGGGGTACATGTGCACAATGTGCAGGTTTGTTACATACGTATACGTGTGCCATGTTGGTGTGCTGCACCCATTAACTAGTCATTTACGTTAGGTATATCTCCTAATGCTATCCCTCCCCACTCCCCTGACCCCGCAGCAGACCCCAGTGTGTGATGTTACCCACCCTGTGTCCAAGTGTTCTCATTGTTCAATTCCCACCTATGAGTGAGAACATGCGGTGTTTGGTTTTCTGTCCTTGCAATAGTTTGCTCAGAATGATGGCTTCCAGCTTCATCGATATCCCTACAAAGGACATGAACTCATCCTTTTTTATGGCTGCATAGTATTCCATGGTGTATATGTGCCACATTTTCTTAATCCAATCTATCATTGATGGGCATTTGGGTTGGTTCCAAGTCTTTGCTATTGTGAATAGTGCCACAATAAACATATGTGTGCATGCGTCTTTATAGCAGCATGATTTATAAGCCTTTGGGTATATACCCAGTAATGGGATGGCTGGGTTAAAAGGTATTTCTAGTTCTAGATCCTTGAGGAATCGCCACACTGTCTTCCACAATGGTTGAACTAGTTTACAGTCCCACCAACAGTGTAAAAGTGTTCCTATTTCTCCACATCCTCTCCAGCACCTGTTGTTTCCTGACTTTTAAATGATTGCCATTCTAACCGTGTGAGATGATATCTCATTGCGGTTTTGATTTGCATTTCTCTGATGGCCAGTGATGATGAACAATTTTTCATGTGTCTGTTGGCTGCATAAATGTCTTCTTTGGAGAAGTGTCTGTTCATATCCTTTGCCCACTTTTTGATGGGGTTGTTTGATTTTTTTCTTGTAAATCTGTTTAAGTTCTTTGTAGATTGTGGATATTAGCCCTTTGTCAGACGAGTAGATTGCAAAAATTTTCTCCCATTCTGTAGGTTGCCTGTTCACTCTGATGGTAGTTTCTTTGGCTGTGCAGAAGCTCTTTAGTTTAATTAGATCCCATTTGTCAATTTTGGCTTTTGTTGCCATTGCTTTTGGTGTTTTCGACATGAAGTCCTTTCCCATGCCTATGTCCTCAATGCTATTGCCTAGGTTTTCTTCTAGGGTTTTTATGGTTTTAGGTCTAACATTTAAGTCTTTAGTCCATCTTGAATTAATTTCTGTATAAAGTGTAAGGAGGGGATCCAGTTTCAGCTTTCTACATATGGCTAGCCAGTTTTCCCAGCACCATTTATTAAATAGGGAATCCTTTCCCCATTTCTTGTTTTTGTCAGGTTTGTCAAAGATCAGATGGTTGTAGATGTGTAGTGTAATTTCTGAGGGCTCTGTTCTGTTTCATTGGTCTATATCTCTGTTTTCGTACCAGTACCATGCTGTTTTGGTTACGGTAGCCTTGTAGTACAGTTTGAAGTCAGGTAGCATGATGCCTCCAGCTTTGTTATTTTGGCTTCGGATTGACTTGGCAATGCAGGCTCTTTTTTGGCTCCATATGAACTTTAAAGTAGTTTTTTCCAATTCTGTGCAGAAAGTCATTGGTAGCTTGATGGGGATGGCATTGAATCTATAAATTACCTTGGGCAGTATGGCCATTTTCACGATATTGATTCTTCCTATCCATGAGCATGGAATGTTCCCCCATTTGTGTCCTCTTTTAATTCATTGAGCAGTGGTTTTTAGTTCTCCTTGAAGAGGTCCTTCACATCCCTTGTAAGTTGGATTCCTAGGTATTTTAGTCTCTTTAGCACAATTGTGAATGGGAGTTCACTTATGATTTGGCTCTCTGTTTGTCTGTTATTGGGGTATAGGAATGCTTGTGATTTTTACCCATTGATTTTGTATCCTGAGACTGCTGAATTTTCTTATCAGCTTAAGGAGATTTTGGGCTGAGACGATGGGGTTTTCTAAATATACAATCATGTCTTCTTCAAACAGGGACAATTTGACTTCCTTTTTTCCTAATTGAATACCCTTTATTTCTTTCTCCTGCCTGATTGCCCTGGCCAGAACTTCCAACAGTATATTGAATAGGAGTGGTGAGAGAGGGCATCCCTGTCTTGTGCCAGTTTTCAAAGGGAATGCCTCTAGTTTTTGCCCATTCAGTATGATATTGGCTGTGGGTCTGTCATAGATAGCTCTTATTATTTTGAGATATGTCCCATCAATACCTGATTTATTGAGAGATTTTAGCATGAAGGGCTGTTGAATTTTGTCGAGGCCTTTTCTGCATCTATTGAGATAATCATGTGGTTTTTGTTTTTGGTTCTGTTTACATGATGGATTACGCTTATTGATTTGCATATGTTGAACCAGCCTTGCATCCCAGGGATGAAGCCAACTTGATCATGGTGGATAAGCTTTTTGATGTGCTGCTGGATTCGGTTTGCCTGTATTTTATTGAGGATTTTTGCAGAATGGCAAATATTGCTGCCTGATCCTTCCTCTGGAAGCTTTGTCTCAGTGGGGCACCCAGTTGTATGAGGTGTCATTCGACCCCTACTGGGAGGTGTCTCCCAGTTAGGCTACTTGGGGGTCAGGGACCCACTTGAGGAGGCAGTCTATGCATTCTCAGATCTCAAACTCCATGCTGGGAGAAGCGCTACTCTCTTCAAAGCTGTCAGACAGGGATGTTTAAGTCTGCAGAAGTTTTGCTGCCTTTTGTTTAGCTATGACCTGCCCCCAGAGGTGGAGTCTAGAGGCAGGCAGGCCTCCTTGGGCTGTGGTGGGCTCCACCCAGTTTAAGCTTCCTGGCCACTTTGTTTACCTACTCAAGCCTCAGCAATAGCGGACGCCCCTTCCCCAGCCTCACTGCCGCCTTGGAGTTCAATCTCAGTCTGCTGTGCTAGCAGTGAGGGAGGCTTTGTGGGCACCCTCAAAGCCAGGCATGGGATATAATATCCTGGTGTGCTGTTTCCTAAGACCGTTGGAAAAGCACAGTATTAGGGTGGGAGTGTCCTGATTTTCCAGGTACCATCTGTCATGGCTTCCTTTGGCTAGGAAAAGGAAATCCCCAACCGCTTGCACTTCCTGGGTGAGGCAATGCCCCACCCTGCTTCGGCTCACACTCCGTGGGCTGCACCCACTGTCTGACAAGCCCCAGTGAGATGAACCCGGTACCTCAGTTGGAAATGCAGAAATCATCCATCTTCTGCATCGGCCATCTTGGAAGCAGAAGGTAAGATTTTTAAAAATCTCAGATTAAGGTGAGAAATAATTGTTCTATGGCATATTTACAAAACAAGTGTTTTGGTACAATATTTTTGTCTTTTTCTGAAGAATGTATGCCTAAAATGGGACAGAATCTTCAGTGAAAATATTTCAATATATGGTAAGTTAATATATTTCTATTATTGAGGGTAAGGGTAGCCAAGGTGCCTTCTAAGAGGAAACTGGCTTGGGGAAGTTGCAACCAGTTCAATATCCTCAGCATTTCATAAGCAACATCCAAAATCTTCTTATTCCAAGTGTCATGATTCTAAGCCTTGATATTAGTCACATGTCTTGAGAGAAAATTGTGTAATTAAAACAATTCCGTTGAAACTGCCCTTTATTTATTTATTGTTGGTAGAAACTACAGGGAGATGTAATATTTTTTATTACTGATTTTTCATAGTAGAATTGCAAATACAGGCAAGATATTCATTTTTAAAATATCTTTCAACTCTCAACCAGATATTTCTCTGAATTTGATTATAGTCCATTGGTAGAAAAAAACTGTAGAAATGTCAGAAATGGTGGGTATCAATAGGGAGAGGTAATAGCAGTTTAGAAAAATTTTATCTCTATGAATTGCAATTGTGTAATTCTATTTTCAGCTATATTCTGTAGATTTGCCATTCATCTTACTTTGTGCTGCCTACAAGCTCATTGCTTAGAGGAATAAAAACAAAGAAACGTAATGCCTTTTCTTAAGGTCTCTGAAGCATTTTTTTGGAGAAACTAACAAAAACTATTTTTTTTTCATTTTATGCTTTATAAAAAACACAGGTGATGTATACTTCAATTGCTCTATAAATATTGTGCATGCTATTGTCAAGAAAATAATAATTTAACCCATTGAAAGAAAACATATTCAAAAAAATTATCTCAGCTAGATAACTTTTGTTACTCTTAAGTGTATGCATGATATGGAGTGGAGAGGGAAGACTTGTGGCTATAATACATGTCCAATTTAACATGTATGCAATTGAATTAGCTTTTCACAGAGTGGGTCTTTATTTGTTTTATAGATAATCCAAGAGACCGTGGTCATTCTTTAGCAGGAACTAATCTTAACTTTAAAAATACTATCTGGACAGTCAACTATATAATCTTAAGGGGCTTCTGAAAATTGCTTAAAGTCTGTCCTCAAATTTGCAACTAGCCAAATGCCAATATGAGGTTTTTTTTTTTTTGCATGAGATAAGGCTTACACTGAAAAAAAAAAAAAAAAGCTTGATACCTGAAATTACCATCTAGTAGTATCTTAACCAATCACTTCTCATCAAGAGACATAATACAGAAGTTAATCCTAAGGGAGTAATAAAATGCTCATCAAATATTTAATAAATAATTACTAAGCAAACACTTCATTTCAGGCACTACATGAGGTGCTTGAATGAAACTCAGTATAATTATGAACATAATGTCCCAACCAAGGGAATCTGCTACAGAGAAATGTCTTGTAAAGGCATTAAATTAGAAGTTTTGGA
Source organism: Pan troglodytes (assembly GCF_028858775.2). Classification (NCBI taxonomy): domain Eukaryota; kingdom Metazoa; phylum Chordata; class Mammalia; order Primates; family Hominidae; genus Pan; species Pan troglodytes. The sequence goes on from NC_072406.2 coordinate 69,816,236, forward strand.
GGACACCAGAGAAAGAACTATGGAATTCATCATCTGATTTCCATTTGGTAAATTTTGTGATCAGGCTTAGATGAGTCTACAGATACAGTTACCCAAAATACAAATAATAAAATTTCAAGATTGTCTACAGCTGCTGAAATTCATTCACTATTCCAAGAAGAAATGCATCTGCCCTATTCCTTTTCATACAAATATAATTGTAATAAGGTTTGGTGCATATTTACAATTTTCCCCTTCATTGCATACTATTTTGAAAGTTTTCTCTTGATCTGGGTCTGGAGGACACAAAAATATCCCAATTTTTACTACATTACCTGTTTGAATCACAGATCACCTCCCTTTTATAGACCACATCAGTATTCTGCCCAATAAGTTTGGTATTAAGTAATCAGTTTGGCAGAGTCAATGTTTTCAAAGTTTAGTGCCATGTAAGTGTCTGCTATTTGTGCTTATTTTCTCAAGATATCTCGAAAACACATATGTGTCGTTCAGAGTGCTTAAATAAGAAAAGCATCCATTAATACTTGTATATTATGCATGTTTCTATAAGTTACATAATTTCATCCTCCCAACATTTGAAAATATTATTATAAACTTAATTTTTTGCTATGGAAAATTTCATAAAATGAGTAAATATTTGCTGCATCTAGTTCGAACAATTATCAATTCACAGACAACAGGATAACATTGATATTGCCACCAAATCACTTATCATGGATCATTTTGAAACAAATACAAATCTTATTTCATTCATAGATATTTTCAGTGTGTATCTTTAAAGACTGTGATGCTTTTGTAATCATAAACACAGTGCTTTTACCACACCTAAAATAAAAGTTATAATAATTGCTTAACTTTATCAATACCAGTCCATGTTCAAATTTCTCTGAATACCTAATTTATTTCAGTTTGTTTGCATCAGGATCCAAATATTGTCCATAAATTTCATTTCACTGGGCTTTTTTTTGCCTTACATATAATATATACATTCTCACCCCTTTATTTTTACTTGCAATTTATTTGTTGATGGTTCAAGTAATTTGTCCCATAAAGCTTTCCATAGTCTAGATTTTTCTAAGTACATCTACCACTGTAGTATTTTTCTGCTACTATATGTTCTGTATATTTGTTTTTAGATGTAAAAACATAACGTTTTTAAAGGAATACATCATAGGTGTTACTGTATGGTTTCCTGAGGATGCACATTGTGAAATAATAAGAAATAGATATTTTGATCTCTAACATTAGTCCCTAGCATAGAGCTCCTAAACCCTTGTGACTTCCTGGGTTGATAAAATCATCTATGTTCTAATGAGGGGTCTCTTGGTGGGCTGTCAGATGAAGGCTGGTCACCAGAAAGACTACTATGTCACAAGGACTAGACATTGGTTATATTCCAATTATATTATTTATTTTTAAATATAACCCAAAATATTTTATGAAGATACCTCACTCATCAGTTATAGGCTTATACTAAGATATAGTTTATACAAGAAAAGCAAGATAAATGTTTGGCTTTTTAACCTTTTTCCAGTTTTTAAAAATAGTGAATTTGCCTCCTAACATTATCCAAAGATATTTTATTTATCATCATGAACTATTGCATTTAATCATATTTGTTGAATTCCAAACCCTTGTAATGGTTGCACTGTAGAAGATGAGTTGGTTGTAGAGGAAGAATGTGGCTAGTAATAGAATCTGCAGGACTTTTAGGTGACTCTAGGAGCATGTGATTGCTATGAACTGAATTGTGTCCCCTCAAAATTCATATGTTGAAGCCCTAATCCCCATTGTAACTAAATTTTGAGATAGGGCTTTTATGAGGTAATTAAGGTTAAATGAAGTTATAAGTGTTGTCTCCTAACCTGATAGGACTGGTGGCCTTATTAGTAAAGGAAGTGATCTCTCCTCACCCAACTCTATATGCATGCACTGAGGAAAGGTCATGTGAAAACATATCAGGAAGGCAGCTGTGCAATCCAGGAAGAGAGCCCTCACAAGATACCAAATTTGTTGACACCTTAATCTTGGATTTCAGCCTTCAGAACTGAGATAAATTTCTGATCTTTAAGCTATCCTGACTATGGTATTTTTTATGGCATCCAGGATGAACAAATACAGTGATAAAATAGACAAGATTAAATAGTAGCAACTCTCCATTCATTCTATGAGACATAATATGTTAATTAGGAAGAAAAGTCACTTCTGTACGTGCAGCCCCTCCGAATGACTTCTTCCCATTCAGAGGGGACTTAGAATATTCTCTGGGTTGTTTCACAATTTCAGGTGCTCAACCATCATCAATCAGTTCTCATATTGTCTCTTGGTTTCTGGATTAAGGTTCAATAATTTATTTAAAAAATATTTATTGAACATCACTTATTTTCCAGAGACTGGGCCACTTGTTAAACAGGAAAATATGTAGCCTACCCCTTATAGAGAAAAAGAATCTGGTTGTTGTTCCTGACTCAATTAAATGTATATAATTTTAGTGCCTCTAGCTTTTCAAATATTTTATTGCTCAAATTGGAGAGAGGGCATAGAAAAGGGGTAGAACTTTATTGCGGTATTTTCTTCTACATGTAGCATTAATGGTGGGAGTTCTGGACTACAGTTGCTGCATCCTAAATTCCTTTTCTCTCCATGGGGAAAGTCCATGAAACCTCATTTATTTCCTCTTTGAAATTTGCATTGAGATGGGAGTATGCCTAAGAACAAAAATACTAAATTACTTATGATTTTTGATTAGAAAATTGGTATTTGAATGACACTGTTCAAATAGACTGAGGAAATTCACTAGTAACATAGAAGCAAATCACTTTTGACTGAATAATATGTTCATTAGACCAAAAGAAATTCAATTCTCAGTCAGCACATATTTAGATGAGAGATCAATGTGCATTTGTAAATTAGTCATCCCTTGTTCTTTCTCTATAAAGACTGAAATAAATTATTAGCTGTGAAAAAAATGGAACTTTCATGAGATTTTTACCTTGGAGGATAGTGATAGACTGTTAGGTGTTTTAAAATATAAGCATTTGCTTTTATATTCTAATGAATATCTAGCAGTGGTATATTTTCAGCTCTTACTAACAGAAAAACAGATCATCAGTTCAAGTTATATGTCATTTTCTGTTTCCAGTGTGTTTATATCCAACAAATGAAAGTAAAATGCTTTAGTGATAGGAAATGCATCTATTTTCTAATCAGAAAGGTGTGGGAGAGATGAAAGTATTGGCTACTGCTATCTCTGAATGGCTGTTATCATGCCATGATGTGACTATTTAAGTGCGGGAAACATAATAAGGAGAAGGAGATAAGCTATTGAGTTAGAAGTGGATGAAAAATAGATATGTCACTCAGAATGTTTCTCAACATGCTACAAGCATCAAAACAGCAGAATAAATACACAGTAAAGAGCCCCAGTATCCCATATGATATGACATTTGACCTTTGCCATTTTACTTTTAAAATGGTTCCAATTTGGATAATAAATTATATCAATATAAAATATATACAATAATGTAAAGAGTAATTAGGTATAATTAATTCTAAATTAGCACATCTAAATTTTTCATCTAAAATTTTATTCCCAGGGAAGAAATTACCTTAAGAAAGTATTTGACTTAGTTTTGCCCTCTGACGCTGCTATTGTCCTGACTTTTAATCTTCTGAACATTGAAATCCAAATTGTTGTCTTCTTCCCATATGAAATTCTTATTAAATGTTAAATTCCATCTTTATGTTAGGTCAAATATATACCTTCCTGTAGCTGTATTTCTTATCATTATACTTGGCAAAGAGGATCAATTCAATTCTGTTCTTCACTCTGTTATAGAATAGATTAGATATAAGCAACTGAGTAAGACAATAATATTTGATAATGCATATAAAGACTTATCTTGTTAGACAAGGGAGAGGGCCATCTGGGAAACATCCTGCATTTAGATTTCAATGATGCTTAGTATCCTGGTTATGTTATGACTAGTGATAGAACCCTGTGTAATTTCATCAACCTTTGTAAATGTCCGTTTCCCCATGGGTCAAGAAAAGTGAAAAAGAAAGATCGAGAGAGAGAAAGAAGGAAGGAAGGAGAGAGAGAGAGAGAGAAAAGAAGAGGAAGAGGAGAAGGAGGAAGAAGAAGAAGCAGGAGGAGGAGGAAAGAAAGAAGGAAGGAAGGAAGGAAGGAAGGAAGGAAGGAAGGAAGGAAGGACTAACTTTTTCCTTATACAGAGTTTAAAAAAAAAAAAGCAACAAAAGAAATGACTATGTTGCATGGAGGAGCTTACTAAATTTGTAGCATTTGGAGATGAATCTGCTTCTATCAGTTTTTATTTCATGGACAAGTATATTTAAATCTATCGAAAATTTTAAAACCATCTCTAATAATGTAATGACCAAGAACATGAGTTGGGCAGAAGAGAAATAGTTATTTGAAATTAAAAAGTCATCATTTCTTATTTCTCCTAATAATGTTCCCAAAATTCAGAATTAAGGAGCTCAGTGCACTGACTGCTGTGACCCAAGTAGCCTCAGGTCAGTTGATAGAAGCTAGAATTGTCACTAACTCTGGAAGTGCCCTTTGCCTCAAGAAGAGTGCTAAGAAGTTACTTTTTAAGCCAACATAAATTAAATGGTGTTTTTATACATATATTCCATACTCTTCATTTAAAAAAATTAATTTTTGTAGGTATATATCAGGTGTATATATTTACGGGCTACATGAGATGTTTAGATACAGGCATGCAATGCATAATAATCACATTATGAAGAATGGGGTATCCATCTCCTCAAGCATTTATCCTTTGTGTTATGAAAAATTCAAATATGCTTTTTTTATTTAATTTAAATTGTAAAATTAAGTTATTATTCACTATAGTCACTCTGTTCTGCTATCAAATGTAGGTCTTATTCATTCTATCTTTTTGTACTCATTAAACATTCCCACCTTTCACTTAACCTCCCACTTGCCTTCTCAGCCTCTAGTAACCATCCTTCTACTCCCTATGTCTATGAGCTCAACTGTTTTGAGTCTTAGATTCCACAAAAAAGTAAAAACATATAGATGTTTATCTTTCAATGCCTGACTTATTTCACTTACCATGATGATCTCCAGTTGCATTCATGTTTTTGCAAATGACAGGATCTCATTTTTTATGGCTGAATAGTACTCCTATATATATTTATATATACACACATATATCGCATTTTCTTTATTTATCTGTTGCTGGACATTAAGGTTGCTTCTAAATCTTGGCTATTGTGAATAATGCTGCAACAAACATGGGAGTAGAGATATGTCCTGAATATGCTGATTTCCTTTGTGGGGGTGGTATATACCCAGCAGTGGGACTACTAAATCATATGATAACTCCATTTTTAGTTTTTTGAGGAAACTCCAAACAATTCTCCAAAGTGGTTGTACAAATTTACATTCCCATCAACAGTGTATGAGAGTTTCCTTTTCTCTACATCCTTGCCAACATTTGTTATTGCCTCTCTTTTGAATATAAGCCATTTTAACTGGGGTGAAATGATATCTCATTGTAATTTTGATTTGCATTTCTCTGATGATCAATCATGTTGAGCATCTTTGCATAAGCCTATTTGTCATTTGTATGTCTTTTTTTGATAAATGTCTATCTAAATCTTTTGCCCATTTTTCGATTGGGTTATTAGATTTTTCCCTTTAGAGTTGTTTGAGCTCCTTATATATTCTGGCTATTAATCCCTTGTCAGATGAGTAGTTTGCAAATATTTTCTCTCATTCTGTGGGTTGTTTCTTCACTTTGTTGATTGTTTCCTTTGCTGTACAGAAGCTTTTTTAACTGATGTGATCTCATTTGTCCATATTTGCTTTGGTTGCCTGTGCTTGTGGTGTATTGGTCAAGAAATTTTTGCCCAGACCAATGTCCTGAAGATTTTCTCCAGTTGTTTCTTGTAGTAGTTTAATTCTTTGAGATCTTAGATTTAACTCCTTAATCCAATGTGATTTGACTTTTGTATATTTGAGAGATACTGGTCTTGAAGCTTTACTGAATGTATCAGTTCTAATAATTTTCATGTGGAATCTTAGGTTTTTCCAAATATAAGATTATATAATCTGCAAACAATGATAATTTGACTTTTTTCATTCCAATTTGGATGCCCTTTCTATCTTTCTCTTCTCTGATTGCTCTAGCTAGGACTTCTAGTATTATGTTGAAAAACAGTGGTGAAAGTGGGCATCCTTGTCGTGTTCCAGGTCTTAGAGGAAAATGTTTCAGTTTCCCCCATTCAGTATGATACTAGCTATGGTTCTGTCATATGTGGTTTTAATTATGTTGAGATATGTTCCTTCTATACCGAATGTTTTAGGGTTTTTATCGTGAGGGGATGTTGAATTTTATCAAATGTGTTTTCAGCATCAATTGAAATGATCATGTGGTTTTTGTCCTTAATTCTGTTGATATGATGTATCACATTGATTGATTTGTGTATGTTTAACAATCCTTGCATCCCAGGGATAAATCCTACTTGGTCATAATGAATGATCTTTTTAATATATTGTTTAATTGTGTTTGCTAGTATTTTTTGAAGATTTTTGCATCAATATTCATCAGAGATGTTGGCCTGTAGTTTTCTTGACGTGTTTTGAGACCTCCCAAAATGCTAAGATTGCAGGTGTCAGCCACCATGCGTGACCTAGTTCTTCTTTAAATGTTGATTCAAATCCAGCATTGAAGCCACTAGGTCCCAGGTTTGTCTTTACTGGAGAATTTTTATGGTGGCTTTGATCTCATTACTTGTTATTGGTCTGTTTAGGTTTTGTATTTCTTCATGGTTTAATTTTGGTAAGTTGTGCATGTCTAGTGATTTGTCCATTTATTTTAGATTTTCCTATTTATTGGCATATAGTTGCTTATAGTAGCCACTAATGATTCTTTGAAGTTTTGAAGTATCAACTATAATGTCTCCTTTTCCGTTTCTGATTTTATTTATTTGGATCACTCTTTTTTTCCTAGTTAGTCTGACTAAAAGCTTGTCAATTTTAACTTTTCAAAAAAAACAAAACCAGATTTTTGTTCCATTGATCCTTTGTATTAATTTCTTCATTTCAATTTCATTTATTTTGCTCTAACCTTTATTCATTTTCTTCTAATAATATTTAGTTTGGCTTGTTCTTACTTTTCTTTAAGCTGCATCATTAGATTGTTTATTGAAGTTTCCCTCTTTTTTGATGTAGGTGTTTATAGCTATAAACTTCCATCTTAGTACTGTTTTTGCTGTATACCATCGTTTTTGGTATATTGTGTTTCCATTATCATTTGTTTCAAGAAGTTTTTCAATTTCCTTCTTAATGTATTTATTGACCCACTGGTTATTCAGGAGCATATTGTTTACTTCCCATGTATTTGCATAGTTCCCAAAACTCCTCTTATGATTTATTTCTAGTTTTATTCCATTGTGGTCAGAGAAGATGCTTGACAAAATTTTGAATTTTTTGAATGTTTTATGACTTGTTTTGTGAAGTAACATATGGTCTATCCTTAAGAATGATCCATGTGCCAAAAAAAGGAATGTGTATTCTGCAGCCATTGAACAAAATGTTCTGTAAATATCTATCACATCCATTTGATAACTCTGATGCATTCTTCAGTATGCCAATTGCATACTTCAGCTCCAGAATATCTGCCTGATTCTTTTTAATTATTTCAATCTCTTTGTTAAATTTATCTGATAGAGTTCTAAATTCCTTTTCTATGTTATATTGAATTATTTGAGTTTTCTCAACATAGCTTTTTTGAATTTTCTGTCTGAAAGGTCACATATCTCTTTTTCTTCAGGATTGGCCCCTGTTGCCTTATTTAGTTCATTTAGTGAGATCATGTTTCCTGTATAGTCTTGATACTTGCACATCTTTGTCTGTGTTTGGGCATTGAAGACTTATTTATTATAATCTTAACTGTCTGAGTTTGCATGTATTCCTTCTTCATGGGAAAGCTTTCCAGATTTTCTAAAGGAGTTGAGTATTATAATCTAAGTTAGACCTGCTTTACAAGGCACTCAAGCCAAGTAATGCTGTCGTTCTTGCTTACTTGTAGAGGTATTGTTCTGGACAGGACCAGAATGCTGTCCAAGAGCCAAGTCCTACATTTTGTCCTAAATGACAAGATTTAGGACAATTCTTTGAATTATCAGGCAGAGATTCTTGTTCTCTTCCCTTCCTTTCTTCCAAACAAATGGAGGCTCTCTCTCTCTCTGTTCTGAGCCACCTAAAGCTGGTGGTGGAGTGACACAAGGACCCCTTGTGCCACCACCATTATGACTACACTGGGTCACACCTGAAGCCAGCACAGCACTGGGGCTTGCCACTGTCTGCTATAACCACTTCCTGGCTACTGTCTGTGTTTTCTCAAGGTACTGGGCCTCTACAATCAGAAGCTGGCAAAGCCAGTCAGTCCTGTGTCCTTCCCTTCAGGATGGCAAGTTCTCACAGGCCCCAGGTGGGTCCTGAGTTGTTGTCTGGGAGTTAGAGAGTTGAGTCAAAAACCTTAGAAATCTACAAGGTGTTCTACTGTACTGCCACTGAGCTGGCACTCATACCACAAGATTCAGTCCTTCCCACTCCTCTCTTCCATTTCCAAAGGCAGAGGAGTCTCACCCCACAGTCTAACCACACAGGCCCATGGGGAGTACTGCCAGACTACTTCCAATGTTCCATTAAGGTCCAAGGGCTCTTAAGTCAGTTTGTGCTGAATGCTGCCTGGCTTAGGACTCACCCTTCAGGGCAGAGGGCTCCCCTCTGACCCAGGACAGGACCAGAATGCTGTCCAAGAGCCAAGTCCTAGAATCAGGAATTCCAAGAACCTGCTTGGTCTCTACCACTCTGTGGCCAAGCTGGTACCCAAGGTTAAAGGCAAAGTTCCCTTTACTTTTCCCTCTGCTTTTCTCAAGCAGAAGCAGTTTTTCCTTGTAGCTACCACACCTGGGAATATGCTGAGTCTCACCTGAAGCCTGCAAGTCTCAAAGGCTCAACAAGGCCCTCAATGTAGTACTTGGATATCGCTGCTGGTTAATCAGGGCCCAAGGGCTCTTCAGTTAGCAGGTGATAAATGCTGCTAGAATTGGGTCCTTCCTTTTAAAGCAGCAGGTTCCCTTCTGACCCGAGGTAGCTCTAGAAATGTTATCCAAGAGCTAGGGCCTGGAATGAGGGCTTCACAACTGTGACCAGTGCCCTATTCTGCTGTGGCTGAGTTGGTATTCAAGATACAAGACAAAGTCCTTCCCACTCTTCCTTCTCCTCTCCTCAAGTGGAAGGAAGGGGTCTCTTTTGGATCCATGGGTGTGCAGTCGGGTTAGGGGAGGTGTAATACCAATACTCCCTTACCTGCCCCAGCTGGTATCCAGTAGGTCATGTCCCATCACCTATTCCCTGATCTGCTGGGTCTGAACCCAGTCCAGCACTAGGACTTGCCTAAAAGTTGCAGTCCTTGTGGCCTAGCCTGCCATTAAAGTTTGTTCAGAGCCCCAAAGCACTTTAGCTGGTGGTGACGAGGTTTCTGTGAACTCAAGTTCTGAGTGCTAGGATGGGCAACTCCCCTCTCACAAGGCTCCTTCAAATGCTCCCTCCATGGGTGGCCATTAGCTGAGTTTGGTCTGGTTTTCCTTTTTTGCTCTAACAGGACAGCACTGAGTTCAATGTACCACGATTGACATGCTCTCCCTCCCACAGCACACAGAAATGCTCTCTGCACCAAGCGATAGCGACTAAGGGGTTGGGAAGGGTTGGCATCAGCCATTCAAGACTGTTTTTTCCTACCTTTTCAGTGCATGTTTCAGCAATGCAAAATTAAAACCAGGTACTGTGAATGTTCACCAAATTTTTTGCTCTTATGAAGGTGCTTTCTTGTGTAAATAGTTATTTAATTAGGGGACAATCAGTGGAGACTTCTCTTCCACCATCTTATTCCACCTCTAATAGGCCAAGCAGAGTCTTCCACATCGTGCAGCATATTGGGCAACCTCCCCTTGCCCTGTTGTTACCCTTGGTGAAAACACAAGAAGAACCCTGGAAAAGGAGAAAGAAACCTGTCTCTCAAGTTAAAGAATCCTGAGGTGGTCTATCAGACATAACGCTGTACTAAGAATCAAACAATCAAAATCTGACATCATTACCCTGAACAACTCACTAATTTATTATTGAGCAGGTAGTTATTGAATTGTTCATCTGTTGCAAACACTTTGCAGGCATTGAGGATACAATTTTGAGTAATATAAACAAAAATCCTGCTCAATCGAGTTTGCATTCTAGTGGAAAAACAGAACAAATGAGAAAACACATAAATTAATTTCAGAAAGTAAGTGCCACATAGCTAGTAAAGCAAAGTTTGATATAGAGACCCAAAAATGGAACAGAAGTGTTCCGTTTCAAAAAGATTGTTGAAGGCAGGCTTGTATGTTTTGACTGTGTCCTCACCTAAATCTCATCTGGAATTGTAGTTCCCGTAATCCTCATGTGTTGTTGAAGGGACCAGGTGGAGATAACTAAATCATAGGGGCAGTTTCCCCCATCCTGTTCTCATGATAATGAATTCGTTCTCACAAGATCTGATGGTTTCATAAGGGGCTTCCCCCTTCACTGGGCACTGATTCTTCTCTTGCCTGCCACTGTGAAAGACATGACATTGCTCCTTATTCACCTTCCACCATGATTGTGAGGCCTTCCCAGCCATGTGGAACTGTGAGTCAATTAAATTTTTCCTTATAATTAACCCAGTCTCAGGTATGTCTTTATTTATACATGTGAACAGATTAATACACAGGCCACTGAGGAATCAACATGTGAGCTGAACATTGAAAGATATAGAGGACTTGGCCTCTATATGATACTAGGAGGGAAGATCTTTGCATACAGAGAGAATATCAATTATATATCATTAAAATGATACTTAATGGAAAATAAGTGATGACATGCAAATATCCTAATGATGCAGTATTGCAAAGGATTAAGCAGGATACAAAATTGTGTGTGTGTGTGTCCAGTGTACTTGACAAATATTCTTCTCTGTGTGAAAAAATTTTGAAAAGAACTTTGTACAATAAAAATGGTTGTGCTAAGGTATAGAATTATTGGAATGTTCCTCTATTTTTATTCTGAATAATGTAAAGTCAATATTCTATATTCAAAACTTTGCCCTAGAAGATGGTTGACTACCCTTCCCAGTCTCTAGTAATCACTATTCTACTCTTTACCTCTATGAGATCAACTTTTTTAGCTTCCACATATGAATGAGAACATGGGGTGTTTATCTTTCTGTGCCTGGCTTAATTTGCTTAATTCTCTAGGCTCATCCATGTTTCACAAATGACAGAATTTCATTTTTTATGGCTGAATACTATTTCATAGGTATATGTATTATATTTTCTTTGACCAGTCATCTATTGATGGACAGTTAGGCTGATTCTATATTTTAGCTATGAGCAATGAATATGGAGGTGGAGATATTTCTTTAATACACTGATTTTCTTTCATTTGGATAAATATGCAGTAATGGAATTGCTGGGTTGTATGGGAGTTCTATTTTTAGTTTTTTGAGGAACCTCCATACTATTCTCCATAATGGCTGTACTTTTTTACATACCTTCCAACAGCATATAACAGTTTCCTTTTCACCACATCCTTACCAGCATTTATTTCTTGTCCGTTGATAATAGCCATTCTAACAGGGATGATATCATATCTCCTTATGGTTTTTATTGGCTTTTCCTTGATGATTAATGATGGCTAGCATTTATATATATATATTATATTTTATATTTAATATATAATATATAATATATTATATTTAATATATAATATATATATAATATATACTATATACTATATAATATATAAATATATAAATATATTTATATAAATAAATTTATATATAAATAAATACATATATTATATAATATACAATACATAATAATATATATTATATATAAATATATATTTACTGGCCATTTTTATGTCTTCTTTTGAGAAATGTCTATTCATATTCTTTGCCAATTTTAATAGAATTATTTGGATTTTTTCTGAGTTGATTTCCTTGTGTATTCTAGATATTTTTTCTTGTCAAAATATTTGAAGATATTTTCTCTCATTCTACAGATAGTCTCTTCACTCTGTAGATTGTTTCCTTTGCTGTGGAGAAACTTTTTAATTTCATATAGTCTTATTTATATATTTTTTGGTTTTTGTTACCTGTGCTTTTGAAACCTTACCCATAAAATCTTTACTTTAACGAATGTCCTGAAGGATTTCCCCTACGTTTTCCTCTAGGAGTTTTATAGTTTTTGGTATTAGATTTAAGTCTTCAATCCATTTTGAGTTTATTTTTGCATAAGTTGAGAGATATTGGTCTAGTTTCACTCTTCTGCATAGGGATATTCAGTTTTCCCAGCACTGTTTATTGAAGAGGCTCTCCTTTCCCCAGTGAATGTTCTTGGTGCCTTTGTCAGAAATATGTTGGCTATAAATGTAAGGATTTATTTCTGGATTCTCTATTCTCCTTCATTTGCCTATGTGTCTGCTTTTAAGCCAGTACCACACTGTCTTGGTTACTATACCTTTGTAGTATATTTTGAACTCTGGTAGTGTGATGCCTCCAACTTTGTTCTTTTTTATCAGAATTTCTTTAGCTCTTTAGAGTCTTTTGTGGTTTCCTATTAGTTTTAGAATTGTTATTCTCTTCCTGTTAAGAATGTCAGAAAGCTAGATGAGAGGATTTTGAATGCTTCCAAAACAAAAAAGATACATTTTTGAGGTGATGAATATGCTAATCACTCTGAATTGATTAAACATGGTATACATGTATTAAAATATCACTCTGTATTCCATAATATGTACAATTATTATACATCCACTAAAAATAAATAATTGTCTCTACTCTTTTGAATATCTATAATGTAAATAATTCCCCTAAAGACCACATATTCTTCAAACAGTCATACTCAATTTCCATAACATAGACATAAAACAAGGGAAATTGAAACTCATCATTATTGGTTATAGAACCCTACCTATATTTTAAATTAGTTCTTCAGAGTGACAAACAAACACACAGTGTTAACAGAATAGAAATAGTAACAAGGGGCAAAGACATCTTAAAACTAAAAGAAATTGTGTCAAAAATAGAGGTAATTACCCAACTCTAGGTTTTTTAAATTATTGTTTCTACCTACTTATTTGTTACAGTTTTGTATAGTCTCTTCTCTTAAACTGCATGGGAATTTATGCAACTAAGATCTGAAAAAGATACTAAAACAATAACCAATTTTTAAACAATAGATTAATCAGTTCTGAATTATGAATTCTGATTGTCATCATGTCCATGGCATCAAGAAAATTTACTTGTTTGCAGAATTTTGTCCACTTGGGATTAGTTTATTTACTTCAAAACATATGGAAATACAAAATATAAGAAAAACCTGCCTTTAGCTATACAGTAGCTAAGTAGTAGCTATAGTAAGACTTACTTTCAACAAAAAATGTTCCTAAATTTTTTACTTCAGTACGCACTGCCTTATAAATGCATTTCTTTTCAGCATATTAAAGGTTACATCTCAACCGAATTGGTGGTGACTTTGTTACTGCTGCTGAATATCAGATTAGGGTTCCTGTGAACATAGTCTCTGCTATTTAATATCCTGCACATGAAGCTGATAAAAAATTTATAAATTCCAAAATTTGTTGATTTGATTTATTTGTGACATCAAACTCATCTAGCAATACCTATTTAATATATTCTCATTTAATTGACCATGATTATTAATTGGCTATTGTCTAAAGTAATCCACATTTCAAGATTATTTTGTTATTTGTGGCATATGGGATGACACAAAGTACCAGGTTTGGAACAAGGGAGGCCATCTTACGTGTTTATGAATGGTTAAACGAAATAATTAAAGCCTTTTGTACAAAGCACCAAGATGTGGATTAAATTCAAACTAAAGAAAATACTTTGTATTACCTAAGTTGATATAAAGTACCCAGATATTTGAAAATGCAAATCAAAACCACAATGATATACCATCTCACAACAGTCAGAATGGCTATCATTAGAAAGTCAAAAAATAACAGATGATGGCGAGGATGCAGAGAAAAGGGAATGCTTATACACTGTTGGTAAGAATATAAATTAGTTCAGCCACTACGAAAAGGAGTTTGAAGATTTCTCAAATAACTTAAAATAGAACTACCATTTGAACCCGCAATCCCATTACTGGCTATATATTCAAAAGAAAGCAAATTGTTCTACCAAAAGGACTCACATATTCATCATAGCGCTATTTAGCAAAGACATGGAATCAACCTAGGTGTCCATCAATGGTGGACTGGATAGAGAAAATGTGGTACATATACACCACAGAATACTATGCACTCATAAAAAAGAATGAAATCATGTCTTTTGCAGTAACATGGATGTAGGTGGAGGCCATTATCCTAATTGAATTAACATCAGAACAGAAAACCAAATATCACATGTTCTTACTCATATATGGGAGCTAAACACTGGGAACTCATGGACATAAAGATGGCAACAATAGACACTGGGGACTACTAGAAGGAGGAGTGGGGGAGAGGTCAAGGGTTAAAAATCTAACTGCTTTGTACTATACTCAGTACCTGGGTGACAGAATTCATAACCCAAACCTCAGCATTATGCAATATACCCAGGTAACAAACCTGCATCTGTACCCCCTGAATCTAAAATAAAAGTTAAAAAAGAAAACATGTATATATATATATGTATATAATGTATTTATATATGTATATAATGTATTTATATATATAATATATTTATATATATAATGTATTTACATATATAATGTATTTATATATAATGTATTTATATATATAATGTATTTATATATATATATCATGTATTTATATATATATATAATGTATTTATATATATATATATATATATACCACAGAGAGTGATGTCAGTGAAGATGGTAGACTAGCAAGTGCCAGGAATCTGTCTTTTTACCTGGACAACAACTATACTGGCAGAAATGGTCTGATATGATTATTTTGGAATGCTGGAGTTTATTTAAAAACTTGCAGCTTCCAGGGGAAAACATTGCTTATAAATTGCTGTTAATTTCAGCCCATTTCAGCCATTAGCTTATTTCCACCCCTCATTTCCTTAGAATGCAGCTGTGGGTATCCAATCTAATCTCTACCACGGATTGATGGAGTCAGGGTGAGCAAAACAGATGTTCTCTTCCAACTATCAGGGTTCCATGTTCTGCTTGTGAATTGATGCTTCTAATGGCTAAGGTGCAAGCAAGCTGACTGACCAGCATGTAATGAAAAATTGATCAAAGAACAAAACTTTAGAGGTAAAACTATAGATATTAATGTGACACCAAAAGCACAGGCAGTAGCAACAATATCAAAAATAGATAAATTAGACCATATCAAAATTAAGAACTTTTATACATCAATGTACACTATCAAAAAATCAAAAAGACTACCTACTTACAGAGTGAATGGGAGAAAATATTTGCAAATTATTTATCTGATAAGTAGTTAACATCTAGAATATATAAAAAACTTCTACAACTCAACAACAAACAACCCAATCAAAAAATAGACAAAGATTGCTACCACAAAATATAACAGATCATAAGAGGCCACAATGAAAAATTATATGGCAACAACTGGATAAACTAGAAGAAATGGATAAATTCCTAGAAACAAGCCATCATAAAGAAACACATACACAGTCTCTTTTCCCATGTAAAGTAATAAATTTACAGATTCAGGAAATTAGGGCATGGACATATTTGAGAGTTCATTATTACCCCACTATAAGTACATAAAGATATGAATTTTTTTTGTTTTGTTTTGAGACGGAGTCTCGCTCTGTCATCCAGGCTGGAGTGCAGTGGCACAATCTCAGCTCACTGCAAGCTCCACCTCCCGGGTTCATGCCATTCTCGTGCCTCAGCCTCGCAAGTAGCTGGGACTACAGGTGACCGCCACCACATCCAGCTAATTTTTATATTTTTAGTAGAGACGGGGTTTTACTGTGTTAGCCAGGATGGTCTCAATCTCCTGACCTTGTGATCCGCCCACCTCGTCCTCCCAAAGTGCTGGGATTACAGGGGTGGGCCACTGCACCTGGCCAAGACATGAAATTTTTAACTGAGAAAACGATACCTATGTAAGCAGTTAGTTTGATTTGGCCTAATGATTATAGCATTCAAATGAGTAAAATAAGTTCTTGCCTAGGTTAATTAAGCCATCTTTTTGGCTCTGATAATTACTGTAAATTAATTGTGCTTATAAATTGTTTCGGGCACTTTGGCTTTTTCTTATACAGTGCAATCTATGCTATGACACAGTAATCAATAAATGGTAATGAGATAACCATAGACAAATGCTTCACTTGAAACTTCTAGAAAAAGACAGATACAATAACAATATCAATAAGATTAATCTCTTTGGAAAATAGTTATTGTTACCACACACATTTCAATTTTGTGTATTTAATTTCTGCTAATAACCAACATCTATTTTTTATTCATGATACATGACACATAAGGCTATTATTTTTTTGAGAGAGAGTGTCACTCTGTTGCCCAGGCTGGAGTGCAGTGGTACAATCTTGGCTCACTGCAACCTCCACCTCTGGGGTTCAAGCAATTCTCGGGCCTCAGCCTCTTGAGTAGCTGGGACTACAGGTACTCACCACTATACCTGGCTAATTTTTGTTTTCTTAGTAGAGACAGGGGTTCCCCCATGTTGCCCCAGGCTGGTCCTGAACTCCTGACCTTCAGTGATCCACCCACTTCGGCCTCCCAAAGTTTTCAGATTACAGGCGTGAGCCACTGCAACCAGGCTCCATTGAACATTTATGCTTTTCTTAAGCATTAATCATTAAGGCTTTTCTTAAGCTTTCTAGCATAAAAGTGTATATTTTAACCATGAAAGTATTGTTTTAAATGCGAATCTCATGAACTGGACTATCATCTTTGACCCATAAGAAAATTATGTGAGAGAAAATGTTTTGAGCAATATGTTTTATTATTTATAAAATATTTTAATACTCAAAATTCTCACTGTATGCAAATAGGCTTTCTGATAAACCTGTGCTTTACTTCCTATAAAGCTGACCAAGTAACACCCCAATATCATTTGAGATGGCATGTGGTGACTGGGGAGATAAATGAAGAAAATGTCAGATTATCTTTGTAATTCACCACTCCCCTAGAGGGACATTTGTAAATTCCATGTATTCCAAAATCTAGCAATAACTCTTAAGGCAAGTGCCATTTTGTGTCATAAACAATGGGTGCTATCTCAGCACCAAGTCTTTAATCAGACTGCCTTCACTGATAATTGAACCTTTTCACCATACCTTCTTAGAATACCTAATATCATTGCAGAATAACAAATGTTCTTTTTCCTACACATTGGACTGTCACTCCAAGAAAACTAAAACTATTTTGGAGTATTACAATTATCTCTTTTACTCATGACCTGGAATAAATAATATTTAACCAATATAAATTACTTTTAAATGAGTCACATATTTAATTTATTTTAAAGAAGATAAATATTCATCGAAAACTTCTGGGAAGATATTATTAAGAGCAAGCATTCCAGGAATCTCTTCTTCTATATTCCCATTAAAATATACATTGATAATAAAAATAGTCTCCATGTCTTAAAACTTACTGTATAACAGGCACTATGATAGATACAACATTTTTTTAAACTCATTTAATTCTTACAACAGCCTTTTGAAAGAATGAAACTGAAAGTCTTGGAAGTGAATTTCCTAAAGTTACTGAGCTACAAAATGGCAAAGCTGGGATTTTGACCTAAATCTGTCTAACACCAAAGTCTAATTGCTTTAAGCATGCATGTAGGAAAAAAACTAATTGGCTTGTAAGTTAGTAGCAAGCATAAACAATATTCAACTGCAGTTTCCATTGATAATGATTAAAATATAAATGAAAACAAATTTTCAAAATTATAAGATAAATCCAGACCTTTAAGGTTAAAATATTGAATGACACTGAAATGCTTATTGTATTTTAAACCTTACATGTTGAGACACATACAAAGATAAGGCATATATCACCATCAGAGCAGTACATATTTCTGTTATATAGAAACAGATACCTAAGATAATAACAAAACTCTTCCTTAAGAATATTTTAAACTACTTAGAAACAAATAATTTCAGAGAGTGAATTCCTGATGCACTTTCTACCTTAAACCCCTTCTTAACTTGGAGGTGAAAGAAAAACCTTGTGACCAAAAACTAAGAAGTCAGCAGTTCCTACAAAATTAGTCTCATAAGAACTCAACTTCAAATGAATGACATTGTTGTTGCTAAATGACCTCAAAGTGACCTGTTGGATCTTAAGATGTATAATTGTTCCACACTGTTTCAAGTAAAAGAAGCCCTCAAAGTGTAGCATTTTATTGTCATGGTTAGAATGACTATATATTGTATCACGAAATCAAGGAAATTTAGAAGTGAAAGGAGGCACTGCTGATAACTATGTCAGAACAAAAGTAAAATAGGATTGTCGTGGGCAAACCAGGGCATATAGTCACCCTAAAGACATCATTTCTACAGGAGACACAATAGCTAAAGGATTATATATCCCCAGTGATACATGAGCAGGACAAGAAAAGAGATGAAACTAAGATAAAATAGTTTGTTATGAATATAATTTTTTAAAAACTAAAACATTTTCTGCTTCTGTTATAGCAAGATAAGCTCCTGCGGGAACAATCATCCTGCAAATAACAACTACAATTTATTTAACAACTCCAAATTATTAGGGGAGGGGAACTGGCTGAAAGCCCTGGGAGGTACAAAAGATACATTCAGAAGAAGAGTCAAAACTTGAAAGAAGGGTATGCCACCAGAAAGCCTTTCCTATTTTTGTAGCTTTTTTGCATGAGTGCTGCAAGGTTGGAGGCTACATAGAGTGGCTACAATGCTAGGGAAAAAAATCAGTCATCTGGGTATGTCAGAATTTGGAGCAGTACTTTGATGGCTGAAAACTGAAGGGAAAATCTCAGGAAAAACGAAGCTGGAAAAAGCAAGCCAGAGAAAGGAAGCAGCAAATATTGTTTATAAACACTGTACAAACCTTTTCCAATGAAGAAACTTTCAAGCATGGGACAGGAGTCCAACTAAATTAACTTGATCTGATATTTGAGCTGCTTCTGAAAACAGGCAATTTGCAGTTAAAGTTGAAACAAGTTGTTCCTATTAAAACAACTATCAGCACTCTGCAAAGAAATTAAAAAAAAAAAAAACCTACTGACATGTTGTTCAAAATGTCCTGGATAAAATACAAAATTATTTGACATACAAGGAATCAGACAAATGTGACCTACACTCTAGAATATGGGTCAGCAAATATTTCTCTGTAAGGGATTAGATAGTAAATATTTTAGATTTTGCCAGCCATTTAGGGTCTCTGTAAAATATACATCTTCTTTTTAATAAACATTTACAAATTAAAAATATTTCTTAGCTCACCTCAATAAGCCACAAACTATGGTCCACAGGCCAAATCTCGCTTACAGTCTTAATTTTTAGTTTCCTAGGATCTGAATGATTTTTACAATTTTAAAGAATTATTAAAGAAGAATAATGTGTGAGAGAGAGATATGTGGCATGCAAAAGCTAAAATATTTTCTATCTGACCCTTTATAGAAAAACTTTGCCAAGCCTCTAGAGCAAGGGTTGTCAAACTACGGCCTAAGAGACAAATCTAGCATATCACCTGTTTTTATAAAGCTGTGTGTTAAGAATGGTTTTTAGATATTAGTCCACAAATCAATCAACATTCACATATAACAGGTATAGGATATTATCAGTTCTAGTGCTATGTTTTTAATTCTTGAAAACAAATTTAAAATTTTATTGCAAAAATGGGAACCAATAGAATCTAGCTTGATTTTTAAATCAGTAATTTCTAGAAACATGTTATTTGCTCTATAGGCAAGAGCCAAAGACTCTCATCTTTAGCAACTACTGCAGAAAAAAGAGGAGTTGTAAAAAAGATTGTTCATTGCTCAATGATGAAATCTTCTCACAACATAATGAGTTGTCAAACAGCTAGATTATATCCTTGAAATTGGAAAAATCAAGTACTTTCATCATTGTGCAATAGTTAAAACACAAACTAGCAGGCTTTTTACTCTATAATTTACTTGTAGTAAAAAAAAAATCCATTACTTTTGTATGGTAAAAGTAATGCCATGGTTTTTTTGGGTTTTTTTTTTTTTGGTATGGTGAAAGTAAAAGCTGCTACCTACTAAAATTTGCATTCATTCTTTCAAAATACTTTAATGAATTGTCCTAAAAGTCCTGATGCTTATTTTCCTAAAATGCTAAATAGTTGATCTCACTGTTCTCAGAACTACATACATAGCTCCATCTACAGCAACATTCTTTTGCCTTATTTGGTTTTATGATTCTATACAGGTTGGAAAGTGAATTGATAAATAAATAAACAAGCAAATTATTGATAAATGAATAGACAAATGGAAACAAATAGAAAAAGGATTTTGACTACAATAATACCTTCACAAGCCTTACAATGTACATTAAGAGGTAAAAATAGTCCTAATAGGTGAAAATTAAATAGATAGATATTAAATAGATTAGATTGATAGATAGATAGATAGTACATAGGAGATACATAGTAGATAGATAGCAAATAGGTGATAAACAGATACATTGATTGATAGAGAGATAGATAGATAGATAGATAGATAGATAGATAGTACATAGGTAGATACATAGTAGATAGCAAATAGGTGATAGATTGATTGGTAGAGAGACAGATAAACAGATACATAGATATAGATACATAGATAGATAGATAGATAGATAGATGATAGATAGATAGATAGATAGATTAGATAGATAGATAGATAGATAGATAGATAGATAGATATAGATATATAGATAGATTCATACAACATAAAGTGTGTTTTCTTGCAGCCAAAGGTAGATGGGTCAGATTAAATAAGCACCAATAGTGAACCAGCTACATTGTCAGGGTATATCCCTGGGTTTCATCATCTTGCACCAGGAAATTTAGAACACAGACACACACAAGGAGTTTAGGAGTGGAGGTTTAATAGGAAGATGAAAAGAGAAAGAGAAACAGCTCTCTCTCTAGAGAGAGAGGGGTATCTGACAGGAAAAGACTGGATGGTGATGGATGCACCAGATTGTATAGTCCAGCTTAAAAAGGTGGCATCTGATTTACATAGGGCTCACAGATTGATTTGATCAAGTGTGACATTTACATAGTGTACAGGGAAGGCTTGTTGTCCCACCCTAATCTCATTATGCAAATGGGCTTTCCAGTTAATCGGTACCATCTTGTCTGCTCCTTACTGTACACATGGCTGACAAAGAGAAGGGAAGATGGAGCAGCTATCTTGAACATGATTGACACAACTGCCAGTATCTATGTCTGCAGCTCAATTTTACAGGCTCCTCTTCATTAGAAAGGAAAATAATTAGGGATTACTTTTTATTAAAAGGAAAACCTTACCAAGGACTTCTGTTCCCTATCTGCCTAAGTAATTTCTTTTTAATTCCTGTATCATTCTCCCCTCTGGAGTGGTAACCCTAACTACTGTTACTGGGTGTTGGACAACGACTCTTTCTGGCTACTTCCTGCTGAAAAGAGGCATTGTGTGGGGAACAGCATCTAGGATTACTCCTGGGGTTGATCTAAGGGTCCTTGGAAGAAACACATATCCATGTGTGGTTCTGTCTGCAGCACCATTTGGATTTTGATTGCTGTCAGCTATTCTGATGGGTTATAATACTGGTTTGCCTCCACCAGATATCATTGAAATGTTAATATAAAAGTAACATTCATTTTAGGGTAAGTGGCATTGGATTTGGGTGGCTAGACTAACGTTAGTGTTAACCCTGGGTAAATCTTTCCTGCAATTATTAACCCCTTAATAACTTCCGCAGACCATCTAAGACATGCTTAAACCTTCTGACTTGTCCTAAACATCCCTCTTTTAAACAACCAACTATTCTCTTTAGGACAAGTATTTACCATACAAGATCCTTTCTTATATAAAATCTCTTTCCATTATAACCTTCTTTCCATAGCCAAGGTGTGATATATAACCAAACCCAATAAGATGTCCTAGCCAACTCAGTGATAGTAAAATTTTCAGGCTTCCTTTTTGTTGGTTACTATTATCCCAGCTATAAAGATAATAATTAAGCAAAATACTATGGCAATGGAAACTCTCTGTGTGATATTTCACTTAGAAGGTGCTACCATGTAAAGCTCTACTACAAATCATATATTGAGTATAGCAATTACTGCAAGGGAGATGTAGTATATTATTTCCATCTAAAATTTTACTTGCCAAGATATAGAATTTCCCTTTGGGAATTCTATGAAGTTCCTTGGTTTTATTTTCCAAACAAAGAACCATCTGGGTTTTGGGCATCCTACTCACTTTCATTATCTGGCAGAGTTTGTGGAATAATTGCCCAGAACTAATTGCCCTATAACTAACCCAGATTTTTTACATTACTCTTTTTTTTTTTTTTGCTTATTGCAAGCTGTGGGAGATCATGTAAAACTGTTTAGTGATCTCAAATACATTTTGCACTGTTAACTCTTAGCAACTTTTACTTTTGGTGAAAAACCTTGTTAGTAAGCGATTTTAATTATGTACCAGCTGTGGAGCCTAGGACCCAAACAGAAGTGCAGATAAGCTCTGACTCCTTCCAGCTTCTAACTCCATGTGTCCTAGGCCTTACCTATCTGTAAAGCACACAGCATACAACCTTGGGACATTTAGCAAACCTAGTATCTAAGTTGTATTATTTAGACCACTTATTTGCATTTTGATGACACTTGCATTTTGCCAATAATTCTTAAGACTATTTTCATTTCTTAAAGATTAAAGTCACATGAACTAAAAAATATTTGATTTATGTGCTTATTTTTTCTTAAGCCAATCAATTAGAGCTCTTTAAAGACTTTACACACAACACATATATAGCGACACAAACAGACAGAAGATTCAGCACTTATAAGATTTTTCATTTGCCAGTTCCTTAACTGAATTACTGGTTTCAGGATGGAGTTCTTGGAGGAACAGGGCCAGGAAAGCATGCATTTCTAGGGCATAATAAGCAGGCACAGCTGAAGGCAAAGTCAGATTCCTAAAATTAAGAGTGCCATTATATACTGGATCTTGGATCACCAAAAGGAGGGATATACTATGAGAGAAGACAATGCAGTACTTCTACCATGCATTTCATTGCAAGGCAACCCAAGGCCAGTTGGCTTATTTTGTGATCAGCCCATCCCTCATGGGAGTCTCATCTCTTGACTCGGGGGGTGCGGGGTGGGTGGGGATGTTTCCGCATTTTTCAGGTGGCCAAAAGCATGCTTCTCTGTTTCAAATGTGAATGCGATTGAATTCAAATTCAAATTCATGTCTCCTAACTGGTTGTTACACACCATAGCTCTCTCATAATGTGATGTAATTTGATACCCCCAAACTAAAAACTATCAGATAACACAATGCAAAACAGAACAGAACATTTGATTTTGAGAGGGAACTATCTGCTTTTAATTCCTGCGGTTTCCTGAAGAAAACTGAGGTTTTTTTTTTTTTTTTTTCCAAGGAGTCTCAGGCTACCAGAAGTTATCTTAGGGGCTCTCTTGTGTGCATTAACAGCAGCAAGACAAAAAAAATGGAGAAAAATTATTCAGTTGACTGAGAAGAAAAAAAAATCTTTTTCCAGAAAAATGAGATCCAAGAAGAGAAAAACAAAGGCCTTTTAAGTATCCCTATAACTTGAATATCCACTTTCAATTAAGCTGAGCACTCTATAAGAAAATCCTTTTAAATCCCTTGTTACTCTACTTTAGCCTTGCCAAGCAGTTAAGATTTTCAGCTTTTGAACTGAAAAGTTAAATAGCTCACAGGTGAAACCAACAAGCTTTAGTTAAGTTATGACTTAATCATGAGTATACAAGGCATTTTCAAAGGGATGATAAGCAGCTTTTGAAACCGTCATTGCAAAATTGTGACTGCGATAGTGAAAGAGATCCAACCCAACCAACACCATTTTGTTTTCATCCCCCAAGCCGCTCTTGTCCGTCCCTGTGCATAGGCTGAACCAATTTGGGGAGGAGCCAGTTTAAAGTTCATAGTTCAAAACAAAAGTGATAACAGCCCCTTTCTAAGATATACTTCCCTCCTGCCTGGGGACCAGACCAAGAAACTAGCCACAAAATTAAAAACCATGGCTTAGGAGTCATGTAGGTGGAGGCTACAAGATTTTGACCCTCCTTTAACTGATCTCAGGATCAGTGTTTAAGTTATTTTGTAAACTTGCCCTTGGTGGATTAGCCATCCTCACCCAGATCAATAAATTGGCTGATCTGATTTTGTGGCCCTCACCCAGGAACTGACTTAGCACAAGAAGACAGCCACCATTGTAAAATGTCAGAGACTAAAACAAAGTATTGCCACTTGGTTACAGGGCATGTTCCCAGGACATGAAACAAGATGGTGGCCTGTAGTCAAGTTTGTTACTGACCATTTTGTTGGGCTGACTTGAATGGAAGGCTTATGGGGTCCTGGGTCAGCATCCCAACCTAAGATACCCTTTCTTGTGACAGAACCATATAGAAAGACACACAATCACACCAGATTGGCTACAGCTTAAGACCAAACATGTGAATCTTTTTTCATTAATTAAAACTGTACAGAGAATGTAAACAATGATCCTTATTATCCCTTTTACCAGTTTGCACAGGGAGAGAGAACACAAAAGCCCCACTGGTAAGAAATTTTTACCTTTTTGCCAGCATGTCAGTCTTCTGTGTTCCCCTCCCCTCAGCTCAACTTGAGCCAAACATGTTAAGGTTTGAGAAAATTAATTTTTCCCAAGTTGCTTTAACATTATAAAGGAAAGGATAAAAGCTGTTTTAAACCATGAAAGGAGGAAAAGCACCACAGAAAAGTCTGGGGATTCCAATAGGGATGTCAAGAAGTGCTGCCTCTCTTCCTATTGGGAATTGTGTTTCCTCTATTTCTTTGCCTTCCCTCTTTTCTCTTTTCCCTTTTAGCCTACTATAGGAGATCTATTGCTGATCTCCTAAATTCTCTGCTGCCTTCAGAGCTGCCTGTTTTTTGATGGCAGTTAGGGTTTGGCTTAAGAGTAGCTTAACATCCCTTCGTGAGAGGTTAAACACCTGAGTTAAATTTTGAAAAGCTTCTATGAAATTATCAGGGTCATCAGAAAATCGGCCTACGTCTCCCTTTATTTTCCTAAGGTGCTGTTATGAGAAAGAAACTTGAGGTCGCGAATAAGGGGGACCCTCAAATGGTTACCCTGCAAGTTGTTTCTTTAATTTTGAAGAATCATTCTTTATAGACCTGTCTGATGTGGCTGCTAAAAGGGCTGGGTTGATTGTTCAGTGCTTGCAAAGATCTAGTAAGAAGGCCAAGCCCTTGTGGAAAAGAAAATGATCCACTTTTTCTTCAAAGTTTCAAGGTCAAAGGAGTCCCCGTGCTTCAGAATGCGCTCCAGGAGTGCAAACTGAAGATCATCTGTTTCCCATCTAGAAAGAGAAGCGAGAAAAAGGTATCCCATTTTTCTCACTTTTGGTGTGACCCAGGGTGGAGGAGAATACAATGGGGATATCCCCCTGCTGTTTTCCCTCCTTGGTTCCTGGGTCTGAGCACCTTCTTAAATATGCCACCCATGGTTGCAGGTGTGACCCCAGCTATGGAACCAGAGGAACTAAGCAATTGGGATTGGTCATGCTTATCTATACAACTCTAGTACTCCACCTGTAATTTCCCTTTGACTTCCTAGACTTGTGTGACCTGCCTTGCTCCCTGAAAAAAAAATGGATCTCAGGAGAGACTATGTGACAGTTGCATTTGTGCAACTGTTGCACTTCCCTCCTTAATGGAGGAAGTATGCTGGTTTTAGCTCTGTATCCTGCTATTATGGTCTATACTAAAGCATTTACCCTTAGAGAATGGTTCTGGTTAATTTCTAAACTTAAAATGCCCTTACTAATTAAGCTGGGGATTTTAATTCTAATTGGAGGCAGAATAGGTGCCTTACAAGTATGTAGGGACCGAATGGTCCATTTTCCTGCTGATGGTACAGTATTGAGACTAAAATTTGGCTTCAGAGGACATTTTACTCCTAGTTGTTGAAGGCAGAATTTTCCGTTTTACAGAAGCAGCATAAAGCCTGGTTTCTAGTTGAGAGGAGCAAAAAGGGGAGCATATTGGGAAGCTAGGGTGTTTCAGTAAAGGCCTGACAATGTGAGTCATGGAGAGGATTCTTATTCCACTAGGTGGTGGTGTTGACCTGGAAATCCATGTGTTCTTCAGCCTAAGGGCAGAGAGAGATGCTCCCACTGTGAGCGGGGACCCTCTGTTCCTAGAAAATCACAAAGATGCCTTCCCTTGAGCTATATCAGCAGTTACTATGACATTCCCTGAACGTGCCCAACAAGATTACTTCCTTGAACTGTAAAACTTCCTGCACATTGCATACACAGAGAACATAATAGATATGACAGTCCCAGACAGGAAAGGAGGAAATTACAGTAGGAAAATTGGAGATCCTGTTGCTGACACCCCATCAAGAGGTCAGAGGTTGAGGTTAGTCCAGAAGCCTTTGGGGGTAGCCCCAGCTAGAAATCCTCAGTTGCCCCAGGACTTCTTCCTGCCCCACGTGATGGCTAAGTCCTCCATGAAAGGAAGTGAGTTCAAACCTGGCCAACATGCCCAGCAACCTGTTGGTGCTGGGAGATTGTCCATGTTCTACCCAGTAAGCCTGTACCCAAAGTCTTGTAAGGCTTACAGCCAAGCTAATCATTTTTAAATGGCTGAGGGGGGCCCAGTACTTGGTCTGATTTCATCCCACAATGGATGCCAAGAGCCTTAAAATGAAAGGACAAAGTTGGGGTCTGTACCTCTACTCACTGTTTCAATGAATGTTGTACCTGGTATCCCAGACAAGGTCCCCAACATGAAGAAGCTACATTATCTGGGGTATATACACTGGGGTTCATTGTCTCATGCCAGGAAAATTTAGGACATGGACACACATGAGGAGTTTAGGAGTGGAGGCTTAATAGGAAGAAGAGAAAAGAAAGAGAAACAGCTCTCTCTATATAGAAGGCGGTGTCTGATTTATGTAGGCTAACAGATTGGTTCAATCAGATGTGTTTACATAGCACACAGGGGAAGGCTTGTTGCCTCACCCTAATCTGATTATGCAAATGGGCTTTCCAGTTGATCAGCGCCATCTTGTCTACTCCTTACTGTACATGTGGCTGACAAAGAGAAGGGAAGATGGATCTACCATCTTGAACATGATTGGCACGGCTGCTGATATTTATGTCTGCAGCTCAATTTTACAGGCTGCTCTTTGTTAGAAAGGAAAATAATTTGGGGCTACTTTTTTGTTAAAGGGAAAACCTTACCAAGGACTTCCATACCTTCACAATCTTCCTAAGTAATTTCTTCTTAACTCATGTATCTATAAGACATTTCTTGCCAATATAGATAGGTTACAATCAAGATCCTGGTAAAGCCAAATTAGATGGCTTATCATTAAATCAGTGTTTCTCAAACTTTGATGGACACCATGAAGTGTCTGTAGAGATTATTAATAAAAATGGTATCAGTATTCTCAGCCCAGAAAATCTGATTTAGCAGAATTGGGCAGGGTTTGAGTATCTCTATTTGTTCTATTTTCATACTGGTGTTGAAGTAATCTAATGTTTGAAAAATATTTGATTAGAGACAACGTTACATTTGGTGTATAGTTGTGTAGTTAGTGGAGCTTTTAAAAACAATGTAGACGCTTAGACATCACTCCATAACAACTGAATCAGAATCTCTGAGTATAAGGTCCAGAAATCCACATTTAATGTGTGCCCTCAAACTACCATTTTATAAGAACTAAAAAGTGTTTATAAAATTGATATTTTAAAAATTTGTATTTGTTTGGACTTCAGGGATGCACATTCAAGAATCTTGTATTACAAGATTACAATATTACAAATAAAAAAGAATTTTCTATACTAGCACTTTGTAAACAATGTGTGAAACATAACTCTAACCTTCAATACTCAATGGAATATCTACCAGATTGTTTTCAGTCCTGCAATCACCTCACATCTTTCAGCTGCTCAATCAGTCAGTGCAGCTTGAAGATCAAAGGAAAATTCTGCACAAGATCAACCTTGTGTAGAAGGGTATTCCTTCTGCTAAAATACATCTTACAAATGTATTGATTTCCTAAAAAGATCAGGTGAAAACTGAATAAATTTTACCAACTACAATAAGACAACTTAAGAAGTGCAAGAGTACGTCTAGCTTGTATTTTATAAAACCGTATTTGCTTTGTATTACATCAATTCACAGATCTGTACATATGTGAGAAAATTGAGTTTCTCTTCTTATTCAGTTTCATCAGTGAGAAAAAAATGTCTTTCACTTAAGATTGAATATTTTACAAGTCTAACAAATTGTCAGTTTAGCTTCAGGTTATTTTGATCAACTCCTAGGTAGGAGAGGTAATCAAATTTTGTTTCATTGTCAATTTTATTGAGAAGAGTTCCAAGTCATTGAAGACGTAAGGAGAGGAGAGATTAAAGAATATAAAAGTATCTGGTCACAATTTCTGAGCAGAGTAAAATAATTGGAAATTGACTGAAATTATTATAAAAGGGATTTTATTGATATTTTAAAATCATATTTTAATGAACAAAAATTACATAAAATCACATTACCCTTTATTTTTCATGCAACAGATACTTTCTAATCTTTACTTCAACTACCTGGTTTTTATTCAATTATGTAGTATGGATAGGATCCTTCCTTTATTATTAGCCATAAAATTAAGTACTTAATATATTATACAAATTCATAGAGCTAGCTACTCAGCCTTTTAAGTTAAATATCTGCCTTAAAAACTTAAAAATTAAAATCCAAACTCTAGAACATATTTTCAATACAGGTGATAAATACCTCAACTGATAACCACCACAACGAAACATGTAAGAGCCTTTGACAATAATCACAATATATCCATATGTTCATTGACATCACCCTTATGTCACACTGTTTCTTTGTGAAAAGAAAAAAAAATACACATAAAAAAACTATGTGACTTACTGGTAAATTAGAACATTCTTAAAGAAACATAATTTCAACAATATGCTGGAATAAGCTGTTATAAAAGGATAGTCTTCTTGCTGAAACAAATGAAAACACTAATTAAAAAATATGAGTTAGTAACATTAAAGAAATCACTCTGCTCAAAATAAATAAATTCAAAAGTCATTTGCATGTGCCAGAGACATAAAGAAAACTGAAAGTAAGAAAGGTAAGCAGCCATCAAGATCAAGGCATCTCCTAGGGCAGCAGATCCTGGACAAAGGGCTGAAGGATGAGTTTGAAGACCAAGATTGGATAGATGTGGCTTCAGACCTGAAGCAGATAGAGGAATCAAGGGGAGCCACTGTGTAATTCATAAAGCTTCTAAGGACTGCAAAGTATATAAATTGTAGGGCACAAGTGGTAAGGAATCAACAGTCAATGTGTATAGAAAGAAAACTAGAATGCTGGAAGCATAAAATTATAAAGCATATACAAAACCATCCTAACATTAAAGAGAGTTAGCTAATAAAAGAAAAGTGAATTATAGAAATAACACCTTCAAGAACCTAGAAAATGAAAACTATTTTACAGTGATTATAAAATAAGAATAGAAGAACTTATAAACTGATTGAAGTGATAAGACAAGGAATAAATACGATGAAGAACAAAATTGTTTAAAAAATAAAATACTGGTTTGAAAAACAAATATTTTATTTCTAAAAACAACTTTATTGCAGTACTTTATATGTCATAAAATTTACCTATTTCAAGTGTACAAGTTAGCCATTTTTAGTAACTTCACTGAACCATTATAGTAATGGTGAAACTGAGAGATGAAGCCAGCTGGACCCCCTGGGTTGATTGAGGACTTGGAGAACTTTTCTGTCTAGCTAAAGGTTTGTAAACACACCAATCAGCACTCTGTAAAAATGTACCAATCAGCACTCTGTGTCTAGCTAAAGTTTTGTAAATGCACCAATCAGCACTCTGTAAAAATGGACCACTCAGCACTCTGTAAAATGGACCAATCAGCACTCTGTAAAATGGACCAATCAGCAGGGTGTGGGCAGGGCCAATTAAGGGAATAAAAGCTGGCCAACCCCAGCTAGCAGCAGCAACCAGCTCGCGTCCCCTTCCACATTGTGGAATCTTTGTTCTTTCACTCTTCACAATAAATCTTGCTACTGCTCACTCTTTGGGTCCACACTACCTTTGTGAACTGTAACACTCACTGCAAAGGTCTGCAGCTTCACTCCTGAAGTCAGCGAGACCACAAACCCACTGGGAGGAACAAACAACTCCGGATGCGCCACCTTTAAGAGTTGTAACACTCACTGTGAAGGTCTGCAGCTTCACTCCTGAAGTCAAGCAAGACCATGAATCCACCAGAAGGAAGAAACTCTGGACACATCTGAACATCTGAAGGAACAAACTCCGGACACACCATCTTTAAGAACTGTAACACTCACCACGAGAGTCTGCGGCTTCATTCTTGAAGTCAGTAAAACCAAGAACCCACCAGAAGGAACCAATTCTGGACACAAAACCATTAACATAAATCAGTTTTAGAACATTTTTTCTCCTTAATAAGATCTCTCATGCCCATTTAAACTTAACCCATGTCCCACACTTAGACCTAGGCAATGAGAAAACTACTTTCTGTCTTTATGAATTTGATGTTTCTGGACGCTTCATATAAATAAAATTATACAATGTGTGGTCTCTTATATTTGTCTTCTTTCACTAGGCATGATGTTTTTGAGATTTGTCCATAATTGAGTGGTCCCTGCAGCAGGGCAGGCTGGTGCTCGGGTTTCCCACTCTGGTAAGTTTGCCTCTGCTGCTCAGTCAGGGAGGGACAGCAGTGGGAAGGACACAGTGGCACCAAGCGGGCCTAGACCTCTGGGCAGCATGAACGGAACAGCTGCCCACTGGAGGTCGGAGAATATGGGGGAGCAAGACCTGAGGCCATGTCCACTTCTGCCATTGAGTGCCCAGGGTTTAAATCATCATGGCAGATTTGAGGCAAGACTAGATTGCAGCTTCAACTTGATTGGACAGAGCAGCATGAGGAGGCTTGCATTGTGAATTTTAGCTCCAGTTCCATTGCAAAAACAAACCAGCAATCCTGAGGATCCAAAGACGCTCTGAAGGAAGCAGACTGTTCCCACAGGACCCAGGAGAAACCCCAAATACTATGAGTGCCCCAACTGTGGAAGTGGGAAAGGGAGAGCCTCCTCTCCCAAACACACAACCCCACTGGAGAAACTGAAGGTCTGTTTGCGGGAGAAGTTTGTGACCTTACCTGGAGCTGAGTCCGTTTAGAGAGCTGAGCAAAATACAGGGGTAGAGGAAGCAGCAGAAAGGCCCTGGGAGCTTGCGTGGTCCCCAAGCAAGCCATTCCTGCCTGGCACCACAGGGATCCATTGGGAGGGAGGCCAGAGGAGTGGGGGAGAAAAGACCACAGGGAGAAGGAGAAGGAAATCTCCAGCTGAACTTTGTAACAATTTGGATGAGGTGAGACACCTCCTGGCCAGAACTCAGGGGAGGGTGCAAATCCAGTGTGCAGACTTCACAGGTAGGGAGAAAAACCAAGCCCATTTCTTTCACAGCTGGGAGGTGGGTAGCCTGGGGCAAGTTCTCAAGTCCAGCTCACCCACCACCTGGAAACAGACTTGGGGCTGTTGTGGGGCACGGTGTGAGTGAGACCAGTCCTTTGGTTTGCATGGGAACTGGGTGAGGCCCATGACTGCCGGCTTTCCTCCAATTCCCCGACAACCTGCATTACTCAGCTGAGGCAGCCATAATCCTCCTAGGTACACAACTCCATTGACCTGGGAATCTCACTCCCATCCCCCAGAGCAACAGAAGCAAGACCCACCCAGGAGAGTGAATTCAGACATGCCTAGCACTTCCCCTACCTGATGCTCCTTCCCTACCCAACCTGGTAGCTGAAGACAAAGGGCATATAATCGTGGGAGTTCTAGGGCCCTACCCACTGCCAGTTCCTCTTCATACTACCACAGCTGATGCTCTCTGAAAAGCACCACATCCCAGCAGAAGGCCAACCAGCACAAAAACAGAGCATTAAGCCACCAAAGCTAAGAACTCTCATGGAGTCCATTTCACCACTCTGCCACCTCCACTGGAATAGGCATTGGTATCCACAGCTGAGAGATCCATAGATGGTTCACATCACAGGACTCTGTGAAGACAGCCCCCAGTACCAGCCCAGAGCCAGGTAGACTTGCTGGGTGGCTAGACTCAGAAGAGAGATAAAAATCACTGCAGTTTGGCTTACAGAAAGCCACACCGATAGGAAAAGGAGGGGAAGTACTGAATAAAAAGAACACCCCATGAGACATTCTGAACAACAGACTTCAGCCCTAGACCTTCCCTCTGACAGAGCCTACCCAACTGAGAAGGAACCAGAAAACCAACTCTGATGATAATATGACAAAACAAGACTCTTTAACACGCCCCCCCAAAAATCACACTAGTTCACCAACAATGGACCCAAACCTAGAAGAAATCCCTGATTTACCTGAAAAAGAATTCAGGAGGTTAGTCATTAAGCTAATCAGGAAGGTGCCAGAGAAAGGTGAAGCCCAGTGCAAGGAAATCCAAATATTCAAGGAATTAGATAGCCTAAAGAAAAAACAATAAAAAATTCAGGAAACATTGGATACACTTATAGAAATGCAAAATGCTCTGGAAAGTCTCAGCAATAAAACTAAACAAGTAGAAGAAAGAAATTCAGAGCTTGAAGACAAGGTCTTTGAATTAACCCAATCCAACAAAGACAAAGAGAAAAGAATAAGAAAAGATGAACAACATCTCCAAGAAGTCTGGGATTATGTTAAATGACCAAACCTAAGAATAATTGGTTTTCCTGAGGAAGAAGATAATTCTAAAAGCTTGAAAGCCATATTTGGGGGAATAATCAAAGAAAACTTCTTTGGCCTCCCTAGAGACCTAGACCTCCAAATACAAGAATCACAAAGAACACATGGGAAATAAATTTAAAAAAATCATTGCCTAGGTACATTGTCACCAGGTTAGCCAAAGTTAAGATGAAGGAAAGACTCTTAAGAGCTGTGAGACAGAAGCACCAGGTAACCCATAAAGAAAAACCTATCAGGTTAACAGCAGATTTTTCAGCAGAAACACTACAAGCTAGAAGGGATTGGGGCTCTTTCTTCAGCCTTCTCAAATGAAACAATTACCTTTTGTATCCAGAGAAATTAAGCTTCATATATGAAGGAAAGATACAGCCTTTTTCAGACAAACAGATGCTGAGAGAATTTGCCACTACTAAGCCACCACTACAAGAACTGCTAAAAGGAACTCTAAATCTTGAAACAAATCCTGGAGATACATCAAAACACAACCTCTTTAAAGCATAAATCACACAGGACCTATAAAACAAAAATACAAGTTAAAAAGCAAAAACAAAAAACAAAAGCACACAGGCAGCAAATAGCATGATGAATGCAATGGTACCTTGCATCTCAATACTAACATTGAATGTAAATGGCGTAAATGCTCCACTTAAAAGATACAGAAACTGCAGAATAAATAAGAAACTGCAGAATAAATAAAACACTTAAAAGATACAGAACTGCAGAATAAATAAGAACTCACCAACCACTATCTTCTGCCGTCAGGAGACTCATCTAACACATAAGGACTCACATAAACTTAAAGTAAAGGAGGGGGAAAAGGCATTTCATGCAAGTGGACACCAAAAGTGAGCAGGGGTAACTATTCTTATATCAGAATATCAGACAAAATAAACTTTAAAACAACAGCAGTTAAAAGAGACAAAGAGGGACATTATATAATGGTAAAAGGCATTGTCAACAGGAAAATATCACAATCCTAAACATATATGCAACTAACACTGGAGCTCCGAAATTTATAAAACACTTACTAAAAGACATAAGAAATGAGATAGCAATACAATAATACTGGGGGACTTCAATACTCCACTGACAGCACTAGACAGCTCATCAAGACAGATAGTCAACAAAGAAACAATGGATTTAAATTATACCTAGGAACAAATGGACTTAACAGATACATACAGGACATTCTATTCATCAGCTCATGGAAATTTCTCCAAGATAGACCATATGATAGGCCATAAAATGAGCCTCAAAAAATTTTAGAAAATTGAAATTATATCAAGCACTCTTTCAGACCACAGTGGAATAAAACTAGAAATAACTCCAAAAGAAAAGTTCAAAACGATGTAAATACATGGAAATTAAATAACCTGGTCCTGAATGAGCATTGGGTCAAAAATAATCAAGGTGGAAATTTAAAAATCCTTTGAACTGAATAACAATAATGACACAACCTATCAAAACCTCTGAGATACAGCACAGGCAGTGCTAAGAGGAAAGTTCATAACCCTGAATGCCTACATCAAAAGGACTGAAAGAGCACAAACACATTATAAGGTCACACCTTAGAGAACTAGAGAAACAAGAACAAACCAAACCCAAACACAGCAGAAGAACGGGAATAACCAAGATTAGAGCATAACTAAATGAAATTGAAACAAAAATAATACAAAAGATAAATGAAACAAAAAGCTATTTTTTGAAAAGATAAATAAAATTGATAGATCATTAGCAAGATAAACCAAGAAAAGAAGAGAAAATCCAAATAACATCATTAAAAAATAAAACAGGAGATATTACAATTGTCACAACTGAAATAAAAAAGATAATTCAAGGCTACTATGAACACCTTTATGTGCATAAACTAGAAAACCTAGAAGACATGGATAAACGCCTGGAAAAATGCAAACCTCCTATCTTAAATTAGGAACAATTAGACACATGAACAGACCAATAACAAGAGTTATTGAAATGTCAATTAAAAAATTACCAACAAAAAAAGTCCAGGACCAAAAGGATTCACAGCGGAATTCTACCAGCCTTTCAAAGAATAATTGGTACCAATCTTTTTGACACTATTCCACAAGATAGAGAAAGAAGTAACCCTCCCTAATTCATTCTGTGAAGCCAGCATCACTCTAATACCAAAATCTGGAAAGGACATAACCAAAAAGGAAAACTACAGACCGATATCCTTGATGAACATATATGCTAAAGTCCTTAACAAAATTCTAGCTAATGGAATCCAACAACATATCAAAAAGATAATCCACCATGATTAAGTGGGTTTCCTACCAGAGATGCAGGGATCATTGAACATATGCAAGTCAATAAATGTGATACACTACATAAACAGAATTAAAAACAAAAATCACATGATCATCTCAATAGATGCAGAATAAAGCATTTGAGACAATCCAGCATTTCTTTATGATTAAAACTCTCAGCAAAATTGGTGTATAAGGGACATACGTCAATGTAATAAAAGCCATCTATGATAAACCCACAGACAACATAATACTGAATGGGGAAAAGTTGAAAGCATTTTCCCTGAAAACTGGAACAAGACAAGGATGCCCACTTACACCACTCCCCTTCAACGTAGTACTGGAAGTCCTAGCCAGAGCAATTAGACAAGAGAAAGAAATAAAGGGCATCCAAATTGGTAAAGAAAAAGTCAAACTGTTACTGTTTGCTGATTATATAATCATTTATCTTGAAATCCCTAAAGACTTCTCCAGAAAGCTCCTAGAACTGATAACAGAATTCAGCAAAGTTTCCAGATACAAGATTAATGTACATAAATCAGTAGCTCTTCTATACACCAACAGTGACCAAGCAGAGAATCAAATCAAGAACTCAACCCCTTTTACAATAGCTGCAAAAAAATGAAAGTCTTACGAATATACCTAACCAAGGAATCAAAATATTTCTACAAGGAAAGCTATGAAACACTGCTGAGAGAAATCATAGATGACACACAAAAAATGGAAACACATCCCATGCTTATAGATGGGTAGAATCAATATTGTGAAAATGACCATACTGCCAAAAGCAATCAATGAATTCAATGCAATCCCCATCAAAATACCACCATGATTCTTCATAGAATTAGAAAAAACAATTCTAAAATTAATTTGAAACCAAAACAGAGCCCACATAGCCAAAGCAAGACTAAGCAAAAAGAACAAATCTAGAGGCATCACTCTGCCTGATTTCAAACTATAAGGCCATAGTCACAAAAACAGAATGGTACTTGTATAAATATAGGCAGAGTGTTAACATAAATATAGACTTGTATAAATACAGACTAACAGAAACTCAACATCAGCCATTGTTCAGTATACATACTTTTAACGTACCTTAAGGTTTTCCTATTTCTAACACATTATTTTTCTGCCATACCAAGGTAAGAAATGTTGCAGCCAGTGGTTATTTTGTTTTTAATCATAATAGTTAATGGCTTTTTCTGCTGTAGAAATTTTTTAAGCTATTACTTTTATCTAAATCCCTTCCCTTATTTTGACTGACATATTAATTAACTGGGTAAAAATTTTTACAACCGCATCTCATTATGAATATGAATCAATGTATCCCTCCCATCATATTATTCAGGCTCAACCTCCTCTTCCTTTACCCAGATGACAAGCTGACAAAGAGAAAAGCTTTAATTCTATTTTTTTTTTCTTGGTGGGAAAACGATGATACAATGGAAAACTTATATGCTCATTTCATCCAATTCTAACTTATGGTCCTGAGCACTCTAACAGTTTGGAGGTCTTTCTCATCTGAGTTTATGGCATGTGTTGATTTTGTTAACAAAATAAAGTTAGTATTAGTCAGATAAAAATATCAAGTACAAATCTGTGGTTTCATTCTACAAAAACACGTATCTCACTAGAAAAAGCTGATTAGCATTTCGGATCATATCTCCATATTTTTTTAAAAAGTATTATCAGGCTTCTAGGGGTTGAGTCAAATAAATGCTAAGTTGGAGCCAGTCTCCACTGTTCTACCAGCTCTTATCTACCTTTTCCAAACCTACATTCTGAAGTATAATGCATGTCAGTTATCTCTTCCCCAGGTCAGGTGATTTACATGATCTCGGAACACACATTTCAAGTATTCGAGGTGGTCTTTACTATCCACCTATGTCCAGCTTCCAGAGACTTACCCACCTTCAGCTTCTTGCAGAGCACATTGAACTTCTCCATCTCAGAGCTGTCGGTAAAAAGTGGAAGTGAGAACAAATGTGCTTTTCTTCTTCTCTCTCTTAATACTACCAAAAAATTATAGTTTGAAAGTCCAAAAAGGGCCGGGAGCGGTGGCTCACGCCTGTAATCCCAGCACTTTGGAAGGCGGAGGCGGGCGGATCACGAGGTCAGGAGATGAGACCATCCTGGCTAACACGGTGAAACCCCGTCTCTACTAAAAATACCAAAAATTAGCCAGGTGTGGTGGCGGGTGCCTGTAGTCCCAGCTACTCGGGAGGCTGAGGCAGGAGAATGGCATGAACCCGGGAGGCGGAGTTCGCAGTGAGCGGAGATCGCGCCACTGCACTCCAGCCTAGGTGACAAAGCAAGACTCCGTCTCAAAAAAAAAAACAAAACAAAACAAAAAAAGTCCACAAACGGCCGGGCGCGGTGGCTCACGCCTATAATCCCAGCACTTAGGGAGGCCGAGGCGGGCGGATCACAAGGTCAGGAGATCTAGACCGTCCTGGCTAACACGGTGAAACCCCGTCTCTACTAAAAATACAAAAAATTAGTCGGGTGTGGTGGCAGGTGCCTGTAGTCCCAGCTACTCAGGAGGCTGAGGCAGGAGAATGGCTTGAACCCGGGAGGCGGAGCTTGCAGTGAGTCGAGATCCCATCACTGCACTCCAGCCTGGGCGACAGAGCTAGACTCTGTCTCAACAACAACAATAACGAAAAAGTCCAAAAAGATAGAAATATCTTATTAAGAAGAGTATGAGAAGAGTACCATCAGTAGAAGGAAAATACATTTTTAGAAGGCAACAAAATAATTAAAAATAAATAATAATATTAATAGTTAGCAAAGCCAGCCTGAGAAAAACTTAGCTTTGAGCTAGTGAAGGCAGAGGATATAATCCAGAAGGTGCAAGCCGATGTAGCAGAAACGCAAGAAGCCTCAGGATCAGACTATCCGGGGACTAAAGGCAGTGGGATGAGACTTGGAGATGCATTGTGTGGAAATGTGGACCTCAGTCCCATACTTCTCCCCATTTGAGAATGCAAAATATCTAAGGAGTTAAATAATTTCCTCCGAGGCAAAATAGGGTGAGTGAAAGCTTCTATTCAAAGAAAGATGGATATTTTCCCAACAAAGGCCTCACATTTCTGGAATTTGGAAAGTGTCTGCACAGAGGCCAGTTCCCCAACTACTGACACAGAAGTGAAGTTCATTAAGAGGAAAGCCCACCCAGAACACGGAGTACCCCCACAGGTTTTTCCAATGAAAAGAGGAGAATTTGGAGAGAAAATCCTGGGAAGCATCCTCAGAGAATTTTTAAAATATATTCAATTCATACAGCATGAATAGCATGTTAATGAAAAGTGAATAGAAAACAAGGGAACGTCCTCCAGAAAACTTGAAGAAATTATGAAATTAATATTCTTTAGAAGGGATGGGAACTAATTGTAACAAAGAAATGGAAATATCAGAGAAATATCTGTAAAATAAAAATGATCTAACCAAGTGGTCCAATGTAAGAATTAAAAGGCATCACACAAGGAAAAAAATGAAAAAAAAAAAAATCAAAACAGTAATACCTGAGAGACCGCTGTAGTTGGAATCCAGCTGTGATCTTGGTTCATGTCTCTCATCTAAGTTATAATTTTTATCCTCACTCTTTTCTCTGCTTTTCTCAGAATCATATGACTAGAAAGTTTTTTTCTTCAATCCACCAACTAAGTTACTCTATATTAACCGAATAGATACTTATTTTATGTTAGCTAAAATATTAATTTTTTTCTAAAAATTATATATACAAATACACATATTCTATATATGTATAAAAACATGTATATTCTATGTACATATAGAGATATGTTCAAATGAATGTTCTATATCAGGTATATATTTTGTAGACAAATATTCTAATATTTCTCTATATACAGTTTTTGTAAAAATAAAAAATATAAATTAATGGAAATCAAGACATTTATAACAATTTTTGCAGTGTACAGTCTTGAGCCTCTTGCTACAGGCAAATTAATTAAGTAGATCAGATGGTAGATACCAGTGTTGCATGGGTTGTTTTGGTAGTCTTTTAAATTTGAAGGCTTTTCCTTCGATTACTCTTATGATCTGTCAATTTTTGCCATTCTTTGTCCCTAAATCCTCCTAAAACGGGCCATCACTGCTAAAAGTTTCCTATCTATAAAACATAATAAACATATATAGTGTATATTCATATATAAGCATGTATATTTGTATGTTTTACTTAAAATATAATATAAAAACTTTATGCTGTCAAGGTAGGTGCCAAACTTTATTAAATATTAGTTCATTTTTAAGACCCTATTGAAAGATACAAAGAGTCAGAGAGGGAAGACCACAACAAAACCACTATTAGATAATTTAATACCCCTGAAAGTGAGCATTATAGGCTTCTTTCCACACATTTGTGAACGTCGAAGTTATTTTTATATAGTATCATAAAACACATATTATTTCCACTTTTAAAATATTAACTTTTAATTTAAGTAAACCTGAAGAAAATGACGGAAGTGACAAGTTTTCTGAATATCTTTTCACAAAAATATGGTAGTTTCTGAAATAAAATATTTCTAAAGTTATGAAGGATGCAGCCGTAGAATATTGAAGAAGCTACTTTTTGGAATCCATATTTAGATTACATACATCAGTTATTGACTGTGAGGTATGGAAGTTGAGAAAATTATCGTTAACAATTATTTCTAATTTTTTAGCCCCCATTTTCCAATACTGTGTTTGAAAGTTTATTATTATTTCTATTCTGCTTTTTGAACATTTAAATTTTTCTTTTATAACATTTACACCCAAATTTTAGGCTTATTTATATACCTCCAGTTACTTTAATATAATTCAGTTGAACAACTTGAATTATGTTTTTAAAGAGAGTTATATTTCGTTTTTAAATAGATTCTTCCTTTCAGAAGAGTAAACGAATGGGCATTTTATAAGAAATTTCGTTAATTTTTTAAAAATAATAAAATCCAATATACACATAAAAATATTTAAAATAAATCACAAAGAGTAATAAATGCATAAAGTCAACATCCTTATAACCACGTCAAAATATAGACCAGAACTCTGATTATAAACCTAAAACTTAAAATATAATAAAAAATAAAACAAAAATTAAAAAAACCTCTTTTGTCCCCTAGAGGTAATACTATAGTTACAAGTATAAAATTTACATTGATGTTATTTATATTTTTCCTGCTTTGGAATTGTATATATATTGACTCAAATTATGTGGTTTTGGGTTGTGGTTCTTTATTTCTGAATTAGTAATTTGTTTGTTTTCACTGTTGTACAGTATTCCATTGAATGACTACTATAGATTATTCATTTATTATTTGATAGTCACTTCTGTTGATTCCTGGTCTTGTGTGTCATACAATGCTGCTGCGAACATTCTTCTGTGTCTACCTAGGTATGCATGTATATGAGTTCCTCTCTCATCTACATCCAGGAGTGAAACAGTTGGATCATAACCTATATATTACTTCCATTTAGCTAGGTAATGCCAAAGTGTTTACCAGGCTAGAGATTTACACGATCATAGAGAAATGTATAAGATATCCCATTGTTCCACATCCTCATAAACAAACAGCAACTCTGGTCACAAATGAAATTGAACAGCTTTTTAATTTATTTCATTGGCTATTTGGATTTCTTTTTATGTGAAGTGCCATATTTCTATTTGGTCATCTCTCTCTTATTGGTTTATTCTAACTCTTTGTTCCAGGTTGGGCTAATTCCTTCTTATCTTCTTAGGTTTCCAATGAGAGATTTTTTAAAGTTCATTCATGCGTCCTTTCTAGTTACTGTCATGAGAAAATTATCTAAATAATCTTCTAGATGAAAATATATTTTTCGCTATCTGGAAGGTTTTTTGAATCACCTCTTACAGTAATGTTCTAAAATTTCACAACAATCTGTCATGGGTTGACTTTTTTTAAAAAATTACTTTACTGAGGTATGATTGACATACACTAAACTGTACATATGTGATATATATAACTTACTGGATTTGGAGATAAGTATAAGC
Source organism: Pan troglodytes (assembly GCF_028858775.2). Taxonomy (NCBI): domain Eukaryota; kingdom Metazoa; phylum Chordata; class Mammalia; order Primates; family Hominidae; genus Pan; species Pan troglodytes. The sequence goes on from NC_072406.2 coordinate 69,857,651, forward strand.
CCATGAAACCATCACCACAATTTATGCCATAAACATATCCATCACCTCTAAAAGTTTCCTCCTGCTCCCTTTATTATTGTTGTTATTATATTATTGTGACAAGAATACTTAACACAAGATCTACCCTCAGCAATTTTTAAGTATACAATACAGTATTATCAACTATAAGCATTATGCTGTACAGATCTCTAAGACTTACTTAACTTACATAACTGAAACTTTATACCCTTTGATTAATACTTCTGCATTTCTCCCTCGCCTTAGTCCCTAGCAACCACTATTCCCTTCTCTGCATCTATGAGTTTGACATTAGACCCCTCGTATAAGTTGGATCATATAGTATTTGTCCTTCTGTGACTTGCTTACTTCACTCAGCATAATGTCCTCCAGGTTCATCTATGTTGTTGCATAGACAAGGATTTACTTCTTTTTGAAGGCTGAAAAATATTCCACTGTATGTATATATCAGATTTTCATTATTCATTTATCTGTCAATGGACACTTAGGTTGCTTTCATGTCCTGATTTTTGTGAATAATGCTTAAATGAACATGGGTATACAGATATATCTTCAAAATCCTGATTTCAATTCTTTTGAATATATATCCAGAAGTAGGATTGCTAGATCTCATGGTAGTTCTACTTTTAATTTTTTGAGCAACTTCCAACTATGTTCCATGGTGGCTGCACCAATTTACATTTTCACCAACAGTGTACAAAGATTTCTTTTTCTCCACACCCTCACCAATACTTATTATCTCTTACATTTTTAATAATACCCGTCCTAACAAGTGATATTTCATTGTGGTTTTAATTTGCATTTCCCTGATGATTAGTGATGATACGCACCTCTTCATGCACCTGTTGGATGTTTATCTGTCTTCTTTGGAGAAATGTCTATTCAGGTCCCTTGCTGATTTTTAAATCAGATTATTATTTTTGTGATTGAGTTGTAGAAGTTTTTCACATATTTTGGATATTAACTATCAAATGTTTGATTTGCAAATATTTTCTCCCATCCCATAGGCTGCGTTTTTGTTTTATTTTCTTTGCTGTTCAGAAGTTTTTAATTTAATACAGTCCCTCTGTCCATTTTCAATCTTGTTTCTTGTGTCATTTGGTGTCATATCAATGACATAATTGCCAAAGCCTATGTGAAATAGATTTTCCCCTATATTCTCTTCTGGGAGTTTAATGGCTTCAGATCTTATGCTTAAGTCTTTATTTTGAGTTTATTTTTGTGTACGATGTAAGATAAGTTACTAATTTTATTCTTTTTCATGTGGATATCCAGTTTTCCCAATACCATTTATTTAAGGGACTATTGCTTTCCCAGTGCTTATTCTTGGCACCCTTGTAGAAGATGACCTGTCAATATGTGTATTGGTTTATTCCTTGGCTCTTTATTCTGTTCCGTTGTTCTATATGTCTGTTTTTTATGTATCATTTTATTTTGATTACTGTAGCTTTGTACTATAGTTTGAAATCAGTAGCTTTTGTTTCTCCAGCTTTGTTCTTTTTGTTCAAAATTGCTTTGCCTATTTAGGGTCTTGTGCTTCTGTATAAATTTTAGTATTTTTTTATTTCTGTAAAAATGCTTTTGGGATTTTGATATGGATAGAAATGAATTTGTAGATCACTTTTAGTAGTGTGGACATTTCAATAATATTAATTATTTTGATCCATGAACACGGTATGTTTTTCTATTTCTATGTGTATGGCTTAATATAGTGAGGTGTTTTGTGCTGACCATTGAGTGTGCTCTTTCATTCAAAAGGTTCGTGTCCTTTAACTCTAATAATGTTGAGTCTCATTATTCCTGGATTCCATGTTGAAAAATTCATCTACTCACTAAAATTTATATGTAACCCCCAAATCAATACTTGAGGCACTTTGGGGTCATCCACAGACATGTGCAAAGCAGCAAAGCTTGTGTTGGCAGATGGGGACCTTCCCAGCCTAGGCCATCCAAAACATTGTTGTGCCTTCTTGTTTCACTCCTTATACTGTCAGCAACTCTATTTTTCATAGTATATTTAGTTCCTCACTTATCATATTTTTTACCGTTTTTTTAGTGATTTAACTGTCTAAGATGGCTCCTAAGTGTAGTGCTAAAGTGCTATCTAGCATTACTTATACAAAAAAGCTGTTATATAGCTTACAGGAAAAATACTCACGTTAGATAAACTTCATTCAAGCATGAATTATAGTGCTGTTGGCTGTGAGTTCAATGTTAGTGAATCAACAAGATGGTACATATAGAAAAATGAAGACAATTTTTACCAATCTGTGTGTGAGACTGCTCCAGAAAGTAAGGCAACATCTACAGTGCATATTAAATTTACTTAAAAGATGGGAAAGCAGCTAAATTTGTGGATTCATGAGGTGATGACCCATTTTTAAAAAGGGTATTTGATAGCATTATTGTAAGGCTGAAAGCCAAAAAAAATTTATGGTCACATTACCCAGGGTCAGGAAAATGTTAAACTACTGGCAACTGGTGCTGGCTTGCTGGCTTGCACATTTCAAAAGGAGATAGAGCATGAAAAATGTTCAACTTACAGATAAGGCAGATTCTGCAAGTCAGGAGACTGTAGTAGAATCTTTAAAATACCTGCTAAGTGTTGTTATTCAGGAAGAGGGTTTTACAGAAGAGTAGATTTCCAACAATAAAAAGACTGGATGGTTTATAAGGAAAGACCTTGTTGGCAAATGAATCTATATAATGTAAATGGCATTTCAATTAATAAAAATGTGACCAGAGGCTTATATAAATATAAATCTGTATTTCTCCTAAGAGCAATGGGTCAGCATTTTCTAATTCAGTATCCACAGTAACCTTCTAGAACATTACTTGGTGAATGATGAGAATCGACTGTATGTGTAGTAGGAGTTTCAGCTAAAAATGAACTTTACAGTTCCCTTCCAAGTTAACCAAGATACAAGATTATTTCATACTAATGCCATTAATTAAAAAACTACCACAAAAAAGAGTATTTAAGATGGATAGAAGATCTTTACTAACTCCAATACTAAGAAAGACTGCCAGAGTGTACAATTGGTTGAGCAGAAGACAAAGGAAGAGATCAAATGAGGTAGGATACAACTTGTCTATCAAAGAAACTATAGAGAACCCATAATATGAACAACATCAGGGACACTATCTATTGGTGATTAATATCAATTAACCAAGTGTTTATGTATCTATAATCTACTTAATAGAATCAATACATGGAAGGATTATTTAGGAACTGTCATCATCCTGATGACTTTTGTAAATTGGCTTGTTTCTTTTTCATATGGCAGCCCATAGCAATGAATATTTCTCCTGCATCTTGCTGGGGAAAAACGACTTGAGCCCACTGAGATGGTAGAAGATGGATGTCAGCAGAGTATTGGGAAGAGTTAGCCTGGCAAAAGTAATCTTGAGAGGTACAGGATGGACATCTTAAGGTGTTTGGGCATGTGACATGCTCAAGGTATGATTCTTAAATTTACTTTTATTTCTTAAAAGGGTAGAACTAGAAGCTCTAATTGAAAAGTTACAAAGAGAAAGATTTCAGCTAACTATTAGGGTTAACATTTGAACAGATATATTCATTCAACAATAAAATTGACTGCTTTGAGCCACTCTGTTTTCCCTTCACTGTCATAATTAATCAGAGATAAAGTGGGATTTTGTCGGGGGGGTATAAAAGGAATTTTCCTTTGGGTAGAAGGATGCATGAAATTATGTTTAAGTTCCTCCTTGCTTTTCTGGTACAGTGTACTATTCTCATTATGAAAACTGTATTAACACAAGTCAATAAATAAATACTTAAGATAATGAGCAATGTGAGTAGATAAAAAAAGTTAGGTAAATATGACCTTTAATAAAACCCACTTGCTTTATATTCATAATTTGCTATGGGACACTGCTACGTTTTTTGGAATAAAGAAACAATCTTTCTTTCAAAAATGATCCAGTAGAGAATTATAAAACAGAAAGAACTGAAGGGTGGATAGCAACAGTAACCACAGGGGTAATTGGGAAAAATAAAGGATGGATGCACAGGATTAATTAAATTACAAATGCAATTACTTCAGGGGAAACTAAACACAGGCAGCAGAACAAATAGTCATTCATCAATAATTGCATTTAATTCATTATCTAGAAGTTTAAGGGATTGGTCCTCTGGAGCCAGACAGAAATGAATTTATCTATCAGTACCACCATCTCTAACTTTGTGCCTTTATCTCTAAGAGTAACACCTCTAACCCCTCACTTTTGCATTTGTAACAACAAATAAATAATGACTTATCAAATTGCTATAAAGATTATATTAGATAACTCATGTATAGGCCTTAGTACAGAACCAAGCACGGTGCCAAAATTTCAGCAACAGCAATAACATCAATAGTATTGACATCACCGTATCTGTCTAGGAATACCAGGAATGATTTTATTGAAATGATAGCATAAAAGCTGGTTTCTAAAGAAAAGCTAAGCATTAGACAGATATGAAATGGGAAGAAGAAAACAGTCCTGGTGACTAACATAACCACAGCGGGAAAAAGAAACCTTATATTCTGTAAGAGTTGATGGAGTTTGTTTGCTAGTCTGATGACTGACTCCATAAAACCAACAGTAATGAAAATTCGACTTTTCCCATAGCTCAGAAAAAAAAAAAAAGGTTCAGTGTCGTTATTGACTCTGCTCTTTTTCTAACACCCCACATTTGTAAAAAAATATTGTTTGCTCACCTTCAATTTTTTTTTTAAATGGGACTACTCATCACTACCAGCATTACCATGTCACCCTGTCACCACCCTGGGCACAGAAACTTACGTGATTTTTTGAAATACCTCATGCTAAGAAACCCTATCCAAAACTTTTAAATCAAAAACACATTATGCCTTTTCAACATGTTATAGGAACATTGCTTAACAAGCCCCATCAAGGAATATTTCATTCTGACCAAGACAGCCTGAATGTACCCCCCACCTTGACCATATTATACAGTCTTCTTCCTGAGTCAAGGCCTCCAATTTCTCCTCTCTTGGAGCATTACTTTAGAAAACTTGTAAATTATTTCTATGTCCTGTTAAGAACATACAATTTTTTAAAAAGATTCTTAACAGTTTTATGGTGTAGGAATATCTTTCTCAAGAATCAGGCAGCCATTTAAAAAAATGTAGTCATCAAGGAAGATAGAGATCCTATCTTCTAGCCTGTGTGGAAAGGCACGTGTCTTTGATTTTGTGAGAGGTAAATATTAACTTGTATTTCTGTTATTTTTTGTGAGAGGTAAATATTAACTTGTATTTCTGTCCAATAAAAAAGATGCCCTAAAAGGTTAAACAAATAATCGTAGTAAATTTTAAGAAATTATTCTAAAATATAAAGGCTATTTTTGATTTTAAAACCCTGAGAAAAACTAGGAAGAAATAAAAGATAATTTCCTAGGCCTCATAAAGGGCATGCAGAAAAATTCTACTACTAAAATTGTACTTAACAATGAGACAATTTTTCCCTTTAGTGTCAGAAACAAGACAAGAATGTCTGCTCCTACCAATTTTATATAACATCTTCCTGGGGATTCTAGGCAGTGCAATAAGAGAAGAAAATAGAAGGCATCAAAACTGGAAAGAAAGATATAAAATTGTCTTTATTTAGATATTACACAATTGCCAACATAGAAACTTCTATGGAATCTATGAATTAACTATTGGAACTGGTAAGTGAGTTTAGAAAAGTTATAGGATTTAAGATCTATATTCTAATATCAATAACATTTCTATGGACTTGCAACAAATAAAAATTTAAAATTTTAAAATACCATTTAATATGGCACTAAAAATATTGAATGTTTAAGGATATATCTTCCATAAGATGAGTAAGACCTATACACTGAAAACTGCCAAATTCTTCCAGAGAAATTTAAAAAATAAGAGGAGACAATGACCATGTCTGTGGAACAAGAAACTCAATGTTGTCAGTTCTTCCCAAATTTGTCTATGAATTCAGTGCAACTTCAAGCAACATCCTCATAGGTTTTGCTTCATTTTTTTAGAAGTTGACAAAATTATTTTAAATTTCTAACAGAAATACAGGCGGCCTACAAAACTAACAATTTTGAAAAAAGCAAATTATAGACACCTGTCAATTTTAACTCTTGATATTTTTCTTCCTTGTCTCCCCTTTCTTCTACCCCATCTGCTTATTCTTCTCTTCTTGCAACTCAGGTGTGTCAGATGTCAGACATCCTTGAATATATCTTATATATTTTGCATGCATTCAGTATCTTTATTATCTCATACTATCTCATAAATAATAAAATATTCCTTTCTATTTGAAATTTCCTAGAAGCAACATGCAGGGAAAGCTCAGAAAACTAAATTGTGAATACGGAATGAAATATAACCTCCTAATCCTTGTAAAAGTACAAAGGACCAAAGGCATAAAATTTAACCCAGTGAAAAACATGGTGGAATTGTAAACATGAATAATCACATCTTTTGGAGCCATGAAACTAGCTACTAGGGAGGGTATAAGAAAAGATGATGTAATCATATTGTACAGAGTTTTAGATATAATTTTAAAAGAAAGCATAACAACGTAACTATCAGAAATAGAGGAAGTAACTAAGGGGAGCATAAGAGAGGGAAATTTTCATGTATCATAGCAAGAATCTATAGAAAATGCCATACATTCACAGATAAAGAAATAAATATAAAAGAATAGTATTAAGCATTATAGCGATAATCACAAGAACTGAAAACAGAAACAATTTAAAATTTTATATATTTTATGAGAGTCTTGGTTGTGAACAGAAGTATTAGATATCTTAAAATATGCATTTACGTATTATGATTTTATTATTATGTTAATACAGTTTAAATATTAAGAGTTGAATTTAAAAATGTATATTTATTTTGTAATGAAGCAAACTGTATTATAAGTACTTGAATAAAATAAAATATTATATGTATAATATTTAAATAAAATATATAGCTTTCAAGAACATAAATAAAATAAACTATTTTAATAGGGAATAACTATAATTCAATAAAACTATACTGCTTTACAGATAAATGATATAGAATAATCAGAAATACAGACAAATGTATATAATAATGTTGTTGCTACAATTTTTATTAAAAAATAGAAAAATAAATGTTCAACAATGAGGAAATTCTTTAAAATATTATGAAATACCAGCAGATCTTTACAACTATGTTCTTAAAAAATTCCAAATTACATGAGAAAAAAATGGCTATATGGTAGCAGATGAAAAAATCACTATCAAAGTTTGTGTACACAAATAACACCAAATGACAAAGAAGAAATACTTAAGATTTAATACAATCTTGTAAGCAGTTACCCTTGGTTAATAGAACATTTGATATATATTTACCATTACAGCTTTCTATGATTTAAATTTTTTGTATGATAATTAAGTAATACTTTTGTAACAAGACAAAATAATAATTATATAAATAAACATTTTTAAAAATACAATAACTAATGCCTAGAGCTCAGAATGATGCCACAAATCAGTTAGAATTTTTCAACTCACTAAGATGTTATTGACTTTCTGCCAACTGCTTAACTCAATTTTATATTGCTGCGTGGTTTATGTCAATGCTTTATTCACAAGACGCTGGTTAATTTTCTCAGTGAACTCTGTGTCCTTGATGTCTCTAAAGTTTTAAATTGCAAAAGAGCTTGTGAATTAGACAAGAGCTAGTTCTCTGATCTCCTGACACTATGATGCAGATTTGAATTAGATTCAGAAGAAGCTATGAAGCATGGGTAATGATAGCTCTTTTTAATATTGAAATAAAAATTATTTTTTCTCAGAAAATTGAGTGGAGAAGAGGCCAAGGAGATTTGATAGGTAGAAAGTAAAAATTTTATTTTTATGTGCATAAAGCTATTTCTTAGAGAAAACAATGAAAATGATACATTTATTCAGAAAATTTAAATAACATATATAATAAAAACATTCTATAGTTTGGATATTTCAAGTGGACCCTTATTTGGGGACAAATTTCTATTTTGTACTTTATTAACTCTGCAGTGAAGACTCAATCTATTTCTGTTTTACTTTGTTTTTCAGTTTACACCTTTGGTGTACTGATGTTTTTGAAAATATAATAAAAATAAATTACTAGAAAAATGATCACATATCTATATCATGGCGATGTTAATTTCAATAAATTTCTAAATGTTTACTCTCATCCTCTAAACTTATCTCGTGAGCTAGTAACCGTTTGTAAATCATCGCAGTCCAAGACTGCCCTTCCTGTACCACTGCTCGCAATAATTCCAGATGTTCTCTCTTGCACGTATGAATGCAAATTCCCCTATTCACTTATTTAATAAGTTTCAAAAAAATAAATTCAAAGAGTGCATGCATTTTAAATGTAATTCATTTGTACCTAATACTAATTTCCAGTTTCAGAAGGTCCTACATAAATATACTCAGTTGGGTTGAAGCTATTACTAGATAGCTGTAGATTAAAAAAATAAATAATGCAAGTTCAACTAAATACCTTCTTTGGAAATATGCAGATGCTTCTTGACTTACAATGGGGTTATGTCTGGATAAACCATTGTAAATTGAAAATTTCTTTATGTTGAAAATGCATTTAATACACTTAACCTACTGAACATCATAGCTCAGTCTAGCCCACCTTCAACATGCTCAAGACACTCGCATCAGCCAACAGCTTGGAAAAATCATCTAACACAAAGCCTATTTTATAATAAAGTCTTGAATATTTCATGTGATATATTAAATATTGTATTGGAAGTAAAAAACCAAAATGGTTGTATGGGTACTCCCAGTACAGATTCTACTGAATGAGTATCACTTTTGCATCATCATTAAGTCAAAAAAATCTTAAGTTGAATCATGAAAAGTTGGGGATCATCTGTAGTAGAAAATTTGTGTTCTTTGTAGAGACCACACAAGATAAAATTGAATGAGTAGATAGTTTTCTTTCATGATACATTTAGTCATGATTTGAGATAATAAAAACAAGTAACTTTTTCCAGACTTACATATTTCCCATGCATACCTAAAATCTACATGCCAAGGTTTCTCTCTCTCTCCTTCTCTCTCTGTCTCTCTTCTTCTCTCTCCAATCATCCCTCCAAAGACTCAGAGAATTGATCCCAGGATCGCCCATCCCCAGTGCCACCCCATACCAAAATCAGCACATACTCAATCAAGTCTCACAGTTGGCCCTGCAGAACCTGCATAAACAAAATGGCAGCCCTCCCTACATGTGGGTTTCAGATCCCATGAATACTGCGTTTTTGATATGAATTTGGTTGAAAAAAGTTGCTTATAAGTGGACCCTGAAACTCAAGGGTTAACTGTGTGTGTATTTAGATATACATATATACAATTTTGTATGTGTACACATTTATGTATACATACATCTGCCTATACACATGGTTATATGTATAATATATACACAGACACACAAACACAAACATGCTATATGCATTTTTTTCTGGAAGATGAATTACTATTAATGAGAGTGCCACAGTATGTTGCATTTATAAACATAATCTTCGTAGTTGGGGTTGGGCTTGAGTTATGTCATTAACTAGCTGTGTGACAGTGAGCTAGTAACTTGACCATGCAAAGCTTTAATGAAACAATTATAATTATCAGAAAGAAAGCGTGATTAATGAGACGTATTATGCAAGTTCTCATTATAGTGTTTGGCCTTAGAAAATGCTCAATATATGATAGGCATTAGGATCATTATTGGCACATTCACTGATTACTAGTTAATGAGCTTGCTGCAATTCAGAAGTAAACATAGCAGTCATATGTGCACCAAATATACAGTTATGTATATGAATACAAGCAGAGTAAGTGATGTTTTAAGCTGTTATCAGTGATTTCAATTTGCCCATGAATTGAATCCAGACTGGTGGGATGAGGGTCAGGGAGAAGAAGCCTTGAGGTAAAATACAATCAGAGATGGTGTGAAAGGATGGAGAATGACCTCTTCTCAACCCAAATTTCTTACACACTTCACATTTTGCTACCTATCAGCCTTATAGTGATTTTGGCAGCATACATGAAACTTGAGTTTTATATGGTTTGAACCTCCAAATCACAGGGAAGCTAAGCACTTTAGCAGTTTCACCCAGTGTTATTTTTATTATGATAAATTTTATTGCTTACTCCTATTTCTCACAACTCTGCCCAGCAGCAGGAAGAAAATGGCTACATGTGTGAGACAGAAGAAAGGATGCAATTCTAATAACAAAATCATCACAGTTATGAGTTTTGTTTGCTTGTTATGGTTTAAAATAAAGACAAAAAATTATCTTCTAATGTTTGAGTTAGTTGTAATTTTCCGGGATCTGTATCTTCTTGCCTTTTAAGGAAAGTTACCTTCTAAGTTTAGATATTAAGATTCATTTTTGGCCGGGCATGGTGGCTCACGCCTGTAATCCCAGCACTTTGGGAGGCCGAGGTGAGCAGATCACAAGGTCAGGAGATCAAGACCATCCTGGCCAACATGGTGAAACCCCGACTCTACTAAAAATAAAAAAATTAGCTGGATGTGGTGGCATGAACCTGTAATCCCAGCTATTCAGGAGGCTGAAGCAGGAGAATCGCTTGAACCGAGGAGGTGGAGGTTGCAGTGAGCCGAGATCACGCCACTGCATTCCAGTCTGGTGACAGAACTAGACTCCAGCTCAAAAAAAAAAAAAAAAAAGATTCATTTTCATGCAGATTTTTATTTTGGGACGCAGTGTCTGCTTTAGCTCTTTCAAAGATTCAAAAACTGTAGTTTCTATTACACTGTGTATTGTTTCAGATTCCTAGCCTGTAGTTCTATTCAATCATTTGAAAACGTCGTTCTCTTAACACCCACCGTTAATTTTGGTTCTATTTTTATATTTTCAACATCAAATGATTTATCACAATTCAGGAAAGACAGTAATCTTTTATCTCAATTTTCCTTCTACTATGCACCTAATATGTTGCCTGATTTCTTTTCAGCTATAAATGAATGATAAGCAATCTGTCCTTAGCTGCCAGCATTCTTTCATTAAACTATCATTCCCTCATTCCATTTCCTTAGATACTTGTATATATTTCAAATTTTGACGTTTACTCCTTGATTTAGAGCCTCAAGATGAATCACTAGGGAGCCATTGTTTAAAATATAGTCATACATCACCCAATGACATTTCTGTCAACAACAGACCACATATATGATGATGGCCTCATAAGCTTATAATAGAGATGAAAAATTCATAGTATCTAATGATGTTGTAGCTGTCATAATGACATAACACAACATATTACCTTTTATATGTTTAGGTATATTTAGAAACACAAACACTTATCACGGTGTTACAATTGCTTCCAGTATTGAGTTCGGTAATATGCTGTACAGATATATAGACAAGGATCAATAAACTGTACCATATAGCCTAGGTGTGTAGTAGCCTATAACATTTAGATTCATGTAAGTACATAGAGTATACTTACATGAGTACCACTCTATGTACTTACATGAATCTAAATGTTGTAGGCTACTGAACACACACAATACTGAAACTGCTTAATGATGCATTTCTCAGAACATATTACCATCAAGTGAATTATGACTGTATGTATGAGATTATAATAAGCTAATATGATGAAGTAGTAGAGAATCAAACTTCTTGAGTTCTAACTTTAACTCCAACCATTAGGCTGTGGGACCTTGAGCAAGGTAATTAACTCGGCTTTCTCTTCTGTAAGGTAAGGGTAATAATAGTACCTACCTTGTAAGGTTAAGGATTAAATGCTTTAATGCAAATTAAAATTATCCTGTGTTTGTACATAGTTAAATAATTTAGAAATAACAACTATTATTAACATCCTGTTTTTCACACATGGCTTCTAAGGATGGAATCTTTACAATAAATTCAGGTCTCTACATCTTAATGGATCTTTTGGGAAAATATTAACTTCATATTGGCTTTTATATCTAATTCTAATCCATGATTACTCTGCATAGTGGAAATGGTGCTCAAAAAGTTCAATCTCTCTCCTATGGTCACAGATCAGATAGTCTTTAATTTATTCTTCTTCAGTTCGTTCTAGACTTAAGAATCAAAACTAAGTGACACAATATGTAGTTGTGATGGCCTCTCTTTCGACAATGGTAAAATCTCTAAGAGTAAGAAAATAAGCATTATATTTATAAGTGTAGCCATGAGATTTAAAAAAATCAACATCATCAAAAGCATAAGGGAGGCTAAAATGGTTCCCCCATGCCTCTAATCCAGCCTCAAGATCTGATTTCTAAGTACAAGCAACCCCTCAAATCTTACTTACTGTACTCAAAAATTCAGTAAAATTCTTCAACACTGCCCAATGAACATTGACAGTTCTATATGAAACCACGTCTCAATTTCTAGCACACATGGTACAACCCTGGATCCATCAACAGTGCTCTTTGCTGTTTCTCAGTGATTTTACTGCCTTGTCTTCTCTGATTTTAGTGAGAACCTACTGTCTCCAAAAGCTATCTGGGCAAGCTGCAAACCCTATGATTATAATCATGTCTTATTTTATTGTTTTTCTCTCTACTGCACTGTGAAGATATTGTGTTTTATACAAATTGAAGGTTTGTGGCAACCCTGTGTTAAGCAAATCTATTGGCATCATTTTTCCAAGAGCATGTGCTCAATTCATGTCCTATGTTACATTTTGGTAATTCTCACAGTATTTCAAACTTTGATTATTATTATTATTATTACTACTATATTTGTTATGATGATCTGTGATCAGTGATCTTTGATGTTACTTTTGTAATTGTTTCAAGACATCACAAACCATACCCACATAACATGGCGAACTTAATAAATGCTGTGTGTGTTCTGACTGCTCCACCAACTGGCTGTTCCCTCATTTCTCTCCCTCTCTTCAGGCCTCTGTATTCCTTGGAACACTACAATAGTGAAATTAGGCCAATTAATAACCCTACAAGGGCCTCTAAATGTTCAAATGAAAGGGATGGTCACACATTTCTTATTTTCAATCAAAAGCTACAAATAATTCAGCTTAGTAAGGAAGGCATGTCAAAAGCTGAGACAGGCTGAAAGCAAGCCTTCTTGTGCCAAACAATTAACCAAGTTGTGAATGCAAAGGAAAAGCTCATAAAGTAAATTAAAAGTGGTACTCCGGTGAATACGCAAGTGATACAAAAGAGAAACAGCCTTATGGTTGACATGGAGAAAGTTCAGTGATCTAGATAAAAGATAAAATCATTCACAACATTACCTTAAGACAAAGCCTAATCCAGACAAAGATCTTAACTCTCTTCAATTCTGTGAAGGCTGAGAGAGATGAGGAAGCTGTAGCAGAAAAGTTTGAAGCTAGCAGAGGTTGGTTTATGAGGTTTAACGAAAGAAGTCATCTTCATAGCATAAAAGTGCAAGGCGAAACAGGAAGTGCTGATGTACAAGCTGCAGCAAGTTATCCAGAATCTAGCTAAGATAATTGATGAAAGTGGCTGTAATAAACAACATATATAGTAAAATATCAAAAAAACAGCCTTCTTTTGGAAGAGATGCCATCTAGGACTTTCATCACTAGAGAGAAGTCAATGATTGGCTTCAAAGCTTCAAAGGACTGGCTGAAACTCTTGCTACGGGCTAATGTAGCTGATGACTTAGAGTTAAAGCCAATGCTTATTTACCATTCTGAAAATCCTAGGGCTTCTAAGGATGGGATTAGCATAATAATTAACATATTAAGAATTATGCTAAATTTACTTTGACTGTGATCTATAAATAGAACAAAAAACCCTGCATAACAGCACAGATGTTTACAGCATGGTTTACTAAATATTCTAAGCCCACTGTTGAGACCTACTGCTCAGAAATAAAGATTTACTCCAACTATTACTTCTCATTGACAATGCACCTGATCACCCAAGAGCTCTGATGGAGATGTACAAGATTAATGTTGTTTTCATGCATGCTAATACTACATCCATTCTGCAGCCAATGTATCAAGGAGTAATTGTACTTTCAAGTCTTATTATTTAAGAAATACATTTAATAAGGCTATAGCTGTCATAGATAGTGATTCCTCTATGGATCTGGACAAATGACATTGAAAACCTTCTGGAAAGGATTCAGCATTCTATATGCCATCTAGAACATTTATAATTTGTGAGAGGAGGTCAAAATATCAATATAACATAAGTTAGGAAGAAGCTGATCCCAACCTTCATGGATAATTTCGAGGGGTTTATGACTTTAGTAAAGGAAGTTCTTGCAGATATGCTGTAAACAGAAGGAGAACTAGAATTAGAAGTGGGGTCTGAAAATGTGACTGAATTACAATCTCATGATAACACTTGAACAGATAAGAAGTTGCTTCTTAGATATGAACAAAGAAAGTGGTTTCTTGGGATGAAATCTACTCCTGGTAAAGGTGTTGTAAACATTGTTGAAATAACAACAAAAGATTTATACTATTCCATAAACTTAGTTAATAAAGCAGTGGCAAGGTTTAAGAGGATTGACTCTAATTTTGAAAGAAGTTCTACTGTGGGTAAAATGCTATCAAACATATCACATGCTATAGAAAAAAACTTTCATGAAAAAAGGTGTCAATCAATGTAGTAAACTTCATTGTTGTCTTCCTTTCAGAAATTGCCACAGCCACTCCAACCTTCAGAAACCATCACCCTAATTAGTCAGCAACCATGAACATCAAGGCAAGACCTTCCACTAGCAAAAAAAAAAAAAAAAAAAAAAATTATGACTCGCTGAAGGCACAGATAATCATTAGCTTTTTTAAAAGAGCAATAAAGTATTTCTAATTAAGATATGTTCATTTCTTCTAGACATAATGCTATGACACCCTTACTTAACAGACTATAGTGTACTGTAAACATGATTTTTGTATGCACTAGGAAACTAAAAAATTTGTGTGACTCACTTTTCTGTGATATTCCTTTTATTGCAGTGGTCCAGAAATAACCCCATAATATCTCCACATCATACTTGTATTAAGAAAGCTGTCTAAATCATTCTTTTGACTATATCTATGGCTTAATAGAGGTGTCAATGAATGTATAGACACCAAATTTGTCATAAGAAATTATAAGGTTAAGTCCGTGAAGTGATTTTCATTTGATGAAATGGAAGAGAATAAAGAAAGAGAAGTATTTTGTATGTATCTTCTGAAATAAACAAAAAATTCACCCTGGCAATTTACCAAAATCTACAGAAAAGGAAAAAGGAAACAGTAATAATTTGATCAATTTTAAAGTTTTTGGTCTTATCATCTGACTTTCTACTTCATCCATAGTAGCCAACTTGAAGGGACTCCGATTTGCCAAAATTGAGATCGTTTGAGCCCTCAAAAAAAAAAAAAAAACAAAAACAAGGAGCATAATACATTATAAAATGTATAAAAAAAAGAGTAGAAAAACCTGAGTCTGTACCAATAGTAATAGATACAAAATAAACAAATAGTGTAGAAGCTGGGGCAGGCTACTCCTCACAGCAGAATAACCGATGCTGATTGGCAAATATGGAGAGAGTGCTAGAGTTAGATAATCATCACTTGGTAATCATCAAAGGAATTATTACTCCACATATGCATCATCAACAGATGCTAAATCTTGGAGAGAAATTTTAGTAGTGCGCAGAACATGTATGTAGTTCTAAATTATCTCTTGACAGATTGCTTATTAGTTGCAGGGGAAAAATTAGTAGCTATATTTTGTCAAGGGCAACACCTTGATCAGATGATCAAAGTTAATATCACCAATGAGGGGCAGATTGATGTTCTGTAACTTCTGATGTGATACCCTAAAAACTACGTGTGGTCATTTATATGTAGCATCACATTCTAGCTAGGAATGTAAAATCTAATTGTGAATGAATGAATGAATCTAATTATGAGAAAACATTAGAGAAACCCAAAATGAGGAGTGCTTTATTTTAAAAGGTGACTGTATACTTCAAAAGTTTCAATGCAATAAAATGTAAGGAACAGCTAAGAACATGCTCTAGGTTAAAGAGACATTATAACTAATGTAGTATGTAATCTAAGGCTGGATTCTCACTGGAAGAAAACAATATACTAAGTACGACACAATTAGGTAAAAACTTGAAATATGGGTAACAGATTTGATAAAAGTACTGCATTAAAGATAATTTGTTCAGGTTGATAACTATCTTTTTACTCTCTTATGTAAGAGAGTAATCTTATTCTTAGGAGATTCCCTGTATCTAGAAGATATATTGACAAGTTATTCTTAAGTGGTTCAGATATGATATTATACATGAATTGATAGATTAGGTAGATAATTTATTAATTTTCTATTGCTACATAAATTACCACAAACCTTGTAAGTTAAAACAACAGCCATAGATTCTGACCACATTCTGTAGGTCAGAAATCCAGGCAGGCTGAACTGAGTCTTCTGCTTTTTCTTGCTATGCCAAAATCAAGAAGTCAATAAAGCTACCTCCCTTCCTGGAGGCCCTGAGAAATAATTTGCTTCCAACCTCATTTAGGCTGTTCGTGAAATTCAGTGTCTTATGGTTGTAGAACTGAGGCCATATTTCTTGCTGGCTGTCTACTAGGAAACATTCCCTCAGCTCTTTAAAGCCACTCACATTCCTTCATACATGATCCATATTCAAACTCACAATGATACATGGGATCCTCACACTTTTAATCTCTCTGATCCTTGCTTCTAACACATGTTTCTGACTTCTGACTTTTAGGGGACTACCTTGCAGGTGCAGGAAATAGTAACAGTAATACACATTTACTGTCTGCATTGAGGAAAACTGGCCATAAACTACGCTATATCTATGACCCACAAGGATAATAGCTGCGTCTTAAAAGTCAACTGGCTTGGGACTTTAGCTACAACTGAAATCTCTTCACAGTAGTACCAGTATTAATGTTTAATTGAATGGACGAAAGTCAGGTATTTGGGGGCTAGGAGGAGGGCATCTTTAGAATTCTGCCTACCTTAGAAAGAGATAGACAATAGATTAAATGGATGGGTGGATGGATGGATAGATAGATGATAGATAGATAGATAGATAGATAGATAGATAGATAGATAGATGATAGATAGATAGATAGATACAAGATCATACATTGACTAGGACTGCCCAATGCTGCTAATTTTATCAGTTTTTTAAAAAGATATTTCGAGTGCCCTAGGCTTTAAGAGACATGAGACAAAAATGCATAATATTTTAAACGGATGAAGGTGGACAACTCAATGTATATTCCTGTTTGAACCAACTTTAACTTGTAAGAATACTGTCTAAGAAGTCTGAAACATGAGGTACTCCACCAGAGTCTGTGGGGTAACAACAGGCAAAGAGAAAGGTCATGGGTTTGTAAGAAATCAGTCAGAAATGGTGCCACATGTGTCTGGCAATTATGTAATACAAAAGATTCCAATTTGCATGGGAGGTTGGGATCTCTAAAGAACCCTTAAACCTTCCAATGAGAAAGAGTTAGTGTCTGGAAATCTTCCCAGTCAGATGGCATGACAGACAAGAAATAACAGGAAAAAGCTTCAGCTATAATAAGTAAATTTTTGAAGTCCTGGTTTCCTTTCATCTATCCTCCCTTTCTGATCCTGAAGGAATTAGAAGTCATATAGTGCATAAGGAAGAAACAAAAGCATTATAAGTTCTGTAGGCTAGAATGGCATATATAACTTTAATGCTTGAGGAGATATTCTGAATCTTTAAAGTCAGAGATATGGCATAGTTTATGGCCAGTTTTCCTCAACGCAGACAGTAAATGTGTACTACTGTTATTATTTCCTGCACCTGCAAGATAGTCATCTAAACTTGAAAGGGAGAAGCAAAAGTCAACATATCCACACTACTCTCATTCTTTTGATCTGTTTTAATTTTGGTAAGCTATGTGTTTTTGGGGGCTTTATGGGTAACTATCAGATTAATTTGGATCTTGAAGGGTGATTTAAGCAAATTATTTAGAGTAGAAAATAATTATTGTTTAATAACAATAGCAATTATTGAGGGCTTGAACATGACTCAATCATATCATTTATTTTTTTTCTTTGCCACTTCTAATCCAAATAACTGTAAATTTGGAAGAAAATAAATGCTACAAGACTAGATAGATAGATAGATAGATAAAATACAAAAGCACTCAGGCTACAGAAATTACTAGACCAAATCACAATAATGTTGCATTGGGCCATCTGCCAGATCAACCAAACTATGTTGTTATGGGGAGTAAACTCTGACATACTAATTGTTCTTGGTTGCTTTAGCATAGTTTTGATAAGCAAGTAAATTATAAGCCATATAAATTATAATGCCAAATTCCTGACAACATATCCAGAGGTGATAATTTGAAGGAAAATAGACCTTTTGATCAAAAGGTCTATTAGACCTTATAAAGAAATTATTAGCTATCCTTTGGAATCCGTTTATATTTGGACACATTGTTTATCATTGCATTTTGAAGAAAATGATTAGTCTGAAATGGTTTTCATGCAAGCTCATGACTTAATTGCAGTTTTATCTTAATTTCCCATTATAAAGAATGTGTTAATTTTAATTCCTAGAGATCTCACTTGCAGTATGAATAGAAGAGTAAGAACCTCATTTACAGATATTACTCTTTAGTATAGTGGGATCAGCAGGTATCTGTGGGAGAAAATCCATAGAAAACATCTGAAATGGCATTGAAGTTTCTCAGTATCCTCAAATTGAATTTTGAAAAGTATGTTTCCCTTTATCGTAAAATATTTAAAGTCAATTTATTGGTTTATGTCTATTAATTATGTATAAATATATAATTATTTGTAAATATGGTAGCAAATATGAGAATGCCTTCATTTTGTCTTACAGACTCAGAAATACTTTATACTAAATATTTAAAATCAGATCTGAAACTATAAAACTACTAAAGGAAAACATAAGGGAAACACTTCAGGACATGGATCTGGGCAAAGGCTTTATGGATATGACTTCGAAAGCTCAGGAAAGAAAAGCAAAAATAGACACATGGGATTATATAAAACTAAAAAGCTTCTGCCAGCAAAAGAAACAATCAACAGATTGAAGAGACAGCCTGCAGAAAGGGAGAATATGTTTGCAAACCATTCATTTGACAAAGTTAATATCCAAAATATAGAAAGAACTAAAACAACTAAAAAGTAAAAAAAGCAAATAATGTGATTAAAAAATGGGCAAATGATCTAAACAGATATTTCTTAAGAAAGCATACAAATGGTCAAGAAGTATATGAAAGATGCTCAGCATCACTAATCATCAAGGAAATGCAAATCAAGCCACAATGAGATATTATCTCACTCCAGTTAAAATGGTTATTATAAAAAAAAAACGAAAAATAACAAATGCTGGCAAGAATGAGGGGAAAGGGAAATTCTTAAATACTTTTGGTGGGAAGTTAAACTAGTAAGACTATTGTGAAACACAGTATGGAGTTTCCTCCAAAAACTAAAAATAGAGCTACTGTATGATCTAGTACCCCACTGCTGGGTATTTATCAAAAGGAAAGGAAACGAGTATGTCAAAGAGATATCTACTCCCATGTTTATTACAGCACTCTTCACACTAGTGAACAAATGTGCATCAGTGGATGAATGGATAAAGAAAAACTTGTACATACACAGAGTGGAATACTATTCAGTCATAAAAAATGAAATTCTATCATTCATGGAAACATTGATTATCCTAGAAAAACATTATGTTAAGTGAAATAAATCACACATAGAAAGATCAATACTGCATGTTCTCATTCACATGTGGGAGCTAAGAAAATAGAGCCCATAGAAATAGAGTAGAAGTTACTAGAAATTGGGAAGGGAGGGAAGATAGGAAGAGGTTGGTTAATGGATACAAAATTGCAGCTAGATAATAAGAATAAATTCTAGTTTTCTATATTACTGTAGGGTGACTGTAGTTACCATTAGTTCCTTATATATTTTCAAATAGCTAAAGAAAAGACTTTGAATGACCCCAACGCTAAGAAATAATAAACTTTTGTGGTGAGAGATATCCTAGTTACCTTAACTTGATCATTACATATTGTACACATGAATTGAAATATTCTTCTCTACCTCATAAATATGTACAATAATTATACATGAATTAAAAAATTGTTCAAAGCTATTATAAGAATCACTGGCTCTTTAAATTTACATTGAGGCATCAGCCCATTTTATGCAAAATGTAAACTCGCCTACAGTAAAAAAATGCAATTTGGTTTTATAAAATATTTAAAGCCAACTTATTGGAATTATGTCTCTTCATGACCAAACAAAATCAAAAGCATCCTGTACTTAAAAGGCATATTTTAAATAGCTTTGCCTTAATCACTGTGATGAAATTGAAACCACTGCAATTTCATTTATATTACTATTTGAAAATAATTTCACTAGAAAAATTCACCATATCAAGATTAGTAATATCATTTTGAATTGAAATATTCAAGACTGGCACAAGTAGAAAAGAGGTCAAATTAAGTCATGCAGCCTAGAGGAAAGAACTTAATGTCAGTAGCCAGGATACTTGGAACTTCAGCCTCTGCTAAGCTAGGGAGCTGTAATTTATGTGCCTCATTTTCCTCATCTCCAAGACAGGAAAACCAGTTCTCCTGATCTTCCTCACAGGATGGTTTGAAATATCCCTTTAGATCACAGAATAGCATGAGTAAATGCTCACAATACAATCCTAAGTAAAAAGGGTGAAATATAACATTATACACACAATATCATTCCAATTATATAAAGAGAAATGGACCCATGCACCTGTACAAACACATATGTATAGCTAAGAGACAAGACAGAAATATTACAATGATTATCTCTGGGTGATAGATTGTGACTGACTTTTTTTCTCTCCATAGGGTTAAGAGAATCCAATATTTGGAAATAAGGCAATTGAGTAGGAGATCATAATCTTTCAATGTCGTATGCAGACATTGTTTAACAGATTCTGCCAAACATTTTTCACTTTATTTGTCATTTGAGTAGATCTCAGTTTAGTTGGTAGTAAAAATGATAGCCCCCAAAATTGTGGTATTGCCTTCTGGAGCACAAATCAGGTTTTTATCAAACCTGCCAGTTTTATTCTAACATTCTTTCTATTTATTCCTATAAATATCCTGTTCCTCATATGTTCTTGGAATCAGCTTTATCATCTTACTGGTTCTTTTACTAATCAGTTAAATAAAATATTGACATGCGTTCATTTTATAGTTGTATGAGTCATACTTTGAAAAGTATACTTTGGCAGAGCCTTTCAATATTTTCTAAATTCTCATTGTGCCTTCAATAAATCATATTTTTAAATTTTGGATCACTGCTGGCATTGTATTTTGAAAACTTAAAAGCATTATATTAAGTGAAACATATTAACATAATGCAGAGGAGGTAATAAGTGATAATAAAAATGAATTAATGTCTCTCTGAATATACCATCACTGCCAAATACTAACTGTGACCTAGGGAAAAAATAATAACAAAAACTTCTTTACTGCTCTAGGATTCAGTTTTCTCTTCTCTAAATTAATAACAATTATATTATTATCACAAATTTCTATATTTATCAAAATATTAACCAGCCCAGTGATAGCTCCCTAAATCTTGTTTCTTTCAGGTGGTTACTTTTTCAGGTCCTCATGGTACTCAATTTCCAAGCCATTTTAATACAGATATTCCAGGTTCAGCTTATATTAAATATAATAAAACATGGATACTTTCATTCCCTTTATTAGTCCTTGCCAAATTGATGGGCAAAGCCCCGTCCTCTATATTTCAAAAAGAAATCTCTGAGAGAAATTTCAATGTGGTATTCATAAACCCTTCAACATATAATTTGGGTCAACTCCTAATTCACTAAAGGGTCGTCCACGAGGGAAGTAAAATAATTAGATAATCAAGGATACATTAAAACATGGTCCTGATGGACAGGTAACCAGAATTTGACAGTAGTTGCTACAACAGAACTGAGAGGAAAATAGATAAGTAAATTATTTAACAAACCAAAGCCTTCTAAATTAGTGGGCACCAAACACACTTAGTCACTGTAATCACACTGGACCCACACAGACTTACTAAATTAGCACCTATGAGGATAGTGTCAAATAGAAGTAGTCTCTATCTACTTCCATATCTTATCTGTATTTGTAATAGTTCTGCAATAAGCCTAATTATCAGCCTGGTACTTTAATTAATCAATCACTGCAAGAGTGTAACAATGTATTATAGTCCCCAGATTAAAATGGCAGACTATTTCACTCATTCATTCAACAGATATACTTACTTTGTGTCAGGCTTTCTGTCATGATTATGTTATTCCACTAAACTTTGAAGATTTTCTGTCATAATCATTGGAGGACTCTAACCATTCTAAACAGACAGTTTGAATTATTCTAAAACAAATGGTGCTCAGTGCACCAATTAAGACAAGAGCAATGTCTGTTGTCTTCCAAACATAGTATTTAACAACAACGTAACATTCCTGAATAACTGTCAATAATCTTATCAAGGTACCTTGAGAAAATCAGGCTGTTATTCTTAAGATAATTCAACTGCTGATATTCATTATTATCACTACATTAAGACAGACTGCCTTCTAGGTGGAAGTAGTTACCTTCTTAGATTGGTATCTTTCATCAGACCTAGTTCATTTTTACACTTTCTCTGCCAAACGAAAGAAAATTATCTATTAAGTGAACAGAACGTGACAAGCTTTTTTAAAACTTGTTTTTATCTATGGCTCAATTAAAATGATCTTCTGGATTAAAAGGCAAATCCCAGTAAACCAGCCTGAGTTTCCTTTTCCCCTTATCAAACTAGATTATAAAACTTTTGAGAGCTACCTATTTTTGTTTCTCCTTATTCATACCTCACTGTTGCCAAGACTGTAGTATACTCATAACTTCTTGTTGACTTGGCATAATGCAATGTCCCATTTTGCATGTCTTAGCTATGTTGTCAGACATCTTAGTTTTTCTAAAATAACCAACTTATTAAGCAAAAGATTTGGATTAGTTTGCTCTAATAGCTTCTCTAAAAAATGATTGAAACCATGCTTTAGGGAAAGAGAATGAGAGACAGAGAGTGATAGTAAGAAAAGAGAAAAGGAGAGAGAATCGTTGTAGACGAAAATCAATTACATTTACTTCCACTGCACAAAACTTGCTCACTTTAGTCTTCTCAAAATGTTTTTCAAAATTCCTTGATTTTGTGCTTACACCCTCCTGTGCAGGTTTACATTTTTACTTAGAATAAAATTCCTGAGTAAGAGATACATTATATTTCAGCAAAACATCTTCGCCAAATGGCAAAAAAAAATGGAAAGAAATTAAAATTCTGTCATTGGGTCAATAATGAAGTTTGAACAGGTTGATGAAACAACATAAAATGCCAATGTAATTTTGTGGGCAAGAATAAATGAATATTCAGGGTCTTTGGCAAAATTGAATGAATCATCAATTTAGTTAAATGTTTCACAACTCTTTCTAGTTTTATTTAATACATTTGCAGGAAGTAGTGATTATAGAGAGAGCAAAAAAAGCAAAAAACAGACCTGTTCTCTCATTTTTTCTTGGTCAGCTTAATCTTCTAATACCATAGGATTATAAAGTAGCAGAGCACAAAGACTGGAAAGCCAGCAAAAGCTGGGCACTACACATTACTGAATCCACAGAAAGGTAGTGCATTGAGTATTCTTGTAACAAAGACACTAGCAGCAGAATTTTTAAACTGCTCATTTAATCTAAATATACATTTTAAAAATAAGTACTTTCTTTGGTACACATAACTAAGGAACAAATGAATTTTATATTTGTTTTGCTTTACAGTTTATAAAGTATTTTTAGCTGTAGTATTTCATTTGGGCCTCATAACAAATTTGTGTTTCAAGACAAGGCTTACCATCTTCATCTGACAAATAGAGAAATGGATGTTCATAGTAATTTAATAGTCAAAGTTGGATTGTAACTTATATCTTCCAACACCCAGTCTCATGAAATTTCTAAGAGTTTTCATCTATTTACTATTTTTTAGTCTAAAAAAACAGACTGCTCATTAAGATTTTTTAAATCTATGCACTTCATCACACATGATGAACATGTCTATCAAGGTTTGAAAACACTTTCAGTACAAAATAATAAATTTGGGTGGAAGAAGAATTAAATACATCTCGAAGAATTTAACTTTTGTGTTCTTACATAAAGTTTTTATTGAAATATTACATATACGTTAATATGCAGAAAAGTACTCAATTTTTACATCTACAGCTCATGTATTTCACAAAGTGAATACAACACCCAGATTCAGACTGAGACCATTACCAGGAGATCAGCAAGCTTCCCCTTACTGTTTTCTAGTCACTGCGTCTCCAAGGATAATCACTATCCTGACTTCTATTACCGTAAATTAGACTTAGAACTTTATGTAAATGGAAGTATGAAAGTTATTTGTATACAGTTTCTAAATCTGTACTCTTCAATATATCTCAAAAGCATTATTTCTTCTAAAAGTAATCCTGTTTATTAACTATATTCTATATACCCAATATTGACTTTTATGTAAGATCTGTCTAGAATTTTCTAAATTCTAGAAAAAGTCTTTGTCTGCCAAGCTTAATTTATATTATTCCATAAAGATGAGACATTGTCCTGCATGTTTCTCACCCCTTTACCATGTGTCTACAGAACCAGTACACCATCTGCTCAAACTAGGGCAGCCTGAAGTTTAGACATTCGACTCTGCTTCCCATGTCAACCCTGTACCCATTCATCAGGCCCTTTTAATTATCTTCTTTGCATATTACTTCTTATGTCAACCCTGTACTCATTCATCAGGCCCTTTTAATTATCTTCTTTAAGTATTACTTCTCATGTCAACCCTTTCCCCATTCATCAGGTCCTTTAATTATCTTCTTTAAGTATTTTCCCCTTGAGAAACCAGTATTTATTTAACAAGGAATTTTTATGCCTTAGTCATAAGATATTAATAATGTGGATATTTTCAACAATATACTAGGTAAAAAAGAAAAATGGATTAAAGAAAGAAGAATTTCAGCAGCTACTGATTTGTACCTTAAGGGTGGATTTTTTTCAGATTTCTCATTCTACCCTGAAAGTTGTTATCAAGGGATCAGAAATGAGAATAACTTCCATTAGCCTTACATATTGGTTGATTGGTCACCTATTGAATAATGTTGCAAAAGCCTAGATCATAACCAAAAAGCATTCAATCATCTTGCGGTGTTTTAAAAACTATCATTATATTCAGTTGTTTTACTGGCCTCAAACATGCTAAGGTCTCAGGACACAGACCATCTGCGAGACTGGAACAGTGTCAAACAGGGAGTATTATAATTTAAGTTAACATTAAGGTTTTCGTTTTAACAGTTATCTCCCTCCTAAGAGACAGCACTCATAATAAAAGAATACAGAGCTGTAAACCAGTAAACATAAGTTTGAATTCTGGGTCCAGCAATTTCTATGTGGAAGCATCATGATTTTACCAATCCCACTTTTTATAAATGTCAATTGTCAGTAATGGATACAAATCTTGTCTATTTTATTTGAGTTCATATCTTATACTTCTTTTCTATGCTCACAGGTTTGGGCATATATATATATATATGTTTTATGAATGTTTATTAATAATGAAGTTACCATATCCTAAAGAGGACAATTTGAAGAATAAATTCAAATTCAGGCAGTAACTATACAATATTTTTTTCACAGAAGTAGTTACACAAAATTTTCTGAAAACATTTCACAACAATTGAATTAGACACATGAGTAATACTAAAAGTCTCAGTATTGCATTGGGAAAAAGAGAAGTAGTTGGCCATGTAGGTCTTTGCAATGTCTCAGTGAAATAACTCAGATGAGGTAAATGAAATAACAAAAAAAAAATTGTTTTTATTTCTATTCCACCAGTCTATCTTTTACTGAATAATACAGGAAGCATATGTGAGTAAATAAAATTCAACACCTAGACTAAAACAATAATTGCTGGTAAAAATTCCTCACATTGTACCAAAATTCTAACAGAATACATTTCTTCCAAGCTTATATCATTTGCATCTGCAAATGCAAATGAACATCTATGAAGTTGGTGTTGAAGTTATTTTACACCAACATTTAAATGACCATAGATGTTTGACTAAGAATTTAACTATTATCTTCAAAAATATTTTCAAGAATTGCCATGCAAAGGCAAAATAAAATTCAAACACCATATGCAATAGGTCAGTATATATTAAGTTTATATACACAGTTTTAAAGCCTGAAATCAGATTTATACTGAAATTCTTATTTAAAAAAAAAGTTGGGTATGTGTTCATGTTTGGAGGTCTGATGACATGCAGAAAACTGGAAAGGAAATTACATGTAGGAAAAAACGTGTAAATCTAGAGTACAGCGCAGTGTCATCTGTAAAAAGCTTCATAACGGGACAGAGGATTAAGTAGCATTTTATTTCAAAAAGAACCCATCAGGTAGAGTAAAACCCCTAAACTAACTGTGCCCAAGGAAGAGCTGTCCAAGTCCTTGGTGCTGAGCGTTTGTATATTTCAAACTGCAATTTAAACTTTCCTGATGAAAATCTTTCTTATGTAGACTCACATTTTCAGTATTCTTAAGGAATCATAAATAGTATTTTAACTATTTTGATGACTTGGGATTATTTGGGGTACACTTCATGCAATATTCTTAGTAGCTCTTACTTCTGGATTACTGGGGTTTTGTATATTCTCTATTTTTTTCTTACTTTTTGACCTTTTCTTTCTCTCAGATATACCTTCTTGCTGCTGTTTTGTATCTAAATATCACCATCTTCTAATCTTCTGCTTCTAGAGAATTAGCATGGGTAGCAGAAAGGCTGCACATGAATTCAGACAAAACTTGGTTAAAATCTCTTCCCTGACAGATTTGGAGTCACTTTTATCATCCTGATAAGCCTCAATGTACTCATAATGTAAAAGTGGAGGTACAGTCTATCCCATAGGAAGGATTAAATTTGAGTATTAAGAAATGATACATGAAATGCAAAGCAAAGTCCCTCTCATTAAGACTTTAATATGTTAATTTGATTATGCTTCCTCCTCTAATCTGCAAAGATTTAAAGAGCCATGTAATAAGGTGTGTCAAATTGATATTACAGTGAATATTTTCTAGCCTTCTTGGTGTCCAAGTGCATAAATCCCCTATTTGATCTTCATTCTCACCTTATGTATATGTCTCCTGATATGGAATCTGAGCACACAAGAAACATGTTAGCGGTGCAAGTTACACTGTCTGTTTGGGGGTATTAGGATATGCTCACTAATCCACTTATTAGCAAAAATGCTTAAGACTTTTTTATAATTAGCATGCCAATCTAAGAGGTCAGTGTCACCAAAAAACAGGGATATGGATAAATAATACACTATTTTTTTTTCCTAGCCAGTAGCAATTTCTTTGTTACTTTACTATGTTGTTAACACTTCGATATTTTTTTTTAAAAAAGGAAAGTAAAATTTCTAATCAGATGTTTTCTTAACAGCTATCATAATAGCCTGGAGAAAATTTAGATTTAAATTCATAATTAAATTTTAGGGATATATATGTATGTGTATTTGATATTTTAGCATATTTTACTACAAAAATTTTTCTTATGTTAGAATTGGCAGTATTAGAATAATTAGGAAATAACCTATCCTTGACTGTGACAATTCATTTCCCTAGTACTGGACTAATCCACATAAAGCCTGCAGCCCAGTTTTTATCTAACCATAGAAATCAACTGAAACTTTTACCGAAATTATGCATATCCCTATGCCTTACTTAGCAGATTCTGTTTCAGTAGTGTATAAAACTAGTATATAAACTAAGATTCTCTTTAAAAAGACTTAAAGTACAGTGGTTCATAAAAAGAGAATTTATAATAATGCATTTGGTTAGTGAGAAGTGTATAATAGATAAGCAGTTCTGCTTCACAGTTTTCTAGAGACTCAGGTTAGCAAATCAAGTCTTCTTTTCCAAGAGGGCTGTTCCCATTGTTACCATTCCCAGTTGTGGTGAAGAAGAAAGTCCATGACAAGAGTGAGTGTCTAAAAAGACAAGAGTGATTGCCTAAAAGAGTAATCACGGATCTAGCGAGGAGTCTGCTTAGTACATTGCCAAACATTATGAAGAAAAGAATCAATGACGGAGAGTCATTTTTTAATTTAATACATAGGGCTGGATTCTTGAATATTTAAATCCATTCTTAGGCAAGTTTGAAAATTTTAGGAAGAACGGGGGAAAATATGCTTAGGCACCAGAAAGATCCATTTTCAAAATATGGCTCTGGCCTTCAAATTCTATGTTAGTTTAAGCAAGGCCACATCTCTCTGTTTTATATTACATATTTTTCATGATGCAGGAGCAATGATTAATATAATTGACACACTGCAGATATGTATGATATAGAAAGCAAAAGTCCTACAATCCTTGCATAATATAACCACTGCTAATGGTTTTGGTAGCCTTCCTTCATATTTTATATTACTTTCTAAATACATACCAACATATTATTATTGAGTTTTATTTTACAAAAATTTCACTTTCAGCAAGCTAAAAACCACCAAACCATAGAACCAATTCTTACATGGTGAAAAATGTCTAAATAAACATGTGGATCAGGTGCAGTGGCTCACACCTGTAATCCCAGCATTTTAGGAGGCTGAAGTGGGAAAGTTGCTTGAGCCCATGAGTCTGAGACTAGCCTAGGCAACACAGGGAGATACAATCTCTATGAAAAATTAAATAATTAGCCAGACATGGTGGTACATGCCTGTAGTTCCAGCTATTTGGGAGGCTGGGGCAGGAAGATTGCTTAACCCCAGGAGTCCTAGGCTGTTGTGAGCTATGATCACACCACTGCACTCCAGCCTAGATGAAAGAGAGAAAAAAAGTTCAAATATGTTTTGTTTATAAATATATCTGTTATAATATGTGAAATATTATTCCAAATTGAATAAATAAAATTATTTCAAATTCCAACTTATTCCAATTGGAAGAAATTTTGGAAAAATTTAAAGAAGTTAAAAGAAATGAAGACTACACATACACTTTGAAATAGAAGTATTGTTAAGACATATTAAGCTAACAAGCAGATTACAGAGTGATATAAACAATATCATTGCTATTCTTAATGTAAGAACATTCACCATAAATAATCATATATTTAGTGGGAATATACGTATTTTTTACTTTGTCTTTGCACACCCATCACATTTTGGGCAACTAGAACTCAAAAATCCCCGAAGGTTTTGTGTGTGTGTGTGTGTGTGTGTGTGTGTGTGTGTGTGTGTGTGCTTTTTCCTTTTCTGGTAAAATATAAATATTAAATGTATTTTTACAGTTTCTTTGAACATGATTCTTCTTGTAATAAAGTAGTCATAAATATGGAAGTGATTTTCCTACATGCTACATTGTCCAGCCAATAAATATACTTACAAAATAACGTGGAGAATAAATAGAAAAAAAAATAAAGTTATTACCTGCTTTCCATTACTTTCAAAGACCATTTTTTTCTGACTATATGCCTAACACAGAAAGATATTTTAACACAGTGACTCACACAGTGTGCTGACGCCCATTTATAAAGGCAATTGAATCCACTTCTTGAAAATTACTCAAATATTCTGCTAGGTGTATATTTGTTGGTGAAAATAAATGGGAATTGGCAACCTCTCTAAAAATTCAATCATGATGACTATCATACTTCTACACTTTATTATTCTCCCCACACTCGCATTCACAAATTAAGTGATTCAATTCAATTTGACAGTATCTGAATTTTTGTGCGCTGTTTGCAATGTACTCCCTAGTCACTGAAGAGAAGTCAAAGATAAAGTGAGTTATGTGTCAAGGAGTACCTGGATCATCTCAGTACTGGGATGAGAGAAAAATACAAGGCAGAGCAAGAATACCGCATCAAAGGAATTCTGTATAAATTACCATTCTCAGGATGTAGAGCTCCGCTCTGTATCATGTCACTGTCAGAACCTTGAATTGTTCTATAAAGGAGATGGCATTTGTGTCTTAAGATTATCTGACAGGAGAATACTGGCCAGGCTAGAGACAGAA
Organism: Pan troglodytes; assembly: GCF_028858775.2. Classification (NCBI taxonomy): domain Eukaryota; kingdom Metazoa; phylum Chordata; class Mammalia; order Primates; family Hominidae; genus Pan; species Pan troglodytes. The sequence goes on from NC_072406.2 coordinate 69,887,805, forward strand.
AGTGTAGAGACTGGTGTTAGGGCCTTGAAATATGCTTACATGCATTTTCTCATTTAATGCCTTTACTATTTTTTAAGGTAATATATTAGTTTGCTACAGCTGCCTTAAGAAAGTACCACAGACTGGGTGACTTAATAAAAGTTTATTTTCTCACACCTCTAGAGGCTAGAAGCCTGAGATTAAGGTGTCAGCAGGGTTGGTTTCTTCTAAAGGCTCTCTTTAGCTTGCATGTGACTGTCTTCCTCCGGTGTCTTCATATGATCTTTAAGTGTATCTGTATTCTAATCCCCTCTTCTTATGTGGACACCAGTCAGATTGGACTAGAACCCACCCATATGACCACATTTTGCCTTAATTACCTCACTAAAATTATATCTCCAATATATTCTGACGTGCTAAGGGTTAAGACTTCAACATATAAATCTGAGGAGGACACAATTCATCCCATATCCAATAAGCACTACTATTATCCCTAATTTATATGTATAGGGGATTTGAGAGGTTAAAAATTTGAAATAATAAATACTTTACTTATGATCACAGACCCAGTAAGTAAAGGGCTAAATACAATATATAATATACCTTAGTCTGTCTGGCTTCAGTCCTGAAACATAGCAGGGACTTGACAAGTGAGTACTGGATGAATGAATGAATAATGAAAATACATTTTATTTTCACATAGTTTCTGAGGCAAATTCATGATAGAGCCAGAATTTATGAGGCTGAATCTAGCATCATTGAATCAATTTGCAACTTTGCCTCTAACAGCTTAGATTCATCAGGCAAGGGAAAATCATGGAAAATTTCTGGAAAGACAACTGGCAGTGAGGAAAGTGGTATTCTAGAAGATGAATATGAAAAAAGAGAAACATTAGGATGAAGCTGGGCATTCCAAGCATGCTGCAGTGATGCAGGATTAAGGAAATGACTGAATCATGATACATGATGCTACCATAAAATTTTGATATATATGATAATGGCGTTGATTGAGTTGCTACAATATGATGGGCAATGCTACATATTTTGCACATACTATCTCATGAAATCTTCAAAGCATCATTTGGTATAGGTACTATAATTATCCTTTTTCTGAATTTTTGCAATGTAGCAGGTACTGTGTTAAGTGATTTATTAAATTATTTCATCTATGCAACAGTCTATAGTGAAAGGTACTATTGTTTTTCTGTTTTTGTGTATGAGGAAATTGAGCCCTGAAGATTAAGTAACTGGTCTAAGGCCACCCAGTAAGTGATGAACACAGCATTCAAAACAAGCCTAACTGAATCAAGAGTCTAGGTGATAACAAACAATCCATGTCTATCCCATTATTGTATATTCATACATTGTTTTGACCCCTACAACTTTTTAAAAATTAGATGTTAAAATGAGACTCTGAAAATGTGTGGTCATTTAGCTAATATTCAAACCCAGTCTTGATTATGATAAAGATAATCATAAAAGAATATGAAACAAAATCTATTTGCCTTTAATGTACCTTATGGAATTCTCTAATCTTCTAGCATTAACAAAATATTAGGGCTTACAATTAAAATACTGAAAGTTCTTTGGGCTGTTTATTATATTGAAACATTTGGTATTTCCCATTGAATCGTATCATATTTATAATCTGAGAGCTCCCAGATACTATTTACTGATGAGTTCACTAAAGGTAGAATTTCCAAAATGAGAGAATTAATCAGCAATTGCATGTTTGTTTTAATTGATATAAAATGTAAATGGAATTTACCATTTTAACTATTTCTAAGTGTACGGTTTAGTGACATTAAGTACACACCTTGTTGTACAACATTGTTGCAAAACAGGATGATATATTATCTTGAAAGGAAGAAAAAATAATAAGAAATGCCATAGCAAATTAAAATATGTTTCATGGAAACATGGATTTAATAAAAAATAAATAAATAAAAATTTATAAACTATAATGTGTTTACCAAGTTGCTTTCCCATTAATTACATTGAGAATTTTCATCTGAGAGTCTGTGATGTCTGTACTAGCTTGATTCAGGTTGCATGGTGTCAATGAAAAAAGTCAAACTCTGTAAATATTTAAAGAGATTTATTCTGAGCCAAATGTGAGGAGCATGACCACAAGATAGCCCCAGGAGGTTCTGAGACCATGTGCCCAAGGTGTTTGGTTTATAGCTTAATTTTATACATCAGGGGGATAGAAACTACAGGCAGACATTAATCCATACATGTAAGGTGTATATTGGTTCAGTCCCGAATGGTGGAACAACTCAAAGTAGGGGGCTTCCAAGTCACAGGAGGATTCAAAGATTTTCTGACCGGCAAATGGTTGAAAGAGTTAAGTTATTATCAAAAGAGCTGGAATCAACAGAAAGGAGGATCTGGGATAAGATAAGAGGTTGTAAAGAGTAAAGTTTTTGTTATGCAGATGAAGCCCAAATAGCAGGCTTTAGAGCTCTTACTAGAGCTGAAAAGGTGCCAGACTCTTAGTTAATTCTCTCCTGAATCAAGGAAAAGACCTGGAAAGGGAAGGGGATTCTCTGCAGAATGTTGATTTTCCCCACAAGAGTCAGTTTTCCAGGGCCGTTTCAAAATATATCAAAGAAATATATTTTGGGGTAAAATAGTTTGGTTTCTTTCAGGGCCTGTTTGTTATCTTTCATCTGATGCTATAATAGAGTCAGGTTGGAATTTGGTATCTCATTGCTACAAAGAGTCTGTTTTGTCGGTCTTAAGATCTCTGTTTAACGTTAATGCTGGTCAATTGTTCCTGAATTCTAAACGAAGGAGGGTACAATGAGGCATGTTGGACCTCCCTTTCCCGGCATAGCATAAATTAGTTTTTCATGTTAACTTTGGAATGCCCTTGGCCAAGACAAAGGTTCATTTAGTTGGTTGGGCAATTTAGAATTTTATTTTTGGTTTATAATGGGTTTGCACTGCCCCTCATCTATTGAACAACAGAATCGCTAGAAACTATTGTTAAAAGTCTCAGTATCAGTGCAAATGAGGAGACTCAGAGAGAAGGAAAGCTGAGAGATGAAAGGAGCACCCTCCATTAGGAAGGAGAGCAAAGTTGGGCTGAAGACAGATTCTCATCAGGAAACGATAACCCTACTCCTTAGGGACTGTAGTACAGAATCTCCATACTCTAGTAAACTCTGACATTTGTTTTCCTTTATTTTGCTGGACTTGGGCTTGTTCAGAGCACCATGCTGTGGCAGACAGATTGACACTCCCCTCATTCTGGTGATAATTAACCTTGGCTCCCTCTATTAACAGCAACAAACACGGTTCAAAGACTGATCCAGAGCAATGAATCAGCAATTATTTACTTACTTCTTCCCAGCACAGTAGAAATGTTTTGCTGTTACTACAGAACTCAAAATTCAAACTGTATAATACAAAATTGTTACATTTAGGCCATAACGTTTTGGTTCTGTTAAATAATACAGAAGTGAGACTTTAAAAAAGAAACTATAAAACTTCTGGACACTTTCAGTGATGGCTAATACATACAAGTTGCCACTTAGGCCTCTCAACCAGGGCATACATCATGATGGATCTTCTCACTCTGTCTCTTAAACCTGAACTAGGCTTTTACTCCCTAATAGTTATCTTTTTGTATGAAAAATTTGCCATTGCTGCTCTCGACCATGCAAATGTAACCCAAATACACACCAGGCATGATATAGTTAAAAGCACAATCATATGTTCTAAAATATTTAGACAGTGGTCAAGTTATCATATAGTATAAAAAATAAAATAGAATAAGTCACTCTTTCATCAAACCAGCAGGCTTTTTCTTACCATATCTGAGGAAATTCAAAGACATTTACTAATGCTTACTCACTGAATCAAGTGAAAAGGAAAAGCTAACCCAAGAACTTGCCACAAAGATTTTGCAAAACAGGAGTATCCCATTTATTCAGGGACATTTAATGATTAAAACTATTATCCTAAGTTAAAATTACCAGGGGACATATTTAATGGAGGAAAACAAAGGCTTCAAGATAAATCAATTGTAAAATAATCAATACTAAAATATGTACTCTGAGCAAGTCTTCATGCAAAGAGTAAGACTTGGTAATAAGGGCCCAAAGCAAATATGGACATATCAGCAGACATTAACCTGCTAGGAGACCAAGAAAGGGACCTCAAGTAAATGAGCATTGAAATAATTTTTTAAGTTAAACTACTTGAGGAAAATAAAGCCTAGTGAAGACAAAAACCAGCACTGATTTCAGAACAATTTTATAACTTTTATACTTCATTGTATATGAAGACTGCAGAATGTGCATAGCTCTTCAGAGATTAATTTCAGCAATTTTAAAATGTTTTGCTTCATAATATCACACATTTCAGAAGTCTTCTAAGATTTCATATATTGATTCCAGGACTGGATGGACTGTATCTGATAATCAAAATCAACATTATGGATCCATTACTTTTATATTGTACTGTGCAAATATAATTTTTAAAGTCTCATGAAAAATTTTAGCATTTTTTATTGCTATATATTATCTGGGTATCAGTAAGGTGTAAATTGGTGTAGTAGTTAGCAGGAGCCAAAAATGGCTCAAAGGGATGAATAATCTACTGGAATGAGAAATTTGAAAGTGTGTACAAACCAAGATAATTCTATAAACACTGAAAAAGGAAGGCTGTGGGTTTCTTCCTAGTCACTGTTAATTCAGGTGACCTGGGTTGACAGTTAAGTGCACAAACCAGAGTCAGATGAACTGGGTTTGAATACAGCTAAGCAATCTTACAAAAGTATTTAAAATTTCTCATCTGGAGTTTTTCATTTTTAGAGGATAAAAATAATACATCTACCTCATTTGGTTGTTTTGAGGGTTAAATGAAGTGAAGTGTTAAAAGCACTTGGCATAGGGCCGGGTGCGGTGGCTCACACCTGTAATCCCAGCACCTTGTGAGGCCGAAGCAGGGGGACGATTTGAGGTCAGGAGTTTGAGACCAGCCTGTCCAACATGGTGAAATCCCATCTCTACTAAAAATACAATAATTAGCCGAGCATGGTAGCTCATGCCTGTAATCCCAGCTACTCGGGAGACTGAGGCAGGAGGATTACTTGAACCCAGGAGGTGGAGGTTGCAGTGAGCTGAGATCCCACCACTGCACTCTGGCCTGGGCAACAGAGTGAGACTGCATCTCGAAAAACAAACAAACGAACAATAACCAAAAAAAAAGCACTTGGCATATAGTGAAGTGTTCAGAAATGCTAGCTACTATTAGCTACTAACACTACCTGTGAGACCACTCCTCTTTCCCTCTTAATCCAGTCAAGCTCAGTTCTTAGCAGCTTGGCTTTAGCAGTTCTAACTCTGGTTTTAATACCTTTGTATATAAATGAGCACACAAATATGATAGAGAGAGAGTTGGAAGCAGGGAGCCTCAGATTTAAAGACGAATTACAAAACTGTAATGCAATTATTGAAGCTAAAAAATTAACTTTGTTACAATACTATTAACCAAAGTGCAAAATGCATTCAGGTTTCACCATTTTTTTCTGCTAAAATCCTTTGTATTTTCTAGGATTCAATCCGGAATTCTGCACTGCACTTAGTCCTCATGTCTCCTTAATCTCCAATCTCGATAGTCCCTTAGTCCTTTCTTATCTTCCGTATGTTACCATTCATTATTTCGTAGAATGTTCCTCAATTTGGGTTTGTATATCTGATTTGTTTTTTCATTTCTTATGAATATTTGCATTATTGGGAAGGATAGCACAGAAGTGATGTTCTCTTCTCAGGGCATTGTATCAAGAGGCCTATAATATTGATACGTGTTATTGGGGATGTGTACCTTGATTATTTTGCTAAGTTGGTTTCTGCCAGGATTTTCCCCTGGGACTTACTCTTTCCCCTTGGCATTACTAAATATTTCAGGGAAGAAAATATGAGGCAATGCATATGTCTTGTTTCTGTATTAAGTTTCACTCATTCTTTTAGCATTTCTGCGTGGATCTTGCCTATGGCAATTATTACTGAGGGGTTTTAACAAGGATTTCATATTTTCCTCATTTTATATATATTTATAAATTGAAATTTTTCTGTAGAATATTTTTATTTCTCTGCCATTAATTCAGTTATTTATTTATATTAATATGAACTCATATATTTATTTTATTCTCTGATTTATAATCCATTACTATACTTATTTTGTTGCTCAACTTATTCCATTATTGTCCATTGAGAGCTCTTTCAGATTAGTTCTTGTGCCCTTCTAATATGTCTCCATCTTTTTTAGCACTTTCTTGAATTCTGGAAACAAAAGATGCTCCAGTATCACCTTGTATTTTCCCGCCCCAGCCCTGGAATCAACCAGTTCTCCAAAGATTCTTTTATTATTATTATTATTATTATTATTATTATTGTTGAAGTTCTGGTGCCTGTATTGATATCTGACTCTTTATTCTACAAACCAAGATCAGAGGTGTAGGTGTGCTCATTGCTACTGATGTGCCATTGCTTTAAGCATTTATCAGTAGACAGAGCCAGGAAATGTAAGTATGTATCCCAACTTGTACATAGATACATATCCACATGTATCTCTAAATATGCTAATATTTATCTATTCATAAAATTATATAATTTTTAAATGAGTCTATATTGATACCTCTAACTCAGTCTTGTATAAGTTCATTCCAGCCTTTCCTATTGTCTTATTTGTAACTTCTTTCTCCAGTTATAACTTCCCTCTCATTATTTATATTTACTTATTGTCAATCCTAGCACACAAAGAAGTTCATAATTTCTAGCCCATAGTCCTAAGAAAAATAAATTTACAAACTAAAGTCCATTGTTGGTATACATTTCTCTCTCTGGTCTTGCAATACCCAGTCACAATACAGCCTTCCAAAGTTACTTAGCTCAGTCCCTTTCCTCTCCATCTGCTTAGGTGAGACTATGCAACTAATTTACAATACAATTAGATAAATTTGTCACAGTCTGCAAATTCCCCCTCCCCAACCTTTTTCACACATCCTAGTTTGATTTTATTTTTTCTATTGGTAAAAATCACTTTTTGTAGTGGGCAGTTTTAGGAGAGTTTTAACAGATATTATGCACCTCTCAGTCTCATTACCCCTGAAATTTTCTCATGTTACACCATTATAGCAACTACTTTCCCCATTTCCAATTTCTGGCGACCACTGATCTGTTTTCCTCTCTATACTTTTGCCTTTTCTGGTGTTTCTTTTAATAAAATCAGGCAGTATATTGTCTTTTCAAGATGGCTTCTTTTTCTTAGCAAAATGAATCTAAGATTTATTCATGTTCATATGTGAATCAATAGGTCTTTTATTTTGCTTTCTAAGTAGTATTTCATTGTATGGTGTGTTTATCTTGAAAAAAATAAAAATAAAAATCAGCCCATAAGGTCTGATGTGATGTTCATAGTCAGGCCACAATGTTATTACAAACTGATCTATGTTTATAGATAAGCCACATTGTTCCCCTGTTGGACATAAACAATCTCACAGAATATACACTTCAGACAAAGCCATTCTGCAAGCCTCAAAATACAACATCCCAGTCTCTCCTTAAATAAGTAACTTCCAATTGTTTACCAGCTTTAGTTTTAACCATACTCATGTCTGCCTTCCGAATAGTTAAGATGTACTGAGATAATCATAGACTTGCTCCCAATTTCTTACTACACCTTCAACAGAATGAACTTCTGCTTCCTTAGACGCTCTCCAAAATTACCCAACCAAAGGACAAATTACATAATTAGTTCTTCTTAACACTATCTTACAGAGTTACCTCACATTTTCCTTTGGCGAGCATTCTCTTTTACTTCAATGACTAAAAAACCCTACGTGTTCATCTACAAGTATGTTCTAGTGGCACTGGGCTGTAGAACATTGACAGTCTATCACTGATTGAAGGTCATCTAGATTGTTTCCAATTTTCATTGGTTATGAATCAAGTTTCTATAAGCATTGGCATAGAAGCTTTTGCATGTTTTCACTTCTCTTGGGTAGAACCCTCAGAATTGTATTACTGGCTCATATGGGACCACAGAGACTTTGAACAGCTAAAGCAATAGTGAGCAGAAAGGAAAAAGTTGTAGGCATCAGACTACTTGATTTCAAATTACACTACCAAGCTATAGTAGCAAAAATAGCATGGTAGTGGCATAAAAACAGACTCACAGATCAATAGAACAAAATAGAGAACCGAGAAATAAATCCAAGAATGTACAGCCAACAGATTTTTGACAAAGATGCCAGCAATATACATTGGGGAAAGGACAGTCTCTTTAATGAATGGTGCTGTGAAAACTGGATAGCAGTTTTTGGTTTCTGGTTACATGAACGAATTATATAGTGTTGAATTCTCAGATTTGAGTGCACCCATCACCCAAGCGGTGTACGTTGTACTCAGTATGTAGTTTCTAAATGAGTGAATGATGAGGTGATAAAAAATATTCATTAGAATGCTGCCTTGTGTTCCTAATATTATGAATAGAACTCTAATTCATAGATATTAGAACATGAATGTGTTAGTGTTTACTAAGAATTAGTGAGCATCTACATCCAAAAATTTCTATTGCTCATTTATACTTGTTAAAGTAATAAATTTATCTTTAAAGTAATGAAATAAATAACAAGGATCAAGACCCGTTTAAATATTGCCAGCATACGTATATAATAACGTCTTGGTATCTCACTTAAGTCCTAACTTTAAACAATGCATATGTGAGTTTTGGGTGCACTTTACCCTATGGAGCACTGAGGTCACTATTTCTCACATATGTTTTGCAGCTGTTCTAGTACAAGAAGCCTTAAAATTCTTGTGATTTGAGGCAGTTGGTTAACAGTTCATGAACAACATAACAGGGCTGCAACTGAAATGTATTCTTTTGAATCAAGAAGTTGAATATTTGTCAGCACTAAAACAAATACTTCCTTTAAAAAACACAATTTAGAAAATATTTTAAAAGGCTTTCTATCAGGTTTTAATAAATTCATTTTTACATCATAAAGTTGATATGTGGTCAACATTTGTTCTAAGAAAAATAAGATTTGTAAAATGTGTGTGTGTGTGTGTGTGTGTGTGTGTGTGACAGAGAGAGAGAGAAACGAAAGCCTCCAGCATATGGTAGTCATTGTGCTTGGCACTGGAAATATAACAGACAAACTATATGGTTCCTGTATTCATGGAGCTTAAGGTTTAGGGTAGAAAATTGTAAACATTCATTTGTTATATAGTCTATTACTGCCCATTATTTAATAGGCAATTATAGCAGCATGGTAACTGCTATAACTGAGTGCTGTAGAAGCACATAAAAGGGGCACCCATTCTCTACCAGCAGTGAGTTGCAGGGCAGAGAGTGATTATGGCTGGCTTCCTGGTAGAGGAAGCCATGGCCAAATTGATGCTAGGCACAAAGTTTGAGTAAAAATCAGCTAGGTAGCCAGGGATGCAGGTGGGCTGGGTGAGGGATTTGGCAGCTAATAGGGTTTGATGAGGAAAGGTCAACAAGAGAACTGAAAGTACCTCAGAATAACAAGAAAATGGCTCCATATGATTAGACACATTAGTATCTATTATTTGAGTTTAATCACCCAGTTTGTAGAATTATTATTTTATATGAAAATGATTTTATTAGTGAGCATAACTGTGATTTTTATTCTTCTCAATGTCCAAGACATTCTACAAAACTTGTTGCTAAGGGGTAATGTTTAGACACTTGCTTGTTATAATCCTACTGAATAGAGTGCTCACCTGCCAAATTAAGTCATAACTTCATCAGCCCTGATAGTGTATTTTTCCAAGTATTTGATTTACTAAAGCTAAGTGGCTTGGAGGCTTATCAAAATAGATTACTTAATCACACAATATATAAAAAAAAGTCATCTACATAGTAAAATATTGTTCATGTTAAACTGCACTGAAAGAATACTTCAGACCTTCACTGACAGGCACAATTCATTCAACCTTTTTGAAAAAAATGTTTTAAACACACAAAAGAAATGAATAACTTTGAACTAGATCAGTAACTTGGAGAAACTGCAGTGATGAGAAAAATGTTAAATTCTTGCTCAGAGTTTTAGGCTTGTAACTGCTGGGTGCTTTTATTTTTTCATTATATTGAAAAGGAGGCAGTGATTGTTTCCTGAAAGCTAAGGGGAATACATGAAGGAAATGGATTTGATCCAGAAAGAGAAGAACAGTACTCAAATGGATTTGACATTTTTGACATTTAGTAAAATACCCTGCCTTGTTCTTTCTTTGTTGTGAGCACATGGAGTTACTGGAGTCCAAAATCCCATAAGTGGCAGGAGGAGTAGGCCTGGGGGTCCATGCTTTGTAATGAGAGATAATGACACAGGGAAGGCAGAGTAGAGTCACTGTGTCTCAAGTGAGATATTCTAGGTAAAATGAGATTTTAAAAGGAAATAAGAACATTATTACTGCCTTGGTCTGTTGTGTACCACTATAACAGAATACTAAGCCTGGGTAGTTTATAAAGAACAGAGATTTATTTCTTACAGTTTTAGAGACTGGAAAGTCGAAGGTTGGGAAGCCTGCTATCTGGTAAGGGCCCTCTTGCTGTGTCATTTCATGGTGGAAGGTAGAAAGGCAAGAGAGGAGGAATACAAGAGAGAACGAAGGAAACCAAACTCATCTGTTTATGAGAACCCAATTCCATATGAATGTCCTTGATCCATTCATGAACACAGAGCCCTGTTGACCTAATCACCTCTTAAAACTCCCATGTCTCAACTTTTTTGATTGGGGATTAAGTTTCCAACACATGGACTTTGGGGGGCACTTCAAACCACAGCAATTTCATAACCTAATTATATATCTTCTGAGACGTTTAGAAAAAAATACGTGTGGTAATATATTTATAAAATGTGGTCTACTACTAATAGAAAAGCTACTTCAAGTTCTTTTTGATAGGTTGTTAGAAATGAGATATCAGGGTTTTGTGTTTTTATTGCTGGAGTCGCTTATTTACAATCAGACCAGGTCAGCAACCACTGGCTGTCATTACTATCTGATGGTTGTAACTGATCTTATGAATTGCGGCTACACCTGCCATGTTCTTCTCAGCAGAGACATTAAAGAAATGCCATATGTAGGACAGAATGACACTAGATTAGGGGTAAAGAGACTCAAGTTTTGGATTCCCACTCTGCTGCAGATTAGCTGTTTGCCCTTAGGTAAGTCACCTAAATTGTATGAACTCTTGCTTAAACTCTCGAAATGAGAAAGCTTTCCAGATCTATAAGTTTATTATTTAAAAATTAAACCTTGAATTATACTACATTGACCACCAACAGCACAGTGGAAGAATTAATTAAAATCACAAACTAAAAGACATTTCATTCCTTTCTCTGTCAAATAGGTTGTCAGAGAAGATAGTTAAAGAGAAGAATGAACTCAGAGGCAAATAACAAAGTTGCCTTGTGGCAAATGATTTAATTGTCAGCAGGGCTGTCTGACAAGCTGAGTTGAAGAATAATGACAGCCCTCTGGTTCCAAAATTTCATCATTGGGATTTTCAGCATTCAGTGAATTGAGCCTAGCCACAGTTATAATTCAACAAGGTTGCAAATGGATGACCCATCCAACACACTCTCTTCTCTGCTAATATCAGTCCAGTACGTCAGTGTAGGCAAGTGCTCAGCCCAGAATAAGCCTGAAACCTTTACTCAGGAAAAAAGTAGGGCCATCTTTAATCTGCTATTTTTCATAACAGATGATCATTGATTTCATTTCTCTGTTTTTTTAATCTTACTTTCTTCCAACCAGTTAGTTCAGTTTTCTAATTAAAACAACTTATCTTTTTTAGTCAGTGCCTGTAAGAGTTATCCACTTAAAGTGGTTTTGAGTCACCATTTTGAGTCTACTTTATATTGTGCCTAATTATTCTCATTTTAATGCCAGGATTGCTTTAGTTAATTGTTCCAACCATAGGTCTGTTGCAATAAGATAGGACTAAGAGACATTAGTTTTCAGTTCAATGGCTTAGTTGTCCCCAACCATTTCAAGTTTTTAATATATTGGACACACTATATGTGTTTGCGTGTGTGTACATTTGTGACTTCATGCATAATATGTGTGTCTGTGTGTGAAGGAAGAAAAAACACAGAGAAACAGAGAGACAAAGAGAGAGACTTCCAGGAGGAAGCAAGTTCTGAGATAGGTTGAATGAATCATCCTTCTCTTCTTACAGAGAGCCACCAATTTAATCATAAGCCCCCAATGTTGTTAGACATATCAACTAAAAAATAAAAATAGCGGTTGAGAATTTAAAGTGAATATAGGTAAATATTAAGAAAAAAATAAAAATTTCAGATAATTCATAACAGAGATAAATAGTAAGGCTTGAAAACTTATTTCAGAAACACAGACTCAGGCTCTTCAATTAGACTTTTAAAAATCATTTTTAATTATATCTAAAATTAATTCATATGAACTACCTACCTCAATAAACCAAAAATACTCCCAGAGTTGTTTGAACAGAATTCCTTCTCAGGAAAACACTGTCAGAGACTCTTGGAAATTAGTATTTGCCAAAGCTTAGCCATCCCTGATACTGATTCCAGTCAACCATTTAAAACACCACAAAGATAAAAGACACCAGGAAGCCTGATGTCATTACAGTAATATTACAGGCTCTACACTGAGGATGTAGTATTAGGTTAGTGCAAAAGTTATTGTGGTTTTTGCTATTAAAAGTAATGACAAAGTAATAACATTTAGGAACTAGCATTTATATACAAGATTTTTTCAGTCTTTTGTTTGTAATTGTGAAATATTAGAAATTAATTATACAAATTACCAGTTTACACTTTTCACATACAAAAAAACAAGTAATAAAATTGTATTTTAAAAGAATTTCTAATTATGGGAAATACTAATGATATTTGAATTTAAGTAAAAAATGCAGTCATATACTGTATAATAACATTTTACTCAACAGCAGACAGCATGTACAACACTGGTTCCATAAGACTATAATGGAGCTAAAAAATTCCTATTGCTTAGTGATGTTGTAGTCATCATAAAGTCCACAGGACACTTCTCACATGTTACGGTGATGCCAGTGTAAACAAACCTACTGTGCTGCCAGTCATATAAAAATTTAGCACATGCAATTATGTACAGTACATAATGCTTGACGATAAAGGACTTTGTCACTGGTTTATGTATTTACTACACTATATTTTAATTATTATTTTAAAATGTACTCCTTATTTAAAAAAAAAATTAACTGTAACCCAGCCTTAGACAGGTCCTTTGGGAGATATTCCAGAAGAAAGCATTGTTATCATAAGAGATGACAGCCCAGTGCATGCTGTTGCCCCTGAAGACCTGCCAGTGGGACAAGATGTGGAGGTGGATGACAGTGACATTGATCATCCTGACCCGCTGTAGGTCTAGGCCAATGTGTGTGTTTTTGTCTTAGTTTTTAAGAGAAATTTTACGAGTTCAAAAAAATTAAAAAATGTATAAATAGGAAAAAGTTTATAGAACAAGGATGTAAAAAAAATATTTTGGTACAACTGTACAATATGTTTGTGTTTTAATCTAAGAATTATTATTAAAAAGTTAAAAAACTTTAAAAGTTTGTGAAATAAAAAAAGTTACAGTAAGGTAAAGTTAATTTATTAGTGAAGAAAGAAAAATATTTTTTATAAATTGTGTGTAGCCTAAGTGTACAATATTTATAAAGTCTACTATAGTATACAATAATGTTCTAGGCCTTCACATTCACCCGCCACACACTCACTGACTCACCCAGAGCAACTTTCATTCCTGCAAGCTCCATTCATGGTAGCTGCCCCATACATGGGTACCATTTTTTAATCTTTTATACCATACACAATTCTTTATCTGTTCATTAATTCAAATATTTAGGTGCCTAGTATGTGTCATACTTTAGCCATAAAACAATAAATAAAACAGATACAGCCTCCACTCTAAGAATTTTACAATACAGTGCGAGACACAAACAAGTGACTATTAAAATAAAATGTTGGATTGAAATAGAGATTAAATACATACAAAAAGAGCACCTGACCTCAACCTGTTGGGTGAGTAAAGCTCTGTAAAAGAAGTGATATTAACTAATGGATAGACAAGGGAAAAGGTAAAGGGATAAGGGTATGCAAAGTATTCAAAGTCTCCAAAGTCCGAATGATTATGGCATGCTTTTTCAGTCTGACGAGAATGAGAGTAGAAGAGGTTTGGTAAGGAGTTAGGCTAAAGAAAAACAGAAACTAGATTAAAAAGGAATTTATAAGCCACATTTAGGAGTGTGGGCTTAAATCTTAGCAGATAGGAAGCCATAAAATATATTTTTAAACAAGGTGGTAAAATTATTATATTTACATTTTATTAAAACAATTAATCTAGCTAAGATAGGAGAGAGAGGAAGGAAAAAAAAAAACAGTAAAAGTCCAGTCAAAAAAAAAAAAAAAAGTTCAGTCAAAAGACTATCCCGTTGACAAGATGAGAAGAGACATAGAAGGCGTCTCAATGCACTTAGGAAGTAAGGTAAGCTTGGGAGAAAAGGGTAAAGGAGTTAAGAATGATTCCCAGGTTCTGGGATAAACGGTGCCACCATTTACATAGGTGGGGAATATAGGAGGAGAACTGCACTGGGGAGTTAGGCAATCAGGGGAAGACTGACAGCTCATGACTTCAGCCTTAGGTTGAGCTTTAAGCATCTTTCGGGAAATTTTGATGAACATGACAAAAAAGCAGTACAATATCAATTTCTATTCAACAGTTCTCTGAGAAGTTGCTGTGCATCACACACTCTACGCTGGGCATTGTGGATGCAGTATAGAATAAGGCATGCTTTTTTATCTGCCCTATTGATTCTTACCATCCATGAGGGAATATAGAAGCAGAAAAACTAATTATAAGTATATTGATAAATGCTATAAAAGGGAAGTATGAAAAGGAGCAGGTCAGAAAGACAAATATCTATCACATGTTCTCACTCATGTGTAGAAGCTGATCTCAGGGAGGTAGAGAGTAGAATGATAGAAACCAGAGATTGAGAGGGGTGTTGGGGGAGGCGATGAAGACAGGTGGGTTAATGAGTATAAACATACAATTAGATAGAAGGAATACATTCTGTTGTTTGACAGAAGAGTAGAGTGACTAAAGTCAACAACAATATATTGTATATTTCAAAACAGCTGGAAGAGAGGATTTGAAATGTTCCCAACACATGGCAATAATGAATGCTTGAGGTGATGGATATTCTAAATACTCTGATTTGATCATTACATATTCTATGCATGTAACAAAATGTCACATGTATCCCATGAAAATGTACAAATATTACATATCAATAAAAATAAATTTAAAAATCAATCAATAAATGAAAAGGTACAGCAAATGTAATCTACTTTGAAGGTGTTAAAATACCCCCTTAAAATTGATATGAAACAAAAAATGTATTATACCTGAAAAGAGATGCCTGATCTATAAATAAATGGCAGGCCTACTTTACATTTATTTTCAGAATATGACATATCAAATTACTGAGATATTAAGCTTTGAAAAATGATATGGTTTGGATTTGTGTCCCCTCCCAAATCGCATGTCAAATTGTAATCCCCAGTGTTGGAGGAGGGGTCTGGTGGGCAATGATTGGATCAAGGAGGCAGATTTCCCTGCTTGCTGTTCTCATAATAGTGAGTGAGTTCTCATGAGATCTAGTTGTTTAAATGTGTGTAGAACCTTCCCGTCTTTCTCTTCCTCCTGCCCCAGCAATTTAGGATGTGCTTGCTTTCCCTTCACCTTCCTTCATAATTGTACGCTTTCTGGCCTCTCCAGTAATGCTCCCTGTACAACCTCCTGAACCATGAGCCAATTAAACCTCTTTTCTTTATAAATTACCCAGTCTCAGGTAGTTCTTAGAGGTGAAGCCAGCTGGACTTCCTGGGTCCAGTGGGGACTTAGAGAACTTTTCTGTCTAGCTAAAGGATTGTAAACACATCAATCGGCACTCTGTGTCTAGCTAAAGGATTGTAAATGCACCAATCAGCACTCTGTGTCTAGCTAAAGGATTGTAAATGCACCAATCAGCACTCCATAAAATGGACCAATCAGCACTCTGTAAAATGGACCAGTCAGCAGGTTGTGGGCAGGGACAAATAAGGGAATAAAAGCTGGCCACCCCCAGCCAGCAGCGGCAACCCACTCAGGTCCCCTTCCATGCTGTGGAAGCTTTGTTCTTTTGCTTTTCACAATAAATCTTGCTGCTGCTCACTCTTTGGGTCTGCACCACCTTTAAGAGCTATAACACTCGCCATGAAGGTCCATGGTTCATTCTTGAAGTCAGCAAGACCATGAACCCACCAGAAGGAAGAAACTCTGGACACATCTGAAGGAAGAAACTCTGGACATGCCATCTTTAAGAGCTGTAACACCTTGAAGGTCCGTGGCTTCATTCTTGAAGTCAGCGAGACCAAGAACCCACTGGATGGAATAAATTCCGGACAGAGTTCTTTATAGCAGTGCAAAAATGGACTAATACAGCAGATGCTATAGTTCTTAAGCTTTGTAATGAGAATCCCAGAGATATGTTCATAACCTAATTTTATTTTTGCAATTTACTTTTTCCTAAGCTTTTTATACATCAAATATATTATTGAATAACTTCTATGAGCCATTAGTACAGTTGTGATGGACTATCAAAAATGTTATATAAGTGATGGAAAATGAGATTTATTGAAACTAAGTGATTTGAGCTTTGACTTAGAATTTATGCTGTTGGTCTTGATCAGACAGTATGCAGTTATGGAAAGTTTATGATCTAGTAATTTGTCATGGTCATAGGTCTGCCACAGAAAGACTGATTTATAAAAGCTTTCCTGATAAGCCCATGCTAGTTTAATGGTATTTTAATGTGTTTTAAACTTGGATCCACCTCACACTATTGTCTGATGTTGTTTTAGTTGCATATTGGTCTGATATTTTAAACATAAATTGTTCTCCTACATTCCTTACTAATTTGATTATTGATTTTGGAAAATGCATTAACAGTGCTTGGTATGAAGGGATGAAATTAATTGTACTATCAATATTCATGTAGAGGTCTAATAATAAAAGACAATAAGGAGTTTAATTAAAGGGGCATGAAGTTTCCAAACTTTTCCTCCCTTATTCAGTGCTCATTACAATATCAAGGCAAAATGAAGACTTTGATTTGTTGTTTGCTATCCCAGCTAATTAACTGTAATTCCTTTATTAAAAATAGGCATAATAAGCTGAAATCAGTTATAGCATCTCTATAATCAGGCTGAGGATGATGGGGAAGGTGAAGACTTCATTTTTCCTCAAATAATATGCAGATGAATTATATTTAGCATTTAGCCTGAAGTCCTTAAGATGCCTAGTTTAGAACTTTAGAGTTTATGGGTGGTGCCAGAGGTCATAAAGTACAGTAATGCATTACTACAAGCAAGGATCAGAGACCTCTAGATGAAAGTGACAGCTGTCAGCACTCTGACTATAACAATATGAGTAGGGTGGACAAAGTATGAACATCGTATCAAGAGGGGTATGGTATAGGTGTAGAACTGGGAAGTTTGGAATCATATAAAACTTCTAGGAAACCATGAAATGCTTGCTCTCTATTCAGACTAAGCCTACCCTTTCTTGACTTCATCCAATGACATGCAAGACAATTTAGGACAACTTTTGACCTCCTGCATAATGGATATCTATATCTATATCTATATATTATTTATATATCTATATCTATATATATAAATAAAATGGATATATCAATTTTATTTATCTATCTATAGATACATAGATAGATTTTATCTATCCATATATTTTATTTTATATCATTTTATTTTATCTATAGATATATAAATATAGATATAGATAGATATCCATTTTATTTGTATATATAAAGCCCTGGTGTGTGTGTGTGTGTGTGTGTGTGTGTGTGTATAATGTTTCTTTCTCTAAACATAGGATTAGGAAGATTTCTATTTTTGTCATCAGTCTGATTTAAGTTTTATACAATGAACTTATGCTTCTTTCATGTATAGGGAAGAATTAATTCATTTACAGTCCCTTCTCTAACTTAGCATATATAAATATTTCAACAGACTCAAAGTTATGTACAAGTCTTTTAAGGTTATTATAATGTTAATAAATTCCTAGGGAGCAACATATTACCTTTTTAATAGTTTAAATTATTACCTGGACGTAGCTGCCACGACTAATATTAATGAAATAACAAGTACTTGGAAGCATTACTAATAGAATTTTTTACCTTGGGAGAAAAAGTGCCACAGAAAATAAACTAAATGGTAGTCTACATTATCATGCAATTATTGGTATTAGAACTCTCCATTTGACTGCACATTCTAAAATTTTATTTGTGTTCTAAAATGTGATACATTATCTGCATGAGAGATCCAGCCAACTGTGCAAGGGAACGCTTACTAGATAATGAACTTAAAAACTTTTGATTACATAAATGTCTTCTTTTGAGACGTATCTGTTCATATCTTTCACCCACTTGTTTGATAGTTTTTTTTTTCTTGTAAATTTGTTTGAGTTCATTGTAGATTCTGGATATTAGCCCTTTGTCAAATGAGTAGATTGCAAAAATGTTCTCCCATTCTGTAGGTTGCCTGTTCACTCTGATGGTAGTTTCTTTTGCTGTGCAGAAGCTCTTTAGTTTAATTAGATCCCATTTGTCAATTTTGGCTTTTGTTGCCATTGCTTTTGGTGTTTTAGACATGAAGTCCTTGCCCATGCCTATGTCCTGAATGGTAGACACATGAAAAAATGCTCATCATCACTGGCCATCAGAGAAATGCAAATCAAAACCACAATGAAATACCATCTCACACCAGTTAGAATGGTGATCATTAAAAAGTCAGGAAACAACAGGTGCTGGAGAGGATGTGGAGAAATAGGAACACTTTTATACTGTTGCTGGGGCTGTAAACTAGTTCAACCATTGTGGAAGTCAGTGTGGTGATTCCTCAGGGATCTAGAACTAGAAATACCATTTGACCCAGCCATCCCATTACTGGGTATATACCCAAAGGATTATAAATCATGCTGCCATAAAGACACATGCACACGTATGTTTATTGCGGCACTATTCACAATAGCAAAGACTTGGAACAAACCCAAATGTCCAACAATGATGGACTGGATTAAGAAAATGTGGCACATACACACCATGGAATACTATGCAGCCATAAAAAATAATGAGTTCATGTCCTTCATAGGGACATGGATGAAGCTTGAAACCATCATTCTCAGCAAACTATCGCAAGGACAAAAAACCAAACACCGCATGTTCTCACTCCTAGGTGGGAATTGAACAATGAGAACACATGGACACAGGAAGGGGAACATCACACACTGGGGCCTGTTTGGGGTGTGGGGAGCGGGGAGGGATAGCATTAGGAGATATACCTAATGTTAAATGATGAGTTAATGGGTGCAGCACACCAACATGGCACATGTATACATATGTAACAAACCTGCACTTTGTGCACATGTACCCTAAAACTTAAAGTATAATAATAAAAAAAAGAAACTGTCAAAAAAAAAACACTTTTGATTAACAGAAATGGTCTCTATTTTCAGAAGACCTACAGAAATCAGAATGGCAACAGCACAGTTTGTACATTCATAAGAATAATGTTAAGTTGTACTATTTTAGTGAACTTAGAAAGTTACAATCATTGTCCTCAGCATAGCTTTCTCATCTCATAGATGTAGAAACTGAGGCCTAGGATAAAAGGATAACTTGCCTAAAGTTTCTCAAATCATTAAAGAGTATAGAAATAATTTGAACCAAGCTTATCTAATAATTCTTGACTCTATCATCTGAGCTACTGTTATTGGTTAATAGTAGTTAACTATTCATTAGAATTTATATGAGGTGGTGGATAAAAGAAGGGTAGGCTTTATTTACCATTATTTGTGATAAAAATCCATTCATAATTGAATTGGTGAAATTTCAGTGACTGTTAAATTGGATATCTAAAAAGAGCTAATAAAACACTGAGCAGATTCTCTATAATTTATATGTTCATATATACATGTGTTCATAAGTTAATCACTTGCTTTGCTTCTTTGCTTAACTCATTCATAATTCCTGAGTGTTCCTTTTCCCCTTTCTTGATTACAGAATGGCTCAGACCAGAAGTTCTTAAAATTCCTTTGGAAATAAACCCATTTAAAAAGTTGTATAAAACTCTGGGTCTGTTTCATCAATCCTTAAATGCCCATGCAAACAACAACAACAACAACAACAACAACAAAACCCACAAGTGTCCACAGACTATTTAAAGGGTTCATTTGTCTCCCGAAACTAGAGTGACCACAAACCTGGTTTTCTCAGGACAGTCCTGCTGTATACCTGTTGCCAGTGTCCCAGATGACTGTAATAGTACCCTGATTAAAACAGTAAATTATATGAACTCTCTACCTAAAAAGACTTGTATTTAAAATATATATTCACTCTTAATTTTCCTTTTATACTTAATTCTTTATTTTTAATTTTTGTGGGTACATAGTAGGTATATATATTTATGGGATACATAAGATGTTTTAATACAGGCGTGCAATGTAAAATAAGCACATCATGGATAATGGGGTATCCAGTCCCTCAAATATTTATCCTTTGAGTTACAGTCAGTCCCATTACACTCTATGAGTTATTTTAAAATATACAAGTAAGTAACTATTGACTATCGTCACCCTGTTTCAGTGTCAAATAGTAGGTCTTATTAATTTTTTTCTATTTTTTGTGCCAATTAAGCAGCCCTCTTCCCCCACTCCCCACCCTCCCACTACCCTTCCCAGTCTCTGGCAATTATCCTATGTCCATCAGTTCAATTATTTTGATTTTTAGATCCCACAAATAAGTGAGAGCATGCGATGTTTGTTTTTCAGTGCCTGGCTTATTTCACTTAACATAATAATCTCCAGTTCCATCCATGTTGTTGCAAATGACTGGATCTCATTCTCTTTTATGGCTGTGTAGTTCTCCGTTGTTTATATGTACTACATTTTCTTTATCCTTTCATCTGTTGATAGACATTTAGGTTGCTTCCAAATCTTAGCTATTGTAAACGGTGCTGAAACAAACATAGGAGTACAGATATCTCCTAGGTATACTGATTTCCTTTCTTCGGGGCATATACCAAACAGTGGGATTGCTGGAACATACGGAAGCTCAATTTGTAGGTTTTTGAAGAACCTCCAAACTGTTCTCCATAGTGGTTGTGCTAATTTACATTCCCATGAACAGTGTGCAAGGGTTCTCTTTTGTCCACATTTTCACCAGTATTTGTTATTGCCTGTTTTAGGATACAAGTCATTTTAACTGAGGTGGGATGATATCTCACTGTAGTTTTGATTTGCATTTCTCTGATGGTCAGTGATGTTGAGCACCTTTTCATATATGCATGTTTACCAATTGTATGTCTTCTTATGAGAGATGTCTACTCAAATTTTTTGCCCATTTTTTTATTGCATGACTAGATTTTTTTTTCCTGTAGTTGTTTGAGCTCCTTATATAATCTGGTCATTAATCCCTTGTCATGTGGGTAGTTTGCAAATATTTTCTTTCATTCTTTGGGTTGTCTCTTCACTTTATTAATTGTATACTTTGCTGTGCAGAAGGTTTTTAACTTGATATTATACCATTTGTCCATTTTTGCCTTGGTTTCCAATGCTGGTGGGAGTACTCCTCAAGAAATTTTTACCCAGACAAATATGCTGGAGATTTTCTCCAGTGTTTTCTTGTAGTAGTTTCACAGTTAGATATCTTAGATATAAGTCTTTAATCCATTTTGATTTGATTTTTGTATATTGCAAGGGATAGTGGTCTAGTTTGATTCTTCTGCATATGGATATCCAGTTTTCTCAGCACTATTTATCGAAGAAACTGTCTTTTCCCCAGTGAATGCTCTTGGCAACTTTGGCAAAAATGAGTCCACTGTAGGTGTGTGGATTTGTTTCTGGGTTATCTATTCTGTTCCATTGGTCTTTGTGTCTGTCTTTATACCAGTACCATGCTGTTTTAGTTACTATAGCTCTTTAGTATAATAGTTAATATGATTCCTCTGGTTTTGTTCTTTTTCCTTAGGATAGCATTGGCTATTCTGGTTTTTTTGTGGTTCCACATACATTTTAAAATTATTTTTTCTATTACTGTGAAGAAAGTCATTGGTATTTTGATGGGTATTGATTTGAATTTGTAGATCACTTTGGGTAGTATGGACACTTTAACAATATTAATTCTTCCAATCCATGAACAGAGAATATTTTTCTATATTTGTGGTGTTCTCTTCAATTTTCTATTTCTTTCATCAGTGTTTTATAGTTTTCATCATAGATACTGGATACTAGACCTTTATCAGATGCATAGTTTGCAAAAATTTTCTCCTATTCTGTAGGTTTTCTGTTCAATCTGTTGATAGTTTCCTTTGCTGTGCAGAAGCTCTTTAGTTTAATTAGGTCTCATCTGTCAATTTTTACTTCATTGCAGTTGCTTTTGTAATCTTCATCATGAAATCTTTTCTCATTACTATGTCTAGAATGGTATTACCTAGGTTGTCTTTCAGGGGTTTTATAGTTTAGAGTTTTACATTTAAGTCTTTAATCCATCTTGAATAGATTTTTGTATATTGTAAAAGGAAAGGGTCATTTCAATCTTCTGCACATCGCTAGCCAGTTATCCAAGCACCACTTGTTGAATAAGGAATCCTTTCCCCATTACTTGTTTTTGACAGGTTTGTAAAAGATCAGATGGTTGTAGGTGTGCGGCCTTATTTCTGGGTTCTCTATTCTGTTCCATTGGTCTATGCATCTGTTTTTGAAACAGTACCATGCTTTTTGATTGTTTCTGTAGCCTTGTGATGCCTCCAGCTTTGTTCTTTTTGCTTAGGATTGTCTTGGCTATTCAGGCTCTTTTTCAGTTCCATATGAATTTTAAAATATTTTTTTTCTAGTTTTGTGAAGAATGTCAATGGTAGTTTAATAGGAATAGGATTGAATCTATAAATTGCTTTGGACAGTATGGCCATCTTAACAATATTGATTCTGCCTATCCATGAGTATGGGATGTTTTTCCACTTGTTTGTCATCTCTCATTTCTTTCAGCAGTGTTTTTTTGTTCTCCTTGAAGAGATCTTTCACCTTCTTGGTTAGTTGTATTACTAGGTATTTTATTTTTTTGTGACAATTGTGAATGGGATTGTGTTCCTGATTTGGATCTCAGGTTGACTGTTTTTGGCATAAAGGAATGGTTCATTTTAAAACAAAGGTATTAATCAGGCATTTAGATAACACAAAGCAAACTTCACTTTTACTCTATATTTATAATTGTGTAGAAACACATTTACAGATAAATACACATATATGTGTATTTATATAGGAATATGAAGTGTTTCGCAGACTTTTACTTAGAAAAATCAGCTATTATATTATTCTGTCAATTATAAATGTTACTACTTATTTTAATTATAGCAAAAAGCAATCAAAAACACTTGATCAAACCAATTTCTAGAGGACAAAACCCTATTTTGAATACAACAGAAAAATCAATAACTTAATTTCTGTGACTGAAACTTACTTTGGAAAAACTTAGAACAAGAAAAACAATTCAGGAAAAAAAATCAATGTCTAAATGTCTGTAAAGAACCTGGAAATAACTGTTTCCAATTTCATAGGGAAATGGCCCTACATACTATAAAGGTGATTTTAAATAATAAATATATTTCCCTCAAAATAAACTAACAATTGGAGGTTATCATTTTCTCTAAAAATAATAATCTCCTTGAATTTTCATCATGACTTATGGCTTCACTTAATGTATTGTGCTCTTCAGCATTTTTTTCAACTTTTTTTAATCAGGTCTCTACAGTGAAAAATTCAATCAAGTTTCAATGCAGTAATCAAATTATCCTGTACTTATGATTTCACCTTGTTCTCAGATGTAGTCTCATTTCATCTAATTCTCTGCATAAGAAAATTCCACATTTTCCGTCAATATACTTGTATTTAATCATAAACAATCATGTCATTTTTTGGCTTGGTGAGAATCAAAAATGAATTGTTCACTTTTAAGCCTTTTACAAAAGCTCATAGAATAAAAACTTGAGTTAATCTTCAAAATAAGATTTAAACATTTCTAGAGCACTCTTAGTTTATTTTTGTTTTTCTTCTTTTAAATGGGACACAATGTCATTTTGGACAAAACATTTTTTTTCCTTCAGAGCAATTTCAAAAACATTCTAATGCCCCCTACCCCCACCCTCCCCCACACACTCACTCCTTCCTTTGGAAGACTTGTTTCTCCTCCCCATCCATGTTAATGTTATTCTGCCAAGGGTCTTAATTATTTTATTACACTCACTAGCTATGATAATTGTTTCAGAGTTTACACTTATGTCTCAAGCCAGACTATTCAAACGTTTGCCCCACATTTTTATGTACTGAATCTGAGAAAGACACCTCCCTCCTTTAAGACTGATGAACTGTAATAATACAAGCCTGGAGCTGCCTGTATCCATTTCTTTTCTTTCGCATGCTTTGTATAGGAATAGCCTACCTACTTGTTTTTGTTTGTTTGTTTGCTTGAGGTGGGGTCTTGCTCTGTCATCCAGGTTTGTTTGTTTGTTTGAGGACAAATCTTGCTCTTTCTCCCAGGCTGGAGTGCAGAGGCATGATCTTGGCTCACTGCAACTTCTACCTCCAGGGTTCAAGCGATTCTCCTGCCTCAGCCTCCGGAGTAGCTGGGATTACAGGCACGTACCACCACACCCAGCTAATTTTTTTTGTATTTTCAGTAAAGACAGTGTTTCACCATGTTGGCCAGGCTGTCTCAAACTCCTAACCTCAAGTGATCCGCCCGCCTCGGCCTCCCAAAGAACTGGGATTACAGACGTGAGCCACTGGGTCTGGACTGCCTACCCATATGTAACAGAATAGAAGTCTGAACTACCAAGTTAGAAGACATACAAACCTCTAGAAGACTACCTTCACTTCTGGCACCAACTGCAAGTTTGAACCATTTCCAAAACCATTCTTGTGTTTTATAATTAGCTAGACAGACTCACAGAACTCACTGAAAGCTCTAATTCTCATGATTACAGTTTATCACAAGGAAAAGATACACATAAAAATTATCCAAGGGAAAAAGTGTACATGGCAGAGTCTAGGAAGTTTCCAAATGCAGAACTTCTGTTGCCCTTTCCCCATGGAATCAGGATGCATTACTCTCTTGGCATTGATGTGTGACAATTATGCAGAGGGTACTGCCAACCAGAGAAGCTCACCTGAACTTCAATATTCAGAGTTTCACTGAGGCTCCATTATGTAAGCATGATTAATCTCCCGTGGGGCTGATTTCAGTCTGCATCTAGACTAATACAACACGACCCAAAGCCCCCACACTAAGTCACATTGTTGCTCCTTCTGGCATGGTCAGTTCCTATCCTAACACTACACAGGTGGGGCCAGCCAAATTCTTTACTTCCCACAGGCTTATAGGTATAGATGAGACAGACATACAAATAAAGAGACAGAGAAAGAGCATGACTTTTTGAGTCCTATAGCTGATGGTGATGGAGGACTACACAACCTCTGTCTGTCCAAGTTACATAAGTCAATACATTACCATGTGTGTCATTAAAATCTAACATTGATTCTAGGATAAGAAACTCTTCTCTCAAACTTTTTTGTATAGACAGAGTTTTCTAGACACTAAGGTACCTTTCAGCTCAATCTATATTTACTATTTACCTGCCATGGAAGATGGAAAGTGAAAGGAGCTAGTAGGGCAGGGTGCAGGCTAAGACAGGAAGCTGAATTCTATAGGTCAAAGTATCCATATTTAAGGAGATTTCAGTTATGCATTATCCTCCATTGGTCCTGTCCAAATGGCAGATCTGCTTAGTATGGATAGTGCCAGAGTATTTCTTTACTAAAGCTTCAGTGTTTAGAGCTAGAGTGATGACTGAAACAATTCTAAGTAAGAAAGTCAAGCCTGACCAAATTCAGAAACACCTGCTGTAGTAGACAGAATAATGAATCCCACAACGATGCCCATATCCTAAAACCTGTGACTATATTACCTTACGTAGCAAAACAGACTTTGAAGATATGATTAAATGGGGATCATGAGATAAGGAGATTATCCTAGAATATCCAGGTAATCCAGATAGGCTCAATGCAATTATAACAGTCCTTATAAGGGAAGGCAAGCGGGTCAAAGTCAGAAAAGATGTGAGGATGGAAGCAGAGGTTGGAGTGATGCACTTCAAGGTTAAGGGAGAGGCCATGAGCTGAAGAATACAGGCAATGTCTGGAAGGTGAAATGGGAAGGAAACAGATTACCCTGAGCCTTCGGAAGGAGCACAGCCCTGATGACACTTGATTTTAACCCCATAAAACTGATTTAGGATTTATGACCTCCAAAACCGTAAGGTAATAGGTTTGTGTTGTTTTAAGCTATCTTGTAGCAATTTGTTTTAGCAGCAATATGATCCACATGCACGAACTCAATTTTAAAACAAGAGGCCTGAAGTAGTACCCAATAAATTTGAGAAAGTACTAAGGTCCTTCAGTTTCCCTTTTAGAGTAGAATTGGCCACGATGGGAATTTATTCATATCACTTATACAAAAATAACTTCCCTCTAATTATACAACCTCTGTCTCATGTCATTTTTTTTTCAATTAAGTTTGCAGCAGAATAGTTAACAACTTGTACTCGTTTTGTTTCATGGTGTTGTTTTGCTATTATCCATTGCCCATTCTCCATTCTTGTCTTTTTTTAAAGAAGGACTCCCCTGCAATCCTCTATCCATGGTCTTTGGCTGCAACAAATCTACTATAGAGCTTCGGGGATGGGCACATGATGCCACCTCCAGCTAGGCAGAAGATTCTACATGTTTAACTATAATGATTGGTTCAGGAAAATGCATGTAACCCTAGTGAAAATCAAGCCCAGATCTTTAGGCTGGTGCCAAGGGGCAAGTGCAGTCCTGGAGCTGCTGGTGACTTTCATCATTCATGCAGTGAAGTTTACTATCTGAGAAAAGAAGGTCATACAGGAAAAAGCACAGGCAGGAGATGGAAATTGAAAGAAACAGAGACTGAGAGAGACAAAGAGACAGAGCATCAGAGAGAAAGACAGAGAGAGATCTAGGCTCTGGTGCCAGCTGTGACCAAACAAGGTCACTTTATCTGATCCTTGTAGTTATGTGAACAATTAAGTTTAATTGTTGGTTTAAACAGTATTTTAAAGGGGGTTTTGTGACTGGAAAAGCTAAACTCTTGACTCACACAAGTAGCTCAGGTGCACTCAGATTAAAACAGTATGAAGCAGATGGGAGCCCAGCTGGATCTCGAGAAATGCAAAAGATTCCAGTTTCTCCAACTCTGACTTCATAGATCATGGAAATATTCACAAACATTCAGAAAAACAAGAATCTCTCACCTATTCACAGGTGCCTGGGATTTCTTCAAAGAAGCATTCACCAAACTAGTGGTAAAGGCTTAAAATTTTATACACCTAGATGAGGGAAATTTATAACTGATTTACTTAGTGTCACTAAAGTAATTTTATTAGGAAAACTGAGGCACTCTGAAACTAAAAGGAACACTAATATTTATGTCAAGGCAACAGGCATAAACAATGACTATTCCAGGCAAAACAGGATATGGTCATCCTACCCAAAATGAGTATGGCAAGTAAACTGGCTTTTGTTTCAGAAAGCTTGAGTTCAAACCCTGCTTCTGTCACTGCAGGCTTGTAGGCTGTTTAGCACTCCGGATTTTTTTTTTTTTTCTTATTTTAAAATAGTTGGCATAGAACTCTCGAATGATTACTGTGAGAATCAAACACTTGATAAAAAAATATATAAGTACTTAACCATAAACACTTATGTCAACTAGTTTTATTATTATTATTAGAATCTTATTTTGTTAGAAGGAAGAAAGGAAGAAGGGTACCACAGAGATGAAGTGAGACAGGAAAAGGTAAAAGGATGAAAAGTGGTCAAGGGGCCAGCTCTAGGTTTGAGTGTGTACCTGTGGGCGGCTGCAACCTTTCTTGAAGGCAGAGGGCACCACCTAGAGGTAACATGGGTGCATTACATTCTATTGGCGCGCTCCTGAGTCTTTGTAATAAGGACATTTTGTTAGCATTTCCATCAAAGGAATTGATCATTGAGGGGCTGGCAGCCCGCCCACCTCCACAAACAGGAGTGAACTCTGGCCCTACTCTGATCCATTTAAATATTATGTGACCATCTTAAAAAAACACTTCTCAGTAAATCTTTGATTTTACTTCCTTCGACTTAGCTAGTTAGAGACTTGGATGCAAGCCCCAGCTCCCCTACAAGGAACTGTGGGATCTTAAGAAATTTCCTAAAATGAGGCTGTATCAGAGTCGTTTAACAGAAAATACCGTGTAGTCCAATTTGAATTCAACATCTGGCTCCACTAATTACCTTGGAAAAGTTATTTGCCCTTCAAATATCTTCATTTTCTCAGAAAAAAAAAAAAGATGAAAATAACAATAGTACCTTTCTCACGAAGTTGTTATGAGGATTAAATGAGATGCTGCATGTAATGCACTTGCAAGAGCAGCTGGCTGATGCAAACTGTGCTTGATAGCTCATTATTTTCTCCTTCGTTGGTGCCTCCCAGACATAACCTTTTACAGTTAAAATAATGTAGTCTAAACCAATGCAAGTAGACTTTATCTAGCTTTTAAAATTTATGAGGGCCAGGTGTGGTGGCTCATGCCTATAATCCCACCACTTTGAGAAGCCAAGGCAGGAGGATTGCTTGAGCCCAGCAGTTTGAGACCAACCTGGGCAACATGGCAAGACCTCGTCTGTACAAAATATTTAAAAATTAGCTGGATGTAGTGGTGCGTGCTTGTGTTCTTAGCTACTTGGGAGGCTGAGGTGGGAGAATAGCTTGTGCCCGGGAGGTCAAGCCTGCAGTAAGCTGTATTCACACCACTGCACTCCAGCCTGGGTGACAGAGTGAGACCCTGTCTCAAAAGAGAAAGAGGGAGGGAGGGAAGGAAGGAAGAAAGGGCGAAATTTATGTAGCCATTAGCTTAACAAGTCCAGCTTCCTAAACTTCTAGTTCTAACTCATATTTTTCCCTAGTTGACTGACTTAAAGATGTGCTACCCTTTCAATTGCTGATGTACAGACCCATGACTGTGCATCCCTCAGGATATCTACTTACTTATTATTGAACAAAATCTAATTAGGCAACTAAACTCAAAGGAAGTATCTAAGGAGAAGCCCATCAGCCTCCAAATAATCGCTGCCTTTTCATTCTATGCAGATTGAAATTTGCAGTGGAAATGAGATCAGTACCATGTATATTCTTAGTTTGGAATATTCAAGTGGCACATTTCTTCAGATTTAACATGTACAGTATTTTAAACAACAATAGTTGTTTGACAGAAGACTCCAAACTCTTTTTATGCAGCTGTTGCTTTCAGTTGCTGAAAGATAAGAAATTTTAATTATATGGTGAAACATTTTCATCAGGAGCTTCTTGGAAATATCTTTTCTAATACATAAATTGACCACTTGTGCTGTTTTATCTCTATTCTCATTACTGAAAATTATTTGAAGTTCCATACAAATTGAATAGCTTAAAATAGATTAAAATTCTGGGTTAAAAAATACAGGAATCAAATTCAAGATTTTTGAACACTCTGTCCTTTTTGTTCTAGCCCATACAAGTTCATCAACTCACAATTAACTGAGTAAGTATTGTGTTTGGTCTAACAGATCTGGGCATGAGCTCTATGCATGATTTATCACAAGCATATAGGATTTCTTTTACAAGGTGAAAAGGAAAAAACCAATAAGGAAAGTCTGGTATTATTTTTGTCTCTTTTGTTAAACTTGCTCTATAGAGCACATGCAGTGATCAAAATTTACTCAAAAACCTGAAGAATTTCTGTAGTCTTTAAAAATGTAGAGACAAAAGCTAGTCTTTAAAAATAATCTAAAAAAAAAAAAGAAAAGAAAAAAGAACAGTTTGTCTCTTAGAAAACAAGAGCCCTATGAATCTGCATTATTATTCATTTAAACTCAATTTCAGAACCTATGTAAAAAATAGACAAGATCTGAAACCTTAAAAACTAACACATACCAAGGATGTATTATTTTCTGGTTTAATTATTTTATTTTTTTCTAAGATATAGCTATAAAGTAAACATGCAGCATTTAAATACATGTGTAGGTTGTAAAAGTCATTTTCATTAATATCCATCTAATTATGAATTATTAGATACCCACCCAAATATCACACTGTCCTAAGAAAGATAAAATGATGCTGGTCAGAGTAGAAAACCCAAATTTATCAAGAAATTGATGGAAGCATCTAATGAGAAATGCTAAAGAATAGAACAAACGCTGATTAAAAACTTGATGCAAAGCCTATAAAGGCATGACAGTGCGAATAAAGTCACATAAGCCAGTAGGCAATGCCATGTTTGGTGATGAAGACAGCTGGCATTAGACTTTTGGATACCACCCTGAATCACAAAAGGCATCAATTTTGAAGTCAAGTTATGAGGACTACACTTCTAAGGCTGAGATCATTAGAAGTGTTATTTAAACAAGTTGCTTAACTTTGTCCTCAAACTCCACATATACCAAACAAGTTAGTTTGATTTGTAATTTTAACATAAGACACAAAGAAAGGCTTTGTGTCCATGAACTCTGGTGAAGGAGAGGTGTCTGGAGGTATGTGTGACTCCCTAAAATTTACTACTTTTTTAGAGACAAGGTCTTGCTCTATCACCTAGGCTAGAGCACAGCATCACAATCATAGCTCACTGCAGCCTCGAACTCCCAGGCTCAAGTGATCTTCCCACCTCAGCCTTTTGAATAGTTGGGACTGCAGGTGCAAGCCATGATCCCTGGCTAATAACAACTTTATTAAATAATTATTATGATGTATTATAGTCTTGAAATTAAATACATCAAACCTATGAAAAATATTCTGAGAGTATTCAGCATTTTAGCAAAATTATGCAACCAAATTCATGGATGATAAACACAACATGGTTCAACAAGAAACAAGCATGGATATTTAGAGATCATTTATAACCTGTCTGAATGATGTAAACGAGAAAAATGTGCCATTCCACAATGGATCCCCTGGGGCTTCTCTATTAAACGGACCAGCAAGCAGTATGTATCGATTAGGATACATATCTTAAATATGCAAATAGTGGCCACGCCAAAGAGATCTCCCAAGATATTTAGAATAATTTTAAAATTATACATCATGAGAAGACTGGCCTGCTTGTATGTGTAAAACACACAAGAAGATATAACGTAGTGCTCTGAAGCTGGAGTCACTGTCCCCATTTTTAAGCTTGTATTCTCATGATATTCATGGGATCCTACTTCTCTGTAAGAGCTTTTCTGACTATTAGAATGAGGCTCAAATTCAACTGTGCCTCCAAATAGCTACCCTGTGACTATGTCTGGGGGAGAGAAATCCTGTAAAATCATTTTAAACAACCAGCTGTTATAAAACACAAAATCCTCCATCTTCTGATTTGTATTAGAATTGCTATTACATCATTTCAACATGTAATTTTCAGATTTTAACTAATGTCTGTTGCAGCTTTAAAATGCATTTAACTTTTCTCATATGTCATCTAGGACCTAACAGTTAAAAGAATCACTAAGAAAAGGAGAGTCTTTGAACATCGCTATTTTTTCAGCTTCAGCTTTACAAATAACATTGACCGTCAAGAATATTATTGCTTCACAACAGCATTTAGATGAAAGTTTCTTTTAGTTCAGCCATGATGAGATGCTTTTTCTCAGACATGTTTGTGATTTTTTTTAGTTTCTTTTCATTGTCCTATTAATCCAAATATATATTCGTAAGCACACTAATGATTGTTTAATTGATTGCTATTTTAGCTCCATTGCCTTATCAAAGAAAGGGAACTTTCATTAATCCCTGGTATTTCTTTCAGATTATCTGTATGCACATTTCATCCGGTTCTCAGATATCGTCACTTGTTCACCACAGTAGAAGACTCAGAAATACCCATGGCAACACACTGGAGATCCTCACTGCCTCAAGGGCAGAGCTGGTTTGAACACGGCCTTTCCATTGCTTCACTGCCCGCCGTTCACCCTCAAGGTCCATTCTGTGCCAAGGCATTGCATGTTCTCAAGGCAATGACCCTGGAGAATGAATACCCATGTGTGGCAGTATAAGTGCTTGGAAGGTGACTTAGCCCATTTGAACAGTAAAACTGTCTTTTAAACAGGTCACAGTTTGTCTCAGAAATATTTTTTAAGGTTCCAATAGAAAAAGAGTTGAACAGTGGAAACTAAAGTATGAAACACATCTCTAAAAATAAGGAAACTAGTGTGTCTGTTCCTCTCCCCAGCTAGTTTGTTTAATTCTCTCTCACACTCTATGTATTACTACTCCCAAGAAAAAACTAGGATCCTTTTTAATTAAAACATAATCTTATTAATAAGACAAACATGGTCCTCCAGAAAATGTCCTGACTATTTTTCCAGAGCATGTTTTTTTTTGAGAAACACTCAAATTATTAGTTTTGCGAAAGAAGAAAATAGTGAACAAAACATTTTCAGCTCTCCTATCACACTGTAACATGGCATTCCACATAATTGCCTTTTTGTGTTCACCTTAGGTCTTGAAGTTCCTCTACTACCATGTCCATAATAAAAAGGCTACAATCCTTAGGACTTAGAACACTTGGTATCTCTTAATCCTCTCTCCTAGGTTTTCCTCAGCAAGAAAAGCACCACTAATTTGTCAATCCTTAATCATAACAACCCTATTATTTTATGACAGTCATAAATTTATTCTGCTGTATCTCCAACTAAATTATAAACCCTGACAAAAAGTTTGTCTTATTCATTTTTCTATCCTGAAGTTTAACACAGTGCCTGGCATAGAGCTGGCATTCCATAAGTATATAATGAATTATACAAAAGAAAATGCAATTAAATCATAATAATGGGCAGATAGTTCTTCAGCTTTTTAAAAATGTCTTATCTATAAAGCTGAAAACACTTTGGAGTTCATGTAGTTCTTTCCTTTTGTGTTATACTTAAGAAATTATTATTATTATTATTATTATTATTATTATTATTATTTTCTTTTTTGAGACAGAGTCTCGCTTTGTCACCCAGGCTGGAGTGCAGTAGCGCTATCTCTGCTCACTGCAAGCTCCACCTCCCAGGTTCATGTCATTCTCCTGCCTCAGCCTCCCAAGTAGCTGGGACTACAGGCGCCCACCACCACGCCCTGCTAATTTTTTGTATTTTTAGTAGAGAAGGGGTTTCATCATGTTAGCCAGGATGGTCTCCATCTCCTGACCTCGTGATCCACCCGGCTCAGCTTCCCAAAGTGCTGGGATTACAGGCGTGAGCCACCGCACCCGGCCTATACCTAAGATATTTGAGGTCTAGAGAATTTACATGATTTGGTAACAGGCTACTTAATTTTGGGAACTACCTCCATTAATTTCCATATCATACTTCCTTTCTGTTCTTCATTACATTTGAATAATCATTCAAATACTATGGAAATAAAAATCCTTTTTTCATTTTTTTTAGAAATAAACACTTTCTCATTAAAAATCACTCTTTGAGCACTTACGAAGAACAAGGTACTCAACTAATCTTTAAAAAGTAAATGAAAAAAGACAATGTATTGTTCCTGAGCTCAGAGAAGTTGTCATTATTATGGTTGAATGAGAATTCTGCTTTGACTTGTATTCTAGTTTCTATTTCCAGCCATCACAATAGGAGTTAAAAAAAAAAAAAAGAAGAAGAAAGAAAAAGAAATGCTGAGGTTTGCTGGCAACCATCAGAAACTAGAGGAGAATTGTGGGACAGACAGGTTCTCCCTCAAGAGTGCTCAGAGGACTAACCCTGCTGACTCCTTGATTTTGGACTTCTGGCCTCCAGAACTGTGAGAGAATAAATTTCTCTTGTTTTGAAAAAAAAAAAACAAACTATGAACTAAAGAAATATAAAATATCTGCAGGTATTTAACTTAGTACAATAGTCCTCCCTTATGTGCAGTTTCGCTTTCCATGGTCAACCATGGTCCAGAAATCTTAAATGGAAAATTACAGAAATAAACAATTCATAAGTTTAAAAAAAAGAAAAATAACTTGGGTATTTCTTCTCATAACATTCACAAATCAGTCTCATTAGGTTTACATGTAATAAATGGCATAGCGATTTATCTATCATTGCATATTACAGAGGAAGGAAGGGAGGAAGGAAGGAAAGGGGGAAAGGAGAGAGAGAAGGAGAGAAAAAAAGGAAGGGGAAAAAAAGAGAGGGAAAGGGAGTTCGTTGCTAAGTCTTAAAGACATGGCATAGAAATTTTAATTTTGGGGTTTTTTGTTTGTTTTAATGGTTGTTTTTTTCATTATGTTCTTTTTCTATTCCCCTACTGCCTCATTTATTTTTTTATAGAGATAATGGGTGATTATATTGCTACCATTGCTATTAAAATTCATGTACTTTTCCCTCTACTTGGAACTTTAGAGCAAATATAATTACTTAATCTTATTGATGTTTATTGCTCTGTTGCAGTAGCTCATTTACATGCATATTTCCTCAAAGGATTTTCTTGCCTGAGGTTTGGGGAACAATTCGGTTATATTAGTTTAAATCAACAGGTATTATTATTATAACAATTATAAAATATATTGATGACAACCTTTCTGTAACAAACTTAAGGACAATTTATGTCATTTAATCCTCCCAAAGAG
Source organism: Pan troglodytes (assembly GCF_028858775.2). NCBI lineage: Eukaryota > Metazoa > Chordata > Mammalia > Primates > Hominidae > Pan > Pan troglodytes. The sequence continues at coordinate 69,922,633 of NC_072406.2, forward strand.
ATAAGACATTGGTTTCCATAATCTTCAAATTATAGAGGAAAAGGGATATAAAAATGTTAGAATGGACTTGGAGAAAATCACTTAGCAGAACATGGTCAAAATGAGAAAAATAATTTTAAAATCTGTGGCTATTGTAATAAGTACATTCAAGTGCATTAAACTGCCATAAAATCTATTGCACTTCAGTGTAAATATGAGAATGATTAAAATGAAAGAATAATTTTAAACAAAGTTCTCTTGAAATTACAAACATTTATCGTATACTTAATAGACCTTTTCTTTATATTAGCACAAAATTAATCCCTATAGGAAAAATCAAGGCCTATAAACCATTGTCGTTATTTTTAAGAATATGTCAAATAGCCAAACTAAATTTCTTTGATCATAAAATATACTTAAGGAACCTATAATATAAGATACACATTCTAACAATCAATGTTAATGAGAAATGGGACACTATTACAGTTCCATGTTGTTCTCAACTTTTCTCTATTAAAACTGAAAGGACAATCCCTTGAAGTGAGGGGAACACCAATATATGAAACAATAATGTTATTGAATAATATACTTCATTGGCAGAAGCTCATTACCATGGTAATGCAACTACTCAAGGCAACATCATTTTGCTCTTTCGTCCATGGAACTTGTTAAGGTAAAATCTGATGTTAAAATTAACACCCACTAGACGGGATTATTTCCTAGAATTATAATTACGTATAATGGGTAACAATAGCGTTTTTCACTTAACATTTTAAAAACTGTAAAAGCATCACACTTAACCCTGTGTGATCTTGGAGAAACAGGTTAAGCTTTCAGCAACTCATCTGCTCTATTTCTAAATGGGCACCAACTTTCTATAGCAGGAAATGGACTGAGGAAACCCCTCAGACAGCAATAATGACCTATTTAAAAGTAGTCAAGAAACATGAAAAACAAAGCACCTTCTAGGGTGTGCAGCAAAGGGCTGTGGGGAATAATGGACTGATGAGTCACTCCCTAATAGCAGAATTGGTCTAATCAAGGAACAGTCCCTGGCCCCACAGTAAGAAGACCTAGCAGCATCTGCCCTGTGAGATTTCAGAATTAATGCAGACAATGACTGCTATGTGGTTTTCCTCTCTCCCTTTTTTGAATAGACACATATCTTGTAATTATATTGCCTTAGTCTAATACTTGTGTTGGGTGTGTGTGATATTGGTAAACTTGTTAATAAAGCTCTGGATTTAGAGAAGTGCATCCTGACTTGAAGTATAAGATAAGATACTAGATTCACAGTCTGATACTGTGTTTAGATGAGATTTTATGGGGCCATTGAAAGAGATGAATGTATTTTGCATTTGCGAGGCACATATATAATTTTGAGCAGAGGGTAGAATGGTAGATTGATTACATTAATGTAATCAGTGAATGTCTCTATATCCAAGTCATTTGCTCTGTAAATTCCCAGTCTCTCCCCTTTCTGACTCTGAAAGAGGTTGTGTCTTGTTTTGACCAATTGGTATTAGCAAATGTAATCAGAGAATTGAAAGTTGTAGGTGTATTACTATTTGCTGAGATCATTCTAGACAACAGCCAGTAGACCACAAAACAGGTAAGAGAGCACAGTCAAGACCAATTAATCTCAGCCCAGATCAGCAGAAATGCCAAGCTGACCCATACACCAATTTGTGAAAAATAATAAATGGTGGTTGTTTTAAGCCACCAAGTTTTGAGGTAATTTCTTTCGCAGACATCACTAACTGAAATAACTTCATTGGAATAATCTAGGTCTAGGGCTCCAAATCCTGTGTTGAACCAGGATTAATTACTGGACTATAGATAGTTTCCACTGAGTTTTACCAATAAATCCCTTTTCTAAGACTATCTTTAGGAGAGTCAGTGTTGGGCATATTAACCCTAACTTCTCAGTCCAATACTCTGATCACGAAGCTTGTCCTTAAAAGTCATGCTTAAAGCAAAATACCACAATTTCATAATCAATCCCCTAAGAACTATGAGAATAAGAACTAAATTTGCCAAAGAAAAAACTGGTGGATTATCAGCAATTCCAAATAACCACCCTCAGGATGCAAATTATTTCTCTTGAGGAATGTGTGGTAAGATCTTTTTTATGGACAGCCCAAAAGATATCCAGTATCTGGCATGGAAAATATTAATAAGGCTGACATCACAGATTGAGAAAAGTCTTAAGAAGACCTCTAAGATTTCTCCCAAGTATCTTCCAGTGACCTCCATTATTCTGAGAGATGAAAGAGCCATCCCAAATAACTTTCCTAAACCTTGGGAGCTAAGATCCTTTTTTGGCACTCACTTGTGTTTGCCAGTACTGCTACATGGTGTATAAATCAAGTTTTCCAGGAAGTTATGGGAACAGAGTAGGGGAATTAATAGGCCCTGGAAGTATTCTATCTCTCTCTCACTGGAAGATTAGACATTTTAGCAAAGATAGTCACCACTTATGAAAATTGTAACAAAGAATTTGGGTTGGCCTTGGTGGTAATACTTCTTAGAGAAATCCCACTACAAGACAGTGTAAACCTGCTTCCAGCCTCTGATGAATTCAGTTTTCCGTTCTTATTAGGTAAGAACTTTTTTCCTTCTAAATGTACCCATAGCCTCTGTCCCATACCAAGATTGTTCACCTCACTGGAAACCAGTAGTTACCCTTTTACCACCAAACTAACCCACTTCCATGTTATTGATGTAGTTGAAGTGTACTCATTGGTACTTGTACCCAGGGTGAGAGAAGCCCATATGGCAAAATGTTTGGACCCAGAAATATATTATCATATTAAACACGGTAAAAGTAATAGGTATGTCCTTCATCTGGGGGGGTCACCAACAGTCTTCCCAAATATAGTACTACCTCTAGACTTTACCCAATCCATGGCACAGAGGGCAGCCAGACTCCTGTCAAAACAGGGGTGAAGCAAAAGTTCTGTCACACCATATTACTGTTTCTTAGTCATGAACCACATCAAAGGAAGAGCTAGTGCTTGCCTAATCATACAGCTTAAAATCCCAGGGCCAAAATGTCAGAGTGCCACTGCAGTCTGATTTTCAGCACAGCCTAAATGCTTGGCATTGACCTAGAATGCAATGAATGATAAGGCATTGACACACCTGCTGCTATTCCTGTCTCCATGAGTTTTCCCTGATAAATGCCACTCCAGCACCTTCAGTATGTGTGCTCTCTTGCCATTTCCCCTTATGTGTATGAGAGTTAGCAAGGCAGGATGTAGATCTGGTTAGGTGGCTAGAAAGCCACCATGGCTTTCTAGAAGAAGATTGAGGGTTCAACTGAAAATGACCAACTGTAAAGGAGGGAAAAGTTCATCTGATGCAAATCAGTCAGGCTTTAATATGTGTGGTCACTGATGCTCACGAGAACTAACCTCGCATATTCTCTAAAAAGAGGATAGCCAGGGCAATAAGATCACCTGCATTAGAATGTCTTGCTTGTGATTAAATACCATTGAGGGAAGTCCTTCTTAAAAATTTATGCATGCACGTGTGCCTGTGTGCACATGTGCAGACACATACACACACATATGCACACAAGCACACCAGTATATAGGGTGTTTATCCAATGATGACTAAAAAATGAGAATGCTCAGACTGACTGTTTTGGACTGAAGAGACTATCTGGAAGTCAGAGATGAGAGGAGATCCAAAAATTGTACAACTTCTCTATGAGATTAGAATACTAGAGTCATCAGTGTGAAGGCATAGCCTCTAGGGTCTCACTAGCCCAACACCTCTGCATTATCAGAGTTATTCTATAACTGAAATGCCAAAGGAGAGCCAATTCCTCTCCAGTGGAAGATTCTCCTGCAGGTGAGTATAGGAAGGGTAACTGTTACCACTCAGACATCATTTGATCACCCAATGACGTTTCCTCCAATGGCCAGGCCACCCAACAGTAGGTATGTCTTTATGAAATTGATAGCATTCCCCACCTTTTAACTACCCACATAATGAGCAAATAGAATACCAATCCAAGCCAGGTCTTTTCTTCTTCTCTCTTTTCTCTTTCTCCTTCAATTCTCTCTTCTCTGTTCTAGGTTTCTTCCAAATTTATTGTTTGTCATTTGTTTTTCCCTTTGATTTCCATGTTTGATGTTTTTTCAAGTATCTGATGATCTTTGACTCCTTGCTTTTATATAAGTGGGTCTGTTAAAAGTAGATTAGACTCTCCATATGCTTGGGTGGGATTTATTGATTCTGAGCTTCACTGAAATATTCTGATTTGCGGAACAATCCCCTATCTCAGTTTCGTTAAGTCTTTTATTCTTAGGATGATGAGATACTATCATGCAAAATTATTTTATTCTCCTACCTGAATTATTTAGCCTTTGCTTCTAGCATTCTATGACATTTGAGCAATGACGTAGAGTCAGCATATTCACTATGTAAATTTCCATTTTATCCCCATGTTGAGTATTTAACTTGTACTTTCCATTCTTCCCTCTGAACTCCACTATAGAGAACTTCTGTTTATGCTCTTTAGATAATAAATCTCCAAAACTGAGAGAATAAGAGGGGAAGTCATTCAGGTTTCTGAGTAGAGAGAGAAAAAATGAGTCCAAATGCTTTGCAAACAGACCTTGAAATAATCCTCCTATTATTTTCCATAGCTGTGTTCATTTATGCCTTGAAAAAGTGCTAACCTGTACCAATTCCCAGGCCTTTTGGGGTGTCTATGAGGTAAACAGTTTGACTTTACCCATTATTAAGTTAGGATTTAACTTTCCTGCACACGCTAACTCCATCGCGCTCGTTATCTTCTTTCTGAATTTCCATTTTTTTTTCTATTCTCTCTTCTTATACAGGACTGTCTTTGTCAAAATAAGCATCCAAAAAATCCTTTTCTCTCACTTTTGTGTGGTTTCTTGAGGGAACTGACATAAACGTGTCCGTTCAAATGTGTCTGTCAAACCACCATTTTAAACCAAAAGTCTCAATCTGACTTTTCTTCGGAAAGAATTCCCACAACATCGGCAAACACATCAGCGTTTTAAGCTCAGAGAAATGGTGGGACTACAGTCATGCATTTCCCACAGTGTCAAGTTATGACATCAGAAAATATGATCAATTCAAAGACGCTCTTGTCTGTTATCCTGTAATATTTCCCAGAAGCCTTAGTTAATATAGAGTTCATGGATCTTTTCATACCAGAAAGTGTAATCTCAGAGGGGAGATGCTTGAGTTACAGGAATAGTGATTAAATCCTGTGCCATACACTATCACTATCTTGAAAATTGAAATTATGAGGCACCAGCTGTTGGCTCTATTTCTCATAAATGCAAAAGTGCACATTAATGTCCCTGGAATATAAAATGCTACATGATGCAGGGCAGAAATGTCAGTGAATATATATGCATGATTTTTAATCTTTTTCATTCAGGGCAGACACTTCCTGTGAAGTACATTTGACATTATTTCTTAAATAACTTCAGTATAAATGCTTTGAAGTTGTACATTCTAGATACATTTTAAATATTTTGTTATTATAATAGGATTTCTTACCACAGGACTAAAAAGTGAAACCGGGGTCTAGCTGTGTGATCTTTAAAATTCTGCTCAATCCCAGCAAATAGCTATTATTTCTATAGAAAAATATTCTCAAAATTTTGTTTCAGCATTTAAAACAACATCTGTTTGAACTTTTTAAATTTTCATTTTAAATTGATTCTTCTGACTTTGTGAAAACAACAAACCACATTTGTCCAATCTTCAGTCTCCAGGAGTCAAATCTTCAAATTATACTTTTTTCTGGCTGCCAGTAAGTATCAGTGAGCAAGAAGCCAAGTAGTAGAGGTCAAGTGTTAGAGGTGCTTTTTTATTGACTATTGTTTTCTGGTAAGATCTACACTGGCTCTACTATTTTTGAAAATAATTACTAAGAGATAAATAAAAAGTGGCCAAATACAACTTTTTCACTGTTTTAAGAAACTAAATACAGTTGCTTTAGTGCAAAGTCTCTACAGGATAGGAACTTATTATCAGCATTAGTAATACTAAAATTAATCTCTATAAAGGTGGAATTGCAACTTGAAAAATGAGCTAAAACTATAGGAACTAATGAAATTACCTCAGTAGGATTCCACTTTAATGCCTTTGAGGATCACAGCAGATAATAAATGTAATTCCATTTAAGTTACAGTTAAATAAGGCAAATATTAGCAAACTATATAATCTACAAATATTGTGAAAACATGTTCTGATAAAGTGGTATGATATGCAACAAGTTCAAAACAAGGCTTTTCAAAAGGTTAATGTTATCTATCAGTCTGACTTCTCTTGATCTGGATATTAATTATGGATTTTTTAACATGTTGTTTATTTGTCTTTGTTTGGTTTTTATATTTACCTTTATTAATATTATCCTGAAGGTACATATGAGGTGTTCTGAATCAAGACACATTATCGTTGTTTACCTAAAAAAAAAATCACTGCACATTCTTCATATCCCAATCCTTACCCCTAGAACAATTCAATGAAAACCATGTCAATACTACACATATAAATGTCAAAGTCTATATTACAGATGAGGACTGGAGAAAATTGGACTTTATCTCCCTTTATACATGGGGAAAAGATAATTGCCTCATTTACCTTTCTTGAAATCAGAGAGGAAACCTTTGCTCTTGGGAGACTGGATGAAAAGTATCCTGAAATCTCAGTCTCAAATTTTTGAATATAAATACGTATCTCCAATGGCCAGATTCACCTGGTGTGTCTGACTTTTCTGACCTACAGATGTCACCAAGATCTGAGACACATTTTTCCTTGAGAGGTAAACACATACCTCTGGAGTTAGGGAAATTTGTCTGGAGTTTTCTCACTATCTATACAGTCATAAATTAATTTCCCAAGGCTTGCTCTTATCTTAGGATCCAAAATTTTCAACAAAATTTATTCAAAAAGCTCCAACTCTACACAAACATAAAAATATTTCCTCTCTATTCCACCCACTGGCTAGCTGCAATTACTGGCACTATGAACTTTCTTTGAGGGTTACCTGTAGTGATTCTCACACAAGTATAAACAGGAAGATATAATCCATCCCTTAGAAAATCCAGATTGTAAATATGCATGGCATATTTCATAAACATCATTAACAAAAAGTTGTTTTTACTTAACACAAAAGCAAATGTCATCTAATTTATCTTAACATAGAAGAGTGCCAGACTTCAGAAAGGAATTTGTAGAACAATGGACGATGTTGCTAGAGACTTTTCCAAGTTTCCACCAGCAGATTTTTCTCACTACCTTTGAATCAGCTAATTTCTTCCTTTCACATAAATTAGATGATGACATGCTTTTTCTTTCATTTTTCTTTTTACAATTAGCTTATTTCTGAATTTGTCATAACTATGACGTTTTCAAAACAACTAACATACCTTTACTTTAATTAAGACTTGAAGGATTATTTCTGATCTTTGTAGCAGTTCATTATCTTTTTCAAATTTCTATTTATCTAAAAATTATATTTTCTAAGCTTCATAAAACCAAATTTACATTAAAATACAATTTATTTTGTGGGAAACAGACAATTCTTTAAAAGCATGGTTTAGTTCAGCTTTAAGTGCAGGGCTACAGGATTATGTCAACCATATGAAATGGAGCATTTCTATTAAATACAATATATTTCTTCATAATGATATCCATATGCCAATTGAGAGTGATTACTTCTAATTTATGATTTATCAAACTAATCAGTTTAGTCTCTGAGAAAGACTCAGTGGCAACAATCTAGAAAAAACACAAATTATGTAGTTTTTCAAAAGGTTATATTTCATAGAAAATACAGAAAATACTAAATTATGAAGTATATAGAGAACAATAAATATTTTGGCTATTATTTATGCAAATTGATCTACCATAATTCTAATTTTATCTTCAGGTACATATAACATTTGAAAGCAATTAAGTTACTTGATGTAAATGTAATTAGTCTAATCCTAATTTCTTAAGTAAATATACCAGCTGAAAATAATAACATTTCTATAATCTGGCCTGGAAACAAAATCAGACAATGAAATCAGAAACATTGACCCAGATAAGTTTCATATATCATACTTGGATTATGTAAATCTCCTTAAGCTGATAAGCAACTTCAGCAAAGTCTCAGGATACAAAATCAATGTACAAAAATCACAAACGTTCTTATACACCAATAACAGACAAACAGAGAGCCAAATCATGAGTGAACTCCCATTCATAATTGCTTCAAAGAGAATAAAATACCTAGGAATCCAACTTACAAGGGATGTGAAGGACCTCTTCAAGGAGAACTACAGACCACTGCTCAATGAAATAAAAGAGGACACAAACAAATGGAAGAACATTCCATGCTCATGGGTAGGAAGAATCAATACCGTGAAAATGGCCATACTGCCCAAGGTAACTTACAGATTCAATGCCATCCCCATCAAGCTACCAATGACTTTCTTCACAGAATTGGAAAAAACTACTTTAAAGTTCATATGAAGAAAAAGCCCACATTGACAAGTCAATCCTAAGCCAAAAGAACAAAGCTGGAGGCATCATGCTACCTGACTTCAAACTATACTACAAGGCTACAGTAACCAAAACAGCATGGTACTGGTACCAAAACAGAGATATAGACCAATGGAACAGAACAGAGCCCTCAGAAATAATGCCACATATCTACAACTATCTGATCTTTGACAAACCTGACAAAAACAAGAAATGGGGAAAGGATTCCCTATTTAATAAATGGTGCTAGGAAAACTGGCTAGCCATATGCAGAAAACTTCCTTACACTGTATACAAAAATTAACTCAAGATGGATTAAACACTTAAATGTAAAACCTAAAACCATAAAAACCCTAGAAGAAAACCTAGTCAATACCATTCAGGACATAGGCATGGGCGAAGGCTTAAGGACTAAAACACCAAAAGCAACAGCAACAAAAGCCAAAATTGACAAATGGGATCTAATTAAACTAAAGAGCTTCTGCACAGCAAAAGCAACTATCATCAGAGTGAACAGGCATCCAGTGAGGGAGAAAGATGTAGGATGGGAACCTAGGCCTATCTCTCCTTTTCACTTTTTTCTGCCTTCTTTATATTTGCTGGAAGATGATTAGATTGTGCCCACCGGATTAAGGGTGGATCTGCCTTCCCCAGCCCACTGACTAAAATGTTAATCTCTTTTGACAACACCCACATAGACACACACAGGATCAATACTTTGTATTCCTCCACCCAATCAAGTTGACACTCAGTATTAACCATCACGGAGCCCAAGCTAAGTAAGACATTATCTTAGCAAATGTGCTAACATAATCTGCATCTTTGTGGCCAGCAGCAACTTTTACACAACAAATTTCCAGATAATTACATCTGAGGCTTCTTAAATTTCTGTAGCCAGACTTTTGAATATTCACAGTCATATTCAATATCCAAATTTTTAAATAGTATATTCAAGCTTACTTTGTGACCCATAGACCAATCAGTAGCTCAGCTTAACTTCCTTGTTGGTGAACCACTGATTCAACAAATTGGAATCTTAAATCATTTTTGTTTTGATTTTTTTATGATTCTCGTTTTTCCGTTTTTCTCACTAGTTTTTGGTGGTTGTTGTCACTGAGAAACTTCAACAACTTGTTTTTCTATTTCCTTAAAATACATGAGTTAATGTTTTCCATATTATATCCTTTAGTTAGATACTTTGTTTTATCCTTCATTTATAACATTTTTCAGGAAGACTTATTATAATCATAATCAAACTTTGGCAGTAACTCCACTTTCTGCACTGTTGTTTATAACAGATGTTTCATTTACTTTATCACCATAGACCATGGGGAGTAGTGGTAGCTCTAACACTTGTTTACTTGTTGAAATTTTAATCTCATTGCAATTAAACTCAAAATCACCAAAAAATAATAACAAAATATCTGTGAACAGCAAATGGAAGAGATAGCTGTCCATTCCAGTCTAGTTCTGTTGTCCATTGAGTTTTATTATTAAGCTTATAAGAAAAAAATGTACTATAGAGCTTTTCAGAATTGTGGAGTTGTATTCATTTATTTATGAGGCAGGCATTATAATTATCTCCTTTTTACAGATGAAGAAAGAGAGTAATAGAAAAATTAAGTAAATTCCCTTTTTCATACATATAGTGTTGGGAGTAGAGACAGACTTAAAACTTGGGCAGGCTGACTCCACAACTCTTACTGTTAAACTCTCTACTAGATTGTCCCTCTATGCATTTTGACTTCTCTGTTTTCTTTTGTTGCCTCTTTATCATGTTCTTTATTTAGCCTATTTGTGGCTCAAGAAAGTGACATTATTACCTTTCACTACCCTCATGAAAGTGATTTAGGATATCATAACATTCAAGACAGGATTGATTGAATTCTGTAGAACAACCAATTATTTATCATTTAGCCCCCAAAAACAGTCAGTTTGGGCTTAACTTCCATTTATGAACTTAGATATCTAAGTTTGATTCTCAAAGTTTTGTGTGTATGAAAATATAGACATATTAGTTATGACTTAGGAAGTAAATAGAAATATGATACAAATGAGTCTTACAAATAAAGCTTAGAATGGGAGAATGAGGAGGAGGTTGGTATCTTTTGCCTGTTTTACAAATCAGAAAGTAAAAATAGGATTTGGTGACAACAACATAGGCATACAATATATTTTCTTCTTTCACTAGCCGATGAGAACTTCCTTAGTCATTCTTTATACTTTTTTCTTAATGTACATATGACAAGCCCAACACGCAAAAACACAAAATACTATGTGTATACCTTGCCATACAATAAACTTCATTGATCTGAAATGTAACTTCTATGTATTTAAACTCTCTAAACACTTGGATTTCTAGGTCTTGTTGAAGTGTTTGTCTGTATTTTAGGAATGGAAACATACTGTCTAAACTTCAAACTTGTGTATGTTGCGTGTGTGTTTTAGAACATATTAGCCTTCAAAGACTATTCTTGTAAACCTTCTGCTATTGCACAATGGCAGCACATGTTTTCATGAAAAAGCATGTTTGATGGAAAGTGGACTGAACTAGAATTGGGTTCTCATTTTTATGCCTAATACTGACACCAACTAGCTATGGGACCCTCACCCAAACTACCTGAGCTACTTGGATAATAATACACGTAATGTGATTTCATTTTATTAAAAAGAAAGTTTGTTTACAAAATATAATAAAATATAAGGTGTTACAGTTATTACAATAATGATATGTACCTTATACATCATTTGGAAAATACATGAAAGCAAAAATTAAATCTTTTTAATAAAACAGAAATCCGAGATCATTAGTAGAAAATTAGAGTGCAATAATATTTTTGTATGTCTGTCCTAGTCATTTCAAGCTGCCATGACAAAATACCATAGACTGGATCACTTAAACAACATATAGTTACTTCTCACAGTTCTGGAGGGTGAGAGGTGCAAGATCAAGGTGCTAGCCTATTTGGTTCTCTGGTGAAGACCCTCTTCCTGGCATACAGTTGGCAACCTCCTCACTTTGTCCTCATATGGTGGTGAGACAAAGAGTAAGCTCTTTTGTGTCTCTTCTATCAAGGCACCAATCTTATTATGAGGGCCTCAACCTCATGACCTCATCTAAACTTAATTACTTCCCAAAGGCCCCACATCTAAATATCATCCATCACATGGGGGATTAGGGCTTCAACATGTTAACTTGGAGGTGACACAATTCAATCCATAGCAAAGGTCATCCAGTTTTTTTTTTTTTTTAAACTTAATTTTACTTCTTTAAAAAACATATTTCTGTTACATTTTACATGATTCAGAGATTCAGAATTTTTAGAAAATCAAGTGTTCCTCAACTCCTTCAATCCCATACCTCCCAGGTAACTAACATTAACAGGTTGGGCTATTTTTCATTCCATGGTTTTTCTGTTCTCACAAACATATAGAACTATGCATACACTTATGTAGGATATTTTATTTAATTTTTATAGAATTATATTTTACATATTTTTCTACAACATGTACAGGCCTAGTTTCTGTACATGTAGTTCTACCTTATTTGTTTTAATAGACGACTGATAATCTGTAGGGTAGTTGCATTAAAATTACTCAGCCTTTCTCACAAGAATATTTTAAAATTTGTTTGTATGCTGTACTCTTTTGTATTTTCATGTACTTAATCTTTTTCCCAGTCATCAAGAGGCATCTGTCTAAGAATGAGGTTAGGGGGTGATAAAATTGTTCAAACAAGAATACAAAATGAAAGAGGATTAATATTCCATTTCTGATATATAACATAAAATTTTTAGATCATCAGCAAAGCAATCTATTTGACAGACTATTGATTTCATTGTATTCCCTCTTTACAGAGACAGACTTCAGGATCAGAGAAGGAAAATATGAAATTCAGAGATGAAAAACCCAAAGCTCACCTTTTGTGCTTCTTCTTTGTTGTGTAGAGAACAGGGACAAGGGAATAATTAGATCAGATTCCAAGGTCCCCTCTCATCCTGGCACATGAGTGTGTGTTGGGGTGGGAAGAGCAGGAATATTTATTCTGTAACACATAGATAGGTATGGAACAGTCCAAATCATTGAGTCTAATGGCACACTTGACTGGATTTAGTAGTTGGAGTTTGTAAGCTTTTGAAAAAGCTGCAACTGTGGCCATTTCCCACATGACACAAGGCAATGGCACAACAACCATATGCAATAGGTGAAATAAAAGCAGTGTTCCTAATTCTCAATGACCATATACAGCAAGAGACCTAGTAGTGACTAAGTGTATCAGTAAGAAAACTCAGAGGTGCAGAGAGGGGCAGTGAACCCTCAGAAGGCTAAAGTTGATGTGAAGAAGTCACTTTAAGATGGGAGCCAATGTGCAGACCACCTAAATATCCTTAAATGTGTGAATGAATAAACAAACTGTGGTTCGTCTGTATTAGACTGTTCTCACGCTGCTATAAAGATATACCTGAGACTGGGTAATTTATAAAGGAAAGAGGTTTAATTGACTCACAGTTTAGCATGGCTGGAGAGGCCTCAGGAAACTTACAATTACGGCAGAAGGGGAAGCAAACACATGCTTTTTCACATAATGGCAAGAAGTAGAAGAATGAGAACCGAGCAAAGGGGGAAGCCCCTTATAAAACTATCAGATCTCATGAGAACTTACTATCATGAGAATAGCACAGGGGAACTGTCCCCATGATTCAATTACCTCCCACCAGGTCCCTCCCACCACACATGGGGACTATGGGAACTAAAATTTAAGATAAGATTTGGGTGGCGACACAGCCAAACCATGTCATTCCAACACCAGCCCCTCCCAAATCTCCTGTCCTCACATTTAAAAACACAATCATACCTTTGCAACAGTCCTCCAAAAAGTCTTAGCTCATTCCAGCATTAACCCAAAAGCCCAAGTCCAAAGTCTCATTTGAGACAAGGCAAGTCCCTTTCACCTATGAGCCTGTGAAATCAAAAGCAACTTAGTTACTTCCTAAATACAATGTGGGTACGGGCATTGGGTAAAAACACCCATTCCAAGTGAGAGAAAATTCGCTAAAACAAATGGGCTACAGGCACCATGCAAGTCCAAAATCCAGCAAGGAAGTAATTAAATCTTAAAGCTCCAAAATAATCTCTTTTGACTCCATGTTTCACATCCAGTTCACACTGATGCAAGAGGTGGGCTAAGCACAGTAAGAGTCACCTTTGCTCCAGTTCCCAACAAGTTCTACATCTCCATCTGAGACCACCTCAGCTTGGACTTCATTGTCCATATCACTATCAGCATTTTGGTCAATCTTTAGGAAGTTCCAAACTTTCCCACATCTTCCTGTCTCTGAGCCCTCCAAGCCTTGCTTAAAATTTCTTCTGCCAGATACCCTAAATCATCTCTCTCAAGTTCAAAGTTCCACAGATGCCTAGAGCAGGGGCACAATGCTGCCATTCTGTTTGCTAAAGCACAGCAAGAGTGATCTTCGTTCGCTCCAGTTCCCAGTAAGTTCCCCATCTCCATCTGAGACCACCTCAGCCTAGATTTCATTGTCAATATCACTATCAGCATTTTGGTCAAAACCATTCAACAAGTCTCTAGGAAGTTCCAAACTTTCCCACATCTTTCTGTCTCCTTCTGAGCCTTTCAAACTGTTCCAATCTTTGCCTGACCCGGTTCCAAAGTTGCTTCCACATTTTTGGGTATCCTTACAGCAGCACCCCATTCTACTGGCACTAATTTACTGTTTTAGTCCATTCTCACACTGCTGTAAAGAACTGCCCAAGGCTGGCTAAACTATAAAGGAAAGAGGTTTAATTGACTCACAGTTTCACAGGGCTCAGGAGGCCTCGGGAAACTTACAATCATAGCAGGAGAGAAAGCAAACATTTCCATCTTCACATGGTAGCAGGAAGGAGAAGAACCGAGTTAAGGGGAAAGCCCCTTACAAAACCATCAGATCTCTTAAGAATTTACTATCACAAGAATAGCATGGGGGAAATCGCCCCCATGATTCAATTACCTCCCACCAGGTCCCTCCCACAACACTTGGGATTATAGAAAGTACAATTCAAGATGAGATTTGGGTGGGAAGACAGCCAAACAATATCATCATCTTTTGGCACCTAAAGTTTTTTTTAAATATTGGAGATCTAACGTGCAGTATGCTGACTATACTGTACGTTAATATAATGTATTATGTATAATACTTGACATTTACTAAGACTGCTGCCCCTAGCTTTCTAATGCTTTGCTGAATTACCTCTCCTGTAGCCTCACCAGATTGTTAACTCAATCTATGCTGACCCACTCTGCAGTGATCTGAAATTCACTCTCTCACTGAGCAATCCAGGCCAAATTCCAACAGTTTCACCTTATAAGGTGCTTCTTTTCTATTGAAAATTTCCTCTGTATTTTATTAAAGCTCTATTAAAAGCAACCATCTATGAATTGACAAGAATCACTTTCATCCTTCATTTCAGCCTTCTCAATATTTCACATGGCCATATTGGGCTACTCTGGCTGCCACTTCTTCCCACAGGATACCACTGATATGGCTGACACTGACATTGTACCTGCTTTCCCAGCTGTCCTAGGGTGATAATACAGCAGCCTCAAATCTGGGCACAGAACTACACATCTGCATGCTGGTGGCCTGCTTCAAGAGAAAGCATCACTTTACATTCCAAAGCCCTCAAAAATCAAGGTTCTATTTCTTAATGGAAAAGCTACTAATGAGTAAGCTTTGGGTTCTCGAGGGATCTTATTTGATGAGACTGTTGACTTTCAACATCTGTATTTATCTTACCAACAAAATTAATGTACATTCCTAAAAGCATTAATTGCCAATTAACAGGGCTTAACATGTTAAGATAAAATATT
This sequence comes from Pan troglodytes, assembly GCF_028858775.2. Classification (NCBI taxonomy): domain Eukaryota; kingdom Metazoa; phylum Chordata; class Mammalia; order Primates; family Hominidae; genus Pan; species Pan troglodytes. Next base: position 69,938,009 of record NC_072406.2, read on the forward strand.
TCTCAAAAGTTTATTGCCAGATAATCACAGTGTAACCTGTGTCAGTACTTTATTCTCAAAGATGCTCAAGTTCAATATGGTGAAACTTATAATCTGAAAAATTTTTTTTGAGGTTTCTAAGAGTTGGGTCAAAAAATATAACACTTTTTTATAGTGTGAAAATTTTATATTTTCTAATTTGCCATTTTTTTCTTTCATGATTATTACTCAGAAAAATTTTATAGTTTCTCTAAGATAAAATATTGGCATATGTTAGGACAGCCATTATTTAAACCATAATAATACAATCAAAATACGGAATATTGGAGTATATTTATAGGCCCATAAGTAACCATAACTAAATTAAACTATTGGCATATTGCCAGGTGCCACGATTAGAGGAAATTTTAATTAAAAACTCAATATGTGTGGATTTTTTGCTTAACTCATTTTCTACATGAATAATTCCCTTAAATTTCATATTTAAGCAGGAACTAAGTTCCTTAAACTTTTCAAAATGCCAGTATTTGTAAAGAGACTGAATTTCAGCCACAAAATACTCTATTATACAACCATAACCAATATTGTTTTCAATGTGCATAGACCTCTTTTTCCCTATATTTCTTGTTATTTGTTACTGGTTGCTACTTTCGACTGTTGCTGAGAAAACCTTTGCTTAGAAAACACAGAATATCTTGTAGAAGGAATTGTAACACCCAAATCACCTTCTCTTTCAGAGTTCAATGCTGTAGAATTTCTGAGAGCTTAAAATTTTCCAAAATGGGATCCTTATGCAGGGAGGTCAGTAATGCCTCTTCCTTCCACTCCCAAGGAAGGGGAACCATCAAGATCCAGGGGCCAGTTACAGCCTCATTTTATACAGGTTGGGGCTGCACAGCTCTTTTCTCCAGACACCCTAGCACTGTTGGCAACCCCCGGCTGTCTGAGGGGCTGTGACTCTGAACTGTAGAGCTGTGACATCTGGGATTTCATGCCCACAGTGCTGTGCATCAAACTTTGCTGAGTCTAAACTTTTTTTTGTTGTTTCGAAATTTAATTTTACTTTATTAAAAACACATATTCTTTCAACTTCACACAATACAGAGGTGTAACATTTTTAGAAAGTTAATAGTGTTCTTCAGGTCCTTGAATCCCATATCCCTCAGGTAGCTAAAGTTAACGGGATGGGTGAGGAAAGACGTTTTCTCTTCCTTTCCCTTCCTACCCACCTCAAAAACTACTGACTGGCCAGCAGAGATCTTATCTCAGCAAGTATCAGATACTGTCTGCATCCCTACAATGATTATTCTTTTCAACAGCAGTTTCTTCCAGCAGCAACACATTTCTCCAGTTCTTTTCTCTCAAGTATTGTCCTCTGAAGGACTTTCGAGTTGCACCAATATTGTCTCTCCTGGGTGTGCTCTGAGAAGCTCTGACAGTGGGCTGGAGGGTGGGTGGAAATGTTCCCTGCTCATTTTCTTCCTGTAAGAAGTAAGTCTCTAGCTAATGGCTTGGCCAGGAGTCCTTTATATTCATAAGGTGGCAGGCCTGAGTGCCTACTCCAATGAATAGGTAGGAGCAATCAGACTGAAATACTGGAGTCCAGAACCTATGGAGGGCTATTTTCCCAGCCAAGCTGGCCCTAATAGGAAGAGGATATTCTCCCAGAGTGAAGTTGAAAGTGTAAAGATATCAATCAGACTATTAAAGCAAATAGGATCTTATTTTTACCTCAAGCTGGTACAACAGACATGCATTAATGAGAGCATCTCCGAACTCTACTTTGGTACCACAACAAAGGTACAATTTCTTGGCAGAAAATTCACTGAAAAGAAAATATAGAAAGAAAATATGCAAGTAAAATAAGGTGAAAAGGGCTACAGGCTTAGAATCAGAAGGATCAATTCCAAAAAAAGGATACAGGCTTAGAATCAGAAGGACCAAGTTCAATTATGCTGACTATTCAGGATGATATTTGGGCAAATCACTTAAACTCACTATAGCTCAGATTTGAGGTCAATAAAATATGAATGGAAGTAACTACCTTGAAAAGTTTTTATGATGTCTAAATGAGATATTCAGTTCTTAAAAATGTCTTATCTCTTTAGTCTTATCGCTTTTCCAATTATACTGTTTCCTAAAATAATTAGCACACCTCTTTTTTTTTTTTTTTTTTTTTTTTTTTGAGACAGAGTCTCACTGTGTCACCCAGGCTACAGTGCAATGGCACAATCTTGGCTCACTGAAACCTCTGCCTCCTGGGTTACAGCAATTCTCCTGCCTCAGCCTCCTGAGCAGCTGGGATTACAGGCGCGTACCACCATGCCCCATTAATTTTTGTATTTTTAGTAGAGGCGGGGTTTCACCATGTTGACCAGGCTAGTTTCAAACTCCTGACCTCAGGTAATCTGCCCACCTTGGCCTCTTAAAGTTGGAGGTGGCATGCGCCACCACACCCGGCCAGCACACCATTTTTTTTTAACATTGTATAGTGACATGAAGCTGGTGTCATTAAGGAAAAACAAAGCAATAGTGACATCACATTTATAATAACATTTAATACTAGATGCTTGACAATCAATTTCTGAATTTTATCAGCAAAGTTGGAGTCAGAATTACCTGGCTCCACCACCTCTTATATTTATCAGTGAAGGCCTTAACTCTTTCCTTGATCAAAATTTAATCACAATCTGAAGGAATATTGTACAGATTGAACTTCATACTGAAAGTACCCAGTGCATTAAGCCAATGAGATGCAAACTTTATAAAATTCCATTAAAATAAAAATACTCATAAAATCAAGAAACCATTGGTGAGCCAACCATTGGTGGTGTGAAAACACCACCATGGAGAAGTCAAACTTATTTTCAGGGAAGAAATTGAAATTTACGCACAGAATTGGGGATTTCAGACTTCATCTCAGAGTTGGTCTGACTCAGAGGAAAATTTGTCATATGCTCATTCACCTGAAGAAAAATCTGTGCCTTCCTTACTTAGCAAGGCAGAAGGAACTTAACTAAGGTCAACTTAATTAAGTGTAACTCTTAATTCTATAAGTTCAACAAGTGGTAAGAACCATAGAGATATGCCAAGACCATTTCCTGGAGAGAGCTCAACCGACATGAGGCTCTCCAGTCACACCCATATGTGCACCCACATGAACTCATGCCCAAGTCAGGAAAAGTGCCTATTGTCTGGCCTGGTGGTCTTATATGTGGCTATAAGGGAAAAGATGGTTAGAAAAGAACAAGAAACAGTCTGACAAATAATTGCTGTATTATGCTTCTAAAAAGGATCCTTAATATAAGACAAAAAAAGGGAACTCGAAGTTTGTACTTATGTAGTTGGGGTTTTGTTTGGTTGTTTGGTTTGGTTGCTTGGTTTTAATTCAACGTCTCAGGTAAAACTGACATACCAACAGAAAATAAGGTCAGTAGCACGGGAGACTGAAATTAAATGTGTGTGTGTGTACAGCCATGAATGTGCTGCTTTCTTCTGTTAGACCTTTGATCGTCACCCCCAACACCATGTTCAGTTAAGGATCCTGGCACCTAAATTTGTATTTGCACAGCCTTCAAAAGGTATTTCTTTATTATGTTTCTCTTTTAGGGGATGATATCTAAAATATTAATAGTGTAAAAAAAAGGCATAAAATTAAAAATGATAATGTCTCCCTGTAATAAAAAATACTTGCCTTATCCATGAGTTTTTTTTTTAATAATTCCCATTTTTAATTATTTGTCATAGCTGGCTTATCATTTAGGAATTTTAGCCAAAATAAAACCTATTTAACTAAATTTTCCAATAAAACCCTATGTTATAAAAATTATTTACACACCAGAATTTTTTGACATGACTGTTCTGTTCTGTGAAAATCATTTTGCCAGGTTATTCCAGTCTCTAGTTTGTTCGCCGCTATGTAACCAGCAACTAGTAAAGTGCCTAGCATGGAGTTTTCTTCAACTAAATGAATAAATAAATGTATGAGGGTTCACGACAGTAACCAAAGTATATGCTCTAGGTTTGGACTCTCACTCCCAGGATTGTGGAAACTCTCCCCTTGACAGATTTCAGAAGTCTCCTACGGCTTCTCACATGAGTGTCCATATTGCTCTGCCTTCCTTCCTGTTACAATAGAAGAACTGTTGATGCTCCCAGTGAAGACCAACCTTGACCCTTCTGCTCTAGATCCCATTGTCTCTGACCTTGCTCTCCTGCATCAATAAGTTTGCTCTCTTGATTGGGTAATTCCTATCGTATATAATAACAACATACTGTAAGTTTTCTCATCTAAATGAATAAAAAATAAATACTTCTAACTGCTTTCTTAACTTCTATTGCTCCAATTCTCTGAATAGAAAAATTCTTTGTGTGGTCTGTCTGTCACTGATTGAGGGCTACAATAGACCCACCTCCTATTATCTTCTCCCCACCCCTTCCCACGCCTGCTGACACTACTGCATGACTTCCTTAACCCTAGGAATAGAGAGGTCATTCCTAATGTGTGAAAAGTTCTACCTCTCTTTCCCTCTCTCTCATGCTCTATGTGTCGTGCTCTGCTGTTAGTACAACCATGAGCTACTTCTACTCCAGAGGCTGACTCTTTGGCCCCCCAGGTTCGTAAGCAACTAACCTGTTGATGATCTGGTCCCCTGCTCTTTACCCTGGGCTCTCCTTCCACTGCCCATCTCTCTTTACTTTGTGTGAACTCCAGCAGTACCCCCCACAAAGTGTGAATATCCCCCTCACACTGCACTCTGCTCAAACAGCCTTATCATGTGCTCCATATATCTAAAATATTTGGGTGAAATAGATATTGTTTTGCTTACATATTTTTCTTTATAGCTTTGTAAAATGTTTTTTTTTTTTAGAGAATAGACAATCTGAAGTACAATCTGTTTAGCCCACACTGTTGAATTAAAAATTATTGTTGCTTCCCTTTTGCATTGGCTCATCCTTCTTGCATCAAGCTTATATATCATGTTTTTCCTGAAGATTTATCTTCACAAGAGTAGACCTGACCTTTATGGACATAGACCTCAGGGCCTCCCCTATATGTGCTTAAACACATCTAATTTTCAGGTTATTCATGGGCTGAGCTTGAAGACTATATGTTCCTGTTCGTACATGTCTTAGGATTGTCAAACAAATGTTAATACATCTCACTGAACAAAAAGAGTGAAATTATAATTTTTGTGAAGTATCTAGTGTTATTTCCATGACTTAAGAGTAAAAAGATCAAATGGAAAAAAAATGAAGGAAGAAAGAGAAATGAGGGTAATCCAGTGTTAATCATTTCCTGTCATCCCAACATCCTACAAAGTCAAACCCCATCTAGTTCCTTAGCATCAGAGTCACCAGAGGGCCAATGTTTCTCAAAATTTTCTAGATTTCTTTTCATGTATTACATAAGGTCTCTTACAGGCCTTTAATATTATATTAAATTCAAAATTAATCAAATGTCCTGAATAAAGATAAATCAAAACAATGAAATGAACAATCACTTTATTTTCAAACTATTATCTATTGGCATGACCTGAGACTATTGTGGACATCAGCTGTCCATCATTGTATCTGAGTCTGCGTAGCAGAGCATTGTCCTTTTCTGAGCTTCTCTACATTCTGTGTATGCACAACAACCAGAAAGAGAGATACTTATAGGTTGGGAGTGAGGAAAGCTATAGGAGTTCATGTTTTAGTAGATACAGCACGATAGAGACAGAGTAGCCAAACAGTAGTATTGACCATAATACCAAATAGATACAGAGGAATGGGTGTCAAAGAACATTCATGCATTTTTATTTGCAGGCTTAGTGTGAGGGCAATGTGATGTCACATGATGATGATGTGGTCATGGTGCTATAGTGAGAACAACGCGATGACGGCACAAGCCTTGAGCACATCCCTTCCCTGCTTTTCAGGGAATTCACCAGGCACTCCAGGTATATGAAGCCTGCTCTCTCATAACTCACAAACCACTGCCAATACTGCAGGGCTTTACCCCAAATGGGTCCTATTCATCTACGCACCCTGCCTCATTTCACCTGTCCTGGGTAAAATCTTGTCCTCTGAGAGAGCTTTACCCAGGAAAGGTGAAGAGATGTTTGCTGACAGAGTTGTTTGCTTTAGAAGTAAAATCTAAATAAAATAAGACATTTTAAATAACATGTAGAAGCAGGAGCAGAGTAGGTATGATTCAAAATAAATACTAAATGATTAATTGGACAAGACACACAGTAACAAATGAAGGGAGAAAGCATTACAGTGATGGAAATATTAGACCAATAAATTCTGTAGAGTGAATCATCGTATCACGTAAAGTGAATACAATCACTGATGTAGCAGGATAAGGAACTATTACATTGCACTGATATTAGATCAAATCTTGGCTCTGCCAATTATTTTAACTTTAGACATGCAATTTTGCCTTTTCGTACCAATGTTTTTCATCTTAAATTAAACTAATTCCTACTTTGTATAGTGTTGCATGTTTAAGTAAGGTGATATATTTGAAAGCACCAGACAGATTCAAACTACAATCACTGTTGTTGCTGTCGCTGTTGTTCATTCCACTTTTACATATTTATATCCAATTATCATATTCCAGAACCCGAAACAAATATTGAAGGCAGTTTCCAAAGTAACCACATATGCTAGTTGCACAACTCTGTGAATATACTAAAAATTACTGAATTGTACACTTTAAATAGGTGAATTGTGTGATATGCATAATATATTACAATAAAGCTGTTGTATACATACATGCATGAATTACACATTTACATGCACATACACACACATATACATACACTTCTATGTTTATAACTCAATTATGCAGAAGTAAACACTGAGGGATCCAGAAGCAGTCTCAATACCTTTTCAGCATGTTAATGATGAGATTTTCAGGAGCAAGAAGATGAACCTGGGTCATAAGGACAGGTTACAAGTTTGAAAGGAACTTATCCTCCAAATAAACTGAAGCAGCCACTATCCACATCAAGTCATAAAAACCATCTGTTCTCCCAGGCAGTTGTATAGCCCCTCTGCTCTGAAAATTGGGGGAAATGATGCTGCCAGTGAGGATTCATTTGTGCTATTGACGTAAAGGCTCTATGTAGATATAAAATATCATTATGTTATTACACGCGGCCCAAAGGCCTTATCACTGATATGTATAGTGTCAAAAGCAATTTTTCCCACCTTGCTGCTCAGTGAAAATTGAAAAAAAAATATGCTCTTATTATTATTATTGCTAATTTATTTGGAGGATGTCAAATTTCATCCTCAAGCTGATTTACATATTTTAGAGTGTGACTGATATTATGATACTGTATTGTCCTTAAGATTATTTTATAAATGAGAATATCAAATAGGCAGTTTGTATTTTGGTCTTACTGTTATAGATCATGATTTATTAAACAAATGTAAGTCATGTTATTTTCTTAGTTTTACAATCATGTCTTCCTCACATACTAGTATCTGCTAATTATGCTTCATAGAATACATGTCAGTTGTTGTAATTATGACTTACTCCTTCATTATTATGATCCATTCTTCTCACAATGTAGTCCACCTCTGGCAGCATTGAAGGGTCCTTGGAATGGTATCTGATTAAAGTTGAACCAATCTAGAACTTTTTGCCAAGGTTTTTACTAGGTAGAAATGAAAAAGGGTGCTCAGAGAGGGTGGAAGCAATGAGATTTCCTGTTCAAGAATTCCCAATGTAGCATTTCCCACCCTATAGATGAAGCTGGCCTGCACAGTGATAAAGTAGATGCAACAAGCATGAAAAAACAAAGCTGTACGTGGAATGAGTCCTGGCCCACCATGCACCTAGGTTCATGGGCCCCTAAAGGCTAATTTCATCATTATACTTCCCAGTGGCAGGCACCAATAATTTCTCACTTTTAAATTTTCCTTCATTTCAAGCACAAAAGTTGTGACTAATAACACTTAACAACACTTAAAAGATAATGCTCTTCACAATTGTAGTAATCTGAAATTTAGCATATATTTTTTAGAACATGTCCCATACATCTAAAAGATATCTGCATTCATGTGTTTATTGCAACATTAGTCACAACAGCAAAGATAGGGGACTAACTTCAGTGTTCACCCACAGTGGATTGGATAAAGAAAATGTGATACGTATGTATACAATGGAATACTATTCAGCCAAAATAAAGAATGAAATCTTGTTTTTTACAGCAACATGGATGGTATTATCTTAAGTGAAACAACTCAGAAACAGAAAGTCAAATACCACATGTTTTCACTTTAAGTAGGAACTAAATAATGTGTACACATGAATCTAGTATATCTTCAAAGGGGTAGAATGGTGAGGGGGAATGAGGAATAAGGAATTACTTAATTGGTATAATGTAAACTATTTGGGTGATAGTTACACTAAAAGCCCAGATTTCACCACTATGCAATATATCCACGTAACAAAACTACATTTATGTTCCCTAAATTTATATAAATTATATATATATGTGTGTGTGTATAATTTACTTATATATGTATAATTTATTTATATATTATATATAACCTGTTATATATAGCATATATAATTATATATAATTTTATATAACATACATAATTTATTTTAATTAGAAAAAGATTTGTTTTAGGAAATTGGCTCCAATTATTGTGGAGGCTGGCAAGGCTAAAATCTGTGGGCAGATTTTATGGCAGGACGGGAACCTGGAAACTCAGGCAAAATTTCATGATGAAGTCTGGAAGCTGAATTCCTTCCTCTCCAGGAAAGCTCAGTCTTTGCTCTTAAGGCCTTCCATTGATTGTCTGATGCCCATCATATTATGAAGAATAGTCAACTTAAAGTCAATTGATTGCAAACGTTAACATCTATAAAATATACTCACAGCAACACTGAGATTAGTGTTTTATTAAATAATCCCATACTCTAGCCTAACCAAGTTGATACATAAGACTAATCATCACATCGTCCTTATTCTACAAATGTCTAACAACGTAGATGACAACTTCTAAGTATCTTGTAAGATACCTTGTCTTCTAACTTGAGGAAACAAAGCACGTTCACTGAGTGAAAACTCTAGAACTTAAAATTTAGCCTCAGGGTTTTGAAGCTAATAATGAAGCACTCATATAATATTCCTGCAATGTATAAAGTCAGCAGAACCCCTGAAGTGATTACAACTCTGTAGGCACAAAAGGACCATCAATTACTATTCTAGATATAAATATTAAATATTTACCCAGTAACAGGTAAAAGTTTCCAGGTAAAGTTGTGAATGTACTGTTTTGCTGTTGATCATTATACATAAAAGCATAAACATTTCAGCTGAAATAACAATTGCTAGGTCAGCACCTGCCAAAAAAAAAAAAAGTTTTAGAGAGTAGACATTTATTTACTTAGTTCAGCTGCACTTCTTGGCAACATAGGAAAACGAATCTATTTTAAAATGGCATCTGATAAGTATTGAAGCATCACATGGGACAAGTCATTCACACTTTTCTCTCTAACATAGAAGTTCATCATGCATTTAGTATTTCCTTTTTTTAGAAATGAAGTATGCATGCTACTGGCCAAATAGTTACATAGTTTTTCTTTATATCTAGTTTTATTTGATCTGTAAAGTGAGTGATTCAGTAGATTAGTGCTGAATCAATAATTTAGCATAACAATCTTCAAAAAAAATTGCAGCAAGACAAGAAAAAGGAAATCAGATGATTAGTGAAGTGATGGATGTACTTGTTTAGGCCTTGGGCAAAATATTTTATATTAAAATAGGTGAAGAAGAGTTGGAGGAAGACAAATCAGGCTTAAGTTCATGCTTTAACTCTTATGAGCTGTGCAATCTATGGAATATTTAAAACTAAGTTACTTCCTCTGTAAAATTAGGATAGCTATAGCAGCCTTATACAATTGCTATAAATATGAAATCAAAAAGCACTTAGCACACTGCCTTGTGTAGACAAGTATTCAGTAAATGCACACTAATTATATAATCCTCTCTGGGTTTTAGCTTTTATCCTCTCTATAATTTAGCGAATTGGGCTAAATGACTCCCCTGGTACACTCCTCTTCCAAATTTGTGCATTCTAATTTCTAGTGATAAATTCATTTGCACTGCGAATAGTCAATTCCATGAGGTTTACTGTGCCCTAACCACTCTTCAGAGAAGCCTTGGGATCAGTACCTAGCTACAATATTTACCTTGTGCCTGGCATTGTCTCATTAAAAAATACTGCTGTGGAAAACATTTGCTGTTTTATTTATAATAGCAAACAATGATCTTTTCTGAATTAGTCTTCAGTCACATGAAAAACAGGGCTCTCTACTTTACTACTTTGTAAATGAATATGTCTGGACCGGCTAGTCCTAATGTTAACCAATAACTTATACTGTCAAAATCATAGTGATTTTCAATTAACCACCAGTGTTTTCCTATAATTAATAGGACAGAGGCCAAAGTTAACCATTTGTTCATACAAATCAGGGATAAATTAGCCCGGCTCTTTGAAAATGACAAACATGTACAGCAGTTACCATGGTGATTCCACAGTTATGGTTACAGAAAATTGAAAAAATGGAACTAAGAAAGTCAAGTCACCACGATTCTACCTTAAATAAATTCCTAAATGTAATTCTGCAATTAGTTCCAATCTGGCAAAAGGATGAAGCCCCAAAATGTCATTTCCTAAAGATATTTTAAAATCATCAACTCCAATCCTTTCTAGCTCCGTTTTCTGAAATCCAGACATCTGTGATCTTCTTGCCCCTTGAGATGTAATAATAAGAGATTCCAACCTTTGATACCCTGTAAAAGACAATATCTTCCCACAGCCAATTGCCTGTATTTCCCTGATAATCCCTGGCTTTCTGTTTACTCATATGCTGTCCTGAAGTTTCACATGTCAAAACAGTCATGAACTTAAGAAAGAAAAAAAAATTAAATGCAGAAAGACTACAGGGCTTATAGTAAACCATTATCAAACAAATGTTCACATTATGGGAATTTCAGAAGGAAAAGAGATAGAAAAAGTCATAGAAAACCTATTAAAGTAATAGCTGAAAACTTCCCAAGTCTTAAATATGGACATACAGTCCAGGAAGATCAAGGTCCTCAAATGAATTCAACCCAAAAATCTCCTTTCTGAGGCACATTATAGTCAAATTTTCAGAATTCAAAGACAGGGAGGGAATTCTAAAAACAACAAGAGAAAAGCATGAAGTCATATATAAAGTAGTCTCCATAAGACTAACAACAGTTTTCTCAGCAGAAGCCTTATAGGTCAAGAGAAAATGGCACGATATATTTAAAGTGCTAATAGAGAAATCCTTCTATCGAGAATATTATGTTCAGCAATGCTATCCTTCAGAAATGAAGAAATAAAGCCTTCTTCAGATAAGCAATAATTGAAGGAATCTGAAAGCACTAGACCATCCATAAAAGAAATGCTTACAAGAATCCTACATATGGAAGTGAAAGAATGATAACTAAGATCATGAAAACCCACAAAAATATAAAACTCACTGACAGCAGACACATATATGAGAAAGAAAAGGGAAACAAATCTCGTCACTGCAGAAAACCAACAAACCACAAAGATAAATAAGGGAGAAAGAAAGGTACAAAGGATATACGATACAACCAGAAAACAACAAGCAAAATGATAAGAGTAGCAATTTTACTGATAATTTACTGAGAATAAAATAATAATTTTCAATGTAAACAGTTTAAATTCTCCAATTAAAACGTGTGTACTGGCTTAATGAATAAAAAACAAGACCCAACTATATGCTGCCTACAACAAACTCACTTCACCTGTAAAGTCACACACATACTAAAAGTGAGGAGATGAAAAAGATGTTCCATGCAAATCAAAACCAAAAGCAAGCAGGAGTTGCTGTACTTGTATAAGACAAAAATAAAAAGACTTAAAGTCAAAAACAGTAAAAAGAGCCAAAGAAGGTCATTACATAATGATAAAGGGATCAATTCAGCAAGAGGATATAATACTTTTAAATATATATGCCTCCAACACTGTAACACAGATATAAAAAACAACTATTATTAGATAGAAAAAGAGATACAGACGCCAATACAATAATAGCTGAGGACTTTAACAACCCACTCTCAGCATTTAACAGGTCATCTAGATGAAAAATCAACCTGAAACATTAAACTTAAGCTGCACTACTGACCAAATGGAACTAACAACATCTATAGACCATTTTATCCAGCATCCACAGAATACACATCTTCTCTTCAGCAGATGAAACTTTCTTCAGAATAAGTCATACATTAAGCCATGAAACAAACTTCAACAAATTTTTTCAAATCAGATATCTTTTCAGACCACAGTGGAATAAAACTAAAAATTCATAATAAGAGGAACTTTCAAGACTGTACAAATACATGTAAATTCAATAGCACGCTCTTGAGTGAACAGAGGATTTTGAATGTTCCCAAAACAAAGAAATGATAAACATTTGAGGGGATGGACATGCTAATTACCCTAATATAATCATAACATTGTGTATACATGTATCAAAATAGCACTTTGTTCCCATAAATATGTATGACTATTATGGTACTTTTATGATGTTTCAACTGGAAAATAAAATTTAAAAAGGACAGAAAAGAGAGAAAGCTGGACACAGCTACACACAAGAGGACAGAGAGTCATGTGAAGACAGACGCAGAGATTGGAGTTATGACTCCACAAGCAAAGGAATGCCAAGAATTGCTGGTAACCACTAGAAGCGGAAAGGCAAGGATTCTTTCCTAGAGCTTTTGGAGAGAGGCTGGTCATGTCAGCACCGGGAATTCAGTTTTCTTTCTAGCATACAGGATTGAGAGAATAAATTTATGTTATTTCAGTCCATCCTAGTTTTTGGTACTTTGTTATAACAACCCTAGAAAATTAATATAGCCATGGAAATACTTTTCTCTGTGGAAAACCTAGAAAATTAACATTCCATAGGAAAGTGTTTTGAACTACTGCCTTTCAGATTGATCTGCTGTGGCCCTTACACACCTTCACCACCCTTCAAAGCTAGATCAATACCTCCACACATACCTCTCCCTCCTCTGAACTCACTGTCCCATATCACTAAGCATTCACCCACTGCCTTGTAATATTCTTGAATTATTTTCTTTAAGTAAGTCTTATCTCTCTACTGCAATGCTAGCTTATATTGAATAATGTAATGCTTGGCTGAACTGCATATATATATATATATGTGTGTGTGTATATATATGTCCATATATATGTGTGTATATATATAAGTCCATATATATGGACATATATATGTGTATATATATATGTCCATGTATATATGGATATATATGTCCATATATATGTATATATATGTCCATGTATATATGTATATATATGTCCATATATATGGATATATATACACACATATATATGGATGTATATATGTCCATATATATGGATATATATGTCCATATATATGGATATATATATATCCATGCATATATATGGATATATATATGCATGGATATATATGGATATATATATATGCATGGATATATATGGATATATATATATGCATGGATATATATGGATATATATATATATGGATATATATGGATATATATATATCCATGGATATATATGGATATATATATGGATATATATGGATATATATGGATATATATATATGGATATATATATATCCATGGATATATATATATGGATATATATATATATCCATGGATATATATATGGATATATATGGATATATATGGATATATATGGATATATATATATCCATGGATATATATGGATATATATATATCCATGGATATATATGGATATATATATATCCATGGATATATATGGATATATATACACATACATATATGGATGTATATATGTCCATATATATGTGTGTATATATGTCCATATATATGTGTGTATATATGTCCATGTATATGTACTTATGTGTCCATATATATGTGTATATATGTGTCCATATATATGTGTATATATATATGTCCATATATATGTGTATATATATGTCCATATATATGTCCATATATATGTATATATATGTCCATATATATGTCCATATATATGTGTATATATGTCCATATATATGTCCATATATGTGTGTATATATATGTCCATATATATGTCCATATATATGTGTATATAAGTCCATATATATGTCATATATGTCCGTATATATATGTCCATATATAGACATATATGTCTGTATATATATGTCCATATATGTCCATATATATGTCCATATATACACACATATAGAGAGAGAGAATGTCAAGCATTACATTATTATAATATCACATATATTATCGATACATGTGATATGTGCTTAAATATGCTTATATCACATATATTATGTGCTTAGATATCTGCACATATATACATAGCACTTATGTTTCACACATATCTTCATATCACATATATTATGTTCTTATATATGCAATAAGCACATAATAGATATATAGATATAGATAGATAGATCACAACCACAGCATTTTGCCCTGCTCCCACACTGTTCTTGTTCTTTCCATTTTAAATACCTGTCTTTCTTCTCTCATTTCCCATCCTCCACCCATTCATTTCCACATGTCCAAATCATACTCAATTTTCACAGTCCAATGGAATTTCCCCTAAAAGCCTTCAGCATTCCAGTCAGAAATATACTTTTCTATCTATGAAGTCACACACAGTTATTTCTTTCCTTGTTACAGCACTTTTTATCTTGCTTACCTAATCTGGATCAAGAGATAGTATTTGCTAATTTTTTGGAATTTTATTTTGCCCAGTGGAGTATGCAGACAGGGCACAAAAGCAGATTCTCCTAGATTAGAAAGGAAATTTATAGACACTGTAGAAGAGAATATTAAAAGTGAAGACCTGGCACTTATGTAGCTAAAAAGAAAAACTTCAGAAAGAAGATAAATGGCTTACTAGAGGCTTTTTCATGTGCCATGTGAATGTCTTCTCCATCTCCTCAAGGAAACTTTAAAAAATTGACATTAATTACCAATAACTTTGGAAATGTTTTGTGGTGAGAAGCAAGATGAATGCCACAAAAAGCAGATCAGACTTTAAGATGGACAAGAAGTAAAAGATAAAGCTACCAGCAGTGCTGAGATGACAGGTATTATTCTTGTCTGTTTCCTTTTTAAACCCTAAACTACTAGAGATAGGAGAGTTTCTGCAGGAACTTTGGATCCCTCACATTTCCTAGGCATGATCTTTTGCACATAATACAATAGCACACATTTGTTGAGTGCTTTCACGTGCTAGATACTATAAATGTAATTTGTTTCTGTGACACATGAGATGTTTCTAAAGAACCAAGGCAATTTAAGTGAATCACCCAAGTTTTATAAATGCTAAGTGGCAGAAACAGGATTTCAACCTACGCAATTTGACACCAAAGCTTATGATTTAACCATCCAGCCACATTTAGGCCCTAGTATGTAAGCAGTTGCTGAATGAATGAAATAAGTAATATTCAGTGCTTATTAAATACCTGTTGATGGGTTAATAGTTAGGATTCATTCCTGGCCTCTTGACGTAAAATCATAGAAGACTAGGTATTCCCTTCCAGAATACTTTCATGGCAGAGATGGAGTATTAGTCAGAAATCCCCAGAGATCGTACTCAGGTCCTAGTATTTGTCTTCCCTGCTGGTATTTCTATTTTCAGCCTCAACAAATAGACCATTTGTGCACTCAGGTTGCCACAAACAAGAGGACATAATAAGCAGTTAAAATGTATAATGATCTCATGCCCAGCATAAGCCAAAATTCTGAAGCAAATTCAGATTCATGGATACTAGCAGAACCAGCCAACTGAATAATTTGTCTATTTGATGCAAAGGCAGAATAGTAGGGGGTGAGCTCTACTGAGGTACCAGTGATTGGCATAAGTTGTCCTCCTCCTTTATTTTTTCAGTTTTCAACCATTTGACTATTACTAAAAAATAAACAGGGTATAATATACACAGAGACAAAATAAGTCAATTCAAGAGTGTAACGACTCAAATAGTAAAGAAAGCAAAAAAGAAAGAAAGAAAGAAAGGGAAATTTTGGATTTGTTCTGCAAGACAAACATAAATTAAATGGGAAAAAAATAGTAGCTAAAAGTTAGGTCTGTTGTTTTTCCTGATTGGACTATTTAGTCAGTATGGATATTATAAAAATAAAATGGAAAGATACACATTGTCTCTGGACCTCATTTGGTAAGGTATACATAAAAGTGAAAAATACAGCCTGCTAACAAATTACTGAGTACATAAAGAGAAAAGTTTTGGAAGTTTGGAAAAGTTTGGAATCATAAATTAGTAAAAATTGCCCTCAAAGAAAATTTAGCACTTATTCAATTCAATGTCTAGGTTTTATAGCTCTCAGTCCTCTGTTATATTTTTCTATACTTGTACAAAAATTAATGATAGCCAGGGACGGTGGCTCACACCTGTAATCCCAGCACTTTGGGAGGCCGAGGTGGGTGGATCACTTGAGGCCAGGAGTTTGAGACCAGCCTGGCCAACATGGTAAAACCCCATCTCTACTAAAAATACAAAAATTAGCTAGGCATGGTGGCGGATGCCTGTAATCCCAGCTACTCAGGAGGCTGAGGCAGGGAGAATAGCTTGAACCCAGGAGGCGGAGGTTGCAGCAAACTGAGATCGTGCCACTTTTACTCCACTCCAGCCTACCAGCCTAGGTGACAGAGCGAGACTCCATCTCAAAAAAAAAAAAAAGAAAAGAAATGATTATCTTTTAAATGAATAGTTTTTATTCTACTGCTTTATGTCCAAGCTAGTAACAATTTCCATATCATGTTTTCTATAAATATTAGGGCTGTATTTTCAGAGATAAGGCTTTTTTTTTTTTAATTCTAAAAAGAACCAAATAAGAAAAGCTGGGAAATTGTATTAAATAATGGCTGACATGGTATTTTTGTTTTCACTTATGGAAAATGAAGTCATAAATTCCTGTTAAGAATTAACTTTTTCAAAATAATGCTATGGGGCAACAGTAAAAACTAGTAATGTTAGAAGAATGTAATAAATGTTTGACTTTAACCATGAGAACATTCCAGAGGAACTAGACTTCCAGGGCAATTCTCTTTACACAGAAAATTCTGCCTTGCTCTGTAGAGAAACAGGAACTTATTATCCCTAGTCATTCAAACCTAAAGAACTGCTTAAATCCAAAAGAGATGCGAGCAGTCATTCCCTGGGATGAGAGGCAAGAGTATCTTGCTGGTTGTGGCACTGCATGAAATCGTTGCCTGATCCTGGTCCTTATAGTCTGATACAATCAGCTGAGACTAAACCTGCATTTTATCTGTGTATTGATACTGTAGCCTCCCACATGGATTGAACATTCAGACATTAACAGTCAATCTGCTATAAAAACCACATCTCTATTCATACCCCTTGCCCAGTGTAGATCCAAACCAAACCCAAGATTACCAGATAGACAGCAATTTTTTCATATTCAATGACGTGGTTTAAATACTGGCCTCTCTAAGCGTGAGGCTACTCACAAGGAGACCCACTGATCCAATGAAACAGTTACTACTTCAGTTGCACTGACAAGAGAACTACTCTGGATATCATTAAATAAGAAACAGCAACAATTCAGATCAGGTCGATGGACAAGCAGGATTTTTGAGTTGCCACAGTAAGTGTAAGACACCTGGTGCTTATTAAAATGCAGCTTCCTCAGCCCCAGTTCAAGACTACTATACTATAATTTCTAAATAGCTTGTTGAAATTCATTTATAAATGTTTCATATTCATATCCCAATTTTAGAAAGGATAGAGATTTTAACTTGAGGGAGAGAAATAAAGTCCTATGAATTAAACTAATTAAGTAAATATCCTGAGTAAAGTTAAAGGATATCTCCTAGCCTATAAGTTCAGCTGTATCGTAGTCATAGATATTAATTCATCTAAAAAAAGGTATACCCTGGCCAGGTGTGGTGGCTCATGCCTGTAATCCCAGCACTTTTGGAGGCCAAGACAGGTGGATGACTTGAGGTTAGGAGTTCAAGGAGTTCAAGCCTAGCCAAAATAGTGAAATCCCATGTCTACTAAAAATACAAACATTAGCCGGGCATGGTTGTGCGTGCCTGTTCTCTACTAAAATTACAAACATTAGCCGGGCATGATTGTGCATGCCTGTAGTCCCAGCTACTTGGGAGGCTGAGGCAGAAGAATCCCTTGAACCTGGGAAGCAGAGGTTGCACCGAGCTGAGATCATGCCACTACACTCCAGCCTGGGTGACAGAGAAAGACTCTGTCTCAAAAAAAAAAAAAAAAAAAAAAAATGCCCTAAAGAAAGTGACATGTTTAAAAAGGGAAGTCAAAATAAGTAAATGCAGTCAACATATGCTGAAAGTATAATTTTCAAAAAAGTTAAACACATGACTCTCATACAAATAAAAAGTTAGCAGATGTCAAAGATTTATAAAACTTACTAATGAGAGAACAAGTGAGATAGTATCCTGGTACAAAGAAGAATTTGAGACAGTGAATATTTATTTCCAATGAAAAAGTTAATGTTAAAATATTATTGCAAAGTTGTTACAAAACTTGTAATATCATTTAGGACAATAAAACTGTAATCTCCTAGGTTATCTTTTCTACCGCACAAAAATCAGTTTTATCTGAACTGAATGAAAATCTACAAGTTAACATATAGCTTCACAGAGCATTTTTATCAATAGGAAATAAGTCAAACAAAGGTACACAGACACCTCCCTAGAACTTAATAATTCCTGTATGGATATTTTACATGTTTTAGTACATTTTTTAAATCTGAAGTCATTTTTGTCCTTATATTAGTCTATTTTCACACTGCTATAAAGAACTGCCTGAGACTGGGTAATTTATGAAGAAAAGATATTTAATTGACTCACAGTTCCACAGGCTGTACAGGAGGCATGGCTGGGGAGGCCTTGGAAAATTTACAATCAGGGCGAAAGGCAAAGGAGAAGCAAGCATGTCTTCACATGGCCAGCAGGGGCAAGAAAGAATAAAGGGGGAAGTGCCACACACTTTTAAAAACCAGATCTTGTGAGAACTCAGTCATTATCAAAAGAACAGCAAGGGGGATATCTGTCCTCATGATCCAATCACCTCTCCAACATTCAGGATTATAATTCAATGTGAGATTTGGGTGGGGAAACAGAGCCAAACCATATTATCCATTAATTCCAATTTTGATATTTTTTTCTTAATAATGCCCAGCAATGAACCTGGACTAGATGCTAAATCTGGGGATATGAAATATTTGGTCATCAGAGAGGATTTTCTGCAGTAGATTAGAAACATTTTTTCAGGCTTTACCATACCCTCAGCAAAATATCTCCCAAAAATATCTATCTATATCTGTTCTCCTTTTCTTGACATCTAATACTAGTTATGGGTAAAGTGTGGCATTTGTCCAATATTTAACCTGTTTCTCAGTTCCCTGTTTTGTAAAATTGAGAAAAAAAGAATACCTCATTTGATGACTGTAAGATTAAATTACACAGGTAAAGGACTTATAATGTGCCTGACATACAGTTTTCAATATTTGTTGGTTCTGATTATTATTTTATATTATTATTGTTAGGATACTATTATTCAATAATAGCGTCGGGTCAAGACACACAAATTCAGAGTGCTCTTTACACTGGCAGAGCAATATATTCACAGGGTTTGCTGGAGCATCAATTTCCTCTTATTAATTATTTGCTGATTCTCTTTTGATTCTTGAATGCCATGTCCCCTAAACAGCTCATCTGGAGAACTGCTGACCACAGAGAGGACACCTTTACTGTCAGTCTGGACCCATCATGCTGTGTACTCACCTTTTCTCACTTGCCAGGTGTCACCTTAAAATTTCTGTTATCCTTGCTCACTCTTCCCTATTTTTTTTAAGTAAGCCTTTGTGTTTGATTTTGAGGCACTTGCAGACTTCTGAGATCAGAGAGCTCTTCCTACTGCAGTAGTCTTTGAATAAAGTCTCTCTTCATCTAAGTCCAGATTTTTATTGAACCCAGCATAGACTCTTATCTTATTATTTTCCTAGGCATATTCTTCATTAGATTGCATTCTCCAATGAATGCAATGAAATAACTAATTGGCCGAATTAAACTCACTATTTCCCTTAATAAGTACATGTTTATCTATCTTTTCACACCATCCTAAGATTCTAATAGTTTCTTCTTAAATCACAAAATTACTCTAGAGTTTACTTTAAAAACATTGCACAGAACAAACTAACACCCTGAAACACAAGATTCCTTTCCTTTATGTAACCCCCTGAGCTTATACCACATGGTGCAGTGGGATACATTTGTGCTTACTCTCTCTCTCTCAGGAAAATATGATGTTAATATTTCTTGAGCTCTGTTTCTCTATAACAATTTTCTTCTTCCCTCTGAATTTTCTAGGTAGTTGGCAGTATGCCCAGGCCTCTTAGATTAGGGTATTCGTTCATCAAACATTTACCCTGGTTGATAGGAACTGTAGATACTGTGATAAACAATGCAGGCCCTTGCATGGAGATACAGAATTACAGAGAGCCCTGTGGTTTTCTGTATTATTCTAGTCTCCTTGGTATTCCTCTCTCTTTTAAAGAGAGAGGAATTTGTACATTTTTAAAAAAATTATTAAGATACTTCATAGGTCTTACCCCAAGTAGTTCTTTTTGTCACTTCTCTTAAATTCACTTTTTCACCAACTGCCATGACCAAATGTTTCTTGAGTTCCTATCTTTTAGTCTTATAAATGTAGTATTGCCATGATTATTATTTAGGATTCCCAGGGCTGCAAGAATCTAACGTAAAAGAAACTAACACAAAAGATAAATTATTGTCTCACATTTAGATACAGTTAAAGCACAATCCAGGTGCTCAGATGTCATTAGGCAATCTGTCTTCAAGTCTGCTCTGATTTCCTCTGTAACACCTTTTTTCTAAGACAAATCTCCCCACAATGGGATAAGAACAAAATAACTTCAAACACATACTCTGTAACTTTAGAAAATTTAGCTTTTCAGGTGTATATTTTTTCAACTAAAGTTCTGAGATTGTCTGGGTCATGCATTTGCTGACAAGCTGTGATGCTTTAGTTAGCAAAGTCTGCGTCATATGCTTATTTTAGAGTTGGGGAAAGTGGGTTGTCATTAGCCAAGCCAGAGCCATATAGAGTAAGAGTGGGAAAGAATGGGTTTCCATAGAAAAATATGTGTTGCTGTTACCAGAAGAAAGGCGGACAAGTTACCACCAAAACATGGGTATATCTAGTGGGTGCAAAGGGCCAAGAAGAGCCCAGAAGTGGGGGTTGCATGTTGCTTTTGCCATGGCGGTACAGACAGGCCTGGTTATGCCACTTCAAAGGGAGAGGCAATAATAATGGGTGAACTTCTATTTTTCTTCCAGGCCAACATAAGTGTTTACACAAATATGTCTAACAGTATCATCATCCAATGTAACAATATAAGAAAATTTCAGGAAACATAACCTTCATACAGGTGTCTTGAATGATTAGGATATTGTCTTCATAACAACTTTAATCCACAGGGATTTTTGTTGATTTAGAAAGATAAAGACCACCCTTCCCCTTCTTACCATTTGCATTGCTCTTGTTTATTCATTCCCAGGGTAATTTTCTCTCCAAGGAACACTATTTAGGCCCTGTAGGGAACACAAAGAAGACTCTAATATAGCTCAGATACAGATCTACATATGTGTATGTATGTGCATGTGTGTGTATACAGACATAGCTCTCTGTCTCCAAGGAGCCAACAACATACTATAAGAGATTAAATGGTAAGTGTCCTATAAAAGCTATAAATCAGTTTCCAAATGAACCCAAAAGTGGAAATCAGGAAAGACTGTATGAAATAATTAATATTTGGAGACTGTGTACAATTTTGAGACATAAAATTGAGTTAGTATAAGCAAAGGCAGAAAGATAAAGCCTGAATGTGTCTGCAGAACATAGAGCAAAGAAATGAATTTTGTTGGGCCAAAAGTTACATACAGAACACTACTGAAGATAATTCTGGAAAAGTAGTCTAGGATCAAATTTTTAAAGATCCTCAATGGGATACTAAAAAGACTGACCCGAATTCCATGGAAAATGAGGAGATGCTGAATATTTTTAAGCAGATCACATGATGAAGGCAACATTTTAGAAACATTAATCTAAAGCAGTAGGTTCAGTGCTAAGGTGAGAACTAGAATTTGAGAAACCAATTAACAGTTTACTAGAGTAGCTGAGGCTAGAGGTAATGGGAAACCGGAATAGACTGGTGACAGAGGAAATAAAAAGAAAAAAACAATACTAGAAACATCAGAGAAAAATTCAAAGATTAGGAACTCTTTCCATTTTTCTTAGGCAAACATACTGAATAAGAATGGTCTATTTGGGATATCCACTTTTGGATTTCCCACTCCTTACTTCACTGAAGTTTTGTCTTTATCCCTACCCCTAACCATTGGTGGAAACAATTCTGTCCAAAATTTCCAGTTCCTGTCTTATTGCTCAATCCAATGAAACCGTCTATGGTTACTTTCTGGCTCTTTCCGATGCTTCAGACTCTCTGCTCTCTCTAACAACATTCATGATACCATATGCTCATCATTCTTATGTTTCTCTGAAGGATGTTTTAATTCAATCACTTTTATACATGCTTTCTGCTTATGTCTTAGATGGCAGGATGACCTTACCCAACTGATGTTTATGTTTGTTATTATTTGGCTAATTCACTTTAATTATTTAAATAATTATAGGTTGCCAACTCTCCAATCTGTACTTCTGTCTATATTCTGAACACTTTTTAAGTTCTACATTCATAAATAACACTCGTAAACATATTCATTGGGTTTCCACTAATACCTCATAATTAACAAGCTCAAAACTGGAAACTTCAAATTGCTCTAAACTAGGTTTTTCTGATTTTAATCTAATCTCAATGAATAAAATTATCATAAACTTTGTCACACAAGTCAGAATATGAAATTATCTTTGATTTATTCCTTTATTTTAAATGAAATAAAAGACTAAGACATGTTAATTTTATCTCCTAAACATTTCCCCAGAATAACCATTTCCATCATGTTTTAACTGGTAATTGCATAATTTAATAATTGTACCCCAGAATCTTTTCTCAGTCAAATTAAATTTGTCCTTTACATAAAGGAAAGTGACCAGTGTAAAATTTGGATCTGTTCACAACATCCCTTTCTTTAAATGCTTCACAGACTCTTTATTCCCTTCAGAATAAAATCCAAGCCCCTTAGAAGAACATATAATATCCTTAATGAAGTGATTACTTCTCTATACTCATGCCCAAGACTCATGACACATAACTTAAATTGAATCAAGGAATTAAAAAGTAAGTGCAGTTCTTAAAGATCATGTGTTTATTATTAAAATACTAGTATCGTATGCAACTAAACAAATTGATCACTTATTTTTCTGTCTATATTATTTAAATATATAAAAATATTGTTATTTTGAAAGGATAGTTTTCATAAAGTTATTTAGCATATTTTTCATAAAGTTATTCAGTATGACTTTCTTTTGATACTCATACTGAGGATCTATGTAACTGTTTGAAAGTTAATAATTACTGTGAATATAAAGTGCACAACTTTTATAAGTATCATTAATTATTGCAGGATTGTACTATTGCAATAACAACTATAAAATTTACTTTAACAAAGATGGAATTTCAATATGTAAAGGACATAAGGAGATTTTTGCTCCAATATATATTGCATACTTGCCTATGTTTAAAGTGAATAATCAGATTAACAATAAATCTCAAAGACATACTCTGCTCACATTACTGAAAAGGCTATGCTGATTAAGTTTGATGCTAAACAACCTGATTTCATCATCATTTATCACTGGTGAGACTAAAAATTTCAGAACCATTGTTGAAACAGTCATTCAGTAATTCAGTCTTCCTAAGTCTGAGGCCAAAACTGAAGTCAAATTTCAGAATTTGGCTAACTATCAAGGCCAAACATAGCTGCGTCTTTAATATTTTATTCAGCATCAGTTCTAATAATGTTTTAGTGGAAAACATTCATATTCTTTGCCCTAGTGGAATTTACAGTGCAGTAGAGTAAGCAAATTACAAATCAATAAATAAACAAATACAGTCTGTCCTAGTTATTCACAGATGCTGTATTTTTTAATTCATCTACTTGCTAACATGTACTTGTTGACCAAAGTCAGTACTCACAATGCTTTCACGACAGGCTCACAGCAGATAAAAATATGAGTCATCCAAGGCACATGTTCCCAGATGAGGTTGAGCAAGCTGACTCTCTGCCTTCTTTTTTCAACTCCCATTCTGTAAACAAGTGTCCTTTTCATAGTCCATTTATTGCTATATGTTTTATATTTTTGTGCTTTTTCCTGGTGATTTTCTTATTTAAAATGGCCCCCAAGCATAGTGCTGAAGTATTGTCTAGTGTCCCTAAAAGCAAGAAGGCTGTGATGTTCCTTAGGGCGAATATGCATGTATTAGAACAGCTTCATTTAGGCATGAGGTATAGTGCTTTTGGCCATGAGTTTATGTTAATGAATTAACTATATATATATATGTGTGTATATATATATATATATAAAAAAGTTTATGTTAATGAATTAACTATATATATATATAAAATATTTGTTCAATAAATATTTGCTAATTTGGTATTTGTGGGGACTTTGTAGAAGATGATTACCTCAAATAATGAGAATTGACTCTAAACAATGATATATTGTGCTAGAGTTATTATTCCTGGAAATGAAAAGGAATAGAATAATATTTTAGAAAATATTTGTAGAGGTAGACGCGTGTTTAGAATTGGAGATAAGAAAAACTTTTCTTAAAAATTATAGGCTATTACAGGCATACTAAAAAGGAAAATAAAATCTAAAAGATTTTAGGAGCCCAGCAGAGAATTAGATTAGTAAAATTTACAATCAACTGAAGGTAACAGGGGGATTTTCTCAATGCTTTCATAATTTCCTTACCAATATAAGCGTTGAGATACATATATATATATATATATACGTATCTCATATATATGAGATACACATATATGTGTATATATACATATATACGTATATATATATATATATATATGAAGCATGAGAGAATTAGAAGTTACCTGCAGCCCCAACTTGCCTGCCAACAAATTAAAGTAATTCACTTGGAAAAAGACTGTCTTTCAAACTTATTAAGACAAGTGGAAATTCCAACCACTACATTATGCATAAATAACCTAATACAGTATACACCATCTTGATGAGAATTCTGCTGATTATAAATAAATATTATTATTATGTAAATCAACAAAAATGCAGTGGATTTAATGTTTCTTTAGTCTTTTTAATTTGGGATTGAACTGTCGTTAAAACTTGTCATTTTATTTTTATTTTTATATTAACTTTGATGGGTTCAACAATAAATGGTGAACTGGAACTCACCCATGCTTTCTGTAGTACAGCTACTTGTGAAACATGTGTGCCAGAGATCCATTCTGCTTTGGTTCAAATCCTGGTTTAAGAACTTATTGGCTGATGACCTTATAAACATTGCCCACAAAAAAATGTAGAACCAAACGTTGCTAACTGCTAAATAAATATAACCTATTATTAGCATACACTTTAAAAGCTTTTACCCAAAACAACATTAGGGAAATATAATTAAAAACAAAATCACCTCCCAATCCAGAAAACCTCTTCATAAGAGTAGAAGACAAAACAAAATATTATTGAAAAAACATTTGGCTAGGCGCGGTGGCTCACGCCTGTAATCCCAGCACTTTGGGAGGCCAAGACAGGTGGATCACTTGAGGTGGAGTTCAAGACCAGCCTAGCCTGAGGTCAGGAGTTTGAAATCAGCCTGACCAATATGATGAAATCCCATCTCTATTAAAATACAAAAATTAGCTGGGTGTGGTGGCATGTGCCTGTAATCCCAGCTACTCAGGAGGCTGGGACAGGAGAATGGCATGAACTCAGGAGGCGGAGGTTGCAGTGAGCCGAGATTGCACCATTGCACTCTAGCCTGGGCAACAAGAGCAAAACTCCATCTCAAAAAAAAAAAAGAAAGAAAAAGAAAAAACATTCAACAAGAATATGATGTGCATCCTAGGCAATCCTCTAGCAGACAGCAAAGGCCGAAAGAAAGCTTATCCTTTTGTATTGTAAAGCAGATATAACCATTACAGGAAGGTTCTCAACATAAACAATAACTAGTCTTCAAGTAAGAGGACATAACAGCCCAATATGTCACTCATGGCTCATCCTAAATTTATTTGGTGATTGGGGAGACAACCTATGCTTGCTAATTGGCTTTATCCAGTGAAAAATTAAACATCACAAGCTTTATGATGAGGCAGTTTTGAAACTTGGACTAACTTGCCTAAGTTAGGCTCCTACATTCTTACAGAAACTGGAAGATAAGGATGCTGTCTCTCTTGATGTATACATTTCGAAGGCATGGTTCCCAGGTCTTGAGAAAGGTATAAAAGCTGATAAGAAGCTTATTCAGCTTGTAAAAAGATTTACATACATTTCAAAGGGACAGGGAAAGCCCTTACAATTACAAGTTTTCTAAAGTAAATGTTCAAGGAAAAGGGAGGAGGTGAGGAGTCTCTTCTCTTATTTTCAATAGAGATTTAAGACTCTTCTTTGCAATTCGTATTTGCTCTTATAATCTCAATACCCATAAGAAAACCTAACATTCATATGTGTTTAAAAATGTGCACCGAAGTTCTACAACATTCTCCTTTCTAAAAGTTTTAAATTTATTTTCTTTTCATGGTCCTGAATCTAATAATTGACCCAATTGCTCCTCTAAAGTGGGGATAAGCAGCATATACTACTCAATCCAATTTAGTTATAGAATAACTAAAATTTGTATTGTGCTGCTTTCTACAGGTACATTTCCTTGGTGACATTTTTCCTATTTTTCAGGAGAGCACTCAGCAAGGGTGCACACTGGCCTGACACTGCCAGCAGCCTCGTGGACTAGCTGGGGTGAGCGGGTAGGAGGGTAAAGGGATAAGGTAATGAGCAGCCGCTGTCCTCTCTCCACATTCCTAGGGGATGCTCATCAAATGCATTGATTTCAAAATCAATGAAACAGAGTGGCTAATTTATTTTGACAAAGAAGCTCAATGAAATAAAACTATTTTACCCTAAAATATGATTTTTGAATATTTTTAAATGGCTGCCCCAGAGCCAACAGACAGAGAAGGGAGAAGTTTGCGTCTGTAGAGAGCCTTCATTAATGCAGCCCTGCCTCCTCTTTCTAGGCATTTCCCTGGGATCTAGGAGAGATTGGGATTTGGACACATTTAAAGGTCTGAAAAGAAACAGTTACCATCTATTCTTTTTGAGGACTGCTAACCTATGTGGTTTCATCTGCATAACAAGGCCACCTTGGCTACCCAGGCCTCTTCCTTTCTCTCATAACCTGTCTTACCACTAAACCTGATTTACCAACGTAGCCTGTTTCTGGCCATGCTCTAAGTCTGCACTGTTTCTGTGGCTTTAGGATGGTATATAAGCTTATGTATCTTATTGTCAGGTTGGGTCTTCGTCCTGAAGTCTCCTGTGAATACATGTTAAATACATTATATGCCTTTTTTCCTATTAAGCTGCCTCATAGCAATGATTTTTTTTCAGTGAATCCATAGGAGCCCAAGGGCCTGTGACCTCACACAGCCATGCCTTTTATTCCCTCTCTACTCCACACTTTGGCCTGTCCACTGTGTCTATTGGTGGGTTTACAACTACATGTACAAACAGACTCACACAGAGGTGTGTATGTGCCCCATGGGCACACACACAAGCTCCTAGGTCCAGCACACCACCTGAAAATATAGGAGAAACTACCAGAATTTTTAAAATAAATTTAATACTTTTAGAAAGGAGCACCTTATAGAAATTCAGTGTAAATTTTTGTAGTATTGTATGGGTGCCCAAAAAAGTAAAGCAAATCATCTCTACTAGAATTCACTATTTTAAAGCAGAGAGACAAATTTAAAAATAAACAAATAATAAATAAATAAAGTAAAAGTTATTTTTAATCTCTTCTTTTTCCAGTTCTCTTTAACTGTCCTGATTAAGGCTATAGTTACATAATTTGATTTAATCATCAGCACTAGAATGTGATTTAAGACAGGAAGAATATTAGAAACAAATAGAATAAGACAACATCTATGTGGTATAATTTGGAAAGCATACTGAGAACTGTTTCTCTAATGTCAGTCTGGCAATTTGCCTGAAATTCCACCATTAGAACTTCATTTAAGTTTCTGGGAATATCAGTGAAAATTTATAGGCCTCCAAAATTGATAACATGAGGCTATATTCATGGTCATTTGATTCTCAGGGGACCAGTATAACAAAGATATTTACAACATGAAAGCAGACTGAAAAGCAATGATATAGGGAAACGTTTGAGAGGCGAATACACCCAATATTAAAATCTGATACATGGGATTTATTTCTGAAGGACAGTTCCAGGAAATGAGACACGTGAGGTATCTAACATATACGGGCAAGGTACTTCTGAAAAGAGGTGGATTCTTAAAAGAGAAAGAAAAACGTGGCCGTAGCTCAACTTTGCAATCTATATTATTTTGCTTTTATGGATAAAGTAATTCAGAACAAAGCATGAGAATTGTATATTGTCCCTGTCCTTCTAACAGTCATACAGTCAGATGAGTAGGCTCTGAAGACACTAAAATGTAACCGTAAGGGGAAAATCATTTTCACCATAATAATAAAGTATTATTACTGCATTCAGTGTATAAACAAAGAGGCTTAAACAGACCACATTCTGTCTTTTTTAAGGGATATTTCAACAACCTTCTGAAATATTCACTATTTAAAGGAAGTCAATAATGTCTGTTTTCAAGGCTTAGAGAGACACATATGTCCCCCCCAAAAATCAGGAAACTATTAAAACAAATTGAATCTTTAAGTTTTATTTTGAAGAGAAGATTATAAAAATATATTTTGTAGAAAAGATAAAATCTTGACTCTCATACAAATATAAGAGCCAAATTCTCAGTGATTTTATTTAGTTTATAATCAGTAAGATGTAAAAACTGAACCTGTTTAAAAGGAGAATTCAGATAACAGTTACATATGGGCAATTAGAAAGACTGATGTCAATTTACTAATGTATACAAAACTGAGCCTTTCCACAGAGGTAAGGCAGAGAATGAATTGCATCTCCACTGGACAAAATTCAGCTTTGCTTAAATGGACGATAATAAATTGTATTACTATCAATTGTCCAAAATGTACAGAGTTGTAAAATAATTCAGTTAAAAACTATGAAAGGAACAGAGCCCTGCAGAAGCAGGTAACTCAAAAGAGTGCCCCAGACAATGTCTAGTATTCCATTAAAAGCACTCACAATAATCTGCTTGCCCATTTTAAAGCCTTTCACAATCTTTCCCGATATAAATAAGGTGACATGTCTCAAGAGTCTTGGCCACAGTCACTGAGACTTTGGAAAAAAAAAAACTGGCATATTGACCCGGGTTTAGTCTAATTATCTTTCCCTTCTTTCCATTATCTCAGTGCCACTTTGCTTAATAGGGATCATAAGATTTGGGTTCCAGATGCTTCGCTTCTGAGACAGGCTAAGAAAACTTAGCTTAAGGGAAAGCAACTTTAGGATTAAAAGACAATGAAGAAAGTGAATTATCAAGGTTGAATTACTCGTCACTTTTCACACTTGTAATTTATTACACAAACATGAACTTAGACATTTCTGAGCTACATATAAGGAGAAAATCCTAAAATATTATCCCTTTGCTCCTTAAGTGAAAACTTATTCAGTGTTTATCAACTGTAGGTTTTTCCCAATATGAATTCAGAAATGCAAGAAAGCAAAACAGGTGCAAATTAAATTTACATTTTCAAATGACATTTTCCCATTATACAATATTTCCTTATTTAAAAGAAAACTTAATCATTTGACTCATTTCTAAAAGAATTCAAGGATAATGCTATGGTTTGAATTATGATAGTTTTTCAAAATTAATGTTGAAACTTAATCCCCAATGCAGCAGTATTAAGAAATGCAGAGTTTGGGATGCCTTTGGTGGAACACTCATTAATGGGATCAGCACCCTTAAAACTGGGATTGAGGTTGAAGGGGGTTGTCTCTTGTCCTTCCACCTTTCGTCGTTTGAGGACACAGCAACAAGTTGTCATCTTGGAAGCAGAAAGCAGACCTCAGCAGACACTATTGCTTGGGACACCTTGATCTTGGACTTCCCAGCCACCAGAATGATAAGAAATACATTTCTGTTCTTTATAAATTACCTAGTCTGTGGCATTTTCTTATAGCAGCAAAAAAAGGGAATAAGACAAATTATTATCCATTCTCCCTTCATTAACTTAGGAATTATTTCATTTATTCAAGAACATTTAAGTCTATTCTCCCACGAGCCCTCTTGAGAATTAGGATATAGGCCAGGTGCGGTGGCTCATGTCTGTGATCCCCGCACTTTGGGAGGCCAAGACAGGCGGATCAGTTGAGGTCAAGAGTTCAAGACCAGCCTGGCCAACATGGTGAAACCTCATCTCTACTAAAAATACAAAAATTAGCCAGGCGTGATGGCATGTGCCATAGTCCCAGCTGCTTGGAGGCTGAGGCAGGAGAATAGCTTTAACCTGGGAGGTGGAGGTTGCAGTGAGCTGAGATTGTGCCACTACACTCCCCTGGGTGATAGAATGAGACTCTGTCTCAAAAAAAAAAGAGAGAGAGAATTAGGATATATAGAATGGCCTACACATTTTCCTGCTATTTCCCATTCTTGCTGGGAATAGACTTAATGGCAAAGAAGAGATTGCTGGATTTGAGTTTATGTAACTGAATAGCACTCTCCTCTTTAAAGAGGCATTTGTCTGACACAACCAGCATAAAGACCCAGCTGGCTAATCTAAGCTCATTCAAAATAATCTAGAGGAAGACAGGAATACCACAATTAAAATGGTATTTGCATGATATGGAAAAGGCTTTGTAGCCAAGATCTTTTCCACTACAGAGAAGTTTTTGCATTGCAGTTTTGCAGCTATGGGACTAACATAGTATCTTAACTAGCTCTCTTTCTTGAAGATACATACAAATTAATGAAGTTGAGCCTAGAGAACATTATGCTAAGTGAAATAAGCCAGGCTCAGAGTGACAAATAGGATCTCATTTATAAATGGAATCTTAAAAAGCCTAACTCATAAAAGTAGAGGGTAGAATAGAGGTATCTAGAAAGTTGGTGGGCAGGGTATAGATGGGGAATGGGAGGGCTTGGTCAAAGGGTATGGTTCAGTTAGACAGGAGGAATAAGTTCTGGCGATCTATTGCACAGCATGGTGACTACAGTCAATAATAATGTATTGTATATTTTAAGATAGCTAAAAGAGAGAATTTTTAATATTCTTATCACAGAGAAGTAAATATTTAAGGTAATAGATATAATATTTGAGGTTAAGTAAACTGATTTGATCATTCCACAATATATACATCCACCAAAACATCACATTTTGCCACATAAATATGTATTATTATTATTGGTCAATTAGAAATAAAGTAAAACATTACAAAGTAAATGAGGCCAGGCATGGTGGCTCACACCTGTAATTCCAGCACTTTGGGAGGCCAAGGTGGGTGGATGACTTGAGGTCAGGCATTTAAAATCAGCCTGGCCAACATGGTGAAACATCATCTCTACTAAAAATACAAAAATTAGCTGGATGTGGTGGAGCGGGCCTGTAATCCCAGCTAGTAGGGAGGCTGAGGTAGTTGAATCTACTCAAGTAAATGAGTAGAATAGAGCAAAGCTAAGTTTTCAATGTTCAAAATAAAACTCTAATTCTATTAAATCAAACATGTTTCTGAGAATTTATAAATGAATTCTCATGAATGTATAAGAGTTTCAGAGAAAATCTTCAATTCATGTCCCCATGGAAATAGTTACATATAAATCTTTTTTTTTTTTTTTTTTTTTTTAGAGGGAGTCTTGCACTGTCACCCAGACTGGAGTGCAATGGCGCGATCTCGGCTCACTGCAAGCTCCACCCCCTAGGTTCACGCCATTCTCCTGCCTCAGCCTCCCAGTAGCTGAGACTATAGCCCAGCCTAGTTACATATAAATCTGAAGAAATATTGCCCCTCTACTCATCCCACCTACCAACCCCCACTCAAGCAATTAATGAAGAAATATCTACTTGGAAGAGTTCCTCACCATTTGGCCTATCTTCTCCTAAATTCAACAGTATTCTTTGTGTTATCATGTATAGTTATACCATTCTTTGACTTAATTAAAATTTTTAGACTTAATTAAAATTTTAATTACAATTAAAAGTTATGGAATTATTTGTTAGCAAATTATAGATAGCTGCTAATAAAACATAAGTGCTAAAATGCAAATCATATCTAAAAGTAAAAGACACTGGAAAACATACCTGCTTTTCATGTGGTTAATCTCAATTTTATAAAAGGTTTTGGACAGGAGTTCCATTGTACTATGAGTATTGATACATTGTAGATTTCATCTGCTACAAAACTCTTAATTAGAAATAGAATATTAAAACCCAGTTAACCTAAGCTATTTTGCACAAAAAAGAAAAAATCAAATAGGAGTTTCCTCTTGTAAATGAACACATGTGTGTTTCTGTTGACATCTTCATGTTTCATGTCCAGTCAGAAGCAGCTTGGAACTTATGCAGCCCAAATATCTAGGTAGTAGGCAGTGAGTTTAGTCAGTAGTTGAATGCAGATATAACAGAAAAAAAAAATCACAAAGTTATTTCCTGTCTGCTAGGCAAATATCTGGGACTTTCACAGCAGAAAATCCACCCTAGAACTTAAAGTATAATAAAAAAAATAAAATTATATATATATATACATATATATATACATATATATATATATGTATATATATATAAAGAAAGAAGACTTAAACAGCAAATACCCTGGGAAAAGTAATACAGTGGCTTTAATTGAAATAATATTATCAGTTGCTACTACTGGACCCCCTCCTTGAGAATAATATGGGTTAGGTGACTTTGGGGAGAAAATAGGGATATGGGAGATAGAAGGGCAAAAGCCCTAGAGATATAATTGAGATGGAGAAGGAACATTGTGACATCACCTAATTTATCCTTTTTTTTTTTAATTTTCTGGATCCAGTTTTGCTTATGCCTCTCCTTTCTTAAATTTTCCTAGAAAATTATTTTTATGGAGAATTCAAATTTATGCATAAAGCTTGTAGAATGTAGTAGGTAACTCTGCTCCTCAAGAATCAAAGAAATAACCTGGTTTTTGCAGGACTTATGAGCTGAACTGTGAGTACAGAATGCTCATGGAAATATTAGGCTAATAGATTATGTTTGTTTATGAAGAATTTTGAAGTAAGCAAAACTTGTCCAACCAAATAAGCATTGCCTTTTTAAAGTCTTCTAAAGGGGAAGCTCTGCCACTGTTTTTGATTTTTTTTTTAATGACCTAAGACTACAGGACATTCTTCCGAATATTCTCTTCACATGTTACGTTTTTCATCACGTTTCTCATAAAATTCTAACTCCTCTCTGGATCCACTTCTGAATTTTTATTTAGATGAGATGTTTATTCTGAATATCAATTAAAATGAATATATATATAGACAGCATCAATATGTCACTGTGGTAAGCAGAATTTTAAGATAGTCCTCAAGTTTTCCATCCATTTGTGTATACACCTTATATAATCCGCTTCCCTTGGGGGCAAGAAGAACCTGTAAATATGACGGTATAACATTTCTATGATTAGGTTACTGTATTCCTTTAATAAGGTTAGCAAAACAAAACACCACAGACCGAGTGATTAAACACAAACATTTATTTTCTCATAGTTCCAGAAGGTAGAAGTCAGATCAAGTTGTTGACAGGTTTGGCTTTTTTTCTGAGCCCTCTTTCCTGCCTTGCAGATGGCCATCTTCCCTGGCTGTCTTCACGTGGTCATTTCTTTGTCTATGTGTGGTCGGGGTTTGAATCTATCGTTTTTAAAAGAACATCAGGCATGTTGAATTACAGTCTATCCATATGACCTCATTGTACCTTAATTACCTCTTTAAATGCCCTATCTTCATGTACAGTCACATTCTGAGGCACTTGGGGTTAGGAAATCAACATATGAATTTTGAGGTAACATAGTTCAGCCCATAACAGTTACTAACCAGTTGATATGGGTTTGTCACAAAGAAAATTATCTAGGTGAGTCCAGTCCTGGTGGCTCATGCTTGTAATCCCAGAACTTTGGAAGGCCAAGGTGGAAGGATCGCTTGAGGCCAGCAGAAATTTGAGACCAGCCTGGGTAACATAGCAAGACCCCATTTCTAAAGAAAAATAAAAAAGGAGATTATCTAGATACATAATCTAGATAAGCCCTTAAAAGGGACTTGTTTGTTCCAGAAGTCAGAGAGGACAAAAGTATGAGAGAGCCTGGGAGAGGCCTGGGAGAGAGCCTGCTTAGTGTTCACTTGATATATCCTCATGATAAAATTCAGGTCATTGAGTTTTGGCAAAAATACTACAGAAGTTTTGGCAAAAATATGTCGGAAGTGTACTTCTTATATAAGAAGGCTCATGATGCTAAATTGTCCCATTGTTGAAGATGTTAACTTAATGTCCTTTGGGTTTTTTTGTTTATTTTTACTAAAAAGGATATTCTATTCTTTTTAATTAATAAATATTTTCAAGGGATGCTTTGAGGATATCCAAATACCTTATTTCTGATCATGTTTTCATGCACTTCATTTTTTACCATTAATGATTTTTTTTTAATTGAGATGGAGTTTCACTCTTGTCACCCAGGCTGGAGTGCAGTGGCACAATCTCGGCTCTCTGCAACCTCCACTTCCCAGCTTCAGGTGATTCTCCTGCCTTAGCCTCCCAAGTAGACCATTAATGATTCTTATAAGAAACAATTACTACTGTAGTGTTTATCAAATGTTCATTTGCTATTTTTCTGTTGTTATTATGCCTTATACATTCCCCTGTAAGGGAAGCTTTCCTTCACCACATTGGTTATTCAATTATTTCTTTATGTTAATATGAACTCATAATTATTCCACAGGTTATAAAGCACTGTCAATAGTATTTATTTTGTGTACTTCCATTGTTTTATCTTTGGCCACAGAAATCTCTTTCAAATTGGCTATGTTCTGTTGACTTGCTTCTATCATTTTTTTGAGCACTTATTTAGTTAGTGTAAAATGTTACATGTTCATTATATACTTTGTGTGTCTCTGCCCTGAAATTAGCCATTTCTTCCAAGAAACTTGGTTCCATTTATTCAAAAATGTAATTTAGAAAACAAGTTATGGACAGTAGGTATGCTCATTGGGACTGGGGTTTCATTGTTTCTAGGTTCTCTTAGAGCTGTGAATATTATGTGTGTATAACACACATAAATATGCATATATATAATGTGTATGTGTTTGCACACACTTCTATATCTATCTATGAAATATAGAAATAAAATCATTATTTCATACTGGCACCTGCAATTCTAATCCAACTCTACGCTATTTATTCTAGTTTTTCCCTTTTTTCTTATAATTATCCTTTTCTCTCATTTTATAGCTGCAGAGACTTAAGTCTGGGAGATTATCCAATGTCACAAGGCTGGTCAGTGATAAAGTCAGGATTCAAACCCAAGCTTTTTTTTTACTTCAAAGCCCAGGCTTTTAACCACCCGGCTTTGCTACCACTCTAAGAATAGAAGCAGAAACACCTCCCTGGCAACTCTGCCTCTAGATAACTTTGCAAAATTCAACAAATGACTTCAGGATCTCAATTCAAAATTAGATGGAAAAAATTGCCCAGTAGAAAACAGAAATTCTTTGGTTCGAATCTGTTTTTATAATGTCAGAGGTTCAAGTTTGTTCACCTTCAAAAATCTACAGTTAGTAGTTACTTCTTAAAAATGTATCTAAATGTAGTAGAGCCACAATGCAATTGTACTAAAACCACAGGACATAAAAGATATATTAATATTTTCCTCAACCTTGAACAACAACAAAAGTTTGCAGAAAATGGAACTAACCACTTGAAGGAGTTTCTAGTCTTAAATTTTAGCCCTTCATGATTCAAGCCTCTGTTTTTTTTTCTTTTTTAAAATATTTCAGAAAACCATCTCCAGCCAAATAAGAATAGTAAAAAGTTTCCAGCAGTATCCATGTTCATCTAAGTCCCTTGCCCTTAAGAAGTTTATAAACGGTGTCACTTACATTTTTTCTCTTTATTTCAGTTTTTATTCTTGAAATTGTTCAAGGGTTTATAAATAGTACATAGTGCCCCCTCAAATGTTTTGTAATGCTTTCAGAAATGTGATTTACCAATTCAAGGAATGTTTTGCCAACTGAAGCTGATCATTTTGATAGAGAAGACATTTAGAATGCCATTTATTTACTCAAATGTATGTGTGTGTATATTAAGCTTAATATATATGTCACAAGTCATAAATCACATATGACATACATCATGTAATTGAGACAGCAATCCCAAGTGAATTCCAGGAAAAAATAATCTGTTTGAACAGCAGTAATTTCTCATGTTGTTACTTTCTACCTGTAGTGTGGTTCAATCTGATATTAGTATCTTTTTCATTAGGAAAAAAGTTATTTTCTGGCTTTCAAAAATTGCTAGGTACTAATAAATAATGATTATTCATTATCCAATCTGTCAAAGATGTAGTTTAAATAAAAAACAATTTAAGGCCTTCTTTAAATAGATAGAGAAATGTAAAAAGCTGATGAAGAGGTAGAGTTAAAACACTTTTCAAAATTAATACCTCACAATGCCTCATAAAGCCATTTCATAAAGAAATGTCAACTCAGAACCTTTCTACTTTAAATAAAGGATGTATAATTATATCTATTATAAATAGGAGTTATAGTATTTTGTCACAAATTGTTAAAATTGACACCAAAAATGATACATATTTCCTCACAGATTTTGATTTTCTTACATTCGGCTGTAACCAATTCTTAGGAAACTTGTAAAAGAGCTGTTCTCACCAGATAAGTAAACTTATCTTTTTAATATAATTAATATAATCCCTGTATTTGCTGGAGTACAAAATAGGATCACAGCTGACACAATATCCATGGTAAATAAATCTAAATCTATATCCCACTGACTGCGCTAAGCCCATTACTTCCTTCAACCATAAGTATATTAGAACCCCAGGAGTGCTTATAAAGCCCATGTGAGATTGAGTCTAGTTGATACTGCTTTGCAGAAAAGTGACCAGAAAGTTGGATCAACTCATTGAAATTCTCCTTCCCCAAAATGTTCCTGATGTTGCCTCTAGATGGTACTCTTGCTGAAATAAGAATTCCAGAAGTCTGCTGCAAATATGCAACAACATATCAAACACGTCTTAAGACCTGGAGACACAGGAGTTGGAAAGTAGGGCCTACTTACTGCAGTATCACTTCAATAAATGAGACTATTTGAATATTTTGAACTTGGGGATAACCAAAGCACAAGCTTTTGTTCTTTGTTGGTGGAAAGAGGAGAGAAAAGAGTAATCCCTCTTCCAGTATTGTTTGTTCAGTACATATCAGACAGCCCTTTTCCCTCAAGTTCACACTAAGTGACATAGTAGCTGAATATAGGAGCTTCCAGCCTGAGTTCTATATGCTGAGCACATAACCAGCCGTCATCTCACTGCAGAAAGAGGATCTCAGTTGTTGGTTAGCTCATAGTCCATTCAGCACATGCTAGAGGGCCAGAAATCAGAATCTCTTTCTCAAGGCTGAAGGTTGCATCAACACTGTGCATTT
The DNA here is from genome assembly GCF_028858775.2 of Pan troglodytes. NCBI lineage: Eukaryota > Metazoa > Chordata > Mammalia > Primates > Hominidae > Pan > Pan troglodytes. The sequence continues at coordinate 69,975,860 of NC_072406.2, forward strand.
TCTTTGCTGCAAATCAAACCTACATTTGATTGGTGTACCAGAAAGTGACAGGGAGAATGGAACCAAGTTAGAAAATAGACTTCAGGATGTTATCCAGGAGAGCTTCCCCAGCCTAGCAAAATAAGCCAATATTCAACTTCAGGAAATACAGAGAACACCACAAAGATACTCCTAGAGAAGAACAACCCCAAGGTACATAATCATCAGATTCACCAAGGTTGAAATGAAGGAAAAATGTTAAGGGCAGCCAGAAAGAAAGGTTGGGTTACCCACAAAGGGAAACCCATCGGACTAACAGCAGATCTCTCTGCAGAAACCCTACAAGCCAGAAGAGAGTGAAGGCCAATATTCAACATTCTTAAAGAAAAGAATTTTCAACCCAGAATTTCATATCCAGCCAAACTAAGCTTCAAAAGTGAAGGAGAAATAAAATCCTTACAGACAAGCAAATGCTAAGAGATTTTGTCACCACCAGGCCTGCCTTACAAGAGTTCCTGAAGGAAGCACTAAATATGGAAAGGAAAAACCAGTACCAGCCACTGCAAAAACATACCAAAATGTAAAGACCATTGACACTATGAAGAAACTGCATCAGCTAATGTGCAAAATAACCAGCTAGCATCATAATGACAGGATCAAATTCACACATAACAATATTAACTTTAAATGTAAATGGGCTGAAAGCCCCAATTAAAAGATACACACTGGCAAATTGGATAAAGAGTCAAGACCCATAGCTGTGCTGTATTCATGAGAACTATCTCATGTGCAAAGACACACAGAGGCTCAAAATAAAGGGATGGAGGAATATTTACCAAGCAAATGGAAGGCAAAAAAAAAAAAAAAAAAAAAAAAAAAAAAGCAGGGGTTGCAATCCTGCTTTCTGATAAAACAGACTTTAAACCAACAAAAATCATTAAAAAACAAAGAAGAGCATTACATAATGGTAAAGGGATCAATGCAACAAGAAGAGCAAACTATCCTAAATAGATATGCACCCAGTACAGGAGCACCGAGATTCATATAGCAAGTTCTTAGAGACCTACAAAAAGACTTAGATTCCCACACAATAATAGTGGTAGACATTAGCACCCACTGTCAATATTAGACAGATCAATGAGACAGAAAATTAACAAGGATATTCAGGACTTCAACTCAGCTCTGGACCAAGTAGACCTAATAGACATGTACAGAACTCTCCACCCCAAATTAACAGAATATACATACTTCTCAGCAACACATTGTACCTTTTCTAAAAATTGACCACATAATTGAAAGTAAAACACTTCTCAGCAAATGCAAAAGAATGGAAATCATAACAATCAGTCTCTCAAACCACAGTGGAATTCAATTAGAACTCAGGATTAAGAAATTCACTCAAAACCACACAACTACATGGAAACGGAAACAACCTGCTCTTGAATGACTACTGGGTAAATAACAAAATTAAGGCAGAAATAAATAAGTTCTTTGAGACTAATGAGAACAAAGAGACAACATACCAGAATCTCTGGGACACAGCTAAAGCAGTGCTTAGAGGGAAATTTATAGCACTGAATGCCCAAATGAGAAAGTGGGAAAGATGTAAAATTGATACCCTAACATCACAATTAAAAGAACTAGAGAAGCAAGAGCAAACAAATTCAAAAGCTAGCAGAAGACAAGAAATAACTAAGATCAGAGCAGAACCGAAGGAGATAGGGACATGAAAAACCCTTCAAAACAATCAATGAATCCAGGAGCTGGTTTTCTGAAAAGATCAACAAAATAAATAGATCACTAGGCAGACTAATAAAGAAGAAAAGAGAGAACAATCAAATAGACACAATACAAAATATGGTAAAGGGGAAAGCACCACTGATCCCACAGAAATACAAACTACCATGAGAGAATACTATAAACACCTCTATGCAAATAAACTAGAAAATCTAGAAGAAATGGCTATATTCTTGGACACATGCTCCCTCCCAAGGCTAAACCAGGAAGAAGTCTAATCCCTGAATTGACCAATAACAAGTTCTGAAATTGAGGCAGTAATTAATAGCCTACCAACAAAAATAAGCCCAGGACCAGACAGATTCACAGCCGAATTCTACTGGAGGTACAAAGAGGAGCTGGTATCATTCTTTCTGAAACTATTCCAAATCATTGAAAAAGAGAGACTCCTCCCTACCTCATTTTATGAGGCCAGCATCATCCTGATACCAAAACCTGGCAGAGACAAAACAACAACAAAAAAAGAAAATTTCAGACCAATATCCCTGATGAACAGCAATGCAAAAATCCTCAATAAAATACTGGCAAACGGAATCTAGCAGCACATCCAAAAGCTAATCCACCATGATTAAGTTGGCTTCATCCCTGGGATGCAAGATTGGTTCAGCATATAGAAATCAATAAATGTAATCCATCACATAAACAAAATCAATGGCAAAAACCACGTGATTATCTCAATAATTGCAGAAAAGGCATTTGATAAAATTCGACACCCCTTCATGCTAAAAACACTCAATAAACTAGGTATTGATGGAATGTATCTCAAAATAATAAGAGCTATTTATGACAAACCCACAGCCCATATCACACTGAATGGGCAAAAGCTGGCACAAGACAAGGCTGCCCTCTCTCACCATTCCTATTCAACATAGTATTGGAAGTTCTGGCCAGGGCAGTCAGGCAAGAGAAAGAAATAAAGGGTATTCAGATAGGAAGAGAGAAAATCAACTTGTCTCTGTTTGCAGATGACATGATTGTATATTTAGATAACCTCATCATCTCAGCCCAAAATCTTCTTAAGCTGATAAGCAACTTCAGCAAAATCTCAGGATACAAAATCAATGTGCAAAAACCACAAGCATTCCTATACACTAATAATAGACAAACAGAGAGCCAAATTATGATTGAACTCTCATTCACAATTGCTACAAAAAAGAATAAAATACCTAGAAACACAACTTACAAGGGATGTGAATGACCTCTTCAAAGAGAACTACAAACCACTGCTCAAGGAAATAAGAGAGGATACAAACAAACGGAAAGACATTCCATGCTCATGGATAGGAAGAATCAATATCATGAAAATGGCCATACTGCCCAAAGTCATTTATAAATTCAATCCTATTCCCATCAAGCTACCATTGACTTTCTTCACAGAATTAGAAAGAACTACTCTAAATTTTATATGAAACCAAAAAAAGCCTGCATTGCCAAGACAATCCTAAACAAAAAGAACGAAGCTGGAGGCATCACACTACCTTACTTCAAACTATACTACAAGGCTACAGTAACTCAAACAGCATGGTACTAGTACCAAAACAGATATATAGACCAATGGAACAATACAGAGGCCTCAGAAATAATGCCACACATATACAACCTTTTGATCTTTGACAAACCTGACAAAAACAAGCAATAGGGAAAGGATCTCCTATTCAGAAAATGGTGTTGGGAAAACTAGCTAGCCATATGCAGAAAACTGACACTGGACCCCTTCCTTACACCTTATACAAAAATTAACTCAAGGTGGATTAAAGACTTAAACATAAAACTTAAAACCATAAAAACCATAGAAGAAAACCTAGGAAATACCATTCAGGACATAGGCACGGGCAAAGACTTCATGACTAAACACCAAAAGGAATGGCAACAAAAGCCAAAAGCAACTATCATCAGAGTGAACAAGCAACCTACAGAATGAAAGAAAATTTTTGCAATCTATCCATCTGACAAAGGGCTAATATCCAGAATCTACAAGGAACTTAAACAAATTTACAAGAAAAAACAAACAACCCCATCAAAAAGTAGATGAAGGATATGAACAGACACTTCTCAAAAGAAGACATTTATGTGGCCAACAAACATATGAAAAAAAGCTCATCATCACTGGTCATTAGAGAAATGCAAATCAAAACCACAATGAGTTAGCTTCTCACATTAGTTAGAATGGCGATCATTAAAAAGTCAGGAAACAACAGATGCTGGAGAGGATATGGAGAAATAGGAATGCTTTTACACTGTTGGTATGAATTTAAATTAGTTCAACCATTGTGGAAGACAGTGTGGCAATTCCTCAAGGATCTAGAACCAGAAATACCATTTGACCCAGCAATCCCATTACTGGGTAGATACCCAAAGGATTATAAATCATTCTACTATAAAGACACATGCACATGTATGTTTACTGCAGCACTATTCACAATAGCAAAGACTTGGAACCAACCCAAATGCCCAGCAATGATAGACTGGATTAAGAAAATGTGGCACATATGTGCCATGGAATACTATGCAGTCATAAAAGAATGAGTTCATGTCCTTTGCAGGGACATGGATGAAGCTGGGAATTATTCTCGGCAAACTAACATAGGAGCAGAAAACCAAACACCGGATGTTCTCACTCATAAGTGGTCATTGAACAATGAGAACATATGGACCCAGGGAGGGGAACATCACACATCGAGGCCTGTTGGGGCATGGGGGACTAAGGGAGGGATAGCATTAGGAGAAATACTTCATGTAGATGACAGTTTGATGGATGCAGCAAACCACCATGACACATGTATACTATGCAATAAAGCTGCACATTCTGCACATGTATCCCAGAACTTAAAGTATAATAAAAAAAATCTGCAAACTAACAACAAAAAAATCCAGGTGGAAACATTTACAGCATTTTACTACCTTAAAATCCTTTCAATCTGATATGATGAATATTAATTTTTAAATTACCAAAGTTTCCACTTAAGTGGAAAATTGTGTTCACAGTCCTAGGGGTGACAAGTCTATCATTTTAAATGTCACCTAATAATTTTAAGTAACAAAAACCCATAAAGAAGCCAGAGTTATGACATATAAAAGTAATGGCACATGTTCTAATAAATATTGATATTGGGCCTTGTACTTGTATCATCATGTTTATCTCTGTCTTTCTCAGTGTTGTTTTACACTTTTCTGCCTTGTTATTTATTATTCTTTACTCCAAGTAATACCCAAGGAATTTCCTAGCCACACAAAGATCATTGATAAAAAGGCACCTGTTCACTGCAAGAATACAATTAACTTCAAATTAGATATAGTGACTGTATTCCTTCTTGTTTCATGTAATTCCAATGTAGTTCAATTGGAATTAAAGATTCCACATGAAATTGGTCCCAAGTAAAACTACTATGTATTATTCCAATCATAAATGTCAAACGTTTAAAATAAAGAATACCTAATGATGAATAAAGTTAAAATTAGAAGTAACCTTCGGAAGACATATGTGTGCAGTCATATTTTAATAGAGATTGGGAGATGCACAGGTATTGGCTGGAATTGCCAGGCACGGGCAAGGTCAGCATGAAAACACTCACCAAAGCAGGTCCCAAAGCAGCAAACCTTGAGTCCTTAGGACCCACTGATGTCTAGGGGAGTCACGGAGGACTAAGATTATGAGCCTGCAGGCCACCAATTTCCTGTTTACCAAAAGTGAACATCAAAGATGTGACTGTGAACCTCACTCAGAAGAATTAGACAACCCAGGACAGAAATATGAAGCTGGAGAAACCCAGGGACCGGATCTCTCTGGAACAAATTCCCAAAGTCTTCAGTATTTTTCAATAAGCCAGGCCTCAGATTACAAACCAGACATGATCTCCCAGTTAAAGCAAGAAGAACTATGGGGAGAAACAAGAAATTAATCTGGGTTCTAGATATTATTTATCAGGTATTTTCCCCCCATGAAAGAAAATAAATAAATCACTGCTTATAATTTATTATGAATGGGGTCTGTGGAAAGGAGGAATTTAAGGAAAAGAATGATATCTTTTCCCATGGCAACTACCCAGATTTTGCAACTAGTGTTGAAAGGAGAGAGCCATCTTCAAAGCAGAACAATTTTTATGAAGCCCTCCTACTGAGTGAAAATAGTTAGATTGACAAGAGATGAACCTTTGTCATTGTCATGCAAAGTAACCCAAGGGTTGTAGGGATCAGTCAGAAGGCACCAGGAATTCAAAAGAAAGATGTTTGAAGGAAGTGGCATTTACCCAAATGAAAGCATTATCTCACAATGAAATCTATGGAAAGGAGGAATTTAAGAAAAAGAATGATGTGATTTCCAGCCTTCATGTACCCCACATACAGCAGACATTGGAGACTCACAGGGGTGGGAGAGTGGGGTGGTGGGGGCGAGGAACGGGAAATTACTTAATGGGTACAATGCACATTATTTGGGTAATGATTATACTAAAAGTCTAGACTTCACCACTATGCAAGAGGTACAGACCTATTATTTTGTAACTGACAACATTGACAAGAGATACTCAATTTACTGAAGTCATATGTCAATATACTCTGATTAATCTTTGAGAAATCTTAACAAATTTTTTCAAGAAGTTTAAAGGAAAATCAATCAGATATTTTTCCACCTGACCATGATAAGATAATTAATTTGGGTTCTAGAAATTATTTATCAGGTATTTTCCCCCAGTGAAAGAAAATAAATGGGTGCTTATAATTTATTATGGAGTACCATGAAGTCCTAAAATATACTTAATACAAAAGTTGAAAAAACTCTAAAGAACAAAAGTTGGTTTTATGAACATCACTTTCCAGAAATGGCTATTTTTCAAAAAAGAAATAGACTTCTAACCAATCTTTGTGCTACCAAGTTGAGTGTTATTTCCTTGATCTCAAGGATGTTTCAAAGAAATATTCATCAAAAAAAAAAAAAAACAAAACAAAAGCAGAGATGAAATAGAATAGATAATCTGAAACAAAGCTAATAAAAGAAGGAAAATTGAAATTGTAAATCAGAGCAAGAAGAATCAAATAATTGGAAATTGACAACTGAGATATGAAACACTGGAAAAGGAAGGTAAGTTAACATATTTTCTGACGTGGCACAAAGGGCAACATTCAGAACAGAAGCAGGCAGTATTTTAATCAATCATTTGAAGATGAGCTTATAAATAAGAAAAGCAAGATCAAAAGAAACCCATAAAGGTACTAACAAAATTTATGCAAAACTGGCTTTCAATATGCACTTAAAACTACTTATTTCAATTCTGAAAGGATTTTTAAAGTACATATTTCTTCCAATACTGCATTTTTAAGTACATATTTTCCCACTACAAAACACCTGGAATAATAGCTGCACCTAGTGGGTACCCAATAAATATTTGATTAAAGTATGAATTTAGATGATCATTATATTTTACACTTACATTCACTCAAGCAACAGCTGCCTATTTTTCTAACATCATTCTACTCATGCTACCACAATCTGAATAATTATGCTCTTCGCATATGTATCAGCTCCAAAAAGGGTTGGTGTGTAGATCTAGAAGAAGCACCACTTCATAATGTGTTTGATAAATTATTTAAAGTATGTCTAAATCACCACAGTGTTATGGTATTGATACAAAGCTTATTTATTTTACTCTGTAGTTTGTAGAATATAACCTAATTACAGAAACCTAAAAATCTTGAACAATCATTGTTCTTTATACAAGGAGATATTGCTGCTCAGTAGATGCTACATAAACAAGCCAAATAAGGTGTCTGAGGAGTTCTATCGTTGGCTTTCTGTGTAATCCCAGGTGACTTACTTAACCTATCTCTGTTCCTTATTTGCTGATCAGCAAAGTGAAGATGAATTAGGCTTTCCTAATTTGAGGTTATTTTGATACAGATGATGACCAAATACTTTTTCAAGATGAAGGCAGAATGCAATGCTGTAGTTTTTTAATTCCCAATTTCACCTTAATTTAAATTAGGTCTAATTTGTCATATGCAAAGATGGGCATGAATTTCAAAAGACTTTTAATGATTGTGTTGTGGGAAAACATGAACATTTGTGAAAAGCATCTCTGTTTTTCACATGAAGATAGAGTATGACAGGGACACCAACTATATGTGTGTAAAACTCCTGGAAATATTTTAGTAATAAGCAAAGACTTCTGTTTTGCAACTTAACAATGCCTACAGAATGAAGTTACCACAGAATTAAGCTTTGTGTCCATGGCAAAATCAGGGATTCCTAGCCCTGATCCTTGATCACAGACTTGCTTTACTATGTGACTGAAAATAAGAAAGGAAATAAACCTCAATTTTCTTATTAACAACTGTATACATTAGATTTAATGGCTAGTTCCCATGACATATACTTCTAATCCATAAGACAATAAGGAGCCTGTATGAGGTAAAGGGAGAAGAGATGCAGAAGGCTTGGTTCAGAGACAACGTAAAGTATCAATTATATTTATATTTACATTCCACTGTGTTGCTCAGATTATCTTCTGGCCCAGCCCAGAGTAACTTGTAAGAGACTTCTGGTGAGAAGGGGAGGAAGAAATATGTCAAAGATCTGTGTCTTCATATTTCTCCAAAATGAGAGAGAAGAAAAAAATGCATGGAAATGAAATACAGGTTAAGAAAAGAAATGAAGCATGACGTTTGCTGAGGTCGAGCAAAAGAATAATTAAGCCAATTTCATAAGCAACAAATCCTTACATCTGTCCTAATCTGGAAACCAACATGACGATGAAAGAGACACATGAAGAACAAATTCTGAAGTGAGCATAGTGACCAGAGAATGAGAAGGTTAGGTTTTGAGTGGCAGAGGAAAAGATAAAAATATAAGGTGGAAAAATTGATAGTCACACTTGCTTGCAAGTACACTTTAACATTTGAGTTACTCCCTTGAACTAGTAAGGAAAAACTGAAGTCTGATATTTTCAGCTATTTTTCTTATGGCAGCTAAATCACAGAGACGAAATTCTACCATTATTATTATGACCCTATTATATGGAATAGCCAGAGAACAAGAAAGAAAGGCATTAAGGACAAACTGTTCTCTTATTTTGAGGTTTTGCCCAGAGTGATTTATTTACTTACCAAGTGGTATATAAAAATTATTATTTGGTGCTGAGGCTCCATGGCTTAAAATGTAGGTTTTACCATAATGACCAAATAAATCTAAAACACTTTTTTGTGGGGGGCGTTAAGGCATCTGCCTTGACTGCTGAATCTGAGAATAAAATGAACTTACCCAACTTTGAGTTCTCACAAGTCTATTTAGTTATACCTCCTAGTTCTTCAAACTAATTATCATGAATCATAAAACCAAACTTTTATCATGCGTGATGATTTAACATGCTTTATGATTAATTTTTCTATTTAGGCAATTGCCTCATCCTTTGAGAAAGAACAATTTAGTGTAAGTGACAGAGGCTTTTCTCATGTGGCTCCTTTTAATATCTGTGCCTGGATGACTCTTACATTTCTTATCATTTCCACTACAGTAGTCAAATATCTATGGAAATCTGTTTTTTAAAATAAATTTAACAGGGACAGAGTTTAGAAAATAAATCAGTTTGACAAATGCATCTTTATTGGATTTTATGACCATATCCATAACTCTTCAGGAAATGCTTTTCATGAGATAGGAGAAATAAGCAGAGAATAAATATACCATCAAAATTCAAATGCTGGATACTGAGTGAATATAAAACATCTAAGGGCTTGTACGAGTTGTGAAGAGCAATAGAAATGAAAAAGATGAGGAAAGCCCTGAGCCTGTTATTAACAATAAGACAATTCAGCAAGAGAATAACAAAGTAGGGATATACAAGTTTAGGAAGAGATTCTCCTTTAAGATGCCAAGTTTAAATTAAATAAAACAAGCAACAGCCGCCTTATATCCTCAGGTTCAACGCTGATGGAGAATGATATTCAAAGAGCTGATAGTATTTATAGTCAGTGTAGTTAAGAGTGTAAGCTACCTCAGGATCAGATGGAAAAACAATTAATATAAATGTTAGAACTCTCTACAGGGATAACCCAGGTCCCAGGCTGAGGAAAACCTCTATGTTATTTTCACACTAATAATCAAAAATGGCAGTATTGTTTTCCAAGTGGAAAGAAATCATTTGGTTTTAGTCACAGACTTGACTGATCCTTGAAGTAAAGCAAGAAAAGAAGAAAATTATTCTTTTATACTATGAAGGAAAGAGTTGGTTGCTGAATTTCCAAGGATCCCATGAAGATTTTCACGAGTTAGATTCCCTTGCTTTCCGAAATTTTCCCTGTAGCTCTTCACTTTGAACTATGTTTTGCATAACCACTCTAGATTTTCTTATGCTCACATGAGACTGTGCCATTAATTTAGACTATGCTAAGTCAGGCAATGTGAAGAATTTCTAACTGAAATTTTTAAAACTTCTCTGCTCAATCTATTTCTTGACCTTATCAAACTGCTTTTTCTCTTTGCAGAAGTTAGTTTATACTGTTTTAACCTCCTAATTATGTTTCTATGTTTGACCCTTTCAGAATGGACACATCAGACAAATCTAAAGTGCTAAATGTGTGTTTGCTATAAAAGAAGCTCATTGTTTTTTTCTTTTCTTCAGCCATTTCAATTGGTAGATAATTCCAAAATACTTTAAAAATATATTTACCTCTCAGTTATATCAGCAATATTGAATACTTATAAACTAATTTCTTTTGGGTTGAAATATTTTATGCCCACCCATGCAATTGATGGGGAAGTATTTATAACATGGGGTTACAGTGTGGATGTTCGTCCCCTCCAAATTTCATGTTGAAATTTGATCCCTAATATTTGAAGTAGGACCTAGTGAGAGGTGTTTGGACTATGGGGACAGATCCCTCATGAGTAGATTAATGCCTTCCCTTGGAGGTGAATGAGTTCTCATTCTATTAGTTCCCGAGAGAATTGGTTGTTAAAAAGAGCCTAGCACCTCCCCTGTCTCTCTTGCTTCTTCTCTCACCATGTGATCTCTGCAGACCCTGCTCCATCTCACCTTCTGGCAAAAGTGGAGGCAGCCTGAGGCTTTCATCAGTTGCAGGTGCCCAATCTTGAACTTTCCAGTCATCAGAATTGTTGAGCCAAATCTTTTTTCTCTATAAATTACCCAACTTCAGGTATTTCTTTATAGCTACACAAAATGAACTAAAACACATAACAAGAGAAAAACTAGCCAAATTTGCATACAAACGAAAGTTAACCTGTATGCTAGTAATTTTCTTGTGGAAAAGAAGAAAGACAACTGTTCTATGTCTCCTTCATCTTTCAATGCTCTTACTTCATAACAGCAAGTGTGCCCCTCCAGAAGTAGGACTTCCTTTCATAGCTATCATCACAGTCTAAATTCTGATCAATTTTGTCTGTACCATTCTCTTGCTCCTAGCAACAGTGGTGCTCTCTGACAGCCTTGGTGCTGCTGGATAACTTAGCACTTTTACTTCTCCAAGACTGTTTTCTTTTGCAAGCAAAAGAAAAACAACTGAATTTTAATGGAAAAGATCCTGCTTTTCAGTGAGTTCTAAAATTATCCTTGCTAGGATTTATAGTGTTGCTCTCGTAGAACCCTTTATTAATCTCAAGCAAAAGTTACTAAGATCTCCACAATAGTGGTTCCTTAAGCACATGGTTCTGTATTTTTTATTCTAACAGGAGAATAATTTTTCATGCTAATGCAGCTTTCTCCAATTGTAAATAACCATATGCAGTGTACAAGTTCCCCTGCTGTTTTGAGCTCCTTACCCTAGCATGATTTTCTTCTACTTGCAGGAAACTGATACTTATTTGTATAAAAAGAACTCTCCAATGAAAAAGTAGTAGTCAATCTTTTAAATTTAGTTCCCAAACTTGCAGAAAGCAAGCCAATTTTCTAAGAGCTAATTTACCAAAAGCCAATTCATCCAATACCTCCTTTACCAAATACCCAGCTTCTGAAATAAACTCTCCTCTTGATCTTTTCCCCCAGATGATGGACCTCCTTTCTCTGCCCCACCTTCCACCAAATTTTGCTGTGGGGCCATAATAGAAGCAAATGCAACAAACTTTAAAATGTTATTAGTAAGATGAAATGAGAGCCAGATAACTAAACCTTAGGGAGATCTTCAAAAGTTTAAAAACCAAACAATCCAATATAAGTTACTCTAAATTTCATAAATGTTTAAAGAAACATGCAAATTTAGCTAATAAGTCATTCAGAAATTCTCTAATTGATAAACTTGATTTTGGTGGATTCTGGTTTTTTTTCAACTTTCATTGTAGGTAAGGGGGCAGACATGCAGATTTGTTACATGGGTATATTGCATGTCACTGAAGTTTGTTGTACAAATGATCCCATCTCCCAGGTAGTAAGCATAGAATCCAATAAGGCAGTTTTTTTTAACCTCTGTATCCCTTCCATCCTCCCCTCTCTAGTAGTCCCCAGTGCCCATTGTCTATTGTTCCCATCTTTGTGTACATGTGTATTCAATGTTTAGCTCCCACTGGTAAGTGAGATCATGCAATATTTGCTTTCTTGTTCCTGTGTTTATTTGCTCAGGATAATGGCCTCCAGCTGCATCCATGTTGCTGCAAAGAACATGATTTTATTCTTTTTATGGCTACATATTATTCCACAGTGTATATGTACCACATTTTTAAATCCAGTCCACCACTGATGGACATCAAGGTTGATTCCATGTCTTTGCTACTGTGAATAGTGTTGCAATGAACATGTGAGTGCATGTGTCTTTTTGGTAGAACAACTTATTTTCCTTTGAGCATACACCCAATAATGGGATTGCTGTGTCAAATAGTGTTCTAAGTTCTTTTGAGAAATCTCCAAACTGCTTTCCTCAGTGGCTGAACTAATTTACATTCCCACAAACTGTGTATAAGTGTTCCCTTTTCTCTGCAACCTCACTGATATCTGTTACTTTTGTCTTTTTAATAGTAGCTATTCTGACTGGTGTGAGATGGTATTTCATTATGGTTTTGATTTGCATTTCTTTAATGATTAGTTATATAAGATTTTTTCATATATCTGCTGACCACATGGATGTCTTCTTTTGAGAAGTGTCTCTTCATGGATTAGATTCTGTCAAATCGATTTACATTTGAGGCTTCAAGTATTGGTCAGGCACAGATCAGGATTTGGGGGTTACTACCATGCTATCAATAAAGTCATAGAAATTTGTCAAAGTGAGAATAGGGTACTTGCCTTTCTCTATACCTAGGAGAACACACAAGCCCTTTCCCCTACTGTATGAAGACTAAGTTGAACTAGAATATTAATTTAATATGCATTGCTTGCTCTGCTTTCCTAGTACATAAACAATGCAATTTACTTAGCCTCTAGGACAAGGCTCCTTTGAGTTCAAGCAGAGTCAGTTGGAAGCCCCCTTGCTCAGTTGGGAGGCAGAGACCCTAACAGCCAATTGCACAACTAATTTCCATAGCCTATCTCTGTAGTTTATTTTAACTACTCCTCACCCTGGGCTTTTTCCCCTTCCTGGCTCTTCTCTGACTTCTCTTCCACTTCTCTAGTATCTAAATCTTAATTCATTATATCTCCAAATTATCTAGTAATAGGAAAGCCATGTCCATTGTAGCTACAGATCTTACCAACCAGTGGCCCTTAGTTGCCCTTAGCATACCAAGGATACTTCATACTGAGCTTCTATGCTGTATTAATCCATTCATTTTTGGCAGTTGGGATAACATGGTTATTATCCATAAATAGTTACTGTAAGAGGCAATTAACATTCAAGGAGGTTCATCTGAACTCTTGTGAAAAGCAACAATTGCTACTATTGAGCAACTACTATGACCTAGTAGATATGGAAAGGAGAGTCTTCATCTTGGGAAGAAGACAAGGAGGGATTTGTGACAAATATGCTCCTGAGCTCTTAAGTAATGCTTTATAGAAGCAAAATTAACCTGAAGATTATGGCTGAAAGCTGCTAACTAGAGTAAGAGAGAAAGAATTAGTCTAGTCTTCAGTGCTATTAAACTTTATCAAGAAAGACAAACAATTGAACCTTGTAAAAATTAGTCTTTGTTTCTTTATGTTTGGAGAAGAAGATGGGCCAGAGGAACAGAGAGAAAGAAGCAATGAATATCAAACAGGCACTGTTAGACTCAGCTTTGGGCAAAGGCTGTGACTAGAGTTGGTACAGTTCAAATTTGATTCATTTGTATAATATTTTGAACTTGAGGAATTACTATAATTGTATCAACCACCAGACATATCCATTGGAGAAAGAAAAATGCTCAGACCACACTATCCTACATTATGACCAAGCAGGGGACAGGAAGATGGTCCACTTCACTCCAAAAAATGAATCTCTGTTGTGAGATACTGGGTAATATTAGGGCCTAATATGATTGGTTCCAGCATTTGGTTAGGGGTGGACAGACGTGATTCCCCTACTCCTGGGATAAGTATGTCTATTTGGAACCAGGTACAGGGAATTTAAAAACTTCCTAGAGAGATCAAGGCCAGGCTATTTTTAGTCCAACCAAAAATAAATTAGCAAAGTGAGCACTATAATGTCGGAATGTCAAAATAATGATATTACCACATGAAAATTACTACATAGAATTAAGCTAATGGAAGAGCAGATGCAAAAACTAACAAATGAAGGGCTTGTTGGTTTGCAGGTGGCTTACACACCATCTTCTTTAGTAATTATTTTGGGTTGACCCTCCTGCCTCCTGAGCCAAACTACATCTTATTCTCTCCTCACATTTATTTCCCTGAATAACTATGGAGAAATCAAGAAATAGCCAGGAATAATAACAGAAGCCTAATGCATATTAGACAATAATTCTCAAAGATAAGTATTACAGCCTCATTTGTAGATAAGGAAACTATAGCACAGAAAGGTGGGGTAGCTTTCCCTGGGTCACAAAATGAGTAAGAGCCAAAGTCCCTATTGCAAACTAGGTCTGAATGAATCCAAAGCCTATAGTCTAAGCTTAGCTTTGATTATCTCATTTGAGTTCCAGGACCATCTAACTGAGATCCTTTGTACTGTCTTCCTCAACATTAAAGGGAAATATATTTAAGGCAAAGTTTCAAGAATCTTTTTTCATCAAAAGTATTATTTGCTTGTGTTACCGGCATCAATCTCCAGCTAACACAATTTCCCACTACTAGGCTAATGTGAGCCTGCTGCCAGAAGACACATCGGTGGCTGAAATAGGATTGCATCTGACCATTTCACTTTCTTAAGGCTCACATAATGCCGGTGGCTCTGATGGTGATAGCTTGTCTGTTCTGACACTAAGAAAATGTCTTCCAATTCCTTTGTTGTTGCAGATAAGTAAAAGGTACTTAGTACACACAATGTGGAGCACAATGACCCAGAGACAAAAAGTAGCTATTTGATTTCAATCTACATCAGGAGCTGGAAATCTCAGAGACAAGAGCATATTAAAAACATTATTTTCTGATCGCTTTCTAAGACTCTCATGAAATGGGCTTCGCTTGGTGTTTCCAATTTCTTCCTGATTGTTTAAGTGACCCATAACTTGAAGATTGCCACATTCCTCCCCAAAAGGTAACCTGGAAATGCAAGGAGAGTCAGTAAATGTTGCGTCGTTACACAATTTCAGATCTCAAGGTTTCTGTTTCAGGTCATTTGTGAGTGAAAGCAGTCCTTTCCTAACCTGTGCAATAGAAGCAGAAAATATTGTATGCTTGCATTGTGTCTTCTCTCTTCAAAACTGTTATTTAAGTAATATCAAAATCCTATGCAAACATTTCCGCTCTTATTTCACATATCTTAGACATGGGTTTCTCCTTAGGGCATGCTTTTGAGTTCAAGCTCAATGATATCTAATAAACTACACACGTGTTACATGAGTAAGATACCAGTAGAATCCACAACTATCAAATCAGTCTTACAATGTTACGTCACCAGAAAAACTTCATCTAAATAACCACAGTAACCTTACAAAATCCCTAAGATAGCAGACAAAGGAATAGGAAAGGTCCAGATAAATGGACATGTCATCAAACAGGTACAGAATGTAAGTGCGGAAGTTCACAAATGCAGGAAAGGACAGATAAGGAAAGTAGGGTTAAAGGGGACGGGGAACAATTTAGATGAGGGATTAAGTGAATGACTTTCAACGAAAAGGAAAATAATTCTTTATATAATATAGATATGATAAAACAATCACCTTCTATAAATTCATTCCACCTACAGTCTTTCTCTCTTAGCCTATAAACATGCTTTTCCCATTTTAAAGGCAAAAAACTAACAAAACAAAACCACATCCCTCAACTGTGAGGTTTCTTCTAGTTAATGTCCTCTCTCTTCTTCCCATTTGTTAAGCTTCTTGAGAAATATTTATCTACATTTATATTTCCACCCCTTTTCCTGCTTGATTTACTCTCTTTTTTTTTTTTTTTTTTGGTTTTTAAAGAAAAATTTTATTTAACAATTTTTAGATTATATTACAACTATGTACTAATTTTTGAGAACAAAGAATGAGTCACATGAACTTTCTTTTTGGTATTGTTTTTCTGATAAAATATGATAGCATGATAAAAATTCCTTTACTTGACTTTTTAAAAATTATTATACTTTAAGTTCTAGGGTACATATGGCACAATGTGCAGGTTTGTTACATATGTATACATGCACCATGTCGGTGTGCTGCACCCATTAACTAGTCATTTACATTAGGTATATCTCCTAATGCTATCCCTTCCCCCTCCCCCCACCCCATGACAGGCCCCAGTGTGTGATGTTCTGTTTCCTGTGTCCAAGTGTTCTCATTGTTCAATTCCCACCTATGAGTGAGAACATGCGGTGTTTGGTTTTTCGTCCTTGTGATAGTTTGCTGAGAATGATGGTTTCCAGATTCATCCATGTCCCTACAAAGTACATTAACTCATCATTTTTTATGGCTGCATAGTATTCCATGGTGTATATGTGCCATATTTTCTTAATCCAGTCTAACATTGATGGACATTTGGGTTGGTTCCAGGTCTTTGTTATTGTGAATAGTGCTGCAATAAACATACGTGTGCATGTGTCTTTATAGCAGCATGATTTATAATCCTTTGGGTATATACCCAGTAATGGGATGGCTGGGTCAAATGGTATTTCTAGTTCTAATCCTTGAGGAATCGCCACACTGTCTTCCACAATGGTTGAACTAGTGTACAGTCCCACCAACAGTGCAAAAGTGTTCCTATTTCTCCACATCCTTTCCAGCACCTGTTGTTTCCTGACTTTTTAATGATCACCATTCTAACTGGTGTGAGATGGTATCTCATTGTGGTTTTGATTTGCATTTCTCTGATAGCCAGTGATGATGAGCATTTTTTCATGTGTCTGTTGGCCTCATAAATGTCTTCTTTTGAGAAGTGTCTGTTGGTGTCCTTTTCCCAGTTTTTGATGGGGTTGTTTTTTTCTTGTAAATTTGTTTGAGTTCTTTGTAGATTCTGGATATTAGCCCTTTGTCACATGAGTAGATTGTAAAAATTTTCTCCCATTCTGTAGGTTGCCTATTCACTCTGATGGTAGTTTCTTTTGCTGTGCAGAAGCTCTTTAGCTTAATTAGATCCTATTTGTCAATTTTGGCTTCTGTTGCCATTGCTTTTGGTGTTTTTGTCATGAAGTCCTTGCCCATGCCTATGTCCTGAATGGTAATGCCTAGGTTTTCTTCTAGGGTTTTTATGGTTTTAGTTCTAACATTTAAGTCTTTAATCCATCTTGAATTAATTTTTGTCTAAGGTGTAAGGAAGGGATCCAGTTTCAGCTTTCTACATATGGCTAGCCATTTTTCCCAGCACCATTGATTAAATAGGGAATCCTTTCCCCATTTCTTGTTTTTGTCAGGTTTGTCAAAGATCAGATGGTTGTAGATTTACTCTCTTTCATCCTTCAGGCCAATTCAAACTTCATGGCTTCTATATGACCTTCCTCGGGCTCCCTGTAGAGTGATTTGCCACTCTCATCGGTAACACAGAGCACATTTTACATTGCACTAATCAAAATACCTTGGGTTCTAATTTCTTCTTTGTAAGTCTATTACCTCCTAAACCGTGAACTGTTTGGAAGCTGTGACTATTCATCACTATGTCTATCACACAATGCATAGATGAAGCATTTGAGACTGTTGGAGGAGAGAGAGAGAGACGCAAACAAGCATAACATAATGTGTTACAAGAGAAAAATGCACCATTCCCACATATTATGTAGGTAATGCTTTTGTAACAGATACAGAGGGTCATAATTAAAAGTGGCCCAGTCTTCTCAGGAGGGTCAGGTTTATGCTCCTAGAACTCTTATTGAAGGAGAATAGTTCCCCTGTTTTAAAATAAACAAACATGCAAAGGCTTTCAAAGAAAAGAAAAATCAAGTGTGGAAACATAGAAACATGAGACAATCAGAAGTCTTTTAAGTCACTGTGGTGGCTGAAGCATAGGTTGAGAGGAAGAGAGGAGCAGGAGACAGGTCTATAAAAGAAGGCTAGGACCTTCTAGGTTTCTAACAGCCTTGTAGGCCTGACAAGGAGTATGACTTCATCCAAGAGGCAGTGAGAATTACTGAAAGACTAAGCAGGATACAGACACATGCCGGGTGTTAGGAAGATCATTCTGGCAGCAGTGTGGAGAACGAAGTGAAGAGCAGGACTACAGACAGAGAGATGAGTAGAATATTTTTGTCTCTTGAGGGTTTGAGCTAAACAGTACAGCTTGGAATAATAAGATTGATTACACATACTGAGAAGTTACTAAAGCCAGTCATCATTCTAAGTCTGTTTATTATTTACCTTAATTATAAGAATAACTCACTGAAGCAGGTGACATTATTGTTTTCATTTTAAACCAGGAAGGTAAGAAACTTGGAGAGCTCTAAGTAAATTGCTAAACCAGAACTCTAACCAAAGAAAGCTAATAAATCCAAAGCCTAAATTAGCTTAAGAATACCAGAGGAAATACTAATAGAAGCCACAGGTCTTAATATCTGATTTTATTAGAGGTAATTTTAATAATTTCTGTTCTACAAGTTGTTTTCAGAAGACAGTCTTTCCTGTGAATTTCACAACAAAATGTACCAATTCAGTAACTCTACAGTTGACTTGCAACTTCTTTAACATCTAGAGAGACAAGATGTAAAATTAGGACTCATTTGTCTGCTATATATGCTATAAACACAGCAAAGTAAAAACAAAATGCACAGAACATATGGAATGATGGTTGACCTTGCCTAACCATCGACAGCCTTTTGTATGTCCTTCTCCCTCCTTCCAGGAGCCAGTGCACAAATGCAAGGAGTACTGCTCAAAGAGCCACTGCATTTCCAAAAGATATATTTTAAATGAATTTTAACAAAAACAGTATTTACACAATGCGTTATATTCCTATCTCTACTTTTTACATACAACAGGCACTCCAGAACATTCAGAAAGATTATCTATTTCTTTTAAAATACTAAAAATGTTCAACTATATATATATAGTAGGAAGGAATAAAATGCACACATGGGAAATGCTAATAATAAGAACATGTCTCCTAAATATGACTAGTTTAGCATAGAACACCCTTCCACCACAGGGTCTTGTGCTCCATCACCTCGAAACACTGAATCACTGTGTGTTATTCTTGGTGGTGCATCTGGGGAAGTCTAGCAATTCCATTTCCAGAAGACATCTCTTTTCTACAATGCATTATTAATTAATTAATTTTTTAATTTACTCTTTACAAAAGGGCATTTGCAAAATATCTACTGTATGTAGGCAACTTCTTTATGTCTACAAGGTGTAGATGTCGCAAAAATAAGTTTTCTTTTTTGTTTGTTTGTTTGGACGGAGTCTCGGTCTGTCGCCCAGGCTGGAGTGCAGTGGCTGCAAGCTCCGCCTCGCATGTTCACGCCATTCTCCTGTCTCAGCCTCCCGAGTAGCTGGGACTACAGGCTCCTGCCACCAAGCCCAGCTAATTTTTGTATTTTTAGTAGAGACAGGGTTTCACCGTGTTAGCCAGGATGGTCTGGATCTCCCGACCTTGTGATCTGCCCGCCTCGGCCTCCCAAAGTGCTGGGATTACAGGCGTGAGGCTGGGGAGGACGCTGAGAGCTACTTTTGCATAGTATGTACACAGGTCAGAAAATCTTTCCAAAGGCTGGTGGGCACTTGTTGAGGGCCGTATATGGTACTTTGCCCTTTCTTCCAATGTCAAGGTCCAGTGGAACGAAACCACTGGGTACTGACCCAGCCACCTTCGGGGCTCCATCCACCCTCAGGTCTGGTGAGGTGTTTGTCCCTTGAAGTGGTATCTAGTCCAGATGGAGCATAGCAGTGGCCAGCCCCGCACACCTTCACAGGTGTTTGCAAGGCCGCCATTCATCTCTCCTGCCATGCCGCAGCCGGGAGTACTCAGTGTTCCAGTGGGAGATGGAGCCAGCGGGTCCTGGGCTGTTGGAAGCCGCCGCCGCCACCATCAGGTCACCAGGAGGGGTTGCCGCTGCCTGGAATTCCGGCTGCTGCTGCCTTGGCACGGCCTGGGGAAATTGGCAGCTCTGCATCTCATCGCTCTCCCTGCGGGAATTAGGCCTAGGTGCGTTTGTTTTTTGTCGTTGTTTTTCTTTTTGTTTTTTTTGATTGTTTATTTGAGACGGAGTCTCGCTCTGTGGTCCAGGCTGGAGTGCAGTGGCGCAATCAATCTCGGCTCACTGCAATCTCCACCTCCCAGGTTCAAGCGATTCTCCTGCTTCAGCCTCCCGAGTAGCTGGGATTACAGGCTCCAGCCACCACCTCTGGCTAATGTTTGTATTTTTAGTAGAGATGGGGTTTCACCCTGTTGGCCAGGCTGGTCTCGAACTCTTGACCTCAGGTGATCCTCCCACCTCAGCCTCCCAAAGTGCTGGGATTATAGGCGTGAACCACTGCGCCGGGTCCCGGCCTAGGTATTTTCAAATCACTTACTGAATGGTTCTGGCAATGGTACTATGCGTAGTAATGCTGATGCTGCTCTATTCAGTGAGCATGGGTCCAACTGCTCCACATAGAAGGGAACAGAGGGATTCTGCAGCCTCCATCAGCAGATGCATCATAATCATTGATTTCATTCTCTGCATCCCCTGATTCTAGGTGTGGGACCTGGAAAAGTTGCTTAACCTTTGTTTCATTGAGTTTCTCACATCCAGTGACTACAGTAAGAACGGTTCAAAGAAAAACTGAGGCACATTACCATTTCTAAGAGTTTATTTGAGCAGAGTGATGCACAAACTGGGATACTCCAAACTGGAATGGTTCATGGCTCCACCGAGGGTACCAGGAGAAGGTTTTTATAGGATGAATGGGAAGCAAGACAAAGAAGATACTGGATTGGTTATAGTGGAGCAGTAGCTTTATTTGGATCATTCCAGTAGAAAGTCCCTAGTTAGAGGTTCATTGGCAGTTTCTGATTGGTTAAGACCTTTTGCACTGAGTTGGGTTTCTGTTTGCTTAGGTAGGAACCCAAGGTATTTGAGCCACCTCAGTCTAATGGCCTTCTAATTAACGATTTTAACAGAAATAATAAGCGTGCATGTAAAACTAAATAGCTCATTACTTAACACACAGGGAATACTCAAAAATCTTAAAAATCATTGACTCCTTTTTAAAAAATTGGGAGGGGTACAGGAGAGAGAAAAAGGAAAAAAAGTCCTATTAAAAAATGTTGCTACTCTTCTAACCAAAATCATTATAATTCAGATTTCTTATTTTGGGATGCAAATCCTCTAATTCTTCAGCCTGTTAGCAGAAATCATTTAGGTAACATAATGGTAGTCTCGTATTGACTTTTGGGTGCCAGGAACTACACATCTACATGAAGAAATTCACTTAATTTAAAACTTTCCATTTCCAGAAAAAGATCAAGTTCACAAAGTCAACAGGATTTAAGACTCTAGTGTCCAATGATTCTTTCTGCATCCAAGGTATTAAACTCATTATGAAAGTCTTGATCCCCTTCTAATACTATCAGTGAAGTTCAAATTTCTATCCTGCAGCCAAGTTCTTCCTGCTGAGAAGCTCAAGTTGATTGAAGTCAGTAAGAGTTGGGTATGTGTAAATGATGGCAGCTTTGCTCTTAGAAAATGTTCCTTCTATTTTCTCTCCACCCAAGAAATTATTTTTCCCCTTTCATCTTAAGACACAGGCACTGAATACTGATGTTCCTTGTCTTCAACCAATCTCGGTGATGAATTTTTGGAAAACTTATTTGGATTTCGAACACATGCACGCTCCATTTTCTGCAGGGTTAAATAATCTGCCAGTTTCCTTTCCTCAGAGAGAATGAGCTAATGAATTACTTCAGATCTCTACCATTTGCTTTACTGTGCTGTGACTTGTCCCATTTTGCTGCTCCACCTCCATTTTTATGAAGTATGCTTTTTGAAGTTTTACAAAATAGTAAAGGATTCAAATTGAGTATCACTGAAGAAAGCAGAGAACAACAACAACGAAAAAGGAGTTGGTAAGGAGACATTGTCTCCTTATGTAATATAATATATAAATTCAGTTTTAGGTCTTTGTCTTACATCATGTTTCAAGATTTAGAGAAAAGCACAGACACTCTTCTTAGGATTGTGTCAAAGACAATAATAACAGGTAATTTTCTCCTCATAGGAATGAAAAATTTAAGAAATGTTCTATATTGCTACAGAAGAAACACAATTGAATGAGACCATACTATTCAAAATAGCCAAAATATAAGAAGCCATGGATAAATTAGTCTGTATTTGGTCCCTATAAGTACAGAGTAGACGTGTGGCTTGTTTGAGAAGGGATAAAGAAGGAGCCAAGAAAGAGGGTAGGCACACCTTTTTAGCTGCATTTGTGAGACCCACAGAATTTTGCAAACACTCAAACCGCAATCACAATATGAAATGTATACTTCGAATGAAGAGTAAATTGTACGAATGTTTTCTTTAGTAATGAATATTCTGCTTTTTAAATTGTTTAATCCTACAGGAAATAGGATTAAAATGTTTCACGTACAGATTAGATCTGGCTTCTGTCATCCCATATATCCCAACCACAGAAAACACATCTTTCTTGATTGATGAGAAATAATATACCACTGTCTTGGAGAAAACAAATTTCTACTGATGTTAAATAATAAACTACACTACCATATCTCTGTCAAAGCATTGTTGAAGTAGCAATTTGAATAATCATGCCTTATAATCAAATTATATATGTAGTTTAAGACAAAAATCATTAATTCTATTTCTGTTCCATGTCTTATCATTCCTCTAACGTTCAGCTTACATTTCACCTCTTCCATGAAGCATTCTATAATTTTCATAACATTGAATGTGAATTTTTTTCATGTAAAGGCCATACTAATTGATAATGCCTTTTTTAAAGGTATTGTTTATCCATTCATCAATTGATGAACATTTTGGCTGTGTTCACTCTTTGGTTCTTTTGCATAATGCTACTATGAATATTTGTGTGCAAGTTGTTATAAAGATATATGTTTTTAATTCTCTTGGGTATGCCAGACATTGTAAGTTTTATATTTTTGAGTAGTGGATATAGATAGATAGATAGATAGATAGATAGATAGATAGATAGATAGATAGAGATATAGATATATATGTATATATATATGTGTATATAGATATATATGTGTGCATGCCTCTAAACATTTGTGTGGGGGCTTTATTCTAGGTGTAGTCAAATTACTTGTACCTAGTATTATTCTTTCTCAACTAGTTTGTAAGCCTTGTTAGAATGAGTCTAGAATAGTTTTAGTGTAGGGATAATTTGGCTAACTACTGAGGCAATATCACCCTGAAGGCCCTTCTAGATGTCTCATACATTTAAGATTTTTCAAATCTGGCTGGTGGGAACATAAATTATTTCTACCTCCGCAGGGAAAGTTCTGCCTACTCCTTTCATTCTTTCTTTTCTCAGCCTCAGAATTTTCCTCACATACATACACAGATCAGTACACAGACAAAGATTCAAGGACACCCCTCTGTCCACAATGTTTTCTACAGTTCCTGGGCAAATTAAGTACCTTATATATTCTCTTTTGAACTCATTTTGAATTTTTTATGTGATTAGCCAAATATCTTGTCCACCAAAAAAAAAAAAAAAAAAATTCCCCAAGTGCCAGAATCACTGAATGTTGTTAAGATAAAAATACTTTTCATTGGGTTTTCCCCTACAGCGAATATAATCTTGTATCAAACATTGACTTTTAAAAATGTTGCCTAGAAGATACACCAAAACAAATGTCTATAGTATTTCTAAAACTCTGGTCTGAATTTAAAATGTCTTTTTTCTGACTGGGCATGGTGGCTCACGCCTGTAATCCCAGCACATTGGGAGGCTGAGGCAGGAGGATCACCTGAGGTCAGGAGTTTGAGACCACCCTGGCCAATATGATGAAACCCCGTTTCTACTAAAATTACAAAAATTAGCTGAGTGTGTTAGTGGGTGCCTATAATCCCAGATATTCTGGAGGCTGACGTAGGAGAATCACTTGAACCTGGGAGTTGGAGGTTGTAGTGAGCCCAGACAGCGCCACTACACTCCAGGCTAGGCTCGGTCTCAATAAATAAATAAATAAATAAATAAAATAAAATAATAAAATAAAATGTTTTTTCTTCCACTAAGTAGCGCTGGAGAAGTTAGAAAGAAACCTTAGGTCCCCTTTGCCTCTCTTGATTACAAACAAAAATAGCTCAAGCCCTTTTCCTTTCCCTATCTCTGCATACACCCTCAAATGTGTAAAAACTTCTTTATCAACCCAAGGTTCCAGAATACTCTTGCCCATTCAAGAGGGACTTTCTTCCTTTACAGAAAACTATGAGAATTTAAACTGCCCATATCCCCTAGATAAATAATCCCTACACTCTTCCTAGCAAAGATCTAGCCTTACTGCTTCCTGTATTATTGCCAATGCTATGGTTTCAAGGAAGATGAAGATTTTTCATTTATTTGGCAGAGTTTTCTCCTGTGTTTCTCTTCCATTGGCATGGCTCTCATGATACCACAGCTTCCTGTTCTATTTCCTAATTAATCAACCTTTTCTTTTTTCAGCTCATTATTTGCTACCTGAACTTTAAATATTAGAGATCTTGTGGCTCAGTCCTAAATCATTTTTTTGTCATTCTACCTTGTACCCAAGGTAATTTTAACTATGTACCCATTCTCATGGATCCAAGTTCCCTGATGACATTCATGACCCTGTTTAATTCCAGATTAACATGTCCAGACTACCTCTCTTTTCTGAGCCCCGGGGTATATCTGGCAATGCAATATGACATCTTCCTAGGGCATTGTATATCTCTAAAAAGTACAAAATAAAAATCTTTCTCAAAACAAGTTCTCCACAAATGTCCCTCAAATCAGAATGACACTACTCTATATTCAGAAATCTAGGAGTTATCCTTGATATGTATCTCTATTTGCTCTCCCCATCTAACAAATCAAATCTTACTCAGTCAACCTTCTATTCACCTCTCAAATCCTTACATTTTTATCCACATCATCACCAGGACTCTAGTTCTAGCCGCCACTCTCTCATGATGTGACTACAATCTCAAAACAGGTTTTTCTGTGTCTACGTTTTTATCCCTCCAAATCATTCCCTATGCTGCAGCCAGACAGAGTCTCTTTTAGACTTCATATCTGCTTATATCATTCTCATGATTATTAGCTCCTCATTCTAATATAGGGGTTGAAACCTTTAAGTTTATTCGTTATTTGTGACCTGGTTGTTGCAGACTTTATCATTTTCACATTGTGTCATTTTTTCCCCTTGCTCACTCTGTTCCAGCCAAATAGCCTTCCTTAAAGTGACTATTTTCTATTTCAGTTGCTCAAAAGTTCTAAAGTTTGGAGTCCTAGAACCATTTCCTAGGAAAGACTCAGGGTTAAACAAATAGGGCTCCAACCCACCAGCCCTCCCCACCAAACCTGAAAAGCTTATTACCCATGTTGGGGAGCCCAGCCCTGCAATAACAAAAGCATAAACTCTGTCTCTCCCTTCCACTGGAAGCCTCCTTTGGTGGGGTTAGGGAAAAGGAAGAAGGCAGGGTTTGTACTTTTTTTCTCTTATACACGAGAAACAAATATTTTCTGGGAAAAAAATGCATTATGGAACAAAAACATCACTAAAAAGCAATCACAGTACATTTTTATAGAAATATAAAAAAAGTTTGAACAATTTGCCAAATTTATCACCATCAACAGTAGGATTTACTGACTATTTTCTGCAGGAATTGTAGTTATTGTTTCTTGAGTGTTTTCTCCCAAACCATGGTAGATTAATTGCATTAATCGCTCCATTTCTTTATCTCTCTCTATATTCAAATCCTTTTACGTGACTTTTTAGTTCCTCTCAGTAAGTAAGTTATGTCTGTTTTCTCAACTTTTTTATTTTGATTTCCATGTAACTTGCCAATAGAATGTGGCTGTGTGCCATTTCCAAGCCTAGGCCTCAAGAGGGTCTGTGTGTTTCTGTTTGCTCTCTTGTACCTTTGCCATTGTCACTGACATGAGAATACATCTTCTGGAAAATGAGACACAAGTAGAGCATAACCAAGGGGCACCACTCCCTCCTGCCAGGGCTATTCTGGGTCAGCTGACCCCATCAAAGATTGCAAATGCAAGAATGATCCCAGACAAGATCAGCTGAGCCCTTGTCTTATGATTTGTAAACTATGGTAATAAATGATTGTTGTTGGTAGCCACTGAATTTTGCAGTCGCTATGCAGCAACAACTGGCTGATGCAATACTAGATGCCATGTTCAGAATTTTGCATGTATTATGTCAAATACTCACAATAGCCATATGAGGTAGTTTTCTTTACCATTCTACAGTTGAAGAAACATGCTCATGGTAACTTTATAAAATACACAGTAAATTAAAATATTTAAGCTGAACCTATAATCTCTTGTTCCAACAGCCTTCTCTTCCCATACCACTGTGTGAAAAGGTACTGTTCTGAAACCAAATTGCTTACTGTCTTTGTACTTCTACTAATTTTGGTATCCTTGCTCTAGTCCCATTTTCACTGTTGTTACTTGAGGTACCCTTGTAATCATCATCACTGGCTCTGCACAGGAAGAAATATGTCATTTTCTGATGATCCACAGACAGCATCTGCATTCAAAGTCTATCTCTTCGATCATTTCACTAAAGTATACTGCTGTATGGAGTAAAGAAATTCCATTGAAATATTAATTTCTATTCAGGGACTCAATGCCTAATTCTTTTTATTTTAGGATCATTAAGTGACCCAGTTTTGTCCTGAAAGGACTTGCCTAGGGCACAGTTACTACAGTTACATTCATTTATAAGTATTTTCTATTCCATAGCAAGTTAAAAGAAGTAGAGGCAAAAATGCCCTTCCACTTGTTTTCTCTGCTTGTTTCTCTCTGTGTCCTTGTCTCTGTTGGTTTTTCTGCACCTTCTTACCTGACAGGTGTTCAAATATTTTATTTACTCCATATATTTTTATATTAAATTTCCAAACAAGTATCATTCTTCATTATTTGAATTTATTTAGCTTATTTTGCTTTGTACTTTTAGAATTAGAATTTCTCTTACTTAATGTGGATATTTGAACAAGAAATCACCAGTAGCCATGTTCCTAATTTGTGAAGAAAAATCAAGTTATCTTACTCTTATGAGCACTTACTAAAAGGCACATCTTCTATGGCAAAGTAGGGGCTTTAATAAATCACTATCTGTGGCCCCTGCCATGGCCTGTCTTCCACAACAGGGTCATAGTTCACCACACGGATTCTTCTGCAATTTTCAAAGTTCAAAGTCTGAAATATAGTATATCATTATTTCTGATTTATTAGGGGTTTGTCTCCATTTAATGATGACAGATTCTAAAAGTCTGATTTTTTCAACTATTACAAAATACTAATTAATACATATATTTTTCACATTTGTCGGTGATTCATATTGTACATCAACTCATTAATGACTTCTGTGTATAATAAATCATTTGGGCAGTCAAAAATGTTATGCACACTCCCGTAATATTCTGGCACCTCTTTAACCTAAAATTTCCAGCTACTGCATATTTTGTACACATTTCATCACAATTTGCTGATAGTCATTTAGTCATTCAACGAGCATATATTTTATAAAATACATAGCTACATGCTCATTACTATGCTGGGCAACAGTGGGAGGTAAAGTGAGAATAACAAAGATGGAAAAAAGCAGCACTAAAAATAGAACATTGTTTAATAAATTATGTTGCAAAATACCATGTTGGGGAACTATTGCCAGGGACAGCTCTTCTCCGTTGCAACTGAGAACAGTTATTCTTTCCACCCATTCATTCATGCATTTGTACACACATACATATATATGTACACACATTGGTTAAATCAATACTTGCTGAGCACCTTCTGTGTTTAAGGCTTCTTGTTATTTTAAAACTCACAAAAACTAAATGAATAAAATCCCATTTTTTTAACTTTTAGATTCAGGAATGCATGTACAGGTGTGCTACATAGGTAAACTGTATAATGGGGTTTAGTACAGACATTATTTCATCATCCAGGTAATAAGCATAGTACTAATAGGTAATTTTTCAATCTTCACCCTCCTCCTACCTTCAAGCAGAACTCGGTGTCTGTTGTTCCCTTTTTTGCATCCATGTGTATTCAATGCTTAACTCTCACTTTTAAGTGAGAACATGTGGTACTTGGTCTTCTGTTCCTGCATTAGTTTACTTAGAACAATTGCTTCCAACTGCATGCATGTTGCTGCAAAGGACATTGATTCATTTTTTTTTCCTATGGCTGTGTCATATTCCATGGTGTGTATAAGCCAATTTTTTTTTTTTTTTTTTTTTTTGAGACGGACTCTTGCTCTGTCGCCCAGGCTGGAGTGCAGTGGAGCGATCTTGGCTCACTGCAAGCTCTGCCTCCCAGGTTCACACCATTCTCCTGCCTCAGCCTCCTGAGTAGCTGGGACTATAGGCGCCCGCCACTGCCCCCGGCTAATTTTTTGTGTTTTTTAGTAGAGACTGGGTTTCACTGTGTTAGCCAGGATGGTCTCGATCTCCTGACCTCGTGACCCACCCGCCTCAGCCTCCCAAAGTGCTGGGATTACAGGCGTGAGCCACTGCACCCGGCCTGCCAAATTTTCTTTATCCAGTCTACCACTGATGGGCATTTAGGTTGATTCCATGGCTTTGTGAATAGTGCTGTGATGAATACACATATGTATGTCTCTGAGAATACACCCAACAATGGCATTGCTGGGTCAAATGGTATTTCTGTTTTAAGTTCTTTGAGAAATCTTGAAATGGCTTTCCACAATAGCTGAGCTAATTTACATTCCCACCAGCAGAGTATAAGCATTCCCTTTTCTACATAACCTCACCAGCATCTGCTTTTTTTGACTTTTTGATAATAGCTTTTCTGACTGGTGTGAGATTATATCTCATTGTGGTTTTGATTTACATTTCTCTAATGATTAGTGATGTTGAACATTTTTTCATACGCTTGTTGGCTGCAGGGATGTCTTCTTTTGAAAAGTGTCTGTTCATATTCTTTGCCTACATTTTAATGGGGTTGTTTTTTACTTGTTAATTTGTTTAACTTCCTTATAGATTCTGGATAGTAGACCTTTGTCATGTGTATAGTTTGCAAATACTTTCTCTCATTCTGTAGGTTGCCTATTTACCCTGTTGATAGTTTCTTTTGCTGTGTAGAAGCTCTTTAGTTTAATTAGATCCCATTTGTCAATTTTTGTTTGTTGCAATGCTTTTAGAGTCATTGCCATGGAATCTTTGACAAGGCCTATGTCCAGAATGGTATTTCCTAGGTAATCTTCCAGGGTTTTTATAGTTTTCTCACATTTAAGCTTTTAATCATTCTTGAGTTGATTTTTCTACGTGGTTTAAAAAGGGATCCAATTTCAATCTTCTGCATATGGCTCGTCAGTTATCCCAGCATCATTTATTGAATAGAAAGTCCTTTCACCATTGCTTGTTTTTGTCAGCTTTGTTGAGGATCAGATGGTTGTAGGTATGGGTCTTTATTTCTGGGCTCTTTATTCATTTTCATTGGTCTATGTGTCTGTTTTTATACCAGTACCATGCTGTTTTGGTTACTGTAGCCTTCTAGTATAGTTTGAAGTTGGGTAATGTGATGTCTCCAGTTTTGTTCTTTTTGCTTAGGATTGCCTTGGATGTTTGAGCTCCTTTTTGGTTCCATATGAATTAAAAATTTTTTTTCTTATTCTATGAAGATTGCCATTGGTGGTTTAATAGAAATAGCATTGAATCTGTAAATTGCTTTAGACAGAAATTTTATTTTACTCATTTCAGTGTTAGTGAAGCCTGAGCTTAGAGAGGTCAAGTACTTTTTTCAGAGACACAAACCAAGATGCATTTAATATTTAATCCCCTATTGTCTCTACTAGATCATTTGTCTATTCTTTCCAATAAAATATAAAGACTATACTTACCTAACTGTATTTCTATGGGTATATAAGAATAAATACATACATTAAACATAAGTTTTTGACTCTATATCCATTAATTTTTAGACAAGACTTAGATACAACAAATGCATAAATTTCAAGTGTATAATTTCATGAATTTTGACAAATATACATGTATAAAACATATATTTAAAATATACATATAATATTAATGTAATAAGTGATAAAGTAATGATATGGCAACTGATATAATATGTATATATAATCTTTGTACATCACCACAATCAAACTCTGAAACATTCCCATCACGGTTTTTTTGTATTCCTTTTCAGACAGCCTTCCCCCAACCCAAGGCATCTTCTCTCCATCATAGATTAGTTTTGCTAGTGTTCAAATTTTGCATAAATTGATTCAGAAGGAATAAACTCTTTTTCTTTTTTTTAACTTTTATTTTAAGTTCCAGGGTACATGTGAAGGATGTGCAGGTTTGTTACATAGGTAAATGTGTGCCACGGTGATTTACTGCATCTATCTACCTATCACCTAGGTATTAAGCCCAGCATGCATTAGCTATTTTTCTTGATGCTATCACTCCCTTGTCATCCACCAACAGGCCCCAGTGCGTGTTGTTCCCCTCCCTGTGTCTATGTGTTCACATTGTTCAGCTCCCCCTTATAAGTGAGAACATTCTGTGTTTGATTTTCTGTTCTTGTGTTAGTTTGCTAAAGATAATGGCTTCCATTTCCATCTATATTCCTGCAAAGGACATGACCTAGTTCCTTTTTATGGTTGTATAGTATTCCATGGTGTATATGTACAACATTTTCTTTATCTAGTCTGTCACTGATGGGCATTTGGGTTGATTCCAAGTCTTTGATATTGTGAATAGTGCTGCAATGAACATACACATGCATGTATCTTTGTAATAGAATAATTTATATTCCTTTGGGTATATATCCAGTAATGAGATTGCTGGGTCATATGGTATTTCTGGTACTAGGTCTCTGAAGAATCATCGCACTGTCTTTCTCAATGATCGAACTAATTTACATTCCCACCAGCATTTCTCCACAGCCTCACCAGCATCTGTTGTTTCTTGCCTTTTTAATAATTGCCATTCTGACTGGCGTGAGAGGGTATACCACTATGGTTTTGATTTGCATTTCTTTAATGATGAGTGATGTTGGGCTTTTTTACATATGTTTGTTGGCTGCACAAATGTCTTCTTTAGATAAGTGTCTGTTCATGTCCTTTGCTCACTTTTTAATGGAGTTTTTTTTTTCTTGAAAATTTGTTTAAGTTCCTTGTAGATTCTGGATATTAGACTTTTGTCAGATGGATAGATTGCAAAATATTTCTCCCATTTTGTATGTTGTCTGTTCACTCTAATGATCATTTCCTTTGCTGTACAGAAGTTCTTCAGTTTAATTAGATCCCATTTGTCAATTTTTGCTTTTGTTGCAATTACTTTTGACATTTTCATCATGAAATCTTTGCCAATATCTATGTCCAATAGTATTGCCTAGATTTCCTTCTAGGGTTTTTATAGTTTTTTATTTTACCTTTAAATATTTAATCTCTCTTGAGTTAATTTTTGCATAAGGTGTAAGGAAGAGGTCCAGTTTCAATTTTCTGCATATGGCTAGCCAGTTCTCCCACCATCATTTGTTAAATAGGGTATCCTTTCCCCCATTGCTTCCTTTTGTCAGGTTTGTCAAATATCAGATGGTTGTAGGTGTGTGGTCTTATTTCTGAGTTCTCTATTCTGTTCCATTTGTCTATGTGTTTGTTTTTGTATCAGTACCATGCTGTTTTGGTTACTGTAGCCTTGTAGTATAGTTTGAAGTCAGGTAGCTTGATGCCTCTAGCTTTGTTCTTTTTGCTTAGGATTCTCTTGGCTATACGGGTTCTTTTTTGGTTCCATATGACTTTTAAAATGGTTTTTCTAATCTTGTAAAGATGGTCAATTGTAGTTTAATGGGAATAGCATTGAATCTATGAATTACTTTGGGCAGTATAACCATTTTCACAATATCAATTCTTCCTATCCATGAGGATGTATTGTTTTTCCATTTGTTTGTGTCCTCTCTGATTTCCTTGAGCAGTAGTTTGTAGTTCTCCTTGAAGAGGTCCTACACTTTCCTTGTTAGCTGTATTCCTAGGTATTTTATTCTTTTTGTGATAATTGAAAATGGGAATTCATTCATGATATGATTCTCTGCTTGTCTTTTGTTGATGTATACAAATGCTTGTGACTTTTGCACATTGATTTTTTGTATCCTGAGACTTTGCTGTAGTTGCTTATCAGCTTAAGAAGCTCTTGGGCTGAGATGATGGGATTTTATAGATATAGGATAATGTCATCTGCAAACAGAGACAATTTGACTCCCGTCTTTCTATTTGCTTCTTTTTATTTCTTTCTCTTGACTGATTGCCCTGTCCAGAACTTCCAATACTATGTTGAGTAGCAGTGGTGAGAGAGGACATCTTTGTCTTGTGGTGGTTTTCAAGGGAATTGCTTCCAGCTTTTTCCCATTTGGTATGATATTGGCTGTGGGTTTGTCATAAATGGCTCTTATTATTTTGAGGTATGTTCCTTCAATACCTAGTTTATTAAGAGTTTTTAACATGAAGGGATGTTGAATTTTATCAAATGCCTTTTCTGTATCTATTGAGATAATTATGTGGTTTTTGTATGTAGTTCTGTTTATGTGATGAATTATGTTTATTTATTTGCATATGTTGAACCAGCATTACATCTCAGGGATGAAACCAACTTGATCATGGTGGAAAAACTTCTTGATGTGTTGCTGGTTTCAGTTTGCCAGTATTTTATTGAAGATCTTTGCATTGATGTTCATCAGGGATATTGGCCTGAAGGTTTTTTTGTTATTGTTGTATCTCTGCCTAGTTTTGGTATCAGGATGATGCTGGCCTCATACAATGAGTTAGGGAGCCATTCTTCCTTTTCAATTGTTTGGCATAGTTTCAGAAGAAATAGTACTGGCTCCTCTTTGTACCTCTGGTAGAATTCAGCTCTAAATCCCCCTGGTCCTAGGCTTTTTTAAATTGGTAGGCTATTTATTACTGCCTCAATTTCAGAGCTCATTATTCAGATATTTAACTTCTTCCTAGTTCAGTCTTAGGAGGTGTATGTTTCCAGGAATTTACCCATTTCTTCTAGATTTTCTAGTTTATTTGCATAGAAGTGTCTATAATATTCTCTCATAGTTGTTTGTATGTCTGTGGAGACAGTGGTATATTCTCTTTGTCAATTTTTATTGTGTCTATTTGATTCTTCTCTCTTTTCTTGTTTATTAGTCTAGCTAGGGCTGTACCTATTTTACTAATTTTTTCAAAAAAAACACCATCTGGATTTGTTGATTTTGTGAAGAATTGTTCATGTCTCTCTCTCTGCTTCAGTTCTGCTCTAATATTGGTTATTTATTGTCTTCTGCTAACTTTGAGTTTTCTTTGCTGTCACTCCACCCTTCCTTTCCTTCCTCTCTGTGGTTTGCACCAAGCACCTAGTCAGCCCCAGTGAGAGAACCTGAATACCTCAGCTGAAGGTGCAGTATTCACTCACTGTTTCAGTTCTTCTTGGTGGGAGCCGCCAAAGACAGCTGCTTCTAGTCGGCCATCTTGGCCCCTTCCCATAAATTCTTTTGCTATGTGGCTTTGCTGTTCAACTTGATATTTTTGAGATTCATCAGTGTTATTGTATGTGACACAATACAGTAAATTCATTATAATGGCTGACTAGTATTCTATTGTTTAAATGTATCACAGTTTGCTTTGTCAATCATCTGTTGTTGAAAATTTTGGTTACTTGTATTTCGTGCCATTATAAATAAGGCCAAAATAAACATTTTTATACATTATTTTGTGATATGTGTTTTTATTTTCTTTGGGTAAAAATGTAAAAGTAGTTGCTGGGTCATAGGTAAGTATATGTTTAACATTATAAGAAAGTGCCAAACAAGTTTTCCAAAGCTTTTTTTTTTTTTACTTTTTTCTTTCAAAAGCAATGAATGAATATCTTGATTGTTCTTCATCTTTCCAAATTTTGTTATTTTATTACTTTTCATTTTAGCTTCTCTACTAGGTACTAAGTGGTATCTAATTATAGTTTTAATTTGCATTTCTCTGATCACTAAAGATAAAAATTAGGGTGTTTCAATTTTTATTATTGAGTTGTAAGAAGTTTTTTTAAATAGATTCTGAATAGGAATTGTTGGTAGGATTTACATATTAAAAATATATTCTCCCAGTTTGTAGCATGCATTAGCATTTTTTGTTGTGTTAAAATATACATAAAAAATTTACAATCTTAACTATTTATATATACATATATATGTATATACACACTGTGTGGTGAATAACATAGTTTTATACTATTTTTATGTATGTGTGTTTTAAGTTATATAAAAAATAGAAAGAGGAGTTATAAACCCAAACAAAATAATGCTGGCTTTTATATTTCCCATGTGCTTACCCTTACTGAAGATCTTTGTTTCTTCATTCAGCTTTAAATATGTCAACCCACTGCCTTCTGGTCTCTATGTTTTCTGGTGAGAAATAGCTGTTAATCTTTATTGAGAATCCTTTGTATGTGATAACCACTTCTCTTTTTCCATGTTCACAATTTACTCTGTCTTTAGCATTTGACAGTTTGATTATAATATGTTTTGGTGTGGATCTCTTTGAGGTTACCCTCTTTGGAGGTACTTGAGATTCTTGGATTTTTATACCCTTTTCATCAAATTTGGGAAATTTTAAATATTCTTACCTCTTCTTTCTCTCTATCTCCTTCATCTGAGATTCTCATAATACATGTTAGCCTGTTTGATGGCATTCCACAGGTACATTATGTTCTGGTTATCTTTCTCCATTCTGTCTTTATTTCTGTTCCTTAGAGCAAGTAATTTACATTTTCCTATATACAAGTTTGCTGATCCTATTTTCTGTTTGCTCAGATCTTTTGAGCCGCTCTAGGGAAGTTTTCATTTCAAGATTGTATTTCTCAGCTCCAGAATTTCTGTTTGCTTCTTTTTAATAATTGTAATCATTTTATTAAAATTCCTTTTTCATTTATATATTATTTTCCTGATTCCCTTTAGTTTTTTTGTGAATGTTTAAGACAGTTGTTTTAAATGCAGCAACAGACCAAACAATCCAATTAAAAGAGGTAACAGACTTGAATAAACATTTCTCTAAAGAAGATACAAAAATATGCAAATATCCAATTAGCATATAAAAAGATCCTCAAGATCATTAGTCATTAGAGAAATACAAATTGAAACTACAGTGGTATACCACTTCATGGCTACTAAACTGGCTATACTAAAAAAAAAAAGGATGTTGTGAAAGAGGAAATAAGTGCTGGTGAGAATGTAGAGAAATTGGAATCCTCATACATTACTGGCACAAATATAAAATAATACAGCTGCTGTGAAAAATAAGTTGGCGCTTCCTCAAAAACAAAACAGAAGATTGCAATGTCACCCAGCCATTCCACTCCTAAGTATATACCTGAAAGAAATGAAAATAAGAACTCAAACAAATAACTATATGCAAACATTTGTTGCAGTATTGTTCACAATAACCAAAAGTTGGGAACGATCCAAGTGTCCACCAACAGATAAATAGATATCCAAAATAAGATATACACATATAATGGAGTATTATTCAGCCATAAAGGTTCTGAATTTCTGAATATGGTTGAGCCTTAAAAACACTATGCTAAGTCAGATAAGCCAGATACAAAATAGCAAATATTATTACTCCAATTATAGGAAGTATCTAGAATAAATAAATTTATAGATACTGAAAATAGATTATAAATTACCATGGGCTAAGGGAGGTGGGACTAGAGAGCTATCACTTAATGAGTACAGAGTTTCTGGGGTGATAAAACATTTTTGGAGATAGTGGTGATGGTTGTACAACAGTGTAAGCATAACTAATGCCACTGAATTATACACTGAAGTGGCTAAAATGGCTACTTTTCTGCTATATATATTATATAACAACTTAAAAATACTTTTTAAAGAGACAATTGTTTTAAAGTCTTTGCCTGCTAAGTCCAATGTCTAGGCTTCCTCAGAGACAACTTCTAGCAATTTATTTATTCCTTAAATGGGCCATACTTTCCAGTTTTTTGGTATGCCTTGTGAATAAAAAAAAAAAAAAAGCTGTACATTTCAATGTTATAATATGGTAACTCTGGAAATCAGATTCTCCCCCTGATCCATTGTTTTCTGTTTCACTGATTGTTGAAGACTGTAGTTGTCCACTGTTTGTTTAGTAACTTTTTCTTAATTATTTTTGCAGAGACAGTTTTCTTTGCCATGTGTTGTCACTGAAGACTTTGTTTATCAGCTTGTGCTCAGCCAGTGTTTTAACAGAGATTTCCTTGAATGCCAGGAGCCAAAATAAGGGAATGAGAGAGAAGAGGTCAAATAAAAATGTTTCCAGATCTTTGCAGATTGTCTCTGTGCTAGGGCCCTCTTTCAAACTTATCTAAGCTTACATTTTGTGTAGGAATCAGCCTGAGGTAAAATAGGGTCTTCTCAGATGTTTTCTGATCATGTATTATTCCCTATGCTTGCATGCTACAGTGCATGCACACATGTCATAGGGCAGAATTCCCCTGTATAGATGGATGCTTTTAAATGCCATAGTTTTTCTAAGACACTGTCTCCCAGGCTTTTCTTCTCTGGCTATAGGATTGTCTTTTGTATGTGTCAACTGTAATCTTTCACCCTAGGCAATTATTTGTTGCTCTTCCACTTTCCAGTGCTTTCCAGCAGGCTGAGGTGAAAGTATTACTTGAGGCTGGGAGTTCAAGAAAGCCTGAGCAACACAGCAAGATTCTGTTTCTACAAAAAATAAAAAGTTAACCAGGCAGGGCGGCATGTGCCTGTAGTCCTGACTACTTAGGAAGCTGAGGCAGTACTATTGCTTGAGCCAAGGAGTTTGAGATTACAGTGAGCTATGATCACGTCACTGAAAGCCAGCACCTAGGCAACAGCGCAAGATTCTGTCTGAAAAAAAAAAAAATACTTTCCAGCAATGCTTACAGCTTTCGTAGCTCAGATTAGTTTCTAATTAGGCAAGCAGGTATAACAGAAACAAATGCCTTGTGTCAGAAATTCAAGTGGTCCGGGCCGGTTAGAAAAGGCATACACAATAATTTGTAAATAGCCTGTACTCTGCTACTTGCAGAATCCAGGGCTAAGATGTCACACTGGATTCATGAGTTGTAAACTTCAAGACTGCTACTGGCCTGGGAGGGGAGCAGGAATAAGTAAAAAAGTAAAAACACTGCAAAACATTCCTATCATGTTTAAGTTACTTTCTTCTTGATTCCTCGTTTGCTTGTATGCTATAAAATTTTATCATTTTCCAGAGTTCTGACAAGATTGGTCCTGACAATTTCTGTTTGCTTTTGATGTTTCTAGCGGGGGTGGGAGAGGACAGGAGGTTGGAGCTGCCTACTTTGCCATTTTTCTGACATCACTTTGACACTTTTTTAAAGGTAGAATTGTAGAACCAAGTTACTTATTTTTGTATTGCAATAAAAATGTGCCATAGTCTATTTCCAGGGTTAATGAAAATGAAAACATGTCACAGTTTCCACCTCCTGTTCAAGGTTACAAAAATAAAATATAATATTTTTTGAGCATGTCCAAATAAATTCAGAATTTTTAATATTGATATAATTTAAAAATCTAATTCTGTTTCTATGATCTTTGTATATTATGTTACCCTGTAAAAAGAATCATTCATCAAAAGTAACCTACTATAAAAATTGAGATGAATTTATAAAATACTGGAAATTATGTAAAGAAATAATATTTTCAAGTATCAACTGGTGTGTTAAACCATGTATATTTTATGTACACAAAGCCCTCCTTAGTTCCAAAAAGCAAAACCCTCTACCTCCACATCTGTCCTCAGGAAAATTTCCTTACCACAAAAAAACACAAAGGACTACATGAGTTAATTTTCAGTATTGAGTTTTAAGATAGAATTTTGATGCTCATGGTAATAGATTTGAGAACACAGGGTGTTTTGAGTTACAAATGCCCAGATCTTTTTCATTCTATGGTCCTACTCTGATAATAGATGTTGCTAAATATGTGACTTCGTTCTTGCCACCTTCTTCCCTCTCTGAAAGTAGATAAAGATCCTTCAAAGAGAGAGGGAAAAGGAGAGCTGTAGAGACAGCAAAAATATGAGACTGGGACAGAGCTCTCTGAGCAGGGCTATATGCTGCCTGCCTGTCTAGCCATGCTCTGGACAAGGGGTGTAATACAACCCTAGATAGGTTTGAGGATCTGAGAGTGGAAGACTTGACCTTGCTTCCAAAACTCAGGTTCAGGAGTTTTCACTGAGCGTCTATAGTGAAAGATTTGAAAATATGGTGTTTGTAAGCTGAGAATGGCCCAGGCAAAATACAAATGTTACCATTAAAGCATGAGAGATCTTATTTTCTTTTATTTCACCAAGAAAGTTGTAGATGAGAAAGAGAAAAAAGAGAGTGAGAAAGAAAGAATACTTCAATGCACCTCCAAGTATCTTTAGCCATAATAAGGGGAGCTACAGGGTAAGTAAACTGGACTATATAGAACTTAATACAGATATCTCAGAGAAATATCACCATGGGAGGTTGCAATGCTCATGAACAAGATAGGAAATTGTGTACACTTCAGCAGACGTCACCACAGGCAGACACAAACAGATGAACAGGTAACCCTACCTGACAAAGTAGTAATTTAAATGCCACTCAAGATACAACAAATGAGAAAGAAGAAACAATCATTAACTAATTGCATTTAAACATCACTAGATAACATCTAGCTAGCGTAGACCAAAATTATATTGTTTGGTATCAGGCAAAAAAGGCACTTAATAGACTTCAGGTTAGTTTACAGAAATACGATAAACACTCAGAGACTACTATGAACACCTCTATGCATGCAAACTAGAAAATCTGGAAGAAATGGATAAATTCCTGGAAACATGCAACCTCCCAAGATTGAATCAGGAAGAAATTGAATCCCTGAACAGACCAATTAGTTCCAAATTGAATCAATAGTAAAAAGCCTTCCAACCAGAAAAAGTCCAGGACCAGACAGATTCTCAGCTGAATCCCACCAGGTGTATAAAGAAAAGCTGATACCATTCCTATTAAAACCATTCCAAAAAATTGAGGAAGAGGGACTCCTACCTAACTCCTTCTATGAGGCCAGCATTATCCTGATACTAAAACCTGGCAGAGACACAACCAAAAATGAAAAAGAAAAGAAAAAGTCCAATATCCTTGATGAACATACATGCGAAAAAAAAAAAAAAAACCCTCGACAGAACACTAGCATACTGAATCCAGCAGCACATCAAAAAGCTAATCCACTATAATCAAGTAGGCTTTATACCTGAGATGCAAGGTGGGTTCAACATATGCAAATCAATAAATATGATTCATCACACAAATGGAACTAAAGACAAAAACCACATTATTATCTCAACAGATGCAGAAAAAGGCTTTCAATTAAATTCAACATTCCTTCATGTTAAAAACCTTCAGCAAACTAGGTATTGAAGGATCATACCCCCAAATAATAAGAGCCATCTAAGACAAACCCACAGCCAACATTATACTGAATGGGCAAAAGCTGGAAGCATTCTCCTTGAAAACCGAAACAAGACAAGGATGCCCATTCTCACCACTCCTATTCAACATAGTACTGGAATTCCTAGCAAGAGCAATCAGGCAAGAGAAAGAAATGAAAGGCATCCAAATTGGAAGAAAGGGAGTCAAATAATCTGTTTGTAGACAATATGATTTTATACCTAGAAACAAGGCTTATACCTAGAAGCCAAGGCTCCTAGATCCAATAAACAACTTCAGCAAACTTTCAGGATACAAAATCAATGTACAAAAATCAGTAGCATTTGTATACACCAATAACATCCAATCTAAGAGCCAAATCAAAAATGCAATTCCATTCACAATAGTCATAAAAAGAATAAAATACCTAGGAATACAGCTAACTAGGAAAGTAAAAGACCTCTAAAATGAGAATTTAAAAATTCTGCTGAAAGAAATTAGAGATGACACAGACAAATGGAAAAAATATTTCTTGTTCATGGATAGGAAGAATCAATATTGTTAAAATGGCCATAGTGCCCAAAGCAATTTACAGATTCAATGCTCTTCCTATAAAGCTACCAATTTCTTCACAGAATTAAAAAAAACTATTTTAAAATTCATATAAAACTTAAAAAGATCTTAAACAGCTAAGGCAATCCTAAGAAAAAATGACAAAGCAACAGACACATAGACCAATGAAAATAAATAGAAAGCCCAGAAATATAGCCCCACACCTACAACCATCTGATCTTCAACAAAGCTGACAAAAACAAGCAATGGGGAAAGGAATTTCTATTCAATAAATGGTGCGGGGATAACTGGCCAGTCATATGCAGAAGGTTAAAGCTGGACCCCTTTCTTACACCACGTAGAAAAACTTCTACATTGCTGGTGGGAATGTAAACTAGTACAACCACTGTGTAAAACAGTGTGGAGACTCCTTAAAGTACTAAAAGCAGAATTACCATTTGATCCAGCAATTCCACTACTGGGTATCTACCTAGAGGAAGAGAAGTTTGGTTTTCCATTCTGAGTTACTGCACTTAGAATAATAGTCTCAATTTCCATCCAGGTTGCTGCGAATGCCATTAATTCATTCCTTTTTGTGGCTGAGTAGTATTTAATTACACACACACACACACACACACATATATGTATATATGTGTGTGTATATATGTATAGACATATGTGTGTGTGTGTGTGTGTGTGTATATATATATATATATGTATATAACCAAACATCATATGTTCTCACTTACAAGTAAGAGCTAAACTGTGAGAATGCAAAAGCATAAGAATGATACAGTGGACTTTGGGGATTTGGGGAAAAAGTGGGAGGGGGTGAGAGATAAAGACTACAAATTGGGTTCAGTATATACTGCTCGGGTGATGGGTGCACCAAAATCTCACAAATCATCACTAAAGAACTTACTCATGTAACCAACTGCTACCTGTTCCCCAAAAACATATGGAAATAAAAAAGTTTTAAATGTAATAATAATTTACATACAAAAAAGAAAAATTAACTCAAGAATGATTAAAGGCTTAAATGTAAAACTTAAAGCTATACAAACCCTAAAAGTTAACCTAGGAAATATCATTTTAGATACAGGCCCCAGCAAAGATTTCATGACAAAGACTCCAAAAGCAATTGCAACAAAAACAAAACTTGACAAATGGGATCTGATTAAACTAAAGAGCTTCTGTACAGCAAAAGAAACTATCAACCAAGTAAACAGACAACCTATAGAATGAGAGAAAATATTTGCTATCTATACATCTGACAAAGGTCTAATATTCAGGATCTATAAGGAAGTTAAACAAATTCACAAGTAGAAAACAAACAACCCCATTAAAAAGTGGGCAAAACATACAAACAGACATTTTTCAAAAAAAGACATAGACACAGCCAACAAACATATTAAAAAATGCTCAACCTCACAAATCATTAGAGAAATGCAAATCAAAACCATAATGAGTTACTATGTCACACCAGTCAGAACAGCCATTATTAATTGTCAAAAAACTAACAAATGCTGGTGAGGTTGTGGAGAAAAGAGAATACTTATCCACTGCTACTGGGAATGTAAGTTAGCTCAGTCATTCTGGAAAGCAGTGTGGCGATTTCTCAAATAACCTAAACCAGAAGTACCATTTGACCCAGCAATACCATTATTGGGTATATTCTCAAATGAATACTAATTGTTCTACCATAAAGACATGCACATGTATGTTCACTGCAGCAGTATTCACAATAGTAAAGTCATGGAATCAACCTAATTGTCAATCAACGGTAGACTCCATGAAGAAAATGCAGTACTTATACACCATGGAATACTACAGAGCCCCAAACCCCGAAGCAAGATAATGTCCTTTGAGTAACACTGATGGAGCTAGAGGCCATAATCCTAAGCAAACTAACACAGGAACAGAATCTGCATGTTCTCACTTGTAAATGGGAACTAAACATTGAGTACACAAGGACAAACAGAAGGGAACAACAAACACCGGGGCCTACTCGAGGATGGAGGGCAGGAGGAGGGACAGAGATGAAAAAATCTACCTATCCGGTACAATGCTTACCACCAGAGTGACAAAATAGTCTGTACAGCAAACTCCTGTGATACACAATTTACCTATATAACAAACCTGAATATATACCCTAAATAAAAAGTTAAAAAATAATAAACATTACTTTTTGCATACCTGGGTGCATGGCATACAATCATGCACATTTTTGAACCAGAAAATTTTAAAAGTTGTCTACTCTAAACTTTTTTCATTTTGCCAATAAAAAGGAAAAGGTCGGGTGTGGTTAACAGACTTGCACAAACTCATCCATATAATTAGTGGCAGAGTCAGAACCACGATTCAGTGTCTTTTCTAGTTAAGGCATCTGTCTGCTAGATGAGACTGCCTCGCTGTCACTATAAAAGCTGTATTAGTATTTCTGTGATACAAATTATTATTTCAAACTTCCATGTGAATTGGGAAAATACTTATGTACGGTTGACAGTTGTGCAGCTATAGCTTATCAGTTTATTATTCTCACTTTCAATGAATATTAAAAATATATCATATGAATATGATAAGTAATTTTGCTTCAGGGTTTGCTAGAGGCAAGAAAATGAAACTTTTATTATTAATACTCCTCAAAACAATAGTGAAATCCATCTTCAAATATTTGATCACAAACCTGTCTAATACATGCTTAAAAATTAAGTGGAAACCCAATCTAGAGTAAATCCGCCTAAGTTTATTTTGACTAGTACAAGCATATTGCAACTAGAAAGAAATTTTAGCAGTTTTTAGACATATTTTTCAATCTTTGATTTTTTACATAAATGCTTTTACATATGCTATTTCAGAGCTTTGTTATTAAACTGGTTGCTCTAGGTAATACTAAAAATCCTTTGTACCCTAATCTTTTCTTACAATTTTATTTCTTTTATCATGAAAGCAGAAGTCCAAATATGTGCAAAATATCTTGTAAATTTTGTTGAGGTAGTTTATATTTCATGTCATGCTAATTTTGTTAAGATTACTGATCTAGTACACTTCATTTCTTAAAATCAAATCATTTTATTACTTTTAAGCTTCATACATTCTCAGATTTGTAGCCTTTATATGCCTTTTTTTCTAGAATTGATAAATGGATTTTTTTTATATAATCATTATCATTTAATTTAACTGTTTTGGAACATTCTTACATATTCCAAATAGTCATCTTCTTATTCTACTAATCACAGAACCAAAAATAACATTGAATGGACATTAGTGTTTGCAAAGGGTTTTCATAAACATTAAAGCATTTAATATTTAAAACAATATAGTGAGATATAAATCATTAGAAAATAAGGGTATATTAATAATAGAGTAGTATTGGTAGGAAAGTTTATCATTCCCATTTTAATGATGAATTTTTAAAAAACCTCAGAGAGTTTAAATTGCCCAAGATAAAATAGGTAGTATTCCTTCTATATCTTAACTTAAATGTTAACAGAGGATTTTATTGTAGAATAAAATCATTTTTAGTAAAAACTTTAAAAATATTTTATAAATGTACTAAAATGTAAGATGGTGTTATCTAATCATAAGTAGAGAGAAAAACAATATGGACTTAACCATATTACCCTGAAGATGTGTGAAGAGCTGTCTGACTCCTGCTGAGGAACTAAGAGAAGTAGTAACAGAAATAAAAGAGAAGTTAGACACATTCTGCCATCCCTTTATTTTGTCATTAGAGTGACTTGGTGATATTAGGTGCTAATGAGAAAAATGAAGTCAATATTCTGAATTCAGACTCCTGGGGGTCGTGTTCTAAAATATACACTAAGATATATGTCTATACAGACAATCACTATGGCAAATTGGTTGGATGTGAGTTTATTTAACTTTTCTATACCTTCAGTTTGTTTTGAAA
Organism: Pan troglodytes; assembly: GCF_028858775.2. NCBI lineage: Eukaryota > Metazoa > Chordata > Mammalia > Primates > Hominidae > Pan > Pan troglodytes. The sequence goes on from NC_072406.2 coordinate 70,020,165, forward strand.
GAAGCTGGTATGAGTGGGTTGCTAAGTAAGATGTAGTGAGACACGGTAGGCCAAGGCTCTCTCTGCTGAAAAAAAAAATCATCATGAAAAACAAAAATCAATTTTATTTTAAAGATAGAAGAGAGCTGTGAAAGCAATAAGGAGTCAATGAACTAAAATTCAAGAAAAGGAAGATTAAATGTGATGAATAAAGAGTATAAGCTGTCTTTCATGAAGCCAAGTCAGACTTTGTGAGCAGATGAATTAGGAAAAAACTTGGTTTTCAAAAGTGTTCCACTTCATAATTACACATAAGAGAATGTAGAGCTATATTATATTTTCGTTGTTGTCATTGTTTGCCCTCACTAAAATGTAAGCTCTGTGAGGGCAGGGACTTCTGAAGTTTGAATTGCTGTAGCACCAAATCCTAGAACATTTCACAGCTCATAAGAAACTCTCAATCAATGAATAAATGATGGTTAAAAAAAAGATTCCCGGAGCTGGAGGTCATTATTCTTAGCAAACTAACACAGGAATGGAAAACCAAATACCACATGTCCTCACTTATAAGTGGGAGCTAAATAATAGGAACACATGGACACATAGAGGGGAACAACACACACTGGGGCCTACCTGAGGTGGAGGGTGGGAGGAGGGAGAGGATCAGGAAAAATAACTGATAGGTACTAGGCTTAATACCTGGGTGATGAAATAATCTGTACAACAAACCCCATGAAACAAGTTTATCTAACAAACCTACACATGTACCCTTGAACTTAAAATAAAAGTTAAAAAAAACAAGGATTCCCAGAGAGAAAAATGGAGCTCCTTTGTCAGCCACAAAATAAATCTGAGTACTGTTTATCTACTTTACTAGTACTGAGTCATGAGTAGCTGAGGACTTGTCAGCTCAGCACATTTGAAAAGTCAAGCATACAGATATATTGAAAGAAGAACAACTGCAAAAGTTTCATGTAGATGGAGGCTGGAGAATTATGATAAAATGAAATTTCTTACATTTCCTATTTGAAAAGGGAGAATAATCATCCTCATGGATGATCTCTATAAATGCTCTTCATTTAAAATGCAGTACTTCTTTTTAGGGACTGGCAGTTTATAAAGAGAATACTGCGAATTGCTTGTGTGGAAAAAATGCAAGGAACAGGAGTCATCCCAATACACAAATATATGCTAACAACTCGCCTGATAAGAGAAAATGGGAAAGTATGTAAAATTTAATTGAATCCATTTAAAAGACATTTCTTAATACTCTCAGCTTTTCATGATATTGCAATTTTGTGTTGAATGAGATCTTGGGAAGTCACTTAGGACTTATGCTTAGATCACGTGCAGTACGGAAAGGAATCATCATAGGAATCAATTTTTAAAATAAGCATTTAAATGAGCCCAATTTCTAAAATGACAGAAATCGACAAGTCTCCATTTCACCTTATGATATGACAGAGTGTACAAGAACCATTGAGAAGATAAATAAATGAAGACAATGTCCCTGAGCTTGCAGGATTTTGTAAGAAGCAAAAGTAATACGAGAACATGATCAGCTGATGGCTTAGAGTAATGGCAGCATATTCTTCCAGTAATAAGAAGTGAGACAGGAAAAATATCAGTGTGATCTGGTAAAGAATCCTTGGGACTTTATTAGAACCTTCAGCGATGTTCAGGATGTGGACGAGTTGAAGCTACGGAGAATAAAACTTCCCAATGAAGAGAAAATTATGTGCAAATACTTTTCAATGGAATCAAACATGACAGACTGCAGTAGCCCATGCGAAAAGCAGCCCTCAACTTTGGTTTCAGGTGTGGCTATTGTGGGAAAAAATTACTAGAAATTAAGCACTTTCATCTTCAGATTCTTGCCAGGGATTGTCACAACTCTTTGCACATGCTTAACACTCTTGCTGAGTAAGTGGCTTCTAACTGAACAATAAGTTTCCTTGTGAAATAGAAAATTATGTAAGACTGTGTTATTTAATAAATATATCATTTAATAAATGATATATTCTATTTGCCAATATAACCTTTTTCTGACCACACTGGCTTTGAGGAGAATCAATGGAGAAAAGATACATGATAGCTTTGAGTCGTGATTTAAATAGCATCTTCCTCATGATGCTGCCCATATTTGCAAATATCACCCATTGTTTATGAGTATATCCCCAGTGCCTTATAGTCCTCCATACACCCCTTTACTTATAAAACCCAAGCAGAAAGCATGTGATGGGAAAGAAGCAGTGCAGTGTAAACATAAAGAGTGTGGCCTTTGAAATTTGACCAGCATGCTCCTGCCCAAACAATACTCATTGAATAGTAATCATAAGCAAATGATCTACTTCCTCAAAGCCTTAACATATCTTATACAACAATTGTAGATAAAGATAATAAAGCACTCAGGACAGAGTCTGGTGTATAATATAAATTTAATGTGTGTCAGCTGTTAGTATCATCACTGTTAATCACTGTTAATTGACTCTTTTGCCAGTGTTTTTCAAGAAAATAATGGGTAATGATCTATAAATATTTTAAATTTCATTAGCAGCCTTAAAAGTATTACTGATAGAACTGTAATCATTTTGGCATTTTAATAAATAACACAGTCTTACATAATTTTCTATTTCACAAGGAAACTTATTTTGAAATTAAATATTTGTAATTCTACTATATAGGGCAAAGATACATTAATCCCTGCTGCAACCCCTTATCCTGTAGCATGCTGCATGAAGTTGCCTATATGCAAAGCAGCTTGTTCACAAATTGATCTCTGCAGATCAGTACATCTGCTTTGTGACTTATCAATGCTCATGGCAAACGTTGAGAACTGTGTTTATTTTAGAGCAAATGGATAGTGTGAAGAAATCAGTGATAGTGGATGTTGCTGCAAATGCTCATCTCCTTACATTGTATCCTGCTGAAATTTCTTAAAGATTATTGAGACATGGCCAAACGCAATGGCTCAGGCCTATAATCCCAGCACTTTGGGAGGCTGAGGCAGGTGGATCACTTGAGGTCAGGAGTTCAAGAAAAGCCTGGCCAACACGGTGAAACCCCGTCTCTACTCAAAATACAAAAATTAGCCAGGCGTGTTGGCGCACGCCTGTAATCCCAGCTACTGGGGAGGCTGAGGCAGGAGAATCACTTGAACTGGGAAGGCAAAGGTTACAGTGAGCCGAGATCGTGCCACTGCACTCCAGCGCTCCAGCCTAGGCAACAAGAGTGACCCTCTGTCTCAAAAAAAACAAAAAACAAGGTTCTCAGGATGTTTCTCTTTTAATAAGCATTTTCATTTTTTGGGATATTTGGATATCAGATCCAATTTGACCTTTCCAGTAGGAAAGTATGATACTTTCAGGACTTGACAATAATGCCAAATTCTGGAACTTGAACACAGATTTCTTAGAATCTCAACTTTGACACCATAATATGTAGAATATGACTTGCCCAATAAGAAAGAAACAACCTTATAGATGGACTACAGTTTCAGCTGCCAAAGACAAAGTGTGTCTTACCCTACCAGCAGCCCTATACACCTCTATTGTCCTACAGCCCTCTGAAGTCAACAATATATATGTTATACAGCCCACATTTTGTTAGAAAATCCCAATTACACATATCAAACTTTTTAACATAAATCCATCAATTTTTATGTGCTGGAGTGTTAAATAGAAAATAAATTTTAATTACATAGACAATAGAGATCACATTATATTCTACCCCATCGTGTAATCCACAAGGTTATGTCTCAAGAAGTATGCAAGAATTTCTTGTCACAGTTATTAAGAGAAGTAGGATTTATGTGTGTGGGACAACTGGTTTCTAAAGCCTTCAATTATTTTTAAATATATTGATAGGAAAGAAAAATTAGTACTTATAGACTTCTTTTAATCTGTAACTAATGCCATTACCATCTATACTACTATGATGAACTATTGCAAGATTTCCCCTTAGTTAACATTGACCCTGCCAGGATCACCCATAGAAAAATATAGCAACAAATTAGGAAGAATGATAAACTTTCCATTGGATTTATATTGCTAATCCTTTTCCAAAAAGGCTCTGTGGCAACTAGCTTTCAGTCTAAAGAGAAGCTTTATCTGATTCTTTTTATTAGAACTTTACAATAACCTTATGAATGTATGTATTATTATTGTGATAAGTTTTTGATGGAGGAAATTGTCTTGGTGTGGTTGAGTGACTAGACTAAGACCATATGGGACCTCTTGGTCACAGCCAGGACCAATTAGTATATTTCAGATGCTGCATTCTCTCCACTTCAGCACACTGCCTCCTGCAAGCAGGCAGAAGCAGAGAAGATTTTTAAGAGATACAAAATAGCTTTTCTTATAGAATTAAGTTTATCACCAGACTGCTCAGAATTATCAAAAATTTGAGACCATGCTGAATTTGTATGCATCTTTACTCACAAGCCTTAGACCTTACCTTGTTCTAGATCTCAGGGTCAGTACAGGACAGCTGGCACCCAAACTCCTCCACTACAGCAGCAAAACCTGCTTTTGAACCACTCAGAAGCCCATATGATCCTGGCATGAACCAAGAGTACCAATCTATCCAAGTAGAACAAATAGACCCCTATAAAGTGGAGTTCTTCATCTAGTGACTTTAGATAAGAATTAGATTTCTTCTACCTTTTTTCAGCCATAGTAGTAGTATCATTAGTGACATTAAATACCTCAAAACAGTCTGAAAGACCAAAGCCAGAAAAATAATATGTATCACTTTTAACAATAATAATTAAGACGGGGCTGGTGATTACACTCAGGCACAAGAAGCTAGTGTCCTTGATGATCCTGAATAGATTATTTCAGAGAAGCTGTGGGTATAAATTTTTGTTCTTTAATTTACTATGATTGAAGGCTCAGGAACTTCCCCACAATATAGAGTTAACATTCTTCATTAAAATTATAAATAGAGGAAACATTCACTAAGATAGACCACATTCTGGGCCACACCTTAAATTTATAGGAATAGAAATCATAAAATGTCTGCTTTCAGACCGCAGTGGAATTTAACCAGAAATAAGTAACAGAAAGATAACTTGAAAATATCAAAATGTGTGGCAGCTACACAACACACTTCTAAATAACATATAAGTCAAAGAAGAAATCTCAAGAGACATGTAAACATATTTTGAACTAAATTAAAATGAAAATACAACTCATCAAAATTTGTGGGATGCAGTAAAAGCAGTAATTACAAAGAAATTTAAGTCATCGAATGCACATATTAAAAAAGAGGAAAGACCTAAAATCAACAATCTAATTTTCCAGTTTAAGAAACTAGAAAAAGATCAAATTAAATCCAAAGTAATCAAAAGAAAAGAAAAAAAATAAGAATTAGAGCAGAAATCAATGAAATTGCAAACAAAATCAATAGAGAAAATCAATGAAACCAAAAGGTGGTTCTTTGAAAAGATCAATAAAATCAACAAGATTTGAGTCAGGTAAATATGAAAAAGAGAGCAAGAACACAAATTACTAATATTAGAAATGGAATAGGGGACATTACTACAGGCCCTATGGACATTAAAAATGTAATAAGGTAATAATGTGAACAACTCTATGCCCATAAATGTGATAACAAAGATTAAGTGAATCAATTCCTTAAAAGGCACAATTTGTCAAAATTCACAGAAGAGATGGGCAATCTGAATAGGCCTAGATCTAGTAAAGTAATTTAATTAATAATTAATAACCTTACAAAAACAAAGCATTCGTCCCAGATAGGTTCACTAGTGAATGCTATCAAACATTTTAGAAAGAAATTATGGGAATATTCTATAATCTCCTTTAGAAGACAGAAGAGGAAATACTTGCTAACTCATTCTATGATGTCAGCTTTACCCTAATATCGAAATTAGACAAAGACATTAGAATAAAAGAAAACTAAAGACAATATTTCTCATGAACATAGATGCAAAAATCCTCAACAGACTACTAGCAAAGTTAATTCAACTACATATAAAAATATTTATACACCACAACCGAGTTGGTTTATCCCAGGTAAGCAAAACTGGTTCAACATTCAAAAATTGTACATGTAATCCATTATATCAAGAGGTTAAAAAAGAAAAATCACATAATTATACCAATAGATGCAGAAAAACCATTTGAAAAAATCCAATGCCCAATCATGATAGAAACTCTCTGTAAACTAGGACTAGAGGAAAATTTTTCTACTTGAAAAACAATATCTACAAAAAACCTACAACTAACATCACACCTAATGGTAAGAAATTTGAAGATTTCCTACTTAGATCAAGAACAAGGCAAGGATGTGTCTTCTTACCTTCCTTTCCAATATTATACTGGAAGTACTAGCTAATACAATAAGACAAGAAAAAAATAAAAGGTATACATACTGGGAAGGAAGAAATAAAACTGTCTTTATTCACAGATAACATGATCATCTCTATAGAAAATCTTAAAGAATTAACAGAATAACTTGTGGAACAGGTGATTATAACAAGTTTCTGGATACAAGGTTAATGTAGAAAAAATCAATTCCTTACCTAAATATTAGCAAGGAAAAACTGCAATTTGGATTTAGAAACAAAATACCATTCCCATTAGCACCTCCAAAAATGTAATACTTAGGTATAAATCAAACAAAATATGTACAAGATCAATATGAGGAAAAGTAAAAAATTCTGATGAAGAAATCAAATAAGTAACTATATCAAGATATATTCCATATTCATAAATAGGAAAATTCAATATCAAAATCCTAGTTCTTCCCAACTTGGTCTATTTTATAGATTCAATGTGATCCCAATTGAAATCACAGCAAGATGCTTTGTGGATATTGACAAACTGATTCTAAAGTTTATGTGGAGAAGGAAAAGACCCAGACTAATCAACACAATACTAAAGAGGAGAACAAGTTAGAGGACTGACATAATCTCACTTTAAAATGACGTGGTAATAAAGACCATGTGGTGTTGGCAAAACAACAAACAGAACAATCGAACAGAATAGACAGCACAGAAGTAGATTCACATAAATAACAACTGACCTCGGACAAAGGAGCAAAGGCAGTACAATGGAGCAAAGATAGTTTTTTCAATAAATGGTGCTAAAACAACTGAATATCCACATGCAAAAATATAAATCTCACCACAGACCTTACACTCTTCACAAAAATTAATTCAAAATGGATCATAAACCTAAATGTAAAATGCAAAACTATAAAACTTCTAGAAGATAACATAGGAGAAATTCTACTTGACTTCAGATATGATGACTAAAGAAATACTTGAGAAGTTGGACTTCATTAAAATTAAAAACATCTGCTCTGCAAAAGACAATGTCAAGACAATGAGAATACAGGCCACAGAATAGGATAGAAAATTTTCAAAACACACATCTGATTAAAAAACATCAAAATATACAAAGAATTTAAAATTTTAACACTGGGAAAACAAATAACCCAATTTTAAAAATAGGTCAAAGATCTTAATATACACCTCACCCAAGAAGATATATAACTAGCAAACAAGCATATGAAAAGATGCTTCACATAATACATCATCAGGAAATGCAAATTTAAACAACCATGAGACACCACTATACATCAACTAGAATGACCACAATCTGGAACACTGACAACACCAAATGCTGGTGAGAATGTGGAGCAGCAGAAACTCATTCACTGCTGGTGGGAATACGAAATGGTACAAGCACTTTGCAAGACCATTTCACAGTTTCTTACAAAATTAATTATAGTCTTCTGTATGATCCATCAATTGAGCTCCTTGGTATCTACCCAAGGAGTTAAAAACACATGTCCATGCAAAAATCTGCACATGGATGTTAATGGTAGGTGTATTCATAATTGCCATAATGTGGAAATGGCCGAGATGTCCTTCAGTAGATGAATGGATTAATAAACTTCAGTACATTCAGACAATATAATATTATTCCATGCTAAAAATAAATGAACAGGTGGCTGTGAGACTAAAACACAAGTGAGCCACTCTCCCCACACTTTCTTGCCCATGCTGTGTACCTGAGCAGTACTCTGCACTATGACAAAATAAAATGTCACAAATCAATGTCAACCTTGAAAATAAATGGCCCAAAAACTCCACTGAAAAGACATAGAGTGGCAAATTGGATAAAATAAGAAGGCTCATCTTCCTGCTGTCTTCAAGAGATCCATCTCACATGTAATGACATCCACAGGCTCAAAGTAAAGGAATGGAGAAAGATCTATCATGCAAATGAAAAACAAGGACTGGTCTTTAATTGAGCTCTGAAAAGAGCAGTGGTTGCTATTCTTATATCAGATAATATAGATGTAAACTAGCAACAGTGAAAAAGGACAAAAAAGGACACTACATAATTATAAAGGGTTTAATTCAACAAGAAGGCTTAACCATCCTAAGTGTGTAAATACCCAACATTGAAAGATCCAGATATATAACACAATTACTTCTAGACATTAAAAAGTACACCTTGACAGCCACACAATAATAGAAGGGGATTCAAGACCCCACTGATAGCACTAGACAGATCATTGAGGCAGAAAACCAACAAACAAACTCTGGACTTAAATTTGACACTTGACCAATTAGGCCTAGTAAAAATCTACAGAATAATACACCCATCAACCACAAAATATATATTCTTCATATCTGCACATGAAACGTACTCTAAGATTGGCCACATCCTCCGTCATAAAGCAAGTCTCAATAAATTCAAAAACACCATAATCATACCAAGTATTTTTTCAGCCAACAGTGGAATAAAAATACAAATCAATTCCAAGAAGAACTCTCAAAACTACACAAATACATTGAAGCTAAACAATTTGCTCCTGAATGATTCCTATGTAAACATAAAATCAAGGCAGAAATAAAAAAAAATTTGAAACAAATGAAAACAGAGACACAACATAGCAAAACCTCTGGGATATGGCAAAAGCAGTGTTAAGAGGAAAGTTTATAGCTCTAAATGCCAGTATCAAGAAGACAAAAAGATCTCAAATTAACAACCTAATCTTACACATAAGCAAGCTAGAAAAACATAAACAAACTAAACCCAACAGTAGCAGAAGAAAATAAATCACTCAAATTGGAGCAGAACTAAATGAAATTGAGACCCAAAAATTCATACAAAGGATCAATGAAACAAAAAGTTGGTTTGTTGAAAGAATAAACAAGATTGATTGACCACTAGCAAATTAAAAAAGAAAAAAACAGAGAAGATCCAAATAAACATAATCAGAAATGACAAAAGTGACATCAAAACTGATTCCCCAGAAATACAAAAGTTTCCCAGACACTACTGTGAACACCTCTATGCACACAAGCTAGAAAATCTAAAGGAAATGGATAAAATTTTGGAAACACACAATCTTCTAAGATTGAACCAGGAAGAAACAGAAATCATGAGCGTACCAATAACAAGTAATGAAACTGAATCAGTAATTTAAAAAACCTACTGTCCAGAAAAAGCCCTGGACCAGATAGAATCACAGCAAAATTCTACCACACATACAAAGAGTTGGTAGCAATCCTACAGAAACTATTTTAAAAAAACAAAGAGAGATGTTCTCTCTTCATTCTAGGAAACCAGTATCATCCTGATACCAAAAATCTACCAAAGACACAAGAAAAAAAGAAAACTTCAGGCCATTATTCCTCATGAACATAGATGCAAAAATCCTGAACAAAATATGAGCAAACAGAATGCCACAGCACGTTAAAAAGTTAATTCACCATGAAATGGGCTTTATTCCTGGGATGCAAGGATAATTCAACATACACAAATCAATAAATGTGATTCACCACATAGATAAAATTAAAAACAAAAATCACAGATCATCTCAATAGAAACAGAAAAAGCATTCAATGAAATCTAACATCCTTCCATGAGAAAAACCCTCAACAAACGAGATGTCGAAAAAACCCGTCTCAAAATAATAAGAGCCATCTATGACAAACCCACAGCCAACTTAATACACATCAGGCAAAAGCTAGAAGCATTTCCCCTAAGAACAGTAATAAGACCACCTTCACTATAGAATAGGATGTACACTCCTAGTCAACATAGTACTGAAAGACATAGCCAGAGCAGTCAGGCAAGAGGAAGAAATAAAAGGCATTCAAACAGGAAAAGAAAAAGTCAAATTATTTCTCTTCACAAATGATATAATTCTATACCTAGAAATTCTTGAAGATTCTGCCAAAGCACCTCTAGTCCTGATAACTAACTGCAGCAAAGTCTCAGTACACAAAATTAATATATAAAAATCAGTAGGATTTTAACCATATTCAGAAGAATGAAACTGGGCACCTCCCTCTCACCATATACAAACGTTAACAAGATGAATTAAAGACTTAAATAATGGGAGAAAATATTTTCAAACTATGCATCTGAAAAAGAACTAATATCTAGAATATATAAGGAACCTAAGCAATTCAACAGGCATAAAACAAATCACCCCATTAAAAAGTGGCCAAAAGACATAAAAAGACACTTCTCAAAAGAAAACATACAAGTGGCCAACAAAAATATTAAAAAATGCTCCATATCATTAATCATCAGAGAAATGCAAATCGAAACCACAAGGAGATACCATCTCATACCAATCAGAATGGCTATCATTAAAAAGTCAAAAAGTAATAGATGTTGGTGAGGTCGCAGAGAAAAGGGAATGCTTATATGCTGTTTGTGGGAATGTAAATTAGTTCAGCTACTGTGGGAAGCAGTTTGGAGATTTCTCAGAGAACTGAGTTGGACTACCATTTGACCCAGCAATCTCATTACTATTCACCCAAGGAAAAATAAATCATTCTACCAAAAAGACACATGCACTCATATGTTTATCACAGCATTATTCACAACAACAAAGACATGGAATCCACCTAGGTGCCCATCAACAGTGCACTAGATAAAGAAAATTTGGTATGTGTACATCATGGAATACTATACAGCTATAAAAAATGAAACCATGTCCTTTGCAGCAACATGGATATAGCTAGAGGTCATAATCCTAAGAAAATAAAAAAAGAACAGAAAACCAAATACCACATGTTCTCACTTATAAGTGGAAGCTAAATAGTGGGTATACATGGATATAAAAATGGGAATAAAAGACACCATGGAATATAAGAGGGGAAAGTGTGGAGGAGGGTAAGGGTTTAAAAACTAACTATTGGATAATATGTTCGCTACCTGTGTGATGAGTTCAGTCATACGCCAATCCTCAGTATCATGCAACATGCCTTTGTAACACAGTTGAATGTGTACCCTCTGAATCTAAAATAATTTTTTAAATAAATTAACTATCAAACAATAAGAACACATGAAGGAAAATTAAATGTACATTACTAAGTCCAAAATGCTAACCTGAAAATGCTACCTACTGTATGATTTCAACTATGTGATATTCTGGAAAAGATAAAACTATGGAAACTGTAAAAAGTTGCCAAAGTTTGCCAAGGGTTAGAGCAGAGAGGGAAAAAAAAGGCAGAGCACAGAGCATTTTTAGGATAGTGAACTGTCATGTTTTATGATATTATAATGGTAAATACATGGCATTATACATTTGTCCAAACTCATGGAATGTTAAATATGGAAAGTGAACCCAAAATATATACTGTGGACTCTGCATGATTGCGATGTGTCAATGCAGGTTCATCAATCGTAACAAATGCACCACTCTCGTAAGAAATGTTAATAACAGGAGAGGCAATGCATTTGTGTGGCTGGGAGGGATATGGGAAATCTCCATACCTTCATCTTAATTTTGCTGTGAACCTAAAACTGCTCGTAAAGATAGTCTTATTTTTAAAAATTATAAATAGACTACATGGATTTGGATTAGAGAAAACCACGCTTAGTTGAATAATGAGCCAGCATATAAAGCAAAAGAAACTTGCACCAACTTCTGAGGATAAATCATGAGTGGAAACAAATTAGTTTGGGAAAATATAAGGAAGCTAAAACTTCATCTCTTCAGAAGATACTTCTTTGTCCAAAGTCATATTACTAGGGCTAAATCTTTTCATTGTCAAGGAGTCTTCTAAACTGTCCTCTAACCTAAAAGCTCTCATTTAAAAAAACCTGTGTGGGTATGCAATGTCAGACAGACCTAGATTCAAAACAGAAATCTCTAATTTCCCAACTTAGACAAGTTACCTAACTGTACTGTGTCTCTTTTTTCCATCTGAAAATGAGAATAAAAATTGTTAGCTTTCAATATTCTTGTGTTTATCATGCCCAACATATGGTGAAGGCTTGGCAAATAGTTCTGACATTCTACCAAGTCACAGAGAAAACATTATTTCTTTGGTCTACAATTCACTGTCAAAGTTGTAGGGTAAACATTAGATAAGATTTATTCTTGAGAATAATAAATATAATTGAAAGTGAAAGACTGCAATCTTGAATATGAAAATGATATATTACTGTGATGACTTGATGTGTGGTATCCTCAGACCAATATAACTATAGTCTCCATTTACATTTTTTTATATCTACAAAGTAAATAAAAAGTTTGTACAACCATTAGATAATTTGGTAATCCACCTAAAATCTTGTCAACCCTGAGAAATGGATGCTCCTAGATCCGTTTTGGGAAATCCTCCTTCTATCTTCCAAAGTATATGAAAACTTATGGGCTAATCCTGAAAGGCTCCTTACCCTGTGCCATTCTGGAACTGTGACAGCCAAAAGGGATGGGGTAATGCAGATGTGTCATGACTGCTGAAGCTGGACAAAAAGAACATCCTCACCGATTATGAACAGTACATTTTTAGACATCATTAAGTGCCCTCCAGATTCCACACATTTCACAATAATCTTTTAAAATAATTGCTACCACTTGAGTAGTACTCTCAGAAAATTACAAGGCTGTCAATTTATTCTCCAGCCTTTAAAATTCCATCACCCATTTCCCTAAGGTAACAGGCTGCAATGTCTTAAACCTCTAAAAAGAAGTCACATTTATATTATATATTACATTGACATTTTCCTCACTTCTTTAATTTTTTAGAAAGTACAGACTTTTAGTTCATATTAATGTAGTGTATGATTAATTATTCTCTACTTCATCTGGATTTTTTTAATTGGCAAAATTGATGTCAATGTTGAAAGAGGTCCAGTAGTGAAGAGCATTATTATATTAATTTGCCACAAATTGTCTTTTTTTATTACTTAATACAAAGAAAAGTACTGTTTTCCTAAAATTTTGAGATTACAAGTTTCTTTTTCAAAAGTAAATTTTAACTGAGCATTCAGTTTTCAAATTTATAATAGAAGCACTTGCTAGAGTTTTTTTTAATAGTGTGTACATATTGGTTAATTAAGGCTTTGTTTGATACTACACCTATGTAAGGTTCAGCAATACTATTAGAAACTTGCATCCCCCAAATCTGAAAATTTCTCTTGATTTTTTTTCTTTCATCAGGCATCCAAGTGTAAATCTAGCAAAAGTAAGTAAGGCCAAGCTTTGTAAAAACATTAACTCTCTATTTGGCTCTTGTCCTCTTTTGCCTACAATAGGTTGTCAAGTAAATAATTTGTGAGTTCCACATGTCACTGGGAAAGCCTGGAGTGATATTTATCCCAAAACTTTATGAAGATATGTCAGAACCTAGTTTGTTGGCAAGTATCTGTTCTCCCTCTTCCTCACTTTATGTATTAGCCCATTCTCACACTGCTAATGAAGACATACCTAAGACCAGGTAATTTATAAAGCAAAGAGGTTTAATTGACTGACAGTTTCACAGGGCTTGGAAGGCCTCAGGAAACTTACAATCATGGCATAAGGGAAAGCAAACATGTCCTTTTTCACATGGTGGCAGCAAGAACTGCTGAGCAAAGTGTGGGAAAGCCCCTTATAAAACTATGAGATCTTGTGAGAACTCATTCACTATCACAAGAACAGTATGGAGGTAACCACCCCCATGATTCAGCTACCTCCCACCAGGCTCCTCCCACAACACATGGGGATTATGAGAACTGCAATTCAAGATGAGATTTGAGTGGGGACACAGACAAACCATATCATTCTGCCCCTGGCTCCTCCCAAATCTCATGTCCTCACATTTCAAAATGAGTCATGCCTTCCCCACAGTCCCCCCAAATCTTAACTCATTTCAACCTTAACTGAAATGTCCACAAGGTCTCATCTGAGACAAGGCAAGTCTCTTCCATGAAGGAGCTTGGAAAATCAAAAGCGAGTTAGTTACTTCCTAGATACAATGAGGGTAAAAGTATTGGGTAAATACACCCATTACAAATGGGAGAAATTGGCCAAAACAAAGGGGCTACGAGCCCCATGCAAGTCCAAAATCCAGCAAAGAAGTCAAATCTTAAAGGTCTGAAATGATCTCCTTTGACACCATGTCTCACATCCAGGTCATGCTGATGCAAGAGGTGGGCTCCCATGGCCTTGGATAACTCCGCCCCTGTTGCTTTGCAAGGTACAGCACCCCTTCTAACTGCTTTCACTGGCTGGTGTTGAGTGCCTGCACCTTTTCCAGGTGCACAAGGCAAGCTGTCAGTAGGTCTACTATTCTGGGGTCTGGAGGATGTGGGGTTTTTCAGTTGTGGGTTCATTAGGGCACTGCCAGTGCTCCATTAGGCCATGCCCCAGTGGGGACTTTGTGTGGGGGCTCCAACCCCACATTTTCCTTCCACATTATCCTAGCAGAGGTTCTCCATAAGGGCTCTGTCCCTGTAGTACCCTTCTACCTGAGCATCCAGGCATTTCCATACATCCTCTGAAATCTAGTCAGAGGTTTCCCAACCTCAATTCTTGACTTCTGTGCACCCACAGGCCCAATACCAAAGGCTTGGGATGGCAACCTCTGAAGTAATGGCCTGAGGTGTATCTTGGCCCCTCTTAGCCACAGCTGCAGCTGAAATAATTGGGACACAGGGAGCCAAGTATCTAGGATGCACATAGCAAGGAGGGGGCCCTGGCCTGGCCCATAAAACCATTTTTTACTCCTAGGCCCCCAGGCCTGTGATGGGAGGGGCTGCTGCAAAGGTCTGACATGTCCTGGAGACATTTTCCCTAATTTCTTTGTGCTTAGCATTTGGCTACACATTACCCATGCAAATTTCTGCAACAGGCTTGAATTTCTCCCATAAGATGTCTTTTTCTTTTTTATAGCATCATCATGCTGCAAATTTTTCAAACTTTTATGTTCTGCTTCCTCTTGAATGCCTTGCCACTTAGAAATTAATTCTGCCAGGTACTCTAAATGATGTCTTTCAAGTTCAAAGTTCCACAGATCTCTAGGGCAGGGGCAAAATGCCACCAGTCTCTTTGTATAGCAAGAGTGACCTTTGCTCTAGTTTTCAACAAGTTGCTCATCTCCATCTGAAACCACCACCTCAGCCTGGACCTTATTGTGAATTTCACTATCGGCATTTTGGTCAAAGCCAAATCTCTAGGAAGTTCCAAACTTTCCCATATCTTCCTGTCTTCTGAGCCTTCCAAGTCTCTAGGAAGTTACAAACTTTCCCATATGTTCATGTCTTCTGAGCCCTCCAAGTCTCTAGGAAGTTCTAAACTTTCACACATTTTCCTATCTTCTTCTGAGCCCTCCAAACTGTTCCAACCTCTGCCTATTACCTAGTTCCAAAGTTGCTTCTACATTTTCAGGCGCTGTTTTTTAGCAGCACATCACTACCTGGTATCAATTTACTGTATTAGTCTGTTCCCACACTACTAATAAAGATATACCCTGAACTGGGTAATTTATAAAGGAAAGAGGTTTAATTGACTTGTAGTTCTGCAGGGCTGGGGAGGCCTCAGGAAACTTATAATCATGGCAGAAGGGGAAGCACACACATCCTTCTTCGCCTGGTGGCAGCAAGAAGTGCTGAGTGAAAGTGGGGATAAGCTCCTTATAAAAGCATCGGATCTCGTGAGAACTTACTATCATGAGAACAGCATGGAGGTAACTGCCCCCCATGGATTCAATTACTTCCCACTGAGTCCCTCCTACAACACATGGGGATTATGGGAACTACAATTCGAGATGAGATTTGGGTGGGGACACAGCCAAATCATATTACTTTAGAAAAATAAAACCTCCTTCTACATAAGCATTCAATCACTCAGAACAAAAGTACATTTTCCTACCCTCCTTGTAGGTATTTGGGTACATGTAACAAAGGTCTGGACAAAGCATGCAAGCAGAACAATCATATGTGACTTCCAGAGTGAAAGAGGAGTATGTCTTTTCTTTCCTCCTTGTGCCCTCATATATTGAAATGTGATAAGGTGCCTAGACCTTGCATAGCCATCTTAGTCCATGCAGTGATGACTGGAATATAGGCTAACCATGTGCCTGTTAATTCAGTTAATAGATACACTTATGTAACATGGAAAAGTGAATGGTTAGCAAGATAAGGTAAAGCAGACACTTATTTCTCAGTTTCTCTAACATATCTTGTGAATATGTTTATATGGGGGAATATTAAAAGATTCAAACACTTGTTTCAAATCTACCTTTCAAATCATGTTGTTGGACAATATGCCAGCCAATCAGACAAATATTTACTCAGAAATGAGATATCTAAGAAATGCCTATTTTCTTCATCCAAAAGAATCTTTTATCCACATAGAGAGCTTGCTCTTCAGTACACTAGATAGTAATCTTAAATATAATTCCACATAAGCTCATGATACTCACATTGGTACCAAATGCGGCTGCCAATATTCCTGAGATCCAAAACTGTCTGGATATCTCTACTTTTCAATCCATCAAACAATACATCATGAGAGTTCAAATAATTAGTGCCTATATTTTCTTGAAATTATGTAGAATACTGATAAAAGATATGAGAAATATGATGAAAGGGAACTGAAAAAACACAGCAGAGAATCCAGAGTTACATCTCATGGAAAAAAATAAAACTTTAAAAATAAATGGTCATGGGAGGGTCGCTTCCAAGATGGCCCAATAGGAACAGCTCCAGTCTGCAGCTCCCAGCAAGATCAACATAGAAGATCACAGAAGTGATTTCTGCATTTCCAACTGAGGTACCTGGTTCATGTCATTGGGATTGGTTGGACAGTGGGTGCAGCCAAAGGAGGGCAAGCAGAAGCAGGGTGGGGCATTGCCTCACCAGGGAAGCACAAGGGGTCGGGGGATTTCCCTTTCCTAGCCAAGGGAAGCCAGGACAGACTGTACATGGAAAAACAGTACACTCCTGACCAAATACTGCACTTTTCCCACAGTCTTAGCAACCGGCAGACCAGGAGATACCCTCCCATGCCTGGCTCAGTGGGTCCCACACCCACAGAGCCTTGCTCACTGCTAGCACAGCAGTCTGAAATCAACCTGGGACACAAGAGCTTGGCAGAGGGAGGGGCGTTCACCATTGCTGAGGCTGGAGTAGCTCACAGTGTAAACAAAGAGGCTGGGAAGCACAAACTGGGCAGAGCCCACCACAGCTCACCAAGGCCTACTGCCTCTATAGATTCCACCTCTGGGGGCAGGGCATAGTAGAACAAAAGGCAGCAGACAGCTTCTGCAGACTTAAACATCCCTGTCTGACAGATCTGAAGAAAACAGTGTTTCTCTCAGCATGGTGTTTGAGCTCCAAGAAAAGACAGACTGCCTCCTCAAGCAGGTCCCTGACCCCCATTTAGCCTGACTGGGAAAGACCTCCCAGTAGGGGCTGACAGACACCTCAAACAGGTGGGTGCCCCTCTGGGATGAAGCTTCCAGAGGAAGGATCAGGCAGCAATCTTTGCTGTTCTGCAGCCTCCGCTGGTGATACCCAGGCAAAAAGGGTCTGAAGAGGACCTCCAGCAAACTCCAACAGACCTGCAGCTGAAGGGTCTGACTGTTAGAAGGAAAACGAACAAACAAAAGGGAATAGCATCAACATCAACAAAAAGGATATCCACAACAAAACCTCATCTGTAGGTCACCAACACCAACATCAAAAACCAAAGGTAGATAAAACCACAAAGATGGGGAGAAGCCAGAGCAGAAAAGCTGAAAATCCAAAAAACAGAGCATCTCTTCTCCAAAGGATCTCAGCTCCTCGCCAGCAAGGGAACAAAACCAGACAGAGAATGAGTTTGATGAGCTGACAGAAGTAGACAATAGAAGGTCAGTCATAACAAACTTCTCTGAGCTAAAGAAGCATGTTCTAACCCATCCCAAGGAAGCTAAAAACTTTGAAAAAAGGTTAGATGAATGGCTAACTAGAATAAAAAATGTAGAGAAGACCTTAAATTACCTGAAGTAGCTGAAAAACACAGTACGAGAACTTTGTGATGCATGCACAAGCTTCAATAGCTGATTTGATCAAGTGGGAGAAAGGATATTAGTGAATGAAGATCAAATTAATGAAATAAAGTGAGAAGACAAGATTAGAGAAAAAAGAGTGAAAGGAAATGAACAAAGCCTCCAAGAAATATGGGACTATGTGAAAAGACAAAATATAGGTTTGATTGGTGTACCGGAAAGTGACAGGGAGAATGGAACCAAGTTAGAAAACACTCTTTAGGATATTATCCAGGAGAACTTCCATAACCTAGAAAGGCAGACCAATATTCAAATTCAGGAAATACAGAGAACACCAGAATGATACTCCTTGAGAAGAGCAACCCCAAGACACATAATTGCCAGATTCAACAAGGTTGAAATGAAGGAAAAAATGTTAAGCACAGCCAGAAAGAAAGGTCGGGTTACCCACAAGGGGAAGCCCATCAGACTAACAGCAGATCTCTCGACAGAAACCCTACAAGCCAGATGAGAGTGGGGACTAATATTCAACATTCTTAAAGAAAAGAATTTTCAACCCAGAATCTCATATCCTGCCAAACTAAGCTTCATAAACGAAGGAATAATAGACAAGCAAATGCTGAGAGATTTTGTCACCACCAGGCCTGACTTACAAGAGTTCCTGAAGGAAGCACTCCACATGGAAAGGAACAACTGGTACCAGCCACTGCAAAACCATGCCAAATGGTAAAGACCATCGATGCTATGAAGAAACTGCATCAATTAATGGGCAAAATAACGAGCTAACATCATAATGACAGGATCAAATTCAAACATAACAATATTAACCTTAAATGTAAATGGGCTAAATGCCCCAATTAAAAGACACAGATTAGCAAATTGGATAAGGAGTCAAGACCCATTGGTGTGCTGTATTTAGGAGACCCATCTCATGTGCAAAGACGCACATAGGCTCAAAATAAAGGGGTGGAGGAAGATCTACTAAGCAAATGAAAAGCAAAGAAAAAAGCAGGGGTTGCAATCCTAGTCTCTGATAAAACAGACTTTAAACCAACAAAGATCAAAAGAGACAAAGAAGGCCACTACATAATGGTAAAGGGATCAATTCAACAAGAAGAGCCAAGTATCTTAAATATATATGCACCCAATACAGGAACACTCAGATTCATAAAACAAGTCCTCAGAGACCTACAAGGAGACTTAGACTCCTACACAATAATAATGGGAGAGTTTAACACCCCATTGTCAATATTAGAACAAAGAGACAGAAGGTTAACAAGGATATCCAGACTTGAACTCAGCTCTGGACCAGGCAGACCTAATACACATCTACAGAACTCTCCACCCCAAATCAACAGAACATACCTTCCTCTCACCACCATATCACACTTATTCTAAAATTGACCACATAATTGGTAGTAAAACACTCCTCAGCAAATGTAAAACAACAGAAATCAAAACAAACTGTCTCTCAGACCACAGTGCAATCAAATTAGAACTCAGGATTAAGAAACTCACTCAGAACTGCACAACTACATGGAAACTGAACAACCTGCTCCTGAGTGACTACTGGGTAAATAGCGAACTGAAGGCAGAAAAAAAAGATGTTCTTTGAAACCAATGAGAACAGAGACACAACATACCAGAATCTCTGGGACACATTTAAAGCAGTGTGTAGAGGGAAATTTATTGCACTAAATGCCCCCAAGAGAAAGGAGGAAAGATCTAAAATTGACACCCTAACATCACAATTAAAAGAACTAAAGAAGCAAGAGCAAACAAATTCAAAAGCTAGCAGAAGGCAAGAAATAACTAAGATCAGAGCAGAACTGAAGGAGATAGAGACACAAAAAAACCCTTCAAAAAATGAATGAATCCAGGAGCTGGTTTTATGAAAACATCAAAAAAATTGATAGACCACTAGCAAGACTAATAAAGAAGAAAAGAGAGAAAAATCAAATAGATGCAATAAAAAATGATAAAAGGGATATCACCACCAATCCCACAGAAATACAAACTACCATCAGAGAACACTATAAACATCTCTACACAAATAAACTAGAAAATCTAGAAGAAATGGATAAATTCCTGGACACATACACCCACCCAAGACTAAACCAGGAAGAAGCTGAATCTATGAATAGACCAAACAGGTTCTGAAATTGAGGCAATAATTAATAGCCTACCAACAAAAAAAAGCCCAGAACCAGTAGATTCACAGCCAAATTCTACCAGAGGTACAAAGAGGGGCTGGTACCATTCCTTCTGAAACTATTCCAATCAATAGAAAAAAAAAGAATCCTCTCTAACTCATTTTATGAGACTAGCATCATCCTGATACCAACACCTGGAAGAGACACAACAAAAAAATAAAATTTCAGGCCAATATCCTTGATGAACATCAATGTGAAAATCCTCAATAAAATACTGCCAAACCAAATCCAACAGCATATCAAAAAGCTTATCCACCACAATCAAGTTGGCTTCATCCCTGGGAAGCAAGGCTGGTTCAACATACACAAATCAGTAAATGTGATCCATCACATAAACAGAACCAATGACAAAAACTACATGATTATCTCAATAGATACAGAAAAGGCCTTTGATAAAATTCAGCAATGCTTCATGCTAGAAACTCTAAATAAACTAGGTATTGATGGAACATATCTCAAAATAATAAGAGCTATTTATGACAAACCCATGCCAATATCATACTGAATGGGCAAAAACTGGAAGCATTCCTTTTGAAAACTGGCACAAGACAAAGATGCCCTCTCTCACCACTCCTATTCAACATAGTATTGGAAGTTCTGGCTATGGCAATCAGGCAAGAGAAAGAAAGAAAGAGTATTCAACTGGGAAAAAGAGGAAGTCAAGTTGTCTCTGTTTGCAGATGACATGATTGTATATTTAGAAAACCCCATCGTCTCAGCCGCAAATCTCCTTAAGCTGATAAGCAACTTCAGCAAAGTCTCAGGATACAAAATCAATGTGCAAAAATCACAAGCATTCCTATACACCAATAATAGACAGAGAGCCAAATCATGAGTGAACTCTCATTCACAATTACTACAAAGAGAATAAAATACCTAGGAATCCAACTTACAAGGGATGTGAAGAACCTCTTCAAAAAGAACTACAAACCACTGCTCAATGAAATAAAAGAGTACACATACAAATGGAAGAACATTCCATGCTCATGGGTAGGAAGAAACAATATTGTGAAAATGGCCATACTGCCCAAGGTAATTTAGAGATTCAATGCTCTGCCCATCAAGCTACCAATGACTTTCTTCACAGAATTGGAAAAAACTTCTTTAAAGTTCATATGGAACCAAAAAAAAGAGCCTGCATTGCCAAGACAATCCTAAGCAAAAGAACGAAGCTGGAGGCATCATGCTACCTGACTTCAATCTATGCTACAAGGCTACAGTAACCAAAACAGCATGGTACTGGTACCAAAACAGATATATAGAATAATGGAACAGAACAGAGGCCTCAGAAATAACACCACACATCTACAACCATCTGATCTTTGACAAACCTGATGAAAACAAGCAATGGGGAAAGGATTCCCTATTTAATAAATGGTGCTGGGAAAACTGACTAGCCATATGCAGAAAGCTGAAACTGGATCCCTTCCTTACGCTGTATACAAAAATTAACTCAAGATGAATTAAAGACAAATGTAACACCTAACACCATAAAAACCCTAGAAGAAAACCTAGGCAATACCATTCAGGACATAAGCATGGGCAAAGATTTCATGACTAAAACAACAAAAGGAATGGCAACAAAAGCCAAAACTGACAAATGGATCTAATTCAACTAAAGTGCTTCTGCACTTTATTCACTTCATCAGAGTGAATAGGCAACCTACAGAATGGGAGAAAATTTTTGCAATCTACTCATCTGACAAAGGGCTAATATCAAGAATCTACAAAGAACTTAAACAAATTTACAAGAAAAAAAAAACCCATCAAAAAGTGGGTGAAGGATATAAACAGACACTTCTCAAAAGAAAACATTTATGCAGCCAACAAACATATGAAAAAAAGCTCATCATCACTGGCCATCAGAGAAATGCAAATCAAAACCACAATGAGATACCATCTCAAGCCAGTTAGACTGGCAATCATTAAAAAGTCAGGAAACAGCAGATGCTGGAGAGGATGTAGAGAAATAAGAACGCTTTTACACTGTTGGTGGGAGTGTAAATTAGTTCAACCATTGTGCAAGACAGTGTGGCAATTCATCAGAGATCTAGAACTAGAAATACCATTTGACCCAGCAACACCATTACTGGGTATATACTCAAAGGATTATAAATCATGCTACTATAAAGACACAAGAACACATGTTTATTGTGGCACTATTCACAATAGCAAAGACTTGGAACCAACCCAAATGTCCATCAATGATAGACTGGATTAAGAAAATGTGGCACATATACACCATGGAATTCTATGAAGCCATAAAAAAGGATGAGTTCATGTCCTTTGCAGGGACATGGATGAAGCTGGAAACCATCATTCTAAGCAAACTATCACAAAGACAGAAAATGAAACACCGCATGTTCTCACTCATAGGTGGGAGTTAAACAATGAGAACACATGGACACAGGGCAAGGAACATCACACACTAGGGCCTGGCCAGGTGGGGGGCTGGGGGAGGGATAGCATTAGGAGAAATACCTAATGTAAATGATGAGTTGATGGGTGCAGCAAACCAACATGGCACATATGTATCTATGTAACAAACTTGCACGTTGTGCACAGGTACCCTAGAACTTAAAGTATAATTGTTTAAAATGGTCATAATATATGTATTTGAATCATGAGAGTATAAAGGGTCGTTCATTATCACTTAACCTCAGTGTTACTTAATGACATAGATAGCATTTATCTCTCCACCATCTCACTGAATGGAATACCATTCAGAGAGATAAGAGCAAAAGGATATCCTGTCCTCATTGTCTGGAATATTGTATCCAGAACAGTCTGAAATACACTTTTCAAAAATGAGTCATCCTTTAATGAGTAAATTAATCAGAGGAAAAGTCATGGAACAACCAGAATTTTTTTTATTCCAAATACCTTACACAAATGCCTGCAATACAGTCAGTTTTCATTCATTATTTGTAGAAAGGTTGAGTTACAGAGCCAAATAAGCAAGTGCCAAAGAATCTCAAGTGCATGGATGTGGGTCAGTCAAAAGTTTACGTAAGAGCTGTCCATGAAAGTACATTTGTCAAATAAGCAAGAATCAAAGTTAAGAGTCAGGAATACAATTGTAGCAATGTCTTATACTATGCACTACTTCATTTATCCCTGCAATTGCTCCATCAACTCATACTGTCATTCCCATTTCAAAGATGAGAAAACTGAACCGTTGAAGGGTTATGAATTTGCCCAGCCTCACACAGGTTGTCAGAATTGCAATCCCTATGATAATACTGTGTTGGGGCTCAGAAACCAATACCCACAAAAAAGGCATTTTTGTTACTGGAGAGAGCAGATGTCCAGTTCTTGTCTAACTTGTGTCAGATGTTTGAACAAAAGCCACTCTGTCTTGAATAGGGGCTGGGTAATATGGGGCTAGGACCTGCTGGGCAACATTCCCAAGAGGTCAGGCATTCTTAGTCACAGGATGAAATAGGAGGTTGCGGGACTGGTATCACAAAATACAGGTCATAAAGACCCTCCTGGTAAAACAGGAAGGGCAAAGAAGCCAGCAAAAACCCACCAAAGCCAACATGGCTACTAAAGTGACCTCTAGTCATGCTCACTGCTCATTATATGTTACTTATAAGGCATCAGCATGCTAAAGACACTCCCATCAGCCCATGACAGTTTACAAATGCCACAGCAATGTTGGGAAGTTACCCTATATAGTCTAAAAGCGGGAGGAACCCTCAGTTCCAGGAATTGCCCACCCCCTTCCTGGAAAACTCATAAATAATCCCCCCCTTGTTTACCATATGATCAATAAATAACCATAAAAATAGCCAACCAGCAGCCCGGAGGGTTTATGGAGTAGCCATTCTTTTGTTCCTTTGCTTCTCTAATAAATTTGCTTTTACTTCATTCTATTTACTTGCCCCAAATTCATTCTCGTGCAAGATCCAATATCCCTCTCTTGGGGTCTGGATTGGGGCCCCTTTCTGGTAACACTTGAAAGAAAAAAATTCAACTAAGACACAGGACAAAGATAGCAGATAATTTTATTGAATAGAAATATCATTTAAAGAGCTTCTTGTAGAAAAAAAGAGATGTGCCCCAAGGCAGGAGCAGGATGATCCTGTAGGAAAACAGCACCAAGTGACCTGTGCAGGGAGTTTAATCACGTCAAACTTTCTTCAAATTCCTTCTTCTATCTCAAGTCTCCACCCTTTCCTTTGTCTAATTTTTGCTGTTTCAGCCTTAAATCCCTGCCTTTGCCTCACCTAGGCTTGTGGGACCCTAATTTACTGTTGGTTAATGTGCATGTGCAGGGCTGGTGATCAACAGAATTCCTGCCTGATGGTGGCCCTGCTCATTACCCCCACCCCATGAAAGTTATGTAGCAGTCAAATCTATACCTAGTGTGCTTGGGTATCTCTTTGAAATTGTCTTATCTGTTCTAATCTATATTTATGGTGTCAGGGTTTTCTTAGGAATGTCCCTTTTGCCCTTTTTATAAGCATGTAGCTAGAGATATTCTGACATCTTAACAGTAGAATGAATGATTACTGGGGCATCTTAAGAGAGGTGTTCTGGGGGATTTCTTTCTTCCTATGTACCTCCTTTCCTTCTTACCCACATTTGACTAAGTGCTCACTCACTCCAGCAAACCTTTCATATGCAAATTTTGGGTGGTCCCTCTGGAATGAGCCTTCCCAGACTTTTCCTTTCTCAGGGGCTCCCCTTGCCTACTCGTGTCTTGCTATTTTAGCAATTTCTTCACTTTGATTGAAAGAGAAATGAAATACCTACCTTCTCCAGGTCTCTCTGACCTCCTCCCACCCCCATGGTCTCTCCTATATTGTTGAAGTTCATTTACCTGCCTAATATCCAAACTGACCAAGGAGAACAATTGTTTTTTCTTTCCCTCCTTATCACATTATCAATTGCAGAAAAGACCAAGTCTACAGCCACAGCAAGTTAATCTCTGATTCTGGATTCATTCATTCTCCCTAGTAATCCCCTCAACACTCCTATTTTACCCATAACCTATTTTACCAGGATTCAAGCCCTATTGTTTCTATAACTTTAAGATGGTATATAAGCTTATCTACCTCGTTAGGAAGTTAAGCCTTCATTGTGAAGTCTTCCACATATATATGTTACATAAATTTTTATGCCTTTTATCCTACTATCTACTTCATGTCAGTGATTTTTCAGTGAGCCTTTAGACAGCCAAGAGACTGAACCATAATAACAACAAAAGCAAGAGCAAGTAACAAGGTAGACACAAATTTGCAAAGATCAAGTCAATTCTTTAGTGATTTTTGACATAACTAATAAAAATGCCAAAGACCCACTGTTTAAATTCTGAATAGTTTGTCACTGCACTTCCAGACTAGACTATGCTCTTCCAGACTGAACTAACAATAGATTTGAAAAACTTATAACTAAGCATATTATTTTAGCAATGTCTTCAGTCTGGTTGAAATAGAAATGAATTAACTTCTAAGCAATGTTCAAAATATTCAAATTAGTTTAATGAGTTGCAATGAAATCCCTTTAAAATGTATTAAAGCACAATTCAGACAAGCTTATTACTTGCTTAGCAATGTAACAATTGTTGGCTGATTTAATAAGTACTGTACTGTATTTCCCTTGTATTTATTTACTGATATAGGACTTAAGAAGGAATTACTTGGGCAGACACCAAGGGTATGGGAGTCCTCATTAAGGCTTTTACTTTTAACAAAAAGCAGCCCCAAATCATTTTCTAGCAAACAGTATTTTCTAGCAAACTGGGAGATTGCACAGGTGAATGCCAGCAGGAACTAAGGACTAGACATTTTCAAAATGGCGGCTCTATCTTCCCTTCTCTGCCAGCCATGTGTATTATAAGAAACAGACAAGATGGTGGTGCTGATCAACTAGAAAGCCCCATTTGCATAAGAGGATTAGGGTGAGGCAACCAGCCTTCCCTGAGTGCTATGTGAACGTCATACCTGATCAACCCAATCTGCGAGCCTTACATAAATCAGACACTGCCTCCTCAACTGGACTATAAAACTCAGTGCATTCATTGCCAGCTGGTCCTCTCTCTGCTCAGAGATCCCTTCCTCTATAGAAGAAGCTGTTTCTCTTTCTCTTTTCTTCTACCTATTCAACCTCTGCTCCTAAACTCCTCGTGTGTGTCTGTGTCCTAAATTTTCCTGGGGCATGACAATGAACCCAGCTTTATACTCCCAACAGCATAGCCACTTCATAATGGGGGTTTGTCCAGAATACTAAGGTACAACATTCATTGAAATGGTGAGTAGAGGAGCGGACTCCAACTCTGTCCTTTCATTCAGAGGCTCTCGGCCTCCATTTTAGACCTTTAACTGAGGACTTAGCTGTTGCATGGGACTGGAAGAAGTCCTGGGGCAACTCAGGATTTCTGGCCAGGGCCACCCCCAGGTGTGTTATCCAAAGGCTTCTGAACTGACTCCAGCCTCCAACCACCCCATCGGAGTGCTGGCAACATGATCTCCAACTTTCCTATCATAATTTCCTCCTTTCCAGTCCATGACCTTTATTTCTCATATCCTCTCCGTGTGGATAAGATGTGTGGGAAATTTTACAGTTCAGGAAAGTAATCTTGTTTAGCAACATCAGGGAATGTCATAGTAACTGGGAATATAACTCAAGGGAAGTTGTGTTTGTGATTTCCTAGGAACAGAGGGTTCTCCCCACACCCACAAGTGAGCATCTCTCTCTCTCTCAGCCCTTGGTCTGGAGAGCATATGGCATTGCCAGATCTCTCTCTGCCCTTGGTATGGAAAGAACATGGCATTTCCAGGTCTTTCTCCGCCCTTGGTCTGGAGAGCACATGGTGTCTCAAGGACAACAACTCCACTTAGTGGAATAGGGATCTTCTCCGAGAGGCACGTTTTTGGTCCTTTACCAAAACACCCTAGCTTTCCAATTCCCTTCTCTTTCTGGTCCTCTCTACTAGAAACCAGGCTTTATGCTGCCTCTGTAAATGGGAAAATTCTACCTTCAACAACTAGGAGTAAAATATCCTCCGAAGCCAAATCTTAGTCTTGATACTGTCCCATCAGCAGGAAAATAGTCATTCAGTCCCTATGTTCTTTTAAGGCAACTATTCTGCCCCCAATTAGAGTGGTACTTAATTACTAAGGTGATTTTAGTTATGAAGTTAATGGGAACCATTCTGTAAGGGTAAACACTTTAGCTCAAGCCATAATAGCAGGATATAGAGTTCAATCTAGCACTCCTCCTTCATTACAGAGGCCTTGCCCAACTATTATATAGTTTTTCTTGAGATCTAGTTTTTGGGGAGCCAGGCAGGTCACACAAGTCTAGGAAGTCAAAGGAGAATCACAGGCAGAGAACTAGAGCCACTTGCATGAGCATGATTAACGCCAATCACTTAGTTCTTCTGGTTCCATGGCTGGGGGTTATCCCTGAAACCATGGGTGGTGTGTTCAACAAGGTGCCAGGACCCAGGAACCACAGAGGCAAAATAGCAAGAGGGATACCCCCACTGTTTTCCTCTTTGCCCTGGGCCACACCAAAAGGAAGGAGACTAAAGGGACTCATTTTTCTTGCTTTTCTTTCTAGATAGGTACCATCTTCAGCCTGTACTCCCCTGGAGTGCATTACGAAGCACAAGGACTCCTTTGACCCTGAGATTTTAAAGAAAAAAGTGGCTCATTTTCTTTTGCACGAGGGCATAGCCTTTTTACCAGACCTTTGCAAGCATTACAAAATCAACTCAGGGCTTTTAGCAATCATATCAGGCAGGCCCAAAGAGAAGAATTCCCCCAAAATTAGAAAAGCAACTTCCAGGGGAACCATCTGAGACAGCTGTTGGGTGTCCCAGCCCTTCAAGCCCCTCTTATCTGGAGCCACCTCAAACCACACCACCAGCTCTTCCACCTCCACCATATCCAAAATTTCCCACTCCCCTACCTTTGCTCTTACCCCTATAGGAAATTCCTAATGGAGGTGATGCCACTAGGGTTCAAGTTCCCTTCTCATTGCAGGTCCTTAGGCAAATAAAAGGAGGCTTAGTCTGATTTTCTGAAGATCCTGATAGGTATATAGAAGCTTTCCAAAATTTAACTCAGGTGTTTGACATCTCATGAAGGGATGTTATGTTGTTTCTAAGCTAAATCCTAACTGCAGCTGAAAAGCAGGCAGCAGAGAAATTCAGAGGTGAGCAATATGTCTCCTATAATAGGCCTGAGAGGGAAAAAGAAAACGAGGAAGGGGAACAAATAAGAAAAACACGATTCGCAATAGGAAGAGAGGCAGTACCTCTTGACAACCCTAATTGGTGCCCCCAGACTTTTCTATGGTGTTTTTCCTTCTTTCAGGGTTTACAATGGCTCCTATCTCTTCTTTTATAATGTTCCTCCAAACTAGGAAAAGTGAATTTCCCCAAACCTTAAAATGCTTGGCTGAGAGTTGAGCTAGGGGGAAGGGAACCCAGAAGTCTGACATGCTGGCAAAAAGGTAAAAGGTTTTGTTTGTTTGTTTTTTTAACTAGCCAAGTTTTGGCTTCTCTCTACCCATGCAAACTGGAAAAAGGGATAATAAGGATCATTGTTTATATTCTCTGTAAAATTGTAATAAAAAAAGATTTGTGAGGTTGGTCTTAAGCTGTAGCCAGTCTGTTGTGCTTCATGTGTCTTTCTGTATGGTTCTGTCAAAAGAAGGAGTACCTTAGGTTAGGATGCAGGCCCAGGACCCCATAAGCCTGCTGATCAAGCCAACCCAACAAAACGGCCAGTAACAAACATGGCTATAGGCCTCCATCTTGTTTCATGTGCTTGGCAACATGACCTGTAACCACATGGCAATACTTTGTTTTAGTCTCTACCATTTTACAATGGTTGCCATCTCCTTATGCTAAGTCAGTTCCTGAATAGGGGCCACAAAATCAGATAAGCTAGTTTGTTGATCTGGATGGTGTCAGCTGTTCCATCAAGGGCAAGGTTTACAAAATATCTTAAGCACTGATCTTGAGAGCAGTTTAAGGAGCGTCAAAATTTTTAGCATCCAGCTGCATGACTCCTAAGCCGTGGTGTCCAATCTTGTGGCTAGTTACTTGGTCTGGTCCCCAGGCAAGAGGGAAATATATCTTAAGAAGGGGCTGTTATCGTCTTTGTTTTGGACTATAAACTGTAAACCAGCGTCCTCCCAAAGTTGGTTTGGCCTACACCCAGGGATAAGCAAGGACAGCTTGGGGGTTGGAAACAAAATGGAGTTGGTTGGGTTGGATCTCTTTCACTATATCTCAGTCATAATTTTGCAATAATGGTTTCAAAAGCTGCCTTTCATTTCTTTGAAAATACCTTGTACACTCATTGTTAAGTCATAACCTAATTAAGGCTTGTTGGTTTCACCTGTGAGGTCACTTTTTGTAACGTTCAAAAGCTGAAAATCTTAACAGCTTGGTGTGGCTAAAGTTGAGTAACAAGGGATTTAAAAGGATTTTCTTAAAGAGTGCTCAGCTTAATTAAAAGTGGACATTCAAGTTATAGGTATATTTTTCTTAGTCAAATGAATTTTTTTTTCTGTTTTTTTTCTTGCCACTCTTAATGCATGTGTGAGAGGGCCTAAGATAACTTCTGGTAGCATGGGACTCCTTGGGAAAAACAAAGGAGTCGCCATAGACCCCATTCTGGGGGGGAAAAAAAAAAAAACCTCTGTTTTCCTCATGAAACCCCAGGAATTAAAAGTGGATAGTTCCCTCTCAAAACCAAAGGCTCTTTTCTGTTTTGCATTGTGTTATCTAAGAGTTTTGAGTTTTGGAGATAACAAGTTACCTCACATTAAGAGGGAGCTTTGGTGTATAAAAACTAGGTAGGAAATACATTTTAAGGGATGGCTAATAGCAGTTATAAATCAGAGAAGCATGCTCTTGGCCACCTGAAAGATATGGAAACATCCCCACCTCCAACTGAGGGATAAGCCAACTGGCTTTAGGTTGCCTTGCAATGAAATACATGGTAGAAGCACTGACCGTCTTCTTCCATAGTATCTCCTTCCCTTTGGGGATCCAAAATCCTGTATAAAAAGGCACCCTTAATTTTGGGGAATCTGTCTTTGTCTTCAGCTGTGCCTACTTATTACGCCCTAGAAATGCATTCCTTCCTGGCCCTGTTCCTCCAAGGGCTCCACCCTGCAGCCAATAATCCAATTAAGAAACTGGCAAATGAAAAATCTTACAAATGCTGAATCTTCTGTCTGTTTGTGTCACTATATGTGTGTTGTGTGTAATGTCTATAAAAAGAGCTCTAATTGGCTTAAAGAAAAACAAGCACTTAAATCAAATATGTTTTCATTTAAGTGACTTTAATCTTTAAGAAATAAAAATAGTCTTAAGGATTATTGGTAAAATGCAAGTGCCATCAAAATGCAAATAGGTGGGCTAAATCATACAATTAGATACTAGCTTTGCTAAATGTGTTAAGGTTGTATACGGCCTGCTTTACACATAGGTAAGGCCTGGGACACATGGAGTTAGATGCTGGAAGCAGTCAGGCCTTATTGGTACTTCTGTCTGGGTCCTAGGCTCCACAGCTGGTACATAATTAAAATCACTTACTAACCAGGTTTTTCACGAAACATACAAGTTGCCATGAGTTAACAGTGCAACGTGTATTTGAGATCACTAAATAGTATTACATGCAAGGAGCATAATAACAGTAAGCTATGTCTTTTTAGTAAAAGAATATAAGAAAGCATGGGAATGTAAATTTTGCCCAGGGGAAGAGGGATTATGTTAAATTTGATAAGATAAAGCTAGAGGTTTAAGCAAGTTACAGAAAGATTGTAAAAATTAATCTTGCAAAAATGTGTAAACATTAACTAAATTCAAAAGGATGTTATATGGTCTTTTCCATAAATTGAGCATTGAAATAAAAGCACAGCAACGTCGTCCAAAAATGCTAATCTGCCCTTTATCAAAAAGGATTATAAAGGTTTTGTAAAGATTTCACCTCGTGGTCAAATTGGTAAGATTAGGTGGAATCATCTGTAGGGTTTCATTTAAACAAATTGGCATTAACATTAATAAACTAATGCAAGGGTAAAATTTGGCTTTGAACAGGATTTTCATGTAATAATGAAGGCTAATAAAAGGTATCTTTTGAGTCATGATTTTGGCAAAATAAATAATTTATGGCAATATGGAATTCTATTTCATAAAATCAAGCGTTTTAAACCTCTAACATTTAACAAGTGCCCCAGAATCAAACTTTAAGTTTCAAAATTGTCTTTTCTAATGCCTGGCTTTCTGGATGGTTCAGAGGGCCCCTGAAACATTCAGAAAAGAGGTGACCAGGATTATTTGACATGTTTAGTCACATGAGATTGCCAAAATGATATCCAATCTTCTTTAAGTTATATTTTGGTGAACAATTCTAATATATGTTCCAAAATTATATGGGATTTCTAAAATTCTAACGTCTGAATATATGTTCTCAATTATAATTAAGGGTGAAGTTATTGTAAGCCACAGAGATAACTAAACTTCTTTGTCAGTCATGTTTTCAACTGTAACTATCGTGGAAATTTTGTCATTCAGAGACAATCGTTGTCTGCTTTGTTCCTTCTCAAAAGATTGGTTAT
Source organism: Pan troglodytes (assembly GCF_028858775.2). Classification (NCBI taxonomy): domain Eukaryota; kingdom Metazoa; phylum Chordata; class Mammalia; order Primates; family Hominidae; genus Pan; species Pan troglodytes. The sequence goes on from NC_072406.2 coordinate 70,052,211, forward strand.
AATCAAGCTATAAGACTTTAACAGGTCTTAGCAAATGCAGGTTTTTAATAGCTTTGAAGATTGTTACATTGGAATAGAGAAACAATGTATGCAACTCACGAAGAACTGAAATGTTCACAAATGTCAAGCAAAACAAGGTTAACTAAATGGACTGCACTCAGAAATTAAAGCAAACTTTTTGAATATTGCTTGAAATATTGCTGATCCTTGTTTTGTTTTTCAGAGTCAAGGAAATTTATTTTGAATTATTTACAGCCTTTAATAATTGAGTAAGGTATACTCCTGAAAATAAAATTTGGAGCATATTTGTTTCTCTCTGCCTGGTACCTCTGGAATTTGGAAGCTATCTGTGGTACTCTTAACTTATGGCAATATAGTTGTTTGCATCAGTCCAATAAGAGTCCATTTTTGTTTTTCAACAGGACACAACTGGAAAAACTGATTATTTTACAAAGGCTTTGACTGGAAGGATGCATTTCCCTTTAAGGAATCAAGCTGGATGTGCAGAGCAGATAAAAGCTCCATGGGGATAACTGGCCTCATACCTTGCCTACACAGTCTCTGCACAGGGTTTCTAACCTGTGGTCAGCAAAGAATTTCACTTCCTAACAGGTCCAGGAGCTCCAAGTTTATCTTGGAACATTAAGAGAAAAGGGTCACCCAACTCACAGGTATTTCAGGATAAAAACCCACGGCTGGGCTCGGCTTTAAAAGGTCTTATCTGAGATTCCTTGTGGAACAGAGTTCCATCAAGGCCAATCCAAAAGACCTACGTATAAATAACCATTCTCACTACACTTTATGCAAATAATCAGACCAAGTATAAGACTCAAGTTTATTCTATGAACAACACAGTCCTATCATAATTTGTTTTTTTTACCAAAAATGAGGACTAGAGAAAATATTCTTCAAAGCTTATTATACATTTGTCATTAAATCCTAGTCTCATTAATTGTTTTTAAGCTTTTTGCCTACATTTTAGACTAACCCTGCTTATTCCTTTGAATCAAGTGGTGATCTGCTGCAGCTTAGACGAAACAAAAAGGGGTGGATAATGTAAAAATATGGATCAATATGCTAGTTCTAGGCAGTTATCCTGCAAATTCTGCCAGATAATAAAAAGAAGGGCGCCCATAACCCAGAGGTTTCTTTGGGAAAATAAAACCAAGAAACTTCATAGAGCCCCAAAGGAAATTCTATATCTTGGCAAGTAAAATTTTGATGGAAAAATCTACTACGTCACCCTTGCAAGACAGAGCATCCCCATTGCTATGGTATTTTGCTTAATTAGTATCCTTATAGCAGGGATAATAGCTACCAACAACAAGGAAGCATGAAAGTTTTAGTATCTCTGAGTTTGCTAGAAATTCTTACTGGGTTTGGTAATATCTCACACCCTAGCTATGCAAAGAAGATTATAAAAGAAAGAGATTTTCTGTGAAAGTCATGATGGGATTGATAATGACAGGAAACATCTAGCCAAGGTTAACACTAAAGTTACTCTAGCCACCCAAATCCAAGGAAGATGTTCTTTTTTCTCTTTTCTTCTACCTATTCAACCTCTGCTCCTAAACTCCTTGTGTGTGTCTGTGTCCTAAATTTTCCTGGGGCATGATGGGCAAACCCCAGACAAATGTAGCTGCTTCATTACCATGTTTGGAAGTGCCTCATTTGTAGTATACTCACAGAGTCAACATACCCTAGTGGTTAAGATTACAATCAGATTATCTGGGTTTTAATCTTGGCTTCACTGTTATAGCAGGTATTAATAGTCAGACATGAGCAGGGCCGGCGAACCCTCCACCCTCAACACCAGGAATGTCAAACAACTATCAGGTGATGATCAGGCAGTTGTTAAACTGTCTCAAATAATAATTGGTCACAGCCAGAGCCAGAGAAAGGCATTCTCCCAACAGACAGAAAACACTTGAATCTGGTGATAAGCAGCTTCCCAATAAGATCAGTAGTAGGGCAAGTGAGCTAAAACATGTGCACTAAGAGGCAAAATGGCAGAGTTGAACTGATATATAACCTTCCTCTAGGAAGCACTCAACTGGTAAGGGAAAAACACCTCAATTGAGCATGTATACAACTTCAGTAAATGCTGCATGTGCAGCCCCTCCCAAGGGCTGGCAGGCCACTGTGCATCAGGACAGCCCACCCCAAGGGAAGAATTAGGGGAGATGGGACAAAACCCCCTGGAAGTGTGCCAACATATAAAACCCTAAGTCAAAGGTCAAACCATGCATTTGAATCTCTCAAGTCACCCACTTGGCCCTCTTCTAAGTGTACTTTACTTCCTTTCATTCCTGCTCTGAAACTTCATAATAAACTTTCACTCCTCCTCTAAAACTTGCCTTGGTCTTTTCCTCTACCTTATGCCCCTCAGTCAAATTCTTTCTTCTGAGGAGGCAAGAATTGAGGTTGCTGCAGACCCATACAGATTTGCCACTGCTAACATCACTACTTGCCAGCTATGTGAACATAGCAAAATCTCTCAAATTTTCTGAACCTCAGTTTCTAATTTATAAAGAAAATAATAGCAATTATTCCATAGAACCATTGAGAGAATTATGTAAGTTAACATATGTAAGGTGCTTAGAACAGGATGTGGCATATTTTAAGCACTCAATGAATTTTAGCAACTATTATAATTATAATATATATAATTTCTATAATATTTATATAAAATATATAAAAATATTATATAAAATATCATATAAAATATAATTTATATAACATTTATATAAAATATATATAATTTAGCAACTATTATAATTATAAATATAGGTAAGCTATATTATAATGGAATTTTATTCTGTTTCCAAAACATAAATGGGCTCACTAGCATTCAATAATACAGCCTATTAAGATGTAGAATAATGGTATATCCAGAAAAAAAATACCCATCTTGGAAGTATGGTATATCAGTTCTCCATCTTTTTTTAAATATATTTTTGCTATATAGAAGAAGAAGGAGGGGAGGAAAAGGAGGACAGCTGAGAAATTATCAGTGTTTGGGCAGACATTGTGGCACATGCCTGTAGTCCCAGCCACTCAGGAGGCTGAGGCAGGAGGATGAGTTGAGCCAAGTTTGAGGCTCCAGTGAGCTGTGATGACACCAATGCACTCCAGCCTAGGTGATGCAATGATACATGCTCTGTAAAAATTTTTTTTAAAAACAACAAATTTGAAAAAGAAGGAAATTGTCACAGTGAGAACTGTCAAATGCTAAGAGCATTCTATTTATAATGTATTGACCCTTCATCCACTTTTTTTGATAAAATTGAAATTTTGAAGCCCTTTTCAAATTCTCTCAGACTCATTATAGCACACTTTAACCACAAAATTATACTCACTAGTTTATCAAAAACAAAACTTTATAAAACCATGATCATGAGCCAAATGGAAGAATCTTTTTTCACCTCGACTGGTTCATAAGGGTTAGACCAGGAAGTCAATTTCTACAGCAGATATTGAAGGTCTCTATATGTTTTGGGGCCCCTCATTGGCCAACAATTTAAGTACAGATTTAGTTTACAGATTTGCTGTCACTCATGAGAGTGAGTTGAAAGTATTTTCACTCAGGATAAACTTCTATGACACTGGAAGAAAACAGTTGTAAAAGATATATTTGTTACCTAACACAATATAAAGGAAATATCAGGCTTAATTACTTTATTATACTGAAAATCGAAGTTTATTTTATGTCTCAAGATAGATTAATATGCTTGAATAGCTGGAGTGCTGCCACAGTCCGAAATACCCAGATAATTTCTGACTGTCCCCAGCATTCGTGCTTTCTGATTGTAGTCCTACAGGGTATTGGAAACACACGTATAATCATAAGATCATTACAGAAAAGACTGATTCATTTTAGCCCTCACCTCACTGTGGTGATACCAAGAGTATTTATCAGCCTTTCTGAATAATATTTACCCCACCAAAAGTGTATACAACAGATATTTTTCTGGTGAAACTAATGAATAAATACATATTTCATTGACCACCTTTTGCCATGTCCTTTCTCACCACTGACTCTAAACCACTACCCATATTTGTTGTTAGCACACAACAAAAGCACCATAGGATAATTACCCTGTCATTTAGGAAGCAACTGTAACTTCCTTGGTAATGGGATGTTGGTCTGTAGGTGCAATGCAGAAAGTTTCAGAAGACAGAATACTTGCTGATTAATAAAAAGAAATGATAATGATATCTTAAGGCAAATATGAATAGTTTCTAAAAATTAAGACCAATCAGAAATTAAGCCCATTTGTGGGAAAAGGCAAGCTGCAAAATAAATGAACTGCAGAGAAACACTAATCCCATATTAGTTAGTCTTCTTACCTTCTCCCTGTTAAATAATTTTTAAGCTGCCATCAAGAAGTCAACATACTATGTGACATTTACCATATTTAATTAAAATTAAAGGAATAAGGGAGAGAGTACATACATACACACACACACACACACACTCTCTCTCTCACAAACAAACTGTAAATCACCAGAGAAACAGCCAAAAGGAAGGTAGCTAAAGGAAAAAGTAGAATCTCTTGGGAGCCTGGATAATGCTGATCAACTGGGTAGATGACATCAGTAAAGTGTAAATGCCAAAGTTTATCTAAAACCATCAGTAGATGAGGCGAAGTTGATTATATAAAATTGAAAACTATACTAAAGATCATTATTTTAATGGCATACAAAACTATAAATTTAAGAGATTCCTGAAGGAAGTGATAGAAATGAAACTGAATGAAAATCCATTCATAGAGATTTTTTTAAACCACATCGGGTCAAAGAAAAGCAAGTTCATGGTAAGAAATCATCTTACACTGACAAGGGAGGGACGAATTTTCCTTTTAGCTTTTCCTAGATATGTTTGTTTCTTTTTGGTCAATTTTCAGTTTATGGAGTGATTTTATAGTGAGAAATTATTCAGCAAGCTATATGCTTGAGATTCTTTAATTCACTTCTCCTTTTACTAAACCAGACTGTATTCATAAATCACTGAACCTTTGCCACCTTAGTTTTACATTTCAGCTCCAGTATAGTCTTGGGTGTTTTCGCTAATGTCCTAGTCAATTTTTAATTCTGTACGAATGCAGAAGGAAAGATATTTATCTCGAGTAAATGTCAAAAATTACATTTTGAATTAGCATGCTTTGAATTCCTGACCTGTTTTGACCTCTGTTTGTTTCATTTGTAATAGTATATTTGTGATTCAGATACAGTATTTGCAGAAAATCAAGTCTCTGAAAAGTTTCTTTTTGTTTTTTAAATGCATCTATAATTAGAGAAAGTTTACAAATAGTTATATTAGAATGTCTTTAAAAAGCAAAGGCTTTCTGTAGACTTTTAAAAATATTTATGCTTCTACCCCAGATTTTTTTGAAAAAGCAGCATTATTGAGGTAATTAAGTAATTAACATACAATGAATTATACATATTTAGTGTGCACACTGTGATAAGTTTTGACATAATTCCTCCATTCCACCCTTTTTTATTCCCACCATGTACAAGCAACTACTGATCTACTATCAGTCACTAAATATTAGTTAGTAAACACTAAAATTGTACAGAAATGTAATCATACACTATGTGCTTTGTGTATGTTTGTGTGTGTATGTGTAGGCTTCTTTCACTCAACGTAAGTATTTTGGGATCCTTCCCATTGTAGCATTTATCAAGAGCTCATTCCTTTTTATTGCTGAGCAGTACTTCATTGTATATGGATATATCAGTTTGTTTATCCATTCGCCTATTGATGAACATTTAGGTTGTTTCCAGTTTGGGGCTATTGCGAAAGAAGCAGCTATGAACACTGTGTACATGTCTTTGTATAGGCTTTTAGGTGTGGAATAGCTACGTCATATAGTAGGTATGCATTTAGCTTTTTAAAGAAACTGCCAAGCCGTCTCCCCAAGTAGTTACATGTTTTCAGAATCCTGCCCAGAATATAAGAGGGTCCCAGTTGTTTCATATTTTTGACAACTTCTGGTATGGCCAATCTGTTTAATCTTATACTAATAGGTATGTAATAGAATCACATTATGGTTTTCATTTGCATTTCTTAATGTCTAATGATGGGACTTTTATTGGAATTGCTTTGAATCTATAGATCAATTCAGGAGATATAAAATTTTAATAATAATAAATCCTCTGAATCAAGAACATGGTATATTTCTCAACTTCTTTCAGAAACATGTCCTCACTTTTGTTATACAAGTCTTTTACTTTGTCAAATTTTTCTCTATTTCATATTTTAATGCTATTGTAAATATTTTTATTTCAATTTCTGATTATTCATTGCTAGTATATAAAAATAAAATAGACTTTTAATAGTGTGTTTTTATCCTGCAAACTTAGTAAGCTTATTAGTTCAAGAAATTTTTTTGCGTATTTCCTCTGGTTTGCTGCATAATCACTTATCTGCGAATAAAGACAATTTTACTTATTTCGTCTCCATTTGGATGTTTTCTTTCTTTTCCTTTATTACTATAGAACTACTATTACAATATTACATAGAAGTGATAAAAGTCTTGTACCCGATCTTGCTTGCAACTAATCTCAGGGGGAAAGCATTTAGTCTTTCACAATTTTGTATCACGTTAACAATAGGTTTTTAGTATGTGCCCTTTATTCATTTTAGTAAGTTACCTTAAACTCCTAGTTTTCTAAGAATTTTTCTCAAGAATAAATAATGAATACTTTTCAGTGCTTTTTCCACATCCATTGACATGATTATGTAGTTTTTCTTTTTAGCTTGTTTTAATGCTTACACTGATTTTTCTGATGTTAAAAGAATCTTGCATTCTTTGTATAAATCCTATTTGGTTATAATTCAGTATCTCTTTTAAATATTGATGGATTCAATTTGCAAAAAGTACTCATTAAAACTTTGCATTCTCATCATGAAAAATATTGATTTGTAGTTTTTCTTTCCTGGTAATGTCTTCGGCTGAGTTTGTGTCAGGATAATACTGGCTTTACAAAATGAGGGGGAAATATTCACTCTCTATTCGATGTGAATTTTGTAATGCTGGTATTATTTTTTTCTTAAATGTTTGGTAGAATTCACCAGTGAAGCTATCTGGACTAGAAGCTCTCCTTGTACCATAGAAGTTTTTAGCTACAGTTTCAATTTCTCTAATAGATATAGGCTATTCAGGTTAGCTATCTGTTCGTGTGTGAGATTTGGTAGTTTGTGTGAATTTGCTCATTTTATGTTAAATATATTGGCATAAAGTTATTCATAGTATTCTCTTAATATTCTTTTCATAAATTCAAGATCTCTACTGATATTACCCCTTCACTTCTAATATGGGTAATTTGTGGCTTCTGTCTTTTGTAAATGTATGTGTGAAGAGTCTGACCAGAGATTTATCAACTTATCTTCTTATAGAATCATTTTTTGGTTTTAATTTTTTTCTATTGTGTTTATGATTTCTGTTGCCTTGATTTGCACTCTTATTATATCCTTTCTTCTATTAATTTTTGGGTTGAATTTGCTCTTTTTTTCTAGTTTCCTAATGTAGAAAATGAGATTACTAACTTGACACTTTTCTTTATAATATAGGTGATCAATGCTGTAAATTTGTCCTAAGTATGATTTTGGCAGCATCTGACAAATGTTGTTATGCTGAGTTTTAACTCTTATGGCTTTTGATCTCTTCCTTGTCTCATAGGTTATTTATAAGTATGCAATTTACTTTCAAATATTTATGGTTTCCCCAGATATCTTCCTGTTATTGATTTCTAATTTAATTCCATTAGTGTGAGAGAACATACTTTGTATGCCTTGAATTCTTTTAAATTTATTGAAATGTATTTTTTTTACCCAGAATATGGTCTACTTTGGTAATGGTCCATTTAAATTTCTTTAAATGTGTAATCATCTGTTATTGGATAAATTACTTCCATAAATGTCAATTAGGTCTTTGGGTCGATTGTGTTGTTGCATCTTCAATTTAGTTGATTGTGTTGTTATATTCTTACTGATTTTCTATCTCCTTGGCCTATCAATTATTAAAATAATGGCACTAACATATCCAACTATCATTGTGAATTTGTCTATTTCTCTTTATAATTTTTTTCTCTTGACTTTGAAAGCTCTATTGTTAGGTAAGTAAAAATTTAAGAATATTACATATTCTTGATTAATTGACCTACTTCTCATTATAAAATGATCTCTTCATCTCTGATAATATTATTTTCTTTGAAATCTACTTTGTCTGATATAAATACAGCCCTAAGACTTTATATTGCTTATGGTATTACATCCTTTCACTTTTAACCTCTTTGTGTTTTTATATTTGATACATGTTTCTTATAAAAAGATTTTTTATTCAATCTATCTTTACCTATTAATTAGTAAACATAGATTATGTGATTTACTCTGATTATTTATATAGTTGTGTTTTATATTTCATCTGTTATTTGTTTTCTAATTCATCTCTTCTAACCTTCGTTCCCATTTTCCTTTTTATCTGCCTTCTCTTGGATTAATTGAAAAATTTTATGATTATATATCTCATTCGTTTTCTTAATTGTTGCTTTACAGTGTATAGTATACATCTTTGGCTTATCATTGTTGACCTTCAAGTGATATTATGAAACTTCATGTTCAGTTAGTATATATACCTTAAAATAATATGCTTTAATTCTCCCTAAGTTTGTGATTTTTGTCATACATTTTACTTTTACATATGTTATAAACCACATATTACAATGCTATAATTTTTGTTTAAGCAATTTTTTACACTCTAAAGAAATTCTTAAAAGAATAAAATATCTGATATGATTACACATGCAGTTTCCATCTCTAATGCTCTTTGTTATTTTGTGCACATTCATATTTCTATTTGTTATTTTTCTTCTGTCTGAAAGACTTTCTGTCAGATATCTTGTAGTACAGATGAGCTGGAGGTGAATATTTTTGCTTTCATTTGTCTTTTGAAAAGACTTTATTGCACCTTCATTTTCTGAAAATATTCTTTTACTGGATATAGAATTCTAGCTGGATAGTTTTTTCTTCCTTCAATACTTAACAATTTTGCATCATTCTTTTCTCATTTACATTTTTTGCAACCAGAAGTCTGTTGTCATCTTTATCTTTCTTCCTCTGTATGCACTGCCTTTTGTTTGTATTCATTTGCATATTTATTGGGTAGCTTTCATGTGCCTGCCACTGTTTTAGGTATTGGGGTTACAAAAATAAGCAGACAAAATTGCTGCCTTCATGGAACTCACATTCTACTGATGGAGACCGACAAAGAAGAGCATATAAAAGATTTTGGTTAGCAATATGAAGTGTAGTTGGGTGGCCAGAAAAGACCCCACTGAAAAGGCAAGTTTTAAATAAAGACTTGAAGAAAAAGAGAATCTACAGAATTGGGGTGTGTAGGTAGTTGGGAACATTCCAAGCAGAAAGAAAAGAAAGCAAAAGTTCTGACATAGGACTCTTCCTGGCATATTTGAATAGCAAAGGGTCAATGTGGCTAGAGTGGAGAGAACAATATGGAGGATAAAAAGGACATGGAGAATCAGATCTTAGAGTCTGGTAGGTAACAGTAAGGGACTTGGATGTTTCTGTGACTGACATAGAAAGCTGCTCATTAGACATGATCTGGCTTATGTTTTATCAAGATCATCCTGGCTTTAGCATTGAGGATTGACTAGAGAAGGTCAGGGACAGAGAAGGGAAACCATCTAACAAGCTGTTGCAATCATCTAGGCAAAAGGTGACTGTGACGGGCATTCAGGTGGTTAAATTCTGGCTTTATTCTAAATGGAAAGCCTACAAATCAGATGTAGGGTGGATAAAAAGAGTGGCCTCAAGGATAACACCAAGAATTTTGGCCTGAGACAGTGAAATAATGGAAAGAAACTGGTATAGGGAGAATATTAGCAAGATTCTATTTGGACAAGTTGAGTTAGAGATATCTTTGGTTATCTAAGTAGAGAAGTCAAACAGGCTGTCAAGTTCAAAAGAGTCTTTATTAGAGACATAAAGCTGGAGTCATTATCATATAGATAATAGTTGAATAAATGTAACTAGAAAGTAAGGAAAAAATTTTTTTCTAACCTCTGAGGTTAATTGGAGGTGATTCAAAATACCTGTTATTATCATCACAGAGTAAAAGGGCAATCTGCAGAATGGGACAAAATACTTGTCTTTTGGAAGAAGGCATTTGTAATGTTTTCTTCATATACTTTTTAAAGGTTTTCTCTGTGAACTGTTTGATTATGATGTGGTATAGTTTCAGAATTTGGTGTCGTTTTGTTCATGTTTCTGTTTACATTTATTTTGCTTTGTGATCACTGGGTTTATTAAACATATGAGTTTAAATTTTCTGTCAATTTTGGAAAAATAGTTGCTTATTATTTCTTCAACTTTTCTTATTTTGCACCTCTCTATCTTCTTCTTCAGGTACTCAAACTATAGGTATATTGCGTCACTTGAAGTTGTCCCACAACTCTACTCTCTGCTTTTTTTTTTTTAATTCTCTGAATAACATCTTCCAAATATGTTTAGGCTCTAATACTTGAAACCTGTGAATATTGCCTTACATGGCAAAAGAGACTTGGCAAAGTGATTAAGACTCTTAATATGGAAAGATTATCCTGAATTATCTGGATAAACCCTAAATACAACACAAGTGTCTTCATAAGAGAAATGCAGAAAGAGACTTCACACATGAGACGAAGGCAACGTGGTCATCGAAGCAAGATGCTATGCTGCAAACATCAACATGGCATTTGGAGGGATGAAACACATGAAATATTATGATACATATATATGTGTATATATATATATGGCACATAATATATTAAAAGTGTCTAGTTTCTAATAGGAAAAAGTTTCAGCAATCTCAAAGCGATTCTTTCTCTATGTATGTGTGTGTATAGATAGATGGACAGACAGACAGACAGATAGATAGAATAGGTAGATAGAGGATACACACACACACACATAGAGATATATAGATATATGTATATCTCTTATTGGTTCTGTCCCTCTGGGGAACCCTGACTAATAAGCTTCTCTATATTTTGCAGGATAAAGTAAACATAATGTCTTAGTCTGTTGTGTTGCTATAAAGTAATACCTGAGGCTTGGTAACTCATGAAGAAAAAGGGATTATTTAGCTTACAGTTCTGCAGGCTGTATAAGAAGCTTGGTGCAATCTCCTCAGGGATTGAGTAAACTGTTTCTATTGTACAATGTGCCTATTCAATCATTTCTTCTAAAGTCAGCTCCCTTCTCCTTCAATCCTTCTTCATCCTGCTTCACATCCCTCTTAAGCTTGGGATAACATTATGTATCCAATGTTTTCTCAGGAAGGAAGAGAAAATGTTCATGTATCAGAGAGTGATAGAAAAACGCCTGTAATCCCAGCACTATGGGAGGCCAAGGTGGGAGGATTGCTTGAGCTCAGGAGTTCAAGACCAACCTGGGCAAGGTAGTGAGACCCCATCTCTAAAAATAAGTAAGGCAGGGCCTTACTGGCAAGGCCATCTGGTGAGGCCCTCAAGCTGCTTCCACTTATGGCAGAAAGAAAAGAGCAGCCAGCATGTCCAGAGATCACATGGTGAGAGAAGAAGCAAGAGAGAAGAATAGGGCAAATGCTAGGCTTTTTTTGTAGCAACCATTTCTTGGAGGAACTGTCATGAGAATTAGTAAAGCAAAAACTTGCTTAGTCTTCCTCTCCCAGGGAGAGCATTAATGAAGGATTCACTATTCATAAAGGGTCTACCTCCATCTCCCAAACACTTCCCATTAAGCCCCACCTGCAACACTGGGAATCAAACATCAACATGAGATTTGGAGGGGTCAAACAAACCAAAGTATAGCACATAATGTATTAAAAGTGTCTGTTTTTCTAAAAGGAAAAAGCTTCAGCAATCTCAAGGCCATCCTTCCTCTTGGCAATACACATGTATTTTTAAGTGGCATTATGAAGATATTATTATTTGTATTGAAAAGCCCATAGCAGATATTTTAGGGATAGCTCAGAATTTTAACCCAAACAGGGAAAGTGTATGGGTGTTTTTTTTAAAGGCTTGTGGATTAGATATTAGGAGAAAACAAAGCCTCGGGCATCCTTTAAACAGCATAAGGTAGAACCTTCCTAAACTGCCTGTAACTAGACTTGAATGATAAAACAATGTCTCTGAAAAAAATTGAGTCAGACTAAAAATTAATCAGGTAAATCAGACTTTAGGAGATAAAGAATTGTATTGATAGACAAAAAAGCAGTAGAAAAGGTGAAATTATCTTTTGTTTCATTAAAGACTGTGCTCATGTCTTTTTACCAGGTGGGTATCAAAAACAAATGAAATATCATGGCTTCAAATATATGTTTCTTCACTGCATGATTAACCTAAACCTCAAGGTTGAAACTTCCAGCAAGGTTTTCTTTTGGAAACTCATAACTATTTCAAATATTAGACATTAAAAATTTAAAACTAACCATAACTCTTTACCCAGATCAATAAAATAGCAGTTGACTTCAATTAACCTCTTTCCAGTCTTTTCACCCTAGTCATGTTCTTTGAAGAACATTGATAGTTGGCTTTGCAGAAACAGAACAGTCCTGTCTTTTCAGATATGCTTTCTTTCCCAGTTATTTTTAAATGGGAAGATAATTGCTGCGATAGTTTAGAACTAAAGGTACACTTGAAATTCAAAAAAAAGGCAGTTGCTAAGAATCAATTAAGTTTACTCTCTCTAGCTATGAAATAAGCCAGAAATTAATGGGTGAGGTTAAGCCAAGGATAAAAAAGCAGAAGTCAAGACTTCACAAGGATGCTTTTCCTGGGATTGTCAGCCATTGGTAGGTAGTGCTAGTTGTTGGCCGGCCCCTTCCTCCTACTCTCTGTTAATTGTTTACATTAACTCCACCCCACTACTGCCCATTTCCAGCTACCAGTATACTTGTTTTCTATGCCTGCTTCCCCTTTAATAATTCAACACTGTCCCCATCTAAGGGGCTCTCTCTTCATATGATATTTCTGTCATCAGCTGTAAAGCTCATGCTACAATTGAAATTAAATCTCTAATCAAGTTATTTATTTAAATTCCCCTCTAACTTTTCCAAAATAATAAAGGCCACTACTCCTGTTCAAGCAGCAGGCTTTAATTTCATTTTAATTACCTTCAGAGCCTTTCATTCCGGGAAACTTTCACTTGGTTGTCACATAATTCATTCTCTTGCTGCATTAATTGATAGATCCTAATTATTTATTTTGCTCAGTAGCCTGTTAACTTTCAAAGCTATTTTTAGTCTCTGCTATTTTGGATTCACTTGAAATTTCTTCAGGGATTGAGGAAAATATTTCTATTGTACAATGTGCATATTCAACCATTTCTTCTAAAGTCAGCTCCCTTCTCCTTCAATCCTTCTTTTCTTCATCCTCCTTCACACACCTCTTAAGTTTGGGGTAACATTATGTATTCAATGTTTTCTTAGGAAGGAAGACAAAATGTTCATGTATCAATGTCTGCAATAGAGAGAAATCGATCAATGTCTGTAATCCCAGAACTTTGGGAGGAAAAGGTGGGAGGACTGCTTGAGCTCAGGAGTTCCAGACCAGCCTGGGCAACATAGTGAGACTCCATCTCTAAAAATACTGTAAAAAAGTAAAAACAGACTTTGCATCTAAAAGCCTCCTGTTTTTCGAATGATGACTTCAGTGAATAGTGAAAATGAAAACTAAAATAAGGCAAATAATCTGATGCCCAAAGCGCAGATGCTATTTCAAAATCTATAGAGAAATAAATTTTATCAGTAACTACAAGTTATAAAAGTACATGTAATTTTGTTCCATATTAGAAGCCTTGAAATTACTTTCAAATTGTTATGAGAAAGAAATATTCTATAATCTTTTAAAGATGATTTAAAAACATTTTTATAAATATATCATTTTATTTTTTCCTTTATACCTTTAAATAAAAACTGTGTGTGTGTGTCTGTCTGTTCATAGCTATCACATAATATTGCAATTTTGAAATGGGAGAGTTCCTTGACCCCCTTGCAGGATTTGTGACAGGGGTGTGGCTCACTTGCTCAGACACTGTGTGCTTAAATCCCTTTTGGGAGGCGGAGCGTGCAGACGGATAGGTGCAGCAGCCTGGGTGAGTGCTTTTGGGATCCAGCTCATGTTAGCATCTCGGGGTGTGTTACAATTAATGCTCTTTTAGCAGTTGCTGTTCGCATACAGCTAAGTGTTAAACCAGCTCAGTGGAGGGTCAGGGTAATAGCTTTTTGCACCCTGCCCTCTTGGTACCGAGGTCCAGGAGGAATCAGGTCACACACATACTTGAAGTATGGTGAATGTAGGGATTTTATTGAGTGTTGGAGGTGGCTCTTAGTGGAATGGATGGGGAGCTGGAAAGGGGATGGAGTGGGAAGATGATCTTTCCCTGGAGCTTGGCCATCCCACAGCCAATCTCCTCTCCAACAGTCCCCAACCAAACTCCTCTTGACATTTAGGCACTCCTCTTCTCTCCTTCTCTGCTGTGTTGCTCTGCCACTCTGCTGCTCTTCTGCTCCTTGCTCATCTGCTTGTGGAGCCTGGGGTTTGGGGTTTATAATGGGGGCAGGATAGGGGAACATAGTGGGCCAAAAGGCAACATTTGAGTGCAAAAACAGGAATGCCTGTTCTCACTTAGGATCTTGGCTTCCAGGCTTGAGGGTGGGGCCTTTGCCAAAGAACCACCCTCTTCTACCCAGTATTTCCCTCCCTCCCATCCATATATATTTCTTGTATTACATGTGTAATGTGTGTGACATGAACTAAGGGCTTGCATTTGCTTGTGAACTTCATCTTCCTCTTCCACAGCAAATGTGCAATGGATGTTTGCTCTTATTACCTCCTCATTCTACTTTTCAGTTTCCCAGTGATCCCCCCATGTCATGGTGGCTACCCACCCCTCAACACCACTCACATAAGAGGAATAATAATAATTGTTTATATAGAACACATCTTGTGTCAGACACTCTCCTACATATTCTTTAATCCTCACAACCATCTTATGAAATCGGCACTATTATCATCCCCATTTTGCAGATAAAGAAAGGAAGAAGCCACAGAGTGGCTAAGTAAGCTGCCCAAAGTAATACAAGAGCAGGCTGCAGAAGCAGAACTTGAATCCAGGTGTCTGGGTCTCTGAGCCTGCTCTCTGTAACCATTACACTGTCCCTGTTACCTGTACATTCACTTTAGCTATGACTGGCAGTTTTCGATTTTGCTTGTATTTATTTTCATTTTTAAAAATTTCCAGACAATTCAAATCCCGATCCTCTGAAAAGATTTCCTCAGTCAAATGAATGCATGAAGTACAAAGTGTAATTTTATAACAACGTTTCTGAGATGTTTTTCTTCCTAAATTTAATACTTGATTTCTTTATTTCCTTTCAAATGAAAACTTATATTGTAAATTGACATGGAAGTTTCTTTAAATTACATTATTCTTAAATGCAGGTAGTATAATACAACTATATCATGTAATATATTGTGCAGCTATAGCTTTTCTGACACCTGTCCTTCTATTTTCAAAATTCATCAGAAAGGATTTGGTTTTAAAAAATCACAAGTTCCCATAAGCTTTCTGGCAAAAATAATGATTAAGAACTTAATAAGGAAACATGACATGAGACCTTTACCAGGTCAATGGTGTATATTTGATTTGAACTTTATTTTCTAAAGCATGTATCAAGAAGACTTTTAGAGTATTTTTAATTCAAAAATTAATTAAAAATCATGTACTTTAAACATAATTTCTTAGGGCACTACAATACCTTAACAAATGTTAAATAACAAAGAATAACCATTCTCTCTGTTTCCATTAGAAACTCACTCTCTCACTTCTTATGTAATCTACATCTTATACCAGTTACACCTTAAAGCTAATAGGAGAGAATTCTGTTCATAGCTATCACATCATACTGTAAGTTTTTTCATACTTAAAGTTTCCTCCACTATTCATGCTCCTGGACCAACTCATGATTTTTTAAGTATCGTAATGTGTTCCATCCCTCATTCAGTGTGTGCATGCAAAATAGTCATTTAACTTTTCTGTTTCTTTTATATGAGAATTTAACATTTACTTAACAAGAATTTGAGGATTAAGTGATTTAAGTGTGTTTTGCATTCACTCCCTGGTATTAATTAGCATTCCATTATGTGTGTAAAATGAATAAATGTTTTCAGCATGTAGGATTACAATGATGTCAGTCATCCTATTGTCTTTGTCAGTCTCCAAAACAAGTGTTATAAGAGTCATGGAAAAACAGGGAACTTTCCTTAATTCTTTAAGAGGACTTCTCATTGAACATCATCTTTTTATTTTCTTTATCTACTCTTCTCTTTATCACTTCCTATGCCTTCTTTTTGTTGACTGTCATTTAATTCAGCCAAAAGAGCCATTAAAAAATTAAAAATTTGTAAAGCCTCTAAGAATCCAAAATAGACAACTTTTAGTTCATCAGGTTTGGGCTTCAAGATACTGAATGTATATAAAAGGATTTATGAATTAGAGTGACCTAAGCTCAGATGTTGTTTTGTCACTTAATAGCTTTTGACTTCAAGCAAGTTCATCCATTCTCTCAATCACTCACATATTAATTGAGAGCTTACTATGAATGAGGCATTGTTCTGAAAAATATAGCTGATAACCTGACCTATCCTATTCTCAATTTACATATGTTATTATCATTTTACTAATCTATTAAAATGGGGCCATACAGAGTTCAGAATATAGGTTCCCTCTGAAATGACAGTGTTTCCTGGAATCACCCTGTGGAAGCTGAAATTAATGACAAATTCAATATAAAATTATAATTTACAGATACAATGTAGGAGTAATAACAAGCCCATTTTAAAAACAGTCCTCTACTTGTTTTGCTTCTTTTTTAATGAAAAATTACTTAAATAGCAATAATTCGAAGTTTCACAGCAAGACTGTTATCTAGGTCCAGGTAAGCCTAATGTTACTGTTAAAAGTATCTTATAGTTGATTTCACAGTAGGAGAATTTCTCCCAATGGTGAATATCACTATCAAAATACTCTGAAAAACTTTGTGATAAAATCATAGTAATGATTGGTGGAGCTATAAAAAAGAATAAGAAAAGTCTAAGGAGAGAGGGAAGACACATATTTTCTGTCATCTCATGCATATTAGAATAGGTACAAAAAAGAAATGCAATTGTCATGGAATTCTTGGTAACTCGCTGCAGGCAGTCCTTGCCTTCAGAAGCCAATTTATAAAATTCCCAGTTGATGCAATGGTGATTATTCAAACCATAAAAACATTAATCTAGGGTCTCTTTACATAGCCAGCTTCCCTAGTGCATTTCAAATAAAGTTTGACTTACACCTGACTTTTCAGAGCAAGGGTATAAAATGAAATAAACCTCCAGTTAACAGTCTCTACAATTCAGTTTGGAAAAGAGATTCATGTTTTCACATACACTCAGGGATAAGCTTATTATTGGTCAGCCACAGACACATTGACCTTGAAAGGGCTATCACAGAATTCCATTCGTGTTCTGTCTGCTTATGATAGGGGAATTAAAAAAGACATAATAGGTGTAACGGGGTAACACATGGCCTCATCTTTAGTGCTTTACACTTGATGGGTGGCCAAAGTTCTAGAGAGGAGCACCCCCTTCCCTTTTTTTGTGCAAGACTAGATGGGAGGTTCCCTGGTGGGTCAGTTATGAAACTTCTGATCTATTCAGAAGAGAAAATTTAAAAACCAACCATATCAACTCAATTAGTATAAAAGAGCCAAGTGAGACTCATAGCAAACCAGCCTAATCTCATACATAGAAATATGTTCAAAGAAACTTAGCATCTAAAAACCAAATCTAGGGCAAAGAGCTCATTTCATGTTTGTAATTTTAAAAGAATTCATCTGACATTATAATAACACTAGTAGTTTAAGAGACAAGATTGCCCTAGGACAGGGTAATCTTGTCCTGTACAATGCCTTTGGCAGTGCACATAGAATTACAGAAAAACATGTGAGATGAAAGTGGATAGGTGCACACCTGGATATGCTGATTGCCAGGTTGAAGTTTATACATATACAATGTGAAATATGGGATGGCCCAAAAACATTCTCAAATTTTCATGGTCAAGGAGAGGTATTTTGAGTTCCACAGAGGATACAGTTTTCTCTGGTGACTACCACTAGATTATCATTTAAATGACCACTTCAGAGAAGCAATGGTTCAAGTCATTAATGGTTCAAGCCATTTAGCATAATTCCTTACATCAATTTTGATTCACTTGAATTGATTTACTTCAATTTACTTTCCTTTAGAAAGCAGTTTTATTCAAAAATTGAGAAAAATATCCACATGCCTTGACATGTTGGATATTTCCAGTAGAAAATTATTTGTTGAAACATTCAGAAGATAAAAATCTATTCTGGAATGAATCACTAAGAGTAGCTTGCAAGCATTTTGTCCTAGATCTTGTAGGGATCATAATGTAATACAAGATGTGGGAACCCATAATGAAACTAGGGGATAAATTAAATTGAAAGAAGTGAACAATAATCCAGCCCATACTCCCTAAATCATCAGCAGCTCATCTTAGAAATGTGTTGCAGACTAGATGTGGAATGGGTCATCGGAGGGAAAACAGATCAATCTTCCCCTGTGATTTGGAGCCATTACATAGGTATTACTGGTAGAGTTATTAATATTTTTGAGTCTTAAGAAATATGGTAGAAAAATGTCTACCCCAGATTGGAGAAAATCCTTGAATATAAATGTTGTATCATGTAGAGTAAATAATGCTAACTGCTATAACATACATACAAACACACACACAAAAGCTGATTCCAATGAATTAGCAAAATAGTTTTGTCACTCACACCCCTTAGGTAAATTCTGATACAAGCAAGTTTTCCTCCTCTATCTTGTAGTTATGCCATTTACAACATGCAGCCTCCAAGTACATCATATAGGGAAAGAGAGAAAAGGAGGAGACACAACAGCTCACAACTTTCTTAACCTGGAAGTAACACGTCACTTTGTTCCTAGACCATTGGCCAAAACTAGCCATTCGACCCCATAGGTAGGGGGGGATAAATGTCATGGAAGTATATGAGTACCTGGGAAGCAAATGTTCTCACCACAAGATGGGATTAAAAATAAACTAGTTTCTTGTTCTAGTGAGAAGTAACAGGACATGAACAGGAAAAGCAAGTTTGAGTCAAATTGTGTAGATCTTTAATAACAAGCCAAGGATTTGATTTATCTTGTAAGTAACTAAAAGTAATTAAAGATTATGATAGTCCAGAAGGAATAATAAATGAAGAGAGTATGACTAGGGGAAAGTCTCATGTCAGGCTACAAAAAATGGGGAAAAAAATTCAGTGATACAAATAATTTCCTCTACTTTGTATCTTTAAGACTGGGTTTATATGTTTACTTTATTCCCTCTAGCCTTTCACAACAAACGTGTGTGTGTGTGTGTGTATGTGTGTGTGTGTGTGGTGTAGTATCAATAAATATATATTGAGAGCATAATACATGCCAGGCAGTGTTAGCTACTTGGGATGCACAAGTGAGTAAAAGAGACAAAAATACTGTCCTGTGGCAGTGGGAAATTTTCTGATTTTTTCTATCCCTAACCAATGAAATGACCAAGATATTATACTCCTATAATTGCTTCTGTAAGGAGCAATTTACCTGAAGTTTCTCTAATTCGCATTAAATAACCTTCTCCGTAGAGACAGTGCATATATTTTGGGGTTTGGTGTTTTTTGTTTGTTTTTTACTTTTATTTTAGGTTCAGGGGTACACGTGCAGGTTTGTTACATGGGTAAATTGCATGTTGCTGAGGTTTGATGTGCAAATAATCCCTACGCCCAGGTAATAAACATAATACATGATAGTTTTTCAACACTTGCCCCTCCTACTCTCACCCACCTTCCACCTTCCCCACTCTAGTAGTCCCCAGGGCCTATTGTTCCCATCCTTGTGGCTATGTGTATTGAATGTTTAGCTCCCACTAATAAGTGAAAACATGCATTATTATTTTCTGTTCCTGTATTAGTTTGCTTAGGATAATGGCCTCCAGTTGCATCCATTTTGCTGCAAAGGACATTATTTTATTCCTTTTTATGGCTGCATAGTATTCTATGATGTGTATGTACCACATTTTCTTTATCCAGTCCACTGTTGATGGGCATCTAGGTTGATTTCATGTCTTTGCTATTGTAAATAGTGTTGCAATGAATACAAAACATACAAGTATTTTTGAAACAAATATTATTTGAAACAAAAATTATTGAGCAAAAACTAACAATAAGTTGAAACAGAGATTATTGAAGAAAGATTCTTTCAAACAAATACTACTCAGCTGGTGAAAAAAAATAGACTACTTTTCCCCTAAAATCTTGATCTAAAATATTAAGATTAGAAAAAATCCATCTGATAAAGACCATAGAAACAAAGCTGTTTCTCAAAATTAGGTTAATTTTCTTGCTGCAACAAGGGAGGGCACTTCAAGGCAACTGTGTAATGTCTCTCATCAAACAAAAGAAGAAACAGCTACTTTAAAATTTGGGGGAAGGGTGGAGTTTAAGTAAAATTTAAATGACACAAAGTTTTGATAGGCTCAAAGAAAGGACTTGTTATAAATAGGTTTATATAATGTCTGGACTGCAAAGTGGAATGATGTTTCTGAAAATTACAAAGACAAAATACATTTGGAAAGTTCTGTTCATAACCCTTTATCTAAATCTCTGAACATGGGTTAACAATTCAGGTTGTTTCGATGTGACTCAAATCCCCTATGCAAAGTAGGCTATTCCTTTCTTACTGACATGGTTTTTAAATAGCAAAGTTTCTGACAGTCTATGATTTTATATAACAAAATAATCTATCAGCACTATGCTCTTTAGTTAATCAGTTTTGTAGGTTAACAGGTTAATCAGTCTTTGCAGGTTTCTCAGCCCCACTTTCCTGAGGCCTACATAGAATTACCTGCTAAGAGGCAATGGGGAATTATAATCTCTCCCCTCTCCTTTACCCAATATCTTAAATATTTATTGAACACTTACTATAAACTATTTGTATGCTACACAAAAGAAAAAGAAAAAAACTCAAAACAAATAAAAATGGCCCCTGCCTTAAGGGAGCATCCCTTGCTTCACATGAAAATGATAAATGAATCACACTGGAGAATACCCTTTAGATGGGATGATTTCTCTAAGTATTTGTATCTTTTTTTTTTTGAGGAGGAGTCTTGCTCTGTTGCCCAGGCTAGAGTGTAGTGGTGCAATCACGGCTCACTTTAGCCTCCACCTTCCAGGTTCAAGCAATTCTCCTGCCTCAACCTTCCAAGTAGCTGGAATTACAGTTGCACACCACCAAACCTGGCTGACTTTTATGTTTTTAGTAGAGATGGGGTTTCACCATGTTGGCCAAGCTGGTCTTGAACTCCTGGCCTGAAGTGATCCACCCACCTTGGCCTCCCAAAGTGCTGGAATTACAGGCATGAGCCACTGAGCCTCCTGGCCAGATTTTTTATCTTTTGTCCATCTGACTGACATATTTCTGTATGTATATACATATTCTGTATGTATATAAAAGATGAAATGAATAATTTGCCAATGTTGCTATAAGCAAGGATTCAACCAGAAAAAAACAGCTTCAAACTGGTCTGTCGGCCCAGTCATAGTGATACTGAAGATATTAGGCTGATGCAAAAGTAATTGCGGTTTTTGTCATTGAAGGTAATGCAAAAACCATGATTACTTTTGCACCAACCTAGTACATAGGAACTTTCCAGCCTGAGCATTGAGGGAAAGGGAGTTGTTTCTCATCCTTCTCCTAATTAGAAGGACATTCCCATTTGCTTTGATTTATCTAATTACTAATCATCCTTCGAGTCTCCTATATAGTCCTATCTCCTCTGCTGATCCTTCCCTGATTACCAAAGGCCACATTGATTTCTCTTGTCTGTGAGTTGCTTTTGTAGTTGGAATCAATATCAACCAGCCTAAACTCATTGTTCTCTATTGGCTCATTACAAATGTTCTAAGGAAAGCAGGTTTACTGGTGTATTTCCTTGTGAATATGATATTGTATGAGTCATGAGCAATACATAAAGTAGACAGCTATAATTCGTTGTCAGGTTCCAGCCCAAGCTGAGGTCTGAGGGGAGTCAGTAGACAGGAGGCAAGTAGTTGAAACACTTGTTGGGGCTGGTGTAGGCAGGGCGTACATTATTATGCACCTCTCTCTCTCCGTCAGCCTTTGTCTCAGCTGCCTGCTCTGGCTGCAGCCCTCTCACCAGCTACCTCCGTGGTTGCTGCCACCCCAACGCCTGCTGCTGTACTTTCCAATATGCTCACCACTTCTTGGCTCGGATGGCCCGGAGAACCATTGAGGGGCCCTAGGCAGGTGAAACATGGCTTTGCTACGTGCCTCTCTCCCCATCTGACTCTGCTGGCAAAGGCACGCTCCTTCTTGGTGCTGTGCACTTCCAGGTGCTTCAGCACCTTCTCCATGCTCATGGTGGACCCATCCACTCCTGCTCATGTCTCCACCAGAGCCCATCTGAGCAGCACAGCTGCCACATGTTACCACAACCCATATTGCGGCCACATGGCCGACCTGGAATCATTGGGGTCCGAAGGCTCACTCACCTCGGGATCCTGCCGACTATGCCAATCTTTGCACCTTGGCATTGGCCACTTGGGTCCCTGCTTATGCACTGTGTATCTCTCCCATACCTGAATACATTCTGGGGAGAGGATGTTTCACACAGCTTGGCAGCTGTCCTGTCTATCATGAATTTGATGGACCACTTGACAACAAAATTGGGACAGTACCACTATGTGGTGAACTTAGCTAACGTGTTCTCTTCCAGAGAGCCAGTAACAGTTTGCCTTCATGGGAAGGGTGACAGTGAACTTTCACAGTGTTGCTGCAGGGCTATGTGCATAGCCCCACCATATGTAATGGCGTCGTTGTCATGGATTTAGCCACCTGGAAATGTCCAAAGGGAGTCTGCCTATTTCATCATGTTGATGATATTATGTTAACCTCTGATTCTCTTGTAGATTAGAAGCAGTGGCACCCCTCTTGCAATAACATTTGATAGCATGTGGTTGGGCCATCAATGAATCCAGGGTCCAAGGTCCTGAATTGTCTGCCAAATTCCTAAGAGTCGTATCCCCAGTCCACCATAGTGAGGCAGCTGTAGACCTCTGTCAGCCTCCCAGGATATTGGCGGGCATTTGTGCCCCATTTGGCTCAGATGATAAAACCATTGTACTGGTTGACAAAAAAAAAAAAAAAAAAAAAAAGCAGGCTACCTGAGATTGGGATAATGAGGCTGAGACAGCTTTTCTGGCAGCTAAGTGGGCTATTCAGCAAGCACAGACCCTATAAGTGATTAAGCTGGGGCACCCATTTGAACTTAACATGCATGTAACCACAGATGGTCTATGGCAGTAAAGGGAGCACTTTAGAATGCCAGTAGGCTTTTGGGCCCAACTTTGAAAGGGAGCTGAGCTCTGGTATTCACTGATAGAGAAGCAGTTAGCAGCTGCATATTCCACCCTTCAGGCTCATAAGAGGGTAACAGGATGGGCTACAGTCATCATGCAGACAACTTACCCAATAGCAGGATGGGTATGTTCACGAGTAATGACCCCCTAGACTGGGACAGCACAGACATCCACTTCATCAAAGTGGAGTGCCTACTTAGAACAGCAAATTATGCTGTTTACAAGCCCCTTAGCAGCAGAATTACAAGAAGTCTTGGGACCTGTAGTCCTAATGCAAGATAAGGCCATGGGGCCTGAAGCACCCCTAGACCTGAGCCATCACCATTTAAAAAGGGGCAACTCCCAATTCCTGATGAGTCATGGTATATGGATGGGTCTAGCTGGGGTGCTACTGCTGCCTGGACTGCTGTCATGGTCCAGCCTAGTACTGACACCATATAGTTTGATACTGGGTGTGGACAAAGTAGTCAATGGGTTGAACCCAGAGCAGTATAAATGGTGATCACCAAGGAAGTGACACCTATAGTAATCTGCACTGATAGCTGGGCAGTTTATCAAGGCTTAACTTCGTAGTTAACTACCTAGAAGCTGCAGAATTGTCTAGTTGGTCACTGGCCCATGTGGAGCCAAGCTATGTGGTAAGACCTATGAGAAGAAGGATGACCTCCTCCAACCAGGCAAGGGGACAAAGAGTAACCTGTTGTCGCTTGCCCCCTAGCTGACCCATAGCATCCATGATGGATGGGTCTAGTTAGTAAGAGAGCACATAGTACCCCCACCACATGCACCACAATGTCAAGCCTGTGTATCAGACCTGTGTGCCCAGAGCCTATGTGTCAGCCTGTGTATTGGGCCCGAGAGCCCAGAACCTATGTCTCAAGCCTGTGTGTTGGACCTGTGTGCCCAAAACCTATGTATCAGGCCTATATGTCAGACCTGTATGTCCAAGGCCTATGTCTCCCTGAGCCTAGGGCGTGGAGTGTAAGGAAAATGGATGTGCTTTAGTAAAGAATAGGCCAAGGTAAACATCCAGTGTAGCATAACACAGCAAGTCTGGACTGCAGGCACACAATTCTGTGCATTATGTAACCTGTTTGTGTAAGCTCATACCTAGCTCTGAGCCACTACTGTCTGTGAGTAATACAACTTCATTGGTGACTCTGTAAAGGGGAGCCAGCCATCTTGCAGGCAGACAGAGAGAAAGCCAGCCAACTTGCAGGGGGATGGGGGGAGCCAGAAAGCAGCAAGCATGCCAGGGCATGCAGCTGCAGGTGTGGGGTGGCAGGTGCTCTCACAGAGCCAGCTGCTGAGAGGGGCTGTGGCCACAGCAGGCAGCCAATACAAAAGCTAACAGAGAGAGGCTCATAATAATGCCATGTTTCACCTGCCTACAGCCCCCTGAGTGTTCTTTCAACTATTTGCCACCCATCCACCTATTCCCAGCCAACCTCAGCTTGGTCTTGAACCTGACATTGGTGTTCAGCTTTATATCCCAAGAAATTAGCTGAGGGTATTTCACTAAAAGTCTGTTGAATGGACTGACAGGCAGATAGATGTAATTCATTACATTGTTTGTGATAAATGATGTTGTGCCCCTTTTATCAGGTTATATTTTTTGAAGTGGCAATAAATTGTAGTTTATGTATTTGCAATCATTTCAAAGTCACTGATCCAAATGGAATACTGGGCTGGGCGCAGTGGCTCATGCCTGTAATCCCAACACTTTGGGAGGCCGAGGTGGGTGGATCACCTGAGGTCAGGAGTTGAAGACCAGCCTGGCCAACATGGTGAAACCCTGTCTCTACTAAAAATACAAAATTAGCTGGGCATGTTGGCTCATGCCTGTAATCCCAGCTACTCGGGAGGCTGAGACAGGAGAATCACTTGAACCTGGAAGGTGGAGGTTGCAGTGAGCTGAGATCATGCCATTGCACTCCAGCCTAGGTGACAAGGGTGAAACTCTGTCTCAAATAAATAAATAAATAAATATCTGGATTCCTGACATTTGAGGGGAAACCTAAATTCCATTCTTTACTCAAGAAGCATAATGAATGGTTTCCTTGAAAAAAAAATGTAGCTAATGGGCATATTTGAGAAGGAGAAATACATATATTGGAATAACAAAGCAAAATAGCAAAATTGGAATAACTCAAGCCTTAGAAAATTGTAGGAAGATTTTTTACTTCTTACAAAAGATTAACCAATTTAGCCTAATTTCTTTAGGTTGACATAGTGAAATATAAGTTAGGAGATCAACTGAAGAAGGAGGAGTGGTGGGGTAAAGGACAATAATGACATGGTGGTGGTGTTTATAGTTGGGACAGTAAATGCAAAAGAAAGTTAATAGGCATAATAAACAGCTTTCTGGTGCTGAACCTTAGATTTGGCTATTAAAACTTAGCTTTCAGATGACAAGTTAATCATGATAATTAATAGTAAGAACAATCATTTTTAATGGCGGGATCTATTTTTTCAGTTTTGGATGTCATGGGTCTATAATATGTAAGGGCTGACTGACGGAAATAATAGTTCTACCTAATTCTCTTGATTGCCATTTTGCCTTGAGATTAACATGAGCCTCATAGACTTGCTGAAAAGACATTGCTCAAAAGAGGTTGTGTTTCACCCTTGGGAAAACACATTCAGAGTTAATACCCTGAATGACCTGATGAAAAAAGAACCTACCAGTGTCCTTAAGTCTGGGTCAATAGAAACCAAAATAAGCTAATTCCTATCAGACTCGTCAACTCCATAAATGATACAAGTTGTATGACTTGAGGTCAAAGATGGATAATATCCTCAATGCAGAATAACATCCTGACCCTTTCCTTCCTTTCCACCACCTCCTCTTGCTGCTCTCCCCTTTCCTTCTCTACTTTTAGTCCCTAGTGGTTTAACAGTTATTTATTCCATGAGGCTGAGCCATAATGTGGTTCTTTTCCTTTGAATCCAAGGATACCCACAAATTAAAAAGTTAATAACTTCCAAGGATTCCAGAGGCACTGCTTTAAAACTCTGCTATCGTTCCCATCTCATTTTTTAAATTAGTTGCATGTGTCCTTCCTTCTAGTCTTCTTAAGAGCAAGTGTTTGTATGTCTCACTCACTTTGATATCATTCATGATACCTTTCAAAGTACCCTATATGGAGTAAGAGCTGAATAGATGCATACTGGGTTTAATTAAATAATGCCAGAAAATTATAGAATTTCCAAAGTCAGCAGATAACTCTTTTTTCCTACTTTCCCATCAAATATTCACATGGCTTAGAGGTCACCTGAAAACACCAAATTGCATCCCTGAAACTCTCTAATCCAAGGAACTGACTTCTAGTCATTCATTTTCTAGGACCTCTTTTTCTGCAACCAATGTGTCTGAAACCTATCATGCTCCTATTAAAATGTAAAGTCTCAAGGGAAAAGGTATTGAAACTAAAGAAAGAGACTCTTTTTATACTGTGGACAGAGGAGACCATGAGGGAGCCCAATCTCAAGGCCTGCAGCTTTTGGGAGGGCAGCTGAAGGGAGACAGAGATCACATCAGAAGCCAGAGCATTCTCATCTAATGTGGGGCTGGGAAACAGAGCCAGATGTCCTGAACAATGAAAGGAGATGAAACTCAGAAACCAACAAGGAGTCCCAACTGAAAACCTATAGCAAATTCCCTGAAGGTTCCCAGCCAGAGAGGATGAAGCAAAATCCCCTGGGGAGTTTCTTCAAATCAAATTATAAGTCCCTCCAAACACCTAACGGCATTATCAGGGGAGGAAAATCTAAGGAGTATATTTTGAAAAAGTTCTCTTAAAGTTTGAAAGCAAGAATGACCACATTTTCTCTACCCCATTCTGTATCTACACAATTTTCCCAGGTAAGGATTACTAGAATAGACAAGAAGAATAACACGAATATGAGACAATGTATCATAGTGAGTAAGTACTAATTTCTAGTCAAGGGTGTCCAATTTTTTTGCTTCCTTGGGCCACAGCAGAAGAAGAATTGTCTTGGGCCACACATAAAATACACTCACACTAACGGTAACTGATGTGAAAAAAAAAAGACAAAAAAAGCATCTCATAACGTTTTGAGAAAATTTACAAATTTTTATTGGGCCACATTCAAAGCCATCCTGCGACCCATGGGCTGTGGGTTTGACAAGCTTGTTCTACAGTAAAACTACCATTTGTTTAAATTTCAGCTCCACTAGGTGAGACCTGGATAAACTGGAACTATAAAACTTAGCCTCTTTGAATTCCAGTTTCGTTATCTATTGAATAGAGATAATTGTAGTACCTGTTGTTGTGAGAACTGAACGAGATAATCCCTCCAAGGCACTTGACACAGTACCTTGCATAGAGTAGAGCTCAATAAATGTGGGTTGTAAATAGTAAGCATGATAGAAATTAAAAGCAAAATACCATGATAGTACAGGGTTTTGTTCAGAGAAGGTCAATGGTATAGGTAAGGAAGTGGAAATGGAGGCAGCACAAAGCATGTCCAAGATGCAGCCCTCTTCAAAGCAAGTGAGCCAGAGCCACCAGAAAGCTCTTTGAGGTCAGGGATGGTCTCTTGTTCACCACTTTATACCTTGTATTTATTATAGCACTCAGTAAATCCTTTTTAAAATAATAAGCAAAATTAGTCTTTAGATGGCATTATGTGATGTCAATTCAACATCACCATTTCAGCAATACTAAACACAACAAAAGAAACCTGAGGCAGCAACTTCTAAACAAAGATAGAGGCCCCATTCACAGGCCATGAACTCCACAGTCAAATTTTGGGTCACTTGAAATCATAGGAAATAGTACCTCCAAGATCCTTCTTAGGCATTTTTTAGTACAGAAGAGAAAATCAGGCAGAGGTCACAGAAATTACTGATAACTACTGTTCAAATAATTAGGGTAAGTCAGTCTGTCTGTCTGCTGTGGGTTACAAAAACATCTTAGCAAACTATAAATGTTCACCTGTTCTCAATATTCAATACCCTGAGTCCCCTCATTCCTTTCTGCACAAGACCTAACATTAAGACAAGAACGTTTTTAAGTTATCTAGGTCTCTGTGGAACAATAATCAGCATGATGGTATTAAACACTTACTCCAAACAGGGTATACTTCAAGCAGCCAATCAGTCAACAAAGGTTTGCTGAGGTGCTTCTTGCATGCACCTATTCATCCCTTGCTCTAGCAAACCACTTAATGTTGGGGGAATTACTAGAACGATCATTAAATATGTTAATATATGTAAACAATACAATAATAAAGCTGTTTATAATAACATTCAAATATTTTTGAATGTTGAAAGTATTGTAGCATGAGTTGGAAATCTGTAACTTCTATGATTTTATAGAAACCTAAGACAGCTCTGAAATATATTTAATTGTCATTCTCTAACAAGATTTGAAGTATTGCAAATGCTACATAAAACTTTTCATGATCTAATGCTTGAATGTACCAAAATAAGGCCAGAATTTACATTAGGCATAACAGAAGTATCTAAAACACTTATGTTAGAACTGCTAAGCTTTCTTTAAACCTTTGTTCTGAATTATTATGTGAAGAGCCAGCCTCTCTGGGGACAGTATCTTTCCCATGCCCTTTGCACACATAGATTACACTTTAAGGAGTGTTTACTATGCATAAAGTTTGATTAAGCCTTCTGTGGGGACCTGAATTGTAGTAAAATCCATTTCAACTGCTCTAGTTAATGGTATTTAGGGCTTCCTAGTTAAGAGAATTTATACTGATTCTTTTCTAGATGTAACTTTTACAAATGGTTCACAGATTCAGGGCTTTTAAAGAAGATATAGTTTTCACCAAGGTGATTTATATTTTCTAGTATTTAGTAAAAAAAAACTACATGGCATTATGGTTCTGGCCACTTTGCCAAACATTTTTTGTCAGTTAATTTGTTTTAATGGCAGCGATAAGGTTGATTCAGCACATTAGAAATGGCTGTACTTAATTCATTCCTGCTTAAATTCAACTGTTGGAAGTGAGAGAAGAAGCTGCCAAAGGGTAAACAGCTGATAAAAACTCAACTCTGTTAGTATTGATGTTGCATCATACAGGTGCATTTACAAATCAGGATCTGACAGATGATAGCATCATATTGGCAATGTTTACAACAACAAAATAAACTTTCACATGATTGAGTTGACTCTTCTCAAAAATAACCAAACACGCCTGTAATCCCAGCACTTTGGAAGGCTGAGGCAGGAGGATCACGAGGTCAGGGGATTGAGACCATCCTGGCTAACACGGTGAAACCTCGTCTCTACTAAAAATACAAAAAATTAGCCGGGCGTGGTGGCAGGCACCTGTAGTCCCAGCTACTCAGGAGGCTGAGGCAGGAGAATGGCATGAACCCAGGAGGCAGAACTTGCAGTGAGCCAAGGTCGCACAACCACACACCAGCCTGGGCGACAGAGTGAGACTCTGTATCAAATAAAATAAAATAACCAAAATGAAATGTCATCCTAATCACTGACTCATTCTATTGCTATGTATATACACCATTTAAGGGCAACTGTGAATTCTATATCCGAACAATATTGTCATGGTGATTCTTTAAAGGACTTATCATTGGAAGCATCCTCCCAACATGGGCAATACAAGTCCTGAGAACTGAGGTTGGCCCACGGTCATATTGAGAAATGACCTGGAGTGCCATTTCACTTGGTATACTAGTACATCTCTGGAGTTCTATTCATAAAATATCATAGAAATTTTAAATATAATCATCATAAAGACTGATACATGGAGAGTTCTCACCATGTGCCACTTTTTTAACATGTTTACATGTATTAACTTATTTAGTCCTTACAGTAACTCCATAGAATACCTACTATTATCTCCCTTCATAGATTACAGGAGAGTGAAACACAAGAAAGGATAAGTAACATGTCCAAGGAAAACACTGCATATAATTACTAGAGTTCCCCCCCAGAGCAAGTATTTTCTGATTTTGGAAGAAACATTTTGATCAGCTACTTGGTATAGGAAGTGGGATTGCTGTTGTCTGTTTCCTCCTGAAGCCAGCAAATGCACTCAAAGGACTTGCTTGAAAAATAATAAATGGTCACTAATTACTATCTCAAAAGGATGGGTCAATCATATTAACTGCCGGGCTTTGGTTTTGCAGAGTGGAGTAGGCAAATATTGTACCAAAGACTTAGAGCCACACTATTCCTTTCATTCCACTTACAGATAAGCCTTAGGCCTTAGGTTTTGAGGGTATAGGTGTTCTGCTTCCTATATTTATCTTCTGTCCAGAGATTCATTGGGCTTTGCCAGTGTTCTTTAAGAAGTTGAGGCCGGATAAGGAGAAAAGGAAGAAAATTGAACAGATGTTCAGACAACTGTGGGACAAATTTAAATGTACCAATGTATGTGTAATAGAAGCCATAGAATGAAGAGAGAAAAAGAAATATGAAAAATTATTCAAAGAAATAATGGCTGGAAAATTCCCAGATTTGATCTTAAACAATTTATTCTATAGATGAAAAAATTCAAAAACCCTAACAGGATAAACACAAAGAGGTACATACCTAGACACATCACAGTCAAGCTGCTGAAAGTGAAAGACAGAGAAAATCTTGAAAGCAGCAAGAGAAAAATGACTTATGACATACCAGGGAACAACAGTATGATTAATGGCTGACTTCTTGTCAGAAACAATGGAGGCTAAAAGGCAGAGGAATGACATATTAAAAATGCTGGAGAAAATAAAACTCTGTCAACACAGCAAAACAATCTTCAAAAATGAAGGTGAAACAAAGACAGTTATACATAAATAAAAACTGAGATAATTCATTTCTAGTAGACCTGCCTTACAAGAAATACTAAAGTCTTTCAGGCTGAAAGAAAATGACACCAAACAGTAACTTGAATCCACAGGAAGAAATTAGAGCTTTAAAAGTGAAATGTTTGTGAATAAATATTAAAAACGACATATATTTTTTCTCTTCTAGTTTCTTTGAAAAACATAAGTTTATATAAACTCATGATTATAACACTGCTAGAGTAGGCTTACAACATAGATAATTGTAATAAATATGAGAATATTAGAACAAAGGGCAAGGGAGAAAATGAAGCCTATATTGGAGCAAAGTTGTAATAAATTAATATTAACCTGAACAAGATGCTATAAAAAGTGTATGTTATAATCACTAGAACTACTAAACAACTCAAAAAATATAGTTAAACATTAACAAAGAAATGAAAACTGTACACAGAAAAATATTTGTTAAACAAAAAAAGAAGGTGTTAAATAAACGGGAAAAAATGACATGGAACATACAAAAAATAATAAAATTGAAGATAGAAATCTAAATATTGCAACAATTATGTTAAATATGACTGGACAAAATAATCAAACAGCAGAGATTGTCAAATAGGATAAGAATGGAGCGGGAGGCCATAATCTTAACCAAATTAACCTAGGAACAGAAAAACAGATACCACATGTTCTTACTTATAAGTGGAAGCTAAACATTGAGCACACCACATGGACATAAACAGGGAACAACAGACACTATCAACTATAAGAGGAGGGTGAAAGGGAGGGGGTCATAGGATGAAAAACTACCTATTGGGTACTATGCTCACTATCAGGTACAATATACCCATGTAACAAACTTGCACATGTATCCCTTGCATCTAATATGAAAGTTGAAATTAAAAATAAAGTAAAATCCAAAAAACAAATTTTAAAAAACAGCAAGATTCAACTATATGTTGTCTACAAGAGTACACACAAATAGGTAGAAAGTAAATGGATAGAAAAGGCAAACCATGAAAACTATAATTATAAAAGAGCTGGAGACATTATATTAATACTCCACTAAACTTTAAGCAACATTCCTAGAAACAAAAAGAATCATTTCATAATAAAATGCCCAATACATCAGGAGATATAAAAATTATAAAGGCATATGCACTTGACAACTGAGTTCCAAAATACATAAAGCAGAAACTTACAGAAGAGAAAAATAGATGACTCAACATTAGAGTTGAATATTTCAATACCCCTCTCTTAGCAATTGAAAAAAAAACAATTAAACATAAGAACAGTAAGGATATAAAACAGCTGAACAACACTGTCAACCAAATTGATGTAACTGACATTTATAGAACACTACTAAAAAAGATCAGACTTTGTATTTTTTGCAAGTGCACATGAAATATTCTGTATAATATACCATATGCTAAACTATGTTCCACACCACGTGTGGTGGCAGAATGACAATGTGCATAGTCATTGTTGGGTAAGTTGGTTTGTTGTGGTAGAATGAGAACATTGGGGCAGCCCCAGATTTGAATCCTGGCTTAGTAATTTACCAGCTGTTAAATTTTAGACAAGCTGTTAAACTTCTCTGAGATTGTAGATAAAAAAGTAATTGCCTAATTAACAGACATCGAAAGAATTCAATATAATATATGTAAGTATCGTTTTTGTAAAGCAAAAAGTACTCAATAAAACATATTATTTTATAATTATCATGACAGAAGTAACCATTGCTGTTTACTTATTTTTTATTTTTAAGCAAGTAGTAGAAAACACCTTATCTACTCTAAGTGGTAAGACAGAAAATGAATTGAAACAAAAATTATGATACGACTGAAATAATAGCAGGCTATGTTTCTGGTGGCTGAGAATACAAGAAGGGGGAAAGAGCCAAGAAGAAGGAAATGAGTAATCTCAAAGAAAAATTTGGGCTACTTTATATATTTATAGAGTGGAACCTTGAAATTGTCTTTCATATGACCTTTAAAAGAGATTATCAAGTTCTAGAGTAATCCTCAAAATACACACACACATAAACACACATCCATGCACATAAACAAATATTCTCACACACATACCTAATGCAAGCACTATACCTATTGAAATCTCTGTAAGCAAAGGCATTTAACTGGGTTGTTTGAAGTATAGTCTAATTAAATTAATATTCTAAATTAATCTATGGAAACCTCAGGAATACAAATTTGTATAGCTGAATTATTTCAAACATATACTATTCTATTGTTTATCAGCAGAAGAAATTTGAATGGTAGAAAAGAGCTTGGTAGTAAAGATTCCAATATTTCAAATGTACTTCCATATATTGTGAGTCTTTGGGCCCAATTACAGGCCTAATGATTACCCAAGATAACTTATACTACGGTTTCTGAAGGCAAGTGTCATTCTAGAATGACTAAAGAATAAGTTTGCTTCCAAGTTCATAATAAGTAGCAACAATTCTCTTATGTCTTCTACTCTTGTACTTTTATATCTGCATTTGTACAAGGAAAATAATAACAATATTTTACTGAGATTTAATGAGTAGATTTTTAAAAACACTATGGTAAATAAGTAGATTTAGATATTCAATGAGCTCCATGGTTATTGTAGATAATTTATTAAAATGCGTATACATTCAATCATCTCTGGTCTTCTAAGAATTTCACATAGTGTACTACAGAAGAGCAAAAAAGTCAATTTTACCCTACTCTAGGGAATCAGACTTAATTAGCTTTCTACTTCCTTTTGGGTCTCAGACATGAGAAATGAACTTCCCAGGGTTCTCCTGTCCTTTAACCCTTACTTGCAGAAATGAATTGAGAATATTTAATCAATCAGGTTTTCTCACAGAGTTATTATATAGCTTCCATATCATAAAAACAGAGTTCAATAATTAGATTTCAAAACATGGAAGATACAAATCTTCTAATAGAGTATTATTTCACTGACTACTGTAGTAGTTTTTCAGGATATTAATAGATGTTATGTTAACAAAAAGATTTTATGATTGAGCAAGTTTAAAATAATGAGATTAAACAAAAATTGAACTGCCTTTTCTTTCTTATTTGTTTGCTGTTTTTTTTTTTTCCTTCAGAAAAGCTAAGAATTTTTTTTTTCTTTTGAGACGGAGTCTAACTCTGTCTCTGGGCTGGCATGCAGTGGTGCAATCCCGGCTCACCACAACTGCTGCCTCCCAGGTTCAAGCCATTCTCCTGCCTCAGCCTCCCAAGTAGCTGGGATTACAGGCACGTGCCACAACACCCAACTAATTTTTGTGTTTTTGGTTTTTTTTAGTAGAGATGGAGTTTCACCATGCTGGTCAGGATGGTCTCAATTTCCTGGCCTCATGATCTGCCCACATCGGCCTCCCAAAGTGCTGAGATTACAGGCGTGAGCCACCCCGCCCAGCCCAGCTCAGAATTTTTAATGAATGCAGGTACTGTAGGAATTTCTGAGAGGGAGATGTAAGATGTACTATGAATGCAGATACTGTAGGAATTTCTGAGAGGGAAATGTAAAATGTACTGTCTCCCAAACTTAATGGACTAACAAACCTAACTTTTCTGAAAAATATTTTGAAAATTGTCGCTTTTCTCCAGCTCACTTTTTTTACAAAAGAAAACTGAAATTCAGAGAAGTAGTTCATTCAAAGTCACAGGTAATCGTAGAACTAGTACTGGGAACCAAGTTTTTTGTGTCTAATGGCAGAAATATTGTCATTTCTCTTCATATCCTTGAGCAAACGGAAATGACCATATTCTCAGTCTGCTTTAAGAAAAGTTCTGACTTGTCTTATCTTAAATCTTTAATGTTTTATAATATTGTAACAAAAAATCACTTATGTAGTTTCACTGAGTGGTCCATTGACTCAACTTCAGAAGAATAAGAAAGTAGCTACAATTCTTTAATTTTTTGGCGATGCTCTTTTCTCTTTGCCAAAGGAAATGTTTTTGTTTCTATAATTTTTTTTCTCCTTGTTTTCTACTATACTCCATGCTGCTACAGAATAGAGAATTTTCTAAGGTGTATATAACTTCACATCAGTAAGGGCATTCTTCTAGATAGTGTAGACTGAATATTAATCCTGACTAGTTACATTTTTCAAAGGTTCTATCTAAATGATAAATTCAGTTCATTCTCAGAATTATAATCTGTAACGAACTAAATGTTTGTGTCCCTTCCAAATCCATGGGTCCAATCTCAATGTGATGGTATTTGGAAGT
This sequence comes from Pan troglodytes, assembly GCF_028858775.2. Taxonomy (NCBI): domain Eukaryota; kingdom Metazoa; phylum Chordata; class Mammalia; order Primates; family Hominidae; genus Pan; species Pan troglodytes. The sequence continues at coordinate 70,087,760 of NC_072406.2, forward strand.
GGGGCATTTGAGAGGTAATTACATCACCAAGGTGTGACCATCATGAATGGGAATAGTGCTCATGTAGAAGCCGTAGATCTACCTGGATCTCTTTCTGCCATGTGAGGACATAAAGAGAAGTCAGCTGTCTGCAACCTTGAGAAGGTCCTCACCAGGACCATACCATGCTGGCATCCTGATCTCAAACTTCCAGCCTCCAGAACTATGAGAAATAAATATCTGTCATTTATAAGATACTCAGTCTGTGGTACTTTGTTATAGCACCCCAACCTAAGAGGTAATTACTTCATGCACAAATATTATGCTAAATATTTTATTTATATTTTTGTTTAATCCTTACAATTACTTTATAATGAGGGTAATATTATCAGATATATTTTATAAGAAAGAGAAACTTTAAAATGTTAAGGTATATTCCCAAGCCTGCACTGCTAGCTAGTCATTGAGCTGCAATTTGAACACTGGCAATTGGACTCCAGAGTCATATTCTTAACCACCCACCATATGGTTGGTTTAGCTTTTAAGTGCTCCCAGAAGTTCAATACCAAGTCACCAAGGCCAAAGTGATTAATTTGATGTGGTGAGTAAGAAAACAGAAATAATTAATGCAATATTGATGCTCAATCTGTCACTCAACAGCACATCAGTCTCACCCTTCAAAAAACATCATTTTTATCTTCCATTAATCTCAACATTTATATGAAGATGATAACTATAATGATATCTCATATCAATAACTCCTATATGCATTGTGTGTGATCCAGTGAAGCTGAATATTCAATTGAATAATCAGTAAAGCTCTGAATCATGACAAATATTTCATTTGTATTTAATGGCCAATGAAGAAAAACAACATTTGAACACATGATACCAACAATTATTTTTGTGGATCAAGATTATTACTGAGTATAAAAGAATGAATTCCATGTTACATTTGGGTATTTGAGAAATGATAACTGCTATTCTAATCAAAACATCAGGGCTCCAATGTCTCCCTTAATATTATTTTACACTTCTATTGTGTATTTGTAACTATTGTTATGGGGGAAAAACGAAATGATTTCAAATTCTGAGCCTTTATTTTTAAGTCTCTTACTAGCAAGCTTATTCCACAAGATTAGTCTCAGTATTTCACAAAACTTAAAGTAAGTTTTTAAAGGTCACATATTTAGAATGCAGTTTTAACTTATGATAACAAAACATTTGCACACAGATTATTCTTCGTTTGCCCTTCCAGATTTATTTTCAGCCTTTTTTCTATGCCTTGTTTTGTGCCTCAGGAAGCTGACCTCCAAGGGCTGTTACTAGGCTCCCTTGCTCTCTGGCTTTCAATGTTCAACCACTGGGAAGTTCTGGCGGGGAACAAGTGGGCAGGAACATAAATGGGTTAAGGAATTTATTGCTGTTTGGATGTGGCTCCTTGCTCTTATTAACAGCCATAACTTGATGTCAGAGCTATATTCCCCACCCATTCAGGTAACTGCTCTCTTCCCTTGCCATTGTTTGTCTAAAAGTAGCAACACCTTTTCAATTTTACTAGCCCTGGGTGCTTCCCTCTTTCTTGTTGATTTCCTTTTGCCTGTCCACATCTCTATGAGCAACACCTCAACTAAACTCTTCAGATATTCCTTTGAGTAGATCATCTGTGTTCCAGCTGAGACCCTAATATACCTTGTTAAAAAACACAAAAGCAATAAACAATCAAACAAACCACCCTCTCCTCTCCACTGTGGAAACGGTTCTCATCAGAGCACTGCAAGGGTAATGTATTCACTGTGGAGTCTAGGAGTGTTTGCAATTCTTTCTTTTGTTTAACAACTGCACCCATGACCACTTGACAGCCACTAGACTATTTCACAATCTACTTCATCTAACTTTGAATTATGAAGACCTGAATTATAAGAAGTTTCTTCCCAAAGACAAAGTTTTTATTAATTAACTGAGATATGAAATGCCAATTAAAAGGGAAAACACTTTCAGTCACCTAAAACTGTCTTCTTTTGTTCTCTCTTGAATTAATTCAAAAGTCACCTCTTTTTGATAGTTGAAGTCATTTACTAAGAATTATTTGTCTGAGACTATCACTGTAATGAATCATGAAAGTCCTTATATCTTAATTTCATCAGGTATAGCTGTAAGAGACAGTGAGGATATTTCCAATTTTAATACTATTTGGGGGAAGGAAAAAAGAACATGGAAGAAAAATGTGAAAACAGTAAAGGCGAAGAAAAACCGCATCCTCCTTTATAGCACAATATTGAAGACTTTCTCTCAATGTAAAATATTAGTTCTAGGAAATAGCTTTAATTTTACTGAAGGAACATGTAAAAGCCCTGGACCTTTCAGTTAAAGAAACACACAACAACAAAATTGACATGAAAAAGATGTTCAAAAATGAGTACAGATGTTTATCGTTGAATATAAAGAAACAATGGCAGCTTTTAAAGATTGTACAGGCAATATGACAAATATGTATATATTAATAAAAATCTTACTGTGGAATTTTAAAAATCACTGTATTTTATAATTTTAATTGTTTAAAGATGTATTCTTTAAATGAGACCTTTGCAGTCTTTTTAATGTTATTAGAACCAGTGAAGATGACTAGTAAAAAAGAAATTATAAATAATAAACATTTATTGATTATTTATTAGGTACCAGACACTGTGCTGTATGTTTTATACACACTAGCTTATCCTCCAAATGGCTAATAATAGCTAACGTTTATTAAGCACTTACAAAGTACTAGATACAATTCCAAATGCTTTACACACATTATCATTCAATCCTCACATCAAATCTATAACTGAGAGGTGAAGCCAGCTGGACTTCCTAGGTCAAGTGGGGACTTGGATAACTTTTCTCTCTAGCTAGAGGATTGTAAATGCACCAATCAGCACTCTGTAAAAACACACCGATCAGCACTCCATGTCTAGCTAAAGGTTTGTAAATGCACCAATCAGCACTCTGTAAAAACACACCGATCAGCACTCCATGTCTAGCTAAAGGTTTGTAAATGCACCAATCAGCACTCTGTAAAAAAGTACCAATCAGTGCTCTGTGTCTAGCTAAAGGTTTGTAAATGCACCAATCAGCACTCTGTAAAATGGACCAATCAGAAGGACATGAGTGGGGACAAATAAGGGAATAAAAGCTGGTCATCCCAGCGAGCAGTGGCAACCCACTTGGATCCCCTTCCATGCTGTGGAAGCTTTGTTCTTTCACTCTCCAAAATAAATCTTGCTGCTGCTCACTCTTTGGGTCTGCACTACCTTTATGAGCTGTAACACTCACCACGAGGGTCTGTGGCTTCATTCCTGAAGTCAGCGAGACCAAGAACCCACCAGGAGGAAGAAACAACTCCAGGTGCGCCACCTTTAAGAGCTGTAACACTCACGGCAACGGTCTGCGGCTTCAGTCCTGAAGTCAGTGAGACCACGAACCCACTGGAAGGAAGAAACTCCAGACACATCTAAACATCTGAAGGAACAAACTCCAGACATACCATCTTTAATAACTGTAACACTCACCGCGAGGGTCTGCAGCTACATTCTTGGTCAGTGAGACCAAGAACCCACCGGAAGGAACCAATTCCAGACACATTTTGGCAACCCAGATGGGACTTTTGCCTACCACCAAGTGGTGAGTACCATTGGACCCCTTTCACTTGCTATTCTGTCCTATTTTTCCTTCGAATTTAGGGGCTAAATACCGGGCACCTGTCAGCCAGCTAAAAGCAACTAGTGCAGCTGCTGGACTAAAGACATAGGTGTCAGGCTTTCTGAGAAAGGGCTCTCTAACAACCCCCAACTCTTTGGAGTTGGGAGCATTGGTTTGCCTGGAACCAGCTTCCACCTTTCCTGTACTTCCAGGCTGAGCCAAGGGTTGACAGAGAGGAAAGCCATTCAGCTGCAGAGTCCTGACAAAAAGGTGGTTGACCCTGTGGCCATGAGCAGAACTCTTAAAGTCATGTCGCCCAAGTGAGACTCACCCATCTATCCTATCTATTCTGACCCTTGCCTCCTGGGTCCTAATGCCTATCAGACAAACTTCCTCTCGCCTCTCTTCTCTGAGGCTAGTCCCGCTTCTAAAAACCACTCCCTGTCTCTGGTGCTTTTCTAGTTTCTCCTATAAGAATGGTTTCTAGTATAAACTCCAGGACTCTATTCCCTTCTTTAGGCACCTGGGCTCACCAATCAGAAAGACATAATTTTTGCACAAAGCCCCATCCTAGAGGGGAATAACTGGAATTTTAGGATCTCTCCTCAGACTAGCAGGCCTAACAAAAGCTATTCCTGAAGCTAGGATATGGGGAGCCTCAGAAATTGTATCCTTCCTATTCATATAAGAGAGGACAAAAGTCATCACTCTTCCAACTCTGGAGATCCCTTTCCTACCTCAGGATATGGCCCTCCACTTCATTTTTCAGGCATAACATCTTTATAGGACAGGGGTAAATTCCCAACCCTAACAGGAGAATGCTTAGGACTCTAACAGGTTTTCTAGAATGTGTCGGTAAGGACCACTAAATCCGATTTTTCTCAGCCCTCTTTGTGGTCTAGGAAGACAGGCAAGGGTGCAGGTTTTTGAGAATGCATTGGTAAGGGCCACTAAATCCAACATTCCTCAGTCCTCTTTGTGGTCTAGGAGGAAAACTAGTGTTTCTGCTTCTGTGTCAGTGAGCGCAACTATTCTGATCAGCAGGGTCCAGGGACCATTGTGGGTTCTTGGGCAATAGGTTTTTCTGCTGCTGCATCAGTGAGCACAACTATTCTGATCAGCAGGGTCCAGGGACCATTGTGGGTTCTTGGGCAGGGGGAGAAACAAACAAACCAAAACTGCAGGCGGTTTTGTCTTTCAGATGGGAAACACTCAGGCATCAACACGCTCACCCTTGAAATGCATCCTAAGTCATTGGGACCAATTTGACCCACAAATCCTGAAAAAGAGGGGGCTCATTTTTTTCTGCACTATGGCTTGGCCCCAATATTCTCTCTCTGATGGGGAAAACTGGCCACCTGAGGGAAGTATAAATCACAATACTATCCTGCAGCTTGACCTTTTCTGTAAGAGGGAAGGCAAATGGAGTGAAATACCTCATGTCTAAGCTTTCTTTTCATTGAAGGAGAATCCACAACTGTGTAAAGCTTGCAACTTACATCCCACAAGAGGACCTCTCAACTTACCCCCATATCCCAGCCTCCCTATAGCTCCCCTTCCTATTAATGATAAGCCTCCTCTAATTTCCCCTGCCCAGAAGGAAACAAGCAAAGAAATCTCCAAAGGGCCACAAAAACCCCTGGGCTATCAGTTATGTCCCCTTCAAGCTGTAGGGGGAGGGGAATTTGGCCCAACCCGGGTACATGTCCCCTTCTCCCTCTCTGATTTAAAGCAGATCAAGGCAGACCTGCAGAAGTTTTCAGATGATCCTGCTAGGTACATAGATGTCCTACAGGGTCTAGGGCAAACCTTCGATCTCACTTGGAGAGACGTCATGCTATTGTTAGATCAAACCCTGGCCTTTAATGGAAAGAATGTGGCTTTAGCTGCAGCCCAAGAGTTTGGAGATACCTGGTATCTTGGTCAAATAAATGATAGAATGACAGCCGAAGAAAGGGACAAATTCCCTACCAGTCAGCAAGCCATCCCCAGTATGGATCCCCACTGGGATCTAGACTCAGATCATGGAGACGGGAGTCGTAAACATCTGCTGACCTGTGTTCTAGAAGGACTAAGGAGAATTAGGAAAAAGCCCATGAATTATTCAATAATGTCCACCATAACTCAGGAAAAGGAAGAAAATCCTTCTGCCTTCCTCGAGTGGCTATGGGAGGCCTTAAGAAAATATACTCCCTTGTCACCTGACTCACTAGAGGGTCAATTGATCCTAAAAAATAAGTTTATTACCCAATCAGCTGCAGGTATCAGGAGAAAGCTCCAAAAGTGAGCCCTGGGCCCTGAACAAAATCTGGAGACATTATTAAACCTGGCAACCTTGGTGTTCTATAATAGGGACAAAAAGGAACAGGCCAAAAAGGAAAAGCAATATCAGAGAAAGGCCTCAGCCTTAGTTATGGCCCTCAGACAAACAAACCTTGGTGGTTCAGAGAGGACAGAAAATGGAGCAGGCCAGTCACCCAGTAGGGCTTGTTATCAGTGTGGTTTACAAGGACACTTTAAAAAAGATTGTCCAAACAAGCCTCCCCCTCGTCCATGTCCACTGTTCCAAGGCAATCATTGGAAGGCACACTGCCCCAGAGGGCAAAGGTTTACTGGGCCAGAATCCCCCAACCAGATGATCCAACAACAGGACTGACGGTGCCCAGGACAAGCACCAGCTCAATGTCATCACTCTCGCTGAGCACCGGGTACATTTAACCATTGAGAGCCAGGAAATTGACTCTTCCTGGACACTGGCACAGCCTTCTCAGTGTTAATCTCCTATCCCAGACGACTGTCCTCAAGGTCCATTACCATCCAAGGAATCCTGGGACAGCCTGTAACCAGGTATGTCTCCCAACTCCTCAGTTGTAATTGGGAGACTTTGCTCTTTTCACATGCCTTTCTTGTTATGCCTGAAAGTCCCACACCCTTATTAGGGAGTGATATATTAGCCTAAGCTGGAGCTATTATCTACATGAATATGGGGAACAAGTTACCCATCTTTTGTCCCCCACTTGAGGAGGGAATCAACCCTGAAGTCTGGGCATTGGAAGGACAATTTGGAAGGGCAAAAAATGCCCACCCAGTCCAAATCAGGCTAAAAGACCCCACCACTTTTCCTTATCAAAGGCAATATCCCTTAAGGCCTGAAGCTCATAAAAGATTACAGGATATTGTTAAACATTTAAAAGCTCAAGACTTAGGAAATGCCGGAGTCCCTGCAACACCCCAATTCTAGGAGTACTAAAAACCAAAGTCAGTGGAGACTAATGCAAGATCTTAGACTCATCAATGAAGCAGTAATTCCTCTATATCCAGTTGTACCCAAACCCTATACCCTGCTCTCAAATACCAGAGGAAGCAGAATGGTTCACTGTTCTGGACCTCAAGTATGCCTTCTTCTATATTCCCCTGCACTCTGACTCCCAGTTTCTCTTTGCCTTTGAGGATCCCACAGACCACACGTCCCAACTTACATGGACGGTCTTGCCCCAAGGGTTTAGGAATATCCCTCATCAGCTTTGTTGGGCACTGGCCCAAGATCTAGGCCACTTCTCAGGTCCAGGCACTCTGATCCTTCAGTATGTGGATGATTTACTTTTGGCTACCAGTTCGGAAGCCTCATGCCAGCAGGCTCCTCTAGATCTCTTGAACTTTCTAGCTAACCAAGGGTAAAATGCATCTAGGTTGAAGGCCCAGCTTTGCCTACAGAAGTCAAATATCTAGGCCTAATCTTAGCCAGAGGGACAAGGGCCCTCAGCGAGGAATGAATACAGCCTATACTGGTTTATCCTCACCCTAAGACATTAAAACAGTTGCAGGTGTTCCTTGGAATCACTGACTTTTGCTGACTATGGATCCCCAGATACAGCGAGATGGCCAGACTACTCTATATTCTAATCAAGGAGACCCAGAGGGCAAATGCTCATCTAGTAGAATGGGAACCAAGGCAGAAACAGCCTTCAAAACCTTAAAGCTGGCCCTAATACAAGCTCCAGCTTTAAGCCTTCTCATAGGACAAAACTTCTCTTTATATGTCACAGAGAGAGCAGGGATAGCTCTTGGAGTCCTTACTCAGACTCATGAGACAACCCCACAACCAGTGGCACCCCTAAGTAAGGAAATTGATGTAGTAGCAAAAGGCTGACCTCACTGTTTACAAGTAGTTGCGGCGGCGGCCATCCTAGTGTCAGAGGCTATCAAAATAATACAAGGAAAGGATCTCACTGTCTGGACTACTCACGATGTAAATGGCATACTAGGTGCAAAAGAAAGTTTATGGCTATCAGACAACTGTCTACTTAGATACCAGGTGCTACTCCTTGAAGGACTGGTGCTTCAAATATGTATCTGTGTGGCCCTCAACCCTGCCACTTTTCTCCAAGAGGATGGGGAATCAATTGAACATGACTGCCAAAAAATTATAGTCCAGACATATGCTGCCCAAGATGATCTCTTAGAAGTCCCCTGAGCTAATCCTGACCTTAACCTATATACTGATGGAAGTTCATTTGTGGAGAATGGGATAGAAAGGGCAGGTTATGCCATAGTTAGTGATGTAATCATACTTGAAAGTAAGCCTCATCCCCCAGGGACCAGCACCCAGTTAGCAGAACTAGTGGCACTTACCCGAGCCTTAGAACTGAGAAAAGGAAAAAGAATAAATGTGTATACAGATAGCAAGTAGGCTTATCTAATCCTACATGCCTATGCTGCAATATGGAAAGAAAGGGAGTTCCCAACCTCTGGGGGAATCCCCAATAAATGCCACAAGAAAATTATGGAGTTATTGCATGCAGTGCAAAAGCCCAAGGAGGTGGCAGTCTTCCACTGCCAAAGTCATCAGAAAGATCAAGGAGAAAAGGCAGAAGGAAACCGTTGGGCAGATGCTGAGACCAAAATTGCTGCCAGGTGGAACCTCCCATTAGAAATACCTACGGAAGGACCCTTGGTATGGAACAACCCCCTCCAAGAGATTAAGCCCCAGTATTCCCCAACTGAAACAGAATGGGGACTTTCACAGTGGCATAATTTTCTCCCCTCAGGGTGGTTAATGACAGAGGAAGGAAAAGTACTTATACCCGAAGTCAGCCAGTGGAAAATACTTAAAACCCTCCACCAAACTTTTCATATGGGTATTGAAAACACTCATCAAATGGCCAAATCCCTATTTGCAGGGCCAAATCTCCCCCAGACCATCCAACAGGTAGTCAAAGCCTGTGAGGTGTGCCAAAGTAATAATCCCTTGGTCCATCATAAGGCCCCTTTGGGGGAACAAAGAATAGGTCACTATCCCGGAGAGGACTGGCAGTTAGACTTCACCCATATGCCTAAGTCAAAGGGATTTCAATACTTGTTGGTCTGTGTTGATACCTTTACAAATTGGATATAAGTTTTCCCCTGCAAGACAGAGAAGGCTCAGGAAGTGATTAAAGTCCTAATTCATGAAATAATTCCTAGATTTGGGATTCTCCAAAGCTTACAGAGTGACAATGGTCCAGCTTTTAAAGCCACGATAACTCAGGGAATTTTCAGGGCACTAGGGATACAATATCACCTTCACTGCACCTGGAGGCCACAATCCTCAGGGAAGGTTGAGAAGGCAAGTGAAACACTCAAGAGGCACTTAAGGAAACTAACACAAGAAATTCATCTCCCATGGCCTACTACTCTTTTGCCCATGGCCTTGTTGAGAATCCAAAATTCTCCTCACAAAATGGGGCTCAGTTCATATGAAATGCTGTATGGATGACCTTTTCTCACAAATGATCTCCTACTTGACCAGGAAATGGCCAACTTGGTCAAAGATATAACTTCTTTGGCAAAATATCAACAAAACCTTAAAAACCTGCCTGAAGGATGGCACAGAGAAAAGGCAACAGAGTTGTTTCAACCAGGAGATCTAGTGTTGGTCAAATCTCTCCCCTCTACCTCCCCATCTATGGACTCTTTGTGGGAAGGACCATACTCAGTAATCCTCTCTACCCCCACTGCAGTTAAGGTGGCAGGAGTGGAATCTTGGATTCACCACACCGGAGTTCAATTTTGGACACCCTCTGAGGAACCTGCGGGACTGTCAGCTCAGGAGTCCCAAGATCAGCCAGGCCAGCCTCGATACACCTGTGAACCATTGGAGGACTTGCATCTCCTATTTCAGAAGGAAACATCCCAGACTAAAAAGGCTCCTACCACTGATCCTGAAGAAAACCCCTTCCTCCTTAAAAAAAATAAGTGAAAACCTACATAATCTTTATCTTTAACACCTCTCCTTGCCCCTTTAATGGAATCCTTTTACTATTTCATCATATTATTAAGCAGCATACTAACCATACTCGTTGCGATAGGACTATATACTGTAGCTCCTGCCGGGATGAAAATCCTAATCACATCAACCTTCTTTCTATCTTCCTTCCTTCTGACAGCAATTTACTCCTACCTTTAACTCAGACTGGATAAAATGATCTTGTCTTCCAGAGCACCCTCTTTACCTTCCTATTTACTCTTTGCCTATTTATCCCTCCTGCTTCCTTGGATACCTCATACAATTGCCCCACCCCCCTTCCACTAGCTCCTAATTACCTCCACAAGACTCTGAACTTAACCCACTCTCTGTTAAAATAGTCCAATCCTTCCCTGGCAAATGACTGTTGGCTTTGTATCTCTCTATCAACCTCTGCTTACATTGCCACTCCCATTCCCACAAAAAAATTGGGTCTTTACCAACTTAACCCACCACCCTTGTTATGAAGGAAAAGACCCTTTCCAACTTCGAAATATGCAATCATTAGCCAACTTCCCCATCTCTGATAGGACCAAGAATATCCTAACAGGACGTGCAATCCAACTTTTATGTTCTTACATTTCCAACCTCACCTATTACACAAGCAATGAAAAGCCCATACATGGCCCTGTAACTACGAATACCATCTTAACTTTCCAAGCACCTTTATGCATCCAATGCAACCTATTATCAGGCCTGCCCCTGGGGCACCTACTACTCCATCAGTATAATTACACCCTACAACTTCAAGCCCCAACAGATCATGGTAACTTCCAAGTCACCCAAACAGCTCCATTCAGCCGGCTTGGTCCTCCAAAAATCATCACCTCCTCCCTGCATAACAAACAGTCCAGGTTTTGTAAGGGCAAACATACTTCCTGCATGACCATTCACCCCCAGACCCCCTGCAGCAGCACCCCCACCACTAGTGAATGCCTTCTCATCCCCTCTTTCAATCACTCTCTCAAATTGTTCCTAGTAGATACAGAATGGTTTTCTCTCCACTGGGAAAATAGAACACAGGGAGCCACTCAGTTTGCTCCCAACAGCCCTTTCGAGTCGCTCACTGGAGCTACCTTGGCAAGTACTCTAAGAGTATGGGAAAATGGAAACAACAAACTCACACACCTTTTTAACATACACAACCAGTTCTGTCTACCCAGCCAAGGTATATTCTTCTCATGTGAAAGGTCAACCTATGTCTGCCTCCCCATTAACTGGACAGGCATCTGCACCTTAGTCTTTCCAAGTCCCAACATTAACATTGCCCCAGGAAATCAGACCCTATGAGTACCCCTCAAAGTTCAAGTCTGTCAGCTCAGAGCCATACAACTAATACCCCTACTTACAGGATTAGGAATGGTTCTTGGTACAGAAACCAGAATAGCCAGTTTATCTACCTCATTATCCCACTACCACATACTCTCAAAGGATTTCTCAGACAGTTTGCAAGAAATAACGAAATCTATCCTTACTCTACAATCCCAAATAGACTCTTTGGCAGTAGTGACTCTCCAAAACCACCGAGGCCTAGACCTCCTCACTGCTGAGAAAGGAGGACTCTGCACTTTCTTAGGGGAAGAGTGTTGTTTTTACACTAACCAGTCATGGATAGTACGAGATGCCACCCAGCATTTACAAGAAAAGTCTTCTGAAATCAGACAACGCCTTTCAAACTCTTTTGCCAGCCTCTGGAGTTGGGCAACATGGCTTCTCCCCTTTCTAGGTCCTGTGACAGCTATCCTGCTATTACTCACCTTCAGGCCCTGTATTTTTAACCTTCTTGTCAAATTTGTTTCCTCTAGGATAGAGGCCATCAAGCTACAGATGGTCTTACAAATGGAACCCCAAATGAGCTCAACTAACAACTTCTACCGAGGACCCCTGGACTGACCTGCTGGCCCTTTCACTGGCCTAAAGAGTTCCCCTCTGGAGAACACTACAACTGCAAGGCCCCTTCTTTGCCCTATCCAGCAGGAAGTAGCTAGAATGGTCATCACCCAATTCCCAACAGCCATTGGGGTGTCCTGTTTAGAGGGGGGATTGAGAGGTGAAGCCAGCTGGACTTCCTGGGTTGAGTGGGGACTTGGAGAACTTTTCTGTCTAGCTAAAGGATTGTAAACGCACCACTCAGCACTCTGTAAAAATGCACCAATCAGCACTCTGTGTCTAGCTAATGGTTTGTAAATGCACCAATCAGCACTCTGTAAAAATGCACCAATCAGTCCTCTGTGTCTAGTTAAAGGTTTGTAAATGCACCAATCAGCACTCTGTAAAACAGACCAATCAACACTCTGTAAAATGGACCAATCGGCGCTCTGTAAAATGGATCAATCAGCAGGACGTGGGTGGGGACAAATAAGGGAATAAAAGCTGGCCATCCCAGCAAGCAGCAGCAACCTGCTTGGGTCCCCTTCCATGCTGCAGAAGCTTTGTTCTTTTGCTCTTCAAAATAAATCTTGCTGCTGCTCACTCTTTGGGTCTGCACTACCTTTATGAGCTGTAACACTCACTGCGAGGGTCTGCGGCTTCATTCCTGAAGTCAGCGAGACAAAGAACCCACTGGGAGGAACAAACAACTCTGGGCGCGCCACTTTTAAGAGCTGTAACACTCACCGTTCAGGTCTGCAGCTTCATTCTTGAAGTCAGCGAGACCAAGAACCCACCGGAAGGAACCAATTCTGGACACATAACCATTATTATTATATTTTGCCAGTAAAAACACTGAGGCAGAGAAAGGTTAAGCAACTTGCCCAAGGTTACATATCTCTTAAGTAGTAGAACGGGAATATGAGTCCAAGGACTAGCTTGAGAACTCTTCCTTTTTAACTCTGTTTTTATCATTCCCATTTTCAGTTCTAAGAACCAAGATTTAAAAGAATTTAAGTATAGCCCTATGCATCCATGAGTTCCATATCTGCAGAGTCAACCAACAGTGGAATGAAAAGGTTTAGGAAAAAAAAAATGTCTACAAACTCCCAAAAAGCAAAACTTGAGTTTGCCATGCACTCAGAACTATGTAGAATCCACACAAATGAAGTAATGTGTTGGCCTTGTATTAAGTATTATAAGTAATTTAGAGATCATTTAAAGTATATGGGAGGAAGTGCATAGGCTATATGCAAATACTATGCCATTTTATATCAGGGACTTGAGCCCCTTTGATTTTGGTATCTGGGGGAGTTCTGGAACCAATCTCCCACAGATACTGAGGGAAGACTGTAATTTGTCTAAGTCACACGGCTAATAAGTAATTGTATTTGTTTCTAGGGCTACCATAAGCAAGTACCACAAACTGAGTGGCTTAAATGACAGAAATTTATTTTCTCACAATTCTGAGGGCTGGAAGTCCAAATTCAGTGTTGGCAGGGTAGGTGTCTCCTGAGGGCTGTGAGGAAAGGATCTTCTCCAGGCCTCTTTCCAGGCCTGTAGATGGTCTTCTTCATGTTCATATGGCATTCTGCTTGAATGCAAGTCTGTCTCCAAATTTCCCCTTTTTATAAAGACACCAGTCATACTGGATGAGGACCCATTCTAATAACCTCATCTTAAACTAATTATCTCTGTAAACACTCTGCCTCCAAATATGGTCCATTGTGAGATATCAGGGATTAGGACTTTAACATATGAATGAATTTAGGGGACCCAATTCAACCCATAACAGTAATGGATGTAGGACTCAAATCTAAGGATTCTGACAATATAATCAGATAAATAAAAACCCCATTCTTTCAGCAACTGAAATGTAAAGATCACCTACATAAAACCCCAACATCCACAGATGTGCAGTGACCAGTGGCAGAGATGAGCTCAGATCATTGTCATCCAGACTCCCTTAAATGGGGAGTGTGTTCTTTCTGGGACACTATGACATATACATTTAGGACACTAGTTCTCCAAGTGAAGGAAAATGATAGATGGATGAAATGACCATTTCTCTTCTGTTAGCCACAGAACTTTCTTTTGACAGCAAATTCTGAGAACTGACCTAAGCCGTGCATCACTTAAATCACATCTCTTAAGTCACTTTATCAATAGTCACAATTCTGAACCTAAGGCAGGTCCCCCAAGAGATGCTGCCACCTGTATAGAAACGCTTAAATTATACTCCAGCCAAAGTCCTGTAAAGACTAAGCGGCTTTAAATTAACCCAAACTCTTTTTCTTAGCATTTCATGATTTCCTTTTGTGCTAATTGACTTATAATCCTAAATTTATATTTTCTCAAATAAAAGAGCTTTGCCATTTTCAGCAGCTAGGAGATGTGATTCTGGGGGCATAAAAAGCAGATGCTTCTTTTATGAAAGAATAGAAAGCTCAGGGCTCCAATGTCTCCCTTAATATCATTTTACACTTATATTGTTCACTTACAACTATTGTTATAGGGGGGAAAATGAATGCTTTCAAATGCTGAGCCAGTATTTTTAAGTCTCTTATTAGCAAGCTTATTCTACGAGATTAGTCTTGGTATTTCACAAAACTTAAAGTAATTATTTAAATTAGGGTCTTAAGCAGGAGATATACTTTGCACGTATATTTTCAACACTGCTCTACTTGTTCATTAGCAAATGTAAAAATAAGACCATGTGTTTTTAATTATGGTATAACAATAATAATAATAATAGATATGCTGAGACTACAAAGCCACATGAGTAAGCTTTTGCTATTATTTTCTGAGAACCTTGCCATACTTCTAGAATTTTTAGAGACCTTGTATACATCTTATCAAGTATACATTTTATCTAGTTCTTAAAGCAACTGTGCAATATACTTTTCATTCTCCCTATTTTACAGATGAAGAGAATGACACCCGAAAGACTAAGTAATATTCTAGGTAATAATATTCAGTGTGGAAATCAACACTTGAAGCCTGATTCCTCTTTCTGGGTTCTCAACCACTGGCTAGAGTGCCAGAGAGACAGATAGTCAGGAAAGGCTAGACTTTGAATTTAGAAGTGAAGGAAGAGTTTTACATAGACTCGAGTAGACAAAAGGACTAGGTCTGATCTCAAGGACTTGTGGCTAAAGTAGGAGAGGTCAATTCTGGCAAGTGCTCAGAGTTAAGCATTAACAGAGTCAGGAAGATCACTATGAACAGACCTGCTGAGCTCCAAGACTCAGACAGAAGCTGTTTTTATTTTGCCTGATTAAAGCTGTCTGCAGGTAGTCCTTGATCTGTGGGTACTGATTGTGGTTTAACGAGGATAATGAGGCTTGAAGTGGTTCTTTCCTTTCAGCAAAGACAGAGATATGAGTATTAACCCGTGGTATTTCTGGACTAAAACAGGGCGGAGCTAGAGAATTGATTGCAAATTGCTCCAGCACAAATCTCCCCTCGAAGGCTCCTTCTTTCCGAGAACCAATGGCTGGACTAAACTGTTTATTGGTCTTTCCAAACCCAGGAGTCTACATTAAGATTCCAGTCACTGAATGTCTTAAATGTTCTGGCCAATTCAACACTTTTCCCATTTCTTCATTTTTTTGTTTATATATTTGCTAGAAAAATTTGTGTAAGTAGTCCTTTCAAAAGTCAGCAGGCAATTCTTGCTAAATAGGACACATGGTACTTCATAGGCAAAATGGTATTTATGTGATTGTGATATGTCTTATAAATTCATATTTATAATTTATAAATATATTATTTACAAATAATTTATAAATATATTTATGGTATTTATACATTAATGTGTATAAAAAGAGCATTTTCAAATCAAGGCATACTTCTTATACCTTGATTAGTCTCAAATTAGTTAAATACATAACATTTTCTTCCCAGTTCAAAAGATTTATGATGGTTCATTATCCTGAGAGCGCAATGGTCAGTAAGAAGGCTGTTTCTGTGACACCCACCCCAGCATGGTGTCTACACCTATTTTATTCCTTTTTACAGAGTGCTATTTTCGGCATTCCTGTTAAGATCTATTGCCCTTTTTAATGATAATGAGGTGATGAAGAGGGAAAAGAAAACTATTAAGGATCACTCATCTGTTCTTCAGATTTCAAGTTGGTCATTCAACTGAAAGGTGATTCTGCAACAGACAGAGGCATGTTCTTGATGCAGGGTTCAGTTCCAGAGGCAACGGAAGCCTTACTGTCTAATACATATTGGTCTTGCACACTAGACAGCTTCAGACAGCTTCCATTGTCCTTTAGTAATTTAAGGGGCAATCCTGACTCAACAGGTCTAAAGGAAGCATTTCCCCCCAAATAACAAAATAGATAAGCTAGAGTTTCTCATTTGAAGAGGAATCGGGGGGTTAAGTTGTTTGTTTTTGTTCAAAGGTAGAAGTAAAGGAAACACAACTCAAAGGAAAATACAAAGGGGTTATTCACCATTTGGAGTTAACAGAGTCACATGGATTTTTCTGGTCAAAGCTGCTTTACTTGCACAGAGCAGAGGCCCATGCAAGCCGGCTCAAATATGTCAGATCTAACTGATGTGGCACATAAAGGTAGAATTACACATCACTGGATAAGATCGGAAACAGCTGGAAATGAGTATCATTGAAGCTGCATCTCCATCCCTCTTTGTCTCTGCCTCTCTCTGTGCTTCTCTCTTCTCTTTTTACTCACTTTATTCTTTTTCTGTCTCTTTTTACATCTGGCTTTAGCTCATCAGGATTTCAGTGTTAGCCCTTAACCTACATGATCTTTTATCTCAGTCTTTCAGTCTCCCAATTCCAAATTCCCAAGAAGGAACGGTAATGGATCAGTCGGAAACAGATGTTCATGCCTGATCAAATAGCCCTTGTAGGGATATTGATCACATAACACAAACCTGACTACCTGGATGGGTCAATTTTGGAACCAAATTGCACTTCCTCACATGTCTGCTATATTGAGAAGTCACCTGCATCAAATTTAAGTCACTGCCTACTTATCAAAACTAGGAAATTACTGCCTTATTTGCCATCAACAACAGGGAATATCTCTGCCTTGGATTTCTACTCTGCCACATAGACCAGCAGCCTCTCTTGTACTGCTATAGTGGAAAGAGCTACAAACCAAATATAGCAACCTGGGATATTTCATACCCAGACAACCTCCAGGTTGTATGGTCTTGATTAAAAATACTTAACCTCTCTCTGAGCCTATGGCTTGGAAAAAGTGGGGAGAGAGAGAGATACATTAAACTAGATAATCTTCAACATTCTTTCCCAATTAAATGTGTTGTAAACATTGTGTTCAGTTATTTTGATAGAATCAGCACTAAACTCGGGTTGATAGATGTCAGAGAAATGACTACCACTTCTCTCTTTATGAGGTTGGCCTATTTCCTAATTAACTTCTCTCCCATCTCACTACATTTCATCCCACAGTGAACATCACTAATATTAGACTGTCTCTAGTGTCCTAAGCATGTCAAGAACGTTCCTCTGTGTCCTTGCTATTGCTGTTCTCTCAGCCAAGAATGCCCTTGACACCATTGCCTGCTATTGAAACACTGCTTATCCTTCAAGACCCAGTGAAAACATCACCCCCTCTCTACAGCATTTCCTGATAAAAATAATTAATTGTCCCTTTTTTTCAGGCACAGGATACTAATGCACCTCTTCAAGCATGGATTTCATTTGGACTTAAAATAAATTTATTCGGTAATTTATTCTATATCACTTTCTAAGTCATAAATGCCTAAAGCACATGGATTATTTATTGGGCATCTGTGTATCTCCGAAAGAGCACCTGGTAATTATTTAGAATAAAGTAGGTACTGAATGAATAAATGAATGCATCTTCATTAAATAAAAAAAGCTGAAATCAGAAACCTAGTACTCACGAAAGCATAAAACATTTTGTAGGTCAGGCCCAGTAGCTCACGCCTGTAATCCCAGGACTTTGTGAGGCCAAGGAGGAAGGATTGCTTGAGGAGGAGTTCAAGGCTGCAGCTAGCTATGATCGCACCACTGTACTCCAGCCGGGGTGAAACACAGCGATAATCTGACTCAGAAATTTTTTTTTTTTTTTTACATACAACACTTTGGAAATTTCTTCATGATGCAATGAGGTAACAGAATGCCAAGATTATTTTTATAAATACTTTGGTTATTCAAACTTATCTATATTTTATATACTGATAGTATAATCATGGCTACCAATCCAAGTAAGCAGGTCAACAGGAAATCAGTAAAATAATCTTTTTCTCCACTTTTATAATATGGTATTGTATTCAAATAGCTAAATGTTAGAAATTAATTTCCTTTGCTCATTGCCGTGTGTCATCACAAACTGCAATGAAAATTTTAAGTGTTCTATACTCAAAGTCCTATAAAATGCGAATATTTTATCTATTCTGCCTTTTATGCCGCTCTTTAACCATGAGTACCGAACCTTGCTGAATTTCTGACATTATCCTCAACATCAGTTTAACTAGTTGCTCTAGTTTCATCTTGTAAAAATGTGGCAAGGTCAGCATGCTTGAATGTAACGCTGTCAACCCCTGCTGACTTGAACTCCATGACTGCATATAGTTAGTTCTATAAAGACAAGTTATATTCTTCTTTTGGGTATTGCTAAATTGCATGAATATATGTCTACAGATCTTGGGCTGCAGTGAAGAAACTCTTCTGAGGCATGTTTAGAAAATACCAACACTTCAGTACATAGGTTTGTAATCAAACCCTTATTCTGTGGTGTCGTGGCCCTAGGGCTGCTTGACTTTAAAAATGAATGAGCAAAAGATGATGAGAGACTACAGCTGGGAGACTCTACCACAGACATTAGAAACACAAATTCTGTTATGTAAAAGAAACAAATCATTGGGCACCAACATATTCTAAAGAAAAACTCCTTATTATTCACCTGCCTCTGCATTCATTGTACACTCACTAAAACTGCCTTCCAGCTATTAATTTTACAATAATAGGAAGGTTTATCTGAATGAGGGAATTGAATATTCCAGTTAATGGTAAAGAATATTACTTTTAAATTAATGCATCTACCTTAATTTATTCCTCACTCTTCCATGAGTTAAAATGAATAAGTTGTTCTTAATCCAGGCAATGGAAAGTGCCTTGACAAAGATATAATTGCAGACATGCAAATTAAGTATCACATGGTGAACCTTGGGAAAAAATGTATGAAAATGTTGCCAAGCACTGAGACCGCCCAACAATCTCTATTGGTAAAGCAAACTCATCATTACCCTCTTTGTCACAACTGCATAGCTTATTCAATTTTCATAAACTGAACCTACCTATTTAACCAGCATACAGATCAATATATAGCATTTAGCAACTAATACACCCCCTTCCAGTCAATAACCCCCTGATAAGGGTTTATCTTACTATTACATAGTTTTGCCTGGTTTTGATGCTTACACCAACAAAATTATACAGTGCCTTATCTCTTATCTCTTGTGTTTGACTTGTTTCACTCAACATTATATTTGTAAGAGTCATCCAGACTGTTGTCTGTAGTTGTTCATTCTTATTACTGTATAGTAGTATTTCATTCTATACTATATCACAATGTATTAACCAATTGTCCTGTTGATATACTTTCAGATAGTTTCTGATTTGGAACTAATACAAATAGTGCTATCAGCTTGTTTTAAGATATATTTTTAGAAGTAGAGTGGCTATGTATGCATGTGATCAGCTTTAGTAGTATTGCCAAAAACTGGTCTTTCGAGGAGTTGTACTAGCTTCCCTTTTACAAGCAATGTGAGTTATAATTACTACCTATCTCCAGCAGTGCTTTATTATCCTCTTTTAATCTACAATAAATAGTATGTCCCTTTGTGTTTACCTAGTAAATTGATCTCCTACAAATATTTTTAAATAAAAATGTTATCAACTAAGTACACAATATGTTGCATCAAATATTGTATTAAATTGCCATTGCTATATGAGCTTTTATGATGTATTACAGCAAATGATACAGAGATTTGGGTAAAAATTTGTATTCTAACCAATCACTGGCAAACAGCATGTTACAACAATAATTTCCTGGCAATTAGAGCCTTAACACAAAGTGGAAAATTTAGGAACTTACTTCATTTCTTTAAAACAAAAGAGAGAAATGATTTTTACCACACTTTAAAATATGAAACTCACTTATTCTAAAAGAAGTTCAGGAACTTTGATTAGAAAATTTAAAAGTCCCTAATGAGAATTCCTTTCCAGCTTGACAGTGATTAAAAGAATATCATCATTCAGAACATAGCTGTCCATGAATCAAAAATTCTTGTCTCTGAGAAAGAATGTTGAAGCCAATTATGCAAATGTGCAGAAGGGAGAAAGACAAGATTTCAAACCTCTTAATATGACCAAAGAGCACATTTTCAAACCAAACTCAGCTTTTAGGTTTTTATTCTATAAATCTGTAAATCTTAAAAACAAAGATAAAAAATACATACACACCAATTTTCTGATGTTAATCTAAGACAACTGTGACCCCTACTGTCCACATGTGTTTGCACATTTAAATTCTGAAGGCAAATTTCAGCATTGTTACTGAATATTCTTTGAGATTCTGATTTAAAAGGACACTAGACTAACAGCCAGTGCAAGATCTAAAAATATGCCTCTAATTCTTAAGAAAGGGACAATTCAGCAAAATTTAAAGGAAGTGTATATATGTCAGCATGTAATACCTCTACTTTTCCTCCAATCTTTCTCCTTCAGACTACCATGAGCATTGCACCTGTCCCTCTCATGCCCTCATTTGTGTACAGCTAATATTTTAATATGAAAAGAATGTCTTGATATATTCAGTTTAAAGGGATATATTGAGAAAGGTTGTCTCCCACAGCAACTGCAACCCCTATTTTGATTGGTTGTTAAGGTTTCTTAGTTCAAACTCAGGAGTTAATACAAGTTTTTCCATGTACAGAAAGGTGCACTTACAGGTAGATTAAGTATATTAGTAAGTTCGCCAGATACCTGGGTGGGACTTTTATGTAACATTCAGTGAGAAAGGTGAACTGGACATCTCATCACACCAAAGCAATGTTTATTTCCATGTGCAGTTTGAGATGAAGGGTGTAGAAAAATGGAATTGATATTTAGTGAGCATCTTCTATTTAATAGTCACCATGCCAAGGGTTTTATTCTTATTTTCTTAAGTTAATATTTGGAGCTTCATGAGCTATTGATTATTATGTCAACTTCAGAAAATCTGAGTGATTGCCCAAGGTTACGTGGGGATTAAGTGGAAGAGCCAGGATTCAAACCGAAGTCTACCTGGTTCCAAAGCATAGGCTCTCACATTAAACGATTCTGCCCTTCACATCCTATTATATTTAGGATTCAGAAAACAGCACAGAAAAACAGAGTGAAAAAAACAATTTCTTCAAAGATCAATAGAACATGTTTTCCTAACTCTATGAATTAAAATCAATAAATACTTATTTATTGCTACTATGTAGCTAAAATATTGCCTTATTCTAAAGAGAAATCAAAGGACCTTTTAACATCAAAAGTACATGTAAAGAACAAAGGTAGGTAAGTCCCAAAGGACTTAGACAAAAATAGGTAAGTCCCAAAGAGGGAAAATACTTAATAAACACTTGAAAACATGTTCAGGCCTTATCATTAAAAGATATACATTAAAATAATAAGGGGATAACAGTTTTCATTTTTCACATTGGCTAAAATTAATATTTTGCCCTAGTAAGTATTTGTGAGGATATACAATATGGAAATTGATTGTGCCTTATGTGGCTGTGGGACTCTACGGTAGTTTAACCTGCTGGGTGTCCTGTCTCATGCCTGTAATCCCACCACTTTGGGAGGCTGAGGTAGGAGGATCACTTGAGGCCAGGAGTTTGAGGCTACAGTGAGCTATTATCCTATTACTGCATCCAGCCTGGGTGACAGAGTGAGACAACTTTTAAAAAAATAATTAAATAAAAATAAATAAATAAATAAAATGGTTCAACCTGTTATAAGTTGGGGGTCAGTTTAGTAAAGTCTAATAAAATTGAAGAGGAACATATCCCATGATCCAGCAGTTTTATTTCTGATAACCTAGCCTTAGAGAAATATAGCACCTTGTACAGGATACATATATATATATTGAATATATATGTATTCTACATATATTCTATATATATTCTATATATATTCTGTATATATTCTATATCTATATTCTCTATATATATTCTATATATATTCTCTCTATATATATTCTCTCTATATATTCTCTATATATTCTCTCTATATATTCTCTCTATATATTGTATATATATTCTCTCTATATATTCTATATATATTCTCTATATACTATATATTCAATATATATATTCTATATATATACTATATATAGAATATATATATTGAATATATATATATTCTTTGCAGCATTATTTTATTCACATACACACACACACACACACACACACACACACACCCTTTTTTTTTTTTTAAGCAAGGTATTGCTTTGTCACCCAGGCTGAAGTGCAGTGGCACAACCTCAATCTCCTAGTCTCAAGCAATCCTCCTGCCTCAGCCTCCTAAGTAGCTGGTACTACAGGTATGTACCACTACACCTGGCTAGTTTTTTTTTTTAATTTTATTTTTAGTAGAGACAGGGTCTCACTATATTGCCCAGGTTGGTCTTGAACTCCTAGCCTCAAGCAATCCTTCCACCTTGGCCTCCCAAAGTGCTGGAATTACAGACATGAGCCACTGTGTCCAACCATTCTGATGCTATTATGTCTGAATTCCTGTCTCTATTTATTTTTCTCCAGATTATGGATCACTTTTTCTGCACATATATTTTTATATTGTTGAATGCTAGGTTTTAAAAATTTCTTCAAAAGGTATCAATTTTTCTAGCAGGCAATTAATTGAAGATCACTTTGATAATTTTAAGCCTCATTTTTAATCGCTTTTTGAGGATCTCAAGAGAGGACTTTAGGATTAATTCTATTTTTTAAGTCATGACTATTCTGTAGTCTCTACTGAATGCCCCATGGGTTAAGATCTCTCTGCTTTGGCTGGTGAAAACTCAAATAACTCCCAGCCTTGTGTGAAACCTTTATCAGCTTTCAGCTTTCAGCTCCTTAATAATTCTTCTTCCCACAGAGCTTATTCTTGTCTGACCTCATAGGGTTTTACCCTATGCATGCTTGGATTTGTATGTATCTATAGTTTCAATGGGTCCCCTACACGGTTTTCTGGTACTTTTTCTCTGTGTAGCTTTTTCCTATTGGGCACTATGCCCCAAAACGTTCTGTTTAGGTTTTCCTTTTCTCCTCCATAGCCTGAAAATTACCAAAATAAGATTCTTAATCCATAGTAGAATGTTATTATATTAAATATTTATAGAATATAGTTTTATTACTGCCTTGGCCACTTTTAACTGATTTATAGATAGCAGAAATTTACTATATAATCATTTTGAAAATATTAAGGGACACAGCTACACTAATCCATTATTGCATTACACATACTTTGAGTGTTATTCACTCATTTAAAAGTGATAATAACACAGCAATTTCAAAGAGGTAATTTTGGGCTGGGATGATGGGGTTTTCTAAATAAAAAATCATGTCATCTGCAAACAGAGACAACTTGACTTCCTCTCTTCTTATTTGAGTACGCTTTATTTCTTTCTCTTGCCTGATTGCCCTGGCCAGAACTTCTAATACTATGTTGAATAGGAGCGGTGAGAGAGGGCATTCTTGTCTTGTACTGGTTTTCAAAGGGAACGCTTCCAGCTTTGGCCCATTCAGTATGATATTGGCGGTGGGTTTGTCATAAATAGCTCTTATTATTTTGAGATATGTTCCATCAATACCTAGTTTATTGAGTTTTTAAAGTGAAGGGATGTTTAATTTTATCAAAGGTTTTTTTTGCATCCATTGATATAATCATCAGGTTTTTGTCTTTAGTTATGTTTATGTGATGGATTATGCTTATTGATTTGCATATGTTGAACTGGCCTTGCATCCCAGGGATGAAGCCGACTTGATCGTGGCAGATAAGTTTTTTGATGTGCTGTTGGATTCAGTTTCCCAGTATTTTATTGAGGATTTTTGCATAGATGCTCATCAGGGATATTGACCTGAAGTTTTCCTTTTTTGTTGTGTCTCTTTCTGGTTTTGCTATCAGGATGATGCTGGCTTCATAAAATGAGTTAGGGAGGAGTCCCTCCTTTTCAATTGTTTGGAATAGTTTCAGAAGAAACGGTAGCAACACCTACTTCTGGTAGAATTCAGCTGTCAATCCATTTGATCCTAGGCTTTTTTTTTTTTTTTTTTGGTTGGTAGGCTATAAATTACTGCCTCAATTTCAGAGCTTGTTAGCTGTCTATTCAGGATCAATCCTTTAATTCTAAAGAACTATATAACTTAAGAGCTACAAAAGGCCACTTCATTCTTTATGTGGTATTTAGACTTTTATTGTTTTGACTGCCTTCCTGCAACCATATTCAGTTTTGCAAAATGTTGCACTACAAAGTGGAAACAATTATTTAGAGAGGTTCTGACAAATACAATAAGACCAGTGGAATTATCATCTTCTTTGTACTGAACACATTAATTACTTCAATCTAAATAATGCCTTGACTCTGACAACAACATCACAACGTGGACTTATTTGCGGAAGATGCTACCTATCCGGCAGTACCCTAGCAGGCTAGTTTGCTGACCTTGGTCCCATTGTGGATCTTGAAATTGCCCTATAATTGGCTCCAGCCCTTCTTAACTGTGATCTGAGAGCACACCTGCTTACCCAAGAACCTACCAGGACACATGTCTATCTGTGACGCTGCAGAGAGGCCTGAAGATCTCTGTCTCAGCTGTGGACCCTGAAACAACTCTGTGACTTGCTTCCGATATTGGCATCAGCCCCTTTCAGCCATGGGCCAGGGCACTACAACCTGTCCAGGGACCCACACAGTGATCCATAGAGAGCCTTCCCAGAGACTCTGAGGTAGCCACAACCATCAGCTCACCTAGTCACAGGACCACGATCTATAAACCCTGAAGTGGGCCCTCATTCCAGTACCAGCCTAATGGGCCAATGTCCTGGAGACAGCCCCATGCACAGAAAAGTGCCTTAAATTAAGGCACTCATATAACCAAGATCCTTGAAGCAATCCCATTGACATGGAAACCTAACAGGAAAAGATTTTAACTTGCCAAAGCCAGTTTGTAAAGACTAAAAGAGGTGTTTACACCTTCAAATGCACAGATATCAATGTGAGGCCACATGGATAACAAAAAAAAAAAAAAAAAAATCAGGCAAACAGCACACCAACAAAGGAAACGAATAAAGCTCTGATAATTGAACCCAAAGAAATGGAGATATATGAGCAGCTTGAAAAAGAATTCAAAATAATTACCTTAAGCTCCATGACGTGCAAGAAAATACAGATAGATAAATAAATAAAATTAGGGAAATAATGTATGAACAAAATGAGAAGCTTTAATAAAGAAATAGAAACCATAAAAAGAACAGAAGTTGCCACCATTTATGCATTATCTCTGCACTCTTATCCATAGACATTTGATTCCATAAACTAGTACAACCCATTGTGTTTTTCACTATTAAACTTCCTATTATTAAAGACAGTTATTTCAGTCAGTAAAGACCTTCATATTTTAATATTATTCATAAACATTTTTGTTTTCATTCACAAATATAACAAAAGCATCTTTCATTCAGTTATTCAAGAGGTATTATCTAGTGTTTTCTGTGTTTTAGGAACTGTTAACCATATAGATTAATTCATCTCTTGCTCTCATAAGGCTTACTTTGTTTTTATTCAAATAGATAATTTAAATTGCTGAAGGGAGCTGATGCAACAGCTCTTCTGACAAGTCATCCCTGTCCTCTGAGAACAAAGTGCCCTCCTCTGTGCTTCTGCAACCCAATATATATGCAGAATCCAGTATACAATCTCTTTGTTCACAGCACTCAGCACAACATTGAACTCATGCGCGATGTGTCTTCTCCACTACTGGATGCTGAATTTTGTATTTTTTTATCTCAGCATCTAAATCACCAAGTACTCTGTCTGGTTTCAGTACTTTCTGAATACACATTAGCTGAGTTATTGAATTGGACAAACCAAAGTACAGAGACACGGAGCATGATACCCACTCAAAAAAAAAAATAAAGACTCTCCAGCTTTCTTCCCAATTACCACTTTTTTCAAAATAAATTTTATTGTCTCTATTTAAGCTATCCAACATGGATGAACCTGGATGACACTGGGCTAAGTGAAATAAACCAGACATAGAAAGAAAAATATTATATGATCTTACTTATAAGTGGAATCTATAATAATTTTTTAATCAAATATTCAGAGCTAGAAAATAAAACAATGGTTACCATGGGCAAGGAGGTGGTGAAGATGGAGGTAAGGGGATATAAAGTAGTAGATATTTGGGTATTTTGGGGTTATTTTTCAGAAAAGTCTCTTTTCAAATCATAAAAAGTATTAAATTCACTCATTTACTCACTTCTTTGTAGCTCTTTCCACATAGTTTCATATATGCTAAATTCTACATCAGAAAATAAAAGTATTGGTATTCTGAAAACATTAACTCCTGTCTCTTTATTTCAGGAAGTCAGATTAAGTTTGAAAATCCTCATTTATTCTTGCTAGTTACTAGTAACATTTTATGCTATCCACTAAGATGATTGGTATTAACCTAAAAGAAATTCAATTTTTACTGCAGTTCTATTTCTCAGAACATGACTATATCAGTTATTTTTATGTTGTTTCCATTTTCTGTATTATTATAATTTAATAACTGGGGGATGCATATTTGGATGATAATTTGAGATCATTTCTAGGTCTGCAACATAACTAGATGAAATAAGAAGAAATTTTTGTTATTAGATTTAGAAAAAGCTGGGAACTAAGATGGGGCTATCAATCAGAGCGCCTCAATTACTGTCCACATGGCACCATCATATGGCTTGGGCTTCTCACAGCATGGTGGTAGAGTTTTGTAAAGGGAGCACTCCAAAAGCAAACATTCCAGAGGACAAGCTCCAGTGTGCAAGTTTTATCCAGTCTTTCAATGCATGAAACTTGCTAATGTCCCATTGGGGAAAGTTAACCACCTGACAAAACCCAGAATGGGTAGAGGAGAGTTGTGCCCCCAGCCAAGAGGCAGTGGGAGAGGTCTACATCAGCTGGGAAGAGTACTTGGCCACTGACACGGCTTAAAATTCAAGTACATGATACTAACAAAAATTAAAGCAACTTTCAGTTGATTTTGTCATTATTTTTAAGTTCTCTACAGACAATGCCAGCCTTCCAGGGCAGACTATCTCCTTTTGGGGACAGAGACTCCATATGGCATAAATACAGGAAGCATAATTTCTTTAGGGCCACCAAAATAACAATCTGCCAAAAAGTTTGAAAGTTATTTTAAGACAAAAGTCAGTAAGTTTGAGCAATTGATTAAATATAGAGAATAAAGGAAAGCAATGAGTCAAAAGTTACAGTGAAGAGTGTCTAGCCTAAATGTCTTAGGGTATTGGTTGTCTCTCAAAATAAATAAGTAAACAATGATAATCCTGAGGCCAGGAAACATTTTAGTAACATAAGATGTGTTTAGTGAGAAATGTTGATAAAATTTCTCTGTAGAAATTCCCAAAATGTAATGAAAAATGTGTTTGCAATTTATGTCGGGGGGAAATATGTGTTGGAAATACTGAAGTGTGGAGAGAATAAAATGAGGAAAAGTGAAGAAAGATGAGGCACTGCAGCGCGGTGCTCACATTTCAAAACTAATAGGATGGAATAAGTCAGGAAATAGGCTTAGTGAGAGGGCAGTAGAATCGAAAGAAACCAAAGAAGGAGAACATGTCAATAAGTAGTAGATAGTTAATTAGGCAAAATGCTAGGGAAAAAAAAGTGATATCCAAAAATAGGCCAATTAACTTAGCTCTTGGGATGTCCCTTCTAACAAAACATTTCAGTTGAATAGTGCGGAAAAGTCAAATTGTAAAAGGTTGAGGAGGAGCAATGACCATCTAACTAACTGCACCTGGCATTTGAGTGACCACTATGATGAGCTTACCATACAATATCTTATTTAATAAAACAACCCAGTGAGGCAGGTCAGAATCACATTTCATTGTGTCAAAAAAATTATCTGAAGCTTGGAAACACATAAAAGAGAGACCTGGATTATTTTTCAGTGTGGTGCAGATTTGACTTTTTATTGTCTGAACAATTTTTGAGTTTGAGAGACACAGGTTAACTTTAAGATTTTGGCCCAGTAGAGATGAAAATAATTACTCTTTGGTGGAACAGATAATGTCTTTTGTAAATTAACTAGCTTGTGTCTAAAGTAGTTTCCTTGTAAAATTCTGAAATTGTTGATTATACCTTTAAAATATTTTTTTGACTGGTCTTAATTGCAGTTTGACTGGTCCTTCTTTGCAGTTCCTTCATTGCATTCTAGAGGAAGTTGCTCTCAAGGACTGGGGTGGGGTGGCTACCCCCCAGGCTCATAGGTGTATCTACATTCCTAACCCTGGTGTCTTTATGGTGGGGTGTGGGAAGAAGAGAACCTTAGCTAAGAAACTTTTCTCCATTCTGACTCAGTATTTCTGTCTCCCTAGCCTTTCCCCGTCTCCCTTCTCCAGACACTGAGGGTTCATAAAATTGCAGATCCTGACTATTTTAGATTTTACATATAAGTGAGATTATGAAGTATTTGTATTTCTGTGTCTGACTTATTTCACTTAACATAATGTCCTCCAGTTTCATCCATATTGTCTCAAATAACAGGATTTCCTTCTTTTAAGGCTGAATGGTATTCCTTTATGTGTGTGTGTGTGTGTGTGTGTGTGTGTGTGTGTGTGTGTGTACTGCACTTTGTTTATTCATTCATCCATCATTGAATCATTGAATGTTTAGGGTGTTTCCATATTTTAGCTATTGTGAATAATGCTGGAATAAACACGAAAGTGCAGATATTTCTTCGACATACTTATTTTATTTCCTTTTGATATTTCCAGAAGGGAGCTTGCTGGATCATAAGGTAGTTCTTTTAATTTTTTGAAAAACCTCCATGCTGCTGTCCATAATGGCTGTACCATTTTACATTCACACCAACAGTGTACAAGGGTTCTCTTTTCTCCACATCCTCACCAAGTTATCTTTTGTGTTTTTTTTTTTTTGATAATAGCCATCCTAGCACATATGAGGTTATATATCATGGTGGTTTTGACTTACATTTCCCTGATGATTAGCAATGCTGAGCACATTTTCATACACCTGTTGGAAACTCATAGTAGCAGACAATAGAATGATGGTTGCCAGGTGCTAGGGGAAGAAGAAACAGGGTGAAACTGGCCAAAGGGTAGAAAATTTCAGTTAGGCGAGATGAATAATTTCTGGAGATCTAAGGTATAGTAATGTGATTAGTTTACAGTACTATAGTATATACCTGAAATTTGCTAAGAGGGTAGATTGTAAGTGTTCTCACCACATACACACTGTTAAAACAAGTTTAGCCTAAAGCTGTCTCCTTACATATTTTAAGTCTGGCTTAAAGGTTTCTCTGTACATCGTGAACTGTAACAAGTGGAGGTGTAACCAGACCATGGCCTGTGCTTCTGCCAATCACTAAGTTTTGGCCAATCAAATGTAGCTAACAGTTGGAACCCTGTTCAAATAAGGTAAACACTGAGCTGTAACCAATCCAGCTGTTTCTGTACCTCGCTTCCATTTTCTGTACATCACTTTCCTTTTTCTGTCCATAAATCTTCTTCCTACACGTGGCTGCGCTGAAGTCTCCAAAAATACTGGCTGGGAAGAGTGCCGAATGTGTAAATTGTTCATTGCTCAATTAAACTCTTTTAAATTTAATTTGGCTGAAGTTTTTCTTTTAGCAACACAAAAAATGGTAACTGTGAGGTGATGCACATTCTGATTAGCTTGATTGTGGCAATTATTTTACAATGTATACATATATCAAAATATCAAGTTGTACACCTTAAATATGTACAATTTTTATTTGTGAATTATACCTCAATAATGCTGGAATTAAAAAAAATGCAGGAGCCTTTTGCCGGGCTCCTCAGCAGTGAGATAATTCTCCCCTGTCTATCATGTGTCCATTAAAGCCTCATCCGGTGCTGTCTTTTGGGGGAAAATAAAATACTGGTGAACCATTGCCTCTCTTTTTTGCCTCTTGCTGTGCTGTCATAATACATAAAGAAAGACTTAATTGTTAGTTTCAGCTTGGCTTATTCTAATTGACCACCTCCATACCTGGCAGCTAATCATGTTCAAATCAAAATATTAGCAATTCGATTTAAACAGAAATTTGACAATTTGGACACTGGGAAACAGGTAGGATATAAAAAAGATGCCTTAAAAATTCTAACTTACATTCAATGTGTGATTACATTTTGCCAGGCATGTAGCTCTTTTAAAGGATAAAGTATTTATTTGATAATTGCAGCAAGCCCAAATAGATGGAGGTGTTATATTGTGCTACTAACCTTACAAAAAAAAAGAAGTTAAAAATGGATGATAATAATCTGAACAGAAGGAAAATAAAAAGAAATCTGGGAAGAAATAGAAGCACTAGGGATACACCAATTTGATGTCCCCTTTCTTAAGTTACCAACATGTTGTCAACTAAACATGGGACACTTATACTTGTACGTGGGTTTGGTAATGAGAGTAAGGAAGTGGTCAATAAAAAGAGAGAGACTTTTTCTTAGGAGAAGTCTAGCATGTGTGCATGCATTCTGGTACCTGGAAAAAAAAAAGAGAATAGGGAGAGAACAACTGAAGAAGCCAGAAAAAAAGAGAAAACTCTTTTTCCAGAAAAATTTTGGAGAAAGAAGGAGGGGATCGGGTTGAAATCACAAGTGAAAAGGTCAGCACTATAAAAAGAAGGTTGCCTTTTTCTCAAAGTCTGGAGGAAAGAAATAGGGAAAAGTAAAAGCGCAGGAATAATAAGAGGCAGTAGAGATGGATTTCAGCAGGTAGCAAGGGGTGGAGGGATGGAATTCTCATTCGATGACCTCAATCGGCTCAGGAAAATCAGAGACAAGGTCATGCACTGAGGATGAAAAGATTTGAGGTTGATTGGAAGGGACAGGACTGGAGCAGCCACTCAGGTAATGCATTAGAGAGTGAACATGAGATAAATAAGAGAATCAGTAAGCCAAGGAGAGAAAAGCAGTGTTGTTACTTGGTCTGACACTGTAGTCTGAGACTGAAATGCATAAAGAGGAATTGTTGGGACCCAGGATTGGGGGATTCTCAAGGTAGTCACAGAGGAGGGAAAGCAAGCCTGAGATTTGAGAATATTGAGAAAGAAGCACCCCTGAAATGTCTCGCCAGAGCATTTAAACAGGGTGGAAGCAGCAGCCTGGCTGTCGCTGCTACATGTTCCCATAGCATCCTGTAATTCCACCATCACAAGGGGATTTAATTGTGTATTTGGTAAGCTTCCCTCAACTCAGCTGTAAGCAACCCCAGTGCAGGGTTGTGACTCCCTTATTCATTCCCCAATGTGCAGCAAACACAGCACCTGCCCCATATGTAGAAAAGAGCCAATAAATAGTCATTTACATGGACTTTGACCAACTGCGTTGTAACCTTGTGGCATTTATACTATTCTAGATCCCGTTGCATTTTCTCTCCTGCGTTTTCTCCCTGCTGGAGGCTCTGATCTTCATGACTTGTATATGTCCTGATGCTGACCTGCCTACCTGGCTTTGTCTAGTATACTTGTCCCCACCTTTCAGGCAGATTATCTATTCCAGAATCATTCTTCTCCCTTGGGTACTAGTTTCCAGCTATCCCTTTCCCAGCTCATTGCTTAAATTCACTCTATGTGCTGACTCTTTTTATGCCTAGCACCTGACTCTGGTGCAGTAATATCAATAGAGCAAGACAGGAAAACCTCATGCTGAAACACAGACAGCATCAGGAGACAGAACTAATCAGGTCAGAGTTAGAACCAGGGGAGAGAAGTTCTAACACCTGGCATCAGTAAAGAGAATGTAAATGCAGGTGAGAAATATGTGAAAGGCTGAGAACCAGAAAGTCAAGAAGGGAACAAAAAAAGTAGTGTTGAGGGTGCCAAAACAGTGATAAGTTACAAGGATTAAGCTTGAATTTGTGGGTTAAAGGAGATAAGGCTGGTGACTCATATAGCATAAATACCTCAACTCTGACACCTATGGCCTTTTAGGGACAAAGAAAGAAACTGACACTTGAAAAGAAATCATACGTATTTGATTATATTTGTGCCCAAAAGCATGGTACATTGTAATTATTACCAGGTGATCTATGGGTTCAGAGCAGTTATATCATTTGGGATCAGGGATATCAGTCCATGAATTCACCAGACATTTGTTGTACACCTACTGTGTGCAACTTAGGAATACTCAGCAATAACAAAGGCATGGTCACTGTTTTCAACAGGTTTACAATCTTGGGAAGAAGAGAGACATGAGAATATACTTTGAGCAGTGGTATCTTCAAATGGTAAGATAGAAGACAGGAGAAACTCTCCTCCCCTGGAGGCGTCAAGTGGGGCTTCTAGAGCAGGTGACAATGGAGTGAATCCTAAAAGATGATAGGGGTTCACTGGGAAGGAAAACTCTTAAGTCATAGGAAAAAGTACATCTCAGAATATGCCACTGTGAAACAGCACATTTCATCTGGCAAACTGTGGGTATCTCAGCATGGTTGGCACATTGAGCAGTATCAGAGAATGATAAGAAATAAAACTAAAGAAAGTAAGCAGGTGCCAGATGACTAGGGCCCTTGCCATGGGACATTGCAATCGTACGCTGTAGGTGAGAAGAAAAGTCTCCATGAAAAAATAAGGAAAAGCACCAGAAAATTTGCAGACATGGGAATAGAGAATTCATGGGAAACATAATGCTTTTTCAGATATTAATGGAGTAAAATGCAGAAATGTAGGCTTCCTGTGGTATTCCATGAAACTTAAGTAGGGTAAATTTGTGGAATTTAAAGAAATACTCTATCTAAGGAAGATCTTTTGTTTCACTGAGGTTCTCCAGCAAATGAATTGACAGCATCGTGAGGTAGTGAGTTTCCTATTTTAGGAGGTATTGAAGTAGAGGTTGCAGTCAGCCTATAAAAGGCATACTAGAAAGAGGTGATGTGAGAAGTAGAAAAGACAACCAGTACTACCTCCGGTTGTAAGATTTTCTATCTCTCCTGTACTTCAGAATACCAGGATGTTATATGCTCCATAGATGTTGAGCATTTGATTGTCTGTAGCAAAATCAAAAATTAATCTGGCATAATCCTTTAACAATTTCCAGGACTCAGTGGTTTTGTGAAAATACATCTATAAACCAACTTTCATAATTTAAAGAACTTCTCAGACTTTGGAGGATGAGATTTAAAGCTAAAAGTGCAAAAAGGTAAAGTTCCTAAATTACAGATAAAATCGTTTAACCTGTTTAAAATCCATTTCCTGATGTTAAGGATATTTTAGCCTTCATTCCAAAAAGACATACAGTCAATTATATTCAAGGATTTTAAAACAGACTTTACTCCACTCAAGCGGCATTTATAACAAGACTTGTTCTTTAACAAGAATCTTGTTCCTATATTTCTCTAAGTCTAATTTATCTTACTTGAATTATTTTCCATGGAGATTGAGGTCAGAAGGTATGTCAGTCTTATCATTTTTTATCCCAAATGTGACGTGCTCTCATAATTGCATTTAGCTTACCAATATGTGTAATGACATACAATTGTTCCTGCTAAATATTAATTATGTAAAGGAGTTCAAATAGATGAAAATTTATGAATAGGGCTATTATTCTTTTTTAAAGCTAATTTTTTTGTCAATGAAAGAGTATTTGACAAATTTTTTTTGTATTTTAATGAAATCAACTCATGAGAAATCAGAGAATTGGTTTATGAATATTGTTAACATTTCTTAAATCTACCTATTTTAGTTTCATTCAAATCGTACACCACAAAGTAAATACTGACTTAATCAGCAAGCATTTCCAGACAAATACTGCAGTTTCCAATTAAGCAAGGCAAAACCACAATGCAACCATGGAGTTTGTTTTGCTTCATTGCATTTTGCAAAGTTTCCCTTGTTGAACCTTTACTCAGGAAATAGAAGGTCAGTCTCTTTGGGAGGTCTGAATCTTATGTGGTCATCTCCTCATTCTCTCATCACCCTGTTACCAGCCATTAGCAGCTTTTTCTACACCTTATGAATTGTCTAGGAACTACTTCCCAAGCCTGGATGTTCATCAGAATCTCCAGAAAATCATGTTTAAAAATATAGATTACAAGTTCCAAGATCTACAAGCATTAGATGTAAGGCTCTGAAATCTGTATTTTTTTTTAATACAAGTTCCCCATGGGGAAGTGATAGAGCGAATCCTTGACTAGTGTTGTGTGCAGATTCAATCTGAGTCCCTTGATAACCAGCTTTTCTCTGGAAAGCCAGATTCTTTACAAATGGTCTCTACAGTTGTTCTGAAAGTTCCATATGAGAAAATGTCTACTATATAGTCTCTTCCAGTATTGTATTTAAGTTTCTCCAGTACTTTTCTACCACTTCCATGGGCCCAACTTTCAGATGTTTTCCCCATCACTAGTTTTCAAGCCCTGGGGTAACCTCAAGTGCTTTGAGAAGAGCCATAATGCAAAACAAATCTTGTCCTTCATACTTCACCATCTACAAATGCCTTCACTTACTTCCCAGCAAAGCATCCCGAGCTTGTGCACAAATTCCCCTTCTTCCCACATGTAATATTTACAGGCTCTATGCTTTCAAAATCAACTTTACATAGGTATAATTCACGTACAACAATTGTACCCATTTTAAGTGAATGTTTTATGAGTTTTGACAAATTTTTATACCTGTGTAACCACTTCTACTATCAGAATACAGAACATTTCCCAAATATTCTCTTGTGCCCCATTCCAGTTAATTCTCCCCGAGCTCCAGCCCCAGAAAACTGACTTGCTTTCTGTCACTGTAGAGGTCCATATAAATAGAACCATGCAATATGTATGCTTTTGTGTATAGCTTCCCTTGCTCAGCATAATTGTATTAGTCAGGATTCTCTAGAGAAACAGCATCAACAGGAGATACATATATATATATATATATATATATATATATATATATATATATGGGTATATATGGGTATATATATGGGTATATATGGATATATATATGGGTATATATGGATATATATGGGTATATATATGGGTATATATAGATATATATACGAGTGTATATATGTATAGATATATATATATGGAGAGATTAATTGAAGTGGCTCTTGCAATAATGGAAGCCAGAAGGCCAAAAATCTGCAAGATAGGCCAGCAAGCTGGAGATCAAGGGAAGAGTCAGTATTGCATTTCAAGTCTGAAGGCCATCTGCTGGCAGAATTCCTTCTTGCTTGGCAGTCAGGAAGCGAGTCAGAAGTTTTCTGGGGCTGGAGTTTGGGGAGAATTAACTGGAATGGGGCACAAGAGAATATTTGGAAAATGACTACTGGGGAAATGTTCTATATTCTGATAGTAAAAGGGGTTACACAGGTATAAAAATTTGTCAAAACTCATAAAGGCTTTCAAATGATTAGATGATGCCCACCAACACCATGGCAGGCACTCTGCTTTATTCAAAGTTCACCAATTTAAATGTTAGTTGCATCCAAAAAACTCTTCATAAAAACATCCAGAATAGGCTGGGTGTGTTAGCTCATGCCTGTAATCACAGCACTTTGGGTGCTGGGATTGGTGGATCACTTGAGGTCAGGAGTTCAAGACCAGCCTGGCCAACATGGTGAAACCCTGTCTCTACTAAAAATACAAAAATTAGATGAGTGTGGTGGTGTGCACCTGTAGTCCCAGCTACTTAGGAGGCAGAGGCAGGAGAATCACTTGAACCTGGGAGGCAGGAGTTGCAGTGAGCCGAGATGGTGCCGCTGTACTCCAGCCTGGGCATTGGAGTGATACCCTCTCTCAAAAAAAAGAAACATTTAAAATAGTATTTGACTTCCATGACCCAGCAAGTTTGGCACATAATACATAAAATTAACATCAAAA
Source organism: Pan troglodytes (assembly GCF_028858775.2). NCBI lineage: Eukaryota > Metazoa > Chordata > Mammalia > Primates > Hominidae > Pan > Pan troglodytes. The sequence goes on from NC_072406.2 coordinate 70,123,712, forward strand.
TAATGTTCCTGTGATTCATCCACATTGTCATATACGCCAATTTGTTTCCCCTTTTTATTATTGAGTAATATTCCATTCTGTGATATAGCACCATTTGTTTATTCTCCTATTGATGGAAACCTGGATACTTTTAATTTGGGGCTATTACAAATAAAGGTGCTATGAGCATATATATAAAAGTATTTGTGAGGACATATGTTTTCATTTCTCTTGGGTAAATATTTATGAGTGGGATTGCTGGGTCATATGGGAAGTATAAAGTAGTTTACTATTTTAAATTCCAAAAAGTAATGTAGGAAAGTTCTACTTGCTTCATATTTTTACCTAAGTCCTGGCACTTTCCATTGTTTTTATTGCAGCCATTCAAGTGGTGTATAACAGCATCTCACTGTGGTTCAAATTTGTGTTTTCCTGATGACAAATGATGTTAAGCATCTTTTTATGTATTGACTGGCCAATTTATATATTGACTATATGTATTATGGTTCCATATCATTGCCCTTTTGTGAGATGTCTGTTCAAATGTTTTGCCCATTTTTAAAATAAGGTAAGTTACTTCATATTATGGAATTTCAATATAAATCTTTTGACAAGTACTGTTTTGCAAGGTTTTCTCCCAGTCTGTGGCTTGACTTTTTTCTTATTAGTCTCATTAGAAGAGCGGAAGTTTTTAATTTAGTGTGCCATTTATCTTTTTCTTTCAGAGGTTGTATCTTTGTTCAATTAAAAAAAAAAATGCCTACCACAAAATCAGAAAGATTTTCTCCTATGTTTCCTTTCAGAAGATTTTTAATTAGTATTTGCTTTTAGATTTTTATCTATGACTTATTTCAGTTTATTATTTATGTACTGCATGAGGCAAGTGTTGATATTCATTTTTTTTTCACTTGGATAGCCAATTGTTTTAATACCATATTTTCTTTTTTTTTTCCCAACATGTTCGGGGGTACATGTGCAGGTTTGTTACATGGGTAAATTGCATGTCACAGGGGTTTGGCATACAGATTATTTATCCACCCAGGTAACAAGCATAGTACCTGGTAGCTGGATTTTTGATCCTTGTCTTCCTGCCATCCTCCACCTGGTGTCTATTTTTTCCTTCTTTGTGTCCATGTGTACTCAGTGTTTAGCTCCCACTTGTAAGTGACAACATACAGTATTTGGTTTTTGATTTTTGGTTTTCTATTTTCCATTTCTGTGTTAATTCGCTTGAGATATGGCCTTCAGCTGCATCCACGTTGCCACAAAGGGCATGATTTTGCTCTTTGTTTTAGCAGTGTAATATTCTATATGTACCACGTTTTCTTTTTTCTTTTTTTTTTTTTTCTTTTTTTTTCTGAGATGGAGTCTTCCTCTGTTGCCCAGGCTGGAGTGCAGTGGCGCAATCTCGGCTCACCGCAACCTCTGCCTCCTGGGTTCAAGCAATTCTCCCGCCTCAGCCTCTTGTTCCCGAGTAGCTGGGCTTTTTTTTTTTTTTTTTTTTTTTTCTATTTTTGTATTTTTGTAGAGATGGGGTTTCACCATGTTGGCCAGGCTGGTCTTGAACTCCTGACCTCAGGTGATCTGCCTGCCTCAGCCTCCCAAAGTGCTGAGATTACAGGTGTGAGCCACTGCGCCCGGCCACCATGTTTTCTTTATCCAGTTCACTGTTGATGGGCATTTAGGTTGATTCCACATCTCTGCTGTTATTCATACCATTTTTCATAAGGCTATTCTACCCCCATTTAATTGCCTTGTCACTTTTGATGAAAATCAATTGACAAATATGTACGGATCTATTACTGGCCTCTCTATTCTGTTTCACTTACCTATATGTCTATCCACATGCCCATACAAGATTATCTCAGTTACTGTAACTTTATAATAAGTCTTGAAATCTGGTAATGTAGGTCCTCCAATTCTGTTCAGCTCTAACAAAATTGTGTTTGTTATAGTTGTAATTTTAACTCTAGCTGCCAATGCATTTTATATTACATTAAGCTCATATGTATTAACCCTTACTTTGATGTTTTCATAGGATTAAATCAATGGATATAAAGAAGCATAGGAAGAGACACAGCACCTTCTTTTGGGTCTGCAGAATTATCCATTTATATTTACTTTTTTCGGCATAGCTAAGTCCTTCAGTAGCTTAACTGCTTATGGCTTATGTATTATGGTTCCATATCATTGCCCTACATATTAAACTACTATCACATAAGACTTTCACTTCTGCTCATTCACAATGAATCTCTGCAATGTGATTGTATTGCCTGTCCCTGTAATCTCTCAAAACTCAATCTCCTGGTGCTTTAAACATTTGAGTTCCTTTAAACTCAGACTACCTGCTGTCAGTGCCTATTTCCTAATCTTAAAAACAGCATCTGAGGTCTAACCTCGCCAGAGCTTAGATGCCAAATAATCACCTTTATGACAGTACAAATGCCACTGCACATTTTGATGGCACTCTCACTGTGTCAGGACAAATCCAATTTCTCACCTGCTCCCACTGGAAGCCTCCTTCGTCCTTATTGATTCATAACTTATATTTGCTATTATGAAGCCTCCCTTCTATATATCATTATATGTATTTTCTCAAGGTAAATCAGTATGGATGGTTTGCATCCATCCCCAATTATTTTTTTTAATAAAACAAAGGCCAAAAAAGCAAAAGGATGGTTGAATCTGGGTGCTCTGTTTTGAAGGGTATGTATACTCAATTATTTCCAAGGAATGAGACAAACCAAAAAAATTGTATATTAAGAGCAGAGGGAGAAGAGAAGAAGGAATATCTTTACTCTGGAACTAACAAGAATGAAATGACAGTCAAAGGAGCAGAAATCCAGATAAACGAGAAGAGTCTCACTTGCATATTTTGACTCCCAGAAGCCTCTTCCACAGCCTTTTCTCAAATGTCAAAGTGCTATTGTTATTTGTCAGTACTCTAATGCAACTGAACCTAGATCTGAAACCTTATGACCCAGCCTCAGTAACCTCCAGTGTAACTGCACAGGTCACCACTTCGATTTTATTCTGCAAATCTACCAGACCTTACATTAATGTCCATGTCCTTAAAAATATAGAGGGTGTGACTCATAGCAGAAAAGTTAAAGAAGAAATATATATATAGAGAAGAAATATATATAGTCTATATTTCTCTCTATATATATATCTATAGATAAATCTCAATCTCGACTGAAATTTGCATATAAATGTTTAATTCTAACTAAAATTTAAAAGAAAAATTTCCTAAACCAGAGTGAACTTATTGTCCTTAACTATGAAAACTAAAACCCACTTCAATTTTTTAGATTAAACTGTTTTTATTTTAAAAATTTTCCACCAATTGTTTCTCTTTTTTATTTTACTCCACATGCTTAGAAGAACAAACTTGTTGAAATAACCTTTCAAAAATAAAAGGATCAATCAGCAGAGGAGTGTTTTATTAATTGCATTACATAGGAAATTAAATGAGATTTCAAATTCCATTCAGAATCTTCCAGAAAAGCATAGTTCTATTCCAGACTCCTGCTATAGACAAAAATGAATAAATAAATAAATAAATAAACAAAATGTATAGGGCCTTCTACCTTATACCAGTAGATTATTTTTAAAAGTTATTGTCTTAGTTCCAGGGGTAGTTACTAAGAATATACTTCAGATTGCCTATATGTACAGCTATGCTCTATCCTAAATAACGTAAAAATAAAGTACATACATCCAACACTCACTCTGCCAGCCTGTCTTAGTTGATATGAAAAATTTTCTTCATTATCTTCACTATAAATGGTCTTACATGATAAATAACACCCACTTTGAATGCAAAACAGCAGTCATTCCAAATTTAGCTTTGAAAGCTAAAGATATTGTGGCATGACTCATTTCTGATCATAACAGCTCATAAAGTTGATGAATAAACACATTTTTAGGGCAAAGGAAGGACATAAAGCCACCTAAATATATATTAGAAATTCTGTACCTAGAAATGAAAGCTGGGTGATTTTTTTCATTAGCCATTCATTGTTATTAAGGGACAAAATCAATAACAAATGCATTCAGCCAACTGAAATGCAATTTGACACAATTTCATGTGGGATTTCACATTCATAGTTTTTCATCCCTCCCCCTCAAAACTTTTAATAAAAAAACATGATATGCTCAAACTCAAGACAAATATAAAGCCTGAAATCATTTCAGCCTTTGAAGAACATTGAATGAATTCACTGTTTTACAGCTGGAAGTTTTCCTGACTAAAAATACTATTTTCTTCAAACCATAGGCAGTTTATAGGGCAGCAGATTATTGACATGCCTGGAAGCTGTCAGTGTGTGGGGTTATGTTGGTAAATAACTTCAGAGGGCTCACCTGAGTGTTATGACCATTTATAGTCTGGTTTTATGTCTATTAAAAGACACTAACACAGGAGCAATCAGTAATCCTCTTGATATACTTGTATTATTATCAGGAGTCTCCAAAGATACTCAAAGAGCTAGATGAAAACTAAAGTTGCTCAGTCAATTATCAGTCAGTGGGTAATAATTTCACTTCAGGTGTGCTTTCTGTGAGTGGGTCAGGGTTTATTTACAAAGTATAGCATATTTTCCGTCAGCATTCCTATATTAAAAAGCCTTGTATATCCATGTTCCATTTCCAAACCAAGCTATAAACTATGCTCAAGTCAGTTCATACTAAAAAAAAAAAAAAAAAGTAATTTTAACATAGATGACTTAAAAAAAAAAAAAAACCATTGTTCACTTGTGAGTTTGAATGAAAAGACAGAAGAAATTTTATAATGAGAAGCATCAGTATTCTCCTCAGTTTCAATGCCAACAATTCCACTCCTCAGAGGTCAATACTTTCGACCATTTCTGTCTTCGCCTATGGTAGTCACCTCCAAAACAGTAAATAAATGCTTATTTTTCATTTTTCTTTTTGTTTACTTTCACCAATCTCAATTTACTCTCTATTATTTTTTAAAAACTAAGATTTTTAAATTATACCTTTTTTCTTCCTTTCAATTTTTAAGAGAGATAAAAATATTTAGCTTTTCTATTGGTTGGCTTAGTAAAGTTGAATAATATACCTAAAATTCTATATATTTTGCTATCAACTTTAAATAACAGCTCAGAGGATCATTATGTAAAATATTATTCAATTATTATTTTTCTTTCCACCTGTCTTCCCAATTTTGATCTTCCAACTTCTGACCTTTTCTCTATTTTTACATTGTAAACATTAATAGCATATACATTTTATTTTGTAAATATAATTACATAATTCATGTTTTGACTATAGATTAATTGCAAAACTTTGAAAAATAATAAACGAGGTTACATTGACATGTCCATATAATGATTGGTTCCTAGCAGAAAGATCAAGTCGATTATTCATAGAAGCTATAGAACAATAACTGGTTTTGTTTCCTCTTAGCTGAATAGCAAAGTTTATTGGTCTGTGTCTAATGGAAGGGGTTTGTTGCCTAAGAGGCTAACTTTAGGATGCAGAAGCAGTAGGCTAGCTGATAGACTGCCCTCTACAATTCCAGGTGTTAAAATGAGAAGCGTTTCAGTCTGCAATGTCAGCATTCATGCTAGTGTTCTCCTTTAATTACTTAGAACAGTGGTTTTCAATGTGCGGTCACCAGACCACTAGCAGCAGCATCACCTGAAACTTCTTAGAGTTGTAAATTCTTGTTGTCCACCCAGAACGACTAAATCAGAAACCCAGCAATCTGTTTTAACCAGATTGCAGGCAATTCTGATGCAGGCTAAGCCTTGAGAACCACTACTTGAAAGGAGATCTCTAGGGTTTTGCAAGGGCTCAATATGGCATGTGACATGCAGAAACAGGATAAAAGGAAGAAGGCCTGATTGAAACAGGTGGTCTAGACCTTTAATTACCAATGCTCCCATTTTGAGCCCTACCCTTCACTCTTGCCTTTAAAACCATATTGCTCAAAACTCGAGTCTTTTGTCGGGCTCCTTACAATGATGTTCTGGTAAATGCTTAACAAACAGCTATTGGAGGATTGGGGGTAGGGGCAGTGAGATTTGTCCACCAGCATGGCCAATTTCAAGCTACCACCATGACATCTCTGTACTTGCAGTTGGGAAAAGATGAGCATAACTGCAGACCCCTCTGGCAGCTGGCTCCACCACACCATGGGCTCCCAAGGAAAACTCATTCTCATGCAACACGATTGGGCCTGTTTTCAGCCCTGTTTCTTCCACTGACATGCCTTCATAAGCTTTCTCTCTTCCAGAAATTCTGTTGCCATCTCTTTCAACTGTTGACCGTTTATCATTCACTTTTATCACCTTTTATGTTTCTTTACTAGCATTCCACTGCAGTTTTAAGTGCATGTGTTCAGTCTACCATCTTAAAACAGAACCCCAAGGACATATTAGTAGCCAAAGTATAAACTAAAAATAACATAAACCAATATACAGCTTATGTTTGGTATTAAAATTTCATGGGGGATAATTAGAAAAACATTTCCAATTTTTTTTTTTGTCCCTGTAGAGTCAGCAGGAAAAGGGGAATCGCCCCACAGTGGTTAAGAAGTTCATAAGAATATAATTTGTAATTTGGGCCTAAATTGAGAAAAAATATGCCAGTTAGGAAAGCCTAGGTTAGACTACAATGACCTCAATATCTCAGTGGTTTACAACCAAAATTTATTTCTGACTCATGCAACACGCTCACATGGATAGGCTGTGGCTCTGTTACATGTCATCTTCACTCTGGGACCCAAACTTTGGCTATGGCAGAGGGAAAACTTGGGGTCACACGCTGGCTCTTAAACCTTTTGTTCAGATGTGACACATGTCACCTCTATTCACATTTCATTGGTCAGAGTAAGTCACACAGGCAAATCTAATGCCATAATCCTTACCCAGAAGGGAAAGCAAATAAGTGTGAATATTCCTCAGTCTAAAACACTTGGAGTAATAAGAATAATACCTTCCAGTAGATCTTACTTCATGAAATTTACTGCATTTTCTATATATATTACTTAATTTTGTCCTTACAAAAGTTTGTGATATAAGAAAGGCAGTAGTGATCATATCCATTTACATTTACATAACTCAAAACAAAAGAGCTCAGTATTTGAAGAATTTACTTTCACTTGGAATTGTCTAAAAATGGTCCAAGTTCCTTGGCTGATACTGAGTTCCCCATCATTGAAAGGAGCCAAACAGAAGCCATACAACAAGTTAGTGCCAATGCTGAAGAGGAGATGTAAGGATCCTATAGGTGACTAACAAGATGACCTTTAAGATCTCCTTTATCCAGGAAATTCTATGGTTCTACAAGTCATCCAAGTTCACAAAGCTATTAAGTGGCTGGCCTGTGGCAAATTAACATGTATACAGAAAGAGGGGAAAAAAGCCCAGTGTAGTTCATTGATGTTGAATTCAGATTTTTTTGTTCTGATAAATACATGTTTGAAAAAGTTCTGTCACATATCAGTTCTTAATCAGTATGCATCAAATGTCTGTTGTTAGTTTGGTGACAAAAATGCTATGAATTATTGCTATGTATTATCAAACCTTCCAAACACTCTGGGTCTGCTGCACTGATGTGGTTCTGAATAGAATACAGGGATATGGGCACTAGCCTGTCTATCAGTCCCCCAGACACAAACATTCTCTTGAGTAGAATGATAAATAAACAAATGTTCCACTAGAGAGCACAAAACAAGTAGAATTATATGTCATTTCTTAGGAAAGATTGTCCTTGAACAGATGAGTTGCACAGAGGTCTTGCATTTTAAAGATATTTTTAAGACTTTATAAAGAAATAATCTACTTGCTGATGACTCTCTTTCCTCCCTTTATTCTCCCATGAGGTTTTGGCCTTATTAACACTGATTCTAAAGTGCTGTGATTATAATATGGTTATTTGATATAGTGATCTGAATATAGCACTTGTCAAATGAAAATGTAGCACTGATATAAAAATAGAAAAAAAACCTAATTTTACTATTTTAAGCACTTTACTAAGAATAAAAGACCCATCATTTTCACCTGATCATTCATTATCAGAGCTCAATCAACATAAAAAATGCAAAGAATGATACGTATCTGCTTACTGTAAATGCATTCATTCATCATTGTCTGTTTCATGGTTTGGGACCTGTGATTTTTAATACTGAGTGTCAATTTGATTGGATTGAAGGATGCAAAGTATTGTTCCTGGGTGTGTCTGTGAGGGTGTTGCTAAAGGAGATTAACATTTGAGTCAGTGGACTGGGAGAGAAAGACCCACCCTCAATCTGGGTGGCCACAGTCTGATCAGCTGCCAGTGCGGTGAGGATAAAAGCAGGGAGAGGAACATGGAAGGACTAGACTGGCTGAGTCTTTTGACCTCCATTTTTCTCCCATGGTGGATGCTTCCTGCCCTCAAACACAGGACTCCAAGTTTTTCAGCTTTTGGACTCTTGGACCTTCAACAACAGACTGAAGGCTGCACTGTTGGCTTCCCTGCTTTAGAAGTTTTGGGACTCACACTGGCTTCCTTGCTCCTCGGCTTGCAGATGGCCTATTAGGGGACTTCATCTTGTAATCCTGTAAGTCAATACACCTTAATAAACTCCTCTTTATATATACATCTATCCTATTGGTTCTGTCCCTCTAGAGAACCCAACTGATACAGGACCAAATATCAGATAAAAATTTTTGTGAAAAATTTAAACAACATTCTCATCTTCCAAGAACAAATATTCAGCATTCAGAAACACAAGATTCAACATCTCCTCAGGATGTTGGCTCAGTTGATCCAGAGGCCACTGGTGACAACTAGCACCACAGTGTTAGCAAATGAAATTCTTTTCAAGCTGGTCCTTAGCCAATGACCCAGTAAATTATCTTCTTCAAACTCAATTTTAAGTGAGGCCAACCATTTAAAACTGATTTAGGTTTTGGCTCCCAGGAAGTCAGAAGTCATGAATGGTACCAAACTGAACAGGCTGTCCAGAATGCATTGTCTCTGCCAATATTCCCCTCAGTTATTCCTCCAAGTTATTTTCCAAAGACATGAACTTTGACCTGATTCTGGACATAGTTTGGATATGGCCAATACCAACACCTTCCTGGGAAAAACTCATGTCCCATTGTACAAGTATAACCAATTAGGAAACATAAATATGTATCAGTCTGCCTTACTCTGCTCCCAGGAAACAGTTCTGAACCCCAGAGTGATGCTTTTCCTAATGTAGTAGCTGCTGAGGTGTATAGAGCCAGGAGAGGTGCCTCGATGCTCAGACACAGAAGTCTGAAAAAATTACTCTGTGGTTGAAATCAATCTAGTTTCTGCAGAATCCACTGGTGATTTTTCTGGTGAGGTTTAAAATTCCATTTTACTGTATTTGACACATCCAAGCTCAAATAAAGAGGACAAGGAGAAGATTCATACCTCATAAGGAATAGGTCATATATTTTTAAAAGCTTAGATGACTCAGAAATGCTTCTTTCAAATCAGTCTTTTAAAAAGAGGGGAAAAAATAGAGCTGATTTTACTGGGAAAAATATTCCATATTTAATGCTTTAAAAAATAATGAACTCTTTTATTATGAAAGTTTATGTTTATAGGTTTCAGACTGTTTTCCAGGTTGACCACTTACACAACCAGTTCCTGTTTCCACAAGATTATATCATGTAAATATTCCTTTCTAAACCAAATAGACCACTTTTATATTCTAGTGTGTTAAGAAATACGAAGCAAGGATTTTTTTACTAATACTACTTGACTTAGGTGATTTTCTTTGATGTCTACTTACATAATTAAATTAGAAAATCTCAGTCTTGATTTTCTGCTCTCCCTACAGATCGGCAGCAGCTCATTTTTTAAATATTTAGAGACACGTATTTCTGCAATTACTAGAATAAATCAATGAACACAAGCCTAGAGAGAAGCAAGATTGCACGAATATGTCTTTCTGCATTTAAATCCTAGGTCTGACACTGCCTTGTTGAGTACCCATTGCGAAAACACTTAATCTCTCTGTGCCTCAGTTTCTTACTGTCAAAATGTTGGTTATAATAATACCTGCCTCTTAAGGGTGTTTTGAGGTTTAAATGAGATAATATGTATAATGTGCTTAGAGCAGAGCTTGATGCCATGTAAGTATTTGTTGTATAATCAAAACAAACACAATAGAAAGCTATGATCAAGATATGTATAAGAATTTTGTATATTCATTCAACTTCTATTCAAAATGTATTAAGTAATTACCATTTTTACCTCTTTTAAGATCTGCAAAATTTGCTTTCTTCACAAATTTTTAACTGTGTAACCTTGGACAGGTTATGTAAAATCTATATACCTCAGATTCTTCATCTGTAAAATGGAAATAATAAACAGTATACACATTATAGAATTATATGTAATAAAATTATACTAGTAAAATGTCTAATAAAGTATTTATCATATGGTGAAAGCTCAGCATATGTTAATTAATATTAATACTCTAAATCAATACCTGGATATATAATAAATATGGTGTTTTATATTAGCGATGAGCAGATGGATCACCCAATAAGTGGTATGGAGGCAACCATCATTTAAGAATGTAATGTGAGTAGACTTTTACATTACTTCTTACACCAAAATAAGAGTAAATGTCAAAATTAAGTCATTAAACTACCTGTTGGAAATGTCGGTACATTTTTTTTAATCACACCAAAGCACAAAGAACAGGGAAACAATCATTTTAGGGATCAGACCCTTTTGTGTAAAATATCATATATTTGCAATCTAGAGAACCATATAGTTTCTGTTGCATATAGTCAATTCTACTATTCTAGCAGCAAAGCAACTAAAGATAGTAAGTAAACTAATACGTATGACTGTATTCTAGTGAAACTTTACAAAAATGTGCTGAAGGCCATTTTGGCCGTAGAGCTATAGTTTTTCATTCCATATCTATTTTATTCCAGTAACCTAATCAAAACCTACACAAGATCCAGTAAAAATCATATTGGCTTACCAAGTTTGTCATATTAGCTTGGGTCTAGACTCTGCAGAATGTCATTAAAAAGAATTCATGTGTTCTCTACCTTCAAGAACTTCATAATATAGTCAAATGAGTCCAAAATGATATAAAAAGTTATAAAGAAGTGCATAGATGTGTGTTTGAGATTATATATGGTTTGTAGTCAACTCAGATTATGTCAAAACTTGAAGAGAATTACATGAAGTTCAACTGAAAGATTTCCCAATGGGATAGTCATTCTATCTGTGACTCATTTTCCATGGGCACCCGCCAGTTTTTCTTCAAAAATATGAAAGAACCTGAAGATTTAATGTTCTTTTATAAATTAAATCAATTATATATGTAAATTATGATACATTTTATTCCATATATATTTTAAGAATTTTGTTTTTAAGAGCTCCAAACATGAAACTATGCTCTCTGGATGTTCCTTATGAAATATCTGAGACAGAAACATCTTAATCCCATTTGTTCATGTTTTTCTTATCCCATAATCAGATAATGTCTTTCATTTCTTTTGCCTTAACTAATTGGATGGTAAATTGATTTTCTGAAATGTAAGCCTGAGTTATCCCTCAATTAACTTGTTAAATTAAATATCAGCTGTGCCATCAAGGAATTCTTTCCTAGTGAACCATTAGGTTTTACAAGCATTATTCAGTCTGTTCATTCTGGCATGACAAATACAGTACTTTGTGCATCAAATTTTTATAAGCTGTTTATTAACCTGTAGTCTAATTCAGCTTGAGAATATAAGTTTTGTCCAAGGGGAAGAAGGAACCTCTGTGATATGCATTTGAGGAATGGCAAATCCACACTGTTTTGATACTTCCAGTTGCCATCTCAAGTTCTTTATCACCATCTCATTTAGACCTGCTATGAAGGTGTGGCTTGATGCAATTTCTAATTCCCACAGAAGTCTCTATTTTTTCCCACTGCAGAAGACATATGGTTATTGACTCCAAATGTGGTTCACTATAATCTTGCCACACTGGGCTTCTTGGACCCCAAAAGTCATTCCTGGATCTTTGCATTTGCTATTTTTTCTGTCCGAAAAACTTTACCTATGATTTTCTTTTTAGTGAGTCTTGTTAGTGAGTAGTCTGCAGTTCTTAATCTTTAGTTCCTTGAAGTACTTTTTCCATATTACCTAATCTAAAGTTGAAACACGTGCCCTCTATTGATTATTATCAGATCACCCTATTTCTTTTTATTACCATTATGTGGAATTATCCTGTTTGTTGGTATATGTATGTGTCTATTTTATGACTCTCTTAACCAAAATGTAAGATCCATCCATGATAGCAAGTGTTCCTGTTGTAGTATTCTTTGTTGCATCTCCAGCTCTAGCTCCTATGTCTGGCACATTGTAGGTCCTCAATAGTCGGATAATACAGAGAAAGAAAAAAGGAAAAAAGAAGAAGAGAGAGAAATGAAGGAAAAAAAGGTGAAAGAAAAAGAACCAATAGACAGATAGTAGGTAGGGTCAGTTCAGCTTCTTCTGGAATTGCCAAAGCCACATGAACTCTAAAGATCCCATTCTTACCTCATTCCCTCTTGTAGGACAAAAACATGCTTTAGGTTTTAGATGCAAGGCTGTTTCTCTTAGGGAAGTCTCCTGCACTGTGCCAATATCTTAGAGCGAATACTTTGCTTTTGAGTTCATGTGCGTGTGAGCTGGGGAGACTCCTATTCTATTTAACAATTTATTGATTGCCTAATGGTTCTAGGATTTTCTCAGCCCTCTTATTTACTGCTTTTCCTTACTTAGGCCCTCTGACCTTTTCTCAACCCATATGTCACTACAGAAAACAAAATATGATTTAAATAACCTCTTTCCATTTTTTGTTTTGAATTTTGAGCAAGAAGATCGATTACCTATATGACTTTTTTTTTTTTGTATTTTCAGTTAGCAGATTTTGTCATTATGGCACCAAAGAATTTGTCTGTTAACTTTCTTTTCCATATTTATACTAAACTGTCTGGGCACAGTGGCTCATGCCTATAATCCCAGCACCTTGGGAGGCCAAGGCGGGCAGATCACTTGAGCTCAGAAGTTCCAGACGAGCCTGGCCAACGTGGCGAAACCCCATCTCCACTAAAAATATAAAAATTAACTAGGCTTGGTGGTGCATGTCTGTAGTCCCAGCAACTCAGGAGGCTGTGGCACAAGAATGGCTTGAACCTTGGAGGCGGAGGTTGCAGTGAGCCGAGATTGGGCCACCGCACAATCTTTGAGATAGAGGCAGACCCTACCTCAAAAAACAAAAACAAACAAAAAAAAACTCCAACAAATTATTTATGCACATGATAAGGGCAAGGATGGTAAGTGCCATCAGAAAGAATAGTAACACTCTGATGTCAATGACTGTGTTGGACTGCTGCCCCCTGGCATTAATATGCCTATTATACCTGTTAGCTGGCTGACGTCACTTTCTACTTTGTAGGCAAATCAACATTCCAGGTCCTAGACCTGACAGTTTGTCCTATCCCCACGCATATATTGATGCAGTTATCTCTGAAAACATTTTCCCCAGTCCCAATTAAGTTGAAGGTGGTCTAGCTAAGTCAGCTGGTCATGGGGTTTGGATGTGGAGCTAGAGCTGGTATGGTGACATGTCCAAGTAAAGTTGATTTAAAATCTTAAGAACTAGAGGATATATCAGAACCAAAGTTTTCAGAGAACACAAAAGGCTCAATATTGGGAACTTCAGTTCAATCACCAAATTCCAGAAGTCTTCTTGATGCCCTGCTGATTCTTTGAATTGCCCATCCTTCTTTGGGAAATCTATAGGGGTTTCCTACTTAAACTGGGTCTACCTGAAATGTGGTCATAATAGTATTACCTTGACTTGGACAATAAGCCATGTGCATATTCCAGTGATCCCAGACTTCTCTAGTCTTCAGAATCGCCTGATTCTTCTAATCAACCTGGTGTGAAATTCACTGACTGATGCATGTTTATGCTTTGTAACATTTACTTGGTTCTTAGTCACCTGTGTCAAATGACATGTTCCCATCGGCAACTGGTTTGTTGAAATACACCCTCTCCACAGCGAGACATAATCTTGGAGCATGAATATATGGGAAATGATACTAACAGATACTAACACTTCCCATACTATGCCTATAGGTGATCACTCTTGTATATGAACATGCCTAATAGACACTTATTACGTATGAGTTTTTAGGTAAGTTGCCTGTACACATAATGATATTGTCATTTTTAAATGTGTAGTACCTTGTTTTTCTGTTTCAGTGAATTTAAAATTCTGTAGCAGAGTATTTTGTTGTTAAATATCAATAACTAGCAGATAGAGATATAGCCTTCATAAAGTTATACCTTTAGATTCCTTCCCATTTTCTGCCGCGAGAATTTGTAATGTTGAGTAAATCTTGCTAAACTTCAGTTTTTTTATCTCCATAATAGGCATAATGATATCATTCCCTATCTCACAGTTATTATAGAAAGCAAATTAGAATGAAAATCACAAAGGTACTTTGAAAATTTTAAAATTTTCTACCAAGTAAAAATAATATTTTAACTTTTCAAGGCACATCCAAGTATAATTGTTGTTATCATTGCTACCAAGAAAATAATGTTTAATTTTTTAAAGCTCTTTTTTTCACTGTCACTATTCACACAAATCAATTATATTAAGGGGCCAGAGAGAATAAGAATAGCCTGTCTTTCAAGTCCTTTATTAATGAACACTAAATTGACATGCAAATCATGTACAAAATAATTTGATAAAAATAGATTTTGTTAATTGGTTTGGCTTTGACCATAAAATAACCAACACATCTAGTGCATTAATTATCATGAGCTATCCCCAAATGTTGCAAGTGAATCAGTTGTGTGATACACATCAATCATTAATACCAGTCACCACACAGACATGGCCTTGTACTTAATCCTTTAGACACTATGTTAATTTTCAAGATGATATTAATTATGTAACAGTACTTTTGCCTTCAGGCAAGTTGTTTTTATTTATCAGAGAACAGGGGCAATTCTGTGGTTTCTTAGCTGGATGAGTGACTATAGAAAACCCTTTAAAAACGTGAATAAAGTCAACATTTGAAGAATTGTCATATAAATATAAGAAATTATTGCCCCAAGAGATAAGAAATCTTACGCTACTGAAATAGAATCAAGTCACTGGCTGTAAAGCACCAAGCACACTGACACATTTTGTTATTGTAATTTTATGTGGAATTCTCCAAGGACATTTGGTATATCACATTACAAGACTGCAAATAATTTCTTAACCTTTAATCAAGAAAACTGAAAAATGTTCCTCCAACCCACTGCCCTATTTTATTACAAAGAAAAAGCCTTTGCTTAAAGCTTTGCTTTGTTTGCAAATCAAATTATCCATTGTAAAATAACATTGAAATTTATAGCATATTAAAATTATTCTCTCAGGAATTATTTTCATCATATTACTGAGAATACAATACTATGACTCAGTGGAAATAAATAATTCACTAGCAAGTTATAATGTCCTTTTCTAAATTTAATTGTCAAGGCTGAGATAGGATAAACTGCTATGGGGGAAAGCAACCTTAATATAAGAGTCATTTTTATAAAGACACAGAAATATTAAGCATTCAAATATATGCAGAATGTAAATTTATAAAGGCACTGACAAAAGTAGCTAGTAAAAGATAATTTTACACTTGTGTGAAAAAGCTACTGCTTAACATTAGTGTTGTATCACCTGAGTAGGCCAACTTACAGTTTGTCTTTACGAAATGAAGAGTTTACAAGGGCAAGATAGGGAATGGCTGGAGAAAAATGAAGATTTAAAATGCAACTAGCTCTCCAAAGATTAAGGTGAATGTTATTTTTACAATGAAATAAAAACAATAAATATTCTAGGCAGTCAAATACTTTTGCAAATAATTTTCACTTTTTGTATAATGTGGGAAATTATTCTAATGATATTTTAGTTCGTAAACGTTTTAATAAAACATTTTTACCTGAGGTCTAAAGTCCAATATATAAATATTTATCTTTCAAACAGAAAAATTGTTTCTCAACTCTTTGAGTTAAACAATAATCCACTTCTGTTCTGCATCTAGTAATCATTACATTTCAGTTTAAAAGCTTATCAGTCAGGGTTCAATTACTGAAAACAAAATGCATTCTAACTGATTTAAACAGAAAGGCTACTGAATCACTTACAGAAGACTGATACCAAACCTGGCAGAGACACAACAAAAAAAGAAAATTTCAGGCCAATATTCCTGATGAACATCGATGTAAAAATCCTCAGTAAGATACTGGCAAACCGAATCCAGCAGCATATCAAAAAGCTTATGCACCACGATCAAGTCAGCTACATCCCTGGGATCCAAGGATGGTTCAACATACACAAATCAATAAACGTAATCCATCACAGAGCCAATGATGAAAACCACATGATGATCTCAGTAGATGCAGAACAGGCCTTTGATAAAATTCAACACCCTTTCATGCTAAAAACTCTCAATAAACTAGGTATTGATGGAACATATCTGAAAATAATAAGAGCTATTTATGACAAACCCACAGCCAATATCATACTGAATGTGCAAAAACTAGAAGTATTCCCTTTGAAAACCGGCACAAGACAAAGATGCCCTCTCTCACCCCTCCTATTCAACACAGTATTGGAAGGTCTGGCTAGGGCAATCAGGCAAGAGAAAGAAATAAAGGGCATTCAAATAGGAAGAGAGGAGTCAAATTGTCTCTGTTTGCAGATGACATGATTGTATATTTAGAAAATCCCATCATCTCAGCCCAAAATCTCCTTAAGCTGATAAGCAACTTCAGCAAAGTCTCAGGATAAACAATCAACGTGCCAAAATCACAAGCATTCCTATACACCAATAATAGACAAAACAGAGAGCCAAATCATGAGTGAACTCCCATTCACAATTGCTACAAGAGAATAAAATTACCTAAGAATACAATTTAAAACGGATGTGAAGGACCTCTTCAAGGAGAACAACAAACCACTGCTCAGGGAAATAAGAGAGGACACAAACAAATGGAAAGACATTCCATGCTCATGGATAGGAAGAATCAATATCAAAATGGCCATACTGCCCAAAGTAGTTTATAGATTCAGTGCTATCCCCATCAAACTACCATTGACTTTCTTCACAGGATTAGAAAAAAACTACTTTAAATTTAATGTGGAACCAAAAAAGAGCCCACATAGCCATGACAATCCTAAGCCAAAAGAACAAAGCTGGAGGCATCACGCTACCAGACTTGAAACTATACTACAAGGCTACAGTAACCAAGACAGCATGGAAATGGTGCCAAAACAGATATATAGACCTATGGAACAGAATGGAGGCCTCAGAAATAACCCCATACGTCTACAACCATCTGATCTTTGACAAACCTGACACAAACAAGCAATGGAGAAAGGATTCCCTATTTAATAAATGGTGTTGGGAA
Organism: Pan troglodytes; assembly: GCF_028858775.2. Classification (NCBI taxonomy): domain Eukaryota; kingdom Metazoa; phylum Chordata; class Mammalia; order Primates; family Hominidae; genus Pan; species Pan troglodytes. The sequence goes on from NC_072406.2 coordinate 70,141,144, forward strand.
AACTGGCTAGCCAGATGCAGAAAACTGAAACTGGACCCCTTCCTTACACATTATACAAAAATTAACTCAAGATGGATTAAAGATTTAAACGTAAGACCTAAAACCATAAAACCCTAGAAGAAAACCTAGGCAATACCATGCAGGACATAGGCATGGGCAAAGACTTCATGACTAAAACACTAAAAGCAATGACAACAAAAGCCAAAATGGACAAATGAGATCTAATTAAAGAGCTTCTGCCCAGCAAAAGAAACTATCATCAGAATGAACAGGCAGCCTACAGAATGGGAGAAAATTTTGCAATCTATCCATCTAACAAAGGGCTAATATCCAAAATCTATGAAGAATGTAAACAACTTTATGAGACAAAAACAACCCCATCAAAAAGTGGGTGAAGGATATAAACAGACATTTATCAAAAGAAGACATTTATGCAGCCAACAAACATATGAAAAAAAGCTCATCATCACTGGTCATTAGAAAAATGCAAATCAAAACCACAATGAGATACCATCTCATGCCAGTTAGAATGGTAATCATTGAAAAGTCAGGAAACAACAGATGCTAGAGAGAATATGGAGAAATAGCAATGCTTTTACACTGTTGGTGGGAGTGTAAATTAGTTCAACCATTGTGGAAGACAGTGTGGCAATTTCTCAAGGATCTAGAACCAGACATACCATTTGACCCAGCAATCCCATTACTGGTTATATACCCAAAGGATTATAAATCATTCTACATAAAGACACATGCACACATATGTTTATTGCAGCACTCTTCACAATCACAAAGACTTGGAACCAACCCAAATGCCCATCAATGATAGGCTGGATAAAGAAAATGTGGCACATATACACCATAGAATACTATGCAGCCATAAAAAAGGATAAGTTCACATCCTTTGCAGGGACATGGATGAAGCTGGAAACGATCATTCTCAGCAAACTAACACAAGAACAGAAAACAAAACACTGCATGTTCTCACTCATAAGTGGGAGTTGAACAATGAGAATACATGGACACAGAGAGGGGAACATCACACCCTGGGGGCCTGTCAGGGGGTGGGGTTCTAGGGGAGGGATAGCATTAGGAGAAATACCTAATGTAGATGACAGGTTGATGGGTGCAGGAAACCACCATGGCACATGTATACCTATGTAACAAACCTGTGCATTCTGTACCTGTATCCCAGAACTTAAAGTATAATAAAAAAAAATTAAGAAAAAATACTAGAGAATAAAAGAAAAAAGAAAATTGAAATGTTTTTGCTGTTGTTTTGTAGCTCTCTATGACTCTTGAGTTTATTTTTGTCTCAGTGTCTCTCACCATGAAATCATAGCTATCTTGCTCTGAATTGATTTGTAGTTTTATAATATAAACATTGTGTACCGAAAATTTATCAGACTTCCTGATAAACATAATTTTTAGACTACAGTAACACAGAGCAAAGCTATATCTTTCCTAAAATTTTTATAGTGTTGTTTTGTAGACTCTTTTTGTCAAAAGATAAGAATATTGGATGATAGCCCTAAAGAAAAATACTGCCTTTATTTTGTGTTACAACTTGACTGCAAAAGGATTCAGTATCATGGTAGACAGACATGCGATATGGATATTAGAGTTCTGCAACTGGATGAAGAGGAACGCCATCTCATTTCTACCAGAGCCCATGATGTTCTCACTAGAATAGTTTGAATATTACTCTCATCCAGGTGACATATGTGAATACTATATACAATGTCATGAGTTCTTTCATCTCTTTTGAGAAGGACATAATAAAGACAAGAAGATATACTGGACAAATACATGAATGCAGGTTTTTCAGATAATATGCAGAAGTCCCTGGAGATAGGGAGAGAGAGAGAGTGTGTGTGAGTTAAGGTCATCCACCAAATACTGCTCCATATTGGTCTTTCCATCAGCAGTGGATGTCTGTCTTCTCTTTCTTTGCATAACACTCTATCTTTATCTCTATGAAAGGACTTTTGCATTACAACCTTATTGACTATTTTAAGCCCTAAATATCCTTGTATAGTCAAAAGTCCCCCACCAACAGTGAAACAGAATTTAAATATACTATCTTTGTCAGCTGGCCTAAGGAGCAGAAGAATTTTAAATATGATAGGGCCCCCCGCTTGCTCTGCTTTCTTGTCTTCCAGTTCAAATTTTCCTTAACCCTCTCATTTCCCTTTCTTTGATGTAGAGCCATTTTGCATCTTTGGGCTTATGGCTTGTTACAGACTTTTTGTAACTGGAATACAGAGATAAAAGATATTCTACAAAGTCAGGAACACCAGAGCTATATTTATAGAACATTTGCAAAACTTATTTGGGGTATGGGGTAGAGATGCGTATCAAAACTCAAAGAGTCAGGGCTGGGCGTGGTGGCTTACACCTGTAATCCCAGCACTTTGGGAGGCCGAGGTGGGTGGATCATGAGGTCAGGAGATCGAGACCATCCTGGCTAACACAGTGAAACCCTGTCTCTACTAAAAATACAAAAAATTAGCTGGGCGTGGTGGCGGGCACCTGTAGTCCCAGCTACTCAGGAGGCTGAGGCAGGAGAATGGCATGAACCCAGGAGGTGGAGCTTGAAGTGAGCCAAGATCGTGCCACTGCACTCCAGCCTGGACACCACAGTGAGACTCCATCTCAAAAAAAAAAAAAAAATTAAAGAGTCAGATATAAGAGCCTAATAGTGAAAGAAAGAACACACATTTCAAAACTATAAGAGAATACAAAATATTTACAAAGAGCTCTCAAGGAAAGAAGAAATTGGTATAATATTAAAGTCATTATGAAGAAACAGAAGGGTAGAGACTTTTCAGGCTATGCCTATACGATATATTACTAAAAGTATGTATGATAATCAGCTTTATTAGACAGAGAGAGAGCAACAGTTGAGAGGTATGTGGTTGAAATTTTAATAACATAATAAAGCCACACACATAATGTGATAGTATCATTGCTTCTTTTGTTCTAAGCATGTACATTCTCTTCAAAGAGAGTGTAAATTCATTACAGGTAAATTCCCATTTGTGCTATTTGAATTTGTATGACTTTTCAGAGACATTATATAGAGTTGCTACTTGCCATTAAGGGAGTGAAAGAAACCTCTAAACAAGATATGTAAAGATAATCCCCATGTTAAACTGAAAATGACAATCTAATATGAAATTTTACCAAGTAGATTTAAAGGAAGTCTTTATCTGCAAAAGGAGATATGAACTAGCACAAGTTGGTCTTGTTGAATCCTTTTATGGAATGTCTCCAGATATTTCTATCTTTCCTTGAAGACTTCTTGTATTTCTATAAATGTGTGGTATATTTTGAAGTCAATGTCAATGACACACTCACATGAATCAACATAAAGGTAATTATTCTGAGTTAAAAGGTAGAAAAATACCAAAGTTCATGAGATTAAAGAGTATTAATTTTATTTTTAAAAGCATCACAATTTGGAATGGAGCACTATAAAAATATGATTTTGTAAAGTATTTCATTTGGAACATATAAATATGCCACGTAGAGTGATTTTCGCTCTTTATAGGTTTAAATTTAGTCAAGAAGAACCAGACAAAAGACCAGGATTTGGAATCCTCTGAGAACACAACACTAAATCAATTTAACATACCTGTTAAGTGTTTTAGACACAAAGTCAACTACCAAGACCACAGTCGAGGAAAAAAAGAACAGTTGCTGCAAGAAACGATATTTACCATAGTCTGGGAGAAAATTCCAGGGACTAGAACTCAGATTACAGTTGACCCTTGAGGAATGTGCAGATCATGGGTGCTGATCCCCATAGTCAAAACTCCATATATATCTTTTTATCCCCTAACTACTAATAGCTTACTGTTGACTGGAAGCCTTACTGATAACAAAAAGAGTTGACTAACACATACTTTGTATGTTATATGTATTATATATGGTATTGTTAATAAATAAGCTAGACCAGGGGACCCCTCCCCCCCGGGCTGTGAGCCAGTACCAGCCTGTTCCCTGTTAGGAACTGAGCTGTACAGTGGAGGTGAGTGGCAGACTAGCGAGCAGTACCACTTGAGCTCCACCTTCTGTCAGATCAGCAGTAGCATTAGATTCTCAATGGTGTGAACCCTATTGTGAACTGCACATGCAAGGGATCTAGGTTGCAAGCTCCTTTTGAGAATCTAATGCCTGATGATCTGAGGTGGAACAGTTTCATCCCAAAACCATCCCCACCACCATCTGTGGAAAAAAATTGTCTTCCACAAAACTGGTCCCTGGTGCCAAAAGTTTGGGGACCACTGAGCTAAAGAAACGAAAATGTTATTAAGAAAATCATAGGGAAGAGAAAATATATTTAGTATTCATTAAGTGGAAGTGGCTCATGATAAAGATCTTCATCCTCATCATCTTCATGTTGAGTTGGCTGGGGAGGAAGAGGAGGGGCTGGTCTTGCTGTCTCAGCAGTCATAGAGATGCAAGAAAGTCCACGTATAAGTGGACCTGCTTGGTTAAACCCATGTTGTTCAAGGGTCAGCTGAATTTGATTTCTAGCTTCCTCCGTTAACTGTTCATGGGGACTTGGAATATCACTTGAATTTCTGATACTGTCAGCTGTAGGCATCCTGCCTGCCTACATCACATGGATGAAATAGAAATTAAATTAGAACGTTGACATAAACATGCTTTGAAAATGTCAAATTATTTGGCAATTGTAAATTTGTAGCAATAAAGAGAGTGAGCCTGCCTTGTCTGTTTCCTGCCAATCCTCATAGATACCATCTCCCACTGCACTGCCCTTTGGCCTTTGGGCTCCAGCCAGGGGCCCACCTTCTTTCAGTTTCTCCCTTCAGTCATACATATGTCACCCTCTGTGGGCTCTTAGCTCATGATATTCTTTCACTTGGAACTACCTTTCACCTCTGTGTTTCACATACATGCACCACCTCTTTTCAGCACCCTCTATTTAGTCCATTTCTATTCATTCTCAGGTTTTGCTTCAAACACTACTAAGGGAATCTTGTTAGACCTATCTTTTGAAAATAAGTCAGGTCTCTCTCTCATAGATTAAGATCTCATTAACTTTGCTTCAACACACTTGTTCCAATTTTAATCTTCCATTAATTTATGATTATCTGCTTGATTTTGCCTTTCCCACTAGTTTGGATGAAGTAGAGCAGGATGTGCTCATTACTTTATCCCCAAATCTTAGTATAGCAACTGATACAATTAATAGCTCAGTTAATCAGGGGAGTAAAGTACAGATATCTACATGTTTCACTCCCTTATCACACTTAGATTATTTGCTCAAATGTCACCTTCTTAGTTGTGCAATTTGCTATGTGATGTGCAATTTATAATCTGTCTGACATGAATCTACTTATTCTGGAGCTTTCTACCAGAGTTATTTCTTCTCTTTAGCAGTGATTCCATGTTGCCTTCCCCTAAGAAATACCACCTAAGTCATTTTAATTACAATGGATTTATTTTTTACTATGTGGAAAATCTTATGCTAATTACATTGACTTTGAGGATGAGTGAGTACAAAAATATTTAATTCAAATTCACTTATCTCAAGGAGTTTACAAAAAGAGTTATAATATATTTCACTATGATATATGCTGAGAAATATACTAAATCTTTGCTACAGAAGTTTTGTAGATACAGAGCTGATGTGGTAAACAAGAAATGTCCCCAGTATAGGCTTAATTTAACTGAACCAAGGCAAATGGGTGGAAAACCAAATTGCCAATCAATAAATCTTTAAATCCACCTATGATCTGGAAGTCTCACCCCACCTTAAGATTTCCCATCTTTCTTGGCAGAACCAGTGTATATCTTACATATATCGATTTATGTCTTTGCCAGTAACTTCTGTCTCCCTAAAATGTAAAACCAAGCTGTAACCCAACCATGTTAGGCACATGTTCTGAGAACTTCCTGAGGCTATGTCACAGGTCATAATCAAAACAAACTTTTAAATTGATTGCCTTTTGTCTCAGATACTTTTTGGTTTACATTGACAATATTAAGTATTCTTCTGGAAGCCAAAATTCACTTCTAACAATTTCTGAACGCATATCAAATATGTAAATAGAGACAAAGAAAACCACATATATAATTCATTAGGACTGATTAATGAAGTTATTTTCAACTAATACAACAGAATTTATACTTTTAAAAAGAAAAACTTTTTCTTAAACTTTCATGCATCTACTGTCAATGAAAACAATCAAACTAAAATATTTGGAAAGATTTATTCTGAGCCAAATGTGGGTGGGCATGACCCATGATACAGCCCCAGGAGATCCTGAGAACATGTGTCCAAGGTGGTTGGGATACAGTTTGCTTTTATACCTTTTAGGGAGACATAAGACAAAATCAATACATGAGGTAAGATGAACATTGGTTCTGTCCAGAAAGGTGGAACAACTCAAAGCTGGGGAATGGGGTGGTGTCCATGTTATAATTGGATTCAAAAATTTTCTAATTGATAGTTGGTTGAAAGAGTTTACCTAAGACCTGAAATCAATGGAAGGGAGGGTGACTGGGTTAAGATAAGGGGTTGTGGAAACTAAGGTTCTTATTATGCAGTTGAGAGGAAGCCTCCAGGTAGCAGGCTTCATAAAGAATAGATGTAAATGTTTCTTATCAGATTTAAAGAGGCTGTTGTGTCAGTCTAAAGGTGTCTGTTTTAAGGTTAATGCTGGTCAGCTGTGCCTGGATTCCAAAGGGAGGAAGGCATAATGAGGCATGTCTAACCACCCATTCCCATCATGGCCTGAACTAGTGTTTCAGGTTTACTTTAGAACGCTCTTGGCAGAAAGGAGGTGTCCATTTTGTTAGTTGGGGGGCTTAGAATTTTATTTTTTGTTTACACTACAAAAACTAGAAAGAGACTTATCAAATATTATCTAGGGAAAACATTTACAAAGTTTTTCATTAGGATTTGTTATATTAAATATTGCTCTTGTAGTACTTGAAAATTATACTTTCTAGTAATTTTAAACATTTTCTTCATAATCTTTATGTTATTGTTAGCCAATATTTATTTATTTATTTATTATTTATTTATTTTTTGAGACAGAGTCTTGGTCTGCCACCAGGCTGGAGTGCAGTGGTGTGATCTTGGCTCACGGCAACCTCCGCCTCCCAGGTTCAAGCAATTCTTCTGCCTCAGCCTCCTGAGAAGCTGGGATTACAGGTGCACACCACCACACCCAGCTAATTTTTTGTATTTTTAGTAGAGACAGGGTTTCACCATGTTGTCCAGGATGGTCTCAATCTCTTGACCTTATGATCCTCCTACCTCAGCCTCCCAAAATGCTGGGATTACAGGCGTGAGCCACCGTGCCCAGCAAGCCGATAGTATCAAAATAAATGTCAGTGCAACTACTGATTTTAAAAGTGCCTTTGAAAAAACTGTTAACAGTGAAAAAATTATGACAGTGAAAGAGATCTGATCTAACCAATCCCATCTTGCCTTTAACCTCCAAACCACCCTTAACCATTCTTGGGCTTAGGCCATGCTAACTTTGGGAGACATTTAACTTTTACAGTTTAAATGATAACAGCCCTTCCCCAAAACTAAACCATCTTTATAAAGGCAATGAAAGACCACCAGGTTAGGAGGATGAGAGGAACCTGAATTTTGCTAAGGCTAAATTAAATTCTGCTAAGGCTAAATCATAGCTGTAAATGATTACCAGCCATTATTCCAGAGGTCACAAGATATGCAACTTCCCTAATGACTAACTTCATTCTTGAAGAATCTAAGATTGGCCTTTTGAGAGATCTTTTCAGGTTTTTGCATTTCTGATGACAGGTGGCTCCACGCTGAACTCCAACCAACAAAGGGTCCTATGACCCCACCCAGAAACACACTCCCTGGCCTGCCAAAGTGTTCTTGAAAAACCCAAGCCTCCAAATTTTCAGGGAGATTTATTTGAGTAATAACTCTATCTCCCATGTGGTGTGGCCGGCCTTGTGTCTATTAAACTCTTTCTTTGTTGCAACACAATGGTCTCTGTGAATTGGTTTTGTCTGTGCAGTGGGCACAAAGAACACATTGGGCACTTACACTTTTAAAATTAGAAATTCTGAATTTAAACATGAAGTCCTTGCCCACACCTATGTCCTGAAGGTGTTGCCTAGGTTTTCTTCTAGGGTTTTTATGGTTTTAGGTCTAACATGTAAGTCTTTAATCCATCTTGAATTAATTTTTGTATAAGGTGTAAGGAAGGGATCCAGTTTCAGCTTTCTACGTATGGCTAGCCAGTTTTCCCAGCACCATTTATTAAATAGGGAATCCTTTCCCCATTGCTTGTTTTTTTCAGGTTTGTCAAAGATCAGATGGTTGTAGATACGTGGCATTATTTCTGAGGGCTCTGTTCTGTTCCATTGATCTATATCTTTGTTTTGGTATCAGTACCATGCTGTTTTGGTTACTGTAGCCTTGTAGTATAGTTTGAAGTCAGGTAGCGTGATGCCTCCTGCTTTGCTCTTTTGGCTTAAGATTGACTTGGCGATGCGGACTCTTTTTTGGTTCCATATGAACTTTAAAGTAGTTTTTTCCAAATCTGTGAAGAAAGTCATTGGTAGCTTGATGGGGATGGCATTGAATCTATAAATTACCTTGGGCAGTATGGCCATTTTCACGATATTGATTCTTCCTACCCATGAGCATGAAATGTTCTTCCATTTGTTTGTATCCTCTTTTATTTCATTGAGCAGTGGTTTGTAATTCTCCTTGAAGAGGTCCTTCACATCCCTTGTAAGTTGGATTCCTAGGTATTTTATTCTCTTTGAAGCAATTGTGAATGGGAGTTCACTCATGATTTGGCTCTCTGTTTGTCTGTTATTGGTGTATAAGAATGCTTGTGATTTTTGTACATTGATTTTGTATCCTGAGACTTTGCTGAAGTTGCTTATCAGCTTAAGGAGATTTTGGGCTGAGACAATGGGGTTTTCTAGATATACAATCATGTAATCTGCAAACAGGGACAATTTGACTTCCTCTTTTCCTAATTGAATACCCTTTATTTCCTTCTCCTGCCTAATTGCCCTGGCCAGAACTTCCAACACTATGTTGAATAGGAGTGGTGAGAGAGGGCATCCCTGTCTTGTGCCAGTTTTCAAAGGGAATGCTTCCAGTTTTTGTCCATTCAGTATGATATTGGCTGTGGGTTTGTCACAGATAACTCTTATTATTTTGAGATACATCCCATCAATACCTAAGTTATTGAGAGTTTTTAGCATGAAGGGTTGTTGAATTTTGTCAAAGGCCTTTTCTTCATCTATTGAGATAATCATGTGGTTTTTGTCTTTGGTTCTGTTTATATGCTGGATTACATTTATTGATTTCTGTATGTTGATGTCTAAAACGCCAAAAGCAATGGCAACCCAAGCCAAAATTGACAAATGGGATCTAATTAAACTAAAGAGCTTCTGCACAGCAAAAGAAACTACCATCAGAGTGAACAGGCAACCTACAAAATGGGAGAAAATTTTCGGAACCTACTCATCTGACAAAGGGCTAATATTCAGAATCTACAATGGCCTCAAACAAATTTACAAGAAAAAAACAAACAACCCCATCAAAAAGTTGGTGAAGGATATGAACAGACACTTCTCAAAAGAAAACATTTATGCAGCCAAAAAACACATGAAAAAATGCTCACCATCACTGGCCATCAGAGAAATGCAAGTCAAAACCACAATGAGATACCACCTCACACCAGTTAGAATGGCAATCATTAAAAAGTCAGGAAACAACAGGTGCTGGAGAGGATGTGGAGAAATAGGAACACTTTTACACTGTTGGTGGGACTGTAAACTAGTTTACCCATTGTGGAAGTCAGTGTGGCAATTCCTCAGGGATCTAGAACTAGAAATACCATCTGACCCAGCCATCCCATTACTGGGTATATACCCAAAGGATTATAAATCATGCTGCTATAAAGACACATGTACTCGTATGTTTATTGCAGCACTATTCACAATAACAAAGACTTGGAACCAACCCAAATGTCCAACAATGATAGACTGGATTAAGAAAATGTGGCACATATACACCGTGGAATACTATGCAGCCATAAAAAATGAAGAGTTCATGTCCTTTGTAGGGACATGGATGAAACTGGAAACCATCATTCTCAGCAAACTATCGCAAGGACAAAAAACCAAACACTGCATGTCTTTACTCATAGGTGGGAATTGAACAATGAGAACACATGGACACAGGAAGGGGAACATCACACTCCAGGGACTGTTGTGGGGTAGGGGGAGGGGGGAGGGATAGCATTAGGAGATATACCTAATGCTAAATGAGTAGTTAATGGGTGCAGCACACCAACATGGCACATGTATACATATGTAACCTGCACATTGTGCACATGTACCCTAAAACTTAAAGTATAATAATAATAAAATAAAATTAAAAAAAGAAATTCTGAATTTAAAAGATTTAACTAGTGATATTGTAATTAGTTAAATTTATTTCAGTGTCTTTTATATAAAACAAATCAATTTTATAAGAATTGTACTTTACTAGAATGAAATCATACTGTCATCAGAGCTGATCTTTTTCATTTGAAAGTTTCTCAGTTTACATAGAAAGATTGCAAGTGCACAGCCATGGCCACATAGAGCTTGGGATGTAGCAGAACAAGCCACAGACAAAACCCCTCAGACACCGAGTTAAAGAAGGAAGGGCTTTATTTGGCTGGGAGCTTTGGCAAGACTCACGTCTCCAACAACCGAGCTCCCTGAGTGAGCAATTCCTGTCCCTTTTAAGGGCTTGCAACTCTAAGGGGGTCCACATGAGAGAGTCGTGATTGATTAAGCAAGTAGGGGGTACATGACTGGGGGCTGCACGCACCAGTAATCAAAATGGAACAGAACAGGACAGGGATTTTCACAATGCTTTTCCATACAATGTCTGGAATCTATAGATAACATAACCGGTTAGGTCAGGGGTCGATCTTTAACCAGGCTCAGGGTGTGGCACCGGGCTGTTTGCCTGTGAATTTCATTTCTATCTTTTAGTTTTTACTTCTTTCTTTGGAGGCAGAAATTGGGCATAAGATAATATGAGGGGTGATCTCCTCCCTTAGGGAGATCTTTGTCAATTGGAACATGCCTGAAATAAAAGCTGATTTAACAGAGATAAACTAAGCTGATTTTAGAAAAGCCTTTCCAGTCAGTCAACAGTGCCAGAAATCTGTGAATGTGATACAGCAGGTAGAAAGAAATTATTTAGGCAGATAGCGAGGGAAAAAGAGTCCTCGGCAATGTTGCCCTTTTAACAAAAAGCAGCCCCCAAAATCATTTCCTTTCTAACAAAGAGCAGCCTGAAAACTTGAGCTGCAAACATAAATAAGGAAGCTAGAAGCTTGCACAGGGGAACGCCGGCAGCTGTGCCAATAGAAAAGGGCTACCTGGCTGCCAGGCATATCCAACATGGAGGTTCCATCTTCTCTTTTTTTGTTACCACTTGTATAGTAAAGGAATGGGCAACATGGCGCAGGCCAAGCAGAGAACCTGCCTGCATAAGAAAAGATTAGGGTAGGGGCAGCCAGAAATTCACACCCTATGCAAATGGCACACCTAGTCCTAACCAGTTTTTCACACCCTATGCAAATAGCACACCTGGTCTGACCAGTTTTTCATGCCCTATGCAAATGGCACACCTGGCCCAACCAATCTTTCATGCTCTGTGGAAATCAGACACTACCTCCTCACCAGGCATCTATAAACCCCCTGCATTTTACCACGAATCTGGCAACCCATTTCTCCAGGACCTTTCTCTGCAACAGAGAGCTCTTTCTTTCACCTACTAATCTTCTGCTCTTAACCTCACTCTTTGTGTGTCCACACCCTGTTCTCCATGGCCATGAGACCACAAAACTTGGGTGACACTCCAGACAACAAGGCTGTTTCAAATGCAAGCATCCTCAAGATAACTTTGACACTACACATCTTAAGAGGTGACATTTATCAAATTCCAAGGAAGCAGTTATTTTATCTGATTTAATAACCATGTCCTTATTACCCTACTGATGTCTCCAGACAGCCTGGACCCCAAGATATTGTTACCAGAAAAAGGTCCCAGTTCAGACCCCAAGAGAGGGTTCTTGGATCTTATGCAAGAAAGAATTTGGGGTGAGTCCATACAGTAAAGTGAAAGCAAGTTTATTAAGAAAGTAAAGAAATGAAAGAATGGCCACTCCATAGGCAAAGCAGCAGTTTGGGCTGCTGGACTAAGGATACTTATAGTTATTTCTTGATTATATGCTAAACCGGGTGGATTATTCATGAGTTTTCTGGAAAAGTCATGGGTAATTCCCGAAACTGAGGGCTCCTCACCCTTTTAGAACATATAGGGTAATTTCCTGATGTTGCTGTGGCATTTGTAAACTGTCTTGGTGCTGGTGGGAGTGTCTTTTAGCATGCTAATGCATTATAATTAGCATGTAATGAGCAGTGAAGATGACCAGAGGTCACTCTCTTTGCCATCTTGGTTTTCGTAAGTTTTGGCTGGCTCCTTTAACACAACATGTTTTATCAGCAAGGTCTTTGTGACCTATACCTTGTACTGACCTCCTATCTCATCTTGTGATTTAGAATGCCTAACCTACTGGGAATGCAGCTCAGTAGGTCTCAGCCTAATTTATCTACCCTATTAAAGACAGAGTCACTCTGGTTCGAATGCCTCTGACAGTATGGCTCCCTAAAGATATGTACAAAGTACCTGAATAACGCCTTATTAGCCAGAGCTGAGAATAACTATCCATGGATGGAGTTAGTTTTAGCTGGAAATGAGGATTTATTTCTTTTTCTCTGGTCCAGGTATAAGTAATACTACATTTCTTCTGAACTCTCCTGGTTTGCCAGAAACAAAGTTTGCAGATTTATTGTTCAATCCTTTTGCTTTGGTTTTATTATTATATAATTTATTTTCTGTGTAAATGAATGGCAAAACTATTTTCTTTACTGAGAAGCTATGGAATTAAAGTATTAATGCTCTGATAAAAAGACTTTAATTTCTGACTTATATTTATAAGACCAATAAATCTTTCCACGAGGCTGCATTGCTGGTGGAAATATAAATTGTTATAACCTTTTTGAAATGCAATAAAGAATTAATCAACTCAAACTTCTGTGATGTTATATCATTTCTGGGACATTATCCCATAGATAAAGGCACTACTACAAAAAATACACAGAAAGGAAAGTTTATAGCACCTATGTTTGTAGTGCAAAAGCAAAACAAAAAACTAACACAAAAAAAGGTCAATCAGTAACTGAATGGTTTGAATAAATGTGCACCCATCCCACAATATACCATGTACTTATTTTAAAAAGTAAGTTTTCTTCCAATTCCAGCAAAATAATAAAGTAGATCAGCAAAAAAAGAAAAGAAATCCAGGTGCCAGAAGCAAAGATAAAGCTGAAGTGCAGAGCACTGGTCATGTTTGTTATAGTACAGCAGCAGCCCTGGCGAGTTATTGGAGCTGACAATGGCTAAGGTTTAAGATTTAACACCCTCACAAAGCAGGAGAGCAGGCTTCAGGCTTGTATCAAGTAGGTGAATGGAAATAAGCACCTTGTAGAAAGCTGGGTACTGGATGGGCTACAAGCAAAGTGCAAGAAACATTAAATGACTCAACTCACTGATCCAGGGTAATAACAAGGAAGGTTTGACAGATGCCCTCAATGCCCTCTAATAAAATGGAATTGCCTGCAGGTTTGGTATGGATTTTTGGCTTGGTGGGTGAATAGGGCAAGCTTGAAGTGTTAGAGAGAATGCCACTCAGAAGTGCCCCAAACCAACGATGACCAGGGAGTCAGCCTACAAACATCTTACCATTTCTTTCTTTGGCTGGGATAACTCTGGGATACGGTCTGCATTTCATGTAGCAAGATTGTGTTCCACTTACCCACTTGGTAACCTGATTGTTAATCACTCTTTGTTGGTCTACTTTGCTTTTCTGTCTCAACTTTATCATTCTCTTAGTGGTGTTAACTTTTCAAATAAACTATTTGCATTTGAATCCTTACTTTGAGATTTTCTTCTAGGGTATCCTAAACTAAGACATTTTGGGCTGTCCTAGATATAGAAGGAAAATACAGTTCTCCTGTGGGAAATTATAGGTACAACTTCCACTGGCTTGGATGCAAATTTACCTATGCACGGGTGGTACAAAGAAACACCAAGCCCACAAATTATTTTTGAAAATCAGGAAAAAGCAAGTGATGCTCCTAAGGTAGCAGATAAAAGCAAGTCAAAACCATTCCAGTAGAATGTTTCCCAAAAATCTGCCATATTTCCCTTCTCCAAGAAAGAACATTTTCGTGCTTAAAATGAGTTCTTAATATAACATTATTAAAATCTACAAAGAAACAATCTACCATTAGTTAGAGTCAGAATGCAAAATAAACATGGATTAGTGTCCCCCAAAACCTGAGAGAATAAAGTGACAATTTAAATGACTCCATAAAGTATCTTTTAAATTATTAAAGAGGAATTTTTTAAATTACAGAAATACTAAGGAAAATATGTAAGATGATGATGATGATGATAGCTAACTTTTACTCTGTGTTTATACAGCAAAATCATGTGCAGTCCTAGGGGAGTAAATAACTTGGTTTTTGTTTACATTTATTGTTAGGTGCTAAAACAGTGAAATTGGTTTTCTCATGATAATAAATGTATATACATCACCAGGCTTTTCAACATAGTACTGGAAGTTCTAGCCACTGCAATAAAGCAGGAAAAACAAATAAATACATACTGGAAGGAAAAAAAATAAAACTGCCCTATTTGCAGACAACAAAAAAAAAATCCCAAGGAATCTTAAAAAAAAAAAAAAAAACTCTTAGATTAGTAAGCAAGTTCAGCAAGATTGCAGGACACAAAATAAGTGTGCAAATATATAAATTGCTTTTGTATATACTAATAATAAACATGTGAAAACAAATCAAAAACAATGCTACTATCTAAATTGATCTAATGAAAATGAAATACTTATGTATAAACCTAACAAGATGTGTACAAAATTGTGCAATAAAATTACAAAATAATGATTAAAAAATCAAAATAAATCTAAAAAAATAGGTGTATTACGTCCATAAATTGAAGGGCCCAACATAATAAATATGCCAGTTTTCCCCGAATTGATCAGTAGGTTAAATGCAACTTCATTAAAATATCAACAAGATTTTTTGTAGACCTAGATGAACTTATTCTAAAACTTATTTGAAAAGGAACAAGCCCTAGAATAGCTAAAACAATCTTGGAAGAGTGGGGAGAAGCAAATTTGAGGGACTCACTCTAACCAATATTAAAGCTTGCTATAGAGCTACTGTAATCAAGACTGTGTGGTAGTGACAAAAGGACAGATACATGGAGCAAAAGAACAGAATAGGGAACCCAGAAATAGACCTATACAAATATGCTCAATTGATTTTTGACAAAGGAACAAAAGTAATTCAATGGAGAAAGGGTGACATTTTGAGAAAATGGTGCTGGAGAAATTAGATATCCATAGACAAAAATAAATAAACTTTATCCTGAGTCTCATACATTATACAAAAGTCAACTCAAAATGGATCATGGACTTGAATGTAAATCAGAAAACTATAAGACATCTAAGGGAAAAAAACTGTAAGAGAAAAGCTTTGAGACCTAGGGATAGGCAAAGAATTTATCATAACACCAAAGACATGTTCCATAAAAGGAAAAACTTGATAAATTTTACTTCATCAAAATTAAAAACTTTTGCTCAGCGAAGAGAATGAAAAGGCAATCCACAGACTGAGAGAGAATATTTGTAAACCACTTACCTAACAAAAAACTACTACCTAGAATATATAAAGAACTCTCAAAACTCAACATTAGAAAAACAAAAACTTCAATTGGAAAGTAGACAAAATATAGGAGCAGACATCTCAGCAAACAGGATGTACAGACAGCAAACAGGCATGTGCAAAGGCATTTAACATCCTTAGCCATCAGAGAAATACAAACTAAAACCTCAATGAGTGATTTACTACATACCTGTCAGTATAGCTAAAATTGAGGTAGTAACATCATCAAGTGTTGGTGTTAACTGTAGAGAAACTACATCACACACGCATTGCTGGCAGGAAGGTAAGATGGTACAGCTTCTGGAAAAAAGTTTGGCAACATTTCTTTTAAAGCTAAAATGCAATTATCGTACAACCCAGCAATTGCCCTCTTGGGCATTTATCCTGGAGAAATTAAATCATATATTCACACACAAAGCTGTACAAAATTGTTCATAACAGCTTTATTCATAATATCCTAGAACTGGAAATAACAAATGTTCTTCCATGGGTAAATGCTTAAACTGTGGCACATCCATATTGTGGAATACCACTCAGAAATAAAAGGAACAAACTATTGACAGATGCAGTATCCTAGATGAATCTCAAGTGAATTGTTCTGAGTAAAAAATTCCATTTCCAAAAGGTAATATACTGTACAGTTCCATTTATGTAACATTCTCAAAATATTTTGGAAACAGAGAACAGAT
Organism: Pan troglodytes; assembly: GCF_028858775.2. Classification (NCBI taxonomy): domain Eukaryota; kingdom Metazoa; phylum Chordata; class Mammalia; order Primates; family Hominidae; genus Pan; species Pan troglodytes. The sequence continues at coordinate 70,157,688 of NC_072406.2, forward strand.
TAATGGTTGGAAGAAATTGGGATGTCAGGGGAAGGAATTGTGGGGAGGTGGGGATAGAAGAGCAGGAGGGATCCTGTGGTGTTGGAACTGTTCTGTGTGTGAACCGTGGTGGTGGATGCACAAGGCTACACGTGATAACAAAGCTAAATACACACACACTTAACATACACATGAGTACAAGTAAAAACAAAGAAATCAGACTAAGATCAATGGATTGTATCAATGTCAATATCCTGGTAGAGATATTGTAGATATACTTTGCAAAACATAGTCACTGGTGAAACAGGGTAAATGGTACAACAGATCTCTTTGTATTATTTTTTATAACTTCACGAGGATCTACAATGTCTCAAAATAAGAGTATAATTTAAAAACAAAGTAATGAATACTCAAAAAAGTATACAGAAATGTGTGAACTGAAGCAGAATTCATTAAAAATATATTTTGCAAAACAGTCCCAGTTTTCTGCAATTACTGTACTCTAGTTTGCAATAGTCTGAACCAGAGAACTTCTTAGGAAAGGCTTACAATGTACATAATAAAATAAATAATAGTAAATAGTACCACACCATAGCACAGTGATTAAGAACATGACATTTCTTGGCTGTATTATCTTAGGAGCAATACTTAACCTCTCCAATTTTCACTTTTCCTATCAGAAAATGACAATCATAGTATCTAATTCACTGGGTGTTATGAGCACCAAAGGAAAGAATACATGTAAAGCACTTGGTATAGAGTTGGCAAATAATAAGAATTAATTAAACTTAAATATGGCTTATTTATATTTGCTGTGGTGTTTGTTCTAGTACTAGTATGGGTTATATTTGGATTTAGAATATCGGTTTACTTCTAAATATCAGTTCACTGGGACAAAAGGTCTCTCTCTCTCCTCTCTCTTTCTCTCTTTCACACACACACACACACACACACACACACACACACTATTCAATTTACCAGAGACAGGTTAGGTACCTGTGACATAGAAATTCACTTAATTTTTTTATTTTAAAATGTACAGTTATTATTTACTATAGTAACCCAACTGTGCTATCAGATAGTAGTCTTATTCATTCTTTCTATTTTTTGTACCCATTAACTATTCCCCTTGCCCCACTCCCCAGGCCTCCACTACCCTTCCCAGCCTCTGGTGACCATCCTTGAAATTCACTTAATTTTTTTTCAGAATCTCAGGGTTCTGTTTTCTTCTCTAGGAGAAATACCTTTGCATATCAAGTCAAGTATGAAATGATACATGGGCACCAAAATTAATGTGCACATTTCTGATATATTCCAGTGATATTTCAGAGACATTTAAAGATAAAAATCCATGAATGCTGCCAGGTGGCCTCACTCCTTATATATCTTGTATATCAACACTTACTATCCACTTTAATGCTCACAACAACACTATGGAGTAGGTGTTATTATTGTCACTTTACAGATAAGGAAACTGAGGCTTAGAAAGATTAAGAAACTTGCCCAAGGTCAGACAGCTAAAACCTACAAGCAAAACCTTAAACACTCATTTAACCAACTCTAAAGCCAAAGGTCTCAAACATTCTATAAAAGTAAATGTCAAATCAGAAATTTATAAACTTTTATAAAAGATTTTCCACTCTCTTTTCCCTGAGGTGAAATACAGGCAGTATTTCACAAGATGATAGATACACTCTCAAAATTTAAAACTTGACTTACCGTAAAATGATCCGTTTGGCAAATGCCACAGGAGAACTGACTTACATGCACACATCTGTGTGTGTCTGTTTGTAATGAAAATTTTATTGGCCTGGTGATTTTAGATTCTAGTATATTAAAAATATAGTAAACTATTTTATGCTAAAAATACAGTATACTACCTTATGACCAGCTATAAAAGCCTTTTGGATTCTAAGAATCTTTCAGATTGGCCTAAGGCCTCAAACCCTAATAGGAAGCAGAGTGGTGACCTAAAAACTATACTTGGCCTTGATTCCTAACTTTGTCATTTTAATAACCTTCCTTGTGCTATATACATCATTTGTCTTATCCCATTTTACCCTAAACACAATCCTTTAGGGAAAGTACTTTTAGTATTGCCATTTCACAGGTAAAGAAGATGATGTTTTAAAAAGTCATGTACGCTGCCTGAGGTGACAAGAGCTCAGTATTCAGATTCCAGAGTCAAGTCAGGTGGCATCACTCCACAGCCATATTTGTGGCCACTAATGACTTCCTGACTCTTTTGCCCTCTCCTGACCTCAGCAATTTATGTCACCTCTGTAAGCTTCAGTTTGCTCATCTATTAAGTTTTAAAATAATACCTTCCCTAAAAGATGTTTCTGAGAATTAAAAAAGATAATACACGTAAATCACATTAACTACAAAGAAATGTAGACTCTTCCCACTGCCCATCACTTACACTGTAACTGCCAGTGTCCACCAATAGAGAAATATGAACTAAGAAATTGATTCTAAATATATAAAAATAGAAGTATAAATAATATATATTCCTCCTGGGCTATAAGAATGAAAAGCCAGAATGTTCTCCCTGGCTTGCACAACACTGGCTGTTTCTTCCTTGGCCCAGTCCTACTCCCAAAGCCAGAACATAAGCCAGATAGCTCTGATTTTGAGCATGTGTTTGCTCCTCCATCAGTCCCCACAAGGAAGGATATGAGCTTTCTGTTGCCTTAGTTAATCCTTTGAACACAAAGAAAATTCCAAGGAGATTTTGTTGCGGTTCCTTTTTTATGCATGGAAGCACTCAGCCTTCTGTCACAACTTTACCATCTGTCAATAAACGCTCTTATGAATCCATGTTCAGCATTCTAACAAATATGCCCCCATCTCTGCACACAAAAAAATAATCTGGAAATTCTGGTCCCAAACAGAAGGATTAATGAACAAGGGATCTAGGGCATAGACAGGTTTCCATCAAGGAAGACTGAGTTTTGGTTCTGCGATGATCCCACAGAACATCAGTTAACACAGAGAAATTTAAATTGCTGTCCATGTACAGTGAATGCTAAAGATGACAATGAGCAGATGTTTCTCTTCACTCTTGGAGAAATGGTCATCTGGTTTATCATTTCTTCTTGACCAGCCAAAGCCCAATGTCCCCAGTTCTTTTGCTTTCATTTTATCTCAACATTCTCTACACTTTGCCAGTCCTCCCTATATGACAGCTCTGGCTGTGACCTTGGATAACTGTTTCCAGGTGGTCTCCAGGGATTTTTACTTCAATGCTCTCTGCCAATTTCAAGCACTTTATGGATTATATATATAAAGCCAACTTAAAAATTTATAATAAATTCAAATTTTTAAAACCTAGCACCACCACTCATCTCATTGACTGGCATTATTTTATATGCATTTATATACATTTGTTCTGTATGTGGCACAGACTAATACTCAATAAATTCTAAAGTAATGAATGAGTAACAGAGCTAAGTCTATTCATTAGCTACTGACCACTAAAAGTAAACATTAAAGAAATGTTTGTTGATACTTTAGTTACAAATCTGATAAAGTAATAGTTTCTGGACCCATTAAGATTTAATTGAAATCGCAAAGTTAATTGAGTTGTACTAGTGTTGGTGGTTTAGAAACTAAATAATAAAGTTGAAATGTGCGAATCTGCTGATGATTAATTCACATTAGACATAAGATTAAATCATTAAACTGCCTTAGATATTTTATTTTTGACTCACAAATAAAAATGAATGCATTTGTCATGATTTAACAATTTGTAGAGTCTACTTTTTTCTGCCTTAAGTCAAGAGTTAAGTCATTGATAACATATTTTAATCAACTTTTAACTATTGAATTTTGATAGTTTATGAGCATTCTGTAAAAATATAAAGATCTAGATTTAGAACATATTGGTGGTTATAACTATTTAGGAACTCAACACTCATCCTATTTTAGTAACTCTGGAAAATGAGGAATTATTATCAGTTTTCTAAATGGACTCTCATTTATCTGATCTTTGAGCACCTATTGTTCTGGATTGTATGGATTCCATATTGAACAGAAAAAGGACTCTGTCTTCAGAAGTGAACATTCAGCTGAGTAGCACAAGGAAAGGCAGTTATTACAAGCAAAATTTAATTAGGTTTTTACTCTTATTGGTTGTTTCTTCCTCTTTATGTTGCTCATATTCTTTGTTCACGTTTTGAACACTGAAATGATATTACAAATCAGAATTCATGATAGCATACCAATGAATTCTGGTCCCAAAACCCAAGTAGATTGTGATAAAATTTTTCCTTGATTAGAATTAACCTCTAGTTTGAGAGTGCATTGGATTTCATTTAATAAACTATGGTGACTTGTGCTTAGTGTATGAACCTTAACATAAATAATAATTGCCAAACTTGCCTGATGTCTAATTCAGTTGTATTGTTAATATATTAACAATCTAATTATGGCAGTACGGTATTTAATCACATTTAATTATTTTAAATAGACATGCGTTGAATAAAAAAATTGCTACAAAACAAAAACATGTTCACATAAAAATTAATAGCATATTTTGTGTAAGTTCATTGCAATTTGACATTTGCTCTGATTGACAAGTCAAGAGCGATTTGTTCCTGGAATAGCTTAGTTTATTTTAGCAGGCTTTTTTTTTTTTTTTTTTTTTGAGATGGAGTCTTGCTCTGTCGCCCAGGCTGGAGTGCAGTAGCACGATCTTGGCTCACTGCAAGCTCCGCCTCCCGAGTTCACGCCATTCTCCTGCCTCAGCCTCCCTAGTAGCTGGGACTACAGGCGCCTACCACCACCCCCGGCTAATTTTTTTGTATTTTTAGTAAAGACGGGGTTTCACTGCATTAGCCAGGATGGTCTCGATCTCCTGACCTCGTGATCTGCCCACCTCGGCCTCCCAAAGTGCTGGGATTACAGGCGTGAGCCACCGCGCTCGGCTGGAGTTTCGCTCTTTTTGCCCAGGCTGGAGTGCAATGGCGGATCTTGGCTCACCACAACCTCCGCCTCCTGGGTTCAAGAGATTCTCCTGCCTCAGCCTCCCGAGTAGCTGGGATTACAGGCATGTGCCACCATGCCCGGCTAATTTAGTATTTTTAGTAGATACAGGGTTTCTCCATGTTGGTCAGACTGGTCTCGAACTCGCGAACTGAGGTGATCCGCCCACATCAGCCTCCCAAAGTGCTGAGATTACAGGCATGAGCCACCACGCCGGGCTGCAGTCTTTTTTTTAAAAAACCATCCAATTCAAAATTCATTTATGTTCAGTCACATAAATTGTGACTTGTTATTATAAGTTCCATATTTTAACAACCCAAATTATTATCTTTCTAACCATTCCCTGATTACTTCAATGGACCAAGATTTATTAAAATGGCTAAATATCCACATGCAAAGAAAAAATAGTAAAGTAATATATAACAGGAGTTCTGCAATAAGAAAATATTCATAGTTAATTTATCCCACTTCCTATTTACATGACAGTATATTAGAGACAGTTTTATTGATTCAGAATTTCTTATATTTTTACATCATTTACTCGATTTCTCAAGGTCTACAAACAATAGTTACCACTATCAGTTAAAAATCAATGTTGCCAGTACTCAATTCAAATATTTATCCAACCACACATTTGATGAAAAAAATTTAGCAGAGAACAGGGAACATTGTCCTAAAATAGCACTATTTAAAACCAGGGATTTTTTAAAAGTCTATATCCATTATACCCATGGCCTTTGTGCTATTCTTGTGACTGAAAGCAACAAATTCAGACCATGAGGAATAGCAAAAGGAAGATATAAACATTTAATCATTTGGGAGCAAGACTGCAGGAAAACGTGCCATCACCCAGAACATTTATCACCGTTTGATGCAGTGAACACTTAATGTCCAAAATTGTCAGCAATTTTTTACAAGAAGCAACCGCTGAGAAATGCCAAAATCTATTTGATTTGAACATTTAAGTTGTATCTCAAGAACAACTTTGTAGAGAAGTTGCCAGGATCATTTCTTAAAAATAATTTCTGTTTAATTCTGTTTGGCTTCATAGGAAAATTTTTGTGAGATTTGACAATTACAGTTTTTTCATAAGAGCTATAGTAGTATACCAAAGAAATTATACCATAAAAATAACTTGATAATCAGTAGAGAAATATTAAAAGCTTTGAAACAATATTCTAAATCCTCTCTTTTAGTACTAGAATATAAAATACAGAATTTGAAAAAATAACTATGAGAATCATGAGAAAATGTCAAGAGAAGGTCTAGGGCCTTCTCTTATGGAGGCCTACCTCCATAAATGTTATTTGTGAATGACTTTGGATGACAGTGGTCCCCCTTTGTCTACCTAGGATACAGTCCAAGACCGCCAATGTATTCTTGAAACCACAATAGTACTGAGGGCTTTGTATACTAGGATTGCCCTATACATACATAGGTATGATAAAGTTTACTTTATAAATTAGGCACAGTAAGGGGCTAACAACAATAATATAATAAAATAGATCTGTTACTATAATATACTGTAGTAAAAGCTATATATATGTGGTCAGTCTCTCTCCCTTTCTCTCAAAATATCTTATTGTACTCATCCTTCTTCTTCTTGTAATGATATGAGATAATAAAATGCCTACATGATAGGATGAATTGAGGTAAATGATGTAGGAGTTGTGACATAGCACTTAAAAGTTATAAACTGTTTACTTCTGGAATTTTCCATTTAATATTTTTGGACCACTGTTGACCGTAGGCAACTGAAACCATGGAAAGTGAAGCCATAGATAATGGGGGACTACCGTATAAGTGTAAATCTCATTAGAAACAGCCAGGAAAGAATAAGATGACTAGCTTAGTTAACTAAGAACTTTTTGGAAAAAAATAATTTATAAGTTTCTCCATTTCACTAAGGATCCCAAAAACACATATGAGAACTAGAAGACTAATATATGGGCAATTTGAAGGGTATCAGTTTGAAATTTTGGAAACTTTGGAATCTTTCATCATGGCATCTTTCGGCAGTGACATAAATTGGGAGACTGTATACGTATGAATCATTATTGCCAATAATAACCCAAGGAAGTACATAGCTAATCTCTCAAATTAAAACTGATTTTAAATGACTCTAGCAACTTTTCTGTTTAGCTGAAAACATAGCCAATTGCTAGATTGAACATTTTTATGATGAAAATCAAAAATACTATTTTCTAAGGCTTAGTTATTGAAAAACACTTATGACACAACTTTTTCTATATGTCAATGATTCTTATTGCTTCCTTTTTCTTAGGCTTATGAGAGGGATGGTGAATAACACAAAATCTAGTGATGTTATTTATTAATGTTAGCAGTATATAATGTATGCAGGTTTGAGGCATGTGACTTCACATGATTGAGTTTTAAGTACTAAGTGGGCTTCCTAGACAAATTTCATCCTTTCTACTACTGTGAATTCCAATCTCCACCAGAAGCCACAAAAATATATTTTCTGCTCCTGATATTCTGGGGCAACAATTTATCCTGTATAAAGATCTGAGAATTTCCTGTCCTATAAAAAGGGCGAGACTTTTAAAAACAATTTATCTCATATAGCTGTGTCACAAAGTGTGAGACCAAATTCTTCTTGATTTATAACTATAATAGGCACAGAGCAGTATATTATAAAAGATATTGGTTTCCAAATATGCTTAGAACATATTCTTTATGACTGGATGTATTTCTTTCCATTATAGTCAGCGAAATATGACATACACTTCAACTGGCTGAGAAAAAAGAGCTATATCCTCTATCAAAGACAAATGGCTAAAGCAGAACTCTCAGATTTTTCTATAGAAGCAAATCTTTCAGCTGATTTATTTGGAGGCACTGTTGTTGTCCCAAACTTTATAAGGTTAAGGGAAATGATCTAGTGAGAGCTTAGGTAGATTCCGAGACTTTATTCAAAAGTAAAATATTCGATGTTGTCATCAAGCAGATCCTGTAAGTTATTCTGTTGATTTTGAAAACAAGATAGGCATCAGATTATTTCAAACTTTTCATTGCAAATAAGAAGTATCCATCTTGAATGAGCTTAAGCAGAGAGTATATTAAACATAAGGATGCTGGTTGCCTCAGAGAAGCCAAGTTGAGGAGTGGACCGAGGCCTCCACAACAAGCTAGAACTCAGGACTCAGAGCACCATCATGGCTACTCTTGCTCTTCTATGCACTCCTCTCTATAAATCTGCTCTGATCTTCTCCCCTTCCCTCCCTCTAATTCCACTTATCTCTTCTCCAAGACCCTCCCCTGACACCCAGTCTTGGATCAGTCTTGGACTCTGGACTTAAATGGAGGCAAATAATCTCTCTTTCAGAACTTGGGAGCTAGGATTGGATCTGTAACACGTAAATTGTAAGGGATTTAAACTGCCATAATGCCATTCTTGTCCATAAAGCACTTCAGCCTTCATCTTACATGACCCGCCTGCAACATGTAAAGTGATCAACTACTACCTGTTTCTTGGAACTCTCCATCCCTACTTAAAAATTCAATTTAACATAAATAAGATTTGTATAAAGCAGTGGATGCCACCCAACCTCGATGAACCTACAGATCTAGATTATGAAAAGACCAGAGGAAGTAGGAAATATTTCCATAGTGTTGTTATACGTATTTCCTCTTCCCAACCTTACAGGGAAACATAAAATTCACAGAAGTTAATGGCAAAACAACCTTCAAAGAAATTTTAAGGATCATAGTATTTGCGAAGCACCTCGCCAAAATGTGGGTTAGAGAATCAGGACAGTAACATACATGGAAGGACAATTAAGTGATTGAATAAACCAAAAGCTAAATATGAAATGAAAATGTCTGGTTAAGATTTCCACATGAAATTTTAATTAGCTCTAGTAATGAATGTTATTTCTAATGTGTAAATGTAAACATACTGCTATGGAAAATGTACTTGAATGTTTAATTAGGAGTTAACTTTGTCTCACTCTCAGTTTGGATTGTTAGTTAATATCCAGTTTTCATAAAATCTCAGTAAATAAACATGGTAGAGTAAAACTCCATGAAATAATAAGAGGTAAAGTTTAAATGCACTTTTACCAGTTTCTACTCAGGAGTTTCCAAATTTATTAATTAAAAGCATCACTGAGACAGTCCACATAAATACATCCATTATTGCCATTTAGGAAATTTATGCTTATAGGTACCAAATTTGCATGCTATTCATAGTCCAATTTTTACTTAATTAAAAATTTGGAAAATTAAAAAATTATGCAATGACTATGTCTAAAATTCATCAGCTAGCAAAGCTGAAATATAGTATTGTCATTTTTAGAAGTTTCCTCCAGAAAGGTATTGAGGATTAATTAAGGATAAAATTTTTAAAGCATTAGGCCATTTCAAGCATCTATATAGCTAATAAGATTTAGACAAATGTGGCTTTATGCTAACCAAACTGAAATTTTATTCAAGAAGCAAAAATAAATTAATATCTACAAATGCAGTTAGAAATAGTCTGCAAAATACTAGATTTATGAAATCTCTTAAGCAGCCTCTAAAAAACATGGTGTGAGATTAAATTTTAGTTTTGCTAATATTAAAAACACAAGAATAGCTTTTCATGGTTTAGCTAATTAAGCCAAATGAAACAGAAATCATAACATATAAACAAAATTACTTATATCTCAATTCCTTTATCTGATTGTGTATATCAATGTCATTATGATGTTGTGAAGCACAAATGCCAAAATGCTTTGAAAGTATATGATCATTTTCTCCTACGTGAGTCAATGTATTGGACTCCGTATTGGCTGTTTCAGAGTTAATACCATGTGTTTACCAAATCCTACTTCCATTTCCTCCTGGGCCTACAATTAGACTACATTCCCCAGTCTTCCCATGTGTTTGTAATCTAAGAATGGCAATTCTATGCTTGAACTTTGCTAATTAATGGATTTTAGAAAAATGCACTGCATACTTTTTTTCACTTTCCAAGTTTTTAATTAAATAAAAATTGGACTATGAATAGCATGAAAATATGATGCCCATAAGCATGAATTTCCTAAATAGCAATAATGAATATTTTTATATAGATAATTTCAGTGATACTTTTAATGAATGAAGTTTGAAATTTCTGAGCTATAACATGTAGAAGTAAATCTAATGTTTAATTTATGTCTTCAATGGAATGTGTGCAGAAGTGATGTCTGCCACTTTCCAGCCAGACCTCGACAATCCTCCTGCATGGTCTTCCATACAGAAGCACATTGTCTAAATCTTATTAGCTATATAGATGCTTGAAATGGCCTAATGCTTTAAAAATGGTCAGCTGTCTGCAAAGGACCCAGTGTAGAATACTGAGGCCCTAGGAAATGGTGGAGCCACAAGAGGAAAGAAGCCCAATTTCTAAACGAATATACAGAGAAAAACCCACCATAGCACTACACCGTACAGTCCGATGAGTGAGAAACAAAATTGTACTTTATTAAGATTTGAAAGTTGTAATAGCAGTTAGCCTGTGCTGATTTAAGAGCCTGACTTATGTCTAATAAGTGTATCACTGACCCTGGGGAATAATAAGCTGGAGATTTAAAGCACGTTAAGTCCAAATCCATTACCATCAATGGGAAGTAAGTACACATGTAGGCTCGAGAGTTTCATTGCCACACAGTAATCTTTTATAAAAATGTGATTTAATAAACAGCAATGGAATAATAATAGCTATTTAATATATATATGAGTCAGACACTGAGTCAAGCACTTGACATGCATTATCTCAATACATCTTCATGTCACTGTATAAGATAAGCAAGATTACCACCCCTATTTCATAGGTGGGAAAATTGAGTCTCAGAGAAGTTAAATACTGTATACATGGCCATGAAGATCATAACTCCAGTTAACCGTTGAACAACACAGGAGTTAGAGACACTAATACTTTGTGCAGCAGAAAATCTATGTATGACTTTTGCCTCCCCAAAAACTTAACTAGTAATAGCCTACTTAGTGTTGACTGGAAGCCTTACCAGTAACATAAACAGTTGAATAGCATATATGTATTATACACTGTATTCTTACAATAAAGTAGTCTAGAGAAAAGAAAATGTTATTAAGAAAATCATGAGAAAGAGAAAATATATTTACTATTCTAAGTGGAAGTGGGTCATTATGAAGCAGAGTCATTCATCTGGGATAAATACCCAAGGTTCGTTTTCTCACGCCAAGGAAATCAAGGACACGGACACACAAGAAGTGAGTTTAAGAGCAGAGGTTTAATAGGCAAGAGAAAAGAGAAAAGCTCTCTCTCCTGCAGAGAGAGAGGAGCTTCAGAGTGGGTCTTCTGGTTCTGTGGTGAAATGCACAGGGTTTTATAGATGAGCTTGAGGAGGCGGTGTCTGATTTACATAGGGCATGAGAGATTAGTCGGACCAGTTGTGCCCTTTGCATAGCATGCAAAGAAGCTGGCAGTCCCACACTAATCTTTTAGTATGCAGATGGAGTCTCTACCTGGCCGATGCCATGTTGCCTGCTTTTTACTGCACACATGGCAACAAAGAAAAGGGAAGAGGGAACCTCCATGCTGAAAATACCTGGCTTCCAGGTATCCTTTTTCTATTGGCAAGCTTTTAACTTGCTTATCTATGCTTGAAGCTTGATTTTTCAGGCTGCTTTTTGTTGGAAAAGAAATGATTTAGGGGCTGCTTTTTCTTTAAAGGAAACCTTACCAAGGACTCTCTTACCCTATCTGCCTAAATAATTTCTAGCTCCTGTATCAGTTATAAAAATCTTCATCTTCATTGTCTTCATATTAAGTAGACTGAGGAGGAGGGATTGGTCTTGCTGTCTCAGGGGTGGCACTGGTGGAAGAAAGTCTGCTTGTAAGTGGGCCCATACAGCTCAAACCCATGTTATTCAAAGAACAAGTGTAGTTTAAAAATTGATTGAACCAAATCTATCTGACTCCCAACCTATGCTCTTAACCACTTGAGGAAAGAGCAGGATAGAGAAACAAGGATAGCTGGGATGACAAGCAGGACACCAGCAATCTGAGTCCCTTCGTGGCAAAATTACTTCGTCATTCTGGACCTCAGGTTTCTAACATGGTCTTTCATCTGTCCCTTAGCTTTGAAGAGTGGTATTTGGGCATTCTAATTCAGAACTAGGATGTTTGAAACTGCTCAAATATCAACCTCTTTCTAAATCAAGTGTTCTCATACTGATGAGCTATTTCTTAGAATAGAAAATATTTCAGAAAATTCTAAATTTGGAAAGTTGACATAAAAAAGAAGCTGGTACCCATACCAGGTAAGGGAATGTTTATAACAGAAGGTAATGTTTTTGGTCCCTTGGAAAGAGACAAGCAAAAAGGTTATACTTAGGATTTAGAAACTCAGGCTTATAATAAACAATGAGTCAAAGATAATGTGTGACAAAGAAATTTGAGACCTCGCCTGAGAAACTATTTCATCGGTAAGCCTGAGAACCACCTACACTGAATCTTAACGATAAAGAAGCAACTGGAATAAGCTCATTTTCTATATATCAGTCTTAAGGAGGAAGGGCCCATCAAGAAAACTTGGACTCTGTCTGATGGGACAGAAGTGGCATTTCATGCCTTATGGAATGTCTTCAGGGAACATCTTGCTTTTCAGAGGATTATTTGAGACCCAGCTCAATATTGACTACATCTCCTGTGAGAACAAGTCAAATAATGGAGTCCAAAAAGAAACCAAGAAGGATCTTCTATACATTATAAGTCACAGACATCTTGGAAAAAAAAAAAATCCTTTCCAGAAAAACTGCCTACCAGGGTCACAGTATCGGAATAGGGATATGGATGACTGCTCTACACTATCTTTTTCTATTTTCTCTTTAATATCTAATAAATTTATTTTCCTTCTGGGAGGTGCCAGTATTAATAACTTTTAAACTGAATACAACATGTGAGTAGACAAGAGATCATCAAAATGAGCTGTTTGTAATATATTAAAGATAATCTAAGAGTAATTCTACTGTACCTGGATACACAGACTTTGTTCACATATAGATCTTTTACAGAGCATTCCACTTAAAGTTGCATGATTATCTACATTAGGATTCCCTTGTTGTTGTTGTTGTTTTAAAACAAACAAACAAACAAAAAACTTTCAGGCAAATATAAAATTTTCTATAAAAATCTTAACCTAAGAAATATGTAGCCAATCTAAACTGGAATCTTATGTTTCCTTATAACAATGCCATTTATATTTTATAATTTAATTTGGTCTCAAATAGTCTTATTGTGATTTGGGATTGTTGTAACATTCTATTTTAAACAATTTGAGTGCTTTTAAAGTATACCTTAATCCAGTTTATTTTTGAGCCATGTTTTTCTATTTATAATGGATATTTACACAAAATAAACTGATCTTTCATCTGTCCTTTAGCACTAACTCTGCTTCTGAATGCACATAAATAGCTAAAAGTGCCAAGACAGAAAAAACAATAAAATAAAGAAAACAATAAAAAAAAAAGGAGTACAAATCTGCCTGGAAATAACTTCTGTGGGTAAGAACAAAATGTATAAAAGGATTCTCAGAGGAGTTCATTGCTTTATATAATCACTCTATAAAAACATTTCAAATACCATGAACAGCAGCATCCATCTCAGCTGTAATTGTCACACATCCCATTTGTAATACAGTTGAGATCTCTTCCAATAATGTTACTACCAAGAATATGAGATGATAAACCCAGCTAAAAGCCATGCCAAATCTGGCTTGGATCAAGTTGAGTGGCAGTAACTCTTTATAATATGGGAAAGATGGAAAGAAGCTTTAACTTTCTTAATTGGATTAAACTCAAAGGGGAAAGATATTTATCTTGTCTACCTTGCCTGTCTAAGCTACTCAAGCTATCACTGTCATCAGCACTTAAGTTCTTTCCCCAGCCTCAGTCAGCAGCTGTTCACTGCTTACACATACTGGTGCCACTTTCCTGCTTAGAAATATTTTTGGAAAACACTTAGTGGCATTAGAGATTTTGCCCACTGTTAAATGCTTACTATTCAGCTTTTCATTACACTCAGCTACAAAGACCTCAGGTTGAGGAATGGCTCATTTGCCCACATAATTTTTTAAGGATCAATTCTCACATTCTGTTAAAAACTTCTTTACTATCTATATAGTTAAAGTCTTAAGGATTTTAGCTTTAAACCTCAATTTTTTTTTGAGATAGGGTCTTGCTCTGTTGCCCAGACTGGAGTACAGTGGCCTGATTATGGCTCACTGCAGGCTTGACAACCTGGACTCAAACAATCCTCCAACCTAAGCCTCCCAAGTAGCTAGGACTATCAATATGCACCCCACACCCACCTAATTTTTGTATTTTTGTAGAGATGGGGTTCCATCATGTTACCCAGGCTGGTCTCAAATTCCCAGCCCCAGGCAATTCACCTCAGCCCCCCAGGTGCTGGAATTACAGGTGTGAGCCACTGTGCCCAGCTTACACATCAATTTTTATATCTGTATCACATGTGGCAAGGTATACATTCACTCAGAATTTTCCTTCACACCTACCTCACCAAAATATGCTCAAGAACACTACATGAAAGTATTAAATATCAATGGGAAAATTAAAGGTCTAAATAAGTGAAGAGATTTATCACATTCATAGATTGGAAGACTCAATATTTTCATACATCCATCATAATTAAAACTTTTTTTCTAACTATATGATTAGGAAAGTAGAAAGGCAAGCTATAGACTGGGAGTAAATATCCTCTATACACATATTTAACAAAGGCCTATAATCAGGATATATTTAAAAATTCAATAAGAGAATAAACAAAGCAGAGTGAAATACTTGAATATATACTTCATAAACAAACATAAAAGTTACAAGTAAGCACATGAAAAAGTTTTCAAAATAATTTGTCTTCAGGGAGTTTAAGTCAAAAGTACAATGATATATGGCTTCATACCCTCCAGAATGGCTGAGGTTTAAGACTGACACTACTAACAAGTGTTAGTAGAAACGTGGAACAATTGGAACTCCCAGGGATTACTAGTGGGAGTGATAAAAGTGAAATCGTTTCACAGTTTATTAATCATAAAGTTAAAATTACTCTGCATATTACTTAGCAAACACTCTAGATATTTACTTGAAATATATTAAAACATGTTCAAACAAAGACTTCTACTCAGAGGTTCATAGCAGCCTATTCATAATAGCCAATAATTGGAAAGAATACAGATATCTTCAACAAGGGGGTGCATTAATACAATTTGGTATATTCACACAGTGTAGCACCACTCAGCAATAAAAAGAATAATCATGGATAATCATGAAAGAACTTGGATAAAAACAAAGATTGATAATAAAAGTAACAACATGGGTAATCTCACAGACATGGTGCAGAGAGAAAGAAGAATGAATTATTTTTTCAACTGCTTATGCAAGGATTCCGTTTATGTGAAATTCTAGAACTGGCAAAATTCATCTATAGTTTTAGAAATCAGATCAGTGATTGCCTGGGATTAGTTGAGATGTAAGCCACTTACTCAAAAGCACACGAGGGAACATTCTGGGCACAAGGATATGTCCTATATATTAACTGGCTTGATGGAAATTTAAACACTGAACTGTACACTTAAATGTGTGAATTGTATTGCATGTAAACTATACAGTAATGATAATAATATAATGAAGTATAGAACAAACAATATTCTCCTTGATTAGTGGATCTGTGGTCAATCCCTGAGCTTCTAATTCTGTGCTAATGGAACAATTTACTAGTGGATTACACCTGGAAATGCTATTGTTAGTCATCTTTTAATAAGAATTACACACATTTTTTTCAACAAAATACTAACATTGGAGGGAGGAGCGAAGATGGCCGAATAAGAACAGCTCCGGTCTACAGCTCCCAGCGCGAGCGACGCAGAAGACGGGTGATTTCTGCATTTCCATCTGAGGTACCGGGTTCATCTCACTAGGGAGTGCCAGACAGTGGGCGCAGGCCAGTGGGTGCGTGCACTGTGCGCGAGCCTAAGCAGGGCGAGGCATTGCCTCACCTGGGAAGCACAAGGGGTCAGGGAGTTCCCTTTCCGAGTCAAAGAAAGGGGTGACGGACACACCTGGAAAATCGGGTCACTCCCACCCGAATATTGCGCTTTTCAGACCGGCTTAAAAAACGGCGCACCACGAGACTATATCCCACACCTGGCTCGGAGGGTCCTACGCCTACGGAGTCTCGCTGATTGCTAGCACAGCAGTCTGAGATCAAACTGCAAGGCGGCAGCGAGGCTGGGGGAGGGGCGCCCGCCATTGCCCAGGCTTGCTTAGGTAAACAAAGCAGCCGGGAAGCTCGAACTGGGTGGAGCCCACCACAGCTCAAGGAGGCCTGCCTGCCTCTGTAGGCTCCACCTCTGGGGGCAGGGCACAGACAAACAAAAAGACAGCAGTAACCTCTGCAGACTTAAATGTCCCTGTCTGACAGCTTTGAAGAGAGCAGTGGTTCTCCCAGCACGCAGCTGGAGATCTGAGAACGGGCAGACTGCCTCCTCAAGTGGGTCCCTGACCCCTGAGCAGCCTAACTGGGAGGCACCCCCCAGCAGGGGCACACTGACACCTCACACGCAGGGTATTCCAACAGACCTGCAGCTGAGGGTCCTGTCTGTTAGAAGGAAAACTAACAAACAGAAAGGACGTCCACACCGAAAACCCATCTGTACATCACCATCATCAAAGACCAAAAGTAGATAAAACCACAAAGATGGGGAAAAAACAGAACAGAAAAACTGGAAACTCTAAAACGCAGAGCGCCTCTCCTCCTCCAAAGGAACACAGTTCCTCACCAGCAACGGAACAAAGCTGGATGGAGAATGATTTTGACGAGCTGAGAGAAGAAGGCTTCAGACGAGCAAATTACTCTGAGCTACGGGAGGATATTCAAACCAAAGGCAAAGAAGTTGAAAACTTTGAAAAAAATTTAGACGAATGTATAACTAGAATAACCAATACAGAGAAGTGCTTAAAGGAGCTGATGGAGCTGAAAACCAAGGCTCGAGAACTACGTGAAGAATGCAGAAGCCTCAGGAGCCAATGCGATCAACTGGAAGAAAGGGTATCAGCAATGGAAGATGAAATGAATGAAACGAAGCGAGAAGGGAAGTTTAGAGAAAAAAGAATAAAAAGAAATGAGCAAAGCCTCCAAGAAATATGGGACTATGTGAAAAGACCAAATCTACGTCTGATTGGTGTACCTGAAAGTGATGCGGAGAATGGAACCAAGTTGGAAAACACTCTGCAGGATATTATCCAGGAGAACTTCCCCAATCTAGCAAGGCAGGCCAACGTTCAGATTCAGGAAATACAGAGAACGCCACAAAGATACTCCTCGAGAAGAGCAACTCCAAGACACATAATTGTCAGATTCACCAAAGTTGAAATGAAGGAAAAAATGTTAAGGGCAGCCAGAGAGAAAGGTCGGGTTACCCTCAAAGGGAAGCCCATCAGACTAACAGCAGATCTCTCGGCAGAAACCCTACAAGCCAGAAGAGAGTGGGGGCCAATATTCAACATTCTTAAAGAAAAGAATTTTCAACCCAGAATTTCATATCCAGCCAAACTAAGCTTCATAAGTGAAGGAGAAATAAAATACTTTACAGACAAGCAAATGCTGACCGATTTTGTCACCACCAGGCCTGCCCTAAAAGAGCTCCTGAAGGAAGCGCTAAACATGGAAAGGAACAACCGGTACCAGCCGCTGCAAAATCATGCCAAAATGTAAAGACCATCGAGACTAGGAAGAAACTGCATCAACTAATGAGCAAAATCACCAGCTAACATCATAATGACAGGATCAAATTCCCACATAACAATATTAACTTTAAATGTAAATGGACTAAATTCTCCAATTAAAAGACACAGACTGGCAAGGTGGATAAAGAGTCAAGACCCATCAGTGTGCTGTATTCAGGAAACCCATCTCACGTGCAGAGACACACATAGGCTCAAAATAAAAGGATGGAGGAAGATCTACCAAGCAAATGGAAAACAAAAAAAGGCAGGGGTTGCAATCCTAGTCTCTGATAAAACAGACTTTAAACCAACAAAGATCAAAAGAGACAAAGAAGGCCATTACATAATGGTAAAGGGATCAATTCAACAAGAGGAGCTAACTATCCTAAATATATATGCACCCAATACAGGAGCACCCAGATTCATAAAGCAAGTCCTGAGTGACCTACAAAGAGACTTAGACTCCCACACATTAATAATGGGAGACTTTAACATCCCACTGTCAACATTAGACAGATCAACGAGACAGAAAGTCAACAAGGATACCCAGGAATTGAACTCAGCTCTGCACCAAGCGGACCTAATAGACATCTACAGAACTCTCCACCCCAAATCAACAGAATATACATTTTTTTCAGCACCACACCACACCTATTCCAAAATTGACCACATACTTGGAAGTAAAGCTCTCCTCAGCAAATGTAAAAGAACAGAAATTATAACAAACTATCTCTCAGACCACAGTGCAATCAAACTAGAACTCAGGATTAAGAATCTCACTCAAAGCCGCTCAACTACATGGAAACTGAACAACCTGCTCCTGAATGACTACTGGGTACATAACGAAATGAAGGCAGAAATAAAGATGTTCTTTGAAACCAACGAGAACAAAGACACAACCTATCAGAATCTCTGGGACGCATTCAAAGCAGTGTGTAGAGGGAAATTTATAGCACTAAATGCCCACAAGAGAAAGCAGGAAAGATCCAAAATTGACACCCTAACATCACAATTAAAAGAACTAGAAAAGCAAGAGCAAACACATTCAAAAGCTAGCAGAAGGCAAGAAATAACTAAAATCCGAGCAGAACTGAAGGAAATAGACACACAAAAAACCCTTCAAAAAATCAATGAATCCAGGAGCTGGTTTTTTGAAAGGATCAACAAAATTGATAGACCGCTAGCAAGACTAATAGAAAAAAAGAGAGAAGAATCAAATAGACACAATAAAAAATGATAAAGGGGATATCACCACCGATCCCACAGAAATACAAACTACCATCAGAGAATACTACAAACACCTCTACGCAAATAAACTAGAAAATCTAGAAGAAATGGATACATTCCTCGACACATACACTCTCCCAAGACTAAACCAGGAAGAAGTTGAATCTCTGAATAGACCAATAACAGGAGCTGAAATTGTGGCAATAATCAGTAGTTTACCAACCAAAAAGAGTCCAGGACCAGATGGATTCACAGCCGAATTCTACCAGAGGTACAAGGAGGAACTGGTACCATTCCTTCTGAAACTATTCCAATCAATAGAAAAAGAGGGAATCCTCCCTAACTCATTTTATGAGGCCAGCATCATTCTGATACCAAAGCCGGACAGAGACACAACCAAAAAAGAGAATTTTAGACCAATATCCTTGATGAACATTGATGCAAAAATCCTCAATAAAATACTGGCAAACCGAATCCAGCAGCACATCAAAAAGCTTATCCACCATGATCAAGTGGGCTTCATCCCTGGGATGCAAGGCTGGTTCAATATATGCAAATCAATAAATGTAATCCAGCATATAAACAGAGCCAAAGACAAAAACCACATGATTATCTCAATAGATGCAGAAAAAGCCTTTGACAAAATTCAACAACCCTTCATGCTAAAAACTCTCAATAAATTAGGTATTGATGGGATGTATCTCAAAATAATAAGAGCTATCTATGACAAACCCACAGCCAATATCATACTGAATGGGCAAAAACTGGAAGCATTCTCTTTGAAAACTGGCACAAGACAGGGATGCCCTCTCTCACCGCTCCTATTCAACATAGTGTTGGAAGTTCTGGCCAGGGCAATCAGGCAGGAGAAGGAAATAAAGGGTATTCAATTAGGAAAAGAGGAAGTCAAATTGTCCCTGTTTGCAGACGACATGATTGTTTATCTAGAAAACCCCATCGTCTCAGCCCAAAATCTCCTTAAGCTGATAAGCAACTTCAGCAAAGTCTCAGGATACAAAATCAATGTACAAAAATCACAAGCATTCCTATACACCAACAACAGACAAACAGAGAGCCAAATCATGAGTGAACTCCCATTCACAATTGCTTCAAAGAGAATAAAATACCTAGGAATCCAACTTACAAGGGATGTGAAGGACCTCTTCAAGGAGAACTACAAACCACTGCTCAAGGAAATAAAAGAGGATACAAACAAATGGAAGAACATTCCATGCTCATGGGTAGGAAGAATCAATATCGTGAAAATGGCCATACTGCCCAAGGTAATTTATAGATTCAATGCCATCCCCATCAAGCTACCAATGACTTTCTTCACAGAATTGGAAAAAACTACTTTAAAGTTCATATGGAACCAAAAAAGAGCCCGCATCGCCAAGTCAATCCTAAGCCAAAAGAACAAAGCTGGAGGCATCACACTACCTGACTTCAAACTATACTACAAGGCTACAGTAACCAAAACAGCATGGTACTGGTACCAAAACAGAGATATAGATCAATGGAACAGAACAGAGCCCTCAGAAATAAAGCCACTTACCTACAACTATCTGATCTTTGACAAACCTGAGAAAAACAAGCAATGGGGAAAGGATTCCCTATTTAATAAATGGTGCTGGGAAAACTGGCTAGCCATATGTAGAAAGCTGAAACTGGATCCCTTCCTTACACCTTATACAAAAATCAATTCAAGATGGATTAAAGATTTAAACGTTAGACCTAAAACCATAAAAACCCTAGAAGAAAACATAGGCATTACCATTCAGGACATAGGCGTGGGCAAGGACTTCATGTCCAAAACACCAAAAGCAATGGCAACCAAAGCCAAAATTGACAAATGGGATCTAATTAAACTACAGAGCTTCTGCACAGCAAAAGAAACTACCATCAGAGTGAACAGGCAACCTACAACATGGGAGAAAATTTTCGCAACCTACTCATCTGACAAAGGGCTAATATCCAGAATCTACAGTGAACTCAAACAAATTTACAAGAAAAAAACAAACAACCCCATCAAAAAGTGGGCGAAGGACATGAACAGACACTTCTCAAAAGAAGACATTTATGCAGCCAAAAAACACATGAAAAAATGCTCATCATCACTGGCCATCAGAGAAATGCAAATCAAAACCACTATGAGATATCATCTCACACCAGTTAGAATGGCAATCATTAAAAAGTCAGGAAACAACAGGTGCTGGAGAAGATGTGGAGAAATAGGAACACTTTTACACTGTTGGTGGGACTGTAAACTAGTTCAACCATTGTGGAAGTCAGTGTGGCGATTCCTCAGGGATCTAGAGCTAGAAATACCATTTGACCCAGCCATCCCATTACTGGGTATATACCCAAATGACTATAAATCATGCTGCTATAAAGACACATGCACACGTATGTTTATTGCGGCATTATTCACAATAGCAAAGACTTGGAACCAACCCAAATGTCCAACAATGATAGACTGGATTAAGAAAATGTGGCAAATATACACCATGGAATACTATGCACCCATAAAAAATGATGAGTTCATGTCCTTTGTAGGGACATGGATGAAACTGGAAACCATCATTCTCAGTAAACTATCGCAAGAACAAAAAACCAAACACCGCATATTCTCACTCATAGGTGGGAATTGAACAATGAGATCACATGGACACAGGAAGGGGAATATCACACTCTGGGGACTGTGGTGGGGAGGGGGGAGGGGGGAGGGATAGCATTGGGAGATATACCTAATGCTAGATGACGAGTTAGTGGGTGCAGCGTACCAGCATGGCACATGTATACATATGTAACTAACCTGCACAATATGCACATGTACCCTAAAACTTAAAGTATAAAAAAAAAAAAGAGATGGAAAATAAATAAATAAATAAATAAATAAATAAATCTGAAAAAAAAATACTAACATTATGTATAGCTGAGGTATTTAAGTTAAGAAACTACATGCAAAGTTATAAACAATTACAAATTATCTCAAGGCCATTTCAAAGTCTTACTGCACTGAAACCAATTAAATCAATATGCAGTTGACACTTGAACAACACAGGTTTGAACTTCACAGGTCCACTTATAGATAGGTTTTTTTCCAATAAATATATTGGAAAAATTTTTGGAGATTTGCAACAATTTTTCAAAAGTTACAAGTGAACTGTATAGCCTAGAAATATATTAAAAAAATAAAAAGTTAGATATGTTATGAATGCATAAAATATATATAGATATTGGTCTGTTTTATCATTTACTACCATAGAACATAAACAAATGTATTGTGAATAGTTGAAATGTATCAAAACTTATGTACACAACATTCACAGACCATACATGATGCCATTTGCAATTGTGAGAAATGTAAACAAACACAAAGATGTAGAATTAAATCATAACTGCATTAAATTAACTATAATACTGTATATACCTTACTACTGTAATAATTGAATAGCTATCTCCTCTTGCTATTGTGGTGAGCTCAAGTGTTGCAAGTATCTACTTAAAACACTGTGTGATGCTCATCATCTCCATGTGAGCCATTCATCTCTCCAGTATATCGTGTATTGCAGTAAATAGTGATCTCTGTTGGTTCTCATGTATTTTTCATTATATTTCAGGCAATACTTTAAACCTTGAATATCATCATCAGACCCATACAAAGTGCCATTAGTGATGATGGAAGTACTCCCAAGAAGCAGAGAAAAGTCATGACATCACCAAAAAATAAAGTTGAATTGCTTGATATGTACCATAGATCGATGTCTACTGCTGCAGAGACCCACCATTTCAGACAAATGATTCACCTTGTAAACAGACAAAGTAAACATACAGAATCAATATTGCACAGTACCATAAATGTAATTTCACTTCCTTATGATTTTCTTAACATTTTCTTTACTCTAGCTTACTTTATTGTAAGAATACAGTATACAGGGACTTCAAAAAGCTCATGGAAACATGGATAAAAGATAAAACTAAAAAACATAAACTTTTCAACATAAGCTTCTCCAAGTTCAAGATACTTTTTAAAGCAATAATTCCAGTCATTTAGTTCATCCCTAAAGAACTAAGAATCTTTGGATTTTAACCACATCTATGCAGTCTTTATTACATAATTAACTGAAGAAAAATGGGTGCCATTTACAGATTTTTTAAGATTAGGAAACAGAAGTCAAAACGAGCCAATTCAGGACTGTAAGGTGGATACCTAATGATTTTCCATAAACACTGTAACAAAATTGCCCTTGTTTGATGAAAGGAATGAATAGGAGCATTGTTATTGTGAAAAAACACTCTCTGGTAAAGCTTTTCTAGGCTTTTCTGCTAAAGCTTTGGCTTTCTGAAAACATTCTCATAATAAGCAGATGTTCTTTGGCCCTCCAGAAAGTCACCAAACAAAATGCTCTGAGCGTCCTCCCAAAAACTGTTGCCACAATTTTGCTCTTGACTGGTTTGCCTGTGCTTTGACAGGATCACTTCTACCCCTTGGTAGCCATTGTTTTGATTGTGCTTCATCTTCAAGATCATACTGGTAAAGCCATGTTTCATTTCCTGTTACAATTCTTTGAAAAAATGTTTCAGGATCTCAATCCCACCTGTTTAAAATTTCCATTGAAAGCTCTACTGTTGCCTGCAGCTGATCTAGGCACATTTTTGGCATCAGTCAGGTGCAAATTTTGCTCAGCTTTAATTTTTCAGTCGGAATTGTGTAAGCTGAACCAATTGAGATGTCTGTGGTGCTGGCTATTGTTCTGTTATAAATTGTCAGTGCACCTCAATTAGGGCATGAACAAGATTAATTTTTTCCTCACTAATTAACGTGGATGGTCTGCTGTATCTTGTAAACTGTGGATTTTATCTTCAACATCTTCTTTCTTAACACAAATTATACATTTCTAAAGTGCTAATTTCTTTGGGGCATTGTCCCCATCAACTTTTTTATAAAGCATCAGCATTTTCATCATTCTCCCACACGAGCTTCACCACAAATTTGTTCTTGCTCTGACAGAGTCTCTTCTCAAACTGAGGTCTTATCTTCAGTGCCTCAAACTAGATCCTGTTCAGACATGTTACAAGATAGCATGAGTTTCTTTTGGTGCAAAAAAGGTTTGAAATCTATCCTTAGCTTTTTCATAATATACAAATTTTTCATGAACTTTTTGAAGATCCCTTATGTAATACATATAACATACAAAATATGTGTTAATATATTTTGTAAATATATGTGTTAATATATACTATATATAACATATATATATCCCTTACATGATACATAAAACATACAAAATATGTGTTATTTGACTATGTGTTCAGTAAGGCCTCTTGTCAACAACAGACTACTAGTAGTTAAGTTTCGGGTGAATCAAAAGTTATATGAAAATTTCCATGCAGTAGACCCAGAGAAACACAATTACTGCTGTTACAGTTTATTTAAAAGAGTTTTTGGCTGGGCACAGTGGCTCACGCCTGTAATCCCAGCACTTTGGGATGCCGAGGTGGGCGGACCACGAGGTCAGGAGATCCAGACCACCCTGGCTAACACGGTGAAACCCCGCCTCTACTAAAAATCAAAAAAAAAAAAAAAAAAAAAAAAAAATTAGCCAGGCGTGGTGGTGGGCGCCTGTAGTCCTAGCTACTCAGGAGGCTGAGGCAGGAGAATGGTGTGAACTCGGGAGGCAGAGCTTGCAGTGAGCCAAGATCGCGCCACTGCACTGTAGCCTGGGCAAGAGAGAGAGACTCCATCTCAAAAAAAAAAAAAAAAAAAAAAAAAAGAGTTTTCAACAGTGTATGATGTTATCATCTTAGAATTGATGGTCTTTTGGGGGATAGGTTAAATATGTACATTTGCATGATAATTCTTATTTTAATAGCAATGTTAACAGGAAAGTAAAAGAAATATTTCTTTTGCCCATGTCTATGAAAAAGTGAAAAATAAAACCAAGAGTATTTTTTAAATGGCAATGCACACATTTCTTTACAGTAGTCCCATCTTTCAAAATGCAAACCAAGCATGTCTGTGTCAAAGGAATTAATCTGGCTGCTATACTCATGTTTCTTGTCGGCTGCTCTATTTGTGTAACCAGCCCTTGCTTCAGAATATACACAGGAAGCGGATGGCAGTTCTTGCTCTCCTGGTCCTTAGAAACAAATAACAACTAGGAGCTTTAAAAAAAAATATATACAGTAGGCTGGGCGCGGTGGCTCACGCTTGCAATCCCAGCACTTTGGGAGGCCGACAAGGGCAGATCACAAGGTCAAGAGTTCCAGACCAGCTTGTCCAACATGGTGAAACCCTGTCTTTACTAAAAAAATACAAAAATCAGCCGGGTATGGTGGTGCAGGCCTGTAGTCCCAGCTACTCGGGAGGCTGAGGCAGGGAAATCCCTTGAACCTGGGAGGCCGAGGTTGCAGTAAGCCAAGATCGCACCACTGTACTCCAGCCTGGGCGACAGAATGAGATTGTGACTCAAAACAAACAAATGAAAATAGAGTATATAATCAAGTCAATTCGACTTTAAAACATTTGAAATATTGTTTTAAAAAAAATTGTAGAGAAGAGAAAGTCCCATGTTAACTAACAAGTTTGAGGAGTTCGTTGACATGTTCTAATGGTTATTTTTAAGTGATTATAACAGACAAGCATGGTATATGTTTCCAAAATATGTGTGTCATTTAAATCCTTAACAAAAATTTTTATTTACTATGAAAAAAGAAGAAAAGAATGTTAATAATATTAACTTTATTACCAGGTAACATCCATGGAGAAAGATAAATGTATAAAAATAAAAGACACAGTAACTAGTAGCTTCAGACTTTTATATAAAAGATATGTAACTTCATTTGATAATTCACAATTATACTACTCATTGAAGAATAGGAATCGATGTTTTGTCACCTCAAAACATGATAATTGAAACTAGAAGCCTGTCACTGTGTCATAAATAACATATTGATAAAAATGTACATAAATGTACATAAAACATGAGACATTATTGTCAAAGGTCCATCTTTTCATATTTATGTTTGTATGTATGTGTAAATTATTTTAGAATGAGCCTACAACAAAAGGAGAAATTTTAACCCAAAATAAACTATGATGGGAAAAATCATTTAACATTCCCTATTTGCATAGTCCATACTATATTATGTCCTTACAGGAAGTCAACAAAACTCAGTGACATAAAGAAACAGATTCTTCATTTTCTAACTGTAAAACTGCTAACCTTAAGAATTAAAGATAATGTTTTCTTCTCATCTGAAAAAAGTAGAAGTATTTTATAGGAAACCATATTGAGTATGATATATTTTTTAGTTTTGTTAGGTTCTGGCAACAGAGTATGTGTGTGTGTATGTATATGTATATATATGTGTGTGTATATATATATATATGTATGTGTGTGTGTGTATATATATATATGGTCTATCCCCCAAAAGATCATCAATTCTAAGATGATAACATCATATACTGTTGAAAACTCTTTTAAATGAACTGTAACAGCAGTAATTGTGTTTCTCTGGGTCAACTGCATGGCAAATGTTGCGTGAATCAATACATCATGAGAGGTATACAATTAATCTTTGTGTGATCCACAAGAAATTCAAGTGCATAATTAGATTATCCATGGCCTGTCGAAAGAACAAAATAAATAGACCTTGTTACCTGAGAGAAAGAGAAAGAAATGGAATAAATATGAGCCAAAGTGGCAAGGTGCTAGAATTGTCAAAAGGAAAAATAGTTCTTTAGAAAGGACTGGGAGCTACAACACTAAAGAAGTAATGAGGTCTTACGCTTGCAACTCTAGAGTTGAGATTTATATCTCTCATATATAGTATGATTAAGCTATATATAATACGGCATTTATATATTTTATTATATAGTTGGTATCATGTGCATAGACCATGTCTAGAAAAATACAAATAAAATTTAACAGTGCTTTACTTCAAGAAAACTAAAAAAAAAAAAACCAAAAAAACAAAACAAAAAAAAACTGAAGGATTTTTAACTCTGTATCATATAAATGTCTGGGTTGTTTGATTTACTATAATAACTTTTATAATTTAAAAAAGGTTTTTTTTTGTTTGTTTTTGTTTTTGTTTTTGTTTTGAGGTGGAGTCTTGCTCTGTCCCCCAGGCTGGAGTGCAGTGGCGCGATCTTGGCTCACTGCAAGCTCCACCTCCCAGGTTCACACCATTCTCCTGCCTCAGCCTCCCGAGTAGCTGGGACTACAGGCACCTGCCACCACACCCGGCTAATTTTTTGTATATTTAGTAGAGACGGGTTTTCACCGTGTTAGCCAGGATGGTCTGGATCTCCTGACCTTGTGATCTGCCCGCCTCGGCCTCCCAAAGTGCTGGGATTACAGGCGTGAGCCACCACGCCCGGCCAAAAAAAGGTTTTTAAAAACCTGCACATTTAAAACCATTGAAGAAAGATACACATCAAAATGGGAAAGTGTTTGGGTGGTAGAATGGCAGGGAATTCCTAAAATCTTCCCTCTATTTTTTCTTTAGTATTGCTTTTCAAAGTGAAAAGTTATCCAAGGGATGTCTTAAATATGCAGTTTGATACTATGTTTTGGTATATATACAATATATGCTCATTCCTCCTTTCTTGTGTCTGATTTTTTCCTCTAAGCCTCAGAAAATGCTCCCAGTCATAATGTTTTGAGTAACCCATTCACCTTTCTGTTTCTGTTGGCATAGATCTCAATTCTTGCCTCTGATATCCTGATTGAAGATACATCTCACCCCGTTCCTCTATACAATTACAGCCTCCATTGCTTGCTGTTTCTATTTCTTCATGTAAATTTCTTTAATTTTGCCTTTAAAGCAAATTTTTTTAAAAGAGTAAGAAAAATCTTCACATCTTTGGTCTGACAATCTTGCTTTGTTGTTTGCACAACAAACAGGTTCCCAGAGTGGTGGAACCTGTCACTCAGCAGTAGAGATTTCAGCAGTAAAGGTTTCATCTCACTGTTTATGAAGCAGAAAGAGTTTATTGCCTTTCACATCCTCTCCAGTCATGGGATTATCACTTACAGTGTTCGCCTGTTTGAAAAATGAGATTGTCGCTCTTGAGAACCACAGGTAGGTGTTTGTCTCAACACGGAGAGATTCATAAAATAAAAAGAGGATATAAACCTTATGCTGAGACATTGACTTGGTTTTATTACTAGCTTCAGAGAAAACATTTCTTATTTAAATACTAAGTGAGATGTAAAAGAAAATATATGAGGATATATAAGTGAAAGTTTGTAAATATTTCTAAAGAACATATATGCAAACCATTTTTCTAAAACTTTTCCAACTTAGATTTACTTAAATATTTTCCTATTTTATGTTAGTACCTCTCTATATTTTTATGTCATCCATAGATCTCAAAGGATAAAGGAGAGATTTTTTAATCAGTCTTACTTCACAGAAAATAAAATAGCTGCTGTTATTCAATTAATGTGACATTGAATGTACTGACAGAGTTTCTTTGGCTTAAATAATTTAAAATCAGGTATTTGGGAATGATCAAATTCATGTTTCTAAGAGAACGTATCCCCACTGCTACATATTGAATAGTGTATCTTCACCAAATTCATATGTTGACATCCTAATCCTCAATGTGATGGTATTAGGAGCTGGGGCCTTTGGAGGGTAAATTAAACAATTGGGGTATAATCCTCAAGTATGAGATTAGCACCCATATAAGTAGAGTAATAAGACAGCTTGCACCTCTCTCTCTGCTCTCAGCCATGTGAGGACAAAATGAGAAGAAGATGGCCATCTGTGAATGAGAAAGAGGGTCCTCACCAAGAACCCAACCATGAGGCACCATGATCTCAAGCTTCCAGCCTACAGAACTGTGAGAAATAAATTTTTGTTGTTTAAGCCACTCAGTCTATGGATTTTACTGCATCAGCCCCAAGTGACTAAAACACCCACTTGTTTTCCTTAAAATGTTACAGATGCACATAGTGGTAAAACTATTTCTCTGCTCTTAGTAAAAAACTGACTTTTTCCCCAAAGTGTCCTCATATAAAGTTACATTATTTGAAAGTTTTCAAAGCAATAGAGACCTGTCAGAAAAGGAAAAGATAGCAAAGCAAAGAAAAAGGTAGGCCAGGTGCGGGGGCTCACGCCTGTAATCCCAGCACTTTGGGAGGCCGAGGTGGGAAGATCATGAGGTCAGGAGATCGAGACCATCCTGGCTAACACGGTGAAACCCCGTCTCTACTAAATATACAAAAAATTAGCCGGTCATGGTGGCAGGCGCCTGTAGTCCCAGCTACTCAGGAGGCTGAGGCAGGAGAATGGAGTGAACCTGGGAGGCGGACATGCAGTGAGCCAAGATCGCGCCACTGCACTCCAGCCTGAGCGACAGAGCGAGACTCCATCTCAAAAAAAAAAAAAAAAAGAGAAAGGTAACGTCTGCTGCTGCAGAAGAAAGCGCTGTTATACATCATTACTGGGAATTTATCTTTTTGGATTGGAATGTGGCAGTGCCCATTAAGCTTTTATTAAGCGCAACTTCAATTGTTTTTGACTCATTATTTGCACTTTTAGAAAATTTCTTCTAAGGTAATCATTTAAAATATTCACAGAGTTTGCTAGGAGAAAGCATAATAAAAAATCTAACAGAATTTGGAATTTGATATAAATATTTAATAAATATACTATGGAAGAACACACATTTTATTCAAAAACACAACATGCCATCAGTTCAAATAGTGTAAATGAATATGTGGTGACAGTGAAAGCCATAAAATATTAACAGAAAATAGCAAATTACAAACTGTATATACAGTGCAATTTTATTTTTTCTAGTATTTGCATAGAAAACTTATGTAAAAAAATGTTAACAATATCTCTGTGTAATGGTTTGTCATTGTCATCATCACCATCTACATTCTTGCATTGCTATAAAGAAATACCTGAGCCTGGGTAATTTATAAAGGAAAGAAGTTTAATTGGCTCATCGTTCTGCAGGCTGTACAGGAAACATGGTGCTAGCATCTGCTCAGCTTCTGGGGAAGCCTCAAGAAGCTTACAGTCATGGCAGAAGGTGAAGGGGAAGCAGGCTATTCACATGGCAAAAGCAGGAACAAGAGAGACAGTGACTGGAGAGGAGGTGCCACACACTTTTAAATGACCAGATGTCATGAGAACTCACTATCGCAGAGACAACACCAAGCCATGAGGGATCCACCCCCATGACCCAAACACCTCCCACCAGGCCTCACCTCTGGCACTGGGGATTACAATTCAACATGAGATTTGGGTGGGGACAGATATCCAAAGTATATTATCCATCATCATACTTTTCATACTTTTCTTGAATGAACATGTGTTTATATCTCTGGTACTGACCTCTCTTCCCTGAGCTCTAGTCTCTGTGACTCTCCAGACTCTATTTGATATCTTCGTTTGGTAACCTATTATTATTTTATTCATTTTTAAATTTATTCATTTATTCACTTACTCATTCAACAAATATAAAGAGAGAGCCTACATTATATCTCAAGCACCTGTCTAGACATTGAGTATTAAGCACCGAAAGAACCAAGTAGATAAATATCCATACCCCCTGCCTCCCCCGCGATGTAGCATGCCTTCTAGTGGAGATCTGTCTCAAGCTTACCATGACAGTAAGAGATGCCTTGATTTTCTTCCTAATTTAGTACTCACTCTTCTCCAACTCAGCAAAAGACCTAGACATTCATATCTACTGTTTCTCATGTACTCAAACTTGCTTTTCTATCAATAAAAAAAAGAAAGTTCTTTATAATTGAAGACATTTTTATGAGTGAAATAGGATGCTGAAAACCGGCACAAGACACTGAACTAAACTAGGGGACACGTCCTGGAACAGCAAAGTCAAAATGAGAAAAGAGACCCAGAATAGCTTATGTTCAGGGAGGGAGGTGAAAGTTTGCCAAGTGTTCTGGCAAAAAGTCTCACCATTTCGCTCGTCTCACTATCCACAGACACACCTCCATCATCCATCTTAAATTATCACCTTAAAAGCCTCAGTGATAATTAAATAATGTTTCTGTCACCATAGAAATTCCAAGATTCTCCAAGTATCCCTTACCACTGAATTCTAACCCCATTGGCTCCACACATCCCTTTTTCTAACATTATTTCTGTCCCTCTCCAAAGTGCCTTTTAGAACAAAAGGTCAAGCCACAACTTCTTATTCCAACATTCTTTCTTGTTACAAGATTGGTTGACTCCTAAAGATCCCTTCAGCCCTTACAGAACATATAATTTTATCTTCATTAACATATCCAAAGCATTCTGCCACTAGAAAAAAAAAAAGCTTTTAGAATCTCATGTCATGAGGCTACACCATTACTACTTCTACATGTTAAAGTCACAGTAAGATCCCTGACTTGTTTCCGAGAGGTCCTTGAAAATTTTCACTCCTGCTTCTGAGTTACTTTCTCAACATTGCTCCTGACATAATTCCTCATCATTTGCACAACCATAGGAATGGATTTTAAAATGGCATAGAAAAGGTATTGTAAATTCATAGGAATTATTTTTCCAATACCATCTCCTATCTTCCCATTATCTTGGCTACTCATTCATATAGTCACATATTAGACCAGTGCATTCCAACCATTTTCATGTCATGCATGCAAAGAAGGTGATTGCATGGCACATCAGAGGAATAGGAATAGGAGAAGGCTGCTCTTGGACCTGAGGGTTCTGGCCATTTCAGGTTTATCTAGCTGTTTGAGGGGCTCAGCAGATTAATCACTGTGGTAAAACTATAACCAATTTTTGTCACTCTAATTGGAAAGCTCAGCATAGAGCTTGTCATTACTAATAACTTCAACCCCTTCCATGATACTGATTTCAAGCATCCTGTTGTCCGATCATACCTCTAATCATTCCAAATCATTCTCTAATACCCAAATCCAATAATTCTTCAACCCCACTAAAACTAATTATTCAATAATTCACCCACCTTTATTCACTGTTCATTCTTTCACATTCTTATTTTCCTCTTACTTAACTTAAAGTCCATGCTCAAATGCTAGTAAACCCACCTTTATGTATCATCTCAGATCCTCTGCCTCTCTCTACTCTAGCTTTGGTTAAATTAAGGTCTGTCTCTCCTTCATACCACACTGTTGAATGTGGCTGGAGAAGAAGATAGCTGACTCTTCTCACTGTACATGTGTAACCATTGACCCCAAACGGATTCTAAGTATTCTGTCAATGTAACCACTGACCCCAATATGTATTTTCCTAGTCATCCATACTCTTACTCTCCTAGAGTATTTTTTCCTCAGACTTCTAATATCTCCTCCTATATCCTCATCCTCAGCTGGTGAGTCTACTTCCCAGTTTACTGAGAACACAGAAGAAATCAGAAGATAGCCTCCAGAGTTCCTACCACGATATCTAACATTTCCCACTCTGCCCATAGACACCTGAATTCCAATGGAAGAACTGACTTGAAGATAACCCTCCATGGTTCCTACCACGACATATAATATCTCCCACTGTGCCCATAGACATGTGGACTCCAATGGAAGAACTAACTTGCTCCCATGCAAGGTCAGTGTCTCTACTGTACTGTGTAGTCTAATCCCCTCTCATCTACTGATAGAGGTAGTTCTATTATTTCCCATACAAATAAATGATTTGTTTCTCTCATCTGGGAGGAAAAAAGAGCAATTTCTTCAATTTTGGAAAATCCTTAACTACCCTTTCAAATATTGCTTCTCTTCCAAGGCCTTAATTTCTCATCTTCAGTGTCTCCTAGTAGACAGATGTTGGAGTCATCCAATTAGCCCTCTTGTCTCAACGGTTCTTTCACATTTTTTAACTCATTTTTTAACGCTCTCTTTCTCTGTGCTATGTTCAGGATGAATTCCTCAGTACCATCTTCCAGTTTACTAATCTTTTTTAATTTCTGTACCATCTACAGTTTATTTCACCTATTGAATTTTTATGTCAATGAATATACTATATAAGCACTTACATTAATTATTTTCTTATTTATCCTCTATTTTTATTTTATTTCTTATTGGTTTTATTTTATAACTAACTCAAGTTTCTTTTAGTTTAAATGGAAGTGATATCTTCATTTAATAATGTGCAAACCCTAAAAGCATGCTTAACCTAAGTACTTAACTACATTTTAATTTAAAAATATAATCTGGTGTAAATTCACATTCCAAATATTGATTTTTCCCAAATATTGATTGTGTTATCTTCCTCCACATTATATTCTGTCATTAGTTTTAGAATTTGGATTTGCAGGTGGATTATAAATAAAAGGACTGAAGCAGAGGAGTTTTACATGTTGGTCCATCCTTTTCCAAAGGATTTGAAGTTACCTGAACCCAGCCCCCATGCCCTTAGTCAAGAATCAGGTCTTGTACTGGCATTTTAGTAATTCAGTCCTGAAGTAATTTGGGGTATGTCATCTGACTGGTCACTAAGCCACTAGTCAGCTTATTCAGTTACTGGCAAAAGGCTGGTATGTGCCACTTTTTAAAAGGTGAGACAGCTCTTTTGAGACCCCCTTCAGAATCAGAGGGGGTCCCTGCCCCATTGCTGAAAATGATCCTGGCCCTTTCCCCTTATTCATAAGAAATACTTTAAATCTTGTCAGGAATTATAGGATCTAAATTCCCAGATATCACCCCCTACTTCCAGAATGTTACATTTTCCTTCTATTTGCTTTGCTAGGGTTACTTCATTTTTTTTCTTTTACCTTCTTTAATAATATTTTTAATTCTGGAAGAGGTACAAAGCAAGATGATAAAGTAGGACTCTCCAACAATCATCCCCCTGCAGAAGCATCAATTAGAATAACTATCAATGCACCAAAATATCTTCATAAGAGCTAAGGAAACAAACTGAAGGATTACAATACCTGGTTATAGCACAAAAATGAGAAAAGACACATTGAAGAGGAAGAACAGTTTTACATGACTCGTGTCACCCTCTTTCAATCCCAGGCAGCACAGGAAAATACAAGTCAAACCACAAAGAGATATCACCTCACAACTCTTAAAATGACTATTATCAAAAAGCCAAATGATAACAAGTGTTGGTGATGAGGTAGAGAAAAGAGAACACTTAGACACTGCTAATGGGATTATAAACTAGGACAGCCATTATGACATTATGGGAAGCAGTATGAGGGTTTCCCAAAAAACTAAAAATAGAACTACCATATGATCCAGCAATCTCACTACTAGGTATATAGACAAAGGAAAGGAAATCAGTATGTTGAAGAGATATCTGCACTCCCATGTTTATTGCAGAACTATTTATAACAGCCCAATATGGAATCAACCTGTGTCCATCAATGGGTAAAGAAAATGTAGTATATATACACAATGGAATATTATTTAGCCCTAAAAAAGAAGGAAATGCTGTCATTTGCAAAATGAATGAACCTGGAGAACATTATGTTAAGTAAAATAAGCTGCGCAGAGAACGACAAATACCACTTAATCTCACTCATATACGAAATCTAGAAAAGTTCATCTTGCAGATGTAGAGAATCATGGTTAGCACAGACTGGAGATGGGGAATCTGTTGGTCAAAGGATAAAAATTTAAGTTCAACAGGAAGAATAAGTTAAAGAGAGCTATCATACAACATAATAACTATAATTAAAAATATTTTATATTCTTGAAAAATGCTAAGAAAATGGATGTAAACTGTTCTTACAACAAAAATGATAAACTATTTGAGGATATGAATATATTAATTAGCTAGATTTAGTCTTTCCACAGTGTATATATAATTCAAAACAAGATGTTTGTACAATGTAAATACAATTTTATCTGTCAGGTTGAAAAAAAAATTTTTTTTTAAGTTTAATTATTTTAATTTTTTGCTTACAAATTAAAGTGCTCAGGAAAATGAACTTGCCCCTGAATAATTATTCTAGGTTTCATAATTTTATTATATAGTGCTTTATCATTATCCACTACAGATTTTTTTTCAAATTCCTGTTTGACCAAAGATGTATAAAGAAAAAATATTTAAAATGTTTCAGTACTTTCGGTTTTTTCAAGTTTTTTTAAAACTTTTTTCTAATCTTATTATACTGTGCATAGATAGCAGTTTTCTACTATTTTTATTCTTAGAATTTTTAACATATTTAAGTCTTAATATGTGGTCAATATTTGTAAATATTTCACAGCTGTAGGGAGAATGAATAATGTATTCCCTATTACTCCAATATTACTAATAATATTCCCTACTTAATACATATAGAATTTGAAACATATCTACTAAGTAAAACTTAGTAACTATGTTATTTAGATCTTCAAACACTTAACTTCTTTTGTTTTTCTTCTTAACCCTCTATAAACTGAGAAAACTACTTAATGTCTCACACTACTCTTATCTTTGTGTTTATATGTCTTATGTATTTTGATATGTTATTCTTTGTTATATATACAGGTCATGATTTTTTAATTCATACTTTCATTCATTTCATTCATTTACTCATTCACTCAACAAGTATGTATTGAGTATCAAGCACATACCAGCTGCTGTTTGGGGCTCTAAGGATGAAAGAGTAAGCAAAAATTAAGAAAAGAGATTGTTTTAAAATCTGCTTCTGAGTAGTTTATGCTCTGGCAGAGGGTAACACATGAAAAAATGAAATGAAATATTAAAATGAAAATCCATTAGACATTCATAAAAATTAAAAAGGAAAAGGAAACAGAAAAGTGATAGGCAGTGTATGAATAGGAGAATCGCTACTTAATATAGGGTGGTCAAGAAAGGCATAGCTAAAAATGTGTTATTTGATTGCCCATTTGAAGACGGTGAAAAATTATGATTGAAGATATTTGTAAGAAGAGCAGATATCTTTTAAATTTCTTTAGTTAATAAGTGACTATATCTAATTTATATTACTCTAACAAATATAATCAGTCTGATATTATCTTTTTGCTTAGGATTGTCTTGGCTATGCGGGCTCTTTTTTGTTTCCATATGAACTTTAAAGTAGTTTTCTTCCAATTCTGTGAAGAAAGTCATTGGTAGCTTGATAGGGATGGCATTGAATTTATAAATTACCTTGGGCAGTATGGCCATTTTCACGATATTGATTCTTCCTATCCGTGAGCATGGAATGTTCTTCCATTTGTTTGTGCCTTTTTTTATTTCATAGAGCAGTGGTTTGTAGTTCTCCTTGAAGAGGTCCTTCACATCCCCTGTAAGTTGGATTCCTAGGTATTTTATTCTCTTTGCAGCAATTGCGAATGGGAGTTCACTCATGATTTGGCTCTCTGTTTGTCTGTTATTGGTGCATAGGAATGCTTGTGATTTTTGCACATTGATTTTGTATCCTGAGACTTTGCTGAAGTTGCTTATCAGCTTAAGGAGATTTTGGGCTGAGACGATAGGGTTTTCTAAATATACAATCACGTCATCTGCAAATAGGGACAATTTGACTTCTTCTTTTCCTAATCGAATACCTTTTATTTCTTTCAGGCAGGAGCCTGATTGCCCTGGCCAGAACTTCCAACACTATGTTGAATAGGAGCAGTGAGAGAGGGCATCCCTGTCTTGTGCCAGTTTTCAAAGAGAATGCTTCCAGTTTTTGCCCATTCAGTATGATATTGGCAGTGGGTTTATCATAAATAGCTCCTATTATTTTGAGATGCAATCTATCAATACCTACTTTATTGAGAGTTTTTTGCATGAAGCACTGTTGAATTTTATCGAAGGCCTTTTCTGCATCTATTGAGATAACCATGTGGTTTTTGTCATTGGTTCTGTTTATGAGATGGATTACGTTTATTGATTTGCGTATGTTGAACCACCCTTGCATCCCAGGGATGAAGCCCACTTGATCATGGTGGATACGCTTTTTGATGTGCTGCTGGATTTGGTTTGCCAGTATTTTATTGAGGATTTTTGCATCGATGTTCATCAGAGATATTGGTCTAAAATTCTTTTTTTGTTGTGTGTCTGCCAGGCTTTGGTATCAGGATGATGCTCACCTCATAAAATGAATTAGGGAGGATTCCCTCTTTTTCTATTGATTGGAATAGTTTCAGAAGAAATGGTACCAGCTCCTCTTTGTACCTCTGGTAGAATTCAGCTGCGAATCCGTCTTGTCCTGGACTTTTTTTGGTTAGTAGGCTATTAATTATTGCCTCAATTTCAGAACCTGTTATTGGTCTATTCAGAGATTCAACTTCTTCCTGGTTTAGTCTTGAGAGGGTGAATGTGTCCAGGAATTTATCCATTTCTTGCAGATTTTCTAGTTTATTTGCATAGAGGTGTTTATAGTATTCTCTGATGGTAGTTTATATTTCTGTGGGGTCAGTGGTGATATCCCCTTCACCATTTTTTATTGCATCTATTTGATTCTTCTCTCTTTTCTTCTTTATTAGTCTTGCTAGCGGTCTATCAATCTTATTGATCTTTTCAAAAAACCAGCAATTCCTTAGAGACCTACAAAGAGACTTAGACTCCCACACAATAATAATGGAAGACTTTAACACCCCACTGTCAATATTAAACAGATCAACGAGACAGACAGTTAACAAGGATATCTAGGACTTGAACTCGGCTCTGCACCAAGCGGACCTAATAGACATCTACAAAACTCTCCACCCCAAATCAACAGAATATCCATTATTCTCAGCACCACATCACACTTATTCTAAAATTGACCACATAATTGGAAGTAAAGCACTCCTCAGCAAATGTAAAAGAACAGAAATCACAACAAACTGTCTCTCAGACCACAGTGCAATCAAATTAGAACTCAGGATTAAGAAACTCACTCAAAACTGCACAACTACATGGAAACTGAACAACCTGCTCCTGAATGACTACTGGGTACATAACGAAACGAAGGTAGAAATAAAGATGTTCTTTGAGACCAATGAGAACAAAGACACAATGTACCAGAATCTCTGGGACACATTTAAAGTAGTGTGTAGAGGGAAATTTGTAGCACTAAATGCCCACAGGAGAAAGCATGAAAGGCCTAAAATCAATACCCTAACATCACCATTAAAAGAACTAGAGAAGCAAGAGCAAACACATTCAAAAGCTAGCAGAAGGCAAGAAATATCTAAGATCAGAGCAGAACTGAAGGAGAAAGAGACGCAAAAAACCCTTCAAAAATATCGATGAATACAGGAGCTGTTTTTTTTAAAAGATCAGTCTGATACTATCTAAATATAGTAGATGACCATTAGAACCATATTTTAATTAATGAAGTGATAAAAAGATTTTCTGATTTTATGTTTTCCTTTTGCTTGCACAGTATCTCCTCTCTACCTCATTTGAGGAATCACTTAATTTATTTTATTCTCACCAACTTCCTCAATAAATTTGGAAGAATACCGTTTGTTTTAATTTTTGAAGTAATTATTACTTTAAATATATATAACTTTCTTAAAACTATATTTCTCAATGTATCAACTTCAAAACACAACTTTTCTTTCTTCCTGACAAGAGATGAAGAAAACAGTATAGCATATTATAGTTTTCCTCCTACACACTTTCTTTTCCAATGTCTACTTTGGTTTTTGGCTCTAGTGCAGTTCTACAAAATCATGATTTTCACAGCATGTAACTTTTTTTCAAAAACTTTAAGTTATTTTGTTTCTTACATGTAACTCTATTTTAAATAAAACCGTTGCTCGCCATAAGTTCTTTTTTAGTATGGATTTTTCATTTGCAACTTTAAAAAATTTTGGTAAATCTTTATAAATTCAGCTGAAATATGCCATCAGTAAGATTTTACAGGAGGGAGAATTGGCTTTTGAAAAGTTTTAGTACATTTTAAAACATTTTCCTATTCCCTTTATTCATGAATAATACAAAAGTTGGACACAGAATTTCTGGTTCTCATAAGTTTCTCCTCAAAAATCTAGAGATATTGCTCTATTATCTGCTAGACGCAGAAGTTGCTGAGAAGGTTGAGGCCAGCCTGATGGTATATTTCCTTTGTAATTGGCAGTTTCTTGTTCCTGGTAGATTGTAGGATTCTTTCTCAATCCTACAGTATTTTTCTCAGTGTGGGCTACTTTCTTGAAATATGGTGAGACTTTCCTTCAGACTCAGGTCTTTGTTCATTTTTTGAATCATTTTAATCTTTTTCTGTGCCACTTTAACAAATGGAGAACATAACAGTTCTCCATTTGAACATCAGAAACACAAATAATACGTATGTTGGTTCTTTGCTTTCTTTCCTCAATGTCCATTATTTCCTCTTTTATCATTTTTAAATATTCATTTTATATCCTACCAGGGAGAGTGTATATGTGTGTATGTGTGTGTGTGTGTGTGTGTATGGTTTCCTGCCAATCCCACAAATGTGATCTCCTTTCCCCAGTGTTAATTCTTTTTTTTTTTTTTTTTTTTTTTTTTTAGATGGCGTCTCGCTCTGTCGCCCAGGCTGGAGTGCAGTGGCGTGGTCTCCGCTCACTGCAACCTCCATCTCCCAGGTTCACACCATTCTTCTGCCTCAGCCTCCCAAGTAGCTGGGAATACAGGTGCCCACCACCACACCTGGCTAATTTTTTGTATTTTTAGTTGAGATGGTGTTTCTCCATGTTAGCCAGGATGGTCTCAATTTCCTGACCTCGTGATCCTCCCGCCTTGGACTCCCAAAGTGCTGGGGTTACAGACATGAGCCACCATGCCCGGCCTTTTTTTTTTTTTTTTGGAGACAGGGTCTTAATCTTTTGCTCAGGTTGGAGTGCAGTGGCCTAATCATGGCTCTCTGCAGCCTCCCATGCTCAGGGGGTCCTCCCACCTCAGCCTCCTGAATAACTGGAACTACAGGCATGCACCACCATGCACAGATAATTTTTGTATTTTTTGTAGAGATGGGGTTTTGCCATGATGCCCAGGCTGGTCTCAAACTCCTGGGCTCAAGCCATCTACCCACCTGGGTCTCCCAAAGTGTTGGAATTACTGGCATTAGCCACTGCAGCCGGCTCCAATGTTAATTTTATTTATTATTTATAATGGGGTTTTAACTTCTTCAGTGGTCTAAATTTTCTTCTTTCTTCCTTGACTCATCTCAGTTCTTTTTAAATTTTAATTCTATTATCTTATATCTTCTTAGATCTCTTGCATCTTCCATTTATTTTTAAGCTTACTTCAGTCTCTTTTCTCTTGAATTTCCTAAAAATGGTCAGAAATTGTTACTAACTTATTTTATTTCTCATAGTTAATCTTTTTAATGTTATTAACATGTCTTTTGCATGCTTCATCCTTCTCCTTTATTTTCTACAGATTTTTTCATAAATTTTATATATTTTATTTTAATTTTCATCTCTGAAGTGAGAAATCTTATTCCAGGCCTATTAATTGCAAAGCAAAACAAGGAAAGATTTACCTTAGTCCCCTCTCTAGTTACCTGAATAGAGTTTGAATTCTCCTGTTGAAGATCTAGACAAAGTTCTGGATAAGAAAGATTTGTATTCTATCTTCAGTCACCAAGGTTCTCAAAATGAACTTGAGAGGAGGATGAAGGAGAAGTTGAGGCAGACAATTACGGAAGCATAGGATGTTTCCTTCAACCACTTTTTCTTCAAATATAAATATTCCACCAGGCACGGAGGCTCACACATGTAATCCCAGCACTTTGGGAAACCAGGGTGGGCAGATCGCCTGAGCTCAGGAGTTTGAGACCAGCCTGGCCAACATGGTGAAACCCCATCTTTACTGAAAATACAAAAATTATCCACATGCAGTGGTGGGTGCCTGTAGTTCCAGCTACTCGGGAAGTTGAAGTGAGAGGAAGCAGGGGTTCCAGTGAGCCAAGATTGCGCCACTGCACTCCAGCCTGGGCGACAGAGTGAGACACTGTCTAAAATATATATATATATATATATATTTATATCTCCCAGCCAGGTTTATATGGGGATTCAATTCGAGTTTTAGTGATTCCCTAGATTCAGGAGGCCAGATCAAGTTTAGTGTTCATAACTAACAGGATTCACAGTCAATTTGTGCAAAGACCTATGCAAAGATTTCATCATTATGAAGCCCATCGAATATTTACACTTACTTCTTGCTAGAAATTTAATGGCACACTTCCATTGTTCTCATTCTTAATTGTCCTGTTACTCTAAAAGAAGGAAGTGGTCCTTTGGCAGGGAATTCTAGGAAGGTACTTTCCATTCTCGCAGGATCAGCTCATGACCCCGTTTCTAGCTAGAAATGATGTATACAGCCCTTCAGAACATTCTCAACCAATTCCTGCTTGCGTCATCACACTCATGATTAAGGGAGATTTCTATATTCCTCTATGCCTGGCAAATAATGTTGAAGGAATATATTACAATGCCAAACTCTCAAACTTTGAATTGCTTTAAAATAACTTGGGATATATGTTAAAAATACAGGGTCCCAGGCCCTCTCTCAGAGATTCAGATGATCTGGGCCTGAGGTGAAGCTTTGGTGATACTGAGGCAGATTGTTCATGGATTGTGCTTTGGCAATCCATGAACTGGCACGGTGGAAAGAGCACTAGACTTATAGTCTGACAAAACTGAGTTCGAATCACAGCTACCACCAACTGAATTTGGACAATTTACCTTCTCTAGCCACAGAATGATGATAATAATAGCGGCATCAGAAGTGTTGTAACATTAGAATAAATGTGGTCATGGACATGCCTGATGATCCACCTGATGCTCAAAAATATTCCTCCTCCCTCCCTTCCCTAAATTGGCAAACCTAAACTTACAAAGTGGCAGCAATAATGACACAAACATGTGGACACTATTTTATAAAGGGCGGAAACATTTTTTGGCTTTTTTATCCCTGCTCTGTCACTAGGGTGTAGAAGAATTCCTGACACAGGCACTCGATAAATACTTTTTAAATGAATAAAAGGGGAAGATAACTTGGAATCTGAAGATATGAGGTAGAAAATCAGCCTTTTTGGCTGGGTGCGGTGGCTCACACCTGTAATCCCAGCACTTTGGGAGGCCAAGATGGGCAGATCACGAGGTCAGGAGATCGAGACCATGCTGGCTAACACAGTGAAACCCTGTCTCTACTAAAAATACAAAAAAAAAAATTAACCAGGCGTGGTGGCAGGCGCCTTCAGTGCCAGCTACTTGGGAGGCTGAGGCAAGATAATGATGTGAACCTGGGAGACGGAGGTTGCAGTGAGCAGAGATCACGCCACTGAACTCCAGCCTGGGCGACAGAGCGAGACTCCATCTCAAAAAAAAAAGAAAAGAAAAGAAAAGAAAATCAGCTCTTTTTTATACTAATTCTAATCTCTCTGAGCCTCAGGGTCATTATTTATAAAATGGAGTTGAGAGAGCCTACATTATAGGGTTTGGGCAATATTCAGGTGAGATAATGTATGAAAACTCCAATGTATTATATCAATTCCAGTTATTAGGATACTTTGTATTACATAAATATATATACTTTTAAGTGGCCTTTTATTGGCTACTAATAGAAGGTGGTCTAAACTAAAGCAATTTTATTTTTTCTCAATCAAATATTTCACCATTTTTTAAATGTCTAGTATATATCTAGAAATGTCTTAGGTTCTATGAAGAAAATTAAAGAAGTACGGGACAATTCCTGCTCCTGAGAAGGGCAACGGCAAAATGTGTTAAAGATGAGACATATGAACTAAAAAGCAAGGAGTCCATGATTTTTTACTGGAGAATCTAACCAACCAGAAGGACTAGATAGCTATTTTTTGAAGATATAAATTCTAAAATATATAATATAAAACAAAAGATTGCTAAAAGACTGATTTATAGCAAGAAATTTACAGGCTTCTCAGCATTATGTTGTACCTACTTGGAACAAAGTGCAATTTAATTTATATTTGAGCCTGAGTAGAATATTAATTAAATCCATGACCTTGAGTCACTTTTCATTTCTCAGAATAAACAAAGGGAAGAGGTGGTGGGGAGTATCTGTACATACATGGCATTTCAAAGAAGCAGTCATCATAAGTATGTATTCACTGCCTTCAGACAGGAAGCATATAATGATTTTTGTTTCGTAGGCACA
Organism: Pan troglodytes; assembly: GCF_028858775.2. Taxonomy (NCBI): domain Eukaryota; kingdom Metazoa; phylum Chordata; class Mammalia; order Primates; family Hominidae; genus Pan; species Pan troglodytes. Next base: position 70,200,657 of record NC_072406.2, read on the forward strand.
GAATTTTTTTTATTTTAAAAAACAGAAGCAGATAACACATATCACTATCTTTGAGTGCCAGAAAGCATTTTTGTTATAGTTTATTCATAGCTACTGGTCTACAGCCTCCAACTGGAATACATTTTGTGTGCCTACATACACATTCTAAGCATATAATATGCACCTAATAAATATTGAGTGATCAAAATAATGGCATAAACTCATAGAAACTATACTAATGGCCAGTGAGGGGGTATTGTTAGCCAATAACACCTTGTTGAAACAAAGAATAACCAGCCTATCTGCTTCCAAAGCCCTATAGTGGATATACCTACCTTCTATTTTCTTTTACTTACTGTTATCTTGTTTTTACATTTTAGCCTAGATGATAAGCACAAAATTATTCTATTAATAAAAAACTTCAAGCTTCAAGGAGTTAATTCTCTTACCTGAGAATGTCGAATGACCTACAAAGTCACACAAGCACTAGCTGACAAAGCTGAAATTCAAACCTAAATCTCCTAACTCCATACACGGAGCTCTTTTCCTGCAAAGTTTGACTGGCAAAGTAGATGTGCAGATGGAAGATTCTTATTGCCTCTTTGAACATTAACACTCCAATGTGAAATTCTTTCGGCTGTGTTCAAATTGTGTGCAAATAAGGCAAACACCAAGGAACCAATCCAGCTGTTTCTCTACCTCATTTCCAATTCTGTACGTCATTAACCATTTTTATCTATAAATTTGTTCTGACCACAAGGTATCCCTGGAGTTTCTCTGAATCTGCTGTAATTCTGGGGGCTGCTCAACTCTCAAATTGTTCACTGCTCAATTAAACTTCTTTAAATTTAATTTGGCTGAATTTTTTTTAACATTACAGAAGTAGGAAATCTAATGCTGAGATGGTGGCTCCAAAATCATCAGTCATCCATACTCCTAGTATGTTGCTAAATCATCCTTACCACTTGGCTTTGATTTTCAGGGTTGACTCACTGTCCAATTTGGTACTATAACTTCAGCCACAATAAATGTATTGCAGGTAGAAAAAAGTAGAAGGATGGAACACAAACATAATCTGTGTCATAAAAGTCAGCTCTTTCTCTTTAAAGAGTTTCTGGGAAGTCTTTCTCAGTGATTTCTACTTACATCTCACTGGTCAGAACTCTATCAACTGACCACCTCTAACTATAAGGGAAATTAACAAATATAACATTACATTGTTTTCATTAAGATAGAAAAAGAAAAAATTGATATCAGCAAGGCAACACTTCTTGCACCATCTCTCCTTCTCCATCTCTCATACTCTGTCTTCCAGTCTTTCCACTCCGTTTCTCTGTGTGAGCTCTATTCTACTACAGGCTTTTTCTTCATAATTGGAAATATGGCAATCAACTTGCATTCCCCAAGGATGAAAGCATGTCTTCCTTGTAAGCCTAGGTCAAATCCCAGGGGGCAATCTGATCCTACTTTGACCGCTACAGTCCTCCCTGATCCAACACCCATGCCTGGGAGATTGGAGTGCTCTGATCGTTCTGTCCCAGGTCAAGTGCCTCTTCCTGAGGCTCAGAATTTAAATTGTCAGATTAATCTCACCCGTATAGCATGGAAAGGACAGGATGATCTTGGAATGATCTTAAAGACCCTCAGCACATTTCCAGATGATTACAAATAATACAAATAATAAATTGAATATAGAATATAATCAAAAGGTAAACTGAATGCTTTGAGCAAAAAATATGCTGATCAAGGACAAAAAGAAATTATGGTTTAAGTGATTAATGAAAAGTTCATATGCACTACAAAACTTGGGAAGGATTAGTATATATCACTATTGACATTAGTAGGATTTGAGAGCTGATAAAGTATCCAGATTAGAGAAACAGCAGAAAGAAATAATGAGCCCAGCATATTCGGGTATTATGAATAAAAGGTGGAAAGTATAGCACAAGTTGTAAAGTAAGATAAGAAAAGTGAGAATGATATTCAAAATACTTTACCATCATTACAGCTGAAGGAACAAGCATTGTAAAATGTCACCCCAGGGATACACTAAAAGGTACAATTGCAAAGAAATGGGAAAAAAATATATAACCAAAGAAATAATTCAAGAAATCAAAGACATGAGCCTCTATACTTAAATGACAAAGTAATTGCCCAGAATAATGAATGAAAATAACATCTGTTCCAAAACACATTGTTATGAAATTTCAAAACTCCAGACATAAAGGAAAAAAAGTTAACCTTCCAGAAGGGGAAAAACAATCATCTGACATCAGGAATAAAAATGAGTTCAAATTTCTCAGAAGAAAATTTAGAAACCAGAAAAAAAAAGGACAAATGCCTCAAAAATCATGAAAATTATTCTATACCTAGCCAAATTACCATTCAAATAGGAGCAGAATAAATGGAATTCAGAAATGCAAAGGCAGAAAAGAAGTACTTACTGTGCAATCTTCTTAAAAAAAACGAAAGTGCCCAAGAAACAAAATGAAGGAAAAAAATGATTCTTAGATTAAGAATCTTAGGTTAATCCAGATTGGAGCAGGAGCTCCAAGAGTGTGGTCTTCAGAAAAGGAAATGATGAAACTAATAGATAATATAGCTATTTTCATGATGTTAAAAATTTCCAAAAATGTTTTACAAATTAACAGGATTATAAGTGTATACATTTGAATGACATGATAAAAAATTTAAGCAAAAGAAAATATTAAGCAATTATCCATTAAATTTAACAATAGAACATTACCACTTTTGAAGGTCATAAATAGTCAATATTGGCAATGCTAATATGTTCCACCTAATAACCCCTGAGATGTGGGTGTAGGGAAAGAATAATAGACATGTCTGAAATTAACAAATGGAAAGAGAAGGCTAAATAGAATATTTTAGAAAAAGAGTTAAATACCAAAAGAAATAACTTAAGAAGTTAAAAATGGTTATCATAGAGGAACAGCACTAGGGGTGGGGGGATCTAGAGAGAGACTAATTATTATATCTTTAGAACTATTTAACTCTGAAAATTATGTTCATAAATTATTTTGATGAAAAATATTTTCTAAGTAAAATACAGCTTGAGAAGTTTATATTTAATATTTTTGTAATAATACAAAATTAGAAACAGGAATTGCATGAAAGCATTCCAAATTGTGAAGATGACCATCAAGGTCCTGCTATTTAGCTTCAGTGTGCAGACTACACTACTAATGTAATACATGAAGTCAGACCTTTCCTGTGGCCTCAGATTTTCAAATGGATGTTCAAAACTTCAAGCAAAAAATGTTAAGTGCTCACATATTCCAAAGAAATGTACAAGATCATTTAGGTGGAACTTGCTAAGAGGTGACCCAGAAATTTTATTTTTAAAAACACAAATTTTAGAAATATTTGACAAAATACCATCAAGGTCTGTCAAATGTTTTCATGCCCTCAAAATATAAATTCCTTGATGACATGCATAAATGTTCTTTTACTAAAAGTGCGCCATTAAGAATATTGCACAAGGAATCCTTTTAAAGGAGTAATATTAAAGACTTTTTTAAAATCTGTAATACCATTTGACACATAATACACAAATTGCCTGCAAAATAATTTTCAACATAGTTCTATTTTAATTAGTGCCAGCCCAGAAGCCAAATGATTCTTTATAAAACGTTTGAGAAGTAAATTGCATTATCGTGAATCACACAACCACTATGCAGCATGGTGATAATGTCCCATATATCAGAAATGACAGCCCATTTTCCATCCACTATTATAGAAAACAGTACAGGTTATATAAAGTCATTGCATTTTCTGAGTTAATGCCACATTCTAGAGCCAACCTGTCTCCTACTTTGTCAATGTTTCCCAAATGAAACAAATAAGGCTGCCACTGGCTCATGCAGATAACACCTTCCTGCTGGTCTATACATTTTATCATTGATGTCTTAGGCAGTTCACTGAGGAAAAAATGGACTTTGACTGTCACTGCTTATAGGTTTTCCATAAGAAAATTGTTTTCCATAAGAATTGTATCTGCCATCAGGAAATGACTGCATATTGACCTGTCTCACTCTTTTGGAGGAGTCAAAGGACTCTTCCAAAATCATAGTGTTTGTATATGATGAAGATAATAACAGAACCCACCTCAAGTTTTGAGAGTTTTATGTGAGGCAATGCAAAACATTTAGCACAGTGTCTGGTACATAGTAAGTGTTCAATGAATATTGCAACTATTAGTAGTATTTAAACTGGGGAAATACTATGAATAATTAAACCTAGGAAAAGGTAAGCAAAGCAAGAACTCAAGGTTGTGGGCTTGTCCTATTGCTAGACTTGTCTCTCTAGGCATTTAAACGGGTAAAATTTTAAAAGAGGACATATTGCATAAAAATGAGAGTAGAGGGCTGGGCACGGTGGCTCGTGCTCACAATCCCAACACTTTGGGAGGCCAAAGTGGGAGAATTGCTTTAGGCCAAGAGTGTGAGACCAGCCTGGGTAACACAGCAAGACCCCATTTCTACAAAAAATTTTTTTTAAACTTAGCCAGGTGTGGTGGCACACCCCTGTAGTCCCAGCTCAGCAGGCAGTAAGGCGGGAAGGTTGCTTCAACCCAGGAGTTTGAGGCTATAGTGAGCTATGATAGTGCTTCTGCACTCCAGCCTAGGAGACAAAGCAAGACCCTGTCTCTTGAAAAAAAAAGAAAAAAAGAAAAAAAATGAGCGTGCAGTCAGGGACATAGAATTACATACCTTCTACAGAGCTTGCGGTCCTGAAAACAGAGGATACTGTTGTAAGACAAGTATCTGGGACGTGTATGATAAGGGGTAAAGTGGGGGCTTCACCTTTGCATTCAAAATTTGCAAGAAAAGTTTACATATTTTTATCTGAGAATGTTCCTCCATAATTCCATAATATACTGCATGTATAAATATCACCCATTTCAGCTAATCACTATCAAATTGCAGGTAGCACCCAATTGTTGAAACCAATTATCCAACTTGAGGTATTTTACTATATAAGTGGATCTGAAGTACTAAAAAAAATACAGGAACCTTCATTTCTTTTCTCCAAGGAGACAAGTATTCCATGAAGAGGCTTAGAATAACAAGAACCAGAAAAATTGTTAGGATTTGATTTTTTTTTTTAGGAAGGATGCTTTTGCAGTCATTAAACCAATATTTTTTAGCTTCTTCTGTGTGCAAGATTCTATTAACAAATTATTGCTTAAAGGCCATGTTACAGGACCCTAGTCTTCTCTTTGGTAAAATTTCTGCCACAAGACCCAACCCACCAAAAAGGCCACCAGCCAGAGTCCCCAGTAGGATCCCAGTCAGTATAACTTTAAAGGTGATTCAAAGCATAAAAATGCATTTCTGCATCTTATACCATTTATTGTACTTAATTTTAGTGTCAAATTCTTCAGAGTTTGAGTACAATAGGGACTAGGAACAAAATTATCTCATTTAATTCTTTCAATGGCGTGACAGGAAAAAATCCCGCTTTTGTAGAGGAGGAAGTTGGTACTAGCAGAGACGAAATTCAGCACTAACTCCAGAGCTCTTCAATTCTTCATTATGTTTTTTGCCTGTACCTTGATTTCTCCATCTACACCAGAAGCATAGTGGCACCTGCCTACAAACTAATACTGTGTTAGAGTAAGTGCACTGTATAATTGACACAGGATACTGTCATCCTGAGAATCTCTGTGGTTGTAATGAAAACCTAGATCTCAGGGCCTCACCCAATATGTATTTCACTAAAATCTCTGGGACTAAAGGTTCAGGAAGTGATCTATTAGGTTAATAGGGTACTTCTAAAGTTCGAACCATTTTGTGAATTACTTAACTAGATTAAAGATTTTTTGAAATAGAAAAAACAGAATTGGTTTAAGAACAAATGGAACTTGTCTATAATAGTCAAGAAACAGATGTACAATAAATTCCTGAAATGTTCGCAGTCAGGAAAGGTGTCCGATTTTGCAACATATCAAGTATCGATGTCCATAATTGAATAAACATGATAGGAATTATTGTGAGGTCATTTTCAAACTAAATTCTTATTTCTTTCTACCATGATGTAAAGGATACAGTGAAGTCCTAGAGAAATAAAGAGAAGAAACAAAAAGGAATACAGAAGAGAGCAGAACACACAGGGAAATAAGTCATGTTGCAATATGTGCTAATTTTTTAAATCTTAAATTCCAATTAATAGAAAAGGCAACACATTTGATATGGTTTGGCTCTGTGTCCCCACCCAAATCTCATCTTGAATTGTAATAATCCCATGTGTCGAGTGGGGCCAGGTGGAGATAATTGAATCATAAGGACTATTTCCCCCATATTGTTCTCACTATAGTGAATAAGTCTCACAAGATCTGATAATTTTATAAATGGAGTTCCCCTGCACACACTCTCTTACCTGCTGCCATGTAAGATGTGCCTTTCTCCTCTTTCACCTTCCACCATGATTGTGAGGCCTCCGTAGCCATGTGGAACTGTGAGTCCATCAAACCTCTTTTTCTTTATAAATTACCCAGTCTCAGGTATGTCTTTATTAGCAGCATGAGAACAGACTAATACAACATTTCATAAAAGTTGTTTCTTAAGCCTTGGTACCTAAGTGCAAACTCTGAATAACAACATATAGAGAAACTAAAGATTTTAAAATTAATGCTAAGATCCTTGAAACAATGTGTGCAATAGTAGAGGTAAGATGCATACTAGAGAAGAGAAGCAATATACTAAATGCAGATTCAGAAAACTGAAAGAAAAAGATTAAGACAAGGACACCTAAAACTAGAAGGACTACGGTCCTATAAATAACACCTAAATCTAGAAAACTGGGGTCCTATAAATAACATGGCCTTAAAGCTGCAGCCACCTCCAGCTGAGGTTTTCATTGGATTATAAAGTTAAAAAAAGTGGACTGGATATTATGGTTATATGTAGGTATCTGTTTAAATTAATAGATTCAGTAAGCTATGCACAATTCTTATTATAGAGTTACTGTTTAATGAATTACAATGAATCCCTTTTTTTGACATTAAAGTCACAAATTAAAGAATCCCTTCATCTATTGCTAAAAATCAGATGTCCAAACCAGATTAAGTGAGTTCTACTTCCAAGGTTGAGTAAACTTTTACAGGACTGGCCTTCTCACAGGTAACAACTATAAACTCTAGAGAAAATTACTCGAAATTAAATGAATTTATTAGAGAGCAAACAAAAACAGGCATATTCTCCAGGGGAGTTGATATTTAAAAGACAAGACCGAACTGTGAATTTCCTAATTTAAGTGCTTTTAGCATGTCAGTGCCCTGCTTAGTGGCTAAAATTCCTGTAGAAAACACATTGTCTTTCTGAGTTGGGAAGAACCACAGCCACTAAAAAGTGAAAGGGGACAACTGGAAAAGAGAAATCCAGAGAGGGGGAGCCCAAAATTCTATGCCTAAATTCTGCCCAAGTCACTGGTGAAACCTTGAAAAATGCATACATGAAACAGATTTCTAGCAGCCCAACTAAGATTAAAGAAACGGAACTAATAACTGAGCCACTATCCAAAAGTCAGAGTTATAGTTTGAGATCAACCAAATAAATCACTGGCTAAACAGATTAAAGAGGATTTAAATCAAGGGAGAATTGAATCATGTCTATGAATCTAAAGATTTAATACTGTTTGGATATCAATATTCCCCAAAGTGATCTGTAAATTTGACACAACCCCATCATAATCCTAGCAGGCTTTTATACAAAAACTGACATGTGTAGTCTGTAATTTATAAGGAATGGCAAAAAAAAAAAAAAAAAAAAAAAAACTAGAAAATCCAGAGGAATTTGGGGGAAAAAAAAAAGTTGAAGGGCTTAGGCTACCTAACTTCAAAAACTACTATAAGGCTACAGCGTTCAGGACAGTGTGGTACTGATATAAAAACTAGCAAATCCACTAATGGAAGAGAATGGAGAGGCCAGAAACAGACTCACATTTATGCTGTCATTTGATATTCAAAAAAATAAAAATAAATAAGTCATCAAAACAATCCAGAGGGAAAGGAAACTTTCAACAAAGTAAGCTAGAAAAACTGATATCCACATGGAAAAACAAAATGACTGCCAAGCCCTACCTCACACCATGCAAAAAAATTAATCTGAGGTAGATCATAGGCCTAAGCCTAAAAAGTTAAATATATAAAGCTTTTAGAAGAAAACACCAAAGAATATCTTTGTGTCATGAGAGTAGGTAAATTCTCTTATACAGAAAAAATAATAAATTTAATTAAAATATATTGCTTTTCCAAAACGACTATTAGGCATTGAAATTGGTAAGTTATGGGCTGAAAGAAAATACCTGCAAAGCAGATATATGACAAACATGAAGAAATCCTACTACTTAATAATTAAGAGACAAAAAAAAAACCCTGTATGAGCAAAATATTGGAATATATATACTTTTAAAAAGAAGGCATATGAATAGCCAATATGCACACAAAGAAGTGTGTAACAGCATTAGTGTCCAGTTTTAATGCAAGTTAAAACCATGATGAGATACCAACATAGACCTATCAGGATGGCTGGAATTACAAACACTGACAACACTAAATGTTGGGTAGAATGTGGTGAAACCAGCATGTTCATATTTTGATAGTGGAATTGCAATATGATACAAACTTTTTTAAGTTCTGGCAATTTCACAGAAGATATAAATAAATAAATAAATAAATAAATAAATAAATAAATTCCTACCCTATGACCCAACCGTTACAGTCTTACGCATTTTCTCAACAGAAACGAAAACATGCCCACAGGCAATGTTCTTAGCAGCCTTATTTATAATAGCCAAAAACTAGAGGAAAAAAAAACAGGAGTGTGTTAATAGGAGAATGTGATATGTAGCAGAATACTATGAAGTAATAAAAAGAAATAAACATATATAGGCAAAAGAATAGATGAATATGAAAAACACATCGAAGCCTCAAACAAAAGAGTACACACTATATTGTTCCATTTCTGTGAAATTCTTGAGCAGGCAAAACTAATTTTTTAGGGGAAAAAAATCAGATAAATGGTTGACTGGGGAGAGAAGGGAAAGTGGAATGAAGATTAGAAGCAGCAAGAAGGAACTTTAAATGGTTATGGGAATGTTTTGTATCTTGAAAGGGCTTTGGATATAAACAAATATTGCATTTGTCAAAACTCATCGAATGGTACATTTATGATTTGTACATGATCAAAATAAAAAGATTGTAAATAAATATTGAAGTCTAGTTGACAGTGAGCATGCTGAAGCATTTACGTGGAAATGTATTGATTTCTGCAACTAACTTTGAAATTCATCAAAAAGTAAGACAACAACGGATGAATAGAGAGATAAATATGTGGTAGATAACTAAGTATAGAAGGGTTAATGGTAGAACCTAGTTGGTAGGTAAATGTCTTGTCAATATTAAATTATTTCAACTTTTCTGTATTTTTGAACATTTTTCACAATAAAATGTTGGAAGAAAAAAGAGATTAATGCAATGACTATTAACAAGATTTCTGGGCTCACAATAGGCAAAATAGAAAATAAGTACATTTTATTCATGGTACTTAAATAAAAAGTGCTATAGTTTACATATTCATTGATTTACATTAACAGATTTTTAAAATAATCATTTCATAAAATTAGGGATGTAAATAATCCAGACAAAATACACTTAAAATTGCATACTGCTCCGAAAAGCCACTCTTAAAATGTGGAAACAAATATTTATGACAATTATGATGACACTTTGGTGATTAGAACTGTCACAGATATTTCAAATCTCCCCTTCGGAGAAATACAGAAAGATTATAATCTCCTTCCTTGCTTGAAATAAAGCATAGCCAAATAACTTTCTTTGGTCAATGAAATGTAAGCAGAAGTTATCTCTGTCACTTCCAGAAGGAAGCTTTAAAAATCAATAAATGAGAATTGTATTCTTTTTTTTTTCTCTCATGACAATTCATAATGTTAAGGATTGTTGTGGCTACAACAATCTCAGTCCCTGAGGGAAAATGACATTGAGCAGAGCTCCCTCAGACCCATGAAGAACATGCAGCATAGACAGGAAATATATCTCATTGTTTTAAAACACTAAGGCATTGGGCATGTCATTGAAGCATAACTTAACCCATTTTGTTTATCACAATTGCAGAGTAACTCTTTCATATCATTCTTTTAAATATGAGCACATAAAGTACCCTTTTCAAATCTGAGTTTTAAATTGGAAATCATGTTATAAAAATATTGTAAGGATACTCATTTCAAAGCCAATTCACAAAGGAAACTCAAGTTTCTTCTCTACACACACAGTCCTCTAATGACCACATAGTATAGGTTGGGGAATTTCATAATACAACATCATGAAGAATAGCTCAGTATTCAGACATACATCAAGAGTCATGCACAAGGAAGAGTGGAATTCAGTCTCATTAACAGCAGAAAGTAATGGCTGCAAGACCTTAGGAAAGAAAAGGTGAACATTTCAGGCTGCAATCAATAGTCAGTGGCAGCAAAAGGAGCTACGATGTGAGTTTGGTTCAAAAGACAAATTGCTCTTTTATTGACAGCAGTCCTCTGTTGTGACCAGTCAGTCTAAAGAACTGAAGGGAAGCAATGAAACTGCAAAACTATCGGGGAAAACACATTTATTTCAGGTGATGTTTGCAAAGATTTTTGTAAATAAATGGTCAGAAAAACACTTGAAAATCACAGCCTCCATTTTCAACAGGTTAAATCCAAAACTATAAATCTATTTATAATGTGGCCTGGGTCATAGCAGCTGTGATTTCTCATTTTTCCTCTCCAAGGACTCTTTTGACATTTGATTAAATTTCACAGAAACTTACTTCAACTTCCTTAAACTTAACTTTATCAACCTTCAGCAGGCTTTTCCAGAACCTTGTGGGTGTTGACATATTGCATTTGCATAACAATAAAAATAATTTGGAGAATTGGACTCATATTTTAAAACTCCAATTAAGCAGTTATAAGAGACTTTGAATAACATTTGGCCCAGTGTCTGGTACATGAGAGGGACTCCCTCTACCCCCATCCTCACTACACAAATGCATGTCATCTTAAGTCATAATTCTATATTTCAGACTGTGGTATAATAACAATTAACCTTTTACATAATAGGAAATGTTTAATAAACAAGAGAACAGCCTTCAAAACTACCTTTTTAGCTGGCAGACCACATCTCTCCCAGACACAAGAGGAAAATGAGAAAGTGGTTTCTTGGGGTCATGTTTTTCTAAGCCACAATCTCCCAGTTTACTCAAAGTATATTATATCAGACTCAATATATATTCTTCCAAGGTCTATTTATTTGAGACCAAAACCTATTGGTGTTCTAATCATTAAAAACATGTAATGTGCCAATCACAGCTTGCTGCTATACCGTATTACTTACATTGAAAATCTCCAAAAAATACCAAAGTTACCCACAGAATATGTTTATTTTGCTTGTATTTTATATTCCCCCCTTTTCAGTCTCAAACACTTTCTATAAAAAGTGATTTTATCTTCCACAGTGACAGACATCAGGATAATTCTTTTTAAAGTAACAACTTCCAGAATTCAGTTCCCGTGAGCTATAGTTCTTCCCACAAATGACAGATGACAGATTCTTTGTTGACATTTTTCACCAAAAAGTAAGTTTTCAGTCAGCAGTTATTTTTTCTAAAAGCAAATTCCGTAAGATTTTGCCACTTACCATAATTTATATTATTTATTCCAGCAAATATTTACTGCACATATAATTTATGTCCTCATGGGGAACAAAAACATAGACTTTTAAACAGGGGACACGCTGGATTCAAAGTCTGATTGTACCACTACTGGTTGTGTGGCCTACAGACAAACATTAAACATGCACAATCATCAGTTTCTTCATCTTCAAAATAAGATTATTAATATCTGTCTCATAGGATTCTTAGAAGAAATAACAGAAATAATACATGTAAGTCTCTGGTCACAGGACCTGACATTTAGTACACTCTGAGTAAATATTAGTTCCCCTGGTAGCTAGCTACCAGATTTCTTCTTTCAACAACACACAAGAGTATATTATCCACCGTTTTTTCCCTTAGGCAGTCCTGTGTGACTAGTTCTGACCATGGAAGTGGAAGTGTTAGCTATAGGAGTGGAAGTGTTAGCTAAAACATACAAGAGTAAGAATAAGAGCTCAAATAAGTCTCTTCTGCCACTACATACAAGGAAACCGTGTGCTCCAGAAAAGGCAACTCTGAGATGGAAGAGTCTCCATCACTCTGGATCCCTGAGTGGTCATCTATAGCAAATCTACTTTCCATCCAACCCATAATAGACATGAGGCCATGAGAAAGAAATATATTTTTATTTATTGTGATAAGCCAGCTAAGTCTGGAGATTGTTCCTAATCACATCATAACCTATCCTGACGAATACAAAAATTGGTACTAGAAGTAGGGAACTACCATGATAAAAATAATATTCTACAGCATATAAGACAAACTCCCCCACCAAGAACAACTAGAGAAACTGGATGACATAAAAATACAAAAGACACCAAAAAGCTAATAAACCAAGACTTGCAAAGATAAGATCACAGAGAGAAGGGAAATGTATTTTGTTGAGCCCAACATTCTGCACTGCATTTCCCTCAAGGACTTTGTAAGCAGTTTGGGCCGAGAGGCTGTCATTAGCTGGAACAGGGTCAGAAAGCTAAATACTAAGGAGAAAAAGAACGAGGGAAATGTTCTATATCTTGATTGTGGTGGTGGTTATGCAACTGCATACATGGGTCACAACTCATCAAACTGCACATCTTAGAAGGGTGAATTTTACTGTATATAAACTATTCCTCAATAAACATATCTTTTACAAAAGAGTTCTATTGGTTTCTCTAATTATTAGAGAAATGAAAATTAAATGAGATTAACTTTTTTCACTTCTTAAATTGGTAAGAATTTAAATACTGATAATTTCCAAGAGCTTTGCTTTCACAACTGTAAGATTATGGGCAAAGATGAAATCTCATAGACAGTATGAATATCAATCGGTATAAACTCTTTATAAGGCAATTTGGCAAAATGTATCAAAATTTGAAAGATGCATTTCTTTGAACTTGGAATCTTCGTTTTCAGAGGAAAACTGAATGTGTTATTTTGTTTATATAACACTGCATACAGATCAAAGCTGGTGGAACAAGTTATTGGTTAAAGTTATTAAAGAAACTCATACATTGTCTACAAATTCGTGCTTCTCAGTAAGCTACAGGTATTACCCCTGGAGTTCACAGCGCAAAGTAATTTTTTGATGACATTTTACTGAGAATTTAGTAAGGTCTTAAATCCTATGCTTTCCTTGACAGATAATACAGCATTTATATTTTTAATACAGTTGCCACCTAGCTAACGCTTGAAAAAGCGGGGGTTCCCATCACAGGTCATATTGAAAGCATAAACAATTTAAATATAAAATTGCATATCACCTCTAATATATGTTGATGACTGGGCTTTATGCAGATGACACACTGTGTATTGGCCAGCCAACAAACATTGACACTTAATCTCCAGATTTTGAGCATTTGTAATTAGAGCAAAAAACAAAACAAAACAAAATACATTACTTGCAGATAAAATTATCATGAGGCTTTTAAGAGAAAAGTATAAATTAGAAAAATCCCCCTAAGTCACAGATGAAGGTAGCTAAAGTTGTAGAGGAATCTTTGTCCAGAAGTCATATTCCATACTTCCTTATTACCTCATCAAAAATTAAGATTAAATATATTGCTCTTTAATAAAAATCTAATTTGCTTAGATTCTAACATGAACTAATAATGTTTTCCCAAATTGGTTTTCCTACTCAATTGTATCTAGGCTTCAAGTCCATTCTATTAGTTTTTAACATGCATAGATGTTAAGTATTTACCATGCTGTCATGATAGGGCCATAGTAGAAATGGAGGATTCAGAGGTAAACAAGAGTCAGACATTGGGCTGCCTGCATTGCAGGTCACGCTGAGGAATGGGAATCTATGGATAATAAGAGAATAATGGCATTAAGCAGGGCAGTTAGAGTTGTACAGTTGACCCTTGAACAAGACGAGTTTCAACTATGCTGTTCCATTTACACTTGGATTTTCTTCCTGAGACAACAAGACCAACCCCTCCTTCTTCTCCTCCTCCTCAGCCTAATCAACATGAAAAAAACAGGCTGAAGACCTTTATGATAATTCAGTTCCACTTAAGGAATAGTAAACATATTTTCTCTTCCTTATGATTTTCTTAATTACAGTTTTTATCTAGCTTCCTTTATTGTAAGAATACAGTGCGTAACGCATATAACATCCAAAATATGTGTTAATCAATGATTTATGTTATTGATAAGGCTACCAACAACAGTAGCCTATTAGCAGTTAAGTTTTGAGAGAGTCAAAAGTTATATGTAAATTTTAAACTATGTGATCGGTAAACTATGGGGATCGGCACCCCAATCCCCATGTTGCTCAAGAATCAACTGTATTTCCATATTTGAAGAAATCAAATCTCTGCTGGTATGAAGCATGGATCCAAGGAGGTTATGTGAAAGGCAGGAAGATGAGTTAGGAGTTTTTAGTAAAGTACGCATACAAAGCATGAAGAGAACGTATTGCAGAGTCCTGAAAAGGTGAGTGAGAAGGAGAATGGAGGGAGGGCAGGACAGAGTGGCAGTGGCTAAAGGAAGGTGGCAGAGCAAGAAGGAGCCTAGGACTTTGGAGCTGTGACACCATCCAGCCATCACTGTGACCTGGGCAATGCCAGCTGATCCTACTCCCTTTTTGCTCAGCCTGAAGACCATAGTGGAAGAGTGAAGTTCCTGGACCTGCCCTGGAAAAAGAATATTAGGTAGAGATGAGCTCACTGAAGTTACTTAATTAAAATGTTTAAGATAAAAACCCACACTGAACCAACCTAGAGCAGCTGCAGTCTAAATTTTCTAATTTCAGAAAGTATGTGGGAAGAAATGATGAGTAATAGTTCTACTAAGGCCTAAATTGCTTCCTGAATAGCCCCGATTTGGCAACATATGAATTGTTCAAAGAAGCCAGTAAATTAACTTCCAGATTTCACATGACCTATTACAAAAATATACTCAAGTAACTGAGGTTGTTGTATCTGTATACAGAATTATAGTAACCTAGATACCTACTGTGCAATTGTCTCTTAGGAGAGTATAAAATAGCATTACGGTGAAGAAGAATTAATTTTGAGGGTGATTCTGCAATTTCTAGCCTATATAAATCATATGACTTCTCTGCACTTGGACTGGCACATAATGTTAACCATCATGGGAGAAAAGGAAATAGAATGAATGGAAGTAGGACACACAACATCAATGAAGGGTTACTTTTGGTGATGTATTCCATAATGAACTATTTCAGGAAGAACCACAGACAGCATCAGCTCAGGCTCCCAAAAGCTTTAATGTCTTTGAATTTTTCACTATATGTGGTTCCACATTTTGGATTTCACTCAGGCTGCAAACGAACACCTAATCTTTCTCAACACATTCCCAAATGTAATTACATGGTTACTTTAGCTACAACATTCAGATTGATCATAACAGAAATATATCTTGCACCTATACAGTGTACCTCCACCTATACTACTGAATAGTTCACAGGAAAGTCTATCTGATTATATATATAGTAGGCCTTATGCTAGCTTACAACTCAACGGACACAGCAGCTTCCTAGGTAGGTATCTCAGTTTAATCCCATGAACTCTCAAATTTCTATCAGTTTTACAAACTGGTCTCTAGACTTCTTAACTTACATCTAACTTTGGGCAAACACTTTAACTAAACAGATATATCAAAAAGGACATGAGATGTTAATATCCACGTGTCCATTAGTACACTGACTACTTCACAACCACCAACAATTCCTTCATCTGGGAGCTTGAAGTCTCCTGCCCATAGCTAGTATATCATTCAGAATGTTTTAACAGGGCCTTGAAAAACAAGTGAAATTAAACTTCAATCCTCATAAAAATAATAGTTCTTCAAAACTGCATTTATTTGGATTAAAACATCCCAAAGTTACTCTTTATATTAAAAGCTAGATCTTAAATAACAGTGAGCATACTATATCCATAGCAGCCAGTCTCCTAATTATGGTATAAGTAAAGTTCCATCTGTGTGGAAAAAAGTTCAAAGCACAAAGTTTTATCTGTGCCAACCTCACATCTGTATCTCAGCTAATACAACCACAGGAGATAAGCAGGTCATGGAGAATCTGCCCACAATCTTCATATCAACAAGCTCTGGAACATCTGCCTCCTCCAGAAATATTTATATCCAGAAGGTATATTTATATCCAGAAGGTATATTTCTGGAGGAGGCAGATGTTCCTGAGCTTGTTGACCCACACCATCCCACTGGGCAGCAACTCTGCAATTTCTCCTAAAGTCATGGTTATTCAACTTAACATGTACTTTTACATTTGTATGTTCTTCAAATAAATTGCCTACATTCACACCAGGGATGATATCCCCCAACATCGAGCATATAAGTCTTCTAGACCAATAAGATTATTATGGAGGAAGAAGCTATTCAACACCTGTTTTTCTCATGAGTCACATGAGGCAACAACCTGAGGTCAAAGAAATGGAGAATAATTGAACTCAAAGGCATCTAAGGAATTAAAATTCTACATAGCAAAATCCTTCCATTACAGAAGTACAGCAGGTAAGAAGTTATAATGGACACCTATAGCCCAAGGCCCACATTTTAATCTGAGGGCTATTTATAACTTTTATAACAGATCTAGATGTATAGATCTTGTGCTCTCATAACTCAAAAGATCAAAAGTCCATTCTTGAAACACCAACTATGTGGAAGTACCCCCTTTGAACCATCCAGCCTTCACTTTTCGTGAACCATGTACAATGCCAAGTCATTTTTGAGATAAAAAAAACTCAGTATCTTCTCTAAAGAAACAACCAAGGTTTAAGAAACTGTCTTAGGGGAAAAATGTCTACCAATACATTGAATATTGTCCAATTGAAGGTGTTACAAGAAGATGTACACAAAATTTTATGTTGAAAGTCAGCCCACAGACCTGATGATACCTCAGCATATTGTTGTAGGCAGTTAACATTCATCATGTGGAATGCAGTCTGCTATAAGACTTGGTTACCAGCTGCCTCACTGTGTACCCTGAGTCCGATGTCCCATCATACTTAACTCTGTGTCTAATGCTTGGGCTTTCCCAATATTTTTTAAGTCAAGTCACTACAAAATCTTAACAAGAGGAAAAAATAGAATGATCGTTTTTTGAATTTTAAAGCTTTAAGTGAAACAGTGCATGCATAAAGAAAGGAAACAAGATTTAAGTATTAAACTGCTTTGGGCTGCATCAGGCCAGTTGTTTCTGATACTCTCTGCTTTGTCTTTGTCTTCCTCGAAAATGCCTTCCTGCTGTGAAGTTGGCATCTAAAGTCTAAAGACAAAAAGAAAAATGGTACCCTTTCTGTACAACACATGCAATAAAATACCACAAAGCTTTTCTTATTAAACACATCTCTAGAGCCTACTTTCTCACTCATAGTACTTAGAATTAGGCGGAAGAAAGAGCTGGAATGTAGCCAGAGGCAGGAAGCAATGGGGGCTGTCACCCACTGCAATGCTTGCCAGTGGATATTAAAAATAAACAGGATTATTGTAGATAGCCAAGTTTAAAGTCAAAACATTGACTTGAGGCTTTGCATCTTAAGTGGGAAGAAATATGACAAATCCTGGGTAGACTGTCGATATTGCTATGGTTTGAATGTTTGTGTACCCTCCAAAATTCATGTTGAAACTTAACCTACAATGCAACAGTATTAAGTGGGACATTTGGGGAAGTAATTAAGTTTATGGGGGCCCCACCCTTGTGAATGGAATTAGTGCCCCTTATAAAAGAGGCTTCAAAATGCTGCCTGGCCCTTCTGCCCTTCTGCTTTCCACCTTCCACCTTGTGAGGACACAGCATTCGCCTCTTCTGCCATGTGAGGATGCAACAGCAGGTGTTATCTTGGAAGTGAAGCTGGCTCTCACCAGAACCAAATCTGCTGGCACCTTGATCTTGGACTTCCCAGCCTCCAGAACTATAAGGAATAGATTTCTGTTCCTATAGCATACCCAGTCTCTGATACTTTGTTATATCACCCTAAACAGCCTAAGATAGGCCCAAAACCTTTATTTGATAAATTTTTTTGGTACAAAGTCCTTGTTTATAGTTTTATCTGTGGTTCTGTGTGAATATTGATAAATACTAATGTTTTTATTTTATTAATGAAACCTAATTCAGATCTCTTGAGTTGGTGATTGTGTGATTTATTTGGGCAACCTATCTTTACAACAGATAAAATTGTTTCTTTCTGTTTAATGTTTTCAAGACTTTTTAAATGTATTATATTTTAGAGACAGGGTCTTACTCTGTCACCTAGGCTGGAGTGCAGTGGTGCCATCATAGCTCACTGCAGTTTGTATCACTTGGGGCTCAACCAATCCTCCCACCTCAGCCTCCCAAATAGCTAGTCTTAGCTAGTCTTAGCTATTTGGGAGGTTGAGGTGGGAGGATTGGCACATTACACCATACTCATCTAATTAGATTTTTTTTTTTTTTTTTTTTTTTTTTTGGTAGAGATGGGCTATCACTGTTTGGCCCAGGCTGATCTCAAACTCCTGATCTCAAGCAATTCCACTGCCTCAGCCTCCCAAAGCACTGGGATTACAGGCATAAGCCACCATGCCCGGCCTCATATTTACAAAAATTTAAAAGTTATTTCTAAAAATTTAAAAAAGAACTACTGAGGACCTGAATGAGACAGTAGCAATAACATTGGAGAGATGAGGATAAATATTTAGAGATATTTAGAAATTTAAAATCAACAATATTTGTAATAGTAGCTATTGGATCATGGTGGAGAGTTTAAAAGAAAAAAAAGCAGGAAACACTACTGATGCCTATGCGTACATCATGTTGCCACCAACCAAATTTGGAGATGTAGAAGACACAGGCAGAAGATAGAAATTTGAAATATCTGTTGGGTGCTATTTTGATAGTAACAATAATAAAAGCAGTTGTCATTGTTACCACTGCCAGTTACCTACCATGAGCTAAGTCCTTATTAAGTGTTTTATATGCAGTGTTTTATATAAGCCTCATATTTGTCAGCATTTCCATTGTGCATATAGGGAAAGTGAAGTACTGAAAAGTTTGGTAATTTGCCCCAGGTCACACTGCTAGTGAGTGAGTGACTGAGCCAACATTTATACCCAGGCAGCCTGGATCTAAATTTCATGTTTCAGATATAACTTAGAGGGCCCAGAACAATCATTTTATACAACAAAAAGAGAAAAGGACAGAACATGATATACTGATGCCAAAATAAAGAGGTCTGGGGAAACTAAAAACACCATCAGAAAGAACTTGTCTAAGAACTATTTTATCTAAACCAGGACTGGTTCCAACTTTGATTGAGATTCATAGGAATTTTTGTCAAGCCTGAATCTCTGTAGTATTCCTTGTCAGGTTGTCTAACCTTGGCCAGGTTGCTCAATCCCAGCCCTTGTTTATTCACATCTGAGATAAGGACACTGTGCTTCATAATCACTAAACTCTCTTTCATTTCTAAACTTCTGATATTCACAAGAAAGAAACTTGCTGAAAATCCTTATGTGAGCAATAATTTGCAAGTTCAGAGAAGGAGCCTCATAGTGCAGTACAGATTTATAACGAGCAAGAAGGCAAAAGGGTTACTGCCCTAAAGGTGGAATGTTCTTATACCAATATTTAGATTGAAGGAAACATAAAACAAAACTTTTCCTCTTTATCATCTGATGTAAGATAATTACATAAGTTAAAATCTTTAAAAGCTCAAGAAATGAATCAAACATTTTAGAAGGAAGCTTATTCTACTAAACCTGAACATTTCTCCAACAAACCAAGCAATCATCCAGGACCTTGAGAGACCCTCACAAGGAAATTAACATGTTCTTCCTTAGGGCCAACTCAAGTTTGTATACTTATAAACCTGTTCTTTGGGCCACAACACTTGCTGATGATAATGTAATCGTTTCATATATTCATCCTCTTAGCTCTAAGTGTCTCAAATCATTTATTTTACCAAAAAAAAACCTATTCCTTCACTCAACAACGTATTTTCATACCTGTGAGTAACATCTTACAAAGAAGGGAAAACCACCTTCTTCACATTTACCCTGTGCCTATGACTATTCATATTACAATTAATGATTGATAAAAATGACTTGAGCTTTGGCTATAAAATTACTCCATGTGATTCTTTAAATCTTAGCTAATTTTAAAGTCCATGTCAAATGATCTCTATAGGCCAACATGGTAATTTATTAATGAATTCTTCTAGGGAGGTTTGTTGTTTTCCTGAGATCAGACAGTCAGCAGGAAACCCATGTGTGTGTTTTTAACACTGCTTAGTAATATCTATGTCAGTGTCTCTATGTACCAGAACATGAGCAACCGGGACAATCCTTTGTCAGATGCTTCTGACGACCTCCAGGATATAGAGAAACTCATTGTAGTGTTACCGTCATATTAATTGCCAAGAGAGCAGTAAAAAAGTTGAAAAGCTTTATTTGAAAGAATCATTTCAAAAAGCCATTTGTTCCAGATTAAACACAAAGGATATTTTTAATAAACACTTAGCTGCTCATTAATAATAAAAACAAAGGATGCTGTTCGTTCTTATTGTTTATGATATTCTTTCATGATTTCTCTGTGACACTGTAATGGTGGTGGCTTTCGAACAGATGAATATGAGAAGCAAATTCTCTGAAATAAATTTCAGTTTTGTATCTCTTTGTAACAGAAATTTTAGTCTTCAATTCGTGTCTTTTTGTAAGCTCAAAGAAACACATGTGTATTATATTCATGTAAGAAACTACATTGCAATAATATTTGAGTCCCTCTTGATGTTTAATAAATGTCAGTACAAAAAGCACAGCTTTTATAGGGAAAAAAGCATCTTTTTTTGCTGTATGGGCTGAGTCCTTAAGGGTCATTAAAGTACATAGAAAGTTCTGTCATTTTCTTCCAATGTAAGGTTTCACTATGATTGGCATGAGAATGGCTTAGCATATAAAATGAGAGGTCTCATGAAATGTCAGGACTAGATAAGGTTCAAAAGTCACTCACCCAAAATTTTCAAATTGCCCCTGGTTGAGCACCACTGGCCTATGTGGATAATTTTGGTATCTTGACACAGGACACCCTATTCAAGATACTAAAGAGTGAGAACACAACTCTTCTATTTCTCCATGAAAGGTATAAAGAAAGAAAAGAAAAATACATACTCTTCCTTAATCTTGAGAAAACTTACCACATAGAATTATGTAGGAATAATCACCCTTAAAGCTTCCTTCAAACTCCCTGAATAATAAACATCATAAACTGTTTTACGATGAAGTTGAATAAGCAGTGACAGTACTGGAATGTCTCACATTCTTACACTGAAATAAATTTTGAAATACTAATGATGAAAGCAAGATTATCATCACACTGTTACAGTTCATTTTAACATTTAAGTTCCTCAGATACATGGAGTCTGGTATTATCCATATATCTATAAGGCAAAATTAATAAATATTTAAGAAAGAAGATGAGAATACAAAACTAATGTACTGAGAATTCTAGTTAAGATGTCTTATGATTTCAAGATACAAAGACCCATGAAGCCTAGCTTAAGTAAAAAGGAGAATACGGGAAAAAGATAAAGGGATATATCACAGACCCCAAAGGCAAAAAGTGGGGTACAACTCCATAGTGTACTAGAATTATAATAAAGTGGAAAGTTATGAGAAATTCAGACACGAACCTCCTTTCCTCTGGAACTACATGAACTCTCTTCCCTACTTCTATTTGTATACCTATTTCATTCCTCTCTATATAAGCGAACTGACTAATTGTGTAGATATGGGGTCAGAAATAGTTACTCAGGTACTAAAACATGTCCTCCCTACTCCAGTGCCTCCAATCAATTATCAGAATCCTGTGTCACAATATGCAAATTTTCAGAGAGAAAGTCTAATATGGCCAGTTTAAGCCAACTGTCCATTGATAGTTCAAATACTTATAGCCAGCCATATAGTATGGTCATATTGTATAGAAATGGACACAAATGGATATCACTCTCAATACACGGGAAAGTTCTCAGAGAAAAAAACAGCATAAGCTAAAAAAAAGATAGAAGACAAAACATCAAACTGCTTAGGGTGCTAACTCTAGCACAGCATGAATTTCAAGGCTGTCCCTGTCAGTTACTATGTGACCTTGGACAAGTCAGTTAGTCCTCTCTGTGTCACAATTTCCACATCGGTAAAACAAAAATAATCAGAGTACTTATTTCTTAGGGCTGTTTTTTGCATAAATCATATATAATACTGAGCACAGTGAAAATGGTAAATGTTCAATGAATGTTGTCTATTACTAAAACCATTATACCAAGTGTAGTAGGTAAAATCAGACCCTCTTTCCCCAAATATGACAATGTCTTAACACCCAGAATCTGTAAATGTTAGTTAGGTTACATGGCAAAGGGCAATTAAGGTTGGAGATGGAATTAAGATTACTAGTGAGTTTACATGAAATAATCCTGGATTATGTGGGTGAGTCCTTAAGAGTAGAACAGGAACTCAGAAGAGAGGGACAGAGATATGACCCTGGAAGTAAGGTCAGAGAAATGCTACATTGCTGGCTTTGAAGACGGAAAAACAGGAGCTATGAGCCAAGGAATATGAGCAACCTCTAAGAAGTGTCAACAGCAAAGAAACAGACCCTACCCAGAGCCTACAGAAAGGAATGTAGCCCGGTCAATGGCTTGATTTGAGCTCACTGAGTCCTAGGGCAGACTTTTGACCTACAGAATTGTAACATAATAATTTTTTGTTATTTAAGCTGATAAATTTGTGGTAACTTGTTATGACAGCAATGGAAAACTAATAAACTGAGATTTTTAAATCTCACTCAAATGTTGTTCAATGATCACCACAATTATAAAATTTCAAGTAAAAATAATTCATAACAATAATAATTCCTGATGTGTTAAAAAAAAAAAAAAGTCAGGCACGGTGGCTCACACCTGTAATCCCAGTGCTTTGGAAGGGCAAGATGGGAGGATTGCCTGAGGCCAAGAGTTCAAGACCAGCCTGGGTGTATTAGTTCGTTTTCATGCTGCTTATAAAGACATACCTGAGGCTGGGAAGAAAAAGAGGTTTAATGGACTTATAGTTCCATACGGCTGGGGAGGCCTCATAATCATGACAGAAGACAAGGAGAAGCAAGTCACATCTTACATGAATGGCAGTAGGCAAAGAAAGAGAGAACTTTTTCAGGGGGACTCCTTTTTTTAAAACCATCAGATCTTGTGAGACTTATTCACTTGTCATGAGACCAGCACAGGAAAGACCTACCCATGATTCAATTACCTCCTACCAGGTCCCTCCCACAACATGTGGGAATTCAAGATGAGACTCTGGTGGGGGCACAGTCAAGTCATATCACTGGGCAACGTAGAAAGAACTCATTTCTACAAAAAGAAAATGAAAATACATATTTTAACAGGTGTGATGTCACACAACTATAGATCCAGCTACTCAAGAGGCTGAGGTAGAAAAATCGCTTGAGCCCAGGCATTCATGGCTTCAATGAGCTATGACTGCCTGTGCATTCCAGCCTGGTGGCAGAGTGAGACCCTGTCTCTAAAAAAAATAATAAAAATAAAAATAAAATTGTAACCTTACCAAGGCAAGCTCTCACAAAACTAGCCATGAGGTTTGTTTCTCTTCAGTGCTCACCCCTCCAATTTCCACTGGTTGCTTCCCTTCCTTTTCAGTACCTCACTCAGCACACACTATCTTCCCACTGCACCCTGGCTTTTTCCCCTTCTTAACCCTACTAGATGAGAAGGGACACCTGTCCTTGGGACTATTTCAATTTCCTAGTCCAACACACTCCCTCTATACCTAATTCCTTCAGAACCATGTTTATATCTAATATATAGTTAACCAACCAATCCATACACCTGTATTCCTGAATATTCTGCATTTAACAGCATTTTCCAGAGGAAACAGTCTTACAAGAAAGCAATAATGATCAATGCACAAACATAAGGAGTGCCATCACCATCAATATGAAGAGTATTCTGCAGGACTGTGCAGTGTACACACAGCTAGATGTGGTTTCCCTGCAAATGAGACATAGCGGGAGTCTGTCCATACAACAGGGAAACAATTTGAGTTGCCAGCAGTCATTTTGGCCTTCACCCAATGAAATGGCCATGGCAGCCACTCTGTCTGCATACAGGGCTGGATTGAAGAGTTAGTCAGCGGTGAGTTGTGCCTAAAGAGCTCACTGACACAGAACCACTGAGAGAGTGTGCATCCTCTCCTGGCAGGTCTTCTGAGGCCTTGAGATAATCATAGGTAAGACAGAAAGCTTCTTCCTGAAGCCATAGATGTTCCATTATTATCCTGAATAGCAACCAAAACACTTCTTGAAAATACTAAACTACTAACACAGCTTTAAAAAAAGAAAAGGGAAAGAATCAACCTGCATGAGGACAAAAACAAAGATTGTCTATTTTTTCCAGACTAAAAAATAAAGCCTAGAAAGGAAATTTTCAAAAAAAATGAATAAACAAACCAATTTCTCAGGAGAATTAGCTCTTTTAGTGCCAACAAATTGCACTTAGCTCATTCTATAAATAAATTTGTGTAAGACAATAGACTTTTTACATGTACAAAGAATCTCATTATTTCTTTTCAAAAGACATTTAGAAAGCACAATATTCAAAGAATAATAGGAAAAAAACAGTAACATAAATTTCAACACAGATGAAAACAAAACTGTTAGTTCTGATCTCTTTCAAGATACTAGCCAAAATATTACCATCATCTGAGAAGCCAGTCTTATAGGATCAACAGATCCTTTCAATTTATTAAAACTAGGAAAAATATATTAGCTTTAGAACCCAATAAAAGAGCCACATAGCATATCTGTGGTATTTAACAAAGAGTGCTTACACACCAACATTGAGATATCAGGTAAGTATCCAAGATCCAAAGGAAACAGTGAGACCCTCCAAGGCAAGAGTAACAAGAAATAACAGTAACATTAGTGATGAAAATAAAAATTAATACAAAGTAAAAAACATGAGTGCCTTAGCTTGATTCAGAAACTGTAGGAGCAGAGTGGAACTAAAGAAGATTTAAGGGGCTCATAATCTGCAGTGAGGCAGTAGCAGGTGATAGTTTGCCTTCTCAGAGTAACCAGGGCAAAGAGTGACATCTGAGATGGAGAATAAAGTCAGGCTCGTAGCCAAAATCCAGGACATGAGGTGGGGCTTCCCACCTCCTGAGGGGGCCTCGAATCAACTCTTGCTTAAGAAATTAATTTAAATAAAAACAAAAGGCCTATATAGGACAAACACAGCCTTGTTAGCAAGAATAAATTAAGCCACTCAGTAGATCTGCAATATCTTTAATATCAGCTAGGGCAGGGATACAAAATGTCATAGAAAAGCCTGGTTTCCAAGCTGGTGGCTTGAAGATGCCAGTGAGGGAAAAGGCAAGACTCTTAGACAGAGAGAGTACACAGGAAAGAAGGAGGGAGAGAGAGCAAAAATAATAATAATAACAACAAAATCTGCCTTAAGATGAGACTGCCTAATCTCAGGAAGATGCACTATTTTAGCTAGTACTAAAAAGCTGACAATATCAGCAACTTAAATGTAAATTTGCCCCAGATGAAATCAATGTCTAAAATTAAAGTATCACAAAGACTTTGAAATAGAATAAATTAAGAAATAATATATTAAATCAGAAGAAATTATCATTAATATAAAATATTACAATGCAGAAATAAATCTAGCCCATAAACAAACAGATAATTAAGATAATTGGTAAAAGAGAGAGAGAGGAAAAAATAACTGCACCCCAGAAATAAAATAGATATGCTTTGAAAGACTACACGAGACTCTTACAAATATTGAATATGTAAAAGGTCACAAACGAAATCTCAATGGGTTTTAAAAGGAAAATGATGTATGGTGTTATCATCTACAACCTTCTGATCTTTGACAAACCTGATGCAAACAAGCAATGGGGAAAGGATTCCCTGTTTAATAAATGGTGTTGGAAAAACGGGCTAGCCATATGCAGAAAACTGAAACTGGACCCCTTCCTTACAACTTATACAAAAATTAACTCAAGACGGATTAAAGACTTAAACATAAAAGAGAAAACCATAAAAATCCTAGAAGAAAACATAGGCAATACCATTCAGGACACAGGCATGGACAAACATTTCATGTCTAAAACACCAAAAGCAATGGCAACAAAAGCCAAAATTGACAAATGGGATCTAATTAAAATAAAGAGCTTCCACATAGCAAAAGGAACTGTCATCAGAGTGAACAGACAACCTACAGAATGGGAGAAAATTTTTGTTATCTATCCATCCATGTGACAAAGAGCTAATATCGAGAATCTACAAAGAACTTAAACACATTTGCAAGAAAAAAACAAACAACCCCATCAAAAAGTGGGCAAAGGATATGAACAAACACTTCTCAAAAGAAGACATTTATGGAGCCAATAAACATATGATAAAAAGCTCATCTTCACTGGTCATTAGAGAAATGCAGATCAAAACCACAATGAGATACAATCTCATGCCAGTTAGAATGGTGATCATTAAAAAGTCAGGAAACAACAGATGCTGGAGAGGATGTGGAGAAACAGGAACACTTTTACACTATTGGTTGAAGTGTAAATTAGTTCAACCATTGTGGAAGACAGTGTGGAGATTCCTGAAGGATCTACAACTAGAAATACCATTTGACCCAGCAACCCCATTACTGGATATACACCCAAAGGATTATAAATCATTCTACAATAAAGACACATGCACACATATGTTTATTGAGGCACTATTCACAATAACAAAGACTTGAAACCAACCCAAATGTCCATCAATGATAGACTGGATAAAGAAAATGTGGCACATATACACCATGGAATACTATGCAGCCATAAAAAAGGATGAGTTCAGGTCCTTTGCAGGAACATGGGTGAAGCTGGAAACCATCATATTCAGCAAACTATCACAAGAACAGAAAACCAAATACCACATGTTCTCATTTATAAATGGGAGTTGAACCATGAGAACACATGGACACAGGGAGGGGAACATCACACCCCGGGGCCTGTTGGGGGTTGGGAGGCAGGGGGAGGGATAGCATTAAGAGAAATACCTAATGAAGGTGATAGGTTGATGGGTGCAGCAAACCACCACGGCACGGGTATACCTATGTAACAAAACTGCACGTTCTGCACATGTACCCCAGAACTTCAAGTATAATAATAATAAAAAAAGAAATACTGAAAAAATCAAAAATAAATAAAATACATAAAATGAAAATAAGTATAATATCGACCACATTATCTTACTAAAATACAATTAAATTAGAAATCAGCAATAAGAAAATTTAAACAAAGACAGCTGAAAATTTTTAAACTCAATCACAATGTACTATAGAAAATAATAAAATTCTGCATGTCAATACTTGTGAGTTACAGTTCCTAGAAATATTTTTTTCTGCTTAGAATGTAGAATATTTCAAAAGACCATCACTTCTACTCAACAATAAAAACAAACTGGATAAGTTACAAAAATCAGAGTTGTTTAAAACTTTTCAGATTGCTGAAGATTCACCCACAATAAAAATAATCTAAACGAAATAAATTCCAGAAACACGGCCCTGGGTAGAAGAGAAGAGACCTATAGCTGTTATCATCCAAAAGGTCAGCAGAAAGAAGAGGAATTTCCCTTAGTTGGGGATCAAGAGAAACCAGATGAGCTTTTAACAGATTTTTAACAGTCACTTATGTGCTAGTATGATCGATAGGAATAACCAGGAGGTCAATCAAGCCCAGGAATAAGTCTTCACCCACTGACCTTCACTGAGTGCCTGGGGTAGAGATGAAGGATGGAGCCAGACAGGACTGCTGAGAGAGAACCCTCGGAGGCACACTGGGCCTTCTCCCAGTACAAGGAGGTCGCTCCTGTAGGCTGAGGTTGAACAGAAACGCTGCTAGATCTCTCTTGAGGTACATGGAGCCCTCTCAAAATGCATGGCAACCCACAGAGTGTGTGCAGGGCAGGAGAACTGAAAAAATCTGCTCAAACAGAAGCAGGTTTTCTCTGAGTATAAGGCAGCAGCTGCTACCAGCTGGGGGTAGAGCAAGAAAGTAGAGGGAGATCACCCCGTGGCATCACAGGCCTTCCGCAAGTGAACTTCAGGGGTCCTCTAAAGGCTGGGGGCAAGGAAGTGTGGGAGAGAAAGAGAGATTTCCAGAGGCATAGACAGAAGGGCTGGAGAGGAGGGATTACTCCCTAACAACCCAAGAAACTGGCAGACAACATAGAGGGCAAAGAAACGTCCACAGCTCAGCAAGCCAGCACCTGGACTGTATAACGAAAAGACACGGAATTCCACAGTTTCGCAAGTACTCAGATCCCAATCTGAAGGGGAAGTACTGTCCTCACCTTCAAACTATTTAAAAACAGTGGTAAACTGAACTAAATTAAAACTGTAACGAAGCCCAGATCCAGCTGAACTATAGATAGGATTAGTTCAGCCCCTACACTAGTAGCCTGGCAGAAGGATTGCACCTTATTCCAGAAGTAAATATTATTTACTTCTGACTCTCCTGATTTTGCCGACAATCTGGCATAAAATCAAAAGAAATGAAATATACGTGGAAGTAAGAAAATGTTAACCCTAGTTTAAAAGATAGAAGTCAATAGATGCAAACTCAAATATAGCGCAGATATTAGAATTATAAGACTGAGGCTTTAAAATCACTGTAATAAATATGTGTACAACATACTGGGGTTTCAGCAGCAATATCAAAATCATCTTTTAAGAGGCAAAAAAAAGAGTTACTAGGAGCACAATACGTTAAAAATGAAGAATCCATCAAATGTACTTATTAGCACATTGGATGCAGTAGAAAAAAGGATAATAGAATTTGAACACAGTCAATAGAATTATCAAAACTGAAATGCAAACAGAAAATTGAGTAAAAAAATTGAACAAAGCATCCAAGATCTCTAGAACAGTATCAAATGATCTTACATTCTGTAATTAGCATTCCAGAAGGAAGAGAAGAAATGAGACAGACGAAAATGCTCAAAGAGTTAATTGCCAAGAATGTCCCAAAATGTATTGACGATATCAACGCATGAATTCAAGAAGCTCTGAAAACTCCAAGCAGAGTGAACACAAAGAAAACCACATTTAAGCATATCACACTCAAATTGCTGAAAACCATAAAGAAAGAAAAAAAATCTTAAAAGCAGTCAAATGGAAAACAAATCAGATTATGTAGACTTTTTTTAATGACTAAAAATATATCTGACTTCTCATTAGATACAATGGATGCTAGAAGTTAAGATATGACATTTTTAACATGCTGAAAAGGAAAAAAAAACCTTTCACACTAGAATCTTCTATTTAGTGATTTTATTCTTTAAAAATGAAAGTGAAATAAAGACACTTTCTGGCTGATGAAAGCATAGTTTTCCTTCAGTAAACATTATAAAAAATGCTAAAATAAGGAAATTGTGTTAAAATGATCAGATGTTCCTTAGATCATCTGGGAAGATAAAATGTTCCTTAGAACATTTGGGAAGAAAGTAAAATCATGAATTAATAATAGCCTTTGATAAGCTAAGAATTTACATTATGACATATAGTGTAATCACTAAGACTAGAATAAAAAAGTATAAAACCTCCCAAATGTTAAAGGGAAAATGAAATAATGAAAAAACACTGACTTCAAAACAAAGGAAAAAGGAAAATAAAGGACAAGAACAAACTAAACAAAGCAGTAGAGTGGTATATTTAAATTCTAACATATCAGTAATCATTTTACATATAAATCAACTTAATAATCCAAGTAAAAGATAAAATGAAAAATTAGATAACAAAGAACAAAACCCTAATACATGTGGTTTGAGATAGATTTGCCTAAAACAAGAAAAGTTGAAAATAAAGGATGAAAATGTATATTCCATCCCCAAGCTACCAAGAAGAAAGTTGGAAAATCTGTATTATCAGACAAAGTAGACTTTAATAAGTATTAGGAGAGATGAAAGGCGACACTACACAGTAACAAAATATTGAAATACTTTCTGCATTCACCCCAACTTGAAACTACTTACTGAATTGCTTTGAAATCCATTTACGGCTTGGAGCTCTCCCAAGGACAGCCTTCCCCATTTCAAAAACTTGAACAAAAGTTCCACAATAACATCAAATATCCACCTAGTGTTCATATTTCTCTAAATACTCAAAATTATTTTTAAAAATTGGCTTATTTTGATAGGAACCAAAGTCCCCAATTTGGCTGATTGTGGTATCTCTAAACTGCCTTCAATATATTGCTTCCTTTTTCTCTTTACTTTTCTACTTTCGTTTTATTTATTAAGGATACAAGGCTGTTTGTTCTATAGAAATCCCTCATTCTAGATATTGCTGATTGCCATGATGCTGTGTAACATATTCTTCTGTCCTGAATTTCCTGTAAACCTTTGATTTAATTTGAAAGCTTATATGAATCAGGTTAAAATTTTTGGCAAGAATATTTCATACTAAGAACACATGCACACAGGGGAATCAACTCATACTAGTAGGGGCCTGTCAGAGGGCAGGGGTTGGAGGGAGAGAGAGGATCAGGAAGAACAGCTAATGGGTGCTGGGCTTAATACCTGGGTGATGGGATGATTTGTGCAGCAAACCACCATGGCACACGTTTACCTATGGAACACACCTGCACATCCTGCACATGTACCCCAGAACTTAAAACAGAAGTTGGAAATAAAATAAAAAAGAATCTTTCATAGATGATTATATGAATTATACCAGGAAAACCACATTATATTACCTGATTGGTCTCTTTGTGATAGTATCAGGGCTGATGATCTTTGTCAAGGTCCATTATTTCATTAGGAGGTTGTAAAATGGTGATATTTTAATTACATTTGATACTAGTTTTGTCCCAATTGCACAAATAAATTGCCTGTCTATGGGGTACTGATTAGAATACATCAAAGTATTATGTTCCTAAAAGGAATGCTGTACATCCCCCTTCTCAGTTAATTTGAGTGTTTAGTGTGTTACTGGAGGGTCTCCTAAATCCTGAAGACATGGCAAAGAACAAGAGTCTAAGGTTCCTGCTATCGTGATCATGGCACTCTAATGAGGAAAAAAGACAATAAATCAGAAAATAAATAAACAAGCTAATTTCTGATTATCTTAAGCAGAGTGAGAAAAATTGACTAGGTGAAGTGAGAGTGACCAACACAAGAGTGGTCTTTAAGAAAAGTGGTCCTGTCTTCTCTACTATCTTCTCTGACAATGTACTAATCTCCAAAAGCCTGTATGTAAGACTATGGGTACAGAATGGAAAATATGCTCTTGGTACAGAAAGAAGCCATATAAAAATGAAGTGATCAGTTCAGTTATAGAATTTAAAAAAAGGAAGAAGGAGTTTCTTAATACCTTATCTCTTAAATTTTTCCTAATATTTATTATCAGAGCATTTTTTAAGAATAGTAATTTTCTAACTCATCTTTTTGAAACTCCTGAATCCATCCTGATTTTAAAATACTGAAATGTACAGAAGTGATGGTTTGGTCAATTACAATCTCCCCATCTGGGTAATTAGAGCAAAGTACTTTGAAAAATTGAGAATAAGCTTTTAAAAATCAAATTTATTTTTTTTCTTATGGACAAATCTTGTGATAAGAGACTAACTCCCAAAAGAGGAAATGTTGTCTTCCTTATTCTCCCTACTTTCTGTTTGTTTGTTTGAGACGGAGTCTCACTCTTGCCCAGGCTGGAGTGCAATGGTGCGATCTTGGCTCACTGCAACCTCCACCTCCTAGGTTCAAATGATTCTCCTGCCTCAGCCTCCTAAATAGCTCAGATTGCAGGCACCCACCATCACACTCAGCTAATTTTTTTGTATATTTAGTAGAGATGGGGTTTCACCATGCTGGCCAGGCTGGTCTCGAACTCCTGACCTCAGGTGATCGGCCTCCCAAAGTGCTGGGATTATAGGCATGAGCCACCATGCCCGGCTCTTCTCCCTACTTTATCTGTCTCAATGAATCCCATTTCCTTCAAGGATCCATTCTTAGAAAATAGGAGAGGAAACAAAAAAAGGCATGGTTGGAAGGTTCTGAGACTTAAGATGCATGCCATGTCCTCTACTTGAAAAGGAATGGGAAAATGTCCCTCTGTCTTTTCGCTTCATGCTCCATGGGTAATTTTGGAAGAAGATACTTCTCTTTTCATGCTCGGAAGATAGAATTCCTCAGTTACTGCCAGATTAAAGATTAAAATTATCTGTTTATTTTGAGTTTATGTAAGAAGAGTCTAGGTTAGGGCATAGATTTTAGCATCAAAGTCCTGGTTCAAATTCCTTATGTTCTGCTTAAGCTTGTGTGTGACCTCAGACAAGTCATTCAATCCCCTTAATCTGTTTCATCATCTATGAAATGGAGGGGACACTTAAGTCTCATACTTGGGTTTCTTCTGAGAATTAAATGTAAAGCAGGCAGAACAGTGCCAGGCACATCTGGGAGCTATTACTTTTACCGTCCCAGGATGACAAGGACCACACCCACTCCCCTGAGGAGGAAGTGCTGTTGACTACACAGAACTTCTGGACTACACTTTCCAGAATTCCAAAAGCTACAAGGAAGTACTTCCAACTATGGGAAGTAGTGAAGGGATTTCATCCAGCCTTTTCTATATAAGTCACATAAATCATAACACAGAATTTCAATTTTTAAAAACTCTTTTCATAAAAATCAAAGTAATTTCATCAGAAACACCTAAGATTTATATACAAAATGGTATGTGGAGGGGGTCCAATAAGGACTAGGAATTCTGTTTTCTGTCTTTCTTACCAGAGAACAAAATACTGATTGATTCTCATTTTACTGATACTAAAACTTTTCCTACAGTATATTGTATTGAGAGACGTGCTTAAAACTCATCATCAGCTCGCTTTCCTTCCGACTTGACATAGTTTAATACAATTTGTTCAAGTCACATGCAGAATTTGAGCCCTCAAATTCACACTTAAATCTCACAGCACCAGAAGGAGCCAGAGATAAACCTGAAGTGTTTTCGTGTTATCAAGATTCCACTGAAGAGGAAACAGAGCGCAAAGATGGAAAGAAAACATTCATGTGCTTCAGTAAAGGTTATTCCTGCTGAAGAGGTGAGATGTATTCCCTGCTTCAATGAGTCAGATAAAATTCACCATTCTTAATGGAGATGAACTGGCTTGAAAAATATTTGCTTAAACAAACCATGTCCTTGCATGGTCCTTTGCAGCTTTCTTTTAGATAACATTCCTCTTAGATGCAAAGTTCAGCATCCATATTCAGTCCAATTGTCAGACCTTTATAGAAAGATTATATAACTGCCTGTGGTAAGAGAGAAAATTTGGTATATTCCACATTGACCTGCCACCCTTTCTAGGCTATGTCAAAATAAACATATAGAATGCAAAGGCTACACACCTTAGGTAACATGTGTGAGAAAATTGAATTTAATTCTATCAAAGGAATAGAAAAACTTTTTATAAGCATGCAATGAATAAGAGGCATGTAAAGGAGGGGGCTTTACTATCCTAATTTGTATAAGATGGCTTTGAGACACAGAGACATAACATTGACCACATTTCTGTAACATAAGGGAATGCATGAAATAGAATTAAGTTTTCTCAATCTATAGTCTTCTAATATTCACTCTGGATCATAGAACCTGGAAAGCTCAAGCTCTCATTTTCAGGTGCAGTCTAGAATTTTGTAAAGATTAGACCATGATTACTATTATCATTTACAAAATACAATTTTGGAATATGCATGTAGACATATACACAAAATATCTGTGGTTGTCTCTGAATGGGAAAATATCAAATATACCAAAAAGAGAACTGAATTTTATTTGCACTCAAGTATCTGATCAGTTGACTTTAACTCTGAACCCTAATTATACTTTTCTTTAAAATTAAGCATGCTCTTCAACAACTAATGGGTCAATAGGAATATTAAAAATTTTCTTAACACAAATGAGAATGGAAAAATATCATATCAAAACCTATAGGACACAGCAAAAGCAGTTCTTAGAGGAATGTTCATAGCAATAAATGCCTACATCACAAAAGAAAAGTTTCTAATAACCTAACAATGTACCTCAAGAATCTAGACAAACAAAAACAAACTAACCCAAAATTGGTAGAAGAAAGGAAATAATAAAGCTCAGAGCAGAAATAAATGAAATAGAGACTTAAAAAATTCAAAAGAATCAACAAAAGAGTTGTTTGTTTGAAAATATAAACAAAATTGACAAACCTTTAGCTAGACTAAGAAAAAAGAGAAAATACAGGTTGGGCACAGTGGCTCACGCCTGTAATCCCAGCACTTTGGGAGGCCGAGGCAGGTGAATCACGAGGTCAGAAGAGTGAAACCATCCTGGCTAACATGGTGAAATCCCATCTCTACTAAAAATACAAAAAAAAAAAAAAAAAAATTAGCCAGGCATGGTGGCAGGCACCTGTAGTCCCAGCTACTCGGGAGGCTGAGGCAGGAGAATGGCCTGAACCCGGGAGGCAGAGCTTGCAGTGAGCAGAGATCATGCCACTGCACTCCAGCCCAGGCAACAGAGCGAGACTCCATCACAAAAAAAAAAAAAAAAAGAGAGAGAAAATACAAAATCAGATATGAAAAAAGAAACATTACAACTGATAGCACAAAAATACAAGCATCATAAGAGACTATTATGAACAACTATATGCCAACAAATTTGAGAACATAGAAGAAATAAATAATTTACTGGACACATACAACCTACCAAGATTAAATTATAAAGAAATATAAAATCTGAACAGGCCAGTAACAAGTAAGGAAATTGAAAAGGCAATACAAAGTCTTCCATCAAAGAAAATCTCTGGACCTGATGGTTTCAGTGCAAAATTCTACCAAACATTTAAAGAACAAACATCAATTCTCCTCAAACAGTTCCAGAAAACTGAGGAGGAGGGAGTACTTCTAAACTCATTTTATGAGGCCAGCATTACCCTGTTTCCAAAACCAGACAAGAACACAGCAAAAAAATAAAACTACAGGTAGTGAACATAGATTTAAAAATTCTCAACAAGATACTAGCAAACCAAATCCAACAGCACACTAAAAAGATCACTCACCACGGTCAAGTGGAATTCATCCCAGAGATACAAGAATGATGTAGCATATGCAAATCAACAAATTGTGTAATAATATATCACATTAACAAAAGGAAAGACAAAAACCATATGATCATTTCAATAGATACAGAAAAAGCACTTGACAAAAGTCAATATACCTTTATGATATAACTCTCAAAAAGTGCTTACAGATGGTATGTATCTCAACACAATAAAGGCCATTTATGACAGCTCCACAGCTAACATCATAGTGAACAAGAAACAAGACAAGGATCCCCTCTTTCACCACTCTGTTGAACAAAGTCCTGGAAGTCTTAGCCAGGGCAATTAGACAACAGAAAGAAATAAAAGGTATCCAAATTGGAAAGGAGGAAGTCAAATTGTTCCTGTTTGTAGAAATGGCATGACCTTATATATAGAAAGCCCTAAAGACTTCACCAAAAATACTGTTAAAACTAATAAACAAATTCAGTAAAGTTGTAGCATACAAAGTTAACATGCAAAAATCAGTAGCATTTCTCTATGCTAATAGTGACCTACCTGAAAAAGAAATCAAGAAAACAATTCAATTCACAATAGCTACGAATGCATACAAATAACATACCTAGGAATAAACTTAACCAAGGAGGTAAAAGATCTCTATGCTGAAAACTATAAAACTTTGATAAAACAATTAAAGAGGATACAAATAAATGAAGAGACATTCCATGTTCATGGGTTGAAAGAATTAATCTTGTTAAAATGACCATACTACCCAAAGCAATCTACAGATTCAGTGCAATTTCTATCGACATACCAATGACATTCTTCACAGAAATAGAAAAAACAATCCTAAAACTCATATGATACAACAAATATCCTGAATAGCCAAAGAAATCCTGAACAAAAATAACAAAGCTGGAGACATCACACTGCCTGACTTCAAAATATACTACAAAGCTATAGTAATCAATGCAGCATGGTACTGGCATAAAAACAGACACACAGAGCAATGGAACAGAATAGAGAGCTCAGAAATAAATTCACACACCTACAGGCAACTGATTTTCAACAAATGTGCCAAGAACACACATTGGGAAAAATGCAATGTCTTCCATAAGTGGAGCTGAAAAAATTGGATATCCACATACAGAAGAATGAGACCAGACCCCTATCTACCTCTCATCATACACAAAAATCTACTCAAAATGGATTAAATATTTAAATCTAAAATTTGAAACTATAAAACTAGTAAAAAAAAAAAAAACAGAAAACAACATTGGGCTGGGCAAGGATTTAAAATAAGACCTTAAAGACACAGACAACAAAAGCAAAAATAGACAAATGGGGTTACATAAAACTAAAAAGATTTTGCACCACAAAGGAAATTATTAACACAGTGAAGAGACAACCTACAGAATGGAAAAAAAAACATTTACAAGGTATACATCTGACAAGGGGTTAATATCCAGAATATATAAGAAACTTAACATCAAAAAAAATAAGTAGCCCAATTTAAAAATGGGTAAAAGATCTTAAAGACAGTTCTCAAAAATAGACCTACGAATAGCCAACTGCTATATGAAAATGTGCTCAGCATCACCAATCATCAGGACAATAAGATGAGATACCACATTACTCAAGTTACAATGGCTATTAGCCAAAAAACAAAATATAACAAGTGTTGGTAGGGATGTGGAGAAAAGGGAACACATACACTGTCAATGGGATTGTAAACTATCACAGCCATTACAGAAAGCAGTATGGCTCAAAAAATTAAAAATAGAACTACCACGTGATCCAGCAATCCCACTACAGTGTATATACCCAAAGGAAATGAAATCAGTATGTCAAGAAGATATTTGCATTCCCATGTTTATTGCAGCACTATTGATAAGAACCAAGATACGAATCAACCTAAGTGTACATTAACAGATGACTAAATTTTAAAAATGTGGTAAAGCAAAAGAAACTGTCATCAGAGCAAATGGACAACCTACAGAATGGGAGAAAATTTTTGCAATCTATCCATCTGACAAAATGTATAATATCCAGAATTTTCAAGGAACTTAAATTTACAAGAAAAAAACAAAACCCCATTAAAAAGCGAGCAAAGGACATGAACGGACACTTGTCAAAAGAAGACATTTATGTGGCCAACAAACATGAAAAAAAGCTCAACATTACTCATCCTTAGAGAAATGCAAATCAAAATCACAATGAGATACCATCTTACGCCAGTCAGAATGATGATTAGTTAAAAGTCAAGAAACAACAGATGCTGGCGAGGCTGCAGAGAAATAGGAATGATTTTACTCTGTTGATGAGAACGTAAATTAGTTCAATCACTGTGGAAGACAGTGGGAATTTTTCAAGGATCTAGAACCAGAAATACCATTTGATCCAGCAATCCAATTACTGGGTATATACCCAAAGGAATATAAATCATTCTGTTATAAAGATGATACACATGTATGTTTATTGCAGCACTATTCACAATAGCAAAGACATGTGACATGGAATCAACCCAAATGTCCATCAATGATAGACTGGATAAAGAAAATGTAGTACATATACTCCGTGGAATATTATGCAGCCATAAATAGGAATGAGGTCATGTCCTTAGCAGGGACATGGATGAAGCTGCAAGTCATCATCCTCAGCAAACTAACACAGGAACAGAAAACCAAACACTGCATGTTCTCACTCATAAGTGGGAGGTGAACAATGAGAACACATGGACACAGAGAAGGGAACAAAACACACACTGGGGCCTGTCGGTTGGGGGAGGGGAGGGAGAGCATCAGGACAAATAGCTGATACATAAGGGCTTAATAACTAAGTGATGGGTTAATAGGTGCAGCAAACCACCATGGCGCATGTTTACCTATGTAACAAACCTGCACATTCTGTACATGTATCCCAGAACTTAAAATAAAATTTAAATTAAAAAAAGAAAATGTGGCATATATACACAATGGAATATTATTCAGCCATAAAAAGAATGAAATCCCGATCAAGCAGAGTCCTATGGATGAAAGAAAAAATTAAGTAAGAATGAAATCCTGTTATTTGTGACAACATGGATGAACCTGAAGGACATCAGGTTAGGTGAAATAAGCCAGACAGACAAAGAAAAATATCACATGATCTCATTCGTATGTGGAATCTAAGAGGATAAAAAAAAGAATTAGCCAGGCGTGGTGGCTTGCACCTGTAGTCTCTGCTACTTGGGAGGCTAAGGCAGGAGGAACACTTGAGCCTGGGAGGTTTGAGACTGCAGTGAACTGTGATCGTGCCACTGCACTCCAGCCTGGGTGACAGAATGAGACCATATCTCAAAAAAAAGAAAAGAAAGTTGGTATAGAAGCAGAAAGTAAAACAGTGGTTATGAGAGACTAAGAAGGGGAGAGGAGGATGGGGAGAGGTTGGTCAATGGGTACAAAATTACAATTAGATAGGAAGAATAAGTTCTGGTGGTCTATTGCACATAAAATATATATAAAGTAAAATATCATATATTACAAAACACCTAGAAGAGAGGCCTTTGGATGTTCTCACCACAAAGAAATGATAAATGCATGAGGCAATGGATCCAGTAACTACCCTGATTCAATCATTATACATCATAGATATACACTGAAACGTCAAATAGTACTCTACAAATATTAACGTGTACAATTATAATGTGTCAATTTACAAAAACAAATTTTCAAAAAAGCAAAGACCTGTAAAAAATTTCCTTTAATTTGCACATAAGCACAGGTACACATTTTGTGCAAATATGCACTCTGCTGTTGCCCTACCAGCTAGTCCTGGGTCCAGTCCTAAAATGTAGCCCTGTTTTTCTTATATGGGGCTATATCATTCTAGACATACAAAAAATAGGAAAATGGCCAACACAAAGTCCGATTTTAAAATAATTTAAGTGTTTGTTCTTTTTCACCTCTGCTACTAACATCTATCTTCTTGTAATCCCTCTG
Source organism: Pan troglodytes (assembly GCF_028858775.2). Taxonomy (NCBI): domain Eukaryota; kingdom Metazoa; phylum Chordata; class Mammalia; order Primates; family Hominidae; genus Pan; species Pan troglodytes. Next base: position 70,239,931 of record NC_072406.2, read on the forward strand.
TTACACCACAAAAATGTAATGCCTTCACACTACCCTTTGGCTTTTGAAATTTTTCTCAGTGCGAGTCCCCTTGGGCTTGCCTAACCTCTAATGTCACATGTTCCACAGTTACATCACTTTTTCTCTTTTCTGCAAAGCTCCCCACTTCTCATGTGGATCATAAATAGGGGCTTAGGAAAGCAATCTGATTGGGCTGAAACACCTAAGCAAAGACTTTCTGATGAGTCACTTCCCCCTTGCCCGGTCCGCATAACCTTCCCAGGCACGTTTATGTTTTAATCAATGTGTTTACAGAAATCGTAGGTGTAAGATATTTACGAACAGGCTTCTTTTTAAGTAATAATTTTTAAATACTTTTCAGCCCAAGAAAATGTTTTAAACAAAATTTACACAGAAGCCAAATGTACAAAACATGTGAAAACAGATGTTATTGTTGAAGTAACGCGAGTGGGACCAAAAACCAGCACTCTTAACTCCTCTCTCATACAGAATAGCCCCAGACACACATCCTCAGAGTCCTCATTCCTCAGAGCAAGATTTGAATGCCACTGCAGATTCTCACACGTTTCAGCTTTCTCTGAGCTTTAGTTAGGGAGAAGAAAAAGAAGCAGGTCTTCCACCACTCATTCAATTGTGTAAAAAAAAACAAAAACAAAAACTGAGGGCTATCAACAGAGTCATGCCATTCTCACCCACTACCAATGTGCTATGATTCACTCTTCTCTTAGAAGGAATCAAGAAAAAAAATGACTATTAACACCTTTTTCTTTTTACTACCAGCACTTTTCTAAACCCTGATACCTGGAAGATCCTAATTTATTCTTTGACCTCCTATATGAAAGGAGCAGAATGTAGCTATAGGAGACAATAAAACAAGTTTGTTGAATGGTGGAATAAATTCTATTTTTTAATAGATGCATTAAATGTATTTGAAACACCTTTTAAAAACTTCAGTTTGTTTATTTTTATGATATAATAGCTTTATTTATGTAAACAGCTTTCTCTTATCATTATTTTCAAGTCAAAGAATAGCCAGAGATCACATGTAGACACATATGATGAGTAAGGCATTTTATGGAAGACTGGTACATTTTTATCCACCCAAAGCTGCCAGATGGCAACAGTATTCTCAAATTGCATGCTGTTTAAAAGGTGATTCTTTAAAAAAAAAAAAAAAAAAGCAACAACAATAATAATAATAATATACTACACTTACTATAAGCAAAGTTAAGATCATTTCATACATTCTTATTCATTCAACTCATTACAGCTCTATGTTTTAGTTATTGTTATTATCCCCAACTTATGGATGAGCAACTGAGGTTCAAAAACAAGTAACTTATTCATGGTCAAACACATAGTAAGTTGTAGAGCAGAAATTTGAACCTATGCAGTGGGGCTTTGGGATGTCTGCCTCTAACTGCTATATGATACTGACTCATGTAAAACACATGCTACCATGTGTGCTCACATCATTGTCACTGGTGTATGATAATGCACTAAGGTGCAAGAAGATTCCTGTTTATTTATCTCCTGCCTGAATAGCTCCCTTTAAAGTCAGACATATAACCAACGTGGATGTTTAATAGCCATATCAAATTTAACATATCAAAAATAAAAAATTCTAATTTACCCAACCCAACCCCTCACAAAGATGCTCCTAATGCAGTCTTCCTCATCTCAGTAAATATGATCTCTAACAGTCCAGTTATGGAGGCTAAAACTCTGGCATGGTGGATATAGGCTAAAACTCAGGTATTCTGATGTGGCTTCCAATGATTCTTTTTCCTAGTATTCATGCCTTTGGGTACGCCCCTCCCCTTGAACGTGGGCTGGACCTAGTGATTTGCTTCTGCTAAATAGAATACAGCAAAAGTAACTGGATGCCACTTCCATGAGTAGTTTACAAAAGATTGTGACTTCCATCTTGCTAGCAGCCTCCCTTTTGTTGACACTCTGTGACGCTTTCACTTGTTCACTCTAATGAAGCAAACTGCCATACTGTGAGATGCTTTATGGAGAGGCCTACATAGTGAAACACAAAGAGTCATCTCTGGCCAACAGCTTGTGAGGAATTGAATCTGACCAATAGCCAGGAAAGTGAGCCAGGAAGCAGATCCTTCCCAGTTGACCCATGAGATGACTACAGCCTTGAGAGAGACCCAGAACCAGAGCACCCATTAAAGCAACATCCAGCAACACTCATTGAAACTATGAGAAATCAATGCTATTGTTTTAAGCCTCTAAGTTTTGAAATACTTCGTTACTCAATGATAGATAACTAACACATCTAGAGTCATCTTTTGACTCCTCCCTCTCTCTCACATCTTATATCCAAACTCTCAGCAAATATTGTTGGTTCTTCCTTTAAGATTCAGCTAGAATCTGAGCAATTCTAAATATCTGCACTGAGATATCTTTGATGCAAACTATCATAATCTCATACTGGAATATTGCAAAAAGCTTATAACTGGCTTCTACCAGGTCTCCTGGGTCTATTCTTGATACAACAGCCAGACTGATTCTTTTAAAACACAAATCAGGCCCTACAGCAATGGCAGCCACGTGGTTCTTAGCATCATCTGCCCGGCAGGTGATCATCAGATTTCCAGTCACTGATGGGCCAAAGCCAAGACCAAGGCTTTATATCAGAAAACAATAAAATAACAACAAATGTAAGTCTGGTCGAGAGAGACTCCTAGAACAGAAAACACAGCTGTTGACCCAGACTGGGCTAGTCTTCTCCCTGTTGCAACACCATTTAAATCTTTCAAAGCTCCTTTCAAAGCGCTTGAAATGGGTATTTTGACCTTAGAAAGGGGGTTCTATGACAAAGGAGGGAAGCCAAAACTTAAATATTTCTGGCTTTCTACATTTGGCATGTGATTTCTGCACTGAGTGGCCAGCAGCATCAGACTTGTGAGAAATATGAGTAGCACCGCCCAATTAAAACTGATTTAACTGATTATGTTTCAGCAGAACTATCCATTCAAAATCCCAAAGTAGAGTAGGAACCTTATCGAGTAAACTTTCCAATCTGAATTTTAGTGATCATGTGAAGAAGAAATATACTAAACTTGCAAGAGAGCAATACTTTAAGACCACAGAAATGTTCACCAGCAAAACGACAGAATTATGATTATGCAATTTATCCACTCACAGTTTCATACCTTGAATCTTAAACCAGAGAGTAAGAGAAAAAAGATGGAAGCACATGTGAAGGAATATCTATGAAAAACAGTTCATAAAAGAAAAGTATAAAAAAATTTACAAATTAAAGCTACTGATAAAAACAAAAAAAGAACACTATTGTTCTAAACAAGTTAAGGATCACAAAATATCTGTTCATTTTAAGAATGAGAAGAGGGATAAAAATAGCATGTCTAAGTACAAAGAATCAGTGGAAAGTAAGGTACATATTGAATCGGCATGAATTAGAGTGAAAACATACTTGATTATCAATTCTATCAGAATATCTCTATATAATCCTTGTATGATCTATATGTACAATAAGAATGTGGCTGACCTTTGTCCCCAGTTCCTGGGAGGTAAACTGTAAACCTTTGAAATGTCCTGAGTGATTGTAGTGTCATTGTTATTTACGGTGGGCCCCTCATACTATACCTGATAGTTAATGCTAACAAAATGACTAAAGATGGGAACTGGTCATGCTAGAAAGACCAACCATGTGGTTAACAGATTAGGCTTTCAGCAGTGTGATATCAGCCTGATTTCTGGAAGGGGAAAAAGAGGAGAACTGAAGATTGAATCCAACCATGTGGCCAATGAGTCAATCAACATCATGACTCAATGCGGCCTGAATAAAAACTCTGGACACCAAAGCTAAGGTGAGCTTCCCTGGTTAGCAATACTCTTTGAACATTGTCACACTTCAAAGCTGGGAGGATAACGTGTCCCTGAAGACAACAGAAGCTTTGCATTTGGAAACCTCCCAGAATTGGCTCTGTGCCTCTTTCTTTTTGATGGTTCTAACTTGTATCCTTTTGTTGTAATAAAACTGTAATCTTTAAGCATAGCACTTTCCTGAGTTCTGAGTCATTCTAGTGAGTTATCAAACCTGAGGTGGATTATGCGAATCCCCATATTTGTAGCCAGATGGCCAGACATAAGGATAACCCGGGGGAAACCTGAATTTGTGGCTGGCATTAGAGAACAGTCTTCAGGGAGCTGTTCCCTCACACTATGCAGCTTGCCTAACTCTAGGTACTATGTCAAATTTACTATAAATTCTAAAACATTTCCTTAAAAACTGTTGTTTTATAGGGGAATCAAATTTATTCTTATATATATATGCTCAAAAGGAAAGTCAGATTATGCCACCCATCAGTCCCAAATCCTGGACGGGCTCACCATCCTAGTTATTAAAAGCTGAAGCTCACTTAGTGGTCCATGTTGCTATATGGTGAATGGAGTCCTGGGCCCCATGGCTTCCCTGGCTTTTTTTTTCCTCCTACTCTCCCCCTTGCAAGGCTCATGCCTCTCTAGGGCCTCATGCCTTACACTGGCCTCTTTGCTGTTTGTGGAACAATCTAGGTATGCTGGCTGTTTCTTCTACTCAGAACTCTCTTCTCCCTGATAACAGTGTAGCTCATTCCCTAACCTACTACTATTTTGGCTAAAAATGCAACCATGGGCTGGACACAGTGGCTCACACCTGCAATCCTAGCACTTTGGGAGGCTGAGAAGGGAGGATCACTTGAGGCCAGGAATTCAAGACCAGCCTGGGCAAAAAAGTGAGACCCTGTCTCTACAAAAAAAAAATTTAAAAATTAGCTGGGAGTAGCGATGTGTGTAGCTATAGTCTCAGCTACTTAGGAGGCTGAGGTGGGAGGATCGCTTGAGGCCGGGGGCTCAAAGCTACAGTGAGTTATGATCACACCACTGTACTCCTGCATGGGTAACAGAGTGAGACCCTGTCTCAAAAACAAACAAACAAACAAAAAAAAAAAACACCCACCTTGAAAGGGAGGACTTTGCTGTCCACACAGTGCCCACTCCCCCTCCCCAGGCTGTCCCTATCCACCTCTAAAAAGAAATTTTCCAGCTGTAGCCCTCCCTAAGGACCCCATCAGATCTTATGGGAATAGGATAACTTCTCACTTTTCTTCCTATTATGCTTATTTGCAATGTAGCCCAAAAATGATTGTGTAGGTATTAGTGATATAGTTGTGGCAAGAAGCCAAGCCAGGAATGAGGGCCATGCCCCTAGGGACTGTCTTCCTGGGTCCAAAGGAAAGATCAAGTTTGCTGAGATTTTAACAGGAAATTCTTACAAGATAGTGCCCTTCTGAAATTGCCCTGATCTTCAGGAATATGAAGGAAGCATATATAAGTACAACAAAAATACATTTTAGTCAAAGGCTGAATGGCAGAGTATTTAAATCAAAATTTAACCACGACTGAAGCTAAATATCACCTTCACAGAATAAAATTTCTGAGATAAGAGTATATCTTAAGTCCAAAACTTGTGAAATAATAATATTTAACTATTTTCAATACTATACTATTACAGGAAAATTAACTGCTTTTAAAAATAATAGTCAAATTTTATAAGTTTGCCATTAAAGGAAAAGAAAAAATGCTTCTGAATTGTAACTAGCTAATTGCAGCTGCAGCTCCCAAACTGCACATTTGCGACACTGTTTTGAAGTTCACTTCCAACCCAGGTCAATGGAAGACATAAAGTATATTTTGATCAGTTTTGTTTCTATTGTTTCTTACAGCTGATGTTACCACCAAGGTCTTACAGTATTTATGTCCTCTAATAGTAACCAGTGAAAGTCTCTTCAACTCCTAAGCCAATGCTGATTATTGTGATAATGAATTTTATGTGTCTAGTTGACTGGGGTTAAAGGCCAGGCTCAGTGGCTCATGCCTGTAATCCCAGCACTTTGGGAAGCCAAGGCAATAGGATCAGTTGAGCCCAGGAGTTCAAAACAAGCTGGGGCAACATAGTGAGACCCCCATCTGTATAAAAAAAAAAAAAAGTAAAAATTAGCCATGCATGGTGGCATATATCTGCAGTCTCAGCTACTCAGGAGGTTGAAGCAGGACATTCACTTGAGCCCTGGAAGCTGAGGATGCACTGAGCCAAGATTGCACTACTGCACTCCAGCCAGGGCGACAGAGCCAGGCCTGGTCTAAAAGAAGAAAAAAAAGGTTGACTGGGCTGAAAGATACCCAGACATTTGGTCAACCATTATTCCAGGTATTTCTGTGAGGGTATTCTTATATTTTCATATTCTTGTATGAGCTTAACATTTAATTTGGTACTTTGAGTAATAAAGATCACCCTCCCTAATGTGGAGAAATATATTAATCATCCACTAATAGAGTCCAAAGAGAACAAAAATTTGACCTCTCTTGCAAAAGAGAGAATTTCTCTTGTCTGATGGTCTTTGAACTAAGGCATCAATTTTTTTCTTGCCTTTGAGATCTACCTGAAGCATCAGCTTTTCCTGGGTCTCAGGCCTGCCAGCCCTTAGATGGGAACTACCCCACTGGTTCTGCTGGTTCTCAGGCCTTCAGACTTCAACTGGAGCTTTCGCTTCTCTGGAGAGCCCTAAGACAATTACAATTTTATTGATGCAGTTCACAAACTCAACCTCTGTGCACTGCTTGCAGAAGATACTATTTTCAGAAGCAACATTATGGCCTTTTACTTATTTCTAATATATTTACAGGCCCTTACTGTTTCACATAATCAGTTGTGTACAAATTGTGCTTAAACCTCAAACAAAAAAAATGTGGTGATGAGTCAGACACGGTCGCTCACACCTGTAATCCCAGCACTCTGGGAAGCTGAGGCAGGAGGCGCTTGAAGCTGTGGGTTTGAGACCAGCCTAGGCAACAGGGTGAGACCCCCATCTCTACAAAAAACAAAAATATTAAAAAAAAAATAACTAGCCAGGCATGGTGGTGGATGCTTGTAGTCCTAGCTGTTCGAAAGGCTGAGGTGGGAGGATCACTTGAGCCCAGGAGTTCAAGGCTGCAATGAGCTAGGATCACACTACTGCATTCCAGCCTGGGTGACACAGTGAGATCCTGTCTCAAAAAATAAACAAAAAGTGGCAATGAAGCTATAAGCTTGAGTTTTAAGATAAATAAAACAGTCTCCAAATTGCCACCTCCAACTCAGCTTTCACTGCACATATACCCATTTTATTATTTTTCCTGGAATAGAATGGTAGAAAAATCAAGCAAGCCCCATGTAACAAATATGTGCCCTCACAAGAAAGATCAGCAAGCTCTAATAAGATGAAGTAGTTTCTGTAAGACCAATATTAGTAGTTCATAAGTCTATTTTGATTTTGGTAAGCAAATTGGCTCATAGCTATACAGGTAAGATTAATTGCAAAGAACAGTATTAAAGTTATTTGTCTCAGGCAGGGTTTTGTTTTTTTTTTTACATGTAATTTCTGTTTTTCCAAGTTATTTGAATATGATAAGGCAGTGCCAAAATTTCTTGCAAATCATGAAGTTCGTCTATGGCTGAAGAATGATAAAAGGCTCTCAAATATGACCTATAATTCTGAAGTATCTTCCGTACTGTACCTGCTTTCTGAACACATGACTGAAATGTGTGAATAAATGGGAGAGGCTCCCTAAATTATTCATAGCCCGCACCAGGCATTCTGTGTCATCAATAACATTTGCATGATGTGAAAGTCCATATGCACTTACGTTCAGCTTCCCAAAAGCTAAGCCATAAGGTAATGCCAAGTAGCAGATTTGAGCAAATACTGACACAAGACTAAAGGTAAAATTCAGGGCATCCCAAAATCCTGTGAGATTAAAGGAATCAGGAAGAAAAAATATAGAAAAGGCTGGCACGCCCCATCTCTTGGCTCTGGCAAAGAATAGGCACTTGCCTAAGGAATAATGGCCCCGAGATACTAGAGGTGAACCATGGCCAAAGCCCAACAATGCACCGGAGGAACATTCCAGGGACTACACAGGCAAGGACAAATGCACAACAAACCTGGTAATAGCCGCAGGTTAGAGGACAGTTTCTTTTAATGAGAGGAGAGAAGGGCCAGTAAGTAACTGGAATGCCAATCAGATTATTTTAGGTGTAAATTGACATATTTCTATGCACAGCCCTATGGACACAGATCACATAATGTACACTCCAAATGGACATGTATCACAACTTGACAATGAAGAGAGAGAATACCGATAGTAATGTCAAGGCTTCTTTTTTTAAATATCTTTTTACTTTAGGTATATAAAGGAAAATGAACTCACCCTGATTAATTGAAAAATGAAAATAAGACTTACAATGACTACTTGTCATAATCATGTAGAAAAACGGCCTTAAAAAGTACATATATATCCCATTACCAGGGGAAGACAACATTGCTTGTGATTAAAAGTTTGTTTTCTTATTTAATTTGGTTGTGATCAAAAGTAATCTGGAACCCTAACTCAGGGCAAATAAATAATACGTGGTTAAATTTTTTAACCAACTCAGTCATTAGGATTAAAGTGGGGAGTTTTATCTTTTAAATGCTGCATTCATTTCAGACATTTTGCTTTTCTGATTATGAGAAGCAAGACATTTATGTGCTTTTATGGGCTTTCTCATAAGAATTTGTACAAATATGCTACAATATGCATTTGCTTTACTATTAAACAGGTCAAGAGGACCATAAGGTACAATTACCATTTATTTCTATATGCCAAGTTTTCTGGCATATATTCTTTGGGAGACTGTAAGTCTATCTGGCTGCTTTTGACCGAAGAGATTATTAATTCTACCAGAATCAGTAGCTGAAGTTGAGTGTAGATAAATTTAACTTCTTCTGGATCATTATTTTAAAAATCTCATTTTTAATATAAATATGTATTGATTTTGCTTATTGTCTAAATATGTCAATGGAGAAAATTTTTTAAGTATGGATACATAAATAGAAAAACACAGAAACAAAATATCACTTATATTCTACCACTGAAGACAACAAACATTAACATTTTAAACTTTATCTCTCTCATCTCTTTGCTATGCTTATCCAAATTATATTTCTTACAAAAACTCATTATTTCTTAACTTTTTCCATGACTGCTAAAGTGAACTACATATTGTGTACTGATTTCCATTCCATTAGCTACTCTTTTACAAAAGCATGTTAAAGACTACATAGCATTCTACTGTATGAATGTTCTATAAATATATTTAGTTATTGAACTATATGTATTTATAACATAATGAGTCAAAAATGTACAATGATGATTTAAATTGCATTCTTAATGCATTTGACCACTTTTTCTACTGAAAGTCATAAAATCAGTAGAGATTTCAAGCTATCCAGCAAAATCTATTCTCCCTTTTTTCCTGAAAACATAGCTGAGATTACATTCCCCAATTCCCCTTGCTTCTAAGTATGAACCATATCCAGAAGGATATAAGTTATTTTCAGGCTTAAACTTTAAAACATTGCACATGTGTTTCTCTGCATTCATTTCTCCCCCAAGAATCTCCCATCCATGTCTCTACTGAAACCATGAATTTGCAGCAACCCAGCTTTAACCAAACAGATCACAAAAGACCCTAGAATAGAGCAATGACTCGAAAGTAACCCGAGTCCCTGAATGACTGGGTGGAAGATACCATTCTTGGACAAATGTGAAAGAAAGAAAATCATACATTTGTTCTTTAACTTATTATATCATCTGATCTCTCTGTTACAGTAGCAATTATGCCTAATTCACCTTCTCCTTATCCAGTGTAGTTCATCTACAGTAAATTATAACCCCATTTCTGCTTAGTCTGAAATTCAGGGTATACTGGAAGTTCCCCTTCCTGAAGTCTTCAGATCTTTGCTTCAGGAGCAACCCAATCATAATTTCCATTTCGGAATCTCTGAAAATAATAAGGAATGAGAAACATTCCTTAGGCCACAAATCAGGAAGGTCCTCAATGTTTTCTGCTTCAAGGTTTTTTTTAATTGACATTTGACAAAATGAGGCAATACTACCCACTCTCAATTCAAGAGGAGGCTCACTCAGATTAGAAGCCAGTCCTGTCATTGATATCAATGTCCTTTTGATATAATAATAACCTATATATAGGTGCTCAAAGAAACCCTGGAAATAGTCAAGATCCTTCTTTAGACAAGGGCAGAAACTGATGCCCAGAGAAGTTAGCAGCCTTGTCCAACATTAAACAGGTGCAGATGCCACTAAGAATCAGAACTCAGAAATTCTGATTTCTTGTCAAAAATACTTTCTGCTACTCTAAAATACAAAAGCACCAATAGGAAGAATTCTTTTTCAAATGTCCTGTCTTTTAATCCTCAACCACATTGTCTTTTTCCCCAGTGCTACCCCTACTTAAAACCAAACATACTGCAACCCAGGACACACAGTCCAGTCAGGTCTCCCAGGCTGAATGAGAATCATTCATTCATTGAACAATTATTATACAATAACTATGGATTTATCACTGATGAATAGGATACAATTTTTGCCTAAGGAAGTATACATCTAGAAAGCAAGCAGTTATAATATTTTGAGTGTGGTTAGGTATGGAGGATAGAGGAAAAATAAAATATTTATGGTTTTATATAATTACAAACCCTAAACCAGTCCTGAAGGTCATGGAAGGCTTCCTGGAAGGGGTGCCATGAGGCTGATTTCCAAAAAAATGTGTAGAAGATAAATTATATGAAGTAGACAGACTGGGACAACTGGAACTATCATATATAATGGAACTCTAGGGGAAATCTCTATTTAACATCTGTTCCTATCTCCTTCAAATCCATTACCCTACTACCCTCCCCATATGCTTTTCCCATACACCAATTTCTGTTCCACATGATGAGACAATACTAGTCATAACCATGAAAAAAATGTAAAACCCTACAGCCACCGTGGACTTTGATTTAAATTAAAAATACTGGAAATAACTTCATTTTACTGCAATTTAAATCTCCTCTTTATTGTCACATTAATATTCTGTGCAAAACTGAAATATATGCTGAAAATATTCTGCTTTTTATGCATGAAGGACCATGATTTTGAAATAGCTCCTTAAAAGACTGATGAAGCCTTTAATCATTTGTCTAGATGGAGGAGGTAAATGGGCCTGCCGCAGGGTCTCTAGGTCATGCCATCATCTGCTAGCTCCAGTGTTCAGAGCTAAATGAGGAACGTTCATAATTGATAGCACAAGTGTAAATAATTCCACATACTACTGGCTTCCCAAAACCTCTTAATTATAGATATGGAGGTTTGTTGCATCTTATTAAATGTTTAAATAACTATTAAGATTATTTATGTCCCATGTATGATAATAAAATAACACAATTAAATGTGTGTTTAAATATTACCATAAAACTTTAAGCCCATTAACATACATAAGGGAATATATTATATAAAAATATATATCATGACATGTATACTTCAAATAAATAGGATACATAAATAAAATTATGACGTACAAAATACCTAGTGTATCAAAATAATAAAGTCTTCTTTTCAAGAATGTACAGACGTCACAGTGAAAGCTCCTTAGTGATGTACCCTTGTGATTATATTGATTTTGAAGCATTCCAACTTGACGTAATACAGTTATAAACAAAGATTTACGTCAAGTTGTCATGTTATTAGAAACATGATATGGAGCAAAATCTAATATTTTCTACCCATTTCTGAACATAAAGAAGTTTATTAATAATGCAGACCAAAGAACCTGTGTTCTTAATTTAAAAAAAACAAATGTGCATTAGTATTGATGAAAAATTATGGAAGGGATAAGTTAAAGACCAGATCAAGTGATCATATTAAGGTAGTTTATTTTTAAAATAAAAGTCTACACAATGCAAAACTCTCATTAAGAATCCTTATTTTGAAAGCCACAGATGTAATATCATATAGACACATTTCTTACAAACCAAACATTTCCTATTTTATGGGAAACAGTGTGCTTAAAGAGTTACTTAAAGGATTTCTTTAAAATTAGGCTGAAGCACGCAGATCACCTGAGGTCAAGAGTTCGAGAACAGCCTGGCCAACATGGTGAAACCCCATCTTTACTAAAAATACAAAGTTAGCTGGGTGTGGTGGTACGCACCTGTTGTCCCAGCTATTCGGGAAGCTGAGGCAGGAGAATCGCTTGAACCCAGGTGGTGGAGGTTGCAGTGAGCCGAGATCACACCACTGTACTCCAGCTCGGGCGGCAGAGTGAGACTCCATCTCAAAAAAACAAACAAACAAACAAAAAAACAGGCACGTTTATACCTATGTAACAAAACTGCACATTCTGCACATGTAACCCAGAACTTAAAGTATAATTAAAAAAAAAAAAGAATTAAAGCCTTAAAGCCTCCATTTTACAAATAGCAAAAGGGCAATAATGGTACTGTTTCTGTCACATTAAAAAGTGAGACTGGTGTGCTATTGTTCTTAAGGGAGAGCTAATGTTCTCCAGTTGGTTCTGATACCCTCTCTTCTTCTGCCGCCAGTCAATTAACTGTAACTGGTTTGAGAAAATTAGACTTTACATAGGTTTAATCATGAATAGTTAAAAAAAAAAAAAAGCTACCTTACCTACTCAGTGTTCTTATATAATACTGTATAATATGAATATAAAATGAAATTCCTTATTCACCGTTATATGTAATCAGATAAACCAAAGAGGGGGAAATACTTTCAATTTAAAAAGGTAGACTGCATAATGTCTTACATTGTAATAATTACTTTGATCCAGTCTATCACTCACCGCTTAAAACATTATCAACTTCAAGAGTTCCCATCAAACATTAATAAAACATTGTTTCTATGAGATAAATGTACTCCCTCAATCCCACCCCAACTGACTAAGTCTCCCAATTTTATCTAATTTTGAGATCCAAACATATGTCATTCCTGTGAGCACATCCACAAGAATTTGAAGAATTCAATTCCTATTCACCTTCCAAGGAACTTTCTTGTTAACATTAAAGCAGTTTCTGCATCTTGAGTCAAATTTGGAGAGTTCCAGCACCTAAAAAAACACATTCTTACCTCTGATAAACTAGTAAATTTTGAAAAGGCTAAGATATTACCTTCTCTCAATATCAACAAGCTGACTATACACTTGCCTGTCCCAGTATCCCAGACCAGCCTCTAACCTACCTCCATTCTGCCCACTCTGGTCCAGGTCTCTGCAGGCATTCTTACTCCGACTAAGCAGGTGGCTGGCCCTCCAGCTCGTTTTGTTCTGATTACCCAATATCAACCCTCCCCCTCTGACTTAACCCAACTCAGACGAAGCAGCTGGCTCTAATTCAACTTCTTGCTGAATCACTCACACACCTGATTTGATTCTTTCATTAGTCTTAGAGAGCCTACATTGTGCTCAGCTGTGTACTCCTATTTCAAAACAGCCTGTGATCTGTTCTTGTCCTGGTGACACTGAGATCTTTCTGCCTATTAACATGAAGAAAGATAATGTCACCATCTTCAGATGACTTTTCTAATGACTGATCTAACACATCCTACATTATTTAAAAAGGCACACTGTTCACAAGATAATGATGGTATCTCATTGTGGTTTTGATTTGCATAAACTTTTAACAATTATAAAAATGGCTAAATTTTGCATTGAAATCCTGAGAAACTATACAAAACAATTGAATGATTAGAGAAGATATCAGATTATAAAAATCAAATAAAATTCTGTGAACAGAGAAAATTAAATAAATAAGAAAAGACATTAAAAGATAATTTAAATAGAAATACTAGATGCAAACACTTTTAATCCAAGTGGAAAAACATAAGAAAGGAAAATATGTTTTAATTATGAGTACTACAACAAGTTTGGATTTGCTTTCAGGCTGCAAGTAACTTTTGCTTCAATATATCCCTTATTGTCAAAAGAGAAATGTTTAGTCAAAAGATAGATGTTCTAAAATTTGTCATTTTAAACACCACTAATAAGCTATGGCACAAATTTTGACTAAATGTGCTTTGATAGATATTTTTAGGGGTCAGTATTTAGTCAAAGATTACATATGTTGTTTTAAAGAGTTTTCTCATTGAGTGGTTTGATCATGAAGGGATCTAGAAGTAGAAATACCATTTGACCCAGCAACCCCTTTACTGGGTATATACCCTAAGGATTATAAATCATTCTACTATAAAGACACATGCATACATATGTTTATTGCAGCACTGTTCACAATAGCAAAGACTTAGAACCAACCCAAATGCCCATCAGTGATAGACTGGATAAAGAAATTGTGGCACATATACACCATGAAATACTATGCAGCCATAAAAAAGAATGAGTTTATGTCCTTTGAAGGGCATGAAGCTGGAAGCCATCATCCTCAGCAAACTAACACAGGAACAGAAAACCAAACATTGCATGTTCTCATGCATGAGAGTTGAACAATGAGAACACATGGACACAGGGAGGGGAACATCACACACCGGGGCTTGTCGGGGGGTGGGGGGCCAGGGGAGGGAGAGCATTAGGACAAATACCTAATGCATGCAGGGCTTAAAACCTAGATGACGAGTTGATGGGTGCAGCAAACCACTATGGCACATGTATACCTATGTAACAAACCTGCACGTTCTGCACATGTATCCCAGAACTTAAACTATAATTAAAAAAAAAAAAAATGAACAAACACAGCCGGGCACGGTGGCTCACACCTGTAATCCCAGCACTTTGGGAGGCTGAGGCAGGTGGATCACCTGAGGTCAGGAGGTCAAGACCAGCCTGGCCAACATGGTGAAACCCCGTCTCTACTGAAAATACAAAATTAGCCAGGCGTGGTGGCACATGCCTGTAATCCCAGCTACTTGGGAGGCAGTGGCAGGAGAATTTCTTGAACCCAGGAGGAGGCAGAGGTTGCAGTGAGCCGAGATCGCACCATTGCACCCTAGCCTGGGTAATAAGAACGAAACTCTGTCTCAAAAAATAAATAAGTAAATAAATAAATAAATAAAAGAATGAGCAGCACTTTAGAACTGCACATAGCATGCTGGAGAAAGACAGCCACTCACATAGTAGACTGTCTCCTCTCCTGTCACAACTTTCTAGCCACTCTTTCATTCAAAAAGCAAGTTTTGAAATATGTCTCTACATTCTCACATATCCAGATTGAGTCTGAATAAGTCTTGTTATTCGTGGATGAGATTTATTCATTTACTCACTCCACTGATTTCTTATTAATTTATTTAATTAACAACTTCAATTACTTATAGAAATTTCTTTGTTTCTCTATAAACCAAATTTGGACTAATACTGTCTAGCTCCCAAAATGAAGAAACACATTTTTGAATTTAAAAATCCCCAGTAGGCAGAGCACAAAGGATTGTTTTAGGGCAGAGAAACTATTCTGTATGATACCATAGTGGTGGATACATGCCGTTAAACATTTGCCAAATCCCCTAGAATGTACAACACCAAGAGTAAGCCCTAATGTAAACTATGAACTTTGGGTGATTACGTGTCAGTGTAGGTTCATTGATTGAAATAAATGTACCACTCTGGTGGCGGATGTTGATAGTGGAAAACGCTATGTATGCATGGATTATGTATACAGAGGGTATACAAATACTCTATACTTTCCACTCAATTCTGCTGTGAGCCTAAAATTGCTCTAGAAAATAAAGTCTATTTTTGAAAACTCCTTGATAATCTACAGAATATTTAGAGCTTTATTGTGTTAACCTAATCCAGACAACTTTACAGGGCAATGGCTGCTAAAACAGAGATAGATGTGGGAGGAATAATCGGGGAACCACAACTGTGATTTACTGTGAATTTCTTTTTTTTTTTTAATGAGTAAGAGGTAGTGGCCTCAACACTTTGTATTTGTTGGGTTTTGTTTTCATAATGACCGTAAAGATAGGCATCATTATTGTCTTTATTTAATGAAACTAAAATAGCTGTGGTGAGACTGCGCAATTTGCCCACTGTCGTACAGCAAGTAAGAAGAAGAGCTGAGAATTTACTTCAGGGCCATCTGATGTAATATCTGACGTTCTTAGCCATCCCTTCATGGATTCAATATTTGTGAAGAATCTTCTATGTTACTGGATTTTTTTGTAGTGAACAAGACAGACATGAACTCTGATCCCATGGAGCTTAGATCGTGGGGAAATTGTGTAAGAGTCAGACTAAAAAATTAAACATAGATAGGTAGACAATTTTTGTATAAATTTTACAAACATACATTTAAAATACAAAAAAAAATTATTCCAAAAATGAAAGGGCTGAACAGAGAAGTAATAGGAAGTGACTAGAAGGCCACCTCAGATATGTTAGTCTGAGAACACTTCCCTGATAAATCTGCATTTTAGACTGATGCAGGAATGACAACCTGCCATCTGAAGGCCCAAGAAAGAACATTCCAGTACAAAATTCCTAAGGTAGAAATGAACTTAGCATGCTTAAGTTGCCAAAATAAGGACCGTGCGACTGGAGCATGGTAGAGCAATGGGGGAGAAGAAGAGAGGGGCCAGGGTAAGGAGTTTGGATTTGATTGTAAATGCAACAGAAAGAAGCCACTACTGGTTTCATGCAGGAAAGTGACATTCCAGGTACTGTGTAAACAACAGTTTGTAGGGAGGCAAACATGGAGGAAGTCTAGATAAGAGCCAATGAGGCTAATATATAAGAGAGATCATGGTAGTTTGCATTAAAGTTCTAATGGCAAAAATGTAACTGAAAGGGTAAATTCCAGATGTGTAAATAGAGACACAGGGCTTACGGTTCTGGCCCACTACTGAATGGACACCCTAAAAAATCACTATGGAGACCAACAGTGCTGGCATGTCTATAAAATAATTCCACTCTAGTGGATTCAGCAAAGAGCTGATGCCCTATTGCACTCTGGTTTAAGGTGGTATAAATTCCTTGGGGAATCATTCCTACATGTCAGCACCATTATACTATGTGCTCAGTTCATCAATGATGCCATGCTACAATGGTAAAAATAAAATTAAAGTGAAATAAAACCTTAAAAACTCTAATCATCTTAATAATGCATATTTTAAGTTCCTTCCCTCCATTTTATTGCATGATTTTAAATACAAGAGTAAGATTCAGAAATCAAACTATCCTTCTATAAAATTGCCTGCCTAAGTGCATTGTGTAGTCTATAAGTGTTCTGTAAATCTCATTAAATGATACGAGTAAAGAACTAATAAAGAACACTGGCTCCTTATTCCTGAATGTTTATAGAGGTTCCATTTTCCT
Source organism: Pan troglodytes (assembly GCF_028858775.2). Classification (NCBI taxonomy): domain Eukaryota; kingdom Metazoa; phylum Chordata; class Mammalia; order Primates; family Hominidae; genus Pan; species Pan troglodytes. The sequence continues at coordinate 70,257,149 of NC_072406.2, forward strand.
TTACAGGCTCTTAATAAAGTTTAAGCAAAGTGATTCCCAACAAAGTGATATATTGTCAGTACAATTTTGAATTTAAACCAGGGCATCAAATGGTATTAAAAAATCCCAGAACAAACACATCCATAAATTTTCCATTATACTATTTAATAGGAATATCACAAAACTACTTTTACATGAATACGACTAGTGAGATTCTACAAAATCACAACTTAAGTTGAAGATTTCTGCATTCTTTTTTCACTGCCAAGACTGGTGAAGTAGGGGCAACAATTATTCTCACCACATCTAAATTCCATAAAGCATTTCCATCTTCTTATGTTTAAAGGTCGTTTTTCTGAAGTGCCCTTAAATTTTGTTGTTTAATCTGCTGCCCTTGTTTGGCTTAGTTATTCAACTTGTAGAACTTCTGTGGTTCTGTTCCTTACCTGCTTGATTCTGTGATCTGGGTGAGCAATTTATATGCATATGTTTTGTGTTTTCATTCATGTTTCTATTTATTTTTCTGAAATTTATTCAATTTTTGATTTGAGAAAGTTTGAGCTGACAGAGATTTAAATGTTTATTTGTGTATGTGTCATGGCATCTTAATACCTCTCAAAGTCTTAATACACAGGAAACAGAACTCTAAGAAAAGAATGTCTAGCAGTCACCAATGAGTAGAGGAAGATGCACAAAGTCTGGGTTCTAAATATTTTATTTTGAATCACAGAAAAGACACATCACACTATAAATAAGAAAAGGAGAGAGAGCCTTGACTCAAAGTCACGTGAACTCTATCTACATTAGGTTGTAATTTGTCTTACACTTTCTTTATCCATCTGCACAATATCTATTCTCATACTGCAGGCATAGAACCCACTGCCCTCCATCCTAACTGACAACACCTCAATTCAGACCATCACCCCTCACATTGTTTGTGGAAAATAAAATTCTGAAATTTAGTGGTTGTCCTGATTAATTCTTCCATCGTGGTTATCACCATCTTTTGTGGACTAGGCTACTTTACAAAACTGAGAATAATACAAATAACTCCTATTCTTAGAAATGCAAATTATGTCCAGTGGACTGTAATCATTACTTCTTGGATACCAACCAGTTTTGTGGTTTTAAATCCACTTACTAATTTCATGATTCCTAATCTGACTATAACTATGTGGCATTTTGGGTTCTCTTCTGAATTTGTTGTAATACTACAGGTTTTCTCATTAATTAATGAGTTAAATAAAACTTTTGACATGTGTTCATTTTATATTTGTGAGACACATGATTTTATTCTATTTTAAATTCATCAGTTGAATATTCTACTCACTATCCCTTCTACCACTTCCTTGAAAGATGATCATTCAGTCTTTGCTTCAGCAAGTCCAGTAAAAGATAGCTCAATACCACACACAGAGGCATTCATTTTTCACCCAACTAATGTGTGTTGAAAATTGAGTTAAATCTGCTCTTTTATATTTTAGTCTATCAATGTCAGTTCAAAAGACAAATTTCCTTTCCATGTGACAATCATTCAAACACTCAAGAACTATGCTATTCAATACAGTAGGCACTATCCACAAGGTAGCTACTGAAAACTTAAAATATGACTGGTTAAAACTGAGGTGTATTCTATGTGTAAAACACACACAAGATTTGGAACACTTAGAACAAAAACAAAGAGGGTAAAATAACACATTAATATTTTTAATGGATTACATAGTGAAATATTTTATATTGCATCAAATAAAATATATGATTAAAGTTAATTTTATATCTTTTTTTACTTTTAATGTGACTATTAGAACATTTAAAATCACATATGTGATATCATCTGTAGCTCAAATAATCTATCCATTGAGCAGCATTGCTTCAGAACTCTAATCCTTTCTCTAGTAAGTCTTCCCTTACTCAGACCAAACATCTCTAGATCCTCCAACCATTGTCAAACTTAATCTGGTTTTTCAACTCCTTCAGGTTCCTCAGTCTCTCATCTGGAAATATTCCAGCTTGCTGAAATTTCAAATAGCAGACACTCAAGATAAAATATAATCACTAGGGCACATGATATTTCTTTGTAACTTGATTGAGAACTCGTACTTCCATTCACAAAAATTCACATTACACTATATTTTAATAGACTTACATGACTTGTTTTTAAATCAAATCTTTCCCCATCTAGTATCTAAATGACTTAAATTTTGTTCATTATATGTGTATGTGTGTGTGCACATGCATCTTCTTAGAACTCATAATTTGTTCATCTCATTGAGGAATTATGACCATCCCTATTGTTTTCTGCTATCTATAAATGCAAAAATGCATATACCTTCTATTCCATGACTCTACCCATGTTATAGTTAATCATTTCTCAATCCATGAGCCTTGCTACTCCCGTGTACTGTGGAGTCTTCATAGGTATTCTTTCAAAAATGTTGATCCCCATGTAAAATTTGTTTTTGCAACAAACAGGCTCAAAAATAGCTCTATATGCCTATCTTTCAGATGGAACACTAAGCTGGGAGGGCAGAGCTGATAAAACACTTACATGATTACATGTTACACTCAAAGGCAAAAGGTAATAACAAGCAGGCAACAGAGAACTAGAATATATGAACATGGTGCCTCACACGTGCATAAGAAAGAGGAAAAGGAGGCAGGGCATTCAGCAGTTCCACTCTAATATGGAACTTGGGGGAAAGAGCAACCAAGTGAAAAGTCCAATAACTATAGTTTTCAATCATGCTATCAAAATATATTTTGAAACAGTGCCACAGGTATAAAAACATCAAGAACTACTGCTATAGATTAAAATTTCAATGAAGAGGACCAGATCAGACCCATGGGACACAGCACTGGAGGGCTTCTTGGAGGTTAACATTGAACTTTAACTGTCATACAGCCTGGGTATAATTCCAGCAAATTCTACTATAAGCAAGTCTATTATGTTTTCTTATCCATAATCATATCATCTGAAATCAAAACATATTATATCTACAGTATTCACCACTTCTACCAGTCTACAGTATTATTCCTTATGAAACCAGGTTTAGCATTACCTATTTTTGATAAGCCAATGTTGACCTTTAACACTTCTCTCTTTTATAAGTGTTCATAAGCTAATTACCAATTTAAGCATCTGGATCAACATTAAACTTATGAGTTTTAGTTGTGGGGTCTAAATTTTTGCCATTTTTGAAATTTAAAATATTTGTTCATTTCTTGGCTTTTGATAGCTTTACAGAAGAGTTTAGAGTGGTATAAAAAGGACGCACTTCAGAGCCAAGCTAGCTCTAGCTTTAGGGCTCTCTATAGACCTTTGAGTAAGCTGCCTAATCTCTAGAGTTTCAGTTTCTTCATCAGTAAAATAGGAATCATGAAACTACTTGCTGAGTGTTTGTAAAGACAAACAGAATTTAAAATTGTCAGCTGTAAGGCTTTGGATGGATTAAAAAAGTGAAACAAATATGGCAAAACATTAAAATAAGTCTATCAATAGGTACATTGGTATATGATATATTATTTTCTATACCATACTGTGTGCTTAAAATATTTTATTTTACATATATGAGTAATTAGCATAGTTTATTATAATATTAGCAATATCTTAATAATTTAGCATAGTTATCTCAATTGTTATAATTTTTTTCAAAATTTACAGGTAACAAATCTGTAAGTCTTTTCAATCATAAGACAGGTCACATGGCATCTGTCAGATCTGTATTTTAACTCTTACTTAACCACCAATATGCTAGGTAATGCTTGGGAAGACTTATTTTTCTCTAGGAAGTTTGTTCTTAATTTGTAAAATTAAGATAAGCAAATCTGCCTTGAAGGGACATTGCAAGAATTATGCATGATATACTGGTTATCACATACCTGACAGAGTATTTCCTTGAAAATTCATAGTTATTATAATCATTATCATTATTCTGGAATATGATATTTTCTGAACCTCTTAATACATATTTATTTGAATTAAATTATAAAGATTAAATTTTTTCTTAACCCTTTTACTAATACAATGCTTTCAATGTCTCCTGACTGCTTCTTTTTTCCTTTCCAGTTTCAATGTCATTTTTATTCCATTAGCTAAGTCATACTTGACTGCTGTCCCTCCCATATTTCTCGTATCTAATTAACCAATCAGCCCTATTCAATCAGCTGAAGTGATGTTTCTTGCCACATTTCCTCCTCTCCTTTCCCACTACCACCATCCTTGTTCAGATATGCATTGCCTCTCATCATACTATTAAAATAAATGCCTAACTCTCCTGTTTCTTCCCTGTCCAATGAATTCTAGACACCAATGTCAAATTAATCTTCTACAGTTCAAAGCAAGTTACTCTCCTGCTAACAACCTTCAAAGACTCCCCGTTGCCCACAGAATAGAATTCTTACCCTCACTTTCTTACCCTTCATGAAATGGCCTAAACTTTCTTTTTCAATTTAATTTCCCACAGCTTCTTGAACTCTACCTTCCAGGCAAGGAGATAAAGAACTACTTCAGGAAGTGAAGGCTGACTAGTTCTGATTTTCAGACTTATATATGAGTTACTTAAGATAAAATTAAGTCCAGAAAAATTTAAATGATAAATTAATTCAATAAAAATATCAATTTATCAAATGGCTCAGTTGAATTTCCCAGTTAATAAAGTACTAAACATACAGATGGAGATGTGGGCTATTTAAACCAGTTACTTAAATTTTCTCTTAAATGTGAAGAATATGTTCCTGCCTTATTAAGTAGTAGATAAGAGCAGTTCCTTTGTTTGTTTATTTAGCGTCTCATAGGATCATAGCACTCATTTCATTTTTTTTCTTTGAGACAAGGTCTCGCTCTGTCACCCAGGCTGGAGTGCAGTGGCATGATCATAGCTCTCTGCAGCCTTGACCTCCCAGGGTCAAGCAGTCCTCTCATCTCAGCCTCCCAAGTAGCTCGGACTACAGGCACGCACTGCTACACCCAGCTAATTTTTGTATATTTTGTAGAGACAGGGTTTCGCCATGTTGCCCAGCCTAAGGGCTCATATTTTTATGCACATAATTCAGTGGAACATTAACACAAGTCATTCTCGTTTCACAGATGACAAAACTAAAGTTCACAGAGCAGCCTTTTGAATTGCTCTGGGGGTTGAGTTCATTGTGTATACTAAGCACAAAAATTCATTTTCTGTTTTTCCTCATTTTTATTTATTAGAATGGTTTGTATATTTGTCTGGAAATCACACAAATGCATGGTATCATTCCCACTTTCCTGTAACTTCTAAAACTCCAATATACTTGAATAAGGGATTACAAAAAATTAGCTATTTCAGTTAATCAAATTCAAAGTGTTGTCTTAATGAATAGATGCCAACAAATAGACTTGTACTTTCAGGAAAGAAACCTGTCCCCCATGTCTCCAAAAGTTGTTCAGTGTCAAGGTTGCTAACAAAATATTTGTTGATTTTCTCTGTTTATGTCCAACTCTTTCCTATCTTTCCCCCCAAACTTATAATCACTGATAGGGTGGGGAACAAGTTCTGAAATTATTTTTAAGCAAATGTAATTTGCAACATAGGGCTAAGCTTGATAAATACATTTTAAAATGAGTTTTGCTTACAATTTCCTCAGAATCTTAGGCAGTTATACAATTATTCACATGCCAGAAGTTGCCATGCCTTGATAACTTGGAAATAAAAATATAAACATACTGTATAATTAACATCCATTTACACAAAGTAAAAAGGAAGACACAGAAGCTTTCCCTCAGCTCCTAACTACAAGGTAAATTTGATTAAAATAGAAGCTTTTTGGGGGCTACCATCAAGATGGATAGATTCCTTGCTGCATCACATAAATGAGCAGGAAGCATTAACGCAGAAGAGAGAGACCCAAACATGACCGGGACTTGCTCTTGCAAGTGATATACTACATTGCCAAAAGGACGGCAGACATTATCTGTTATGTGGGTTTTACAATAGAAAATAATAAAAAAGGAGACTTCTTAGCAAACATGTATCATTTTATAAATACAGTGAATAACTTTATCTGTGTCTTCCCATGGCCAACTCACTTTTGAAGTCCTGACGGCAATGGTGTGCCTAGAGACACATTCAAATCAGTCAGTGGGTCCATTGGTCAAACAGCTGCAAACCATTATTCAGCCAACGTTTTTTATTTACCTCATTCTGGCATGGAGTGTAATTCACCAGCTATACCAGGTTTAATGAACAGCCCCATCAAAGAAAGGGTCATATGAAAAAATTGTTTCAAAGATTGAAGGTGAGGATATCCTCAAAGGTAAAATCACAAAATCACTAATACCTCATCCTGCCACTAGCCTGCAGATCGCAGTTATACTCTTTGTCATAACTTCACACTAGTTCAGAGTCCAGTCAAATCTTCCCTGGATATTTGCTCCTAACACCCCCATTCCCAACCCCTACACTGGCACATTCCTCTTACTTCTGTTCTGCACACTGCAGCCAGGATTCTGTTTCTAAAGTATAATTCTGACAATGATCCTCCCCTACTTAAGCCTTGCCATAATTTCCCATTGCCCCCAGGACAAAAAGTCAATGGTTTAACATCACTGCAAAACTGTTCCTTTTCTAGTCCCCAGTGAGTGATATGGGCCCATCTAGTCCTATGGATCCAGTGGACATGACACTTAGAATCCTCAAGTTTCTCAAGGACCTACAGAAATGTTGAAAAGCTGAATAAAAAGTTGCCTTCAAAATATAAAAGAAAACAAGATCAGTATCACATTTAGCAAATGTTTCCTGAAATTTCCACAGAACATTTTATCAACTAATTGCTATTCAATATGGTTCTTAAAAACTGATCTATAAGTTATTTGATATTGGATATGGATACTGGATATAATGTGAAATGAGAGTTTCAAGGTAAAAGTGCCTAGAGACACAAATGTCTTAGAATCACCATGATATCTTGCCATTCTCCCACCCTCCATCCTACCCTCACTCTACCCAAACTGAATTTCTTTTGGTACCTAATATGTCATGCTATTTTATTCCCTAAATGTCTCATCAATGCCATTCCTTCTCAGTGGATTACCTCTATACACATTTGGCCCCTACTCATCTGGCTGACTCCTATTTATCCCTCAATTCCTTGTTTAGATGCCACTTATCCTAGGCAGTCTTACCCGACCTGTCCAATCTGGACTCAGTGGCTTCCTAACTATTTCCAGAGCATTCAACACTCCACTGTCATTAACTTTGAGTACACATGACTGCACTTGGTCACCTACCTGCTGGTCTTCCCCTCTGCAACGTAAGTTCTGGACAGGCATGTACTGTGTTTCTCCTCTCCTGTTCACCACCAAGTCCCAGAGCCTGACACAGAGCCTGGAATTTAGTAATGAACATCTGTTGAGCGAATATGTAAAATCTTCTGCCTCTCTCAATCATAATTCCACTGCTTTGGATAAACTTTCATATTAAACAACCGATTGGTATTTTTGTTTTTATTTCAATTACAGTTTGCTTGGTTGACCTGACTGGCCTCATCTAGGAAGCATACAATCTGCTAAATGAGATCTAGTTTATGCCTCTTGAATTCAGTCTGTTTTTATTTCTCTTTAAAGTATACCCTACTTTACAGGAAATACTAGTATGTAGGGTCTGAAAGTATTTATTTATATTTTTGTTTATACTAAATTATTATCTGCATTTGAATTATTTATGTCCATAAATCCCATATTTCAAAATCTTTTCAAATTATCACTGTTTCACAACACAAATTTGTGGATATTTACGTGAATCTATTTCAATTTTCACCTAAAAAGAATAATTGATTTGTATCTCAAAGAGCTCTACTAGTGACCAGCAATAGGACCTTGGCTTAGTACTTTAGCTATCTGAGCCTCTGTGTCTTTGTCCAGTTGCCCTCAGAAGCAGACCCTGAGCAAGTAGTTTATTTGAAAGAATGTTTCAAGAAACAATAGCAGACGAGTGGGGCCTCATAGAGAAAATTACCCAAAGTAGGTAATTGTAGTTTAATATGATAGGGATGCTTCAAATACCTTGGAAGAAGAACTGAGAGATGGGGAAGCTGGGGTATTAATACACCAACTTTGTCAGTCCTTGGGAGAGGGCTACTCCTGGAGAGTATTAATTCTTAGGCACTTCTGGGCTGCCATTGCACAGAGGCAAAGTGGCCTCCAGCTGCTAGGAAAGGTCTTTAAGCAAAAGGAGGCAGATGCTGGGAATTGGAAGTACTGCTTGCCTACAGGTGAAGCCCAAGAACATATATATGCAGGGCACAAACAGCATTTGCTACATTCGGTTTCCTCAGCCATAAAATGTGGAAAAGACCTACCCCTCAAGGTTGCTGTAAACTGAGCCACAATGTATTTTACTTGCCTGGAAATCAGTCTACACATTATTTGCCTAATATCTAGTCTATATTCTTCAGCAATAAAGCCAATGACTTTTTGGCAGCTACTATCTTTTAGCTCCTATCTGTGTAAATAGGTGGTCAAATACATGTAGATCACTTGCAACATGTGACAAAGCATTTAACACATGAAGAAGTTTGAGTTTCTAAGAAAGAACAGTACTACTTAAATGCAAACTATGACCAGTTGATGTGTGTCATGCCTGTAACCCCAGCACTTTGGAAGGCCGAGACACGAGGATCGCTTGAGGTCGGGAGTTTGAGACCAACCTGGGCAACACAGCAAGAACCCATCTCTAGAAAAAAAAAAAAAAGTGATCCAGGAGTGGTGTTGTGTGCCTGCAGTCCCAGCTACTCAGGAGGCTGAGGCAGGAGGATTGCTTGAGCCCAGGCAGCCAAGACTGCAGTGAGCCATGATGGCACCACTGCACTCCAGACCAGATGACAGAGCGAGACACTGTCTCAAAACAAAATAAAATAAAATAAAAAATAAACCAAACTACTCCATTTGCTTTTATATTTTTAGTGGGAACCTAAGCAAACAAATTTTAAAAATAAACATCTTTGTTAGTGGATAAATGCTTGCATTGCATACACTTCAAAACAGAGTAAATATCACTCAATGGGAATATAGTCAACACAGCTTAAAAACCATCTGGTCATTCACATTAGATTTAGAGAGGAGGAGAGAGAGCTTCAAATGGGTTGAATGATTAGTCCAAGGTCACACTGGTAGTTTCCAGCATAGCACAGATTGGCCCCTGGCCTGCAGTCCTTCCCCTGTACCATTCAGCCTTCCTTAGTTTTCCCAGGATTACAGAAACCAAGCCTGTGATTTCCTGGAGAGATTATTTGCTTTAGCATGAGCACTTATTTCATGTTGGAATAATTGCCCAAGGCCTTGCCTACCTAATTGGATTCTTATTTCAACCTAAACTGCAACTTAAGCTAACACTGATTTTCAGTGAGCTCATCTAAAAATGTCTTCATAAATGCCTACAAACAAAAATCACATCCATAATACATGTTTTCCAGATTAAAACACATACTGCAATGTGTATTAACCTAAGAAACCAGGATGCATTATCAATTAAATGAAGTACAACATGCACAGCTTTCCACCATTGTGTGTTTCTTTAATGTGACTTGAGCAAACAGCAGGTATTAAATAACCTTCCAAAAGACTGTAAGTTCAGCATTATCTGCATATTTGCTTGAACAGCAGTAAGTAAAAGAAAAAGCAATGAGTGTCTTTGGGGCTGCCTTGATCTAAGGAAAACATCTTCAAAGAGTCATGTACTGTGATATTCTTCTTCCAATGAGGGGTGAAGTAATGTAACACTTCAGAAGGAGTCACTGATAAGTTATATTCATCTTCCGTGATAGGCAGTTAGACCTTGAAATAACAACAGAAAAGGAAGATTTTCATCAAACCTGAATTGAAGAAGGAACAAGTAGCAAAAAGAGCAATGGACCTTGGGGTTTGTTCAGATACAAACTGCTATCTACTAGCTGTGTGTCTTTAAGCAAGTTACTTGACTTCTCTGTACCTCAGTTGTCTTCACCAGTAAAAAATGCAGAGAAAAAAACCCACTTGTTGAGGTATGAGAATTCAATGAGAAAATAGATAAAGATCATGCATCACAGTGCTTGGCACTGAGTAGGCATTGGGGGAAGATGTATATATAATTATATGATCATCTGCTGTCATTTTTAAACAAGTCTGTCTCAGACTTCTCCTACTCTCTGGGAGAATCTAATTGTATTTGCTTGGCTGATTAGCAGGCAAGCATTTGCCCAGTCTGAAAAACTGTTAAGGTATGTCTAGTGGGTTGAATAGTGTCCCCTACAAACTCATGCTCACATGGCACCTTAAATTTGACTTATTTGGAAGTAGGGCTCTTGCAGATGTAATTAGGAACTTGAGATAAAGTCATCCTGGACTTGAGTACTAAATTCAACCACTAGTCTCTTTATAAGAAGAGAAGAGGACACAGCAACACAGAGGGAAGAAGGCTGTGTGAAAACGGAGGCAGAGACTGAAGTGATGCAGCTACAAGCCAAAGAACACCAAGGACTTCTGGGAGCTACCAGAAGCTAGGAAGGGGTAAGGAAGGGTTCTTTCCTAGCGCTTTTGGAGCAAGCTTGGCCCCATCAATACCTTGATCTCAAACTTCTAGGCTCAAGTACTGTGAGAGAATAAAATTGTACCATTGAAAGCCACCAAGCTTGTAGTAATTTGTTATGGCAGCTCTAAGAAATTAACACCATATGATTATTTTCTGTCTAGTAAAGAAGAAAGCCCCAACAATTACTTTTTCCCCTATATGACATGAACCACTTTTATTTCTAATTTGTTAATCTTATCTGAGCATTCTCTTTTATTCTACTGACCAAAAAAGAGTTTCTCCTATTCTCTTTGGTAATCATTCTATCACACCACTAGTTCCCTCGTTAATGCATTAAATAAAATTTGACATATGCTTAGATTCTGTATGAGAGTTGTACTTTTAACATTTTAAGAATTACACTTTGGGGCCGGCACGGTGCCTAACACCTGTAATCCTGGCACTTTGGGAGGCTGAGGCGGGTGGATTGCTTGAGCTCAGGAGTTTGAGATCAACCTGGGCACCATGGCAAAACCCGTCTCTACCACAAATACAAAAATTAGCTGGGTATGGTGGCATGGACCTGTGGTCCCAGCTACTCGGGAGGTTGAGGTGGGAGGATGGCTGGAGCCCAGGAGGTCGAGGCTGCAGTGAGCTGTGATCATGCACTGCACCCCAGCCTGGGTTACAGCACAAGATCCTGTCAAAAAAAAAAAAAAAAAAAAAATTTAACAAAGTGCTTCTTGGTGATAACTGATGATGATGATGTTAGAGACAATGATGAGATGAAGAAGCCTCATTGTTTTCTCCTTGTGGCAAGCCTTCACAAGGGACAGAGAGAGAACATTACTCTGAGGCTCCTGAGCCAGCCTATGAATTGGCACACGGGCCAGACAAGTGTGAGACTCCTCAAGCCACCAAGGAAGGCATGTGCTGCAGAGATTGGACTATGCAATGGCCTAGAAGGTATTATAACTTTGGTTTTAGGAAAAAGAATAACTTAAGTTCTTACCAGCAGCCTTTGAAAGAGCCCTCTCTTTTTTATTGTTATTTTTAAAATTTTATTTATAATTGGCACATAATAATTGGACATGATTATGGGAGAGAGAACTTCCCACAATGCCTAATCAACATTTCAGCCAAGTGCTCATGCCTGGGTCCAGAACAAATCCAAAGAGGCTTCAAGGAGGTCCAGCCTGATTCCCTGATGGGCTTTGTGTGGGATAATTCAATGTAAACAGTTTCCACATGCACAGATGCAATGCACTTTTATGTGAATATTGATAGTCATAAATATAAATTTTATTACAGTTGAAGCTGCATTTTTTTCCTCTCTCAGAATATAGAATTTCAAAACCCATGATTTCATCATTCTGATCAATGGGGAAATGATTCAATACTCAAAAACTCTAATAAAGGAATAAATCTGCCACCATAGAAGGAAAGCTCATATAATTTTGTGAGAAGCTTTATATTAGTTTTCTCCTAAAAGAAGACAAAAACAAATGAATAGATACAGACAATAATAAACCAATTACTTTAACCTGTGTTCTTTTGGCCTCGAAAACCGCATCTTGCCAGGTTATGATTGGTTTGGAAAGAGGTGGAGATGCAAGATAATAACCCAGGAAGGAAAGAGGATTATGTCATTAGGGCACAAATCACTCACTCTCACTGCAGGTCAGCGGTGAGTCTCCTGTGCCATTCCATTTGCAGGTGGTTTCCCTGACCCTCTTGAAAGCAATCTGTGCTGATTACCTAAGAAATGGGGATGTCCATCTTCCTCAGTTTCATTTATAAACTAAATGGATGGTTTTTCGGTTGTTGATCACCCTGTAAAAAGCATTTTGTCCCTTTCACAGCAATTAAGACTGGTAATTGCCCCAGGGCTATTTTTCCCCTCTTCATTTCTCACTGACAGAGGCCAACAGCATAACTTCTCTGCCTATGCCCTCCACTGAGCCTCTAAGGGCTCAAAGCAGAGAAAGCAACACTCCAGGGACATGCTCCATTTTGACAGCAATTTTCTCACTTATGCTCCCCTTGCTGCAGGCTAAATTTCCCTCAAATCAATAGCCCCCAAATGACAGTCTTTATGGAAATCCTCCTTAGAGGTCTGGGATAGGTGTGAGCAGCAGGGATTGGAGGTGTGGGGCACTGAACTGAGCATCAGACAACAAAAGGCCAAATTCTGTTTTCAGCTCTGCTCCAGGTCTGCTGGTAATCTAAACAGGTCACCTGCCCCTCTGCATTTGCATGTCCTCATCTGATCTAGTTCAACATTATTTGTGCTCATGCCCTGGGACAGAGACGATTAGTAAGGTTTCGCCAGAAACACATGCATATTATACTTTAATAATACAAATGACAATTTAAAAATTTATGGTAAATCTAAAAGATGGAACTTAATGTAGTCATTAAAATGTTTATGAGGGATTTTTATTGGCAGAGAAATGCTCTCAACGTAAGTGAAAAAGCTGGGCCAGAACTTGTTTCACATTATGCTCAATGTATATTGAGAAGGAAATAGATCAAAGTGTTAATAAGTGGTTGCAATTGGTTGTTTCAGTCTCTTCATACCTCTGTACTCAAACTGGTGAGTTCAAACTAGGTTCCTCAAAGAAATACGTTCTTTGAATGTTACAACTTGATCACTTATGGAAGTACTAAAGGGAGAGAACATAATAGACACTCTTATCCTCAAAGAATCAAAAAAAAGCCTTTGACCACCATGATGGGTATTTGAGAAACAATCAGGTCCCCACCTGGATTTACAGATCACCTTGGTCTTTATATCCAACTCAGTGACTTAAAATTCTGCTTCAAAAGGCATGTTTCTCTATATATAATTCCAGCTTTTAAATGCTTTATAAATGATGGTGAACTTGTTATCTCTCAATACCTCACCCCTGCCTTTATTCCCAAGCTGGATTTTCAGGTCCTCAATTGGATATCAGTTGATGGCTAAAATGATGTACAGTTAATTAATTGTAATATCCAAACAACATTCTTTGACTGTATCCCAAAGTGTGATCCACCAGTCTTTTGGTAGATATATGATCTCAAAAACTGAGGTGAAGATTCCTGAGTAAATTCACCAGATCATTTTATTTGGGAAACAACAAAATCAAATAGATTCCTTCACTGTGAGCCTTCTGAAGGTTGTTAATATGCTAATATGCAATGCTAATACGAAGAGTGAATATTGTACCCAGCATTTCCCCAAAATATTTAAACACAGAAGCTTTTTATATTGTCTTGAGACTCAAAAGTTCTGAGGGAAACAGTTTTGGAAGTACTACTCTAAAGGTTTGAATACATTTGTGATGTTTCAAATGGGCCACCCCATGACATGCATTCAGAGTGAATCAAGCAGCCTGGCCAGCAGCACTCTGCTGAGTGGTTAGTTGTGGGTAGTAAAATGTTAGGCAGCAGATCAAGGAGAAAAGAAACCTCTGCCTCTCCCATTGTTTTGTGTGTTCATAAGGAGGCTTTTTTGTTTTTTGTTTTTATTATACTTTAAGTTCTGGGTTACATGTGCAGAACGTGCAGTTTTGTTACATAGGTATACAAGCCATAGTGGTTTGCTGCACCCATCAACCTGTCACCTATATTAGGTATTTCTCTTAATGCTATCCCTCCTCTAGCCTCCCAATCCCCCGACAGACCCTGGCTTGTGATGTTCCTCTCCCTGTGTCCATGTGTTCTCATTGTTCAACTCCCACTTATGACTGAGAACATGTAGTGTTTGGTTTTCTGTTCTTGTGTTGGTTTGCTGAGAATGATGGCTTCCAGCTTCATCCATGTCGCAGCAAAGGATGTGAACTCACAACAAGGAGGCTTTTAATGGGGGAACTCAGAGAACTTGATCATTCCTGGAAGGAACCTAGAGGCTTTTAATGGGGGAACTCAGAGAACTTGATCATTCCTGGAAGGACCCTAGAGGCCCCATCTTGCATGACATTTTTAGTATCACAGTCTCTCTCCTCCCTTACCTGCAAGGATCATGACAAACTGCTTTGAGCTGAAAATTACTGGCCAACTAAGAGAATCCCAGACTCATGTATTTTTTGCTGGATTAGTAGTATAGTTGGCTGGGTAAGGACAGCTCATGTTGCACCTAAAAGCAGCAGCTGCTCAGCTCCCACTGATGGCTGCCATGGGGGAATGTATGTCCAGGATTGCCAGAGAGTTTGCATTTTTCAAGAGAAACCAGAGATATTGGTTTTTAATACTTCCAGTGAATAGAATTTATATACCATGCAATTCAGTCACTCAAGGTACATTCACATAGTATATTCACATAATTGTGCAACTATCACCACAATCTTATTTTATTGAAATTTTCAAGATTTAAATGTCAGTTCAAATGCATTTGAAATAAAGTACATGCCAAAAAATACATCTACTATCAGCATGTGGGCTATTAATTAATGACCTCTGGTATAAACAAAAAGGAAAGAATTACCATATACTTCTGGCTCTTAATGAAATTATAATCAGTAGAATTGAGTTGGCACAGAAGAAATAAACGTGTTAACTAATATTCTATTTGGAAACTTATTTATCACATAATTTTCAATGTTTATATGCATGTAGCAAGGAAACACATGGAAAGTCTTTGATTTCATGGGTTATCTGTGTGGATTTTAAAGTGCTAAAATACAACAAAAAGTCATTTTTTGAGGATGGAAACCAAGACTGATCATTTAAACATTACCAATGCCCAATACAGCATCTGACACAGAGAAGGCATTTGTTAGATGTAGTATAACTCTACTCAGTAATTTGTGTGTAAGAAGTGGGATCGTTTTCCTTTTACTAATGACCACCTGTTTTCTTTCAACAGGAATGTAAGGGAAGATATTCTGGGACTAGATGAGAAGTTATACCAGGAAACTCATAAACTCCATAATGCAGCTCCCTGTGAACATTTCCAAAATAATGCTTTCTGTGGTTAACCTAAAATATAGGAAAACTTTTCTCTTTCATCAATTCTTCATTAAACAGTACCCCAGCACTCTAAGTGCTGCTGAATCATCACATCAACAAGTACTCACTATATAAAGATAGAACGCAAGGGAATGAAAAGCTCTGGAAGCCATGAAGTCACACATTTAAAGGTAGTTACTGAATAAATCTGCTCTCGCTGAACAGGCCAGCAAATCAGCCCATCGTGGTCCAGGGTTATTCGGGACCTTTTTTTCCCCCTAGCATAGTAGAGCTGTAAGAGCATAGCCAGATCAGAGATCAGACCCAGTTCAGTGCAAGCACAGAAGCAGGGTTAATATCCACTCTAGGTTATGGTTACCATCAGCCCCTTAAGCAGTAGGATCATTGACTTGGCCTCAAATGGACATATACTTCCAAGCCATACATAAAGCAAGTTATGCCTCCTAAAAGGAGTTAATCAAATCATTTTGATTCACTTCAGACTGGAAAAACAAAATCCAAATTTATCAATCCTGGTTTGGTGGCATTTCTAAGGCAAAGTTAGAACCAAAACAACCTGGCAGGGTTAGGGGATTTGGGAGTTGCAATGGACTGAATATTTGTGTGTTTGGGTGACCAAGATTAGAAAAGCCTGGTAAGAAAGGAAAGAGAACAGAGACGAAGCTAGTATTTTCATCTGAGGAATTTAGCCACTAGATCCAGCAATAAGATATTATCCAAAGCACTTTAAGAGCTGAATACGTCTCAGTTCTGTAAGCTATGAATTTTTAACATTAAGGCCAAGCTAATATCCTTGGCAAAATATGACATTGATCTCTCATACTGATACCTGGACTCAGATCACTGTCCAAAAGGGAGCAAGTAATCAATTTCCAAAAATGAAAATATCAAGGGCAGGTATCCACTCCTATTAGAAAAGCAAGTTTTAAAATATCCAATCTCATTGCCAAGTAAATATTTGTGTCACAAAGAAATTCTTAGTTGCATCAGAGGATTTATATGCAAAAAAATCTAATTACTTATATTTCAGGAAGATATTCATATTCTATATTCTAGAAATACAAACATTGTACAAGAGATTGGTCAATGGATACAAAATTACAGATAGACAGGAGGAATACATTCCAGTGTTCTATTGCCCAGTAGCATGACTAACAATATTGTGTACCTTTTTGAATAACTAGAAGAGGATTTTGAATGTTCTCACCACAAAGAAATGAGAAATAGTTGAGGTAATGGATAAGCTAATTATTCTGATTAATCATTATACAATGTATACATGTATCAAAATATCACACAGTACTCATAAATATGTATAATTATCCATTAAAATAAAACACAAAGTATTATATAGTATACAAATATAATTATAAATATGTATATGTATAAATATATTAAATATGTATATAAGAATATATATTCTATAAATGTGTTTATTTTATAGAATATATATATTCCATAAATACATTTCTACTGTCAGACATTTTCCCATAATCTAACTCACTACTTTTTTTCCAGATTATTTCTTCATGCACATTCCATTGCTATGGACATTTGAAATTAAAGAAAACAAAACTTTCCACTCATTTTTTTGTTTAACTTTTCCTTTGAAAGCTCTATATATCTAACATAGGGAGCTCAGACAGTTTTTCAACCAATAAACCATCAGCTATCAGCAAACATGAACATCTAAGCCAGTCTTTCTCCACGCTAGTTTTTACTATCTTGCCCTCTCTCTTCGTGACTTCAAAGTCTGACCAACGGGAAGAGTATGACAATTGGCCAACACTTCTAGACATCAGCATGCATTCTCCATGCCCCATCATCAAAGATATTAAGAACTCAGAAAAATCAAAGGGAAATTCCTAACGTGAGATGGACAGGAACCCTTCCCTCTCCATGATTTGGTATTTTGTGAGAAATCTCTTTCTTCCCATTTCACATTGGATCATCATCACCCTCTTGAAAATTGAGAGACAGAGAATTATTAGAAGTTTAATTTAATTTTATCCCTTAAGCCTTTTTCTTCTCCATGACACTAACATTGACAGTTTAAAGAAAATAGGTTTTGTGCAAAATTTTTTCTAGGGCAAAATTATCCA
The DNA here is from genome assembly GCF_028858775.2 of Pan troglodytes. Taxonomy (NCBI): domain Eukaryota; kingdom Metazoa; phylum Chordata; class Mammalia; order Primates; family Hominidae; genus Pan; species Pan troglodytes. The sequence goes on from NC_072406.2 coordinate 70,274,697, forward strand.
CAGTTCTTAACTGAAAAGTGAATTTTATAACAATGATCATAAAACTTTGCCAAGGTTAAAACTGGCAGTGAGAAATACTTTAGTGAGAAATACCTCAGACAGCTCAATTGCTTCAGCCCTGCAATGTCTGGGTGTTCATTTATATTCAGGATCATTTCACTTGTCCATGACATATTTTGATCCTTAAGACCTGAAAGGGAGAAAATGGAGGCCTGGGCTCTTGCATATGCCCAACAAATTTTATCTGACTTTAGTAATGAAAATGTCAGTGGTTCTTCCAGAGCTGCTGTTTTAGTCTTTGAGTTGGTGTGCTGAATTGGTATTACATTTCTGACAGATTCAATTATTCCATTTTTTCCCCTTTATTTTCTTCCAAACTGTTTGACCGTAAATAGATACAAATACGAGAGCATTAATACTCAAATTCACATAGCAGAAATCTTCTTTTTTAATTGAATACATTGTAGGTGGTCAACATGATGTTTTGATGTACATATCCATAGTGAAATGATTTCCACAGGCAAATCAAGCAAATTCACATATCCATCAACTCACATAGTTGCCTGTGTGTGTGTGGGGTGGGGGGGTAAAAGCACCTAAAATCCATTCTCTTAGCAAATTTCCAGTACACCACACAATATTATTAACTATAGTCTCATGTTGTACATTAGATCTCTAGACTTATGCATCTTACATAACTGTAACTTTGTTCCCTTTGACTTCCATCTTCCCATTTCTCCACCCCAACACCTGGTAACCACTGCACAGTTCTACTGTGTTTGTATGTATTAAAAGTTCAAAGGTTTTTAAATTACACATATAAATGAGATTACACAGTATTTATCTTTTTGTGTCTGGCATAATGTCCTCTAGGTTCATCTATGTTTTCCTTCTTTTCTCCTTCTTTTCTGAGGCTGAATAACATTCCCTTACCACAAGTTATTTATCCATTCATTTGTTGGCCAATACTTTCGTTGTTTCATATCTCGGCTACTGTGAATAATTCTGCAATGACTATGGGAGTGCAGATGTCTTTACAAGGTGGTTATTTCATTTCTTTAGGTATATATCCAGGAAAAAAAGATCTGTGTTAGATGAAGATCTTGATGGTCAAACAAAGAAGCCAAAGCCAGAAGACCTGTGGCCTTTATTCATTCACAGGTGACCTGGGAGCCTGTTAGAAATGCAGTATCATGACACTGCCCACTCCAGGCCTACTGAACCAGAATCTGCATCAGAACAGTTCCCCAGGATTCCCCAGCTGATGCTGATTCAAAGGCACATTAAAGTGTGAGAAGCACTGCTCTAAGTCACTTGATATATGCTTTTCTTGTGTCAGAATATGTAGTTTTCAATATTTAGTCAGAAAGGCATATTCGCTAAGTCGTTTTTTACAATCATGATACTAGGTTACATAAAATCACATTTTTATAGTTGGAAAAAATTAGAGAAATTCAAGTCTAGATATCTATTTATTCATGCAAAAGGAAAACAAACAAGACAATACTCAATCTAGGTCCAGAATGGGCAAATGATTTGCTGACAACCACACAGCATTTTAATGGTAAAGAAAGAACAGGAAGCCAGGCCTGCCAATTCCTCCTAGTACTATTTCTACCATAATACTGCTTCCCACTAACCTGACCAAAAGTGGGCATTAATAACAAAAACAAAAACAAAAAAGGCTAATATTGATTAAATACTTACTACATCTCAGGCAATTTATCACTTACTCTATATGCATTTTCTCACTTGATCTTGACAATAGAAGTATGATACCGGTAAAATTATCCTTCCCATTTTAAAGATTAGAACACCAACTCTTAAAGAGATTTTGTCTAAGACCACATGTCTAGAAATGTTTAAGTTCACTTTTTATAGGGCGTTCATGCCTCTGGCTACCATGTCATTAATGTCACATTTTTCTGATGCAAATATTCATTCTCTATTTATGTTTAATCCTCAATATTCAACATGATTACCAATGGAATTTATCATAATTCACTTTAAAGAAGTGTGCTATTTTACCAACAAGTAACATAGCCTCACTGCACTTGATTCCCTTGGGAATATTGCCAAATGTAGGCAGCAGAGAATGTAAGTTCAAATAAATCACCTCTGTGTAGATCTACCTTTTCCATGAGCCCATTTCATCACATTTCCTGGCAAAGGAATCACTGCAGCTTGACACAAGGTCTTTGTAACTCTAGTGGATAGCCATGACCTGTTTCATGAAGCTATGATTCCCATTTTCTTTACGTCATACAAGTGAAAACGGCCAACATCTGCTAGTGTCTGATTTATTTTCTTGGGAATTGTACTCACATTTATTTTATGACTCAGGCAAAAAAGGCCACAGGAGGGCCATGCAAGGGGGATGTGATAACTCCTGTAATAGCGAGAGGGGACAAGGAGGATGTGTTCCTAAATCAGGCGATTCACAAGGATTCACTCCTCTTAAGGGAGGAGACCACCCCTGATATTGTCTTATGCCCAATTTCTGCCTCCAAAGAAAAAGAGAAGTAAAAACTAAAAGGCAGAAATGAAATCCACAGGCAAAAAGCCCAGCGCCACATGCTGGGCCTGGTAGTGAAAGATAAACCCCTGACCTAGTTGGTTATGTTATCTATAGATTACAGACATTGTATGGAAAAGCACTGTGAAAATCCCTGTCCTGTTCTGTTCCGTTCTAATTACTGGTGCATGCAGCACCCAGTCACGTACCCCCTGCTTGCTTAATTGATCATGGCCCTCTCACATGGACCCCCTTAGAGTCGTAAGCCCTTAAGAGGGACAGGAATTGCTCACTCAGGGAGCTCAGCTTTTGAGACATGAGTCTTGCCGATGCTCCCAGCTGAATAAAGCCCTTCCTTCTTTAACTCAGTGTCTGAGGGGTTTTGTCTGAGGCTCATCCTGCTACACTCTAAATATTAAGAAACATGGGCTACTGGCCTAGACATAAAAGGTAAAAAGATGGTGTCTGAGCCTAGATTTGATGCGGACTCCCTTAATAAAGACTGTTCATCATGTACTCCTGGTACTTTTATGAATAATTCCATTATCAACTTCACATATACCAAACCATGACCCAATTTGTTGCGTTTGTAAGTTGGACTTTGGCAATAAAAGAAGGAGCATATTACAAAGTAATAATGTCTTAGACATTGTCTAGAATAATGTTCTAGAATTCATCATAAACCTTTATGTGTTTGCATTACAAAGACATTCTGTGATAGCTTTAACAATGGTTATTACTTTTTAAATGTTTGAAGAAAAATGGATGGGTCTGGTGAAATTTAGAGAAAAAAAAAACCATAGACTCTTAGTAAACAATGGGAACTAAAATTTTACCTAGTACCCAAATCATTTCTGTATAATCAGTATTTGACTAATTTTAACCCCCACAAGCCTCCCAGATCATTAATTGTCAGACAGTTGTAATGCTTAGCAAGGTCTTGTCTTACTATTTGAGAAATTCTCTTCATGAGGCATGAAATCATCAGTAGAAAATAATTTTTCTTTCTCATGGAGAAGCAGTCAATGATTGCTATCTAGTCTTAAATAAGACACCAAAAATGCACATGGCCCTACAAAAGGATAGACCACATAGCTTCAAAGACTGAGAGAAACACATAATGTCAGCAAATTCCCTACATAAAGCTCCTTTTCTTAGAGATTATGTGTGTAGTGCTTTTATATTGTAAAATATAATGTAAAAGAATATGGAGAAACATATAGGAGTTTTCTCTGTAAAAGAACAGAGAGAGAGAAACACATAGCACTTTCCCAAATGGGAATTGTGCTTGATGTCATTAGGGGCACACAATTTCCACCCTGAATGAAGCAATGTAAGTACATTCTGTGCCCACCCACCTCCACCCTGAATGAGTGATGATCAGTAAAAACACGTTAGCAGAAAATGTGTTTCACATGGGTCAAAGACCTAGACTGATGGAGGAATCACCATCTTTTAGTTGCATCAACCAGAGAATATAACCTGATCAACAAGCAGGAGAAGATGTGAATGGAAGAAGTCAGACAAGGAATAAAATACTGCAGCCCAGAAGTGACACACATTCCTTCCTGTACTGTTCCATTGGTCAGAACAACTCACATGGACTACTCAGCTTCAAAGGGGAAAAATGCATTCTTCCAAGTTCTGGGAAAAATAGACATGGATGTTGGTGATCTCTGGTAATGACTCCTTAACATCTCCCTGAGAGCTTTCCTTTTCCAAGTTAAGCATTCCTAATTTCTTCAACTGATTTTCATACGACATAGTTTCCACAGCCCTCATCTTCCTAATTGCCCTCCTATTTTGGTCATCTCTACTTTGAGTTCTTGACCTGCACTTGTAAATATGTGGATTTTATGATCATGTTGATATTCTGAGAAGAAAGGATGCAGTATTCAAAGTGGTCAAACTGAATAAAGGAAGCTTAAAAGGGTCAGTCAACCTGAGAAAGTTTAGAAACCACCACTTTAGTTCTTCATTATTACCTTCAAGGGTCATGCTTAGTGATACAATTTTAGCAATGGTCTGACCACTAGCGAATACTATTGTTCTGTTGCATGTTTTGATATGAACAAAAATATAACATTTCTATGAAAATAGCCTAAGATTGCATTATTGTGACAAAATATTGGACTACAGTGTGTTTATGGGCAACTAAAACACCCAAGGGTGTGCCACTTGAACTGCTGTCAAGCTAAGCATCACCAATCTTGAACTTATGCAAATTCTGAGGGTTTGTTTTAGTTATTTCTCTTAGCTCTCTTCTCATTTTTACTTGCTGTAGGCTCAAAGTTCACAACTTGTGTTGGCATGGATTTGGTGAAAAGGGAACACTTTTACACTGCTGGTGGGAATGTAAACTAGTACAACCACTGTGGAAAACTGTATGAAGATTCCTTAAAGAACTAAAAGTAGAACTACAATTTGATCCAGCAATCCCACTACTGGGTATCTACCCAAAGGAAAAGAAGTCATTATATGAAAAAGACACATGCACACACGTGTTTATAGCAGCACAATTTGCAATTGCAAAAATATGAAACCAACATAAATGCCCATCAACCAATGAGTAGATAAAGAAAATATGGTATATATACCCCATGGAATACTACTCAGCTATAAAACAGAATTAAATAATGGCCTTTGCAGCAACTTGGATGGAGCTGGAGGCCATTATTATAAATGAAGTCACTCAGAAATGAAAAACCAAATGTCATGTGTACCCATAAGTGGGAGCTAAGCTATGAGGATGCAAAGGCATAAGAATGATACAATGGATTTTAGGGACTAAGGGAGGAAGGATGGGAGGGGGATGAGAATAAAAGACTACATGTTGGGTTCAGTGTACACTGCTCTGGTGACGGGTGCACCAAAATCTCAGAAATCACCACTATAGAACTTATCCATGTAACCAAACCCCACCTTTTCCCCAAAAACTATTGAAATAATTTTTTTAAGGTTCACATCTTGGTAAATGGTTTTTAGTCCTAATCCTGTTCTTCACACCCGTATTTGTGTTTTCTGATCACCAGCAGACATAGATTCCTTTGAAGCAACTACACAAAACATAGGACAGCTGAGTGCAAAGAACTAAGCCACAGAACATATCACATAAGAACTCCTTCCAGGATGACACGATTGTGGTCATCAGCACACTGGATCATCTCCCTGTTCTGTGTCTATTCTCAGGTTCATCAGTGTTCACGAATGTGCTTCCCTCCCTAACATGAAGCACTTCCCTGCTCCTCATTGAGTGGCCCTTCCACTGCAGTGAACAGGTTTCTGATCCCACCGACAAAGTTCTCAGTTGTTGTGGGAAGTCAGGGACCCCAAATGGAGGGACCAGCTGAAGCCATGGCAGAAGAACATGGATTGTGAAGATTTCATGGACATTTATTAGTTCCCCAAATTAATACTTTTATAATTTCTTATGCCTGTCTTTACTGCAATCTCTAAACATAAATTGTAAAGATTTCATGGACACTTATCACTTCCCCAATCAATACCCTTGTGATTTCCTATGCCTGTCTTTGTTTTAATCTCTTAATCCTGTCAGCTGAGGAGGATGTATGTCACCTCAGGACCATGTGATAATTGCATTAACTGCACAAATTGTAGAGCATGTGTGTTTAAACAATATGAAATCTGGGCACCTTGAAAAAAGAACAGGATAACAGCAATTGTTCAGGGAATAAGAGAGATAACCTTAAACTCTGACCACCGGTGAGCTGGGCAGAACAGAGCCATATTTCTCTTCTTTCAAAAGCAAACAGGAGAAATATCGCTGAATTCTTTTTCTCAGCAAGGAACATCCCTGGGAAAGAGAATACCCGCCTGGGGGTATAGGCCTATAAACGGTCCCCCTAGGTGTGCCCGTCTTCTATGGTCGAGGCTGTAGGGGTGAAATAGACCCCAGTATCCCATAGTGTTCCCAGGCTTATTAGGAAGAGGAAATTCCCGCCTAACAAATTTCTGGTCAGACCGATTATTCTCAAAACCCCGTCTCCTGATAAGATGTTATCAATGACAATGGTGCCCGAAACTTCATTAGCAATTTTAATTTTGCCCTGGTCCTGTGGTCCTGTGATCTCACCCTGCCTCCATTTGCCTTGTGATATTCTATTACCTTGTAAAGTACTTGATGTCTGTGACCCACACCTATTCACACACTCCCTCCCCTTTTGAAAATCCCTAATAAAAACTTGCTGGTTTTTGCAGCTTGTGGGGCATCACGGAACCTACCAATATGTGATGTCTCCCCCGGACGCCCAGTTTTAAAATTTCTCTCTTTTGTACTCTGTTCCTTTATTTCTCAAGCCGGCCGATGCTTAAGGAAAATAGAAAAGAACCTTCATGACTATCAGGGCAGGTTCCCCGATACTCAATGATAACCTTCAGTCTGAATTGAATTCTTTATTGTTTTCTTTGTTTTATCAAATTTTCTTTACCTAAAATATGTTCTTAATATTAATATTTTAATCACAGCTTTTATACCAAATGTGAATTCGGAAAAGTTATTTAATGACTCTGGAGCCCATTTTATTCATCAATAAAGAGACGGTTGGACCAGAAATCTTAGGGCCCTTTGCAACTCTACAAATGTAAGATTCTCTGAATTTTTCTGGATATTTTCTTCTGAAGAGTGAAAAAGTTCCCTGACAGAATTGTAAAAATCCTATGACAACAAAGAAGCTAAAGCATGAAGAGATAATGGGATTTTCCAATTGTTGTGCATAGCCCATTGTAGAATCAGGAACATAACCTCACCCTGTATGCATTCCCTCTAGAAATAATAGCACTTCATCCTCTTGCCAGACATTAAAATGCCCTTATGTACCACCTAATAGTCATAACTGTTTAGTCCTGACTTAATGCCGCCTATCAATTCACATTACATTGGCCTGTTAGCTTCAAAACACCTCACAAGATTAACTGTGTGATGATTCAATAACATTTATCTAAGGATCAAAATATTATTATATTATAATACAGAAAATAATAGGGATGTTATGCACTTGTTATAGCTATTCAGCAAAAATAGAAAAATAGAAAATGTACAGCTGTGTTACTCTGCTTCCCCTTGTATGAAATATTTATCCCAGACAATTGCTATTCTCAGATTAATGACATCCAATTTTACTTAAAGTGTTGACAGTGGTTTCCCTCCTTCCTCATTAGGGTCCTGACTGGTCACACCATATGCCAGAGGGCCTCATATATGAAGTCACTGGAAGCCATTTACAGGTTTCAGGAAGCTGAGTTTCTTCCAAGATGAGAAGGAAAAAAATCTGTTTTACCTTGTTATTTCAAAAAACATGGCCTGGAGCTCAAAGGAGTAGATAGCTTAAATGCATTGCATAATGTGTTCCTTGTTAAGAAATTATAAACCCTGTGCCGAACATACCAGCCCAGCCACTGATACCCCAGAGAAAACAGGGGTTGTTTTCAGGAAGAAGTTGAACTGATCATTATTTTTCTGTCTTCTTGCCTCTGATCTCTTCACTTTACCCAAACATTCTCTATTAAGTAATTTATCTGAAAAGAAAATATAAACACACCAAATAATTGTCTTTTTACTTCAGTGTAAAAACAAGCAGGCATGTTGCTGTCTAGGTTTCAGAGCCACATCCTTCTCTATCTCCAGTGACAATGAGGCCCCTTTGAGTTGAGTATTGTTTTTTTAATTTCTTCAGGTTTTCACAGATGAAAACGTGAGTCATGTAGAGGAAGTCAGTCATTTCAAGAGCCTCTGTAAATGAATCATCCCGCAAATCTTTCTGGAACCAGTTAACTCTTTCTGAGGGAATGGACAAACATTCCTTGCTAACCTGGGCAGAAATAAAGTTCTCAATTATCATTGTTACCAACTGAAAAAGCAAGAATGGCTTACATACTGAGACCCTCAATAAATAGTTGTAGGTGTATTGGCTGAAGAATGTTTATTTATTCAGTACCTACTATATTTCCAGGACCAGGGTAAATAATTATAAAAGATAAGACATGGCATGGGGCTTCAGGGAATTTATTATATACCTTGGGGGAGCAATGACATATTTAATATAATGGGAAATCAATATTAGGAAAAAAATCACACTTTAAAAGCCTTGTAAAATAGACTTTAAATTTTTATAGATTTGGAAAGAATATATATATATGCTAGGGTGGACATTGAATGAAGGCTTTGTTGAAAAAGTAGATATTCAGCTTCTGTTCATTTATTATGGGTTACAATACTAGGGTTAACAGGTTAGCAAAAATCTCAATGGCTCATCCAGCATTTATTTCTCACTCACATAAGTGATATCTGAGGGTTGGCTTCAGTTTTGTTCAATGTTTTCTTTACCCAGAGACCCAGGCTAAAGTAGCAGCCTTATTTTAATCTGCTGGTAGAAGGAAGAGATAAAAATAATGAAACCACATGATGCTCTTGAAGTGTCTTCTCTGTCCTAGCATGTGTTACTTCCATATTCCATTGTCCAAAGCAAGTCACATGGCCAACCCAACCATTAATGAGGTAGCAAATATACTTATCCTACTGGGAAGAGCACAGCAAATCACTTAGGAAAAAGTGACAATATATAATCTTCTTAGAGGGAGCAAATGATGCAACAATAATACATTAATGTAATTTAACAGTACAATACTACAATCTACCAAGAGGTACATATGTGTGGAATATGGTTTTGCACAAGGCAGAATGGAGGAAGCTCATTCTGGTGGTAGGTATTTCAAGAATATCTGGGTCAAAGTGTATATCTATACTGATTTTATCTGAGACTCCCAAAGAGCCTTCCAAAAATATTGTAATAATCTGCATTCCCACTAAAAGTGTATAAAAGGATCTTTTCAATCCTATTTTTTATAAACTGCTCAATGTCCCAATTTGTGAGGTACAAAAAAATGTTAATTTATGTTCTTATTTCCATTTCTCTGGTTAAGGATGAGCATTTTTCATATGTTTTGTGGCTATGTATATTTTTCCTATTCATGTGCTTTAAGAACAATGACCTTTTCGTACAGAAAGAGAATTCATACAGTCTGTTAAAATTCATTGTAATCTGCTCAGGGGCAGGTTTAGGCATTGGATACAGGGGTCAAGGATGTATACCAAGTGAAGTAACATGTTTCTAAAATTAGGGATTTTTTTTTAGTGGTATGTGTCAGAACTTCCTCTGTTTCCTTATTTACTTCCAAATATCACCCCCCTACACACACTCAACTTACTTACCAGACATGGAAGTCTGGTAGTAAGACTTTCCATGGAAGACATGGAAAGACCACCTGGGATGAAAATCACGGATTTTAAAATTCGAAATCCTGGCCATGAACATAGTATATCTGATCACTGAGATGAGGATGGATTCCCCTATCTTTGGGGGTTACTAGAATGCTGATCTCCTATGACTAAAAATCACAAATCATTCTTCAATGCCCTTCTCAATTCTCTTACATTTTATTCTCTCTACTCCAACATTTTCAAAACTGTTTTTCATGGAACATTAATCCCATAACATGCTACAGGTAAAAAAAAAAAAAAAAAAAGAAATGAAGTAAGGTTATAGTCAAATAAGGTTGAGAAATACTATGTACTAATACTATCCTCAAACTCACAAGCTAAATGACCTTGGGCAAGTGACTTTCTTTCTCTGACTTTAGTTCCTACATGTGTAAAATGGTGTGATAATAACAGTACCTTCCTCATGTAATATTAAACTAGTTAAATCTTGCAAAGCACTTAGAACGATGCCTGGCATATAGTGTTTAATATGTTTGTTATTATTATTATTATTATCATTTTATTAGCATTAGTAGTAGTGGTAGTAGCTGCATCTAAAGGCTCTGAAAAAACTTTGCAGCAAATAAGCTTATATAACATTGCTTAATTCAGATTATTTCTCATTAATTATTTTTTACTTAAGTTGGAAAATACCATTCTTCTTTTATCTGAATCTTCAAATAGAAAAGGAATAGCTGGGGGTCGGGGGACACAGAGACCATGGTCAAGGTCAATAGGAAAAGCCATTTTGTAATTTGTGTTTAATCATGAGTTTTCCCTCAAGTGCCAGCCCAAAGAACAGCTTCTGCCTCTTCTGTAGGAGAAGAGACACTTGACACGCCCTGTCCACATGCAATGTCAAGCGTTACAATTATCTCTGTCTGCTACCATGTAATAAAAGGAAAATTTAAAATAACTTGAGTTCCTGCATTTCATGTTCTTCTTCTCGTATCCAAATATAACTATTTCTGAGCACATTATGAACAGCAAATAATTCTTGCTGGAAAATTTCAAGAGGAAAGAGATGATCCTTTCCCTTGTCATGCTCTCAGTGATAAATAAGGCACAGAATTCTATTCTCCAAGGGTGAGATCTGACTTCTTTTGTTTGGAAGCCAGGGCGGCATTAAATGCAACATTTATTTCCTAGACATCAACAACAACTGCATGAAATTGCTTGTGCAGGACACAGACTTGCCCTACCTGCCTGCTCTTGCAGTGTTCGTTTCATAACAAGTAAGTATGCTCTGTCCTTAGCAAAAAGGAGAATGTCTCAGAGGCCACTCAGAATGGGCCACCAGGCTGGCCCAGTGCATCTGTGTCACTGAGTTCACCCAGATACTCAAGAGGCCAACCACTGCTTGCCAGCAGGGCCAAGTAGATACTGGGAACTTGGGACCTCCTGTGCTATTCAAAGAAGGTAACTGAAAAAACTGAATTTTTTCCTTTATCAGAAAACACATGAGGCTGGGAGCATTGGCTCACGCCTGTAACCCCAGCACTTTGGGAGGCCGAGGTGGGCGGATCACGAGGTTGGGAGATCCAGACCATCCTGGCTAACACGGTGAAACCCCGTCTCTACTAAAAATACAAAAAAATTATCCAGGCGTGGTGGCTGACGCCTGCAGTCCCAGCTACTCAGGAGGCTGAGGCAGGAGAATGGCATGAACCCAGGAGGCGGAGCTTGCAATGAGCCGAGATCACGCCACTGCACTCCAACCTGGGCGACAGAGCAAGACTCCATCTCAAAAAAAAAAAAAGAAAAGAAAACACATGAAATATACATTTAATCAGGGATTTTAATTTATTCAAACTATAAAAATCACTTTTGACAAGTATCTTTTTAATTTGATTTTTAACAGTAAGTAAATATATAAGGATTATTAAATATTACAAACCAAACCAGAAACTATCTGATTAACAGCTGTCAGTATTCCTCAAAAGTAAAGATGCCCTAGACCTAATGTTGATGGTTGTCTAAGTTTAAAATAAAGGAATGAACTCATGTATCAGTTTTCTATTGCAGCTATGACAAATTACCAAAAACTTGACAGCTTAAAACAATACCCACTTATTATCTCACAGTTCTCTGGGTGAGAAGTCCAACACACATCTCACTGGCCTAAAATTAAGGTGTCAGCAAGGCTACATTTCTTACTAGAGGCCCCAGGGAAGAATCCACTTCTAAGCTCATTTATATTGTTGACTCAGCTGAGCTCCTTTCATTCCTTTCATTTGTAGAACTTGGGACCTCATTTCCTTGCTGACTGTCAGTGGGGAACTGCCCTCTCTCCAGTCCTTACACATGACCTCCCTACATCTCAAAACCAGCAATGACGATGCATCAAATCCTTCACCTGCTTGGAATCTGACTTCCTTCCCGTCTCTCTCACTCAACCAAAGAGAGTTTTCTGCTTCTAAAGGCTCATGTGACTATATTAGTCCAACACAGATAATCCAGGATAATCTCCCTATTTTAACATCTGCTACCTTAATTACAGCTGCAATGTCCCTTTTGTCATAACAAGTAACTTATTCATAGGATTAGGAACATCTTGGAGAGACGGGGGCAGCATTATTCATTCTACCATAACTAGTGTTAATTTAAAGGTAGACTGCTTTGCTCTTCAAGAGGAAAACAAACACACATTTTACTACAGGGAGAAAGCACATTGTTTTGCTGATTTTGAGACCATTTTTCTTATCTTATTTGGACTTAATTATCAATAGAAAAGGCCATGCTTTAGGTGTTGACCTCCCTTAATTGGCACAGTTTCCTAGTCATCCAGATGCCTCTATTCACAGCAGTTTTAGTAGACATATAATTTAGGGGCCAGGCTTTAGCCCACTGAGAGGATAATCACCACTCTGTCATGATGAACTCTCCTCTGGGAATTCTCCAGTTTTTTTTAGGCTGAACTCTATCACAACACAAATCCTTTTTCAAAGTCTGTAACAATCACATTTCTATCACACACCTTTCATCACTACTAGATGGAAGGTATATGATGGCAAGTTTTTTATGTCTTGTTCACCATTAATCACCAGTGCCAAGCACAGTGCCTGGTCCAAAGAGGTGTCCAGTGAATTTTGGTTGAGGAAAAGGATGAATGAATGAATGAATGAATGAACGAATAAACGCAACAGTTTAAGGAAGAACTTGGGTAGAACCAATGAAAGTAAACTGCAAAAAAATTTTCATAGACTGTGAAACATTTGATAGACCAAATGGGTCCTGAAAGATTTCAACCAGATTCACAACTTGTTTAAAGATAAGAGTATAAACTCATTGGGATGAAATTTGCATTGCTGAAGTTTTAAACTTCAATTTCTACCTTAACATACATCAAAGAGTAGCTGAATCAATTCCTAGGTCACATCTATTGCACAATAACCATGTACTCAATAACCAAGTAAGTTGAGTCAGAACTCAATAAGGCCAAATTTTCAGATTTTACTAACTAAAATACGCAATTAATTAAATGGCCATACTTATGGCTATGATTTATTACAGAGGACACAAAGCAAAATCAGAAAAGAGAAAATGTCCAAAGGGCAAAGTCCAGAGGAAACCAGGTGCAAGCTTCCAAGGGTCCTCTCCTAGTGGAACGCCAAACTCCCCAGCAATTACTGTGACAATATGTGTGAAATGTTGTCTACCAAGAAAGCTCATCAGAGACTTGGTGCCCAAGGTATTTATTGCAGCTGGTCATCCAAGTACCCACTGCTTAGCATGTACTGAAATTTCCAGACTCCCAGAGGAAAGCAGATGTTTAGCATAAACCACATTGTTTGCACGGTTTAGACAGTGAGTCACTCTGGTCAGTTAGTGTGGTGGGAACCCTCCCAAAATCTAAGTTCCCAGATGCCAGCCAAGGATCATCCTTGTAAGCAGGCCTTTCAAAGGATAATAGCCAGGGCTGCTATATTAACAGAACAATAATAACAATATTCTACACAACATTGTAGAATTTCTATAAATGTCTATGATTTTCCGCCTTCACATGCTGAACAATGTATGTTTGAATTTCCCATTGTTCCTAAAGATTTGAGTCTTGCATATACTTTGCGAATGATTGCTGATGCTGATAAATAAACAGAGAAGCATTCACAAAGAAATCTTTATGACAAAATTGGGTAGCATTAAAATACTGATAAATTTTACATTGAGTTATGGAAATAAATCTGTGTGGCATCAAAAAAGATGAATATTATGGCATTAATAGGTAGCTCTGAAATATGTATCAATTTAAATTCAATAATGAATATCTCTTGCTTAAAGTGATATATTTTTATGCTGGATGTCTGAAGAAACATTTAAGAAAATAAACACTTATAAATATAAATGTATGAAGAAGAAAGTTCGTGTAAAAAAAACAAAATATTTTAGATTATAAAAGCTAAAATTTTGAGCAGATAATTCAGTTTAAATACATGTACTTATACTAGTGTGACTTTTTTTGTATTAACTTGGTATATAATTGTGGACTATGATTTGCACATTTTATTACTGCTCTTCCTCCCTACACTTTCTTTAGCAATATCTATTTATTTGTATCACAAAAATTAGAATTTATCATTCATAAAATTCTGGGCAACATTTACCTTTGTGCTCACTGTGAAAAATAAAAATAAAAAATAATTAATAATATTAGCAAGATTTAAAATGAACATTTACCTATTAAAGAGAACATGTTTTATTAATTTCTTCAGCATTTCCTAAGCAAATATTGTATGTCTGAAACTGCTAGGAAATGAAGAAAAATACTGACTAAAATAATAGATTCTTCCCTCAAAGAACTAACCTCTAATGGGAGAAATAGGCTTTTGAACAAATGAATTTAGTAAGTGCAATACTACTTGAACAGAGGTGTGTGCTAGGCATTACATAAACTCACAGAGAATAAGATTTGAGTTTTGAACAATGGGAAGCTTGTTTGGCAGACAGAGGAAAGAATAGCGTGCAAGGGAAGCTCCTCAAGGCAGACTCCAAGCTTCCTGAGTGCAGTGCTATGTTAGCCCTCCTCCTTGTCTCAGCCCCAGTGCCAGGAGCTCGACATCCCTGCAGCTGCACATTTCCCCTTCCCTCCAGGGCTCTCTACTGGTTGTTTGTTTGTTTGTTTGTTTGTTTGTTTGTTTGTTTTTGAAACGGAGTCTCGCTCTTTGGCCCAGGCTGGAGTGCAGTGGCGCTATCTCGGCTCACTGCAAGCTCCGCCTCCTGGGTTCACACCATTCTCCTGCCTCAGCCTCCTGAGTAGCTGGGACTACAGGTACCCGCCACCACACCTGGCTAATTTTTTGTATTTTTCAGTAGAGACGGGGTTTCACCATGTTAGCCAGGATGGTCTCGATCTCCTGACCTCGTGATCCGCCCACCTCGGCCTCCCAAAGTGCTGGGATTACAGGCGTGAGCCACCGCGCCCGGCCCAGGGCTCTCTACTGTTACAGAGGCTGCAGGGTCCCTGCTTCTGGCAAAGGCCTTTCCAACTCTGATACCCCAGGGCCCACTCCCTCTTGCGGTTTCAAGCCTTTCTCCTACAGTTATGCCCCTCTCTACTGCATTTTGAATTTCTCCCTCTCCACTGAGTTACTCCCAGAGAAAACAGAGATGCTTTCATGTTTCCCATCTTAAAAAGGACAAAAATACAAAAATACACACACACAAAAAAATTTCTTGGGCCCACCCACTCATCTGCTCCTCCAATACCTATTCCATTTCTCAAAAATTTCACAAAAGTATTAACTAGATTTAGTCTCCACTTTCACATCTCCTATTTGCTCTTTTTAAATTTAATTAGATGTTTCAAAGTGAAAACTAGAAATTATTGTATCAGCAAATACATGCACCCATGTCCCAGAACTTAAAATTTTTGCCAACTATTTCAAAAATTTTTTTATTATACTTTAAGTTCTGGGGTATGTGTGCAGAACATGCAGGTTTGTTACATAGGTATACACATGCCATGGTGGTTTGCTGCACCCATCAACCTGTCATCTACATTAGGTATTTCTCCTAATGCTATCCCTCCCCTAGCCCCCCTACCCAACAGACCCTGATGTTCCCCTCCCTGTGCTCATGTGTTCTCATTGTTCAGCTCCCACTTATGAGTGAGAACATGCGGTGTTTGGTTTTCTGTTCTTGCGTTAGTTTGCTGAGAATGATGGATGGTTTCCAGCTTCATTCATGTTCCTGCAAAGGACATGAACTCATCCTTTTCTATGGCTGCATAGTATTCCATGGTGTATATGTGCCACATTTTCTTTATCTAGTGTATCATTGATGGGCATTTGGGTTGGTTCCAAGTCTTTGCTATTGTGAACCGTGCCGCAATAAACTTACGTGTGCATGTGTCTTTATAGTAGATGGTTTATAATCCTTTGGGTATATACCCAGTAGTGGGATTGCTGGGTCAAATGTTATTTCTGGTTCTAGATCCTTAAGGAATTGCCACACTGTCTTCCACAATGGTTGGACTAATTTACACTCCCACCAACAGTGTAAAAGCATTTCTGTTTCTCCACATCCTCTCCAGCATCTGTTGTTTCCTGACTTTTTAATGATCAACATTCTAACTGGCATGAGATGGTATCTCAGTGTGGTTTTGATCTGCATTTCTCTAATGACCGGTGATGATGAGGTTTTTTTCATATGCTTGTTGGCTGCATAAATGTCTTCTTTTGAGAAGTGTCTGTTCATATCCTTTGCCCACTTTTTGATGGGGTTGTTTTCTTCTTGTAAATTGGTTTAAGTTCTTTGTAGATTCTTGATATTAGCCCTTTGTCACATGGATAGATTGCAAAAATTTTCTCCAATTCTGTAAGTTGCCTTTTCACTCTGATGACAGTTTCTTTTGCTATGTGGAAGCTCTTTAGTTTAATTAGATCCCATTTGTCAATTTTGGCTTTTGTTGCCATTGCTTTTGGTGTTTTAGTCATGAAGTTTTTGCCCATGCCTATGTGCTGAACGGTATTGACTAGGTTTTCTTCTAGGGTTTTTGTTTGTTTGTTTGTTTTTATTATTATTATACTTTAAGTTTTAGGGTGGTTCTAGGTTTTAGGTTTAAGTCTTTAATCCATCTTGAGTTAATTTTTGTATAAGTTGTAAGGAAGGGGTCCAGTTTCAGTTTTATGCATATGGCTAGCCAGTTTTCCCAGCGCCATTTATTAAATAGGGAATCCTTTCCCCATTGCTTGTTTTTGTCAGGTTTGTAAAAGGTCAGATGGTTGTAGATGTGTGATGTCATTTCTGAAGCCTCTGTTCTGTTCCATTGGTCTATATCTATATAGCTGTTTTGGTACCACTACAATGCTGTTTTGGTACCACTACAATGCTGTTTTGGTTACTGTAGCCTTGTAGTATAATTTGAAGTCAGGTACCGTGATGCCTCCAGCTTTGTTCTTTTTGCTTAGGATTGTCTTGGCTATGTGGAATCTTTTTTGGTTCCATATGAAATTTAAAGTAGTTTTTTCTAATTCTGTGAAGAAAGTCCTTGGTAGCTTGATAGGGATAGCACTGAATCTATAGATCACTTTTGGCAGTATGGACATTTTCATGATATTGATTCTTCCTATCCATAAGCATGGAATGTTTGTCCCTTTGCTTGTGTACTCTCTTATTTCCTTGAGCAGTGATTTATAGTTCTCCTCGAAGAGGTCCTTCACATCCCTTGTAAGTTGGATTCCTAGGTATTTTGTTATTTTTGTAGCAAATGTGAATGGGAATTCACTCATGATTTGGCTCTCCGTTTGTCTATTATTCGTGTATAGGGATGCTTGTGATTTTTGCACATTGATTTTGTATTCTGAGACTTTGCTAAAGTTGCTTATCAGCTTAAGGAGATTTGAGGCTAAGACCATGGGGTTTTCTAAATTTACAATCATGTCATCTGCAAACAGACAATCTGACTTCCTTTCTTCCTATTTGAATACCTTTATTTCCTTCTCTTGCCTGATTGCCTTGGCCAGAACTTCCAATACTATGTTGAATAGGAGTGATGAGAGAGGGCATCCTTGTCTTGTGCTGGTTTTCAAAGGGAATGCTTCCAGTTTTTGCCCATTCAGTATGATGTTGGCTGTGGGTTTGTCATAAATAGCTCTTATTATTTTGAGATACATTCCATCAATACCTAGTTTATTGAGAGTTTTCAGCATGAAGCAGTGTTGAATTTTGTCTAAGGCCTTTTCTGCATCTATTAAGATAATCGTGATTTTTGTTATTGCTTCTGTTTATGTGATGGATTACATTTATTGATTTGTGTATGTTGTACCAGTCTTGCATCCCAGGGATGAAGCCAACTTGATCATGGTGGATAAGGTTTTTGATGTGCTGCTGGATTCGGTTTGCCAGTATTTTATTGAGGATTTTCACATTGATGTTCATCAGGGATATTGGCCTGAAATTTTCTTTTTTTGTTATGTCTCTGTCAGTTTTGGTATCAGGATGATGCTGGCCTCATAAAATGAGTTAGGGAGGATTCCCTCTTTTTCTATTGATTGGAATAGTTTCAGAAGGAATGGTACCAGCTCCTCTTTGTACCTCTGTTAGAACTCGGCTGTGAATCCATCTGGTACTGGACTTTTTTGGTTGGTAGGCTATTAATTACTGCCTCAATTTCAGAACTTATTATTGGTCTATTCAGGGATTCTACTTCTTCCTGGTTTAGACTTCAGAGGGTGTATGTGTCCAGGAATTTATCCATTTCTTCTAGATTTTCTAGTTTATTTGCGTAAAGATGTTTATAGTATTCTCTGATGGTAGTTTGTATTTCTTTGGGCTCAGTGGTGATATCCCCTTTATCATTTCTTATTGCATCTCTTTGATTCTTCTCTCTTTTCTTCTTTATTAGTCTGGCTAGCTATTTATCTATTTTGCTGATCTTTTCAAAAAACCAGATCCTGGATTCATTGATTTTTTTTGAAGGATTTTTCATGTGTCTGTCTCCTTCAGTTCTGCTCTGATCTTAGTTATTTCTTGTCTTCTGCCAGCTTTTGAATTTGTTTGCTCTTGCTTCTCTAGTTCTTTTAATTGTGATCTTAGGGTGTCTATTTTAGATCTTTCCTGCTTTCTCTTGTGGGTGTTTAGTGCTATAAATTTCCCTCTAAACACTGCTTTAAATGTGTCCCAGAGATTCTGGTACATTGTGTCTTTGTTCTCATTGGTTTCAAAGAACTTATTTGTTTCTGTCTTAATTTGGTTGTTTACCCAGTAGTCATTCAGGAGCAAGTTGTTCATGCAGTTGTGCGGTTTTGAGTGAGTTTCTTAATCCTGAGTTCTAATTTGATTGCACTGTGGTCTGAGAGACAGTTTGTTGTTATTTCTCTTCTTTTACATTTGCTGAGGAATGTTTTACTTCCAATTACGTGGTCAATTTTAGAATAAGCACAATGTGGTGCTGAGAAGAATGTATATTCTGTTGATTTGGGGTGGAGAGTTGTGTAGATGCCTTGAGGTCTGATTGATCCAGAGCTGAGTTCAAGTCCTGAATATCCTTGTTAATGTTCTGTCTCAATGATCTGTCTAATATTGACAGTGGGGTATTAAAGTCTCCCATTGTTATTATGTGGGAATCTAAGTCTCTTTGTAGGTCTCTAAGAACTTGCTTTATGAATCTGGGTGCTCCTGTATTGGGTGCACATATATTTAGGATAGTTAATTCTTCCTGTAGTGATCCCTTTACCATTATGTAATGCCCTTCTTTATCTCTTTGGATCCTTGTTGGTTTAAAGTGTGTCTTATCAGAGACTAGGATTGCAGCCCCTGCTTTTTCTTTTTTAGCTTTCCACTTGATTGGTATATATTCCTCCCTTCCCTTATTTTGAGCCTATATGTGTCTTTGCATGTGAGATGGGTTTCCTGAATACAGTACACTGATGGGTCTTGACTCTTTATCCAGTTTGCCAGTCTGTGTCTTTTTATTGGGGCATTTAGCCCATTTACATTTAAGGTTAATATTGTTATGTGTGAATTTGATCCTGTCATTATGATGCTAGCTGGTTATTTTGCCCGTTAGTTGATGCAGTTTCTTCATAGTGTCGATGGTCTTTACAATTTGGCATGTTTTTGCAGTGGCTGATACTGGTTGTTCCTCTCCATGTTTTGTGCTTCCTTCAGGAACTCTTGTAAGGCAGGCCTGGTGGTGACAAAATCTCTCAGCATTTGCTTTTCTGTAAAGGATTTTATTTCTCTTTCACTTATGAAGCTTAATTTGACTGGATATGAAATTCTGGGCTGAAAATTCTTTTCTTTAAGAATGTCAAATATTGGCCCCCACTCTCTTCTGGCTTGTAGGGTTTCTGCAGAGAGATCTGCTGTTAGTCTGATAGGCTTTCCTTTGTGGGTAACCCGACCTTTCTCTCTGGCTGCCCTTAACATTTTTTCCTTCATTTCAACCTTGGTGAATCTGACGATTACGTGTCTTGGGGTTTCTCTTCTTGAGAAGTATCTTTGTGGTGTTCTCTGTATTTCCTGAATTTGAATGTTGGCCTGTCTTGCTAGGTTGGGGAAGTTCTCCTGGATAATATCCTGCAGAGTGTTTTCCAACTTGGTTCCATTCTCCCCATCACTTTCAGGTACACCAATCAAACGTAGGTTTCATCTTTTCACATAGTCCCACATTTTTTGGAGGCTTTGTTCATTCCTTTTCATTCTTTTATCTCTAATCTTGTCTTCTCGCTTTACTTCATTAAGTTGATTTTCAATCTCTGATATCCTTTCTTCCACTTGATCAATTAGGCTATTGATACTTGTGTATGCTTCACGAAGTTCTCGTGCTGTGTTTTGCAGCTCCATCAGGTCATTTATGTCCTTCTCTAAACTGGTTATTCTAGTCAGCAATTCCTCTAACCTTTTTTCAATGTTCTTAGCTTCCTCGCATTGGGTTAGAACATGCTCCTTTCACTCAGAGGAGTTTGTTATTACCCACCTTCTGAAGCCTACTTCCGTCAATTTGTCAAACTCATTCTCTGTCCAGTTTTGTTCCCTTGCTGGTGAGGAATTGTGATCCTTTGGAGGAGAAAAGGCATTCTGGTTTTTGGAATTTTCAGCCTTTTTGCACTGGTTTTTCTTCATCTTTGTGGATTTATCTACCTTTGGTCTTTGATGTTGGTGACCTTCGGATGGGTTTTCTTTGTGGACATCCTTTTTGTTGATGTCGATACTATTCCTTTCTGTTTGTTAGTTTTCCTTCTAACAGGCCCCTCTGCTGCACCTCTGCTGGAGTTTGCTGGAGGTCCACTTCAGACCCTGTTTGCCTGGGTATCACCAGCAAAGGCTGCAGAACAGCAAAGATTGCTGTCTGTTCCTTCCTCTGGAAGCTTCATCCCAGAGGGGCACCCACCAGATACCAGCCAGAGCTCTCCTATATGAGGTGTCTGTTGACACCTGCTGGGAGGTGTCTCCCCATCAGGAGGCACGGGGATAAGGGACCCACTCAAGGAGGCCGTCTGTCCCTTAGCAGAGCTCGAGTTCACTCAATTTTTATAATAACTTTGTATTCTTTTAAATCCTTATTTTACAGAGGTTTAACAGTTAGGTGACTTGCCTAAGGTCACACGAAGTAAATTTCAGACCTGGAATTCCAATATAGGTTTGTTTGCTAAACCCAAGAGACTAAACATTGTACTTTGCGGCCCTTCAATATGAATGCAAAACAAGAGTTTTTTAATCCATAAGTAGATATCAGTGCTACCACTGTAATAACACTATCTGTGTTAACACACAACCTGGTGATTACAGATGTGCAGTAAATATGGAGTGGCTAAATAAACATTTTTAAAATTTTTCTCTCCTATTGTGTTGTTCAGATTATTAATTTATTTTTTTTTATGCTGCATAGTCATGTTAAGTGGGAGAAATGAGAACAGGGCTTGAAATTTCAGTCTGTTGAATTTGCTTCATCTTTATTTCAGGCAGTGGGGAAAGCAGAGGGAAAAGTATAAGTGACTGGGATTCGACGCATCAACGTTGCTGCATTCATGCCAGGAGATATTTAGTTTAACTCCCCAGAAGCAGGATCAGTCATTGTTATTTTAGAAAAAGCAGCTGAAATGGGAAATTGGAGACGTGAGTATTTCTATCTCATATGACTATCTGACTCTTTACACTGAACTAAGATCTTTTTGTACAGAACACTCCCCAATTCCCTTCTTACAAAAAGAATATGTATCTCCATTTAAAGAGTCATCTCTGCTTCTTCCTTTATGGAAAGAGTGAATTTCCTGAATATTTCATTTCAAAGCCTGTGATCAATTTTGTCTGAACCTTTTTCTCACAAATATGCCCAAATGCATTGTATTTACTGCTCTGAGACAAGAATATTGCTGCGACAGAACAGTTGTCTTTAAGAAAATCAACATTTTTTCCTGAGGATTAATAGCTTTAGTCACCAGAAATAACAAAAAGTAAGGTAGCTCCTCAAATTCACCTGGCAAGCAGCTGCTTCACTAGTACATGCTGAGGAATAAACTAGAGGCTGGCCTTGATTTGGTGGTAACCAATAACTGTGAGCCACTATGCCCAGCCAGAAGAAGCCAAAGGTAGAATGGGTGCCCTTAGTCAACTTTATCCTTGCTAAGCAAAGTGAGAAATTGTGTGTGGTGTACAGTTCTAGCAATAAAGAATGAAAGTTGAAAGATGAGGACTCTCTTAGTCCATTCAGGATGATATAACAAAATACCATAACCTGGGTGGCTTAAAAACAACAGATATTTATTTCTCACAGTTGTAGAGGCTGAGAATTCCAAGATCAAGGTGCTGGCAGATTTAGTACCTGGTGAGAGCCTGCTTCTTGGTCCAGAGCAGTCTTTTCACTATAACCTCACCTGGCAGAACAGTCAAGAAGAGTCTCTCTCTAGATTCATTTTTTTTTAAGAGAAATTCATTTTTTCTTGCTCTGTCACTTGGGCTGGAGTGCAGTGGCACAATCACAGCACACCGCCTCATGATCCTCCAATTTAGCTAGGACAACAGGCCCGCATCACCGCACGACATGGGGCTTTTTTGTTTTTTTAGGAGACAGAGGTCTCACTGTGTTGACCAGGCTGGTGTCAAACTCCTGGCTTCAAGTGATCCTCCCACCTCAGCTTCCCAAAATGCTGGGATTATAGGCATGAGCCACCGTACAGGGTTCTAGCTTCTTTAATAAGCCCACTGATGTGCTTTAAATGCTTGTCTCCCCCAAAACTCATGTTCAAATTTAATTGCCATTATAGCATTATTAAGAGGTGGGACCCTGAAGAGATGATTAGGCCGGGGGTCTATGCCTTCATACATGAGATTAATGCCCATTATAAAAGGGCGAGTTCTGGCCTCCTTGCCACCTCTCTGTTTGCCTTTCCACCGTTCTCCAAGTGAAGATGAATATTTCCTCCCCTCTCGAGGATACAGCCTTCAAGGAGCCATCTTGGAATTAGAATCGCCAAACCTGCAGGTGCCTTGATATGCGATTTCCCAGCCACCAGAACCATGAGCCAGTAAATTTCTATTCTTTGGAAATTGTCCAGTCAGTGGTATTCTGTTATAGCAGCACAAAAGCAACTAAGACACACTCTAGTCCCATGCATGATGGCTCTGCTCCCATGACTGAATCATCTCCCAAAGCCCCACCACCTAATATTATCACCTTGGGGATTAGGATATCAGCATGTAAGTTTGGGGAGGAAGCAAACATTAAGACTGTAGCAAGGCCATTGAAAAATGCTTTCTGTAAGTTAATAGACTTTTTAAAGTGGGTTTTGTGTAAGCAGTTAAAATCAGAAGTGACTAAAGGTCTTATTTTCCTAAGATGATTCACCATAAGAGCAATTAAAGCCAATTAATGGCCTTCCATCATGAGCACAGGAAGTATACCTAAAAATCATTTCTTTATTAAACAATGAACAATTGCATAAATCATTGCCAAAACACCACAAAGTTATGGTAAAATCCCAGGAGATAAGAATGTGAAAATTGACCCAAAGAACCACACTACATCTTTCTGCCTCCTCAGTCTTCCTCACTGTAAGCCATCTTATACAAATCTGGATTTCTCCCTCCCTTATCTTCCTGCTTGTTCAGTCTTCAGAAGACCACATTATAGCTCATTCATCTACTGGGCACTACTCATACTGGTTAAGAAAATGAGCTCTGGAGCAAGACTTCTTCAGTTGAATCCTATCTCAGCTTTGTGACCTGAGCAATTTACTTAGCATCTCTGGGAATGATACCTTTTTTAGGTTTTTTGCAAAGATTAAATGAGTTCCTTACATGAAGAGTATTTAGAATAATGCCTGTTACACAGTAACTGCTGTTGTTGCTGTTATTGCTGTTTTTTTTCAATTCTGGTTGTTATTTCTAATCAAATATAAACCATAAATCATGAATTTCAAAGTCCTACTCTTCCTTCCATTTTACCTTGATCATCTAGTATGCCCTAGCTTAGTAGTTTTCAAAGCAGGGGTCCAGGGAGAAGGTACTTATGGGAACCACCTAGAGTACTTTTGCCAACCACTCATTTTGTGTCCGCATTCCAAACTATGAATCAAGAAAGAAAAAAATGGCTGGGCATAGTGTCCATTTTTATACCTGTAACTTTAGCACTTGGCACAGCCAAGACAGGCAGACTGCTTGAGCCCAGGAGTTCGGGACCAGCGTGGGCAACATTGAGAAACCTCATCTCTATAAAAAATACACACGTTTGCCAGGCATGGCGGCATGTGCCTGTGGTCCCAGCTTATTTGGGAGGCTGAGTTGGTAGGGTTGCTTGAGCCCAGGAGGACAAAGCTGCAATGAGCTGTGATCATACCATGGCATTCTAGCCTGGGTGACAGAGCAAGACCCTGTTTCAAAAAAAAGAAAAAAAATCTCGGGAAGAAATGACTGGACATACGTGTTTTGAAAAAGCTCCTCTGGTTAAAAATAAACATGACATATTCAACTGGCAACTCTAAGGCTTTGAACAAATAATCCATTCATGAAAAATAGCTTATCCTCTCATCTTAAGAAATCAGGCACAAGCCTCATTTGAAATGCTTTTAAGCATCACCACTTCTGTGAAATCATCCAAAGTGAAACTTATTTCTACAAAATACTTTGTTTACTCTATTGATTCCCAGGCATTTCTGTTCTATTAAGGCTGACTGTATATACACAATAAACTTTTCCTGTGGCAGTCAGGGCTCACAGACTCAAACGCCTTCAGGAGCTCGGCCAGTAACATAAATGAGTAAAATACACCACCAAATCGTGAAAGGTGAAAGCACATGACCTTCAGCTTCAATATCAGAGATGCAATAGGGATTCTCAGGGATTATGGCAGAATAAAAAATACAAGAATCTTCTATAGAGTATGTATTTGTCCATTCTCACACTGCTATAAAGAACTGTCTGAGACTGGATAATTTATAAAGGAAAGAGATTTAAGTGACAGTTCCACATGGCTGGGAAGGCCTCAGGAAACTTGCAGTAATGGTAGAAGGCAAAGGGGAAGCAAGCACCTTCTTCACAAGGTGGCAGGAGAGAGAAGAGCAAGGGAAACTGCTCCTTATAAAACCATCCCATCCCATGAGAACTCATTCACTATCACAAGAACAGCATGGGGGAAACCACTCCCATGATCCAATCACCTACCACCACCTCCCTCCTTTGACACATGGGGATTACAATTCGAGATGAGATTTGGGTGCAGACACAGAGCCAAACCACAGCAGGACACTATTCAGCTCTAACAATTGTTTAGTGACATGTGGGAAAGGAGGCTCAACACTGCTAGAAATTCCAGTTATTAAAAAACTATAAATATCGAATATTACATTATTTTTGCATTTTAAAAAGCCATTAACAACTAAATCAAATTTAAAACCCTGTATGGGCAAACACCATAGACTCAACAATGCATACCTTCTGGCAAAAATCAGCCTTTCAATTAACAATTATAATCCTGCTTTACATGCTCTTGCTCTTTCACAGAACATAAGATGCTTAAAGGCTCTCTGGACACTTTCTTCACAAGATTCCTCACAGTGCACATTGCTGTTTAATAACTGTCTTGCCACTGTTACCATAAAAGAAAGAGCAAATTCTGCATTGTCTACCATTTTACCCCCAGTGCCTATCTTAGTGCTGGGCACAAAAATGGTGCTTGATACATATTTGTTGACTGTCTAATGAAGGCAGGGCCTCAACTTTATCTTCCTCTGTTAATTCAAGGATATTTAACATAGCATTCTGCAGATAATACAC
Organism: Pan troglodytes; assembly: GCF_028858775.2. Taxonomy (NCBI): domain Eukaryota; kingdom Metazoa; phylum Chordata; class Mammalia; order Primates; family Hominidae; genus Pan; species Pan troglodytes. The sequence goes on from NC_072406.2 coordinate 70,300,703, forward strand.
ACTATAGAAGTATAGAAGGCTCACATCCAAATTGAATATAGATGGGACAGTAATCAACAATGCCCTCTGGTGAGCATAATGTAAACTTTTGTTATAGGACCAACAGATTTGTATGCTCACTGTGCAGTAATAGTCCAACACAGTGAGACAGCAAGGATTGCAGCAGAGAAAGAGTTTAATGATTGCAAGGTGCCAAATGAGGAGATGGAAGGAGACCATCAAATCCAAATTCCTTAACTACAGTTTAGGGCTGTGGATTTTAGGAGGATTATGGAGGGTGAGGGGCTGAAAAACTGGGGTTGTTAATTGGTTGGAGTAAGGGGTAAGGAGGAGGAATTCATCAGGATGTGGAAGCTGCATTCTTTGTTGAGTCAGCTCCTCATGGAGTCCTTCATAGTAGCTGGTGTCAGTAGTTTCACTGGTATGCAGGATCTGAATGAATATCTCAAATGGAAAACAACATTTCACAATGTTCAAACTGTTATCTATAGAGCTGTTAAGGGGAACTATAATCTTAGGACAGGTTCTGCATGGTTCTGAAGTAATAGGCCACAAACAACTATGAGGGAATGGACCAGAAAGCAAGCTGACCTAATGATTAATGCTGAATGTGCTGCAAGCCTGGTTTATTTTGTTTCTTCCCCTCCCTTTTTTCCTAATTAATTTTACAAAGTTTATAAGGACAGTTTTACTTTTAGCTATAAAAGCAAACTGGAAACTAGCAGAATTTGGGCAAATACTTGAAAAATTAAAATCAAAGCTAATCTACTTTGTAGCTGACTTTCCTTGATGTGCCAGAAGTTCTTGGGCTCTCTTGCCTCAATTATCAGAACCTTGCCATTTTGTATATGGTAATCCTCCCTTCACCTGGAAAATAGATGTTCTTCATAAACTATCACCAAAAGTACAGGGTACCACAAGCATTAAGATGGTCTTTTCCTAAGAGACAACTCACGTAAGTTAAAAGGAAGGAAATGAAATAATGAGAAAATCTTCAAAATCTTTTACATCTTGTATTATATCATAAGAACTTTTTGGATTTTTTCTTCCTTGTGATATTCTGTTAAGAAAGAGAGAAAGCCTGCGTTTGGTGCACCAAATAAAGAATGGAAAGTTGTAGCTGATGTCACATAAAATGGAGTCAGGTCATCCCTGTCCCCAAGGAAGCAGTGACCAGGTTATGCAAACAAAGCCAAGACTGGAGGTAAAGGGAGAAAAAAATGGGAATAAGTTTGGCCTTTAGAAAGAATTCAAAGACAGAAACCTCACAATTCAAGAACTGAAAAAGCAGTTTAGTTTATGTATAATTCCTAACAATAATATTTTAAAACTCTTTTTACTGATGTCCACCCTAGAGTGCTAATTTACAGAAAAGACTAATATTTAATTAAGGACCTGAAATGAAGTTCTCTTCTGATATTAAGTAAAAAATTTTCTTAAAACACTTGCATTCCCTTTGGCTATAGAGACCCAAGATGATGATAGCTGGCATTTATTTAGAACTTATGTCATTTAATTCTCACAACATCTCTATAAGATGGTATGAATCCAAGTTCACCTGTGCTCTGAACCATTCCATTCAACCATAGTTTCTCGGTGTGAATTTTTAAAAAGAATTGCTAACAGTCTGTTTGAAGAACACATTTAATATTCCTGTTGCCCCGACAACATAGATACAGCAGTGCTGACATGTAATTCAGCCTGTTTTATAGAGAAATTGAGTTTTCCACATTTGTTTTCACATTGGAGACCTTTCATTGCTATTAAATATTAAATTTAGACCTTTGATAACAAGAATAACACATTCTTTTAAAGAAAAGCCTATTTTACTCAATTCTGCCTTTTTGTAATTTTCCTGCGCACTACTAAAAACTCCCTGCAAATAAGACTTGTATTCATTTTCTATTGCCATATAAAAAATTACTACAAATATAATACCTTAAAGCAACAAAATATATAAGCTCACAGTTCTGTAGGTCAGAACAATATGGCTGGATTTTCTGCTTAGAGTCTCACAAAGGGCTGTGTTCCTTTCTGCAAACTCTGGAGATGAATCCACTCCCAAGTTCATTCCTGCTGTTAACAGAATTCAATCCCTTGCACTTAAAGGACTGATGTCTCTGTTTCCTCACTGTTCGTCAAACAGGAGCCACATTCAACTTCCAGAGGCTGCCTATGGCCCTCTTCATATGACCCCTTCCATCTTCAGAGACAGCAGCAAGAAGTCAGCTCTTTCTTGGGCTTTGAATCTCTCTGACTTTCTCTTCTTTTCATGAACATATGTGATTAGATCAGGCCCATCTGAATAATCTTCCTACTTTGAAGCCAAATAATTTGGGACTATAATTACATCTGTGAAATCACTTCGCTGTAGCACCTAGAGTAGTGTTTGATTGAATAGCCAAAGGACAGAGATTTGGGTGGGTGTTGGGGGCAGGGGGGTAGGAAGGAAGCATCTTTAGAATGCCATTACCGTAGACCTGTTTGTAACTTTCTGAAGCTAAACTTTTTGGCAATAAGATGCTACTCTGCAGAATCTGGTCATCATGTTTAACAAGGCTTTTACTAGAATGAGTCTTCAGATTCCTTACCAAGGTAGTATACTTACTGTGGCAAGGTCAACAACTGACTCACCCCATCCATCCTGCCCCTCATGGTGTTTCCCTACCTCCAAGCCGTACGCATAGCCTAGAAATGAGGCTCTGCCAGACTAGTGGTGCATCGTGTCTGATAATCAAGTGAGTAAATCCAGTGAGTATTCTACAGAGAGGGCAGCAAGGAGCAGCTGTAGTCAGAGCCTCATCCCAGCTCCCATTTCTACCTTCATAGTCTTCTGCATATCTTTGGATGACTTTTTCTCCTTTGGTGCAATATGGTGCCTCTGTCCAGGGCTTCTGCCTTCCCTTCCCCTCTCCTCTCAGTTTTCCCCCAGTATTTTTTGCCCTTGCAATAAGCACTCAGCTTTCGGGTTAATTGTACAACTGTGCAAAAAATATCTGAGAAGAAAAAAAATTCTTCTATCGGCCCTCCCTCCCTCTTCCTTCTTTCATTCAATTCTGTACACATTATGTGGTCAAAAAGGGAAAATTAATTTACACATCAAAGGAAAATGAGATGCCAGGTATCCTAGAACTTGAACTGCATAGTTAGAGCAGGAGAACCTAAAATAAGCAACAGGCATGGGTCCCACAGGTTAAAACATGACATGCGTGAAAGAAGAGCTAAGAAGGCTGGTACCAGGATTGTGAAATTTGCAAGTGATGAAGTGGGTAGGGAAGTAGCAATTTCCTTCCTTCCCATTGTTGCTTTTTCCACCCAGACAGGGCCAGCCCTGCACTGAGAAATGGGGACTAGGAAGGACTTTGTTATCAGACAGCATTAGGAATGACAACTTATAGTCCCACAAGGAAGTGGATTCGTGTTAGTTCATCTCTGCTCTTAGGTTCTTAGGAATTTGTTCATGTCTAAAAGACACATCCAGATCAGGGACTGCTGCATCAGTCTGACCTTGTTCAATTTCAAATCAACTCAATGTTCAAAGGAGGATCTGATACTAGCACGGTAGTGTGATGAACAAGTATTTTTCTTTGAGGACTTATAAGTCATTTTTATTTTTAATTGATAAATAATATTTTACATGAGCTCCTAGTGCTTGGGTAGTAGCTCAAATGTTCCAACCACAGTTATGAGAGGGGAAAAAATGTGGAAGTCTGAGGTGTATAGGCCACACCCTGAGAGGGCAAGCAAGCCTCCCATACACCCATGAAGGTTTTCTATATGTCATACTTCCTAAGATATAGTTCTGTTTTTTCTGTATATCATACTTTCTGAGACTTTAAGTTTCTAAAGGACCAAGCAGATGGCAGTAGCCTTGGACTTCCTGTGGGATCTTACCACATCCTAAAATTCTATACCAGATTTCAGCTTCCCAAAAAGACTTAACACTTTCAGCAACAGAAAGTTTCATTTTTTTCCTTTAACTGGCACACAAGAAACCATAAAGAAAGTAAGCCCCCAACACCAAGGCTCAGAAAGGAAAATCATTTGATTTATTGGTTATACAATGGATAATGGCAGAAAGTGAACCCATTGCTTCTTGGTTCATCTTCGCCAAGGGGAATTAATTACAATTAAGGATTCATTCCTAACTGTTTTATTTATACCTAAGCCTATTCATATGAAAAGGCAAAGATGACTTTTAGTTGTGAGAGAGTGAAAAATAGCCCCAGCACCTGACAGGTAGGCCTTAATGTCTTCAAGAAAACTAAACAACTTTTGTTCAATATGAACAATAATTGAGCAAGCCAAGGCTGCACTGGGATATAACACAAGACAGAGATAACTGATTGGGTCTGAAACCAAACAGCAACAAGGATGCTCCACAAATACAAAAATATCTGAACTTCTTTTTGTGCTGGCTAACACAAGTGACTACTCTTTCTTTACCAATGAATAGTGAATCCACTCGAATCTCTCCACCTTCAGATAAAATTTACCATGATGCTCTTTTACTTCCTGACAGCAGCTTATCCAGAACTAGACTCCACTTCCCTTAATCCCTCCTTAAAATTAGCCAGTACAAGCACAAATTCTACAAGACCTATGCCCCACTAACTCCTTCTTACCAAAATACCTAATAGTTCCTCTCATATGCCTCTTCTATGCTGCAGTAAGCTAAATAAGCCTAATATTTTTTGGCCATCAGTGAATCCCTGGTAGTTTTTGGTTGGTAGGCCATTTTTTTTTTTTTGACAGAGTCTCGCTCTGTTACCCAGATTGGAGTGGTGCAATCTCGGCTCACTACAGCCTCCGTCTCCTGGGTTCAAGTGATTCTCCTGCTTCAGCCTCCCACGTAGTTGGGACTACAGGCATGCACCACTACACCTGGCTAATTTTTGTATTTTTAGTAGAGATGGAGTTTCACCATGTTGGTCAGGCTGGTCTTGAAGTCCTGACCTCAAATGATCTGCCCGCCTCGGCCTCCCAAAGTGCTGGGATTACTGGCGTGAGGCATCCACCCAGCCTGGCTGATAGGCTTCTTCATACAACTATCTGAACTACAATAACTTAAAGCCCTACATCCAAAGCACTTACTATTATAACCAGAAATTGTTGTGACAAGAGTCTTCAGAAATTTCTAAGTTCCCTACATCAAAAAGATTTTTACACAAGTGTGAAAGAGTGTATTTTCCAAGGATGCTTCCACCAATATTTCCCATCTTATATGCTGTTCTGCAATATGGCCTTGCCATTCCCCTATCACAAGGTAAAGTTTAATTCTCTTTCTTTGAATCTGAACTGGCCTTACTAACTCTAGTAATCAATAAAATGCAATGGAAGAAATGCTGTGTGACTTTCGAAGCTATATATAAAAAGCCCACGCGGCTTCCGTCTACCCAATTTCTCTTATAGCATTAGCTCTCTTGATGATCCCTCCCCAGACAGATCCTCTCAGAATCCAGCCATCATGTTATGAAAAACCCAAGATACATGAAGAGCCAGTGTTTGGTACTTCAGATAAAAGACTCAGCTGAGCCCAGCCTTCAAGTCATCTTATTCCAGCCACTAAAACATGTGAACACAGAAACCTTTAAATTATTTCAGTCTTCAACCATTTTAGTCTGCCCGGCTAAGGCCCCAGACATGGTGGAGCAGAGGCGAGCCATGCTTATATACAATTTCCTGATCTACAGATCAGGAATCTATGAGCATTTAAAGATGATTGTTGCTTTGTATCACTAAAACATGTATCATTCACCAGTTTGGGGATTGGACAGGAAATGAAAGTCTGCTAGGCTTCAAGGAAACTATCTGTAAGAGGTTCAAGGAAAGTGAGAAAAATGTTTTGGAAGTTGAAGAAAAAGGGACCATTGTTATGTAGTGGTAGAAAGTTTAGTGGAACTGTCACCTAGAGTAATATAGAAATTACTTAATCAATTGATAGATCTGTCTAAGATTTCCAGACAAAGTATCAACTGGTATCTCTTCCCTGAATATAATAGGATACAAAAAATAAGAGGTGTTAACAAGGAATTATTCCATCTTTGAGAAGAATTTAGAGGTACATAAAGGAAGTATGATTTGCTGAGTCAATAATAAAACTGATTCTCAATCCCAGATCCTCAATCTAGAGAGCAAAAGATTCTCAAAGCAGGAAATGTCCTCGATGCAAAGATCAAATCCAGGTTGGGTTGTTGGATCCTTGTTAATAAGACCTCAGAAGCTGATCACAAGTGTCTCATGATTCAACTAGATAAAGACCTTCTAAGGAGCTTACGGATGTTCCTGAAAAACTCTTCCTGTTAAACAATAAGGAATTTAGAACTCTTAAGGGTATTGCCCCTCAGTAGCTTCATAGGGATCCCAAGATAGAGAAGGGCCTGACTTCAAGAAAATTGTGGCTGTGGTTTTTGTCAGATGGAGTGAACTTTCATAAAGTCATAGAATCCACAAAATGTATATGGGTATAAGCACTGTCCACTCAAGCCAAAAGGATCACGGATAATACAAAAAAAAAAAAAGATGGCTTTGTACCTTCAAAATGCTGTGGACAGGAATCAGGCTGAGAAAACGACTCAGCTGCAAACACAGCTTAATTTTTATAGAAAAAAAAAAAAAAACGATGACTCAAAGGGTAAAACTAAGAGACCAGTGATGGAGCCAAAAGCCACAGAGGATCATTACCAGGAAACAATACTAAGCCTGCATTAAGGAACTGGGGACACATGGTGGCTGAATTTCAGTATTCTGTATACCAGTGATGTCCCTGTGCTCCCTCTTCCTCCCCTAACTCTTTGAATGCGGGTGTCTACTGCACTCAGTCTGTCACTGGGTCTGCCTTGTATCTTGGGTGCATAGGAGGGGAAAGGGGCCAGATAACTTGTTTCTTTAGGTCATAGGTCTTTAGAAGGGGAAGGACTGGATTCAGAGAGGGACCACTGCCAAAGAACCACATCTGCACCTGAACTTAGTTAAATAAGAAGATCATAGACTTCGAGCTAATGTCATAATGATCAGATGCATTGGATTTGAGGAAGGTATGTGTTTGACATATGGGAAGGAGTGTATTGCCATGGCCACAGGACAGACTGTGGCAGACTGTATTTTCTGGAGATGGCCACCACAATATCTCTCCTCCCACATGCTCTTCTGTATTGAGACCTTGTCACTCTTATATCAAGAGGTGGAGTTTAATATCAACCCCATTAAATTGTGGCTGACCATGGTGGCTTGCTTGTGACCAATAGAATGAGGCAGACAGAGGTGACAGAGTATAGCCCTTGAAGCTAAGTCAGAATAGGTCATGCAACTTCCCCAGGTTCTCTAGAAACATTCCACATCTGTATGTACTACAGGACATATCCAGAATGTAGTACAGAACCTTTCAGAACCCAAGTACCATAATGTGGCAAGTGCATGCCATAAAGAAAGGCCACATGTAAGTGCTCTCCTCGGCAGTCCCGGCTGAACCCAGCCTTCAAGTTGTCCCAGTCCAGGCATTAGACATAAGTGAAGCAACTTCCAGATGATTCCAGCCTGAGCTGTCTGAGTTACCCCATCATTTGAAACTTCCTATCTAAGGCCCCAACAAGCCATCTGTGCTCTGCCATGAAGTTCTGACCTGCTGAATCTGTGAGCAAAATAAATTTGGGTGGTTTCTTGTACAGAAAGAGATAACCGAAGCAGACAGTCTAGATGCTGCATTGTTCACTGTACTGGCTACTATCTCTCTCTTTCTCTCTCTCTTTCTTTCTCTCTTCATGTGGCTATTTAAATTTATTTAAATTTTGAACCATTAATAATGTAGTCCTCAGTCACACTAGACACATTTCAAGTGCTCAAAAGCACGTGTGGCTAGTGGCTACCATATTAAACAGCAAAGATGTAGATTATCTCCATCACAGAAAGTTCTGTTGGAGAGTGCTAATCCAGAAAATATAGCTTTTATGAGATTTAACATGGATTGTAAACTCAAAAGTTTTCAAGATGCAGGCAGGTAATGTAAGCAAATGAAACTGAATTAGGAAAACAATAGAGACAGCCAGGATTGTGGCAAACTGAAGATCGCATGCCCTATTTCATGACTGATTATCTTAAACACCTTATGAAATTAAAAAAACACATACAGTAGATGGATATGGCCTGTAGTACATGAGTTTTTGACCCTAAGTTTATATGAACAATGACATAGTACATTGTAAATCAGGACTGTCCCCGAAAATTTGGAAAAAATGATCATAGTTGATATAAAAACTCTGTCATATGCTGATGAGTTGTAGGGATATTTATTTATTGCTCCTTGTGCATTGTACATTTGCTATTAAATTCTCCTACTTTGAATGAATTTGTTAAATTGAAGCCATCAAATACTTGCATCTAAGATCAAGGTAAGAAAAAAATTTAGAAAATTCAACAGTATGTATTAAGTAAAAAATTTAAAATTCCAAGATCAGTAGATTGTTGGAGTCAAAAGCATCCTAGGAAACTTTAAGTCCAATGCATTTATTTTATTTGTGGAAAAAATGAAAGCCAGAGAGGTTAAGTGGCTTGTCTAATATCACACAAATAGCTATTAGCAGAATCACTAGGGACCTTCTATCTGTGAACATCTGTGAAACAATGAGAGGTCACTCATTTGATAGTTGATGACTGAGTGTTGAAGTAATAGGTCACTTGCCCATGTCTATTACAACCCTAACATAGCAAATTTGCATTGGACTGGCTTTTGGTAGAAAGTGCCTTCTTAATTTAAAAAAAAGTCTGGTTTCAGGGCTCTCAACAAGCCACTTGTGAAATGGCTTTGATTACAGGGGGGATTTCAGGGCTCCTCAAATAACACTCAAAGCCAACCTTGAACAACTGAAGAAAATCAAAATATTTTACCCCAAAATATATTTCTCTGACATATTTTGAAATGACTGCCACAGGGCCAACAGACACAAGTAACCCTACAAAGCTGTCTTTTGTGGGGGAAATTTGTATCTGTAAAGAATCTCCATTAATGCAGCCTTGCCTTCCCTTTCTAAGCCTTTCCCAGATCTTAGAGAGATTAAACAGAGTCTGACATCTTTAAAGGTCTGAAAAGAGATAGTTACCACCTATTCTTTCTGAGGGCTACTATCTATGAGCCTTCATCAACATAACAAGGACACCTTTGCTAGCCAGGCCTCTTCCTTTCTCCCTCCCATAACCTGCCTTGCCACTAACACCTGTTTTACCAACCTAACCTATGTTTGACCATACTCTGAGCCCACATTCTTTCTATAACCTCAGGATGGTGTATAAGCTTCTGTACCTCATTGGGGGTGGGGTCTTCATTCTGAAGGTGTGCATACATGTTAAATAAATTTGTGTGCCTTTTCTTCTATCAATCAATCAGCCTCATGTCTGTGATTTTTCAGCCAAACTTCAGGTTTTATGCTAGGAACCAGGACACAACCAAGAAGAATCCAGAAAAAGAAATCAAACAGAATGATGCCAGATTATTATAATAAGCCTTCAGAAATAAAAGACACTCAAAATAGCCCTGATAGTTTAAAGTCGTTCCTTGTAGTCCTCAGTATGTTTTTTTATGGTTTGTAACCTAAAGCCTCTATGCATCTGTAAATACCCACATATTATCCTTATGCTTTATAAATGCAATTACTGCATATAGCTGCTTCAAGAAACACTAGCTGCCTCCAAATTGATTTCACTTTCCTGGTAAGATTTGATTCTCTTGTTACCATTCCCACCATGACTCAGTTCCTAGAGCAGAGAAACTGTAAGCACAGAAAATATCTAAAAATTGTAGGAAGCAAACGCATGTTACAGTGGTATAATAAAAAATATATTTGATTTTGTACGGTTCCTGGCACAGAACTTCTGAGCCCCTGTAATTTCCTAGTGACAAGAGTGTCTTTTGTTATGCATAAAAACCCCCATTAATCACACCTGAGTTTATGCTAATGCATGACTTAGGGTAGGGTCCCTGGATAGCCTCAGGATGGGACTGGTCACGAGAAAGACCAAGTGATTAGAGGGTTGGAATTTCAGCCAGGACCACCAGCCTCCAGGAAGGGGCTGGAGGTTAAGCTCTATAAAATTCGAACAATGAAACTTGATGAATTTCCAGGTTGGTGAACATATCCACATGCCAGGGAGTACAGTGCACCCCAACTCCATGGCAACAGAAGCTCCTGCCCTCGGCACCCTTTCAGACCTCACCCTAGGTCCCTTTTTATCTGGCTTCTCATCTGTATCCTTTGTAATATCCTTTATATTAAACTATAATGTTTCTTTGAGGTTTGTAAGCCATTATAGCAAATTGTTGAATATAAGGAGAGGGTTATGGGAACCCTCAATTTATAACCTGTTGGTCAGAAGTACAGGTGACAACCTGGCACTTGCAATTGGCATCTAAAGTGGGAGGCAGTCTTGTGGAACTGGATCCTTAATCTGTGGGGTCTCTGCTAATCCCAGGTAGTAAGTTTCAGAATTAAATTGTAGGACTCTCAGTTGGTGTCCAGAGTATTGGAGAATTGGTTGGTGAGGGGAAAAAAAACAAACATTTGCTTTCTTTTAGTTCTGCTTCAGTTGCGAGATATTTAAGGCTCTCTTTTGCCCATATGGGCAATCTGGCAACAACCAAAAAAAAGTTTCTTTGACATAACTTTTTCAAATAGTAAGATGTTCCATCTGCTAATTAAGGCTCTGTTAGAGGCCTGACCTTCCATGAGGTGCTTATTAAACTCCTTTGGTTTCAGCCCCTGACTGTGATAGAACTAGATAAACATCTTACTTAAATGCTAATAAGAAACCATTTTAGTTAAGAACTTTGATGTTACATGTGCACTGTGGATTGGAGACTCTCATTTAATACATAATTAAAAGGTTAGGTTTGTTTTCTTTTCACATGCCCCTCTCTTCCCACAAACTACATTAAGATTTTCTTCTTTTCTTTAATATCATTTCCTAAATTTTAAACAGATATGACTCATTTTTATTATATCTAGAAAGGTGGTTTCTTTTTTTTTTTTTTTTTGGCTTTTTAAAAAAATTATTCAATTAAACAGAGGTAAGTACAACTTGAGAATTTTAGGATCTAAGCTGAATGATTTAAAAAAAAACCTGATTTTTAAAAGATACTTTGACTCTGAAAAAGATCAGGATCTAATGACCAGATTTAATACATGACACTGAAATTTGTCAGAAACAATAAATTTAAGCATTTGCATAATGATAACAATTCATTATTAAAATCATGAAGTTCTGAACATGATGCTTATTTTATTAAGTTTTAAGGACCACTTATATCAGAATTACCACAGATTCTTATTTTTTTTTAAATACAGATCCCTGGGCCGCACCTTAGATTTAATGACTCACTTTCTTTGGAATCTGCACTTCCTTAAGTTCTATAACAGACATAAGGCTTTTGAAAACTACCTTTATAGAGAGATATAGAGCATTATTTTTCTAACTTCCCAAGTAAATTTAATGTGACTTATAGTTAAGGATTTGCTGTTGGGGCAGAAAACCTTTTTTATGGTAATAATAGGAACTAGTCTACCACATTACCATACACAAAATAATTCAACAAGTATTATTCATAAATGCAGATTCATTAAGAGCTTCAGCTATCTAATGCACTCACTTGACCATTTCCTTCTTTAGCAATGAAAGCAAAGGCAGAAAAGAATAAAAAATTACTTTTTTTTTTTGAGACAGAGTCTAGCTTTGTCATCAGGCTAGAGTGCAGAGGCATGATGTCAGCTCACTGCAACCTCCACCTCCCAGGTTCAAGCGATTCTCTTGCCTCAGCCTCCCCAGTAGCTGGGACTACAGGCATGTGCCACCATACCCAGCTAATTTTTGTATTTTTAGTAGAGACAGGGTTTCACCATGTTGGCCAGGATGGTCTCGATCTCTTGACCTCGTGATACGCCTGCCTTGGCCTCCCAAAGTGCCGGGATTACAGACATGAGCCACTGTGCCTGGCCAAAAAAATTACTTTGTTAATATATTCACAAAACCAAATTACAGACCTCCTAAAAGAGTTTCTAAAGATGACTTCAGAAGAATTGGCTTTACAATGCAGAAGTTAATTAAGTGGGTTGGGGTAATTTTGCAAAAAAAGTTGTCCTGAATGATTATGTGAGATAAAATCTTATTTGTGAAGAATGAGAGCATCACTGGTAGAATAAAGAGGAGAAGGGGCAACGGTTTGACCAACTACCTCCTTTCTGGAATCCTGCAGAGCTCAATTAAAATTCAATGGGAGTTGTAAATGACATGCTTTATTAACGCACTTTCGGTAATGTTTGCTCTTGACAATCCTAATACAATCTACTGAAAGGGAAGTCCTTACATGAAAAAATGTTGTGTTTCACAAAAGGCTGATTTTTGTTCTCAAGAAATCATTACTGTTACCTCTCCTGGCTGAGAGAAACGTGTTTACTATTGCCTATAAAAATGGGAAGTGTTTCAAAATAAATTTATATGAAACAATTACAGTAAATGAATCATTAGGAACTTTACATGTATCAGCATAGTTTCTTTTAGAAGATAGTTAACAAAATTAACTTTACCTCTATGCCAAGAAGTAATGAAATAAACAAGTTACATTAATGTTATAATGTGATTTTAATAGTCAGTAAGAACTCAGCAAATATCTGCCTCATCAACTTCAGCTCCCAAATAACAAGTCATTGCTTATGGTCATTAAAAGTACATAAGTACATCAGGCAAAATTAGATTAACTTATTAACCAAGATTAAATCATAGTCATATTTTGTTGGTTTTTATCAATAAATTAAATATTGGAAGCCTTAGTCCTACTCAGTCGGATGCAATTTTAATTGGAAAAGGGCACACAGCTAAGGAGTAGCTGATCTAAACTGATAATTCTTGATTCAACAGAATTGTGAATTATTGTGATTTATCACCCTCACAAGACTTTTAATAATAGGAAAATCTTTGTGTATGAAAATGTGCTTCTCATGTTGAATCATATATTTTCTCCTGCAGTGAGTTTGGAGTAGAGAAAGAAAAGTAGATATTCTATTGTTATGTCATTGCCTGCCAAGTTTTCCCAATACTGAGAAAATTAACCCTGTGAGGTTTCTGGCAGCTAGGTATGACAACAAAAATCTTGGATTCAAAATTGTCCAACTGGTTCCTCTGTGTGGATTGGGCTGCCATTTTGCTCTTTCCATGAGACAAGGCACAATCAGGTTCCACTGGGTTGTTCCCAGCACAGTTCTAACAACAACAAGACGTCATTTTTTTATTTTAAAACCTCACACCAGCATGGTCTATTGGCTTTTGGTGCCATCTCAATTGTTCTTAAGAGTCAATCTCTTAATGCCAGAGTCAATGTCTTGGTCATGGAAGAATCAGACTTTAATGTAACAAGTGAAAAGAGCACGCTGTGCAGAGACCAGTCAGCTCATGCAGAGCCGGCAGAGCACTTGTTTCTTTGGCAATCCCTCTTGCTTCTATGGGGCCTGATTTCATCATCCAGAAACAAATTCTTATCATTGAGAGAAAGAATTCCTTAAGCCATGTGTTGCTTATTGGAGAGCAATGCTACAGCAATGAAATGGTTCTATTTCTAAAATAGAGAGAAGTTTGGAGATGTTTAGAGATCAATGACTCTACTGCTGCTCAATCAATTCAGGATCTTTATAGTACAATAGGAGATATGAAATGGCTTAACACGGATTTCTTTGCCATGATAATGTACTATGCTATTAATTTTCCTTACTACATTTATCCCTTAGGGTTAAATCATAATTATGTTGCCATTAAATTATTGCCATCACTTTATAAAATTTAACATAAAAAGCATTATTAGCAATAGCCAAAAGGTGGATACAACCCAAAGGTACATCAATGGATGAATGGATAAACAAAATGTGGTATACCCACAATGGGAAATTATTCCGTCATAAAAAGGATTGAAGTATCGGCCGGGCACGGTGGCTCACACCTGTAATCCCAGCACTTTGGGTGGCCCAGGCAGGCGGATCATGAGGTCAAGAGATCGAGACAATCCTGGCCAACATGGTGAAACCTTGTCTCTACTAAAAATACAAAAATTAGCTGGACGTGGTGGCGGGCGCCTGTAGTCCCACCTACTCGGGAGGCTGAGGCAGGAGAATGGCGTGAACCCGGGAGGAGGCGGAGCGTGCAGTGATCCGAGATGGTGCCACTGCACTCTAGCCTGGGCGACAGAACGAGACTCCGTCTCAAAAAAAAAAAAAAAAAAGGAATGAAGTATCAATACATACTACAACACGGATGAAACATTGTTAAGTTTAAAAAGCCAGCCACAAAATGTCACATGAAATATCTTGAACAGGTAAATCCATAGAAACAGAAAGTGTATTAATGGTTTCCAGTGGCTGATTGAGGAGAGAAAGCGGAGTGACTGCAAAAGAAATAATGTCTCCTTTGCAAGTGATGAAAATGTTTTGGAACTATAGAGGTGGTTCTTGCAAATACACTAAATACCACTAAATTTTACTCTTTAAAATTGTTAGTTTTATGTTAGACAAATTTTTTCTCAATGTTTTAAGTTGCCATAAAGTAGAAAGTATTCCACTAAAATTTGATTAAACTTTAAATAAGATTTAAACTCTTTGTTGTTGTTGTGTGTGTGTGTGTGTGTTTTTTTTTTTTTTTTTGGCTTTTTTTGTTTTTTTTTTTTAGATGGAGCCTTGTTCTTGTTACCCAGACTGGAGTGCAGCAGCACAATCTCGGCTCACTGCAAACTCCACCTCCCAGGTTCAAGCAATTCTCTGCCCCAGCCTCCTGAGTAGTTGAGATTACAGGCACCTACAACCAAACCTGACTAATTTTGGTATTTTTAGTAGAGATGGGGTTTCACCATGTTGGCCAGGCTGGTCTCAAACTCCTGACCTCAGGTGATCCACCCACCCTCAGCCTCCCAAAGTGCTGGGATTACAGACATGAGTCACCATGCCAAGCCAGATTTAAAACCTTTTTAATAATAATTTGATATCTAATTTACAATGGGTTCTAAATGACCCAATATTAATCATATGAATACATGTATTTAATTAAATAAAATGAAAGCCTCTTTCTGTTATGGTACAATTATTTTTCTATATCAATTCCACTGGTACTTTAGTTTCATCTTAAGCATATATGTGACTACTTCTTCTTTCAAACTATATGTTTAATCTTATTTAGAAGACATCTAGAGCCAAAATTAACAAGCAGTTCCATTTCTTTTCTACATGCAGGTTTGTGTTGGTAAACCATTCAGTGCTAAATTTTTCTTTTCACATTACTTACAGAAGCAATATAGCAATTTCCTGTGACAGTGGCACACTTCAACCTTCAGACCTTGCTCCCTTGCTCAAAACAAGAAAAGTTGAAATAATGTAAAAATGATTACTTCAATATAAAAAATAATTATTTAAATACACAGCCATGCTCAAGGTACACTTGGAAGAGGGCCAACGGGTGACTTGAGAGATCAAGTGCACCATTTGGCCTTTGACATAGGGTTGTATATGTTGGCATACTTCTGGGGTTTTGAATCCGTTCTCCCCTGATTCTCCCTTGGGATGGGCAGTCCGCATGCGCAGTGGCCTGCTAGCACTTGGGAGGGGAACATGCACAGTGTGTTTACTGGAGCTGTATGCATGCTCACTTGAGGCATTCTTCCCTTATCAGTCAAGTGTTTCTGTAAGGTTATATACCAGTTAAACTCCACCATTTTACCTCTTAGTGCACATACATGAGCCCACTTGCCCAACTTCTGAGATATTATCGGTAAGCTGCTGATCACCAGCTTCAGGTTTTTCCATCTATTGGGAGACTGTTTCCCTGGTGCCAGCTGCACCAATTATTATTTTAGAGAAAGGGTGTAATAACACCTGACCATCACCTGATGGTTGCCTGATATTCCTTGGGGTGGGATGGCCCTCTCCTGCCCTGCTCATGTCTGACTAGCTACCTACTGTAACAAAACTTCCTAAGCTTTTGGTGAAAAGTGAATCTTGAGAATTCAAAACACCAGATTTGCTCTATGTGCAGACGTGGAGCCCTCTTTTCACTACTCATAAAGTATGAAAACCCACATTAAGAAGCTCATATAAAAACAATCACCATAATGACTTATTGGACTCCCAAAGAAGAAAATTCCCACTGAAGAATTCATACACAAGATTTAAAAGAACAAGAGGAAATCCACCAGCAAAAAAGACAGACAATGCAGTAAATGAGAGAATTCACACTTAAAAGTGGTGAATATAGAATAATTTGAAAGAGCCTTTATAAGTGTTTTTTAAAGTCCAGAGAAGTAAAGGAACAAACCCAAAAGTTAAAGGCATGACATTATTTTAAAAATAACAACCAGATTTGAGGATGAAAAAGAAATTCTATAAATTAAAGAGTCATTGAATCTTTTTATAAAGTTGATAATAATGGTTAAAAACTGGGCTAAGAGTACCTCTTATCCAAATGATCACAACAGCTCTCCAGCAAGGGCACAGAACTGGGCTGAGGCTGAGATGGATGAATTGACAGAAGTAGACTTCAGAATGTGGGTAAAACAAACTTCACTGAGCTAAGGAGTATGTTCTAACCCAATGCAAAAAAGCCGAGAACTGTGATAAAACATTACAGGAGCTATTAACCAAAATAACCAGCTAGAGTGGAACATAAATGACCTAATGGGGCTGAAAAACACAACACAAGAACTTCATAATGCAACAAGTATCAATAGCCAAATAGACCAAGTGGAGGAAAGAATCTCAGAGCTTGAACACCATCTTGCTGAAATAAGACAGGAAGACAAGATTAGAGAAAAAAGAATGAAAAGGAATGAACAAAACCGCTGAGAACTATGGGATTATGTAAAAAGACTGAACCTATACCTGGTTAGGACACTTAAAGAGATGCGGAGAATGGAACCACGCCTGAAAACATACTTCAGGATATCATCCAGGAGAACTTCCCCAACCTAGCAAGACAGGCCAACATTCAAATTCACGAAATCCAGAGAACCCTGAGAAGATACTCCATGAGGAGATCAACCACAAGACACATAATCATCAGATTCTCCAAGGTCAAAATGAAGGAAAAAAATGTTAAGGGCAACCACACCAAAAGACCAGGTCACCTACAAAGGGAAGTCCATCAGACTAACAGCAGAATTCTCAGAAGAAACCCTACAAGCCAGAAGAGATTGTGGGCCAATATTCAACATTCTTAAAGAAAATAATTTCCAACCCAGAATTTCATATTTGGCCAAACTAAGCTTCATAAGAGAAGGATAAATAAATGCTTTCCATACAAGCAAGTGCTGAGGGAATGCGTCACCACCAGGCCTGCCTTGCAAGAGCTCCTGAAGGAAGCATTAAATACGGAAAGGAAAAGCCATTACCAGCCACTATAGAAACACACTGAAGTACACAGACCAATGACACTATGAAGCAACTACATTAACAAGTCTGCAAAATAACCAGCTAGCATCATGATGACAGGATCAAATTCACACACAAAAATACTAACCTCAAATATAAATGGGCTAAATGCCCCAATTAAAAGACACAGAATGGCAAGCTGGATAAAAACTCAAGAACTATCAGTGTGCCATATTCAAGGGGCCATCTCACATGCAAAGACACACATGGGCTCAAAATAAAAGGATAGAGAAAAATTTAGCAAGCCAATAGAAAGCAGAAAAAAGCAGGGGTTGCAATTCTAGTTCCTGATATAACAGACTTTAAACCAACAAATATCAAAAAGACAAAGAAGAGTGTTACATAATGGTAAAGGGTTCAATTCAACAAGGGCTGACTATCCTAAATATATATTTACCCAATAAAGGAGCAACCGGGTTTATAAAACAAGCTCTTAGAGACCTGCAAAGAGACTTAGACTCCAACACAGTAATAGTGGGAGACTTTAACACCCCACTATCAACATTAGACATATCATAGAGACAGAAAATTAACAAAGATATTCAGGACCTGAACTCAGCTCTGGATCAAGTGGACTTGAAACAGCCCCTCCCATCACAGGCCTGGAGGCCCAGAAGCAAAAAGTGGTTTTGTAGGCTTTTGCATCTTTAAAAAAAATACTAGGCTAGACAGTTACTAAGACAGAAGTAATAAGTTTGGAAAATAGAGCCCAAATACTTACAACACAGAGAAATAAAGCAAAAAACGTGGACAGAAGTGGGGTGTTTAAGTCTAAATCTTGTTGGTAACAGATAGGGCAATCTAACCTTAATGAATGCTGTGACACCAGAAGACAGGCTGGCTGCTGGCTTAATTCAAATACCCTGAGAAGAAAGCACTGCTAAATGCAAGCTGGTCCCCATTTCAAATTGAACTTGGTGATCTCACCCACCTGCTTCATTGTTCAGGTTCCAGAAAACCCTCTCCACACTTCTCCTTCTCTTGTCTTGGCTGTGCTGTTAGTCTTATCTGCTGCTTCTGCTTGATACTTTAGATGTCAAATCCATAGGCTTGAGTCACAAATACAAAGCCATAAATTAACCTTCCTTTAAATTCACCTAAAAGTATAGACTGCCCTAAATATGTCCATGAATGCTGGGTTTCAGGGCTGGATTCCATGGACCATGGGTTTGTCCCATTGCAGCAGGTCTCAGTTTCATCTAACGTAAAGAGACTTGTAAGGTCTTATGTGAACCAGCTCCTATAGTTTTTATGTCCCACATTTTTACTCTCTTTAATGAGTTTCAAATTTTCTAACTAGGCATACTTGCCTCTGAAAGAAATTCGGTGCCCTTATTTAGGAAGTCAAATGTATTTCTTTTTTTTTTTTGCAAGGCTGGCACAATATAAAATGACCCAAAACTTGGAGTCAGTCACATAAGGAAGGGCCAGGCCACATTTTAGAAGGAAAAATCAAAGAAAGCAAGAGGCAGCATCTGGTATCTATCAGTCTGCTTGCCAAGAAGAGGCAGGGAGCCTGCGAAGATGCAGAGATGCAGGATTATCAGCATTAGGACCAAGAGCATTGAATTGTTCTGTTTTGGAGAGGCTCAGAAGATGTTACAGTGGCAGCAGGGTATCAGAGCCAACAACACGCATCACTTTAGGACAGGTGACTGGCATCCAAATAAGAGTCAACAGGCACCCAGCAGGCATGCCCCTGGATTACTCTTCCTTGGCAAAAACAGGTGTAATTAATGCATCACAAAAACTTCACATAATCCCAATATATATGATTCAGGGAGCATGAGGAGTGATAGGGAAGTTAGGTATACCTGGGTATACCCATTGTTCAAGATGGGCTTTTGTGGTGGGAAAACTGAAGTTCCCAGCCCAGTGCTCCAGGTAGCCATTGTCAATCAAGCAACACAACTGTGCTATATGATACTAAGTTGCCAACCAGGATGGATCCAGCTCTAATCTGATAATGTAGAAAAATACTACTAGCAAGTGAATGTGACTTTAGATAGAATACCTCTCTGAAAATCAAAGCAAAGAAAATGTATTGTCAATTGGAAAGGGGAATTCTAAAAATTGAAAACATTCCTTATACTTTTATTGTATTTTTGAGTTTTAAAAATGATTTCCCATGCATGTTCTCATATTATACTTCCAACAATTTTGTGCTAGGTACTGAAGTGTTATCTCATTTTGTTGATAAGTAAACCAAGAGACAGAAAGTTTCCATGACAGGACAAAGCTTGGAAGATTTAGCAAATGGTTCTGCATGGCTGGGGAGGGTTCAGAATCATGGCGGAAGGCGAAAGTCACTTCTTACATGGTGGCAGCAAGAGAAGAAAAGTTCAGGTTTAAGAATGATGTTTTGTCTATTCAGACGCTCTGCCCAGCTTATTAGAAAAAAAGAGGGGAGAGGAGACGAAACATAACTGAAATGTATTATTCCCTGCTTCAATCAGATCTCTGTACAAATGTCACCTCAGAAGAGACACTCTGGCTTAAAATGGCAGATTGAGGCTTTTCACGCTCCATGCCTTTCCCCTGCCTTCTTTTTCTTCTGGCATCTGTGACATTCTGATGTACTGTTGGTACTGCTGTTAACGTGTCTTGTTTTCCTCAGTGGAATGCAAGTGTCTTGAGAATTGGAACTTTTTCTCTTTTGTTTACAGATGTATGTCTAGTCCCTAAAACAATGTTTTAAGAGGTGGATAAATATGTGTTAAATGGATGAATGAGTAACTTGAGGGGCTTCTATGTGCCAACTCTTTTAGGCGATATATTCGTTCGTTTTCACACCGCTGATATAGACATACCTGAGACTGGGAAGAAAAAGAGGTTTAATTGGACTTACAGTTCCACACGGCTGGGGAAGCCTCAGAATCATGGCAGGAGGTGAAAGGCAGTTCTTACACGGTGGCAGCAAGAGAAAATGAGGAAGAAGCAAAAGCAGAAACCCCTGCTAAACCCATCAGATCCTGTGAGACTTATTCACTCTCACGAGAATAGCATGGGAAAGACCAGCCCCTATGATTCAATTACCTCCCCCGGGGCCTCTCCCACAACATGTGGGAATTCTGGGAGATACGATTCAAGTTGAGATTTGGTGGAGACACAGCAAAACCATCTCATTCCACCACTGGCACCTCCACATCTCATGTCCTCACATTTCAAAACCAACCATGCCTTCCCAACAGTCCCCCAAAGTCTTAACTCACTTCAGCATTAAGCCAAAAGTCCACAGTCCGAAGTCTCATCTGAGATGAGGCACGCCCTTTCTGCCTATGAGCCTATACAATCAAAAGCACACTAGTTACTTCCTAGATACAGTGGGGGTACAGGTATTGGGTAAATACAACCATTCCAAATGGGAGAAATTGGCCAAAACAAAGGGGCTACAGGGCCCATACAAGTCCAAAATCCAACCGGGCAGTCGAACTTTAAAGCTCCAAAATGAGCTCCTTTGACTCCAGGTCTCACATCCAGGTTACACTAATGCAAGAGGTAAGTTCCCATGGTCTTGGGCAGCTCCAGCCCTGTGGCTTTGCAGGGCACAGCCTCCCTCCTGGCTGCTTTCATGGGCTGGCATTGAGTGTCTGTGGCTTTTCCAGGCACACGATTCAAGCTGTTGGTGGACCTACCATTCTGGGGTCTGGAGGACGGTAGCCCTCTTCTCACAGCTCCACTAGGCAGTGCCCCAGTAGGGACTCTATGTGGGGGCCCTGACCTCGGATTTCCCTTCTGCACTGCCCTAGCAGAGGTTCTCCATGAGGGCCCTGCTCCTGCAGTAAACTTTTGCCTGGGCACCCAGGCATTTCTATACATTTTCTGAAATCTAGGCAGAGGTTCCCAAACCTCAGTTCTTGACTTCTATGCAGCCACAGGCTCAACACCACGTGGAAGCTGTCAAGGCTTGGAGCTTCCACCCCCTGAAGCCACAACCCAAGTTCTATGTTGGCCCTTTTCAGCCACTGCTGGAACAGCGGGGACACAGGGCACCAAGTCCCTAGGGTGCACACAGTAGGGGGACCCTGGGCCCAGCCTACAAAACCACTTATTTCTTCTGGGGCTCCAGGCCTGTGATGGGAGGGGCTGCCCTGAAGGTCTCTGACATGGTCTGGAGACATTTTCCCCATGGTCTTGAGGATTAACATTAGGCTCCTTGCTACTTATGCAAATTTCTGCAGCCAGCTTGAATTTCTCCTTAAAAACAAAACAAAACAAAACAAAAGAAAAAAATGGGTTTTTCTTTTCTGCTGTATCGTCAGGCTGCAAATTTTCTGAACTCTTATGCTCTCTTTTCCCTTTAAAATGGAATGCTTTTAATGGCACCCAAGTCACCTTTTGAATGCTTTACTGCTTAGAAATTTCTTCTGCCAGATACCCTAAATCATCTCTCTCAAGTTCAAAGTTCCACAAATCTCTAGGGCAGGGGCAAAACACCACCAGTCTTTTTGCTAAAACATAAGGAGAGTCACCGTTGCTCTAGTTCCCAACAAGTTCCTCATCTCCACCTGAGAGCACTTCAGCCTGGACCTTATCGTTCATATCACCATCAGCGTTTTGTCAAAGCCATGCAATGAGTCTCTAGGAGGTTCCAAACTTTCCCACATTTTCCTGTCTTCTTCTGAGCCCTCCAAATTGTTTCAACCTCTGCCTGTTACCCAGTTCCAAAGCCGCTTCCACATTTTGGGGTATCTTTTCAGCAGTACTATATTAGTTCATTTTCACACTGCCGATAAAGACATACCCGAGACTGGGAAGAAAAAGAGGTTTAATTGGATTTACAGTTCCATGTGGCTGGGGAGGCCTCAGAATCATGGCAGGAGGCAAAAGACACTACTTACATGGTGGCAGCAAGAGAAAATGAGGAAGAAGTGAAAGCAGAAACCCCTGATAAACCCATCAGAACTCATGAGACTTATTCACTACCACAAGAATAGCATGGGAAAGACTGGCCCCCATGACCCAGTTACCTCCCACTGGGTCCCTCCCACAACACGTGGGTATTCTAGGAGATACAATTCAAGTTGAGGTTTGGTGGGGACAGAGCCAAACCGTATCAGGCAGTTTATGGATCATCCCATCCAAAGGAGCCAGGTATCTGAACAATAAAAAAAGGGTGTGCCAAGTCTTCCGAGGTCAGATCCAAGTGGCTAAGACAATCCTACCCATGTTTAAACAAAGAGTATTTGTGGGTCTGTTTCATGGATTGTGGAGTAGAGGAGAGCTAAGTCTGTTATGGTTTATTTGTCGGGGGAGATTGTTCTGCAAATGAGGCTGAGACCATTCCTTTCTCTCACTGATTCTCAAGAGGAAGCTTATGCCAGAAAAAAGAAAATCTTATTTATATGGACTGTGAGATTATCTCTGGCTACTAAAAGTTGGGACACTAAACTACTGAGAATTAATGGGCGAACTTTTGTTCCACAGACTAGAAATTTAAAAGGTACCATGGTGCAACAGAACAAGCACGGATTTGGACTTAACACCTATGTGGTCCTGAAATCCTCTTACCAATAAATGTGTAAGCTGAGCACCTCTCTGTAAAACAGCAGTAAGGAGGTGCTGTAAGAGCTAAATGAGATATTTCCTGTGAAGTATTTTGAAAAACAGAAAGAACTACACCAATGAAATTTGTGTTTGTTCATTTGGAATCAAATATAGTAAGTATATTTTATCAATTACTTGCCTTTATGGTAGGAAGCAGGGTGAATTTAATTCAAGGGAATCAAACAGAATAATTTAGACTTAACCATTTTTTTCTCTCTCTCTGTCTGTCCTTCCCTACCTCCCTTCTCTCTCCCTTTTCTCTCTGTCTCCTCTTTCTCTCCCTCACACACACACACTCATACACTCACAAATACACACTCACACACATGCAGTTTAACCCCCACAGCCACTGAGAGGGAAAGAGCTGACTCTTCCACCCAATGTCCACCCACACACCTGAAACCTTCCGACAACCTGCCTCTAATATCTGAATTCTTGGTTAATGAACTCTTGGCTTCAGCCTCAAAAGAAAGAATCAGACATTTTGTAAATATGATGACTTTGAATAAAACTTTTAGGACCTCGAACTCTTTTCCTGAATGCCAAAGCCACTACCTAGTCACCCCTCAGCTGTGCCCACAGGTTCCTATAGAGAGTCTGAGCCCCAACCATTCCTGACCCCCAACCTCCTGGGTGATTCTATATTTTCAAATAGAAATTTCAGTGTTTCCCTTAGAATTCGGAATCTTTCCAATTTATTTTTCTAAGCTATAGTTTGCCCCCTAAGATATATATATTTAAAATTTTTAAAGAAAATTTGGTCATCTCAGTCTGTTTTAGTCCAGGCTTCATACAGAAGAATTTCAGCCTGAAATCACTGAAAAATCTGTGTCCCATAAAAATGACAAGCCACTCAAGACCTTGCATGGTCCCAGAGTGCCATCTAGTGACTAAAAGTTGAAATGACGGCCTCCAAATCTTTACTGACACTTTTTCCTGCAAAAAGCCATGCAGAGAAAGCACGCTTGTTCTTGCTCTCATCAGAGTATCAGATTAGGTGGTCACAGCACCCACGTGCATGGTGAACTATGTGGGGTGGTTGTGGGAGTTAAACTGTGTGTGTGTGTGTGTGTGCGCGTGCGTGTTTAGAACACAAGGCTGAAATAATTTAACTGCTTATTAAAAGAATCCCTCTGGATATGGTGTGTAAAACAGTCCTAACAGCATACAAGATGGAGTCCGGGAAAGCAATAAAGATACCAGAACAATTCGAGCAAGTGCTAATGATAGGTTACACTAGGGTGGCAGTGGTGAGATCCTAGATATATTTTGAAAAGTAGCTGGCAGGATTTGCTGAGGGGCTTAATGTAGAGTTAAACAAAAAGGGGAGTCGAGGATAACTTCCAGGTTTTTAACCTGAACAATTAAGAGAAACGTATTGTCATTTATCAAGCTGGGACAGATTGGGTGAATCTCAGTCTACACAGTAATCCTAAACATCTGTATAAATAAAATCCTGTTTCCAGGGACTTGGACTGCGCCATTAACTCAAGGCACCTTTCACTAAAATAAGGGCTGATTGTTGCAAGGAAGATGGCTGAGGCTGTGCAGATGGATCCAAAGAAACCCACCAGTACCGTCAAATGTGACCAAGACCTTAGAAGATTTTTCCTCAGCAACCATAGCACACTGCTCAGAAAAACATACAGGAGCCCTTTTACAAAGGCAAGCCCAACAAAATCAGCCAAGACCGGAGCCCGATAGGTTAGCCTCAGTTCCCAGACTGCAAGGAATTAAAAGAAAACAAACATGTAAATCCCAACAATCTAACTCCCCACAGCCACTGAACTACAGCCAGTATCCATGAAGCTGGTTAGCGGGCTTGTGGTTAATGGCTTAGTTTTTCAGATACTTATCCAGGACACTCTTCACAACTCCTTGGTACTCCAGATTATTTCAGGCCAATTAAAAGTCCCACTTCTCTTCATCCCACCTGTGATTATGACCTCCATGCAACAGAGGTACTTCTAGCAATGATAAGCCAGTTTTTAAAGATGCCCTCCTCCTAAGACTTATTGTTCCATTTAAAGCTTAGCTGCTCCTAGTAACATAGATGCCCTAGAAATGGGTCAGTTGTGTTTTTCCCGGAAGAACCTGCCTGAATAGTTCACTCACTCCTGTGTGCTCCAGGCAGGTCTAGAGCACATGCCCTATTTGCAGAAGAGATCAGTTCAGATGTTCATTTGCTGTAACCTATTACGTGTCTGTCACTCTGCTAGATTCTCAGGCTCAATGGTGACCAAGACATCCCTCTTCCCAGAAATCCAATGGAAGAGAAAGCCAAGATGAAAGAAAAACAAATCTTTAGAACTGTGTAATAAGATTTTATTTGTGAGATATAATGAAATTATATGTGCTTCATACTCTGATTAGCACGTAAGCACTCATTAAATATTAGGTTCATCAAAAATCTTAATTTAACATATTTTACCAAAATTTAAAAGAGTGGGGAAAGACAGGGCCTCCTTCCAGCCCCATTTCCCTCAGTAGTGGCCCATTCTCTCAGTAGCCCAGGGGTTTCAACTGCCTCTTTCCTGTGTCTCCTGTATGGCGTCAGTGGCCTGGTCCTTTGGTTCTGTCTCTACAGTGTCTCTTTCACCTCTTCCTACCTGTTTTTGCTGACTCCTGTGAAATTCAGTGGCACCCCATTACCCTCTAAATCAAATGAAATCCTCACCCCAACATCCAAGGTCGCAGTAAAGCCACATTTTCAGTCCCATGGCCCACAACTTCCCCAACCATCCTCTGCCTCAGCCAAACTGGATTCCCACTAATCCCAAAGCTACCTCCTGCTTTACTCTTGCTTTGCCATGACCGGGAATCCTCTTCCTGCCATCTTAACCAGCAGAGGTTCTATTTTATTCTTTTATTTTTTTTAAGAGGCAGAGTCTCACTCTGTCACTCAGGCCAGAGTGCAGTGACTCTATCATAGCTGACTGCAACCTCGAACTCCTGGGCTTAAGCGATCCTCCCACCTCACAACCCCCGAGTAACTAGGACTACAGGCAATGCCGTCACACTTAAAAAATTAGAAGATTTTTCCTAATGTTTTACTTTTTGTAGAGATGGGGTCTCCTATGTTGCCCAGGCTGGGCTGAAACTCCTGGACACAAGCAATCCTCTGGCCTCAGCCTCCCAAAGCACTGGGATTACATGCATGAGCCACCACACCCAGCCAGTTCTATTCATTTTTAAAGACCCAATCTCCTCCATGAAACCTTTCCTTGTTTCCTAATTCAGATGTTTTTTGAATCTGCATAGAATTTACTTGAGATGCCTATTTCATTATTTCATGTCTTACAGTTATTTAATTAGTTTTCAACTCCTCCTCACCAAATTGTAAACTTCTCAAGGGTATGTACTGTGTTTCATTTATAAGAGGAAGTAAGGCAGTGATTAACAGCACAAGCTACAGATCCAAATTATCTGGGTTTACCTTTTGGCTCTGCCACTTGCTAGCTGAGTGAAATTTGGCAAGTTACCTAGCTTCCTTGTACTTCATTTTTTTCATCTATAGATTTTCTATATTTTAAAGAGTTAATGCATGGAAAACTGAGGTCAGTGCCCAGAACATAGAATGACAGATATTAAGGTGACTTTTCCTCCCATGGTTTTGGTTGATACATAAAGACAGTAGATGCTATATTTCAAAGTAAAGCAACCACACAGGACTTACTAAAGAGAGAGGGCAGAAAACTAGTTTTGCAACACTTAGCTGACCACCCACCTCCAGCTATAAAAATGTTTGGAGAAATTTAAAAGGAAGATAATGAAGACAGAGTCTTTGCAATGAATAGTTGGTATGCCAAGTGAAAACAACAAAGGTGTCATATGTTTTTTCTCGTCTACAGTGGAGGGCTCCAAAGAAACCACTCAGAGAGCTCATGAGTTCCCCCACAGTGACTGGTCGCCCATCTGAAAATTCTGAAGCCCAGTATTTGTTCTTGCCAGGAGCTGATGATAGATGAATCAAAAGAGAAGAGGTTGCATTGGTGAGACAGTAGTCTCAGTGTTTGTGAGGGTAGAAAAGAATGATCCTTGGAAGACAAGTGGGTTTGGGGGGTTCAGTGGGTAAAGCAAGAGAGCCAACCGGCACTGGATTGTCTTAGATCCAGCCTGAGAAGATCACCTGGAGGGGTAAATAGACCTCAGCAGAGAGAAGCTGAAGGTACCACTGGATGGCCAGGGGCAGAAGAAGGATTAGCAAAAAGTTTTAAAAAAGCATATCACCCACAGCAAAAGAACTCCAGGCAAGAGTCTCCAGCTATTGCAGGCAGGACAGGATGAATGGGTAGACTACAAAGAATCTACAAAATCCAGTCAGCCTAAACACGTGCCTTGGCCCGAAAGGAGGAGTTCTGCTTGTAACAGGTCTGGCCAGGTAAGCACATTCTTGTTCCCCTTTCTCTTCTGGTCAAGCCAACCCTGGGGGTTAAGAAACTACAGTTAGCAAGATGACTGAAGGAGAAAGGGAAACATCAGATGAGGAGAGGAAGCCAACCACATTCCCATCTCCAACTGCTTATTTTCCTCCTCTCTGTCAAGCCTGAGATGGTGGAGGATAAACCTCAATGTCAAATCAAGTTCAACATGTTTACTATAACATAGAAATTGGCATTTTAGTTACCTGTCTTACCTAAACATAATCAATGACTTGGGGGATAGAGAGAAGCGAAAGTCAAGGTGTCTTATAATTGCATCCCATAAGTCATGCTTATTCAAGTTCGTAGTTAATCCAAGCTAAACAAATACTCAAGAAGTGTTGATTATTTGTACCATTTTTGTTCCCCCTTGTGTTTTTTAGTGTCTTGAACATACCAGGTGCTCATTTATTCAACCTTCAAACAGTCAGTAAGTACTGCTATATGCAAGCATATTGACTAGGAACTAGAAATTGAGGAAGGACAATGACACCGCCACTGTCCTCAACAGACACAAAAGACTAATGAATTGATAACAGGTAACTTAAAAAATGAAAATATAGAGCATGAAGTGATCTGTAGATATGCACAAAGTGCCATTGGGACAGAAAAAGGAGTGACTAATATCTGGGATGGTGGGGAAATGACACGTGAAGGAAACAATTGAGCTGCTCAAGGCTTGCTTATTAACTTTCAACTATTTACCTTTTGCTACCTTGAAAATATTCAGATTTAGAGGCGCAGGAAATTTGGATGTTTCCTGTGGTGAAGGCCAAGGAAATAGTCGGGGCGGGGGAAGCTAAATTTTTGTCTTCCAATGTGCCAAGAGTAGGACTGTAGCTTTCAGACACACAGTTGGGTGCAGGGCCAGGACAAGCCATTGGCTCCTGTAGCAGAAGCAGCCTCACCACCAGGAGACCACTTTTGGGATGGCCTGGATAGCACCTCCTTTTGTGCACCAGGAAGTACTCCCCCACTCAATGTCCTGAAATTTTATAAAGAGCAATTTATTGCTCCATCCTCAAAGGTTTGGCCAGTTAAAATGCAAATACTGCTGAAGAGGGAGTCGATTATTACATTTACATTTATATTTTAGCATGAAGGAATTGTTAGACTATTTCCTGAGGGTAAGTTCTGACACAGAAAAGAAGGAAAATGCATGACATCCCAGGGTACC
The DNA here is from genome assembly GCF_028858775.2 of Pan troglodytes. Classification (NCBI taxonomy): domain Eukaryota; kingdom Metazoa; phylum Chordata; class Mammalia; order Primates; family Hominidae; genus Pan; species Pan troglodytes. Next base: position 70,329,289 of record NC_072406.2, read on the forward strand.
AAGAAGAATAAAAAGAGCACTTTTCTGAGGTTTTCTAGAAAACATACTCTAAGATTATGAGATTTGCATATGGGAGGTTTATAAGTGATTGCCTTAGAGAGCAAGAGCTGTGAAGGAAGATTGGACAGAGCAGGAGCTAAACTGAACCACTGTTCCAACAGAGGCATCAGCAGATCCTACTAGAAGCTCTAGAACTGGTATAGCCCTTGAAAATTGTCCCAATTGAGGTGAGGGGGCCAGGCTTTTGTACCCAGTATTGATTAGTGTCTCTGTTGTGAAGGAGGGCCTGAGGGGACACGACAGTTCTAACACCTTGAAAATTAGCAGAATGTAGAAAACAGAAATTATGTCTACAGCTGAACACAAACTTCCCCTACGCTGTCATTTAGCTCATCTCTATTTCTCCAGTCATTTGAAGTCCTCCCAGTATTAACTGTAAATTTCTCCTAGATCCTAAATATTCAAGTCTCTCCTGAAGAAAACAAGTAAAAAATGTTATTTACACATCATAGAAATCACCATGCGTTCTCAGTTTCCCCATTGAGCTCAGGAGAGTTCATCAGGAGATCAAAGAGAAAATGACTCTGAGATTAACATAAGCATTAAGCATAAGGCTTTTTGGCTCCTCTGCTCAAAACCACCCTTCTGAGGACTGACCCATGACTTGCCAGGGAACAGCTGGTGCTCAAAATGCCTTCTTATACATCACCAACATGCTTTTAAGTTTTTATTTCTAATCCTATAGGCCCCTGGACGTAGTTAAGAGGCTTCATGGGCCAGAAATTCCCATTTTGCATATTATAGTTCTCTAATGCTAGGAAATTTGCCCACTCTATGGGCCAACTCTATTGGGCTTGGCAGAAGCTGATATCCAAAGCCCCACTGTGAATAAACAATGCCTGCATCCATTTGTTTGCCAAGTAAACATTTCCTCTGTGCCTACTATGTGCCAGGAAATGTGTTTGGCACTAGGAATAAAGAGATATGCAAGACAGTGCCGGCGTTCTAGGGCCTCAAAACGTTCTCATAGAAAAGCGATAGATGAGACTCAATGCTATCAAGCAGGGCACTCCCGACTTGTTGGACGGGAAACCACACACCAGGCCAAGGTAATCCATTCTTTCAACAGCTCACTGAACCCTGCCAAATTATGCTATCATCCCTCGCCAAAAACTCAGCAGGAAAAATTATCACCAAGCAGTGATGTGATTCCTCTGAAATAGGGCAATATTTAAACTCCTCTTGTGTTAGCAGAGGGTTTTTTGGAGTCTTATAATTGGCTCTATGATGGTGGTTTTCCATTCTCAAAACTATAAAGTAAGTTGTACCTTCATGCCAGGCCCTTTTCCCCGTCCAGGCCAAGCCACTGGAGCCTGCTCCAGTTTAAGCAAGAGCACTGGGATTTGGCAGTGTCTGACTGGGAGCACTCCCATGTCTCAAACTCTGGCTCCCCAGGAGAAGGAATTAGGATGTACAGCTGCCTGTTCACCTTTCCTAATTTTCCATCGATAATTAATCTGTTGCTCCAAACAATATAATTAATAAAGGCCACAGAAAAGGTAATTTTGTGCTATCCAAATCACCAAAATTGAACACTGAAATTGTAAAAAATCCCCCGTTCTCTAAGAAGGGTATTTTTTAAGTTCCTTTTTTATTTCCACATGTGTTGTTAAAGAAATGACTAAGTAGCTTTTATAAGTTAGGCCTATCAATTACCAAATTCTACGAGTATTTATTGGGGGCTACTCTTTGTGATTTGGTGTGCTAAGTTCACAATAGGAAATGAGACCAGCTGGTTCAGATGAAGCCAGATGATGAAAGGTCCCAGAAGCCAGGGTAAATGATTTATACTTGATTCTCTAGGAGGTGAAGAGCCAATGAGGCTTTTTGAGAAAGCAAAAGGCTCAATGAAAGTAGAATTATGGAAAGCGTAAATGATAAAGACAATGCAAGGTGAACTAAAACAGAGTTTGGGCAGAGTCCAGATTGTGACTTATTTACAGTGGACAAAGATGGTGGAATGTAAATAGAGATAGAAACAAAGGAGAAAAAAAAAAGGCAATCAAGGAAAGAAATCCAATGTATCCGGATTCTGATCTTTTTTTCTAAAACTTCCTTAAGTTTCAATTCCTGCTCTACCACTTATTAGCTGAGTGATCTTAAGGAAGCTATTTAATTTCTCTTGGCCTCGGTTTCTTTATCTATAAAATGGGAATGCTAATAGAACCTACTGCATAGAGCTCTCATGGTATTAAATAGGATAATATACTGAGAAAGAGGAAAGAAGAATGCCTGCTACGTAGCAAGTGCTCAGTAAAATACAGCTAATGTTACCATTACTATTCATCGTAATACAAATGAGGGAAACCTAATTTTTACCTTTAGATAATATTCATCCTGTTGTATTTACCACATTTTTAAAAGTTCCAAGTAGAAGAACATTCAAACAAATGTATTTCTATGTGCAGAACATTTTGGAAGGTGTACTAGAAATGGTAGTAATGATAATCTCATAGAGGATAGAAAAGACCAGAGGACTGAGGAACAGAGATGGGAAAGCAATATAATTTTTTCTATACACCCTTTAGTATGGTAGAATATTTTCCATGTGCATGTATTACCTATTCAAGAAAATAATTATTTAAAAGGGCATCATCTGTGACCACACAGAAAAGGAATTTATATGAGAGCTGGATGCTTACATAGGGTGAAGTAATAACCGTAAAAATCACGGTTAACATGCACTGAGTATTTATCATATGTTTGGCACTGTTTTTTAATTCATATTGTTTTTGTTTTTAAGTGCTTTAATTTTTTAAAAAAATTTTGTTTCAATAGCTTTAGGGGTACAAGTGGTTTTTGGTTACATGGATGAATTGTATAGTGGTGACGTCTGGGATTTTAGTGCACTGGTCACCTGAGTAGTGTACATTGTACCTAATATATAGGTAGGTTTTTCAGCCCTCACCCCCCTCCCACCCTCCCTCCTAATTATTATTATTATTATTATTATTATTATCATTATTTTGAGATGTAGTCTCGCTCTGTCACCAAGGCTGGAGTGTAATGGTGCAATCTCAGCTCACTGCAAACTCCGCCTCCCAGGTTCAAGCAATTCTCCCACCTCAACCTCCTGAGTAGCTGGGATTACAGGCAACCGCCATCATGCCCGGCTAATTTTTGTATTTTTGTAGATATAGACTTTCACCATGTTGGCCAGGCTGGTCTGGAACTCCTGACCTCAGGTGATCCATCTGCCTCAGCCTCCCAAAGTGCTGAGATTACAGGCATGAGCCACAGCCCCTGGCCCCTCCCTCTTTCTGAGTCTCCAATGTCCATTATACCACTCTCCGCCTTTGTGTAACCACAGCTTAGCTCCCACTTCTAAATGAGAACATGCAGTATTTGATTTCCCATTCCTGAGTTACTTCCCTTAGTATAATGGCCTCCAGTTCCATCCAAGTTGCTGCAAAAGACATTATTTCATTCTTTTTTATGTTGAGTCGTATTCCTTAGTATGTATATATGCCACATTTTCTTTTTCCTCTCATCGATTGATGGTCATTCAGGTTGATTCTATATCTTTGCAGTTATGAATTGTGCAGTGATAAACATACATGTATGGGAGTCTTTTTGAAATAATCTATTTTCCTTTGGGTAGATACCCAGTTGTGAGATTGTTGGATCAAATGGTGTATCTATCTTTAGTTCCTTGAGAAATCACCATACTGTTTTCCATAGAGGTTATACCAATTTACATTTCCACCAGCAGGGTATAAGCATTCCTTTTTCACCACATCTGCACCAACATCTTTGGATTTTTGACTTTTTAAGAAAATGAACATGCCAGGTGTGGTGGCTCATGCCTATAATCCTCACGCCTGTAATCCTAGCACTTTGGGAGGCCAAGGCAGGCAGATCACCTGAGGTCAGGAGTTCGAGACCAGCCTGGCCAACATAGTAAAACCCTGTCTCTACCAAAAATACAAAAAATTAGCCAGGCGTGGTGGTGTGCGCCTGTAACCCCAGCTGCTTGGGAGTCTGAGGCAGAAGAATCGCTTGAACCCAGGGGTGGAGATTGCAGTGAGCCGAGATCGCACCATTGCACTCCAGCCTGGGTGACAGAGGGAGACTCTGTCTCAAAAACAAACAAAAAGAATGACCATTCTGGCAGGGTGAGGTGGTATCTCATCATGGTTTGCATTTCCCTGATCATTAGTGATGTTGAGCATTTTTTCATAGTTTGTTGGCCATTTGTATATCTTCTTTTGAGAATTGTCTGTTAACGTCCTTTGCCCACTTTTCGATGGTATTATTTGTTTCTTTCTTGCTGATTTGTTTGAGTTCTTTGTAGATTCTGGATATTAGTCCTTTGTCTGATGCACAGTTAGCAAATATTTTCTCCAATTCTGTAGGGTGTCTGTTTGCTCTGAAGATTATTTCTTTTGCTGTGCAGAAGCTTTTTAGTTTAATTGGGTACAATTTATTTATTTTTGTTTTTGTTGCATTTGCTTTTGGGGTCTTCGTCATGAATTATTTGCATAAGCCAATGTTCAGAAGAGTTTTTCCTAGGTTTTCTTCTAAAATGTTTATGGTTTCAGGTCTTAGATTTAAGATTTTGATCCATCTTGAGTTAATTTTTGTATATGGTGAGAGATAGGGATCCAGTTTCATTCTTCTACATGTGGCTCTCTAATTTTTCCTGCAGTACTTATTGAATAGGGTGGCCTTTCCCCAGTTTATGTTTTTGTATGCTTTGTCAATGATCAGTTTGTTGTATTTGGCTTTATTTCTGAGTTCTCTATTCTGTTCCATTGGTTTATGTGTCTACTTTTATGCCAGTGCCAGGCTATTTTGATTACTATAGCCTTATAGTAAATTTGAAGTCAGGTAATGTGAGGCCTTCAGATTTGTTCTTTTTATTCCTACAGATTTTTTGGTAGCCATTATAAAAGGGATCAAGTTCTTGATTTGATTCTCAGCTTAGTCATTGTTGGTATATAGCAGTGCTACTGAATTGTGTACATTGATTTTATAACCTGAGACTTTGCTGTATTTATTTATCAAATCTAGGAGTCTTTTGGAGGAGTCATTAGTGTTTTCTAGGTATAAGATCATATCATTGGAAAACAGAGATTGTTTGACTTCCTCTTTTCCAATTTGGATGTCCTTTATTTCTTTCCCTTGCCCAATTGCTCTGGCTAGGAATTCCACTCGGCACTGCTTTAATCTCTTTCACATGAACTCACATGATCAATCCCCACAATACCATATGAGGTTAATATGATTACTTGACACTCAAGTACAGATGATGTATTATTACTATCTCTAAGTTACAGATAATGCACAGCAAGATTTAATAACTTGCTAAATTTACCCAGCTAATTAGTAGAGAGCCATGACTGGAACCTGAAAATGTACTGGCTCTGAAAATGTACACATTTACATCCACATCACCTGAAAAGACCTTTTTAGTTATGTGTATGGACTAAGGAAACATGCTGACCAAATTCATTGTAGGATCTTGGATTGGATCCTGGGACAGAAAAAGGACAGTCGTAGAAAACTGAGGAAACCAAATGAAGTCACTACTTAGTTATGAGTATTGTACTTATGACACTTCCTTAGTTTTAACAAATATAGCATGGTTATATAAGATGGTCACATGAGAGGAAACAGGGTGAAAGGTATAGGGGAAATCTCTATACTCTCTTAGCATTATTTCCATAAAGTTTATGTTATTTTAAATAATTATTTTTTAAAAAAGGTCTGTATAATCATAGCTGCCAAGCATGACTACAATTTCAGAAAGATGCATCTGTGAGGGAAAATGCTCACTGGTTTTCAAATTCTGGTCTGTTCTTGTGCTTCACTAGCCTAACACCATGGCCCAGTGCCTGGCCACATCTCAACAACCAATTGATATTCCTGATATTTGAGAGGAATCTACAGATTGAGACCATTTTGCAAGAGAAAGAATAAAAAACTAGCTCATCTTTTAATAAAATAATAGCAAATACCTCTGTTGCCAAAATATACTGGAAGCACTGAGCCTCCTCATATCCAAATTAAATGTTAGAATTCAAGAAAGAGTAAACAGTAAGTACTTTCCTTATTCTTCCAAGATGTTACCATTCTTTTTTAGATGTGTCTACCCTGCACCTGCCAAATGAATTATTGAATATATGAGGGTGACTCTAAGCCAGAGCTACTGATCAGTGAAATTGGGTGCAATGGGTGGAAGAGCTGCACTGCTGCAAACTCCAGCAATAACAACATCACTCAAAGCCTGCAAGATTCTGCTGTGAAAACATTACATTACCTAGACGTCTGGATGCATAAGGCTCAGGGGAAAGGTTACTTTAGGAGCCTCATGAAACTTCTATACGATGCTGAGTCTGTTGCTCACCAATGAAATAAGGAAGAAGTATGGCCTAACTATGGAACTAGACTTTGTTTGTCAAGATGTTGTTACATCAAAGCCCACTCTCTAAAAAATAAAACCATGAAGTATTTTGTTATTTACCTTTTGAGAACTATCTAATTTCACAATCTTATATTTAACCAACATCATAAACAGACTCTAGAGGCAAAGCAAATGTCATAAATGTGTGCACAACTCTAAAGTGGCAAATTATAACATCCAGCAGGGGTTAATGAAGGATTAACTGCATAGGGTTTCTCCTCAACTTTGTATAATCCTAAGAGACACTCTAGAGATCATAAGCCAAGCCCCTAGGAAAAAAAAATGTTGATGCATAACTGCTCATTTTGCTTTCAAATTAACACAGTTAAAGGCATATGTTTTGGTACAGAGTCCTGGATACCTGTGAGATGTCCTACAGCCAAGTACAAGTATTTATTTTTATGTGAAACTAAAGATTTCTTACTTGTAATATGCTATGTCAGTTATGAAAAGGTCTTAAATCATCTTCCCTAGAAGCAGGCCCTGAGATGAGAACTCCTGTAAAATGATTCATTTAGGAAGTACTTCCAACAGTAACCAATAAGGGAATGGGAGAAGCAAGACAGGAAAGTAAAAGAGGCCAGGCAAGGATGCAATTTCAGACAAAGTCCCACAAAGGGTAGCTCCAGTTTGATCCCATGGGGGAATGCAGAAGTGTAAGCTGTGCTTCTGAATTTGTCCTGATTCAAGGCAAGATTGCTGGACTTTTGTGCTGACTGGGAACCAGTCAGTCACTGGCTAAGGGCCACCCTGGGTGCATGTTGATTCCCAGGCATTTCTGTACAACCAGGCAAAGCAGCTCCAGTACCTAAGGGTAGGCCTCCAAAGAGAATCACAGGTTTAGGTCAACAGAAGCAAAGGCACATAGAAGACAGGGAGGGGACCGGGCGCGGTGGCTCACGCCTGTAATTCCAGCACTTTGGGAGGCCGAGGCAGGCGGATCACAAGGTCAGGAGATCAAGACCATCCTGGCTAACACGGTGAAACCCCGTCTCTACTAAAAACACACAAAAAATTAGCCGGGCGTGGTGGTGGGCGCCTGTAGTCCCAGCTACTCAGGAGGCTGAGGCAGGAGAATGGCATGAACCTGGGAGGCAGAGCTTGCAGTGAGCCGAGATCGCGCTACTGCACTCCAGCCTGGGCAACAGAGCAAGCCTCCCATCTCAAAAAGAAAAAGAAGAAGAAGACAGGGAAGGGATGTACAGAAAGGAAAAATTATGCTAGAGGCTCTAGGCAGAGCTGGCACCATAATTTCTGTTGTCATGACAAAATTTGATATTCCTAGGATGCATATTATAACAGTTCACTGAAAAACACAATTCAGTACAGCAAGGCTCTTGCTAGCCCCCTTCATGTAGCTTGAATTCCCAAGTTTCTTATCAAAACCTGATGACCATTGTGTTGTTTTTTATTGTTTTCAGTTGTTGCTCCTTTCATTTTAAATGACAAATTAGTATTAGCTTTGTATCACTGCTATTGATTTAGTTTGTAGTCGTTTGCTTGGTGAACCCAATGGCACATAGTAAAGGATATTTGCATCAACAGTACTTTTGGCTTAAAGTTTTCCAATATCTAGATTTTATAAATTGTATATGTATCAGGAAGAAGTATATGAATTATCATATGCCTATTGCTAAGGCACATGTTTATTAATCTCTCAAAATATATTTGTTCAGTCGTACATCAATATTATCAATATATTTTCCAAAAAGTGGAACTTGGGTGAGGGCATGGTGCTGACAGGAGCCCAGCATCTGCTGCCTCTTGAAGACTTGAAACCCGCTCCTGAAGGACACCACGTTGAACCCCTGGCCACCAAGCTACCAATTTACCGTCACCATCTGCACGAGGGGATATGCTATCCACTCTGTCAAGAAATCTATGTTTTTGAAAGGGAAGGACTGGTTCTGACAAATTACCACAGGAAAAGCATTCCCCAAAGGAGGACCATAGAAACTTCTGTTTTCCTCTCTAAAGTTTTGTCTGTTCAAACTAGATGACAAACATGCTTCTAAAAAGCTTCTAAACCAAGAGCAAATATCATCCACCACTCCCACCAAAAATATCCAAAGCTATTATTAGGTTGGTACAAAAGTAATTGTGAAATAATTTGTCATTACTTCTAATGGTGAAAGCCACAATTACTTTTGCACCCACCTTGTACCAACAATCTATAAAATATTAAAATGGAAGGTATTGCAGGCTTTGTCTATTTAACCTCTTCATTTGTCAGTGAGAAAACTGAGGCTCTAGAGTTGTGACTTGTCCTTAATATAGTTCCATGTATTTCCAAAGAAACAATTTCCATATAGTACATTCAAAATTAAGCTAGTAACTCCGTCTTGCCAATGACACAATTAATCAAAGAGAAACATTCAACGTTTAGCAAGTCAATTCAAATATCTTAGTTGTGTCTCCACAAAATAAGGCTATTACACAAGAGCTATGGTTAAAGAACACTATTAACACGTCCTTAGCATTGTAATTCTACTAAATGCCTTATCCAAAAGTTTCCAACATTATTTTCCATTCGCATTCCCACCATTAGTCTAAATTTACCATTTACACCTGCTGTCCCATTTACTGCAGGCAATTCCTTTAAATTGGAACTACTTCTGCCCTTCACTTATTCCTCAGAATTTTTTAATGCAAGAAGAAGTGAAAAGTATAATACATTAAACCTAGAAACTCAAATTTGAAAATCAAATGTTTTGGACTTTTTTTCTGATATTTCTCCCTGAGGAAACAGAAGTTATGATTTGTAAGTTTCTGATATGTTCCAAGACATGGTAATTTATTCAAGCAATTGTATCTATCTGTTACCTGTAGAGTTTCTTGACAACCAAGCCAATCCTGGAGCATCTGATTTACTGTAGGACCACAGCCTCCACATTCATCCCATTCTCCATGACAATGCACTTTGAAGCGTTGGTTTTAAATTTAAAGCCTGTATTCCTAGAGACACTGTGTGTACCCACCTCCTCGCATTATGAAGTCTTAGCAATGCCCAATTAAATGACAAGAACCAGCATCAGAGGCTGTCTTATAATCAGGCATTTCTTTGTTCAAATCCCACATATGCCAACCATTTACCATGTTATATGGCAGACGCACCTGACAGCAATAACTTAACTAAGCATACCCTCAGAATGACCCCATGGTCTAAGAAGAATGTGTTTAGAGTTGTGAACTAAGGAAAACAAGAGTTGCTGGCCCAGAGATTGATTCCTTACCTAAGAAGAACATCTGAACCCCTGGCTCATCCCATGGAACCCAGGCAGTACAGGGGATTGAGGCCCTTTGTTTTGGGTTAAATGAAGGTTGCTAGGTGGAAGTTGCTAGAGGGAGGGTGCTAAGTGAAAGTGCTATATAAACTGCATGCTTTTTACAAGTGGTTGCTGTTGTGCTGTCCAGCCCACCACCACCGGGCTGCCCTGTATGCCCTAAGTCTCGGTTGCTGGGTCTCTTCTTTAGCATTTTGAACATGGTGCCATCTCTACTGAAGTCAATAGGGGTCCATCCAGCATAACACATGTAACCCCTCTCATCATCAATATCTTCACATATAAAATGGAATTAAAATTACCTACTTGACAAAATTATGATTAGGATTGGAAATAACAAGCCAAAGTTGTCTTATAAGTGTCAGCATATATTATACACTCAATAGATGGAGTTTGGTAGCAGTGACTGACTCAAATGTTGGTGAGACAGAGAAAGGGAAAGTGGTCAGAGGCTACTGGGATTCCTCCCTCCATGCTTACTTTTGGTACCTTTGACCATGCTAGCCACCATGGTGGAAATGCTAGCAGTTCCCAGCATGTCCACTTCCACTTTGCTTCAACCGGTATCTTGATAGGAATTAACTGCCCACAGATGAATCTGCTCTGTGGTCAGAAGCAGCACCCACTTCAATCCTACAAATAGGTTCTGTTTGATACAAATAAAACAAAGAGAAAGACTGTGGATCCTGCTATAAATAAATCAATGACTGTGACCGGGATCATGGCATGTCCATATTTCTATTCTGTTTCTAACACTTATCAAATTACTCCTGGAATAAGTCTCAGAAATTTTTCTTAGTGAGTAACAGAGGAGCCCCGCACCACACTGGGGGAAACAGAGTGCTGCTAGGAGAATCTTTGGCTTCGGAATCAGAGATTGGCCCAATAATGACTCTACCACTTAGCAACTCTCAACTTAGTTTAGTGTTACTGACATTTTCTATGCTAGTATACCATACTGGCCTGTTATTTAACCAAGTTATTAAGATAGCAGGACTCCTTTAGTGCTGTTACTTATCCTCTCTGACCCTTCATGTCCTCCTCTATAAAATAAAGAGAACTGCCCTCATGTTTGTTGTATGAGGTAAATGAGATCATGTATGAAGCAATCAATATAGTATTGCCCTTGGTTTAATAATCATTATTTTGCTGTCCTTATTCAGTATTATAAAACTCTATCTTGGCCAGGTGTGGTGGCTCACACCTCCCAGGTCATTGGGAGGCCGAGGCGGGCAGATTGCCAGAAGTCAGGAGTTCGAGACCAGTATGGCCAACATGGTGAAATCCCATCTCTACTAAAATACAAAAAAATTAGCTGGGCGTGGTGACAGATGCCTGTAATCCCAGCAACTCAGGAGGCTGAGGCAGGGGAATTGCTTGAACCAGGGAGGTAGAAGCTGCAGTGAGCCGAGATCGCACAACTACACTCCAGCCTGGGCAACAGAGCAAGATTCCGTCTCAAAAACCAAAACAAAATAAAACAAAAAAAACTCTGTCTTCTCTCATATGTTGAAACATTCATTTTGCTCTTCTTTCTAATGTTTGTGAGGCAGAATCTTTGCTATTGTAGCTCTCCTAGCTCAGCATCATAGATTCCCCACAGAGCTGGAAATCAGGAATGCTGACATTACAAACATTCTCCTGTGATATGCTGCAGCCAAGAAAAATGCCAGCCCATTTCCTGGATCACCCACAGGTCAGTATTCCACTAGCTCCATTCAACCTTTGCCACTAAGTCTATTTAATTGAAAACCTCAACATAGGAATCAAATGCATACTGTTAGTTATATGCTTCAATTATCTATTAAGGCTTTTCATTTACCATGGCCCACATATCCAGAGTCAACAAATATTTTTTCCTTATCTCAGAATAAGGCTAATTTCTCTCAAAATCTGGAGCACCTGGGTGGTAGGGATATAGAAATAGAGACAGTTAAAAAGGTAATACAACCTCCATATTCATTTGACATGCAGTAACTAAAGACAAGTGTGTCCCAAAGTACTTTTCCAGGCTTGAGGTAGCCCCTTAAAAATGACTGAATTTCAAGCTAGGTGTGATGGCTCATGCCTGTAATCACTTTGGGAGGCTGAATTAGGAGAATCACTTGAGCTCAGGAGTTTGAGACCAGCCTGGGCAACATGGCAAAAACCCATCTCTATAAAAAATACAAAACTTAGCTGGGTGTGGTGGCATCTACCTATGGCCCCAGCTACTCAGGAGGCTGAGGTGGAAGGATGGCTTGAACCCAGGAGGTCAAGACTACAGTGAGCCAAGGTGGTACCACTGCACTCCAGCCTAGGTGACAGAGTGAGACCCTATCTCAAAAAAAAAAAAAAAAAAAAAAAAATTGGAGCTAAATTCACATTGATTAACTACTAATCACAATATTAATAATAACATTTATGCAGTACTTACTATGTACTATGCTTTACTTATATTTATTCATTAAATCCTCACAACAATCCTAGGGCTATAGGTACTACTAACATCTCCATTTTACCGACAAGGAAACTGAAGGAAAGACAGTTAAGCAATTCGCGAAGGACATACAGCTGGAATTTGAACCTTTTCCTTTACTATGTTATACTGACTCTCAAAGATCACAGGAAAAAAAACATGAAAATAATTCTTTCAAGCTGGGCCTACATGGCACTGAAAAGCTGTTTAAAGAGTCATAGAATGCCACGGATTCCTCCACTCAACAGTCAAGGAATGTTTACTGAGCATATCCACTCTGCCAGGTGCTAGTTGTTTACCATCATTTCTGTTTAATCTTGCATTAAACCCTGTCCCTGATCAGGGAGTAGACAGAGTGCTGTGTAGGCCTATACAATGGAACATCTGTGTCAGTACATCCTTCCATGAGTTCCCTTGGCAGTTGGTTTCACGTAATATCGCTTTTTCTTTTTTTTTTTTTTTTTTTTTTTTTGAGACGGAGTCTCGCTCTGTCGCCCAGGCTGGAGTGCAGTGGCGCGATCTCGGCTCACTGCAAGCTCCGCCTCCCGGGTTCACGCCATCCTCCTGCCTCAGCCTCCCGAGTAGCTGGGACTACAGGCGCCCGCTACCACGCCCGGCTAATTTTTTGTATTTTTAGTAGAGACGGGGTTTCACCGTGTTAGCCAGGATGGTCTCGATCTCCTGACCTCGTGATCCGCCCGCCTCGGCCTCCCAAAGTGCTGGGATTACAGGCGTGAGCCACCGCGCCCGGCCAATATCGCTTTTTCTAAAATGCACTAACACAATATCCTATCCCCACCTCCGGCCCCCACCAACCTACCCAGCATTCTTGAGAGTATATGAGCTCTGAGTCGGGCATGCTTGTCTAATTCCTTGACTTGTTACAAGATGATTGGAAGAGTATCGGGACAAAACTTAATGAACAGAAAATCACATATAATATAGAATCAACCGGCAAATAACAGTAGTAATAGCAAGCTACACCTCCTTATGTCATCAAAAGCTAAATACTCCTTCAATTATAGCCATTCTGTTAACCTACACTTGGGAACATTATGATAAGGCCTAGAGAATCATTCCTTCCTGACCAAAGATTATTCCTTTCATATGAATGGAAAATTGGATCCATACACTTCAGTCTGTCTTTCCCCTGAACATTGGATTAAACACTGCCAGCTTCTGCATCATTGGAAATCTCCATTCTTTGAAGGCCTTTACTGGGTTTACAATGGCTTAAGGTAAGGAGGTCTTCTTGGTTGGGTTGCATCCTTTCTAATGCAGCCATATAACTCCATGTGGTTCTTCCAGCCATTCATTCACCCAATAATTACTGAGAACCTGGCAGAATCTGTGCTGGTGCTAGTGATCTCTACCCTTGAGGAGCTTACAGTCTATTGGGAAATATAGAAATTAAACAATATAAATAAGTATAGAATGTAGTCATTCATTGTTTTCAGTAGTTCCAGGAGCCACAGAAAATCCTATCATTGTAACTGTCACATCTCTTGGTTGGATTCAGAGATTATTAGAAACTTATCTACCCTCCCTTCATGTCCTATATTTTCTTTTACTAAAACTGCTGCAAATCTTCCATTTTCCCTCAGACCCACTCTCCATCTTCCCTACAAGCTTATGTGTCTCAGGATGTGTAGAGAGGGTAACAGAAGGCTCCCTTGTCCTCGGCTTCCTGTTGGGCCCAGCCAAAGGGGTGTGCTGACCAGAGATTTTTTAAAAGGAAAATAGAGAGTAAGGTTGAGGTGTGTTTTTTTCATCAAATTCCTTTCTGTGGCATCATTGTGGGGTAGATACAACCTTCAACCAAAGACCACAGCCTCTGTCAGGCCACCCTCCCCACACAGTTCTCTTTCCCTATACCCTTTCCTATCCCTCACCCCTACTACAGGATCTAGTTACAAAACAGGCTCCTAGATTTTGCATTATCCTTTCAGTTTTTAGTAAATTTCCCCACAACTTTACAATTAGTCTTTTATTAGACTCTCCACAAATCACCCATTTCGAATGTGCCATCTGTTTCTTGCAAGGAGCCTGATTGATACAAATGCCTTGGATTTCTCCTTCATCATGGCTTTTTCCTGTACCAAGAATTATTTTTGATATTTTGTGAAATATTTTGGGCCAATCAGTAAACCTTTAATGAGAAACCACTATATGCTTGACTGTCCAAAATGTGCTGCGGATACAAAGATGACCAAAACGTAGGATTTGCCCTGTAGGAACTGGGTCTAATGGTAGAAATAGGTACATAAATAGGATACCCTCAAACTTTATTATTAGAACTGCAACCATTTTTAAAAAGAAAGAAGCTGTTATTAACAATTACACCAGGATAATAGGCATAAACTATAACAGTCCCAACTTCATCCTATACATCCTTATGTATAAGCAGATTATTGTATTATACAATAATGAGCACTTGGATTAATGTGAATGAGAGATCATAGGTGAGCAAAGGTGGGCCACCTAACTGACCCCTGAAGAGGATGTCAACAGAAGGCTTCTTGGAAGAGTCTTAAATCCATTCCCCAAAGACCTCACTTGTCTCTAGCACCTCTTTGGCACATTGTCTCCTCTGCTAAAGACTCATTTTGACTAGAGCTAACTGTTTGAGAAATCAGGGCCAAATGCAGGCTTATTTAAACAAGAAAAAAAAATTTACTCTCTAACCTCAGAAACAAATATTTTTAAAAGTATGCATGTAAATATACACACAATGACAAACATTTGTGGCTTGTATATACCTCAGTCCACAAATTTAGGAGTGTATACATTGTTAGTTTTTAAATTTTTTAAATTCCACTTGAGTCAATTCAGGTCGCCCTAAGACTTCTCAGGATTTTGAGGTGTGTGGGCATGTGGGTGCACAGAAATCTTACTGACAGTTACAGAACAACCAACAGAAAAGAGCAGTGGAGGAACTGACAAAACAGAATTGCTGCAACCTTTGCTTTGTGTGTTGGGACGAGGCTTCATCATACTAAGGGTGTAGAGACTTCTGGTCCCTGATGCTGTTGCCTGTCCATCATTGAGTGGTGTTTGATCTCCATGGGTCAGCTGTGATTTCCTTCCATTCCTAACTATGGGGAGTCCTCGTCCTCTCGCTCAGTCTCTGGACCATGTCTACTCCCCTGTCTCATTTGTGGCCATTATCTGGGGCTGGATGAGGGGAGGACAGGCAGGGCATGAGATTCCTTCTGTGGATCATATTGGTTTTGAAGTACTGGAAAGTCCAACCAAAGTCAGGAGAATCTTTATCATGACTGGGATGCTCTTATTTATTTTGTATTCTTCCAAATATTACCTTATGTGTCTGGGCCTATGACATTAAATCTCGAGACTCAAAGATTTTTTTCTTTGTTATCATGACCTGTCTCATCAGTCCTTCAGTGAGAAAATTAAGACAGGCTGCTCAGCTGCCCAAGGTAAGGAAAGGTGGAAGTAACAGGTCTCCCCTACTGGTCAGGGAGAGGGAAAGGCATCCATCAATACTTACCCATTTTCCCACCCAGATTCTTTGAGTGTGATCTATGTGCCAGGAACTGAAGACACAGAGCTGAATGTGAAAAAGTGCTTGCCCTCTGGAAGCTCAGAGCCTATTAAGGAATTGTGGAACCAAACAAATAATCATTGCCAAAGTAATAAGTGATTTCAGAGAAATACATTCCAGAAGACTAAAAAACTGGATTTAAAAAGTTATTTATGGATATATGAACATTGATATGGTTTGGATTTGTGTCCCCACCCAAATCTCACATCGAATTGTAATCCCCAGTGTTGGAGGAAGGGCCTGATGGGAGGTGACTGGATCATGGGGATGGACTTCCCCCTTGCTGTTCTTGTGATTCTCAAGAGACCTGGTTGTTTAAAAGTATGTAGCACCTCCCCCTGTGCTCTTCCTCCTGCTCCAGCCATGTAGGATGTGCCTCCTTCCTTTTGACCTTCCACCATGAGTGGAAGTTTCCTGAGACCTCCCCAGCCATGCTTCCTGTACAGCCTGCAGAACCATGAGCCAATTAAACCTCTTTTCTTTTTAAATTTCCCAGTCTCAGGTAGTTCTTCATAGCAATGTGAGAATGGACTAATGCAAACAATAACTCTGCTCTCTCCCTGCTGATTTCTTGAAACTGAAGCCCATGAATTACCAGAGTAAGTTTTGTCCTAAACAGTCCATTAAACTGTTGAGTGGCAGCCATGTGCTTTGCAGGCATACGTAAGACTCAATTATTGGTCTGGCAATAATTGAGATTTCCAGATTTGGCAAGACCTACCATACACAGTGTCACCAGCAGTTCTCAAACTTGATGATTTACTGCCTTGCTGGCCTTGAATAAGCATGTTCTAGATAAGATCAACTCATCCTGGCTTCTCTGTTGAGGAGCAAGGATTCTGCTTCCATAATCACTTTAAGATGGATACTCAACTCTCCAATATCTTCAAATAATACTTCACTTACCAAAGAATAGAGCTAGGAAAGCAACTTGAATATCTCTGCTGAGTTAATTAATAATGAAACTATTGTCAACATATGGGAGCAGTATTAGTCAGTGTACTGGGTGGGGAGAGATCTGAACTCTCAGTTTGGTCCATGCTATTCCATTTCTCTTACCAGTTCATTTTTGAACTGCTGCATTTTGAAGAGTGGTGAATATGTGGTCATTTTCCCTTTCAGGAAAATCACTAAGGACTAATGTTATTCTGTTAGAAGGCTTCAACACACTCCGTGCTATAATAATTTGATATGGAACCTCAGAAGTGCACAAGTGGAGATTTGGCTACACTTTCAGATAGAGAATTTCTATTACCCAAGGCAATCTTTAGAATTAAATGCCCTATAGTCACCAATTTATATACATAGATAGAATCTGCTGTCAGTCATAAAATGACAGTGGCAGCTTATCACCCATCTGATCAGTAAACCAGCCAGGCACCAGGCATGTATGAAGCTTCTGCGTGTCAGACCAAAATATCTGGACATAAACTCCAAGGCAGCAGTACCTTAGATTTAGAAGTGTGGTTTGATTTGAACTTTTTTTTTTTTAATTGAGACAGGATTTTGCTCTTTCACCCAGGCTGGAGTGAAGTGGCACAATCTCAGCTCGCTGCAATCTCCACTCTCCAGGTCCAAGCAATTCTCCTGCCTCAGCCTCTTGAATAGCTGGGATTACAGGTGCATGCCACCAAACCTGGCTAATTTCTATATTTTTAGTAGAGATGAGACTTCATCATGTTGGCCAGGCTGGTCCCAAACTCTTGACCTCAGGTGATTCTCCCGCCTCAGCGTCCCAAAGTGCTAGGATTACAGGGGTGAGCCACCGTGCCCAGCCTGAACTTTTAAATTCTTTTTATAAAAGAAAATTTATCTTTTTTACCCTCAGAAAACTTCAATAGATATCTGGCTAACTAAGAAATCTTACTAACAGATATAGAACAATGTGAGAGGAGCAGTGCAGGAACTGACAAAACAGAATTGCCGCAATCTTTGCTGACAAGTGAAATTTTAGAAAGGGTGCCCTCACCTTTAAGTAGGTACAATTA
The DNA here is from genome assembly GCF_028858775.2 of Pan troglodytes. NCBI lineage: Eukaryota > Metazoa > Chordata > Mammalia > Primates > Hominidae > Pan > Pan troglodytes. The sequence continues at coordinate 70,347,050 of NC_072406.2, forward strand.
CAGTTGACCCTTGAAATTTTTTTCAATGTAAGTTACACCTAGTATGCCAGCCTCTCCTGCCTCCCCTTCCACATCCTCCATCTCTGCCTGTGCCACCCTGGAGACAGCAAGACCAACACTTCCTCTTTCCCCTCCTCCTCAGCCCATCAACATGAAGACAGCAGGGACGAAGACCTTTATGATGATCCATTTCCACTTAACAAATAGAAGATTTATTTTTTAGTCTCTATGATTTTTTAAATAACATTTCATTTCTCTATCTTACTTTAAGAATACAATATATAACACATATAATATACAAAACATGTGTTAATCCACTATTATTGGTAAAGTTTCTGGCCAACAGTAGGCTATTCATAGTTAAGTTTTTGAGGAGTCAAAAGTTATACATAGATTTTCGACTGTACAGGGTTCAGCACCCCTAACCAACTCTCCCCCAACCCTCTCCCCACCCACATTCTTCAATGATCAACTATGATCTACAAGCTTCTGCAAGCCTCAGGAGTGGAGAAAGTGAGAGGTATTTGCAACTATTGCAAAAGAAACAATAATCTAAAAAAGAAAAGAACTGGCTCTCTCCTTACTCACCCTTTGGCTCACTGTATAAATTTTTGATACCTGAGCAAAAATGGTATTTTGAATATTGAGAGGGTTTATTTTGTGGTAATAGGATTTTCTAATAATGCCATAAAAATATAAATTATTAAATTACTGTAAGTTTGAAATGAATAGGAACAGCCTAAACTTATTGTTCTGTCTTCTGAATTGCTAGCATTCTCATCAGGCAAAAAGTTGACCAGGGCACTTGAATTTTATCCACACATATAAGTAGAGTTGTAAATATAGGATACAAAAATGAATCAGAGTCATGCAGGGGTAGAAAAAGGCCTGTGGTCATCAAACCATTGAAACATCCACTTATTATTAAAAGTACCATAAACAACGAGAAACATTATCTGGAAATCAACTCCAAGATAATGGAAAGACCAAGAACAGAAGCAAACTATGGGTTAAAAAAAAGCTTTGGAAGAAAAGTTCAAAAATTTTTTTCAAGTGAAATGCTGGCAGAATAAATTCAGCACCAGTTATTGATAATAGAAACTCTTAGCAAAGTATGTAGACAAGAAGAATTCCTTTATATGGCAAAGGTATCTAATAAATGCCTGCAGCAAACTGAATAATAACCTAGTAGCAGTGTTCACTTTGAAGTCAGTAAAAAGATAAGAAGCCTGCTATCATGCTTTATTAAGTACAAATGGAGTATTTAATAAGGTAAAGCAGAAAAAATACTTATGAGTACTTAATAAGGTACTTAATAAGGTAAAGCAGAAAAAAAAGGAAGGGAAAGAGGAGAAGAGAAGAAAGGAAGGCAGATAGGAAAGGAAGAGGAGTGAAGGGCGAGGTAAAGAGGAATGAAAGAAGGAAGGAAAGAGTATAGACATTGGGAATAAAGAACAGCACCATTTTTGCAAAAAGTGTAATTTTTCACACAGAAAATTCAGGAGACTCTGAAGACCAAAAATTAGACACAAAAAGAAAGTTCAGATAGTTTGTCAATCATAAAAGTAATACCAAAAAAAAGTCAATTACATTCCTACAAATAAATCACAAACTATTAGAAAATGTATTTTTTATGGATATTACATAAATTATTTAAAATAACCTATAGAAATAAATCTAGCAAAAGATGTGCCATAATCTTATTGAGAAAAAAAAACTCTATTGAAGGATTTAAAACTTAAGTATTTATGGATGGTGACACGCAATATCTTGAAGATGTCACGTATAACCAAATTAATCTATAAATTAAATGTAATTGTAGTCAAAATCTAACAGTTTTTCTTGCAACTTGAAAAGCTGCTTCTAAAATTTATATGGAAGCTACCAGCCAATTAAAATCAACAAGACAATTTTGAGGGAAAAAGAAAATCTTAGTAACTCACCATATCATATATAAAGACATTATACAGGGATAGTAATTAAGAAATTAGAGTGTTTGACAAGAATAGACAATTAGAACAATGAAAAAATAACTCAGAAACAAGTTCTTGCTTATATGGACACAAAATTATGTGATATAACAAAGATAATGTCACAGACCACAGAGAGTAAATGAACTATTTAATAAATAATGCTAGGACAGTTAGTTAATCTGGTAAACATTAATAGTGCTCAACAATGTCCAATTTTCCTCTCTTTCCAGACAGACTGAAGTCCACACTTGCACACCACTTTGCAGTTGGTCTGGCTGTGTGACGGTGAATAACCAATGACCATGAGCACGAGCAGTAGGAATGGCAGGTGAAAGATGCCCCGCCCCTTCCTTTGCGTTGCTAACAAAGGAGGCTGTGTATCCTGGAAAGTAAAGCTACAAAACTGCAGTCACTTCTGCCTGAGCCTTTACAAGAGCTGTAGAGCAAAGAACCAACTATGCTCACCCATCCCCAACAGCCATGAATGTTGGAAAATTATAAGAAAGAAACAAATCTTTGTTGTGTTAAGACATTAAGACTTAGGGCTTAATGTGTTACTGAAACATAACTACCTTATCCTGATAATACAATTGTCCTATGAAAAAATAAAATTATATCCTTACCTTGCAACACAGGTAGGTTTTAACTTAATTTAGATCTAAATATGAAAAAAGAAAACCTTCCAAAAAATTTAGAAGAAAATATACAAGAATATCCTTATGACCTCAGGGCATAGACGATTTCTTAAATAAGACACAACAAAACTCGAACCATAAGGAAAAATATTAGTAAGTTTCAATACATTAAATTTTAAAAATTCTCTGCAACAAAAGACATTATAATCAAAGTAGAAAATCAAACCACAATTTGAAGAAGATATCTGCAACCCACATAACTGAAAAAAGAGTAGTATCTGGCATATGTTGACTCCTATAAAACCATAATATATCACTCCTTGAATAAAAAATGTAAACAAATATTTCTATTCCAATACATACAATTCTAGATTATGTGTATTGTAATACATATAATATAGTAATAGTCTAACTAATTAAGTAGATGTAAATGGCTGTGATGAGGAAAACCACTTAAAAGATGTGGTTTGTGTCTTGCCCAGTAATTGCCTCTGCTTCTTGGTGCTGCTCAATGCTGGAGTTCTATGGACCAACAGGTCTTTTTCAATCCAGTCTTTAAGAGACCTGTAGAGCAAAGAACCAACTGTGCTCTTACGTATTTGTTCCCCTAATGAGATTACACACTCTCAAGGCAGCAGTTGAAATTTTGGGCCTCCTGGCATGAGGCTTTTTCAAAAATTTAATTTGAATGTCTCTAGATGAAGCTGTGAAATTCCACCATTCGCAATAGGCGCCATCATTCTCTACAGTCTTATCAGCCCAAGTCACATATCTGTTACCTATCTGACCTATATATGCAGTCAAGTTATGACTTCTGCTTATGAGCAGTGATTAGCTTTAACTTTTTAAAACTGATAAATCAGGCCGGGCACAGTGGCTCACATCTGTAATCTCACCACTTTGGGAGGCTAAGGCAGATGGATCGCTTGAGCTTAGGAGTTCGAGACCAGCCTGGGAAACATGGCAAAACCCTCTATCTACCAAAAAATACAAAAATTAGCCAGGCATGGTGGTGGACACGTGTGGTCACAGCTACTTGGGTGGCTGAGGTGGGAGGATCACTTGAGCCTGGGAGGCAGAGGTTGCAGTGAGCTGAGATTGTGCCACTGCATTCCAGCCTGGGCTACCTTTCTGGTAATAGGTCAAACTGATTTTTAGCAAGTTACAAAAGCAATTCAATGAAACGACAGTCTTCAACAAATGATGCTGGACATTTTTGGTCAAAAAAAAAAAAAATGAACCTGAACCTAAACCTCACACCTTATACAAAATTAACTTAAAATACATCAAGGAATCAAAAGTCTAACATGAAACTATAAAACATTTTAGAAAAAAAATTATAGGCAAAATCTTCAGCACTTAGGGTTCAGTGAAGAGGTTTTAGAATTGATTCCAAAAGCAAGATTTATGAAAGGAAAACTGATAAATTGAAACTCGCTGAAATTTAAAACTTTTGCTCTGCAAAAGACCCTATTAAGATGAAAAGACAAGTTATAGACTACAAGAAATCATTCGCCAAACATATATTTGACAAAAAAACCTCCATCTAGAATATATAAGGAACTCTCAAAACATACCAATTTTAAAAAGCCAATCCAATTAGAACAGGGAAAAGGCATGAACAGACATTTCGCCAAATGGGCATACAGATGGCAAATAAACACATGAAAGGTATTCAATAATATTATCCATTAGGGAAATACAGATTAAAACCACAACGATATTACTATGCACCAGTAAGCATGGCTAAAATAAAAAATTATGACAATACCAAATGCAAATAAAGTTGAGGAGAAACTGAATCAGTCATACATTGCTGGAGAGATATGGAATAGTATAGCCACTTTAAAATATAGTTAGCCAAGTAGTTTTAAAAAAAAAACAAAAACTAAACATGCACTTACCATATGGTCTAGAAATCCTCCTTTTAGGCATTTATCCCAGAAAAATAAAATTCACACTCACACAAAAACATACACAAGAATGTTCATAAAAACTATATTAGTCAGGGCTCTCCAGAGAAACAGAACCAATAATACACACATGTGCACACACGCACAGAGATTTAAGAAATTGGCTCACATGGTTTTGGGGGTTAGCAAGTCTAAAATCTGCAGGACAGGCCAGTAGGCAGGAGACCCAGGAAAGAGTTATTTTAGTAGTTTGAGTCCTAAGGTCATCTAGAAGTAGAATTCCTTTTCCTTGAGAGAGCTCAGTCTTTTCTCTTGAAATCTTCAACTGATTAAATGAAGCCCACCCACATTGTAGAGGGTAATCTGCTTTACTCAAAATCTACTTATTTAAATGTTAATTATACCTTTAAAAAACCTTCGCAGCAACATCTAAACTGGTGTTTAACAAATACCTGGGTACCATAATCTAGCCAAGTTAACATATATAATTAGCCATGATAGCAGGTTTTGTTGACAGCCAAGTAATAAAAGCAACCAAAAAGTCCTTCAGCATGGTAATGATTAAACAAACTGTGATACATCCATGCCATGGAATACTACTCAGCAATAAAAAAAAAAAAAAAAAAAAAAACAAGCTCTTAATGCACACAACAATATAGACGAAACTCAAATGTACTGAGTTTTAAAAGGAGTCAATATCGAGGTACTATATGATTCCATATATAACATTCTTAAGTAAAATTATACAGATAGAGAACAGATTAGTGGTCTCCAGGGGTTATGAATGGGGAGAGGGTGGGTATTGATATGGCTGTGATGACTGGAGGAATACCAGGGTCCTTTGTCTCAAGCCAGTTTAAATAAAACAACACAGACACACGTGGAGTGGTTTTAAGGAGTGGAGACAGTTTAACAGGCAAGAAAGAAAGAAGAAGCTCCCCCATACAAAGACAGAGGGAGTGGGGCTCCAGGCCAAGAGAGGGAACCCTATGTGCAGTAGAAAACAGAGTTATAATAGGAGGCTGGAGGAGGCAGTATCTGATTTACATAGGGCCCAGGGGATTGGTTTGACCAGATATGTCATTCACATAGCCCGCAAAAATCTGGCCTTCCCACCCTAGCCTTTTAATATGCAAATGCAGGGCACCATGATGTTCTACAGAAGTGAGGATTATCTGGGGGCAGCCATGATGCAAGGCACTTGTGATAAGAAGAAGAAGGCGGGAACTGCTATATTGAGTGGACCCAGTTTCTAATGGCTGGCATTTGCTTATCAAAGCTTGCTGGGCTGGCCCTAAGGGTTGCTTTTCTGCTAGACAAGAAATGTTTCTGGAGCTGCTTTAAAAGAAAAAAAAAAAAAAACCTTACCAAGGACCCCTTTTCTTCTCTGCCTAACAATAATTTCTTAATAACTCCTATAACAGTACAACTATAAATGGATAGCAGGAAGGAATCTTCTGGTAATGCAACAGTTTGGTATCTTTGTAGTGGTGGTTGTCACACACGTCCGTGTTGTAGCAGGACAAGCCGCAGACAAAACTCCTCAGACACCGAGTTAAAGAAGGAAGGGGTTTATTCGGCTGGGGACATCGGCAAGACTCCTGTCTCAAGGGCTGAGCTCCCCGAGTGAGCAATTCCTGTCCCTTTTAAAGGGCTCGCAACTCCAAGGGGGTGTACGTGAGAGGGTCATGATTGATTGAGCAAGCAGGGGGTACGTGACTGAGGGCTGCATGCACCGGTAATTAGATCGGAACAAAACAGGATAGGGATTTTCACAATGCATTTCTATACAGTTTCTGCAAACTATAGATAACATAACCGATTAGGTCAGGGGTCGATCTTTAACTACCAGGCCCAGGCTGTGGGGCCGGGCTATCTGCTTGTGGATTTCATTTCTGCCTTTTAGTTTTTACTTTTTCTTTCTTTAGAGGCAGAAATTGGGCATAAGACAATATGAGGGGTGGTCTCTTTAGTGTGAAGAGACCACCAAACAGGCTTTGTGTGAGCAATAAAACTTTTTAATCACCTGGGTGCAGGCCGGCTGAGTCCGAAAAGAGAGTCAGCAGACGGAGATAGAGGTGGGGCAGTTTTATAGAATTTGGGTAGGTAGTGAAAAATTACAGTTAAAGGGGTTGTTCTCTGGTGGGCAGGGCGGGGGCTCACAATGTGCTCCTCCGTGGGGAACTTCTGAGACTCATTGTCCAGGAGAAGGAATTTCACAAGACAGTGTCATCAGTTAAGGCAGGAACCGGGCCATTTTCACTTCTTTTGTGATTCTTCAGTTGCTTCAGGCCATCTGGATGTATAAGTGCAGGTCACAGGGGATATCATGGCTTAGCTTGGGCTCAGAGGCCTGACATTCCTGTCTTCTTATATTAATAAGAAAAGTAAAACAAAATAGTGATGAAGTGTTGGGGCGGCGAAAATTTTTGGGGGTGGTATGGAGAGATAATGGGCGATGTTTCTCAGGGCTGCTTTGAGTGGGATTAGGGGCGGCATGGGAACCTAGAGATTAAGCTGAAGGAAGATTTTGCGGTAAGGGGTGATATTGTGGGGTTGTTAGAAGGAGTATTTGTCGTATAGAATGATTGGTGATGGCCGGGATGCAGTTTTGTATGAATTGAGAAACTAAACGGAAGACACAAGGTCCAAATAAGAGGAGAAAAACAGGTATTTAAGGACTAAGAATTGGGAGGACCTAGGACATCCAATTAGACAGTGCCCGAGGGGGTTCAGCGTGATTATTTGCTTGGTTGTCCCTCTGAACAGCTCTCAAAATATGTGAAAGAAGTAAATTTTGGGATAAAATACTTTTATTTACTTTGCAATCTTTTAGTAATCGTTATAGGGTAGGACCTGCTAAAATGGAAAAGTCTCTCCTTGCTGGGCTAAGAATGGCTCTTTTTAAGTTCTTGCAGTCATGAAATAGTCGCTAGTCTTTCTCTCACTACTCAGAAGATATGTCTACAAAACACTTGAGTTGTCTTTTGAGGGCACTGACCCAGTTTTTCATGTATGGAAAGTGAAATTGTTTCAGAGCCAGACAGAGCCTAGAAACCAATTTGCAGGAAACCCCCATTGTAACGACTGACCCGTCCCAAGTACAAAACAAAATCATCTGTGGTCTCTGGTGCTGCAATAATGTTTCATTTAACCCTGCAGCTCCATGTCCAACCAAGGACAAAATAGATATTGGAACGTGGTGAGGTACAAACTGGGATACATTCACAGCCTCGTAATCATGCTGTGCAAGGAGAGGCCAACATTCCCTGGTTCCCTTGCAAGCTTGTGTCCTCTCATCTGTGGCAACCTTGCTGAGGCTGCTTCCCTCACTGGCTTACGTGGCCTCAGTGGGATTCAACTGTCCCAGGGTACTCTCCTTCTTTTACTCATAATGTCCTATCCATCTAGTGGGGAGGGCAGGGGATTTCATCTGGCTGGCTTGGTATTTGGCTTATTTTGAGAAGCTAGCTGCCGAGGAGTGAAATTAGTGCTGGGCAATTTAGAGATGCAAACACCAGTGTGCAGAGAGAGAAGGACATGCCTGGAAGACAAAGATTTCTGTTCAGATATATTTCTTGCATACAATGCAAACTGCAGTAAGGACTACTACTATTGCACAGTGCTAAGTGGGAAGGGATATAGTCTTTCTATTTGTAAAACTTAGCCACCAAGAGGGCCAAGCACTCAACGTAGAGGCGAAACCACCTTTGCAAAAATTATGACAGTAAGAAAAATATGACATAGGAAAATTATGACAGTGAAAGAAATCTCACATAACTGACTCCATCTTGCTTCTAACCCCCAAGCTACCCTTATTTATTCCTAGGCATAGGCCCAACTAACTATGGGAGGAATTTAGTTTATAGTTTAACTTTGAAACAAACATGATAGCCCTTCTCCAAACCCCCTCCTTGCTTGGGGACAAGACTGCTTTTGTAAAATGAAAAAATTAGAAATTATGGCTCAAGAGTCATGCAACTAGAAGCCACAAGATTCCTAACCTCCCCAATTGTTCCTATAGATAACATAACTATTGTCAAACCAATGACTGGTGTTTTGAGGTATTTTTCAGATGCTGTCTTCTGATGGACCAGCTGGCACCACCCAGATTGGTAAACTGGCTTACTGAGTCTTGTGGCTCCTGACCAGGAACCGATTCAGTCCAGGAGGACAAGCTCTGACTCCCTATGATTTCATCCCTAACTAATCAGCTTTTCCCATTTCCTAGCCCCCTGCCTACCAAACTATCCTTGAAAAACCCTAGCCTCTGAATTTTCAGAGCGGTTGATTTAAGTAATAATAAACTCCTGTCCTTCCATTTATCTGGCTCAGTGTTTATTAAACTCCTCTTCGATCGCAAAAACCTGCTTCTCAGTATATTGGCTTTTCAGGGCAGCAGGCAAGATGAACCCATCAGGCGATTACAGAGGGATGGTGATAAAAGGAGGCTCCTAAACTTAATTATGAGTAAGCATCAAAATTAAATTATAAGATTAATTTTAAATGTTGATAAATTTTTCAAAGTCCTAGGTGAGTATTCTGAAAATGTAAGACATGTAAATAAGTGTTTACATATATATGTCTATATGATTCCCCAATTAGATTGTAAGTTCCTTAAAAGTAGGAACTCTATAATGTCTAGCCTAGCTTGCCGCACAGACTAGCATTCAAAAAATTAGAGAAGAAAACTAATATTTGCTCTGTACCTAGTCTTTTCTTTTGCATATTCAAACTCGTCAGTTTAATCCTCACAACAATGCCCTTAGCAAAAACTATTATTGGCATTTTGCAGATATGGGAAGATGCTAAGAGAGTTTGAGTGACATGCTCAAGGGCATACAGAGAGTAAGGGGAGGACTGACACCCATATCCAGGTCTATGTGTCTGACCCAGAGGCCCCTGTTGTCTCAACAGCACTATTTGGTTTCCCAAATATGTATTATTTCATTTTGAATGTGTGTGAAGTGTGTATGTGTACACGTATATTTTAAGTGTTAAGGTAACCAAAAGTAAATCCTTACTAAGCAGCACACACTGATGATGTACAGCAGGTTCATGTTTTATAGTTCTAATGACACAAAAAGATTCTTGAGTGCTTTTCAAATCAAGCACTATTAAAAATTAACATGAATATTAATTTTAATAGTATGAATCACTAAAACATTAATATAGACTAACTTTAATATAGAATAATATATTAATATATTCATAACATATATTAATATATTAATATAGAATAATATATTAATAACATATTATATAAATATATTAATATAGAATAATATATTAATGTAGAATGATATGCTTAGTCTATATTAATAAATATTCTGTATTAATATGTTCCATATTGTTTTAGTGATTATTGAAATGGGGCAATCCATGTACAGTGACTCTTTATGGAGAAGACAACTTGTCTATGATGGTTACAATGATAATATTAGTAAGTAGAGAAAAGAGAGGAAGAAATTGAGAGGATAAAAGAAAGGAAGGTTGATTCTTTGTTAGCTTCAAAGAGGAACTTAGTCTAGGTTGCAGAGAACTGGGAAATTAGTACCAGTCTGAATTAGTACAGCAGTTTCCAATTGTTAAAATATTTTTGTGACATCTCAGTCTCACAAGTAGCATTAGGGATTTTGTGTTGGAGGACAATACAGGTTCCTTGCAACAGCTACAGAAGTTACAAGTTCTAACCCCAGGCAAAATTTTTATTTCCACCCACCAAGCAATTCCAGAAGACATGTTTTTAAATGAAAGGAAAATATAAAACAAAACAAAAATGTCTGATACAGCTTCTCAAATAGAGAACAGCATTAGAGCCTACAGTTAAGAGCTAAAGGGGAAAAATCACCCACATAGGTTCTTGGTTGGAATGAACTCCTGTTACAAAAGACAGATTAATTAAAAATGAACTCCTGTTACAAAAGACAGATTTTAAAAAGTTTATTAATATGGATATTTCATTCATATACATATATATATATATGTATATGAAATACCCAGAGAATGAGTAGTTTTCCAAGAGGTGGCTCTGAATTCCCACTTATATAGCATCTTCAACAAAGAACAGTGAATTTTTAGAGAAGTAACAAGGCAAAGGCAAAGAACTTTGAGCCTCTAGGGACAGCAACTTGAGGAAAGGTAAATTAGTCCCAAATAAAGGCTAATTAGTAGAGCCTGTTAATATAAATTCCTCTGGAATGTTCTCCAGTCCAATGAGGGTTTGAAGTCTTCAGTGTTTAACCTTTGTTCTCCCCAGTGAAAGAGGGGGCAAGACACCTTTGTAAATCCATGTTATATTTTTAGGCAAATAGAGAGAAGGCAGAGAACTTCCCTGAATCTGCTTCTTCCTAATTGTCTTCTGCTCAACAATCCTTCATATTTAAGGGCAGTATATCCTGGTCTCCCACAAAAGAGAAACCTAATGTAAAATATAGCGTAAACTGCATTAGTTGCTGAAAATGTGAAACTTTACCTGAGCCCTGGGCTCCTGGAAAAACAGCCATGGTCAAGAAATCCCACCACTACCACCACCATGAAGGAAGCCAAAACATTTCACCCCAAAATAGGCTTCCTTGACAAGGAGATTTTCTCTGCATTGACGCAGCCAGATCTTCTTCGAGGGCTTTCTTTTGTCTGATCGTGGAAAGATCAACTAAGAGTCTGACACCTTTAAAGGTCTAAAAGAAACATATTACTATATATTCTCTCTGAGAGCTGCTCAGAGAGGTTTCATCTACATAACAAGACCATGTTTACTAGTCAGCCCTCCTCTTTTTCCCCTCCCATGACTACTTGTTTTGTCATTATAACCTGTTTTGCCACAATCCAAGCCCCAATTTTTCTTGTAACCCTCAAGATGGTAGGTATGTGTATATGTGTGTGTATATATATGTGTGTATATATGTATATATGTGTTTGTGTGTATATATATGTATATATATATATGTATGTGTGTGTATATATATATATATGCTTCTGAACCCCATTGAGGGGTTGGGGTAATCACTCCGTGGTTCTCTCCCGTGTGTGTTAATAAATGTGTATGACTTTTCTCCTATGAATCTGCCTTTTGTGTGTTGATTTTTTGAACCTTCAAAGGGTAAAGGTGAAGTTTTCCCTTGACCACTACAACCACAACCCTTTTGTATTTCAGAAAACAGCTTACTATAAAGAACCATCCTGCATATAACTTGAAGAGGCCCATAGATGATGTGAAAATAAGTAATTCAAAAATCTAAGTTCTTGGAACTCTAAATTATTTTGAGCCAAAAATAAAGATGATTGTGGGGCCTGAGTCATGTGACAGGCAGCCATAACCTAGGAAGTTGTGACCTTCATTTCTCTGTTAAATTAAGCCTTCTTTGTTTTGGAAAATGATGTAACGAGCTAAAGGGGACCAGGAAAGACTCCATCCCCCTTCACTGTTGATCTTCATTGTAGATTAATTTCCCCCCTTATTTTCTTTTTTTAATTGCTTTTAATTTTATTTATTTTTGCTCTGCAATAAAAATGCTTTTAACAAATACCATATGTTGCACCTTTCCATATATGGCACAGGATACAAATTCGATTAAGATATAATTCTGCCCAGTAGAAGGTGGGAGAAGGGAAAGGAAGAAGAAGTAGAAAATATAAGTTGAATCTGATCCTTAATATGATTTTTACTCCATGTATACTTTTACTCAAATGATAGCTTGTGCACATGCAAGGATGGACTATGCTATTTCAAGGTATTTTCTATGGGGGAAGGAAAGCAGGAGAAGGAAAAGAGGATGAGGAGAAGGCCATGTATCTCCACTTCCTGAAGGAAACAGCACTTTGGTCCCCAAAGGGGAGAAAAAATGTCAAATGAGTAGAAGGAATATTATACAGGGGAGCAGAAGTATGTTTTGCATGGAGGCCTCATTTTAGCAATCTTTTTGACCTTCTGCTTCCAAATCTTATTTGCCAATTTAATGCCTTTATATAAAGTTCTTATGATGAATGAAAAACTTTCTCTTTTTTTGGCTATTTTTTTTTTATTTTACTTTAAGTTCCGGGATACATGTGCAGAACGTGCAGGGTTGTTAGATAGATATACACGTGCCATGGTGGTTTGCTGCACCTATTCTCTCTTTCTTTTCTTATACAAAGACTTCACGGCTATCACATTGTCTTAAGATAGAATGTTAAATATAGTCTTTTAAATTGGTTAAAAAACATGAAAACAAGCCATAAGGAAAATAAAACAAACTAATTAAATTGTAAAGACTCATAAACCAACCATGTATAGAAAATGTTGCAATCTTGTTAAATTTCTTCATTTTCTGCCTATATAAGAAGAAATTAACTTTTAACTTTGGAACACTGACCACATTTCTCTGGAGTCTTTGTCTCTCAAGTGGCTATTCCCAGCTTTTTGCTTGAATAAACTCTTTAAAATTGGATTCTGATCCCTTTGATTATTTCAGATTGACAATGACTAACTTGTCTACCTGTAACAAAGCCAAACACAGACCTTCTAAATTGTCTTTTTTTTTCTTATAAATGATTAGTTGAACTGCTTAACCCCACAGACCAATCTGGACAAAATATCCAGTAACTTGACTTGACCAAACCTTTGAGACATCACTCCTTCCCCTATGCCCCTGAACTTTGGCCCACCCTTGAGCTTACTCAAGCATTGCAAGCTAAGGGGACACTGGAACAAGTATCAAAACCTCCTAAACAGCCCCTCTTGAGAACCAGCTAACCATAAAAAAGGACATTTTCTGCTCAACTCTCCACTGCTGATCCCACTTCCAACACCTGGTTCTTTCTAGGCTTGTTTACTCTTCCCTATAAAAGAAAAGCTCTTTCTGCCTGATTGTTGAGACAGTTGTAGATAATACAGTCAATGCGTTCTCCCATTGCAATAGTTCCTTTCCCCCATCGCAGTAGTCCACCATCCTCAATTGTAATAGTCTCTCCTTACTAAGTCTCAATTTGTTTTTTATTTTATTTATTTATTTATTTTATTTTTGAGACAGAGTCTCACTCTATCTCCCAGGCTGCAGTACAGTGGCTCAATCTCACCTGACTGCAACCTCCACCTGCCAGGCTCAACCAGTTCTACTGCCTCAACCTCCTGAGTAGCTGGGACCACAGGCTCAGGCCACCATATCTGGCTGATTTTGGGGGTTTTTTTGCTTGTTTGTTTTAGTAGAGACAGGGTTTCACCATGTTGGCCAGGCTGGTCTCAAACTCCTGGCCTCGTGATCTGCCAACCTTGGCCTCCCAGAGTGCTGGGATTACAGGCATGAGTCCATTTATTTTTTGACACTGTGTAAATAAATAGTTTCTAATAGTTTTTAGAAGTATATTTTTCCTGTGTCATATTTGCTTTAATTTATGATTTCCCTTTAATGGATTTTAAGTGTTCATCTGAATCAGAAGCCACATAGGCAGAGGGATCAAACCCTTAAAGGGTATTAACCAGATTCCCACATACCTCTAATGTTGAAATGGAAACAAATAGGTAGGAGGCCCACTTCTATTTGCAAACACCTCTAGATAATTAATTCTATTCTAATAGCTTGCTGGCTGCAGAATCACTGCTTCTAAGGCCTTTCAATTCATTTCCAGCTAATGCCTGCGGTGCTAGTGCATAATGAAAAAGAAAACTAAACTAAAATATTTTATCAGATCACAGTAAGCTAAAAGCCTAGCCAACTCCAAGCTTCACAGAGTATCTTGTCATTTTATCCCTGAACTGGCCCAAATAAATGGTTTGCAAGTGTTTACAAACTATCAACATTGCACTCTTGCAAATATTTATGTGATCCTCTGAGGTTCAATAACATGATTTTCAAAAACAAATGTGGCAATACAATATGCAGACTGGCAAAAGTTTTTTTGATTTATGAACTTAGTAATAGGTAAAATCATATATGAGTTAAAATGTAAATCACATTTAGTTATGCATGTTTAATGAACTGCTCACTAAAATCATAGCTGACATTAAACCTCCAGGATATATGATGTATTAGTATATTTTCACACTGCTATAAAGAAATGCCCAAGACTGGGTAATTTATAAAGAAAAGGGATCTAATTGACTCACAGTTCAGCATGGCTGGGGAGGTTTCAGGAAACTTACAATCATGGTGGAAGGTGAAGGTGAAGCAAGGCACATCTTACATGGTGGCAGGCGAGAAAGAGCCTGTGAAGGAGGAACTGTCAAACACTTATAAAACCATCAGATATCATGAGAACTCACTATCATGAGAACACCATGGGGGAACCCACCCCCATGATTCAATTACCTCCACCTGGTCTCTCCCTTGACATGTGTAGATTATAGGGATGACAATTCAAGATGAGATTTGGGTGGGGACACAAAGACTAACCTTATCACATGGTGCCCATAGTCATAGGGTACATTTACTGGATTCTTTTTCTAAAGTTTCTGGTGTATGCTGTCATTGTTATCAGCATCAGTAGTGTGCTGAGAAATGTTTAACCACTGTTTGGGGATTGTAGCAGGGGCAGGTAGGTCCTGATGTGTGGCACTTGCCAGTCTCTATGCTGTAAATACTCCCACCATGGATGACTTCAAACTATCAATGTGACTGCACTGGGAGTTGAAGAAGAGATCCTCAGTAACACACCATCATATATAGCATTTCTGCCGTACATGTGGGGGCCTGTCCTGCAGACCCCAGCTGCACAACAGATGAGACACGTACTCAGACACCGATATTCAGTGAAAGAGCAGGCCAGGGGGCTGCCGGCACCAGGAGCCAAAGAGAGTTTGCTGCCTGTCTAAGCTGGTAATGCTTACATTTATTTAGTACAGATTTAATTGACAGAGGCTTTGAGTCAACACACCTGTGGGTAATTAACCTGGTCACCTCCCCCCCACCACGGAGAGGGCCATCCTGCCCTCGAATGATCAAAGGTTGATTTAGGACCACATGAGTAAACAAGCTATTTAGATAAACTCCTCTACATTCCTATGTATCTGCACCCTAAGCTTTTAAGAGAATTCAGCTGCCTTCAGCCAAATAGTTTATGCAAACCCTCAGGCCTTCCAAGAGGGTTTGTGTTTATTTCCTATAATTTTACAATTTCTCCCACCATCCTGACTGAACCCCCACACATACAGATACAACAGATGTAAAATAACCTCAGCACAGATACTAAAATTTAGTATCTTATTAAAATTTAGTAAGACCATAAGGAAGTAATGAATTTTGACTATATATTACCTTTGTTTTAATATGACCTTCACATTTATAGCAGCTTTATTCATAATCACCAAAAAATGGAAACAACCTGAATATCCCTCATTGGGCGAACAAACTGTGGGACATCCATAAAATGGAATACCACCAAAAAGCAGCAATGTGGATTAGTCTCAAAGACGTTGTACTCAGTGAAAGAAGCCAGTCTCCAGAGGTCATGTTATGCATTATGACATTTATGTGACACCTTGGAAAAGGCAAATCCATAGGGAAGGAGAACAAATCAGTGTTTGCCAGAGGTTGGGGTAGGGTGAGGGCTTGCCTACAAAGGGGAAGCATGAGGGAATATTTCAGGGTGATGGAACTGCCCTGGATTCTGACTGTGGTTATGGTTACATAAAACTATACATGTGTCAAAACTCATATAACTGTACTTCCAAAAAAGTTAATTTTATGGTATTTTAAAATGAAACAAAGAAATGATAGACAATGGAGACTCAGAGTGATGACAGGGGTAGGAAGGGGGTGGATGATGAGAGGTTGCTTGGTGGATACAATGTGTGTTACTCCAGTGATGGATGCACAGAAGGCCCTGACTTCACCACAATGCAATATATCAGTGTTGCAAAATTGCACTTGTACCCCATGAATACATACAAATAAAACAATGTTAACTTAAATTTTAAAAAGTATTTTTAAATTTAAAAAAATTAAGTGACAGATATAAACTTACATATATTTATATTATATATAATTTTATTTATACATAACATTTAATATACATGTTATATATAATATATATTACATACATAACTTTCTCTTAAAAAGTGCTTTAAATTTTCTATTTAGGTTTCTGCCAGAAAAGCTGCTTTGAGGAACTCTGCCACATCTGTGTTCTCTTAGCCTGATTTTCCATCTCTAAAAGAAGAGGATCAGTCTAGAGCAGTGATTTTTTTTTATTCATTTTTCCTCCCAAATGGTGTCTCCGGCCACTCCCCTTGTGGAAGTGGGTGTGTTTGGAGAGAAAGTGCATTCAGCCTCCCCTGGGCTCTGGAGCCACAGCTTCACATCAATCAGAGCATTTGTGCTTTTGTTTTGTCTCATATATTGTCTGCAGACCTCCAGATTCCAATAGCTGATCCCAAACTGCATCCCTAGGCATTCCAGGAGTTTGAACCCTCCCAATTCCAGGGCCTACTGCTGAGGCCAACTCATTTGTCCCTTGGGCAAGTGCTCCTGTGGCTTGCAGTGGTTAGCCAGACCAGGGAACTGGCTCTGATGGTGAGTGATTCTAAAGGAAACATTTTGAGATCCAGCTGGCAGGAGCTCCTTGCTTTACAACCTTTGGATTAAACACAATGAGAACTCTGAAAAGGCTGCAAAATCTAGTCCTCCCTGATGTAGGGTCTGAAAGGATCTTAAACCATTTTTTCCCCCTCCCACAGGATGATATTTGGAAGCACACTTTATAAAAATAAAGGGATATGCACAGATGGGGAAAATGCTGTGGATGGGGAAAATGCTGTGGATGGGGATGAGTGTGCTTCCCCAGGACCGGCAGAGCCCAAGATTATCATTAATAACAAGAACTGCTCTTTAAGCATGTTCCATGTTCCAGGTCCACTGCTAATGATCAGTTCATCCTCACAACAACGCTGTGAGAGAAGGGCTGTCATTACTTTGACAGGTGAGGTCATCGGGCCTCCAGGAGGCCCTATATCAAATGCAATGCAAGTGACTGAGGTGACAGAGCTGGGTCCCAGCCCACAGCTGCAACCTTCCAAGCCAAGGCCTGCAAAATAAAACCCCAAGGACTGAAAACAGGCCTGCCCTTCTCTCAGTACATGCCTCAGACAAGGAGACTTAAGCCATTTTTCCTCAAAGGCTGGTGGAAGGTAGCTGCAAACACCTTGAGACCTTGTCACCTGACAAAACATTATTTTTAAATGTTATACAGTTGATTTGATATGGTTTGGATCTGTGTCCCCACCCAATCTCAAGTTGAATTGTAATCCCTGGTGTTGGAGGTGGAGCCTGGTGGGAGGTGACTGGACCACTGGGGAGGAGTTCTTATGAATGGGTTAGCAACATCTCCTCAGTGCTGTTCTCCTGATAGTGAGTTATTGTGGGATCTGCTTGTTTAAAAGTGTGTAGCACCTCCCCCTCTCTTTCTTCTTCCTGCTCCTGCCATGTAAGATGCCTGCTCCCACTTTGCCTCCCGCCATGACTAAAAATTGTTTGAGGCCTCCCCAGAAGCAGAAGTCGCTATGCTTCCTGTATAGCCTGCAGAAGTGTGAGCCAATTAAACCTCTTTTCTTTATAAATTACCCAGTGTCAGATGTTTCTTTATAGCAATGTGAGAACAGACTAGTATAGGAATACTTTCTTCAAAAGCTTTCTTATGCTTAAGCCCTTCTAGGAAACCAAAGTGGGGCTGCTCTGGTTAGAGATGAGAGCAAGGGTGACCTGAGGTCGTCTGAGACTCCCTGGGCTCCCAGAGAACCATTTGAAGGCCACGTATTTTGTAGGTTGGCTCTCATTGTGAGAGATACCGGAGGGCCACGGTGCCCACGGCTCTGTGGTTTTGGGTTCCAATGAATGAGCTAGGATTCTGGCTGACTTGCTCCTGGGTAGACAGGCTGGGCAGGAATGGGTAGACAGGCTGGGCAGGGCTGTAAGATTCCAGGCCTAACACATGGCTTGGGTGCTGCTGGCCGGTCCCCCTGAGTGGGCACCACCTGCTTCACCTCCCTGACCAGGCACTAGTGGTCATGACTTGGCACTCTCAGGGTAGGAAACTAATATTCATCTTCTATTTAGTGAGTTTTACTCTTCAAAGATATGTGGACTACAAGATCAAAACCTCCAGTAACTCTCCCTTTTTTCCTTCCTATTATAGGAGACATCATGTGAGTTTCTGAATAAACAAAAGTATTATACAAGCTCAAGTTCAGATCTTGGTGGAAGATCAACAGCCGACCAGCACCTGGGACCCCGTAGGCAGGGCTGGCCAGGATGCCCCTCGGTTGGGTTACCCATTAAACCGACCTCCTTCTCATGGACCTCAGGGATCACACCACCCCTCAGGGAGCTGACTATGTGCGCAATATTCTTGCCAAACCACTGGAACTCCTGGTAGATGCAGGGCTCCCCAAAGCCATTGTCAGGCTGATGGGTGTCCGGCAGGGGCGCAGCTGCTACTTCCCTGGGAGAGGGCAGAGAGGGGCAGCCCTGCCTCGCGACCATGAATGTGATCCGCGATGTGGCCCAGTAAGTTGCGCAGGCGCGAGACGCGCGCGGCGGCCACAGGCACCTGAGCATCCTGAACGCCACTGGAAGATGGCGTCCAACGCCCCCACTGAGACATTGACGACTGTGGTGATACGATTACCGGACAGCATGAGCGTGTTTCTGGGCCACCCCTTGAATATACAGGTTGTTGGTGATCTGTGAGAGGTCAGTGGCCAAGGCACTGGACAGGAGGGCCCCGGGAGTATGGTCACCCAGGCGGAGGTTCGGCGGCCAGCGAGGAGCGAGGTGCGCATCTTTCTGCGGGGGCTCAGCCCACCGAAGCTCTCATCCGTCAATGGGCGGGTTCGTTCAGCAAGCAGCCACTGCGAAGTCTTCGGAAGGGGTTTGCGGGAGAGAAGACGGGTCATGATCTTGGAGCCATAAGTCCTGCCCGCCCTGGGCTCTGGTTTCCGTGGCAGGCAGGAATCAGCAGTGCCTGGTCTTCGGAAAAACCCAACCTGGCTTCTTGGCTTCCCTGCCTGGGCTCACCCAGTTACACACCCACAACTGCCACTGGCCCCACTGCAGCCCTCTTTGAAAAGTCTGCATTTAATTTTGTTGAGCATTTAAAAGAAAACTTGGTAATCTCCTCCTATTTCTTACGGAGTTTAAAATGCAGTTCACTATCTCCTCTAAGCACAAATAGAAGAAAATCCATTTCGTCTGCCATATTAGATATTAAATTCAGAACAAAACTACTGGAAATGGGAGCTTTTAGCATTGGAGGGCATCTTAATGGAAATGCCCTGTCTGGAAAACTGTAAGATGGGGTACACCCCAGTTGCCTGGAATCCTTTAAGTAATGACTACCTAAACAGCTCTAGGAGATTTAAGCCCCAAAGGCCAAATGAAGAACTCCCCAAAAAACAGTCTGGAAGTCAGAGGAGATAATGTCCTCAACTACTTGGATGGCTTCACCGATTTTTCAAGAGACATCTATGTCTCCATAAAAGCCAATGCAGTGACTAATCGCTCTCAAGTGTCTAGAGAGTTCCTCACTCACTACTGATGTTACTGCTATTATTTAGGATTCGTGATTCACCAAACCACAGCCTAGAGACTTCAGAGGGAGCATGACTCTGCCAATATCTTGATTCTGAACTTATAGTCTTCATAACTGTGAGAGATTAAATGTCTGTGTTTTAAGCCATATGGTTCATAGTGCTTTGTTATTGCAGGCCTAGGAAAGTAATTCACCTCTCTCCTGTTTCACTCATGAAAGTATACCTTGCATTAAGTATACTTAATGCAAGCAAATAAGAGAGACGATATTATAGGAACAACTTTGAATTCACTCTTAAAATACAAAACCATTTCCCAAACCTATATTAAATGTAATCTGTAACAAATTGCTTCCAAAACACTTCCCAACCAATCACAATATACTCAAGCAACCCACTATCAGGGCTAGGAACTGTTCATCTCACCCAACACTTTCATTTTCCTGGAGAAATGGAGACCCAAAAAGGCCAAACAGCTCACCAAAGGTGACATAGCAACTTGACTGTGCGTTTCTCCTCGTAGCTAGCTCACTTTGTTCTAGCCAAGTTTTTAGCACAGATAGAAAAAAGAAAACGGGAGGCACGTAGAGGATGTCTCATCATTGCTTATATCAGTCTTCAGACTTCGCCTTCTGGCTCCAGTTTAAATCACTTTATGCAGGATGGCTGAAGCCTGAAACTTCCATAAGCAATTCTGTTTGTAACTCTGAATTTGAAGGCTGATACAGGGACCCATTTAGCCCGCCGGACAAACTGAATGACTGTTCAGTGTATAGAGATTAGGATGTAATACAATATCCATGTCAGAGCATAGATCATGGGCAGAAAAGGAAGAGAATCAGTGCTTTGATATTGCCATTAAGTGGCTCAGATTGATTGGCATTTAACCCTCCTTGGATAGAAAGACCAATGGTGAATCCATCAAGAGGCCTGAATTATCATTTTCAAGTGAGTGGTTTCTTCTCTCTGTGTCTCAAACAAGGGTCCTAAACAGTCCTCAAAAGTAGCCAAGATCAAATGTCAAAATTGGAACATAAGGAATTTATAAGTGCAATTAACTAATATCTTTAGTCTGTAAAGATGTGCTCCCAGTTAAGACTCACTTCCAAAAAGATGACTTTGTTGACCTTGACTTCTCAGCATAATAGTCCTATTTGCTTCCTACCTGTCTCGGAGTTAATTTACTTTTCGTTCATGTTCCTGAAAATAATAAATCTCCTTTTTTGTTTGTTTGTTTTGGAGATGGAGTTTTGCTCTTGTTGCCCAGGCTGAAGTGCAATTGCACGATCTCGACTCACTGTAACCTATACCTCCTGGGTTCAAGCGATTCTCCTGCCTCAGCCTCCCCTGAAGTAACAGGGATTAGAGGTGCCCGCCACCACGCCCAGCTAATTTTTTGTATTTTTAGTAGAGATGGGGTTTCACTATGTTGGCCAGGCTGGTCTTGAACTCCTGACCTCAGGTGATCAACCCTCCTTGGCCCCCCAAAGTGCTGGGATTACAGGTGTAAGCCACCACACCCAGCCAAATCTCCTACTTTTTAGGCATAACCAACAGAGTTGGAAGAAACTAACTCCTCTGCCAGTTAAAAAGTTCCCATTCACCCTTCTTACAAAGGAATTGGAAATTCACATAAGTCAGCTAAACTTTCAAATGACACTTCAAAGGGGGGCCCAAATACTTACCAAGGAATCTAATACTGAAGTTTGGGTCTAAAACCTTGAGTTACAGCAGAATAACCTCCCTGAGACATTAGAAGAAGAAATAGGGAGCACTGCTGGGAGATGCCCAACTGTAGCCTAAAGGGCTGCAGTGGTATCTATAGGGGAGAAAGTAAACTGGGAATAGAACTGGAAGAAAGCAAAGAGGATCCTAGGCAATTGCTTTTAATGAAGCAAAATGTCAGAGGGCTGAACTGGATTAAAGATATGATGAGGTATTTTTCTTAATGCAAATAGCTGACTCATATGTAAATTAAATCAGAAGGGTGATTTGATTTACACCCTTAAATCAAAAAATCCCTCAAAACCACTTACCTCCTTATAAGTGTTCCTGTTATTTCTTTTAGCCTGTAAATGTGCCTGCCCTTCCCACAACTCTGTAAGAAACAGTCTCAAATGTTCATGTTACCTGCAGTATTACTATGATTGACTGGATAAATAGTGGACACTCGATCCAAGACCAGGCAATCTATTGTCTAGCCAGCACCCAATTAAAATACTTCCTGAAGAATTTAAATAAAGAGAAATCCCAGCTGTACTCAGTGGGTAGAACGTAATCTAACTAAAGGGCCAAGTGGATGGATGGACTCTGATTGAGCTTGCCATTTTGATGCAGACAAATGTATAAATAGACTGATGTGCAGAAAAAGAATGGAGCAACATAGAGAAAGAGGCAGACACATTAAGATCCTGTGGTCCGAGAAACAGTGAGAAAGCCACAGGGAGAGTAGCTGTCTTAGGTAACTGATGGCACAGCAATCCGCAGTCACAATTTGGTCGATATACCTCTAAGTACTTTGTCTCCATGTGGTTTCTGTAACCTTTTGTCAAACATCCTTTTGTCAAGTTTTGGCTAGGACGGCACTCTTAGTTATTCCCTTATGTTATTCCTCCTATTTTCAGAAGACCCCTATGTGGGCAGAATTGTCTTCTAGAGAAAAATACAACTCTGGAAAAAGAATGCTAAGAACAAACAATCAAATTCTACTCTAAAATAAAATGCATGTGCATATTCACATCTGTCACTTGCATATAAAACAGTATAAAATATTAGATTCATTGGCATTAAATCAGACAAGCTTAACTGTTGGCTTTGAGAACCCTACCGTTAGCTTCACCATAAATAACAACGGCTCATAATAATCTAAAACCCCACTGACATATATAATCTTTACATAAAGATATGTATATCTTCATATATGTATATCTAACTATATATAAATCTAACTATATATAAATCTGTGATATATATAAAGGTATATATAATATATAAATATATAAAGATTATATATGTATATCTCTTTATTTATCTTCTTTTTCCCTCAAAATAATGAAGAATATTCTGAATTTTACCTAAGGGAATAGCAGTGATATCTATCTGTTTATACAAGATAAATTCTATATGAGAAAAGTTGAACAGGCAAAATAAAGACAATTTCATCATTTTTACAAAATACAAAGAAAAGTAAATCATTTTGTCCCTGAACCTTCAGTGGAAGGCAAGATTCAAAAAGAAAAAATACAGTGTGAAGAGAACATTTTAAAATGATTTTTGGCTACAACTTACATTTAAAAAAAAAAAGAAAGAAAAAACATAACCAGAGACCTAGATTATCAGGCTGGTATCTTTACATTTTACACGAAGACCCAAAGATAATCACTCTAATAAAATCATATGTAAATAACATATTCAAAACCATACTCAAAATACCATCATACCAACAAAATAAACAGTAAGAATTTATTTTTTTTCATCCAAAGAGTAAAAATCTGTAGAATGAAATAAACATTAAAAAGCCGGCAATAGCATTCTACACAGACCATAGCAGTCTGACAGGCTGTCATTGTTTATGCAGCACAAACCCTGCTATCAAGATAGTTTAATGCAAAGCAGTCCTTTCCAGAGAACCTGGAAAACTGTAATGACAATTCAAACCAGCTTTTTAAAAAAACAATAAAAAGAAAGTGTTAAGGATTTTCAATGTATTCTCACCTTTAAAGACATTTCTCTTGTTTCAACAGAAGAGATGCCTTTGTGGTGATTTCACAGCTTACTTTAATAAGTTTCTTTCATAGATGAAGAGAGCTTTGAATTGCTGTAATAAAGACTGTAATAACAGCACATCCAGAAATAATTAAGTCTTGCCAACAGATCTTTCTGTAAAAGAGGGTGTTTATGTCAATTCTGGTTACAAGAATTCTGAGTGCAGAAAGGGTTCATTCATTCATTATGGGTATGTATACATAAATAGTCCTGAATGGCATATTTAACTCTGAAACAGAAAATGACAAAAAAATTTGTGAGGAATAAGAAGCCCAAATGCTGATGTGGAAACTGTATCTCTAGTATTTCATGGGTAAGCTTATGTAGTATGATGATTAACATCTTAAGGCAGAAAACAGTCTGGATACCAGCTGTGTAATTTTGGGCATGGGAGTTAGTGTATCCAGTGTCCTCATCTATAAAATCAACATAAGAGGACCTACCTCAGGGAGTTATTTGGAAATTAGGTAAACTAGCCACGTGCGGTGGCTCACGCCTATAATCCTAGCACTTTGGGAGGCTGAGGCGGGGAGATCACTGAGGTCAGGAGTTCGAGACCAGCCTGGCCAACATGGTGAAAACCCATCTCTATTAAAAATACAAAAATTAGCCAGGCATGGTGGCACGTGCCTGTAATCCCAGCTACTCGGGAGGCTGAGGCATGAGAATCGCTTGAACCTAGGAGGCGGAGGTTGCAGTGAGCCGAGATCGTGCCACTGAACTCCAGCCTGGGTGACAGAGCAAGACTCTATCTCAAAAAAAAAAAAAAAAAGGAAAATAAAAGAAAAAGAAATTAGATAAACTAAAGTGCATAAATCATTTATCACAGAGACTTACAATAAGTACTGGATAAATCATTGTGGTGCTGGTGATGACAATGGTGATGACAACATCACTTTCACATGCCTTGGCATTGTGAATCCGGTAAGGATTTATATGGTTGTGTCTTTGCTCAAGTTCAGTCCCCACATTAATTTTACCATGTTTTCATTATTATCCCCCTGTGTTCCACAAGTTCTTTCCCATGATATTTAGTATGGGGCAGCCATTGTTTCTTTGTATATAGTACTTAATCTTTAAACTATAAATTCTTTGTACATAATTCTTAGTTTTTAAACCTACAAACACATGAAGTTCTCTTTAAATAGAGTGCCTAAAATAGTTTTCTTCCCCTATCATACTCTGTAAATGTGACCTGCTCTCTTTACTTGCTAGTATAGGAATGACCTGTGTTTGTCAGCAGTTCTTTAAACCTAACACCACTTTTTCTGTTCTTTGGCATGTCAGGACTTTAGTGGACAGTCACATTTCAATTGGAGTCCAACTGAATACAAATTCTCTAATTGTGCAAAAAAAACCATGATACTTCCTATGTAACACCATTGAACACTACTCCTGACCATTAAATTATGTCATGTTACTACTGCTCATCCTACACTAGCAAGCATTAGGTTCAAATGGTAGACAAGAAGAGCTTGTTAAGATAAATTAAATTAGATTATAAAGATAGCACGGAAGAGTAATGTTTTAGAATGCCTTTGTACAGTCTGTTCCAGCATACTGAGACCATGTCTGGTGCTGCATGATGAAGCTTCCTTCATCTGGAATCACCTAGACATGAAAAACATTTCGCAGGAAAGCATGATGCCACATGATTTAGTCTAGTCTATTCCCAAAAGTTACAAACTGAAAGGAACAAAAACATGAGCAGTTTTTCAGTCTTACCTCTTACTCTATCTAATGTTACATGAATTTTTACATGTTTACTACCCTGTAATTAGTCTATTCATAAGTAACTAAGCCCATCTCTCTACTCAAATGAGAAAGTAAATGTTTTCATGTAATGTCATCATTTTGCATCATCTTGGCTTCAAAAGCAGGTCAGTTTTCCACCAAGAGAAGAGTCTTGACATCATACCCATGAAGCTTAACCACTGGTGAACCATGGATGTGGTCCCCTCTACTCTGATGTATGAATTGCTTAAAGGAGGGAACCTCAGCAGCTGTTCATTGAAAATCAATTCAGGTAATATCCAATTATTCCTCAAGATTATACTAGACTAGCCAGGCTCAGTGGCTTGCGCCTGTAATCCCAACATTTTGGGAGGCCAACGCAGGAGGATCACTTGAGCCCAGGAATTCAAGACCAGCCTGGGAAACAAAGTGAGACCTCATCCCTTTAAGAAGTTAAAAATTTAGCCGGGCATGGTGGCATGCACCTATAGTCCCTGCTACTCAGAAGGCTGTGGTGAAAGGATTGCTTGAGCCCAGGAGATTGAGGCTACAGTGAGCTATGTTTGCACCACTGTACTCCAGCCTGAGTGAAAGAGCAGGATTCTGTCAAACAATATATATATATATGTTTGACATATATATGTGTGTGTGTATATATGTGTGTGTATATATATGTATATATGTATATGTATATATGTATATATATGTGTGTGTATATATATATATTTGACCCCCAAGTCTTATCCAAACACAACATCAGGTTGGAAGCCCATATAATAGGTATAAACCACAGATCTTCTTGATCCAGAAACCTATGAATAAAGAAGGCAATATAGCTACCTCACACACACACAGCATGCAGTTGTGAAACAGGGACAGGATAATTACAATAAACATATATACAACGTATGTCCTAAACAGAAAGTAAACAATTTGTTCGAAAAAGAAAAAACTATCTACTTTGTCAAGATGTGTGATTCCTGTTTTATACTCAGCTCAGTCATTTGCCTCTGCTTAGAGAGGTTGAAAGAGACCTTCATAAAAAAAGGCCTAGAAAAACTCAATGACCATCCTTAACCTGATCTTAGGCCAAAGACGGCAGGAATCCAGGACAGTGGGCCCATGCCAGAAAGACCATAGTTTTTATGCCATCTTCTCTGACTGATCAAGTAAGTCAGGTCCAGTGGGAGCACCTCATATCACATAGCATGAGCATAACTGAGTACAACATCGTTTCTGATCTAAACTAGTAAGTAGGCACCACCCAACACATAGGTTGTTGAACAGAAAGAAAACACTGGCAGTGTCCAAGAAAGTAAAAGAAGAGGAAAATTCAGTGAGTAAAAAAATAAATATTACAAGTCTATGTTGCAGCCATATCCCAGAGGTCTAGTGGCCAAGCCAATGTTTTCAAATCTAAACTACTACCCAAACATACTTTCTAGTGCATCAGTGGTTAATTTGGTTGGCTTTTGCCAGCCTTCACAGGTCATTAAAACTCAGTTTCTCAAGAGGCTGAAGCAGGAGAATTGCTTGAGGCCAAGACTTCAAGGCTACAGTAAACTATGATCACACCACTGCACTTCAGCCTGGGTGACAGAGCAAGACCCCAATTCTAAATTAAATTAAATTAAATTAAAATAATAAAGTAAAATAAAAATCTCAGTTTTCTTGTCTATGAAATGAAAGAGACTAGAAGATATACAACATATAATTATATATTATCTACTATATATTAAAATATAGGATTATATATAATATTCAATTCATTAAATTTACCCTCTAAGACAGTAAGTCTCAAGATAAAGCTGAGAAGAAACAATATTCATTTTTAGATTCTGCCCACCTCTTCACACTGTGCCCAACTCCTCCTGGAATACCCATCTGCACATGACCCAACTCTGTGTAATCCGTCATCCAATGGGCTTTTCTGATGAATGTATATGTAATACCTGCTGATGATGCCTTAATATGTTACTGTTTTCATGGGGTGTTTGTATTTTAGTGAAAGACTATAAGAAATACAGTGTCTTTGTCCAAATGGTAGAATTTCAAGCCCAGTTGTACATCAACAGGAAAAAAAATTTGAGTGTTGGAGGGATTGCTTTTCAACTGCACAGCCTTGATAGTTGCGCACTGCACATGCCTTAAGAATTACAGTTGGTTAGTTTTCTCAGAATTTACAAAAAGACTGTTCTAAACTCCTGGGACATTCCTTTTATCAGCCACAATTGTTGTATAACAATCAAACACAAGTACCAATAACATACAATAAAAAACATGTATTTTTCACACTTTGAAATATTCTGCTGATCTACGCTAAATGTGGATGATCTCGGCTGGACTTCGCACTTATCTCCAGTTTGGCTAACTCATTCGTGTGTGTTTAGGTTGGCTATGCACAATGCAATTTCATCATTCCTAGAACCAGTGAATAATCTTGATGTGACCTTCTCGTAGTGATGGCAGAGATGAAAGAGCGCAAGTACATAGATAAAAATCTCTAAAAGGCCAAGCTCAGAAGTGACACACAGGCATTTCAACTACATGTATTGGCCAAAGAAAGTCACGTGACCAAGCCCAGAGTCAGAATAGGAGTTGGATGGTGGAAGAAGTAAAGAACTGGAATCCTGTCTTAGTCTGTTCAGGCTGCAATAACAAAATACCTCATTAGCTTATAAACAACAGAATTTTATTTTTCACAGTTTTGGAGGCTAGAAAGTCTAAAATCAGGGTGCCAGCATGGTCAAGTTCCAGTGAGAGCCCTCCTCCAGATTGCAGACTGCTGACATCTCACTGTGTCCTCACATGGTAAAAGGGGCAAGGCAGCCTTCTGGAGACTCTTTTACAAAGACACTAATTCCACACATGATGGAACATCCCTTATGACCCAAATCACCTCCCAATAGTCCCTAGCTCCTCATACCATCACCTTGAGGGTTAAGATTTCAACATATTAATTTGCGGGGCAGGGGGACACAAACATTCAGACCATAGCAAGTCACTAATACAACCTACCACAAGTCTACCATGAGGCGAGAATTATTCATGTTCCTCCTATATAAGAAATATGCTCATCTCCATCCAGTGACCCCCAAGTCTTATCCAAACACAATATCAGGTTGGAAGCCCATATAATAGATATAAACCACAGATCTTCTTGATCCAGAAACCTATGAATGAAGAAGGTAATATAGCTACCTCACACACACACAGCATGCAGTTGTGAAACAGGGACAAGATAATTACAATAAACATTCCAACTCAAAAAGCGGAAAATGAGAGGCACATAACAGTCACTGATCTATAGCATGTCTGAAATCCTGCTGGGAAAATGTTTCCAGGTCCTTCCACTTTTGAAATTGTAAATATTTCTTGATTTTACTCTGTTTCTGTTCCCTGAATGTGGCTCAACAGTTCATTTTTTAAAACTGTTATTATTTATTAGAGACAGTCTCCCTCTGACACCCAGACTGATCATAGCTCACTGAAGCTTTGAACTGCTGGCCTCAAGTGATCCTCCTGCATCAGCCTCCAAGTAGCCAGGACTACAGGTGCACGCCACCACATCCAGTTATTTTTTTTTTCGAGAGACAATGTCTCACTATGTTGCTCAGGCTGATCTCGAACTCCTGGCTTCCAGCAATCCTCCCACCTTGGCCTCCCAGAATACTGTGATTACAGATGTGTGCTACCACATGTGGCCTCAGTTCAGTGTTACTGATGAATCTTGGTTCCACCTTCTACAAAATCCTTCCTTTCCATCAACTTCCTTGGCCACTTCTAAAGAGCTCACTGGAACATAGGTTGAGAAAAAATTTTAGCCTGATTATTGGTCATAAAAATTGGAAGCCCAAAGGCCTTCTAACATTTTATATTGCTCTATCTCTTTTATTTCAGACAAATGGCCCTTATGCTACTACAGCCTTCTCAAAAATGTTGTGGGTTTCTAATATCCTTCATTGTTTTATTCCCTGTATCTAAAGCCATTCTCTAAGAACAATTCTACATATCTCCAGCCTTTGGAGGGATTGTTATGTCAGACTGCTGTGGGCCATGACCTTAAGATTCCTAAAAGTCCTAGGGTATAGAAGAGAGGATAGATTGGGTATCAACCTGATTCTTTCAGAAGTCTTAGTGAAAGGTCATGTGGCTACTTTCTTGATTTGGACTTTACTCTGAGACCATTACTTATTGGCAGCAATTGACCATTACCTCCTTCCCCCAAACTTTACCTCACTCAGAATCTGTTACTGACTGCAGAAACTAGACATGAGAAACAATTTTATTTTCCAATACTACAAGTGATTATTTTACAAACCAACTCACCATTTTTTAAGTCTCCTATAATAGTTTTCTCACCATTTTTCCAGTGTCCTACCACCACTCAGTTCTAAAGCAATGCCACATATTTCAGGTGTTTTTTGAAGTACCCCATTTCTGGATACCAATTTCTGTATTGGTTCCCTCTGATTGTATAGTAGACCACCCAAAAAATTCATTGGCTTAAAATAACAACTGCTTATTCTCACAATTTTTCTCTTGGCTGGCTGGATCTGCTGATCACAGCTAAGCTTATTCATTGTCTAGGGGTCATCTGTTGAGGCTAAGAAGCTTAGGGGTGAAATAACTGGGCTTGAAGAATGTGGTATATTGTACTAATGGCCCCCATGTCCACATCCCTTTCCATGTAATTGAATAGTTCTTCTATTGGGTCATATAACTTACTTTGGCCAATAGAAGTTGAAGTAACAATGTACAAGTCTGAGCCTGTGATTCCAAAAGCTTTGGGTATTTCTGCTCGCTCTCTTGTGCTTCATCATTCCCATGAATAAAACATGCTACAGGTGACCCACTGGTCCTAGAGGAAGATGAGACATGTGGAAGACGAGAGGAAGATGAGAGACCCTAAGCGACCCCAGCTGAGCCCAGACTTGGTTAGTCATTCCACACCCAAAGATGTCCATGCCCTAGTCCCCAAAATTGGTGAATGTGTTAGCATATATGACAAAAGGGGAATTACAGATGTGATTAAGATAATGGATCTTAATCCTTGAGAGAGGGAGATCATCCGTGATTATTCAGGTGCAGTTTAATCACAGGAGTCCTTTAAAGCTGAGAAACTTTTCCAGCTGCACTTAGAAATGTGACAACAAAAGAAGGGTCAGAGAGATGGAACACAGAAGGATTTGACCTGCTGTTGTGGCTTCAAATGGGTAAATGAATCCTCTCATAAAGCCTCCAGAAAGGAACACAGCCCTGCTGACACCTTGATTTTAGCCCAGTGAGACCCATGGCAGACTCCTTTAAGATAACACACTATAAGATAAATATTTGTGTTGTTTAGTCTACTAAACTTGTGCTAAGTTACTATGACAGCAAGTATATGAATACATTTCCATGTTTTCCTGAAGCCTAAAAATTTGGATTTATTGAGTTGCCTTTGTAAATGGTTGATTGACCATTTTATGAATCACTTTCCTTTAAATATCAAACTTGTTTTTAAATTTTTTCACACCATTTTTATTTGCTATTTTTACCGATATTTATCCCATGATTCTTTAAAAGCATAGAAAATTATAAAATGAAAAAACTAATTTTCCAAGTTCCAATTTTGGCACTCAAAACAAACCATTATTTACAATTTATTTCTATTTGTCTATGCATCTATATATGCAAGAATATGTGTGTGTTTGTGTACATATACCTATTTATATCATTTGTATTTACATAAACAAAACCATTCTATAAATGGGAACAGACTGTGGTAAGATTCTTACACTGTTCATGAAGTAGTATGAAGTATAGCCAACAATAACTTAGATGTACCACACTTTTATAACAAAATGGAAAAGAGGACTCACTTTATCAACATATACATATATATATCCCTCTTTTTTTAAAAAAATAGAATTTTGGTTTTTTATAAATTTTAAAAATTCCCCATTAACATGTGGATGTTTCTAGCTTTTCCTATAATAAATAATATTACAATCATTGTCTTTTACATTTAAATAGGGCAGAACAATTATTTGAAAATGTATTTAAAGAAATTATAGCTGAAAATTCTTCAAAATTGATGAAAGGTATCAATCCACAAGCTTTTTGAGCTCTACAATCTCAAAACAGAATAAACACAAAAAATATCACACCTATTCAAGCATAATATTCAGACTGCTGAGGGAAAAAAACAAAAGATAAACAGCAAATTTTAAAAGCAGATTTGCTGCTTTTAAACAGAGTCCAAAAAAGGACACATTATATCCAGGGTAAAGTCTATGTAAATAATAGCCAACTTGTTATCTGAAACAAGGAAGGACATAGGAAAATGCAACAACGTCTTTAAAGTAACAAATGAAAAACAAAACGCTCAGCCTGGGATGCTATATCAAGAGAAAATATCCTTTAAAAGGAAAAATAAAATAAAGATGTTTTCAGAGTGACAACAGCAGAATGACTCTTCAGCAGATCTGCACTATGAGAAATGCTAAAAGATGTTCCTCAGGCTAAAGAGAAATGATACCAGACATAACCTTAGGTCCACAGGAAGATATAGATATCACTGCAAAGTGTGTGTGTGTGTGTGTGTGTGTGTGTGTGTGTGTGTGTGTGTATGTGTGTGTGTGTGTGTGTGTATGTGTGTGTATGTGTGTGTGTGTGTGATTTTTTTTTTAGATTAGTTGCTTTAAAACAAGCTTGTCCAACCTGTGGCCCATGGGCCACATGCAACCCAGGACGGCTTCGAATGGGGCCCGACACAAATTCATAAACTTTCTTAAAACATTATGAGATTTTTTTTTTGTAATTTTTTTTTAGTTCTTCAGTTATCACTGATGTTAGTATCTTTTATTTGTGGCCCAAGACAGTTCTTTTCCCAATGTGGCCCAGGGAAGCCAAAAGATTGGACACTCCTGCTTTCACAGAAACTATCAACAGAGTAAACAGACAACCTATAGAATGAAAACTTTTTGCAAACTCTGCATCTGACAAAGGTCTAATAACTAGCATCTATAAGGAACTTAGACAAATTTACAAGAAAAAAACAACCCCATTAAAAAGTGGGCAAAGGACATGAACAGACATTTTTCAAAAGAAGGTATACTTGCGGCAAACAAACATATGAAAAAAGCTCAATATCCCTGATCATTAGAAAAATGCAAATCAAAACCACAGTGAGATACCATCTCACACAAGTCAGAATGGCTATTATTAAAAAGTCAAAAAATAACAGGTCCTGGCAAGGTTGTAGAGAAAAAGGAATGCTTTTACACTGTTGGTGGGAGTTTAAATTAATTCAACTATTGTGGGAAACAGTGTGGTGATTCCTCAAACACCTAAAAACACAACTACCATTCAACCCAACAATCCCATTACTGGATATATACCCAAAGGAATATAAATCATTCTATTATGAAGACACATGCACACATATGTTCATTGCAGCACTATTCACAATAGCAAAGACATGAAATCAACCTAAATGGCCATCAATGGTAGACTGTATAAACAAAATGTGGTACATATACACCATGGAATGCTAGGCAGCCATAAAAAAGAATGAGATCATGTCCTTTGCAGGGACATGGATGGAGCTGGAGGCCATCATTCTTAGCAAACTAACAGGAACAGAAAACCAAATACCGCGTGTTCTCACTTATAAGTGAGAGCTAAATGACAAGAACACATGGACACAAAGAGGAGAACAACACACACTGGGGCACACTGAAGGGTGCAGGATGGAGGGTGCAGGATGGAGGGTGGGAGGAGGGAGACGATCGGAAAAATTAACTAACGGGTACTAGGCTTAATACCTGTGTGATGAAATAATCTGTACAACAAACCCCCATGACACGAGTTTACCTATACAACAAATCTGCACATGTACTCCTGAAATTAAGTTTAAAAATACATAAAAATAAATTTGATAAAGCATTGAATTAAAAGTTGCCTTTGCCATATATTACATTATCAAATACAGGAGAACTATTTTGGAGTTTTCTATTATTTTGTACTGATTTATTTGCCTATTCCTTTCAAACACCATATTAATTTTTTTAGTGTTTTTATAGCATGTTATAAAAACATGCTATCTAAACATGGTTTCTGGTAGAGATAGTCCCCCTGACATATTGTTATCTCATAGCATTTTGGCATTTTCACTCATTTTTCTATGTGAATTTGAATATCACTTACCTGATTTCAAAATGTTAAATGATACTAGCATTCTAATTAGTATTGCATTGAATATATGTTAATTTTGGCAAAATTGAATTTAATTCATATGAAGTGCTCTTATCCAAGAACACAGTGTACCTTTCCATGGATTTAGCTTTTTTTCTTAGGTCCTTTATAAATAATTTTTTCGTTAATAATTTAACATAAAAATTTTATTAAAAGATTTTATCGTTTTTGTCATGTAGATCCCATATTTCTCAATAATTATAATTCCAAATATTGTATGTTTTTTAGTATGGCTAGTAAAATATCTCATTTTTATTTCTATATTTATTGTCCATATAAAGAAAAGCTATTGACAACTTTTGCATAGTAATAGGCAACTACCTTACCATACCTCTTATTAATTCTCAGAGGACTTTTTGGTTTGTTTTGTGTTTTAACTGAAGTCTTACAGGTTTTCTATATGAACAATTTCACCATCAGCACAAATACAATATTTTATCTCTTCTTTCACAACACTCATGGCCTCCGCACAGAAAGTGACTCAGTGCAGGAAGACCATTTTGGACACTCCTATGATTTCATCCCCAACCAATCAGAGGCATTCATAGTCTCCTGCCTGCCAAATTATTCTCAAAAACCCTAGCCTCTGAGCTTTCCGGGAGAATTCAGATTTGAGAATTTTCTCCTGTCTTACCATTTGACTGGCCATGTGAAAATTAAACTCTTTCTCTACTAAGACACTGCTGTCTCAGTGTATTAGCTTTTCTGTGAAGCAGACAAGAAGAACCCATTGGGTGGTTATAATCATGAACACAAAAGGTTTTAGCAAAATACTAGCAAATTTAATCCAGAAATAATTTTTTAAAAAATAATAGGATCAAGAAATATTTATCCCAGGAATGCAAAGTTGTTTTAATATTCAAATATCAATGTACTAGACTTCCAGTTTCAGCTCCAATATGTAAGGGCCTCCACACTGCTGCGAGTTTTACCTCCAGGAACCCCATCTGGTTCTCCCAGTGAAGATCAGGGAAAAACAGTTTCCTGCTTTCAGATGGAGGGATGACGGGAGTAATCATTTTGAAATAAGCCCAGAGCACTCTGTTCTCAATAACAAAGGGCTGCCATTAAGGAAAACTACTTTATAGGAGCCTTATTTAACTTAAAGGAAGAGCAATTAGACAACTCTAGCCCTCCTTAGCTTTCCTATATCACATAAGGGAATTTTTAAAAAGGCTAAGAAACTTTTCTGAAGGTTACAGACCAGGGAATCAGGCCCACTAAAAGAAACGATTTAATCTTAAGGCTATGGAATGGTTTCCCTCCACAGTATCTACCTACCACATCACAAGGCCTTCACTATAAAAACAGCAGATTACAACTGAGAGAGCTGCAAGATACAGACTCTATTTAAGAAGTTTCTAGGGAAACCCAAAGACAACAGGGAAGACAAAAACAAGGACACCGAAGGAAATTGAATCTCTGATACTTACACCTACAGGAAACATTAACTATAGCCTTACTCCTAGCAGATAAACATAAAACCTAATGCTAAAGCCCTGTTTACCTCAGCTTTTATTATCCAATATGTCACACTAGGCTTTCAACAAAAAAACTACAAGACCCATGAAAAGACAAGGAAAAACCTCAGTCTGAAGAGATAAGGCAAGTGTCAGAACTAGTCTCAGATATGACAGAAATTTTGAATTACCGGACCGAGAACTTAAAATAACCATGATTAATATGCTAAGGGTTCTAATGGAAAAAAATGGACAAGATGCAAAACAGATGGGTAATGTAAGCAGAAAGATGGGTAAGAAATGCTAGAAATCAAAACCACTGTAACAGATATGGGAAATGCCTTTCATGAAATCATCAGTAGACCGGATAGAGCTCAGGAAAAATGAGTGAACCAGAAGATATGTCAATAGAAACTTCCCAAACTTAAATGAAAAAAGAAAAAAGAATTAAAAACATGGAACACAATATCCAAAACTGTGAGGCAGAAAGATGTAACATATATGTAATGAGAATACGAGAAAGAAGAAAGAGAGGTGGAGCAGAAGAAATATTTAAAGTAATTATGGCTGAGAATTTTCCAAAATTAATGATAAACACCAAACTACAGATCCAGGAATCTCAAAGAACACCAACCAGGATAAATACAAAAAAAAAACTATGTGTAAGCATATCATTGTCAAACTATAAAAAGTCAAAGGCCAAAAGAAAAACTCGAAGAAGTCAGAGGAAAAAAGAAAAATCCCTTACATATAGAGAATCAAGGATACGCATTACATTGGACTTCTGTTCAGAAACTATCTAAGCAAGAAGAGAATGGAGTGGAATATTTACAGTGTTTAAAAAAATAAGTACAAGGCCAAACTAGAATTCTATATCCAGTGAAGCTATCCTTCAAAGGCAAAGGAGAAATAAAGACTTTCTCAAACAAAACCTGAGAAGAGTTGTTGCCAGTAGATCAGCTTTGCAAGAAAGGTTAAAAGAACTTCTTCATGTATCCAGGAAAATATGTGTCAGAATCTCACATTTATATAAAGAAAAGAAGAACATTAAAGAAGGAACAAAAGAAGGTAAAATAAACTATTTTTTGTATTCTTAATTGATCTAATACGTAACAGTTTGTCTAAAATAATTATGGTAGCAATGTATTGGGTGATTATAACTTACGGATAAGTGAAATGAATGCCAGCAATGTTATAAAATTAGGAAGAGAAGACTTGGAAATAAACTGTTAAAAGTTAGCTGCACTATCCATGAAATAGTATAGTATTATTTGAAAGTGGACTTAGATTAGTTGCAAATGTATACTGCAAGCTCTAAAGCAACCACTAAAAACACATAGCAGGTGAGAATGTAAAATAGTGCAGCTTCTGTGGAAAAGTTTGAAGGTTCCTCAAAAAATTAGCCATAGGGTTACTACATGATTCAGCAATCCCACTCCCAGATATATACTCAACAGAAATGAAAAAAGTCCACAAAAAAAGTGTACGTGAATGTTCATAACAGAATTATTCACAATAGGCAAAATGTAGAAACAACCCAAAGGTCCATCAACTGATGAATGGATGAACAAAATGTAGTATATCCATACAATTAAATATTATTTGGCAGCCAGGTGTGGTGGCTCATGCCTGTAATCCCAGAACTTTGGGAGGCCAAGATGGGCCGACCACCTGAGGTTGGGAGTTTGAAACCAGCCTGTTTTTTAGTAGAGGTGGTGAAACTCCATCTCTACTAAAAATACAAAAAGTAGCCAGGTGAGGTGGTGCATGCCTGTAATCTCAGCTTCTTGGGAGACTGAGGCACGAGAATTGCTTGAATCAAGGAGACAGAGGTTGCAGTGAGCTGAGATTGCACCACTGCACTCCAGCCTGGGCAACAGATCGACACTTTGTCTCAAAAAATAAAATAAAAATAAAAATAAATAAATATTATTTAGCCATAAAAAGGAATTCACTATTGACACATACTATAACAGAATTAATCATTAAAATATGCTAAGTGAAAGAACCAGAGACAAAAGGCCACATATAGTATGACTCGATTTTTATGAAATGCCCAGAAGAGGAAAATCCATAGAAAAAGAAAGGAGATTAGTGGTTGCCAGAAACTGGAGGGAGGGAGAAACAGGGAGTGACTGCTTAATGGGTACAGGGAGTAACTACTTAATGGGAACAGAGTTGAGATTATGAAAATGTTCTGGAATTGCATAGTGATAATGGTTATATAATAATATGAATACACTAAAAACCACTTAATAATATACTTTAAAAATCAATGTAATTCACATTTACAGAATAAAGGAGAAAAGCTATATGATCATTATGCTAGACAGAAAAAGCACTTGACAAATTCAACACTCATTAATAATAAAAACTCTCAGAAAAACAGGAATAAAGAAACCTTCTACAATCTCATAAAGAAATCTATGAAAAACCTATAGTTAATATTTGACAGTGAAAGAGAAAATGCTTTCCTCCTATGATCAGGAACAAGAGAAGGATATCCTCTCCCACAACTTCTAGTCAACATTGTGCTGGAGGCCTCGATCAGTATAATAAGGCAGAAAAAAAAAAAAAACACTGAGGGGCAGGGGGCAGGGGGCAGGAAATGAAATAAAGGCAAACAGACTGGCAAGAACAAGAATAAGAAACAAGTATGGAATATCACTGTGACTTGGATATAAGCAAATGTTTTTCAGACAGGACAAAAAAACACAAATAACCATAAGAGAAAAAAATTGAATTCAGAAAAATTTTTAAGTTCTGCTCATCCAAAGATAATGTTAAAGAAAATTAGGGGACCGGGTGTGTTGGCTCACGCCTGTAATCACAGCACTTTGGGAGGCCGAGGCGGGCAGATCACAAGGTCAAGAGATCAAGACCATCCTGGCCAACATGGTGAAACGCTGTCTCTACTAAATATACAAAAATTAGCCTGGTGTGGTGGTGGACGCCTATAGTCTCAGCTACTCGGGAGGCTGAGGCAGGAGAATCACTTGAACCCGGGAGGCAGAGGTTGCAGTGAGCCAAGGTCATGCCACTGCACTCCAGCCTGGGCAACAGAGCAAGACTCTGTCTCAAAAAAAAAAAGAAAAGAAAAGAAAAGAAAATTAATAGGAAAACTACAGATTGGGAGAAAAGGTTCAAAAGTATAAATCAAACAAAATGTTGGTATCCTGGGTGTATAAAAAATCTTACCATTCAAAATAAAAGACAAATAACCTAGTGGAAAAATGTCCAACGTCATTAGTCACCAGCCAACTCAAACTGAAGCCACAATGAGATAGCACTACACTCCCACCAGAAATAAAAAATTAAAATGACCGGCAATACCAAATTTTGACAAGAATGCCAAGCAGTGAGAACTCTTATACCTTGTTGGGAAGAATGTAAAATATTACTACTTAAAAAAAAAGGTCTGACAGCTTCTTATGAAACTAAATATACATCTTCTTTATGATCCAGCAATTCCATTACTTGATATTTACCCACAGAAAAAAACGTTTTATCTAAACTTTATTCATAGCAACTTTATTCAAATAAAAAAATTGAAACAAATTAAATGTTTATCAACAGGAGAACAGATAGACAAATCATGGTATATCCATGCAATAGAATATGACTAAGCATTAAAAAGAACAAAGTAATGATGCACACAACAAATGGATGAATTTCAAAAATATTATGCTGTGTGAAAGAGGACTTAAAAGAGATCATAACTTATATTTTATAGATTTATGTAATTTTTTCATAAAATTCTAAAATAGGCAAAATTAATATATGGTAGAAAAATCAGAGCACTGGTTGCCTCTGCAGGGAAGAGACTGGAATTGACCGGGAAGGGACATGAGGAAACTTCCTGAGATAAGGGAAATATTTATTCCTGAATAGAAATTTGAGTTACATTATCCTTAATATATAGATCAATCTCTTCACTGTAGCCAATCTCCCAACACCACTTTCACCACCCCCACACCTGTGCAGTCACACTCCTCTCCACATTCATTCCATGTTGAGCCATCCACTCACATGGACAGCCATCTCACCCAACTATCTCCAGTACGCTACTCTGCACCAGCATGGCTCACCAACAGATGCCCACCTTGCTCAGCACCATCGAATGACTTTAGGGGATGTTAGGGGAGAGCTTTTACATTTCAAAAGACCCCTCTATTTCATTTGAGCCCTTAATGACACTACAAGATAGGCAGGGTGTATAATTTTAACCCATTTTACAGGTTAGGAAAATAAGACTCAGAAAAGTTAAATATCTTCTCCAAAACTGCTTGTTGGTAGGCAGGCACAATCCAACATATCAGATCCCTAGTCTAGTGTTATTTCTAGCACCTTACACAGAATTTCTCATTCCCACCTCTATCTCTACATCCCAATTTCTGAACCAGGGGATTTGGAGAGCAGAGAATCAGGCAAAATAACACAATGGGACCTGTAAGCAGCCTCCGTGACTAAGGTAGAAACCACCATAACACACATCTCATTCAGCTATACACTCTGTGGCTGCAAAGAGCCAACCAAACCATGATACTTACCTTCATGTGCTTCTGATGCACACGCCAACTGCCAGGCTCTTGGGTTGACTTCTCCAATCGTTCTCATAAGAGGAGGTGTTGGGGGATGTTTTAGATTCCTGTGGATACTATCACAACCACAAATTTGATGGCTTAAAACAATACCATATATTCTCTTACCCTTCTGGAGGCACTTCTGAAAACAGTTTGAAGGTATTAGCAGGGTCACACTCCCTCCAGAGGCTCTATGGGATAATCCATTTCCTTTCCTTTTCCAGCTTCTAAAGCTGTGTCCCTTGGCTCATGGCCCCTTCTTCCACCTTCAAAGCCAACAGAGTAGCATCTTCACTTTATCTCTGCTTCTATCATTACATCACCTTCTGCCTACTTTGTCAAATCTCTCTCTG
Source organism: Pan troglodytes (assembly GCF_028858775.2). NCBI lineage: Eukaryota > Metazoa > Chordata > Mammalia > Primates > Hominidae > Pan > Pan troglodytes. Next base: position 70,387,206 of record NC_072406.2, read on the forward strand.
CTGTGTCTTCAGATCACCTCCTCTTCTGTCATAAAATCTTCTGCCTTCTTCTTATAAGGAAGCTTGTGATTACACTTAGGGTCCACCTGGATAATCCAGAATACTCTCCCCATCTCAAGATTCTTAATTCGAACACATCTACGAAATACTTTTTGCCACATGAGGTAAACAAAAAAATTCATATGTTCCAGGGATTAGGACCTAGATATCTTTGGAGACCATTATTCAGCCTACCACAAGGGCCATAGAAGCAGGGGCACGTGTCTTCTTGGGATTTGTGTGGGAAAAGTTAAAGTAGAATTATTTTTCTTATCATGATTAAGATAATGCCACCAGCTAAGGCACTTCAAACAACACTTAAGTGAGTCAAGTCCTTCTCATTCTGTTTTCCACAAAAGAATTGTTGAAATTTACCAATGAATTTTCAACAGCCTATTTCACTCAAGTAGCTTTTTCATCTCTAGTTGATGCACACAGCCAGGGAATTATCACAGAAATGGAATTATTTGGTGAAAATTAAATATATTTTCCCTTAAAATGCACTTTGAGAGGTTTGCCCACAGAGTTTTGCCCAAAGAAACAATTATTTTAAGCCTGAAATTGAATGTTAACATTCTGAATATGAATAAGCTCTCTGTGTTTGTTGGTCTTTGCTTTGGGGTCTGGGGGGCAGTGCCCAAAAAACACAGAAACATGCTATTTTTCAAGTTGTTTCTAATGCTTTTTGTTATTTTATTTTGTTTATATTTTGAAAAGATTCAAATTAAACAAAAGCAGAGAGAATAATATAATAACTCCACGTACCTATCACCAGCTTCCATAGTTATCAACATTCAGACACTATTATTCTATATACCTCCCACCACTTTTTTTCTGAATTATTTTAAAGCAAATCTAAGACATCATAAAAATTTATTCTTAAATATTACCTTTTATTGCTAAAAATGAGGTCTTTAAAAATATTTCAATTGATATATAACATTACATCAATAGCACATTTGGCACAATTAACAGTAATTCATTAATAGCTTTCAATACTAGTCTGTCTTCAGTTACTTTCACTTGTTTTAAAAATGCCTTTTTACAGGCCTTCAACAAAATTCAACACCCCTTCATGCTAAAAACTCTCGACAAACTGGGTATCGATGGAAAGTATCTCAAAATAATAAGAGCTATTTATGACAAACCCACTGCCAATATCATACTGAATGGGCAAAAACTGGAAGCATTCCCTTTGAAAACTGGCACAAGACAAGGAGGCCCTCTCTCACCACTCCTATTCAACATAGTATTGGAAGTTCTGGCCAGGGCAATCAGGCAAGAGAAGGAAATAAAGTGTATTGAAATAGGAAGAGAGGAAGTCAAATTGTCTCTGTTTGCAGATGACATGATTGTATATTTAGAAAACCCCAGCATCTTAGCCCAAAATCTCCTTAAGCTGATAAGCAACTTCAGCAAAGTCTCAGGATACAAAATCGATGAGCAAAAATCACAAGCATTCCTGTATACCAATAACAGGCAAACAGAGAGCCAAATCATGAGTGAACTCCCATTCACAATTGCTACTAAGAGAATGAAATACAACTTACAAGGGATGTAAAGGACCTCTTCAAGGAGAACTACAAACCACTGCTCAAGGAAATAAGAGACAACACAAACAAGTAGAAGAACATTCCATGCTTATGGATAGGAATAATCAATATTGTGAAAATGGCTATACTGCCCAAAGTAATTTATAGATTCAATGCTACCCCCCATCAAGCTACCACTGACTTTCTTCACAGAATTGGAAAAAACTACTTTAAAGTTCATATGGAACCAAAAAAGAGCCCAAATTGCCAAGGCAATCCTTAAGCCAAAAGAACAAAGCTGGAGGCATCATGCTACCTGACTTCAAACTACACTGCAAGGCTACAGTAACCAAAACAGCATGGTACTGGTACCAAAACAGAGATATAGACAAATGGAACAGAACAGAGTCCTCAGAAATAACACCACACATCTACAGCCATCTGATCTTTGACAAACCTGACACAAACAAGCAATGGGGAAAAGATTCCCTATTTAATAAATGGTGTTGGGAAAACTGGCTAGCCATATGCAGAAAGCTGAAACTGGACTCCTTCCTTATGCCTTATACAAAAATTAACTCAAGATGGATCAAAGACTTACATGTAAGACCTAGGACCATAAAAATCCTAGAAGAAAACCTGGGCAATACCATTCAGGACATAGGCATGGGCAAAGACTTCATGACTAAAACACCAAAAGCAATGGCAGCAAAAGTCAAAATTGACAAATGGGATCTAATTAAACTAAAGAGCTTCTGCACAGCAAAAGAAACTGTCATCAGAGTAAATAGGCAACCTACAAAATGGGAAAAAAATCTTTGCAATCTACCCATCTGACAAAGGTCTAATATCCAGAATCTACAAAGAACTTAAACAAATTTACAAGAAAAAAATCAAACAACTCCATCAAAAAGTGGGCAAAGGATATGAACACATATAAACTGCATAAAAAGAAGACATTTATGCAGCCAACAGACATATGAAAAAAAGGCTCATCATCACTGGTCATCAGAGAAATGCAAACCAAAACCACAATGAGATACCATCTCACGCCAGTTAGAATGGCGATCATTAAAAAGTCAGGAAACAACAGATGCTGGAGAGGATGTGGAGAAATAGGAATGCTTTTACACTGTTGGTGGGAGTGTAAATTAGTTCAACCATTGTGGAAGACAGTGTGGCGATTCCTCAAGGATCTAGAACTAGAATTACCATTTGATCCAGATATCCCATTACTGGGTATATACCCAAAGGATTATAAATCATGCTACTATAAAGACACATGCACACGTATGTTTATTGCAGCACTATTCACAATAGCAAAAACTTGGAACCAACCCACATGTCCATCAATAATAGACTGGATAAAGAAAATATGGCACATATACACCATGGAATACTATGCAGCTATAAAAAAGGATAAGTTCATGTCCTTTGCAGGGACATGGATGATGATGGAAACCATCATTCTCAGCAAACTATCACAAGGACAGAAAACCAAACACTGCATCTTCTCACTCATAAGTAGGAGTTGAACAATGAGAACACATGGATATAGGGAGTGGAACATCACACATTGGGGCCTGTCAGCGGGGTAGAGGGCCGGGGGAGGGATAACATTAGGAGAAATACCTAAAGTAGGTGACAGGTTGATGGGTGCAGCAAACCACCATGGCACGTGTATACCTATGTAACAAAAGTGCATGTTCTGCACATGTACCCCAGAACTTAAAGTATAATATGTATATGTATACACATACATATACAGTATACATAGTATATATGTGTGTGTATAAAGCCTTTTACAGGTAGTGTGTTCAAATCAGAATTCAAACAAGGGTTTTTTAAAAATATTTATTGTATCTATAGTTATTACTCATTTTTCCTTCCTATTTTTCTTTCTGCATCTTTTATCCTTTTTCATGATTCGTCTTGCCAGAAGTTTACCAGCTTTGGTTTTGTTAATATTTTTATTCTATTGTATGCCTATCTGATTTAGTTTTTATTGTGGTAGAATATATGTAACATAAAATTTACCATTTTTATGTGTACAATTTAGTAGCATTAAATACATTCATGTTATGCAACCATCACCAGTATCTATTTCAATAACTTAGAAATAAACAATTTTATAAGGAGATCCAAGAAAGTGACTTTACCTCCTCAAGACAACTTCTCTCCTGAAAATAGGATGGATGGAGATTTCAGAATAGATATTTACAAGCTCATTAGAAGTTCTCAATATCATGCCCATTTTTAAAGCTCTGACCTATTTCACAGTAAGATGGCCTTAACTAGTAATTAATAAATGTCATTTACAAGAAGAATGTATAACTGCAGTAAATCCTCATCCAAATAAATGTCAACAGCCCATCAAGCAGCATCATATAGATGAAATTGCTGGTTTCATCCCAAGGCTCATTGAATTATAATGTTGTTTATAAAGATTAACTCACCAATGAATGGCATCTCAATTTATAGCAACTGGTTTAGTCTCTGAAATGTGTCCACCTCGTCAACAGTCACACTCGCTTATCCATTTTCCCTCCTATTATTATTAATTAGAAATGATACAATCAGTCCTTACCAGTACAGAAAGCTGTCGACATTCTCTGCTGAAAATGTATTGGGACAAAATCAATTAGTCAAATTTGATTAAAACAGTTGGTAAACTGAAGAGAACCTCAACAATACAGATTATCCTTCTAGTTCTACTAAAGTCAAAACTTTGAAATAAAATGTGATACATGTATTTTTTTAACTGAGGATTTGCTCAAGGAAAGCAAGAGAATAAGAAATCAAACATCCTGAACACTGCATGGAGCATTCCACATGAGATTTGATTTAAGGCATCACAACTCACCATCTTAGAAAACGGGAGGGATCCAGTCTGTGATGAGCAGGTCATTAAGTGCTGTGATGCATGGGTCTCCATGAAAACATGATTCCTTTCTGATTTTTAAAAAATGCATAGGATTGAGGAGGAGAGGAAAAAGGAAGAAGTAATCCTATTTTTTACATCTCATCCAAATATGAAGATAACATTGGAGAACCTGCATAAGGAATAAAGTATGAAATTACTTTCACAGTGTATGAGCATCATGGTCACTGCTGGTCTGTCATAATATGCTTTAAGGAATATTTTATTCCAGTACTTTAGATTTCAATTCCTGGCTGATAACAGCCTACAAAACATCAGCATGAATTAAACATAGAAGAATCACAAAAACTGAATGTAACAAGAGGAGGTTGATGCAGTTTGGCTTCTTTGATCTACAATTAAAATAAAACATGATAGAAAATCTTTCTGAGGCAAAAAGCAGCAGCTTTGTAGAGGAGTAAACAAAGATGCTGCAAATGTAATTATCTTAACTAAATAGAAATAAGAGAAAATGAATGGTTGAGCAATTTTACTTCTGCAACTGATTTATTGATTTGTAGAAGGAACAAGCCAGCCAGCTCCAGAGTCAATGTATTAATCGTTCATTCATGTGGGGGTGGCCATTATGCTCTGGCACTTTGCTAGGTGCTGGGGATACAACAGGGAACAAGACCAATACATTCCCATCTTCATGAAACTTGCATCCTGGTAGAAGACAGATGATAGATGAGTAGATATATTTTTAAAAGAGGGTCCATGACCTAAGTTTGGCAGAAGCACATAAAACAAATGATTATAACAATGTTCGCAGAAGCAAGAACAAAACCCACAGGAGACATGAGTGGTCACTCTCTGATCACTAATTATTATATTTATATATATCTTCACTTGATGGAAGATGGTTTTTTTACAACAGCCAGCCATCCAGACCCTCACAGAGGCAAATTTTTTGATAATGCTGGTTATGGATGTAAAAGCAAAATGAAAGAATTATTGAGCTCATGCCTGTAAGCCCAGCAATTTGGGAGTCTGAAGCAGGTGGATCTCTTGAGCCCAGGAGTTTGAGACCAACCTGGCCAATAGGCGAAAGCCAGTCTTTACTAAAAGTACAAAAATTAGCCAGGCATGGTGGCACGCACCTGCAGTCCCAACTACTCAGGAGGCTGAGGCACGAGAATCACCTGAGCCTGGGAAGTCGAGGCTGCAGTGAGCTGTGATGGTGCCATTGCACTACAGTGTAGGCAATGGGAGTGAGGCCCTGTCTCAAAAACAAACAAACAAACAAACAAACAAACAAAACAGAAAGAAAAATTGAGGTCGGCGCGGTGGCTCAGGCCTATAGGCCGCAGCGGGAGGCTCAGGTGGGAGAATTCTCTGAGCCTGGGAGGTCGAGACTGCAGTGAGCTGTACTCCAGTGCACTCCAGCCTGGTTGACAGAGCGAGACCCTGTCTCAAAAAAATAAAAATAAAGAAAGAAAAGAAAGAGAATAATTGTGTGCACCAAGCACTTAGGAAGTTGAGCCTCTCCAGAATCTATCGCTAAGGGTCAGAGTCAAACGATCTATTACAAGGACATATATATGTAGACATATTCAGAGAAGACAAGGAAGTACAATATATGCAACATAACCCTTCTGTCTCTGCTACAGGACATGGCTGAAAATGTGCCCCTAACACAGCAATCTTTGTTCCTTACTTGGCCAGTCGCTGCTCTCCTATACTCCGCTTCATCTCCCTGCAGAGGAGAGAGGAGCCAGAAGCAAGCACCAGCTTTCCCATCACATTCTTCCCTGGTCGACTCTCTGATTAGTATGGATTAAGAAAGCCTTCACTGCCTGCACGCATCGCATTCCCTCAGCCTGTAAACGTTTCTTCTAAAGACTGAAAGTCCCACCCGAAGTCCTTCTGTGGTGTTAGATGTTGAGAGCCTCAGTTCTTATTTAAATACATTCCCTGGGGCCACTTGAACTATTAAGAACACGGTGATTCTCAGCCCTAACTGCACCTTATAATCAATCACCTGAAAGGGTTTTTTAAAATTATTAGTATTAAGGCACCATCCCCACAGATTTTGATTTTGATTGGATAGGGTAAGGCTCAATGGGGAGAAGTTTGAAAAGCTACCCAGGTGTTTCTAATGTTGCAGCCAAGTTTAAAAACTACTGCATTAAAGCATTGATGTGAATTAGTTTGTCCCTTAGATAACAAAGGCCTACCTGAGAGAAAAGTACACATTTCACCAGAAATGGAAAGACACATAGGGAGTACGCAGAGTACAAACCCCTGGAGCAGGCACAAGAATGCAGAGCCTTGATGAACCACGGTGTTCCCAGACCAAACTGAGGATTGGGCTGCTATTTCTCGTGGCCCAGTAAAGAGATGCAGATGAACTGGGGAGAGAGAGAGTTTTTATTTCTATAACCAGTTACAGGGAGAAGGCCTGGAAATTATCACCAGACCAACTCAAAATTAGAAAGTTTTCCAGAGCTTATATACTTATATACTCTGGAGGCTGGGTCTTAAGATAAAGAGGGCTTACTCTGGGGAGGAGCTGCCAACTTCAATTCCCAGAGGAGCTGGGCAAAACAGAAAAATTAAACAGTTTACCTTGGGACTGCGGCAAAGTAGAACCCATTCCCTATCCATAAAAGGCAACTGAGATCAGGTCAAGAATATTGTTGCCAAGCAGAATGTAGGCCCGGTGAGGCTGAGTACTAGTGTTTCAAATTCCCAACAAATATAAATCTTTGAGATTCTGTAACAGCCGGGTGCGGTGGCTCATGCCTGTAACCCTAGCACTTTGGGAGGCAGATGCGGGCAGATCACCTGAGGTCAGGATTTCAAGACCAGCCTGGCTAACATGGTGAAACCCAGTTTCTACTAAAACTACAAAAACTTAGCCGGGCGTGGTGGCGGGCGCCTGTAATCCCAGCTACTCGGGAGGCTGAGGCAGGAGAACCGCTTGAATCTGGGAGGCATATGTTGCAGTGAGCTGATATCGTGCCATTGCACTCCAGCTTGGGCAACTAGAGCGAAACTCCATCTCAAAATAAATAAATAAATAAATAAAAGATTCAGTAAGGAGAAATCAGAATTGCCAAAAATATGTTATTCTAAATTATTAACACTTTATTTACATTTTTAAATAATATGGAGAAATCACAATAAGGAGCATTGAATCATTTATATGATAGTACTAAACCTCTAAAAGTTCAGAGATTTCCTATAAAAATAAGATAATAAATAAAAAGTAATAAATGCATGATATACCATTAATATGAACCAATATACTGTGATAAGATGATATATTTCAATAACACAAGAAAATAAATGTCAAATAAAATATTTAGAAATAAATGATAATACCACCAATATTTAATATTTTAAGAGATATCAGACTTAAAATGAAATTTTTAAGCAGAAAAAGTATCAATTGCTGTTTCCAATAGCCTTGATGTTTGTTTGGTGACAAATATTCCAAAAAACTTTTTTTCATTTTGCATTAGTATTATTTGAATTAAGTGTTCATCTAAAGACATATTTTATTGTATGTTAACATACATGTTCCTTCAAATAATCTAATTTTATATATGCTTTAGTTTTGATTTTGACATTGAAATTGAGATTGCTTTTGCTAATACAAATTTTAGATCAGTTTGTGATTTCATGTCAGAGTATTCCACACAAATGTACATATCTTTCTCTTTGCATTTCTCTGTTACAGTTTTGTAAGGACAGTAAGTACTATTTTAGATATTGAATATTTAGACACTGGAAAACACCAGCAGATATTGTTGGGTAGTATTCTATTAATATAAAATTCAGATCTTCTAGCAAAGTTAACAGCACTACTTTCAATCCTGTGTAAAAATTGCCAATTTAGGGACATGTTTTGCCACAAAACTTGTTATTTCTTGGATCGCCACTCATAGGATTTGTATGTAGTATACAATGTATGTAAACTTATTACTATTAATAACCTCTTCTATCTATAAGGATCACTGTGAGAAGCAGTCAGGCATACAAACATCTATTTATAATACCATGGCAACAGAGACAAGAAAGACTGAGTGATTATATCACAACCACTTCTCTCCTATGTGCTATTGTCCCAGTTTCCAGAAGTGTCCGACTTAACCTTTGACTGCACATGTCTGCTTTTCCTGTTCTTCCTTTTGATGTCAGTGGATTCCTTCAAACTAGTAACAACTCTATGTTGATTGATAAAGGTTAATTCTTTCAGGAGAACTATAATACCTTTTTCCATGTTTCTGATTTCTCAGCTGAAATTTTTTCTGGGACCTGGAATTTGAAAAAAATATATATATATATGTGTATATATATATGTGTATATATATACGTATATATACATATATATATACACACACACACATATATATATATACACATATATATATACACACACATATACACACCATCCCCAAGAGTTACAAGAAAGGATTTCTGCATGGAAAATACTAAGGCTGACCAATGTAGTAAATACAGACAATCAAGAGAATACAAATGTTCAAGGTTTACCAACTGTGGGCACTGTGTTCTAGTAAAGCATTTACTTCAGGTCCACATGTATGAGCCAAAATATAGCTGTATATCACCATCCCTAGGTCTGTGACTATAAGGCCATGAGCTTCACACCATGCTAAGAGAATCTTCAAGATAATCAAGATTCCAAAGAGATAACTCAAGGCCATGCAGAGAAACAAAGAAAAGGTAGAAAAAACTTTGATCCCAAGGATTGATACTTACATCTATTGTCTTCAATAGCATAAGATCACTGCTTTGAAATGTTAAAGTAAAGTAGATATTCCTGAGAAGGACTCTGTACTTCCATATTTGAGTCCTTTTGGACAAACTGTAACCTAACTTAGTAGGCAGACAAGATTGGAAACCTATCTTAGGAGTATGCACCTGTAACAATAGCTGAGTCTTGGCCAATCCCAGCAGCCGTACTTCAACGACTCATACACTGCTGAGTGTTCAAACTGTGTTCAAATAAGGCAAATGCCAACCTGTAACCAATCCAGCTGTTTCTGTACCACATTTCCAATTTCTGTGTGTCACTTTCCTTTTTTTTTTTTTTGCCTATGAATTTGCTCTGACCATGAGGCATCCCTGGAGTCTCTCTGAATCTGCTGTGAATCTGGAGGCTGCCTGATTCGCAAATTGTTTTTATTTTTTCGCTTGCTCAATTAAACTCTGTTAAATTTAATTTGTCTGAAGTTTTCTTTTAACAGAGGGGGGAATATATTTGAAAATATGAAACAATTTATATAGGAAACACTCAGCCCAGTACCGGGAATATAGTAGACTCTTCAGGTTTGTTTAAATAAAATTCTTCCAAAAGCAATATCCTGGCCTTATCTTCTCACCCTGAAAATTCATTTAGAGGGTCATCGATTTTCATTAGATGTTAAACTTCCTAGGTTGGGTCTATCCCCCATCCTTATCCTGCATGTTACACAATACCACATTGAATTTCTCCCTTGTGAAATCCAGTTCCATTGCTAATAAAATATTGTGAGTGTTCGGCCTGCTTTCATTCACTTCTGACCGTTTTCCAGGACCCAATTAAGGCGGCCACAGAGTCTGAAGGCATAGGGAGAGGAAGGAGAGATTCTGCCAATTTACCTCTATTACCCCGATGCCTAATTGTGTCATTAAAATTTGGCAAATGTCCCAGAATCCAGTAGTCAATAATTCACAGCCAAGAAACATGAAACCCAAGGCAACCCCACAAATGGACTTTCTTTCTACAGCTTTCCTTCTTAGAGAAAGAGTTTAATTCACACAGAGCCAGCTGCACGGACTAGAGTTTTATTATGGCTTAAATCAGTCCCCCAAAAACCCCAACGATTGGGGTTTTTAAGGATAATTTGGTGGGTAGGGGGTTGCAAAGTAGGGAGTGCTGATTGGTCGGGTCAGAGATGAAATCATAGGAAGTTGAAGCTGTCCTCTTATGCTGAGTCAATTCCTGGGTTGGGGCCACAAGACCAAATGAGCCAGTTTATCATCCTGGGTGATGCCAGCTGATCCACTGAGTACAGGGTCCGCAAAATATCTCAAGAACTGATCTTAGGTTTTACAATAGTGATGTTAACCCCAGGAGCAATTAGGGGAGCTTCAGAATCTTGACTCCTAAACCATAATTTCTAATCTTGTGGCTAATTTGTTAGTCCTACAAAGACAGTCTAGTCCCCAGGCAGGAAAGAGTTTGTTTTTGGAAAGGGCTGTTATCATCTTTGCTTCAAAGTTAAGCTATAAACTAAGTTCCTCCCAAAGTTAGTTTAGCCTATGCCCAGGAATTACCAAGGATAGCTTGGGGGTTAGAATAAGATGGAGTCAGTTAGGTCAAACCTCTTTCACTATCATTATCCTCTGTCATAATTTTGCAAAGGTGGTTTTTATCTTATTCATTTCCATTTTCTGTTTTCCTCCTGCATCTTCTCCTTTTCTTCTCTTCTCTATCTGCTTCTCTACCTAGTTTTTTCCCCCAAAAAGTTGGCATACATGAAAAAGAATGAAGTCATGTCCTTTGCAGCAACATGGATGCAACTGGAGGCCATTATCCTAAGCAAATTAGCACAGGAACAGAAAACCAAATACTGCATGTTCTCACTTATAAGTGCAAGCTAAACATTGGGTAGATAAGGACGTAAAGATGGGAAAAATAGACACTGGGAGCTACTTAGAGAAAGGAGAGAGGGAGGAAGGAAAGGTCTGAAAAATTACCTGTCCTGTCCGGTACAATGTTTACTACCTGGGTGATGGGATTATTCACACCCCAAACCTCAGTGTTTTATATATAGATAGATAGATAGATATAGATATAGATATAGATATACACATATAGATATAATCAATGTTTGAGGTGGTGAATAGGCTAATTACCCTGATCTGATTATTATACATTATATGTATCAAAACATCACTATGTACCCCATGAATGTGTACAGGTATTGTTTGTTGATTTTTTAAAAAAGCAGAGACAATAAAAAAGCATCAACATTGAAGTCAGATGAAAGAAAATAAATGTTGAAAAGTGTATGTGTATATATATATATATAGAGAGAGAGAGAGAGAGGAACTTAGGGTTAGGGGATGGTAGAGTTGTTTTTTTGTTTTGTTTTGTTTTGTTTTGTTTTTTGTTTTTTTTAAAGATGGTGTCTTGCTCTGTCGCCAAGGCTGGAGTGCAGTGCCACGATCTCAGCTCACCACAACCTCCGCCTCCCAGGTTCAAGTGAGTCTCCTGTCTCAGCCTCCTGAGAAGCTGGGATTACAGGCGCCTGCCACCACGCCTGGCTAATTTTTGTATTTTTAGTAGAGACAGGGTTTCACCATGTTGGTCAGACTTGTCTCTAACTCCAGACCTCAGGTGATCCACCCTCCTCGGCCTCCCAAAGTGCTGGAATTACAGGTGTAAGCCACCGTGTCCGGCCGAGTTTAATCTTTCTTTATGTAAATTCCCTCCATAATTGGTTTTGTCTAATTTTAACTTACATGATATTCTAAAATGTAGTTTATGATATGATTATTTCTGCACTTCTATAATTCTTGAACAGTCATTAATAGTGAAATATTTGAACAGTTCATGAATTCAGTACAACATTTAAATAATTCTGTTTAGTTTTCAATGCTTCTTTTATAATTTTCCTACTGATGCATTATTTCTCAAAGATATGCAGAGGTCAGAGAGTATTTAAATTGGCAGGTGTGATGTTTTATGACTTCCTTAAAGCAGACCAGGAAAATCCCTGGGACACCTGGGCTCCTTGAACTCATGAATATAAAGAAAATATTTACAAAGACAAAATACTTCCAAGAGACCATGTGCCCATTTCTTCTCTGAGGGAGTCTAACACTACCAGCAGCATGAAATCCATATTCCATCAACCTGCACTCAAGAATAAAGTTTCCTAAAATGCTGATTTGTTAAATCATACCAACTAGATGCTCTTTAAGGTTCATTGGCTAAGCAAGTAGAGCCTATGTTTTTATAGCGTTCAATACCAATAGAAATAGGCGAGGAACTGACTTAGATTCTCATGGTTCCACTAGACACTTGCAGGAGGCATTTGAAAGCAGAGACTCTAATGAAAACTAGTCAAAAGATCCTCAATTGAAACAAATTTCACCAAGCAAGATTTGTAGTTCAAGATATGTCTAGCAATGCAATACCATCTCCAGTGGAAGAGTTTATTGACCAGGTCTATGAAAATTATTTTGAATTTGTCCCCTTCTGGTCAAGAACTCTCCACATGTGAGATGAGAGGGGGCTGAAATTGTGGCCCCATCTGTCCCTGGAGCAGAGTGTGCCTAAAGGCTCGACTCCAGGAGAAATGGCCTCCTGACCTGAGTCTCATTAGCACTGTGCTCAGCCAGCTGAGCTCCCTTCATTGTGAGATGCAGCCAGGACCATTGTTGTTTCTGAACAGCACCAGGAAGGAAAGCTACTGCAAAGTAGATTAGTGAGATTAAATCTTATCGGTGTGATTAAATCTGATGCTAAGGTGATAAGAAATATATCACTCTCCTCTACATAATTATCTGTTTTATTAACATCAAGTTACAGTATTTTATCAATGTTTCCTAGTGCCATGTGGCTCTGAGTACACGTGTGCCATGAGTACACGTGGCTCAGTCTACTCTTCCCCAAGTTGCCTTTGAGCCACCTGGCTATGCAGTGTGGCTGTGACAGCAATTGGATCCACAGAGAGGAGTTCAGGCTGCATTTCAGAAGAAATATCAATGTTTGAGGTGGTGAATAGGCTAATTACCCTGATCTGATTACTATACATTATATGTATCAAAACATCACTATATACCCCATAAATATGTACAAGTATTATTTGTTGATTTTTAAAAAGTAAAATTTTTTAAAAAGCATAGACAAATGAAAAAAGCATCAACATTGAAGTCAGGTCAAAGAAAATAAATGTTGAAAAGTGGAAAACATGTACACATTAAACCATTCCATAGTTGTTTGTCCTTGAATAATGTGTTTAACTTCTCTGAGCTTTATTCTACCATTAAAGAATGAAGATAATAATACATATTTTATAATATTATGAGAATTAAATGGAAATAATGTTATAAAAAGCACATGTCTATTATCTGTCACAAAATATATTTAATAAATGGTAATTATTATTTTTATTATCATCAGCAACATAATCTGCTATGTCTTGTGGGCTTTCCCTCTTCTTCCCCATACTGTGCTTTCTCTGCCTCCCATCATACTGTCTCTTCCAGAGGTGATGATGATGGATAGTGATGCTGATGATGGAGAAGGAAGAAAGAGGGGGAGTGATTCACAATTAATTCAATGTTCCTGATATGCCACATCCTGTGCCACATGCTTAACACATGGATTAGTCTTTTCTTACCCTGAGAATAAAGACATACCCGAGACTGGAAATTTATACAGGAAAGAGGTTTAATGGACTCAATTCCACGTGGCCGGGGAGGTCTCATAATCATGGCGGAAGGCAAAGGAGGAGCAAGTCACATCTTACATGGGTGGCATCAGGCAAAGAGAAAGAGCCAAAAGAAAGGAATTTCCCTTTATAAAACCATAAGATCTCATGAGACTTATTCACTACCATGAGAACAGTATGGGGGAAACTGATCCCATAATTCAATTATCGCCCACTGGGTCCCTCCCACAACACGTGGGAATTATGAGAGCTACAATTCGAGATGAGATTTGGGTGGGGACACAGCTAAACCATATCAGATAACGTATATTATCTGATTTAATTCTCACAACAGATGCTACTAAGTAGGTACTACAGATGAGAAATGAAGATTTGGTGACCTGAATTAATTGGACTAAAGTTCACACGGCAAATAAGTTGCACTGATAGAATCTGAAGCCAGTGTCTATGGTGTTAAGTACTACAAAACCTGCTTATGCATGCCTGTGGTCCTAGCTACTTGGGAGGCTGAGGCAGGAGGACCACTTGAGCCCAAGAATTTGAGGCTGCAGTGAGCTTTGCCTATGATTGTGCCACTGCACTCCAGCCTGGGCAACAAACAAGACTCTGTTTCTTTCTTTCTTTTTTTTTTAACATCTTGCCTATCAAAGACAAACAATCAAAGACAAACCCACCTGCAGTGGCTTACCTCACCTTATATTTAGAGTGAAGGACATCAAAGTATTTTACCCCAAAATATATTTCTTTGACATATTTTGAAACGGCTGCCACAGGGCCACCAGACACAAGTGGCCTTGCAAAGTTATCTGTTGTGGGGGAAATTTGCCTCTGAAGAAAAACTCCTTTGGTTCAGCCAGCCTTTCCCTTTCTAGGTCTTTCTTAGATCTAAGAGAGAGTAACTGATTGTTTGACACCTTTAAAGTTCTGTAAAGAAACATTTAGCATCTATTCTTTTTGAGGGCTGCTACCTATGAGTCTTCATCTACATAATAAGGTCACCTTTGCTAGCCAGGCTTCTTCCTTTCTCCCTCTCACAACCTGTCTTGACACTAACATTTGATTCACCAACCTAACCTGGTTTTGACCATGCTCTGAGCCTGCATTATTTCTATAACCTCAAAGTGGTATAGAAGCTTGGTGGTGGTGGGTTCTTCATCATGAAGCTCTCATTTATACACATTCAATAAATTTGTGTCCCCTTTCTCCCATCAATTTGCCTCATGTCAGTGATTTCTCAGCAAACCTTCAGAGGGCCAAGGGATAGAGATGCTCATTAAGTAAAATATTGTGGAGAGGCTATTGAATGGCAGTGCAAGTGCCTGACTTTTTCCATGATTTCCTAAATTTGCAGTGATGGCTGGGCTCAGAATCTGTGGTGTGCTCTGAGATTTAATTAGGGAAAGTTCATGGCTCCCTTATGTTCCATTTAGCTACTTCTTACTTCATCCCAAAGACTAAATATATATTGGTCAAGTTACTGGGCTACAGTTCCAGGAGGGAGAGCTTCCAAAGGGGTTGAAGTTCAAATATACATGATTATAGTCATCCTTTACATGTATTTTATTCCTAGAGGCTAAAAAGGACAGAGGTGGGATTGGCTCAAAGAAGGCCTTAAAAATGACTTTGCAAAAATAATGACAGTGAGAGAAATTTGACACGGCTGACTCCATCTTGCTTCTAACCTCACAAGCTGTCTTTGCTCATTCCTGGGTGTAGGACAAGCTAACTATGGGAGATATTTAATTTATAGTTTAACTTTGAAACAAAGATAATTACAGTCCTTTTCTGAAACTAACCTCCTCCTTGCTTAGGAACAGAAATCACCTTTGTAAAACTAACAAATTAGCCACAGTGTTAGAGTTATGTCTTGAGAGTCATGCAGCCAAAGATCACAAGATTTGTAACCTTCCCAGTTGCTACTATATATAACATAACTATTGTAAAATTGAAGACTGGTGATTGAAGTATCTTTTAGACGTTGTATTTTGCTTTCTTAAAATAAAAAATAGAGATGGGGTCTTGCTGTGTTGCCCAGGTTGGTCTTGAACTCCTGGGTTCAAATGATCCTCCCATCTCAGCCTCCCAAAGTGCTGGGATTACAGGCATGAGTCATTGCACCCAGCTAGACTTTGTATTTTGATGAATCAGCTGCCACATCCTGGACCAGCAACCCACAACAACAAACTAACTCAACTGATCTTGTTACCCCCACCCAGCAACTGACTCAGTGCAAGAAACAGCCTCAACCCCCTAGGATTTCATCCCTGACCCAGCCAATCTGCATTCCTCATTCCCTAGCCCCCTGCCCACTAAACTATCCCTGAAAAATCCTAGCCTCCAAATTCTCAGGGAGGCAGATTTTTGAAATACCTCCCATCCTTCAGCTTGGCTGACCCTGCAATTATTAAACTCTTTCTTTTCTGCAACAGCTGCTGTTCTCAGTGCATTGGCTTTTCTGGGCAGTGGCCAATAAGAACCCATTGGTATAACAGTCTGATTATATTTCCTTTTTATTTTGGACTGAGAGAAAGCAAGGGTGGCCTCAAGCACCTGCTTTTGAACAAGGAACAGTATTGTACATAAAAGAAAATCCAAGGGGAAAAAGCAACAATGAAGCCTTAACTGGATAGATAGAAGAAGAAGTAAATTAGTAGGAATATGTTAAGGGAATGAGAGGAAGATAATCCTCCTCTATAAAATTCTCACAGATCCAAGGAATTTCAGATGAAAAGGTACTGACGTGTAAGAATAGTGCAAAGCCAAGAAAGCCTACATGGTGCTAGGGCAAAAAAAAAATGCAGAAGTCATGAATTTTTCTTAGGGAAATGCCTGTTATAAATGCAGAGTACTCTGCTACAAAAAAATAGTGAGCCCTGTATCCCTAGAAAGAACCCACACTGCTATGAATGAAATTACATCCATTCCCCCCAGTTGAAGCTCTAACCCCCAATGTCACTGTATTTCGAGGTAGAATTCACAAGAAAGTTATTAAGGTTAAATGAGGTCATAGGAGTAGGGCCCCAATCTAATAGGACTGGTGTCCTTATTAAAAGAGGAAGAGACACCATAGTTTCTTTCTCCCTTTCTCTCTCTCTCTCTCTCCCTCTCCCTCGCTTGCTCTCTCTCTCTCTTTCTGTCCCCATCTTTCCCTATGTGCACATAGGGGAAAGGTCATGTAAGGACGTAGCAAGAGAGTGGCTGTCAGCAAGCCAGGCATAGAGCCTTTACAAGAAACCGAATCTGCCAGCACCTTCATCTGGGACTTCTAGCCTCCAGAACAACATGAAAATAAACTGTTTTGTTTAAGCTATTCAGCTTGTGGTCTACTTATGGCAATCTGAACTGACTAATACATACACCAACTCAGCAATGAAGCCCAAAGATGTAGAATGTCAAAGAGAGATAGAAAAAAAAAGGATTAGGGGTTTAATACAACAAAATGGACAACAAAGGAAAGAAAGACCTCAAGAAGACCTGAAGATGGACAATGCCCCTATAGCAGGTTGCTACATTTTGCAGAAAGACAGGAGTTTTAGATGCCACCCTTGGATAAAAGACAATTTGAACAGTGGTGGATTTCCTCCAGGGTACAAAAGCTACTGTGTCACAATCAACCTCTCAATGGGAGATTCCTCCTTACTGAGTTGTAAGTTCACAGGTGCTTCATTCTGTAAAACTGGCATAGATTGATTACTACCTGGCAAAGCTGGAACCAAGAAATCTTTGTCTTTCACTCTCTTTTGTTTATTCTATCCATCAACTTCTCCCAGATAAATCTCTGTTATGGTCTATGGTCCTTATAAGCAATGTAGATCTAGAATGCGATACATGTTAAGTTCCAGCTAATACTTTGTCCTGGGAAATGTGATTTGATGTGGAAACTGCTTCTCCAATTGACAGTTGCTGAAACAGGAATATTTGATGTCACAATTGTGTCTGCTCTTTGTGTTGTTGGAACTTTGGAACCATAAAAGACATGTGACAGCTGGAATCAAGACAATTCAAATTTTGAGATACCTGATGTTGCTAAAGGAACCACTGCAGTTCCAGGGAAAGATAGCTGCTGTAGAAGAAACACAGATTCCAAATAAGCCATCACTGACAGAGAATATGAGTTAGCCAAGAAAGAAAATTGGGAAAAATACATGGTTTTATACATATTTGGGGACTTTAGTCTTTGTATGGCAACAAGAAAAAAAGACATTCAATTTATTGTGACTTTAATTTCTCTGATGAAACTAAGGATTGACTTACTAAGGAAATTCATATTGCTCACTTTAGGTTTATTGTGTTATATCATTATAAAGTAGATGAACCTGGGTTGAAATGCTAGCTCCATCACTTGTTGGATCTGCTGATAAATTACTTAATGCCTCTGAGCTGTCTCTCACCTATAATATGAGATATATAATGATACTAACCATCTCAGAGTGGTTAGTATAAGAAAATCAAGTGAAATAATGCCTGAAAAATATCTTGCACATAGTAATTGCTCAATAAACATTAGATATTATTATTGCTGTTATTTTTGTCTGGACTTTACTCTGGTGCAAGCAGTAAAACACTATGTGGTGAGCTAGAGGGTTAGGGTAAAAGGAGGAGGAGGAATATCTGACAGTAAGTGACTTCTTACTATATGCTGTAAGTATTAAGTGCTATCACATCCATTATTCTATTTTTGTTCATTACATATTTATGTATTCATTTCTTTATTAACTACAACCTAATGAAGTAGGTACAGTTACTTTACAGATGGTAAAAGTAATTTTTAAAAGTTCAGAAAGACTAAGCATTTTACTAAGGTCAACACAGGTAGTAATTAGTGACTCTAAGACACAAAGCCCAGATGATTTGATTCTAGGGTCTTTAGTCTCAATGAGGATCACATAAAACATATTTCAACAACATTCATGTCAAATATAGAAAGAGGATGGCCTATCAGGTAGTGTATAGAGTGGTCTTGGGGTTAATCTCAAAAACATATTATCATCAGAGGCATTCATGAAAGCCTTGGGAGACTGAACTGCTCCTCTCACGATCATGGGTGAAGAGGCAGGGACTGAACCAGTAGATCTATAAAAGTGGGATCAGGACTGATACTTTCCTGACTTGCTCACCTCATTCTACTCCAAAAGATGAGGAGTTTGTCTCTGTATTGATCCCTGATGTTGAATGTGCATTTTTCAAGGGATTCAAACATCATATGCATAAATATATATTCTTTCTTTGTCTTCTTTTGATTCCTTGAAGCTGAAGGAAGACAAGAACAGGGCTTGCTTTTTCCTGGGGAAAAACCTGTCCATCTCCATTTTACTTTGCTTGCTTTCTCTTTGAAGACCTACTTTACTCAACTGGTGAGGAAAGGTGAGCCTGGAGATGACTCTTTCTTGAGAGTTACTAGAGCTTCTTGCTCTTTTATTCATCATTTCTGGGGTGCCTCTGGCCCTTGCCATTAAACAAGAAAAATCTGAGACTCAGGGATACACTTAATGGGAAGGAAATAGAAAAGATCAGTGATTGTTATTATCCTTGACTACGTATTTGAATTCACCTTGCTGGATTTTCTAAATTCTGTAGGCCAAGGCACATGTTATACCAATTTAGCCAGTATTTCTGGTGGCAGAGGAGAGGAGAACCCATGAAACAGTTTTTTTTTTTTAATCCCAGATCATTCCAATGGGTAACTAGTGAAATAAACCACATAATCCATTTTAGTTCTAGACCTCAGAACTGCCCTTAGGATGAGCAATTATAATTTCCATTTGGCTCAGTGTAGACCATTAAAGTTCTACAGTAGGTTTTGGGGCCACAGCCAGAGCAAAATAAAGAATGTGCCTTGGTTCCATCATTTTATTCCATGAAAATATTAATATATTCCCAGCGGGGACTTTGCATGGTTAAATTGGAATAATAGTCCAAGGTCTTGGGTCAAATACTCTTTGGGTCAAATGTAATTCATATCCTCTTACCCCATAATATTTCTCACAAATTGCAGAGCCATCATGTCTCTCTAATTACAGCAGTGCTTTTTCCCATTCTCATTTCCCTCAAGTCTTCAAGCAACACTTGAACTAAAAATTAAGGCCTATCTAATTATAACATGCCTCCTAAAATACAAGAATTGAGTTTTTAATGTATCACAAAAATATTTCCAGAAGGAGGGAAAATGTATCTGACAGAAACACAAAAGGTCAGCCAAAACTTCTATTTAAGTGCATCATGAAACAAAAATTCTGGTTCTATGTGTCCTATAGCTATGAAAAAAATCACATATTATCTTTGCCAAAGAAGAAATGTAAAAGAGTAGTAATACATAATAAAACTATGCAGAGATGAGGCCGGGCGTGGTGGCTCACTCCTGTAATCCCAGCACTTTGGGAGGCCGAGGTGGGCAGATCACGAGGTCAGGAGATCAAGACCATCCTGGCTCACAAGGTGAAACCCCGTCTCTACTAAAAATACAAAAAAAATTAGCCAGGTGTGGTGGCGGGCCCCTGTAGTCCCAGCTACTCGGGAGGCTGAGTCAGGAGAATGGCATGAACCCGGGGGGCGGAGCTTGCAGTGAGCAGAGATCGCGCCACTGCACTCCAGCCTGGGCGACAGAGACTCTGTCTCAAAAAAAAAAAAAAAAAAAAAAAAAAAAAGCTATGCAGAGACAAAGAGGTTAAACAGAAGTATCAAAATAAAACAACCGTAGTCACAGTGGCTCTCAGGTGAGCTCACACATTACAATTGCCAGGTGAGCATCTTAAAAACCAATTGAACCAGAATCTTTAGACGTGATGCCCATGGATTGTTTGTTCTGTGTTGTTTTTCTTTTGCTCCCTGGGTGAATTCCAATGGTCAGCCGAGACTGAGAAACGGTATGCTAAGAAAGAGTTTCAGGACCTTGGACAGCTATATCCTGCCGGGCAGTAGGAAGGGAAAAATAAAAAATTGAGACAATGTTTGTAAATAATTAATTTTTACTAAAGAGACAAGCATGTGGAAGGAATCAGAAAGGATAAATCACAAACCATCAAAGAAAACTGCAATTCTTGTGTAAAATAGTGTTCTTGAACCAAAATGACTTACAGGGTCCAGGTAGAAATAGACAAGGTTTGTTGCACAATAGTGGTTTACATTTATTCTTTTAACAAAGACACCCTCTGGATTTAGACTACTCTGCAGTTCCACACACACACACACACACACAAAATGTTCTTTGAGTTTTCTAGAAAAGGCATGACCTTCTAGGTCTAGATTTTACTCTTCCACTTTTGACAGAAAGATACTTATGACATAATTGCATTTTCCTTTTTATTCTGCTATAAGAAAAGCAAAATTATAATAAATAGAAACTTCATAAGACAGATGACAACATGAAGGCTAAATAAAGCACATCTGTGGAACAATTTTGGCACATATAATATCAACCTGCAACTGATACAATTAACAAAAAAAATATACAAGATATGAAACTTTCTGTCTGGCTTACTTCAAAACTAAGCTCAAATTAATTCTCAGGCCATAATGTGCTATGATGTATGGGATATTTAAGGGAGAGAGAACTCTTCACTATTTGTCATCAGCCTTCCTAGTTCCCAGCTAAATTATATTCACAAATTTCCGTTTTGCAAAGCACCTGTTGACCTGATCACTATAATTCATGTAAGGCAAAGAATGATTGCAATTACCTGGATAATTCATGAAGAGCAGGGCATTCACATAGCATTTAGGACACTTCATTGTCATTTTCATTACAATGTAGGCAAATTATTTATTGAAAAACCAGATAAAGCAGTTCACATTTATCAGACAAAACCACAGAAGCACTATGAAAATGCTTCAACCTTTTCTGTCAAATGTGGTATTTCAGTCAGTTAATCATTACAAGCACCTTTCATTAAGCAAAGGAGTCTGACTGTGAAGGACTAAAGCCAAGCAAAATCAATCAATTATGGGAAAACAGAAAATGCCTACATTATCTAGTTTATTTATAATTGATTAGTCACTGAACATCAAAAACAGGAGAGAAATTTTTTTCTATTAATAAAGTAAATGATTTTCATATTTTTAAAAAATAGGGATGCCTTTTAGGCAACTGTTTCCTCTTATATATGGTTGTTGACTTGATGATTTTAAACTTCTAGCTTTAGAGTTCAGCCTGCTACAGTCAGAAGCCAGTTTTTCAAACCATCCCACTGCCACTTCTGCACCATCCAGTGAGCTTTGTACCATGCTCTTTCCAAAGAGAATGGTGAGTGCTGGACTTTGGTTGAGTGCTGTGACTTTGGTGACTGCTTTCAGAAAGGCAAATAGGGCATAATGTCAGAAATATTTACAGTTGCCAGCAATTCCATCTCTGAGCTAAAGTTATAAATACTTGACTAAATTCCAAAGGAATATTTATGAGGTTTTTCCCTGGAGAAAGAATTGCAATCTCTAAAAATGTGGTTAAAAAGAAATCTAGTTTGGAAAATGTGTTTCTTTTTGGTTTCACAGAACTTTGGAATCTGTGGTACAAGAAGCCCTAGGGCTCATCTCTTCTGACCCTTACCCCTGCCTCAGTACCACATACAAAACTTAGAGCCTTGGGCTACTCTTAGTTGCTTTGGCTAAAGGCCTTATTGGTAGGTCCTGCTTCTGTGTATTGCGGCTAAACCCTGTACATTAATTATGAACTAGAACAAGATCACTGTAAATTCTAGAAGACTAAACAAATTGGTTTCCAAAGCATATATTTTTGCAATTGATTAACCATATGGGCAATCAGAGATACCAAATGTCATTAGTGCATAGTTCATTATATATCCTGATTTCTATATTTGCTTTCCTAGAGTATAACATAGTATGTATTACTAAAGAACATAATGAAGAAAGGACCTAGTGATTTATAATAAAAAACCGATAGAATAGATAGCTAATAGTAATTAGGAAGTTTTCCCCCAAGTGGAAATTTTGCTCTATTTAGTTATTTTATTTTGTTTTTTTATTGAGGTGAAATTCACTTAACACAAAATTACCCACTTTAAAGTGAACAAAACAGTGTTATCTTTCTTGATATTTTAAAGCCTAGACTGGCTAACCATGCCATACCAGTGCTAAAACTGAAAGCTGCAATCAGTTAAAATGTTTTGTATTTTATGTTATGTTTATGCCAAATAAAAGGTTCAACTGATTTTTTTTCCATTTAACTGACTACATTAGATACAGTTGACTCAAATTGACTGATTATTCAGGATATGCTTATATAACACTAAACTAACAGATCGACCAGAGGAAAAACAACAGTCAAGTCAATTGTGTTCTCATACATTTAGCTAATGAACAACATTTTAGTCTACCATTGTGCTGTCTTAGAGACATAAGTCAGCAGTCATTCCATTGAACCCTAAGACCTTCACAAAGAGTACTGTGCACTTGCTCACAGGACTTGACCTTATTATCTACATCGTCACTCGGAGTTTGCAACATGGCTTTGACAACACTGTGTTCAGTTTTTCTGCTTCTGCCCAGGGAAGAATTATACCATCATATTTGACTCCTCCATATTAAGCATGAGCCTAGGCAGTGAGTGGCAAAATTGATAACATTTATATAAAGGCTGCTCTGTGGAATCTCCAAATTTGCTAATCAGAATCTTTCTCCTTCTTTGTTATAGTCTGGATGACCAGTAAATTTCTGTATCTCTGCATGCTCAGGCCTGGATGCAAGCTCCTAAACCTTTCTCAACTCCAATTAACCTAGTGCTTTATGCCCAGTACCTTCTTGATTGCTTTTGATAATATAATAAACAATTCAGAACTACAAAGTCAAAGGCTGTTAACAAATGACACTTCACATTACTGTTGCACTTCAGCCTCAGAGACACACAGGGGGAACTAGTGAGAGGATTCTCAGACATCTTTCTAGGTTTGGGGCACCTACTTCCCTTCTGTGCTCTTGTAATAATTGTGGGCTGTTACCCTGATGAGGCAGATCTTGAGAATGTGTTTATTTTAAGCTTAAGAAATTACAAATGTTATTCCAAAGGAGGAACTTTCACTCCAGAATCACCTGTGCAGCTTTTCAAATGAAAAACACCCATGCCCGTGACCCACCTCCAGGCACCTGTGGATTCTGAAAGCACCCAGGTGAGTTTTAGCCACAGCTAGGGTTGACTTCTTCTTGAAAAATTCTAGTCATTAGATGATTACTGAG
The DNA here is from genome assembly GCF_028858775.2 of Pan troglodytes. Classification (NCBI taxonomy): domain Eukaryota; kingdom Metazoa; phylum Chordata; class Mammalia; order Primates; family Hominidae; genus Pan; species Pan troglodytes. Next base: position 70,411,295 of record NC_072406.2, read on the forward strand.
GACCAATCTAAATCTTAAGTTCAATGATGTGCAATTAAGCATTTATCTTGCCACAATCATGAGAGAAAATTACATCTCACAGTCTGCTCTGTTAGCCTTTTCTAGGACCCCATGAATCTTGGGCAAAGACTTTTAGTACCAAATGTGATATCCGGATTTTAAATCCAGATTTCATTTTCCTCCTAATATTCACCATTGACGAATGAGAGGTTGAGATCTTAGTGACTCCACTCCATTACTGAAATGAATTGAAAGTCTTCAAAAAAGCATCCCCTGCTAAGCCATCAATAATGTAAAAACATGTTCCCTGTGGATTGCAAAATAGATGTCTATTTCGATGGGAACATCCTGTGTGGCTCTTGTGTGTGGGGGTAGACTCATTTAATTAAGAGAGCTCCTCATCTCTGTCAGAGCAAAGTCATTCCAAACTCGCTCAACAAATCTTAACAAGAGCACATCTGCCACCCAGCGTTCAAAGCCAGCATAAAATTCTGTCAGCATTCAAAGAGAAGCAGCTCCTCTATTTCAATTTTACTTTCCATAGCTAAAGTCAATTCAGGAGAGTAGGGGTAGGCTTGGCAGTAATACAAAGAGGTATTATGTTGATGCAAAACCTATAGAAACACAAACATTTGCACTCATTACTTACTCACTTACTGGATACTATGAAAATCAATCCAAAACATCATGATTCATGTGCCTGATGCTCATTCTCATTAAATTGGCTCCACAAAATTGGCAACCAGAAGTACGTAGGCTTACAGAGCCCACACTTGGGGCAAGCAGCTATATGTGGTGACTCCATGCATGTTTATATACTTGAAAAATGTTGCTCTTCATTGGCTGATGGTAATTTACATTTCAAAGAGGATAATAGTGAGGACTGCCATATTTTGATGCTGAAATTCACATTTCACAGAATACAATTTACGTCAAAATGTTCTGTCACTACAAAATGCCTGAGGCTCACAGCTCACTGAACTAAATAACTCTGTCTCCCCAGGTGATGATGATCAAGACTTAATCGCTCATCTAGTTTTTCTCAGCTGGAAATTAAACCTGAATTTACTTACAAGGAGTTGTTGAGGAATAGCTGGGACAGGCAAGAGTAAAAGGTCTTGTGGAAGCAATGATGCAGATGTATCTTTGCAATATAATGTCCTTTCCTCCAGCCAAAGTAAGAACCATGTTATAGCGAAAAAGGCTACGGATGGATCACCAGGTAAAGGATTCAGAGACAGGAGCCTATGGGGATAACTAGCACATTCTTCCTCATGGTCTCACCTCTAAAATGCAGTATACCCTCTTTGCAGTCTCCAAGGTTAAACATAAAGTATCTATGACCCATTGGGAGCAAACAAAAAAGCCACCATGGGAATTTATCCAGCCACCACTGTGAAAGTGATGTAAACCTGACTCTTCCACTAGTTGCATACTTGGCCACAGAGGGAACTAGCAGGCCAGCTCCTGTGCTTATCTACATCATTACTCCCATTTAGAGATAGCACTAGCTGTCTCACACCAAAGCTGTTGCTCTTCCCAGTACCCTGCACAATCAGACTGGAGGGGTCTAGAGGTCTTCCAGACATGCGGGGAATTCCAGCTCTCTGTTCATCCTTGGCACCGCAAGCAACCTTGGCTGTAAGCACTAGAGAAAAAAGACTGTGAAAAGTCCAAAGCAATGTGCTTCAAACATTAGACTTATTTGTTGATATAATATGGTACCAGCACTTTCCTGATCTAAATCCATATGAACAAGAAGTCACCTAAGATTCTTTGTCTCAGGGCAGGATTTTAACAATAGCCTCTTAAGTAATATCCTTCAGGCCATTAGTGCTTCCTCCAAATCCATTATGTTCTAAATACACTTTTCTACATACCTACTTTACCATGATACATTCATGCTTTTGCATTTCTCTGGTCGTCTAGAATAAAATCCATACTGCCTACTGAGGTATTTGAGGCTTTTCTCAATCTCACCTCCATCAAGACATTCGGGCTTTTCTGATGCTCCATTTCATGAATCTTCCTTTCTAATCAGTCACATATATCTACTTAGTAGAAAAATTTGCTGGCTTACATTCTTCTGCTCCTTCACGGCTATATGCCTCAAATCTGGAGTGCCCTTGCCAATCCTCCTTGCTTGTCCAGATGTTAGCCATACTTTTCTAGTCTCAGTTTTTAGTCTGATCTCCTTTATGAGAACTTCGTCATGTTAGCTGTCACTGATGACTCTCACAACGGTATTCCTCCAGCCCTTATAGTCAGCATCAGTTGGTAGAATAAGGTGTGTGTGTGTGTGTGTGTGTTTTCCCATTGCACTGAAGCTCATTTGGGGCAGAAATATTTCCAACTCAATTTCTTTTTTTTTTTTTTTTTTTTGAGCCAGAGTCTCACTCCATCATCCAGGCTGGAGTGCAGTGACATGATCTCAGCTCACTGCAACCTCCGCCTCCCAAGCTCAAGTGATTCTCATGCCTCAGCCTCCCAAGTAGCTGGGATTACAGGCATGTGCCACTATTCCTGGCTAATTTTTGTATTTATAGTAGAGACAGGTTTTTGCCATGCTGGCCAGGCTGGTCTTGAACTCCTGACCTCAAGTGATCTGCTCCCCTCAGCCTCCTAAAGGGCTTGGATTACAGGGTTGAGCCACTGCGCCAGGCCCCAACTCAACGTTAAAATACATTTATTGAGAATCTACTTTGTGCCAGGCACTGTGCTCTGCACTATCTTATACTTCTTTTAACCCTCAACACAACATCTGATGCCCAGCTGGGCTTAAATTGTGTATTCAAGTAATATTTCTAGAACAAAGAAAAAATAAACACTATTTGAAGGCATAATCCATGTCAAGTCCTGTAGTAGATGTTTCTATGTGCACTGCTTTATTTAATCATAAAAACCACCCTAGAGGGTAGGTATAATTTTCCCATTTTTGAGGATAAGAATCTGATATTCTAAGAACTTAAACAATTTACCAAAGAACACCTAAAAACATGGCCAAGTTCAGATCAAAGCTAGTGGATCCTGTCTCCAAAATATGTTATACTCTACAGTTGTCTTGTCTTTATCACAGCTAAGCTTTTCCTCTGTCTAAACTGGCTAGCCATATATAGAAAGCTGAAACTGGATCCCTTCCTTACACCTTATAAAAAAATTAACTCAAGATGGATTAAAGACTTAAATGTAAGACCTAAAACCATAAAAATCCTAGAAGAAAACCTAGGCAATACCATCCAGGACACAGGCATGGGCAGAGACTTCATGACTAAAACACCAAAAGCAACAGCAACAAAAGCCAAAATAAACAAATGGGATCTAATTAAACTAAAGAGCTTCTGCACGGCAAAAGAAACTATCATCAGAGTGAACAGGCAACCTATAAAATAGGACAAAATTTTTGCAATCTATCCACCTGACAAAAGGCTAATATCCAGAATCTACAAAGAGCTTAAACAATTTTACAAGAAAAAAACAAACATCCCCATCAAAAAGTGGGCAAAGGATATGAACAGACACTTCTAAAAAGAAGACATTTATCCACCCAACAGACATATGAAAAAATGCTCATCATCACTGGTCATCAGAGAAACGCAAATCAAAACCACAATGAAATACCATCTCACACCAGTCAGAATGATGATCATTAAAAAGTCAGGAAACAACAGGTGCTGGAGAGGATGTGGAGAAATAGGAATGCTTTTACACTGTTGGAGGGGGTGGAAACTAGTTCAATCATTGTGGAAAAGAGTGTTAACAATTCCTCAAGGATCTACAACTAGAAATACCATTTGACCTGGCAATCGTATTACTGTATATATACCCAAAGGATTATAAAACATGCTACTATAAAGACACATGCTCACGTATGTTTATTGTGGCACTATTCACAATAGCAAAGACTTGGAACCAACCCACATGTCCATCAATAATAGACTGGATAAAGAAAATGTGGCACATACACACCATGGAATACTATGCAGCCATAAAAAAGGATGATTTCATGTCCTTTGCAGGGACATGGATGAAGCTGGAAACCATCATTCTTAGCAAAATATCACAAGGACAGAAAACCAAACTCCACATGTTCTCACTCATAAGTGGGAGTTGAACAATGAGAACACATGGACACAGGGAGGGGAGCATGACACACTGGGACCTGTTTGGGGGGTAGGGGGCTGGGGGAGGGATAACATTAGGAGAAATGCCTAATTTAAATGATGAGTTGATGGATGCAGCAAACCACCACGGCACATGTATACCTATGTAACAAACCTGCACATTGTGTACATGTACCCTAGAACTTAAAGTATAATAATAATAATAAAAATTTTCCTCTGCCTTTTTCCCCTGCCTAACATAAGCATTTAGATAAGTTGGTAAGAGATCCCATGAGAAAAATCTTTCTTCTTTCAAATAAATGCCATCTTGTAAGGAGAACTTCTCCTTCCATCACCAAACTGTGCAGTAAATTAGTGCATCCTAGTTCAAGCTACAAACTAGATGATGCAAACTTGTTATAAAATAGTGATATAAATTTAGGTGCAAATACTATGTTTGAATCTTTAAGAATGTGGTAGTAGGAAGAATTTTTTTCTAAAAGTTAAGCCTACAGATTTAACTACCAGATTACAGAAAACTTGGGGGTCTAGGGACAAGCCGAGCAACACCTTGAAGAATCAATAAGCCAAATCCAAAATAGGGAGCACATTATTGGACAAATGACCCAATTTGACAATAGATCAGCAGCCCAGAAGTCAGTAGCTAAGCTAGTACTGAGCCCAGGCAGTCTGCAGTTTGCTCTAAAATCTGGGCTTGTAACCTCTACACTGTGTATAATGTATTTCTCCCTTGACAGTAGTAGAGTCCTTAGCCCAATAGAAAAAAAAATTATATATATATATATGTATGTATGTATATGGCAATCTAATGCCATTTAAACTTAAATTGGAAACTGAACAACTTCACTTTTTGTCTCCAAAACAGTCATTTATAATGCCTAGCTATTTCCTAGTAGTATAAATACTGCTGACAGCATGACTCAGTGCCATGACGAGAAATTAAACCACAAAACCATTCTTAGGCCACCATTACTGATATCCGCAAGCCTGGGACGGTTGCCATGATTCTAACAACGTGTGTTCACTATTGTCTCACGCCACACTCCTTCTGGTTATGCAACATGACCACTGTATAATAATTGAATTTCCTTTCTACTAGGTTGAACAATATCAGTAATAATGCATCCAGATGTTGATTTCAACATCTGCAAACACAGTTTGTAAAGCAGTTTAAGACCATCTAATTTAAAAGTCAGTCTAATCATTGTCTGTGGTTTTAAACTCAGGTGGATTAGACTATTTCCTTCCAGCAGACAAAATGTATTTCTGCCATGTGAATGCCTTGAAAAAGCTTTAGGAAGATGAAGTTCTCAAGTTTAAGTCATGGTTCCCACACCTGACTAACCATCAGAACTTCTAGGTCAGATTTTCAAAAACACAGGCTCCCAGCCTCCACCTTAGAAAATCTGAATCTGAGTATGATTTTGGTGAGGCCCAAGAATTTGTAATTTTTTTAAACTCCCATGGATTTTGATGGCCAGCTAGGTTTCAGATGCTCTGCTTCAGAAAACAGGAGGAATCCCTCTCTTTCTCTTTGTTCTGTATTGGTTCATGAAATAGAAACTTCCACCATCAATTTTACCTTAAGTAATAGGGAATCTGACAGCCATTTGTTCCTCTTCTCCTCAATTCCTCCCACCCAAAAGAAGAGAAATAAGTTGCCCCAACTGGGGAAGCCAGCGGAAGGCCCCTGAGCATGCATAGTTTGTCCTCTGGAGTCTGGTTATTGCTGTCTACCAAGCAGATCTCAGAAGTAGAGAATCTTCTCCAGTGAGCTCCTGCTTCCATACTGGAAGTCTTGAATTGCTCTGTCTCCTAGCCTTCTCTCTTGGCCCTCTGACTCTTGTTTATCTGAACTTGAAGGGTTACAAGCACACTGTGAACTTCCAATTGTCTGGAAAAGAAGCACCTACCTTATGAATATGAACCTAATATCCTCTACATGCAATTCCCATGGTCTTGACTTGGGTGCATGTAAAAGGAGTTTCCTATACAGGCCATGAAATGGATCTTGCTGTGATCTGAATCTGTGCATCTCCCACCTATCAAATTTCTATATTAAAACCTAATTCCCCATGTGAGAATATTTGGAGGCCTTTGGGAAGTGATTAGGTCATGAGGGCAGAGCCCTCATGAATGGGCTTAGTTCCCTTATTAAAAAGGCCCCAGAGGGTCCCTCACCCCTTTCATCGTGACACAGCAAGAAAAATCCATCTATGAACCAAAAAAGCAGGTCCTCATCAGACACTGAATCTTCCAGCACTTTCATCTGGGAATTTCCAGGCTCCAGAGCTGTGGGAAATGTTGTTTATAAGCCACTTGATTTATGATATTTTGTTATACCAGTCCAAATGGCCTAAGAGAATCCTGCATTTCATTCCCATCTGGTTCCTATATCTGCTTCTCAACTGGCTCCTCCAGATCTCCTAATTCAGACCACCTGGCATCGAGCCAAAACACATCTGCATGGTCCCATGATTCATTTGACCATTCATCAGGAAATGGTGCACAAGGAGCTCCAAAGCCAATAAAAAGTTAGAGCCTCTTGCCTGAAAGCAGGCAAGAACTTTGTGAACGGTGTCCTTTGGACTGCCTCTGACAAACCTTGCCGGTGGCATCAGCAGGTCTAGATTACAAGATGGAGTAAAGCAGGATGCATGGGTTAAAAATATTAAGATAAGGCGATTGCAGAGAACAAAAGAAAAAAGACTTTCCCTCAGTTGTCTCTGCTCAGTAGAGCTAGATTCGCTAGCACCTGTAGAGGGCTAATCCTCCTAACTCTTCTTCCCTCTCTTGCTAACACACACGCTCACACATGCACACATACACAACCCTCATTTATAAGACTATACCTGTGGCTGGGTCACTTTACCCAGAAAAAAACACATGTATTGGGCATGTTAATTTTTCTGAATGTGTTTCAGTGTGAATTTTATATATAATAATTGTACAAAGAAGTAGCAGCTTTTCCAAAATAATTGCTGTGAAAAATACTCCACACTCCAGTTTCCTATCAGCTTTCTTTATGCAAACCCCATTACACTGCAGGTAGAAATCTGTAAGTAATTTTGATGTTGCTTTAGAAAAGGGGTCCAGGTGTTTTCAGTTTAAAGATAAATGCTCTTTATGGAACCAGGTAGAGTTCTCATAAAGAAGTAAATGCACTTTTCAAAACTCTTCAACCCAAATTTTGTTGCTATTGTTACAAGGAGTTTCAGAGTGGACTGGTAGAATAGCAATGAGAAAAAAAGATAAAACAAACCACTATACCAGGAAGCAACTCTGATGCTAAAAGAACTAACAGCCTCCCAATTATCTACCATCAGAGTTTAACACATATGCAATCAACATGCATCAAGCTTGAATTTGCCAACTTGAAATTGATTATAATTCACACAGTGTTTTTTTTTTAATTTGCCTATGAGGGAAAAAAAGGCTTATAAAAAACCAATAGCATTAATAGCATATATGGGAGAATGCTCCTTAGAAAATAAAAAGTGTTCAAATGCTTTTTAGAATTATTTTGCAAAAAGTAATATTCAATGAAGCAGCAAATGTTATTGTCTCATTATATAAACAAACATTCCTAGGCTATTCTTTAACAATAAAAATTAAGGAAGGTACTAGTGTGACTTCAAAAGTGTGTCTCCAACCATAGTGGCTATTCTTTAATCCATTCTCATTCTTTTCAATGGCCTCCTACTGATCAGCAGTGCTCATCTGTCAGGACAAACAACCCTGACATAGAGTAAAGTTAATTGACCAATATTTAGATGGCCCTGAGCTGGTGAGAACTGTGCCCTGATTTGGTTAGCATAGAGTCCTAATCAAAACTAAACATAGTTATAAGTAGCTGTTTGCCCACTTTTAGAGTGTCTATTTATATACAAACAATGCAACTGTAATACACTTAGACGGGTGGTTTCATGAACTTTTCTATTTGTGGTTTCATTAAAGTAAGCATTCTAAGAGGCTTTCAGTGCAAGTGGGCACTTGAAAAATGCAATTGAATTCATTTACAAATTTTTGTTCAAATTTATTCCATTTATGTAGACATTACCACCCCCATTACCACTCATTTAAAACTTAAATTAGCGACATGGGACTATCATGTTGAGTTCTGAAGAATTCTCTCTATGAAATGCTTTTCATTAATGACATAAATTATAACTGTACTTTCCTTGAAGAGCAATTACGTATTCTCCACCTTGCAACTTATAGTTAAAAATAAGCTATCTTAATGCATTGTATATACACATAAAATATTTATCAAGGATCACCAAGGATTTGGTTCTGCCACTTTTTAAATATGCTTCACATCAAGGGCTTTGATATTCTTAAGTTATCTGGCAAGATGACATCCCAAGCAAGATATGATTTAATCAGATATTTGGAAGTCATTCAATTTCATATAAGAGTGAAGGAAAGAAAACACATTAACTGGCAAAGAAAATGCATTTTCACCTATAAAAATATTGATTTGCTCATATGAATGATTTACATTACCAGCAGAAATATCTAATTTGGACCCTTAGGGTCTATTTTGCACTATAATTTCAAACACGTGAATGTTAAATTCTTCCAAGTTACAAATTTATTCTTCTCTTGCATCAAAAATGTATTCCTCTATGTGATTTTTCTCAACTTCAGCACAAACAATTTATTGCTAGATGCCTTTATAAGACAGCAGAAAATATGCTTACCTCTTTTATATCCTTTTAATCAGAAATGGACTGGAATCTATAGGGAATATTTAGTCACATTTGGAGGGGAGAAATTTAAACTAACTTGCCATTTTCTTATGAAAACGTTGAGAAAGGAACCCTTCTAAATAACTTATGTTGTTTGTTAAATCTCTCTACCTAGAGAGAAAGCCAATAATTGAATAATGGTGATAAGATAAACATATCCTTACGTGTTTTCTGCATGACTCATAAGAAAAAGGATTAAAAAGGAAAATTCTTATCCCATAATCACAAGAAACAGGACAACACTACCCCAGTATTGTCATTTGTGGAGGGACCTCCTTGGAAGGAAATCAGCATCCTCATCCATTGCAAGATGATCTTCAATTATAGGATTCATATAGTATTTTATCACAGCCACACTAAAAGAATTATGCTATTTAAATTACAATGTATTTTAATATTTTTATATCTTAAAGATGGATGTTGATGGCTGTCTTTTTAGTCCACCCCCTTCATTTTACAAATGAGGAAACTAAGGCCTAGGGAGGGTAAATGACTTGTTCAAGGTTACAAAATTCATGCTACAGGGGGTAGCAGAACTCCATGTCACCTGGCTTTTAATCTAAGACTCTCTCTAAGTCATGCATCTGCTAACTCAGCTAGCTAGCTTGGGACAAAGGATCTAGCCAACATGTATTGAGGGCTTACTATGAGCAGAGACAAGGAAGCCTATGTGCCAGTTATCAATCTATTACTTAGCTCCAAATTCACCCTTCACTACATGCTCTGCATTAATGGATGAATTTCCGTATGCATTTTTCTTGTGCAGTGAGCATGATATTAAGCTTTTACTGAGGAGGACATTGCAGCAATATCCCAAAAGGAAAGGACTCCTCTTATTTTTCCTGTGACTGCAGAGTCAGTCAGGGGTGTTATGTGAGGGTGTGTATAGTGCTTGACCCCAGCCATACACTTAGAAGACATGGTCTCTTGACCTTGAAGCTCTGGCCTTACCTAGTGCTCACCTTCCCAGAACCCTATCAACACTGACACTGGCCTGTTCTGATGCCATTGCTCCCTCTGCCTACCCACATGCCCTGCCTAGCCACTAGCAGCTGCTCACCTGTTCCCCCTCTTCTCCTAAAGAGTTGCTTCCTCCTTGCCCAGAGACTGCAGACCAGCTCTGGCCCACACAAACCAGCAAAATTCTCTGCCATCCAATGGGCTACAAGTACACCTTCTCCAATAACGTCTGAACCTCGGTCTAAAGAGGGAGCCCCCAAGTATGCATTTGTCCTTCCTGTGTACTCCTCCTCAGCCCCAGGGTACCCTATAAGGTTTTTCTTATATCTTATAGTTACCCTTTATCATAGCTTAATAATTCTTTATATTATATGTCCCTATTTAAATCATTGTGTGGCTTCCATCTCCTGATTGGACCCAGGCTGAGACACCCTGCCAGAGATGGAGTCATGGCCCAGTCTAAGAATCATGGCACCAAGAACAAAGGTAAGCGAAAAAAAAAAATCCCTTTTTAGATATAGTGGAGTAAATCGAGTCACCCAAGGAATATCACTGTTCAGCTATACAACAGGGGCTCTGTTTTGCTGAGTAGAGTACACAAGCTTGGGAGAGAAGCAAATTGTTCAGGATCAGAGCAAGGATTTGATATTCTAAGAGTTAAAAGAAGTGAAAGAAGGATGAAGCATGAGGCAGCTGGAAAGGTAAACAACAGATCATCAAATGCAGACTTTGGTTGCTCTGTTGTGCCACATAGATACTCATCTATGTGTCCTCAGTAAAATATTCAAGTCTCATTGATGTGGGAACAATTTGGATATATCTGGGGGCTGCATCAAGGTGAGTCCAGCCTCAAGGCAGACCCAGAGCAAGAACAGTCTGTCCACAGGATCACTGCTACCCTAGGCTTATATAAATCCTATGCAGAGGCCCAGTGGTGTGCTGCAAATGAGTCTTGGGTATGCAGACTTGTGAATCCCTTCAGGCTTTAGATGAAGCCTGAAGCAGCCAAAGCCTCAAGCCAGTTGCCTCTGGCTGCAAAGAGCCAGATTCAGATCTTGAAGGTTTATGAAAGGAGCAAGGGAGAGGAGACAAAAAGTGATCATCAATCTTACCACCTAAAATGTAGTTTTGAAACTTAACAAACAGAGAGCTTTCTGATGACATAGTTACTGAAGGACAAAAGTGGAGTGGGGCATGAGCATGTTATTCTGGGAAAGCTTCATAAAGAATATGAGTTCTCCAAATCTGATTGATGTTGTGGAATTTAAAAAAAAAGAATCATCGCTGAGCGCGGTGGCTCACACCTGTAATCCCAGCACTTTGGGGGCTGAGGCGGGCAGATCACAAGATCAGGAGATCGAGACCATCCTGGCTAACACGGTGAAACCCCGTTTCTACAAAAAAATACAAAAAAAAAAATTAGCCGGGCGTGGTGGCAGACGCCTGTAGTCCCAGGTACTCGGGAGGCTGAGGCAGGAGAATGGCGTGAACCCGGGAGGCGGAGCTTGCAGTGAGCCAAGATTGCGCCACTGCACTCCAGCCAAAAAAACAAAAAGGAATCATCAAACCTGTGAGGCAAGCAGGGCGATGACGAGACACTTGTGTGATGATCCAGAAGAGGATCTGCAGTTTCCACAAACAGACTCGACCAGCTCCAAAACTGGCAAGGGTTGGTCCTACCTGCAGGACCGTTTGCCTGGTGCACATGCTTCTTGACTCTCCCCATCCTGAAAACTTTCCCTGAAATAATTTCTTCCTGCTTTTCTCTGTGGTCTGCAGGCTGAGCTCTTCTACATTTCCTGGGTCTCAATTTGTAGGACATTGTGTTTAACCTGTGTTCCTTACTTCTGATTGGTGTTTCTCGTCTTGTGTCCTGAGTTCTGAAGACACTGATGACATTCGTTTGTTTGTTTGTTTGTTTTTGAGACAGGGTCTCACTCTGTCACCCAGGCTGGAGTGCAGTGGTGCGATCTTGGCTCACTGCAGCCTCCACCTCCTGGGTTCAAGTGATTCTCCTGCCTCAGCCTCCTGAGTAGCTCGGATTACAGGCATGCACCAACATGCCCAGCTAATTTTTGTACTTTTAGTAGAGACAGGGTTTCACCTTGTTGGCCACACTGGTCTTGAACTCCTGACCTCAGGTGATCCACCCACCTCGGCCTCCCAAAGTGCTGGGATTACAGGTGTGAGCCACCGCACCCAACCACTGATGACAGTTTTTAAGCAATAAAAGAAATCTGCTACTTCTTCTCACCTTCAACCACCCATGGCAATTTCAGTTCTGTTGGAGATTGAGTACCTCTTCTTGACGCTTGTTCTAGAATCAAGCTGATGTTTGAATCTGGAGGCTTCACAAAAGTCCACAGAAGCTGAGAGATGACTAAGCACAATCCGACTTTCTAGGCACTCGAGCCTCCCTCTTGCTCATTCATTCAGCAATCGCATGCACTGAGCCCCAGCTGTGGGCCAGTCACAGTGCTCAGTCTGGGGCATAGTCATGACAATATCTGCTCTCCAAGTTGACAATCCATGGAGAGACCAACTATAAACATGAAAGTGCAGCAAGGAGAAGCAGGGGCTACTGTGAAAGGAGGAGGTGGCCAAACCTGGTCTGAAGATCAGAAAAGGTTTCTCACAAGAAGTGACATATCGGCAGCTGAGGCTTGAAGGGTGAGCAGGAATTGGTCAGGCAACTGTCTTATCACGCCCAGGTGTCCAGTCCCTGCATTTCCTGCGCTCCAGAGGACACACCCAATTTGACACCTCATCCTAGCTCTCCTTTCGCAGGAGATACTGCATTTCCCCTGGTCACCCCTCATTCCACCCCCCATAATGAAACATAGGTCTTTGTCTCACATTGTCTTGGTTCGTTTGTGAATATCACTCATAGTCCAATCATCTGAGATCAACATTCTGACCCTACCATCTACAGTCTTTATGAATAAGTTGTCTTATTTCTTTTCTGAGTCATTTTTCTCATCCTGAAATATGGGGTCATTTATACCTTCCTACCTACTTCACAAAAATAAGAATAAATCAAATAATTGTGTTTTTGCTGCTGGATTATAAAAGGAGATTTTAAAGAAGTAGAATAGTTAAAAAAATATATGAGTTAAGTCAGCTGTCCCCAAAACAATTATCATCTCCTATGATGCTCTTTATGTCATAACTATAGTCATAATAATAATAAAAGTTAATACTTTTATTGCTTATTTTGGTGTCTGTGCAGAGCAGACACCCTATAAATATTTTTTAATCACTTAATCTTCCCAACAAGTCTATGAGGTAGATATTAGTACTATTACTATTATTATTATTATCCCATTTTCAGATGGATATGAGGCAGAGAGAGGTTCAGTAATTTGTGCACAATCATGCAGCCAAGAAATGGTGGAACCAAGAGCAGCTGTGGGTGAGCACGTCGTGGCTATCCTCCCTTCATTTCCTAACTCTCTGCTTCAACACCCCTCCCCTGATTCTGTCCCTGGTATTGTTTTCTGCGGTCTGCATTAAAAGCAGCTTAGTCTGTTCTTTTCTTTATAGCACCACAACAGAGCTGACTTTTACACGCTGCAATCATCGCAAATTCCAAGCCGCTTCTTGAACAGGCAGTCACACAGGGTTACAGAATGTGACCGTTGCCCACTGTATCAGTGCTGGAAAGACTGATTCCATGGAGGGATAGAGAAAAGGCAGGTAAAATGAAAGCCTCCTGCCTAAAGTGTTAAATTTTCTTTTTAAAAACAACAGCCTCTATCTACAGACAACAGCATGTGCATCCATCAGGGCACCTGACTCATTGCCTCTATTCCAGTGGCAATTCGTGACTGGATTAGGTTCAAAAGAGCAGGTAGAGAAAATATGATACTGTCAGAGAGCCTTGGGCCTCTTTGTTATCCTGGCAGGTTCTAGCTAGATTATCACCATCGGTGTTCCGGATAACAAGACACTCCTTTTCTCTGTTAAAGCTCATGGGAGACTTTCTTTCAAACAGACAGGAAATTGAGAATCCTGGGTAGTTATTCTCCAACCCTCTTCCCTCCTGTCCCTGGCCTCTCATTCCAGAGAAGGTCCTGCCCCACATCCAGGAGGAAGAAATGCTGCTCAGAGGCCATATTAGAATCCAGACAGCCCTTTCTGGGTTTACCTATTCAGTCTATTAGTGTTAGATCACACCCTTTTTGTCCAGTCATATTTCTACATGGCTGTGCATACTTGGCTGAATGTAAGCATTAAAATGGACCATTTCCCCTGTCTCTTTGGCCCTTCATTCTGAAGGCTCCTATGTCATTTAACACTATGATCAAATAAATTTGTATGCCTTTTCTCCTATTAACCTGACTCTCGTTAGTGATTTTCAGCAAACCTTCAGAGGCCTAAGGAAAAGCTTGCCCTTGGCCCCTGCATTACTCTCAGGCCAATTTATCCAACTTCTTCTAGGTAAACTAGGGATAACAATGCCTACTTTGTAGGTTTTCATGAGTTTTAAAAAACTTAATAAAACTTTATTTTCTTTCCACCTCTCTTTCTTCTACTTTGAGCCTTCAGTCTCTTTCTTTCCAGACTTACTAGAATTCATTTCAATTGAATTCTGGATGTTTGCAGAAGTCAGGTCATTTTCATAGGATGAAGATTTACCACTATTGAGTTACTTAATTTAAAAATACCACAGTTTTTGTTTGTTTGTTTGTTTGTTTTTGAGACAGGTTCTCGCTCTATCATCCAGGCTGGAGTGCAGTGACACAATCACTGTCTACTGCAGCCTCAACCTCCCAGACCCAAGTGATCCTCCCATCTCAGCCTCCCAAGTAGCTGGGACCACAGGCATGTGCCACCGCATCTGGCATTTTTAAAAATTATCTGTAGAAATGGGGTCTCCCTATGTTGTCCAGGCTGGTCTCCAACTCCTAAACTCAAGCAATCCTACCACCTCAGCCTCCCAAAGTGTGGGGATTACAGGTGTGAGCCACTGTGCCTGGCCCCCAGAGATTTTTAAGGCAATTTTATAACACCATTTCTCAAAATATACTGAGCGGTAACATTTATTGAAAGGTGTCTAAAGACTCTAAGGTGACTACTTTAAAAATAATAGTAGGCCTTCTGTGAGTTCTGGTCTGTTGAAATAAAATTAGTTTCGATGCCTAATAGTGGTCAGTCATGCCATTGTTAAGTACCTGCTCTCTTGAAGAAACAGTGCTGTGCCCTGTTAGAAGCACAAAAATGAATCCAAGAAAACCAAACACTGCATATTCTCACTCATAAGTGGGAGTTGAACAATGAGAACACATGGACACAGGGAGGGGAACATCACACACTGGGGCCTGTCAGGGGGTTAGGGGAAAGGGTAGGGAGACCATTAGGACAAATACCTAAAGCAAGCAGGGCTTAAAACCTAGATGATGGGTTGATAGGTGCAGCAAACCACCATGGCACATATATAGCTATGTAACAAACCTGCACGTTCAGCACATGTATCCCAGAATTTAAAGTAAACTTTTAAAAAAATGGATCCAATCCACTCTTTGCTTACCTACCTAAATGATAGATATATTTTGAGAATTAAAGTAATAAAATGGTGCATGTGAAACATTTTGTGATTATGTAAATAAATAGAGGAAGTAGTGGAAGTAGTAGTCAAGAATCTTTCAGTCAAAAATGACAAATCCAATTGGCTTTAAGAAAAAAAAAAGGGGATTTATTATCTCAAGCAATTAAAGTCCAGGAAGATTTAGCTTCAGGAATGGCCAGATCACAATGTTCAAGTGATGTAATAATCTGTTTCTGTGTGTGTATATGTGTGTGTCTTACTGTGTGTGTTTCTGTGTGTGTATGTATATGTATGTATATGTATGTGCGTCAACCTTTTCCAGCATTTTTCCTGTGTTGACTTCTTTTGCAGACCAGTCCTCTTTTGTGTTAATAAGAGTCTCAGATTTATATCTTCACAGTTGAGCAACTGTGGTGGAAAGAGAGCCTGTCTTTTCCATTAGTTACAACAAAAGTCCCAGATCGCATCTCATTAGTCTGGTATGGACCATGTGACCATCCATGAACTAATCACTAGGGCCCAGTAGATGAAATGCTATGATTGGTGAGGCAAGACTCATATGGCCTTCCCTGGAGTCAGCTTCATCTAATCACATGGACTAAAGTAAGAAAATTAGGGTGGTGTTTCCTGAAGAATTGGAAATTAATGCTGCACATGCAGAACAAAGTAGGTGTTAATGATAATATTAGAATGTGAGCACCAGAATAGCCCAAAGTTACAGTGGCTTCAATAAAAATAGAAGTGCATTTCTCTTTCACATTCAAGAATCACAGTGGTAGTCAGATCAGAACTTCGAGAGGTAAGAGATCAGGCTCAACTACACTGTGGGATTTCCATTCTAAAAATCACCTCATAATGCAAGATGGATGCTGTGGCTCCAGTGATTACATACTCATTCTACCCAGCAGACAGGAAGTAGTGTACAAAAAAATGCAGATCCTCCTGCCATTGGACCACTTCCAGCTACATCCTACTGAGTAGAACATAGTCATGTGGTCACATCCATCTACAAAGGATGCTAGAAAATATAGCCTTTATTCTGGGAAATCATGCACTCAACCAAAAATTGAAATTTAAAACCACTATTGAATAAGGAGAGGATGAATACTGAGGGAGAACTAGAAGTCTTTACCACACAGATTTAAATATAGAATTATAATACAATATAAGTTAGTAAGTGCTAAGAAGACAAAATAAGATGGTGGGTTTTGCTTTATATTTCTGGAACACTAAGCAGCTGTAATTCTTATTAGTCTTCTGATAATACTGCCAAGTTAGGGAATCACTGACCCAGAAGAATACTAAATACTGATAAAAGTAAAATCATGGCAGCCAGAGACTTCAAACACATAACTTACATAGTTTTAGGCATTCACCAAAAACATAGTTTTGAGAATAATAATGAAATAATTTTCTACACATTAGGATTTTATCATTTCAGATCTTCAAATCATGTCACAAATAGTAACAATTAGTTTACATGATAACTTTGAGAATAATTGTAAGCAAATATTATCCCTGTTCTACCATTAAGGAATCAGAATCAAAGGCAAAACAACAAAATACTTAAGAATTCTACAAGTCTACAGAATAAAAGGAAGAGCTTTGTTTCAAAGATTCCCATCTTTATGAATCCAGTCTACATTTCCAGATTCTTTTCTCAAAAATTCTCTTCCCAATGCAGCCAGTTTTTCAGTGTAACTATACATTCATTCTGCACAGTCTTCAGGTTTTCACCTGAATCCTTTGATGCTGCTGGGCACACCAGGTGAAACTTCCTGAAAACATTTCTTCTTGTTAAAATTTCATCCTTCCTTTTATAATTGCAAACCCACTAAACAAACACATGATGGGCACACTGGGAGACAGAGAAATAATAACTAAAACTAAGCTCCCCTCTCAACATAAGAATGCTCTCTCTGAACACTAAAATAATTGAAAAAAATCTAATCAAGCCAAAATATAAATATAATCAATTTCTGTATCATTTGACAAAGACCAAAATAAGTATATTTAATTGCTCATCAAAATAAATGCAAAACACATTATTCTATTTATTTTATTTTTTCTTGAGACATCACTTTATTGCCCAGGCTGGGGTGAAGTCATACGATTATTGCTCACCACAGCCTCAAATTCCTGGGCTCAAGTGATCCTCACCTCAGCCTCCCGAGTAGCTAGGACTATAGGTGCGAGCCATTGTGCCCACCTAATTTTTTTATTTTTTATAGAGACAGGGATATCACCATGCTGCCGAGGTTGGTCTCGAACTTCTGAGCTCAAGCAATCCTCCTGCCTCTGCCTCCCAAAGTGCTGAGATTACAGGAATGAGCCACTGTGCCCGGCTTAAAAAGCATTATTCTAAAAAGAACAACTACAGTGAGAGATTTATAACATAATCTCCTCAAAACTAATAGGACAAGCAGATAATAATAAATGAAGATATCAAATACTTGAACAATTAGTATTGGATATATGAAATTTATTTAAACATTAGGTTGGTATGGAAAAATACCTAATGTAAATGATGAGTTGATGGGTGCAGCAAACCAACAAGGTACATGTATACCTATGTATCAAGCCTGCAAGTGGTGCACATGTACCCTAGAACTTAAAGTATAATAAATATATATATGTTAGGTTGGTGCAAAAGTAATTGCTATTTTTGCCCACTATTAAAGTTTAATATTAATTAAATTTCATATATCCAATTACTTTTAATGGCAAAAACCACAATTACTTTTGCACCATCCTAACGTATTAGATATAGTAGATGATACACCTTTTGAATATACATGCAACATATATAAGAATGAACTATTTCAAGCCTTTACAATAATCTCAATAAATTCCAAATGACCAATATGTACTTCAAACTATTACTCAGACTATTATACAATAAGTTTATAAATTAATACCAAAAATGTAGCTATTGAGATGTAACAAATGTTTGAGAACTAAATAATATATGACCAAACAATCCATGGGCTAAGAGAAAAAAAAAAAAACCTTAAAGGACATTAAGATCTATTTATAACTGAATGCAAACAAAACCCAGTTTATGTAAAATTTAGTTTGACATAGCTAAGGCAGCACTTGGGACATTTATTGTTTACATGGACTCACTAGGAATTAAGAAAGGTTAAAAATAAACACCTTTATTATTTCTCTCCTTCTTGCTTCTTTAGATGTGTCTTATTACTCTTTTTCAACTCATTGAGTTGAATGCTGCACTTGAATGACCTGTAAACATATGAAAAAAGATGCTCAGCCTAATTAATATTCAGAGATTAGCAAATGAAAGCCATGAGATAAAAGGCTGGTGTGTTACATGCATCTGCATAGTCCAAGATAACTCAGTATCATATTTGCATTCCAGCTATCAGGAAAAAAAAAAAGTTAGGAAATGGAGGGGAAAGGCAAACCCCTTCCTTTTAAAAGGGTGTGGCCTGAAAGATGCAACATTAACATTCTCATTGACCAGAACTTGGTCATGACTACACCAAGCTTTCTGAGGATCCGGGAAATGTATACTTTATTGAAGGCTTCCATGTACCAAGATGAAAACTGGGGTTTCTATTACTGCAGAAGAAAAAAAGAATAGACATTGAATAGATAGCCAGCATACTCTAGCATGGGAGACACACTGAAGTAAATTTTTTTAACTCTCAGACTTTGATGGGGAAATCCAGCCCCTTTTTAATGTTCTCAGATCGTTCATTTGGGTGTGGAAAGTTATCTGCTGCTCAAGATTTGAAAAAAATCTTGAAAATTTGAAAAATAGGCCAAAACTAGGTTTGGAAAGAAAAAAAAGTATGCATGCAAATATTTTTTCAGGAAAGTTGTGTTTATTCAGTCCAACATTTAATTACTTGAAGTTTTTTCAGCCTTCACCTTTTATGGAGCTTTTGAAGCAATGCTATCTGGGATGTTATTAAGCAGAACTGCTAGATAGTTCAAACCCTGAAGACTGATGGCAGCCAACAACTTACAGTGAAAATCAGACTACCTTTCATTTCTGTTTATGATATGCCATGATTTACTAATAGTTTTATATTATCAATTATTTTCACATGAAAAGGACTATAAACCTTTTTGAACGCACTGACAAGGATTTGTAATACCTCTTTGGTATCAAGAACACCATCTCTGGAAACCAAATGGGCATTTGACAAGCCAATCAATTATTTAGTGGAATGCAGAGGAGAATATTTGGGGGGGAATAATTGACTCCTCCGAGTGGATTTGAAATGGTATAGTTTCTTTTCACAGAAGGCTTCTAGTTACTTTTCAAGAAACAGAATAACCTGGTGTTATCAATGTATGAAAGCTTAATTTTTTTATTCAGAAATATTTTAGCCTCCAGGCTTCCTGGCAGAATCTTGAAATATTGTTGAACACTGAAAGAGTTAAGAGACCTGTTGACACTTATTACTGGAGTGAACAGAAATGAAATATCATTTTCTATTATACTGCTTGTCTCCTCTTCCCCATACCGTACAAGAAAATGTAGATACACAAGTAAAATCTGTTGAAAATTTACATTTGTTTGGAAAAAAAATGTATTAAAGAGGAGATTACAGGAATTGGCAATATCATCTTTTTACTGGAGGGCTACTGCCTGCCTGCCAGCATCAATGCCCAGTACCAGTCAAGCAACTTACCATATTTTAGGGATGGATCTAATTATAGCCAGCGGAAATTAGCTACTTTCAGATGGCACATTCACTTTCCTGTGTCCAGCATTTTATAATGTGCTTTTCCTGTCATTTGTCCCTTTGTCTAATTCAGAAGTCTTAGGAGACCTTTAGCAGGAATGTGAGAGTCCTGAAGGTACCAGACATGCAAAAAATGATAACAGGAACTATAATCACCAATTGTGGGCAATGATGATAAATTGTGTCCCACAAAAATTTATGTTCAACCAGCAACTCAAGTAAAAGAGGGCAAGATTGAGGAAGAAGCTGAAATACAGGTAGCTGTGCTCAGGAAACAAAAACTAAAATTTTTTAAATTCAGTTTTTCTGTGAGCAAATACTTTTCTGCAAGAAAAGAAATGGGATAAAGGGCATACAGGTGCTTTGAAAAAAGAATTTCAGAATGATTTGGCACTTTAATCTATGTGACTGAATAATTTGATTTAAAAGCAAGCATTAAACAATTAAAAAGCTAAAATACAATTTATTTTCAAGCTCTAACTTCCAGTACCTGTAAACATGATCTTATTTTAAAACAGTCTCTTTGCAGATGTAATCAAATAAAGATGAGCTCATACTGGATGAGGGTGGGCCTTAAATTCAATAACTTGTGTCCTTATAAGGAAAGGAAAATTTAGAGACAAAGAGACACAGACATACATAGATGGGGAAAGGCCAAATAAAGACAGAGGCAGAGATGGGAGTCAGACAGGTATAAACCAATGTATTAGTCAATTCTCATGCTGCTAATAAAGACATTCCCGAGACTGAGTACTTTATAAAGGAAAGAGGTTTAATTGACTCACAGTTCAGCATGGCTGGGAGGCCTCAGGAAACTAACAATGGCAGAAGGAGAAGCAAACACATCCTTCTTCACATTATGGCAGGAAGGAGAATGAGTGCCCAGTGAAGGGGAACTCCCATTATAAAACCATGAGCTCTCATGAGAACTAACTCACTATCACGAGAACGGGATGGGGAAACCTCCCCCATGATTCAGTTATCTCCACCTGGTTCCTCCCATGACACATGGGGATTATGGGAACTGCAATTCAAGATGAGATTTGGGCGGGAACACAGCCAAACCATATCAACCAAAGAACACCAAGGAATGCTGGGAGTTACCAGAAGCTAGGAAGAGGCAAAGGAAGGAGTCTTTGAGTCTCTGAAAGCTCAAGGAGCCTTCAAAGTGTACATGGCCCTGCCAGCACCTTGATTTAGAGCTTCTAGCCTCCAGAACTATGAGAAAATAAATTTCTACTGTTTTAAGCCACTCAGTTTGTAGTAATTTGGTTCAGCAGTCCTAGGAAACGAACATAGGTGGAAATGATATTTCTGGCTCAAAATTTTCTACTACGTCATCAGGAGTTAGTTGCACACACTCGACCCTCAGGGATATGGAAAAATCTGGCACTGGTTTTGACTTAAAGGTATTAAGAACTATGTTAATGCTCAGAAACTAGACTTTAGCAGCCCATAGCATGCTGTGGTGAATTATCTAATTAAATGAATTCCTATGGTCACCTGGAATAAACTGACCTTTAAAAGAGATTTAGGGAACCTGAGCTACTCTCCGACCTTAGACTAGTATGAAAAACAAAGAATTCAATATTGCGGAGTAGCAACTTCTAACAAAACCAGAAAGTTTAAAAAGAAAAGCTCAAATGCTTAAATTCTCTGAACCACGATGAACTAAAGGCTTTCTTTTATTATTTAGCACTAAAGCTAAGATAATTGGAGATCGAATTTCTTCCAAGGTCTGAGGTCACAGTTTCATGATTTCTTACATGACAGTTATAGCATTGGTCACAAAGGAGTGGGACAGAATTTAGAAGATTTGGACTACACCAAGACTCCAACTCCCTATGAACCTCCTCAGACAAATAGATCAGCCCTGTCTACCCTGTCCTGGTGAGGCTGTGCTACCTTCTTAAAGACACTGTCTGTCTCTTACCTGAGTAAATCGCTTTTCCAGAGGAAGCCACTTCTCAATTCTCATCTTCAGTCTTGCCCCCACCCCCACCACTCCTCACAGTATCTAGATATTAACCATAGGAAGATACAGTATATGCTAGTAGACTAAACCCAAGAAGAAAATTCCTTGTAGTGTGTTACTTAAATTTTAGGAAGGATACCATACCATGGTGGTTAAAACACTGGAATCCAATGGCCTGAATTCAAATTCCCCCTGTGACACTTACTGTGTGACCTTTGTCAAGGTTTTTTTTTACATATTTTTGCCTTAATTTCCTCATCTGTAAAATTCAAATAATAACAGTTTTATCCCTTAGGGTTTTTGTAATAATTAAAATGAATCTATATATATAACATGCTTAGAACAGCTGGCATACACTAAGCACTACGTAAGTCGTGGCTATTCGTGCACATTAAACTCTAGAATACAATGCACTCAGGCTCCACCCAGCAATCATCCCTTAGTGTAGTTAGACTCTGGCCTTTTCTGCTATGGAGGCTCCATGCTGCTGTGTTCCACACCTCTGGATAACTGCCATTCTCAGCACAGTCAATCTGCACATCTTCTATGCTGAGCAGGTGCACACCGCCAAGGAAACAAATACAATAACAAAGCCATATGTGCTAATACCAGATTCAACTTACTTAATCTGCAACATGAAAAAGTAGAATTATATAGTAACATCAAAACAGTGAGGCCCAGGATACAGCCGCTTCTTTTTATAAAACTACCATTTATTGAGGGCCTTCAGTTACAGAAACTGTGTACTTCCCACTTTACAAGATATCGTGGATTGATGTCCGCTCAAATGTTTATGTCCCCTCATATTTCACATGTTGAACCCTAACCTCTAGTGTGATGCTATTTGGAAATAGCATCTTTGGGAGGTAATTAGGGGCCCTCGTGATAATGGAATTTGTGTCCTTATAGAAAGAGACCAGAGAGTTTGCTCTATAAAGCTCTCTTCACCATTCTCCCTCACCCTTATGCGAGGACACAGGGAGTCGGTGGCGGTCATGTGCAAGCCAGGAAAAGAGCCCTCACCAGAATTCAACTATGCTGGCAACCTTACCTTGGACTTCCAGCCCCCAGAACTGTGAGAAAATAAATTTATATTGTTTAAGCCACCTAGACTACAATGCTTTTTATGGCAGCCCGAGCTAAGACATGGACATTTTCCTTTGTCCTCACAAGAGTGCAGGAGACCCAGTCCCTGCCCTCAGTGAACTTTCAGTTTACTGATTAGGTACTGATACCAAGGTGATTAGGCACAGAGATAGGGAAGTACACCAAGGATAGCTTGAGGAAAGGAATATATAAAGTACCCCCTCAGCACACACCTACAATTCTCTGCAAATACAAGGGGGTTGTTTCTTGCTTGATGACAGCAACCAATGCACTTTGAAAACAATGTCAAGCAGGTTTCTTCCCACCCCTTTCCTAGCAAGTTCTTAGGAATTATGCTTCTCTCTCTCTTCCTCCTCCTCCTTCTCCTCCTCCTCCATATTTTCCTCCACTTTTGCCCTTGCCTGCTTCAAAATTCTTGGAAGAGGTTGGACCAGCATTCACCAGTATCCTGAGGTTTCAAAGCAATCATGTCCTAGTGTGGTGGTTTCAGAACCAAGGACAGCACTGTGTCTATCTCTCCCAGACAAAGTTCTGTAATCCACACCTATGGGAGTGGTGTGATTAGATATCCCCCAAAGTCACAGTTAAGACAGATCTTTCATATGCCATCCTAAGAAAATAATATTAATGTAAAGTAATAGTAGTAATGCCTAATGTTTATTGAGTGTTTAATATATGCTATATGTTTATCATTTCATTTAATTCTCATAACAACCCTATAAAGTAGATTTTTTTATTATCCCCATTTGACAGTTGAGAAACAAACTCAGGAGTACATCAAGTGGTTTGCTCAAGGTCACGTGGATAGTAAGAATCAGAACCAGAAGTGGAATCCAAATTAGGCATTTACTACTATTATTCTATTTGACATGACTTCTTACATAACTGTACTTGCTGAAATTATTCTTTCTCTGAATAGTTTTTCCATCATAAAGCACTGTTTTCCAGGAACACTATCAGAATTATGTGCATTTCACCATATGAACCTTACACAATATGACTTCATTACTCATGGGACATTGAGCTTCCATGAAACCACATAACATTAGCAGAGACTCCTGGAAGGAATTACATGGCGAGGCTGAGAGAAGACATTCCCAATTAATCATTGCCTTCCACCTTAACCATTGAACTACCAGCCCCAAGAACTGTGAGAAAGTGAATTTGTACTGTTTAAGCCACCCAGTCTATAACACTTAATTACGGCAGCTCAAGCTAACCATAAGACATAGACATTTTCCTTTGTCCTCAGCCTGTGAGTGATGGAGAGTTACTGTCACCAATAGGAAGGAAACGAGAAGGGCAAATAATATTCATGGAAAATTGCTGTTTTGCAAGGACCTTGGTAGGCATTTTTGTAATATTTTAAAATTTTATATTCAATTTTTAAATAAAATTTATTATAGTTTTTTTCAATTATATATACACACTCCAGCGAAAAAATAAAACCAAAAGGAAAACCTCACTTATTTTCCAGTACTCAAAGATAACTACTCTTTCTGTTTTGTGTATTTCTCCACAGTCTTTACTTTCTACAGTTATTTTCAGCAAGTAGGGGAGTGAGTAGACCATCCAATGATAAACTAAGTATTTATCTGCTAAACATACTGGGACCCCAAGTAAACTCTCATTTGAAGAAAGGATATCATTTGTTTTTAAAACTAAAGTTTTTTAAATTTATCTAGTAAATATTTTGGATAAGCTTGTGGATATTTTGAAGTTGACTTTCGATTATAAACCAGAAATATTAGTAGCTAATTTGTAATCCCATGGAAGAGAAATGTCTGAGTATTGGATTTCAAAAATTCCAAAATCAACTCGCTATCTACTTATACACCACTAGGTGGTACTAGGTGATTTTTCTTTTCTCTTTAAGTCAGATAATTGTGTGTGTTTTCTGCTCTTAACACTCCTTAAAAGGTGAAATTGAAGGAAATTTGGGAAGCGCTAGAAAAGTTCTAAAATTGGATTGTGGTGATGGCTTCTAAATTTAAATCACAAATTTACTAATATGTCTTGAATGACATTTCAGTGAAGCTGTAAAAATTTTTTAAAAAGCTAAAACTTTTTCATATGTGGTTTATCTTGAGAATCCATATGCTTTTTCTGTATATTTAAAAGAAAGCAAGCAATCTGCTTAGCGACAAGTTGAAAATTTTTAATTCATTTATATAATCTGGACATGCTTCCACCATTGTACTTTTACTTCTTTAATTTGCATACTTTCAGAATTGTCTTACATCAGAAAATTGCCCTAATATTGCAGGTACCTAATTAACCAATATAATTAAATATTTATTTAAAACCTTTTTATATAGTACTCTCAAACAGAAACAATTTGATTTTTGGTATTGCCTTTCAATAGCTTCTTTACCACGCAGAGTATCTCTATGCAATGCAAGAGTCCATAAACCCACATCTTTAACTTTTAACTTGGATGGTATTTTCAGCATTTAATTTGATTAAAGACGGGGTTTTTTTCCACAGTGATATACATGGCACAACATATTATCACTAACACAGGTATCCCTTTTTAACGAAATTACAGAATTGGGAAGTAAGCAAATCTAGTGCAGTAGTTAAATCCCTTGGCCTCTTAGATCTGCATTGAACTCATTCTAAGCTCTGTGAGCTTGGGCAGTGTTCAGGAGTTGGAAGCTGTTTAACCTCCCCAGGCCTTTTCCTCATCTGTAAATTTGGAATAAAACTTTCTCATAGAGATTGTATGAGGATTAAATAGGTTTGACATCAGTAACATAGAGGAAGAAAAATGTTACTGAAACTACCATAGTCAACTGTGCTTGCCAAAAGTGGCTATCATAATTCATTTTTGTAAAATTAAACCTCTGTTCTTTACAGACATTGTTGAGAAACAGGGGAACAAAACTGAGACTGGAAGGCTTTGCCAGTGATGTTAAGCTTAAGATCTGAAGTAGGTAGATGGCTTGTTGTTTTTAATAAAGACATTAAGGACTCAGATATAGTAACTGTTAAAAATTCCAGGAGGGAGAGATGTAGGCACTAAAGGGTAGTTTAAGACACAGATGTTTAACATTCTATTTCAATTTGTTTGTGTTATTGCAATGCAACCAAGTTTATCATTCCCAAGCCTTCCTTTAATCCTGCTGCACAAACAAAGTCTCTGTGTGATTAGTGTGAGAGGAAATCAAAGAAAAGGAGCTGAGTCCCACCCTTGTTATGGAGCAGAAAAAGCAGCTGCAGAATTAAACAAGATCAAGGGCAGTTGTCCAGGCAGTGATGTGATCATAGCTCACTGTAACCTCCAACTCCTGGGCTTAAGTGATCCTCCCATCTCAGCCTCACAAGTATTTGGGACTATAGGCCTGAGTTATCATGCCTGGCTGGTTTTTAAAAATTTTTTACAGGGACAGGGTTTTGCTTTGTTGCCCAGGCTTGCCTCAAACTCTTGGCCTCAAGTCATTCTCCCACCTCAGCCTCCCAAAGTGCTAGGATTACAGGCGTGAGCCACTGCATCAGGCCTCAAATTTTTTTTAAGATGTGAGATAGAAGGTTGTAATCAAATGTGCATGTTTGTGTGGGGGACGGTGGGGGGGGATGTCTTAATGTATACAGAGTTGAGCCTCACTATTTATGGATTTCATATTTGCAAATTCTCCTACTTGCTAAAATTTATTTGCAGCCCCAACACAAATACTATAAACAACAATAAATATTGACAGCATTTTATCAGTCATTTGCAGACACATACAGAACAGACACACACACACACAAAAATGAGTCACCGGAGGCACGCTTTCCTAGCTGCAATCAAACAAGGTAATGTTCTGCCTTCTTGTTTCAGCTCACGTAAACAAGTATCCTTTTCACAGTCTATTTACTGCCATGATTTTGCATTTTGGTACTTTTATTATTTTTATTTACTTTTTTGGTGATATTGCTGTTTAAAATGGCCCTACCAAGAGTAGTGCTGAGGAGTTGCCTAGTGTTCCTAAGTGTAGAAGGCTGTAATATGCGTGAGGAAGAAAATACACATGAAGATAAGCTTCATTCAGGCATGAGTTACAGTGCTATTGGCTGTGTGTTCAGTGTGAATCAATCAAAAGTATATATTAACCAAGCCATCTTTAAACAGCAACACACATTAATATACTGCAATACAATTCTGATGCTAACCATCCAGTTAGCATTCAGACTCCACAAGTTAAAGAACACAGTCCCCGCAAAGACTGCTCTTATTTCAGATGCCAATTAAGGGGTGTCCAGGCCACCCATACTTCTGACCAACTGGTTACAAATCTGGGGGTTTCAAGGACCCCCTCATGTTCAAGAATTCACTAAAATGACTCACAGAACTCAGGAGAGTGCTACACTTATAATTACAGTATATTATAAAGGATACAAACCAGGATGAATTAAGTGAAGAGACACAAAGGGTGAGGTCTGGAAGGGCCCCCAAACATACAGCTTCCTTGCCTGCTAAAAAAGCTTCTATTCAAAAGAAAGACAGTAGCTGTCGAAAAGCAGGGAGAACAGAACTACCTGAGAGCACAGCCAACTAGAGCCATTTATGCTCCAACACCCTTGGAACCCTCAAAAGCTCCTGCAGCTAGTGGGGAACAGGATCACAAATATTTATCCTCTAAAATTTAAAGTCACCAAAAAGACATTACCCTTCCTTCCTTCCTTCCTCCCTCTCTCTCTCTTCCTTCCTTTCTTCCTTCCTTTTTCTTTTTCTTTCTTTCTTTCTTTCTTTCTTCCTTCTTTCTCTCTTTCTTTCTTCTTTCTCTCTTTCTTCCTTCCTTTCTTTTTTTTTCTCTCTCTCTCTCTTTCTTTCTCTCTTTTCTTTCTTTCTTTCTTCTTTCCTTCTACATATAAGGAGCACCTACTCTGTCCCAAGCAGTGTTCTAGATGCTGCAGAAGCAACCAGGAACAAAAATGACAAAGCTTTTGCTGTCCTGGAGCTTCCCTTCTACAGGGGGAGAATACGGTGTGGGGGTGTGGGTTGGGACAGGGGATGAGAGAGACAGACAATAAATAAATAAGAAAAACATAATATATGTCAGATAATAATAAGTGCTGTGAAGAAACATTTGACAGTGCAAAATGCCTGAGTCATGAGGCACCGGCTGTTCTTATCCAGCAAAAAGCCTTCTAGGGCAATGATACAGGCATGGGGAACTGGAAAGCGTTGGGGAGAAGTCTATGAAGATGTGAGAGTTGAAAGTTCCAGGTAAAGGCAAGTGCAAATTCCAGGCGTAGCAGGAAGAACTGCACGAAGGGCAGTGCCAGCTTAGCCAGAGGGCTAAATATGATAGGAATGGAAGGAAATGAGATCAGAGAGGCAGCCACAGTTTCGAGAATATAAGGCTCTGGAAATCACTGTAAGTATTTTGGATTTTATTCAAGTGAGATGGGACACTAATGTAGGATCTTGAGTGGGAGAGTGAAATGATTTGACTCGGATTTTAACATCCTCATTCTCACTGCTAGTGGAGAAAGAGGATAGGGTGACAAAAGGGAAAGCATGCAAGTATCTAGAAGGCCACTGGGCAACCCTGGAAAGAGATCATGGGGACTTGGACCAGGGTATTAGCACTGGAGGTGGTGAGAGGGAGTCGGACTCTGGGTGTATTTTTGAAGGTAGAACCAACAAACCTTACTAATAGAATGGATTTGGAAGAAAGAGTCAAAGATGACTCTTTTTTTTGTTTTGTTGCAGAGACAACTGGAAAGATGGCGTTGACTCCAAAGATGGAGCTAAGGATCACCAGAAAGGAATCTATATTTTTCTAAGACTTTTTGGTATATTTACTGCTCTCAGGTAGCTAAATTACACTGTGACTATTTCTAATTACTTTGGCTGCTAAATGGCTAATGGCTTAATTCATATAAAGTACAGTGCTGGGACTAAGCTACTGTACTATGAATACTAGCTACTGTTACTACACTTTAGATCACAATTTAACTTCTAGTTACTATACCTTAGATCACAGTTTAACTTCAGTAAAATATCCGGAATAACCAGACCAAAAATTAGGATAGTTCATGAGAAAGTAACCCAATGTTTTCTGACTTGGCGACTTATCATCCATCTAAGTAAATGAAGGATGTTCAAGTGTGTGAATACTCAGAAGAAACTAAATTTGAAAACATGGATCTCTGATTTGTTCTTTTGGAATACAAGTTTAAGAGCTAGAGATTAAAATGATTAGTGGTCTGCTAAGAGATGTTGCTGGGGGAAGGACATTTAACCTTTATAAACCAGAAAATGTATTTTTCTTTCAGTCATATTGTGTTCTGCTCTGTGCTTTACTGCTTAATTTTCATGAAAACAAAAGTGAATGTATGTCTTAGAACAAGGACAGTTGGCAGAGTATGTGCAGGCCCTACCTTGCCTATTGCTTATTTTCATAACTCTATTTAATTATAATTTACATATAACAAAATGCAACTGTTCATAAGTTTCTCAAGTCTTGACAAACAGATAACATTTGTATAACCACTGTCACAATCGTGGTAAACAATATTGCCATCAGTGCTTTCCCAGAACCCCTCATCTCTTCTGGAGACCACCTCTTCTATTTATCGTTAAAGATTATTAACTCCAAGTCACCAATCTCTGTCCAGCCAGGGAAAACGAACCCTATGAGTTCAGTGGTTTTTCTCCTTTCGGGGAGAAGGAGGGAATTCCACCTCACAGTGACACTACCTGGTATAGTGGGAAAGAGAGGGTGGTATTAGTGACATATTTGCTGAATTTTATCTAATTCAGTCATCCTTTGGTATCTGTGGAGGACTGGTTCCAGATGGATTCCAAAATCTGTGGAGGCTCAAGTCTATGATATAAAATGGTGTGGCATTTGCATACAACCTACCCATATCTTACTGTATGCTTTAAATCATCTCTAGATTATGTATTAAATATAATACAATGTAAAAGCTATATAAATAGTTGTTATACTGTATTTTAAAATTTGTATTATTTCTAATTGTTGTATTGTTATTTTTGTTGGAGTTTTTTTCCTGAATATTTTCCATCTCTGATTGGTTGGATCTGCAAATAAGGAACCTGCAGATACATAAAGCCAACTGTATTCTTTTCCCCAAGTGCTACTAGATAAAAGTATGTCTGTCTGTCTGTCTGTCTGTCTGTCTGTCTGTCTTTGGGTGGGACTTTTCTAACTTCATACTTATGCAAATGAACAAATTGTGTACCTAAAGTGTGGAGAAATGATAGGTATAAGGAGAGAAAGACAAGTGCCCACCAGCCCTGGGCCCAAATCTTAGCTTTAACACCAACTAACTGCATGACATTAGACATGGGCCTCAGTTCCCTCATCTGTAAAATGGACAATAGTGGCTTCATGTACTGATTGGATTAGTTTGTGCTCTGGAGGGTAAGACAGGGCCTGCTTCTGCTGCAACACTCGCCATCACTGCTTCACAGGCCCGGCCCACAGAAAGGAGCTGATCCAGGCTGTGGAGCCCACAGTGTATCTCTAAGTGTCTTCTAAATCTCTTGGCCTTACCTCAACTTTGATTCCCTCAGAAAGATTCTTTTCAAAGACCCTGTTTCTTGTGATATTCTTTGTGGCACACTCCTTCGTGGCCCATTTTCATGGAATGAACACAATGAAGACAGGAAAGGAATCAAGAGTAGAAAAGGCTGAAAATGCCTAAAATAATCAAGTTGCAAATTTTTATGTAGAAGAAGCTCATTTCTTCATTAAGAAAGACATTTACAGATATGAAAATACAACCTAAATTTTCTATTTTTGTTCATTTACTATTTAAGGTCTTTTTAAAAATAATGCCACTGTTTTATGAGAACGCATGGGATGATTTATTACACAAGGTCAAAGTATTTTCACCAGAGGAGAGGCCACTGAACTGCAGAAACTCTACTTGAACTTTTCTCACAATGTAATTAATACCCACTCCTAGTTTAGAAAAAATAACTAGCATGCTTTAGTGTGTTCCTAATAATGAAATACACCTAACTTGTGGCTGGAGCTTGACTCCTTTGAATTGTGGTGTGGTGCGTTTGGGTTTGTACCCAAGTTCCTGATAGTGTAGACAGAGCTGTTAAACCATTTGAGGCCCAAGCTCTCTCATCTACTCAATGGTGACTGTAGTGAAAATAAATTGTAGCCTAAAAATGTTTTACACACACACACAAAAAGCACTGCAAGATGAAGCTATGTGATTTTAAAATGTAAGAAGTGTAATTTCATTTGTTCATTCAATACATATGTACTAAGAATCTCAAATCATAAAAATTCATGACTTACCCATGATGTAAAAATCTTTGTGACCTTGGGTTAAGTAAATATTTCTTAGAGCCAATATCAAATGTACCATACATAATAAAGAAAAAAAAATTGATGAATTAACCTCTGCAAATTTAAAAATTTCTGCTTTTCAAAAAGAATGTCTTCTCGGTAATGAGAATGAAAGACAGTTCACAGACTGGGAGAAAATACTTGCAAATCATATCTAATAAGCAACTTGTATCCAGGATGTATCATGAACTCCCAATGTGCAATAATGATATGGGCGGGAAAGTGTATAAGAAAGGGATGGTTAAAAAGTTAAACAGATACTTCCGCAAAGAAGATGTACAGATGGTAAATAAACACATAAAATGACATCATTAGCCATTAGTGACATGCAAATTAAAACCACAATGAGATACTACTATACATCTATTAGAATGCCTCAAATTGGAAAAAAAAAAAAAAAAAAAAAACTGACCATACGAGTGTTGGTGAGGATGTGGAGCAACCAGAATGGTAAAAATGTGAAATAGTGAAATCGCTATGGAAAATAGTTCAGCAATTTCTTAAGACGTTAAACCACTAAATGACCCAGCCAGTGTACTTCTACGTATTTATCCAAGAAAAAGCAAAGCATATGTTCATACAAAGATTTGTACACAAAAGTTTGTAGTAGCTTTATTATGATAATAGCCAAACACCAGAAATAATCTAAATTTCTATCAACAAGTCAACAGACAAGAAAATTGTGCTCTCTCTCTCTCTCTATATATATATATGAATACTATTTAGTAATTAAAAAGAAATGAACTATTGATACATGAAACTATGAGAATAAGCAAGAAGCCATACCAAGTAAATCAGTAAATCAAAAGTATAGAAATAACAAAAATTCAAATCATTGTATGTACTTGAAAGCAGGTAAGTATTTGCTTGGGAATGGAGAGAGGAAGGAGGGATGATGAGGAGGGTCTACAAGCAGGATTACCAATGGGCATAAGGAAATTTTTACAATTGATCAATATGTTCATTTTCCTGATGGTTTCAAGGGTATATGCATATATCAAAATTATCAGATCGTACATTTTATATATGTGCAATTTATTGTGTATTATGTAATAAAGCTGTTAAAAAACAAATTGATCATATTTGCTTGTGTCTACTTCTGAACTTTCTTTTCTGTTTCATTTATCTATGTATCTATCTCTCAATACCACAGTGTCTTTCTTTTTTGTAGCTTTAGAGTGAATCTTGGAATGTGGTAGTATGAATTCTACAACTTCATTTTTCTTTTTTTTAGACAGAGTCTCCTTCTGTCACCCAGGCTGCAGTGCAGTGCCACGATCTCAGCTCACTGCAACCTCTGCCTCCTGGCTTCAAGCAATTTTCCTGCCTCAGCCTCGTGAGTAGCTGAGACCACAGGCATGCACCACTACGCCCAGCTAATTTTTGTATTTTTAGTAAAGACAGGGTTTCACCATGTTGGCCAGGATGGTCTTGAACTCCCGACATCAGGTGATCTGCCCTCTTTGGCCTCCCAAAGTGCTGAGATTACAGGTGTGAGCCACCACACCCGGCCATACAACTTCATTCTTTTTCAAAATAGTTTTGGCTGTTTTATTCCCTTTGCCTTTCCATACATATTTTAGAGTATAGATTTTTTTTAAAGGGAAAAATATTCTGCTAGGATTCAAATCACCATTGTTTCAAATCTATAGATCATTTTGGTAATAATCGACATCTTAAAAACTGAGTCTTTCAATCCATAACTATGCCATATCTTTAATTTATTTAGGTCTTCCTTGATTTTTTATCAGTGTTTCATGTATTGATTTTTAAAAATCATATGTGTGAAAAGATTATATTACCTATAAGTTTCAGTTCAGGATAGCAAATATGGTTTTATAAAGTAGTCATTATTGGAACCTATTAAGTCTAATAGATTTGAGAACCTGACCTAAAGAAGTACTACATAAAAGAGAAGACTGACTTTCAGAATACACCAAGACTCAAGGGTTGGTGAAAAGAGAATGATTCAATGAAAGGTGCTGAGAAGATAAGAGGTGGGAGAAAAATATGGAGAATGAAAGTCAATAAGGCCAAATGAAGAAAGAGAACATTTATAAAGGAGAGTACATTCAACTGTCTCCAAAGCTATTACATCACATAAAATGAGCAGAATTGAACTTCAGATTTAATAATATAGAAGTTGTTCTTGTCAAGAACTATTTCAATTTACGGGGGTGTCAGGGCTGGGGTGGTGAGAAAGCCTGATTGGAGTGAGTTAACAGAGAAAAAAAGGAGAATTGGAAATAAGTTGAGGCATTTTGATGAAAAGGGAGAAAAGAAATAGGGTGGTAGGTGTAGGAGCAAAGGAAAAGTCAATAATAGACGCTTAAGGGGGGAATATCATAGGTGTGGAAAATCTTACATGTATACTAACAGGAATGCCACAGCAGAGAGAGAAACATTCCAGTTGCAGGAGAAAGGAGTGAGCATCGCAGTAGTAATGTTTTGCTGTTGTTTTTGAGACAGGGTCTCATTCAGTTGCCCAGGCTGAAGTGCAGTGGCACCATTGCTACTCACTGCATCCTCCACCTCGTGGGCTCAAGTGATCCTCCCACCTCAGCCTTCTGAGTAGCTGGGACTACCAGCACATACTACCACAAATGGCTTTTTCTTTGTTTGTTGCTCTTTTAGAGGCAGGATCCCACTATGTTGCCCAGGCTGGTCTCGAACTCCTGGGCTCAAGAGATCCTCCCTCCTTGACCTCCCAAAGTGCTAGGATTACAGGCATGAGCCACTACACCTGGCCCAGTGATGTTTTTTAATATGTGTGAGAGTATTGGATCTAAGGGCAACAGGAGAAGAGAACTTCACATAGAAAATGGCAGTGTTCATCCATTATAACAGCAAAGAAGAAAAAAATATGGACCTAGAAGGAGGTGGATATGTAGGTTTGAAGGTGAGATGATGTGCTAACATTTTGATTACTACCATTTTCTTAGTGAAAAAGTAAAAACACGGACTAAGGGAGGCTGAGGGAGGAGGCATGGTGAAACAGCCCTCTGGAAGGCTGGTGCGGTAATTGGCTTTGAAGGTGTAGTAAGATTGCCTTGACAGTAGTGAAGGCAATCTTCAAATCACTTGGAGTTTGAAGTAATAAATTTCAAGAGACACCATGAAGATGGCTGTGTTTTTCTCCAACCATTTTCATCTAGCTCTTTTTATTAAAATAATTTCAACTTTTATTTTAGATTCAGGATGTACTTTTGCAGGTTTGTTACCTGGGTATATTATACTGGGTGATGCTGAGGTTTAGGGTATGATTGATTCCATCACTCAGGTACTAAGCACAGTACCCAACCGCTCTTCATCCCTTGACCCACCCCACCCCCAGTAGTTCCCAGTGTCTGTTGTTGCCATCTTTATGTCCATCAGTATCCATTGTTTAGATCCCCCTTTTAAGTAAGAACAGGCCAACTCTTTTCATCTCTAAGGTACAGGTACTGAGTTGGTAGAAAATAAGGAAAACCAGGGTTTGAGTTTTCCAGGGAAACGCAATGAAAGGTATAGGGCTAGAAAGTCTGTGGCGTTGTGTATGGGAGTGACTATAATGAAGGACTTTTGAATCCAAGTTGTATAAGGCTTAAAGTAAGAACAGGAAGATGATGGACAATGCAAAGGTTAGAACCAACGCACTGGATCCTTGTGGGTGAAAATAGTAGAAAGAGGAAGTTGAAAGTATAGGAGGAGATAGAGTAGGATATTAATCAGTAATGTCTAGGGTGCCCATGAGAATGAGTGGCTGAAGTTGGGGTAGAAAATAAAATCACTGGAAGTGAGGAGGTCAGGGACTGAGAGGTCAAGGTATTGGAAAAATCACCTATGGGTACAAAAAATCATCAAGAGTAACTTCAGAAACTGGAATGTGGAGTATGAATGTGAGCCAGGTACTGTGTCTGACATCATTGGAGGGGCTATGGATAGATGACTGAAATAAGGAGGGAGAGCAGGTACTTCAGAGGAATTTGCCTTGTTTTGTTAAAGGAAGGAGTAGGAATAATGATGATTCTGAAAGTGGCTACAGAACATCTACCACCTCCTAGCCTGACCTTATTTAAATATGGTGAAAAAATAGCCACTGTTTACCTTAAATATCTCCTTCTGAAAATATAAGGAATTGTGCAATATCTTTTGGAAGGATTATTATAAACAGTTTGAGAACACCGTAATACTTGAAGAAATACACTTCAGTTATTTGCAGATTTGTTATGTGGAAGCTTCTAATATGTTATCTGCTATTTATGGCTTCATCTCAAATGGATAATATATTTCAAAAACTCAGATCCTTGAGCACTTTTTTGAAAGCAAGGTCTCTACAAAAGCTATATGGAAAAAAGTAAAAATTAGCCTGGAAAAGCTACATAGCACATATTTGTGTAGTAACTGAGCACAGGTCTGATTAATCCTCCTACTTAAGATTAGGCAAATTTACTTAGAGCTAGAAACTAGAAATTAGGGATAAACACACTGACATGTTTGGATAAGGCCAGAGTGCTAGACGTTGCCATTTTTCAAAGAAGATTTACTAATTTTATTATCCCCAAGAAATATATTCAAAACCAATTATTACATATGCAAATGTACATATTATTACCAATAATAACAGGGTAAAAACTTAATAGTATCCCCTCTGGGGAAAAAATGAATGGGAAGTTCATGGGAAAGGGACATTATAAATAGGCATTCCTCCTAAGACTTTTCACCCTCTTTGGTACATTATAAAGAAAAAAAATAGCAGGGAGAAAATGACAATGAATTAATGTGAAATTCTGATTTAGGATGATGAAAATCCAGCTAAACGGAAATAAAACAGCATATTCAAGTTCATCTAAAAGCTGAACTAAAACTACTAGATCTGTGAAAAGAGTTTCAACATTAACTAGTGAAATGGTGTTTACAACACATAGTAGAAGATATGCATTCTTTTGCATAATTTCTGTCATAGAAGCGAACAGTTTGTTTACACTTGAAATAAAATCAGTTGACATTGATCACCAAGGAAGCTCATGAATAAGACAAGATTGCTTAGGATACGAAACCATTCTCCAAACGATAACATCATAATTTAAAGTGGAAGATGGCAATACTCTAGGACTGCCCAGCGGGCTCTACCTAGAAGAGGTAACGGATGAAAGAAAAAAAAAAGAAACATTTTAGGGATTTTAAAACTTGCATATGCTGCTTGTCCTGCTGCCTCTGTTCTGATCCACAGAATTAAATATCCACATTGTCTAACTTGTTCTGACATTGCTGCCCCATAAAGCCACGGACTACGACAAGACAGACTTTCTTGGTGCCCTGTGTGAGTTAATCTGAGGTTGGAGCATGTGGTTGATTGTACTGTGGCTTCCCTGTATCCAAACCCTTCTTCAGTGTCCTCCCACTCTGACTCTGGATTCAGCAACGGTAGCAAACTTAAACAGAAACTTGAAACCTGTTTGCATGTTTTCAGCTTCTTCTTCTGGACTCCTAACTACAACTAAGAGAAATGCCTGGGCTAGCCTGCTGAAATATGAGACACATCGTCCTACCCGCACCCCCAGATGACCTGCCAGCTGATTCTAGAGACATAAGTCTAGCCAAGATCAGCAGAACTGCCCAGCCAACTTGCAGATCCATTCAAATAATAAAGGGGGTTAAGACTTACGCTGACACTTCGGGGTGTTATGCAGCAATAATTGCGGATAGAGTGGTCAGGCTAGTCCATGATTTAGATTGATTATCCCCTCCACCTCTGACATAACTTGGGTGGGTCAGGGCCAACCACTATGAAGAGTGGAAACTGAGAGTTAAAACGAGTAAGAATGAAAAGTTATGGTATTACAGTTTCTTTATGAATTTATAAATATGAGGATGTTCTTTGAACTGGATTCAAGACTCGAAAGCTATAAACTAGGTCTATTTACCTGAAGTCTATGATCTTTAAAATGTATGAGGTGAGACTGGTTATTCCTCCGTGCACTATCTCCACAAGATGCTTCCACACTCATCATTTTCCTTGAGTCCATTCCAAGGCACTTTAACAATTTATGTTAACTTTCATTAAATAATAATTTTAAAGACCTTCCTAGCTCCTCTTAGAAAGACTTGGTTTTCAACATTTCTTGGCATTTGAGCCAATTGTACCACGTCATTTACGCCCAAAGCACCTCTAGAATGTTGTCAGATGACAACTACAATGTAATTAACAAGCATATGCAGATTATTTTCTTAGGTTGGCAAAGTAGTAACTATTTACACAGAAATAAAAAAAGGCCAATGGCACAAATAATAGAAAATAACAAGTTTATCATTACAGGACTCCCAAAACTTGTTGCAGGAGGCATGGTTTAATGTCCTTGACATTAACTTTCCAATGAACTTTTTCTTCCAACTAAGAGTGGCCGGCGTTATATTAAGCCATTTCTGGCTGTATTTTCTTCACATTCTAAGCCCATTTCCTTTTCTGTTGCCAGCACTCTCTCTTGGCTTTCCAACAGCTCTGGTTGGGCCTCTGTTCAAGTGGTAGTGCACACCCTACCTCCAAGGAACTTGTTGCAAATCTTGTTAGTCAAAAGTGTGGTCCATGGACCAGCATCAGAGTCCAGTCCAGTCTACTTAATCAGAATCTGCATTTGAACAAAATCCCCACGTGATTATTTTTACTTATTTTATAATTATTTTCACTTTTTATTCTTTCTCTTTAGCTTTTATTTAGTCTTTACACTTAGCTATAACTTGGGGACTGTGGCAGTGGGGTTCCATGTTATTCTTTTCAGCAGTTAGGCAGCTTATCTTAATCAGGAGGGAAAAAACTACTAGATCACATAGTATTGCTCCTCCCCATAGCATTCACAAAGAAGCAGGCATTAAGGTGGAATTCAATACAACCTTCTTTAGCACTATGATGTTATAAACCACACTCTCTTCTTCCTCTTGCATGCTATAGAATGACTTCTCTATCTTCACAACCCTGCTGGATATTGAGAAGTCAATCATAATTCCACTATTTTATCCCACATTGACATGTTTTTTTTCTCTTCCAGCCAGTATATATCTTGATAATAGGTACTGAATCCTTTTTAACTAATAATGAAAATAATAACTTGGTCACTAATTCCTGAAATTTCGAATACATGCAAAAAAAAAAAAAAAAAAAAAAAACCTTACCTACTTAAGCTTAAGTTACTGCATTTTCATAGCCATATCAATTTGTTTCTCCTATGGCCCACTTCTCCCTTCTAGGTTGATTCCAAAGATTTGTTTATGTGACAGAAAAAATAAATATCCATGGAAAATGGTTTACATACTTTATCATTTCCAATGTGTACACTTAAAAAAAAAATCCCTTCCCCAATTTGTCTGAAAGTATGGATCTTTCCACTGATGCACTTTGTCATCTTTGATTCCCCAGTGATTCCTATAGTTTCTGATACACAACATTCAAATATCTGTTGAATGAATGAGTTATTTTTAAACCACCATGTTAGCATGTTAAATTAATGAAAAAAGTTCCAATGCAAAACATTTTAATAGGTTGTCAAATATACAGTTATTAGAATTATGTAAATATCACTTATAAAAATTGGTATATCACATTAGATGATTCTATAAAATAAAAACACAAATCACACATTGACAATAACCCCTGCAGTCCAAGTATACCCCCACAATAGTACAAATTACAAACACATTTAAAAAAAAACCCTAAAGACATTTATACATTTAAACCAAAGTAACTGTGACTAAATACATTCATTCATCAAGTACAATAAATTTAGCATTGCTGCTTATAGTCACTAATAACACAATTTTAGGTGCAATTTCACATGCTTTCATAAATCTTCCAGTACAGTTCCCATAGTAAAGTGTCTTTGTGCACGCCATTTTCATTTATATGCAGGTGCATCATACATCATACTTAAAACTATTTCACTTTACAAACTGTTAAATTATATTTAAGTGGACAGTAGGTAAAAAATTTAAACTTTGATGACAAAATCTAAAATTAAAGAAAAGTCTTAAAAGCCTATAGTGACTTGTTTACTTGCATAAATAATATTTTCACTTAGTACAGGCTATTAATATAAGTAATGAGAATTTAAGTATTAAAAAAAGATAGAGGCTCCAAACTTTTCTAAGAAATTAATGCATTTTCAAAGTAATAATATAATCAATCTGTAAGTCAAAAGTAATTTCATATTCATTGCCAAATTTAAAATACCAGTGATGTTAAGATTGAGGCCTAAAACTGTTGTACTAAATTGTAAAATACAGTAAAGAAGATGCAGCTCATTTGCTTGGGAATATGTAATGGAATGTTTTTCACAGTAATGTTTATGTTAAACATTACTTTAAATGGACAGTCTAAATAAATGTACCTTTGCCAGCAAGGAAAGTGAAAAATCAAGGCTTTTTTATGCTATCTGTAACTAATACCCAAACTTAAATAGAGGTTACAATACTGTAAAATATTACTTCTAACTTCAACTATTGTTAGATGCTTCATTTCAACCCCACATTTATTATCTTATTTAGATGCCTATTTTTCTGTATCTCTATTTTAATTAAGTCCCCAATCCCACCCCATCCACAGAGAATGCTGAAAATGGTTAGGGCCTTATCCATTTGGTTCACAGTTGTAATACTGGGGGCTAAAAATGCTTAACACATGGCATAAATCCAAGGAATATTTTTGAATGAACTAAGAAGCCTGGCCTCCAAAGGCAACCCTACTTGTTTTTCCAAAGCATTAACAGACAATTGTTACCTCTTTAAATAATCAGATTGACAATTATTAAAAAGGAATCAATGTTTCCTAGGCTATGAAAACATCAAAAACATGTAATAGAAAGGATAACTGAGGGTACAAACATATCAAATCAAGACTAAAGGCACTGGAGAAAGAAGGTAAGCATTATAAACAATTTTTAAAGCAAAACAAGTTTTAAAGTATAAAATGCCAAACTACTAAGAGAAAATGTACTAAAATGACAATGCTTTACCATAGTGGACACAATTCCTGTAATTTCACAAACAGAATTCTTTCGTTGTTTTATCGTTTTCTTTCATCCTACATCTTCTATAATATTCCAACCCCCAGAAACAAATGTATTTTCAGTAGCGTGAAACAAAAAATTGCAACTGAAGTATCTGTGGAAATTCCTTTTTCTTAAATGATGTTATAAATTTGATACATAGACTTGATAGACATAAGAACATCATCTTGGAAATCATAAAATACTAAATTATGCTCAATGAAAATACAGACAAAGGTTCTTCAGTTGAACAGTTTAGAGCCCCATAAGAGCAAACTGTAGTGTAAAGAGGAAAAGTAAGTAAAATCTTTCCAGACACACAACTAATAATGAATACTGAGTTGAAATACCACAAGCTCCACATTAGAGCCATTTAATATACACATTTTCATAACTGTTTCTTGAAAAACTATTTAGATAAAATATTTAGCATTTATCATTGATTTTATTTGAATCTATGCAATGTCTATCCATATTAAAATATCAATTAATGTAAATATTATAAAACTATTATACAATTTAAATTTTTATTAGAGAAAGGTATTATTCACATCCACAATTTCTTAAAGTCCTTTTTAAATGAGTGTATTCCATAAGAAATACACTAAAATCATTACTTATGTTTCATAGGGGAAAAAAACTATGAGAATCCTATTAACCCAAACTATATCCGTATTATGCTTATTTCTTAAGCATTTACATGTTCAAATATACTTGGTGAATAGCGATCATTCATCCCCACAGTGGTAAATTTCAGCATAATATTAAGTGACCGAGAGAGACTAAGATAGTCACATGTAGATTAGATAAACAGATACTTATTCTGTTATACCTAAGCCTACTTAAAGCAACATAAAATGAGCATTGGATAACAATGATAACAAATGTAAACAAACAGAATTAAATGTTAATCCCTTCCCTGAAAAACAACAGATAAAAGGGCTTCTTGCTTTATTAAAAACAAAACATGATCTATTGTATCAAAAAGGTAAGACATTGATTTTACAAAATTATATTTCCAAATACAGATAAAAAAAATCTTGAACATTAAGATTTTATTGAGCTAAAATGTGCGAAAAATCTGACAATACTTAAGTTTATTAAATTCATTGTACACAGGTTGATATCATCCCATACAAAAAAAGCCTCAGTATCTTGTTAAGATTCAAAATAGTGTTTAATTATCTGAGCTTAAGATTTATTGAACCACTATCCAAATAACAACAAAATCCATATTGTAAAAGAAAAAAGTAAAATTAAAAATTTTGATTATTATGACTTGAAATTCATTCCCATTAAAACATAAAACTATAGCCAATACCCATTCAAATAGTGAAGAAAAATTGGAAGTCCCTACGATAAATACACCAATTCTAAATAAAAAATTAAAATCAAATTTTGCTATTACAAAATGAACATGATCTTTTAAGTTATTCAGGTTTAATAGATTTACTAAGGATAAAGTTCATAGAGCATTTAGTTGGTACTTCTGTTTGGACTCAGGTATTTGCAAAGTGCCCTCAGAGAAGGCTGAGAAGGTAAAATAAACATAAAATTGTGATAATTTTCTCCACACCACAATAAAGGTGCTCGGATTTAAAAATTCAATTTGTAACTCCAGAAGAAAAAGAGGAGAAAGAATTTACAACCCCAAAATATTTTCCAGGAATATGACAAAACTGATAACTACCTAGAAATGGTATTAGTGAATGGAAGTGCAAGTAATGACAGCATTAACATCAAATGTATTTGAAGACTCAAAGTTTTAAATGTTTTAAATGACAAATAACTAGTTGATTTTTTTTTAAGGTAGTGGGTGTGAAACAAAGATAATACAAATCTAATTTTTCCAGGAACTGTAGCACTGCCCCTGTCCCCAGGAAATTAAGTTACAATTTCACTGGTCAACATAATATAAAACTGTTTTGAGGAAGAGTGAAATAGAAGCATGAATATAGATACGCACCAAACCCTATATTACGGACTAATTTACACACAGTATTTTTGATAACAACCTAATTAGATATTGTCTTTCATTGCTTAC
This sequence comes from Pan troglodytes, assembly GCF_028858775.2. Classification (NCBI taxonomy): domain Eukaryota; kingdom Metazoa; phylum Chordata; class Mammalia; order Primates; family Hominidae; genus Pan; species Pan troglodytes. Next base: position 70,453,860 of record NC_072406.2, read on the forward strand.
TATAATTCTGAGAAACTGTTTTTAACAACATACATTTACACTACCACTTAACTAAATGGGGACATATAAATACATAAATTTTTAAAGAAAAAAATTCAAGTTATTTAGAGGAGAAATAAAACTTCAATTATTTACTTTTTTGAAGCTGCATTTAGATACAAAGTTATATGGTTTATGACACTTTCACAATGTAATAAATTTATATTCCAATTTTCTCATGAATGAAAGATTGTAAAGGAAAATATTTTGTTCCTTGAAAATAACATCTCTCTTCCCCTAACCCCAGTAAGGACAATTAGTGTGCCCTTAATTTCAAGACTTTGTTGTTGTCATCCACATCAATTGTCTTTTTCATGAAGTACAATATTTTGAGAGAGAGATGTAAAAATTAAAGAGAAAACCTGCTTTTGGAATGCAACAATTCTAAATCATTTCACTAAGAAGCACCCTTCGATATGCTGGTCTGAACTTTTAATATAAAACCTAAACAGTACTTATTTCTGAAGTAGAATTTTCTCCAGTTTTAGTAACTTCATACATAGCAATACTAAGGACATCAACCTGTGCTTTCGAGATTTTGGTAGGTGTTCTAAAAATGTAATATTTTAGATATGGCTCATTGTCAAGGCTGGGTGGACAGAGATTTCATGAATTGGCTACAGAAAGCTAACTAAACTCTTAATGACTGAATAATGGTTTGCATTTTGCTTGAGCCAAAAAAGATGTTTAAGCCACGTACCACCACATTCCCTGCTTAACATTCCTAAGTTTCTTTATTCTTCATAGTTTTCTAATGAACAAATAGTTAGTTTTCCTGAGTAAGATTATAAAAAAGTTAACCATTCTTCCAAAAGTATAAAGACAAATAAAATGTCGACTCACAATACAAATTTTTTACATAGCATTAAAGGTGCAGATATTGACTGCTCCTCTTCATTATGATTGGCCCACCCCTTAAAAAGACTGCAACAGAGGATTCAATTGTCTAAAATACTTCGAAGTACAGAAATTAAATGCTTTAGCCCATAAACATATCCCTCATCTATTGTGTTGCTAGGGAACACATGAGCAAAATCTATCATTCGCACTTCTACTTCAGCAATCTCTTGGCAACCAGTGGGAAGATGGTAGAAAACTTTTTCCAGTTGGGAAAGTACATTTCCATTTAAATGTTCCTGTGACATGCTTTTCCACCCATTGTCTTGCTCCAGATTTTCAACTTTCAATGAAGTCTGACTGTGATGCTTTTTTGTATATATTTTCCTGTGACGTGCATATATCTTGGACAAGCTTTTGCCCACTGAAGACTCTATTTTTCCATTAGCTGTGGAACTTAACACATGAAAGTTATTATTGTACTCTAGTACTTCTGTGTCTGACAGTTGTCCTTTGGACAAAAACTTTTCTGCCAAAGTTCTGTCATTCAATTTTGTAGTGGTTGGCTGAGATGAACCTTCATAAACAAAGAGTAATGAACTTGCGTAAAAATTAAGCTGCTTCTGGTTTTCAAACCACTGCAGAATTTTCTCAATCTTCTGAATACTGGCAGCAACAGCATCTTTTCTTAAGCAGTACCCATTATGAAAAAATCTGGAGACTCCTATAAAAAAAAAATATGAGCGTTATAATCAAATTATGAAATAACTATTATTTGGGAAGTAAACTCATCACAGAATTCTCCAATATTTTCCCCATCATCCCTTAGAATTAAGTGAACAGTTAATCCTAGAATTCTAAGAATTCTAGTCAGATATAGAAGTCTGACCTCAGCTTGATTTTTGGTGAAGATGCTCTTATTAGAAAACATTTAAATTACACTAATATAATATGAAATATCCTATTTAGACAAAAGGAAATTTATTACAGGTAGACTGGTAGTTTACTTCTCTCACTATATTCTCTTAAGAAACAGGATTCCAGGCTGGGCACGGTGGCTCACGCCTGTAATCCCAGCACTTTGGGAGGCCAAGGCGGGCGGATCACGAGGTCAGGAGATCCAGACCATCCTGGCTAACACGGTGAAACCCCGTCTCTACTAAAAATACAAAAAATTAGCCGGGGATGGTGGCGGGCACCTGTAGTCCCAGCTACTCCGGACGCTGAGGCAGGAGAATGGTGTGAACCCGGGAGGTGGAGCTTGCAGTGAGCCAAGATTGGCCACTGCACACTAGCCTGGGTGACAGAGCGAGACTCCGTCTCAAAAATAAATAAATAAATAAATAAATAAATAAATAGGATTCCAGGCCGGGTGCGGTGGCTCATGCCTGTAATCCCAGCACTTTGGGAGGCCGAGGCGGGCGGATCACGAGGTCAGGAGATCGAGACCATCTTGGCTAACACGGTGAAACCTCATCTCTACTAAAAACACAAAAAATTAGCTGGGCATGGTGGCGGACGCCTGTAGTCCTAGATACTCGGGAGGCTGAGGCAGGAGAACGGTGTGAACCCAGAAGGCGGAGCTTGCAGCGAGCCGAGATCGCCCCACTGCACTCCAGCCTGCGCAACAGAGCGAGAATCCGTCTCAAAAAAAAAAAAAAAAAGAAAGAAATAGGATTCAAGACTTGCTCTATTTGCTATCTTGAGCAATTTTACAGTAAAATTACTTGTTCGGGCTGGGCGCAGTGGCTCACGCCTGTAATCCCAGCACTTTCGGAGGCAGAGGCGGGTGGATCACCTGAAGTCAGGAGTTCAAGACCAGCCTGGCCAACATGGTAAAACCTCGTCTCTACTAAAAATACAAAAATTAGGCATGGTGACGCATGCCTGTAGTCCCAGCTACTTGGGAGGCTGAGGCACGAGAATCACCTGAACCTGGGAGGTAGAGGTTGCAGTGAGCCGAGATCGTGCCACTGCACTCCAGCCTGGGTGATACAGCAAGACTGTCTTGAAAACAAAAAACAAAACAAAACAAAAAACAAAAACTTGTTATTAGAATCTCATTTAGAGCTAACTAAAACCTAGAGTCAAATTTAATTATTTTTTAATGGTACCATTACTAAATACCAAACCATAACTCTACTAATTTTCATTTGCTCTCAATAATATTGATTAAGTCAATTTTTCCAAAAAGTTAAGCTCACTTTTGGGAATAGCACTTTCCCACGTTAGGTACATTATTGAAAACTGAGACCTTTAAATGTTTTAACCTATCAGATTATTAGGCCTTTTTAAAAACTATGCCTATTTTATCATACTTGGGAATTTATAGGTATATATAATTTGATTTCTGCTTTCAAATAACTTGTTCCCCCAATTTGGGACAGAAACTATTAAAAGATATATTCAGATATGACTAAATTATTAGCCTGGGAAAATATTTTTTAAATAGCCCAGCTGAATGTTATTTTGTTAAGTACTCCAAAGCAAACACTAATTGTTAAGCTCATGCTATGGATGTTTGCTTTCTATATATAAAATAAGAATTCTTCTACAAACTTTTTACACTATGCATAAGTTCTTCTCTAAATATCTTAGTAGAGCTAAGAATAAACTTGTAATATAATGTTATTTCCAGGAATCTAGGATATTGTTGCTTTTGTAGTATCTTGGCCATAAATATTTTAGAAGCATGTATGTATGTTAACAGATTTTATTTAAATCAGTTTAATGCCACTTAATTATTCATTATGTAGCTCTAGAAACTTACATAGCTCAACTACACATGGGAAAATTCAATGAAAATACATTAAATGCTACAACACATATTTTAAAGCCTCTTATGTAACAAGCAGTTTTAATATACTATGATCTATAATGTTTACTTACAAAATAATTTTATACACAACCTCTAGTTCCAGTATTGAGTTAGATGGCTGGTACACAGCTGTTCATTTTTTTTTTAAGTATATTAATAAGAAATAAATGAAAATGTAACAGAGGGTCATTCATAGTCCCATGGTCTTGATGTACTATGAACCAGGGCTTATGGTTAATCCAATTCTGTAAATCTAAGTTTCATTATTATTTTAAAAATGTTTATTATGAATCAAATCACTTTTCCAAATGACAACTAAGACTGAAATAACTTCAGAAGTATTTTAACTGTTCAATCATAAAAGCATTAGTTTTTTAGTCCTTACCATCCTTTATAGTTTCTTTTGTTAAGCTTCTTCCGTAATGCTGGTTTTGTGTCTCATAGCTATCGGAATGAACATGATAAACCTGTCAAAAAAAGCAGTGAATATTAAAAAGCTAATACTCCTTGACCATGTGGGGTTATCCCAGCCACAAGGGTGGCTAAAGATGAAATCTACTCAGGTAATTCATTCTAATAGATTTGAGAAGAAAAAAAAAATCACAGTTATATCAATGGATGCTGAAAACGCACTTTACAAATTTAACATCCACTACTGATGAAAACTCTTTGTAATATAAGGATAGATGAATATTTCCAATATGATAAAACTATCTACCTCAACCTACCAGGAGTTAGTCTCAAGTTTAAAGGAGAGAACTGAAAAAGCACTTCTTTTAAAATACAAGAAGCCTTCACAAAAATATTTTATCATGATGTCTTTTATATTATTATCATCTAATATTCTGGAGTTCCTAGTAAATGCAATTAGAGAGAAAGAAATTAGAGGTATAATAATTTGGAAAGGTGGAGATAAAGTTAAAACTCTGAAGATAATAGTTGTACACTGGAAAATAAAATTAAAGACAAATACAAATAATAAAATATGTGACATGGCATTTGAATACAAATTAGTAAACAGAAAATAAGCTTTCTAAACACAAATAACTCGTTAGAAAATGTAATGAAAGACCCCATTTATAAAATGTAACCCCCAAAGAACATGAAAATAAGCTAGATAAGTAAAAGATGTAAAAGAAGATATCTTTAAAACATTCCTAAAACACACACCTATGTTCTCAAAAAAGATTCAGCATAATAAACTATATCAATTTTACTTAAATTAATCTACAACTAAAGTGAGATTATAATAAAAATATCAACTTTTTTTTGGTTGGGGGAGGGACGGAGTCTCTCTCTGTTGCCCAGGCTGGAGTGCAGTGGCGTGATCTCAGCTCACTGCAACCCCTGCCTCCGGGATTCAAGTGATTCTTGAGCCTCAGCCTCCCGAGTACCGGGATTACAGGTGCGTGACAATACGGCCAGGTAATTTTTGTATTTTTAGTAGAGGTGAGGTTTCACCATGTTGGCCAGGCTGGTCTCAAACTCCTGGCTTCAAACGATCCACCCGCCTCAGCCTCCCAAAGTGCTGGGATTACAGGTGTAAGCCACCACGCCCGGCCTCAACAATTTTTTTTAACCATAAGCCAACTCTGAAGTTCACATATTTAAAAATAAATAAATAAATAAGAGCCAAGAAAAGTTAAAATAAGATTAATAAGGTAGAACTAACCTTGCCATCCTACCAGATATTAAAACACATTTTAGAATCAAACATATGTGAGAATTTAGTATATGATAATGGGATTTTAAATCAATGGGAAAAGATTATTTATTAAATTGTGTTAGTCTGATTAAACAGGGATCAGGAAAAAAGTAACTTGTATTCATACCTGATATCTTATGTCAGGATAAATTCCAAATGTATCAAAGACTGAAATGATAAAACGGTCCCCGAAAACATATAGGAATCCTTGAGTAACTGATAATAACTAGGGACAGCATTTCCAACTAAAACTCAGAAATGTCAGTTGGTTCTTTTTGGTAGATAATATTTGTACATATTTATGGGGTACATGTGATTTTTTTTACAGGCATAGAATGTGTAATGATAAAGTGAGGGTATTTAGGGTATTCACCACTACAAATATTTATCATTTCTATGTGTTCACAGTGTTTTTCCCACGCAGAAATCAAAAGAAAAATAGAGAAAAAAAACTGTTTGAAATTTATTTGATCAACAAAGGACATGTTTACACTTATGGGGGAAAAAACAAGAAACAAAGTGTTTAAGGTAGGTTTTGTAATAAACATATATGCAGTATTTGCATGTTTAAAATATCTCTGGAAGGGTATATAGAGAATAAGTAAGTATAATATGATATCTTGTATGGAGGCAGACTATTCAACTGTACAGGTATACCTCATTTTATTGTGTTTCACTTCATTGTGCTTTACAAATATACTGCATTATTTACAAATTGAAGGTCTGTGGCAGCTTGAGCAAATCTATTGGTGCCACTTTTCCAACAGCATGTGCTCATTTCATGTCTCTGTATTACAATTTGGTAATTTTTGAAAATTCTCAAACTTAAATATCTGTTATGGTGATCTGTGATTAGTGATCTTTGATGTTACTCCTGTGATTATTTTGGGATGTCATGAAGCACATAAGATGGCACATAACACGCACATAAGATGGCAAATTGGATAAATATGTGTGTCCTGACTGCTCCACTGACCAGCTGTTCCCCCATCTCTCTTCCTCTCCTCAGGCCTCCCTATCCCCTGAGGCACAATATTGAAATTAGGCCAATTAATAATTAGTAACCCTCCAATTAATTAATAACCCCCCAATGGCCTCTAAGTGTTCAATGAAAGGAAATGTCACGTCTCTCACTTAAAATCAAAAGCTAAAAAGTGATTAACTTAGTAAGGAAGGCATCCTGAAAGCAAAGACAGGCCTAAAACTAGGCCTCTTGTGCCAAACAGCCAAGCTATGAATGCAAAGAAAAAGCTCTTGAAGGAAATTCAGAGTGATAACTACAGTAAACACACAAATGATAAGAAAGTGAAACAGCCTTACTGCTAATATGAAGAAAGTTTTAGTGGTCTGGATAGAAGACCAAACCAGCCACAACATTACCTCAAGTCAAAGCCTAATCCAAGGTAAGACTCTCTTCAATTCTATTAAGGCTGAGAGTCACCATGAGGAAGCTGTGAAAGAAAAGTGCAAACTAGCAAAGGCTGGTTCATAGACCCTAGCAGAAGTTTATGGAAAGACGTTGTTTTTAACCTAAAATGCAAGGTGAAGTAGTTGTAGAAGCTACAGCAACTTATCCAGAAGATAACTGATGAAGGTATCTACCCCAAACCACAGATTCTCAATGTAGATGAAACGGCCTTCTATTGAAAAAAATGCCACCTAGGGTTTTCATAGCTAGAGATAAGAAGTCAGTATCTGGCTTCAACGCTTCAAAGGACAGGCTAACTCTCTTATTAGGGGCAAATGCAGCTGGTGACTTTAAGTTGAAGCCAATACTCACTCATTTGTCCTAGAGCCCTTAAGAATTATGCTGAATCTCCCAGCCCTTTGGGAGGCTGAGGCAGGAGGATTGCTTGAGGCCAGAGGACAACTTGAGGCAAGGAGCTCAAGAACAGCCTGAGCATCACAGTGAGACCCCGTTTCTACAAAAAATTTAAAAATTAGTTGGGTGTGGTGGCATATGCCTGTACTCGCAGCTACTTGAGAGGCTGAGGTGGGAGGACTGCTTGAGCCCAGGAGTTGGGGGCTGCAGTAAGCTATGATTATGCCACTGGACTCCAGCCTGGGCCAAGACCCTGTCTCAAAACAAACAAAAAAATGTGCTGAATCTACTCTGCCTGGGCTCAAAGCCTGGATGACAGCACATCTGTTTATAGCATGGTTTACTGAATATTTTCAGCCCACCATTGAGAACTACTACTCAGAAAAAAAGATTCCTTCCAAAATATTACTGCTCATTGACAGTGCACCTAGTCACCTAACAAGATTACTGATGATGTACAAGGAGATTAATATTGTTTTCATGCCTGCTAATAACATTCCTTTTGCAGTTCTATGGATCAAGGAGTAATTTCAACTTTTAAGTTCTATTATTTAAGAAATACATTTTGCAAGGCTACATACAGCTGCCATTGATAGTAATTCCTCTGATGGACTGGGGCAATGTAAATTGAAAACCTTTTGGAAAGAATTCACCATTCTAGATGGCATAAAGAAGATTTGAGATTCATGGGAGGAGGTCAAAATATCAACATTAACAGGAGTTTGGAAGAAGTTAATTCCAACCCTCATGGATGACTTTGAGGAGTTCAATTCAAGACTTCAGTGGAGGAGGTAACTACAGATGTGGTAGAAAGAGCAAGTGAACTAGAATTAAGACTGAAGGCTGAAGATGTGACTGAATTGCTGCAATCTCATGATAAACCTTGAATGGATGAACAGTGACTTGCTTGCTTGTTTTATTGATTGGCTGACTGAGATAGGGTCTCGCTCTGTCACCCAGGCTGGAGTGCAGTAGCACGATCATGGCTCACTGCAGCCTCAACCTTTTGTACTCAAGCAATCCTCCCACCTCAGCCTCCTGAGTATCTGGGACTACAGGTGCATGCCACCATGTCTGGCTAATTTTTGTATTCTTTTGTAGACGGGGTTTCACCACGTTGCCCAGGCTGTTCTCAAACTCCTGAGCTCAAGCGATCCACCCGCCTCAGCCTCCCAAAGTGTTGGGATTACTGGCATAAGCCACTGCCCCTGGCCTCAGAGTGGCTTCTCATGGATGAGCAAAGAAAGTGGTTTCTTGAGATGGAATCTACTCCTAGTAAAGATGCTATAAACATTGTTGAAATGACAATGAACAATTTAGAATATTACATAAACTTACTTGATAAAGCAGTGGCAGGATCTGAGAGGACTGACTCCAATTTTCAAAGTTCAACTGTGGGTAAAATTCTATCAAAGAGCATCACATGCTCCAGAGAAACTTTTCATTTAAAAAAGAGTAAATTTATGTGGCAAACTTCATTGCTGTCTTATTTTAAGAAATTGCTGCAGGCACTCCAACCTTCAGCAGCCACCACCCTGATCAATCAGCAGCCACAGGCAAGAGCCTCTACTAGCAAAAGGAAACAACTCACTGAAAGCTCAGATGATCATTAGTATTCTTTAGCAATAAGTATTTTTTAATTAAAGTATACACACTGTTTTTTAAAAAACATAATGCAACCGGGCACAGTGCCTCATGCCTCTAATAACAGTGCTTTGGGAGGCTGAGGCAGGAAGACTGCTTGAGTGTAGGAGTTTAGATGAGCCTGGGCAATATGGCAAGACCCCATCTCTATAAAAAATAAAAAATTAGCTAGGTGTGGTAGCAAAGATATTTGTAATAAAAAGTTAACATTCTCAACCTAAAAACATGTAAATATGTAACAAAAAAGTATCCAAATTTTTTTTAATGGAAAGAAAACTGAGAAACAGGTGTAGGAGGACAGAATGATAAGCAAAAGCAAGCTCCAGCTTTTCCTCATACGTCACCATATTAGTTGCTCATTTTGTGACTTCTTTGCAGAAACTGACAAGCTGATCCTAAAATTCATGTGGAAACTAAAGGGATCCAGAATAGCCAAAACAAATTTGAAAAAGAGAGCAAAGTTGAGGCCAGGTGCAGTGGCTCACACCTGCAATCCCAGCACTTTGGGAGGCCAAGGCAGGAGGATCACTTGAGCCCATGAGTTCAAGACTAGCCTAGGAAACAAAGTGAGACACAGCCTCCACAAAATAATTTAAAAATTAGTTGGGTGTGATGGTGTACACTTGTAGCGTCAATTACTTGGAAGGCTTAAGTAGGAGGATTGCTTGAGCCCAGCAGTTCGAGGCTGCAGTAAGACACGATCATGCTACTGCACTCTAGCCTGGATGACAGAGCAAAGACCCAGTCTCAAAATAAAATAAAATAAAATTTAAAAAAGAACAAAATTGGAGGACTCATAATTCAAAACTTACTCCAAAGCAACATTAATCAAAACAGTGTAGTACTTGGCATAAGGATAGACAATATGAAAATGGAAAACATTTATGGTCAAAAATTTATTTCCAACAAGGGTATCAAGAATATTCACTGAGGGAATAACAGTCCTATCAACAAATGGTGCTGGGACAACTGGATATCCATATGCAAAAGAATGAAGTTTGACCCCTTCCTTAAAGCATACAAAAAATTAACTTAAAATGTATCATAAGTCTCAATACAAGAGATAAAATTATAACATTCTTACAAGAAAAATAGGAGTAAATCTTGATGAGTTTGGGTTAGGCAATGGTTTCTTAGATTTTACACCAAAAGCCTAGGTAACAAAAAAAAGTAAATTGGACTTCAAAATTAAAAATTTGGAGGCTTCGACAAATACTATCAAGTAAGAAAATCAGATTAGAAAAAATATTTGCAAATCAAAAGTTTGATGAATTTATATACAGCTCAATAATTAAAAACAAAATGTCTGAATAGACATTTTTCCAAAGAAGACATATGTAGTCAAAAATATTGCACATGAAAAGATGCTCAACATCATTAATCATTAGAGAAAGGCAAATCAAAACCACAAGGAGATGCTACTCGACACCTACTAGGATGGCTTATAGCAGAAAAACAAAAAGGAACAAAGGTTTCAAGAATGTGGAGAAAATGGAACCATCACGAATTGCTGGTGGGAATGTAAAATGAACGGTGAAGCCACCATATGTTCTCACTTACAAGTGGGAACTAAGCTATGAGTAAACAAAGGCATACAGAGTAATACAATTGACTTTAGACACTTGGAAGGAGAAGAGTGGGAAGGGTGGCTAGGGATTTAAAAAACTACATATTAGGTACAATGTACGCTACTCAGGTGATGAGTACGCTAAAATCTCAGAATTTACCACTATATAATTCATCCATGTAACAACAACAAAAAACTGTACCCCAAAAGCTACTTAAATAATTTTTTAAAAAATTAAATAACTAAATAAAATGGTGAAAATTTTGGAAAAACACTTTGGCAGTTTCTCAAAAAGTTAAACATAAACTTAACCTTAGGACCTACCAATTTCACACTTAGGAATCTACCTGAGAGAAATAAAACATATACCTACACAGAAACTTTTATACAAATGTTCCTAACAGTTATTAGTAGCCCAGAAGTAGAAACAACCCAAAGTCCATCAATGAATGAATGGATAAACAAAATGTGGTATATCCATATAATAGAATATTATTTGGCAATAAAAAACAAAGTACTGACTTATATGACAACATGGGTGAACTTTAAAAACACGAAACTAAATCAAAGAAGCCAGTCACAAAATACCACACATTGTACTGTACAATTTGATTTATATGAATTGTCCAGAAGGGGCAAATCCATAGAGATAGAAAATAGATTAGTGGTTCCCTAGGGACAGGGAGTTTGGAAGGAAATTGGTAGGGACTGCTAATGTGTATGAAGTTTTTGCAGAAGTGGTAAAAAATACTGTAAGTTGAATGTGGTAATAGTTGCCCAAGTCTATGAATTGATTAAAACCAGTGAACTCTATACTTTAAATGATTAACAGAATGGTATGTAAATGACATCTCGCTAAAGCTATTTTAAAAAACTAAACCTCTTTAAGAAATAAACCTCCATTTATGTCTAGGGAAACAATAAATCCCAGCAGAGTGAAATCATACAATACCCTATTTGCTTATCCTGTCCATGTACCCTAAAGGTAATGCAAACCCAAAGAAGAGTTTACTATTATTATTATTTTATTTCAATAGCTTTTGGGGAATAGGTGGTTTTTTTGTTACATGCATAAGTTCTTCAGTGGTGATTTCTGAGACCTTGGTGCACCTGTCACCCAAGCAGTGTACATTTTACTGAATGTGTAGTCATATCCCTCACCTGCATCCCACCCTTCCTCAAGTCCCCAAAGTCCATTATCTCATTCTTATGCTTTTGCATCCTCAAAGCCTAGCTCCCACTTGTGAGAGCCTATAGTATTTGGTTTTCCATTCTTGAGTTCACTTAGGATAATGGTCTCCAACTCCATTCAAGTTGCTGCAAATGCCACTATTTCACTCCTTTTTATGGCTGAGTAATAGTCCATCGTGTATGTATGTGTGTATATATATATATATATATATATCAATCACATTTTCTTTTCTTTTTTTGAGACAGAGTCTTGCTCTGTTGCCCAGGCCTGGAGCGCAATGGCGCGATCTCAGCTCACTGCAAACTCCGCCTCCTGGGTTCAAGCGATTCTCCTGCCTCAGCCTCCTGAGTAGCTAGGACTACAGGCACCCGCCACCAAGCCTGGCTAAATGTTTTGTATTTTTAGTAGAGATGGGGTTTCACCGTGTTAGCTAGGATGGTCTCGATCTCCTGACCTTGTGATCTGCCTGCCTCGGCCTCCCGAAGTGCTGGGATTACAGGCAATGACATTTTCTTTATCCATTCATTGGTTGACAGGCATTTAGACGGGTTCTGTATTTTTGCAACTGCAAATTGTACCGCTATAAACATGCATATGCAAGTGTCTTTTTCATATAACAACTTCTTTTCCTTTGGGTACCCAGTAGTGGGATTGCTAGATCGAATGGTAGTTCTCCTTTTAGTTCATACTGTTTTCCATAGTGGTTGCATTAGTTTACATTCCCAGCAGCAGTGTAAAAGTGTTCTCTTTTCAACACATCCATGACAACATCTGTTATTTTTTGATTTTTTAATTATTGCCATTCCTGCAGGAGTAAGGTGGTATTTCCTTGCGGTTTTATTTTGCATTTCTCTATTAGTGATGTTGAGCATTTGTTCATATGTTTGTTGGCCATTTGTATATCTTCTTTTGAGAATTGTCTATCCATGTCCTTTGCTCACTTTTTGAAGGGACTATTTTTCACTTGCAGATTTCTTGGAAATCCTTGTAGATTCTAGATAGTAGTCCTTTGTCAGATGCATAGTTTGCAAACATTTTCTCCAACTCTGTGGGTTGTCTGTTTACTGTGCTGATTATTTCTTTTGCTGTGTGGAAGCTTTTAAGTTTAATTAGCTCCCATTTATTTATTTTTGTTTTTGTTGCATTTGCTTTTGGGTTCTTGGTCATAAATTCTTTGCCTAAGCCAATTGTAGAAGAGTATTTCCAATGTAATCGTCTAGAATTTTTATAGTTTCAGGTATCAGATTTAAGTCTTTGATCCATCTTGAATAGATTTTTGTATAAAGTGAGAGATGAGGATTCAGTTTCATTCTTCTACATGTGGCTTGCCAATTATGCCAGAACCATTTGTTGGACAGGGTGTCCCTTTACCCAATTTATGTTTTTGCATGCTTTGTTGAAGATCAGTTGGCTGTAAGTATTTGGCTTTATTTCTGGGTTCTCTATTCTGTTCCACTAGTCTATGTGCCTATTTTTATACCAGTACCATGCTGTTTTGGTAACTATACCCTTGTAGTGTAGTTTGTAGTCAGGTAATGTGATGCCTAGAGATTTTTTCTTTTTGCTTAGTATTTCTTTGGCTATATGGACTCTTTTTTGGTTGCATATGAATTTCAGCATTTTTTTTTTTTGTAGTTCTGAGAAGAATGATGATGGTATTTTGATGGGCATTGCACTGAATCTGTAGCTTGCTTTTGGCAGTATGGTCATTTTCACAATATTGACTCTACTCATTCATGAGCATGGGATGTGTTTCAATTTATTTGTGTTATCTATGATTTCTTTCAGCAGTGTGTTGTAGTTTTCCTTGTAGAAATCTTTCACCTCCTTGGTTAAGTATATTCCTAAGTACTTCTATTTTTTATTTTGTGGATGTTGTAAAAGAGATTTAAGTTCTTGATTTGATTCTCAGCTTGGTAGTTGTTGGTGTATAGCAGTTTGTGTACACTGATTTTGTATCCTGAAACTTTACTGAATTCATTTCTCAGATCTAGGAGCTTTTTGGATAAGCCTCTAGGATTTTCTAGGTATACAATCATGTCACTGGTGAAGAGTGACAGTTTGATTTCCTCTTTACTGATCTGGATGCCCTTTATTTCTTTCTCTTGTCTGACTGCTCTGGCTAGGACCTCCAGTACTATGTTGAACAGAAGTGGTGAAAGTGGGCATCCTTGTCTTGTTCCAGTACTCAGGGGAAATGCTTTCAACTTTTCCCTATTCAGTATGATGATGGCTGTGGGTTTGTCATAGACAGCTTTTATTATTTTGAAGTATGTCCCTCCAATGCCAATTTTGCTCAGAGTGTTTATCATAAAGGCATGCAGGATTCTGTCAAATGCTTTTCTGCAACTACTGAGATGATCATATGATTTTTATTTTTAATTCTGTTTGTGATGTATCACATTTATAGACTTGTGTATGTTAAACCATCCCTGCATCCCTGGTATGAAATCCACTTGATCATGGTGTATTATGGTTTTGCCATGCTGTTGGATTTGGTTAGCTAGTATTTTGTTGAGGATTTTTGAATCTATGTTCATCAGGGATATTGGTCTGTAGTTTTCTTTCTTTGTTATGTCCTTTCCTAGTTTTGGTATTAGGGAAATATTGGCTTCACAGAATGATTTAGTGAGGATTCCCTCTTTATCTTACAGAATTTCAGTAAGATTGGTACCAATTCTTCTTTGAATATCTGCTAGAACTCAGCTGTGAATCCATCAGGTCTTGGACTTTTTTTCTTGGTAATTTCTTTATTACTGTTTCAATCTCGCTACTTGTTATTGGTCTGTTCAGAGTTTCTATTTTTTCCTGATTTAATCTAGGTGGGTTGTATATTTCCAGGAATGTATCCATCTCCTCTAGATTTTCTAGTTTGTGCACATAAAGGTGTTCATAGTAGCCTTGAATGATCTCTTGCATTTCTGTGGTATCAATTGTAATATCACCAGTTTTGCTTCTAATTGAACTTATTTGGATCTTCTCTCTTCTTGGTTAATCTAAAGGTCTATCGATTTTGTTGATCTTTTCAAAGAACCAGCTTTTTGTTTCATTTATATCTTGCATTATTTTTTGTTGTTGTTTCAATTTCACTTAGTTCTATTCTGATCTTTGTTATTTCTTTTCTTCTGCTGGGTTTGGCGGCTTTGGTTTGTTCTTGTTTCTCTAGTTCCTTGAGATGTGACATTAGGTTGTCTATTTGTGCTCTTTCAGACTTTTTGATGTAGGCATTTAATGCTATGAACTTTACTCTCGGCACTGCTTTTGCTGTATCCCAGAGGTTTTAATAAGTTGTGTCACTATTATCATTCAGTTTAAAGAATTTTTACATTTCCATCTGGATTTCATTGTTCACGCAAAAATCATTCAAGGGCAGATTATTTAATTTCCATGTATTTGTATGGTTTTGAGGTTCCCTTTGGAGTTAATTTCCAGTTTTATTCCACTGTGGTCTTAGAAGACACTTGTTATGATTTTTATTTTCTTAAATTTATTGAGACTTGCTTTGTGGCCTATCATATGATCTATCTTGGAGGATGTTTTGAATGTTTATTCTGCAGTTGTTGGGTAGAATGTTCCGTAAATATCTGTTAAAGTCCATTTGTTCTAGGGTATAGTTTAAGTCCATTGTTTCTTTGTTGACTTTCTGTCTTGATAACCCAAAGAGTGCTGTCAGTGGAGTACCGAAGTGCCCCACTATTATTGTGTGTTATCTCATTTCTTAGGTCTAGTAGTAATTACTTTATGAATTTAGGAGCTCCAGTGTTAGGTGCATATATATTTAGGATTGTGATGATCTTTTTGCGATGAATTTCCTAGGATTTCTTTGCGTTTCTTGTAATTGATGTCTAGATCTCTAGCAAGGCCAGAGAAGTTTTCCGTAATTATTCCCTCAGATAAGTTTTCCAAACTTTTAGATTTCTTTAGGAAGACCAATTATTCTTAGGTTTGGCCATTTAACATAAACCCCAATTTCTGGGAGGCTTTGTTCATTTTTCTTTTTTTTTAGATGTAGTCTTGCTTTGTTGCCCAGGCTGGAGTGCAGTGGCGCGATCTCGGCTCACTGCAAGCTCCGCCTCCCGGGTTCACGCCATTCTCCTGCCTCAGCCTCCCCAGCAGCTGGGACTACAGGCGCCCGCCACCACGCCCGGCTAATTTTTTGTATTTTTAGTAGACACGGGGTTTCACCATGTTAGCCAGGATGGTCTCGATCTCCTGACCTCGTGATCCACCCGCCTCAGCCTCCCAAAGTGCTGGGATTACAGGTGTGAGCCACCACACCTGGCCCTGTTTTTAAAATTTAAGTTGCTTTTCACCTTTCTCTGGTATCTCCTTGAGTAGCTTAATAATCAGCCTTCTGAATTCTTTATATGGCAATTCAGAGATTTCATCTCGGTTTGGATCCATTGCTAGGGAGCTACTGTGATCTTTTTGGGGTGTTATAGAGCCCTGTTTTTGTCATATTACCAGAATTAGTTTTCTAATTCCTTCTCGTTTGGGTAGACTGCGTCTTCAAATTGTTCTTGAATATATTTTTGATTTGACTGTTTTTTATTTACTTTTTCTCTCTCTCTCTTAAGGATTAGACTTTAATGTTCATTTTAGTCTAAACTGATTCTTGGTATTTGTAGGGATAAAGACTCTGTATGAGTTCCTTAGTTATAGAGAGTCTTTGTGTGCTGGCTTTCCCTAATGCTGGCTATAGTAGTTATATTATTAGTGTGTGGGTGAGTTCACTGTCTCCTATAGAGTTGGAATGGCAGGTATCTCTTGAAGCTTATCTTGTTCTCTCATGGTGTACACCTTATATATTTAATTTTTTCCTAAGTTGATGATTCCGGCTTCAGGCCCATAGAGGGTGTATCCCTGCGTAGGCAGCAGGTGTGGCTAAGGCAGGTGAGTAGATGTAATACCCAATGGTGGGCCAAAGTCCCAGCCTTGATGAGGGTAGCTGGGGCGGCTCTCAATTAGATGTGCTGAGGATTTATCAGAGTGAAGAGTGGGAACTACCACAGCTTCCCTACCAAGTCAGCGGGAAAACTATTTACCTCACAGCCTCACTCCTATACTAGTGTTTCAGCTATTCTGATCAGACAGGCACCTCTTTTCATCTATAGGAATGTTGGTATTCCAAACAGGGAGTGATTGTGACTCTGCCTCTTGTGCAGGCCTGAATCTGGGGGGTGCTCCTCCTGTCAGGCTGCACTCACCCTGGATTATTCCAGAATGGCTTTCTATAGGTGCCTCCATGCTGCATTCCTGTAGGAGATGCCCCAGCTATGTCTACAGTGGAGTGCTGGGGAGAACAAGGACCTCTTCTCCAAGGTCCTTCATGATCACAGTGGCTGCCTGCCTGTTGCGGTGTATGTGCAGACTTTCCCAGTTGTACCTAGCACTGCAATTGTGTCTCTGCTGTGAGAAACTACCCACCAGTGAAAAGATCTGAAACTCAAGGCCTGCTGTTCAGATTCTTTTGTCCCACAGGGTGATCCTTTGATGTGGTGCTCTCCCCATTCCCCTGGCGATGGGGCTTCCTGAGAGCCAGACTGTAGTGATCGTTATTGTTCTTCTGGGTCTAGCTACTCAGCAAGGCTACCTGGCTCCAGGCTCCGGTTTGTGCTGGGAATGTCTGCCTGTGATGCGATCAGTCTTCAGGTCTCCCAGTCATGGATAACAGCACCTGCTCTAGTGGAGGTGGCAGGGGAGTGAGGTAGACTCAGTGAGAATCCTTCATCGTAGGTAGGTTTAGTGTGCTGGCTTTCTCGAATGCTGGTTATGCTAGCAGTAAAGTTGTTACATGGACAGACTGAGGACCACTGGTTAGCCAGGGTGTTGGAGGCAGTAGCTTTAGCGGTTGTTTTCTCCTTCCTGGGAGCAGAGTTATTCTGTCGTGAGTTGCTGTAATGGCCTGAGTTGGTTGGCCTCCAGCCAGGAGGTAGTGCTTACAAGAGAGCACCACTTGGCAGTAGGATCTGAGCTTGCCCTAAGTTGGCAAGGGGGAATTATTCTGATTTCTCACATGATGGGCAATGCCATAAAGCTCCCAAGAGTTTGTCTTATCAGGGCAGGTAGAGAAAAACCATCAGGTGGGGGCAGGGTTAGGCAGGTCTGAGCTCAGACTCTCCTTGGGTGGGGCTTGCTGCAGCCACTGTGGGGGATGGGGGGTGGTTCTCAGGCCAATGGGATTATATTCCAGAGGAACGTATTGCTGTCTGCGCTGTGCTGTATAGTTTGCCAGAGAAGTGGGGAATAGCCAGTAGCGAAGGGACTCACCCAGCTCCCACGCAGTTGGCGAGGCTGGTGTTGCTCCCACAGTGCATGTTAACAGCCCCAAGTTTAGATCCAGGCAGCCTGCGTGTGAAACACAGACCTGCCCTGGGCCATAAGCTTCCCCACTGAGAAAGCAAGCATGGCTTTCAGGCTACACCCCTCCTTGTCTGCCAACAATGGTGATGACTCCTGTGCTCCTATCTGCAGCATTTCCCATTTGCCCCTGCATTCTGCTCAAGTAAGTTCGTGCCCACTTGAAATTGCCACAAAATTCAGCTGCAAGCTTCTTTCACCCTGTGACTAGTCCCTAATTCCGCTGGCTGCCTTCCCTGAGATCCCATGTGAAATATAGTCAGGGATTACTTCCCTGGGCTTGTGCTGGAGACTGGGAGTACCTACGAGGCTGTTCCTGCTGTTGCTTCTACTTTTACATTTTACGTGGCCCCCTAAATCCATTCCACCTCTAGGTAAGGTTAAATCCTCCAACTGTGATCTGGATTCTCAGATTCACTCAGGGGGTATGTGTTCGAAGGCAGGTTTTCCCCCCTCACACTTTGGGAATTCACAGTTTTTCACCTAACTCACAGAGTTTGCAGTGATCCTTTCAAAAGATCTGTGAATTCGTTTGGTTTTCCTGGTACTCTCCTGTGGTGGTTTTTGGAATGATAGTTCACATTGTGAATCTCCACACACTGCTCTGTCCGTCCACGTGGAAGATGCACATTAGCCCTGCCTCCCATCCACCATCTTCCTCCCATCTGACAGAAGAGTTTTTGAATAGGGAACATCATGATTAGATACACATTCTACAATGTTTAGAGAAAGAATTATAAAATAACAAAACTGAACTTGAGAGACTAGACTCTGGAGAGGGATAATAGTGATAATGGGACTCGAGAAGTTTAGGAATCAAGATCAGTAGGATTGATGGATGGCTGACAGGTAACAGTGATTACCCGTTTTTTTTTTTTTTTTTTTTTTTTTATGAGACAGAGTCTCGCTCTGTCACCCAGGCTGGAGTGCAGTGGTACAATCTCAGCTCACTGCAACCTCCACTTCCTGGGTTCAAGTGATTCTCCTGCCTCAGCCTCTTGAGTAGCTGGGACTACAGGCGTATGCCACCATATGCAACTAATTTTAATATTTTTTATTAGAGACAGGGTTTCGTCATGTTGGCCAGGCTGCTCTCGAACTCCTTACCTCAGGTGATCCACCC
Source organism: Pan troglodytes (assembly GCF_028858775.2). Taxonomy (NCBI): domain Eukaryota; kingdom Metazoa; phylum Chordata; class Mammalia; order Primates; family Hominidae; genus Pan; species Pan troglodytes. The sequence goes on from NC_072406.2 coordinate 70,472,967, forward strand.
ACCTCGGCCTTGCAAAGTGCTGGGATTACAGGCATGAGCCACCCCACCCAGCTGACTACCCGGTCTCTAATGTGTAAAACTGGTTATATGGTGATTCCATTTACTGAGACAGGGAATAACAGGGATTTGTTTTTAGGCTGGGCACAGTGGCTCATGCTTGCAGTCCCAGCACTGCTTGGGATTGCCCAGGATCACTTGAGCCCAGGAGTTCAAGACCAGCCTGGGCAACGTGAACCTCATCTGTACTAAAACCTCAGTGCAACAGTGAAACAGTGCACAGTAGCAACAATGAAACCTCATCTGTACTAAAAAAAAAAAAAAAAAAAAAAAAAAATCAGCCAAGTGTAGTGGCACATGCCTGTAGTCCCAGCTACTCGGAAGAAGGCTGAGGCAGGAGGATCCCTTGAACCCAGGGGTTGAGGCTGCAGAGAGCCATGATCTTGCCACTGCACTCCAGCCTGGGTGACATCTCACCAAAAAAAAAAAAAAAAAAAAAAAAAAAATTTGTTTTCATTGTTGTGGTTGTTGGTTTGCAAGAGGGATAATGAGTGTGTCAGTTTTGTGGGTTTTTTTCCCCAACTAAATTAGAATCTTTTTATTCTCTTAGTAATCTCTTCCAGAGTCAACTACTTCCATTGTAGGTGATAAAATGTATAAGGCTCCACTTCAGATGTTGGCATTGCTATGAGCATGGTCTCTCCCCTTTACTGCAACTCAGAATTAAAACTTTTGCTTCTTATTTTTTATATTCCAGTTCCAGAAGCAGTTTCCACCATGAAAGTTATTTAACAACAGTCTTTTTCTTTCTAGTAGTGGCTTACTACCAGGCTCCAGCTTCTTCAGGAACGTTAGAAGATGGATTTAGTTTAAATATGTATTAAAGTAAAAGGTATTCTATCAAATGAGTTTAAATGCATTTTATTTTTAGATAACCTACATGACACGTTTTTCTTAAAAACAATGCATCCACTCCATGCATCCATAGTCAAAATAAACGAAGAGCTCAGGATGACATCAGTACCATTTGTCTTAAGTCCTGGTGTTGTATGGATGACAAGCAGCAGCCAGTTATGATGACAGGTGATAGATCCAAAGTAATTGCCGAATTTGTTAACACTTTTCCATTTCTGAACCACCCTTAAAGAAAATCATTTATGGGATCACTATCCTCATGATAGTCCAACAGAGCAACCATGCCATCTGTATTCATGTTTTCACCAGTAAAGAACTAGTAGCTTTTGCAATCAGCAAGGATGTGCAGCCTTTGTCGCAAAAGGTTTTACTTTTTCTGGTCTCTGTTCTTCAAGTTTGCCTTGGATTGTTTTCATGTAATCTTTGATGTAGTTCTTGTAGGTGTTTTTTGTGAAGCTGGTTTCTTGCAAGTGATAGTCTGTGACAGTATCAACAGTGATAACTGTGGTTTTGGTACCTTTGCCCTCGGGACCTTCAGCAGAGGCATTTCCACCAATGAGCAAGTCATCAATGTTACCCTCTGTCCTACTGACCATATTCCCCTCCACCACCAGGCACAGCCCACCTGCAATCTCCCAAATCTCATAAATGTGGAATAACACCTATCTCATCATAGCTGATGAGATGCTGGTAAACAATCATGATGGCAGCTGAAGGGAGACAGAGGACAGCAGTGCTAGCTTAGCAGGAGCCGGGAGCTCTGGGCGACAGTGGTGGAGCTAGAGTGCTCCAGGAAAGGGGAACCATGGAAAAAGCTATGTCAGTTTTTTACGTACTGAGTTCAAGATGTCTTTAAGTACTTAAGATATTTAAGTAAGGTATCCAGTAAGTTGTTAGATGTACATATCAGGAGATCAAAGAAAAAGCAGAGCCTGATGATAAACATTCATGAGTTATGTGTGTAACTAAAATGAGAATAGAGAGCCCTGCTTAAGAAGAAATAGAAAAGGAAGGCAGATGTTAAAATGGAACCAAGAGGAATACCTCAGCATTTAAAGAATAAATAGAGGCTGGGCGTGGTGGCTCACGCCTGTAATCCCAACACTATGGGAGGCCAAGGCGGGCGGATCACAAGGTCAGGAGATTGAGACCATCCTGGCTAACATGGTGAAATCCCATATCTACTAAAAAAAGTACAAAAAATTAGCAGGATGTGGTGGCGGGTGCCTGTAGTCCCAGCTACGTGGTAGGCTGAGGCAGGAGAATGGCGTGAAGCCGGGAGGCGGAGCTTGCAGTGAGCGGAGATGCGACACTGCACTTCAGCCTGGGCGACAGAGCGAGACTCCGTCTCAAAAAAAAAAAAAAAAAAAAAAAAAGAATAAATAGAAATGGGCTGGCAAAGAAGATTGCAAAGTGGCCTTAGGCAGAAACCAGGAGAGAGATGGGTGTCATAGATTCAAAGAAGAATGTTTCAAGGAGGGTGTGGTTGGCATTGAAAGCTACTTTTCAAAGTAAAGTAAGGTAATGAAAAATGCCATTTGGAATTAGTGGCATGGTGGTTTTTAATGAAGAGCTAATCCATTAGCATGATGGGGCAGAAGCCAGATTAGAATGAGCCAAATACTGAATGGGAAACAGGGAAATAGAAATAACGAGTTTGGTTGTAAAGCCGAGACAAGCTAAATCTGCAGTTGGAAAGCAAAGCAGGTTAAAGGTGGGGTTTTGATGTTTTGTTTTTTAAAAAACTTGACAGTGATTTGAAGATATTTAAAGCAAAACGATAAAAGCCAGTAAAGAGGCAGAAGTTGAAAATATAAGAAAGATAAGAGAAAATCAATAGTATAAGGTTCTTGAAGAGATAAGAAGGAATGAGATTCAGAGGGCGTACAGAGGAACTGTCCTTAGATAGGACGGAAAATTCTTCAATGTGACGGGAAAGAACAATGAGGGAATAAAAGCAACTGCAGGTAAGGCATGTGCATCTGTTAGCAAGAAATTAAGGGAAATCCTGTTGGATGATTTTTATTTTTTCTAAAGCAGAAAGCAGTCATCTGCTAAAGTCAGAAGGAAAGAGGGAGGGTGAGAGATCTGAAAACAGTGGAGGCTTAAATAGTTGCCCAGTCAGATTCCTATGGGATGTTTATTTCTTGTTTGTTTTAACTGTATTCCATTACCGTTTTTTCTTTTTCTATACACTCAAATTTAATTATAGTTTTCTAAAATGAAATAACTGCTTGAACAGTTTCTCTGGTTTTATACACAACCCAAATATCAAATTCAATTTTGCTATTACCATCACAATGACAATTTATCTATCATGCTTCCTATTAGCTCTTCTGTTTAAAACTCAAAAAGGAAGATCCATATATCATTTTACATGAATTTCAGAACTACCCATTATGCTTACATATAGATAAACAAGTATTTGGTATATCCACAAATTTTACCTTCACGCATCTAGAAGGCGCAGCATTTGTTTAGAGGACTTTACACCACATTACTTTGTTTTTTCTCTTTTTTATCAAAATGGCCTCAACAAAATTCTCCTCACCCTGTGCACATTGCTATTCATGCTGTGACTTTGCCTTTCCTACCATCGGAGGTGGAGTCTGTTTTCTCGCCCTATAAATCTGGGCTAGCCCTGTACTAGATTTTGCCCTATAGAATTTCATAGAAGTGACAGCAAATAACTTCCTAACCTAGAGTTTAAGAACCCTTATATTCCTCCTTCTTAGAATGTGGTACTTCAAAATTAAAAAGCCCAAGCTAGACTTCTGACAGATAAGACCACAAAGAAAAAGACCCAGCCAACAGTACCAACTTCCTGACACAAGAACCATTCTCTGGTTTTACATACAACCCAAATAAATGAGAGAGAGTCATTTTAGACCATCTATACCCAGCTGAACCATCAGATGATTGCAGAAGGAACCCTAAATAAGATCAGCAAAAGAACTGCACACTTGAGACTAGCTCAAATTGCAAATTCACAGAATTGTGAGAAAATGAAACAACTGTTTTAACCCCAAAAGTCCGAAACAATTACCTATATTTTTTTTGGCGGGGGGGTGGCGTTGTTTGTTTTTCTGAGACAGGGTCTCACTTTGTCACCCAGGCTGGAGTGCAGTGGCATGATCATGGCTCACTTCAGCCTTGACCTCCTGGGCTCAAGTGATCCTCCCACCTCAGCCTCCCGAGTAGCTCGGACTATAGGCACACGCTACCTCTCATCCAGCTGGTTTTTGCATTTTTGTAGAGATGGGGTTTTGCCATGTTGCCCAAGCTGGTCTCAAACTCCTGAGCTCAAGCAATCCACCCACCTCAGCCTCCTGAAATGCTAGGATTATAGGCATGAGCCACTGTGCCCGGCCACACAATTACCACATTTTAAATTTCTTTTATATTTTGAAAATGCAGAAAAATGACTGAATATATATATTTAGCACTTTTCTCATGGGAAAATCATAAACAATATCACATTTACATTTGATATTTGCTTGCACCTAAATTTAAGACTTCTTTAAAACAAAATTACCAGAATTATAGTCTTGAGATTCAGCCATCCATCCATTTATTTATCAATCACCCTACTATGTTCCCGAACCAGAGAAACTGACCATATATCAGTGAACAAAAAAAAAATTTTTAAATCCTTGCCCTCACTTTTCACATTGGGGAGTTACAGACAACTCAATTCCAAAATACATTATTTTCTGATATATTAGTACTATAATGACATCCATAATTTTCAAGGGAAGAACATGTACAGAGAAATGTGCATATTATACTAATAAGCACTCTTACCCTCATGCCAAGCACCAAGAACCCAATCTCTTCCATTAATGGGTACTTGCTGACCTGTTGCTGAATCTTCTCAGATGAGGCAAAAGGATCATAGCTTTTTTGCCCTATCTTTACATCCATTATACAGGGCTTATTAAATTTATGGGTCACATCTTCCAGTTTTAGGTATAAATCTGTTATTAAAGAAAAATATTAATTAGTAATAGGCAAACATATTACTACTCAAGTACTTGCCAGGGAAAAACAAGATGAGAAAATCCTAAAACAGAGAAAAAGTTAAAATAAATGTAAAGTCAATAATTATTCTTAACTCTACCCAAAAAAAAAACCTAAACAACAAATTTATAACAAGTATAAATATCACAGAGAAACTCTTGCAGGAGGTGAATTAAATAAATTCAACCATAAGCAAAAGACAGCAGATACAAGGTTTCCAACAATATTAAAAAGGCAATGGGATCATTTCAAAAGCTTTTCCAGAATGCATTCCCCTTGTGAATACAATTTATGCCATATGTTTCAGCAGAACTCTTAGTATTTTAATAATTTTTAAAAATTGATTCATTTAAAATTAGTAATAGGAATAAATCCTTCCCACAGAGTAATACAACAGAAGTACAGATTAAGAAAGGGTAAACCTATCCAAATGATGATAATTGTCAAATATACATTCAAGTCTCACCAGTTTCAAAGGAAAAACACAAATCTTGCTTTTTATTTTTTTGAGACATGGTCTTGCTTTGTTGCCTGGGCTAGACTGCAGTGGCCGATCTTGGCTCAGTGTAACCTCCGCCTCCCAGGATCAAGCAATTCTTGTGCCTCAGGCTCTCAAATAACTGGGATGACAGGCGTGTACCACTGCCTGGCTAATTTTTATATTTTTAGTAGAGATGGTGTTTTGCCATGTTGGCCAGCCTGGTCTCGAACTTCTGGCCTCAAGTGATCTGCCTGCCTCGGCCTCCCAAACTGCTGAGATTACAGGTGTGAGTCACCATGCCCAGCCCATATTGCTTTTTTTTTTTTTTTTTTTTAGAACACAGGCATTCCCCAAAAGTTGGTCTGTATATCATGCTGGCATCCTGCATACATCTTTCCACAAAAAAATTAAATAGAGATTCAAATACAGTATTATAAAAGCCCCAGTTATCATACACGGCTGACCTGCTTTTAGTTTTAGTTTGAAAGCCAGGGTCCAGGTCCCGAGGGAAACAGTAAGGAAAGAAATTCTTCCCTCCTTTCCTGGGTTAAAGAATCGTCTCGGCCAGGCGAGGTACCTCACACCTATAATCCCAGCACTTTGGGAGGCCGAGGCAGGTGGATCACCTGAGGGCGAGAGTTTGAGACCGGCCTGACCAACATGGAGAAACCCCGTCTCTACTAATAATACAAAATTAGCCAGGCACAGTGGCAGGTGCCTGTAATCCCAACTACTCAGGAGGCTGAGGCAGGAGAATGGCTTGAACCTGGGAGGCAGAGGTTGCGGTGAGCTGAGATCGCGCCATTGCACTCCAGCCTGGGCAACAAGAGCAAAACTCCATCTCAAAAAAAAAAAAAAAAGAATCATCTCAAAGTTCTGAATGAGATCATGACTCATTTTTTAGTTAGGAATGTAACAAGAAGTATTTCTCCTCAAACACAGAAAAGATTACTATCAACGAACATGACAAATAAGGTTAGAGAAGGTGTTTATTTTCTCTGAATTAAATAAAAGAGTACCAGGGTAAGAGAAGCCTTACTCTCTGATGTCCTTTCATTATTCCCATTGCACCAAGACTAGCATAGTTGCTGAATTACAATAAAGAAGTTTGTGCTCAAACAAAAGTGAGAACCCAGTTAGGGCTTGAAAAATTTTTAAGCCCCTCAGATTTAAAAGGAATAAATCTTCTTCAAAGGACAAGAGATACTTTTTATGCTTTAGTCAAAGAAGAGAGCAGGGTTATAACTCTGTAGAACTAAGTGAAGTTAAGCCCAAATATGACAAAAAAGTTACTGCAGTCCAAGGGAGAAGCACTGACACACCCAAGGAGCCTTCCACACTTGAAAGAAGGGTTTTCCCAGACAGACAATTTCAGGATAAGAGAAAACAAAAGATCTTGACAGAGATATGAAACTGCTGTCTGTGAAAACTAATGGGACAAGTGGAAATATCCTGCTCAGGGAGTTGGAACACACCCAAGCTTCTGTGTCTAAAAGATAACCATGGATGGTATGAGAGAAGAAAGAAGCACAGGACATTTACCTTCAGATTTTCTCCTCCCATCTCCAACCACCTTAAGCAAAAAGGAAGAAAACAGATCCGGCCCCACTCTAGGGCTGCACAATAATTTCAGTAAAAAGACTTGAATTTCAAATATCAGAAAAAAAGCTAATTAGATGGTAATACATAGTACAGTAGATCCTTGGCATTCAAAAATTTATTATCATTAATTTAGACTCAAGAGACTCCAGAAATCTTACTAGGGTCAAGTTGTATATGGGAGTATAAAGATAGTGAGAGAACATAGCTAAATGTCACAGCATCTATATCTCACTGTAGGGTTAGTGTCTTCTACCTGTCAACTTGACAGTGATTAAAAACAAACAACAAACTTTTTATGATAAGATAAAAATAAGAGAAGCTAGGGTAGAGGCTTTGCAACTCTGAAATAAAATCTCCTATCTCTTACTTTTTCTTTTTGAAAGGAGGAAAATACAAATGCAAACTCTATATATAGTGGAAATACAATAAATGTTTGCTGAATGAATGAGTGTTTGCCCTTCCCATTCCTATTGTCCAGTGAAACTTTAGACTTGGCCTTCCTCACACTATAATAAATTGAGGCACCCCTTCAGTAAATAGGGATGAATATCATGGGTTTTATTTGATATTTTGTTAGACTATCCAAATGTGTTTTTCTTTACTTTATTTTCAGGTCCTTTTTATGTTTCATATGGTTGGAATTACCAAATAACTGCTAAATTATTTCTTATTAGCCTTCAGAAATAAAACCATAAGTTAAGCCTAGTGAAGAGTGGTTTGGTGTTTTCTTTCTGTTCTCTAATCTTACATTTTTTTAAGTGAAAATAAGAATTTGAGATTCTCATTTCTATCTTTCCCTCTGAGTTAAAAAATAAACATCAAAACCTGCTTTAGAGATGCAGAATTCTTATGAAAGAATGCGATACCATGTATTTCAACAACTTGACTGCAAGTGCTTTTGAAAAAGGTAAATAGAAAAACAGGGCATGATCTGAGCATTGAGATTTTTACTGATTTACAGGCTGTCATTAATAGAAATAAATCTGATTATTAATTCACCCTGAAAAATGCTATTAGCAAATTCTTTCCCTAGAAGAGAGTTTAATTCAAGGTAGATCAATCCTGAGACTCAGTTACTTAAATGACCAAAGACATTTTACTACAGGCAGCCTCACTTACAAAGCAATGCCAAATTCTGGATTAACAAAGGACACCTTTTCGGCTAGGCCCCTCTGGGTGTATAGTGGAGCAGTATTTTCCATTTCTAGGTCACAACCCATCATTGGATTATGAATTCAACTTAATAGGTTGTAACTAAGTTTCCTAAATGAAAGAGAAAAGAGAATATATGAGACTATCTCACAGATAGTAAGACTAAGTATTGTTGTCTGGGTTGGTCTGTCTTATAAACATTGAGTTGCAATGTAAAAATGTATTTATTATGTATCATAGACAAAGAAGTTTATTCCCCCCATGCCTAAAGGCCCAGTGTTTTCTTGTTTTTTTCCTTTTAGACAAAGAAGTTTTAAAAACACTTGACTAGATAGAATGTCACTCTGTCATTAGCATGTCTTCCCAGCTCAAGAACTATCCTCAGTCCTACAGAAGTGGTCCCTTTGCCAACACCATCATACTTTGGGAATCCAGCCCATGGCCCACAGTCACTGACTGGGGCAGGAGCAAATATCTGATACAAGCTTGGTCAGTCTTGCCAATTTGGAAATGGAATGCAGAGAAAACCTGTTGCTGACCTCTGTGGGTGACTGGTACTGTAACATGTAAGTCCCTTGGTAGGGAGGGGAGAGGTGTGGATAGCAAGGAAGGCAGAGGAGAGAAGAGGAAGGGTTAAGTAAATATGCAGAGAGAGATCTCCCTGGGCTTTGATAGGGTTCAGATTCTAGTTCCAGTCCCATCTTAGACTCAGATGCACGGCCCTTGGCTTTCATAAGACACCCTCATATCCTTATAAGAACTTTTCCTTGTTGCTTAATCACGTTCAAGTTCATTTCCATAACTTGTGCCCAAAGAATCTTAACTGAGATGACAAAGTTTAAAGCAACTGCTTTAGAAGAAGAAAAAGGAGGCTCAAATCTCAACTGTATAATTTGCTAGCCTGTGACCTCAGGAGCACTTCTCAAAACCTCAATTATATGTAAAATGCAGATAATTACAGACTCTACCACAGGGATATTAAGAAGACTAAATGAGATAATATACAGTAAAGCACTTAGCATAGTGTCAGTCCTCATCCCATAAGTGCAGGTTACACATTCCCACATCCCCTCCAAAATAAAATTTCATACATTCCATATATAATTACTGTCAAGGCACACAGGTGAAGAAAAAACCTGCCTTCATAGAGCTGCTTTTGAAGAGTTGAAATCGCATTACACTTAGCATAATTGCTGCTACGTATTTGGTACTCACTGAATATTTATTCATTTTACCTCTAAGTATATATAAATATTAAACAAGCAAGTCACTGATAAATATTAAAACCTGCTAACCATGTTAGGTCACCAATGAGTACAGGTCTAACTTTGATATTCAGTATAAATAAAAATAGAAGATGATTCCCTGGAGTCTATTCTTACCCTTCCAGATGAGACAAGCATAATAAACACAAAATTAAAAGATGTATTCATAACTCAATTATGCACTTGATAATGGATATTCTCCAACCCTCAGGCTAATATCAAGCCTTAGCCTTTAGTTATATTAAAAAGAATACTTATATGTAATAAACCTACTTATTACATATTGATTTCACCTCAAGTTAAAGTAACTCTCTTTTGCATGTATCATGACTGCAAAACACACTCAATCTGACCACTAACCTCAAGTATGCCCTTAAAGTTGCTCAACTATCATGATCTGTTTCCCAAATCTCCTCACTTTTCCATCCTCTGAGACTACCATTTCATCCTTCCTTCCCCCATCATCCATAAGCTCAGCTTGCCTATTTTTTTTTTAATTCTGAAGAAAAAGCTACAGATTAGTCAAGGTTATAGATAGTAAAGATTACTACAGTAAAGATTACTACAGCTAGGTTTTCTTTGATGCAATAATAACATAAAAAAGATGACGGCAAATAAGAAATTTGTTCTAAGACTGATCCAAAAAAATCTAATGAACTAAAAATAAGATAGATTTCTGTTGCTGTTGTTGTTTGAGACAGGGTCTTACTCTGTCACCCAGGATGGAGTATAGCAGTACAATCATGGCTCACTGCAACCTCAAACTCCTGGGCTAAAGTGATCCTCTCGCTGCAGCCTCCTGAGTAGCTGGGACTACAGGTGCATGTCACCACACCCAGCTAATTTTTATTTTTTTCTTTTCTCTTTATTTTATTTTTGAAACAGGGTCTCTCTCTGTCGCCCAGGCTGGAGTGCAGTGGTGTGATCTTGGCTCACTGCAACCTCCACCTCCTGGGTTCAAGCAATTCTGCTGCCTCAGCCTCCTGAGTAGCTGGGACTACAGGTGCCTACCACCATGCCCAGCTAATTTTTGTATTTTGGTAGAGACAGGGTTTCACCATGTTGGCCAGGCTAGTCTTGAACTCCTGACCTCAGGTTATCCACCTGCCTTAGCCTCCTAAAGTGCTGGGATTACAGGCATTAGCCACTGCACCTGGCCTAATTTTTAAAATTTATTGTAGATATAGAGTCTTGTTATGTTGCCCAGGCTGGTCTTGAACTCCTGCCTTAAGCAATCCTCCTACCTTGGCCTCCCAAAGTGCTGGGATTACAGGTGAGAGCCACTGTGCCTGGTAAGATAGATGTGTTCTATCTGGAATAGTTTAAGTTCACTCTGTTCAAGGTCAAGAATATAAATTAGGCTATATTAATACGATGATTGGAAAATATCTTGTAAAATTATAATATGATTATTTCACATGATGTAGTTTACAAGTAAAGGCAGAATTCTGAATATTAGAATAGAGCTTATTTTTACATATCTATATACCCCTCATAGACGTGTGTGTATCATAAAGATAGCACAATTAACTAGATTTACTTTTATAACTCTGGAAACTCTATTTAGGACTCTTATGAAGTGAGTCCTGCAGAAGTCTAAGGACTGGCGCTTGTAAACCCCAGATCTAAGACAGAGAGTCTGTAAAGCTTAGTGCTGGTACTTGTATAATAAATAAAAGGATATCTACTCTTCATAAATATGTGGAGTTCATTTCAAGAGGTAACAATGTTTAGAAATAAAGCTACATTTAAGAGGCTATGGTTAATAACCTATCACTTATTAATTTATAGAAAGTATATAAAGAATTTCTATAGTGCCTTAATTTTTCTGAGGTAAAGATCATGAAAATACCACGTGTTCAGAAATATAACACTTCCTGCTGTTTTAAGTAGACTACATAAGATCACTCTGTGGTTTTACCAAGGATATTGTTTTCATGCCCAAAATATTTACGTATTTCATGATGCTGATGATAGTATGAGATTATATTAAGTGAAGTAACTCAGGAATGGAAAACCAAACATCATATGTTCTCACTCATAAGTGGGAGCTAAACTTTGAGGATGCAAAGGCATAAGAACAATACAATGGACTTTGGGGATTCCGGGGAAAAGGCGGAAGGTGGGTGAGGGATAAAAGACTACACACTGGGTACAGTGTACACTGCTCTGGCGATGGGTGCACCAAAATCTCAGAAATCACCACTAAATAACTTATTTATGTAACCAAACACCACCTATTCCCCAAAAACCTATTGAAATTTTAAAAAATTTAAAAATAAAGATTACACAAGGTTACTATGAAACTTTTCTATCGTGTTAAACATACATAATTAAATATAATTATCTTAAACATAAGTTAAATATACATATTGTTTTATAAGTGTTAGGTATAAAAAAATTCCTTTAGCTAATTTTCTACTGCTAGTCTTGATACCCTAAGAAAAAGAGGCAAAAAGAGCCCTACAGAAAAATCTCAAAAAATCTACAGATCACTAAAGAGTAAAGATGAAATAACTAGTTCCTTTAAAGGGAAGGCAACAGGGAGGGCATTTAGGGAATTGAAAGAATACTTATTTACAGCCCCTTAATCAATATTGTTGATTTCATAAATTGTGAAAATATGGGTTTCAAATTTCATTAAGGTTTTCCTCATCCTATCTGGAAAATCTACTAGGTATCAGCTACCATCTTGATTTCTAAACCTCATAAAAAAGGAGGAAAAGCCAGATGAAGAACCACTGCTCGATTATGAAGCCAACTGGAAAAACAGATGATATGGTTTGGCTCTCTGTCCCCAACCAAATCTCATCTCTAATTGGAATCCCCATGTGCTGAGGGAGGAACCTGCTGGAAGGTGATTGGATTATGGGGTGTTTTCCCCCAAGCTGTTCTCGTGATAGTGAGGGAGTTCTCATGAGATCTGATAGTTTTAAAAGTGGCAGTTTCCCCTGCACTTTCTCTCTCCTGCCACCATGTAAGACGTGCCTTGCTTTCCCTTCACCTTCCACCATGATTTTACGTTTCCTGAGGCCTCATTAGCCATGCAGAACTGTGAGTCGATTAAACCTCTTTTCTTTATAAATTATCCAGTCTCAGGCAGTATCTTTAAAGCAGCATGAAAATGGACTAATACAATAAGACCTTTCTTTTCCACATCAATCTTCAGCTATTCCTGAGAACAATACAAGTTGAAAGCAGAAAGAATAATAAGTAGAGACCTTGGGTCCCCAGATTAGGGGTGAAGGAAGAGGGATGCAACAGACATGTATGTCAGCTTGTTTCAGTTCATGCCTCCTGCAACATGACTAGTAGCTAGCTCCAGAAAACTACCAATCAATCAGACTAGAGATTACATTTTGAAAACTCTCAATTTTTTCAAACCTACTCGATGTTATACTTTTCTATCCCTCCAAATAATTATATCCAACAGTTTTTGATGCTACATGTATTAGCCTTTTATGTGTTTATACACAGGTACAAAAGATATTTACTATATATAACTAGCATGAAATGTTCAAAGATAATTGCCAACAAATGTTATATTTTTAAAATTCCACTGCTCATGTTCTAAAATTAGATAATTGTGATGATTGTATAATTCTGCGAATATACTAGAAACCACTGAGTTGTATGCTTTAAATGGATCAGTTTTATGGTATGTAAATTATATCTCAATAAAACTATCATAACAAAATTAAAAGAAAAAACCTCATTGGTCAGAACATTCTTATTCTTCAAATTATTATATGATAATTTGTTGAACAAGTTGGCTTTCAGCATTTTACTACTTTGGATTATTAAAAACAGTATCAGCTTTATAAAACTCTACTCTGGACACATAAGAAAAGATACCCAAACAACAAGAACAAAAACCAACAGGAAATAATGTCATTAGTTTCAGACTACATAAAACACAGTAACGCAAACCATAGTATTCTACTAGAACTCAAGCAAATATGTTTTCATGATCCTGTGAGCTAAACATGTACATAAGTTTGCTGTCTTCTATTTCTTTCATTTGCAATCAAAAGGATAAAAACAGAAAGATGATTCTATGAAGTTGCTAGTAAAATCAAAAGAAAACAATCTGCATGGTCCAACAGTTTTGTCCCACTTCTTCCAGAGCTAACAAAGTAGGAAAGAAGTAGAAAATCCCTTGAGGCAACTGTTGGTACTACTGGACCACTCTGTTATCATATATACTTTATTCCTTGTCCTTTTTTCCCTTCAGTTTACATTTTCTCCTCTCTTCACTCAGCTTCCTCACTTCATCCTCTCATCTTAGTAGCACCAATATCTCCATTTATTTTCAAATGAGAGAATTAGAGTTTATAAAATATTTTCACATAAGATAACATGCATCTTTACAACTCGGTGGTATTACTTTCTATTTGTAGAAGAAAACGTGGAGCTCAAAAAGATTACTGAGTTAGCCAAGTTCACAACATTTGTAAATAACCAAGATAGAGGCCAAATATTTTTACTTCAAAATTACTGCTCCTTCTATATTAGCATAGCTGAACCTCAAGATTATATAGTACTGAAGACCAAAAAGGTTGATTACTAGCAATCCCTTGATTATTTAAATCATATGCTAGTAACCCTAAACTAAAAATGCTATCTTTAATTAAAATGTTTCTTCTCTTATCCAAATTCTTTCTGTACACTCTATTCATAGTAATTATGCTGTATTTGCTAGTTATTCTACTCTTTCCAAACAATCTTTTAAACTAAGCATTTAATTACGTAGATTTTCAATCAAACACCATCCTCAGCAACCTTCATTAATTTTTCAGCGTCACTTTACTGAGGAATAATGATTTACTCTAAATTAAACAGCAATCAGTAGCAAAGTTCATTGGAATCTAGATACTGTACCTTCTCCTTTCCTTTATCTCATTTATAGCATTCCTGAAAACTTCCACTTACAGCAAAGAGGGAAAAAAAAGGAAGGCATTAAATGGGTTTGCAAGAGATTATATAGGGAATGATGACCAAAGGGCAATCATAGTGACTTGCAAACTAATTTAAGCAAAATGTTGATCTGAATCATAGACAAATAGATATAGTTAGGACTAAAAAGACCTGTAAGCCCACAAAAAAGAAGGAAGGAATTAAGGGAGGGAGGAAAAAAGACAGTTAATAGAGCTTTGGCTCACTTTCTTTTTTTCATACAATTAAAGTACAGAGGAATCATAAATACTCAAGGGAGCCATCGATTTACTATCAGCTAGCTGAGGATACTCACAGAGAGATACCAGGGTTCCCTATTAGTGAAACCTGGCACACAAAGTCATTAAGTTAAAGGAAGACAAGAACTGACAAAAGGAATAGGCAGGCTCACACTGGAATCCCCTTCTCTTTCTGTCCTCAAAGTGTGGTTCAAGAACTATCCACATCAGAAACACCCATGGCTTTTATTTAACAGGCATATCACTACACTCCAACATAGACCTGTATAAACAAAATGTCTGGGAGTTGGCCTTATATATTTGCATTTTAACAAGACCATAGGTTATTTTTAAACCCACTGAAGTTTGAAGCCCTTTCCCCTCAATTCACCTTTGTCAATGGTCAGTCAGGCAAGCTGCTTGTTTAATTAAATTGTATGTGTTTTGGCAAAGGCCTTCTGGGGGCAAATACTGCTTCAGGTATTAGTTATTTAATACCTGAATTTCTCTTAAAAAAGAGAAATTCTGTGCCCTATTTAGGTCATTTTATTCTCTATGAAACTTACCAGTGTTTTTCAAAAGACTGTAATTTAAAGCCTGGAGGTGAGGGATGAAGGAACAGGATAAGAGACAGGGAGGAAGTCATGCAGAGACAATATTTTTCTTGATTTTTAAAAAATTACTCAAAATGGGAAAAGAAACTACACAATAAATTAGGACAGAACATCTGCAAATTAAGATAGTATTAAGTATATATGCTTCCATTCAACTATAAGAGATTGGCCATTTACTTGTATATGCCATTTTAAAAATGGTTATGAAAACAAAAGTATTAATAAGTTTCATTTAGTGAAAGAAAGATTAGAAAGCAAAACATATATATTTTGTGTTTTTATAATACATACTCAGTTAAATTTTAATTTTACATAAGGCCTTTAAAGAAGCTACACTCATGAATTAAAACTGAAAGATAATTTTTATGACAAGATTACCATTTGGTGCAGTGGGAGGTGACCAGATGCCATAATATTTTGGCAAATATTTTCGTAGCTCTAGAAGAACACCATCAAAACAGTCAGCAGCATAAACCTGAAACAGAGAAATATAACATTGCTAGATTCTTACAATGCTTTGTAACTGCCCTGCACATTTCTCAAATAAAATTTATTTTGAATTATAATTCATCTGGTATGGCTTCAATTGCAAGTAAATTTGGAACAAGCAAAAAATATTACTGTGTCTCTCCAATGAGTAACTATGTATTTAGAGTACACTCTTCTTGGTTATCTAATTCTAGCCTTTTACTATCGAACTATTTTACAACTTTGTAAGTTATAGATACTGATAGCAAATGCAAAATAACTCTTGTCCATAAACATGTAAATAAATTCTGGCTAGAGGACATTCTTCTGACTTTCCTCCATGCACCCTGAGAGGAGGAAATGTAGTGGCAATATGAAAATTCACATCAAACTTCCATTATTCCAGATAAATGTGTGTTTCTTTAACTTCTCTTTTGAACAAGTTTTAACATTTATCTGGTTCCCTCATTAAATAATATGTTAAAGCAAATCTTTAACACATATTTATTTTATATCTACATGGTGATTTTTGCTTTTATCTTTTTAAAAAAAAATCCTTTAACACAATGTAAGTCTAATTGCTGCTCATTTAATTCCTTGATTTGTAACCATTAATAATGCTAAAAGATACTAGAAAATTCTAATATCCTAGAACTAGATTCTAGTTTTCCTAGAAGACAGAATATTTTTTGTTTACAAAATGGCATGTAAGACATGTTATCCAGTGATCTTTCCTAAATATTCTCTACCTAATTATCTAAAATCAATGAAGTTTACTGGTGTAAAATGCTTACGAAAACTTAGTATTAGAATCTAATTATATATGCCAAACCATATTTATGTCAAGTAGTTGTATGCAACATAATTCTTCAGAATAAACTCAAGTGTGGCAGACTCTTGGCAGACCAAATATCCAAGTGGTACATTGTATCTCCCAGATTCCCCTGTTGAAATGTTAGAAGTGATTCATATTAGTCACTTCCAGGCCAAGGTAATTTAGAGTAAGTATACCTGAACGTCCCTCTATTCCTAGCACAATGACCGTGGGTGCAGTGCTGAGGATGAGCTAATTACAAGATGGAGGAATGAAGTAGATCTCTGTGTACTGATCTAAAGAACTCCATGCTATATTTATACATGAAAAAGATAAAAGGCATATTACATACAAATATATATAGCAGGTCTATGAAATTAAGTAAGATACATATGTGTGTATCACCTCTGTAAAGGCACAGAAAAAATTACAAATATTCATTTGAAACTACTCATAGTTTAATTCTGGAATGGAAATGAAAGAGAGATAAATTTTCTCTTCTTATTTAGAATATTTTTTAAAAGTAGTGGGACTGGTGTTTACGGCAACATGCCAGGCAAGATAACCTAAAAACCTTTCTTTTTTGTGTATGTGTTTTGTTTTTTGAGACGGAGTCTCGCTCTGTCACCTACACTGCAGTGCAGTGGTGCAATCTCAGCTCACTGCAAGCTCTGCCTCCTGGGTTCACGCCATTCTCCTGCCTCAGCCTCCCGAGTAGCTGGGACTACAGGTGTCCGCCACCACACCCAGCTAATTTTTTATATTTTTAGTAGAGACGAGGTTTCACCGTGTTAGCCAGGATGGTCTCGATCTCCTGACCTCATGATCCACCCATCTCAGCGTAAGATAACCTAAAAACCTTTCTATCTTGAAATGTAGAATAAAATATAACAAATATTTTCTTAAATGCATAGCTGAGCTCTCAAGGAAAAAAAGGGGAATTCTTCTTAGTTTTGCATGCCTATGAAACAAAAGTGTTAACCCAAGCAGTGATGTTTGGGCTTCACAGAAGTTCACTCAAGACCTGAACCAAAGGATCTCAGAACTCAGGGATGAGGCAGAGCTGAGGACAGAGTTACTATACTGAAACATGGAGAGTAAATAAAATTCAAAATCCTGAAAAATAAAAATCTTGGCTTACTTCTCTCTCCCCCAACCACTGAACTCCAAGAATGCTGGCAGCTAAGCTTACAGAGAAAAACAGAGAAGCAGCAAACAAACAATATTAGGAAACAAAAGGGACTCTCAACTGATAGAGCAGAATTTTTTTTTTTAAATACTAGGAAAAGCTTTGTCAAGAGGGCAATTTGTATTTAAAAAATAATCTAGGCCAGGCATGGTGGCTAACGCCTGTAATCCCAGCACTTTGGGAGGCTGAGGTAGGTGGATCACCTGAGGTCAGGAGTTCCAGACCAGCCTGGCCAACATGGCAAAACCCCGTCTCTACCAAAAATACAAAAATTAGCTGGGCCGGGTGGCATGCACCTGTAATCCTAGCTACTCAGGAAGCTGAGGCAGGAGAATCACTTGAACCTGGGAGGTGGAGGTTGCAGTGAGCAGAGATTGCGCCACTGCACTCCAGCCTGGGCAACAGAGCGAGCCCACGTCTCAAAAAAAAAAAAAAAAAAAGTAATCTAAATATATTGTACTATCACATTAACAAATAAAATAAAAATCTGAAGAACTTTAAGAAATCAAATCACTGGTTAGAAATCTATCCTTCCCAGGAACAAATGAAAGAAAGAAAGCATGAAAAAGAGGAAAGAAAGAAAAAGAAAGAGGGGGGTGTTCCAAGATGGTCGAATAGGAACAGCTCTGGTCTGCAGCTCCCAGTGTGATCGATGCAGAAGACGGGTGATTTCTGCATTTCAAACTGAGGTACCTGGTTCACATCATTGGGATTGGCTGGACAGTGGGTCCCTCACCAGGGAAGCACAAGGAGTTGGGGGATTTCCCTTTCCTAGCCAAGGGAAGCCGTGACAGACTACCTGGAAAAACGGGACACTCCCGTCCAAATACTGCACTTTTCCCAAGGTCTTAGCAACTGGCAGACAAGAAGATTCTCTCCCGTGCATGGCTCAGTGGGTCCCATGCCCACGGAGCCTTGCTCATTGCTAGCGCAGCAGTCTGAGATCAAACTGCGAGGCAGCAGCCTGGCTGGGGGAGGGGAATCCACCATTGCTGAGGCTTGGTAAACAAAGAAGCTGGGAAGCTCGAACTGGGTGGAGCCCACTGCAGCTCAACAAGGCCTACTGCCTCTAGACTCCACCTCTGTGGGCAGGGCATAGCTGAACAAAAGGCAACAGACAACTTCTGCAGACTTAAACGTCCCGTCTGACAGCTCTGAAGAGAGCAGTGGTTCTCCCGGCATGGTGTTTGAGCTCTGAGAACAAGCAGACTGCCCCCTCAAGTGGGTCCCTGACCCCCGTGTAGCCTAACTGGGAGACAGCCCCCAGTAGGGGCCAACAGACACCTCATATAGGCGGCTGCCCCTCTCGGACAAAGCTTCCAGAGGAAGGATCAGGCAGCAATATTTGCTGTTCTGCAACATTTGCTGTTCTGCAGCCTCCACTGGTGATACCCAGGCAAACAGGGTCTGGAGTGGACCTCCAGCAAACTCCAACAGACCTGGAGCTGAGGGACCTGACTGTTAGAAGGAAAACTAACAAACAAAAAGGAATAGCATCAACATCAACAAAAAGGTCATCTACACCAAAATCCCATCTGTAGGTCACCAACATCAAAGACCAAAGGTAGATAAAACCACAAAGATGGGGAGAAACCAGAGCAGAAAAGCAGAAAATTCTAAAAATCAGAGTGCCTCCTCTCCTCCAAAGGATCACAGCTCCTCCCCAGCAATGGAACAAAGCTGGACAGAGAATGACTTTGACGAGTTGATAGAAGTAGGCTTCACAAGGTTGGTAATAACAAACTTCTCCGAGCTAAAGGAGGATGTTCGAACCCATCATAAGGAAGCTAAAAACCTTGAAAAAAGATTAGATGAATCGCTAACTAGAATAAACAGTGTAGAGAAGACCTTAAATGACCTGATGGGGCTGAAAACCATGGCAAGAGAACTTCATGATTCATGCACAAGCTTCAATACCCAATTCGATCAAGTGGAAGAAAGGGTATTGGTGACTGAAGAACAAATCAATGAAATAAAGCAAGACGACAAGGTTAGAGAAAAAAGAGTAAAAAGAAATGAACAAAGCCTCCAAGAAATATGGGACTATGTGAAAAGACCAAATCTACATTTGACTGGTATACCTGGAAGCGATGGGGAGAATGGAACCAAGTTAGAAAACACTCTCCAGGATATTATCCAGGAGAACTTCCCCAATCTAGCAAGGCAGGCCAACATTTAAATTCAGGAAATACGGAGAATGCCACAAACATACTCCTCGAGAAGAGCAACCCCAAGACACATAATTGTCAGATTCACCAAGGTTGAAATGAAGGAAAAAGTGTCAAGGACAGCCAGAGAGAAAGGTTAAGTTACCCACAAAGGGAAGCCCATCAGACTAACAGTGGATCTCTCGGCAGAAACCCTAAAGCCAGAAGAGAGTGGGGGCCAACATTCAACATACTTAAAGAAAAGAATTTTCAACCCAGAATTTCATATCCAGCCAAACTAAGCTTCGTAAGTGAAGGAGAAATAAAATCCTTTACAGACAAGTAAATGCTGAGAGACTCTGTCACCACCAGGCCTGCCTTACAAGAGCTCCTCAAGGAAGCACTAAACATGGAAAGAAACAACCAGTACCAGCCACTGCAAAAACACACCAAATTGTATAGACCATCGATGCTATGAAAAAACTGCATCAATTAATGGGCAAAATAACCAGCGAACATCATAATGACAGGATCAAATTCACATATAACAATATTAACCTTAAATGTAAATGGGCTAAATGCCCCAATTAAAAGACACAGACTGGCAAATTGGATAAAGAATCAAGACCCATTGGTGTACCGTATTCAGGAGACCCATCTCACATGCAAAGATGCACATAGGCTCAAAATAAAGGGATGGAGGAGGATCTACCAAGCAAATGGAAAGCAAAAAAAAAGCAGGAGTTGCAATCCTAGTCTCTGATAAAACAGACTTTAAACCAACAAAGATCAAAACAGACAAAAAAGGCCATTACACAAGAGTACAGGGATCACTCAATTCAACAAGAAGAGTTAACTATCCTAAATATATATGCACCCAATACAGGAGCACCCAGATTCATAAGGCAAGTCCTGAGAGACCTAAAAAGAGACTTAGACCCCCACACAATAACAATGGGAGACTTTAACACCCCGCTGTCAATATTAAGACATATCAATGAGACAGAAGGTTAATAAGGATATCCAGGAGTTGAACTCAGCTCTGCAACAAGCAGACCTAATAGACATCTACAGAACTCTCCACCCCAAATTAACAGAACATACATTCTTCTCAGCACATCACACTTATTCTAAAATTGACCACATAATTGGAAGTAAAGCACTCCTTAGCAAACGTAAAAGAACAGAAATCATAACAAACTGTCTCTCAGACCACAGTGCAATCAAATTAGAACTCAGGATTAAGAAACTCACTCAAAACTGCACAACTACATGGAAACTGAACAACTTGCTCCTGAATGACAACTGGGTACATAACGAAATGAAAGCAGAAATAAAGATGTTCTTTGAAACCAATGAGAACAAAGACACAACATACAAGACTCTCTGGGACACATCTAAAGCAGTGTGTAGAGGGAAATTTATAGCACTAAATGCCCACAAGAGAAAGCAGGAAAGATCTAAAATCGACACCCTAACATCACAATTGAAAGAACTAGAGAAGCAAGAGCAAACACATTCAAAAGCTAGCAGAAGGCAAAAAATAACTAAGATTAGAGCAGAGCTGAAAGGGACAGACACAAAAAACCCTTCAAATAATCAATGAATCCAGGAGCTGGTTTTTTGAAAAGATCAACAAAACTGATAGACCACTAGCAAGATTAATAAAGAGAGAAGAATCAAATAGATGCAATAAAAAATGATAAAGGGAATATCACAACTGATCCCACAGAAATACAAACTACCATCAGAGAATACTATAAACACCTCTATGCAAATAAACTAGAAAATCTAGAAATGGATAAATTCATGGACATATACACCCTGCTAAGACTAAACTAGGAAGAAGTTGAACCTCTGAATAGACCAATAACAGGCTCTGAAATTGAGGCAATAATTAATAGCCTACCAACCAAAAAAAAGTCCAGGACCAGATGGATTCACAGCCGAATTCTACCAGAAGTACAAAGAGGAGCTGGTACCATTCCTTCTAAAACTATTCCAATCAATAGAAAAAGAGGGAATCCTCCCTAACTCATTTTATGAGGCCAACATCATCCTGATACCAAAGCCTGGCAGAGACATAACAAAAAAAAAGGGAATTTTAGACTAACGTCCCTGATGAATGTCGATGCAAAAATCCTCAATAAAATACTGGCAAACCAAATCCAGCAGCATATCAAAAAGCTTATCCACCATGATCAAGTTGGCTTCATCTCTGGGATGCAAAGCTAGTTTAACATACGCAAATCAATAAACGTAATCCATCACATAAACAGAACCAATGACAAAAAACACGATTATCTCAAGAGATGAAGAAAAGGCCTTCAAGAAAATTCAACAGCCCTTCATGCAAAAAACTCTCAATAAACTAGATATTGATGGAATGTATCTCAAAATAATAAGAGCTATTTATGACAAGCCCACTGCCAATATCACACGGAATGGGCAAAAACTGGAAGCATTCCCTTTGAAAACTGGCACAAGACAAGGATGCCCTCTCTCACCACTCGATTCAACATAGTGTTGGGAGTTCTGGCCAGGGCAATCAGGCAGGAGAAAGAAGTGAAAGGTATTCAGTTAGGAAATGAGGAAGTCAAATTGTCCCTGTTTGTAGATGACATGATTGTATATTTAGAAAACCCCATTGTCTCAGCCCAAAATCTTATGCTAATAAGCAACTTCAGCAAAGTCTCAGGATACAAAATCAATGTGCAAAAATCACAAGCATTCCTATACACCATTAACAGACAAACAGAGAGCCAAATCATGAGTGAACTCCCATTCACAATTGCTACAAAGAGAATAAAATACCTAGGAATCCAACTTACAAGGGATGTGAAGGACCTCTTCAAGGAGAACTACAAACCACCGCTCAACAAAATAAAAGAGGACACAAACAAAGGGAAGAATATTCCATGCTCATGGACAGGAAGAATCAATATGTGAAAATGGCCATACTGCCCAAAGTAATTTACAGATTCAATGTCATCCTCATCAAGCTACAAATGACTTTCTTCACAGAATTGGAAAAAACTACTTTAAAGATCATATGGAACCAAAAAAGAGCCCCCATTGCTAAGACAATCCTAAGCAAAAAGAACAAAACTGGGGCCATTATGCTACCTGACTTCAAACTATACTTCAAGGCTACAGTAACCAAAACAGCATGGTACTGGTACCAAAACAGAGATATAGATCAATGGAACAGAACAGAGTCCTCAGAAATAACACCACACATCCACAACCATCTGATCTTTTGACAAACCTGACAAAAACAAGAAATGGGGAAAGGATTCCCTATTTAATAAATGGTGCTGAGAAAACTGGCTAGCCATATGGAGAAAGCTGAAACTGGATCCCTTCCTTACAACTTATACAAAAATTAATTCAAGATGGATTAAAAACTTAAATGTTAGACCTAAAACCATAAAAACCCTAGCAGAAAACCTAGACAATACCATTCAGGATATAGGCATTGGCAAGGAATTCATGACTAAAACACCAAAAGCAATGACAACAAAAGCCAAAATAGACAAATGGGATCTAATTAAACTGAAGAGCTTCTGCATGGCAAAAGAAACTACCATCAGAGTGAACAGGCAACCTACAGGATGGGAGAAAATTTTTGCAATCTACCCATCTGACAAAGGGCTAATATCCAGAATCTACAAAGAACTCAAATAAATTTACTAGAAAAAAACAAACAACCCGGTCAAAAAGTGGGCAAAGGATATGAACAGACACTTCTCAAAAGAAGACATCTAGGCAGTCAACAGACACATGAAAAAATGCTCATCAGCACTGGTCATCAGAGAAATGCAAATCAAAACCACAATGAGATACCAACTCACACCAGTTAGAATGGCAATCATTAAAAAGTCAGGAAACAACAGATGCTGGAGAGGATGTGGAGAAATAGGAACACTTTTACACTGTTGGTGGGAGTGTAAATTAGTTCAACCATGTGGAAGACAGTGTGGCGATTCCTCAAGGATCTAGAACTAGAATTACCATTTGACCCAGCAATCCCATTACTGGATGTATACCCAAAGGATTATAAATCATGCTACTATAAAGATACATGTAGACATATGTTTACTGCAGCACTATTCACAATAGCAAAGACTTGGAACCAACCCAAATGTCCCTCAATGATAGACTGGATTAAGAAAATGTGGCGCATATACACCATGGAATACTATGCAGCCATAAAAAAGAATGAGTTCATGTCCCTTGCAGGGACATGGATGAAGCTGGAAACCATCATTCTCAGAAAACTATCACAAGGACAGAAAACCAAACACCACATGTTCTCACTAATAGGTGGGAATTGAACAAAGAGATCACTTGGACACAGGGGAATATCACGCACCGGGGCCTGTCAGGGGCTGCGGGGCTGGGGAGGGATAGCTTTATGAGAAATACCTAATGTAAATGACGAGTTGATGGGTGCAGCAAACCAACATGGCACATGTATACTTATGTATCAAACCTGCACGTTGTGCACATGTATCCTAGAAATTAAAGTGTAATAAAAAATTTTAAAAAAAAGAAAAAGAAAGAGAGAGAGACAACCAGTAGGCTGTTGTGACAAATTTATAGGTAAGTTCTATCAAGCCTTTAAGGAACAAAACTCTTAAAGAACTTCTTAAAGAACTTTTTTTTTTTTTTAGAGAGAGTCTCACCCTGTCCCCCCATGCTGGAGTACAGTGGTGCAATCTTGACTTACTGCAACCTCCACCTCCCGGG
Organism: Pan troglodytes; assembly: GCF_028858775.2. Taxonomy (NCBI): domain Eukaryota; kingdom Metazoa; phylum Chordata; class Mammalia; order Primates; family Hominidae; genus Pan; species Pan troglodytes. Next base: position 70,497,557 of record NC_072406.2, read on the forward strand.
TTCAAATGATTTCCTGCCTCAGTCTCCCAAGTAGCTGGGATTACAGATACGTGCTACCCACAGTGGGTTAATTCTTTTTTTTTGGTAGAGACGGGGTTTCACCATGTTGACCAGGTTGATCTTGAACTCCTGACCTCAAGCGATCCACCTGTCTTGGCCTCCCAAAGTACTGAGATTATAGGCATAAGCCACCATACCTAAAGAACAAAACTCTTATCTGATGCAAATTCTTTAACAAAATAGATACGAAAAGGCTCCTGGACACATTTATGAAGCTAAATGAAACATATCAAAAGCAGATAAAGATAATATGTGAAGAAAATAAGAGTTTAATTTCATTTGTGCACACAGCTGGAAAAGATCTTAAGCACTCCCAAGCAAAATCTCGCAATGCATAGTATTAAAAAATTAAAAAGACTTAAGTAGGTTTTATTTCAGAAATGAAAGGTGATGATACAGAAATCTATTTTTGTACTTTACCATATTAACAGATTAAAGAAGGAAATTCATATGATCATTTCAACAGATACCAAAAAGGCAGCTGGAAACTATTCAATATTCACTCATGCATTAAATTGTTTCTGAAAACTAGAAGGGCCAGGTGTCGTGGCTCATGCCCGTAATCACAGAACTTTGGGAGGCAGAGGCAGGAGGATCGCTTGAGCCCAGGAGTTCAAGACCAGCCTGGACAACTGGTGAAACCCTATCTCTACAAAAAAAAAACTGTTTTAAAATTAGCCAGGCTTGCTGGCCTGTGCCTGTAGTTCCAGCTACTGTGGGGAGGTTGGGTTGGCGTGGGGAGATGCTGAGGTAAGAGGATCACTTGAGCTTAAGTGTTTAAGACCAGCCTGGACAACAAAGTGAGACCCCATCTCTACAAAAAATACAAAAATTAGCCGGGCTTCGTGGCACACGCCTGTAGTTCCAGCCACTTAGGAGGCACAGGCTGAGGTGGGAGAATAGCTTGAGCCTGGGAGGCAGAGGTTGCAATGAATCAACATCATGCCACTGCACTTCAGCCTGGGCAACAGAGCCAGACCCTATCTCAAAAAAGAAAAAATCAAACTAGAAAAGATGCTATGTATCGTCCCTTTCCCATTCCACCCTTCTCCACCCAAGAGGCTGACTTGAATCAACTGCATCAATGAGATCCCTTGCCCTCTTGCCCTTACAAGACACAAACAAGAGACTGGAGGGTATGAGAAGAGTTGAGATCAGTTATTTACTTTTCTAGCTCCCTCCTTAACAGGTCATGTCTTCTCATAAAATTACCTTCCCTAGGCTCCAGGAACCATTCTCTCCACTTCAGGCCCAGGGATGGTATAACATTATAACATCTCTTGCAGGTTGCCATAAGCTCTAACCTTACCTTTGTAAATAGTCCCTTTATGAAACCAACAGAGCATACCATTTGTTTCTTGACAAAATGTTGCCTCACACAGAGGGTAATTTTAATTTCCTTAACCTGAGAAGAAGTATCCACCATAAACACAGAAGAAGAATCTAAGAATTGAAATAGAATAGAAAATACTAGACTGCATCACATACAGTAAAGATACGCACTGCTTTCCATGAAGCTTTTGTTTCCGTTACATACACACAGTGACTATGCTGTCAAATATGTGTCTTACTGTGAGTCACCACCAGAAAACTCTGAAAAACACTTTGAAGACAACAAAACAAATCTTACCTCACTTACCATATTATAGAATTCCAGCTCTCTTGGGCCCCTTGGAGGTGGTTGTAACTGTTTCAAAACTGTGCCATCTGGATGTTGCAGTATACCTATGGAACAAAAATCAGAAATTGTTTAATGCTTTAATAATAGTAAACCTTGCTTCATTAAATAGATTTGTTCCTGAAGTGACAGGTAAACTACTTCCATTAAACTTAAGGGTTTACTTTTACTTATTTCAGAAATTTTAACATTCAACCAACATGTTTCAGTACTTATTACAGCAAAGCACCAGAACACAAATTCCAAATGCCTTCATTTTAGTGTCTCCAACCACTACCTCTTTTGGCACCCTCGGGCTTTATAATACATAAAACATATGTGTCAATTTATATAAAAAGTCCTCAGTAATAGGCTTTCTGTAAGATGTTAACTTATAGTTATAAGAAGCAAGTTAAAAGCAATAGCACGAATTGACCCCACTTTTAAAACCAGAAAAGAACATATGTGTTAACAGTGGCCATATATGAATTTCCTACTTGGTAATTTTTTATAAGTCTCTCTTGTCTAAAAGCAACTAAAATATTTGCTGATTCAAATGCACTGTATACAACTGTATAGATAGTACCAGGGCATCTAGCCAATGGGTAAAGTGAGGGCTGAAATCAGGCAACAAGCCTAGAACAGGAAAGGGCACCTTTTTATAATCTGTCCATTCAAAGAGGGAGACTTTTTATAAAGTCACCATATATATACCAACACTGGTCCTACCCCTATGCCATGAAGACTCATTCCAAATTTATATGTTAAAATCTTAAATTTTGATGTGTTGGGATTTTATAAAATCATGCTAGCTAGAATATGGCTCAAATAAACATATTTAGAATTTCAATTAAATATGCCACTTGAGTTTCCTTTTCTTTTTGGCAAGTGTTAGGAATTTTTTTCTTTCTGTCAGATAGGTAATGTGCTAACACTGTAACAAGATTGGAGTGAGGCATATCTCACACATGAGCATGAAAACTCAATCATTGTGCTTATGAACTACAAAAGGATCTAGAATTTTTCATGGCAAAAATGCAGAATTCAGCCAACAGAAGCAGAAAGTCTCAAGAGATACAGAAATCAAGTTTGTTTGTTTGTTTTTTTTTAATCTTAAGACTTAGATATAGGCCAGGCATGCTGGCTCACACCTGTAATTCCAGCACTTTGGTAGTCTGTGGCTGGAAGAGTTTGAGATGAGTCTGGGTAACATAGCAGACCCTGTTTCTACAAAACATTTAAAAAAGAAAATTAGCTGGGCATGGTGGCATGTGTCTATAGTCCCAGCTACTCAGGAGAATGAGGTGGGAAGATGGCTTGAGCCCAGGAGTTTGAGGCTGCAATTAGCTATGATCAGGCCACTGCACTTCAACTTGGGCGACAGAAAGAGAGCCCCTCTCTAAAAATATTTGTTCAAAATTTTAAAAAGGCCTAGATATAGAATAGAAAGAAGGTAAATATTAATCTTTCTGTATAAGACTGGTTGGTAAACAGTCAAAAGACTTCAAAGAGTAGTCCAATATAACTAAAAATTTCTGAAGAAGAATTCTGTTCCTGAAGGTTCAGATGGAGCACAAGAAAGGCCTTTATTCCCATGGTTATAACATTTTCTGTGGGGCTTAAAATGAGTAAAGAAGCTTTGATGAATAGAATTCCAGAGGAAAATAAAAATTGAACTTTCATAAGTAAGCAGAGAACCATGACAGCTTCCCTGCCTTGGGGCAAACACCTTAGTCTAGATACAGGTGATCTTCCCATTAGACAAATACATTTTATCAGGCAAGCAGTAATCAGCCAAGCGGTAGACAACAGTGTGGGATAGCAGGATGGATTAGAGACTGTAATAATCCCAACACAAAAGGAGATTGCTTCGTCCAATATGTCTCCCATATTACTCACCCTGCAACATAACCCCTCACGTTTGAGAAGACAGAAGGTGGTAATCTCGGCATTCTCTAGGTGAGTGAATTCCAGGATCCAAATAAACCAACAGTAAACCAACAGTATCTGAGCCTGCAACCAAATCCCCACCCCCAGCTCAAAAACTGTCAAGATAAAAAAGGAGGCACCTTGGAATGCTGAGCCAATAACAGATACACTGAAACTGAGACTGCAGCCTAGCACTAGCTCAACTAAACTCAGTCCCTTACCCTAAACACAGGAAAGGGCATGTACTGCATGGGGGATCAAAACAAAACAAAAAATAGTACACATCACTTCCCACGGTTCTTTAAATAAAATGCCCTAGATTCAAGAAAAAATTATGACACATACTCAAAATATCAGGAAAACATGAAGCACAATCAAGAGAAAACATAATAGGAGATGACACACAGATGACCAAGTCATTGTAATTAGCAAGCAAGCATGTTAAAACAAAAAGTATAAATATGCTAAAGAAACAATAGAAAAAGATGAACGTAAATGCTAAACAGATTAGGTATTTCAGGAGATAAATTACAAAAAAAACTCTAAAACTGAAAAGGCACAGTATCTGAAATAAAAAATTTAATTAATGGGATTTAATCAACAGATAAACAATCACAGAAGAAAAGAGCAATGAACATTCACAAAGACCAATACAAAATATCTAAATTAAAGAAAATACAGAAAAGTATCTAAAAAGGAAAAAAAAATGTATAGAGCATTAGAAACCCATAAGGTAATACCAAGAGTTTTTAACAAATGTGTAGTTGGGGTCCCATAAAGAGAAAAGAGAATGGGCCAGAGAAAAAATTCTGGGCTTTCAAGTTTCCACCTAGGATATAGAAAGCTGGAAGAAGCATTGCTCCCACCTAAAAGGAAGAAAAAGTTAGATAATCTACAAAATCACAACTTTTCATGAAACCATCAAAGTGTTGAGATAATAACCAACAGACTTGAAATCTAAAGGAAGACATACACCACGAAAAAAAAAAAAAAAGACAAACGAGAGCACTGACTCACCCATGGAGCGGAATGGGAAGGTGGGGTTACCTTACAAGGGGGTTAGAATAATACAGCTAAAATTTTTAACAAATAGCTAATGGCAAAGTGTAGATTCCAGTGAGGGTATAGAACTCCCAGAAGTTGCAAACACTTGCAACATTTTCTTCCAGGCCATCAAGAAAAAGACTGGAGAGAGGCAGAAAGCCAGAAAAAGTGACCATCAGAGGTACAGGCATTAAGGAAGTGAAGCACCACTACTAAAAAAGACCCTTTTCCCCTCTGGATCAAAAGTCTTAAGTTGTTGAGGTAAGAGCAGCAAATCACGTTGTCCCCAAGAAACAGGTGACAAGCCATTTTGGATGGCAGAAGAATAAAGAAAAATATTCTCTAACCCTGGGAGGGTGAAGGAAGACAGGAAATCATATGCAGTCCTAACTTTAGAGGTCTACTGCTGGGGGTGGGAAGGAAACTCATGCAAACCACTTGCTGAAGGCAGAAGGCAGTCTGACTTCTACAGGAAAGAGGGGCAGGATCCCTGAACAAATACCATTCCCCAAAACTTAGGATCACAGAGCCTACCTAACATTGAATCTGGGCCAAGACAATAGAGGATACCTCTGCAGCCTAGCACCAGGGTAGCTATCACCAAGTAAAAAATAATAGTAATCTACATTTGCGGGAGGGGCACGAACATAGAGAAAACCACCTCTGAGGCCTAGGTGCACAAAGAAGACCTAAAGTAGACAGTTAAACAGAAATACTGAGAAAAATCCTCTGGCAAATCAGACCCACCCTAAACAAAAGACGACACTAGCAGAATTTCAAATCTGTGGTGCACTGACAGTACTTTAGTCAGCCAGGGTTTGCATAACAAAATGCCATAGACTGAGCAGCTTAAACCACAGAAATTTATTTTTCCATATTTCTGAAGGCTAGAAGTCCCAGACCAAGGTGCTGGGAGATTTGGTTCCTAGTATGGACTCTCTTAGCTTGTAGAAGGTCACCTTCTCACTGTGTTCTCACATGGCAGACAGCTAACTCTCTAGTGCCTTTTCTTATATTGATACAATCTGTTGGTTCAAGACTTAACCCTTATGACCTCATTTAACCTTAATTACCTCCATAAAGGTGCAATCTCCAAATATGATTACATTTACAGGGGAGGGGGGCTTCAACATATGAATTTTAAAGGACACAAACACTCAGTCCATAACAGAAACCAACTATAACAACAATACTTACATTTATCTCAACTCCTCATTAGATTGGTTCAAATCACCAACATTACCAGTCAAGCAGAAGAGGTATAATCATTTCAGTAACAAACACTGTTGGCTTCAGTTTGCTACAGTCCTACACATGATGCCCACCAGAATTTAATAAAAATTACAACAGATAAAAAAGCAAGGAAAATAATACCGTCAAGAGATACAGCAAAATACAGACCAGTATCAGAAATGACGGTGATGTTAAAATAATCAGACAGGGGAACTTAACCATAATTAATATGTTAAAGCTGTAATAGAAAAAGTACACAACATGGATGAAAAGACATCACGAGGTAAGGAGATCGAGACCATCTTGGCTAACATGGTGAAACCACATCTCTACTAAAAATACATTAAAAAAATTAGCCAGGCGTTGTGGCGGACGCCTGTAGTCTCAGCTACTCGGGAGGCTGAGGCAGGAGAATGGCGTGAACCCGGGCGGCAGGGGTTGCAGTGAGTCGCGATTGTGCCACTGCACTCCAGCCTGGGCGACAGAGCGAGACTCTGTCTCAAAAAAAAAAAAAAAAAGAAAACAAAAGACAAGTGTGTCCATCAGAGAGAAACTTTAAGAACTTAGTGGAAATAGTAGAAATAAAATACATGGTATAACAGAGATGAAGAAAGCTTTCTATAGGCTCATCACTATACTCAAATCAACCAAGGAGAGAATCAGTAAATTTGGTGTCAGATAAATAGAAATTATACAAATTGAAACACAAAGGGAGAAAAAATAAAAAGGAAGGAGAAATCAGAAGAAAGCATCCCAGATCTATAGAATAATATCAAACAGTCTATGATAACTATCTGATATGGTTTGGTTCTGTATGCCCACCCAAATCTCATGTTGAATTGTAATCCCCTGTGTTGGGGGAGGGACTTGGTGGGAGGTGACTGGATCATGGGGGCAGATATCCCCCTTGCTGTTCTCATGATGGTGAGTTCTCATAAGATCTGGTAGTTTGAAAGTGTGTAGCACTTCCCCCTTCTCTCTCTCTCCCTCCTACTCTGCCATGTAAAGAAGGTGCTTGCCTTCCACCATGATTGAAAATTTCCTGAGGCCTCCCCACCCATGCCTCCTCTACAGTCTGTGGGACTGAGTCAATTAAACCTCTTTTCTTCATAAATTACGTCTCAGGTAGTTCTTTACAGCAGTGTGAAAACGAACTAATACACTATCCTAGGAAAAAAATCAGAGAAAGGCACACCCATGTTGATTATAACATTATTTACAATAGCTGAGAAGTGGAAGCAACTTCTATGTCCATTGACAAATGAAAGGGTAAAAAAAAAGTGGTATAGGCATACAATAGAATGTCATTCATTATTTTGTATGTATACATGCATATGCATTGCATAGAATGTCACTGCCTTTAAAAAAAGGAAAATCCCTCTCCCTCTCCCACTTTCTACGGTCTCCCTCTCTTGCAGAGCCTGGACTGTACTGCCATGATATCGGCTTGCTGCAACATCGCTGCCTCGGGCTCCGGTGATTCTCCTGCCTTGGCCTGCCGAGTGCCTGGGATTCCAGGCACGTGCCGCCACTCTTGACTGGTTTATGTATTTTTGGTGAAAACGAGGTTTCCCCGTGTTGACTGGGCTGGTCTCCAGCTCCTGGCCTCGGGTGATCTGCCCACCTCGGCCTCCCGAGGTGCTGGGATTGCAGACGGAGTCTCGCTCGCTCAATGCTCAATGTTGCCCAGGCTGGAGTGCAGTGGCGTGATCTCGGCTCGCTACAACCTCCACCTCCCAGCCGCGTGCCTTGGCCTCCCAAAGTGCTAAGATTACAGCCTCTGCCTGCCCGCCACCCCATCTAGGAAGTGAGCAGCATCTCTGCCTGGCCGCCCATCGTCTGGGATGTGAGGAGACCCTCTGCCCGGCCACCCCATCTGGGAAGTGAGGAGCGCCTCTGCCTGGCCACCACCCCATCTAGGAAGTGAGGAACGTTGCTGCCTGGCCGCCCATCGTCTGGGATGTGAGGAGCGCCTCTGCCCAGCCGCCCCGTCTGGGAAGTGAGGAGCACCTCTGCCCGGCTGCCCCGTATGGAAGTGAGGAGCGCCTCTGCCCGGCTGCCCCGAATGGGAAGTGAGGAGTGTCTCTGCCCAGCCGCCACCCCATTTAGGAAGTGAGCAGCATCTCTGCCTGGCCGCCCATTGTCTGGGATGTAAGGAGACCCTCTGCCTGGCTGGCCCATCTGGGAAGTGAGGAGCGCCTCTGCCCGGCTGCCCCATCTGGGAGGAAGTGAGGAGCACCTCTGCCTGGCTGCCCCGAATGGGAAGTGAGGAGCGCCTCTGCCCGGCCACCACCCCATCTAGGAAGTAAGGAGCGTCTCTGCCTGACCGCCCATCGTCTGGGATGTGAGGAGCACCTCTGCCCGGCCGCCCAATCTGGGAGGTGAGGAGCACCTCTGCCCGGCTGCCCCGTCTGGGAGGAAGTGAGGAGCGCCTCTACCCGGTTGCCTTGAATGGGAAGTGAGGAGCGCCTCTGCCTGGCCGCCGCCCCATCTGGGAGGGGAAGGGCATCTCTGCCCGGCTGCCCCACCTGGGAAGTGAGGGGCACCTCTGCCCAGCCGCTCTTCGTCTGGGAGGTGGGGAGCGCCTCTGCCCGGCCGCCCCGTCTGGGAAGTGGGCGCCTCTGCCTGGCCGCCCCGTCTGGGAGGTGAGGGGTGCCTCTGCCTGGCCGCCCCGTCCGGGAGGTGAAGAGCACCTCTGCCCGGCCGCCCCGTTTGGGAGGTGAGGGGCGTCTCTGTCCGGCCGCCACCCCGTCTGGGAAGTGAGGAGCGCCTCTGCCTGGCTGCCGCCCCGTCTGGGAGGGGAAGGGCGTCTCTGCCTGGCTGCCCCGCCTGGGAAGTGAGGGGTACCTCTGCCCAGCCGCTCTTCGTCTGGGAGGTGGGGAGCGCCTCTGCCCGGCTGCCCCGTCTGGGAAGTGGGCGCCTCTGCCCGGCCACCCCGTCTGGGAGGTGAGGAGCGCCTCTGCCCGGCCACCCCACCTGGGAGGTGAGGAGCGCCTCTGCCCGGCTGCCCTTTGTCCGGGAGGTGGGGAGCGCCTCTGCCCGGCCGCCCCATCGGGGAAGTGGGCGACTCTGCCCAGCCGCCCCGTCTGGGAAGTGAGGAGCGCCTCTGCCCGGCCGCCCCGTCTGGGAAGTGGGGGGTGCCTCTGCCCGGCCGCTCCTCGTCTGGGAGGTGGGGAGCGCCTCTGCCTGGCCGCCCCGTCTGGGAGGTGGGGAGCTCCTCTGCCCGGCTGCCCAGTCTGGGAGGTGAGGAGCACCTCTGCCCGGCTGCCCATCATCTGGGATGTGAGGAGCGCCTCTGCCTGGCTGCCACCCCGTCTGGGAGGTGAGGAGCACCTCTGCCCGGCCGCCGCCCTGTCTGGGAAGTGAGGAGCACCTCTGCCAGGCCGCTGCGTCTGGGAAGTGTACCCAACAGCTCCGAAGAGACAGCGACCATCAAGAACAGGCCATGATGACGATGGTGGTTTTGTCGAAAAAAAAGAAAAGGGGGAAATGTGGGGAAAAGAGAGATCAGATTGTTACTGTGTCTGTGTAGAAAGAAGTAGACATAGGAGACTCCATTTTGTTCTGTACTAAGAAAAATTCTTCTGCCTTGGGATGCTGTTAATCTATAACCTTACCCCCAACCCCCTGCTCTCTGAAACATGTGCTGTGTCAACTCAGGGTTAAATGGATTAAGGGCGGTGCAAGATGTGCTTGGTTAAACAGATGCTTGAAGACAGCATGCTCATTAAGAGTCATCACCACTCCCTAATCTCAATTACCCAGGGACACAAACAGGGCCAAAGGCCGAAGGGACCTCTGCCTAGGAAAACCAGAGACCTTTGTTCTCATGTTTATCTGCTGACCTTCTCTCCATTATTACCCTATGACCCTGCCACATTCCCCTCTCCGAGAAACACCCAAGAATGATCAATAAATACTAAAAAAAAAATAATAAAATAAACAAATAAATTAAAATAAAAAAATAAAAATAAAAAATACAAAAAGGAAAATTCTGTCTTATGCTAAAGCATGGATAAAACTTAAAGACATTATGCTAAGTGAAATAAGCCAGTGTAACAAAAAGATAAATACTACATGATTACACTTATAGGAGATATTTAAAGCAGTTAAATTCCTAGAAAACAGAAAATAGAATGATAGCTGCCAGGGGCCAGGAGAAGGGAGAAAAGAGTTGTTCAGTGGACATGACTTTTAAAAGATGAAAAAGTAGGCTAGAAAATAGTGGCTCATGCCTATAATCCCAGTACTGTGGGAGGCCAAGACAGCCAGATCATGAGGTCAGGAGTTCAAAACCATCCTGGCCATCATAGTGGAACCCCGTCTCTACTAAAAGCACAAAAATTAGCCAGGGGTGGTACCACATGCCTGTAATCCCAACTACTCGGGAGGCTGGGGTAGGACAATCACTTGAACCCAGGAGGCAGACGCTACAGTGAGCTGAGATCATGCCACTGCACTCCAGCCTGGGTGACAGAGGAAGACTCTGTCTCAAAAAAAAAAAAAAAAAAAAAAAAAAAGATGAAAAAGTCCCAGAGAGACATATCTCAAAATAATAAGAGCTATCTATGACAAACCCACAGCCAATATCATACTGAATGGGCAAAAACTGGAAGCATTCCCTTTGAAAACTGGCACAAGACACGGATGCCCTCTCTCACCACTCCTATTCAACATAGTGTTGGAAGTTCTGGCCAGGGCAATTAGGCAGGAGAAGGAAATAAAGGGTATTCAATTAGGAAAAGAGGAAGTCAAATTGTCCCTGTTTGCAGATGACATGATTGTATATTTAGAAAACCCCACTGTCTCAGTCCAAAATCTCCTTAAGCTGATAAGCAACTTCAGCAAAGTCTCAGGATACAAAATCAATGTACAAAAATCACAAGCATTCTTATACACCAACAACAGACAAACAGAGAGCCAAATCATGAGTGAACTCCCATTCACAATTGCTTCAAAGAGAATAAAATACCTAGGAATCCAACTTACAAGGGATGTGAAGGACCTCTTCAAGGAGAACTACAAACCACTGCTCAAGGAAATAAAAGAGGATACAAACAAATGGAAAAACATTCCATGCTCAAGGGTAGGAAGAATCAATATCGTGAAAATGGCCATACTGCCCAAGGTAATTTACAGATTCAATGCCATCCTTATCAAGCTACCAATGACTTTCTTCACAGAATTGGAAAAAACTACTTTAAAGTTCATATGGAACCAAAAAAGAGTCCGCATCGCCAAGTCAATCCTAAGCCAAAAGAACAAAGCTGGAGGCATCACACTACCTGACTTCAAACTATACTACAAGGCTACAGTAACCAAAACAGCATGGTACTGGTACCAAAACAGAGATATAGATCAATGGAACAGAACAGAGCCCTCAGAAATAACGCCACTTATCTACAACCATCTGATCTTTGACAAACCTGAGAAAAACAAGCAATGGGGAAAGGATTCCCTATTTAATAAATGGTGCTGGGAAAACTGGCTAGCCTTATGTAGAAAGCTGAAACTGGATCCCTTCCTTACACCTTATACAAAAATCAATTCAAGATGGATTAAAGACTTAAACGTTAGACCTAAAACCGTAAAAACCCTAGAAGAAAACCTAGGCATTACCATTCAGGACACAGGCATGGGCAAGGACTTCATGTCTAAAACACCAAAAGCAATGGCAACAAAAGCCAAAATTGACAAATGGGATCTAATTAAACTAAAGAGCTTCTGCACAGCAAAAGAAACTACCATTAGAGTGAACAGGCAACCTACAAAATGGGAGAAAATTTTCGCAATCTACTCATCTGACAAAAGGCTAATATCCAGAATCTACAATGAACTCAAACAAATTTACAAGAAAAAAACAAACAACCCCATCAAAAAGTGGGCAAAGGACATGAACAGACACTTCTCAAAAGAAGACATTTATGCAGCCAAAAGACGCATGAAAAAATGCTCATCATCACTGGCCATCAGAGAAATGCAAATCAAAACCACAATGAGAGACCATTTCACACCAGTTAGAATGGCAATCATTAAAAAGTCCGGAAACAATAGGTGCTGGAGAGGATGTGGAGAAATAGGAACACTTTTACACTGTTGCTGGGACTGTAAACTACTTCAACCATTGTGGAAGTCAGTGTGGCGATTCCTCAGGGATCTAGAACTAGAAATACCATTTGACCCAGCCATCCCATTACTGGGTATATACCCAAAGGATTATAAATCATGCTGCTATAAAGACACATGCACACATATGTTTATCGCGGCATTATTCACAATAGCAAAGACTTGGAACCAACCCAAATGTCCAACAATGATAGACTGGATTAAGAAAATGTGGCACATATACACCATGGAATGCTATGCAGCCACAAAAAATGATGAGTTCCTGTCCTTTGTAGGGACATGGATGAAATTGGAAATCATCATTCTCAGTAAACTATCACAATAACAAAAAACCAAACACCACATATTCTCACTCATAGGTGGGAATTGAACAATGAGAACACATGGACACAGAAAGGGGAACATCACACTCTGGGGACTGTTGTGGGGTGGGAGGAGCAGGGAGGGATAGCATTGGGAGATATACCTAATGCTAGATGGCAAGTTAGTGGGTGCAGCACACCAGCATGGCACATGTATACATATGTAACTAACCTGCCCATTGTGCACATGTACCCTAAAACTTAAAGTATAATAATAAATAAATAAATAAAAAAGAATTAGAAATGCAAGGCTTTTGATATAAATAGAATAAGCTCTCACATTAAAAGGAGTAATGGGATGAATTAAAATTTGGAAGTAAAGCCCTCTAATAAGCTAGTGGATATCCACAGCTTGCTCCACAGCTACAGACTTTTTCCTTTATGTATGTGTTGCCCCTTTTTTCTCTTTACTAAATGATCACCTATATTAAAAACAAAGTCATCCTTCTATGATTATGCAAGTTGCACATGCTCCTTGTGAAAAATCGGGGAAAAGTGCAAAGAATAAAAAACATAAAGGGCTACAACCCACCACCTACTGATAAACACTGTTTATACTTCACTTCTGTCTATTTTATGTGATAATAAAGTATATTATTATACTTTAAAACTTAAAGTATAATAATAATAAATTTTAAAAAAAAAGTTCCAGAGATCTGTTGCACATCAATGTGCATGTAATTAAGAATATTGTACATTTAAAAATGGCCAAGATGGCAAACTGTATGTGTTTTTTAACAAAATTAAAAATGTTGTATATTCAGCAGGATTACAAATATTAAAAATAAATGCACGCTAAAATTTCTATCTGCAGAAGGCATTTTCTAAATATTTGTTTTTTGATACATAACTGTACATATTTATGTGTGTGCACATACATGTATTTTGATATGTGCTTACAATGTGTAATGATCAAATAAGGGCAATCAGTGTATCCATCACCTCAAACACATAATTCATTTGTGTTGGGAACATATCAAATATTCTTTTATAGCTATTTTGAAATACACATTTTTATGAACTATAATCACCCTATCGTGCTATTAAACACTAGAACTTATTCCTTCTAAGTGTATTTTTGCACCCGTTAAACAACCTCTCTTCATTCCTCCCAACAACCTTTCCCAGCTTCTGGCAACCATGATCCTACTCTCTACCACCATGAGATCAATATTTTTAGCTCCCTCATCTGAATGAGGTCATGTGTTATTCGTCTTTCCATGCCTGGTTTATTTCACTTCATATAATGAGCTCCAATTCCATCCACGTTGCTGCAAATGACAGGATTTCATTCTTTTCTATGGCTGAATAATATTCCATTATGAACCACATTTTCTTTATCTATTCATCTGTTGTGGACACGTAGGTTGATTCTATATCTTGGCTATTGTGAATAGAGCTACAATAAACAGGCGAGTACAGATATCTCTTCAACATACTGATTTCTTTTGGATATATATATTCAGAAGCAGGAATGCTGGATCATATGGTAGATTTATTTTTAGTTTTTTGAGGAACTTCCATACTATTTCCCAAAGTGGCTATACTAATTTACATACCTAACAACTGTGTAGTAGTGTTCTCTTTCTCCACATCCTTGGCAGCATCTGCTATCCTTTCACTGTTTTAAAAAGATGTATATGTTGTTGTTGTTTTTGAGATAGGGTCTCTCTCTGTAACACAGGCTGGACTGCAGCGGCACAATCATAGCTCACTGCAGCCTCCAACCTCGGGGCTCAAGCAATCCTCCCACCCCAGCCTCCCAGGGCTGGGATTATAAGCATAAGCCACCATGCTCAGTTTGACGTTTTAATAATAGCCATTTTAACTAGCATGAGATAATATCTCATTGTTTTTTATATTTGCTTTTCTCTTATGATTAGTGATGTTGAGCACTTTTTCATACCCCAACTGGTCATTTGTATGTCCACTTTTGAGAGATATCTATTCAGATTCTTTGCCCAGTTTTAACTGGATTATTTTTGCTGTTGAGTTGGTTCTTTATACATTCTGCTTATTAATCTGTTCTCACAAGGATAGTCTACAAATATTTTCTCCCATTCTATAGGCTGTCACTCTGTTGATTGTTTCCTTTGTAGTGCATAAGCTTTTTGGCTTGATGTAACCCCATTTGTATGTCTGCTTTTGTTGCCTGTCCTTCTGAGGTCTTGCCCAGAAAATCTTTGCCCAGACCATTGTCCCAAAGCATTTCTTCAGTATTTTATTCTAGTAGTTTTATGTTTTACATCCAATCCAATCAAATACATATTGGTTTTTTATATATGGTAAGGGATACAGATCTAGTTTCATTTTTCTGCTTATGGATATCCAGTTTTCCCATCCCACTTATTGAAGACACCATCCCTTCCCCAATGTATGTGGCTTAGCACCTTTGCCAAAAATCAGTTGGCTGGAAACATGTGAATTTATTTCCAGTTCACTATTATGTTCCATTAGACTATGTGTCTGTTTTTATGTCAGTGCCATGGTGTTTTGGATATTATAGCTATGTGGTAAATTTTGAAGCCAGGTAGTATGATGCCTCCAGCTTTATTCTTTTTGCTCAGCATTTCTTTGGGTATTTGAGGTCTTTTGTGGTTCCATACAAATTTAGGACTTTTTTCTATTTCTCTGATGAATGTCTTTGGTGATTTGATAGGGATTACATTGACTCTGTAGACTGCTTTGGGTAGTACGAACATTTTAATATTAATTCTTCCAATCCATGAACATATCTTTTCATATTGTGTGTCTTCTTCAATTCTTTCAGCAGTGTTTTATAGTTTTTATTGTAAAGATATTTCACTTTTTTGGTTAAATTTTTTTCCTAGGGTTTTTGTTGTTGTTGTTGTTGTTGTTAACTATTGTAAATGAGATTGCTTTTTTAGTTTCTTTTTCAGATTGTTCACTGCTGATGTATAGAAATGCAGATTTTTGTATGTTGACTTTGTATCTTGCAGCCTTGCTGAATTCTTTCATCAGCTCTAACAGTATTTTGGTGGAGTCTTTAGATTTTTCTAAATATAAAATCATGTTGTCTGCAAACAAGTATAATTTGACTTCTTCCTTTCTTATTTCCTTCTCTAGACTAATTGCTCTGACTAGGACTTCCACTCCTAGGAGCAGGACTTCCACTCAAATAGGAGTAGTGAAAATGAGCATCCTTGTCTTCTTCTAAGATTTCAGAAGAAGGGCTTCACTTTTTCCCAATTCTGTATTATATTAGCTGTGAGTTTTCACAAATGGCCTTTATTGTTCTGAAGCACGTTCCTTCTATACACAGTTTGGTGAGAATTTTTATCAGGAAGTGATGTTGAATTTTATCAAATCTTTTTCAGCATCTATTGAAATAATTAAACAGTTTCTGTTCTTTATTCTGTGAATGTGATGTATCATGTTTCTTGATTGGCCATAGTATGTCAAACCATCCTTAGAGACTTTTCATCTATTTAACTTCTACTAATTTTGGTTTTGGTTTGTTCTTGCTCTTCTAACTCACTGAGATGCATCATTAGGTTATTTGAAGTCTTTCTACATTCTGACATCAGTGTTTATTGCTAAAAACTTCCCTCAAAGAACTGCTTTTCTTGCATCCCATGTGTTGGTATGCTGTTTCCATTGTCATTTGTCTGAAGGAATTTTATAATTTATTTTAATTTCTTAATTGACTCCATTCATTGTTCAGGAGCATGTTGTTTAATTTCCATAAATTTGTACCATTTCCATCATTCCTTCTATATCATTTCTGGGTTTATTCTGTGTGGTCAGAAAGGACAGCTGATATTATTTTTAAAAATTTGTTAAGACTTGCTTTGGGACCTAACATATGATTTATCCTGGAGAATGCCCCATGTGCTGTTGAAAAAAATGTGTATTCTGCAACTGTTTACTGCAATATTCTGTAAATGTCTGTTGGGTCCATTTGGCTTACAGTCCAATTTAACTCTGAAGACTGTGGATTTTCCTATCTGGATCATGTGTCTATTGCCAAAAGTGGGGTGTTGAAGTCTCCTATTATTCTATTAAAGTCAATTTCTCCCTTTAGGTCCATTAATATGTTTTATATACTTGGGTCCTCCAGTGTTGAGTACATACACATTTACAATTGTTATATCCTCTTGCGGTACTACTGACTCCTTCACCATTATGTAACAAATGGCCTCCTTTGTCCTCTGTAACACTGTTGACAGTTTATTTTATCTGATACAACCATAGCTACTCCAGCTCTCTTTTGGTTTGCATTTGCATGGAATATCTTTCTATCCCTTTACTTTCAATCTCTGCATGTCTTTAAAGGTAAAGTGAGTTTCTTGCAGACAGCATATAGTTGGGTCTTGTTTTATTATCCAGTCAGCAACTCTATGTCTTTTAACTGGGGAATGTAATACACTTACACTCAAGGTATGATAGGTAAGGGTTTACTACTGCCATTTTGTTAGTTGTTTTGTGGTTGTTTTGTAGATCTTTTCTTCCTTTTTTCCACTTACTGTCTTCCTTTGTAGTTAAGGATTTTTTTCTAGTAGTATGTTTTGATTCTATGCCATTTATTTTTAGTGTCTCTCTTACAGTTTTTGGTTTGTGGTTACCATGAGGCTTATAAAAAACATCTTGTAGTTACAACAGGTTATTTTAAACTGATAACAACTCAATGTGGACTGTTAAGTATCAAAAACAAACTCTATACTTTAACACCATATCACCCCCGGTACTTTGACTTTCATGTTTCAATTTATACCTTTTTATACCTCTTAACCAATTGTTGGAGTTATTAAGAGTTTTGTCTTTTAGTCTTCATCTTTAAGATATAAGTGGTTTTACTTACCATAATTACAGTATTAGAGTATTCTGAATTTGACTGTTTTTTTTTTTTAAGGTTTACTTTTAGGCTCAGCGGTCCATGTGCATGTTTGTTCTGTAGGTAAATTATATGTCATGGAAGTCTGGTGTACAGATTATTTCATCACACAGATAATAAACATAATACCAAATAGTTAAGTTGTTCTACTTTTATCCAAGAGTTTTCTTTTCTTTTCTTTTCTTTTCTTTTTTTGAGATGGAGTCACCTTCTGTCACCCAGGCTGCAGTGTAATGGTGCGATCTCGGCTCACTGCAACCTCCGCCTTCTGGGTTCAAGTGATTCTCCTGCCTCGGCTGCCTGAATAGCTGGGATTACAGGCACCCACCACCCGCCTGGGTAATTTTTGTATTTTTAGTAGAGATGGGGTTTCACCATGTTGGCCAGGCTGGTCGCAAACTCCTGACTTCAGGTGATCCACCCACCTCGACCTCCCATAGTGCTAGGATTACAGGCATAAGCCACTGTGCCCGGCCTTATCCATGAGTTTTTTAACTTCAGATGTTTTCTTGTTACATCTTAGCATCCATTTCCTTCAGACTGAAGAACTCTCTCTAGCAGTCTGACATGGTTTGGCTGTGTCCCCACCCAAATCTTACCTTGAATTGTAGCAATCCTCACATGTCAAGGGCAAAGCCAGGTGGAGATAATTAAATCATGGGGGTGGTTTCCCCATACTGTTCTTTTGGTAGTGAATAAGTCTCTGATAGTTTTATAAATGGAAGTTCCACTGCACAAGCTGTCTTGCCTGCTGCTATGTAAAATATGACTTTGCTCCTCATTCACCTTCTGCCATGATTGTAAGGCCTCCTGAGCCATGTGGAACTGTGAGTCAATTAAATCTCCTTCCTTTATAAATTATCCAGTGTCAGGTATGTCTTTATTAGCAGCATGAGTACAGACTAATACACAGTTCTTGTAAAACAGGTCTGGCATTGATGAACTCCCTCAACTTTTGTTTGTCTGGAAATGTCTTTATCCTTCCTTTGTGTTTGAAAAATAGCTTTACTGGGCCAGGCACAGTAGCTCAAGCCTGTAATCCTAGCACTTTGGGAGGACGAAGCAGGCAGACTGCCTGAGCTCAGGAGTTTCAGGAGTTCGAGACCAGCCTGGGCAACACAGTGAAACCCTGTCTCTACTAAAATACAAAAAATTAGCTGGGCATGGTGGCATGCACTTGTAGTCCCAGCTACTCAGGAGGCTGAGGCAGAAGAATGCTTGAACCCAGGATGTGGAGGCTGCAGTGAGCCATCACACCACTGCAATCCAGCCTGAGCGACAGAGTAAGACTCCATCTCCAAAAAAAAAAAAAAAAGAAAAGAAAAGAAAAAGAAAAATAGCTTTACTGGGTACAATAGTCTTGGAGGACAATTTTCCTTCCTCTCTCCCTCCCTCCCTTTCTTCGAATATAGCACTCCAGTCTCTCCTGGCCTTCAGGGTTTCTGCTGAGGAATCCACAGAAAGCCATATTGGGGCTCCATTGACTGAGATATGTTTCCTTTCTCTTGATGTTTTGAGTATTTTTTCTTTGTCTTTGATTTTTGCTTATTTGATTATAATGTGCCTTGGGGAATTCCCTCTCTAGGTTGAATTTGAATGGTAATCTCTGAGCTTCCTTTACCTAGATGTTGTCATCTTCCCTCAGATTTTGGAAATTTTCAGCCATTATTTCCTCAAATATACCTTCTAGGCCTTTTTCACTCTCATCTCCTTTAAAAATTCCAATTATCAGAGGTTGCTTCCCTTATTGATGTCTCGTAATTCTTGCAGGCCCTCTTCATTCTTTATTCTTTTCTTTTTGCTCCTCTGTTTAGGTAACTTCATAGCTTCTACCCTCAAGCTCAATAATTCTTTCCTCTGTTTCATAAGTTTGCTGTCAAAACTTTTTAATGAGTTTTTCCATTCAGTTATGGTACTCTTCATTTATAGGATCTCTCCCTTTTTTAAAAAATCACTTCTATTTTTTGTCAAACTTCTTATTTCGTTTCTGGAGTGTTTTCCAAATTTCATTTAGATTTCTATCCATATTTTCTTGTGATTCCCTGAACTTCTTCAAAAAAAAATTCTAAATTATCTTTCAAAAATCTTGTAGATCTTCAATTCTTCTAGTTCATTATTGGAGTTGAACTGGTTTCCTTTAGTAGTACCATACTTCATTGGATTTTCACAATCCTTGCATCTTTATGTTGATGCCTGCACATTTGAAGAGACAGTTACCTCTTCTAGTTTTTGCAGGTGTTCCTTATTGGTGTCAGATCTTTACTTTTTAGTATCAGAACTTAAACATGGCCTGTTGTTTCTTCCTGTTCAGTGGATGACTTATAGTAAGTACTGGAACTAAAACCCTGCACTAGAACTAATTCATTGCCCTGTCATTGTTTCCTGTTCTGGGGGAAGACTTATAGTGAACATTGAAGCATAAATGCTGTTGCAGGGTGAAATCGCTGCCCTGCCATTGTTTCCCAATCCAGGGAAGACTTACAGTGAGCACCAAAGCTTAAACACTGCCACAGAACTACATTGCTGCTCTACCACTGTTTCCCAAACTGGGGAAAACTTTAGTGGGCACTGGAACTTAATCATGGCTGTTAGTTGTTTCTATCCAGGGAAGGTTCCATGCAAGCACCTGGGCTTTGTGGAAAGCCTGGGACTCAGGCTATCCCACAGACTGTCCCCCTACAGCTCTATGGCATCAGCCAGTCTCTTCAATGTGGTTTCCCAGGTGATTGGAGTACTGAGTAGCCACAAAGATCCACACACCTGTCACTGCAATCACTGACCCACTTTTGTTCCCAATACACTCCAGTTGGTTCAGCCCTTCTGGCATTTCCAATGGTTCCTGTGACATGGAGCTGGAGTGGGCTTTCCATGAAGATTCCCAGACCAGTGAGAAGACCAAACATCCACCTCCAATTCTCTCCTCTCACCTCAGAAACCACGGGTCTAGGGAAATTTTCTGTGAGTGGTGTCATGCCAGTTTGGGGGAGGGGGTGACACAGTCTGAAATGATTTCTCTTATCAGTCAAGGTTTCTCTCAGGTCTGTGGATACAGGGGATTTCTCTGATTCTCCCCTGGGCTCTGGTGTATTCAGGCTGGTGCTCTTGTCTTTGAATGGTTTCTAATTGTATTTTTATGAAAGCAGTGAGGTAGGGGATCTTCTATTCTGCCATCTTGATGATATCACCATCTAGGTAATTTATATTTCTTTTTTTTTCTTTTTTGTAAATTTCTCCTGGAATTTTCTATGATAAACATATATTGGCCAGGTGTGGTGGCTCACACCTATAATCCCAACACTTTGGAAAGCTGAGACAGTGTTCCGGGAAGTCAGAGACCCCGAATGGAGGGACTGGCTGAAGCCACGGCAGAAGAACATAAATTGTGAAGATTTCATGGACATTTATTAGTTCCCCAAATTAATACTTTTATAATTTCTTATGCCTGTCTTTACTGCAATCTCTGAACAGAAATTGTTAAGATTTCATGGACATTTATCATTTCCCCAATCAATATTCTTATAATTTCCTATGCCTGTCTTTAATTTCTTAATCCTGTCATCTTCATAAGGTGAGGATTTATGTCACCTCAGGACCCTGGATTGCATTATCTGCACAAATTGTTTGTAAAGCATGTGTGTTTGAACATTATGAAATCCGGCCACCTTGAAAAGAACAGGGTAACAGCAATTTTCAGGGAACAAGGGAGATAACAATAAGGTGTGACTGCCTGTGGGGCCAGGCAGAACAGAGTCATATTTCTCTTCTTACAGAAAGCAAATAGGAGAAATAGCACTGAATTCTTTTCTCAGCAAGGAATACCCCTGGGAAAGGAATGCATTCCCAGGGAGAGGTCTCTAAAATGGCCCTCTGGGAGTGTCTGTCTTATGCGGTTGAAGATAAGGGATGAAACACACACTGGTTTCCTGCAGTGCCCTCAGGCTTGCTAGGATTAGGAAACTCCAGCCCAGCAAATTCTAGTCAGACCGGTTGTCTGCTCTTGAACCCTGTTTCCTGTTAAGATGTTGATATCAAGACAATGCATGCCCAGTGGGACATGGAACCTCATCAGTAATTCTAATTTCGCCCTGGCCTTGTGATCTTGCTCTGCCCTTCTGCCCTTGTAATCTTTTATTGCCCCTTGAAGCATGTGATCTTTGTGATTTACTCCCTGTTCGTACCCTCCTCCCCTTTTGAAATCCCTAATAAAAACTTGCTGGTTTTGCAGTTCAGGGGGCATCACAGAACCTGCCGACATGTGATGTCACCCCCAGAGGCCCAGCTGTAAAATTTCTCTCTTTGTACTCTTTCTCTTTATTTGTCAGACCAGCTGACACTTAGGGAAAATAGAAAAGAACCTACGTTGAAATATTGGGGGCTGGTTCCCCCGACAGACAAGAGGAAAACTTGAGCCAAGGAGTTCAAGACCAGCCTCGGCAACATAGTGAGATCCCATCTCTACAAAAAATAAATGAAAATTAGCCACGCATGTTGGCACATGCCTATGGTCTCAGCTACTTAAGGGGCTGAGATGGGAGGATCACTTGAGCCCAGGAGGTTGAGGCTGCTGGTAAGCCGTGATCACACCACCATGCTCTGGTCTGAGTGTAAAAGACCCTGCTTCTAAAAACAAACAGAATAAAACAAACGAAAACAATATTTTGCTTTTATTATTAGAAAAGAAAACCTGTGATATAGCAAAGTATATACATTATATACATACTAAGAGAATTATAGATTCTGTTTACTCTCAATTAAACACAGGGTATTTCAACAGCCAGGCCTGGTGGCTCACACCTGTAATCCCAGCACTTTGGGACTCCAAGGCGGGTTGATCGCCTGAGGTCAGGAGTTCGAGACAAGCCTGGCCAACATGGTGAAACCCTGTCTCTACTAAAAACACAAAGATTAGCTGGGCATGGTGGCACGTGCCTGTAGTCCCAGCTACTCGGGAGGCTGAGGTATGAGAATCTCTTGAACTCGGGAGGCAGAGGTTGCAGTGAGCTGAGATTACGCCACTGCACTCCAGCCTGGGCAACGGAGCAAGACTCTGTCTCAAAAACAAAAATAAATAAATAAAATAAAATAAAAAGATAAAGAACATTTTTAAAATGTGAGAAAGGGACTGAGAAAATATTTGACAAGGCAATGGCTGAAATGTTCTAAAAGTATTAAGAAACATAAAAACGTACAGCCAAGATGCTCAGAGAATCTGAAACAGACTGAAAAATACCAAACCCCTAGACACTTTTTAAAGACACAGATGAGTTAAAAGTGAAAGAATGGAAAAGATGCATCAAGCAATTATTGCTCATAAGAACGCTTGATATAGTAATATTATATATCAGATTACATAGTATTAGAGACAGCAGACTACAAGAAACAGAACATTAAACATAAAGAGAGACATATCATAACAATAAAAAGGTCAGTTCATTAAGATGATACAAAAATCCTAAATAAGTGTGTACTAAATTATTTGGTGGTTCAAAATACATGAAGCAAAAACTGACAGAACTGAAAGGACAGACAAATCCATAAAGGACAAATCCACAATTACTTTCTCAATAATTGATAAAACAAATAGAACAGGCCAGGCGTGGTGGCTCACACCTGTAATCCCAGGACTTTGGGAGGCTGAGGCGCGCAGATCATGAGGTCAGGAATTCAAGACCAGCCTGGCCAACATGGTGAAATCCCCATCTCTACTAAAAATACAAAAATTAGCCAGGCATGGTGGTGCGTGCCTGTAATCCCAGCTACTTGGGAGGCTGAGGCAGGAGAATTGCTTGAACCCAGGAGGTGGAGGTTGCAGTGAGCCAAGACTATGCCACTGCGCTCCAGCCTGGCGACGGAGCGAGATTCCATCTCAAAACAAACAAACAAACAAAAAATAGAATATTAGTAATGATATATAAAACTTGAACAGCAACAAACAAGTTGACCAAATTGACACCTGCAGAATGAATGCTATATCCAACAGAATATACATTCTTTTAATATATAAATGGAGCATTTACCAAGATTGAGTATGTGCTGGACCATAAAACAAGTCTAAAATCTAACAAGATTGGAATCACACAGAATATTCACATAGGGAATATTCTCTGACCACAATGGAAGTAACAATAAGATATTTAGGAAAATACCAAATAGTCGGAAAGTAAACAACACCCTTCTAATTATTAATGGATCAAAATTCACAATGGAAATTAGAAAGTATTTTTAATATAAATTACAATAAAAACTCAATCTATATCAAAATTTGTGAAATGCAGCTAATATATTGCTTAGTACTTAAAGGGAAATGGGCAGTTTTAAATGCTTGTATGAGAAGAAAAAGGAAGTCTCCAATTTAAGATGTCAGAAAAAAGAACATATTAATTCCAAATAAATAGAAAGATAGGAATGAAAAATCAAAGAAATAAGAAATGGACAATGAAGAAAAATCAATGCAATTTTAAAAAGTGTTTCTTTTAGATCGTTCTGGGAAAATAAGTTGGTTTAAATATTTCAAAATGAATAAATATACTGATGTTTTGAGGAGACAGAGTTCCCACTGAGGAAGAAGGGAGATGTAAATACAGAATGGAGGGAGGCAAAAAAGAACTTTGTGGTGCTGAATTTAAATTATAGGTATGGGGATTAACTCAAATGTTTAATAATATGAAATACATTTCTTAGTCCAGTCTGTGAATGGACAAACAGCAATCACACCCAAGGAACCATGAGCACACCTAGTGGCCAGACCATAGTTTCTAAATACCATTTACCCCTAAAGGAACAAGGGTTTCTTGAAGAAAAACGGCTCATTTCAGGGCCGAGACAGGGAAAACACAAAAGGAATGTGGAATATCTTTTTATGCCAGAAAGTTAAAAAATGCTTTGAAAGAAAAAAACAGGAAATATCAAAAAGACACAGGAGCCAGCTTGAAGTTCCCACTGCTCAAATCTGAGACAACCATAACATCAAGGAGCAACAATAATGGATATCTATCCACTGAAATTTGAAAAAAATCCACCTTAATAATGAATGAATGAATGAATGAATGAACGAATGAGGACGGAAATCTATTCCTTAACATAGAATGCCAACTAACAAATGTAATAGGAATGAGGGCTGGGCAGAATGGCTCACGCCTATAATGCCAGCACTTTGAGAGTCTGAGGTGGGTGGATCGCATGAGCTCAGGAGTTCAAGACCAGCCTGGCCAGCATGGTAAAATCCCATCTCTACATAAAAAAAAAAAAAAAAAAAAAAAAACAATTAGCCAGGCATGGTGGTGCATGCCTATAGTCCCAGCTACTCAGGAGGCTTCGGTGGGAGGATCACTTGAGCCTGGGAGGCGGAGGTTGCAGTGAGCCATGACTGTACCACTGCACTCGAGCCTGGGTAACAGAGCAAGAACCTGTCTCAAAAAACAAAAACAAAAACAAATGTAACACGAATGATAGTTAGAATATTACTATTTTGCAATTATCATAGTACTATATGAGTCTGTCAAATATTATCAATCAAGGTAAAGTTTCATGAGGAACAGAATATCTAACAGTCTCAAAATATTCCTCTCAAATTACTTAACAGCAAAAACGATAACTTTCCTGTGGAAAAACCTGGCAGAAATCACTTAACCAGGTGATCAAAGTTACATCACCAATAATGCAACTGACATCCTACGTCTTATGATATGCTTTGAGGACATGACATAGTCATATAATATTCTTACCAAAAATGCATAATCTGAATATAATCATGACAAAACAATCAGACAAACTGAATTTAAAGGACATTCTAAAATGTCATACACCTATACTCTTCAAAAATTCCATGGTTATGAAAGATACAGAAAGAAGAAAGAAGTGCTCCCAATAACAGGAAACTAAAGAATCATAACAACGAAATGCAATGTGTGATCCTGGATGAAGAAAAGTGCTGTAAATGATATTATTGGAATAATGGCAAAAGCCAAATGCTTAATACTCTGAATTTTGTAATTTTACTATGGTTAGGTGAGAAAATTGTCTTATTTTTAGGCAATATACACAATTATTTAGAGAAAAGGGGTCATGATGTCTAAAATTTATTCTTAAATGTTTATGCACAATCATCATATACAGAGTAATAAAGCATATGTGGCAAAATTAATATTAACAATTGATAAATCCAGATGAATGGCATACATTAGTTCACTGTACTATTCTGGCATATTTTTAATAAATTTAAATTTTTTTCAAAAAAAAACTTAAGGCAGTACAATTTACAGTAAAATCAAATACTTAAGGAAAAAGCCTAGTAAACAATGTGTAAGACCTGTACACTGAAAACTATGACTCACTGAGAGAAATTAAAGGACTAAATAGAGAGATATACCATGTTCAAGTATTGGAAGACTCAATATTGCAAATAAATCGATTCTCACCAAAGCTATCTACAGATTCAAGGCAATGCCAAATAAAATCTCATCCTGTTTCTGGGGAAAAGTAATGAGTTGATTTAAAATCTGTATGTAAATGCAAAGGACCAGAAAAAGCCAAGACAATCTTGAAATAGTAAGTGGGATGCATGAAGACTTATTATAAAATAACTTGAATCAAGATCGTGAAGTAGGATAAACAAGCCAATGAAAATAAAAGGCCAAAAGCAAATCCAGGAAATTGATTGAATATGCACGGCTGAGCTATAAAAAAAAAAAAAATGAGGAGGAACTCTATGAACTGATACATATGAATTTCTAGGATATAGTCTTAACTCTTAAAAACCATGTGAAAAACAGTATATACAGCATACTAGATTTTGTATCAGAAAGAAAGGGAAATAAAACTTCCATAGATCTATTTAATTCTGTAAAAAGAAACTCAAAAAGGGTAAATCAGAAAACAATGAAATTGATTAACTACAAGAGATGCTGAGGAGTGGATGGGGTGGAGTGATAAGGGAGTGAAATTTTTTATTATACTTTTCTGTAAAGTTTTGTTTTTTGGAAGCATGTTAATGTTATAAGCTTTCAAATATATAATCAAACAAACAAAATTTGAGGAAGCAGGGATGAATTTAAACAGAAACAAATGAACCCAACTGTATTTCAAATGAATACTACTACTGCGAAAAGGGAGAAAAAGAAATAACAACCAAAAACAAAAAACCTAATCCAACTAACTTTTGTTTGTTTGTTTGTTTTTAGACAGTCTTGCTCTGTCACCCAGGCTGGAGTGCAGTGGCACAGTCTCGGCTCACTGCAACCTCCGCTCCCAGGTTCATGTGATTCTCCTGCCTCAGCCTCCTGAGTAGCTGGGACTATAGGCGCCACCAACACATCCGGCTAATTTTTGCATTTTTTGTAGAGACAGGGTTTTGCCATGTTGGCCAGGCTGGTCTCAACCTCCTGGCCTCGGCCTCCCAAAGTGCTGGGATTACAGGCATGAGCCACCGTGCCCAGCCCCAAGTAATTTTTGAATACAGTTTATACCCTCAGTATAAGAAAATCTCATCCTGAATTCATGAGTTGATGTCCTTTGTAGCGACATGGATGAAACTGGAAACCATCATTCTGAACAAACTATCGCAAGGACAGAAAACCAAACACCGCATGTTCTCACTCATAGGTGGGAACTGAACAATGAGAACACTTGGACACAGGGCAGGGAACATCACACACCGGGGCCTGTCGTGGGGTTGGGGGGATGGGGGACGGATAGCATTAGGAGAAATACCTAATGTAAATGACTAGTTAACGAGTGCAGCAAACCAACACTGCACATGTATACATATGTAACAAACCTGCACGTTGTGCACATGTACCCCAGAACTTAAAGTATAATAAATAAATAAATAAATCTCATCCTGAATTCTTTATTCTAGGCTTGTTTTCTGAAGTAGTATGGGTGTAGAAATTCTGAAAATTGTAAGATTAAGCAAAAGAATAAACATATTAATATCACTGGGAGCCAGGGTTCTTACTACGGAAGAAGGGAAATACAAATTTAGAATCAAGGGAAAGGAAGAACTCGGGTTTAAATGAAATTTGAAATATGAAACTATAATTTCTAAAATATTTATACATACTTTAAAAATCATGTCCATTGAAAAGTCCTGGAAGAAATGATACTCCAACAGTTATGACAATACCTAGTAACACAGATCTTGGTTTCTAAATACCATTTTCCACTAAAAAGAAACCAGGGCTCCTTGAAGAAATGGTTGACTCTAGGGCTGGGGAAGAAAGTTATGAGATAATTCTAAAAAATCTGTTATGACAGGAAGTGCTCTCAATGGTCAAATTTGGGACCATTTGAGCAACAAAATAAATAAGTTCCTTTTTTAAAAACATTGAGATGTGATTAAAGTCCAATAAATAAGTTCCATAATGGGTAATGATACATGTTATCAAATAGGAATCCATGATGCAAACTGATTATAAATAAGGACATAAATACTTAAGGGTAAAGGAAGAGCTATTTCTTGGAATGCTAGCTGTTAAAGCAGAGGGAGTGAAAGAATGGGGGGAAAAATCACAATTTTGTAACTATCAGAATAAACACAGCTTCAGGCAAGAATCAACAGATGCCAAATCTAGGGGTGAAGTTGATGAGAATCCAGATAGCTGCATGACTGTAAAGTGTCTCCTCACATATAGCTTATTAATTGTAGAACAGAAAACATTAACTATATACTGAAGCCAGGCATGGTGACTCATTCCTGTAATCCTAGCACTTTGGGAGGCTGAAGCAGAAGGATCACTTGAAGCCAGTAGTTCAAGACCAGCCTGGGCAACAAAGCCAGATCCCATCTCCACAAAAAATTTTAAAATTAGCCTGGCCCAGCAGTGGTTCACGCCTGTAATCTCAGCACTTTGGCAGGCAGAGGTGGGTGGATCACCTGAGGCCAGGAGCTCAAGACCAGCCTGGCCAACATGGCAAAACCCCGTCTCTACTAAAAATACAAAAATTAGCCAGGCATGGTGGCGCACTCCTGTAATCCCAGCTACTTAGGAGGCTGAGGCACGAGAATCACTTGAACCTGGGAGGCGGAGGTTGCAGTCAGTCAAGACCGTGCCACTGTTCTCCAGCCTGGGCAACAGAGCGAGACTCCGTTAAAAAAAAAAAAAATTAGCCTGGCCTAGTGGTGTGCACCTATATTCCCGGCTACTCAGGAGGCTGAGGCAGGAGGATTGCTTGAGCCCTGAAGTTTGAGGCTGCAGTGAACTACATCACGCCACTGCACTCCAGCCTAGGTGACAGAGCAAGAGCCTGTCTCAAAAAACAAACAAAACTATATACTGAAGAAGCCAGACTACACTTGAATCAGACAACCAGAAATAATCCACTACCAAAGGGCAGCTATTGTTGGCCTCCACTTACACAATGTTCCAGCTGGAAAAGTATCATCTGAATCCCATCATAAGGAACTATCAGAAACCCAAATTAAAGAACATTTCATAAAATAATTGGCCTGTACTCTTCAAAATGACAATGTCATAAAGGACAGGGAAAGGCTGAGGATATGTTACAAATGAAAGGACACTAAAAGACATAACAACTAATTGCAATAAATGATTCTGGACCAGATCCTGTACTGAGAAAAACAAATGTGATAAAAGACATTACAGTATTGGAACAGTTGACAAAGTGAGACTATGGACTATAGATTAAAGTATTATATCCCTGTTAAATTTCCCATAGTTGATCAATGTGCTGTGGCTACACAAGAGAATATCCTTGTTCTTAAGGAAGACACACTTTAGTATTAACATGTAAAGTGGCATAATGTATGCAACCTACTTGCAAATAGTTAAGAAAAAATTATTTGCATTGAGAAACAATAAAACAAATTTTGCAAAATGTTACTTTTCTATTGTTCTTGCAACTTTTCTGTAGGCTTGAAATTATTTTAGGTTAATTAGTTTCAGAGGATATCTAATAAAAAGAGACTACTAAGCCAAGATAATTGTAGGTCTTTCTCCCCGACAACAATTATCCGTTTAAATCCTTGTTTTCCCTATAGACTACCCCATTTCTACATCCTACATCAGATCAAGAAATATCAGATTTCCATCATTTGTTTAAAACTTTAAGGACTTTTTAAAGAACTTAATGATACATATTAAAAGAATTTTATGCTAACTCTGGTGAGTTTTGGGAATTTATATTGATCTTTTTTTTGCGAAAACTTCCTACAGAGATAGGTACACAACGTGCAAGGTATGCTATTATATACAAGAATGTTTAATAAGTACATTACTTATCACAGCAAACAAATGGTGAAAAGTCTAAAAATCTACAATTAGAGAAATAGTTAAATAAATTGTGATACATCCACATTGTAGAACACAATTTTTAGAAAGAATAAAGTATACCGTAAGTGCAAAAATATAGGTATAATACATGATATAATACAGAATGAGAAAAGTTGCTGATAGATTTATTTGTATAAAAAAACAGAACTGCGCTAATGTGTTTATGTATGTGCCCAGAAACAAAGGCCTGAAAGGATAGGCAGGAAGTAGTTACCAGTGATTGCCCCTGGGAGAATGAGTAGGGGGAAGGGCACTACTTAAACTGAATTTTTTTCCTAAAAGATCCGTGTACTATACAATTTTTACAGTTTAAAAAACAAAATACTTTGTATTCTTAGAACTAAGATTTAAATGTATTTTGATGAAATATGGTTTCAGTGAAGAACATAAAATATAACGGATGTCTGAACTACTAATATATGCTTGTTACTTAGCATATATAACAAGATCTATTTTTCTGTTCAAGCACCTTTGTTCTATCAAGTTCCATGAGTTTAATTTTTAAACTAACAAAGCCAACAACTCCTTTTTGGAAATAGGTAAAATAATTCTAAATGGAACATTTCTGGTTACTTACTGATAGTAACACAAATTTAAAAACAAAACAAATACCAACATAACGTCCTTAACAAAGCTTATCCTGATAATTATTTCAATTGACAGACCAAAGCATGATCTAAATGATGTAAACTGTACATGACTTATGACAGTGGAGAAACATAATAAAACTGTTGAACTTTGAATTAGTGACCATCTTATCCATTTTACAAATAGGGAATATATCATCAGTCAAGTATCCTTTTACTTAACAATACAGTCAGGATTGTATAACTATCTGAGAATTAAATTCAACAAATATTTATTAGGTTGCTAGCACAGTATGTTTAAGCCGTTCTACTATGGTGACACAAAGACTGTCCCTACTCAAAAGACCCTTATGAAATTGCAAAAAAAGTTTATTTTACATTGAATGCCATAATAAAATTAAGGACTACTACCTCTAGAATCTAAACTTTTCCATTAATTAGGCAATTGGGGTGACAAATTAACTTTTCAGCCACTATTTGCAATCACTCTGAATGGGATCACTATTACATACTGTAATAAGCAGTGGTTACACTCTTAAGTGACAATTATTTAGATTGTTTTTATGTTGAGATTTTTAAAATCTATTCTCCTTTGCATATAAGTCAATCTCTAGGGACCTTTAGGGAAACATTTACTTTTTCAGGCATCTAGAATATTATTAGGAATATTAAAATCACAATGTATTAATATAAATCAATAGGCATTCCTCTATTAACAGAAACCCCATGAGTACTCTCAAATTCTCATTACAAGACACTGGCACACAGGAGGAAATGTCTATGCTGAGCACCTTGAGGACGTTCTTTCTTTACCTCGGTATACTAAAACAACTGTCAATTTTCACTATTCAACATTTCCTGAGTGTTACTGATTCCCAGTCCGTGCACAAGGCTATGAGAATACAGATTCTCTAACATCTAGGAATTCACAATTCAGTGGGGAGAAAGGCACACAAACAAACAAAGTAGGTAAAAATAAAAGTAGTGGAAAATGTCGCTTTGAGAAATAGCATATACTCAAATTAACACTTATCCATTTTCTAAAAGCCTTGAGTTGTTTCAGCAAACACAATACATGGTGAAAAAATACAGTACTCCAAGGAAGAACTCTTGGTTTCACAATTCTTAACATATTGTAACGTGACTTCAGGCACGTCATTCTTAACCAGGGTTGGCCTTAGTCACCTCGTCTAAAAATGTCAGTATTAGCAACCTAAACCCGAATCGTTTTACCGGCATAAACTAAATTGTCTCTAGTGGCTCTTCCGGGTCAAAGATCCACAATACTCACATACTCATCCATCAGATTACCCCAGTAATCATGGCCCAGGGAACCACTACGGGTAAACTAGATGAATTAGAGTTCCTAAACTGAGATAGGCTTTAAACTTGTGAACTCAGAAAATGTATTACAGTGGCCATGATACAGCCTTATAAAATGAACAAGAATAGCTGAACATTTTGTGTATCATTCTGGTACAATATGCGTGTGAATTTCCTACCAGGAATCCGAGTTTCTGCACTACTGGAACCACGCCTCCCAGACAAATCAAGGAGACACCAGAAAAACCTCCTCAAGGGACAGGGAAAAATCACGGACAAGCTTTCTTCCCTTCTCACCTCCCCCTAAAAAAGCCCAGTGTTTTTCTTCCCCTCCAGCTATGCAGCTGCACCCAGCAGAGAAGTACTAGATTAGCATCATCTGCATTTCATTCCTTTTCTTTTGCAATAGCTACTCGCCTATAATAAACAGACCTTGTGCTCAAGGGAGAATTTACTTCCCCGTCCAGTAAAAATGAAGTTCCTTATTTTCACTAACAACGCCGTCTCCAATCAACACCCAACCTCCCTGGGGGGTGGGTGAGACCAGACACGCCTCTCCCTGCCACCCGTGCTGCAAGCCTGACGACCCACACCCTAGGAATTGTCCCACTTTCCGAGCCCCTTCTGCTCGAGTGGTGAGGCTTCGGGGGACAGCGGAAGAGGCCAGGGATTTGGCGTGCACACCAGGGGGGCGTCCAGGCAGGCCCGGGAGCGCCAGGCTGCCTCCGCTGACAGGGGGCTCGCACAGGCGGAAGGGGAGCGGCGAGCCCTATGCCACCCCCACTTACCCACTTTGTCCTTCCCGTACATGTGCCCGGCCACCTGATGCGAGAGGGGCACGCAGCCGTTGAGGAAGCGGAGTCTGCCGCCCGCCGGCTGCGGGGTGCCCTCAGGGGTGGACTCGATCGCCGGTGAGGTCCGCATTTCTGGGGGGCCCGGCGCCTCGACCCGGAGGGGGGATGGTGGCTCTGTTGCCATAACGGAGAGCAGAAGCGGTAGCGGCAGCGAGAGTAGGAAAAAAAATAGGGCGAGGGAGGGGGCGCCGGAGAACCCGAGGGTCGCTCAGGCTCGGGCGCGAGGAGGCCCGGGGGTTCCCGCGGCTGGTGCCCTCTGAAGCACGGGGAGGGGGCCCATGACGCCGCCGGGGCGCGGGCGCTCCTCTGCCCAACTCTCGGCGGAACGCGGCTCCCGGCTCCTGTTCCTCTGCCGCCGCAGCCGCCGGCCCCGGCGCTGCCCGGTAGACAGAACCGAGCCGAAGAGCAGCAGCAGCGGCGCCCCGCGCTCCCTGGGGCCCTGACGGCGACGGCGGCCCCACCTCCTGCGCCCCCGCCCCCTCCCGCCGTCCTCCAGTCCCCTCAGCTGCCGCGCGCGCGTCACCGCCGCCCGCACCGCCGCTGCCGCCGCTACTGAGCATGCCCAGAGGCCGTCCGACGGGATTCCGGCCCCCCCAGTCAGCGGGGCGGGCGCCCCGTGCTGCCGGGACCTGGCGACGGCGACAGGGATGGGGCGAGCGCACCCCTGTTTCTTCTCACCCCCACCCCGCGGGCATTTCGAAGTCACGCGTGCTGCTGTGGCCTCATTCATTCAACACGCTTCTCAGCGCGTCAGCTCAGAGAAGCCAGGGACTTATAAGTGTGCGGAGCAGTCCGGCAAGAATTGGAAGGCACTAGCATTGCCAAGGGTGGCTCTAAAGGCCACCCCTAACTGCACTCAACTCCCTCCAACTCCCACCCCGCACGAAAACAACAGAAGTAAAAGCAGGCAGCTTATTAGAGATGCGCCTTCAAAATACCCTTCGAGTTAATCTCAGCCCCCCTCCCCGGATTGCTGTCTCTAAACCGCTCTTACCAAAAAATAAAACATATAAAAATAAAATAAAATTGGAACCGACACGAATTTCAGACTGTAGAAGACAGAGAAAACTTCTAATTTTTTAAGTGAACATGTTTTTTAAAGAAAGGAGCAAGTTTTTTCTCTCTCCCACTCGACCTTTAAGATAGTGCAGGTTCCAAGGTCCTGAGTAGATAATTATATCAAAAGCAGAAAGGGATGGACACCGGTAGCTACGCGAGGTTCTGGAATGGGACTCAGTCATTGATTCCTGTATGTCCGCCACTGGCATGTTATATAAAAGCTGGACCTAGCCTTGAAGGTAAATCGTCACAAGCCCCGAGCAAGAAAAACTGGGGTCAAATCTTAGGTATCTGATTAAAGTAAGTGTCCTATTAACACCTGTTTCTGCCCCCAGAAGCCCACACACCTGGAAGAGACGTAAAATCTGGCCTGGATTCCCTAATCCCAGGGCCCTGCCCCTCGGCTTCAGGGCCCCGCCCCTCGGCGTTGCGCAAACTCTGTTGCTACCTAAGTCTTTTCCTCCTCCCCACCTCCCGTAGCTGTCAAAATCCGGAGTCCAGACTTCCTTAAGGCCCAGGACAGCTCCACGCATGCTCAGCACCTACCAGGGTCGAGCTCACACACGTGCTTACGACCCGCCGCGGCGCCTGCGCAGTAGCAGCGCGGAGTCGGTGCTTTAGTACGCCGCTGGCACCTTTACTCTCGCCGGCCGCGCGAACCCGTTTGAGCTCGGTATCCTAGTGCGCACGCCTTGCAAGCGACGGCGCCATGAGTCTGACTTCCAGTTCCAGCGTACGAGGTGAAGTGGGGCCTGGGAGCGGGTGAGGCTGGTGAGGCTCAGCGGTTGCCGCGCCCGCAGTTCGACTGGGTTGTTTTACCACTGCCCTACGCGCCCGCCGGTCCTATAACCTTGAGATGCAGAAGGGCAAGCGCTGGGCCCGGCTGCGGGCCGGACGGCGAAAGGGGGCGAGGTCAGGGATGGATTGATGGTTTGGGGCCATGTCGGACCAGAGTCCACGTTTACCCCAGCTAGCCAAACCCTAACACCTAATGACCGCGCCGCTAGCTTTTCTTGTTCTCCCCTAAGACGCTTTCATGTCCTTAAGTCACATAGCCTGGAAAAGAAGGAAAGGTGGGAGAAAACAACAGCAAACCTGTTTGCCCTTCTCATGTTTCAGTCAGCGTCGGACCACAACGTCGATTTCCTGCAATCCTGAAGCATTGCGTGACTAATCACATCTTAGTTTTGCAGATTTTTTTTTTTAAGGGATGAAACGCAATCCGAGGTTTTCAGTTTTCCCGGTTTTTTATTATTCCTCTGGCATCTGACACTCGGTGGCAGTAGTCCAGGATAAAGGATTGAAAACCGCGTTCGTTGAACCTTCAGCTTTCTGAGTCTTCTTTCCCCTGTGTTAGTACCTAGCGTTTGGAAACAGTATTTCGCAGAAACTCCCGTTATAATAAAATTAAGAGACTTTATAAGCAGTCATTTAATGTGGAGTTTCACTTTATAACAATTCTTGGTGATGTTATAATTGTTAATATAATACTGTGTACCAGACACACAATATATGTGATCTTTGCCCCTCTATAAAACGCCACTTCGCAAGGTTTTGAGTAAAGGCAAAGAGACTGTCTAGAGGTTAATTAAAAATACGTTCAGTAAATATTGAACATCTGTAGTGCCAGGTAATAAAAAGTCCCTACTAACTTGAGCCCTAATTTTTTAATAGGTAGTTTCCAAAAATTGGAGAGTCCCACTTCTGTTGACAAAATTTACCTGGCTAAGGGTGATGTTCCATGACATTTCGAAGTTACTAATGATATAGAGATTATTATTTGCAAAAATTATATTAAAGGATACTCATCTTGAGACTTTTTTTAATAGAGGCAGCTTGGTGCATTTAAAATAGGGTGTGATTTTTGTTTTTGTTTTTTAAAAAACTATATTCTCTTGGGATTAAGACTTGTGAAATGAGATGTGCATGTGACTTGTGCCGCTGATATTTTTAATTTTACAGGAAGACTGCACATGTTTGAGGTGGACCAAAAGATTCCACGTGTGTGTTTAAAATACGGGATCATTTTGTGTACATGAACACTAAACTCTATTTAGGTTGCATATTATTGAAATGTGAAACAGGTGAACCCCTTAGGACTTACCACTATCTGCAGGCTAGTCTGCAGGATTTCTTTTTTAGACAAGACAAGGTTTTTTGTTTTGTTTTGTTTTTCAAGTCTAACCATAGGGGAATTCAAAGGCAACTTTCCCAATCATTTTCCATTGCCTAAGGAATAGGAAATCACTGAAGCAGGTTATTGGCTTCAACTGGAAGTATTCAACTTTGTTAGGAGGAGTGATTATTTTTTGAGACAGAGTCTCACTCAGTGGCCCAAGCTGGAGTGCAGTGTTGTGATCATAGCTCACTGCAACCTTGAACTTCTGGGCCCAAGCCATCCTTTCTCCTTGGTCCCCTGGCTTCCCAAAGTGCTGAGATTACATATGTGAGACACCACACCTTGCCATGACTACTTTTTTATTTCACCAAAAAGCATGCAAATTGTCATGAGGACTGTAGGGAGAGGCCCAAAGCCTTTGTAAATCTCTTCTACCAACACTTTCCTCCTCAGTATAGTAGTAGGTAGGCAAGGTAGGGAAAGAGAATGTCGAGGGGATTTAACTTTTAATGTTTAGATCACACACAAGTTTGGTTCTCTTCTCAAACTTTAAACCAAATTTATTCCTACAGATTGAAAATCAATTTAGATCTTTTAATTGGGGGAAAGATATCATGTCTCTTCTCAATTAAATGAATTTGTAATTATAAAGGGTTTAGAATGATATGTGACAGTGGTAAGCACTATATAAATATATGTTAAATATAAAGTGTGTACGTGTATGCAGAACTCTTGTTCATCATCAGAAGAAAAATAAAAGGTAGTTTATAAAAAAAAATTTAACGGGAATCAGGCCAGGACTGGAATCAGGCAGAGGCAGTGAGAATGAATGATTGGAGCTGAAATACTCTTAAGATCCTGATCATTGAGATAGCTCTTGATACCAGTATGGTCGATAAGACCATTAGTTTATTATATTTTCTAGTAGTAAGTGGCCTTCACTGCCTACTCGTCCAGTCTCTTATGATTCC
Organism: Pan troglodytes; assembly: GCF_028858775.2. NCBI lineage: Eukaryota > Metazoa > Chordata > Mammalia > Primates > Hominidae > Pan > Pan troglodytes. Next base: position 70,534,026 of record NC_072406.2, read on the forward strand.
TCCTCATATCCAAATAGATGACCTTTCTGAACATCATCCTGCTCCTTGATAACTCTAGCACTCATTGATCACTCTCACCCTTAACCCTTTCTCTTCTATTTGCAAGGAAGATGTTAACTCTTAGGCTGTTCTCTCTCCATGTCCTCCAGATGCCGTTTTCTTTTGCTTAAGTCTTTGCCTCAGTGATACCTGTTGTTCGTAAATATTTAGCGCCTCATAAAGATTTTCTTCAGCCTTAAGTCACTCATAATTCACCCTCATCTTTAAAAAAAAAAAAAAAAGCCAACTATACCAGGTAATTTTGAAAGGCCTTCCTTAACCTGCCTTCCCCTGAAATCACTTTTTTTTTTTTTTACTTTACCCTCAAGTTGCAACATAGGGATTTGTCTGTTCATCTTGTACTTCATTATCTATCCCAAACCCTGATCATTACAACGCTTGTAACCAAAATTACATTTCATAAATTCTTATTCTCTTTTATATTCTTGTGTATTTTATTGAAACTAATTTTCTAATTCATTTAACCACAACATAGGAAAATATTGTTTTGGTTCACTAAATTCACCAAGTCATTTAAAGTCACTATTTAAGGGTTTTTGTCTGAAAAGAAAGGTATGGATCATGCTGAAAATAAAAGGGATAGCTCCTATAAGTTATAAACAATAAATGAAAAATAAGAGGGCTGGGCGCGGTGGCTCACGCCTGTAATCTCAGCACTTTGGGAGGCCAAGGCGGGCAGATCATGAGGTCAGGAGTTCGAGACCAGCCTGGACAACATGGTGAAACCCCCGTCTCTACTAAAAATACAAAAAATTAGCCAGGCATGGTGGCGCGCACCTGTAGTCCCAGCTACTTGGGAGGCTGAGGCACGAGAATTGCTTGAACCCAGGAGGCAGAGGTTGCGGTGAGCTGAGATTGCGCCACTGCACTCCAGCCTGGGCAACAGTGCGAGACTCCATCTCAAAAAAAAGAAAGAAAAATAAGGGGGGAGTTTGGAGCTATAGATTGGCCAAATTGATGGTTGTTAGAGCTAATTGAGGGTAAATGGGGTTCATTATAGTATTCCCTGTGTGTGTCTGAAATGGTCCATAATAAAGTTTTTTTAAAACATAGCTTCTTATATATACCTGAAGTTTTTTGTTTGTTTGTTTGTTTTTAATATATGTATCGGAGTAAATTCCACACCCTGATACAGCAGGTTAAGAAGAAGGTAAAGATAAGTCATTTAGTATAAGAGCAATGCAGTGTAAGGATAGAAAAATTGCACATAGGAATTGCAAATTTAAATTAGTCATCCATTATTTCTTTTGACTCAACCAACATTATTGAATATCACTTATATGCCAGGCCTTGAGAAAAAAAAAATTACCGGGCACGGCCTGCCAGCCTATGGGAGATCTAAGGGAGGGAAGGGTTTAAGCACAGCTCCCCTCCCCCTCTCCTGATAGAAGAGGAGAAACATTATGATTCTATGGCAGTTGATGGTGGGCTGGAGAGGGCAGTTTAGAGCAGAAAAGGGGCTAAGGTAAAAGAAGCCGAGAGAGATTTCTAAGTTAAAGCAAAATAATGCTCACAGTAAAAGAAAAAAAAAGCCGAAGATTGGGTTATATACAAGGCTGATGAGTTTGGGAACAAGTCCACGTTTTCTCTCTCTCTGAATAATTTTAAAGAGAAAACCAAAGATTATACAATAGTACTCCAATGGAAGAATAAGCAAATGGGAGGATTATTTAGAAATTATTGGAAATGTTACCTTTCTCTACATTTGTGATCTTTAATGGTATTTGTGTAGATATAAAGCATGATTACACAAGGTCTGGTAGGGTGGGGTTTGACCTAACTACAGGAATTAACTGTCCTTGAGAAATGTCTATAGAAAAGAAAAGCGAGGGCTGGTCATGGTGGCTCATGCCTGTAATCCCAGCACTTTGGGAGGCCGAGGCAGGCGAATCACCTGAGGTCAGGAGTTCAAGACCGGCCTGGCCAACATGGTGAAACCCCATCTCTACTAAAAATACAAAAATTAGCCAGGTGTGGTGGTGGGCGCCTGTAATCCCAGCTACTTGGGAGGCTGAGGCAGGAGAATTGCTTGAACCCAGGAGCAGAGGTTGCAGTGAGCTGAGATTGTGCCATTGCACTCCAGCCTGGGCGACAGAGCAAGACTCCATCTCAAGAAAAAAGAAAAAAGAATTGGGTCTCAGTAAAGTTCCTTGTTGCTTCTGAGATTATGACAATTCTTAATAGGCATATACCCATTTATCAAGGATTATTGGATGTTGCTATTTTTATTTGTTCAATTTCTCAGGTCTTCAGTTCATTCTTTATCCTAATTGTTGATTTTTGGACCTGTCATCATTTTTATCTATCTCTGTATAGTTTCCTTTTCCTTTAGAGTTGCCAGTGGCATCCACAGCTTTTTGCCAGAAAAGACTGATGATTCAGGCTACACTCATGAAGTGATAAAATAACAACTTTTTTTTTTTTTTTTTTTTTTACTTCTGGGAACTGTTGCATTTGTCCCTAATGAGATTACAGAATTAGAATTTGGGAAGGGAAAAAAAAAAAAAAAAAGAAATGGAAATTGTTTTCTCAAGACCTTAGAGCAAATACAAAGCTATTTTCCTCGAACACATGGTACTGTGACATTGGCATAGGGTCATAAGTGGCCCTTGCTAGGGGTTAGGGGGTAGAGCACAAAGTGTGTGTTTTGATTCCCCATGGGGTAGCTAGTCTTGGGTATCTGGACTCAGTTTCCATTTCTTTCAATGATGCCTTTGGTGTTACCCCTTTTCCATGTCAGTTATTCTGTCCTCTCTCCCACCATCACAAAATCCAAGGGAGGTAAAGCTTAAAAAAAAAAGTGACCTGTGGGTGCAGTTGGCAAATTACATGAGAAAAAAGAATGCAAGAAGAATGGGATTTAATGACTAGGAGAGATTATTTTCACTTATCATGATGAGTTTCATGTAGAAATTCCTATAGTATTCTCTTTTTAGGTCATGAAACAAATTAACCAATACTAACCAATTGTAGTTCTTTGGATCTCAGGACTGTTTGCAATATGCAGGTGCCATCAAACAAATATGTTGTGAAGTACTTTATAATTCACCTAAAAAGTAAAGTGTAACTAAAATCGACAGCATTAAGGAAGTTGTGTTATTTTAGTCTTTTGGGATATTGCCCCCTTTAAGTTTGTACTAAGGATGATGTTCAGCAAATGTTGTGGTGCATATACTATGCAAAGCAGCGTTTTTGCCCATTTTGTGATAGGTACATTAGCTATTCAGAGTGGCTTTCCATTAGCTAAGAAGTGGATTGCTACAGCTCCTGGCATAGGAAATGTTTTCTCAAGAAAGTTCCATGGTAAATAACATTAGAAAGGAAGATCATGAATCTAGCCAGAAGTCATAGCAAAATTGTAGACCTGCTTGGAATAACCACAGGGTAATACCATGAAGCAGCACTAAAGTTGGAGATAAATCTACACATAATGTGTACCTACTTAAAAAATGTCTTCTGATGAGGCCAAAGGTTTGAAGCTGTCAGGTGATATATTAACTTGTCTTCTCAGTCATGCAGGACCTGGGAAAGACGAAACGTTAATGTTTATTAGGGAATTATAGCAAGAAAGAATGATAATGCTATGGGAAGGAAAACAGTATAAATTAATTTGTTAACAAAAATACTACCGTGGTTGAAAATAAAATCCAAGGAACACGTTAATTAGAAAGTGAGGATAAACCGGAAGAGGCAGAAATTATGCTCTCTTACGAGATGAGCAAAATGCAGGAATAAGTTAGATAAAGTCTAAATTATTAAATAAACTAGAAAAGAAGACCAAGATACAAGAGACTGAGAATGATCCTTTATATTACAGTTTTAGAAGATTAAGCTCCAGTTTTATGTAAGGTACTATTAGGTATGGTGAAATAAGAAATTTGACTCAATAGTGCAAGTAAACTATACAACTAATTATTCATTATGTGTTTTTATTTGGCCTTGGAATTTTTTTTTGTACTTGTCTGTCTAGGGTTTTATTTGATAGTCTGGGAACTTATTTCAAACACTGAAGATCTGACTCAGGAAGTGCTGGGAAGGAGTCCAGTGTGTTTATCCTGACCCCTGTTCAACTTCTTCCTGCAGCCCACTCCATGCTGGGAATAGACAACTCTCCTCTGAGGCTGAGGCTAACCAGATTATGCAGAACTTTCTTCTCTCCAACATTGCCTGGAGCTGGGGTAGTTGTTAAGTCCTTGGGTTTCTAAAGACTTGAAAAGCTGCTTGAAAAGAATAACTAGATGGCTTGTTAGTCAGTTTTTTTATTATTAGAAAGCAGAATAATGCCATTAAATTTAAAATAAATTTTATAGAAAATTAAAATATATTTAGAATTTATTAAATGAGAATATAACTATACTTATATAATCATGTTTTCTACAAAATATGAAGTTAGTACATTCCGATTTTTATTTTAATGAGAAAACACTTTGAAATTTTAAAAAAAGGACTTTTGAATGAAGAATGACTTTGAAACCTGGAATCCTGCTACATATATTCCTTTGAAAATTAACATTAAGGGTGGTTTTCTTTTGTTTATCTGTTTCTTTGGGTATCATTTCTCTTACAGCTTTCTGTGATAGTTGCAATTGAGTTTTGGTAAATTAAATAATTTAAAAATCACTAAGGGATCTTACTATTTAAATAAACTCAAAGGAGTCATTTTGTTAACTTAACAAAATGTTATTTGTAATCTGAATTTTTATGTTTCGGGGCTTTTTTTTTTTTAAGCAATAGTTACCTGCAAGTTCACATGTTATTTAAAATTTACTTATAAACACTTTTTAAATGATTATTGAGCTTTGGGTTTTTTTTACTCCAGTTCTAAAATAATAATTTTAAGTTTCTTCTACTTAATGTAGCTATCATCACTCAGTAGAAAATACACAATTGCTTCAATAAGGGCCAGGGAAAGTCATAACAAAGGACTATTATACCAGTGTTTTCTGATCATTTTGTTAACATTAAAAACCTTGGACTATTAGGATGCTTAATACTCAAAAACTGGATTTTCTGACATGCATGTGATATTATTGGTGTATATTTTGGTTTTGATAATTATTTGTTTTCCTTCCCTGCTCTAGTTGAATGGATCGCAGCAGTTACCATTGCTGCTGGGACAGCTGCAATTGGTTATCTAGCTTACAAAAGATTTTATGTTAAAGATCATCGAAATAAAGCTATGATAAACCTTCACATCCAGAAAGACAACCCCAAGATAGTACATGCTTTTGACATGGAGGATTTGGGAGATAAAGCTGTGTACTGCCGTTGTTGGAGGTCCAAAAAGGTGAGGAAAGCAATTCCTTCATACACTACCATTTTTAATGTTATATTTCTTTTTAAATTATTCTGTCAGACTTGTTCACCAGATATTGTTATGATATCCCTTTTTTGTTGTTGTTGAGACAGAGTCTTGCTCTGTCATCCAGGCTGGAGTGCAGTGGTGTGATCTCAGCTCACTGCAACCTCCACCTCCCGGTTCAAGTGATTCTTGTGCCTCAGCCACCGAGTAGCTGGGATTACAGGTGTGAGCCACCACGTGTGACCTGTTATAATATCACTTTTTCTTTCTTTTTTTTTTTAATGAATCCTATTCTTCTTTGCCTTCCATATGCTCTTAAAGGAATATATTTTCTAAAATATCTAACCAGTATGCAGTAGAATTACGTTGTACCCTCATCGAGTTCAGGCAGATTTAACCGTATTCTTGGCCAAAGAAAAGAAGAAAATCCCTTTAATTTGCTCTTAGGATTTCTTAGCTTCCACTGTCCCAGAAAGTGAAGTGTACAGCCTAATCACAAAGAGAAGCAGAAGAAGTAAAAATTTTTTTTGAGCTTTCAAGCACCAGATACTAAGACAAGTGTTAGAAATTTGAAAAGAAACTTCTTTAAAATCACCCGTAAAAACTTATCTGGTAAATGTCCTATACCTTCTTTCAGCTGCAACTCCTCTAGTTAAATATCTAACAATATAGGATCCTAAAATCTTATTTCTTATATGAGAATTGTATTTTATCAAGTCCCTTTTGGAGGTGTCATCTATGAAACCTGCAGGTTTTAGACATGATGGCAGCTAGTGATCCACAGTTGATAAAATACTGTCTCGAGCATCTCAAAAGGATTTGTACACCGAATGACTTCAGGATTTCTGGTGTGTTGTGAGAAATACGGTATAAACACTCTACTACCACTCTTGGCATTCAAATAAAATGGATTTCAGCAGGGCGTGGTGTCTCACACCTGTAATCCCAGCACTTTGGGTGGTTGAGGCAGATCACTTCAGCCCATTAGTTCAAGAGCAGCCTGGGCAACATAGTGAGACCATCTGTTGAAAAAAAAAATAGCCAGGCATGGTGGCATGCACCTGTAGTCCCAGCTATTCAGGAAGCTGAAGCAGGAAGATCACTTGAGCCCAGGAGGTTGAGGCTGCAGTTAGCTGTGATTGCATCACGCTGTGATTGCATCACACTGCGTTCCAGCGACAGAATGAGACCCTGTCTCAAAAAATAAAATAAAATACAATGAAAAAAATAATGTTAAAGGGCCCCCAAAAAAACCAATAAAAATGATGTATCTGTTTTTGAAAGCACGTTATGTTGGGGATCTCTTCCCATAGTAGAGGGTCATTTTCGCAAATAACTTGTCACAAATATGGAAGAAGCCACATACTAGGTACCGGTTGAGCATCTCTAATCCAAAAATTTGAAATCTGAAATGCTCAAAAATTTGAAATATTTTGAACACTGACATGACACCACAAGTGGAAAATTCCATACCTGACCTCATGTGACAGTTCACCGGCTGAAGTCAAAACACAGACGCAGAGGACACAGTTAAGTCAGTGACCCAAAGGGAAAAAAAGGCCCCCCCAGCTGCTGATGTAGGTATTCTGGTGGTGCTATTATGCTGCTTAATTTCCCAGAGCACTTTTTTTGTTAACTGAATTAATGGTATGTTATGTTTTTTACTGTTAAGTACTGACATGTGAATACATGCAAGAAAATGATTGCTTATCAGTAGCATATAAATTCATAGTCGGGAATGATGGTGATTCAAGATAACCACAGATAGTCCACATGTGTGACTAAGATGGTGACACCTTTGCTTTCTGATGGTTCATTGTATACAAACTGTTTCATTCACAAAACTATGTAAAATATTGTATAAAATTACTTTCAGGCTACGTGTATAAGGTATATATAAAACATAAGTAAATTTTGTGTTTAGGCTTGGATCCCATCCCCAAGATAACCTCATTATGTATATGCAGACATTTCAAAAGTTGAAAAAAATCTGAAATCCAAAACATTTTGGATTTCAGATTTTCTTTTCATTTTTATGAAAAGTCCCAAGCATTTCTTTTCATTTTTTATGACCAAGTATTTCAGATAAGGATTACTCAACCCATACTAGAAAGCATATTTCACTCCTTTCTCCCAATAAATCCAGTGATAAAGTACTTAGATTATGCCATTTTGTTCAAAAACTCCTTGATGAATATATTGAATATAAACCAGAAATTAATAGGCTCATTACAACAAATTATGAAGAGCACTATTCATTTGGAATTTGAAATTGTTGATAAGTATTAGTGGGGTTACTAGAAAATAATAAAGTAATCTAGAAATTGTGGAATTTCTAAGTTGGAGTTTTATAGTTCCTTAGTGATCTTCAATAGTTCATTTACTATCTACTATATATGCATGCGTGAGAAACATTAAAGAGTAAAACAGCAGATGTCACAGATGTATATAGTACATGCAGTGTAAGTGGTCTAAATAAATGGAAGCTAAAAGGAAGAAATTACACCATGAGGCTGGGTGCAGTGGCTCACACCTGTAATGCTAATACTTTGAGAAGCCAGGGCAGGAGGATCACTTGAGGCCAGGAGTTCAGTACCAGCCTGGGCAACATGGTGAGACCCAGTCTCTGTTTTTTGTTTGTTTTTGTTTTTTCTTAATTAAAAAAACATCACATCTTCTGGGAAAGCATAGTCATATACTTGGGAGTTAAATTGCTCTGAGAAAAATTGGTAGCATTTGAATAAACTGCATATATTGGAGACTCTCAAAATCTGCAAGAAAGGACTTGTGAACAAAGGTGAAATGAATAAAGAATCTAGTCTGGTTCTTGTACTGCCCTTCCCCAAGGAATAAATCTAAACTGAGGAGAATCTTGAGGACCAGTGTGAGGAGTCTGTGACTCCAGACATGGGGAGCTCCTTGACAGGGGTTTCAAACATAGAGTTATGATACTTTTACCGGGGTGCTAGCTATGGAAATGGAGACAAATGATCAGAGAGATAAAAGATTTCGGGGAAAGGATCAGCCAAATGCACTGACTTCTGTGTGAAAGACTAGGGGAGAAAAACTAAAGCTCATTGAAGGATCTAAGCATGTAAGATTAGAAGAGCGTTATGCCATTAACAGAAATAAGAGATTCGAGGTGAAAGGCAAATTTTCCAGGACAGCAATAAGGAGTTCTGTTTCAGAGAGCGAATTTGAGATGATAGTTGAATGGAAATGCACAGCAGACAACATGAAATGTGAGACATCGGGGTTGGAGATAGAGATCAGCAAAACTGATGAGTCAAGTGTAGGAATGCAACTGATCTTTGATATGGATAAAAATCAAGGGCTAAATATGAAATCTTGGGGAATTTTCTGCATTTTGGAAGGGGGACAAGAGCCATTTAAGGAGATGGAATGGGCCAGAGAGGTTAGAATAAAACTAAAAATATCATAGCTTCAAAGTAGAAGAGGGAAAAGTTTCAAAGATCTGGTACTGAACATTGGCCTGTGCAAAGACAGCTACATGAATAGACAAGACTATTAGATTAAGCAATTGCCATTTTGGTGTCATTTCAACGGAGTAATTAGAATAGAAGCTATGTCCATGTGAGTTAAAGTGCAAATTAACTAATAAACGACAGAAGTCTATGTCATATTTTCCATAGATGCAACAGTGAATGGAAAGAAAAGTAACATAACTGCTTGAGTGAACACTACAGCTTGGCTTTGAGATCAAGTAAAGGGTGTTTGCTTTGATTGGATTTTCCCAGAGGGCAAAGAATCCAATAAACTAAATATGGACTTTCATGAACTAAGATCTCAAATATTTCAGGAAGAATCACCAATGGACACAAACTAGTGGTGTAAATGTTTATTAGACTTTATAATTCAAAACATTCCAGGATTATTCTTTCATTTTACAATTTAGAGTTTCCAGATGGTTAGGCCAGGGACTGCCATTTCCTGTAGGTGGACTGAGAGAGGACTAAGAGAGGGAATGAGACCAGTCATTTTATTTCCAGTTTTCTCATGCCTTTTTTTCCCCCTCTGGCTTATCTTTTATGCCATTTAGTGATCCTCTTTGTGTCTTGAATTTGTCAGTTCTGAATTTTCATTGCATCTTGGGCACTTATTCCTGCATTAATCAATTAACAGTTTGCTTTGAATATTACCCAAGTTAACAAATGTTGTTATTCTTCAGACACTTTTGGAAACTCACCACATTCCTGTGGTTCTAAGGTTATCACACAGGTGCCAAGTCACACACTTAAACGCCAGTTCACAAAGACTAATTAATACCTTTGATTAAGTGGCTACATTGAGTTTATAGTCAGTAATTTTTCCCTCATACAAACCAGTTGTATTTATAACAAAATTTAAACATCATTTTACCAGTGGAAAAAATGTTATATGCGATACAAATTTCAAATCTAATTCATTCTTAAGGTGCAGTCACTAGTAACCTGTTGTGTGTCTGTAACATTTTGAGCAGGTTTCCTAACCCTAATGAATCAGATTTCTTAGTAATGTGCAGAAATTACATTTTTTAAAAACATATCCCTCCCTTTTGTCCAGTGCTTCTCTTGCCAGCATTGGTATGTCAGCTGATGTTTCAGAAATTGGCTTAGCTTTTTTTTTTTTTCTTTTTCTTGAGACAGAGTCTCACTCTGTCACCCAGGCTGGAGTACAGTGGCGTGATCTCAGCTCACTGCAACCTCCACCTTCTGGGTTCAAGCAATTCTCGTGTTTCAACCTCCTGAGTAGCCGTGATTACAGGCATGCACAACCATGCCCGGCTAATTTTTGTATTCTTAGTAGAGACAGGGTTTCACCATGTTGGCCAGGCTGGTCTTGAACTCCTGACCTCAAGTGATCCACCCGCCTTGGCCTCCCAGAGTGCTGGGATTGCAGGTGTCATCCACTGTGTCCGGCCCAGAAATTGGTTTATTTTATAGTACAGGCTTCCCTCGGTGTCCATGGATTGGTTCCAGGACCTCCCATGGATACCAAAATCTGAGAATGCTCAAGCCCCTGATTTAAAATGACAGTATTTGCCTATAAGCTATGCACATAATCCTGTATACTTTAAATTATTACATCATCTCTCGATTACAAATAATACCTAATACAGTGTGAATGCTATGTAAATAGTTGTTATACTGTATTGTTTAGAGAATAATGACAAGGAAAAAAGTGTACATGCTCAGTACCCATACAATTATTTTAGCGAGTATTTTCTATCAGCAGTTGGCTGCATCCATGGATGTGGAACCCACAGATACAGATGGGGCCAATTGTATTTCACAAAAGGGCTATCCATATTTGAAGTGAGAATGAAAGGAGCCAGTATAGAGGAAATGATTAAAGTGACTACAGGGAAAGATACCATTTGAGTCAGCGGTATCTTGACAAAGGGTGGAAGGAAATGAGAGTAACAGCACAGATGTGAAACTCAGCCTTAAAAAGGAAGAGATAGTCTTACTTTCGAAACAAGAAGATGAAAGGACTCTGATGTAAGAGGGAAGGGTATGGGATGTAGTATTGCTAGGTTCCTTTCCCTGCAACTTCAGGTTGGTTACATCACTTGCTGAGTTGTATGACGGCCACCTAGGAGGCAGTTCAAACAAGGACAGCAAAAGAATACAGACTAAGAAGAAAGAGAGGAAAGTCTTACCAGTTAACATCAGGAGCTGAACTGAAATTGAAATGAAATGCAACTGGACATATTTAGACTCATTTTCTTTCATTTACAGTGTAAGATTTGAGTTGTGATACTTTTGTCGTTGGTAGTAGGCTTGATCCTGGATGTTTTTTTTTGGCGAGGGGGTGTTGGGGGAAAAAGAGAAATCCTCCATCCTGTTAATGGCTTAGAAGTGCGTTTTACTGAGTCTTTCTTCATAAAAACGATATTCTGAATGTTGGTGACATTCCTTGGCCAATCCACATAAAGACAGTCTTATAAAAATCTTAATTTATCTTTGTACATTTTCATATTATAGCTACTGTCTTAGGTTTATTGAAATAGGTACATAAGAATGGTATAAAATGTCATAATCTCTAGGTTAGTCTCAAAAATCTCATTACTTCGTTTTCGTTCTCAACCAAAACAACCATATTTTTCTGGACAGTTTATGGTAATGAGCCAAAATGGTGCCAGGCAACTTCCTTGGGACAGAGAATCAAAACTCTAATACAAAGTACGAAGTTAAGAGAAGGAAGATAGTCTTTAAAAGAAAATTGTTTCAGGTGGAAGAGATAAGTCAAAGAGGAGCATTTATTAAAACAGAGGCATAACTTGAGATGTGGGGCCATTAAAAAGAAATGTTGTGTTTTTATGAAGATCCATATAGCATTGCTAGCTTTCCAGGTGGAGAGCAAGGACCTCCATTGTTTTTTCTACTAAAGCTTTATTCCAACTTCTTCTAACCCTTTCTTCCCCCACTTTTAAAGATATTTGGGATTTGTAGTGTTCAAATTGGGTTAACAAACATAAAAGGATGTTTTCTGGACATAAAGGAAATTTGATTTACAGACTTTTTCCAGGATTTGTTAATAAACAAACACTGACATCTTAGAATAAATTAAGTATCAATACTACATGAACTGAATTTAATATTCTTTGTGTGTTTTTTTCATAATTTAAAACAATTTAACAAATTTCAAAATGTTTAATGAAAGAGTTAATAAAATTCTCATATTTTTGTACATTATTTAATGTAAAAATTACTGTACTTCCTACATTGTATTTGAAAGTATATAATGCCAGACACAGTCGCTTAGGCCTGTAATTCCAACACTTTGAGAATGTAACGGCCAATGTAGTGAAACCTTGTCTCCACAAAAAAATGTAGAAATTAGTTGAGTGTGATGGCATGCACCTATCTAGCTACTCAGGAGGCTGAGATGGAAGGATCCCTTGAGCCTGGGTGATTGAGGCTTCAGTAAACTGCGATTGCACCACTGTGCAATCTAATTTAATCTCTTAAAAAAAAAAAACTGTATACCCACCACATATTATCTTTCTCCTGCATAGATCAGAAATAAAGCAAGACACATAAGGCAGTAATTCCTAGGGTTAAGTGATATAAAAAGTACCATTAAAAAATATGTCTGCACAAAATTATTTTTAACACCTGGTTTGCATTATAAAGGCATAAAAGCTTTATACACTTTAATCGCATGAAAGTTTATTAACAAATAACCAGGATAAACTACTCATTGCTTTTTAAAGAAATATTTATTTGTTTGCTTTTAAGAATATGAAGAAACAGGCTAATTTCAGTTTTTAGGCAGAATTGGGTGATGAGAAAAAACGTATTCTCACTTTTGATATATGACTTTCTTAATATTTTGTAAGATTTTCTTTGTATATTTTTCTATAGATTTCTCTCCTATTCCGTATATGGAGGAAAATAATTTGAGAAAATGTTAGTTTCTAATATTTTCAACATAAGATTAAAAAGATAAAAGTTAAACATGCCATTTCAGTAAGTTATTTAGAAATATTTCATTTTTCAGAAATGTAGCCTGCATGGATTTAATTTACAGTGAAGTGTTTTGTGTGTGCTATTTATAAAAAGAGTCTTTACAATGTAAACTTTTATGCTCACTGTAAAATCATCTGTGTTTGTTTATTAAACATATGTCACTTTGAAATGCTGTACTTTGCTGTGGGATACATTTTAGTTTAATTTTTATCGCCTCTTTCCTCATCCATGCCAAGAAAAAACTGAAAGCTTAACTTTATGTTTTTGCATCAAGGCTTGTTTCTAATATGAATATACTGTGTACCACATCTTATTGACCTCAAAAAAAGAAATAATATAAACTTTACATATATTACATTTACACTGCCCTCTATGACAGGATAGAATTTGTATCTGGAAATATAAGATATGCCAATACCTTGAGTTTTTCTGTAATTTTTAGCTAATTTAGTGCCTCTTGCAATTATTTACAGATAGATTAAAATTTGATTACTTTAACCTCAAGTAGCCTTTTGGATATCAAAGTTTAAGATTAAATACCATCATTGTCAAGTTTCACTGATCTGTTATGCTCCCTTCACTGCACGTAATGAGGTACTTGTTACTCATAAGGCTAAGAATCCTCTTACTTTACCCTTCTAAATAGGCTTCTTCAAAGCAACAGTGTACCTTAGACTAAACAGTAAAACTCTAGATTCTAGAGTGTAGATACATTCAAAACACCAAGATTAATGTAAAGATGCTAGCTCTTGTCATTTGACATGAAATAGAAATAAAAGATACAAATATAGAGAAACAAAAAAATTACTGATAATTATTCCTTCTAAGTGTAAAATCCTGAAGAGTTACGTGAAATATTATTAAATTCCTATTTTTTCATTTTACAATAGAGGATATACTTGTTAAAAATGATTTTATATAGCAAGAATGTTCAGATATGAAAATAACTTAATTATAATAGTGATTAAAAATATGACAGAAATAATCTTACCAGAATATACATGAGATCTGAGGATGAAAACTACAAAAGAAATTAAAACTTGGCAAAAAACATTCTCAAGCTTATCTGGAGGAATAAAGTGATAAAGTTTAATAAAGTTAACAGGCCGGGCGCGGTGGCTCACGCCTGTAATCCCAGCACTTTGGGAGGCCGAGGCGGGCGGATCACGAGGTCGGGAGATCGAGACCATCCTGGCTAACACGGTGAAACCCCATCTCTACTAAAAATACAAAAAATTAGCCGGGTGCGGTGGCGGGCGCCTGTAGTCCCAGCTACTCAGGAGGCTGAGGCAGGAGAATGGCGTGAACCCGGGAGGCGGAGCTTGCAGTGAGCCGAGATCGCGCCACTGCATTCCAGCCTGGGCGACAGAGCAAGACTCCGTTTCAAAAAAAAAAAAAGGTAAAAAAAAGAAACAATGAAGGAAAACTAGCCCTACAAAACACTGAAATGTTTAAAATGCAAATATCCCAGCGTAGTAGGCCGATCAACATAACATAGAACCTATAAATAGGTGCTTTTACATGTAGAATTTATTTTGATGAAGTTACGAATAAAGGTAATAATGTGGGAAGCAATAGCCTACAGTAATGCTGAAGCAACAGGATCTTAGAACAGCGTTTGCAAAGTGTGCTCTACAGAAAACTATGATAATAGAAATCAAAATTTAAAGTGTCCATAGTCCAGTCACCTTGAGAAACTCTGGGATAAAATTGTGTTTTTTATAGCAAAATTAAAATAATGTGTGCTGTGATTCAAATGGGCTATATGATATGTTTTTTTAACACAGAATGAAACCAAATCAGAGTGTCTTGCAGGATTCAGCTTCTTTGGACCACACTCTGCAAAACACTATGTTAGAAATTTAGTTTTGTCCCTTTCCCTCCCACTGGACACCAAAACATCAGTTATATCTAAAATGTGAATTCATGAAAATGAATGGAAATTTGTATTTGTCACATTTCTAGAAGAAAGCTGTCTCCATGAATGATGTTAAAAAGGGAGATATTGGCATATTTGTATGAAAGTGTAGAAATTGAGAATATGAAAAAATAAGCAAAATGAAAAGATTTGGGAAAGACTGCTGCAAAAATAACAAAGGAATAATATGCAGTTGATTTTTTTTTTTTTTTTTTTTTTTTATGTTTTTTGAGACCAAGGCTGGAGTGCAGTGGCGCAATCTCGGCTCACCGCAACTTCCGCTCCCAGGTTCAAGCCTCAGCTTCCTGAGTAGCTGGGATTATGGGCACTCGCCACCATGCCTGGCTAATTTTTGTATTTTTAGTAGAGACAGGGTTTCACCATGTTGGCCAGGCTGGTCTTGAACTCTTGACCTCAAATGATCCACCCACCTCAACCTCCCAAGGTGTTGAGATTACAGGCATGAGCCATCGCGCCTGGCCGCAAATTGATTTTAAATAAATGAACTTAAACTCTTAGAAGTAAATAGGCAATGGACATGTTCACTAGAAAGGAATGTAACTAATATATAAACATAAAAAAGGCCTTCAACACTCATCACAATCACACTGAAATTCAATAAATGATGTGTGTATTATGCACAAGTCAATTTCTTCATCTTACTAAGTAGCATATGTAGTTTACATATGCTGTTTAAGAAAGCCTATATAAGATAGCCAAGAAAATCTTTGTTATATGAATTAAGCATCACCTTCCACTCTGCCGAGCATAATACTGATTTTGAGATTAGATGTTTCACATTCATTCTTTCTCTTCCTAGTTCCCATTCTGTGATGGGGCTCACACAAAACATAACGAAGAGACTGGAGACAATGTGGGCCCTCTGATCATCAAGAAAAAAGAAACTTAAATGGACACTTTTGATGCTGCAAATCAGCTTGTCGTGAAGTTACCTGATTGTTTAATTAGAATGACTACCACCTCTGTCTGATTCACCTTCGCTGGATTCTAAATGTGGTATATTGCAAACTGCAGCTTTCACATTCATGGCATTTGTCTTGTTGAAACATCGTGGTGCACATTTGTTTAAACAAAAAAAAAAAAAAAGGAAAAACCAACCTCATGGCCTGTGGGTTATTTTGGTCTTGTAAGGATCCATTTGTTTAAAATACTGACATATAGAGTTGTACCTTATATAGAATATAGTTGTATCTTGAAGTCAACATATTAAATTATTCTCAAAATTATGTATTTGCAGATTGTACTTTTAAGTTTCAAAGAAAAATTACCGTCTTTTCATATTGACCTGGAAACTAAATAGGATGTGATTCAGCTACATTAATTTCTTAATACAATCTAGGAAAGACCTGTTGTAGCCTTGATTTTCTTGACATTGGTAATGACACTGAGAAAATATGGCTTCTGTTTTTCACCGTTTTCAATCAAAATGATTGATAAATGTTATTCTGCTTAATTTCATAAGTCAGGTCAATAATAAAGGGGTGGTAACTTCCTCATATTTATCTTCACAGATATTTAATGAAGATGGATCCATTAAAGGAGCCAATAGTGAAAATTTAGTTAAAGGTGATATTAGATTTAAATTAGTCATGAAGAATGTCTTAAAATCTAATGTTCCAGAATTCTGGCCCAAGGAATGGTAAGCACTTGAACTGAGGATTTTGAAGGAATTGGAACACATAATGTCAAGTCTTTTGATCACTAAGCCACATATCCTGACAGAAATAGTAGTCACAAGATTAGATCAAAGGCGTGGGAAGATTTTTTTTTTCCCACTCTAGCTAATCAAGCACATGGCTTTTAAATTGTATGATCTTTTTCTTAAAAGCAAAAATTTGAAGACAAGTATTTGTTTATGTAATATTCTTCAAAGACTCTGAGCAGAAACATTGCATTCATTGTTGATTCAGAAAAAAGAAAATATAAAAACTGAAAATAATTAGCAATAAAAGATTTAAGACAAATAGTTCATAAATATTTTTAAAGAGATTAGGTTTTTGAATTTCATAGGTTAGAAGGAAAATCGTGGCAAAATTTATAGAAAATTGGGCAAACAATTGAAATTGATAAAGCAGGTAAACATCATCATTTATTTTAGTATACATGAATTCTCAGTAGTAGTCAATCACAAATTTCTACTTGCTAAAATCCATTTACCTTGACAAGAATCAAACCTGACAGCAGCATATCCTATGTAATATATGATCATGGCTATTTTTAAATATGTAGTTTTGTGTATTACTGTAGATAAAAGTTGGTAACAAAATTGTACAGTGGTTTTAAGAAGCCCATGTAACTAACTTGGACATGTCTTTAAGTCACATATTCATCATAAAAATCTAAAATCCTACAAACTGATTCTATTAGATTCTTAGGGTAAATTTTTTCTTTGCCCGCCTCCTTCTTTTTAAGATAAGTATGCATATCAGCAAAACAGAGCAATCATGCTTTTAAAGATGAACTGTTTTAAAGAAAAATAAATGCATCAACTCCCAATGTTTCTGATAAAGGGACATCCTTCTAACTTAACAGACTATTCTTTATCTTAAATTTGAAATTATATTGTTAGTCATGCATTTTTGTAATGTCAGGGGGAACCTGGTACCAGTTCTCAAAACTATAGGATTATATGAGTGTGTGTATACATATGGCAAAATTATAAATGACCACCTTACTGTGAAATATAGATCTTGAGCATTTTGAAAGGCCAAAATAATTAGGTAAATGTATTTTCAAGGTCATGTTAAAATGTTTACATGCTTTTGAACTAGCATTCATTTATGATTAAAACCCTTTTCAGGTTATTTGACCTAAAAACCAAAGTGAGTGTGGTTAGGTTAATATGAGATTTTTTTACACAAAAATCATTGTGTGCAATTACTGTTCTAGCTAAGCACCTTAATGCTTCTAAGTGCTTTTCATTTCGTTGAGGCAAGACAAGTGGGGCTTTCATCTTTTTTTACTCTATGTCATTTATATTCTAGTTATTTCTGAAGAGTGTACTAGGTTGAGAAGTTTCTAATGTGAAAAATCTTGTTCATCTGTTCATGCAACAGACATTTATTAGGCATCTGTAGACCATATAATTGAGACAGAGAAACATTTTGGAGAATTAGAAGCTCACACTATTTATGGCATAGGTTATATAATTATGATAATTTATGATTTACTTTCTTGACAAAAACAGCTACAACCATGTATACCTACTATTTCTCCTACAAAGTAGGTGAGATTTTTTTGATTTTACATTAGTTAGGGAGGTTTTTGATTTGGTTTTGCTTTAAGATAGGCATTGACTATAGCTTCTGATTAGCAACACACAGTATTTTGTGCTTGGGTATCTGTGAGGGTGTGTAATTCTAGTTGTCAGAAGCTGTGCTTTTTCTCCTTGATTTTAATACTAGCTGACCTCAGGCAAAGCCACTCACCTCTCAGCCTTTTAAATTGTGAAGTGAATGGACTAAATAGCATTTTAGGCAATTGTTCCCAGATTCTAGGCCAACAGTAAATATTCAGCTCTCCTCAAAGGAAAAATATAAGTAATGCTGATAGAAAGCTCAAATTTGATTTTTTTATTATGATTATTTCAGCTCTTATGGTATTTAAGTGTCTTTTATGAAATGTTGATTGTAGTAGCTTGGCAAAATAGTAAGGTGGCAGCCCAATGTTGATCCCTACTTTTTTTTTTCACTGCTCCATGGAATTTAAAAGTCTGGGAACCACTAAGCCAACATCCTATCTAAAGTTCTGAGACTTATTAAGGTATTAAAGTAACAGTTTTATTTTGAGATTTAGCTTGTGTTATATGGAATTTTTCATTAGCACAATGTGTTGAGGTGAGACTTCATGGAAAGTTACTGTAAAAAACAAAAAAAAGTCCTTACTTCCATTCAGTTTACCATCATGGATCCAAACTAAGGGTAAAGCCAATACATCCTAATATGTGCCCAACCCATAACTTTAAATGATTAAATGAAACACACAACAGGGAGATCTATTGTTAATGTGTTAACCAAAATTGCCAGGAATTGCCCTAAAGGGGAAAAATTGTTTAATCAGTAAATCAGTGAGGAAATACAAGATTATAAATTAGAAGTGTTGCTATGGTGTTAGCTCTTATATCCCTGAACAACAAAAAAGACAGTTCAACCCCAAGCATGGAACAGAAAAATGCTGAGCTTAGAATGTTGTCAGCTAGATATTGTGTAAAATAGATGTTCTCTTTAATACCTGTATCTCTGTGGATAATGTATTTCTAGTTCTTCCAACCTGTCCCTTACAAATAACCAGAAGTCGATTCATGTTAATATTTTGTTCTTTAATTGTGACATTGTTTTCATTTGTAAATATGCAGCATTATGTAGATTCCCAGCTTTTTCATTTAAAATAATTTCGAGCATTGCCCACCTGCCTGAATGCTCATTACTGGGAGGTAAATAATTTTTCTGCTGGTGATACTGCCTGCCAACAATTTCATAAGCAGTGGTTTATCTAACTCATTATACAAGATCGACATGAGATACAGACGAGAGATTATGTCTCTTATGGCTTTATCATCAATTAAACTTAGCAAAGTCTGTTAAATTTATTTCAGTCTCCCAGCTGTGAAAAGTAGAGTTCCACTTATGTCATCCATATCTGCACAGTAATCTTTTTTTTAATCCTAAACTTTCTTAACAGGTTTCTTCTCCTTATTCTAGACAATAATGCTATGTGTTTTCCTTGAATACCATGATTTTAAACTTTTAAAATGTCTCAGCCTTCATCTTTCCAATGCAGTTTACCCTGTAGCCTTCACATGAACCTTCTATATCTTTTCACTTTCACATCCCTCCCAGCAAAGAACATTTTGATCATTAGTTAAAGCAACCTCACCGCTTTCTCTTTTAAAACTGTTTCTCTTAGAATCCACAGGGAAGCTGCATCTAGCACAGAAGCTAGTATGATTGGCTTTCCATTGCTAGTTACTGCTTTCAGCCTGACCCTGGATGCCACCTAGTGTTGAGTCTCTGATAATGAAAATATGAAACCATAAATTACATTTCATAATTTAACAATGCCATCTAGTATATCCATTTGGTATATGTCCCTGAACTTGCAGTACCTTTGTACTCCAAAAAGTTTGGTCACTTGCAGCAGTTTACATTTCTGTGACTCCCTTATGCTTTTGGCATCTGGTTTGGAAAATAATTATAATGTTCAAGCACTCACCTTTTTTAATCCCTGAGAAAGAAAATAATTTTTAAAATTTTGATTATTACAGTAGTCTCAGTACCCAGAACAGTTACAAGTACATAGCAGATGTTCAATAAATACTTGTTTAATAAATAGATTTGAATGCACGATTTTTAAAGGATACAAAGGTAACTGCCAAGAAGTCAATATTTTGTCTTGTTCTGCCCCCAAACCTGATTACCTTTTTTTTTTCATATTTGTTTACATCATGTATTCTAAATTTTTGAACATGCCTTTTAGGAAAATGTACTGAATAGCTCTTATTCTGACAAGATTGGCTATAAAGTAGTCTACCTTATCAGCACTTCTGTGGCTAAACTTGTGGTATAAAAACCAACCAACCAACAAAACTGCTGTCCAAGTCAGCTTGTTTTAAACCAGTGTGCACATGGTGTATCATACATAACTGGGGAGAGATGTGGTACTTGTTTATTTCAAATCTGGCCAGTGCTCTGGGAGAAAGCTGCTATAAAGACAACTAAAGTTTCTAGTGTTTGTCAGCCTGGAAGTCCTGGTGATTGCCCTTGGGGCAATGTGGGGACAACAATCATGGAATTCTAAGTCAGACTTAAAATCAGATCCCTGATCTGCCCCCTCATTATTTGAGATCTTGAAGAAATTATTCTCTCTAATGGTTAATTTTATGTTGCAATTTGACAGGGCTACAAGGTGCCCAGATATTTGTTCAGACATTCTTCTGGGTGTTTCTGTGAGTGGTTTTGGATGAGATTAACATTTAAATCAGTAGACAAAGTAAAGCAGATTACTGTCCCTAACATGGGTGGGCCTCATTCAATCCTTTAAAGGCTTCAATAAAGCAAAAATGTTGTCCTTCTCCAGGAAGAGAGAATTCTTCCTGCTTGACTACTTTGAACTGAAATAAGGAATCTTCCTGGATCTCAAGCCTGCCTACTTTCAGACTAAAACTATACCATCTGCTCTCCTGTGTCTCCAGCTTGCTGACTCACCCTGCAGATCTTGTCAGCCTCCGTAATCATGTGAACCAATTCCTAATAATCTCTCTCTCCATCCTATTTACTTTTTTATCATGTAAAAGGGAGATTGTCCTTACCCTTCAAGCATTAGAGATAATGAATTTAAATATCTATCACAGTATCTCACACATAATATAGACTAGCTTAGCCTCCTTAGCCTAAAATCATGTCACTTGCTAAAAGTAGTACAATGATTCAGAGTTGTTTCCTACATAATTTTAATATGGAGAAATGATTGAACATTGGCAAACTTGTTAACCTCCTAAAACAATTTTGGAAAAAGAAAATTTTTAGAATTTTTATGCATGAGAAAAAAAAGGGCCATTTTATAGTAATTTCTACAAATAATTATTGTTGGCTTAAAGAAAGAAACTGAGTCAAAATTAATATAGGCAAAAAGTTTACCTGGGCCATATTTGAGGACTGCAACCCAGGAGACACAGATTGAAGTTGCCCTGAAGGTATACCCTGATTAGCAGCAGTTACAAGTGGGTTTTTAAAGGAAAAAAAAGTGTGTATGGTGGGGGTGGGGGAAAGGGGGGGGCAGTAGTTCTTACATTGGTTCATTGGTTCATTAACCGTAATAAGCTATTGATGGGCTATACATCATTCTTCCTATTACAAATTCCAGTAACGTGAAGATAACAGGTAAGGGTTACATTGTGTAACTTGTGATAACATTTTAGGTAATTTATTAGCTAGTCTGGAAATTACAGGAAAGGAAAGGAGAAACAAAGTGCCCTTAAAAAATTGCCCCCAGGCATGAGTGGGTGGGTCTATTAGTCTGTTTCCATATTGCTATAAAGTACTGCACAAGACTGGGTAATTCATAAAGGAAAGACTCAATTGACTCACAGTTCAGCACCGCTGAGGAGGCCTCAGGAAACTTAAACGCATGGCAGAAGGTGAAGGGGAAGCAAGGCACCTTCTTCACAGGGCAGCAGGAAGGAGAAGTGCCAAGCAAAGGGGGAAGAGCCCCTTATAAAACCCTCAGCTCTCCTGAGAACTCACTATCATGAGAACAGCATTGGGGAAATGACCCCCATGATTCAATTACCTCCACCTGGTCTTTCCCTTGACTTAATGGGGATTATGGGGTTTACAATTCAAGATGAGATTCGGGTGGGGACACAAAGCCTGACCATATCAGTGGGTAAGGGTGTGATTGAAGTCTCTTATTCCTGTCTCTCGCCTGATTAATTCTGCATACCTCACATAGCTCAGACTGCTCTGAGTTACTTTTCTTTCACATTATCGAGCACCTACTGTTTGCCAGACTGTAGGTAACAAGACGGAAACAATTTCTGCCCTCATGGAGTTCATCAATACACATACACACATCCCTCTTAGTAGGAGAAAAGGCTAGTGTTAGAGACAAATAAAAAGGTCCTTATTAATTAATATGATTAGAGCTATGAGGTGGGAGAGTGAAGTACAAAAGCTATATAAGTACAAGGGGCATAAATCTAGAACCACCCATGTCAGGGCAATAATTAAAAAATGAGTTATGTTTTTGAAGGGAAATGGAGGCAGCAAGTTTCAAGGCTTGGAGACCAGTTCAGAGAAATACACCTTGCCCTCTCCAAGATGGATGTGATTGGTTCCACCACTTGTTATGTCTGCAGTGTGCCTTCCGGTAGAATAATATCATTAATAGTTTTTTTTCTCTTGACTTTTAATATGCAAGATGAAATCTAGTTGTCACTCCTGACTCAATGTCAGGATTAAATAGTTAGAAGAGGCAGCTCACATTGCCTTGGCCAAGACTTAAAAGGTCTTGTATTCAAATGTAAATCAAAAATAAAACTCTAAGCCTCCCAGCCCACTAAATGGACCCCCTCTCAGCCAAAGTGATGCCAAACAAACATGAAAAAACAGATCAGGTCATGTTGGGAAGTGGGAACTCAGATATGCCTCATTATATCCTCTTCCTTTTGGGGTTTAGACACAACAAACCAGCATTAACATTAAAATAGAGATCTTAAGACTGACAGACTTAGTAGCAACAAGACATGAAATTCCAGCCGGGTGCCATGGCTCATGCCTGTAATCCCAGCACTTTGGGAGACCAAAGCAGGTGGATCACTTGAGGTCAGAAGTTCAAGACCAGCCTGGCCAACATGGTGAAACCCTGTCTCTACTAAAAATACAAAAATTAGTGGGGTGTGATGGTAATCCCAGCTACTCAGGATCCCGAAACAGGAGCCAAGGAGGCGGAGGTGACAGTGAGCCGAGATCGTGCCACTGCACTCCAGCCTGGGCAACAGAGCAAGACTTGGTCTCAAAAAAAAGATGAAATAACCTGACACTAGTATAGCATTACATGACAAATAGCAGGCCCTGAAGGAAATGAAAGTATTTTGTCCCAAAATATATTTCTTTGACATATTTTATAATGGCCCTGCAAAGCTGCCTCGTGTGGGGGAAATGTGCATTCCATAGAGAATCCCCTTCCCTTTCCAGATCTTTTTCTGATCCTGAGGAGATTAGCTGAGAGTCTCTAACATCTTTTAAATGTCTGAAGAGGAAATATTTGCCATCTATTGCCTCTAAAAGCAGCCACCTTTGAGGCTTTACCTACATAATAACCTTGATCTTCACAACTGCTTATCTTAACCCAGACACCCTGTTCTGTTTATTCCCAGCTTGTATATAATAACTTAGATCTTTCTACAAATTGCCAATCAGAAAATCTTTGAATCCACCTATGACCTGAATGGTCCTGATGTTCTGGATAGAACCAATATATACTTAACACAAAAACCAAGCTATAACCCAGCTACCTTGGATGCATGTTCTCAGGACCTCCTGAGGATATGTCATGGGTCGCAATCCTTAACCTTGGTAAAATAAATCTCTAAATTGATTGAGACCTGTCTTTGATACTTTTTGGTTTACACAACCATGATCACTTCACCAGAGAGGCTAAAATGTTAAATCACTGGTGGTTATGTCCTCTCATTTCCTAATGAAGAAATACCTGACCTGGATACAAACGTTTCATGACCTCAGTACAAACAGTGATGTTTTAAATTAAGCTATACCGGCCACATGTGGCGGCTCACGCCTGTAATCCCTGCACTTTGGGAGGCTGAGGCAGATGGACCACTTGAGGTCAAAAGCTCAAGACCAGCCTAGCCAACATGGTGAAACCCTGTCTCTACTAAAAATAAAAATACAAAAAATTAGTCGGCTGTGGTGGGGGGTGCCTGTAATCCCAGCTACTCGTGAGGCTGAGGCAGGAGAATCGCTTGAACCCAGGAGGCGGAGGTTGCAGTGAGCCAAGATCACACTACTGCACTCCAGCCTGGGTGACAGAACAAGACTCTGTCTCAAAAAAATTAAAAATAAAAATAAATAAATTAAGCTATACCACCATGTGATTTTTGAAGAAGAAGGCTAAGTGGGTATTTATATCAAGACCATTCTTTTCATTATTCACTGCTCATTATTGAGCACATTGGGGGAATCCCTAGCAAAGAGCTAAGGACGTTAGGTCAGGTCATTTAGCCTCTTTAAGAACCTACAAAACATGGATAAGCCTGTAATCCCAGCACTTTGGGAGGCCGAGGTGGACAGATAACAAGGTCAGGAGATCGAGACCATCCTGGCTAACACCGTGAAACCCCGTCTCTACTAAAAAAATACAAAAAATTCTAGGGTTTTTATGGTTTTAGGTCTAACATTTAAGTCTTTAATCCATTTTGGATTAATTTTTGTATAAGGTGTAAGGAAGAGATCCAGTTTCAGCTCTCTACATATGGCTAGCCAGTTTTCCCAGCACCATTTATTAAATAGGGAATCCTTTCCCCATTGCTTATTTTTCTCAGGTTTGTCAAAGATCAGATAGTTGTAGATATGCGGCGTTATTTCTGAGGGCTCTGTTCTGTTCCATTGATCTATTTCTCTGTTTTGGTACCAGTACCATGCTGTTTTGGTTACTGTAGCCTTGTAGTATAGTTTGAAGTCAGGTAGTGTGATGCCTGCAGCTTTGTTCTTTTGGTTTAGGATTGACTTGGCGATGCGGGCTCTTTTTTGGTTCCACGTGAACTTTAAAGTAGTTTTTTTCCAATTCTGTGAAGAAAGTCATTGGTAGCTTGATGGGGATGGCATTGAATCTATAAATTACCTTGGGCAGTATGGCCATTTTCACGATATTGATTCTTCCTACCCATGAGCATGGAATGTTCTTCCATTTGTTTGTATCCTCTTTTATTTCCTTGAGCAGTGGTTTGTAGTTCTCCTTGAAGAGGTCCTTCACATCCCTTGTAAGTTGGATTCCTAGGTATTTTATTCTCTTTGAAGCAATTGTGAATGGGAGTTCACTCATGATTTGGCTCTCTATTTGTCTGTATTGGTGTATAAGAATGCTTGTGATTTTTGTACATTGATTTTGTATCCTGAGACTTTGCTGAAGTTGCTTATCAGCTTAAGGAGATTTTGGGCAGAGACAATGGGGTTTTCTAGATATACTATCATGTCATCTGCAAACAGGGACAATTTGACTTCCTCTTTTCCTAATTGAATACCCTTTATTTCTTTCTCCTGCCTAATTGCCCTGGCCAGAACTTCCAACACTATGTTGAATAGGAGTGGTGAGAGAGGGCATCCCTGTCTTGTGCCAGTTTTCAAAGGGAATGCTTCCAGTTTTTGCCCATTCAGTATGCTATTGGCTGTGGGCTTCTCATAGATAGCTCTTATTATTTTGAGATACGTCCCATTAATACCTAATTTATTGAGAGTTTTTAGCATGAAGGGTTGTTGAATTTTGTCAAAGGCCTTTTCTGCATCTATTGAGATAATCATGTGGTTTTTGTCTTTGGTTCTGTTTATATGCTGGATTACATTTATTGACAAAAACCCTAGAAGAAAACCTAGGTATTACCATTCAGGACATAGGCATGGGCAAGGACTACATGTCTAAAACACCAAAAGCAATGGCAACAAAAGCCAAAATTGACAAATGGGATCTAATTAAACTACAGAGCTTCTGCACAGCAGAAGAAACTACCATCAGAGTGAACAGGCAACCTACAAAATGGGAGAAAATTGTCGCAACCTACTCATCTGACAAAGGGCTAATATCCAGAATCTACAATGAACTCAAACAAATTTACAAGAAAAAAACAAACAACCCCATCAAAAAGTGGGCAAAGGACATGAACAGACACTTCTCAAAAGAAGACATTTATGCAGCCAAAAAACACATGAAAAAATGCTCACCATCACTGGCCATCAGAGAAATGCAAATCAAAACCACAATGAGATACCATCTCACACCAGTTAGAATGGCAATCATTAAAAAGTCAGGAAACAACAGGTGCTAGAGAGGATGTGGAGAAATAGGAACACTTTTACACTGTTGATGGGACTGTAAATTAGTTCAACCATTGTGGAAGTCAGTGTGGCGATTCCTCAGGGATCTAGAACTAGAAATACCATTTGACCCAGCCATCCCATTACTGGGTATATACCCAAAGGACTATAAATCATGCTGCTATAAAGACACATGCACACGTATGTTTATCGCGGCACTATTCACAATAGCAAAGACTTGGAACCAACCCAAATATCCAACAATGATAGACTGGATTAAGAAAATGTGGCACATATACACCATGGAATATATGCAGCCATAAAAAATGATGAGTTCATGTCCTTTGTAGGGACATGGATGAAATTGGAAATCATCATTCTCAGTAAACTATCACAAGAATAAAAAACCAAACACCGCATATTCTCAATCATAGGCGGGAATTGAACAATGAAAACACATGAACACAGGAAGGGGAACATCACACTCTGGGGACTGTTGTGGGGTGGGGGGAGCGGGGAGGGATAGCATTAGGAGATATACCTAATGCTAAATGACGAGTTAATGGGTGCAGCACACCAGCATGGCACATGTATACATATGTAACTAACCTGCACAATGTGCACATGTACCCTAAAACTTTAATAATAATAAAATTTAAAAAATAAAAATAAATAAAAAATAAAAATTAGCCGGGCGTGGCAGCGGGCGCCTGTAGTCCCAGCTACTCAGGAGGCTGAGGCAGGAGAATGGCGTGTACCCGGGAGGTGGAGCTTGCAGTGAGCCGAGATCGCGCCACTGCACTCCAGCCTGGGCGACAGAGCGAGACTCCGTCTCAAAAAAAAAAAAAACATGGATAAGAAAACTATCTCACAGAGTTGTCATGAAGGTGTAATGCACAGGAAGCACTTTCCACTGTGCACAACACCTGGTAAGCGTGTTCCATTATTCATTACTGTCCATTTTGGTTCAGCAGTTTAACAGCATGTCAGAATGAGTAGGAATCATAACTACTGCATAGTCATGAGTGTTTCCATTCAAAGAAGCCATTTTCTTTATTAGAAACTATAGCTTAGTGGTAACTATAGTCAACCAACTACAGTTGTTTTGGGGACTAAGGTTGCTTTCTTTGTTATACCCTTTGATTAATAATGTTAAAAGACCCAGAAGAAGAAACTGGAGAAGGACAGAAGCAATAAACACATCACACAAAGGTGAGGAGGTTGGAAATCTGAACTGAGAGAAGTAGCTCAAACATTTCTACTTTTTTCTAGTTCCTCTTTTGTCCTTTAGCCTCCTTTATTAATATCTGCTCCATAGGGGGAAAGCCTAGCGAGAAATCCAAGTTTTAGGGACCTCTATGCACTTGTTACCATGTCCACCAGGGGGAGGCCTGACAACACATTTCTGTGGTAAGGTATTAGGTGGGAGTGGGTCAAAGTCTCTTTTTTGTAGAAGTTTCTCATTAACACTTCATCAAGATTAGAAAAACAGTGATACTGTTGACGAATGCACGTGTGCCACTTGATTTCAAAGAAGCAAGTTGATTTCAACCGTCTAATTTTTTATTGGTGTGCTAAGAAAGGGGCGAATATAAACCCTAAGGGCAGAATCAAAAACCAGACTGTAAGCTGATCAAAGTAAGGGGATCTTAGACTGTTCTTTTATCAGTAGGACAGAAAAATGCACACTGGCAGAGAGCTCTAAGAAATTCCACATGTAATATCAAATAAAATTTCTAATCTCACATTGCCTTCAAATACATCTTAAATTATAGGAAATGTTTAATACACTTCTGGGGTGAAGCACATTTCTCTACCCTTACTCTTTTAAGTTTATGGGTTTTTTTTTTTTCCTGCTGGGTAAGAAGGATTCCATATATTCATAATTCCTCACTCGGATTAAATGAAGAGTCAACTTTCTATGGTATATCTGTGTATGTATATATTTGTAGTATTTATGATGTCTTACAAATACCAACTGCAAGCTAAAAAGTCACTTTACAGATAGAAATCAAGGTATAAAGTATGCAATTAGAAAAGAAGTAAACATGCCTTTGGGGATTTTTATTTATTTATTTATTTTTGAGACCAAGACTCGCTTGGTCGCCCAGGCTGGAGTGCAGTAGTGCGATTTCTGCTCACTGCAAACTCTGCCTCCCAGGTTCAAGTGATTCTCGTGCCTCAGCCTCCTGCGTAGCTGGGATTACAGGCGTGCCCAGCTAATTTTTGTACTTTTAGTAGAGACGGGGTTTCACCATGATGGCCAGGCTGGTCTCGAACTCCTGACCTCAAGTGATCCACTGCCTCAGCCTCCCAAAGTGCTGGGATTACAGGCATGAGCCACTGTGCCCAGCCTGATTATAATTTATATTGGAAGTTATTGTATAAGCAGAAAATTCAGAGAGATCCAGAAAAGAGGTGGGAGCTCTTTGGGTTTTAATAGTTGGAAAACACTGCATGGAAAAAATCCAGCATGACCTGGGTCTTTATAATAGTATACATAAGGAAGAGACCTGTAAGGAAACACCTGTCATACTTGTCTGTTCAATGGCACTAACACAAATAAACAAATAGGCTCACTCTCAATGTTTGAATACAGCCCAAACAATAGAAGCAGAGCTCAGTGTGACATGGAATTCCATGACAACCTTCCTTCTAAGCAAATTCCATTCAATTTTCATCCCCACTTAATCACTTGCACCATCAGTTTAAACTAGATTTTATAAGAACCTGCCTGCTAATGAATACTATTATTTCTGCATAGGGTTTTATAGAGATTTTAAAATGCTTCTCATATATCATCTCAGTTGATCTTCACAGCAAATCTGTAAAGTTGGTAGGGTTTATTGGTCCTTATTTTATAGATGGCCTGAAAAGTTAGGTGCCTTGCAAAGATCATGCCATTAACAAAGAAGGTATATAATGTTGACGTGAAGTCCTATATGCTTTCTGCAGCAACAGATCACCTCTTGTATCATGACCAAATGTGAATTTAACTCATTTTAATTCATTTTTTCTCTTCTGTCCCTTCCTCTATCTCCCTGCTGCTTTTTTGAAGATCTTCCCTTAATTTTTTTTTTCCTGAAGCCTACAAATTTCTCCCACTTATTTATCTCTTTATTATTTATGTAGCTCTGATCCTTCAGGCTACACACCTTTTGCAAGGATATGGGTAATGTCTACTTTCCTTTGATTTTTTTGTCCTCCTCCTGTTTGTTCTATTCTGACTCTAGAGACAACAGGCTATTTGGCATAGATTTTATATGTGAATTGGTCCCTTTCCTTCTTATCTGAGGCATTTAAGCATGAGTTGACCCAAATTGACATGCTCTCTGGACTTCTATTCATTACACAGACTTCAGCTTCCACAACATCTAAAATAGTCTCTAACTGGATATCAGATTTCAGAGTGGTTTTTTTTTGGGACTTACTGGTCACAGTGCCACCAAACCTTTATATTCTCAGGTCCACATATCAAAAATCTGCCCTGGATTATAATATTATGCTGCTTTACCACAATATGTCTTCCACCTAATCATATGATCTCCAACAATTTTATTCCTGAATAATAATGTATGTAGACAAATATTTAGCTTGCTGCTTAATCCTGTGTCCTTTAAAAACTGTTCTTCAGATCTTATTCAGATGTTTCTTCACACATAAACCATAAGCTTTACATCACACTCCATCACAGTCTGTCTAAAACTAGGCAAAATGGGATTTCACATCAAAGTTTCACCTATATAATCCCTGAGGACCAGCTGACTTGGAAACTAATCCTAGCAACAGATAATCTTCGCAGAGATTTCTGATGAAGTGTTTTTTTCCCTGAGACATTGCTGGCAGTCCTTTTTAATTCCGGTGACCTTAGAGGAATAAGCAGATGTCCCAACCCTATCAGAAGTTCCTTTTGCCTTTTCCCCTCCTCAAGGTACAGCAGAATTTATCTCTCTGCTTTTTTTTGTTCCATCCTTTATACATTTAAAAAAAGAGAGAGAGATTACAACATTTCTTTTGCTTCTTTTTCTACTACCTTTCTACTCTTTGAGACGACTATTATCAGACAAAGCTGGCTGCAGATCTTGGCTCCACCCCACTTTATCACCTGTGTGACCCTCAGCAAATGAACCTCTGAATCTCTGAACCTCAGACTCTGTGTGTGTAACATACAAAAGGTGATAGCTACTTCAAAAGGCTGTTGTCAGGAACAAGGCAGATAATATACCTAAAGCACGTAGCACAATGTCTGGTTCATAGTAAGTGCCAAGACACCATTTTATTATTTATTATTATTATTTTTCCTCTTCTCAATTTCAGTTCTTCCCAGTGCTTACTTCCCAATTACTTCATGGCATAATCTTTTTACTCTCCATCGATTATTTTTCAAGGACTCTATTCCCTCTCAAAGTGGACTACTATCTAACCTTCTACCAAAGCAGCCATCAATATTCAGGATGCCAATAATACTGATTAAATATTCACTGTAATGTCTAGTCCTATATTAGACATGATGACCTCAGAGATGTAAACTGACCTCAGAGAGAAGGGCTCTTAAACAGCTAGAACTCCCACGTTTCGATTCCTGGACAATCTGCAAATAAATATCCAAAGTAGGATACATTTGCATTTGTCTTCCCATTGTCTTTTGATTACTCTATTTAATTTTTTAAAAATCTGAAAATAAACATTTATGAATAATGTCCGTATGAACTAATGGATTAAATCTGAACCCCTCACTGGATATTCAAGGCCCTTCATAATATAGTCCTAACTTAACTTTCTTATCATTAAATACTCCCTAATGCCTGCCTTACGTTTCAGCCCTTGTCATTATTCATTATTATGCAGTATTTGCCTTCACATTTTGGCCTCTGTATCTTTGCTTATGCTATTCCATTTGCATATGTCTTCTCTCATTCTTTTTTTATGTTAAACATTACCTATTCTTAATGTCCATTTCAAATTCTCTGTCCTCTGACACCACTGACAATCTTACTCCTTTTGCATTTCCGAAACACTCATATGCAGGTATCTATTCATTCAGGGAACAAGTACAAGGTATCATACTGATGCTTTGGATACAAAGATTAATTTTTAAAATTTAAAACAATTCCAGCCTAGCAGGAAAACTAATAATAATACCTATAAAACAGAATAACTAGTGTTAAAATAAAAGTATATGCAAAGTACAGTTGTTCAGTCTATTCAAATTCTCTTCTTGGGGGCTACAGGGTGGTTAGACTGACTGTCTTTCCAGAGAAAGTGGCACTTGAATTGGTACACAAAGAATAGATGAGATGTGCCCAGTCCAAGAATAAGAGGAAGTTAAGAGGGGCTGTGGGGGTAGGGGATGGGGGGCGGGAAGCCACTGGGGAAAAGAAGAGGCATTAGGTTGCATAGTGTAGATCAAGGTTATTCAGTGTAGTTCTTCAAGACCAAGCTTGACTACCCCTCTGGCACTGTCATCCTTCATCTGCAACCCATACCCTAGAAATCGGCTATTCCAATCTAATCTAGATCCCACACCAAGCAGCTCTAATTTCTTGCAACACCTCCCCATGTCTCTCTTTCTTTCTCTTTCTTTCTTTCTTTTCTTTTGTCTTTCTGTCTTTCTTTTCTTTCTTTCTCTCTCTCTTTCTTTCTTTTCTTTCTTGACAGAGTCTTGCTCTGTCACTCAGGCTGGAGTGCAGTGGCGTGATCTTGAGTTCACAGCAGCCTTAACCTCTTGGGTTCAAGCAGTTCTCCCACCTCAGCCTCATGAGGAGCTGGCACTACAGGCATGTGCCATCACACCCAGCTAATTTTTGTATTTTTTTGTAGAGACAGCGTTTCACCATGTTGCCCAGGCTGGTCTTTTTTTTTTTTTTTTTCCTGGGTAAATCTGCATATTGCTTCCTCTGCAGAGCCATCCCTACTCCTTCAGTCAGGTAAATTAGGTGCCCCTTCCTTATGGCCCTTAGAACTGTGCATAGCTTTTGTCAATAGTTTTACAATGACTATAAACCTTTTTACTTAAGCTATAAAGTCTTATATATTTCCCTGCTGTCTAACATATGTTGAATGAATGAATGAGTCAATGGGCACCTGTTATGTGCCAGAAATTCTGGTAGGCCCTAGGAGGGAAAGTGCAGTAAGACATAATTCTTGCCCTTAAGGAGTTTAAAGCTCAGATGTGTCATAAGGGGTGTATCAGTGGCTGAGGATGAAGGGAGAAGAGAGAAGGAGGCATTGAGTTGTGGGAGCCATTGGCCGAGACTGGAGAGATGAGACAAGGAGACGGATTCCCTTTGTGTGTTCCCAGCACCTACCAACATAAAGACTGAAAGCTGTTGGACTCATGCTCAGAAGAATCATAGGCAAGTTGTGTTTGTCCCATTAAGCTAACATTTAAAAATCAGAAGATTTTATCCAAAAGATGGATTTCCAACTTCTTTTGAATGATCTGGTAACATGGGACTGTAGTCTCAGAATGGAAAAACAGCTGACCTTTAAAGATAAGGTATTAACTCTCACATTTTTTATTTTAAATAAACCTATTTCAGTTAAGAAATGAATTACTTTAAAGAAAAATAAAGGTAAATAACTAGACAGGCAGTCCTTGGACATGGCCTAAAAAGTGAAGGGGCTCTTAAATGATGGTTCAAGGCCATAGAGAGCAACACATGGGCCTCCAGTTTGTCTACCACTGCCCACCCTATCCCAATTCCAACTTCCAACATTTTAGTCAAAATGTATACATAAGTTGGACATACCTGTAAAATCATTGTGTATTGCTTCCTTTATAAAGTGCCATCTTTGTAATTATTTTCCAAATTTAGTCTCATCTGATGTTTATATTGCAACTTCTACTTTCCTGTTATTTGTATTTTCTTAGAATGTCTTTGTTCATTCTTTTAAAGTTTTCTAAGTAATTTTAATTTAGTGCTCTCTCTATATACAGAGTATACAATGTAAATGTTCTTTGCTTTATAATCCAAGCAGATTATTTTATAATAAATAGGTTTAGCATATTTACATTTATGGATATAACAGATGAGTGCTAGTTCTATCATTTTTTGATGATTTCTTTCTTATTTTTAGCTTATTTTTAATGATATTTCACTATATGTTCTATGCTTGTTTTGTGTTGTTACATTTTTTCTGACAATTGGAAAAGTTTGTATTTTTGTTTTATCTTTATTGTGAAATATACATACTCTTCTATTTGTTTTGTTTGTTTGTTTGTTTGTTTGTTTTTAGATGGCGTCTCTGGCAGCCAGGCTGGAATGCAGTGGGTGATCTCGGCTCACTGCAACCTTTGCCTCCTGGGTTCAAACAATTCTCCTGCCTCAGCCTCCTGAGTAGCTGGGATTACAAGCACCATCACCAAGCCCAACTAATTTTTTGTATTTTTAGTAGAGATGGAGTTTCACCATGTTGGCCAGGCTGGTTTGGAACTCCTGACCTCAGGTGATTCGCCTGTGCTCAGCTTCCCGCTGTGCTGGGATTATAGGCATGAGCCACTGCACCTGGCCCTATTTGTTTAGACGGTATTTAGCCACTACCTATTAAGAAATTATGACATAGCATATTTACACTTCTTTCTCCCTGTCTTGCGTCTCTGCCACCATCCTAAATGGATAGCTGAGGGAAGCAAGTTCCAGGAAATGGGAATGACAAGGGTAAAGGTATCCTGCGGTAAATTATGCTTAGTTTGTTGATGTATTTGCTTAAGAAATAGCTAAAATGCCCGTGGGGCTGGAGCTGAGTGACAGAGGGAGTGGGAGGGGATGAGGTCCAAGAGGTCATTAGAGCTGTGTTAGCCATGGTGGCTTTTATTCTGACCCAGGCTTCTGTGTGGAAACTAAATAATAGAGACACCAAGCACAGAAGCAAGGAAATCATTTGGGAGGCTATTGCAATAATCCAGAGGACAGAAATGATGGTGGCTTTGTCTAGGATGGAGTGCTAGAAAGTTGGTCAGATTCAGGATATATTTTGAAGGTAGAATGGGCCAGATTTGCTGATGGATTAAATGTAGTGTGTGAGAAAAGGATTACTGCAAGGCTTTTGACCTGAGCATTTACTGGGATGTTCTCCAGATTTCTGTAGGAGGATAGCAAAACCTATTATTAAACCCCAAATTACCAAGCCAGATAGTTAAACCTATATTTAAACTACAATAATAATTGGAATGATGTGATAAATGGAGCATATTTTTTTTAATCTGTGAAAAAGAATAGAAACTTAGAAAGGATCTTAATTCAATATAAAAGTAACACTTCATCATAAAAAGGATAAGAAATCCAAAGTATTGTGCTGAAACAACTAGATAGATAGCTGGGAAAAAAATAGTGTTGGATACCTACCACTACCTGATATATCTTACAACAAGATAAATTTCAGATTCATGTACCTCCCCAAAACTGTGAAGACAAAGAGGGACTATAAAGCTCTAGAAGAAAAGACAGGACAATATTCTTTAACTCTTCAGGTAGTAAAGACTTCTATAACACAAAATACAGAAGCCATAACTTTCGAGTTCATTTTAAAAAACAAAACAAAAAAAACTTCTGCATCACAAACACCCAAGAAATAAAGTCAAAAGATGAATAAGAAATTGGGAGGAGGAGAGGGTTATATATGCAAGTATTACAAACATATATAATGTTACTTTTCAATTTTTCTGTATTAATAAAAATTTAGTTCAAAAATCTCATATAAAAATATGAAGAAGGAACATAAACCCTATGGAGAGTCAGGAACTGAGCATTAACTTTGAACATGGTGGGAGAAGCTTGGCACTGCAAACAGAAGGATAGCTTAACCATCTGACCAAGGAGATGTAGACACCTCTTACCAAATACCCTGTCATACTCACTTGGGCATGGCTGTCCCTCTGCACATTTCCTGAAAGACGATTTGAGGTTTACCCTGGGGAGAAGTTGTCATGGAGGGACACTGGACTCCAGCACCCTAGATACGGTGAAGAGCTGAATTAAAAACCAAAGGGCGAAGTTAAGATATATCTATTAAATGGTGAGCCTTATAACCCTTTTACTGACAGCTTGCTTATAACTCCTTCCCATGTCCCCTCTCCACTGTAGCCTGACAGAGTAGCCAAGCGAAAATACTAACATTTGTAATACAAATAAATAACCCTAAAGTAATACCCATCATCACTCCTAAATGTGAACCGATAGACAATCATTGACAGACCTGTGAGGTAAACCTTTAATGTGAAAAACTGAAGCAAAAAAAACAACAGCGAAAAAATTTTAAAGTTAATAGATGCATTATAAACTCCAAGACAAGTAAGTGTGATATAAGACAATAAAAAGTTGTGCGTAGCTCTGCTGTGAATACTATTTTTCTGATTATAATAATTAAAATATTAAATTTGATTTTCCCCAAACTGGGTAACTAAGAGGACAGCTGTTTTCTCTTCAGAACCTTGTAGTATTATTTGACTATGAAAATTATGTACAAGCCAGGCATTGTGGTGCACGCCTATAGCCCCAGCCACTCCAAAGGCTGAAGCTGGAGGATTGCTTGAGTCCAGGAGTTTGAGGCCAGACTGGGCAACATAGCAAGACCCCATCTCTTTAAAAGAAAAATTTAAAAACTATATACCGACAAGTCCCTGAAGGTCCTAGTCAGTCAGTGGGGAAGTTGGGCAAGGGAGACCAAGAAACTTAAATAAGAGACAAAAGAATTGATAAGGATGAATACAATTCTAGGTGGTCTATTTGTCTGTCACTTCATGATTTCCAGAGTCTTAGCTGTCACCTTAAAATTACTCTTGATTTTGGGATACACATGGTACCCTAAAGATTGTTGACATGAACATCTTGGAATCACTAGAGCATAGAAAATCATACAGGTTGCTGAATACAAGCTCATGATATCAAAATCCATTATATTCGTATACAACCAATAATTACCAAAATACCAAGAAATAAATTTAATGAAAGATGTGAAGATCTTTATGGAGAAAAGTATACAATTTTAGTAAAGAATACATAAGAAGACCTAAGTAAATGAAGAACACAGTGTATACAAAAATTGTAAGAACTGTCATCATAATGATGTCAGTTTCTCCCCAAATTAATCTTTACACTTAATGTAATTACAATTGAAATCTCTACAAGGCTTTTCATACACATTTACAGGCTGATCTTAAAATTCATATGAAAGAATAAAGGAAGGCAACATAATTTTCAAGGCAAATAAGAAAGGGACGCTTATCTTACAAGGAAGGCAAAGCTCATTATAAAGCCAGAATAATTGAAACAGCATACTGCAATATGACACAAAAATACCAGTGAAAAAGAATAGCGAGTTCATAACAGTTCCACATAAATATGAACAGTAGCAAGACAATTGTCTAACCATATGGAAAAAGATAAAATCAGATAACTCTATCATTCCATACAAAAACACATTTCAGGTAAATTAAAGATCTAAATATAAAATGCAAACTTTAAAATGTTTAGAAAACAAACAGCGGCCAGGCGTGGTGGCTCACGCCTGTAATTCCAACACTTTACGAGGCCAAGGCAGGCAGATCACTTGAGGTCAGGAATTCAAGACCAGACTGGCCAACATGGCAAAACCTCGTCTCCATTAAAAATACAAGAAATTAGCCTGGCATGGTGGCAGGCACCTGTAATCTCAGCGACTAGGGAGGCTGAGGTCGGAGAATCACTTGAACCCAGGAGGTGGAGGTTGTAGTGAGCCAAGATCATGCCATTGCACTCCAGCCTGTGAGACAGAGTAAGACTCCATCTTGGGGAAAAAAAAAAAAGAAACATAAAGCTAAACAAATTTTAATGAAGTTGACGTAGGGAGAGATTTCTTAAACAAGATCCGAAGAGCACAAACTCTGAAGAAAAAGACCTAATTATATAGATCACACAGATAATTGATTACATGGATATTTAAAACTTCTACTTAACAAAATACAATCCATCTAGAACCTGGAATGTATAAAGAATTTCTACAAATTCATAAAGAAAGAAAAGATTTTAAGAATGGCAAAAGATGTGAACAGGCAGTTCACAGACAAGGACCCCCAAACCCAAATGATCAATAATCGGGGAGAAGGTGCTCAACCTCTTGAGTAATCAGGAAAACGTAGTATTAAAAATAAACAAGAAAATACTGATATAATTTGGATATGCATCCCCTTTAAATCTCATGTTCAATTGTAATCCCCAGTGTTGGAGGTGGGACCTGGTGGGAGGTGACTGGATCATGGGAGTGGTCTCTCATGGTTTAGTGCTGTCCTCACAATAGTGAGTGAGTTCTCGTGAGGTCTGGTCGTTTAAAAGGGTGGAACTTTCCCCTCTCTCTCTTACTCCCGCTGTGTCGTGTGAGATGTCTGCTCCCTCTTTGCCTTCCGCCATGATTGTAAGTTTCCTGAGCCTGCCTCAGAAGCCGATGCCAGCACTATGCTTCCTGTACAGCCTGTAGAACCATGAGCCAATTAAACTTCTTTTCTCATAAATTACCCAGTCTCAAGTGTTTCTTCTCAGCAATGCAAGAACAGCCTAACACAAATACCATTCGACATACATCTGATTATCAAAAAAGTCTGATAATACTAAATGTTGAGGAGAATGAGGGAGTGTAAGTTGGTACAACAAGCTTGGAAAACCATTTGGCGAAGTTGAGTGAAATTGAAAATGCATGTACTCTATGACCCAGCAATTTCATGTCTAGAATTTAACTCAGAAAAACTTTTGCTCAATTCTAAGATCCAAAAAGCAAAAGCCGTCAGTGGTGTATTATTAGTAAAAATAAAAAACTGAAATAATCTACATGTCCATTGACATGAGCTAATGACAAACTGTCATATATTCTTATATAATATACAGCAATTAAAATTACTTAATAAGTTCTATGGAGGTCATTATGCTAAGTGAAATAAGCCAGCCACATAAAGACGAACATTGCATGTTTTCACTTATTTGTGGTATCTAAACATCAAAACAATTGAACACATGGAGATAGAGAGTAGAAGAGGGGTTACCAGAGGCTAGGAAAGGAAGTGGGAGAGGGAAATGGGGATGGTTAATGGGTAAAAAAAAAAAAAAAAGTTAGAAAAAATGAATAAGACCTAGTATTTGACAGCACAACAGGGTGACTGTAGCCAATAATAATTTAAGTGTACATTTAAAAATAACTAAAATAATGTATTGGATTGTTGGTAACACAAAGAATAAATGCTTCAGGGGATGGGTACTCCATTTTACATGATGTGATTATTATACATTGCATGCCTGTATTAAAAAAAACTCATGTACCCCATAAATATATACAACTACTATGTACCCACAGAAATTAAAATTAAAAATCAAATAGTAAAGAATAAAAATTAAAAAATCTAAAATTACTTAAGAAGTTCTATATGCATAAAAATCAATAAAACTAAAAGATATTTTTGTTGAGCAAAGAAAGGAGATTATAATTTGATAAAATGTGATACCATTAATGTACTATTTTAAGACACAAAGCAATATTATATATAGCTAATAATATAATATGTACAGCTATATGTTTGTGAATGTGTAATAAATTTACAATAGCATACACAGGAAGGATCACACAAAACTTCAGTATAGGAACTACCTCTTCAGAAAGAAGTAGGAGATGAAATGTCTTTAATTTTATCTGAAACATTAAATATTGTAAATATATACATTCATTGAATCTAGGGTGTGGGCATGGGAGTGGGGATTTTTCACATGATTTTGGCATTTTCCAAATGCTTAAAATAGATCACAATTTAAAGAGAGAAAGAGAAGCAGACAAACTTAATCTAGGACCAAAGCCTTAGTCATCACTGAGAAGGAATGATTTTAAGTAACACATAATATTTCTACTCAGATTCTTCATTGAGCCAAGTCTCCACCATCACATGGGCTCATGCCCAGAGTTTTCTGGGAAGGACAGGAGGCTAAGAGAGGGAGAAGGAGGGAAATGCTTTAACTATGAACTGCAAGTATGCTATTCTTAAAATTCTAGAAGACATAGTGGTGCAAGGCATGGTGGGGCAAATTTTTTTCTTGCATTTCCTTTTTGATTCCTGGTACACACTAAGGCTGTGAAAACACAGAAGAGCAGTACAATTCAACGCCAAGGAGGAGACAGGCATCCTTTCTGTATACTGGAGCTATGCTGACAGGAGGCTAATTTCAACAGTGTGAAAAGTTAGCTTTCTTTTAGGTCCTCTGCTGCAAGTTAACACTAGCTGGCATTGCTGTTGAGAGCCATTAGCCACTCATTACTGCATTGAGAGCCCATTTTTTATAGCCATTATATTGCAAGTGAAATTCAGAGACATTAAATAACTTGCCCAAGTTCACATTGCTGTTAAGTAGAGAGGTCAGGATTCAAATCTAAGTTTCTCTGACTCTAAAAATCCAAGCTCTTAGGCAGGACGCAGTGGCTCACGTCCGTAATCTCAGCACTTCGGGAGGCTGAAGCGGGCGGATCACCCGAGGTCAGGAGTTTGAGACCAGCATGGCCAACATGGTGAAACCCTGTCCCTATTAAAAATACAAAAATTAGCTGGGCATGGTGGCGGGTACCTGTAATCCCAGTTTCTTGGGAGGCTGAGGTGGGAGAATTGCTTCGACCCAGGAGGCAGAGGTTGCAGTGAGCCAAGATAGCACCATTGCACTCCAGCCTGGGTGACAGAGTGGAAATTCCATCTCAAAAAATATAAATAGATAAATAAATAAAGAAAGAAAGAAAGAAAAGAAAAGCTGGAGATACCTCAATAGAAAGAATTTAAAGAAGAGGGAAAAAAAGGAATCAGAAGAGAAAAGATGGATGGGAAGTATATTCGTTACTTATAATTGCAAAGCAGTATTCCCAGAAATTTAGTGGCTTAAAATAACACATTAGCTCATACTTTCTTTTTCTTTTTTTTTTTCAACTTTTATTTTAGGATCAGGGGCACATGTCCAAGTTTGTTACATGGATATATGGTGTGATGCTGAGGTTTGGGGTACAAATAGCCCCATCACCCAGGTACTGAGCACACTACCCAATAGTTTTTCAACACTTCCCTGTTTCCCTGCCTCCTCCCTCTGGTAGTCCCCAGTGTCTGTTGTTGCCATCTTTATGGTAAACATGCCTTCCATGTGTACCCAATGTTTAGCTCCCACTTATACGTGAGAACATGCAGTATTTGGTTTCCTGTTCCTGCATTAACTTGCTTAGGATAATGGCCTTCAGCTGCATCCATGTTGCTGTGAAGTTCATTGTTTCTTTCTTTTTTTATAGATATGTAGTATTCCATGGTGTGTATACACCACATTTTCCTTATCCAATCCATCCTTGATGGGCACCTGGATTGATTCCACGTTTTTGCTGTTGTATGACACAACTTCTGTAGGTCAGGAATCCAGGCATGGCTTAGTGTCAGGGTCTCACAAGGCTGAAATCAAGGTGTTGGTCAGGTTGGTTTGACTGCGAAAGATCTGTTCCAAACTCAGATGGTTGGTAGCAGAAGTCAGTTTCTCATGGCCTATTGGACTGAGAGCCTCTTTTTCTTGCCGTCAATGGAGGCCGTCTTCATTTCCTGCCTGGTTGTTGGCCAAAGGCCACCCTCAGTTCCTTGCCACATGGGCCTCCTGAACATGACCCTTTGCTTCATCAATGCCAGCAAGATGGGCATTGTGGGGGGCTTGTTGGGGGCAGAAATGGGGATGGTTAATGAGTACAAAAAAATAGAAAGAATGAATAAGACCCAATATTCAACAGCTCAACAGGGTGACTATACTCAATAATAATTTAATTGTACATTTTAAAATAACTAAAAGGGTATATATAATTGGGTTGTTTGTAAGACAAAAGATAAATGCTTGGGCAGATAGATACCCAATTCTCCATGATGCGATTATTACTCATTGCATGCCTATACCAAAATATCTCATGTACCTCATAAATATATACAACTACTATGTATCCACAAAAACCTTTTCTAAAAGATGGGCATTGTACCTTAATAATGTAATTTCAGAAGTAAAATGCTGTATGCTATCACCTTTGTAGTATTCTGTTGGTTAGAAACAAGTCACAGATCCCACCCACAATAAAAGGGAAGGGATTACACAAGGGCATGATACCAGAAGATGGGAATCTTCAGGGGCCATCTTAAAGTCTGTCCACAACAGGGAGCAGAGAAGGTTAGGCCTCCATACTCTAGCTTGCCTCTCTGTAAGCCTAAAAGAAATCCCTAAAACCAACATCTTCTCAAATTTTGTTCCCATTTTGTCACCTGCCAGATGCACAATCATCCTTCAAAATGCAGATCAACCATTCATTTAACCATTAAATTGTTTTCAAAATTTTGTCTCTTATCTACACATTCCATTATTCCCTCCTCTGTTGTACCGTGGTGTTCTGTTCAAACTTCTAATAGAGATAGGACTTAACACTTGGTATTATTATTTGTTTATATGCCCCTTTCGTACTATCAGCTTTTGAGGTCATAGACTGTCTTATTTATTGAAATACTCACAGAATGTATGCAAACGCCTGACATATATTATGGATTGTTCATAGGTGTTCACTGATGAACTGCTATATTAAATATCTCAAGATAAGGGATAATAAGTCCCAGAAAAATGACATAGATAGTAAGTACTATAAGCAATCAGAGGAGTGAGAAATTACATTTATTTCATATGACTCTAGAGATAGCAATTGGACAATAGGTAAATGTTACAAGGAAAGCAAGTTTAGGCTCACTATAAGGAGGAGTATGAATAATCAAACTACCCCAGGAGCTGATCTGTTTCCCCAAACTCACTAGTTTCTTATTATTACAGGCCAGTGGTCTGTGATTCCTGTATTTGTTAAAGTATGGGACCAAGGACCCCTAATATCTTTTCCTAACTTCTAATCTATGATTTCATGAAGTTACTAAGTGTTTGCTTCCATTAGGCATCTCATCTGTATTTTATTCTTGAGTTTGATATTTAAGAGGAATTCTTCTTGGAGGACATGATGAAGAAATTGGAAATAGAGTGAGCTCAGAGCTTTTCTCAACAAACCAAACCTTAGGCTGCATTCAGGTGATGGATTTACCCTGCATCATGCATCCTGTCTATTGGGATGAAGAAGAGGTACAGGAATAAGAATTCTGGTTCATAAATGGGGTAACTGTGTGCTTAGGTTTGCAGTAACCATTTGGTGCAGAGAAGGAAAGAAGCAA
Organism: Pan troglodytes; assembly: GCF_028858775.2. Classification (NCBI taxonomy): domain Eukaryota; kingdom Metazoa; phylum Chordata; class Mammalia; order Primates; family Hominidae; genus Pan; species Pan troglodytes. Next base: position 70,576,558 of record NC_072406.2, read on the forward strand.
GGAAGTGGAAGGCAAGACACCAAATGTTTTGGCCTGTGTCACGTGGAAGAAGATCAAAAAGAGAAAAACAGTCTTTTCAGTGGAAAGAAAATGGAAATAATTTGATTCTAGGTAGTAAGAACCCATTAAATGTCTTTCGGTGGAAAAAGCCTGAGAGATAATGACAGTAAAGACAGCAATGAGCCTTTTTCAACAAACCCTACCGGCTTCTTTTCTTGTATGACCTCTCTAAGCTGCCTGTCTCCCCATGAGCTTTTCTCTTTGCCCACCAAGGAATCCAAACCCCTCTTCTTCTCTGTTTCCCCTCCAAAGCTATTTTCCTCTTCTTCTTCAGCCACCCAAACTTTTTCTTGACTGATCACCTAAATTGTGTTCATTTTCTCAGGGTATTTATTCCAAGTTTGATCTCTGTTGCTGGATTCTCAAGACTGGGGCACCAAAGACACCACTGACCTCATCTGCCCCGAGTGTCTCAAGGTTTTGAGAGCAGCCCAGGGAAGAACAGAAAAGATGTCTTCTTTCAAGATTTCTCTGCGCGCTGTTCTTAGTGCTTTCCACCCGTGTGAAAGTGGATGTTTGGTGGAGTTGGTAGTTTTGTATTCTGTAGTATTTATAGTGTATCTCTACAATGTCACCTCCCACAGTTCATTTTATTGCTCACTGTTTTAAAATATGCTTTGCACATAGCACAGGCTCCTGTACCATGGGATTAAATGAATTGAATGTGCTTTCATAGCAGGCTGCTTCGGTGAACCCAGCAGACACTACAAAGCATTAATGAATCAATCTTTTGTTTCTACAAGAAAATAATTAGGTTCCAGGTAAGTTAAAATCAGTGCCAATGTCTATGAAAGGAATATTGGGACTATCTTTAAAAATTAAAAAGTCACTTAACATTTGGCCCAAAAGCTTTATTTCTAGGAATTTGTCCTATAGATTTATTCACGCATGAGTAAATGAGATAGGTTTAAGATTACTACATGGCATGGAAAAAATTTGTAATAGCAAACCAAAAGAAACAACCTGAGGTTTAAAGAATAGGGTTCAAATTAACTATATCACAGCACATGGTCACAATGAATTAAAAGGCAGCCCTTAAGAGAAATGAGGCAGATATTTTCATATTGATATGAAACTCTATACAATATATGTTAAGAAAAGTAAGGTGCAGAACAGTATGTATATGCTCCATTCGTAGCTACCATTTCACAACATTTGCGTGAAAATATACATTCAGGTGTATATTTGTGCATATATACATATATAAGTAATTACAATACCATAAAATTTCAAGAAAAATCAATGCAAAGCTTTATCCATAGCTACCATTATCTAAATATTTGTTACACTGAGTGCAATGGCAATAGTTTCTGAAATCCAAGCCTAAACTTGAAGATGGCTGGAAACAATCCAGTCTCTGTTAGCTAAGCATGCAATGAAATAGCTAGCCTGCACCTGTGGGAACAAAAACAGTAGGGTTTTGCCTCACTTACATCAGTAGACCAAGAGGACATTAACTTTCTTCTCTAAGCAGGTCCCTCTAAATCAATTAAATTCAGTACTTAGAGTCTTAACAGGCCAGGAGCAGCCCTTCAGATTTCCTCATGTTTATTCCTCTTTTTTTAAAAATTCTGAATCAAAATACTTCTTTTTCAGGCCCTACTCAAGCTTTCCCCCACAAAACATTTGAACTGTGAGAGCCCTCAGTAATGGCACCCTTTCCTGGCCCTATAGAGGTTTTGGTCCAGGTCTTTTCTGGGTACTTGACATATTACTTATATTATCTTCATGTACGTGTTCTGAATTCCTAATTAGACCATGAACACCTGCAGAGCAATGTCACTCATTGGAGATAGACAGATGTGGATTCAAATCCACTAGCTGGAAACCACATGTTACTATGTAACCTTGCACTAAAGCTCTCTAAGCCTCATCTATAAAATAAAAATGATAAAACCTACTTTAGGGTTTTGATGTGATGATTGAATCAAGCAACACTGCCTGCCCCAGAATCTGATACATGTATCAGATGTGAGTCATGTTGCCCCCCTAGGCTCTAACAAAGTAATTTGTAGAAAGGAAGTCATTGGTGCATATTTATTCATTGTAACATGGATTGTTTTTAAAGAAAAGAAAGCAAACATAAACATAATTTTCAAATATAAACAGTGCAGTAGTCAAATATTGTGCAGGGCAGAATTTTATATTAATATCCCCTCCATCCATTCTATATGACAAAATTATTTTCAGTAATACCGTAAAAAGAAATGACTAATAATGGCCAGAAAAGAAATGCAGATGGAGAAATTTTCTTTTATCTAACTTCAAATACATAATCATTTTGCTAAAAGTAAGAATAAAAAAATTAAACATTTCAGTAAAATAAAGGAAAATAAAACATTGATCTTTTTTAACCACATTAACAGTTTTGATACAAAGGAAAATACCTATATATTGGTCTATAGCAGTAATGAATAACATTACATTTTCTCTTTTTAAGTGTTAACTTAGACAAATTTATCAATGACCTCATCAAATTTGACCTTCGCATCTTCACATTCAATGAATAGTCTAGCAGGATTTACCTACCAATCTATCTTGAGAGAAAACAATATGTTATAATAATTTTAATTTGGAAGTTTCTTTCACATGAGGCAACAGACTTACATTTAAACATGAAGATAATTTTGGCAGAGTCATAAATATTGGATTTAACAAGAAATTTTGGAATTTGTAATATCCTTAAATCTTTGTCTTTAGGAATAATTCTAAGGGCTTTCAAAGGTCTCCCAAAAAATTTCTATTAAAATGCTATCTTCATCAGAAATATTTGTCAGAAATTTCTTTTCTATAATTTAGTAAAAGCTTCCCGGTTTTCATCTTATACAAGAATCTGAGAAAAATGATTGAATAATAGTAAACATTGGCTTTTTGGTTTTTTTAATCCATTGCTTTAAAATGGGTATCCAGTGCTTGGTATTCAAACACTGACTTTTGATTTCTTCTAGCAATGAAATACCAATTTTTTCATTGTTTGTCTTGGCATTCTTTGAACTTTTATCCTTTGTTAAATGTAAATATCCAAATTTCTTACATTTTGTTGTTGTAGAGCCTTCTCTACAATATCTATACACAGATCTTCAAGGAATAATTTTAAAGTTTTGTGTTTCATTGTATATTATTCAAGTCTGATTGTGGCTATTTGCAAACACTTTTATATCTGATTAACCTCATCTAAAAATTTTGTGCCATAAAAAAATTCAAAAAATATTGCTTACATCTATGATTGTTTGTCTTGAATCCACTGTTTAAATGCAGGAATGTGTAAGTGATGGAGTTGGTTGCCCAGAAACTTCAAACAATTATCATCTGTTATGAGCTTACTTTCAAAACAAATGCATATAGTTTAATTCCATGGGTCAGAGGCTAACAGTATAACTGGAAATTCTCCAAATTAACTTCCACGTAGTAGTATGCAAAGCTATTAAAGGATTAGTAATGTAAATGTACTAATTAGAAGCTTATGTAAGTGTATTAAAACTCAATAGGTGATGAAAATATTCTAAATTTAGATTACGATGATGGCTACACAACTCTGTGAATATACTACAAATCATTTTATTGTACACTTTATATAGGTCACTTTTATGGTATGTGAATTAAGGTAAAAAACCTTAAGAGGAACTGCAGTGATTATTTAGAACTTAAATCAGTAATATATTTTGGGGGATAGGAGTATGTCATCACTGGCATTCTGTAGAATTACTGAAAGATTTATATTATTCTTAAATTCCCTACAATAAGCCCGCTATGGTCTGCACCAGGGCAAACAGCACCTATATCCTTACAACCTTGGCACACTGCTGGATCAATTAGTGTATTCATAATTCTATGTAATGTAATTATTATTAAATTCTACTCCATTAGGCTTAAACTCAGAGCAAGGATCCAAATATATGCCATATCTATTATGACTGCCCAAATGCTAAACCACAGTAATCCAGGGGATTCTGGAATCCAGCACTAAATGACGTATTCAGGAATGACCTGGCAGTATCCCTGCTTCCAATACTGAATTTTCTGTCTTGCAGTTTCTTATCTGTTTCTGTCTTTCTCCCCCTCACTCTTTCTCTCCTTCTTCCTTTCCTCTCTCCAGCGTTCTATGTTAGAAATATCTGAAAATTATTCTGAGAGGCTTAATGTTCTTAAACCTGCCAGTTGCCTGAGACTTTTTAGCACCAGCTGAATACGGTGATCCTTCTTTGCTAAGGTGCAAAGGCTACAGCAGCTGTGTAGTTAAAACACCTACATTTATACTAATTCCACCTCCTTTTCCTACACAGGCAGGAGAAATTTTAATCCAGATACCAAAAGTTTGCTTTGTTTTGAGGTGGGCGGGATGTTAATGTTAAGATGTGACTTAGTTGTTTCCCATTCCCTGCCAAGGTGGTGGGCTGGGGAGAGTTCAGAAATTAACAACAGAGCAATCACTTATGTAAGCACATCCTTTATGGGATATTTCTGTCAAAACCCAGAAATTGTGGCTCTCCTTTCCATTTCTAATCAATTGCCCTCTCCCCACTCCCTATTCCAAACAGCACAGTCTCCTGTAGCAAGCAAAAGGGCCTCGCCCAAAGTCTTAAACCTTTTCTCCCAGTCAAATATGCTTTCTGTCCACTTTTTCCCAGGAAGCTGTATTCTTTTTTTTTTTTTTTTGAGATGGAGTCTCACACGGTTGCCCGGGCAGGAGTGCAGTGGCGCGATCTCGGCTCACTGCAACCTCCGCCTCCTCCTCCTGGATTCAAGTGATTCTCCTGCCTCAGCCTCCCGAGTAGCTGGGACTACAGGCGCATGCCACAATGCCTAGCTAATTTTTTGTATTTTTAGTAGAAATGGGGTTTCACTGTATTGGCCAGGCTGGTCTTGAACTCCTGACCTCGTGATCCACCTGCCTTGGCCTCCCAAAGTGCTGGGATTATAGGCGTGAGCCACCAAGCTTGGCCGGAAGCTGTATTCTTTTTACTTTCAAGTTTCACAAAGTGTGCTGACACTCTAATTTTCTTTTCTTTTAAGTTCCTAGATACATGTGTAAGACGTGCAGATTTGTTACATAGGTAAACGTGTGCCATGATAGTTTACTGCACCTATCGACCCTCTCATTTTCAATCTCTTCTCACTTTTTCCATTTTCTGATCTCCTGATAGAGTATGTCCCTTTTCCCTAGGACACCAATGGATGGAGCCCTTGGACAAATAAAAGCCCAAGAGATAGACACACAACATGGACAGGCTCACCGAGTTGAGGGTCACTCATCTGTTCTCCCTACAATAAAGGAATAAGCAACATTTCTTGGCCTGACTTTCCAGGGCTTACCAGGGTAGACAGTGAATGCCAAATCCCACCCTCTGAGAGATCAACTATCCTCAAAATAGGATTTGGGTGTGTGTGTGTGTGTGTGTGTGTGTGTGTGTGTAGCATATATATTTTGAAAAAGCATATAATAGTGCAGTGGAAGGCAGTACAGTGCCCTGGCTAATAGCATGGCCATTAGTGTGGTCACTGACAGGCTATGGGATCTCATAAGATTATTTTTTCTCTTTAAACTTCAGTTTCTGTATATGTAAAATGAGGCTAATAAAATATCTCCTTCATTGGAAGGTAGACTTTTTTTCTGGTATTTCAATGTTTATGAATTGTCTTACTTCATTTTCTGTTGCTTTTAACAGAAAACCTCAAATGAAGTAATTTATAAAGACAAGGAATTTATTTCTTACAATTATGGAGCCTGGGAAGTCCCAGGTTGAGGGGCCACATCTGGTGAGAGCCTTCTTGCTGGTGGGGACACTCTGAAAACTCCCAAGAGAGTGTAGTATATCACATGGTGAGAAGGCTGAGACTGCTAAGATGCTCATGCCCTCTTCTTATGAAGCCACCAGTCTCACTCCCATGATAACCCATTAATCCATGAATGAATCAATCCATTCATGAAGGAAAAGCCCTCATGATCCAATCATCTCTTAAAGCCCAGCTTCTCAATACTGCCCCACTGGGGATCAAATTTCAACATGGGTTTTGGAGAGGACAAATATTCAAATCATAGCAATGAAATTGGAATTATCTTACAATCTGAGCTGTTTTACATTATTTGTATACTAGTGTGATGGCTAATATTAAGTGTCAACTTGACTCGATTGAAGGATGCAAAGTATTGCTTCCGGGTGTGTCTGTGAGGGTGTTGCCAGAGGAGATTAACATTTGAGTCAATGGACTGGGAGAGGAAGATCCACCCTCAGTGTGGGTGGGCGCCGTCCAATCTGCTGCCAGTGTGACTAGAAAAAGCAGGTGGAAGAAGGTGGAATACGCTGTCTTGCTGAGTCTTCCGGCTTTCATCTTTCTCCCATGCTGGATGCTTTCTGCCTTTGAACATCAGACTCCAGGTTCTTCAGCCTTTGAACTCTTGTACTTACACCACTGGTTTGCCAGGGGCTCTCTGGTCTTCAGCCACAGATTGAAGGCTGCGCTGTTGGCTTCCCTACTTTTGAGGCTTTGGAACTCAAACTGAGCCACTCTTGGCTTCCTCGTGCCTCAGCTTGCAGATGGCTTATCATGGAACTCCACCTTGTGATCGTGTGAGTCAATTCTCCTTAATAAACTCCCTTTTATATATACATATATCCTGTTAGTTCCGTCCTTCTGGAGAACTCTAATACTACTAGTAACTACCTGCTAGGGTTTTTGTGAGGCTTCAAGGTGATAGTGACTGTAAAATGCACTTCACTGCTAGGGATTCTCCAGTGACAGATGTTTTCTCTTCAAGAAAGTAGGGGAAATATATTACAATCTGTGAGAACATGAGATTTTATTTATATTAGTAGGCCATTGGTTTGTGTATGTGTGTGTATTTCTTTTGCCCACAAATTTTCGACTTGGGCAGAGGTCAGCTGTCTCAGCTGACCTCTACCCCAAGAGGTAACAGCCTGGGCAGCTTGAATAGGACTGGAGGATCTGCTTCCAAGAAAGCTTACCCATGTGTTGGGTGTGGTGTTTTCTACATGTTTAAATTTTAATATTTATTTTATTGAGGTATAGTTTATATATAAGTCCAACTTAAAATGTGCATTTCAATGATTTTTTAGTAAATTTATCCAGTACAACCATTACCACCATCCATCCAGTTTTGAAACATCTACACCACCCCAAAAAGTTATTTTGTGCGTTTTTGTAGTTAATCCCCACTTTTATTCCCAAGCCTAGGCAAACACTGATCTGCTTTATTTGGGTCTTTATAAATTTGCCTTTGTTGGGCATTTCATATAAATGAAATCATACAATATGTAGGTCTTTTGCATCTGGCTTTTTTTTTCACTTGGTGTAATGTTTTTGATGTTCATCCATGTTTTAACATGTGTCAGTAATTTGTCCTTTTTATTGCTTAATAATATCCCATTGTGTAGATATACCACATTCGATTTATCTGTTCACCAGTTAATTGACATTTGGGTTATGTTCAGTTTTTATCTATTGATGAAATAATCAGCTATGAATATTCATGTGCATAGTATTTGTGTAGAAATATGTTTTATTTCTCATTGATAGGTTCCTAAGTGTGAAATTGTTGAGTCATATGGTTACATTTTGGTTTAGCTTTTGTATATGTGTGTTTTGTTTGTTTTTGAGATAAGGTACTTGATATGTTGCTCAGGCTGGTCTCAAATTCCTGGCCTCAAGCAATCCTTCTGCCTCAGCCTCCCAAGTAGCTGGGATTACAGGTGCACGACACCACACCCAGCTTATGTTTAACTTTTAAAGAAGTTGCCAAAGTGTTTTTCCAAAGTTGTTGTACTTACATTGTGTATTCCCACCAGCAGTGGATAAGGGTTCCAGTTTTTCCACATCCTCTCCAACATTTGTCTGTCTTTTTAATGACATTTTTTTTTAATTGTAGCAAAACAGCACATAACAAAATGTACCACCTTGACCATTTCTAAGTGTACAGCTCAGTCGTGGTAAGTATAGTCACATTGTTATGCAACCAGTATCCAGAACTTTTTCATCTTGCAAAACTGAAACTCTATACCGATTAAACAACTCCCCATGCCCTGCCGTGACCCTTAGACCCTGGAAACCACCATTGTACTTCCTGTTTCTGTGAATTTGACTACTCCGGAAACCTCATGTAAGTGGAATAATACAGACTAAGTCATTCTGTGGCCAGTTTATTTCATTTAGCATAATGTCCTCAAAATTCATCCATGGTGCATCCTATGTCAGAATTTCCTTCCTGTTTAAGGCTAAAGACACAGATTTTTAAAGGATAAGGAATGCTGTATTTATCATCCTTAGGGTTTAGCAAAGTCTCTCACTCCTGGCTGCAGGGGAATGGGAAAGTAATGGGAAGGGAAGGAGAAGGATTTGGGAGAAAGTTTCCAAAAAGTAGAAAGGCATACAGGAAGGAATTAGGAACACATATTGTATCCCTACGGTGAGCCCAACCACCGAACTTCCTGTGTCAGTAAAGTGTAAATATCTTTCTGCCTTTTCACAAGATTATATTATACAGTATATATAAAGGTCTTCCTAAGCCAGCTGGCTTTGGAGTCCCCATCACTCTTAATTGATTATAAAGTTGGCTTTGCATTTAGTGCCTGTAATTAGATTCTGTCAGGCATTGCAGAAAAGTACAACCAACCATGATTCAGAGCACTTGGAAATAGGTTTGTTAAAGAGCTGTGTCATGTAGACTTGTTTAACAATGTTTATAGCATTAACATGTTTATTACTGTTTAATCTCAGGAGTAAAATTACAAGAATCAATCTCAGTAAATGACAATATATTGTTCTAGATTACTTAAAAAGTTAAGAGAGTGAGGTGCTCATTTATTGCTTTAAAGTATAGTCTTGCAGGGAGCGGTGGCTCATGCCTGTAATCCCAGCACTTTGGGAGGCTGAGGCAGGCAGATCACGAGGTCAGGAGATCAAGACCATCCTGGCTAACACAGTGAAACCTCGTCTCTATTAAAAATACAAAAAATTAGCCAGGTATTGTGGCATGCGCCTGTTGTTCCAGCTACTTGGGAGGCTGAGGCAAGAGAATCACTTGAACATGGTAGGCAAGGTGGCAGTCAGCCGAGACCGCACCACTCACTCCAGCCTGGGCTACAGAGCGATACTCCATCTCAAAAAAAAAAAAAGAATAATCTTTGCTTTTAGATGGCATATCAGCTGCAAAATGTGCAATTGTTATAATATAGAACTAAATTGATTAGAGCAATAAAGTCAAAAGACTCCATCCAGAATATTTATATCATAGCCTAAAATGACAATTCATATCAAAGAAGAAAGGAACTAAATTTCTAAACATGCTTGTGGAGGGTCACAAGATAGGAGAAAGCTATTTTTTTTTTCGTTTTTTTTTTTTTTTTTTTACTGTTGTTTGTTTGTTTGTTTTGTTTTGTTTTGTTTGAGATGAAGTCTCGCTCTGTCATCCAGGCTGGAGTGCAATGGCATGCACTCACTCTTGGCTCACTGTAACCTCTGTCTCCCGGGTTCAAGAAATTCTCCCACCCCAGCCTCTGGAGTAGCTGGATCTACAGGCACACACCACCATGCCCAGCTCATATTTTGTATTTTTAATAAAGACAGGGTTTCACCATATTGGCCATATTGAACTCCTGACCTCAAGTGATCTGCCCACCTCAGCCTCCCAAAGTGCTAGGATTACAGGCGTGTGCCACCTCATCTGGCTGGAGAAAACTGTTAAATGGAATTGTAAAAAAGAAAAAAATATATATCTGAGAAGAAGGAACCCTGAAAAAGAGTAAAACACATCTATTATGGGAATAAAATTCTCTCTACATGTAACTTTCTGCTCTAGGATTACCACTGCCTTAATCTTTTTTATATCAAAACTTTGAAATGAGTTTATTAGGGATATTCTTCCATGAAACATTTTTCATTTTAGATAATAAATCATGGGATAAAACTGCTATATTTTCATCATTTTAAAAAATTTTATATAAATTAAATAATAGACCTTCCTTTCTTCCTTCCTTTCTCCCTCCCTCCCTCTCTTTCTTTGTTTCTTTCTTTCTTTCTTTTTTCTTTCTTTTACTTTCTTTTTTTTTTTTTTGACAGAGTCTTGCTCTGTCACCCAGGTTAGAGTGCAGTGGCATGATTTAGGCTCACTGCAACCTCTACCTCCTGGGTTCAAGCATTTCTCATGCCTCAGCCTCCCGAGTAGCTGGGATTACAGGCATGCACCACCACACTTGGCTAATATATATACATATATGTGTGTGTGTAGAGATAGGGTTTCACCATGTTGCCCAGGCTGGTCTTGATCTCCTGGCTTCAAGGGATCTGCCCTCCTCGGCCCCCCAAAGTGCTGGGATTACAGGCCAGACTTTCCATATAATTTATCAAAACATGTTTTTTTCTTTGTGTTAACAAAGGCCATGAGCGAAATCAGTGATTTCCAAACTTTTTTTTCAAGCGTTGGAAGCCATTCTTTTAATAAATTCTAATGTGGAATTCAAGAACAATAATAGCTCCCATTTTTCTGAACAAGCTCCATGTTCCCCATATTGTGCTAAGTGCATTACACATTACCTTCTGTTTTCGTTGATCATACATGGTAGGTGCTATTAAACTAATTTTTATATGAGGAAGCTCACCCAAGTCCATTCAGATACTTTAGAAAAACAGACACATACTGAACTGCTCCAGTTACAGCTGGGGATGAGAGGGAACGGGCCACATCCACATTTCTGCCCTCACCACAACCTTGTCCCAGCTCCCACAACCCGGTCCTAACTTCCGGGGTCTTTGTTGAAATCCCCCTCTGCCTCAGAGTGGCCCATCAAGAGCCTGTCCACTGGGTGCTTTGCTGAAGAATGGGGGGATGCAGCTGCCCTGTTTAAGAAGGGGTCTAACTTCCCAGGGCCCCTCAGAACGTTATGAAAATAAATTATGACTAAATAGAACCACAGAGGGATTTTTTTTTTCTCGTACTTCATTAATCAAAGAAAGAAAAAATGTTTAAACACTCTTCTGCTTGCTCTTTGGTGCTCAAAATTGGTTTTATTGTTAATGAAGAAAAATGGGCTACAAAATGGACAGGATCAGTCTTGAAAGAAATGCAGGTCTTAGAAGGATACACATAACAGAAACAGCCTTGAAGGAAGCACAGGTCACTCCTGAGAAGTTCATGGTTGGCTCCACCACTGTTGAGGCTGTCTGCTCTTTGCCCTTCCCAAGTGGTGGTTCTAATCTAATTTCAAACAGAGACTCATTCAACACTGGGTTTGAACCCTGTGGAGATTTATGGGGGACAAGGAAGTTCATATATCAACCACAGGTACCACCCTGGGAATGGTCCCCCTGAAATCTTATGGCCTGTAGCAGGACAGAATTGGGGATGTGGGGGTCACATAATGCCAAAACCTGTGAGACAACAATCCAGACAGCTGTTCAAAATAAGACACATGAAGAATGCTTGTCCTACATGTGTGCCAAACACCGGTTCTGAGCCATTCATTCCCAGCTCTCCTGATTGGGCTCTACCTCCTGATGATTCTGGTGTTACAGTTGGTGGGACTACCCAATCACAAAAGGAATAGGCCCTGTTGTATATGAAGACCTCAGTGGCCTATAAGCTCAGAACTGCCCCCAGGACAAATGAGAGTTCTCACCAGCCCAAATAAAGCACCCAAAGGTCAAAAAAGGTGGGGACATTGGATGGGGTGGCCCTCCCCAGAAACCACTCCTGGACAGCAAAGCCTCAACAGCACAAGGAGAAAACAAAAAAGAGTGCTTCCTGTATTTGCAAAGACAAGCACTTCTTCATTGAGTGAAGGAGAGGCAAAATTGGCAATTGGCCGGCAGTCCCCAGCAGTACCTGAGAAATGAGGTCACTTTTGTTCCAGAGAGGGCAGCCTTGTCTTGGCATCTCCTGCAGCGGAGCCAGGCTGCACTGGCCTCACTCCGCCAGGGCCAAGCTCATGGACCATAGCCCCGGGACTTCTGGTAGATGTCCTGCTCCACTATGTCACCTCCACCAGGAATGCCTGAATCATTTCACCAAACCCTTCTTTTCACTCTACTCTCTTTGAAATTTCTGACTGAATCCGTGTGTCAACTCCTTCCTTCAACGTCTTCATAAATTGCCCGATTGCCGACTGTTGCTTTGACTCTTCCTCCAGATCTGCCTTGGTCAGCAGCACACCCAGGGAGCTCTTCATCCGCCTCTTCCACTTGGCCAGTGATCCTCTCCAAAGACTTCTCCAAATCTGCCCCTCTCCTTAATTCACCCTCTTTCTCTGGACCATCTCCCCCCACCCCCGCCTCCACACCCCATCGTGACCCGGGAACCACTCTGTATTCCGTGCGCTGACAACTCCTGCTGCCTGCTCCGTATCCTGCAGAGACTTCTTAAATCTGAGCTTCTGAAGGCTGCAGGATCCCTGTGGCCTCTTCCGTAAGCTGGGCCGGGTGTGGGAGAACTGGGTTGCTGCAGCCCTACTGCGGGGTGACAGGAGGCCCAGGCTTCGCATTGCTGTGGGTGACGGTCACATGGATCCCGGCTCCTGCGGCGTCCTCGCTCCTTCCCTGGCCGCCCGGAGCGGGGCAGGTGACGAGTCAGCCCTGGCGAACCGAGGCTGGGAGGGGTCGAACAGTCCTGGGCGGGGGCTCCCGGGACGCGGTCCTGGCCTGGCCGTTGGATAAGCTGCTTGGGCCTGCGCTCCCTGTGCCTCCAGCCAATCGGGGTTTCTAAAAAGTGACTCACGCTGTCCTGAGGCACAGCCAGGGTGGAGAATTTCTACTTTACAGATGCTGGGGCTGGGAGATTTTGAGATCTTCTTTCCTTTCTTATTTGGTGGGATGGAATGACGGAAACAGCATCCCTGAGATGGAAGCTACATACAGACAGATAGGGCTGTCCTCAAAAAGAATCCCCAAGAAAGAAAGTGACGGTGATGAGGCCTGAGGGTTCAAATCCCAATGAGGACAGAATTGACTTTAACAAAAGTTTTATTGAGATATAATTACATACCTTAAAGCTTAATAAGTGTACAATTCAATGGTTTTAAGTGTGTTTAAGGAATTCTGCAAACGTCACCATAATCTAATTTTTGAACAATTTTATCATCCCCCAAAGAAACCCCATACCCATGAGCAGTCATTCATTCTCCCCCAAACCTCCCTGCTCCCAGCCCTTAGCAAATAACAAATTTACTTTTCAACTCTATAGGTTTGCCTGTTCTGGACGTTTTATATAAGTGAGGTTATACAATATGTAATCTTTTTTGACTGACTGCTTTCACTTAGCATAATGGTTTGGGCTTTGTTTTTTTGGGTTTTTGGAGTTGGGGTGACTATGTTGCCCAGCAATCCTCCCACCTCAGCCTCTGGAGTAACTGGGACTATGAGCATGTGCCGTTCCTCCCAGCAGCATTGTGGTTTTTAGGTTCATCCATGTTGTAGCACAGCAGTCTCCAACCTTTTCGGCACCAGGGACCAGTTTCATGGAAGACAAATTTTCCACGGATGATGGGGTGGTGGTTTCGGGATGATTCAAGTGCATTACATTTATTTTGCACTTTATTTGTATTATTATTACATTGTAATATATAATGAAATAATTGTACAACTCACCACAATGTAGAATCAGTGGGAGCCTTGAGCTCATTTGCCTGCTACTAGGTGGTCCCATCTGGGGGTGATGGGAGACAGTGACAGATCATCAGGCATTAGATTCTCATAAAGAGCATGCAACCAAGATCCTTCAGATGTACAGTTCACAATAGGGTTCATGCTCTTATGAGAATCTACTGCTGTGACTGATCTGACAGGAGGCGGAGCTCAGGTGGTAATGAGAGCCATGGGGAGTGGCTGTGAATACAGATGAACATTCACTCACTTGCCCACCACTCATCTTCTGCTGTGTGTCCCAGTTCCTAACAGGCCACAGACTGGTTGGGGATCCCTGTTATAGCATATTTCAGTACCTTATGCCTTTTTATTGCTGAATAATATTCAATAGTTTAGATATACCATGTTTTGTTTTTCCATTCACCAGTTGATGGACATTTGGGTTGTTTCCACTTTTTGGTTATTACAAATAATGTTGCTAGGAATATTCATGTGCAAGCTTTTGCATCGATATATATTCTCATTTCTCTTGGGTGGCTACCTAGAAGTAGAACTGCTGGGTCATATGGAAACTTCATTTTTAACATACTGAGGAACTGCCAAGCTGTTTTCCAAAGTTACTACACCATTTTTCATTCTCACCAACAATGTATGAGGGATCCAATGCCTCCACATCCTTTCCAACACTTGATATTGTCTATCTTTTTGAGTACAGCCATCCAGTGAGCGTGAAGTTTTATCTCGTTGATTTGCATTTCTTCATTGACTAATGATGAGCATGTTTTCATGTGCTTATCATGCATCTGTATATCTTTGAAGAAATATTCATTTGAATCTATTGCCTATTTTTAAATTGGGTTATTTATCTTTATTTTATTGAGTTATAAGAGTTGTTTACATATTCTAGATACAAGTCCCTTATCAGATGTGTGATTCGCAAATATTTTCTACAAGTTTGTGGGTTGTCTTTTTCCTTCCTCCCCTTCTTTCTTCCCTTCCCTTCCCTTCCCTTCCTTTGCATTCCTTCCTTTCTTTCTTGGTCTCACTCTGTCACCCAGGCTGGAGTACAGTGGCACAATCATGGCTCCCTGCGTCCTTGATCTCCCAAGCTCAAGCAATCCTCCCGCTGCAGCCTCTTGAGTGGCTAGCTGAGACTACAGGCACATACTACTGCCATGCCTGGCTATTTTTTAATTTTTAGTAGAGACAAGGTCTTGCTATGTTGCCCAGGCTGGTCTTGAACTCCTCAGCTCAAGCAATCCTCCTGCCTAGGCCTCCCAAAGTGTTGGGATTGTAGGTATAAGCCACCACACTCGGTCCTTTTCACTTTCTTGATGAGAACCAATCTTTAATAGTTTTGTAGTATGTTTTTTCTAAATAATTCTTATAAATTTGTCATGCCACTGTAGTTCATTATGTATGTTGATGTTCTCAGTTTCCATATTGTTACTTATATTAAATGCCTTCTAAAGAGTCTCAAAGTAAAGGTGTCTGTGAATTTAGAGAAAGGATGTGAGAAGAAGAAATAGGAAACCTGTTATAGGTTTCCAAGAGGGTCCAGGATAAAAATGGGGGAAATTGGGGGCTTGGTGTTGGGGGAGAAGCAGACAATGGAGATGCAGAGCCAATACTAGGGTGGGGAAAGGGATATTCATAATCTTAGGTAGGGTTAACACTAGTCACAATCTCCACCTCTCTTGTGCAATTGGCCTGTATTTTTTGGCCAGTACTACATGCTCAATATAACACCTTTTATTCCATCAACTCTGATGAAATGAGAGAAGATTTAGGGGTTTCCCAAATATCTATGGTTTCTCAGATATGCACTTGCAACTGTAATATGTTGTCTCTAATAAAATCATTAAGATTGAGACAGAAAATCTAGAAAATTAAACAGAAATATTCCTACAGGTAGCAACCATGATTAAAAGGGTAAAAGATAGGACCTAGATGGAGAGTTTAAAGCACTGGAAGACAAGGAGGAAAGGAGAAAAATAACATTATTGGGTACTTATTCTGAACTCAGTGCTTTATATAGTCTGTTGTTTTCATCTTCTACCCCACTTTATAGAATTGGTATTATTGCCATCATATAATTTAAGAAAAAAACTAAGAACTGGAGTGGTTAAGAAACTTGCCCAAAGACATACAGCTAATTAGCAATAGAAACAGGATACAAATCTATGTTTTTATTCCAAGGTCATACTCTTTCCACTGCATTAAATTAGCTATTATAAAACAGGATTATTTTCATTAAGTTGTCTAATTTTGTCGTATGTTGCCTTAACTGCTAACTCTGTGTGGTAAGCAGTCAATTTGTAGGCACTCTTATTTATTCTGCTTCACCTCTGTCACAAGACTCACTTCTACACTTCCTTCCTCCTGCATAGGCTACAGTTTCCTTCTCTAAAGAGAATCCTTTCTGTACCCTGGATCAATGATTCTCAAAATGTAATATGCATATGAGTCACCTGGAGATCTTTTAAAAATGCAAATTCTGATTTGGTAGTTCTGAGGTAGAGCCTGAGATTCTACAATTCTAACAATTTCACAAATGATGCCACTCAGTGGACCATACTTTGAGTATCAAGGGCTTCTGCCTTTCCCTTAACACTTGCATTAACTTTTCCTTTCCCTCTGTGGTGGCGAGCCTCCAAGATGGCCCCTCATCTTGGATTCCCATATCCTGGTGCCCACATCTTTGTGTAATTTCCTTCCACATTGGGTAAAGTTGACAGTGTGCGACTTCCAAGACATTGTGACTTCCATCTTGCTCTTTCCTTGAAGAAGGAATAAGGGGGGAGCCAATTGTCATGTTGTTAGGACACACAAACAGCCCTATGAAAAAGTCCAGATGGCCAGAAAAAAAGGCCATTCTGCTGTCCATGTAAGCGAAGTGTTTTAGAAGTGGATCCTCTATCTCTAGTCAAGACTTCATATGACTGCAACCCTGGCCGACATTTTGACTGCAACTTTATGAAAGACCTCAAGGAAGAACCACCCGGCTAAGATGCTCACAAATTCCGGACCCACAGAAACTATGTGAGATGATAAATGTTGATTGTTGATTTAAGCTGCTATGGGTTAGGGTAATTTGCTTTGAAGCAATACATAATAGACCCACTAACTCTTTCACATCTACCTTCAAGCATGCAGAGATCACATTTGGAAAAATCACAGGCCCTCTTTTAGTTCCTATCTCATGCCCCTTCCTCCCCAGCATTTTCCAAAGTGTGATAAGCACTGCTTGACTCCATTTAATTTACCCATTTATCTTTCACTATGTCTTATTTACCCATCACCCTTCTTAAACACTATCCTTGAAGGTAGCACCTCACTAATTCTGATATCCATTTCCTGTTCCTTATTCCCTTAGATCCCTGTTGCAAAATACATCTTTTTGAAGCTATTTTCCTACCTAAAGCTCTCACTTTTCTTTGCTGCCACTACACAAAACACTCTTGGTATTCCACTTACTTTCCCACCCATGACCCATCTTTTTCCTCATAAGTCTTCACTGTTGCTGCTCCCCAAAGCCCATTTTCTAGTGCCTTCTCTTTTCTCTGTCTTCCCCTTACCTCTTTGGGAAGCAATTTGTATCTTACGGTTTCAAAATCATTCTCTCACATGATTGCTGTCATATCCATATTCTCAGCCCCATATCTCTACCTACCACTAGGGAAGTTCCACTTGAATACCACATACATTTCATATATGTGTATGTCTTAAGCTCGGTTTACCATTCTCCCCTCCAAAAGCTTATCAATGTTAACACCTTTAACTCAATCCACCACTCATAAATTTAGAGTTCATATTTACTCTTCTATTTTTCTACTTCTGTATGTAATTGCAACAAAGTTCCATGGCTTTTTTTTTTTTCTCAAAAAGTTCTTCTTTGAGTTTCTAGTGCTATCGACCTTGTACAGGCAGGCCCTTATTATTTTGGTCCTAAATACTGCAATAGCAATTGAACTTGTTTCCCTTTCCCGATTCTGTCCTCATTCTATGTCCCTCCACTAGACTAATTGTCTATTTAATGCATCACTGTCACAATAATACTCTCCTGATACACAACCTCTTGTTGCATTTAAGCTCAATTTCATGTTTCTAAGACTAACAGTCAATGTCCTTCACTATCTGATCTCAACCATTGGACTTAGTTGTATTTCCTTGCTTGGCCTCCATGTTGAGCATTTCATACTTATGTCCATTCCACATGCATTTCCTTACGATTGGAAGTTCTTCACCTATTCTTTTGCTTTTCCAAATGTGTCTTGCATTCAAGTTCTATTGTCTCTACAAAGTTTCCCTTACTCTCCGTCCATGGCAATGCCCTTTTGAACATCTTTAGCCCTTATCCTCTGCACCATTTGTTTTGCTTTAAGGAAATTTTCCTGAAATTTGTTGTTGCTGTTGTCTGCATGACTGACTGACTGACTGAATGAATGAATATCTTGCATTGCTACTTATTTGTTTTATGCATTTATCTTCCTACCATGAAGATTTTAAGTTTATGGAAGTTAAGACCAAATATAATCTTTCTTTTGCATATATTTTACCACCTAGTGCAGTATAGTATCCCAAACAGAGATAATTCGGAGGGCAAGGATTATTTATTGACAGTGTGGCCTGATGCCTAGAAATCTGCATTTTTAACAAGTCTTGTACCCTCCTCCCCACCCCATAGGATTTTGATGTTCTGCTTGTGAGTAGGGATCTTGTCTATTTTCTTTATCATGTGTCTTCAGTGCCTGGCATATAGTAAGCATTAAGTAACATTTTTGAATTAGTTATGCAGTTGATCACAAACTATGTTTTGAAACTACACCCTGGGAGAAAGAGTAGGAGATTAAGTAACACACTGAACTACTATATGTTGCACATGTATTTGCATGTTGCAAAAATGTGTGTGAAATGTTTTGAAAAGCTTAAAGCAATTTTTTTTTTTTTTTTTGAGATGGAGTCTCACTCTGTCACCCAGGCGGGAGTGCAATGGCTCCATCTCGGCTCAGTAAAACTGCTGCCTCCCAGGTTCTAGCGATTTTCCTGCCTCAGCCTCCCAAGTAGCTAGGATTACAGACATGTGCCAACATGCCTGGCTAATTTTTGAATTTTTCGTAGAGAAGGAGTTTCACCATGTTGACCAGGCTGGTCTCGAACTTCTGACCTCAGGTGATCCACCTGCCTTGGCCTCCAAAAGTGCTGGAATTACACGCGTGAGCCACTGTGCCCAGCCCATTTAAAGCAATCTTAAAGTGTAAATTATTATTGCAAGATGCCAACGTAGATTTTTTTTAATAAGTGTTAATTTCTCTTTTGTTGGGAGGTAAACTGCCCTAGGAAAGACAAAAATAATCTTGTAAGCTTACTTTTTAGGTTTCTTTCTATTTATAAAGAAGAGAAAAAAAATCACCATTTTTTGTGCAAATCATAGACCTTTGAGTTAGAAGGGCACCAAAAGTTTCAGCTCTATTCCCTTTAAACAAATACAACATTTATTGCATTAGTTATGGGTGAGGAAATTGAGGCTTAGAAGGATTTGAAGATTTGCTCAAGGTGGAGATTCTCAAAAGTGTCCTCAGATACCTGCATCCTAACTTCCTGGGAAGTTTGTTCTAAAGTTTAGACTCCAGAGCTTCACCCAAAACTTACTGCTAAATTAAATCCTTTAAAGGAAATCTGCATTTTTAGGATCTCCTCTTATGCCTTCCAGCATAGTGCTTCTCAAACCCTAATGTTCATCTGAATCACCTAGGAGTCTTATTAAACTGCAAAGTGTGATGTAGCATGTCTGGAGTGGGGCTCAAGATTCTGTTTTTGTTTGTTTGTTTTTGTTTTTCAACTTTTATTTTAGATTTAGAGGCTACATATGCAAGTTTGCTACCTGGGTATGCTGTGTGATGCTGACATTTGTGGTATGAATGATTTTATCACCCAGGTACTGACAATAGTACCCAACAGTTTTTCAACCTTTGCTCCCTCGGTCCCCTCTCTAGTAGTCCACAGTGTCTATTTGTTGCCATCTTTATGTCCCTGAGTGATATGGTTTGGCTGTGTCCCCACCCAAATCTCATCTTGAATTGTATCTCCCATAGTTCCCTTTGTTGTGGGAGGGACCAGGTGGGAGATAATTGAATCATGGCAGTTGTTTTCCCTATACTGTTCTTCTGGTAGTGAATAAGTTTCATGAGATCTGATTTTTTTTTCTTTCTTTCTTTCTTTTTTTTCTTTTCAGATAGAGTCTCACTCTGTTGCCAGGCTGGAGTGCAGTGGTGTGATCTCAGCTCACTGCAACTTCTGCCTCTGGGGTTCAAGCAATTCTCCTGCCTCAGCCTCCCAAGTAGCCGGGACTACTGGTGCGTGCACCACCACCTCTGGTTAATGTTTGTATTTTTAGTAGAGACGGGGTTTCACCATGTTGGCCAGGCTGGTGTCAAACTCCTGACCTCAGGTGATGCCCCTGCCTTGGTCTCCCAAAGTTCTGGGATTACAGGCATAAGCCACTATGTCCAGACAATATCTGATGATTTCGTAAGGAGAAACCCCTTTTGTTTGGTTCTCATTTGTCCCTTTGCCTGCCGCCATCCATGTAAGATATGACTTGCTCCTCCTTGCCTTCTGCCATAATTGTGAGGCTTCCCCAGCCACATAGAACTGTCCAATTAAACCTCTTTCTTTTGTAAATTGCCCAGTCTTGGGTATGTCTTTATCAGCAGCATGAAAACGGACTAATACAATGAGTATCTGATGTTTAGCTCCCACTTATAAGTAAGAATATGTGGTATTTCATTTTCTCTTCCTGCATTAATTCGCCTAGGATAATGGCCTCCAGCTGTATCCATGTTGCTGCAAAGGATATTATTTCATTCTTTTTAATGGCTGCATAGTATTCCGTGGTGTATGCCCCATTTTCTTTATCCAGTCCACCATTTATGAGCACCTAGGTTGATTCCATGTTTTTGCTATTGTGAATAGTACTGATGAACATGTGAGAACATGTATCTTTTTGGTGGAATAATTTGTTTTCTGTTGGATATATACCCAGTAATGGGATTGCTGGGTCGAATGGTTGTTCTGTTTTAAGTTCTTCGAGAAATCTCCAAACTGCTTTTCACGGTGGCTGAACTAATTTACACTCCCATTAACAGTGTATAAATTTTACCTTTTCTCCTCAGCCTCACCAACATCTGTTGATTTTTGCACTTTTTTTTCCTTTTTTTTTTTTTTTGAGACAGAGTCTCACTCTGTCGCCCAGGCTGGAGAGCAATGGCTCCATTTTAGCTCACTGCGACCTCCGCCTCCCGGGATTAAGCAATTCTCCTGCCTCAGCCTCCCAAGTAGCTGGGATTACAGGCGCCCGCCACCATGCCTGGGTAATTTTTGTATTTTTAGTAGAGACAGCGTTTCACCATGTTGGCCAGGCTGGTCTTGAACTCCCAACCTCAGGTGATTCGCCCGCCTCAGCCTCCCAAAGCCCTAGGATTACAGGCGTGAGCCTCCGCGCCCGGCCAAGAAGCCAAGTTTTAATGGGTACACAAGTGCATAGGAATTGGAGAGTGGGGAGCGTGAGTTGACTATTGGTCAGGGACTGTCAACGGAAGGGAAGGAACCAATGATGGGAGTGAGAGCCCAGAACTCGGTGTTCGAAGCGGGTAATTTATGGGAGGGGAATACCTACAAGCAGACAATGCACTCAGACAAGGAAGATTTGCACATTGGACAGAAGAGACACCTTTTTCCTCTGCAATAAGAACCAAGGAGGTAAGTAGGGGGTCTGATATGAGTTTGTGCATGTGTGCAGGGTGACTGAGACAATCCATATATTTGAGAAAAGACAGTGAAATCTTTAAAGGTAAAAATAATAAAACCAGCTGTGGCACCTATTGGATAAGGAATTACTAACTGATGATTTAGAAATTCCTGTATGTGCGTTAGGAGCTCATTTGTTATCCCCATTTTACAGATGCGCACCCCAGGTTCAGCAATTTGCTCTAAATGAGACTGTAGAGGCTAATTCCAGCCCCCGGCAGCTCTCACCTTAAGCTGCCTGGCTGAGGTCAGCAGTAAGTAACCTGGCAGCGTCCGGGGGCCTGCAGCCGAGGACAGGGCTGGAACTACACTTCCCAGTGTGCCAGGCGGGGCGGGGCGCGGCGGGGAGGGCGCAGGCTCCTTCCCAGAAGCAAAAGCGGAAACAAAAGAGTCTCGCCGGCGTCCCCGCCCGCACACTCGCGCACACTCGCGCTCGGGCGCACACGGAGCAGGGACCGGCGCCCGGAGCGAGCCAGGGAGCGGCTAACCGGGGACCCACCGCGCGGAGCCAGCCTAGCTGCCAGCGAGCCCAACCCGCGACGACCCACGCCCCTGAGCCCCGCAGCCGACCCCTGCCGGCCGGTGTCCCCACCGCCATCCCTGACCCATGGCGCTGAAGAGGATTCAGAAAGTGAGTGCCGGGGCCGGGCCTGGGGCTGCGGGGCAGCGGCCCCCTGCCCACGCTGACTCGGCCAGTGGTCCCGAGAGACATGCGGGGAGAGCAAGGGATGGAAGGGTGGGCCGGGGTGCGGGCAGGGAGCTGAAGGCTCGGGCCGGGCCAGCGGGCACCGGACAGGTGAGGTGGGAGCAGGGTCAGGTCCCAGGCGGCCGGAGGAGCTTGAAGGCTGGGGGCCCGCGCGCGTTCGCGCCGGAGCCGCTCCCGGAGCCCCAGGGTAGAGAGCCTCCTGCGCGTCCAGACCGTCCCGAAATCTGTGCTTCACGGTCACGGCCGGGTTTTGCCCTCCATGGGGCTAGTTTTGACCCCTGTCATGCTGTGTTTTCTCCAGGCTGTTTCTTAAGCCTGTCCTCTTTTATGTTCTTGCTTACCCGGCCTCCCCGGGAGGGCACGGAAGGTGGGGTGGGCCTGCAGCCTTTCTCCGCGGAGCTGTCGGGTTGGTTCTTTCTCTCCTCTGCGGTTGGCTCTTGCTCAGTTGCCCGAATGGGCTGGAAAGCCCATTTGCGGCCAAGAAGCCAGGAGAAGGCTCCTGCCCCTTCTATTTTGGTGCCTCTGCTGCTGCCACTTCAGGTCACATAGCTGTAGCGAAAACATAGTTGCTGATACACAACAAGATGACCTCCTGGCTGTGATTCACGGTGAGTCAAGCCAAACAGGTTTTTTTCCCCCTCATGATAAACTTAGATGTAAAGTTCGAGACACAACATAAACTGTTGCAAATAAATTGTTTTGATGCTTTGACACATGGGTATAGAATGAGGAAGAAATATATATCTTCATCCAACAACTGTTTACCCATCTCAACCCTGTGTATGGAATTGTCTTTTTTTCACAGTATTTATTGCCACCATTTCAGATGCGAACATCCTTCAGAATTCAGATTCGGGCATTTCTTTCTGTTCATTTTTATTTCTTGTTGGTCTGTGTACTGACCCAAGTTTTAGGTTTTACAGTTACAGTTCACACTGGCAACATTGAGAATGTGTTTGTTAAATAGGGAGTGCTTTTCACTAAGTTAAGCAACAATGGACAGTGTATTTTGTAGTTGTTTCAGAAGAAATTGATGCCCACATTTTTATCCACTTTTTTGACCAGGAGTCCATTATAGCAATAGTATATGTTAGAGCAGTGATAGTGACGTACGCATTGCATTCTGACTCGCCACTGGTGACATCTTTAGGTACAGAGGACAGCAACTTTTAGAGCCTGCCAGTTTTTTATTTTCAAATTCTAAATCTGTGGATCACCTGTTATTTTTTGTGCCATTTAAAGGTCATCTCATTGTAAAACATACAGTTAACAATCAGCATCAGCATTTATTAAGTAATAATGTTTTCTTGTTTGAAGGTAGCGCAATTACACATTGTTTTATATAAATACCCTAATTTTGAAGCCTTAGCATCTTTACCATACCTTGCATACTTATTAATGACGAAGTAATATTGGTTCACATTTGGATCAGAAAATGCACATCTTCCAAGGAAGTTTTAAAATTCTATTTCCTTCTTTCCTAGTTGTGAGAATTTTTCACATGATTTTGCACATACAAGAGCTTTTTAAATTTCATTGTGTTTTTTTAAGAGATGGGGATCTCACTATATTGCCCATGCTGATCTTGAACTCCTGGCCTCCAGAAAGTCTGGGATTACAGACACAAGTCACCATACCCAACTAACAATAGCTTTTAAATGCTGTATAATTTGTCCACAGTAAGTGGATATTCAAAGAAATATGAACATTATTTGTAAATACCACCCTTGGCAGTTCTCATCAATCACCATGCTGAACTAGTGTATTTGATTTATATTTATAATATGGCGTGTGTCCAAATCTTTTTAGTATTTATTGGTTATTTATAGAATTGTTGAGTAAAAAAAAAATTACTTACATAGAATTGATATCAAACGTGACAAATTGATATTTTGGAGAAGAAATTGGGGATGACACACCATCACATCTCTGTGTGTTCATTTTTGGCTTCCCTTTCTGATATCAGGAAAATCGACTTACACAAATCTTCTTTCCATTAATCACACATTCAGACCAATCCCTCAAACCTTAGGGGTGATTATTTTGATTGATTCCCTACTTTTCCTCCTCCTTTACCTACCTCCTTGATTAGAAGCCAATTCTAGGTTAGATGTGCTGCCTGCTGTATGAACAGTTTACACCATCTTCTTTGATGTCATCAGTATAGAAATTCTTATTTGAATCTTTCATGTTCCAACAAATGAAGATGTATACTAACTTTTGGCCTTTCTTCTTAAGCTCACTGAAGTATTACTATAATTTTCCTGTACCTATAGATGGTGGCAGGCCATAGAGCTGTGTGGAACCTCAGATAAGCCTGCTGTAGTGTAGTAGAGGGTACAAGCAGGGGAACAGCTTCTAAGGCAGTGTCTTAGAATCACCTGTGGGACGTTTTCAGACTGTCATCACTTCTATAAATGGAGAGATGTTGAATCCCTCAGATCGGTTGGGGTGGAAAGAAGACTGAGGACCACTGATGTTCTGGCCTGTCCTTATTCAAGGAAGGATCCAGAGGCCTGGAGTGGAGGAGTGCTTTGTCCAAAGATAATCTCTTTTTTTTTCTTTTTGAGACGGAGTCTTGCTGTGTTTCCCAGGCTGGAGTGCAGTGGCATGATCTCGGCTCACTGCAACCTCTGCCTCCTGGGTTCAAGCAATTCTCCTGCCTCAGCCTCCTGAGTAGCTGGGACTACAGGCGCATGCTGCCATGCCCCGCTGATTTTTTGTATTTTAGTAGAGATGGGGTTTCACCGTGTTGCCCAGGCTGGTCTCGAACTCCTGAGCTCAGGCAATCCACCTACCTCGGCCTCCCAAGGTGCTAGGATTATAGGTGTGAGCCACCACACCCGGCCAATAATCTCTTAATTGGCTTGGCTATTTGAGAGTGTTAAAAAGTTCATGATTTCACATTTCTTCACTATGAAAAAGAATAAAGATGATTGGATTAAAATTATATGTAAAGACAGAGCATGGAGATATCAATGCTTAAAATATATTTTTATAGTAGAATAAACTAACTATACTAGAATATACTAAATGATTTAATGCTCTGATTTAGTGTGCCAGTTTTGCATTCCAGCTCATAAATTTACACACCCATGCCCTATTTTTAAATAACAGTGAAAGATGTTATCACAGTCACCTAAATCATTAAAAGAAAAAAAGTTTGAACAAAGTCTAAGGAAAGATACCTAAAACATGTCTGAAAAGAGGAGGACAGTTTTTCACCTAGGTATCTATTTTCTAGAAGTAATTTCTAAGTTGTTTCTTCTATCAATACTATTTTCATTCCTTGAAACACTTTTTTTGGGGAGGATTATTTTTTAAATTACAGGTGTTAATATCCCAATACCAAATGTTTTGAAAACTAAAGGGCAAAAAAAAGGAAATCCTAAAACAGTCATTATCATCATCATAGATTTTATTTGATAAAGAATTTGAGGTAATGAACATCATACTAGCATTATGTGATGTGATGTGATAAGTTTATTTACATTTTTGTCTTTTGAAAAGTGAGGCAATAGAGTTCCGTTTTACAAACATAGCAATTCAGAGAACTATTCCTTAGTGTGTAATTCTGGCCCCCAAATGGAACATTAGTTGTTTTTGTTTTTTAATAATCAATGTAATCTGAAACATATATAGAGAGACATAGATTAAAATCAAATTTGATAAATGTTTGAGCTGCTGAATTTTTTTGATTTGTAGAATTTTATGTTAAACTGTTTATGTCAGTCTAGAAAACTTTAGGATACTTAACCCAGCCCTCTATGGACGGAGCATCAAATGGAAGAAGGAGGTCTGAGTTCTTTTTGTTTTTAGACAGGGTCTCACTTTGTCACCCAGGCTGGAATGCGGTGGCACAATCTCGGTTTTCTGTGACCTCTGCCTCTGAGGCTCAAGTGACCCTCCCACCTCAGCCTCCTGAGTAGCTGGGACTACAGGCCTGCATCACCACGCCTGGCTAATTTTTGTATTTTCGGTAGAGATGGGTTTTCACCATGTTGGCCAGGCTAGTCTCGAACTCCTGACCTCAGGTGATCCACCCGCCTCAGCCTCCCAAAGTGCTGGGATTACAGGCGTGAACCACCTCACGCAGCCAAAGGTCTGGTTTTTATTCCTGGCTGTGTGGCTTACTAGCTTCGTACAATGAGGCTAGTACATATTTTCCATACATTTCCATACAATGGATATGTATGGATATCCATACATATGAGGCTGCTGATCTCAAAAACCAGGGTGTTTGTAATCGTTACTCTGCCTTCTAAGTACTTGACATATATTAATTGACTTAATTCTTAGTATACCCAAGAGGTAGAAACAGTGTTATTTCCATTTTACAGATGATGACACTAAGGCAGGGAAATATTGAGTAGTTTACTCATGATCGCGTTATCTAGTAAGTGACAATGCTACGATTCCAAAACAAACAGTTGGCTTCAATTCCACATTCTTTTTTTTTTTTTTTAGTCTTAGAATCTTTTATTTAATACCTTCTCATGCCCAGTTAACACAAAAATAGTTGCAGTTACATATCGCTACTGAAAGCTACCAAACTGCCTATCTGAAGAGAGAGTCAAGGATCCTTCTCTTCCACTTCTTCCTTAGGAGAGAATGATAGTTTTTGGATGTTGAAGAGAGCATTCACTGAGATTACTGAACTCACCAGATATACTATAAAGCTTTCTGTCTAATGTAGCCAGTAGCCACATGGAAACAAATTGGGTATGAAAATTTAGTTTTCAACCTTGAGCTTTATGAAATCTAAATATAGATCAAATATTGCTGACGAAAATTTAGTATCCAAATTGAGATGTGCTGAAGTGTAAAATATGTACTGGAATTTGAAGACCTAGTATACAAATCTAAATAATTGTTACTAATGAGATATTTATAAACATTTTTATATTGATTAAATTTTGAAATGATGACATTTTGGATAAGCCACCTAGTCAGGCTAAGACTCATTTTCTCTGTAAAATGAAGGAGTAAACGATATCAGAGTACTACTTGCCTTATTCTGTCTTTACATTCAGGTTCTAGAAACCAGACCATGGGCAGAGCATTTTCCTCCTTGTTCAGCAGAGCAAATTTGTGGGCTTTTAAAGATGGTAACATTGTTTCTTAAATCACTTTCCATAATTTAATATCAGTAATCTGTTTATAGAAGAGAACAGCCACATTCCCTGACAAAGTTTTGTATGACTTTACTTTTTATTTTGCTTTTAAGCTTGGCTGTAATATTATTACTGAACCTGTGACACTTCACTTAAAATGTCAAATCCTTTAGTGGAGAGAGTGTTATTTCCTTGTCTTAATCTTTTTATATGCCAATGATTGTGCCCCCTAGGATAGCAAATAAAATCTGTCAATAAACTGACTGAACAATGCTATCCAATAGAAATACAATGTGAGCTACATTTTAATTTTAAATTTCCTAGTAGCCACGTTTTTAAAACGGGAAGTAGAAGCAAGCAAAATTAAATTTAATGTGTCTTATGTAATTCCATATTCTTAACCACTTCAGTACATAGCTTCTCTTATCCACATGAACTCGTATCTATTGTACTTAAACTGGAAGACATAGAGTCAAATGGGTTTATGGGATATAAGTGCTTTGCAAACTGGAATGTTCTATACAAATGTAAAGTGGTGTTATAATTAAGACCTTGGCATATTTGATCATTTTCACTGACACGTTGCTCAAATGTGTTGATTGTGCTTCGTAAATCTCTGCTCCAAAGTAACGCATGCTGAGATCGTTTAACATTGTAAATCAGTAATATAACTTAGATCATCTTTGTTTCATCACTTTGAATTTCTCTCCTCCAAAAGGATTTTGAAACATTGGTTGTAGTTCATAAATACTCTGTCAAAAGTATCATTGCATTGTGAAGTTTTTATTTGAGATAACTTTTTGAATTGACAGAGTCATTTAGTTCCTGTAGTGGTTTTGAGTAGTAAACTGTTCATATTACGAGATTAAATCCAAGACTCCAGTTCTTTCTAGAAAGAATGATATAACTTAAAGAAGCACGGTATTTATGCATTTTGGGATAAATGGTTTTCCTTGAGATGAGAGCGAGATAGTGTTCTTTCTCTAATAAGCCACGATGTAAATTTTTTTAAAAATCTTTGTAATTAAGCTCAGTCTTTCTTTTGTCCTTGATACTGTATTTTTCTTTCTTCATCGCAATAGAGGTATAAAAAAATGAGGTAACCTATGACAGTTAAAAAGTTCTGAGATTTCTTCTCTGTGGAAATAAATAGCCTAGAACTAAATAAAGCTGTTTATGCCTATTTTAAGAAGCCAGGCACATATGAAAACCAAACCTAGCAGGATGTGGGATTGCCTCCAGGAAAGCAAAATAGCGTCCTTACTCGCTTTAGTTCCCTGAAATACGCATAGAAAACATATGGGCCCTTTATTTTCATTTAATGAGTGCTACTAATAGAAACGATAAACCTAATATTTAGCCATAAAACTGAGTTAATGGTCATCTACTAATGTAATAGTCCCTGCCTTTTTAATAGTGAATAAACTGATTACATTGAATTAACAACAGGAATTGAGATACTTATCCTCTCTCCTCTCCTGTGAAATGCTGGAATAAATGATACTAGAATATATAATATGACCATATTTGCAGAGTTTGGGAATTGGAGGGGTGGGTCCTCAGGCCACCTTAGCACATGTGTCTGAAGGCAGGACAGGTTTTATTTCTGGCCCATCTTGGTCTTGATGGTCTCTGAGAAGCTAAGGTTTTTCTGTGCTTAATTTGGTTCTGAGATGAATCTGTGAAGGTTCAGTTTCACACATTAGACAATAACAGGCTGTTGTGTTCCAGGATTGTCCTTAGTATGGGGAGGAAGCTGCTATCTAGAAGCATACAGTCTAGTGCTGTCCATTCCACCATCATGCTCTGCATCCTCTTGTCTTACCTCTTTCTGGATGTATTTCCCACTGTCCTCTATTCATATGGTCCCGTTTGTATGGCTCATCTCTTTTAGTGACACCACAGTTCTTATTTAGATTCCTGGTTTTTTTTTCAGACTTAAGAAACTTCTCCAGTGGGGGTGAGCTGAGGAGTTGGTTCCTTCACCTTAAGCTTCCTCAGATAATAATCTGATTGTTCTCATTCTAGGTGGCCACCCTCCTTATGCGAGCAGAGTTTGGGAGTAGTATGGTTGGATTGTCTAGAGAAAACCAAGTGGACCTAACGAATGGTCTGGGCTCATTTTTCTTCTCTTCTCTTAAACCAGAAAATCTCTGGCTTGTGTTTTTGCTTCTCCCAAATTTTGCTGTATTTTGTTTTCACTTAAATTTAAATATATTTTCTAATTTTCCTTTTTATCTCTTCTTTGACCCTTAGATTATTTAGAAATACATTATTTATTTGCCATATGTTTGGAGATTTTACAGATAGCTTTCTGTTGTTGATTTCTAATTCCATTATGGTCAGAGAACAAATTCTATTATTATTTGACTCCTTTTAAATTGTGGGGACTTGTTTTTTTTGTTTTTTGTTTTGTTTTTTTTTTTTGAGATGAAGTTTGCTCTGTCGCCCAGGCTGGAGTACAGTGGCGCGATCTCGGCTCACTGCAACCTCCGCTTCCTGAGTTCAAGCAATTCTCCTGCCTCAGTCTCCCAAGTAGCTGGGATTACAGGCGCCCACCACCACGCCCAGCTAATTTTTTGTATTTTTAGTAGAGACAAGGTTTCACCATGTTGGTCAGGCTGGTCTTAAACTTCTGACCTCAGGTGATCCACCTGCCTTAGCCTCCCAAGTGGGGACTTGTTTTATGACCCAGCCTTTTCAGGTGTTCAACAGCACTTTTGAATGAATGATGGTTAATAGTTTGTAGACTTCATTTTGATATTTTCCAGTTGGTATCTATTGACTGTAGGTTATTTCTAAGAAATGGATGCCAAACTAAGGTGTACACCTTCCCAGTATCTTTTTTTTTTTTCTCTTTTATGAGTTTCCAAACAGTTTAGTGAATAATAAACATCCACTTTTTAAAATGGAATAGAAAATATTAGTGCTTTGCATATAGTAAGGGTGTTGTTTCATGAAACTTTTGTTTTAGTTACGTATGTGTGTCTGTGTGTGTGTGTGTACTAGGTTGTAATGTAAAATCTTTTTCATATTATAAATTGCTGTAAGGAAAGCTGGAAAATCACTGTTCCATAACATAAGATCCTTAGGTAAAATTAATGTTAAAAATACATGCCATACAACCATACATATACATGTATACATATATAGGGAGAGCAAATGAATACATATACACATACACAGAGACACACAAATATATTGATACACATATACACATAATGTAAACTGTTCTAGCCTTGGAAACGTTTGCATTTGATACAGACTGTATGCATTGTTTTCTTCTACAAGTAGCAACATTTTAGTGACTGATGTACAACCATAATATTCAAGAATAATACTGGATGATACTAACAGAGAGTAGAGAATTTATTATGAAACACTCAAGTGCCCACTATATGCCAGTTATTAGGTATAGAGCTGTAAGAAGCAATATTTAATAACAAATATTTGGTAGGTATTGGTAGGCATGTTCATGTTTTACACACGTTTTAATAAATAGGCAGCTAGGTTTTCTCTCTTTTTTCTTCCATCTTTTTTTGGTTACTGTAAAGTAAATAGTTAGTTTTGATAATGGAGCACTCAAAATGCTCCATTTGCATATTTTATGTGAAAATTCTATTTTTTTAAGTTGTGTATAATTTCCTGTAAAGTTTTTCTTGACTCTCAGAGTGTCTTTAAACACAACGCTCCTGAAAGCTTATGAAATAGTATTCGTTTCTAACCTTTTATATGATATAAGCTCCTGAGAAAAGATAAGAATTCCTTCTCATTCCTTCACTTATCACACTTTTGTTTCTCTGGAGCATAGCTAAAAATGTGCAAATGGCCTTAATACAGTACTGGAGCATTGTTTGCTTCAGTGTTGGTTGAAAATAATGTGCTCTAGCTGTTACAGTGTTGAGGTGAGTATTGAATTGGGGTGGGAAGAGTGCTGGAGTAGAAGTCAGATGGTCTGTCCCTTTGTCCTAGTTTGGCTTTGTGACCTTGGCCAGGAGACTCAGTCTTTATACTCCTCACTTGGAAACTTAATGGATTGAACTTGATACTTTCTATCATCTCTTCTGAATCATAATTTTAGGCAAACCTAAATAATGTATTTGCTGTTTATTTTTTTTGCAGCAAACAACAGTGATCACAAAAACACTGAGCTTTGGCACTGTGCTATGGAGCTATATTAGACTTGACTTAAAATTCCATTTACTTTGAAATATCAGATTTGAAATAAATGTTGACATCTCTTAATGTATAAGGTCAATAAATCTTATTCTCTAACTAAAGAGCAATTATTTATGATGCAAATAAAATATATTTCTATTATTGCACTGGTAACATAACGTGGTTCTCTAATTCCATTTAGCTTTTCTCTATTTGACGGGTAGCTTTTGTACTTAAGATTGTTTTATCCACATATTTAGACAACTGCCATACACAGCCGCACAGCTGCCTTATAGGTAATAGTTTTTTTGTTTTTGTTTTTTTAATGACAAAGTCTGGCTCTGTCACCCAGGCTGGACTGCAGTGGCATGATCTCAGCTCACTGCAACCTCCACCTCCTGCGTTTAGGGGATTCTCATGTCTCAGCCCCCTGAGTAGCTGGGTCTACAGGTGTGCACTACCATGCCTGGCTAATTTTTGTATTTTTAATAGAGACAGGGTTTTGCCATGTTGTCCAGGCTGGTCTCGAACTCCTGACTTCAAGTGATCCACCCGCCTTGGCCTCCCAAAGTGCTGGGATTACAGGTGAGAGCCATGGTGCCCAGCCTATGTAATAGATTTTTAAGATTCAGTGCTGGGCACGTGGCTCATGCCTGTAATCCCAGCACTTTGGGAGACCGAGGCAGAAGAAACACTTGAGCACAGGAGTTTGAGACCATCCTGGGCAACATAGTGAGATCCCATTTATTTAAAAAAAAAATTAAAAAATAGCTCAGCATCGTGGCACGTGCCTGTAGTCTGAGCTACTTGGGAGGCTGAGGTGGGAGGATCACTTGAGCCCAGGAATTCAAGATTACAGTGAGCTGTGATTGTGCCACTGCACTTCAGCTTGTATGACAGCAAGACCCTGTCTCAAAAGATTCAAGTTAATGCATTTATCAAACACCTTCTGATACAAGGCATATATTAAATGCAGTAAGGAGATGCTAGTTATATAGAAAAACAGGTATCACCATTATCTAAGAAATTTAAAATTAATAAGTGTAAGAAAAGTCCTGTAACAACTAGATGGATTTAGGAAAGTACCAAACAGAAAATACAATATATTTAAACAGGAAGGGAGTCAAAGATGGGAGAGGCCAAATTTATTTGGGAAAATCAGGAAAAACTGTGGAGAAGATGGAATTTGATATAGGTTGGGAAGACTGGATAGCATTTTGAAAGACTTAGGGGAGCCAGGCTTGTAGAGGAAGCTACGGAAATGAAGACACTAGAATATGCTTGGCTTATTTGGGAAGGAGCAGATAATCCTGCTTTTGGGAATCGTTCAGAAACAGTAGACCATAAAGCTTCATATTGTAGACAACCTTGAAGGCCTGTGCTGAGAAATATGTACTTAATGCAGAAGATTGGGGAAGCCATTGAAGGTTTTTGAGTAATAGGAACTAATACTTTTTTTTTTTTTTTTTTAGACGGAGTCTCACTCTGTCACCCAGGCTGGAGTGCAGTGGTACAATCTTTGCTCACTGCAACCTCCGCCTCCCAGGTTCAAGCAATTTTCCTGCCTCAGCCTCCCAAGTAGCTGGGACTACAGGCGTGCACCACCATGCCCGGCTAATTTTTGTATTTTTTAGTAGAGACTGGGTTTCACCATGTTGGTCAGGCTGGTCTCGAACCCCTGACCTCAAATGATCTGCCCGCCTCAGACTCCCGAAGTGCTGGGATTACAGGCGTGAGCCACCATACCCGGCCGGAATGAACACTCTTAATCATAGGCATCCTTGCCCTCATCAAACTCAAGATTGTTTACTGTTTGTCATTATAATTTTGATTAATGTCATGAAAAGGGATGCATGGAGTATTCTAGGAATATAGCAGGGACCCATTGAAGGTTTCAGGGAAAACCTGAAGGCAATGATGTTTAAGATGAGACAAGAAAGTAAAAGTAAAGTAGATAAAATGAATGACTGAGGGAGAAAGTGTGTTTTGGGGAGGGGAGGTGATTAAGTATCTTCTGCCGAAAAGGAAGCCATGTTTGCAACTAAAGGCAAGATTAAAAGTCATGGCTAGTGCAGAGAGCACTGGGGAAAAGTGTTGCAGATATGACGCTAGAAAGAAGTCACATCTTGGAAGGTCTGGCAAGTCATTTTAAGGACTTATAAGTCTTACATGAAGGTGAATGGAAAACATCGAAGAGGTTTGACATGGCTCTTCAAGAAGATGATTTTGGCAGCAGTGTATAGGTAGACAAATAGGAGGACAGTAGGTAAGTTAAGATATTGCACTTAAGTGAGATCCAAAGAGGGTCTAAGCTACAGTGTTAGCAGAGGACATTGAAAAGAGGGATATATGACAAAAATTACAGGGTGTTTGTACCACCTGGCCCTTTTGAGTTGGTGTGATCCATCTATGCCTACACCTTCTTGGCCTTTCAAGTCAAGTATCACAGGCTCCCTGGTCTAGGCAATCTCTTCAGATTCCTCCTTCTGTTATCCAGTCTGGTCCCAGATATTAATATTGTCTGCCTAGCTGGAACCTTTGGGTTCTTATCCTAAACTACCTCTCCTCTGGCTTATATCAGACTCTTCTTCATGTTGGACCTCAGCTGTCCTATTTGATGGGCCTTCTGGGACCCTTTCAGAGGGAGGGATCTAGACAGAAGGAGAATCTGAACAATTTGGTACTTTTCAAATTGTGAAGGAGTGGGATGTGAAGAGAAGAATTAGATGGTAACTCCAAGGTTTAGAGTTTGAATTACTAGAACGAATAAATGCATTTTTACTGTAAGCCTTCATAAAACAGATTCAAATACAGCTTTTACTTGGCTACTTTGGATTTGTCTAAAATAGATTTTTATTTATGTAATTCCTCTGATGGAAATATTATATGTAGAGAGTGTGATCAAGAGTCCGCCATCTAAACAGGAAGCCGTGTTTGAAAGTAGAGGCAAGATAGCATTTTGGGAAATTGAATCATTATGCCTGGTGCAGAGAAAACTGGGGGAAAGTGGTTGAGATGTGAGGCACTGAGTAAATAATGTCTGTAATTCTGACCTCAAGCTTCTATTCTAAATTACACTCTTTTTTTTTTTTTTGCCCCGAGACGGAATTTTGCTCTTTTTGCCCAGGCTGGAGTGCAATGGCACAATCTCGGCTTGCTGCAACCTCCGCCTCCTGGGTTCAAGCGATTCTCCTGCCTCAGCCTCTCAAGTAGCTGGGATTACAGACATGTGCCACCAAGCCTGGCTAATTTTTTATATTTTTAGTAGAGACGAGGTTTCACCATGTTGGCCAGGCTGGTCTCGAACTCCTGACCTCAGGTGATCTCCCCGCCTTGGCCTCCCAAAGTGCTGGGATTATAGGCATGAACCACCGTTCCCGGCCCTAAATTACACTCTTCATAGTTCACATTCAATATATATGACTGATGTGGCAAAGTCACATATTATTGCTTTCTTCGTCTTCCTTTTTTGTGGCAGTTGGCTGCATTATTATTTTTTAAATAAACAGCTTTTGCCAGAGAGACTTGATCCAAGGAAACAGCAAAGCAGATAGGACCAGTTTGTTGAAGTGAGTTTGGTTCCTATAACTTAATTAATTGGAAGTTGTCAGCATTTTGAAGTCTTCCAGGAAGAATCTACATGGTTTAAAATGCAAATGTACTTTAATTCACAGGCTTAAAGAGGTTCTGTATTTGGAGACATTTCTGATGATCGTTTGACATCTTTCTATTGAAATAGCTGTAGTCAACTGGATAAGGAGATCAGGGCCTGAACTGTAAGCCCATGAAATGTTTATTTACAGACAAACCAAATACAGCTCATATATCCTTTTAGAGGCAACATGAAAAATGCAATCCAGTAAGAATCACTGTCTTGTTTTAGGAATTTTGAGGTAAAGATTGTTGTGTCATGTTGATTAATTGCCAGTTGAGCCAGGAGTTTTGAAATAATGCTTTCACAGGCTTTGGACTCAATAATTTAAATTTTGGGCTGTAAGTCAGCCCCTTGCATGGACTGTTTAATGTCCTTTACACACAACCAGTGGGGTATGTATTATATCTGTTATGGAGATTTAGATCTTCTGACTGTTGAAGCTAGAAAACAACAAAGCATTTTTAGTCTGGTCAGCGTAATTTTTTAGGGAATATTTACTGCATTGTGTCATATTAAGTTTTATGGTAAATATGGCAGCTCTCACTTGTTTGCTTTTATTCTCCTCTCTTCAGATTGGCCTGTTACCCTTCTGGGAGCCAGGAGATTAATGCAGGCCTCTTCTCTTACATTCCCTTCTTTGTTTCCTTTTATTTGTTTACTTTGTTTGAATTAGGCTGCCTCATCTACTTTTAGATTTTAAGTCCCCTAGAGGCAGGGATTGTGTCTAGGTTGGTTTTATGGAGAACACTCAGCATATTGTGGGGGTGTTATAAACATGCCATCTGTGGCAATTTAAAATTCAGTTTCAGACCTTTCAGTACTTTTCTTTGTGTCTAGTTGTTTATAGAAATCTGAACTAGAATAGAGGTGCTTAGCAATGTAAGGCTGTATAAATCCATTAAATATACATTTTTGTGGCTTTATTGTAAGTGCTTTTATAGTTCTAGTCATGATATAAAGGCACTATCCTTTAATTTACTGATCATTAATATCTTATATTTTTATTTTAAAATTTAGATACTTCTAGCTAGTTTTTTTATTTGAATATTAATCACATTAGAATAGAAAATTGCTTCATTGGCACAGACTACTTTTTTGTGGAACATACTTTCACCAGTTTGATGATATTTATTGCTTGATCTGTTTAGGTATAGGGTTGACTTGTTCTAAGCTTATTTTTGTCTCAAAGGGGAAGAAGGAAATAGAATCAACAATGCATTTCAATTTTAGATTAAAAGTCACTGGAAATGAAACCGAAATACACAAAATATATGTATACTCACACAGTGTGCTTCTATAATGAATTCTTTTCATATACAGATTTATTACTAGTCTTATTATTTGATAGCCATCTTTTCCATTATATGAATTCTATAGATCCTTGCCCTTTTTTTATGTTATCATTATGTTATTCGTTGTGGCAAAATACATTTTAAAAGTTACAATGTAAACTTTTTGTTTCAGTTATACAGACATAAAGTATACAGCTTGACCAATTTTTACAAAGTGAACAAACCTGTGAAACCAGCACCCAGCTCAAGAAATAGTATTACAAGGACCCTAGAAACCCTTTCTTCTCCCTTCTTAGCTTTACCTCTGTCGTCAAGGTAAATCACTATTCTAATCTCTATCACCGTACATTACTGTAGCCTGTTTTTGAACGTTATTTAAGGGGAATCATACAGTATGTATCTTTTGTCTCTGGCTGCTTTTGCTCACCATATTTGTAAGATTCATCTATATTGTTGCCTGGAGCTGTAAGTTCATTCATTCTTACTGCATGAATATGCTTCGAGTTGTTCGTTCTACTGTTGGTGGACTTTGGGTTGCTTCTGGTTCGTTCTACTGTTGGTGGACATTGAGTTGCTTCTGGTTTGGGGCTATTACAAATAATGGCACTTTGGCATGCATATTCACTTTTCTGTTGGGTATATACTTAGCAGTAGAAATGCTAGGTCATAGAGTATTTCTGTGTTTGCCATTAGTGGTTACTATCAGTTTTCCTCTTCCACCAGGAGTTCCAGAGTTCCATTTGCTTCAAATCTTTGCCAACACTTGTACTCTCTTCTATTTCATTTAAATCATTGTGTTGGATATGTAGTGGCATAGCATTTTGGTTTAAATTTGCATATCCTTGATGACTAATGAAACTGAGCCCCTTCTGATATATATATGTATTGGCCATTTGGGTAGCTTCTTTTGCAAAATGCCTGTGTATGTTTAAGCTGCTTTTTAAAAAGTTGATCTGTAGGAATATCTTTTACATATTCTGAATGAGCCTTTTGTCAGATATATGTAATATTGCAAATATTTTCTCCCACTTTGTGGCTTGTCTCTTCACACTTTTAATGTGCCTTTTGGTGAACAGATGTTCTTAATTTTAATCAAGTCCAAATTTTTCATTTTTTCTTTTATTGTTAGTGCTCTTTGTGTCCTGTTAAATCTCTGCCTTTATGGGGTTTTAAAAAGCTTTATTATTTTAGCTTTCACACTTAAACCTACAGTCTATTTAGGATTGATTTTTGTATAGTCATGCATTGTGTAATGACAGGGATAATTTCTGAGAAATGCATCGTTAGGCAATTTTGTCATTGTGCAAACATCATCGAGTGTACTTACACAAACCTAGATGGTACAGCCTACTATACATCTAGGCTATATAGTGTAGTCTGTTGCTCCTAGGCTAGAAACCTATACAGCATGTTACCGTGCTGATACTGTAGGCAATTGTAACACAGTGGGAAATATTTGTGCATTTAAATATAGCTACTCATTAAAAAGGTACAGTAAAAATATAGTATAAAAGAGAAAAAATGGTATGCCTGTATAGGGCACTTACCATAAATGGAGTTCGCAGGACTGGAAGTTGTTCTGGGTAAGTCAGCGAGTAAGTGGTGAGTGAATGTGAAGGCCTTGGGCATTACTGTACACTGCTGTAGACTTTATAAACACTGTACATACACTTAGTATATACACATTTATATGAAAAATATTTTTCTTTCTTCAATAATAAATTAAACTTAGCTTACTGTAACTCTTTGTTTATAAACTTTATTTTTTTAACTTTTTGACTCTTTTGTAATAGCACTTTGCTTAAAACACAAAACACATTATATGGCTATATAAAAATATTTCCTTTTTAATATCCTTGTTCTATAAGCTTCTATTTTAATTTTTTTCACATTTTTTTCACTTTTTAAGCTTTTTTGTTAAAAACTAAGACACAAACCCACACATTAGCCTAGGCTTACACAGGGTCAGGATACTCAGTATCACTGTCTTCCACCTCTACACCTCCACATTTTGTCCCACTGGAAGGTCTTCAGGGACAGCATGGAGTTGTCGTCTCCTCTGATAACAGTCCCTTCTTCTGGAATATCTACTGAAGAACCTGCCTGAGTCTGTTTTACAGTTCTTTTTTTATTTTATAAGTAGAAAGAGTACATGCTGACATAATGATTAAAAGTACAATGTAGTAAATACATGAACCAGTAACATAGTTGTGGATTATCACTATCATTTATTATGCACCATACACAGTTGTATGTGCTATACTTTTATAGGACTGGTAACACAGTAGATTTGTTTACACCAGCATCACTAAAGCATATGAGTAAGACATTGCAGTGCGATGTTAGGATGGCTACAAGGTCATTAGGTGATAGGAATTTTTCATCTCCATTATAATTTTATGTGACCACTATATATGCAATCAGTTGATTGAGACATTATGTGGCACGTAACTGTATATTATTTGAGGTAGGGGGATCAAGGTTGTTTTTTCCTCATATGGATACCTAATTGACCCAGCACCATCTATTGAAAAAAAACTTTCCCTCTACTAGAAATGTCATTGTTTTCACTTTTTAATTTTTGAGTTCTGGGTTTCACATTTCTTTTTTTTTCTTTCCATTTTCAACACATTGTCACAGTAGCTAAAGGTGAAATAAGTATTCTTGGTCCCATTCAGATGCCAAACACCATCACTTTTGCTTCCACATCAAAAGTGGAAGCACTTTTGTTTGCCTGAGACAGTGATGATATGCTAAGTTAGGTTTAAAGGATATGTTTATTTCCTATGTGCAACTTTCTGTATTAAGGCTTTGCAGAGCTCCCAGGGAGCAACACTCACTTTGGGGCCTGTGTGAATGGTGTCCTTTGTTGTCAGTGGCACACGGTCTGTGTGGCAAGATGGCAGCAGCCCTGAGTCCTACTTGTAATAACTGGCAAATTAAAAAAAAAAATCATGGATGTGGCAATATGTGCCTGGAATCCCAACCACTTGGGGAGGGTAGGGCGGGAGGATGGCTTGAGCGCAGGAGTTTGAGTCCAGCCTGGGCAACATAAGGAGACCCCCATCTCTTAAATCGAAAAAAAAAATTACTATTTCTATGCCCCCAGCAATCTACCATTTCACAAATAGGGGTACTAAAGTGTGCCCCAAGTTTAAAGAGATGGATAGGAAGTAAACTCTGAGGCAATCCTTGTGACTTTTCAGAATTTACCAGGTCTTATCACCTTACTTTTTAATATTTCATATATCAGTTTCTATTTTTGATTTAGAAGGTAGTTTACATCAGTTATTTTTACTAGTTCCTTATTTTTGATTTAGAAGGTAGTTTACATCAGTTATTTTTACTAGTTCCTTACTAGATCACTCTTCTGTCCTAGGATAAACTTTCTTTCCAGGGTTCCCTGCAGTATTCTAAACTTTAGTGACACATTCAGAAGGGGACCCTTGAGACTTATAGCTACTCTTGTATTTCCTTGGAGGTACAACTTCTGTAGCTACTTTTAAGTTTCTAAGAACCTAGAGGACCTCTTTGCTATACCTTTTAAGCTACATCTTGTAAAAATATTTTTTCCACAAATGAGTAAGTTCTCCTTTAATTTCATGCCCCAGTTTAATCATCAACAATGTGCCTGACCAGTGATTTATGAGGATTTTTATTAGCATCATAATCTGATACTATTGCATTAAATCTTTAATGCCTTGGAGGGGTATAGTTGGGATGAAAGTATAAAATCTGAATAATGCCTGTTAGAAAGGATGTAGAAGTACTTAATAAATTTCTACATTTAGCCCATCTGGTTAAGTTAACCATGGAATAAACAAACAAACAAAATCTCTGTCCACGCCACAGACTGCAGCCCTGTCTGTGGGCAGCTCTGTCACTAAGGATTGCCAGTGGTTAGAAGACTTTGAGATGAGGTCAGCTCAGCACAAACCCCTAACTCCCCTTGGAAAGCAACCCATAGCTGTGTCCTGAAAGTAGGTCAATACCATCCTAAATAAACAGTAAGGAATGTTTAGAGCTTTGAGATCTTCTGAACTAGAGAAATGGAAACAAAAATTTAACAGGAATTTTGTGTGGCTTTGGATACTTTGCTAGAATATATAATACATTCTGTAAATTGAAAATAGTTGTGACAATGGCATAATATCTTAGTAATTAATATTCTTTTGATATTCATTTTTGTGTTTCACATGTTATTTAAAAGCTCACCATAGTGTTTTCAAGTGACCTGCACTATTCTAACACCTGTTATACTTTTTACTGTATGCAATCTGCATATCTATATAAAAGAATAATTTATTTTGATTTGATTCTCAAATCTAATCACTTGCATTTGTAAAATATTGAAATTTGAGATATTTATCTTCTACTGATGAAATTTTTCTTTAAATTTTATTGCTGATTCAAATAATACCAAACACCTTATGTGAAAGGCATTGTGCTAAGTATTATGGCGGGATCCATAAATAAAGTGCATAAAATTCTTAGTTTTAAAAAACATTCCGGTAGAAGAGGAACAGATGGGGGAAAGTTAGCATTTATTAAGCATCTATTATACATGTCGGGTATTAAGCTAGGTGCTTTACCTATGTATTTTTATACATGGGTATGAAATTTTAATTCTCAGTACAGTTCTTAAAGGTAACCAGAGATGTCCCCATATTACATACGGCACACTTGAGACTCAAAGAGGTTAAGTAAATTGCCCAAGGTCACACAGCTAGTAATTGGACTTTGAAAAGATAGCATTAAGGAAAGCAGGTAAAATTTGATCATGGGAGATGAAAGGAAGGTTATTTTAGAAGAAAGAAAATTATAAGGGCCAGAAAACTTAACTGTGTCTAGGAAACATCCAAGTAGTCAGGTTATACCTGCAGTTCTTAAACTTTTTGGTTTCAGTACCCCTTTAATTTTTTTTTTTTTGGTTGCCACTGAACAAATTAACCTTTAATATTATTAAGTACTGTAGAATCCAAAGAATTTTTTGTTTCTGTGGGTTATTTGTATTATCATTTACCATATGAGAGATTAGAACAATTTAAATATTTGGCCGGGCGCAGTGGCTTACACCTGTAATCCCAGCACTTTGGGAAGCTGAGGCAGGAGTTCAAGACCAGCCTGGCCAATATATAGTGAAACCCCATTTCTACTAAAAAATACAAAAACTAGCTGGGCGTGGTGGTACATGCCTGTAGTCCCAGCTACTTGAGAAGCTGAGGCAGGAGAATCACTTGAACCTGGGTGGTGGAGGTTGCAGTGAGCCGAGATAGTACCACTGTACTCCAGCCTGGGCGACAGAGCAAGACTCCGTCTCTCAAATAAATAAGTAAATAAATAATAGAAAATAAAACATCTTAAATAGTAAATAATTTAAGAATAACAAATCCACTGCATTAACATAAATAACATTTTTTATGAAAAATAACTATATTTTCCAAACAAAAAAGTAGAGTGGCATTGTTTTATGTTTTCAAATCTCGTTATAGTCAAGCTTACAGATGACAGCTGGATTCTCACATATGCTTATGCATTAATCTGTTAAAATATCACATGTCATTAAGCCTCTGGAAAACTCTACTATATACTCATGAGATATTGAGAATGAAAAGACAGATAACATCTGAGTTTTATTATGAAATTAATTTTGATCTCATAGACTTCCTGAAAGCATTTTAGAAAACCCAAGGGGGTTCTTTGGAGAATCACTGGGCAAGTTTGTGAAGGGGAACCCAAATAAGAGTGTAGGTTTGGGACTAGATAATGAAAAGATGTTCACTGGGGGAATTTGGTCTTTACTAAGCAATGGGGAGCCACTGAAATAAAGTAGAACAGTGAAATAAAAGGAGCTGTGCTTTTAGAAGATTTTTTTTATTGCAAGTAATGCCTAGAGTATTGGAAGCAGTTACAATTGAACTGTAATTGATATTTGAGGTAACTGTGGTAAGCAACGTAATGGGTTTTGAGGAAGAATATAAATATAGTATATCTGATTAAATACAAAGGACAGACAAAGAGGAAAGTCAAAACAGTGCTAAGATTTTGAGCCTTATGACTGGTTGGCTTATGTCCCATTAACAGGCATGGGGAGTACAGGAAAATAATTAAGCTTGGGAAAGAAAGTAGGGAATTAAGTTTTAGATTGTATATAAAAAGTTTTACCTCTAACATTTTGAAATAATTTTGTTTTACAAAAAAGTTGTTAATATAATAAGGTTCATATATATCCTTAACCTAACTTCCCCTAATACAACTTATATAACCACTGTGCAGTTAAACAAGGAAAGCAACCTTGGTATCACGCTATTAACTACACACATAATTCAGATCTCACCAGTTTTTTTTCACTAATGCCTTCTTCCTGTTACAAGATCCAATCTGGGATCCCACACTGGATTTAATTGTTGGGTCTTCTTAGTAGCTATCCTCCAATCTGTGACAGTACCTCAGTCTTTCTTTCATTGTCTTATAAAACATTTTTAATGAAAAGAGAAGATGCTTAATATATATGTAGAGGAAAAAAAACCAATGCCATTTTATCTCTTTTTTTATATTTATGTATTTATTTATTACCTCCATTCTCTCAGAGTGGGATATTTTATCTTTTAAAATGCTTAAGAACCTGAATAAAAATCTTTATTTTTCTTTAAAAAGTTACAAAAGTATTATAAAAAATTAAAT
The DNA here is from genome assembly GCF_028858775.2 of Pan troglodytes. Taxonomy (NCBI): domain Eukaryota; kingdom Metazoa; phylum Chordata; class Mammalia; order Primates; family Hominidae; genus Pan; species Pan troglodytes. The sequence goes on from NC_072406.2 coordinate 70,619,626, forward strand.
GGTGTAGAAAACATAAAGAAGTAGCAACCCAGTAGTATCTCCCAGAGATAACTACCATTAACAATTTGTTGTGTATCCTTTTATTTATTTATTTTTGCCTAGAATTTATATATATATTATGAGATCATAATGGGCATACTGTCCTGTAACTTGTGTTTTTCATTCAATTGTATATTACGTTCACTTAACATTTTTCAATGTCAATATATATAGATCTGTTTCACTGTTTTAAATAGCTACTCAGTATTTCATAATATGGCTGTATCATTTCATGAAGCCATTCTCTTATTGATGGACCTTTAGGTTATTTCAGTTTTCATACTTATACAAGATGCTGCAGTAAATATCCTTATATATGTATCTTTAGCTACCAGGGCAGTAATTTCTATGAGGTGAAATTGCTGGGTCAGAGACCATATCCATTTTCTACTTTTGCAGTTATTACCAAATTTCCCTCCAAAAAACTGTATCAACTTATCCTCCCTCCAACAGTGAGTGACATGCTTATTTCCCAACAAAGCTGTGGATGGAAGTATTGTAATTGACAATGGTTTGGTCCAGGTATGGTCTTGTGGGTGCTTAACTATACATTGCTCTCTCTCTTTTTTCCTACAAATCATTGCTTTGCTTTTGTAACACACATATGTAGATAAAATACTTAATGAAAATATTGAATGCTTTTAAATCCTTTGTCTTTGAGATCTTTTAATGCAGCATGTGATAAAGACAAAAGCATGGCCATGAAGAGTTCTTGGCAGGAAGCCTGGGGGGCTTATGAAATCGTTATTGGGAGGCTATTTATAGGGTGCATCTTAGATTTCTAGGTAGTGGTGGAATAGGAAGAAATGTTCAAGAAGTGGGAATCTGGGGTATATAAATTGTTCTCAAGAGGGACTTCTATTAGAGTGAGGAATGTGGAGTTAAGTCCTGGCTCTTCAGAGGTTCCTATGGCTTGAGCAAGTTGTCTAATTCAGTGTTAATTCTTACTTGGTGAGTAGGGGAGAAGGGCAAGGGAAGAGAGTACTAATCCTAACATATCCGTTTGGAATAACATAAAAATCCTTAAATTATCTTTAATACCCCATATGTAGCAGTGGTGCTAAAAGCAGATAACTAAGAATGGCAGTTATAGCAGAGAAAGCATAGATCAGGTAGTAAGGCAGTTCCAGAAAAACTTAGAGTAATCTAAATCAAAAGAAAGAATTCAACAAATAAAAGTGATCCTTGATTTTGTCTGTCATCTAAAAGTACACTGGCTGCTGCACAGACTAAGCAAAAAAAGTGGGGTTTTTGTTTGTCTAGTTGTAGTTTCTATTTGTTTTATATTTTCACCTCATTAACACATCTCAAAATTTTCCAAAATATCTTCATTTTTCTTTTTTCAAATTTAAAGTCTGTATTTTTGTGGACCAGAGTGGGAATGTGTTGTACCTTTTGTTTTCTGTAGGTCATTCTATCTGCACATACGCATCCTAGTTTCAGTTACATATTTCTGAAAAAATAACAGGATGTATTTCCAGACACATGGATTGACAAAGGGATAGAACATTAGGAATCTAGACCCTCCTAAAAAGTCTAGGTTATGTAAGTCTCCTCCCCAAAGCATTGCTGTAATTATTTGTGACAAATAATGATCCATGTGAATATTAAGGATGTTTGATATGCTATCAGCTGCCTCTTTCCTATGTGGATGAGCTGTAATAAAGTGACAGCTTAAGAACTCGGCCTTTTCAGGTGTGTGTTAGATTTTCTCTCTCTTCCTTAGCCCTAACTTCTAACAGAGGAGGTAGAATTAGTGCATCAAAAATAATAATAATAACAAGATAACCTTTGTTTTTATATATAATATAATATTTTAAAGGGTTTTGAAGAACAGCCTGACATGTGAAATTTGAATATGGTTCAAGGCTGTTCCAACTAAAATAAGGTTTTCATTTTTCTTGTTAATAAAGAAAATCAATATGTATTTGTGCATATGTATGATTTATTCACATACACATTAACTCTGTAAAATATGTACATGCAAGTCATTAACAGTTTTTTAAAACTACAGAGACTGTCATTTTCTGATTAACTAGTTTGCTAGTTAAAATGAGGGCAAAGAAGTCCCATTTACACTAATGTTTAGAAAATTCAACATGATGAATAATTACAGAGGCAATCTCCTAAAAGCCCAAATTAGAAAACTGTTACAAGGCACAGCCCTTCTAAAATGGGGCTGTGATTTGGGAACTGTTCCTCCCTCAGTCATTTAAACTATTTTAATAATTGTATTCTGCTGCTAGAGAATTGGAACGCTGTCAGTTCCCTTTATTTGAATGCTTACTATGTGCCAGAGACTGTGCTGTACACTTGACATGTATCATTTCACTTGGTTGTCATAGAAACTGTGGATGGAGGTAGTGCCACTTGAAAACTGAGCTTTGGAGAGAGAAAAAAAGATTTTTCCCAAGATCATGTGGGAAGTGAGTGGTGGCACCCAGACTTGAACTTCAAAGCCTTGCTGCTTTTACCCAGCATAGTTAAGTCAAAGTCTGAAATCTGTTTCCTTATTGCTTTTTCTTTTTCTTTTTTTTTTTTTAAATGCGGTCTTGCTCTGTCACCCAGGCTGGAGTGCAGAGGCCCAATCATAGTTTACTGCAGCCTCGAACTCCTGGGTTCAGGCGACCCTCCTGCCTCAGCCTCCCAAGTAACTGGAATTACAGGCATGAATCAGCCTGCTCGGTCCGTTATTGCTTAACTGTAACATGGACCAAAGAAGCAGCTAACCCTGTTAGTTAATTCTTACTAGGAAGAGAAACCGCACCAGCTATTAAAAAAAAAAAAAAAAAAGCAAAACAAAAATGAAAATACCAAGGTATACTGGAAAATAACATTGAGCTTGGAAGGAGACCTGAGTTTGTACCTGGCTCAGTTACTCAGCTCATTTATCACTTTCTTAGGAAGGCCTTTCCCTGTCACACCCTCCTTCTTGTTTGTCTCTATTAGAGCACTGAACTCATTGCCATAATTACCTTATTGCAGTGATTTAAGGTGGACATCTTTCACATTTTAACTTTTCTAAAGTGTGGATGCATTTTACAATTGATGGTGTTTTAAAATAAATTGGCAGCATTTTTTCTTAATTATTGGTACTTAAAATAAGGATGTGCTGTACAGTTGATGACATCTTAGATTTGATTAAGTGCATATTTATTTTTGTGTGTTCCCACAAAAATGTTTACATCATTCTCATGGTTTTAAATATCAGATATATGCAATGATTTTCCAATTTCTATCCTTTTTTAAGGTCCACCCCTGTATGTTGAACCACATTGTTTCTTCATATCACAAGGATTACAGATTCAACATATCTACTCTCCAAATCAGTTTGTCTTCTACTGTTCTCCATCTCAGTGAATGGCATCCACATTTGTACATTTGTGGAACTAAAACATGAGATGATCGCCCACCTGGGTTTGAATCCCAGTTCCACCCTTTAGTAGTTACTCAAGCATGCAGTGAAGTATGTCACCTTAACTATTCACTTGTAAAATGGGGAACATAATAACACCTATCTCTGAGGATTGTTAGAATGACTAAGACATTGAATAAATGTTAGCTGTCCCTAATCTTCATCATACATATCTATGACTTCTCTCCTTCCTCTGCACATGTAATTCATCAACTCCTGTGATAGATAGGCCCTTCAGAGTATCTCAGATCTACCACTTCTATCTTGTTGCCACTTCTCCAATCTAAGCCCCCATTTTTCTTGCCTATGCAGTAACTAATATTGTAGCTTCTCCTCTTTCCCATGTCTAATCCAGTCACAACCATCCATTAAATCAGAACATGCCACTTCTTAAGACCTCCCTCACCCCCTACCTAATGCATTTGGTATAAAACACCACATCATTAATGTGGTCTGTATGGTTGTCTGTTTCCTGCCTGGCTTCTGCCCACATTTCCAGCCTCATCCTCTGCCACTCTGCCTCCCAGTATCACTCTTTTCCTCCAAAAGTAACTCCTACTCATCCTTTAGATTTCAGCTTAAATGTCACTTCCTCAGAGATGATTATTGATCTTCCAAACTAAATTAAGTTCTTCAGTTATAGTCCTTTATATTGAATGTATGCCTTTCTTCTTTGGGATGATCAGTTTCTCCCAAACTGTGGCTAAAGAAGTGAAGTAACTTCCACAAGCCCAAAGAGTGAGATCTATTAGAACTGGAATTCTCTCTGTTAGAGGGAAAAAAAAAATCCAAAAAAGAGAAAAGAAGAAAAATTGAAAGAACTGGAATTACAACCCAGGGGCGGGGTGAACTCTAAAGCTGTGTCCTTTCTGTGATCTTTGCTGCCTTGAGGGCAGGAAACAGGGTATGAATCAATGTTCTAAGTTTCAAAACATGGCCTGACTGCTGCTCGTTTATTTCCCATTTCAAGTTGTCCTTAAATGAGCTGGGTGCAGTGGCTCATGCCTGTAATTCAATACTTTGGGAGGCCGAGGCAGGTGGATCACTTGAGCACAGGAGTTGGAGAACAACCTGTTCAACATGGCGAGACCCCATCTCTACAAATAAAATTAGCCGGGTGTGCTGGCACATGCCTGTAGTGCCAGCTACTCGGGGTAGGAGTGGGGGCCTGAGGTGGGAGGATCGCTTAGGCCCAGGAGGTTGAGGCTGCAGTGAGCTTTTGTGCCACTGCACTCCATCCTGGGCGACAAAGTGAGATCCTGTCTCAAAAAAAAAAAAAAGTTATCCTGAAGTATTATTCTTTCTGAGCCTTCATGCTCCCTCAATAGATTGTAACCTGTTAAAATAGTACCTGTTTTCTGATATATTATCAACCTAGCATTTACATAAATTATTTTACATACAGTAGGTACTCATTAAATAGTTTTTCTCTTAGGGATGTTAAAGAAAAACAGTATTTTTTTCCATTTAATCTTTTCAAGGTCTGAAGCTATCTCATGGAGGAATTGAGTACCTTATTCTTTCTACCAGTCAATGACAGAGTACAATTTATGTTTTTATATTTTGAATAGAACTGCTTTAAATGTTTTTAAAGCTAATAGTTTGCATCTTAATGGATCATTACCCTTGTTTCATTGGGAAAAGAAGGAATTAACCTTACATATTTTTGATTTCCTTCAGGAATTGAGTGATCTACAGCGCGATCCACCTGCTCACTGTTCAGCTGGACCTGTGGGAGATGACTGTAAGCTTTGCTCTATTTCTGGGATTATGCTACCTTTAAAAATATAGGTTTGAACATTTGTTAATGACTCCAAAACTCCTTTGTTTGTTTCAGTGTTCCACTGGCAAGCCACTATTATGGGGCCTGTAAGTATGATTCATATCTATGAAATTAACCCCCTCAGCCATACTTCATTCTTGCCATTTCACCTTTGATCAGATGTTTGTGATGAAGGTTGAATATTCTTGTACTTTGAATCACCTAGGAAGCAAAATATTATTAAGGATTTACAATGATTTTCTAAAGCATTGGTGGCAAATATTTCCTGGGATCACTATTATGTTTTCCTTTGCTGAATCCTAGATCATTACACATAATGGAGTGCCACAGCTCGCAACCAGGCTGTGTGTTTATCTTTTTTTTTTTTTTAAGTCACAGAGAGTCAGTTGTAATTAACCATAATCATTCTCACATCCACAGTTTTGGTAGGTTAGAAATTAGTCTAATGAAGCCAATAATTGAATTCCTACAAGTAACAAGTGTCAGTTTGCCATAAGTTTCATCACTGTTCTTTTTTGTGAAAGAGAATCAATAAAATATTACAATGGGTCTGTCTTTACCTCCTTATAAATTTGCTGCTTTTAATTTTGTTGCATTGTCCTAAACACAAAATTATCTGCTGTTTGATAATTGGCTACTCTCAATACTTATTACTTTTGTTAAAATTATTTCTTTCAATACTTTAGAGGCAGTTACAAGACTTGAAACAGGCTTTTTCTTTCTATGAGCAAAAAGTCTGATTGCATAAGAATGAGCACTGACAGCTCAAATCTACTTTCTGGGTGAGAGTACATAAGTAACATGTTTCCATGAACACCATTCTCTTCTCCCTCCCCTGAAAGAGCTTTATCTAGTGAGTTATAGAGTTTTTAATCATACGACCTTGTGTTTAACTTTAAAAAACACCAAAACTACTGAATTTCAAAGCAGTACTCTGGGCAGTTGTCTCAAATTATTGTTTTATTAAGTTTGTTTTTCTAAAAAGGCAAAATACAATGTATTTATAGAACAACTTTCAATAAGAATCCATTTATTTCTGTTTGTTTTTAATTAGTTACTAAGAACCTTCAAAATACTCTCATTTAAAGGCCCACCCTTACCTTTTGAATTATGGCCTTTCACAAATATTTTTTAGGTGAATCACATGTAACAAATGGTTATAATCATGTTATTCATAACTCCCTTACTTTAGTAATGTAAATATTTACAGTACTCTGGACCATATCTGTCATCGTAATTTATCTTCATTTTCTATATTTCTTACAATTTTTGATAAACTAGAATTGTTTAAACAATATATATAGTAAGAATTATTATACAGGAAAATCCTCTAGCATATATGTGGAAACTTAACGAGAAAGTAATGAGTCTTGGTGTTATTACCAGAGTGCTAATATAACATGATATATTTAATTAAATATGAAAGAATTAAAATAGAATTATAGGTATAGTTTGCTAGCATTTTTCTTTTTTTTAAATTTTTTTGCTTGTAATGTTATATTTTCTAATGGCCATAAAGAAACATGGTCAAATTTAAATTTCTCTAGTAAAGTTGATTCCCAATTTGATAGTAGCATGAATATATAATTTTGTTTTGGATTTTTTTGGGTTCTCTACGTTATTTTATAAATAATTACTAAACGAAGATTTGGCACATAAATTGTGTAGCAGGGTCCTTAGCATTTTCTTTTCATGACAGCCTCTTCAGTTCATCTCCATTCTTGGTCATCAAGTGAACATCAGAACTTAAGTTTTACTATCCTCAACCCTTTTTCAAAAAAAATACTGATTACGGCTGCAGAAAATGATCTTTTCCCACAGCAGTCTTGTGTGTATACTGATCTTTAACAATTTGTACTCATAACCAGATTTGTTTGGACAAGTCACAGCACTGTGTGTGTCCTGTTTTTGTTTTGTTTTAAATTTTATGATGTCGGCATAGTTGTTGGAAAATCCTCCTTCGTACCTGCAGAGAAACCTGTTCTCAAGGTAAATGATTTGAACTTATGACAAAATGGTTGCATTTTTTTCATATTGGTAATATTTAATGAAATTATTTTAAACATGGCATTTTTTTCAAACTGATAATATTTGGGGGAAATAATTTTGTTGTTATAAATAAATATAGTAATCAAATGCTGATGCAAATCTTTTGTAATTTCAGCCTGATAGCGCATATCAAGGTGGAGTCTTCTTTCTCACTGTACATTTTCCGACAGATTATCCTTTTAAACCACCAAAGGTATTTTTATTTTTATGATTGATGTGACTCCCATGTAAGGGATTTTACTCTTTATCTAGAGCTCATTTGATTATCTAGAGCTCATTTGATATGTCAAAGACTGTAGGGAGGTTAGCATTTTCAAACTGTTTTGTAAAAACTACTGAATCTAAAATCTGATTTCTTATTGAAATACTGTATTAAGTCTATAAAACAAAAGTCAGTATGTGTCATGCTATAAATTAAATTCCTTGCTTTTCTTTTCCTTCTTATTGGATATGTGTAGTATGGGACGTTTTTATGATTAAGAGTCAGACTTTTCTATTCATGGGATTATCCTTACAAAGTTGATCATTCTTTCTCTGTTTTTTTTTTTTAAGTATTCAATAAACATTCACCGAGTACCTACTGTGTTCTTCTACACTGGGGAATCCAAAAGTAAATATGAAGCAGTCCCTTAATTTAGTATGGTAGGAGAGAGAAACCCATGTTAGATTTAGATTTGCTCTAAAGAGGAAACAAATGATGGGGATATCAGGGAGGGGAAAAGTGGGCAGATTTTGTCACTCAGGAAATAATTATTTTAAATAGTTAAAAACAGATTAACATTGTGTTTATGAAATGATATGACAACTCTTGTGGAAAATTAGGATTCTTAATGGGTTTCTTAGCTGAGACGCCTCAACTTTGCCCTGAAACAGCGTCAGCACCCTCGTTTTAGATCCAAATGTTACTTCCAGGTATCACCAATAATCAAATTAAGAAAAGGATTACTTCTACATATGATGGAAGCCATGGTTAATTACTTTAGATGCTGCTCAACCAGTCATACCGGCTACTAGAGACTTATTTATTACACTGTCCAAAATACTCTTCAGTTCCTTTGAGGGCAAAAGAAGGAAGCTGACTTGTTTGTGTTCACATTCTCACTAGCTAGAACTGTGTGTAGCACAAAGTAGATAATTATTTGATTTGTGTTGATGACTTTTCTCCTCTAAAGTTATGTAAAGTTGAGGATATTTTACCCTAGAGCAAATTGGTTCTGTTTTATTCATAGTTGATTCAAAGGTGATTGTCATATTTTGTTGTTTTGTTTTATGTTTAGATTGCTTTCACAACAAAAATTTACCATCCAAACATAAACAGTAATGGAAGTATTTGTCTCGATATTCTGAGGTCACAATGGTCACCAGCTCTGACTGTATCAAAAGGTAATTTCATTGATCAGGTTTGAAACAGTTGATAACAGTGAGACAGGAAAAATACAGCAGAATTACCTATGGACTAAAGTTTTAAAACAACAATCAACTGTGCTTTCTCCTGTTTTGATTTTGTTTTGCTTTCTTTGCTCTTATGTTACTATGGCTTTTGGCAGTTAGCTTTGGTTGAGGGGAGTGTGGATGGACAAATCTAAATGATGAAATGAGAAAAAACCTTAAAATATCAGAGCTAGAAATTTGGGGATAAACCTATTGACATTTTATCCTTTTAGCTTGGGTGTTGTCTTTTAAAAAAGAGAGAGTGCCCAGGCACTGTGGCTCATGCCTGTTATTCTAACACTTGGAAGGCTGAAGTGGGAGGATTGCTTGAGCCCGAGTTCGAGACCGGCCTGGGCAACATAGGAGACCCCATCTCTGCAAAAGAAGAGAGAGAATAAGAGATAGTAAAAGGAAGATTTTGGGACTGGTTGTCCCATTCATTAAATGGAAATGTTGACAATAATAAAGCTTTACAGCTGTTTTACTTCATCCAAGAATAAAATACCAGATTTGATTGATAAATGATTTAAAATGAAAGACATTTCACACTGTAGGATAATGCAGTACATATAGCATGTTAGTCTAAACTTCAAATAATCGGTAGCATCATTATAGTGACTGACACAAGATCTGTGCTGATTCTCAACTTTTACAGGTGTATAGCTGTTCTTTGCTGGATTATCAGGTGTATACATAGGCATCTGAAGCCATTTTATTTCATTAGCCACTGCTACTTACTGTGCTAGCACTCTTAATTTATGTCTTTTTTCTCTGAAAGAAGAGAACCTGACAGTTGGAAAATACTGTTTAGGTTAGAAGTAGCTGCACTGAAGCAACCATCAAGTTTTCCCTTTTTAAAAAATTGAAGAAAATGTTTCTCTTGAAGGGATTTATGGAAGCAATCTGTACTCATTTTTTATTTTTAATAATTGCTACTTGAATATACAGCATGTTTTTAAAAGTAATAAGGTTTATAGGAAGCAGGGTCCACAGCCGTAGCTCTTTGAAATATTAGATAAATAATAGCTCTTTCAGTTCAATTATTTATGAACGATAGTTTTTCTGACCTAAGATGCTCATCTACAGTATTCATATAGATTCTCATATTCTTTTAAGAATCTTTCACACAGTGTAACTGTCATGCATTAGATATATGGAAGATTCTGTGTTGAAGGGTAATTCAAGTTCATATGCTGTTTCCTGGAATGGTGTCACAAAATGGATCTCACTTGGCATATAAACTGCCAAGTCCTTATACATATAAAAGAAATGGCAAACTGCCAGATATTGAGTACTTATATTCTGACATTGGTAGCCTTTTATAAAGAATCAGTAGTGTTAGATTCTGGAAACCATCCTGTGAGAAATGAAACAGCCTCAGTTTCCTTATAAGTAAAATGGGGATTCTTATAGTGTTACCATACAGGGTTGCTATGTACCTAGCACATAGTGGGCACTTACATGAATGTTAACTGTTACCCTTTTCCTTACCTTAAAGGATAGACATGGTTTGTGTGCATGATAGTGAAATTGGGGCAAATGGCTCCTGGCAGTAGGGGTGAGCAGAGGAGGAACTTCCTTCTTGCTTACTTTTTTGTAAGATAGATCATACCTTGCTCATTTGTTTGTATATTTTTTACTTTGCTATATTTTTTTAAATTTTTAATTTGTTTATCTTAAAAGATTTTTTTTTTAATTAAATATAGACAGAGTCTTGCTGTGTTGCCCAGGCTGGTCTCAAACTCCTGGCCTCAAGTGATCCTCCTGCCTTGGTCTCCCAAAGTGCTGGGATTATAGGTGTGAGCAACCTTGCCCAGCTTATTATTTTTATTTTTTTATTTTTTGAGATGGAGTTGCTGTGTTGCCCAGGCTGGTCTCGAACTCCTAAGCTCAAGGATTCTTCCACCTCAGCCTCCCAAGTAGCTGGCATTATAGGCACATACCACCATTGCCTGGAGCTTTTCCATATTTTAAATGTCTTCTTTTGCTTTTTATCATGAGGTTAGTCTGGAAGCATTCTGGGGCTGTAAGTTATCCCTGAAAATCTGCCCTGTTGGTTTAATATACAAGGCTTTTAAGTTTCATTGGGCAGATAGAAGATAAGAAAGATGAATAAAATACTAATTTTTTCTTTAGTTCATAACACCTCCCCCCCCCCTTTGCCTGTCATTGTAAGAGTCAACTCTGCTCTATAAATCCACCTTTGGACTTGAAAGAGTACGAAAATAGAAAGGAAACGCAGTGGGGTGGGTGCAAGTGGAAATGGGAGGTTGGTCCAGAGGTTCCATGAACCTCCTCAGAAGTGGTGGCATGCAATTGAAGCAGACAAATGAGGAACCAGAGTCCTTGTTCCCTCTTATTTCAGATACTTAGATCGTGTGTGTGTGTGTGTGTGTGTGTGTGTGTGTTAGTGTAGCTATTTGCATTAGAATTTTGACGTACTGGAGTAACAACTACTTTTTCAATTTTCATTTCTTTTTTAAAATATGCAAGCTATATAAAGATAGCTGTTCACATTATTTTTAAATGCATGCAATACGAATAAACTACATTAAGTAAAGATTCATTGAAAAAAATTTTACAAATTTTTCTTCTTTGTAGACAGACTATAGCTCTAAGCCAAAGCAAAAGAGTGTATGAGCACAGTATCCAAAATGGTTTGGACTGTTAACTGTGATTTGATTGTTCTGTAGAGAACTCTCAAGTTTAAAGGTTGTTAATAGCTACTTTGGAGGCTCACATTTTTTTAAATAAATGGGAACTCGGAATTTAAAACTTCAAAAGCTAAAATAATTTTATATTTTATGCATCCTATGGTAATTTTATAACTTTAAAAATTGAAGATCAATTTGCTATCAACCAAAGTAGAATAAAATATAATTTGATGTGTTCATTTTATGTTTTTTTATAAGTACAGTATCTATATTCACTAAAATTATTTTCACATATGTAATTTGTATGAAGTAGAAGGGTTATTGTCTAATATGATGTTCTCTTTTAAATCTAGTTTTATTGTCCATATGTTCTCTACTTTGTGATCCTAATCCAGATGACCCCTTAGTACCAGATATTGCACAAATCTATAAATCAGACAAAGAAAAGTAAGTGTTTACTTATTTTAGTTTCTGTATGGATACATTCCTATATAGTATGACAAAACACAAATATTATCAATATGTTTTAAGTCAATTTGATTATGGTTGTTATATGTATATTGTTTATCTTTTTCCAATGGAGTAAACCTTTCTTTTAGAACTCTGTTAGACCTTTTATGATAAATCTTGTTCCTTCCCACTTACTGTTCAATAGTATATACTCTGTATTTGAAAAATAGGTGTATATATTCTAGGTGATAAATTAAAAATGAAAGAATTTAATCATTGGAAAATATTAAATATGTATTGCTTATCTTCTCCAAGGAAGAGGAGTTCTCTCTGTACCCATCCAAACTGACCTAATTCTCAAGCTGCTTCATCTTGCTAGTACTGTAGGTTCATTTGCAATTTGTAGATAATGCTCCTTCAGGATTGGCTTTTGTAAATTTCTGTTAGAAGCTGGTTTCTGCATTTTGATTTTTGTATATTTGGATACATTTTCATATAGGTTGCAGAGAAATCCATGAGTTAAAAAATTATTTTTCCTGTTTTATTTCTGCATGAACCTAAGTCACATTGACCCAGTAATTGATATATGTGTGATTATTGCAATTAAGTATAAGAAGGTAGAATATATAGTTTTATTAGACAGATGCTTCTGAAATATTAATTTTGTATGTTTTTACTATATCCTTTTTGTGTATCTACAGATACAACAGACATGCAAGAGAATGGACTCAGAAATATGCAATGTAAAAATCAAAAACATTTTCATATATACCAGAGTACTGTAAAATCTAGGTTTTTTTCAACATTAGCAGTAAATTGAGCACTGTTTACTGTTTCATTGTACCATGAAACCATTTGATTTTTACCCATTTTAAATGTGTTTCTGAAGCAAGACAAAACAAACTTCCAAAAATACCCTTAAGACTGTGATGAGAGCATTTATCATTTTGTATGCATTGAGAAAGACATTTATTATGGTTTTTAAGATACTTGGACATCTGCATCTTCAGCTTACAAGATCTACAATGCAGCTGAAAAGCAACCAAATTATTTTTTGCTGAAACTAGATGTTTTTACATGAGAAATACTGTATGTGTTGTCTAAGATGTCAGTTTTATAAATCTGTATTCAGATTTCATTCTTTGTTAGCTCACTTTATAATTTGTATTTTTTTACTGTATAGACTAAATATATTCTATTTACATGTACGTCAACTCATTACTTTTTTCCTGTGAACAGTATTGAAAAACCCCAACGGCTGATAATTAAGTGAATTAACTGTGTCTCCCTTGTCTTAGGATATTCTGTAGATTGATTGCAGATTTCTTAAATCTGAAATGATCTTTACACTGTAATTCTCAGCATACTGATTATGGAGAAACACTTGTTTTGATTTTGTTATACTTGACTTAACTTTATTGCAATGTGAATTAATTGCACTGCTAAGTAGGAAGATGTGTAACTTTTATTTGTTGCTATTCACATTTGAATTTTTTCCTGTATAGGCAATATTATATTGACACCTTTTACAGATCTTACTGTAGCTTTTTCCATATAAATAAAATGCTTTTTCTACTATTTGTCTTGATTACTTAAAAAAATAAAAATATAAGTAAGGATCAAAACTCTAAAATTTTGCATGAAAATTACATCCAAATTGTGAAAATCAGATCTATTTTGTTTGCCATTAGTCACCATTAGTTATATAAATTTTATTGTTTTAGGTTAGTATCTCTTTACTAAATTGTCAGTCTATAAGATAATATATGTTGATCCCTTGCTGTAGAGGAGAATTTAGAGTAATTTGGGGTTTGTCTTGAATTATATCTAAATGGATTATTTGTTAAAAGTACTGAAATGAGTATAAGGCAGTATCACCCATCCAAAAGAAAGGTCTTTATAGACCTGCACAGTCACTAGATTAATTCATTAAAATGCCCCCACCCTGATGTAATTGACATTACATTTCTTAACATTTTAAAATCTAGAGTTTCTAAAATGGAATTTAATGCCATCACAATTTGAAAAACTTTTTTTTTTTTTACTATAGAAGTTACAAAGGAAGTTCTAAAATTATGCCTCCCTCTGTTTTTATAAGTTGCCATCAAAAAGTGATTTAAATAAGCAGGTTATCTTTATAGATTTTAAAGAAAACTAGAAAGTTTTAATGTTTTAACTTGGGGAAAAAATACATCTCTTTAATGTTTAGCATGCTTGTCAACCTTGAGTGAGTGTCATTTTTAAGAACAGTTGTAGCCCTTCTGATTATTGCAGTAGCTGTAGAAGTATGTAAGAATATGTGATGGGTGTAGTCATTAGCAAAGCATTTAAATCACTTGAGTATTTTGTCATGGTTCATTATTATTAAAGCACAAAATAACCTATTGTTAGAAAATATGTGTTTTTATAAATGAATGTAAAATAATTAAATGAATTGTGAAATGGATGTTTAAGAAAATATAGGCTTAAAAAGTAAATCTATAAAATGATGTCTTAAAACAGCCATATCATGAAAAATTCTACTTAGCTATATTATTATAAGCTACATTTGCCCTGAATTTGAACACTCAACATCACTAGATTTAAATATTTAGTATATTTTGATAGTAAAGGGTTTTGTTTCTTGAATATCTTCACTTTAAACGAAAAAAAAAAACAACTTTCATTTGTGTGGCATTTATTTTTGGAAGTGTCTTCTTTTTTTTCTTTATTAAAGTTTTTGAAACTTGCCTAACTTGTTTGCCTTTGCTTACATCTGGATTGTACTGGACTTGAGGAGTAAGCAGAAGTTCTCATAATTAGCTAAAAACCTTGAGTTCCATAGTGGCGTCATGATCGGTCAGAACACCATTTTGGGTATATTATTTTTGCTTAACTCTAACAAGGAGAACATCGGTTACCTTTTAAAACTGTAGAATAAAAGTCAGGGCCTTTTGTGGATTAAGCATTAATTTAAGGACTTCCTTGGAGTGAGAGAAATAGGTAGTCTTTTGGGGATTTAGGATCCCACCTCTTGAAGTTGCATAGTTGAAAACCATGTTCAAATTGGATTCTGAACGCTTATAACTGCCATATACAGCAGTTACCTACATCAGTGACATGGGTTGTAAGGGGCAGCCTCACCACCATCCTCCAACTATCTCAAAAGCATACAATTCCTGAAGTACAAGCTTTACATATATGCCTCCGTCAACCTTATTTATTAATTTTTGCATTATTTCCCTGTTTCACCCCTCTTAAACGCTGATAGGGAAAATTAAAAATTATAAATGAACTACATATCAAGGACAACTCTAAGAGTTAACGTTCAAAAGTTACTTTTCATGAGAAAAAAATAATACATTGCAGTTTTAAATTTTTCTTATTTATCACAGTGATCTATCTAATGATTCAGTCATTGATGTTTGTCAAGATCCTGCTCTCCCACAGTTCTGTATTTTTTAAATGGAGAGATTAAGGAAATTAATTTTCCTCCCAAATTAAAAGAAATTATTGGTCATGAAACTATATCATGTCTGTTTATTGGTAGTCATTTTGAACTGTACAAAAGCCCAGCCCAGTTGATAATGCTTTAAAATTTGAGCTCTGCAGTAGAATCATCAGTCCTGTTATTCTATCTTCTTAGGACCAGCCATGAAAAATGTGATCAGTGCTTTAGCCATGGCCATAAAAACAGAGCTTCATTGTATTCAGATTGTTGAAAGTACTGTTTATCTTTGTTTGTTTCAGTCTTTTAAGTGATTATTACTACAATAAAAAATCTGATTTTTAAAAAATTAGTTTTATCACTTTTCAACTGTAAAGTAGGACTTTCACAATTTTTTTTTCTTTAAAGCAGAGGCTTAATCACAATTTAATAGCTGTAAAATGTAATGCAGATTATTTATGAAAGGTCTTATAATGCTTCTCTTTCATTGTTCTGATGGTTGTGTTGCACAAATAGGGCAGCAGGTAGAGTCTCATCTAATTTCACTTACAAAAGTTCTTATAGGTAGATAACTAGTCATTTCTACTCTCTCTGTTTTTGAACTGAGTAATGTGTCTGTAAGCTCTTCTTAAACTGTGTAATTAATATGTTTTCCCTAGTTTTTTTCAGTAGTGGTGATAACTGAAAATTTGTAGACGGCTGATAGTGTCCTGGTAGATGCCTAATAGATGTTATATCCTTATTTGTATTTTGTTACATTTACAATTCTGCTCCCATTATCCTGTTATATAAGAATGTGACTTTAAATTGTAAATGAACTGAACTAATAGGAAGAGAGAAAATTCACCTGAGAGTATTAGTATTGGGGGGCATTTTATGTAATAAGAAACATTTCTCTAAAAACTTGGTTAGCACTCTCTTAGGTCCTACTGTTGTCGAGGGAGAGATGTGCCTTTCTTCTCTCAGAGGAGGTTGCTTTTATTATACTGGCATATGCTGAAGGTCTGAACTCTGCTTTCCTCATATAATTTACTTGGCAGGAAAAACTGTTAAGATCTCTTGAGTGCAAAAGATCACCATGAATTGCATATGAAATATTTCAGTATAAACTCTTAATATACATATTGTGGGAACAGTTGTGATACCACTTGTGTTAGCACTTTTGGTACACTTGTTTTGGCAGTCCCACACATTCAATGTGTCGATAGAAGAATGCACAGGACTCAACATACCATCATACTCAACAGTTAAGATTTATTACAGCCACCTGGCAAGGATACACAGCGGGGGCAGTAAGGGGGAAAGACAGACCAGGCAGTCTGGAGGAATCCACGTGCAGGCTCCCTGAAGGGGCCACAAGAGTAAAGCCTTCCTCTAGTAGTAGCATGGGCATAGTGTTTCTGCCCTAGGATGCTAGTGTGAAACGCAAAGTCCAGGGTTTTTACTGGGGGCTAATCACATAAGCATCCTTTGTTTTCCAAAATTCTAGTCTTCTAGAAGGAAAGCAGGTGTTCACCATAAATCACACTGTTTATTTAAGAAGTCTAGTCAGGCTAGCACAGCAAGCACATCTTATCACTCAGGGATGGTTTCAGAAGCCAGGTTTCTAGATGTCAGCCAAGGGCAAACCTTGTAAACAGGCCATTCTAAAGATCAGGCCTGTATAATTTGTTGAAAAAAACTATTCTTTCCCTTTGAATGGCCTTAGTACCCTTGTTGGAAACCAACTGACCATAGAGGTTTATTTCTGGTCTCTCAGTTCCATTCCATCAATCAGTATGCCTTATCCCAGTATGACACTGTTTTGATTACTGTAACTTTGTAGTAGCTTTTGAAATGGGGAAGTGTGTGCCCTCCAACTCTGTTCTTTCACAGTACTGTTTTGACTATTCATTCAGGCCCCTTGTAATTCCGTATGTATTTTAGGGTAAGATTTGCCATTTGTCCTGAGATTTAATTGGGATTTATTGAATCTGTAGAGCAATTTTGGTAAAGTTGACATTTTTTGTTCTGGTTATCTACTGCTGAACAACAAACCACCCCAAGCTAAGTAGTGTCAAAGAACAACCATTCCTTTATGCGCATGGATTCTGTTGGGTCAGGAATTGGGATGAGGCACGGGAGGGATAGCTTGTCTACTCCCCGGTACTTAGGTTCTTAGCTCAGGATGACTCAGATGGCTTGAGGCTGGAAGCATTTGGAGGTTTCTCCACTCATACGTTGGCACCAGGACAGGTATTATATTCTAGGTCACTTATTAATGGCCTTTCTATGTGGTTTGATCTTTGCACAAGATGGCTGCCCACTTCCAAGAGGGAGCAGTTGGAGATAAGTGTTCCAAGAGAATGAGGAGTAAGCTGCCTTTTTAAGTGATCTAGCTTTTGAAGTCAGAGATTGTGTAGTTCATTGGATGAAACAGTCACAAGCTCACTCAAATTCAAGGAAAGTGGACATAGACCCTTACTTTTCCTTGGGAAACAATTTGGGGTCACTAATATGTCTTACTGATAGTCATTCCAATGTACATGAATCACTCAGTGTACTTAGGTGGTCTTTAATTTCTAATTGTCATTGTTTTATAGGGTAATTGTTTTAATTGTTTTGTAATTCTCTGTGTAGAGGTCTTGCACGTTTTTCATTGGATTCATTCCTATGTATCAAGTTTTTAAAACCTATTATAAAATTATTTTTCATTTCATTTCATATTTATATATTATTTATAGAAAAGCAATTTATATTCATCTTATATCCTGCAACCTTGCTAAATTTACTTTTTAAAAGTTTGTACAATTCTAAAGTTTTAGTTTTCTATACTTACTTATAATCATGTCAGCTGCAGATAGAGATGATTTTATTCAAATCTATATGCCACACTTCTTTTTTTTTCCCTTTGTTGCATTAGCCTGAGCTCCAATATCATGCTGAATAGAAATAGTAATAGCAAACATCCTTTCTTGATTTCCAAGGGAAAGCTCTTACATGTCAGTATTAACAATGGTGTTCCTTTCATATCAAGGAAGTTTTCTATTCCTAGTTCTTAAAGCATTTTTATTACTATTGAGTTACAAGTTGAATTTAATGCTTTTTCTTCATTTATCAAGATTATTGTGATTTTTATCCTTTTCTTTGATTAATGTAGTGTGATGAACTACACTAACTGATGTTCACCTGTTAAATTATCCTTACATTTCTGGATAGAAACCCACTTTGAGATGTATTTATCTTCCTTACAAACCACTAGATTCTATCTGCAAATTTTTTTGAGGATTTTTGCAACTGTGTTCATGGGACGAGTTGGTCCATAATTTCCTTTATTGAATATTTTTGTCAATTTCATACCTCAGGTTATGCTGGGCTCATAAAAACAGTGAAGAAACATTTCCTTTGTTCTCTGGAAGAGTTTGTAGAAGATTTGTGCTATTTTTTCCTTAAATACTTTGAAGAATATTCTGAAGGCATCATGTCTAGAGTTTTTTTGTTGTGGTGGTGGTTATGGGAAGATTTTAATAATAAATTATATCTTATATATGGACTAGATATATTTTTATTACTCAGTTTTGTGTTTTTCAAGGAATTTCTGCATTTTATCTAAATCGTTGATCTATTTGGCATAGAGTTGTTCATGATATCCTCGTCTTTTTGAAGGTAATATGTATCTGCAGTCATACATATCTCCTCACAATTTTTTTCCTTGGTGAGTCTTGCTAGATAGAAGACTATCAACTTTATTAATCTTTCGGAGAATCAGTATTTTATTTTTTAAAATTTCTTTTGTACATTTGTTTTCTGTTTCATTGATTTATATTATTTATGTTTTCTTTAGTTTTTGATTTTGATTCATTTTTTGTAGCTTCTTGAGGTTGAAACATAATTTTTAAAAACCTTCCTTCTTTTCTAATATATGTATTTAAAACTATGTTTACCCCTAAGTACCACTTTAGCTGCATCCTACAAGTTTCGAAATATCGTATCTACATTGTCATTCAGTTAAAAATATTTTCTAATTCTTGTTTGGAATTTTTTATTCACTTATGAGTTAGATATAAGGATACACTGTTTTATTTCCAGGCAATTGGGCTTTTTTTTTTTAAGTTAAATTTTTGCTATTGATTTCTAGCTTAATTTCTCCATGGCCAGAAAACATAATATGAATAGTTTCAATTCTTTGAAATTTGCTGAAGCTTGCTTCATGGCCCAGCATATGGAAATTATGATAAATGTATCATATACATTTGAAAATAATATGGATTGTTATTATTAGATTCAGTGTTTATATGTGCTAATTAGATCAAGTTTGTTAATTGTGTTTATAATTTTTATTTGCTTGTTCTCACAGCCATTAAGGGAGATACGTTAAAAAGTTTCCCATTATGATTGTGAAATTGTCTGTTTTATTTTTGCCTTATATATTTTGAAATCATATTCTTGGATACTCTCTCTTACACACACACATACAATTGTGATATCACATTAAGAAATGTCTCTATCTGTATTAATGCTTTTGCCTTAAACTCCACTTTATCTAATATTAGTATGGTTTCTTTTGGCTAGTATTTGCAGTGTATATCTTTTTCTATTCTTTAATTTTTGATCTTTCTGTGTCCCTTTTTAAATGTGTGTCTCCAGTACTCATTTCAAACTTGGGTTCTATTTAATTTGGTTTTTATCTAATCTGACCATGTTAGTATTTCAATTAGAGAATTTCATTCTTTTGCATTTAAAGGAATTACTGATATAGTTGGGTTTATAACAACTGTGTTCCCATTTTTGTTTTTTTTTTTCTTCTTAACCATGTTTTATTTTTTTCACCTTTCTTTTCTCCTTCTTTTGGGTTTTTCAGTTTTTATAACAGTATCATTTTCTTTCCCTCTGATAACTTGTTAGACATTCTTTGTGCATGTGATTACTCTAAATTAAAAGATCTATCTCTGATTATAGTTTAATATGAATTATTGCTTGTACCATTTTTCCCTATAATGTGAAAACTTTAGACCACCTGGATTCCATTGTCTCTTTCCCCCCTTTGCTATATTATTATTGTCATGTATTTTAATTTGACATATATGTGAAATTCCACAAGACACTGATGTTTTGTATGTCAGTATCATTATACCTACCTCCGATTTTACTTTTTCCAGTATTCATTGCTTTCCTGTTTCCATATGGGATCATTTACCTTTTAACTAAACAACTCCGTTTAGAATTTTGTTTAGTGTACATCTTCTGGTGACAAATACTCGCTTGGTTTTGCTTTTCTGAAATGTTTTTATTTTGCCTTCATTTTTACAGGATATTTTTACTGGGAATAGAATTCTGGATGGGTATTTTCTTTTCAGCAATTTAAAGATGTCTTTCCATTGTGTTCTGGATTCCATAATTTATTGAAAGGTCAGCTATTATTAGTCTTTTTTTTTTTTTTTTTTTTTTTGAGACGGAGTCTTGCTCTGTTACCCAGGCTGGAGTGTAGTAGTGTGATATCGGCTCACTGCAACCTCTGCCTCCCGGGTTCAAGCAATTCTCCTGCCTCAGCCTCCTGAGTAGCTGGGGATTACAGGTGCCTGCCACCACACCTGGCTAATTTTCGTATTTTTAATAGAGAAGGGGTTTCACCATATTGGCCAGGCTGTTCTCAAACTCCTGACCTCGTGATCCACCCGCCTTGGCCTCCCAAAGTGCTGGGATTACAGGTGTGAGCCACCACACCTGGCCTTATTAGTCTTACTGCCTTTTTAAAAGTAATATGCCTATTTTCTCTGACTGCTTTTAAGATTATCTTTTTTATTTTTAGCAGTTTTACGACGGTGTTACGAGGTGTAGTTTTCTTTGTCTTTATCCTGCTTGAGGTTCACAGAGCTTCTTGAATCTGTGGGTTGATGTATTTTAATCAGTTCTAGAAAATCTCAGCCATTATTTTATGGAATATTGCTTCTGCCCCATTCTATTTCTCCCCTTTAGGGCCCCAGTATAAAAAATATATATTTGATCTTTTGACTGTATCCAACATGTTTTCAAACCTATTTTCCGTGTTTTCCTTTTTTCCCCTCTTTGTCCTTCTGTGCATCAGTTTTGTATTTACCTTTTTTCCAGTTCATTAATCCTATCTCCTGCTTTTTCAATATGCTTTTAAACCCATCAACTCCATTTCAGACATTATGGTTAATTCCAGGTTTATTTTTCAGTTCTAAGTTACCATTTGATTTTTTAAACATATTTTAGTTTTTTGATGAGTTCCTAAATTGTTTTATTTTTTTCCATATTTTTCTCTAGTTTTTGAAGTTCTTAATCACAGTTATTTAAGTCTTTGCTAACTCTAGTATCTGAGTTACCTGTGGGTCTGTTTTTATTGAATGCCAGACATTGTGCAAAAAAAACCTGTGAAAACTCATGATGTTTTCTTCCACCAGAGAGGTTACATCGTGTGCTCGGCTAGTCAAATAGAGTGTGAAGATGACCACTTTAATGCAATCAGGACCTGTGCTTAGTTGAGGCTGGCTTGCAGTTTTATTAGACCCAAACTGTGTCTAGTTTATCTTTGTTCATAGTGCATAACCCTCTTCAACTGTCTTTGTTTCTCAGCACAGACAGGCTATAGGAAATTCCACCTTGCTTTTCAGTATTTTTGATTCACAGTTTTAGCGTGTTGCTCCTGGGAGATTCAGACTTTGGCAAACATCTTGAGCAAGCAACCCGCTGTCTCTAAAGCCCTTCAAATCTGTAATTATGTTACATTTGCTGTATGCAACCACCAGACTACTACTGGTTCTAATGTCATGAACAGTCATAAGGGATCAAGCTCGAATCCTGAGCCTTTAGCCACATCCAAATCAACAAGTGCTGCAGGGAGAAGAGAGGATGTAAATCATTGGTGTTAGTTTAGTTCACAACTTCAGTCTTTTTGCTTCTAGGCTGTTCTTTGGGGTCTCCTTCCTCTGTCAGGCTGTTGTCTTCTCAATACTAAGAGAAGAAAATTACACTATATTTTTTTCAGAAATTTAGCTCTTTAGCCTCCTACCCAACAAAATTAAAACTTTGGCTCTTACTTGAGGGGGAAACTAGTTGTATGTTGAGGTTCCTTAAGTCTCTAGTTTTGTCACTCCAGCTCTGTGCAACCACAAAAAACTCTGTCCTTCAGCAGTGCTCCTCTGCCTGCATAAAGCCCAAATTCTCAGCCTCTAACCTGTACTCCAGGAGAAAAATGACCACAGATACTCAGCTCACCTCTGAAAGTCTCATGACTTCTGCAGCTCTCACATTTTCTCAATTATAAGGTTTTATTTTATGCAGCTCTTCTGATTCTCAGTGGAATTTCTTGAAGCAGAAATCTCTACCTCTTCATTTTTTGATGGTACTACCACAACATCCTATCTTTTCCCTACCCTCAAGTCCATCATCCACAGAAGTGTGAAAGTATTCTAACCCCAAATCTGATCTTGTGGGTTATCAGCTTTAACATTTTTAAATAGTTCTCCACAGACTCAGCAGTGGTTTTGCAGAGGGACCTACAGAAAAAAGAAGGGAGATGCTAATGGTTTAGCCTTTGGACCCTGACTTTAACTTGGACCCACTTATAACTTCAAACAGTGAAGCTCATTTTTATCTGATACGTATATCAGGACCCTTTGGGTTCTCAGGTTCTTTCCCCTTGTTTAAATCATGAACCAACAGAATAAAGTATCAAGTCCTTAAGACTCTTGTGGTAAATTTTAGCTTGCATCTCCAGTCTCATCTGCCATTCCCGACTCCCACCAAACTACCTGCAGTTCTCACTGGATCCCAACCTCTCCCCACTTCCAGTACAGAATGGTGCTTCTCATTCTCAGATTTTGGTCAAATTGTACATTCTGCTCAAAATGCCCTCTTTCCCTATCCTTTAAATCTCTAATTTTTATGTCACTCCTTTTCTTAGCTGTTGAGGTGATAATAGTTCTCATCAATGTTACCATGATTCCCAGTGTGCATCTTTATGCTTGCTGGGATCTACAGTGTCTGGCACACAAGTACTTAAATAGTTGTTCACTAAACAAATGAATGAACTAGGCTTTGGAAGATACTTAGGGTTCTAATTGGCATATTTAAGTAGGGAAGGCATTAATGAAAACAGGAGAAGCCAAACAAAGGTAATAAAGTAGAAATAAGTGAGAATGGCACTGGCAGTCCATGTGCAATGAATGAGAGAGAAGATTAGGTGGAGAACATAGATCTGCTGGATATGAAATCTTGGTTCGATAGCAAGTAAGAAGTGTGTAAGTTTTTAACCAGCCAAATGATATAATGAAAGCATTTGCTTGGGGATATTCACTTAGCAGAGTATGCAATTGGAATTGGAATAGTCTATCAAGGTAGAATCCTTAAAGTCATTCTTGTGTTCTATGTACTTAACCAGTCAATGGAATCTTGCCCATTATACTTAGGCCTTTGGAGTATGAGCCATGGCACCATGTTACTTCAGAATCTCAGACCCTCTTTCCTGGATTACAGCAACAGTCTTCTCACACCCATCATTCTCTGTGCTCCTACTAAAGGGATTTTTATAAAAACAACTTAATTGTGCCTGTAACCTGCCTAAAAAGTTGTTTGGCTATATTTTCCTAACAAACTTAACAAATTATACATAGTCCTTTACAACCCAACCCCACTCAAATTTAAAGAGGTTTGTTTCATACCACTCCTTTTCACATATATTTTGTTTTCATATGTATACCATGCCCTCATAAATATCTGTGACTTGCACATACTGTTTTCCTTTTCTGGAAGGCATCTCAACCTTTCCCCACTCGAAAAAACAGTTCAAATGTCACCTACTCTATGAAGCCATCCCCTGCTTTCCCAGGTAAATTTAAATGGATGATCGGGCCTTAATCGTATTTGTATGTATTATTTATTTATTTTATGGAGACGGGGGTCTCACTGTGTTGCTTAGGCTGGTCTCGAATTCCTGGGCTCAAGTGATCCTCCCCCGTGAGCCACTGCACCCAACCATATGTACTTTTAGAACTTAGCACAGTGTCTGGCACAGTATTGGCCTCTCCTAGGAACTGAGTTTTTAAAAAATTATCACTAAAAGATGAATATTACTATTGTGTTTTACAAGAAGACTAAGATAATATATAAATTAAAAAATGAGTACCACCCATGCACTCCTGCAATACTCAGATACAATCACTATTAAACCAAATTTTGTGTACTATTCTGCACTCTTACTTATGCACGCACACTCATGCATATGTGTATGTGTAGTTCTTTAAATTCAAACCTATGTTTTTGGGTGACTGAATACTTTTTAAGAGAAAGGGTCTTGCTATGTTGCCCAAGCTAGATTCAAACTTCTGGGCTCAAGCAATCCTCCTGCTTCAGCCTCCCAAGTAACTGGGACTACAGGCATGTGCCATTGCCCTGGCTTAAGATATTATTTTAGTAAGCCACTCAGTTAAATAAGAAAGCATTTATGGGGACTGGAAATAATAGAATGTGAGCAGGTGTTTAAGAAAACTACCGCTTCATGACTGATTTACCTATCCTGTATCTACATAGAGTCATATATAACTTCAAAGCTGCAAACTGTGGATTCAGAGGTGGCAATTTTTGTTATTAATATGCTAACAAGGAAGATATCCTTCCTATTATTTATACAGTTTTCATAGCTGTACAGTAGAAATCATAGCACCTTAGAGGATTTATGAAAGGATTAGTGATAATGTACGTAAAATACTTGGCATGTAGTTTAGCAATAAATTATAATTATTACCATTTGTATTGATCAGATACTTTACTGTGGTATGAGGGCAGACACATTATATTGTCCTATTAACAGCATTATTCCTTCAATACAATCATTCTGGATTTCTTCCGATCTTTAAGTTAGCTTTCAGTAATATGAAGTCAGCTTTCAGTAACATCCAGTAATATGAATTGGGGTATTATACATTTGCATAAAATTATAGCTGTTCTTTTTGCTTGTCCTACCTCCTGCTGACTCATAGAATCAGCTTTAAAATAGACAAGCTACATTTATTTTTTGTAATGCTGCTACAGCAATGGCTTAAAATAATTCTGATATACCCTTAATAATTAAGGCTGCATGCAGACTTTGTTCTAATTGAGAAATATTTCACAGATAATAATAATTTCGGGTAGCTGGGAACTATTAACATGCAACAGGTCTTTCTTCTAATTTCTCTATTTCTCTTTCCCTTCCTTCTTTTTGTATATTGATTTTAAAGGCAAACTCCAGTGGCATGAAAACAGACTCTATGTCAATAAAAATGGTTTGAAAGAAAAAATTATACAAGTAGTTTTCCATACATAATTTATTAAAATCTTGACTCACAGAAAAAATAAGCTAGGAGATATTCAAGGTGTAAAATTTTTTCTCATTGCTGCAATGCACTGTTATACTTGTATTCCTTTTTTGTCTTTATGCATTGTTCCCCCAATCACAGTGTCAGCTCTTTGGGGCAGGATCAATATCTTATGCTTTTTGTGCCCCTTTCAAGTGCTTATCACAGTGCTATGTAATTGCTTATGAGGAAATTGTCTTTAAATGTGGTGTCCATAGTATGATCTTATTTCCAGAGATATTTTACTTACAAGTTCAGAATCACATCTATTTATTCTGCTAAAACCTATTAGGTAATTGCTCCTGTTGTAGCTAAATTATTTATCTATTATAATTACAAAAGCCAAGACTGCTTTCTCTTAGCAACATTTTTTCTTCATTTGAGTGATATCTGTGCATCTAACTCCATTATTCAGCAGGGAATTATCCAGGTTTCTGGCTGCTCCTGCTGTTTATTGGCACTACCTTCTGCTTTACCAATGTGCAAGTATCAATGAACCATAATCATTACTTTCATGTATACATATATTTCAGAATTTTACATGGTTTCCATCTCCACACACTGGCAAATGTGTCCTTCTATTGGCAAATGACACTTCTAACAGGTAGTTGTTCTCTATGGGGCTAAATTTATATATAAATAATTTGTGCAGATGCTAATCTTTTCACACTATTCATCTCTCTCTATGTATCTATATGTCTGTCTGTCATCTATTATCTATCTATCTATATATCTGTCAGTTCACCTATCCATCCGTTTGTCCCTTCATCCATCTATCATGCTCAGTGTACTGTGCTAGGTACAATAGGGGATAAAAGAAGGCATAAGATTTAGTCTTTTCCTAATATAACTTACCATCTATTGAGGAAAAAAATATGTATACATAGAGAAAAAGATCAGAAACCAGAGTGGTACATGATGTCACAAGTAAGTGATGTGAGCTCACACACTATAGATGATCCACTAAAGATATTTTGGGCTGGAATGATGTGGCATGTTCACTGAGTCTGAGTGATCTGATACAAACGAAAAGCACAGGACAATGAATTGCAATTTTTACCTACACAACTTACTGTTGGAACCTTATGAGTTGGGCTTTCTGAACTTCATTTTTCTCATCTGGAAATTGGGAATAATGATCATGACAATACCTTCTCTACATTTTCCTTTGATATTTGAATCATACAGTCAAATAAAGTTATTTAAAAATTTCTGAAAATATTAAAGTGCAATCCAACTTCAGGGTGTGTTGTTTTAATTTTCCATCAACTACCACAATGTTTCTGCTCAAATATTACTAATTTAAGAAATATTAAAAGTTCAACAGGAAGAGAGGAGCAATGCTGGTTATGTAATATGTATGTTTGCATGTTAACAGGAAAAGAAAAATTTGTCAGTAGCATGAAATCTGCCAATGGTGGGAGTATTTACACCATAGAACTCAGCAAACACCACAAATTGGGGCTTTCTTTTTTGGAGAGCTATTTACCAGCATATTACTGGCCTGAACAAAAGCAACAGCAATGGGACTAGAGAGGAGGGAATACATACTAGAGGGATGAATGAGGCAGAATCAGCAATACTCATCATCAGTTGGTTAATGGCAGGTGGAGTGTCAATGGGGAGATTCTAAAATGATTTATCAAGTTATTGGCTCAGATGATTAAAGAGGAAAACTTGTGCATCTTACCAAGAGAAGGACTTCAAGATGGGTGAAAGATAGTGGATTTTGTTCAGGGAATGTTGAAATTGAAGTACTTGTGGGACATGATGGTGAAAATGTACAGAAGACAGTGGTTATGTGGATACGGAACTCAAAGGAGAGGACTGGGTTCAATATGGCAGTCATGAGGCTATAACTAATAGCTGAAGTCATGGGACTAGAGAACTTTACAACAAAAGGACCCTGGGAAAGGCTGCAGTAAGTCTTCATGTTTTATAAAGTAATTATAAACCATGTCTTTTTGTTAAAAGACAGTTTTAGTGGATAAAGTTATGTTTCTTTGTAAATTCTGCTTTTAGAAGTAAAATTATCACTGCAATGTAAATGAGTTTTAAGGAAGATTGGTATCTGATGAAAAATGTTATGGATTTGATTTTTAAGGTCTTTACAGCAAGATTTATACAAATGAAAGTCGAAAACAACAAAAAGTTTAATATCCAAAAGAAGTTTATGTCAAACATTTGAAAGAACAAAAACATTCTACAACAAAAAGGGAAACAAATTATTTTAGAAATCAACTTAAATGTAACTTCTGTCTGAGCCCCATGTTGTAATTATTTGCTACTTTGCCTCACCTTTGGGGCTGGGGGCGGGGGGTGGGCTGGGGCACAACACTGTGTCTTTTATCTATGTTTAGGGCGTTGTACATAGTATATACTCAGGAAGAAAACCTGTTTATTCCATGCCAGAATGGGCGGTTTGAACAGATGACCTGGAAGGTCCCTTTCAACCCTGGGAGTCTATAAAAGGGAAGTGGTTATTACCGCTTAAAAGAAGAAGTAGGCTTAGTCCTACTTCCAGAGAGCCAATGTTTTCATAGTTACAGAAAGGTAATAGACTGTCAGCTCAATATGACACTGGTAAGAAGACTGTCAGCTCAATATGACACTGGTAAGAATTTTCTAACAATTACGGCTATCCAACAGAAGAAAGGCTGTCTCAGAAGGTGGTTAGCTCTGAAACAACTGGTATTTAAGGGCTGGAAGGACCCTTAGATATCTTTAGGTCTTCCTAATCTTTTTCATGCCATTGCCTATACAGAAAATGGTATTTCTATAACGCAAATAAAAAAATTATACAGCAATTTTTGACACATCAATGTCTCAAGGCATACTTGTCACACGTTCTCAGGGCTTTGGCTGGGAAAACTGATTTAGTCTAACATCCTCGTTTGCAGAGGGGGAAACTGAATCTTAACGAGGGAATGCAATATTCCCAAGTCAAGACGTTAATGTTAATACTGGAACTAGAAGAATTGAGACTAGCGACTGTGGACAACTAGCCAGTTTCCTCTGCTCAAATTAAGCAAGCTGGAGGCCAGACTGAAAGACTGCAGTAGATGGTAGAATAAACAGTCTAAAGCTATATTGCTTTAAATGTGGTCTCAAGACCACCGACATTAGAACTTGTTAAATTCTGGGGAACTCGCTAAAATGAAGATTAATGGGCCCCACATAGACACACGGAATTAAGCTCTGCGGTAAGGCCTTGGAATCTGCATTTTTAGGTTTGCGAATCCCCGCCTCTCCCGTTACTATTTCTGAACTCCGAGCTCCAGCCCTGGCTTGAACTGAGACGCTCCGCTGGGCGCGCAGCAGCCGCCGATCGGACCTCGGGGTCCTGGATGCAGGACTGTCTGTTACGTACAGCCCTTGTGACCGTCACGGGCGGACACCGGCCAACGCCGGGTTGGGGTGAGGCCGCCGCCGCGGTCCCTCCATCACCCTCCTGGCCCGGCAGAGGAACCCACTGCTCCGGGCGGCCGGGGACAGAGGTGGCTCAGCAGCGCCGCCTCGAAGCCAGAGCCCTCCGCAGGCTAGAAGATTGCGGTTTCTCTTCATCTCCGCGGCTCTTATTCCTCCCCGGCAAGGCCGCCCACCGGGGGACGCTCTCCCGCGCCTGCGCCAATTCCGCCCTGCCCCGCCCCCATCTACCGACCGGATGTTAGCAGATTTCCCATAGTGCCTCGCTAGTGGCGGGCATGATAACACACGCCGGAGGGTCGCACGCGGGTTCCAGTTGTGATTGCTGGAGTTGTGTATTGCCAGGAGGCTCTCTGAGATTGGGGTCGGGTCACTGCCTCATCCGCCGGAGCGATGGCGTTTCTCCGAAGCATGTGGGGCGTGCTGAGTGCCCTGGGAAGGTCTGGAGCAGAGCTGTGCACCGGCTGTGGAAGTCGACTGCGCTCTCCCTTCAGGTAGGCCCGCTTGCCTGTGCCCTAGGGGCAGCAGGGCCCAGGACGTCCCGGGGTTGGAATGTAGACCCTATCCTTCACTTTCTGCCCCTCCTAGGAGTTCAGAGTCACCCTGGTTCTTTGATTCAGACCGCGACCTTGCCAAGGGGACGGTGGCTTTGAGACCAGGCCTTTATTTACTCTCTTAATACCCCGTACCTTCTTGCTACCCTCCACTCGCTTCTCCCATCCCTCCTCACTGTCCAGCTTTGGATCCTTTCCGCCTCCTCTGCGAATTCGCGCCGAGTCTCCGGCCATCATCTAGGCATTGAGGAGGCGGGGCCCAGGAGCTGCAGTATAGACGCTTTCCTTCACTCCCTGCCCTTCCTAGGAGGTAAGGGCTTTGAGACTTCAGTCCTGCAGACGCTCCCCTCCGTTTAGGACAGGGTTTTAATAAGTCTCTAGCATTCTTGTTGAAGGCGTTGGATACATAGTATCTTGATGACATCTCTTATTTGGGATCTGTGTTCATATACATGTGAATATTGACAGTTAAACATCTGACACTGGTTATTTTCTTTTTATTTATATGTAGTTTTGTGTATTTACCGAGGTGGTTTTCATCTGTCTTGGCAAGTTGTCCAAAGAAACCTGTAAGTTCTTACCTTCGATTTTCTAAAGAACAACTACCCATATTTAAAGCTCAGAACCCAGGTAAGGAGTTTTGGGGCATATACCCTTTTCTCATGTAATAAAAATGCCATTAAGCAGTTAAATACCAATGTTGAATTGCAGTACTAAAGCATTCAGTGACTGCAGGAACAATCATTTGATGTCTGTAAAATAGGAAGTTCTATTTTATACCAAATGGAAATGCTTTAAATATAAATGAGAACTAGTAAACGGTATTTTAAAAATAACGTATAGTGTAGAAAGCACCCTAGGAAGAGGATAAAAAAGCTGAATTTGGGGCCTTGTTGCCTTTGGTCTAGAGGACCACTGATGAATTATTTTCTCTTGCCTAGCTTCTCCTTTTTCTGGCTCAGGGAATTGTTAATAAAGTTGCAACTTCTGTGGAAGCATCCATAAACTGTAAGTTCTGTAGAACTGTAAAGTTCTATGCAATTTACTGCTAATTTCAAGAGCTTTCAAGATAAGAAAGGATAAACCTTTTCATCATAGGAGTTCAGAGCCACTCTGGTTCTTTGATTCAGACCTCGACCTTGCCAAGGGGATGGTGGGTTGTAAAGGATAAATCCTTTCTTGTCTTGGGTTCCTGAAAAAAAACATTTCCAGGTAGGATGTTTGTTGACTCTCTAGAAAGCCTCTTGGCGAGAATAAAAAATGCTCACATTAGGCTGGGTGAGGTGGTTCACACCTGTAATCCCAGCACTTTGGGAGGTCGAGATGGGTGGATTGCTTGAGCCCAGGAGTTCGAGAACAGCCTGGGAAACATGGAAATCCTGTCTCTACCAAAAACACAAAAATGAGGTGGGCATGGGGGCGCAGTGCCTGTAGTCCCAGCTACTTGGGAGGCTGTGGTGAGAGGATCACTGGATCCCAGGAAGTTGAGGCTGCAGTGAGCCATGACTGCTCCACTGCACTCCAGCCTGGGTGACAGAGCGAGACCCTGTCTCAAAAAACAATAATAATTTTTTTAAAAAGCTCACATTATAGGTAAGGAGTTAGTTTCAGAGATATGCTTAAGTACCCACATCTTTTAAATGTAAGAGTTAGTACTAACAGGTATTTTTAAAAATCAATTAATTGCACACCATCATTCCGGTTAAGATGAAGAAGGAAGTGGAGAATGACAGATTGAATTTCGAATAGCTTGTTTCCAAGTGATATTTCTGTTATTGAAATACGAGGCTGTGTTATATGAATCGAGAATGTATTTTGTTGTTAGCTTTTATAAATTTAGTAATTCCTCAAAGACTTGAAAAAGTGTTTTGCTTGAAATATGGAAGGGAAGTAAAAAACTTGAAGCAATTGATCATCCAGCTTCTTAAACTAGTAATCAGCCTGGTGTGGTGGCTCGCGCCTGTAATCCCAGCACTTTGGGAGACTGAGGCAGGTGGATTGCTTGAACTCAGGAGTTTGAGGCCAGCCTGGGCAGCATAGCGAAACCCCGTCTCTACAAAAAATACTAAAATTAGCTGGACATGATGGCGCCTACCTGTAGTCCCAGCTACTCGGGAGGCTGAGGCAGGAGAATCACTTGAGCACAGGAGGTGGAGGTTGCATTAGGCCAAGATTGTACCACCGCACTGCAGCCTGGGTGATGGCCTGGGTGACGGACCCTGTCTCAAAAAAAAAAAAAAATCCTAGTAATCAAACTGTTGACTGTTTCTGGTGGTATATGGTATACTCCTTAGTTGTTAGATAATAGACTTTTAATAATGTTGGATAAATTACTTACGTTTAAATTAGTTGGATAAAGGAAAGTTAAATCATTATATTAAGTTATGTGTGGTATGGATTGTGCTTTCCTGGATATCTTTAGAAATTAATCCTGAGAGGTAAAATTGTGGCATCTTTTTTCTTTTTATTTCATTCCATAGATGCAAAAACTACAGAACTAATTAGAAGAATTGCCCAGCGTTGGAGGGAACTTCCTGATTCAAAGAAAAAAGTAAGCACATAAGTTTTCAACATTGCTGACCAGTTATTCTGCAGTTAGGAGCAATTGTCATGTCCTTTAAAGGACCAGATGGATCAGACTTTTTAAAAAATAATCTGTTATCTACAAAGAAACTTTATGTCTTCTCATCTGCATAAATAATGAGAATATGGATGTATGGGGTGGAGGTGAAGAAGTGGCAGTAGTTTGAAAATGGAAGCTGATTACTAAACTCTCACCGTGATTAGTATATACAAGGAAAATGTATGTTTTAATCCATATGCATCTCATCCCAGAGCACATTTTCCACCTGGTGATAAAATCTGTCTGTCTGAAGTCATGCAGTTGCCTTTCCCTGGCATGTGCTATGTTGAATTTGCCAGCAATGGTTTGTTGACTTACTTGGGTTTTTTATTTATAGATATATCAAGATGCTTATAGGGCGGAGTGGCAGGTATATAAAGAAGAGATAAGCAGATTTAAAGAACAGCTAACTCCAAGTCAGATTATGTCTTTGGAAAAAGAAATCATGGACAAACATTTAAAAAGGAAAGCTATGACAAAAAAAAAAGTGAGTATCATTGAAATACTTTTTTCTTATGGTAAAGAATTGAGATTTATATAACTATGAATATAGGTAGTTTTCTCTTAATAGGCAAATAAAATATGGTAGAATGTCATCAGGTATTCTTCAGTTAGGCAGAAGTGGGATAGTTCTCTTCTGAAAAGTGAGATAGCCACTAGGACCACTTGCCATTGAGTCTGTTTGGAAATCCTTGTTGCTACTTGCAGATGTATCCACATTTAAGGTGTACAGTTAGTAGAACAGTAATGGAAACTACAGGAACAGAGTTATGAAACAGTCAAACCAGGAGTAGCAAGAATCTTTGCTTCTGAGTCTTCTTTAGAATAACGTATTAATTTGAATTATTCTATAGATTATGGTGAGTTTGATATGGAATATTGCTGAGTAGACTGCATTAATTCATTAACACATCGGAAAAATGCCAATTTAGCTAATCAATTAAGTGCCTTTAGGATGGAATTCTTTTTTTTCTTCAAAGAAATAACTATTAAAAACCTCACATGGTTCAAAATTTGTAGTTCCCAGCTTAATGTATTAATTCACATAAATGTCATCATTTGAAAGTTATACATTTTTTTCATAGAGCCAGTATTAGTTTTGAGGTGGTCAGTTTGCTAGTCGTGTACCTACACTATTACAAAATGATCATCAGAGTTAAAACTATTTCTTTGAAAGACTAGATTACAGCCTTGAATGTGGGATGCCAATACATCTTTCCCTGACCCTAATGTTTTAAGCTGTCCTAGCACTAGGGTTGAGGACCCGCCCAGTTTCGAGACCATGATGCCGCTACTTTAGGGTGGCTGATCTAATCAGTAAAAGGGAGCCAGAAAGATACTAAGAGTGAAAAATAGAGTGTCTACATAAGGATGGTGTTTGGAAGAGTGATTACTAAAGTATATCCTCCCTCTTTCATTCTCCCTTCCTCCTTAATGCACCCAGCCCACTGTGCTAAGAGTAGAGAGGACCAGAAACAAGAATTGGACATTTATAAAGTTTCCCTTGTCATTCTCTCTTTCTTTTGTAATTGTTCTTGACTCCCAGTACCAACTAGTTCAGAGATCAAGTGAGAAGGGTGAGGACTAGGAAGTTACAAGTAAAACCCTCAGGAGAGAAATCCCTAGTGATAGCTCTAGAAACAAAGAGGGAAATAGTTAAGTTGTAAAGTGCTTGGAGTCTATAGTAGTTTCAATACTCAGTGACTGAGAGATTCAGGAAGAAGAAACTAAATCAGAGGAGCCCTACTTATAGTTATGAATAAAAGTTGAATTTGTTACTGATTATAGCCAAATTGCTATTAAGAGCCCCAGAATTTTGTAAATTACAGGTACTACTTACTATCCAAATTCAGAAACTTAAGTATAATAATGCAGTATCACTCCCTGAACTCAGAAATTAAACTGATAGTAAGGGCTACTTGTATTCTTTTCCATAGTTTCTTCCCTTTTGGTAACTAGTAAAATGAATTTAACACAACTATGGAGCTTTAAAGGTGGAGACATTCAGGGAATGGAGTGAGATGAAAGATTATTAAACAAATAGTCCATTGTTCTTGGGTTGTGGTGGAAGCATGCAGTGATTTGGTCAAGGGGACAGTAGTATCTTACAAGGATGAACCTAAGGTTGTTTTATCTTTTAAAAAGGTTTTGTACATATATATTCAGTTATTTAGTTCATGGAGGCTATGAGAATAATAGGTAAAGGAAATGGTTTTGTATGGAAAATAACTGGTGAAATCTAATATAATTTTCAAAACAGTGCTGTCAAAAAAATTCTGACCGCAAGATGTAATAATCACACTATATAAGAATCATAACATTCACTTTAAGGAATAATCTGTAATGCGTAGTAGTGAATAAAGTTTCTGAGTAGGTAAAATTAAGTCTCATGGAGGTTAACACTATTTTTGACCCTCCAATTTTTTTAATTCAGGAGTTAACACTGCTTGGAAAACCAAAAAGACCTCGTTCAGCTTATAACGTTTATGTAGCTGAAAGATTCCAAGAAGCTAAGGGTGATTCACCGCAGGTAAAGCTGAAATATATTTTTGTTTAATTTTTAAAATATTTAGACAGGAAAAGTCTAGAGTGCCATGTGTCAGGTAGTGAAGAAAAGTAGTGAATATCCAGACAGTAAACTCTTTTGCTAAGGCCCTCTTTAAAGAAAAATCTTTTTTCTTACCATATACAATCAATTTGGGTATGTAGTTGCCAACACATTCATACATACATTGCCAACTTTTTAAATTTAAATACTTAACATTTTTTTTAATATGTAGGGATATTAAAGTTCTTCTGGAGGCTTTTCTGTTCCAGCAGTTCTTAACTGTTTTACGATCACTAGAAAGAATGAGAGTAGAGCTGCAATATTTTCTATGGGGAATTGATTGTAACCGATTGCTTCATTTATATCTTTTAATAACATTTTGGTTATGCCCATAGGGATGTGTTATACATGTGAATGTCATCATATCAGTGTGTCAAAGAAAAAAGAAAGCTTGTCAGTCCCTGCTGTGGCTTAGTCGTTCCTATTTTTTTGCTGCTTAGAAGCTCCAAATGGGCAATTGCTTTTTTTCCTGTATCATATGACATAGTAAGAGAAATGGATGTTTAGATCCGTAACCCATGTTAATCTAAGATGAAGTTTTTGGCACTCTGCCTACGGGATTATTATATCTGTAGTTCACTTTACAAATTCTGTTTCCATATCCCTAAATAACATTTTTATATTGTTGCTTCTTGATTTTTTTTCAACTTTAATCATTGTTTATCTTATGCTTTAAGCATTACCTACCACCGTTTAAGCTAGACATTTAACTGTCATCCCACTGTTGTCATGTTTCGATTCCCCTACCTCCCAATATAGTTAAAATTTTGGTTAGCTTGGAATTGTGTGTCTATATTAGGTTGGTGCAAAAGTAATTGTGGTCTTTGCCATTAAAAGTAATGGCAAACACAGCAGTTACTTTTGCACCAACCTAATAGTATTATGATTATGTAAGCTGTATTCACAGCTGACATATGCTATGATTATTTTTTCTTTCTTACGAAACTTATTTTCCCTGAAGTTGCTTATGTCTGTTTGTTCACTTAGGTTTGTTTTTTTTTTTTTTTTTTTGTACTTACCAATAATTCACCCTCAAACTCCTCGGTATTCACCAGCTTTTAGTAAATTTAGGATGTGTTTTTCTTTCAGTTTAACTCTGAAAACTGGGGTTTGTTCCAGTGTGACTGTTGCCTTCTAATCCTAGTATACAGCTAACATCTTGAGATCGCCTTCATTATCCTTGTGGTGCTGCTTTTGCTTCTGTTGTTTACTTTTTTGGTTTACTCTGATTCTTGTATAGCATCTTTCCCAGTAAAGGTGCATGGGAGATTAAATTTTTGAGTTTTGCATGTCTGAAAATGTCTGTATCCTCACATTCACTTGTTAGACTGGGCATAGAATTCTAGTTTGGAAACCATATTTCTTCAAAATGTAAAAATTCCTTTTCTTCTACCTTATTGTACTGCTTTTGAGAAATCTAAAACTGTTTTGATTATTGGTCCTTTAAATGTGATCTGGTGCTTTTTTTCCCCTCCCCTTTAGAACTCCTGCTACTTGTATATGCATCTTCTGAGCTGGTCCTCTAATTTTCTTATTTTTTCCCATACTGTTTTCCTTTAGTCTTCTTTCCTTTTTTTTTTTTTTTTTGTTTTGTTTTGTTTTTCCTGAACTGCTGGATACATTTTAACTTAATCTCTCTGCTTTTAGTATGGTACCATTTCCCTCAACTGTACCTGTACCTGGTTTTCACAGAGTGACACTATTTTACTCTCTAGAGAGGATAGATGTCCTAAAATTTGCCATGGTAGAAATTTAACCTCTTTTTTTTTTTTTTTGAGACAGGCAGCCTGTTATACAGGCTGGAGTGCGGTGGCACTATCTCAGCTCACTGCAGCCTCTGCCTTCCGGGCTCAAGCAATTTTCCCACCTCAACCTCTTGAGTAGCCAGGTCTACAGTCATGTGCCACCAAGCCTGGCTAATTTTTTGGGTATTTTGTAGAGACGGGGTCTCACCATATTACCCCAGGCTGGTCTTGAACTCCTGAGCTCAGGTGATCCACCCACCTCAGCCTCTCAAAGTGCTGGGATTACAGATGTGAGCCACTGTGCCTGACCCAACCTCTCTTTATTTTTTTTGAGTCGGAGTCTCACTCTGTGGCCCAGGCTGGAGTGCAGTGGCGTGATCTCGGCTCACTGCAACCTGCGCCTCCCGGGTTCAAGCGATCCTCCTGCCTCAGCCTGCCTAGTAGCTAGGACCACAGGCACGTGCCACCACACCTGGCTAATTTTTTATATTTTTAGTAGAGATGGGGGTTTCACCATATTGGCCAGGCTGGTCTCGAACTCCTGACCTCATGATCTGCCTGCCTCGGCCTCCCAAAGTACTGGGATTACAGGCGTGAGCCACCGCACCTGGCCCTAATCTCTTTTTAAACAGTCTTTCAGCCAATCTTGTGTTTAACCTTAGCTTCACCTGTTTTACACCTGTCTGGTGCTGCCAATTCCTGAGATATTTGGGAATTCTGTATGGTAAATTAAGTTGCTTTTAGGTTTTCTCCACTGTCAGTTTAACAATTAGCTTTCTTTTGTCAGTTAAGTCAGTTACCACTAATGCATCTGCTTTTCAGCTTCCAGAATTTTGTGTTGATAGTGCCCTCTTCTGTTGTCTTTATTCATGTGGGATCATCCTTTAAAAAGATTTCTTTGTTTAATGGGATTTTAGGGAAAGCAAAAGTAAACATCTTTGGCTGGGCACAGTGGCTCATGCCTGTAATCCTAACAATTTGGGAAGCGGGGTGGGAGGGTTGCTTGATTCCAGGATTTCAAGACCAGCCCTGGGCAACGTGGTAAGACCCCATCTTTACAAAAAAAGTTTTTAAAAAAAATTAACCAGGCATGGTGGTGCATATCTGTGGTCCCAGCTACTCCAGAAGTTGAGACAGGAGGATCACTTGAGCCCAGGAGGTCAGTGCTGCAGTGAGCTGTGATCATACCACTGCTTTCCCACCTGAGTGACAGAGTGAGACCTTGTCTCAAAAAAAAAAAAAATTCTATCCCTTTAATTTTATAAATGAAGAGCCAAGCCCAAGGGAGGTAAAGTGACCTTTTCCAGGTCATATAATTAAGTTCAACTAAGTAGACTTACTGGACTTGTGCTGTATTGTTCTTATTACTGTATCTAAACACTGAAGCACAGATTTTCAAATAAAACCTAAAGCTACAGGGAAGGAATAAAAACAGACTTTGAAGTTAGTTTATGACAACACATAGATTATACCTGAATATTAATATTTCCGAATCAAAAATATGTACCTTCATTGAGTTCATTTTTGTAAATTGTAACAGTTTGATAGTTTTTGTTTAGAGAGAAAAGATGTTAAGAATTGATGAGGCTTTGCCTGTAATTCTTGGTATCTTGAGTTTTTGTTGGAATGAATAATAAAGGTCACTAAAGTCCCCATATCTACCTTAACTTAAACATATATTGTTTTACAGGAAAAGCTGAAGACTGTAAAGGAAAACTGGAAAAATCTGTCTGACTCTGAAAAGGAAGTGAGTATTATGGTTGTTAGTCTCAAGTGTCTACTTAGGATATCTGTGAGAGAATATATTAGGGCAAGGCTTGATTCATGTGAAGACAACCTTGTATGACTAATAATACAAGTATTCTAAAATTATTTTCATATTCTCAGAACCAGTTTGGCATTTTTCTCTTGGTAGTTTTTGTCTGCAAATAAAATTGGTATTTGAAACCACAGCACTCATAAGCCTGAGTGTCCACTTATTGAGTGGCGGTGATACCCTGCTGCTGCCCGCTTCCTGCACCTCAAGATCTGAACTTGTAACAATTTCATTCAAAGAGAAAACAGTCTATCTCTTACATTTTCATCATCTAACTTTTATCTCATGAAAATATTTCTTCTCCAGTCTGCCTTTATACATGTAGAATGGTAATGTAATTTCTAAAGTATATACAGAAGCATTCCAGAAATTAATTGCTATTTTAAATAATCATTTTATCTCAAAAAATAAGTAAATCATTTTAACAGTTATGCTTTTTCTCAGTTATATATTCAGCATGCTAAAGAGGACGAAACTCGTTATCATAATGAAATGAAGTCTTGGGAAGAACAAATGATTGAAGTTGGACGAAAGGATCTTCTACGTCGCACAATAAAGAAACAACGAAAATATGGTGCTGAGGAGTGTTAAAAGTAGAAGATTGAGATGTGTTCACAATGGATAGGCACAGGAAACCAGTTAGGTCTCAATACCTGAAGCTATCGTAAAATTAAGAAAGGATAAAGTTGGTAAACCTTTTATATTTAGTATCTTTTTATTCAGCTCATGGACTTCTGCCAGCGTAATACTTGCTTTGGAAAACCCAGATAAAGGTTCATGCAAAATTTATTTTGTGTTTAGGAACTACTGAGGATCAGAGTAATCCAAGCAAATGTGAATCATTTTACCTTTGACAAAGGTAAATCAGACTATGAAGTTTTTTTTATACAGGATGATGACTATGGAAAGAGTACTCTTGTTTCCTTATATTATGGAGGCAGGAGTTTCGTTTTCAAAATTGTTACAAATTGTAGAAGCCACGGTGTTCTGTGATATAAGTGTGTGTTTTTCATAAAGCAGGCAGAACTCATCTAGGTAAATTACAGTTCCTAGGTATAATTCACATTGTATTCAGAGTTGATGGTTGTACATATAAGTGATTGCTGGTTTTAGTTGCAACTTTGTATAAAAGGGACTGAGAAATTTATAAACTTTTTTCTTACTGTCTTTTTTCTAAAGTAAAAACTAAGAAATTATGTGCCAGATTTATGCATATTATTTTATGTTGCATAGAATAAAATTTTTAATCTTTAATTTTACATTTCCTAAATATATTTTAAGACGAAACATTTGTTTTATAGCTTTTCCCTTTTTTTAAGTAAGGAATTTTTTTTTTTCTGAATTATTTTCTCTCATGTGAGTATATTGATCCAGAAAGAAAACTTGTATTATGTGTGTTTTAAAATGAGAAATCTAAAAAACGAAAAGTCTCCAAAGTCTCTGGAATTTGAAACACTTTGCATAACGTATAAAAGCCTGTTTAAGAGACAGCCAACTATGGCCTGTGGATCAAATCCAGCCTGCTGCCTGCTTTTTATGGCCTGTGAGCTAGGAATTGTGTTTATAATTTTAAATGTTTTTTTTTTAAAGACTTTTATGATACTTGAAAATTAACATGAATATTTAGTGTTCATAAATAAAGTTTGTTGAAACACAACCAAGATCATTCTTTTACTTGTCTATGGCTGCTTTTCTGTGGCAGAGTAGCTGCCACAGAAACTATAGCCCACAAAGCCTGATATTTACTGTCTGTCTGTTTATGGAAAAAATTTATCAACCCATGGTCTATAGTATAGTGTGATATGACTACTGTTCCAACGTATTGAAGTGTTGGGATAGTTTTTTCAAATGTTTTCAGATGTTCTTGTTTTAGAATCATTGTCACCTTTAAGAGGAAAAAGGTCATCACTAGATAATCTAAACAAATTGTTGCTTCTCAGTGTTAGCAAGGAAAATAATCTAGTTTCAAATTACATTGCAGTATAATGAAAAAGATCCATATACTGTGGAATGATATTCTTTTAAAATTATTTGCTATGGCTTAGTAAAAATGTACTTTTTCCAGTAGCACATATCACAAAAACCTCACTGTAGTTGAAAGCCATCTTTCTTTAGTATTTGTTTATCCTTTTAGGAGAGTCAAGCAAAGGTTTTCACCACCTGTTTGAGCAGAATAATTCTCATCAGTTCACAGATATAGGATAACTCAATTTGTATGCACTTTATGCGTTATGCAAAATATTTAGAAATTGTAGATTCTAGATCTCCAGAAAGACTTTGAAGACTTTGATGTCACAAAAAGATGACTTGTTATATGCTGAGCTTGACAAAGGTAGGAATGGAAGAGAAAAATAGTAGCTTATGAGGAAATATGAGGCTTTAAATATATAAAGTTGGATATTTTAAAATAACTTTTCCCTGTGGGAGCTTCTCACTCTGGGTGCAGACAGGACAGTGTTGGCCATTGGTGAAATAGATAGGATGGTTTTGAGGCCAGAGCAGTCTGGGAGTAGGGGGAAAGAGAAGGAGGTGTGCTAGTGTCTATCACAGGCTTTCTCAATTAGGTTTGCAGGAGAAAAAGCCCTAAGTCCCTGTGTCATCTAGAATGGTACTAATTATGTACAGTCCCTAGGAGAATGGAGAAAATCATAACTCAAATCATCGACTCAATTCTGTTCTCTTCAGATGAGCTCAGAGAGCACATAGGAGTGTTTGTAATGAGGGGTATGTAATGATTGAGATAGAGGAATGAGTTACATAAACATCTGGGGACAAATGCAGCATAGAAAACATCTTTGTAGTTACCCTGCGGGGAAATTTCCTCTGAGTTCTTTTAACATTAACTACCCGTATTATTTTATACTTAACATTCATATCATACCTTCCCAAATATATTGGGAAGTTCAGTGTTAAGTATGTTTCTCAAGTACTTAACAATATAGGGAGGAAAGGTGTAAACAGTGAAAAAAGAGCAAAACTATTTTATGGTAATTTTATGATAGTATCAGCTTGTATTTGGTTCTCTGTTTCTAAAATAATGTAATTTTTAATATTTTAAATAATAGGATAACCTGGTTTCCAAGCCTTTTTTTTCCCCGACATCCAGAATACACACTGGATCCAAGCCTTTCTTAAACATCAGTACATGTGGAAGACTGGCATGCCATATACCAAATGCCATTCAGCTGTAACAGTATACACAGATTTTCTCTTATAAAGAATAAGAACATCATAACCAATGACCACTCATATAAAGTCTTATTTGTGTGTGTGTGTGTGTGTGTGTGTGTGTGTGTGTGTGTGTTAGAGTCTCATTATGTTGCTCAGGCTGGAGGGCATGGTGTGATCTTGGCTCACTGCAGCCTTGACCTCCTGGGCTCAAGTGATCCTTCCAAGTCGTTGGGACTACAGTAGGTGCACACCACCATGCCTGGCTAATTTTTGTATTTTTTTTAAAATCAAGATGGGATCTTGCTATGTTGCCCAGGCTGGTCTCAAACTCCTGGCATCAAGCGTTCCTCCTTCCTTGGCCTCCTTAAGTGCTGGGATTATAGGTGTGAGCCACCATGCTTGACCATAAAGCCTTACTATTTCTTTTGGAGACACAGTCTTGCTCTGTCCAAGCTGGAATGCAGTGATGTGATCATGGCTCACTGCAGCCTTGAACTCCCAGGCTCAAGAGATCCTCCCATCTCAGCCTCCTGAGTAGCTGGGATTATAGGTGCAGACCATCAAGCCTTGCTATTATTTTTTAGACTTTTCTTAATTTCATCCAACAAAGTAGTTGCTGTAGGAGCTGAGTGTTAGAAGGAAAGATGCTGAAGAAATGAAATCAAGCAGGGTGTATACTGTCATGAATAGGCATACGGTAGTTTTTATACTTTTGTTCTTTGGAGTACCAATGTTAGGTTTTACAAAAGTAATTTGATGAGGGGAAGGAGGGTTGTGTATTTATTTTACTTTCTGATGTTTGCTTAAATAATACTGTGTACGTATTCAGCTTGCTGTAATTCTGTAATTACGCTATTGCGTTTGGCTAACTCCTTTTTGGAAACGTCTTTTTTTTTGTACAAGGCATGTGTTAGTTTTTAGTAATTGCTCTGAATGTGTATATTTAGATTTCTGAATTGAAAAAAAATAGTGTACAATAAGTAGATTTAAAGTAATTAGAACACTTTATTGATTTTTCTGATGTTTTCTTTACCTAAAATTTATCACCACCAGGTTGTGCTAAAACAGCAGGAAGTTTTTATATTGCGAGTGACAGTACCCATTATTTCTCTTAATTTTACTAACATTTACTATAAGAATATTCTCTCCCTCTTTTCTCCACTCACAGCCATTCTCCCTCCTTCTCTTCATAACATCAAGCTATCACAGACAAATCTGAAAATGTTACAAGCACAGACTATGTTGTATGTTTTGAAAT
Source organism: Pan troglodytes (assembly GCF_028858775.2). Lineage (NCBI taxonomy): Eukaryota > Metazoa > Chordata > Mammalia > Primates > Hominidae > Pan > Pan troglodytes. The sequence continues at coordinate 70,662,412 of NC_072406.2, forward strand.
TTTAGAACAGTAATGTTCTTTTTAAAATTGAACTTCTGCAGAGTAAGAAAATGAATACATTTATTACTTTAAATTTGTAAAACTTTCCAAAGTAAAACCATACAAAGCTAGTGTCAGTCTCTCTCATCGTTCACAAATAAAGGACTTTTGTTAATTGATTAAATCACTTACTATATTCGATATGAAATATATAAAACATACAACCGTTATCTAATACATTTCAGAATGTTTCACTGGTTACAGGAGCCAGTAAATAAAGTTGACTCTAAACAGGAATTTTAAATAAACTAAACATTTTTTCATCACCAAGCATCATTTATATATTGGTTTCTGATTTACATATGTGATGTCTAAGAAAATCTCTGACTTTATTCTTTTTTGCCTGTATTAATTTAAAATTTATCCCATTTCGTCTCCCCCTTCCCACAAATCAGGTATACAATGGGGGAAGAGGGAAAGGAGTACATAGTTTTGACACAGTGACCTTTTATTATATAGGTTACCAACTGCTAGCCTTCATATTTTTAGAAAGGGCAGTTTTGATTAGACACATCTATGAGTTTCTGTTTTTTTTTTTTACTGGAAATTTCATGCGTTAAATGTTGGATAGGATTAAGTGATGAGACGACGGGTCCAAATTTATTAATCACTGGGAAGTGTTGAAGTATTACCGACCATCTTACTCATTTCTGTATTTTTTCCCCTCAGTCACCAGTCAGAACAGGTCATCAGTAGTTGTGTAACTAAGATGAACAGGAACTTTGGTGTCAGGGGATACTTAGTGATGCCAGTAGTTTTTCCAAGCTTGAATTTATACTGTGACTATCAGGCAATATTTAGATGGGGGTAATGGAAACTTTTTTAAAGTATAGGAATTTTCTCCTTATGCTGACATAAGTAACATCTGATGCTGTAGAAGCTTAGTATCAAATATTGATTGGACTGAAATAGTTCAGAATATTTTCCCAAAATGATTTCCTCCCACTCAGTTTTTACTTTTGCAGAGCTTCTACTTACCATTTGTAGTAACCTGAATGACAATAAAGTGGTGAAAAAAAGATTTGAAATGGTGAAACCGCCTTCTTCCAGATATCATTCAGGTGACTAAAATGCAAAACCAAGTACAATAGACAAATAATAGCAACACTAGAAAACAAGAAATACTACCGTCAATAGAGCAGCAATTTCTAGGTATTTTTGGAAGACAGGAGGGACATAGGGATTGACAGGTGTTTGTTGGTGTCAGTGTGAGCAAACCACATAAGCTGAGTGAAGCAGAAATGGAGAGGTCTCACCAATTCTGAGTAGTGAGGGCTAGTAACAAAGATTAACCCTAAGGTGGGTGGACATGGGTGTGTGGTGGCTGGTTCCTGTAGTCGCAGCTACTCAGGAGGCTGAGATGGGAGGATCACTTGACCTAGGAGTTCAAGTCAAGCCTGGGCAACATGGCAGGACCCTATCTTTAAAAAAAAAGGCCCTTAAGGTGGTTGGAGAGAAATTACAGGGTGCATGGGGCAGGAGAGGGGTAGGTATGAGTAGACATAAGGTTTGCTTTTTTCTCCCCAGTGAATATTTTACTCAAAACTGAGGAAAGTAGAGTGATACGCTACTGTAGAATAGGTTTTTTTTTTTTTTTTTTTTTCAAGCCGGGTGCTATGATTCTCGACTATGGCTGAGTAGAATCAACCGTCAGTGCATGCAGATAGCTGGGCCAGAATCTGGAGGGTGGAACTGGCCATTTAAAAAAGTTCTTTAGATTCAATAATGTGGAGCTATCATTGGTGGGAGTAGTATTATAACTCAGAGCTTCCTAACTTCCTAAGCTGCAGTTCAGTAGTGGCTGATAATGAGTGAATCATGTATATGGAAATCTTACACTTGTTATTGTATGTCTTTGTTATAGCCATCCTAGTGGGTTTGAAGTATCTCGTGATTTTGATGTGTTTACATTCTGACTAATGATGTTGAGCATTTTTTTATGTGCTTCTTGGCCACTTGTATGTCTTTGGAAAATTATCTATTCCAGTTCTTTGCCCATTTTGAAATGGATTATCTCATTTATTACAGTTTCAGGAGTTCTGTATATATAATAGACATAAAGCCACTATAAAATAAATTAATTACAAATATTTTCTCCCATTCCAGGAATTGTTTTTTCATTTTATTGATGGTATCAGTTGCAGCACAATAATTTTAATTTTGATGGGGTCCAGTTTATCTATTTCATTTTGTTGCTTGTGCTTTTGGTGTCATATCCAAGAGACCATTGCAAAATCGAAGATTATGAAGATTTACCCCCAGTATTTTCTTCTGTTTTATAGTTTTAGCTCTTGCATGTAGGTCTATCCATTTTGAGTTAATTTTTGTGTATAATGTGAGATAGGTGTCTAGCTTCATTCTTTCACCTGTGGATATCTGTTTTCCTAGCACCATTTGTTGAAAAGATTATTTTTTCTCTGTTGAATTGTCTTGACACCCTGGTGAAAAATCTATTGACCACAGATCTATGGGTTTATATCTGAAGTCTCAATTCTATTACATTGATTTATATGTCATCTTTATGCCAGTACCACATTGTCTTGACTACTGTAATTTGTTATAAATTTTATAATAGGAAATCTGAGATCTCCAACTTTGATTTTTTTGAAGATTGTTTTAACTACTCTGGATCTCTTTCATATTCATCTGAATTTTAGGATCAGCTTGTCAATTTCTGTAAAGAAACCAGCTGGGTTTTGATAGGGATATATTGGATCTGTAATTAAAGTTGGTGCTTTTGTATATTAGTTTCTAGTATTCTGTGTCATCAGTGGCATCTTCATATTAACGTGCTTATGGCAGATTATAAATTTGTTCTCTACATAATTTTGGAGCATGATTGTGGGCTAACCTGCCAGTGAGAGTGGCTGCTGTGCAGCTGACAGTCTTCTATATTTGTGGAAAGGCAGGAGAAACAGCGCGTTCAATTGCCTCGTGTTAGGATGGACAGAATTCGGTTAATTCAAGAGATATTTAAGAAGTTGAATCCACAGGACTTGATAATTGATGGAGTGTGAGAGATAAGGTAGAGAAAGATAGAAAAGGTTATGCTTAAGTTTCTTTGGGCAGCCAAGATGGGGAATGTTGAAGAAGGAGCTGAATTCCTTCAACTTGATCATTTCTCTACCTAGACCTATAGATTTCTGGTCCCTCTAGGTTTTTGTATCCAGGGCTCTAAAGGCAGAACAAGGCTAGTTAGGATGCAGGCATGCATACAAAAATATGTTAAAGCTGGAAGGGTTGATAGAGTTACTACATTAGGCACAGCCAAGGCTTTATTCATATAGAGACAAACATAAGAGCTCTGAATGCATCCAAAGAAATCAGAGCTTGTATCCAAGGACATCAATGCTATTGGGGACAGAAAGGTGAGACATCAGTACTGTAAGTGACAACAGACAGCCTGAGATGTCAGTGTAGGCAGAAGTTAGGCTGGGGTCTCCAGAATCAGATGTTCAACTGACAGCAAGTGTGAAGGAGGACTTTGTCAGGGAGAACTGGGATCAGTTTCCAGAACCAGGAGAGTAGAATAAATAACATCATCTACCTGGAGTCTGAAGTTCATCCAAACTAGTGTTTATCAAAGAAATTTTAAGAATCATCTGTAAAACACGTAAAATGGAAATTCCTGGATCTCTCAGCAGGTCAACAAGAGGCTCAAGTGATCCTGCCACAGATGGAATATTGATCGTAATTTAAGAAACACTGATGAAACTATCAAAAAGACCAATTTCATGATGAATCAGCAAGCTACTAGGACATACGTCCTCTGTTGACATCTAGGACAAATCTTAATTTATGAATGGAGATTGGGGTTATCTAGAAGGAATGGAGCTGTTACCAGAAAGGGGATCTTGATTCAGACCCCAATAGAGGCTTGGATCTTGCACAGGAAAGAATTCAAGATGAGTTGCAAAGTGCAGTGAGAAGAGATAGTTTATTGAAAGCTACTCCATTCCAGAGTAGGGCGTCCTCAGAAAACAAGCAGAGGAATGCACTGTCTTTAAGTTTTTCTTATATAGGGGTCTTCTGTATGTAAAGACTAAGGTGTGCGTACAGGTGGATAGACAGCATGACAAAATTTAGTACTTTAGTGATTTAAGGAAATCCATCCTTGGCCAGGTGCGGTGGCTCACGCCTGTAATCCCAGCACTTTGGGAGGCCTAGATGGGTGGATCATTTGAGGCCAGGAGTTCAAGACCAGCCTGGCCAACATGGCGAAACCCCATCTCTACTACGAAATACAAAAATTAGCCAGGCATGGTGGCACACACCTGTAATCCCAGCTATTCAAGAGGTTGAGGCAGGAGAATCATTTGAACCCGGGAAGCGGAGGTTGCAGTGAACCAAGATCATGCCACTGCACTCCAGCTTGGGTGACAGAGCCAAACTCCATCTCAGATAAATAAATAAATAACTCTGTGTTTGACTTCTTAGTGTGTAAGTGCATCAAAGCATAACTATAATTCTTGGAAGCATATATTGTTATGAGTATTGGGACATCTGGACTTTCTGCTGTAGGAGTTTGTTCTTACAGGTGTCTTTAAGCTGTTTTCTTAGCTGTGAACATCTTAGGACCATGGGTCATGACTGGGAAGTTTAGGATGGAGTTGATTTTAAAATGGTGTCACTCTGGCTCTTCTAGGCTTCTGCTTCCCTAATACAGTCACACTAGATAGATCTTTGGCCAGTCATGTCCTGTCATCCTCTAAATCAGGGTTTCTTGACCTGATTGGTGGGGAGGGAGGGCAGAGCAGTTTGCCTCAGAACATTTGGCATTATTCTGAGAAATACATGATTGTCATGACTGGGGAGGGTACTACTGGCATCTAGTGGGTAGAGGACAAGGATGCTGCAGAGTCATCCCCATAGCAAAGAATTGTCCAGTCCCAAACATCAGTCTTGCTGCTGTTGAGAAAGCCTGCTCTATATCCTGAAGGATCTTGTGATAAAGAGAAGAGTAATTGCTTCCTAGGTTCAAGAGACATGGCTAAGGTAGTTCTAACTCTTTTTCTGGGGGGCTGCTACAATTAGCAATATCCACACCACTACCGAAAGAAATACTAAACTTTTTGGAAAGAGAAGGATTGGGGAGAAGTGTGTGCAATGAGACAGGAAAGCCCCAGGAACTCCCCTGAAGTCTTTTCCATGAAGACTGATCCATGACAACAACCGTGTGCATGGTATTAGAAATCCCTGTGGAAAGTGACCAGTAAAGACAGCTTGTACTTGTGTAACAGTTTAGTTTACAAAGCACTTGTGTATTGCTTAGCTTCTTCTTTGCCTTGGGAAGTAACCAGAATTATTGGTTTCCTGTGGCTGCTGTAACAAATAACCAGAAATTTGGTAACTTCAAACAAGAGAAATTTATTCTCTCACAGTTCTAAAGGGCGGAAGTAATCCTGGCTCATGCCTGTAATTCTAGCACTCTGGGGGGCTGAGGCAAGAGGATCACTTGAGCCAGGGGTTCGAGACCAGCCTGGGCCACATAGTGAGACCTCATCTCTAGTAAAAAATTAGCTAGTCGTGGTGGTGCACAACTGTATTCCCAGCTACTTGGGAGGCTGAGGTGGGAGGCTCGCTTGTGTCAGGGAGTTTGAGGCAGCAGTAAGCCGAGACTGCACCACTGCACTCCAGCCTGGACAACAGAGCTAGACCTTGTTTTAAAAAAATAAAAAACAGTAATTTTAAAAGGCTAGGCGTCAAAAATCAAGGTGTCAACAGAACCATAATCCTTATGGAAGCTCTAGGGGAGAATCTGTTCTTTGTTTCTTCCAGTTTCTGGTGCTGTCAGCATTCTTTGGCTTGTAGTGGCTGCAGCTCCCTCTGCTCCATTTTCATATCTCCTCTTCTCTATGTGTCCCCAGACTCCTTCTGCCTTTCTTTCCCAAGGATACATGTGATTTCATTTACGGTCCTCCCAGATAATCAGGAAAAACCCTTCATCTCAAGAAACTTAATCACATCCTTTGCCATACAATAATACTCATGGGCTGCAGGGATTAGGGCACAAGCATTTCCTTCTTTGGCCTACCATTCACCCCACTATACAAAACAACAACACCCATCTTATAGATTATTTAGTAGGTCACACGGCTAATTAATTGTGGAATTCAGCATTGAGCTCAAATCCTGTTTTCATCTTTCATCACTATAGGGTGTATCATAATAAGAAACAAAGATGAGAAAAAAACAGGTAAGGCACAAAAAGAGAATAGAGGAGAAATAGCGATGTGGAAAACAAAATTAAGTTGCAGACTTGAGATTTTGGACAGTAAACAGAAAAAAATATTGCTGTAGAAAAGGTCAACAGGTGAGCCCAGGGACAATTGCCAATTAATTTTTCTTTGTCACCATATCTCCAAGTGGCTTAGTGCTCTAGGCCTGGAACTGTCTACAGTTGAAATAATTCCACTTACTTACAATAATTGGTACAGTGCCTTGCAAATAACGTTTCGTCATTGGAAGGCACCATAGTTACTGGGCCCTCTAACATTTTTTGAAGCTTAAGTTCTATAAGGCCTTGTGGATTTGGTATTTTTATAAACCTTGCAAATAGTTAAACCTTGCCAGATGACTAACACTCCCAGGTAAATGGTAAACAATGTGGCTCTCATTTTTTCTACTCCTTGTCCGACATTGTCCATTTGAGAGAGACCACTGTCTTTAGGCCAGCTCCTCACAACCTTGCAGCACATTAGAGTCACCTGGGGGAGTTTGTTTATTTCTTAATTTATTTTGAGACAGGGTCTTGCTCTGTTGCTCAGGCTGGAGTGCAGTGGCACGAAGAAGGCTCACTGAAGCCTCAACTTACTGGGCTCAAGGGATCCTCCCACCTCAGCCTCCCATGTAGCTGGGTGGGACCACAGGTGCGTGCCATCACGCCTAGCTAATTTTTTAAATTTTTTGTAGAGATGGGGTCTTGCTGTGTTGCCCTGGCCGGTCTCGAACTTCTGGGCTCAAGCAATCCTCCCACTTTGGCCTCCCAAAGTGCTGGGATTACAGACATGAACAGCTGCGCCCGCCCTCACCAAAGGAACTTTAAAAAAAAAACAATATTCTTGCCCACCTCAGACAATTAAAGAGCCAGAGAGTGGGGCCTGAGAAAAGGGGTCCTCAAATGTTTTTACTTCTATTTTTTTTATTTTCAAATTCACATTTTAAAATAGGCATATACAATTTTGTGTTTAAAGAGATAAAGGACTAAATTTCTAGCATATTGTAAATACTGACTTAAAAAGATAAAAGTCACATCACTTTTGAAATGTGTATAATAGGTTCTAAATACCATAGTTAACACACTTCTTATCATTGGGAATTTTCCCACCTTTCTATTCCACACTTTCCATAGAATTTTATCCTACTAACATATTTTCATGCTTGGATATCTTTTATTTATCACCCTATCATGTAAGTCTTCTGGAGCAAGAATACCTATATAAATTTGGATTTAACTTTTAAGATTTCCTGTTTCCTTAGGCTCTAAGTCCTTAAAATTTCTGGATAGTGTGCTCATTGTAATTGCTATTGAATGCACTTGATAAAAGCAACATTAATATAATTTGGTGGGGGATATAAAAACCAAATTTCTACCAGTGAAAGAATAAACTAACTAAGGTGTATTTATATGATGGAATGCTCAGCAATAAAAAGTCAGGAACTACTTATATATAGATTAGCATGAATAAATTTCAAAACTGTTGTGCTAAAAGAAGCCAGACATAAAAAAGTATGTACTATAGGATTCCATTTATGTTAAAATATTAGAAAATGCAAACCAATCATTAGTGGCAAAAAGCAGACTGTTAGTTCCCTGGGACTGGTATAGATGGAGTGACAGACTACAAAGCGTTGTGAGGAAACTCTTAGAGATGACGGAGATGTTCTGTAACTTGAGTGTAGTGGTGAGTTCACAGTATAATCATTTATCAAAATTCATCGACTTGTACAGTTTGAATGAATATGGCCTATTGTACATAAATTACATTTCAATAAGGTTATATGTTTTTATAAATATTAAATAGAAAGTGAAATTGTATTGAAAATATACAGAAGAATAAATCTTTACTCAAAGCAGTAAAAGTCTGTCACTCATTCTTGAACCAAGGCTATTAGCGCTGCTAATAGATTTCACTCCCTATCCTCGAGCCTGATCTTAGTTTCTAGTATTCTACCCCTAACTTCCTTCCTCACCTCTGCTATTTCTCACACACAGCAGACCATGTACCCACTTCTGAGTCTTTACTCTGGCTTTTCTCTCTTCCTGTAATTCTCTTTCCCCAGAGACCCATAAGTGAGTCTCCCTTATTTTTCTTTTAAGTCTTTTCTCAAATGTCATCTTTTCAAAGAGGATCACTCTAAACATCTTTTGACATGGCAACGTGTATCTCCATGTCCACACTCCCATCTCTTCTGCCTGGCTCTTTCTTTATTCTGTAGACCTTAACACTTTTAAATATTATATAATTTGCTCATTATGTTTATTATGTATTGCTATTAGGAATTGTATATTCCAGGAGGGCAGAAATCTTTGCTTTGTTCTCTGTTGTACTCCCGTACCTAGAATCCTGCCTGGCACATACTCAGCACTCAGTAAACATTGAATTAAAAAATGAATGAAAGTAGACTTGAAACTGAAGGCTTTTCATGTTAGTATATATGTGGATCAATAAGATCCCTTGTTATACATTTTCAGCCCTTCTAGGGATTTCTATGAGGGCTGTCTAAAACAAAAACAAAAAACCTTGACTTCAAAGAGCCTGATTCAATGTTTTTGAGACAAAACCGGCAAGTTATAAACACTATAGGATTCCAGAGCACTCATAATTGTCATTTGATGAACTAACTCCAGTGTTAACACAGAGCCTTGGATGTGAAGCAGGGTTTTGTAAGGCTGAGCACTTGCTCTTCCTTCCAATGAGAACACCATCCTCAGGAGGAGAAGTAAATTTGATGAAAATTAAATTTAGGATGATTGTACAGATGTGTTGAGTTGCCCAGCTGGAAATATAGTACCATTGCCTGGGGGAAAACACTGCTTATAGCTTCTAAATAGATGGTTCTTCAAATGAAGTGAAAGAGTAGACCAAATGTGGAGCAACATAGGAAACTGTAGCAGGAGGGGTCAAGGGCAGTCTGTTAGCCTTCCTTTTGCCACAGGGCTTCTGTCACATTTTGCCTCCTTCCTTGGACAGCACGAGATCTTTATGCTTTCAGTCACATCACTGAAACCTAGCTTGTCAGTGCCCTTATCACTTCCAAATCAGAGGAATGTTCACCTCTGACACAAAAGTGTCATAGCTTAAGTAGATTTGTTGAGTTTGGATTTAGCACCCAAAATGGCAGTAGGAAGTCAGAACTGGGTTAGAAGAAACTGTCCAGTTGTGGATTTGTGGTCAGCATTCAAAGGGACTACTGAACTCTGGGCTAGATCAAGTAGATAACAGTTTCTAGATGGTCCAATCCAATGGCCCAATTAGGGATGAGGTGGAGGTGAAATGTGCAGGTTTCAGAGAGAATGCAGGCAACAGGCAATACTCAGAGACAAGTTGTAGCAACAGTACTGCCTCACTAAGCCAGGCAATGGCTAGGGTAGACAAACACCCAAGAGAGGGTTTCCAAGCCAAAGGCATGGCAAGATGTCAAGAAAGGGCCCCAGTTCCAGCAGGGCCATCTGGACAATATGCAGTTGCTGGGACCAACCTGAACAGTAAGATATGTTGCATAAACTCTTCTGAGAGCCCTAGGAAAGCCATGGAGCATTTGGATTTTGAGATTTCTTACTCTTTGATTTAGGGGAGTATGGAGAGATTTCAATTCAGGATGGATTTCAATTAGGGTCAGAAGTCCAAGTTTGAAAACAATATTGACAGTCAACATGGCATAGTAATAGTAGTACCTGCCTTACAGTCCTGTTTTGAAGATCAAATTAGCTAATATTTATCAAGCATGTAGAACAATACTACACATAGTAAGCACTAAATATCAGGAAACCTGTGTCTTAGAACAAAATTTTGTGAAATTGCTGTCCTAAATGCTTATCCAGAATGAAACAAAGGTTACAGTGTACTTTCCTGAATAGAATATAAATCTAGGAAATTCAGTGAGTAATCAGAACTTTTTCAATTGTAAACAAAACTACAAATATTAATAGATTTGAAAAATATGACAGAACTGATGAAAAATGATGACATAGAAAAAATTATAAATGTTGCATGTGTATTTGCATTTCTATTTTATCTGAATCTAAAAATAACAAAAATAACATCTAAAAATAAGAAAGTAGACTGAGCAACGTGGGTCACACCTGTAATCCCAGCAGTTTGGGAGGCCGAGGCAGGAGGACTGCTTGAGGCCAGGAGTTTGAGATCAGCCTGGGCAATATAGTGAAACACAGGCTTTACAAAAAAATTAGGAAAAAAAATAGCCGGGTGTGGCATCACATGCCTCTAGTCCCAGCTACTCAGGAGGGTGAAGTGGGAGGATCTCTTGAGCCTGGGAGGTTGAGGCTGCAATGAGCTATGCTCACATCTATGCACTCCAACCTGGGTGACAGAGACCTAGTCACCTATTAATAATAATAAATAATAATAATTTAAAAATAAAAAGTAAACACAGAGAATATAGAAATAGCAAAAGACAACTAATGCTGAAAAAGACTATATGAAAAAATAATTGACAAAACAATGAAGTTGTAATATTCACACACTGTGTACATGCACATGAACGATGGTATATACAACACATAGAATTGTATGAAATTATATGAATGATCATTTAAGGGTATAGCTATGTCAAGTTGCTCTCTGAGAAGAAAGGTGTCATTATTTAAGTAGAAGTAGATAAAACACCCTCAAGCCATAAACTGGGCAACAAATTGTTTTGTGCTCATAAATTCATCTTTCTATCTGAATAAATCTGGGTGACCAGAAATTACCTCTGTTGTGGTTTTATTATAAGGATTAGAAAATGATATTGATAGCCTCATGCTCAAAGGAAGCAAAATATAAGTATCTGTGGAAGGGTTCTTTCTTCTATAAGCAAATTTGGCAGTAGCCACGTTTCAGGGCCCTTTGAGCTTGATGTTGAAGCCAAATCACCCAGCTGGATTTTCCTCTCACAGATCCTGGAGCAGACTCAGTGAGGAGGAGGAGGAGGAGGCTTTAGTTCACCTCAGGTGCTCATTCTGTGGTCGTTATATCATGGTTTCTCAGAGATTGGATCTGCTGCATCAGAATCACCTGGTGTGCTTGTTAAAAAAAAAAAAAACAAAACACCAGTTCCAGAGCCCAACCCCAGACCTACTGAGTCACAATCTCTAAAGACAGATGCCTTAAATCTTCATTTTCAGCAACCATTCCAGATGATTCTCATGTTCACTAAAATTTAAAATCTACTGCACTAGAGTACATATATATGCTTCTTCCTCAGCTGAGGCTGCCCAGTTCAGGTACAGCTTGGTATCCAGTAGGCTCAGGCTGAAGGCATGAGAGGCTGATGGCAAGCTGGATTAAACTGCTCACCTTTCATCCAGCAAATATTCTTTCTAGGTCCTCTTCTTACATTATTAACCTCCAATGGTAATATAAAAATATACTGGTTTTTTTTTGTTTTGTTTTGTTTTTGTTTTTTGGTGGGTGTTATTGTTGTTTTACATATCGGGACATAGGGAGCTTGTATTTTTTTAAAGGCTGCATTGTATTCCATTGTATGACTATACCATAACTTTTTAAAAACAGGTTTCCAAACTTTTGGTATTATAGATAATGGTGCAACAAATAATCTTTTTTTAATTTCTTTTTTTCTTTTTTAATTTTTTATTTTTATTATACTTTAAGTTCTAGGATATACGTGCAGAACGTGCAGGTTTGTTATATAGGTATACATGTGCCATGGTGGTTTGCTGCACCCATCAACCCGTCATCTAGGTTTTAAGCCCCGCATGCTTAGGTATTTGCCCTAATGTTCTCCCTTCCGTTGACCCCTACCCCGCCGACAGGCCCCAGTTTGTGATGTTCCCCTCCTTGTGCCCATGTGTTCTCATTGTTCAACTCCCATTTATGAGTGAGAACATGTGGTGTTTGGTTTTCTGTTCCTGTACTAGTTTGCTGAGAATGATGGCTTCTAGCTTCATCCATGTCCCTGCAAAGGACATGAACTCATTCTTTTTTGTGGCTGCACAGTATTCCATGGAGTATATGTGCCACATTTTCTTAATCCAGTCTATCATTGATGGGCATTTGGGTTGGTTCCAAGTCTTTGCTATTGTGAAGAGTGTCACAACAAACATACGTCTGCATGTGTCCTATAGTAGAATGATTTATAATCCTTTGGGTATATACCCAGTAATGGGATTGCTGGGTCAAAGTGTATTTCTGGTTCTAGATCCTTGAGGAATTGCCACACTGTCTTCCACAATTGTTGAACTAATTTACACTCCCACCAACAGTGTAAAAGTGTTCCTATTTCTCCACATCCTCTCCAGCATCTGTTGTTTCTTGACTTTTTAATGATCTCCATTTTAACTGGTGTGAGATGGTATCTCATTGTGGTTTTGATTTGCACTTCTCTAATCAGCAGTGATGATGAGCATTTTTTCTTGTGTCTGTTGGTCGCATAAATGTCTTGTTTTGAGAAGTGTCTGCTCATATCCTTCGCCCACTTTTTGATGGGGTTGTTTTTTTTTTCCTGTAAATTTGTTTAAGTTCTTTGTAGATTCTGGATATTAGCCCTTTGTCAGGTGAGTAGATTGCAACAATTTTCTCCTATTCCGTAGATTGCCTGTTCACTCTGATGCTAGTTTCTTTTGCTGTGCAGAAGCTCTTTAGTTTAATTAGATCCCATTTGTCAATTTTGGCTTTTGTTGCCATTGCTTTTGGTGTTTTAGTCATGAAGTCTTTGCCCATGCCTATGTCCTGAGTGGTATTGCCTAGGTTTTCTTCTAAGGCAAGGCAAATAATCGTATACATGTCATTTTGCACCTGTATGAACACACCTGTAAGATAAATTTCTTAAAGTGGAATGCTAGATTAGAGGTATATGGATCTGTATTTTTTTATCCATTGTGCCACGTTGCCCTCCACAATATGTGTGTAGTACATAATTTTTAAATGACTACATATTATTCTATGGTAGGGATTGCTGTAATTTGTTTAATTTATCTCTCATTTGTGAACACTGTAATCATTTCTCTATCCCACATTTATTTAGCTCTCAAAGCTATGCTATTTTATTGTACAATGACTAAACTACTCAACATGAGAGATTTGGGAGGATCTTTGTGGTCAGCTTATTATTCTTTTCATTACCACAACAACAGCACTACAAACTCTTTTTCTAAGTGTTTCTCCATCTATGATCTCACTTGTGTGGCTAGACCTCACCTCTAGCCCCTGGGAATTTCTTCTGTGAACGCAGCAGGATGACATCCCTCAAGTCAAATTCCAAAGCCTTAAAGCAGATCAGCAGATCAGGGCCCCCTAATGACTGATTACACACAGCTCTGACCCCACACTTAGCCCCAAGCTTGTTGTTTTCTGCAGCCTTTTATCCCTGCATTTTGAAGATGAGTCCATCTCTTCCCCAGTGAGAAAGCAAACAGTGGAGAGGGAGAGTGTGATGCACTTCCCCCAGGCCATGCAGAGGGCAGCATGCTCTGATCTCTGCCTTGCCTTGTTTGCAAATACCTTTCCCTAGTACTAGAAGATTGAAGAGAAAGGTGGGAATGGTAACAGCTCTGGCACCTGGAAACTGCAGGTTGATCTGTACAAGCACAATATAAGTAGTTTTTGCTGAGCATCTCCAGCTTGTCATATTTTAGTTACTACTCTAGCCTCAAACTTGAATGGTTTGATACTGTTTGCCAAAGAGTTTGCAAATATTTAGAGGTTCTCAGAGATGGTGGTCTTGGGATGGAGACAATTCTCAGAAAAGAGTGCTGCAATTCCGGACATGATGGCCTTTGCTCATTAATCTACTTGGCTTCTCTAGCATGAATCCCATTAGGAATCAGAGTGAGATTGAGGGGCTATCGGAAATTAAGCCGGGAACGGTGGCTCACGCCTGTAATCCCAGCACTTTGGGAGGCCGAGGCGAGCAGATCACCTGAGGTTGGGAGTTCGAGACCACCCTGACCAACATGGAGAAACCCCGTCTCTACTAAAAATACAAAATTAGCTGAGTGTGGTGGCACATGCCTGTAATCCCAGCTGTTCAGGAGGCTGAGGCAGGAGAATTGCTTGAACCCAGTAGGCGGAGATTGCGGTGAGCTGGAGATCGCGCCGTTGCACTCTAGCCTCGGCAACAAGAGCGAAACTCCGTCTGAAAAAAAAAAAAAAGAAATTACTAGGCCCAGAGACCCATGAATATTTAAATCCTGCCAAAGAATAAATAGAAAAGGAAGGCATATACTGAAGGAAGGTTAGCAAAGGGAAACAAACTAACACAATAAATGTGCTTTTGACTTCCAACCCCAATAGAGACAACTCACATAAATTTGTCTACAGTGAAGCCTCTTCTAACCCACCTTCCTCCATCCAAAGATCCCAAGCCACAGTTCCAATTGGCCACAAAATGACCATGGGGGATAAAGGGGAAATAGAAAGATGTGACTGTGACTTAAACTTCTGTGAACATAGACCCTGGACCTTACCACTTTAGCAGCTTGGAAGGAAGATGAGAGAACACTCCTGTGGATGTGATATTGAGGGAAAGTGTGTTGCAAGCAGAGGAAAACGTAAGTGCACTGAGGCAGGAGCACGCTTGGCATGCCCAAGGGTCATCTCCTGATTCTTGGCTTTTATTTACTGTTTAATCTGTAACTCTGACAAGTGTTTTGTGTATCAACTGACAGCTAGAGATGTGATACTTTTAAACATTGTGACTTTCATTCCTTGGCTGTACTGGGCAATATTATATTCAGAAACAGAAACTTTGTTTGTTGACATAAAGTTATTCCCTACTGGCACGTAACATTCTGAAAATCAGTGATGTCACTCTTTTCCTAATCAACATTTATGATGGTGGTATGGTTGGGGGGACCTTGTAAAGACAGATTACAAAGAGAAGTGATATGAATAATACTGGCAATAAATTAAACGCTTTTATTGGAAGACTTCATTTGGATTCATAGTTTGTACAAATGATTCATAATTTACCATGTGCTTTCTGATCATTCCATGAACCACGAGGAATGCTTAAGACTGCCCCCACTCTGATTGTGGAAGAAAAGATAAGCTATACCTAGAGGTCTAAGTTAATAGCACCTCGGTAAAACTTGATCTGTATGGCAGTTGACCCAATCATTTGGAAGTAGTTTTGGTGCCCAGTTTGGTGGATTTTTCCTGGTTTCCATGAGGTTCAGACATCTAGAGCTATTTATCCCAGGAAACTACAGCTAGATTCATTCTCTTATGAGGCTGTTTTCACATTTCTCAAAAGTAGTTTATTTCACAAACATCAGAGGGCAGCATTTGATAGGGATTCCAAAAAGACAGAAAAGCTTGTCCACGTCGGACCTGCTTGCATGCTCCACTGGGCTATGCTTTTCTCTCTCCTCTTTCCTGGTTCCATTTCTGTTTTCAAGCCAGGAAATGCCTTCACCTGTGGCTTTCCAGAAACCACTGCTCCCTTCTTCCTCATGGGACACGGTGAACTGGCTGAGGTACATGGTAGATTAGTGCTCAGCCTCCCTTCTCCCTCCTTCTTGGATGCTTTCTTGTACTACACAGGCTGGAAAGCCAAAAATTCCATGACCTGATTTTCTTATAGTGAAGGTTCCAGATGTGGGAACCTCAGTCCACGATGAAGATCTGACAAAATCTCAGCCAACCCAACGGGGAGCTCCAGAGCAAAGATTGCTCATTAAAGAAACCCACAGAAATGGCCAGGCCCTAGTGTCCTTACTGTGCTCAGTCACTGGCTGGGGGTTACCTTGGAAGAATGCAGATTCGGCTTGAAAGTGAAGGCAGATCATGAATTCATTAACAGCTGAGGCTGCCAGCAAGTTCTTCCTTCAAGGGTGTTACGAGCAGTAAACCTCCATGGTTGCCACAATCCACCCTTGTGCTGTGTGGCTTCGTATCACCATATACACTTGCAGAGCAGCTTCTTTGGGGTCCCAGTGAGCCTCTCTTCCTAAGGGGAAACTGAGAAGAGGGAGCTTAGGGGCTCCAATTGGTATTCACTATCCCCACCTTCCCCACCCAATGTCCGTTCTAAATTCCCTGCTTCCTCAGCTACCACCTCCGTGGCTTACCTACTGAGTTGACTCTAACTCCCATTCCTGAGGGGTCTGGACCCCTGATAATCACACTTTTCTCAGATCAGGATGGCTGCACTTGTCCATTCACAGTCACATCTGGATAAAGGAGTAACAGGAAGTGCCCCTGCAGATCACCTGAGTTCCGTAAATGTTCCTCTCAATTGTATAAGAAAGAGGTGTAAGCCTCACCTTTTTCACTGGTCAGGGCCAATGACACCTTTCAGGACAATGACTCCTGTTCTTGCCTGCTGGTCCTGAATATAAGGAGCCAAAGTGCCCAGAGGGCAGCTGAGGCTGGTAGTTTAATGGAAATCTTGCTGTGTCCCTTGGCAAGGGTGTGTCCCCTTTTGGAACTGGGACCTCTAATCCTGCAGAGCCCAGAGTTAAAGGGACAAAAAGAAAAGTCCCCTAGTGGGTCATTGCAAATGATGTTAGGTAGGGCCACTTGTGCTTCTATACCTTGGTTCCTACTGGAGACCCAGCAGCATATGGAGGTGTCTGATTCAGTATGTATACTTCATCCTATTGGATGCCTATGAGTTAGTGTTTCAGCTGTGCCTTTTTCAGAGTGCTGCCTGTGAGTTAGTGTTTCAGTTGTTTCTTTCCAGCAAATCATTTCATTACTCTAATAGGCTGGTAGCGTCTGGATGGGGCAGTATGTGATATGACCATTGGGTCTCCTGGTTATGGCTCTCACTCTCATACCTCCTTCTCTCCCATACCTTCAGTGGGTTCTCTGATCAGATGCTGTATTGTCTAGGATTCTATGACTATGGATCAGGCGTTCCATAGCCAGACCCTCCAAATCTGATCAAAATCCCATGCAGCTATCTTCTACTGTGATGCAGTAACAGAGAGACCCAATTAATTAATTTTACTGATGTAGATCCTGTAAAAATACAACTTAAGAGTGCAATTGGTACAAAGATAGAAACAAATCTACACATACTAGTCACCTAACTTATGACAAAAATGACACTGCTGTGCAGTGAGTGGTAATAGATGATTATGTTAATAAATGGTGCTGGTTGGGCAGGTGGTGTGGCCCACACCTGTAATCCCAGCACTGTGGGAGGCCAAGGTGGGAGTATCACTTGAGGCCAGGAGTTTGAGATCAGCCCAGGGAACAAAGTGAGACCCTATGTCTACCAAAAAATGTTTAAAAATTAGATGGACATGGCGGCACACACTTGTAGTACCAGCTACTTGAGGCTGCAGTGAGCTATGATCATGCCACTGCACTCCAGCCTGGGAAACACAGTGAAACCTTGTCTCTAAAAAATACATGAATACATACATACATACATACATACATACATAAAAATAAATGATGCTGGGCTGGGAGCACTGGCTCATGCCTGTAATCCCAGCACTTTGGGAGGCCGAGGCAGGTGGATCACCTGAGGTCAGGAGTTCAAGACCAGCCTGACCAACATGGCGAAACCCCGTCTCTACTGAAAATACAAAAATTAGCCGGGCACGGTGGTGGGCACCTGTACTCCCAGATACTTGGGAGGCTGAGGCAGGAGAATTGCTTGAACCTGGCAGAGGTTGCAGTGAGCCAAGATCGCACCATTGCACTCCAGAGCCTGGGCAATAGAGTGAGACTCTATCTCAAAAAAAAAAAAAAAAGATGCTGGGCAACTGGATATCCACATGGAAAAAATGTATCTTGATCTTGAGCCTTCCTTACACTACACTAAAAAAATAAATCCAGCTGGATTGTTGATCTAAATGTGAATGGTAAGACAATAAAGTTTTAGGAGAAAACAGAAAATTTCTGATACCTTGGAGTACGCAAAGATTTCTTAAAAAGACAACAAAGTACTTACCAAAAAGGAATATACTTATGAATTGGAGTTTAATAAAATTGAGAACTTATGTTTATCAAACAAACAAACCACATGGAATGTGAAAAGGCAAGCCAGGTCTAGGAGAAAATATTTGCAATGGCACCTACTTAACAAAGGACTTCTACCCATTTATATAAAATTCTCTTATTTTCTTACAAATAAGAAAAAGAGACAACCCAACAAAAAGAGCAACGGGCAAGACTTTAACAGGTGCTTTACCAAAGAGGATATCATTCATTTAATTCATTTGTTTCTGTTTATTTTCTTTCTTTTTTTCTTTTATTTATTTATTTACTTTTTATTTTTTATTTTTTATTATACTTTAAGTTCTAGGGAACATGTGCACAACATGCAGGTTTGTCACATATGGATACATGTGCCATGTTGGTGTTACTGTACCTGTTAACTCGTCATTTACATTAGGTACTTTTTTTTTTTTAATTATACTTTAAGTTCTAGGGTACATGTGCACAGCGTGCAGGTTAGTCACATATGTATACATGTGCCATATTGGTGTGCTGCACCCGTTAACTCGTCATTTACATTAGGTATTTCTCCTAATGCTATCCCTCCCTGCTCCCCCCACTCCACGACAGGCCCTGGTGTATGATGTTCCCCACCCTGTGTCCAAGTGTTCTCATTGTTCAATTCCCACCTATGAGTGAGAACATGTGGTGTTTTGTTTTCTGTTCTTGCGATAGTTTGCTCAGAATGATGGTTTCCAGCTTCATCCATGTCCCTACAAAGGACATAAACTCATCCTTTTTTATGGCTGCATAGTATTCCATGGTGTATATGTGCCACATTTTCTTAATCCAGTCTATCATTGATGGACATTTGGGTTGGTTGCAAGTCTTTGCTGTTGTGAACAGTGGCACAATAAACATACATGTGCAAGTGTCTTTATAGCAGCATGATTTATAATCCTTTGGGTATATACCCAGTAATGGGATTGCTGGGTCAAATGGTACTTCTAGTTCTAGATCCTTGAGGAATTGCCACACTGTCTTCCACAATGGTTGAACTAGTTTATAGTCCCATCAACAGTGTAAAAGCGGTCCTATTTCTCTGTGTCCTCTTCAGCACCTGTTGTTTCCTGACTTTTTAATGATTGTCATTCTAACTGGTGTGAGATGGTATCTCATTGTGGTTTTTGATTTGCATTTCTCTGATGGCCAGTGATGATGAGCATTTTTTCATGTGTCTGTTGGCTGCATAAATGTCTTCTTTTGAGAAGTGTCTGTTCATATCCTTGGCCCACTTTTTGATGGGGTTGTTTGATTTTTTTCTTGTAAATTTGTTTAAGTTCTTTGTAGATTCTGGATATTAGCCCTTCGTCAGATGGGTACATTGTAAAAATTTTCTCCCATTCTGTAGGTTGCCTGTTCACTCTGATGATTGTTTCTTTGGCTGTGCAGAAGCTCTTTAGTTTAATTAGATCCCATTTGTCAATTTTGGCTTTTGTTGCCATTGCTTTTGGTGTTTTAGTCATGAAGTCCTTGCCCATGCCTATGTCCTGAATGGTATTGCCTAGGTTTTCTTCTAGGGTTTTTATGGTTTTAGGTCTAACATTTAAGTCTTTAATCCATCTTGAATTAATTTTTGTACAAAGTGTAAGGAAGGGATCCAGTTTCAGCTTTCTACATATGGCTAGCCAGTTTTCCCAGCACCATTTAATAAATAAGGAATCCTTTCCCCATTGCTTGTTTGTGTCAGGTTTGTCAAAGATCAGATGGTTGTAGACGTGTGGTATTATTTCCAAGGGCTCTATTCTGTTCCATTGGTCTATATCTCTGTTTTGGTACCAGTACCATGCTGTTTTGGTTACTGTAGCCTTGTAGTATAGTTTGAAGTCAGATAGCATGATGCCTCCAGCTTTGTTCTTTTGGCTTAGGACTGTCTTGGCTATGCGAGCTCTTTTTTGGTTCCATATGAAATTTAAAGTAGTTTTTTTTCCAATTCTGTGAAGAAAGTCATTGGTAGCTTGATGGGGATGGCATTGAATCTATAAATTAACTTGGGCAGTATGGCCATTTTCACGATATTGATTCTTCCTACCCATGAGCATGGAATATTCTTCCATTTGTTTGTGTCCTCTTTTATTTCATTGAGCAGTGATTTGTAGTTCTCCTTGAAGAGGTCCTTCACATCCCTTGTAAGTTGAATTCCTAGGTATTTTATTCTCTTTGAAGCAATTGTGAATGGGAGTTCACTCATGATTTGGTTGTCTCTTTGTCTGTTATTGTTGTATAGGAATGCTTGTGATTTTTGCACATTGATTTTGTATCCGAGACTTTGCTGAAGTTGCTTATCAGCTTAAGGAGATTTTGGGCTGAGACAATGGGGTTTTCTAAATATACAATCATGTCATCTGCAGAAAGGGACAATTTGACTTCCTGTTTTCCTAATTGAATACCCTCTCTTTCTCCTGCCTAATTGCCTTGGCCAGAACTTCCAACACTATGTTGAATAGGAGAGGAGGGGGAGGGCATCCCTGTCTTGTGCCAGTTTTCAAAGGGAATGCTTCCAGTTTTTGCCCATTCAGTATGATATTGGCCGTGGGTTTGTCATAAATAGCTCTTATTATTTTGAGATACATCCCATCAATACCTAGTTTATTGAGAGTTTTTAGCATGAAGGCTGTTGAATTTTGTCAAAGGGCTTTTCTGTATCTATTGAGATAATCACGTGGTTTTTGTCTTTGGTTCTGTTTATATGATGAATTATGTTTATTGATTTGCATATGTTGAACCAGCCTTGCATCCTTGGGATGAAGCCTACTTGATCGTGGTGGATAAGCTTTTTGATGTGCTGCTGGATTTGGTTTGCCAGTACTTTATTGAGGATTTTTGCATTGATGTTCATCAGGGATATTGGTCTAAAATTCTCTTTTTTGGTTGTGCTCTGCCAGGCTTTGGTATCAGGATGATGCTGGCCTCATAAAATGAATTAGGGAGGATTCCCTCTTTTTCTATTGATTGGAATAGTTTCAGAAGGAATGGTACCAGCTCCTCTTTGTACCTCTTGTAGAATTTGGCTGTGAATCTGTCTGGTCTTGGACTTTTTTTGGTTGGTAGGCTATTCATTATTGCCTCAATTTCAGAACCTGCTATTGGTCTATTCAGGGATTCAACTGCTTCCTGGTTTAGTCTTGGGAGGGTGTATGTGTCGAGGAATTTACCATTTCTTCTAGATTTTCTAGTTTATTTGCATACAGTTGTTTATAGTATTCTCTGATGATAGTTTGTATTTCTGTGGGATCAGTGGTGATATCCCCTTTATCATTTTTTATTGCATCTATTTGATTCTTCTCTCTTTTCTTCTTTATTAGTCTTGCTAGTGGTCTCTCCATTTTGTTGATCTCTTCAGAAAACCAGCTCCTGGATTCATTGATTTTTTGAAGGGTTTTTTGTGTCTCTATCTCCATCACTTCTGCTCTGATCTTAGTTATTTCTTGCCTTCTACTAGCTTTTGAATGTGTTTGCTCTTGTTTCTCTAGTTCTTTTAATTGTGATGTTAGGGTGTCCATTTTAGATCTTTCCTGCTTTCTCTTGTGGTCATTTAGTGCTATAAATTTCCTTCTACACACTGCTTTAAATGTGTCCCAGAGATTCTGGTATGTTGTGTCTTTGTTCTCATTGGTTTCAAAGAACATCTTTATTTCTGCCTTCATTTCGTTATGTACCCAATAGTCATTCAGGAGTAGGTTGTTCAGTTTCCATGTAGTTGAGCAGTTTAGAGTGAGTTTCTTAATCCTGAGTTCTAGTTTGATTGCACTGTGGTCTGACAGACAGTTTGTTATAATTTCTGTTCTTTTACATTTGCTGAGGAGTGCTTTACTTCCAACAATATGGTCAATTTTGGAATAAGTGTAATGTGGTGCTGTGACAAATGTATATTCTGTTGATTTGGGGTGGAGAGTTCTGTAGATGTCTATTAGGTCTGTTTGGTGCTTTCTGTCTCATTGATCTGTCTAATGTTGACAGTGGGGTGTTAAAGTCTCCCATTATTGTGTGGGAGTCTTAGTCTCTTTGTAGGCCTCTAAGGACTTGCTTTATGAATCTGGGTGCTCCTGTGTTGGGTGCATATATATTTAGGATAGTTAGCTTTTCTTGTTGAATTGATCCCTTTACCATTATGTAATGGCCTTCTTTGTCTCTTTTGATCTTTGCTGGTTTAAAGTGTGTTTTATCTGAGACTAGGATTGCAACCCCTGCTTTTTTTTGTTTTCCATTTGTTTGGTACATCTTCCTCCATCCCTTTATTTTGAGCCTAATGTGTGTCTCTGCGTGTGAGATGGGTCTCCTGAATACAGCACACTGATGGGTCTTGACTCTTTATCCAGTTTGCCAGTCTGTGTCTTCTAATTGGAGAATTTAGCCCATTTACCTTTAAGGTTAATATTATTATGTGTGAATTTGATCCTGTCATTATGATGTTAGCTGGTTATTTTGCTTGTTAGTTGATGCGGTTTCTTCCTAGCACTGAGGGTCTTTACACTTTGACATGTTTTTGCAGTGGCTGGTACCAGTTGTTCCTTTCCATGTTTAGTGCTTCCTTCAGGAGCTCTTGTAAGGCAGGCCTGGTGGTGACAAAATTTCTCAGTATTTGTTTGTCTGTAAAGGATTTTATTTCTCCTTCACTTATGAAGCTTAGTTTGGCTGGATATGAAATTCTGGGTTGAAAATTCTTTAAGATTGTTGAATATTGGTCCCCACTTCTTCTGGCTTGTAGAGTTTCTGCTGAGAGATCTGCTGTTAGTCTGATGGGCTTCCCTTTGTGGGTAACCCAATCTTTCTCTCTGGTTGCCCTTAACATTTTTTCCTTCATTTCAACCTTGGTGAATCTGACAATTATGTGTCTTGGAGTTGCTCTTCTCGAGGAGTATCTTTGTGGCATTCTCTGTATTTCCTGAATTTCAGTGTTGGCCTGCCTCACTAAGTTGGGGAAGTTCTCCTGGATAATATCCTGAAGAGTGTTTTCCAACTTGGTTCCATTCTCCCTGTCACTTTCAGATACGCCAATTAGACATAGATTTGGTCTTTTCACATAGTCCCATATTTCTTGGCGGCTTTGTTTCTTTTTACTCTTTTTTCTCTAAACTTCTCTTCTTGCTTCATTTCATTCATTTGATCTTCAATCACTGACACCCTTTCTTCCACTTGATCAAATCGGCTACTGAAGCTTGTGCATGCATCATGTAGTTCTTGTGCCATGGTTTTCAGCTCCATCAGGTCATTTAAGGACTTCTCTACACTGTTTATTCTAGTTAGCCATTCATCTAATCTTTTTTCAAGGTTTTTATCTCCTTTGTGATGGGTTCAAACATCCTCCTTTAGCTTGGAGAAGTTTTTACTGATTGTCTGAAGCCTTCTTCTCTCAACTCATCAAAGTCATTCTCCGTCCAGCTTTGTTCCATTGCTGGCAAGGAGCTGTGTTCCTTTGGAGTAGAAGAGGCGCTCTGATTTTTAGAATTTTCAGCTTTTCTGCTCTGGTTTCTCCCCATCTTTGTGGTTTTATCTACCTTTAGTCTTTGATAATGGTGTACAGATGGGGTTTTGGCGTGGATGTCCTTTCTGTTTGTTAGTTTTCCTTCTAACAGTCAGGACCCTCAGCTGCAGGTCTGTTGGAGTTTGCTGGAGGTCCATTCCAGACCCTGTTTTTCCTGGGTATCACCAGCGGAGGCTGCAGAACAGCAAATATTGCAGAATGGCAGATGTTGATGCCTGATCCTTCTTCTGGAAGCTTCATCTCAGAGGGGCATCTGGCTATATGAGATGTCAGTCAGCCCCTACTGGGAGATGTCTCCCAGTTAGGCTACTTGAGGGTCAGGGACCCACTTGAGGAGGCAGTTTGTCCATTCTCAGATCTCAAACTCTGTGCTGGGAGAACCACTACTCTCTTCAAAGCTGTCAGACAGGGACGTTTAAGTCTGCAGACGTTTCTTTTGTTCAGCTATGCCCTGCGCCCAGAGGTGGAGTCTACAGAAGCAGGCAGGCCTCCTTGAGCTGCAATGGGCTCCACCCAGTTCGAGCTTCCAGGCAGCTTTGTTTACCTACTCAATCCTCAGCAATGGTGGACACCCCTCCCCCAGCCTCGCTACTGTCTTGTAGTTTGATCTCAGACTGCTGTGCTAGCAGTTAATGAGGCTCTGTAGGCATGGGACCCTCTAAGCCAGGCACGGGATATAATCTCCTGGTGTACTATTTGCTAAGGCCATTGGAAAAGCACAGTATTAGGGTAGGAGTGTCCCAATTTTCCAGGTACCATCTGTCACGGTTTCCCTTTGCTAGGAAAGGGAATTCCCTGACCTCTTACGCTTTCTGGGTGAGACAATGCCCCACCCTGCTCCATGGGCTGCACCCACTCTCTGACAAGCCCAGGGAGATGAACACGGTACCTCAGTTGGAAATGCAGAAATCACCCGTCTTCTGCGTCACTGATGCTGGGAGCTGCAGACTAGAGCTGTTCCTATTCAGCCATCTTGGAACCTCCCTTCTGTTTATTTTCAAATTTGAGTTTAGCTTGTTTTCTTTTTGTATTGATTTTTTAAATAACTAAAACATTAACATATTTGAAATTCAAAATTTATAGTCACAGCAAAAAACCTTTTTTTTTTGCAAAACTAAGCAAATATACATACATATTTTTATTCTCCTACTTTCTGACACAAAACATAGCAGCACATTATATACACTTTTTGGTACACTGCTTTTTTTTCGTTTAAGGTGTTGTGGAGATTATGTCATATTAGTACATAGATATCTTCCTCATTCTTTCAAAAACCACTTTACATTCCACTGTGTGCAAAACTAAGCAAATATACATACATATTTTTATTATCCTACTTACTGACACAAAACATAGCAGCACATTATACATGCTGTTTGGTACACTGCTTTTTTTCATTTAAGGTATCATGAAGATTACATCATATTAGTACATAGATATCTTCCTCATTCTTTCAAAAACCACTTCACATTCCATTGTGTGGTTGTATTGCAGTTTATTCACCAAGACCCCTATTGATGCATATTTGAACTGTTTCCAATATTTTGTGACTGTGAGTGAGGCCACAGTGAACACCCTGGGATGTATGTTGTTTCATGTTGGTGGGGATATATTGTCTAAATACTTTCTTAGCAGTGGAGTTCCTGGATCAAAGAGTAAATGCAATTGTTTAGATATTGCTAGGTTACTCTTCATAGGAACCAAGCACTATTTTGTACTCTCTCCAGTAGTGTACAAAAGTGCCTGTTTCTCCACAGCTCCACTAACAGAGTTTATTCTCAAACTTAGATTTTTGCTAGTCTGATAGGTGAGGAATGGTAATTGCATTGTGATTTTATTTGCTTTTCTCTTGTTACAAGAAAGATTAACCATCTGTTCATATGTTTAGGGGTCATTTAATATCTTTTTCTATAAACTGCCTATTCTTATATTTCGCTCATTTTTCTATTAGAGTTTTTTTTTTTTTTCCTCTCCTTTTAAGAACTCTTTATATGTTAGGGAGGTAAGCCCTCTGTACTCTAGGTTGCCAATATTTTTCTGCTAATTAAGCATTTGTATTTTCACTTTACTTAGGAGATTGTTGTGATACAAATGTAATTTTTTAAAAAATATAACCTCTTTTGGGAGGCTGAGGTAGGAGAATCACCGGAGGCCAGGAGTTCACAACCAGCCTGGGCAACATTGTGAGGATTCGTTTTTACCAAAAAAAAATATATATATATAGTAATAATAGAGAAAGAGAGGAAGAAAGAAAGAAAGAAAAAAGAAAGAAAGAAAGAAAGAAAGAAAGAAAGAAAGAAAGAAAGAAAGAAAGAAAGAAAGGAAGGTGGGAGGGAGGGAGGAAAGAAGGAAGGAAGGAAGCAGGAAGGAAGGAAGGAAGGAAAAAATTAGCCAGGTGTGGTGGTATGCACCTGTAGTTCAAACTACTCAAGAGACAAAGTGGGAGGATTGCTTGAGTCCAAAAGTCTGAGACTGGAGTGAGCCATTATTGCACCACTGCACTCCAGTCTGGGTGACAGAGAAAAACTTTGTCTCAAAAAAAAATTTTTTTTAATGTAAAAAAATTTCTCAAGTGTATTAGTCTCTTTTCACATTGCTGATAAGGACATACCCGAGACTGGGACAAAAAAGAGGTTTAATTGGACTTACAGTTCCACATGGCTGGGGAGGCCTCAGAATCATGACTGGAGGTGAAAGACACTTCTTACATGATGGGAGCAAGAGAAAATGAGGAAGAAGCAAAAGTGGAAACCCCTGATAAACCCATCAGACCTTGTGAGACTTATTCACTATCATTAGAATAGCACAGGAAAGACTGGCCCCCCTGATTCAATTACCTCCTCCCGGATCTCTCGCACAACACATGGGAATTCTGGGAAATAAAATTCAAGTTGAGATTTGGGTAGGGAAACAGCCAAACCATATCATTCTTCCCCTGGCCCCTCCAAATATCATGTCCTCACATTTCAAAACCAATCATGCCTTCCCAACAGTCCCCAAAGTCTTAACTCATTTCAGCATCAGCCCAAAGTCCACAGTCCAAAGTCTCACCTGAGACAAGGCAAGTCACTTCTGCCTATCAGCCTGTAAAATCAAAAGCAATCTAATTACTTCCTAGATACAGTGGGGGTACAGGTATTTAGTAAATACAGCCATTCCAAATGAGAGTAATTGGCCAAAACAAAGACGTTACAGGACCCAGGCAAGTCTGAAATCCAGCAGGGCAGTCAAATTTTAAAGCTCCAAAATGATCTCCTTTGACTCCAGGTCTCACATACAGATCATGCTGATGCAAGAGGTAGGTTCCCATGGTCTTGGGCAGCTCTGCCTCTATGGCTTTACAGGATACAGCCTCCCTCCTGGCAGCTTCCCAGGCTGGTGTTGAGTGTCCATGGCTTTTCCAGGTGCATGGTGCAAGACCATTCTGGGGTCTGGAGGACAGTGGCCCTTTTCTCAAGCTCCACTAGGCAGTGCCCCAGTAGGGACTCTGTGTGGGGGCTCTGATCCCACATTTCCTTTCCACACTGCCCTAGCAGAGGTTCTCCTTGAGGGCCCCACCTCTGCAGCAAACTTTTACCTGGGCATCCAGGTGTTTCCATAAATCTTCTGAAATCTAGGCAAAGGTTCCCAAACTTCAATTCTTGACTTCTGTGCACCCATAGGCTCAACACCACGTGGAAGCTGCCAAGGCTTGGGGCTTCCACCTTCTGAAGCCACAGCCTGAGCTATACATTGGCCCCTTTCAGCCATGGGTGGAGTGGCTGGGACACAAGGCACCAAGTCCCTAGGCTGCACACAGCACGGGGACCCTGGACCTTGCCCACAAAACCACTTTTTCCTCCTGGGCCTCTGGGCCTGTGATGGGAGGGTCTGCCGTGAAAGTCTCTGACATGGCCTGGAGACATTTTCCCCATGGTCTTGGGGATTAACACTAGGCTCCTTGCTCCTTATGCAAATTTCTACACCTGGCTTGAATTTCTCACCAGAAAATGGGTTTTTTTTTCTATCGCATAGTCAGGCTGCAAATTTTCTGACCTTTTTTGCTGAATGCCTTTAACAGTACCCAAGTCACATCTTGAATGCTTTGCTGCTTAGAAATTTCTTCTGCCAGGTACCCTAAATCATCTGTCTCAAGTTCAAAGTTCCACAAATCTCTTGGGGAGGGGCAAAATACCACCAGTCTCTTTGCTAATACATAACAAGAGTCACCTTTGCTCCAGTTCCCAATAAGTTCCTCATGTCCCTCTGAGACCACCTCAGCCTTGACCTTATTGCTCATATCATTATCGGCATTTTGGTTAAAGCCATTCAACAAGTCTCTAGGGAGTTCCAAACTTTCCCACATTTACCTGTTTTCTTCTGAGCCCTCCAAACTGATCCAACCTCTGCCTCTTATCTAGTTCCAAAGTTGCTTCCACATTTTCAGGTACCTTTTCAGCAGCACCCGACTCTACTGGTATGAATTTACTGTATCAGTTCGTTCTCTCACTGCTGATAAAGATGTTCCCGAGACTGGGACAAAAAAGATATTTAATTGGACTTACAATTCCACATGGCTGGGGAGGCCTCAGAATCATGACAGGAGGCAAAAGGCACTTCTTACATGGCAGTGGCAAGAGAAAATAAGGAAGAAGCAGAAGTGGAAACCCCTGATAAACCCATCAGATCTCGTGAGACTTATTCACTATCATGATAATAGCATGGGAAAGGCAGGCCTCCATGATTCAATTACCTCCCCCTGGGTCCCTCCCACAACACGTAGGAATTCTGGGAGATACAATTCAAGTTGAGATTTGGGTGGGAACACAGCCAAACCATATCTTCAAGTTTTTATTGTTTCCAGATTTTGAGTAATGAATTGAAAGGCCTTCACTATTCCTAGGTTATAAAAGAATTTACCTATATTTTCTTCTAGTACTTGTATGGTTTCTTTTTTTGGCATGTAGTTATATGAATTAGAGTTTATACTGATACATGGTATGAAGTATGGATCCAGTTTTATCTTTTCTTCAAATGGTTATCCATTTGTCCCAACATCATGTATGAAAAACTCAATTTTTCCCACCCTCACATTACAAACTTAGTGATTTGAGATGTCACCTGTAGTACATATTAAATGTATATATGTGTTTGAGCCTATTTAAATTTTTTTCTTTGACATACTGATTTCATTTCTTTGGAATATATGCCCAGTAGTGGGATTGCTGGATCATATGATAGTTTTATTTTTAATTTTTTTAAAGACCATCCATAGTGTTTTCTGTAATGGCTATATTAATTTATATTCTCACCAACAATGTACAAGAGTTCCCTTTCCTCTACATTCTTGCCAGTACTTGTTATCTTTCGTCTTTCTGATAGCAGCTATTCTAACAGTTGTAAAGTGATAGCTCATTGTGGTTTAATTTGCATTTCCCTGACTAGTGACATTGATCATTTTTTTTCTTTTTTTTAGTATTATCCTTTAAATTCTAGGGTACATGTGCACAACATGCAGGTTTGTTACATATGTATACATGTGCCATGTTGATGTGCTGCACCAATTATCTGTCATTTACATTAGGTATATCTCCTAATGCTATCCCTTCCCCCTCCCCACAACAGGCCCCGGTGTGTGATGTTCCCCACCCTGTGTCCAAGTGTTCTCATTGTTCAATTCCCACCTATAAGTGAGAACATGTGGTGTTTGGTTTTCTGTCCTTGCAACAGTTTGTTCAGAATGATGGTTTCCAGCTTCATCCATGTCCCTACAAAGGACATGAACTCATCCTTTTTGATGGCTCCATAGTATTCCATGGTATATATATGCCACATTTTCTTAATCCAGTCTATCACTGATGGACATTTGGGTTGGTTCCAGGTCTTTGCTATTGTGAATAATGCTGCAGTAAACATATGTGTGCATGTGTCTGTATAGCAGCATGATTTATAATCCTTTGGGTATATGCCCAGTAATGGGATTGCTGGGTCAAATGGTATTTCTAGTTCTAGATCCTTGAGGAATTGCCACACTGTCTTCCACAATGGTTGAACTAGTTTACAGTCCCAGCAACAGTGTAAAAGTGTTCCTATTGCTCTGCATCCTCTCCAGCACCTGTTGTTTCCTTTTTAATGATTGTCATTCTAACTGGTGTGAGATGGTATCTCATTGTGGTTTTGATTTGCATTTCTCTGATGGCCAGTGTTGATGAGCATTTTTTCATGTGTCTGTTGGCTGCATAAATGTCTTCTTTTGAGAAGTATCTGTTCATGTCCTTTGCCCACTTTTTGATGGGATTGTTTGATTTTTTCTTGTAAATTTAAGTTCTTTGTAGATTCTGGATATAAGCCCTTTGTCAGATGGGTAGATTGTAAAAATTTTCTCCCATTCTGTAGATTGCCTGTTCACTCTGATGGTGGTTCTATTCTGTTCAGAAAATTCTGTTCTATTGGTCTGTCTGTCCAGTCGTGAACTATTATTATGCTAATTTAATTACAGAAGCTTTATAATATGTTTTCATATCTGATATGGCTATGCTCCCCTCCCCACCATTGCTCTTGTCTTTCTTGCTTCTTGGCTGTTCTTGCCTGTCCTTTTTTCTATGTGACTTTATTTTTTTAATTGTATAAATTTATGGGATATAAGTACAATTTTATTACATGCATAGTGGTGATGTCAGTGTTTTTAGGATATCCATCACCCAAATAACGTACTTTGTACCCATTAAGTGATTTCCAATTATCCATCCCCTTCCACTCCTTCACTCTTTTGAGTCTCCATTGTCTATCATTTCCCTCTCTACTTACATATACACCTTTTCTGGCACTCATTTATAAGTGAGAACATGCAATATTTATATTTCTGTGTCTGGCTTGTTTCATTTATGACAATGCCCTCTTGTTCCATCCAAGTTCCTGCAAAAGACATGATTTCATGTTTTTATGGCTGAATAGTACTTTATTCTGTATATATACCACATTTTCTTTATCCAATCACCTGCTGATGGAAACTAGGTTGCTTCCATATCTTTGCTATTGTGAGTAGTTGATAAACATACAAGTGCAGGTATCTTTTTGATATATTGATTTCTCTTTCTTTGGCCAGATACTCAGTAATGAGATTGCTGGATCAAATGGTAGTTCCATTTTTAGTTCTTTGAGAAATCTCCCTACTGTTTTCTATAGAGATTGTACTAATTTACATTCCTGTCAACAGTGTATAAGCATTCCCTTTTCTCCACACCCTCCCCCAAATCTTTTATCTTTTGAATAATAGCTTCTGATTGGGGTAAGACGATATCTCATTGTGGTTTTAATTTGCATTTCTCTGATGATTAGTGACGTCAAGCATTTTTTCATATACCTGTTGGCCATTTGTATGTCTTCTTTTGAAAAAATGTCTATTTATGTCCTTTGCCCACTTTTTAATGACAGTATTTGTGTTTTTTTTTCCCATTGAGTTTTTTGAGTTCCTTGTATATTCTGGATATTAGTTGCATGTAGGATAGTTTCCAAATATTTCTCTCATTCTGCAGATTATTTGTTCACTCTGTTGATTCTTTCTTTTGCTGTTCAGAAGTGTTTTCATTTAGTTAAGTCCCATTTGCCTGTTTTTATTGCCTGTGCTTTTGAGGTCTTAGTCATAAATTCTTGCCTAAACCTATATCTAGAAGAATTTTCCCTAGGTTTTCTTCTAGTATTTTTATAGATTTGGGTCTTTTGTTTAAGTCTTTAATCCATCTTCAGTTGATTTTGGTATATCCATGTGACTTTAGAATAATTTTGTCTTCTTTATGAAAAATCTTATTAGCATTTTTGTTGGAATCACAATAAATAAATAAATAGGTTAACTTTGGGAGAACTAACATCTTTATGATAATGAATTTCCTTATCCAAGAATTTAGTATGTGTCCCAATTATTCAGGTTTAACTTTGTGTCTTTTTGAAATGTTCTGAATTTTTCCTCATATAGGTTTTGTATATTTCATGTTCCGTTTTCTTCCCAGGTATTTTATGGTTTTTTGGTTGTTGGTTTTTTGTTTTGAAACAGGGTCTTGCTCAGTTGCCTAGGCTGGAGTGCAGTGGCATGAACATGGCTCACTGCAGCCTTGATCTCTTGGGCTCAAACAATCCTTCTGCCTCAGACTTCTGGGTAGCTGGGACTACAGGTGTGTGCCACACTTGGCTAATTTTTTTTTTTTTTCATAGAGATAGGGTCTTTCTTTGTTGTGCAGGCTGGTCTTGAACTCCTGGCCTTAAGTGATCCTTCTGCCTCGCCTTCCCAAAGTGCTGATATTACAGGTGTGAGCTACTGCATCTGGCCTGTAGTTTTTTAAATGGCATCTTCTCTTTCATGATACATTCTAACTGGCTTACACTTGTGCATAGGAAAGCTATTGATTATTTCATTCAATATTAAATTTACTTTTTTGTTTTACTGAATTCTTTTTTATTGGTTATATATAATTTTTCATGAATGTATAGTATTGCATTATATAAAAATACTGTAAGTTAATTAACCAAACTCTTGATATTGAACATTTAGTTTTATGTGTGTGGGAGGTAGGTATGTTTTACATTTTTCCACTATTAATACAAAGATGTTTACATCCTAGTGGCTAAATATTTTTTGTTTCTTTAATAATTTCCTTATAATAAATTCCTGGAAGTGAATTTGCTGCTTCATTGGATGTCAAAACTGGAAAGCTTTAAGAAATATGTTTTGACAAATTGCCCTGGAGAGGGCTTGTACCCATTTATTCTCTAAAAGTTATGTCTGAGAAGGAACAGAGTTTAATTTTACTGGGCCAAGCAAAACATCAAGCTCATTAAAGGCCTAGGGCAATAACTTTCAGATTATTTAGTCACAGACTTTCTGTTTACAAGGAAGTTTATGTATTATATTGAATTATATGAAATTGACATTTTTGCAGGTAATATGGTTGAATATCAGCAGTTTCCTATTGTTCAACTTAACAGAAGCCTAACAGGTATAGCAAAAAAAAAAAAAAAAAGCACAGCTGTTTTGACTGATGATGGAGTAGGGGTATTCAGAAGACCTCAGAGAAGGGCTTAAGAGCAGCTCTCTAGGCACAAAGCCCTGGGTGGGAAGGCAGGTGCGGGATCTGGGAACCCTCAGGGCCTCAGTCAGGGCGAGTGTGTGGACAAGGGTGGTGGACAGTGTGAGGGCCCTGATTGCCTGTGGGATAGGAGCTGGCAGAGAGGACAAGAACGTCAACATCTGGCAAGGGAACAGGTGCTTTGGACATTTGCCTTTAACAGCAAGTCTGACCTTGCCCTTTTGTGGGATTGCAATGTCTGAGAAGCAGTACCAAGTTCCTACAGTGTCTCTGTGATGTGTGGAAAGATGTGGGTTCAATCCCAGATCAAGTATTTATTAACAATGTGACTTAGGGCAAGTTTGTAAGTTTTTCTATCAGTTAGTGTTCTTTTCTGTAAACTGTGAATAAGAATTCCTACCGTATCAGTTTGTTGTTAAAATACGATGCTATGGCCGGGCGTGGTGGCTCACGTCTGTAATCCCAGCACTTTGGGAGGCTGAGGCAAGGTGATCACAAGGTCAGGAATTCCAGAGCAGCCTGGCCAATATGGTGAAACCCCGTCTCTACTAAAAATGCAAAAATTAGCCTGGCGTGGTGGTGGGCACCTGTAATTCCAGCTACTTGGGAGGCTGAGGCAGGAGAATCTCTTGAACCCGGGAAGCGGAAGTTGCAGTGAGCTGAGATCGTGCCACTGCACTCCAGCCTGGGCAACACAGTGAGACTCCATCTCAAAAAAAAAAAAAATGATGCTACAAGCTACCTTAGATACTTAAAGTATTACATAGCACACAATAGATTCTCAAAAATGTCAGTTGTAATAATAATTTTATTATCTTATATTCATTCCTTTTGCTCTCATCAAGGTTCAAAAGGACATCCAAATGTGTGTTCGTTTAGAGTTTATCTTAGGGATTCCACCTCCCTAATATGTCTGTGAACCAAGGAATAGAATAACAGTAATAATTCCTCTCATTTTGTAGAAAAGAAACTAGAGCAGCTTATTGTTTAGCTCCATGAGGACCATTAAGCACTGGGACTCATTTTTATTCTCAAAGACTCCCAGGTGAAAAAGCCCTGGAAATCATCTGTTAGTTCAGATTGAGTCTGATTTCTGATTCACAACTGCAACACTCTTGGCGAGACACGAGCAAGCCTAAGGATGGATAGCAAAACCCACAATACCCATGCCATCACGCCTCTTTCAAGGTCTCATGTAAATATTATTAATTTTTTTAACTTGTCCAAGTTCACAAAGCTAACTCCTTTTTAATGACATTTATTTTACTGCTGAGCCCTGATGGGCCTCAGAATCCTTTTCAACAAACTCTGGAAGCAGCTAATACTAAACAATTTGATCTGTCACATTGAGTTGAAATCTATGTGCTGTTCTGACCCAGCCTCTAGCCGAGAGCTAGCCAAAGGCTGGGAATGCATTTCTACTTGCAAGAGCTAGTTTCATCTCTGGAAAAACATGCTGTCTCATTTCACTTTTGAATTCCCCCAAAATATATGCATAAATGCTTAATAAAGATTTTTATAATGAATGAATAAATAAATAACTAAAGGAAAGATTTACAGAAGTGTTTCATAACTTGCCTCAGATCTCCTGGAAAATGTGTTGGTTCATCAGACATTTACTGAGAACCTATTATGTTAAGCACTATTTATGTGAGGTGATCAGGAAAGTCTGCAATGATATGACTTTTTAAGTTATGGTGAAATATACATAACATAAAATTGACCAGTTTAACCATTTGAAAGGTACAGTTCAGTGGCATTAAGTACAATCTCACTGTTGTGCAACCATCATCCGCATCCATCTCCAGAACTTATCCACGATCATAAAGTGAAACTCTCAACTCATTAAACCCAAATCATCCACTATTCCATCCCCCCATCCCGTGGCAACCACTGTTCTACTTTCTGTATCTATGAATTTGACTACTCTAAGAACCTCATACGTGAATTCATGCAATATTTATCCTTTTGTTTCTGGCTTATTTTACTCAGGATAGTCTTCAAAAGTTCATCCATATTGTAGCACATACGAGAAGATGACTTTTTAAAAAGTTTTTAATTAAAACATAACATAAAAAGTGAAAAGTGCATAACTTGCTCACAACCTGAACACATCAGGGTAAGTAGTGTCTACATAAGAAATGGAAAGTTACTAGAAGGGCAGAAGACCTCCCCATACTCCACTCCTAACCCCCGAGAATAATCTCTATCCTGACTTCTAACAGCGTAATTTTGCCTAGTTTTTAACTTTACGTAAATTAAAGCATACAGTATTTTTTTTCTATTTGCTTTCTTTTGCTCAATATAATGTTTGTGGTATTCATCCATATTGTTGTGTGTAGTTATATTTCTTTCATTCTCATTGCTATACAGTATGTTATCATGTAAATATGCCACAATTTATATATCATTATATTGTTGATGGAGACTCAGGCAGTTTCTGGTTTTTTGTTAATATAAATAGTCTTGCTATGGCTAGGCATGGTGGCTCACACTTGTAATCTCAGCACTTTGGGAGGTGGAGGTGGGTGGTTCACTTGAGGCCAGGAGTTTGAGACCAGCCTGGGCAACATAGGGAGACCCTGTATCTACAAAAAATTAAAAAATTGGCCAGGTGGGCCAGGCATGGTGGCTCACACCTGTAATCCCAGCACTTTAGGAGGCTGAGGTGGGCGGATCACAAGGTCAAGAGATCAAGACCATCCTGGCCAACATGGTGAAACCCTGTCTCTACTGAAAATACAAAAATTAGCTGGGTGTGGTGGTGGGCGCCTGTAGTCCCAGCTACTAGGGAGGCTGAGGCAGGAGAATCTCTTGAACCCTGGAGGAGGAGGTTGCACTGAGCCAAGATTGCGCCACTGCACTCCAGCCTGGCAACAGAGTGAGACTCCATCTCAAAAAAAAAAAAAAAAATTAGCCAGTTGTGGTGGTGCACAGCTGTAGTCCTAACTACTTGGGAGACTGAAGCAGGAGGATTGCTTGAGCCCAAGAGTTTGAGACTGCAGCAAGCTATGATTGTGCCACTGCGCTCCAGCCTGGGCAACAGAGGAAGACTCTGTCTCTATAAATAAATAAATAAATAAATAAATAAATAGTGCTGCTATGAACATTCCTGTACATGCCTTTTGGTAAACATATGAATGGATTTCTATTATATATATTATGTATATGCTACATGAATATATCATATAAATGTATGTATGCATATATATATATATATTCAGAATTAAAAATGCTGGGTCACAGAGTATGCCTATATTAAGCTTTAATAGCTTTTCAATGTGGTTTACCATTTAGAAAGGGTCATTTAAGCTGTGGCCTGAAAAACGAAATGGAATGGAAGCTGCATTGAGATTTCCACACTAACATCTCCCCACTGCTATGATAAAAATGTGACCTTTTATAAAGTGGTTAGAGTCAAATGGGAGAAGTCCTTTGCCTCTTTTTTGCTGTGGTCTCCCAGTACACTTTAGTGTGAGGAGCCTCTGTCATTTTGGTCAGACCCAGGGAGTCAAGAGATGATGACTGATGACTCAGCCTCCTCAGCTCGGCTTCCCAGAGCTCCACTCACCACATCAGTGAGCCTGGCATGCAGGGGGAGACATAAACACAACCATGGTGTTGATATCAATCCTAGCAGAGATGTCACAAGCCAAGGTCTGGGAAGAGGAAGAATGAATCAGGATAAAACTTCAGTGGAAAAAAGACCAAGTGAGAGACTTAAAAGTCACGACTAAAGAATTGTGTAAGTAACAGTGGCAAATGACAACAAAAGGCCTCTACAGCTAAAATAATCAGTGGTACCTGTTTCAGATCCCCAGGCTTCTCTGTTTTGGGGAGGTCTTAGGATGCAGGGCTTTGCCAATTGTGTGGCCTGGGATGACAGCCAATTGATGGAAGCTGGAATTCAGGGCTTTCTTCTCAACAGAAGTTAAAGAAGGCAAAAAAAAAAAAAAAAAAAACCCAAACCAAAAATCTGGCCACAAGTGATGTCTATCAGTGTTGTGTGGGTGTGAGAGCCTGCCCCTTTGTCTTAATAGAGAATATAAACATACCTGAGGAGGAGCCCCAAAGGCCTGGTAGGAATGGGTCATTTTGAGAAAAAGTTTCCAATGGGAAAGATAAAAATCTAGTTGTTTTGCCCTTCAATGTTTTAGAGTTTCCTCAGAGCACAGAGAAATCTTAGTTTGCTTCTCCTTAAGGTACTGCTCATAAAGTCCCGTCTTTTAAAGAAAAGGAACAGAGTGAAAAATGACTGATGCATCAAAGTGAAGTTTCCTTTTCCAAACATGTGTCCGTAAGTTGCTGATCTGGGGTCGCTTCAGAATTGCATGCTGTGTCTTTAACCCATTTCCTGTTTGGAAAAAAATGTGGCTCACTGCCAGCACAGTGTTCTTGGGGCAAACGGGAAGTGGCTTTAGGTAGCCAGACAGGTATGCAACAAACTACCTTTCACAACAATGCCTCAGGCCAGAAGGGATTGGGTCTTATGCCAAAAATATCTTTTGATTATCTTTCTTTAGTACGTACAAAAATTGAGACTTAAAAAGTATTTCAGGGCCACCATTTTAAATTTCAGTCGAATGTTCATGTTACTGATTAGAGTTGTGTCTGTAAAAAGTATTAAAGATTGAAGTGTGTTTCTATTCTGTAACAGTTGCATATGTGTGTATTCTAACAGAATTTCTTGTATGAAATAATTGTCTTTCATTTATTTGTTTCTCTTAAGAGTTCTCAAGGAAAATACAAGTTAAATTAGTTAAGAAAATTCTGATTGGTTGGGTTCCACCTACCTGCAATATTGATTTCTCTATATATATGGATAAAAGAAGTCAATTTAAATACGTTGACCCATGTGGTCCAGTTTATATGACATTCAAATAAACACAACTTTGAACACCAAGACTAATTGGAAAATAATTCAAATATTTACCAGGGACTCTTGAAGAATGTCAGAAGAATATCTAGCAGACATCCTAACAATTATTTCTGCATCTTTCTTTCTATTTCCCATCACTCTGAAGTTTTTTTTCAAAGACTTGCTCAACTCACAAAATCTCTTTCTCATCCCTGCATTGCACTCAGGGTTCTGGTCTTTTTCCTCCCTCTCTCCCAACAAAACACAAAAATAAATAAATTTGTCTCTTTATAAGATTGAAAAAAAAATCCCAGTCTGTATCTTATCTTCCAGTTCTCAGATCTTTCTACCCATTGGCCTGATTAGCTTCACAGAGTCCTGGAGACAAGCTAGCAGTCACAGAGAGGGAAGATTGTGAACCCTTATACATTCATGCTTATGGTCCCAGTTGCACAATAATTTTAAATACAATTCATACAACAGGCTGTTTCCCAGTCACTAAATGACAAAACTTTCTTTGCAATAAGAGGCAAGGCCAACAGTGACCAAAATTCACATTTTTGAAGACTGGAGAAAGGCATGAGGGAAGAGGTGAAATGTATAAAATGAATAACATCTTTGAGCAGAGGCGGCATTCTGCCTTAGACCCTCCTCTTCCCCTCCTCTCATGGCATCACACGTGCCGATGCTTTTCCCTAGAAGCCCTATTTCTTGAAATCTGAGACCATAACCCAACAAATCATTCCCTTGAAAGTTTACTTACTTTTTGATGGTTATTTGATATGAAGAAGAAATCGAAAAGAGAGCAGAACTTCAAGGTTGAATTTGGCCATTTCCATGCTAATTCATATTGGTGCCTGAGAGTGTCCGCATTAGGATCTCATTTCTCTGTTAATGTCAAACAGTATCTGATCTCTGCCTATCCAAGGGCTGGTATGGGCTTAATGCCAGCATTTAATGCTGGAATCTAAAGCTGGGACAGGTAAGGTGCTTCGCCTGCAGCATCCAAAGATCAGAGCAGGCAGAGAGGAAGTCTAGGAGCATACACAGTAAAAACGTACAAATAATATGATTTGATAAGATACAAGCACAATAAAAAGTTAGAAAAGAAAAATGCTAAATACACGTTAAATGTATACATGCTGAAGAGATTGCCAGATAAGAGTGTTTACATAGTGTAGTGGAACAAGTGAAGAAATGTTTCCTTAGAGAATAATATATTAAGAAAATGTCCATGTCACCTGTATTGGTTCAGAAAGAGTTATTTTTGAAAGCACCTGGTTGTCTTAGGATTAAACTGCCTAGCCCTTAGGGAAGGAGACAAGGGCCTGTTCATTCATTCATTAACTCATAATATATTAAAATTGTACTTGCTATATACTAAGCACAGTATTAGGCACTAGAAATAGGGTATGGAATATGACCAACATGTTGCTTATCCTCTTGGAGCTTACAATATAACAGGGAAGATAGACCTTGGAAAGGTTATTACTCATTCAGACAATGAATGTGTGCAAAGACAGTGATGATGGAGAAATGCATGGTGCTATTGAAGGCATTATGGAAGAATATGACCAAAAAAGAGGACAGGGTCGCTTTCTTATCAGTGAATATCAGCTGAGCAATTCAGGTGCCACTGCTTCCACCTCTGGGCATGGGCTTTCTCCCTTGCTTGGAAAGAATACATTAACATCAGATTAAGCAAAGAGCTCATAAAATGCATGATGGCACACTGACCAATCAAAACATACCAAGCATTCTTTTCCAGAGGATTGGGAGAGAGATTCATTTTGAAATAATTAGCTGGCAATAGGTTCAACATGAAAAAAATAAACATTAAGCCATAATTATTTTTCAACAGAACTGGAGACTTATTCATCTACTTTCTGAAATTGTATATCTATTTCATA
Organism: Pan troglodytes; assembly: GCF_028858775.2. NCBI lineage: Eukaryota > Metazoa > Chordata > Mammalia > Primates > Hominidae > Pan > Pan troglodytes. The sequence goes on from NC_072406.2 coordinate 70,701,903, forward strand.
GCACTGGAAGCTCAATACTATGTTTAATGTTCTGAGGGTAAAAACACGATGTCTGTTTTATTTCAGAACATGAATTGAAAGCATTTGTGGGACAGGATGTTGTTTTGGTTCAATAGGTTGTTCAAGATTCCTTAGGAGTTTTATCCAGTAACTGCTTTCAGCTTTAAGAAATTAATGTTTCCATTTGGTTTTCAGATCCAAAAACTGCATAAGCAGATTTTTCTGCTTTTGATGCCTTATCCAATTGCTAGTGTGGTTTAAGGTAATCAATCATATAACTGAGAGTTAAAGAACTCTGGCTAAGAGTTTTTACACAGATAAAACTTGCATTGGTTTGAGTGTGGATGGTGCTTGTTCAAGGACTGTAGGAATAGGTTGTAGTCAAACCTCAGAAATGTTCCAGATTTGCAGCCCATGCACTGGTTGGGAAGGCCATACCTTATGGTTCAGGTAAGATACAGGCAGGGCTCGTGCTAGGAAATGAGAACACCTGATGGGAACAATAAAGTTACTGATTCTCTTGGCTGCCCAGCAAGTCTCTACCTGTCCCTCATGAATCTTTCTGCCAAATTCCAGAAGGAAAAACTCTCTTTCTCTGGGATATCCAGGGAAGATGGAGGTTCCTTTCCAGCCTTCCTTTCATCACAAATTTACTAGTCATACACTGTGGCAGGCATCTAACAGCACAAAGACATAAGATTATAATCCCAAGGAGCTCACTGTCTAATAAAGGAAAATTAGCATAAATAAAATACTTGCAATGCAGTATAAGTACAATGCTAGGAACATTCATGTTATATTTTCAACCAGGAGACAATGCAATTAGCAGTATCAGGATTCAGGAGAGAGAAGTGTGGCAAAGAATACTGCATAGAAGTGAACAACAAAGTGGGGAAGGGAAGGAAACCCTTCCCCAGGGTTTGTATTTAGGAATACAATGAAATTAGTTAAGGTGGTCACAGCCTATCTTCTTTCAGGACCCTTTTCCCCTTCATAGGTCTATCATGCCTATCTTCCAGTGCTCAATACTTTCCTGTTGCCCTCTAGAGGCCCAGAGTTCACCACTCTGGAGTCCTATCTACCTTGATCTGCCCTTACTCGGCCCAGTATTGTCACCTGTTCTGATCTTTCTCCCAAATTTTACGCTGACTCACTGTATTAGTTTCCTTTTGTTGTGGTAACAATTACCATTAATGTAGGGCTTAAAACAGCACAATTTTTTTATCTCATTGTTTTGAAGGTCAGAAGTCTGAAATTATATCATTGGGATAAAAACCACGGTGTCGGCACAGCTGCATTCCTTTCTGGAAACTCAAGGGGAATCTATTTTCTTGTCTTTTCTAGCTCCTAGAGGCTGCCCACATTCTTTGGCTTGTGGCCCCCTCCCATCTTCAAAGCCAGCGATAGCCAGTCAAGTCCTTCTCACATTGTGTCCCCCTAGCTTTGCTTTTGCCATCACATTTTACCCTGACTCTTACACTCCCACTTCCTCTTTCACCAAGCACCCTGTGATGACATTGGGCCCAGCTGGATAATCCCGGATACTCTCTCTCTCTCTCTTTTACAGTCAGCTCATTAATAACCTCAATTCCATCTGCAACCTTAATTCTCACAGTTTCTGGGGATTAGAATGTGGTCATCTCTGGGGGTGACTGTTATTCTGCCTACTGCACCCACCTTCAATTCTACTATCAATCAAAATTTACTTACATGTTCTTCAATGACTCCTCATTAGCTAAAAAGTGAACCTAATAATTGAACCCAAACAGAAGGTGTTAAAAGGAAATATGTAGGACCTGTCCCTACTTATTCTCCTGTCCCTGTTTACATATCATGAGTCAAGCATGGTTCTCTTCTATCTGAACCCAAATGAGCCTTCAGAATCCTTTTTCACATCCTGGCAACCACTTCCTTATGACTCTCTGTGATCTCTACACCTTGCCCACCCCACTCTCCTCCTTGAGCAACTACTGATCTTTTTGTCACTATAGATTAGTTTGGAATTCCCAGAGTTTAATGTTAGTTGAATCACACAGTGTGTACTCTCACCCAAACTTCTTTCATTCAGTATAAGTAGTTCATGATTCACCCATGTGTCATTCAATAGTTCATTCATTTTGGATCAGTATTGTGAATCAATATTCCATTGTATGGATATACCACAATTTGTTTATATATTCACCTTTTGATGAACGTTTGAGTTGTTTTACATTTTGGCTATTAAATATAAAGCTGCTATAAAAATTCAGGAATAAGTCTTTGAAAGGACATAAATTTCCATTTCTCTTGAGTAAATACCTAGGAATTAAATAGCTGGATATATGATATGTATATGTTTAACTTCTTAAGAAACTGTCAAAATATTTTGCAAAGTGGTTGTACCATTTTACATTCTACCTACCAGTGAATACAAATTCCAGTTTTTCTACATCCTCACCAATACTTGATAAGGTCAGTCTTTTTAACTATTCTGATAGGTATGTATACAGTGATACCTCATTGTGGTTTTAATATGCATTTCTCTAATTGTTAATGCTGTTGAGCTTTTCATGTGCCATTTGTATATCTTCTCTGGTGAAGTGTCGGATTAAATCTTTTGCCTAATTTTTAATTGGAATGTTTGTTCTCTTATTGTTGAGTTTTGACAGTTCTTTATATATTCCAGATACAAGTTCGTTATTAGATATAGGCTTTGCAAAGGTTTTCTCCTAGTCTGTGGCTTGCCTTTTAATTTTTGTTCTTTCATTTCATTTTCATTCTTTCATTTATAAAACAGTGTTATTCAAAGAGCAAAATGTTTTCATTTTGATGAAGTCCAATTTACCAGTGTGTTCTTTTATGAACTTTTTTGGTGTCATACCTAAGAAATCTTTGCCTTTCCAAGATCATCATCATAAGTATTTCATATCTTCATTAATCTTATAAATGTTAACACTTCTAAATTTCAACTTCTGACACTTTGTTGCTAGTATATAGGCGCCATGCTATTAAATTCCTCTCCATCATGTCCAGAGGCACACAATGCCTGGCTATCCCACTCTTAGTGATGTTAAATTAACCAATGAGTTTAGATAGTGTCAACATGATCTATTCATTAAAAAGGTTCTCCATCAACCTTTCACTTAATATTTTTGGACGATTCAAATTGCCTACATAAATTATTTCATTAGAGGTTCCAAGCTGTTGATTTTTTGATTCTGTTATTCTTCTTGCATTTACTAGCTGTGACTCATTTATGAAGAAATTTTCCTGGTCCCCTATTTTATTAGCCTAAAATATAGAATGTGGAAAAAAAGTATAAATAATTGATTCTCTTTTTTACTTTATTATTTTTATAATACATATTTAATACTCTAGAAACTACTAAAAGTTGTCAATAATGTTTTATTTTTGGAATATCTTAATGAACACATGCATTTATATTTAGTTGATGTATTTCAGTTCATTGGAGCCCTTATTTTTTGGATGCTTGAATTGTCCATCTTTGGCCAGTATGAGCTCTTTCTTATTGGTCTTTTTTCAGTATGACTCTAGTAGCCATTCATAACTTTCTTGCTTTCAGGAAAGACAAGATGTCCCAGATTCATCCTGTACATTTCCTATTCTGGATATCAAATGGCTATTTCTATAAGGTGCTCTGGCTCCCTTCCTGGAGAAATGATATGAAGTGATCACAATCTAGATGCTAGGGACACTAATGACTCCTGCACTCTGATTGTTTCTTTTAGTGGGGTGTATGTTCATAATCAGAACTTAGTTTTAATTCTGTCAGTTTAGCAATGTTTTTATTAATGATTAATCCTTTTTTGTGCCTTGTTTTAGGATATTTCCTTACTTGGAAGTTACAAAAATATTCTCCCATATGATGCTCTGAAAGGGTTGAATATTTTGCCTTTCCTATTTAGGGCTGTGAACTAACTGGAATTGATTTTGTTATATGGTTAGGGTTCCAGTATCATTTTCCCTCAAAATAATGCTCAACTTTTCTATAATTATTTATTGAAAGGTTCACCTATTTCTGACTTCTCTGCAGTACTATCCCTGTAGTAAATCAAATATCTTTATGTGTGTAGGTTGGTTTCTGGAGTATACATATTTTATTCTATTGGTCTATTTGCCTATCCTTGTATGAGTACCTCATTCTTTTAAGTTCTATAGCCTTTAATAAGCCTTAGTATGCAGTAGAGCCAATCTTCCAATTATAATTGTGTCTTGGCTATGCTTGGCTCTTTGTATTTTTATATATGTTAGAATCGGCTTGTCAATATCCCTCCCAAAAATCCTAAGATTTTAATTGAACTACATTGACACTAGATTAATTTGGGGGGAATTGCAATATTTATAATATTGAGTCTTCCAATCAATGTACAGTAAATTTCTATATTTGTTTAGGTCTCCTTTAATTTTCCTTGTTATAATTTTATAGTTCTTGCCATACAACTCTTGTATTACAACTCTTGCAATACAACACTTAAATTACAGTTAATTCTAGTTATGTAATATGTTTGATATTACAATAAATGGCATAATCTTTTCAATTTTGTTTTCTAAATGTTGCTTATATATAGAAATAAATTATAAATTGATTTATTTAGTAGACTTCTAAACTGAATTAATAATTTATCTCTGAATTATTTTGTACTTTTTATAAACATAATCATATCACCTGCAAATGATGCTATTTATATTTTGCATTTAATTTTTATATATCTTTTTTTTAACCTTGTTTTACTGTTTTGTCTAGGTTCCCTAAGGCAATGTTGACTAGAAGTGGGATAGTAACACCTTTTTTTGTTCTTTATACCATAGAGAAAACTTTATGTCTCCTCATTAAGAACTGTTTGCTTGTGAAGTTTAAATTTTTATTTTTATTAATTTTTAGACAAAAATGATCCTCTCAATTCCTACTTTGCTAAGCTTTTCCTTTTTAATCACAAAAGAATTCAAATTTTATCTAATGGCTTTTTTTCTGCATCTATTGAATTGATTATATGATTTTTCTTTAACCTCTTAATATGGTAAATTACATTGATTAATTTTAAGTATTAAATCAACCTTGACTTGCCGGCATAGACCCTAATGATTAAATTACATACCTGGCAGGAAACGGTGGCTCATGCCTCTAATTCCAGCACTTTGGGAGGCCGAGGCGGGTGGATCACTTGAGGTCAGGGGTTCGAGACCAGCCTGGCCAACATGGTGAAACCATGTCTCTAATAAAAATACAAAAATTAGCCAGGTGTGGTGGTGGGTGCCTGTAATCCCAGCTACTCAGGGAGGCTGAGGCAGGAGAATCGCTTGAACCGTAAGGCAGAGGTTGCAGCGAGCCGAGATCATGCCATTGCACTCCAGCCTGGGTGACACAGTGAGACTGTCTCAAAAAAAAAAAAAAATTACATTACCATTTTGCTATATTGGTTGATTCAGGTTGTCGCTTTAGTGGGATTTTAAGAGTGAGTGAAAGTAGGTTCATGTTTTCAATCTGCCATCTTTACTTCCATGTTAGTACTAAATAATTTTTTTGCCAGCTGATTTACTATATTGGCACCTTCACTCCATTCTAGTATTCCTTGCCACGCTTCTCTCTCCTAAATCCTGGTACTGCTAATTGCAGTGTCTTCTGGTTGAAAATGTAACATGAATATTCCAAGCACTGTACTTATACTACATTGCAAGTATTTTATTTATGCTAATTTTCCTTTATTAGACAGTGAGCTCCTTGGGATTATAATCTTATGTCTTTGTGCTGTTAGATGCCTGCCACAGTACATGACCAGTAAATTTCTAATGAAAGGAAGGCTGGAAAGGAACCTCCATTTTCCCGGGATATATATTAAAAATCCCTTATTGCAACATCACTATTTGGCAGCTGCTAAGAATGACAGCTGCCAAATGGTGTAGAAGAATGTGTCGAAAGGCCCCACGGGGTGTGATAAATTACACTAGTATAAATCATTCTTTTTAAACTTTTAAAGCATTTTTATAATTATCCTATTTGACCCTCACAACTGAGAAATATGTAAATTAGTAGCTTTATCCCTGCTTTACACATAAGTAAACAAGGCCCAGATAAACTAAATATTTACCTAAGACTATATGCTAGTTTGGGGCCAAATTTGGTCTAGAATTCAGGTTTCCAGATGTTTAAACCCAGGATCTTTTTAATAGACCAGTGGTTCTCAAACTATGGATTACTTAGGGACTGCTATTGAACAGGGATGGGAGAGAAGATAGAGGGTCAAAGATCAGGAATCTGGGCCCCCTACTCATGTTACAATTCTGCTTTTGTCTCTTCTACGTGTAAGTGTTCCATAGAATTTATCACTTGGAAAATAGCTCTCTTGCTGATAACAACACGCAGCCACTAGTCTTTAAGCACATACTTGCTTTCTGGCACCATGTGATGTTTCGGGCTTACTTTGTACATTCCGTGTCCTGGAATTGGTTTCAGCCATTTCTCCAAGAAGTTCTGGTTTCTTCTGGTGGAAATGAGATTTAGAATCCAGTATCTGGGCTCTAGGTGGGCTCGTCGATACTGGTGCCTCATTGCTTCTAGCTCTTTACAGGAGACGGTGATAGGAAACTGCTTTTCTAAAATAAAAAATATTAAAAAAAGAAACAAAGATAAAAGAAAAGCCTGAGTTTCTAGTAATACTTGTAATTCACATGCATTACCACATGATTATTTCTTACCTTCTCCCATTCCATTTTTGTATCTCCTTCTTCCATAGTGAAAACCCTGCTTCTCAAACACCACCACAAACAATATTTGTTCACTTCTATTCTGCAATGCACACAAAACAGTTTTTGAGCTACAACACCATACACCTGTTAAAAACAAAACTAGTAAATACAGTCAAATTTCTTTGCATTTCTCGTTATTCTTCAAAAATATTTATAATTTTATATGCTTTATTGGTGAATGTATGTGTATATATGCATATATGTTTGTTTGTGTATGTGTGTGTGTATATATATGCGTGTGTATGTGTGTGTACTGAGAAAAGCCTTAATTCCTGTTTATTCAGTCTCGACTTTGATCTCAACTACTCTATATAATCATTTTAATCTGTTGTTGGTTAACTTTTTTCACTTCTGTTTTGACAATAAATGCATATACACTTTTATTTTCTCTTCTTTATTATTAAAGAGATAGCATATTGTATGCACACTCTATATTTTGCTTTAACTCTTAAAAATATATTTAAATTTATCAATTTACAATTTTATGTTTAGTATTCTCTTAATTTTTAAGAATTCTTTACCTGCCCAAAGATCACAAAAATTTTCCACTATATTGTCCTCTAAAATTTTTAAAAATTTTGCCTCTTACAGCTCAGCTTTTAATCTCTCTAGAGTCGATTTTGTGTATGATATAAGGGAGGTACCCATTCCATTTTTAAAATGAGTTTCCATGTATCTCATACACTTTGTCAAACAGTCTGTTCTTTACCCAGTGATATCTGGTGTCGGTTCAGCTCTACATCAAGTTTCCACACATTCATGGATCTGCTTCTGGACTTTCTATTTGTTACTCCGTCTATTCCTGAGAAAATCTTCTGTCTAAAATTTTCAGACATATTTTTATTTTATTAACTTTCATTTTAGGTTCGGGGTACGCGTGCAGGTTTGTTATATAAATTGTGTGCCATGGAGGTTGGTGTACAGATTATTTCATCACCCAGGTAATAAGCATAGTATCTGATAGGTAGTTTTTTGATCCTCCCCCTCCTCCCACATGCCACCCTCCACCCCGCAATAGGCTCCAGTGTTTGTTGTTCCCTTGTGTCCATATGTATTTAATGTTTAGCTCCCACTTATAAGTGAGAACATGTAATATTTGATTTTCTGTTCCTGTGTTTGTTCACTTAGGATGATGGCCTCCAGCTCCATCTATGTTGCTGCAAAAGACACGATCTCATTATTTTTTATGGCTGTGTAGTAGTCCACAATATATATGTCCTACAGTTTCTTTATCCAGTCCATCATTGATGGGCATTTAGGTTGATTCCATGTCTTTGCTATTGTGTATAGTGCTGACACATGCATATGTCTTTATGGTAGAATGATTTATATTCCTTGGGGTATACACCCAATAATAGGATTACTGGGTGGAATGGTAATTCTGTTTTACCTTCTTTCAGAAATCGCCCAACTGCTTTCCACAATGGCTGAAGTAATTTACATTCCCACCAGCAGTGTATAAATTCTCCCTTTTCTCCATAACCTTGTCATCTGTCAGCAACTGTTTTTTTTCTTTCTTTTTTTTTTTTTTTAACTTTTTAGTAATAGCCATTCTGACTGGTTTGAGATGGTATCTCATTGTGGTTTGATTTACATTTCTCTATATAATTAATGATGTTGATATGGTTTGGCTCTGTCCCTACCTAATCTTGTCTTGAAGTCCAAGGTGTTGCAGGAGTGACAGATGGGAGGTAATTGAATCATGGGGGCAGGTCTTTCCCTTGCTGTTCTTGTGATAGTGGATAAGTTTCACGAGATCTGATGGTTTTATAAAGATGAGTCTCCCTGCACAAGCTCTCTTCTCTTGTCTGACCCCATGTGAGATGTACCTTTCACCTTCTGCCATGATTGTGTGTCCGGAATGGGTGGGTTCTTGGTCTCACTGACTTCCAGAATGACGCTGCGGATCCTCGCAGTGAGTGTTACAGTTCTTAAAGACGGTGTGTCCAGAGTTTATTCCTTCTGATGTTCGGACGTATTCAGAGTTTCTTCCTTCTAGCAGGCTCATGGTCTCGCTGGCTTCAAGAGTGAAGCTGCAAACCTTTGTGGTGAGTGTTACAGCTCTTAAGGCGGCGTGTCTGGAGTTGTTTGTTCTTCCCATCTGGAGTTGTTCATTCCTCCCGGTGGGCTCATGGTCTTGCTGACCTCAGGAGTGAAGCTGCAGACCTTCACGGTGAGTGCTACAGCTCATAAAGGCAGTGTGGACCCAAAGATTTACTGCAAAGAGCAAAAAAACAAAGCTTCCCCAGTGCAGGAAGAGACCCCAGCAGCTTGCCACTGTTGGCTAGGGCAGCCTGCTTTTATTTCCTTATCTGGCCCCACCTGCATCCTGCTGATTGGTCCATTTTACAGAGAGCTGATTGGTGTGTTTACAAACTTTGAGCTAGACACAGAGTGCTGATTGGTGTATTTACAATCCCTTAGCTAGACACAACCATTCTCCAAGTCCCCACCAGATTAGCTAGATACAGAGTGCTGATTGGTGCATTTACAAACCTTGAGCTAGACACAGAGTGCTGATTGGTGTATTTACAATCCTCTAGCTAGACATAAAAGTTCTGCAGGTCCCCACTAGACTCAGGAGCCCAGCTGGCTTCACCTAGTGGCTCCTCCGCAGGGGCCGAGCTGCTGGCTGGCAGAGCTGCCCGCCAGTCCCGCGCTGTGCGCCAGCGCTCCTCAGTCCTTGGGTGGTCGATGGGACCCGGCGCTGCGGAGCAGGGGGCGGCACTCCTTGGGGAGGCTCCTGCTGTGCAGGAGCCCACAGCAGGGGGTGGGGCTCAGGCATGGTGGGCTGCAGGTCCCAAGCCCTGCCCCGCGGGGAGGCAGCTGAGGCCCGGTGAGAATTTGAGAGCAGTGCCAGCACTGCTGGGGGACCCGGCACACCCTCCGCAGCTGCTGGCCCGGGTGCTAAGCCCCTCACTGCCCAGGACCTGCGGCGCTGGCCTGCCGCTCTGAGTGCGGGGCCTGCTGAGCCCAGCCCACCGGGATCTCCTGCTGGCCCACAAGCACCCCACGCAGCCCCGGTTCCTGCCTGCACCTCTCCCTCCACACCTCCCCGCAAGAAGAGGGAGTCAGCTCTGGCCTCGGCCAGCCCAGAGAGGGGCTCCCACAGTGCAGCGGCGGGCTGAAGGGCCAGAGTGGAGGCTGAGGCCGAGGAGGTGCCAAGAGCGAGCCAGGGCTGCGAGGGCTGTCAGCACGCTGTCATCTCTCAATTGTGAGGCCTACTCAGCGACATGGAACTGTAAGTCCATTAAACCTCTTTCTTTTGTAAATTGCCCAGTCTCTGGTATGTCTTTGTCAGCAGCATGAAAATACAGATGTTGAACATTTTTTCATATGCTTGTTGGTTGCATATATGTCTTCTTTTGAAAAATGTCAGACATATTTTTTAGTTCTAGAATTTCCATTTTAAACAACAGTAACTTTTTCTCTGCTGGAGGATTTTCTTCTTTAAAAAGCAGAATTAAAATTCATTATGAACATATTTTCTTCTATGCTTCTGAGGATAGTTTTCATAAAATCCTTTTCTGCTAATTCCAACATCTGTCCAGTTTCCACTGATTGATTGTCTCTGGAATATGCATCACATTATCCTATTTCTTCACATTATTCTAATTATTCTATTTTTTTCTTTATAATTTTGGATTATCCTAGACATTCTAAATGATATTTTGGATTCTGAATTCTGTTATATTCTTCTGAACAGTGCTGAATTTGCTTACAATTAACTTTGCTGTACTCTAACTTCTAACTCAGTCTACCTTGAAGGTGAAATCTTGTTTAACTCCTTTATCCTTAGCAGGCTGTTTAGGATTTGCACTACACACTCATAGCTTAGGGGTCAGCCAGAGATTTGGGCAGAGTTTATATGCAGAATTTGTGACTCTCCTTTCTGGTTGTCTCCTTTCCTGGACTTCTCCCCTCACTTTTAGCTGCTGTGGTGGTTCCCAAACTCTGTTATTTGATATTTCAAGCCACTAAGATTATAGACTTCTATTTGAGATTTAGCCAACTAATGCCTACCCTCAAATAAAGACCCATTAAAGAATAGATAACTCACCCAGTTCCATTTCCTTCATCTAAGTACAGGTCCCCCACTCCAGCTTCTGCCTGCTTTTAGTTGCTTTCCAGTTGTTCCAGGGAATTGGTTTTTTATATTTTGCCTAGATTTTTTGTGGTTATATGTGGAGAGTTAGTTTGATGGGAGCTACTGAATCATTACTGGGAGCAAATAACCTGATTATTGTATTTATTTAGCTTCTGATCAGTCTTAGATCTTGCATGACAAACGCTTACCTTATTTTAATTCTTCAGTGTCTTAGCTATTCTTGTGTAGAAGCTGAAGTCTTATCCAGTATACTTTTCTACCTCTCAGGTCCTTCTAAATGGAAGGAACTGCAAATTAGCCATACCAAAGAGAGGATATGTGGAAGAGAGGAAAGGAAGCTAAACAGCTTCCTTTCTGTGCTGTCCATAAATCCCTACCGCCAGGGATCATAACAATTTGAGGTACCACCATAATATACATATGCATGTCTGGTGTGTTTGGAGAAGGCTGTTTAAACCAGGACTGAACATTTGAGGATAAGAAGCTTGTGGTTGGGAGAAGCAACTGGGAAGCGTGGAAATGAAGACAGAGGTGAGTTAGTAGGCTACTTACTGCAGGAATCAGGTGAGATGAGAAGCTGAGCTAAAGCAACATTAATGAGAATGTAGAAAGGGACCAGATTGGAAAGATAATTAAAAATTGATAAACCGGCCAGGTGTGGGTGGCTCATGCCTATAATCCCAGCACTTTGGGAGGCTGAGGTGAGAAGATCACTTGAGCCCAGGAGTTTGAGACTAGCCTGGGTAACATAATGAAACCCTATTTCTACAAAAAATAAAAAAATTAGTTGGGTGTAGTGGCACATGCCTGTAGTCCGAGCTACTTGGAAGGCCAAGGCAGGAGAATCACTTGAGCCCGGGAGTTCGAGTCTTCAGTGAGCTGTGACTGCGCCACTGCACTTCAGCCAGGGTGACAGAGAGAGACCTTGTCTCAAAAAACAAAACAAAATGAAAAAACAAGAAAAACTTGATAACCCCTGTGTACAGATTGAAAGAGATACTTATAAGGATAAGAAACATTTTCTCCCATCACTCAAATCACAGCAGGTGTCAACATCTTACTTTGCTGACACATGTAATAATATAGAAAGTCTAGAAAATAGAAAAAAATTATCAAAAATTCCACTATCTTTATATAACTAAAAATGTTTTATATTATCTTCCAGGCCTTATTTAGAAACAAATGTATATGTTTTATAGCTACAACCACACACAAGTTTGAAGGTCTTCGATACATCATAATTTTGCATTATTTCTATCATCTCGCATGAATGAGCAATTTTCATCATGCTGATATCTGTAATTATGTCCTTTTAAATGTCTTACATAGTATTCCATCATTTCATACACCTCAAACTTTTAAACTATTATTCAACTTGTACATTTATATTATTACAACTATAAATAATGCACCACAAACATGTTTATGTATATAGTCTTTCTCTTCTATGGGGGTATCTCTTTAGCTGTAAGATATCCATGGTGAAAAGTAGAAACATTTTAATATTGTTTTATGTATATTGATATTTAGTCACAAGAACTCTGACATTGTAAAGCCCCAGAGTGATATGTGTGAGAATCTTCGAATTTCAGATAATTACTGAGAGAAAGGACTTTGCTTTGTAGCTCCAGGAGCTAGTACTGTGGCTAGGCATATTAGACCAGTAATAGCTGTGTTTTGAATATGTAAATCAATGATTAAATGAATGATTAATTCACTTGTCTTGTGATGAGAGTTTTAAGATGTTTCTTGCCATCTGGATGCAGTATGATTTCAAGTGTCCCCTCTGATACTGGCAAGGTCTGGAGAGCCATTAAGACAAAGAGTTTACTCCTGTGAGCTGGGTTCTACGGAAGTCTGGAATGCTGCCCTGAGAACACAATCTGCAACAGTATCTGTCTGAGATTTTTGGTTTTGTTTCCTCCACCACTATAAACCCAAGCATTTCCATGGGCTCCCTTCTGAAAAAGGGAAGGTGATATTTCCTGGCTGAAGGAGACTTTCCCATTAATGTTTTACCTCAGTGTAGCAAGCATGCTAAGCTTGGGTCAGAATGTTTGAATGTTTTGGCTCTGTTCTCTTGTGGACTTCAGAAAACAACTAAGTTCATTCTCAACTTAAACTGGATCACTGTTTTTGTTTTGTAATGATTTTTCTTGTAAAGGGAGAAAAATAATTTTGGTTCAGATCAAATTGTAAAAAAAAGTTTAAGATTTAGCTGATCAGAATAAGGCTTTTGAGATGGAGATTTTATATCAATATCATTTGTGTTTTTACTAGCACTAGTAATTACTATTTATAGCACTCTGTGCCTGTCCCTGCTCTAGTACATTTTTTTTTACATTATTTAACTTACTTTAGTCATCTCAGCAATCCTATGAAGTAGGTATTACTTTCATTTTGTAATTATCGGGAAAATGATGCTTACAGAACTTAAGTCACCTGCCCATAAGCACACAGAAGTGGTAACAGTCAGAATTGAAAACTAGGTCTGTCTGATAACAATATGCTCACACATCCATTTGATTTTTGTTTGTTTATTTATTTATTTATTTTGAGACAGGGTCTCATTCTGTCACCCAGGCTGGAATGCAGTGGTACAATCTTGGCTCACTGAAGGCTCACAGCAACTTCCGCCTCCCAGGTTCAAGCAATTCTCCCACCTCTGCCTTCCAAGTAGCTAGGATTACAGGTGCATGCCACTCACTATGCTAGGCTAACTTTTTTTTTTTTTTTTTTTTTGGTAGAGATGGGGTTTAACCATGTTGGCCAGGCTGGTCTCGAACTCCAGACCTCAGGTGATCCGCTCACCTCAGCCTTGCAAAGTGCTGGGATTACAGGCATGAGCCACTCACACATCCATTTGAAAAGCACTTTCACATAAATTTTATTTTCTCATTCACAGTTGCAATACTGGGAAGAGGGCTGTGCTTAGTCCTGCCTGGCATAGGTAAAGACAGAAATTTACAGATTATGTGTTTTGCCATCCAAGGTCACACTGGAGAGAGTTATCAGAGTCAGGGCATAAATGAAAACCTTCTGGTCTTCATCCCGTACCCTTCCCACTCTTCTCACGGACTCCCTAGAGATTTTCTCTCTCAATCTCTCACTTTATGTTTGAGCAAATGGAAGCCCAGAATATTGCAATGATTCATCAAGGTCATACAACTAGTTAGCAAACTGATGCTAGAGGCTGGATTTTTTGCCTCCCGAGCTAGCGTCTTTTCTGTTATGTCTATGTAGCAAACAAAACCTGATTGTTAAGGAATGTTCAATGTGAGTTACAATCCAAGCCAGGAAAGACATTAATATAGGCCATCCAGTACAGAGCCCTTCACTCATCATTTTCATTTTTAACAAATGTCCTCCCTCATTTGAGATACCCAGTTGATGTGCTCATCATCAAGTATGCACTGAAATGATGAGTATGAATGTGTCCTGCACTGGGGACCAGCCCCGAGTGGGTCCCCCATTGTCGGTATATGGAGAGTCTCAGGAATAGCAACTCTCCCTTCCTCAGTGTAGACCTCGAAACAGCCAAAGTAAATAGAATTTTCCACCTCAACAGCTGTATTTATTTTGGGCTGTTTCTCCACCTACAACGCCCATTTGCTGTTCTCAGAGCTTCTGAACCTGTTTATTTTCAACCTCCCAGAGGCAGCCAGCTGTTGTATTCCCATTTCAAGGCAAAAAGAAGTCAACATGTTCTTCTGGAGGGAAGCAACCCATTTTAAGATCTTAAAAGATATCACCCAAAGGAGAGTTTACCAACTGTGGATATTTCCTGAGCAAGACACTATTCCTGCTCTCAAATATCTTATTCAAGTGGCTTAACAGATGTAATTGGAGACAGATCTTGAGCGCTGAAAATTACATAGTAATATAAAAGAGCTAGGGAGCAATATGAGTTCGAGATTTAAGTGATGTCAAGTGAATGTGATTGAGCAGAGCCTCCCCATCAGTAGGCTGGATTAAGCCTATAGGAATATTTTGTTTGGGATCCAAGTTTGTTTGTGTATGTGTTTGTTTTTCAGTGAGCCAATATTTAAAAATTGAGAGACTTTACCTAAAAGTCTGATTTCTGGCTTCGTTTGAAATACCAGGAGATCTGTCAATACGTGTTTGTCCTTATTGGGGCACCAGTGGGCTGGTGCGGTGGGTGTGTTAGATAAAACACACCTTCCTCAGTTTGCCATAAGTACTCCCTATTTTCTTCCCAATGTTGAGGCCAACTCTTAGTTGCCTTGTACCTTCACAGTTGCAGTGTTGTTTTACTTATTCTCATTCACTTCAGTTTTGTGCTGGACCCCATGGGCATGTGAGTATTTCAACCCTTTTGGGGTCATTAGTGCCTTAAGGGCTGGTATGGATGTCACCTTTGTTGAATGCCCATTATAATATAATAAGCACTGTACTAGACATGTACCTCATTTACTACTCACAGAAAACCCTACCAGGCAGACATTATCATTCTCACTTTGCAAATGGGAAAAATGAGACTCAGCAAGGGTTTGAGATCAGCTAGAAGTCATCCAGTTCACGAATAGCTAGGATTCAAATGCTAGCTGGCTAATTTCCTCCTTCATAGATACTGCCTCCCAGAGAACTAGGAAGTGACAAAGTTGAGTCTTGAACTCCAGCCTAGTGAACATTCTAAAAAGTCATACTCTATGACAGGCACAAATTTTGCTGTGTGCAAAGAGATAGCTAGCAAATACCTCATGATGAATCCAGAGGACCTAGAAGAAAAAAACCACTTCCACTAGGAAATGACTTAATAACCAATAATAACTTCTGAAAAGAATGCACTGTAATTGTCCTTAAACTGTAGGTAGACAAACCCATCACCAAGGAGTTGGCATGTGCTTCTGGGATAGATTGAAAATTTTGGCAACAACAGGGTATTGAACTATTAGAAAATACCATTTGGGTATTTCGATGAGAAGAATGGAATCTGTGAAGATGCTAAACAAAGACCATAAATTCCATACGGTTTGGGCAGATAAGTAGTAAAACCTATATTCTAAATTCTAAGCCAACCATTCCTGGGCAGTGACCACTGGAAGCTGGACCTCAAAGCCTGAAGCCTGGATGTCAAAACCTATCACTTCCCATACAGCTCATTCTAGGTAGCAGAAATACAAAATATTTAAATGTCAGTTATTCTGTTTTATATTTTGAAAAAGAGTTTTGGAAAGTTACACAGCTTGAATTTAAATCCAGGACTTCCATTATATGCTACCTTGCAGAAAACAGATGGTAGAGAGGGGAGGGAAAGGCATTCCAGGTAGGGGATGTCATGTTAGAAAACTTCAGATTCAGCTTGGGTAGAGAAGGGAACTAACTAGTAGAGATTACAGTCTCTAAAATTTCTATCACCATGGTACATGATGACAGCAGCTACCTGTTTTATTACTTACCCTGTTACCTCAGATTGCAGATAACTGACCATGCTGGCCCTCACTGAAATTCCCAAGGGACATGTCTCTAATGACCACATGTCCCTTTTACTCTCCTTTCACCTAGCCATGGCCATTTACCCCACTTGCAAGATCCACCCTACTCCAAGGTTTTGGATCAATTCTCTTCCTGGTCAAGGTAAGTTGCAGGCTAATAGGTAAATCACAGGCCAGCTATAGGTTGAGTAATGTTTAACAGCAACAACAAAACCAAAAATAACAATTACTATAACAGTAAAAATGGTAGTTACTTTTCCTGAGCTATGTCTATGTACTAAACACTTTGCTATTAAATAAAATAATTAATTAAATAATAAATAATTTATATTCTTTACTCCATGTAATTATATCACTCTGTGAGTTATACATTATGGGGAGACAATTCTCTATGGGTCTCTTGCATTTCCGCACATCTTGTGAGTGAGGCATTCGCTCTTCTTTGTTCCAGACTTTTTTTTTTTTGATGGTAAGCAGTTTATTTTTTATTTATTTATTTATTTATTTATTATACTTTAAGTTCTAGGGTGCATGTGCACAACGTGCAGGTTTGTTACATATGTATACATGTGTCATGTTGGTGTGCTGCACCCATTAACTCGTCATTTACATTAGGTATATCTCCTAATGCTATCCCTCCTCCCTCCCTCCACCCCACAACAGGCCCCGGTATGTGATGTTCCCCTTCTTGTGTCCAAGTGTTCTCATTGTTCAATTCTCACTTATGAGGGAGAACATACAGTGTTCGTTTTTTTGTCCCTGTGATAGTTTGCTGAGAATGATGGTTTCCAGCTTCATCCATGTCCCTACAAAGGACATGAACTCATCTTTTTTATGGCTGCATAGTATTCCATGGTGTATATGTGCCACATTTTCTTAATCCAGTCTATCATTGATGGACATTTGGGTTGGTTCCAAGTCTTTGCTATTGTGAATAGTGCTGCAATAAACATATGTGTGCATATGTCTTTATAGCAGCATGATTTATAATCCTTTGGGTATATACCCAGTAATGGGTTGGCTGGGTCAAATGGTATTTCTAGTTCTAGATCCTTGAGGAATCGCCACACTGTCTTCCACAATGGTTGAACCAGTTTACAGCCCAACCAACAATGTAAAAGTGTTCCTTTTTCTCAAACTTTAGGTTGCATCTGAAATACTAAGATACTTGTTTTAAAACGCAAAACTTCAGCCCTTATCCCTAAAAATGCTGAATCAGCAGGTCTAGGTTAGAACCAAAAATTGTTATTTAAAAAATAAGATTCCCAAGTGATTCAGGTGCATGAGGGTCGTAGAATTCTTTGAGAAGCATTGATCTATGGGGGTAAAACGAAGTTCCTTTACAAGGAACACAAGAATCCCCACTGTATAGTCCTTACTTATATCTTATGCTGCCATTCCTTGTTTTGTGCTTTACATTCTAGCAACTCCTAACAGCTTTTTAACACTTTCTACTTCCATATTTTGACCACCTTTCTTCTCTACATAAACTAACTAACCTCTACTCATCCTGTAGCTCAGGTGTCTCCTCCTCCATGAAGCCTTCCGCCATCCCAAATAGGGGATATACAGTACTTCCTCTTCCCTCCTAAAGCCTTCTGTGCTTATCTCTATTATTCAGATCTACCTTTGATTAAAATTATCTGTTTATATGTCCGTCTCTACCATAAGACTATAAACTCCTTTAAGGTAGGCCATGTGTCCACTTTATCCTTACATGGGAAGACCTTTGTGGGATACTACAGTATCTAGTTTACAATAGGCATTGGGTTTCAAAATCAGTTTTTGTTGAATTAATAAAAGAATGAATAAATGGCTGAATGAATAAAGCCATTTCTTTGCAAGTAGCTTTCAGTATAAAATCTTGTTATGATATACTATTGATTTTCTTAAAAACATTGATTTCTTCTGATATAGGACCAGAAATATGAGAAAAATGGGAAAGAGCAGAAAGTTAAATTTTAGCATCATAGGGAGATTAAATAATTTACCCTGGCCAACTCTTTTTACAGATAAGGAAACTGAGGTTTAGATAGGATGAATGACTTACCCAATGTCACACAGCTTGTTAGGGGCAAAATAAGACTGGGAGTTTTTTTCTCTTGGTTCATAGTCCCAAGCTCTTCAGGCTAACCATGGTCCCTCCCTTCCACTAAATTATGTACCTACTCAAAGCCCTACTGAAGTTTCTACCATCCTGGCTTTTCCTGAGCTCATCTGATATTGATCATGTTGATACTTCATATTATCTGAATAACTCATATACCATTTTTCCTTACATAAATTTGCCTTTGATATATACCCAGTATCGGAAGTATTTTTTAAAAACCTTTTGCTGTATTTATCTTTACTGTTTAGATTTTTGTTTTTATATGCTGTAAATCAAATTTGCCTCCTCATGTTGGCTGACTAATCTCTGATCAATAGATTTTTCTAGAGAATGTCTCCTTCACTAGTATTTAAGGGAGGGAAATGTGATATACTAAATAATAAACTCTCCTAGTTTTCCCAAGTACATCCAAAGCACAATCATCTCCATCTGTGTTTCCTCTGTCACTTGTATAATCAGATGTGGAAAATATTTAACATCACATTGAGTCCTCCAGTTTGAATCAGTACACGTGATAAATTGCATGGGGGTGTTTCATTTGTCTTGCAACAGAAACCTTTATCTTTGCCTGGTGGCCTGACTGTAGTTTAATAAAAGAAAGGCCCTTTGAATAGATCTTGTGCAATATGAGTTCTCATCCAGGTCTATGAATAATTCATCAGGCAAGAATCTTGTTTCTGTTTATGAAATAATATTCTAAAGACCATTAAGGCTAGACCTGTGCTGTAGTCAAAAGTCCTTCTTGAGTTCCAGCTAGTGATATGCAGAAAATTATTGTTGCTACAACTCTTCAGACATATGGCTAAGTTCAAGGGAACTTGTTAACTTCTTGTGTTGCATCCAAAAGTTTCCAATTATCAACAAAAGATGGCATACCAACGCAATTACTCCTGATGTATTCCAGTTAGGGATTCTAAATAACCATAGTTGTGTGGGTGTATGTGGTCTGAAATAACAGGAATCAGTGAAAATTTCAAGTGTAAATACACCACAGAGACCACTTACATATCACAACCAGACAAACGTATCCCACTGAGCTGAATGTGCTTTCGACAGGAAGCAGGGATTTTTGGACCACCTCCCAAACCCTGATTCCCAGCCGTTGTAAACTGTTTGAGATCCATTTTGTTTCCAGTTGTGCAACAGACTTCTCCAACAGCTTGCTTCATGTGTCAACAAAGTTGAAAAACAGTGCCTCTTACACAAGTTAGTCAGAAATGTATAAAGCTATTGTTAATGACGTGGTTACCACCAAACTTGGAAAAACAAATTACAGGCTGTGCCAGAGAAGCAGGCTTATCTTGCTGAGCCTTAGTATGCCTCCTTGATTCCTAGATAACTCTTATACTCATTGGTTTGGGATCTTTTTAAAGGTTATTTTTAGAGTAATTCTGCTAGCCAAGGAATAGCAAAGTAAGAAAGGGAAAAGACTTGTATAGCTTCAGGAAAACATACACTGCCTGTTTTGGAGGAAAATCATCCCTGGGGATAAGGCCAAAGGGAGATCCCTGAAGGCAAATTCTTGACCATCCAGGTCCTGTGGCCACACACACTATTACTTTTATTTATCCAAATATCAGCAGAAGCTACCAAGCCTGTAGGTGCAAGTGGCAATAATTCAGGTTTGATCTTCTTTAAGTGCAGCTCAGATCATGTCACTAAATCTTTACTGATTTTTATCATTCATAAAATCAAGTGCAAACCCCACAGCCTCGCTCTCAATGCCCTCCAAAAATAAATAATTCTCTAATATTATCTTCCATTAATTTAAGAAAACCTTATTCCCAGGTAATCCCTGAAATAATCAGCCCATGATGGTTAATTTTATGTGTCAACTTGGCTGGGCCATGTTGATGCATATTTTAATAATTTTGAAATATGTGTTCAACATTATTCTAGATATTTTTTGTGACAGTATTTTTGAATGAGATTAACATTTAAATTTGTGGACTTTGAGTAAAGTAGACTGCTTACCACATAACGTGGGTGGGTCTCATCCAATCAGTTGAAGGCCTGAATAGGACAAAAGACTGACTTTCTTCTGGAGGGAAATTCTGCCAACAAATGGCCTTCAGACTTGAACTGCAACATTGTCTCTTCCTGGGTCTCCAGCCCAGTGGTCTTCCCTGCAGATTTTGGACTTGCTAGCCTCCATAATCATGTGTACCAATTCCTTAAAATACATTTCTTTCTATGTATATACATATCCTAATTGTTTTGTTTCCCTGGAGAACTGGCTAAAACATAGCCCCAGGCTTTTATGTTTTGTTGTCTTTGTTTATATGGTATTACAAACACGATTGCTAGTAATACTCTTATTGGTATTTATTGAATCTTACTATGTGCAAGGCACCATGCATTGAATTTCCACACATTGTCTCATTTAATTCTCACAACAACCTATGAGGCAAAGACATAGAGTTATTAATCAATTGCTTAAGATCATAGTACTAGTAAGTGGCAGATTAAGAGTTTTGATTTTATATGTTTCTGAGACAAAAGCCCTTATTATAATGAGTTCGAAACCCCACGAGAAATTATATCTTTGAGAAAGTTAATTTTCTCTACCAGTTTTTAAAATGATATCTTAGCAAGCTGTCTGATCCTCTTCCCACTACATAGTGAACTTGTGGAGAATGGGAATCATGTCTCTGTGTTTTTGTATCCCATGCAACACCACAGTATTGTGCATAGTAAGTTTTCCATTTGTTCTAGGAAATTCTGATAACCTAAATATCAGAAGGATTCTGAAAAGAAAAACAGATTCAACCAAAAAGAGGAGTTGGTGAGGTTGGTCTCTGGCATCCCAGCCTTCTGTCTCTGTGCTCTCCTTTTCCTCCAGAGAGAACTCCCATTTCCCAAGGCACTCACTGCTAGAACTCTAAGAGGCAGAGGATGCAAGCGTTCAATGAGGGCCAAGCCATGATATGCTGGAGCCAATTTGTACCAGCTCATGAGAGTCAATTACAAGCACTTTTTCTAAACTCTAT
Organism: Pan troglodytes; assembly: GCF_028858775.2. Lineage (NCBI taxonomy): Eukaryota > Metazoa > Chordata > Mammalia > Primates > Hominidae > Pan > Pan troglodytes. Next base: position 70,723,311 of record NC_072406.2, read on the forward strand.
ATTCAATGATGTAACATTGGAAGCTTGAAATTGCCCATGTGTGAGTATTTACACCATGGAAATCAGTAAACACTACAAATCAGGGCTTCCCTCTCTCCCATCCAGAGAACTGGTTTATCATTAAACTAGTACCTGCCCAAAGAGGAGAGGGACCCATGATTCCAAAAGCCTCCTGCCTTTTCCCTGCTCCCTTTGACCTCAACTTCTAGATTCACAAAACTTTGTTAAGTGTTTTCTATAAGCAGTTGCTTTGCCAGGTGATATGAAGAATACCATGGTTAATGCCATCTGGTTCTTAGGAACTGGTTTCTCAGTGGGAAAATAACAGATACACAAATAACATGAATAATTGTTGATTATCCCATTTAGTTTTTCCCTCTTATTTGTTTTGAAATTCAAAGTATGAATATTTACCCATATAAAAATGTAGAAAATGTAAGTGCCATGAGGACAGGAACTTTGACTTTTTATTACCTTTGCCGAGTGCTAGGATGGTGTGATGCATATGATGAGTGCTAAACAGTCAATGAATAAAATTATGCATTAAAAAATGAAAAGACTATATATAATAAAATGTTAGCAATGCTTATCTATACAGGACTGATAGGATTATGGCTCACTTTTCTTCCTTTCTTTTTGGTGAGGGCTTATCTGTAGTTTTCAAGTGTTTAATGATGGGCATGTATTAATATTATGTTGGAAGCTGAACAAAAAATAAAAAATAACTAGAATTACATAAAGTAACCAATATTAAGTTACCAGAAGGTACATAAATATAAGCCTCACCAAAGCTAATTGCTGTGTAGTCTTCTGGGAGTGTTTCTTGAAGGAAATGAGGCTGGCGATATGTTTAAAATCCTCTTTGCTCAGAATCATTTTAAACTACCTGTCATAGGAAAAGGACCAGGTAAAATAATTCACACTAAGGGATGACTGGCAGCCGATACTGTCATTTCTTTCAGGAGGCAGTCAGTTCACAAAAATCTAAACTAGTGAATTATGTAGTACAAATCTTCCATATCTTTACCAATTTTTCATATGCTTTGTTTATCAATTACTGAGAAAAGTACCTTAAAATTTCCCACTGTTGTGGTGTGTTAGTCAGTCTCTTCATGTAAAGTGCTTCATTTTGTGTAACTTTTCAGGTGTATTTTCAAAGTCACTGATTTTCCCTTCAGCTGTGTCTAAACCAATATTTAAACCTTCCTTTGAGGTTCAAATTTTAATGATTAAATTTTATTTTTAGACACTTTATTTGTATTTTTTCTCTTTGTCTCATCAATGTTGATACTTCAACTACTTTTTATGGTTTCTAAAACTTATTTTATATTTGGTATCTGATCATTTCAGCATCTGTTGTCTCAGGCTAATTTTGTAGCTTGTGATGACTTGTTTTCTAGTGCGCTTAGTGACTTTTTTAGTTGTGTATTCATATCCCTCTGGAACATCTTTGAGGCCTGTCTTTAAGTTTATTACCCAATAGATAATTGGCTTTTGCTTCTATCGGGTGTTTATGGCACCACCAACCTGAAGTCTTTTTAGCCTAATTTTTTCAGCTAGGTTTTTTTTTTTTTTTTTTTTTTTTTTTGGGGGGGGCTGCTTTGGCAGTATGAGTTCTAGCTCCAGACCTGTGTGAGTTGGAAATTATCAGGGGATTTTTTTTCTTTTATTCTGTACCATGTAGACCTAAGGCTGAGATAGCCAAGTGTTTCCACCATCTACTTCTTCTTTTTTTTTTTAATTTGTAAGGTTTAAAAAAAATTTTTTGTGGGTATATAGCAGGTGTATATATCTATGGGGTACATGAGATGTTTTGATACAGGCATGTAATGTGAACTAAGCACATCATGGAGAATGGGGTATCCATCCCCTCAAGCATTTATCCTTTGACTTACAAACAATCCAATTATACTCTTTTATTTATTTTTTGAGATGGAGTCTCACTCTGTCACCCAGGCTAGAGTGCAATGGCATGATCTCAGCTCACTGCAACCTCTGCCTCCCGGGTTCAAGTGATTCCCCTGCCTCAGCCTCCTGAATAGCTGGGATTACAGGTGTGCGCACCACGCCCGGCTAATTTTTGTATTTTTCGTAGGGACAAGGTTTCACCATGTTGCTCAGGCTGGTCTCAAACTCCCGACCTTGTGATCTGCCCACCTCGGCCTCCCAAAGTGCTGAGAATACAGGCATGTGCCACCACGCCTGGACAATACTTTTGTATTTTAAAATGTATGATTAAGTTATGATTGACTATAGTCACCTTATTGTACTATCAAACAATAGGTCTTTTTTTTTTTTTTTTTTTTTTTTTAGATGGAGTCTCACTCTGTTGCCCAGGCTGGAGTGCAGTGGTGCGATCTCAACTCACCACAACCTCTGCCTCCTGGGTTCAAGCAATTCTCCTGTCTCAGCCTCCCGAGTAGCTGGGACTACAGGTGCACGCCACCATGCCCAGCTAATTTTTTATAGTTTTAGTAGAGATGGGGTTTCACCGTGTTAGCCAGGATGGTCTCGATCTCCTGACCTCAGGATCCACCCGCCTCGGCCTCCCAAAATGTTGGGATTACAGGTGTGAGCCACCATGCCCAGCCAATAATAGGTCTTATTCATTGTTTCTAACTATTTTTGGTACCCATTAACCATCCCTACCTCCCCCAGCAACCCCATGCTACCCTTCCCAGCCTCTGGTAACCATCTGTTTATTCTCTATGTCCGTGAGTTCAATTGATTTGATTTTAGAAATCAAATCAGTAAGTGAGTAAGTAGGTGTGATATTTGTCTTTCTGCGCCTGGTTTATTTCACTTAACACAATGATGTCCAGTTCCAACTATGTTGTTGCAAATGACTGAATCTCATTTAAATGAGTAAGAACATGTGATATTTGTCTTTCTGTGCCTGGTTTATTTCACTTAACAAAATGATGTCCAGTTCCATCTATGTTGTCGCAAATGACTGAATTTCATTCTTCTTTATGGCTGAATAGTACTCCATTGTGTATATGTACCACATTTTCTGTATCCATTCATCTGTTAATGGGCGTTTAGGTTGCTTCCAAATCTTAATTATTGTAAACAGTGCTGCAACAAACAGGAATGCAGAGATCTCTTTGATATACTGATTTCCTCTCTTTTGGGTATATACCCAGCAATGGGATTGCTGGATCATATGTAGCTCAATTTTTAGTTGTTTTTTTTTTTTTTTTTTTTGAGGAACCTCCAAAGTATTCTCCATAGTGTCTGTATTAACTTACATTCTCACCAACAGTTTACAAGGTTTCCTTTTCTCCACATGGTCGCCAGTATTCGTTATTGCCTATCTTTTGGATATAAGCTACTTTAACTAGGATGAGATATCTCACTGTAGTAGTGGTAGTAGTTTTTTCACCACCCACTTCTGTGTGGTTTATCTTTCCCCTGCTTCATCCATTGACCTAATTGTCTCTTGGAGCTCCTGAATGTATTCAGTGGTCTATGGATCAACCTTCCATAATGCACTGGTTTCAGGGTTTGCATTTTGTCACTTGAGCATGGGCCATTAATCCCAAGCCGTCTGCTACTAGAGACTTATAGATGACCCCTAATAAACAAGGGCTTTTGGGTTGCTTTCTGCTTTGAATGCACTCTTTCTTGTTATTTCTTTTTTTTTTCCCACTAGTATAGACACACACTTAAAAATATTGATTTTATATTTTTAAAATTTTTACTTTATTGTAATAGCTTTTGGGGAACAGGTGGTTTTTTGGCTACATGGACGAGTTCTTTAGTGGTGATTTCTGAGATTTTGGTGCACCCATCACCCGAGCAGTGTACACTGTACCTGATGGGTAGTTATTTATCCCTCACCCTCCTCTCACCCTTATCCCTGTGTCCCCCAGATCTATTATATCATTCTTATGCCTTCGTGTCCTCATATCTTAGCTCCCACTTATAAGTGAGAACATACAATATTTGTTTTACCATTCCTGAGTTACTTGAGTTAGAATAATGGTCTCCAGCTCCATTCAGGTTGCTGTCAATGCCATCATTTCATTCCCTTTTATGGCTGAGTAGTATTCCATGGTATATACATACCACATTTTCTTTATCCACTTATTGATTGATGGGAATTTAGGCCACTTCTGTGTTTCTGCAACTGTGAATTGTGCTGCTATAAACGTGTGTGCAAGGGTCTTTTTCATATAATGAGTTCTTTTTGTCTGGGTAGATACCTAGCAGTGGGATTGCTGGATCTAATTGTAGTTCTACTTTTAGTTCTTTAGGGAATCTCCATACCCTTTCTCTAGGTATGGAGCTTCCTGAGAGACAGACTGCAGTGATTGTTGTTACTCTTCTGGGTCTAGCCATCCAGCAGGGCTACCAGGCTCTGGGCTTGTGCTGGGGAATATCTGCAAAGAGTCCTGTGATGTGATCCATCTTCAGGTCTCCCAGCCATGGATACTAGCACCTGATCTGGTGGAGGTGGCAGGGGAGTGAAGGAGACTCTGTGAGAGTCCTTGATTGTAGATATGTTTAGTGTGCTGGTTTTCTCAAATGCTGATTTTTCTAGCAGTAAAGTTTTCATGTGGACACCCTCAGGATCTCTAGTTAGCCAGGATGTTTCAGGCAGTTGTTTTAGCTATAGTTTTCTCCTTCCTGGGAGGAAGGTTATTCTGTCATGAGTTGCTATAATGGCCTGAGTTGGTTGGCCTTCAACCAGGAGGTGGTGCTTTCAAGAGAGCACCAGCTGTGGTATTAGCAGTGGGATTTGGGTTTGCCCTAAATTGGCCAGGGGAAGTATTCTGGTTTCTCAAGCAATGGGTGGGACCATAAAGCTCCTAAGAGTTTATGTGTTTGTCTTCAGCTACCAGGGCAGGTAGAGAACTACCATTAGGTGGCGGTAGGGTTAGGCGGGTCTGGGCTCAGACTCTCCTTGGGTGGGGGTTGCCATGGCCACTGTGAGGGGTTGGGGGATAGTTCTCAGGCCAATGGGGTTATGTTCCAGAGGGCATTATGCCTGCCTCTGTTGTGTCATATATTGCCACAGAAGTGGGGGATAGCTGGTAGTGAAAGGCCTCATCCAGCTCCCATGTGGTTAGTGAGGCCAGTCTTACTCCCACAGTGCCCTGCCAACAGCACTGAGTTTAGATCCAGGCAGCCTGCATGTGGAACTCAGACCTTCTCCAGGCCATAGTTTCCCCACTAAGAAGGCAAGAATGGCTTTCAGGCCTTGCCCCTCCCTTTCTGCCCACAATGTCAGCAGCAGCTCCTGCACTCATATCTGCAGCAATTCCCATTTGTCCGCACCCTGAATTCTGCTCAAGAAAATTCATGCCCAGTCAAAATTGTTACAAATTTCAGCTGGAAGATTCTTTCACCCTGTGACTCCTCCCTAATTCTGCAGGCTGCCTTCCCAAGGGCCCCTGGGAGACATAGTCAGGGATGGCTTCTCTGTACTGGAGCTGGAGACTGGAAGTTCCTACAAGGCTCTTCCCACTGCTGCTTCCACTTTTATATTTCACATGTGATACGGGTTTGCTGTATCCTCATCCGAATCGCATCTTGAATTGTAGCTCCCACAGTTTCCACACGTTGTGGGAGGGACCCAGTGAGAGGTAACTGAATCATAGGGGCAGGTCTTTCCTGTGCTGTTCTTGTGATAGTGAATAAGTCTCATGAGATCTCCCAAGTAAGTGTCTTAAACTGAAATAAGTTTAGAAACTACAGTTAATTAAAGTTAAAGGGCTTTATTTGTGGAGAAATCTCAGAGCTTTTAATATATTCAGTGTTCTTTGTGAGTCTTTAAGGAACTAGATGGAGTGAGTAGTTTATTCCAAACTTCTTTGATCACAGAACTCTCATTCTGGAGGGCATTTCCAGTATCTGCTTTGCTATAGAACACACTTTGAGAAATGTTGCTCCAAAATAATGAAATTTATTCCTCTCCTTCTGTAAACTTACACATCAAAAATTTTGAAAACACCAGAGAAACATGAAAAAGTCTTTAAACTTTATAGGAATGACTTTAAAATAAAGAAAAACAAAGGGAGGTACTCAGCTTGATCATTCTTCCAATCATGTAAATTTGTCTTCAAATGACTCTTCCAATAATCACTAAGACCCTCAGATGACTTATTATTACCGAGGACATTCCAAAGACAGAGTCACAGTCTACAGGGAGTGAGTTACCGAAGAGCAGCTCCCCAACTTCCTAATTTATGGGCAGCATTGTTGGTACATGTGCAAGGCTTGGAAAGGCTTTGAAGAGGCAACTCTCGCTGGGAGATATATATTCAGTGATGCTAAAATCCCAAGCAGTCTCACCAAAAGGAATACATAAAAATGCTAACAGTGTCAATCATTAGGTGGTAAGATTGTGAATTATTGTTATTTTTTCTTTTAATTTATCCATACTTTTAAAAATGTCAACAGTGATTGTGTATTATTTATGAAATAAGAAAAATGTTTTTAAAAAGGAATCTTATAATCATTTAAAAGGGAAAATCCATTTTAAAAATGGAGGAATCTGAAGCTTGGAGAAAAATGAATTTTCCAAGGTCACATAGTCTGTCAGAGGTAAACTGGATTCTTGAACTCCTGACCAGGGCCCTCCTCAGAATATTCCACATTACTTCACAGTCACAGAGGAATAGCCCCTGCCAGGGCTGTTCCTCCTCAGGAAGGGAGTTGTCAAAAGAGGAGAAACATGCATCTTCTGGGTGGGTGAGCCCTTTCCCTCTTCGAACCATAGGAAGGCTGTGCTGACACTTGGACAGATTCTCCTGCTTGTGGTACAGGTTTTGCTACTATTTTTCTGGCTAGGAAATTGTCATGAAAGGAGGGAGAAGGACTTACCTTAGGAGTATGGGAGAGTTAAGTTTCCCTCAAGACACCATCCTATAATAAATGGAGCATTGTGGCTGCTATTTTTTTCCCAGGCTGCTTATTGCTGTTGAGTTCCCCTCTGCTCCCACAGAAGACAAGGAGAAGGAATGTCACAGGGGCTTGAGTATCCCTCTAGGGAAGAGTGGCTGGAACACCTAATGTGAAAGTTTGGGGAATCTTTGGCTGCTGAGGTTCGGAGATTGGGAGGTCTGTGGTGATTCTGGAACTAATTTTACAAAATAGACAATGAAGTAATTGATTGATTCACTGTTTTCCATTAAGATTGTGTTTTTGTGGTTTTTCTTGTGGAAATAAGAGCTCAGAGGGATGATGATATAACATTGGAGAAAGGATGTTGGAACCTCACCCACCTGTGTTTGCCTTCCCATGCAACTGGAGCAGTGGAAGTTAGAAAGTAGGGTATGAAAAACGACTGGAAGCAGAGATCCTCTCCCACAGAGGGGTAGAATTGGAAGACGCACTCAGAAAGCCTTATGGCCAACCTCCTCAGTTTTCATACAGGCAAACTAAATATTACAGATGGGAAAATGGTAAGTATTTAAATATTTATTGAGCATCTAGTATATGCCAAACACTGTGTTAAGCATTGAAGGTACAAGAGAAAACAACATAGATGAGTCTCTGCCTTCTGCAATGTAGAGGTCCTGAGAGGTGAAATGACAAAACAAACTCACAACAAGAATCTAGATCTCTTAGGTCTGAATTGGTGATCTTTCTTAAATTTTCCATCTAGAATACTTCAAGCACCTAGGAATTTCTATATGACTTTGGGCAACTCAACTAAACATCTGTAGGCTTCAGTTTTATGAACATAAAAAAAGAAATTTGTACATTTACTCACTCATTCATTTACTAAAAATTTACTGATAACCATCTGTATTCCAGGCATAAAGCTCACCAATCTCATAAAACAGGAGCTTTTTTGCTGAGAGTAAACATCCATCTGTCAATAATTCTCTCCAAACAGTAACCAATAGGTAGCTGGAAATTCCAGAGTTAGCTGTAGTTTATTTTTTTGCCATTCAGAGTTGGCTTACTCCCTCAAGTGCCTTGAATCCGCACTTGGAGTTCTCCCTTCCTCCCTCACTTGCCTGCATTCTTCCTTTCCCTCCCTCCCTCCCTCCCTTCCCTCCCTCCCTCCTTCCCTCCCTCCCTTCCTTCCTTCCTAACTTCCTTCCTTCCTTCTTTCCTTCCTTTTTTCCCTCTCACTGTCTTCTTTCTTTCTATCCACCCATCTTCTTTTCATTTGAAGTGTAAACCCTAACACTAGGGAATTTATTTACAAGAAGAGATTTAAAAGTCATAAAGCTATACACTTGGATTGGTACGGTTAGTATACTCTTGCTTTGTAGCTGCTCCACATTGAAACTTTTATTTATTATTCCTAAATGTGTACTTTTCCTAAGTCTCAAATTTTATTTAACATAGGAAATGTCAATACTGGATTACATTCACTGCTGTATCAGGAAAACATGTTACTGGCATTAATCCCAAAGGGGGCAAGGGTGAGAGGAAGAAAAAGGAAAAATGCAAAATGACATGACTGATTCTTGACATGTCCAGATAAAAAGGAAGAAAAAAGTACTAGTCCTTATCAGAGCAAATAGTGTTATCTCCCAAAGTACACAAGAATTTCCAATATTAACCAACCTGTACCCTTTAGAAGACATTTTCTCATAGCTGAAGAATCACATTCATGTTGGCAGTTGATTTACAAGGGCAGGAATGTGGTTTCTTGGACCATTGCCTCATTAGAATGGAGAAAGTGTAGAAATAAATGGTGCTCATCTGTTTGTTTTTTCAGTTCACTTGCACATAATTTTTTTTTTTTTTTTTTTTTTTTTTTTAGTAGAGACGAGGTTTCACCACGTTGGTCAGGATGGTCTCAATCTCTTGACCTCATGATCCGCCTGCCTCGGCCTCCCAAAGTGCTGGGATTACAGGCATGAGCCACCACGCACGGCCCACTTGTATATAATTTTTTTCCTATCAAATTTGAGGAGATTAATGGCAGTAGTTTCTTGAAATTAGCAAAAGTTTATGGGCATACTGTGAAACACTGCATAGCAGTGCTTTCAAGGTTCTGTTTCAATAAGTGAACAAGGGGAATGTGCATGTTCTTTTTGAAGACTATTGTTGTATCAGCTCAAAGACTGACCATCTCATTGATACAGCCCTCCTGTTAAGCTGGGAGCTCTCTGCCATAGACACTGTGCATCCATTCCTGGCTAGTTGTGTGTGTGTGTGTGTGTGCGTGCGTGCAAATACAGATGGTGAATCTATAGGCTAATTTATGAAAAAGGCAGGTCCAGGCTGGAGAACAAAGCTCACTTTTGGTATTGGCAGGATCTTGATTCTGCCATAACTTGGTTTTTCTCATGCTGGAAGCACTCCCTGGGAAACTAAATATGTGTTGTTTCAGCTATTTTCCTATGGGTGGGGAAAAATGACAATTCTTTTAAATCCATTCTTCTCCAGAGCAGGAGGAGCACAACCAGGCTGTAGGCTGGGAAGAAAACTATTCTCCAGAAAATTCTACTTGGTACTTTATCTGTGTTTTTATTATTTGCCTTATTGTCTGTATTTCCATTTACTCATGTATAAAACTGTACAATGGTATTTCATATATTCAGTTCTTTGTGGAGTGCCACAGATAAGTACTTAATATCTCTTACCCACAAGTACTGTTACTCTACTACTACTAGGGCTACCACTGCTTCCAGGCTTCCTACAATTACTTCTCGGAGTCACTTCAGTATTGTATTTGGACATTCAACAGCTATAATACTATTTTGAGCTCCACAAACTTAACGGTGTTTTTAGAATTCTGAAACATCAAAATGTCCTCTGAAGGGTACAGGTTGGTTAATATTAGAAATTCTGATGTGTTTTGGGAGATAACACTATTTTCTGTTTCTTCACATAACAGAAAACTCAACTCAAATTGGCTTAAAAAACTAAACAGAACAACTTAGAGTTTCACTGCTGGTAATATATGAGCTAAGATAACCTGAAATCTTACCAATATAAACAAATAGAAATGCTGGATGAATTATTTCCAGAAGATTTTAAACTCTGAATTCAATTTATTTAATTTTTTGTATTATTCTATGATTCAGATAATCTGTTTCATTATGGGTGAGTTTTGGCATTTTTGGTTTTCAAGGCATTTGTCCGTTTTTTCTTTCTAGGTTGTCAAATTTTTGTGTGTGGAGTTGCTTGTATAAGTTCTTTGTTTTTTTAATGTATGCTGGGGTCTAGGTGATATTTTCTTTTTAATTCCTGATATCAGTAGTGTATGTCTTCTTTCTTTGTCAATTTTGATACAATTTTAATTTCATTAATTTTTTAACAGAACAAGATTTTGGTTGTATTGACTTTCTCTTTTTCTGTTTTCAATTTTATTGATTTCTGCATTATTATGTTTTCCCTTCTTCTTGCATTGGGTTTATTTTGCTCTTCTTTTTGGGTTTCTCAAGGTGCTTTCTGTTAGCATTTGATGCTATAAATTCCCCGCTAGGCACTGCTTTGTCATCTGGCAAATTTTGGTATGTTTTACTTTCATTTAGTTCAAAATATTTTCTAATTTCCCTTGAGACTTCTTTAATGCATGGATTATTTAGAAGTGTGTTGTCAAGTATTTGAGATTTCCTGTTATCTTTCTATCATCAGTTTCTAGTTTAATTCTAGTATAGTCAGAGAATAAACCTTGTATCATTTCAATTCTTTTAAATGTGTTAAACTTTATTTTATAACTCAGGATACTGTCTATCTTGGTGAATGTTCCATGTGCACTTGAAAAAAATATATATTGTGCTATTGGTCCTGGAATGTTCTAAAAATTTCAATTAGATCCAGTCAGTTGATAGTGTTTTACAGTTTATTAATATCCTTGCTGATTTTTTATTAGTTCTATCAATTACTGAGAAGGGAGAGTTGAAGCCTTTTATTATAATGAGGGAATTGTCTGCTTCTACTTTTAGTTTCATGCAACTTGAAGTTCTATTGTAAGGAGCAAACATATTTCGGATTTATTGTATCTTCTTGGTGAAATAACCCTTTTATCATTATATAATGTCCCTCTTTATCCTTGGTAAATTATTTTGCTCTTCATTCTTCTTTCTCTTATATTAATACAGCCGCTCTAGCTTTCTTTTGTTAAAGATTTACATAGAATATGTTTTCGTATCCTTTATTTTTAACCTACCTATATCATTATGCTTGAAGTAAGTTTCTTAGAGACAGCATATAGTTGGGTCATGTTTTTCAATCCACTCTGAGAATATCCATCTTTTAGTTAGTGTTTCAATGCAGAATAATTTTGACATCTCCTCCAACCCATAATTGTGACAACCAAAAATGTCTTCAGATATTGCCAAATATATGTCCCTCTTTCCTTCCTTCTTACCTCCCTTCATCTTTCTTTCTCTTTTCTTCCTTTCCTTTCCTTTCCTTCTCTCTTTTATCAAATGCCTCTTTAGTGAAATTTCTTTTGTCAAATGCCTCTTGAGTGAAATTGCTCCAGGTTGAGAACCATTGCCCTAGCGATTTCAACATGCATCCTTAACTAGTTACAGTCTACCTTAACTAGTAATCTAATTCTACATAGAATGTAAGAATCTTATAACTTGACTCCATTTGCCCCTTTCTCTTACCTTTTGTGCTATTGTCACATATTTTACACTATGTTACATGTTCTAAGCTCCAAAAGATGCTATTGTTGTTGCTTTATTTGTTTATTTGTAGTTTCGAGAGAGAGTCTTGCTGTGTTGCCCAGGCTGGAGTACAGTGGCTCAATCACAGCTCATTGCAGCCTTGACCTCCTGCCTCCTCAGTCTCCTCAGCCTCTCAAGTACCTGGGACTACAGGTACACTCCACCATGCCTGGCTAATTTTTTAGTATCTTTCCTAGAGACAGGGATTCATCATGTTGCTTAGGCTGCAATCAAACTCTGGGCTCAAACGAACCTACCTTCTCAGCCTCCCAAAGTTCTGGGATTACAGTCATGAGCCACTGTGCCTTGTTGCTTTAAATAGTTAGTAACTTTCTTTTATATTTATTCACCGATTTATAGTCTTTTCGGTGTTTTTCATTTCCTTCTAATTTTCTGTGTTTCTAGCTCAGAAAATTTCCCTTCTGCTGGTAGAACTCCCTTTAGTACTTACTTCAATGTTGTGCAGCTAGCAACAAATTCTATTTTAATTTGAAGGAAATATTCTTACTGGTGTATAATTCTAGGTTGAGAGGTCTTGTTTGCCTTTTTGTTTTTTCATTTTAAAAATATCATGACATCGTCTCCTGATTTCCACAGTGTGTCATTTTGGGTTCCATGAGAAGCAGACACCAAGATAGGATTAAAAATATAAGAAATTTGTTCGGGGGAAATGCCTGTAAAGGATAAAAAAAGAAGGAGAGGAGTAGGTAGGGAGAACCTTCAGACACCAAGACAGGTCCAGCACCTGTGAAAGAAGACAGGTGAGGAAGGATTAGGCCAGAAGAGCCTCAGACTATCGACGGGTCTGTTAAGTTCATGGCCAGGTCAGTAGAGATCTCCTGAGCCAAACTGCCTGTTTAAGAAATTCTGCATCTACCAATATAGCCTGATTTTCATACCTCCATTGAGCTAATTCATTGACTGGAAGCAGCCTAGGGGAAGTATGCTTTGATATGAGAGTTTTAGTGGATCTAACAGTGCAGCAGCTGTCAATAAGATGAGCGCCCCACAGCATGATCTCTTGAAGGGAGATCTGAGGGGTGCAATTCCGTGGCTGCCACACAGTGTTTTTTTTGTTTTTTGTTTTGTTTTGTTTTGTTTTAAGTTAGCTGTCAGTCTTATTTTAGTTCCCCTGAAGACATGGGCTTTCCCCGGCTCTGGTTGCTTTAGAACTTGTCATTCTTTTTCAACAATTTCTACAATGTGTCCAGGTATGGTGGGTTTGTTGGTGTTACTGTTGGTATTGTACTTATTCTGCTTAGGGACTCTTGAACTTCTGGAATTGGTGGGTTTATATCTTCCATTACTATTAGAAATTTCTCAGTTGTATGTTTTCAAATATTGCTTCTGCTCCATTCTCTCTCCTTTCTCTCCTTTGAGACTCTATTACACTTTATTAAACTGTTGGAGTATGTTCCACATTTGGACATACTCTTTCTTTCCAGTTTGGTTTTTCTCTGTGATCCAATTTGAATAGTTTCTATTGATCCGTCTTTAAATTAACTAATCCTATCATCTATATCCAGTTTGCTTTTAAACCTACCTAATTAGTTCTCAAATCCAAACATTATACTTTTCAGTTCTAAAATACCCATTTAAAAATTTGATAGAGCCCAATTATCTGTTAAAATATAATTTTCACTTTTTTTTTAACATGCTTTTTGAAACTTTTTTTTAACATGCCATGGTTATTTTATTGTGCTTTTTCTCATCTCAATTCTCTTTGGGCTTGTATTTATTTTATTTTTTGATTATTATTACCTATCCTGATTGTTTTAATGTGCAGTAAATTTTGATTGCATGCTGGGCATTGGTATAAAATAACTGTAGACTTCTGATGGTATCTTCCACCAGAGAGGTATCTTTTTTTTTTTTCTTTTTTGTTAGGACCAGGAGCTAATTACCTCATTTCAATGGGAACTGAGTTGAAGTAGGGCTGCATTTACAATTTTAGCAAGATTCTGTCCACCCTGGTTTATCCCTGCTTTTTAGATATAGTCTCTCCAAGCTTTTGATTGAGAGCCTGGAGTGTCTATTTCTTCTCAGCTTTAAGAAAATTTTTTCCTTTTTTAGTCTTTTTGAGACAGAACCTTGCTCTGTCGCCCAGGCTGGAGTGCAGAGGTGCGATCTTGGCTCACTGTAACCTCCGCCTCCTGAGTTCAAGTGATTCTCATTCCTCAGCCACCTGAGTGACTGGGATTACAGGTGGCTAATCTTTGTATTTTTAGTAGAGATGGGGTTTTGCCATGACTGGTCTTTAACTCCTGGGCTCTAGTGATACACCCACTTTGGCCTCTGCAAGTGCTGGGATTACAGGCATGAGTCACTGTGCCCAGCGTCCTTCTGTACTTAGACATCATGTGGTCCTCTATAGCTCTTTTATAACTTTAACATGTTTCTTTCAATGTATTAATTTGTTACTAGTTGCTGCAGCAAGACCTTTGACCTGCTTTGACCTACTACATTCTACCTAGGAGCAGAAGTATATATAATCTGTTATTCTTACTAATAATATGGCAACAAATAGTCTTAAATATGCTTTATTTCATACAAATGCAAGTAAGGCTGTAGAAGAAATTCCTAGATCAAAAAGTATATGCATTTGTAATTTTGGCAGGTATGATAGTTAATACTGAGGGTCAACTTGATTGGATTGAAGGATACAAAGTATTGATCCTGGGTGTGTCTGTGAGGGTGTTGCCAACGGAGATTTAATATTTGAGTCAGTGGACTGGGAAAGGGAGACCCACCCTTAATCTGGTGGGCACCATCTAATCAGCTGCCAGCGAATATAAAGCAGGAAGAAAAACGTGAAGAGGTGAGACTGGTCTAGCCTCCCAGCCTACATCTTTCTCCCGTGATGGATGCTTCCTTCCCTGGAACACTGGACTCCAAGTTCTTTAGTTTGAGACTAGGACTGGCTCTCCCTGCTCTGTAAACTTGCCAACAGCCTATTGTGTGACATGATTGTATAAGTTAATACTTAATAAACTCCCATATTTATATATGCCTACCATTTGCTTTATATATATATATATATAGTGGGACCTTGTGATTGTGTAAGTTAATACTTAATAAACTCCTATATGTATGTATATATATATATATATATATATATATATATATATATGCCTACCGTTTGCTCTTATATATATATCCTATTAGTTCTGTCCCTCTGGAGACCGTGACTAATACGGTAGGTGTCACCAAAACTCTCTCCTTAGAGATTATAGCAATGTATATTTCCACCAGGAATATATAAAAATGCCTATTTTAACAGTAGCTTTACAAATACTGTGTGTTAACTTTTGAATGTTTGTGAGTTCAGGAGTAACATTATCAGAACTTTGCATTAAGAAGGTTAATGTAGTCATAATATGTTAGGTGGATTAAAAAAGACCAAGGACAAAAGTCACTTACCTCATAGTTTTGTCTCTGTTTCTAGTGACCTAAAAAGTGAAAGCAACTCTATTCGTGCTTGAAAACATTTCCCGAATTTTCTAATCAGGTCTCTTTTTAGCCGGAAAGTTGATGGCTCAAAATTCTTCCACAGGTTCAGTACAGATGTTAGCAGATTTTAGTGGCTGCAGTGTAGTACATCTGTTTGTCACACCAAGCTCAGCATCTGTGTCAGGAACAGCCAGTTTTGTGATTCAAGAATAGAAGAGACAGAGATGGCTGTGGTTTCCCCTTAGGGCTC
The DNA here is from genome assembly GCF_028858775.2 of Pan troglodytes. NCBI lineage: Eukaryota > Metazoa > Chordata > Mammalia > Primates > Hominidae > Pan > Pan troglodytes. The sequence goes on from NC_072406.2 coordinate 70,738,608, forward strand.
TAGCAGAGGAGACACTTTGGGGACAGTAAAGAACATGAGATGATGTTTCTGTTAAGAAGAAATCTGTTCCTGCTTCATTCTTGGTCAAAACAGCCGTAAGCCTGATAAAACAATATTGCATGCTAGTTTCAGGAATGTAACTCAGCCATTTCAGTGTTTCCTTTCTGGGTCCCTGTGGATTTCTAACCCTCACTTTAACAGTAAGGCTATATTATCCTCATTTTCTCCTGCCATCTCTCGGCTGTTTTTCTTTCTCCTGGGTTCAGTGAGTCATTTCCTCAAGTCCTCCCTGGTTTGGCTTCAAAAATTTAGGATAATCATCAAGAGCTGTCCTCTTCTCCCCTTCAGGCTTGAATTCCTCTTAGTGTTAAAGGCCTTTCACATTTCAGCGTCTGAGGTGGGTGGGCGTGAGTTAAGATCCTTTCTTAAATCTTAGCGTGTATGCTGGAGAAAGCCTAACAGATCACGAGAAAGAGGTAACAAAATGAACGTTCCAAGGAAACCGGGAGGATGCGGGGGAAGGTGCAGATTCATGCTTCATTCAAGTTGCTGATAATGAATGCATTACCAAAGTATTACACTACCAAGAGCTTCCTTTGTAATAACATGAAAAAGTCAATGCTTTGTGATAAACTTCATGTAACTTTATTTTTCTTCCTTACTAGTTGCATTTTTTCAGCTGGTATAGTTGTTAAGCACTTGACTCCTGATGTCAGATGGATCAAGGGTCGAAATCCTGCCACTACCACCTTCTAGCTATGTGACCACCCACTGGCAGTTGTTTGACGGGCAGGTATTTTTGTCTTCTTATCTAACAATATGGGCAAGCACAATAGCATCCTCCTCATAGGACCGGTAGAACAATTATATGAGGAAATCCACATAGGAAGTGCTTAATAGATTGTAGTTATTACTATTATCATTCCTATGGGAATTTAAATTGATGCCTACCGTTTGCTTTTATGTTCTTCTGGGATGTTCATGCGGTAATAAATGACTAAGTCTAGATCAGGTCTTGACAAACTACAAATCTGTCCCATGCCCCGTTTTTGTAAATAAAGTTTTATGGGCACACAGCCACACCCATTTGTCTATATATTATCTATGGCTGCTTTTGCTCTACAACGTCAGTGTTGAGTAGTTGTAATAGACCATATGGCCCTGAAGGCCAAAAACATGGACTAGATGGCTCTTTATAGAAAAGTTTACCAACTCCTTGTTTGGAAAATCATACTTTTAAATTTTTCAATTAAAAAAGAAGTCATGGACATATTGTAATTCTGTGCCTCAGTTTCTCTAACTGAAAAAGGCATATATTAGGCATATATTAGATGGCTCCTAAATAGGATCCATCTAGAATTGTTCGTCTATCATTTTTACGCGTGGAGCCCAGGAATTTTTAATACATTTGGGCTTTCTGGTGGGTTCTTCCAAATGCTTTAATGAGAAAGAAAAAGCAGAAAGCAACCTTTAGTAACTTGAATGCCAAATATGTGAAGCTTTAATGTTTTTCTCTGAAGCCAGGTTCAGGAGATCTTGGTCACTGGGCCACTTCCTGGCTGATTTAACCATATTTCTAATTCTTTTTTTTTTTTGTCTTTCAAAAAAAATCATTCTCTTTGTCTCCCCACTACCTGCTCTTCATACCACTTCCTCTCCAGGTTGGCCCCTGCCTTCTTGCCTTCCTCCAGCCTCCCTCCTTTCTCCAGTGGTTTCTTAGCTCTCCGTCCTCTCCCCAGCCAAATGTGAAGGAGAAAGTCTGCCAAGTCTCCCAGCCACTGTCAGCCTAGCTGACTGTAATGCTTCCAGCAGAACCTCCAGCTCAGGGCCCTCTGGCAGGGCCTGAACTCCAAGCAGCAGGAGGGACTAACGAGTTATAAGAAAGGGAAATACCAACAGTAATCTGCATCCTTTGAAGTTGAGGGTTGGGAAGCAGGGAAACTGAGAGATGTTTGACAATTTCCCAGGGGGTACCTGGGAAAGAGCCTGAGACTGGGGGTCAGGACTGTCTTTTCCAGCTCTGCCCCAGATTAAGTGCAGAGTCCTTGGGCTAGTCATTCATCATCCCTGAGCCTCAGTTTCTCTTTGTAAAATCAAGAAAATAATTTCTGTCCTGATTTTCCTGTAGGGCTTTCGTGATGATCATACATTTGTGATCATGTATGTGATTTATTTTTTAAATAAATATTTGATTTATATTTTTCCCATTTCAAAATTACCTCGTGCTTATGTGACAGAGGAACTTTTGTCAGTAGCATCTACCATCCTTCACAACAGAACCCCAATTTCCTTTGGGGAGTTAACTTACCACACCACTGCCTATATTTTACTGAGATGGAAAATCCAGCTGCCTGTGCCTCCTGTGGCCAAAGGTAGGCAGTCTCTTCAGCTCAACCCATGAAAGCTCGCTGCTGAGATTTTGACTTTTGAGCATATGAAATTGGGTGAGTGAAGAGGTTGGCACTCTTTTATCTTGGCAGGAATATCCCTGCCAGACTGTTCCACTGCAAGACTAGTCCTATCATTCCTGCTTTCCCGCCCCTGAAGCTGAATTGGTGTCTGCCTATTTCCAAGCCTAGTTATCCAACTTTTGTGCAATGTTTTTAATAAATTCCCCTTTGTTTAAGTTGGCCAAATTTTTTTGTTGCTTGTAATCAAAAAACCCCAACTGACACACAAGCCTGATGTAGAGAACCATTTATAGAGCACTTATTTTGTGTGTGGAGAAGCAGATACTTTGCATACATTATTTAAATTAATCTTTACGAAAACCCTAAGAGGTGGCTGTAATTATTTCTAAATTACAAATGAGGAAACTGGGGCTCTGTGAGGCTCAATAACTTCCCCACATTTGTATGAGGAGCAAATGATAGAACTGAGTGTTGGAACCAAGGTTTGAACCAAGATGTCTTTGATTCCAAACATTTTAATCTTTATGCCATGCTAAAATGATATAATAGTGGGCATTTTATTTTGCAGCCTGTGTTTTGGGATTAGTAATTTATTATGAACATCCTCATGTCAATAATATTCTTGAACAACATGATATATAATGGCAGTCTAATAGTCCATTGTTTGGATTTGCTACCATTTACCTAATCAAATTCATATTGATAGGCATTATGAAATGCACTATAATGAATACCCTTGAACATTACATTTTGTACCTATCTCAAACTTTCTTCTGAAAAGAAGTTACTGGAAGTGAAATTTCTAGGTTTAAAGCTCATGCATAATGTTAAGGTTTTTAATGTAATTGACAAATTGCCTGCCAGATAAATCTTACCAATTTTGTTCCCATTAATAGTGTGGATACCAATGTAAGCACTTTCTAAATGAAGAAAAATGCTAAAAACCTGTAAAGGGCTAATTAATTGAAGACATTCTTATTTATAGAAAAGGCAAAATGTCTTTCCAAATTACATCTATTACAATAAAATAATATATTTGGCCATAAAAAAGAATAAAATTGGCCAGGCATGGGGGCTCACACATGTAGTCACTGCAATTTGGGAAGCCAAGCCAAGAGGACCTTTAGAGAGCAGGAGTTCAAGACCAGTCTGAGCAACATAGCAAGATCCTATCTCTAAAAAAAAAAAAAAAAAAAAAAAAAATAGGCAGTCACAATGGCATGCACCTGTGTTCCAGCAACTTGGGAAGCTGAGGCGGAGGACAGCTGGAGCATAGGAGGTTGAAGTTAGTGAATCATGATTGCACCAGTGCACTCCAGCCTAGGCAACAGAACAAGACCCTGCCTCAAAACAAAACAAAACAGAAAAACAAACAAAGAAACAAAAGAGAAAATAAATCATGTAATTTGCAGCAACATGGATGGAACTGGAGGTCATTATGTTAAGTGAACTATGCCAGGCACAGAAAGACAAATATCACCTACTCTCCCTCATATATGCAAGCTAAAAAAGTTGATCTCATGGAGGTAGAGAGTATAATTGAATGATAGATATTAGAGGCTGAAAAAGGTGTGAGGGAGGAGGGGTGATGAACAGAGTTTGGATAATGGTTGCAGACATACAGTTAGATAGAAGGAACGAGTTCTAATGTTCATTAGCAGAGTAGGGTGACTATAGTTAACAACAATGTACTGTACATTTCAAAATAGCTAGAAGAGAGGAACTGAAATATTCCGAATACATAGAAATGATAAATACTCAAGGTGATGGATACCCCAAATACCCTGACTTTATCATCACACATTCTATGCATGTAATAAAATATCACATGTATCCCATCAATAGATACAAATATTATGTATCAATAAAAATATTCAAAATTAAGATACAATTTGCAGTAAGATTAGTATTCAAATTTATAGGTATTGGGTTCCTATACACTTCCTAAAGAAAGGGAATTACTTTGGGCCAGGTGCAGTGGCTCATGCCTGTAATCCCAGCACTTTGGGAGGCCAAGATGGGTGGATCACCTGAGGTTGGGAGTTTGAGACCAGCCTGGCCAATATGGCGGAAACCCCATTTCTACTAAAAGTGCAAAATTAGCTGGGCGTGGTGGTGCATGCCTGTAATCCCAGCTACTCAGGAGGCTGAGGCAGGAGAATCACTTGAACCCAGGAGGCGGAGGTTGCAGTGAGCCGAGATCGCGCCATTGCACTGCATCCTGGGCAACAAGAGCAAAGCTCTGTCTAAAAAAAAAAAGGGAATTACTTTGATTCCAAGGGTTTTTTTAGCAGCCAAGTCAAAGAAGGAAGCTAGAGATGATGATAGTGGTGGTGGTGGTAGTGATGATGATGATGATGAAGATGATGATGATGATGGAGAGGAGACAGAGGGGGAAGAGAAGGAGGAGAATCCCATAGGGCATCTGTGGTGGTCGTGTTAGCCAGTTAGATTTACTATGTTTTTGAGACTTTGTTTTGGCATTCCTGCAGGAGACAAAAGAAAGGGAAGTTTCTCCTCAGACTTTCGGTAGCCTTGTGGTAAGAAGGCAGCTGGGCCACCCAGACTTACATATTTGAGGCAATAAACAGTGATCAAAGCAGTATGATTTCAGGGGAACAAAACTCTTCCACTCCATATACCTCCCTCTTTATTTCTCAATAAATGCACATTGGTTTCCTTTGTAAGAAGGCTACATTAAGATGCAATTTGACATCTGAAAAAGTTATACAATAAGCTATTTCCCACCATAAAATCTCTAACTGAAATTGGTTCGTAAATTTTATTCCAATCATTTAACAAAACCTAAGAGGAGGAAATACAGGACTGGACTATTTTCAAAGGGAAAAGTGAACTAGAAAAGTCACAATGATTGTGAATGGGGTAAGGGATGCTTCTAGGAAGTTTAGGAGACTTTTGAGCACCAAATGAGAGCTTGAGGCTTCAGATGGCCTGGAGTGAGCTTATAAAGAGCTATTGAAAGTGAGATATGTAATAGCAAGAAATGAAAATGAACTTTGCACTAAATGATAAGTACTAAAGATATGTTATAACAAAGCCAATAATAGTGTTTAAAGTAAGAAGCGAGAGTTCCCCACCAATCAAACCCTCATGCGCGCGCACACACACACACACACACACTCACACACATTGTATTTCATTGATTCTAGGACCCATGTTTTGCAGTTTAACATCTCTGAAACTGGAATGCGTTTGATAATCAATGGTGTGTCATGGTTAGTTGGCAGCATTTTTTTTCTTTACTAGTGATACATAAAGAAATGGTGCATATTAAAATCTATGGTGTCTTCAATTTGAAGTGTGTATGAGAGAGAAGGGGGAAATACTGTCTCGTCATAGGAAATGTCTGGAAGTAAATATTGATTACTTATACTATTTACCTTCCTAGTTTCTACTGTCTTCTCATTTATTCTTTTTCTTAATTTGAAAAAGGACCTTAGAGATGACTGAACTCAAAGTCTTCATTCTACTAATGAGAAGATGGGCCTGAGGTGGTAGGTGACTGGTCCCCATCACAGGTGTTTGGGGTGTGGTGGGCCTGTGAGTATATTCAGAGCATATCTATATGTTCATTCTTTCCCAGAAATGATTTACAAATTACAGAGGGTTGGGAGCCCCAAGTGACAGGATCTGTTTGGAACTAGAAGGACCAAGAGTGATGAGGACAGAGTACTGCCCTTTGAAATGTGCTCCTTGATAACACCAACCCCAGAAAGGGAGGATGAGGGAACTGATCCTGGCCTGGGGCAGCCAGTCAGTATTAGTGTGGTTTAGTTTTCCTGACTAGACGTCCTCCTTCCCTCCCTTTCCCTCCCCTCCCCTTCCCTTTCCTTCTCTTCCCTTCCCTCCCCTTCCCTTTTCTTCTCTTCCTTTCCCTCCCCTTCCTCACCTTCACTTCCCTTCCCTCTCTCACCTTCCTTTCCCTCCCTTTCTTCCTCCCCTCCTCATCCCCTCCCTTCCTCCCTCCCCTTGCCTTCCTTTCCCTCTCCTCCCTCCCCTTCTCTACCCTCTACTATTCTCTCCTCTCCTCCCCTCCCCTCCCTTTCCCTTCCCTCACCGTCCCTCCCTACCTCTCCCCTCTCCTTCCCTCCTCTGCCTTCTTCTTCTCTTTCCTTTCCTTCCTTCCACACTTTCTTCCTTCCTTCCCTTCCTCCCTCCTTCTTTCCACCTTTCAACTTTAAATGTTTGTGAGGCATGATAAGAGAGTGAATTTAATTATCCCATTGAGTGAGGAGGGTGCCCTGGCCTTCTTGGCAACAAAAAAGACACCTGTTGCCCTCTGTTCTCCCCCTACACATATGGAAATGAGTCAGAGCTGCATTATTATTTGCTACGGTTTCAACTCCTCCTCCAAAGTTTATGTGTTGAAAACTTAATCCCCAAGGCAACAGTTTTGGGAGGCAGGGCCTAATAAGAAGTGATTAAGACATAAGGGTTCTGCCTTCATGAATGAATTAATGTCGTTATCACAGGAGTGGCTTAGTTATTTGGAGGGTGGGTTTGTTATAAAAGTGAATTCTGCCTTCTCTTTTCCTCTTGCCTTCTGCCGTGGGATGGTATAGCAAGAAGGCCCTCGCCAGATGCTGGCATGTTGGTATTGGACTTCTCAGACTCCAGAACTATGAGAAATAAATTTCTTTTCTTCATAAATTACATAGTCTGTGGTATTGTGTTATAGAAGCACTAAACAGACTAAGACAGTATTTAAATGTAGAATTGGGTTCTAGAGGGCCTGGATGAGGCACAGTGGTTACACTTTTCCCTCCTGAAAGTCCAGAAATTGTCCTGCCTCATTTTTTTTGCTCCCTTCTAACCTCCCTTCTCTACAGTTTTCTTCTATTAAATGATAGCCTGATGATTGATCCTAAGGTCAGACTGAAATGCAGCTAAAAATGTCCTCGCAATCTCTTCTCCAGTGACTCTTTTTTTTGAATGTTAGAGTGGCCATTTTAGCTGTGTGACCTTGGGAATCTCAAAATACAGTTTGCTCATCACACATAGGCACATTGAGAAGATTAAATGTGATAATTCATGCAAAGTCTTTCCATTTCTTACTGTCAGACAAAAAACAGATATAAAAAATGTCAGCTATTTTTATTATTTTCTTGGAGTAGCACCTCTTCCCCTTTAGCAAGCATTGAATTACAATTCTTTCACCTTGATAACAAAATTTATTCTTAGAAATACTTTAATATTAGTTAATTACTGGTATTTGTGTGAATTTATGTTAACTGATATTCTCTCAATATTGTTTGCCTTCCTCCATTTATTTTTGCAAAGTGTAAAGCCACTTCTCATACTGAAGGAAGTTTAATGAAGTCAGTTTTTTGGGCAAATTGGTAGGGGGTAGGAAGGAGGGTCTTTTTATCCACTTTCTTTCCTACTCCCATCTTTATTTAAGGTTAATCCTATTGGCTACACAGGGATTTTTCCTGGTTCTAAGTGCTACTCTTGTGATAATCCCAGTCTTGTACACACTGATTCTACCCTTGTTTTTCCAAAGTCTGCTCCCATTTAACTTCTCTGTTCCATTCTTGGCCTTTTTCTATTATCACCTTCTTCCTTTCCCTGGTGATAACACCCTAGCCAAGCTGCCACTCAGCTATTTCCACAGCAGACAACTCTCTCACATGCCTCAAATCCTCTTTAGTTCTCCATCCATTCAGCTCTGCACATGAAAGTACACTCTTCCTTCTACTTGTGAATTCAAAAATGACTTTCATCATACAGGAGACTGTGGCAAGACAACAGTATCCAGGAGAAGGAAGCCGTAGAGTTTTTTGTATTTTTATTGCTTTTATTCTGATTATAAAAGTAATACATACTATTTTAAAAAGTTTGAACAGGATAAAAATATACAAATGAGAAAGAGAGTCTCATGCAATCTCACTTGCAAGAGGCAACCACTAATAATAGTTTGGGACACATTGGCCCAAACTTTTATTTCCTAATGGTGTTAAATGTTGAGGTATAATTAGGCATTACGGAGAAGAGTTGGTTTCCCGAAACTCTTAAAAAGTCTTTGAAAATAACCAGATCTGCTTCTAGGAATCAGCATAATACTTCCAATAAAATGTGTTCTTCCTCAAGCCAAACATTCACAATACATGAAACGAGTTCTTAATTCAATGCACTGTTTTGTTTAATAACTACCATTGCTACAGTATTGTATCACACTATTTTCTTAATAAATAATGTGGGCTTCAGATTCTTGATAAGTCAAGCAGGTATTTGTGGCCTAATCTTGAAATTCAACTACCATTAAAAACATTATTTCTGTAAGGAAATACATACTGACAAAGTCCAGCAACGGAACTTGGAAACAGCCAATACTTACTTTCAAGTGAATGCAGCTTTCATGTAGATTTAGAGCAGATTTCACTTCCTTAGGCGGTAAAGAAAACCTGGTTGAGGACCCAGCGCTACCTCAGTTGGTTAAAACTTTCAGTAAATCATTGAACTTCATTTGGTTGCCTGGAGCTTCCTATGTAATATTATAGCAGATATCATCTCTATGCATGAACATTACATTGTAGCTAAAAATGAACACAAAAAATAATGACTTGAGAATGGAAAATGGGTCTATTGTTTTTAAAAATCCACTCAAGTTATTAAAACAAAAAGTTGATTTTAGGGCTAAAACTGGCAAAAGGAGGCACATTAAGTATAGCTGAGTTGAAAAGGCAGTGAAACTGTAAAACTGGGACCTGAGACTGTTCCACCTTGTGGTTCTTTCAAAGAACCACACAGCCTGCATCTGCATTCTCTGCATGTTGGCTATCCCTGGGGTTCATAACTTTGACTGACACATGATGATTTTGGCCAGGAGCTTTACACTGATCCTGACTTTAATGTCTCTGATATTCAGCTTCCCCAGCAAATTGAGCCAGAATTTCAAATTCTCAGGATGAAAAAATCTGATTGGCCCAGGTGGTGTCAAATATCTACCTGTTGTCCAATCAACTGTGATTAGGGATGCAGAAGAGACTGTAGGTGGGAGTAGATTCTCCTAGAAAAAGCAGTGGCAGTAATGGGCAGGACGCGGTGGCTCACATCTGTAATCACAGCACTCTGGGAGGTTGAGGCAGGTGAATCACAAGGTCAGGAGATTGAGACCATCCTGGCTAACATGGTGAAACCCCATCTCTACCAAAAATATACAAAATTAGCCAGGCGTGGTGACGGGTGCCTGTGGTCCCAGTTACTCGGGAGACTGAGGCAGGAGAATGGCGTGAACCCAGGAGGTGGAGGTTGCAGTGAGCCAAGATCGCACCACTGCACTCCAGCCTGGGCGACAGAGTGAGACTCTGTCTCAAAAAAAAGAAAAAAAGAAAAAGAAAAAGCAAAAGCAAAAGCAGAGGCAGTAATGACGATGATATTTAAAATTAATACAATTTAAGAGAAAAAAAGAAACTTCATATCTCTCAGTTCTAATCCTTCTTTGGAGGCCCTTATTTCAGTTTAATTCAATTCAACAAAACTCAAATCTCTTCAATTCTAAGACATACTTTTTCATAATTTAATGTGTCTGATATCTAGTTCTGCTTCATAATCAATGTGTTCATTTAATGATTTAATGTGGTAGTATTTCTTCTTCCCTCCTTCCCCTACAGCCAAAAACTATTATTAAACTGGTGAGGTTTTAAGACAGAGGAAATATGGTATGTATTATCAACAGGCATCAATTGCTTTCCATGGAGGATATAATTAAGGAGCCACTAGATATGGGGGTTAGTTGAAAGACAGGGAAATGTTCCAACATCTTTTTCCTACCACCCCTTAAATCGTGAACCAAAAGAAAAAGGAGGCTACATTCCTCTTCACTTTAAAAGATGAAGTCCATTAAAGATTGTAAGGTGGTCTCAGGATTTATAGCCCTGAGAAGCAAATATTTATTTTATAGAATAATAACTATCAGTGCTGACTGAGCAGGAAGTCAACACCAGAGCATGTGTGGGCACAAAATGTAGCTTCATATGCAACCAAATTCCAGGCAATTGCCTCGTCTAATTCACTCAGAATTTTTTAAAAAGAATGCTTCCTTTGAAACTGAAGTTCTTTCTACTTGGTTTCAGCCCAAAGGTGAGCATTTTTTTGAGAAGGTTAAATCTTTTCAGATGTTTCTGAGGTGCACAAAGAGGAAAAACTAAACCGTTCTCTATTATGCATACTTCTAGCTTCACATTACCCAAATGGATTTGAGGTTTACTATTTTTATTCAATTTTGAGAGTCCAATGATCTGCGCAGAAAACTAGCTGATGGAAAAAAATTCATGTCAAATTAGTTCTGAAAATAGCTACTTTTATACTTGCTTAGAAGAGTAAACTTTTCAAACTATGTGAGGGGTACACATAAGATAAGGCCTATATATAGAAACTCATCAGTTGGAAAACTGGCAGATAGAGTCTGTTAAAGTTCCAGAGAAAACTTGAATCAAGTTTAAGGAAATAGTTAACCTTTAAAATATCAGTGGATTGGAAAAATAGAACATTTAAACTAATAATTGAGGCTGCATAATGTATTGGTTGAGCTTTGACACTTGTATCAAGGACCAGTATGTCCTTGGTTATGTTGCTTCCCCTTTCTGTGTCTCAGATTTTATTTATAAGGTGGTCATGATAGAAGAACCTGCTTCCAAAGTCGGGGTGAGCATCAACTCAGGAATACAAATAAGACACTTAGAACCATGAATGGCACACTGTAAGCTATCAATGAATGTTTTCCACTAATTACATTGAAAACCACCTTCCAATAAAGACAAATATCATTTAATTTAGAAATAAACATTGCCATTTTAATGATCACTCCATTTTTAAACTCATTATTTTCAAACACAGTGGAACTGGTTTTCTTATTTTAGTGATTTCAAGTAATACATCAAGTCTTTCTTTGCAGCTGTTGCACATTCTCCCTGTCAAATTGGACAGACTGGACCATTTGGAAATGGGATAGTTTCTGAGTATGAGCTATTCAAAGTGCGTAGTAAAAATTCCATGCTACTTATTAGATCACATATTTGGAGATATTCTCCTGACACTTGCAATGACTGAATAAAAGATGACTCATGTAAAAACTGTAGACTCTGTTGGCTCCAAGCAGCCCCAACTGGGCCCATCCATACCCCACCATCCCCACTGTTAGCCTTGCCTAAGAACCATAAAACATGGGTATCCTTGATGCTACAAGCAATTTTAAATAGCTTTATACATTTATTTTGTATGATGCTAATAATACATTCTGGGGTTTTCATTTTAAGACTGACTAGGCCATAGCTCCATGCTTATCATAAGTGACAATTTTGCAAAGTGCCTTGAAACATGGTAAACATTCAATTTGTTCAGTGTCTTAATAAAAATGAAGGGCAAATTTATACTATGAACAAATATTGATTTCCATATTATATGTGTTCCTAAAAATCATACTGTAGACTAATTTTTTATAAATAAAATATGTGTTATATTGGCTTTTCATATACTTACATTAGTATTTCTGATACTCTTTTACTTGTCTACAGACATTTAACACTTAAGGTTTAGGTGTTTCTTCCATCTTCCTATTTCACCACCTGCCAATACCTACTTCCTCCTCCAAGTCTCTGTCAAGTAGTTTATGATATGGAGACATCCCTTTTGAATTACAATAATCAGCCCTTACTCACAATTTACCCTTTGCAATTTTTTTAATTGAGAAAAAAAATTTTTTGAGACAGGGTCTCACTGTGTCACGCAGGCTGGAGTGCAGTGGTGCCATCTTAGCTCACTGCAACCTCCCACCTCCCATGCTCAAGTGATCCTCCCACTTCAGTCTCCCATGAAACTGGGACCACAGATGTGCACCACCACACCCAGATAATTTTTTATTTTTTTTGTAGAGACGGAATTTCACCGTGTTACCCAGGCTGGTCTTTATCTGCTTGCTTTGGCCTCCCAAAGTCCTAGAATTACAGGGGCCTCTTGCACATTTTAATTTCCATGTGACAGATTGTCTTTAAGTAGGAATGTACTTGTAAATACATTTATTTAAACACCAAAATATAAATAGAAAAATAGAAAATAAATTTTAAAGATAAGTAATATCCCAAATGTTATAACCCCAGACTTAGTGATTTGCAACAATATCAATCCTAAGAGAAAAATTTGGGTTAAATCTCTTAAACGTAACAAGAAACCTTGTTATATTTATGACACAAAAACCAAGGTATCCATTTTCCCTTAGCACAAATAATGTGTTGGCTAGCTAAGAAGGGATGTAATTATGTGGTATACAATAAAGGGTTCCATTGATGCCAAAAACAGAAAAATGAGTGAACCCGACCAGAAATCATGTATTGGGTAAACAGCTTCCCAGACAAATGAATTTAGCTGATTTTTTAAAAAGCGTTTTGTTTTGTTTTAAATTTTCAGTTTTATGATCTTTATGGATAGATCTGAACTCTATATACATATATTTTTAATTGAAGTACATGGTTCAATATTACATATTTAATTCCATGAAATAATGTAGTTGCATGCTTGACAGAATAAATAGACGTACTTTGGGATACTACTTTCAGGACTTTACCAAGCAACTTAAAGCTAACCTTCATACTTTTTGTAAATAGGTGTTAGGGGCTGGTTGGATGACTCGTCATGAATTATGTAATTGATATCTTTAGTTTTCTTTTTTTAACTTCTCAGGAAGGAGAAAAATGTAATTTTCTTTGGTAGGAAGATGCATAATAGTTATAATTTTTAAAAATGTCTGTCTGATCATTTGGGATTATATATATCTGTGTGTGTGTTTAAAATTTTAAATTTAAGATAATTTACATTTTCTTAAAAGATAAAATAGAAAATACAGAGAAGCCAAAATTTTTTTAAATTTATAATCTAATCCACTCAGAGATAATCACTGTTAATTTTAATACATATACATCCAACCTCTTGCTTCCTCACATTTTTGCAATCAAGATTTTTAAAAACGGCATGTATTTATGACATAATAACATAAATATATTTCTGATAGCTGCTTCTCCAACCGACCAGTATATGGTATGGATATTTTCCCACATCACTTTATGGAAGCTTTGCCATTTCCTTTTATGGTAGGACCCAGTGAGTCACAGAAAATTGGCAGCTTTGGAGGCATCCAATTACTGTACTCCTGATGTAGACATTAGAATTGAGATGTTTTCAAAGCAGTTTTGTAAGAAGTGGATATGGATAAATGGGAGCTGGAATAGTACATTGTGCTTATAGACTAATAATGAATTGTTCTTATAGACTAATGTATGAGAAGATATAATTTTGTCTTTCAAAGGACCTTTTGAGATGGGACTAAATTCTTGCTTTAGCAGGTGAGGATGTGTTCGGTTAAATATAAATGTGAATTTCCTGTAGATAGTATGTAGTTTGGGTCTTATTTTTTAAATTCATTCAGCCACTGTATGTCTCTTGATTGGAGAGATTAATTCATTTACCTTTAAAGTAATTATGAATAGGGAAAAATTTACTATTGCCATTTTGTTGTTTTCTGTTAGTCTTGTAGTTCTTCTGTTAGTCTTTTCCTCTCTTTGTGTCTTTCTTTGAGTTTTCTAGATTTGCTTCCTTTTGTGCAATTTCTACAGGTATTCTTTGTATGTGGTTATCTTGGAGTCTATATAAAATACAGTCACAACAGTCTATGTTAAACTGATAACAACTTAAATTCAATTATAAACAAAAACTAACTTCTCTTCCCCCCACACATTTTACAACATAACATTATTGTTGTTACAGGTTATATTTATTCATATTATGTACCTTTTAATGCATTTTTATTGTCATTTTTAATACTTTTGTCTTTTAACTTTTATACTAAAATTAAAAGTCACTTACCTACCACCATTATAGTATTATAATATTCCGTATTTATGTATTTATCTTTATCAACGAATTTCATATTTTCTTACTATTGTGTTGCTGTTCAGCAGTTTTTCATTTCAACTTGAAGAACTTTTAGCATTTCTCATAAAGCAGCTCTAGTGGTAATTAACTCCCTCAGTTCTTGTTTTTCTGGGAAAGTCTTTATTTTTCCTTCCTTTTTGAAGGTCTGGTTTGCCAAGCATAGCACTCTTGGCAGTTTTTTCTCTCATTATTTTGAATATTAATATCTCATTGCCTTCTGGCTGGCAAGTTCTGTGCTAAAAAATCACTGATAATCTTATAGCCAATTCAATTTTCAGAAAGAAAAACAAAGCTGAACATGTTGCCCTTCCTGATTTCAAAGTACATTACAAAGCTACAGTAATGAAAACGCTATGGTACTAGCATAAAGACAGATATATAGACCAATGGAATGGAAGAGAGAGCCCAGAAATAAATCTATGCATATATGATCACCTAATCTTCAGTAAGGGTGCCAAGAGTACATAAGGGGGAAAAGATAATTTATTCAATGTTGGGGAAACAGAATATCCACATGCAAAAGAAAAGAAGAAAATTATACTCTATTATATCATACTCGAAAATAAATTTAAAATACCTAAAGACTTAAATATTAGACTTGAAGCTGCAAGATTCCTAGCACATGAGGAAAGCCTCATGGCATTGGCCTTGGCAATTATTTTTTGGATAGGACAAAATACCCAAAAGCACAGGACAGGCAACAAAAGCAAAAATAAACAGTGGTACTACATCAAACTAAAACGCTTCTGGACAGTAAAGGGAACAATCAATACAGTGAAAAGACAAACTATAGAATGGGAGAAAATATTTACATAACACATATCTGATAAGGGGTTACTCTAAAAAAATAAGGAACTCCTATAAGTTAATAGCAAAAAAATCTAATTACCCGATTAAAAAATAGACTAAGGACTTGAATAGACATTTCTCCAAAGAAGACATGCAAATAGCCAACAGTTATATGGAAAAATGCTCACTGTCACTAATCCTTAGAGGAATTCACATCAAAACCAGAATGAGATATCGCTTTACACCAGTCAGGATGGCTATTACATATATAAAAAAGACAGCTAATGTTTGTGAGGATGTGGAGAAATTAAAACCCTTGTATGCTGTTTGTGGGTATGCAAATGGTACAGTTGCTATGGAAAACAGTGTGGAAATTCTTCAAAAAAGTAAAAATGGAGCTAGCATATGATCCAGCAATCCCACTTCTGAATAGTCATCCAAAATAATTAAAATTGGGATCTTGAAGAGATATTAGCACTCCCATGTTCATTTCAGGACTATTTATAATAGATGTGGAAGCAACCTAAATATTCATTGTCAGATAAATGTTTAAAGAAAATATGGTATATAGATAGAATAAAGTATGATTCAGACAAAGTAATAAAGGAAATTCTACAATATATGACTACGTGGATGAACCCAGGGGACATTAAGCTAAGTCACAGAATAAGTCACAGAATAAGTCACAGAAATATAATTACTGCATGTTTCTACTTATGTGAGGTACATAAAATAGTCAAATTTGTAGAATCAGAGTGGGATGGTGGTTGCCAGGGGCTGGCAGGAGGGGGAAATGGGAAGTTACTAATCAATGGGCATCAGGTTTCAGTTAAGTCAAGATGAATAAGTTCTACAGATCTGCTGTACAACTTTGTACCCATCAATGACAATACTGTATTGTCACGAGAAATTTTGTTAAGGTGGTAGATCTCATGTTATCACACACACACAGTATTTTTTTTTACAGATAAAACCCCTCAATTCTCCCAACTATAAATATGGTCCCCATTTGCTATTATAGTTTGCTAAAGCTGGACCAGCATTCTTCTATCCCTATGTATGATTTATACATTGACAAATCAAACAAGGCACCAGGGTCCAGTTATGAGAACAAAAACCACACTAGTTATTTTTAAAAGAAAGAATTTAATAAATGAAATTGATCAAACAGTATGACAAAAAGGGAACATTATGGTAATACATATAGATACATTCAGAGAGCAACTATGCCACCCATGATTGGGGGAACAAAGGAAAGAGGTAGATTATTAAAACCTGCAAGCTTGGGGGGGTCCTGTGAAGCTGGGAATAAAACCTCCCAGCGGTGGTGGTACCATCTTCTGAGGGCATGTGATGAGGCTGGTTCTGGCAGTGATGGAATAAGTGGGAAACCAGAAGTAGACTTTGTCACTGGGTTGAAAGGACATTGCTGGGCAGCAATGACAAGAATGGGAAGCACAAGGAAAAGAGCAATCCCTTCTTCCTCCTCTAATCTTCCTGTCTCTCTCTATTGAATCAATTTATAGAACCTAACAGAAGCTGCTCTCACAAAAGAGAAATGGCATTTGCAAAGCCCCAGTCCCAGTATCATAGTCCCAGTATATAAAAGGGTGGCTTGTAGCTGAGAGTCAAGAGCTTAATCCAGCACTAGTCTGCTTGGATATAAATGCAATTCCCATTTTGTACTCATAGGATGCTAAGAGAGACCTGGACATTTTTGTTTCTCTGGTTATAAGTTATTCAAAGCCACAAGCAAAGAAGCCTATGAAAAAGACAAGTTGTCTAAGTAAGCATAAGTTTATGATATGCTATGTAAATGGAACATCAAAGCCTGGACAACAGCACATTTGTTTACAGCGTGGTTTTAAGCTCACTGTTGAGATCTGCTGCTCAAAATAAAAGATTCCTTTCCAAATGGTAACTGAATTATCCACTGATCTATACTTAATAAGTAAATTCAGGTGATTTGTCATAGACAAAGAGAAGTTATTTCCAAAGTTATTTTAAAAATCTTTTTGAAAAATAACTTAAAATTGAAGGACTTAATATGTAAATCCAATATTTCTAAAGCAATTGGGAAAAGGTCACATTATTTGATTTAATAATTTGAACACTTACTCTAACTCTGCATTCCACCGGACATATTTAGAACCAGCAGTAAGATGATAGTAAATGGCTGCAAAATGTGAACAGGCACCATACAACGAGGCCTACTTCTCTTTTTCTGCTTCTGTTATTTGATTCCTTTCTTGAAGTGCCTCTCCTTTTAAAGACTGTCAAAATAATGATATTAAAACCCTGAAAAAAATAATATGGTTTTGAAAAAATAAGAGAAAAGAAAAAATAAGATAAAAATTCTATTGGTTACAGGCATACTTTGTTTTATTGTTCTTTATTTTTTGCACATCAAAGATAACACATTTTTTAAAAATTGAAGATTTGTGGCAACCCTGTGTTGAGCTAGTCTATCGGCACCATTTTTCCCCCAGCATGTGCTCACTTCTTGTCTCTGTGTCACGTTTTGGGAAATCTCATAATATTTCATTATTGTTACATCCGTTGTGATGATCTGTGATCAGTAATGTTTGATGTGACTATTGTGATTGTTATGGAGCACCACAAACTGCAGCCATATAAGACAGAGAGCTTAATCAGTGAATGTTGTGTGTGTGTTTTCACTGCTCTGCTTAGTGATTGTTCCTTTTCTCTCCCGCTCCTTGGGTGTCCCTGTTCCCTGCAATACAACAATATTGAAATTAGGCTAATTAGTAACCCCTCAATGGCCTCTAAATGTTCAAGTTGAAGGAATAGTCGTATGTCTCTCACTTTAAATCGAAAGCTAGAAATAGCTAAGCTTAGCTATTTCGTGTCAACAGCCAGGATAGGCCTAAAGCGAGGCCTCCTACACCAAACAGTTAGCCAAGTTGTGAATGCAAAGAAAACGTTCTTGAAGGAAATTAAAAGTGCTACTCTAGTGAAAGTACAAATGATAAGGAAGCAAGATAGCCTAATTGCTGATAGGGAGAAAGTATCAGTGGTCTGGATATAAGACCGCACCAGCCACAACATTCTCTTAACCCAAAGCCTAATACAGAGTTAAGGCCCTAACTCTCTTCAAATCTTTAAAGGCTGGGAGAGGTGAGGAAGCTGCAGAAGAAAGTTTGAAGCTAGCAGAGGTTGGTTGATGAGGTTTAAGGAAAGAAGCTGTCTCTGTAACATAAAAATGCAAGATGAAACAGCAAGTGCTGATGTAGAAGCTGCAGCCAGTGATCCAGAAGATCCAGCTAAAATCATTGGTGAATGTGACTATACTAAAGAGATTTTCAATGTAGATAAAACAGTCTTCTATTGGAAGTATATGCCATCTATGACTTTCCTAGCTAGAGAAGAGAAGTTGGTGCGTGGCTTCAAAATTTCAAAGGATAGGCAGTCTCTCTTGTTAGAGGCTAATGCAGCTGATGACTTAAAGCTGAAGCCAATGCTCATTTACTAATCCCAGGGCCCTTAAGAATTATGCAGAATCTACTCTGCCTGTGCTGTATAAATGGAACAATAAAGCCTGCATGACAGCACATCTGTCTCTAGTATGGTTTACGGAATATTTTAAGCCCACAGTTGAGACCTTGGACTAGTCCCTTCTCATACTGATATAAAGAAATGCCTGAAACTGGGTAATTTATAAAGAAAAGAGGTTTAATGGGTTCACAGTTCCACAGGCTATACACGAAACATGGCAGGGGAGGCCTCAGGAAACTTTCAATCCTGGTAGAAGGGGAAGCAGGCATGTCTTACGTGGCAGGAGCAGGAAGAAGAGAGAGAAGGGGGAGATGCTACACACTTTTAAACAATTAGATCTCGTGAGAACTCACTCCTATTACAAGGAGAGCAAGAGGGAAATCTGCCCCCATGATCCAATCACCTCCCACCAGGCCCCTCTTCTAACACTGGGGATTACAATTCGACATGACATTAGGTAAGGACACAAATCCAAACCATATCAGACCTACTACTCAGAAAAAAAGATTCCTTTCAAAATATTATTGTACATTGAAGATGGCACCTGGTCACTCAAGAGTACTGATGGAGATATACAAGGAGATTAATAATGTTTTCATGACTGCAAACAACATTCATTCTGTAGTCCATGGATCAATGAGTAATTTTGACTTTCAAGTTTTAACATTTAAGAAATACATTTTGTAGGGCTAGTTGCCATAGATTGTAATTCCTCTGATGAAGCTGGGCAAAGTAAATTGAAAGCCTTCTGGAAAGGATTTGCCATTCTAGATGCTATTAGGAATATTCGTGATTCATGAGAGAAGGTAAAAATATCAACACTAACAGGAATTTGGAAGAAATTCATTCCAACCCTTATGGATGACTGAGAAGTTCAAGACTTTAGCAGAGGAGCAGATATGGTGGAAACAGCAAGAGAACTAGAATTAGAAGTGGAGCCTGAAGATGTGACTGAATTGTTGCAGTCTCGTGATAAAACTTGAACAAATGAGGAGATGCTTCTTATGGAAGAGCAAATGAAGTGGTTTCATGAGATGAAATTTATTCCTGTTGAAGATTCTGTGAACATTGTTGAAATAACAACAAAAATTAAGAATATTACATAAACTTACTTGATAAAGTAGCAGTAGGATTTGAGAAGACTGATTCCAATTTTTAAAGAAGTTCTATCGGTAAAATGCTATCAAACAATATCACATGCCACATAAAAATATTTCCCTAAAGGAAGAGTCAGTCAATGCAGTAAACTTCATTGTTCTCTTATTTTCAGAAATTCCCACAGCCACCCCAACTTGTAGCAACCACCACCCTCATCAGTCAGCAGCCATTAACACCGAGGTAAGACCCTCCGCCTGCAAAGAGATTGGGACTCACTAAAGGCTCAGATGATCATTAGCATTTTTTGGCAATAAAGGATTTTTTAACTAGGGTATGTAAATTTTACAAAACTGAATGCCACTTCACACTTAATATACTACAGTATAGTGTAGGCACAACTTCTGTATGCACTGGGAAACCAAAAAATGTGTGTGACTCACTTTATTGTGATATTCGCTTTATTGAGGTGCTCTGGAACCAAACCCCCAATATCTCCAAGCTATCCCTATATTTTGTACTTGAGCAGAATTCTTGATTGTTTTTTATTTTCACATTTTATTCAGCTTTGTTGGCAAGGAGAACATTAATTCATTCACTTTATTTAGTGCCCTCAGTGTGCCAACTTTGTTAAGTGCTGGGGATATAAAGATAAAGATAAATGGGATAGACCTTGCTCTAAAGGGATGTGTGATCTGATAGATGAAGATGGGTATGTATACAATAACTAAATTGTCAGAGGGGCCATGATACAATCAGGTAGACATATCGTTAATACATTAGGGAAGTGGTTAATTATGCCTTTGAGATAGGAATGGGTAGGAAAGTCTCCACTGAGGAAGTGCATCTTGTTGAGTCTTAAAAATGAGAAAATTTCTACCAAGTAGGGAGTATGCATACATAAATAGCCTCCACTGATGATTCTTCTTTCCACTACCTCTGATATGGTTTGGTTCTGTGTCCCCACCCAAATCTCACCTTGTAGCTCCGATAATTCCCACATATTGTAGGAGGAACCCGGTGGGAGATGATTGAATTGTGAGGGCGAGTCTTTCCCATGCTTTTCTTGTGATAGTGAATGGGTCTTGCGAGATCCGATGGTTTTAAAAATGGGAGTTGCCCTGCACAAGCTCTCTCTTTGCCTGCTGCCATCCACATAAGATGTGACCTGCTTCTCCTTGCCTTCTGCCATGATTGTGAGGCCTCCCCAGCCATGTGGAACTGTAATGCCAATTAAACCTCTTTCTTTTGTGCCCAGTCTTGGGTATGTCTTAATCAGCAGCATGAAAACAGACTAATACACCCTCCCTTTTTTTGAGGTTCAGATATTGTATGTGGAAATGTCATAGATATTGCCTCCATTTAAGAGTAAGAACAAAACTACTGGATATCAAAGCCAAAAGAAAGAAGAAAACATTCAGAAATATGAAGATCTTTGCCAAGAAGAGCAAATTTTTATATTGTTGGTTTGAGCAATTTACTGTACTCAATTTCTTGGCATTGAAAAAAAAAACAGTCAAAGACAGGCTAAGCTTTATGTCTGGCTTTGAGATTTTGTAATGTATCATTTCCTCTTAGTTTAGCCAATCACAGGCTCCTGTTGAATATTATTTTAGCCATTTTGCCTTTGGCCTTATAAAATGCAAATTATACTATGCAAAAGCAATTTTAATACAGGACTTAAATCCAGATTCCATTTGTTTTCACCAAGTACCCGCTGTAACCAGATAATATTGAACTGTGTGACTGTTGGTAGAATTTTAGCTAGGAATTAGAATGTGGCAGTAACTGAAAGATATTTAAAGAAGAAATCCAATCACAAATATGTTGGATTTGGGTAGTGTGGATTTTTGAACGATTTACTTGAGCATGGATTGAAAGATGGGTCTTGGAGTTTTCCTATTGATTTTCAAAAAGAAAATATCAAAGGATTTTATTTTCCTTTTTAATAAAAAAGAAGTATGTAATTTGATACCTTATTACTTTAATGAAAGACATATTACAGGTACTAATTATATTCCATTACAACTTGAGCTCCAACTAGCAAGACCTGGCTTTAGAGAAAGGGATTATATCTAGATGTTGAGATATGTTATGTTGGACTAAGAATTTAGAATAGTGATTTTTGAATAATGCTGGGCCTTCTGGAAAACATGATAATATATAGATTCTCAACAGTTTCTTTCCATCTCCCACCATAAGACTCAGATTCAACTGGTTTGAAAAGAGTCCTGGAAATGTGCTTTTTCAAAAAATTAAAACGATATTTGGTAGAGAGGGTCTTGCTCTGTCATCCAGCCTGGAGTGCAGTGGCATGATCATAGTAGCCTCAAACTCCTGGGCTCAAGTGATCTGGCTGCCTCTGTCTCCCAAGTAGCTGGGACTACAGGCATGCACCACCATACCTGGCTAATTTTTTAGTACAGACAAAGTCTTGCCATGTTGCCTAGGCTGTTGTCAATTTCCTGGGCTCAAATGATCCTCCTGCTTCAGCCTCCCAAAGTGTTAGGATTATAGGCATGAGCCACTGCACCAAGCTGACTTCTGACCTTTAGAACTGCTAAAAAATAAATTTCTGTTGTTTGAAGTCACCAAATTTCTGGTTATTTGTTACAGCAGCCACAGGAAACTAATACTACCTGGTTACCTCCCAAGGCAAAGAAAAAGCTAAACAATGTACAAGTGCTTTGTGAACTAAACTGTTATACAAATACGACGTCTCTTTATTGGTCACTTTTCACAGGGATTTCTAATACCATGCACACAGCTGTTGTCATGGATCAGTCTTCATGGAAAAGACTTCAGGGGAGTTCCTGGAGCTTTCCTGTCTGATTGCATACCCTTCTCACTAATCCTTCTCTTTCCAAAACATTTTCAGTAGTGGTGTGGATATTGCTGACTGTAGCAACCCCAAAGAAAATGAGTTAGAACTACCTTAGCCAGTCTCTTCAATCTGGCAAGGAATTACTCTTTTCTTTATTACAAGATCCTATGTTAGTTCAGGATATAGAGCAGGTATTCTCAACAGCAGCAAGACTGATGTTTGGGACTGGACAATTCTTTGCTAGGGGGGTGACTCTGCACATTGTATGTGTAGCAGCATCCTTGTCCTCTACCCACTAGATGCCAGTAGTACCCTTCCCAGTCATGACAATCATATATTTATCAGAATAATGCCAATTTTTCTGAGAAGCAAACTTGTCTGCCCTTCCCCCTTCTAACCAGTTCAAGAATCCCTGATTTAGAGGATGACAGGACGTGACTGGCCAAAGATCTATCTCGTGTGACTGTGTTAGGGAAGCAGGAGTCTAGGAGATCTAGAGTGACACCATTTTAAAATCAACTTCATCTTAAAACTGACAAGGCATATTCCTTCCTGGTCTTGATCAATAGTCCTGACTAGGTCATGACTATGTTTACAGCTAAGGAGAGAGTTGAAAGACACTGGCAAGGAGAAATTTCTACAACAGAAAGTCCAGGTGTCCCAACACCCATAATAATATATGCTTTCAAGATAATTATAGTTATGCTTTGATGTACTTATACACTAAGATGTCAAGGATAGATTTCTTTAAATTGATAAAGTACTAAATTTTGTCATGCTATCTGTCCATCCACCTGCAGGCACAGCTTAGTTTAGTCTTTATACAGACAAGATCCCTATATAAGAAAAACTTAAAGACAGTCCATTCCTCCTCTTGCTTTCTGAGGACGCCCTACTCTGTAATTAAGTAGCTTTCAATAAATATCCTTTCTCACTGCACTTTGCCATTTGTCTTGAATTCTTTCCTGTGCAAGATTCAAGCCTCTCTTGGGGTCTGGATCAAGACCCCTCTTTCCGGTAACAGCTCTCCTCCTGGTAGATAACCCCAGTCTCCATTCATTCATTAAGATTTGTCCTAGACGTCAACAGAGGACATATTTCCTAGTAGCCTGCTGATTCATCATGAAATTGGTCTTTTTGATAGTTTCATCAGTGTTTCTTAAATTACGATCAATATTCCATTTGTGGCAGAATCACTTGAGCTTCTTGTTGACCTGCTGAAAGAGATATCCAGGAATTTCCATTTTACATGTTTTGCAGATGATTCTTTTTTTAACTTTCTTTGATAAACACTAGTTTTGATTAACTTCAGATGCCAGGTAGATGACGTTATGTATTCTACTCTCCTGGTTCTGAAAACTGATCCCAGTTCTCCCTGACAAAGTCCTCCTTCACACTTGCTGTCAGTTGAACATCTGATTCTGGAGACCCCAGCCTAACTTCTGCCCTCATTGATATCTCAGGTTGTCTATCCTCACAGTACTGATGTTTCATCCTTCTCTCCCCAGTAGCATTGATGTCCTTGGATGTAAGCTCTGATTTCTGTGGATGCATTCAGAGCTCTTATGTTTGTCACTACACAAATGAAACCTTGGCTATTCCTAATGTAGTAACTCTATCAACTCTTCCAGCTTTAACATCTTTTTGTGTACATGCCTGCATCCTAAATCCTGGCCTTGTCCTACCTCTTGAGCCCTGGATACAATAGCCTAGAGGGACCAGAAATCTACAGGTATAGGCAGAGAAATGATCAACTTGAAGGAATTCAGCTCCTTCTTCAACATTCCCCATCTTGGCTGCTCAAAGAAATGTAGACATAATCTTTCCTATCTTTTTCTGCCTTTTCTCTCACACTCTATCAATTATCAAGTCCTGTGGAGTCAACCTCTTAAATATCTCTTGAATCAACCTAATTCTCTCCATCCCAACATGAGGCAATTGAATGTGCTGTTTCTCCTGCCTTTCAACAAATATGAAATACTATTAGTTGCATAATAGCCCCTCTCACTGGTAGGTTAGCCCACAATCATGCTTCAATATTTTGTACAGAGCAAATTTATAATCTGCCATATGCAAGTTAATATGAAGATGCCATTGATGACACAGAATACTAGAAGCTAGTATACAAAAGCACCAACTTTAACTACAGATCCAACATAATCTCTATCAAAACCCAGCTGGGTTCTTTAAAGACATTGATAAGCTGATCCTAAAATTCATATGAAAATAAAAGAGATCCAGAGTAGCCAAAGTAACTTCAAAAAAAGTTGGAGGTCTCATATTTCCAATTACAAAACTTACTACAAACTACAGGAATTGAGACAGTGTGATGCTGGCATAAAGATGACATATAAATCAATGTAATGGAATTGAGACTTCAGATGTAAACACATATATCTGTGGTCAATTGATTTTTCACAAGGGTGTCAGGATAATTCAGTAAAGAATAATCTTTTCAACAAATGGTGCTAGGACAACGGATATCCACAAATGAAAGAATGAAGCTGGACACCTATCTCACACCATACACAAACATTAACTTGAAATGCATTACAGACATCCATCAAAGGGCTAAAACTATACTTAGAAGAAAACACAGGAGGTAAATCTTCATAAACTTAGGTTTTACAATGGGCTCAGATATGACACCAAAAGGACAAGCAACAAAACAAAACAGATAAACTGGATATCATCAAAATTAAAACTTTTTTCTTTTCTTTTCTTTTTTTTATGGAGACAGGGTCTCGCTCTGTCACCCAGGCTGAAGTGCAGTGGTGCAATCTTGGCTCACTGCAACCTCCACCTTCCAGGTTCAAGTGATTCTTGTGCCTCAGCCTCCTGAGTAGCTGGGGTTACAGGCATGCACCACTATGCCCAGCTAATTTTTGTAAATTTTGTTTTCCTATTTTCTTTCTTGCACATCTTAGTTTTCTTCCTCTCGAATAACTTAAGTGTATTATTTCTGTGTCTTCTGGCATAAGTTTTGCTGCTGAAAAGCTAATGACAGTCTTATTATTTTTCCCTATAAGTGAGTCTTTTTGCCTGGTAGCCCAAATAAGTCCTCTTTTTATTTAAAATACAATACTTTTGACTGGAACATGTTTCAGGGTTGGCTATTCTGGGTTGATTTTCCTAGTATATAGATTTATGTCATCTTTTATTTCATTAAAGTTTTGTTCTTTTTTTTTGGTGAGACAGGGTCTCACTCTGTCACCCAGGCTGGAGTGCAACGGCACGATCAGAGCTCACTGCAGTCTCAGCCTCCTGGGCTTAAGTGATCATCACACCTCAGCCTCCTGAATAGAAATTTTTCTTAAGTTACAGTTTTTAGTGTTTGCTCTGTCCCATTGCTTTGATTTTCTTTGTCAGGGACTACTATTATACAGAAGCATCCCCACTCCCATGTTCTGTATCTACTATTTTCTCTCAAATCTTTTAAAAAAATCTTTAATTTCCTTTTCATTGAAAATATTTTTCCTCTTTCCATCTTTTACTTAAGACAGTATCCATTGTGTTTATTTGCTCTTTTGTTTCTTCCAATTTAGTGTTAATTTATTAATTTAAACTAGTTTAATTCTTTCCTGAGAAAGAATTCTTTATCCTTTCTTTGAAATCTTCATACTTTCCACTCAGATCAGACTATCCAATCCTGACTTATTTATTCGTTTATAGCTTCTATCATTAAAAAATGTCTTTTTATTTGTTTGGAAATTTAAGTTACAATTTTAATCTGTTTGGAGGGCATGCCTTTCTGTCATGTTTTTATTATCTCTAGGGATATCTCCTCCATTATTCAATTTCTTGTTCCCTTTTTTTCATAATTCAACCTCAATCCATTTCTGTTGCTCGTTTTTAAGTAAAAGTAGATTTCTTTACCAAAGAAATAAAACAAGATGGGCCTATGCTTCTAAGATTTGCTTCTCCCCTTCTTCCTCTTGTGTCTTGGCCTTCTCCTACTTTTGCCCCTATTTCTTTATCCTCCTTGATTTTATCCTACTGCCAGAAGTTTCTCCTCAATAAAGATTTGACCCAGAAGAGAGCTTTGGCTTTTTAGTTTTGAGTGTTCACAGGATCCAGATTGTTTCAGCAACAACAGTCAGAACTTATTGTCATCCATTGCACTTACCTACAAATTGGGTCCTGCAGGACTCCCACCTATTTTCAGCCGCTGTTGTCAGATTAGTTTTTTATGCTTTCCAATGAATATCTGATGGCAAATTTGGGATTCTCTTGGATGCTGTCATCACTAGCTTCTATTCCGGGATTTGTACGGATACCTAGTTGTCTAATTTTCTTATGTATATTGTCTATGTGTTTTTGGTTTTGCAATCTATTAGGTTGGTACAAAAGTAATTGCTGTTTTTGCCATTAAAAGTAAGTGTCAAAAACTGCAATTATTTTTACATCAACCTAATAATCGTTCTGTCTGTTTTTTTGAGAGAATGGGCCAGGATTCAGGGATTTTCATAAAATACACTGCCAAACCTACTGCCACCTTCCATTATTTTTCTTTTTGGGTATATGAATATGTCTTCTTTCCTCGAGCAGATTTCTTAATTTTTCTAGTTAAGCACAAAACAGTTATTAAAAATAATAACCATTATTGAGTGCTTGCTTCAATAACCATTGTTGAGTGCTGAATGGATTAAATGTTTCATAAAATGTTCGTTAATCTTTACAAGAACTTTTTGATATAGCTATTTTATACCCATTTAAAAATAAACTGAGGTTTAGAGAAGTAAAATAATTGGTTCCAGTTTGGAGTAAGCAGATTCTAAAATGGCACCAATAATTCTTGCCTCCTAGTTATTCACAGCCTTGTGTAATCCCTTCCCCTCCAGTGTGGGCTGTACCCAGTTACTTACTTCTAATGAGTAGAGTATGGAAAGTGTATGTTATGTCACTTGTGAGATTAGTTCACAAAAAGAATGCAAGTTGGGCACTCACTCTCTCTTGCTTTCTTGCCAGCTCACTCTGATGGAAGCCAGCTGCTATGTTGTGTGTTGCTCTATGGAGAGGCTCAGGTAGAAGGAATTGAAGGAGGCTTTCGGCCAACAGTCAGCAAGGTACTGAGGCTTTCAGTCCAAGAGCCTATAAGGAACTGAATCCTACCAGCAACCAAGCAAGTGGCTTGAAAGTGGACCCTCTCTCAGCTGAGTCTTTGAATAAGATCACAGCTCTTATTCAATATGACACCTTGATTGTAGTCTTGTTAGAGATCTTGAGCCAGTGGCACCCAGCTAAGCTGTACCTGTATTCCTGACCCATAAAACCCCACAGATAATAAATGTTTGTCATTTTAAACTGTGAATTCTTGCAGGTAATTTGTTATGGGGAAAGAGATAACAAATACACAGATCATATAAATAAAGTGGCTCAGTTGGCCTGGAACTCAGGGGATCTGATTCCAGGGTCTGTATTCTTTATCTCTGTGCAATGAAGACTTTGATTAGCCTGCACTTTTGTAAGCTACTATTTCCACCACGTTGAATTTGATAGTCTTTCAGTTCTTCTTTGATTCTATTTGTTCTTCTTTGAAAGAACCTTTTCTAACAAGAAACAACCTGTTGCTGAAATGAGGTAGTATTTTCCAAGTAGGCAATTTCTTTGAGTCATGGAAATTTAGGGTTAGAAGGAACTTAAAAATTCACATAGTCCAAATCAACCTTTTCCCAATTTTTACAGATGGGAAATTAGACCCAACAAAATTAAGAGCCTTGTCTAAAGTTACACAATTAGTGAAACAATGAAGATTAAAATTCAGGTCTCCTAATATCCAGTTTAGAACCGATTGACAGCTCTACATGGCCCTAGCTCACTACCACATTGTGGACCTGGAGTAGCTTCAATTTGATTCCTATTCATTTTAGCTGTACAAAAACATAAGAATCTTGAAGGGAACAGCTGACCAGGATATTTATTTCCTTTGCTCTGAGGCTCACCTGCCCTGAAAGAAGGGTCAACAGCCTGTGTCCAGTTGAATGACTGTTCATCTTCCAGTCCCTTAACCACAGCTCAGGATCCAACATGGCAATGAAGTTTCATATTGAGAGCCAACTCCAAATGATTTGTCTTGGCTGTTTGGACTGCTTATTGAGAAGCATTTCCTGAGCTGGAGTGGAAGAGAGCTGTGATCAGCTAGTAATGTCAGCCATAAGAGGAGGTTGGGGGTGTGGTGGAGTGCATGCCATATATTTGCCCACTGGGATTTCTGTGGATTTTGGTCCGACTCCTTCCTTTGATGACCCACTCTCTTCCTGTTATGACCCATTCTTCCCACACAAGTTGCCCAGGAAGGCTCACTCTCAAGGCTCCCTTGGCCCTAATTTCTGGAATCTTTTTCTCATTTGATGTGAGATTTAGCACACAAGTGGCATTGGTGGAATTTACCTTGTAACTGAGTGTGGTGTTAGAAACAGAGCCAGTTCTCAAATACTTGTGGGTTGGATGCTTGTATGGCTTTGTAGTCTTTGTTTCTGGCTAGACCCAAAAATCACATTGCCAGCAGACTGTCAGTACATCAAATAAATAAATAAATAAATAAATAAATAAATAATGCAGGGAGGTACAACTTTGCACATGCTTACTCTGTTGCCTTTTACAAAAACATTCCATCTTTCTCAGTCCCAGGGGGTCATGAGAATAAATTTACATGTGAGTGTTAGTCCAGAGGTAAAAGACAGGGTAAAATACTGATGCTGTAGATCAAAAGCACAATTAACATGTACCTTGAAATCTGGACAACTGAAAGAGCTATGGGGGGGTGGGGGGCTTAAATATCTCCATGGGTGGTAATTTCAACATTGTAGTATTGTTGTCTTTTTACCCTCTTTTTGGCAGAGTTCTATGTTAGGCAATGTTAGAATTCAAATAAGTGACTGGAAAGTGTTCATTTCCTCTTTTATTCTTCTGCCTGCTTTTCAACTTTCTTCTTCCATATTCATCCATTTTATTTTCTTTTAGATGACCCAAATATTCCTCTATTATTACTTTTCAGCATTGAAGTGCTGAAGACCTCAATGAAAATGTTTCACTTTTCACAATATTTTAAATCAGAAGCTTATTTTATTGAAATAGTAAGAGAATTCAAGAACCCCCTCTGTTATCTAAATTTTCTTGCCCTTGCCTTCCGGAAAACACAAAACCCCTCCTCTTTTAATGGGAAAGCAACACAAACCTGAACATGACTTGATGCTTTGAGCTGTGTAATTTGAATAAGTCACTGTCTCTATATGCCTCATTTGTACCCAGGGATAAATATATGTGTGTGTGTGTGTGTGTGTGTGTGTGTGTGTGTGTGTGTGTGTGACAGACAGAGAGAGAAAGAGAGAAAGAGAAAGAGAAAGAGAGTGGAATGAGATCAGCAGTTTGAGCCCCTTTGAAACCCTGAGATTATGGGAAGGAGAAGATGAGCTAGTGAGAATTCCCCATCCTTCTTCAACCAGAGCCACTGTTACTAGTTTTGTGTAACGGCTTTCTGCATTAGAGTTAATTTGAAAGACAGTTTCTATTTTTTAAATGTGAAAACTACGTGAATCCATGAGCCTTAGGTTCCTTCTACCTCTAACATTTTACACTACCTACATGTAATCAGATGGTTCCAGGTTTACGAATGTTGTCTCTTCCTGTGTGCATGTGTTCTCATTGTTCATTTCCCACCTATGAGTGAGAACATGTGGTGTTTGGTTTTTTGTCCTTGCGATAGTTTGCTGAGAATGATGGTTTCCAGCTTTGGAGGGGGGAGGGATAGCATTAGGAGATATACCTAATGCTAAATGATGAGTTAATGGGTGCAGCACACCAACATGGCACATGTATACATATGTAACAAACCTTCACGTTGTGCACATGTACCCTAAAACTTAAAGTATAATATAAAAAAAAGAATGTTGTCTCTTTCAGATGTCTCTGTGTTTGACTTAGAACCATTACCATACTGCAGGTCTTCAGGCAAGTTATCCTCTCAAGGCCTTAGCTCTTCTCTTCTCTAAAATGGAGACAAGAGTTGTACCAACTTCAAAAGATTGTGGTGACAACCAAATGAGACAACTCATAGTGTCCAGCAAATTATAAATGCTCAGTAAGTGTTAGTCCTTATTATTAGTCTGAAGAAATGCTTGAATTACACATGGTAGGTTCACCTTCCTTTATTAATTTGACTTATGCTTATTTCAAATAAGCCTTCTTCTAGAACAAACTCCAAGGTCATTAAAATAGAATATCTTATACTTTGCTTCTGTTTTAACTTGACATTGCAGGGAAAATTTATTTATATGATTTTAGAGTATTCACTTAAGAGTAAAGTGATATCCAAAACATACTGCATCATATCATGGCTATGTAGATTTCTTCCCAGAAACCTTCAGTTAAAAGTTAAAATGAAAAAAATAAAGTTGAGATGAAATGAATTGCTTCTGTGGGTGATACTGTGCTGAATATCAGCTTTTTCATAAATTTTAAGCTTATATTTGCAAGATTTTTTTTTTATTTCGGTCTTTGGGTCTCAGTTTCCCGATCTGTGTAAGTCAAGGAACTGGACCAATAACTGCAGATTCAACGTTGATGATTCAAAGTTTATTTCAAGTACTGTGGCACTCTAATCAATTTGTCTCATTTCTCTGGACCTGTTTCCTTAGCTGCAAACTGAGGAGAAAATGTTCTTACCTATCAGCTGCTTTTAATTATAATATTGGAGTTTTAACTCTTCTTTTCCTGCTCTTCCTCAACTAAGTTAGTATATGGTTATCTAATCATCCCAATTATAACGTATCACAAATTAATTTCTAATGTTTCCAGGTGCACAGTTAAAAGCTTGTCAACATATACTAGGCAACTGCTGGGTGCTAGAGACACAGTAATGAAAAGCCATGCTTCCTGCCTTCAGGAACTGGGACATCAGACATAGAATGATGATGATGATAAGGATGAGGATGATGATAATGACAGAGATAATAAATGTAAAGATAATTGCTTTAATAGGAATAAGTACAATATTCACTGGAGACAAAAGATCTAGAGAACCTAAATCAGCCTGGTGGCTGGGTGTTTGTGAAGGCTAGGGGAAAAAATGAGAGAGAATATTCCAAGCTGGAGGAATACTGTGTGCAAAGAGCTCCAGATGAAAAGACAGGACTAGACCAGAAATTACAAATAGTTTGGAACTGTTGAAATATGAAATGCAAAAAGAGGTGGTGGGAGAGACAAATGGGCCTAAGAGCTTTGTAAGCCATTTAATTGATTAATATCTGGACATATGTTGAGATTTTTCAAACATAATTGTAATGTTAAGGTTTTAAATTCAAATAGAAAAGCAGTTTTAATATAAGCTTCTGAAAGTATTACAAAAATACAAAAATTCAAGATCAATATTTTTGTAGGTAGCCTTAGAAGAAACAAATTCAGGGAAATGAAGAGTGCTTGGGAAAGAACACCAAATCATCTTGCTTTGAAGTGTATCCTGAGGAGTTTTTCTGTCAGATGACCACTGATTAAGGTTAGACATCTAAGGTAGATGTCAGATAACTAATCTTGTTTTGCTAAAAATCTCTTTTGGGTTTTCATATTTTGTGAACTTGAAGATTTGCTGTGATCTTAGTTATTTAAATTTTCTCAGTGATTTTTTTTGTTTGAGAGCCTTACTCCATTAAAGAAAATCTATACAATTGATTACTTGGCATCTGATCTGTTCTTAGACTTCGAATGGATTGAAAAGTGTTCTTTTCTTGAATGAAGTGGAAAGATAAAGACAAACAGATATATATATATATATGCTCTATAAAAACAAAAAGATTGGTAAATATTCTAATTCTGGTTTGATTTTTGTAGAAAGAGCACCTGACTCAGAAGTCATGAATTCAAGGTTCTGCTATTTATTTATTATTCATTAATGATAATGATATTTATCATTATCAATAATGGTGTAATAAGCATGTATTACTTCATTTGCATTTCCAAAATTAAAGTTATACACCCATCAAATTGTTCTAGAAGACTTGTATAAAAACCAGAAGTACTGTATGCCTTCCCCCCATTTCCCATTTCCTACAGCAATGACTTCCAAAACGTTTAGCTTGATATTACTTTTGCCACTGTGTCTCCAAATAATATGCTTACATTTCTTCCTCCTGATTTTTGAAACATTTTAGCTATTATCTATTGATGTTTCCTTAAAGCAGATGAGGTTCATTTTTTTTCACCACTTCCTCCCCTTACACAAAGCCTCCACTACACACAGGCACATTTCCCAATCCCTCAAATTCCTATTCCAGATATGTCATAATTTAGGTTAGATCAATATGCATGGTTTACATTATTACAACTAAACAAATGCTAGTTACGACTCAGCCACGTTGCATACTCTGATTATTCTGAATTTTTCTGCATGTTTTGTTATACTTGGAGTTAATAATTGTCTTCTTTTTGGTACCACAGTTTTCTATGAACTGATTACTAATTTAACCACAGAGTCTTCATGAGCTGTCTCAGTATCCTCTATGTTCTTCCATTCCAAGAATTCCATTTAATCTAGAAGAAATCTCAACCCTGAGTTTTCTGACCTACTCCAATTTGAGTTCTCTTTTCATTGAGGAACTCTTTTGCCTCTATCATGTGCTAGCTTGCTTGTTTTCTATATTCTACATTTTCTCCTTATCTTGATTTAATCTTGTTTTGGTGGCAAGCAATCTTCAGTAGCTACCTCAGACAGGGCATAAATAAATAAAACTTTTTTTTTTTGAGAATGGATTTTAGCCTTATGTTTGGTTGATAGTTTTGCGGGGTATAAACTTCTACCATGGAAATTGTTTTCCACTGGGCATTGCTGCAT
Organism: Pan troglodytes; assembly: GCF_028858775.2. NCBI lineage: Eukaryota > Metazoa > Chordata > Mammalia > Primates > Hominidae > Pan > Pan troglodytes. The sequence goes on from NC_072406.2 coordinate 70,772,014, forward strand.
TGCCATTTGGCTCTTGATGCTGCATCCATTTGGCAGGAGTCCTGTGTTTTCTCTGTGCCTGCATTCAAGAAGCTGAGTACTGTTGGAGAAAGTCATAGGACAAATTATAAATTTATGATTATCATTATAATTTTATAAAGTTATGATTACCAACATCAACTGGCCTCTCAACAGTGCCAACTCATCCTTTTACAGATGCAAAGGCTATATAAAAACCTCTCAACTACCAAAAGCAAACCCTACTCTCTTCAAACCTATGACTGCTCTCTTTCCCTCCTACTCTTCATAGATAACCTTGACTTTTACTCTTTTGGGAAAATACAATCCATCATATGGGAATTCCTTCCTGTTGTAAAAATGCAACCTACAAACTGACCTATATTTGTACCTATCTTGTTTACTTTCTGATGAGCTATTTGTCCTCTTATTATCTCTTGTAATCTATTCTGTTCATGCTCTCAAAACCTGATAATATTAATTCTTCTCCTTTTTGTTGAATACTCAATTTCTGCCACCTGAATGTTTTCCAGTCACTTTTAAACATGCTCAAACCTGGCAAACCATTAAATCAACCATCTAACCAACCAAACTACCAAACAACCAATGCCCACTTTATCCTTCAGCTATTGCTCCTTCCTCCCTTTCTCAGCCAAACCTTTTCCAAAGAGTTGTTGTTACTTCTCATTTCATTAGCTATACCCAGTCCTCAACCACTCCATTATGGCTTTCTTGCCAAGGTCTCAGCAATCTCATAAAAAAAATGTTGACTTCCCTTAGTAAACAAAGATGATCACACTTTCCTTTTTGTAATAGTCTTTTTCTGAGTTTACATGACACAGCTTTGTTTCTTCATTCTTCTTTCACTGCTGCTTCTATATCCTTTCACATTACACTGTCCTCTACTTGACCACTGTCAGAATTTTAAAAAGTCACGTTCCTTGGTTCCTTTTCTTCTAAGTCTCTTCTTTTTCCCTAGACAGTCTGACCCAGGTAGATGGCTAGAATTGTTACCTATAAACAAGTAACACATTTTAATCTCTAGCCAAGATTCCTTTACTGAATTCCAGACCTATTCAATTGCTAACATAACATCTCTTCTTGGAGATCTCAACATCATTTCAAACTCAAAATGCCGAATTCAACTTCATGAACTTTCTTCCATTGTGATTTTCTTTCAGTATTCCCAGTTTCAGTTAATGACACCTATCTCTCTCTTATTATGTTAGCCAGAACCCTGGAGATATTCTCAACATTTCTCTTCCAATCACACTATTTCTAATTCATCACCAATCTACTGGGTGATACTTACTGTTTAAATATTTCTCAAATCCTCTCATGTCTCTCATCTTCACCACCTATGTAAGCTAGCAGCATTTATTATCTAAACTTCCTATATAGTCTCTTAATTGGTCCAACTGCTTCTATCTATCCTTGTCCCTCAGTCTGTTCTCCACACTAGAGCCATAGTCAACTTTTAAAAATGCAAATCTAAGCACATCTTTCTTTACTTACAGCCTCTATATGATTTCCTTTTATTCTAAGGATAAAGACAAAAACTCCTTAATTTGACCTATGCTGCTTACATATGCCCCCTCTTACTTATAACTCCTGCCCCAGTGAGTCCTAATTCCTTGTTTCCTTGTACCAGCTACGCTGGCCTTCCTTTAGTTCATCCAATAGGGGAATGCATACTGCCCCCTTCTGCTACAGTGTCTTTACTTGTGCTAATCTTATTGAGAGCCAATATAACTTACTGGCTAAGCATAAAGCACCTGAAGCCTAATTTTCAAGAGACTGCCTGGGTTCAAATTCTTATTCTTCAACTTAGTCGTGCAACCTTGAGCAAGTCATTTTACCTTTTGTGCCTCAGTTTCCTCAACTCTAAAATGAGGATAATTGTAGTATCTACCTTCAGGGATGTTACTATGATCAGATGATCATTTGCAGGGATGACTCTTCCTTCCCTTGCCTAGTTAACTTCTCTTCCAACGTCTGTTCTGAGTTAGAGTCACTGTTTCTGAGAAGCCTTCACTGACCTCTCTGACTGAATCCAATTACTCTATTATAGGTTTTCTCATATCTTGAGTCTCTTGTTTGTAATGCTTACTGCGGGCATGATTTTATATTTGTGATTTATTTTTTGGTCAATATTCCTTCTCATTAGAATTTCAGCTCCGGGAGGGAGTACAGGGATGTGTCTGTCTTTGCTTACTATTCCTTGGGCTTAACAGTGCCAAGTACATAGTAGGGTCCCAATAAATATTTTTTGATAGAAAAACACAGTAAATGTCCCTGATGGAAAACAGTGGGAATGCTCCTACATAAACCCTTTGGGTGCTGAAACTAGTGCCTTGGATAGAAATTAACAGTAATTAACAAGTTTATAAACGGAACACATGGTGGTGAATCAGAGCAGTTAAGTGTGCAGATGCTCTCAGTTCTTCAGGAGGTGACTCTGGGCAGGAGGGGTCTCCGCTCAAAAAGGTAAGACTTTATATAAAGGCCCACAGACCTGGGTCTGATTAATTGGCTGTATTATCTGCTGCTGGACAACCTTAGTCAAGTTACTTTATTTCCCACGGTCTCAGTTTCCTCATCTGTACCCATCACAGGGTCAATTCCTGTTAACTAGGCAGCTGAACCTGAAATAATTTTGATTTACCTTCAGCATATTCCATGATTATCCAGAGGCCTGTGCCAGTGATATGGCTCTTCCTACATGTGAGCCAGGAAGCCTCCTTCTGTGGCGCAGTGACAAACTGCTATCCCCATCGTTCCTCCCCACAAGTCTTTGTACTTTGGGTCATAAAATAATAGGCTATGAATCTGTGTGAACTGGGAAAACAGAGTTCCAAGGGCACACCCAGTACGAGCGAGTCTCCTCTTCCCCCGCGCTTCATATCCAAGCTTGACAGAGGCCGTGGGTGGGCTGGCCCTCGGCAGTGAGGCTCAGAGGTTACTGGCCGTCATCTGTCAGAGACTGACCTTGAAAACAGAGAAAAGCCCTCAGTCCCTGACAAGACAGCCCTGCCCACGTGCCAGCTGGATCCAGCTCGCCAACACGGCAATCTCCGAGCCCCTTTACTACTTAAAAAAAAAAAAAAAAAAAAAAAAAAAAAAAAAAAAAAAAAAAAGTCTGCTGAGTCCATTCCTTCAGAATCACAGAGAAAACAATTCCTTCCTTACTCCATTCAAGAAAAAAAAAAATTCCCCTTCTCAGAATAAAAAGAGTAAGCCTCTTGTCCACCTCTCGTGCAGCGGGCCACTTTGCTGGGAGGAGAGGAGGTGTCTGGGTTTGAGCCCTTCCTGGAGGTATGAACTACATGCGAGCCACGTCCATGGCGATGCCTGCGAAAGACGGGCATGATTTCTTCTCCAAGCCTTCTTTTTCCTCTTCCTCACGTTCGAGCTTGTGGAACCAACTGGGGCTGTGAGTTTCAGGGTGTAGGGTATGTATGTATATAAACAGCGGAATTGTGTATGCACTTAGTGTGCGTTCAGGACTCTGCTGTGCTTGAACTTGGCGTGTTTGTGTTTGTGTGTTTGGACGATTATGAGAGCATGTAGGGGGAAGAGATTTGTATGTGTAAGTGCAGAAAAGTAGTGTGTGTGATGTGTGTGTGTAGACAGGAATTACGTGGACACTCCATGTGCGTTCAGGAGTGTGTGTGTTTGAGGAGCTATGAAAGTGCATATATGGAAAGGATTTATACGTGTAAGTGCAGAAAGTGGCAGTGTGTACGTGGTGTGTGTGTGCGCGCGCGAGTGTGTGAGCGCCAGGGGCCGCCCGCCCGCCGCGGCTCCCCGTGGGCTGGCCGGGCCAATGAGCGCGCGGCTGTAGGGGCGGCGGGCGGGGAGGGGGCGCCGAGCCCTGCGGATGGAGGCGCGGGCAGCGCGGCGCGCTCATTCCGCGCGGGCGTTGCTGGCGGGGGGCGGCGCAGCCGCTGGACCCGGACCGGGGCCGCGACCCGGGGTGGCGGGCGGCGTGGGCGGCGCCCGGGGCTGGGATGCGCCGGGGGCTCAGTGGCGGCGGCGGCGTTGGCGGTGGCGTCGGCGGCTGCAGGGGGACGAGCTAGCGCCGCGGCGCTGGGAGCCAGTTGAGCCCGGCCGGCGAGCGGAGGCGGCAGCGCAGGCAGAGCGGCGGCGGCAGCGGGAGCCCGAGCGCTGCGCGCCCACCATGGCCGCCCAGGGAGAGCCCGGCTACCTGGCGGCGCAGTCGGACCCCGGCTCCAACAGCGAGCGCAGCACCGACTCCCCAGTGCCCGGCTCCGAGGACGACTTGGTCGCCGGGGCGACCCTGCACAGTCCGGAGTGGAGCGAGGAGCGCTTCCGCGTGGACAGGAAGAAACTTGAGGCCATGTTACAAGGTAGGCATCCCCCGTGTTCTCGGACTCCCCGACTGAGCCTCTAACTCCTTTTCGGACATCCCCACCGCGCGCTCCGGCGCCCGCTACTCCAGCCTACGGCCGGTTTAGCTCCAGGCCCGCTCCCCCGCGGAGCCGGAGGACACCCAGGGACTGGAGACTTCGCGGGACTCCCCATCCTTCCACGCCTCTCAGGTTTCCAGGCGCTGGGGGCCCTGTGCGAACTTGACTGGCTTCAGAAAAGCCGAAGGCCGAGTTTGTACTGGCGCGCCCAAGTTGCGTTCTGGACTTTGGAGATGCCAACTTTAGCCCGGACACCTGGGCTGTGCCATCCGGACCACTCGGGCCGCACAGAGTATGCGTGACCCTCCCCATTCCCTGGCACCCTCGAGTTCTGTCTCTCTCCGTCTGTTTCACTCTCTCCCCTTGTCAGTATCCACTTCCTCCAGCTGAGGGGCCTTGTCTCACTATTGGGAAACGCTCTGCAGATGTCAAGGCTTAAGACAGGAGCTCCCGCCCCCACCCCTGTGGTCAAGGAGGGCCAGGATGGGGGTGAGCAGCCAAAGCGAGGGGGGAGTGTGGAGGCAGTGCTGCTGTGTTTGAGGACAGTGTTCATCTCTTGACAGGCTTATAAAACACATCTTGAGTTACATTCAGTCCATAAAAATCTTCCTATGCTATGGGTGTCTGACTTTGTCTTTCACAACTTAGAATTATTTTTAACTCTTTAATTTCTTTGGGACTTTCCCAGGTAGAAAATCTTCAACCATACTGGACCGAAAACAGATTCTGATTTATAATACGAGTGTTGGAGTGAACGTCAAAACGTCCAAGGTCATTTTGACCTTTCTTAAAACAGATAATTACTAGCCTACCTGTAGCCACCGATGTGGCTCATTTCCCACATCCAAAGAGAGAAATGAGTTAGTTTGAATGACTGTTATTCTTAAAATACGTGTACGGGACCAGGCGTTAGTCTCACTTAGGGCGCTGGTGAAGATTCATTCAGTAGCTAGTGTTCTTTTATCGTGGAGGAGTTTGGAGTTTTTCAAACGTTATTTGTGGCTTTATGCATAACTTACTTTGACTTTATCAGTCAATGCATCGCAGTATGGGAACGATTTAGCCCTCTGTGGAAATGCAGTGGCTTTTTAGAACAATTAAGCAGGTTATTTTAAGAGAACAACATGTTTTCCAAAACAATAACTTGGTGGAAACAAATAGCAAGAGTGTTTGGCAGACGTTTTTTGGATGTGCTACAGGCTTTCCTCCCTTGTTGCTTATTTTTATTGACAAACATCCCTAATGTGTGTCATGTCTTTCTCTGTCTCTCCCCTTCCCTCTCTTTTTTTCTCAAATTATGTAGCTTTTGAGGACAGTTACTTCTGTGATAAACTCTTGAAGTAAGACCGTTATAAGATAGATTTGGAAATTAAAGCCCCAGTTGCATTTCAGTAACTCATTTCAGTTATTTCGTCTGTTCTGTGGTTCTTTTTGCCTAGTTTATGATTATAAAACAAAATATTAAATTTATGTCAGGCGTATATTGTGAGATCGTTTGGAATGAACTGATAGTAGCACATACTCATCCTTTTCAACCAGCTTTCAGTTTTCTACATTAGTTTGGAGTGATATGAAAGAACGATCTGTTTCACCTGCGCACAAACAAGTAAGGACAGTGATGTTAGCTTCTGGGAAGTTCAAGTGTATAACCTGAGCTTTAGAAGTGAATTTCCTTTTTTGATTTAATTCATTTTCACTTCGAATAAAATGAAATTTTGAGGAGACTTTTTGAAAATTTGAAGGCTCTTTTGTATTAATAGATGTGATATTACGATCTGAGATGGTTTGAAATTGCTTTGCAGTAATAGTTTCTTTTACAGAAAGTCTTAACATCTCTTGAACAACCGATATACAGTCATGCAGTCCATGCTTAAGGACTACGACTGGGATACCTTGTTAGAAATGTGTCCTTAGGCATTTTCATTGTGCAAACATCATGGAGTGTAGTTACACAAACCTAGGTTGTGTAGCCTGCTACACCTACTACCTAGGCTATATGGTATAGTCTATTGCTCCTAGGCTACAAATAATGTTACTAGGCTACAAGGCGTGTTACTATACCGAATACTGTAGACAGTTGTGGCACAGTGGTATTTGTGTATCTAAATATATCCAAACATTGGAAAGGTAATGTGTTATGTTACTATGGCTATGACATCACTAGGCGATAGGAATTTTTCAGCTTCTTTATAATCTTACGGGACCATTGTAGTATATGTGGTTAGTTGTTGACCAAAACACAAGTGTGAGCACTGGGATCACTAATACCTGGGTTCAAAACTCTGTAGGATCTCAGGAAAGTTGCTAGGCCTCTCTTTGCCTTCAGTTTGCCCATCTGTAAAATGGAGCTGATACTAGGACCTTTTAGGTTTTGGGAGAATCGAAAGAGATAATGCCTAACAAGCTAACATTTGCCCACAGTGTTTGGTCAGTGATAAGAACTTAATGAATATCTGTTGTTATTATTAATAATAAATATTGCATCATGGATTAAAAGGATTTCCAGTGCCTACCACAATGTATGAAATATAGTATATACTTAATAAATAGTTGGGGAACAAAATAATTTTGCAGGTTCATAATTGCAGAAGTAAAATAGAAACTAAAGAAGTAAGTCTATCAAGTCAATAAGCATTCTAATATTGTTAGATATTCTTGGGTGGAAAGCTTTTTATTTGAAAAGTGCCAAGTAAGTAAAGTCTATATTTGAGTTTTCAATTATTGTGCATTTGGGTGTGCTATTTTTCTATTTACAATTGACTTAAAATAGGTACAGGTTTCCAATTTAAATCAGGATAAATAAGATTATCTGCCTTTAAGTATTCAGAGTGCAAATTGGTGATTATAATGCTTGGAATTTGTTTCCAGAGAGACTGTCCTGGGGGCAAGTTAATCTTTAATGAGTTGTATTTTTATTAGTAGAGAAATTCTTCTACGCAATGGACCAAAAATTCAGTGAGGTTAATATATGGGCAATAGGGTAGTAGTCAAATAAATGAAATACCATTCTTAGATGATCATTGAAACTTAAAAGAATTGTTGCAGATAAAAACCACCAGGCCAACAATGTAGGGAAATATCACTCTTTTTTCATGGTTTTTTACTGGCAGGTTGGGGTCTAATTACTACTTCGAAACAACCATGCAGAGTATCTGATGTTTTTGCTGTAAGTGAAGATTATCAGTTTTATTAGTTTACAGTTTTATAAATGGAAATTTATTTTCAAGTTTAGGTTTTTGATGGGTGTGGTAAGTCTTGGAATGAATACCATAGACAGCATTTTTAATGATAAAGAAAATCCTTATATAATTTCTTTATTTAATACTGATCTTCAAATGTAAATTTCATGCATCATGTGAAATAATAGTATTGATTTATGTAAGCCAATTAAATTTTAGTTAAATTAACTCAAAGTTATAAGTTACATATCATAACTCACATTAACTCAACTGAGTTATCAGGGAGGAAAGGGAGGAGAGTGTTATAGCAGGAAGTCTGGGAGAAAGTAAGAAATAATTGAGTCAAGAGAATCAGAGATACAGTCTTGGTGTTTGCCAGAGTACTGAGGCAATCACAGGATTCCTATATTAATACTTTTCTTTTTTAAAGTATTTTTCTTTGTAAAAACATATATGTGTACTATAAAATTAAAAATTCCCATATATAACACAGCACTTCAAATTATTATTTAAAAAAAATTTCCCCATATAAAATTCAGAAGCATAGGTATTTTCAAAGTTTGGGAATCCCTTCTTTCAGTAGAGAAAGTGGTAAGTGTTAAAAAGTGGGACCTGTGGTGGGGAGGAATGGCCTATTTTCATGAAAGGAGATTGACATCTGGTGGGATTTTATGATACTGCTGCCAAAGACTTTAAGAACCATGTTGCATTTTTGCAATGATAGGCAGAACTGGGGTCATTTGCTACTGCTTGGTTGAGTAGCAGAGTTAGCCACTGAAACAGAGGTTGTTGTACATCATTGATTAACAGTAGGAGCAGCAACTATGTTATCTCTTTAATTCAGCAAACTTTAGTGGATTTTTAAAATGATTTGATGAACAGATAATAATTTAGACTTTTTTCATGAGAGCGGGAAGAAATATGAAGCCAAAAATGTGTGAATATGGGGGAGTACTGAAAGTGAAGATAAAGAGTAAAGCTTAAATAAACAGAGTTTTCTAGCTAATGCTTGATCAAGGCTAATAAACAGCAAAAACAAATCAAATACATTTATGAGCTTAGAGATTAATAGCACAGGGCTGTGGGCCAAATCTAGATTTGAATCTTGATGCTACATTTTAATAGGGAGCTTGGGGGAATCCATCACTTGGCGACCTCATTTCTCAAATGGGGCAGTTAATGGTAGTACTTACCTCCTGAGGTAGTTTTGACAATGAAGAGGAAAAAGGTGTATGTAAGTCATCCCAGTGCTGGCAACATAGGAAGTGCTGAATAAGCTAATAACAATATTCACAGTAAATCATTATGTATAAAATGCACTTTCTTAGATTGATCATGAAAATCAAGTATATTGGAAACTTTAGTTTGGTCTTAAATTATCTTACGATTAATGAACATGCACAGCTATCTAAATATTATTATTGGCCTCCCTGGTAGCTTGCCATGTGTTGAGTATACTTGTAAAGGTGGGTGGGTAAATACTAAGTAAAGCTCCATTAGACATGAGTGTGGAGTTCTAGATTTTGCTCAGGATGAGAGGGCTTTTCACCCTTTTTAGTTGTAAATTGTTCTTGCTTTGAGTATTTTTCATTATTTGACTGGTCCTGAGCCATTCATTTCTAATATGGTTTACTAAAGACTAGCAGCGAAATCAGTTAATCTCTCTTCTGGTTGTAAGTTGCTCTGAATTTGAGTCATTCATTGGTGTGTAGAAAGAAGGTTTTTTGAAGAAAATACTCTGCCTGGGTTAACATGTTTCATTTGCTCACCTGTAAAATGGGGATAATAATAGTCCTACTTTATGGTGATATTGTGAATGCTGAGTGTGAGAATGTATGTAAAATGCTTAGTTCAGTGCCAGGTTGATGGTGCTTAATAAACATCAGTTCAGATGCAGCAGTACTGTCTCACATGATGGACAAAGATTTCAAAACACTAGAAAGCAAATACTTGCCAAGTCTTTTTTTCTTTTTTCTTCTAATTGCATGTGAATCCTTTGCGTGTGTGTGTGTGTGTGGGGGGGGGGTGTTTGATGTGTTTTAGTGAAAGTCTTCCTCAAAAAATTAGAAAAGTTTGTTATGACAATATATTTGATCCAGAGAGCATAGTTGCAATTAAAATTGCTTTATAGATTAAGTGAAAAAACACATCAGAGGTATAGCTTGGCAGTAAAGAGCCCAGGAGCTGCTCTCAGACTAACTTGGATTGAGGAGGTCCTCACTTTGCTTCTTGTAGAGTTCCGTGAGGATGCACTGAGAGGGGCAGTAAAACCTCACGCTCACGGGCATGGAGCAAGCACTCTCAGTCACTTATCTCTATGAAGACTTGGAGGGTTTTGGTGAAGTTGATCATTGATAAATACATAGCTAGAGAGGTTTGTTATACCAATGACTTTTACAGGCAAGAATGTATTTGGCTGCGACTAACAGGAAACCTGACACAGAGTGGCTTAAACAAGCCAAGGGTTTGTCCTTCTCACCTAATGAGAAGTCTGGGGCTAAGCAGTCCAGGCTCCAAGAGCTGCTCAAGGGCATCAGGAGCCCCGTGTCTTCCCTCTTCCCTGCCTCCACCATCTTCAGCCTGTGGCTTTTTGCCTTATTTTTGCACTGTGGCTGTGGCTGTGTCTTGAGGTGTGTCTGGTTTATGCAGGAAAAAGGCGGGAGAAGAAAAATTATTTTCTCTTAGAGATTTTGCATTTTTATGTGACAAAGAATTCTCTGTCCTGGAACTTCTGTCTATACTTCTTTGGCCACCTTTTGCTGCAAAAGACTCTGGGAATGTATCTTCTTTTTCCAGCCTCACTAGTGGAAGTAGGCAAAGAAGAAGGGGGTCAGAATGGATGCTGAATGTTTTACCCCATATTTTCCTCACAGTGGGCAAAGTGGAGGAGCATTAGGACTCAAAATTGCAAATTGTGACTGAAGTCAAAGCTTACCTGTATTGGAGACTTTGGACTGTGCTGATAATCTGTAGGAACTTATATTATTCAGTAACATTATATATCAGTAGAATTTCTTTCTTTCCTTTTTTTAAATTATAATTTTTTTTCATCAGGCAGCCCCTGAACCAGAATAGGTTCTGAGAGGCTCCCTAGAATTTCTTTCTTGGCATAGTCCAGAAGTAAACCTAAATACCAAAGAGGAAACCAACTCTGATCATCTAAAGCTCTTCTCATCTTGTGACTCCTTTTATGAACAGAATCTAGGACCACTGAGTACTGGAACTATCTCTAAAAATTCTCCATTGTTTTCTCCATGTCAAATGTTTTTTTTTTTCCATAGAAAATTACATGGTACAATAAAAATGCTTATTTCACTTTTTATTATCTTAAGATATCTTTTCTGTCCTCCCTCCTCCCACTGTCCACACATGTCAGATTTGGTTTAGAATTGACAGGTTCAATGTAGTTCATGCCTCGCCCTTTTGGCTTTTCATAGATTGGTCACTTAGGTATAATCTGGCCAACAAAGCCAGAATTTGTTCAGAACCATTTTGGAGACAGTTTGATAGAATTATCATCCCATGTTTTGTCGTCTGAAATTGTCCAAAATAGTGAGCTAATAAAATAAACCAGTTGACTCATTCTTAGTTCATTTTAAGATACTGTTCTTACTTAAAAAATACATAGGGTAATAGTGACCACATATATTCCTTTATATGAAATATTTAATAAACTACCAGGAATGAGGCGCAATTTTAATGCTAATTTATAGTGGTTTTGGTGTGTGGGGATGATCTTGGCAAGAAAATCTTGTTATGCTGCAAAAGCCACCAAATTCAATGTCTAATCCTTATCGTACTACCATCTAGGGAAGTCTCCAAAGAGCACAAAACCATCATAGAAGCATTGTGGGTGCTATACATTTGTAAATCCTTTTCCTACCTATCAGGCTGCTAATAGCTGTGGATGATGAAAACGTTTGTATTTGTAACAAGTATTAAATCTTGTTCCCATTTATGATGCTGGCATATAAAAAGATAACACTTTCTAGGTATCAGGTGGTTTCCCTGTTATAGTGAGAATGATAAACCACATATTAGTCTGCATATTGAATTGATCTGGAGCTTAACTGTATCTCTTATATAGGAAGGTGATTAAACATAGGATTTGAAAATTAGCCATTGCTGTTTTTTCCCCCTTGATTTTAAAAGTAATACAAACCTATATAGAATACTTGAAAGTATAAACATGAGTAAAAAAGAAAAACCAAGTCATCCCTAACTCCAGAATCCAGCAATAACCACTGATGATATTTTAGGAATTTTTTCCTGGTCTTTTGAAAGTATGCCCACACATAATTTATTTTTGCCATGCATTTTGAGTTTGTACCATATGTCAGGTGCAGTGTTGAGCTTTGGGGATGCAGATGAAACCAAAAGAGTTACTGGCCCTACCCTTCTGTGACTTAAATTCTACACTGGGATCATACCTCCTATCTTTTTCACTTAGCGTTGAATCATAAGTATTTTCTGTTTCATTAAAGGTTCTTGAAGAACATGGTTTCCGGTGTCTGTATAATTCTTTTGTTGTAGTATACTTTGTTTAAACACTACAACATTTTAGAATATTTTTAGGTGGCTAGACAGTGGAATGAGTCCAGTGTTTCTACTCAAACTGCCCGGGATTCAGATCCTGATTATTAGCCATGTGGCCTGGGACAAATTAATAACTCATTTGGCTTCTCATCTCTAAAATGCAGATAAAAAGTATCTATCTTCTAGGTTGTGAGGATTAGAAATACTGTATCCACAAGTGCCAGGTGCGGAGCAGGTACTCAAGATATGGCAGATGATAAATATTTAGCCCGCTGTCCCAACCACTTCTGCCTAAAAGCCTTTTATGCATTTTTTATTATTCTCATGGGAAAAACCTTATTAGTGAAATTTTGGAGAGCAAAGGACATGGAAATTTTAAGGTTCCTGATCAATTTTGCAAAATTATTTTCTGGGACGTTTTGCAGGTCAGGCAGAAGAGACAACAAATCTGCAGGGTAATCTGCTCCTTATACCTGCGGTTCCCACAGTCCATTATTAGAAAGCAATTGAATTACCAATATAGAGTTAGATCTCCGTTTTGCCTTTTTTGCTGAAAAATTGAAGTGAATTTTATCTTACCTGCTTAGATAAGGTAATATTTTTGGATCAATATTTTTTAAAAGTTGTGGGCATGAAAATCAGCCAGGGAATGTGGTGTTTTTTTGTTTTTTTGTTTTTGAGGGAGTACACTTTGGGCTTCCCTCTCAGATTCCAACTTTGTAGGTTTGAGAGTGGTGTTGGCAGGATTGGCATTTTGGAAAGAATCTTTTGTGAGTCTAATGGAGATGGTCCCAGGATCACACTTTGAGAAACATTGCAAGGTGGTTAGAGGATGGTGAAATCATTGAAGTTAAGAATCAGACTCTTTTCTTTCTTTGATTTCCTTTACCCTTGAAGCTAGTACTTTTTCCACATTATTAAACCATCTTGAAGCATTTTAGTCTGGGAACATAATTTATAACTGGTATGTTGTTTATAGTGGCTTGTTGTAAGGGACTTGGGGGAGGAGCACAAATCTATATATTCTTGTGGAGGGCAATATTGTCATATTGCACAGTAGGCTCACAATGCATTTGGTTTTCCTGCAGACTCCCAATAAGTTAGGCATAATAGATACCTATGTAATATATTATGAAATAATTTAAAAACACACTTTTCATTGTAGAAATTTTTAAAGCAATACACTCCTCAGCAAATGTAAAAGAACAGAAATTATAACAAACTGTCTCTCAGACCACAGTGCAATCAAACTAGAACTCAGGATTAAGAAACTCCCTCAAAACCGCTCAACTACTTGGAAACTGAACAACCTGCTCCTGAAAGACTACTTGGTACATAATGAAATGAAGGCAGAAATAAACATGTTCTTTGAAACCAACGACAACAAAGACACAACATACCAGAATCTCTGGGATACATTCAAAGCAGTGTGTAGAGGGAAATTTATAGCACTAAATGCCCACAAGGGAAAGCAGGAAAGATCTAAAATTGATACCCTAACATCACAATTAAAAGAACTAGAGAAACGAGCAAACACATTCAAAAGCTAGCAGAAGGCAAGAAATAGCTAAGATCAGAGGAGAACTGAAGGAAATAGAGACACAAAAAACCCTTCAAAAAATCAGTGAATCCAGGAGCTGGTTTTTTGAAAAGATCAACAAAATGGATAGACCACTAGCAAGACTAATAAAGAAGAAAAGAGAGAAGAATCAAATAGACACAATAAAAAATGATAAAGGGGATATCACCACCGATCCCACAGAACTACAAACTACCATCAGAGAATACTATAAACACCTCTATGCAAATAAACTAGAAAATCTAGAAGAAATGGATTAATTCCTCGACATATACACCCTCCCAAGACTAAACCAGGAAGAAGTTGAATCTCTGAATAGACCAATAACAGGCTCTGAAATTGAGGCAATAATTAATAGCTTACCAACCAAAAAAAGTCCAGAACCAGATAGATTCACAGCCGAATTCTACCAGAGGTACAAGGAGGAGTTGGTACCGTTCCTTCTGAAACTATTCCAATCAATAGAAAAAGAGGGAATCCTCCCTAACTCATTTTATGAGGCCAGCATCATCCTGATACCAAAGCCTGGCAGAGCACAACAAAAAAAGGGAATTTTAGACCAATATCCCTGATGAACATTGATGCAAAAATCCTCAATAAAATACTGACAAACCGAATCCAGCAGCACATCAAAAAGCTTATCCACCACGATCAAGTTGGCTTCATCCCTGGGATTCAAGGCTGGTTTAACATACGCAAATCAATAAACGTAATCCAACATATAAACAGAACCAACGACAAAAACCATATGATTATCTCAATAGATGCAGAAAAGGCCTTTGACAAAATTCAACAAAGCTTCATGCTAAAAACTCTCAATAAATTAGGTATTGATGGGACGTATCTCAAAATAATAAGAGCTATCTATGACAAACCCACAGCCAGTATCATATTGAATGGGCAAAAACTGGAAGCATTCCCTTTGAAAACTGGCACAAGACAGGGATGCCCTCTCTCACCACTCCTATTCAACATAGTGTTGGAAGTTCTGGCCAGGGCAATCAGGCAGGAGAAAGAAAGAAAGGGTATTCAATTAGGAAAAGAGGAAGTCAAATTGACCCTGTTTGCAGATGACATGATTGTATATCTAGAAAACCCCATCGTCTCAGCCCAAAATCTCCTTAAGCTGATAGACAACTTCAGCAAAGTCTTAGGATACAAAATGAATGTGCAAAAATCACAAGCATTCTTATACACCAATAACAGACAAACAGCCACATCATGAGTGAACTCCCATTCACAATTGCTTCAAAGAGAATGAAATACCTAGGAATCCAACTTACAAGGGATGTGAAGGACCTCTTCAAGGAGAACTACAAACCACTGCTCAATGAAATCAAAGAGGATACAAACAAATGGAAGAACATTCCATGCTCATGGGTAGGAAGACTCAATATTGTGAAAATGGACATACTGCCCAAGGTAATTTATAGATTCAATGCCATCCCCATCAAGCTACCAATGACTTTCTTCACAGAATTGGCAAAAACTACTTTAAAGTTCATATGGAACCAAAAAAAGCCCGCATTGCCAAGTCAATCCTAAGCCAAAAAAACAAAGCTGGAGGCACCACGCTACCTGACTTCAAACTATACTACAAGGCTACAGTAACCAAAACAGCGTGGTACTGATACCAAAACAGAGATATAGATCAATGGAACACAACAGAGCCCTCAGAAACAATGCCGCATATCTACAACCATCTTATCTTTGACAAACCTGAGAAAAACAAGCAATGGGGAAAGGATTCCCTATTTAATAAATGGTGCTGGGAAAACTGGCTAGCCATATGTAGAAAGCTGAAACTGGATCCCTTCCTTACACCTTAATTCAAGATTGATCAAAACTTAATTCAAGATTGATTAAAGACTTAAATATTAGACCTAAAACCATAAAAACCCTAGAAGAAAACCTAGACATTAGCATTCAGGACATAGGCATGGGCAAGGACTTCATGTCTAAAACACCAAAAGCAATGGCAACAAAAGCCAAAATTGACAAATGGGATCTAATTAAACTAAAGAGCTTCTGCACAGCAAAAGAAACTACCATCAGAGTGAACAGGCAACCTACAGAATGGGAAAAAATTTTTGCAATCTACTCATCTCCCAAAGGGCTAATATCCAGAACCTACAATGAACTCCAACAAATTTACAAGAAAAAATCAAACAACCCCATCAACAAGTGGGCGAAGGATATGAACAGACACTTCTCAAAAGAAGACACTTTTGCAGCCAACAGACACATGAAAAAATGCTCATCATCACTGGCCATCAGAGAAATGCAAATCAAAACCACAATGAGATACCATCTCACACCAGTTAGAATGGCAGTCATTAAAAAGTCAGGAAACAACAGGTGCTGGAGAGGATGTGGAGAAATAGGAACACTTTTACACTGTTGGTGGGACTGTAAACTAGTTCAACCATTGTGGAAGTCAGTGTGGCGATTCCTCAGGGATCTAGAACTAGAAATATCATTTGACCCAGCAATCCCATTACTGGGTATATACCCAAAGGATTATAAATCATGCTGCTATAAAGATACATGCACATGTATGTTTATTGCGGCACTATTCACAATAGCAAAGACTTGGAACCAACCCAAATGTCCATCAATGATAGACTGGATTAAGAAAATGTGGCACATATACACCATGGAATACTATGCAGCCATAAAAAATGGTCAGTTCATATCCTTTGTAGGGACACGGATGAAGCGGAAAACCATCATTCTCAGCAAACTATTGCAAGGACAAAAAACCAAACACGGCATGTTCTCACTCATAGGTGGGAATTGAACAATGAGAACACATGGACACAGGAAGGGGAATATCACACACTGGGGCCTGTTGTGGGGTGGGGGGAGGGGGGAGGGATAGCATTAGGACATATACCTAATGTTAAATAATGAGTTAATGGGTGCAGCACACCAACATGGCACATGTATACATATGTAACTAACCTGCACGTTGTGCACATGTACCCTAAAACTTAAAGTATAATAATAAAAAAATTTTTTTAAAGCAATACGAGGAAGCTTTTTAAAAAGAAAAATAATCGTCAGTAATCTCACCATCCTAACAACCATTTTCATTTTTCTGCCTTGAATTAGAGTTTATGTAGTTGCTGGTATAGTATTCACTGCTTTGTATTCAGTATTTTAATCTATTAAATGTTTTCTGTATATCTAAGCAGTTTTCAGAATTCTGTGGTTGAATAATAGTACATTTGGTTGAAAAAAATTTTTTATAGTTATGAACTACCTAATAACGAATGTGATTACATGGCTTTTTTTTCTTCGTGACTGTATTCTGAGAAAGAAATTTGAGGAATCTGAGTACTGAAGAATGATGGTAATTGCAAAAGCAGCAGCCAATTTGTATTATCTCTTACTTTGTGTGGGGCATTGTCTTTGGTGATTTATGCCTGTGCGGTCATCTCAGCTTCTCAGCAACAACTCATGACATACAGATGCCCATTGGGATCTGTACTTTACAGAGGAAAAAAAAAGCTGTAAACACTTTAAATTTGGAGCCCTGATTTCTTTTTGGAATTCCAAGTAGATCTAGACACTAGTTTTCCAATTAGGGTTGTTGTAAGGTCTAGACTTTTGTATGTTGTGGAGATGTATCATAGCTGAGTTTAGGATGACAAACCACCCTCCCGAATAGGTTACATTGTTTCTTTCTTTTTTTTTTAATTATACTTTAACTTCTAGGGTACATGTGAACAACCTGCAGGTTTGTTACATATGTATACATGTGTCATGTTGGTGTGCTGCACCCATTAACTCATCACATGTGTCATGTTGGTGTGCTGCACCCATTAACTCATCATTTACATTAGGTGTATCTCCTAATGCTATCCCTCCCTGCTCCCCCCACCCCACGACAGGACCCGGTGTGTGATGTTCCCCACCCTGTGTCCAAGTGTTCTCATTGTTCAATTCCCACCTAAGAGTGAGAACATGCGGTGTTTGGTTTTCTGTCCTTGCGATAGTTTGCTGAGAATGATGGTTTCCCGCTTCATCCATGCCCTACCAAGGACATGAACTCATCCTTTTTTATGGCTGCATAGTATTCCATGGTGTATATGTGCCACATTTTCTTAATTCAGTCTATCATTGATGGACATTTGGGTTGGTTCCAAGTCTTTGCTATTGTGAATAGTGCCACAATAAACATACATGTGCATGTATCTTTATAGCAGCATGATTTATAAATCCTTTGGGTATATACCCAGTAATGGGATTGCTGGGTCAAATGGTATTTCTAGTTCTAGATCCTTGAGGAATCACCACACTGTCTTCCACAATGGTTGAACTAGTTTACAGTACCACCAACGGTTTAAAAGTGTTCCTATTTCTCCACATCCTCCCCAGCACCTGATGTTTCCTGACTTTTTAATGATTGCCATTCTAACTGGTGTGAGATGGTATCTCATTGTGGTTTTGATTTGCATTTCTCTGATGGCCAGTGATGATGAGCATTTTTTCATGTGTCTGTCGGCTGCATAAATGTCTTTTGAGAAGTGTCTGTTCATATGCTTGGCCCACTTTTTGATGGGGTTGATTTTTTCCTGTAAATTTGTTTAAGTTCTTTGTAGATTCTGAATATTAGCCCTTTGTCAGATGGGTAGATTGTAAAAATTTTCTCCTATTCTGTACGTTGCCTGTTTACTCTGATGGTAGTTTCTTTTGCTGTGCAGAAGCTCTTTAGTTTAATTAGATCCCATTTGTCAATTTTGGCTTTTGTTGCCATTGCTTTTTGTGTTTTAGTCGTGAAGTCCTTGCCCATGCCTGTGTCCTGAATAGTATTGCCTAGGTTTTCTTCTAGGGTTTTTATGGTTTTAGGTCTAACATTTAAGTCTTTAATCCATCTTGAGTTAGTTTTTGTATTAGGTGTAAGGAAGGGATCTGGTTTCAGCTTTCTACATACGGCTAGCCAGTTTTCCCAGCACCATTTATTAAATAGGGAATCCTTTCCCCATTTCTTGTTTTTGCCAGGTTTGTCAAAGACCAGATGGTTGTAGATATAGACCAATGGAACAGAACAGAGCCTTCAGAAATAATACCACACATCTACATTCCTTCTTGAGTGCCCTGCTGAAATGCAGAGGAGCTTGGTGTCAGGCTCGGGTGGGTTAGAATTCTCAGTGAGAATGCAGGTGTTCCAAAGCTCTGCCTTCTACTAGCTTTGGTTATGCTTTCTCAGTTTCTCCCTTTACAAAACAGAATAATAATATGTCTCATGTAGGGTTATGATAACATTTGTAAGGCTGGCACACAATTGGTGCCCTGTAAATAGTTGGTATTTTTCAAATTCATATTCTGTTCCTCTGTGGCATCTGGCCCAGAGCTGTGAAAATATCTGGACTGTGTTTATAGAATAAATGACCCATGATGGATCTGGATTAAAAAGTTTGTTCATTTTGGGCTAGCAGACCTGGCATTGACCTCATGGAATGGAGCTTTAAAGCAAAGTCACGTGCTTGGCCTTAGGAAGTGCCAAACAGTTCTGCCTTACCCAAGTAAGGCAGAGCAGTTCTCCATATGCAAGATGATCTGTCTTCACCCTCAATCTAGGCCGTATGTAGAATGTTTTACTGTCAGTGATAGTACATTAGTGTGGAGTTTTGAATGAGGATATGCAAAACTTAATTCAAGCGAGGTTAATGTTAATTATATTTGTATCTAATCTGGATTAGTTTTATAAATCGAAATTTGTCAAGGTTAATATAATTTCAGTTTATTTCATTGCTGACACTGAATTATCTTGTTCTTAGAATAATATATCTCTAGATACTTGTTTAAATGTGATTTCAAATCTTCTCAGATAAGAGATAATCCATTCTCAAAAATAAGAATAGCCTTTTATGTTAGCTTGCTCACTGCACTAAAATTATCATTGAGTTATTTTGAGTTAGAGGGAAATAAACCACTTCTCCCCACAAAATGTTGATTAGGAATTAGGTGCCCTGAGTTCATGACCCAGTCTTGCCACTGACTTCGCCACCTTGGACAGCCTCTCAGGGTTTTGGATTAGATGCCCCTTAAAATCTCTTTCAGCTCCAGTATTCCAGGTCTTCTGCACAGTAAACAATACAAACCCAATGGTACTTTGAACGTGGTGTTAGAAGCTGAGTTGGTTCTCCATACATGAGTAGCTTTGGTAGGGATTTGCCTTGATCTTTACCACACCTGAGCATTCACAGCAAATGGGAAATGTGGTAGAAAGAGAGGATAGTTAAAGTGTCTCGGCTTTGGAGAAGCAAGTACTTGTCAGAGAGCTAACCACAAGCTTTGTTTTCTAACATCTTGGCAGTCAAATTTGCAACACCCTGAATTCTGTGGGCTAGAGCTTAGCTAATTTAAGATTTTCTATGGTAATTGAGCAGAGATTACAGTGTAAATCATAGTTGAGACTTGTTGGTGTTAACATACTTGTCTAGGTGAACAACAGATTTTATGTGTCTTCAAGTAGGATCTTTTTGTCACATTTTCCTTTTCCTCTGCTAATATGTCCAGTTATCAAGCTTCATGTACCAGTATTGATATCTAGCATCTAAGCCACTAGAGTTGCAGGGCAGGAAAATGTAATGTTGTGCCTTAGGGTAAAATTTCAATAAAAAATACATCTGTATCTGTCCAGATTTCAAGTATTTTCAGAATTGTTTTAATTGCTTGTTGATTATTGAGAACTAACACAGTATTTCTCTTATTCTGCACAGAAGACCACTAAATCTTGTGTTATCTATGTTCTGAGTTGATCCCTTTATCATGAGCTTTTTCTTTTGTTTGTTAAAAGCATCACTTAAAGCAAAGGCAATGTTTTGGTAAGATTTTATCTTTTTTAGTTATTTCATATAATGATTTACTTCAAGCCAGAGAAATGTGTGTTTGGCTTGAGTGTTGCAGGAGGAATCATGTAAAGAAATGTTTATTTTAATCTGGGGGGAATTTTTTTTAATTAGAACATTTTATATGGGCAAAGAAAACCTGAGATTGTCATAGATCTATAGCGTTTTTCTTCAGGGATCTATAATTTACTAAAACATTGTTGGCACTTATTACCTACACAGAAAGATTACCTTCAAAAATATATTTACTATCAGTAAATGGATATCTGAGATGCATTATCTAAGTAAAGCATATTTGACCAAGTCTAAAAACTGGGCTTTAGCAACAAAACATTATAAAAATGGATCTGGATTTTAAAAGTTTTGCATAAATGATTAGCTTTCAAGCTTGTGAAAGTTTTTTTTTTTCATTTTAAATCATTTGGGACTAGTGAGGCCATCTACAGTGGGAAATTGTTGCATGTATTGGACAAAAATCATGAGTGCATATTATGGGACTGCAGAATTAAATGAGGCCCTTTACCTTTAAAAGGAATATAATCTAGTGGAAGAGAGGAAACGTATCTGTATTTTTTAACAGAAAACAAAAGGAGATCACGTAGAGTCAGGCCCTGATTAATGTACATCATAGCCTGGGTCACGTACCTCCACCCCACAAGACCAAGAAGTGAAATGAGGGAATTGAAGAATCAGATAGAAAAAGGCAAAGCCAATACAATGATGCACTATCTAGTTTGTTACTTCTGAGGATGACTACTACTTCTGGTGAGGCCCAGAAGCTATATCCCTAAATTGTCCACCTAAGGAATTAAAAAGAGAGGCATTGGTCTGTCAGCTTCTGTTCCCTCCTTGAGGAGAGTCAAGGGTTGCCTTCTGGGGCCTGCCTTTCCTGCGATTCTGTGTTAATACACTTAAGACTTAGACGTATAGATATCTAACAAGCTCCTAGGGAAGTAATAAAGAAGTATGTTTAGTGTAAGATTGAGATGAGACATTGTTACCCCAAAGTAGGTTGATACCTATGCCGAACTGTTTACTGTAGCCTCGCTGGAATCAGAGATGAAGGTGAGATGGTATATAAGATTGTGTGTCCAGTACAATGTCTTTATATACTTTAAATGCAAAAAAAAAAAAAAAAAAAATCAGAAAGGGAGAGGCGGAAATGGACGTTTAAGATATTTCATACCTTTGTTCTAAATCAAAGAAACTTCCTTACTGTAAATTCTTCATGTAGAGAATGCTTTATGAGATTACAAAAATAAGCCTGTCTGCAGTCAGCAAGATGGAGGAATAGGAAGCACCAGACTTCTACCCCTACAGAAATACTGACTTAACAATGTGTGGTCCAATAAAGCCTTTATGAGAAGGCCAGAAATCACTTCTGAAGTCACAGAACTCCAGTTTAAAACCAAGAACCATGGTTTTGAAACAGGTAAGAAAAGCTGTTTCATTTCATCTGAGTCGGCCCCTTCCCCAAGCCACCACAGCTAATGATGAGGAAAAAAAGTCCAGTGACTGGTTTCTCCCTTGGGAGAAAAAGAGTAAAATGGAATTATGTCCAATGTGCTGGCTTTTTGAGACTACTCAAGTGACTGGTTTCTGCCTTGCTTGACTTGGAGTGCTGATGAGGAATAGGCATACTTTGGTTGCCTGGGGACTGCTGAGAACAAGAGAGCTCAGCGGTTGGCGGCAGTACCAAAATACCCGTAGTACTGCAAACAGACACCAGAGGGTGCAAGAGACTGTAGACTCCTGAAAAAGAAACCAGAAAACTTTGGTTGTGAAATTACACACATAGGCTCAGAAAAAATTCATCTCTGTAAAAGGTTTGAGAGACCGCCAGAATCTCTAGCTGGGCTGATTGGTGAAGATCTTTTTCCATCCAAAACCAGTCTGTAAAGACTGGAAGAGGTGACCGTTTATTCAAATACAAATATTACAACAAAATATAAGGCACACAAACGGGAAAATATGGTCCAATCAGAAGAACAAAATAACTGTCCGTAAACTGACCCAAAAGAAATGGAGATCTATGAATTACCTGACAAATAGTTTAAAAGGAACATTTTAAATTAGTGCACTACAAGAAAACATATACAATGAAACTGTGAATAAAATGAGAATATCAATTAAGAGATGGAAACTGTAAAGATCCAAACAGGAATTCTAAATAACTAAACAGGAATTCTGAAGCTGAAGAATACAGTAACTGATTTGAAAAAAAAATTATAGGGGATCAACAGCAGACTTTATTAAGCAAGAGAAAGAATCAGCAAACTCAAAGACAGGTCATTTGAAATTATTGAGTCAGAGGAACAAAAAGAAAAAGGAAAAATGAAGAAAGCCTAAGGGACTTATGGGGCACCATCAAGTGAATCAATATATGCATTACATGAATTTCAGAAGAGGAATATAGAGGAAATGAGGGACAGAATATTTTTCAAACTACAATAGCCAAAACCTTCCAAATGTGAAAAAGGAAATAGATATCCAAATATAAGAAGCTCAAAGGACTACAGTCATGATGAAACTAAAGAAATTCACACTAAGACACATTCTAATCAACTTTCCAAAAACAAAAATCTTAAGGGCAACAGGAGAAAGGCAATGTGGTATATACAGAGACTTTCCATAAGAATATCACACATTTCTCAGTGGAAGCATCGCAGGACAGAGTGGAATGAGATTATATGAGGGATCTTCAAAAAGTTCGTGGACGGTATGTATTATGAAAAAAAAACTATGCATGGATTTCAAACTTTTTTTGGCACTAAAATAAACTCCTGCTGATTTCGATAAGACATCAATTTGAAAAGAGTCCCTATCCAGAGCAACATGTATTCTGCTATTACTGAGGCAAGAACAAATACCAAATTTATGGTGAAGCATGGTGGAAGAATGGTGAAATTATTGATACTTTACAAAAAATTTATGGGAATAGTACACCAAAGAAATCAGCTGCTTTCAAATCGATAATTCATTTTAAGAAGGGACGAGATGACGACAAAGATGAGGCCCATGGCAGCAGACCATCCACATCAATTTATGAGGAAAAAATTCATCTTATTGATGCCTAACTGAAGAGGGCCAACAATTCACAGCAGAAGCAATAGCCAAACACCATAGGCATCTCAGTTGGTTTAGCTTACACAATTCTGACTAAAAAATCAAAGTTGAACAAATTTTCCACTCAATGGGTGCCAAAACTGTTGTGCTAAGATTAGCTGCACACAAGAGCTTTCAGTGAAAAATTCAAACAATTGGCATTGAGATCCTAAAGCATTTCTCGAAAGAATTGTAACAGCAGATGAAACATGGTTTTGCCAGTACAATCCTGAAGACAAAGCACAATCAAAGCAATGGCTACCAAGAGGGGCACATGGTGAAGAGCAAAAGTCATGGCAATAGTTTTATGAGATATTCAAGGCATTTTGCTTGTTAACTTTCTGGAGGGTCAAAAGAAAATAACATCTGCCTCCGTCCCAAAAAGAAAAATAAAAAAGAAAATAACATCTGGTTATTATGAGAGTGTTTTGAGAAACCCAAAGCTTTAGAAGAATAACGTCTGGGAAAGCTTCATCAGCGAGTTGTTCTCTGCCATGGCAGTGCTTCTGCTCGTTCCTCTCATCAAACAAGGACAAATTTTAAATAATTTCCATGGGGAATCATTAGGCATCCACCTTACAATTGTGATTTATTCCTTTTGACTTCTTTTTGTCTTCTAATTTAAAAACATCTTTAAAGGGTATCCATTTTTCTTCACTTAATAATGTAAAAAAGACTGCATTGACATGGCTAAGTTCCTAGGACCCCCACTTTTTTAGTGATGTACTAAATGGTTGATACAATCACTTACAAGAGTACTGGAACTTTTTGGAGCTTATGACAAGAAATAAAGTTCATATTTTTAATTTTTATCTTTTAATTCAATTTTCCATGAAAGTTTTGATGTCCCCTCATCTATACAGAGTGCTGAAGGAAAAACAAACCTGACAATCAAGAATAGTATATATGGCAAGACTTTTAAAAGTGAAGAATAAATAAAGACCTTTCTGGATAAACAAAAGGCGAGGAATTAATTACCATTATGCCTGCCTTATAAGAACTGTTAAAGGGAGTTTTTCAGGTTGAAACAAAGGGATACTAAACAGTAACATGAAAGGATATGGAAATATAAAGCTCTCTGGTGAAATACCCATGGTAGATGCACCAGAAAAAATGAGAAAGAAAGAAAAGCATGTCACTACAGAAGAATCAATGAAATAGAAAGGCAGCAAGAGCCGCAAAGGGGGACAAAATTACTACTAGCCATACAGAACACAATTAAATGATAATAGTAAGTTCTTACCTATCAATAATTACTTTAAATGTAAATTGATTAAATTCCCCAGTCAAAAGACATACAGTGGCTGAATGGATTAAAAAAGAACAAGATCCAACTATATGCTGTCTACAAGACACTTTAGATATAAGGACATACTCGGGCTGAAAGTAAAAGGAGGGAAAAAAGATATTCCGTGCAAATGGTAACCCAAAGAGATCAGAGGTGTTCATGTTTATATCAGACAAAAATAGACTTTATAGAAAATAGGTAAAGGAGGGCATTAAGTCTCCCCTTACCCAAGATAGCAGATTGGAGGTATTGCTAGCATGCCTCTCCCACTTAGACAAAGTAGTGTGTAGAAATTAATGCTCTGAACTTTTTTTTCAAGAAGCAACATAGGAACTTAACAGAAAAACTGAAAGGAACTACAGACCCTTTGAAAGAAGCAGTGGGCAGCAGCCTATACTGTGAACCAGACTGAAAACCCCCACAGGAAACACTGAACCTGCTCACATACCAAGCATATCACTACTACAACGAGCATCTGAGAAAAACATCACACAAAGATTCTCTATAACCAAGAAACTTATACAGAGTCTTCACCACTGAAAGCACCTAGAGCCAAAGCTAGGTGACAATAAATTATAAACATTAAAGTCATACCCTCAAGGGGAATAAAAGAAATAAAAACCCCAGTTAAATGAAAAATAACTTCAAAAATAACGAGAAGAAATAGTCTACCCAAATGAGAAGGAACCAGAAAAATAATTCTGGCAATATGAAAAAACAGAGTTCTGTAACACCTCCCAAAAAACACACTAACTCTCCAGCAGTGGATTCAAACCAAGATTAAATCTTTGAAACACCAGATAAAAATTCAAAAGGTTGATTATTAGTTTACTCAAGGAGATACAAGATAAAGGTAAAAACCAACACAAATTAAAAAAAATTAGGATATCAATGAAAATTTTTTTCTAAAGAGATAGATTTTTAAAAGAAAACCAATCAGAACTTCCAGAAATGAAAGACACACTTAGGGTACTACAAAACGCAGTGGAAAGTGTTAATAATACACTAGATTAAGTAGAAGAAACAATTTCAGAGCTTGAAGACAAGGCTTTCAAATTAACCCAATCAGACAAAAATAAAGAAAAAAGATTTAGAAGAAACAAAGTCTCCAAGAAATATGGGATTATGCAAAACAGACAAAGAATTATAGGTTTTCCTGAGGGAGAGGAAAAAACAAAAAATTTGGAAAACCTATTTGAGGGAATAATTGAGGAAAACTTCCCTGTCCTTGCTAAAAATTTAGACATCCAAATAAAAGAAGCTCAAAGAAGTCCTGAAAGACTCATTACAAAAAGGACGTCACCAAAGAACATAGTCATCAGATTATCTAAAGTCAATGTGAAGGAAATAATTCTAAGAACAGCGAGACAAAAGCATCAGGTAACCTATTAAGGAAAACCTATCAGACTAACAGCAGACTTTTCAGCAGAAACCTTACAAACCAGAAGAGATTGGGGTCATTTTTTAGTCTTCTTAAACAGAATAACTGTCAGGCAAGAATTTTGTATCCAGCAAAACTAAGTTTCATAAATGAAGGAGAAATAACGTCTTTCTCAGACAAGCAAGTGCTGAGGGAATTTGTCAATACTAGACCAATGTTACAAGAAATGCTAAAAGGAGTTCTAAATCTTGAAAGAAAAGATTGATACACACCAGGATAGAAACCTCTGAAAACATAAAATTCACACGGCTTATAAAACAATAACACAGTGAAGAAAAGAAAGTATCTAGGTAACAATCAACATTATGACTGGAATAGTATCTCACATCTCAATACTAACACTGAATGGAGATGGTCTAAGTGCTCCATTAAAAGATACAGATTGGCAAAATGAATAAAATCGTCACAAACCAAATATCTGCTGTCTTCAGGAGACACATCTAACACAAGGATTCTTATAGACCCAAGGGAAAAGGGTGGAAAAAGATATTTCATGCAATCGGAAACCAAAAGCAAGCAGGAGGAACTATTCTTGTATCAGATAAAACAGATATTAAGGCAACAATAGTAAAAAAAAAAAAAGACAAGGTCATTATACAATGATAAAAGGATCCAATTCATGAAGAAGATAAAATAATTCTAAATATATATGCACCTAACTCCAGAGCTCCCAGATTCATAAAGCAACTACCACTAGACCTAAGAACAGAGATAGACAGAAACACAATAATAATAGAGGGCTTTCACTCCACTGGCAGCACTAGACAGAGCACTGAGGCAGAAAGTCAACAAAGAAATACTGGACTCTAGAACAAACTGACCTAAGAGATATTTACAGAACATTCTACTCAAGAACTACCCAAGAACTGCAGAATATACATTCTTCTTATCAGCACATGGAACATTCTCCAAAATAGATCATATGTAAGCTGCAAAACAAATCTCAATAAATTTTTTAAAAATTGAAATCACATCAGCCATATTCTCAGACCACAGCAGAATAAAATCAATTCCAAGAGTAATCCTCAAAACTGTATAAATACATGGAAGTTAATCTGTTCCTGAGTGATTTTTGGGTTAACAATGAAATCAAGATGAAAATTGAAAAATTTCTGAAATGATTGATAACAATGACACAAGTTCTCAGAACCTCTAGGATACAGCAAAAGCAGTGTTAAGAGGCGTTTATAGCACTAAATACCTACATCAAAAAATCTGCAAGGTTACAAATTGACAAGCTAATGTCATGCCTCAGGGAACTAGAAAAAGAACAAACCAAACTCAAAGCTAGCAGAAGAAAAATAACAAAGATCAGGGCAGAATGAAATGAAATTGAAAAGACAGTACAAAAATCAATGAAACAAAAAGCTAGTTATTTGGAAAGATAAACAAAACTGATACACTACTAGCTAGATTAACCAAGAAAAGAAGAGAAAAGATTCAGATAAGCTCAATTAGAAGTGAAAATGGAGACATTACAACTGACACCTCAGAAATATAAAAGACTATTTGAGATTACTATGAGCACCTCTATGCACACAAGCTAGAAAATCTAGCGGAAATGGATAAATTCCCGGAAACATACGACACCCTAGCTTGAGTCAGGAAGAAATAGAAATCCTGAACAGACCAATAACAAGCTGTCAGATTGAATCAGGTAAACAAACAAACCAAAAAAACAAACCTGTCAACAAAAAAAGCCCAGGGCAGATGGATTCAAGCCGAATTCTACTAGACATTAAAAGGAGAACTGGAATCAATTCTACTGAACTATTCCACAAGATTGAGAAGGAGGGAAACCTCCCTACCTCATTCGACCCAGTCAGTATCATCCTGATACCAAAGCCAAGAAAGAACCTAGCAAAATAAGAAAACTACAGACCAATATCCCTGTTGTATATAGATGCAAAAATCCTCAACAAAATACTAGAAATGGAATGAACCAGAAAAAAAAAAATTCATGATGAAGTGGGTTTTATTCCCACTTTTTCTTTCTCAATAGGTGCAGAAAAAGCATTTGATAAAATCTGGTATCCCTTTATGATAAAAATTCTCAACAAACTAGTTATAGATGAAACATACCTCAAAATAATAAAAGCCATCTATGACAGATTCACAGCTAACATAATACTGAAAGGGGAGAACTTGAAAGAATTCCCCCTAAGAATGGGAACAAGACAAGGATGCCCACTTTCACCACTTCTATTCAGTATAATACCGGAAGTCCTAGCCAGAGCAATCAGGCAAGAGAAATAAAGGGCATCCAAACTGGAAAAGAGGAAGTCAAACTTATGTCTATTTGCTGATGATGTGATCATATACCTAGAAAACCCTGACTCCTCCAAAGAATCCTAGATCTGATAAATGAATCCAGTAAAGTCTCAGGTTACAAAATTAATATACATAAATCAGTAGCAATGCTATATGCACTGAGAACCAAGCTGAGTATGAAATTGAGAACTCAATTCCTTTTACAATAGTTATACAAAAATATTTAGGAATATATATAACCAAGGAAGTGAAACATCTGTACAAGGAGAACTACAAAATACTGCTAAATAAATCACAGGTGACACAAGCAAATGGAAATACACCTTATGCTCATGGATTGGAAGAATCAATATCGTGAAAATGACCATACTGCCCAAAGCAATCTACAGATTCAATGTAATTCCTATCAAAATAACCAACATTGTTTTTTCAGATAATTAGAAAAAAAATCATAAAATTCACATGGAACCAAAATAGAGCCCAAATAGCCAAAGCAATCCTAAGCAAAAAGAACAAATCTGAAGGTGACATCACATTACCTGACTTCAAAATACACTACAGGGCTATAGTTACCAAAACAGTATGGTACTGGTAAAAAAGTAGTTACATAGACCGTGGAACAAAATAGAGAACCAAGAAATAAAGCCGAATACTTACAACCAACTGATCTTTGGCAAAGCATACAAAAACATAAACTGGGGAAAGGACATCCCATTAAATAAATGGTGATGGGAAAATTGAATAGCCACATGTAGAAGAATGAAACTGGATTCCTATCTCTCACCATATACAAAAATTAAGATAGATTAAAGACTTAAATCTAAGACATGAAACCATGAAAATTCTAGAAGAAAAACTTTTCTGGACATTGGCCTAAGCAAAGAATTTATGAATAAGACATCAAAAGCAAATGCAGCAAAAGCAAAAATAAATAAATGGGACCTAATTAAACAAAAGCTTCTGCACAGCAAAAGAAATAATCATTAAATAGACAGCCTACAGAATGAGAGAAAAAATCTGCAAATTTTGCATCTGACAACATACAAGGAACTCAGATCACTAAGAAAAAACAAATAATCCCATTAAAGAGTGGGCAAAGGACATGAATAGACAGTTTTCAAAGGATGATTTGCAAATGGCCAACAAACATGCAAAAATGCTCAACATCACTAATCATCAGGGAAATGCAAGTTAAAACGCAACAAGATACTACTGTACCCCAGCCAGAATGACCATTATTAAAAATTCAAAAAACAATAGATGTTGGCATGGACAGGGTGAAAAAGGAACACTTATACACTGCTGGTTGGAATGTAAATTAGTATAACTTCTATAGAATACAGTATGGAGATTTGATCCATGAATTCCACTACTGAGTATCTACCCAATGGAAAGGAAATCAATATATAAAAAAGACATATTTATCACAGCACAGTTCACAATTGTAATGATACGGAATCAACCTAAATACCCATCAACCAAAGAGTAGATAAAGAAAATGTGGCATATATATATTGTAGAATACTACTCAGCCATAAAAAGAATGAAATAATGTCTTTTGCAGCAACTGGGATGGAACTGCTGGAGGCTATTATTCTAAGTGAAATAATTCTGGAATCAAAATCTAAATCCAACATGTTCTCATTTACAGGTGATTTCTAAGCTTATGGATATGCAAGGGCATACAGAGTGGTATAATGTACATTGGAGACTCAGAAGGAGGGCAAGCAGGAGAGAGGTGAGAGATGAAAAAGTACCTATTGGATATAGTATTCAGGTGGTGGGTGCACTAAAATTCTAGACTTCTCCATGGTACAGTTCATCCATGTAACCAAAAAATCACTCATACCCCTAAAGCTACTGAAATAAAAAAAAAAAATTTAAAGTACATTATGTAATGATGAAAGGGCCAATTCACCAGGAAGGTATGACAATGATAAATGTACATGTACCTTACAGCAGAACACAAAAAATACATAAGGCAAACGTGGACAAAATTGAAGGGAGAAATAGTAACATAATAATAATAGAATATTTCAGTGCCCCACTTTTAATAACCAGACAGAATATTAGTAGAGAAACAGAGCACTTGAATAATGCTATAGACCAATTGGACCTAACAGATACGTACAGAACACTGCACACCAAAACAGCAGAATAGATAGTCTTTTCAAGTGCACTAGGAGCATTCTTCAGGATATATCACATGGTAGGCCACAAAACTAGTATTAAGAGAAGATTGAAGTCATATCAAGTATCTTTTTAGACCATATTGTAATAAAACTAGAAATCAGTAGCACAAGAAAAACTAGAAAATTCACAAATATGTGGAAATTAAACAACACACTCTTGAATAATCAGTGGATCAAAGATGAAATCATGGGAAATTAGAAAATATATTGAAAAATGAATATGAAAACACAACATAGCACACCACATAGGATGCAGCAAAAGCAGTAGCAAGAGGGAAGTTTATAGCAGTAAACATCCATATTAAGAAAATCTCCAATCAACAACCTAACTTTATACTTAAGGGGACTAGAAAAGGAAGAACAAGCTAAACCCAAAGTTAGCAGAAGGAAGGGAGGAATAAAAATTAAGAGTCCAAATAAATGAAATAGATAATAGAAAAACAGTAAAAAAAAAAAAAGGCTATGAAACTAAGAGTTGGTTTCTTAAAAAGATCAACAAAATCAACAGTTCTGTATTTAGCTAGACTAAGAAGAAAACAAAGACTCAAATAACAAAAATCAGAAAAGAAAGAAGAGACATTACAACTGATGCCACAGAAATGTAAAGTATCATAATAGAGTACTATGAACAATTATACACCAACAAATTATATAACCTTGAAGAAATGCATACATTTCCAGAAATGTACAATCAAGACCAAATTATGAAGAAATAAAATATCTGAGTGGACATATACTGGTAAGGAGATTGAATCAGCAATCAGAAGCCTCCTGACAAAAGCCCAGGACCAGATGGCTTCACTGGAGAATGCTTCTAAACAATTAAATAAGAATTAACACCAGTCCTTCTCAAACTCTTCCAGAAAACTGTAGAGGAGGAAATGCTTGCAAACTCATTCTACAAGGTCAACATTACTCTGATACCAAAACCAGGATATGCAAAAATCCTCAACAAAATTTTAGCAAACTGAATTCAACACCACATTGAAAGAGTGGTGCATTATGACCAAGTGGGATTTATTACTGAAATGCAAGTATGGTCCAGCATATAAAAATCAAGGTAATACTGATATGTTAACAGAATGAAGGAAATGTAACACATGATCATCTCACTTGATGCCGAAGAAGCATTTGAGAAAGTCATACACCCTTTCATGACAAAACACTAACCAAACAGGAATAGAAGGAAATTACCTCAATGAAATAAAGGGCCATATGTGAAAAGCCCACAACTGACATCATACTCAGTGGTGAAAACTGAATCCTTTCTCTTTAAGATGATGCACAAGGGAAGGATTCCTTTTCTCACCACTTCTATCAAACATTGTATTAAAAATTTTACCCAGACCAAGCAGGCAAGAAAAACAAAAAGCATCCAAATAGGAAAGGAATAAATATAATGATCTTTTCATAGGTGACATGATCTTGTACATAGAAAACCCTAATGATTCCACACACACACATAAAACTGCTAGAACTAATAAACAAATTTAGCAAAGTTGCAGGACACAAAATCAACACACAAAAGTCAGTTACATTTCTATACTCAGCAATGACCAATCTGAAAAGGCAGTTGAGGAAACAATCACATTTACAGTAGCATCAAAAAGAATAAAATACTTAGGAATAAACTTTACCAATGAGGCGAAACACTTCTACACTGAAAACTACAAAACATTGCAGAAAAAATTGCAGAAAACACAACTAAATGGAAAGACCTTCTGTGTTCATGGTTTGGAATCCTTAATATTTTGTTAAAGTATCTCTATTACCCAAACCAATCTACAGATTCAATATAAGCCCTATTGAAATAGCAGTGTTATTTTTTGCAGAAATAGAAAAAAAAATTCTAAAATTCATATGGAATCTCAGAGGACCCAGAAAAGCCAAAAAAGTCTTGAGAAAAGAAAAACAAAGCTTGAAACCTCGTATGTCCTGACTTAAAAACATATTACAAATCCATAGCAATCAAAATATTATGGTAGTGGAATAAAGACAGACATATAAGCCCAGTGTGGCGGCTCACACCTGTAATCGCAGCACTTTGGAAGGCAGAGGTGGGCAGATCGTTTGAGATCAGGAGTTTGAGACCAGCCTGGGCAACATGGCAAAACCCTGTCTCTACAAAAAATAACAAAAGTTATCCAGGTGTAGTGATGTGTGCCTTTGGTCCTAGCTAATCTGGAGGCTAAGGTGGGAGAATTGCTTGAGTCCGGGAAGTTGAGGCAGCAGAGAGCTGTGATCACACCACTGCACTCCAGCCCAGGTGACAGAGCAAGACCCTGTCTCAAAAAAAAAAAAAAAAAACCAGACATACAGACTAGTGGAACAGAATAGAGAATCGAGAAATAAATCCTCGCCTATATAGTCAAATGATTTTTGACAAAGATGCCAAGGCTACTAGTAGGGAAAGGACAATCTCTTCAACAGATGATGTTGGAAAAACTGGATATTGGCATGCAGAAGAATGGTATAACCTTATACCAGATTAAAAAAAATTAAATGGATTAAGACCTAAATGTAATACCTGAAATTATTAAGCTCCTAGAAGAAAACAGGGGAAAAGCTTCATGACATTGGGTTTGGCAATGATTTTGTGGATGTAACACAAAAAGCACAGGCACCAGAAGCAAAAATAGACAAATAGGATATCAGACCTAAAAACTTTTGTGCAGCAAAGGAAAATCAATAGAGTGAAAAGGCAGTCTACATAATGGGAGAAAATAATTGCAAACCATATATCTCATAACGGGTACATAACCAATATATGTAAAGAACTTCTGTAACTCAATAACAAACATCAAAATTTAAAAATGGGCAAAGGACTCGAATATATCAAAGAAGATATACAGTTAGCCAACACACATGAAAATATAAACATCGGCATGAAAAGATCAACATCAAGTAATTGTTAAGGAAATGTAACTCAAAACCACAAGAGGTATCACCTTGCACTCATTAGGATGGCCATTATTAAAAAAAAAACAAACTGAAAAAAAAGTGTTGGTTAGGATCTGGAGAAATTGCAATCCTTTTGCACTGTTGGTGGGAATGTAAAGTGATGCCACTAGGGAAAATGATATAGAGGCTCCTCAAAACATTAAAACCAAAATTACCGTATAATTCAGCAATCTCACTTCTGGGTTTATATACAAGGAATTGAAAACAGGACCCCATGGAGATATTTGCACACCCATTTGCATTGCAGCATTATTTCCAGTAGCTAAGAGGTGGAAACAACCTAAATGTTAATCAGCAGAGACAGGGATAAAAAAATGTGATATATACATACAATGGAATATTGCCCAGGATTAAAAAAAGGAAATCCTGTCATATGCTACAACATAGATAAACCTGGAGGTCATCATGCTAACTTAAATAAACCAGTCACAGACACATACCATATGATTCCACTTACATGAGGTATCTAAAATAGCCATACTCTTAGAAACAGAAAGTAGAATGGGTAGTTACCAAGGGATAGGGATGAAGAAAGGGAGAGTTGTTTAGTGGTTATAGAGTTTTGGTTTTGCAAGATAAGGAAGTTCTGTGTTTCTTTTTTACAACAATGTGCATGTAGTCAACACTATTGTAATGTACACTGAAAAATGGTTAAAATGGTAAATTTTGTTACTCCCCCCATCCCACTTTTTTAGACAGGGTCTGGCTCCTGTCACCTAGGCTAGAGTGCAGTGGTGTGATCATAGCTCACTGCAACCTTGAACTCCTGGGCTCAAGCAGTACTTCTGCCTAAGCCTCCCCAATAGCTAGGACTATGGTTATGTGCCACTAGGCTCAGCTAATTTTTTTAGGTTTTGTAGAGACAGTCTTGCCATGTTGCCCAGGCTAGTGTTGAACTTCTGGCCTCAAGCGATCCTCCTGTCTCGGCCTCTCAAAGCACTGGGATTACAGGGTGTGAACCACTATGCCTGGCCTATGTTTTTTTTTTTTGTTTTTTTTTTGTTTTTGTTTTTTTTTTTTTACCATAATTAAAAAAAAAGAAACCACCTGTCTGCATTCTGATTTTTACCTGATAGGACAAATTTGCCTTAGGTAAACCTTTATAAACAGGCATGATCTTTTAAAAACTGCTCAAATGTTTTAAAAGGAAGAGCAAGAGCAAGTGTCAGTTATGACACTTGAAGAGTCATAACTGGTTATCTTTGTTACAGTTTAAAAAAGGTAGCACTTTCTGTGTTTCATAGGGTGAATGCCTTCATCCATTGGAACCTGAACCATGAGTATTTCCTTCTGAGACTTTCATCAAACTAAGTCTGCATGAAGGCCGAGTCCTGTGGCAACTGGAACCTCATAATAGCATTTACATTTGGTGTTAAAATGCACCCAACAGGAAAAAGGATTCAGTTATTTTCAAGCTTCCAAATCCCAAATGTGCTGAATAGACATTTCCTTTAAAAAATAAATATACAAAATGGATTTGTGTGACTTGAAGTTTAAAAGAAATGTTCTTGCATGCCATAGTTAAGAATTGTAACAATATCACATTCTCAAGTTTCCTTATTTTAAAAGTAGACTGTCATGGTTTGGCTCAGCTACTAAATTAAATTATTGCTGGCTTGAACATTCCTGTTGGTTACACTGTAATCTTTACTTCCCTTGGAAAATATGTCCGATTTTGAGTGTTTATTTCAGACTTGGCTTGAAACACCTCTGTTTAGCAGTGAAGTATGGATATATATGTGTGATCTGTGTTACGTATGTAGAAAGGAAAGAAATAGAAAAAAGTTTTACATTGTGTGTTACAAATACACACTAACAGGAATACATATATACATACATATATGCAACTAGAACCATGCTTATCAAGGATCAAGATAATATAACTATACTGAATTAATAGACATGCATACATACATACATGTGTATCCATTAATATGTTATTACAGGTTGAATTGTGTCTCCCTTTCCCCCAAAATCAGATGTTGACATTTTCACCCCTGGGAGCTCATTTGGAGATAGGGCTTTTGCGGCGGTAATCAAGTTAAAGCAAGATCATTAGGTTGGGTTCTAATCTAATATGACTGGTATTCTTATTAACAAGGGGAACTTTGGATACAGAGATATGCATAGAGGGAAGACAGTGTGAAGAGACACAGAGAAAAGACAGCTATCTACAAGCCAATGAGAGAGACATGGAACTCATCTTTCTCTCATACCCCTCAAAAGGAACCAACCCTGTCAACACCTTGCTTTTGTATTTACTGCTTCCAGAAATTGTGAGACAATAAATTTCTATTGTTTAAGCCACCTAGTTGGTGGTACTTCATTACAGCAGCACTAGCAACTAATACAAGGTATTTCTCTATTATGCTAGAATTCAGGATATACTCATTTAGATAGGATACACGATTAGTCTTTACATGTTTTAACTTTTCATAGTATCTCCTAAGCACTCTAAGAAACTAGTTTCCCTAAAAATAAAGAGAAAAGGAAAAAAAGAAATTAGTTTCTCAAGTTTGCAAAATTAAGAAATTAGTTTCTCAGTTTTGCAAATTGAGAAATTAACGTTGACTGTGATGATGAAGCAGTTAGATTTGGAAAGTGGATCCTACTTTACATAAATAATAATCAGACTTTTTCTTTTATTCAGGAGTCTGTGAGTTTGTGCAATTTGTAGTGATAGTATCAGAGTTTACCAGAGGCCTAATGGATTGGAAAGTCAGAATCAGAACAACCAAATCTACCCTCATCCAGCACCAGAATTAAAAGTTCTCAAAGTTGCGCACATGGGAATTAAATTTCTCCACATTAGAAACAGATGCCTTCAAATAACTGATTTTTCCATTGCCCCAACGTGTAAGAGCCTTTTTATTGTGCTCATTTTGTCATCAGTAGAAGGACGCTTGAGTTCAGTACTTGGAAGAGTGGAAGGGTGCAGTATTCCTTGGGCCCTGTCCCTTTACGTTTCATGGTATGCCAGGGATGTCTGTGTTTACTACCTCCAACCAATGCAAGAACATACCTGAACAATCCAAACTCCTGACTGGGGCTAATTGGAGTTAGTGACAGAGAGGAACACTATTTTACAGTGTTGGGTATTTTTGTTGTTGCTCTGGAGGTTGGGAGGGATTAGTCTTTGTCAGGAGATAGGATTTAGCAGAATATATCTATTTATATCTTGTTTTATCTATTACATCTCCATCCTATTGACTTCTTTCCTGAACCGGAATTAAGCAATGAATGCTGTTTTGGCATTTTTAGTGTGGCTGTTCATTATTACCTGGATAATTCAGAGTACTTCTAGGTCATGACATAAAAATGCTGTTATTTGTATTAGCTTACAGATATTGTTGGTCTGTCTCCAATGTTGTTGTTTTTCAAATTCCAGGAGTAACAGGATGGAAGGTTGCAGAGCTCTAAGTAATAAGTAAAGTGGCCTGGGATACTGAACATAGGGAGTGGTGGAGATTGAGGCAAACTAGACAGATAGCTATGCCTTGTTTAAAGGGGCTGCCTCTGTTCTATTACATCTGGTTGTTGTCCTGTGAAAATGCAGGCCAGATGTGGCCAAATCTTCCTGTTTTTCAAACCAAGTGGTAGAAATTTGAATTTTTTACAAGCAGTCTCCCAATTTTTATTGTGACAACTAGTTCAGATTACGAAAAATATTTATGGGCCAAGTAAAATACCACCTGTTTTCAGCCTCTAGTGTAGGATATATGAAGCCAGCTTGTTCTTCAGGTAGCAGGTGGTGCTTACAGGTCATCTCTACTGAGGCATCGTTGGTGAAGTCCTCTAAGACTCAGCTCTGGGACCCTCTGTAGTGAATGGCTCTCATAGTTGCAGGAAAAACCCAGGTCCAAATGACACCCACAGTTGACCACAGTTTTACCTAATAAAGTAAAAAACTTTTTTTAAAAAAATAATTTATTTTGTTATCTTGTTACCAGTACTTTTAAATACTTAAGAAAAAAATCAATATTAAAGTATCAGTTTTGCAATCCAGAGGATATTTGTACTTTTTCAAAAAAATTT
The DNA here is from genome assembly GCF_028858775.2 of Pan troglodytes. Classification (NCBI taxonomy): domain Eukaryota; kingdom Metazoa; phylum Chordata; class Mammalia; order Primates; family Hominidae; genus Pan; species Pan troglodytes. The sequence goes on from NC_072406.2 coordinate 70,809,888, forward strand.
AAAAATTAGAAAAAAGATAACATATTGGCCTCCTGCCTTTTAAATATTTAAGGGATGAATCAGACTTTCAGATGTGCTTAAATTGGTACCTAGAGACCTAATGGAGGTTTCTTATTTTCTTCACTGGTAAGAATTTGTCATTCATTCCAGTAGATATTTTTAAGCAACCCTTTTATTTTAGAGCAGCTTTAGAGATAAAGTTATGAATATAGTACAGCGAGTCCCCCTATACGCCAAACCCAGTTTCCCCTTATTATTACCATCTTATATTAATTAATGAGCCAGTCATGATGCATTGTTATGAACTACAGTCCATACTTTATTCAGATTTCCTTAGTGTTTACCTGCTGTTCTTTTTCTATTCCGGGACTCTATCCAGAATATCACATTGCATTCATTGTCTTGTCTCCCTTGGCTCCTCTTGGCTGTGACAGTTTCTCAGACTCCTCTTGCTTTTGATGATTTTGACAGTTTTGAGGAGTATTCCATAAAACATCCCTTAGTTGGGATCTGTCTGATGTTTTTTTCTCATGATTATGTATTTTTGGGGAGGGAGTCTAAAGAGGTAAAGTACCCTTCTCCTCATATTAAGGGTGTACACTATTGTGTCAGCATCATGTTTTACTGTTGATGTGAATCTTGATCACCTGGCTGAGGTGGTAGTCATCAGGTTCCTCCATTGTAATGGTACTGAAGGCACTGCGTGCAGCCCATGTGTGAGTAGGAGTCATGCTGCACTTTTGTGAGAGGAGAGTATCTACATCAACTATTCGGAATTCTTCTGCAAAAGAGATTGGTCTCTTCTCTGTGTATGCATGCATGCATGTATGTATGTCAGTATGGATATTTATTTTATACTTTGGATTATAATCTAATACTTGTTTATTTCATTGATCAGACTGTTGTAGCTTTGGCCATGGAAGCTCTTTCAGTTGGCTACTGTGTCCCTTTGATATACATACCCTCACTGTTGCATTGTTGTTGTTTTTGAGTACTTTCTTAATTTCTGCAACTACAAGATGCTCATGCACATCTTGTATATTCCCTGCTCCAGTGCTAGAGTCAATGATTTTTCCAAGGAGCCCTGGTTTCTTCTATTGGAGACTATTACTAGAAACCAAGATCTGCTATGCTCATTGCTACTGGAATGTGTTGCTTCTAGGCTCTTTCAGCTGACAGAGCAAGGAAATATGTTGTGTATAATAATCTGTGTGTGTTCACATATTTATAAATATTTGTATTTGTGTCTGTCTATATTAAGCCAAATATGTGTTTATACTGATGACTCCAACTCTTAATCTGTTACCACATGGCTCATTGGAGTTTTCTCTCATTGCTTCTCTGTAAACTGTCATTCAAACACTGAGAGATCTGGCTCCCAAGAGCCACGATCCATTTGCATTGTTCAACTCCAGTATACAGTATAATAGTGATTTTAGAATTCCTAACTAAATACCCTGTGAGAAACAGTTTTATCCACAGAGCTTAGGCGCAGTGCCTTTTGCCTTTAGTCTTACCTACTCCACTTATTTGTAAGGATACTCAGGTCAGCATCTTTCCCATTCCGTCACTGAGTGTATTTTATACATTTGCTAGATTCTTTCACCACAGCCTGCATTCCATCTTGGATTCTCCAACCTCCCAAATGATTTTTAACAATTTGCATACATTAAGGTTAGCTCTGTATTTTGTGGGTTTTGAAATTTACAATGTCATGTATCCCCCATTAGAATATCAAAGAGAATACTTTCATATCCTAAAAATCCAATGTGCTATATTTATTCAACCCTCACCCCTTCCAAAACCCCTGGCAATGATTGACCTATTTACTGTCACTGTAGTTTTGCCTTTTTTAGAATGTCACACAAATGTCATATAGTACATAATCTTTTCCTTGGCTCAACATCATATTTATGTATATGCATATAAGAGTTATCTATGTTGTTGTGTTTTTGGGGAGGGGAGGGGACAGGGTCGTGCTCTGTCACATAGGCCCTTGTTTTTGTTTTAGTTTACTTTGGGGTGTGTGTGTGTCAGGGTTTCCCTCTGTCACCCAGGCTGGAGTGCAGTGGTGCGATCATGGCTCACTGCAGCCTCAACTTCCTGGGCTCAGGTGATTTTTCCACCTCAGCCTCCTGAGTAGCTGGGACCACACACCTGGCCAACGTTTATATTTTTTGTGGAGACAGGGTTTTGCCATGTTGCTCAGGCTGGTCTCAAACTCCTAGACTCAAGCAATCTGCCCATCTTGGCCTCCCAAAGTGCTGGGACTACAGGCATGAGCCACCTCCCTCAGCCAGTTTTTTTTTTTCTCCTATGAATAGTGTTCTATTATATGGATGACAACAGTTCGTTTATACACTCACCTGTTGAGATTGTTTCCAGCTCTTGACCAGTATAAATAAGACTTCTATAAACATTCTCATGCAGGTGTTTATGTTGACATAAAATTTCAAAGGAGCACAATTGCTATATTATATGATAGAGACTGTGTTTAGCTTTTTAAGACACTGCCAAACTGTGTTCCAAAATTTGGAATGGTATACAGCTTTTGCGTTCACTCCAACAATGAATTGAGAGCTCCCGTTTCTCTGCATCCTAGTCAACGTTTGGTATTGTCAGTTTTTAAAATTTTAGCCATTTTAATAGATGTCTAGTAGTATCTCATCATTTTAATTTGTATTTCCCTAATGACATAATGATGTTGAGCATCTTTTCATATGCTTATTTGTCATCTATATATCTTCTTTGGTGAGGAGTCTGTTCAGATTTTTTTTTTTTGGCCCTTTTTTTTGTTGTTGTTATTGTTGAGTTTCAAGAATTGTTTTTTTTTTTTTTTTTTGAGATGAAGTCTCACTTTGTTGTCCAGGCTGGAGTGCAATGGTGTGATCTCGGCTCACTGCAACCTCCGCCTCCTGAGTTCAAGCGATTCTCCTGTCTCAGCCTCCTGAGTAGCTGGGATTACAGATGTGCACCATTGCGCCCGGCTAATTTTTTTGTATTTTTAGTAGAGACGGGTTTTTACCATGTTGCCCAGGCTGATCTTGAACACCTTTACCTCAGGTGATCCACCTGCCTCGGCCTCCCAAAGTGCTGGGATTACAAGTGTGAGCCACTGTGCCCAGCTTAGTTTTAAGAATTCTTTGTATATTTTAATTATTTATTTAGTTTGGAGACAGGGTCTTGCTCTATCACCTTGACTGGGGTGCAGTAGCATGATCATGGCTCAAAGCAGCCTCAAAATCCTGGGCTCAAGGAATCCTCCACCTCAGCCTTCTGAGTAGCTGGGACTACAGGCAGTGCCACCATACTCTACTAATATTTTATTTTCAAATATTTTTGTAGAGACGGGGTTTTGCTATGTTGACCAGGCTGGTCTCAAACTTCTGACCTCAAGCAGTCCTCCCACCTCAGTCTCCTAAAGTGCTAGGGCTAGAGGCATGAGTCTCCCTGCCCCGCTGTATATTTTATATACAACTTCTTTATCAGACATGTTTTCTAAATATTTTCTCCGAATCTTTGGTTTGTCATTTCATTCTCTTAATAGTGTCTTTCACAGAGTAGAGTTTGAATTTTATTAAGTCCAATTTATCTATCTTCTTTCATAAATAATGTTTTTTTGTATTGTATCTAAAAACTCATCACTAAACCCAAGGTCATGTAGATTTTCTCCTATGTGTTCATCTAGAAATTTTACTGTTTTGCATTTTATGCCTAGGTTTATGATTCATTTTGCATTGTTTGTAAAATATAAGGTCCAAGTCCAGGTTCATTTAATTTTCTTCTTAGTGTATGAATATCCAATTATTCTAGCATCATTTGTTGAAAAGACTATGCTTTTTTCATTGAATTGCCTTTGTGTGTTTTTCATAAATCAGTTGACTACATTGTATGGGTTGATTTCTGGGGTCTGTGTCTTGTTCCATTGACCAATGCATCTATTCTTTCTGCCAATTCTACAGTTTGGATGGAGTTTGATTTTAATTGGTATTAATTTTTATTTGGGGTTTGAGAAAGAGGTTCTCATTCAATTTTATGACAGTGCTTGTGTGTTTGGGTGTTTTTAAGATATTAGACATTTTATCTCCTTCATCTTGTCATCAGTTTTTAACATTCCACATCCTGTTTGTTTTTAAGTGACATTGAGAATGCACGTCTCTGGTCTTCCTTCACATCTCAGTACTAGTAAATACAACCTCTTTCTGACATATGATATACTTGTTTCCTTTTTATCTGTTCCCCTGATCCTTCACTATTTCATAAAAGTTCATAAAAGCAGGGCTTTTAAAATTTGTTGTTCACTGCTGTATCCCCTTTACCTAGGACTTGCCTGGCATCTGGTAAGATCTCAATGAAGTAATGTGAACTAGATTAATGAAATATGAGGTCTCACATTTATAACATCTTTGAACAACAGGTTATTATACAAAGGTGAATTTGCTAAATGGCTGAACTTTATACCTTTAAGCTGCAAAACTTTTATTATTTATTTACTTTTAAATTGACATAAAAATTTAATATGTTCATGGTATATACAACATGATGTTTTGATATATGTACATATTGTGGAATAGCTCAAATAAGCTAATTAACATATCCATTACCTTGCGTACTTAAGTTTTGTGTGTGTGGTGAACACATTTAAAATCTGTTTTCTTCTCAGTAGTTTTCAAGTATACAGTACATTGTTATTAACTGTAGTCACAATGTGTACAGATCTCTTGAACTTACTTTTCTTGTCTGTGTGAAATTTTGTATCCTTTGACCAACATCTTCCTAATTCCACACCTCTCCTTCCCACCCAGCCCCTGGTAACCATCATTCTACTATTTGTTTCTGTGAGTTTGACTTTTTTAGATTTCGCATATAAGTGAGATCATACATAATTTCTCTTTCTCTGACCTTAGGACTTTTATGACTTCTGACCTCTAAAACTGTAAGACAATAAATTTGTGCTGTTTTAAGTTGCTAAGTTTGTATTATTTTGTTATAGCAGCATTAGGAAAGTAATACAGATGTTTAGTGCAAGGAACACCATGCAAGTTAATTTTAGAAATTAGTCTTCTGAAATGTTTATAAAATATATAAAGACGAGTTTTTTTGGGGGGGGGGGGCTAGACTCCCCCTTCTTTTTTTAGCTTTTTCTTTAATGAACATCAAGCAGATTTTAATGCTCATTTTGTGTGCTAACACTTCTTTGTCATTTTCAAGGGTAGCTTTTTGGAACTTTGTCAATAGAGTACAAAAATGTAAAAAAAACCAGTCTACTGGGTCTGGATGGGAAAGAGTTCACTCTTCATGTGTTAAGAGTCTTAACTTCTTGGTTACCTACAGTGTTTGAGGGGAATGGTGACTTATAGAACTAAAATCATTGAATATCTTATGTTTTACTATACAGATTTATAGTTGCACAAATCTGTAGTTGATATTTTCAAACTGTAATTACATTTTATTCTTATTTCTTTTTTATTATTTTATTTATTTATTTTTGAGATGGAGTCTTGCACTGTCACCCAGGCTGGAGTGCAGTGGTGTGATCTTGGCTCACTGCAAGCTCCGCCTCCCGGGTTCATGCCATTCTCCTGCCTCAGCCTCCTGAGTAGCTGGGACTACAGGTGCCCGCCACCACACCCAGCTAATTTTTTGTATTTTTAGAAGAGATGGGGTTTCACCGTGTTAGCCAGGATGGTCTCCATCTCCTGACCTTGTGATCCACCCGCCTCGGCGTCCCAAAGTTCTGGGATTACAGGTTATTCTTATTTCTTAAACACACCGTAGTGAACTTTTTTGTTTGTGCTATGTCATATAGTATTTTGACCAGAAATAAGGAAATTGAGTTAAAGTCCTGTTTCTGAAACTATCTAGCCAAGTGATCTTAGGAAAGTTATAATTTCTCTAGGTCTCAGTTGAACACTAGATTGGTGGCGAGATATCTTCAGATCTCAACAGTCTCTAAAATTCTGATTGATATTGACCGTATTCCTTGTGACGTTTTTTAAACAGGGCTTTCCTCACAATGATATTAAAGTATGTAGAACATTCCACCTAGGCATGGGCTTTCAGACAGATATATAATATTTTAGTTATTATTTTAAAGAAATTTTTATTCATCTGCCTTTGTTGCTAAGTGTTCCTGTGTTTATATATTTTTTCCTACTGAATTGTAGTTTTGTTCTTTTGTCTTTCCCTTTAAATTGACCCCCATAGGGCTTGTTCATCCCTATAATCTGTTAATAGACTCTCTCAATAAATGTATGACAGATGTAGTGGTGGAGAGAAGACAGACCTCCCAAAGATGTCCATATTCAAATCCCTGGAACTTGTGACTATGTTACCATGGCAAGGGGAATTAGGTTGCAGATGGCTTTAAGGTTACCAATCAGCTGTCCTTAAAGAGGTTAGCCTGGGTTATCCAGGTGGGCCTAATGCAATCACATTGGCAGTAAGTGAAAGAGGGAGGCAAAGGAGTTAGAGTCAGAGGAATTCAATGTGAGAGCAACTTGATTGGAATTGTTGGACTTCAAGATGGAAGGAAGCTGCAAGGAATGTCGGCAGCCTCTAGAAGCTCCAAAAGTCAAGGAGACAGATTATCCTCTAGAGTTTCCAGTAGGATTGCAGTCCATCAACACCTGGATTTTAACCCAGTGAAATCCATTTTGGACTTCTGACCTCTGAAACTGTAAGACAATAAATTTGTGCTGTTTTAAGTTGCTAAGTTTGTATTATTTTGTTACAGCAGCATTAGGAAAGTAATACAGATGTTTAGTGCAAGGAACACCATGCAAGTTAATTTTAGAAATTAGTCTTCTGAAATGTTTATAAAATATATCAAGACAAGTTTTTTTTTTGGGGGGGCTAGACTGCCCCTTCTTTTTTTAGCTTTTTCTTTAATGAACATCAAGCAGATTTTAATGCTCATTTTGTGTGCTAACACTTCTTTGTCATTTTCAAGGGTAGCTTTTTGGAACTTTGTCAATAGAGTACAAAAATGTAAAAAAAACCAGTCTACTGGGTCTGGATGGGAAAGAGTTCACTCTTCATGTGTTAAGAGTCTTAACTTCTTGGTTACCTACAGTGTTTGAGGGGAATGGTGACTTATAGAACTAAAAACATTGAATAACTTATGTTTCAATTTATACTATTTGGATTCTGTAGAACAAGAATTTTATTTAAAATAATGTTTTTATTATGTTTATTTTAAATGATATTAAAAATGAATTACATTTTCTCAAGGTCATTTAAAATGAACTGATTCTTTATTGGGTGATAGGTGGAAGGCAGGAATTGATTGAATTCATACCTGTTAATCCCATATTAAATTCTTAAGGAGTTAGGAAGATCTGTGGTGGTTGTACTAATTCTACAGTTAAGGAAAGCTGAGAGTCAGAGAGGACAATTTTAAGTGATGAGCTCTATTAGCTTATCTGTTTTATTGTCGAACCCTGAGCAGAACTTAGTCTCTGAACTTTAAATCTGGTCTTCTTTTCCTGTCTTGTAAGACAAAAATGGGAGAATTTCAGGCTTTTAAAATTGAACTTTAGTCAATGCTGTAGTTATGTACTTTTTATAAAGAGCCTACAATATATAGATTCTCTTATTAAACATGTTAGCCATTATAAACGCCTTAGGCAAACAGGCATTCTTATTTTATGGTTCAGTTTCTGAAGTTCCTACTCTTTTTTGTTGTTCTTCCTGTGATGTAAGTCAGGAGCAGTGGTTTTGGAAGAAAGTATAAAGAAGGTGCAAACATCAGAAAAAAAATACTTGTGTGTTTACTAGAACAGCATTTGTATAATAAGAATTACTTTGTGTTTTTGACCCATGAAATATACACATTCATTATGGCTAAAAGGAAGGACCTAATTTAAACAATGTGATATCAATGTTGGTTTAATATCCTGATTTTTAAAGTCTTATATGACTTACATTTGATTTTTTTATTTTGCCTCTCTAGCCTTGTTAGAATTACATTTAATTTTGGTATAATAAATTCTGTTATATATACCTCCTTTTCTATTTTATATATTAATATTTTACTATTTTATTTTCTTGTAAGCTTAATTCTGTTTGTTTCTCTTTTGGCTCTGTGACTGATCAAGAACATACTAAATGTATGAAGTCTGAGCTCGTTATTTTAAATTTGTAATGTCCAGGTTTTGTTATAAATACCTTAGTGTCTTTCTTTAAAAAGTAAAAGAACAAGTAATAAGTAACTCACATAGTGGGGAGAGTAAAACCATTTTAGCTGAAATGGTTTAGATCTAGGATAATTATTTGGGGGAAAATACATTTTTGAGATTTTTTCATATTTTTGCTTGAATTACCTTTACTTTCAGTGCAAACTTCTGAAATTTGATGTAATGTACTCTTTATTCCTGTTGTAACAACCTCATAGATGTCAGGCTTTTATTTTACAGCTGAAGAGAATAGAGGCTGTTGGACAATTTTTTTTTTTTTTTTTTTTTTTTTTAGGTGGCTGACCCTAGGACGTAAGCAGCAATACTAAATGTTGCAACTTGTGGTCCTATGTATTGTAACCTGTTGGAAGTAGAGTAATTAGTAGTACTGGTGGAAATCTTAAAAACATCAATATAAATAGGCAAAATTTCTTTTCTGATTATCAAGATCAAAAAAGGGAAGCTAAGGTCTAGGTGATGAGGTTCTCTATGTGAAGTCAGTTAATTTTCAATGAGCAGATCAGCGTTCTTATCTCTTCTCACAATAATGATTAGCAGTTCTTTGCAAAGGAAGTTTCAGTGAGTGCTTGAACAATATGGGTCACTGAGGTCTGTCATGCGAAACTAAGTGTTGGCCTGGCATCTCTGGAACTCAAATGATGGCCAAGCAGGCTTGACTTCAGTGAAACAGGGTTTTAATGATTAAATGGAAATGGATGAAGTTGGTGAACAAATATAGTGACTTCAAAGCCTTTAACTTGGATTACTGGAGAATCAAGTGAAATATTTCACCGCTGTGTTATCACTAAAGAGAATCAGTTCTGTGCGTGGTATTGGTTCTCTAAACATTATGTTCTACACTAAGGACCCGAACTGTCATTCCCAGTTAGATAGTGTTTGAATGGGAAGTAATGTTGAATTGTTTATTCTTAAAATTTTTTTTTATTTCATTAATTATGGTTATTTAGATAATCCATCAATTATAGAATGAGAAGCCTATTTGTAAGATTGTGGAATTTCTAGTTTTAGAGTGTTGGGGGATAGTTAATATTATGACAAATTATTAACTTAGGGTGATTGCGAAAGTTATACCTCCTAGGTTGAGTTTAAAATGCTAGTCTCTTACTGTTGAATGTGAAACCTTGAATATGTGTAATTTTTATTGGCATGGGTGTATGCATACAAATAGAGAAAGGTAAATTCTACTCATTTGCAGCTTCTCAGATATTCTGAAATTGCATTACTAGCTCTAAAATAAACATAATAGGTCAATTTGGTCTTGCATCGAAGCATTTTATGTAAGGAAAATGTATATTAAAAGTTATTGAATTTCTTGATGGGCCATAAATCCCCTTAGCATCAAAGTTTGCAGCTTGGTTAAGAGTATGAAGGAGAAAAGAAACTTGACCAAGAAATGTTACTTAGAAAATATTTGTATGGAGTTAAATTACCATAATTTCAATTCCTCTTATGCCAGATTTTGCCCTTAAAAGTGGAAAGCAATTTGATTGATAGAGCAGTTGATGCAGGCAGGCAGAAACCTTTTTTTTAAAAAAATCACTCTTCAGATTGCTCATGAGTTTGTTTTTTTCTTAACATCCCTTACAATATTATCATTATGTAAATATTTGCTGTGGAATCAAGTAGTATACTTGGAGTGATTAAGAAGAAAACAATCTTAAATTACTAAGTATGCAGTTCAAAAGATAATGGCCTAGGCATCAAAGTCCGAAAGAGTGTCAGTTTTGTCCTTTTGTCTGTTTCTTCTCAGTCATATGAGGCTTCCATTTAAAAAGAATTCTCATATGTTTTTCTTGCATTACTATTTTTTATTCTAGTGTAACATCTTTTTGAGTGGTTTCTTCATATGAGGTGTGTGGTTAGTAGAATGATGGCCCCTAAAGGATGTCTACATTCTCATTCCAGGAATTCATGAATGTTACCTCGCGTTGTAAAAGGGACTTTGCAGATGTGATTAAGGATCTTGAGATGCAGGATTGTCCTTGATAGTTATTTTTTCTCTGTCTGAAGGATTTCCTTTAACATTTCTTATCCTTTAATATTCTCATTTTGCCTTTATTTTTGAAAGATGTTTTCGTTGAGTAAATAATTGTAGGTTGACGGTTTTTTAAAATTGCTTTTAAGATGTTCTACTCTTTTCTGGCTTGCATTGTTTCTGATGAGAAATTGGCCATCAACATTGTCTTTGTTGCCTTGTAGATAATGTGTATTTTTTTCTCTAGCTGTTTTAAAGATTGTCTTTAACATCGGTTTTAAGCAATTTAATGATATATGACAGCGTTTTTTTTTTTTCATGTGTTCAGTGGAGTTCATTGAGCTTCTTGGATTTATAGCTTTATTGTTTTCATTAGATTTGGAATAATTTTAACCATTATTTATTCAAATATCCTTTCTGTTTCTCCTTCATTGGGAACTCCAATTACACATATATTCGACTGCTTGATGTTGTTCCACAGCTTATTGATGTTCTATTCAATTTTTTCCAGTATTTTAAAAATCACCATTTAACTTTAGATAATTTCTGTTGCTATGACTGTAAATCCAGTCTCACATTTTTTTCTCACATAGACTAATGTGCTATTAATACTTTCAGTGCTTTTTTACCCCAAAGATGTAGTTTTCATCTTGAGAAGTTTAGTTGGGATCTTTTGAATATCTTAACACTTTTCAAATTTTTCTCTAGCTTTTTAAATACACAGTAACCTTTTTTTAATGTTCTTTTCTGTTATTCTAACATGTAACAATTCTATGTTGGTTTCAGTTAATTGATTTTTCTTCTCATGGCCTGTATTTTCCTGTTTCTTTACATGTCTAGTAATTTTTGATTAGAGGCCAGACATTGTAATATTACCCTTTTTGGTCCAGATATTTTCGTACTCTTGAGCTTGTTAAGGGATACAGTTAAATCACTTGGAAAGAGTTTGACCCTTTTATGTCTGTCTTTCTGCTTTCTCAGGTAGGACCAGAGCAGCTTTTAGTTCAGGGCTAGTTTTACCTCCTACTGAGGCAAAAGCCTTCTAAGTTTTCTACCTGATATCCTGTTAATTATAAGGCTTTCTACTCTGACCATTGTGAACAGGAGGAGCTGTTCTAAAACTATGTGAGAGTTAGGATTATTTCCTATAATCCTTTCAGTTGGTTCTCTAGTAGTTTACTCATATGCATGGGTTGATCGGTACTCAGCTGCACACTCAAGGAGTAAGCCTGAACATCTCCAGAGTTCTTTGTCCTTGCAGCTTTCACCTCTTTGCTATTCTGCCCTGCAAACTCTAGGCGTCTTGGTCTCTTTGGTTTCCAGGCCCAGTTCCTCTACTTAGAGAGACTTCTAGGTTCCACCTTGCTTCATGCTTTTCGCGTCACAATCTGGAAGCTCTCCTGGCAATAAGCTGGTTCAATTGTATGATTATTTTATTTGTTTCCCCCCAGGAATCGGCATGCTTTGTTGCTTGTTCAGTGTAAAACCACTCTTAAATTTATGTTTTCCATTTTTGAGGTGTTTTCAAATGTGAGGGTAAATCAGGTCCCATTTTCTCTATCTTGGCTGGGAGAGTATGTCTCTTGCCTATGAGATCTTAATCTTAACTCTAAGCAACATTCTTAGTTTCTTAGTTCACAGGTGCTGCTGTAACAAAAATTCCCTAGATTGGGCAGTTTATAAACAACAGAAAATTATTTCTCACGGTTCTGGAGCCTGGGAAGTCCAAGATCAAGGTGCTAACAGTATAGGTGTCTAATGAGGACCTGTTCCTCATAGATGATGCCTTCTAGCTGCATCCTCACATAATGGAAAGGGCAAGGCATTTACCTGGGTTCTCTTTTATAAGGTCACTGATCACATTTATGAGGGCTCTTTCCTTACACTTTAATCACCTCCCAAAGTTCCACCTCCTAATACAATCACCTTGAGAGTATGTTTCAAAAATGAATTTTGAGATGATACAAATATTCAAACCATACAAATATTCAAACCATAGCACTTAGCATTGCCTTTTGTGGTACTGAAGTTGCTGTTGCTAACTTCATGATGTGTTTTAATTAATAACCACCCCCCCAGGACTTTTACTTTCATAATTGGGCCCCCAAAAATAATGTATTTATATATATTTAGGAGATTTATAATGACTTATCTGAGAGTCTGTAAAATATAGCAGAAATCTCAGTGTTCAGTCACAATGCTGAGAAATACTAAAATTAAAGTTGTAAAGGATTTACAGAACTGAAAAATGGTAGCATGCTTACTCACTTTTTGCATGCTAAATTTATTTCTAGGCATTTGTTTTTTTTTTTGGTAAGTAGATATTGTAAATGAGATTGCTTTCTTGAATTGTTTTTCAGCTCTTTCGTTATTGCTTTATAGAAATGCTACCAAATTTTGTATTTTGATTTTGTGTCCTACACCTTTATTAAATTCATTTATCAGTTCTAAGAATTGGTGGAGACTTTAGGTTTTTCTGTATATAAGATTATATTGTCTGCAAACAGAAACAGTTTGATTACCTTGTTTCCAGTTTGGATGCTCTTTCTGTTCCTTAATTGTTCTGGCTAAGCCTTCCAGTACTATGTTGAATGTGAGTGGTAAAAGTGGATATCCTTTCCTTGTTCCAATTCTTAGAGGAAAGCCTTTCACATTTCCCTTGTTCAGTATGGCGTCAGCTATGGGGTTGTCATGTATGGCCTTTATTGTGTTGAGGTACATACCTTCTATGTGTAATTTGTTGAGAATTTTTATCATGAAGGGATGTCGAATTTTATCAAATGCTTTTTCTGTGTTTATAGAAATAATCATTTAGGCTTTGTTCTTCATTTTGTGATATATCATGTTTATTGATTTGCATGTATTCCTGGGATAAAGCCCACCTGATCATGTTGTGTAATTTTTTGATGTGTTGTTGGATTTGGTTTGCTAGTGTTTTGTTGAGGATTTTTGCATCTAGGTTTATCAGGGGTTTTGGCTTGTAGTATTCTTTTTTTTTTTTTTTTGCAGTGTCTTTGTCTCGCTTTGGTATTAGGGTAATGCTGGACTCATAGAATGACTTAGGAAGAATTACCTCCTCTTCAATTTTTTGGAGTGATTTGAGAAGAATAAATGTGAGTTTTTTTATAAGTTTGGTAGAATTTAGCAGGAAAGTCATCCATTCTTGAGCTTTTCTTTGTTAGGAGACTTTTTATTACTGACTCAATCTCCTTACTCATTATTAGTTTGTTTAAGTTTTCTATTTCTTCCTGGTTCAATCTTGATAGGTTGTATGTGTCAAGGGATTTATTCATTTCCTCTAGGTTTTCTAGTTTGTTAACATAAAGTTGTTCATAACAAGCGCTGATCTTTTGTATTTCTGTGGTATCAATTGTAATGTCTTCCTCTTTTATTTCTGATTTTGTTTATTCGGGTATTCTCTCTTTCTCCTGGTTAGTCTATCTAGTGGTTTATTGATTCTGTTTATCTCTTCAAACAACTGTATTTCGATTTCATTGATCTTTTGTATTTTTTTAGTCTCTATTTTGTTTATTTATGCTGTGATCTTTAAATTTGTTTTTCTTTTACCGACTTTGGTAGAAGGAAAGATTTGCTTTTGCTTTTTAAATTCCTTGAGGTTGTTCATTTCAGATCTTGCCACTGTTTTGATGTAGGTGTTTATTGCTGTAAACTGTTTTCTTAGTTCAGCTTTTGCTGTATCCCATAGATTTTGGTATGTTGTGTTTGTATTTTAGTTTAATAATTTTTTTTGTTTCCTTCTTAATTTTTCTTCATCACTCTACTGGACTCTACTGGTGTTCAGGAACATATTTTCATTTCCATTTATTTGTACAGTTTCCAAAGTTCTTATTTATTCCTAGTTTTATTCTATTGTGATATGATTTCAATTTTTAAAAATAGATTGAGGCTTGTTTTTGGGTTATTATCTGGTCTATCCTGGAGAATTCTCCATGTGCTGATAAGAATGTGTATACAGTAGCTGTTGGATGAAATGTTCTGTAAATGTCTGTTAGGTCCATTTGGTCTGTGATGCAATTTGAGACTGATTTTTGTTGCTGTTGATTTTTCTATCTAGATGACCTGTTCAATATTGAGAGTAGAGTGTTGAAGTCCTCAACTATTATTGTATTGGGGCCTGTCTCTCCCTTTTAATCTAATAATATTTAGATCTATTAATTCATGCTTATGTATCTGGGTTTTCCAGTGCTGGGTGCATATATTTACAATAATTATATTTTCTGGCTGAATTGATCTCTTTATCATTATATAATGACTTTTTTTTCTCTTTTTATAGTTTTTGACTTAAAAATTCATTTTATCTAATATAAATATAGCTACTCCCATTTAGTTTTGGTTTCTCTTTGTGTAGAATATTCTTGTTCATCCCTTCATGTTCAGTCTATGTGTTCTTTATAGGTGAAATGAGTTTCTTATATGCATATAACTGGGTCTTGTTTCTTTTTTTAAAAAAATCTATTCAGCAACTCTATATCTTTTATTGGAGAATTGAAACCAACCATTTATATTCAGGATTATTATTGATAGGTGAGAGCTCACTCCTGTTATTTTGTTTTTTTCTGGTTGTTTTGTGTATCATTTGTTCTTTTCTTCCTCTCTTATTGTTTATCTTTGGTGGTGGTTTTCTGTAGTGATAGGATTTGATTCCTTTCTCATCCTTGTGTATCTGCTCTGTCAGTTAATTTTATACTTTCATATGCTTTCATGATGTTAAATTTTGTCCTTTTACTTCCAGATGTAAGACTCCCATAAGCCTTTCTTATAAGGTTGCTCTAGTGGTGATGGATTTCTTCAGTTTTTACTTGTCTAGAAAAGACTTTATTTCTTCATTTCTGAAGAATATTTTTGCTGGGTACAGTATTCTTTGCTGGCAGTTTTCTTTCAGCATTTTGAATATATAATACCACTTTCTTTTTGCTGGTAGCATTTCTGCTGATAAATTTGCTGTTAGTATGATGGGGAGTCCCTTTTTACTTCATGCTTTTCTCTTGCTGTTTTGAAAATTCTCTCTTTGTTTTTGACTTTTGACAGTTTTCAGTAATGTGCCTTGGAGAGAACTTCTTTGAATTAAATTTACTGAAGGATTTTTGAGCTATCATATCTTTTCCATGACTTCGGATATTTTCAGCTAGTATTTCATTAAATATATTTTCAATACCTTTTTCCATCTCTTTGTTGAATTCCTATAATGCGAAAATATGTTCACTTATTTGTGTTCCGTAGTCTTATTGGCTTTCTCCATTCATTTTTATTGTTTTTTCTTTTTATTTTGTTTGACTTGACTATTTCAAAAGACCCATTTTTATCTTTAGAAATTCTTCCTAGAAAAATCAATCTCTTCTGCTTGATCTAGTCTATTGTTGAAGCTCTTAATTTTGTTTTCTTATTTCATTCATTGAATTCTTTAGCTCAATATTTCTGTTTTGTTCTTTTTTATATCTATTTGTGTTGAATTTCTCATTTAGATCATGAATTGTTTTTGTTTTCATTGAATTCTCAGTCTGTATTCTCTTGTATCTTGCTGAGTTTTCTTAGGATCATCATTTTGAATTCCTTTTCAGGCATTTTATAAATTTCCTTTTTTGGTGTCAGTTACTGGAGAATAGTTTTCCTTTGGAGGTGTCATGTTCCTTGCTTTTCACTTCTCTTGTGGTCTTACATTGATATCTGTGCTCACTGCTTGTGATTTTATGTAGTTTTTGTAAGGATAATTTTTTTTTTCTGTTTATGTGTCTTGTAGTGCTGGTTTGGTAGAGTGTTTTCATTTTAGTTCTGGATTGGAACAATATTGTCTTCTTGTGCTTTCTTTGGCGTATTCAGTGTCAGCTGTGTCTGCAAGTGCCTCAGTGGCCTGGGCTGTGGGTGTTTCTGTAGGCAGTGGCACAGCTTTTTTGGTGTGGGGCCTGCCAGGCAGGCTGACTCTCAGGTCTTTGGGAGCGTATAGGGGCTCCCTTGGTCTTGAGGGTAGTCTCCTCTCTATGCTGGGCCACTGCTTCTTGGTATACAGGTTGCTGTATGGGCTTGCATGCCTGAGTCATTGCCGTACCACTGGGTTCAGGGTGGCATCATTGTGCTGCAGCCTTCTCTGTAGGCATGGTGAGATAGTGGAGGGGTCACAGGGATATGGAATTGCAGGGATATTAGGCCCCAGGGAAAGATGCACTCTGGTAGTAGCTCCTCTCTCAATATGGCTCTGTGCCGCAGCAGCCTGGGTCCTGGGGGTTGCAGGGGAGACCCAGCATGAGTTTTCTCTGGGGAGCAGTGCAGCCATGTTAACTTTAGGCAGCTCTCTGTACCCTGACTAAAGTGTACTCCACTTAGTCCTCTGTGAGGACTGTGGGGCTTTCCTATAGCAAGCATTGCAGGCATCCATGGTGGCAACAGAGGCTACCTCTTACCTTTTCTCCACAATGGAGAGTTCCTCTTGGTTCAAGCCAATCCTTGCTGGATGCTTTACTTCCTTCTCTGTGATACTATCCTGAGTTTTTGTGTCCAGAGGCTTTTTGCCACTTCCTTGCTAACTTGCAGTGTTCTCTCTTAGACATTCTACTCGAAGTGCAGTTATCTCTTGTTGTTTTGGTTCTTTGTGGAAGAGGCTAGCACTGGACACCTCCACTCAGCCATTGATGATGACATGTTCTCTGCTTTTGACTACATGTACTTTGAAAATCAGAGACAAAGGGGTGTTTTAAAGTTTTCCTTTCATGTCTCTTAGCAACAGCAAATAAATTTTCTTTGGATTGCAATTTTATAAGTGATAAAAATTTTTAGCAATATGATGGGGTGATTGAAATTTCTTGATAAAAGTTGCCAGTTTTTCTAATGTTTGCCGTGAAAAGTAGATTGCATATTTGAGTACTCAAACACATATATTTAATTGCTGATAGTATCCTATGCCACATTTTATTTTGTACGGCTCTTTCTTTTGTCTTTCAAGTAGAAAAATAAAAGTCTTGTGATATTTTGTGATAAATATGTGACCAAAGTTGAAGGAGAGTGAAAGCTGAACACTATATTTTAAGCTAATCTTAATTTAAAATATTTTTTGTTTTAACTTTATATTTTTGTTATAAA
Organism: Pan troglodytes; assembly: GCF_028858775.2. NCBI lineage: Eukaryota > Metazoa > Chordata > Mammalia > Primates > Hominidae > Pan > Pan troglodytes. The sequence continues at coordinate 70,827,153 of NC_072406.2, forward strand.
TTTACATACAACATAGTAATTTTGAGTATTTTTTTGGTCACTCTTCTTTTTCCTTTTCTCTTTCTTGACTGTTTAAAAAATTAAATGGTTTTGAAGGAAAGTCACACAATGCTTTGCTCTCATTTATTGTTTATTTTCCATGGCTATAAATCAAGTCCATAAATGAGAAAATGGTTTTGGCTTTTTCAGTGAGGCTTGAAGTGCTTGCTGATCATGGTGTCTGAACCAGTGGGGCTGTCCTTGGCTTTACAGGTGGCAGGCAGTTAATATTGATCATCTCAAATATCAGCAGTATATCTGGCATTTTATGGATGAAGAACCTATTTTATGGATGAAGAACCTAATATTCAGTGAGATCACTGTAAGCTGCTCCTTGTCACTCAGTGAGCAAGAGGTTGATTTTTTGAACTTCATGACAACTATGACATTATGCTGTTTTCTACCTTTTCCCCTTGGACATGGGTAGAGACAACTATTACCAGTTCAATTGCCCCTTGTTCATTGTTATGGAGGTCAGTGTACCATCATCCAGAGGAATCACTGGCCTTTCAATTACAGTCCCAAACTAGTCTGTTGGGATGTCCCACAGCTTTATAAAAAGAGGCTATGAAACCTATTTGATATGAATTTGGTAAATATGGTTATAAATGGTTCTGGCTATTTATTTGAGAAAAATCTACAAAATGGGACTTTTAGGAATAATCCCTTTTTTATTAATTTATTTTGGCAATAAGTTAAAAATATGAAATAATGTACTTTTAGGCATAATTTTGTCCTTTTCATTTTATATAATATTGGTATTAAAGAGGAATAGGAAAGAAGGAATTACTCAAGAATATGACGTCCCTTTTTTTAAAATTATTTGATTTACCTGTTTACATTTTTTGCTTCAACTTACCTAGCCATCAGAGAAACTTTTATTGTAAGCCAAATTTTCCAACACTTCACACTCACTGATTCATCTCCTGGGTATCATGTGAATATTCTGACCATTTATATCAGTGAAAAAATTTGTATGTTTGCAAATTGATAGAAAGAGATGCATTTCATATTTAGGATTTTATTAGCTTTTATGCTTCATCTATGCTATTTAAGCAGGTAGGCACATGTGAAAAACTGATATCAATTAGCCATTACATAATTATTTTGCATCTGTTATGTCCATGTGCCTAGGAACACAGTGTGAATAAGCCAGGCCTAGACCCTCATCTCTAAAGACTTGCAGTCAAGGAATTGCAGGAGCTTTTGGAATGTTGAACAGATGCTGAGCAGAGCCTCTTTTCATCCTGTCCTCAGAGGAGCTGGTCAGTCAAATCTGCCAAAATTCTCTGCCTCTGTGTAGCCTATTCCTTGGGGGTTTAGGAAAGAGGGCAATAATCCTCTGAGTCAGAGAGCAGACCATCTCTCATCCTTCACAGCAGCTGGATGCTACTGTCTCCCCTTGCCCCCCCGATGTATGCCCTGGGCAGACAGTACTAAATATAATGGAAAGCCAAAATACTTAACTGGAAACCTTTGTCATATTAATTAGATCTCTCTTTGCTTCAGGCTGTAAAACTGATTAGTGTTCTCAAAGTCCCTGAGAAGACTTTGCTATCTTCTTTGACTCATCTATGAAGGAAGGGGTAGAAGACTGGTTGCAGGGTAAGGCTGGCCCAGTCTAGGGAAAATCTTTTTTGTTTTTTTGAAAGGTCAATATATTTTTTAAAAATCCTTTATTTCCATAGGTTTTTGGGGAACAGGTGGTGTTTGGTTACATGCATAAGTTCTTTAGTGGTGATTTCTGAAATGTTGGTACACCTTACCCAAGCACTGTACACTGTACCCAATTTCTAGTCTTTTATCCCTCAGCCCCATCCCACCTTTTCCCCTGAGTCCCTATAGTCCATTGTATCATTCTTATGCCTTTGCATCCTCATACGATGTTTGGTTTTCCATTCCTGAGTTACTTCACTTAGAATAATGATTTCCAATTTTATCCAGGTTGCTGCAAATGCCATTTTTTCATTCCTTTTTATGGCTGAATACTAATTCAATGATGTGTGTGTGTGTGTGTGTGTATATACATATACACACGTATGTATGTGTGTGTATATACATATACACACGTATGTATGTGTGTGTATATACATATACACACGTATGTATGTGTGTGTATATACATATACACACGTACGTGTGTGTGTATATACATATACACACGTACGTGTGTGTGTATATACATGTACACGTACGTATGTGTGTATACATGTACACACGTATGTATGTGTGTGTATACATGTACACACGTATGTATGTGTGTGTATACATGTACACACGTATGTATGTGTGTGTATACATGTACACACGTATGTGTGTGTATACATGTACACACGTATGTGTGTGTATGCATGTACACACGTATGTGTGTGTGTATGCATGTACACACGTATGTATATGTGTGTATCTATACATGTACACACTTGCATATACATACGTGCATATGTATATATGTATAGATACAAACATATATGTACACACACACCACATGGTGTGTATATATATATTCAATTATATATATACATACACATATATATACACACACATATATGTACACCACGATTTCTTTATCCAGTCATTGATTGATGGGCATTTAGGCTAGTTTCATATTTTTGCAATTGTGAATTTTGCTACTATAAACATGCATGTGCAAGTATCCTTTTTGTATAATGACTTCTTTTTCCTCTGGGTACATACCCAATAGTAGGATCGCTGGATCAAATGGTAGTTCTACTTTTAGGTCTTTAAGGAAACCACAGTGTTTTCCACAGTGGTTGTGCTAGTTTAAATTCCCATCAGCAGTGTAAAAGTGTTCTCTTTTCACCATATCCCCATCATCATCTATTATTTTTTGATTTTTTTGACTATGGCCATTTTTGCAGGAGTAAGGTTGTATCGCATCATGGTTTTGATTTGCATTTCCCTGATCATCAGCAATGTTGAGCATTTTTTCATATGTTTGTACCCCTTATCTTCTGATGTGTTTGTGAGAAAGGCCCTTACTTGGAATGTGTGTCCATTCTTCTGTTATTCACGATTTCAGCAAGCTTGCTTACCTGGTGTTTAAGTCCACAGCTAACCAGAAGTGACACAGTAGAGGCTTGGAGAAGGGATATTTAGGCCACTTACTCTCTGACATTATAAGTATACAGCACAGTTGAAACCTGATGGGAGAATAATAAAAAGGTGTAAAAACCTGAAAACTGATTGTACTCTGGTAATAGGAGGTAGAGAGGCAGTGGCAGCTGTGCACCTCTTTGGAGGCCTGCAGAATCATAATTCATGTGCATAGTGGTGGGTTAGACCATGTCTCTTGTGCCTTAGGAAAGATGGGGAAAAAGTGTTTTAAAATGTCACAGAAAGCTTTCTATGCTTAATGGTTTACTTACATTTTGTTGTTGTTTTGCTTAAAGGTATAAACTTTAGTTTTTTATGGTGGACTATTCCCAGACCTGAGGTTTTAGTGCACATGTCATTAATCAGCCTCTCCCATAAGCTCTCAAAAATTATTTGGATGATTTTTTCTCCCTTTAGGAAAGTTATGAAGAGAAAGAAAATACAGTGATTTGTCATCTTTTAGGGGAGAGATATATATATATGTGTGTGTCTTTTAGGGGATATATATATGTCTTTTAGGGGATATGTATATGTGTTCTAGGAGATAAATATATGTATGTCTTTTGGGGTGTATGTATATGTATCTTTTAGGGTATATATATATCTCTTTTAGGGGATATATATATCCCCTAAAATTATATATAAAATATATAATTTCCAATCCCCCAATTGGCTTATTTGACTTTAACGTTTCAGCATACTTTTTTGAGCCTCTGCTGAATGCTGTGCCTGTAATTGCATAGCTAAGACCTTAGACAGCCACTGTCAGTTTAAAGTCAATACTTAAATACTTATAGTTAATAGATTACTTATAACATAGCATTTATAAAGTTCCTGCTATCTAGAGACTCCCTGATCAATTGTGCTTGGAAGTGTGAATACCCAGGGAAGGCAGTGACGTCATCTGATTCTAAAGTAAGTGTCTTAAGGGACTTACTTACCTAGCGACCTGTAAGTGCAGAGGCTTCAATGTTGGAAAGGGCATGGTATATTTGGAGAAGACTGGGAGGTTTATGTGATCAAAATGCTCAGGGGAGAATGGTGAGGGAATCAGAAAGAAAAAACAGTTAAAATCTTCTCTCCTGGAGTGATCATTTTGCAGTCAGTGGCATTCTACTCCCAACAACTTTCTGGCTATCTGAGTTTAGGTAGTTTACCTTGATTTCCTCATCTGTACAGTCAGTGGTGCTAACAGTGAGACTCCAGTCTCTAGGAGAGCTTTTCTAAGGACTAGATGAGGAGATACAGAGGTCTTGAGCACACTGCCTGGAATTAAGTGCTCTCTACAGGTTATTCTCTCCTTTTTCTTGTTCTGCTCAGGACCCCTGGTGACATCCTTGTTACTTTCATCCTGACTGACAGATGCCGAGTAGAGCCCTAGGATTTGATACGAAAGGGCTGGCTTGGGAATGCCTTTAAGTAAGCAACATTTGGTTTGCTCCTTCAGAGAGTTCTCCTTGAGATCACCACAGTCTAAACCTGGGTCACATTTGTTCCAAGGACTTCTAAAGCTAATTCTGTATTATGTAGCACTTATTTTAATGTTCCAGTGGGTTATCTGTTCACCTCAAAGATTAAACTGAGAACTCCTTCTGGCAAGAATGAAAGGAAAGGAAGAGGGGTTGTTGGCCAGCAAAAACAGAATAGAAGAGAAACTAGTGCCCAGAACGCCCACATCAGCACACCACATCCACTCCAAGGAGGCTTTTCAACCCCAAACATCCAGCCAGGGTTTTTAGGTAAGGATTGGTCTTTGTGTTCAGTGTTTGTCTTGGACATCTTCACATTTTTTCCTACTCCTGTGCTCCACTCCCTTCTCCCCCTTGCCTTCCCTCAACTCAGTGGGTTATTGGAAGAAAGAAGGCAAGAATCACATCTGAACACCTTTTGTAAGAACGACATGATATTACCAAGGCCTCTTTAAGGAAGGGGAATTTGGCCCCAAAGCCAACTGGCCTCTTGGCTCGCCATGGAGTGGGTTTGGAAGCAGCTACTGCTCAGGCTTTCCCTCCTTTACCTTTTGTGTTCCTAAGGAAAGATTTTTGTAAAAAGACAAATCAAGACATTCTACTTCTTGGGGTTATCCCTAAGAATTTTCAGCTTGGGCCCTTTTAATTTTTCCCTTCTCTAAATAACAAAGGTAGGGAAATGAACCTGGACAGGTTTGATAAAAGTACACTAGAAATGCTGTTCGTGTATGTTTAAAAGTTACATTGAAAGGGAGAAAACAGCACTTCAAGTTAAGTAAGTTACATGTAGAATGCAGTCTTTACATCTAATAATATTCATTTGGAGATGGTATGACTCAATGTTCGTCTACAGTTTCCTGGAAGTTCTTCAATCTCAAACCTCTTTAAATTATACAGTGTTGCATTTTTCTTCTTGTTGCAGTTCACCTCATCACAAGGAATATATGTACATGCCACAATACTTAAACATGCAATTAAAATGGAATGTCTTTTTAAAAAGTATACTTTAAGTTCTGGGATACATGTGCAGAATGTGCAGGTTTGTTACTTAGGTATACACATGCCATGGTGGTTTGCTGCACCCATCAGCCCATCATCTACATTAGGTATTTCTCCTAATGCTATCCCTCCCCTAGGCTCCCACCCCCTGGCAGGTCCCAGTGTGTGATGTTCCCTTCCCTGTATGCATGTGTTCTTGTTGTTCACCTCCCACTTACGAGTGAGAACACGTGGTGTTCGGTTTTCTGTTCCTGTGTTAGGTTGCTGAGAATGATCGTTTCCAGCTTCTTCCATGTCCCTGCAAAGGACATGAACTTATCCTTTTATATGGCTGCATAGTATTCCACGGTGTATATGTGCCACATTTTCTTCATCCAGTCTGTCATTGGTGGACATTTGGGTTGGTTCCAAGTCTTTGCTATTGTGAATAGTGTTGCAGTAAACATATGTGTGCATGTGTCTTTATAGTAGAATGATTTATGATCCTTTGGATATATACCCAGTAATGGAATTGCTGGGTCAAATGGTATTTCTGGTTCTAGATCCTTGAGGAATTGCCACACTGTCTTCCACAATGGTTGAACTAATTTACACTCCCAAAAACAGTGTAAAAACATTTCTATTTTTCCACATTCTCTCCATCATCTGTTGTTTCCTGACATCAGGAATGTTTTGGGGGAAAATATTTCTGAGAGTATCCCTCAGATAAAACTTCGGGAACTATAAGTTGTCAGTTGCAGTAAGCAGTACATAAGCAAACATTACTGCCTAGTGAGAGAGCATGAAAGTCAATGAATTTATTCGTTCTGATGAAGAGCCTTTGTTGGGAAATTTATTTAAAGACAATAGATGTAGTATCCAGTTCTGATGTCAGGGTTAGAGAAATTATCTTTGGCTAAGGTTATCTCCTATTTTGCCCTGTAACATTGAAATGCATGCTGTTATGTGATGCCAGCATGTGCTTTTCCTGGCTTGCTGCCCTCTTAGGTTTGGCCCTGGCAGATTGAAAGGTTCTCCAAGTTGGCCAACCCTTGTGGTGAACTCTTTGAGCATGATAGGCTGGAGGCGGTGGCAGGAGCAGCCAAGATGACTGGATTCTGGTGTTGAAAGAGGGTGAAGTGAAACTATTCATAACAGATGCAGAGTTACTTACTTCAATTGATCCCATCTTTGTAGGCTTCTTTTCAGCTTTAGAACTGCTTCTTACTTTGGCTTTGTATGTTTATCTTTCCCTTAACTTTCTAGTCATAATATATTTGAGTCAGCAGAGCTTACAATTTGTGCCTAATTTGCACAAATAAAGTTTGGAAACTTAAAGGTCAGGGAAGTTATGTGCAAATAGGAAATTTAACTTAAACCAGAACTGTGTATTTCCGAGACCTGAACCCGTATAACCTGGAATCACTAAGCCAACTGCTAATTTAGCATTGACACAGCCTAAACAGAAACAAATGGGTAGCAAGTGTAGTTTAGGGTGAATGTTTTGAAATCATTTCTGTTTGGGGTTTGTAAAAATAAAATGCTGCTGATCTTGTTTTGCTCTTTTTGGGTAGAAATGTTTGCTTGATTCTGGTCATTTTTAGTACCCAGCAAAGGTATCCTCTTCACCAGTTGCTCATTTCTTTACCATTGCTGTGTATCCAGTGCATTCTAGACTTGGTTGCAGCTCTAGATCAAACAATTTGATTTGAGAATCTGGCTTCCCAGTTTTCTTATTTTTGTTTCATAGACCGCAAGATTTTAGAAAGGCGTGCTGACCAGTTCTGAATGGTGTCCTAAGAATTCAGGGACTTGCATAATTTTATTGGAAGAAAACTTTGTTTTCCCTGGGCCTATCCAAATACCAAGCTCATGGAAGAGGCTTAAATACTTTTTCGTTGCAGTTAGATAATCAGGTTTTATATTTTTATTTATATAATTTTTATTTCCAACTTTTATTGTAAGTTCAGGGATACATGTGCAGGATGCACAGGTTTGTTACATAGGTAAACATGTGCCATGGTGGTTTGCTGCCCACATTGTCCCATCACCCAGGTATTAATCCCAGCATCCACTACTTATTCTTCTTGATTTTCTCCCTCCTCCCACCCCCGCCCTCCGACAGGCCCCGATGTGTGTTGTTCCACCCATATGTCCATGTGTTCTCATCATTTAGCTTCCACTTGTAAGTGAGAACATGTGGTAGTTGGTTTTCTGTTCCTGTGTTAGTTTGCTAAGGATAATGGCCTTGAGTTCCATCCATGTCCTTGCAAAAGACATGATCTCATTCCTTTTTATGGCTGCATAGTATTTCATCATGTGTATGTGCCACCTTTTCTTTATTCAGTTTATCATTGACGGGCATTTAGGTTGATTCCATGTCTTTGCTATTGTGAATAATGCCGCAGTGAACATAATGTGTGCATGTGTTTTTATAACAGAACGATTTATATTCCTTTGGTATAAAGAAATGGGATTATTGGGTTGAATGGTATTTCTGCCTCTAGGTCTTTGAGGAATCACCACATTATCTTCCACAATGGTTGAACTAACTTGTACTACCACCAACAGTGTAAAAGTGTTCCTTTTTCTCCACAATCTCGCAAGCATCTTGTTGCTTTTTGACTTTTTAATAATAGCTGTTTTGACTAGTGTGAGATGATATCTCATCGTAGTTTTGATTTGCATTTCTCTAATGATCAGTGATGTTGAGCTGTTTTTCATGTTTGTTGGCCGCATGTATGTCTTAAGAAGTGTCTGTTCATGTCCTTTGCCCACTTTTAAGTGGGATTTTTTTTTCTCGTAAATTTGTCTAAGTTCCTTATAGATGCTGGATATTAGATCTTTGTCAGATGAATGGATTGCAAAAATTTTCTCCCACTTTGTAGGTTGTATGTTTACTCTGTTGATAGTTTCTTTTGCTGTGCAGAAGCTCTTTAGTTTAATTAGATCCCATTTGTCAATTTTTGCTTTTGTTGTGACACGTCTTCATCATTAAATATTTGCCCCTTTCTATGTCCTGAATGGTATTGCCTTAATTAAAGACTTGTTTAATCGAACTGATATGGACAAGCAGTACACTATTTTTATAGATGATCTTGTTGGAAGCCAGATTTAAGGAGATTGCCTAGAGACTAAAAATACATTATTTTCATGGGGATTTCATTTTTAATCTAGTGTGAAAATAGTGTTGATATGAGCAAACTTTATTCAGTGTTGTAATTCCTCAAATAAAATATGCATGAAATTGAAAAGCACAAAAGTCTTCAATGTTTATCTCTGTCATCTATATCTATGTCTACCTGTAGATATATAGCACATATCTATATGTGAATATATAGAGAACAATGCTAGAATGATAAAATAGCAACAGAGATTATATCTGGGAGATGGGAAATGTGAGAACACCAGATAGCCAGAGGTAAACAATACTACGCCTTTGATCCCTCAACATGGAATGAAATGTGGTGAGCATTTTCCATTGTCATTAGGTAGTCTTCGATGGCATGGTTTTCTGTTATTATTTATTCTGTTATGTTGTTATGTTATTATGTTGTTATGTGATATTCTGTCATATAGGTATTTTGGTTATCTTGGTGCTTAAGAAAGCCAAAGTAGATAATTCATATTTGACTTTGGATCCTGTGTTTTCTAAGTTTTTACCTCAAACAAAATGATGACACAACACCTTGATGTGGCCTGAATTTTGGAAGCTGCATGTTCTTCCTGCTTGGCTCTCTCCCATTCTGCCTCTACTTTCTCTTCCTTCTCTGCTTTCTCCAGTTGTAAATAGGACTATCTTAGTGGTTATGCACTGCCAACTTTTGTGGCATTGGGTTCAGTTTATAGCATGTGTAAGTGGTCGATGAATGTTTCTTCCTCTAAATACTTTTCTTACAAGAAGAGGTAGTTAGATTTTCATCCAACACAAACTCCAATCTGGCTTTTGTCATTACTGAAGATACTGATTTTGCAAGGCAGAATTCCTGAAGCTTTTGAGCCCTTTCTAGGCAGTTCTTTGCGGTTAGATGACAGTGCTGGATAAGAAGGAATAGGTATTTCTCAGGCCCAGATGGTCTGAAAGAGGTTTTGCTAATGCTCCTAAACCAATTTGATGGATTATAATTCTTTGTTTCTTTTGGGTAAGCATGAAGAGTGTAATAGATGGCAAGGTAAGGGCTGTAGGGTTTCTCTTCAAAGACTTTATTCGGCGGTGTGTAATAACCAAAGCAAATCTCGCAATGAATTCTGCCTCACATGCAAACCCTTATTAATGAGCAGGGCCCAGTTGTATGACTGTTCTCTAATGTCAGTGAGGTGCCTGCTGTCTGTCCTTAGGGTACTCTAACAGATGTGTGCATGAGATGTTTATTTGAAGCAGAAAGGGAAGTTGTTCAAGCAGCGTGATTGACTTCTGGTTATTCTTCAGCATCAAAGTCCTAAGCTTAAGGTACTAATCCTAAGGGGTTGAGGCATTGGACGTTTTTGGTTTGTAGACCCTGTTTAGTTAAAGGCAGGAGTACCCTATAGTATTTCTGACCACTCTACATCTGGCAAAATTCACATTTACCCATGAGAAATAATTTTTAGCATCCATTTTGCTAACTATAACAAAGCCTCCGTTGTTTATGACAAATAAAATTTGGAGTCCGCTGACTCTGGAGTGTGAGCCTCCCTAGGAAGGCTTTCACATACTCATGAAGCACCTCTGGGGTATGTTCTCAGCTGGAATAACCCACCACTCCTGGGAGGAGGGTCAGAACCATCCTACAGGCATTTGTTACATGCACTGTGCTGAAGTGTTTTAAAGATAATTACAGACAGCACAACAGAAGGATGTTTTGTGATTCTTCTTCTGTGTGACAATCAGATTGGGAGATGGATTTGGACACAAAAATGTTGAAATATAAGGAACATTTTTGTGGTTGATGGGAAAAATTGGAAACACATTTGATGTTAAGACTGTCCTGGAAAACCCAGGACACGTGGCTACCAGAGAACAGGCTCTTTCAGTTTGCTTTTTTCTGGGAAGTGAGATAAAAATACCAAATGCAGTGTGATAAACTTTTCCTTCCCATAAAATATACATGTATTGATATGTTAAAGTACTATATGTTCACAAATACAAGCTTAATTTTATACATATGCATAAGTATTAAAGTGTATACAGCTCTTTCACCTTCAGGAACAGTTTTCAAGCATTTTGATTTCAAGCCCCTTTTGCATTTTAAAAATTGTTGAGGATCCCAAAAGAGATTTTATATGTTTGGTTTATAGCTATTGATGTTGACTATATTTTCTGTTAAATTGAGACAATTTTAATAGATTTATTAATATTTTTAAAAATAACATAAAACTTACTGCATGTTAATAAAAAATTGTTTCACGAAAAATTCCCTATTTTCTAAGACAAAAAATTCAGTGAGATGAATGACATTGTTTTACGTTTCTGCAAACTTCTTGTGTGTCTGGTGTACAAGAAGACAGCTGCATTCTCATTTCTCTTCTGCATTCAATCTGTCCCTCTCTTCAGGTAGCCTCTGAAAAACTCTGTGTACATTTGTGTGAAAACGAGTGAGCAAAAAATGACTCAGTATAATTTTAGAAATTATTTTGACCCCTCAAACCTTTTTTTTTTTTAATTTTACTTTAAATTCTGGGATACATGTGCAGAACGTGCAGGTTTGTTACTTAGGTATACATGTGCCATGGTGGTTTGCTGCACCTATCAACTCATCATCTAGGTTTTAAGCCCCACGTGCATTAGGTATTTGTCCTAATGCTCTTCCCTCCCGTTGTCCCCCACTCCCCAACAGGCCCCGGTGTATGATGTCCCCCTCTCTGTGTCCATGGGTTCTCATTGTTCAACTCCCACTTATGAGTGAGAACATGACCTTGCAAACCTTTTAAAGAGTATCAAAGATCCCCAGGGTCCCTGGATGACACTCCGCGCACTGCTCCGTGGTTTCAGTGTTCTACCACCCATTGTGTTATTTGGTCCTAATTGCCAGCCCTGAGAAGTCATTACTATCTCCATTTTATAGTCGAGGCAAACTGGGATTCCAGAAGGCTTGCCTTTGAGTATTATGAAAGTTCCACTAGTACTGATGCAGCCAGTTTTTATTTTTATTTTATTTAGTGTTTAAAGGTTACAGTCTTATTGCCTTGGAGATTTATGAAGTAGTTTTTTGTTGTTGTTGTTGTTGGTTTTTTTTTGTTAAGAAATAGGGTCTCGCTATGTTGCTTAGGCTCTCCTTGGACTCCTGGACTTAACGCGATTTTCCTGCTTCAGCCTCCTAGGCAGCTGAGTCTGTAAGTGTGTGCCACTGCTCCAGGCTGCAACCAGTTTTTAAATGAGAGTCTTCTGATGGCTTTGTTTCTGTAATTGTTCCTTTTCAATGTATTACCATAAATTGTATTTACCTTCTACTTAGAATTCAGGGAGAGGGAAGCTTTTATCTTTTATTTATGCAAGTTCACAATAGGAGAAGTTTGCAGAGCGTTATAGCTTTGGATGATTTTTCAGACATTTTCATATCAGGTTTTAATCTGTAATATTTTAATATTTGAGCATTTATGCTAAGAATAAGTGATAATATTTTACAATTTTTTTGGTGTGTGCTTTAAATAGGTTATTTGAGGACAGTTGTTTTATTTTCTCACTTTATGTGGATTAAATGTCACATCTTTGAAGAGCCGAGTGGATTTGGCAGAGTGTCACCTAGCCCCTAATTAACTGTGTTTACACAGTCCACAAACTTGTGCCCTCCATGGAGGTCGAAGCAAATTTGCCTTCCAAACCTTTCAGGAACAACTCTGTTATATAGAATCTGAGTTTTAAAATTTCAAAATTCCAGTGGAATGATACTTTTTGTACGGCGTACTGATCCTGTAATAGTTAATACAAGTGAATAGTGAGAAAAATGATAATTACTAGAAAAGCAGCAGACATACAAAATAAAAGCCTGGATTTTTATTTCATTCCACATGCATACAACTACCTTTTCAAGTTACTACAAGAATTTCTAAATACTCTTAATTTCTGTATCATTCTGTATTATCTGCTTGCTCTCTGGGAACACACGGTTCATGTACAAGCAAGGATCGCACTTTGAATAGCACTGATGCGCATTATTGCCACTGTGCATTCCTGCATAATTCAAATCTGGAATTTTAGCTGTCTTACTTCGTGCCTCCCATCCTCAACTTCAGTTTAAACTAGAGAATTATTTGTTCTTCTCTGCCTCCCCTCCCAAAATACTTAAATGGTGTTATACATTGTTACAAAAGTGAGGGAGGTATGTATATGCAAAATATACTGTTTAAAAGGATCAATACTGTTACAAAAAAACCGCACTCAAATGTAAGTTCAGATGACATTGTTCTGAATCTTATTTTCCTCACTTAATAAGATATCACTTCTGGCTCACTTGCTTGAGGGGGACAAAATAAAGAGAGAGAAAGAAAGTTATCCCAGATGTCTTGAGTTAAGGGAAAGGATGAGTGATTGCTTATTTTTTTCTTTATGGGATTCTTACATAGTTGTTTTAACGAAGACTTGTGGATGAGGGGAGGAACAGAGCAATAGCTGGTCAGAAGTGGGAGCAGCTGAGAAAATGAGGGAAAACAGAAACAAACTGTCGGGCCAGAGGCAGAGGGGGCTCTCAGAGACAAAGCAACTTTGATCAGATGAGGTTGGTTTCCACAATGTCCAGCTATCTGCTGGACCTGTGATCCTCACAGTCAGTGCTGGGTTTCCCTGAGCACTTACCATTTAGTGGGTGCCTACCATGTGCTAGACAGGGGAGGTTCCTTTTCACACACCTGCACTTAACCCTCACAACAGACCCAAGAAGTGGAATGAGAGAACAATGAGGCTCACAGGGGTAAAGTATTTGTTTAAGGGCACCAACTAGTAAGTAATGAGACTGGGATGGGAACCAGCATCATTCTGATGACAAAGCCTCTTGCTTTTTCCAGATTTGCTACAAATTTAAAAGATAGGGAGTCGAGACTGAGGAGGGCCCATGAAGGAGCAGTAATATGCCTGGTACATTAGCCCCTGTAGCTTCCTAACAATTCCTACAGTACTTCTCCAGATAAAGAATATGGAAGACAGTGAAGTATCTGTTTCCAGAAACATTTTTGAGGAAGTCAGAGAGAGGCCAAAAGGGACTTAAGTTTCTTCAGAGAGGAAGTTGAGAAACTCAAGTATAGCAAACCACTAATGCCAGATGTTATTTATCCAAAGGTTTTTGGCTATATTGCAATACTTTCTGGATCTCTGCTAGTTCTCTGCAATCTTTCTGAAGCTGCTTTGAGTTTTGAAAATATACATACCTGAATTTGAAACCATGGTCATTTAATCTAAAATATGTCCTTAAAATCCTAAACTCTTTGTAATAACAATGGTGGAAGCACAAGAGGAATCATTCTCAATGACTATTTGAAATATTATTTTATTCTAAGTCGAAGAAGTATTTCTGATTTGGTAACTGTTTCAGCTAGAGCAAGCTGTGTTTTTGCTTTAAAAATTGCATTTAGCCCTCTCTTTCTATGTGCAAATAGAGTTTCTTTCTTAAATTTTTAATTATTATTCCGCAGTGGAAGGCTGAAAGGAGATTTCATTGTATTATAGCCCTCATTGACTTTTCTCTCTAAATGATGACAAAAGCTTTTAAATTTAGTTATAAGGCAAAAAATACTTATGAACCTGTAAAGTGTGTGAAGAGGTGGGTGGGGGTAAAGACAATTAACATTTTCCCTTATGAAAAGGGCTGATTTGTGATATAATTTCTCTATTTATCCTTCATTTCCTGTGTGTCATTTTCAGCAACATTTCAACTTTAATATCTTGACTTTTGATCATTTTTTCCTCTTCACTTGAGAGTATTTCCGAGTTGTTATTTTTTGTTCCTGAGACTTTAGTCAAAGAATCTCTTCTACTTGTTCTTTTTATTTTTCTACCAGTATATTGTGTGATCTACTTTTGTCTTTTCCAACGTCGGGCCCACATTGTATTTCAATACATCACCCTAATTGATAGAAAATTTGGGGGGATGTATTGTTCTGGCTAATCTATTTTTCCTCTTAATAAAGAATCATGAAGAAACTTTATTTTCTTTTTTGACTCTGACTGTTGAAAATGTTCCTAAAACAATAACCCACATTCCTGCCTTAGTAAGCACAGTGGATATGATTGACTCCTGATGGCCGAAAACCTTGTAGTGTTTGAGAGCAGCTCCTGCAGATATCACTTCTTCCCAAATGTATGGTAAATTGAAATTTGAAAGAGGTGGAGGTAAACAGCTTCTGACATAATTGCGAGAGAGGCACAGGATCTCGTTACCCTATCCCCTCGCCCCTCATCAGAGAGAAACACCATAACCCCTATAAGAGCCATGCCCCCTCTCCCACCTGTGTGTGCAGGAGTTCAACCTCCCTTCACTTGGAAGTGTGCAGAATTCTCTTCCTTTGCTGCTACTCCTTGAAAGCTAGCCCTCTGTGCCCTCACCTCTCGTACACATAAAGGGGGAAGGCATACCTTGGCAGTGCCTTTTAAGATAGTGAATGGCCAGGAAGTGGCTATATGAAACAAATCCTCATGATATCTAGATTTCTTATGAGTTGATTTCTCATGAAAGTTCTGGTTCATAATGTTTCAGACTTGTGCCCTGTTGAGAATTGATGAGGAATCTAAAGGCCCCCTTCATATATAATACCACTGGTGGTCAGCCCCACTGAAGCTCCACTGGGACCTAAGGCCATGTCCCTGTTGAGCTCACAGCTGCAACGCTGTCACCTTGGGTCAGTTGTGCCTCTGGCTTCCTTGCGACATTCCTTAGAACTGGCTTGAAACTGAAGCTCAGTGGGTGTCCACAAGGGCAATAGTCCGCTCCTTGCTGGAGAGAGGACACTTTAACTTTATTTTTGGGTTATGCTGCTTACGTAAGTAAAATTAAAAATAAGTAATTATTTTTTCCTGCTGGTGCTGACGTGTCACACCCACAGTAAAACTAGAATTGTCTTCACCAAAGGAATGGCTTGTGTGCGTGCAGGCATTATTCATGGTGAACACCACAGCGTTAACAATCCACGTGTCACCATGATCAGATCCCGGAGCCACGCCTACTGGGGCATCGGTTTTTCCTAGCCTCACTAGCTCTGATTTTACAATCCATCCCCTGGCAGATAAATTTGGGGCTCTCCCTGGATGTCAGCAAATCACTGCTGGCTTGTAACTACCAGGTGGGAAGTGTTCATCCCTAATTGTTCCTAATTTTTGAAGTAATGGGAGTTTTCTTTTTTCTCTCCTACTGCTGAGCCTGTGAAGTACTTCCCCTACTCAGTTGGCTGAGTTAATCTGTTCTCAGAGAGGATGCAGGCTAATTTAGCATAAAGGGAGTATGATTAGAAAGGTAAGTTTACAGGGCAAAGAAAGCACTGGAAGTCTTCCAAAGTAGAAAAGAACAGCTTTTTTGGATTATTCATTTTTTCCATAATAGAATGTATATACTCTAGCTTACTCTCAGTCACTCCAGTTTAGTTTCATGGCTATGTGAGAAATAATTATATTACATTTTGCCCTAAATTTTTTTTTTTATTGTGTTTAAGAACACTTAACAAGAAAGCTGTCCTCTTAGCAATTTTTTTTTTTTTTTTCCAGACAGAATCTTGCCTGTCATCCAGGCTGGAATGCAGTGGTGTGATCTCAGCTCACTGCAACCTTCACCTCCTGGCTTCAAGTGATTCTCCTGCCTCAGCTTCCCCGTAGCTGGGATTACAGGCACCCACCATCACACCCGGCTAATTTTTGTATTTTTAGTAGAGACAGGGTTTCACCATGTTGGCTAGGTTGGTCTCGAACTCCTGTCCTCAAGTGATCTGCCCGCCTCTGCCTCCCACATTGCTGGGATTACAGGTGTGAGCCACTGTGTCTGGCCTCTCTTAGCAAATTTTCAGTACAGGTTGAGCATCCCAAATCCCAAAATCCCAAATTTGAAGTTCTCTAAAATTCAAAACTTTCTGATTGCTGACATGATGCTCAAAGGAAATGTTCATTGGAGCATTTCAGATTTCAAATTTTTGGACTTGGGATGCTTAACTGGTAAGTAAATAATGCAGATATTCCAAAAATCTGAAAAAATCCAAAATCTGAAACATTTCTGGTCTCAAGCATTTTGGATAAGGGATATTCAACCTGTATATAATACATTATTGTTGACTATTGGCACAGTGTTCTACAGATCTGTAGAGCTTATTAGAAGCTCTTAACTGAAACTTCATGCTTGTTGATTAATAACTTCCATTTCCCTGGATATTATGCTATGGAATTTTTGGCTCTACCTGCTACCAGCTTTCCCTTCCCAATATCAAGCAATATTTTTATTAAATTTGAAAACCTCAGTTACCAATGGACTGCAAACAAACTCAGTGTATGAAGGAGCTAGTGGTTTTTAAAGCTCAAACCATATCAGAGGAATTTTATGTTTAGTAAATTTTAAAGTCTCCTTAGGATGTCTTAATGATGGGAGTAAAAACAGAAAAAATTATGTGACAACCTTTGTATTTTATTTAGAAAAGGTTTTAATCAGGGAAGAGGGGTTGGTATTCAGGTTTTGAAGTTATTTGTGTGTGAAAACTTACTAGATATGTCTAAGAATTTTATTTTCCTTTTAAAAATTAAATGATGGCTTTATTTCTTGGTGTTTCAGTTTTCCATACTTATAAAGCAAAGGAAATAATAAGAATCTCTTTGTAGCTCTGCTTTTATAAGGATAACATAAAGTCTCAGATAATTGTGCCTACTACTCCTGAAGGAATTATATGTTGAGGCCTCTTTTTAAAAGTGTTAACTATTTTGAATAGTAGTGCTTTGCTAAATTTTGGTACTTAAAACAGAGCCACAAAAATTAAGTGGTAATAGTAATATTTATATTTAAAATATGTCAGTTTATGATGATATTAAGTTATTCAGTGGTCAGTTTATTCATCTATATACATGCTTAATATTATTTTTAAATGTTGTAGTGTTTTTGATCCATAGGATTTTGACTTTTCACATGCCTCTGTTTTATGATCCTTGAAAAGAAAAGAAAAAATCAAGGCGCAACAAACTTAAAAAGCAGGAATTTTGTTCTATATTGGTGGAGAGGAGCAAATAGACTGATGTGAGATGTTAGAAATATTTAGGTGTTGACATCAATTGATAGATGTTGGTTATTTATCATACTGTAGTCTTAGTTAACAACATTAACGATCCACGTGTCTGTGGTCAGATCCTGGAGCCTCGCCTGCTGGGGATCGGTTTTTCCTAGACGCAATCATACTGTATTATAAATAAGAGGGAGAAAAGTGCTAAGGGGACCCCCTCCCTCCAATTTGGGAAGATTGAGAAAAGCACATCTGTTTGTTTTCAATGGATGAAATATGCACATGGCAAGTTTCAGAAGATTAAAAAAAATACTTAAAAGTATATTAGTATTTTTTTCTCCATTCCTTTAATCATCAAATTCCTCTCTATCTCTCCTCCCCCATGTTATGATAACGAATTTTTTCAGGTTATTTTGTCCTCTCTCCCACCACCCCAAGGTCATCTGTGCATATACATGCATATGTATGTGTAAATTGTTTTGTTTTTAAAGCAAAATTGTAGCATTCTCTGCACTCTTTCCCTAGCTCCTTAGCTTTCAATTTTTGAAGATTGCTCCTTCTTAGTACTCATTCTTTCCAATATCCAGCTGGATGTACTAATATTATTTAGCTAGTATTCTCTTAGTGGACATTTCCGTTGTTTTTAGTGGATGTTAAGTTATGTGTATATTGAATTTCAAATGATATTACAGAACTGCTCTCTGTAAACTCTCCACTTTATATTTACAGCAATAATGAGTCATATTGCCTAGTTTTCTACATTCTTACTAGCATGATGTGGTCTTTTTGACCTGCGTTAATCTAATAAATGAAAAATTGTATTTTAATGTAGTTTAAGTATTTCCTTTGAGGGAGGCTGAGCATAAATGAATACCTTTAACTATCAGGGTATTAGACTCGATCACCAACCGCTCAGGTCCTTTTCTTTCCAGTTTATATTCTCTGTAATGATGGTGTTATAAATTCTTATTAGCTTCAGTTACTATCCACTTAGATGTCTCAAGGGCCACTTGTATTTCCTATTGTTGCTGTAATAAATTACCACAACCTTAGTGGCTTAAACCAATACAAGGTGATTATCTTAGAATTATAGAGGTCAGAAGTCCAAAACAGATCTCACTGGGCTAAAATTAGAAAGTTGACAGAGCTGCGTTCCTTCTAGAAGCCCTAGGGGAGGTTCATTTCCTTGTCTTTCTCCAGCTTTTGGAGGCCACCTGCATCCCTTGGCTTGTGGCTCCTTCCTCCATTTTTAAAGCCAGCAGCAAAGCACCTGATTCTTCTGCCTTCCTCTTCCATCTTTTTAAGAACTCTTGTGATTGCATTGAGCCTACTCAGAGAACACAGGATAATCTTATTTTTAGGCCAGCTGCTTAGCAATCTTACTTCCATCTGCAACCTTTATTCTCCCTCAACATGTAACCTAACATATTCATAGACTCCAGGGATTATGATGGAGGGGCCGTTATTCTGCCTACCACATGGCTTAAACTCCACATATCCAACACAGAATTCCATCACCCCACCCTAAACTTAGTCTTCCTCTAGTGTTCTGTGTCTTAATAAATGGTTCCTCTATCAGTTGAAGAAATAGATGTCTCCGAGTTGTTATTGTTGATTCTATCTTTGTCTTCCTCGCTTTCTAGATATAATCTATCATGAACTTTTATGGATTCTGCTGCCAAGGTAGATTTCTTAAAATTTTTTTTTATTTCAATAGGTTTTTGGGGAACCTTGGTGGCATTTGGTTATATGGATAAATTCTTCAGTGGTGATTTCTGAGATCTTGGTGTACCCATCACCCAAGCAGTGTGCAGTCTTTTATCCCTCATCCCCCTCCCACCCTTCCCCTCGAGTCCCCAAAGTCCATTATAACATTCTTGTGCCTTTGCGTCCTCATAGCTTAGCTCCCACTTATAAGTGAGAACATAACGATGTTTGTTTTTTTCCATTCCTGAGTTACTTTACTTAGAACTGTGGTCTCTAATTCCATCTAGGTTGCTGCTAATGCCATTCTTTCTTCCTTTTTTATGGCTGAGTAGTAGTCTCTCTCTCTCTCTCTCTCTCTGTGTGTGTGTGTGTGTGTGTACATACACACACATACCACATTTTCTTTATCCACTCATTGATTGATGGGCATTTGAGCTGATTCCATATTTTTGTAGTTGCAAATTGTGCGGTTATAAACATGTGTGTGAAAGGTCTTTTTTGTATTATATAATGACTTCTTTTCCTCTGGGTAGATGCCCAGTAGTGGGATTGCTGGATCAAATTGTAGATCTACTTTTAGATCTTAAGGAATCTCCACACTGTTTTCTACAGTGGTAGTACTAGTTTACATTCCCACCAACAGGATGGCCTTAAGTCATCCTCCTGCCTTGGCCTCCCAAAGCTCTGGAATTATAGGCATGAGCCGCTGCACCTGGCCACTTTTTCTTCATAGCTATTGTTATGGTTTGTAATTGTAACTGTTTTGTTGAGTAGTTAAGTATCTCTACTCTGAATGTAAACATGAAACACACACACATACACACATACACACAGTTTTTCAGTATTTTTTCTCACCTGCGCTATGTTGACATTCCCATTTCTGTGAGGTAGAATGTAGCATATTTCTTAATGATATCTCAACCAGATTTTATAGCTTTCCTTTATCGTTTCAGCATTTAAGACTCAATCCTCTTTATTTTACACCTTCTGTCTTCAAACTGGGGAAGGGAAGAAATGACCTCTCCCATGAATTCTGTTGTCCTCCAAAGGTAACCATACCCTGTGTTCTGAGCCCCGTTTTTGGACTGACTGAGGTTTGGGTGAAATGATGGTTGGTGGAATTAGGGCCGGTTCTGGTGCCTCCTACTAAACTCTGGGAGGAGGTGACTTTGGCAATATCTGGTGCGCTCCTCTGACTGCTCTGTGAATGTATATTGTGATATGCTTAGGTCTGGGCCTTTGCTATAATTTCAGGATATGAGGATCATGGCTGGGATGCTATTACATAATTTGTTTTTGTGATTGTCAGAGAATTTTCCTTTTCCTCATTACACAGAAAGGTTCGTGAGTACAATAATGTATATCTATCTTTTCCCTTCATTTGTTTCTCAGTGGAGTGTGACTAGCTGTTCCAGTTTGTCCAACACTGAAGGGGTTTCCAAAGACATGGGACTTTTAGTGCTGAAACTAGGAAACACCTGGGTAAATTGGGATGAGTTCATTAGTGTATTGCAGTGCCTTTTTTTTTTTCTTAGCACAATGACAGTGACTGACAAAATGGTTATACAACATTTTTTGAAAAAACGTAAGTGCGGAAGAGTTTTACAAAGACTAACCAGTCAAGTTATAAATGATTATAACCAATATTAATGATTGTGTATTTTTGTTTTACTTCATTAATAAAAATTTAGCATAAATAAAATTAGTCATTGTGCAGCCTCAGCTGTTTAGTGATTAATTTCCTTCACTTTAGGTTTCTAATTTACAATTATACCTGGCAAGTGGTAGGGAGTTGTACAGGTAGAGTATGAAAAGTAGAATTCAGTTGACTTAATGCTTTGTGAACCGGATCAATAATTTATTTGTAGTGTTGAATAAGACTAACATATTTAGGTAGCATTTCAGTATTGCTGTTTTTTTCCCTTTTATTTTGAAAAGTTGTTTACTTTGGCAAGCAAGGCTTAGGTAGTCTGTGTGGTCTGTTCCTGTCCAACTGTGACACAAATCTTTGTGTGGCCATTGTCAAGTCACTTTTAAAAATCAGGTATGATTCAGTTGGTTGGTGCTGGTCACTTTTGAACAGTTCCTAAGGACGGGTGCTATCATTAGAAGATCCAATGATGAATGGGCCTCAACTCACAGTAAGTTTATACTTAAGGAAGTGATTTATACTATTTTCTGAATATGGTGATACAAATTAGGGTAAAAAAGATCAATGCTTATATTTTGATAAATTGAGAACTATTTTCTTTCTAGTTTCCCCTCCTATTTTTCTTTTTCCGTGATTGCAGTCTTCGGCATATGTGTGTCATACACCTCACAGGGGACCAGTGGATCTCATTGTGCATTCTCCCTCCTCCCCCAGAAAAACCTTATACTTCCCCTTTTCTTTAATAAGAAAGCACTGTGGTGAAGTGTGCTTTATGTTTTTTAGTGGAGTAATCAGAAAATGGATTATCTCAGATATGGACTTGTGAATTTGGTATAATTTCTTAATAATTATTAAGTTCGTTTAATTGTAACAACTTCATATATTGTAGTGTAGGTATTATTCTCCCAATGTGTGACAGATGATGATGTACCTTCAGAGAGGTGGCCAAGGTAGATTGTGGTTGTATGTTAGCAGAAGTAGCACTTTTATTCTGAAAGGTAGGGGCTGGTATTCTACACATAAAATACAAAGTATGTTAGTAGCCACATGAGTAGCTAATACTCATTTTAAGTGTTTTCCTCCAGCTAAACTTTATCAATTAAGAGACACTCTCACCTTATTATTTACAATTTTCTACACTGGAAAGTGATAGTTTATACATGCCAGTAGTAGAAAAAAATGTAAGCATTTGTAGTTTCCTTCGTGAGGACTAAATCCATTCTAAGCAGAATCCTAAAAATGTGACTTCCTTCTTTGATTCTTTTGTTTCTTAACCCATTTATTCATCCATCCATCCAACCATCCAGTATTATTATATGTCTGCTACATTTCAGATATTGTCAAAGATTGAGGGATTGGTGGGTCAAAGAAATGAGGTGATTAAGACCCAATCCCTGTTTTATATGAAGTCAAGCTCTACAAGTTGCATGTTCTTGGTAATCTCTTACTGACTACCAATTGACTTTCTAAATATTTGCTGAGTACTTTCTCCGTGTCAGGCACTGCTGTTAACAGTGGAATACAAAGTGAATAAGATTCATGCAGAGTACTTCCTGTAATACCAGCTACTCGGGTGGCTGAGGCATGAGAATCACTTGAACCGGGGTTGGGGGTGGGGGGGCGCGGAGGTTGCAGTAAGCGGAGATTGTGCCACTACCCTCCAGCCTGGGAAACAGAGAGAGACTCACTCTCTCTCAAAAAAAAAAAAACAAACAAAAAAAACCTCATACAGAGTTCCTATGTTCACATATACATACCCACACACACTATATACACAGACATGCATACTACAGACTACATACATATACATGCAAATAAATACATGTATACATAGGCAGAAAGCATGCAGTTACATTCCCATAAACATATGGATATCATCTGGAAATATGTATGTTTATGTGTCTGCAAGTGCGTGTAAATCAATGAGCTCATTGAACTGAGGGTGATTTCAGGAATCAGGCATCAACCAATATTATGAACTTGTAGCCAGGTTCTTCTCTGGCCTTGTTTGCCCATTTGTTCTCTATGGGAGAAACACAGGGATTAGTTAGCCTGCTGACAGCTATGGGTTTTGTGTGTCCTGTGCTGAGGATAATAATGTTCTTTACTGTGGGTGGCCTAATTAAAGCTTCATGAATATTGAGTGCCACGTATGTCTCATGTATAATTTGTGCAGCATGAATATTTAGTGCCTCAGGTGCCTCATGCATATTTAGTACCTCATGAATTTTAGAAGCTTCTTGGTCCTTCCATCTTTTTCTGTGTTCATGCGTACGTGTTCCGCTTGCTTTATCTAATAGGTTTCATTACTTATCTATGCTTAACACATTTTATGAGCTTCATCTATCCCATGTATTTTCCTGTCTTATTGAGCATAGTTTCTTGTCCTATTAAGCAGAATTGAATTTTCTCCAGCACTATAGCAAATTTACATTACATCTGTCCATTTGGAAAGCCTATGGCCCAGATGCTTTACGGAAAAGAAAGCTATTTTTAATATTCAGAATTTCAAGTCAGTACATACACTTACAGATATTTTCCAGTGTAGGACTTTTCGTAAAATCTTTAGCATAATAAAGCTCAAAATTGATTTAACAATCTAGAAAAAGTATTCTTGAGGAATTCATTCATGCTAGTTTATGGTTTTGCTTAAAGCTTGTGGATGGAGATGGTAAGGAAGGAGAAGGTAATATTCCTTACTGGCTTGGGGGTTTTGAACTTTAACTGGCCAGCTTTAGCCCTCTATATTGTAAACATTTTTGATGTAGTTACAATTCAAAGTTATGGCATATGGAAATGTTCTATTGTAGGATAAAGTGGTGGAATAATATAAATAGGGTTTGGCTGGCTAAAAAGCTCCATTTATTCTGACTTTGAGTCAGTTACCCATTAAGCTTATGGGTTTCGAGTAACCTAGGGGTGTGTTTAAGGTTAGTAGTAATTGACAGGGTTGTTTGTATTTTCTGTGTATTGTGGGAGGAAGTTCATTCCATTTCATGATTAATGGTCAGGAAGGGACTTCTAGGATTTGGTGTTTCATCTTCCACCATTGAGGAGGATCTCATTTAGATTGTTGAAGAAGATATCTTTGAACAGACACATCAGCCATCCTGCATATATTTAGGGAAGTGGTACACAAAGTGGTTCATGTACAGAAATGCTTTTCCATTGTGATTGACACCAAAATAAACTTGCTGAAATTGAAGAATCATAAAAAATATATGCTCTACGTATCTTATTCCCTTCAAATATTAGTATGTATTTATTCATGACCCCTGCCCCTTTTATTTACAGGGACAAGGCCTTTTCTGAATATGAGAGGCTGACTAGAAATATGTATTTTGTGATTATTTATTTGACAAACACATTTGGGGACAAACACAGTTGACCCTTGGTAAGTAGATGATACATCTGGTGGTGGGAGCAGAGGTGTTGGCGGGTGCATGGGTGTATCTTGTTAACCCGAGTATTTGGGGTCCTCATATGCATCAGTCACTTTGTTTTACAGGAAGGGAGAGTGGCAGTGATGTGAAGGTTGAAATTGTGTTAGAGCTGCTTCTGCATTTCATACTTTCATTCTTTTTTGTCTACCTTGAATTCCAGCTTAGATCTCTACTGCATGCCAGTGATGGAGAGGGAAGAAAGGCATTTCTTGTATTGGAGGCTCTTGTTTGTGGCATTCTGGAGCCATTTAAACAGGCAGGGGCTGGCAGCCTGAGGACTGTTCTCTAGTGGATCCAGCTCCGGAGGGCGCTGTGCACACGATGTCAGAGGCACCATGTGGCTTTAAGGTAGTAAAAACGCATCCCTATGTTGCTTTGAGTATACAAAAATAGTTAACATCCAATATCGAGTGCCAGGCCCCAGGCTAAGCACACTGCGTGAAGGAGCACATTTGATTTTCATGGCATTGGATGGCATAGCAGACTTGGCCACACCTCTTGCGACTCACCATCCTGTGTCAGGATGGCTACTGCAAGCACCAGTTAGAGTGACCAGCTGTCTCCCTTTGCCCTGATCTCAGGGTTGTCCAGAGAGTCTGAGCTTTTAGTGCTAAAAGGAGGGTGAGTTGGTCACCCTAGTCCCTGTGACTGCTGTCCAAGGACACCGGCAGCCAAGGAAGCTCTCTCACAGTGGATGCTGCCCTCTACCGGTGACACCGGTGACGGTGATTGGTGGGTGAATACCATCTCTGCAGTCTCCGAGAGTTCCCCTGCAGAATTCGTCCTGTGGCCCACAGAGAGAACCCACTCACACGCTCATCCGTGTAGGATTCCCTCTTTGCTCTTTTGCATTTCACTTTCTCACCTCCCTACCAGCGCCTCCCGGGATCACCTTCTGCATAAATGACTTTCACTCAGGTACTTGTCACAGGGTCAGCTTCTGGGGGAATCCAGTCTAAAACACATGGGTAGAACTGCTTTACTACCATTTCACATAAGAGGAAACTGAGGTGTGGGGAGGTTAAATAATTTTGCTCAAAATTGTACAGCTGGCACACAGAGCTAATAATTCTTAGTTATTAAGTTATACAGCTTTACTTTTTTTTTTTTTAGTTTTTAATTTTTTGAGACAAGATCTCACTTTGTCACTCAAGCTGGAGTGCAGTGGTGCAATCATGGCTCACTGCAACCTTGAATGCCTGGGGTCAAGCTATCCTCCTGCCCCAGCCTCCCAAGTAGCAGGGACTAGACGTGCATGCCACCATGCCTGCTGATTTTGTTCTTTAATTTTTGGTAGAGACAAGGTCTCGCTATGTTGTCCAGGCCAGTCTTGAACTCCTGGTCTCAAGTGATCTTCATGCCTCGGTTCCCAAAACAATAGGATTACAGGCATGAGCCACTGTGCCCAGCCATTACAAATTTTTTAAATTATTATTATTATTTTTTTTAGTGATGGGGTCTCATTATGTAGCCCAGGTTGGAGTGCAGTGGCTATTCATAGGCATGGTCATAGTGCATTGCAGCCTTGAACTCCTGGCCTCAAGCGATCTTCCTGCCTCAGCCTCCCGAGTAGCTAGGACTATAGATGAACACCCCTTTGCCTGGCTTGAGTTATACAGCTTTTGTTCCTATCCTCACCCATGTGTATTTATTTCCAGGAAATCTACAATTTCATTTATTCATATGGGATTAACAATAAGCTATCATCAGTCCAGTGGGGTTATGAATGGTATGTTATTATTCTATCTCTACTAAATTTATTGAGCATGGAGCAGAAGTCTTGATTTTAATGGACTTAGGGGAGTTTGATGGGACTGTTTTTATGAAGGAGAAATTTGTCTTTTATACATAAGTTGCCAAAACCAGTGCTGTTGCTGACTAAGGACTAAGTGCCTATCCCTTGCCTAGCTATGCGCAGTCTGGCCTTGGCTGGAAGCAGGAATCGTGACATCTCTGACCAGATTGGATGTAAACTGCCTGCTTGTGCTAAGGAGTTGTGTCTGCTGGTTCTTGGCTCCCATCCTAGAGTTCTCTATGAAATGACTCATTATAAGGAAGTCTATTAAAAACAAATCTCTCCCCATTTTAGAGTATCTCTTAAAATTTCTTCTTAATAAGAGAATTTTGGTGCTTTCAGTTCCAGTTAGTGCCAAGAAATTTAAAGTGTGTATTGAAGAAGGCTATGATAATTACAGTACTTGAATTTCTTGTAAAGATAGATGCTTTGGGAAGTGAGTGTATTTCCCTTTTATTTGAAAGACAGAAGCTTGGAAATTCTACCAGACTTAAAAAAAATTTTTTCTTTCATTGCAAATCCACAGCCTAATGGAAAGTGCTCCAAGTTTCTCTAGTGAAAGTGGCTTCACTTACCTCAGCATTTAAGATCCTTCCCCATTGTTGTAGTTTTATAGGTATTTTAGATTATCTATTTAAAAAGGCAGCTGCCTGTCAAATGATCCACGTAAATAAAATAAGATTGTGCAGAAGTGTAGAATATAACCACATGCCAATCCTTAGGAAACAGTGGGAAATGTTTTACTTTAAAAATGTAGGGTTTTGCTTTTACAAAACTGATCTTTGACCACCGGTTCTCTCAGGCTTTGCCTTTTCTAGTTCAATGATCTTTTCTACTAGTTCACCCCTCCCTTCCCTCAAAGGCCTGAATAGACACTTCCCAGGTTGGGAAATAGACCTTCATTAGTTACACCTGGCTCAGCATTTTTTTTTTCCTCTTTTCTGCACATCTGCTTAGCATCATGTATTTGAAGGTGCCACATACATGTTTGCTAACGTTGCTTTAGATGCTGTTGAGTCATAAGAAGATAAGCAGTGCTAGGGAGGATTCAGTCCAGCTTGATATTCTTCTCCACAAGTGTGACTTGGGTAGGGAATGGGGGACACTTTCTTTGGTCAGGATGGAAAAACAGATTCATGTTACCTGTCATTAGCATAGTAAAAACTATGGGAAATGTCTTAGTCCATTCCGGCTGCTATAACAAAATACCATCAACTGGGTGGTCTATAATGAACAAAAATTCCCACTTCTGGAGGCTGGGAAGTCAAAGATCAAGCGTCTAGCCTTCAAAGATGAGACAGAGAGGGCACATCTGTGAACCAGCAATCAAGATCAAGGGCTTGATTACTGGTTCACAGATGTGCCTTCTCTGTAACCTCACATGATGGAAGGGGCAAAGGACCTCTCTAGGTTCTCTTTTATAAGGGCACTAATCCCACTCTTGAATGCTTCCTCACATGACCTAACCACCTCCTGAAGACCCCACCTATTGATAAGTATCATTACCTTGGGAGTTAGGTTTTCAACATATGAATTTTGGGAGATACAGGCATTCAGACCACAGTGGAAAATTAAGCTTAATTGATGGGGAGATTTAGGAGATGCAGTGAGAGAGCTTTGTTGTGCCGTGTGCTCTGTGCTCTCAATATTATGATTTTAGGAAGGCCATTGTCTTCTCAAGAGTTTAGGTATGTGCTGCAAGCACTCAGCTTTTTGTAATTTACATCCTTCCTCTACGGATGGTTGAATGAATGAATTGCTCTGAATTCTTGTACCTATTTCTATTTCTGGCCTGTGCAATTGAGTTTAATGTTTGCTAACCACATATAAAGTTGTGCTTAGCAATGTTTCTCAAGTGGTGATGTTTATTGTTTTTCTAGATTATATAGAGTAATATAGAATATACTTTCCAGAATATGACACATCTTTGTATTCTCTCCATACCTTTTATAATTTTATAAATGTGATTTTATAATGTTTTTAACTTATCCTTGCTGCAATGAAAATTTCCACAACAAAGTTTATTAGAGGAAAAACATACATTTTACTTACTGTATTAATTACCCTTATTTGAAGACGGTTTTTTGTTATGTGTTGTGATGAGAAATAACAAGCAGTATTCCCTGTATAGCTGAGTATTACTTTTGGCTAAAGTTAGGATAATGTTCTTTGCCCTATTTTGTCATTGCCCATTTTTTCTTCTTGTTAGGGAGGCAGAGGTGGTGGTGGAACAGCTAGAACTGAGTTAATATCTTTAGAGAATAGTCTGCTATGACATTGTTTTTGTTTCCCTCTATAAACCCTTCAAATAATTTTTAAGAAATTCCTCTGGGCCAGTCGCAATGGCTCAGACCTGTGTTCCCAGCACTTTGGGAGGCCGAGGCAGGCGGATCACGAGGTCAGGAGATCGAGACCATCCTGGCTAACACGGTGAAACCCCGTCTCTACTAAAAATACAAAAAATTAGACGGGCGTGGTTGGTGGCGGGTGCCTGTAGTCCCAGCTACTTGGGAGGCTGAGGCAGAAGAATGGCGTAAACCCAGGAGGCGGAGGTAGCAGTGAGCCAAGATCATGCTACTGCACTCCAGCCTGGGTGACAGAGTGAGACTCCGTGTAAAAAAAAAAAAAAAATAGCTGGGTGTGTTGGCGTGCACCGGTAGTCCCAGCTACTCAGGAGGCTGAAGCAGAAGAATTGCTTGAACCCGGGAGGTGGAGGTTGCAGTGAACCGAGATCGCACCACTGCACTCAAGCCTGGCCACAGAGCAAGACTCCGTCTCAAAAAAAAAAAAAAAAAAAATTCCTCTGCATTGAGAGCCAAGTGGTCGGGCTCGGTGGGTCTCACCCTGACAGAGCCCAGCACACTAAGATCCACTGGCTTGAAATTCTCGCTGCCAGCACAACAGCAGTCTGAGATTGACTGGGACGTTCGAGCTTGGTGTGGGGAGGGGCGTCCTCAGCAATGGTCCACCATTGCCTATGCTTGAGTAGACTGTTTTACACTCACAGTGTAAAAAAAGCCACTGGGAAGTTCGAACTGGGTGGAGCCCACTGCAGCTCAGCAAGGCTGCTGTGGCCAGACTGCCAGATTTCCTTTCTCTGGGCAGGGCATCTCTGAAAAAAAGGAAGCAGCCCAGGTCAGGAACTTACAGATAAAACCCCCATCTCCCTGGGACAGAGCACCTGGGGAAGTGGGTGGCTGTGGGCACAGCTTCAGCAGACTTAAATGTCCCTGCCTGACAGTTCTGAAGAGAGCAGTGGACCTCCCAGCACAGTGTTCAAGCTCTGCTAAGGGTCAGACTGTTTCCTCAAGTGGGTCCCTGACCCCCTCGTATCCTAACTGGGAGACACCTCCCAATAGGGGCCGACAGACACCTCATATAGGAGAGCTCTGGTTGGCATCTGGCAGGTGCCCCTCTGGGATGAAGCTTCCAGAGGAAACATCAAGCAGCAATCTTTGCTGTTCTGCAGCCTCCCCTGGTGATACCCAGGCAAACAGGGTCGGGAGTGGACCTCCAGAAAACTCCAGCAGACTGGCAGCAGAGGGGCCTGACTGTCAGAAGGAAAACTAACAAACGGAAAGAAATAGCACATCCACTCAAAGACCCCATCCGAAGGTCACCAACACCAAACACCAAAGGTAGATAAATCCACAAAGATGGGTAGAAACCAGCACAAAAATGCTAAAAATTTCAAAAACCAGAATGCCTCTTCTCCTCCAAAGGATCACAACTCCTTGCCAGCAAGGGAACAAAACTGGACGGAGAATGAGTTTGACAAATTGACAGACGTAGGCTTCAGAAGGTGGGTAGTAACAGACTCCTCCAAGCTAAAGGAGCATATTCTAACCCAATGCAGGGAAGCTAAGAACCTTTAAAAAAGGTGAGACGAATTGCTAACTAGAATAACCAGGGTAGAGAAGAACATAAACGACCTGCTGGAGCTGAAAAACACAGCACAAGAACTTCATGAAGCATACACAAGTATCAATAGCCGAATCCATCAAGCAGAAGAAAGGATATCAGTGATTGAAGATCAACTTAATGAAATAAAAAGAGGAGACAAGATTAGAGAAAAAAGGATAAAAAGGAATGAACAAATCCTCCAGGAAATACAGGACTGTGTGAAAAGACTAAATCTACATTTGATTGGTGTACCTGAAAGTGACGAGGAGAATGGAACCAAGTTGGAAAACACTTTTCAGGATATTATCCGGGAGAACTTCCCCAACCTAGTAAGACAGGTCGACATTCAAATTCAGGAAATACAGAGAACACCATAAAGATACTCCTTGAGAAGAGCAACCCTAAGACACATAATTGTGAGATTCTCCAAGTTGAAATGAGGCAAAAATTTTAAGGGCAGCCAGAGAGAAAGGTCAGGCTACCAACAAAGGGAAGCCCATCAGACTAACAGCGGATCTCTCCGTAGAAACCCTACAAGCCTACAAGCCAGAAGAGGGTAGGGGCCAATATTCAACATTCTTAAAGAAAAGAATTTTCAACCCAAAATTTCATATCCAGCCAAACTAAGCCTCACAAGTGAAGGAGAAATAAAATCCTTTATAAACAAGCAAATGCTGAGAGATTTTGTCACCACTAGGCCTGCCTTACAAGAACTCCTGAAGGAAGCACTAAAAATGGAAAGGAACAACTGGTACCAGCCACTGCAAAAACATGTGAAATTGTAAAGATCATCAACACCATGAAGAAACTGCATCAACTAATGAGCAAAACAACCAGCTAGCATCATAATGACAGGATCAAATTCACACATAACAATATTAACCTAAATGTAGGCTAAATGCCCCAATAAAAAGATGCAGACTGGCAAATTGGATAAAGAGTCAGACCCATCAGTGTGCTGTATTCAGGAGACCCACCTCAGGTACAAAGACACACATAGGCTCAAAATAAAGGGATGGGGGAATATTTACCAAGCAAATGGAAAGCAGAAAAAGCAGGAGTTGCAATCGTAGTCTCTGATAAAACAGACTTTAAACCAACAAAGATCAAAACAGACAAAGAAGGCCATTACATAATGGTATAGGGATTGATGCAGCAAGAAGAGCTAACTATCCTAAATATATGTGTATCCAACACAGGAACACCCAGATTCATAAAGCAAGTTCTTAGAGACCTGCAAAGAGACTTAGACTCCCACACAATAATAGTGTGGGAGTCTAACCCTTTAACACCCTACTGTCAATATTAGACAGATCAACGAGACAGAAAATTAACAAGGATATTCAGGACTTGAACTTAGCTCTGGACCAAGTGGACCTAATAGACATCTACAGAACTCTCCACTGCAAATCAACAGAATATACATTCTTCTCAGCACCACATCACACTTATTCTAAAATTGACCATGTAATTGGAAGTAAAACACTCCTCAGCAAATGCAAAAGAATGGAAATCATAACAAACAGTCTCTCAGACCACAGTGCAATCAAATTAGAACTCAGGATTAAAAAACTCACTCAAAACCACACAGCTACATGGAAACTGAACAACTTGCTCCTAAATGACTGCTGGGTAAATAACGAAATTAGGCAGAAATAAAGATGTTCTTTGAAACCAATGAGAATGAAGATGCAACATACCAGAATCTCTGGGACACATTTAAAGCAGTGTGTAGAGGGAAATTTTATAGCACTATGGCCACAAGAGAAAGCAGGAAAGAGCTAAAATTGACACCCTAATGTCAAAATTAAAAGAACTAGAGAAGCAACAGCAAACAAATTCAAAATTTAGCAGAAGACAAGAAATAACTAAGATCAGAGCAAAACTGAAGGATATAGAGACATGAAAAACTCTTAAAAAAATCAGTGAATCCAGGAGCTGATTTTTTGAAAAGATCAACAAAATAGACTGCTAGCCAGACGAATAAGAAAGGAGAGAAGACTCAATTAGACACAATAAAAAATGATATAGGGGATATCACCACTGATCCCACAGAAATACAAACTACTATCAGAGAATAGTATAAGCACCTCTATGGAAATAAACTAGAAAATCTAGAAGAAATGGACAAATTCCTGGACACATACACCCTCCCAAGGCTAAACCAGGAAGAAGTTGAATCCCTGAATAAACCAATAATAAGTTCTGCTCAACTTTTTTGAGGGATCAAGTTGGCTTTGTCCCTGGGATGCAAGGCTGGTTCAACATACACAAATCAATAAATGTAATCCATCACATAAGCAAAGCCAATCACAAAAACCATGTGATTACCTCAATAGATGCAGAAAAGGCCTTCGACAAATTTAGCACCCCTTCATGCTAAAAACTGAATAAACTGAGTACCCGTGGAACGTATCTCAAAATAATAAGAGCTATTTATGACAAACCCACAGCCAATATCATAGTAAATGGGCAAAACTGGAAGCATTCCCTTTGAAAACCAGCACAAGACAAGGATGCCCTCTCTCACCACTCCTATTCAACATAGTATTGGAAGTTCTGGCCAGGGCAATCAGGCAAGAGAAATAAAGTGTATTCAAATAGGAAGAGAGGAAGTCAAATTGTCTCTGTTTGCAGATGACATGATTGTGTATTTAGAAAACCCCATCATCTCAGCCCCAAATCTCCTTAAGCCGATAAGCAACTTCAGCAAAGTCTCAGGATACAAAATCAATGTGCAAAAATCACAAGCATTCCTATACACCAGTAACAGACAGAGAGCCAAATCATGATTGAACTCCCATTCACAATTGCTACTAAGAGAGTAAAATACCTAGGAATACAACTTACAGAGAATGTGAAGGACCTCTTCAAGGAGAACTATAAACCACTGCTCAAGGAAATAGGAGAGGACACAGACAAATGGAAAAACATTCCATGCTCATGGTTAGGAAGAATCAATATTGTGAAAATGGCTGTACTGCCCAAAGTAATTTATACATTCAATGCTATCCCCATCAAGCAACCACTGACTTTCCATACAAAATTGGAAAAATCTACATAAAACTATTGGGGGAACCCACCCCCAATATTTCAACGTAAGTTCTTTCTATTTTCTATAAGTGTCAGCTGGCTGAGAAATAAAGACAGTACAAAGAGAGGAATTTTACAGCTGGGCCACCGGGGGTGACATCACATATCAGTAGGACATCACGTATCAGGTAGGAATCACCATGATTCCTGCCTGAGTCTCAGACCAGCAAGTTTTTATTAAGGGTTTCAAAAGGGGAGGGGGTGTAAGAACAGGGAGTAGGTACAAAGATCACATACTTCAAAAGGCAAAAAGCACAATTACTAGTAAGGGTCTAACACAGATCACATGCTTCTGAGGGAACAGGACAAAGGGCAAAAGCAGAACTACTGATAAGGGTCCAACAAAGATCACAAGGCAAAGAGCAAAAGCAGAACTACTGATAAGGGTCTATGTTCAGTGGTGCACATATTGTCTTGATAAACATCTTAAACAGCAGAAAACAGAGTTTGAGAGCAGAGAACCAGTGTGACCACAAGTTTACCAGGGCGGAGTTTCCCAACCCTAGTAAGCCTGAGGGTACTGCAGGAGACCAGGGGGTATCTCAGTCCTTATCTCAACCACATGAGACAGACATTCCCAAAGCAGCCATTTATTGACCTCCCCCCAGGAATGCATTCCTTTCCCAGGGTATTAATATTAATATTCCTTGCTAGGAAAAGAATTTAGCGATACCTCTCCTACTTGCACATCCGTTTATAGGCTCTCTGCAAGAAGAAAAATATGGCTCTTTTTGCCCAACCCTGCAGGCAGTCAGACCTTATGGTTGTCTTCCCTTGTTCCCTAAAAATCGCTGTTATTCTGTTCTTTTTCAAGGTGCACTGATTTCATATTGTTCAAACACACATGTTTTACAATCAATTTGTACAGGTAACACAATTATCACAGTGGTCCTGAGGTGACATACATCCTCAGCATATGAAGATAATAGGATTAAGAGATTAAAGACAGCCATAAGAATTACAAAAGTCTTATTTGGGAACTGATAAATGTCCATGAAATCTTCACAATTTATGTTCCTCTGCTGTGGCTCCAGCTGGTCCCTCTATTCAGGGTCCCTGACTTCTCACAACATAAAACTTCATATGGAACCAAAAAAGAGCCTGCATAGCCAAGACAGTCCTGGGCAAGAAGAACAAATCTGGAGGCATCACGCTACCTGATTTCAAACTATACCACAAGACTACAGTAACTGAAACAGCATGTTACTGGTACCAAAACAGAGATATGGACCAATGGAACAGAACAGAGGCCTCAGAAATAATACTGCACATCTGCAACCATCTGATCTTTGACAAACCTGACACAAACAAGCAATGGGGAAAAGATTCCCTATTTAATAAATGTTGTTGGGAAAACTGGCTAGCCATATGCAGAAAACTGAAACTGGACCCCTTCTTTACACCTATAAAAAATCAACTCAAGATGGGTCAGAGACTTAACTGTAAGACCTAGGACCATAAAAATCCTACAAGAAAACCTGGGCAATACCATTCAGGACGTAGGCATGGGCAAAGACTTCATGACTAAAACACCAAAAGTGATGGCAACAAAAGCCAGAATTTACAAATGGGATCTAATTAAATTAAAGAGCTTCTACATAGCAAAAGAAACTATCATCAGAGTGAACAGGCAACCTACAGAATGGGAGAAAATTTTTACACTCTATCCATTGACAAAGGGCTAATACTCAGAATCTACAAAGAGCTTAAACAAATTTACAAGAAAAAAACAACCCCATAAAAAAATGGGCAAAAGATATGAACAGACACTTCTCAAAATAAGACATTTATGTGGCCAACAGACATATGAAAAAATGCTCATCATTACTGGTCATTAGAGAAATGCAAATCAAAACCATAATGAGATACCATCTCACACCAGTTAGAATGGCGATCATTAAAAAGTCAGGCAACAACAGATGCTGGAGAGGATGTGGAGAAATAATGCTTTTACACTGTTGGTGGGCATGTAAATTAGTTCAACCATTGTGGAAGACAGTGTAGCAATTCCTCAAGGATATAGAACCAGAAATACCATCTGGCCCAACAATCCCATTACTGGGTATATACCCAAAGGATTATAAATCATTCTACTATAAAGACACATGCACACATATGTTTATTGTGGCACTGTTCACAATAGCAAAATCTTGGAACCAACCCAAATGTACCTCAATAATAGACTGGATAAAGAAAATGTGGCACATATACACCATGGAATACTAGGCAGCCCTAAATAGGGACGAGTTCATTTCCTTTGCCAGGACATGGATGAAGCTGGAAACCATCATTCTCAACAAACTATCACAAGAACAGAAAACTAAACACTGCATATTCTCACTCATAAGTGGGAGTTGGACAGTGAGAACACATGGACATAGGGAGGGGAACATCACACACTGCGGCTTGTCAGTGGGTGAAGGGCTAGGGGAGGGATAACATTAGGAGAAATACCTAATGTAGGTGACGGGTTGTTGGGTGCAGCAAACCACCATGGCATGTGTATACCTATGTAACAAAACTGCATGTTCTGCACATGTACCCCAGAACTTAAAGTATATTAATAAAAAAAATTCCTCTGAATTTTCTTTTACTTACTTGTCCTGTTTCTCTCTCCTTAATCCTACCCAGAAAGGGGTTGGGGACAGTACCAGATCAGTGTGGGTTACCTGTTCAAGGCACATCTCTATGAAAAAATTCTGAGACCAGTTTTTGTCCTTTTCAAGAGTGGGAGGGTGATGTAAGAGAGAGACTTTTTTCTTATGGGATCTGATTGTCCCCCAAACAGCATTCCTGCTCTGACTAACATGATTTTAATTGTCTTTCACAAAATCTAACTAAAGATGGTGTGTGTGTGTGTGTGTGTGTGTGTGTCAGTGGGAACATCTTGTGTTTTTTTGTGTTCTGTGATTCATTACTTTTTGGAAGTTATTTGGACAAAGATTGTCAAGAATTGCTTCAAAATGCATCCCACTGATGCTCACGTGCTTGTTTCCTAATTGCTGATGGGGAAGCTTTTGCTCCTCCTGTTGTAGTCACTGCTTCTGCCCATGTGTGTCAGGGGGGCTCCTCACGGTTCATACAGCAGCACTGTTTTGAGACATCAGCTCCCAGCCCTTACTGTTACAACATGCATGTCACATAGCACCCCGTTTTTCAAAATCATTTTTGTTGGCTTGTGATTATCCTCAAAAAAGGTGCTTAATTGGAAGCCTCACAGCTGTAGCTTTCTGTTTATAGCCACTGAGTAGGTACAGTTAAGCTGACTGCATTTTACGTGTTGTGAGCCACGGCCCGGGAATGGAGAGATTCAGGCTGTCTCTAAGACAGAGCTATGGGGAGAAGCTGTACACGACTTACTAGAAGGTAAGCATTCAGGCTTAGACAGTTGAAGAACTTGGTCAAGATGTGCTGTTTTGTACATTCATTTTGACTTTGTTAAACTTAAAATATCCTTTGGAAATGAAACTTTTTCTTTACTAGATTTAGTTTGATATATGAGTGAATACAAATTCATATAATATAGTTGACTCTTGAATACTATGAGTTTGAACTGTATGGGTCCACTTACGTGTGGATTTTCTTGCACCTCTGCCACCCCTGAGACCTCAAGACCAACTCTCTTCTTATGTCTCCTTCTCAGCCTACTCAGTGTGCAGGTAATGAGGATGAAGAACTTTATGATGATCCACTTCCACTTAATGAATAGTAAATATGATTTTCTAATAATATTTTCTCTAGCTTACTGTATTTTAATAATACAATATATAATACATGTAACATACAAAATATGTTTTAATCAGCTGTTTATGGTATCTGTAAGGCTTCCAGTCAGTAGTAGGGTACTAGTAGCTAAGTTTTAGGGGAGTGAAAAGTTGTACGTGGGTTTTCTACTTCCAAAGGTGGTTGCTGACCCAACCCCTGTGTTGTTTAAGGGTCAACTAGAATCCTTTTTTTCTCACAAATGGATAATTTAAAGTAGAATTAGACTTGATAAGAACACTTCACTAGTTTTTACTTGGGTATTTATGTGTATACATACTTTTTAGGCAGTCATTTTAAAAATTATATATATATATATATATATATATATAAAACACCCAATAAAATTTGGAAAATAAAGAAAATTTAATATAATCATATTCTTCCCTGGCATACACATTTTGATCTTGTGATGAATGTTCCTAGTTTTTATGTGTTTATTTAAAGAACAATAGTTACAATCATGTTTCACATGTAATTTTATAATCCACTTAAAAATCATGCCTTATTTTTTATGCAGTTTATCATAATCATTTTTCCTTATTGCTTCAAAGAGTTTTGCAAATCCAAATCATCTTTCAAATGACCTTAAAATGTTTGAAAAAGTGTCTATATCTAAATTTGCTTAATTCCCATATTGGTTTTTCCTTGTTTTTGCTTATTATATGTATTACTAAGATGACATGTTTGTGGCAATAGTTTTTCTTCTTTCTCTTCTTACTTGGATTATATTTTTAAGACCTACACTCCTAGAAATAGAATTACTGGATCAAGTACATGGAAACTATAGTTATTCTTTATATAAACCAAATTATTCTTCAAAATGGTTGTGTGAACTTACACTTCTGCCATTGTACAAACACTACATCATTACTAGTGCTTATGATATTACTGAATCTCAGGGTTATAATTATATAAATTATACAATCTTCAACTGAGGTAAAATCTTTAAGTTACCTGGGAAAATACACCATTTAAAAAAGGATGGATTCAAGGGTTGTATCTTGAATTGAAGATCAAAAATTTATTTTCAAATCTTTCTCGAATTAATCTAAGCAGATTTAGCAAAATTAGAAAGATATTCTAGAGAATGTTTACATTGTATATTTCAGGATAGGTGTCTCAGCCATGAAGATCCAGAACTTGATAGAGCATTGCCAACTGTTAAAGAGAATAAACTTTTATTACCTTTTTAGAAGGAGTTGAATATTTTGAGACTGGTGAATAAATGAGGCCTGAAATATTTAAGTTTCTTGAATTTAAGAAGAAAAATGAGTTTAAGCTTTCCAAAGTAAACAAAGTAGGAAAAGCAGCTGAGAAGATAGAACTGTTCAAGATAATAAATACTTATAGGACCACTATGCAATTGTAGCAGATTCATTTTAATTGAGATAGAATTTGACTCCTTAACCAAAGTTACAATTCTGGGAATAAGAATAAAGTTATGGCTTAGAGTATGACCACTGTGTTTGCATCATAAATGTATGCACATATTTTTTGAAAGGAAATCGAGGTAACACTATGTTATAACTTTTATGCTAGGCCAAAGACTATTACCTAAAAATTACTCTTCAAGCATTCTTTGAAATGAAAACCATATTTAAAGGTGGTTTGCTGCCTACTGATGAAAAATGAATTCATGTTAAGAAACCAAGGACTTTAAACGGAATAAATTATAATCAGATGTTAGATTTAGACCAGCTTTAACAAAAACAAATGATTCTTTTCAGAGATGAAAACTGATGGCTTAGCCCTCAAAGCATCTATCTTTTTTCAAACTAAATGTCTTGAGAGAAGGGGATCTGCTTAATTTCATAAAAGTAGGTGTGTGATTTATCAGCAGCAAATTGCTGAGTTTAAGAAATAAGAACTTCCCTAACTCCCCTAAATGTTTCCCTAGGCCTTCTAAATGAGAATACTTTGATTTGTAGTAACTTGATTATGCAAAGCTATATTTTACAGAAGGTTAAAACAGGACCCATTGGGATCATAGACCAGATCCCTTCTGAATGATGACCCTTGCTGCCTTTGTTTGCATGTCCACACTTACTCCGTAAACCTCTAGATTATAGACTTGGTCTTCTTGAGTAAAGAAAACCCTCCAGTTCCACTGGACACCGGCTGATTTACTTCAGCACTTCAGGCCTCTTTTAATGAGATGCAGTATGAGACAGTCTTAGGGCTCAAAAGGCATTTAATAGATCAAGTTTAGAATATTTTAATGTTAAAATGTCTATCAGTGACTGCTTCTACCATCCTTCATTTCACCTTGAAAAACAGCTCTTTTAGGTCATAATGAGTTGTGCTAAACACTGAGAGCAAATTTGAACCTCTTACTTGCCTCAGAATAATTTAAAGAGAGAATTGTTTCCTCACATTTCTCTGTAATCCTGGGGTTAAGTTAAATATGGGATAGATGGTAATGAGTACAACTAGTTAGGATTATAGGAGGCCAACTTGACTGATGGTTTGGAAATAAGTAGTATTGATTTCACCATGTGATTCCAGTGGTGTCACAATGCTTGAGACTTACCTGTGTGTAAAATTTACCTGGCATGCTTGCAAAAATGCAGATTCCTGGGATCCCAGAAAGATTAAAATTCAGTGGGATCTGTGGGTGGGGCCTAAGAACTTGATTTTTCTCGTGAGCACCCCACTACCTCTATGTATCTTCAAGTAAGTTGGTATGCCGTCAGTCCACTGTAGAGCATAATAGTTGATACACTGAGTTAGTCAGTGTGTCCAATGAAAAAATATACATTTTGTGGTATAGTTAAATGTATTAGCAAGTTAAAAGATGGAAGGATCATGCAGATTAATTATCCATTTGGTAGTTCACAGGTCAATTTTGTGGGGAGGGTGAAATTATATAGAATGTACATTGATGGAGGTGGAATTCTACTTGCAGTGAAAATGCCAATCTTCCATAATAGTTATTATCAGGAGTGGGAGGCCAATAACATTCTGTTCGTTCAATTTCTAAAATCATAAAGGAAGTCAATAGAAAAGTGGGCAACTAGTTACTCATTTGGTACTTAAGTAATTAATGAGTAATTTAATACTTAATAGGTAATTAAGTACGTAATAAGTATTGCCAATATTAGTTAGGCCTGTGGAGTTTTTCATAACGGTCTTCAAATAAGTTCAGATCTATATTTCTGTTATGTGCAAGGGGGTCCCTCTTCTTTTTTGAATGCTTCATCTACTCACTGCCTTTCCATTTGTTTGGCCTTTCTTTGCTTCTGCTTTCTGACTAATTCTGCACTTCCAAGTAGACTTCAAAGCAATAGAGCCCTCCAGATTTTTGCCACATGGATGGTTCACTTAATTATCCTCTGATAGTCCTAGTATTGTGTGCCCGGTCCCACTGGGGAGAGGTGGGGCAGTAGAACTCCTGAGAGTTGCTACTGCTGTATTGAGGTTCACAGTGATAAACACATTGTTGTCTTATAGTCTGTTTGATATTTAGACTACTCAAATTTAACCATAATCTTTAAAAATAAAATGTAAATATAAATACTATTAGGTCATGAACAAAAAAAATTAAGCGGCTGGGCATGGTGGCTCATGCCTGTAATCCCAGCACTTTGGGAGGCCGAGGCGAGTGGATCACGAGGTCAGGAGATC
Organism: Pan troglodytes; assembly: GCF_028858775.2. Taxonomy (NCBI): domain Eukaryota; kingdom Metazoa; phylum Chordata; class Mammalia; order Primates; family Hominidae; genus Pan; species Pan troglodytes. Next base: position 70,867,890 of record NC_072406.2, read on the forward strand.
AAGACCATCCTGATCCAACCCCATCTCTACTAAAAATACAAAAAAATTAGCCAGGAGTGGTGGCGGGCGCCTGTAGTCCCAGCTACTCGGGAGGCTGAGGCAGGAGAATGGCGTGAACTCAGGAGGCAGAGCTTGCAGTGAGCTGAGATCACGCCGCTGCACTCCAGCCTGGGTAACAGAGCGGGGGAAAAAATAAAATAAAATTAAGCAAAAGCATAATTTCCATCTTTACAAATCCTGAATGAATATTAGTTCATGCTTTTATGTATTTAGAAAACATAGTTGGAATGGTGTCTTAGTCTGTTTGGGCTGCTATAGCAGAATACCATATACTGGATAGCTTATAAACAGAAATTTATTTCTCACAGTTCTGGAGACTGGGAAGTTCATGATCAAGGTGCTGGCAGATTTGGTGTCCTTTGAGGCCCGACTTTCTGGTTCAGAGACAGTGCCTTCTATTTGTGTCCTCACGTGGTGGAAGGCAAGAGGCACCTATCTATGTTTTCTCTTATAAGGGTGCTAATCCCATTTTGAGGGTACCACCCTCATGACCTAATGACTTCCCAAGGGCCCCACCTCCTAATAGCATCACCTTGGGGGTTAGCATTTCAGCATATGACTTTGAAGGCAAAACATGTAGACCAGAGCAAATGGTCTAGGCCAGATTATCACACTTGTCCTTTGTATTCTCTTTGTGATGTGAGTACTAAGCTAAAATAGCCTAGAATATTAAAAATTGTCACATAATATATACGCATAGTTTAAAAATGAAATAGTATAAAAAGACTTATGATGAAAACACAATATCCTTCCCCACAAAACATACTCTGTTCCCTAGATGTAGCTGCGTTTTATTCCTTGAGCTGTTTCTTGCTGATTCTTCATTTTCGAAATCTGTTTATTGCATTCTCCCAATTCATTACCTTTAGCCATTGTCTGTTGTATTCTTTTGTGGTAGAAAGGATTTAGTTCTCTACTTTTTTCCTCCTCTGTTTTCCCAATGAAGTTTAATGACAAGTTTTAGCTTAATCAATATTCAGTGTGTATATTTTATTTGTCCTTTGGTATCTATGGGGGATTTGTTCCAGGACCTCCTATGGATACCAAAACCTGATGCTCAAGGCCCTGACATAAAATGGGATAATATTTGGATATAACCTATGCATATCCTCTGTACACTTTAATCTCTAGATTACTTACAATACCTGATACAATGTAAATGATATGCAAATAGTTGTTATACTGTATTGTTTAGAGAATAATGTCAAAAAAGACTGTATTTGTTTAGTATAGACACAATTTTCTGTTGAATATTTTTGATCTACAATTGGTTGAATTCACAGACATGGAATCCAGGGAATGTGGAGCGCTGACTCTCTATCATCTATATTGTTGTTTCCTGACAAGCCAACTAATATACAAACATTTCTTTTCCTTGTTTTGTCAGAATTTTGTTTTTCCTGGAGTTGGTAATTGCCTTGTTCTTTTCTTCCCCCTTGGGTTTAATATTTTTTATACCTATCACAAATTCTTTTCTACACTGTCTAATCCTCTCAGAACAATTTTCCACATGGTTAAGATTTCAGATAATTAATCAGTTTTTTTTTTTCCCTGACAACTTTCCTCTTTGAAGCCGGTTGGCCTGCTTCATCCTTTACTATTTGCCTTCTGGCCTGGCTTCACAGCTGTCATCATGGAATTTGCTCCCATCCTGGGAATTTCTCCTCACTCTTTTCTATATTCAATCCCCAGTTAATTATATAAGGGAAAGTCTCAGTTTCTTGGCTAATTTATTCAATTTGATACATACAACCCCTACTAATATATGGAATCCAAGTAGTAGGGAGGTAATTTTTTTCCCCTTGCAACTTAGCGTGCCTGAAAATTTCACCATATCCTTCTACTTAATTGTGGGTTTAGCCAGGTAAAGAATTTTGGGTTGAAAATAATTTTTCCCTGGGGTGGGGGAAGGGGGGAGGGATGGATAGCATTGGGAGATATACCTAGTGCTAGATGACGAGTTATTGGGTGCAGCGCACCAGCATGGCACATGTATACATATGTAACTAACCTGCACATTGTGCACATGTACCCTAAAACTTAAAGTATAATGATAAATAAATAAATAAATAAAATAAATTTTCCCTAGAATTTACAGCTTTACTCTCTTGTCATATACCATCGCATGGCTTGAATGAGAATTCTGACACTATTCTAATCGCCTGTGACTTGTTTTTGTCTTTCTGGAAGGTTTTAAGATATTTTTATTTCAAATGTGAAATTTCAGAAGCATATGCTTTGAGTATTTTTTCTTTCATTCAGTTACAAATTGAATTAGCTCTACTAATATGGAACCTTATGTTTTTTGGTTCTGGACATTTTCTAGTATATTTCTTTGATTAAAAATACATTTTATAGTCTGTTTTCTTTTTCTGGAAATTCGGTTAGTTGGTCTTGGATTTTTTAAAAAGCTATTTCCTCCTATATTTTATGTATGTCTTGTTCTTTCTGGGAGAATTTTTAAAAATGTTTCAAATCTTGGATAAGACTGTGATATTTTTGTTCTCTAAATGTTTCTCTTTTAAAACTGTCGGCCTGGCGCGGTGGCTCACGCCTGTAATCCCAGCACTTTGGGAGGCCGAGGTGGGTGGATCAGCTGTGGTTGGGAGTTTGCGACCAGCCTGACCAACATGGAGAAACCCTGTCTCTACTAAAAATACAAAATTAGCCGAGTGTGGTGGTGCATACCTGTAATCCCAGCTACTCGGGAGGCTGAGGCAGGACAATCCCTTGAACCCGGAGGCGGAGGTTGCAGTGAGCTGAGATTGCGCCATTGCACTCCAGCCTGGGCAACAAGAGCGAAACTCTGTCTCAAAATAAATAAATAAATAAATAAAACTGTCATGCTACTGTTTTTTCTTTTGGGATAGGTGTATTACTTTTTCTTATCTTTCTAATATCAATTGTAAGTTAAAAAATTATCCCATCCTCCATTCTCTTTCCCCATTTCCCAGCCTATCCTTCCTCATCTTCTCCACCTCCTTTATCCTCCTCCTCTCTTCTCTTTCCCTTGCTCTCTCCCTCCTGTCCTTTTCGTCCCCCTTCCCCTTTTCCTCCTCCCCATTCTCTTTCCCACTCCTCCCTCACTCTTCCCCATCGGCCTCCCTCACTTTCTTCTCTTTGTCATTTCCTCATCTCCTTCTCAATCTCTTCCTTCTGTTATTTTGTTTTGCTTTTGCTTATATTTTGGATTGAGGCAGTAAAACTCTTTCTGCTTTGGTGTGATTTGTTGACTGGTCCTCACCAGCAAGGGAATGACCTCGTATGCTGATACATTTCATAGTGAATAACTGCTACATGGCTGTCTTATGATAGTACAGTCCATAACAGGTAGAGCATTGCATCAGCTGTGCACCTGAATTGGAATATGATGCCCTAGAACTGGACATGTGGAGAACCCAGGAGCAATCTTGAACTCTGAGGAAATAGCTGTCCTTCCTGGTTTTCATGGTAATGTATGGGACTTGAGCACGTCTAAGTCACTGACACTGAAGCAGTAGCGTAGATATGTACTATTTAGAAGATCATTTACTGAAGAAAGGACATTTCCTAAAAGAAACAATATATGGGTATCACTGGTATTATACTCCTAGTATTATACAACCCCTTTGTGGGTGTTCTGGGCCCTGGACACTAAATGTCTGTATCACTACCCCCTCTTCCTCCCCCATTCTATAACAACCATAAAACTATTCCCCACCTCTCCTGCCTCCACTGCCCCAAAACCACCTATTTCGGAACACCTGTCTGAAGAGTGGGACCTCCCCTGGTGAAGAAAGTGTTCGCCAGCTTACGGGATTCCCTTTCCCTTTCACCATCACTGGAGAGCTCCCCTTCCTCCCCTGGCCTGTACCATCTGGCTCCTTCTAGGCACAGGTGCTATTTCAAGTGCTCTGAGGCATTGAAAAAAGAAAACGAGTTTAGGAATCAGACATTCATGAGTATTCATAGTATTGTCTCTGCCCAGAATTCCCTTTCCCCATGTCCTCATGTCTAAATTCTACATTAAATAATCAGTTCAAAAGTCTCTACAGTAGTTATTCTTTGAATTCCTGTGCTTAATCATCTGTGACTCTTCTGTAATGTTTTAGTCTTGTCGTTTTTATTACACAACTATACATCCTTAGAGGTCAAAGTAGAAGGCTTCCATTTATTAAATGCTTACAGGGTGCTGCTTTGCATATTTCAGGGGTAAAACAGAGCTTGAAGGAGATTGAAGAATTTGCCCAGAGTTATGCCACTGATAAATGACAAACCTAGATTTGAACCCAGACTTTTCTGGTTCCATAACTTTTATCTCCTCTCTCTGTGCCTTGTTGCTCAATAAATTTGTATAAATAAATAAATAAATACATGAGTATTTTAGCATAAAGATGAATAAGCAGCCCTGATGAAAGCAGGCATGTCTCTTCTTTGCCCTCCGTCAACTTCCAGTTTTGGTGGAGAAAATAGCAAAACAGACTGCCTGGTCATGGATTTCTGCATATAACCTGAACTTTAAACATGCCTGGAACACATTTGGTTCTGATTTAAAACAAGTTGGCTTGCACCATTGCCATGTTATTACAAATACAAAAGAAATATAAACTTCATTCCATTAAATAACCATCCACATAAACTCTTAAATACTTTCATGGCTTTGGGCTGGGCCAAAGCTGGATATTAAGGAAATGATTATTAATGTTACATATTTTATTCAAACTGCTCTAATTCTTTTAACCTTCCCTCCATCCCTAAAAGTACCAGTCAACCTTTTCCTTCCTCCCGCAAAATGTTCCCAGGAGGTTAAAACAGATAGAACTTTGATTTCAAGCTACTGACTCTTACTATTTGGAAATACTCTTTGTTTTCAGTTCCTCATAGCCTGTAGCTGTGTGCTCTACTTGAAACTTTTCAATCCTCCTTGGATAACAGCAAAGTTAGTTATTATTCCCTATAGCGGTGCTGTACAATGGAAATATGTGAACCACAAATGTAATTTTATGTTTTATTGCCACATTAAGAAGAGTGAAACAAAACAGGTAAGATTAGTCTTATAATATTTCTTTGTTTAACCCAATGTATAAAAGTAACATCATTTCAACATGTAATCAAAACATTATTAAGATTTTTACATTCTTTTTTTACTACGTTTTCAAAATCCTGTTTACATTTTATACCACAGCATATGTGAATTCAGACTAGTCACACTTTCAGTGTTCATGAGGCACATGTGGCCAGTGGCTGTCATATTGGATGGCGTAGCTCTATAGGAAGATCAGCATAAGCTCACTGTGGTGTATTAGGTATTCCTAATTCCATTAAACTATGAACATTGTTTAGATTTTGGTAAAGGGTTAGGGTTGTTTTTCTAAAAAAAATTGAAATTATGTAAATACCCAAAGTCTTCAAATAGTGTTATGACCTCAGGCCAGACTAAACGATGCTTCAGGGATTGCTTATATAAGAAGAAATAGCGTCTGAAAGCAAGGCATTGGACATGACCAACGTTTCTGTTAATCAGTTGGACTGAAATTCCATTGACATATGTTAGGGTCATCAGTCCACCAGGAAGTCTTCATTGTCAGGCCAATAAATTTGAAGTTCGAATAAACCCTTAGCAAGAGTTACTGAAAGAGTTCAAGTTAAAAGTTGCTTAAAGCAGTGAGTAATGTAGATGTTCTCAGATTTTTGGGAATATATATTTCCCTACATTTGATAGCAACAGATGCTTTCTGAAACTAAAATCCCCTAGATGAGAGAATGCTGGCCTTTGCTTGCTTTCTGTTGTGCCCTGAGTGTGGCAGGGTCAGCACTGTCTTAGATTGTTCCTGGCGTTGGAATATTGGCAGGAAAAAGATTTTACATGTGAAAAAATCCCTTGCAATCCACATTTTGAGAAGTGTGTGTAATCTGCAGAGTCTTATGGAGCAGCAGTGGTCCCCACTGTTAGACAGATTAGGAATCCTCCCCCTAACCTCCATCATAATCTTTCTAATTCTTATTCTGTTAAAATATTTTGTGGGAAATGAAATTTTAAAACACAGTCTCACAGGATGTCTTCGATGGTTCAATTATTGGCCCATCCTCTTGTCCCAAATTGCCATGGATAATCTCTCTCTCTCTCTTTTTTTTTTATTCTGAGCCATAGAGCCCTTTTATAATGGGGTAAATTTCTGTTTTATTTCATGTTTCATTTGATGTGACCTTTCAGTGAAAGTGGGTTTTGTTTTTAAACAGCCTAGAATTGGAAATGTATGCATATACATTTTTCTTTTTGCGGTTCACACATTTTGGAGGGTGTCTATTTCTGTCTTCTTTGGCTAGCTATTGAGTTTGGATATAATTCACAGAGGTTTTCCAAATACTAGATTGTTTACTGTTTTCAGCTGTGAAGATTCTACTATAGGCCTAAATGATTAAAGCTTCTCCACTGAGAGCTGCACAAAATCAGTGTTTCATTCTAGAAAGTACTAGGTTGGTTAAAGCCTAAGATCTATACCTGGCATGATGTTATTGATTGTCCATTATCTGTCTCTGATATTGCATTAGTCATTGTGTCTCCTTAGGCAGCTTATATCTACATTTGATTTTCGTACTTTTGCCAATGATTGCCTTATACACTGTGGGCTGAAAATAATGCTGTGACAGACCAGTAATGGTGAAACCTTGGTTCATTCTCAAATAGGAAGGAAGATTTCAAAATAATTTTTACCTGAATGTTTTCTAATTAAAAAGCAATTCAAGCTATTTAAAGGTATGCTGAAAAATACAAAGAAAAAATGATAAACAGACCCAAGAATTCTACCACTCAAATAACAAGTGTTATTAATATTTTGGTATTTATCCTTTCAGTCTTTTTTCTAACACATTCACTATGTATCCATGTATCTAAATACATGTTTGTTTATATTTGTGTCTGTATATGTACACGTACAGACTTTTATACAGAATTTAAGTCATTCTGTACATTCTGTTTTTTTGTTTTTTCTTTTTTTTTTTTGAGACAGAATCTCGCACTGTTGCCCGGGCTGGAGTACAGTGTCATGATTTTGGCTCACTGCAACCTCCGCCTCCCAGGTTCAAGAGATTCTCCTGTCTCAGCCTCCCAAGTAGCTGGGATTACAGGCATGTGCTACCACTCCCAGATTATTATTATTATTATTTTGTATTTTTAGTGGAGACGGGGTTTCACCATGTTGCATAGGCTGGTCTCAAACTCCTGACCTCAGGTGATCCTCCCACCTCGGCCTCCCAAAGTGCTGGGATTGCAGGTGTGAGCCACTGTGCCCAGCCTGTACATTCTGTTTTATACTTTAAAAAACCAAGTTAAGATTGCATTTTTGACCATGGGAATTTGACTGCAAAAATAAAACAATATTTAAGAAAAAATATTAAAGTGAAGAAGAAAGCCATCCTTAATCCAGCCACTGTTAAGAGAAAAATTATATTTATTTTTGTCTATTCTTAATTTTTCTCAACAGGCCTATTTATTTAATTTTTTACAGGCAGGTGAATTTGAATTGTTCACAGTGAAGACTGGTAATTAGAGAGGGAAAAGATAGGGTCTGAAAATTCTCACACTTATGAGATACAGCATTCAGATGATACTTTTCACTGTTGAAATTTAAAGTTAGAAGTGTTCTTCAGTTGGTTAGAGTATTTTAATGATGACTATGATTTTAATTCAGAAGTGGAAGAAACTTTAAGAATGAACCTAATGACTACTCTTTTCTCAGTTGGCTCTCAGAGCTTTGCATGCCATTCCAAAGTGCAAGGTATAATTCATGAACATAAAAAGTTTCTCTGGGAATATATAGAAACTGCATCTTCTACATCTTTTGTGCTGATTCCTCTTTCACTTGAATTGGCTGGGTTGTCAGGGAAACAATTAACATACAGTTTTCTGGAAACAGTTAATATACAGAATAAAATATATGGCATAGCTCTTTTAGCATATGGATTAAATTGATACAATAAGGGAATGTTTTAAATTTTGTGTAAAATAGTTTTGCACAAGAATCAGGCTACCTGAATAATTGTTTATCTTTCAGGTGACCAAAAAGCACAGCAGCCCTCTTAGTTGCAAATGTGTTGAGTTGTGTTAAAAAAAAAAAAGATGGAGAGGAATGCCCTGATTCTTTACAGATTTGAAGAATTATATCTCAATTAATTTTATAATTTGAACTTGGTATTTTCTTGCTCAAATTCCAAAGGGGAAGAAACCCCATTGTTTATCAAGGTAATGTTTAAAGATGTTTCATACTATGTTATAAATATGAAGAACATAGTCCTTGTGTTTTTAGAGTTGACTCCATAAAGCATCAGATGTTATAATAGAAAAGCATTTCAAAATGAAAAGGATATTTAAACAGAAGTTTCCATGTGCCCCAGGAAGAATTTAAAGTCAAGCTACCCCCCCCTCCCATTTAATTCAGTCATTAACTGGACTTGCTCTGTAGTTTGGGGGGATTGTAATAGTTTACACCTGTTTCAACTTTTGCTGTTTTTATTGGCAGTGGCTTTTGCCATCCCATATTTCTTGTGAAGCAAAAATATGAAATAAAATATGGCAAAGCACTGGAGAAATTATAATAAACATAAAAAATGAATTGTTCAGCTTAAAATATGAAATGCTTTACCTGCACATTCAGCCAGCCACGTTTCAGTAGTATTGAAGTAATTTATTCCCGGAGTTCTGTGTCATGAAAATAAAGACAATTGCTTTCATTGGCAGGAATAATCCGGGGTTTTTACATCCAAGCGAATAAACTTTGGAACATCAGGCAGATGTTATATTGTAAAGACAGTTTAAGGAAAACCTGCTAAATCATTATATCTGTGCTCATGTCACTGTGGAATAAAAAAGACGAAGGAGTATCAGTGTCTAAGATTGCAAAGACTCAATAGAAGTATTTTACCACAGAGTGTAATCAAACTTTAAAGGTCAAGCAATACCATGACATAAAGTATGGTTTGGCTCATTTCACAGGCTCCATTTTGCCCTCCAAATATAATGAAAAGGAAATGATTTGAGTCAATATATTATCATATCTCATATTTTTTTTTCTTCCAATCCAGCTCTCCAATGTTCTCCATATAAGTGCCCTTTGTTCTTCAGATCTAACGGTAGCTGTCCAGCTCCAGTGTTGGGTTAGGAGTGAAATAATTTTTTAGTGCATTGTCTAGAATGAGAATTGCTAAATTAAATTTATAATAAGTTTAATTTGGGTAGAATTGTGACTGTGAAAAACTCTCTGGGAAAGTTGCTAGGAGAACTGAATTTTAACTTTGGCTTAATCTCACCAGTTAGGTTGCTTTGAATATTTTACAGGTCGGGGTTGTAATTTGAATGAAGGTAGGGCCTTGCCTATTTTGATTCATTAGCATCGAACCTAAGTCCTAAGTATTTGCAGAATGAAAGTGTCAGCTTTTCTGGGTCTGTAAAACGAGCATTTTATTTTATTTATCTTATTTTTTTTAAACGAGCATTTTAAATGCCTAATTTTATATTGAGAAAAATGTTCTTCAGTGATACCCTTTTCCCCAATCTCTCACTTCTTGGAAAGACTTTATATTTTGATACTAATAAATGCAGACTAAGTGGGAGAAGTAGACTCTCAAATTTGGGCTCAGAAGAATCCGTGTTTGGGGGAAGAGAAGAAGACTTTTAGTGAAATGTCACTCTCTTAATAGGCTCTCATGGCCTTTGATAGCTTTGTCTGCTTGGGGTCAGTGAAAGTCCTTCAGGTGACCTGGCATCCTGGGAGTGAAATGAGTATGCTTCTCCCTAGGAAGGGCTAATGATTGGGACTCAACACCGTTTGCACCTGAGACCATGATCTAACCAACAACTCATCAGCGTCTTTTACCAAGGTATTTATGGGCTTGGGAAATGGATACATCAGAATTGAGGTAAAATCAGGCTCAGATTTAGAATTTCTTGCACACAAACACTTGGAATAAAAAAGTCCAAAGATTTTTGCTGCCAGTGAATGTAATTTGCCATTTCTGGCTTCTTGCCTGCTGTTTTCCCTCAAATAATAAACTTGCTAAAGGTGCAGGTTTCTGGTTAAATTTTAGTGATTTTTTTTCACCTTGGAACAGAGGTAATAACAGTTTAGGTCTAACTTAGGAAATCTTTCCCTTTTTATTCATCTGGAGGTTGAAGGGCCATTCTGTGAAGGGTGTTTAGTGTTTTGATGGACTTGGAATGAAGGGGCATGACGAAGTGTGATGTAATGAGTTTGTCTTGAGCAAAATAAGTCTCCTCAAGGAAGTTTGTGTAATAAATATAGTTGTATAATGAAATTTCAACAGATGACTTCTAAGTTGTGAAGGAATTTCCTGTGGTAAAAAGGGCAATTATCTACTTTGCTTGATAGACCTTTGAAAATATATTTGATTCTAAAAATTTCTTCTCACAGAAGAGTTTCCTCAATGCGACTAGATATTTTTTTGAATCTCCATGTCCTTATCTGCTACTTTCATTGCCATGTGAAAGTGGGTATCATTGAGGGTGGCTCTTTTAAAACTATTTTTAGCCTTAGACAAAGACAGCCAAGAATTGGCTAAGTGCCCCCCCGAGACACTTTTCATTAGGTTTGAGCACTGACCTTTTATCTTGCCTGGGTATTCGCTTTAGCTAGGGCCACCCACACTTGCCAGTTTGCTTAGAAGTTTGTTCAACTTTACTTTTTATGTTTTTATTGAGCTTTAATATTGGCATATTTTAAAGTTACAGAATGAAAATCATTGTTTGCAGAGCAAACTACAGATAATTTATTTGTAGAAATGTGTGATTCAAATGGCCTACATCAGTGTGTAAGGAAAATGGATGTGCCGCAGTCAAGAATAAGTCGAGGCAGACATCCAGTTCATCATGACTCAGCGAGTTTGGAGTGCAGGCTCCCAACTCCACTCATTATGTAACCATGCCACATGAGGCGCATTAGGTGTCCACCCACATGAGCTCGTGCTTTGCTCAGAGCCACTATTGTCTGTAAAAGGTATAATTACCCTGCTGACACTACATGCAGCTTGTGCCCCAGTCGGCTTGTTCGTGCCAAGAGACAGAATAAAGCCACGTTGAAACCCCCTACAATTCCTTGAGTGTTCTTTCAGCTGTCCACCACTCATCCACCCACTCCTCAGTCCTCAGCTTGGGCTGGAACCTAACACTTGGCGTGACACTTGGCATAGTCAGCAGGATACTGAGGAGAGTGAGCCTTCGGTCCCCACTGATTCCAGGTTGGGCATGTGACTGCAACATGAGTTATGGTGCCCAGTGGCAGCTGTACTGCTTAATGGGCTCTGGTGGAAACCTAGGTGGTGGCAGTAAATCGGTCCCCGACGAGCATGGAAAAGGTGCTGAAGCAGCTGCAAGTGCAAAGCCCTGAGAAGGAGTGAGCTTTTGCTGGCAGAGTTGGATAGGCATTTTTGAATGCACTATGAAAAGTACACACCCAGTCCCTGAGGGATGCAGCAGAAGTAAGGGCCCTCCAGGTGTAGGCTGGGTGCCTGGAGGCCTGGCTACACAGCTCAGCAAAAGATTTAGAAGCTGCCGTAAATGGGGACCTTCAGGTGCAGGCAGGGTGCCTGGAGGCCAGGCTACAGAGCTCGGAAAAGGAATTAGAGGCTGCTGTGAATGCAGGCCTGGGGCTGTCCTCTCAGCTGGAGACCCCCACTCTGATACTGAGGAGGCTGTTAGTGAGACCGAGGGGTCTGCTCCATAAAGAAGAGGAAGATTCCCTGCCTGCAGGGGTCCCCCCACTGGAGAACAGGGGGCCCCAACAAGTGACATGCTCAGAGATGTGGATTGATTTGGTTTTGGCCAGGATTGACTGAGCGAAAATTGATAAACAGCCAAATGAAGTACTCTTAACTTTGTGCAATTCCAGAAAATGCCCCAGTGGGAGAAGGACATTGCTGCACAACCTGGTCCCACCTGGGAGCTTCAGCTCAAAGACTCCGTATGTGCTACAGCCAGGTGGGGGTGTAAAGCCTTTTCTGTATGATGAGGAAACTGGCTGAGGTTCGACTTAGGGGAACACCAGATGACTGGAGGCCACATGTGGAGTTGACAGTCCATTGTTACCCCACCAACATAACAGCAAGTGCTGGTGCTGGTAGACACCAGCACAGATAACGTTTTGGGCATGGATATTTCACATGGCTTGGCAGCCATGCCGTCTATCAGTGGGCTTGACAAAACTGAGACGGTACCACTTTGCGGTGGACTTGGCCAATGCATTCTTTTCCAGAGAGCCAGGAGCAGTTTGCCTTCATGGGAGGGCAACAGTGGACTTTCACAGTGTTGCTGCAGGGCTATATGCATAGCCCCACCATATGTCATGGTCTTGTTAATGATATTATGCTAACTTCTGATTCTCTTGCAGATTTAGAAGTGACAATGCTCCCCTTGCCTAGATTTAAGATGGTGCGGCTGAGACCACCTTCCTGGCAGCCAGGTGGGCTGTTCAGCAGGCACAAGCCCTACGGGTAGTTGACCAGGGGTACCTGTTTGAGCTGGATGTGCATGTGACCACAGACAGTTTTGGCTGGGGCCTTTAGCAGCGCATGGAGCGCTTGAGAATGCCAGTAGGCTTTTGGTCCCAACTGTGGAAAGGAGCTGCGCTCCAGTATTCATTGTTAGAGAAGCAGTTCGTAATTGCATATGCTGCCCTTCAGGCTCATGAGAGTACGGCAGGATGGGCTACAGTCGTCGTGCGGATGACTTAGCTGATAGCGGGATGGATGCATTCATGGATAATGACTCCCCGAAATGGGCTAGCACAGACATCCACTTTAGCAAAGTGTGGTGCCTACTTGGAGCAGCAGAGTACACTGAATACAAGTCCCTTAGCAGCAGAGTACACTGAATACAAGTCACTTAGCAGCAGAGTTGCAAGAGGTCTTGGGACTTGTAGTCCTAATGGAAGGTAAGGCCATGGGGCCTGAGGCACCCCTCCATTCCTGATAGAGCATGGTATACGAATGGGTCTAGCTGGGGTGCTGCTATTGCCTGGACTGCTGTCACAGTTCACCCTAGTACTGACGCCATATGGTTTGATACCAGGTGTGGACAAAGTAGCCAATGGGCTGAAATCAGGGCAGCGTGAATGGTGATCACCAAGGTGGTGACACCTACGGTAATCTGCAGTGATAGCTTGGCAGTTTATTGAGGCTTAGCCTTATGGTTAACTACCTAAAAGTAACAGAAGTGGCCAGTTGGTCACTGGCCCATATAGGGCCAAGCCATGTGGCAAAAACTATGGGAGGAAGGATGACCTCCTCTGACCAGGTACAGAGATGAATGGTAACCTGTTGTTGCCTGCCCCAGTGCTCCTAAAGGCGGGAAATAAAAGCTTGGCTAAATGTACAAAGCAACATTGGTGTAATGTCACCATGAGGTGGTTGCCCACCATAACCTGGAGTTGTTTTTCTCTGTATTACTGCTGTGGCCTCTGGGTCCAGGGTTTCACCCTGTGGGCATGTGTCCCCACTAGAAAAACTCCCTCTGCCTAGGGGGTGGAATGTAAGACCTCTGTGTTGGGCCTGAGTGTCTGGGGCCTGTGTACCCAGAGCCTATGTGTAAGGTCTTGTGTCGGACCTATGTGTCTGGGGCCTGGCTTGCATGCCCAGAGCCTATGTATGAGGCCTGTGTGTTGGACCTGTGTGTCCAAGGCCTATGTCTCCCTTGGCCTAGGGGGTGGAGTGTAAGGAAAATGGATCTGCTGTGGTCAAGAATAGGCCAAGGCAGACATCCGGTCTAGCATGTGAGTCTGGAGTTTGGAGCGCATGTACACAATTCCACTCCTTACGTAACCACGTCACGTGAGGTGCGTTAGGTGATCACCCATGTGAGCGCGTGCTTGGCTTGGAGCCACTGTTGTCTGTAAAAGGTATAATTATCCTGCTGACGCTGTACATATGGCTTGCGCCTGGGTTGGCTCGTGCCCAGGTTTGCACCCACGGTTCGCGCCCAGGCTCACTCACACCGAGAGAGAATAAAGCCATGTCACAACTCCCCATGATTCCTCGAGTGTTCTTTGAGCTGCTCGTCATTCATCCACCCCCTCCCCTTGGTCTCCCGCTTGGTCTGGAACCTGACACTTGGCGTGACACAGTGTCTGGGTGCAGTTCATCCTATTGATGATGTGGAATTTGTGCAAAAATAAAAGTTAAAAAGACATTAGCATTATAGGTTAGTTTGCTTTTGCTGCTGTAACAAGTTGCCACAGTGTAGTAGCTTAAAACAACAGAAATCTTACTTTTTGGGTCTGAAATTTGAAGTGGTTTTCACTGGGCTGAAAGCAAGGTGTTAGCAGAGCTGTATTCTCTACAGAAGCCATAGGGAAAGATAATTTCTTTGACTTTTCCAGCTCTTAGAGGCCACCTACATTCCTTGGCTCATGGCCTGTTCCCCTGTCTTCAAATCTTTGTCGTCTCTGATCTGTCCTTTGTTGTCATGTATCCATCTCTCCTTGTGCTTCCATTGTTACATCACTTTCTTGTACTCTGAGCCCCCTCCTTCTTTCATTAAGGACACGATTACATTGGGCCCATCTGGCTAATTCAATATAATCTTCCTATCTTTTTATTTAATCACATCTACAAAATCTCTTTTGCCGTGTAAGATTCCAGGGATTAGTACATGAACACCTTTGCTGGGAGTCATTATTCAGCCCTACCACATATTAGAATACAATTTTTAAGTTCCTTTTTAGCCTTTGTTTTTATGTTTTTTCAGATTGCCCTTGGAATTTCCAGAAACATGTACTCTGCAATCTGTTGTTTGGATAAAAATGTGTTGGTAAAAAATACACATTTCTACAAAAATAGAGAAGATGTCTTATATTTAACTGTAAAATTTAAGTTGGTGAAAAAAGAATGTAAGTACTTGTTATTTCTTTGAGGGCAGAGAGAATTTCTCAAGTTTTGAATCTTTTTTTTTTTTTTTTTTTTTTTTTTGAGAGAGTCTTGCTCTGTCGCCAGGCTGGAATGCAGTGGTACAATCTCGGCTCACTGCAACCTCTGCCTCCCAGGTTCAAGCAATTCTCCTGCCTCAGCCTCTCAAGTAGCTGGTACTACAGGCGCACACCACCACACCCAGCTAATTTTTGTATTTTTAGTAGAGACAGGGTTTCACTATGTTTGCCAGGATGGTCTTGATCTCTTGACCTTGTGATCTGTCTGCCTCGGCCTCCCAAGTTTTGAATCTTTCACTTAACAATGTCAAAGTTATGGTAGATGCTTGTCAAAACTTGCTAAGTGACAAATGTGATTCTTAAGTGATTTCTCTGCCACATTTCTTGGGTCTTTAGTCATTTTAACAAGTGTTCTGGACACATACACACATGCACTTCTGCACACAAACGTGGCTGTGCTGAGGTATTACCTAGCAGGTGTTTGGTTTGCCGTGGTCTTCCAGACTTTAATTTCCAGTAGTTCTCACTTCAGTACCTTTCTTTGTCCTGGCCAGGCTTCTCTCATTAACCACTATTCCACCTACACCTGAATCAGAGTCCTGTTTGGCCTTAGAAAGATGCAGTCTGAGTCTGTTGCAAGCAAGATGCTATTGGCTCTTTATCACTTCTCTCCTTTTAGTCAAATTCCCCACCCCTCAAAACAAATGAATACAAAATGTTCATAGTCACAAGACTTATGAACACAGACTGAGAAATGGGTTTGTCTTTTATTTATAGGCTACCATTTATCTATAAAAATGATATTAAAATACAGTGATATTTTAATTAATGTTACATGCAATTTTATTGTTGGCTGTGACCGTCACCATTACTGTTTAATTCTCATGTTTTTTTTTCTCTCTTTGTATATACAAATGAAGGAGTGAATTAAAAGTATATGATACCAGCTGAAATTCAAGTAGATTATATAGACTTTATAAAGCATAAAATGGAAACAGCTCAGAAGTAGGCCATATACATGAGCCATCTTTGTGCCTGGGATTGATCACAGATAGGAAGTGCTTGGAATGCTACAGTTGATTACTTTGAGAGTTGCATTTATTCATATAGTTCTTTAACTATGAAAGGACGAGATCACTTTCATCATCTAAGTGTGCAGGGGTTTGTGAGTCTTTCAGACAAAGCAAAAGAGTGTTAAATAATGTAGAGACATGTAATTGATGGATTGGAGTGCTAGTCTTTACCAGTTTTGCATCCCAGTGAGGCATATTAGCAGGCACTGAGCTGTGGGAGAGCAAGGCTGGCATCTTGTTTGCTTTTGCATTCTCATATCTGATGCTCGAAAGTTTTTTGAATGCATACATTGAAAAAGTATTTTAAATGTGCACATTTTTATTTACAGCTGCTGCTGAAGGGAAAGGCAGAAGTGGGGAAGACTTTTTTCAAAAGGTAAGTTGTCTTTTACTCTTGTCATGGTGGTAAGTAAGAGGAAATATATTTATCTCAACAGCTACCCTAGAAGCCGCCGAACGCTCCCCTTCATGTGGAGGAGAACAGGTTTCTATACGGGAGCTGGAAACACTCAGAGCTAGCCAGGAAAAGAGGGGATGCTGTATGAAACTTAACCATTCCAAGAAGGCTCCTTCCAGGGAAAATCTAATGAAATTTTTGCTTAAAGGCAAATAAGCAAAATATAAGAGGGCTCAGAGGTGGATCAATTCATGTGGCATTCACACTTCATTTGGCTGGCATGTGACATAGGAAGGGGTTATTGTGCAAGGTAAGGTACACTATCCTATATGGTGAATATGGTGGGGGAGCTTTTCTAAAGATATTTAAATTAAAACAAATTTTAAAATGTTCTACTGGCCAAATAGAATGTGCCAGACTGCTAGTTTTCCATCCTTTGCTAAATTTATAGGCTCAGGCTGATGCAGTTTAGGTACTGTACCCCCTGACTTGGTGTTATCTGACATTGGTTAATCTCCAACTTATACTCAATACCCGAGCATTTCTAAGTGCCCTGGCCTTAGCCGGGGCAGGCTTAGCAACAAGGGTAAGACAAGAGAAGACGAATAGGCTGGATGCAGTGGCTCATGCCTGTAATCCCACCACTTTGAGAGGCCGAGGCTATCGGATTACTTGAGTCCAGGAATCGAAGACCAGCCTGGGGCAGGGCATGGTGGTGTGTGCCTATAATCCTAGTGCTTTGGGAAGCTGAGGCAGGTGGATCACTTGAGGTCAGGAGTTTGAGACCAGCCTGGCCAAAAGCCTGTCTCTACTAAAAATACGAAAGTTAGCCCGGTGTGGTCGCAGATGCCTGTAATCCCAGTTACTTTGAAGGCTGAGGCATGAGAGTCACTTGAACCCGGAAGACAGAGGTTGCAGTGAGCTGAGATTGTGCCACTGCACTCCAGCCTGGGCAACAGAGTGAGACTTTGTCTCTAAAATTAGAATAGAATAGAATAGAATAGAATAGAATAGAATAGAATAGAATAGAATAGAATAGAATAGAATAATCCAGCCTGGGCAACATGGAGAAATCTCTCCTCTACTACAAAAACAAACAAAAACCCCAAATTAGCCAGGTGTGATGATGTGCACCTGTAGTTCCAGCTCCTCTGAAGGCTGAGGTGAGAGGATCACCTGAGCCCAGGAAGTTGAGACTGCAGTGAGCCATGATCGTGCCACTGCACTCCAGCCTGAGTGACAGAGTAAGACCCTGTCTCAAAGAAAAAAAAAAATGAAAAGAAAACAAATAGCAGAAATCGTAGATTTCCCTTGGGTTGGCTCTGATGGTAAAAATAGATGCTGTCAGTGGAAGGATTCTTCTTCATTGTTCTTCTTTAACTCACAGATAGATGTAAAAAACAGATGCTTCACCTTTGTGATTTCAGACATTTTAAAAGCTGAGTCAAAATATGGTCTATATAATCATAAAGGACTTTCATTCTTAGATTTGCTAATATTTCTCACTGTTTTCAGAGACATATATACATTCCAGCAGTTTAAATGGAAACACATGTTTGAATCCAGGAACATGTGTGCATCCCACAGACTATGAGTTAGAGTCATAGATTCTATTCTTGGTCACAGATTAATGAGGTCTCTGAATAACTAGATGGGAGTACATTTTATCTTCTCATTTGTTTCTTTAGTTCAATGGGAAGTGTCTTTTCCATAGATAGGTGTCCGTATAGGATTTGCATACTCATCCAGCAAAAAATCTCTAACTTAGAAACAGCCCAAATTCCAGAGAGTCATTTTTCCGCTATTTTGACTAGACAGAAGTAGACATTATGGTTCATCTACAGTAGAATGAAGTAATGGAGAAATACTGAATTGTCCTCCAGGAACTTGCATGCAGTCACATGTATTCTAGTTTTACATGACATTTGGGGAAGCATTTAAGAAATAGGCTACATAGCTGTTCACTAGCATCTTCGTATTTTTCTCTCTCTAAAATAATGCAAATATGAAGGATCTAGGCTTGTGATTGGAATGTTTCTTAGTTTTTACTTTGAGGTGTGCATGACAAAAGTTAAAACCTCTCTTTAGCTGAGTTTAAACTTCAGCTACTCAACTTTTCTAAGCCTGGAAGGATATCTACCTAGCTTCATGGTGCCTCTCCCTATGTAGAGATTTGAGAAGGAGTGTGAGACTTTTCATATGTAACTTTATGTTTTTTTGTACCATAAAAATATATGTAAAATCATAATGACTATACTAAATTTTGCTCAATTTAATTAATTGCTCTCATTAAAGTTTTCGAATTAGAAAATAATAAAATTAATTTTAAAAATCTTCCAAAATAAGAATTGGTATATTTCCATAAAGAGCTTGCATTTCAGTTTAACAGATAATAAGATTGTGAAACATATTATCTCAAATTTGAGGCTGTAATAGTAGTTGTTAAGCTTATTATACACTTC
This sequence comes from Pan troglodytes, assembly GCF_028858775.2. Lineage (NCBI taxonomy): Eukaryota > Metazoa > Chordata > Mammalia > Primates > Hominidae > Pan > Pan troglodytes. The sequence goes on from NC_072406.2 coordinate 70,886,791, forward strand.
TTCCATTGAGTCAACGTTACTGTTTTTTCCAGAGATCTACCCAGTTTTCTATACACTGTTTTGCTGCATGGGTTTGAAATGATATATTTCCCGAACACAATAAAGGATAAAATGTAAAAGCCTAAGATGTTATAGCAAAAAATCCCCCAAACCCCAACAATATAGTGTCTTAAAGAGCAGAGTCATTCGTTGTCCTCTTATGTAACGTTCTAAGGAGAGTCTTCCAGCTGGGTTGGTAGCTGTGTCCCATGCTGTCATTCAGTGACCCAGGCTCCTTCTAAGACATATCTGGATTGTCCCTAAGCATGACCTTCATCTCCGTTGTTGAAGCTTGGTCACAACCATGTCCAATTGTGTGTTGGTGAGGGAGATAGAATATTGAAGAGAGGCACGCCATGGTTGTAACGCCCAGGCCTGAATGTGGCACCTGTCACTTCCTCTCACACTCTGTGGGAGAAAACTTAGTTATGTAGTCTTACCTAATAGCAACAATAGAGGGGAGGGAGGAGCTGGGACATTTGGAGAAAACAATTGATTTTGCAGGCACTATTCACCACAAATGAGATTGTTAGGGAAAAAAAAAAGTCTGTGATCAAAGTGTAATTTCTTTGTGTGGTGTACTTTGAAACTTTTTGTATTTGTTAGGGCTCCCATACCACAAACTGGGTGGCTTAACTGTGGGAGGGAGAATCTGTTCCATGCCTTTCTTTAGCTTCCCATGGTTTGCTGGTGATCTTTGGTGTTCCTTGGCTTGTGGAAGCAACACGTGGATCTCTGCCTTGATCTTCATATGGCATTTTCTCTGTGTGCCTGTCTCTATGTCCAAATAAAGACACCAATTATATTGGATTAGCAGCCCACCCTACTCTGGTGTGTGTTCATCTTATTATTATACATCTGCAGTGACCCTATTTCCAAATATCACATTCTGAGGTCCCAGGCATTAGTACTTCAACATACGACTTTTTGGAGGACAGTTCAAACTATAATACCTTTTAATGGAGAAAATAATTCTGTAGAAAAATTTACTAAGACTGTAGATGTTATTTGTCACATTTTGATACTCAGTCTGATCTATAGATATTTAACTGCCTAGTCATTTATAGTAAATCTATTTTTTTAATCACAAGTCATTTCTAAATTGTCTACAATGAGTATATAATTGACATGCAAAAAGAGAAAGAAGTAATCTGTAATCTTGCCTTTTTGTTTTTGTTTTTTGTGTTTTTTTGAGACAGAGTCTTGCTGTGTTGCCCAGGCTGGAGTACACTGGCGTGATCTCGGCTCACTGTAACCCCTGCCTCCCGGGTTCAAGTGATTCTCCTGCCTCAGCCTCCCTGGTAGCTGGGATTACAGGCATGCGCCACCATGCCCAGTTAATTTTTGTGTTTTTAGTAGAGATGGGCTTTCACCATGTTGACCAGGCTGGTCTTGAACTTCTGACCTCCAGTGATACACCCACCTCAGCCTCCCAAAGTGCTGGGATTACAAACATGAGCCACAGTGCCTGAACTGTAATCTTGCCTTTGAAAGAGAACTATTTGTACACCCTTGGTCTTTTTTCTGTGTATATTAAAAATATATATAAAGTGATTTTTAATATTCCCTGTTTGATGGGATTACAGATTAAACTATGTATTTGCATTGGATCCATTCTGTGTTAAAACTTTGCAAAGTTATCCTGTAATAGTACTTTTTATTCTTTGGCTCTGACTACACTTATAAAAGGCGGGAATGGATATAACTTTATCAGTACTCTCCGTCCACTCCTAATGGCAGCTCTATCTAATGGAAACACATGGAAACAATCTTCCAGTTTTTTACAGTTCTTTGGGCAGTTGTTCATGGCTTACTCACTGTCTGTCCTATTTCCTTTTAATCAGTTCTTTTTTTCTTTCTCTTGTGAAATGACTATGGTCAGATCTTGGAGGGGAAAATGGGTTACAGTATTTTAGGTGGGGATAGGGTCAGTGATTGTATTACACATGTGACTCATCAAAGCAAACTGCATTAGGAATCTGTAATCCCAATGGTTGAAGAAGACAAAATACAGTCAGCATTGTAATTGATGAAAGCCAGGTTTTTTTTTTTTTGTTGCATTGGGTTATGTACAGTATTTTTCCTCAAAGTATACATCATTTATTTTAATGTAGGACTATGTTATATTCTTTGAATATATTGGATATTTATTTGGAAAACTGACCTATAAACCATGGCTTGTCACAAAGGCTAACAGTAAGACTAAAAAAATGAGATATTGATGGCTTATGTGGTTTATTTTTAAAACTTTCAAACTCATTGTTTTTAGACAAACATTACTTTTGGTGTTTTCAGACTGGAAAATAGCAAGTGTTGTCTTCTGGGGGAAATTCCTGGGATAAATAATTTAGTTCCCTCTGTACCTAAAAATGGGTGCATTAGATGGTCTTAGATGGGGACTAGGTGAGTCCTTTTATTGAGGGGCAGCAGAGATAATAAAGTTACTCTGGCTTTCTCCACTAGCGATTATTTTTATATTTCGAGTGGGTTATTTCCTCTAGTAATGGATATAAGTTTTGGTTTAATTATTTAAAAGTGAATTCAGTTAACTCTGGCTCATGAATGTGCTCTTTCTAATACTGAGTCTGTGCTTAAACACAAATCAAATTTAATTTAAATAAGATCCAGATATTTTAAAGCTTTAATTTTAGTATTTATTTCAATAGGTAATACACATACATGGCTCACAATTCAAATTTATAAAAGGGTATGCAGTGAAGAGTATTTGATATCTTGATGGTTTCTGAAGGTTCACTGAGAAAGCTGTGCAGCATTACATTGTTGGTCCCAAGCTTGGGTAAAGATGATCATCAATGTGCGTCATTACTAATGAAAACTTAGGGCCTAAAGCTAACATTCCGTGAGTTCTTATTACCGATCACTATACTATTGCCCTGAGAATGTTCCAGTGACAGAATCCGTGATCATGTTTTCTTTATACTACTGTCTAGATAGGGATAACTGGCTGCTTGTAAGACTTAGAAAAGAAGAGTAACTTTCCACCCCATAAAGGTTGTTTAGTCATCATCTAGAAAGTTACTAAAGATGAGAATGGAGCTTATTTTTATACCTTATGATTTACTCACCTTCTATCAAGAACCTAGTAAATCAGGGTTAGTGAGAAGAGATTAAGAAAAAGATCAAGTAATTTGCTCATCATTCTCCTAGTCTTTCAAGTTTTGTTCTTGTGTTCATTTGAACACAGGAAGACTGGGTTTTGAGTCTATATTCTCTTAGCATGTTGTAGAGTCACCTGCTTCGAGTTGCATTGTAATGGTATATTCTTTTATTTCATCAGTCATTTCACACAACCTCTTTATGAAAACCACATTTCCTGTATTATTCCTTTTTCTAAAACCATGGAAGCAAGGAATGTCATTGAGATTGTTTAAAAATGTATGTTTAATGGCCAGGCACAGCGGCTCATGCCTGTAATCCCAGCACTTTGGGAGGCCGAGGTGGGCAGATTACCTGAGGTCGGGAGTTTGAGACCAGCCTGACCAACATGGAGAAACCCCGTCTCTGCTAAAAATACAAAGTTAGCTGGGCGATGGTGCATGCCTATAATCCCATCTACTCGGGAGGCTGAGGCAGGAGAATCGCTTGAACCTGGGAGGCAGAGGTTACAGTGAGCCAAGATTGTGCCATTGCACTCCAGCCTGGGCAACAAGAGCAAAACTCCATCTCAAAAAAAAAAAAAAGTATGTTCAATGATAGTGAACGTAACTTAATTACTACTGCAGTTTGTTCAATTGAATAATCTTTAATCAACATCTGATGAAAGTTTAGTCATTATTGATTAAAATGGTTTCTTGAAACCAAACTCAATGCATTGGATCATGTAGAAAATGAAACTGAATTCATGAAAATAGGTCTTTTAAGAAGGGTCACAAGACAGGACCCTGGATTACACACTTGTAGTGCAAGTAACCATGGAAAGGTCTAGTTAAGAGACTTATTGGCATTAGTTTTAAAAGGTTTGTATATTATTTTGTAAAGTGTTCTCCCTTTATGAATTAAATGCCTACATTAATTCCTGTACTTGTTGGCATTTCCCTTAATCGAAAGATCTTGAGATACAGACTTCCTCATTTATGGTTGATATTAAGATTTTGGAACTATTTCGACATTATGTAGATAAAAATTACCCTAACTGATAATATGCAAACGTAAACATTTTTGTGTGCGTCAGAAGCAACTTTTGAAGAGGGTGGCATTAGCTGTTTGTGAGGAAGGAGTGCATTTGATTAGTTCCAATTTTAGCCTTGCCTTTGCATTGTGTGTCTATTTAATTGTCTTTTCAATGTCATGTGATTCAAATTGTTTTTATATCTTAGCGGGGGCATAGGACAAACTTGGTCTTAATATATTACATAGAACATTATCAGAGATGTGTCTGAAAATCCATATATAAAGATATTCATTGTCACAATATTGTAATAATTAAAATAAAATTAAAAATAACCTAAGTACTCAGCCATGTAATATTTGAAATGTGGTATATCAGACATTGGATTATTATGTAGGCATTAAAAATCATACTTTTTGGAAATATTTAATGACATGTTGAAATTGGTTACTAGATAGGTACAAAAATTAGGACAAAAGGCATATAAATAGCTTGACTCAAATTTTGTTATATATGTTTATGCCTAAAAAATGACTGGGCAAGAATTATGCCAAAATGTTAACCGTGACTCTCAGTGGTGAGATTATGATTGGTTTTTATTTTCTTTCTGTACTTTCCTACAATGGACGTCCGTTACTTTTATAATCAGGATTAAAAACAACTACCATCTTATGAAGAAAAACAGATAACAATAACTAAGATAGATTGAAGTTGTTAATGGATTAATTATTGCAGTTTAAGAGCATGCAGTTTTTTTGCTGAAAAACATTTAAGAAGTCAGACTTCCCATCATACTGAGGTTACTTCTGTGTCTTTTATATAACAGTTATAAAGACAGAACAAGTTTCAGATCATCAAGGTGGATCATTTCTAGGTAGTGTTAATTTTTAGAAAAATGTCCCCCCTTTCATCCATTTGCCCTTGTTTTGACATTCAGAGGTATAAAATTTTTTAAAGATGTTTTTTACATCTCTGTGCCTTCTTTTCTTCAGACCAAAGATAATTAGTTTCTTATTTATCATATGACTTAGTTTTCAGACCCTTATCATTCTTTTCGCTTTCAGTAGCAAGATCAGTGTCCCATTTTAAAAGTGGCAACAATATCTGGGTATAGTGTTTTGGATAGAGCCTGGCCAGTGCAATTATAATGAGGCCATAATATTCATAATATTAAGGTGATCCAGAAGTACCTAAATATTATATAACCTTTAGGCACTGTTACATTGGTCACTGACATGAAGAATCGACATTACTTGTCATTCTTCACCCAACTGAAGAGAAAAGGTTGGCTCCAATGTCATTGCTAGGTACATAACATAAAATGAGGATACTTCTAGACTGTTGACTGGCTGGTAAAGGCCTCCATAGATGTAACTCATATGTTGTGCCTGTCACTCTAAGCTCTTGACCTGACATGTAGCTTGGAGACAATGTGGCAGATGTGGTGGCTAGACTGTGAAAGTGTGGAAAGCCTCACTCTGGGAGATTTCACATGGTTTGGACATTGAATTGATAGTGAGAACTCCTGCATGCTTTTTTCTTCTCTCTGGACTCCTTGAGTTAGCTGGGGGAAAGGACTCAGCCACAGGGTGACAGTCTAAGATGATGGGCTGGGTGTAGTGCCTTTTAATCTGGCTAAAGTAACATTTAGTAAAGAACTTTAAGCTTTACTGATTTAAAATGACTTCACAGAAGAATCAATGCAGTTTAAAGCTGGATGTGGTATTGTCTTTTTCTTCTAGTCGGGGATATCGTGGTCTAAATAGTCTTAGATTGATTTTTTTTTTTCAAGTTTATACAGGTTGTTGGTGGCAGCCAGAACTTAGCGATATTCTGACTTTATGCTTGGCTACTGTTAATACAAGATAAATGTTTTTATTTAAATCGGCAATTATCATGCCCACATTAATGGGCTATGCTTCTATAGTGAGAGAGGTTCTGCCTAAAACTGCAAGTTTTGCTAAGTAGGGCTCTGAATTAGGGTCATTGTGGCATATTAGAGGGACAACCAAAAGGCTGGGGGCAAATTAATACACTAAATAAATGTATGGATTTTGTAGTACTTTGTATTTTGTTTAAATAGATTCAGAATCACACTAAGGTTTATCATTTTGAAGTTTGTACCTTTGGTACCTTTTTAAATTTCATCTAGGAGATTTACAGTAATGATTTGTTGTCATCTCATGAATCGTTTCTAAATTTGAGTTTGGGAATCTTTCTGGTTTCTTAACAGTGATCTTTGGCTTGATGTATTTGATGTTTTTGCATTTTATCTGGACAAAGTATGTTGCGTTAAAATTTGTTTTTTGGCCAATTCAATTCTTTAACCTTTAGGCACTGTTATTCAATTCAACTTGCTTTCGTTTCTAAATAGCACTTTTAAATTTCTAGGCTTTGTAGTTTACGTGATTATAGCTCCTACCTTGCTGCATGAAAAAGGAGAGGAGAAGGCCTTATTTTGCACCACTCGACTCTGCTTCCCTGCTCTTCCAGCCACAGCTGCTTGGGCCAGGATGTGGGTGCCACATGCAGCAACAAACCTTCTCTATACAGTGTACGTGACCTATGTGGCATGCTCTGTGAACTCAGCTGAGCCAGACTCATCTCTATTGAGTTAGGAAGCTAAGATCAAGAGTGGGAATGAGAAGAGAATGGGGAGGGTCATGAGGTAGCATGGAGTGAGGGAGAGGCCAGGAGTGGTGCTGTTGATCATGGGAAAGCTGGGGTTAGGAGAGCGAGAAGCTGTGAGTAAGTGGTGAAGACCCATCCACGGAGGGAAGCATGAAGCAGAAGACAGAGGGGGAAACAGATGTTCCAGAGTGAGCGATGCTCCTACTTGGAGTTGGCACAGTTTGGGATGCATCTCAGGTTCTTTTCCTGTTTTTGTTTTGTTTTGTTTAAAGAGATGGGTTTTGCTCTCTTGCCCAGGCTGGAGTGTGGTGGCCTGATCATAGCTCACTACGGCCTAGAACTCCTGGGCTCCAGTCATCCTCCCACCTTAGCCTCCTGAGTAGCTGAGACTATTGACATGCGCCACCATGCCTAGCTTTCAGGTTCTGATCTATAGGTGTCCCTAGAGTCTTCCCTTCTCCTGATGTAGTTGGGAAACTCTACAAGGCCTAAATCATGAATTCAACTGTGATGCATAAAAGACATTCAGTTAACTGGGATAATTGCATAATCCCCTTTTCTTCAAAGGGTTTATGCATTCACATGTTAACAAAATTTGGTGTTTGTAGAGTAGTTTAGCTCCTCAGTGAGTGCCCCAAATTAAGTTATATCTTTAAAGGAGCAGTGCTCTTTATATAAAAGGTATTTCTGTCAAATCTGTCATTTAAAATATGTATACTGCAGCAATACTACGATAAAATATTAGACCATACTATACCAGTGTATGGTGAACTCTCTCCATATATTACATATATACTATAAAGTATATATGTTTCTTTTTGCTAGTCAGTTATCAGCATTATTCAAGAAATAATGGGGTTATTGACGTTAATATGTTAGGTGAAAAAAGTGAGTGCTGTCCTTTTATGTTACTGAGCTTTTATCCTGCATATCAGAATTTCCTTTCTCTTTGTCATTGGCATTAATATTGTTTTCATCCCTCTTACACTTCTGTGGGAAGTTTGTAGACAGCCAACATGCAGAAAGGTTAGCATGGCAGATAAATATTTTCTATTTTTCTTATTGATAGTTACGGAGAATGCTTTGTTACTCTATGCCTCTCTAAGTAACATGATCCTTGAATAGATGTATTAAATATCCTAGTGTTACTCTCTCATTTTATATGTTTAACAGTTGCGGCTTGTCCCAAACTGGCTCTTTGGCAGGTTTTTTTCTTTCTTTTTTTTTTAAATTCATTGGATGTAAATTTCTTCCTAAAAGGAGTTGTCTTTTGGCATTTTAAGTAGTGGAAAAATAAATTTCATTATCTTTCTTCTTTCTTTTTTTTTTTGTGAAATCAAAATTATCAAGAAATGTGTACATATGGCTTTTCTTCTTAGCATTTGCTACTTTTGTTACTTTCGTCACCCTGGATTATCCAGTTATTCAAATTTTCTGCTTCTCAATGGGCAAAGTACTGATAAGTAGGGAAGGAGGGAATTTAGCCAAAGTTGTAACTGACAATAAGCAAAATATAGAGGCCTCTGTGTTTCCTGCTTGGTTCTCTTTCTTGAGTTCATCACTAATTTTATGAAAGAAGAAAACAAAACAGAAAAATAACCAGCTTCAATTTCCATGTGCCTGTTTATTCTGGAGTTACCAGGAAACCTTAATCTCCAGTGAATAAGAACACTTTAAACCCAAAGTTGTTTGGGTTTGTTTTCTTAAATAGAACTTCTTCCTGTTATGTTTTCCTATTGGCATTTGTAAAACAATGATTCATGTGTAAATCAGTAGGAGGTGCTGTTTGAGAAGCTTCCTAGGTTGGTAGGTTCCAGAGCCTAAGCTTTTCTTGGCTTCAGTCAGTATGTTGAGAGGGGAAGGTATTAACAAGATCAAGGAAGTGATAGTTTTCGGTATGTAGTTGGAAAGTGGGTATGTGTGTCTTCTCATTTGAATATCACTTTGTTGTCCTTTTCATATGTTAATATGATGGGCTACCTCATAATCTGTGAATCCAAAAATTATCCTGCCTTCTTCTAAATTCCATGAGAATACTAAAGAAGAAGTAATTTTAACTTTCAAAGAGCTTTTATTCTGAAGGGAAAAGATGCTTGTAAGATGGTGTTAGCATGCATGTGTGCAGGCTTCACAGAGCTGCTAAGGACGCCATTCATGAGACATTATTGCCCTCCCTCTGAGCCAGACACTATACCATGTACAGTTCTACAGAGGGGGAAGGGTGGCCCTATGGCTTCTCTCCTCAAGAGGGGCATACTCCAGAGGAGAAGTGGCACAGAAGTGCCATCCAGTGTGGCGAGAGCTTTACAATGGAGGAAACGGAGGGAGTGATTTTTTTTTTTTTTTTTCCCTATTCTGAGGACTCAGGGAAGATGGATTTCTTGAGAGAAAGTGTTTGAGGTGCGTTTTGAGGACTAGGTAAAAGGAATTTAACTAGTATGTTGGGTGAAGTGAGGAAAGGCTTTGTGGCACAGTTTCTGAGCAGGGGGCAGTTTAGATTAGATTAAGATGCCTTCCAGACCTGTGACTCCATGACCTGAATGTCCTAATGGAGACAAAATAGAAAGGCATTTCTAGCAGAAAGAACCAACTGATTGCCTTTGCAAAGGCAGAATAAAGGACAGAGGAGACTGTTTTTTTCTCATATAGCCCAGAAAACAGATTAAAGGTTTTACATAGATAGATAGATAGATGGATGGATGGATAGATAGATAGATAGATAGATAGATAGATATCACTTCATCTGAGCTAGTTATTTAAAAATTCTCTAAGTGAAAGGTTTAGAGGATATGTAGAAGGATTTGAAATCTAAAAGTTAGGAGATCATATTGTTTCTATTCGTTATTGATATGGTTTGGCTGTATTCCCACCCAAATCTCACCTTGGATTGTAATAATCCCCACGTGTCAAGGGTGGGGCCAGGTGGAGATAACTGAATCATGGGGGATGTTTCCCCCGTACTTTTCTTGTGATAGTGAATAAGTCTGGGAGATCTGATGGTTTTTTAAATGGGAGTTCCCCTGCACAAGCCCTGTAAGACATGACTTTGCTCCCCATTTGCCTTCCACCACGATTGTGAGGCCTCCGCAGCCATGTGCAACTGTGAGCCAATTAAACCTCTTTCTTTGATAAATTACCCGGTCTTGGGTATGTGTTTATTAGCAGCATGAGAACAAATTAATACAATTCTCTACTCAAAGAGGATGAGAATTGAAAATGATAGCCAGGGTGACCAAACATTTTGCAGTATAGTTGCTTTGCAGCATCTGACTTCATTAGTGCCAGGTAAGGGACAAATTATTACTTTTTTCCACTACCTTCCTAAATGATAAATGCATTCCTAGAGAGATTAACTTTTAACTATGCTTTGAAACATGAGTTTTCAGCTATTGTGATGCCATCATTACATTCTGAATGATAAAATTGCCAAGTTCAGAATGACAGCTGTAAAATAAATGGCATCATTTAATTAAGTTCTGAACTTTTGATGATATGCAGTTTAAAAAAAATGTATTTTCCAGGAAAACAGTTGGAAGTTTCGACTTTGTGGTTTACTTTTGGCTGTGTTTTATGGAAATCACATGAAAACTTCTGAGAAAAAGAGACAAATGATTCAAATTTTGCAAGTAATAGAAAATTGGGTTCCATTTGTATAAAAGATTCCCTGAAATCATTCACTATCAGTTTAGCACACTCTGGTATTAGCATTTAAACCACCAGTATACTGATGAACAAGTACAGAGGAGAAAGCCAAGGATATTTGAGATCCAGTATCATATGCAGAATAAATGTAATAACTTTTAGGGGCGGAATTTCTTTTCTTTTTCTTTTTTTTTTTCTTTTTAGATGGAGTTTTGCTCTCGTTGCCCAAGCTGGAGTGCAGTGGCGCAATGTCAGCTCACTGCAACCTCCACCTCCCAGGTTCAAGCAATTCTGCCTCAGCCTCCTGAGTAGCTGGGATTACAGGTGCACGCCACCACGACTGGCTAATTTTTTGTATTTTTAGTAGAAACGGCATTTCACTATGTTAGCCAGACTGTTCTCAAACTCCTGACGTCAGGTGATCCACCGCCTCGGCCTGCCAAAGTGCTGGGATTACAGGCGTGAGCCACCACACCTGGCCTAGGGGCAGATTTTCAGTTGAATTATTAACTGGAATTCATGTTCCTGTTCCCATTTCTCCAGTTCTACCATCAACCATTTTAGTGATAGTAAACTCTTAATCTAGAGCACCATTCTTAACCCCAGGTACAGGTTTGTCTGAGGAACTTTTAAAAATTATTGATGCTTTAACTAGAGATTCTGATTTATTTGTTCTGAAAGTAAGGCCTTAGCATTAGTATTTTTTGGAAAAGCTCCTCAGGTGACATTACTCTGTAGCTAAGGTTGGGAACTACTGATGTGCAGTATGGGTAAGTACAAAGAAAAGTTGTAAATTCTTGTTGGTCTCTACCTCTGATAAAAGGAAAGGAATTACATTTTACTCTTGAACAACACAGTGGCGAGGGTTGCCAGCCCCCACCCCACTGTGCAGTCAAAAATTTGTATATAATTTTCTCTCCCCAAAAGCTGAACTATTGATAGCCTAGTGTTGACCAGAAGCCTTACTGATAAAATCGTCAATTAACATGCATTTTGTATGTTATATATATGGTATAACGTATTCTTACAATAATCTAGAGAAAATAAAATATTTTTAAGAAAATCGTAAGGAAGAGAAAATACATTTATTATTCATTAAGTGGAAGTGGATTATCATAAAAGTCTTTATCCTCATCATATTCATGTTGAGTAGGCTGAGAAGGTGGAAAAAGAGGAGGGGTTGGTCTTGTCTCAGGGGTGGCAGAGGCAAAAGAAAATCTGTGGTAGACGCGTCACAGTTTAAACTCCTGTTGTTCAAGAGTCAACTGTATATGTATTTTGTGTATGTGTGTCAATTACTGATGGATTTAACTTTCTGTTCAGTTTCATTCTCTTAGAGGGTATACTGTGAGATACTAGTTCTGCACTATCTTAATAAATATATGAAAAAAGTTCCATGGTAAGATGAGTTTGAGAAATACAGGCATTTACAGTTAAAAAATAGTTCTTTCCTATAAAACTGGTTGCAAACTTAAATGTGCTGGTTATTTGCATTTTATGCATTTGTTACAGAAATATGTAATTTGTGGCACTTCCCAGTATTGTTTGATGAAATGATTTCTTTTTCTTGCTAGAAACTCCATTCTACAAAATTAAACAATCAGTGAATCAGTCGGAAATTCATTTTTTTCATTTACTGAGATCTGTGTTAGGAATGGATGTGATGTAGCTATACAACAGAGGCTATCTTGAAAAGTTCCTCGGTGAGCCTTATCAGAAGGGTGAGAGTGTAAATTATTCCAAGGTACACAATTCTTTTCTAAAAGACAACTGTTACCTTTTTATATCCATGCTCAGAATTTCTCTGACAACTCACCATTGCCTTCCAGGTAAAATTAAATAAATATCCACCTTTGACATCAGATGTTTATTATAGTCTGATCCCTTCCTACTGATATAACTTTGTTTCCCATTGCCCCTCAACTCAAGCCTTTCTCTTGTCAACCAGTGGTATCCCCAAGCCCTGATCGTTCTTGACTCTAACAGCGATACATAAAAATATATCCCCAACTAGAACGTCTTTTTTTCCTCTTTGTCTCTGGCCCTCTCCATTAGTTATATATTTAAAAGTCCGTCATTTGGCATTTTCTGGACTAGCCCAGCCTGTGATGACAGTTCCCACTTCTTTATATGTTAAACTTACATATCTGTGGTCACTTTGTTTGGATTTTCTTAGAAAGTCAATTTTCTTGTTTTGTTCTCTTGTTATGAGTTGATACACTAATAGTCCAACTAGTTTCTGAATCTTGAATTGAGACACTCAAATGTTTTGGGACCTAACACATTGTTCTGTGTATTTGGTGGGGTGAAGTAACTCTGTAGAATTGTGATGTTGTGGGACTGTATGGGACCTTAAAGATTTCCTAGTTTAGCAAGTGTACAAAGGAGGATAAGACCTAGCATTTTTAAGTGATTTATCTGAGTCATATGACTAGCCATTTGTTGAATCTGGGGAGAAAACCCAATTCAACACTGTTTATTACACTGACAATTCATAACTTTAAAAAATCTGTGCTCTTTCAAGAGAAATTAAATTTCACATTTGTCTTTCTTAATGGGAAAACACAGTAAATTAAATATTATTAAAGCAATAAGAGGTAGTGCTATCTTGTCCCATCCTCCTGCCTCCCCACCTCCTCCCCAACACACAAAAAGATCCTATGGGTGTTCTTAAGGAGCTGTTGTCTGAGATAGGGCCTAGGAAGTAGGTTTTTAAAACTTGGGTGATCCAGAGTCGATGATGATATGCATTCTTCCATACACATCATTGTCTCCTCCCCCTCCTCCTTCTCCCTTTTTTCCCTTCCCCAATTCATGCCAGGCTGTCATTTTGAATCAATAAGTGAATGTAACAAATAGGAGATGTTAATACTATGAAGAATACTGAACTAGGAGCCATGAGTTCTGGCTTTGAATTCCAGTACAGTCACCAGCTGTGAAATCTTGGGCAAGTCATTTGACAACTGAGCTTCAGTTCTCCTGCTTAGAAAATGGGGATAATTCCTCATAGAATTGATGTTAAAATTCGTTGAAATATGCACTCAAAAGTGCTTTATAAACAGTAAAGCATTGAGCAAATGCGAGAGATGATTTGATTCTTTAGAGAAGACCCTTTCATTCTAGTGTTTGCATCCTTTGGCTGGGGGGAAGGCTGTGTGGCTGATGTAGGATGAGGCACCTTCCATATCTTTAGTTGCTTGAAAAAAAGCACACACAGTTCTATAATATTTTTGGCAATTTGTCTCAGTTTAAAGCTGTGATCATAACTTTTATTTGGGGATACTACTTTCTTGATTCTTATATGGGGAAAAATTCCATTTGTTGGTTTCTTTTTATTTAAATATGTTTATGTATTTTGCATTTTAGAATAAAAACATTTCCTTCTCGAGTGAAGATTTTTTTTCTTTTCTTTTGAGGTGGTGGTTAAGTTCTCATGTAATAGGATAGTTGGTTGCTATTAGAAATATGTTTTTTCCTTTGTTATGAAATGGAAAATTGTCAGAAACTGATAGGCTGTGGTTAGATGAGGTTTGCTACCAATAAAGAATTATCAGGGCAAACTGAACTTTCATTTAGGATGCAAAAACATTTGTTTTGCTTGGCAGCATGGGATAAAAAGAAAATCCAAGAAACTTCTTGTTTCAGGAGCTGCCAGTTCTCTCTGTGGCTCAAAGAACGTTTCGTGTCTCAGCCACAAGAATTTGCCGCTGGTTCTGATGTTCATTTTCTTCCCTCCTCACGCACGCTTTGCTTTCAGCTTTTGGCTTTACAGCCCTTTGCTATGAGATGATGAAAGTCCTTCGAGGGCTACTCATTAACTTTCCCTTCTACATCTTACTGGTATGAATAGTGGGAGCCTTTCATCTTTATTGTTATGAAAGCTTTTATAGAATATTGAATGCAGGGCACTGTGTTAGAGCTCTGTAAAACATGATAACATAGTAGATTCTGTCAGTTATTGGCTGTGAGTAGAGGTAGTTTGTTGAGGATCAGTATAGGTACCAGTGGCATAACTTATAAATTGGGACAGGCATGGTGGACCAGAGGGGATCTAGTAACTAAGCACTGTGATAGCCAGGGGAATCACTTAAACAGGACCAGTAAGGTACAGAAGGCCTGGGAATTTGGGGGAGGTATGCGAACAGGAAGATAAAGGGACTGATATCAGGAAATTAGAGGGAAGAATCTTGGATGTAGGATGTAGTGGAATGAAGTGGATTTTAAAGTTTCTAATACTAAATGACAGACATAGTAACATCTAGCAGGAGGGCTGTTTTGGAGGAAAAAAAGAATGTAATTTTAACTAATACGATGACTTTTAAGTCTAGGTGGTAAGGTTTAGAGTAACAGAGCAGGGCTGGAAATAGTGACTTATTAGGAATTAACTTGCATTCCAGAAATTGAGGGTTCATGTAGAATTGCCTGTAAGCCAGGAGTTTTCTTATTCATCTCTTTAATGTTATAGAAAATAACATCTGTACTTTATGGTAAGTAATTACAGAGTTAAAAAAAAGGCCATTTGAAAAAAACAGCTTAAAAATGTCAAATAGGAAATGTGGGGATAAGTGTATTCTTTTCAAAATGTGGTTCTGAATTGGACTAACTCAAGCTGCAGTTAAAGGAAAAAAGGCTCATTTATTTGACTCTTGCCTTCTTTGCTTTCTCCCTGTCTCAGGCTCCTTTCCCCAACGCTTCTCCCCTTTTTGGTCTCAGTGCTTCTGAAATGTAGACACTGGTCTACACATGGGTCACCCAGAGTTCACAGACTTGAAAGTCCTCTTATTCCCAAGAGCTGCGTGTGCCTCATCAGCCTTCTCTGGGTTTTGTGGCAGGGGGTGATGAGAAAGGATGCCCAGAGGCTACTTGTACCAATAAGAGCCACCGCTTGTTGTGAAAAGAGCACCAATGAGGAGAAAGCAGGCAGAGATAGTCCTGGCACTGGGTATCTCTTCAAGGCCTCTGGTTCCGTTATTCGTCAAAGGAGGGGTAGAACTAAGCATATGGTCTCTAAAGCTTTGAAATTCTTTTTTCTTTTCTTTTCTTTTTTCTCTTCTCTTTTTTCTTTTCTTTTCCTTTTTCTTCCCTCCCTCCCTCGTTTGTTTTCATCTTTTTCTTTCTTGCAGTTGACAAATAAAAATTGTGTATATTTATGGTGTACATATTTCGTTGTATATATGTACA
The DNA here is from genome assembly GCF_028858775.2 of Pan troglodytes. Lineage (NCBI taxonomy): Eukaryota > Metazoa > Chordata > Mammalia > Primates > Hominidae > Pan > Pan troglodytes. The sequence continues at coordinate 70,902,413 of NC_072406.2, forward strand.
TTGTGGAATAGCTAAATCAAGCTAATTAACGTATGCATTACTTCATATAATTATCTTTTTTGTGGTAAGAACACCTAAAATCTACTCAGCAATTTTCAAGTATAAAATACATTGTTATTAACTAGTCACCATGTTGTATAATAGATCTCTGAATTATTCCTCCTAACTGAAAATTTTTTTAGTGTGCAGAAGATCCATATCTATACCCTAAATGTTCCCAATAAATCAAAATAGTGTCCAAGAAGCAGCTCACAGAGCATATTTGTTTTCAATGTGAGATTTATGTAGCACTTTTATATTTGCCAAAGCTTTTATTTTCCTAAATTCCCCAGTGAAGTAGGGCAACAAGAAGATCATCAGTGGTGAGCCTGCCATTTAAATTTTTTTTTTTTTTTTTTTTTTGAGACAGAGTCTCACTCTGTCACCCAGGCTGGAGTGCAGTGGCGCAATCTCGGCTCACTGCAACCTCTGCCTCCTGGGTTCAAGCAATTCTCCTGCCTCAGCCTCCCAAGTAGTAGCTGGGATTACAGGCGCCTGCCACCACACCCAGCTAATTGTTTTTTTTTTTTTGTATTTTTAGTAGCGATGGGGTTTCACCATGTTGGCCAGCCTGGTCTCGAACTCCTGACCTCAGGTGATCCACCTGCCTTGACCTCCCAAAGTTCTGGAATTACAGGCATGAGCCACTGTGCCCGGCCAAATTTTTTTTTTTTTTTTTTTTTTTTTTTTTTTTTTTTTTTTTTTTTTGAGACAGGGTCCTTCGTCTCCCAGGCTGGGGTACATCTTGGCTCAATGAAGCCTCAACCTCCCAGGCTCAAGTGATCCTCCTACCTCAGCCTCCCGAGTAGCTGGGACTAAAGGCATGTGCCACCATGCCTGGCTAATTTTTGTATTTTTTGTAGAGACAGGGTTTCGCCATGTTGCTCAGACTGGCTGCCATTGAAATTAATCCAGTGTAATCTTCTCAAATGCAGTGTAGTATTGAGAAACGGGGTTCAGTGCAACAAGGAGTTTATGATTTTCCCTGAGCCTCATGCCTAAGATCTTGTTAACCAAATTTTGGACAGAAATGGTAATTTTTCAGTAAGCATAAGATAACATTACTTTTTATTCTTTTTTTTCTGATGGGAGTACTGATCAGTAAATTAAGCAATATAAGCTTCTTAGAAAAGATTGGGTTGGAAAAAGAATTGAATCCACACTGTAGTTTTGTTCTGGATTTACATTATATGCCCTGCCTGTGTTTACTGACAACATTCCTTGAGCATTTTATTTGCTATTTGGATATAAAAAGGTGTCAGTTGTATAGGAAGAAACCAAAGTTATAATAGAGTGTTTGTACCAAAATGTTTACCTATAAACAGGTAGGGCTGTCATGAAATGCAATAACTAATCCTTATCCATACTGAAGAAAGCTGCATTGTGGCTTTTTTACATGCAAAATCTTAAGGTGTTATATAACTTAAGTTAGATTTTAAATAAATTATGGACTGCCCTTCTTCCCTTTGTGACCTCTTAAATCTCTGAGACCAAAAATATTTACATATGCAGCTTACAGACATTTGTTAAACCCTAAGATGGTTATTGCAGCCATGGGATACTCAATTAACTGTGCATTTACTCACCAAAAATTGTTTTTGAGCCCACTAGTGTGTGGCAGGTACTGAGTTGGGCCTTTGGAATACAGTGGTGAGCAGTTATGACATGGATTCTGCCATTATGCAGCAAACATAAATTTCACTGAAGAATGCAGACAAAGTATAGAGAAATGAGTAGATAGAATAATTACTGATTATAATGTATCTACGAAAGAAACAACTCGGAAGGGACCTATTACATGGTGAACACATCAAGTAAAAAGCTCTTCAATTTTTAAACAAAATAATTTTGAGGGACAGCTAAATTTTCATCACTTGCTTTGGATAGATAAAAAGCTTTCTTAAGTATCTATTTCAACTTTCAAAAGCAGTTCTTTGCTTTTCCACTTAGAAAAACACATTTAAAAATTCTTGCCCATTGAGGATATAATTGTATTTTCTTTCAATTGTCTTTATTGGAATTCTTTTACAATTCTTCCAAAACAATAATACATTCCTTAGAGCTGAGCCTCAGCAGGAAAAATGAAGCATCTCATTTGATGTATTATTCCATTACCTATGATGTCAAGGCAGTTGGTAAATAATTTCTTTTTATAGAGCAACCACAGGGGTTGCTAACAGTGCGATCCCCAGGAAATGATTTTGGGAAGCTCTATCATGTGATGGCTGCTATTCATTATCTACTCTGTGTTGGACAGGCTCGGGGTTTTGTTTGCCTTTTAAATCAGGGCAACACTTGCATTGTGGTTTTGCCGTCGTGCCCTTGCTTCATGTTGGAATTTTTCTAGGACTTGTTGCAGATTCAGAGGCAGATGTTTGTCTTCCTGAGGTTAGGAGATGATTTGGCGCCATCTAGGTTGACTTTTTTTTTTCTTTCCTTTTTTTTTTTTTGCTTTCCTGGAACAAACACTGTTACCAAATACATTTCAAGCAATGAAAATAGCTCAGTAGAAATGGTATGGTGGTGCCTTCATACCCTTGGCTATTCGAGTATTGACTAGTCTTAGAGAGATTAATCATTTGTAATTTTAAGTTCTAATAATACAGCGAAGGTTATCATTTGTATTTTAGGAAACTTTATAGCCTCTGTACTTTGTAATGGAGAATGAGTTGGCTGTGGGGTTAACAATGTGGTTATATAGATAAAACCTCTTTTGAGAGATTCTTTTTTCAAGAAGTTGTGGTAAAACACACATAAAAGTTACCATTTTAACCATTTTTAAGTATACAGTCTAGTGGTGTTAGCATTGTTGGGATTCACATTGTGTTAGGAATTCACATTGTGATTCACATTGTGTTGGAATGTGAATCACAGCAGTATGAATGTACCTAACGTTGCTATTTTGACGTCTAAATGGCCACATGTTTTCAGAGAAAATAATTTAACATTGAAACATAGTTACAAAATATCTTGCAGGGAAGACACAATTTGAAATTGTAATAGCAGTGCTGCAAGTTTATGGTAAAACTGGAATAGCCAGGTCTCTTCAAGGCCAGCTTTGCACATTTAAGTGAATAGTAAATAGTTACTCTAAAGCTGGCATTTAGAATTATTAATTAATTGGTAGGTGCTGAATACCTGGAAAATAGCCCAGGGAAGTATCTGCGTTTTGTGAGGTGTGAGTTAGGCTCTGCACTTTCGGGGTGAATGAAAATGAACAGCAGCTACTCATGGTGGCTTCTTATTCCTGAGTTCCGAAAGAGGCTGGGGGTGTTTTCATGTACTGAGTACTGTCATTATGTAGATCTTAGCTTGTCTTCCCTGAAATGTTTATTAAATCTCTATGTGTTGTGTTCCAGGATGTGGAAGAGTGACTTTGGTTGGTTAGAGGAAGAGGTCAGAATGATGAGTTCTAGGTTGGCATTATTCCTGGAATGTCATGGAACTTTTCCTGTAATGAGTTCCTGGTGACTTGAGAACATTTGCAAAACCATGCCCTCAACGTCTAGCTGTGCAGTCATCCTTTCTGTTCCACTCAGCCAGTGGTCTCCCAGGAAAGTGTGGTTGACTGTACAACCCATCATTCTATTGCACCAGTCACCAAAAACACATATGCTCCTGACAATATGAACCATTCATTATTATTATTATTATTATTATTATTATTGAGGCAGGATCTTGCTCTGCCACCCAGGTTGGAGTGCAGTGATGTGATCACGGCTTACTGCAGTCTTGACCTCCTGGGCTTAGGCAATTCTCCCCACTCAGCGTCCTGAGTAGCTGGGACTACATGTGTGTGCAACCATGCTCGGCTAATTTTTTTTACTATTTTTGTAGAGATGGGGTCTTTGTTGCCCAGGCCAGTTGCAAACTCCTTGGCTCAAGCAATCCTCCTGCCTCGGCCTCCCAAAGTGCTAGGATTACAGGCATGAGCCACTGCGTCTGGCCCTGTCTTTATTATTCTTGTAAACTTAATGTCTGCAAGGTGTTATTTACCAAAGAGGTTTGTAAACCAGATGTCTCTTCTCTTGAACACTAATGAATAAAATCTTGTACTTTTTGGCTTTCTCAGCTAATCATTACTTAAACCTTCAGCTTAAAAACTGGGGAATTGAAATCCCTGTGGCTGGCTAGTCCTCTGAAGGCTTTGTGATGATGTCACTCTCAGATCGGGACAGAAGCATTCAAGAGAGGGAAAATACTCTTGCTTATGTGACAGCTATATGTGTCCAAGAGCATTTGGCTACATTCAGTGATTTGAAGGCCTTGTTCTGATTACAGAGCTCTTTGCTATCTTCTCCCTTTGCATTGAATTTTGTCAAATTTCCCAGGTATTCTCTGAAGAAAGTTCCTCTTTAGTTGTCAATCACCACCTGTCCATCAGAGAAATCTTTTAGCTACCTCTAAATGTGAGCTTGGCTGGGCTAGGTTGAATGACAGAATTCTTGTATTTTTAGAGTGAATTCTGAATAGCAGAATGGTCAGGACTTACAGTACATTATTTTATCCTTTGTTCCAAAAAGGGGTTTGAAGTGGCTTAACAATTTACATTTAGTAATACAGACTGAAAAATAAATAGAAGAGGAAATTGTTGTGAAGGGAAAATAAGTGTTGGAAAATAATTTGAGAGGAGGAACAATAAGATTTGTACACAACACACACCAACAGGATCTGAGCTTCCTCCATGGCCACAGCAGAAAAGGAAGCCTGACCATTTAGGAGAACCACAAGGTCCATGAGATTAAAAATAAATTAGTGGCTCTGGAAGATCACAGGCTTTGTTGCTACAGGAACCTTGGAGGAGCTTCTGTTAATTACCTAATGAGACACTGCAGTGTGTGTCTGGCAGAATATGTCCTCAACAGCACCTACCCTGCTGAAATATGGTTGTTTCCTGTTATGTGTCAGTATAGGAAATAATATAGTTTGCTTTCTATTGTGTGCTAATATGACTTAAATCAGTTCTAAAAAAGTTAGAAAGTTTTTTGGAATATCTACGATGAGATATATACCTGTCAGTCCTCCATGAATTTCTCCCAGCTGAGTTAGATAAGGTGGTTATCTGGCCTTTAGAATATTATTATTGCTAATAATTATTACAGTAGCACCAGTTACAACACATAGCTACTCTTTCCCAAGTACCTATTATGTTTTAAGCATCATACTAGGGCACTTGCTACAGAAGAGATCTCTCAATTCTCAAGGAAACCGCGTGGCTTTATTCTTATTTTAGAGAAAGAAAATTGGCTCAAAGACTTTGACTGACTTGGCCAGGTTTGCATGGCTACCACTCCCTGTGTGCCTGGCCCCGATTCTTCTACCTGAGACCCAGAAGTTGTGTAAGGAAGACAGTTCAGCTCTTTTGAGTCAACTCCCTAAAACAATCAATCCTTTTCTCCTGTTAGTCTGTGCAGCACAGAAACAGAACTCCACCCGCCCCCGTGCCTGGGAAGTCTCTGATTTTTGTTTAAGGCATGTGTATCCTATACGTGCCTTGTGGCAATTCCACAACTGGCTCCCTTTAGGCTCCATGGAATTGTACATCTAGGGCCACGTTAGAGTGATCGAAAAAACTAGATAAGGATAAGTATTTTCTTGTTTTAACTTTTTAAATGTTCTTAAGCTTCGAAAATAGAATAGAATTTAATTTGGCCAACGTTGTCAGGAAGGGCAAGCTTATAAAAAGAAAAAAATAACCTTTCATGTAAAGTTATTTGAAATCTCATAATATTTCTACTGTGCCTTTTTGATTAAAAATTTAAGTTAAAAGCAGTGATAGATTTTGCCCATCATTTTGATTTTTTAAGTTTATGTTCAAAAGTATGCCTATATATATTTTAAGTCAGAGCTGGGGTTACTTTTAAATACCAGTTCTTAATAACAATAAAAGGTCATCAAATAGTATTATGTTCACATTCTAAAAGGTTTAGTCTGTGTCTAAACAAAAAAAATTTTCTTTATATGGACAGAAAGAACTCCCCGCCCCACCAATACACACCCTCTTTCTTACACTTTGTAGTACCCTAGGTCGAAGTAGGGAAGCTCATGATATGTTTTAAAGAGGGAAAAGGTGGCCAGGCACGGTGGCTCACGCCTGTAATCCCAGCACTTTGGGAGACCGAGGCGGGTGGATCACAAGGTCAGGAGATCGAGACCATCCTGGCTAACTCGGTGAAACTTTGTCTCTATTAAAAATACAAAAAATTAGCTGGGTGTGGTGGTGGGCGCCTGTAGTCCCAGCTACTCGGGAGGCTGAGGCAGGAGAATGGTGAACCCGGGAGGCGGAGCTTGCAGTGAGCCGAGATCGCGCCACTGCGCTCCAGCCTGGGCGACAGAGCGAGACTCCATCTCAAAAAAAAAAAAAAAAAAAAAAAAGAGGGAAAAGGTATGCAATTAGAACCAGATTGGCATTTTGGCAGGTATTTATTTTTCCAGGATGAATGTGCTTTCAAAAATTGCCAGTAGTTGCTAGGCAGACTTCAACAAACACAAAGGACATTTCCCAAGCATCTAACCTGGCTGGTTTCTCCATTTAAATTTTGTGATCCTGGCTCGCAGTGTAGTAAACCCTATTACTATTTGAACTCGAAATACAGAATACTTCTGCCAGCAGTCCCATTGGCATTTTGCGGCAGTCATGAAGTTAAATTTTCTTCCCCAGGAGGCCAGTTGACTAACTTTAAACGAAGGCACATTGTCCAAGATTGTGGGCAGATCATTTGAACTGCCTTGAAGTTGAATAGAAACTATATGAAGAAAACAACTCCATCTTGCCAGAAGCAGTTGCCTTTTTATTTGGTGTTCTCCTTTCTGATCACTGAATTTTCCTGCTGAGTTTATGCTTATTGTATCTTTCTCTTTCCTCTGGCAAATGAACAGAACCCTCACATACGCAGTTATGGTCAGTCCTTTACTTAAATAACTTTGCTGGATGAATTTGGAACAATGCCAGAGAAACTGAAGAAACACTTGTTTTTCTGGAATAGCAATTAGATTTGCAATGCTTTTTTTTTTTTTTCCTGAAGAACTGTTTAACCATAGATCTGTCCATTTCCTTATTTTTTGTTTGTTCATTCGTTTTTGTTTTCCACTACTTGTCCAGGCCAGCTTTTCCTAAGAATAGTATTATGCCATTTACTAATAGATGGGAAATGCAGACTAATTTTGAAGGCTAACAGTTTAAAAGTCAGCATCTTTTAAATGCGTTGATCATATTGGGGCAAAGTGCTAATAAATATAATTTTCCTTCCACATAGAGTAAGCATGCACAGCTGGGATAAGATTGCAAAATATTTATCCTGACTTGTAATGGTAGTAAATGACCTATTTGTTTGGGCTAAAAGTCTCCATAATATAGTAACAGTTTTACCATATTTTCTAGTAAGTTATGACTATCATATATTCTTTAAAAAAGGTTTTAGGGTCTTGCAGGCTGTCTGCATTGTATTTGGATATTCATTACCTAAAAATGAGGGTATGGATTTCCTTCTGCATGTATAACCTCTTATTACTATTAACCCTTTATATTTAGTCTCATGTGTCTGGAACATTTTGATTGAGACTAGCATGATATCTCTGTGCCTCCTGTATAGAACTTCTTAGGAAACTCGTAGCCGAAATGACGGGAGAAACAATTTTATTTTAGGCCATGGAGATTCTTGTGAAAAATGTTAACAAGTAGGTAGTGCTGTAGTTGGGAGATATATGTTCTTTCTTTCTTGCCTGTTCCTGATTTTTTTTTTTAATTAAATACTACAGTCAATTTTAGGGGGTTGACATGCTAGTTTTAAATACAACAGAAGATATTTCTTTTCATAGGTTAATATTCTATTTGGAAACATAGCCTTTTTCCTTCTTTCTCTCTTTCTTTCCTTTCTGTTTTTAAGTAAAAATGGTATATACTTATAGAAAGAAAAAAATTACAGAAAAATCCACAGCAGGAAGTAAAGAACAGCCAAATTCTCTCCCCAAAGATACTGTTATACATTTTGGAAGCATCTTTCTAATCATCTTCCTATGGTAGATATACCTGCATATACCACTTTAATTTAATTGTCATTTACTCTGTAAACTAGTCTGTATTCTGTTTTTTTCTAACCATCAACTTTTCTTGTTCGTAAATACAGATTTACAAAATCCTTTTTAGTTATAGTCTCACATCAAAAAATATCATTGTTTTATTTAGTAAGAAAAGTAGCATTAAACATTCACTATTTGCCTATAGTAACTATTGAAAACAGAATATTCCAAATTTCTACTGTAAGAAATTTAGTTCATAAAACATTGAAAGTGTATTATTTTAGGAAAGAGCATGAATGTCAAAATAACTTTGCTGCTTTGGAGAACCAAAAATCTTTGGCCTTTAGCTTATTTCAGAAATTTGGAAGAACTTAAAGATAATTCATGAGTTTCGGAAGCATTTTAATACCATAAAATGCTACTTATCTGGAATCCAGAGAAATGAATCATAGTGGTTACAGTATCAAAGAGTGAGTGATTTTTTTCCCCAAGGTGATTTTTCCACACTCCTAAAAACCATCATCTTCACGATAACCTGTGTCTTTTCACTTGTCAGCACATTGAAGCATAAGACTTTTCGAAATCCCAGAACCCTCTTTGGCTGCTCATAGCTACTTTTCAATCTTTTTGATGGGGTTTAAAGAGCTACCCTGCACCATTGCAAGAATGTGTGCTTAAGGGATTTGAAGAGGGCTTTCTCAGAAAAAAAAAAAATGTGTATAATCACGTAAAGGAAGCATAGCTCTGCAAACATGAAACTAGCTGAAGTTTTCTCCAGCCTCCTTCAGTGTTTGGCTTTGACCAGAATTACAGAGAAAGTTGATAAGCATGGTCCATCATCTACTGATTTTGTAAGTGTTGTAAACTGTTGGAGAATACACTGCATTAGTAATGCATTTTCCAGAAACCACGTATTTTTTTCTACCTTTATGACATGCTAAGTTATTGTCTTAACTTGATCTGGTGGTTTCTTGCCTTACTTTAATTAGAAAAGATTTTCAGAAATACACATGTCACAATCAACTGCATTTAAAAAAAAATGCTTTGCTTTTCTAGCAGGCCATTAGGCATAAGTAAGGGCAGTGTCTGCTCTTTTGACCAAGACCGTCTCCTCAGGTAGAGCATGGCTGAAGCCATCTGCTTTAGGAGGGTGTAGTGTTTTGCAGCTGTAGATGCTGTTATATATAAAAATATTTTCACAACTGCCCTCTTTGAACTGTGTTCTCATATGTAACACATTGTACACAACTCAGTGCTTCAGCCTTGTACTGATCCTTCAGTGTTTTTTGTGTTCACCTATGTTAAATGTCATTTCTCTCTGTCCTTTGCCAGAGAGGCTTTTGAATCTAAGCCAAAAAAGGCATTTATTATACACAGAGTTATGTTCTCTGGCATGTAGAATACTCTTGTATGCTGGCCACTCCACTCGGACTTAGTGTATTCCTATAAATATGTCTGTTGCTTTCAAAGGCTATGATATGGAGGGAACAGTGGTATGTTTAGTGCCTCTCTCTCTCTCTCTCTTTCTCTCTCTCTCTCTTTCTCTCTTACAGAGACACACACAGAGGATCTCGTATCTTTAGGCATCAGAACGCTAAGGTACAGAATGCCTCTACACTGTTGGAAATCCTCTCTGTTGTTTGACCATAATGCTACTGGCTACTCCTGTCTCTTATCTTAATCATGATGACTCCTGATCACTCTGCTTTTCTCTTTCCTTTCTGCTTTTTCATTTTCTCTTGATAGTTGCACTATGCATGTTAGTATCACATGATTTGAGTAGGACCTTGCTTGTTATCCCATAATTGGCAACTAAGATTCAGAATGGAGAGCCATGTGGCCCTGGCATTCTGAAGAGTGCTTTGAAAGATCTGCCAACACTTGAAGGCATACACTTCTCCTTCACACTTAATGAGAGGTGGCAGAAACTTCTCTAATAACAACAGCCACTATTACAAACCACCCTACTACCCTGAACACCTTCTCCCCAATAAGAAGATTAAAGAGAGAAGAAAGAAGTGCAAAGTCATTGGTGATAAAAGTGGTGGGAAATGGGTAGGCCCCATAAAGGCGAGTAGATGATCTCTTGGGAGAAAGAACTTTCCAAGGAAATCTCTCTTAAATATTGGGCATGTCTACAAGAGGAGGAGGCCAGAGTTTCTTTCCCTGGTTGCACAACTGCTTAAGTGACAGACTTGTTGATGTGCCCCAATGCCTATGAAAAGAGACTTGAAGAGAGAACTGGGGAGAAACTCTCCCACAGTGTAGCATAAGTCAAGTAGGTATCACTGAATGAAGCTGGGCTTGTGCTCTCTCTCTGATAACCCACCCATGAAGCCTGCCTGCTAGGTTAGTAAATCCCAGCAACTAGAGACCATCAGATATTCTGCTGGTATCAGAGGGTAAGGAGACATGGGAGATACCGATTTTCTCATGTTAGTGAAGTATGCAATGGGAACCCTCATGGGTGTCTTTTAAAAAAACTCTTCGACTCCCACGAGAGAGCTGCATCTGTGGAGGCTGTCAGCAGCCAGTTAATATTAGAGAAGCACTGGGAAGCAGTGGAAAGAGAATTGTGACTGCATCCAGGTAAGTAAGGAGATATTTGCTTTTTCTTTGATCCCTTTTTCCTCTGAATAGCTAATCTCTATTGGTACTATTCCATGGGCTTTCCAGATATTGGCTCATCTAATCCTTCTAGCAACATGGGATTACATAGGTTCTACTGTTGTTCTTTTGCATGTATAGGAAGTAAGGCACAGAAAGGTTTGTTACCTAGGATTTGGATTCAGGGGGTCTGGCTTCGAAGACCATGCTATCACTACCATATTGTACTTGTACTGCCCTACCACCCAATATTGAGATAAATCACTTTCAAATATTTTTTTGAACATAACCATAAGAAATATATTGACCCACTACTTGACTCACTACGTAGCTACATAAAAATAATGAAAAAACATTTCATGAAACAATACTTATATGTAATATAACCTTATCATTTTTTCTTGTTTTCTGTTACATTAACGATGCTAGTCACTATCTACTGAAGAGATGATCTGCAGCCCTGAAGAAGTTTGAAAGGAGAAGAGAACAGTGCCATTCCTAATGTACATTTCCTCTCTCTGTCTCTTTATCCCTGTCTTCTTCCTTTACTCCACTGCCTCCCTTGCAAACCTGAGTTTCTTGAGCTGTTAACTCTAGCTGGTCATGTGGAGTAGGTTAACTTTGAATTAACTGGTTATGAGAGTGGAGTGTTACATTTCACTGGACTGAGTTTCTGATACTACAAGTGACCAGAACTTTATGGAATCTTACCTTAATGTTAATACATGAGAAAGAGGGATTCCAGAGAGCACAGTTAAAAACAGTGATGGTGCCCTATCCCCACCAAATGATGATTATTTTAGTGAGCTGGTTGTATCAGCCTTCAACTGTTTGGACTATGTGAGGGGCTTGCAGTCCAGTCAGGATGACCCTGTCTTCAAGGGGTTGTGCCTATCATCCATGGAACATTGGCTACACTGTTCTTATTCATGGCTCAAATGGGGCTGTCAGGATTCTAATTCCAGACCTCAAGCTACTTTGTGTTACTAGCCTAGAGTAGGCTTTACTGAAATGGCTTATTTTGCTAAGTCAGACTTGTTTATTACTGCATTTATTATGTGCAGCACACTCATATTCATTCATTCCTCCTTGGCTTATAATTTCTTTCCAATAAAACTCAGGCTCCTCATATCCTTTTTATAAGCTTTTCAAGTTAACCTGGAGCTCCCCTTGTTAAAAATAAATAAATAAGTCAAAATGAAAAGATGTCTTGGTGGGAGAAGATGAAACCAACTGCAGTCAGTCTTTGAAAATTTACAAGACATACAAATGTTAATGGTAACACTTCTGTTAGAGTTTGTTGAATCATGCTTTTTAAAGACCAAAAAATTACTGGGCTCCCTCCTCACCCCACTCCCAGCTTAAAATTACTTTTGTAGACGATGAGGAATGCCTGCCCTGAGCACTTTCCAGGCTAAAATGATTGCTACCATGCTCTAAGCTTTGTGACCTTAATTGCCCATTTGTCTGGAAGTTGGAGTAAAGCCAGACTTCTCTAAGGGAGATTTTGGCCTTGTTCACAAATACTTCCTCTGCACAGTGAGATGGGTTGTCTGTCTTGGTTTTATTTGGCATGAGGCCATCTGCCTGTGTTGAGAGACAGTGAGCAGAAAAGACCCAGCACACGCCACTATTGTGGAGGACATCACCCACCACATCACAGACTGGACTCTATGAAAAACCGCCAGGGAAACTGCCTGCAGATCTTCATACCAGCAGCATCTGTGCTTCCATCCTGAAAGAGTGGTTTGCTTTTTAGCTATGGACAATGTGAATCCTGTTCAGATGTTGTTTCTCTCTTTGCTTGAGGGACATGGGAGTAAAATTTGCAGCCCAAAATAGTGGCCTTTCAAGCCCTGTGTAGTGAAATTCAGTGTTCCAATCCTAACCTTTGTTTATTATTTCCCTATCCTGATTTTCCTTATGAGATTCTCTCGGTTCTTTATTTTATGTTTTTGTTTCTTTTGTGCTTTTTTAGACACCTCCAGTCCTCTTGGTGAAATACATACATCTAGAGTGCTGTTGCCAAGTAAACACAGTGTGTTTTTAAAACTTTAGTCTTTTTTAACCTGCTACATAGAATAGTGATTCTATTTGAAAATAAGTTATTTCCCCAAATTTATAGTGGATGACTGAAATCATAACTTTTCTAGAAATCTTGAGATCTTGTTGTAAGCTTGGCAAAGGTAGACATGATTAAGTAAAAGTGCATCCTTTTCTTGAGATAACAGGATTAAGATGGTTGAAAAGTCATGTTAATTGCTCAGTAGACCTTGTTGGTATTAAAATTTATGGAACCACCCAGAGGGCCATTCCAAATTCGGTAATGAACTGAGATAGAAAGCATATTTAAAGTTCATATTTAATAGTTCAGAAGACAAAAATGGAGTTGGAGGCATTGATACCGAGAAGCAAGAGACCTATTAGCTGTGTTACTTAGGTCATTTTACCTTTTTTTAAATTGGTCATCTCATCTATAACATGAAGAAACTAGATGAACATAACCAATCTATCATCTCTACAGTTTTGTGATTTATTTTTCAAATGCAGCTGAAATAGACCCTCAAAAAGAAAATTTACTATTATTGCTTGGATAAGTAAAAATTTGGGAATCCTGAGTTTTGAAGTCCTTAGTGGTAGCCAAATTAATATGTTAATTCACAGAGCCTCATTGCTGTCTCTTGGCACAGTGTCTGGGGCTCTAGACACAGTCTTTTGCTCATAAATCTGAACATATAATAGTAATTTATAATAAAGCAAATTGAAGAAGTTCTGTATACACACACTTGCATGCATGTGTGATTACAGTAGTTACCAGAAAGATTACCTGCTCATAGTTATCTTCTTGGTAAGTTTTAAAATACCCATCATTAGCATTCAATAAATGTTTATTGTTTTGATTTGAAATTATACATCATTATCCATGTAACACGGTCAATTATATAATGTCTTGTTGCCTTACCTTGGAATTAATTTTCTTTTAATTTTTTAAGGATGATAAAATTTTAATATTGTTTACCTCGTTAAACATTTTTGTTTCATGATTTTGGGGGAGGAGATTGTTTAATATTATTACTGTCTAGTGGAATGTGGCTTCTTTTTACTTATTTTAGAACTCTTAAACTTATCTTACACGTGTAATAGAGGAAGGTAAGCACTGCACCTAGCACATAATTGGAGTTCAGTAAATGTTCTTTTCCTCCTTTCTTTGAATCAGTGTTTGCTGTTAGTAGAAGGCTTCACAGCTAGAAATCTGTACACATGGAGGCTGAGCAGAGGTTTCCTTGATACCATGTTATATACACTGGAACATTTTGGCCATGCAGGTGAGGGGTTTAATCACCAACGTAAAAGACATACAGAAAACAAATTAGTACAAAGTTATTACCTTAGAGCTAATCATTGATTTTTTTTATAAAGTAAATAAGAGTGTAGTATTTAAAAGTTACTCTAAAATATGAAGTATATTTAGCTAGGTTGAATTGATTTTGATGGTTTATGCTGCTGATGGTAGCTGCCATATTTCACAAAAGAGAATGCTTTTTCACTGAGATGGGCAGAAGCAAACACTGCCCTGATTTTGGCCAAGTAACCAGAAATAGTTTTGGGATTCATGGAGCTGTCTCCAAAATTCCAGAGATATTGCATCATCTTGGTGGGTCTGGTTTGTTTTCAGTTCTTTTAGAAACTGAGCCCTGCTGATGGGACAAATGCTTGATAAATCACATTCACACCAAGACTGTGGACACCGAAGACAGTCACAGAAATTTAAAGCCCATTTCATAAGCATCAAACTGTGCACCCCGCTTCTGAAGAGTGGCTTTATTTCAATGAAAATGTGGTTCAGCATTTCTTCAAAATACGTTAAGTTTGGACTCAAAATAGTTCAACATGGAAAACTGCTGAAGTGTTGTCTTCATTTGCCATCTGTTCAATCCACACGTCTTGTTTGAACCAGGGCAGTGCACATCCTTTTACAAGTATTGTTCTTTCTTTGTCCCAGCTTGACCTCAGTAAAAAATATCATCCTTTAATCATAGAGGCTCTAATAAGTTCAGTTCTAAAATTTTATCCCCTAAGTTCCTTGATCTGAGAATACAACTCAATTACTTCATGTTTTCACAGCCAGCTGAAAGAATTTAAATGACACCTCCATACTCTACCAGCGGAACTTCCGACCTTCAGTAAATCACAGATGGTTAATTTTATCTCGGCATAACAGTTTATAATCTTGATAATGTCTCCATGACTTAGAAGGTCACACACTGGTTGGACATCTATTAGGAGATTGACAGTGACCCAGTCTGGGATTTGCTTGATTATTGAGGCACTTCTACCTTCTGCACTAGCCTCCCTCCAGCCCCATCTTTCTCCATTCCTCTATCTTAAGTAGGTGCTGTTGTCAAAATGAGCTGCTAGCTTCTCCTCACGTGCGCCATTCCATCTACCTGAATGCTCTCCTACTATCCCTACTCTTGCCTGGGCAAGATGCATTATTCTTGAAAGGCCAACTCAAATGCCATTTTTTTCCATGAAGTCTTTCTTCATCACAGGGAGCTGGAAATGATCACTGTCTATTGAAATGTTCTGTGTTGTAGTGCACCATCTTGTCACTCATTGGCGTTTTTGTCTGCATGCATCACTGCTCTGCATTATAATAGGTGTACTATAGTCAGGTAAAGGTAAGGATTGCTGTTTTTGCTTTTTTGTATGTTCCTGAGGAACGTGCACTAGTAGTTTTTGTGTATCTCAGTAGGAGCTCAGTATCATTGAGTGACTGAACATTCCCTTGATTGAACTGGCACCACCTGCAGGTACACTGTGATTGAGAGTAGTAGGAGTGGTCTGGAGCCACTCGAGTTACCTTAGGGTAGGAAGATTTTTCTGAAAGTGAAATTGTTTTGTTTACATGTTAATTTAAATTCTTGCTTAGTTAATGTATTTTCAAGATTCAGGATTCAAAATGTACAAAGGGGTATATATAATGTTAAAAGAGCTTCAGTCTCCTTTCTTTGCCTGGCATGTACTTAACATTTCCACTTTTGAATTTGCTTTTAACTTTTTGAATTTTTGTTAACTTTAACCATAAATCTAGAAACTTATTCCAATTGAGTATATAAAGATCACTCATTTTTTTTCTTCTTTCTGCATATTACATATTATTACAATGTGTGGATATAGCGTAAAGAATTCAACCAGTCCCCAGTTGATATGTCTTCAGTTGTACAACTATTTATTGTTACA
The DNA here is from genome assembly GCF_028858775.2 of Pan troglodytes. Taxonomy (NCBI): domain Eukaryota; kingdom Metazoa; phylum Chordata; class Mammalia; order Primates; family Hominidae; genus Pan; species Pan troglodytes. The sequence goes on from NC_072406.2 coordinate 70,918,322, forward strand.
GGAGTGAATTTTCAACCATTTGCAAAACTGGAGGAGGATTCTGTACTCTTCTCAGTGTGTCACCTTAGGAAAAATTGTGTCAATCTGTCCTTCCGCTAGTGGTGTTAACTGTGATCACCTAACCAAGTTGGTGAATGATGAGTTTTTTCACTACGACACCACCATTATCCCCTTTGTAATTAATTAGCACCTTGTGCAGAGATGTTCTCATATTATGCCAATTTCTGTTCATCAAGTCTTCACCTACAAGCCGGAGCTTTCATTAACAGCTCTCTGCTTTTTTTTTGAGACAGAGTCTCAGTCTGTCACCCAGGCTGGAGTGCATTGGTGTGATCTCTGTTCACTGCAGCCTCTGCCATCTGAGTTTAAGCGATTCTCCTGCCTTAGCCTCCTGAGTAGATGGGATTGTAGGTGCACGCCACCACGTCCAGCTAACTTTTTGTATTTTTAGTAGAGACGGGGTTTCACCATGTTGGCCAGGCTGGTCTCGAACTCCTGATCTCAGTGATCCACCTGCTTGGCTTCCCAAAGTGCTGGGATTACGGGTATGAGCCACTGCACCCAGCCTCTCTACTTTTTAAATGTAGATTACCACTATGATAGTTGCCAAATGGTGATTAATTTTATTATGCCATCTGTGTTTGTTACTTAGCATTGTATAATAAAGAGCGCTCTTTTATTCCCTGTTTATCAAATTGCTTATTCTTTTAATGGGTTTATGGACTTCCATTTTATTCAATGGATAAATACTGGATAATGGATAAATAATATCAGTATTTGATGCCCAAATTGTTCCAAATTTGGCCAGTAGGAGCCCTTTCAGGATGGCTTCTGTGTCCTTTTGACATGCTCCCATCATTCCTGGAGCATTTTCCTGGTTTCTGGCACGAGCAGATGTTCCAGGTTTTTTCTTGTACTTTCTGTGCCCCAGCTCTGATCCTTTTTGTGTAGTGGAGGATGGCAACAAGAAGTCATGATCTGGGCCTCAGTGGGTTCATTGGCACTAGAGTGTAATTGGTTCTGCACCCTCCCAGCAGACAGAACTAGGACATGTATCTGCATGTGTATGAATGTGTGTGTATGTATACACATACGTATATCTATGACTAATTCTATATGTGTCTCTATAACTTTTTTAAAAGAGTTCATTCTGGGCTATTAAAAAGTCAAAAAATAACAGATCTGGTAAGGTTGTTGAAAAAAGGGAATGCTTATACACTGCTGGTGGGAATGTAAATTAGTTCAGCCATTATGGAAAGCAGTTTGGTGATTTTTCAAAGAGCTCAGTACCATTCAACCCAGCAATCCCATAATTGGGTATGTACCCGAAGGAATAGAAATATTTCTACCATAAAGATGCATATGTATGTTCATTGTAGCACTATTCACAATAACAAAGACATGGAATCAACCTAAATGTCCATCAATGGTAGACTGGATAAAGAAAATGTGGTACATATACACCATGGAATACTACACACCCATAAAAAAGAACAAGATTATATTCTTTGCAGCAACATGGATGGAGCTGGAGGTTATTATCCTAAGTGAACTAACACAGAAGCAGAAAACCAAACACCATGTATTCTCACTTATAAGTGGGAGCTAAACTTTGAGTACACATGGATGCGGCCTAACTGAGGGTGGAGGGAGGGAGGAGGGTGAGGATCCAAAAACTACCTAATTGGGTTCTATGCTTATTACCTGGGTGGTGAACTTACTGGTACACGGAACGCCCATGACACACAGTTTACCTGTATAACAAACCTGCACATGTACCCCTGAAACCAAAAGTAAAAAAAAAGACTGTCTTTCAGAATTTCTGGGAAAATTTTATGTCAAGTGACTGATAAAAGTAGAAGCCCAGAAAATAGTAGTTATTGGTGAAAATTTCAGAGAGTAAAATAAAAATCTGAGAAACAGAAGCACTTGAGAAGAAGGTATAAATATATTATTATAGCAACAAAGTAACAGTACTAATACTGTTATTATTATTATACTGTGCTGACATGTAGTATTATACTGTGCTGGCATGGAGGTAGTTCTGTGTGGTTCTTATAAGGAGGATTGTCTAAAAAGGACTCTGAGAGTTCTCTCTGAATTGCCTAAACAATGAGCTAGTTAGCACTGGGGCTTACCCCTTCTCCTAGCGAGAAGAGCTCCTCATTGTCAGCTGCCTGTGGGTCTAGGGGCCCTTTGCTCCAGCAGAAGGTGCTGCAGTGAGCCACAGGACTCCAAATCACCAGGTGCTGAGCAGCTAATATTCCCAGACAGCCCTTATAAACAGCAGCACCCAAACCTGGAGTACTTGGTGCTCAAGTAGAGTATTTGTCTTCTCCCCCAACAACACAGGCAATTAACAAGGCCACTTTCCCTTGTTTGTCAAGTAAGGAGAGTATAGTAATAGGGGACACATTTCCTGCCCTAAAATCATTTCTCCAGCAGCGTACCATGGCCCTGGATCACCTCTCCTCAGGAATAATGAGAGATTTCAGGATTGTGTATCTTCTTTTCTTGCTGACTCTTGTTTTATAAATTTCCTGAAAAAAGTTCATTCCTTAACCCATTAAAAAAAAAAAGAGTTCATTCTGATAGTTCACATTCTAACCAAATACTTTAGTGTACTTTTAGCCCGTCTCTTCTCAGAAGGTGAGAAAGCTGGTTTCCAGGATCCTCAGTGTATTAACTTTATGCCTAATTAATTAGTTAATTGTGCTGAACATAACCAGTATTCCAACTACTCAGGACTCCTTCTGACACCTTTGTACCCTCCCATTACCTCCCTTCCTTGGCTACCAGTCTCATAGGACTGATGCCTCTGCCTGGCAACTCCACCCCATCCCATTGCACCTCCTCAGGAGGAGAGGAGAGAAAAGGGAAAGAGAAAGTCACCCCAGGCGACGTCATGTGCTGCCAAGGTTGAAAGCCACTGTATTTAACATTTACACACATTATGTCTCTTTAAATATTTCAAAGCCTAGATGCTTTCCACATGGAGTAGTAGAGATTTAAGAAAAGTATATTTTTATCAGCTTCTCTTTTTATAATTTGTCCATTTCTCCCACAAGTGGAATAGAGAGGTAAGTTCTCATTAATTGTGAGGCTGTAGTGGGGTGTTGATGGCTGGATTTTATTCGAATGTTTTCATTTCCTCTGTGGTTTTAGGGCAGTGGTTTTCCAAATGGTCTGATCTAGTGCATTGGTAGCAACCTGATGCTGTCAGGTTTTTTAAGGGGGAGATTCTTATTTTCAAATTTGTAATTTTTTAAAGGGCTCGCATATCGAGCTTGAATTTTTTTTTTTTTTGTCCCTGAAGTTCTCTCATGCCAATCCTTGTTTCTGCTTCTTTGCTCAATTCAGAACACTGGTATTCAGTTAGTTCCATGTCATTTCTCTCTGGAGTTAGAAATGGCATTTTAAAGGCATCAGGCATCCCCTAGCCTAACCCCACCTCCTTTAGGAAAATTGGAAGGAGAAAAGGTAGAGGGTCACTGGCCTAGATTATAAAAATCAAAGCACCAAACCTGATTATAGTCAAAAGAATCCTAAGAGTGATCTGAAGCTAAATTCCATGGCTGTGTGATTCATGATGATCTAAGACCTTTCATCTGTTTTTCATTTTCTGAAGATTGTTAAGTTGGTTGCTATTATCGACAATGTTTAGGTTTAAACAATTAGAATTAAGGTATAGAGTTACCTACATATGCTGTGTTCGGGTTGTGCTCATTTGTTGGCACAAGTTGATTCTGCAAAGGTTATGTGGCAAAAGTTTAATTTAGGTCATCTCTTGCATAGTGGAAATAGCTGAAGTCATTGGAGGATAACAGTGCTTTAAGTAAATTTTTACTTAAAAATTTGATTAAGTATTATTGAATTTATACTTCAAATCTGATATAATTTGGCTTTTAACATATGAGGCATTGAAATTTGGTATAGTTTTAAAAGATGAAATCAAGAAAGTTAAATCAGAAAAATTCGAGTGTAGGTTGAGAAAAAATTGGGAAAATATAGAAAACTATACTTTTTAACCTTAGAACTGTCACATTTTGGAATTTAAAAATTGTTATGAAGAATAAAATGTTCCATCTCTTATGTTCTAAATTTCCATGTATTGTGTTTTCTCTGCAGTGAGGTCCTTTGAGAGGCACATATGGGTGTGCAGTTCCATTCTCTTAGTGTGTGCCTGTGTATTGAGTAGCACCTGCCTCTGGTGTACTTGAAGAAAACTTAAGTGGCTATAGAATTAGTAGTCCCTCCAGGCCAAAATACAAATGACACATATCTTGGACATCTTCTACTAGAAGAATATAAAAATCCTAATGTCCTTTAAAAAATTAGAATAATGTTAAAAAACACAATTTATAATTTCGTTTCTAAAATTATCTGAAGGAATTGGAAGGATATTCCATTTTTAAATGCCCGAATGAAATAATCCTTTTAAACAAGGGTTTTCCACCCATGATGAAGGAGGTTAAATTAAAAACTTAACTAAAATGAGAACAATTCTGTTGTTCTTTAGTTCTTGCATTAGGAATGTGAAACCAGAAGTCAGCTAAGTCTCCATAGCAAGCATCTGTATTTACAAGATGAATAACACAAGTCTGAATGTTGCGAAAGCTCTTGAAAGGTGAAAAAAGTTCAGAATATCAGACGTTTTGACTAGAAACTCTGTCACTGATTATCTCGTATTACAATGAGAAGGGCATGACATGACCCCTGATTACTTTTACACTTTTCTTGCTTCTGAATCCTTGTTTTTGAAACATAGGAAAGAACTATTTTGTTGACAACATTGCAGTTTCATATAGTTCATCCTAATAAATGTATAACAAAACTATCATGAGATAATATAGGAGATTTTATAACAATCTGGTAAGAAAGGAAAAGTATTGCGAGTTCTGAACATTCAGTTACATGTGGAAAACTTGTATAAAGTGAATTTATTGCATTTGTTGTCATCACTTTTCTGAAAAAGAGAACTCTTGCAACTAAAATAAAATTCTTTTTTATCCAGTGTCTAGAATAGTACCTGCCACATTGTAGGCACTCAATAATGTTTTGTTGAATAAATAAATGAAAGATGTCATTTTTATTTGTAGTTGGCTTTGAACATCCAATTTTTTTCTTTTTCTTTTTTTTTTTTTTTTTGAGACGGAGTCTTACTTTGTTGCCCAGGCTGCAGTGCAGTGGCACTATCTCGGCTCACTGCAACCTTCGCTTCCTGGGTTGACGCAATTCTCCTGCCTCAGCCTCCTGAGTAGCTGGGACTTCATGTTCATGCCACCATACCTGGCTAATTTTTTTATTTTTAGTAGAGACAGGGTTTCACCATGTTGACCAGGCTGGTCTCGAGCTCCTGTCCTCAGGTGATCCACCCACCTCGGCCTCCCAAAGTGCTGGGGTTACAGGTGTGAATCACCACATCCGGCCCAATTTTTAGGTTTTATTTAACAGACATTTTCTTCCTCCCAACTTCTAGCACTGGACAACCTCTGATGTGTTTTCTCTTTCTTTTCCAACATGTCATTTAAATCAGGGGTCCCCAGCCCCCAGGCTGTGCACTGGTATCGGCCTGTTAGGAATTGGGTCACACAGCAGGAGGTGAGTGGTAGCCAAGTGAGCATTACTGCCTGAGCTCCCCTTCCTGTCAGATCAGTGGCAGCATTAGATTCTCATAGGAGCATGAACCCTATTGTGAACTATGCATACAAGGGATCTAGGTTATGCACTCCTTATGAGAATCTAATGCCTGATGATCTGAGGTGAGACAGTTTCATCCCGAAACCATCTCCCTGCCCCTGCATTCTGTGAAAAAATTGTCTTCCATGAAACTGGTCCCTGATGCCAAAAAGGTTGGAGATGGTTGGTTTAAATAGAATCATATGCTATAGTCTTTTGTCTTCTTTTATTTATTAAATCCTTTGAGATTCATCTCATTTGAGGTTGTTGGGTGTGTCAGTAGTTCATTGCTTTGGTTCTGAGTAGTGGTCTATTGTGTGGCTATATCACATTAAAAACATTCATTCACTAGTTGATGGAATTTGAGTCATTTTTAATTTAAGACTTTTATGAGTGAAGGTGCTGTAAAATGCACATGGAGGTCTTTGTGTAAACATATATTTTCACTTCTTTTGGATGAGTGCCTTGGAGTGTAATTGTTGGCTCATGTAAGTGTGTGTTTCACTTTCTAAGAAAGTGCCAGATTATTTTCTAAAGTAGCTATGCCATTTCAAATTCCCACCAGCAATATACAAGAGTTTTAGTTGTTTCACATCCTTGTCAGCACCTGTTATTATCTATCTTTTGAATGTTAGTCATTCTGGTGGATACTTAGTAGTTTCTGATTGTGGACTTATTTGCATTTCTCTGAGAATCAATATCGAGCATTTTTAAATGTGCTTAATCATTGTTTCCTTTGGTGAAGTATATGTTTGAGATTTTGCTAATTTTTAATTGGATTAAAAAGCATTAAGAGTTCTGGATATAGGTACTTCATAAGATATTTTGTAAATAGCTTTTTCCTCAGTCTGTGGCTTTGTTCTGCATTTCAGACATTTTTCATTGGATTATTTTATAGTTTTTATGTCTCTGGTAAAATTTCCCTTTCTATACAGACACATTGATGATATTTTTCATTAGATCCTTATATTAATTGTAGTTATTTTAAAAGTTCTATCTGATATTTACAAGTCTGGGCCATCTTGAGGTCTATTTCATTTGACTATGCTATCTGTTGATGATAGGCTTGTGGGTTTTTTTTTTCCCTCCACTTTTGTGTCTTGTAATTTTTTATTGAATATTGGTATTGTGTGTTGAAGAGCAATAGTCTGTGGTAAATAAAATTAATACCCACAATGGTTACTTTTTTTGTTTCTTCAGTTCGTTAATATAGGGGAGTGTGTCAGTAGTCAGTATTGTCAGCAGTTGAGCTGGGTTTGAATTTTGCTGTTGCTGTAGTTAGCTTGAGTGCAAACAGACTTCAGATTTCTCCAGTGGTGGATGGATTGCTGCTGCTACATTGAGCTTAATATGAGTCCCGGAGTGTGGTACAGTTTTCTGTGTTCCTGATCTACCTTTGGCTTTCTGCCAGCTCTGTACAGCTGTGCCACAGGGGTCTGTGTTATTGCCACTTCCCCAGTAGTAGACTACTGCTTGTTATTACTTGGTAAAAAGTTCATGGAAGGGTAAGTGGGTGGTTTGGTAGTCTGTCACTTCCCAGCCTCAGTTTTAGTCAGGTCTTGTGTGCCAAAGCCTCAGGAAAGGGGCATTCTCTGTGTTCCCACCTCTCTCAAAAACAACCATTTTTGAAATCTGCAAGATCAATTTTAATAGTATCTTGTTCCCTTAACATACTTGTGATAACTTCTCTTATGTCTTTAAGCATAAGTATTCTGTATAATATTATTATAGTGCCTGCATTATTTTAGTGGTCTTTTTCTGTTGACTCTCACTAATCATGGCTTTTCCTCTCATATCTTTGGTGGTTTGATTGTACTTGTTGAAGCCCGTATTTAAACTCCTTGGCCTCAGAGAGTATTTTTGTCTTTATCTGCCTGGGAATACAGCCATAACTAAATGAATCTGTTTTGCTTTGTTCATGAATTCTATCACCAATAGTGCATAAATACAATCTTGTGTTTAGGAATTCAGAGGAGAGAGGTTTTTCATTCCCCTTGCTTCACCAAGGCAAAACCAGGCACTCATCTACACTGTGAATCACTAAGGGAAAGTTTTATTTTATTTCATCTTCTGAGACTTTATGTGTTTTGATCTGAAATTTATTTTCTATTCTTTAAACATTTTTTAAAACCCACGCTGTAGACCACCAGGTGTTAGTGGACATTTTGCTGGCAAATGCTGGCTCTAGCCCTAATTTACCCTTCTATTTCTTTGTTATCATTTCTGATCTCTAATGAATTTTATAACCTTGCAAAAGTATGGTTTTATATTTTACTCAGCATTTTGAGATATTTTCTGTTTAAACATGTATAGTCGGTTTCATCTGAACATCCAGTTTACCCTCTTGCTAGACGTACAAGTTCCTTATGTTCTCATACTTCTGGCCAAGCAGTTGATATATTATATTGGTAAAATAAAAACTTCAGCCAAATTAAATTTAAAGGAGCTTAATTGAGCAATGAATGATTCGCAAATCGGGCAGTCCCCAGAATCACAGCAGATTCACAGAGACTCCAGGGGGTGGGTGCCTTGTGGTCAGAACAAATTTATAGACAAAAAGACGTAAAATGACCTACTTTCACTTTCAGAAGTGAGGTGCAGAAAGAGTGAGATTGGTCACAGCTCGGCATTTGCCTTGTTTGAACACAGGTTGAACATTCAGCAGTCTGTGAGTGGTTGAAGTAGGCCACTGAGATTGGCCAACACTCAGCTATTGTTTCAGGTGCATATTACTAAGTTAGGTTTTCAATTTTGTCTCACTGTTAAGCTAGGTTATAGTTCATCTATAAGGACTCAAATATAGAAGTACTGAGTCCTTCTCAGGCCATATTTAATTTGCTTTAACAATATCCTAATTATGTTCTTTTCCTTCAGCCAGCATTTTAATTCTAATAGGTTGCTGAATGTGACTTTTAATTTTTGAATCCTTATCCAAGCACACAGAAGGTGGGAAGAAGTGTGATGTAGTATAAAAGTGCTTGGATTTTTCATTCAAGTGTATATATGCTGGAAATACAAAATCAGCATTTATTAGCTGTATGCTCTTGGGCAAGTTACTTAGTGTTTGAATCTCTTTCTTCACCTGTTAAATGGAATAGTGAGGCCTGCCTTTTATGGGACTAAAGACAGAAAACCAATCTACCTAAAACCTCCTACCTTGCATGACCCCTCCCACCATGCATAGTAGCCATTCAATTGCCGATATGGCACTCTTTTTCTCTTTCTTAATTGAATTATTTAGTATATACTTGTTTTTTCCTTGAGTTCCTCCCTGGAAACAACTTTAAATAAGATACTAAAAAGTTTCAGCTATTTGCTCCTATTTAACTTGTCTACTTAATATTTAAATTCCTTTGATAAATATATTAGACATGTTGGGTTATTCTCACTTTTCAATAATGATCTAGATGAAAGAGGCTTACAATTTGGTCAGCTAGAAGGAAAAAATTTCAATTTAGTGCCACTGACAGTTTTAAGGAAGGCAAATTACCAAACTAGGATTTCATTTTATTTTCAAACTAATTACTGTGTGTTTGTACCTCTGTAGATTATATAAGTAGGCTCCAGAAGAAACTACTTGCTTATTCTTCTTGGCCTTTTAGTCCTTTTAAAAGCTAATTTGTAAAGAATGACATGTAAGTTTAGATATATAATTTCTCATAGCTATTAATGATATTTCTTTACCAAACTCTATGAGAACACAATAATGATTTTTTAAAGTGAAGGTATGAGGTATTTGAGGGAATTTTATGAAGTCTGGTCCCATTTGTTCACTGGAATTATGAAAAAAAAATAGCAAAAGTAGAAGTCTCTGGATACTCTTATAATCTAATTTTAGGAAGTAGTTTTAACTTATTCTCAGTTCAAGATTTTATTTTCCTTTCAAAGTCTGATGTGTTACCAATACCAAAACACACTTTTAAGTACTCTTTTTTTTTGTCAGCTCCTTTTTTCTTAAACCATTGTGTGGAATTAGTAAAGAACAGTGAAATTGGATAAAGGCAAAGACAATAGGGTAGAGGGGAGGAAGTAAGCCTGAACATCTATTACCAGTCTCTGAAAGATCAAATTTACCTTTTAAGTAATTACAGGGTTCACTTGAGTCTGTTTATTTTGTCTATGAGGAAATAGAGTGTCAGAGAGATGACATATCTATATGAACTAATAGCTACTCCTTGGAGAAGCCAGGACTGGAGGATGCTCCTAACTCATAGATAGGTGATCTTAAATCTCTCTAAACTTCCTTTTCAAATGTTAAATGGGGAGCATGCCTGCTTAATCAGGTTAAGTAGATTAAGCAGAGGTAAAGCACATATTTATGAAGTGTTCATGGATACCAGATGTTCAATAAAAGTTTTTTTCCTTTGTCTTATCTTGGCTTACTGTAAATTTTTTAAAAAACATAATAAATTAAAAATTGGTAGTAAACAGTTTACACAGAATGAAATATTTCACGGTCATCTGGCTTTTAAGAAAATGCATAGCATGCAAACTGGAAGCAAAAGTTCTTTGGGAAGAGTCCTTGAGTCATTTGAATTTGGAAAGAAAAGGAAGTTTTACGTCATCTGTAGATGCTCTGATTTCAGTTGGTGCATTATTGCCTTGGGCCAGGTGCACCAATTTATACAAAAAGCAGTTTTAAAAACTTTTCCTCTCCATTTCTTTTATGAATCCATCTTGCGTGAGCTTTTGATCCTCACTGAATGACCTTATAAAATAAAGGGAAAAATCAATAAAGCTTAAAACTTATACTTTTCACTCAATTTTTTTTTCCAGATGAATTCACAGTGCTCTGAATCTCACCTTTAGGTTTGACCCTGACTGAAAAACATCTCAAAATTTTACTTTTGCACAACAACCTGTATCCCAGTAATCATATTTGAGCTGCACTTTTACTTCATTTGCCCTTTTAAAGAACACATATTGCAAGGATTGCATCAATTTAAATGGACATAGCATGTGACTAGAAATTATCTTATTTGGGAAAAGTGTTTTATTGATAACAGAGAGTTCTGGTGTTGGTTTACTCATTTGTTGATGATCGTTACTTCATTTTGGGCCAGTTACAGTAAACCAGAACCTAGGAACTTGCAAAGCCAGATTATTTTTCCTTCTCTTCTACTAATGGTGCATCTAGTTCAGTATTTTTCCTGATCAGATTAAAGAAAAACTTAGAAACTCAGGAGTTGGGACCAGCCTTGAGCTCACTTAGCTTTTTCTCCCTATCATCCAGCCCCACTCTGTCTTTAACAGTGGGAATCTAACAAGAAATAGTGCCTATTTGAGGGATGTTTATTTGAAGGATTAATAAACATTTATTTTGAAATCTAAAAGGATTGTAAAAAGTTTTTGAGCAGTTAAAGCCCATGTTTTACTGTAGTTTGTATAGTAAGAGAAACTAATATCTAAGAATATTTCCCAGATTATTTGTTAAGAATAAAACCTTATCTACTGAAAATAAGCAATAAAATATAGTTTCTTAGGTAGTGTATATGAATAGGCAATTAAAATACTTGTGCTACTAAATGACAGTTCTTTTTTTTTTTTAAATATACCCAGTTGCGCATCTCAAACCTCAATCCAAAGTGCTCCAATGAGCATTTCCTTTGAGCCTCATGTCAGCACACAAAAAGTTTTGGGTTCCAAAGGAGTTTGGATTTTGGACACTTAACCTGATATGTATACAGGAATGCTTGCCATTTAATAAACTCTATGTATTGGTTGAGAATGATGAGAGTCTATTTGGAGCATTTTAATTTGTAGTTGGTTTTGAAAATTCAAATTATGAGTTTTAATTAAAAGGACAATTTGACCCTTATATTTTGAAGATGAATTTTTAGTAAAATTTAACTAAGCTTTTAATAAATTGTAGTTGCTAATTTTTGCAAAGAAAGACCTGCGGTGTTTTTATGTACAAACTATTGTATTTGATAGTGGAAATTAAGTCTAGAAACAATATTCCTAGGGAAACATGCAAAAATACGTTGAGTAACATAATGTGACATTTGAGATGCCAGTGATAGTTATCTACTATAAAATAGGTCTCACATAGCTGCCAGAGTATAAAAATAACAAAACAGAATCCCTTAAAACGTTACATAATTCAGAATAACTGTTATTTTCCCTAATGAGCTAGAACTTTACCCATATATTTTTTTCTGAATTAACATGGTATTAAAATATTTCTGTTTCACTCTTTTGCTGCAAAGTATTTCAAACGGCATTAAAATTCTTTGTCATTGCATTGCTCACAAATCCATTAGTAGTAAACATTCATGAATTCTTAATAAAAGTGAAGATGTGAAGGAAAGGAAGAAGAATGTGCTCTGTTTATGTTATTGTAAAGTTTTAGATCGTGCTTTTAAAGAAATGCAGCTTGGTTAAAGTTTTTTTAACATTCTAATGGGAAAATACACAAAAGTTGAGATAATTTTGCATGGAATACCAGATATCCACTACCTAAATTCTAAAATTATTTTTAAAAATATTTGCTTTATCACATATCCAATCTTCTATCTGTTCATCAATCCATCTTATTTTTTGATGCATTTCAAACTAATGCGCAGAAATATCCCTACACTTCACCTCATCAGCGTGCATACCAATTACTAGTGTCAATATTTCTTACATAGCTTTTTTGGGGGTGGTTGTTAAACATTCATAAAGTAAATGTAGCATTCAATGTGTTTCTACAAATGTATATATCTATTTCACCCAAACTCCTATGATGATATAGACCATTATTATCACATTATCATCCTACGCCTTCCAAAAAACTCCACTGAATATCCTGTCCCCATCTGCCATGGCAACAAAAATACCCCTATGGCACTAGGGCAAAGTGAGTAAATGTGAAGAAGAGAATACTGGCAGGACTTTGGGTCTGATCACATGGGAGGAGTCAGGGACAGGCAGTGGTCAAGGATGACACTGAAGACTGTGACTTGAACAGTAGAGGGAATGGCAGTGCCATTTACGGAAATAAAGACTTGTGGAAAAGATATACATTTAGATGAGCTCAATTTTGAACATTCTGATTTTTAAGTTCCTGTGAGATCATCAAATGGAAATACCTAGCAAGTAAAAGACTTGTTTTTGGCATCTTTATTCATGAAAGCCAAAAACTGAAAGCATCCAGGTGTCCATAGAGTGGATAAACAAACTGGTGGGTTTCATACAATGTAACCATACTCATTAATAAAAAGGAAGGAACTACTGACACATGCAACAATATGGATGAAACCTGAAAAAGCGTTATGCTGGGTGAAAGAAGCCTCACCCCATAGAGCAGGCACTGTATGTTTCCATTTATATGATATTCTAGAACAAGCAAAACATGGCTCTACGTGGTTTGCCTTCTCTCTCGTCTTCCCTTTTTCTTGTCTTTCTAACCACATGGTTTTGCATGACCCTCGTCCTTCCCATGTAAGGCGGTTTCCCTCTGCCTTGTCTCTTTAATGAGATCATTCCCATTTCTACAGAGTCATATTCTAGTGTCTCCAAGAAAACCTTCTTATATTAGTTGGGATTAGAATTGTCTGCAGACATAGAAAACCAAAGCAAAACAAAATAACCATTGTTTAAATAAGTTGGAAGGGTATTTGTTATGAAAAAACTCTGTAGCAAGGTAGTCCAGGTCTGGTGTGGTGGCTGTTTTCCAGAAACCTCAGTAACCCAAGATTCTTCCACCTTTACAGTTCCCATCTGGAGGGTATGGCCCTTATCTTCATAATCCAAGTTGGAGCTGTGGATATCACAGTCCAGTTGGCAGGCTGGAGGGAGACACAAAAGACATTGACAAGCTGAATGATGAGATTTCTTAGAATCTGCTAAAATTTCCCTGGACAGAACTTAGTTATGTGCCTTGGGTGTTACCTGTCTTCAAGGAAGGCAGGGTACTTAAGTGTCCATGTGTCCAGCTAAAAATGGGGTTCCAATTGGGACAAATTGGAAATTAGGGTGGGCTGCTTAACTACTTCCATGCTTCCCTTGATTTCACATTATCCTCCGGCCATTGTCCTGTTTCTCTGCTGCTTGTTAGAATTGATACTTCTTGAAAGAGTTATCTACTCACAACATTCTATTATACTTCCCAAATTGCCTTGTTTTTTCAACTCACTCCAACTTCTGCACTCACTCTTCCATGTAAATGGCTATCAAGGGTACCCATGATCTGTTTCAAAATGTAAGAGATACTTTAAAGTTCTCATCTTATTTGGTTTCTCATCAGCATTCAATTCTTTTCCTTTTCTTGAGATTCCCTGTAAAAGGAACAGCCTTGAGTTTTTCATTTGTCGTCTATGACTTTGTTATTGTCTAGCACCATTCTGGAAGCTCGTTCCCTGTCATTTTTCTAGCATCTCCTGTTCTGTGCAGTGTCTAAATGTTGGAATTTTTTAAGGTTTAGTTTTATTGTGGTAGCATATACATAACATGAAATTTACCATTTTAACCATTTTAAAGTGTACATTTCAGTGGCATTGAGTATATTCACATTGTTGTGCAACCATCATCACCATCCATCTCCAGAAGTTTTTCATTATCCACTACTGAAATTCCGTACCCATTTAACAATAATCACCCATTTCTCCCTCCTCCCAGTCCCTAGCAACCACCATTCTACTTTCTTCTCTCTCATTCAGACTTACTTGAGTAAGTCTCTCAGTGGATTTACTTTTTAAATTTTATTCACTATTGTATACCTAATGCTTAACATAAGGATGGGCACTTATTTAGTATGCAGTAGATGTTTGTGAATTGAGTGAATGCTAATCTCCCTGGCATGTTTTGTGTTACCCCATTTGATGGAACCATGCTTCATATTGCAGCTTAGAAAAGGTAGCCTTTTCTGATTATTAGACTAGTTGGGGTCTGTATGTCAGATGATATCATTGCACTTTGTAAATTTTTCATGACACTTAACTTTGTAATTATATATTAGCAAGTGGTGTTTGACAGTTTGTTTCCCTGTATGTACTATAAGCCTCACAAGAGCAGGGACCAAGGCTGTCTTGGCCACCATCCTTTCCCTGGTGGGAAATATAGTCTCACACTCACCTTGTTTTATAAATGAATGCTCAGTGATAAAAATAAACCTCTTTAACTGGTTACATTTCCTAGTACCTGAAAACTGTATGCCATTTTATTCTTTGTGACTAGGTGTTGGAAATTGAGGTTATATTGAGGGAATTTGAATTTCTTGAAACCAGAGTTTGGAAAGTTTAGTGGTTTTTAATTGGATCCTCTTTAAATGTTGAGAAGCTAAAGATTCACCAGGGAAAAGCCATTTTGAAACTTTTACTATAAGAATCACATGAAGAGGTCTGATATATTGCCAAATCTAATTCTGCACTGTTGCAGATGAATGCAATCTTAGGACATCTGTGTGTTTGTCTTTCTAGCTCTCCCTTGTGACATCATTAGTGCACTTAAGCCTCCAGAGTAGCTTCTTTGGAAATTTTCATTACCAATTAAACTCATTTTTGAAATGTATAAATTCTTTGAATATTACTAATAACTTTTTATAGGCTCCACATTTTTTTCCTATATCAGGAAGATTTAAAATTACTTTTGCAGAAACATACATGTAGAGTGCAGTAGGTATTTTCTACCATGCTGTACCAAATTCAATAAGGTAACAATTTTTCTGGCATCCTCTGGGAAGGAATCAGTTCCAATATTTATTCAGGAAGTATTATTGAATTCCTACCATGTGCAAGGGGATTTACATATAACCCTTGCCTTAGGCTTAATTGGACTCAGTTTTCTAGCAGCCTTTAGCCCTGTGCCTCCCCACCAAATGCTTTAGCCTGTAAGACAGGTGCTGGACTATAAAGCTGTCTGTTCGTTCTTCCTAAGATCAAAATCCAGCTAGTTATAAAATGCCGTGGAGCACAAGCTTTTATGATTCTGGTAGTAGCACCATCTACTCACTTTGAGTATTACCACATTCTTGTTATTTTTTTTATTTTTATTTTTTGTGATTGAGTCTCCCTGTGTCACACAGGCTGGAGTGCAGTGGCACGATCTTAGCTCACTGCAACCTCCACCCCCCGGGTTCAAGCGATTCTCCTGCCTCAGCTTCCCCGAGTAGCTGGGACTACAGGTGTGTGCTACCATGCCCAGCTTTTTTTTTTTTTGTATATTTAGTAGAGACGAGGTTTCACCATGTTGAGCTAGGCTGGTCTCGAACTCTTGACCTCAGGTGATCCGTCTGCCTTGGCCTCCCAAAGTGCTGGGATTACAGGTATGAGCCACCGTGCCCAGCCTATTTTTCTTTTAATCTATCTCAGGTAAACACTCAAGCTAATAGCTTGCTGGTTGTATTTGTCATACAAGTTATGTTCACTGTAGGCCATATTGTGTTTGTCTGAATAATGGTTTTGAAATAAATCATTTAGCTACCAACATTTTAGAATTAAGGAGATTTACGTACCAATTTGGTTTTGTAGCTTCTCTTGGAAAATCTGAATGTCTGGCTATTTTGTGCCAGCATTTGCACGTGATAGCTGGAGCTGGTGTTTGCAAGCTTAGGCAGGGACAGTCCCTATCCTATTTGCTGCACCTCTGACCACTCTTTATTATTTCCCTGAAACTCAGATCAAGGGTCAGTTACCATTTATCCTTGTCATTGTACTATTGGTTTTTTTTTTTTCGTGGTAGAGTGAAATAATTTTTGTACCATGTCTGCAGGTCAAGGGGAGATATTAGTGAAGGGGTGTTAGTGAATGCCAAGAAAATGAGACAATATATTTCTTTGGGCAAATGAGTAATTTTCCTGTGTCTGTGTTTTTCTTTTGTGGAATATATATTTATGTTAAAACCATGCACTTCTGCCCATTCATTCCTCACTGTTCTTTCTCTGGCTTTTCTAGTCAGGCACTCTTGATTAGATGCATGATTGTACAAAAGGGAAGTGATTCTACCTGAGGGCCGCTTGAAGGACCAGTTCAAATAGAGTAGTAATACATCATAACTATCATAAGAGGTGATATAGCAGCTCAGAGGAAGGAGAGATTACGGGAATCTTGATGTTGCTTTTATAGTTGCTGTTGAACAACATGTAGAAATTCAGCAGCAGGAGACAGTAGGACAAAAGGACAGTTTGAATAAAGCAAAAAAAGAAAAAAGGAGGATTGGGTGAGGATAGGACAGTGGCTAGTTATAAGTAGGGGGCTCTGAGAGAAGTAAAACTTAAGAGGCTGGTTGTGGCCTGGTTATGGATAGTCTTAAATGTTAGGCTGAGAGACAGATAACAGTTAACCTCTGAGAGATGTTGTAATTAGGGGAGGGAAATATCAAATTAACGACTTGTATGAGAAAAGGCTGGATGTGCCACCATCAAGCATGAAATCCTCTGTGTAAGTACTCACGGATGGTAATTATCTGGATAGAAGATTGTCTTGGATTATGGACATGGTTTTGGAGAGGGAATTGCTAGGTCTGTGCAACTTATTAGTTATGGTTGTGGTGGGGGTTGAGGACAGTTGGAGGAGAAGCTGGGAGAGAGGAGAGAACAAGGATTTGAACACAGATATCTGAGAAGAGCATGGAAATCAAAAGGAAGACCTGGTTTGGAAGGAGTATCCAATAGGATGCATTTAGCCTCAACTAACAGGCTGGCATCAACAATATGCATGTGTATTGGCTCATATTACTGAAAAGTGCAGAAGTACAGTGGGTTTTGGAATAGTTAATCAAGAAGTTCTGGAAGATGAATGGATAAAGAAATAGTGGTATATATATATAATAAAATAATATTTAGCCATAAAAGAGAAGGAAATCCTGCAATTTGCAACAACAAGGGTGAACCTCTAGGACATTATGCTAAGTGAAATAAACCAGACATGGAAAGGCAGATACCATCTGTTATGAATTATATGTGGAAAATAAAAAAAAACCAAACTTACAGAAGAGGGTAGAACCATGGCTGCCAGTGGGGTGGAGGAAACGGTGAAATTTGGGTCAAAGGGTACAAACTTTGAATTATAAGAGGAACCCAGTTCTGGTGTACAGCATGAGTGGTGATGGATGTGTTAATTAATTAGATTGTGATAATCATTACAGAATGTAAACATATACCATATCATTATTTTGTACACCTTGAATATATCCCATCTTTACTTGATAATTAAACATTTTAAAATTTAAAAAGACATGAGGGATTCCTGGGCAAGATGGCTGAATTAGAATAGTTCTGGTCTGCAGCTCCCGGAGAGACTAACGCAGAAGGCGGGTGATTTCTGCATTTCCAACTGAGGTACCCGGTTCATCTCAGTGGGACTGGTTAGACAGTGGGTGCAGCCCACGGAGGTGAGCAGAAGCAGGGTGGGGAGTCGCCTCACCTGGGAAGTGCAAGGGGTTGGGGAACTCCCTCCCCTAGCCAAGGGAAGCTATGAGTGAGGGATGGTGCTATCTGGCCCAGATACTACATTTTTCCCACTGTCTTCACAACCCGCAGACCAGGAGATTCCCTAGGGTGCCTACACCACCAGGGCCCTGGGTTTCAAGCACAAAACTGGGTGACTGTTTGGGCAGACACCGAACTAGCTGCAGGAATGTTTTTTCATACCCTGGTGGCACCTGGAACTCCAGTGAGACAGAACTGTTCACTACCCTGGAAGGGGGGCTGAAGCCAGGATGCCAAGTGGTCTTGCTCAGCAGATCCCACCCCGATGGAGCCCAACAAGCTAAGATCTACTGGCTTGAAATTCTTGCTGGCAGCACAGCATTCTCAAGTCAATCTGGGATGCTCGAGCTTGGTAGGGGGAAGGGCATCCGCCATTAGTGAGGCTTACGCAAAGCTTCTGTAGCCAGATTCCTCTCTAGATTCCTCCTCTCTGGGCAGGGAATCTCTGAAAGGCAACAGCCCCAGTCAGGGGCTTATAGCTAAAACTCTCATCTCCCTGGGACAGAGCACCTGGGGAAAGGGGTGGCTGTGGGTACAGCATCAGCAGGCTTAAATGTTCCTGCCTGCTGGCTCTGAAGAGAGCAGCGGATCTCCCAGCACGGCGTTCAAGCTCTGCTAAGGGGCAGACTACCTCCTCAAGTGGGTCTCTGACCCCCCCGTGCCTCCTGACTGGGAGACACCTCCCTACAGGGGTCGACAGAAAACTCATACAGGAGAGCTCTGGCTGGCATCTGGCGGGTGTCCCTCTGGGAAAAAGCTTCCAGAGGAAGGAGCAGGCAGTAATTTTTGCTGTTCTGCAGCCTCCGCTGGTGATATCGAGGCAAACAGGGTCTGCAGTGGACCTCCAGCAAACACCAGCAGGCCTGCAGAAGAGGGGCCTGACTATTAGAAGGAAAACTAACAAATAGAAAGCAGTAGCCTCAACGTCAACAAAATGGAAAACCACACAAAAACCCCATCTGAAGGTCACCAGCATCAAAGACCAAAGGTAGATAAATCCCTGAAGATGAGGAAAAAGCAGTGCAAAAAGGCTGAAAATTCCAAAAACCAGAATGCCCCTTCTCCTCCAAAGGAACACAACTCCTTGCCAGCAAGGGAACAAAACTGAACAGAGAATGAGTTTGATGAATTGACAGAAGTAGGCTTCAGAAGGTAGGTAATAACAGACTCCTCCAAGCTAAAGGAGCATGTTCTAACCCAATGCAAAGGAAGCTAAGAACCTTGTTAAAGGTTACAGGAACTGCTAACTAAAATAATCAGTTTAGAGAAGAACATAAATGACCTGATGCAGCTGAAGAACACAGCACAAGAACTTCGCGAAGCATATACAAGTATCAAGAACCGAATTGATCAGTTGGAAGAAAGGATATCGGAGATGGAAGATCAGCTTAATGAAGTGTGAAGATAAGATTAGAGAAAAAAGAATAAAAAGGAATGAAGAAAGCCTCCAAGATATATGGGACTATGTGAAAAGACCAAACCTACGTTTGATTGGTGTACCTGAAATTGATGGGGAGAATGGAACCAAGTTGGAAAACACACTTCAGGCTGTTCTCCAGGAGAAGTTTCCCAACCTAGCAAGATAGGCCAACATTCAAATTCAGGAAATACAGAGAACACCACAAAGTTACTCCTAGAGAAGAGCAACCCCAAGACACATAATTGTCATATTCACCAAGGTTGAAATGAAGGAAAAAAATCTTAAGGGCAGCCAGAAAAAGGTTGGGTTACCCACAAAGAGAAGCCTATCAGGCTAACAGCGAATCTCTCTGCTGAAATCCTACAAACCAGAAAGAGTGGAGGCCAATATTCAACATTCTTAAAATAATTTTCAACCCAGAATTTCGTATCCAGCCAAACTAAGCTTCATAAGTGAGGGAGAAATAAAATCCTTTACAGACAAGCAACTGCTGAGGGATATTGTCACCATCAGGCCTGTCTTACAAGAGCTCCTGAAGGAAGCACTAAATATGGAAAGGAAAAAACGGGACCAGCCACTGCAAAAACATACCAAATTATAAACACCATCGATGCTAGGAAGAAACTGCATCAACTAACAGGCAAAATAACGGGCAAAATAGCGTCATAATGACAGGGTCAAATTCACACATAACAATATTAACCTTAAATGTAAATGGGCTAAATGCCCCAATTAAAAGGCACAGACTGGCAAATTGGATAAAGACTCAAGACCCATCAGTGTGCTGTATTCAGGAGACCTGTCTCACGTGCAGAGACACACATAGGCTCAAAATAAAGGGATGGAGGAAGTTTTATCAAGCAAATGGAAAGCAAAAAAAAGCAGGGGTTGCAATCCTAGTCTCTGATAAAACAGACTTTAAACCAACAAAGACCAAAAAAGACAAGGACATTACAAAATGACAAAGGGTGCAAAAAGAGGAGCTAACTGTCCTAAATATGTATGCACCCAATACAGGAGCACCCAGATTCATAAAGCAAGTTCTTCAAGACCTACAAAGAACTTAGATTCCCACACAATAATAGTGGGGATTTTAACACCCCACTGTCAGTATTAGACAGATCAACGAGATAGAAAATTAACAAGGATATTCAGGACTTGAACTCAGCTCTGGACCAAGGAGACCTAATAGACATCTACAGAACTCTCCACTGCAAATCAACAGAATATGCATTCTTCTCAGCAGCACATCACACTTATTCTAAAACTGACCACATAATTGGAAGTAAAACACTCCTCAGCAAATGTAAAAGAATGGAAATCATAACAATCAGTCTCTCAGACCACAGTGCAATCAAACTAGAACTTAGGATTAAGAATCTCACTCAAAACTGCACAAATACATGGAAACTGAACAACCTGTTCCTGAATGACTACTGGGTAAATAACAAAATTAGGCAGAAATAAATAAGTTCTTTGAAACCAATGTGAACGAAGACACAATGTACCAGAATCTCTGGGACACAGCTAGAGCAGTGTTTAGAGTGAAATTTATGGCACTAAATTCTCACAGGAGGAAGCAGGAAAGATCTAAAATTGACACCCTAACATCACAATTAAAAGAACTAGAGAAGCAAGAATAAACAAATTCAAAATCTAGCAGAAGACAAGAAATAGCTAAGATCAGAGCAGAACTGAAGGAGATAGAGACACTAAAAACCCTTCAAAAAAATCAATGAATCCAGGAGCTGGTTTTTTGAAAAGATCAACAAAATAGATAGACTGCTAGCCAGACTAATAAATAAGACAAGAGAGAAGAATCAAATAGACAAAAAAGATAAAGGGGATCTCACTACTGATTGCACAGAAATACAAACTACCATCAGAAAATACTATAAGCACCTCTATGCAAATAAACTAGGTTATCTAGAAGAAATGGATAAATTCCTGGACACATACACCCTCCAAAGACTAAACCAGGAAGAAATCGAATCCCTAAATAGACCAATAACGAGTTCTGAAATTGAGGCAGTAATTAATAGCTTACCAACCAAAAAAAGCCCAGGACCAGATGGATTCACAGCCGAATTGTACCAGAGGTACAAAGAGGAGCTGGTACCATTCCTTCTGAAACTATTCCAAACAATGGAAAAAGAGAGACTCCTCTCTAACTCATTTTATGAGGTCAGCATCATCCTGATGCCAAAACCTGGCAGAGAGACAATAAATAAAGAAAATTTCAGGCCGGTACCCCTGATGAACATCAATGCAAAAATCCTCAATAAAATACTGGCAAACCGGATCCAGCAGCACATTAAAAAGCTTATCCACCGTGATCATGTTGGCTTTATCCCTGGGATGTGCAAGGCAGGTTCAACATATGCAAATCAATAAACATAATTCATCATATAAACAGAACCAATGACAAAAACCACATGATTACCTCAATAGATGTAGAAAAGGCCTTCAATAAAATTCAACACCCCTTCATGCTAAAAACACTCAATAAACTAGGTATAGATGGAACGTATCTCAAAATAATGAGCTATTTATGACAAACCCACAGCCAATATCATACTGAATGGGCATTTCAAAGTATTCCCTTTGAAAACCAGCACAAGACAAGGATGCCCTTCGTCACCATTCCTGTGTATTGGAAGTTCTGGCCAGGGCACTCAGGCAAGAGAAAGAAATAACAGGCATTCAAATAGGAAGAGAGGAAGTCACATTATTTCTGTTTGCAGATGACATGCCTGTATATGTTTGTATATTTGGAAAACCCCGTCATCTCAGCCCAAAAACTCCTTAAGCTGATAAGCAGCTTCAGCAAGGTCTCAGGATACAAAATGTGCAAAAATCACAAGCATTCCTATACGCCAATAACAGACAGCCAAATCATAAGTGAACTCCCATTCACAATTGCTACAAAAAGAATAAAATACCTAGGAATACAACTTACAAGGAATGTGAAGGACCTTTTCAAGGATAACTACAAACCACTGCACAAGGAAATAAGAGAGGACACAAACAAACGGAAAAACATTCCATGCTCATGGATAGGAAGAATCAATATCATGAAAATGGCCATACTGTCCAAAGTAATTTATAGATTCAATGATATTCCCATCAAGCTACCATTGACTTTCTTCACAGAATTAGAAAAATCTACTTTAAATTTCATGTGGAACCAAACAGAGCCTGTATAGCCAAGACAATTCTAAGCAAAAAGAACAAAGCTGGAGCGTCATGCTAGCTGACTTCAAACTATACTACAAGGCTACAGTAACCAAAACAGCATAGTACTCATACCAAAACAGATATATAGACCAATGGAACAGAACAGAGGCCTCAGAAATAGGTCCACATGTCTACAACCATCTGATCTTTGACAAACCTGACAAAAACAAGCAATGGTGAAAGGATTCCCTATTTAATAAATGGTGTTGGGAAAACTGGCTAGCCATATGCAGAAAATTGAAACTGGACCCCTTCCTTACACCTTATGCAAAAATTAACTCAAGATGGATTAAGGATTTAAATGTAAGACCTAAAGCCATAGAACGCCTAGAAGAAAACCTAGGCAATACCATTCAGGACAGTGGTATGGGCAAAGACTTCATGACTAAAACACCAAAAGCAATGGCAACAAAAGCCAAAATTGACAAGTGGGATCTAATTAAAGAGCTTCTGCCTAGCAAAAGCAACTGTCGTCAGAGTGAACAGGCAACCTACAGAATGGGAGAAAATTTCTGCAATCTATCCATCTGACAAAGGCCTAATATACAGAATCTACAAGGAACTTAGACTAATAAGAAAATAACTCCATCAAAAAGTGGGTGAAGGATATGAACAGACACTTTCAAAAGAAGACATTTATATGGCCAACAGACATATGAAAAAAGCTCATCATCACTGGTCATTAAAGAAATGCAAATAAAAACCACAATGAGATACCATCTCCAGTTAGAATGGTGATCATTAAAAAGTCAGGAAACAGCAGATGCTGG
Organism: Pan troglodytes; assembly: GCF_028858775.2. NCBI lineage: Eukaryota > Metazoa > Chordata > Mammalia > Primates > Hominidae > Pan > Pan troglodytes. The sequence goes on from NC_072406.2 coordinate 70,941,837, forward strand.
AGAGGATGTGGAGAAATAGGAATGGTTCTATACAGTTGGTGGGAGTGTAAATTAGTTCAGCCATTGTGGAAGACACTGTGGGGATTCCTCAAGGATCTAGAACCAGAAATACCATTTGACTCAGTGTGCCCAGAATTGGTTCCTTCCGGTGGGTTCTTGGTCTCACTGACTCCAAGAACGAAGCCATGGACCCTTGCGGTGAGTGTTTCAGTTCTTAAAGATGGTGTATCCAGAGTTTGTTCCTTCAGATGTTCAGAGGTGTCCAGAGTTTCTTCCTTCTGGTGGTTTTGTGGTCTTGCTGACTTCAGGAGTGAAGCCGCAGACCTTCACAGTGAGTGTTACAGCTCTCTCTCTCTCTCTCTTTTTTTTTTTAATTATACTTTAAGTTCTAGGGTACATGTGCACAACATGCAGGTTTGTCACATATGTATACATGTGGCATATTGGTGTGCTGCACCCGTTAACTCATCATTTACATTAGATATTTCTCCTAGTGCTATCCCTCCCTCCCTCCCCCCACCCCATGACAGGCCCTGGTGTGTGATGTTCCTCACCCTGTGTCCAAGTGTTCTCATTGTTCAGTTCCCACCTGTGAGTGAGAACATGCAATGGTTGGTTTTCTGTCCTGGTGATAGTTTGCTCAGAATGATGGTTTCCAGCTTCATCCATGTCCCTACAAAGGACATGAACTCATTCTTTTTTATGGCTGCATAGTATTCCATGGTGTATATGTGCCACATTTTCTTAATCCAGTCTATCATTGATGAACATTTGGGTTGGTTCCAAGTCTTTGCTATTGTGAATAGTGCCACAATAGACATACATGTGCATGTATCTTGATAGCAGCATGATTTATATTCCTTTGGGTATATACCTAGTAATGGGATGGCTGGGTCAAATGGTATTTCTAGTTCTAGATCCTTGAGGAATCGCCACACTGTCTTCCACAATGGTTGAACTAGTTTACATTCACCAGCAGTGTAAAAGTGTTCCTGTTTCTCCACATCCTCTCCAGCACCTGTTGTTTCCTGACTTTTTAATGATTGCCATTCTAACTGGTGTGAGATGGTATCTCATTGTGGTTTTGATTTGCATTTCTCTGATGGCCAGTGATGATGAGCATTTTTTCATGTGTCATGTGTCTGTTTCATGTGTCTGCATAAATGTCTTCTTTTGAGAAGTGTCTGTTCATATCCTTCGCCCACTTTTTGATGGGGTTGTTTGATTTTTTCTTGTAAATTTGTTGAAGTTCTTTGTAGATTCTGGATATTAGCCCTTTGTCAGATAGGTAGATTGTAAAAATTTTCTCCCATTCTGTAGGTTGCCTGTTCACTCTGATGGTAGTTTCTTTTGCTGTGTGCAGAAGATATTTAGTTTAATTAGATCCCATTTGTCAATTTTGGCTTTTGTTGCCATTGCTTTGGTGTTTTAGTCATGAAGTCCTTGCCCATGCCTATGTCCTGAATGGTATTGCCTAGGTTTTCTTCTAGGGTTTTTATGGTTTTAGATCTAACAATTAAGTCTTTAATCCATCTTGAATTAATTTTTGTGTAAGGTGTAAGGAAGGGATCCAGTTTCAGCTTTCTACATATGGCTAGCCAGTTTTCCCAGCACCATTTATTAAATAGGGAATCCTTTCCCCATTTCTTGTATTTGTCAGCTTTGTCAAAGATCAGATGGTTGTAGATGTGTGGTATTATTTCTGAGGGTTCTGTTCTGTTCCATTGGTCTATATCTCTGTTTTGGTACCAGTACCATGCTGTTTTGGTTACCATAGCCTTGTAACATAGTTTGAAGTCAGGTAGTGTGATGCGTCCAGCTTTGTTCTTTTTGCTTAGGATTGTCTTGGCAATGCGGGCTCTTTTTTGGATCCATATGAACTTTAAAGTAGTTTTGCAATTCTGTGAAAAAAGTCATTGGTAGCTTGATGGGGATGGCATTGAATCTATAAATTATCTTGGGCAGTATGGCCATTTTTCACAATATTGATTCTTCCTATCCATGAGCATGGAATGTTCTTCCATTTGTTTGTGTCCTCTTTTATTTCGTTGAGCAGTGGTTTGTAATTCTCCTTGAAGAGGTCCTTCACAAACTTTTAAGTTGGATTCCTAGGTATTTTATTCTCTTTGAAGCAATTGTGAATAGGAGTTGACTCATGATTTGGCTGTCTGTCTGTCTGTCTGTTATTGGTGTATAGGAATGCTTGTGATTTTGCACACAGATTTTGTATCCTGAGATTTGCCGAAGTTGCTTATCAGCTTAAGGAGCTTTTGGGATGAGACGATATGGTTTTCTAAATATACAATCATGTCATCTGCAAACAGGGACAATTTGATTTCCTCTTTTCCTAATTGAATACCCTTTATTTCTTTCTCCTGCCTGATTGCCCTGGCCAGAACTTCCAACACTTTGTTGAATAGGAGTGGTGAGAGAGGGCATCCCTGTCTTGTGCCAGTTTTCAAAAGGAATACTTCCAGTTTTTGCCCATTCAGTATGATATTGGCTGTGGATTTGTCATAAATAGCTCTTATTATTTTGAGATACGTTCCATCAATACCTAGTTTATTGAGAGTTTTTAGCATGAAGCGCTGTTGAATTTCGTCGAAGGCCTTTTCTGCATCTGTTGAGATAATCGTATGGTTTTTCTCTTCGGTTTTGTTTATATGATGGATTATGTTTATTGGTTTGCGTATGTTGAACCAGCCTTGCATCCCAGGGATGAAGCCTACTTGATCATGGTGGATAATCTTTTTGATGTGCTGCTGGATTCGGTTTGCCAGTATTTTATTGAGGATTTTTGCATCGAAGTCATCAGGGATATTGGTCTAAAATTCTCTTTTTTTTGTTGTGTCTCTGCCAGGCTTTGGTATCAGGATGATGCTGGCCTCATAAAATGAGTTAAGGAGGATTCCCTCTTTTTCTTTTGATTGGAATAGTTTTAGAAGGAATGGTACCAGCTCCTCTTTGTACCTCTGGTAGAAATCGGCTGTGAATCCATCTAGTCTTGGACTTTTTTTGGTTGGTAGGCTATTAATTATTGCCTCAATTTCAGAGCCTGTTATTAGTCTATTCAGAGATTCAACTTCTTCCTGGTTTAGTCTTGGGAGGGTGTATGTGTCAAGGAATTTATCCATTTCTTCTAGATTTTCTAGTTTATTTGCATAGAGGTGTTTATAGTATTCTCTGATGGTAGTTTGTATTTCTGTGGGATCAGTGGTGATATCCCCTTTATCATTTTTTATTGCATCTATTTGATTCTTCTCTCTTCTTTATTAGTCTTGCCTAGTGGTCTATCCGTTTTGTTCATGTTTTCAAAAAACCAGCTCCTGAATTCATTGACTTTTTGAAGGGTTTTTTTGTGTCTCTTATCTCCTTCAGTTCTGCTCTGATCTTGGTTATTTCTTGCCTTCTGCTAGCTTTTGAATGTGTTTGTTCTTGCTTCTCTAGTTCTTTTAATTGTGATGTTAGGGTGTCCATTTCAGATCTTTCCTGCTTTCTCTTGTGGGCATTTAGTGCTATAAATTTCCCTCTACACACTGCTTTAAATGTGTCCCAGAGACTCTGGTATGTTGTGTCTTTGTTCTCATTGGTTTCAAAGAACATCTTTATTTCTGCCTTCATTTTGTTATGTACCCAGTTTTCATTCAGGAGCAGGTTGTTCAGTTTCTATGTAGTTGAGGGGGTTTGAGTGAGTTTCTTAATCCTGAGTTCTAGTTTGATTGCACTGTGGTCTGAGAGACAGTTTGTTATAATTTCTGTTCTTTTACATTTGCTGAGGAGTGCTTTACTTCCAACTGTGTGGTCAGTTTTGGAATAAGTGTGATGTGCTGAGAAGAATGTATATTCTGTTGATTGGGGGTGGAGAGCTCTGTAGATGTCTATTAGGTCCGCTTGGTGCAGAGTTGAGTTCAATTCCTGAATATCCTTGTTAACTTTTTGTCTCGTTGTTGTGTCTAATGTTGACAGTGAGGTGTTAAAATCTTCCATTATTATTTTGTGGGAGTCTAAGTCTCTTTGTAGGTCTCTAAGGGCTTGCTTTATGAATCTGGGTGCTCCTGTATTGGGTGCATATGTATTTAGGAGAGTTAGCTCTTCTTGTTGAATTGATCCCTTTTCCATTATGTAATGGCCTTCTTTGTCTCTCTTGATCTCTGTTGGCTTGAAGTCTGTTTTATCATAGACTAAGATTGCAACCCCTGCTTTTTTTGTTTTCCATTTGCTTGGTAGATATCCCTCCATCCCTTTATTTTGAGCCTATGTGTGTCTCTGCACATGAGATGGGTCTCCTGAATACAGCACACTAATGGCTCTTGAGTGTATCCAGTTTGCCAGTCTGTGTCTTTTAATTGGAGCATTTAGCACATTTACATTTAAGGTTAGTATTGTTATGTGTGATTTTGATCCTATCATTATGATGTTAGCTGGTACTTTTGTTCATTAGTTGATGCAGTTTCTTCCTAGCATCAATGGTCTTTACAATTTGGCACGTTTCTGCAGTGGCTGGTACCAGTTGTTCCTTTCCTTGGTTAGTGCTTCCTTCAGGAGCTCTTGTAAGGCAGGCCTGGTGGTGACAAAATCTCTCAGCATTTGTTTGTCTGTAAAGGATTTTATTTCTCCTTCACTTATGAAGCTTATTTTGGCTGGATATGAAATTCTGGGTTGAAAATTCTTTTCTTTAAGAATGTTGAATATTGGACCCCACTCTATTCTGACTTGTAGAGTTTCTGCCAAGAGATCTGCTGTTAGTCTGATGGGATTCCCTTTGTGGGTAACCCGACCTTTCTCTCTGGCTGACCTTAACATTTTTTCCTTCATTTCAACTTTGGTGAATCTGACAATTATGTGTCTTGGAATTGCTCTTCTCGAGGAGTATCTTTGTGGCATTCTCTGTATTTCCTGAATTTGAATGTTGGCCTGCCTTGCTAGTTTGGGGAAGTTTCCCTGGATAATATCCTGAAGAATGTTTTCCAATTTGGTTCCATTCTCCCCATCACTTTCAGGTACACCAGTCAAACGTAGATTTGGTCTTTTCACATAGTCCTGTATTTCTTGGAGGCTTTGTTCATCATGTCTTTTTACTCTTTTTTCTCTAAACTTCTCTTCTCACTTCATTTCATTCATTTGATCTTCAATCACTTATACCCTTTCTTACACTTGATCAAATCGGCTACTGAAGCTTGTTCATGCGTCATGTAGTTCTTGTGCCATGGTTTTCAGTTTCATAAGGTTATTTAAGGTCTTCTCTACACTGTTTATTCTAGTTAGCCATTCGTCTAATCTTTTTTCAAGGTTTTCAGCTTCTTTGCGATGGGTTCGAACATCCTTCTTTAGCTCGGAGAAGTTTGTTATTACCGATCGTCTGAAGCCTTCTTCTTTCAACTCGTCAAAGTCATTGTCCATCTAGCTTTGTTCCATTGCTGGCGAGGAGGCGCGTTCTTTTTGGAGAAGAGGCGCTCTGATTTTTAGAATTTTCAGCTTTTCTGCTTGGGTTTCTCCCCATCTTTGTGGTTTTATCTACCTCTGGTCTTTGATGATGGTGATGTACAGATGGGGTTTTGGTATGGATGTCCTTTCTGTTTGTTAGTTTTCTTTCTTACAGTCAGGACCCTCAGCTGCAGGTCTGTTGGATTTTGCCGGAGATCCACTCCAGACCCTGTTTGCCTGGGTATCACCAGCGGAGGCTGCAGAACAGCAAATATTGCTGAACAGCAAATGTTGCTGCCTGATCCTTCTTCTGGAAGTTTTGTCTCAGAGGGGCACCCGGCTGTATGACATGTCAGTCGGCCTCTACTGGGAGGCGTCTCCCAGTTAGGCTACTCAGGGATCAGGGACCCACTTGAGGCAGTCTGTCAGTTCTCAGATCTGAAACTCCATGCTGGGAGAACCACTACTGTCTTCAAAGCTGTCAGACAGGGACGTTTAAGTCTGCAGAAGTTTCTGCTGCCTTTTGTTCAGCTATGCCCTGCCCCCAGAGGTGGAGTCTACAGAGGGAGGCAGGCCTCCTTGAGCTGAGGTGGGCTCCACCCAGTTTGAGCTTCCTGGCCACTTTGTTTATGTACTCAAGCCTCAGCAATGGTAGACACCCCTTCCCCAGCCTCGCTGCCACCTTGCAGTTCGAGCTCAGACTGCTGTGCTAGCAGTGAGTGAGGCTCTGTGGGCATGGGATCTTCCAAGCCTTGCACGGGATATAATCTCTTGGTGTGCCATTTGCTAAGACGGTTGGAAAAGCGCAGTATTAGGGTGGGAGTGTCCTGATTTTCCAGGTACTATTCTGTCACAGCTTCCCTTTGCTAGGAAAGGGAATTCCCTGATCCTTTGCGCTTCCTGGGTGAGGCAGTGCCCCACTCTGGTCCGTGGGCTGCACCCACTGTCTGACAAGCCCCAGTGAGATGAACCCAGTACCTCAGTTGGAAATGCAGAAATTACCCATCTTCTGTCGCTCACGCTGGGAGCTGTGGACTGGAGTTGTTCCTATTTGGCCATCTTGGAACCTCCCTCGAGTGTTACAGCTCTTAAAGGTGGTGCATACGTAGTTGTTTGTTCCTCCCGGTGGGTTCGTGGTCTTGCCGACTTCACGAGTGAAGCTGCAGACCTTTACAATGAGTGTTACAGCTCTTAAAGTTAGCGCGGACCCAAAGAGTGAGCAGCAGCAAGATTTATTATGAAGAGTGAAGGAACAAAGCTTCCACGGTGTGGAAGGGGACCCAAGTGGGTTGCCGCTGCTGGCTCGGGTGGCCAGCTTTAATTCCCTTATTTGGTGCCGCCACGTCCTGCTGATTGGTCCATTTCACAGAGCGCTCATTGGTCTGTTTTACAGAGTGCTGATTGGTGCATTTACAAACCTTTAGCTAGACACAGAGCACTGATTGGTACGTTTTTACAGAGTGCTGATTGGTGCGTTTACAAACCTTTAGCTAGACAAACAGCACTGATTGGTGCGTTTAGAATCTTTCAGCTAGACAGAAAATTTCTCCAAGTCCCCCCCTGACCCAGAAGCCCAGCCGGCTTCACCTCTCACCGGCAATCTCATTACTGGGTATATACCCAAAGGATTATAAATCATTTTGCTATAAAGACACATGCACACGTATGTTTATTGCAGCACTATTTACAATAGCAAAGACTTGGAACCACCCGAAATGCCCATCAATGATTGACTGGATAAAGAAAATATGGCATATATGCACCATGTAATACTATGCAGCCATAAAAAATAATGAGTTCATGTCCTTTGCAGGGACATGGATGAAGCTGGAAACCATCATTCCCAGGAAACTACACAGGAACATAAAACCAACCACCACACATTCTCACTCATAAGTGGGAGCTGAACAATGAGAACATATGGGCACAGGGAGGAGAACATCACACACTGGGGCCTGTTGGGGAGTGGGGGGCTAGGAGAGGGATAGCATTAGGAGAAATACCTAATGTAGATGTCGGGTTGATGGGTGCAGCAAACTACCATGGCACATGTATACCTGTGTAACAAACCTGCACATTCTGCACATGTATCCCAGAACTTAAAGTATGATAACAACAACAACAACAAAAAACAAGAAAACATGTATTAAGAAAGAAAGAAAGAAAGGTTTTTGATGCTAATGATCAAGAACCTTTCTGCGATATCATCTAGGATCTAGGATCCAGGATCCAGGTGTTTTCTGACTCTGTCTTTCACACTGATGGTTGGTACTCCTTATGGCTCATGGGTGGAGCCTGTGGCATCAGGGCTACCTGTGCCTTTGTTCACATGTAGTAAGAGAAAGAGAGAACTTAGTAATTCTCTTACAAAGCCAGAAAGCTTCATTCTCAAAAGCTTCCATGAGACCTCTTCTCCCTTGTCTGTGGCCCAGATTGGATCCCGTGCCTATTGTTAAACCAACCTGTGGGAATGGGAGTGGCATCCCTTTTAGATAATCAGGTTGATTCCAGGATTCTGGGTAGACAACTTAAATGTTCACTTGTGCACAGAAGATTGAGTGCAGTTTAAACATGTCAAGGAGCTGGTGGCATAACAAGGTTGCAACTTGCTTCAGAGGTTACATTTATGAGTCTGGATTCTGAAAGGAGCAATACGTGTTTTAAAGGAAAAAAGCAAGAGACAGTGTTCTTGAATTCTTCAGTGTTTTCAAACTCTTTCTGTGAATGTGTTACTCTGAAAGTTTGTAGTAGTACAGACCTGGCCAGTTTTGTACAAGCAAAGCAGAGCAAACATTCAGTCCACTGATTCCCAAGGTGCTGAGGACAGAAGTTAGTGGAACAGTCCACGGTGGTGTAAGCTGAGTACTGACACTTTCCTCATTTACCAGCTAATTCTCCCTTTTACCATTTGATTTGACTTCGCCGAAATTGGTCAGATGGATAAGGTTTGGGTGGCTGAAGCATATGACACTTTTCAGTTTTAGAGCTCATTAGGTGTTTTTTACCAGTATTTCAACTTGATGCATTACAAATTTGATATAATTCAGGGAAAGGACCTGTATGGGATAAGAAGTAATCAAAATTATTCTGACCTTTTTATGTAGTGTGTATGTTTCACCATAAACATATTGTTTACTTTTGTCTCTTCTTTAAGGAATATATACAGCATTAAAAGATGAGAGTTAAGTAAACTCTGGGCTGTCATACAGTGGAATATGAATAAAATACATACATACACACACCCCCTTCCTTAATCCCTCCCCACACCCCTACACTTTTCTGGCAGAGGCAGTTGTGCCCACCAAATATTCTAATTGCTTTCCGCATTTCCCAGCCACCTTTCAGTTGCGTGGGCATGTGTCTCATGATGGACAATGGGCTGTGAAAGAGATACATTTTTCTTACAGGCCATGGCAGTAAAAGATCCATGCAGAATTCTTCCTGTTTTTCTCCCATGAGGAGACTGAAGGGACCATGGATTCCAGATGGGCAGCTATAAAATGGGAGGATCTCTGTTAGTTTGAGTCCCTGAGTGACTGTGTGGAGCCTGTGTGGAGCTGAGCCTCTTGTTGACCCTTGTAGGCCATTTAACATGGGGGAGAAATGAACTTTTGTTCTGTTCATCCACTGGCATTTGGAATTGTTACAGGAGCACAATGAATACATACCTCCTTTCAATATTTACTCTTTGTCTGGAAGCACCTTTCTCAAACCTAATCCTTACCTCCTTGCCTGCTCACCCAGTAGAGCCTACATAAAAGTTTCTCTCTTTTTGATATCTCAGTGTTGCCATTATAGATCTCAGTTATTGTGCTGATCTCTTATTACTCATCAGCATAGATGCCATCAGGACCTACTAAGCTAAGTAGGGTCATTTGCTTTAAGAAGATGAACTGAGTTGAGTAGTAAAATGTATTCCCTAAAAAAGCATGTATGAATCTATAGTAACTGGAGTAACTAGTCTTATGAAAAATTGGAGACTAGAAAATTGCATTCAAGGTTTGGTAGCTTGATACTTTGTTAAATCAGTACTATTTCCGTTTCTCCCCCAAGTTTGTTTAGTTTCATTTTTTAAAAAGACTTTATTGAGGATAATCGACATAAGAAGGTGTACATATTTAATGTATACAACTTGATGAGTTTGGAAATAAGTATATATCCAAGAGACCATCACCAGAAGCTATCCACCCTCTCTGAAAGTTTCCTCCTGTCCTCTTTATTATTGTTTTTTTCCTGAGAAAAACACTTCATATAATATCTACCCTCTTAGCTAATTAAGTATACAGTACAGTGTTGTTATCTCCAGGCAGTGTGCTTTACAGTAGATCTCTAGGAATTATTTGTGTTGTCCAAATTATACACTGTTGTATTCAAGTTATATACAAGTTGTACCTTGATAGTTCAAGTTTAATAAATCTCTTTGTAGTTACCCATGAGATCTGATAGAAGATCTGGCTAATATTTCTGAAGAAATTATTCCTTGGAGAATGAAGTAGCTTTTAGAAACATATTTTTATGTCCCAGAGGAACCCCAAGACCTGTTCTTCACTAACATTATAGGCTGTAATAAATAACCCACCCACACACCACGAAAATTGTCTTTGGTTTGGAGCAGAGGTCAAAAAGTGGGACCCATGCTTGCTTTGGCCCACAAAGTGGTTTTTGCATAAGGAAAATAGGTGCCAACTTTTAGAAATCAGGAAATTTAACACAAAACTCTAGATTTCTGGCTGCTCTTTTAAAATGGGTGGATGTGGCCACTCTGAGCCTGTGTTAGCAGAAGGTTGGAATGGAAACAACAGAACTGAGGCATCCCATTTTCCACAGCCCACACTTGGCTCGGTTTGCCTCTCACTCACTGCACTCACCCCACTACTGCAGGCATTTTGGTTGGAGGGTTTTTTTCTCCATTATCATGCACATATTTCCTGGGAGAATCCTGCCAGTGATTTAGGACTTACTTTCATCTAATAAATATTCACTTAGTATTCACTTAGTTTCACCTACTCTGGTAAGCAGTCCACGTGACATGTAATTGGAAAGCCTTACATAATTGTTGCCTCTTCTGTTCTCTTCATGTTATCTCCTTTATCACTATAGCATTAAATTTACTCTAATGATACTTATTGAGATCCTATGTGCTAGATTCTAAGGGTTTAAAAATGAATGAGATACGGTTGTTGGCCACCAGGAGCCCAGCTTGTTGGTGATATTGTTAAAGAAATGAGCACTATAATGTTGCCACAATATACTGAGTATGAGAGAGAGAAAGAGAGAGAGACAGGTGACCTCTGATTGGGAGAGTTTTGGAGGAGTTTTCTTAGTGGAAGGCACATTTGAACTAGGTTTTCATTGATAAGTAGGAGTTCTCTAAACTTTTGAGATAAATTAGCTAAGCCTGCCTATAGTGTGGACCAGTTTGAAACTTTTACTAATTCTTAGTGAAGCATGAAAGGTAGTCTTCACTTTGCATGGCCTATGGGGACATCAAAATGACTACGCAAGTTGAAACTGTGCAAAACACTTTCATCAGTCAATGGGAACATTAATTGATCTACAGCCTTTAAAATTTTTTGTCAAAATATTTAGTCTGTTTTATTGTCAGTCATAAATGTATAGGAAAATGCAAAAAGTAAAACTAATATTTATTCAGTACACTCTGTTTAAATGTTGGAAACACTGAAAATTAACACGTATTATTTCTTTGTAAAAACTTGTTAAGTTCGAATAGTGCTTTCTTTTTGTTGTATAATTTACAATAAGGCGAGAGCATCTTTTGTAAGCCTTAGGGAATTGTCATACTCAGGAGTCTGGATCAGCTTCCAGTGTTTCATCCTGTGTGCTTTCAAAGTTGTGAAAAATCTTCTAGAATTTCTTTAATGTGAAGTTTTTTGTGGCATCACTTCCTCAGGGATATCTCCATCTTTTTTTTTTTTTGATTTTTTAAAAAATTTTATTATTATTATACTTTAAGTTTTAGGGTACATGTGCACAACGTGCAGGTTTGTTACATATGTATACATGTGCCCTATTGGTGTGCTGCACCCATTAACTCATCATTTAGCATTAGGTGTATCTCCTAATGCTATCCCTCCCCCCTCTGCCCACCCCACAACATTCCCGAAGTGTGATGTTCCCCTTCCTGTATCCATGTGTTCTCATTGTTCAATTCCCACCTATGAGTGAGAACATGCGGTGTTTGGTTTTTTGTCCTTGCGATAGTTTGCTGAGAATGATGGTTTCCAGTTTCATCCATGTCCCTACAAAGGACGTGAACTCATCATTTTTATGGCTGCATAGTATTCCATGGTGTATATGTGCCACATTTTCTTAATCCAGTCTGTCGTTGTTGGACATTTGCGTTGGTTCCAAGTCTTTGCTATTGTGAATAGTGCCGCTATAAACATACATGTGCATGTGTCTTTATAGCAGCATGATTTATAATCCTTTGGGTATATACCCAGTAATGGGATGGCTGGGTCAAATGGTATTTCTAGTTCTAGATCCTTGAGGAATCACCACACTGACTTCCACAATGATTGAACTAGTTTACAGTCCCACCAACAGTGTAAAAGTGTTCCTATTTCTCCACATCCTCTCCAGCACCTGTTGTTTCCTGACTTCTTAATGATTGCCATTCTAACTGATGTGAGATGGTATCTCATTGTGGTTTTGATTTGCATTTCTCTGATGGCCAGTGATGATGCGCATTTTTTCATGTGTCTGTTGGCTGCATACATGTCTTTTGAGAAGTGTCTGTTCATATCCTTTGCCCACTTTTTGATGGGGTTGTTTGTTTTTTTCTTGTAAATATGTTTGAGTTCACTGTAGATTCTAGATATCAGCCATTTGTCAGATGAGTAGGTTGCAAAAATTTTCTCCCATTCTGTAGGTTGCCTGTTCACTCTGATGGTAGTTTCTTTTGCTGTGCAGAAGCTCTTTAGTTTAATTAGATCCCATTTGTCAATTTTGGCTTTTGTTGCCATTGCTTTTGGTGTTTTAGACATGAAGTCCTTGACCATGCCTATGTCCTGAATGGTACTGGCTAGGTTTTCTTCTAGGGTTTTTATGGTTTTAGGTCATATCTCCATCTTTTTTGTCACAGCCCCTTCCTTGCTCATATCAATAAATGTATCTTCACTAAGTTCCTATGGCTGAGCATCTGGAGTCACTCAAATAATCAGCAATGTTAGCATTCCCACAATCATCTCCTTCTCCTGTTCTCATTGACTTCTGATTCAGATTTCATTTCCAGCATTGTCATTTTTTGTTTCCTTGCTGCACTTTCACCTTTGTTGGTCAGTTTCCCCTTTTGATTTACCCATTTTTGTAAAATGCCACGTGGTTTTATGACTGGGAGACAAGGAGTCATCATGACTACTTGCTTTGCCATCTGTGCAGAACTGACAACAGACATGTCGTGAGCAGTCACCAACAAACTTCAGAAGAGAAATGTGATTGGTCACTGATCCAGATGAGACCTGTTATTTATGGACTGAAGAGCTGGCAGTGAAATTTGTATTTGATGCAACAACTCACAGTTTGTGTATCATGGTAATGGAAATGTAAACCTGTGTTGTTGAGGGATTGGTGGGTTTTCAACCAAGCTATGGTAACTGAAATTCATGCGTAGTGGAACTTTGTAAAGCGTGGACTATCTGTATTGACATTTTGAGTGGATTTGTCCTGTCCTCTGTTCAGAGTTTAGCACGTATAGCCATGGCCACTTGACGGCATTCCATTAAAACCTCCTAATCGCTGTTAACAACCACAATGCTTCCCATATTTCCCATATGTGTTTGGGGGTGGTGGTGGGGACACTAACCTAGTTTGGGAACCATTTGGGGGCTATCTCTGGGTCATTTCATCATTAATAAGGCAGGGAGTGTTTGGAAATAGCCACTCTGCTGCTGCTCAGTTACTTCAGCATTTATGGCTGAATTCTGAGAGGTGGAGCTTTCAGAGTGACCTCCCCTTAAGTATGTGGTGCCTTCTACTTCCTTCATAGGCCAAGGGAGGCAGAAAGAGCCTCCTCCACAAGGAGTCACATGACCTGGATTCTAGCTGGACTTTGCCACATATCTGTCTGCCATATAACCTTTTTGAATCCTAATTTTCACAGCTATACAGTAAGTGTATCTGATTTACAAATTATTGTGAGGAATAAATGGAAAATGTATGTAAATACTGGGTGCACATGAGGAATTGTTCTGATGATGATGAATAACTGAATCATTGGTAGGCCTTTCTTGGACTACAATGAAATATAGCAGAACCCTCTAATGTCTCAGCAAAATAAACATCCTCAGCTTTTAGACGCCCCCTCGAGTGAGAAGTTCACAACTTTCCCATTTCCGCTTAGTTGGCTCTTTTCTCACTTAGCTCCCTTCATGGCAAAATGCAGCAAATAGACTACCAGTCCATTATTAGTCCATGAAATAACTTTAAACAGCCTCCTCCATGAGGGACAGACCTTATTTCTCTATTAATATAAGGAAAATAGAGCACAAATTAGTTGGTCTTTTAGAGAAACAGGCTGCAGATGGCTCCCAGCTGGTAGCCATTTTGAATGATGAATTTTGAATAGAGTATAAATGTCGAGTTAGAGAGTTCAGTGTTCTTTTCCTGGTCCAAGAATAAATATTTTTAGGAAAGTTAGTATAAATAGACCTGTCTTGGGGTGATCTGAGATGCTGATTACTTACCTGTGGATTTTTAACTTAACGTCGGGAGTGAAGAATTTGGTGAAATAAGCATGTTAGTAGAATATTGCTGGCTTGGCAAAAGTTTCCTTCATCTGTAAGATATTATCCTGTAATTGCTGCAAACCTGCAACATATATGGTTTAGTGAACATTGGTAGATATGTTCTCTTTCCACATGGTATACTAATCTGGAATTTGTTGGAGATGAGATAAATCTATTATGACTTGAGGATTGAAGAATATGAATGGAAATTATTTTTATCATGGATGAAACTACTTGTAGAATTTGATTAGATTTTACTTGTTTATTTTATTCTAACTTTAACAGTTTATTTCAAGAAAGTGAAATTACTTAAATGATTCAGTGTAAATCTCTGAAATTTTTTCAATAGCTTACAGACTTTCTTCTAATTACAAAAAATTTGTAATTCTAGCTTTTGTAAACATTACCTTCCCTTCCTATCTCTACCTGCCAAAGCCCCACAGAAACTGAAAAGAAAACAGGTACATGCAATTTTATATTTATTTGGTACCTTTTTAATGTGGAAAAGAAGTACTTAAGTCTTGGATCAGGGAACATTACTTCCTATTTATAAAATTTAAATATAAAGTGGAAAGTTAAGATAACTATTTAACTTCCAAAGCTGTTACATATCTATAGCATGCTATCTTCATCAGATTTTTCATGATGAAAAAAAACTTTTGCAGATGAAATATAAAAAAAATTTTTCTTACATCAACAATCTTAATTTTAATTGTTTCATATATTTTAAAATTGATATTCTTTGGGCAAGCCCTTTTTTTACTATGAATATTTGCTATTCATCAAATCTGATATTACCATAAGAATGAAGTTACACTTCAATTATTAGTTCCCTATAAGAAATGAGCACAGTAAATCTAACAACAGAAATTTAAAACAATTATATATTCAAATAATTACATTTTTAGATGGACTCCTCCAAAACCTCTTCTTTTCTTATGACATATAAGATTGCTAGTATAAGAGAGCAGCTAAGGAACCCTAACAGAGATTGGTAAAATTGAGAAGAGATTTCTTTTGTCAATGAGGATGTCCGGAAGTTGAAACTGACTTACCTGAAATAGCAAAATCATACAGCATCCAGAATTATGAGTTAGAACAAGAGTTTTAAAATACTAAATGTGTGTTTTAATGTTCATAGAAAATGATTCAACATCAGATGTTTGTTCTTTGAGCTTTCTTCTGGTTTTGTGGTGGTGAAAACAGGGACAATAGTAAGATTTTAAGAAACTGGCTGGAATTCACTCTAGGGCTTCCCCCACTGCCCCGCTGAGACGACATCATTTTCTTCGTGGAGATTTTGTGGCTTTGCATAACTTGGCATTCTCTAATTTAACTGACAGCATGATATTTATAGTTTTGTTACCATAAGGAAGTACTAATTATTTTAAACATGTTTCCCAACTTTCAGGTAACATTTCACACAACTGGGAGGCATCAGCGTCATATTTTGGGTGGGGAATGACCAGAATGATCCGCTTAATTGAATTATTCCTTGAAAGCAAACTAAACATTTTGGACAACATATTGACTCACTTAAGCATATCACATGTTTCTTGGAAGTGATTTTCTTGTCAGATTTTTTGGGAATTAATTGGATTGTGAGAAATATACAATATCCTCTTGAAAAAGTGTCAGTGTCTCTGTCCATTGTAGCATTCATAAAATTATCTCTTTATTTCCATGATGTTTTTGAAAATGTTACTTTAATGTTTATAGAAAATAATTCAAAATCAGTAGTTTATTCTTTCAGTTTTGGTTTTGTGAAGGTGCAAATAGGGACAATAATGAAATTTTTTTAGAGACCAAAAAGCAACTAGTTGAAACTCACTGTGGAGTTTTTTATTTCCCCTGAAACAAATAGTCATTTTCTTCTCAGCGGTTTTGTAGCTTCTTTGATTTCAGCCACATCTTCCTAGCCTTACCTTTTCCAGTTCCCTAATTTACCTGCCTTGATGAACATTTAGGACATATTTTTGCATAGCTTGTGGATACAGAACCTCTGACTTGCTTACTGCCCTATCTCCTGCCTTTGTGCCCTTTCTTCCACCCCATGCCACTTGCAGGAGATGTGCTTGTCAGCCCCCAGATCCAGTAACCTAGCTCCAGCACTGGGGTTCCTGGACCAACCTCCACCCACACCCCCTGCAGGAGATGTGCTTGTCAGCCCCCGGATGCAATAATCTAGCTCCAGTACTGAAGTTCCTAGACCAAACTCCACCCACACCCCCTGTAGAGACCTTGTGCTTCCTCCCCCACCTCCCACCCCCATGACAGAATGCTTCACACTCCACTACTCCCATCACTGGCTGAGGCTGTCACAAATTAATAGTGTGCCATATCAAAGCTGTAAGAATAGACCTGGAGTCATTGTAGATGATGGTTTTAAAAGCTTCATTGATCACATCCTAAGGAAAATTTTGACTTCCCGAAAGTGAGTAAGTGTGGCCCCTTCCTATGTGTAATCACTGCACTGGCCAGAATTTATTTGTAGGGAGTGTCAGTCAAGCACAAGTACTTGGTGGCTTCTCTTTCTGTCATGAATTCAAGTCAGTTTGAAGGGTGTTAGTGTGCACAGCCGTAGGACAGTGGGGATGACAAGAGACACATTACCTGTCCTGGATGTGTGGGGTGAGCCTTGAAGCCCTTCGGCTGCACTGAATCACCCTCAGGGTGTTGCAGGTACCAGCCCTCTCTTCTTTTTCCAGACCTTTCCACATGCCCTCCTCCTCTGCCTGGGACACGTTCTTCACCTTTTCTCCAGTGAGCCAACTTTTTCTCCTCCTTTAGGTCACAGCATTAGTAAGCATTTTCTTGAGGTAGCTTTCCTTGACTACCCACGACCAGGTTAGGATCCCCTCTGTACATGCTCATATTGCACTGCCCCATTCTGAAACATGGCATACAGTACCATGATGGCGGTTGGCTTGTCTTCTCCCTTGTTAGATTCTGAGCTCCTGCAAGGTAGGAATCATCTTGTTTGCTGTTGTATCCCTAGTATCTAGGACAGTGCCTGTCTGACCAAAAGTTATTAATATCATCATAAATACAAGGGCTAATATCAATCACTCAGTACGTGCCATGCTATGTGCTTTGGGTTTTCTTAAGTTCTCACAACAACTTTAGAAATAGATACGATAAAGGATTTTACAGAGGAGGAAATTGAGACTGATAGAAGTTAAGTAATTCGCTCAACACAGCACCCCTAGAAAGCAGCAGAGCTGGTATTTGTCTCCGGAGTCCCTGCTCATAATGGCTAGATTACACACAATGATGAACAAATAAAGGATGTCTGCAAAGGCATCTGGCCAGAGCTCTGTGTGGGGCCAGCTGCTTCATGAATGATCCAAAGAGTTGGCATTAGCTGGCCACAAATGGTGTTCCAGAGTGTCTCTTTTTTTCTAATCATATAGGAGAGGTCAGCTCCAGATGTCAAGTTCTAATTACTGGCAGTTTGTTTTCTCTAAGAGGTTTGGCATTTACTGTGGCTCATAGAACTTTAGAGGTCATGTGGTACAGTATACAGAACTCTAGTTTTAGAATTAAGGATTGGAGGCTTGGGCTTACCCCACTTTCCCTTAAACACAGTGTTGATGTGAGTAGGTTGAGAGTGGTCTTTGTGAACCCACTTCTCTGCACGGTATAGACAGGGAGTTGTAGTGGGGCTTAGAGGGAGTGTGTATAAAGCTGTCTTCCCAACTTGATGGCAGTTACCTGCTGCTTTTAGGATATTTTCTCTGGCATATTATTTTCTGTCATGGGGCATCTGTTGGTGCTTAATAAAATAAGTGTACATGCAGGGTTATTTCTGGGCACTTCTACTAATGATTTAAGATTTCAGAAAGTTAGGTCTTCTACACATATGTCAAAAGGGAAACTTATCTATTACAGTATCATAATATGGCCCTTGACTTCATTTACTGGATTAAGCAACTGCATTATTTAATTCAGAAAAAGAAAAGCATGTAGATTGTTTTCTTACTGCCTCCCCACCAATAGCAGCATTATAGTAAGATCTTTTCTTTCTTTCTTTCTTCCTTCCTTCCTTCCTTCCTTCCTTCCTTCCTTCCTTCCTTCCTTTCTTCCTTTCTTCCTTTCCTTCTTTTTTTTTTGAAACAGTGTCTCAATCTGTAGCCCAGGCTGGAATGTGGTCGCATGATCATTGCTCACTACATCCTTGAACTCCTGGGCTCAAGTGATCCTCCTGCTCCAGCCTCCTGAGATGGGACTACAGGCATGTGTCACCACACTCAGCTAATTTTTGTATTTTTTGTAGAGACGGAGTCTCATTATATTGTCCAGGCTGGTCTCAAATTCCTGGCCTCAAGCAATCCTCCTGCCTCAGTCTCCCAAAGTGCTGGGATTATAGGCATGAGCTACTGCATGCAGCCTTATTTTTCTATCTTATCTCTTTGAGAGTCTTAAGTAACTTAGAGGAAAATTCTGAAACTAGTTAAATCCGGGGCCTGCTGTATACAGGGCAGAGAACTTAGTTTCTGTTTTGCAGAAACAGGTTGTAAATAAGTAAGTTCAGAAAATAAGAGGATTTCCACTTGCAATAAGGGTTAGGAGGGAAATAAACACAGTGAGGTGGGAAAAAATAATTGTGGTTGGGTTGGTGTGAGAGTAGAAAAGGATGGGGAGTTGGACAAGATGGCAGCTGAAGTCTGAGCATGAGAAGGGGCTGGGACAGGAAATTCTGAGGAAGAGATAACAGTGAATGCAGGGACTCAGAAGGGGAGCCTGCTGGGCATGTTTTTGGGGTGGCATCATGGCTGATGCAGAGGGAGTTGAGAAAGATAACATTTTTTCTTTTTTACTAGTGGTTTAGACTTAACTAACCAAGTTAATGGTGCAAACAATAAACACATTAGCAGAGACAGGGATAAATGAGAGAAGCAGCAGCCGGGGCCAGGTGCTGTAGGATTAAGGTAACGAGCTCACCTGCCTTCAGGGCCAGACCAGTACCTTGACTTAGTGAAGACAGTGTGGGCTTAACTTTTGTTCAATTTTTAATAGAGACATAAGTGTAGAGAAATATTGCTCTGGGAAAAACAGCAAACACCATGATAAATGGCAAGTGAGCAGTACAATGCCATGATGATGATGGCAAGTGGCCTTTGACCTCGCAGTCAGAGACTTAGTAGGGACTGGGAGCAGCTCAGAGCCTGCTGGCCCTGACTCAAGGGGGCAGCTGTTTCTCAGTGCCAGCCAAGCATTGCCATGTGGGAATGTGAGTGGTCTGTGCTAAATTTGCCAAGTTTTCCAGAGAACCAGAAATCTGAATTGTTCTATGAAATTCCCAGATTTAAAAATGTTGGCTCAAACTTTAAAAAACCTTACAATGAATAGACAAAATGCATCTGTGGGCTTACAGTCTGAAACATCTGCTGTAAGCCCTTTTATATTATGATAAAGGGGGCTCATGAAGTATGATGTATGTGAACCATTTCCTTGTGCCCGGTACATAGCCAATACTGAGGAGAAAAAGGTACTTACTATTGATTGCACCCTTGATGTGTTTAGGTTGTTTTCACCATTAATATATTTAACGAACTCTCAATCCATATTAAAGATAAATATTATCCCAGTCTAATTCAAGTGATTAAATTAATACGTGATTTTTTTTTTGCTGTTTGCATATTGGTTGGTAGTTTGCTCTATTAGTTTGGTTAATTCTATGTTCGTGTTACATGAGCAAACATTAATCTAGTGTAATTCACGTAAAATTAGTGAGGAACAGAGGACACACATTTTAAATCCTGTTCTTTTCTTATTTACTGTCCATTTCCGTTGCTGGGCAGTCGTTGCTTCCCTCACTTGTCCTGGTGCTTCCACTCATTTAGGTCTTGAGACCTCCTAGACAGTGTTAGCTGCATGTGCAAGTGGGAAGGACCTTTGGCAAAAATGCCATTCTGAACCAGGCAAAGGATGATGGGGAATGCAGTCTTACGACGTGATGTCGCGTTTAGAGGGTTTTCATCAGTTTTAATGAAATACAAATGCGCCCAAAGCAAGTTATTTTTTCCCCCAGGGAAAAAAATCTTCATTTAGTATGGTCTAACTCATGCAGTTTTGTATTACAGGAATCATGTTTGGTGTGTTGCAATCCCTTGGCAATTGTCTTGGGGAATTTTATTCAGCACAAGCATCTCTGATGGTTCTGGCATCAAGTTGGGTTAATTACTTGTTCATGTACTTTTTGGTCTTGTGTCTATGTTAAAATTCTGAAGCATTGTGGAGAGGAACACTGGGAGTAACAAAATATATTTGAATATTTCTAATAGATTAAAGGCTTATAAAAACATCTCTTTTCCCCCCAGGGTTTTTTTTTCTTTGCATTGTTTTCAAATGAGATCATTTCGTATGAACATGAACTTAGGAACTTGAAAATAAACTTTTTTGTGTGTGAAAAATCTTATCTGTAAATACAAGTTTTTAATTGAGTCAATATTTATCTCAATTTTTGTTACAGATCATGGAGGAAACAAATACGCAGATTGCTTGGCCATCAAAACTGAAGATCGGAGCCAAATCCAAGAAAGGTAAATTGTGAGAGGGCAAGAAATAGGTGGTTTTGATAACTGAGATTATGGAATTACTGCAGGTTTGCTGGGGAGAAAACTAACCTTTATTCTTAACACTTTTGTCCCAAAATGTTTGTTAAGTAGCAGTCTTTCAGGAGGATTTTCATAATTAAAAATTATAGTTTTTATCCAACAACAGAAAAATATTAACTATTAACATTATGATAAAAATGTAATTATGAAAGATATAGCAACCTGTGATTTCAAGGATGCTTATTCGATTGATATCCATGAGTCATGGTAACTCTTCACATGTTTTTAACACGTAAATTTCTATTGTTTATATTTCAGGGTTCTTTTTTATGTACTACACAGATTTAATAGCTGGTTTTTTTTTTCCCTCCAGTATGATATGAACCTTAGATTTCAGGTCTCGAGTGCTGCTTGCCTTCATCTATCAGACAGCAAAGAACCCACTAGATTTGTCTTTTAGGCTGAGTGTTTCCCTTGCCTGGTTTTACCCTATGGGACACTACCCAGTGCATAGATGTGCAGAAATGAAAATAAAGGCCTCCCTAGTTTTCTCCCTGGATTACATAGTATTTTCAAATGTGACCTGCCAATATATATTTTTATGGATAGTTTTTAAAGTATGACCTTAGTCTCAACAAACTTTGTTGAGTATATTTCATTAGAAGAATGCAGATGCACGTAGTTGTCAGGATGTAATGACAAATACCATCAAACAATTAAAAAATAATTGCAGTCTGAGCTGCAATTATCCATCATGGTCTGGCATTGTTATTCCTGCTGTTTAGTTTCGTATTTGCTGCCCCTTCTCCCCATGACTTACTACTAAATGATAACACTGGAAGATTTCTCAGTTTCCTTTCTTACTTCAGTCCAGTTTGCCTTCTTTTAATTGCATTTCGTTAGAGTTACTCATCACATGGAATAAAAATTATTTTAGTTTAGTGAGTGTTGTTAGCTGGACTTGAATTGACTG
This sequence comes from Pan troglodytes, assembly GCF_028858775.2. Lineage (NCBI taxonomy): Eukaryota > Metazoa > Chordata > Mammalia > Primates > Hominidae > Pan > Pan troglodytes. Next base: position 70,963,541 of record NC_072406.2, read on the forward strand.
GAATTCCTGTAGAAACTCCTATCTTGTTACTTTTTTTTTTTTTTTTTTTTTGGAGACAGGGTCTCACTCTGTCACCCAGGCTGGAGTGCAGTGGCACGATCATGGCTCACTGCAGCCTTACCCTCCCAGGCTCAAGCCATCCTCCCACCACAGACTCAAGTAGCTGGGACTATAGGCGCACACCACCATGCTTGGGTAATGTTTGCATTTTTTGTAGAGATGGAGTTTCACTATATGTTGCTCAGGCTGGTCTTGAACTCCTGAGTTCAAGCAATTCTCCTGCCTTGATCTTCCAAAGTGTTGGGATTACAGGTGTGAGCCACCGCACCCAGCCTTGTTACCTTTTTAATTGTTATCATGGGCGGCAAGGAATTGGGAACTTATATGCTAAATAATCATAAGAAGACATGGTGAATTTGCAAGTGCAGTTCTGTATCTTTGTATAAACCTGTATTTCTCAAGTGGTGCAGAATATATTCTTAATTAATCTTCAGTAATTTTTGTGGTATGTTGGAATGTTTTGTACTCATTATGCAGAAGAAGAAACTGCCGTTCATGGATTATCTAGCTATTTGCAGCATTTAAAAATTTCTGTCCTACTACTTGAATAAATTGGAACTTGAACACAGACTAAATCTTCTTTCCCTATTGTCAGGCATTTTTACTTAAAGAATAAAATTAGCTTTATTACTAGCCTAATAAAAATGCAACTTAATCAGTCTCCAAAGAAAATCCCCAAGGAAACATGAACATTTAAACAATGCCAGATAACTTTTTATGTCTTATTCTCTTGCAGTATCCATGCTGTTGTTTTCCTCTCCCCTATGCCATTATCCTGAGAAACTGAGAACTGATTAGTTTTTGTTCAGAATGTGGTGACAACATTAGACATTTCAGAAAATGTGGAGCTGAATAGATTTTATTCATTGGTTTCTTGTCATTGACACTTAACCCATTCAAAATGGCCAACTATATTGCACATTTTGATTATATATTTTGCTTTGGAATTAAGAATATTTCAGCAGTACATTCGAGGGTGTTTGGCATAATTTCCACATGGTTAAAATTAACCTTTGGAACTATGCCTAAGAATTGATCCCTTCAGGCCTGGATCTATAGACATCATTTATTTTGTATTATTTATGAAGTGTTATGGATATATATAGTACTATATGATGCGCAGAATGCACTTAAAGAGAACATGGAAGGGAGAGAATCAGAAGTTTGCCTCAGAGGAATTTACTGTTGAGAATTTACTTGAGTTGCTCTTATCATTTAAGCACACAGCTGCTGAATCAGTTCTTGGCTAACATCCCTGGTATGTGTATACCTATATTATTTTTTAAATGATTCACTTCAGAGATGCAATTTTTGGACCATAATTTGTATTTAATAAAAGTGAAATGAAAATGGCAGGAAGAATGTTAGAAGGTAATTATTTGCTCTTTCATCTGATGTGGCTGTTCCTTCTCACCCCTGAGTGTTGTAGAGGAAGGAATTGTTGGTCTTTAGAGCTTTTTCATTCCAGACTATTATTATTCAAGAGACCCAAGAATATAAATGTATTTAGGGACTCATGCCGTGTTTTGGATGATTATTACATTCTAAATCCCATGGTGATGTGAAACTTTGGAATATACACATAATCCCCAGGCTGAGCTAGAGAGACAGTACAGCCATAGGTTTGTGTTGCATTTCACTTTGGAGTTTCTAAAATGCATGTTGGCTAAATATTTGAGCCTAGACAGACATTTTTCATGGTCACTGTTAGCACAGTTTGCCCCCTTCTTTACCTTACTGGAATTTAGTCCTGTGTTTCCTAAATTAGCTTCCATAGCTCTGTCTAAACTTTACTTTTTAAGCCATTAATCCTTTATCAAGAGCAGCTGTGTGAGTGGCCGCATGGCTCACTTGCTTGAAGAGCTGGAAGGAAGCTGCCTGGCAAGAAGGCAAGCAGCCAACAGCCTGAATTTGCCATCAGTTAGAGAGTTCAGATTCTTCTCCTCTAAAGATGTTGGCTTAGTAGTTCTGAGGCTGGTACTGGGAGCTGCTATATTTAACAAGTTTCACTACTTGTTCTTATGGTCAGACTGAGTTTGGGAAACACAAATCTCACCATCTGATATGGAAATATCACTAAGAAGACCATGTGTTCTGAAGGCAATGGGTGACCACTACTGAGAAACAGCAGAGTCCTTCTACAGTCGCTTCTGGATAATGCCCATCTTGGCATCTATAGAACTACATTTTTATGGATGCATTAATTTCATTTTTCTATCATCTTTGTAGTCAGTTAACGTGGATTAGTTTAGAGTGATGACAACCTCATTGTTCTGTGCCTGTGCTAAATGTTGGATAAAAGACCATCTAATTTTTGTCCATTCCCTTTCCTCCTCCCTTTCTTATCATCTCACTTTTCTTTCTTACCTTTCACTCCACTTTCATTCTTCTGTGACCGTATTCTAGATGGAATATAGTGGGGGCAAAAGTAATAGAAATATTTTCATGTGCACAGGGCATTTTAGGGAAGTGCATGTTTTGTGATATAAACTAAGGAACTATAGAATTATTTAAACTTTTTGAAATTTTAGATTCAGGGGTACATGTGCATATTTTTTACATGGGTTTATTGCATACTGGTGGAGATTGGGCTTTTAGTGTTACTGTTACACAGATAGTGAACATGGTACCCAATTGGTAATTTTTCAAGGCCTTGCCCTAGAATTTTTTAAAACATCTCTAGAGTATTTGAAATTACTGGAAGGTTGAGTCATCATTAGAGCTGGAGAGAACTGAGAATTTAAGGTTCAGTATAATGGACATTTCAATGGGTGACTGTAGAATTGTCTTAAAGAGGGTCACGATTAAGAACAACAAAGCAATATTTGATATTTCTTCTGTATCACATAAATTTGAGTGGATAAAAATCTAACTCCTTCTAACTCTTAGACTGAGAATACTAGAACAGTCTCCTTTACATTGAAAAATTTGAGGTTTGTGCCTGTGAAACCAGTATTTAGGGATTAAGGTGTTTAATACCATACACCCTTACCAACAGAATAACTTCAAGGACTCATTAAAATTTTGAACATGCTATTCTGAATCATAGCCTTAATATTTTAAAATAAATGCAGCTTCATTAAAGTACAAATTGCATTCTTAACAAATTTGATTGTTTTGCCAAATAGAAGTCCTGCCAGACCTGCTTTAAGAAATACATAAAAATGATTTGCAATGAGCATTTATCACACTGGTATATTGTGCTGTGAGCTTCATGATGCTAGATAAGTTTGTTTTCTTAAACAAGGTAAACATTTTTCTCACAGTCTTCTTTTGCTCTTAATCTGCTCATCAGTCTCTTCTTAGCCTGGCGAAGGTGAACGGTAAATGATATGGTTTGGCTGTGTCCCCACCCAAATCTCATCTTGAATTGTAATCCCCTTTATCCCCACATGTGAAAGGAGAGATCTGGTGGGAGGTGATTGGATCATGGGGGTGGTTTCCTTCCACGCTGTTCTCATGATAGTGAATGAGTTCTCACAAGATCTGATGAGTTTAAAACTGTTTGACAGTTCTTCCTTCCCACACCCTCTCTCCCCTGCTGCCATGTAAGATGTGCCTGCTTTCCCTTCTGCCATGATTGTAAGTTTCCTGAGGCCTCCTCAGGCATGCAGAACTGTGGGTCAATTAAAGCTCTTTCCTTTATAAATTACCCAATCTCAGGTATTTCTTTATTGCACTATGAAAACAGACTAATACAGTGAGCAAAATAATGTTTAAAGTTTTTAAGCCAAATTTCAAATAACTGAGGTCAGCATGAATGAAGCTTTATTGCAGAGTTAAACAAAGTGATAGGAACTAATCCCTGCAAGTGGTCCTTGCATGATGACTTAGGAAACCCCAGGACTAGCAGGAATGAGAGGCATTGACTGGGTTACTTGATGTTTCCTGGTTTGGAGGCAATTTGGCACCGAGTTTAGCCATTCTCTTCCTCCCAGAATCAACAAAAGAATCTTCGTAATTCCATGAGGTTTTATTGTTTTTGGTTACATTTTATCAGAACAAGTAGGTATCTAATAGAAAACGTTAGCATGAGAAAAATAGTAGACAGTTCATTTTGTCTTTTCCAGAAGAAAATGTTTTGTTGAGTATGCTTACACTTTTATTGGGTGTTCATAGTGAACTAGTTAGTTGAGGGCTTTACCATAGTTGCACTTAAAGGGCTGAGGGCACGGAAGAGGCATGGCAGGGCATGGCATGCTGGACCAAAGTGTTGCTAATGGTGGGTTGCAACCTATTCGTGTGTCAGGTGTTAGGTTAGTGCGTCGCAGCCAATAGTAAAATAACCCAACTAGGTTAAAAAAAAACAGAGTGTAAGGGCATTGTTTGTTATTAAATTTTTATTTTATATTTTTTGAGACAGAGTCTCACTCTGTCACCCAAGCTGGAGTGAAGCAGTGCAATTTCACCTCACTGCGACCTCCGCCTCCCGGGTTCAAGCGATTCTCCTGCCTCAGCCTCCTGAGTAGCTGGGACTACAGGCACACACCACCACACCCAGCTTATTATTATTATTATTATTATTATTTGAGATAGAGTTTTGCTCTTATTGCCCAGGCTGGAGTGCAATGGCGCAATCTCGGCTCACCGCAACCTCCACCTCCTGGGTTAAGCGATTGTCCTGGCTCAGCCTCCCAAGTAGCTGGGATTACAAGGCACCCACCACCACGCTCAGCTAATTTTGTATTTTTAGTAGAGACAGTGTTTCTCCATGTTGGTCAGGCTGGTCTCGAGCTCCCGACCTCAGGTATTTCACCCACTTCGGCCTCCCAAAGTGCTGGGATTACAGGTGTGAGCCACCGTGCCTAGCCAGCTAATTTTTTTTTTTTTTTTTTGTATTTTTAGTAGAGACAGGGTTTTACCATGTTGGCCAGGCTGGTCTTGAACTCCTGACCTCAAGTGATCTGCCTTCCATGGCCTCCCAAAGTGCTGGGATTACAGGTGTGAGCCACCGCGCCTAGCCAGCCAATTTTTTTTTTTTTTTTGTATTTTTAGTAGAGACAGGGTTTTACCATGTTGGCCAGGCTGGTCTTGAACTCCTGACCTCAAGTGATCTGCCTGCCATGGCCTCCCAAAGTGCTGGGATTACAGGTGTGAGCTACCATGCCTGGCCAATATTTAATTGATAGAATACTTTACATATTTATAGAGTATACAGTATGATATTTCAATACATGTATACCAGATGTAATGCTCCAAGTGAAGCGGCATCATTGTCTGGGGTAAATTCCTGAGGTTCGTTGTCTCATGCCAAGGAAATCAAGGACACGGACACACATGGAGTGAGGTTAAGAGCAGAGGTTTAATAGGCAAAAGAAAGAGAAAGGAGAACAGCTCCCTCTCCTGCAAGAGAGAGGGGTGCCTAAGTGGGACTTCCAGCCTGCAGTAGAGTGCACAGGGTTTTATAGACAGGCTCGAAGAAATGGTGTCTGATGTACATAGGGCCTGAAGATTGGTTGGACCAGGTGTGATGTTTACATAGCACGTGAAGAAGCTGGCCACTCCACCCTAATCTTTTACTATGCAAATGGGGTCTCTACTTGGCCTGTGCCATGTTGCCTGCTCCTTACTGTGCACGTGGCTGACAAGGAAAGGGGAAGATGGAGCTGCCATGTTGGACCTACCGTAGTAGCCCCCAGGTGGTCTTTTCCTAGTGGCACAGCTGCTGGCATTCACCCATGCAAGCTTCCAGCTTGCTTGTCTATGTTTGCAGCTCGATTTTACTGGCTGCTCTTTGTTAGACAAGAAAATGATTTGGGGGCTACTTTTCATTAAAAGGAAAACCTTACTGAGGACTTCCTTACCCTTACTATCTGCCTAAATAGTATTCTTTTAACTCCTATATCACAAGCAGGGTAATTAGCATATCCATCACCTCCAGCATTTATTATTCTTTGTGTTGGGAATATTAAAACTCCTCTCTTGTAGCTATTTGAAAGTATATAATAAATTATATTTAACTGTAGTCACCCTACAGTGCTACGGAACACTAGGATTTATTCTTCCAATCTAGATCTTACCTTTGTAACTGTTAACCAACCTTTCTCTATACCACCGTCCCACACCACACCTTTCCCAGCCTCTAGTACTCATTGTTCTGTTCTCTACTTCTGTGAGATCAACTTTTTTCTCTTCCACATATGAGTGAGAACATGCAGTATTTATCTTTCTGAACCTGGCTTATTTCAGTAAGGGTATTGTTTAGTAAAACTTTCATATGCGTCTGTTTATGTGCAAACATACACCTGTGCACAAATATATTAGTAGGTCATGATATAAAATGGATGACAAAGGTTGTAGAACACTGTGCTAGGTGGTCAGCTCTCCAAAGGGTAAGGAGCACGTGGATTTTGTGAATCACTGCACCCCTAACACTGTAACCAGTTCATAGTTGGCACTCAGTAAGTGTTCGTAGATTGAGCCCTCAACTCAATCATGGAAACAGTGGAACCACTAATACAGATGGGAATGTATATCCCTAAGGTGTGTCATGTAGGAAAAAGATTTAGAATTATTGCCTTCCCAGATGAGTGATAATCACTGTTATGAAAATTATCCACTACTGATATCTTCCCTATAGACCCCTTAAGTAAAAAAATGTGGGACATGATTGTGACTAAACCTTCTTTAGTGGTTCTGAATAGTCCTAATGATGACTGCCTGCACTAATGAGGGAAGTGGAAGGAAACTTAGGGACAATGACCTGATCATTGTCATTCACAGGACACCTGAATGAGTGAAACTCCGGTGCCATTCTCAGTAAGCTTTTAAATGAGACTTAACAAGACACAGCCTCCTGGTAGACCTCCAGACTATAGTTGTTTTGGTTGTGGTTATTTTAATTAGTATTTATTTACATAATTAGCGATTATGTAAGTGGGTCCTACCATTTGTTGAAACCTCCTGGGGTCAGGCACTGTGCTAAATATTTTATGTACATAATCTTTTCAAGTTATCAGAGCAACTCTATGAGTGAGGTGGTAGTATTTTCATTTTCAGATGAAGAAACTAAAGCCAGTAAAGGTAGGTTAGCTTGCCTATGGTTTTCCAGTTGGTAAGTAGCAGACCTCAAACCCAAATTCAGGTCTGTTTGTTTCCAGAACTCCGAATCACTGTACTCAAATGCCCTTTCACACCCATACCTTCCATGGTGCTTTTCCCTATTCCAGGAAGTTCCATAATGTATAATAATATCTCTTCAGCAACCATTGCCAAGATTAGCTGATGATGCTCAGTCCAGTTTCATAATGTCTCAGTCCTTGGAGATTACAGAGATTACAGAGATTTGAAGGTAGGCTAAGGTTAGCATTTCTTGTAGACAACACCTCTTTTTTCAGGGGAAATTAGATTTTACCGTTTAAAAAGACGAAACCACTCAAAGGTGTGTACATTTTTGAAAAGTGCTTGCCTCTGAATTTTACCTTGATATTTCATGCCATGTGTTATTTCCGTAGGCAGAGACTTTTTGATATGTCATTAAACAACTTTGAAAAAATGAATTTGGAAGGAAAATAAACCCAGAATATGTTATAAATTGCTTGTTGTGTTGGTTTTCTTTTACATGTATATGTGTGTGTGGTTTTTTTCTGTATGTGTGGTTGAAATCTTCGAAAGTACTGTTTGTCACATACCTGAGGACCTGTGTATTTCTTCTGGGTAGAAAAATATGTGGTTTTGTTGTTGTTGTTCTTGTTTTTGAGATAGGGACTTGCTCCTTTGCCCAGGCTGAAGTGCAGTGGCATGATCATAGCTCGGTGCAGCCTTGGCCTCCATGGCTCAAGTGATCATCTCACCTCAGCCTCCCAAGTAGCTGGGACTACAGGTGCAAGCCACCATACCTGGCTAATGTTTAAATTTTTGTGGAGTTGGGGTCTCGCTGCATTACCCAGGCTGGTCTCAAACTCCTGGGCTCAAGCTATCCTCCCACCTCAGCCTCCCAAAGTATTAGGATTACAGGCATGAGCCTCTGTGCCTACAGAATATTTTGTACTTAAAACTTTTGTATATATTATTAAGATCATCACTTGGTGAATGCTAATCGAGGGCCAAGAGTAGAAATTCACCCAAAGAGTTGAATAAGTTGTATGCAATGTACCAATAGTCACTGTGGCTAGAGAGAGCATGGTCTAAATAGGACCACTCAGAGGAGAACAGAGACCTGGGCCATTCCAGTTCTTGAAGATCCCAGTATACTTCAACAATAAAAATTTTATAAAAAGACTACTTTTAAATATTCAGTTTTTCAGTGCATCTCTTTCTACATGAATAACTGTATTTGTAGATAGTGCCAAACATGCACATTTGAGATCCTTTTCGAATATGTATTTTCTCACACTCACAGACACACAGCGCACACATCATTTTACAGGTGAGACAGCTCATGTTCCGTGACCTATTAGCAAGACTGAGGACCTGAGCTTGGGTTCATTTCTTGATCTCCAGCTAGTTCCGCCTTCTTCTCTTCTGAAGGTCCCAGGTATTGGCTTGTTTGCTTATCTTATAACTGCTGCAAACTAGCTGTTCTTTCCAATCTTTTTTCTCTCTCTCCTCTACCAGGGTCAGAGAGGAAAATGGTCTCAGCTTTTCAGTTATCTTCTCAAGCCTAAATAAGCAAATATATCTGGTAGTTTTTTGTTTTTTTGTTTTTTTTTGAAAAGATATTTTCCCTTAACTTAGAAAGCAAACAAATTTTCAGTGGAATACAGAGGTGAGAAAGTAAGTAAAAAAGTGAAAACATCAACAGAAAGACAAGCCAGAGACGGGGAGAAAATATTTGCAAAAGACACATCTGATGAAGAACTGTTACTCAAAATATACAAAGAACTTTCTAAAACCTAACAATAAGAAAACAACCTGATTTTAAAAGTGGGTCGAAGATCTTAACAGACACCTCACCAAAGAAGATATACAGATGGCAAATAAGCATGTGAAAAGATCCTCAACGTCATGTACCATTAGAGTTGCAAATTAGAACCGTTAAGATATCACTACCTACCTGTTAGAATGGTTGAAATCCCAAACACTGAGAACACCAAATGCTGGTGAGAATGTGGAGCCGTAGGAACTCTCATTCATTCTTGGTGGGAATGCAAAATGGTACAGCTACTTTGGAAGATGGTTTTGCAGTTTCTTGTAGAATTAAACATGCTGTTACCATATGATGCAGCTGTCTCACTCCTTGGCATTTATCCAGGGGAGTTGAAAACTTATGTCTGCACAAAAACCTGCACATGGAACAGATGCTTATAGCAGCTTTATTCGTAATTATCAAAACTCGGAAACAACCAAGATGTCCTTCAGTAGGTGAGTGGATAAATGTGGTACGTTGACACAATGAAATATTATTCAGTGCTAAAAAGATATAAGCTATCAAACTGTGAAAGGGCATGGAGGATTCAATCTTAAATGCATTATACTAAGTGAAAGAAGCCAGTCTGGAAAGGCTACATACTTTATGATTTCAACTCTATGTCATTGTAGAAAAAGCAAAACTTTGGAGACAGTAAAAAGATCAGTGGTTATCAGGGACTTCGTGGAAGGGAAAAATAGGCAGAGCACAGAGCATTCTTAGGGCAGTGAAATTATTCTGTATGATTTACAATGGTGAATATATGTCATTGTACATTTGTCAAGGCCCATAGAACAGGTTTTGAAGTTGATGTGATGTTGACAGTGCCCAGGGAGGCTGTGCCTGCGTATAGAAAGCGGCATATGGGAATTCTCTGTACTTTCCACTTGATTTTGCTCTGAGCCGGAAACTGCCCTGAAAAATAAAGTCTATATTTAAAAAAATAGTCGTAGATACTAGACACAGCATTTTTATCAGCATTTTAAAATATACTATATGCAAAGATAATATTATATGATCAAGAATAACTCCTTAATGTATAAATTTAAAAGCACCATGAAATCTCTTAAGAAACAATCAGAAGTTTTATAAAATTTTAAAAAAGGAAAGTGAGGTAAATGCCTAAATTAAACAGTAAAACACACCCAGTTATTCAACACCAGGTGACGACTGGACTGGGTCTGGATTTTTCTTAGCTTGCCTGACTCTGTGACTGCTGCTCTCTGCTTTCTTGGGCTCCTTCTCCCTCAATCTTCCTGTTTCCAGAACAGATGCTTTTTATGTCCTCTTGCCTGTGGTGACATCCCAGGATCCCTTCCATCTGCAGTTTTTTCTTACCTGTTAAACTTTATGAGGAGGAAAGGAGAACATATTGATTATTTACTTGTTTTGTAATAGGCATTATAATAGATGCCTGTTGTAATCTCTTTTAATCCTTACAATAACCCACATGAAGGAGTGTTATTCTCCCCATTATATGTATTAATAACTAATGTGAAAGATGATATAATTTGCTGAAGGCCAGTGAATTGTAAGTGATGTAGTTTGGATATAAACCTTGGTTTCAAAATTCAAGACACGGTAATCTGTCCATTCTGTAAGAAGCAAGCACATAAGTGCTAATGATGAGTGTTTGGTCACACACAAAAAATAAAGATTTACTAACACATTTATTTAAGAAAACTCAGACTTAAGCTACATTTGGTTCTTAAGTGTCTTCTTCAAAAAGAAAGGCAATCTTGGGTAATTCCTTACCTGACTTTTAGAAGTGTGCTGGACCTCTGTCTTTTAAAAATGTTCAGCCTACATTTATTTTTATTATTCTTGTTCTTCATGGTATCTTTCTTTCCTTTTCTCCTTTTTTGAGATTCATTAAGGATTTTACTGTGATTTATAAACTTTCTTCTGGAATGGTGGTTCTCCACCTGAGGTGATTTTGTTCCACAGGGATCATTTGGCAATATCTGGAGACATTTTTCATTGTTACAGCTGGGAGAGGGTGCTACTGGCATCTAGAGGGTAGAGCCGAGGGCTGCTGCTAAACATCCTACCCTGCAGAAGACAGCCGCCTCAACACAAAATTATCTAGCACAAAATGCCAGTAGCTCACAGTTGAGAAATGCTGAACTAGAGGTGTGGGCTTATTATCTGGATAGCATAGCACTGGATTCCCATTAGAATCCATAGTGTCTTCATAGCACTGGATTCCCGTTAGAACATTTCATGCAGCCTGGTGCTTCAATTACCTGGCTTCCTTTTTTGTAGCATTGGCATTAGAATATAGTTTAGTCTGACTACAGAAGGAAGAAAATACCTATGTAACAAAATAGGTGAACTGACAGAATTTTGGTAAAAGAGATAAAACATAGTAGGGTGATAGGTCTACACATTTTAAAAGCCAGTTTGCAATCAGTGTTGAATTTTATAGTTTAATTGTGCAACTTCAACTGTTTGTTTATTCTCCATGAGTGTTTCACGTTATGCCTTTGTGCCTGCTTCAGTGCTGGGGGACAGACCTTCTACCCTCCTGGTTCATGTTGCCTCTGTCTTCCATTCCTCTTTGCTGGAATGTGTAGTTGTGGTAACTATGACAATTCCTAAGGTTTCTGACAGTTTTTGAACACCACAATGGTGCTGTAAATTCCTGTCTTGGCCAGGAGATGGACACCACATTTTGATGGTTTCTCAAACCATGTGTGACCTTTTCCTGGTTTCCTCTGTTCTGTCAGTCATGGCATGGCTGGACAAAATTCAGGGACATCTATCAGGCCTCTCAGGAGCAATTAAATTATTTTCATGAAGGGATTTTGCAGTTGTAAACAATATTGAAGACACTGTGTGGCATTTCTCATTAGCTAAAAAAAAAAAAAAGATAGTGGCAACAATATAGGATTATCTGACTCGATAATTAGCCAGGCATGGTGGCACACGCCTGTAATCCCAGCTACTCAGGAGGCTGCGGCAGGAAAATTGCTTGAACCCGGGAGGTGGAGGTTGCAGTGAGCCAGGATCTAACCACTGCACTGCAGCCTGGGCAACAGAGCAAGACTCTGTCTCAAAAAAAAAAAAAAAGATTAAAAATAATAATTAGGAGGGAGAATAAACGACATCTTGGTTTTTTAAAAGTCCTTTTTATGCCATTAAAGTGGGGCTTGTGGTTTATTACTACATTTTTATGCAACCTTGGTACTGACATTTTTATCAAAAGATATTGGAGAGATTTCAGGAATGAGGAGTTACATTCCCTTTATATCTTGTTGCCAGAAATTACTCTTAAGCAAAATAAATTCTGCCTGAAAAAAAATAAAATGAGAACACAGCATATGCATGTTTTTGGCTCTGTGATCTATGCAAATAGTTATGCATTAACTCATTTATTAAAATGGGCTTATTCTACACACACATTTCTACCATTGGATTTTTCTTCTTAAAAAATAAGCAGAGCAGAGTGGGGAGGCGGCAAGAGGACCTGCAGCAGGCCCTCTTCGGCCATCTCTCCGGCCTGGTTTCCCTCGGCGTGCCACTGTGTGCTCAGTCCAGCACCATGGGGAAGCGGGACAATCGGGTGGCCTATATGCACCCAATAGCAATGGCGAGATCAAGGGGTCCAATCCAGTCTTCAGGACCAACAATACAGGATTATCTGAATCGACCAAGGCCTACCTGGGAAGAAGTAAAAGAGCAACTAGAAAAGAAAAAGAAAGGTTCCAAGGCTTTGGCTGAATTTGAAGAAAAAATGAATGAGAACTGGAAGAAAGAACTGGAAAAACACAGGGAGAAATTGTTAACTGGAAGTGAGAGCTCATCCAAAAAAAGACAGAGAAAGAAAAAAGAAAAGAAGAAATCTGATAGGTATTCATCTTCTTCATCAAGCTCTGATTCTTCCAGCAGTTCTTCTGATTCTGAAGATGAGGATAAGAATCAAGGAAAATGAAGAAAGAAAAAGAAGAACCGTTCACATAAATCTTCTGAAAGCTCCATGTCAGAAACTGAATCAGACAGTAAGGATAGTTTAAAAAAGAAAAAGAAGTCAAAAGATGGAACTGAGAAAGAAAAGGATATTAAAGGACTCAGCAAAAAGAGAAAGATGTATTCTGAAGATAAACCTTTATCATCTGAGTCCTTGTAAGAATCAGAGTATATTGAGGAGGTGCGAGCAAAAAAGAAGAAAAGCAGTGAAGAACGAGAAAAAGCAACAGAAAAAACAAAAAAGAATAAGAAGCCTAAGAAACACAGTAAGAAGAAAAGGCTGTTAGTTCAAGTCCTGACTCACCATAACATTAAGAAAAATCAGGATTCCCTTATAAAGAAAGTGCAATGTCTGAGGAAATTTCAACTGGGAAAACTACAACATATTTACTAAAATGCATGAATTTTCTTGTTTTTAGAATTATTCCTGGACTATTCAGTAGCCACTCAGTTGCTACTGTGTGAAAGGGCCATAAATGTTGCCTGCTGCCTGAACATCTATTTTTTTCTCTTCCAGTGCTTGATAACTCTGGGAGATAATACACTGCAGTCATACTAGTGGTTAAGATATTTGGGAATAAAATTAATACTTTTGACTAGAAATGTCTAAGGATAAACCAACAGAAATTGAATCTGGATACATCTTTAAGATGTAATCAGAAATGACCAGATGACTCTAGTTAAAATTTTTGAAGGAGGGATTACATTAATATTTCAAAACCTTTACTCTGTAAGATAAGTGTAGTTTAATTTTTTCCCCTCGTATACTTTTATTTACCTGGGGAAGGAGCTTTTAGGGTTGGGGGGGTGGTTTGCTATCTCTTTAGCTAGCAGAATAGTGTGCCTTTGATCCTCACACATCCTGTATTATGGACACAGTAGCCATACTTCACGGGGAGGTCAGAACTGGCTACCAGCAGTCTTGCCCTTTACTGAGCTTAGTGTCATCCTTGGATGCTGTCATATGCTGCTTTGAGTGAACCAGAGAAACAGCCATTTGCAGCATGAGAAAGCCCCCAAAGCTCTGGGATTTACCTCCACTTCAGTAATAATGAATATTTTTTAGCATTAGAATGTGTTATGTCATTTGAATTAATTTTTACTACACTTTGGCTTGGGAGCGGAATTATTTTAAATAGACACTGGTACTTTTTGAACTTGATAGCTAAAGATTCTAAAATGCATGTTTTATACTAAGTTTTAGCCAGTCAGGAAAATTTTATGTAACCAGTGACAGTTTATTTTTTTGTATGAATTTTGTTTAGGCTACAATGTTTAGCTTTTGTTAACTCCTCACTCTTGCTGTCTTAAGTTCATTACTATGTTTAATGGCCTACTTGCCAAGATATTTAGCATGTAAAAAGCAGGGTTTTGATTAAAAAAAAAAAAAAAAAACGGCTTCATATTGAAGCTGAGACTTACAATAACAAGTTGAGTGGCAAGCCTGGTATGCTATGTCTTATTGCCAGAATCTTAGTAAATGTAATGTTTTAAAAGTTTATTGTCTTTGTATATTAATAACAAATTATGACAAGTTAAGTTTAAATAAGAGTTAAAAAAATAACCAGAGAACTTCTTCTATATAAGCACGTAAACAGTAATACCATTATTTTTGTAGGTGCATGAAATACCATTGCATGTATATGTAGGATATGGCTATAATATACATTTCAACAGATGTGATGACATTGGGTTGTTTTCTCTTTTGTCTACGATGAATTTCAAATTTAGTTGCCTACTTTTACACATTTTTTATGTTGCGTAAATTCTTAAAAGTAGAATTTTTAGGTCACAGGATATGAGTAACTTTAATATTTTTTAGGATTGTCACCTTGTCCTTCCAAATGACTCTTGAACTCCTACTAGGCAGGGGCTGGATTCTGGAAAGAGAAACAATTGTTCTTGCTCCTCTTTGCCAATACTGTGCTTTCCTGTCCTAGGCCAATCTAAATAGTGAAAACAACAACAACAACAAAAAAAAAACAAAAAAAACCTCATGTTGTCATATGCACTTTCTTAATAGAAAAGTTGAGCATTGTTTAATCTGTTTGTGGAACACTTATTTATATCACTCTGTGAATTGTTTGCCCTTCCCTTTTGTTGGTTTATTCATATTCTTTCCCTATGTTAGTGAGTTGTTGTCTTAGTTCATTTTGGCTACTATACCAAAATACCTTAGCCTGAGTAATTTGTAAACAATAGAAATTTATTGCTTCCAGTTCTGGAGACTGGGAAGTGCAAGATCAAGGTGCTGGCAGATTTGGTGTCAGGGCCTGTTCCTCATAGGTGGCACCTTCTATGTCTTCACATGGTAGAAGGGGCAAAAAACCTCCCTCACATCACTTTTATAAGGGCACTAATGCTATTTAGGAGGATGCAGCCCTTATGACTTAATCACCTTCCAAAGTCCCCACCTCTTAATACTGTCAGCATTGGGGGTAGGTTTCAACATAGGAATTTTGTGGGGATATAAACATTCAGACTATAGCACTTGTTCCTCTTTTTTTTTTCCTGGTAAAATTAGACTTTTAAATTGTTTTTTCTGTTGTTTAATTGTCTTGCCCAAACTGTTCCTTCCTCACCACCAATGCTTATTTACAAGTAATTGATGGATAATTTCTATATCAAACTAGAATGAAATGAATTGACCTTAAATACTAATAATGTGTTAATTTTTGAAGGACTATAGGAAAGTATGTATTAACATTAAGGCCATTGGATTTCCAAAATAAATTATCTAAAGACTAGGTCCTCAATATTAATAGCATGGAAATGTGTGTGTGTGTGTGTGCACGCGCGCACGCCCGCGTGCTTATGGGTATGTGTGTGTGCATGCATGTTTGCCCTGATATGAGAATTACTTACTGTATTATACAATAGTCGTTGAATTTCTGAGTTTTCTTGGTGTAACAGAAAGATGATACAATAAGTTGTTTGGTTTTATTTCTATGTGTTGGGATTTGAATTCTAATTTTAGGGTAAAATTTCTGAATTTTTTCTAATCCATTATATTCAAGGGAAGGAGGACATATAAACTTCAGTATGTTATTTTGAATTGGCTCATATTCCATTTCTACTTTGTCTCCATTTCTAGAATGGGATCCATATGTAAAAGTATTTAATTTTTGGTATGGTTTACTTTCTCTTTAACACTCAGTTTAATTAACTGAGAACAAAATTCACCTTCTGTGCTGTGCAACTTCAGAGGTGCCAAAATAGCACCTTATATTAAAAAAATCTTGGAAATATTTTTGAGTGCTTTGAATAAAGTTTTTCCAGCAACATTGATTTATATTTTGTTCCTCAACTCATTATGCTACTTGTACACCTGGGTTGTGTCTGCTATGGAAGGGCATCCTCCATCCTCCCTTTTCCAACTGGCCAACTCCTACTCATCCTCACACATCCATCCCAGGTGGCATGTCTTCCTGGAAAGCTTCACACACGCCTCCAGATGGAGCCTAACACTCTCTTTCTTGCACCAGCTCAGCACCTTATTCATGCTTACATTTGGGCACTTTTCATGCTTGTATTGCATCAGCCTAGACATTTGCGTTTTCTTTGGACTTTGAGCTCATGGACCTATGTCAAAGACCAGTATGTCTTATTCCTTTCCATGTGCGCAGTGCCTGCCAGAAAGTTGGAGTGATAAATTATGAGTTAAAGTTTACATTATCATTAGATTTAGGATAAATTTGAAGTTAATTCAACAGTTATTTAAGTTATTCTGTTATCTTTTGAATAACTTTTGAGAAAGTAAAAAATGGCCCTGGCAGCTGACAGGCCACAATGTTCCCAACTGAACATAAATACCTCTTGCAGAATATAAATAATCAGACAAGCCTACTTCTTGAGTATGTCTGAAACAAGACTGAGAAAGGACCCTCTCCAACTACAAAAGTAATTAAACATCTCTCTCTTATGACTGACATGAATGATTGCTGCTTCTTTACCAATGATGACTCCAACTCAGCTTTAATCCTCTGCTTTCTAGATTAAATTTGCCAAGATAATCAGTGAAGTGTCCCTACCTCCTGACAGCTCCCAGTCCAAACCTGGCCTCTAGTTTCTTAAACCTTTCTTGGAATCACCCAAAACAAACTGAAATAGTATCCTAAGTATCCACCAGTTTCTTAAAATTCTCCAGTTACTTTGGTGTACTCTTTCTTGCTGTGGTAAGTGAATGAAAGCTCAATTTATTTACTGCAAGAGTGTTCCTGGTGGTCTTTGATTAGTGGGCACTAGAGTGAGTGTTGGAGTAATTTAAGAAAGAAACATTTATCTCAGTCTCTGCCCTTTGGATACTTAGAGTTTGCCTGGGGATTCTGGCCCTACTTGCTTTAAATAAACCTTTAAAGTGGCATTGTTTGCTGTCAAGACTAGAGTAGAGGAGAAGAGTGCAAGTCACAGCTAAGGAAAATATTCCTTAAGTATTGATAATTTCTAGTGTGGATCTCAAAGGGCTGGGGCATTCTGTGTGGGAAAGGCTGAGAGCTGGGGAGAATCATTATGTGTTACAGGAAGAGAGGAGACTATTTTTTGAAAGGGAAAGTATTTGAAGACTTGGTGGCCAATAAGGTTGGACAGGTAGAGGAGATCGGTGACAGCCGGTGACCTTGTGAGAACTCATCTACAGACAGTGAAAATCCCGGGGTTCGGGGTGGACACAGGAGATAATTAGTAGGAAGGGGTTAAAATACTGAAAGATGAGTATAGTAGGTCGTATTTGATGACAGGAGGATCAGAGAGTCTTTTTTGAAAGATGAGTCAGCAGGACATGGTAACTTGATAAGAGCAAGGAATTGGGTGGTGGGCTGCTGTAGCAGATGCTTTTGATATGGTCTTGGCCCACCTGTGAGTTCACCCACGGTGGACATCTCCCATGCATGCCAACAGCTTTCCATCTCAAGGGCCTGATCTGTGCTTCTCTACCGGAGCACATTGTCAGCCCTGTGGAAATTTACTCTTGCTGCAGAGCAGCCTCGAAGTATAACCTTTACTCAGTGAAGGGCTGGAGTCAGAAAACAAATGCCCATTTTCCCCTTCTCTTTGTGGGACAATTCTGAAGCACACTATTTATGTCTTTTCAGAACATCCTAGGGACATTGACCCCCAGCAGGAATGTGGCATACCACCCCCTTCCATGGTTTTTCTCTCTCCCCAGTCAGGCTTTCCTCACTTCCTAACTTATGCTCCCTGGGATCACCTCCCCAGTTCACTATGCCAGACTAACCCAAGTTCTTATCTCAAGGTGACTTTTGGGGGAACCCAAACTAAGATGGGTATCTTGGATAATTGGGTTAATTATTATGCCATGGAAAAATGGAATTGGGATTCTTTCCCAGGTTAATTAATGACTGCTGTCTAGTGAAAAAATGACTACAGTCATCTCAAGTGTATTTTATGTATCAGTGCAGGAATATGGCAAAATGCTTTAGAATTCGTGGCTTGTTTTGAGGAAAAAAAAATATGCTCCATACCATCTGCAAAAGTATTACAGTGATCTCAAGTGGAACATAGGCACTTGAAGCAGTTTCCAGGCACATTAGATTGTTGTCAACAAGAAGAAAAATATATGCCATGGGGAGGAGCAAGAAGAAAGAGAGGGTCTAGAAATCCATGATTTTAGCAAGTCAGGAAAAATAATTTTCAGCACGTAAGCAGGGCAGGATCCCTGAGCTCCTTCACCTGGAAGTCATCCAGGTGGTTTAAGATTCTCAGGCTATTGGCAACTATGATGTGGCTCCTGCAGGTTAAGGAGCATTGATGATTGATCACAAGGGAAAGGACCCAGCCATATGATTGTTTCTGTCAGCTTGTACTCCCCTGAAAGTCATGGTTAATGACTTGAGCCAAGTTAGGAAAAATATTTCCGTTACTAACAATATAGTTGTTAAGTATGCTCCATGGGGATTCTGAAATATTTACTTGACAGTAATGAGCTTTAGAATTTCATTCTTTTCCTATGATTCTTCATGATCACATTTGCATCCAGATCTTTGAACACTCAGCACTTGATGGAGTTTAATAGACTAATGGCAAGAAAATTGCTCATAAGTAAAGGAAGCAGTGAATCCACCCGGTTTCCATGAGCAGTCATACCTGAGTTCTTCAGCAATTGGAACAGATGCGTCACTGAAAAGATGCCTGCACTGGGGTGGTCCTATCCATTACAATCTCTTAGGAAATGAAGCCCTGGCTTTCCTTAGCCCTGTGATCTATTTTGAACCTTATTCTAGCGGAGAAGGAATCGTGTTTATTGATTTTTTTTCTCCTGTTGTGTATTATTTAGAGATTCTTAATTCTACTAAAATAAGTTGGGAGAACACATATTGTTTGTTTACTATTTAATAAATTTTGGAGAATCCATATAATCACTTTACAGTATTCTCATCAATCACATGAATTAAGTAATAAAATAATAAAACATTTGAATTCTTAGGAACATGTATTTTTTAATCAGAAAATATTCACCTCCGTGGTTAGAAAACCTCATATACAGGAAAATAAAATTAGGCCATGATCACGTTAGTTATCTCTGAGAGAGCACTTTTAGAAATAATAATCTAGAGGACAATGATCAGGAAAGGAAGAAGTAGCACCTAATACTTAAGGGTACCTACCTATGAAAGAAGATGGTAATAGATAGGGTAGTTTCTTGGTGCATCAGTGGGTTGAGGTGAAATAAGTTTATTTTATAGTTTTGTTTTTGTTTCCTTTAAGAATAAAGGAAGCTTATTTGAGTGAGCTTCTAGACTGAGGAAGTGTAGATTGACAATAGAGGAAATTAGAGGGTGGTGTTTAACCTGGAGCGACCCCTTGCAGGGGTAGATTTATGGTAACAGGTGTTAAGGCTGTGGTTAACTAGTTTTGGGCTTGTTCACCTCACTTTGTGAATTCTTCCACTGACACTTTGCTCATTTTATTGAAATAACTGATTTCAATTTCTGGTTTCTAGTCTTCATTCAGTTCTGCTAGGTATGGTCTCAGACTTAATGATGAAAATTGTTGATTCTGCCAGACACATGCCCAATAAAATGCTTAGCTTTTAGCAGATCCTCAATAAATATTTATTAAAACTAATTTGAACATATTTTCCTGAGTTTGGGAAGAAGGGAGTGAGACAAATAAAAATTATAATATATTTGATGTAAACTGGAGAAAATTCAGTGTAAATTCCCTCTACTTTCCTCAGTCTGTTTGGAGATAAAGTCATCTCCTGGGAGAATAAGGGGATGGATTAGAGACTCGAAGACACTGGGGAGTGTTCAGAACAGCTGCTTATGGAAAATGCATAGAAAAAAATTAAAAACTTGCCAAGATGAACTGAATATCCAGCTGAGGCTGCATGGTATGAACTTGTTGAGTTTCTTAGGATAGTTCTATGCCTTTTTCTAGTTCTTTGGTCACTCAAAAGTGGAGAAAGCAGAGAGGGGTTATCTTTGGTGAGACGGGTATGGCAGAAAGCCTGAGGACTGGGGATTTTGGAGTGTTTGATAAAAAGATGAAATGTTCAGCTGAAGGTTGTGATGGCACAGAGAATTTCAAGCCAGCAGGAAAGCTAGAGAGGGCAGGGGCTGGAGTCATAATAAGCTAGAAAACTTATTATGTGTTCTCTAGCTTGTTGCCTGTGGGGTTGAGGACATTCAAGATTGTGTTGGTAGGAGGTTGTAGCCACAGAAGGAATGATAGCTTAAAAATCTTAAGAGGTTGAGTGGTCTGGATTGTGATAAAGTGCAATTTACAGCTGGGCTTATGGCTTGCTAATGTGTAATTACTCTCACAATTTGGCAATTCTCAGCATCTTTAGGAGTGTTGTCTAGCAAAATTAAATTAGATTCTTTAAACAAGCAAAAAGAAACTTGTTAATGAATTACAACCAAGTAAGATGGAAACAGTTAGTGTCAACATGATGAGTTTGTGAGATTCTATGTGACTTTAAGACTTTGAGCAGCCAAGCTAATGTTCAGTTCAAAGTAATTGAATTTCATGTATGGAAGAATGCCTTATGAAGCAGCCGATCAGTGCTTTTGCTAGCCAGTTTTGAAATGTTACATGTCCAAACACCTCATAACTTATGCATGTTCTCCAGTGAGAATTACATCATAGGTTGAAAGAAAATAAATGCATCCATGATTCTTAGATGTTACATAATCTAAGCACTTAATAACTTCCTAGTTACATAATCTGTAGTTATTATATAATCTCATGGCTCTTTACAAAGGGGGAAATCAAGCTATTCTCAGAGAAATTCAATTGGATGATTGGATGAAAGAACTCTGTGTCTGTGTGTGTGTATATGTGTGTGTGTGTGTGTGTGTGTGTGTGTAATTTTGCACATATACAAATACTTAAGTGCTGGTTAGAATTGATCTGACCCTCTCCCTGACTGCTTTTCCCAGTCCACTCCAATGAACAACTGGGTCACCTTTCAGCTCCAGAACATTAAAAGTTGTGACCTGTGCCATCCCAGGACTATGTACAGGATTTCTTGGAGTCATAAGGAATGTTCTTCATTCTTCCAGCCATTTCACTCTGTTCCTGGCTTTTGGCTCTGCCCCAGTAGTTATGCTTAACCCTACTTGCCCTGTCAGCAGCTCCTGAACCAGTTGCAGGTTCAGTTGGTGACTTCAAGATGGGGACACTGGCTTTCAGACTGGCAGTCACCAGAACACATCTGTCCAGAGCCCCGGTTGCCCCGGTCCTGTTGAAACAGGCGCTGCACCTTCAGGTCTCTATTTTCCTTGCACCTCCGATTACTCATCATGGTGGAGTCTGGGTAAGAAGGAAGTTGAAGAGATGAAAGCAGATAGAGTTCCTGAGGATCTCATTGCCAGTCGTGGCTGTCTGTTCCCTCCCTTGGCAGCCCAGTGTCTCATTTGAGGTTAGACACCTGTCTGGTGCAGATGTAAACTGATATACCTACCTCCCCATTTGCAGCAGGAATCTGGAGTCTCCTATGGCAATTTTGTGGGGGTTGATTTTGGGAGACTTTTATCTAGACATTTCTGCCTTGTTTAACGTGTGGCTTACTTTCCTGTTCTGTGCATGTTATTATGTATTACTGGCATAATAACATGCACAGAATGCATGTTATTTCCTTTTGGAGCACGTTGTTGCAAATATCGATCATGCAAGACATGTACATTTGTGGCAGACTCTTAAATGTGTAAGGATGCAGTGAGGTTTTACTTAGCCTGATCGTTCCATCTGTGACTTCCACTTCCTTGCCGTCCCTGCCCTACTACAATTCCCAACTGCAGACTCTGCCCAGATGTAATTCAGCAAACATTTTAAAATATCAAATTTTCTCTCTACCTCTGTCTTGACTGTGGTCCTCATTGTGCTTCTTTCAAGTATGGATCATCTAGTCTCCATCCTTGTTTGTGAAGTTGTCCTGTCCTTCACATATTTTTAAGAGGGGAGAGGAGCAACACGGAACTGTATTTCACCGCTAGAGTGAACATACCATATCAGAAGGCAGAAATGTGTATTTTTGTAATTACACAGCATGTGTTTTTGTCTGTGGGTTTGCTTATTTTGCAAACAAATCCACATGGTTTACTTGCTAGTCTTCTTGAATTTTTCAGATGGTGAGCCTGTGGATCCTCATCTCATCCAAGATGACTTCCTGGCCACCTCAGGCCATGTTAAACAACCTGGAATGCTAGTATTACTACCAGCAGTGTCTGAGGGAGACATCCCATAGGCTGATGGTTTTCTAGAATCATGTTTTCAGGGAAAAGGGAATAATTTTTTTATGATGAAGTAAGTTCTTAAAAAATTGCCTTATTCTTTTGGTTAATGTTTCTTAACAGCTTTGTGGGGAATGGTTGCACACTTTATAAAGTTTCCTTTACAATTGGGGAACTTGGAGACCAACTTTAATGTTGATTATTAAGGCTATTTCACTTATAAAATTTAGCTAGCTATTAAAAAATTTCTCTGCTGTATTTCTTATATCCACAAGGGATTAGAATCTATTGCTTTTGCAATGTAATTTTAATTAGACTGCAAATTCAATCATCTGACTAACTCTTCCCTTGTCATTTAAAATTGTTTGCAAGCTTGAATGGGAAAAGTTAAAAATGAGACCAGATAAGCATGTGCATTTTCATTCAGATAAGACTACCCACAATGGATTTAATCATTTAACCAGTTTTAATAATAATAATAGTGAAAATTACATAATTTATTGAACACTCACCTAGTCAGCTGTTGGATTTTACATGTCTTATAATTTATCTCATTCTTCTGAATAGCTATTCAATGAGATGAGCATCGCATCTCAAAGTCGAGAACAGGCTTAGAGAAGTTAAAGGAACTTCATATGTTTCCATTAACTTGTAGGTTCTTTGGCTGGGATTTGCACCTACAGTTCATCCATCTGGGCAACCCATCATCTTCACAGTGCTTAGAGCTTCTAGAATAGGACCCTGGCACTGCCGTTGTATACTCAAGTATCACATGTATATTTTTAAGTACTTTAATTGTTAAGTCTTTCTGATTTCAACAGGTAATGTTGCTATTATATGTCATGCACAAATAGGAGACAGCTGTTAGGCCTCCATCCATCCTGTGTCTGTTACTTACATACTGAAAAGAAATCAGCTGGTTGTGTTTTATTTGGGAGTGACTGGAATTGATCTCTGCCCATTTTTATGTGTGATCATCTTAAAAATGTATCTGTTACTATGGAATGTTCTGCAGTCGCTTCTTAAGGTTGAATACACAGTTGATGGGAAATATCTTTTAATCTACGTACAAAGGAGGAAGTTTACCACAGTGAAATTCAGACGTATAGACTGTTGTTATGCAAAATGGAACTTTTTCCTCCTAGAATTTGGCAGACTTTTGAGTCCAGGAGGAGGAGGGGTATATAGGTGGATGGAAGATTGAGGAAACATGAAGTTGCTTTAGAAATGTAAGGAGTTGATTAAAAAGTAAGCATAGATGCTTATTTTACAGAGCTTTGTAACTTTGTCTCACTAATGTTAACATTGGCCTTTAAAAAATGATAGAATTTAGTGTTGCTCTTTTCTTTACGAAGAAAACTATACCATAGAAAATGGAATTTTCTAGGGGACAGTAAGAAAATAATATATATATTATTTAAATTCTTTATTTTATTCATTTAATTCTCTTTGAGAAAACTTAGTGCATATGTATCCAAAGTCTCTAACCAGATTGTTAAGTTAAAAAATGGTTTTCAGGCTGCGCACAATGGCTCATGCCTATAGTCCCAGTACTTTGGGAGGCTGAGGTGGGCAGATCACTTGAGCCCAGGAGTTCGAGACCAGCCTGTGTACCATGATGCAACCCCATTTCTACTAAAAATATAGAAATTAGCAGAGTGTGGTAGTGTGTGCCTGCAGTCCCAGCTACTTGGGAGGCTGAGGCAGGGGAATCACTTAAGCTCGGGAGGCTGAGGCTACAGTGAGCCAAGATCATGCCACTGTTCTCCAGCCTGGGTAACAGAGCAAGATGCTGTCTCAACAACAAAAAAAAGGTGGGGTGGGGTGGGGGCGGTTCATACTTAAGAATTACAAAAGGATTCCTGGCAAAGTTGTACTAAAAAATAGATTTCTTTTTGTATTGAAAATATAATCTTTAGAAACTGGATTTATATTCCTTTAGCAGCAAACCTGATTAATGTCAGTTAATAGCTTCTTCTTAATCAAGTACAGACATACCTTGGAGACACTGCAGGTTTGGTTCCAGACTACCTCAATAAAGCAAATACCTCATTAAAATGAGTCACACACATTTTTAGTTTACCAATGCATATAAAAGATATGTTTACATTACATGGTAGTTGATTAAGTGTGCAATAGCATTGTGTCTTTAAAAAATGTACATACTTTAATTTAAAAAAACTTTTTTGCTAAAAAATGCTAGTGATCGTCTGAGCTTTCAGTGAGTCTTAATCTTTTTGCTGGTGGAGGGTCTTACCTCAGTGTTGATGGCTACTGATTGATCAGGATGATGGTTGCTGAAGGTTAGGATGGCTGTGGCAATTTCTTATGAAAGTCAACAATGAAGTTTGCCCCATCAGTGGACTCTTCCTTCCATGAAAGATTTCTCTGTAGCATGTGATGCTGTCTAATAGCATTTTATTCAGAATAGAACTTCTTTTACAATTGTCATCAATCCTCTGAAACTCTGCCACTGCTTTATCAACTAAGTTTATATAGTATTATACATTTTTGGTTTTCATTTCAACAATCTTTGTAGCATCTTTATCAGAAGACAAAGAACCCATGTTCTTTGCTTATCCATTAGAAGCAATGTCTCATCCACTCAAGTTTTATCCTGAGATTGCAGAAATTCATTTATATCTTTAGGCTTAACTTCTAATTACAGTTCTCTTGCTGTTTTCACCACCACTGCAGCTACTCTCTTTACTGAAGTCTTGAACCCCCTCAAAGTCATCCATGAGAGTTGAAATCAACTTCTTCCAAACTCCCATTATAATTGCTCTTTTGACCTCCTCCTATGAATCATGAATGATACATAGAATAATACATCCTTTCCAGAGGTTTTCAATTTACTTTACCGCAATCCATCAGAGGAATAACTGTGTCAGCTATAGCCTTACAAAATGTATTTCTTAAATAATAATAATAATAATACTTGAAAGTCATAATTACTCCTCTATCCATGGGGTACAGAATGAATATTGTGTTAGCAGGCATAAAAACATTAATCTTTTTGTACATCTTCATCAGACCTCTTTTGTGACCAGGTGCATTGTCAATGAGCAGTAATATTTTGTTTTTTATTTTAATATTAAACAAAGGAATCTTTTTTTTCTGAGCAGTAAGTCTCAACAGTGGGCTTAAAATATTCAGCAAATCATACTGTAAACACATGTGCTGTCATCCAGACTTTGTTACATTTATAGAGAACAGGCAGAGTAGATTTAGCATAATTCTTGAGGATTCTGGGATTTTGGGAATGGTAAATGATCATTGGCTTCGACTTGTAGTCACCAGCTGCATTATCCCCTGTCAAGAGCATCAGTCTGTCTTTGAAAGCTTTGAAGGCAGACACTGACTTCTCCTTTCTAGCTAGGAAAGTTCTAGATGACACCTTTTTTTCCAACAGAAGGCTGTTTTGTCTACATTGAAAATTTGTTGTTCAGTGTAGTCACCTTCATCAATTTTCATAGCTAGATCTTCTGGATAACTTGCTACAGCTTCTACATCAGCACTTGCTGCTTCACCTTGCATTTTAAAATTATGGAGATGGCATCTTTTCTTAAACTTTATGAACCTGTCAGTCTTAGCCTCCAACTTTTCTTCTTTAGCTTCCTTACCTCTCTCAGCCTTTAGAAAATTGAAGAGAGTTAGGGCTTTGCTCTGGATTAGGCTTTGTTGTGGCTTCTTACATTTTCTATTCAGATCACTAAAACTTTCTTCATATCAGCAATAAGGCTTGTGTTTGTTCTCACACAGCTTTAAAGAAATACCTGAGACTGGGTAATTTATAAAGAAAAGAGGTTTAATTGACTCATGATTCCACAGGTTTTACAGAAGGTATGGTGGCATCTCCTTCTGGGGAGGCCTCAGGGAGCTTTTACTCATGGCGAAGGCCAAGTGGTAGCAGCCATCTTACATGACAGAAGCAGGATGAAGACAGTGAAAGAGGCAGAGGTGCTACACACTTTTAAACAACCACATCTCGCAACAATTCACTCACTATTGTGACGACAGTACCAAGGGGGACGCTGTTAAATCATCCATGAAGAATCCACCCAATGGTCCAGTTGCCTCCCACCAGGCCCCACCTCCAACATTGGAGATTACAATTCAACATGAGGTTTTGTGAGGACACAGATTTAAACCATATCTTTCTCCCCTGACCCCACAGATCTCATATCCTTCTCACATTGCAAAATACAATCATGCCTTCCCAACAGTCCCCCAAGTCTTAACTCATTCAGCATTAACTCAGATGTCCAAAGTCTCAGGTCTCATTTGAGACAAGGCAAGTCCCTTCTGCCCATGAGCCTGTAAAATCAAAAACAAGTTAGTTACTTCCAAGATACAATGAAGGTATAGGCATTAGGTAAAATACTCCAGTTCCAAAAGGTAGAAAACAGCAAAAAAGGGGGTTACAGGCACTATGCAAGTCAGAAACCCAGCAAGACAGTCATTAAGTCTTAAAGCTCCAAACAAAATAATCTCCTTTGACTTCATGTCCCACATCCAGGGCACACTGGCATGAGAGGTGAGCTCCCAAGGTCTTGGGGAGCTCTACTCCTGTGGCCTTGTGGGGTTTAGCCCCTGTGGCTACTGTCATGGGCTGGCATTGAGTGCCTGTGGCTTTTCCAGTGCAGGGTGCAAGTTGCCAGTGGTTTACCCTTCCAAGGTTTGGAGGACAGTGGCCTTCTACTCACAGCTCCACTAGGCAGTGCCCCAGTTGGGACTCTGTGTGGGAGCCCCAACCCCACATTTCTCCTCCACACTACCCTATTAGAGGTTCTCAGCGAGGGCTCTGCCCCTGTAGCAGGCTTCTGCTTGGACATCTAGGCTTTTTCATATATCCTCTAAAATCTAGGCAGAGGCTCCCAAGCCTCAGTCTTTCTTTCTGTGTCCCTGTGATCTTAACACAGTGTGGAAACCACCAATGCTTCTAGCCTGCACCTTCTGAAGCAGAGTCCTGAGTGGTACCTTTGCTCTTTTGAGTCAGGGCTGCAGCTGGGGCAACAGGGATACTGGGAGCAGTGTTCTAAGGCTGTGCGGGGTTGCAGGGCCCTTGGCCTGGCCCAGGAAACCATTCAGCCCCCGTAGGCCTCCCTGCCTATGATGGGAGATTATGCAAATTCCTGCAGCCTGCTTGAATTCCTCCTTTGAAAATGGGCTTTTCTTTTCTAACACATAAGCAGGCTGCAAATTTTTCCAAACTTTTATGTTGTGCTTCCCTTTTAAATAAGAGTACCAGTTTCAGATAACATCTTTGCTCATGCATATGAGCATATGTTATTAGAAGCAGTCAGGCTATATACTTGAATGTTTTGCTGCTTAGAAATTTTTTTTACCAGATACTCTAAATCATCTCTCACAAGTTCAAAGTTCCACAGATCCCTAGAGCAGGAGAACAACCAGGCAAGCTTTTTGCTAAAGCATAACAAAAGTGACTACTGGAGTTCCCAAAAAGTTCCTCAACTCCGTCTGATACCTCCTCAGCCCGGACTTCACTGTCTATGTCACTACCAGCGTTTTAGTTACAACCACTCAATAAGTCTCTAGGAAGTTCCAAACTTCCCTTCATCTTCCCCCTCATCTTCCTGTCTTCTTCTGAGCCCCCCATACTCTTTGAACCTCTTCCTATTACCCAGTTCCAATGTTGCTTCCACATTTTCAGGTATCTTTGTATTAATACCCCACTCCTGGTAGCAGTTTTCTGTATTAGTCTGTTCTTGCACTGTTATAATAAAAAAATACATGAAACTGAGTAATTATTAAAGAAAAGAGGCTTAATTGTCTTGTGGTTGACAGGCTGTGTAGGAAGCTTGGCAGCATCTGCCTCTGGGGAGGCCTCAGGAAGCTTGTACTCATGGCGGAAGGCAAAGTGGGAGCAGGTGTCTTACATGGGAGGAGCAGGACAAGGGGGGAGAGAGAGAGAGAGAGAGAGGGAGGGAGGGGGGAGAGATGCTACACACTTTTAAACAACCAGATCTCTCAAAAACTCACTCATTGTTGTCATGACGGTACCAAGAGGGATGGTGTTAAACCATTCATGAAGGATCCACCTGAATGATCCAATCACCTCCCACCAGGCCTTACCTCCAACATTGGAGATTACAATTCAAAATGAGATTTTGTGGGAACACAGATCCAAATCATATCAAGGCTATTTCTCTTTCTTATCATTTGTGTGTTCACTGGAGTGGCACTTTTCATTTCCTTCAAGAACTTTTCATTTGCATTCATAACTTGGCCAACTGTTTGGTTTAAGAGGCTTAGCTTTTGGCCTGTTTTGGCTTTCAACATGCCTTGTTTACTAAGCTTAATCATTTCTAGCTTTTCATTTAATGTGAGAGGTGTGTGAATCTTCCTTCTGCTTGAACATTTAGAAGCCATTGTAGGGTTATTAATTGTCCTAATTTTAGTATTGTTCTTTCTTAGGGAATAAGGAGGCTCAAGGCGGCGGGTGGGGATGGGAGGAGAGAGAGAGAGAGAAAGAAAGAAAGAAAGGCAGAAAGAAGGAGAAGAGAGGAAAGAGAGGAGAAGAGGAGAGAGAGAGAGAAAGAAGAGGAAGAGGAGTGTGTGTGTGTGTGTGTGTGTGTGTGTGTGTGTATACTGGTCAGTGGAGCAGTCAGAACACACACATCATTTGTCAGTTACATTTGCCTTCTCAGCCAGGCACATTGGCTCACACCTGTAATCCCAGAACTCTGGGAGGCTGAGGCAGGAGGATTCTTTGAGCCCAGGAGTTTGAGACCAGCCTGGGCAACATGGTGAAACCCTGTCTCTACAAAAAATACGAAAATTAGCCGTGTGTGGTGATGCACATCTGTAGTCCCAACTACTTGGGAGCCTGAGGTGGGAGGATTGCTTGGGCCCAGGAGGTCGAGGCTGCAGTGAGCTGTATTTTGTACCACTGCATTCCAGCCTGTGCAACAGAGTGAGACCTTGCCTCACACACACACACAAAATTGCTGTCTTATGTGGTTTGGTTTTTGATGCTCCGAAACAATTTACAATAGTAACATCTCCTGATCACAGATCACCATAACAAATATAATAATAATGGAAAAGTTTGAAATATTGCAGGAATTACCAAAACATGACACAGAAACACAAAGTGAGCACATTGCTTTTGGAAAAATGGCACTGACAGACTTGCTTGATGCACGATTTCCACAAACCTTAAATTTGTTTAAAAAAAAAAAAAAAGCCCCCAAACAAAAAATACAGAATCTATAAAGCATAATAAAGCAAAGCACAATAAAATGAGGTATGCTTGTAATATTTAACACTGTTACTGTGTAGGGAGATTAAGCATGATTGTAGCTAATAAAACATGATTTTGTAAACACCTGTAACTCTAATTTCCGTGAATCTCTAAAAATAGAACTTTGTGAAACAATCACTAGCCCTTGAGGCAATACCTAGTGCATAGTAGGTGTTCAAAACTTTTTGTGAGTGAGTGAATGAATAATGAATGTAAGTGTTTGTGATTATGTGAGCTTTAACATGTCCTTTCACTGCCAGTGCAATTTCTTGTGATTCTAATCTGTAAAAAAAGTATTCCTCTCTTACTATTCCCTGTTGCCTTACTTGGGTATACTTCGCTTTATGCTCAGAGAACACACTTGCTTAAAACTAGAGGAATAATCACAGGTACAATGTCCCCAATACATTTCTGTGGAAATTTTTGTAATCTGGGTTGCGTTGGTAGTAACCAAGTCTCATCTAGGGTAGCTACAGCACCTCAGATACTCTCCTTCACCAGTGCCATCTGCTCAAGCCTGTTTCTATGGTGTGCTATTGATGCAGCTGTTGGAGCTACTCTCTTGGTCACTTGCTTACCCGGCTTCTGATATTCCTCTAAAAATCAATCACATGGCTATTGGCTGCTGCTGTTGATCAGGGCCATTTGGCCTAGCATCATAAATGCATTGCTAGTTGGCATTGATAATCTTGGAAGTGGTTTTCTTTCTGATATAAGTCTCTTTCACTCTAGTATAGGATAGTAGTTAGGAGCATGGTGTCTTGATGCAGAACTATGAATGTTGTCCTGGGTCAGCCAGTTACTAGTTGTAATTTGAAATTATGGGCAAGTTATTGTACCTCACTGTAAACATCTCAGATTTCTAATCTGTTAAATGGAAAGACAAGTAGTAGCCACCTCTTAAGGGATTTGTATTGATCTCTGCCCTAGGTAGTGTAACATACACTTCCATCTGTGGGAAAAGTCTGTGACTGTTGTCACTAACCTGCACAGGGATCTGGGCAAAAATGAGGAAGACTTTAACACAAAGCTGGGACTGTGTTTAAGTATTCATCTGCCACCCTGCCTCTGATTATCTTCACCTAGTGGAGGGTGAGCACCCCCTCTCTGTGACTTGCCGACTTGGCAAGGATTTTAGGTCACTGTTTCTACCCAGATGCCAGTATCCAATTAAACTCTTGAGAGTCTGTGATCATTATGATAAAAATGTTCATTCTGGAAAAGTTTGAAAATGCTTTCTGGTTAGAATGAGATTTTTGGCATGTTTTAATTGTGGTCTTTGGCTATAAATTCCTGAAATGCTGACATAGTTGAATTTATTTTTGCTTTAAACAAAATTGTTAACATTTCCAAGTGTCCATATGGGCTCGATAAATACTTTGCCTCTGCTTACTGCATATGTGAACCGAGTGAAGAGGAGCCATCGTGATGTGGGGAATCTTGAACATTTTTCTTCATTTAGCTTGATGGGGAAGTGAATTGGAAATACTTCTTTGTCAACATAATTTTGGGGTTTTGAAATTGTGTTTGGGTTTTCAGGAAATTGGTGGTAATCTTGTATTAGCTGAAAAAAAGTGAATTTTAAAATTCTCAGTGAAGAAGCAAATGATTTATTTTTCATAGAAGAAGCTGCTTTTTTCAAGGGAATTTGCTGCCAAGCTGTCTGCAGTGGCTTCAGACATTACTTGACCTTTTGGCATATCAAGAAATTGTGGTTTTTTGGTCTAAATATTAAATACCTATTTTAGGAAGGCTGGGTACTCTATGGTATATAGTGAAAGAGCAGCAGAAAGAGTCAGCCTTGTGCATTTCCACATCTGCAAGCAGATTTGGTTTCTGTACTGTCCATCAAGCAGATCTTACAGAATGAATTTTCATCCCCTCACTAGTTGCCATGCAAATTCTATTAATAGTTCTCCAAGAAATAAATCACAGTGAACCTTCTGACAAAGGTAGACGGTGAAAAATAGTACAAGGATATAGTACATCCACCCTTAACCAGAAGCAAATTGTGTTTTCCCTTTTTATACTACAAAAAGAGAAAACAATTTACAAAAACAGTTTCTTCCACACATGTGTTATCTATGATGTGATAGACTGTTCTTTTCATAGCCCTTTTCTGTTTTGGTGACTGCAACAGGGTATTATTTGGAACATGTAGTCTTCTGTTTGGACACCATACTCGGGCTGTTTTTCTTCTTGCAGCCTGTGCTGCTGGAAATATTCCCCCTGTCTCATAGCCATCATAAGTAAAGGACACCTTCCACTGTGACATGCTGCATCCTGTTAAAGCCCTTCAATGCCAGCCAAATGTTACACCGTGCCTTCCAGGATATTTTTAATTAAACCCTTATATATGCATTTATAACCATCTGATGAGGGGGTTAATATTACTTGTGCTTCACAAATGTGTTAATTGAGAAAGGAAAAAGAATACAAAATAAACATTTTTAAGTGCCTTCCCTATCGTAGTCACTGGGCTAAGTTCACAGCCACCTTGCCAGGCAGAAGTTACCATCCCCATTTATTATTGGGAACTGAAACTTGAGGCACTTTTGGGAAACTCTTCAACTGATTATTCGATCGTGTGAAACTGAGGTCCATGTGCAACATCAGCTGCCTCCCTGAGTTTCACAGTGAAATGTGAAATATTTAAGATCCTCAGTGAATATTGTTGAATGTGAAAGATATTTACTAAATTGTAATCAGTTTCCCAAACTATGTTCTTTATACTACAAGGTAACTGGATTAAAATAGACTTTCCATAGGTACCTCATTCTTAGCTTGACCCCAAATAAACTTGGGATCTCCTCCTAAAATTGTCCCCACTTCAGTGTTCCCATCTCACATGCTCCAGCCAGAATTCCAGGAGTTTCCCTTGAGCCCCATTTCCCTTTCTCTTTCCATGTTTTATCAGGCACAAAAGTATCACGATTACCTACGAAGCATCACTGCCAATTGCAGGGGTGCCTGAGAGAGCAGCAGGACAGAGCCCAGTGCAGCCCCACAATTCAAACCTGACACCTGTGGAAGGAGATGTGTGTATTGGGGCAGGGGATGAAATGGAGCAAGGTGGAGACAGGAGAGCTTCAGACTGTGATGCAGATCAGTTCTATGTGGTCAATAAGTAAATCTGCATATTACCATTATATTACAATACACTAGCCACTGGAGATGCAGTGGGATACACCACCTTATGTAATGATAATAAGGGACACCCAACAAATAGCTGATGACTCACTAAAATGAGCAGTACAAATTTTATTTTGTTTATCAAATGTTTCTTCTCTCAGAAAAAACAACATAATATGTAGAATTTTGTGATTAAATTTGATGCTTGTTTTAATTACTACCACATTTAATATAGTGTGCTGTTTTTTCTTGCACTTCGTCTTTTTGTGAAAAATCAAGTACCAGATATCTAAGGTGAGTCATCAGAGGTAAAAAGATTGGTCCTTCTGGAGTACTTGTGACCGACTCATTTCATGAGATTTAAGAAACACTGTAATGCCATCTTTCCATTGGATATCTCCATGATTTATTGATATGTTTTTAGAAAATGTAAACAAGTAAACAAATTTTAAAGTTATCCTCACTCTTATTGAAGAAAGTTTGTGTATAAAAATACATATGTATTTAAAAGTAGTTAAAGTCATTGTATGTTATCAAATTCTTGTATTACCAGAAGACTTACTAAAGAACAGTACTCTTTGTGATTACCTAATACTGGATGGAGAGGTGAGCTGAGTAGTGCTAGGGGAAACTAAATCTAAATTATTTGTCCTATTCAGCCAGGATGAGAAACGTTGATTTGATTGAACAAATAAAGAAAATAGAACTAATTTTATTTTATTTTATTTTTTTTGTCTGGGGCATAGAAATTTTATTTTCACAAAAGTATGCTTTATTACACTAGAATATTTAAAAATGAAATACTATATATGTCAACATTTGAAAAAAAAATTTTTTTTGAGACAGTCATTTAATATCACCTTTATTTTGTACTTTCTGTGATTTTTTAAAATTATACTTTAAGTTTTAGGGTACATGTGTACAACGTGCAGGTTTGTTACATATATATACACATGTGCCATGTTGGTGTGCTGCACCCATTAACTTGTCATTTAACATTAGGTATATCTCCCAATGCTATCCCTCTCCCTTCCCCCCACCGCACAACAGTCCCTGGTGTGTGATATTCCCCTTCCTGTGTCCATGTGTTCTCATTGTTCAATCCCCACCTATGAGTGAGAACATGCGGTGTTTGGTTTTTTTGTCCTTGCGATAGTTTGCTGAGAATGATGGTTTCCAGCTTCATCCATGTCCCTGCAAAGCACATGAACTCATCCTTCTTTATGGCTGCATAGTATTCCATGGTGTATATGTGCAACATTTTCTTAATTCAGTCTGTCATTGATGGACATTTGGGTTGGTTCCAAGTCTTCGCTATTGTGAATAGTGCCACAATAAACATATGTGTGCATGTGTCTTTATAGCAGCATGATTTATAATCCTTTGGGTATATACCCAGTAATGGGATGGCTGGGTCAAATGGTATTTCTAGTTCTAGATCCCTGAGGAATCGCCACACTGTCTTCCACAATGGTCGAACTAGTTTACAGTCCTACCAACGGTGCTATTTCTCCACATCCTCCCCAGCACCTGTTGTTTCCTGACTTTTTAATGATCACCATTCTAACTGGTGTGAGATGGTATCTCATTGTGGTTTTGATTTGCATTTCTCTGATGGCCAGTGATGATGAGCATTTTTTCATGTGTCTTTTGGCTGCATAAATGTCTTCTTTTGAGAAGTGTCTATTCATATCCTTCGCCCACTTGTTGATGGGGTTGTTTGATTTTTTCTTGTAAATTTGTTTGAGTTCATTGTAGATTCTGGATATTAGCCCTTTTCAGATGAGTAGGTTGCGAAAATGTTATCCCATTCTGTAGGTTGCCTGTTCACTCTGATGGTAGTTTCTTTTGCTGTGCAGAAGCTCTTTAGTTTAATTAGATCCCATTTGTCAATTTTGGCTTTTGTTGCCATTGCTTTTGGTGTTTTAGACATGAAGTCCTTAACCATGCCTATGTCCTGAATGGTATTGGCTAGGTTTTCTTCTAGGGTTTTTATGGTTTTAGGTCTAACATTTAAGTCTTTAATCCATCTTGAATTAATTTTTGTATAAGGTGTAAGGAAGGGATCCAGTTTCAGCTTTCTCCATAAGGCTAGCCAGTTTTCCCAGCACCATTTATTAAATAGGGAACCTTTCCCCATTTCTTGTTTTTGTCAGATTTGTCAAAGATCAGATAGTTGTAGATATGCGGCATTGTTTCTGAGGGCTCTGTTCTGTTCCATTGGTCTATATCTCTGTTTTGGTACAGCACCATGCTGTTTTGGTTACTGTAGCCTTGTAGTATAGTTTGAAGCCAGGTAGCGTGATGCCTCCAGCTTTGTTCTTTTGGCTTAGGATTGACTTGGCAATGCAGGCTCTTTTTTGGTTCCATATGATCTTTAAAGTAGTTTTTTCCAATTCTGTGAAGAAAGTCATTGGTAGCTTGATGGGGATGGCATTGAATCTATAAATTACCTTGGGCAGTATGGCCATTTTCACGATATTGATTCTTCCTACCTATGAGCATGGAATGTTCTTCCATTTGTTTGTATCCTCTTTTATTTCATTGAGCAGTGGTTTGTAGTTCTCCTTGAAGAGGTCCTTCACATCTCTTGTAAGTTGGATTCCTAGGTATTTTATTCTCTTTGAAGCAGTTGTGAATGGGAGTTCACTCATGATTTGGCTCTCTGTCTGTTATTGGTGTATAAGAATGCTTGTGATTTTTGCACATTGATTTTGTATCCCGAGACTTTGCTGAATTTGCTTATCAGCTTAAGGAGATTTTGGGCTGAGACGATGGGGTTTTCTAGATATACAATCATGTCATCTGCAAACAGGGACAATTTGACTTCCTCTTTTCCTAATTGAATACCCTTTATTTCCTTCTCTTGCTTAATTGCCCTGGCCAGAACTTCCAACACTATGTTGAATAGGAGTGGTGAGAGAGGGCATCCCTGTCTTGTGCCAGTTTTCAAAGGGAATGCTTCCAGTTTTCCATTCAATATGATATTGGCTGTGGATTTGTCATACATAGCTCTTATTATTTTGAGATACGTCCCATCAATACCTAATTTATTGAGAGTTTTTATCATGAAGGGCTGTTGAATTTTGTCAAAGGCCTTTTCTGCGTCTATTGAGATAATCATATAGTTTTTGTCTTTGGTTCTGTTTATATGCTGGATTATGTTTATTGATTTTTGTATGTTGAACCAGCCTTGCATCCCAGGGATGAAGCCAACTTGATCGTGGTGGATAAGCTTTTTGATGTGCTGCTGTATTCGGTTTGCCAGTATTTTATTGAGGATTTTTGCATCGATAGAACTGATTTTATAAAACTTTGGTTTAATTTTTTTTTTACTTTCCTTCCAGATCTAATTTCTCTCCAACAATTCTTACATGGAAGTATAAGATTTTTCTCCTCATTTGTTCTTGAGCTATTATAGGTAAATTTTAACTGAACACTTTTGTTGTTAGAACCGATCTAACTTGGGTTTACTGTTTTGTCAAATTAAAAATCAAAATCTATATATAGATATATGTACACATATCCCTTCCTTTAGAAAATTGGTAGTTTTTCCCTTTGTTAGGAAATAAAAAATATTTTAATAATGTCACTTATCACTTTGGGAAATTAGTATATAAATCTTAGATGAATGGCTTATATCTCCACTGGTCAAAGAAGGTTGCCCCTTTGAATTTGACACTTGGAACAAGTCTTTATTTACTCTATAGAGAAGTCATCTAATCTGTTTAGCTTTTTGGTAATAGACTTTAGCTTATAGAATATATACATGACCTTGTGGGTCATATTGTCTGTATTTGAGTCCTTGCTTGATGATGTCTAGCTGGGTTTACTTAATCTTTTTGATCAGTTTCCTTATATGTAAAACAAGAATAATGGTTCCTACTTCATAGGATGGCTGTGGGATTTAAATGCAGGAACCTGCAGGAAGTGCCTGGAGTAGTCCTGGCACTAGGCTTCCAGGGAATGGTAGCTATTACTATGACCAGTGCATGGAAATAACGTGTGTTTTTATTTCCCAAATTCAAAGTTAATTTTTGAAATGAAGGTTTATTTCCCTGTTGAATTCTAAAAGAGTTGCACATGTATAAAGAAAAGACGATTATAATTTAGAAATTATATTTTGGAAACTTATGAGAGTCTTAAGGTTTTGTGCTGTTTCCTGAAACTCCTTTGACATTTAAAAGTTGTCAAGACACCATCAGGTATTTCAAAATGAGATCAGCTCTGATTCATTTGGATAAATCAAATGATTTATAAAGTTTATTTGATTGTGTTGGGGCTTTTGTTTCCATATTTCCCTGGATCTTATTTGATGGGTGTATATATGTGTGTGTATTTAGTCAAGAGTCATTATGGAGTGGCTTGGATTTGGGTGAAAAGAAAAAAAACCTCTTTGGAAATTAATAATTTCCACATCACTGTTTAAATCTTTTAACTCTTATTCCCAAGTTTTAACAGCTCCTTAGGACAGAGTTTAAAACAAAGTGTCATGGGAGTCCACATGAGGAGTGACTGACTCATTCTGGAAGACCTCCTAGAAGAAGTGACATTTGAGTTGGCCTTGAAGGATGAATTGTTCGCCAGATGGAGAAAGGGATGGGTGTGGGGTGGCTTTGGCAGACCAAAGGCGTGACACGTGAATGGTGTGGCTTTGGCAGACCAAAGGGGTGACACGTGAAAAGGCAGAGCTCTGAAAGCCCACATATTTCATTAACCGTGGGAAATTAGGTGCCCGGACTGTGAGAGATTACATTGTGAACGCTGCCCCTGGAACCGTGAAAGAGTAGTTTCAAATGGTGAGGAGCATGGTCAAGAGACTGGAAATGGATTTGGGACCAAATTGAGACGGGCCTGTGTCCTAAGGAATTTGTTCTTTACATAGAAGGCAGTGCTCACATTTGTATTTTAGATTTCTGGGTGGAGAATCACCTGAAGAGGGCAGATGAGTTGTTGGAAGGTGTTGACCGTAATACAGATGAGAGATGAACTGTTGTAATGGAAATGGCAACCCAAGGAGATTAGGAGCGAGATATTTAGGCAATAGAATTGATTTGCAGAAGGAGAAGGGATTTGAATTAATTTTTATGGATTATATATGATCAATGTGAGCTTTAACCTTGTAACAGCCCCATGAAAGAAGTTAGTATTTTGTGACTGATTTTTTGGGGGGAAGAAATATTAATACATTTCTCAAATAGGGATACTGTAGTCAAAGAAGTTTGGGAAACAGTAGATTAAACAGAGTGAGATCCTTTTTGCTCTATTTATATTATTTCTCATAACCTTTAATTTGGCAATATGTTTGGTGAATTCCCAAGAGAGCAATATAGAATGACAGAAATACATCTCAAAAACTATTTGTTAGTTGAAGCTTACTTTTTTATTTTAAAAAATTTCTTATAAGACTCATGTTGAGAGAGGTCTTATATCTTTGCATTACAGACGGGAAACTGAGAAATAAGATTGAGTATCTTGTCCAAGGATTGTGTACCTAGTAAGAATCCCTTTATATTTAAACCCATGCCTTTTATTTTTCATGATATTGTAGTTCTGTTGAAATTGTTGGATTTAGGGTTTGAGCCTAGGAGACGAGACGAGTCAAGACTGACTTAGAGGCTTTAGTTTGAGTGACCATAGCTGCTGGCACTTTGAACCAGCAATAGGAAACTTGAATACCGAAGCAGTTTTGGTTTTGTTTTGTACATGTAGGAATGGAATGGATAATCATTTAAGCCTTGGACTTGTTGGATTTAAGGTACTTGGTGGAGATGCCTCGTAGGCAGTTGGAATATCAAAAAATGAAAGGTATACTTTTGGACTTGACACAACTATAACTTTTTCTGTTATAAAATTGGCCATTAAAGTTTGGATGTTCAATTTTATTATGACTTCATTTATAAGTTGATGTCTAAAACTGCCAAAGTAGTCAGTTTGAAAACGTTTGTTTTTTTCCTAAGTGCAAGTGTTACTTCACACCCAAGTGTCATGTTTCATTTTACTTGTGTATGTTTTGTCAGAAAGCTGTCTGAAGAAGCCTTTAAAGGGAAAATATTTCTACTCATTTTCTTTTCAGAGAAGTATACTGTCTAGCTCTTATGGCATATTTTAAGGATTTCTTGACATTAACAACTGTCCATGTGAATGAATTATTATATCTCAGTGGTATTCTCAAGAGTTAGTCACTTCTGCCATGAGGTCATGTGTATGCTTTAATTTTTTTTTTTTTTTTGAGATGGAATCTCACTCTGTTGCCCAGGCTGGAGTGCAGTGGCACAAACTCAGCTCACTGTAACCTCTGCCTCTTGGGGTCAAGCAATTCTCCTGCCCCAGCCTCCCAAGTAGCTGGGATTACAGGTGCCCATCACCATGCCTGGGTAATTTTTGTATTTTTAGTAGAGATGGCGTTTCACCATGTTGGCCAGTCTGGTCTTGAACTCCTGACCTCAAGTGATCTGCCCACCTCAGCCTCCCAAAGTGCTGGGATTACAGGAGTGAGCCACTGTTCCCAGCCAAAATTCTCTGGTCTAACTGTGTGTCAACAGCTTTGGCTTGATGTGCTTAAAGGTTTCTACTTTAATATTCTTAAATATTGATTGATTGAAGCTGATATTCCTTAATTTTCTACCATTCCATTATCATCATTGTCATTCAGGTTACTAGAGAACTAGCTATTAGATTAAGAGCCATTGCCCACACCTTAAATGATCAATAGTATCCTGGAGAAGTGATGCAGACACCTGAATACTTCGGTAGGCATAAAGTAAATGTCAAGCAATGTGAATAAAATAGTTAATGTAAATTCATAAGTCATTTTTGCCAGGTGGCAATTGAACCTGGTTTTGTAGATTATTTACTCCTTGTAGGATGATGGCTCAAAAGGCATTCGGGTGGTGGTGGTTGTTCGGGAAAGTCAGATATTTAGCTTATTTACAGAATGACAAGCAGACATATTTGGCTGGAATGCCTAATTCATGGAATTGTATATTTGGACGTTGGCTTAAAATTAAGTGGCTTGGGGCCAAATTGTGGAGGACTTTGTGATATCTGATTTCTTAAGAAAATACTATCTCCAGGTCTCTCATCAATACCAGTCTGGCTGTCACTTTTCTGTGGACTAGTTTATCTTGTAGGCCAATGAAACTTGAGCTATAGAATGGCACACACATGCATCCAACAAAATGGGACCAGGGCCTCTTCCCCTCTCTCTAAATTTTTATTTCTCTACCACCATTTGCTGGGGTTTTTTTTTTTTTTGGATATTTTGATAGTGAGCTTTAGGTAAGTTTAAAGGAAAAGATGAAGTTAGTTGAATTTCCCTTAAAATACCAGCAGAAATAAAGCAAGGAGACAGCAGCTGTGAAAACATACGCCAAACATCTCAGTTATGGTCTTATCATGCTAGCTTCAGTGCAGGCTCACAGTGTGTGCTTCTGTTTCCATGGTTACCTGCTAGGCAGCAGAATCCCCCAGGTTGGTATGCTATAGAGTCAGGATTTTTCATGGAAAAGAAATTCAAGTCTTTTCAAAGAGTGAAGTTAATAGTTTTCTTTCTTTCTTTTTTTTTTTTTTTAAAGCAGATGGGTTATACATGTTTTAAAAATAAAAATGGTTACTGCAGGTTTGATTTCCAAACTGTAAGTGAAGCCAGACTTTAAGGCAGTGTTTTAATGGTTTGGAAATTCTAGTTTTCAAATGGTTTCTCCTAGATGGTTCCCGTGACAACAAAACTTAAGCAGGTATCGAGTATCATCTTTGCTGTGAAATATTCATGCCACAAAAATTCCTTTCATTTTTAATTCCACGCTAATGAACTAAGGCAGAAGAAGTTAGCTTATTCAAGGACAAATGGACAAATATTTCAAAATCATTGTTGAGCTTAATAAAATTGCAATTCTAAGTGAGCTTTTAAAAAATTGAATGATGATATCATACTTTATTATATTCTTAAATTGATGTTTTGTTCCCTTGAAACAAGTATTATTTCAATTGCTACCTGGAAAAAATAGTATTGTTTTATGATAGAAAAATTTGAATTTCTTAGTTGTAGCAGAAGATTGCTGTTTTAATAATGCCTATTTTGTAGTGTAGTTAAAAAGCTCTCTCAGTGTTTTGGCATATATCTTTCCCCACTCAATTTTTCTTCCAAAGAAAAATTTTATTGTTAAGCTAATACTTGATAAAGCCATTCATTTGTTAAAAGATATGATTTTTTTTAAAAAATAGCTTTCATGCATGCATTTTAAAACTTTGTTAAAAAATTAGAATGAGATGCCATTTAAAGAATAAGCTTCTAATTCATTAATAAAAATTCATTAATATTTTTTAATTTTAAAAAGAATAATTTTTTCAAAAGTGACAATTATTCTTTATTTGTTGTTTAATATTTTATTTTATTAGCCATTGAAGAGGAAGCATAAAATCTTACATTCCATGATGAAACTTTTATGATTTGACATCTTTATCCTTATCTTGAGATTTGCTGATGAGACCCCCTTTATCAAATTCAGATGTCTCTCTCTGATATTCAGTACAATATCTGCCTCTGGACCAGGGTTCAAGGAAAAGGATGGATACAGGAGGTCATTGTGAAGATACTGGGTAATAGAGAACATCTGGAGGTGATCAGAGATAGCCTTATAGGAACTGAACCATAGAAAGGAAGTTCATTACAGCAAATGGATGAAATTGATGGTCCAGAAGAAATGAGAAAGATTGACCCATGTTGAGAGTTCTTATAAGAATGTTTTTATTTGGGCTACTTCTACAGATTCAGTAAGGCCTTAAATTAGATTTTCTATCTCCTGTTATGACCCTGTTCTGCTACATTCATATTCTTGATTAAATGTTATAGTAAATAACTTTATTTCCTTTAACCACATGATGACTCTAATCTTCTAAAGACTTTCCATCACAAAACTTCAACTTTTAACCACAGGTTATGGCTGTCCATAAAGTATTTTTCAGTAATTTTCAGTCTTTCACATCATAAAGTCCTGGCTTAGGGGATTGGGCTCTGGAACTTGACTAACTGGGTTGAATGCTGGTTCCGCCACTTATTGGCTCTGTGACATTGGACAAGTTAATAACTTGTCACAGTATCTTCAACTGTGAGATGGGAATGATAATAATAATCCCTCACAGGATTATGCAGGAATTAATATATCAGAAATATCTAGTGTTAGTTTTCTATTGCTCTAACAACTGACCACAAACTTAGCTGGCTTAATACAGACACAAATTTATTATCTTATATTTTTGTAGGTCAGAATTCCAGCAGTCATATCACTGGGCTAAAGTCAAGGTGAAAGCAGAACCATGTTCCCTTCTGGAGACTGAGAATTTGTTTCCTTGCCTTTCCAGCTCTAAGAGCCCCCCACCACCCCCGCCCCGCCACATTTTTTGCTGATGGCTCCATTCCTCTGTTTTCAAAGCCTTTTCTTCTGTAGTCACATCTCTCTCTGCTTCTTCTGCCTCCCTCTTCCACCTTTAAGGAGCCTTATGATTACATTAGGGCCACAGATAACAATTAGATAACTTTTTATTTTGAGATCAGCTAACTTTTTATTTTGAGATCAGCTGATTAGCAACCTTAATTACCTTTTGCCATGTAGCCTAACACAGGATTTAAGGGTTAGGATGTGGAGATCTTTGGGGGATCATTGTTCTGTCTGATTTGTGTTTTTACCTCATGCTATCCTATTATAGGGTAGATATTTGTATATTTCTGCAATTCTAATCTATCTATTTTGGAGCATATATATTACCACAGGCAGATGAGAGAGGTTGAAGGAAGGGAGAAGTAGGAAGAATTATGTCCTGGTATTATTTTTTGCAGCCACAAAGAAGTAATTTATTTGTCATATTTTTGTAGCAATCCAAATTGGCCTTCCCATTTGGTTAGTGCCTCTGAAGTTTGCTAAAAGCAGTTATAACGATGTGGACAGAATTTAATCTACTTAGCTTTGAGACATCTTTTTCCTACTGAAACTTTATTTTGCTTACATCTATAAAGTATGGCCTAACTACATCAAATATTACAATTTAGGGTGAGCAAAGACTTAAAACAATGTATTAATATTTGTGAAGTGCCTCAGCATTTACAAATGTTTTCATAAAAATTATTTTATGTAGCCTGTCAGCATTTGGAGAACTAAAGCAGCTCAGCTCTTTCAGACAACAAGGTGTCTCTGAATATTTGCTCCCTCATTGCTTCTGCCAAAGAGG
This sequence comes from Pan troglodytes, assembly GCF_028858775.2. NCBI lineage: Eukaryota > Metazoa > Chordata > Mammalia > Primates > Hominidae > Pan > Pan troglodytes. The sequence continues at coordinate 71,006,739 of NC_072406.2, forward strand.
ACAGGGTAAGAAAAACACCTACCTTCTTCCTTAATTAAAATTTGGCAGTGGTATGATTGGTAAGAAGGGGGAAAATGAATGAGGAGGTGAGTTCTCAGTTTCATAGCTGAGCAAACTAAGGTGAGAAACACTAAGGCTGCTCATTGTTATGGCTGAGTTTCTATCCCAGACTGGTTACCTTTGTCCTTGGTGTGAATCAGTTTGCAGGAGTAGGCTAGGAGAGGCATTCTTTCCTTTTCCTAAAGCAGAGCATGAATACGGGTATTCATTAAGCCATTGTTTCCTAGCTGGGTGTGCATCTACTGGCACTGTCAATGATTGCATATAACAAAAAGGGAATGGAGAGAAAAATCTGTTCTGAGTTCACAAAACTCACTGAAGAAAAAATGTAAAGTCAGCTGATATGTCAACAGCAGGGAAATAATTCATTGTCTCTTAGAAAAGCGAATGCCAATAACAATAGCCATGATTCTGGCAACAGAGTAGTACTTCAGAGGGTCACTTTCAGCTCTTGGCTTTCTCCTTTCCCTCCATTTCCAAAGGACATTCTCCCCAGCAACAGAAACCAAGTGATTTATCATGGCTCATATCAGCTGCTGAGGTTCACGGGACCACACAGAGTGGTTGGTCAGCCAGGTCTGTCTTTCCATGGCTGTTATTACAAAGGAAGTATTCTTTTATAAAAAGAGAAATATAAAGTGATATATTTGTTTGTTATTAAAGCCTTTTTGGATGCCTTAGAGAAGATTAGCTTCAGCTCCAGGGTGCCAGAGTAAACTTGCATTTGATAAAGCCATGGTCATTTCTACTGCTGTCTTTATTGCACCCAAATCTTATAAGGTAAAAGATGTGAAGAAGACAGCCTTTCCTTAATTGTCCATTTTGATTATATCTTTGTATTTAAAAAAATACAGAAATGAACTTTAAGACCAACTTAAATAAATAAGCAAATAAATGATGTAAGAGATAAGTATGCAGAAATAGTTATTCATTTCTTAGGGGTTTATACATTTTATTTATACCTATTATTATTTTTGATTGAAAAATTATCGTATACATTTATGGGGTACAGTGTGATGATGTTCTGATATATGAATATGATGTGGAATGATTAAATCAAACTAACATGTCTATCACTTCATTTACCTATCATTTTTTATGGTGAGACATTTGAAATTTACTCTTTTAGTTATTTTAAAATATACATTATGGAGTATATACCTTAGATAACATAAACCTTTATATGCTCTTTCTAAAAACGGCTGTTTGAATCCCTGTGTATAGCCTTTTGTCTGTATCTGTCAACTTAGTTTTTAAATATAAAACCAATAATAGTTGTTAGCTCTCTTGCTTTCATCAGGGATTGGCAAACCACATTTCACAGGCCAAATCTGGCCAGCTGCCTGTCTTTGTAAATAAAAAGTTTTATTGGAATACAGCCTCATCCATCATTTACATACGGTCTTTGTATGCTTTCGTATTACGGAGGCAGAGTTGACTAGCTAAAGCCGAGTCCAAATGGCCTACAAAGCCTAAAATATTTACTATCTGGCCCTTGCAGAAAAAACTTTGACAGCTGCTAGACAGGTAAGTTACATTATATCATACTAGGTGATGTGGGTTCAAAAATTATTTAAGACTTAGTCTTTAATAGTTTATAATGTAGCTGGATAAAAGACATACCAAAGTTTAAGTGATAATACAAGTCAGTTTTAAATTTATGTTTTCATTGTCTCAAATCGAGTGACTTTTGAGAGTGTCCTATGTGCCAGGCAGTGTTCTAGGGACTGGGATGTAGATGTAAAGAACACAGAATTTTTGCCTTCATGGAGCTTATAACCTAGTGGATCAGGCAGATAATAAAGAAAGAATATATAGTATAATGCTATACTATACATTCTTGATACATTGAGATTTAGCCCAGGTCACATTAATGGTCTTGTCTGCCTTTAGCAATAAATTGGTTACTTTTCCTAAATATCTTTTTCTCCAGTAAGATTCATATGAAAAAGTGGTGGGGGGTGGGGAGAATGAAAATACCTCAAACCAGTCATTGTTTCTCTAAGTTTGTACACGTGGTTCAGAATTCGATTTTTATCTTGACGTAGGGTGGAAAATATTATAAACCTGTTCTGGTATAGTAGAAGAATATTTGATTGGGAAACAGGAAACCTGTATCTTAGCCCTAGTTTGGTCTCTTCGGGCTGAGTGGGCTTGTAAAGATTCTTAACTTCTCTGGAGCATGTAGGGTATTGTACTCGGTCAGTATTTCTCAAACTCGAATGTTCGTCAGAATCACTTGGAGAGTTTCACATTTTTGAGCCCTACCCTCTGAGACTCTAACTAAGTGGGGCCTGAGAAATTTCATTTCCAGTGAGTTCCCAGGTGAGGCAGCTGCTGCTGCTGTTTTGGGAACCTGCTTAGAGAAGGATTGCACTCCATCATTGTGGAGGTCCTTCCAGTTTCTCCATTATTTTTAAACTCCCTGGAGAAGCTTTACAGCTCTTTGAGCTTGCCTAGGAAGATCCTACTAAATAATGGTTTGGTTAAGTTGTCTACTTAATACTCAGGGCTATTTGCTGAGGAAGAGATTTCAAAGAAATAAGAGTTTTTAAACACTTGCTTATGGTCACATGGATTGATATTCATTTAATTGATATTATGTGGTTTCTTTGGGAAAATTAATGTGTGCTAATTCTAAGGGCAGAGACTATTGTTCATGATTTCTTCTTTGTATCCTGAGTCCATGGTATGCATTAGATGCTCAATACTGATCTGTTTAATTGATCTAAACTTAGAGAAGCACAGAATACTTCTGAAGGTCATCTTCCTGAGTTCCTGTTGGGTTTCTGTTATGCTCTATTTAGAATTAAGAATCATGAACTCTACTGGCTGTCAAAACTATATGCATTATTGTATTTTTGCAATGTGTATTGATATTATTTCTATAGAAATTCCAGTAAGAACTTCATATTGATATTCAGTCTGTCTCCTCCTTTGAGTCTGAATATACAGCAAAATAAGCAGAAACAAGACCAACAGTATAATAAATAAAAGTTATCCACATTTTCTGTTACATATAATGTATCCAATTAATTTAGTGTAATTCAGATGTTTTTGTTCAAATGTGACTTTTACAGAGCATCTCTTAAAACTGTAATGTTATTAAAATAGGTTTAAAAAGTAGATACTCATTTCAACCTGTTTCTCAAATGCCCACTGTGGATCTACAAAGATGCATAAGATAAAATTTCTGCCATTAAGTGCCCTCCAGACCCTTAGTTGAATAAATCAAGGATTGAAGAAATGTCCAAGGAGCCAGGCACCCAGTGCTTCAAAGTTGGGATTTTTATGACTTTTTAAAATGTTGGCTCAAGTTAAAAATAATCAAAAATGAAAACAGTGTGGATCAACAAAACCTAGAGTTAGTTACCAGCTGAATTCTAACATCAAGCCTTTAGTTTATAAGTTTTGAAACATGGATGCACAGACATAATATTTGGGGATGTTTCATATGATCTGGAGTGAGAACAAATCTAAGTGCAGAGATTAGAAAAAGTTGCTTAGAGGACCTGGTGTTTGACATGGACTTTGAAGGATAAATAAAGACTCTAGAGCAAAATCTAGAGCAATGTGAGGATAATGAGTCCTAGCAGAAACAGACCATGAGAAACTTATAAGGCAAGTAGATGGAGTCAATGTTCAGGGCATTGTGAATAGTTTATTGCTAACAGCAGGAGTACAAAAATGGTAGTGAGTGAGAGAGAAGACTGTTAAGTGTAGTTGGGATTCTACTATTTGGGCCCATGATGGCCAGTTGAAAGTTTTATACTCAGTGTGTTAGGCAACTTGAATCACCAGTCATAGACAAGCATTATTAATCTGGATTATATTTATACCCTATTTCATCAAATCTAAAATGCCATTGATTGTTAGAAACATATAACCACTAAGGAAGAAAAAAAATGCCACTGTTAAACTATGACACAATGCTGTGTTGTCATTTGGAATTATTTTAAGTTCATAAGAACTCTAAGATTTGTTTTGACACAAGAAATAACGAACCTTTGTGTCCCAGTTTGTGCTTGCATATAGATCTATGTTATGACCGCTACCAGACCACTAGCTATTGCAGCTATCAGTTTGAAGATGCATCACCACTTCATAGAAGTTGAAAGGTGCATCCTACAGTCAATAAAATATGATAGGTGAAAAAGTCTACATGTTGGATATTATACATAATGGATTGAGTGGAAGATTTTTTAAACAAAATGCCTCCCATCTAGGTCATAATTACCATTATAATACAGCTATTAGCATTTTCGAGTGAAAAGCTTGTTAATTATGACTTAATGTTCCAGAAATCGGAAACCTGCTTTTTAATTGGAATCAGTCTTTACTCTCTTGAAGCCAGGAATATTTTCTTACATGAAGGGTGCTCATTGAAGACAGCTGATTCCTATTTCGTGTTTGTGTTCTTCCTTGGGAAAGTCTTTTGCATCCCAAGCTTTGTTTTTCTTTTTCTCTTTCTCTGTTAAAAAATGTTAAGATTTTATGAAACGGAAGAACAGCCCTAGGGAATAAACTCTTAATCACAGAGCTGATTGAGTGGGTTTGAAACAGAAGATGCACACACCCAAATCAATAGCCATAGAAGGATAGCAGTTCCGCAAGTCTCCAGTAACTATTCTTAATTCAGAAAAGCCAGGAAAGGTCACAGGCTCCAAATAAATAAGGTTGTTTTTCTTGCTCCTTTAGTGTTTTGTTTTTAAATCACTCATGCCTGTAACTTAACTGAAACGTTCCTTTTTATTTCTATACTACTAAAGTGATTCTAATATAAATGGTACAGTTGTTGAAACACTGATCACTGCCATTTCTTAAGGTTTTGATGTGGTGTTTCTGACTGGTGTCAGCCTACCATGCTATCCTTTTTGAGATGTTACTAATAAATATTTGTAATAAAATATAAATGTTAAAAACTATCAGCTGTTAATTTCCTTAAAACCTAATGAAGTCCTTTATTAATAATACCTGGGATATGTTTTGTATTTAGGAAGTAACGTGCCCAGTGGGAACTATTTCATCTGTTCTCTCTGTGTGTTAGGGATGTCTAACTTTATCTGTTGAGATGCAAAATATTTCACTGTTAAAGCAAGCAGATAATATTACTGGAGAAGAATAATTTAACATCCAGGAAATGTTATAGCCCAAAATATAACTGTTTCTTACTGCTAGTCAAAATACATATTCTGCTTTTTTATTTTAATTTTTTCTTTATTGAACCATTAAAAACTTCAAATTTTGTTTAGGAGAGACAAACTTTAATTTAACTTCTTTGTATTTTTAAAGTGCCTGAAGCATATATCCATTCACATGTAGGTTTGGAACCAAAAACCACAGGCTCAATATTTTTAGGGAATCTAATGCATTTGGAAATTGAGACTGTACATATAACATACCTATAGGGTGCATTTATTTTTTTCCAGAAAACCAAGTTTAATAATGTGTTAAGATGAAAACAAGCCTCCCTTTCTGTTATAACCTTCTCTACAGTATACCTCACTATGATTTCACATGAGCTATTGAACTTCTACAGTTTTTCTTATTTTTAGACATAGAATTGGATGTTGTATGCATTTTTAAAATATCTCTTCAGCTAAGGAGAGAATGTGGAAAAAACAAAGAGCAAACCCACTTTGCTATAATTATATTGCTGAATCTAAAGGATTTTTCACTGGCACCGCAAAGTGTAAAAGAGCCTCACAGTGTGACATTTGTGCTGTTGTGGAGTTGACCTAAGTATATAAATCTAGGTTTTTGTCACCAGCGCGTATTGATGGCATTTTAAATATATTGGCATGCAGTTCTCTGATATTAGGCATGCCCAGGGATAGAGTTTGAGTATCTGCTTGCAAAACGTCTCAGTAGAAGGATCTAATTCTCTGGCACAATTGCAAGATTTGGGCCTTCCTGAACAATCCTACTGTCTGTCTGGGGCTGATTCTTCGGAATGCCATCAGAACCTGGGTTAGCAGCAGTTGAACCAGGGCTCAATAATGGGTGAAGAGAGAAAGAACAATTTTCTTTTAGCATCTTTATCCTACTTGGCTGCTAGGCTGCTGTCTTTCTTCTCATTTCTCTTCTTCCTGAATCTTCTTCTGATCCCATCTCCTTAGTTGAGTATCTTAGAGGCACCGTTGATTCTAGAAATAGTTTTGATTATTTTCAGGAGCACATCTGCTCTGAATGCTAAAGGACATTTCAAAACCATAGTGGTGGGCAATGTTTTGTTACTTTGGGTATACAGCATTTACTTTACCATGCACTTTCATTCGTGGCTGCAAAGAACAGAAAACCCAACCAGTAGTAGCTTCCAAAAGCAAAGGTGAATTTTCCCACTTAGCACAAAAGGTCTGGAGGTCAGCAGTGCAGGCTGGTTCCATTGACTAATGATGCAGGTGACCAGGGACCCAGGTGCCTGCTCTCTAGAGAGCTGTGCTGGCTTTCTTTATGCTTCCCATAAAGAAAATGTGGTCACAAGTTTGTAGCTGCATCTGAGTAATCAGGAAAAAGTGGGGCGATTGAAGGGCTGCAGGGTGTTCCACTCTTCCTTCCTCTGCAAATGGGTATTTACACTGCCTCTGCTGGGCTCCCCAAAGCCTAGTGTCTCAAAGTCAACTTAATTTTTTTCTATTTGATTTTACGTTGTTGTTGTTGTTGTTGAGATAGGGCATCCCTTTGTCACCCAGGCTGGAGTGCAGTGGCATGATCATGATCATAGCTTTCTGCAGACCCAATTTACCAGGCTTAAGCGGTTCCCCCACCTCAGCCTCCTGAGTAATTGGGACCCCAGGCACACACCATCAGGCCTGGCTGATTTTTTATTTTTGTTAGAGACAGAGTCTCGCTATGTTGTCCAGGCTTGTCTCAAACCTCCAGGGCTCAAGTGATCCTCCTGCCTTGGTCTCCCAAAGTGCTGGGATTACAGGTATAAGCCACCACGCCTGGTCAGTTTACCTTTCTTATGTAGATCTTTGATCCATCTGGAATATGTTTTTGTATATGATGAGAGGGATCCAATTTTTTTCCACAAGATGAGTCAGTTTTCCCAGCATCAGTTTCTAGATAATCTGTCCTTTCTCACAGGCTTATGATGCCACTTCTCTGCATCGGCCACACCTACTTTCTTTATGATGCCACTTGTTAGCTAAGTTGGAAAACACACACACACACACACACACACACACAGAGTCTCTTTTCTCTCTCTTTCTTTTTCTTCATCCCTCCTTTATATTTTTCTGGAATTTCTATTCTTTTCCATTTTTCTCTTACACTTTGTAATATACCTTGATATATGCTAGACAAAGGCCCTTTTTGCCTTGCCTTGCCATTTTTCCCTATTCCGTACTATATCATTTGTCCTATTTCATTTTTCTTCCCCCCCTTTACTTTTCTTCTCTTTTTCTTCTTAAAATTGACAGTAGATGATATCTCTGCATACTCACCATATGATAGGACTTAATTTTTGTGTTTGTCTTTCATTGACCACCAACTTTAAAGCAAATTTTGAGGTATTAGGTGTATAAAAAGGCTACATTCAGCAATAACAGCCTAAAAACAGCATACTGTGTGTTTCTAAAAACTGTATGTTTTTGGCCACTACAGAAATTTTGGGTTTGTTTTGTTTTGCTTTGGTTTTTACTGCCAGATGGAGCAAAGTGTTCATGTACAGCTCAAACATAGCTCTGTATAATGTTGCCTTTTTTTGCTCTTGTCTCCTTACAGTCATTATCTGACTAAAAGTAATTAGTGTGTTGGAAATTTAGAGTGAATAACTTTGAGAGGAAGCACTTATTTTCTTTTATTGCAAGTAAAAGATGTTTTTTGATTCAGTTGAATAGTACTTGAAAGACTGAACGAATGTAGCAAATTCTGTCAGCAAACTGGATAATCCAAAAGTTGAAAATGTGGGGGTCTGCAAAAATCAGTTACAGAAGATTAAAGTACCTTTGGTAGCACATTGTTAAGAAAATCCACAGCTGTTTTAAAGTGGGTGTTTCCTCATGGAGAAAAGTCTAAAGTCTCTTGCAGTTACATTCTGATTTCTTCGTAGCTTGCCAAAGGTTGGCAACCTTTGCTCAGTACATGCCTCACACGGCAGGGAGCAGGAGTGTCTCATCATTTCTGGGGTGGGTGGTCTCCTTGGGGGAGCCCAGGGATGCCTTATGCATGGCTGAGAAATTTTCTTTCTGTGGCCCTCTGTACTGTATGGGCTTTAGGGACAAACTTGTGAGGGGGGGTGTGTATGTGTGTGTGTGTGTAAAACACTCTTCTTGAGCTCTGACTGCAAGAAGAAATGGTTTGAGAAGACAGAGGAAGGCTGAGAAAGGACTTTGAATGTGAAAATGCTATTCTTGTAGCATCCTTAATGCCATTGGTCCTTAGCTTTATAGATCAAGATTGCGAGTGAGCCCCTTATAGGTCTGGGGTTTATTGTTGCTAATACCAGATGAGTTACAGTATGTATTGCAGTCCTTGTATTTTAAGTTACATCTGGTTTCTCTTAAAGTTCCTTAGTAAACCAAAACTGTTGGTGAGTGGAAGCCTGATGCTGAAAATTTTGAAAAGCAACTGTGTCAGATCACAGGATTTTTCTTTGTTTTTTGTTTTCATAGAGTTGTTTTGGGCTTGGTGACTGTTTCATTTAAATCAAGTATAAATGCACAGAGGTAAACAGACACTCCTATTTAGTCTTAAGAACTTGGTTTGATTTGGAATTTTAACTGCCAGGGCCCACTGTTTAGTGTCTACCTGCTTTCTATTTCCTGCGCTATTGTTTTGCTTTTGGTCACCTTAGGGGAAAGGCTACAGCTTCCATGGTCCCAAAGTCAGTGGCACTGTCAGATTATAAACTGAGAAGAGCTGGTTCCTTGGTGGACAACCAGAGTTCTTCATGTGATTTTAGTTTCCATTTAGTTGGATTTCACATTACAGTACATTTGGTGAATTATTTCTTGAATGAGACTGAGAAATCACTGGGCTCTGGCAACTCTGTACTGCTTCCTCTGCTTTAGGGGTTTTCTGTCTGAAATCTTCAGGAAAAGTTGCAATAGAGTTCATGAAAACCCTCAGTTCTAAATGGACACATGAAGAAACACCTTAGGTTTGAAAGGGTGTTTTAAAATTACATTCCTGTCTTGTATTTTTTTTTCTCCTTTTTATTTTTTTTTTCTTTTTGGCCTAAGTTTCAATGACATTCTGGAAGATGAATTTCAGTTGGGTTTTGGGAAACTATTTCCAGCAGCGGTTGAGTCTGGATTTGATTCCACAGAGTTACAGCCGAGGCTTCTCTGCATTGGCCACGCCTGCTTTCTTGAGCAACCTGAGAGACACTGCCTGTGGACATTTTCCACTACTTAGTGATTAGTCACCTCACAGTTCTGCTGTTTTTGCCGTGAGATAATTTCACTTTCTCCTTCTGCTCCTGCGTGTTCTATGTCTGTTTTCACCCATCTTTGCTTTTCCCATTTTCCTCTGGATTTATTTATTCTGTCCCTTACATTTCTTTATACATTTGCCTCTTCTTACCCTGGGAACCTCACACCTCTGCTTGTTCCATTTTCACTTGTTTCTGGATGTGTTGTTTCTTTTGCTTTGAAAAACGTTGCTCTTTTGTAACATGACCTGTCCCAGCATCATCAAGATAGAGACTTTTAAAAAATACTCCCTTTCGTATCTTAGAAGGCAGTAGATCTTCTTTTCCAGCCAACCAGCTGGAAAGGCTTTTTTTTTGCTTTTCCGTTTTTTGCATTTCCACGTAGACTGCGTTGCTCCTTACTAGAGAAACCACAAGCATTCCTGTGTGAAATGAAACTCGCTGTTTTGTGATTTTGTGTGTGGGGGTGGAGAGGGGGCATGGTAATATTTAGAGTCCCTGGCCTTTGCCTCCCAAAGGTTTGTCATTAACATTTTGTTGATTTTTAAGCTTGTTCCTATATTTAGGACCAGTTTACTGAGTTTACCTCCCATTCCCTTTCTAGTAGGACACTCGAGAGTCCTGTTTGCTCATTTCCTCTTGTCCTGGTCCCACCCTAAGGGTTTTCCAAGGGCTCGCACTTCTCAAGGAGTTCTTGGGATCCAGGACCCTTTAGCAACTACTAGCCTTTTTTTTTTTTTTTTTTTTTTTTTTTTTTGCCAGAGTCTTCTCCTTAGCAACTGTAATGGCATATTAAGTTACCAGTTAATTACTTTGTGAGGAAGAGCAGCAGTTTAATATCGAACAAAGGCATGTTTGAGCAAATATTGGCGACTGAACACTTTAGCAACATTAAGATGCCTTTTATAATGGATCTGTCTTACAAAGAAAAGCGATAACTTTCTAGTCTCTTATGCTGTCCAAAACTCAGGGACTTCGTAGATTTAGATAACATGATTTCCTTGGTAGTTGGATTTCAGCAATATCATAGACTTTGGTAGTGAAGCATGCTTGTATGCTATTTTCAAATAATTTTCATTGGTGCTAACATTTTAAAAAATTCAATTATTGTCTCACTGCTTTAATTTCTTAATTACTCTAACAAGAAAGCCCTTTTATTGTGCAGAGAAGTAACCATATGTAATTTATAATACGGGATGCTGAACAGGACTTATTGTATAACCCGCTACAAGACTTTAGAATATACAAGGACTGTATATAAAATAATGAGACCAAGTCTGTGGCTCAGGCATGAAATCAGCCACCTTGTTGAATGTTAAACTACTTTTATATAATGTTCTGTGGATTTGTATTTGTTCATGAGTATGTGAACATTTCTCCTCTATGAAATAAAGCTATCAATGAGTTCTGTGAAATCGTAACACATTTTCTATAGGGACGAGTATTTGACGTTATGGTTAAATATAGTACCAATTTATCTACCCAACTATTATCATGTTTCTGTGTTTCTACTGGAAAATGCACTCCTAATTGAGATGTCAGAGGTGAGAACTAAAGCCTCTGTGAGACTAGCATTTAAGAATGCAGAAGTAAATATCAGTGAGTCCATGCCAGAGTGGAGCTTATCAGTAAGTGATGTTATGGAGAGTATATATTCAGAGTCCCTGACTAAGGTTTCAGTTCCTTTAAGAGATTGAGTCCGTAAAAAGGGACAGGAAGGGCTCAGGTCTTTTAATGCTGTACACCTATGTAATTTCACAAGAGCCAGGACCCCCCATCCAGGTCAGCCACTCTCAAAATATTCAAGACATAACTTCCTTCAGTGATTATTTGTATGTTTAGGTTGTTCTTGGGTAAACTGTGTTAGAACCAGAGATGCCATAAATATCAATGCAGTCTGTCCTTAAGCCTGTGGCTGCCAACTCAGATCAGCTGTGTACAGCTGACCTTTACATCAAAGGCTTCTCTTTTTGCTGCCACAGCAAAAGGTTTGAAGTTCTTGGCAGTCAGCAACACTGTGAAGAACACAAGGGGAAGATGCATTCCCTATCTCAGAAACAACCCATAGGAAGCAACCTTAGCAGTGGTGCTTGGTTTCCTAAGCCATTCTACATAAGGCATAACATACTGACACTTAACACATTTGCCGTATTTTTCCTTCTACTATCTTAAAAAAATATATATGTAGTTTTAAAGTCATCCTATGAATGATTAGGCTTCTGTGAGCCAAACCTAGGTCAGTAGCCGTCATTAAAAATTTTTTTGGGTTGGAAAAATATGTTGTATATTTCACATAACCAGTTCATATAAACACTTACAGAATATAATCCATTCATAAGTTTGCGGTTCCCAAATGTGTGTTTAGCATGTGCCATATATACTTATAGATTTGACATTATATAGGAGCCCCTCACTATAAGTGCCTAAAGGTTGCTAGATAATTACTAATGTATTCTTCCCCTACCAAATTGACAATTCTCTGCTACTGAATAAAAAATGGAACTTCTGGTGTATCCTAGAACAGGCTATTAAATCACTACCATGAGTATGACATTCACTAAGAAAGGAATTCCCGGCACATAGTTCATCTAGTTTTTCTCCTCTTCCCTATAAGGTCTGTGACAAAAAGGCAGTTCACTGTTCTTCTTGTCCCTGCCTGGTTACAAGGTTAGTTCTAATAACCAAACTGTCGGTCTAGATAGTAATTCTATTTCAACCCTGTAAATAATTACCCAAAGCTGCCAAGCTTAAGAAATGTTTTATCAGCCATTTCTTCTCATCATCGGTAAGTCTAAGATAATGAAACAAATGGCACTAACTTTTTTTATTTTTTACTTGTGAAACATTTCTGTTTTGGGGAATAAAAGAGCAAGAGATTTTTAAAGCTCTGTTAAGTTCTGTAAAGTCTGATCAGAAAATGGAATTAAAATTAATAAAAACCAAGCTTTTGTTCTAATAAGATTTTTTTTTAAGCTGGCCACTTGCTTAAGTCCAATTTAGCTTCCCAAGGACAGTATCTTTGATCATTAAAATATTTATTTATTATTTATTTATTTATTTTGAGATGGAGTCTTGCTTTGTCACTCAGGCTGGAGTGCAGTGGCACAATCTCGGCTCACTGCAATGTCTGTCTCCCTGGTTCAAGTGATTCTTCTGCCTCAGCCTCCTGAGTAGCTGGGATTACAGGTGTGTGCCACCACACCCAGCTAATTTTTGTATTTTTAGTAGGGACGGGGTTTTGTCATGTTGGCCAGGCTGGTCTCGAACTCCTGACCTCAGATGATCTGACCACCTCGGCCTCCCAAAGTGCTGCAATTACAGGAGTGAGCAACCACACCTGGCCTTATCATTAAAATATTTAAGAGAGTAGCAATATAAGCAAAAATGATTCAATATAAACAAATACAAATTTCAATATAAACAAAAAGATTTGTAAAACCTAAAATATTTGAAACTTTTCTAGAGAGAGAACACTAGTCTAAATATCTAGGAAACAGGCATTTAAGTCCTTGTGCTGGCATATGAAATGGGTTAATTCCTTGATACAAACAGCTCTGGGTATTTATTGTATGTATTTGTATAGTGGCATAAAACATTCTTTACTAAGTTACAAGTCAAAACAGTAAAGGAATGAAAATGACTAAATTGTTCATTTGTTGATACAATATTTCCTGTTTACTCTTTTTCTATGGTGTAAAAGAAACTGAATGTTGACTTTCTGTTTTGTAAAACCTAAAAATATAATTAAGAAGAAGAGAGCAGGCCCGGCGCGGTGGCTCACACCTGTAATCCCAGCACTTTGGGAGGCCGAGGCGGGTGGATCACGAGGTCAGGAGATCGAGACCATCCTGGCTAACACGGTGAAACCCCGTCTCTACTAAAAACACAAAAAATTAGCCAGGCTTGGTGGTGGGTGCCTGTAGTCCCAGCTACTCAGGAGGCTGAGGCAGGGGAATGGCGTGGACCTGGGAGGCGGAGCTTGCAGTGAGCCGAGATCGCGCTACCACACTCCAGCCTGGGCAACAGAATGAGACTCGTCTCAAAAGAAAAAAAAAAAAAAAAAGAAGACAGCAAAGAAGTGAGAAAGGAGTTTTGGAAGGAGTTGTGATCATTTGCAACGTGACACGATGTTAGCTGCTTTTCATAAGCACGTTTTAAGCAAATGTGTTCTTAGCTCTGTTTTTGGTTTTAATAGTAATTCCACTGTGAATTTGTATGTTGTGGAATGAGAGAATAGTGTTAAAAGGTGCCTGGTTGTTGCCAGATCTAAGAATGGGAATGATTTTCTCAGGCAAGTCTTATTCCATCAAGAGTGTTAAATTACTATAAATTACAATCATGCAGGAGATTGGTGGTCCCCAAATGACGTTTTCCACTATTTGCAGCTCCTTAGTGTATCTGTACCTAACAGTTTTGCATCTTGTTAAACCGCAGCATTCATATATTATGCCTCTTCCACAGAGAAGCTCACATGTACATTCCAGGTGGAATCCCACCGTAATATATACATCACAACCAAACACCATAGAGTAGGTTTTCTAAATCATTTATTTAATTGGTATTTAATACAGAGAAATTTCTGTTTGCCAAAAAATGTTTTTTGTAATCTACTGTAAGCAGACTTAAATTGTCCTTCTTAATGGCTTTGAGAATTATTTTTTTTACCATTAAAGAATAATTTTCTGGGAGAATAAAAAATGATGAGACTCATACAGACATAAATTGAACACGTGTTAAAGATTTTATGAATCTTATTAATGGAGAATTAGGAAGATGTCATAACCATTCAAAGGAGAATCATAGATTTATATGGAATAAAGAAATGTGAGATGAATTTACAAATGGATCTGAAGCTGGCTTTTTCTAATGGGAGGAGGAATGTAAATTGAACCTCCAAGGGACAGAATTTATTTGTATTGTCTATAGAAAAGACTTTCTTTGCTTTGGTCTCATTTATCTAAAACAGAGCTATGACATATTTCAGAGGCAGTAAAATGCCAGAATCAGAGGACCCCAAAGGGTGTTCTCTAGACAATGCATTGTTTTCCATTGGAAACACCTAGTAATCCTTTTTGTTTATCACCCTGCCCGGCAAAATTTTTGTATTTTTTTTTTTTTAATAGAGACAGGGTTTCACCATGTTGGCCAGGCTGGTCTTGAACTCCTGGACTCAAGTGATCTGCCTGCCTCAGCCTCCCAAAGTGCTGGGATTACAGGCGTGAGCCACTGCACCCAGCCTAAGAGACCAAGAATTTATTAACAGAATGACGAGTTTGTGTGAAAGTACATGATGCTAAGATACAGATGAAGGCTACCCCACCTCTGTGCTAGCTGTCTACAAAAGGAGCCGAGTGCGGCTGGAAGGAAAGTTGCTTCCTTTCCAATTCAAAGAGGAGGTATACAAATCCTAGAGCGGGGGGCAGTGACAAGGTTTAAAATCGATGTGAGAGAAACACTAAGGAATGAGTCAGTGAAAGATTTTAAACTCCATCACACCCAACTCAGTTTCTCTTTAAAGGAAATGGCAGAGATGCCCATCAATGTAGATTTTTAGAGATGGTTTATTGTGATTTCCCATTTATGTTAATTAGCTTTATCTGTCCCTTTTCATTTCTTTTGATAAAATCACTTAGAAAAATGTAGACGTAGTTATGTGTGTTAAATAATATAATTCAATGTGACAAGGAGTTGCGTCCCTGAAGATGTGTTGTTGAGAATGGATGACAAACAAACAGTTCAGGTCAACCTTGAGTAAGTGTGAGGAAAAAATAAAAATAAATAAATGAAGGATGTAATTGGGCTCCTCTCCTGGAGACTGAGGGCTCCTCTCCTGGAGACTGAAAAGTAAGGACTGGCATGGAAATCTTTGATTTTTGTCAGTATATCATTATCTTTAGAGGTCTAGAAAAAGTGCCTACGTCATCCTTTCTATGAACACATTTCAGGAGCTGAGAAGTTCCTATCCATCATGAATAAAAGCAACCACTTGCATGTGGCTTTTCTAGAAAAAAATTCTTATAAAACATTTTCATCAGGAAAGAACCAGGAGTCTAAAGTCAGATGAAAGAACGTCAGACTGTAGAAATCAGCTTTGTAGGTATGAGTCCAGGATCAGTTTGAAGTCAAACCCCTTTGCACATGTTTTTAACTTTGCACCGCCCTCGCTCTCAGTGCTGGCTCCTCCACTCATCTTTGTTGCTAATTCATGTTTGAGAGAGTCTGCACAAACTCCCCACCCAGGCTGGTATGGGCCTTAATGCAAGTTTGTGTGTCCAGGAGACTCACAAATCTGATCAATTTCAAGGGCAAGTAAGTGAAAGCTGGAGAATGTACAAACAGAAAATCGAAAGCCATGGAAACTTGAAGAGACAAAACGAAAATGTAAGAAATGCCACTAAAATGAGAAAATATGGTCAAACATTGAGAACTGATTTGCAGATAAGCTTTATGGGAATGTCTGTGAAATATTGGAGAGTGTAGGTGTCAGATTTGCTGAGTACAGCAACAAAAAATATCTAAAGCATATAGTGGTAGTACCAACATCAAGATTCATAAGGTTTTACATGATGTAGTATCTGGCCAAAAATGTGGTCAGCGTTGTTTTTTGTTTGTTTGTTTGTTTCCACACTATGTGGTAAAAGGAAGAACAGGTTATTAAGTGGCCAGCATTCATCTTTATAATCTGTGGTGTCTGTGGTCAGTCCTGCTGCAGGGAATATCCAGCCTGTATGCTTACACATGTGGACTGGTTTTCATGATGGACCATTTCAGTGCCAGGTGGTGTACATGACATTAAGCTTCTGTACACACTCTTTTCAAAATTTTCTTTACATGAAAATTAACATC
Organism: Pan troglodytes; assembly: GCF_028858775.2. Taxonomy (NCBI): domain Eukaryota; kingdom Metazoa; phylum Chordata; class Mammalia; order Primates; family Hominidae; genus Pan; species Pan troglodytes. The sequence continues at coordinate 71,023,024 of NC_072406.2, forward strand.
AGTTTTTATTATGAGATGGAAGTTAATAGGCATTGACAAAACTTGAAAATGTACTTTAAAAACTTTAAAAAACAAAGAGTTCTCTCTCTCCAGATCAACCTTACAAGTACATCACAGGATTTAAGCAATTTCATCTTAACACACAGGAGGCCCAGTACATTCTTCAGTGCCAGAGCCAATCCACCTGTGTTGGTTAGACTCAATGAAACAGAAAGTTTATAGGTTCTAAATGTAAAATGGAGCCAGCCCTATTATGTTTGTTGTTTTAAGGCCCTGTGATATATTGTTTTTGTGAATGGGGGAAATATAGGAAAAAACCACTGAGTTTTGAATTATTAACATACTATGATTTGCCTCATAATTCTCAGATGTAGTTCTGTCAGATCCTCAAAATGTGCACAAGATTGATCATCCCTTCCAGGAAGAAAAATAATATGCTTCCAATAATGAATACACTCTAAAAATATATGGTAGTTACTTTAAAAATATTGGATATATTGGGAAAAATTATTAATATACATTTTTTCTTTTAAATGCCGTTAAGACACTAGTCACTGTAGCTGATAGCATGGGTTAGTCAACCTTCACAAGTGATTTTAAAACTGTGAGAGTATAGCCATAGCCCTGAGCTTTTCCCAAGACAGCATCCCAAAGAACAAGTTAAATGTGATTTAAATGGAAGAAGAAAATATTTTGAGGTACAAGTGGACTCAATAAATTTAGGAATTACTATATTTGAAGGAAAAAAGAAAGCATAGTGGTTCCTACTAATGGATTGTGCCTCACTGACCATTAGAATTACATACACAGGAGAGATCCTTGAGGAGTTAAGTTCTGAGTACAGACTAGTGTTTATATTAAAGGACAAGATCACATGCTGGTGATCTGTTAACCTTTGGATTGCTTTTTCTACAGTGTTCTTTCTTAAACTGTGGAGATCCCCATTGCTCCACCCAGAAAAGAGAGAAGAGTAATGAATTTTGGACCTGGCACGTTGAAATTAAAGAGCATGAAGAAAGTGAGAAGTTGTTTACTAGGCGTTTGAGACTAGCTGGGAGGCTTGGAAGAGAGGCCTAAACTAGGAAACTGGAATTGGAAAGAATCACAATACTAGATAGTAAAGTTACACAAGTAGACGCCCTAGGCAAAAGGCCTGGAAGAGAATAAAGCCAAAGGGATCACTTCTAAGAGCAGAGGCAGAGAAGACAGGAAACTAAGAAGGAATATCAAATGAAGACTCACAGGCATGGAATTGCTATACATTTAGTGGTGTTTGGGGGCCCTCAGAAGGTACAGGTACAGGTACAGTAACACATACTGATGTTTACTTACACTTAAAATGAAATAGGCACTATTGTCAAAACCATTTAATGAGTGAGGAAACTGAGTTCACTTCAGTAGACCCAGGACTCATACCTGTATTACTCTGAGAATAGCCAGTTGCCTACATTAGGCTTTTGAAAGCTTAATTAGACAAATGATGAAACAGAGAACTAGACATGACAGTGAATTGGCAGAAACACTGTTTCTTCAGAGGCCCATAATCAGCTTACATACCTAGAGACCCTAGACTGAACCATAGAAGTGGAAAAAAATCTGATTTATATGACTGTGGAGAAAATCCTGTACTTGGAATGCTGTACCCTGTTCTCGACACATTATTGGCAGAAAGATACATATCAAGGAAAGGACCTGAAATTCACTTGTGGATGAAAAAGCAAAAGAAATAAATGTGTAAGGCAGTAAAAGTATATAGAAAGTGAAGGTGATACTCATGTATGTGCTGACATAACAGAAGGAAAATGACCTGAGTAAGCATAAAACTGATGCCAGAGTCAGGAAGAGAATCATAGAGCCTGGAAATTGATCACTAATTTCCTTCCTCTTTTTTTTTTTTTTTGTTCTAGGCTTGACATTTTCCACTTTCTTTCTCCTAAAACAAGAAAGGGGACAGGTTGTAGATTTTATGTCTTTAATTTTCTTTAATTCTTGCCTAACAGTGATAAAAACATAAGACCAATGGGCTGAAATTCAGGAACACTGAGGGAATGAAAATAGAAAACTAAACCTGGATAAGTTCATCAGCATGTCTGGGAATAATCAACAGGTTATATGAGAAGCAGAGGTTTTAGTTAAGTTACTAATCTGGAATAATCAAGGTGATAACTGTAAATTAGGAGAAAGTTTGAATCTAAGAGCTTGTATTAAAAGAAAGTTTTCTTTTCCTCTTTTGGGTTACATAACCAAATTATGGTCTAATATTCCTAGGGAAACTAGTTTAATAACTAGTTGCTGCAGTTTTTTAGGTAGTATGGGTGTTTTGTTTGTTTTTTTGTTTTGTTTTGTTTTGTTTTTGAGACAGTCTTGCTCTGTTGCCCAGGCTGGAGTGCAGTGATGCGATCTCTGCTCACTGCAACATCCGCCTCTCCATTCAAGCAATTTTTGTGCTTCGGCCTCGCGAGTAGCTGAGATTACAGACGTGCGCCACCATGCCTGGCTAATTTTTTTTTGTATTTTTGGTAGAGATGGGGTTTCAACATGTTGGCCAGGCTGGTCTCGAACTCCTGACCTCAGGCCATCCACCCACCTCAGCCTCCCAAAGTGCTGGCATTACAGGTGTGAGCCACCATGCCTGGCCTGGTAGTATGTATTTTTAAATGTGTGCAAAGTGGGCTTCCACAGGACCTATGTTGTTTGAATAGGACCTCTCTTGCCTAAACATTTTTATTTACATTCATCCATCTATCAAACATGTTCTTTAAAGTAACAGTGAACTCCAGACTCGCACAAAATTTTTATATTATTATAAATTAGTGAAGTTCACATTAATAAGGTTGTACGTGATAAACTCCACTGTGAATCCTGTCAAGACGGGAGAATCCCATTAATATCTAAGATTTCAAAACTTAGCAACAATTTTGGACAGGCCAAATCATAAATGAAGTAGTCTAACATTTTACCAACTAAAATTTTGTATTCTAAGATGAGGACTCACAGGGCAAAAAGGCCTTTTCTCTTGTTCTGAACAGATACTTCTAGTGCTCTGCACTTACTAATAATCATGTCAAAAAAGCTGATGCCAATTTCATTTTTCCTCTTAAAGTCACTCTATTAAAGGGAAAAGGGTTCTGTTAAAATTTAATCAACAAAAACAGGTGTTACAGGGAGGGGTAGATTCGTTGAAAGCTGCCAGTGAATCCAAATACTCTCTCTTTTCCAGGCACACAATAAAGTTAGTCCACAAGGGCACATGAAATCTTTCCAGCCCACAATCATATTAGAATATGCATTGTGTTACTGGAAGCAGCACAGAAATATTCCCTTTTGGCTCACTTCAGTTCTTCATCACTCCCTGAAGCTGCCTCCTGCTGATTCGAAGGTCTTGATAGTTTCTGGCAGGACAGTGGTATCACTCTCCAATTATATTGCTGCTTAGCATCTGGTAGTTGCAGAGGAGGTTTATACTGCATTATGTTCCAAAAAAAACCCAATCTGTGAACCACATTAAGGCCAAATCTAGTCTTGGATATAGTGCCATGGGGTGGGGATGAAAAGGGGATGGCAGGGATACTGACTGGCAAAAAAACTGGAACTTGATGGAATAACATATTGGAAGAATGACCCCCGTGTGTGTATTTTTATTTTGTTATTTCCCTAGAAGTATGTGGGAAGGGAGAGTAATTAGGGGGTGGGCACGAGAGAAAAGCATACACTTTTTTATTTAGTGATATAAATAATAGTAAAATTTGGATAATCTCCTGAACTGAAGGATCTAGTTCTCCTCAACAGCAAATGCTTATCAGGAATGATTTCAGCAAGATAGCAGAATAGAAGTTTCCTATCATTGTCTCCCTGTAGAAGCACCAATTTTGACAATCACTCATGGACAAGAGTACCTTTGTGGGAGTCTGAGAGTCTAGCAGAGAAGTTCCAGCTCACTGCTGGAGCAAAAAATTTAAGGAGAGATGCATTGAAGAGGTTAAGAAGAATAGTTTCATTTTACCCACATCACCTCTCCTGTAAAGCAGCAGTTCAGTGCCAGGAGAGACCCTCTTTGCCCATGATTCTTCTCACAGGGGGAAAGTTAGTGTTGTGAATACCCAGCTTTACCAGCTGTGTAAAATGCTGTCCCAGAAGCTCACCTATTTTTTGACCCACCGAGAACACTGGAGGAGATTAGCATGTCTGAGTGGCTGAAAGTAGGGAAAGGTGGGGTTGGGGGCGGCGGAAATCACAGCAGATAGGTCTTAGAATTCAACAGCTGTTTGTATCTGACTGATTGCATCTCAGACTCCATTAGGAGGCCTGCCCATGAGCTAGTTGGGATGCCTGACCTATAAACCCAACCAATTCCATGGGTGCCCCCATGCCCCACATGCTTCCTCCCCTACCCCTCCTGTGGCCAATTCTGATGCACATTCCTTGGGTCATGAGTACAAGCCTTTACAGGTGGTTTGTAGTCAGTTGGCTTGACTCTGGGATTGGAAGAAGGTACATAAACTGAGCATTTCAGGGCACTGCCCTAGGGAAAGCAAATGAAAGGCTCTCAGCACAAAACCTGGCTTTGTGAGATTGAGAGAAGGTACACAATCTTAAGAATTACCTCCCAAAAGAAAGCAAAAAGAGTGGAGGGAGTGCATTCATAGAAAATATCTGAGAGAGCCTCAGAATTCTAGCCAGGCTGACTGGTGAAGGAGTTCCTCTCCCCAAAGCTAGTCAGTAAAGACTGGAGGAGATGACTACTACTTCAGATGTGAAAACAGCAACACAGGACTTCACAGAACACACACACGCAGAAACCCGACACCAGCAAAAGAACACAATAATTTCTCAGTAACCATCCCCAAAGAAGTAGAGGTCTACAAATTGCCCGACAAGGAATTTAAAAACAATTGCTTTTTAAGGACACTTAGCAGGCTACAATAAAACTTAGTATAAATCTAAATAAAATAAAATCAGTGTAAATCTAAATAAAACTCAGTGTAATCAGGAAAACAATATATGAACAAAACTAAAAGCTCAATAAATAGATATACATCATAAAATAGAACCAAACAACTTCTGAAGCTGAAGACTGCAATGAATGAAATGAAAAATGCATCAGAGAGAGTCAACAGCAGATTCGATCAAGCAGAAGAAAGGATCTGTGAACTCAAATACAAAGCATTTGAAATTATCTAGTCAGAGAAGAAAAAAGAAACCTTATGGGATTTATGCGATACCATCAGGAGAAATAATATATGCAATATGAGAGTCTTCAAAGGAGAAAAGAAAGAAAAGGGTAGAAATCTTACTTAAATAAATAATGGCTGAAAACTTCCCATATCATGGGAAAGATATGGACATCCAGGTTATGAGGCTCAAAGGTCCTCAGGCGGGTTCAACCAAAATAAAACTTCACCAAGACACATAATCTTATTGTCAGTAATCAATGACAGAGAATTTTGAAAACAGCAAGAGAAAAGAGACTCGTCACACATAAAAGAAGACTGTCAGTTAGACTATCAATAAACTATCAGTTGACTTCTCAGCAGAAATCCCACGGGTCACGAAGGAGTGGGATGATATACTCAATGTGCTGAAAGGAAAAAACTGTCTTTCAATGGTACTTTACTCAGCAAAGCTGTCCTTTGTAAAGGAAGGAGAGATAAAGATTATCCCAGACAAAAGCTAAGAGAGTTCATCACCACTAAGACTGCCTTACAAGAAATGCTAAACAAAATTGTTCAAGCTGAAATGAAAAGACACCAATTAGTAGCATGAAAATATAGTATTTTTACTCCCTGGTAAAAATAAATATGTAGGCAAATTCAGAATACTCCAATATCCTAATGATGGTGTTTAAATTCATTTTAACTCTAGTATAAATGTTAAAAGACAAAAGTATTAAAAATAACTATAGCTACACCAATGTTAATGGAGACACAATATAAAAAAAGTAAATCATAACATCAAAAAAAAAATGGGGAGTAAAAGTGTAGAGTTACCAGCTTCAAATAGATTCATAACTATAAGATGTTTTGTGTAACTCCATTGTAACATCAAAACAGAAATCTATAGTAGTTACACAAAAGATAAAGAATCAAACCATACCACTATTGAAAATCATGAAATTACAAAGGAAGATACCAAGAGAGGTATAAAGAAACAAAACAACTACAAAACAATCAGAAAACAACAAAATGGCAATAGTAAGTCCACAATGGAATGTTATTCAGCCTTAGAAAAAAGGACATACTGCCATTTGTGACAACATGGATGAACCTGGAGGACGTTATGTTAAGCGAAATAAACCAGACACAAACAGACAAATACTGCATAATATAACTTATATGTGAAATCTAAGAAAGTTGAACTCATAGAAACAGAGAGTAGAATTGTACTAACAGGGATTGAGTGTGAGGACAATGGGGAGATGTTGGTCAAAGGATACAAACTTTCATTTATAAGATGAATAAATTTTGGAGACCTAGTGTACAGTGTGGTGACTGTAGTTCATAATATACCCTTGAAATTTGCTAACAGGGTAGATTTTAAATGTTCTCAACACACACACACACACACACGCACGCACAGAGGTCAGTGTGTGAGGTGATAGATATGTTAACTTGATTGTGGTAATGGTTTTATAATGTGTGTGTGTGTGTATATATATATATATCTATATATCTATATATATCAAATCACAGTATATATCTTTAATAGATATACTTTTTATTTGTCAATCACTCCTAAGCTTGAAAACTCACCATTTTCAAAGCATTCACTCCTTTCATGTCCACATTTCATCAGGGAATGATTTTGTCCCATTATTAATATAAGTACCATTTCCCATATATTGTTTGATTTAAAGATTTCTGTTTCTCCCATGTTTTCATTGTGCAGTCTGAACTACTATTGGCACAACTATATTTACATAAACAGTTCTAAACCTAGGGATCAATTATTGTTATTTTTGTTTAGAAAATATTTTTATGAATATCGATGGCTTTTTCTTTTGAGATTCTACTGTATTCATATAGTGTACTTTACTACCTGTACCTTATTTATATTTTACCAGCTAGGGAGCTGAGGGGAACTCAAAATATCCAAGACTTTGGGCCTAAATTTCTAAAAATGGTCATTAAAATAGGAAGTATTAAAGGAGTGTGGGTTGTGGACTTTTGTACTGATTAGCATGAACATTTGAAAAGCGTAAAAGTAGTGCTACAAAATATTTCAGGTTTACATATCTTTATTATATGTTCAGTCAAAGCTATCAAAATCGGTTCTTACAGTTTTAATTATAATTGAAAAATAAAAATTTTATAAATTTCGGAGTAATCTTTTATAATCTTTAGCAGATATAAGTTCATTTAATTTATTTAGAAGTGTTGCATAAAACTCCTTTGCTATATTTTCTAATATGTAGGTATCATTGAGAGGCTCTGCTGTGAAAAAATATATATTGTAGAAATGTTAGGAATTTGTGGTAAATTAGTCTTCATTGATTTTTCAGGTTTTAGAATTTCTATTGCAGTCATAGTATTCTAGTCTGACATTTTTTCTTTTTTTGAGAAACAATGAGATGATGGCAAAGTGAATATGTCCCATTTTTTATTGCTTTTCATCAAATGTTACTTTCTCATAAACTGCAGAGTGAACCTTTCTCCACCAAGCAATTATGCTGATATGTTGTACATTCTTAATACTCCTTAAAAGTGAGGGAAAATAAACATATCAAATGTCAAATAGTATAAAAAAATTTCTCTACTAATCTGAGAATAAGAATTATATGTTTGGATTCCCTTGATCATATATCTCTTTATGAGGATGGTACCAACAACCCAATAGGAATTTACCATAAAAAAACCCACAAACACTGATATAATACAACTAATATAAGACATTTTATTATAATTTATACTAAAACCATAATAAAAAGATTGTTTATACTTAATGGGACAATCCAGGGAGGGGAGGAATACAAGGCTGAACACCAGTTGATATGAGAAGGCTCTGAGATTTTGGTTGTTAAAAGTCACTCTGCACCAGCATGTGATGTGTCTGCAGTGCTGTTATAAATGCCATCTTAGGCAGATTTGACAGAGGGATTCGGAGATTATGTAGACCTGTTGGGCTCTGCTAATCAGAAAACATCTCTAAAAAGATATAAGAAGAAATAAGAGCTGAAATGGTAACTATTGTCGTAATCCTTCATTTAGTTACTAATAACTAACATTTATGGAGTATTTACTGTGCCAAAGACGCTGCTAAGCCCATTATGTTATCTTACTTACTATAATTTAATCCTTACAACAATCTATTTCTATGGACACCTACTTTATTCCATAGCCCATGCTAGAGATTGAGGATTCAAAAAATTAAAGTTGCCTGACTTAGAGTGAGTTCACAGAAGGACCCACTGAGAGAAGTAGGGTGATTGCCCAAAGAAAAAGTGATTGAGAATGTAACAGTTGGTGGCTGTGCCAGAGTCTGAAGGGCTGTCATGGATATGCTAAGGGGATGACATTTTTAATATAGAGGAAGGGGGAATAAAGGCACAAAAATTATGAGGAAACAGATATCAGTCACTCTAGTGAAATCCAGATAGTTATCTAATGCTTGTGTTCTAAAACTTGGTACATAGTCTGTTTTGTGAGGGGTATAAAAACTGGGAACAGTGTCTCCCATTAGATCACAGGGCCTACAGACTGATGAAAGCAGGTATATGGATAATGGGGTAGCATGTAATAGGCCTTTTAAGGGAACAAGCAGTGTCACGGGAAACCAGCGGAGGTAGAGATTTACTTTGCACTGGAGGGACCTGACAAAACATGACATTTGTGTTAACCTTAATGTGGTGAGGATTGGACTGATGGAGCCAAAATAATAGTACAGTATCCAGTGGTTTCAGGAACAGAAGCATCAAGATAGGAAATTATAGGACATTTTGGTGCAATGGTGAGTATTTTGGTTTGGTTGTAGTGTGAATTTTATGAAGGGAAATAATGGAAGAGAAAGCTAAACAGCTGGGCACAGTCCTGATCATGAGGTCTTTGAAAACCACAGCAGACAGTTTGCAATCTTAATTCTGTGTAATTGGGAAATCATTGAAGGCTTTTGGGGAGAAAGATGGTTTTAAGGAAATGATTTTTTAACAGCTCACCTTTGCTTTTTGATAAAATAGTTTTCTCTCTGTCACTAAAAATGTGTCAGTTTAGATGATAGTTTAGGAGGAATGTTACATAGAAGAAAGCATGCCAGGAGTGGGAAGTTTTTACATCTGTGCTCATTTACTGGCTTGGATCATGGTGTCATCTTCACTGTGACTCCAGTTTCTAGCAGTGTCTGGCCCACGGTAGGCATTCGGTGAGCCTTGGGGAAGGATGTAAAAGACAGACAGAACTTCAAGTTCCATTCCAGGTCTGAAGTTCTTTGATATAATTCCAGAAGTTAACATAGCTTCTAAAACAAGATTTCATACAAAGATCTAATTCTGTAGCCAAAGCATAACAGTTGTAGGATTTAAACTCCAATAAAATACACAAGATTTTTTTTTTTTTAAAAAGAGCAAGAGTTAAACAACAATTAGATTCAGTTGTGGCTTCTCTCACGTGCCTCTATTGTTACTGTTTTCTCCTGTGTCTCTTATAATAGTAACTGAAAGGAAGTAATGATTATCTCAAATTTGGTGTCGTCCTATTGATTAGCATTCACGTTTTAAATATAATTGCTGACATTATATTAAAAAATATAATTGTTGAAAATTTCTGAACCAAAGATAAATACCAGCTTGTAGTAATGCCAAACCAAAATTGAATCCTTTGAAGGTTTCAAAATCTGTTCCCTGAATGTCTGCAAAACTCCACACTACTTACAGCAGGACTTAGCTTTCTTAGCCTTTCTGAAAATCAGTAGATACACTCAGAAAAGTTTACCAATGCACGTGTACATAGTCTTTGGATGCAGTTATAGGCCGGTTTGTTTACAGGCCCCATGAAGATAATCAATAGACATCCCCACCCCTCAGTTGGAAGCAAATTCAGTGGTTACAGAAATCTCACTTCAATATATTTGAGGTTGTTGCAAAAAAGATGTGTACTGCATATATCTTTAAAACAATGTTTTTTGAGATGGAACATACAAATAAATGCCTTTAGAGGTAAAAGTTGTATGGAAGCCAAGAAAATATTAAAGAAATTCAAAAATGCTGCTGATCCACACATATTTCTCAAAGGTCCTATAAACATTACAACACATTTATCAAAGAACATTTGAAGGTGCCAAGATACTTCCAGTAATAAGCGTGATTATATGATTAAAATGCATTTGCATAGCCTTTGGGGAAATGGAGGAGGGAGACAAGGAGAGAGAAAATAAAGAGGAAACTGCATTAGTGATTCTCTGCCGTTGTTGTGAAGTTGACTTGTAGAAAAACACCAATTTTTCTAAAAAAGTGTATGCTAAGACCTAAGGAATATTATTTTTAACCTATCTAAAGTATGGAGTTGACCCCCTAAAAGTTAGTGCTTCTGTGGAGAAAGGAGACCAACACAAATCTTCACCACCCCAACCCCTGCCCACACACTTTCTTGTTAAAAGAAGAAAGGAATTGGTGGAATGGGGGTTGTGTCAGTCTCACTCTGGCAGAAAACAGAGTTAACTCCAAATGGTTTAAGAAACTCTAACAACGGGGCTGTTTACAGTAGACAGGGTTAAGTGAGCAAGCAATGGATATTAATAGATGATGAGGCACAAAAACTGGCAACAGCTGGAAGCCATTATCATCACCCAAGGGCTGATGGGGCAAGGAGAGGACAAGGTATTGTGGGAGCCCAGTGAAAAAGGAAACTGCCAAGAGACTACTCAGTGGAATTGTAGTCATGGAGCCATGCAGCCACTGCCAGGGGTGCTGGTCCAGCTTGCTGGGCACGAAGCAGGGCAGAGCCAAAGACAGAATAGCCCCAGGGCAGGGGCAAATGGCGTATAACCAGGTACCGTTCTCAACTCTTTGACTTCTCTGCTGAGAAGACAAAACATCTTTTAAGTTGTCATCCTGGTGAAACTATTTGTTACGAGGGTACTGTTCTGTGAGGTTTTTATTGCTTAACGTTAACAGGCGGCTTAATCACACCCTGAGAATAATACCCAAATATTGCTTTTCTAAATGTCCTTGTTTGGGAGACATTGGAAAATTCTTTAAAGAAAGAGCAGTGTACCCCCACTACCCGGATTGTCCTTTTTTTCCATTTATTCCAGAAACCATTACTGCAGGAAAAGAGAGATGTTGCCATAAAGGTTTGAAAGAATTCCTTGTGTAGTTAGTGGTGGCCATAAACATATGGCCTTCACTAACTATTTGCCCTCTGTTCCAACCTTGTCTTTCCATGACAGTTAACCCCATCATTATGTGTTCCTGCTCCAGTTTCACTGGGGAATTCTGTATTCAGAGCCAAAGTATGTCAGTAAAATATTAAAAGTAACAGCACAACAAATAAAAAGAGATAAAGTTGAGAAACTGCATGGCAAAAAGCCTGTCACAGAGTTGTAGAGAAGAAAGAAGGAACTTTTTTTTAGCTAATTGAGAAAGCATTGTTGTCATTATTGCTAACATTTAAAGGTCTCAATTTTTAAGGGAATTCTTGAAACATTGTACTGGGGAAAACAGGAAGTTCTGACTTGAATACATTTTTTAAAGTAAAGGATGTAATTTGAGTGAATTGATCTCAGACTTTACAGATGATCTTTTAAGATATGAGTATTTTTTGTGCATTATAAAAGTATAGTTGTTCATAATGGAAAATACAGAAGCGCTTAGAGCATAAAATAAAATAGAAATTACCTGACTCTGTTGCTTAGAAGTAATCACTATTAATTTGGTTTTCTTCTCAATATATGTGTATTCTTAAAATTATGATATTGTGATCCTTCATTGATATTTCCAAATTACTTTCCAGATTTTCTCCACTGGTTTTTATTTCCACCAAAAGTATGGGAATTTAACTGTATCCTTCTTGGGCTTGAAATTTTAAAGACCTTTGCCGATTTTATTTTAAAAAGTGATTAGTAAGGTTGAACTTTATTCATAGTTATATATTTATTTATCATTTTGTATTGAATTATTTATCCATGTCTTTTGCCCATTTCCTTAAGGGACAATTAGTATTTTTAAAAATTATTTTTAGGAGCTCTTTGTATGGGAAGAAATTTCAGAAGATCATCTTTCTTGTTAGAAAGGATAGGACTAATTGGTCACCCTTATCAGGTGATTATTTGATGCAATTTTTGATGCCTTCTTGCTTTTAGAAAAACCAGTTTTAAAGGACTAAGCTCAAAATGTTTGTTATTTAAGATATTTAAGGGCTGGGTGCGGTGGCTCATGCCTGTAATCCGAGCACTTTGGGAAGCCAAGATGGGAGGATCACTTAAGGCCAGGAGTTCGAGACCAGCCTGGCCAACATGGAGAAACCGCATCTCTACTAAAAAATACAAATATTAGCTGGGCATGGCGGCATGCACCTGTAGACCCAGCAACATGGGAGGCTGAGGCAGGAGATTCACTTGAATCTGGGAGGTGGAAGTTGCAGTGAGCTGAGATCGTGCCACTGCACTCCAGCCTGGGTGACAGAGCGAGACTCTGTCTCAAAAAAAAAAAAAAACAACAAAAACCAAACAAACCAAATAAAAAAAACATTTAAGCAGGAACTTTGCCTTTAAATAAGTGCTTGATGAATTCTGACTTAGAAATTGTTAGCTCTTAGGTAACTTTTAAGATATTATTCTTAAGAAAAATAAAGGATTGTGTTGAAGTTATTTGACAATTAAAACTTTATTCCCATCTCCTCGCCGAAAGATATAAATCTCTTAGGACTGAGAGATTAGGATCCTTCATTTCTACTTTATGAGAAAAACAAATAATACACAGTTGGGGTGAGGAATAATGCACAGTTGGGGAGAGGAATAGGCATATTGTGCCAGTATATGTGGCTTCATGAAAAAACTATTAACAGCTGTTGTTAAGCTAGTCTGTAGAAAGTGGGAGTGAGAAGAAGGCAGATAGGCATTTTCCAAGTGATAATTTTCTTTAAGGACCACTTACCTAATATCAGGCCTTTTTAATTTTTGTGAATACTACCAACTTTGAGATCACGAACAAGCTTGAAACACAGTCTTTAGCACACAGAGTCAATTGAACCTATAATTAGCTGCTCTTTAGTGTAATATATAAAAGTTATATGTAACAAGTGTAACATACAAAACAAAGATGAGAAATGTAAAGAATTTTAATGCCAGTCTCAAGTTGCTAAGTTATTTTTAGAATCGAATTCCTGAAAGTTTTGCTGTTTCCTGCATGTACCTGTAATTGTTCCTTGAATCTCTTCAAGAGACAGATTTTCCGGTTTCTAAATTCTTATCTGAGTAGGTCAGACTTAAAGAGATCATGTATATGGTATGATGTGGTCACCTTTTTATTTACGGGACTTAGTCTAATGTGTGTGAACTCTTAAATGCATAGTGTCTTACTCTGTAACAGCAACCAGCAGTTGTGTGTTAAGATTTTTCACGAAGAGTCCCAGCTGTTGTAAAAAGGAACAATCTGCCCTGGCCACAGATTACAGTGCTTTGGGTTTAGACTGCAGGCAATACCTCTGGGACCTGTCATGCACACTGTGAACATCAGTATTCCTGGGAGAGAGAAGGCAGATTAGTCACTTCTGGCTCTTAGAAGTTCTTGCATAACTTGCTGTTATCTCAGTACAATTTCCTGGGGATGCTTTATCCTGGCATGTGCCCCCTCCTTTATCAAAAGGACTATTGAGTATTGGACTGGGATGCCATTGCCATTGCAGAGGGCTGGTGTTGTTTCCTCCTCTTCATCCTGGATCCTCGCATTATTGTTTTTGCCATGTGGGGTGTCTTGGCTTCGTCTCCACCATCGCAAGAGTTGCCCATCTCCCTCTCATACTTATGTCAACGACCTCCCTTGCAGTAACCTAGCACTACCCATGCTTTCTGTAGAACTGTTATATACAAACCATTCTAATGATTCCAGATTTCCTCCTGGCACTTCATTTTCTTTCCTCCCCTTCCCAGAATCCTCTTCCTTATCTCTGGAATATAGAGCTCAGATGCCAAGAGGCTGCGGGAAACTAATTGAGTTAGGCTTTGTGTTTCTTTCTTTTTCCACCCTCCGTGTTCCAAAGCTGGATTTCTCTTATGCTTTGAATTTTTCCCTGCCCTCCTCCTATCTGAACAGCAACTTTCAGATTATGTCTGGGGTTTAGTTTACACTATATAAGAGAAAGTGGTTTATAAGATAAGGTAGTTTATCCTTTTCCAATTCTCACACTCCTTAAATACATCTGTTGTTGATTATTTCATCTGGTATGCCTTGATTTTTGCTTTCTACTTTGTTTGCATTTCATTGTTCTTCTCTGAGATTATTTCTAGACTTTTTTGCTGAGCCCCCATAACTCTGTTTCTGATTAAGTAAACAGCTTTGATAAGTCACAGTGGAATCTTAACACAAACTGGCATATGCACAATTTACCTCTTCTCTCCATTAAGCTGCATTTCCTCCTGAAGGTGAAAAGTCAGTGGAGAATAGTTCTAATAGCCCAGCATCCTTGTATTTTAAACTCTTCCATTGCTGATTATATTGGAAATACTGGTATTCCATCACCAAAAGCTCTTACTTATCTTCCAGCTAGTTTTGAATTTTCTCAAGTTGGTAGCTCTTTTTTATCCAATTGGTAAACCATTCACAGGCTCCACCTTGGTATGTGAATGGACCTCCCACCCTTTCCTTGCATTCAGCAAGAACCTGCCTGAAGTATTCATTACTGTAGCAATGAGGGCACCTGCTCCCCAATCATTGCCAAAGAGAGCTGAAAATGCCTAAGGAATTTGCCATACTTGCTTTCTTACAATTCGCTCACGTCACTCCTGCCATTATCATGTCAAAAATACTCTTTCTCTGTTAAATATTAAGTTTCATTTGGAAAAAAAAAAGAATCTTGATAGGAAGTTGCCATGGGACCTCACTGTGTATAGGTTGATATGGATACTAATGGTAACATTAATCTCATGAAAATTAGGTTTTTGAATTTAAAATACATTTGTTTTTGCACTGCTTGCTGTCTGTTCCTCTTCTCTTTTAGTTGACTAGTAAGGAGATTATTTTTTCAGTTTTAAAATAAGATATTGGCTGGGTGTGGTAGCTCATGCCTGTAATCTTAGCACTTTGGGAGGCCGAGTCAATGGATTTCTTGAGTCCAGGAGTTTGAAACCAGCCTGGACAATGTGGTGAGGCACCCCATCTCTACAAAAAATTAGCCAGGCATGGTGGCCCGTGCCTGTAGTCCCAGCTAGTCAGGAGGCTGAGGTGGGAGGATCGCTTGAGCCTGGGAGGCGGCAGTTGCAGTGAGCCGAGATCACACCACTGCACACCAGCCTGGGTGACAGAACAAGCCTCTGTCTCAAAAAAGTAACATAAAGATGATTTTATGCTTTATCCTAAAGCAATGTTCAGGTAAGCCTTGAACAAGTGGGGTCAGGGATGTTGACCCACCACACAAAAATACACGCATAATTTTTGACTCCCCAAAAACTTTATTAATAGCCTGCTATTGACCAGATGCCTACCAGTAACATAAAAGGTTGATTAGCATATATTTTGTGTGTTATATGTATTATATACAGTAGTCTTAACAATAAAGTAAGCTAGAGAAAAGAAATTTTATTAAGAAAATTATAAGGGGGAGAAAATAGATTTACTATTAAGTGGAAGTGGGTCATCAAAAGTCTTCATCCACATCGTCTTCACATTGAGTAGCCTGAGGAAGAAGAAGGAGGGGGAGTTCATCTTGCTGCCTTAGGGGCAGCAGATAAATTCTGACTATAAGTGGACCTACACAGTTCAAATCCATGTTGTTCAAGGGTCAACTGTATTTAGTATAGGGAAGGCCTTCCCTATACTATGACATGTTATGGCTGCCCACTAATGTTTTGCTTTAACTATGTGTGGCTCGGGCTCTTTTACTCCCCTCTTGAAATATACTTTGCTCTTTTATTAGAATTCTTACTGTCAAAGAACATTCCTTGAAATAATCTGGAATCCATCTCACTGGCCACAAAATAAATGTAAAGTGCACAGGCTTCTAGTCGTCCTGTTTGCTCTTTCAAAATCATTTCTAGTCAGGCTTAATAAGTCAGTTCAGGTGTTCTCCATCTCTTGGTAAAGTATGTATTTTCACCGTAAAAAAAATGTGATATTGGTATGTTATTTGGCCCATGTACAGTTTTTGTTTAAAAAAGAAAGTCAATTTCTTAAGAAGCCAGGGGGAAACATGTTTCACCATAAAATATGGGCAGTGGCCAGTTGACTATGAGTAGAATTCACTTTTGCTGATTACTAAAGTGACTTGCCAACCTAATAGTCATCAAAATAGAAGCCATATTAGATGGCTCAGATAGGGTTTGAAGTAGACTCTCGTCTTTGTATGGGGTTGTCAGTGCATTTGTTTTGTGCCTAAAAGCACATTATTCAGGAAATACCACTGGGGTGAACACTGCCTTTCATCCACTTTGATACAAAAATCACAGATTCTTAAAATGTGCAAAATAAGAGGAAAGCCAGTTGTAGATGTGTCACCAGATTTAGGCTAGTTTAAGCTTCTTGGAAACATTTTAGATTTTAAGTGAGCTACCTACCATGAGTTATCAAAAATTGTAAAATAAAGTTGCTTATTAGTTTAAGAACCTTATAGTACTATTTTATACCAAAGAAATTTGCATTTATACAGAAATACAGCAGTGATCTAACTGAATTTCCTCATTTATTTTTTGAGGAAACTATACTTGAGTGATTCAGTGACTTTTCCAAGGTGACAGAGTTTGTTTATGGCTAAATTGCAATTAACTGTAGACACCACATATTTTTACCACATCATAAAGGAAATCTGTAGTCGATTGCCACGTCAAAGGCATTAAAAAGTAATACATTCTGTGTGATACATTCTGGCTTTTCCTAGCTTTTCCCTATATGATTCCAAGTGAACTAATGCCCTTGAGAAGCCTGGGGCTTTTTCTGACACTTTTTTTTCTTTCTGAGATTTTTTTCACAAAATTGTAAGCCTAGGGCTACATTCTTTCTTACATAAAAATTTTGGCTATTATTACTTTGGAACTACTTGCCGACTCTTGACATATTCCCAATGGTTGCAAAGAATCTCAGAAGAAGTTGGAGCTGCGCCTCAGTGTTTGTCAACACCGGCCACTCTTGACAGATCCAGGCCCCAGGTAATGCCCGTCTTGATTATATTGTTTCAGAAGTAAAGCGCTTTTGGAAGAAATTAACTTGAAACAAACGTGAAAGAGCTCCATGCCAGGGGAAAGTAAATTCTGTCCACTCATCTGTTTGACAGTTTTGTTTATGTACATAAAATGTACCACAGCCATCCAGATTTGAAGCCATTTATAATATATGGAACTTTTCCCTGTAAACAGAAGTACAACTCTGATACGATAACTTTTGTTTTGTTTTTATTGTGAGTGGGAGGTGGGGAGGTAGTCAAACAAGGAATTTTTCTGTTGTTTTCTGTCTCTAAATGTACATGCCGAGGGTGGAAGACATACTGTGAATTTGGGGGGTTGAATCCTTTTCTCAGCAGCACTTAATCATGGAGACAGGAAAGTGGCTACAGATTGTTGATGAAAGATTGGCCTAAATTCATCATGTGTCTATAGCACATTACTCTCTGTAGCATAATAAATGCAAATGGCTGACATGAATATTTTCTGCAGATTTAGCTATGGAATAGGAATGAAGTGGGAAGGAGGTTTAGGGGCCTGAAGAAAGAAGGAAGAGGCAGTAAAATATTCACTGATGTTTCCAGGGGTGGGAAGGTTTCCAAGGATGGAAAACCACGGAGTAGAAACCAGAGTACCAAGAGATAATCTTTTAAAAGCATAACTAAACTTCACATTAAGTCATAAAAACATTCAGTATTCTTACAATAGAGTAAGGTAGAGAAAATAAAATTTTAATTTTAAATATGAAATACTTTATTTTTATTGAAAATATGGTTTTTAGCGGGTGTCCTTATGACAATTGTTGCCTTATTAAGTCCTTACAGATATCCATATGAAAGTCACAAGAACCTTTATGTTCAAAGGTTTAACATTTTTAAAAAGGGGCATTTTTTTCTCTTTGGCATTATTCACATATAAAATACCCATTTCATATGCATTTCCATTACAGCTTCCTATTACTTAGAGAAGGTTGGATTACCATCTGGTCACTTTCTCTTCATTAGGATGACACCAGAGAGATGTGAGCAGATGGGTAGGACAGGAATCTAAAAACCAAAAATTGAGATGAATATCTGACAGTTTTTTTGTATTTTTAAAGAGGTGCTAAGATCAGAATATTTGAACTCAGAACTTTTTTGGAAAGTACCACACACACAGTCACCTAGGATATGAGCTTTAGACTCTTTCTATAGACTTCCATCTCCTCTCTCTGTATTTAGCCATTTCCTAAATTATAGGTGCCATATGTTCATTCAGCAACAGCTTATTGAGTATCTACCACTTGTTTGGCACTGTGGTAGTTACAAAACCAAGTTAAACATGACCCCTGTGTTCAGGGAACTTGAGGATTGGTTTTAAAGTAGTAAATTTTTTTTTAAGAGTAAATGTCTCAAAACCTTTATGCCTAAATTGAGTTCTTCAAAGCAATTAATTTTGGGAGGGAGAAGCTCTACGCTTATTTCCTATTTTTCTGTTATGCCATCTTCCAACCCTCTTTATAGCTTTTTCCTCAATTTATGTTTATTAATGTGGTTAATACTTTGACTTTTCTCTGTCAAGTATTTGCAGAGTGGGTCTAAAGGAAATCTTAATCCCTTGTGGTATTACACAGACATGTTTGAATTGTAAACTGTTAACAGTCATTGAAAAACAGAGACCTGTATTTCAGGAATTGAAATGAATAAATTAAGATCAACCTGGAAAAAAGGACACATCTTGTATGCATCTTTTAAGCAAGAGCCAAAAAGGGAATGAAAAACACAATGCTGCTAGCCACTTTAGCAATCTAAACCAGAATTTTGTCATGTTTGTTTTTCTCTGTCCTTATTAAGCTTGACTATTTGAAGAACCACTTTCCAAAAAAGCACTGATTCAGACCCTGGAGGTAAACGTGTTACATGTTGGTGACTGTCTCTGCATGCATGCTCATGTGTCTTTGTGCCCACTGATAATTTATATTTTTGGTCACTAGATGGTGCCCTTTCACTTTGAATGAAAGTGTATATTCTATTGAGGCGTTTGCTTTTTATTTTGCTTGTTGTTCTGTTGATGCAAAGATGGTGGAAAATCATCTTATTTCTTGATTTAAGAAAATCACATTCTCTCTTAAATCGGATACGAGGCTCCCTGTCCCTCTATGTATGCATAGGAATTTTAATGTGATTATCCAACCTGTAAAGTCACACATTTGTAGATTATCATACCACTCAAAACTTACTGTTAATTTGTTTTGTGGGAAAAATACAAATTTATCCTATAGAAGCATTTTGTATAATATATATAGGACCAATACATAAATGACTACAATTGAAATATCTATGTGGTTCAATCTGCTGTTTCTGTACTTGAGTTAACCATCACTTGGAAAGCCAATGAAATGCCAGTTACTGAGTCCTGAAGGCCCAGAAACCTGTATTTTAACAGGCATATTTTGAGACACATTGGCTTCTAATCACCCACAGTAGTAGCGAACATTTTCAGTAGAGGTTAACTTCATTGTCAACCAACAGTAACTAAAACCAAAGTTAAGGATAGTTGAGAGTGAAATTTTGAAGGTAGACAGCTCTTTAAAACCTGATTGAAGGTAGACAGCAACTTGAAAACCTGATTGAAGAGGGAATTAAGGAGGCTAGTCCCCACCCTGAGGCTTTGGCTCTGGTATCTCCCTCTACCTGGAAGGTTCCAGCTCAGCCAAGTATCCTACCTCCTTTAAGCCTATTGCCTAGCCTAGCTATTATGGATGAAATAAGAATTATCGAATAAAATGATCTGTCTGTTTACATAAGTGTGGTAAAAGTTGGCTAGAGTATAACAGAGAAAGGGCAGTCCTGGTTCTTGTTAGGATGCATTAGAGAGCAAGCAATGGGAATGAGATGCTGTTGGGCTCTCTCCCAACTTGGGTTGGTCAGACGCCGCTTGTGCCTTGCTGTTAGGCCCCTCATTTCATAATAACTGATGCTTAACATTTTGGAAAGTTTTAACCACTCTTAAGACCTTTGACCTTCACAGTGTCCCTGTGACAGGTTAAGTGTCAGGGGAGGGATTACAAAATAGGATAAGGAAGGGTGCTTGAGACCAAGAGCAGTCACCAGGAGAGGGTGGGGGCTGGAGGTGGTGACAGAGACTCAAATTAGGCACAGCTGCTGGACATCTCCCCAGGAGGCCAGAGGCATTCCTGAACTCTGAAGCTTGGTGCACTGTTATTAACTGTGATTTCACCATCCTGGTCCTAGCAGTGGGTAGCTTTAAGAAAAATGGTTTCCTCCCTTCTTTCCTTCCTCCCTCTTTTTTGGTGAGGGGAGTGGCAATTGCCCAGTTGCAACGTAAGAATATGATATGCTCTCTGTGGCGTTTTCACCTAGGCTGTGGGATGGGGGTGGGAGATCACAGTGTCAGGGGAGTATGTGTGGTTTAGATAAAATCCCCACCCAGTGATTCTCATTCCTTATCCTAGAGAATAGATGCTTTAGGAGTTAAAGGATTCAGGCGGAACTGGTGGTAAATTGTGAAAGGTGTGAAAGGTGCTCAGTAAACATTTACTGACTCTTTACTGCCTGGATGCAAAGTACAGGATATAAAAGACTTAGCCAAGAAGTCAGTACATTGTAGGCACTCAGTAAGGTTGAGACATGATCAATGGTTGTGATAATCATAATGAATTATCTCTATGTTATTCAGTTTTATCATAAAGCTGATGGGTATAGAACTTTTGACTTATCCTAGAATGATCTTGGTCTGTGTCAAAGGCTGACCTGTAAAATAAGAGAATACCTGGATTGCTGGGCAACTTGAAAACCTGATTGAAGAGAGAATTAAGGAGGCTAGTCCCCACCCTGAGGCTTTGGCTCTGATATCTCCCTCTACCTGGAAGGTTCCAGTGTCTTACCTCCTTTAAGGCTTTACTCATATCTCCTTTTCTCTATGAAGTCTGATACTCCTCAAGACTCTCTCATAGCTGGTACTTCCTCATCTTTTTGTCTTACTCTTCTTTTTCTTTTTTCATAACATGTATGTTCTGATTAATTATTAATTAGATAATTTATTTGATTAAATTATATTTTGTCTCTGCAGAAGAGCCAAGTTCTTTGTGGACAGGACTCTTGCTTCTTCACTTATCTCTTCTCTCTAGTCCCTGGAACAGTGCCTGGTACATAGTAGAAGAAGTACAGAAAAGATTTGGTGAATGAATGAATGCTTTCCTGTAGAAAGTTTAATGGCAGTAATAAACAATATTAGTCACTCAATACTAATTCTGGATAAATATTGAATTAAATATTCCTGAATGAAAGTTAAGTTTTTTTTTCTATTAGCCTTCACTGTGGTGATGTCTTTTAAATGAAGTTATTGCATAAAGTGTGGATCCAGAGTTGGAAGACATTGGATTATAATGTCCAAGCTTCTGAGTGGTTTTCTGGGAGAAGTTACGAAACCACTCTGTGCTTTAGTTTCCTCTGTAAACAACGTCATGAATCTGTGCTGTGGATTAAGTGAATTGATGCACTTCAACCCTTAGAACAGGGCGGAGACTTGTAGCAGGAGCTCAATTAATACATCCAATTTATAAAAAAAAATTATATGATATTTTTATTTTGCAATTTCGTGATATACTTATTTTGTAAAAAGAAATGTAAATTTAAATGGTTTAGCCAATTTTAAGGAAGAAAGTCACAGATAAATGAAAACGTGGGCATTTTCCATATTCCTGTTGTTGTTACAATAACACACCTAGAATTTTATTATAATAATAATCTCCAAATGTTGAGTTTATTATGGAACCTCTTATGTTCTAGAGTCAATTTTAAAACAGAG
This sequence comes from Pan troglodytes, assembly GCF_028858775.2. Classification (NCBI taxonomy): domain Eukaryota; kingdom Metazoa; phylum Chordata; class Mammalia; order Primates; family Hominidae; genus Pan; species Pan troglodytes. Next base: position 71,045,128 of record NC_072406.2, read on the forward strand.
TTTTTAAAACAATTTTAAACAGAGTTTGGGAGTTTCACACAAGCCTTTTATTTCTTTCTTATAGATCCCCATATTAAGGTTTCTGGAAAGAAAGAAGATGTTAAAGAAGCCAAGGAAATGATCATGTCTGTCTTAGACACAAAAGTAAGTGAATGTTAAGGACACTCAGATGTCAGAACCTTGTCTCTGCAAGGGCTACTTCATGCCGTTATGAAAGAACCATTTGGAGAAGAAAAACCAGGAGAAAGTAATGGTGGGTTTTAAAATAAGCACATGTGATTCTACAGTGGATGTAAAGTTCTGTTTAATATTTGAATAGGTTCTTTCATGCTGAGTAATTGAACTATACATACACACACACACAACTATATATACCAACATCTACATGCCTATATGTATCATGTATGTATGTGTATATATGTATACATGTACATATATACCATCTTCAGAAATAGAAATTGGCCCTGATTAATATAGAGTAAGTAATAAGGATTGTAGGAATTAGATTATTTGCTTTTATGATGTCAGTAGAATACCAGAATGATCTTCTATATAGCTCTGTGTTGGGTGTGTGTAATGGCATGAAATTTGATGCTTGCTTTTGTGTGATCACGTGATGTCTCTCTCTCTCTCTCTGTGTAAGTATATGTATAGAGAGATAACAGGGAAATTTCAATATGTAAAAATTTATACTCATTTGTGAGAATTTATTTTCTTTAACAAACACATCTAAATCACTTATTGTATACCAGGCACTTCGCTAAGTACTCTACATTTTACACTTATTAATTTGTTTGATCCTCGTAACTGACTCAGCAGAAAGGTATTAAGTAATTTGTTCAGGACCCTAGAGCCGGTTAAGTGGAGAGGTGGGATTCAAATCCAGGCTGTCTCATTCTTAACCACTTTGTCTTACCACCTGGCATTTCATTAGAATGATCTCCCTCTGATGGCTTTCTTGTTTTCATTCTTCCTTTGTGTTCTTTGTTGGTTTTCTTCGTTTTTAAAAAAATTACTCCCCTGATAATTATTAAATAGTTTAGAATTTTCTTCAGGAAAGGGGGATATTTTTGTGTTTTAAAGGTTAAACTGAAAGAACTAAACTTAAAAATCAAAATATATTTAATGGGCATAAATTTAAAACTTAAGAATTCACAAGGTATAAAAATATTTTTAACATATTTTGATATTTTGATTTTACTTTTTAAAGACTGAATAATTTCAGTAACAGTCTTCCAAATGAGAAGGGATTTTATGTCAGTCTTTATGATTGTACAGCACTAAATTCCTCAAATATAGTCCAATATGACCACAGCATTTTTATTTATTATGTCTTAGAATTTTACATTTTGCTTTAATATAACTAATGTACTTTGAATTTCTTTATTTAAGCCATTTTGTGACCAGTTATCTGCACTTTGTGATCTCTTTCTCCCTTCTTTCTACCAGCAAGAGTAATAGATCTACTTTGTAAAGTTCAATATATAGTAATATAGGAGTTGGGAAAGCAGTGATTGTAAAAACTTCCTTATTCACAGTTTTGAGCTTTATTATTTCTAATTTTGTATCATCTTAGTTATGCAGTCCCACTAGCATGCATATCTTCAATCTTGTAATTGTGTTTTCATCTGTTTTTAGTTATCTGAATTAAATGTTTCGTGAATAATGTCTTTAAAGACAAACTGAGTAATTTATTTAACTGTAGATGACTTTGTTTAAAGACTTCTTTCCAAAAAAATTATCTTGGTAAACAATAAATTTTTCTATTTCTTCTGACAAATCTGTCTTAAAATGAGAATTTCTTTTTTTATAATCAGAGAAATTAATAGCAGGAGAACACTTATAGATTAAGATGATCTTATTAAGAAATAAGATTTCCCACTGACTTGCTTTTTGTTAATACCATTCCCTTGAGGGAAAGGCATTTAGGATGTCATTCTTTCCTTTTGCATACATCAAGTAATAATACATTATTTTCACATAGAGCAATCGAGTCACATTGAAGATGGATGTTTCACATACAGAACATTCACATGTAATCGGCAAAGGTGGCAACAATATTAAAAAAGTGATGGAAGAAACCGGATGCCATATCCACTTTCCAGATTCCAACAGGAATAACCAAGCAGAAAAAAGCAACCAGGTGGTTTGTCTTTTCACATGAACTTTTATGGGATGAATTACAGCCTTAATTTAATTTTCAGTTTGCCTTTTTCTTCTGAGAGGTGAGACCAAAAAAAAAAAAATCACATAGATGACATACAGTGTAGATTGTACAACTTTCTGCAAGGAAATTGAAGGTGCTTTGCTTTTTTGAGGAGATGAGTTGTAGATGGGCCCTAAACTCTTGATCTTGAAATCATTGATAAAAAATAGCGGAAGATGTAATGGCCACAAAACAAAACCTTAAAGAAAGGCTGAGAGGGCATATCGTTTAGGACCTGGAAGCTTGCCTAGTCCAGGAACCTATCCATTGCCTGGTAGAGACCTGGAAGTAAATACCTCTGTGGCACACCAGATCACCTTCTGAGGAACAGTGCATTAGTGCCTGACTTCTTACACTGCCTTAATTATGTCTCTCTCTAGTTTATACACATTTGTGCTTGTTCTTCTGTTTGGCAGCAAATGGAACTCACCTGTCCTCATGCAAGCGGTTTCAGTACTTGAAGAACAGATAGTATTATTTGTGATATTTGGAAGTATTCTCTCTTCTAAACTAGTTACAATACTAGAAACTGTCAACCACAAAGATAAATAGTCTTTTCTCTACAGGGACTAATGGTGACAGTGGGATGTGCACATAAGGGACTAGGCAGAAAGCTATAGTAAAAAGCAAAGACAATATTCAGAATATTTAAAAACTGGTATGGCATGACCATTGGCCCTAAGAACAGTGTCCTGGAGCCCCTGTACCCCCCACCACAATGCCAAGACTAACACCTTGAGTCAGTGGGTCATGGGAATGCCCAGGAGATTTCAGAAGTAAGCTCTAGGTAGATGTTGGAGCAATGATTGTGTACCATCTGGTATGGAAAATGTTCACTATTTTCAGAACCTAGTGTAGCCCTGTCATTGAATATTGATAAGTATCTGGTATGCAAAGAGCTTAAACAAAACGGAGAAAATGCAGTGAACAAGAGTAATTATAAAGAGGGCAGGATGATCTCCTGGGGGCTGTGGGGCTTTCAGTAAGTCCAGTGGGTGAAACAGATCGGTTGACACAAATTACCTGAGGATCTTGTTAAAATGCGAATTCTGATTAAGCAGGTCTGGATGGGGGCCTGAGATCCTTTATTTTTAACAAGCTTCTGGATAATACCTCTGTATTTGTCCCTGGATGACACTTTTAGTAGCAAGCATATAGATGAACTGGAAAAGAGATGTGAGTTTGATTAAAATAAATCTAACTTTGTATTTTCCTCCTCTTATAGGTATCTATAGCAGGACAACCAGCAGGAGTAGAATCTGCCCGAGTTAGAATTCGGGTAACTATTTATTACTTTAACGTTGTAAATTGATGTCAGCAACATTTGCATTATAAGGCACTAAAAATATAATAATTTATCATTTTATAACCAAATCATGTTCAATCAGTAGGAAATAGTGGCAAAAGTTATTTTAGTGTCTATCTTAGCATTCATTATCTAAATATTTATTGTATATGTTCAAAAAGTGAGTTTCTATGTTATTTATAAAATTTTTTCACTGAAAATGTTTCTCAGAGATGTTCTGGATTTTATCTGACTCAGTTTTTCTAGTTTTTATTCAATGATCATAAAGAGGCCTAAGGAAAAATGCCACAGGCAATGTGAGTTAGAAACTCTCAGGTTTCACAAAAGGCTCCCATCATTTAAAAACATTTGTAGGCCAGTTGTGGTGGCTCACACCTGTAATCCTAGCACTTTGGGAGGCCAAGGCAGGAGGATCACTTGAGGCCAGGAATTCGTGACCAGCCTGGACAACATAGCAAGACCCCGTCTGTCTCTACAAAACATTTTAAGAAATTAGCCAGGTATGGTGGCACATGCCTGTAGTGCCACTAATTCAGGAAGCCAAGGTGAGAGGATCCTTGAGCCCAGGAGGTGGAGGCTGTAGTGAGCTGGGATGATACCACTGCATGCCAGCCTGGGTGACAGAGCAAGACTCTGACTCAAAAAACAGAAAGGAAAAAAAAAACTTTATATAATGTAGCTAAACTTAATATCTATAAGGGCAGTTTATGTTTTAAAATCTATCTTCAGAAAAGAACCAATGAATGATACACATGTCTGAATGTCTAATGCTTTAACTCTCTGCTTTGGATTCTCATCATTTCATTTTAGGAGCTGCTTCCTTTGGTGCTGATGTTTGAGCTACCAATTGCTGGAATTCTTCAACCGGTTCCTGATCCTAATTCCCCCTCTATTCAGCATATATCACAAACGTACAATATTTCAGTATCATTTAAACAGCGTTCCCGAATGTATGGTGCTACTGTCATAGTACGAGGGTCTCAGAATAACACTAGTGCTGTGAAGGTAAATTATTCAGATAATTCTGCACATCCTATATGTACAAGTTACATGAGTTTCATTTTTAAAGAATATTAGACTAATTTGATTTCCAGAATTTTCCTTCGTTCTACATTTTGGTTTGCAGAATATGCTGTATTTTTCCATAGCTGTTAGAAATGCAAAAGAATCTTTCCCCGTATATGAACAGTTAATGTATAGGATTATTTCTTTCCCACCCTTTTCTCTTAGGAAGGAACTGCCATGCTGTTAGAACATCTTGCTGGAAGCTTAGCATCAGCTATTCCTGTGAGCACACAACTAGATATTGCAGCTCAACATCATCTCTTTATGATGGGTCGAAATGGGAGCAACATCAAACATATCATGCAGAGAACAGGTGCTCAGATCCATTTTCCTGATCCCAGTAATCCACAAAAGAAATCCACCGTCTACCTCCAGGGCACCATTGAGTCTGTCTGTCTTGCAAGGCAATATCTCATGGTAAGGTTACTGAAATAAGTGTTACAATTTTTTTAAACCTCTTTGGATACAGTGCATGTTTTTCCATCCACTGTACTAATGTGATATTTAGGAAAGCACTTCAGAAGCCTCGTCAAATAAGGAAGTTTCTTGCCAAAAGGAAATAAACTAGAAGAGTAATAAGGTTCATAGTGCCTCAACAGGTTTAATTTCATTGCATATGTAATTTTATTTCAGTGTTTTCTTTTAACTTAGACTAAACACAGAAGAGAATTATAGTGAAATAATTGACTGCATTTTGTGGCAAGGATGGAAGGTGACTGTTTTCATCTGACCTGTAATATTAGTGTGCAGTTTGTATTTGGCAAAAAAAAAAAAAGTCCTCTGTCTAAACAGAAAAGTAAAAATACTATTTAAATTTCACCATCAAAGACAAATTTTGTCAGCCCAAAACATTTGTACATTTCATAAATCTTTGATCCAATTAAAAAATACTATTTAAGTCACAAATTTGAGCATCACTTATTGAAGGAAGAAAAGCAAAGTTATATGTTATAATTCAATACTACTTTACTACTTCTAATTTATAATTGCAATATTTCTGTCCTTCCCATATTTGTTTAAAACCCCTCGGCCAGGTGTGGTACCTGATGCCTGTAATCCCAGCACTTTGGGAGGCCAAGGTGGGCAGATCACTTGAGGTCAAAATCAAGACCAGCCTGGCCAACATAGTGAAACCCCATTTCTACTAAAAATATAAAAATTAGCCGATGTGGTGGCAGGTGCCTGTAATCCCAGTTACTCAGGAGGCTGAGGGAGGAGAATTGCTTGAACCCAGAAAGCAGAGGTTGCAGTAAGCCCAGATGGCACCACTGCACTGCATTTCAAAAATGAAATAAATGAAATGAAATGAAATAAAATATCCCAGTGTATGGGTTGATAATGTAGTAACAAAATGGATGGACATGATGCTGGGCTTACAAATATTTGTATTAAAAACACCATTGTATTCTCTCATTCAGTGCTTGACCTTTAGTGGCATTTGAATCAGTAAGCCTCAGGTGTGACATTTACTATTATTAACTTGCAGAGTTTATTTTTGAGAAACTTTCAGAAAATCTAAGTTTTTATTGTTGATTCCATTCCTCTGACAGACAAGAACTTGTTGGAATCAGTAAGATTGTAATCCATGATTTTAAGAAATTTGTCGTGAATGATTTTTTTAGCCGAGCTTATTTTATCAGGTTATTTTTAATATACTGTACTACAAGTCAGATTTATATTTATATCCAAGAATTGTTGTAATCTTCATTTTTTTTCTGCTTTACAAGTTCTTTAGATGTTATTTTTTAGTTTAGTGAAATTTTTCAAATATTCTCTACAGTTATTAATGCACATTTATACTTTGACCATACCTGCCAAAAATAATGACTCATATTATTGCACAACATTGAAATAACTGAAGGAGAAATTAAAAGGCTTTAACCCGTATTTTAAATACCATCACCATTTTGTATAGCACTATTCTTATAAAAATCACTTTCTGACTGGGCGCGGTGGCTTACACCTGTAATCCCAACACTTTGGGAGGCCGAGGCAGGCGTATCACAAGGTCAGGAGTTCAAGACCAGCCTGGCCAATATGGTGAAACCCCATCTCTACTAAAAATACACAGAAAAGTTAGCTGGGCATAGTGGTGAAGGTCTGTAATCCCAGCTACTCAAGAGGCTGAGACAGGAGAATTGCTCAAACCACGGAGGTGGAGGTTGCGGTGAGCCGAGATCGCGCCACTGCACTCCAGCCTGGATGACAGAGCAAGACTCCGTTTAAAAAAAAAAAAATCAGTTTCTTCCACAGGAGAAATGGAGCATAGTATTTTATTTCTTTTTCTTTTTTTAGTTTAGGTGAGGTCTCACTCTGTTGCTCAGGCTGGAGTGTAGTAGTGTGTTCTCAGCTCACTGCAATCTCTGCCTCCTGGGTTAAAGTGATTCTCATGCCTCAGCCTCCCGAGTAGCTGAGATTACAGTCATATGCCACCATGCCTGGCTAATTTTTTTAGTTTTAGTAGAGATGGGGTTTCACTATGTTGGCCAGGCTGATCTTGCACTCTTGGCCTCAAGTGAACCACCCACCTAAGCCTCCCAAAGTGCTGGGATTACAGGCATGAGCCATGGTTCCCGGCTTAGTAATTCATTTTAATCCTAGTGTGCTTAATGGTAACCTCTCCTGATATCCATTTACAAATTCCAGCACCCAGTGGGCTAACACTGGAAATTCTGTGCATCAGAGAAAGTATATTACATTGTTCCTAGACTCAGTAGATCAGAGGCTGTGAGTAGAGCATTAGAGAAAAAAAAAAAAAATCTAAAAAATGAGGTAGTTAAAAGAAGGGACAATAGTAACAATTTACTCCAGGAAGGAGGAAAGGTTTAAGCTGCATTAGGTTAAGTAGGATTTATATTGGTGAAGAAGCTTTTGATGAGTTAAGACAGGGGTCCTCAATCCCCGGGACAAGGACCGGACCAATACTGGTCAGTGGTCTGTTAGGAAGTAGGCCACACAGCAGGAGGAAAGCAAGGGAAGCTTCATCTGTATTAACAGAGGCTTCCCATCACTCACATGACCACCTGAGCTCCACCTCCTGTGAGATTAGCAGTGGCATAAGATTCTCATAGGGGCATGAACCCTATTGTGAACCGTGCATGCAAGAGATTTAGGTTGCATGCTCCTTAGGAGAATCTAATGCCTGATGATCTGTCACTGTCTCCCATCACCTCCAGATGGGACCGTCTAGTTGCAGGAAAACAAGCTCAGGGCTCCCACTGATTTTACATTATGGTGAGTTGTATAATTATTTAATTATATATTACAATGTAATAATAATAGAAATAAAGTGCCGAATAAATGTAATGTGCTTGAATCATCTGAAACCATCCCCCTTCCCTCCCCCTCCCCTGGTCCATGAAAAAACTGTCTTCTGTGAAACTGGTCTGTGGTACCAAAAAGGTTGGGGACCCCTGAGTTAAGATACCAAAGTACAAGATCCTCTTAAAGGATCGTTGGGAGGCTGGCCTAACCTGGAGGAAGGGGAAGACATACAGATATAAATCTGTGGTTGAACAAGCAAGTCTGGACTAAAATGTGGAACTCTTTAAATGCTCGATCATGTTTAGTTTTCATTCAAAATACAATCAAAAGCTGCCACTGGAAGTCATTGAGCAAAGGCAAAGATTAGTACCCTTGATATAGTCGAGAATCTAGTTTCTAGCATAACTTAACAAAACTGAAGTTAGAGAATAAAGGAATTTTCCAAGGTGCACAGTGGATAAAAAAAGTCCAGGGCCAAAAACGAAACTTAAGACATATAATTTCGTCATCCAAAAATGGTTTTCTCCCCCTCAACGTTAATGCCACACCTGTCCTCTAAGCTATGTGAACTTATATAATTCAGCTTTAATACTTCAGTTTAGTCTTTAAATCTGTAAAATAGTGCATTATTTGCAGACATGTTAAATTATCAGGTGTTTAAATGATTAAATTTTTACCTCCCACCCATTCTATTGTGACATTTTCTAGGGTTGTCTTCCTCTTGTGTTGATGTTTGATATGAAGGAAGAAATTGAAGTAGATCCACAATTCATTGCACAGTTGATGGAACAGCTTGATGTCTTCATCAGTATTAAACCAAAGCCCAAACAGCCAAGCAAGGTTGGTTCAGAGTCTGAATCCAGAGAATTATGTATCATATCATATGCTGTATAGTTTTATTTTGCATAGAAGTATGTATTTGCATATACATGAAACTGTTACTCTATACAGGTTGAATATCCCCAATCCGAAATGCTCCAAAAGCTGAATCTTTTTTAGCACTGACATGACAGTCAAAGGAAATGCTCATTGGAGCATTTTAGATTTTGGATTTTCATATTAGGGATGCCCAAACAGTGCAGATATTCCCAAATCCCCCAAAACCCCAAATCTAAAACACTTGTGGTCCCAAGCATTTCATATAAGGGAAACTCAACTTGTATAATATATATGTCATTATGTATTTAGTTATCTAATATAAATTTGTAACAGTATTCATTGTAGATCATCATTTTCTTTATATATGTGTTGGTTTTTGCAGTCCATTTAGAGTAACCATTATTTTTCCATAGTTAAATGAGAAGGAAAGAACATTTGTTCTTAATTTAGAATCTGGTAACTTGAAGCTTTTCTAAGTTACCCAAGAGTTGATAAGGCTACTTACATGTTTGTGTATGTGTGTGTGTGTGTGTGTGTATGTGTGTATGTGTGTGTGTGTGTGTGTGTGTATGTGTGTGTGTGTGTGTGTGTACATGCCCAGTGTAATTCAGAAATTGTTTAGACTACTTACTATATGCCATCTCCTGCGCAAGCTGGAGAGTTAAAGAGGAGGTGCCTGTGCTTTTTTGTAAATACTTTAAGGACTGAACTGTCTCAAGTTCAGCGTTCTTGGAACCTCTCCTCAGAGTGTTGTAAAATTTCAGTAACTACATGTAGAGTAAAAATTTAAGGGAATAAATGTTTTTTTTTTTTTTTTTTTTTTTTTGAGACAGGGTCTCACTTTATCACCAAGGCTGGAGTACAGTGGTGTGATCGTGGCTTACTGCAGCCTCGACTTCCTGAGCTCAGGTGGTTCTCCCACCTCAGCCTCCCGAGTAGCTGGGACCACAGGCATGTGCCACCACACCTGGCTAATGTTTTGTACTTTTTGTAGAAATGGGGTTTGGCCATGTTGCCCAGGCTGGTCTTGAACTCCTGCGCTCAAGCAATCCACCCACCACAGCCTCCCAAAGTGCTGGGATTACAGGTGTGAGTCACTGTCTCCGGCTCAGAATAAATCTTTTATTAAGTGCTAGTAAGAATGAGGAAAAAGGAATGTTTTTACATTAGTATTGTTGTTTAAACTAGCACAGCCACTTTGAAGAGCGATTTCTGATCATCGCATTATTCTAAGATATTGATTACCCTACCTGCAGTAGTTCTACTTCTGATTATACACTCTGAAAACACCTTTGCACCAAGAGTCAACATGAGAACGGTGTTGAGTAAAAAAAGTATATTGCATCATAGTATGTATTCAATGGCAGCATTTTTGTGTATATATATGTCTGTACATTTTTAAGTATAAAGCATTGTTTAGAAGGATGCACACAAAAATCATGATGAGTTGCCTTTGGGGCAATAGAAAGGAAAATGGAACAAAGTAAACAAGGGAGATGTTCTATTTATTTAACAAAAATCAGAAATAAGAAAATAACACCATTTTTAAATTTTGAAACTATAAATCTTATATGCATAGAATGGTGTATATATAATATGTATTTTATATAATTTGGTATATGTAAATAATGTGGTAATCGCTGTCCAACTGAAGAAAAATGATCTTGCCTTCTCCGAAAGAAAACTTTAAAGGAAAAGATAGCGTTGATTCTAAGTGAACTTGATATAATTAGTTTAAAGTTAGGGAACAGGACATTAATTTTATGTATCGTGAAGCTTCATGTGTGACTAATTTGAGTTGACCAGAGTCACTGTAGATACCAGGACTAAAAGATAAAGACAGGAGAGACATTAGAGGGCTTGTGCATATTAAGATGGACAGTCAGAAGAATTCCAGGAGTTCAGTAAGAAATGAGCAGAAGTCAGGGAAAAATAGATTGTAAATGAGAACTCCAGAGCCTTGCAGCATCCCAGGGCCATTTAATTATGCCCAGCTGGCCCACATTCTAACTACTGGTTTAACTGCTTTCTCAGCCACAATTTTTTTTTTTTTTTTTTTTGGTCCATTGAGGGCTTTCCCCTTTGAGTTCACATTTCAAATTTTCTTGATGAGTCCATTGAGGAAGAAAAATGATTTATTATTTAGAATTTTTTTTACCATAAGCTTTGCCATAGATATGTCACCAATGAGGGATAGTCATACCTCAAGGTCTATTAGCTAACTAGTAAACCATAAATGTCAAACATAAGTGATGATGATGATGCAGTTTATATGTGGTCACAAGTTTGATTTGGTATGTAGTGACAAGATGCAAGGGGGAAGCTTTAGTGTAAAGATGAGGGGCTGTAAAAAGGGAACCCAAGTTCCCATCCTCTTGCTGTCTCTTCACAGCTGTGCCATGACCTGGGCTAAGTCTCTTAACTTCACTGAATATGAGTAATGATTCCCACCCTATAAGGTTTTGCTGAGAATAGGAACATATATGCAGCTACCATCACAGCTCCTGGAACCCAGAACATGCCCAATAAATGGTAACCAATAATTTAGGATTTTACCAGAAGGAGTAATCTTAAGCACTAAGTGGTTAGAATTTGCAGATGATTTAAAAGCAGCATTGATATGTCCCCTGAGTGGAATTCTTATTAGCGTATTCATTTTCCACCTCCCTCCCCTCCCCTATTCTTTGTAGACTACTTGCATGTCACTTTTTTCCCCCATTATGTGTTTTCATAGTCTGTGATTGTGAAAAGTGTTGAGCGAAATGCCTTAAATATGTATGAAGCAAGGAAATGTCTCCTCGGACTTGAAAGCAGTGGGGTTACCATAGCAACCAGTCCATCCCCAGCATCCTGCCCTGCCGGCCTGGCATGTCCCAGCCTGGATATCTTAGCTTCAGCAGGCCTTGGACTCACTGGACTAGGTATACAATTTATTATTACAGCGCGTCTCAGTCACTGGGGAAATGCTTGTCTGGTTCCCTTTCTTTCTACCATTCGGGTCTACATTTAAAGGCTATTTTTTTTTTCCTTTGGGCTCTAAGATCAGATGAAAAGCCATACAACCTGAATCAATCCATTTTGGGGTTTCTTAGTCTCTGTGGATTTGTTACCCAGATTCTTCCCATGCTTGCATAAATAATCAAGGTCTGACTATTTTATTTTCAGTGGCTGTGTTTGTTCTAAATTAAGAATGCCATTGAGATTGAAGTAAGCATGCTGACTGTAATTTATGTTTGTTCTCTCCTGCATTTGCAATATTGTCATCAGTCCCTAGAGATAAAGATTATCCAGTTTGCTTTTTAAAAAGTAATTGCAAATCTGTATGAGGGGTGGGGAGGGGGGTGAAAATAAGCAGAACCCGCATCTCCAGTGGTTAGGCCTGCCTTACCCAGACACAAAGGAAATCTAGTCAGAGGCCAGACCTGTATTTCTATCTAACGTGAGGAATAGAAAATAGAAGAATGAACAAACGTCATCATCTCAGAGCTTTAGTCAAGAAAGTAGAATGAGCTGTTTAATAGTCATGGTGATATTTATGTCCTCATCTATGGATTGCTATTTTATAGGCTGAAGTTAGTTGCTGTATTACAGTTTTGCTAGATTTATTTCTTTCCTGCACATTTCTCAGTTGCATTTATTTTCCTTAATCGGTACTCCTAGAAAATCATCCTGGGTCATTCAGTGTTGATTTGAGACAAAAAAGAATACTCTCAGCAGTCTTTAAAATTTTTTTTCCAATAGCTGTTCTTGCAGTCTTTAAAATTTTTTTTCCAATAGCTATTCTTGCTTTTAACTTTTAAGAAATTTAATGCTCTTATATGATTGATTTTCCAAGTAGCCCTGCCTAGACATCATTAAAGAAAGATTTTTTTTTGTATCTTGGCCCCTAATCTACCAAAGTTGTTCCTTCCACTGGGACCTGAACAGAGTCATAACAACATAGCAATGACTGTGAGTCAGGAAATGCCAATTAGGTAACTTAGCAGGAACCGAGTTCATCCTGCACTAGAGAGAAAACAAGTGAGCAAAGATTCACTAACTGAATTTTTAAAATGTTTTCGTTGCTATACCTATCCTGTTATATACTTTATGCTTTATATGTATTCCTGGAAACTTGTATACAAATCCACATTTCATTCTAGAACATATTTTAAATGCCCAAAGGAAAATTTCATTATTTAAATCAAGCATTGACTCCTTAGAACAACAACAACAAAAAAAAAAAACCAGTATTTTTTTCTGAGGAAATTTTCATCATTGAGATGGAGCCCAGGGAAGTCATGTATATGTTCTGAGATACATTTAGGAACTGTTCTGGTAGCCTACCCTATCGGCAGCGGGGACAAATAGATCTATCCTACCACAGGAAAGCATTCCCTAGTCGCTGCTACATGTGAGTAGTTTGAAAAGGGTTTGTTTGTAAGCAGATGACAAATGAGTTATGCAGAAGAATAAAAATGAGTTTCCACTTGAGCAGAATTTTGTTCATCCTGGGTAGCTGACATGAATGCAAGCACCTGGTGATGTTCAATGACCCTAACTGCCATCCTGGTCTGGGCACACCTATCTTCCATTTTCTGATAGCAACTCTTTGTGGATAAGCTGCTTCCTCTGTTGGAGCTGTATGATGCAAAACTCATGTGAGTATTTGAAAGAAAATCTGTCATCCATATTTTATATTTAGAAAATATCAGATTATATCATTGTGCATTCCCAATGGCAATATTGGTGCCATCTCTATTTTAAAATCTTAAATTTATGTGAATTGACTTTATATATTCATTTATTACAGGTCTTTTGGGACCCACCACCTTATCTCTGAACACTTCAACAACCCCAAACTCACTCTTGAATGCTCTTAATAGCTCAGTCAGTCCTTTGCAAAGTCCAAGTTCTGGTACACCCAGCCCCACATTATGGGCACCCCCACTTGCTAATACTTCAAGTGCCACAGGTCAGTATCATTTAAGTATATTCCAAGATGTGTATTCTTAGGTGTTACCAGTTTTTTAAATAAAATTTACGAATGGCTCAGTTTTCTTAGGGCAAAATTAGGGTTCAAAGCATACTCCATTGAAACAGAAATTCCCTGACATGTAAATTAGTTAAAATGAAGCACAGCAAAGCAGTTTGAGTTTTTCATACAAGTGAAATACCATCTTCAAATGTGATAAACAGACCTGGTAGTTAGGTTCTAGTTGGAGTAACTTGCTGGTAGTCATTTACATCTGTACAATGAGAGGGTTGGATTAAATATTCTCTATGATATTGTCCGATTTTAACACTCTTTTGTGTTTTTATAGTAAATAGTACCTCTGTTTACAGAGGTGTCAAAATTGAATTCTTTTCTGAATTTGCAGCAACAAAAATGATATTTTTATTGTTAATAAAAATAATAGTTGAATCTGAGTTTCTTCCTAATATCTGTCATCATAAAATGTTGTTGTAGGTTTTTCTGCTATACCACACCTTATGATTCCATCTACTGCCCAAGCCACATTAACTAATATTTTGTTGTCTGGAGTGCCCACCTATGGGCACACAGCTCCATCTCCCCCTCCTGGCTTGACTCCTGTTGATGTCCATATCAACAGTATGCAGACCGAAGGCAAAAAAATCTCTGCTGCTTTAAATGGACATGCACAGGTAATGGCTTTCTGCCAGAATGTGTGTGTGATCTCTACTGTTTGTAAGAGACAAACCCTTGGTAAAGTTAAAACATGCTAGAATGTGTGTGTGTGATCTCTGCTGTTTGTAAGAGATAAACCCCTGGTAAAGTTAAAACATGTTTAAACTTTCGCCTAAAATGAATTTTATTTATTTTTGTCAACTTTTATTTTAGGTTTAGGGGGCACATATGCAGGTTTGTTACATGGGGAAATTGCATATTTAACCAATCTTGAGTTAATTTTTATATATGGTGAAAGGTAGGGGTCTGGTTTCATTCTTCTGTATATGGCTAGCCAGTTTTCCCAGCGCCAGTTATTGAACATGGATTCCTTTCCGTATTGCTTGTTATTGTCGACTCTATTGAAGATCAGATGGTTGTAGGTGTGCAGCTTTATTTCTGGATTCTCTATTCCGTTCCCTTGGTCTATATTTCTATTTTTTTTATGCCAGTACCATGCTGTTTGGTTTCTGTAGCCTCGTAGTATAGTTTGAAGTCAGGTAGTATGATGCCTCTAGCTTTATTCTTTTTGCTTAAGATTGCTTTGGCTATTTGGGCTCTTGTTTGGTTCCATATGAGTTTTAGAATAGTTTTTTCTATTTCTGGGAAAAATTATGTTTGTAGTGTGATAGGAATAGCATTGAATCTGTATATTACTTTGGGCAATATGGCCAGTTTAATGATATTGATTCTCCTGATCCCTGAGAATGGGATGTTTTTCCATTTGTTTGTATCACCTACAATTTCTTTCAGCAGTGTTTTGTAGTTCTCCTTGTAGATATATTTCATCTCCTTAGTTAGAAGTATTCCAGGGTGGTTTTCTTTTTCGTGGCTGTTATAAATGGGATTGTGTTCTTGATTTGACTCTCTGTAAAATTGTGACCATATTTATACATTATTTTCTATTATTATTTTAGTCTCCAAATATAAAATATGGTGCAATATCCACTTCATCACTTGGAGAAAAAGTGCTGAGTGCAAATCACGGGGATCCATCCATCCAGACAAGTGGGTCTGAGCAGACATCTCCCAAATCAAGCCCCACTGAAGGTCGGGAACTGTACCCTTCTGAAATTCATTTTGGTTGTTATTTGGAAAAAGGAGGTTGTAGAGAGTCTATGCAGTGATTTTTGAGTTGGTTTTGCTAAACAGCTATGATTCATCCTACCTCAATTATGTGGAAAGACAACATCCTGAATAAAATTTCAAAGAGCATGGTAAAAGATTAACTGAAAAGCACTTTCCACAGAAAGAATCATTTCCCCATTACATTGTAAGTTCCTGAATTAAAGTGAAGGTAATTGTGTAGCAGAGAAGCGTCAGCTTACTAAATGTTATATGTATAGTTCCCCCAAGTAGAGTATCTTTTTATAACCTTTTTACCCACCCCCTGCCCCACCAAATCTTTAAAATATATGCGGGTCTTCTCTTCAAATTGAGTTTTTGTGACAACCTGAACTTGTTAAGGTGTTTCTTTGCAGATGGAAGAGGTCTCTGTCAGGCTAATCATGTCTCCATAGAGTAGGGTTCTGATTTGTTTCCATTGCAGATAATTGTCAACTGGAAGGTGATGTTGTTTAGGTGTTTCACTTTTTTTTCCTTTTCCTCTGCAGGTTGTAATGATGCTTTTGTTGAAGTAGGCATGCCTCGAAGTCCTTCCCATTCTGGGAATGCTGGTGACTTGAAACAGATGATGTGTCCCTCCAAGGTTTCCTGTGCCAAAAGGCAGACAGTGGAACTATTGCAAGGCACGAAAAACTCACACTTACAGTATGTATTTTAATCTTTAAAGAGCCCTTGATATTTTGAAGTGATATATATTTGTTCTCAACTCTATAGTTAGTACTCTTTGATTCAAGTCATGTTTGATCTCATCCATGGGTGTTTTCATTTTAACATTTTTTAAAAAATATTAAGGAATAATATCTGTTAATTTTCACCCTTCTCTGTCTTCTCTATAGTCCCTTCCCCATTTAATGAATTGATTTATATCTGTGTCCTCTAAACCGTCTGTATTACTCTGAAACTGTAGCATTCTCTCTGCTCTTCAGTAATCAGCAGGGCCATTTTTATTCTCTGATTTTTGCCGTTAGAAATTTTCCCACTGTGAATTCTCCTTCATTTGGCTTTGAATTTCTTTCTTACTGTGGCTCTCTTTTTTCCCAAGGTAGTTAATTGCAAACTTTTAAATAAATGCTTGACATTATCATGACTTTGTTTATAAATACATAAGTTGTATTAAATATTAAATATAACTCTTCCTTACCATAGCACAGTTAAAAGTGTGTCATCCTTACTCTTTTTTTTTTCCTCCATGTATTTTGGACAGTCTCTACAATGTAAGGTTTTGTTCCCACCTATTCCGTCCACCTGATTTCCTCTGCTGTCTTATTAGTTCCTGGTATACCCTTCTAGAGTGTATTTATGCGAAGATTAGCGTACATGGTTTTATTTCCTCCCATTCTTACTAAAATCCATTTTCCTTTATAAACTCTTTGGTCAATCATTATTACCCACCGTTGTCCAGTTCTCCTTTATCTGTGTTTTTCTTTACATGGCACTAATACCCAAAATTAATGTTCTCATTATAGGCTAGAGAAACAGTTTTACTTCCTTGAAACTATTGAAGCATTTAAAATAGATACCTATTCTTGTCATCACTGAGTATGACCCGAACCTTCTTATCATCATCTTCTGGCTTAAGCTGCAGCCTCCAGAAAGATCTCCCTGCCTCCAGTCTTTTATTAGCTTGACCTATCCTTTATTTTGCTTCAGCAATTTACTTTCGAAAACAGGTCTAATCTTGTCACACTCTGGCTTCAAATCACCAATGGTCTGTGTTGCCTGCTTCCTTTCCTTTACTTACGCTCTTCCCTCTGAGTTGCTGTTCTCCTGACCTTTGGCACCAGACAACTTGCAGATGCTCTTAAGTTCCCAGGTCAAATATCCTTTGTGTAGCCTCTGTCAACTTTTGTCAAGCAAAGTTCATTGTCCCTCTTTTTGTATTCCCAAAGTACTTTTCTAAATTCCTCTAAATTCCCTTGGCACAGCAGCTGAGTAGTTGAACAAATAAAATCATGAATGAATAAACAAACCAGTTCTTGATTGATATTGCAATCCCTATTTTGAGCCTAAGGTGCAGTTAGATTTGAACTTGTGGTGCATGCATTCTGTACATATCATGTGTTGTAATTCACATATTTGCTGCTCATTGTAAGAAGCACTTTTACGCTCTGCCTGTCCCCCTCAACAGACTTTGAAGAATATTTCTTATTTATCTGCTACATTTATTTGTTACCGTCATATACATATTTCATACACACGAATTGGATCATCTACATGCCTTCAAATTGACTGGATCTCTGTTTAGACTTTGCATGGATGAATCATTGATATCTCCTTGATGTATAAAAATCAGAAATCTCATCTGTACATCTATTCCACCTATATCATATGCAGTATACCATATATACTATATATACTGTGTTTGAATGTGCATCATGAAATAGTTTCAAGCTTTAGCCCTACAGTCAGAGTGCCCAATTTCAAATTCCATCTCTACCATTCACATTAGAGGTATGACCTTGGACAATGTACTTCCCTCATCCACAAAGTGGGGATAACAGTAGTACCTGTGTCATAGCATTGTTGTGAGGATTAAATGAGAGACTACGTGTAAATAGCTGATGATGATAAACGTGCATAGTAAATGCGGCATGTAGGAAACATTCAGTACATTTGTATATATAGTGGAGTGTTAAATTCCACACTCTTATTTCACAGCAGCACTGACAGGTTGCTCTCAGACCCTGAACTGAGTGCTACCGAAAGCCCTTTGGCTGACAAGAAGGCTCCAGGGAGTGAGCGCGCTGCAGAGAGGGCAGCAGCTGCCCAGCAAAACTCCGAAAGGGCCCACCTTGCTCCACGGTCATCATATGTCAACATGCAGGTAATAAAATAGGAAAGCCACTCAAATGTCATGTGTTTGGGTTCTGGTATGGAGAATTCAGTGAGTGTTCAGCAGTAGTGCAGAAATTAGGTTTTCCTTCTGTGCTACATTCAAAATGAAATTTAAATATATATGTAGCAGTTAGTTTGCTATAAACATTAAAAATGAAAAGCAGTATTTAGCTTAAGTGAGAATTCTTTAAAATATATTAAAAGTGGTGCAGAATGGTCTGTGTCACTGTCTTATGCAAATAACATTATTCATGTGTTACTTAAAAAATTTTTAGATGAGTTTGCGGGACTGCATTTCTAAGTATTATTGCTTCATGACATAGTCTTGGATAAATAGATATACTATTTTCTATGTAATGAAGATGATGAATGTGTTTGGTGCCATTTAAAGATAGTTATGAGAATAACGAATGTGGAGTGTTCTTTGAAAGTAGATGATGAATATTATTGATGATTGTGTTGGTTCACAGTTTTTTTATGATTATAAAAACAACTTCATTTAAATAATTTTTATGATTAAACAACTTCCTCAATAGGAACTTTCTGTGTATCCATTTTCAAACTATTAGTCTAATTACTCAGAATAGACTATTGACCATGAAAATGCAGAAATTATAGATGACAATATGAAAGATAAGGATTTGTGCTTTGTGCTTTTAGAGATGCCTACAAGCATTTGATGTCAGACCAGAATTGCTGAGTAGACTTACCTGTTTTATCTTTCACCACCAAAAAAGAGGAAGAACGTTCCACAAAATCCTAGAAACAGAAAAGCTGTCATAGATGTGTCAAAGAAATTAATTCATGGAGCTAAACTATATTACTTTAATTCCAGTGCAATCTGCAGTTTAGTCCTCCTTCTCTATTTTTTTAATCCTTTGCATTGGAACATTTTCCTAAGTTTTTCGATGAATTTTTTTTTAAATAAAAGCCATGGCCTTTATAATGTGTCAGTGTTTAAAAAAGACATTTAAGGCCAGGCACGGTGGCTCACACCTATATTCTCAGCACTTTCAGAGGCCGAGGCAGGTGGATTGCTTGAGTCCTGGAGTTTGAGACCAGCCTGGACAATGTGGCAAAACCCCATCTCTACAGAATAATTCTAAAAAATTAGCAGGGCATGGTGGCATGCACCTGTAGTCCCAGCTACTTGGAGGCTGAGGTGGGAGGATCACCTGAGCTTGGGAGGCAGAGGTTGCTGTGAGCCAAGATTGCACCACTGCACTCTAGCCTGGGAGACAGAGCGAGACCCTATCTCAAAAATTAAAAATAAATAAAATAAAAAAGACATTTATTACATTTTCTCTGGTGGATGTATTTTCAGTTAATACGAATTACAATTTATTTAACAAATATCAAATCCCCTTTATAATCTTTTGATGGTTTTTGTCTTGTTGTTCTTGTCACCTTTTCCATCAGATTTATACCTGCGGTGAACCAGTTTCTTGTTTCTTTCTTTTAGGATGGATGAGCATGTTCTTAATGTTTGAGTTTCAGCCTAACTAGATGTATTTATGTTGTTAGTGAACAGTTGACTCTTAAAATCACTAAGAAATCAATGATAATATTCACTGAGCATTGACAGGGAGAAAGATTGAAAACTTGGCCTGATTTCCTTGGCTGAAAATGATCTGTATCTCCTGATTGCTCTTGGAGTGCTATATCCCCAGCTCTCTTTTTATGCTTATCTCAGTTTCTAATTTATTTTATAGTTATTTCTCTTTCCCAACCCTCCTAAGACTGCAAGTCAGCCAGGCACGGTGGCTCACACCTGTAATCCCAGAACTTTGGGAAGCCAGGGTAGGCAGATCACCTGAGGTCAGGAGTTCGAGACCAGCCTGGCCAACATGGCGAAACCCTGTCACTACTAAAAATACAAAAATTAGCCCGGGGTGGTGGTGGGCGCCTGTAGTCTCAGCTACTTGGGAGGCCGAGATAGAAGAATCACTTGAACCCAAGAGGTGGAGGTTGCAGTGACCTGAGATTGCACCGCTGCACTCCAGCCTGGGCAACAGAGCGAGACTCTGTCTTAAAAAAAAAAAAAAAAAAAAAAAACTGCAAGTCATCGAGGCTGTAGCTTATTTTTGATTAGTTGTTGTATTCTTCCACAAAGCTGAGCATAGTCTCTTTAACCAGTAGGCCCTCAATGAATATTTGTTGAACAAGTAAATTTAGGTTCTCCGTATACCTTGCCTTTAGGCATTAATAATTAAAAATTGATTTTAACTCCCAATGCCATTTTAGTCCTAGGATTTAAAAACTTCATCAAAAATATTATCTAAAAATCTGGCTTTCCTGATACATGGCTATGTTTTTAGTTATCACATGTCCTTGTTTGTCTGGGACAGCCTCTATTTACTTTTATTATCCTGGCCTAATTGTTATTCACAGCACATTTCACCTTCAGAAATGTCCTGTTTCAGACCATAGATTATATAGGTACCTTATATATGATGGTATAGTCTTTCTGGTTAAAGAGCTCTTGCCAATTGGCCCTTGGTCCTTGTGGTAGGCCTTTGAGATATGCTTAGATCAAGTCTTAGCTATTTCCTAAATTGGGGAGTTGATAACACTCAGAAAAGATTTGAAATGTAGCTGTATCTGCACTACTTTCTTCGAAATGATCTATCTTGGTCCTCACATAGACTTGACTACATCGTAGTTACTCATTCAGTTTTAATGGAATGAATCAATGGTGCTGTCCTAGCCCTGTGCAATAAACAGTAACTAGGTTTAATTTTATGGCATTGCTTAATGTCATTATAAATTAAAGTTAGACATCTGCCATTTATCTCACATCTCACTTCAAAAGCAAAGACTATGCCAGTTAGGTTAAATAATTTCTTAAGGTATCTTGACATCATACCACTTCAGGCCACGCTTACCTAAATGAAGAGGGGATTTTTGAGACCCTAAGGGGGCCAATAGATACATGACAGCATTTTGGAAATGTATACTTTCAAAACCCACATTATTATTATTAGGCTGTTCACTATATTCTAGCAGACATTGGCTCTGGTGTGCTAGGTATTTATGGTAAATAAGATTTTTTTTTCTTTTTTTAAGGAAAAATTCTAACTCTTAAAGTCAACCTTAAAGTCAGAAGTGGTAATTTATCATTACTAATTAATTAGTGTTGGAAGCATGTTTAAACTTACAGACATACCTTGGATTTCTGTGGCATTATTGTGCAAAGCTTGGTGTATGTCTCAGGCAGATTCATGGAACACAGTCAAAACCTTTGTTCTCTAACCATGGAGTATTGGCATGACATTTGGAGAGACTGTCAATAAAGGTATTTTCTGTTTCATTTTCAGGCATTTGACTATGAACAGAAGAAGCTATTAGCCACCAAAGGTATGTGATACACTAATAACTTACACTTGACTATATTTTAGTACACTCATAAATGTTTTTTGAGTACTCATGGTGAATCGAGAACTTGAAAACTCAGAAAAAGAAACCTAGAATATTTGGGTTCAAGTTGCATAAATTCTGTTGAATATATTTTGTTGAATGGTTTAGCATTAGACCAATTAAGAAATCATTTAGCATTTTTTCATTTATCATTACTTTGGATAAAATATTTCATTAAGATATTTTTAGACATTTTGTGTTAAGAAATAACATTCAGTGATAATTTCTTCACATATATCAAAGAAATGACACTTATCATCAGTATTTTATTTAAGAAATGCATTAAACATACCAAGCATTGGTTTTATTTTGTTTCCAAAGCTATGTTAAAGAAACCAGTGGTGACGGAGGTCAGAACGCCCACAAATACCTGGAGTGGCCTGGGTTTTTCTAAATCCATGCCAGCTGAAACTATCAAGGAGTTGAGAAGGGCCAATCATGTGTCCTATAAGCCCACAATGACAACCACTTATGAGGTTTGTAGAGTCATGTCCTACTCATTCTTCCTGTCTGTTCTCTCAGCAAAAGAGGACAGTCCTTCCCCCACCCTCATTCTTTATGTACCTAAAGGAAAATGATTAGTGGTGACTTGTTTTTATTTCTATTCTTGTAAACACACTGTTATAAAACTGATGCACTCTTGTGTATTATGATCTTTTATCTGTATTCTCTCAAAGTTGTTGGTCAGCTCTTAAAGAGATGTAAATTTGGATGTGAGTTTTTGTTGAGGGTGGAATGTGTCATAAATGATAAGCGTAAGGCTGAGATTAAGCAAAAGGGAGATGTAATATTTCATAAAAATGTATAAAGAGTCCTATTATCCAAGGGTTTCACTAGCAAGGTCACGATAGGGGAAAAGGCAAATATTCAACAAAAATAGGTTTTTTCAGATATGAGTTAAAAATTCAGTGTGCTCAGATGTGCCAAGAACACAGCAAGAAGTATCTGAAACAAGTGCTCCAAAATTTTTATGTTTCCCAGATGTTGGCTGCCCTGCTCGGGGTGAGACTGGGAAGCTGGCATTCCTACCATATGGAAGGGATGGAGAGTTCCATACTCCACAGCCAGGCTACACGCGATTCACCAAGCAGGCCTTTTCCATTTCAAAGTATCAGATTTTGGCTCTAAGCCTTTGGGAGTGGGGGTGGGTCTAGAGAGAGCGTGCACACATACACAATGCTGGGAGACTGTACAAACCCAAACATGGATGAAAATGATTAATCCAGAAGTCACAGTGTTCAACCAGAGAGAGCACTGAAGGCCAAAAAACCAACACTGGTTAAGGGTTTCATAATTGTTAGTCTAATAACTAGCATTTGTAGATTGACCTTTTCTCCACCCATTTTCTTTGTAATAAATTAGGCTATTGATGAAACACAAAAGCAAACATGCTGCTTTTTTTTTTTTTGTCTCTTTTGAGTAAGTGAAAAAGAAAATACTATTGAAATACTAAAAGAAAGAGTCTCCCGTGAATTTCATTGTCAGAGTTATAGTAGCAACCTGGCAGGCTGTATTTTAAAGATTGAAGTTACCTTCAGCAGCAGAATGTAGGAACCATTATGAAAAATGTTGAGGCTCTAGGAGGTACACTCTTCTTTCTTCCATTATAACACAGAGAGAAAATAAACATCTCCTTTTGTTAACAGAGACCATAAAACTGCTGTGCTCATTCTTAGAGTTTCACCTGATGTACGGTATGGCTATTCCTTTCAGCCCATCCTTGCTTTTGATGGAGTGAAGTGTGCCAGATTGTTGACTGTGTTCCTATAGTTTCAAAGATGAAGTATTTGCTTTAGAAATGCTCATTCAGTTCCGCTTTCTAAGACCAACAGTAGGACAAGTTGAAAATGATGTTCATTTCGGTAATGGAGTGGTCAAGTGCAGGGTTCTGATAACCACCTCTGACCAGATGTATAGCTTTGGTGAGGGACTTCACTCATCTGAGCTGTGTCTCATTCAGGTTGTGCTGAGAAGGGCATTGGAGAGGGCATCCAGTGATTAGCATGATGTGTTGTCAGTTCTTAGTGATATTTTAAAAAACTTTTTTTTTTTTTTTGACGTGGAGTCTCACTCAGCCACCCTAAGCTGCAGTGCAGTGGCACGATCTCGGCTCACGGCAACCACCATCTCCCGGGTTCAGGCAATTCTCCCATCTCAGCCTCCCGAGTAGCTGGGATTACAGGCACCCACCATCATGCCCAGCTAATTTTTGTATTTGAGTAGAGACAGAGTTTTACCATGTTGACCAGGCTGGTCTTGAACTCCTGACCTCAGGTGATCCGCCCACCTCAACCTCCCAAAGTGCTAGGATTACAGGTGTGAGCCACCGTGCCTGGCCTAGTGATATTTAAAAATTTTTTACTTTATTATTATTAAGAGTCTCACTCTGTCACACAGGCTGGAGTGCAATGGCAGGATCTCGCCTCACTGCAACCTGTGCCTCCCAGGTTCAAGCATTTCTCTTGCCTCAGCCTCCCGAGTAGATGGGATTACAGGCATGCACCACAACGCTCAGCTAAGTTTTGTATTTTTTTTTCTTTTTTAGTAGACACAGGGTTTCACCATGTTGGCCAGGCTGGTCTCAAACTCCTGACCTCAAGTGATCTGCCTGCCTCGGTGTCCCAAAGTGCTGGGATTACAGGTTCTTTTAAGTTTTTTACATTTTTTTCATTTTTAAATTTTAATCTATATACTTATTTATTTTGAGACCAGGTTATGAGACTGGCTAGTCTTTGTATTTTTGGTAGAGTCACGGTTTCACCATGTCGCCAAGGCTGGTCTCAAACTGCTGGGCTCAAGCAATCCACCTGCCTTAGCCTCCCAAAGTGCTGGGATTACAGGAGTGAGCTACCACGCCTGGCCAGTTCTTACTGATATTGAGTGGCTATTATTATTTCCAGTGGAGGACTTACTTTATCCTGAAGAAAACCAAGGGCTTGCTGAAAGATGAGATTATGTTTATGAATGCTCATTGGTGGAAGTATTTCTGCACACTCAAGCTAGTTATGCTTTTTTATATTCAAAGGAATATCTTAGGGTATTATGTGAACACATAAGAATTTAAGGTAATAGTAGTAATTATCTTAAATCATATTCATTTAGTTCACCCACAATTTTATTCAATCCCCACAAACTCCTAGTAAGGAAAGAGGGGCCCAGAATGGCTAAGTGTCTTACTCAAGGTTACTTATACTCCTCTCCCTAATGATTTAACCCAAGAGAGTCCATAGCAAAGGGTGGTATGTAACTGATCTAGAGCCATGTTGCCATAGTTTTATGAACATAAGAATCACTTGGAGAGCTTAATAATCCAGACTCTTCTCCTAGGATCTCACTCAAAAGGTAGGGAGTGAGAACCAGGTATCTATTTGTGTTTTCAGCAAGAACCTAGTATAATTGTGATGCATGTGTCCCACAGGAAACTCTGCTGTAAAGGGATGTAACCCTATGGGGATAAGGGCAGGAATAGGCATAGGAGCCCAAAAGGCTCTTCTGCTCCAGCACTTGCCCAAGGACAGGTAGATCACAGATCACTTTCTGTGGGCAGAAATGTGCAGGGCCCCTGACACCATGGTTGAACTTCTTCCTATGGCTTTTCTTGCTTTGGCTATCTTGGGCTAGCCTGCCCCATCATCCTGGCTGGTGTTTAGCAGCCCATTCACATTGAAATTTGGGAGGAAAGGTGGGTGAGACCTGCTAGATTCCAGCATGGACATTAACCATGTAATCTGCTTTTCTTCACTGCCTCTTTAAGTGCTGCTAATGGAAAGATATGATCTTTTTTTTTTCTTTTTTGTGAATGGTGTTCTAGATTCTCCCTGGTATATAAGTTAGACTTGAGCTTTTCCTCATGTATCCCAAATTCTTTGAAATGTAAGAAAGGGCCCCTCACATAGCATGGTCTGATTTTCTGCAGCAGTGGCTGTGTATGTCTTTTCCTTTATTCTTCTATAGCTCAGAAGGATCAGAAATAGGGCATCCAGTGAGTATTGCCTCTATAGATTAGGAAGAGGGGAAGGGCCTGGGGAAAAGTAGAGAGGGAGATTTTTATTAAAATAGAGACCACATCTGTGCTTATGGCACTAATATTTTTAAGTTGGAGAGTAGCTAAAAACACCTTCCTTTTTCTTACTTTTTCCTTTTTCAAAAGAAAAATAAAGCCAAATGAACAAGGAGAATGCCGATCTGTAAAAAGAGCAAGCATGTTTGACCAATAGGTCCTGACAGGTGAGGGCTGCTCACTCGGTATGCCAGGGACCAAATGTTTCCCGCTGTAGCAACTTTGCTTGAGGCAAGAATCTGATACTTCAAACTCTGTATTCAATATTATTGAGAAGCTTAGCTTGAGCAGTTTTTTCCAGTTTTAGGGCAGCTTTGAGAAATTAATCTACTTCAAAGAGATCCCTTAGATAAGAAGCAGACACTTTGAAGCTTTTTTTGTTTTCTCCAAGATTCTAAATTATGACCCTGTCCCCTTATATTATATTGGGATACCAAAAGTCAAACAAAAGGCTGCTTTGACCTGCAGTAACTGTGTCACATCAATAAAGCTACAAAGAGGTTTGGGATTTTCTTTTCCTTTTTGCCACCCATCTCTTAAAAGCATGAGTAATGGTCACATATTCTTGGAGCAAATAAAAACCTGCACTGAGAATCAAAGGTGGTTTTCAACTTCCCTAGCACTGATAGTAACGAGATTGTCTGATTATTTTAAATCTTACAAATCTAGGAGTAGAAATATTTAAGATATTTTATCAAAATATACAAATAATAAAGATACTTTGATTGGAAATGCCAGTTTTTGGTCTCAGAAAACTTCATTTCCCTATACCCATTGCCAGAAGTTAGTGAAGGCATCCCATAGTTGTAGGGAAAGGAGTCCTTGAGATTAATTCAATAATTCCACAAATACTAAGCACCTTATGTGTTCCAGACACAATTTTATACACTGGTAATACAGTGTTTGAATACAAGGTTCTTACTTTCTCAGATGGAGCTTTCTTGTGGGTAGAAGGAAGCATAAAACAAACAAGAAGTCATTAGTAACAAGAGTCTCTGTTACATATGAAACAGAACCACTTTAGATTGGGTAGTCATAAAGCAGACCTTATGAGCAAATGACATTCAAGCTAAAACCTAGATGCCAAGAAAAGGCCATGAAGATCTGGGGAAAAAGTAGTAGGCCAAGGGAACAACTGGCACGATCATCCCAGAGTCAGAACCAGCCGGTGAGTTCCGGAAGCCGAGGTGGTTAGGGTGGGGGACCATCAGCATCAGAGAAGAGACTGGAGAGAGGCAGAGGCTGGATTATGGAGCCTGTCAGTTTATGGTAAGGCACAGTGGAAATACATCACAGGACTTTATACAGAGGCATATTTGTTCTAATTTGCATTTTAAGATATCAGTCTTGTTGCTTCATGGAAAATGGATTGTAGGGAGATAAGCAACAAGAGTAGAATTAAAATGGCCCTTAGGGAGGCAGTTGGGACATTGTGGAGGTGCATAGAAGTGAGCAGACTTGGGGTATGTTTAGAGATGACACTGATGAACTTGCTGAGGGATTGGCTGTGTTGCGGGAAGGAGGAACCAAGGATGACCCTTGGACTTTTGGCTGGAGCAGCTGGGTGAGTAGTAGAGTCACTAGCTGGGATATAGGAATTCTGAAAGAATAAGTTTGAAGATAGCTGATGGGGATGGGTAACAACAACTTGGTTTCAAGCACACTGAGTTTAAGATGCCTATCAGACAGGAAAATGGCAGTGTCAGACTGGCACCTCTGTGATTCTAAATTTCTTTTCTTTTTTTTTTTTTTTTGAGACAGAGTCTCACTCTGTTGCCCAGGCTGAAGTGCAGTGGCATGATCTTGCTCATTGCAACCTCCACCTCCTGGGTTCAACCAATTCTCCTGCCTCAGCCTCCTAAGTAGCTGGGATTACAGGTACGCACCACCACACCCAGCTAATTTTTGTATTTTTAGTAGATATGGGGTTTCACCATGTTGGCCAGGCTGTTCTTAAACTCCTGACCTCAGGTGATTCACCCACCTCGGCCTCCCAAAGTGCTGGAATTACAGGTGTGAGCCACTGCACTCGGCCTATGATTCTTAAATTTCAACAGAGAAATCAAATCTGGAGTTAGAAGTTTAGGAATCACTACTGTCATTACTTTTTGAAAGGACTTGAGATTACTTAAGAAAGTAGACAGAGGGAAGGGAAGAGATCCTAGGACCAGGTACAGGGTAATCTGACATTTTAGAATGTAAAATAGGAAGATTCTCCAAAGGACACAGTGAGGTAGGTGGAAAACCTGGGGCCTGGGGTGTCAGGATGCCCTAAAGAAAGAAATTTTTAAAGGAGGGCATAGTGAGCTGTCTTTATGCCATTGCAAGATTGAATTAAGTGAGTTTATTGAAGTGAACAGTAAAGGATTCTCTTGGAATTACCTAATGAACATAATATTTTGAAAGTCAGAGAATCTTGACTTTAATACTCTAGGTAATACTAAGTAGGGTGTCTATAATATAGTGATTAAATAAATACAAAGATGAATAAATGCAAGTTCAGTGCAAATTTTAAATTATTTTTGTTTTTATTGTGGAGAATTTAAAAAGATAAATTACTCCAGGTATGTAATTTGTTAGAGAGATTGTATCCTTGTTTGTTTAAGGGAGGGTAACACAGGGGAAATGACAGCTCCCCTTCCAACCTCAGGCTCTATTAGCATTTTGAGAAGCCAGCTTTGCCACATCACCATTTCTCTTACTTGTGTAATACAAGGCAGAGAATCTTTGCTCTACCAGGTGGAAGATTTGCTTTGTGGTCTCCAAAATTGAAAGGAGTCTCAGCATCCACTCTTCCAAATTTTATAGAAGGGATTATTTATCCCGGAGGCTCTCAGAACTCTCCCTCAGAATCTACTCCCCATAATGAAAGAAAAAGACTTCACTGTGCAAATTACCAAGTGTCCTTGGTGCTGCAGGGCAAAGGCTGTAGGCAGGTTCCACAGCCTTCCCGAGAGTCAACACTCATGAGTAACTGCGGTGGTTGGCAAGAGAAGTAAATGGCAGTGGTGTAATGTGGATTCTTTTCTCCTCCCACCCTGAAAAACCCACCTGATTAAATATTTCCTTATCTGGCTTTGTCTGTTTACAGGGCTCATCCATGTCCCTTTCACGGTCCAACAGTCGCGAGCACTTGGGAAGTGGAAGCCAATCTGATAACTGGAGAGACCGAAATGGAATTGGACCTGGAAGTCATAGTGAATTTGCAGCTTCTATTGGCAGCCCTAAGCGTAAACAAAACAAATCAAGTGAGCTTTGTGTTTTATGCACACTTTTAGGTATCCCCAGATTAGAATGTGTTTATTTGGGTTGGAGTATCACTGACTGTGGCCTCTCTGACTTCAAGTGCTTGGTGTAATTCACATGCCATCTCCTCTGTGAAGCCGTCCTTGTTTCTCCCAGTGAAGCAGGCCACCTGGTTCTCTTTCCTCTCACTCCATTTTGTGC
This sequence comes from Pan troglodytes, assembly GCF_028858775.2. NCBI lineage: Eukaryota > Metazoa > Chordata > Mammalia > Primates > Hominidae > Pan > Pan troglodytes. Next base: position 71,074,400 of record NC_072406.2, read on the forward strand.
ATGCTTTCACTCTAGCACTTGCCATACCAAAGGGCAATTATTTATCTACCTATCTGTATCTCCTTGTGAAATTTGTGCTCCACAAACCAAAGACTGTATTTGTTCGTTTTATAAACATTTATGAAGTGTCCACGTGTCAAGTATTCTGTTATGCTCTGCCTTATTGGATATTTCTTCCCAAACGCCTAGTGGACTGTCTGACACCTAGTAGGTAGGTGCTCAGTAAAAGTTTGTGAAATGAATGCATGAATGGGTAATGTACACACATGCATCCAGGTGGTGACAAAAAGACAAGGACATAAGAAAGTGGTTGAGGCCAGGCATGGCAGCTCTCACCTGTAATCCCAGCACTTTGGGAGGCGAAGGTGAGATGATAGCTTGAGCCCAGGGGTTTGAGACCAGTCTGGGCAACATAGTGAGATTTCATCTCTACTAAAAAAAAAAAAAAAAAAAAAAAAAACAAGAGGCTGGGTGTGGTGGTATGCATGCGCCAATAGTCTTAGCCTACGTGGGAGACTGAGGTGGGAGGATCGCTTGAGCCCAGGAGTTTGAGGCTGCAGTGAGCTGTAATTGAACCACTGCACTACAGCCTGGGTGACAGAGCGAGACCCTGTCTCAAAAAAAAAAAGTGGTTGAGAAAAATGTGTTTGAATTAGCATCTTAGACCATTGAAGAAAGACTGTCCAGCGGGTGGCTACTAAAGGTGAATAGCAGGGTTTGATTTTGTAAATAGACAAGATGTTGCTGAATTCGCATAAACAGGAAAAAATTAACTTATTACAGCATGGGGGTTCTGGCTTTCAGCAAATCTGGCTGAGACTCAGCATAAGCCCATTGTTTTATCTACAACAGCACCCATACTCCTGGGCTGTATAAACAGATGAGAGCTGACATTGTCATCACAAGATATGCCCCAATGCCTTTTTTCAGGGTTTTTGACAAATTTGGAATCCTGAAACATGTAGAATATTTGAAGACTCCTTGAAGCTAGGCAATCTAGATGAGCATGGTAGACACTCAGTAACAGTCAGTTGTTACGTTACTATCAGTCATGTCAGCTGTATTGTCAGGAGTCTCAGATTTGAAAGGAGTAATCAGGTTGTTGGCCAAGTCTAAATAAGAAAGCACGGTCAACTATTTCATTCCTAAGTACACTGTCAATAGTAGCCTGGAGACTTCCCATTAGTTACTGGCTGGACGCTCCACCACTGACAGTATGATCAAGATGAGAGTCAGGCTGATGCCAGGCACAGATGGAGGGGTGTAAATGATGTCCAGTCTCTAGCCCAAGATACATTCATTTGATGCTTCTCTTTTTCTATCTTTATCTCCTTTCCCTTCATTTAACATTGGATAATTAAATTGACTGTACTACTCAGTTGAATAGAAGTTCAGGATTAAGATGGAGGATACATTAATAAAAAGGAATGATTAATGAAGCACAGTTATTTGGGTTTTGTCACTTTTTTTAGGGTATAGGCAGTTTAAGAGAGACTATAGAAACTACAAGTAGTTAAGACCAAAAAAAAAAAAAATTAAGTAAAAGTACGTTATAGGCTACTTTGAACATTTATCACTATGAACATTTTATTTTCAAACATTTGTTTTTAAAATTGTTAATAATTTATTTAACATATGTAAGATTCCTTTTAAATATGTAATCAATATAAAAATTATTTGAGATAGCTTACATTCTTTCTTAGGTTGTACAAAGTCTTTAAAATCTGCAGTGTATTGTGTACTGACAGAGCATTTTCATTCCCACTAGGCTCATTTCAGGTGCTCAATAGCCATGTGTGGCCAATGGCTACTGTATTGAACAGCACAGTTTTAGATAATTTCTCTTAACACTCTTGTCAAGGTCACCAATGTTTCCATTTTCCTGGGCATCCCTATTTATACCAGTTGCTGCAGCATAATTCTCAGTAACTCTTTTACTCTCGAAAAAAAAAGTAAATCTATCATTTGGACCATAAATTATATGGGCAGCCTTTCAGCCACTTTGATGTAGTCACATCCCACATCTGGTGGTCACTCACCCCAGTTTGCTTATCGCAGTCCAGTTTGTGGCTTTGTGTCACCTTTGACCCAGTACCTCAATGGTCTCTCCTCCTCAAACTGTTTTTATGACTTTAGGGCCTCTGCTTCACCTTTAAATGGTGGAGTGTCCCAGGACTCAGTATCTTGGGGTTTGGTTTTGGGTCCTTTCTCTACACATTCACCCCAAGAGATAAACAGCAGCTATCCTTAAGAGAAAAACCTTTTCAGGAAATGCCTTCCGTTTGAGAATCATAGAGGACATCTCAATTGGGAGATGAAAACAACTGGAGAAAGTGATCAATGACACCCAAAACAGTGCAGAACAAGATTCCTAGATTTGGCAGACACATGGATCCCCAGGGTAGACTAGATGGATCTGATTGGCTTTGGTCAGTGTTGTCCTCCCTCACCTCTTTGGGGATCTCTCCTGAAGCCACATCCTTGGTGTAAGAAGACAGATTTCCCACACAGGCAAGAGCTCATTATTGGTCTGGGAGGTGGAATGCCTGCACTCTGCTGAAATCTCCAAGGCTCTGTATGTGTATGTGTGTGTGACTTACTTGGCTTGGTTCAATAGTCTATCACCAGCGCTTGCTTGTCACTGGGTCTGAGAGCCACAGACAGTTTGTTGAAACCTTTGCCCACCAAATCAGTTGCAGAACCAAGGAAAAGTTCAGCATTGCTGTCTTAAAAGTTTTCCCCAGAGACAGATTTATTTTTGTCCTAAATTAAATCCAGGAACCCCAGCATCATTCTTATCACTTTATACATTACTGTTAATCTTGGAAGTGTGCTGTTTTGTGACCTTGCTACCCAATTTTATTTTTTAGGGAGCAGGATTTATGTGTTGCAATACCATACAATTCCTTTGACCAAAGGAAAGCACAGGTGTAGATACAGAGAGCCACCCTGCCATCCAACGGAGCCTGGACTTATAATAACTTTCCATACCTTTTTTTTGTCCCGGGGATCCTTTTTACAGCTCCTCATTTAATTCACATCCAATCAATTTTAAACAACAAATGCTTCTGACTACTCAGGGAGAATATGATGAATGATTATTAACTACAGAGGCACTGTTGCTGAATTTCTGCCTCCCAAGTGTAACCTTTTAAATGGCAAGAGCCTCCCTGAAAGCAATAACCAGCATTTCCTTAATGGAAAGCCAATATTTCAGTAAAGGATTGCTGTATTTCTACAGCTACTGCCCTATTCAGCTGAACAATGAAAGTTGAAATATTTAGGTGATTAAAACTTTTAATTAAACCATGTTCTCTCTGGGCATTTACACTTCAAGCCTGTCTCTCCTTTGCCTTTCAGCGGAACACTATCTCAGCAGTAGCAATTACATGGACTGCATTTCCTCGCTGACAGGAAGCAATGGCTGTAACCTAAATAGCTCTTTCAAAGGTTCTGACCTCCCTGAGCTCTTCAGCAAACTGGGCCTGGGCAAATACACAGATGTTTTCCAGCAACAAGAGGTCAGTCATTATTTATTTTCCCAAGTATCTTTGTTTTGATTGTGTGTATGATGACTTCTAGAATGAAATCACTTATTGACCTATGAGTATGCTTTCACTGAGCATTTATTCAAGTCTCATAGCTTGTCCTTGCTACTAAGAAAAATGTCATCTCATTTCTTATTTAGTGTAGCTAGTAAACACGGGATAGCAGAAATAGAGAAAATCATACTTGCAGAAAAATGTACAATAGCTGTCTAACAGTTTTAGCAATAAAACCCAATCGATATATAGATTCCTAGGAATTTTTGTAGTCACAGCTCCCTTAAGGTCAGCAACAAGTCTGTATTTAACATGATTTCGTTTTGAATCTGTTGTTATCTTTATTTGTGGCACTTAAAAGTAAATAACAGCATGTGAAATATCTCTGGCTGTTTTTGACTCATCCTGGTCATGCTGAAGTCTGTTCTTACAGAATATATGTTTTTTTCAACATGTTAATGTATTGATTAACTTATTGTTTGGGTTTTACCTGAACTGAGACAGAACTGAGATGTCTACTGAACAATCACGACCATGAATTTTGGTCAAACTGATTAGCCATATCCTATTATGTACTGGCATAAAGAAAAGAGGCCCCAGGCATGATTCTTCCTAACAGTGCTCTCATATTACTGGGGCACAGCTAACTCAAAGTGTCAGAAAATTAAAATGTTTCTATACATTTGTGTCTTTTTCAAATCAAGACATGGTCCATGTTTGATGCTAGTTGGCTTAATTTTATGTTAGAGAACATCTGATTTAGTCAGTAATTTCTAGGCACGTGTCAGTTAATAAAGAATCTATAGTTTTTACTAGGCACTTTGTATCATAAATTCAGTGTACTGCCCATGGTCCAATAAATTATTAAGTTTAAATGCTGAGCATTTTTGTTTTTTACATTGAAAGGGCAATTGTTGTGTGTATTAAATTTCAGGGTATTGATTTTTTTTTCTGTTTCCCCTACATCTGAGTTAGTGTTCATTTAACCAAGAATTTTCTAAGCTGAATAAACCTTTCATAATCAGTGCATTAAAGAATATATCTCTTTATTTTGTCTTGCTGGTTAGATGATGGTAGCTGGAAGCAGAAGTATTTTAATGTGTCCAGGCACAGAAGGTCAAAAATCAAGAGATTGAATGTTAATTCAATGATATTCTGGGTTTGTTTTCATCTATGTTTCCTATTTGAAGAAGCATAGAAATTGTAGGTATTTCTTATTCCAATTACTCCAAGAAGGAAAAAAACATGAAAGTATAAAGCCAGAGGGACTTAATTTAATATTTTATTAACTACAGCAGGGGTCAGCACACTGTGGTCTGTAGGCCAACTGCCTGATTTTGTAAAGTTTTATTGGAACACAGCCACATTCATTTGTTTACATATTGTCTATGGCTTCCTTCCAGCTATAACAGCAAAGTTAAGTAACTGCAACACTGACATTGTGGCCCACAAAGCCTAAAATATTTACCATCTGGTCCTTTAAGAGAAAGTTGGGGAACACTTGAGCTGAAGAATCTCTATTATAGAATTTCTGAAAACATATCTTTAGAACTGTGATAAATGATGGCCTAAGGTTTTCTAAGACCTGGATGTACCTTCCAAATCAAAACAGGACAATTTAAATTATCTTCAATATCATTTAATGAAAAGTTTTACCTGTTTATGGCATGTTGAAATTTGGTCATCTGCTTTTTTCAGTGTAGGATATTTTCTAATACTCAGATGTGATTTAACAAGAATCCCCCATAAGTAACTTCATGAGATTTAATTTATTGTAAGCATGTTGAAGATTCACTTAGCAACTTTCACAGGTGATATATCAACATGCATTATTACTAACCATACCTGCCAATTGTCTTCTTTGGTAAGCCCAGTACTTTATATCTATAGTTATAGTGAATGCTTACAACAGTTCTGCAAGATACAGTATTGTCAACCCTCTGTGCCCACAGCTAGTAATGGCAGAGTCAGGATCGAACTCAAGTCTCTTTGGCTTCAGAATCTGTTGTCTTTCTCTTCTTACACACTATCTTTAAAGGAAGGTGGGGGATCCTTGGGCAGTTTCCCTTCATACTTTGTTCCTGATGCCAGACAGTGCAGTTTTATAGTTCCTGCAAATACTTCTTTTGTGTCCCTTTCAGTGATAGTTTGCTGGGTTGAGCCAAGTGAACTGTAGATCTGATTGTGTCTGGGAATTCTTCTTTCAATCCTTTCAATCCTGTGTTGAACACAAAGGAAGATGCCATCTGTTATATTATTTAGTTTCTTCTTATAAAGATAAAGATACACTTAACCAATTCAAAATCCCAACCTAAGAAATATTTTTCTCTTCTCTGAACAGATAATGCTCTTCCTTTTATCAGTTCACAAAAATGGTACAATCTTTGTGTTTCCTTTTTTGCTATAGTTGCCGGGTTGCTCAGAGCTAAGTCTTCTGCTAGAATCATCATTTCCATTTCACCACCTTTCTTAATTCTTGTTTCTTAGGCTTGTGCTACCACCTTTCTTTTCTGGAAGTAGGCAGAGCATAATTAATAAATAAGTGTGACAACAAGTTGATCCTACAGTGGGAAAGAAAATAAGTAATTAATATATTGGTTATAGATTGACCTTTCTACCCACAGATCGATCTTCAGACATTCCTCACTCTCACAGATCAGGATCTGAAGGAGCTGGGAATAACTACTTTTGGTGCCAGGAGGAAAATGCTGCTTGCAATTTCAGGTGAATATAAATCTTCAACTCATATGTTAAAATCTGAATAACCTCTGCCAGTGGTCTCAGCCATTGGGTTGTTTCTACCCATTAACTGCTGGCTTACTAACCTAACACCTTGGTTGTGGTTTCAGAGGGTTTTCCTGTCAACAGTGTGACAGATCCTGAGACTGTCTTACTTTTTCATCAGGGCATTGCCTGAAAACCTGCCTTAACAAGGGTCATATATGAAAATAGATCTCTTCAGAAAGATCTAACCAAAATCGCCCTATGCAGAACATGAGAAGTTGGGGAGAAAGTTTAATTCTCCTCTTTGCAGTTGTGTTAAACAGTAATCATTACATTAGTGAATAATTATTCTTGATTGGCAGTTATGTTTCAAATGTGTGTGTCCTTGCACACCGACTGAGTTCATTGCACTGAGAAGAAAAGAATGCTGGTTGAATCTGGCAGTGTTACTTGTCTTAATTCTTCTTAGTCTTCCCACTGTTTTAATAGAATTTATGAGTCACAGGACATAGTATCCTGAAGATAGTCACAGAATGAAGGAAAATAATATCTGTCTCCCTAGGCCACTTTCTTTGTGCATCTGTTGCATATATATTTTAGAAAATGCTCTATACGTATTTATTGGGTGCCACTCATTTGAAAGGAATTGAGCCAGATAATGAGTCAGGAGTTGGCAAATACATAGTAATGAACCTCAAAAAAGCGTTTAGAAAAATATGCGGAAATTTGAAGGAGGGAATGGGATTAGTTTTTGAAGACTTGCCAATAAAGTTCTTGAATGTCAAGTTTATATGTGTCCCAGTCTCAGAAAGACAGACACACCAGGGGCAGAAGCCAAGTGTCATGTGCTGCAGAAAAATGAATGCTTTTTCAGAACACTGAATTTGCAGGCTATGCCTCAGTGAAGCCAGCAGTTACATCCAACTGGTGAAAGTCCATTCCAGACAACATTCACTAATCAGATCAGCAGATAAAATTTAAAACCTCAGTGGTTTTCCATTTTATTTTAGCGGCATGTTGAATGCCCCACCCATCTTCCCATAGGAAATCTTTATCTGAAGCAGATACAGGCAAAGCAGCTTTGAAATAGGAGTGGAAATCCAGCCATTGAGCTTCCTGGTGGCAGCCTATTGGGTTCTTCTGTGGATAGAGTTCTACACTCATCAGTTTTCCCAGAACTTCTTCTAAAATTACTTCTCGGATATACTGTGTGTACCCAAGAGGCTCTATTAATGGAACTCCACAGGGAAAATGCATAATTCCTGCTCATAAGATCATCTTCGTATAGTGGAAAGAACACTGGATTCAATTAGGAGATCTGGGCTTTACTTATGCTAAGTCATGAGTCCTTGAGTGAGTTTCCAAACCTCTTTTGGCTTTGGTTTATTAATCATGAAGGTAGATTGGAATTTGTGATTGTACAAAGGTCACCTTCCATTTCTAAGATCTGTCCTTTCATGTGATATCATCAGGCTTAGTGAAAATGGACAAAACTGTAGTTTTATTACTTGTTCTTTTCTACCATCTATGATAATAGAGTAATTTTTAAAATTTGTTTTCTGTAAAGCTCATCCTCAGGGGGCTATCCCTAGACTCAAGCTAACTTTAAAAGTTTTCATATTATTTTATTAATTTGCAAATGAAATTTATTTACCATTTGAAATGTGATTAACTTATGCATTCACCATACCTGTACTGTTGAAATATGCCTGCAGGCCAGCAATTTTCTATCAGTGAAGTGTGTAGTCCAGAGCTCCATAATCTTTCACTAGAGATTCATGGAATGGCAGTGAGGATATAGTGAAAACTAAGTTCATTTTTTGGTGTCCCAACCCAATTCTGAATTCTGTAAAGATTTTAGCAACAAGCAGATAGCTGTAAATACATTCGCAGGTTGTAGATAGATCATCAATACCTTTCCTCTGGAATATATCAGTATCTTTTGGGGGAGGTAAGATGGGAATCAGAAAGGTTTCAAGTTCTCTATTTTAAAAAAATATTTTTTCTAATCATCTTCTTTGTCATTCTGTTGAGGTTATATAGTACTTTTGCAGACTTCCTCTCTCAGTGGGGTTCACCAGGTCCTCTTGCTTTTAAAGGGAGTTTGAGACTGACTAAAATACTTTATGGCTGCTCTGCACAGCATAAAGGACTTGATTATTTTAAGAATAATTTTGTCTTACTTTGTTGAGTGCATTTGTTTGAACCTGGTAAATTATTTTCTCTGAAAGCAATACATTTTTATTGAGAAAATTCTTCATCAAAAAGCTTCTTTCTCCAGTTCAACTTATCTCATAACAAAGACATCCATTTATAGTCCCAGAACATTCTGTCTCCCTATAGATGCAGTATAGCTGGGCAGTCTGAACTCACCTTTGTCTTATGGTTATAGATTGGTTAGGTCCAGAGTTTGCTTAAAATTCCTTTTTAAATTTTGTAGATTTTAAACTTATAATCTGAGTGATTCTTTCAGTATAAGGTTTTGTTTTATTTTTAATCTCAGGCCAAAATACATTTAATGTTATAGCAGTAGATGAAATTTATCTCCAATGGAGATGGATCAAAGTATAAATTTGATCTCTTTTTCCCCAAATCCACTTTTTTTTTTGAAAATTCACAGATTTTTCTCAGAATATTTTCATGATTGGTTAAATGTACAGGGACTCAGTGAAAGGACGCTTAGCATCCTGTTGACAGGCTTCCCACCACGGCCTCAGGTAGATCTAACATTTCCCGACCTATTCTTTTAGTTTGTGACTCTGTTCAGATCCGCAACAAGATCCTGAGAGCTGCCAGGATTGTGTGAACCTTGGAATTTCAAAGAAAAAGGTTGGTATTTTCCCAAACCATCCCGTAGGCCTACTGAAAAATATTAGAGGAGTTTGCCTTATCATTTAAACAACAACAACAGCAATTCTAAAGTCTCTTCAGTAGGACTTGACCTTGATAACCTCTCTGGAAGATTTATCTCTGTGCATCACATTTAAAAACATATGTATGTACTCTCTTAGAAACTGTATCGGTTAGGGTTGGATTCCCTTGTGATCATTTTACTGTTTCAAAGATCTAGCTGATGTGTCTTTTCAGAATAAAATTTTTAATATTTATTTTGAAAAACTTTGTCTTCATGGCCCAGTTGTTGTCATGTGCTCAGTTATACATGTTATATATGCTAAAGGAGAATGTTGTTTGGCCTCATTCCTTCTTTTTCTTTGCTGTAAAGTGGGAATGTCTTCCTGAATTGTATGTTATTCCCCCGTGAGAAAATGGAGGCCGAAGATAGTCCCTAGCTTGAAGATGATAAAACTTTTCCAGGCTGTGTACTTAAGGGGATTCATTTATTCTTAACGCTTCTATAAGTTTGCCTTTAAATATATTCAATTCTGTCTTGATTTCTGAATTTTGAAGTGCTGTGTTTGTTTTTAACAAGATACATGTATTCAGCTTTTAATAACTGTGTTTCTGGAGGAACTTGAAACAACAGCCATCTGTATGCATGCCTGCATGTGTCTTTTGCTTGTAAAGATACCTTCCTTGCTTCTTCAGAGTGAAGCTGGGTTTTTCTATTTAAAAATTAAATTTGGCATGTTAAAATAGCAAATAAAGCTCTGTTATCTGGCATACTTGGAACTATCGATTTCTCAGATTTGTATTCCTGGTGCCTTGGTTGGTCTTCTCTGTCCAGTGGGTCACTGAAGGCCAGTGCTCAGGGCATTGACCTTTCCATCAAGCATGTGAGGTTTCACCTCTGTCACTTAGTACCTGTGTGGGCAAGTGACTTAGTCTATTTTTTAAATCAGTTTTTTCACCTATAAAATGGAGAATGGTAATATTATCTATCCCTTAAAGAAGACTTGAATAGGGCAAAATAAATGTAAAGTGCTTGTCATACAATAAGGCTAATGAATCATTGTTATTTTTCTTCTCTCCTAAGACCTATATATGAACAAAAGAGAGATGTCTCCAGTGTTGCTTTGACCATATAGGGGCAGGCGTTTACATTTTGGAAGGCAGTGGGGTAAAATGTGAAGGGTATTGGTCATCCTCCAGAACTTGGCCATAGGAGTGTGTCTGGTCATATGGTCATCCTTAACACCATGCAGTCTGTTACAACCTGAGTCTGTGTCGTCAGCATTACTGTAGATGGCCATATCTTACATTGTAACTTCACAATTCAAAAGGGGATTGATTGTGTGTGTGTGGTTTAAAAAGTACTGAGTACCATGCAAATATAAGGTGAATCACTGCTCTAGCCCCTCAAAGAGACAACTTTAAGCAAATCAGTTACATAATCCCTCTAATCTATTTTAAACTGAATAAATTTGAGGGTATTTGCATTTGTTTGGTATCAAAACCCTAATTTCCATAGTCTGATGATTCTGTGTACTTGCATGAGTTTGTCAGAATGAGTTACATCAGTGATTTTGAGGTGGGGGCGGAGGTTGATGCATACTCATGAAACAACGTAATCTGTTTCAATTAACTTTTTACCTTTCCAGTTAATAATTTTAGTTGGCAAAAGACAAACTAAACAGTGTTTTCAGAGTACTCTAATTTCTTTACCATTCAAATAGGGCACCTCAGGTTTTCCCTGAAATTTTAGATTCAAGTATTTGTTGTTTGTGAGTATTAATTTTCTAAGCTGATACGCTTTTTTTACTAGATTAATTTTTTATTCAAAGAAACCTACTCATATGCCTCTTTCTAAAACTATTTCTGACTCAAGAAGTATAGGGTTCATGAGTTGGCAGAGCCATGGGGGCTGTGGCTTAATACAGTTGACCCGTGAACAACATGGATTTGAACTGCACAGGTTCACTTATACACAGAGGTTTTTCAATAAATATATTGAAAATATTTTTGGAGATTTGTGACAACTTGAAGAAACTTCCAAACTGCATAGCCTGGGAATATTGAAAAAATTTAAGAAAAAGCTAGATATGTCAAGAACGCATATGTATGAAATATATACAGATACTAGTGTATTTTATCATTTACTACCATACAATATACACATCTATTATAACATGTTAAAATTTATCAAAACCTCACAGACCATATATGGCACCACTGGCAGCAGAGAGAAATGTAAACAGACAAAGACATTTTAAATCATAACTGCATAAAATTAACTGTGTTATATACAGTACTGCTGTAATAATTTCATAGCCACCTTCTGTTGCTATTGCAGTGAGCTCGATGTTACAAGTATCCGCTTAAAGCACTATATGACACTAATTTCCACCTGAGCAATTAATCTCTCCAGTAAGTTGCATGTAACAGTTACAAGTGATCTCTCACAGTTCTTGAGTATTTTTCATTGTGTTTAGTACAATACCATAGACCTTGAATAACACCATAGGACCCACATAAAGTGCCACTAATGCTCTCAAAAGCAAAGTCATGACATCATGGGAAAAAGTTGAATTGCTTGATATGTACCACAGATTGAGGTGTGTAGCTGCATTTGCCCACCACGTCAAGATAAGTGAATCCAGCATAATGACTATTGTTTAAAAAAAAAAAAGGAAAAGGAAATTTGAGAAGCCATTGCTGCAGCTAGACCTGCAGATGCAAAAGCCTTGCACTTTTTGCAAAATACCTTTTTTATCTTGCATTGAAAATGCAGCTTTTAGAGTGGGTGCAGGATTGTTATAAAAAAGCATACTTATTGACTCCATGATTCAAGAAAAAGCAAAGTCATTATATGACAACTTAAAGCAAAATGAAGGTGAAGGATCTAAAGTTGGAGAAATTAATGACAACAAAATATGGTATATTAATTGTAGAAAGAGGTTTGGCTTAACAAATGTGAAGATAACAGGAGAAGGAGCTTTTGTCAGCCACTAGATACCACATGAGTTCCCAGACACGGTTAAGAAAATCATTGAGGAGAAAGACTATACACCTGAACAGGTTTTTAATGCAGATGTAAGTGTCCTATTCTGGAAAAAAAATGCCACAAAGGATTTTTATTAGTAAGAAAGAAAGGAGGCCGGGTGCGGTGGCTCATGCCTGTAATCCCAGCACTTTGGGAGGCCAAGGCGGGTGGATCACAAGATCAGGAGATCGAGACCATCCTGGCTAACACGGTGAAACCTTCTCTCTACTAAAAATACAAAACAAAAAAAAATTAGCCAGGTGTGGTGGCGGGCACCTGTAGTCCCAGCTACTCGGGAGGCTGAGGCAGGAGAATGACATGAACCCGGGAAGCGGAGCTTGCAGTGAGTGGAGATCGCACCACTGCACTCCAGCCTGGGCTATAGAGCGAGACTGTCTCAAAAAGAAAAAAGAAGAAAGAGAAACAAACACCCTAATTTCAGACAGGAAGGGATAGGCTGACTGCTGTTTTGTGCGAATGCAGTCACGTTTATGATCAGGACTGCCCTTATCTATAAAGCTGCCCACCCTTGAGCCTTGGAGGGAAAAGATTAACACCAGCCGCCAGTCTTTTGGTTGTAGCACAAGAAGGCATGGATAACAAGAATGTTTTCTCTAGACTGTTTCCATTGATACTTTTTCCCTGAAGTCAGGAAGTAACTTGCCAGTAAAAGACTGACTTTTAAAGTTCTTTTGATGTTGGATAATGCCCCTGGCCACTGAAAACCCCATGTGTTTAACATCAGAGTCGTCAAACTAGTTAACGTGTCTCCAAACACAAAGTCTCTAATTCAGCTTCTAGATCAGGTGGTCATAAGGACCTTTAAGGATTGTTACACATGGTACTTTATGGAAAGGATTGTCAAGGTTATAGAAGAGAACCCAGATAGAGAAAACATTATGAAAAGCTGGAAGGTTTACACCATTGGAGATGTCATTGTTGATACAGAAAAAGCTGTGAAGCCATCAGGCCCGAAACAATGAATTCCTGCTGGAAAAAACTGTGTCCAGATGTTGTGCATGACTTCACAGAATTTACCATAGAGCCAGTCAAGAAAATCATGAAAGAAATTGTGGATATGGCAAAAAAAATAATAATAAATAAAGGTAAAGGGTGAGTGAGGGATTTCAATATCAGATCTTGGAGAAAAATTCAGGAGCTAATAGATACCACACCAGAGGAATTAATAGAGATGACTTGATGGCGATGCATGTTTCTGAACCAGTGCCAGACGATGAGGAAGACATAGAAGAAGCAGTGCCAGAAAGCAACTGACGTTAGACAGTCTGGCAGAAGAGTTCCGATTATTCAAGACTACTTCTGATTTTTTTAATGACATGGATTCTTCTATGATAAAACAGTGGAAGAACGACTAGTACCATATAGAAACATTTTTAAAGAAATGAAAAAAGCAAAAATGGCAGACAAATTATGATGTATTTTTGTAAAGTTACACCAAATGTGCCTGCCTCTCCTTCCACCACCACTACCTATTGAGCCTCTACTATGCCTGAAACAGCAAGAGCAACCCCTTCTCCTCCTCCTTCTCAACCTACTCAACGTGAAGACAACAGGGATGAAGACTTTCTGATGATTCACTTGCACTTAATGAATCAGTAAATATATTTTCTCTTCCTAATGATTATCTTAGTATTTTCTCTGGCAGAGTTTATTGTAAACATGTAATATAAAATACATATAACATACAGAACATGTGTTAATCAACTTACTGGTAAGGCTGCTGGGCAACAGTAGGCCATTAGTAAAGTTTTGGGGGAGTCAAAAGTTATACATGGATTTTTGACTACATGGGAGCAGGAGGGGTTTGGTACCTCAACCTCTGCATTATTCAAGGGTCAGCTGTTCTTCAGGGTGCTCCTCCAATATCCCTGTGCCTAGGTATGGGGTCTTCTTTTTCATATCTGACTTTAATAAAACTAAATGATTGCCATGTTTGACATGAATGAGTTCAGTAGCTGTAATAATTTTCTGTGCCATCAGTCATACGTCCTTTCACGAGCTTAGCTTGTTCTCCTTGCCTCTGAAATGACCTTTGGAGTAGGTCAAACTATTTAATTTGGTGAGAGCGTTCTGAGAATGGTATATCCTCCAATACAGTTTACAAACTATAATAGAAACTGTTTGCTGTCAGGAGTTTATGAATTGCAACAAAAACTATTTGCTGTCCTTTGTTCTCCAGACTATCAATATGCTATCTTTAATACCATACTTTCTAGTATTTCAGAAATGCCTTGACCATCAACTAAAAGTTTTCCTTTTGATACCAGACTTGACTTTCCTCAAAAAACCTACCACGTCACCATTTTCTGAGCTCTAGTGCCATGTCCTGTAGTATACATAGAACTTCTCTTGAGCTCCTAACAATTCTCTCTTTCTCTCTCTAGAACTAAATAAAAACCGAAGAAAGCTTTTTGAATCGCCAAATGCACGCACCTCTTTCCTGGAAGGTGGAGCGAGTGGAAGGCTACCCCGTCAGTATCACTCAGACATTGCTAGTGTCAGTGGCCGCTGGTAGCAGCACCCTCTTGGCACATGCCCGCTGACTAACTGTAAAGTGGACACAGGAGATGTATGAACAGCCTTCACAGCACACCATCCTTAGCACTCTGGGTGTCTGGTATGAGGACCAAAGCATTTTATTCGCACCTGTACTTTATGGCAAAAAGGAAGAAGAGAGAGAAGATGTTCTTATGATGTCATACAGAACACCAAATATGGATTACTTTTTTAAAATGGCAGTTGGACAGAATTTGCAATATGAGGATAGGGCTTTATTTCCTGTTTTTATTTACCTATATAACATATGCACTGATGATTTTTTTTTTTTTTTACTTAAAATGAAGGATGAATTGACATCTGGGATGCCAGAAGACTTAGAAGTTATTTTGTTTGCTTGTTTTGTTTGGGTATTTGGGGATTTTTAAAAAATAATCAAAGTGGAATTTTCTGGTACTGCTTTAAAATAATTATTGTGGTCTTTCAGCACTTTACACGTTCTAATTTCTTGTCCTGTGGAAGTTCTCGCTGTCTCCATCTCTCTCATTTTTGTGTCACCTAATATGTTGGTACAGATAAGAGTTAGTCACATTTTTCTGACTGCATCAAACTTTTATTTGAAATGGTACTGGATCTTAGTGTCTGTGCAGAATATTCTGTGATTTTGGGAAATGTAAGTGAGTCCACTTGCTTCTGGACCAATTCTGTTTCATGTATGTTAGCATCCTAGAAACACCTAGCAATGGACCTAGTTCACAGTAATAGGTGCAAAGAAAGACCAAATGGACTTTGCAGTATTAACCCTTTGCAGTCGTCATACTTAGCTGCTGCCTGTAATGCTAAAGTGATTTTAATGGTTGTCTGGAGGCAAAGGGCTGTTTTTTAGTATATTGCCACTAAAGGACATTTATTTATATCAAACTTTTATTTTTAGATATTATAAGCATACAGTACATAATTGATGAAATTGATATTTACTAGAGATTTATGGTAGAGAATGGACGACATTCAATAACTGGAGCCCGAGATTGTCACTTTATTTAAAAAGACAAATAATCATCTGACAAGACAGCACTGTTGCCATTATAAGGAGAAATAGATTACAATCCTTATCATATACATGTTAGCTATGTTCCGTATGGCCACAGGACTTTCCTGAAACCGTATCTGTCTGCTTGAAGTAGACTTATGTTTGTTGAGAATGAACAGGCTTATTTGAGCCTCCAGGGTGGCAGTTCATAAAGACAGCTAAGTTCTGAAGGAAAAAAAAATATATCTTTTTAAGTGGCTAGAGTCATTATTACAATCTTATACTGTGAAAGTCCAAGAAATCAGGCAACATTGTTTCCTGGGTCTTTTCAGAGATCTTATAGATTTATGAAGTGTTTTTAATCCATGAAGAAACACTAAAGTGCCTTTCTTTCTTCAAAGCAATATTATTTCCAAGTATATTAATTTGTTAGAAAACTTTCCCATAGGAAATGTTGTCAGTTACCTGTACTGTAAAGAGTTATTTATGTTCAGTAGTCAAGATTTTCTACATGGACATAAACCACTCTCACGTGCTCTCAGCAGAAGGCATTAGATAAGCATACACAAGAGTTGGGTACTTTTATACAAATATGGAATAAGAAATACTTGCCTGACACTTTTCCATGGCTGAGTCTGACCATTACAGTAAGAACAAGAATTGAAGAGGCATTTTGCACACAGAAACATTCTCACTTTAAAAAATGGTATTGGTTACCTTGAAGGCAGAGATAATGGGCCTGTCATAAAATTATCAATTATAACTGGCACCGAGGGACTGCCCTTTTTAAGCTAAACTAAGCCTTATCTGCTTAAGGATGTTGAACTGAATCACTCCCTTTACTCATCCTGTGCATATGTGTACAAATGGTCATGTGGATCATGTGATGATCATCCATCTTATTTGATTGTATTAATGCATCATGCTAAACATGTAGTACAGGTTAATAATACCAGATTTATGTCCTGTTCAACAACTCAGTACTCTAAATGTTGTTATGCTTTTAATAAGACCTTCCCAGATAATAATCTTGGAGCTCTTTTCCCAGCTGTCTACCATGCATTTGCAACAGGAGGAAGATGTAATGAATATGCAGTATTAAGTTGATTTATGAACAGTGCTTTGATATGCCAAAGGGAAAACTGTCCCACTTAGATTAAGTAGGGTGGCTAAAAATAAATAAAAACACTGGAAATTCTTTCTCTCACTTTCTCTTGATGCAATGAAGGGAATATGACACTACAGTATACAGAGTTGTTGTTATATGATGCACAAAATATTTTGATGATTTGAATAAATGTTAACTTTTAATTTGCGCCTTAATAATGACTGGTTATCTGTAAATATAGAACAGATACAGATTGTATTTTTCTGTGGGTTTTTGTCCTTTTAGTGATTTTTTTCCAAAAACAAGAGATGGAATTAACATTGAAAATGGGAAATTTTTCTAACTGAATCAATTGTTACATGAAAAATAAATTTATATAACCCCTTTGTATTGCTCTTGCTATATGAAGCGTGTCTTTTTTTAAAAGAAAATCTTTATGCATAAACTCTATGCCTGTCTTTGTTTTCTAAGAAATTTTTTTTTTTTTTTTTTGCCATTTTTGGCAAAGTTGAAAGATGTTTCTTCAGTAGAATTGAATATGCATTCTGTGTTCTCTTGTTTTGCATTGACATTCCTCATTTTCAACCAGAAACTAAAGCACTTTATTTTAGTCAGTGAATGCAGGACCAGTCATCAATCATTGTTTCTTTGGCCACCCATAGGTACATACAGAAGAGTACCATTATAGAACAGGTTTTATTCTTGTTATTTCTTTCTTTTATAAAGACTCAAGTGTATGACCGCTTTGACAACCTCATTTATCAGCAAAGGCTGACGTGATACTGGGCTTTTTGATCCAGGTTCCCCTTTCAGAGACTGCCATTGTGTTATCTATCACACTGTGTGTTTACCATGCCATGCACTGAGATGCTCACTGCACTCATGCTAAATAGAATGGACGCTCTTACTTATTCTGAGATTTTGCTAAATCTTAAAGAAAACCTAGCCCTCCACATACTATGCCCCCAGGAATATTTCCACTTGAATTATCTATGCCAGTGGTTCTTAAACATTGTTTCTAAAACAAAAATTCTTTTGATAATTGGAATCTTACCTGTGACCCAATATTAAATTATTCATTTATTATTTGGTTCATTATATACATATTAATGACACATAAATAGTGTCAGGCTCTGGTCTAGGAACAGTAGTGAATAAAACAAAACCCCTTGCCCTCCTTGAACTTGAATTCTAAACAGAGAAAGGTGGCGCTAAAGAGGGAGAGGTTGGAGGATGGAATATCCCCACCCTTTATGTGGGCCTCCATATGTTTACCACACTCCAAGGGAACTCGAGAGAGCTCTCTAGAAACCTGTTTTTGACAAAACTGTTAAAAAAGTGGCTGGGCATAGTGGCTCATGCCTGTAATTCAGCACTCCGGGAGGCTGAGGCAGGCGGATCACATGAGGTCAGGGGTTCGAGACCAGCCTGGCCAACATGGTGAAATCCCACCTCTACTAAAAATATAAAAATTAGCCTGGCATGGTGGTGCACACCTGTAGTCCCAGCTACTCGGGAGGCTGAGGTAGGAGAATTGCTTGAACCCAGAAGGCAGAGGTTGCAGTGAACCGAGATCACAATAATTGCACTCTAGCCTGGGCAAAGAGTGAGATTCCATCTGAAAAAAAAAAAAAAAAAAAATCCTGTAAAAAGTACCCACCATGTTGAAACAAGCCTGTGCTTTCAAATGCAAAATATTCCTTCCTTTCATTCCCCCTCCCTCTCTATCTGTAGGTTCCACAGGTTTAATCACATTCTGAAAAGGAGTGTGTGGCCCAAAGTGCTATGTTCCACTGCTTTATAGCTATACCCTAGGATGATAATGGCGGAGGACTCATCACTTCTTAGACTTGACTCCAGGTGACTTCGCAGTTTTTAGAAATCAAGTTTGCCTTAACGTGATTTTTGTTACCAAGAATACTCCAAAGAATGTATTAATACTTGGAAGTTAATTTCAAATGTAGACCTCCCACAAGACAATAGTGCAATAAATAGAGTCTCCTTAGATGACTGTTTCCAAGGGAACTTCACTCCCTTGGCTATATAAATCCTGGTATATACTGTTAAATTAGCTCAGAATTTATCCTGGCTTAGATACTTAGTAATTTTGTGAATTCAAATTAATTGAAGTGCATTTAACCTAATTTTGATAATCTGATGTTTAGTGAATGTATTAAATATTCCGGTCATCACCAGAGGCCATGATTCTCCTACAGTCCCACTCCAGGTAAGTCAGCTTCCTTTCTTCTCCTCAAACAGCCTTTTGGATAACTTACAGGTCATCTGGCTGAGAAGTAAAGAGGTTGGACTTTGTCATTTTACAAACATGCATTTAGATCTTGTCCGTAGACCTCGGGAAAATTTCTCTGTGTCTAGGAGTCCTCATCTGTGAAATGGAAATAATACTTACCTCTGAGAATAGTTGAAAGGATAAAGAGAAGCTGTGTGTAAATTTTTCTGCACAGTACAGGGCACAGAGTGAACAGTGAATTAATAGCAGCTACTATTATGAATAACAGGATTTTCCTTTCACTGCATGGGCGTATCTTTGCCCATCAGGGATCTTCACTGTGTTCATCATTCTTCTGTATCAGAAGGAGGAAGCCCATTTCCTGTGCCTGAATGTCAGAACTGTAAACTCCAGTCTCAGGGACCTACCTCCTGGTTAATAAGGTTGAAGTCAGAACACGGTCCTGAAAGTCAGGGTCAGATTTCCATACCTTATTTGGTTGCTTTTTATTTTATTCTTTTAAGTCTCTGATTCACCAGAGTATTGAAAACTGGGCTCTCCATATGGGTGGAGAAGGTTAGTAGCCAATTCTAATAGTCATATATTTTGTGCCTAATGGCCCTATTCCCCGAGAGTTCTCATTACTCTAAATGGTATTCACTCCCTGTCACCCACAAGGTCACCTCCATCCTAGCCCTGGTTGCTCAGTTTCTCCCACTTTTATTTCTCTCTGCCCACCACTACCACAGGATCCAATACAAACTCCCTTTGTGTGTGTATAATGAGCTTAGCTTTTCTTTTGAAAGGAGCCATTTGCCTGTATTTGTGCTGTTTAGTTGTTTTCCACTTTAAAAAGTGAACAGAGTTAGATAATATTTGACCATTCCTACAGACATGGCCAAGACACTTCAAAAACACTTCATCAAGGGATTTCACATTTTTGTTGCTTTTTAAAATACTTTGACTCACTCTGAAAGGAGGCAAGTGGAGCTTGAAGTTCTCTTTCTCAAGGGTTAGGCCATGAATGTGTTTGGAACAGATTTTGGGAATTGGAGTCTGAATCTGATTTAGGAGGCAGAATTTCAGTGTGGGAACCAGAACCTTTAGGAAAAAATTACAGTAACCGAAATGTTTCAACTTCATAATAGAATGTTTGGATGAGTTACAGGAGGGAAAAAAGAGTAGCTCAATAACTGGGTGTGTGTGGCCTTTTTTTTTCCAGGCCAGAGAAAACAAACGACTCTGAACTCACTGTCTTCAGTGCTGCTTAATCCCTCATAGAGAGGCTGTGGGAATTAGACATTAAAAGACATCAGCAAAACATCCAGAAAACAATTTATGTTCAAACAAAATTTTCACCCAGGCAGAATTGACTCTTTGTCCAAATTGCTGATACAATTTGATTCAAAGTCGCTATGGATAAAATTTTCCAGTTTTCTAAGTTCGGGCATGTGGGTGGGTGACATTTCCTTATTTTTTCCCCTCTTTAACAGAATCATAGACTGATACTAATAACAGCCAGGCTTGGAGTGGTGGCTCATGCCTCTAATCTTGGCACTTTGGGAGGCTGAGGCAGGAGGATCGCTTGAGCCCAGGAGTTCAAGGCCAGCCTGGGCAATGTAGGGAGACCTCATCGCTATTAAAAAAAAAAAAAAAAGAAAAAGAAAAATTAGCCAGGTTTGTGGCGCATGCCTATAGGCCCAGCTACTGTGGAGGCTGAGGTGGGAGGATCACTTATGCCCAGAAGGCCAAGGCTGCAGTGAGCTGTGTTGATGCCACTGCACTCCTGCTTGGGTGACAGAGCAAGACCCTATCTCAGAAAACAGCCAAATGAAGTTGCTGTAGGTAAATTTTTCCTGTGGATTGAAAAATGTCCACAAAGAAAAGTTATGCTACCTTCTGTTTCATGAATCTGAGTTAAATTCCTAAATAAGGAGGGGAAATTCCATCTTGTTCCTTTCTTTATACATTTAAAAGCTTTTTAAAAACACATAAAACTACCTTAAATATTGTCATGGTGAAAATGTGAAGATGGGAAGGCTTTAAGGAAAGTTACAGCTTTGCCTGTCATATAATAAATTTTATACCAGGCACTCCTAGTATAATGAGAATGTCTTTAAAGAACTGACTTGCATAAAAAATAGCAAAGAACATAAAACTGAGTTAGAAAAGAGTATCATGGGAATCATGATGATAATATTTGCCTCCCATGTGTCATCATAAGCATAGTATAAATGTAAACTTTTTGGAATATCCATGTGATAGGAAATATAAATATGAAAGGTGGACTCATTACTTTCTAGTCACAATATTTTTCAATCAGTTAAGGAGAAGCCAGTTAAAAAAATAATTCAAAATGAAAACGTTTTGATTTTGAGCCTTTTAATTTTTTAAATTTTAATTAAAACTTTCACATCTTTAATTGCCTAACTTTATGTCCTCTACATACAGTATTTCTGTATGAAGGATTCTGTATTTCTGCCAGTTTGTTAACAACAATTAAATTTAGGTGGTGCAGATACAGGTGTTCGTTATACAAGCATTTCTCAAACCATATGTGCTGAAAAGCCAGTTTGTTTGTTTTTCAACTTATTGCAGACTAATATATTTGTAAAATATAGTAAAAATGTTGTGATCATATAAAATTGCTATGAAGTTTTTAAATGCTTACTCTGACTTTCTGTAGTTACCGTGAACCAGGAATAAATGCTTCTTGTAGACATATATATATATACACATACATGTCCACAGACCACTCCTTGAGCAGTACTGAATTATAAATTTTTCATAAAAGAAACTTTAAGAATGTATTCAACAATATATGGAATTATCAAGTGCCATTGCATGTTTTATCAGCTGTGCCAGCGTAGAGAGAACTTAGTTGTGCTTTCAAGTATCTTTAAGACACAGTTGTATAAATCTCTTGGAGACAAATCAAAATGTGCCTCCCATGTGTGCTCAATGTAAATGTGCTTTTCTTTTGATTTTTGTTTTTGGGCCAGCCCTGTGGCTGCTACTGCAGCTCCCTGTGTGTTTAATGTATCAGATTCCCCCTGTGCTGGTTTCTCCATCTCACTTTGTCCCATTTATTTATGCTTTCCCACAATTGAGGGAAAATAACATTTTCAGTCACTTGGAGGAGGATTGATTTTGTGTGGCAGGACCTCTAGATTCTGGCATGCTTTGGAAGTGGAAAAAATTTTCTTTGATGTTCTCAAGATGGTAGTTTGCTGAGTTCCAAGGAAAGGCCAGCAGGGCACACATGTAACAGTACAGCATTTTGGAGGCAGGCCCACTGCCATTTTCACCCTTGGAAGGCTAATACAGGCCACTTTGAAGCCACTCTTTATTAGTAGATGTTAAAACGTTACCTCCTTAAGATGCTCTTAGAAATTGATTTTAGTGCGGGCGCAGTGGCTCACCTCTGTAATCCCAGCACTTTGGGAGGCTGAGGTGGGTGGATCACAAGGTCAGGAGATCGAGACCATCCTGGCTAACACGGTGAAACTCCTCTCTACTAAAAATACAAAAAAAAAAAATTAGCCGGGCGTGGTGGTGGCCCCCTGTAGTCCCAGCTACTCAGGAGGCTGAGGCAGGAGAATGGTGTGAACCCGGGAGGCGGAGCTTGCAGTGAGCGGAGATCATGCCACTGCACTCCAGCCTGGGTAACAGAATGAGACTCAAAAAGAAAAAAAAAAAATTGATTTTAGCATTCTGCTGAAGTAGAGGAATCCTCTTACCATCCACAGCAGGCAGTGGTAAAGATATATTTTTAACAGCAAAAAGGAAAACCAAATCCCAAACAACTGTCACTCCAGCCCACAGCCTAGAGAAATGAGTTGACAGCTCTGTGAAGAGGATGTCCAAACCAGTGTGCCTGCTAGAATTGAACGAAGCACCCACGTGGAGTGACAGTAACAGACCAACTATCCGCTGGTTGAGGATTATGAAGACCAGCTGTCCACACATAAGGGATGGAAACAACATAAAACAGCAGGAAGGGAAAGGAAGAGGTTGGTGGAACACACTGCAGCAAGGCCTGCAGGCCACGGCACAGAAGACTGACATCCCTGGGTTTGTGTCTGCAGAACTTGAACGTGTTCTGGATTCAGTCCCTCTAGCCATGTAGTGGGAACTGCTTCAGCCAAAAAGGGACTCCCGAAACCGCAAGGCTCCATAAAGTGGCTTCCTTTCCAAAACCTGCTCAGGCCTTCTAGGATTTCTACTAGTTAATTGGGAGGTGCGGGGCAGGGGGAGGGGCAGAGAGCAGGACCACCCTCCCCACGATGGAAGGAATGGAGGGGACTCCACAGCAAGTGTGAAGGTGAGCTGTGACCAGAGCTGAACACAGAATCTTGCTTTATAAATGAATATGCAGCCCACAGCTGTATGCCTGCAGCCCTGCCTGAGTGCATGGGCCACTGTGCATAAGAAGCCTGTGCCAGCTCGGAGGGACTTGAACAACGACATTCTCACTCCCTGCTCTTAG
Organism: Pan troglodytes; assembly: GCF_028858775.2. Taxonomy (NCBI): domain Eukaryota; kingdom Metazoa; phylum Chordata; class Mammalia; order Primates; family Hominidae; genus Pan; species Pan troglodytes. The sequence continues at coordinate 71,097,921 of NC_072406.2, forward strand.
CCCAGGGCCATATAAGAGTTACAAAGATTAATTACTGTTTTCTGCTTGGTCTTTTATGATGCTGTAGTTCACATTATTTTTAATGCTTTTTAAATTACAACCAATAAATTTCATAGAAAGAGACTCCCCATCTCCACTCTAAATGAAAATAAGTTTCTTGGGAAAGTTTCAGAGAATCTTTCTTTTTCTAAAATCTTTCCAGATGGTTCTGCCACATCATGGCTGGAACACCTGAGCGGGACCATTGTTCAATGTTCATTTCCAATTTAATATTTTTCCGTGATTCTAAGTTTGAGTCTAACCCCATCTTTTAGATACTATTTAAAGACTTAGGCAGGAGATGAGTTGTAATTTGCTTTTGTCTGGCAAATCCATTATTCAAAGTATAAATTTAAAAGGACATAAAGAGCTCTTAATAAGGCAATCCTGAGTAAAACACACTTTAACCTCTGCCAGGCTTTGAGAATATCTGCTACCTGTAGATCAGTTGCATGCTAATTCGAAATTAGTCACAAATTTCCTAAAGATTTGTATAATGCAATGGTTTAAAGAATAGATTAGCATGTTGGACCTTGTACGTAGAAGGAATAAAATTACATTGCTAGAATTCTGCCTTTCGGAGATGGAAATCCATACTACTCTGCCTCCTTTATGCTTCCTACCTTACTGAATCTCTTGCTTTGGGGCAGGGCTGGCTTCGTGGGCATGTGACCAATGCAGTCGCCCAGGGCTCCATGCTTAGACGAGCCTCGTACTTGGTTTAATGCGCTGGGTTTTGGTTTTTTTTCACCTTGAAACTCTTGATCTTCTAAAAAGAGAGCTTACATTTTCATTTTGCACAAGGGCCCACAAATTCTGTAGCTTGTCCTGCCTGGAAGGTGATTCCAACTCCCTACTAATAATCAGAAATTCTCAGCCAATCCAACTTCCTTTCCATTTTTGTGGCTGTCATATTAAACTGTGTATCAAGATGAATGGGGAGAGGTGGCTTGTTTTGGGAGATTGGACATAGATCTTCTCCCTGGAACAGTGATGGGAAAAATACTGCCTGTGTTTGGCCCATTGCCCCTTCCTAGCAAGACAGACTGGGCTTCATTCAATGAACAGGGAATTCAGCATATTACTATCACTGTTACTTTTGTGGAGCATCATAGGGAAGCCAGACTCAAAAGAATCCTTTCTCCCTTGCCTTCTGCTAGGGCTGGGCCTTGTACATATGTGTGAAGTAAATGGCTAACTTAACGGATGTGTGGTCTAGCCAGCAGCTGCCATTCAACTTCCCTCTCTATCAGCGCAGTGCTGTTTGCTAAGGAACCTGGAGGTCTACTCTTCTTCCTCCTTGGATCCTCTGCCTCACTTGTGGTATTTAATTTATTACTTAGGGCTTTTCTTTTTTTCCCTAACCAGCCTCATACTCCCATCAAATGGGACCTCAGCAATAAAATTAGAGGTGGGTGGACAAGGGGAAAAGACCTGATGGACTAGGACAGAGCAGGTCAGGGAGAAGGCAAGTTGTTTCTCCAGGACTTTGAAGAGGAAGGAGGTAGTGTTTTGCTAAGCAAGATGAAGATTAAAACCTTCAGCATTGCCGGGTGGTAGTGGCTCACACCTATAATCTCAACACTTTGGGAGGCTGAGGTGGGAGGATCACTTGAGCCCAGGAGTTTGGACCAGCCTGGGCAAAATAGCAAGATTCTGTCTCTACAACATTTTTTTTCTTTTCTCCTCTTTTTTATTTTAAGTAGCCAGGTGTAGTGGCACATGCCTGTAGTCTCAGCTACTCAGGAAGCTGAGGTGGGAGGATCACTTGAGCCCAGGAGGTTGAGGCTGCAGTGAGCACTGTTTGTGCCACTGCACTCTAGCCTGGGCAACAGAGTGAGACCCTGTCTCAAAAAAAAAAAAAAAAAATCCTCAATGCTTCCTGAACCCTGTAACTAGATAACTGGCCCACAATTTATGTTCCAAGATATCCTGGATTTGGCATGACTTGTGACAGGGAGGAAAGAGGTCAGATGAAATCATCAACATGACATGTAGGCAGGGCACCTGGAGAAATAATACCCAGCTAAATTCTGAAAGTTGCAAAGATTCAAAAGAGAAAAGGATGGCATAGGTGTTTTGGTACTTACCAAGGGCAGAGGGTTTTATGGCACAAATGGCCTACAGATGGGAGCCAGTCTCTTACAAAGGGCTCTGCATTCATCAGGATGTGGAAATGGGCTAGCTGGCTTTCAAATATGTATTGAGCGCTTGCCTTGTACCATGCACTGTACTAAGAGCTTCACATAGATTTTCTCATTTACTTCTCACAATAGCTTTAAGAGATAATGCATTAGTCAGCACACCTTAGGTTGCAAGCAACAGAAACTCACTTCAAATGTATTTAAACAAAATGGGGAATGCATTGGCTCATGTACCTGAAAAGAAAAACGGGATACTTCAGGCATGATTGATAGATCCTTGTATTCAGTATTCTTAGGAATCTATTTTTCTCCAACCCTGTTTTGCTTTCTCTGTTGCCTCTATTCACCATTTGACTCTCTGTAAGATGGCTACTAGTAGCTCCAAGCTTACAACTGATGGAAAGAGTGCATCTTTCACAATATTCTAACAAAAATCCTGAAGAAGACTCTCACTGGCTTAAACTGAATCACATGCTCACCGCTGACTTAATCTTTGATTAGCCATGCTTGGATTACATGCCCACCCATGAAGCCTGGTGTGGGTGCAGCTCAAAGAGCCACATAGACTGAATGGAAGAGGAGTACCTTCCCAAAGGAAAAATAGGGGTTGTTAGTGGAAGAAGCTTGAATAGATGCTAGTAGGGAAAACAAAACAAAAAAAATACTCATTACAGGGAGGCACTATTGCCATCCCCTCTTACAGATGATAAAACTGATACAAACACATGATATCTAATTTGCTAAACATCATATAGCCCGTAGGAGGTCAGCTGAGGTTTAGACATAAGCTCTTTGACTTTAGAAAGTTAACTTTCTTCACCACTATGCTGAGCTGCAAAGAATCTGGGGCAACGTGGGCAGATTGGCTGGTCATACATTGCCTATTTGTGTTTTGAGGAGGACTGTGATCAGAAATGGGAAATTGACTTGAAAAGAGTACCTTTCTGCATATGCTAGCAAGCAGGAAGGTGGAATTCCATGCAGGCTGCCCACCTCAAGCAATGCAGAGACAGGTTGAGAGCATCTCAGGCAGGCAAGGTTCAGAGCTGAGAGTATACAGTTTATAAGTGGCAGCACCTCCTCTGGGCTGTGTGTAGGAAACACTTGACCTGGAAGAGTCACATGGGGTGTAAATCTGGAAATGTACTCTCCTGGCACTTCATCTCTCTTGGGGGATTCACATGCTCTGATTTTTCCAATTTCCATGGAACTTAAACCTTGATGCGAAAAACAATGTAAGGGCTGTGACTCCTACATGAACTGTTTTCAACCTGTCATGAAAATATTGTCATTATCACAGGAAGGGAGCTGATGGCAGGGAATGAGCCAGGTCTTCCCTGTTTCATTTCTACTCCCACCCACCATTCCCACCCCCTTTCCAGGGTAAAGAACGTGCTTGATTAATGTTTGAATTTCTCCAGTGACATTGCTGTAAAAGTGTTTGATTGCAAATATTCTGCTGTGCTTCTCCTGGTGATCTAATGGTATTTGCTGCTGACTAAATAATGACTATTGTATTTAGCCCACTTACCAGCTCTTCATTACTTTGGGCAAGTTATTTGGCTTTTCTGACATTCTGTCTTCTCATTTGCAAAATGCAGTTAACAAATTTCTACCTCCCAGGGTTATCCTGATGATTAAGTAAAATAATTTGGATTAAGAATCTCACCCAGTGCCTTTTAATTAGGACATGCTCAATAAATACTCATTTCTTCTTCTCTCATGTCTCAGATCAGTGCTGTCTCTAGGACAACACTTCAGAAACTGTTGAGAAAAACAATTACTAAAGTTATTTGCATATGACTATTATATTTCATAATCTTATATACAGAATTCCTTGCCTCTCCCGAAAGGAATTTTCCACATAAAGTGGTTGGTGATGCCCTCCAGTCAGAGTTCACCAAAAACACACCTTGAGTGGACACCTTGGGGATACCCATTGCAGGTAGAACATACACCATGGGGGACAGCGGAATGTCTCAGTAAGTGGGGTGTCAGAAAGGACCTGTAGGATTCAGGCTGGTGTTTTGGGGGAGAGATTAAGCAGAGAGATTTTACAGTGGCTTGGATGCCTGCATTGCCAACACTGGAACAAATGAGATGAGGTGATCACATCTCAGAGAGCTCTGTTCCAACTCCAGAGGTTGCTCAATCAGAGCAGTAAAGTGGAAGATAGACTGATCAAATTGGGCATGGCTGATGAACTCTCACTACTGTCTTGATGTTGGCATCCAAGATAGTGGAAAGAGTCAGAAAAGGCTTCCTGCATGGCTAGTTTATGGAAGCGGTGGCATTTGTTTGAGATTTCTCTTGGCAGTGCATCCTCCAAAGGAGTTATAATTGAGACTCCTCCTGAAGTTATGGTCTAAGACCACCAATAATCTCTGTTGTTTCTAGCATTTCTCTAAAACAAAAATGCAAGCAAGTACCCAAAAGAAAATAAGAAATGTATGTGAAAATGGAGAAGATAAGCTCAAGGCTGGTAGAGACTTGTGATGACTGCTTCCAGGGGTCAAATATCAGTGAACAGAAAGCTTATTCTCCCTCCAGAAGCCCATCTAGTAGCAACTACTAGCAGAGAATTCTTTTATCCTTAAGTCTCCCATGCTATAGCTAATCAACCTTCTCTATGCATGCTGAGTTATCTGTAGGAAAAGTTGTGGAATAAATACCGAATTCCTGACAGGCTCTGCACCCGGATCTCCTCGGCCTTCTAGGAGCCTCAAGTTTCCCCTCCCAGATCTACTTCCATAGGCTCCCCAGCCCGTGTCCTCTTTCTCAACAAATTAGTTTTTCTTTCAAGTCAAATAAGGTTACTTGGGAAAGGAAAAAAATCCTGCTTAGGTTTGAACAGCAAGAAATGCTTTTAATTCTCAAAGTGGCTATTGGTATCTTATCCAGAAATAATGATTTAATCCAAAGGAATGAAGAACAAATGGTGGAATATCAGGCATCAACTGTTCTCCTTTCTAGAAAAGTTTTTAGGTCTGATTTTTAAAAGCCTTTGTATGATACCAGGTAATCAGGTGCCTGTTCTGTCCCCTTAAGGGGCATTCTCTGTAGATGATTGATGATCCTCTTTAAGTTAAATAATGAAATATATGGGACTTTTCAGTTTGTCACATCATAATGCTTACTGACAGGTAGTTGTAATTATTATAATCTACTGAATTGTTTTTTACATACTTTGGCTATTACTAATGTGGGTAGGGTGATCTCAGCCAGTTGAATATACAACTTGAGATCACGATTTTGCACCGGAAGAGATTCAGGCTGGGTTTAGTGTCCAGAAGTGCCATTTATCTCTCCCCCATTTTGGAGTATTCGGTCCTCACAGGACAATGGGGTATATGTTTGGGTTTTGCTATGCCGTCTGTAACCAACCATGGAAATCCAATTTGCTTTTTATTAATATGTGACCCTGGCAACTTCCACTTTGACAATCTGGGCTAAAATGTTTTGTGAACTCCATCTAGGACAGAAGTTGAGCAGAGCCTCAGGGAACTCACACTGGACATATACCAAAGATGTCCAGAACCAGACATTTTATACAGAGCTCTGTGGATTTGGACCAAGTCATGACCCAATTCTGGACACAGTTTTCACAGATGTGAGGTTGTCAGTAGATGGCTTTGGGGGAAGTGAAGCCCCACTTACAGCTCTCCTGGGTGTTGTAGCAGTGACCCTGAGCAAGACCCTCAGGTCACTCTAGAAGGACAAGGTGGATTTAACTGCAGATTGCAACGTGGAAGCCCCTGAGTTAAACCTGATGAGGTATGGAACAGGCTCCTTTGGGGGGTGATTATGCTCCTTACATAAGTTCCCATTTGAGGACAAATTTGAGTGGTCCTAGAGGAAAGATGTTTAGGGATATGGCAATAAAGCATTTACACAATATATTGGTGACCACAGTAAGAGCAATATAACATTACAAGCAGCAGAGGCGCTAAATCCCCAGTGTTTAAACCGGTTGTTGTGGCTCCTTTCTTAGCTTGGGTTCCCTGGAAACCAATTAGATGCAAACCTTTCGAATTAACATTTTATCAGGAGTGCATTCACAGGCAAAGACGAGTGAAGATAAAACAGAAGTAAGGCGGGGCACAGTGGCTCAAGTCTGTATTCCCAGTACTTTGGGAGGCTAAGGTGTGAGGATCACTTGAGCCTGAGTTTGAAGTCAGCCTGCACAATACATTAAGACCTTGTCTCTACCAAAAATTAAAAAAAAAAATTAGCTAGGCATAGTGGTGCACACCTGTAGTCCCAGCTACTTGGGAGGATGAGGTGAGAGAATTGGTTGAGAGGTTGGTTGAACCCAGGAATTCAAGGTTGTTGTGAGCTATGATGGCACCAGTGCATTCCAGCTTGGAGCAAGATCCTGTTTCAAAAAATAAGGTGGGGTGGGGGAAGGTAAGTCAGAGAAGGCAGAACAGCAAAGAACAGGTGGTGAATTCTCAAGCTGACCACTGCTTTGTGGCAAGATGACCATGGGGTCTTGCAGGAAGTCTTCTGAAAGGCCATATATATCTCTTGCCTGAGCTATCCTTTGAAGATAACGGGCTGAGAAACAGAAGACTGCATCCTCATCTGTGTCCAGCTGGCCAAATTTATACTCTCCTGTGCATCAACTTCCACATACTTCTGGGTTGCACACATGTGGATGCTAGGTGGGTCCCTTGGTGTCTCACTCCTCAAGGGCGATAAGCAGCCCTCAGGCAGATGGTGTACAGCATGGGCATGAGGCAAGACACTGTCATGACATACTCAAGAGAGACCGACAGACCAGCTGGCCCTGCAAGATGAGCAGTCTAGCAGAAGAGGTGGTAGCAGCAGACACCTGGCTGCTTGACAATGGGACAATGCAGGCTACTGGAAGGGTTGCTCAAGTCAGAGAGCAAGGCAAGGGTATGGATTTAGGGCAGTACATTTCCTGTTATCTCATGACACTCAGTAGGGCAATAAAACAAAAGGAAAACAAGAAAGTTTGCTTTCAGCGCCTGGGGAAGCCAAGGGTCAAGACAGCTTCAGTTCAGAAGAAGTGGCCCAACAACTAAAACTATTCTGGGTGGTGGCAGTATTTTCACTGTTTAGAACAATGGAATAAAGAAATAGAATAACACTGTGGAAGCCAAAAGACATCACTTTCAATGCAACAAAAGGGTCCACAAAAGATGTCACCATTTGGAAGAAGGGATTGGGATAGTTAATATTGTAAATCATTTAGGGGGGGAATTATAATAGGATCTTTATAATTCTCCTATTAGTTATATATTCTTTTTACAATGTAATTAGTATTATATTCTTTTTACGGTATAATTTTACAATGTAATATCAGACAAGAAAGACAAAAAGAATTGATAGGAAAGATTATCATAGGCACCTTTTTAGAAGCCAAGATGTTTGGGAAGACAGGTGGGGACAATTAAGATGGCAGTATTGATTAGACAGGTTACTCTCTGACTTGGAGGGGGAAATGTATCAGGGTTAGCAAGAAGAAATGCAATAGGTGAAGTCAGTGGATTCAGAGTACTGTGTATGGATTACGAAAGACCTTGTGGAGAAACAAAATAAGGAGAGGGATCTGCAAATGTTCGAATCCTCTTATCACAAATTAAGGTCCAAGAACACCTCCTACACATCTTACAGCAGGGCTCCTCTGCACAGTGTGGACATTCTCATGAGAAAAATACCCACGTCCAAATGAGTAAGAATAAGTAATCATTAGAGGTGTCACCACAGGTGGGGATATCTAGTAACAGACCTGAGAACTGTTCATGCCCTAGATACGAAGAATGAGGTTAAGGGGAGGAATGTGACTTCTGCATGGCAAGAGAATGGCTTCAGCCTAGGAATTCGAGCCTGGGAATTGGAGCCTGTGCCATCAATAGGGTTCCTCGGTACATCTCATAGCCTGGTTTTTGCCACTTTCACAGAAGTCAGAGTAGGTATTAAAAATATGCAGTTGCATCTTATTCCCTTCTTCTTAACACTGGAGGGCTGAGATGATGGAGCAAAGTCTGATTTCATTTCTGGAGCCCAGACCCTGGGTACTGATCACATGGAAACAAGAAGCAGAAAGAGGGCCCACTGGGCGGGGACCAGAAATGACAGGGGGCAGGCTGAGGCCTGGATTCTGTCTGTGAAGCTCAGCACCTGCCCACTAGAAAAAAAACAGACCTAATGAATGTTGTGGGCTCTGCCAATTAGATTTGCAACTTTTCTTTTCGTCAGGAGAAGGTTTAGAGAGGGACGGACATACAGGAAGGAGCATCTAATAACACTTCTCCCCTAGATATGAACCTGCCTAGAAATATGAGGTGAGGAAAGTTGTCCCCACCTCAATATTCCTGGCCCTCTCAGATCAAGGTCCAAGTCCCTTACTACAGCTTTCAAGACCCTCCACACTCCATTTCTAGCCTCACCTTGCAAGATTAATGACACACACACCCTGTCCAGCCTAATCAAACCGTGGGGCCTTCCTTGAGCATGTTCCGTGTGTCCCTGTCTCCATGCATTTGCTTGTGGTGCTCCCTCAGCCTGGAATGCTCGCCCTGAAACTCACTGGTTGCAGAAATCCTTTCCATCTTTCCCAGCTCAATTCAAGTAGCAGCTCTACCATGGACTTTTCTTGATTACCTGGGTGGAAGCATCTTATTCCTCCTCTGAACTCCTGTATCCCTGCGTAGCTCTCTCATGTGATTGATCAAATGCTACCTTGTAACAGAGATATTGAGGACAGAAACTAGCTTTCATCCATCCTTCTTTCTATCCTCTCATTGGTGCCTAGGCCTAGGATGGTGTCTAAGATAATGACTAGGAAACAGTGAGTTCAGCAAATATTTGCCAGCCTGAATTGAGTTTAAAGGTTCTTGATGGAAAATAAGGAGACAGCTCCAGAAGTGGAAGTGACCAACATTTCTTTCTCCTCTGCTTGCAGCTTAATAACTGTCATTTCATACCCAGTGATGGTGGATATCCTGGAGGTGACTGAACTGAGAGTCAGGAAGTGGAAGGATGGGAGACATGAATCCAATTTTTTTTCCAAATGCGAAATATGTTGTTCTTGAAATGGGCAAAAAGCATGCTATGCTGCAGCACAGTGTCATTTCACAGCGTGACCCATCTGCTATAATTGCTCTGTGCACATTTGTTCTGATATCTGGTCTGATTTGTGTGTCAAAGACCGAGTGATGAAGCCAATGAGAATTAGTGAGAATAGCCTCCAACTGAAGGGGAAAATGGCACTGAGAACAGAAATGAAATGTAAGTGGGAGCAACTGAGAGACTAGCTAGCAGTTAAAGATCATTCTAGATTATTTTGGAAGTCAGATTGCTAAATAACACACTTAACAATATACATTGTTCATTCTCATTGGCCTGAGAAGAGATTAGAACTGGAAACCAGGAAATCTAAGTTGTTTTCATAGTTCTATCTCTTCTAACAATTAGGTCCAATTGGCCACAAATTTTGCATGTATGAAATGGTTCTGAGATACCTCACCAGCCATGTCCTAGAAAGTATGGAGCACAAGAAAGAAAGACACTTCTCTTCCAATTCATGTGCTGATAACTCCTGGCCTTTAATTCCATAAGAGGATTAGCTCATCCCAGATGACACAATTTGTGTCCATCCATCCCCAGATCATTTAATAGGCATCTCCTGTGTGCCAGGCTCTACAATATGTTCTGGGAATGGAAAAATGAACATTAAAGATAACTTATAATGTAGTTTAGATATTTTTCCCCTTCAAATGTCATGTTGAAATGTGATTCCCAGTGTTGGAGATGGGGTTTGATGGGAAGTGTTTGGTTCATGGGGCAGATACCTCATGAATGGCTTGGTGCTCTGCCTACAGTAATGAGTTCACATGAGATCTGACTTTTGCAAAAGTCTGGGACCTTCTCTCCTCCTTCTTCCCTTTCTAACTTATGTGACATGCCTGCTCTTCTTGCACCTCCCTCTATGAGTAAAAACTTCCTGAGGCCTCACCGGAAGCTGAGCAGATGCTGGTACCATGCTTTGCAGCTTGCAGAAGCATGAGGCAAATAAACCTCATTTCTTTATAAATTACCCAGTCTCAGGTATTTTGTACAGCAATGCAAAATGGACTAATATACCTTCTGTGGCGAAATAGCGTTCAGCATGGTTCTAGCCAAGTCCATGTTAGGTGTGTGACCTTGTGCAGCTGTCTTTCCATCTCTAAGCCTGTTTCTTCACCTGTAAAAATGAGATGACAATAGAATCCAACTCAAAGGATTGTCATGAAGATCATATAAGGTAAATATGTGCAAAGCTCTTAGCAGAATGTTTGGCAAATGGGAGACTTTCAACAAATGTGAGCAGTGTTGACCATGATAATGATAATGATTTGACTGCCTCAGAGTAGTAGACCAGTTGGGAGTGGGAGCCAATCACATGACAGCTAATACAATTAAAAATACCCAATGTCTTGAGTAGAATCATTTTCTTGGGTTTGGTAGCTTAGAAGTTCCAAACATTTCTATTCTGTCCCTTGCAGATTCTCTGTTCAGTATTCCTGAGTTCCAGGCCTCAGTGCTTTAGTGTTGAGCCTCCAGCTTCTGCTTTTGGGACTCAGGAGTTCTGAATAGATGTGCCTATGACTCATGGCACCTTCCCATATCATGGGAAGGGTGAAGAGGAGGCCTAGGCCAGTGCATGAGAAATACATTTGTTTTTGGTTTCCAGCTTCCCCAAAGTGCCATTTTCTGTATTGGAGAAGAGTAGATTCCCAGGAGTGACAAAAACTGAGGTTCTGAGAGAGTAAGTCACTTGGCCAAGGCCCTTCCTTGGTGTTAGGATTGGAACTCCAGCCCTAGCTTGCCAACTGTCACTACAATGCTCTCTCCATTGTGGCATTTTTCACTGAGCTTTGCATACTGAATGATGGGAAAAGAGCAAGGAGAGTTTGGTGGCCTTGAATCCATATCCTTCTTGATATGTTCTTTTCATCAATGAGTTCAAACAACTTCTGAGGTGAACTTTGCATAGCATCCAAGATTATCTTTTTCTGCTCTGTATGCTAGAGGATCAGCCCCAGCCTCCTTCTCTGTACTCCCAAAGCACCTGTGCTTTTCTTTTTATGGGGCAGCAATGTGCTAAGATAAAGTGAGATCCTCCTCCAGGCCCAAGGAATGACCCATGATACATCTAAAGCCAATCCCAATAATCCCGAAGATTGGCTAATTCTGACCAATAACACATAAAGATATATCTATTATGGCCAGGTGTGGTGGCTCATGCCTGTAATCCCAGCACGTTGGGAGGCCGAGGCGGATGGATCACTGAGGTCAGGAGTTCAAGACCAATCTGGCCAACATGGTGAAACCCCATCTCTACTAAAAATACAAAAATCAGCTGGGTGTGGTGGTGCACACTTGTAATCCTAGCTACTTGGGAGGCTGAGGCAGGAAAATCGCTTGAAGCCAGGAGGCAGAGGTTGCAGTGAGCCACTGCACTCCAGCCTGGGTGACAGAATGAGAATCTGTCTCAAAAATAAATAAATTAATAAAGATACATCTATTAGGGAAGGATGTATTCTCCTTGGGAAGGAATTTCCTCTTTGACAAGGAGAGGGGCTTTACAATACTATAAAGCTACAGTAATCAAGACAGTGTGGTACAGGCAAAAGAATAGACAAATAAATAATGGAACTGAATACAGTGCTAGATTTGGACCCACATAAATATAGCCAACTGATCTTTGACAAAGGAACAGAGTCGATACAACAGAGCAAAGATTGTCTTTTCAATAAATGGTGCTGGAGCAACTGGATATCCACATGCAAAAAACAAAAACAAAAACAAAACAAAAAAAAGATCTAGACATAGAACTTACCATACATTTTTCATAAAATTAATCCAAACTGGATTATAGACCTAAATGTAAAATGAAAAACTATAACGCTCCTAGAAGATGACATAAAAGGAAAACCTAGAAGACATTGTGTATGGTGATAACTTTTCAATGCTTATTTCTTACTTCTTTAATCAACTTTTATTTTAAGTTCTGGGATACATGTGCTGGATGTGCAGGTTTGTTACAGACGTAAACGTGTGCCATGGCGGTTTGCTGCCCAGATCAATCCATCATCCAGGTATTAAGCCCAAGTGATACATTTTAAGGTACAATACTAAAGGCATGACCCATGAAAGAAAAAAATCGGATCAAATGGATTTCATTAAAATTTAAAATTTCTGCTCTGCAAAAGACAATGCCAAGAGTGTGAGAAGATAAGCCACAGATTGTATAAAATATTTGAAAAAACACATCTGATAAAGCAGGGGTCTCCAACCCTCAGTACCTCCCCATGGCCTGTTAGGAACTGGGCCATACAGCCGGAGGTGAGCTGCGGGCAAGGCAGCAAAGCTGAGCTCTTCCTCCTGTCAGCTCAGCAGAGGCATTAGATTCTCATAGGAGTGCGAACCCTATTGTGAACTGTGCATGCGAGAGGTCTAGGTTGCATGCTCCTTATGAGAATCTAGTAAATGTAACGTGCTTGAATCATCCCCAAAACATCCCCCGACTCCACCCCAGTCCATGAAAAAATTATCTTCCATGACACAGGTCCCTGGTACCAAAAAGGCTGGAGAATGCTGTGATAAAGGACTGTTACCCAAAATAGACAAAGAACTCTTAAAACTCAATAATAAGAAAAACAATCTGATTTTAAAATGGGCAAAGACCTTGATAGATACCTTACCAAAGTGTTGCTAAGATATCTATCAAGGTCTTTTCCCATTTTATACAGGTGGCAAATAAGTATATGAAAAATGTTCCAAATGATATGTCATCAGAGAAACGCAGATTAAAACAACAATGAGATACTACTACACACTTGTTGGAATAGCCAAAATCTGGAACATTGATGTTACGGTTTAAATGTGTCTCATCCAAAATTCAGGTTTTGAAACTTAATGGCCAGTGTGATGGTATGAAGAGGTGGTGCCTAAGAGGTAATTATGCCATGAAGGAGGCCTCCTCCTTCATGAATGGGATTAAGATCTCTATAAAAGAAGCTTCACGCAGCATTCAGCTTGCTTGCCCTTCTGCCTTCCACCATGTGAGCTTGCAGCGTTCCTCCCTCCCAGAGGGAGGGAGCAATAAGGCACTATCTTGGAAGCAGAGAGAAGCCCCCATCAGACAGCTCAACCTTCTGGTGGCTTGATCTTGGACTTCAGCACCCAAAACTGCAAGAAAATGAATTTCTGTTCTTTATAAATTACCACAGCTACTCAATCTGTGGCATTCTGTGATAGCAGTACAAACAGAGTAAGATAATTGACAACACCAAATGCAGGTAAGGCTGTGGAGCAAAAGGAACTCTTGTTCACTCCTTGGGGAGTGCAAAATGGTACAGTGACTGGAAGGCAGTTTAGTGGCTTTTAAAAAACTAAACATTATCTTACCATACAATCCAGCAATCACGCTCCTTGGTATTTACCCAAAATACTTAAAAACGTATGTCCACATGAAAACCTGCACATGGATGCTTACAGCAGCTTTATAATAATTGCCAAAACTTGGAAGCAACTAAGATGTCCTTCAGTTGGTGAATGGATAAACTGTGGTATATCCAGATGATGGAATATTATTCAGAACTAAAAATAAATGAGCTGTCAAGCCATGACAAGAAAAAAAGGAAACTAAAATGCATATTATGAAATGAAAGAAGCCAATCTGAAAAGGCTGGACATTGTATGAATCCAACTCTATAACATTCTGGAAAAGGCAAAACTATGGAGACACTATAAAAATCAGTGGTTGCCAGGGATTAGAGGGGGTGAGGGGAAGGATGAATAGGCAGAGCACAATGAGTCACCTGAGGTCAGGAGTTCAAGACCAGCCTGTCCAACATGGTGAAATCCCCTATCTATGAAAAATACAAAATGTAGCCAGGCGTGATGGCATATGCCTGCAATTCCAGGTACTCAGAATGGTGAGGCAGGAGAATCACTTGAACCCAGGAGGCGGAGGTTGCAGTGAACCGAGATCGTGCCACTGCACTCCAGCTAGGGCAACAGAGTGAGACTCTGTCTCAAAACAAACAAACGAAAAATAGGCAGAGCACAGAAGGTTTTTAGGGCAGTGAAACTATTGTGTATGATACTATAATGATGAACACATTTTATTATGAATTTGTCTAAACCCATAGAATTTATAAAACAAAGAGTTAACGCCATTGTGAACTATGAACTTTGGGTGATAATGAAGTGTCAATGTAGGTTCATCAGTTGTAAGAAATGTACCACTCTGGTGAGGAATATTGATAATGGAGGAGGCTACGCATGTGTAGGGTCAGGGAGTATATTGGAAATCTCTGTACCTTTCTCTTCATTTTGTTGTAAACCTAAAACTGCCTGATAAATAATGTATTTAACAAAGAAAAATATAGAGGCTTCTAATTAAATTTCTTCTTGTGCCTCCAGCAAGAGAGAGGCAGAACATCTCCTCCTTACTCCCTGGGCCTTTGGGTGTTTTCATGATGATGAGGTGCTGTGGCAACCATCTTGTGACTCTGAGACAAAAATCAAGAGAATTAAGGAAAAGTCCCTGAGCTACTGAATCGCTTAATTTTGGAACTCTCTACCTTCAGACTTTTTTTTTACATTAAATAATAAAACTAAATTTTAAAAAATTCCCTCACTAATAGCTAAAAGCATTCTAGCTGATTTCAAAACCTTCCTGGAGGAGATGAGAACTAGGCCTCGAAAGATAATAGGATTTGGGTAGGCAGAAAGGAGGCAGTAGACCTTCTATTGGAGAATAAGTGAAGGCAAAGGAATGGGAGTGAGCCTGGCTAATG
Source organism: Pan troglodytes (assembly GCF_028858775.2). Classification (NCBI taxonomy): domain Eukaryota; kingdom Metazoa; phylum Chordata; class Mammalia; order Primates; family Hominidae; genus Pan; species Pan troglodytes. The sequence goes on from NC_072406.2 coordinate 71,112,925, forward strand.
TGGCTGCTGGTGAGGGACCTCCAGCCTGCTGTGGAAAATGTCAACTGGAATAATTGGGCCTTTCTCTGAACTTATAGTGCTTAGTCCACCTGTATTTGTGTATACATTTTAAAATATTTATTTGCATGCAGATTGTTTTCTATAGGAGGAGAAAAGTGGTTGGCTCAAGTGCTTTAGATACAAAAGGACAGAACAGTCTTTTCCTAGCTCTGTGGTCTCCTGGCTGGGCCCCTCACGCTTGTATTGGAGCATTATAGATAGCAGCTATAGACAGAAGCTGGAATAACTGCTCTCACAGCGTACTCCATGAGACTGACCAATAGTACCTCTTTGGTTTCCAGGTAACTAAATGAGACAGAGGTGGGCATGGCTCTATAAGCCTGCAGAGCCATGGTGGGATGCCCTGAGAACTGTGTTAGCTAGCTCTGGGCACACCAGGGACAGCACACTTGGCCCCATCAGTGTTTCCCTGGAGGGTGCAGGCATCTATGCAGGGTGAGTTGCTGCTCCTAAGGGACTTCTCTTGCACGTGCCACCACAAGGGCAGGAGCGGAGAGAGAAAGACTACATGAACTGTGTGAATTCACTTGAGACAGCTCCAGGACACAGAAATAACAGCATGAGACCTAAAAAAATTTTATGAATACATAATGTACATACTGATGGGGTACACGTAATGTTTTGAAACAAGCACACAATGTGCAATGATCAAATCTGGGTAATTGGGATATTCATCACCTCAAGCATTTATCATTCCTTTGTGTTAGGAACATTCCAAATCTACTCTTCTAATTATTTTGAAATATACAATAAATTATTGTTAACTATAGTCACCCTATTGTGCTACCAAGCATTATATTTTATTCCTTCTAACTGTATTTTTTTTTTTTTTTTTTTTTACTCATTAGCCAATTCCTGTTTATATCTCTCCACCACACTACCCTCCCAGCCTCTGGTAACCACCATTCTATTCCCTACCTCAACAGCATGAAATTTTGAGGGGAACAAAGCCTTTCATTATTCAGGTGGCCGCCTGATTCTAGGAAATGGCAGCTATTTTAGTGAGTGTGACTCTGTTGGAATCCCTGGCACACGAGTGTAGGTCAAGATTTCTCAGTCTTGGCACTCTTGACTGACACTTTGGGCCAGATGACTCTTTGTTGTGAGGACTGTCCTGTGCATGATAGGATGAATATTTAGCAGCATCCTTGGCTTCTACCCACTAGATGCTAGGAGCAAACTACTCCCGAGCTGTAACAATCAAAACTGTCTCGAGACATTTGAGAACCACTGATCTAGAGAATCGTGGGAGGTGTGTGTGTATAAGGATATATATACCAGCCATTTAGATTTCTACCTTTTCACTTTTAAAAAGCTTCAGTGAACTTTTTCTAGCTTAATTTTGTCACATCTTTATTTTCTTGGTTTAGATTCCTAGACACGGAGTTGCTTGGTGAAAGAGTGGCACACTTCAAGGTTTTTTATATATATTGACCAGTGGCCTCCAAAAAAGTATTTAATTCTGATTCCTACCAAATTTGACACTTCCTTTTCATCTTTACAGAGTTCAGTCTGGTTTTGCACATGGTAGGTGCTCAATAAATATTGCTATTTAGGTGATTGAATGTTAGCTGTGAGTATCCCTCCCCTTTTTTTTCTACTAAATATGTGGGCATGTTGGTATATGGCACTTCACAATAATTTTTATAAGGGCTGAGTCTGGAGAAGATGTTTGTGATATGGGATTATTCCCTGTAAATAAGTGCTTCTCAAGCATGATCCCGGAACTAGTAGCATCTGCATCACTTGGAAATGTGCTAGAAATGCCAATTCTCAAGCCCCACAAGGACCTACCCTGTGTTTTAAAAGTCCTCCAGGTGATCTTCTAAAAGCTAAAGTTTAAGAACCACTGCAATAGATAATAAAGTAAATCAACACATGCTGCTTTTATCAGCAGGAAAATAGCTGTTCCCTAAACACTCTAATGTCATTTCCCTGGTGGGAGTTGGCCAGCCTGCCCTTGGTTCATAAGAGGTTATGAGACTCAATCTAAATGCAAGTAATGCTTTCCAACCCCATCTGGTGCCCTGGTTGGTTTGAGAGGCCCATCTCATGCCTATACTTTATGCTCAGGCCCATCTCAGCCTGCTCCATGGCCCACAGCCTGGAAGCCAACAGCTGGGACGTTTAAATGCGGAATGATACTTGCATGTTCAACCTCATTTGCTAGATTGCTCATTAGATAGATAATGCTGTTATCTTGGCCAGATATGAAGTCCAATATGAGCAAGGTGGCCATCTGTTCAGGGCTGGATCCTTTTGGTATAATCAGAGACTATGTGGCTCCAGTAGGCACTTCCACCAGAGACAGCAGCGCAGTCTCTGGGGCTGAACCATAGGGTTGGTCATGTGCTGGATAGAGGAGGAGGTGGGAGGGCACACAACTTCCAAGAGCCTTTCTTCTAGATGTGACAGTCTCAGGGCACCCATCGGCCTTCCCAAAGGAGAAGAGACACAAAGTCAGGGGATTACTTTGGAAGGATGCCACACTGCAGTCAGCAGGGACTTTTGTGCTTGAACTCACACCTGGTTCCCCTCATCCCCTGCGGGTCAGAAATGAATCCATTATAACAGCTCCTGACATCTGTAATCCCTGGGGCTTACAGGATTCTGTGTTTGCAGTTCTCTAATTAGACTGAGACCTTTTTGTTGTTGTTGTTGAGACAGAGTGGTCTCACTCTGTCACCCAGGCTGGAGTGTGGTGGTGTAATCATGGCTCACTGCAACCTCCCATCTCAGCCTCCTCCGTGGGCTCAAGCCATCCTCCCATCTCAGCCTCCTAAGTAGCTGGGACTACATCATACCCGGCTAATTTTTGTATTTTTTGTAGAGACAGGATTTTGCCATGTTGCCCAGGGTGTTCTTGAACTAGTGAGTTCAAGCAATCTTCTCGCCAGCCTCAGCCTCCCAAAGTGCTGGAAACACGGGCAGGAGCCACCACACCTGACCCTCGACTGAGGCCTCTCTTAAAGGCAGGGGCTCAGCTTGGCTTATAATGGTCATTTTTAAATGGGGCTGACTGCACTTTAAATGCTCATACGCTAAATTGCTTAATCTTCAGGATTCCCAAGGAACACCAGGCCCTGCCCACAGACAGATACATACTCCCAAGAAGCTAATTATATACGGGGGTTGAAAAAAATGTGAAACAATTAGTCAAAACTCTTCTTTGGAACCAGTTCCAGGTACTGCTTTGTAACTGAGAATTTTAAAACTGGTGAAATGCGGCTGGGCGCAGTGGCTCATGCCTGTAATCCCAGCGCTTTGGGAAGCTGAGGCGGGCGGATCACGAGGTCAGGAGTTTGAGACCAGACTGGCCAACATGGCGAAACCCTGTCTCTACTAAAAATACAAAAAATTAGCTGGGCTTGGTGGCAGGTGCCTGTAATCCCAGCTACTTGGGAGGCTGAGGCAGGAGAATGGCGTGAACCTGGGAGGCAGAGGTTGCAGTGAGCCGAGACAGTGCCATTGCACTCCAGCCTGGGCGACAGAGTGAGACTCTGTCTCAAAAAATAAAAATAAAAATAAAAATGATGAAATGCATCATCATTCATATCTGATCCCTGTATCCCAGATTGATAGCAGTTTATTCTGTGACCAGTTCAGAGGTTCAGCAACTCAAGGTGATAGAGTTAAATTCTAAACAAGCCATCAAACTCTGCCTCTTCTCTGGCTGTGAGACAGCAACTTGTGAAAATAATTTCATCTGATTTAAGCAGACCAGGGCTGCAAATAAAGCAGCTGTTCTAAGGAAGTGGGTGCTGCAGTTATAACAGTGAGCGCTGAAGTGGGTGTCCAAATGCTGACAGTCAGAACATGTGTGCATGACCTGGCAGCTCTGTTAGCTGTGAATGGTATAGCATGGCATGAATGGAATGTGCTGGAATGCAGAGGACTCCCTGGGGTTCTTGTTGACCATTACATGGGTGGAGGGTGACCAACTGGTTTTTAGCACTGAAAGTTCTAAATAGAACTTTCTGGGATAGAGGGGTCAGATATGAATGATGATGCATTTCATTATTTTTATTTTTATTTTTTGAGACAGAGTCTCACTCTGTCTCCCAGGCTGGAGTGCAATGGCACTGTCTTGGCTCACTACAACCTCTGCCTCCCGGCTTCACGTCATTCTCCTGCCTCAGCCTCCTGAGTAGCTGGGATTACAGGCGCCTGTCCTGGGAAGCCCCCTCAGTCCTTGGCGAACCAAGATGGTTGCTCACTCACCCTGTGTGGCTTTCAGATGTTTCAGCTCACTCTGTTCCCACGGCAGCCCGTCCTTCAGAGGTGGCTGAGTTCTTCATGAGACACATTGCAAGCAGCCCTGGAAAATAAGGGTGCCCCATTAACCTTTCAGATCTGAACTATTTTCTGCCTATGAAGTGCATGTTTGGTTTTTATAGATTTTATATGTTTTCCCATCTTTCAGATCTAGCGCTGGCAAGCAGGTGGTATGGGAGTCCTAAAGTGGGGCAGCTGCTGATGTTGGAGGTAGATCCTGCCTCAGCACTGAGGCCAGGCTTCTGCAGAATCCTTTGAGGCTTCTGTCCTGAACTTCCAAAGTTCCAGCAGGAGGTGTTGGGCTAAGGTCAGGTGTCACAGTGGGAGTACGTTGCAGAAGCATAATATTCCAGAGGTTTCAGGGGCTTTCCCATTCAGTTAGTCAGTTTGTCACATCCCTCATCCCTAAGACTGGCCAGGCACATTTCCCTTTAGACGCTTATTGATGCCATTTTGGATTTTGTGGCATTCCGTAGAATGTCTAGAATGTTTAAAGTTCTGAAAAGCACTTAGTTCTCAAATATTTGAAAACAGAGGCAAAAGAATGTGTTGAGAGTGTGATTTCTGGAATCAGACTTCCTGTATTTAATCCCAGATCTTCCCTTTAATATCTATGACCCTGGGCATGTTACTTCAATTCTCTAACCTCAGTTTCGTTACCTGTATGTGTATATATATACACACACATATATATACACACACACATATATATATACACACACATATATATATATACACACACACACATATATATATACACACACACACTTTGAAGAATGGGTATCCATCCCCTCAAGCGCTTATTCCAAGTTGCAAACAGTCCAATTACACTCTAAGTTTTTAAAGATGTACTGTTATTATCAACTATAGTCACCCTGTTGTGCTATCAAATAGTAGGTCTTATTAATTCTTTCTACTTTTTTTGTTTCCATTAACTATCCTCACCTCCCTCAACCCCCTATTACCCTTCCCAGCCTCTGGTAACCATCCTTCTACTCTCTATGTCCATGAGTTCAATTGTTTTGATTTTTAGATCCCACAAAAAAGTGAGAACATGTGATGTTTGTCTTTTTCTTCCTGGTTTATTTCACCTAACATAATGATCTCCAGTTCCATCCATGTTGCAGCAAATGACTGGATCTCCTTCTTTTTACTGGCTGAGTAGTACTCCATTGTGTATATGTGTCACATTTTTTTTTTAATCCATCCACCTGTTGATGGACACTAATGTTGCTTCCAAATGTTAGCTATTGTAAACAGTGCTGCAACAAACATGAAAGTGCAGATATCTTGTCGATATACTGATTGCCTTTCTTTTGGGTATATACCCAGCAGTGGGATTGCTGGATCAAATGGTAGCTCAATTTTTAGTGTTTTGTGGAATCTCCAAACAATTTTCCATAGTGGTTGTGCTAATTTACATTCCCACCGACAGCATACAAGTGTTTGTTCCCTTTTCTCCACGTCCTTGCCAGAATTTTTTATTGCCTGTCTTTTGGATACAAGCAATTTTAATTGGAGTGAGATGATGTCTCATTGTGATTTTGATTTGCATTTCTCTGATGATCAGTGCTGTTTAGCACCTTTTCATACACCTGCTTGCCATTTCTATGTCTTCTTTTGAGAGATGTCTATTCAAATCTTTTGGCCATCTTTTGACTGGATTATTAGATATTTTCCTATAGAGTTGTTTGAGTTCTTTATGTATTCTGGTTACTAATCCCTTGTCAGATGGGTAGTTTGCAAATATTTTTTCCCATTCTGTGAGTTGTGTCTTCACTGTGAATTGCATCCTTTGTTGTGCAGAAGCTTTTTAACTTGATGTGATCTCATTTGTCCACTTTTGCTTTGGTTACCTGTGCTTGTTGGGTATTGCTCGAGAAATTTTTGCCCAGATCAATGTCCTAGAGATTTTCCCCAATGTTTTCTTGGTGTAGTTTCATGGTTTGAGGTCTTATATTTAAGTTAACATATATTAAGTGTTTTGAGGACGTAATAGTGCAAATGGAAAGAGTTTAATAGACACAGCTACAAAATATACCTCTATTACTTCCTAGCTGTGTAGTCATGGGCAATTTAATTCACCTCTTCGAGCCTCAATTCCCTCATCTGTAAAGTCTTATCTCATAGATTAGATTACTTATGAGAATTAAATGAGATGACTAGGTAAAATTTCCAGCATATTGCCTGGCACCCTGCTTGCTCAATACATATTTATACTTTCCTATACACGATAAGTTAACATAGATTTGGTGCCAAAACAATTTAGTCATGTTCACCAAATAATCATATATGAGGCACTACTGGTGATTATTGAACTTGGTCCTTGGACTGTCATTGTTCTTGGTTAAGGTGCAGCAGATGTTAACTTTAAAATAGACATTTGGGTTCTTTGGTATTTCAATGGCAAGGGATGCTGTAGCAAATTTCTATGAACCCGGTAGCTGAGCAGATACAGTCTCACTTTATAACAAAGCATATTTTCTTGAGACTCATGGAAATGGTTTACCAACTCCCAGAGGATTTGGTTACAATCACAATATTGCTTACCAGCTGTAAATGAAGGCTTTTGCCTGTCTGGAGCCAGCTCAGCACCATGAAGTATCTGGAGAAGAGCCAACAGGTCATGGAATTCTTTGTTCAGATGCTGCTCATCACTGCTTGCCTGGTCCCAAAAGATTTGTCCTGTGTCTTTTGTCCCTTCTATCCCCTGCTTGGATAGCATTCACTATCCTTCTTTTTTCATCTGATACCTTCTCTGGCTTGCAAAGGCCTTTCTACAGTCTTCCCTCCCTCTCTTTCCCACACAAGGCATGCTTCCATACAGCATTACATTGTCTATTTGCTCCTCTTGCCAGAATCCTTGGAAGCACCTATCCTTTGGGCTCGATATCTCACTCCCTGAGTGGCCAAACAATGAGATTCTTCCTGACTCACAAGCAAAGTTCATGGCTCCAAGGAAAAGCCAATGCTATCCATGGCAACCCTGAAAGATGAGTGAGCCCCATGCCAGCCGCTGCATGGGAAAGGCCAACAGCAAAATATCTTTACCTGACATATACACTCACATTCTTTTCACTACCTTCCATTTTTACCAGAATCCAGGCAGACTGATAATACATTCTAGATAATTGTTCTAAGCCATTCTTGAATATTTAATAGAGTAGATAATGTATAGGTGGTACCATCTGCATCTTTTTGTTACCTTTAACTGTTCATACTTCTGGTTATCCGATATTTGATATGAACATAAAGCTGAATGAACAATGTGGTTGCTTTGTGAATATGAGTTATTCATTCCTAACCTCACTGTTGGAATACCTACAATATGCCACGCCTGTGCCAAGCCCCATGATAACAGGTCAAATAAGACACAACATATTTGCATGACACTTACATTATGATGAGTGACAGAGAAATACATCAGTGATGACAGGACTGCATAGTATTAGGTTGGTGCAAAAGTAGTTGCGGTTTTTACCATTACTTTCAATGGCAAAAACCACGATTACTTTTGCACCAACCTAAAAAAACTATGACACAAGCATGGATAAGGAAAGCATCAAACCCTACTGGGATGGTGGGGTAGAGATAGAACACGGAGGAGTGTTTGGAAGACAATCACACTAAGCTCACTGCTGGAACAATGGGTAGAAACCAGATAAATGAAGACAGATTGGAGGGAGACCTGTGTCTCCTTCAGCCCTCAGTGTCTGCTGATTTCGTCACTGTAGACAGTACTTTACCCCTGCTCTCTCTCTCTCTGCATTAGGGACTCTGGAACTTTCATATAAGGAACAGAAATCCCTCAGTTTTTTATAGTGCAATTAAAAATATAAAATCTCCCTTTCATGCGCGTCCATGTGAAGAGACCACCAAACAGGCTTTGTGTGAGCAACATGGCTGTTTATTTCACCTGGGTGCAGGCGGGCTGAGTCCGAAAAGAGAGTCAGCAAAGGGAGATAAGGGTGGGGCCGCTTTATAGGATTTGGGTAGGTAAAGGAAAATTACAGTCAAAGGGGGTTTGTTCTCTGGCGGGCAGGAGTTGGGGGGTCGCAAGGTGCTCAGTGGGGGTGCTTTTTGAGCCAGGATGAGCCAGGAAAAGGACTTTCACAAGGTAATGTCATCACTTAAGGCAAGGATCGGCCATTTTCACTTCTTTTGTGGTGGAATGTCATCAGTTAAGGTGGGGCAGGGCATATTCACTTCTTTTGTGATTCTTCAGTTACTTCAGGCCATCTGGGCGTATTCGTGCAAGTCACAGGGGATGCGATGGCTTGGCTTGGGCTCACAGGCCTGACATTCCTGCCTTCTTATATTAATAAGAAAAATAAAACAAAATAGTGTTGAAGTGTTGGGGTGGCGAAAATTTTTGGGGGGTGATATGGAGAGAGAATGGGCGATGTTTCTCAGGGCTGCTTCAAGCGGGATTAGGGGCGGCGTGGGAACCTAGAGTGGGAGAGATTAAGCTGAAGGGAGGTCTTGTGGTAAGGGGTGATATTGTGGGGATGTTAGAAGAAACATTTGTCATATAGAATGATTGGTGATGGCCTGGATACGGTTTTGGATGAATTGAGAAACTAAATGGAATAACAGAAGGAGAAAAACAGGTATAAAAGGTCTAAGAATTGGGACGACTCAGGATATCTGATCAGAGAGTGCCTAAGGAGATTCAGCATAGTCCTGCCAGCAAAGATTATTTATTTACTTCAAGAGTTAAGAGTGGCAGTTTGGGGATAGCACCAGGAGATATCAGCTGTGATGGCTTGGAGAAACAGTATAAACCAGCAGTGTAAACAAGAGCAGGGCATGTATGAGTAGTTGAGAATGGTGAATAGGAGTATGACTAGACAGAAGATAGTAGGGATGACAAGTTTTTTTGGGGGCACAGTGTAAGTTGGTCTGTGTCTGGAATGAGACTGAGGCCTAATAAAAAGGAGCGTCTATACAGGAGCTCAAATGGGCTGTACCCTGTAGCATTCCGAGGACAGGCCTGAATTCTGAGAAGGGAAAGTGGTAAAAGTATTGTCCAGTCCTTTTTAAGTTGGTGGCTGAACTTGGTGAGGTGTGTTTTTAAAAGACCTTTAGTCCATTCTACTTTTCTTGAAGACGGAGGACCGTAAGGGATATAAAGGTTTCACTGAATACTAAGAGCCTGAAAAACTGCTTGGCTGATTTGACTAATAAAGGCTCGTCTGTTATCAGACTGTATTGAGGTGGGAAGGCTAAACTGAGGAATTATGTCTGACAGAAGGGAAGAAATGACTGTGGTGGCCTTCTCAGACCCTGTAGGAAAGGCCTCTACCTATCCAGTGAAAGTATCTACCTAGACTAAGAAGTATTTTAGTTATCTGACTCAGGGCATGTTGAGTAAAGCTAATTTGCCAGTCCTGGGTGGAGCAAATCCTCGAGCTTGATGTGTAGGGAAGGGAGGGGGCCTGAATAATCCCTGAGGAGTAGTAGAATAGCAGATGGAACACTGAGAAGTTATTTCCTTGAGGATAGATTTCCACGATGGAAAGGAAATGAGAGGTTCTAAGAGGCGGGCTAGTGGCTTGTACTATAGCATAACCTGCCTTTGCTGGTGTGTGGTGATTAGGCCTGGTGGAACTGCCATCAACAAATCAAGCATGATCAGGGTGAGGAACAGGAAAGAAGGAAATTTGGGGAAATGGGGTGAATGTCAGGTGGATCAGAGAGATACAGTCATGGAGGTCAGGTGTGGTATCAGGAATAATGTGGGAGGCCGGATTGAAGTCTGGGCCAGGAACAACGGTAATTGTGGGAGACTCAACAAAGAGTGAGTATAGCTGAAGGAGCCGGGAAGCAGAAAGTATATGCATCAGGTATGAGGAAGAAAATAGATTTTGGAAGTTATGAGAACTGTAGAGAGTGAGTTGAGCATAGTTTGTGATTTTGAGGGCCTCTAAAAGTATTAATGCAGCGGCAGCCGCTGCATGCAGACATGAGGGCTAGGCTAAAACAGTAAGGTCAAGTTGTTTGGACAGAAAGGCTACAGGGTGTGGTCCTGGCTCTTGTGTAAGAATTCTGACCACGCTAACCATGCCTAGGAAGGAAAGGAGTTGTTGTTTTGTAGAAGGTGCTGGGGTTTGAGAGATCAGTCGGACACGATTGGCAGGGAGAGCACGTGTGTTTTTATGAGAATTATGCCGAGATAGGTAACAGATGAGGAAGAAATTTGGGCTTGATTGAAGTAATGGGGGCTGTCTGTGAAGTTTTGCAGCAGTAAAGCCTAGGTAATTTGCTGAGCTTGATGGGTGTCAGGGTCAGTCCAAGTGAAAGTGAAGAGAGGCTGGGATTAAGGGTGCAAAGGAATAGTAAAGAAAGCATGTTTGAGATCTAGAACAGAATAATGGGTTATAGAGGCAGGTATTGAGGATAGGAGAGTATATGGGTTTGGCACCACGGGGTGGATAGGCAAAACAATTTGGTTGGTAAGGCGCAGATCCTGAACTAACTTGTAAGGCTTGTCTGGTTTTAGGACAGGTAAAATGGGGGAATTGTAAGGAGAGTTTATAGGCTTTAAAAGGCCATGCTGTAGCAGGTGAGTGATAACAGGCTTTAATCTTTTTAAAGCGTGCTGCGGGATGGGATATTGGCGTTGAGTGGGGTAAGGGTGATTAGGTTTTAATGAGATGGTAAGGGGTGCATGATCAGTCGCCAAGGAGGGAGTAGAGGTATCTTATACTTGTGGGTTAAGGTGGGGGGATACAAGAGGAGGACACAAAGGAGGCTTTGGATTGGGAAGAAGGGCAGCAATGAGAAATAGCTGTAGTCCAGGAATAGCCAGGGAAGCAGATAATTTAGTTAAAGTGTCTCAGCCTAATAAGGGTACTGGGCAGGTGGGGATAACTAAAAAGGAGTGCTTAAAAGAGTATTGTCTAATTTGGCACCAGAGTTGGGGAATTTTAAGAGGTTTAGAAGCCTGGCCGTCAATACCCACAACAGTTATGGAGGCAAGGGAAACAGGCCCTTGAATAGAAGGTAATGTGGAGTGGGTAGCCTCCGTATTGATTAAGAAGGGGACGGGCTTATCTTCCACTGTGAGAGTTACTGGAAGCTCGGCATCCGTGATGGTCTGGGGGCTTCCGAGGTGATCCGGCAGTGTCAGTCTTCAGCCACTAAGCCGAGAAGATCTGGGAAGGAGTCAGTCAGAGAGCCTTGGGCCAGAGTTCCATGGGCTCTGGGAGTGGCTGCCAGGTGAGTTGAACAGTCCGATTTTCAGTGGGGTCCCACACAGATGGGACGCGCCTTAGGAGGAATCCTGGGCTGCGGGCCTTCCTTGGCCCAGTGGCCAGATTTCCGGCACATGTAGCAAGCTCCTGTGGGAGGAGGTTCTGGAGGAATGGCTGGCCGCTGCGGTTCAGGCATTTGGAAGTTCTTGTGTGCTGGAGATGTGCCTGGGGTTTGTCTCACAGTGGAGGCAAGGAATTGCAACTTTTTTCTATTATTGTACACCTTGAAGGTGAGGTTAATTAAATCCTGTTGTGGGGTTTGAGGGCCGGAATTTAATTTTTGGAGTTTTATTTAATGTCGGGAGCAGATTGGGTAATAAAATGTATTTTGAGAATAAGACGGCCTTTTGACTTTTTAGGGTTTAGGGCTGTAAAGTGTCTCAGGGTTGCTGCCAAATAAGTCATGAACTGGGCTGGATTTTTATATTTGATGAAAAAGAGCCTAAACGCTATCTGATTTGGGATAAAGAAAAAGGAGCATTGACGTTGACTATGCCTTTGGCTCCAGCCACCTTTTTAAGAGTAAATTGCTGGGCAGGAGGGGGAGGGCTAGTCATGGAACGAAACTGTAAGCCCAACCAGGTGTGAGGAGGGGAGGCGATAAAAAGATTATAGGGTGGAGGAGCAGAGGCTGAGGAAGAATTGGGACCTAGCTCGGCCTGGCGAGGAGGGGAGAGGTCAGATTGGTCTGTAGAAAAGGAAGATTAGAAAGACTCAGCGACTCTTGGGATTGGGACTGAGGGGACAGGTGGGAGGGAAAGAAGATTTGGGACGAGTTGCATTGGGCACAGAGACTAGGAAGGGACTGATGTGTAAAAGAATGCCTGGACTTCAGGCACCTCAGACCGTTTGCCTATTTTACGACAAGAATTATTTAGATCTTGCAGGATGGAAAAATTCAAAGTGCCATTTTCTGGCTATTTGGAACTACTGTCAAGTTTGTACTGGGGTCAAGTGGTATTGCAGAAGAAAATAAGGCATTTAGGTTTTAGGTCAGGTGTGAGTTGAAGAGGTTTTAAGTTTTTGAGAACACAGGCCAAGGGAGTAGAAGGAGGAATGGAGGGTGGAAGGTTGCCTATAGTGAAGGAAGCAAGCCTAGATAAAAGAGAGAGTAGAGAAATGGAGGGAAGGGGTTCGGGGGTTCTTACCTTCCAGAAAAGTGGGAAAAGGTGTTGGGGCACAGAGATAAGAGGTCGGGGCATGGAAATAAGGGATGGGGTGTAGAAATAAGGGGTCGGGGCACGGAAATAAGGGATTGGGGTGCAGAGATATGAGGTTGGGGTGCAGAAATAAGGGATTGGGGGTTCTTGCCCCTAGGAAAGTGGGACTTGCCGCTAAGGGTGAAAGAGAAGGGGTTGAGGGGTACTTGCCCCTGCCCCAGGAAAGCGGACTTGCCACTAAGTGTGAAGGAGAAGGAGTTGAGGGGTACTTGCCCCTGCCCCAGGAAAGTAGAGAAGCGGTAGAGACAAGGAGAGAAGGGGTTGGGGTACTTGCCCCTTCCCTAGAAAAGCAGGACTTGCTGCTAAGGGTGAAGGACAAAGGCAGGCGTCCCTGTGTGGTCTGACACCTTTGTTTTTTTTTTTGTTTTTTGTTTTCTTTTTCTTTTTTTTGTTATTATTATACTTTAAGTTTTAGAGTACATGTGCACAATGTGCAGGTTAGTTACATATGTATACATGTGCCATGCTGGGGTGCTGCACCCATTAACTCGTCATTTAGCATTAGGTATATCTCCTAATGCTATCCCTCCCCCCTCCCCCCACCCCACAACAGTCCCCAGAGTGTGATGTTCCCCTTCCTGTGTCCATGTGTTCTCACTGTTCAATTCCCACCTATGAGTGAGAACATGCGGTGTTTGGTTTTTTGTCCTTGCGATAGTTTACTGAGAATGATGATTTCCAATTTCATCCATGTCCCTACAAAGGACATGAACTCATCATTTTTTATGGCTGCATAGTATTCCATGGTGTATATGTGCCACATTTTCTTAATCCAGTCTATCATTGTTGGACATTTGGGTTGGTTCCAAGTCTTCGCTATTGTGAATAGTGCCGCAATAAACATACGTATGCATGGGTCTGACACCTTTGAAACGTGGGTGAATAATCAGAGAGGCGTCCCTGCAATGATTAAACACCAAGGGAAGGCTGCCTTCCCAGTCTGTGACCGGCGCCGGAGTTTTGGGTCCACAGATAAAACGTGTCTCCTTTGTCTCTCCCAGAAAATGAAAGGAATTGAAATTAAGAGAAGGGAGAGATTGAAGAGTGGAAAGAAGAAAGTGGTTGAGGGACAGTGAGAGAGGTTGGAGAAGAGAGTAAGAAGAGGCCGCTTACCTGATTTAAAATTGGTGAGATGTTCCTTGGGCTGGTGGGTCTGAGGACCTGAGGTCGTAGGTGGATCTTTCTCACGGAGCAAAGAACAGGAGGACAGGGGATTGATCTCCCAAGGGAGGTCCCCCGATCCGAGTCACGGCACAAAATTTCATGCGCGTCTGTGTGAAGAGACCACCAAACAGGCTTTGTGTGAGCAACATGGCTGTTTATTTCACCTGGGTGCAGGCGGGCTGAGTCCGAAAAGAGAGTCAGCAAAGGGAGATAAGGGTGGGGCCGCTTTATAGGATTTGGGTAGGTAAAGGAAAATTACAGTCAAAGGGGGTTTGTTCTCTGGTGGGCAGGAGTGGGGGTCACAAGGTGCTCAGTGGGGGTGCTTTTTGAGCCAGGATGAGCCAGGAAAAGGACTTTCACAAGGTAATGTCATCACTTAAGGCAAGGACTGGCCATTTTCACTTCTTTTGTGATGGAATGTCATCAGTTAAGGTGGGACAGGGCATATTCACTTCTTTTGTGATTCTTCATTTACTTCAGGCCATCTGGGCATATTCGTGCAAGTCACAGGGGATGCGATGGCTTGGCTTGGGCTCAGAGGCCTGACACTCCCCATTTAGAAAGTAGTGACTTGCTGTTTGGGGTAAGTTTCTCTACCCTATATTCAGGCATGACCTATAATTTTAGTTTTCGGTTTGTTCCCCACTAGCCCCTCATAATACCAGCTTGCAGCCTGAGTAGGTTACCCTGGATCTCTGAGTTAGAAGACATACAATTTTTACACTGCCCCACGTCCTCACCTTTGGCCCTTCTCAAGGAGTCTATAATCATGGGAAAAGGGCAAATGAATTTCAGGAGGGAAGAGTTTTCTGCTTACAGAGCTCAGGCCTGTATAAGTGCCCAGGGGAATGGTTGGGCAGTCAGGGAATGGTATTGAAGATTCTGCATGCCAGGAGAATAAAGAGGAAAAGAAGGGGAGATTATAAAGCAAATAAGATAGGCACAAACATAAACTTGGCCTTCCTCAGGGTATTTTTGTGGAGTTCTGATTATGTTGCTTTCTAAGTTGTTCTGGCCAACAAAGAATGAGGGTATAGTGTCTTCTGAGAGATAAGAAGGCGTTAGCAAAACATCTGCATTTGCATATGGACACACATCTCAATCACTTCCTCTTTCCTAGGGAAGCACCTTATTCTCCAGATATATCTTCTAGGCCTGGTCCTGACTGGGTCTGCAGTTTCAGTGCTGCAGGTCATGATGCTATGGGCCGTGCCTAGAACCTGAGGTGTGGGACACCCCTATCCCATGGGATTTAATTTTGCTCAAAGCCCTTTAACACCAGTTTCTGGCCAAGGCTTTACTGGCTGTCTGTGATTATAACCAACTATTTTCTGGCTTTGAGAACCTCACATAACCTCGCTAGTAATTCATAACTGGCATAGAATTTTGAGTCTAGCATTAGAATTTAATACAAGGGCCAATTAGAAAAAATGTTGCATTGCCCCTCACAGTTCATGCTTCAATAAAGTCCAAAAGGAAAACCATAGACTGTGATTATTTAATATTGTTTTGGTACATGGTCTACTCCAAGGCAAAACAAAATGCAATGTATTCCATACACTGAGAAATAAGGTAAAGCATGTTGTAATTTTATCAGAATTTTGTAGGGGACAAGATAATTTAAAGAAAATGCTTTCTTCTGGTCAAAGTCACCTTTTTTCCCTATATGTACTTTGAACTATGTAACTGATAGCATTCTCATTCTTTCAAGCAATATAGGGAAGAAATAGTGGATTTAAAATTTTCCCTTTTGAAGAACAGTCCAATCAAAAGAATGTTGCATTGATAACACTGAAATCACTTGGAATAATAAACGCAAAATGATGTAAATGTAATGTGGTATGATTATGCAAGAAAAAAATAAGACAGTTAAAGAAGTTGCATCTTTCTGTAAGAAATTTTCAAAGGATGTTTCAAAGGCAGAATTATAATCTTCAATGTAAGGGGGTAGTGATAACCGACATGTCATGCCTCCAGAACCTATTCTGCTTTGTTTTTGCTTCTGTCAAAACAGAGTCTGTCATTGAGATTGAATTAAGATTTCATCTCCTCCTCTAATTATCTATTCATTTATTTAAAGAGGAGTCAGGAGGCTAGCCGAACATTAAAAGCTGACTGTGACCTCCTAAAAAGATGAGTCAGGAAATAAACTGGGGAGCACCATGAATCATGGCAGAAATATATTGACTGGGGAAATTTAAGCTGCTCTTGCTCAGACATTGAAAACACCAAGCCCTTATCTTTTATGGTTGGTGCCACGGTTTCTCAAATACAGTCTGATGGATCTGGGAGAGCAGAACTCTTAGCGGAAGTTATTTCTTTCCTTGTTATGGATCCAGAATTCTCTTGGGCATAAACTACTTTCCTTCTTGGCTGGTGACCTCAGGCAATTATGAGGACTTGAGGATGATGGAGCTTGGGTATCTGTCAACTCACCGGTTGCCAGAGTCCATGTGACTAATATGGCTGGCTTGATGTCCTCTTCCTCACTCATCACATAGTGAGGAATCCTCCTGAAATTCCGTGCCTGGTCAGAGAGAATGATGTTCCCTAGTAGAGAAGAACTGTTCTTCAATCAAAAGTAAGCTGTCACAGAACTCCCCTGCAAGAACCTTTGTACCAGTTAAACTATTACTGGTGAATTTAAGCAGAAAATGAGGATTATTATAAGGGTAGTGGGCATATTTTTGGAAGAAAATGTAAAAAAAAAAGTATGACCTTGGTAATGATGAGGAAACATTTCTTACACAAGATGAAAAGCACAAACTATGCAAGAAAACTGATAAATATGACTACATTAAAATATAATTAAAATCTATGCATCAAAAGACACTGGAGACAAAGTAAAAGCACCTAGGGAAAATATTTGCAAAACAAGTATATTTTTCAACTCATGTATTGTAATTTTCACCTCTAGAATTTCAATAAGGATATTTTTATATCTTCCATATTTATAATGTTCGACCTTTCCTCTAGCTTTTTGAACATATGGAATATAGTTATAATAAATTTTAAGTGCTTGTCTGATAATTGAAACATTTATACATCTGAGTCAGTTTCAATTGTTAATTTTTATTCTTGTTGAGGGCTACTATATTTTCCTGATAAGCTTTGATAGGAATGGCAGACATTGCAAATTTTACCTTGTTAGGCATTGAATACTTTTGTATTCTTGTTGGAAATAGTTTGATTGCTTGGGGCAATACTTTTATTGTTTTCAGGTCGGCCATAACTACATTTATTGTAGGGATAATTAAATTCATTGCTGAGGTATGTGCCTTCTGACTACCAAATTTCCTCTGAATTATAATGTTTTACAGTTTGGCTGGTGGGAACAGAGTAGGGGGGCAAGGCGGAGAGTAGGTTTGGAGGAATGAAAAGGTATCTAAGAGGCATCCATTGGAGATTCTGAGACAGGAATGGCTGGGATGGAACCTAGGAGTTTGTACTTTTAACCGTAAACCAAATGATGTTTACCAAGCTTGAGAAACACTGTTCAAGGGTAAATGGCTAGAAGTGAAATTGCTTGATCATAGTGTGTGTGAGTTATTGATTTTTAAGCTAAATTATTTTGCGTTGTGACCATGTCAATTTAATCTACAACCTGCCGTATAGAAAAACAACTAATGTCCTCCTCAATCTCACCAAATACTTGGTATTGTTAAACTTTTCAAAATTTGCTAACTTAATTAGTAAAACATGAAATATTTTTTGTTGTATTATTATTGATATTTATCTGATTTCCCAGAAGATGAATATATTTTCATATATTTGTCATTTCAATATCCCTTTTTAAATTTTTAGTGATCTTTACCCATTTTCTATTGTATTGTTTTTCTTTTTCTTATTAATTGGCCAGAATTCTTTATATATTCTGGATACAATCTTATGTCTAATATATGCTGCAAATACCTTTTCCTAGTCTGTGGCTTACTTTTTTCACCCTGTGTATGTTGTTTTTTTGCCATATGAGATTTGAAAATTTTTATGTAGTAAAAATTTTAATTTTTTATTAATTTGTGCTTTGTATTGTTTCTGACTTTTTCTATCAAAAGTTCATTAATATATATTCTTTACTTTCTTCTAGCAATTTTGTAGTTTTATTTTTTATACTTAATATATTTGGAATTTGAATTTTTTCCTCCAAGCATAACAATATACAAAATGCCTATAAAATTATACTAAATTACACTGTGTATAAGTTAGTATATCTTGGATTTAAAATTCATTTAAATAAATTACATTTTTCTTAGGGCCAACATGAATGAATTGTTAGACAGTAGATATTTGAAAGTGCCAATACAGAGAATTTTGAAAGAAAGGAGATTTCAGCTTTGGCAATCTTTGATTAAAATAGAGTATTGCACAAAGGGCAAAGAAAGTAAAAACACTAGTGTAATTAGTATTAATAATGAAAAAATATTTCTCAGTGTAACATTATTACCATGTATTCTTGTAAGAACATTAATTTAAAACATGTTCAAGTTTAGCCATTTGGCTAATAACCAACCTGTTATTTCTGTTAGAAGTAATGGCAAGAGGGTGCTTTTAAGAGATGGAAAATAATATTAAGATAATATTTTTGAAATCTTGTTCAAAAGGTGGCCTGAGTACATATATCTACCTCAAATATCCCCAAATTTCTTCTGAAACAAGAGAACTTAATTAATTGAAAATATGGGTTGAGTGTGGTGGCTCGTGCCTGTAAGCCCAGCACTTTGGGAGGCCAAGGGAGGAGGATTGCTTGAGTTCATTAGTACAAGACCAGCCTGGGCAACATGGCGAAACCCTGTTTCTACAAAAAAAATACAAAAATTAGCTGGGCATGGTGGTGAACATCTGTGGTGCCAGCTACTTGGGAGGCTGGGGTGGGAGGATTGCTTGAGCCCAGGAGGTGGAGGCTGCAGTGAGCCATGATTGTGCCACTGTACTTCAACCTGGCAGGTGACAGAGAAAGACCTTGTCTCAAAAAAAAAAAAAAAAAAAGAATTAACTATTTGATAATGAGAGTCTGGAATACAAAAGGACAACTAGCAGCCAGAAAATTTTGAGAAAATCATGGAAATATATGAAATAGTTGTAATCAGATTAATGGGATTAAAAAAGATCAGACGATGCCTACTTTCCCTTAAACAGAGGCTTAGACACTCCTTCCCTGAGGAGCACCCATAAATAAAGCTCCAAACTTGAAGTCAGAAAAGTGCTGGTAATTATTTAGAGACCCACAGTGTGAAGGGCCAGACCAGTAAGGCCTTTCACCTACCCTCTACCTCCTACCTCCTAGCAGAGGCCTCTAGGACAAGGCCTTATTATTAACTTAACTAGGCAAAAAGTTAAAGCTCCAGGCTTATTCTCTAAAAAATTGGTTAGTCAGCCTGAGGAGTATTTCTAGAGTGGATTTTATGGCCTGAGAGAAAAACAAACAAACAAAAAACACTTGAGGAAATTTAAGAGCTACATATCAGAAATTAAATTTTTTTAAAAGCCAATTTTTTTTTCAAAAGTGAAATACTTTAAATTTTTCTACTACAGAGTAAAATGCTCCTTGCATTGGCAGTTTTGGGATCCAGTCTGTCTGTTTTCTCCATGCCTGTTGACATGCCCTGCCACTCACAGTTCACAATGAGCCAATCATTCATTCAACAAACATGACTTGAGTGATTGTCAGGCACAGAGCAGGAAATGAGATGAACATGTCCCTGCCCCCATTGTGCTAATACTTTAGAGGTGAGAGACACACAATAATCAACCAAGTATATAACATAGAACAAGCCAGTATATAACATAGAAATTCAAATTCTGAGAACTGCTAAGATGAAAATAATCAGGAAAATGTGTGAGGTAGTAGGGGGCTACTTCAAATTGCACATCAGAACAGGCCTTTCTGAACTAAGATCTGCAGCAGGAAAAGAAATCACTTATGAGAAAAGCAGGGTGACAGAGCATCCTGCACAGTGGGAGAGAACACAGCTAACCAGCACTCCTGTTTTTAGGGTTGCTGATAATTGATTGCAGAACTTCGCACTGATATATAAGTAAGCATTTATGTAGTTTTGTGTATGTGCATGTTTTTGCCACAAAATTACAAAAACGAAAAGAAAAAGAAACAGACCTAGATGAGTGGAAGGGAAAAGGTTTCTAGTGGACTTCTGTTTGTTTGCCAGCTTTTCTTTCTGCCCCCTTTTGCTTTTCCCTTTGGGGAACTCTCACTCTCCCACTCATTGGTTCATGGTAGAATTGTTGACCACAATGTCTTCTGCCCCTGTGAAGAAGTGAATATACGGCCCAAATAAATGCTTTCTCTAGGAGTTTGAATCTTAAGTGGAGTGACTTAATGAGAAAAGTGTTGGGAGTTGTGTCATTTTGAAGGAAGCTCCCTAAACAGATTGCACATTGCTTTCTGTTCTCTGTCTTCTCCACTCACCTGCCCCCAGCTGCCTGGTACTTTTCTTTCAGAGGCAATTCTCTGTTTTCAATTCTGTATGTCACTCAAAATCGTTCCAGTGAATTCCTTCCCCTTATCAGCTCAGGTTATACAGAGTTGATTTCTGTTCTTCACAACCAAATTATGCTAACTTGACACAAAACGAGTGCAGGCACCCACAGTAATCAACCTAGCTCTTCAATCATAAAAGGAACTGACAACCAAAGATCACACAATATTTGGAGAAAACAGCAGAAAAGATAATAACCAAGATGAACAAATAGAAAAACTGACCTCTGAGTTAACAGAAGCATAAAGGACAAAGTTATGATTATGAAACCTAAATAAAGATTATAAACCTTGACCAAGAAAAAATAAATCTAATTTATAAAACTGAGGGTAGAGAGATGAAAACAGTAGAATGAATGTGTTCAATTTCTCGTCTTTCACAGTGAGAAGTCAACAAACTCCTTAATAATTCAAGCCAGAGTGGTGCAAACATATTATTCAAACTTTTAATAGTCAACATCAAAAAAAAGAAGAAAGAAGAAAAAGAAAGAAGAAAGAAAGAAAGAAAAGAAAAAGAAAGAAAGAAAGAGAAAAATTAGGATGTACTTAAAGCAACTACTTCAGGATTTGAACATTAAAAAAGAGAGATTTTGAATTTTAGATTCTTCTGCATGGTTTGAGGTTTTTAAACTTCATCTGGGTATTACTTTGATTAAAATTAATCCTACTTTAAATACAAAATAATTTGTATTATACAAATGATGCATATTATTAGTTAACACTTGCTTATGTTTAATTTTTAAATAAGAAACTATATCCTTTAGGCTGGGGTATTTAGGACCCTCCAAATCTCATTCTTGACCAACGGCTCTCCCCCAAGGGTCTACAACATGAAGTGTGTACACAGGAGGAAAAGCAAGGTAAACAGAAGGTAAAGGAACACTTTAGTCCTAGCTGTGTCATATTTGACAACCCAGTGCTCAACACTGTGAACTAGTTATCTGGGCTGTGACACACCTGACAGGGACTTTATTCCTTAACCTGGGAGCCAGTCAAGCAGGCCGTGAAGCAGGCTCGGTCTGTTTTCCCCATTTATGCCAGAATCAGATCATGCACCCTAATGGAAAAGAAGTCCAATCAGAGAATTTGAGGCCTCAGAGACAGAGCCCAAGAGAGAATTTTTCTCTCCTTCCAAATTGATGCCGAGAAGGGAATATAATCCAGGGACACTGAACTACCTGTTCCTTCCATGTTGAAGCAGGCCTGAGCTCTCCCCATTTTAGTCACATGGAAGTAAACAGGGAGAGATGGGCAAGAAAAATTCTATCCACATGTGCTGACCTTTTGACCCAAAGGTTCTCAGCCTGCTTATACATTGAAATCACCTGGGCAACTTGAAGACTTCTAAGACCTGGGCTGCATCCCCAGAAATTGATTTAATTGCTCTCAGGTACATCTTGGACTATGAGCATTTTAAAATTTCCCCAGGTGGGATATGGACTAACAATTCTGAAATGACATTTTCTGTATACTGGAGTAAAAAGATCAGTAAATGGGCAATGAATGGTGGGAGTCAGGTTTCTCATTGTCGGGGGCGGGGAAGTTACAGATTAGCAAGAAGGGAAGGCTAGAATGAACCGTGTAGGCTGGATTAGAGTTTGGACATCAGTAAGAACTCATGTTTAACTATACACACACAAACCCAAATACATACAGAAACAATTACAGATATGTGTGTGTATACAGGCTAATATACAAATATGTATTACCTAGCTCTGTGCTAAGAGCAATGACACTTCAACAGCAATTAGCATTCCCAGTTCCCAGATCTTGGTGACTACTTATCATTTTCCAATAAAAAGAACCAGGTTTATTTGGAGAAATGGCTGATTCTACTTCCAGGGCATGAAAAATACAAGATGAACTGGAAGTATCTTGTGCTACCAGAAACTAAGGCAGTGTAGAAAAAAAGAAAAGGATGGTATATGTCAAAGGGACACAGGAACCAACCCGAAAGAACTCCTAATGGCCAAAGCTGGAAAGATTTGAGCAATAAAATTAAAAAATATGGTACTGTATTCCAACTCAAAGTATAATATGAATACACTTAAGTCCATACTGTTATAAATAACTGAATTAATAGGGATAAAGAGACAAACATTTCTTACAGAATAATCTCAATTTATGTACATATTTCCCTTTCCAGGAGATGGAGCTTAATTCTTCCCTCATCTTCCTTAGCATAGGCTAGACTTTGTAACTTCATTCCAAAGAATAAAGTAGGAAAAGGGAAAAATGTAATAGTAACTTATGGTGGAGAAATCTGGAAAACATGACTTTAACAAAGTGATGAAGGTTGAAGGTTAACATCACCTGTGATGCCATGTGGTCATCATGGATCCCCTGGTGTTATGTGATGAAAAAGGCACTTCACCTTCGTGGTACTATTCCCGTAAGCCCACAATCCCATTCTAATTATGAGAAAAACAGACAAATCCAAGTTGAAGAACATTCTGTAAAATACTTAACTGTACTCCTTAAAGCTGTCAAGGAAAGCAAGGAAAGACTGATAACATGTTACAGACAAGCGGAGACTGAGAGACATCTAAACGCAGTGTGGTACTCTGGACTGCATCTTTGAATGGAAAAAGAGCATAATAGAAAAACTGGGGATATCTGCATAAAGTCTGGATTATAGTTAATTGTAATGTAGCATTGCTGATTTCTTAGTCCTGGCAAATACACCACAATAAAATAAGATGATAACATGAGGGAAAACTGGGTGAGGGATATATCAGAAATCTGCATTATTTCTGCTGCAATCTTTCTATATATCTAAAATTACTTCAAAATAGAAGTTTATTTAAACAAAAACAACAAATCAAGCAGATCAAATATTGGGCAAGAATTCCCAGGACAGAGGTAGAGAGGTTCAAAATGATCTAAATAAAATAAAGCTCTCATAATACGTGAAGAAACTTCCCAGGTGATTCTAATTACAATCAAATTTGAGAATCACTTTTTAAATCCTTTGAAATCTTTGTTTCTAGAACATGAGACCAAGTAGCAGTCTTTGATTTTGACCGGAGGTCTCCCCTCCTGTTGAGGTAGAGAGAAGAGGAAATTTGAAAGCAAGGTTTTTAAACTATTCACCACAGAGGCCAGGGATCTGTATCAGGGTTGTGGGGAAATATAGAGGATTGTGGATATTTAATTGTTCTTAATTTTCAGTAAACAGGCTTTTCAGGCATATTTAGGAAAACACGGGAAAACTCAGAATTAAATCAGCACTGTCTTGTAGTGGGAAACAGTGTTAATAGTTAGGAGATGTTCATTTCAGCAATTTAAGTAGGTTCTAGATAACCAGAATTCAGGGACATCCTAGGCATATACACTTGTTCAGTGTTTTCTTGTCTTGGTGCATGTAGGCATTCAATTCTTTTTTTTTTTTTTTTTGCCTCATTTTATCTATTTATTTACTTTTTTTTGTACTAATCTTTTTTCTTTTTATTTCTAGTTGCCACATAATAATTATACATATTTATGGGATACAGAGTGATATTTTGATATGAGAATCCAATATGTAATGATCAAATCAGGGTAATTAGCATACCCATGACCTCAAACATTTATTATTTATTTGTGTTGGGAACATTCCAAATTATCTCTTCTAGCTTTTGGCAAATATGCAATAAGTTATTAATAACTGTATTCACCTGCCAGTTCTATAGAACACTAGAACTTACTCCTCCTCTTAGCTGTAACTTTGTATTTGTTAATCAATCTCTCCCTATGCTTCTCCCTCCTCTTCCCAGACTCTAATAGTCTCTACTCCTATAAGCTTAACTTTATTTTA
This sequence comes from Pan troglodytes, assembly GCF_028858775.2. NCBI lineage: Eukaryota > Metazoa > Chordata > Mammalia > Primates > Hominidae > Pan > Pan troglodytes. The sequence continues at coordinate 71,137,189 of NC_072406.2, forward strand.
GCTCCCACATATGAATAAGAACATGTAGTATTCATCTTTCTCTGCCTGAATTATTTCACTTAACATAAGGTTCTCCAGGATCATCCATGTTGCCATGAATGACAGGATTTTATTATTTTTTATGTCTAAATAGTATTTCAACCACTTTTTTTATTCATCCATTTGTTGATGGTCATTTGAATTGATTCCATATCTTGGCTAACAGGAATAGTGCTGTGATAAATATGGGTGTGCAGGTATCTCTTAAATATACTGATTCCCTTTCCTTTGGACAAATATCCAGTAGTGGGATTGATAGATCTTAGGTACTTCTATTTTTAGTCTTTTGAGAAGCCTCCATACTGTTTTCCATGTGGCTGTACATATTTACATTTCTACCACAGTGTATGAGTTCCCTTTTCTCCACATCCTTGCCAGCATTTGTTATTTTTGTCTTTCTAGTAATAGTCATTCTAACTGGGGTGAGATAATATCTCATTGCAGTTTTTATTTGTATTTTCCGTATTATTAGTGATATTGAATATTTTTTCATACACTTGTTGGTCATTTGTATTTCTTCTTTTGTGAAATGTCTATTCAGAGCTTTTGCTGATTTTTAAAATCGGATTATTAGGTTTTTGCTGTTAAATTGTTTGAGTTTCTTGTTTATTCTATTAGTCTTTTGTTGGGCATATAGTTTGCATATATTTTCACCCATTCTACATGTTATTTCTTCACTCTGATGATTATTTTCTTTGCTGTGCAGACTTTTTAGTTTCATGTGGTCCCATTTGTCTATTTTTGTTTTGGTTCCTTGTGCTTTTATAGTCTTACCCATAAAATATTTGCTTAGACCAATGTTCTGAAGCATTTCCCCTATGTTTTCTTTTAGTAGTTTTGTAGTTTTTGAGCCATACATTTTTAAATCCATTTTGAGTTGATTTTTGCATATGGTGAGAGATAGGGGTCTAGTTAGTTTTATTCTTCTGTGTATTGATGTCCATTTCCCCAAGTACCATTTATTGAAGAAGGTGGCCCTTCCCCAATAAATGTTCTTGGTTCCTTTATCAAAAATCAGTTAGCTGTAAATACATGAGTTTATTTCTAGGCTCTGTATTCTGTTTCATTGGTCTATGTATTTGTTTGTAGACCAATAACATGCTGTTTTGTTTACTATATCTTTGTAGCATATTTCAAAGTCAGGTAGTGTGATGCCTCCAGCTTTGTTTTTATGCTCAGATTGCATTGGCTATTCAGGGCATTTTGTGGTTCTATATGAAATTTAGAATTATTTTTTCTATTTATGTGAAGAATGCCATTGGTATTTTGATAGCAATCCCTATCAATTCCTAGCAAATCTGTAAACTACTCTGGGCAGTATTGATATTTCAACAATATTCACTCTTCTAATCCATGAGCATCAGTTGACTTTCCATTTTTGTGTCCCCTTCCATTCCTTTAATCAGTGTTTTGTATTTCTCATTATAGAGATCTTTCATCTCCTTGGTTATATTTATTTCTTAATATTTTATTTTTTATAGCTATTGTAAATGAGATTGCATTCTTCTTTTTCAGCTAGTTTGTGATTGGCATGCAGAAATGCTACTAATTTTTGTATGTTGATTTTGTAGCCTGCAACTTTACTAAATTTGTTTATCAGTTCTAAGAGATGTTGGGGAAGTCTTTATGTTTTTCTGCATATAAGATCATGTCATCTGCCAAAAGGAACAATTTGACTTCCTTTTTTCCAATCTGATTGCTCTTTGTTTCTTTCTCTTGCCTAATTCTTCTGGCTAGGACTTTTAGTACCATGCTGAATAGGAGTGGTAAAAGTAGATATTGTTGTCTTGTTCCAGTTCTCTTTCAGTATGATGGTAGCTGTGGGTTTGCCATATATAGCTTTTATTGTGTTGAGATTTGTTTCTTCTATACATAATTTGTTGAGAGTTTTTATCATAAAGCAGTGTTAAATTTCATTAAATGCTTTTTCTGCATCAATTGAGATAAGCATAGGGTTTTTAATCCTTCATTCTGTTGATTAGTTTGCATGTGTTGAACAGTTCTTGCATCCCTGGAATAAATCCCATTTGATTATGAGGTATAATCTTTTTGATGTGCTATTGGATTCAGTTTGCTAGTATTGTGTTGAAGATTTTTGCGTCTATGTTTATCAGGGATACTGGCCAGTAGCATTCATTAATTGCGTCCCTATCTGGTTTGGTTTCAGGGTAAAATTGGCCTCATAGAATGAATTAAGACAAATTTTCTTCACTTCAATTTTTTGCAAGAGTTTGAGAAGAATTGGTGTTAGTTCTTCTTAAAATGTTTGGTAGGATTCAGCAGTAAATTATTCAATCCTGGGCTTTTCCTTGTTGGGAGACCTTTTACTACTGATTCAATATTGTTACTCATTATTGGTCTGTTCAGGTTTTCTATTTCTTCTTGATTTAATCTTGGTGGGTTATATGTGTCCAGTAATTATCTGTTTCCTCTAGGTTTTCCAATATGTCAGCATGTAAAACTCATACAATATAGACATATAATAGTCATGCAATATTGTTCATAGTAGTCTCTAATGATCCTTTGTATTTCTGTGATATGTTATAATGTCTTTTTCGTTTCTGATTTTATTTATTTGGATCGTCTCTCTTTTTTCCTAGTCTAGCTGATGGTGTGTTGATTTAACTTCTCAAAAACCCAATGTTTTATTTCATTGATCTTTTTATTGCTTTCTTGTTTCTATTTTATTTAGTTTTGGCCTGTTCTTTATTATTTCCTTTCTTCTACTAATTTCAGATGTAGTATTTTCTTTGCTCATTCCATGAGGTTCATAAGTAGGTTGTTCATATTTAAAATACTTTTACTTTTATAATGTGGACATTTATTGCTATAAAGTTTCCCCTTGGTGCTGTTTTTGTTGCATCCCATTGGTTTGGGTATGTTGTATTTTTATTTTCATTTGTTTCAAGAAATTTTTTCATTTCCTTTTTAATTTCTTAATAGACCTATTGGTGACTCAAGAACATGTTGTTTAATTTCCATGTATTTGTACAGTTTCCAGAGTTCCTCTTGTTATTGATTTCTAGTTTTATTCAATTGTGTTCTAAGATACTTGGTATGATTTTGAGTTTTAAAAATTTGTTGAGACTTTTTTGTTACCTAACATGGTGTATTCTGAAGAATGTTCCATGTGCCAGTGAGAAGAATGTGCATTCTCTAGCTGCTGGATGAAATGTTCTGTAAATGTCTGTTAGTTCCATTTGATCTATAGTGCAGTTTGAGTCTTATGTTTGTTTGTTGATTTGCTGTCTAGATTATCTGTCCAATGCTGAAAGTGGGGTGTTGAAGTCCCCAGCTAATATTGTATTGATATCTATCCCTCTCTTCAGCCCTAAAAATATTTGCTAGTCTGCTGCTCTGATGAGGGATTCATGTACATTTACAATTGTCATATCCTCTTGCTAAATGGATCCCTTTATCATTATATAACTTGCCTCTTTTTATGTTTTTTGACTTAATATCTATTTTGTCTAATATAAGTATGGCGACTTCTGCATGCTTTTGGTTTTCATTTGTGTGGAATATCTTTTGTCACCCCTTTGCTTTCTGTCTATGTGTGGCTTTACAGGTAAATAAATTTCTTGTAGGCAGTATATAGTTGGGGCTTGTTTTCTTGTCTATTCAGCCACTCTATGATTTTTAATTAGGGAATTTAAACCTTCCATTCAAGATTGTTATTGATAGATGAGGACTTACTCCTGTCATTTTGTTAATTGTCTTCTGATTGTTCTGCATGTCCTTTGTTCCTTTCTTTCTCTCTTATTGTTTATTTTTGGAGATTGATGGTTTTCTATAGTAAAAACATTTGATTCCTTTTGTTTCCTATTTGTGTATCTGCTCTCCCAGTGAGTTTTATACTTTCATGTGTTTTTATAATGTTATGTGTCATCCTTTTGCTCCCAGATATAGAACGTGCTTAAGCACTTCTGGTAGGATCCATCTAAAGGTGATGAATTCCTTCAGTTTTTCCTTGTCTGAAAAAGACTTTATTTCTCTTGCATTTCTGAAAGATAGCTTTGCTGGGTATAGTATTCTTGTCTGTAAGTTTTATTTCTTTTTCTTTCTGCATTTTAAACATATAATTCTGTTCTCCTCTGGCCTGCAAGATTTCTGTTGAGAAATCTGTTAGTCTAATGAACATCCCTTTATATGTGACTTGATGCTTTTCTCTTGCTGATTTTATAATTATCTGTTTGTCTTTTCCAAAGTTAAACTTTTGACTGTTTAACTGTAATGTGCCTCAGAGAAGGCCTTTTGAGATGAGTCTATATTGGTACTTTGAGCTTCCTGTATCTGGATGTCTATATCTCTCCAAAGACTTGGAGAATTTTCTGTTGTTATTTCATTAAATAAGTTTTATCTGCATTTTTGTATCTTTTCTACTTTTGGAACTCTCAAAATGTGAATGTTTATTTACTCAACCTTTTTCCCATTTAGAAAAAAAAGTGCAGCTTGCTGCCAGCGCTCATTTAATTTTACATACACACATTCTTTGAGGCTGAAGCAAATCTGACTGATTTTCAATGTGAAAATAAAATGTAAAAACTGCTCTTTGAGTTATATTTCTAAACAGAACTAATGTCAGAATCATCTGAATCATCAAAATCATCTATTTTGGAAAAATCTAATCCACCAAATGAATCTTTGGCTAACAACTGTTAGAGAACAATGTTAACATCACATGTAGGAATGCTACATTTTCTAGGATTTGACATTTTAAGCAATCGAGAATTACTATACTTTGTAAATGGAAACACTACTACTAAAAACAGAATGCTATAAATAGAATGATGTCTTTTGTTTCCAAAGTTGGTATAATAGAGTGATGCAAAAATAATAATAAAAGTGAGATACTTCATGGCTAAATTGTCTCAGGGTAAATGCTGCCACCACAAGTGTTGCTGACAAGTATTCTTGGGGCAAATGGGAAAAGGGTTAATAATGTTCCATATGTCATATAGGCTTTCTATTTTCATGTTTCTTTTTTTCCTTTTTTGGTTTGACTGAGTTATTTCAAAAGACGTGTCATCAAGTTCAGAAATTCTTTCTTCTACTCAATGTAGTCTAATGTTGAAGCTCTTGATTGTATTTTTAATTTTATTCATTGAATTTTCAGTTCTAAGATTTCTATTTGGTTCTCTTTTTATAATATCTGTCTCTTTGTTGACTTTCTCATTCATATCATGAATTGTTTTTCTGATATCTTTATATTATCTGTCTTCTCTTGTATATCACTAAATTTCTTTTAAATTATTATTTTGGATTCCTTTTCATGCATGTCATATATTTTGTTTTCTTTGGGGTCTGTTAGTGGAAAATTATTGTTTTCCTTTGGAGGTGGCATGTTTCCTTGCTTTTATATTTCTTGTGTTCTTACATTGATATTCGCATGTCTGGTATAACAGTCACTACTTCCAATTTTATGGGGTAGCTTTCACAGGGAAAGCTTTCATGGGGACTTTTTCCTGTAGACATGTCTATAGTGTTGGTTAGGTGAGGTGCTTTGGCTTTGGTTCTGAGTAGGTGCAGTAGGGTAATCTCTATATGGTTTCTTTGGCTGTAATCAATGTAAGTGGTGTCTGTGAGCTCCTCAGTGGCTCAGGCTACAGATATTTGTAGAGGCTGTGGGGTGCAGACAGGGATAAAAGGAGGCTAGTCTTTGTGACCCTGGGTGGTACTTGCAAGTGCCAGCAGTAGCAACAGTAGGACCCCTGGTGGGTATCTTCTCAGGTCCCGGATGTCCCCATCCCTGGGGGCAGAGTTGTCATCAATATTGGTAACTCTGGGAAGTCTGCTGTCAGCTTCTGAGGAGCACATGCTTGGGCTTTTTATGTGCTGGGGCAGCATTCTTGATGTGCTAGACCATCTGTTTTCCAGGACATAGGGTGTGGACTAGGCTCAACTGCCAGCAATGATGCTGCCTCTCTGTGTTCACCTGGTGCCGTGACACTACAGCCCTCTGGATAGATGTCATAGGGGTCATCTCAATGCATATTTATTAAGTAGATTAATAAATGTCTGAATATCTTCCAATGGCCAGTACAAGGAATTAGAAAACATAATTCTTGCTCCTGAATCACAGAGACATTATTTATGAGATAAAATGACTGCATACGCCTTAGAAACTTGAACAGATATACACTTCTGGCATAAATTTAAAAGGCATAATAACGCCCCATTTATACTACTTCAACCAACTTTTGTAATTATGTACTGTACTGCAGGGAAAAGAAGAAATGCTTCTAAGATGAGAAAAGCCTACTTTTTGCTTTTTAAACATTTATTTAATATAGCTTCCTGAGATGCAGAAGTATTGTCAGAAAGCCTGACCTTCCCTGTTTACACATCAGTGAACAACACACTTTCTTATATATCAAGAATTCTTACCATCCCCTGGGAAAAGTGGTAGGGCACTTAAACACTTTATCCCTATGGCCAAACCCATCTTGGCAGATGATCTTATGGCTTAGGTTTTCTAAGGGCGAAACAGGACTAAAAATATATCAGAGAGAGGAAAGAAGAAAGAGAAGGGAGAAGGATTAGGAATGAGTGGTGAGCTGTAAAGCAGGAAGAAACTGATGGTTCCAAATGAAAACAAAGAGTCTGCCTTTCCTTCCAATGTCAAGAAAATTGCCCCGGCCTAAAAAGAGGTCTGGAAAGGATGAGGGGCAAAGAAACTGCCTTGTGAAGACGTGGTCCAGTACCTCTCCAAAGAAAATATTTTAGAAAAGTTAAACATAAAAAAAAGAGATCTAAGATTTGTCATGCCCCCAGAGATCTCTCCCCCTCTTTTATTTTCTGAGCTGAGAAAAAAAGGATTAGACGAGGTAGGGTCACCACAAATGGAAGTGCACACATGCTGCCCATTTCCAAAATTCCTGAGCACTTAGGGCAAATACTGGAGTGATGGGAAATGTAACCCAAAGATGAAATGAGGGGCTAAGGGGTGCATTTATCAACCTCAAACTATGCATTTTAAAATTTGTCCTCCCAGATTCTGACCATAATGGAAAAAGCTTACATCAAATTGTATAATAAGTGATTCTTTATAGGCCAGAAAACTCTGTTAAATGGAAAGCTAAGAGATAAACGATTCTGTTAACCACATGGAAAAACTTGTGGAATCTGAATGACAATGTATATTTTATGGGTGTCCATTAGATCTGAGACCAGTCTCTTTCAAACCAGGCAAACTGAAAGAGATAATTTCTTTCCTAAAATGAAAGTTAAGAACTCAATTCCTTGGTTCATAATACGCTATCCTCTTTTTTAAAGGCAATTTGGCATGTTTAAAATTCAAGAAAAGATTATATTAAATCACAACACCACTCTGAATATGTTAGGTTTCATTAATCAACAATTATTTACTGAACACTCTTTATGTATGAGGCACTGTGTGAAGCACTGGGGATACCAGGACAAACAACAACAACAAAAACACATTACCTCTGCATTCCCTAGCTTGTACTTATCTCTAAAGTAGCAATAGACTCTTTGAGAATAACATGGATTTAGCTTTCATTTCAGAATATATAGAAAGCAGAGCTCCAAATTTCTGTTAATGCATATCTAGGGTTCTTACCTAATCACATAAGAGGACAGAGACAAGCATTATGCTTGGAGAGAAGCTATAAGTTATAAAAAGATGAGAGACATGCTTCTATTCATCTCCATAAAGAACACAGACATGTTGGAATTGTGCTAGTTATAAGAACAAATCTATTAAACTTGACCAATCTCTGACATTTTAGATTAAGGCCATAGTTTTATTTCCCAGTATATCAATCACTTTTGGAGATCACTGCTATTTTCAGTAAATCCGTGGGGGCTTGTAAAATTATTCATTATCTGATCCTCAATTTCCCAGTCTGTAAAATTGGGATAATAATACCTACTTTGCAGAGTGGTTATTTAGGTAAGTACAATAATATCTGTATAGTGCGAGACACAGTTGATCCTCAAAATGGTTGATTTCTCCCCTTTTCGTTTTTCATAATGAAATGGCTGACTGATGAAGTGGCAATTCCTCTGTATTCAAAAACATTCATACCTGAAAGCTGTGAGGAGTTGCAATTGACAGAGATGATGTAGAGCTAAATCATTCATCGGGAAGATGGTGGGGACTAGAATGCAACTGTTTTCCAACTCTGAGATTCTACAAAACCCTTGATTAGATGTTGCCATGGAGCTTCAGTTTCCTCTTTCTTAGTAAGCAAGTCTGGATACCCAATCTGCCTTAGAGGTTCAGATGTACTTCATTGTTTATTAGGCACATCTGATGTGGGAGATACATTCCAGGTGCCTCCAACATGTTATAGCAGTCAATCCTTTCAACACTCTAGTGGGAAAGAGATTTTAAGGATGTGACAACAAAGTCTCAGCAATGTAAAAATTCAATATAAACTCAATGAGTGAAAGAGTCAGGGTTCGAATTCAAGACTTTCTACTAACTCAAATCCACATCTTTCATCCTCAACAATACTCAGGTTTGGATGTGGTTAAATTAGAACTTGATTTATCTGGCAGAAAGGGCCATGGATAATGGGTGTTTTTAACTTTTGGCTGCTACTAACCAAGCTCTCATATCCTCTGTTAATTTTAAAACTTCAGCAAGGGCTGCCTGTGTTTCTTGTTATTGCTGGGGATGCTTGGACAGCATTTTACCCTTTGGGTTCTGGGAGCACAGGTGTGGAAACTAGAGTAAAAGCCAAAAATGTAATGATTTTGAACTCCCAAAGCATGAGGCTCTGGGCTCTCAAGCCCTCAACCGAAGACACAGTGGGGGAATAATGAGAAACAGCTGCATTGCTTTTCATCTTATTTAGGATTTAGGGAAAGAGAAGTTATTGTAAGTCACGTTTTTTGAAGTCACTGGAGTATTAGGAAATATCTTTAAACATTTTGTCACACCACAGTTGAATATGAAATATGAGTTGCATTTAAAATTTCTCATCAAATTTGAAGACAATTTTGCCCAGAGGCATCCATCTGCAAGTTTAGCAAACCAGGTATCAGCTATATTTCATAACAGGCTGGAAAGATACCCCAGAAAATAAGTGTTCTCTGACAGAAGTACTGTTTCCATTAGGTCAACTGTAGATGGTAAGAATTTCTCTGTGAGCCTTTGCAACCCATTTATCCACAAAGGAAGCTCAGTCTAAAATTCTCTTTTCCTAAATGACCAATAGAAACTGAGAGTCAAAAACAGAGGAAACTAGCTCTCTTTTCAAAAGTCTGTTGGATTCTGGGTTAAACACAACATCCCACAACATCTAGCAGATTATTTAGACACTATTTAGCATCTCGAATCCAAGCCCTACATTAAATATTTGCAGCATGGAAGGCATTATGCATAGAAGATGAAACTCCCGAACAGAAAATTATTGGCTGTCATCTAAGAAATAAATGACTCCTACTTCTGTATTTGCTATGATCAGTGTGTTGTTGAGATATTGTGCAGTTACTATGGAGATGGCAGGTCTAATAAAAAAGCTGTAATCTCCATTAGCACTGCAAAAATGACTCCACTTAGCCCCATGAATTAAATGAACCCTGCCTTGCAATTTGGTAGAAGGCACAAAGTGCTTCAACCTCTTTTACTGCTCTTATAAGAAGCAGTCGACTTCAATAGGTTGTGTTAGTATTGGAGAAATGCAGTGGTTTAGCTAAAAGCTACAGCATATATTTAAGGCAGCATATTTCTTTACAATTATATCCAATGATTCATTTATATTGGAAGTTTATGAATGTGAAATGGTTAGCCACCCTCAGCTGATATGCTATTTAATTTTGTTTTTCAATGAGAAAATATTATTTATCATCCATTGCAAAGTTATTCTGAGGCTCCAAGGTAAGCAGAGAAAAAAATGTTTAGAGTCTGGGTCACTTTTGAATTGGCCAGGAAATAACAGAAGCAAAATAAATGAGTTTTTATCAGATTTCTATTTTCGTCATTTGAAATATGTCTCAACTCATTACTGTTCTTACTGCACTTTTCATCAAAGGAATTGACACGTAGTTTATACATCACAGTGATTTGAATATTAGAGACTTGAAATCCACTCTTCCCTATTTGCTGGTGGGCAATGAGTTGTCAGAAAAGCAAAGAATCCTGCCAGAGAATTAGGAGAGTCATATTTTGTTTCAAGTTAAACTTTTGTTTTGTTTTGTTTTGTTTTGTTTTGTTTCCATACCATCCATACCTGGGCAACCAAATTACTCTCTGTTGTCTGGGACAGCCTTCCTGCTTGCTTTAAAGATGTGATCCTTCTTGGCCTATTGTTTTATCATAGCCAACCACTCTCATCCACATACCTATTCAAATTCTACCCTTTCTCTGGCAGCTGATTAGATGGTGCCCACCCAGATTAAGGGTGGGTCTGCCTTTTTCAGCCCACTTACTCAAACGTTAATCTCCTTTGGCAACACCCTCACAGATACTCTCAGGATTGATACTTTGCATCCTTCAATCTAATCAAGTTGACACTCAGTATTAACCATTACATTGTCTTTCTCAGAGGCCGTACACAGTCTGACCCTGACCCCCTTTTTCTGACTTCATTCCCTGTGACTCTCCTCCTGATCATTGCTCTCAGCCATTCTGTGCTTCGTGCTGTCCCTGTGACTCAGCCCCTGTGCCAACATCTGAGGGTCTTTCCACATGCTCTTCCTCTTTCTGGAGTGCCTTTCCCCCAGATTTTCACATGGCTCTCCCCTTTTCTCCTTCAGGTCTCTGCTAAGGGCAATTAAGCTTTTCCAGAAAATCTTGTCTACAATTGCATCTCTCTTCTCTCAATACTCCCTCCACACACAATTACTCTTCTCCCTCCTTGCTTTATTTTTTCTCCTTGGCACTTATCCCAAGCCAACCTATTACATTTTACTTACTTCCTTCTTATTCTCTGTTCTCTGTCCCTACTAGAATTGGGCTTCCCTTCCTCACATGGCAGAAGGGGTGGATGAGCTCCCTTGAGCCTCTTTTATAAAGGCACTAATCCCATTCATAAGGGTGGGGCTCTCATGACCTAATCACCCCCAAAAGATCCCACCTTTTAATACCACCACATTTGGAATTAGGTTTCAATATATAAATGGGGGGCATACAAACATTCAGGCCATAGCAGTATTTTTACTTCCAGATTTCTATTTCAATGTGATGACCTGGATCTACCTCCCTAGGTGGCAATCATTAGCTAGAGCAGGGCGGCAGCTGCACAGCCCTTTTAAGAAGGATATATGATCCAGGTTACCACAGACCTCACCACTTCTCTTACTATGTCTTAAACACTACATTCATCTACATTACTCATAATGCTAATAAGGCATTTGAGTCTGGAACCCCTGGCCTAGACCTTCCAAACCAAGACTGGGATGGGGACCATGTCATGTTGGCACAACTCTATATACATCACCGTACTCAAAAAGGCTGTTCCTCCTGGAATCAGGAATCCAGGAACAGGAAGCACAAAGCCCAATTCTGTTAGGGGGATGAGGAGAGAAAATTACCTTTTTATTATTTTGCTAATGATTTTGTTCTAGAGGAAAAAAAAAAAACACAGAATAATTTCTATATGAAACTTTTAACATCATTCAGTAGTTTTACTGCTAAGAAGCAATTAGTGTTACATAAAGATAAGTCCATTGAATTTTTCATCATTCACCTGTAAGAAATGCCAGAGGATCGGTTGTGGGCCCCTCAGAAGAACTCAGCTCAGTTCACCAGGAGAAAGCCAGACACAGTTTGAGAAGCAGGCTCCAGAAAGAATATTCTGATTGAATCAGGCACATGCTCTCTCCTGGGACACTCTCTTATCGTCAGCTTGGGGATACAGTCTTGGTTATGATACTCAAATATAATCCAACCTAGTCCTGAGTAAATTTGTCCCATTTTCCTCAAAAGTTAACTAAAAGAAAACAGACAGCCACCCTTTGGAGAGCCCAATAAACATGCATAAGCCCCAGTCTTCAGAGATGCTTTCCCAGACTCTGAGGGAGTGGCAGCCACACAGCAGTAAGAGCCACAGTTGTGACATTGAAGGACCATTATTGGCAGAACTGGTGACTCACCCATCAGGCAGGCAGGCGGTTTGATGAAATGTGACTTTGAAGTTGACAGCAAACAAATGTAATGGGCTCTCAAGGAACACACCAAGACATTTGCGACGTTGCTAAAGGAAGGAAGGAGACTCTAGTTTCTAGTAATTATAATTGGTACAGACTTATTCAAAGATATTTACCACTGTCATTGTTACTTCTGGCTTTGTCTCCCTCAGCTTCTAAGGCATAGGAAGCAGTGGCTTTACAGTCCATATAACCAGCATTAAATATGATTTCAGACATCACTCTTTCCCTATTCAAAGGTAAAAACACATAAGACTCTTGATCCTTCATTTTTATAGGAATTTAAAAAAACCTGTTGATTCATGTCAAGCCCACTCACTACATTAAAGTGGTTGTTTACATTTTTCACCATCCAATTGTCTGTTGTAAGATCCTCTGGGACTACTAAGCACATGAGATGAGTGTCCAGATAGATGTGATCCTCGACTGTGGCTGGTAGCTCAAGCCCAGTCAACCCATTTGCAGATGGGTGCCATTTCTATATTGCTATTGGTCACAAGAGGAACTCAATATGTGATTACAGACTAACACAAGGAAAGACCTCCCACTCCTGGAAAACTATCTGAGAATGAGGAACTTGTCTCCTCTTTCTATATAGAAGGACAGCACATAGGAAAGAGCATTGGCTTTGAATTTAGAAGGACTCAGGTCAAGATTCAACCTCTGCCTCTTCCTGTAAGTATAGCCTCTAGCACTTGCTTAGTTTTCTCATGCGTAAAATGAGGATGATAATGCAACCCAGTAGAATTGTGGCTCAGGTGAAAAATAATACAGGTAAAGGACCTAGTCCACCACGGGCTCACTAAGAATCAATGAAGGGTCATTAATTTGGTGGTGGTTGTTGTTCCTACACAAAGAATATTGTAGAGAATCAGAGAGCCATAGAACTGAAAGCAACCTTGAGGTTTTCTAATCCTACTCTCTTTGAGAAGCATGAAGCATTTCACGTAAGGGATTGTCCAACCTTTGCTTCAAATTGTCATTTTCCATTAGCATTATGTTTTATTTCTTTTTTTTTTTTTTATAGAGAGAGACAGGATCTGTCTCTGTTGCCCAAGGTCTCAAATAAATTCCAGGTCTCAAGGGATCCTCCTGTCTCAGCCTCCCAAAGTATTAGAATTATAAGCATAAGCCACCATGCCCAGCCTCCATTAACATTAATAACAAGATTACCTAACACTGAGTAATATGTGTGAATGCTTACTTTGATGTTTAATGCTCACTCTGAATGTATGGCATAAGTACTGTTATTATCATCTTCTGCTTTATAACCAAAAACTTGGAGGCTTTGAGAGGTTCCATAACTTGCTCAAGGTCACACTGTGGGCCTTGAACCCTGATGCTTTCAGTGTCATTCTATGTTGTCTCTCATGTTCACACTTTTAGAAAGCCAGCCTTGCTGCTAAAATAAGCCTCATTTTTTTGTCTTCCTAAATAAAAACCAGGCTAATGGAACACACATACCTTCCAGACATAGGAAGTCCCCGCTGTTAGAAGAGCCACAAAAAGTAAACATACCTGACTCACCAGACTTCTCTTTCTGTGACCTCTTTTCACCCTGGCTCTGTCCCACCAAATTCAGAAGCTAAAACCATTTAAACACCCCTGGCGTCTTCCATAACGAAGTGCAATAGAGCACCTTTTCTGAAATCTCTGTCCTAGAAATCAGGGCCTAAGGTTCCACTTCATAACCTTATATGTTAAGGAGCTACATGACAATTTTTGATTGGGTTATTCCAACTTAAGTGATGAAACAGGAATTTGTAAATTTGAGGGACAAGGTAAACCTGGTAGAGCCCTTGAGGTTCTGGTTAGATGGCATCCTAGAAGTCAAATCAGTCTGGAAGGCAGGTAACCTCTGAGGAGCTGTTGCTGGTACACAGGCAGAGTCTTGGCAGTAGAAGGGTAGGCAGATCTTCTGTAGGAGCCTTCTGTGTTTTCAATCTCAAGAGTTCAGATCATCAATAGGGGTGGTGATCTGGTACTCTGGAGGCAAGAGAGTCTGTCTGGTTCATACCAGCAATGTGTGCTCTATAAATACTTGCAGGTTCAATGAATAGGAGTAGCTGATGAAGGGAGGGATGTGAATGAAGACAAGGAGAATGGGCTTACCAGCACTGGCAGCAAAAAAGGGACATGTTTAGATGATAAGCAGAGAAGAAAGTGACTCTTCAGGTCGGGTGGCCAGTGATAAATGAGAGATTTACTATAACATACGACACAAAATTGCATAGTAAAATAGGCGAGTGGATTGATGAATGGATAGATCTATGCACAAAATGTGTATAATGTTTATAACTGTGAAGTGGGGATAATGGGCTGTTTTATTTCCTCCTTTTTATAATTTTGTTATTTCATTTTGTTATTCAGATTTCTCAGAGTTTACTAAACGTTATGCTTGGATCTGTCACATCTTGCAATGAACTCTGAAAATGCCTTTGTCATGTTCCCTGATAGTAAACTGATGAAAATCCATAGGTCAGTTGAAGCCTAATGAGGAGAGCTTTTCTTAACTTATCTAAGGCTTGCTTAACTCCACCTGCATGTCCATATCAGCCAGCCATCGACGAATGTGCCTTTCCTTAATGAATTGTTCTGTCACTTCTTCACAGTCTTTGTTGCGGGTGCTTTTCGTGGCTCTCTCGGATATCAGTCAGAAAAGGGAGATTTATACTATCCCTTTGAACAGACAATGCCCATGTTCTTATATACAACCCCATGGATACTAAAAGCCCATTAATTTCAATAGCTATTACAGATACTTACAGCAATATTATAAGAATTCCTGCTTCCCAGCCCAGATGACTGGGGAATACCATTGGTTTTGCTAGTGGAATGAATGTATTTAGCACAACCTTGAATTTGTATTTTCTTCCTTCTTTGTCTCGCTTTTCTGCCTTTAGCCTTAGAGAGGGTGTCACTCAGGGCTTGGTGCCAACCTTTTGGTGCTCTGCAGGATAAAGAGGCCTGAGGAGAATGTTGCTTGCCATTACAGAAAGTTTATTATTATTGAATGTGCTATTGTGTACCGAGCATTTACGCTACACCCTGCTGACTCCTTTTTTGCTTGGATTGTGTCTGGTCTCTGATTTGGCTGGTGTTTATCTTTTTTAAGTCAGTCTCTCTCTCTCTCTCTCTCTTTCTCTCTCTTTCTCTCTCCCCCCTCTCTCTCAATTTTGCTCTTGTTTCTTTCCTAAATAAAATACTTGAAGAAAACAGAAGTGAGGATAGGAATGTGACGAACGTGTCTGGAGAGTTTTCTGTATTACTCTAATGTGAGGAACAGATGTAGGGGAAGATGCTCCTGTTTTCTGTTGAGTTTAAAATTCAGGCTTGTGTATAAACAGTTTAGAACCTATGCAATTTACATTTTTAAAGAACAAAGTCCTGGTGTGGTAACCAGCCACATTTTCTGGTGAACTCTTCATAAGCTATGCCGAGGGTTGGCCAGAGTCCAAATTATAAAGTAGTAGGTTTCACTGTTTGCTTCTTTTTCTTCTTCTTCTTCTTCTTTTTTTTTTTTTTCTCTCCTGTCTTTCCTTCCTCAAGGTGCTTCTGCTTTCATCAAAACCTGTCCCTTGGAAGGAGTTGGCATCAGGCATTTTTATGTTAATGTAAATGGAAGTTTCAGTGTTAGTATTTGTGGACATTTTGAATCTCATCTCTCATTTTGTGTCAAAAGATGGATGGTCCTCTGGAAAGCATTTGGGAAAAATAAGGGTATAAGTCAAATCTGATGAGACTTCCAAGACCCTGTATTTGCTAAAGTGGCATCTTGCAAAGGTACCAAGGAAGCAAGGGGTAAGCCCTATTCAGGTGTGGATAAGTGAGAAAAGTGAGGCCATAACATACTGTCATGTTTTTTTATATAAAATCATTGCATATTAAGAAAAAATACATTTTTATTAACTTATATTTTCTGATCACAAGCCAAGTGCAAGAGCAAAAATTAAAGGAAATTTAAACTTTTATGTCCAGACTAGGGTTTTACTTCTATTTGTTTGTTTTGTTTTTGCTACTTCAAAGAGATGAGCTCCATAAGGCTAAATATTTCTTTCTACCTAAAAGAAGGCTATGATTTTATATGTACCTCTGTATCTTTGTTTATGTTTTTTCAGGGATAATAATTAGTGTATTTCCCTTTCCCCTCACCTGCTGAACACATTTTGATATCCAACTATCTCACTTCTCTCTCTAATCGGATCTTTATTGAAAATTATGTTTTTTGAGTGCTGAGTTTCTGGGTCTTTCTAATGCTAAAAGTAATGCAGCAGAAATGTAAAACATGTCCAGTTTTACTCTCAAGGGTAGTAATTTCAAGAGGAATGATGGGAGCTAAAGAAATAAGTGAGGAAGAGTTTTAAAAAGGAATAGGGAGGAGTTGAGAAAAAAGTTGAGAAGTATAGAATGGAGAAAGGATTTAAGAAGTAAATTGAGGTTATAAATTGACATCCTTTGAGAAAATGGAATGAAAATTTTGATTAGTTTTGATTAATAGGGTGTTTTTCTTTGAATACAAAGTAGTGATGAGAGAGCCATAACAAATCCCCCCAAATAAAATTAGGGCTTCACAAATGCATGCATATATATTCTGTATTTTCTCTAATTTGAGATACACATCTAACTCTAATTATTGATTTTAAGAAACATTGCTATTTCATATACCTACTTTTAACAAAAACACTTTAAATTATTATTTTAACAAGTTTTCAATTATGAGATAAATCTGTTTCAGAGATGTTAAAATATAAAAAATATAGTGATAAAATAATATGCATAATATTAATAAAATACAATAAAATGAGAAGATTCGGGAATTGCAAGTTATTGTTGTTTTTTTTAAAACTTTTATGAATTGTCATAGTGTTTTACTATGATCATGAGTTACTTTTGTAATTAGAACCAAAAACATGGTTTAGATGTATTTTTTTGTTGGAAATTCACAGGGAATGAAGCTCTTTGCTTCTGGTAACTTCTGGTCTCATTGACCAAATCCTACAACTGCTACCAGCATCAGATAACTCTCTTCCAAGGTCCAGCACAAGAGAGTTCAAAATTATTCTAACAGCTTGTTGTCTGGATTTCCCAGGACCTATTGAGTCTCCCTGCCAATGAAACAAACATAACTTTACTTAGCATAAATTATTTGTGCATCTATAAATGTAGGCATATCCATTTACAAAATGTAATATTGGGACAATTTCTAAACTGTGCAGTGCACAATTTATTTTCAATGACCAGTAAAATGCTAAAGTCCATCAGTGAGCCTCAGGCTTCTCTATCTCTCATGCTTTCCTAAGTTCATCTGATTGTCCAGTGGATTCAAGGTTTGAAGATTCTGACGTGTAACCTGAGGGTTTAACTCCAGCCTCCATCTATTCTGATGCACTCTACTGGAAGGCTGAGATCAGACGGTTAAAGGCTACCTGTGCCCTCTACCACCTTTCATTGTATAGCCCAGTGCTAGAGAAAAGCTTAATCAGAAAAAAAGTTTTCACATTTTCTATGACAGAGTTTCTAGCTTGAGCCAAGCCATTTTACTCAAGAATACAGATGAATTTGGGTCAGAAGTGTTGCCTTGGAGGAAGAGAGTAAAAGAGGGAGGAGGATGGTGATTGCATTTCTGAAAATCTCTCTCCCAAAGCAAAATATTTTAATAATTTTTAAAATTATAATCAAATAAACTCTAGAGAAACCTATGTGAAATATGCAATAAAACATTAGTGGTCAGACAGTGAGACATGTAGTCAAAGGATGGTGGCTGTTTCCTGTGTTTTCTCTTCATCAAAAGTGCTCTCACTCCCAGGAACCCAGCTTTGCTGATAGTCCGGGAATGTCTGGAGGGCTGGAAGGCTGATCCCCAAAGCACTAAACAGGAGAGACTTCTCCATCCAGAAGAGGGAGTTGGGTTCACAAGTTCAAGCCAAGAAAAATATGTCAGAGTCAGAGGGCAGAGGTAATTTTGAGTACAACACAGTGTCTGTTTCTCAATATGTCCTCTGGAACATCCTTTTCAGAGTCATAGATTGTTTCTGGAAAGAGGCAACTTCAGTTAAGAGGAAGTTAAAAAAGAAAAAAAAGCTTAACAACTTTATAATAAAGTCTCAGTAAAACTAGGAGAGCAGAAGTAAGGCTATGTAGCAGAATATAGCACACATGGAGATGAAAGGAACCTTCTTGACTTGAGGAGGCCTTTGGATCACAGAACAGACAGGCTTAATTTGGGCTGGAGATGAGAAGCTAGGGAGTTGAGAATCGGAGCAGCCCATGCACAAGAAGCTTTGGCAGAAAACAAACAAACAAACAATAAAAAATGGAATTTACCCCCCCCCCACCCCCGACAGCTTGAACAGGAGCAGAGAGAGATGACAGAACTTAAATTGTATGCTAAGGAGCATGCAGTCCCTTCCCTAAGGAAGTCTGGAGAGACAGAGGTGGCCAGGGCAGGCTGGTTTCACGCCAGTATCAGGAAGCACAGAAGCGAGAAATACTGTATTGTTACTATGTAATGATGCTATTGTGATACATAGAATTTGAGTTATACACTTAAACTTGATGCAAAGTGACTCCTGACTTTGCCTGTAATCACTTAGGCGAGAGACTGTATCCATCCATTGACCATACCTAGGATGGTGCTCTGCATCAGCGATAAGACTCATTGCTGGTACTGCCCCTCTTCTCATAGATGGATGCTGTGGAACTTCAGGGCTCTAATCTTGGCCAACTTCACATACTTAAGAGTGCCCCAGATTTCCATAGGTTCTCTAGTCTTCAGAAGGAATCTTTCCCACATGACACTATTCCAAATTACCATCTGTTGAACCCTGGGAAGTCTATTTTTTTTTTCAAGTGGGTTCCTTTTTCTAAGTGTTTCATGGGAATTTCCAAGGAACACTTAAATATTATAAAATTTGGCTCTGGTTGTTTGTCACCTGAGAAGAGAACTACAATGTGGAAAAGAAAGCTTGGAACTGGATATAAATGTTACTCCCTCTAGAGCCCTTGGAAATGCCCCTCCACAGGATTCTTTCCTTGCAGTTGACCTGCCACCATGTCCCAGAGCTAAGCCTACCTCCTCTTCCTGACGATACCTTTCAGCAGAAGTTCCCAGTATTCAGACTCACCTGCTCACAGCCCTAGATGTCATTTCCTCCTCCAGGCTATGGCCCACCCCATTTTTCTCTCTTCAGATGATTGACAGAAAAGATACAGATTTTCTGGATGGGAAAGTCCCACTTTTGTTTATAGGATGTGACCTCTGGACCCCAAGGCATGGGATAAGGCAAATGAAATATTTGACCAGAGTTACTTCAATCAGAATTATGCCACTTTTTCCAGGAAGGGAGAAAGGAAGAAGATCAGCAGAGAGTGGGCTTTGGCAAATCCTATCCTGTCTGTTTTATGACGCAGCCTCTAGCACAAGGTGAAGACATGCCAGATTTGCTACCTCATCTTTTCTGCCATCAACCAGTGTCAGCTTCCAATTTTTTGTGTGTTGTTCTTGGACATAATATGTGTGTGCATACACCCACATCCACACATGCACACACATCCCTCATAAGAACACTACAATATTTTTTTGTAGACAGAGATGTCTAGTGAAAAAAAAATCTCAATCTGTAAAGATACAATCACATATCTAGTTTATATTACTAAACTGGACCTTTAATATCTAGTTGGAAGCAGGGTTCTCCAAGAGAAATGGGTGTGTACTTGTGTTTTATCTGTGTAACTAAAAGCGCCTGCCCAAATGGCCTTTCCCAAAGACTAATACTAACTTTTACTGCACAATAAAAATTTTGCAGACAGTATTCAAGGGAGTAGCTTCTAGCTTTGATAATTTAAATGTTCATTCACCACAGGCCCCTTTTAACAAAAATAATAATACAATTGAATAAGACCTTGAGAGTATATATGTTTAAGATTTTGTCAAACAATTTTAAAGCATATTTGAATTATTCCAGTTAAGGACACTCTACTAAGATAAATGTTTGGATAAAAGTGGTGTTCTTGTGGCCTCATTTCCAGAATATTCTGAGTTAGGATCTATGAGGAGGAAGAGAATAAGTACTTGGATTTCATTTTGGAATAACTTTCTTACAAGCCAGCAGAACTCTGTGAACTAATAAATATTTCTACAGCCACTACTTTTACATCAGAAAAGAGCTTTCTTCTTGTTTTTTTAAATGTTTCTTTGGAAAAAATATTTCAAACCCTCCTGAGTGCTTTAAATATTCTAATTCTTAGCTTAACCTTTTGAATCACTACTTTCTGGCTTTTCTTTGGGATCACATTTTTCTGTTTGATTGTCCACAGTTCCAACCTAATAAAAGATTTACCCAGGCTGAACTTAATTTAAACTATAGAGAGGCTACCTTGGAAGAGTTCAACTTCATGCTCATCTGGACAGGAAAGAAACTTCGGAGGTTATGCCACCTGTACAACACCAGGGACTTGGTAATAAATTCTCAGAAGAGAAAACTGCCTGCATCCTATTTCCAATTCTTTCTCCTAAATTTCACTTTACTTCCATTTTTTTTCCTTTGAGTCTTTTTGTTTCTCTGGGTTTTGTCTATTACCAATATTCTCCTATGCAATGATATAACTGCCTGACTTTATTGTACTAGATAAACAATTACACAATGTTTTTGTAACATTATACAATGTTTTGCTCACTCCCCCTTCCTCTTTCTTGTTTATTTCTTTCTTCTTTTTCTAGTAAAGGCCCAGATGGGGCAAGGGAGCCAGCCATATGGGTATGTGGTGAAAAGACTTTCCAAAAGGGGACATAGCAAATTTAGAGCCTTATAGAGGAGCATGGCATGTCTGGGATGAATGGAGTGAAGGCAAGAGGATAGAAAAGATGAAGTTAGAGCATGAACCCCATCAGCTAGACCCTTGTAAACTATGGAAAGGGTTTGGTTTTCACTCTGAGTGAGATAGGAAGCCATTGGAGGATGTTGAACAGATTTATCCTCCAGTTTTAAGAAGCCCACGGTAGCAGATATCTTGAGAATATACTATGAGCAACTAAGAGAGGTACAGAGTGGGAGCCAATTGTAATAACCCAGGCAAGAGATGATGGTGACTCAGATCAGGTTAGTGGCAGTTGAGATTAAAGGAGTGTCTGGATTCTGGATATATTTCGAAAATAGAGGTTGCAAGATTTAATGACTGATTGGATGTGTGGGGATGAGAGAAAGAGAGACATTGAGGATGAATTCAAGAATGTTGCATGATAAACATCTAGGACACAGTGAAAAGAAAAAAATGGAAAAAAAGAATTTTGCATGAGAAACTGGAAGAATGCTGTTGGCATCAATGAAATGTTAGCATTTCAGTTAATGGCTGAGGGTACAACAAGTTTGGGAGTGAGATCATGAGCTCAGTTTCTTTGAACATATTCATGTTGGGATTTCTAATATTCAGATATAATTGCCAGGAAGACAGGTGAGTTTATAAATCTGAAATGCAGGGGAGTGTTCTAGGCTGCATATACAAATATGAGAATCCTCATTATGTAAGTTGTTTCAAGATGGCTACATGAATGAAATCACCAAAAGAATAAGAGTATGGATAAAAAGAAAAGGAGGATGTGAACAGTAGCCCTATGTATCCAGGTGTTTTTGTGGATTCTGTCCCATTATGATGAAAATGTCTCACTGGCATGACAGTCTGTCCCTTTTCAAGGGAAAATGCTCAAAAAATGAACATCTTTCAAAGATTTTTTGTTTGTTTGTTTGTTTCCTCCCCACGCATTCACTGGCAGGGATCCAAAACAGGTGTGTGCTTATGTGCGAGTCTATGTGTGCATTCTTTTCTGCTGATTTTGAAATATGTCAAGTGTAGAAACTTGCTTGGAGGAGGAAAACATATCAAGATTTGTTAAAAAGAAATCAATTAAGTTACCTGATAAATCTAGAGTGAAGTGTACAGTTACTGAGAACTTGTGGAGAAACTGATGACAGAGAAGGATTCTGCTGAACGTGTATTTTTTTGCTGCCATGAGAGTGAGGGGCAGTGAGCAAGAATGCCATTGCAGCCTGACCAGATGGAGAAAAGATTGTTCCATTGATGGTACAAGTACCACTTCTGGTTGCCTTGGTTACAGGAAGCTCATAACACATGCAAATGAAGTAAATGGTAATTAGCAGTGGAGCAACAGGTGACCTAGCTTAGTGCTACCTTGGGGTAAGATTGTGTGTCTGGAAACAATGAGACAGGAGACAAGGAACTCATTGTGAATAACAAGCGTGACTCTGGCGTTGCCTGTTCAGGAACCTCTCACTGAGGCAGACCTTTTTATATCTTCCATTAGCTCTGGCCAGTGATACAGTTCATTTCTGTGGCCCCATCCAAATATCATGTCAAATTATAACCCCCAATGTTGGAGGTGGGGCCTGGTGGGAGGTGGTTGGATCATGTGGGTGATTTCTCATGGTTTAACACTCTCCCACTTGGTGTTGTCGTGGTGATAGTGAGTTCTCATAAGATCTGGTTGTTTAAAAGTGTGTGGCACGCTGCACCCCTTCTTCCTGCTCTGACCATGTAAAAGGAGCCTGCTTCCCCTTTGCCTTCTGCCATGATTGTAAGTTCCTGAAGCCTCCCCAGAAGCCAAGCAGATGCCAGTATCATGTTTCCTGTACAGTCTGCGGAACTGTGAACCAATTAAACTTCTTTTCTTTATAAATTACCCAGTGTTGGGTATTTCTTTACAGCAGTGTGAGAAAGGATAAAACAGCCTCAATGCACATAACCCATAGTGTTGCCACCCTGGTCCTGTCTGATGTCATTGCTGAATAGAAGGACACCCTGGGGACAACAAGACGAGTGGATGAACAAAATAATTGTTATAAATCCTTTTTCTCACAAATGGGAAGAGTACATTTTGAAATGCACCTGAGCATTTCAGCATTAATTTCTGCATAAATCTCTGTGGGTATGTACCTCTAATATTAGCGACACATTATTCTGAGATAAACTAAAATATAAAAAAATTACTTAATCGAATCTATTTACATGGTTCTGTTTGTTCAAAGCTTCAAAATAAATCCAAATCTCACAGGTCATATAAGGTAAAAATAAAGAAATGAGAATGGTACTCCCATTTTTAGGGTTTGATAGGTTGATCTGAAACAATTTGGAATTTCTTTGGAAGTCTGGGCATGAAATCGACACCCTCTTCCCATCTGTCAGGCACCATTGGGTTGATGAAGCCACAGAAGAAACCTGCACACTTACTGTGAGAGGAAGTGGCACAGCCTTCTTAGTTGGAGTCATCACAAGCCACAATAAATAATAGTATTATAGCTGCGACTACTTCTTTTTTATTTTTATTTTTTAGAAATAGGGTCTCACTCTGTTGCTCAGCCTAAAGTACAGTGCAGTTATAGCTCACTGCAACCTCAAACTCCTGGGCTAAAGGGATCCTCCCACCTCAGCCTCCTGAGTAGCTGGGTCTACAGTTATATGCTACCCTGCCCAGATATTTTATATATTTTTTATTTTTTGTAGAGATGAGGTCTCACTATCTTGCCCAGGCTGGTCTTAAACTCCTGGCCTCAGGTAATCCTCCCACCTCAGTCTCCCAAAGTACTGGGATTATAGGTGTGAACCACTGTGCCTGGCCTGGGGGCTTCTTCTTGAAGCAATCAAAGCCCATCTGATTTTTACTCTGCCTCCTGGCACAAAGTTACTTTGGAAGTTATAATTTGGACATTTTAATATTGGATTTATGGGACTCTTAAAATGTTTTGAGGGCTGAATTGAAGAAATAAAGGAGACAAGGAAACAAAGGACTGTTTTTCTGTTTCTAATGTTGATCTTCTGCCACCTGGATGTAACACCTGGAAGCAGATGGGGAGGAACACATAGTGTATATTTGGACCAGCAAAATTGAGAATTCTATTATTTTGTTCCATGTGGTTTCATTCAGGGAGGAAGATCAGCTAGGCAAGGAGAACCAGGAGAGAATGCCAGTCCTGAAAGATGTGTCCATGAGTGATGATCACATTGGCCCCATTGTTTGAACAAGGGCTCAAGCTCCAGCTATAAGCATAAATAGATGGGATTTCAATTTCTATTACTGGCAAGATAATAAACTCAATGTTTCAAAGATTTAAAAGCTTTTCAAATTATTCAGCATCCCCAAGTACTCATCCAAACATCAATTTTTCTTGTTAATGTTTGTGCTGATGGGAAGTAGTACCAGGAGCTAAATATAACCCACAGATAGGCAATTACTATAGCACATTAGGAAAGCTCTGTTTAATGGAGTACTTTAAATAACTGGTGTCCCTTTGCCATGTGATACGGTTTGGATGTCTGTCCCCTTCAAATTTCATGTTGAAATGTGATCCCCAATGTTGGAGGTGGGGCCTGGTGGGAGGGTCATGGGAGCAGATCCCTCATGAGTGTCTTGGTGGCCTCCCCATGGTAATAAGTGGGTTCTTGTTCTGTTAGTTCACATGAGAGCTAACTAAAGCTCTAGTTTAGTTAAAAGGAGACTGGTTGTTTAAAGGTGAATGGCTCTCCTCCAATGTTGCCCTCACTCTTACCATGTGACACACTGACTCCCCCTTTGCCTTTCACCATGACTGAAAGCTTACTGAGGACTCACTGGAAGCTGAGCAGATGCCAGAACCATGCTTCCTGTATAGCCTGTGGAACAGTGGGCCAATTAAACATCTTTTCTTTATAAATTACCCAGTCTCAGATATTCCTTTAAAGCAATGCAAGAATGAACTAACACATCATGATACAATATATATTTTTCTCCCATCCAATCTGAACAACAATACCAACAACATGCTGTCTCACAAACAGCATTAATAACTTAAAAGGGAAATCTTTATAAGCAGAAACTAACTACTTTTGGAAGACTCACTCTTACACAAAGCAAACCACAGCATTAGGAAATGAAAGGTGGGGTCTTTTTCTCTTTCAATGAGATGAAAGGAAGCATGGGGTATTTATGTAAAGATTGGCTTTGTTGCATATGTATTTTCAAGGAGAAAATGTTGAAAGATGCTATTCCTTTGTCTAGATATTTTAAAAATAGAGATGGCACACTCATGTATAACCCACATTTTTTAATGCAGCAAGCATTGATTGACTGTTTATTATTTTTTTATTAAGGGTCTGCACCATCTACTTTACAATATGGTTGACCCAGTCCCTGACTCTTGGATGTGTGTAACCAAGCTAATAGCACCTTAGTGAGGCATAAGCTTTTATGCTGGTTGTCTTCTTTCACCTTCTTGCTGCCTGACAGTACTCTTAGCCTACTTAGCTTTCTGACTAACTGAAAAAGATAAACTTTTACAAACTTTTAATACTTAGAAATTATGTAAAATTATGTAGATCTTGTTACTTAGCATGTAATAAACATATCACTATATAATGAATTTGGTTTTTAAAATAATTTGTATTTGAATAAAATTAGCTTCCTTTGTCATTTTACATATTTTATTTTGTATATTTAATAACCTTATTCTGAGAAAGTGTTCATAGGTCTCATTAAAGTGCCAAAGGGGCCATGGTGCAAGAAAAGGTTAAGAACTCTAACAGTCTGTTTTGCAGTATTTGTTTGTCTGAAAAATATGTTCTTTTTGCTTTCATTTTGCTATAGGTTGCTTCTTATTTTCTTTTCAGCATATTGAATATGTGTATCCATTGTCTTTCGGCCTTCATCATTGTTGTGAAAAAGTCACTGCTAATCTGTCACTCCTTTGAAGATAATCTCTTCTAACTTTTAAAGATTTCTTTATTTTTCAGCATAATGGGCTCAGATACATTTTCTTCTTATTTATTTGCTTAGCTTCCTGAAGCTGTGGCATAGTATCTTCCAATAATTCTGGAAAATTCTGTGAAAACTCTCTGCTAATGCTGCCTCTTCTTCATTATATTATCTCTTTCTGGGACTGTTTCTCTCTACACTTTCACTCTTTCACTCTTCTATATTTTACAGCTTTTTGCCAACCCTTATGTTATTTGAGTATTTTCTTCTGATCTATTTTCCAGTTGTCTGATTTTCTTTTCATCAGTGACTAATCTGCAATTGTGACTATTCACTGAATTGTTAATTTAGGTTATTGTATTTTACAGTTCCAGAATTTCTATTTGTTATCTGCTGTGTCACTATTCCAGAGCCTGTCAGTTTTTTTATCCTTCCACTTTTTTTTTCAATCTCCTACATTATTGGTAACAGTCAAATGTAGATTAAAAGACATAATTAAACTTTAATTTGTCATAAATTTCAAAGCATTGAGGCATTACACTAGGTGGAACCTGGGTTGACTATTCTTCTCTCTGGGCCTCCATTTTTTTCATCTGTAAAATGAAATTGGGAAAGATGAGTTACTTCTAGAAATTTTGGATTTTACAGGCAAGTAATTTTTCCAAAACTAATTTGGTATACATTAAAAGGTTGTCAAATTTTTATGTTTCTAAATGAGGACATTAGTTAAACAACCATCACCATTATTTCATAAAAGAAAGACATTTAAT
This sequence comes from Pan troglodytes, assembly GCF_028858775.2. Classification (NCBI taxonomy): domain Eukaryota; kingdom Metazoa; phylum Chordata; class Mammalia; order Primates; family Hominidae; genus Pan; species Pan troglodytes. The sequence continues at coordinate 71,163,856 of NC_072406.2, forward strand.
ACCACCAAATGTTATAATAAAGAAAAAGGGAGTTGGCCAAGATGGCCGACTGGAAGCAGTTAGTGTGCACAGCTCTCATGGAGAGGAATGGAAGGGGCGAGTAAATACAGCACCTTCAACTGAAACATCCAGGTACGCATTTTCAGACTAATCAAGGAAACAACTCAACCCATGGAGAATAGAGAAACACAAGGTAGGGTGACTGCAACCTGGGAGCAACATGGAGCCAGGGGAACCTCCACTGCCCAGGCAAGTGGTGAATGAGTGAGCAATCCTGAGAATCCACACTTCTTTCACGGATCTTTGCAACCCTCAGGTCAGGAGATCCCATCATGAACCCACTCCACCAGGGCCTTAAGTCTGACATGCAGAGCTACATGGAGTCTCAGCAGAGCAGCCCCTCAGCCACACATGAAGCCCAGGGAGCCTTAGATACTCAGGCTTCCTGGAAGAAGCAGCAGCAACTCCGGAAAAGCAGGAGGTGAGACCTCTATACATACTCCAAAGAAAGGGACTGAATCCAGGGGGCTGACCAGTGACTGTCTGCAGGTCCTGCTTTCACAGCACCTTGCAAGATAAGACACACTGGCTTGAACTCCAGCCAGACACCAGAAGCAGCGTTACACCTCCCAGAGATGGAACTCCCAGGGTTAAGGGCAGGCCGCCATCTCTGCGGTTTCACAGCTTCAGCCATTTGTTGCCTTAGGGCTCTAGGGAGTTGAAGGTGACTAGGGACTGGATTCGTCCTCCAGCACAGCCTAGCAGCTCTATAGAGAAGCAGGCAAACTGCTTATTCACACAGACCCCAAATCCCATTTCTCTTCGCTGGGCGGAATCTCCTGACTGGGGTCTCCAGTTGCCCCTGCCAGTGTTTTCTTGCCAACAGCAGTTTCAAGCCTCCCTGGGAAGGAGCTCCCTAGAGGAAGGGGCAGGCCGCCATTTTTACTGTTTGACCACCTTTTCCCTTCTTGCTTTCGGGCTTTGGAGAACCTGAGGTGACTGGGGACTGGAGCAGACCACAGGCGCAGCACAGCTGCTCTACAAAAAAGTGGCCAGACCGCTTTTTTACATGGGTCTCCAATCCCATTCCTCTTCACTGGGCAGGATCTCCCAACCAGGGTCTCCAGCCACCTCCTGCAGGTGCATTCAGGCTGGCAGCAAGTCCTTACCTCCATAAAATGAAGCTCCCAGAGGGAGGGGCAGGTTGCCATCTTTCTGTTTCACAGACTTCACTGTTAATATTGTCCAGTATTGGAAAATCTAAGGTGACTAGGGACTGGGAAGGACCCCCACCATATTGCAGCAGCCCTTAGGAAAAGTGGTCAGATTGTATGCTTTGTGGGTGCCCATTCCAATATATCCTCACTGAGTGGGTCCTCCAGGCCTGGGTCTCCTGCCACCCTCTGCTGGGGCTATTGAGCCAGTAGCAGCTCTGCAACTCCCTGGGACAGAGCTCCCCATGGGAGGGGGAGTTGCTCTCTCAGTTGCCTTGCAGCCCTTGCCTTTGCTGTCTCCAGGCTCTGGAGAGTCTGCAGGGACCAGGGGCTGGCCCGGACCCACAGCACAGAGCAATCACCTCACAGAAAAGTGGCCAGACTGTTCTCCATACAGATCTCAGTCCTTACTTCTCACTGGGCAGGGTCACTTGACCTGGGACTCCAGCACAACCACCCTGCCTCTACCTGATCACCACAATCAGGTGCAGCCCAGCATTTCTCCAAGGAAGAAATCCCAGAGTCAACTCACAACTCCTCTGCCACTACAGTTGCAGTGGCACCATCCTAAGAGCCCTTGGGCTGGGGAAAGAACAAAGGGCCTATTCATTACACTGGCACTTCCAGCACACCATAACCAACATATGGAGAGGAGTCCAACCCCTTTTCCCTGCGAACCTCCACCCTCCATTTTTCACCAAACAGGGTTCCTGTCTCATGAACGCAGAACATTTGTGTACCTACAGCTGAGCATACCCACAGAATTTCCCTAGGGAGAGGCTCCCAGAGGCATCTGGCAGCCCCTCTGCCACTGCCACAGCAATAATTCTATCCCTGCTGCCCTAGGTCTGGGGAAGAAACAAATAGCCTGAGGGCTACACCCAAGCTTACAGCATGCCACAGCCATCATACAAAGGGTGGATCAAGGCCGAGTGCGAGGGCTCATGCCTGCAATCCCAACACTTTGGGAGGCCGAGGTGGGTGGATCACCTGAGGTCAGGAGTTCGAGACCAGCCTGGCCGACATAGTGAAACTGTATCTCTACTAAAAATACAAAAATTAACCGGGCATCCTGGCGTGTGTCTGTAGCCCCAGCTACTCGGGAGGCTGAGGCAGGAGAATTGCTTGAATCCTGGAGGTGGAGGTTGCAGTGAGCTGAGATTACGCCACTGCACTCCAGCCTGGGCGACAGAGTGAGATTCTGTCTCCAAAAAAATAAAAAATAAATAAATAATAATTTACCATCCAAAGGTTCTCTGGCATATAAAGAACAGAAACAGGATGTAAACCCAGGCTGGCTGGCTCTAGCCCCAGTGCTCTGCGTATGTCAGGACACCAGCGTGACAACTCAGTCCTGGTTTGGTTAACATTCACTCCCATACCTTATTTTGTAATCTTAGTTGTTAACTCTTAGAAGAGTGAAATGCATTTCAAGCCAAATTGTGCAAGCTAGATGAAAATCTGACATACAAGTGGACCCAGACATGGCGTTTGGTGAGGCAAAAGTTCACATGATGGAGCTGATCTAGGAGAATTCTTTCTCTTCCCGTCAAACAATCCTTCTATTAGGACCTCTTCTCCACCACATTCTCATGGATTTCTCTGATAACTAAAACAAAATAAGAGGTTGTTGGGCAGCAGTTCAAAATTTCCCTTTCCAGGTGTAGTGGCATTTGAATAGGGGATTCACCAAGCTTGAAATACCTTCAGGACCCAAACAAATGAATCACCTGTCATGAAATTTTAGAAACTATGGTCAACAGCTGGTGAAGATATTTTAGGACAAAACACTATTATCTAGAGCCTCTGGAATCATACACCTGAAATATAGAAGAAAATGCACAGTTTATTTCTATTAATTGTGGCTTGGTAGAATAAAAAAGAAAGTTGGTAGCATTTCAGTATTGCACATTCAGGAGTCAACAAAAGCAGAAACATTACTCTTCACAATTCAGATGCAGGAGTAGCCCCAAGAGTCTGATGCCAGTGAGGTGATCTAAGACCCAAATGGCCTTTGAAGCTCTAGAGTTAACTCTTCCCTCTTCTGCCAGTCTCCATGGATTTCTTTCTACTTACTACCCTGTTACCAACTAACTCTCCTAATTATTTTCCTCTCTACTCTCTACTTGCTACTTTCCCTCTCTGAGATTTCCTATTTGACGCTACTTTCCTCTCTGCTTACTTTTGCTGTAAATCTCATTAAAATTTCCAAAAGATGATTAGATTGGGTTGAACTGCAGTCATATGGTATGAAATGTTCCTGCTTGGGAGAGGTCTCAAGGTAAACCACACCAAGGTCACAGACCAGACTGAGAGTAGTGGCTTATACCTGTACTAAGAGCACTTTAGCAGGCTGAGGCAAAAGGATCACCTGAGGCCAGATGTTCAAGAACAGCCTGTGCCAGAGAGTGAGAAAAAACAAAACAAAAACAAACAAACAAACAAAAACATTAGCATGGTGGTGTGCATCTATAGTCCTAGCTATTTGGGAGGTGATGCACATCTATAGTTCTAGCTATTGGGAGGCTGAGACGGGAGGATACCTTGAACCCAGGAATTCAGTGTTACAGTGAGCTATGATTGCATCACTGCACTCCAGCCTGGGTGACAGAGTGAGATCCTGTCTGAAAAAAAAAAAAAAAAGGAAAAAAATGTAGTATACCATAGAGAATTGCCTCTAGTTCAGACATCAATCCCTTGTCAAATTGGTTATGACCAAGTTAGCTGGGACTTACGGTACAAAATTGGGTGACTTTTGGGTAAAGAACCACTGAAAAGAGTATTTTAAAAGTAACAGGTGCTTAGAATGAACTATTAAATAACACTCCATGTAGGCACAAGCCTTCTCTAATTCATATCTGATTCCCGTTCAGATGTACTCCTGAGCAAGGCTGGGACTAGGTGAGAGAGGCTTGGGTGCAGAATATTAGGAAGGACTCATCTTCAAGGTTGTGCCAGGGAAGGGTGGGCACTGGAGTGAATGCCTCGTTAAATTTTACGTCGTAGGCCCCTCATTTCTCTCACTCTAGGTCTGGTTCTGCTCCTGGGAGGCGATTTCCTTTGTTTTGACTTCCTTTCACCTTCTATTACTTGAATTTTAATGCTATGTCTACCACTAATATTGCTATTTCCAGTATGAAAGTCCACAAGAGTTCTAAAAACCTGTCCACTATTGCATTTATTATGAAGGTATAATACATAGTTTTCCTAAAGGAACCCTAAAATTAATAATAGTAAGGATCTATCACAGGTTTTATTTCACCTTAGGAAGGGTTAGTTAACAATAATAGACAATTCAGGCATTTGCCATTAATTTTGTTTCCTCTTATATTGAAATAAATATTAGTAGCCCATGGAGTTATTTTCCGAGCTGAGCTCCAGTAAACTGCACAAATTTGAACTCTCATTCAAAGGTGAAGAATAAAATATCTTGTGGGTGGAGGGTCAACTGTTTTTCCAGAACAGAAAAACAAAGATAAATGTTTTACCCAATGAATTGCTTAAAATATTTGAATCATGTGGTCTGTGAGTAGAATTATTTACATTCGTGCTATAAGCTATTTGCAATATCTATTGTATTCCCAAAAGAGATGAGCCATTTATGATAACCTAAATGGCACACCTCAAATACAATGAACTTGAAAGTACAACAAATGGCAACTGTAGGGCAAACACTAAGGGTAAATGGCAATTTTTTTCCTAGTAAATTAAATGTGGATCATAAAAATCTTTATTTAGTAAAATACACCAAGACTTGTAGTTTTATGGTACACCAACCAGATCCCCTTATCACACTTGTTCCTCCAGCTGGCAGAAGTGTTAGCTGCTGAAGGCTCATAACTATGTCCCTGTTTTGGGAATTGCCTTCTGTCTACCATTACTGCCTTGCCCAAAGTTACATCCATTCCAAGGGAGCAAATGACCTGTATTCAATAGCTGGCCAATGCAGGGATACAAAAGCCAGACTGAACCTCTTGCTTCTATTATAGGCATCTCTAAAGGCAGCCCATCTTCAGAGTTCCCTGCAGGATCCACTGAGAGTGTCACAATTGCATCACAGTTTGACCTTTTTCCTCTGCCCCATCCTTCTTACCTAACACCTTCACAGGCATTGTTCCTGAAAGCATTCCTCAAAAAAGTCTCACATGCAATTTTCAGAATTTCAGTATTTCCTGGGAACTCTAATCTGCAACAGTTGGAGCCAGAAGTGATCCTAGGAGCAAATCCTAAAATAAGATTTTGAAGTTGGATAACCCACCCGTGGAAGGAAATGAGAACATCATCACTAGTATTTGGTGGAGGATGGATACCTCCTGGCATTCTATAGGAATGCCAGCATTTTCATATGTGGGGAACTGGGATGTGATGCTGGTAGAAAAAAATGCTCTGAGAGGTGCATTATCTCAGGTGTGTAAAAGATATGGGGTGTGGTGTCTATAATAGATGGCTGCAATTTTTTAAAATATTCCTTCCATTAATAGGAAAGAACTATGTCCACTGTCCATGAATTTACAGCTTGTAACTACTTTGACAAACAGATTATGGTGGAAGTGACCCTATGGGACTTCTGAGGATATGTCATAAAAGGCGATGCAGCTTTTTCTAGAGTTTTTTTACCCTTTTTCTTCCAAATAATAGATTATTATTATTTCTACCATTTTAACCATTTCCACATGTACTGTTCAGACACAGCCTTGTTTGCTATTAAAGCATTGTAAAAAATCACCTTTAAAAAATCATGTAAAAGTCTACTACCCTGAGACTGCCATTCTATGAGGAAGCCCAAGTCATATAGAGAGGTCCCAGCTAAGCCAGCTTTTGTGCCATCCTACTCCAAGCACCCTATAGTTGGTAGAAGAAACCTCCAGATCAGGGTTTCTCAACCTTAGTACTATCCACATTTTGGGCCAGATGATTCTTCATTGTGGGGAGCTGTTTTGTGCATTGTAGAATGTTTTGCAGCATCTCTGGCCTCTGTCCACTAGATCCAGTAGCACTCCCTTCCTCAACTTATGAGAAACAAAAATGTCTCAGAGATTACCAAGTGTCCCTTGGAGACAAAATAACTCCTTTTAGGAACTATTTCTTAGGATAAATTCAGTTTTCGGTCCTGTGAGTAACCCTAAAGACATTTGAGTCATCCCAGCTTATATCCCAGATCATCATGAACCAGAGAAAGCAATTTCTCCTTCCTGTGCTATGTCCAAATCTGTGTTCTGCAAAATCTATAACTATGGCAGGTACGATGGCTCATGCCTGTAATCTCAGTAGTTTGGAAGGCCAAGGCAGATGGATCACTTGAGGTCAGGAGTTCGAGACCAGTCTGGCCAACATGGTGAAATCCCGTCTCTACTAAAAATGCAAAAATTATCCAGGCATGATGGCATGCTCCTGTAATCCCAGCTACTCAGGAGGCTGAGGCACAAGAATTGCTTGAACCCTGGTGGAAGTTGCAGTGAGCCAAGACCGTGTCACTGCTCTCCAGCCTGGGTGACAGAGTGAGACTTAGTCTCAAAAAAAAAAAAAATCTATAAATATGTCCTTAAATTTGTTGTTTTATACTAGTAATTTTGGTTTTTTTTTTTTAATGCAGTACTAGATAGCACAGCATGGAAGAAAATCTCATTATAACAATGATGACTATTACTAGATACAATCAACGTGTTTAGAGAAAATAATACAAACTGAGGATGCTTAATCACAAGTTAAAAAGAGAATGTGAAAGCCATAGGCTCTTCTTGGCAGCATATAAAGAGGCTCTCGTCTCCTGAATGCTGAGGATCAGGTCTCAGAACTTCATTATAAAAGTGGCATAGCTATAGAAGAGGTTTAATTCTCAAATTTGGCCAAGGCAAAGGCTATATTTGGAGAAGTAGGGCCCTAGAGTTCCTGGCATCTGTAGAAATCTGGGTTGATGATCTCAAAAATATTGAATCCTCAGATGCTCTTTAACCTCCTGGGCCCAAAAAGGTGGCCCAATTATCTCTGTTAAGTTTTAGTTGTCTCCATTTGCTTGAAGATTATGTAGAGTCCTCTGCCTTGCAAGATAATGTGGTTTCCCACTACCTTCAATTCCTTTCTTGGTTACCAGGCCAGTAACTAGGCTTAGGTCACAATTCATTCTAAGTATGGAGCTGGGGGGACTGATAAGAAAGGAAAATATTCCACATTGGAAAGCTGCAGGTCCTACCTAGCCAATGTGGACCAGCAGGAGTTGGGAGAACATGTATGGGACTGGATCCTGAGGCTGCTGGTTCAAGCAGGGAAGAACATAAAAGTAGATAAGGAGAGTTTATATGGGAGCACTTTGGAATAATAAATTATTTAGCACCATGGAAAGTACTCTATGAGACAGTATTGCTGCTGTCTGTGATGCTGCCTGTGATTGCTGTCTTGATGATGGCTCTTAGAAGTTTGGAGGAAGACAACACTAAAGATGCTGTACCTGCCATGGCAGATAACAGCAAAGAAACTATGTGAACTGGACCTGTGAGAGTAGCTATACCACGTCATTTAGGAAAACCCACCAGCCCACCATGTTCTGTTGGAAAGCCCAGAAGACACTTTACTTATCAATGAGATAAGAAAGGCATCATTGAGAGGGGACCAGCATTGATTAAACACTTAGTAACAACTCTCTCTGTAGGCTGTGGCTGATGGTAGGAGATGCTGTTATAGAACTGGATTCACTGACGGGGTGATGGTATTGATAGCATAGTGACTTCTGGAGAGTGGTTAGTATATTACTAACTTCCACTCAATGTCAGTGATAAAGAATTACTGCAAGTATTAAATTAAACATTTCAAATTGTTTTGTAAGCAATTCATAAAATGTTATTTATATAAATGTCCTGGATGCCACTTATCTATTAAGTTCTGAGACTGAGTCATATTAACTCTGCTTCTCAGTCAAATCGCAAAGTTCCTAGAATGTAGAAGGTGCTTAATAAATGTTTGTTGATTAAATGATTGTGAAAATTGACCTTCAGTATGACAAAAATCTCAGATATGTACATGACATGAAAGTAAAATACTTACATTTTACTATAAAGTTAACTAGAAACAATAAATTCACATGCTTATCACTGTGGAATAATAAAAAATAAACATGAAATTTTTAATCCCTTTCTTTAAAGACGAGCTGTCTAGTGGAGTCTATAATTAAGGAGACTAGACTCACAGCAGAAACAATGAAAGTGATCACATCAAGTGTTCTTTAGTCTAGATACTATGGAGATATGTTGAAATGACCATGAAGGCTTCCAGGAAGAAGTGGGGTTAGGGTTGAGTTTAGATGAGCAGAGAGGAGAATACTGAGCAGAATGGATGGCACTGGAGAAGTGGTGGGGAAGACATAGGGTGTGAGACGTCAACCAGATTGGAGGCCTGGTGAGCTTGTGGACAGAGAGGAAATAGATTCAACCAGAACCTGGCAGAGTATGTTAAATAATAGTGGAGGGTTTGCTATGGTAAGAAGCAAGCAGCCATTGAAAATTTCTAAGCACTGGAGGTAGTCATGTGCGGTTCCCAGCTTAAACAAACATTTACTTCTGTCCCTATACCATGATTCTCAGGGATTTCCAGTCACCATGATAAATCTTTCAGTGTGTTTTAATATTTCTCTGTATTTTTCCTTTATGTGTGTAGCCTTTATGATGGTGTTTAATCCTATAAAATTTGAGGATAAAATTAATGTGTTTTCTTTATTTCTTCTGTATCTCACAGCTCATCTATAAAGATGTGACAGGAAATGGTTCACAGCATCCATCTTTGTCCCATTTCAGATGATTCTAACTGGCTGGGTACCTTTCTATTTATAATTATCATCCCTCTGCAATGCCAGTGAGCTCTTTTTTGATGTAGTCATTATTTCTTTCTAAGCATTTTCACTAAACTTTTCTGAGGTCAAGCATAAAAGGGCTTACTGAAATTTAGAATGGTCGATGTCTAAAACAATTTTTAGACATTTTATCAGCCAAATTGGTTCCTTATTATATGTTAAAATATGTACCTTATTAAATCAACTCTCCAGGCTTGCATGTTCTATAGAATATGTAATTTATATTCCTTTTAAAATGCCCAGAAACCTAACAGCAGATTTTGCTTAAAGGAAAAAAAGTAAAGGAAGGATGGAAAGATGCAAGGATGGAAAGAGGAAGGAAGGAGGGAAGGGAGGGAGGGAGGGAAGGAGGGAGGGAGGGAAGGAAGGAAGCAAAGAAAAGGCACAACATGAGCTCAGTCGAGCTCCTGTTAACTTTTCTCATGTGTGACCGTGTGTTGGTCATAATGTGATATTTTACATATAGAAGATATATCCTTTAGTGGTTATGCTTAGGAAATATTCATGGGGTTTGGTTAAGAGACATCTGGCACAAGGTTCTGTTTTTTTAGTGTAGAATGTATTTTCCATTTCAAATTATTTCAGGTGTGAAATGTACCAACAGACACCAAAATGTGCATGTCTGTGCCTGAGTATACTTTTAAAAAAATTGGAATGTTGCCCTTTATTCTTTTAATACTTATTGAACTGAGAAAAGATGGAACATGACTTAAAGAAATGCCATGAGGAGGCACAAATTGGAATATTCTTTAATCTCAACCACTTAAAATTTTTGATCATCTGAAAATGGTAGTATCTGGTTTCTAACCTGTAAACTGCTATAACATCTTCATGATTTACACTTTGAGATAGGTTTTTCTCAATGGGGAGGTGGCAGAAGTCTTTCTGCCCGCTTGGTTGTTGCATCTCACTTATTTACTTAAATCTCCTTGTTAAGACTCTTATTTCTCTGTGTCACATTAGTGTGGATAGTCTCATTGTCTACTAAAGAGAAATGAGTTTTTGTGAGTGGCCTATTTCTGCAAACTTGGACTAAAATTTTCCATTTTGAAAGCTTGCCACCCCTAATGAGATGGCAGCTCACAGAAGCAGAGAATAAAAAAAGACGTTTAGACATCATAGAGTTCACATCTTTTATTTATGATGACAAATGAGAGACTAAGAGGTCTGGAGATCATCACAGAGATGGGAGAAGGACTTAGAGTCCTTAACTCTTGGGTTACTTTATCTTTTCTGTCTTTACCTTCTCCTCTACGCACTAAATGTTTCTCCTTTCTTTTCAACTCACAGTCAGTAGCTTCTGCCCTCACACATAGACAACACCACCGGGATGATTCTGTCAAACGTTAATCTTCACACATTCTAACTTGGTCCCACCAAATATCAGTGATCCAAATAAATTTTTATTAAGATATTTTCTGAAAAGTGCTACCATAATGTAATCACACACCAAATAATATATAAGGGGCTACATATGGCTTTTTTTTTTTTTACAATCGTCTACTCCTCACAGATAACTCTAAATGTAGTTTTTGATTCTGGAAACTTTAGATGAATTTTTAAATTTGGGATTCTATATTAACTAATATCAGAAGTTTCATATTTTTCAAGTTATCAAAACTAAAAGGTTCCTTTATTTAAACAACTGCCTACCCCTGACCATCCTTCCCTACCAATCATAAACTTTGAATCATTGGTTTTTGTCTGTTTGTATCTTTTTCTAAAACTTCCTCCCATCTCAACTTTAACCATCACTTAGGACTGGTTAAATATATGAATCTCTGGAATTTTGGTGCTACTGACAAAAGACAGATAGCTTTTCATTAACTCCAGTCTTCTGGAATAGCTCCTTTGTGATTGCCTTTCTGGTGTGCCGGAGAACTTCTTTTTCATTTTGACTTTTAGTCCTGTTAACCTTGAATCACACTGGCCCAGGTCAACCATGTCAACAATTCAATGAATTCCAAATTATAGCTAGCAGTCAGATTGAAAAAGCATTAACTGAAATAAACTGCCCCAAGAATATGGGTAGTATAGGGGAGACAAAACAAAAAGCCACAACTCTATTCCAGGTGTAGGTCCAAAGAACCTCTGTGACTGAAATTCCATCAGGTTGTTTCACCCATATTGAAGACCATTTGGTTAGGGGAATTAAAAAGCTAAAGAACATATAAAGTCGTATTTTCAAATGCCTCTCTGTTGTCTAATAGTTTAACACCATGATGTCTTTCTGTAGAGTTAGAGGTTTCTCTGAGTTAAAGTTTTACTAATTAGTTTCACTGGTATTTCTATTATTACTAAAGCAAGATGTTTTCTTTTTGAAATACATATAATTTACCAAAAGGCATAAAATAAATCACTTGTATTTCTAATATTTTGGTGTACAGTGTTTCAGACTTTTTCTATAAACATACACATATATATGCATGTTATAAAATATTGAATTATACTGTAATAATGCTATTTTCACTCGTGCATCCTTCTATATCAAAATTATCATCCTCCTGCATGATTCCATTGATTATGGACATGGCCCAGTATCATCACTTTGTACTCATTTCTAAGTAACTTCCAATTTGAGGCTCTTACAAATAATACTGTGGTAACCATCCTTGTTTATCATCTTTACCCATTTGTCTAATGCTTCCTTAGAATTAATTTTTGCATGTTAAATTTCTGAATCAAAGGGAATATACATTTTAACAGTTTGTTTGCATGTATACTGCCAAATTGTCTTTTGGAAAGTTTGTGCCAGTTTAGACTCCTGCCAATAGTTGATGGGGACCCTCTTCCCACAGTACACCACACATTAATGAGATTTTAGCATTCCTTTTACATTTGCTAATTTGAGAGATGAAGGAGGAATTTTACTTTTTCAATTTGCTTAAATATTGGTAAGGCTGAACATGTTTTCATGTTGTTTTTGGTTAAGTCTAACTAGAAAGCAAAGCACAACTTAAGTATAAATCGGGTCTAAAATTGATTTTACTTAACTGAAATAAGAAAGGCAGTAAATGCAGTCTTTGAGAACATCAAATTTGCTGAAATTAGAAGATCATTTTACTGCTGTGCCTTCTGAGCCTCTTATAATAAGGAGTGATGTGTATCAAGTACTTGTTTTATGCCAAGCATTTTTCCACATGTATTGAATTTAGTCTTTATAATAACACTGCGCAGTAGGTACTACTTTTTAAATAAATTTTGTCAATGAGAAGACAGGAATAAAGAAGGCAAGTAACTTACTAAGTAAGTGGCAGAGCTAAGATCTGAACTTAGATACTGCCTCTAAAATATGCTCTTCAGCTCTGTGTTATTCTGCTGTTTTCTCTGTGCACATACCTAAGACATGTTGAGGGAAGACTGTTTATAGTATCTTCCTCTATACTATATAAATTATTAATGAATATTACTATTAAAATAAAACTAACAAGATAGATTTCTTCTGGAAAAACTCTTTTCAGAATATCTTAAACTATTTTACTTAAAATCCTGATTTAAAAATGTGTACGTGGGCCAGGCATGGTGGCTCATGCCTGCAATCCCAGCATTTTGGGAGGCAGAGGCAGGCAGATCTGAGGATCTGAGGTCAGGAGTTCGAGACCTGCCTGGCCAATATGATGAAACCCTGTCTCTACTAAAAATACAAAAATTAGCTAGGCATGGTAGCGCCTGCCTGTAGTCCCACCTACTCAGGAGGCTGAGGCAGGAGAATCACTTCAACCCATAAGGTGGATGTTGCAGTCAGCTGAGATTACACCACTGTACTCCAGCCTGGGCAACAAAGTGAGACTCTGTCTGAAAAAAATAAAAAAGTATATGTGGGCTGGGTGCAGTGGCTCACGCCTATAATCCCAGCACTTTGGGAGGCCCAGGCGGGTGGATCACCTGAGGTCAGGAGTTTGAGACCAGCCTGGCAAACCTGGTGAAACGCATCTCTACTACAAATATGCACAAAAATATTAGGTGGGTATGGTTGCAGGCACCTGTAATCCCAGCTACTCAGGAGGCTGAGGCAGGAGAATCACTTGAACCCAGCAGGCGGAGGTTGCAGTGAGCTGAGATCGTGCCATTGCACTCCAGCCTGGGCGACAGAGTGAGACTCTGTCTCAAAAAAAGAGAAAAAATAAAAAGGTATATGTGTAGCTAGAATTGGTGGTCTATATTTGGGGTTGAATACCAAAAGTTTCAGAAATACAGATTTAAACTTCTTTAAATTTAGATATAATAGCTTAGGCTAAATGCTGAAGTTCCCTTGGAATAAAAAGCTCTTTGTTTTTTTCACTGACTTCCCTTCTGCCCACTAATAAGCTAGTTTTCTCTTTTCCTAAACTCCTGAATTTTCAAGCTGCACTGCTATTTCTTAAGATTTGGACAGCATACCCAGAGGTACAAGGTTGGATGTGAATATATTAAACAAGTTGATGTTTAAAACATATTTAAATGCATAGGCTAATGCATGTGAGTTGCTTGTGATACATAAGTAATGAAAAAGCTGCTGCCCTGAATGACAGGAAACGTCAGGATGAAAAATAACATGATATTGGCTTATGGTAATGAGGATTAAAAACATGAAAATCATGGTTTTGAGTTAGAAGGCCAATCATCCAACAAATGCCAGGAAATACTAATTATTTGTCCTAAAACAGTACAAAGTAAGATACCTGAGTTCCAGTGGGCAAAGCCCTGCTTATCTTTGATGCGATGAAGCTGTTCATATCATTCAAGCCTCACTAAGTGCATTATGTGCTTTCTACACTCATGGAAATCAATCTTTTCTTTGGATTTAGGAGGCTTTGATCCCACCTCTTGCCTCACCTTGCTGGGATTACAATTCACTGTGAAGTATCTGTGCCAGTGATGTTATCATTTTTAAAGTCTGATTTACAGATCTGAGGAAGGAAGCCTGTGATATCTTTTGAGCACCAAACAGTAGGATATTTAGCCTACAGTAACTCCATGGGCAAGTCATAGCATCCTCATTTTCATATGAAGACACACAGACTGGGAAAGTGAGGTTCCTGTATTTAAGGAGCAAAAATATCACTTGGGAGACTGTCAGGCACCTCTCTCTCTCTGAGACTCTTTTTTTTGTCAGCCCTTTTCCTGCTAACTTCTTAAATATTTAATGCTAAAAAGCTTAGACACAAAAATGTGGTAAGAATAATCATAGCAAAGCAAGCAAACAAACAAAAAAGTTAATTCCTCTACTGATACCATTGGAGATATCCTAGTATCTTATTGGCCCTTAGGAGGTAAGATGGAAGGATGGACCCTGCGCAGTGGCTCACGCCTGTAATCCCAACACTTTGGGAGGCGGAGGTGGGTGGATCACAAGGTCAGGAGATCGAGACCATCCTGGCTAACATGGTGAAACCCCGTCCTTACTAAAAAATACAAAAAAAGTTAGCCGGGCGTGGTGGCAGGTGCCTGTAGTCCCAGCTACTCGGGAGGCTGAGCCAGGAGAATGGTGTGAACCCGGGAGGCAGAGCTTGCATTGAGCAGAGATCGCGCCACTGCACTCCAGCCTGGGCGACAGAGCAAGACTCCGTCTCAAAAAAAAAAAAAAAAAAAAGATGGAAGGAATATCATTTTAAAAATGCATTTTCTATGGGATATAAATTTCAGTTAAGATTTAAACTTTTACAAGTTATCTTCCAAACTCCAATTACTTTTCAATTCTTCACACCACACAACTAGTTCAACTGTGACAATTTACATAGTCATCTTTTGCTCGTATTTTATAGATAAAGGAGTTATTTTTCAGTATTAATATTACAAAATAGTTATTTGTTTTTCTTCTATTGTTGCAATGAGATAAACATGTACAAGTTGTGAGTATTAGACTCAGCAATGTCCTCCTTCATGCCAGAGGACTAATAGCAACAATCCCAACAGTGAAAATATGAATACACAAATGCCACTGCTTAGATCACTGCAGCTTCTAGGGCCCAGTTTCTTTGACTGATTTAAAAACAAAACAACAAAAATATTAAAAAGTTTGCCTGACATGAATCTTGATGTTTTTGTTTTTTGTTTTTTAATAAGTAGCCACCAGAGTCCTGTAGAAAACAGACATTAGACCCTTGGTGTAGCTTCTGTTCAACTTTATATCATGGGAACAGATGGGTCTGATTTTTTGGCCCTCATCTTGAATTGCTCATATACAGGGTCCCTGGCCAGTGGACTGAAGGCTTTGTCTGTGATGACAAGGCTCAGCTCAGGGGATGTGGGGGAGGGCATTTGCATTTTCATTTTCACACTTGTTGTTTGAGGTTTCAGTCCCTGGGTAAAGAGGCCATTTATCTTTGTAAATGCAAAACATTTTTGCTTTTTCCAGTTTTCTGTTAATGGTGAAAGAATGGAAATTAATTAAGTTTTACTGATTTTTGAGACACTAAAACTATAAACAAATAAATAAATACCCAATAGTTCTATATGCAGCACTCCTCTGCCCAGGCAGTGTTCTAAATGTTTGATTTATACTTCAAAAGCCCTATCTAATGCAATTATGGGGTACAAATGATTTAAAATTCTGGTGAATCATTATTGAAAAGTTATTGTTAGCCAGCTAGGAATTCCCTGGGACAATTCTAATCCATTCTTGTTCTGGCTATGGATTGATGCCATCTGGGAAGAGCCATTGTGAATCCTGAAAGCCTAGCCCAGACTTCCAGGTCAGCATGAATGATTCCAGGGATCTGTTAATTAGGTGGCACGCCTTTCTCTCCCATAGTCCTGGGATACAGAGTCAGTAGAATTCTGGGATGTGTGCTGGGTAGAGGGTGGGAATTAATCAGGTTGTATGTGAATACGCATTATCATGGGGGAAAGTTATTCCAGATATTGTTTTCTATATTAATGCACTACAATTCTAGGGTAAATACTACTATTTTCATCTGCATTTTTAGATCAGAGAACTGAAGTTTTGGAAATTGAGCTATGCCCACATAGTTCATAAGTGGAGGAGCTAGGATTTGAACTCGGGCAGTCTGGCTCCACTTGAATGTCTCTCTCATCTTTGACACCCATGGGCAAATCATGGATTTGCCTTGTTAGGGATTATTATCCAGGACCAACCCACCAGTGTTCTTCAAGTGTTCTGATAATGGTGGAGAGATTTATTATTGATTTAGACAACAAAAGAAGATAATTGCTTCTCTGAAAGAAGATGGAACAGAGGGAGAAATGGCCACCTCCCTATTACTCATACCTGAGTGGAGCTTCAGGAGGGCTAGCATTAGTGAGAAGTGACTCAGAAAGTCTATAAAAGCCAGCCTGCTGTTTGAGAGGAGTCATGAACCTGTCATTGGTCGACCAAAGTTACTAGTCAGACTCATCAATATTCCTGCAGCATCACAAATCCAGCAAGGTTGCAGAATGCTAACCAGGTAATTATTTCTGTGCTAGGGCTATTCTTGTTTCCTTTCTTTAACTGCAAAAGGTAAATGAAATTACCTTGTTGTTTCTTTTATTCCTTATGTTCTCTTACTGTTAGGCTCTTTCATTCTATTCTTTCCCTGCTGTTAGCAAGATGAAAAAGGCATCATATTCCAAGGCTTTCTGTTGACCTTTGGGACTTAAAAGTCTCCCACGAGAAAGAAAGCATCCTTGAAATAAATGTGGATTCACGAAATACCTCAGGCTTGTGGAGGAAACAAATGACTCGGTTCTTTTCAACTCACAGCACTCAGCAGGCAGAAAAGCAGCAATTTGAGATTTCAGTGAGTCTGGGAGTCTCACAAGATAATGCTCAGAGTCAGCAGTCAAAGATACTCGTGAAGTATCAGTGCTGCAAATTTAAATTGTTCTTCCTTCCCAGGGTTTGAAAAAATAGGACAGCCACAAGCTTATTAAATTCAGTGGAATTTCTTTTTCTTTTGTCAGTCTGGGGGGATTTTCCTTGTTTTTCCTGTTTTGATTTGGCAAAGAGACATCACTGATTACTCATATTCATAAAGAGCTCCAGAGAAACGAAAATGTCAAGCTGTAAGGGAGAAGCAAATGTCATAGAGCAAAGATCGTCAGCTTGGGAGGAAGACGGATTTAAGTTTGAAGTGCAGATTGAGCAGTTAATTTTATCTTATTAGGAGAATCATTTAATACCTTTATTTTTCCTGAATTAGTACACTAGATTCCTAGCTTGTTTTTCTTCATCCACTGTTACCTGCCACACTTACAATTACATCTAACATGAATTACAAATTCCTCACTATGGACTATGAGGGTCTATGTCTCTCGCGTTATTCCTGATTCATCTCCCTTCTTCTTCATTCTCTTCCAGCCACATTAGCTTCCTTGTTGTTCTTTACATATACCAAACATGGATACACCTCGGGGCCGTAGACTTGTTTCCTTCGCCTGAAGTCTTCACTGGGCTTGCTTCTTCCCTGCATTCAGTTCTCTTCTCAAATTCATCTTTTAAGAGCAGGCTTCCCTAAATGAATGGTCTGAAAAAGCACCCCTCGTCATTCTTGATTCCCTTATTTTGCTTTATTTTTCTTCTCAGTTCTTATCTACATCTGATGCTATATTGGCTTACATGTCTGCCAGTCTCTCCCTACCAGAGTGTAAACTCCATATGGGCATAATCTGTTTTTGTTCACCACTCTATCCCTAGTGTCTGGAGCAGTGCCTGGGCCATAAAAGGCACACAATAATTATTTATTGGATGTGTCTTGGTTTCTTTCTAAGAAAAAAAAAAAACCTCTTTGTAGTATTTGTGAAGCTTATAAATAATGCATTAAATGGATCTCAAAATCCCCTAGTACATCGAGGCATAATCCATCTGTGCCTCATTCTTTATCAATTGTGTGTACTCTGGTGGACTTCCAGCTTTCAGTGTATGCCACTTGGTTCCTGAGGGCTATTTCTGAAGACTTGGAAGGACAGAAGTACCCGAGAGATAACACTCCCTTCCCAGAAATCCTCAAACTCTGACTCTTAAGTGTTGGTGCATAAATATCCCAGTGCTCTTGCCTCTCAGGATAACTCTGAGATGTGTTTTGCACCCTTCCCAGAACTCCGTAGGATTAAGGTCCAGCTGATCACAGTGGTAGCTAGCTATGACATCTCCTTTATTGGGTGCCTTGTTTCAGGGGTTTCCCAGTAAAATAATTGCATTGAATCACTGTCAGGATCTGCTTCTGGGGGATCCCAAGTGGAGATGTTTAAAGAGTGGTAGTTATTAGTATATAATAACTTTTTCTAGCTCTCAAAGTGAAGGTCAGATATTTTCATATCAATTTTCTGTATCTGAATAAATGTATGTAATTGTATACTTCTTAATAATTATTAAAAATAAAGGTGTATTTCTGTGATATTTAGCTCATTCCTTAATATCTTACAGCAGTGCAGTCCTCATCTCTGTATTACATACTTGTTTTGTTCTCTTCACAATGATTAAGCTTGTTGATTACTTATATCTGGAATATATATTTGATCCTCAAACATAGCCTTGTTCCAAAACAGTCCACATATTTGGGGGTGGGGATCAGGCATTGATACCCTAAAAAATTTATCCAGTGATCTCCTGTGCACCTCATATGGCAAACTCTGGTAAATATTCCATAATTTCTCCCTTTTTCTCAATTTCACTAGCTTTCTCCAGAGTTCTCTGCAGTTCTGTATCATCATGGAGTTTTATTTTCATCTTGAAGGTCTTTCTTCCCTGTGTTGTTAGCATTTGCTTATGGGTTCTCAGAGTTTTACATTTAGCAACTTAAAAAAATTTTTTACTCATTTAAATCTTTAAATCTTAAGAGTTTATAAACCAATAAATGATTAATTTCAAAGCATGGATGTGAAAAGTATTTAAAGTTAATTTATAGCCATTTTAACCTTCATTTAAAAATATTAAGCATTAATACAGTGTAGTATTGGCATAAGGATAGAAATATAGATTGACAGAATAGAATAGAGTCCAGAAACCAATCAATGTGATATTCGAAAAAGATGCCAAGACAAAGCAGCAGAGAAAGAAGTCTTTTCAACAAATGATGGAGGAACAATTGAATATTCACATTTAAAAATTATGTCAACTTTGATTTATACCTTGCACCAAACATAAAAAATCAGCTGAAAATGAATCATAGACCTAAATATAGGAACTTAAACTATAAAACTTCCAGAAGAAAACATTGGATAAAAACTTTGTGGTCTTGGGTTAGGCAAAAGTGTCATAGATACACACCAAAATTATAATCCATAAACAAAAAGTGGTAAGTTGTACTTCATCAAAATTTAAAATGTCTGCTTTTCAAAAAACATTATTAGGACAATGAAAAGACAAGTCACATACTTGAATTGGGTATTAAAAATACAAAGCAAATAAAGGACTTATCTAGAATATATAATAAATTTTTATAACTCAGTAATAAGACAAATTAATACAAAAATTGGGCAAAGAAATGTTCAAGAATCAATTCTTATGAATGACCACCACCTATCTTCACCTGTCAGTGTCAATATCATCATTTCTAAATTAATTATTGTGGTTTTCTTATGGCAACTGCTTCTGGGGAGGCCTCAGGAAGCTTCCTATCGTGGTGGAAGGCACCAACCAACCAACCAAACAAGCAAAAATCCAAACAAAAAGATCCACCTCAAACCCATATCTTGTATCTTACACAACTGTTAACTCAAAATGTACTATAGACATAAATGAAAACATAAAACCTCTAAAGGAAAATTGAGAAAACCTTTGTTATCTCAAGTTAGACAAAAGATTTTTAGATACCACACCAAAAACATTCACAAAAGAAATATTTCTAAGTCGGATATTATTCAATTTGGAAAACTTTGGTCTGCAAGATGCACTGTTAAATGAACAAAAGGACAAGGTCCAGTTTGGAAAAAATATCTACAAATAACATTTCAGACAAAGGTCTTATATCCAGAATACATAAAGAATTCACGAAATTCAAAAATAAGATAAGCAACAATCAATTTTTTAAACAAATGCCAAAAATCTGAACAGGCATTTCATCAAACAAGATATATGGATGAAAATAACTATATAGAATGGTGCTCAACGTCATTAGTCTTCAGAAAAATACATTTTAATACCATAATGAGACACCTTACATGCACATTAGAATGGCCAAAAACAAACAATCAAAAAAAAGTGACCATGCCACTGGAACTCTTATACATTGCTGATGGGAATGAAAAATGGCACAGCCACTATGGAAAATATTTTGGCAGTTTCTAATAAAATTAAATATATGTTTATCATTTGACTCTGCAATCCCATTCCTAGAAACTTACTATGATGGATAATTTTATATGTCAACTTGGCTAAGCCATGGTACTCAGATATTTGGTCAAATACCAGCCTAGATGTTGTTGCTAAAATACTTTTTTTTTTTTTTTTTTGAGACAGAGTCTCACTCTGTGGCCCAGGCTGGAGTGCAGCAGCCTGATCTCAACCTCCTGGCTCAATGCAACCTCCGCCTCCCGGGTTCAAGCGATTCTCCCGCCTCAGCCTCCTGAGTATCTGGGACTACAGGCATGTGCCACCACGCCCGGGTAATTTTTTGTAGTTTTAGTAGAGACGGGGTTTCACTGTGTTAGCCAGGCTGGTCTCAATCTCCTGACCTCGTGATCCACCCACCTCAGCCTCCCAAAGTGCTGGGATTACAGGTGTGAGCCACTGCGCCCGGCCCGCAAAGGTGCTTTTTAAAGATGAGATTAACATTTATGTCAGCCGACTTGGAGTAAAGCAGATTGCCCTCTCTAATGTAGATGGGCCCCATCCAATCAGTTGAAGGTCTTAAGAGAAAAATTGAAATCCCTGGAGGAGGAGGGAATTCTGCCTTTAGACTGCCTTTGGATTCAAGCTGCAGTATCAACTCTTCCGTGGGCCTCTGTCCTGCTGGACTACCCTACATGTAGATTTTGTACATGGCAGCCTCCAAAATCACATGAGCCAATTCCTTAAAATAAATCTGTTCCTGGCCGGGCGCAGTGGCTCACGCCTGTAATCCCAGCACTTTGGGAGGCTGAGGTGGGCAGATCACAAGGTCAGGAGATTGAGACCATCCTGACTAACACGGTGAAACCCCGTCTCCACTAAAAATACAAAAAATTAGCCGGGCGTGGTGGCGGGCACCTGTAGTCCCAGCTACTCGGGAGGCAGAGGCAGGAGAATGGCGTGAACCCAGGAGGTGGAGCTTGCAGTGAGCTGAGATGGCCCACTGCACTCCAGCCTGGGCGAGTGTGCGAGACTCCGTCTCAAAAAATAAATAAAGAAATAAATAAATCTGTTCCTGTCCCATTCCTATTCATTCTATTTCTCCAGAGAAGCATGACTAATAAGATTTTGGTACCCGAAGTGAGATACTACCATCATAGTATTCCACACAGCACTGCTTCTGATCAAGGGACTCACTTCATAACAAATAAAGTGCAGTAATAGATGCATGCTGTTGAAATTCACTAATCTTTCCATGTTTCCCACCAACCTGAAGCAGATGGCTTGATGGATTTGAGCTGCAACATCAACTCCATCCTGCCAGCCTATCCTGTAGAGTTTGGACTTGACAACCTCCAGAGCTATATCTCTCTTAATATACACATCCTACTGGATATCTCTTTCTATATATACACATTCTGTTTCTCTGTATAACCCTGACTAATATATTTGCCCAAGAGAAATGAATACTTACTTTCACGCAAAAACCTGTACAAGAATACTTCGAGCAGATTTGTTCATACTTGCCCCACTTGGGAAACAGCCCAGTCCCCTTTAATCAGTGAACGAATAAACTACTTACTGTACATCCATACAATGAAATACTATTCAGTAATAAAAATCAATAAATTATTGATTCATGTAACAACATGTATGAATCTTACATGTACTTAGCTAAGTAAAAGAAGCCAAATCTAAAGGGCTGTATGTTAGGTGATTCTATTTATATGACATTCTGGAAAAGGCAAAACTATAGAAATGTCAAACAAATCAGTGGTTTACTTCGGTAAGGTGCAGTTGGAAGGGTTGACTACATAGGGGCAGTTCAAAGGAAGTGCAGTGATGGAAGTGTTCTCTGTTACGGCTGTGGTTGTGGATATACAATGCTAAGCATCTGTCAAAACCTGTATATTACCTTAAAGAGTGAGTTTTACTGTAGGTAAATATTTTTAAAATCAACCAGGATTTGATGGGAAACTAAAACGGTATATAAATATTACAAGTGAGCCTGTGTTACAAATGAATAACATAACAACCCTGAAAGGAATGAAGAAGAAAATAAGTCAAATTACTTCAGAAAACAGCATTTTTGGACTGGATTCTATACGACTGAGGTCAAAAAGAACTATATGTAAACACTGAGTCTAGTTGGCAAATTGTTTTTCACATGAGCACCCGTTAACAATTATGAAACTTTATTGGTATATACTAGACTTGAACAAATAAGTAAAAATATTGCAGATAATGGGATCAAGTTTTTCACTGTGGAGAAAAAAGTTATAAATAAGGAAAGTGGAATGTCTAGAATAAACCCACGTTGTTACTGGAATCACAGGTATCAATCTGAATGCACACACATACACACACAGATAAATACAGAAATAAACAAAGATGTATATGTAATCATGGCATAGCATACATACGTGTATTTCCTGGTTCTGACTTCTGAGAGGATAATGGCAAATCAATGGCAATGAGCACACCTAGTATCCAGATCTTACTTTCTAAATGCTGCTTTACAATCAGAATTCCTTGGAGAAAAGTGGTTGATTGCCGAGCTGGGAAAAGATGGAGAAGATTATCATTATGGTGCCAAAAAGTAAAGATGTGTTCAGAAAAAAAAAAAAAAATTCAGGGCATGTCAAAGACCACAAGCGCCAACCTGACAAAGCTCTCAATGGCCCAAACTGGAAAAATTTGTACAATGAAATTGATAATGATAATATTATATAATAACCCAAAGCATACTGATATAAATAATTAACTGAATAAATAAATGAGGGAAAGGGAAGTTCTATCTCATAGAATTCCAATGAATAAATGTAGAAGAAATGAGGGAAATAGGAAATCACCATGATAATGACATTGTAATAATTGTTTTAGGCAAGATCCCCCCATGGATGGTAGATTTAGTGGGCAAAAGTCTGAGGAGACACAGGATATTTTCATACACTCAAAGTATCTCCTCCACAATATTTATTAATTACAAAGGGAGAGATAATGACTTCATAATAGAAAAACCCAGAACATACCATCATAATCATGTGATCAAGGGTAACATCACTAGGAATAAAACACAAAAACATTGCATACTGCCTGATATAATGTACCAAGAAGGGAATATCATCTGTTTATTTTTTCACCAAAAGTGCCTAGCGTCAATCTAATCATGAGAAGACATCAGGCAAACCAAAATTGAGGGAAATTCTATGAAATAGTTGCTCGGTGTTTTTCAAAAGTATATCAGTTCATTCTCACGCTGCTAATAAAGACATACCTGAGACTGGGTACTTTACAGAGAAAAAGAGGTTTAATGGGCTCACAGTTCCACATAGCTGGGGAGGCCTCACAATCACAGTAGAGGCGAAAGGCATGTCTTAACATGGCAGCAGACAAGAGAGGGAATGAGAGCCAAGAGAATGGGGTTTCCCCTTATAAAACCATCAGATCTCATGAGACTTATTTACTGCCATGAGAACAGTATGGGGGAACCACTCCCATGATTATTTAATTATCTCCCACCGGGTCCCTCCCACAACACGTGAGAATTATGGGAGCTACAATTCAAGATAAAATTTGGGTGGGGACACAGCCAACTCACATCAAAAAGTGTCAAGGGTATAAAAGACAAGAAAAGACTGAGGAATTGACACATCCCAGAGGAGATTAAGGAAATGTGACAACTAAGTGAAATGTGGGCTCTTGGACTGAATCCTGGAATAGGAGAAGGACATTAGTAGAAAATCTGGTGAAATCTGAAAAGCCTGGAGTTTAAATAATAGAAATCTACTAATACTAATTTGTTAGTTTTGATCATTGTATTATGGCTACGCAAGATGTTAAGATGAAGAGAAGCTGTGAGATGGGTATACAGGGACTCTGTACTATTCTTGTAACTTTTCTGTAAGTCTAAAATTATTTCAAGATAAGTTTAAAAATTACATGACCAGTATTACTGCTAACAAGAAATATCTGTGAAATTTGAGAAAAAGGAAGAAACAAAAAAAGAAAAGTATACCATGCAAAAACTACACCCTAAAGAGGATTATTAGAGATAAAGAGGGACACTTTATAAATCAAAGGAATCAAGGGAAGATATCACAATTGTAAATCTACATGTACCAAATAATATAGCTTTAAGAGTATATATATATTTGGGAGGCTGAGGCAGGTGGATCACGAGGTCAGGAGATCAAGAGCATCCTGGCCAACATGGTGAAAGCCCGTCTCTACTAAAAATAGAAAAAAATTAGCTGGGCATGGTGGCGGGCATCTGTAGTCCCAGCTACTGGGGAGGCTGAGGAAGGAGAATTGCTTGAACCTGGGAGGCGGAGGTTGCAGTGAGCTGAGATCAAGCCACTGCCCTCCAGCCTGGGTGACAGAGCAAGAGAGCGAGACTCCGTCTCAAACAAAAAACAAAAACAAAAAAAGAATATATATATATACACACACACACACACACACACTCTACACTATATATATACATGTATACACGTATATATACGCATATATTATATATGTATATATATGTTTATATACGCATATATACATATATGCGTATATATACATATATACGTATATACACGCATATACGTATATGTATATATGTATATCTATAAGGATATATGCATATGTATATATATAGTGTAATGTGTGTGTGTGTGTGTGTGTGTGTATATATATATATATTCTTTTTTTTTTTTTTTTGAGACGGAGTCTCGCACTCTTGCTGTGTTGCCCAGGCTGGAGTGCAGTGGCTTGATCTCAGCTCACTGCAACCTCCGCCTCCCAGGTTCAAGCAATTCTCCTGCCTCAGCCTCCTGAGTAGCTGGGACTACAGGAGCCCACCACCATGCCTGGCTAATTTTTTCTATATATATATATGTACATATGTGTGTGTATATATGTGTATATATATACGTATATGTGTGTGTATATATAGTGTAGCGTGTGTGTATATATTCATATATATATATATATATATGTACATATTCTCCAATCCTGTCCTATTCCATGGCTAACAGAGCGAAGATACACCACATACTCAGAGACGACATCTGTGGCATTTAGGATTAAGAAAAAAATCTGAAAATTAAAAAGTAAATATCAAATTATAATAAAAGATTTGTATACTTTCTACTTGTACAGGCAATGCTTCAAAGTCAACAGTAATAAGATAAATTTTGAATTATTTTTCTAGTAATTATGATCAGGCTGTGCTAAGCCTTTATTTTCAAAGTATTGTTGCGTTTGAGAATCACCTAAACATTTCTAAACTGCAGCTCTGTGCACTGTTTCAATAATATTGAGTTGAGGCTTGAAAACGAGGGGTTTCTTTTTTGCTTTTGTTTTTGTTTTTGTTTTTTGAAAATTCTCTAGGTGATTCAAACATTGTACAACCAAGTTTGGATACCACTCTTCTATGTCATCCTCTCTTATTTATCAGAGAAATATGATTTGCCTTCTGTCTTAGATTCAAGTTGGCTATGAAATCTGAATCTAAACCCCAGGCTCACTCACATTTCTGTGAATTCATCTGAGTAGCTTTCTGGTGTGTGCATTGGCAGCCTACAGGCAGCTGGGCAGGTATTTCACTTATGGTCCTTCTGTCTATGCTATTCTTTACCAGCACCTACAAATTTAGATATGGCTTTAGATTTTAGGCAGGCATATTTATTGAAAGGACAAATATAGAATGAATGTAGAAGTCTGATATTTAATTTAAGAGATCCGTAAATGAAACTTCAATGTGTCCTTGTCACTTCTAAGTTAATGGGGCCAAATATATCCTTGAACACCTCTCCAGGAACACCTTGGATATGCCTCTTTTCATTTAAGATAGACCTTCTCTGACAAATCCACTGACAGTGGATGAGTTGGGGCAAGTTAACTCTTCTAGTATTGAATTTTATAATTTGCTTATCATCATTTTGTTTTTATGGAATTTCTTTTTTTTGAAAATTTAGAACACTAATATTCATTCAGATTTTAGTGGTCATAAAAATCAACCAGAGAAGAAATTTTTAAAAGTGGAAATTCTTGACTACCTACCTTGAGATTGCATATAATTAACTTTGAGGTGAGTCCCCAAAACCTATGTTTTTAAATAAGTATCTTTTCATGATTCTCATGCAGATCATGAAAAGGGGTCACTAGAATACTCCTTAAAAAATCCCAAGTAAGATAATCTCTGAGAATTTTATGTGTTTATGGTTACTCTGTAGCTGAAAACTAGTACAGGCATTGAACTTCATCAATGCAGACATTGTAAGGAAAGATAGAATTTGCTAAAGTATAAAGGGGAAAAAATCTAGTTTTGAAAATGAGCCTACCTCTCACTGATTAGTTGATTTTTTTATAAATGACAATTTTTGTGAAATGACTCACTTGGGTATTATTACAGGCTGAGTATGATAGTAGTCATTAATATTCCGGCCACACATGCAATTCATTTAGCAAATGCTTTGCTCTTTGAATCGTGAAGTTCCTAATGTAATTGCATCCAGCAGCTAGTACTTGGCAGTAGACCCCTGCATGGCTATGTGGATCTCTCCTTTCAAATATTGTATCGAAACCTCTATGTGTGGCCCTGATGCAGGGTACTTTCAGCTTCCATCTGTCCTTCTGCCTCATTTCTAAAAAACTACTTAGTTATATTTAGAATCAAAGAGGAAAGAATTTTTTTTCATCTTGTGGTCCTAGCTGAATGTGAAAATACTCTGAGCTGCTTTGAAGGTTGGCGTAAAAAAGAAAAAAAAAAACAATTTTACTCTAACACTTATGCAGCAATTGTTATGAAACCAGCAAGGGGGAATGTGAAGGCAATTTGGTTATCATCACAGTATTATATTGCCTTTTGCTTTTCCCTCAGACTTTAACCTTTTCTTAAATGTTGAATCTTGGGCTATATTGTTCATCATATCCACCCAAGAAATGCTTTTCCCGTCAAATGAATTTTCTTTTTTACTTCATTTGCCATTTAGCTTTTGCTAAGTACAACTGGGAGTAGCATTATGGTCTCAGATAACAGAAGAAAAATTAAATGTGTTAAAAAGCTGTCTGGTACTGTTTCTAGGGAGGTGAGGCCTCATTGTCATGCATGAGCCTATTGGTTAACTTCTAATGGACGACATAGGAGTGTGATTCTAGAAAATCCTATTGTGGGTTTTGGGAGCTCATGCGAGCCAAACAGTCCTTACTGCTCAGGCATCCTATCCTTCACAATTTGTTAAATTGTATTTCTCATCAGAGACTAGCTGATAACACTTGCAACGAGCCAAGGGAAAGTAGGTTTTGCGGTATCTTAATTTGAGAAAATTGATTAAGGTATATTTAAGATTGTGCCCATCTTAGGGAAAAATGAAATAACTCATTATGAAGAGAATGGACAGCGTGTTATTATTCTGATAGGGGACAATTTGATGAGCAAATTTTGAAGTGTCATAGCCAACTTCTTGGGCTTTGCATTTTGTTTGGTGGTTCCTAAAGAAAAAAAATTTAATCAACTTTAGGAGGTGAGCAGATGTTGACATAGAAAACTTTCAAAAATACACAAACTTGCAAAGGAAAATTAATACAATTGTTAAAATTTTGATGCTTGTGCTTCCAGCCTATTTTCTTTGTGTACACGTACATGTTTTTGGCATTGTATTTTATCAACTTCTCTGAACACCGTCTTTTTTTCACCTGCTCCTTAGATTGTAAGCATTTCCCATTGCTATTAAATTTTTTTCACAAACATAAATTGAATATTTTTATAATGCAACCTTTATGCACTATAATTTAATTAACCATTCTTTAATAATTGGACATTAAGTTTATTTATAATAATCTTGATCCATGATTGGAGGCCTAAAATATTTGTCAAAAACTCCATATTTCCACGAGTAAATTAAATGGCAATGTTGGATTCTGGATCTCTCTATTTGTAGTAACTAATTTACTTCTTGAGAAAAACAAAATATGTTGAATAGAATCACAGGCCTTAAAACTGGTTATCTGGGAAATATGTTTTGGTTATATTGGGGGTTGATTAATTGTTTCCTAAGTAGCAGAAGCTACTTAGGAATGTTTGTGGTCAGTAGATAAGAGCAAGAGTCTCAGTCTTTTGTTCAAGAAAGGGACTAGACTTATAGCTCCAAATCTGCCAGATTGTGGCAATTCATTATGAAGTGTCTGAGTTGGGTGTTAGGAACTCTATGCTCACTAACTTCTCTGACTGGGGAGGGAAAGAAAGCAATCGCCTATGGTGAGAAACATGGAAGGCTATGAAGTGACTAGTTGTTTGAAATAGATTATTTGGGAAGAGAAATGATAAAGTCAGCTTTTTAACCAGATAAAAGTTTGACATCTTCTGACTCAAATTTTGTTTGGCCAAGTCAGAGACTAATTTGGGGGTAGGAGGAGGATTCACATAGAGTTTAAAACTGAAAGTCTGAGTGAAGTGTTGAGCATCATGAATAAATGAATAAGTAAATGAATGTCTCTGATTCTCCATTCTCTGACACAAACTGGGTGTCTACAAATTCAATTCAATTCAGTTGAAGGCTCAGTCCCGCAAGACTGCTCCCCCTTCAGAAGCCAGCCACAATTGAGTGTGCACGCTTATTCTTCTGTCTAACTTGGCTACAAATGTGGGAGTCCCCATGACTCCTCTTTCTTTGTGTTCAGTAATTCACAGAAAAATGCTATATTTACTATTACAATTTATCATAAATGATACCAGTAAAAAAAAAACAGTTGAAGAGGTACATAGAATGAGATTTGAAAGGGTCCCTAGTGTGGGAGCCTCTGTCCCTGTGAAGTTGGAGTGCATCACCGTCCTGGCACCTCAGTGGGCTCACAAATTTGGAAGCTCTCCAAACTCCATTGTTTAAGAGTTCTTAGGGAGGTCTCATTACTTAGGAATGACTACAGAAATCGTTGCTTGGTGAATGAACTCAATCTCCATTCTCTCTTCGAGGTAGGGGGATGGGGCTGAAAGTTCCAAACTTCCAATCATGGCTTGGTCTTTCTGGTGGCCAGCCCCCATTTGAAGCTGTCTAGGCCCCTTCTGCCAAAAATCATCTCATTAGCATACAAAGGACACTAATCACTTAGGAGACTCCAAGGGATTTTGGAACTCTGTGCCAGGAACCAAATATATATATTTTTAACCTTACCACAGAATGAACGAATGAATGGTTGGATGAATTAATGAATACCAGTTACTGAGCACCTCCTATGCGTAAAGCAGTACACAAGACACTGTGAGGACATAGCAATGCATAAAAGTGGTTTCTAATATTTGTTGTATAGTTCATTTAGCCTCACAGGAGACGGAAATTGTTGTAAGAGCTGCAGAAGGATATATAGGATCTTGATAGGTAGAGAAGTGGGGAGGAAAACAACTACAGGTATACAATTCCTCGAAGTGCAGGGATCTTGTTCCTCTCCTTCATTGTTGTAATGCCTAGTGGAGGACCAGTACATAGTAGGTATGCAGTAAGCACTTTAAAAAAAAAACAAACCTTGGGGTAGGATGCTAGACGGCTGAATGATGGGAAAAAGTGGAGAATGTGCAATTGTCCAGGGATGGTTTCAGAGGCTGTATATGTCATGCTCTGGGATTGGCTATTAGAAATCTACTTCATGGGATTGATTGGCATGTGCAAGGAGCAGGGGCTGGAAACAGTTTGAGACCAGTTTGCAGAGGTCTATGACTGACAGACTAAGTGTGGACCATTTGTCCATTAGTCACTGAAAGTGACTGATGGTTTGGAAGTTAAAAATGATAAAACTGGCATTTAAGAAGAAAGATCTGGCATGGGTATGCAGTAACCGGGAGGGAGTAAAAAAGGTATGATGTTGAGTGTTCCAGGCACTCAACACCATGTGATATGTTCAGTGTGAAAGTAAAAAAAAAAAAAAAAAGAAACAATATTGGTGATACCTTTAATAAATCAACCTCAATGACTAGGCAACCTCTGTATAGTTTGCCCTATAAACTTAGAGACCATATACACGACTTAGGGACCATGGGCCATCTCTTCAAAGAGGTTTTATTTTTATTGAGTCCTTGAGCCTGTCTTATAGATATAGAGGAGGTATCTTCAGGCCTGGCCTGCTGTCTTTTCTTCCAAATCCATTTGCTCTACCCTAGAGACAGCGGTTCCTACTCTGACACATCTCAAGTAGGCCTCTTGATAATAACACTTTGATCCCAGTCCTGATTCATTTCACATGAGGGCTCCTTGATCTGCTTTTGGCCCACATTCTGCAGCTACTAGCAAGCTCTGTTCCACTCTTAACCCCTGTCCCACAGTCCTATAACCCCCACCCTGTTTCAGTGTCTGGGATTAACTATTGCAATGTCCCTATAAGTTGTTATCACTATTTTACAGATGGGGAAACTAAGTCACAGAGAGGTTATTCAGATGGAAGGTGGAAAAAAATAGAATTGAAACCCAGCCTTTTTGGCTCCAGTGTCAAAGCCACATGAGGTTACACTGGTAGATGAGAAAAAGGAACACATGAATTAAGGATTTCCTAAAGAAGGCTTGAAATTTCTCTAAGCAAAGAAGAATATAAGTCTGAGGACAGGATGAGAGGGGCACTCAATGTCAGGAAAGTGTTGTGGATCCCAGTTTCCAGAACCAAATGTGATTTCTCACATCTTCATGACTTTACACGTGCTGGTTTCTCTACCTGGTATGCTTTCTGCATTTTATTTTTTTGACTAGCTCCTGTTCATCCTAAAAAAACCTAGCTCAGATACCACCTTGTATTGAAGGTTTCCTTACATGCAATGCTTTTGGCTTATTGGTCTCCACTCACTCTGTGCTGATTTCTGTCATAGCTTGTGGTAGACTGTAAAAAATAAAAAGTTGCCCCCAACTTTTCATCAATTTCTATATCCACACACTTTGCTATATTACTTTGCAGCCCCATCAAGAGGCTGTATGTATTCCTCTCCCCTGCCCCATCCCGCCACATTCTTGAGTATGGGCTGCCTATGATTTTCTCTGGCCAACAGAGCATGGGAGGAGTGATGCTGTCCCAGGTTTCAGGCTGGACCTCCAGAGATCTCATGACTTCTGGTCTTTTGGAGCCTTTCCTCTCCCATGAGAACAAGGCTGGGTTGACCTGATAGTATGGTAAGGAAGCATATAGAGGAGAGGTGAGCCAACCCTTAGAAACAGAGCCCTTTGCTGGCCCCTGCCTGGTCATAGATGCATGAGGGATCCCAAAGAAGAAAGGTCAAATCTGGCCCAGATCAGCAAAACTGCTTAGTCAACCTGTGGACCCATGAGGAACAACAAAAAACACTGTTGTTCTAAGCTGCTAACTTTTGGGATGGTGTATTGCACAGCAATTACTAACTGATACAGAAATTGATACCTAAAACAAAATCCTAAAATATGTGGCATTAGCTTTGTGTAGGAGTAGTGACTACAGACTTTAAAAGCTAAGCCCAGAAAAATGGTGAGAAAATTTTAAGGGGAGGCTGGAAAACTGGCAATCCATGTTGTATAGTAATGAAGTGACTAGCAAAGTGTTATTTGTGGCAACTTGGAGGACGGAACATGTCCTTAATGAATATTTCAATTTGGCTAAGAAGATTGCTAGGCACAAGAATGAAAGTGTCAATTAGCTGCTGCCTGATGAATATGACAAGGTACAGAAAGCAGATGATAAACTAAAAAAAAAAAAAGAACTAACCAGTTTGTGAAATGCAAAGTTTGCATAAAATTTGTTCTTATTGCTAGCCTCTCAAAGCAGTAAAAGATCAAATACAGGGCATGCCAGAAAGACATGGCCATTAGGTGAAGATGGACATGGAAATAGGGAAGCAATTTATAGAATCTAGGCAAATAAATGTTGATCAACTAAGCAAAAACATATGTAATTAGTAGTGAGAAACTGATATGCAGGAAATATAGAAAGCTTTGAGATAAAAATTTGAACACGTGCTTGTTTCTAAACCTGCCAACTTCTTTCCCTTTTATCTCTATAATTGTCAATCTTTTCTCCTTCTTCATTTGCCCTTCTGATTTCTTTTTTGCTACTGCCCTTCCTATCTTTCAATGATGGGAACGATTAAAACATACCCGGAAAGGAGGGAACCTTGGAAAACTGAGCCCAAAATTCAGCATGAAACTTCTCTTTGAGGCATCCACTAACTCCTAGCTGGGCTTACATGAGGCAAAATCAGGCAAATCTCTAAAGAAAAGCGCAGGTTGTAGCAACTGGGGTGCTGAGTAGCTGAGCAGGGATTTTTGGCAGTCATCTAGCACTGGGTAGGCAGAAGTTGGAGTTCATGGTCCAACAAAGTGGAGAAGCTCTGTGAAATATCCTCATGCTTTCAGCTGAGACTCCAGATGGGGAATTAACTAAGGGCTAAGCCACTGCATTAAAAGCCGCTCTCTAGTAGACCGTGTTCCCATTATCTGTTACTGTTTTGCAAACCATCTCAAAATTTAGAGATTTAAGAGGAAAACTTACTATCTTTCATAATTTTGGGGGTTGACAGACTCAGCTGGGTGGTTCAGTGATCTTCACGTGCAGCCAGATATTGAGACTGCAGTTGTATGAAAGTTTCTTTGCTCAAGTCCCTAGAGCCTGGGCTAGGAGGTTTAAAATAGCTGGGGAGTGGTCAAGCATTTATCTCTGTAGGAGTCTTTGCCACATGACTGGTTTGGGTCCTCACAGCATGGAAGTCTCAGTGTAGTTGCACTTCTCATATGGTGACTAGTTTCCTCCAGAGGGGGCATTTCAAAAGACAAGGCCATTCTCTTAAGACCTGGACCACAAATTGGCACAGCATCACTTCTGAGACAGTATGGAGAAGAGACTCTATCCTGGCAGACAAGAAACTTGGTAACCAAGATCTCAATGGGCCTCACATGTCTTGGATATATTCCCTCCCCCAGCCTTCCTGCTACCCAAACACATAGTCTCTCCTAACTTAGCTGATTAGGCTGAAATCCAAACCATAAAAGAAAGAACCTAACCATTTAACTCCTTGAATAATATCTTCCAAGGTTGGTGAAGCAGGACTCTGGTATTCCTTAGAGTAACTGGACCAGATCCAGCGGGCTGAAGACAAGATGAAATCCGCCACTGACCTTTCATGACTTTCTTCTCACTGTAATCTCATTGTAATACTGACATCTCTGCCCAAGGCGGGGCTTATCTGCCATTTTCTGTACATGGGCCTGTCAGGGGATGACGCCCCCCTGCGCAGGCACAGGGAAAGCCCCGTCTAATCAGGCCAGCGGGTGACTACTTTTCCCATGTCAGCTTCCTTAAAATGAGAAGAGCCTGGCTCCTGCAGGAGCTACCACCAGGAGTCCTTTCCAGTATGCTGCTCCCTTGGGAAGCTCAAGCAGCAAACCTAGCCTGAGAAAATCTATTTTTGGCCTGGTGTTAATTTCTGCTTAGCCGAGAGCCAAAGAATTCGGAGTTCCTGGTGCAGTAACACTTCTGCCATATTAGATTGGTCAAAGCAGTCCCAGGCCCACTCAGTTGTAAGAGGAGGAGCAACTCAACGAAAGGAATGTCAAAGAATTTGAGATTATCTTTATTATGCCCCAAACTAGCTCTCCCAAAGCTTTAAGTCCAGCTTCAACTGGATGAAGCAGATCTTCACATGGTCTATTTGCCTGTCAGAAAAACAATTTAATCTTCCAGGAAGAAATGTTACTTCATCCAGAGACCTCTCCTGTCAGGGGCAAATCAGCTTCGTTGTGCTATCTCCGACTGAGGGGCAGGATGTTTCACAACGACTTTTTGACCTATTAAATGCCTTCAAATACATGGTTTATTATGAGGTTTTCACCCAACAACAGTCGTGCAAATATATTTAATACCCACAGGCAGTATTAAGAGAGAGGGAGACCTTAACCACAGTGAGTAGCTCAGGAGACCAGCACGCTGGCTGACCAACTGGGCGGGTCTGGCTTTCCCAAGGTGGCAGAGGGTGTCACTTTTCCCCCAGCAGTGCTTCCAGCAGCTGCTGCCTATGAAAAGAGGTCTCAGAGTTGTCGTGGGCAGAGCTTCTGCAAGCATCTTGGCCATGGCCAGTTTCTTTGCAGTTTTTATGACCCTCTACAGGAGGATCCATAGTCATGATCTCAGCTGACTTTTGGCTTCACTTTCTTGTTAGGTCTTGGGGGTGCCTGATCACAGCAGGTGATATCCTATCACTTCAGTCCACCATATATATGTTTATCACTTTGAACGGTCAACAATTTCACTGTAGGCTGAGTCACTTATCATAAGTGACTCCATTATGAGAAACTTAGGATCACAAAACATCATTATTTATCAAGACCCTACAAGTTGTTCATGTACAATGTTTTACATTCAATGAAAAATTATTAGAAATGCTTGAAAATAGGACCAAATGTCCAAAAGCCAAGAAAAAGTAAACAATAAAAGCTGGACCAAACGTTAGATTTATTATTTCTGGAATTTAAAATCATTAGTATAATCAAGAAAAATTTTTTAAAAGATGGAGAGCTTTGCCAGAAAACTGGTATCTATACAGAAGAGTAGAATCAAATAGAAATCCTAAAACTTAAAAATACAACATCAGATATTAATTCAGCAGATTAAAAATGGAATAAGAATGGATCACTAAACTGAAATATAGGTTAGTAGAAAATATTCATTTCTAATGATACAGAGAACAAAAGGATTGGAAATATAGAATGAGTGTAAGTAATATATAGTAGATGGTGAAAAGTATTAGTATATGTAACTGGAGTTCCAGGAAAAGAAGAGACAGGAGGAAACAGAAACAATGCTTCTGAAGGAATATTGGCCAGGAATTTCTCAAAGGTTGGGAGATATCAAGCTTACAGAGTCAAGAAGTGCTATAAACCCCAAGCAGGATTAACACAAAGAGGACCACATTTAAATACAATGTATTCGAACTAACAAAATCAAACTACAGAGAGAAAAATCTTTAAAGTAGCCAGAAAAAGGATACTCTCGTTCAAAACAATGAGATTGACAGTTGACTTTTCAACAGAAATGCATTGAATGCCAGAATTCAACAAGACGATTAATATCTTTAAAGAGTTGGAAGGAGATAACTGCCAATTTAGTATTCTATATATAGTGACAATATCCTCATAAAATACAGCAACATAAAGACAGATTTAGACAAACAAAAAAATGAGAGAATTTGTTTCCAGGAGACTTGCACTAAAAAAAATATTAAAAGGAACATTTTATGCAGAAAAAGAGAGAAAAGACCTTAAATGGAAACAAAATAATGCAGGAAGGACTGAAGATCACTGTGGAGGAGGGAGAGTGAGGAAATCTAAATAAACTTTCATGATTGAGAATAACAATTACAACATCTTTTGTGGTTTAAAAATATAAAGAGAGTTATAATACAACAGAAAAATAGCATAGAAGGCAATAGGGAATGGTAAAAAGAGTTGAAATGCTGCAAATTGCCTGGGAAGCAGTGAAAAAAAATAATGTTAGGAAGACTCATACATTACGAATGCATCTTGAAATGCCTAAGATAACCACTAAAATCACTATTAAGGGAGAAAAAAAATAATTTTAAAAATACTTGATTAGGCTGGGCGCAGTGGCTCATGCCTGTGATCCCAGCACTTTGGGAGGCCGAGACAGGTGGATCACAAGGTCAGGAGATCGAGACCATCCTGGCCAACACAGTGAAACCCTGTCCCTATTAAAAATACAAAAAAATGAGCCGGGCATGGTGGCGGGTGCCTGTAGTCCCAGCGACTTGGGAGGCTGAGGCAGGAGAATGGCGTGAACCCGGGAGGCGGAGCTTGCAGTGAGCCGAGATTGCACCACTGCACTCCAGCCTGGGCGAAAGAGCAAGACTCTGTCAAAAAAAAAAAAAAACTTGATTAATTCAAAAGGCAAGATAAATAAAAATTTAAAAATAGATATGAAAAACAGAAAATAAATAATCAGATGATAGATTTAAGCCCTAATGTATCTGTAAGTACATTAAATATAAAGGAACTAGAGACTCCAATTAAAAAGCAAATATTGTTAGAGCATATACAGAAAAAACATATCCAACAATATACTCCTTACAAAGTTTAAGCTTTAAATGTAAAGCACAGAGGGCCAGAGTGAAAATATGGAAAAGACTGTCTCCTGCAACACTAACCACGAGAAAGCTGATATAACTATTCTAATGTAAGGCAAAGTAAACCTTAAGGCAACAGCATTGCTAGAAATAGATATTTTGTAAGAAGATGGACATATGTTATTTAAAGTAAAGCACAACAAATAAAAGAAGAAATTGACAAATTCAAAATCACATTTGGAGGGCAGGCATGGTGGCTCAGGCCTATAATCCCAGCAGTTTGGGAGGCTGAAGTGGGCAGATCACTTGAGGCCAGGAGTTTGAGACCAGCCTGGACAACATGGCGATCTCCACTAAAAATACAAAAAAATTAGCTGGGCATGGTGGCACGTGCCTGTAGTGCCAGCTACTCTACCTGGGGGCTGAGGCATAAGAATTGCTTGTACCTGGGAAGCAGAGGTTGCAGTGACCCGAGATTACACCACTGCACTCCACCCTGGGTGACACAGCAAGATTCTGTTTCAAAACAAAAACAAAAACAAAAAACAAAAAACAAACAAAAAAGTCACGCAGCTGGAGATTTTAACTCAATAGTCACAGTAATAAATAGAATAAGCAGATAAAAAATAAACAAACACACAGCAAAACACAAAACAAAAATAAATAAGGATATAGACAATATGAACAACATGTTAACAAATATGAACTAATTGGCCTATATACAATAGTCCACCACAAAACTAGAAAAAAAGAAAAAAATTATTTTTCAAGCACACATGAGATATTTGCCAAAATAGACATATGTGAAGTTGTAAAGAAAGTCTTAATAAATTTCAAAAAGGCAAATATTTGATACTATGTATTCAAACAGGAGTGAAATTAAGCTTGAAACCAAAAACAGAAAAATAACTAGCAAAAAAATGATTAGACTTAGGAAATTAAGTAATATGCTTCTAAAAACCCATGGGTCAAAGAAGTCACAGATATAAAATATTTTAACCAAATAACAATGAAAATATGATATATCAAGATGTGAAGATATAGCCAAGGCAAAACAAACAAACAAAAACCAATCTTAAATGCCTGTCTCAGAAAAGAAGACATGCTGAAACTCAAATCATCTAAGCAAATATCTCAGGAAGAAACAAAACCAAAATTAAAAAAAAAATCCCTTTAAGAAAAGTGAGAAGAAGTAAATAGGAAGGATGATCAATTAATCAATTAATAATAAACAAATATATAATATGAAAAAATTAACAAATTTTAAAATGGGTTCTGTGGAAAGATTAATAAAATTAATATGACTTTAGCAAGACTGATCAAGAGAAAACACAAATGATTAATATGAGAAATACAAAGGGGGATATCAATACAGAACCTACAGACATTTAAAAATAAAGAATACAATGACAACTTTGTGCTGCGAAATTTCACAACATGGATAAAATATACAAATTTTTATGAAATGTTCCTTGATAAAAAGAAATAGAAAATCTGGACACTCCTGACACCAAAAAAAAAAGAAAATTTCAGAGTCAGATGGTTTCACAAACGTAAAAGAAAATCGGCATCATTCTTACCCAAGTTCTTCTACCAAAGTCTTCTTTTTTAGCCCACTAGTCTGTTAAATGCTAAGTATACAAAGAAGAGTAAGACAAGGTCCTCATCCTCAAAACTTGAATGGGGGTGACAGACTTGCAAGCAAAGACAAATTACAATAAAATGGGCAGGGCACCACTGTAGGGGCATACGGATTTGGTTTTGGTTGCATATAATTAATTTGTTCAGAAGAACTCTGGGCAGCTTTGTAGAGAAGGTACATTTGAGTTGAGTCTCTAATATTAGGTAGGAGAACCTGCCAGACAGAGAAAAGGAAGAGGCACTGGCGTTCTAGGCAGGGAAAATAAGTGCAAAAGGCTCATCTTAAGTGAGTATGGTATATTAAGGTCAGGGTGAGCAGCCTGGTGTAGCAGGCATAGGTGCATGAGACAGGGTTAGTAAGGAAAGGTAATCTCTGAGCTGCCCTCTGTCTTATTTCCTTCACTTGTGATCTCTAGACTACTAAGTTGAATTAATTGTGCTTTTTTCTACGCCAGTTCAAAATAACCTCGCCTGGGCTGGATGCAGTGGCTCACACCTGTAATGCCAGAACTTTGGGAGGCCAAAGCGGGTGGATCTCTTGAGGTCAGGAGTTCAAGACCGGCATGGCCAACATAATGAAGCCCTGTTTCTACTAAAAATACAAAAATTAGCTGGGTGTGGTGGTGCATGTATGTAGTCCCAGCTATTCAGGAGGCTGAGGCAGGAGAATCGCTTGAATCTGGGAAGCAGAGATTGCAGTGAGGCAAGGCATGGGTGCAGGGAACAACTGAGGGACGAGTATGGGATGAGGGTGGAGAGATTCTAGGAAGTAGGGAGAGGAAAGACAGCTTTGCCACTTTCCCAGATATGTGATCCTGCTGCCCAGTGATGACAAATGTACTCTCATATTGATCCAGAGTCCTAGCTATCCCAACTCCTATGTGTCCCAGTTTCTGCAACCTGGCTTCTGGTTTTGTTCTTCCTACTGACTCTCCTTTCATGCCAAGTCTCCTGAGTACTAGGGCACAATCTACCAGTGTCAGGGATAAAACTGACCTGTTATCAGATGGAGTATTAAGATGACGACATCCAGGCCCCCATGTTGGAACAAAGCCATCTGCACTTCATCCTGAAGGCACTGCAGGACAATCAGACATGCTGGGGAGACCTAAATAATAACTGTTAGAACAAAAAACAAGGTAGCATATAATTATGATATTATATTGTTGGTATAAACGTCCAAGTATGTGGAGCAAAATCACAGAGGAAAACAATAAAATTTTCTGAAGTAGGGGAAGACATTAAATGGGTATTGTTTTTTATTATGGCCATCTAGGAAAGAACAGAGCAGAAACAATTTTGAACTATAAAGAAATGTAGTAACACAGTTAGAAAAACCTTGGGAAAATACTCAGAGGGGAAAATATTGACTGTTCATGTTACTCAAGCTATATTGATAGGAAACAAAACCAACCAACCAATGCAGTTAGACAACCAGATGATACAATGGTAGAAGAATGCTTCAAGCTTGTTGCTTAATCACAATTTTGTTTTTTGACAAAATTTGACAAAGTGGGAAAGAATCTCTTGTCTTCAGAAAATTGGGGAAGGTTCAATAGTCATTCACAGGGATTAGTTTCAAACAAATAATTTGAGAAAGTCCCAAAAGTAAGACTAGAAGTAGGGCCAAAGACCTTGAGTGCTCTCTGTGATTTTTCTCTTGATTAATTGGCCTCTGCCAGACTTTTGTTGCATTTTTGTCTAGAGTTATTTTGGATGACATTCCTCTTGTCACATGTTGAGACTTGCTAGGGGGCTGCTGCTGGGTTCTTACAAGTACCTCCTCAAATGCCTTCTATTTGACATCATTTTATCCTCCTCCCTGAGATGAAAACAAGCCAACTGAAAATGTAAAGAGTGTTGGGTTGGGTATAATTGATATTATACTCTTTTTGACTAGTTGGCAGATTTTGGAACAAAGTAGTGTATTTACTGCCTGTAAACATTTTGTTGACCTGAGAAAAATACGTTCATGAAATCTATTTGCATTTTCTGATAGAGAAACACTGTGGTAAAGGGTTTTGTTGGGTCATTTTGAAAATTTTGGCTCTCATTCACTGGTCAAACATTTATTGAAAGCCTACTACATTTCAGGTATGATATGCTTTGGGGGAATGTTTAGGGGAGTGTTTTTCAAACTGAACATCAAGATATTAATAGATGTTCCTTTGACAAAATTGTCTCTGGCCAAATGAGTTTGCAACATAAACTCTTTCTTTGAATCTAAGCACATGTTAGGATGATAAAGTTCCTAAGTCTTGCAGCAAAGAAGCCTGATTAATTTTGTTTTGCTTAACCCAGTGTTTCCTTTTCTTAATTTTTTTCTGACCATGGAACCCCTTATTCTAGAACATTCATTATATCTCTTGAGATAGCAGGGTGTTCAGCTCTCTCTGCCCTCCCTGTATCTTTTGAGGAGTGGAAATGAAAGAACCTTCACAGCATATCATGTATTAGACAAGTGCTGAACAGAATATGCATGTTGTAAGGAATCTGGTAATATAGCGTGTCAATGGCAGAAAAAGACCCATGTAAACATTTTGCCAAAGTACTTTTCTCTCTCCTTTACTCCCTCTTTGTTCCTAGTCCTGATCTCTGTTACCTTTCTTCAGCCTCAGGCACAGAGAAGCAGTAGTTCCTTTTCCTTGAACTCTCTTCTTGTAAGCCATACTGTTCCTTCTGTTTCTGCCAGTTTTTTCTTTTTCTTTTTTTGTTGCTGCTCATACAACCTGTGTTAAGAAGAGGTTTGGCTTCACATTCTCATTCAGTATGTACGATCAAGCATCATCAAGTCAAAAGCTGACTAACACATATGAAGGAGATAAGTCTGGAGATAGATTCTCAATGTGGTTGGTGGATGCACAGCCAGGAATCCGTTGTAAATCCTAAGTGTCCTGAGTGTAGGCAGATAGTCAGAGAATTTCCCCAAGTACAGGGTCAAGTCAGTCATTTGTAAGAGTCAATAGGATCAGTAAATCCTAGGCAGTGTGGGTCAAATAGTCTGCTGAATATACCCTGGGAGTCTGAAACATTGAATGGAGAAGAGAGTCTGCATTGAAAAGACAAGCACTGGTAGCCATCAGAATTGGGAGAGAATGAAGTA
This sequence comes from Pan troglodytes, assembly GCF_028858775.2. Lineage (NCBI taxonomy): Eukaryota > Metazoa > Chordata > Mammalia > Primates > Hominidae > Pan > Pan troglodytes. The sequence continues at coordinate 71,204,911 of NC_072406.2, forward strand.
ATTCCTCTGGGAAACAAAGCAGCTAAGTTTAATTCTTCTCCAACTTTGAATTTCAAAATAAACAGTAGGAAAACATCTGGTCATAAGAATGTTCTGTGTTTTCAGATGCCTCCAGATGTAGAGGGTGGTGGTATCTTGTCTCCTAATGGAGTTCAAAGCCAAATACCATAGTTTCCATTTATCTGCAGTTTCACCTTTTTATGGTTTCAGTTACCCATAGTCAACTGCAGTTCTGAAAACATTAAATGGAAAATTCCAGAAATAAACAATTTAGAAAAGTTATAAGTTTTAAATGATGCATCATAATCTCACTTTATCTCGTCACGCAAACATTTCATCGTCTCACATGATCACAAAAAGGGTTCAGTACAAGAAGATATGTAGAGGGAGAGAGAGAGAGATCATATTCTGATAACTTTTATTAAAAATATATTGTTATAACTGTCTTTTTTATTATATACTATTGTTAATCTCTTAATATATCTAATTGATGTATTAAATTTTATCATAGGTATGCATGTTTAAGAAAAAACATAATATTTGTAGGGTTTTGTACCGTCCATGGTTTCAGGCATCCACTGAGAGTCTTGGAACATATCCGCCACTGTTAAGCTAAAACTACTGTAGGGCTGTATGGAACAAGTGTTTTGAAAAGTAAAAAAATACAAATAAAAATGCTCCATTAATAAAATGTAATATTGCTAGTAAATTGGGAGTATTTCATATTTGTTATCCCATTTGGTTTGGGAACATAATTAAAGATGTGTGTTGCCCCAAGCCTTTGTTCACATCCGTATTTTCATCAAAGACCCACTGATGGGCACTTCAGTAGGAGTCCAGACCTTAAGGGGTATCCATACCAAGAAGGGGTGACAGTCTGTAGACTGACACTTTCAATACATTGCTGAAATGGGCATCTGCACACGGTGTGATGGGAGCATAGAGAAGGGAGCAATGGAGTCTACCCTAGGTTTGGGGAAGAGGGAGATTAATTTGGGTATTTAGAAAAGGCTCTCTAGAGGAAGGGATGCTTGAACTAAGTCCTTATCAAAGAATAGTTAGCTTCAGGTTGCATGAGGGATAAGATGGGAGAAAAGAGACTAGGAAAGACATTACATGTAGAGGAAGCAATGTGGACCAAGTCACAAAAGCAGGAAACCTAGCTGCTCTATAAGGTGTCTGCATAGAATGTAAGTAGAACAAAGGGTAGACAATGCATTTGTTTTCTAGTCTTTGCACAACAAAATACCCACACTTAGTAGCTTAAAACAACACAAAGTTTATATTGTATAGTTCTGGGGCTCAGAAGATGACAGGGGTCTCCCTGGGCTAAAAGAAGGTGTGGTGAGGTGGCATTTTGTTCTGGAGGCTCGGGGGGAGAATCTGTTCCCTTGTGTTTTCCAGCTCCTAGAGACTGCCCACATTTCTTGGCTAGTGGCCCCCTCCTTTCATCTTCAAAGCCACCCATATAGCATCTCTGTGACCCTACTCTTTCTTTGACCAGAACTGGGAAAGTCTCTCCACTTTTGATGATTCATGTGATTAAATTGGGCTTGCCTGGATAATCCAAGATAATCTCCCTATGTCAATGTCTGTACCCTCAATCACATCTGCAAAATCTCTTTTGCCATGCCAGATAACATATTCACAGGTTCTGGGGATTAGGGTATGAGTATCTTTGGAGGATGACTATTCTGAAACCTACTGCAGGCAGGGATGGCTTTGGCAGGCAAGGACCACAGCATGGATGGAAGGCCCTGAGTGCCTGCCGCTCTCAGGAGCTAGGTTCTGACTTCTCTCTTCCAGTTTGGATCGACTCCCTTGCCAGTGCTCTGCTATTTTGGGACTGGAGCCAGTTTCTGGTCTCTATGGCTCATTGATAAAAAGAGTGATTGAGGAGTAATTACTTTTCATTACTCTGAATGCTGCCCCTGATCCCAGGAAAGTTAACCCCTGCACAACAGTAATTAAAAAGCTATTTGTCTCCTCTTTCTACTTATCTGAAGATACACACTAAGATAAAAGGGACTTTAACTTCTTATGGATTCTACCAAGCCTCTGTTTCTGCCAGCTATTACCATCCTTCCCTTTATATTTGATTTTCAGTTAAGTGCACATTAAACAGTAGATGACAGATTCTACATATATTCCCTTCAATTGACCTAATTATATGAATTTATAAAAATAAAATTAATCCTGAGACAGTTCTTTAAATTATATTATTTGATATCTTTTTTTTTTTTTTTTTTTTGAGACAGAGTCTCACTCTGTTGCCAGGCTGGAGTGCAGCGGCATGATCTGGGCTCACTGCAACCTCTGCCTCCTGGGTTCAAGAGATTCTCCTGCCTCAGCCTCCTGAGTAGCTGGGACTACAGGTGCATGCCACCACACCTGGCTCATTTTTTGTATTTTTAGTAGAGATGGGGTTTCACCATCTTGGCCAGGATGGTCTCAAACTCCAGACCTCGTGATCCACCTACCTCAGCCTCCCAAAGTGCTGGGATTGTAGGCGTGAGCCACCGCACCCAGCCATTTGATACCTTATAGAAAAAAAATAATTTGAGAAAATCCAGTATTGCTCAAGCTTTTATCCTCTTTCCATACTGTTATGCTCAGTTAATCTTTCTTAGTAATATCTCTCATTAAATTAAGTGATTCTTAATGGAACATAACCTATAGTTTCACAATAATTGATCTAGTCAATTTCCATAACTTTAAGAACTAGGTAACTGACACCCAGATAGGTGAAGCATGACTTGCCCAACATCACATAACTACTTAGCCAAAAATCTAGGATTTGACCCTGATATCACTTCTGTCTATACTTTTAAGCTTTAGATTTTATATCAATTTGGTTTCAAATTTATCTCAGGCTTTTCAAAGATTCCTTTGTTAAAAGCAAAATCATTTTTGCTTTTCAGACTGTTGGTGTTTTTGGCTTAGCCCCACATTTTAGTAGTTTTACTATCTTTGCTGGAAAAATAATGTCTAAGGACAAAACATGGACATGCAGTCTCTTTCTATGCCCCACATCACCTCCTTTTGACAGAGAGATTAGCTTTGTTGACCTATGTTTCTTTTTGCAAATCTTGTTCTTGTTCTCTTTCTCATAAAGCTCACCCTCCCCTTACTTCCCCTCTGCTTCTAGTTCTCTTTCTTTTCATAACATCTCATACTCAACATGCCTCCTGGGTCTAATACTAACAAAGGGCAGACACAAATAGCTGTAGCAGTGGATGTTGATTTAGATGCTTGGCCACGTTTTTGCTTGGGTCTTCTCTGAGTCTTTCCCCCAGATGCTTAATGAATTTTCCTCCTTCTCGATCTATTTTTTCATTTCTGAAGAAAATGTGCTCAGCTTCATCCACATCACAGTTATCTGTCAGCACACGCAGAGAATGAGCTTCCCAAAAAAGATGGCTATATTGAGCATTTATGTAGCACCTTCCCCCTCAACAATTGAAAAACCTTCCATAGTGGAGAGATTTGCCATCTTTATTACATTGCTGATGAGAAATGGAGGTGGGGAGTAGGAGGAGAATGATCCTAGAAGGTGGGAAGAAGATATATTATCAGTTACACTTTGCAGATGGAGCAACCAAAGTAGAGATTAGGTCTATCCAGCTATTTCCCTTTATCATTTGGGGCCTTAGGGGAGGTCATAATATTGGAGCATTGATCAGCAGATTGGCTTGCCAAGAAATCAACCCAATCCTCTAGTGAAGATACCTAAAATAGGGTATATTCACAGCCCATAGATGAAAGCATCTTAATATTTAGGCAGGGCAAGCTGCTGCAGAACATATTGTGGCACTTTAATGAAAGGCACTGTGTATGGCCACAATGTCCTGGGCTCAAACCCTATTCTCCTCCTTCCTCCTAAATCTCTAAGAGCCTCTATTTTCTCATCTGTGAAGCAGAAATAGACAAATATGATTTTCAGGTTTAAGTGAGGAAAAAGGTTTTAGTATATTAGAAAGCTGATGAGAAAGATCCAATATAAAACAAGAGATTTCAGACAGGAGAGAAGGGATAATTTGTAAACCAAGATCTCTTCCTGATGAAGCAGGGCAGGGGACTGGTGGAGGCATAAGTCTTGATTAGAAAGAAGGGCCCCTCTTCCGCACTGGCAGGAGGCAAGATGGAAGAGTGGCTGTATAAGTGCATGGGTTTGTAAATGTGGTGGTGGAAAGTTGGAGGATCTCCTCTCAGAATGTCTCTATTTTCTCTATGAAGTAGGAGTTGATGCCATCTGCCTTGAGTATTGGGTGGTGTGAGGAAGTTGGAGGATTGAAGATAGTGAAAAAGTATGGAATCCTCACCATGGAGAACAGGAGAGCTGATGAAAACTCAGTAAATTTCTTGGCAGTGTTTTATGTCCTATTGAGGATGCTGACATGAACACACCATGGCAACACTCTGCCCTGCTGCATTTTCTGAGTGACGCTCAGCAACTTTGGTCAATAGTTGGGTTCCTGAGAGAGGCCAGGTAAATGGGATGAAAGGATAGTGGGCAAAGGAATTGAAGAAACTGATAAAAGAATGGTTGAAGTAACAGGATATTGAATATAAATAGGATAGGGAAGGAAGCGAAGGAAGGAGGACACTGATATTCTGAGTCAGTGAGATAAGTGAGAAATTGTAAAGGTAGTCAAATGAATTCAAAGAGCTGGTTTAATTGAAATAACTCAAAGAGCCATCTAAAATGATAAGAATTGGGAAATGTCTGAGTTCTTGATTTTGAAGGTAGGACAGTGGTTCTGGGTGCTGTCAAGGCCAAAAGAAGGGCAATGAAAACACATGACCAAAGGAGAATATCACTGGAGACGAAGAGTTCAAGGAAGTGAGCAGCCAGGATGTTGGGTATTACCATAGATAATAAAGTCACACAGCATATTGATATTAGGATCTGGATAGGAGCCCAAGATTTTGTAGACAATAGTGACAAAGAGGGATTGAGGATGTTAGAGCCAAAAGCATGAGTCTCAATGAGAAGACTGCCTCCAGACTCTACGATATGTGATTGAGCAAATGCTCCTTGAAAAACCTGGACAGAAAGTTATGTCTACAGGCACGCCAACATCCTACGAAATGGGGATGATAATACCTATACCTTAGGGTTATCAGAGTTAAATGAGAGCATGTATTTTGAAATATCATATATATATATATATATATATATATATATATAATGGTAGTTTTGTATATTTTAAAACAATGCAATCAACAATGCACAAGACACTATGCTAAGTGTATTTTGTGTATTATCTCATTTAATCCTAATGGTCTGATGGGGCAGGTACTATTATTATCTGCATTTATAAGTGAAGAAGCTGGGTTTTGGAAGGGTTAACTTGAACAGGCCATTCAGCTCAGAAGTGGTGAATGTGAACTCAAGCAGTCTGGGGCCAGAGCCCACACTTAAACATTATTACATGCTTCCTATGTTTTTTTTTTTTTGTTTAGTTTGCCTGGTTTGAAACAACTGTATCAGATTGCCCATATGAACAAACTCAAGATATGAATTTATTTTGAAATAATGTAAACTAAACCTAAATTAAGTCAGGCTCTAAGCAAGACAGAATTTTGGGGTAAATGTGAAAATTCCCTAAACTGTAGTGTTTATGCTATTTTCAGCATGAAAATCCCACTACCATCATACCCTACTTATAGGGCCAGGCAAGGGGATAAAGGCCAGTCAATAACTATTGAGCTGTGTCTCAAGTCAAATCTACCAGGCTATTTTGGACTGTTTGATCTTGACTGATGACTAAGAAATAACAGGATGAGTCAGGGAAGAGACGAAAATGAATTCAGAGTAAGTGCAGCAGCTAATAGTAGAAGTAGGTGGAAATAAAAGGAAATATATTGGCAGATGTGGAGTGATGAGGGGCGTAGTGAGGGGAAACCATGGGCTCCAGTCACCTGCATCTCCTTGATGTGAAATTGAGAAGGGATGGTGGAGGGGACTGTTACATCTCTCATGGGTTTTGCAATGAGAGAATTGTCACTTGCATTGAGCAGTGTCTCTGAGCCATCAGGGGACAGACAGAGCACAAATTAGAGTCCAGATTTTCCAAGAACTCTGAGTTCTTCCCTAAGAGAGAAAAGAGGGCAGTAGTAATGTCCAAATCACAAGAACCTTAGTCTGGCCTTGGATGTTTCATTTGGACCTCCTAGTCCTCATTTAAACCACACACTAACATTCTGAGTAAACATGAACATTCTCATTTTTTCTGTCACTGAGGAGCAAAGGTCTCTGGTACCTTGATGCAGTCCTCTGTAATTTTGATGTCCAGATGGCGCCATTGTCCATGGGGACTGTGTTGAGATGGAAAGGGTATACAGGGATTCAGGTGTAAACCAATGACATTCCAGATCATGTCTGTGGGCAATGGTGAGCATCAGTCTCCTAGAGGTTGAGACTTGAAGGGAGATGATCATGAGAAGGGTTTAATTGAATAAATATTAATATTTCTATTAGCTAGTTCTTATTTTTGTTCAAGAGAAAACATGTTTTTATTATAACCCTGAAGGTACTAAAATAGTACCCCGATTGATCCGAAACCCCCTGGGACCCGACAGTATTTTCCGTTGTCAGATCGCTGGGCAACAATGGTCCCAGAGATATGAAGTAAAGGTGTTACTTTTCCAAATTATGGAACCAAATGACCAGCCTGGACCTGTTCATTAGCTGGCGGTACTGTTTTGAGTAAAGAAAAATTTTAAAGATACACTCCGAGCCAAAGAGTTCCAGGGAAATTTTTTTGAAGTACCCAGTGAGAACTTCCCGGCAGCCACATCTTCTTTCTTTCCTTTGTTTTAGAAGTTCAGTCCCTAAAGTGCTCTGTTCCAAGAATTGTTAGGGAAAGATGAAACTCTTCTGGCAGGTACTGGGATGTTTGGTTTGTTTTGACTCTGCGTTGATCTCATGAATGTTAACAGGCGTGTTTCCATGCAAACCATACAATAAAAAGATGACTATGGTTAAATCTAGTCCCTTGGGGTAGCTAAAAAAAATTTTTTTAAAAATGTACCTATTGGAAAACCTAGTGCTTCTGTAGCCAGTTCTGCCAGATTAACAGAGGAGGCCTTTCTGGAAGGCTCTACACTGATCCTGTCAATTCTTATTAGGATGGCAGTTCCTAGCTCTTTCCATTATGGTTTGTCAGTTTTTCCATTAAAGATCATGGCTTTTCGGAACACAAACATCTGGTGTGTTTCGAATCCATCAGGATCTTGCTGATGGCATACAATTTAATGGCAGGCAGTGCACGTCTTGCACCACATCTTTGCCTAAGTTTCTGGTGCGAAATTCCAAGTTTTGTAAATCTAGTCTTTCCCACACAATCCTGTACAGCTGTTTTCAGATCCAGGAAATCCTTGGACAGAAAGCAGATATGCTTTCTGGGATGTGATGAGCTTTATACAAGAGGGTAAGAGATTCCTGGCGTGTAAACTTGAACAAGTCTCAATTGTTCCATTTCCTTTTGGAAAAACTCAAGGTCAACACTGTTGACCAGATGTACTTCAGTTAGTATCCAGAATTATGATGAAGAATAAGAACCAAGAGGCTGATTTTGTCAGGAGGCCTAGGTTAGAGTTCAGACCTTCCACCGATTAGCTGTATGGCCCAGGGTGGTCATTTATACTCTGTGGGAAATGGTTTCCCTTTGCGTAAAATGAAATGGTTGGGCGTGTTGGAATCTATGCCCCTCCTAGCTTCTGGAACCCAGAAGATTCCAGAGAAAATGAAAATGCTTGTCAGAGGTTTCACAGTACTACCCCATAGCACCAGTAGATGGCAGACTCGCATTATAGTCTGAAATTGATACCACACTATGATACTGGTCACATTGTCAAGGTAGGTACAATTTAATGATCATTAAAAAAACCAAAAGAATGAAAAAAAAAAGTGTTGTTCTTAGCCAGCAGGCTCATGTAATCCTAGGCAAAGTTCTCTGTTTCTATTAAACTTAATGAGGACTCCATACTTGCCCAATGACCATCTTTTAAACTGTGCTTGGAAAGGCAATATATCCATTGGGGCAAACCATGCATTTCTTCTCTCACTAACTCTGATTAATTCATTCAACAACGATTTGTCTGATGTTCAGTGTGTTCCAGGTCTTGGGCTCAGTGCTGGGGATACAGAGATAAACAAAAGAGACAGTCCCTGCACTCAGGAATCTCATCCCCCAGAGGAATGAGACAGCCACTGAACAAGTAGTTGTCACTGTGGTGCAAGTCTACTGAGAAGTACATACTAGACAATGTAACATGGATGCTGGAGGAGGAGTGACAGGGATAACTTCCCTGTGAAGTACTGGATGTATGAGAATGAGTGAGGGCTGGCTTAGCAGACAGGAAATTAGTTGAGGAGAGAAGTTCAGGCAGAAGAAACAGCAGGTGCGAAGCTGCATAGGGAGAGAGAGGGAAAAGATCAGTGCAGGAGCTAAAAGAAGCTGGAAGGACTATGGCATTGAACCAGGCAGGGAGTAGTATGAGATGAGGAAACCAGATCTCATGGGGGCTATCGACCATGCAAAGGAGAATGCTGATTTCATAGAATTCTTGATTTCTCCATGATGTTGTTGATAAGGGTGATTTTTATCAGATTAGTTAGCAGGCATCTTGGTGAGTAAAGAAGCCTGTTACGCTGGCCAACATGGTGAAACCCCATCTCTACTAAAAATACAAAAATTAGCTGGACATGGTGGTGCGCACCTGTAGTCCCAGCTACTCAGGAGGCTGAGGCATGAGAATCCCTTGAGCTCAGGAGACAGAGGTTGCAGTGAACCAAGATCTCGCCATTGCACTCCAGCCTGGTGACAGAGTTAAAAAAAAAAAAAGAAGCCTGGTATGACAGTAAAAGAGAGAATAGGCTCATTTTGACTGGGAAGTTGTAGGAGAAAAAAGGTGTGATGCCTTTCCTCACCCATCATAAAGGTCACGGCTGACACTCCCATAACAAAAGTCAGATTAACAAGAGAAAATAATAATAAATGTATTTAATCAAAGTTTTACATTATAGGAGGCTTCAGAAATGAAGACTCAAAGACCCAGAGAAAACTGTTTCTATGCTTAGGTTTATTGAAGAATAGACAGCCATGTAGAAATGTGATTAAACAAAAGTGTATGATCTAATGGTAATAGACTCAGGTGGAGAACCCAGCAAGGCCTGTCTGTTCAGATTCTTCTTGGCCTCTCTGTGCAGCATTCCTTCTTCCCAGGTATGGGGCAGGACCCTCTGGAATGAGGGTCTTTAAGATGTTTCAGTAGGTAGCTAGTCAGGCATAAGCAGGGCAGGAGAGGGCTCAGCCTTCCCCACATACACACATGAGGAATGGAATGTCAGGTGACCATCAGGTGATGGTGAGGCAACTGTTAGCTCTCTCTATAAAATAATTTGTCAGAACCGGCACCAGGTAAGGGCAGTTTCCCAACAGATAGAAAAAATCTGAAACTGGTGAGCGGTAGCTTCTCAATAAGATTTCAAGAGTTTGGTGAGTGGGCTCAAACATGCACATTAAGAGGTAAAATGGCAGAGTTTAACTGGTATATGACTTTCCTCTAGGAATGCTAGACTGGTAAGGGAAGAATACCTCAAGTGAACATGCGTACAACTCCAGTAAACACACTGCGCATGTTCCCCTCCCAGGTGCTAGCAGGCTACTGCACACCTTGGCAGCCTGCTCCAAAGGAAGAATCAGGGGAGAAGTAATGCAAGACACCAGAAGTATGCCAATGCATAAAACCCCAAGTCAAAAGGTCAAACTGCACACTTGATCTCTCAAGTCACCTGCTTGGCCCTCTTCTAAGTATAGTTTATTTCCTTTTATTTCTGATCTAAAGCTTTTTAATTAACGTTCACTCCTGCTCTAAAACTTGCCTCGGTCTCTTCTCCTGCCTTATGCCCCTTGCTTGAATTCTTTCTTCTGAGGAGGCAAGAATTCAGATTGCTGTAGACCTGTATGGATATGGATTTGACACCAGTAACAAAGGGAGAAGGGAAAGAATAACTTTTCTAGGTTTTATGGCTTGCTTTGGGAAGAGAAGGATTCCAGTTCCTATAACTCGCCTTAGGGAAGAGGAATTCTGGTTTCTACATCTTTCTTTTGGGGAGCAAAAGGGATAGGAGAAAGGACGGCAGGAGGAGATCAGAGAGAACTTGCTTCTGAGACCCTTCCAATGTCCTTCATTTAGTTCAAAGGACTGGAGTACAGTGTGCCAAGGTGCCATACTTTGGAGTACTGTGTTCTGAGCCCCAAAAAAGTGGATGAGCAGAAAATGATCATCAATATTAGCTTTGATTAGTTTAGAGCAAAAGAATATTCATTGCATTTTGGGGATTAATTATCCATCCTTCACTAGCCAACACTTAATATGGTGGCAAGTAGCCTGTCAGTGACACAACAGCGTCTCTCATGTCGGTGTACCATTTGATTTATTCTCCTTAACAGTAATCAGAGCTAGCTAGCTGTGTGTCACACCCTGGGATTGCCACTTTTTAGTGCAAGAATTGGCAACACTATGAACCAAAAGAAACATGGAGCTGGCTGAAGAGGCCTGTGCCACCCCTTACTTTGTCTACCAAACCCTCACTCATCATGGTTCCCTATCAATTAAGCAATCATTTTTCTCTGAATATCTGGGCTCTTCAATAACATGGCTGCTTAGCAAATGACACTATGAATTAGCTCCCAGAGTGTTTCCACTTAGTAGAGGGAACAAATAACATGCCATTATGGATTTTCTGGCTGTAAAACCAAGACAGGTATTAGGTTTCAAAGAATTACAGTCTGAAGACAAGCAATCACATAATTTTAAAAGCGAGGTTAGGTCTGTAATCTACTGAATATCTTACAGTGGCCATGAAGTTGAAGGTAGACAAAGTTATATCTGTGAACTCACATGACTAGTTCATACACTGTCCCCCTGCCCAGTTTTATTTTAAATGCCCAGAATAGTGAGTATTATGTGCCTAGATATTTGCTCAAAGCATGCAAAATGCAGAATTAATGACTCTTTTTTTTTTACTGCCTTTAGGTAAAGCTAAGCACATTTACATAATGCATTTCTGTGTGTGAGAGATTAGAGATACTTTGGGGCTACTGGGAATTTTTCATTTAGCTTGTAGTGACATATATAGCAACCAGTCAAAAAAAAAAAAAAAAAGAAGAAGAAGGAAAAAAAAATCACAAACTGTTTATCTTCAGGGGCCTGGCTGCAGTTTAGCAGAATACAGAGGCCAGGTATTTATAATATTTTTTAGCCATCTCCTTGCTTGATCTAACCATATGTCTAACTGTAGGTTGTGATAAATATAATGAGGATCTGTTTGGAGATGTGAAGCCAGAGTTGTAGACAGTTTTACTAGTGTTCATAAATATTTATGCTCCAGATGTAATCATATTGTTACAGTTTCGTACATACTCACACATAAAATTCACGAGATTATTTATTTTAATAACTCGGCCATGCCCCCATCCCTAGGCAGCAAAATAAGTTAGAGATGATAAAAATAAGGACTCAACAGTGGGTTGGCCAGATTCCTTCAACTAGAACCCATTTCAACTAGAATCAGAGTGCTTAGAGCCAGCCCAACCCATCAGTAGGTCAAAATGCTCCCCCACACCACACTTCACACTTTCCTGGCCTGCAACGCCCACCATTGGAGACAATCATGGATGATGCTATCAGTCATGAAATTTTTCCTCTGCAAGAAACAGGAGAGATGACTTTCCTACACATTACACATAACCACTAGCTCCCAGGACAACTCTCAGTGCATTAATTAAACTCTACCCTCTTCTCCACTCAAAAAATAAAATTGTTTCCATTCTGTATAGAAAGTGAATGATTAGCCAACTAACACATAAAGTAGTAGTAGTGAAAAAATCTCTGGTATATCTCATGTTATTAAGGCCAGATCACAGCTTCCAAGAGGTCCAAGGAAAGATTCCAGAAAGGAGCCTAAAGGGATCTTTGGCTATCTGAAGAATAATGAACTTCAGAGCAGTGACTATTGTCACTGGAATGCTGAGGGGAAGGGAAAGAAGCAGTAGAAATGAAGATCAATGAAGATCACAACACTTTCCCAGTGGAACTGTGATCATCAGGACAATGGAATTTCCTCTGCACATGCCCAGGAGCTTCTAGATAGACAAAATGGGAGCATGTGTATCTGCTAGATGACTTCAAAAGGCCGGCTACAGAAGGGACCAAGGAGAACCATTTTCTACATCTCGTTCCACTGAAGCAGAAAATGTTACAGCTAGGAGACACTTATTTTAAGAAGTCTCCCTCAGTTCCCAGATAACTGAAGCAAACTCAGAACAGCTGAAGGTCACGTGGGAGCTGTGGCACAGACCTACCAGGGCAGTGAGTTGAACCCACCTCTAATTACCAGTGAGATCTAATTTCCTCTACATTGCATATTAAAGCAAGCAGGAGAAGCAAGGTGAATAAAGAAATAACTATCTACTTGAATGCCCAGGAATTTCTTAGCCTGCTGAAATGGATACTTTTAGGAAAGTCAATTCCCTTGAGAAGAAACAGTAAAATGCTATCCTCAGATTACCCTTGGCTGAAAGACATAATGGACACTTAGCCTTTGGTGTCACCTGCTGGATACAGTCCTTTCTCCAAGATTGGTCATGGTCTCAGGTTAATTTTTTTTGGTCCATGTGCTTCATACACACACAATTCTAGACCTCATGTGCCGATCAGAATTCCCTACCCATGCCTGATCTTCCTCTTCTGGCCAAAATAAATAGATACTTCCATAGAAAATATACATCCTTTTTTCTTTTGTCCTTTAAGAACAGATTTTTTTTTTTTTTTTTTTGCCAGTAAGTCTCTAGCTATCTAATCTGCTAAACCTGTCCAAGTTACCATGCTGAGGGGAGTCTACAAGGCACACCAGAGCCAACCTTCCCTACCTAGCCATTGTACCTGCCTGTCTATCAAGCAGCATCATGGAAAGAGGAATTGGAAGATAGAACTTGAGTCTTGGCTATGTGACCTTGGGCTTTAAGCTTTAAGATCCTCATTATAAAACAGGTTTAAATCCCCACTGTTTATACCTTACAGAGAGAGTAGTGAGGTCCAGATGTGGAAGGGTATGTGAAAGTGCTTGATAAACTTAAAGCACTTTGTAAATTCAATGCATTGTTAGTAATCCATAGGAGTGATGCTCTAGTGGAAATCTAAAGCCAAGGATGGAGAATTCTTAGGCATTCTTAAAAATCCATGCTCAGGTGGCTACCTGTTCAACCTGTGCATAAAATCAGCTGTGCCTCTAGGTTTTCTAAGAGAATCAGCATCTTCATGGAAAAACACAATTTTTACACCATCCTTAAGGTGTCAGACATCCTCTTTCCACTACTGTTACCCAGAAGCAGAAGGTAGTTCAGGAAATAATTAACTTTTTCTCATTATTAGCCAACCATTCAGGGTTGTTCTTATAGTGTTTTTCCAGAAGATGTTTGCCTGATATCCCAAAACTTTCCTGCAGCCTCCTTAACTATCTTGCTAATTCCTTGACAGAAACTTCATCTGGTACCCCTACTTTTTTATCTGCCATGTACACCATGTAACAGAAAAATGTTGTTTCCCTATTGCCTTTTGAGCCAAGAGTACCAAAATTTGGTGCCTGCAATTTCTGAATGCATTTCCTCTAAAACAAATCTTCGTAGTAAATCTCTCTTGAACCTGGCATACCCTTTTCTTTTCACACATTTACACTATAAATTCACATCTTTGCTTTCTCACCCCTCTGACATCCTGAGAGACAGTATAATCTACGCAGTGAGTTAAAGCTGCTCTGCCTTTTGCCTCCATGGGAAGTTATCCAAGAACAGGCCAGGCACTTGCCCTTTCTCACCTGTGACATTTATGGCAGGCACTCTATCAATGAAGCTTCCAGACCCAGTTTATGCTTGATCATCCTGGAATGCAAATCAGATCAAGTGTTGATCATTTGGCAAATCATTTGAGCTACCAATTAGCTTGTGCAGAATCCTTGGGAAATAGGTATTTCCAGGCAGTTGAAAAGATTTTAAAAGTAGTGCAAATTTTAGGTAAGTGGAAGTTTATGTATTTCCAGTAAATGTTAGATGGGACCTGGTTAAGTCAAAGCAGTAGCCCAGCAAGTTGCTACCTTTGACCAGTGTTCTTCTGAGATAATTTTTAATTTTTTTTTGCCCTTTCAAAAGAATGAAATGAACAGCTAAACACATTTTATAATAAGGAATCTATGGAGGAACTGGACATTCTTACATGTGACAGAGCAAGTAGAATGTAGTATTGATTTAAATTTCCCATTCCTCTTATTGAGGAAATGATAGCTAAGAGAATAGTTTTGTTTTTGTTTTTGTTTGTACTGTTTTGATGATTTTTTCCCTTCTCTTACTTTGAAAATTTTCAGATCTACAGAAAAGCTTATAAAAGCTACTATCCTTCCCCTAGATATACCAATTATTAAATGTTGCCTCACATGCTTTTTCTCTCTCTTTATATGTACTTCTTTCCTCCAGAACCATTTAAAATACATTTCAGGCATTATAATGCTTCACCCATCAATATTTTAGGGCATATCTCCTAACTACAATATTGTTATTATATCCAAAGAATTTAACATTGATACAATTTTTAAACAGATTTTTAGATATTCACATACAGTGAAATATACCAATTATGAGTGTACGGTTCAATCAGTTTTAACCAATGAATATACTTGTATAATCCATGCCCCTATCAAGCCAAAGGGCATCTCCATCATCCCAGAAGATTCCCTCATACACGTTTCCAGTCAACCCCTCTTTACTCCCAGAAGCAACCACTGATCTGATTTCTATCACCACGAATTCATTTTGCCTCTTCTAGAACTTCATATAAATGGAGTCATACATTTTGTATATTATAGTTAAACTTTCTTCCTGTCATAATATTTCAGAGATTCATCCATGTTGTAGGGTGTATTAATTCATTCCTTTTTATTGCTGATTATTATTCTATTATCTAAATATAGCTCAGTTTGTTATTCATCTCCTCTGGCTGTGTTGAGTTTTTGGCCCTTATGAACATTCCTGAACAAAGGTTTGTGGACATATTAATACAGTAATATTGCCTAATACATAGTTCATATTTAAATTATGCCGATTGTCCACAGCTTTTCTTTTTTTTTTCATTCCAGGATCAAATTAAGTGTCATGCATTATATTTGGCTGTCCTTTCTCTTTGGTGTCCTTTAATTATCAACAATCCTGCTTTTAAAAAATATCTCTCATGACTTTTTCTTTTAAAGTTTGAGAAGATTGTCTTGTGGAATGTTCTTCATCCTGGGTTTGTCCATTATTTCTTTGTGATTAGATTGAGTTTGAACGTTTTTGTCAAAAAAACCAAGATGATTGATTTCAAAAGCAGCCTCTAAATTGTTCCCAGTGATCTTCACATCCTAGTGGCCATGCCTTTGTGGTAACATGGCCATGCTGATATAGGAGTTAAAAAGAAATTATTTAGGCAGATAGTGAGGGTAAGGAAGTCCTTGGTAAGGTTTTCCTTTTAATGAAAAGCAGCCCCCAAATTATTTTCTTTTCTAACAAAGAGCAACCTGTAAAATCGAGCTGCAGACATAGATAAGCAAGCTGGAAGCTTGCACAGGTGAATGCTGGCAGTTACACCAATAGGAAAAGGCTACCTGGAATTAGGCATGTTCAAAATGGTGGCTCCATCTTCCCTTCTCTTTGCCAGCCACATGTACAATAAGGAGCAGACAAGATGGCACTGGCCAAGTGGAAAGCCCATTTACGTAATAAGATTAGGGTAGGGCAACCAGCCTTCCCTGCCTGCTATGTAAACATCATACCTGGTTGAACCAATCTGTGGGCCCTAGTAAATCAGACCCCACCTCCTCAAGCCTGCCTATAAAATCTGCTGTGGTCAGCCACAGGCCAGCTTTTCCCTTTTGGTTGCCTCTCTCTCACAAAAGAGAGAGAGCTGCTCTCCTCTCTCCTTTCTTCTGCCTATTAAACTTTCTGCTCCTTAACCCACCCAAGTTTCTGTGTTTTTAATTTTCTTGGTGTGAGATGATGAATCCCGGGTATTTACCCCAGACAATGATGTCACTTCAATGCCACATTAAAACAGGTCTGGCCTGTATGACCAATAGAATACTGTGGATGTGATGATTTGTGATTTCCAAATCTAGATATAAAGACATTGTGGCTTTTGCTCTGAGCTCTTGGTTCACTAGATCTAGGAGAAGCCAGCTGTGATGCTGTAAAGGCACTCAGGCAGCCCTGGGGAAAGGCCCAGGTGGAGAAGAACCAACTTTCCCAGACCAAATGTCCAGCCATGTGGCATTTTGAAAGTCAGTAAGCCATCCCCAGTCAGGCCTTCAGATTACTGTAGTCCTCACTGACCTCTAATTACAATCTCATGAGAGACCTCAAGCTAGAACTTCCTAGCCAAAACCTTAATAATAAATGATTACTATTGTTTTAAGCCACCAAGTTCCTGGGGTATTTATTATGCAACATCAGATAACTAATATAGTGACATCATATACTTCCCACTGAATGACAACAGGCATCATATTCCACTACTGGTAATGCTAAGTTTGATCATTTGGTTAGGTTAGAATCTACCAGGTCTCTCCACCATAAGTTTACCTTTCCCCTTTATAATAAATACATGGGGTGATGTTTGAGACTATCTAAATATGCTGATCCCCAATAACTTTTGCCCAATAGCATTAGAAACATTGATAATCCATGTCTGAATCAATGATTACACTGATATTTGAAAGTGGAGATTTTCCTAATTCTATCATTCTATTTACTATCTGGCATTCTTTTATAAAGAAAAAAAGAGCTTTCTCTATATTTTGTTCCATCTCTCTTTTTTCTTCTTATCGCTGTGAACTTATGGATTAGTTTTTATTCAATGTACATATCCAATATTTTCATTTGCCCCCTCCATTTGTTTAAAATTGGTCATTAGGATCCCCTTCAAGTTATCTCGTGAGTTATGTAGACATATGCTTACTGGTCTTTGAGCATTTTGAGGTAATAATCTTAGTGCTAACATAGTCTAGTTCTTCTCTGTGGATCCCATAGAGTATAGACAACACTTAGGTTTCTTATTTCAGGTCCGTTATTAATAATTGCAGAATTCATTTAACAAATATTTATTGAGTACCTACCAGCACCAGACATTGTTCTAGACACTAGGGAGAAAGGCCTAGGTAAAGATATGAACAAAAGAGAAGAAAGAATCTCTGCCCTTATAGTTTACATTTCAGAGAATATTCTTACATTTTTGCTGATATAATTTTTCAAGTTGTTCAAAAGACCAAGGCTTCATCTCTTGCTTCTGTAGGATTTTGTTTTCTGCTTTCTAAAATGCAGACTGCTTGATATTCTTCTTAATTAAGTTGGCTGCTTGTTATTGTAGATCTGCCTGTCTTTCTGTTTTTCTGTCTCTCCCGGCTCCTAAATTCTTATATCTGGGTTCACTTTCACAGTTATGCTTTCTCTGTGTGATCAGCCATATTTTGTGCATTATGACAATGAGAGAAATATTTTGAAACTTTGGGGCATGGAAAAAGTCATTTCCACCTCAGGGTCCAGCTGAAAATAACTTCTGTATTCTACAGTTCCATTATTTTCCTGCGTAACACCATTAAAGCCCTCCCAAAGGCAATCTTTTGGGCATTATTGTTTAATCAAATTATTCCGACAGTGTGTGGACTGCACGAGCACCTAGAACAATAGTGAGCATATAGTTGAAGTGAAGACAATGTCCAGTGAACATCAACAAACTGTTGGGCTGATTTGACTGAATCAACCAATGGTAACTGTGGCTTGCTGTTTTCTTATTATGTAGGACTTCTATTTTATGTTGAAGGTAAAAATCCTATGCAACTCTACGGGTATTGAAGACTTCATTCCTGTAGGGAAACTACTAATTGTAAGCAACAAAGACTAACAATTCCCTTTTGTTCTCTTGAAGGATTTTAAAACAAAATCTTCTTCCACCTTTCCTCTATACCAATGGTTCCTAACTGAGGGCAATTTTGTCCCCAGAGAACAGGTGGCAATTCCTGGAGATATTTTCAACAGCATGACCAGGAGGGGCGCTATTGGCATCTACTGAATAGAGGCCAAAGATGCTACTAAACACATAAAATGCACAGAACAGCCCCCACAACAAAGAATTACGTTGTGCAAAGTGTCAACAGTGCTGAGGCTGAGTAATTCTGTTCTGTATGCATAGTCTAAGTCACCATATAATATGTAAAGGTGCTAATACCCAGAGTGCCATTGGGGGTGCTGCTCCATGATGTCAGAACATAGCCTTTGGGTAATATAAGCAACCATATCACTGGCAACTACAGCAAAATCGAACTTCAAGAGCAAATTGACAATATCTGAGTTATGGGGAGAACTGAATTTCACAAAGAATGATCTAGAAATGGTTTGATTTTCTGCTGCTTTCTGTAAGCCTTTTAAGGTTATTCTACCTGCAACCCATGTTCTTTTTTCACTACCTCCCTCTTGGGTACAGATGGGAGGAATGTCCCAGAGATTGCAGGAAAAAAAATGCTTTTATCCTCCTCTTGCCTTTCAAAGTCTTTGCTTCCTTTACATGGCTTGGCTTCACATAATCCTTACCTGGTGGGTAATAGAGTACAGACTGTATTCCTGAAGAGCTGCCACCCCTGCTCTGTTTAGGGACCCTGCCTCAGCAGGCTGGGCTATCAGCTGCTCCCACAGCCAGCGAGCAAGTGAGGTCACACAAGCTGTGGTGGCAGAGATTACACCAGCCTTTTGCATTTGGCCTGGAATCCCATGGGGCATTCAATCCCCTCTCCTGTGGTGCCTTTGTGGGCCTTCCCCTAACAAATGCCTACTTGTTCTTCCTCAAAGCTCACAGGGTGTCAGAAGCCAAGACCGAGCCCTCGTTTGCATTCCTGGGGCCCACTGGCATGGCCTCAGGAATTCTGCAGCTGCAGCATGAATGGGGCCATTTGATGGCTTAGCTAAGGGCTTAAGTGGAGTTGGATGGCACAGAATCCTCCCATTAAACGGCACTGTCAAATTTTCAACCAGACTCAAACTAATGCTCTTTAGAAAAATCACTTGTTGTCTGAGTTCCCCCAACTTTCAACTCTTTGCTAAGGGAGGGCATCAGAGATCTGGATTCAGCTTCCACAGCAGTGGGCTTGGTACATAATGCTCAGTAAATATTGGTTAAATCAAACAGTGAAAGCCAAAGTGCCAAAATGAAGCCTTATAGATTGGTTGGTAGCACAGGAGAGGAAACAACATCTTCTTCCTCTACCCTGTTTGGTTCTCCTTCTGCAGGCCTGCAAATGAGACTGACAAAAGTCAGGTTAACTAGAAAACAAAACAAAACAAAACAGAAGTTTGTTAGTATATTCAATGCCCATGGCCATGGGGGTACTCAGTAGCGAGTGACTTAAAGGGGTAGTTAGAATTTCAGCTTCTATAGCATCTTGAGAACAATGAATTAGGAGAGAAGGGACAAGACAAGGGAAAAGGACTTAGAGCTTCTAGGCACTGGTAAATTGTGGAAAGGTAAATATATTGGGGGAACTAATGGAAAATAAGGGTTGTTTTTAGCAAGGTCTGCCTCTGGGCTGATAAAGGTCTAGAGTTGTCTTCAGTGATTAATTTCTGTCCTTTCAGGTAGAGAGGGGAGGGGGAACACCTTTACAAATTTATGTCCTGCTTTTAGGCAGAGAGCTTTTCTTGTATCTGCTTCTTCTCGATGAAGCTTCGGCTCAAAATAATCCTTATGTTAAAGTGGCATATTTTGGGGTGGCATACTCTGCTACCCTTCAGCACTGCTTTTCTTTGCCTCCACCCCATCCTTCAGCCCTTATCTTTAGTTTAAAGAGCACTGTTCCTGGAAATGAATAATTCTCAGTAAGAGCAACAATAAATGTTTCTATACAGTCAAAATTTCGACCTTAACACCAGGCACATTGTTTCCACACCCCTAGGCTTATTTCCACATGGCCAACAAACTGTTCATTTTTAAAATGCGAATCTGAGTGTGTTCGATCATCAGGGAAAAACCTCTAGCCTCAAAACCCATCACTTTCCCTCTCTCTAACTACACTCTGAGCTCAGTGCACCCCCACCCTCCTTTCACTAAACCACTTTGTTCTATCTTGCCACTGAGCCTTTGCACATTCTGTTGCCTGTAACACTCTTCCTGCCTTTCTTTGTGGCGCTCTTACCCAGGATGCATTTAGCTTAGGTCAGTGGTTCTTAAAGTATACCACACATTAGAAACGTCTCAGAGAGCTTTTCATCCCCTGTACCAATTAAATCAGAATCTCTGGGAATGGAATCCAGGGATGGGGATTTGATTAAACTCCCCAGGTGATTTCAATGTGCAAGCAAGTTTGAGAACCAGTGTTTTACTGTGTATAAGTATTACCTGGTAATCTTGATGCAGATTCTGACTGAGTACATCTAGGATAAGACTTGAAATTCTGCATTTCTAATAAGCTCCTAGGTGAGGCTCATGCTGCAGGCTCATATTGTTCGTCTGCAGACCATACTTTGGGTAGCAAAGGCTGAGACTTCAGTTCCTCTAAGACAGTGGTTCTCAAAGCATGGTCTCCAGACCTGCAGCATTAGTATGGCCTGGGAACTTGCTAGAAATGCAAACTCTCAGGTCTCAAACCATACCTATTGAATCAGAAACTCTAGGGTGAGGGCCAGCAGGATGTGTTTTAAAAGTCCTCCAGGTGATCCTAACGTTTGAGAACTCATGTTTGAGAACTGCCCCTGCAGGAAGTGTTCCTGAGACCCCAAAACTAACTTTATTTTCCTCTTTCTAGTCTCTTCTGCTTTTCCAGAGTATCTTGTGTTTCCCTCTGCTGCAGCAGTTTCACTCTCTGCGTACTAGCCTATATCCCAAACTGGAGGGCAAAGTCTGTGGTTGTTGGGCCCATGGGATCCCAATGACCTAGGACAGTGGCTAGCATCTACTAAGCACTCAGTAAATATTTGTTGAATGCATTAAAGAAGGACAGGGAGTTAAGCTACACCTTGTTATGTGATTCTTTCCAGGTAATTTCCTCTGTGGCTAGCATAAAGAAAAAAGAAGAAAGAACAAGGATATAAAATACCATCAAGGCCACCTGGTGCCTGAACTCTGTCCCTCACAGTGAGAAGGTCCAGGTTTTGATGATTCTTCTCTCTAGCAAAGCTAAAAATGAGAGTTTAATAAATGTCTTTCTGTGGAGAGGCTAAGCCTAGCACAAATAAAATGAGGGAGAGGGAAGGAGGAACGCAGAAACAGTTTTCTGCAGAATTACCTGGCAGTAGTTTCTTCTCATGCTGCAGCACAGTGAAAAAAGAGTAATTCAGATTCCCTTCACATTCTACTCTCCCAGCTTTTCTTTCTTACCTGATAGTCTCCCTAATAGTCTCATCAATAGGAACATCTCCATTTCTTCCAGGGAACAGAGGTGAAGGTATGCCACCTACTAGGGCCCATAAGCACCTTTTGTTTGGCAGTAAGATAAAGGGAGAGAGACTTTTGCCACCCCTCGGACACAGCTATCAGCAGATTTCACGGAGTATCCCTAGCAAATTCATATTGGTTTATATAAATCTGTTGGAAGATGTAAAACTGCTTATACCCAGGAAAGGCATGGTGGGCATTGGAAATTCTCCTTCCAGGAAACACAGAATCCGGAGGGGGTAGGGTTCTTAATCCTAGTTGCATATTAAGACCACCTAAGGAGATTTCTAACAAAAGCAATGCCCAGCCCAACCCTACACCAGTGCCATCAGACTCTCCGAGAGCAGAACCTGGGTGCCTGCATTTTTAACATCACCTGGGCACCCCAGGTGATTCAAATATGCAGCTTAAGGACCACTGGCATAGTGTTAAGGCCAGGTGGGGACTTAGGAATCATGGGACCCAATGCCATATAATGGATAAAATGAGTGGACTAGATCTCTATAGAAACAATAACGTGGAATCAGCAAAACATCACAATATGGAATGGAAAAAAACAAGTCTGCAGAGAAGAAGCTCAGAATGATACAAATTATTAAATACATGCCCCCAAATTACATATTCTTTATATTGCTATATTGATTATATGGGTAGAAGTCTAAAAGTGGATTAGAAGGAAGTGAGTTCAGGTCTTACAAGTGGTGTCTTCTGGGCCCAGGGGAAGGGACTAGGGAGGGAGGATAAAGGGAGCAAAGTGGGGTCCACCTTCTTGTGTTGTGCTTTCCTTCATTTATGGTTTCAAAACAAGACTTGAAACAAACATTGCACAATGTTAGTAGTGTCTTCTGACTGGAGGGTATGCACAGATTTATATTTTTGTGCTTTCTTCTTTTTAAAAAAAATCTTAAAACAAAAATAATTTTAAGAATAAAGATCTAGCACCTCGGGTTTTCTAATGATAAAGCCTGAATGCATAAATGCCATAATAACTCTGTCAAGGGCTCTGGACTCACACACCTCAGGGAACTGCAATTAAACTCTGCTGAGTCACAGATGCCCTGCCTGGAGAGTCGTGTGCCTTCTCAGCATCCCTGTAACCTCCTCTGTCCCCAGGTTCACAGCTCCCCTACTCAGAGGCTCTCGGCTCCTCCCTCTGCAGCTGCAGGCTGCTCTCTCTGTCCCTGCCCGCTGGCCTAGTGGGTGGTGACACAGCACGGTGCATTCCTGCAGGCAGGCTCAGGCCCCTGTGTAGTTGGCTTGACCCAGGCAAGCTCCTGCACTTGTCGCTGAAGAGCAAGGGCTCAGGTGGGCGTTCCGGTGCGGGAACCTTGCAGGAAGGCAATCAGTCGGTTTGTATTCAAGCTGAAAAGCCCCCTCTGAAGCCTGCGATCCAGACACAAAGCGGGATGAATGTGCTTTGCTGCAGAGCGTACAGCTGGGTTATTGACTGGGACTGAGAGAGGCGTTGAAATGAAATAGGGAGACTGAAGAGATCTGCTCTTTTGATTCGATCTCTTCCAGGATTTTGCAAGCTCCAGATGGCTTTGGTCCAAAGTGAAAAATCTCCCTGAGATCCTTTCTAAAATTTGGGGGAATCAGCTGCGTAAATCATTTTTCTTTTGATAAAAAGCGTGCTGTTTTCTCCCCCTCCCATGTTCTGATGTGGCTGGCTCACCTGTAGCTGAGCTGTTTGAATGAGCTGGGTTTTCCTCCTTCCTGGCAAGCTTAGGTGTAAAGCAAGCCGGTTCCTGAGAGAAGTGGAGGAGCCATGTTTATGGAGTCTGAGGACAGTCCCTAATTATGCCAGGCAATCAGAGGCTTTAGTGGATGAATAACTGTCAAAGTACAGTGGGGTGTTTGATAACCTGTAAGGCTGCTTATTGTGAGTGGAAATCATAGGGTGAAAAAAAGAGACAGGGATGGATGAGCTTGTGTTTCTTACCCCTCCTTGCCTTTGAAGAATTTGACAATACTGTCATCAAGTGCTCCCTGGGGAGGGTGCTCTTGGGGACCTAGGAGGATTCTGGTTCGAGGAAAGCAGAGGAGAGCTACATAATTAAGGAAGAAGAAGCAGAAATTGGGGGTAGGGCTGCACATTTAATGCAAGAATTCAAAGCATAGAAGTCCTGTTGAAGAGAAAGGGGGAGAAGCCCCCACTATCCAGTACCTCCAGAGGAGGAGCTGGAGGCACAGACCAGATGGGATCACCACACAAGGTCTTCATATAGAAAATAAGAAAACTGAGGAATCTGCTTCACTGTTGAATAAGTCTCTCCAAGGGTTTTGCCAGCTCCAGAAATTGAGCTTAAGTGGTGTTCTAGACATGAGATCATTTTATTGCTAGGTTGCAGTAGGAGGAATTTTCCTTAATGTCTGGAAACAGGAGGGCATTGACTCTGTTTCTAATGCAGGGACACCTAATAGAGCTCAATTTGCTTGCCAACTCCGCTTGAGGGGTAGTGGCTACCTGGAGCACTCAGGAAGGGCCTTAAGGCCAGAGCCAGGCTCTGGTGGAACAATGCTTGATTGATTAGTGATGTCTGTCTTGGGTGTGTAATGGTAAAGGCAGCCTGTGTGCCTCCTATTTGGAATTTCTGCTTTGGGATGCTTTTCCTTCTGTAGGTGTATCACCACCACTGACATCCATTTAACAATCTATGCATTAGACTCCAAGTCTTTTAGCTCTTCTGCTAAGGAGATTTCAGCCTAAAAGGGATGGCAAAACAGTTCATCAATCATATTTTTTTCTAGGTCCTTTGGAATCGGCTAAGTTTACAATTCAAGGGGCATTGGAATACTTTTCCACTGGCTTGCCTCACTTACCAAAATGCCTACAGAAGTTATGCCGGAGAGAACAGACCTTAATTTTTAGGTTTATCCTCCCCAAATTTACAATCAGAAATTTGCAATTGTATGGTGAAAATAAATGTTCAGTGACCAAGTCTCTTTTCAAGGCCCTGATATAAGTTTTGAGTCTAAATCCAACTTCCAAATAGATGTTGCAGCATCTTAAGTGGTGACAATAGTTATGGTGTAATGAAACTGGAAGAGTATCTGGGAGCAGAACTCTGACACCAATGTCTTGTTGCCTATGGGAGGAAGGATAAGCCCAGAAAGGATGACTCAGGTTTTGAATCCTGATAAAGAGCTGAGAAGAGGGACAGGAGAGGGATTGTGGAGAGGGGAGAGAATGTGGGAAGGATTCAAGTCCCTGTTGCAGACAGCCCCAGCTCACCAAAAACATGAATTACTCATTTGTCTTTAGAGAGTGTGGTAGGCTGAATCATGTCTCCAACCAAATATGTTCAAGTCCTAATCTCTGGTCCTTGTACACCATAAAAGAGACTTTTTGGATGTGATTAAGACTTTCAAGATGGTGAAAATATCCTGGATTATCTAAGTGGGTCCAATGCAATCACAGTGGTTCTCATAAGAAGGAAGCAGGAAGGTCACAGCCAGCAAAGGAGATGTGATAATGAAAGCAGAGGTCAGTGACATGGGGCCATGAGACAAGGAATGCAGGCAGCCTCTAGAGCAGCGGTCCCCAGTGTTTTTGGCACCAGGGACCGGTTTTGTGGGAGACAATTTTTTCATGGACTTGGCAGGGAGATGGTGGTTTGGGATGAAACTGTTCCACCTCAGATCATCAGGCATTAGGCTCTCATAAGGACCACACAACCTAGATCCCTTGCATGTGCAGTTCACAATAGGGCTCATGCTCCCATAAGAATCTAATGCTGCTGCTGATCTGACAGGAGGTGGAGCTCAGGCAGAAGTGCTCACTTGCCTGGTGCTCACTTCCTGCTGTGCAGCCCAGTTCCTCACAGGCCATGGACTGGTACTGGTCCATGGCCCAGGGGTGGGGACTCTTGCTGTAGAAGCTGGGAAACACAAGGCCAGATCCTTCTCTAGAGCCTCCAGAAGGTACACAGTCCTATAAACCCATTTTAGGCTTCTGACCTCTAGAACCATAAGAAAATAAATTTGTGTTGCTTTAAGCTACTAAGTTTGTGGCAATTATAGCAGCCATAGGAAATGAAGACAGAGCCCCTCTCTGACTTACAAAGCCTCTCCTCTATCCCCACAGCCTTTAGGCTCCTGGTCACCATACCCCCATAAACAGCTGTTCATAGGAAAGGAGGCCCTGTCCTGTATGGTTTAGAATGAATTTTAGTCACACATTTCAATCACCTCAGCAGCTTGACTAATGGCAAATTTTGTCCATGCTACAGGAATTCCAAGCACAAAGACCCTTCCTAATCCCTCTACACATAAGGCTGCCAATTTAGCATCAAGGGAAGGTTTAATGTCCTAGACAGGAAGAATTTTTAAGGTAGGGAATTCCTAAAATCTCAACCTTGCTTTTTTCTCCCTTGATAAGAAATCATAAGACCTGCAATTTTAAGTTCTTTTTTTCTTCCTTCATTTTCTTTTTTATTTACTTTTTCTTTCATCTCCCTCTATCACTTAGGCTGGAGTACAGTGTTGTGATGACAGTTCTCTGCAACTTCCAGTTCCTGAGCTCAAGCGATCCTCTCACCTCAGCCTCCTCAGTAGCTGGGGCTACAGATGTGTGCCATCAGGCCTGGCTGGTTTTTAATTTTTTTTTGTAGAAACAGGGTCTCACTATGTTTTTCAGGCTGGTTTCAAACTCCTGCCTCAAGCAAGTCCCACTTTGGCCTCCCAAAGCACTGAGATTACAGGCATGAGCCACTGTACCCAGCCCAATTTAAAATAATTTCTAATTGCTCTGTGTCAGTTAAGATACCATAAGACTTCTCTTCATATCAGCCTTCATCTATCACATTGAAGGAAAAAATTACTTTAGCTGGACATATGACTAAAAGCATCTGTATCTTTTGAGGCTAATTAAGGTGAAATTCACTGAAAATTTATTTCAGAGAAGTAGTCTGTAGGTTCCATGAGGCCAGGACCAGGGTGTATCTGTCACCATCAGTGAGTTATAGTAACCAGCAGAGTGCCTGGAACAGAGTAGACATTCAAGCAATAGATCTTCATTGAATAAATGAATGAACTAAAGTAAATAATGTTTGATAACGGTGGTTCACTAAATGAGTATCCCCAAAGAAAGTAACCCATGTAGAAAATACTAAAGGCTATTGCCAAATTTTGCAAGGAATGTAGTGGTCTTTGAGATAGAAGTATGAAATACAGATTTTCTTGCATGTGATTCTTGGTGTAATTACAGGAAATTTTAATTTTCTTCTTTATGCTTGTCTGTGTTTTAAAATTTTGTGTACTGAATATGATTTACATTTGTAATCAGAAAAAAAGTAATTTCTCAAAATGTTCTTAGGGAGTATGATGAGATGGCTAGAGTTACATGACTTTCCTTGGATGTAGCTTTAGCTGTTAGAGGGAGGTATTAAACTCATGAATGCAGTTAATTATTGATCCCTGGTTTTCTTACAGGAAACAGCTACATGAAAATAGCCAGCAAATAGGGTTTAGAGTTATGGTAAGAAGCAATAACCGTGAGTCAAATCCTCAGTCTGTCCTTAGTATTTGTTTGACTATAGACAAGTTACTTAGCTTCTCTCAGCTCTGATGCTTTATCTGTAAAATGGGGTAAACAATCACACAGGACTATTTGGGAGTTAAGTGAGACACAAGTTGTAAAGCAGCCCCATGCCTGGCACATGGTAAGTGTTCAATACATGTCAGCTCTTATTATTTTTATTATTAACAAATTGAACATTCTTGGCCTTGATGCTGACATTTCCTGCTGATAGGCAAACTGATTTTTTTCAGTGCACACAAATGGAGGGCACTGGGAATCTCTGGATTTTTTCCTAGCAATAATTAGAAATGACAGAGTGATTAGGTGGCTAGAGGACATAATTAACCTCTCTGGTTCTCAGTCCTCTTTTCTGTAAAAGGAGGGGATAGAATTAGAAGATCTTAAAGGTTCCTCCCTGCTCTATGATGTTATGTGTATAAGATTTATTTTTGCATTGGAAACCATCATTTGAAAGATAATGACTTTCTTAAAATTTCATGTATTTATTTATTTAGAACCACAATCTATTCCCTTCTACAATCTATTGTACTAGATGAGTATCTGGGTACATAATAAGAAAGATCCTGGTATCTGGTCTATTGTCTTTGTATTCCATATACAAGGCTGGAGGCTGATTTCAATTTTTTTGTTGTTGCTCAGGAAACTTAAATAACATTTGTCTTGGAAATGGACTAGAGGATGAAAAGCCTGAGATTTTTTAAAACCCATGCATTGTTAAAGAGAACAACAGCCAGCCATTTCAAGGTTGCAATGCCTAACTTGGTGATGGAGAAATTTAAGATTGTACCTGACTAAAATGAAAAGAACCTTTTTGTTTTTTAGATGCCTGCCCTGTGGCTGCCCAGGGCTACCAATTATGGTGCCACCTTGTCTAACTTCTCACTCTGTCCATTTTCCTCCTCATGAAAATTTACCTGCACAATGTTTCATCCCCCCAGGGCCTTGCTTCTAGTTGCTGTGGCAACAGTGAGCTAATCCGCTTAATGTGCCCTTCCTACCGTCTCAAGCAAGGGAGACTTTAGGAGACCACCTCTTCCTGGAAGTGAAATGACATTAATGGGGAAATCTCAAACTAAGATTTAAGACTGATTGTTTGAAACAAGCAATCTGTAGTACCCCTCAAATTAAAACATGGAAATCATCTTCCTTCCTACTTACATATAGAGCCAACCTGATGCCTTGTTATTCTTATTCTTTCCTTTGCTAAACATCATGTCCTATTCGCTGTGATCATAGTGACATGCTGGCTGTGGTCTGTCCTGCTGAGTGCTGTGACTGCACAGGTGATATCCAAATTCAATCATCTAGCACTTTTCATCGACTTTCACTAATGCAGGAAGAAATAACACTGGATTCAACAACAGCAACACCACCACCACCAACAACAAAACAACGTCTGGCAATTTCTTATCCTGTTTCTGACTGACCTCTTTTACACCCAAGGAAAGTATTGTCAAACCACCAATCCCCCAGAGCTGCACTGTCTTGGAGATGCTAAATTGCAAAGAGAAAACATCTCAGCATTAAGGAGGAAGAGAGCTCTGGCTGTGGAATGATTAGAGGGTGGAGCATCCTTGGGCAAAATGCTGCAATATCTCCTTAGGCTTATATGCTATTATCCTGATTCTAAGATTTTCCATCTCAGGTATTCAGACCTCTAAACTCTGTCTCCTTCTCCCCAACCCTATTTACAAGTTGACATGTACCAAAAAGAATAAATGAATAACAACAGTTTACATTGTTACTCATTCTCAGAGACATTTTGACATGAAATACAGATGTAATTTAAACTACAGTAGAATTTAAGTATAGAATCAGGAAGGGGTGGTGGGAAATTAGAGGTCCAGATGATTATATAGTCCAGAAACCTAGGATTAATTGCCTCTGCACTCCTGCCTTTGGCAGATCCTTAACCTCTCTAAACCTTAGTTTTCTCACCTATATTATGGGATCATAATTGTTCCTATCTCATAAAGGACTGCCAAAGAAAAACTAGAGCTGCATAGTAATTAAAGTGGTAAAAGCAGATTTTGATTAGGAACTATCGCAATAGGGGAAAATGTGTCTAGCCTAGTATAGCACTAGGCTCAATTCTGAATACAGCAAGCACAGGTGAAGATTTATAGCCAAAGAGCAGGGTGGGAGTCAGTGGATAAAAAATTACTAAGAGGAAACATCAGGGGTGTAAGCCAAAAATAAAATTGTAAGCCCCTCAACCAACTGAATGGAACCCCCTCTTGACCAAAGGCATTCCAAAGTAAACCTGAAAAATGAGTTCAGGCCATGATAGGAAGGGAAGATCAGACATACCTCATTTTTATACCCTCCCCGCTTTGTAATTCAGGCACAATTTACCAGCATTAACATTAAAACACAGATCTTAATACTGACAAAACAGACTCTTTGTAGCTATAAGATACCAAATTCTAACCTGAATCTAGTATAGCATCACATGATAGGTAGCAAGCCCTGAAAGAAATAGAAACATTCAAAACGTAGTTCTTTTTTTTTTTTTTTTTTTTTTTTTTGAGATGGAGTCTTGCTCTGTCACCCAGGCTGGAGTGCAGTGGTGTGACCTCAGCTCACTGCAACCTCCACCTCCTGGGTTCAAGTAATTCTCCCTGCCTCAGTCTCCCAAGAAGCTGGGATTACAGGCACCTGCCCCATGCTCGGCTAATTTTTGTATTTCTAGTAGAGACAGGGTTTCACCATGTTAAACAGGCTGGTCTCAAGCTTCTGACTTCAGGTGATCTGCCTGCATTGGCCTCCCAAAGAGCTGGGGTTACAGGCATGAGCCACTGTGCCTGGCCCCCAAATATATTTATTTGACATATTTTGAAATGGCCCTGCAAAGCTATCTCTTGTGGGGAAAATCTACGTTCTGTAGAGAATCCCCTTCCCTTTCCATGTCTTTTCCTGATCCAGGAGAGAGTTAACTAAGAGTGTAGCACCTTTAAGGGTCTGGCAAGAGATATTTACCATCTACTCCCTGAAGCCTGCTAACCTGGAGGCTTCATCAACATGACAAGAACCTTGGCTTCCACAATCCCCCTATATCAGCCACAAACATTTCTTTCTGCAGGCCTCAATTCCTCAGGCAGTACTTTTTTAACCAATCGCCACCAGAGAAACCTTTAACTCCACCTATGACGTGGAAGCCCCTGCTTTGAGATGTCTCACCTTTCCAGGCTGGATCAATGTACACCTTACATTATCGATTTACAACTCTGCTTGTAGTTTCTGTCCCCCTGAAATGTAAAAAATCAAGCTGTAACCCAGCCACCATGGGCAGATGTTCTTGAGACCTGCTGAGACTATGCCTTGGGCCTTGGTCACTTGTATTTGGCTCAGAACAAATCCCTTAAAATATTTCACAGAGTTTGACTATTCTTTTTTAACACCAGGAGTAAGGGAGGATTATGGCTAAATGACCTAAGAGCATTCTTACTGAACGCAGATCAAGGTGATCAGATATCACTTGGGGATACTGGGAGATAAGGAATTTGATCAGATATCAAGGATGATCAGATATTAAGGGTGGAGGATTCTCACTGAACTGACCTAGCAGTTTTAAAATTGGGCAATGCAAAGATGAATACTGAAGGTCGAGGCCTACAGGGCTTAGAGGAGCCTAGAGTTAGGTCAAAGAGAGACTCTTTGTCAAAGTGTTCAGAAGATTAAATTATCCACATAAAGTGTTAAGGGATCAAGTAAGCAATGGATATATTACAGTTCCTGTTAAAAATAAAGCATTAAGAGAAGGAAATTAAGGCTGGTTGTAGAATTTAAAACATCACTTGTTTGGAAAAATGTTTATTCAAGTCATTTGCCTATTTTTTAAATCAGGTTATTTATTTTTTGCTGTTGAGTTGACTGAGTTCCTTATATATTTTGGATCTTAACCCCTTAACAGATATACAGTTTACAAATATTTTATCCCATTCCATAGGTTGCCTTCTCTCATAGGATTGTTTCCTTTGCTGTGCAGAGCTTTTTAGTTTGATATAGTCCCACTTGTTTATTTTTGCTGTTGTTGCTTGTACTTTTGGTGTCACATCCAAAAAATGCATTGCCAAGACCAATGTCAAGGAGCTTGTTCTTGGCTGGGCATGGTAGCTCATGCTTGTAATCCCAGCACTTTGGGAAGCTGAGGTGGGGGGCATTACTTGAGCCCAGGAGGTCAAGACCAGCCTGGGAAACATGGCGAGGCCCCATCTCTACAAAAATAGCAAAAAATTAGCTGGGTGTGGTGGCACCCACCATAGTCCCAGCTACACAGAGGCTGAGGTGGGAGATGGCTTGAGCACAGCAGGTCAAGGCTTCAGCAAGCCATTTCATGCCATTGCATGAACTCCAGCCAGAGAAGTCGGGGCTGCAGCAAGCCATGATTACACAACTGCACTCCAGCCTTGGTGATAGAATGAGACTCTGCCAAAAAAAAAAAAAAAAAAAAAAAAAAAAAAAAAAAAAAGAAAGAAAGAGAGAGATCTTGTTCTTTTTGTTTCTTTTAGGAGTTTTATGGTTCCAGGTCTTGGCTAAATAGATATATGAGAAGGTACTTAACATCACTAATCATCAAATGCAAATCAAAACCACAATGAGATATCACCTCACACTTGTTAGGTTGGCTGTTATCAAAAAGTCGTAAGATAACAGGTATACAGTCATTATGGAAAACAGTATAGCAGTTCCTGAAAAAATTAAAAATAAAACTATTTTCATCATATGATCCAGCAATCTCACTTCTGGGTATATATCCAAAGGAAATGAAATCAGTAAGTCAAAGAGATACTAATATCTGCATTCCCATGTTGGTTGTAGCACTATTCACAATAACCAAGATATGGAAACAACAAAGTGCTGATAGATGAGTGGATAAAGAAATTGACATGCACACTCTCACACACATACACACACACAGACACACACAGAGACACATACATACACACTGGGATATTATTTAGCCTTAAAAAAAAAAAAAGGAAATCCTGCCTCTTGCAACAACATGAATCAAGCTGGGGGACATTATGCTAAGTGAAATAAGCCCTACCCAGAAAGAAAAATAGTGCATGCTTTCACTTATAGGTGAAATCTAAAAAATTCAATTTCATAGAAGCAAAGAGTAGAATGGTGCTTACCAGAGGTGAAAGATGAGGGGAAATGGGAAGATATTAGTCAAAAAGTACAAAGCTAGTATGTAGGATGCATAAGTTCTAGAGAGCTAATGTATTGCACAGGGAGTATAGTTAGTATTGTATTCTAGAAATTTGCAAAGAAAGTAGATTTTAAGCATTCTTACTACACACATAAAATGTTAATTAGCTTGACTGCAGTAATTTCCTATGTATATGTATTAATATATCAAAACATCATAATTTACACCTTAAAAATACAATTTTAATAAATTTTTTTTAAAAAAACTTATTTATTCAACAAACACTTATTAAGCACCTATCATATGTATTCAGGTGCTGCTTTATTTTATTATTTATTAATTTTTTTGAGGAAGAGTCTCACTCTGTTGCCAAGGATGGAGTGTAATGGTGCACTTGCCGCTCACTGCAGCCTTGACTTCCTGGGCTCAAGCAATCCTCTTCCTGAGTAGCTGGGACTAAAGGCATGTATCATGTTCATAGCTTTTTTTTTTTTTTTTTTTTTTTTTTTTGTAGAGATAGCTGTCGTCATGTTGCTGGGGCTGATCTCAAGCTCCTGGGCTCAAGCGATCCTCCCGCCTTGGCCTCCCAAAGGGTTAGGATTATAGGTATAAGCCACCATGCCTGGCCTCTAGACTGTTTTGAATATTGTGCTAGGAGAACAGCCATGAACAAGACGGACAAAATTTTTGCCATTGCTGAGCCTACATATTAGTGGAGGAAGGTAGGAAATAAACAAATACATGTATATTAATTTCAGGTAGCAATAAATGCTGTGAACAAAATAAGCAGGTTAAGGAGATAAAGAGTGATATGGAGTGGAATTATCTTACACAGGGTGGGCACGGAAGATGTCTCTGAGGAGGAGGCCATAATCACAGAATTTTAAATGAAATAAAGGAGTGAGTCAGGTGAGTGACTCTGATGGAAAGAATGAGCAAATCAGCCATGATTTGGTAGATTGTTTTGTTTTTCTGGGAATTTTCCATTACCTATAAAATTATATCAGTGGATGCAAATTTATTTGGCTAGAAGTAAAGTTGATCTTGAATGTGAGATTAGGGCTAGAGGAAAAAGGAAACCAGGGTTTGCTGAGCACTTACTATGTGCTGGGGCTATACTCCCTGCTTTAAACAGGTTTGTTATGTCCTCTAATGTAGCAGTCCCCAACCTTTCTGGCACCAGAGACTGGTTTTGTGGAAGACGATTTTTCCACAGACTGGGAGGCGGGGATGGTTTCGGGATGAAACTGTTTCATCTCAGATGATCAGGCATTATTAGTTAGAGTCGCATAAGGAGCGGGCAACCTCGATCCCTCGCATGCGCAGTTCACAATGCGGGGGGTGGGGGACGCACTCCTATGAGAATCCAATGCTGCCACTGATCTGACGGGAGGTGGAGCTCAGGCGGTAATTCCGCAGGCCTGCCGCTCACTTCCTGCTGTGCGACCTGGATCCTAATGGGCCACGGACAGGTACCAGTTCGTGGCCCGGGATTTGGGGACCCCTGCTTTGATGAACCAACCAATCATGCTGTCATTTCTCCTAACAGCCCAATGAAGTTATTACTCTCCCAATGGGAAAACTGAGCCTTGAGAATTTTCAGCAACTTACCCCAAGATAGTTAGAGGCTGAAATGAAATTTTCCACCTATCTCTGGTAAGCTCTCCAGATAGTGCCAAAACACAACAGGACTATGTCCTGAAAAAAGCAGTTCCCTTGCCCTTCATTAAATCTTTAAAAGATATTAGCCCTCGTGTGGTCACTGAGGATGTATCCAAAAGCTCGAAACCTAAATTCTTCAACTACAACAAGCGTGGATTTCACCAACCTGAACTTGACCTTAACTTATAAGCGGAGAACTGCCCATACCTAGATTCACCCAGGGGAGATCTGGGATGCAGGCTAGATATTTTACCAACCTTTCAGTTCCAGTATTCAGGGGCTCAAAGAATTTCAGCTCTTCTGCTTTGTGGGGAGCTTTCAGATCAGTTAGTGATTTTTTGAATGTGTAGTTTAATGGCAGATTGACAACATATGGGTTTTTGGCCACTTGTAGGAGGCATAACTACAAAGAAATAGCACCTTTTAAAAGCTGTTCTGTAAGCCAGGTGCAGTGGTATGTGCTTGCAGTCCTGGCTACTTAGGAGGCCAAGGTGGGAGGATTCCTTGATTCCAAGAGTTTGAGCTCAGCCTGGGCAATATAGAAAAATTATTGTTTAAACAAACTTACAAGGACGTAATTGTAAAAAAGAGGGTCAACTAAGGAAACTATACTTATTTAAGATGCTGAAATATTTTGTTAAGAAGAAAGGGCATTACTTGAGACACTTCTATCTGCTGTTAAACCTTTTATATTTAATCTATGAGGTGAGTAATTTTATTCCCTGTACACAGATGAGAAATCCGAGACTTAGAAATACTTTGAGTCACTTAATATTAGCCATCTAGCAAACTTAGATTTCAGCCCATCTGTCCAGATGTGCCAAAGCCTGTGTTATTTCAACTAAAGTGATTATCTCCGTTAGAATTTACTTTCAGAATTGGCAGCATGTTCATTCAAGTAACTCCACTGGTAGCAGCTGATCATCCAAGGTAGATTTAATATTGGAGAGTCAAGTTCATTTGAAGTCAAGACCGAGTGGATGATCACATTGCATGATGTCATTTTGTTACTTTGACTAGAAAAAAAAATGAGAGAGAAAGTCAAAACGACCTCTCATTCATCTTGCTTTCCTGTAGCCACAAGTATTTTGTTTTACATAGTCAATCAGTGGGGTTGTTTTTAATGTAAAATTATTTGTTGAAATGTAACACATTGATCTATCACCAATGACCTATACTAGCATTAACTTATTGGGCAGATTTTTCTGTTAGTGAGGAGAATCTGGAAAGAATAGGATACAGGACAGATGAGTTTTGATGGTGGGGTTAGGATGCAGGAAGGTCAAGATTCAAGGGACTACTTGTGGGAGGGAGAATGGGGGTCCTGGGGGCTGGGGTGTGAGGGTGAAGAATAGAGAGGCTGGGGGTGGGGCAGAGGGTGAGAAGACTGGGGAGTGGAAGTGGGCAGTGTGGCAGCAATAGAAACCTGAGATACAAGATTAGACTCTGAAATGGTGCAGAAGGGGAGAGAATAGGCATAGGAAGCCTGCTTAATAGTCTTAGGAAAGACAAGCACTCTGGGAGTAAAATATAATAAAATGTTACATAAAATTATACTTCCAGGAACCACTTAGTGACTTGGAAGAGGTCATAGTAACCTCGTTTGCCTCAGGGAGAGCTGAGTATTTTTCTCACTCGATTCACCATGGAATTAACTCCAGCTAAAATATAAACCCCTCTGGTTTTTTTTGAAAACTTTAATCACCTCCCTTATTCAAATGGAGTTGTGGCTATTGTGAAATGATGACCTACCTTTAACCCTATCCATCACCAATTACCAGCAAAGGCAAAGTAATTAATAAATGTATGAATATGCTTTAATTTATTCAGGCTACTCAGCTTCGTGAGATAGAGACATGAGAGCTTATCTGTTCAGTTAAATGTTTACTGAGAGCAAGTAAGTAAGTGTTAAATCACGGAATTTTAAAAACATACATGTGGAAACATGCATATCTTACCTTCAGTAGGGGATATTTCTCAGGATTGGAACTTCAATACCACAGCCACACTCATTTATGTATCTATTAAAAGCAGCGCCAATTTTAATGAGGCACCTAGAATGTTATAAAATGTCCGTGTATAATTAATTCAAAATGCTCTGTGATTAAATCACATAATGACGCTTTGTGAGCATACATCAGCTTAATTGGGAGTAACGTAACTAAGAGATTGAGATCCAGAGTGCTGTAAATAAAAAAGCTGCTTGGGCCTCCTGCGGTGTAAATTTAGACCATCAGGAAATCTTGCAAAGGCCCCAAGGCTTGTTGCGGGTTAGCGGCCTCTCTCTGCTATGTGAAGACAACAGAAAGATTACTGAGTCTCCTAACTGGAAGGCCTGGTGCAGGTTTTGCGATTACTCCAGTATTTGCAGGGAGAGGACTTGTATGTCAGCTGACTCAGTACTCAATAAGCTCCTCTTGGTTTGCAGTGGAGGAATGGGTATAGCACAGTCAGAGGCCCCTTGAGTGAAAAGTTGAGACATTTCACTTTTCACTGTAGTGAAAAGAGTTCTGCATTTGAAGTATAACATATTTGACCTCAATAATTTTAGTTTCCTTATTTGTAAAATGGCCAAAATAAGACTTGCTTTGTAGAAGTTTTTGAGGATGGTGGGGGGTGGGGGGGGGGAAAACAACTCATGGAGTATCTGACACAGTGCCTGGCACATAGGAGGTATCAAATGCCATTGGTTTTCCCGTGCCCCCAGAGCAGAGTGTCCTGAACATTGTAAGAACAATAGATCATTGCTGATGTGACTGAAATGTGCCCATTGAGATGAATTCCCCAAAGGGGTGGCCTATATTTCTAGTCAAAGACTGAAGGAACAAATGAAACTGAAATCTGTATTAAGACACAGTCAGGCTATGGCAATGGAGAAAACTGGAAAAACATCACAAGGTCAATAGCAGTAGCAGCTCAACTACTGCTTTCCCATGAAGGGAACCCAAAACTGAGGACAGAAAAGCAGACATGTGGCATTTGTTCTGCCATCTCTCCTTGTCATGCTCATGCACCATTACTAACTGATCGCAGACGTCTGCCCTCTCTACTCAGATGGGTCCTCAGACCCCTAACACAGCGTTCAGGCAGGCATTCATAATCGGTTTAGCATTGGCACTTGTGACAATGCCTATTTACTATTCTTGACAGAAGAATGCAGCCCACAGCCTGCCTGACCCTATCAGTTGAATAACAAAAGGAGAAAAATTACTCCCTCCTCTGTCACCTTTCTGAATCCATCCTAGAGTAAGAGAGAAAAGAGCTCTGTTCCTTTCTCTTTGTAGAGTGATTTTCAGTCTGTGGGTTATTCCTTACACTTGATATTTGGATACC
Source organism: Pan troglodytes (assembly GCF_028858775.2). Taxonomy (NCBI): domain Eukaryota; kingdom Metazoa; phylum Chordata; class Mammalia; order Primates; family Hominidae; genus Pan; species Pan troglodytes. The sequence goes on from NC_072406.2 coordinate 71,242,116, forward strand.
ACTTTATAGTTTAGATATATTTTAAGGAATACTTAATCCTGACAATGACCATGGGTGAGAGGTAGGTCACATATTACCCTCACTCTACGTAGGAGAAAAACCAAAGCTCTGAGGAGCTAAAGAACTTAATCTAAGCTGAACTTATCCTGTAATTTGCATAGATGGAACTTGAAGATTGGAATGTTCATCTCCAAAATCTGGTAATTATTTGGATTACTCAGTAATTTGCTACAATTACTGAGTAGTCTCAGGGAGAAGACTATGAATAGTGAGGGTACACAAATGCATCATAGAGGAGACTTAGCAGGACCCTGTCCTAGGCGAGATACTACCAGCAATTGTACACAAGTGCAGCTTTGAGGGCACACCAAACAGTGGTAGCAGGAATCAGGCACAGGAAAGAGACCACTATGACTGGCATGGGAGGTGATGCAGGGAAGCTGGAGTGTATCAGGAAATGAGCAGGCCAGGAAGCTGGGCCCTCCAAGGGAACACTTCAAATGCCAGGCAAAACACATTACATCACTTTTTTTCTTTATTGAGCTATAATCCGTGATTTTGTCTAAACCCTTTGTCTAAACCCTTCTTGTTCTGAGCTCCAACAATTTATATTTTTAGTTTGTCAAATAAGGTTACTGTCTAAATTTTTTTTGCCTTAGTCCTAAAAAAATACCTTTTAAGATTCAGGGTCCGAAAGAGAAACCTGATATTCTTAAATTGGCAAATATGTCTGTATCCTTTCCTCCTACTCCCCTTGTGACTTTCTATACTGCTTTATCTTGGGGCCATCCATTGATCTTTCCTAGAAAAGAGAATACTGAATACATATTTAACACAAAAATCAATAAGGCTCATACATATGAATCTCAGCAAGTTAAATTTTATAATGGAAGAAAACATATTTTTCAACCATCAAAGAAAAAACATGAAATAACTAAAAACTAGGCTTAAACAACAAATGTGCAAGAGTTGTGTAAAGAACGTTTTTAAATGTTAATGAGAGATTCAAAATATGAATTGACCAAATGAAAACATACTTTATTTTTAGAAAGACTCATAAATATATCAGTTTTCCTTCATTTAATGTAGGCAGTTAATATAATTGTAATTAAAAGAGTACCAGGATTTTTTTTTTTTTTTTTTTTTTTTGAGAGGGAGTCTTGCTATGTGGCTCAGGCTGGAGTGCTGTGGCGCTCTCTTAGCTCACTGCAACCTCTGCCTCTTAGGTTCAAGTGATTCTCCTGCCTCAGCCTCCTGAGTGGCTGAGACTACAGGCATGCACCACCACACCTGGCTAGTATTTGTATTTATTAGTAGAGATGGAGTTTCACCATGTTGGCCAGGCTAGTCTTGAACTTCTGACCTCAGGTGGTCCATCTGCCTCAGCCTCCCAAAGTGCTGGGATTACAGGCATGAGCCACAATGCCTCAGGAATTTTTTTATTAGAGCTAGATAAACTGATAGAAAGCTCATATGTAAGAACTAGGAAGAAATAATGGCCAGGGAAAACTGTGAAATAGAAAAGTATTGAATGAGATATAATCGTATTGGATAATGAACTATGAAAAGATAGAAATTAAAATAGTGTGGTACTGGCATATCAATAGACAGACAAATTAATGGGCTACAATTCAGTCCAGAAATACATCCAAATATATACATATTTAGTCTACTATAAAAGTGGCATTGCTGATCAGTGGCATAAAATGGATTGTTCAGTAAACATTTTTTAAAAAGTAGAGAAAGAAAAGGAAAGAAATCAGAGAAGTGCTAGAAGAAAACGTGTGTGTGTGTGTGTGTGTGTGGTGTGGTGTGTGTGTGTGTGTGTGTGTGTGTGTTTATGGAGAGAGAGAGAGAGTCTTCCTATAATGCCCAGGCTGATCTCAAACTCTTGGGCTCAAGCCATCCTCCCGCCTCAGCCTCCTGAGTATCTGGAACTGCAGGCACCATACCACCATGTCTGGCTAATTTTTTTTTTTTTTTTTTTTACAGATGGGATTTTGCTATGTTTCCCGGGCTGGTCTTGAACTGCTGGCTTCAAGCAGTCCTCCCATGTAGCTGGGACTATAGGCACAAGCCACTGTGCCCAGCTTATATACACTGTAGAGAGTGGAAAGCCTTGCTAAGTATGACATAAAATCCAGTGATTATAAAAGCTATCAATACATTTATTTAAATAATGTTTTAATCTTCAGGAAAAAAATAACAAATAATGTTAAAATGGGCATCTAAGGAAAAGTATTCACATTATATATAATAGAGAACGGACTCATTTTCCTAATTTATTAGATATAAGAAAATATAAGAAAAACTAAAAGTTCAGTAGAAAAATTGGAAAATAATGAAGAAATAATTCATAGGAAGATACAGAATTTTTAAACATATGAAAAAGTCCAGTCTCATTACAATAGAAATGGAAATTAAAACTCTAGTGATAGTTCATATCCACATATCAGAATGACAAGATAAAATAGTTTCATATTGCATTGCATTAGTGAGGATATGAGGAGTAGTCCATTTTAGACATCAGGGATGAGATAGTGAACAATAAAATTCTTTGGAAGATAATTTGCAATATTTTTCAAAATTATAAATGCATATTCCCTTTATCTCAAAGATTCCACTTCTAAGAGTTTGTCCTACACATATACTAGTGCATATGGATACAAAATATGTAGAAACATTCATTTCATGATTGTTTATAGTAGTAAAAGATTGAAGCAAACTAAATGTTCATCAGTATAGTACTGGTTAATTAAACTTGGTATGTGCATATAATAAAATACTGTGTAGCTATTAAAATTTAAATGTAATGAATTTTAAACATTAGCTTTGTTTTGAAAGCAAGGTCTCCTTTCTTTTAGGCAAAATCTCAAAAAGTTGTCAGGAGGATGGAAGGGACTATGAGTGGTGACTTCTCTCTCCAGTTAAATTCATTATAATAAAGAATAATTCAATAGAAGGATAATTCACTAAATTTTAGACAGGCAGAGTGAATAGATTGTGGCTGCCCTTTAATGTACATCACTGAAAGTGAAAAAGGGAGGACATAAAAGATAGTTTTTCAGAAAAGTATGTTAGGGATAGGCATGTTTCTGGAAAATCTCTAAGGGGACATAAATGGAAAGTCCCTAGATTCAATTTGTGCAAGATGCTACATGACTGTGACCCAGATGTAGAATGAGAGGGACTGCCTTGGTATGCTGTAGCAAAACATCAGATCCAGGACCCCAGGAAGTAGGTCTAGGGGCCATGGCTTACTGAGTAACACTTGCCTCACCTGCTGGCCTAAGATACTTCTGGGTGCTGATAAGAGTGGGAGGAGGGGCAGAAGTAAAAGTCTGGGAGCTCTTTTCAGGAGCTTCTTAGCTTTGGCCGATTCCTCACCCCTCACTACTGTCACCACCCTGGAAGCATCCCTGTGAGGAACAGAGAGGGGACACTGTGGATCCATATTTGTGCAACTATATCTGTTGACTACACTAAGGATTCTCAACCCTGTCTGCCCATGGGGAATCACTTGGGTTAGTGATAAGATTTGCCAGTGCTTAGCCTCCTCCACCAGGTGGTTCTAATCTAAATGGTCGAGGGTGGGACCAGGCGTCGATGTTTGTTAAATGTTTCCCCAAGTGATTCTACTGTGCAGCCAGGTCTGAGAAGCATGGGACTGTGCTCTTCTGATATCTTTTTATTTACTTGTTTTTAATACTCAATAATGTTTGTGAGTAGAAATGTTTGGTGTTTGTGAGTTTTAGTTCTGCTATTCCTCAAACTCATTTGGGTCTCTCACTAGGCTTAAGATGGAGAAAGAGGCAAAGAGAGGGAGAGAGAATCATTGGAGGAAAAGTCTGAAACAGAATGAAAAATAAATGGGGAGATAAATTGAAAGGGAAATGCTGAATTCTTCACTTCAAACTTACTCCAGAATCTTTGAGCATAGGACCTAAAAGTTTGCAGTTTACACACTTCTGAGCTGAGTTTTATGCACACTTGAAGTTGGAAAGTTCTGATCTATTGGGAGATACATTAGCAATACAATTAATGACAGAAAAGAAAGGGATTGGTGCCAACTGGTGAAGGGTGATGGGACAGAGGGATCATTGTCAAGGAGATTCAGACTATGCAGAAGAATAGGCTGCTTGGATTTTGCACAAACAACCTATGAAATTGGGGGCTTTATGTGAAAATCAAAACCTAACTGCATCCACTTTTCAATGGCAAATGTACCTGAGTTGGGCATTTAGAATGAAACTTATCAGTGACACCAATCATTGGATTTAGAGTCCACCATAATCTGGTATGATTTCATCCTAATTTCATGAAATTTTCAAAGATCCTATTTCCAAAGGTTGAATTCACAGGTACCAAACTTAAGATTTTGTAGGGGCAAGAAGATGTGATAACTTTCCTCACCCATTATAAGGGTCATAGCTGACATTCCTTTAACAAAAGGCAGATTAACAACAAAAAAAATGCATAACAAATTCATTTAATCAAAGTTTTACACAACAAAAGAGACTTCTGAAATTATGACCAAAAGACCCAGGGAAAACTGTTTTTTTGCTTAGTTTTGATGAAGAATGGACAGCCATGTAGAAATGTGATTGGGCAAAAGGGTATGATCTAATGGTAATAAACTCAGGTGGAGAACCTAGCAAGGCCTGTCCAGATTCTTCTCAGCCTCTCTGAATAGCATTCTCTTTCTACCCAGGTATGGGGCAGAACCCCTCTAGAATGAAAGTCTTCAAGGAAGAAAGGAGAAGAGAGAGACCTTTTTAGGTTTTATGGCTTGCTTTAGGAGAAAAGGGTTCCAGTTTTTATGACCCACCTTGGAGAAGAGAAATTCTAGTTTCTATGACTTGCTTCAGAGGTGAAAGAGGGGCTGTAAACAGGAGGGTAGGAGAAGGTCAGAGAGACCTTGCTTCTGAGGCCCTTCCAGTGTCCTAAAGTTTGAAGTACTCAGCATGCCGAAGTGCTATACTTCGGGTCTTCTTGTTCTGAGCTCCAACAACTTCAACATATCTGTGTGGGGGACACAATTCAACCTTTACTGACACTTTGTTCAAAGCTACCTTTGTTTTGCTTAAAGCTGTTTTTGCCCAGAAGACCAGCAGCAGCCACACCATCAAGACCCATTTTTTCCTACCTCTTCATTTACAGACCTATAAATGATTCTAGAGCTGTACTTCCACTTTGGCAAAAGTATAGCTAAGACAGAAGGGATGGTGACACAGCATCGCTTTCTCTATCACTAGACTGATATGCATTAAATTACACTGACAAGACAGATGCCCTGGGAGCAAAGGACCAGTGTGTAGAGAGAGAGAAAAACAAAAGTAGCAATCAAAGTACAGGTGAAGACAGTTCCTCATTTTAGAGCTTTTTCCTGCCCATATATTGGAATACTTATTTGACCATAAGAAGTTATTTGTCTTCATATCAGTTTGTTTTGTCCAAAGTACCTGAACATCAATGTAAGAAACCACAGAATTCCAGGGAGACAGACAAAGTGGCCTCTTATGAACATTTTGATCTGTTTTTTTTTTTCCTGTTAAAACAAATTGTTGCAAGAGAACTCCCCAAATCAAGTTTCAAGCTAATTGCTTTTAAGTCCTTGTAAATGCTCAAAACAAAGAAACATCTTTGCCGTTTGGTCAGTGACGAGGAATAGACTGAGTTCTTACTCAATGAGTTTTTATTTCCATTGGAAATTGCAGGCATAATGCATTTTAAGTAGACAGCTCTAATTCCTGGTTGTTAATGAAGACAATCTTTAGAATCAGGTTGGCAGAGTCCAGGATCAGGGTCACAGGGATAAGGATATAGAGAGGAAATAAGAAGTAGAGATAATAAGCAGGTAATAAGGAGGAATGATGTCAGGAGCAACAGATATCAAAATCAGAAGGGTTGGGGATGCTGAAGGCTCTAAATTGGATCAAGGCAGATAATCGTCACTGAGAATTCCTAGCATCTCCCAGACCTGCTTGGTCCTGGCAATATCTGCTCAAAGGTGGTTCCCGCAGCGTCAAAGTTTTACTGAAGCAGTTCATTTAAGGGAACTCTCATATGCACAGTGTGGATTTTGTTTCCATATTTAAGGGAAGGGGCAAGGAGAGGGGAAAAAAGGCTTCAGGACTTTAGTTCCTTTGCTTTTTGCAGTCTAAGCACATTAGCTCCATACAAAGTGTAAAATTCTTCTGTTTCAGAATGAATGGATGCTATTTTATCACCTTCCAGCTCCATCCCACAGGTGTGAGTCCAGAGTTATTTTGTTTTCTCATTGATAAATGTTGTAAAGGAGGTTCCCTAGAGATGGGAGAAAATGAAAAGCATTTCACTGACTTGCTGAAGAGTGAAGGAAATCCAAACAGATTCTGATTCTGGCTGTGGAGCCAATGTTATAAATGAAAGGAGCCATTTTACAAGGCAGCTTTTTCCCTCCCAGTGACAGGGCATATCAACTGCTAAGAAGTCTTCAGGGCCATTGCCTGGATCAGGGCCTCTGTGCTGATGGTGGTAGTGGGGCCCTCTGATATTGGCTTGGGAGCTATAGCAGCTGCCTGAGAAGAAGCTGCAACTTGGAATAGACTTGGAAGCCCCCAACACACTTGCTTCTGCAATTTATCCTGAGCCTATGTCAGGTGATTTCGCAGTCCTCAATTATAGCTTTGAGAGGCTACAGGGTAGGTTGTGCAGTGGATATATAGGGATGTGTGTGTGTGTGTATGTGTGTGTATGCACATGTGATCATACACATGCACACAGAAGGCTTCAGGTAAGCTGGTTTCTGAGGCCGACCCATGCTACTAGACAGAATTGCTTGACCCATATTCATCTATGATGTGGTTTGGATTTGTGTCCTGTGTCCCTGCCCAAATCTCACGTCAAATTGGAGGAGGTGCCCAGTGGGAGGTGATTGAATCATGAGGGTGGATTTCCCCCTTGCTGTTCTTGTGACAGTGAATGAGTTTTCATGAGATCTGATGGTTTAAAAGTGTGACACTTCTCCCTTTGCTGTCTCTCTCTCCTGGTACTATGTGAGGAAGGTCCTTGCTTCTCCTTCACCTTCCACCATGATTGTAAGTTTCCTGAGGCCTCCCAGTCATGCTTCTTGTTAAGCCTATGGAACTGTGAGTCAATTAAACCTATTTTCTTCATAAATTACCTAGTCTCAGGTAGTTCTTTATGGCAGGATAAAAGCAGACTAGAACCAGAAGAGAAAGCAGAAAACGTACCAGAAGAGTGAGGCACTGCTATAAAAATACCTAAAATTGTGGAATCGACTTTGCAACTGGGTAACAAGCAGAGTTTGGAACAGTTTGGAGGGCTCAGAAGAAGACAGGATGATGTGGGAAAGTCTGGAACTTCCTAGAGACTTACTGAATGGTTTTGATCAAAATGCTGGTAGTGATATAGACAATGAAATCTAGGCTGAGGTGGTCTCAGATGGAGATGAGGAACTTATTGGGAACTGGAGCAAAGGTCACGCTTGCTGTGCTTTAGCAAACAGACTGGCAGCATTGTGCTCCTGCTCCTGAGATCTGTGGAACATGGAACTTGAGAGAGATGATTTATGGCATCTGATAGAAGAAATTTCTAATGCATTGAAGTGTTCAAGATACAACCTGACTGCTCCTAACAGCATACAGTCATATGCATCCACAAAGAGATGATCTGAAATTGAAACTTATATTTAAAAGGGAAGCAGAGTGTAAAAGCTTGGAAAATGTGCAGCTCAACCATGTGGAAGAAAAGAAATTCAAGTCTGCTGCAGAAATTTGCATAAGTAACGAGGACCTGAATGTGAATAGCCAAGGCAATGGGGAAAATGTCTCCAGGGCATTTCAGAGACCTTTGCAGCAGCCCCTCCCATCACAGGCCTAGAGGCCCAGCAGGGAAAAATGGTTTAGTGGGCGAGGCCCAGGGCCCAGCTGCTCTGTGCAGCCTTGGGACATTGTACCCTGTTTCCCAGCTACTCCAGCTCTGGCCATGGCTAAAATGGGCCAAGGTACAGCTTGGCCATGGCTTCAGAGGATGCAAGCCCCAGGCCTTGAGAGTTTACACGTGGTGTTGGGCCTGCAAATATTCAGAATGCAAGAAATGAGGTTTGGGAACCTCCACCTACATTTCAGAGGATGTATGCTAATATCTGGATATTCAGGCAGAAGTCTACAGCAGGGGCAGAGCCCTCATGGAGAACCTCTACTAGGGCAGCATGGACGGGCAATGTAGGGTTGGAGCCCCCACTGAGGCACTGTCTAGTGGAGCTGTGAGTAGAGGGCCACCATCCTCCAGATCCCAGAATGGTAGATCCACCAACAACTTGCACTATACACCTGGAAAAGCCACAGGCACTCAACTCTAGCCCGTGAAAGCAGCTGCAGGGGTTGTACCCTGCAGAGCCACAGGGGCAAAGCTGCCCAAGGCCTTGGGAGCCCACCTCTTGGATCAGCATGCCCTAAATTTAAGACATGGAATCAAAGAAGATTATTTTGGAGCTTTAAAATTTGATGACTGCCCTCTTGGGGTTTGGACCTGCATGGGGCCTGTCGCCCCTTTGTTTTAGCCAATTTCTCCTATTTGGAATGAAAGCATTTACCCAATGCCTGTACCCCCATTGTGTTTTGGAAGTAACTAATTTGTTTTTGATTTTACAGGCTCATAGGCCAAAGGAACTTACTTATCTCAGATGATACTTTGGACTGTGGACTTTTCAGTTAACGCTGAAATGAATTAAGACTGGGGGATTGTTGAGAAGGGTTAATTGTATTTTGCAATGTGAGAATGACATGAGATTTGGGAGGAGCTGGGGTGGAATGATATGGTTTGGATTTGTGCTCCTGCCCAAATCTCAAATTGGAGGAGTGGCCTGGTGGGAGGTGATTGGATTATAGGGGAGGATTTCCCCTTGCTGTTTTCATGATAGTAAGTAAGGTCTCATGATATCTGATGGTTTGAAAGTGTGTGACAGTTCCCCCTTTACTCTCTTTCTCCTGCTACCCTGTGAAGGAGCTCCTTGCTTCCCTTTCACCTTCTCCCATGATTGTAAGTTTACCGAGGCCTCCCTGTCATGCTTCCTGTTAAGTCTGCAGAACTTTGAGTCAATTAAACCTCTTTTCTTCATAGATTACTCAGTCTCACATAGTGCTTTTTTTTTTTTTTTTTTTTTTTTGAGGCAGAGTCTCGCTCTGTAGCCCAGGCTGGACTGCAGTGGCACGATCTCCGCTCACTGCAAGCTCCGCCTCCTGGGTTCATGCCATTCTCCTGCCTCAGCTTCTGGAGTAGCTGGGACTACAGGTGCCCGCCACCACACAGGCTAATTTTTTGCATTTTTAGTAGAGATGGGGTTTCACCATGTTAGCCAGGATGGTCTCGATCTCCTGACCTCGTGATCCGCCTGCCTCGGCCTCCCAAAGTGCTGGGATTACAGACGTGAGCCACTGCGCCCGGCCAGTCTCAGGTAGTTCTCTATGGCAATGTGAGAACAAACTAATACATTCTATGGCCTTAGGGTTGTGCATATAAGTCTAGAATGTCATTGTCTGCTCAAAATAAGAAGGAGAGTTGTTAAGCTATGCGGGAACAGGGGAAAATATAAAACTAAGTATCCTTTACTTAAGTCATACCTATATAGCTTATGGGATGAGTATACTCAAAAGTTTTAGGTTGCAACCATGTTGGCATTACTGGGCATTTTGTATATCTTGAGATTTAAGGGGTCCCAAGAAAAGTTCCTTCCCCAAACTTCTCCACCAGGGCTCCATAAAATTCTTACATCCTGCACTTCCTTGCAGAAGGGCAGAGATCCTTGATTAAGAGATGCAAGTTTACCAGTGTGTACTTTGTAGCTTACATGGCAGCTCTCCAAGCTGATTACCAGCAATATCTTCATTGCTGCACCATATCTCCTGGTTGAAAATGACAGGGGCAGGTCATGCAGGAACAGCATTGCCCTCTCTTTCACTTGTATTGACCAGCTCCCTGTGAGCACCATTCCTTCAGGTTTCAATGAAATGAAAAGAAGCTTCTCCCACACTAGAAGGTTAGGGTACCCTGAGTTCAAGTATGTAGGTCACCTGCTAACTTGGAGTTTGGTACAAGACAGTTAAATCTTAGCATTCTTTCACATATTAGTGTAAATTTAGAAGGGACTTGACATAGGAGCAAGTAGACCTAGATTTGGACTGAAAAGGCCTGAATTTGAATCTCAGCTTTTCGTGTCATAGCTGTATGATGTGTGGCAAGTTACATAGCTTGTTTGAGGCTCATTTTCTTCATCTGTAAAAGTAGAGTCATAATATTTATCTTGCAGCATTGCTCTAAGGTTGGAATGACATCTGCAGTTATGCTTGGTACTTAGTAGGGAGTTAATCTATGTTTATCTACTAAATAGATCATTACTTTATACTTTTCAAAATGCTTTTATATATATTATCCATTTGTTCTTCTAATACCCCAGTAAGGTAGACAAGGGTAATTAGGGCAGAACCAGGAGTAGAACCAAGAATTTCTGACTCCCAGTAGTAGCTCTGGTGCTTCCCAATAGTGTAAATTTAAAGGGAACAATGGAATAGCACATTCATCTACTTAGTTTGGACTTCAATGAGTTAGATTGAAACTGTCAGAAGGTGGTGAATGGACTTGTCATTTGAATAAAACACTCAGCTGTCTCTCCCTGTTTGGGAAATCAGTTTATTTGCTCCCAGATATTGTGCTGTGTCTTATTGCAATTCAAAAAGTTTATTTCGGAACCTTAACACAGAAAGTTTTCCCCTTACAAGTCCCTAGAGGCCATCTGAAGAACCTAAGCAGTAGGATTTGTAGTTCATGCTGTGCCTCTGAAGCAGCTGACACAGTAAGTGACTTACACATTGCCAGGTCATCTGGATTAGTTCACAGGTTTTCTTCAATCCCAAGATGGATGCATGTTTTTGTAGTTGATGTGCATTTGGAACAGTTCCTTTGAAAGGATGCTGGTCCTCTTCCTCAGTCCAGGAGGTTCAGAGATATACAGTTGCCTGGCTCCAATATGAATGGTTGTCCTTGCTAAAAATGGTTGTTCTCTTCCAATGCCAGAAGAGGTAGCCGGGAATAACGCTACTCTGTTTGTGATGTCTTATATGGGAGAAGCATACTCGTCCCAGGGAAAGTGCTCTTCTATTTTTGGATTCTAAGAATTTACGTGAGTTCATGTGAGCACATGTGCATAAATTAATATGCCTTTGAATCCAGCTTTTGGGATATTTAGTTAATTGGAAATGAGGATTTCTCAGATAATGGCATAATGGCATCTCAAAAAAAGTTTAGTTTTGGTTTCTAAAGAGATTTTTATTTTAAAGACCACCTAGTAAAAGATCTCAACGTAAAATTTTGTTGTTCTCTTTAAATGGCTCTAAATAGTGCTGAAAGTGTTTAACTTGTTTCAAAGATTCTAATTTGAGCCTCAGACAGCTGCAGTGGTTATTAATATGAGCACAATGGTTGACACTTTGACAACAGCCCCTAGTTTTCGTTTACTGCTTTCATACTAAATGTCCCTTTTGTGCACAGGGCGTAAAAACCATGGTCAGATGACTGACTTGGGAGACACGCCTGCACACTGATCAGCATCTGAGAGCCTTTTTTTTTCCTTTTAAGAGAGTGATACTCTTTTAATAGAAAAATTGGTAGATTGCTTATTAGATTATAAATATTTAACACGCTATTAGTCTTTCTCCAGTGTAGTGAAAATTTAAGAAGAAGAAACTTGTTAATAAAATTAGTGAGGAGTGATGTGTTCTTAATGCATATTTACACTAAGTAAATTGACATCTAAAAGTGTCATGGGAGATTGGCCTACAATTAGAACAAATAAGCAGTTCTTTGTCATTCAACTGAAACATTATTTAGAGGTGAACATTTTCAGTCAAAGTTATTTTTGCCTGCTTATTCTTTGTAATTTTCCAGAAACTAATGTTCTCTAAATGAAAAACAACAGGAAAAAAAACATCCGATGGCATATTCTTTTCTTAGCTGTTTTTTTGAGTCTGTGCTGGATTCATGTGTATTTATATTTGGTCTGTGCATTTTTCTTGCAGAGCACCATTTTGCTTGGTTGAACTTTGTTTTATAAGTGTACAAAGGCTTAAATCATCCTGTGGGCATCTCTGCATGTGTCACATTCACCAGGCAACTTGTCTAACTCTGTGAATATGTTTCTTTTGAAGGACTTGGCTGATTCATTGTTTGAAGAAAAGCAAATAAACAACTTAAATACTGAAAAATGTATGAGTTAATATCTCTGACCTGGGCTGAGCCAAAGGCAGAATTATAAAGTATAAGCATTTCCCTATAGAGTGTGCTTTCACAATTCAAACTGACCATTTTACAAATTAATGATAATGAGATTGATGAATTAGGAAACACACCTTGCATCAACCAGCCTATCTTCCCTCCCAGAAGATAAGCTCCTGACGGTCACAGACTATCTCTGATTTTTTTTCATTTTGAATTTTCTGTGTCTGGTCCAGTGTCTGTCACGTGAATGAATGAATGAATTCTTATAGGACTTAAATACTTATATACAGCTTAAATACGAGTTGTTTAATTTAATCCTCACTACTAATATGTAATGTGGATATTCTTATTATCGTCATTTTACAAATAAAGAAATTTAAGTTCAGGTTGCAATGATTACACAATGTTATCCAGCTAGGGAAGAGCAAAGGAGAATCAGTAACCTTTATCTTTTCACTCCAAAGTCCAGACTTCCAAATCTGATTTCTGTCACACAGCTCCTGGATTCTGCCATTGTAGCTTGAAAATAGCCACAGAGTGCATATAAGCAAATGGGCATGTATGTATTCCAATGAAACTTGATTTATACCACAGGTGGGCCTGATTTGGCACACTGGCTGTAGTTTTCAGTCCTTAGTATAAGTTCTAGTCCAGGCTATATTATTAAAAATGGCAATAATAAGATAATAAAAATACCAATAGCTAACACTTATTAAGCGATTCAGGAAATATATTTGCTTCCTCCAACTTATCTCATTTAATAAACCGAATCACAGAATAGTTATGTCACTCAAGGTCATTGAGCTATTGCTTGTAAAGTTAGATTTAAGCCCAGGTCTGCTGACTTAGGCATTCCCTCGAGGCCTTAGAATTACGACAGGAAACTCCTGCTGTCACCAAAATTGGACAACAGAGCTGCAGGATCTAAAATAAGTGACTTTGGGTGGGTGGACCCTTGTTATAGTTAGTCATTCCATCATCTTTGATGACATGAAATCCAAAAAAATGGGGAAACATGACCCTTGTGTTCCCACAGGTTGGAGCATGGGGATGCTAGCTGCCTAGTACAAGCCCATCACTGCATGATGTACCCTCAATGACACAGGACTCTGGAGACAGGAGGCTCTGGGGGGAAGTCTGTTGCCCCTCTTGGAATTTATACCTGCTCTCTCTAGGCCATTATTGCTTTCTAATATGCAATGTAAATATTTTCCTGCTTTTGAATCTCTAATAAAGAATGTATTTAAATAGAATTATGCAAAAATCACACAAGCCAGAGTTACAAACATTATATCAGACAGAATAAGATACCATTTCCATCTCATTCTGCCTCACCTTCAGGGAGTGTATGTTTGGTGCCAGCAACAATCCCATTCAGCAGGCAAGGCAAGCAGGCAGAGTTTTTCTGGACTGGTCATGTGTATTACCCTCATGGTGCTTCAGAAGAATGCTGTCACTGAGGCTACAGTACTAGAATCCTGGCCTCAGGAATGTGGCTTGGTGGCAAAGTGATCATTTTAGACAGGCATGACTGATTTTTTCAATGAAATAATGGTCTGTATTCAAAGCTTCCCTTAACATAGAGAAAGTATACAGATTAATTTCCAACATTACAAGAATCAAATCACCTTCCTCTGATTTTCTTCCATTGGCAAACCTTGTTGCTTGCTCCACAGACTCCATAGGGAAGATAACATCCTGAGACCTTAGGATCTTCAGGTTGCCGTCATTGCTGTTGGGATAAGCCATAGCTGTGTAAACTATGGTACTATGAGAAGGGGGAGAAAGTGAAAGAAAGATAAGGAAGGATGAGCAAAATAACACCTTTGACTAGTTTATAAAAAGAAGTGGTGGGGAGAGAGGAAAATTGGAGCTGGTATTCAATGGTATAGAGTTTCAGTTTTGCAAGATGAAACGTTCTAGTGATCTGTTGCACGACAATGCTAATATATTGCTATTTAACAATACTGAACTGTACACTTAAAAATGGTTAGGATGGTAAATTTTATGTTGTGTGTTCTTTACCACAATTTCAAAAAAGAAGACTAAGAAGTGTTCAAATGCCAGTTTTATGACTATCTGTGTGAGACTGAGGATACTTAGGAGCCTAGTTTTCCTCATTGGTAAAATCAGGGTTATGATTCCTAACTCATTACATAAGGTTAAATGAGATGTAGTACATACAGTGTCAACAGTACTTCCTACTAGTAGAATCTCAATAAAAGCTAGTGCTCTTTTCCCTATCACTCTTCCCCAACACTTTGCCCATTGCTTAGGTAGCAGATTTTATCTTCTTATGGGATATTTTTCCAGGAAGATTAAAAATACTCTGGGTGGTACCTAGTTCTGGGTGCTGAGAGGAGTAGTGACGGAATGTCAAGAGTGCCCCCATGTAGGCTTCTGGGTGAGGAGACAAGAAAGGAAGTGTGTGAGCATACAGTAACATACACACACAATCACACACTCACACAAATCAATTAAACAGAGTGCAAGACAGGTACATTAACAATTACCAAACCCAGAACCTTAGACAATCAGTACTCCAGATGTTTACAGAAGTGAGAGAGCAGAGTAAGCTGGATCAGTGCTTTTCAAACTTGAATGTGCAATCAAATTCCCTGGGGAGCTTGTTAGAATGCAGACTCTGATTTCGTAGATCTGGGGGTGGGGCCCGAGATTCTGTATTTCTAATAGGTTTCTGGTCTACTCTATTTATTCATGCATTTATGAATTCACTATTGACTCTGTCATGTGCCATGTATTTTACTATAAAGGAGGAATAAAACAATGATGAAAATATAGCCTTTCTTTCAAAAAAGGTAACAGACAGGTAAAGTAAAGATTAAAATACAGAATGGTAAGTGGTAGAACTATTCCCAGGGTTCTATCGGAGCCCAGAGGCATAAGATACAAATTGAATGCTTCATGACAAATGGATAGGAGTTTAAGGGCAGTTCAATAGCATGCCCTTCAATAGGATGGGAGTGTTCAATAGCATTTTTAAGATTGTCGTGATAGGACCAAAGCAAAGGGTCTGGGAAGAAGAGTGGAGAGAGAGAAAGAGCTGGACAGTGGTCAGCGGCCAAGTTGTAAAGATTCTTGTGTGCCAAGCCAAGGTGTTGACACAACATTCTGAAAGCTAAAGTGACCTGTGCAAGGAAATCCAGAGGGAGCTCAGAGGGTCCCATCTCAAGATGGTGTGTTCTCAGCTTGATCTTTCTATAAGTGACTATACCAGCTCCTGTCTAGGACCTAAGCTCTTGACAATGTTTTACCTGATTGAGTGTCCACCTCTTTCTTCTACCCCAAACATGTGAGCCACATTTCTTCTACTCTATGGTTTTCTTTAGAAGAGGTTAGTAATGCACAATGAAACAAAACTAATTTGTCCAAAGCAGAGCCCTTCAGAAGTTAAGAGAAGTTCCAGCAACCTTGAGTATTCGAGTCTCCTGGTTTATTTAAAAAATAAAACAGGCCAGAATAAAGTGATGACATTTACAGATTATTTTAAATATTTTCATTAAATAAATGAAAACTTTTGTCACAGTAAGTATGTTTGCAAGAGAGTGTTATTTTAAAGATAATTATCATTTTATAAACATTAAAGTACATTAGAACCAGAATGGGGCATAAGATTAATGCCTGCTTTTAATTCTGTATCTTTGTGGTTTTATATATATAACCTAATTTAAAAGGAAGAAAAGTGAAAAGGTGAAGACTTTTGTAAATGTGAGGCTGGCTGTAACCGTCTCTGCCCCTTTTCTCCCTCCCTACCTAGTCCCTGATCTAGAAATTTTGGAGATTCTGTTTTTCTTTTCTAATTATTGGAGAAAGCACTACAATGCACAGAACACTAGATTTCATAGAGAAAAGCAATTGAAGGGTAGGCAAGGTGACCAAGTACCAAATATCAGTGACTTTTAAAGACCACCTTGAGAGCCAAAGAACCCGCTGTGTTGCTCCAACCTGATGCCAACATGGACACATGCAGCAAAATGACAAAAACCACTGCAGAGGAAACAGCCATGTCAGCAAGTAAGAGACAGACTGGCGAGTCCTCTATTATCACCCCTCTTTTTTTTGTTGGCTTAGTGGAAGATTTCCTGATTTGAAAAGACAAGTTTATTTTTGAGACAATGAAACACAAATGAATGTGCAAAGAAAAGGCATATCTGGCTAGGCACGGTGGCTCACGCCTATAATTCCAGCACTTTGGGAGGCTGAGGTGGGCGGATTATGAGCTCAAGAGATCAAGACTATCCTGGCCAACATGGTGAAACCCCGTCTTTACTAAAAATACAAAAATTAGCTGGGCGTGGTGGCGCATGCCTGTAGTCCCAGCTACTCATGAGGCTGAGGCAGGAGAATCACTTGAACCCGGGAGGCGGAGGTTGCATGCAATGAGCCGAGATTGCACCACTGCACTCCAGCCTGGCGACAGAGCGAGACTCTGTCTCAAAAAAAAAAAAAAAAAAAAAAAAAGAAAAGAAAAGAAAAGAAAAAGGCATATCTGCCAGCCAAGAATCCGTTTTCAGCTTAAAACACAATAATACAGACCAAATTTAGCTCCTGTTCCCTGAACCAGTGGCAAAAGCAGCTAGTGCACGTGCCCAGGAAGCCACATGCAGCATGTTTATCCCACTATCCAGCTCTGTGGTGCTTTACTGGTTCTACACGTTAGGATTACAGATCCTTGTAGGAATAGCTTCTGCGCTTTAATGATTTCTTAAGAAAAAATAAAACAAGATCTAGATCATAGACTCCCATCAGAGAGCTTACTGGGAGAAAGAGCTGTATCGTGAATTATGAAGATTAAAGGGGCATCCAACAAGGGGAAAAATTAAACTATTATCTCGTTACTTTGATAAATTAAAATTGCCAGGCCTAGGCAAAGATCTGACTGGCCAGAGTGAATTTTGGAGTGAAATTTTATGGTTATGTCTTTTAAAAGCCATGTAAATCAGCAAGCGTAAAGCTGACAGGACCTTGCAGGCTTCAGCAAGAACACACTGTCCCTCTCATTTATTTAAAAGAATGCTGCCCCTGCTCAAAGGCCTGCAGTGAGCCATGCCAATGTGGTTTGGCTGGACTGTGAGTGCTTGATGCAGTCTGATGGGAGGATGGGGGTGGCGCAGAGAACATTGAAATCAGAAGGGATTCTGCTCTGTAGAGACAAAGGAGCCGCAGAGACATAGACATGGATCTGGGAAATACACCTTTTGCTACTCGTTCAGTTTTAGCAAGGAGGTTTCTGGCATGGCTAAGCAAAACTTAAATTTCCTCTGAGAATTACAGGAATTACAGGACCTGACAAAGCTATAAAGTAAGTTAAATTGACTACTTTGACCAGTCTATGATTAAATGCCCTATAGAGGATGTAGAGACAGGTGTCTGGTTCAGAAGAGGAAGGGAAGATTGGAAACTGGTTGGAGTGAGAACTGAGCCTGTGGACTCTGAGAATGTCAGAGCAGAAAGGGCTTTAGAGTGAATCTGGATACCCTCATTTACATAGATGTGGCAATGGAAGGAGACCCCAGGTGATTTTCTTAGGGTCACACGGTGATACCTTGTTGTGATGGATATATACAGCTAGTAGAACTTTTGATTAATGTGAGTGCGGCAGATTTATTGCAACAGGGGCTCCAATTCTTTTCTTCTCTCTATCCAAGCACCGTGGGATGTAACTTTGTAGCTCCTCCCATCAAGAAGTCTATTCAAGAGGTCTCATTGAGTTCTACTTCCTGTACCTCCAAACCTGGTTTGGCTTTGAGACTTGCTTTGGTTAGTAGAATGCAGCAGACGTGATGCTATGCAGTCCCAGGCCTATGCCTCGAAAGCTGTGCTTGCTTCTGCTCCTTCTCTTGACCTTTGCCTCTATTAGCCCTGACTAGCCTGCTGAAGGGACAGAGACCACAGGCACAGAGCTGAGGTGTGCCAGCTGAGGCCATCTGAAACATGGGAGAGAGAGATGGCTATGGTCAAAGAAATGCTCAGCCAGGCCTGACCAAGATCAACAGAACCCACCAGCTAACTGTGAATGTGAGAACAGTAAGAATGGCTGCCGTTTTAAGCCTCTTAAGTTTTGGAGGTGGTTGTTTGCAACATTCTTGTGGCAACACTTGGCTAGTCAGTGGTGCTATAATGAGAGGTTGGTCACTGAGAGGAGAAAGAGGGAGCAGGATAATCCCTGGCATGGTAGGTCTTGCAGTTTCCATCATGGAGTATGGTGGCCAATTTAAGAAAGAAACTATGTCCTGGAAACAGATCCCAGAAAAATCTCCTCACTGTGATTGTGACATTGTGCTGTCTAAATGCCAGACAATCCTGAAGGGTTTGTATCATCACTTCCTAAATTAGAAATGATCCTAGGGCTCTTCCAATTCTGATTTTATAGAAAAGGAAGCAGAGGCTGCGCAGTGTTAAGGCAGGACTAGCTGCTTAAGTTAATGGGCCCAACACAAAACAAAACTGTGGAGTCCCTTGTTAAAAAATTACTAAGATGGTGACAGCAGGGCATTAAACTAAGCACAAAGCCCTTTTAAGTATGGGACTCTGTGAGACTGCACAGGTCTTATGCCCATGAAGCTGACCCAGATTTAGGCAATTTGTCCAAGGACATCACTTCAGAAGATTCATCCATCAGGCTATTCTTTACCCAAAAATGTAACTTGGTATATTTGTTAACTGCTAGTTCAAGAAGCAGGGCAGGAACCTAAGGCCTCTAGTTCCCACTCCAGTGATTCTTCTTTTTCTTTGTTTTTGACAGACCTATAGGAAGAAAATCTCAACCAGAAACAGTATGGCAGAATTGGGATCTGACTCACAGAGGGAAGAACTTATAATTCTTCACAGGGCACATAGAAGCATGAGAATTTGGGTTCAAGCAAGTAAATTCTAAATTAGAATCCATACATAAAGTGTTTGCAATGTCCAGTTATATCTCCATGATATTTTCTTTGTGGAAGTTGATTGTTCTTCCTTACAATAAATTGCTTGAATTGTCTGTCTATTCATTTAGCTATTTCTTTTCTTGACTTTGCGATATTTTTTTTTGTAAGTAAAAAATTTTCAGACTAAATAACAGGGTGATATTTTTTGCTTTGTTTCTCCTAAGTTTTGTCTTGTTTATGACATTAATAATTTTCTAAAATCTCTGATTTCTTTTCTGTAGAATGCTTGAAAAATGACAGCTCCATATGCACATTACCCCATCCCTAACCACCTTCGTCACTACTTTGAATACTCTTCTCTCACCCGACACTGCAGTTAAATATGATTGGAATCCTTGTTTCTATAGTAAACCAATCTACTTTATTTTATGGATGATTAATTTAAAAAATTAAACTCTGGGCTTCCTTCAGGTTTTCTAAGGTTTTTCCCATGGCTTATAATGGAAAATTCGAAAAGGGCCTCTTAGGTAACAGAGACAAGTTTGTAGATTAAAAAAAAAAATTCCTTTAGAAAAGACAAGGTTTCTGTGACCTCCTTTTTGTGAGGCAACGAAAGTGACAAGACAAGATCTTAAATAATAAAGTTAAAGCCATCAGTAAAGGCAAAAGTCAAAGATGTGAAACATCTGTGAGAACACACGTAAAAGCTAGTGGGGATATCTCGAGGAACAGAGCTCAGTTTTGCATCAAAGGTCAGGCCAACTGAACACCAAGGCTTGATGCCAGCCAGAGTCTTGCTGTGTAGAGTCTGGTTGCTTTCTGCATGGACACGGATTCTTGCTTTGAAGATTACTTGTTAACTCACCAAACACACCCAGCCCAGCTACCTGCATCATTCCTTTGTCAAGGTTCCCATCTACCTGGCCCAGCTACAGGTGAAGGCCAGATTCTCAGGGTATTTTACCCATCCCCACTTCTTCTCTTTTAAAAATCACTATTCTGAATTTACAGTTGGCCAATGACCTCTAACTGGATTAATAAAATGTCTAATTTAGTTTGGAACATTGAGCTTCTGTTTCACTTTGGCTTGTTCAGGTTTTTATTAAATCAGAATAAATTTTCCTAGTCCCCATGGAAATGCCAGCCTTCTCCATTAAGTTGGCAAAACATTTCCATTTCCAAAGAAGTATTAAAACCTGTTTCCGGCCAGGCATGGTGGCTCACGCCTGTAATCCCAGCACTTTGGAAGGCCAAGGCGGGCAGATCACAAGGTCAGGATATCAAGACCATCCTGGCCAACACGGTGAAACCCCATCTCTACTAAAAATACAAAAAATTAGCTGGGCATGGTGGCACGTGCCTGTAATCCCAGCTACTAGGGAGGCTGAGGCAGGAGAATCGCTTGAACCAGGGAAGCAGAGGTTGCAGTTAGCCAAGATTACAGCACTGCACTCCAGCCTGGCGACAGAACAAGACTCTGTCTCAAACCACCACCCCACCCCCCACCCCCCAAAAAAAACCTCTGTTTCCAGAGAAGGTCCTGTATTGGTCAGGACTGGTCAAATAAACATGGGTCATAATAATCATGACGACCTGTCCTGGTTTTTATCTTTTGGGTATGGTTTGTCTTTTGCTACTTGGTGTTTCTACCCAATCTATTTCATATCTGTTTCCCGAGTTTCTCTTGTATATTTCAGCCCAAACACCAAAGCTGTGATCCATTTTTAGTTTCCAAGGTCACATTGGCACAGAAATCTTTCTGCAGGCATCCCTTGAGGAAAACACCAAACTACAACTTTCTGCCCTTGAGCTAAAGGCTGTATAAGCCTCTAGCTTCTTGCCTTCTGTTCAGCTGGGGATTTTTCTCTTCCTTTTTTACTCACTCTTTTTCCATTTCCTTCTCTTGGCACCAGGTACCCCAGATTCCTTTCTCTTGCTCTCTCCTGCTTTCTTTCATTTGACCCTGAAAGCCACAATGCTGATAAGCTCCCTTCCTTTGCCTCATTAAAAAATTGCCATAAAATTTATAGCTGACTTAGGCCAACCATCGCTGATCTTCTTGATTTAGTTACTGCCAAGAAGTGTTTTATGATCATCCACTGACTTATTTACAACAAACCCAATGAAGTCCTTGGTATTAGGAGCCTGTATAGATATTACTTGTTTGGAAAATAGGGTGGGTACTTAGGTACTTGAATTTCTCTGTGTAGGCTGGGGTGGTTTGGGTTGTTTTGCTTATGCATTTCATATGGAAAGGCATAATCCCAAGCCTTCATATGTAATAACATGGACTCATTGTGCTGCTGTGGGGCAAATGTATACAGCCCTGAGACAGCACAGGAAATTTTCCAATACTTCCCTAAGCATTAGTTTCAGGAGGCCATTTGTGAGGCTGGTAAGAGAAAACAAATTGTGTTGGTCATAATAAAATTGTCCGTTGGTGGAAACTGTTTGAATACCTCAACGTAATGAGGTTAATTGATTATACAAAAGTGATTTAGAGGCTGATGTAATAACCACCTGTTTTGAGTCTGCTATTTGAAAGACGGGTCAGGGCAGGAATAAATTAAATGTTTGCAACATTTGAATTGTGTTGATTGTTCAGTTGTGTATTTAGAATATGTGAAAGGGATCTGTTTCCCCTGTAATCCCTGATACTGTTGTTGGTCACAACACAAATTTAAGGTGTTCAATAGTACCAAAGCTCTTTAACAGGTGAGGCTTTGTCCTGAGTAAAACAGTGTAATTACCTGGAACAGATCCATAAAGAAGAGTTGTAATGCATGTTTCCAAAGAGAAATCCTGACTGTATTTTTTGGAAAGTGAACCCTAAAACAACGGTGCCAGGAATTACTCGAACACTTCATTGTCGTAGAAGAAATCCGATGTCTGAGGAACAGTTGTAATAATCTGCCTTCTCTGTTTGCTTCCCCCAACCTGGCTAAGGATTGACTTAGGGTCTGGGGTGGTGGCAATAAAGATTAAGTGTCTGCAACTGCACTACTGATTACTATATGTTCCTTTGCTGAGGCCACTGCTATTTTCTAAAGAGTTGCTAGTGGAGAAGAGCCTGGTGATGAAGGTAGAAAAATAAAGACTCACTTCTTTAAGTTTAAAGTGTACTTCACCCAATAAATACAGAAGCCAGAAAAAGGAGTGATCATAGCAGGCAAATCTGACACAGCACTGTTAGAGAAGTGCCACTTGATAAGTCAGGAACTGTGGTTGCATAAACTATGTATAAACCGAGGCCCCACATGACCCAGCCTCTACATAATGCTCCATGAAAAAGCACAGTCAAGAAACCAGTCATTACAACTGAAACCTGCTCTTTACTTTGATCTCTTAAAGATGGTGATAGTAGATCCATGTATAATCCATGGTAAAACACCTTTCAACGCTTTTTTTTTTTTTTTTTTTTTTTTTTTTTTTAGAGACAGGGTCTCACTCTGTTGCCCAGGCTGGAGTGCAGTGGCATGATCATAGCTCACTGCAACTGCAAACTCTTGGCTTCAAGCAATCCTCCCACCTCAGCCTCCGAAAGTGCTGAGATTACAGGCATGTGCCACCATGCCCTGGCTCCCAAACTGCCTTTGCTTCCTTTCTTGTTTCTCAGACTCCAAAGCTGCTCCAGAGACTCTCACATGCCAAATCCTAAAACACTTTCTCACAGAACATGTGGCCCGTATGGGCTTTTGTTCTTCACCCAACTTCTTCAGTTTGCAGGTCTACTCTGCCTGGCTGTTTTTGTTTGGTTTTGCTTTGTTTTTTCTGTCCTTTTGTTTGTTTTCTTTAACGTGGTCTGCCTATTCTTACAAAAAGCTTAGGAATTAGTTTGGCAAAATTCTCTTAGAGGGCAAGGCAGGGACAAATGAAGAATCTGAGTAGATAATGACAAAGTCCTCTTATTAGGGGGAGTTGGGGCAGAAGTCTCAAATTACTGCCATGTTAAGATGTTTTGTCCCTTAATACTGTCACAATTAATAGTAAAAGTCAACATTTATTAGTAGTTAATATGTTGCATTCATTTTTCTAAGTGTTTTTACATAAATTATGTCATAATAACTAATTTTATCTCGCAAATTTGTTGTATCACCACATGAATAAGGAAAGTGTAGTTTAGAGAAGTTGAGTGATTTGCCCAAGGTTACATGGCTGGATAATGGCAGAAGTAGGACTTCCCAGCCTCAGTCTCCTTCCAAAGCCCACTTTTATTTTATTTTATTTTATTTTATTTTATTTTTTTGAGACAGTCTTCCTCTGTCGCCCAGGCTGGAGTGCAATGGCACGATCTTGGCTTACTGCAACCTCTGCCCCCCTGGTTTAAGAAATTCTCCTGCCTCAGCCACCCGAGTAGCTGGGATTACAGGTTTGCACCACCACACCTGGTTAATTTTTGTATTTTTAGTAGAGACGGGGCTTCAGCATGTTGGCCAGGCTGGTCTCAAACTCCTGGCCTCAAGCGATCCTCCTGCCCCCGCCTCCCGAAGTGCTGGGATTACAGGTGTGAGCCACCGTGCCCGACCTCAAAGCCCACATTCTTAATCATCATAACTTTTAGGTATCAGCATTCTCCAGTGGCTGAGGTTACACTGAGAATAAAGTGATCATTGAAACACACTAATACTGTTCAGATATAAGAAATATAATCATCTCTATCCTTTCATAACACTCTTTTTACATAATTTTTCAGCTAAATGTACCATTTTTGACCCATATCTGTAATGACATACGGATTACCAAATGTTAGACACTTGTCTACAAATTAGTACTGAAATTTTCCAACTATAAATGCTTGTGATTTGGAGGGGAAATTCAATTTTTAAATTTCTCTCTCTTTTTTTTATTATTTACTGTTTTGCACACAAAAGATCAGAGGAAATTATATGGTTCACAGTTATAATTTTGAGACTGTTTCTTCATCTCCACTCTGTCTCATCTGTGAAGCTGGAGGGAGGAAGGATTTAGGAGAGAGATTGGGAGCTCGTCAGAGCATGACAGTCATGAGTGGTACCCAGAGTGTGGGAATGACCTCTAAACACAGTTGCCAGCTCTACTGTCAAAAATATCACCTCCAAAAATTATCTTTGCATAAATTTCTACTTTTTGAACAAATTTCCCTTTTGGTATAAATGTTTCCTGCTATCTTTGTATCCTGATTGAAAGTGAAATGCTATGCCTCCGATGAGATTCATCATTACCCTTTGGAAGATAGGCCCTAAATCACACTTCCCACTTTTCTCTTTTTGGCATATGCCTTCAACCTGGAGTGTATGTCTTGAGTCACTTTCGTTTTCAGCATCTGGAAGCTGTGTTAAGTCACCATTTTCAAGTCTCCTGACTCATAAATCACGTGTCAACTCCCTTGGCTGCTGGTCATTTCAATTTCTGTTAAATTTGAGCTTGAGCTAGTTATTTGAAGGACATGGAAACAGAGCAAAAAAAAGAGGCAGAATGCAGGGCTGTGACCTAACATCTGGAGACCTTGGCCTTCTGGGTTAAAACAAACACTGGAGCTACAAAAGAATCATTCTGTCACCTGACCCCAATTCCTTGACCCTGTTACAGAAAAGGTTTATGTAATTATTGCAAGACATCTACATATCCCTACATAGATGGAAAACAATAATACATCTTATACATACATATACTATTCATTTTTCACATGTAAGTAGGTGTTGTAATCAATATGACAAAAATGGTTTTAATAACATTAAATTTATTTGACAGTATGTATTTTCTTATTCAATATGTAAATATAGGCAAGAGATTTTACTACTATCATGAGACATTTATGAATTCTTATGTTAAAAGGAATTCTCACTTTTTAAAAACAATTGGGAATTGCTAATGTAAATAATGGTGGTTCCTTGTGGTCAGCAAAATGGAAAG
The DNA here is from genome assembly GCF_028858775.2 of Pan troglodytes. Lineage (NCBI taxonomy): Eukaryota > Metazoa > Chordata > Mammalia > Primates > Hominidae > Pan > Pan troglodytes. The sequence goes on from NC_072406.2 coordinate 71,267,174, forward strand.
AAACATGAAAGGGGTCGGAAATATGAAGGCACTTACACACACACACACACGCACACAAAAGCTATCAATTTCTGTCAGAAAATTGGCTGACGCATCCTTGCTTTACCTTGGAGCTATGGGAGGTAGCTCTTGATTTAGCTGCTTAATTTAGCATGGGTGTTAAAGAACCCCGTGTCAGCAAACTCACAGGAAGAACTTGTCATTTCTATTGGTATTCTGTCTAAGCTTCAAAATGGCATGACACTCAGGTGCCCTAGTGTATCATAGTCTTTGATATTTTCCTGAGGAGAAATCATAGATGATTATGAGTCGATGTGTAAAGAGATAAATAAAGGGCTATCTTCAATTGTGAAACTTCTGCTTCTAGTTAATAATTAAAATGGAGTATCCAAAAAGCCCAGTGGGTAAGTTGTTTAGTTGGTTTTCGACAGTCCCAAGTCCATCTCTCCTTCTTCTGGTAACAGGACCTCAATTTTCCTTTAGAGAATTGTCCATACCCATTACTAGTCACATGGCCCAGAGCTAGTCCCCAAATTGCTGCTGGAATTATTGGGAAGGAAGTGAACTCCTCCAGGTGAAGTTTTGAAACTGGTTAAAAGTAAGTTTGGCTTGTGATCACTTTTGCCATCACTGGGGAGAGCCTGCCTAAGAATAAGTCAGCACAGGGGACAGCTGCCCAGCAAATAGAGACAGGGTCCAAAGAAACCATTTGAACATCTGATCTAAATATTCCTGAGTCTAAATTTGAGTTATGTGAGTCAATCAAATTTCGTTTGTTGCTTACAGGTTTGAGTTGGGGTGTTGTTACTGGCACCATTAAAAAAGCCTAATTGGCCAAGCGCGGTGGCTCACACTTTTAATCCCAGCACTTTGGGAGGCGGAGGCAGGTGGATCCTGTGGTCAGGAGTTCGAGACCAGCCTAGGCAACATGGCGAAACCCGTCTCTACTAAAACTACAAAAATTAGCCAGGTGTGGTGGCATGTGCCTATGGTCTCAGTTACTTGGGAGGCCGAGGCAGGAGAATTGCTTGAGCCTGAGAGGCAGAGGTTGCAGTGAGCTGAGATTGCGCCACTGCACTCCAGCCTGGGCGACAGAGTGAGACCGTGTCTCAAAAAACAAAAACAAACAACAACCTAATTAATACAGAGTTGTTCTTTTGTCCCTCAGCCTTCAGTGGAATGTACCAACATCTTTGCATTGTTTCTTTCCACATTCCGCCCTCTCACAGCAGGACTGCCACAGCCTTACTTTCTTATGGACACTCCCAGTGTGTAGCAGGACATTTTCTGGACATTTTCTCTTGCAAACCAGCTGACTTTTAGGCACAAGGCAGTCTCAGCCGCCGAGCATGTCCAAGAAAAGGTGGGGATAAGAAGAGACCCTGTGATTCTCCTGGGGAACTTGGCTCTCAGACAGCACTGAAAAGTCATCTCAGACCAGAGTGTTCTAAAATGCAAACAAGCTTTCTTTTCAACTGGCAATAAACAGTGCTTGATGCACTGCAGTATACAGGGGTTGCCAATTTTTTGATAGAGCAGCCCAGTAGCCCAGCTGAGGATTCTGTGAAGAGGGAGGATTGTAATAGTGTTGTTTTGTGGAGATGGGGTCTTTTGATGATGACCCTGTGATTTCGCTTCAATTCCCTTTTTTCTGTGCTTTTTGTGATTCTTGTTTTCCCGGCTGTGTTCCTTTCCATTATCACTCTTTTCTTTGTCTGAAATTGGACCCATAGAAATTAGCCTGTAATCAGGGGACATGAGAATCCCTAAATTGCTCTAATTTTGATTTTCTACTTTGTTAATATTTCAGTATATGAAACACCAATGAGACATTTGAGATCACTGGCCCTTCAACTTAGTCATGCTACTATCTAACCTGCTGCATGGAAAATTTGAGTATGCATCATAGCATCTAAAATCGACATTTCTAAATCTGTTTGTGGTACATTATGTAGAAAATTACTTCAGTCTCACTAGTACTTGAGAAACCTTCATCATACATCATTCCAACATCCCAGAAAAAGAAGCATGTGGGAAGATTTGTATATAAGGGAAATAGGGGAACAGCAATACAGTATTGCAACCCATTGATAAAGATGAAACTGACTTCCTTAGCTTAATTGGACTTGACTCATCCTTGATTTTTGTGTCTCTTTGTGCTGCTTAATATATAACCAAATATATATAACTGAATGAGGTAGCTGTTCCTCTGTGAACTTTGCATAAGAGTTTTTTAAAAAGCCTGAAATTAAAGTCTTTATAACAAAATGAAATCCCCCCCGAAGTATAGGCAGAAACTTTCAGTAAGTTTTTAAAAATAACACTTCAAGTATATTGAGCACATCCTATGTGCCAAGCATTTTATTATACATGTGTTACCTCATTTGGTCTCAGTACCTGAGACAGGAACAATTAGTCCCCTCAGTTTTCCTTTTTTTTCCCTTTCTTTCTTCTTCTTCTTTTTTGTTTTATTTTATTTATTTTTATTGATGGGAGCTTGCTTTGTTGCCCAGGCTGGAGTGCATTGGCTATTCACAGGCGTGATCATAGCATACTGCAGCCTCGAACTTCTGGCTTCAAGCTCCTCCCCCTTCAGCCTCCTGAATAGTTGGGACGATAGTCACATGCCCTCTCACCCAGCTTTACTCATTTTATAAGTGAAAAAACTGAGGGCCACAGAGACCAAACAACCTATTCAGAGCCAAGAGCAAGGTCTCTCTCAATCCAGAGACCAAGCTTCTAAAAGTTACAGAGACATGGGGAAGAGGGAAGGAAAAAATTCCACATTCTCTTATTATTTTATGGATTTTTAAAGAACCCCTAAAGTGAAGAGTTGGTGAGAGAGATAACAAGGCGAGGCCACTTCCTATTTGCTGGTTTCAGGCCATTCAGGGGCAATGGGCCAGGAGAAAATAAATAAACAAAGACTGGGTCTTGGGGCTTGGATGCCCTGAGGTGAGCACCTTTGCAGCAATTTGTGGTTAGCAGTGGCATGCTTGCTGATGGCTTGACAATACCTGGAGCCAAAGACATCCTGGACTCTCTCCAGCACCCTCATACCCTATACTCCAACCATGATGGATTTTCAGTACCTGGGGCTTAGTCTTCTTTCTTTCACTTATAGGCCTTTAGACATTCTTTCCTTCTACTCAGCATATTTACTCATCTCCTTTTCCCCTTCCCTAGGATAAATCTTGCTCAGCCTTCAAATCCAAGTTTAAAAGATTTTTTTCTCCTTGAAGCTCTTATGCTACCCTTGAACTAATTCGACTTTTTTTTTTGGTACATTCACCTATGGTATTGTTTTGCTTTTACCCTATGTACTAAGTTCTAAGATCCTACAGAACCCCCTGCATACTCTGGTGGAGAACTTACAGCATTATTTATATTGCATGTTTAATGTCTGGTTTCCTCCCTGGGTTGAAAGTTCTTTGAGGCAAGAACTGTGTTTTTTGTTTACCATTTAATTTCCTGTGCCTAATTTAATATCTGGGACATAGTATGCACTTAATAATTATTAAATAAGCCAATAAATAAATGAATGAAATAGCTCAAATTAAAGTCACTGTCACTGAATATTAGAATGGAATAATAACCAGTTATCAAAGTAAATGTGACCTGGTGAAACTAAAAATGACAACAGTAACATTATGCTTGGCTTTAAGGATAAAAAAGTGACATACTGCTTGGAAAAGGAAGATAACTATTTTGGATAACCTATAATTTAGAGAGAGTATAATGTAGTGTATATGAATTTTCAAAAGTTAAAATAAGAAATACACTATATCATGACCCTCTACACACATATACACATACCTAAAACATGTTTTTATATTATATAAAGTAAATTTTCCTATTTATCTTTACTGTATGAAGCCTACTGATAATTTCTATTCTAATCTATTTTATACTTTTTCTTCTATTTCATTAAATAATTCTGATAATGAACAACTAATTTGATCTTATGACTTTCTAATGGGCCTAAAGATCGCCCTATCATGAAGAGGAGAATGGGTTTTGGAGTCAGAGGGCTGGCTCTGACACTTGCTGGTGGTTGCATCTGACATTGTGAAGCTGCATTGCCCCATCTACAAAACGGAAATGGTGTTGGTAACTACATCATAGAGTTGTTGTGAGGATTAAATGAGATAAGGAGTGGGAAGCACTTAGCACAATGCCTGGTACAAAGTCCTCAACAAAAACTAGCTACTAGCAATTGCCAAACACTATATGAATGCTTCTTTGGCATCTCCCTGTATCCTCTGAAAAGTTCCATGACGTAGTATTATTATTCTCATTTTATGGTGAGGAAAGTGAGGTTCAGAGAGATTAAAATGAATCATCCAAGGTCAAATGGTAAATAAATAGTAGAGCTGGGGTCCTCAAATCAGGCCTGATTGACTCTGAAACCTATGGTTTTTTGTTTTTGTTTTTGTTTTTTTGAGACGGAGTCTTGCTCTATTACCCAGACTGGAGTGCAGTGGCACGATCTCTGCTCACTGCAACCTCCACCTCCCGGGTTCAAGTGATTCTCCTGCCTCAGCCTTGCCAGTAGCTGGGACTACAGGCACACACCACCACACATGGCTAATTTTGAAATTTTAGTAGAGACGGGGTTTCACCATATTGGTCAGGCTGGTCTCAAACTTCTGACCTCAGGTGATCCACCCGCCTTGGCCTCCCAAAGTGCTAGGATTACAAGCATGAGCCAACTTGCCCAGCCCGAAACCTATGATTTTTATAGGAAATAGGGGGGAATATTCAAAGAAGCTTTCATGGAAATGGCTGGACTAGAGGTAGACTTTGAAAGATAAGTGACTGGTATAGACCCATATAGCCAAATACTATTATAGGTGGTTGAAAGAAGGCCGGGTTTAGGATCAGTTACACCTGGGTTCTATCCTTGGCTCCACCGCTTACCAGCTTAGAAATTGTGTGCAATTTTATTTAGCCTTCTTGAGCCTCAGTTTGCTCAGCTGTATGCTGTTGATAATACCAACACTACAGAGTTCCGTGAAGAATAATAAGCTATACAGAATACATTTTTTCATTTTTTTGTTGTCTGACAAACGAATGCCCAAAAAATAGAAGCTATTTTTATTAGATAGAATTTACTTATAAGAATGTGAGTCAGAACTTAATCTCTTAAACAGGGCTTAATTAAATTTGTAATTTGTAGGTTTTAATAGATGCAATTTGCAGTCATATTGAGAGCATGGGTGAAATATACTGTACAAATGGATCTGGTAAGTTTTATTATTAATCATCTTGAGCAGCTCCAAATAGAATGATCATGAGTGGCATTGAGCTTGCAGCTACTGATTGCATTTCTAGTAGTCAAGTTTGTCCAACATAATCTCTTCCAAGTTACTAGAATATTGTTTGGCTTTCCTGCATTAATGAAAAGTACATTTGCCTCACCTAGGAGCCATCAGAACTGTCCGTCTGCCCTTTACAGATATAATAGAATATGAAACGACACTGGGGCCAGCTTGGCAGCATTGTTCATTTCTATCTCAGCTTAATTACTAACCCTGCTGCCTTCACATCAAGCCTTGGGGCTAGAAATGAATTGAATACTGGAAATATAAAATTGGCTTCTGTTAATGCTCCCTCTCATTTCTACCACTGTGGATTTGAAGACAGAGAAAGCCAAATTTCTTGTTCCTTATGGTACAACTGAAGGTGTGTTTTATGACTTAACTAGGCATGTTGCTTCAACCGCAGTTCAGCTCTGGTTACTCTGAAATCATTCAGTTTAATATTTCCCCTGGGAACTCCATGGTATGTTAGGTGGTTACTAAAACCCTGGACTTCAGAGGTGAAGCACAGCTGTGATTTTAACGGGTTCACTCACAGGTGGGGAGTGGCAATGGCAGAGCTTGTGAAGTTGAGATGCCCTTTTAAGGTCGTTAGCTGCTCAACTAACCTTGGGCAGACTCTGTCTCTCAAATGAATTACAGAGATGCAGAGAGAATAAATGTTTTAGTCTCTTGGGAAATTAAAATATTCCTCAGACAGAAATATCAGAAGAATGGAAACTGTCAGAAAGGCAATTTTACACAGATATATTTCCTTAAGTAGGGATATGCTTCCACATATCAAGGAAAGATTTGAGAAGTTTTAGTTTTTGTTGTGTTCAGTGATCCAGTGAAAAATGTTTTAGTAAAACGTATCCTTTCAAATCATTTATTCACTAATCAGTAGCAGCAAAAAAGCACTGAAGTAAGAGTCAGGAGAACTGAATTTGGGTCCTCACTCTATTGCAATGGTTTTCATTTACCTGTTTTGCTCTTTTCCCCTCACTGGAAAAATTCAGACGTATCTCCATAGAATATATAGTCCAGTGCTAAGATTATACTCCAGTTCTAAGATTATCTAATTGAGATTCTGAAAGTCTAATGCGATTAAGTTGAGACTTTTTGACTGGAATTAAATTCCATGAACATTTCTTTCTAACAGGAGAAACATTTTGCACTGTGCTAGGGGATTCTACCCACATAAGTCAGCATGTTACTTGCTAGATAAAAGAGCAATGAATGGAGTACTTCAGTAAGTATCCCTTCAAATATTATATTTATTAATGAGTAGCAATAATAATGAAAGCTAGAGTTTTCAAGTTTCTCCCACATTATCTCACTTTATCCTTATAAAAACCCTAAAAGGTAGTCATCATTCTAATTTAATAGAAGGAAAAAACTAAGCGTTAAAAAGAATTAGCTTTTTCCCCATGTTTACCTAATTCATAAATGGCAGAGATGGATCATGCTTTTTTTGAAAGAGAAATATAAGTAGAGAATTAATTTGGGCCAAGATTGAGGACTGCAGCCTGGGAGACATAGATTCAGGTTGCCCTGAATACATACGCCCCATGCTTTTTACTTTTACCCATCTGTGAACTGTTTATGTCAACAGTCATGATGATATTAGAAAGTGTTTTGTACTTTGCTGTGTACCCAAATGCTCACGGCCATATACGTTTTGGATTAGCTAAAGCAGACCCTATTAATCTGTGAGACACAGACCCCGATGGAAGTGGTCGAAAGCTTATTTCTAAAGGCATTTGAATCCTTATGGACACTAAGCATTATCTGTTCACAAAATAAGTAACATCTCAAACATTCTATTCTAAGCAGTTCTATTTTTCAAATATTTCAATGCAATTGTGGCTATTAAAACAAATAATTATATAACAACATTACTGAATTAGTATTATCTTTCTGTCAGTACTGTATGTATTTTCTCAATAGACTAATATTGCTTGGTGTCTGTGAAACGTTGAGTATCAAATAAGCTCATTCCTGTAATCCCAGCACTTTGGGAGGTTGAGGTGGGTGGATCACCTGAGGTCAGGAGTTCGAGACCAGCCTGGCCAACATGGTGAAACCCCGTCTCTACTAAAAATACAAAAACTAGCCAGGTGTGGTGGCATGCGCCTGTAGTCCCAGCTACTGGGGAGGCTGCAGCAGGAGAATCGCTTGAACCCCGGAGGCAGAGGTTGCAGTGAGCCAAGATCGCGCCACTGCACTCCAGCCTGGGTGACAGAGTGAGACTCCATCTCAAAATAAATAAATAAACAAACACATAAATAAATAAATAAATAAATAAAAGCTCCTGTGAACTTCCTGCAGTTGTGAATATCTTCATTTGAGTATTGGCTGCATGGCTATATACTTGTTAAAATGTATTGAATTATGCACCTAAGACCTGATATTTTACTATGCTGCTAGAAATTTTACCTCAATTAAAAAAAAAAGGCCTTAGGTACTTGGAATGTTGACAGCCCAAATATACAGCAACTTCTCCAGTCCTAGTTAAACTTTCCCTTCTAGACAGTATTTGGAACAATAGTGAGGTACTCTTCTCCCATTGCCCTCTGTGAGCTAAACTACTGAAAATTGCCGGTGGGTAAAATTGGCTACCTGTTAGTGCAAACTAAGAAATTTCCTATGCGTGTGTCTGGAAAGCATTAAGACAGCTATACTGTCACCAAAGGTGGTCGGGACATAGATCATGAAAGCAGAAAGAGAATGTGATTGCAACTTGAGAAATGGAATTTAATTGAATATTTGGAGAAAAAAGGGAGTCAATACAATTGATTAAGTTCTGTGAGCAGAAGAGGGATAGTCAATCTGAAGCATAAAAAGGCAGTCTGAGAATTATGTAATAGTGTCCAGAGAAAGAATGTGCCAAATCTAGTAGATTCTAATAAAGGTGTTCTTGTAGGCAGCATTGTGGATCATAAGTCTTCATCTTGGTCCAGATAAAATAGGTCCAATTTAGCCAACCTTCTTTCATTCTGAATCGTGAGGCTATCTTTTGTTTGCCGATTTGGCTTCTCAAGCCAAATGGTTTTGGAAAGTAGGTGTCCTAGGGAGAAGATGTTAATGCTGTAGACACCTGCAAGTATCTATTAAAGTAGTTATTCTGTATTACACATCAGTCTCTTTTAAATCCGGTTACTGTAAGTCATTTCCTCTGGGTCTGATCATTTCTAAACACCTCAATTTTAAGTTTATGGGTCTGCAAGACTGTGACGACTCCTTGTATTAGCCAAAAAAAATCGGTTTTCACACGACAGAAATACAACTTAAACTTGCTTAAGCAGAAGCAGAAACTTATTAGCTCACTTAACTTAAAAGTTCAAGGTGGTACTACCTTTAGGCAAGCAGGATCCAGGAGTTTGAATAATTCCATTGCAGATGCTGTGTTCTCTATTGCTAGTCTCTGCTTTATCCTCCATTAGCCCCGTTTTTTTCAGGTTTTCCTTTGTCATGACAAAATGGTTGTCAATAGATCTAAATTAGTCTTAGACATTCCAATGAGAAAAGAGAAAAATCTCTATTTTCAACAGTTTCACCAAAATCCTGGACCAATATCTAATTGCCTTGACTAGGGTCAAGTGGCTAAGCCCGAACTAATCACCGGGATCAGGGAAATAGAATGTGATGATTGGGCAGAGACTTGGATCCTAGGACTACACTGCAGCTGGAGAGTGGGATGGCCCCTCCTAGCCCATAAGGATGAAGAATGGGGGTGGGGTAGTTCCCGACTAGATAGCAGCAGTACTGATATCAGATCAAGGAAGAATGGAGACTAGGCAGAAAGCTGAAACAAAAAGCTATCCCTGACACCACCCAAAGTCACAGTGGTCCCTGAGGCTTCCCTGGGCTGTCAGCCAATGACCTCTGACTTATTTTTACCTTTTCCCTTTATTCCTTCCTTTTCTGCCAGCCAACACAGTGGACTAAGCAAGTATCAGTGATTAGGGTTTGTAAATATCTTTATAAAAACCAACTTATTCTAAATTTAATTTAGAGAAGTAAATCAGATATATAATGTAAAGCTTGTACCATAAGGGAAGAACCCCAATAGTCATTTTAAAATAATTGTGCATCTGCTGACAACAGAAAGATATTCTGAAACTAAAATAATACTTTTGGAGACATAGTCTTCTATTTTGGATTTTCTAGTCCCCTCCTCTAATTCACTGGAAGTAACTGTAGTTGGGTGTTCGGGTTTTTTTTTTCTTTTTTCTTTTTTTTTTTGGTCACAATAAACAAACAAGGAAGCAAACAAATAAATAAAGACTACTTTGTGACAATGAATCATTCATCCCATTCTTCCCTTCTGCAACTATATACCAAGCAGCCACTGTGTTCCCAGAAGTGGTCCTAAAAAAGATGGTATTAAAATTCTATGTGACTGTGAGCCAGAGATAACTAGAGATGGAACTGATTTTGGAGATCATTTTATCAATGTCCAACATGATATATTCATGGTTAGATAGAAATGGAGCAAGCTGGAATAACTCAACCCATATTTATTAAGCACCTGCTATATAAGCTATTAAGTAAGGGCACAGAAATATGCTATGATTATGGAAATACAAGTTGTTTGACACATAATGTGGGCACCTGTATTGATTTCCTATTGCTGTTGTAACAAATTACCACAGACATAGTGGCTTAAAATGCCACGAATTAATTTTCTTACAGTTCTGGAAGTCAGAAGACTAAAATGAGTCTCACTGGGTTAAAATCAAGGTGTCAGCAGGGATGGATTCCCTTCTGGAGCCTCTGAGGAATAATCCATTTTCTTGCCTTTTCCAGCTTCTAGAGGCTACCCACATTCCTTGACTTTATTTTTTAAATTGTTTTTAAATTATTTTTGTGGGTACATAGCAGATGTATATACTTATGGGTTATGTGAGGTGTTTTGATACAGGCACATAATGTGAAATAAGCACATCATGGAGAATGGGGTATCCATTCCCTCAAGCATTTATCCTTTCAATTACAAACAATCCAATATACTCTTTAAGTTATGTTATTTTAAAATATACAATTAAGTTATTATTGAATATAATCACTTTATTATGCTACCAAATAGCAGGTCTTATTCATTCCTTCTATTTTTTTTTTGTACCCATTAAGCATCCCCAACTCCTCCACAATCCCCACTACCCTTCCCAGCCTCTGGTAACCATCCTTCTATTCTCTATGTCCATGACTTCAATTGATTTGATTTTTAGGTCCCACAAATAAGTGAGAACATGTAATGTTTGTCTTTCTGTGCCTGGCTTATTTCACTTAACATAATAATCTTCTGTTCCATCCATGTTGTTGCAAGTGACAGAATCTTATTCTTTTTTATGGCTGAATGGTACTCCATTGTGTATATGTGCCACATTTTCTGTATCCATTCATCTGTTGATGGACGCTTAGCTTGCTTCCAAATCTTAGCGATTGTAAACACTGTTGTAACAAACATAGGAGTGTAGATATCTCTTCCATATACTGATTCTTTTGGGTATATACCCGGCAGTGGGATTGCTGGATCATATGGTAGCTTAATTTTTAGTTTTTTGATGAACCTCCAAACTGTTCTCCATAGTGGATGTACTAATTTACGTTCCTACCAACAGTGTACAGGGTTCCCTTTTCTCCACATCCTCACCAACATTTGTTATTGCCTGTCTTTTGGATAAAAGCCATTTTAACTGGAATGAGATAATATCTCACTGTAGCTTTAATTTGCATTTCTCTGTTGATCAGTGATTCCTTGGCTTATTAGAGGCCATCTTTTGTCAAAGCCAGCAAAGAATAGTCAACAAACATTTGCTGAATGAATGAATTCGGAGTCAGACAGACCTGGTTTCAAATCCTAGCTCTATTACTTGGCCTTGAGTAAGTTACTTGGCTCTAAGTAAAATTATACATGAAATGGGTAAAAAATGTCTATGGAATAAAGTTCTGAAATTTCTAACATTCACTGAGTGCTAAGCATGCTGACGTGATTTATATTTATTACTTCACTTGATTCTCACCGAAACCCTAAATGGTGGGTGATGTTTTTATGCTGTTTATAGGTAAGGGACTGGGGCATAGAAACATTAAGCATCTTGTTCTAAATCATAGTAAATGGTGGAGCTAAAATTTACCTGGCATTCAGAGTCAGTATTCTTAACCACAATACTGCACACTACCCATAGTAAGGTAAATTCCAATTATGATATCTGGTACATAATCGATGCTCAGTACATTGCAGGGCAAGATTAACAGCAATAAGCCTAGTAGCAAGTAATGTGTAGTGATCCAGGCCAACAGGCTAGGAGTTATTACTGGGAAGGTTTGAAACAAAATCCCAGATGTGGGGTAATAGTCTAGTTCTTAGGTGAGTTTGACAGGAATAAAAATGAGCCTCTATCCTGGTAAACCTGCTGTGCAGTATAGATTATAAGCAAAGACTGTGGCACAGGGGACCAAAATAGGGCCCAGGTCCTGGACCTATGTCCGGAGTTAGAAATGAACTCAGCAACTAAATTGGTGACTCATGGTTAGAAACACACTAGCAGGATACATGCCGTGATTCTGTGTCACCTGGAGAGCTCTGGCAGCATGGAGTCAGCCTGGGAGATAACTGGGCTGCAGAAGGGTATCAGGAGCCCAGAGAAGAGGAGTGACAAAAGGAGGGTGAGGCCAGGCATTAGGCAGTGGTCCTAGCCATGTTTATTGACAACAGTAACTTGCTGTCTTAGTAATCGTGTGTGTGCGTGTGTGCATACATGTCCGTGGTGTCAGTCTTCTAGAGTATATGGAACTGTTTTTAGAAAGCGTTCTTCATAGGGCTCCTGTAGATCCCTAAAACATTTCTACAGCTACATTATCAAGATGATTCTATGGAAAAAGAAGCTTGTTTCTTGCAAGCAAGCAAACAACCAAAACAATAAAACAATACTAAAAAAATAAATTTTTAAAAACTCTCTCTCAAGTCCATCATCACAATAAAAGTAAGTGCTTTTAAAAACAGAAACTAGGTTTTTAACCAAGTAGTTACTGAGACATTATCTGTAAAATATAAATGATCTTCCTAAAAATATAAAGATCTTTAAAATGTAAAAGATCTTCCTAACCTTTTGGCATATGAGAAAATCAGTACAGCACCATATATAGTGACTAACCACGGGATATTCTTAGAAAAATACTGTGAGGAAATCAGAAAACAAAAAGGAGATTTTTCCCTTCGTTTTCCTTTTTTTCTTTCTGTTTTAAAACCCACAATTCGAAAAGAAAAACCTGGCCTGGAGTTTGGAAAGCAGTACTGGATTCTTGTTCAGGCTATTTCTTCTTTTGTTGTCCTTCAAAGGAGAATGTGGGACTGGGCTGATACAGCCAAAGTGAAGAACAGTTTCATTTCTTTTCAAGTTGTATCTGCTTCAAATTCACAGCACAATTAAATGTGCTTCTTGTGTATCTCACTAAAATGGAGGCTCTATGGGTCTTATGTTAGTTTCCCATGAACTAGTTGTTAAGAAATGAGAAAATCCAAATTCTGTTCTGTGATCCTTTTTGGCAAGTATGTTAAAATTCGTAGGCCTGTTATTTCCTCTACAAACCAGACAGTTTGACTATATTCAAATTTTCAAAAACCCTGGCATTTCGGCAAGATGGTAAAGTTTTTATATTCAAAGTCTAAATATAGAGAACATGTCCACATATGGCAAATTATAATGAAGGAAGAATTATGCCAGCTTGAAACCTATGATCCATGAATTAAAAAATTTCTGCAGAAATGGTTGGGAGACTCCAAAAATAATAATAACAATGTTAATGAAGTACTAAAAATAAGATTATGGGTGGATATTTATAGTATCTTTCTCATTCCTTTTCATGTTACTCCTTTTTTGAGGCCTGTCAAATTAATTGTTAATTTTCTACCTCCTGGTGGCAATGTAAAACAATCTTAGACACTTGGGTCAATAGTAACAGAAATAATAATAATAGTAGTAGCAGACATTTCCTACCATATGGCAGGCACTGTCCAATCTCGCTTAATCCTTACCGTACATCCCCCCACCTTCCACCAAAACATACTTTTTTATGGATGAGGAAAGTGATGCCCAGAGCTACCAGCAACAGGTTAATGAGTAGCAGTCCTGAGAATGGAGCTTAGCTTGTTTAGTTTCAAAGCCCATGCTCCTGCCATTATGCCATATGGCTCCAGCACCGGAAATGTGTCCTTAACCAGAGGGAAGGCAAGAGCATACGTAATCTGGGAATTGTAAAGGAGCATGAGGCTGCACATAGAACTAAAGCCCTTTAGTATGTGAAAGATCTCTAATTGCACAAAAGCACTGAGAGCCCAAGACTTTTCACAAAACAACTCACAAATCTGTAGCAAGTCCAAGGAGGCATGGAGCACCACAAAGCAGTTTTGAAATTCCTGTCTAGAGGATCTTTAATTAAGGACCATTCCAGTGTTAAACTTGCATCTGTCCTTTGCTGATCTTTAATTATTAATATAGGATAGTCACTAGTTTTAGAAGGGAAGATCTGTTACTCTTGTTAGTTTGGCTTCTAGGGGCCTACCCTTCTCCTGGAGGTGTGTCCAGTGATGATCACCTTATAATCTAAGGTGAAATTTTGGGGTGGCGAAGCAAAATAGGAGAAATGAGCACTGGATTTAGCTATTGGCCCAGGAGTGAAAGAGGGTTAGACTAAGAAATTGACCTTCCCCAACCCATTCAGTCACCCCTTGGACTGAATGGAAGGAACTAGCTTGTCATGTAAGGAACTAGCTTGGTCTACTCATAGAATGGGGCTAGATCCATGGCTATAAATGAGAGAGAATGCCTGCCTGAGACTACACTAGGAACTGTGCCTGATGGAGTAACCAAACCAAGCAGAGATTTGATGCTGGAAGTCTTTTAGAGGAAATTTGCCCTTTCTGGGCCTGGGCCCTGAGGGTTTCAGATGATGATTAAGCCCTTTATTTGAAACATTAAGTGCTAAGAATTGCTTCTTGAGCATATCTTCCTGGTTGGCTTCCCAAGTCACAGTTCCCTCACGCCATAACCCTGACAGAGGTTCAGATGTTTTGAGATATTTCTGGCATTAAAGTACAATTAATTTACACTTTAATGTAAAGTGTAAATTAAGACTATTGCACCCTCAATTAAAAAATACACACAAACATAGAAATATATATAATATATAGATACATGTATGTATCTATGCATATATACGTAATTTCTCTCACTCTCTTATCTTTCTCTTTCTCTCCACACATACACACACATACAATCATATGCACATTAACACACATTGTTTTTTCTTAATGCTCATGCATATAAAAGCAATGGAGAAAGAGAGGTCTGGAGGTAACATGGAGTCAAGGCTTCCAAGGTTGTTTTCTCACTAATTATGTGTGGCCTTTGGTAAGTCTCTCTGAAAAGTGATGTCTTAGTGTAGTACATTGTTATATGATTTAAAAGATTGGATGTTGAAAAGTTAACTCAAAATTTGATAACGCTATTCTTCTATTGAAGATCCGCTATGAGCACCAAAGATCTGGGAAGTGGAGAGAATAAAACCCTAATCCAGGACAGCTTTAGTTTTTCTTGGGGCTCATGATCTGTTTATTATTTCAGCTTGTCAAATAAAGCCCAAGAGGCATTTTTAAGCTTGGAAAATGCAATTCAATAGGGAATATCATTACACAAAGTTGATAACTTTTTTTGTCTTTTCCTTCTCTTTTTTCAATGCACCTGTGTACGCGCATGCGTGAGTGTGTGATTATAATCCTCTCGATTTAGTCAGGGCCCATCAGCAGCCTGTGGCTTTCCCCTCACTCATCTTGTATCATTTCGTACCCGATGAGCAATCCCTACTTTACCGATAATTTCAAGCAGATGAGAGAAAAGGGTAGAAACAGCCTCAGAGAACACACAGCATTTTGCTTTAAAAATTCCTGCTCTGTATTTAGCTTTTAGCTAAATCCTCTCTCCCTCTGAATATTTCCCACATGTAGGCAATTTTGCTTTTCTTTTCAGTTTTAAATGCCGCAACTCAGCAAGAAAAAAAAAGTGTCTGGTATCTTCCTGAACAACTACCTGGTATTATACAGGTGAGATAAATTGTGATGCCACCAAATGTCCTATATATAAACGTATGGACATATATTCTTTTCTGAAAACTGTATTTATACTGCATAATTTCTATCTTATATTTTCATGAATAGTGCCTGTTCATTTCCTTATATCATTAAATACACTTCAAGAAAACGTCATTTCCAGTGGACTCCCAACAAGAGCATAAACTTTTGATGTCAGAAAAACAGCTCAGACATGACCTGGACTCTGGGATATGTAAGATGACCCTCGTCTTAGGAGGCCACATGGACTTTATCACATACACAGTATATGAGGAAGCTGAGCTTTCCCTAGGGAAACAAGAAAAAGAGTGGAAACTTAACATTGTCCTATTTTTGTGCTTTACATTTATTATCCTACTTAGTGCTTCCCCAAAACTTAGAAACTGTTATTATCTCATTTTACAAAGGAGGAAACTGTGACTTAGAGAGATGAAGATACCTTATATATAGATCTTGGATTTGGGACCAGAATTGCCCTAGTCTAGACCTTAATTCTTTCTATTTCACCATTCTGCTTCTCTGAGAGGTAAACAACATCTTAAAATCAAGTCAGATAAAATGCTTTATACAACTACATGAAGAAAAAATTTAAATATTATGAGTGGAATAGGACATTTGGTTGCTCAGAATCAGGGAGATAATGCAATGTTCTTATGCTTAATGTTTAATTCCCTGAAGCTTAAAAGGGGAATCTTGAGGACAAGTAGCGCAGTCTCTCTTTCCTTAGGTCGGGAATCAGGGAGAAATGAAAAAGGATAGAGTGGGTGTGGAGATAATGGTAGCTCAGTGTAGGAGAAATGGAACCCGCTCATCTCTACATGAACTAAATACTGGCAGAGATTGAGAATTTTTGTATATCCTGCATCACTTTTAAAAAGTAGATCACTTCTAACAATATAGGATTGAAGACAATAAGAGAGGCCTAGGGGTCTTTTAATCTATATCAGCTAAACGTCTTTGACAACATTTAATAAACTTGGCAATTAAGTTCTGGGTGCTGTTAATATTAAATCATGATTTCTTAAAACATTTTTAAACATTTTATTTGCTTGGTTTGTATTTTTCCCTTTTGTCTCTTGACCAACTCTTTCTAGCTGGGCTTGACTTTCTGCCACCACCAAAGAGCAGGGCAAGTACTCAAGTAAGTAAGCTACTAAGAAGGCCAGTGACCCAAGCCACCAGGAGAATCAGCTCCCCATCTCCACTCCAGGATTTCTGCCATTCAGTGACCGTGTCAGGTAGGACAGGCAATTACAGACATCACTATACTCATGCCTCTCCTTAAGCTAATGGAAAACAGGCAAGGATGATGCCCAAGAAGGTCTCAAATGTGTTACTCAGGCATCATCTTTTATTCATAGTGCAAACGTTTTTGGTAACAGGGACCAACTCCCCTGAAACCTACTATAGCCCTTCAAGACTTCTGTATAATTCTTTCTCCTTTATCAAGCCTGTGTACCCAGTATAGGGTAGTGGAGGCATGCTGTTCTTACTCACTAGCTCATTTTTGCCTAATTCTACCATCTTAATATATTTAATCCTTCCAAAAAAGTCATAAAGTATTCTAAGCATAGATAACCACATGAATTATGCCTTTTACGTGTAGAACCTAATAGAAGATACATTTCTCATTCATATTGCCTACAATAACACTCTTTCTCTACAAGGATACAATCAATAACACCATTACCCTCTCCATTCACTGATCCCAAACTAAGGGGAAAGGTCACTATGAGCCAAGGAAATCAGAGAAACACCAGGGGGCACAGTGCAAGGCCTGGGATAAAACTAGGAGCATTGGGACAATTCCTGAGGTGGGCTTTCTGTAATGAGAAGAGACAACTGTGACAGGGACTTCCTTTCTATTTGGGAATGTCCTTAGCAACCTATAGCTGCCTTGCCCCACCGACCCCATCCCACCTACTCCTGTTCTTTTTCCTAAATGGCTCCTGCTGGCTGTAATGGTAGCCTTGGCAGATGACAGGGTCAAGAGATGTGCACAATTATACAGCCCTTCTTCACCCCTTTCTGAGTTCTTACATAACCTCCTAGTCTCTCGGGATGAGCAGAACATCCTGTCAAAAGCAAGAGGTATCAGAGAAGGAGGCAAAGAAGGGTTACAGGTCAGACTCTCTGGTTACCTTGAGCCTTGTCACTAATTTCCATCATCTGGGAATTTTCTTAACTTTCTTCCTACCTAGACTGCCCTGGCTCCAGAGGCATTCATATCTCTATGCCTCAGACAGCAATTATAATGAGCTGCAGGCATGCAGGTCAAGGAAGAATTGACAAGAGTAGCCTCATATAAGGACAAGCTATGAGAGAGATAACAAAGGGCTTTCTTTACTCCAAAGCACCATTTTATTTCTAGTAAAAGACCAGTTACTCAAATTCAGCACCTAGATATATACCCCAAAGTAATGAAAACAGAGGCTCACACAAATATTGGTATATTAATGTTCACTGCAGCTTTATTCACAATAGTTAAAAAATAGAAACAACCCAAGCGTCCATCAACAAATTCATGTATTAAAAATGTGGTATATGTGTATAATGAATATTATTCAACAATAAAAAGGAATGAAATTTTATATATGCTACAATATGGACGAGCTTTAAAAACATTACGCTAAGTGAAATATTCCAGACACAAAAAGGCAAATATTGCATGGTTTCACTTATATGAAATATTGAGAATAGGCATATTCATATAGCCAGAAAGTGGATTAGAGGTTGCCAAGGCCTGGTAGGAGAGAAAAACGGCAAGTTATTATGTAATTGTTAAAGTCTCCATTTGGGATGATCAAAATTTTTGGAAATAGATACAGGTGATAGTTGCAGGACATTATGAGTGTACTTAATGCCACTGAATTATTCAAAATGGTTAAAATGGCGACTTCATGCTATATCTATTTTACCACAATTTAAGAAAAGATCAGTTACTCATCAGGGCATGTGTTTTTTTCCTTGTTATTCAAAACTTTTTTTTCCTAGATTTTGCAAAGTCACTGAAAAATTATTTCGTATCATTAGATTGGCACATACTTTTTTCTCCCTTTCTGCATTTCCCCATTGTCTGCTCCTATGACCAACTGTTAGGAAGTCCAATTACTTAACATTTACTGAGTTCCAGGCACTTTTCTGTCCTACATGAATCGATGAATTTAGTTCTCATAACCTCTATGTGGAAAGTATTACTGTTATTGCTATGGAAGGAGGGCAAGGGATTGCTGGGAAGAGGAGGGCGTGGTCCCTGGGGAGGGCTCCACCCCCAGACCTGTGCCCACGTACCTAGGTGAGGACAGGCACTCCTGCCTTCCCGCCCAAAAGTTGCATTTCCTAAGACTGTCCTGGCCCGCCACGCCTCCATCCTGTGCCTATAAAAACCCCAACACCCTGGCAGGCAGAGACACAAGCAGCTGGATGTCAAAAGGAATACACAAGCGGCTGGACGTTGAGGGGACGTCAAGGGGAGCATGCCAGTGGAAGGACACAGGACAGACGCCGGCAGGCCATCGACCAGTGGCCAGCAGAAGGAGGCGAGTTTGGCCGGAGAGATTGGAGGAGAGCCTGGGCCGCTGAGCGGCCAGACTCCACGGGAAATCCATCTACCTTCTGGCTCCCCCATCTGCTGAGAGCTACTTCAACTCAATAAAATCTTGCTCTCATTCCCTAAGCCCACATGTGATCCAATTCTTCCGGTACATCAAGGCAAGAAATCCCAGGATACAAAAAGCCCTCTGTCCTTGAGATAAGGAAGGGGGTCTAATTGAGTTGACTGACACAAGCTGAGCTAACTAACACAAGCCGCCTACAGACGGCCAAACTAAAAGAGCACCCTGTAACAGACGCCCATTGAGGCGTCAGCTTTAAACTTTCACCCCTAGACAGTGTCGTGGGGCCGGAGTCCCACAGCCTGCCCAGCTGTATGCTCCCCTAGAGGTTTGAGCAGCAGAGCACGGAAGAAGCGAGCCACACCCCCATCACATGCCCTGTGAGGGGGACAAGGGAACATTTCCTGTTTCATCATTATTCTTATTTTACAGAAGAAGCAGTAAATGTCATTCCCACGTCATCCTGTAAGTAAGGTCAGATTCTGTCTTGGTAAGTCTGGTAAGTCAGGCTCCAATATTTACTTTTTTTTTTTTTTTTTTTTTTAATGGGGTCTAGCTGTGTCACACAGGCTTGAGTGCAGTGGAGTTATCTTGGTTCTCTGCAACTTCCACCTCCCAGGCTCAAGCAGTCCTCCTACCTCAGTCTCCTGAATGCTGGGACTACAAGTGTGCACCATCAACCCCGCTGTTGTTGTTGTCGTTGTTGTTGTTGTTGTTGTTTGTAGAGACAGGGTTTCATCATGTTGCCCTGGCTGGGCTTGAACTTCTGGCCTTAAGCAGTCCACCCAGTTCAACCTCCCAAAGTGTTGGGATTACAGGCGTGAGCCACCATGCCTGGCCAAAACTTGCATTCTTGACCATTACTCTATGGCATTCTTTAAATCCTGCAATACATGCTCCCACAGTCTGCCCCAGACTGATTAAATCAGAATTTCTAGAGAAGGGGTCTGGGAATCTACATCTTAAAGGAAGTCCCCACAAATTCCAACCAATTTCAAAACTTACTACAAAGCTATAGCAATCAAGATAGTATGGTGCTATTGTAAGAACAAACATATAGATTAATGAAATGGAAGTTTAAGTATAGAAACAAACTCTCACATTTAAGATCAATTGATTTTTGGCAAGGATACCAAGATAACTCAATGGGGAAAGAATAATCTTCTCAACAAGTGGTGCTAGGACAACTGGATATCCACATGCAAAAGAGTGAAGTTGAACCTATATCACATACTCTGCACAAAAGTAACTGAAAAATTGATCAAAGCCTTAATCTAAGAACTAAAACTACAAAATTCCTAAAAGAAAACATAGATGTAAATCTTCATGACCTTGAATTAGGCAATAGTTCCTTAGATATCATGCCAAAAGCACAAGCAACAAAACAAAAAGTAGATAAATTGGACCTCAACAAAAGTAAAAATGTGTTTTTTCTAATGATACCATCAAGAAAGTAAAAAGACAACCCATAGAAGAGGAGAAAAAATTTGCATATTATATATCTGACAAGGGACTTATATGTAGAATATATAAAGAACTGCTATACCTTAATAATGAAGAAGACAAATAATCCAATTTAAAAATGAGCAAATAATCTGAAAAGAAATTTCTCTGAAGAAGATATACAAATGGCCATAAGCACAGAAATAAGTGTTGATCATTATCATCAGCCATCAGGGTAATGCAAATCAAAACCATAATGAAACATGACTTCACACACACTAGGATGGCTATACTAAAAAAGATAACGAAAAGTGTTGATGAGAATGTGGAAATGTTGGAACCCTTTTATACTGCTACTGAGAATATAAAATGGTGCAGGCACTTTGGAAAACAACCAACTGGTTCCTTAAAAGCTTGCATATAGAATTCTATGACTCAGCAATTACACTTCTAGGTATATACCCAAGAATGAAGAAAACAGATGTCCACACACAGATGTTTGTGTCATTATTTTTATAATAGCCAAAACGTGATAACAATTCAAATGTCTATCAACAGATGAATAAAATGTCTTATGTCCATACAATGGAATGTGATTAGGCAATAAGAGGAAATAGTTACATGGTACAACATGATGAACCTCAAAAACATTATATAAAGTGAAGGAAGCCAGACACAAAGGACCACACATTGTATGATTCCGTTTATATGAAATGTCCGGAATAGGTAAGTCCATAGCAACAGGAAGTTGGGTGGTTGCTTAGGGCTGGAAGAGTTGAGGGAAATAGAGACTGACTTCAAATGCACACAGAATTCCATTTTGTGGTGATGAAAATGTTCTAAAATTGATTGTGGTTATGGTTGCACAATTCTGTGAATATATTAAAAACATTGAATTGTATACTTTAAATGAGTAAATGGTGTGGTACGTGGCTTATATCTCTATAAGGCTGTTATTTAAAAGAAGATTCTCACATGGTTTTCTATATTTTTCATGTTTCAAAACATAGGAACGTGAAATTAGCAATTCCCTAGTTATATTGACCACTGAAATAACAATAATGATAGCTAATTATGTTATGTATCTGCTATGTTTTCTAACAGCTTTATATTTGTTAACTCATTTGATCCTCACAGGAAACTATGACACTTGTCCTGCTCTTATGATTCCCAGTTTGACTATAGGTAAAGTGCAAATTATTGGCTCCAAAATGAAATTTTCAGCAAACATGATACATCCAAAGAGGAATTTTTGTCATAAATTAGTCCTAAACTTAACAAAAATTAATTCAACAAACGTTTCTTCAACAAACTGTCCTCAATGAACTCACAAGACAGAAATAGACATAACACTTACCTAATTTTACTTTATTTATTTATTTATTTTTTTTATTATACTTTAAGTTCTAAGGTGCATGTGCACAAAGTGTGGGTTTGTTACATATGTATACATGTGCCATGTTGGTGTGTTGCACCCAGTAACTAGTCATTTACATTAGGTATATCTCCTAATGCTATCCCTCCCCCCCTCCCCCCACCCCATGATAGGCCCCAGTGTGTGATGTTCCCCTTGCTGTGTCCAAATGTTCTCATTGTTCAATTCCTACCTATGAGTGAGAACATGCGGTGTTTGGTTTTTTGTCCTTGTGATAGTTTGCTGAGAATGATGGTTTCCAGCTTCATCCATGTCCCTGCAAAGGACATGAACTCATCCTTTTTTATGGCTGCATAGTATTCCATGGTGTATATGTGCCACATTTTCTTAATCCAGTCTATCATTGATGGACATTTGGGTTGGTTACAGGTCTTTGTTACTGTGAATAGTGCTGCAATAAACATTGTGTCCATGTGTCTTTATAGCAGTATGATTTATAATCCTTTGGGTATATACCCAGTAATGGTATGGCTGGGTCAAATGTTATTTCTAGCTCTAGATCCTTGAGGAATCACCACGCTGTCTTCCACAATGGTTGAACTAGTTTACAGTCCCACCAACAGTGTAAAAGTGTTCCTATTTCTCCACATCCTCTCCAGCACCTGTTGTTTCCTGACTTTTTAATGATCGCCATTCTAACTGGTGTGAGATGGTATCTCGCTGTGGTTTTGATTTGCAGTTCTCTGATGGCCAACACTAAACTAATTTTAATGCAGACCACACTACAACAAAGTGCCGTTGAGAAGAGGTGCTGAGGACATAGTGAATGAGTAATTCAGGCTCGAGGAGATTGAGAAGGTATTTGAGTTAGGGTTTTGAAGGATGAGTAGACTTTTCTTGGGTTTAGGAGTTAAGGAAGTATCTCTAGACAAAGAGTACAATAGGATAATAGTATGGAGGCTCACTAAATTGAAATGACCTGTCTCTTCCTAGGCTGGCAGCTCCTTCAGAGCATATACTAGGCCTAAGTCATGCCTATAATCCTAGTGCCTTGCAAAGTATTTATGGCGTACTCAGTAAATTCTTACTGAATTAATGAACAGATGGATGGGTTGATGAATGACGGAAAAGTTAATGTATGTCATAAAGTGTTTGAGAAATAGCAGTTAGAATAGTGTGATTGTTGCACAAAGTCAAGTAGGCAATGCAGTTAAAAAGACAGTTTGAAGCCAAGCTCTGAAAGGACCTATGTATCATAAAAAGTATCCTGGCCTTTATTTTATTAAAAATATAGATCTATTGACTCTTTTTGAGCATATGAATGGCATTCGCTGGTTTGTGTTTTAGAATAATAATTCTGACAGTATAGAGGATGGATTGGCAATGGTTGGAGGTAGTTATGTATCAGGAGGAAAATTCTTAGGAAACTACAGGAAATTGTCCAATTGAGAGATGATGAAGACAGAACTATGAAAAGGAATATAAGAGAGACACTTGAAAACATCTCTGTGGCATCTAGCTTGAGTGACTGGTAAGAGTGCAGTGCCATATTCTAATATAAATCATGAGAGAAGGAGATTTTTTTTGAGGGAAAATGATTGAGTAATTTCACATTTTTTTTTTAGTTTGGGGAGCCCATAAGTCTATCCAGAGTGGCTTGGCAATATTAGTCAAGAGGTATGGGCTCAAGATATAGATTTGGGATTTAGGTGCTTATAGGTATTAACTGAAACCATGGAGGAGATGAGATTCTCTGGGAAAGCGATGAAGAAATAGATTGAGCACAGAGCATTAGAGAATATCTATATTTAATGGGCAAGCAAAAACAAAAGGCACAATGAATGGAAATTGATAGAGAGGAAGGAGACTAACTGAAAGAGATTGCAAGGCAGATATTTAGAGGCAAAGGTGAACCTGACAGACCCAGCAATGAAATACTTACGATGATACTTCTAGTTGCAAGTAGCAGAAACTCACTTGAACTAACTTAAGTAGATGAGAAGAAACTAATAATAGTGTTCAAGAGTGTTTTACCCAACCTAAAGTCAGACCAAGTGACTGGGCCTCACAGGGGGCTGGGACCAGAAACTGGACAGCTATCAGGAACCAACGGAGACACCTGCTCAGTTCTCTAAACTGCTTCGTTCTTCTCTCTGAAGACTGCCTCTGCTCTTGCCCAACTCACGGTGGCTGACTTCCATATTAAATGTTTCTCTGAATCCCAATTCCAGTTATTGTAGAAAGAATATGATTGGCCCTAGTTGGGTTAGGTGTCCACCCTTGATCCAATCCACTATGGCCAGGGTAGGGATAGGGAAGGACTCAGAACAAATATGGCAGCTAGGATTTTCTTCTATGAGTGAAGGGAATAGTTCTCAGAAAATGACCACTCTGAATTGGGCAGATGCCCCCAAAGATATCTACTACAAGATTAATCAAAATGACTGCATAAAGGCCTGGTTGATCTTTCATGGAGACATCAATTACAAGGAAAGTTGTGAGTACAGTGATTCCTTTTCTATTCTCTCTGTTCCTGTTTCCTCTGTCAGCCCAGAGGAAAACTTGTGTTAATGTTAGTGTTTATTTCTCCACATAACAGAAACTAGAATAAAATAAATTGCTCGTGAAATGCCTTGACATCCTCAGGTCAAAGGATCTAAACAAATACAAAGCATTTTTTCCCCCTAGGGAAAACTAGAGCTTTCCGGTTGTTTTTGCTTTCACCTGGGTCTCATTGATTTCCCAAATTGTACTAGTTGCTTTCTGGCTTTCATTAATCAAACTGCCACTTGGGATAGACTGCTGGTCCTTCATCTTATTTTGATTAATTTCATTCTCACATTCATCTCTCTGGCAATTTGCAGTGGAAGATTTGTTAGGGGCAGAGCAGGATGCGGGATGACTAGGGATTTGGGGGAGTAGAGTCAGTTCCTGAATCTGATTGAGTCTGTCTGTTAACAGAAATATTTTCCCCCTCATTCCTTCTAGCTCTAAGAATAGCAGTACCAGCTGTACTTGCCTGAGCCATATCTAAATTAATAAAATAAAGTGGGATTATTGACATTTTCTTGCTTCAACTACCAAATGTGCATCTTTGAATTTTTATCAACTGAGATGCTCTTATAATGGAACATTCGCAGAAATGGGCTTGACCTAAAAATGATAATGTACACTTTATTCATGCTAATTATGCATTTGTATTCCTCTTACTTATGTTGTCCTTTTATCTATTTTGCATTTCAGCAGTTAGTATTAAACAGAAGCTGTTTAAGGAGGCAAAGTAGCTTAGTTGTCAGGAAAGTGTCTTTGTGGTCAGACTTTCATCATGCTCCCAGCTCTCTTACCTAAGACCTAGGTGACCTCAGGGAAACTATTTAACCTTTTGAAGCCTCCATTTTCATACCTAAGCAATTATGCTCCTTTGAGGTTTAAATGATATATATATCATTTAAGCAAGTCTTCAAATAACATTGTTTTAATCAATTCCCGCTGGGACCACCGTCAGTGTGGAGTTCACAGGATCTCCCTATGTCTGCCTGGGTTTTCTACAGGTACTCCGGTTTCCTCCCACATCCCAATGATGTGACCCCTGATATCATTGGCATGTCTAAATGGTCCCAATCTGAGTGTGTGTGTGTGGGGGGGGTGTTGTGTGTGGGTGTGGGTGTGAGAGCACACGTGCATGCACACCCTGCAATGGGACAATGTGCTGGCAAGAGCTGGTTTCTGCCTTGAAGCCTGAGCTGCAAGGATAGGGTCTGGCCACCAGTGACCTTGAACTAGAAAAAGCAGAATAGAAAATGAATGAATGAATAAATAAATAAATAAATAAATAAATAACAATTATTATCAAGTAAAAATTTGTAGATTCAATGATAATCATACAAGTGCATGAAAATAAACGATGTGACGCAAAAGTGCTCAGCAAGTCCTCTAGATTTGTTATTGTTTTTGAACTTCATGATGGAAGGAACTGCTTCTTACAGTTTTTACTTTGCAAACATTTATGCTTTGATTTAACCCACCACCGCGATGACCGCACCATCACTCACTGACTCACCAAAAATTGGGTAATTATCTTATTTGTTTTTATTAATCTTTTAAGAATGTATATATAGCTCACATTTATTTCAATGTTAGACTAGAAGTGTTTTGGTTTTTATTTAGAAGTTTGCTGATGTTTTTGTGACCAGAAATATGCTGTATGAATTTAACTCTTGTTTATTTCAATTAGCCTGTGGTAAAATTGGTTTCATTATATGTTGTTTTGCTTTAAGTTGCAGTTCATCATAGGCTAATTAATGTTATTTCAAATGAAGGTTGTTTTGATAGAGAGAGGGTGATTCCTCAGCCATACCATAGGCAGAATCACTGTTTCAGATGTGGAGATAGAGGAAGAGTTTAATGTGTGGATAAACCCAAGGGAGGTCTGGGAGCCTCAGTTAGCAGGTGAAAATAGTGAAAGACTTGCTGGAGGGAATGGGGGTCCCACTCTTTTTGGCATATACAGGACTTCCACATCCCATAGGAGAGTGCAACAGGATTAATCTCTGAGAACCTAAACATTCTTCACTCTCAGGATTGGACACACACAGAGGTCTCTGTAGCTGGGCCACCCCTAACTTATTAGAAGGCCTGAGGAGGCTCCTAGGCAAGAACTCTTCCAGGTTCAGGCAACTACTGGCCACGGGCCAAGCTCAGGAAGGAGCTTGAATACCACACTTTATCTGCTACTCAACTTTCCCACGGTCTAGACTATGGGACTCATGCCTCTGGCTTAGGGGAAGGCCGGAAATGAGATTAAAAGAAGGAGAAATGCCCTTCACTCACACTTTGGTTGGGCATTCAGAGCACACGTCCACATGGCTTTCTAAACGGCTTAAATTTTGGGTGAACTAAACATTCCCCCTTGAGGTAACTTCTAGAGCCTAAAAAGGTCAAGGGCACAGTGGCCTGAGCAGCAAGCTTGATCACCCAGAAGATGAAACAGCAAAAGAAGCAACATCTCTGAGCCCTTGGCAGCTGGAAGGACTAGCTCACAAACACAGCAAGACCCAGGCGTGAGAGTTCCTGTGGCAAGGGTATGGGCAAAGTGCAAAAAGCACCATTTGTAGCTGTCTGCTGTGACACTGATTTTACCCTCTTGTGATGTAGTCTGGCAAATAATTGGCACCTAACAAATATTTGTGGAATAAATGTCTACTAATTAAGCAATTTATATGCATCCCACTAGGGTATTGCCCTTTTTTATTTATTTTGCTTCAAAGGATTAATATTGAAGTTAAAAAGTTCAAAGGAGTCTGTTTGGCAGGAACAGGGGCTTTGTTTGGCATCTGAGAGAGACTTGGGCAAGTAACTTCACGTCCCCATTCTTTTTTCATTTCATCTATAAAATAGGATTGTTGGGAAATTTAACTGGACAATGTATGCAAAGTGAATGAATGCATGCCTGACCCTAACCATGGAAATTCCACGTAGCAATAATCAGCCATAAACTGCTTAGCTTAGAATTCATGTATACAGTTGCATTCTCTTATTCTCATAGTTGAAGATAGGAGCATTAAAAGGAGCATTCAAAATTAATATAAAATTAATGAGGAAAGAAGTCTGCAAGGAGAGGAGCAAGAATGTGTCTCATACTTCTTTTATATTGTCCAAAGTTTTCAGTACAGCTCTATGTCTTTCAGGTAGTTGCTCAATAAGTGTATATTAATGTATTGATTTGAGGTGCCCCTCATAACTTGGATAATAGTAACACAGCTGAAAAGCCACCGAACTAAAAAACAGAAGACTTAGGTCAAGACATAGTTACACCACGAATTAGCTGGGAGACCTTGAATAAGTCTTTGGCCTTGGTATACTACTTCTTAAATCAGGAGTTTCCCCAAAATTCTTTCCAGCACTAATATTCTATATTTTTACAAAAGATCTGAGGATGTAGAATAATGTTCTTCATGAGGGAAAAGAGTTGCATAGAAATAGCATATGGTAACACCCCAATGGGAAAATGTAAAGTTATGGGCATTAACTCCATATGATAAACAGAGAAATAACAGCAGCAAGAACGGCAGTTTGGGTGTCTACCAAGTTTCAAGCACTGTGCTAAGTGCTTTTCACACATTATTTTATTTAATCCTTACAATAACCCTGTGAAATAAGTATTTATGTCCCCAACTATAGCTAAGGAAACCACGGTTTAGAGAAAGTTTTCCATCATTCAGTAAGCTACCATTTCATTGACCACTGGCCTTGTATACTCACCTGGGAATCTGGTTTGCCTTTCTTATTATCAAAGAAAACTGGAATTCAATATTGGAATTATGCCCATAGAGTTGGTTTGTCTATTGTGCTTCTTAATCTTTACTGAATTATAAGTTTCTTAAGGAATTTGATAAATATTGTGTGGATGGCAGCAGAAGTTACCGACCCTTTAAAGTATATTTTTGGTTTAGAACATCTCTCCTGTAAAGGATCAAAATCTCTCCACAGTCTTCAATTGCGGCCTAGGAAGACCTAAGAACATCTCAAATAACTATCCAGAGAGTGCTTCAAAGGTCTAGAAACATGATAAAAATCCTTGCCACAACGATCTTTTTAGGATATCATGTTTTCTCCTTTCTTAAGTCTGCACCTATCCACATATCTATTGGACTGAGGCTAGAGTGCTTGCCTTGGAGCAATAAAAGATAAATCATTTGGTCTCAATTTCTGCCCGTGATCTATTTATTCACGGGCTTCAATTCTGGATCTTCACTACATTCTGGCCAGATTTGGGGATTGTGTGGGTAGAGATGATGACTGAATACTCACAGGGTATTTGTGCTAAGCTTGGTGATAATACTTCAGCCTGCTTATTACATCAGCTGCAATCTGTCTAGACTAGGCTGCATTAGATTATGAGGGGTTGCCATCCTGACATTTAGAGACCATTCATATTTGAATTATATAGCAAGAGAAGCCAATGGAGTGTGTTAAGCAGGGGAAGGATAAGGGGGGTGTACGGTGGGGGTGTTTGTGACCTGATCAGATTTGATTTTTCAGAATGGCACTGTGGCTACAGGAGGAATAGACTTGGAGAAGACTAAGAACTGGCATAATAAAACCAAATAGACGGCATAGGTCACCCCAGTTTCCTTTTGAGCTCTTTGAAGGCAGACACCTTGTTAATATTGGTCATTGATCTCCATGACACCTAGCATAGGGTATAGAGCTTAGTGAGGACTGTGGAATCAATCAGTGAATGAACAAAGAACTAAAAGCTCCTTGAAAGCAGGAAGTCTTCTTCATTTTTCACTGATTAATTTGTAAATTGCTGCTGTTTACTATGACTAGTCTTAGTCAGAAAGCACAAAGTGGCCCAGCATTATTTTCAGTAAATTATTAGCTACTTAAAGGCAGCACCTGTCATTATTTCTTTGTGTCTTTGCTCACCTTCCTCCTAGTACAGTTATTTGTGCATAACAAGTCACTAGTAAATGTTTAATGAATGAAAAATTCAGCTCGTAGACTGATGAAGTTTCTTTTCTTTTTAAAAGGAAACTGTTGAAACATCATTTTCAACAGTCTTTTTACACTTACCAGTGCTTGTTAGCGGGACTGATCCTGACAGTTATAAGCATGAACAACTAAAAGAAGTAGAATCAAAGAATGCCTGAACTGGAGGAGGTTTTAGAGGTCATTCGGTCCAGCTGCCTACCTGATGTGTGTAGCAGTACAACTGCTGTGGGGATTGCTTTCTATTTTGGTTTCATGTTTGACCTTTGCCTGACTTCTCTGAGCTCTGTCCTCATTTCTTCCAGCCCTGGGTAGTACACATTTGCATGATTGTGCTAAATCCATTTCAAAATGCAAAATAGGACACCTCTGTGGTATGATCCAGCGAGTGTCATTCTTCCTGGCTCAGATCAATTTCTTTATCATTCCCTAAAGGAGGTAAAGGAGGGCCTTCTGGGCCAGTACGTGCTGTAAGTTCTACATGTAAGAATTAAAAAAACTAGCATGTTTGGGGCATTTTAGTGGGATTTTGTAGAGTGTGCTGCTTTCCTGTCTCAAAGATTTAATAAGCAAAGCAAAGGTAGCTAGGGTGGACGTTAGGAATGTGTAGAGTCACTGTTGAATCATTTTATCACTAATGTCACATTCCTGGGCCTCTACACTAGAATTTTTTATACCTGTTATGTATTTACAAAATGCTTTCATAGTTGGTCTTTATTTTTGTCAGCATTCAATTTTCCATTAAATTCTTCAAAATATCACTCATGAACACCTACTTTGTGCGAAGTACTGTGCTTTGTGTGGTGGGCCATACAAAGAAGTAGAGGATTTGCCCCTTTAACAGTTAGCATGCTTAGGTTGCCAGCAGCAGAAAGTCAGGCTCACTGATTGCAAGGCTTTCAGGTAGTTCAAAGAAAGGCTGGAATAGCAGTCTTGGGCCAGGGAAGCATCTAGTAGATCTAGAACCCAAGGTAAAGGAAGATAGGCAGCTTCCTTAGGTCACTACCACTGAAATCAGTCAACTGTTTTCCCTATGTTTATGATATTTTGTTGAAGTTTCAAAGTCCTGGAGAGAAACTCCTACTGGCCTAATTTAGTTATTTATTTAACCTTAGGAAAAGAAGGGCAGAGAGGCTTGACTGATTGTCCAATCAAGACTTTACACAATAGAAGAGAGAATACTTTTCTTTTTTTTTTTTAGTGTTTTATTTCTTGTATTTGTTTACCGACTTTTTTGATTTTGTTGATGTTTTTCTTTTTTTATTATACTTTAAGTTCTAGGGTACGTGTGCACAACATGCAGGTTTGTTACATAGGTATACATGTACCATGTTGGTGTGCTGCACCCATTAACTCATCATTTACATTAGGTATTTCTCCTAATGCTATCCCTCCCCCTGTCTCCAACCCCACAACAGGCCCCGGGGTGTGATGTTTCCTGCCTTATGTCCAAATGTTCTCATTGTTCAGTTCCCACCTATGAGTGAGAACATGTGGTGTTTGGTTTTCGGTCCTTGTGATGGTTTGCTCAGAATGATGGTTTCCAGCTGCACCCATGTCCCTGCAAAGGAAATGAAATCATCCTTTTTTATAGCTGCATAGTATTCCATGATGTATATGTGCCACATTTTCTTAATCCAGTCTATTATTGATGGACATTTGGGTTGGTTCCAAGTCTTTGCTATTGTGAATAGTACCACAATAAACATACGTGTGCATGTGTCTTTATAGTAGCATGATTTATAATCCTGTGGGTATATACCCAGTAATGGGAACACTGGGTCAAATGGTATTTCTAGCTCTAGATCCTTGAGGAATCGCCACACTATCTTCCACAATGGTTGAACTAGTTTACAGTCCCACCAACAGTGTAAAAGTGTTCCTATTTCTCCACATCCTCTCCAGCACCTATTGTTTCCTGCCTTTTTAATGATTGCCATTCTAACTGGTGTGAGGTGTTATCTCATTGTGGTTTTAATTTGCATTTCTCTGATGACCAGTGATGATGAGCATTTTTCCATGGGTCTGTTGGCTGCATAAATGTCTTCTTTTGAGAAGTGTCTCTTCATATCCTTTGCCCACTTTTTGATGGGGTTGTTTGATTTTTTCTTGTAAATTTGTTTAAGTTCTTTGTAGATTCTGGTAATTAGCCCTTTGTCAGATGGGTAGATTGCAAAAATTTTCTCCCATTCTGTAGGTTGCCTGTTCACTCTGATGGTAGTTTCTTTGGCTGTGCAGATGCTCTTTAGTTTAATTAGATCCCATTTTTCTATTTTGGCTTCTGTTGCCATTGCTTTTGGTGTTTTAGTCATGAAGTCCTTGCCCATGCCTATGTCCTGAATGGTATTGCTTAGGTTTTCTTCTAGGGTTTTTATGGTTTTAGGTCTAACGTTTAAGTCTTTAATCCATCTTGAATTAATTTTTGTATAAGGTGTAAGGAAGGGATCCAGTTTCAGCTTCGTACATATGGCTAGCCAGTTTTCCCAGCACTATTTATTAAATAGGGAATCCTTTCCCCATTGCTTGTTTTTGTCAGATTTGTCGAAGATTAGATGGTCGTAGATGTGTGGTGCTATTTCTGATGACTCTCTTCTGTTCCATTGGTCTATATCTTTGTTTTGGTACCAGTACCATGCTCTTTTGGTTACTGTAGCCTTGTAGTATAGTTTGAAGTCAGGTAGCATGATGCCTCCAACTCTGTTCTTTTTGCTTAGGATTGTCTCGGCAATGCGGGCTCTTTTTTGGTTCCATATGAACTTTAAAGTAGTTTTTTCCAATTCTGTGAAGAAAGTCATTGGTAGCTTGATGGGGATGGCATTGAATCTATAAATTACCTTGGGCAGTATGGCCATTTTCATGGTATTGATTCTTCCTATCCATGAGCATGGAATGTTCTTCCATTTGTTTGTATCCTCTTTGATTTCATTGAGCAGTGGTTTGTAGTTCTCCTTGAAGAGGTCCTTCATATTCCTTGTAAGGTGGATTCCTAGGTATTTTATTCTCTTTGTAGCTATTGTGAATGGGAGTTCACTCATGATTTGGCTCTGTTTGTCTGTTATTGGTGTATAGGAATGCTTGTGATTTTTGCACATTGATTTTGTATCTTGAAACTTTGCTGAAGTTGCTTTTCAGCTTAAGGAGATTTGGGGCTGAGATGATGGGGTTTTCTAAATATACAATCATGTCATCTGCAAACAGGGACACTTTTTGGCTTCCTCTTTTCCTAATTGAATACCTTTTATTTCTTTCTCTTTTCTGATTACCCTGGCCAGAATTTCCCACACTATGTTGAATAGGAGTGGTGAGAGAGGGCATCCCTGTCTTGTGCCAGTTTTCAAAGGGAATGCTTCCAGTTTTTGCCCATTCAGTATGATATTGGCTGTGGGTTTGCCATAAATAGCTCTTATTATTTTGAGATACATTCCATCAATACCTAGTTTATTGAGAGTTTTTAGCATGAAGTCCTGTTGAATTTTGTCGAAGGCCTTTTCTGCATCTATTGAGATAATCATGGGGTTTTTGTCATTGGTTCTATTGATATGATGGATTATGTTTATTGATTCGTGTATGTTGAACCAGCCTTGCATCCCAGGGATGAAGCCAACTTGATCGTGGTGGATAAGCTTTTTGATATGCTGCTGGATTTGGTTTGCCAGTATTTTATTGAAGATTTTCACGTTGATGTTCATTAGGGATATTGGTCTTAAATTCTCTTTTTTTGTTGTTGTGTCTGTGCTAGGCGTTGGTATCAGGATGATGCTGGCCTCATAAAATGAGTTAGGGAGGATTCCCTTTTTTTCTATTGATTGGAATAGTTTCAGGAGGAATGGTACCAGCTCCTTTTTGTACCTCTGGTAGAATTTGGCTGTGAATCCGTCTGGTCTTGGAATTTTTTTGTTGGTAGGCTATTAATTATTGCATCAATTTAAGAGCCTGTTATTTGTGTATTCAGAGATTCAATCTCTTCCTGGTTTAGTCTTGGGAGGGTGTATATGTCCAGGAATTTATCCATTTCTTCTAGATTTTCTAGTTTGTTTGCATAGAGGTGTTTATAGTACCCTCTGATGGTAGTTCGTATTTCTGTGGGATTAGTGGTGATATCCCCTTTATCATTTTTTATTGCATCTATTTGATTCTTCTCTCTTTTCTTCTTTATTGGTCTTGCTAGTGGTCTATCAATTTTGTTGATCTTTTAAAAAAACCAGCTCCTGGATTCATTGATTTTTTGAAGGGTTTTTTCTGTCTCTATCTCCTTCGGTTCTGCTCTGATCTTAGTTATTTCTTGCCTTCTGCTAGCCTTTGAGTTTGTTTGCTCTTGTTTCTCTAGTTCTTTTACTTGTGATGTTAGGGTGTTGATTTTAGATCTTTCCTGCTTTCTCTTGTGGGCATTTAGTGCTATAAATTTCCCTCTACACACTGCTTTAAATGTGTCCTAGAGTCTCTGGTACATTGTGTCTTTGTTCTCACTGGTTTCAAAGAACATCTTTATTTCTGCCTTTATTTTGTTATTTACTCAGAAGTCATTCAGGAGCAGGTTGTTCAGTTTTCATGTAGTTGTGCTGTTTTGAGTGAGTTTCTTAATCCTGAGTTCTAATTTGATTACACTGTGATCTGAGAGTCAGTTTATTGTGATTTCTGTACTTTTACATTTGCTGAGGAGTGCTTTACTTCCAACTATGTAGTCAATTTTGGAATAAGTGTAATGTGGTGCTGAGAAGAATATATATTCTGTTGGTTTGGGGTGGAGAATTCTGTAGATGTCTATTAGGTCTGCTTGGTGCAGAGCTGAATTCAAATCCTGGCTATCCTTGTTAACCTTCTGTCTCGTTGATCTGTCTTTTATTGACAGTGGGGTGTTAAAGTCTCCCATTATTACTGTGTGGGAGTATAAGTCTCTTTGTAAGTCTCCAAGGACTTGCTTTATGAGTCTGGGTGCTCCTGTATTGGGTGTATATATATTTAGGATAGTTAGCTCTTCTTGTTGAATTGATCCCTTTACCATTATGTAATGGCCTTCTTTGTCTCTTTTGACCTTTGCTGATTTAAAGTCTGTTTTATCATAGACTAAGATTGCAACCCCTGCTTTTTTTGATTTCCATTTGCTTGGTAGATCTCATCCCTTTACTTTGAGCCTATGTGTTTCTCTGCACGTGAGATGGGTCTCCTGAATACAGCACACTGATGGGTCTTGACTCTTGATCCAATTTGCCAGTCTGTGTCTTTTAATTGGAGCATTTAGCCCATTTACATTTAAGGTTAATATTGTTATGTGTGAATTTGATCCTGTCTTTGTGATGTTAGCTGGTTATTTTGCCCGTTAGTTGATGCAGTTTCTTCGTAGCATCGATGGTCTTTACAATTTGGCATGTTTTTGCAGTGGCTGGTACCGGTTGTTCCTTTCCATGTTTAGTGCTTCCTTCAGAAGCTCTTGTAAGGCAGGCCTGGTGGTGACAAAATCTCTCAGCATTCGCTTCTCTGTAAAGAATTTTATTTCTCCTTCACTTATGAAGCTTAATTTGGCTGGATATGAAATTCTGTATTGAAAATTCTTTTCTTTAAGTATGTTGAATATTGGCCTCCACTCTCTTCTGGTTTGTAGAGTTTCTGCTGAGAGATCAGCTGTTAGTCTGATGGGCTTCCCTTTGTGGGTAACCCAACCTTTCTCTCTGGCTGCCCTTAACATTTTTTCCTTCATTTCAACTTTGGTGAATCTGACAATTATGTGTCTTGGAGTTGCTCTTCTCGAGGAGTATCTCTGTGGCGTTCTCTGTATTTCCTGAATTTGAATATTGGCCTGCCTTGCTAGATTGGGGAAGTTCTCCATGGATAATATCCTGAAGAGTGTTTTCCAACTTGGTTCCATTCTCCCGGTCACTTTCAGGTGCACCAATCAGACGTAGATTTGGTCTTTTCACATAGTCCCATATTTCTTGAAGGCTTTGTTTGTTTCTTTTTATTCTTTTTTCTCTAAACTTCTCTTCTCGCTTCATTTCATTCATTTGGTCTTCAATCACTGACACGCTTTCTTCCACTTGATCAAATCGGCTATTGAAGCTTGTGCATGTGTCACATAGTTCTCATGCCATGGATTTCAGCTCCATCAGGTCATTTAAGGTCTTCTCTACATGGTTTATTCTAGTTAGCCATTCATCTAATCTTTTTTTTTTCAAGGTTTTTAGCTTCCTTGTGATGGGTTTGAACATCCTCCTTTGGCTTGGAGGTTTGTTATTATCGACCTTCTGAAACCTACTTCTGTCAGCTCATCAAAGTTATTCTCCAACCAGCTTTGTTCTGTTGCTGGTGAGGAGCTGCAATCCTTTGGAAGAGAAGAGGCACTCTGGTTTTTTAGAATTTTCAGCTTTTCTGCCCTGGTTTCTCCCCATCTTTGTGATTTTATCTACCTTTGGTCTTTGTTGGGGTTTTGGTGTGGATGTCCTTTTTGTTGATGTTGATGCTATTCCTTTCTGTTTGTTAGTTTTCCTTCCAACAGTCAGGTCTCTCAGCTGTGGGTCTGTTGGAGTTTGCTGGAGGTCCACTCCAGAACTTGTTTTTCTGGGTATCACCAGTGGAGGATGCAGAACAGCAAATATTGCAGAACAGCAAATATTGCTGCCTGCTCCTTCTTCTGGAAGCTTGGTCCCAGAGAGGCACCCACCTGTATGAGGTGTCTGTCGGCCCCTACTGGGAGGTGTCTCCCAGTTAGGCTACACGATGGTCATGGACCCACTTGAGGAGGCATTCTGTCTGTTCTCCGAGCTCAAACACCGTGCTAGGAGAACCACTGCTCTCTTCAGAGCTGTCAGACAGGGACATTTAAGTCTGCAGAAGGTTCTGCTGCCTTTTGTTCAGCTATGCTCTGCCCCCAAAGGTGGAGTCTACAGAGGCAGCCGGCCTTGCTGAGCTGCAGTGGGCTCTGCCCAGTTCCAGCTTCCCGGGATGCTTCTTTTACCTACTCAAGCCTCAGCAATGGCGAACGCCCCTCCCCCTGCCAGGCTGCTGCCTCACAGGTCGATCTCAGACTGCTGCGCTAGCAATGAGCAAGGCTCTGTGGGTGTGGGTCCCACATCCACAGTATAATCTCCTGGTGTGAATTTGCTAAGACCGTTGGAAAAGCACAGTATTTGGGCAGGAGTGTCCCGTTTTTCCAGCTACTGTCTGTCAGGGCTTCCCTTGGCTAGGAAAGGGAAATCCCCTGACCCCTTGCACTTCCCGGGTGAGGCGACACCCCACTCTGCTTCGGCACGCCCTCCATGGGCTGCACCCACTGTCAAACCAGTCCCAATGAGATGAACCAGTTACCTCAGTTGGAAGTGCAGAAATCACCCACCTTCTGCATCGATCACACTAGGAGCTGTACACTGGAGCTGTTCCTATTCAGCCATCTTGGAACAGAGAGAATATTTTTCTAAAGAAAAAAAGGTTGCTGTTACCAAAGTAGGAAAATGAATACTGTACAGCCAAAGAAACCAACATATATCATTACTACAGTTAGTTCTCCTGGAGAGTTCATAATAAGATTTGGAAGATGTGACATGCTTCCATGAAGAGTTAACCTAAGGGATAAGAGTTGAATAGCCAAGCAAAACAACAGCACAAATACCTCAAAGTAATGATGTGATTAAGTCACTCTGAATGGTACTGAGGATAAGTGTTGTGAGTTCAGAGAAAAAAAAAATGACTAGAGAAAGTCAGACTGCTCTCACAGAGAAGGAATAATTTAAGCCTGGCAAAGAAGGGTGGGGAGAATTTGGTTAGATGGGGTGTCCTTCATCATGTATTCACCTCTGGGTAGATTTAAACTAAAAGGTCCAAGGCACACCTGGGTTGGAAGAGTTCATGTAATTAAGTGCAAATGCTAATTATTGAAACAGCAAGAGATAAGATATATAACATATTTAGAATAGAATCTTTCATGTAGTTAAGTATTTAGAAAATGTTAGCATTGTTATTAACATTACCATCATTATTGTTATAAAATTAAGACTATTCATCTGATTATATATCACATTAATTTTTATAAATGTCTCTCAAAAAGACTGGATATATCACTCTGCCCTATGTTACAGAGTCTGATATGAACATCTACCAAAAACTGTGTCCCTGAGCTGCTTGAAAACTTATCTCTGAGACTCATATTCAAAAGGTCAGTCAGGGCAGCCACAACCAGATCTTCACCTAAATTAGCCAGGATATTTTTAGATGGAACCAAGGTTGACATGTCCATATCCTCTCTAGGATGCTGTGTTAGTATTGTCACTCTCCCTGAAAAGACGTTCTTAGTTGTGTCAAATCAAGTTATTTTGCTGTAATATTTATGTGTGCTAACCCCTGTTGAAATGGAAAACAACCTGTCAGTCTCATCCTCTTAATGATTCTTACACTTGAATGCTATTGTCGCTTTTTGGCTTCCTCTTCTCTGAGCTAAAAACACTCCAGCTCCTTTCATCTTTATTTACAGCTTCCCCTATGCTTTTTTATGTTTTTTAAAATGCCTTTGTTGTTGCTTTCTTTCCTCAGGATCACTTGCAGCTTTTCTATGTCTCTTTTTACACTTTCTGGAACAAAATTGTACAGAGTAGGTGATCACAGAGGTCCAATGAATAGGTCCAGGAGACCTCTGAAGAAGCAATAATCATGAACAATTGTGGAGTGCTTACTATGTGCTAGATATTGTGCTGAGCAACTTACATACATTCTTTAATAGTTAAAATACTATGGCAATAATTACCCCTATTTCACATTCATGTAAGGTTTTAGAGATAGTACATGGCACAGCCTGGACAAAACTCAGGTCTGCTCAATATCAGAGCCTGTGGTCTTAACCCCCAGGCTATATGATAGCCCATTAAGTTTGGGACCATGGTAACAAACAGATGATTGGATGATCAAGGCCCCAATCTGCTTTATCTTAGAGCAGCACTTTTCTAATTTTTCTACCTGGTATTCAGAATACATGGGGAGAATCACAACATGGTCCACCAGAAATGGGAGAGATTATTTAGGAGCTCATCCTTTTAATCTTAAAAATCCATGTGTGTTTTGCATTCCACTTAACAATATATTCAAGTTTATTCAAGTACTAAAAAGTTGAAATTATAAACACCAAGTGAAATTGAATCTCCTAAAAAGATACATCATGTTTATTGTTACCTGGAGTTCTCCAGGGCTATGGAAAGCTCAGATTGAGAATCAGAGCCATAGCAATGACTATGGTACCTTTAGCATGCAAGATATTTCAGAGGAGTTTTCACCACTTGCCTCCTCCTTCACAGAATCCTCCCCCAAATAAGAGACAAAGCATCACTCAGAATTACATCCCAGTGTGCCCTGTAATATACACCATTTGTGAAATGTCTGTTGCTATAACTCAATGCCATATGGTATAGATTATTTAGATCGAGGTAAAATTTGGGGGAAATCCAACTAAAATGATGATTTTTTTCATTTTAATATCATTGATCTGTTGTTTTTCATTCTGGTAATGATTAAATATAATACAGGATACTTATTTGCTATGTCCATTTTGGGTTTGTAACAATGTAACTTGTCTCCTGCATTTAAGAGAAGGTTACCCTTCTATTCTCTTATGGGAGTGGAGCATAGGAGAAGGAGTGACAGTGCATCAATCTCATCCCAAACTGTAATCAAATAGCCATCTTATAAAGTTGACAGGGAGGGAAAATGCTTTCTGCTTCATCAACCAAACTTTCATGGTAGTATTTGTGATACTGGTAGCCTTACATGACCATCAGCAGTTGGGAGTGGAGAGCGAAGTCTGTACTGAGCTCCCACAGTTTGCCACCAAACAAGGGAATCATATAATTTTTGTATAATTTATCATTCAAACTGGGGCACTCTGGAGAAAGAAAGGGGGCACAGTAGTCACAAACTTGGACTAACCTGGGCAAAGTGGGACACATAGTCACACTGCCCATCACCAATTCCTCACACGGAGTCACAGGCAAAGGAAGGGTCAATTATACTAAAAACCTAATGCTATCCAATCTAATTTCACATTGCTTTTTTGGTGACGCCTATGACTGATTTTAGCTGTGGATAATAGGTTCTCATATTTTAAAAGGACCCCTCCACCCCAAATTCCTGTATTAATGTGACTCTCCTTCACATATCTTGGGTATATGTTTATGCGTGTCTATTTACCAATAATTGCATCTAAACTAGCAACATTGTTGCTTATTTATGTCCAACTTGTGTTATATTTTGACCATGAGATTTTTTTTTTTTGCGGGAAGAACCGTGGTTAGTCAATTTTTCTCATCATATATTTGAGTATGTTCATGCTTGCTCCTAATTGTATTCTTTATAATTATTGAATTTCTATTTCAGTTTTGAAGGACTTTCACACAAACAATTTACAAAATTTGATTCCTGTCTTGAGGAAGGCATTGGCAGCCCTCACGAACTTGATTCAGCTGCCACCTTAATTAATAGTTGTTGATATCAATCACAGGACCACTTAGTGTGAAACCAAGGAAAAGGCCTCCAAGATTATTCTGATTGCCATAACAGATAAATACCCTAATCTCAGTAGTTTGAAAAAATGGAAGTTATTTTTTTTTCATGCAAGTCAAAACTAAATGGGTATTCTTAACACCAGTATGTCTCTCCTCTGAGAAGTGATTGAGAGATCTAATTTTCTTCTATCCTGTTGCTCTTAGGCTAGGCTTGGAGGTAGAACACATCACATCCACTGATCTTCTATTGCCCTGAAAACCATAGGACCACGACTCGCTGCAAAGAGCTTGGTAAATATAATCTGGCTGCCTTCCCAGGAGTAAGAGGAAATAGATTAGGTGAACACCTGGTCAGTCTATGCCACAGAGGTGATTCTTCCATACCATTTGTTTGGCACATTAAGCAAGGATAGTACCTGGTATAAGAAAGTCAGAACCTAGTCTATACCATATTCCTTTAGTGTGAGAATTGCATAGACCCCAAAGCTTTATCAAAGCTTTTGCAGAGGCAATAGATCAAACAGACTCAGGTATGACTGTGAGTAACTCACTTAAACTCTATGAGCTTCAATTTCCTCATCTTTAAAATTTAGGCAGAAGCACCGAGTACCATTTCTGCTGCATAGAAATTAATTATTTCTTATGGTTTCATAATGGAATGTGTTATGAACCAGTATTGGATTCATTATAGTTTTTTGTTTGTTTTTATAGTATCTTTCCTATATGGGAGCTGAATTAACTGATCTTTTATTTTTTCCTCTTTTATTTTAGATTCAGTGGGTACATGTGCAAGTTTGTTACATGGGTATATTGCATGATGCTGAAGTTTGAGGTACAATAAATATCATCCAGATAGTAAGCATAGTGCCTAATGGGTAATTTTTCAGCCCTCCCCTCCTGACCCCCCACCTAGTAGTCCCCAGTGTCTATTGTTTCTGTTTTTATCTCCATGTGAACCCAATGTTTAGCTCCCACTTATAAATGAGAACATGCAATATTTGGTTTTCGGTTCCTGTTTTAGAATAGTGACCTCCAGTTGCACCCATGTTGCTACAAAGGACATACTTTCATTCTGTTTCATGGCTGAATAGCACTCCATAGTGTATTTGTACCACATTTTCTTAATCCAGCCAGCTGTTGATGGGCACCTACGTTGATTCCATGTCTTTGCTGCTGTGAATAGTACTGCAATGAATATACGAGTGCATGTGTCTTTTGGGTAGAATGATTTATTTTTCTTTGGATATATACCCACTAATGGGATTGCTTAGTCAAATGATAGTTTTGTTTTTAGTTCTTTGAGAAATCTGCGAACTGCTTTCCATCATCTCTGAACTAATTTACATTCCCACCAACAGTGTATAAGCATTCCCTTTTCTTCATAGCCCCATCAACAAATTACTTTTTGACTCCTTAATAACAGACATTCTGACTGGTGTGAGATGGTATGTCGGTGTGGTTTTGATTTGCATTTCTCAGATGATTAGTGATGTTGAGCTCTTTTCAAATGTTTCTTGGCCACTTGTCTGTCTTATTTTGAGATGTGTCATTCGTATCCTTTGCCCACATTTTTTTTTTTTTTTCTGAGATGGAGTCTCACTCTGTTGCCAGGCTGGAGTGCAGTGGCATGATCTCGATTCACTGCAGCCTCTGCCTCCTGGATTGAAGTGATTCTTCTGCCTCAGCCTCCTGAGTAGCTGGAACTACAGGCACGTGCCACCATGCCTAGCTGATTTTTGTATTTTTAGTAGAGACGGTGTTTCACCATGTTGGCCAGGATGGTCTCGACCTCTTGACCTCGTGATCCACCTGCCTTGGCCTCCCAGAGTGCTGGGATTACAGATATAAGCCACTGTGCCCAGCCCTCTTTGCCCACTTTTTAATGGGGTTATTTGTCTTTTGCTTATGGAATTGTTTTAAGTTCCCTATAGATTCTGGATAGTAGACCTTTGTCAGATGCATAGTTTGTGGATATTTTCTCCCATTCTGTACGTTGTCTGTTTACTTTGTTGATAGTTTCTTTTGCTGTGCAGAATCTCTTTAGTTTAATTAGGTCCTTCTTGTCCATTTTTGTTTTTTTTTTTTGCATTGCTTTTGGAGACTTAGTAATAAATTATACTCCAAGGCCTGTGTCCAGAATGATATTTCCTAGGTTTACTTCTAGGATTTTTATAGTTTGATGTCATACATTTAAGTCTTTAATCCATCTCGAGTTAATTTTTGTATATGGTGAAAGGTAAGTGTTCAATTTCATTCTTCTGCCTATGGATAGCCAGTTATCCTAGCACCATTTGTTGAATAGAATGTCCATTTCCCACTGTTGATTTTTGTCAACTTTGTCAAAGATCAGATGGCTAAAGGTGCACAGCTTTATTTCTGGGTTCTCTATTCTTTTCCATTGGTCTATGTGTCTATTTTTGTACCAGTACCAAATTGTTTTTGGCTGCTGTAGCCTTATAGTGTAGTTTCAAATCAGGTAATGGGATATCTCTGGCTTTATTCATTTTGCTTAGGATTGCTTTGGCTATGCTGGTTCTTTTTCGGTTCCATATGAATTTTAGAATAGTTTTTTCTTGTTCTGTGAAAATGACTTTGGTAGTTTGATAGGAATAGCATTGAATCAGTAGATTGCTTTGGGCAATATGGCCATTTTAATGATATTGATTCTTCCAATCCATGAACATGGATTGTTTTCCCATTTCTTTTTGCCATTGTGATTTCTTTCACCAGTGTTTTGTAGTTTTCCTTGTAGAAATCTTTCACCTCTTTGGTTAGATGTATTCCTAGGTATTTATTTATTTATTTAGTGGCTACTGTAAATTGGCTTGCATTCTTGATTTGGCTCTCAGCTTGAGTTATTGGTGTATAGAAATGCAGCTCATTTTCTACATTGAATTTTGTATCCTGAAACTTTACTGAAGTCATTTATCACCTCTAGGAGCCTTTTGGTGGAGTCTTCAGAGTTTTCTAGATCTAGAATCATATTGTCAGTGAAGAGAGATAGTTTGAGGTCTTCTTTTTCTATTTGGATGCCTTTTATTTTTTTCCTGCCCAATTGCTCTGGCTAGGACTTCCAGTACTAGAATAGAAGTGGTGAGAGTGGGCATTCTTATCTTGTTCCTACTCTTAAGGAGAATGTTTTAATCTTTTGCCTGGTCATTATGATTTTGGCAATGGGTTTGTCATAGATAGCTCTTACTATTTTGAGGTATGTTTCTTTGATGGCTAGTTTTTTAAGGGTTTTTATTATGAAAGGATGTTGGATTTTATCAAAAGCTTTTTCTGTGTCTATTTTGATGATGTTATGGTTTTTGTTTTTGATTCTTTGGTGAATCATATTTATTGATCTGTGTATGTTAAAATAACTTTGTATTTCAGGAATAAAGCCTATTTGATTGTGGTAAATTAACTTTTTGATGTGCTGCTAGATTTGGTTTGCAAGTATTTTGTTGAGGATTTTT
The DNA here is from genome assembly GCF_028858775.2 of Pan troglodytes. Classification (NCBI taxonomy): domain Eukaryota; kingdom Metazoa; phylum Chordata; class Mammalia; order Primates; family Hominidae; genus Pan; species Pan troglodytes. The sequence goes on from NC_072406.2 coordinate 71,310,471, forward strand.
GGGTCTATATTCATCCAGAATATCAGCTTTTAGTTTTCTTTTTTCATTGTATCTTTGTCATATTGGTATCAGGATGATACCAGCTCTTCTTTGTATGCCTGGTAGAATTTGGCCGTCAGTTCATCTGGTCCAGGGACTTTTTTGTTCGGTGGGTTTTTTATTACTGATTCAATATTGGAACTTGATATTGGTCCGTTCAGGGTTTCAGTTTCTTCCTGATTCAATCTTGGGAGGTTGTATGTTTCCAGAACTTTATCTATTTCCTCTAGACTTTCTAGTTTGTGTGCATAGAGGTGTTCATAATTATCTTTGAGGATCTTTTGTATTTCTGTGGGATCAGTTATAATGTCACCTTTGTTGTTTCTGATTGTGCTTATTTGAATCTTCTCTCTTTTTATTTATTAATCTAGCTATTGATTAATCAACTTTGTTTGTCTTTTCTTTTTTTTCAAATTTAATGAATTTTTTAATGATACTTTAAGTTCTAGGGTACATGTGCACAACGTGCAGGTTTGTTACATATGTATACATGTGACATGTTGGTGTGCTGCACCCATTAACTCATCATTTACATTAGGTATATCTCCTAATGCTATCCCTCCCACCTCCCCCTACTCCATGACAGGCCCTGGTGTGTGATGTTCCCCTTCCTGTGTCCAAGTGTTCTCATTGTTCAGTTCCCACCTATGAGTGAGAACATGTGGTGTTTGGTTTTCTGTCCTTGCGATAGTTTGCTGAGAATGATGGTTTCCAGCTTCATTCATGTCCCTACAAAGGACATTAACTCATCCTTTTCTGTGGCTGCATAGTATTCCATGGTGTATATGTGCAACATTTTCTTAATCCAGTCTATCATTGATGGACATTTGGGTTGGTTCCAAGTCTTTGCTATTGTGAATAGTGCCTCAATAAGCATACTTATGCATGTGTCTTTATAGCAGCATGATTTATAATCCTTTGGGTATATACCCAGTAATGGGATGGCTGGGTCAAATGGTATTTCTAGTTCTAGATCCTTGAGGAATCACCACACTGTCTTCCACAATGGTTGAACTAGTTTACAGTCCCACCAACAGTGTAAAAGTGTTCCTATGTCTCCACGTCCTCTCCAGCACCTGTTGTTTCCTGACTTTTTAAGGATCGCCATTCTAACTGGTGTGAGATGGTATCTCATTGTGGTTAATCTTTTTAAAGAACAAATTTTTTGTTTTGTTGCTGCTTTGTGTAGATTTTTGGGTCTCAATTTCATTCAGTTCTCTAATTTTAGTTATTTCTTTTCTGCTAGCTTTGAGGTTAGTTTGTTATTGTTTTTCTAGTTCCTCTGGGGTGATATTAGATTGTTAATTTGAGATCTTTTTAACTTCTTAATGTGAGTGTTTAGCACTTTCCCCTTGACACTGGTTTTGCTGCATCCTAGAGATTTTGGTATGTTGTGTCTGTGTTTTAATTTATCTCAAAGAATTTTTTGATTTCTGCCTCAATTTCATTGTATTTGCAAAAGTCATTCAGAAGCAAGTTGTTTAATTTCTATGTAATTTTTGTGATTTTAGGAGATTCTCTTGGTATTGATTTCCATTTTTCTTTCACTGTGGTCTGAGAGTATGGTTGGTATAATTTCAATGTTTTTGAACGTATGGAGACTTGCTTTATAGCCAAGCATGTCATCAACCTCAGAGTATGTTCTATGTGCAGTTGGTAAGACTATATCTTCTTTGGTTGTTGAGTGGAATGTTCTATAGATGTCTGTTAGGTCCAACTGGTCAAATCTTGAATTTAAGTCCAGAATTTGTTAGTTTTCTGCTTTGATAATCTGTCTAGTAAAGTGTTGAATTCCCCTACTACTATTGTGTGGACATCTGTGTCTTTTTTGTGGGTCTAGTACTTGTTTTATGAATCTGGGTGTTCCAATGTTCGGTGCATGCATATTTAGGATAGTTAAATATTTTTGCTGAATTTAACCCTTTATCATTATGTAATGCTCTTCTTTGTCTTTTTTTTTTTTTTTTACTGTTTTTGGTTTAAAGTCTATTTTAACTAATCAGTGGATAAGCTTAAATTTTCTAGCATGCACTAGCAAATACCTTTTGTAATTTCTTCCCTCCCATCCCCCTCAACTCAATGAAGTACAGACAGTATACTGTTCAGAGAGATGGTTTAACAATTCCACTTCCAAACACAGAATTTCCCACCTAACTGGTCCTTAATAGATGAATCTATCCCAAGGCATAATATCACCTTTTGTAGTGCCCAGGAATTCATTCAGTCTTCCAAGTCCTGTTAAGCAGTAGTGTGACCCTAGTGCCACCTTGATGCCTGGAAGATCCTACTGATAATCCATCTAGTTTCTCAATGCGTAGTTCAATTCTTTCTTTCTTTATTCTAATCAGGCTTTCCATTTTCTCTCATGAAGAGTGTTTGATTCTGGGTTATCTGTGAGTCCATTTATTGGATACTTTTGCATAATATAGTAAATATGAGTTCAAGAATTACTGACATTAACAATTGTAAATTGTTCAAATCGAGAACCATCTTCAGTCCAGATTCCCATTAGATATCATTTTCTGGCTTTGTATACACTGTCATTTTTATTTTTGCATTTGCCTTCAGGAAAGAGAGTGTCATGAGCTTATATGCATATAGAAGGAGAGTAAGGGAAAAACACACAGTAACAGGCAGACACATTCACTTGTTTTATTTTCGCACATTTAATTCTATTAAACAGGTATTGATGGCTTTATTTCAATAAAATGAGTAAACGGAAATTCAGAATTCTTCTTCTGCCCATACTTTAAGTGCTGATATTCTCCAGAGTTATATCCAAGGCCCTCTGCTTTCATTCACAATCTCCTCCCACAGGGTGACTAAGATTCCTTATCTGCTGCCTTTTACTCCTGCCCTGAGAATCAGGCACATGCACCCAGTGATCTATTTGTCTGATGGTTCACCTCAATGTCCAACATATCCCAAACTGAACTAATCATTCATACACTGTATTTCATAAGGAATTGTATTAGTCTGTTCTCATGCTGCTAATAAAGACATACCCAAAATTGGGTAGTTTATAAAGAAGAAGAGGTTTAATGGATTCACAGCTCCATGTGGCTGGAAAGGCCTTACAATCATGATGGAAGGCAAAGGAGGAGCAAAGTTATGTCTTACATGGTGGCAGGCAAGAGAGAGCATGTGCAGGGAAACTCCCCATTATGAAACCATCAGATCTCATGAGACTTATTCACTATCACGAGAACAGCATGGGAAAGACCCACTCCCATGATTCAATTACCTCCCACCAGGTCCCTCATATGACATGTGGGAATTATGGGAGCTACAATTCAAGATTTAAGTGGGGATACAGCAAAACCATATCAGAATTGATTAGATTTTTTATTCAAATATAACATACATGCTAGAGACAGCACAAATCTTAAGGGCATGACTTGATGAATCTCCAGAAAGTGCACACACTTGTATAAGCAGACCCCACATCAAGCTAAGACATAACCAGTAGCTAGTAGCACCCCAATGCCCCTGTTAGTTTTTATCTTCCCCATTCTAAAAGTGACACTATCTTGATTTCTAATAACATAGATTAGTTTTGCTTGATTTTGAATGTTCTGTAAATGGAATCATATAGTATGTTCCCTCTGTGTCTGGCTTCGTTAGCACAATATTATGAGATTCATCCATGTTGTTGTATATAGCTGTAGCATGTTCATCTCATAAATATATGATATTCTACTGTATTAACAAACCACAATTTATTTATTTTTAGTCAACTACTGATAGGCTTTTTGGTTAAGTATAGGGCTATTAAGCATAATGAAGCTATACATTTATTGTACATGTTTTTTAGCAAAGATATGAACAGATTTCTGGAGGCTATATGGCCAAAATGGAATTGCTGGTTCAAGGTTACACATAAGTTGACCTTAGTAGATATTTCCAAATGCTTTTCTAAAGTGTATGCCAACTTACACGCTATCAACACTATCAACAGCATATGTGAGTTCCCATTTCTCCATCCTTACTAACACTTGGTATTGCTAAAGGAAGTCTTTTTGCATTTTAGCCATTCAGGTGTGTGTGCAAATTTAATTTGCATTTGCTTGGGAACCACTCATTAATCATTTTTGCATGCTCTGTTTCATTAAGTTGGTGCCACTGTCCACCTGGTCACAAGCTAGAAATCTGGGCATCATCCTTGTCCCTCCTCTTTCTTTACACTCACACACTAATTTTTCCACATGAATATTTCTCAAATCTCTTGGCTCACTGCCATCTATTATTGCCAAAACCTTTATTCAGTGCCTCATTGTTATTTCTTAATTTGTCAACTTCCACACCCTCCTAAGTGGTTTCGTCTTTTTTGCTTCCAAATAGATGATCTACAAAGCCATCAGAATGATCTACCCTTAACCTAAATCTGCCATGTTTTTGTCATGTTTAAGCATTTCCATGGCTCCTTACCCCCACCCAGATTACAGAAAGTCTAGGCCTCTTAAAATAGATATAAGATCTACCAAGAGTCTGGCTTTTGCCTTCTCATTTGGCCCCATCGCCCATCATTTTCTGCCACTGCTCCCATATTCTAGCTATGCCAAATTCTCTTTTTAGTGTTTTTTTTTTCCCCCTCCGGAAATACTGTATCTTCCATGTCCTCACTCCAAAACCATTCCATATGTCCTGCACTTCTCTTGAAAAGTCTCAGTTTACACTGAGTCAAAGGGATGACTGCCAAACCTTGAGGTATTTCCTCTCCATAGGATGTTTATATTTCAATGGAGGATGAAAAACCAGTCTCTAGCAGTGGAATTTCTAGCATCAGTGTGCATGTGGAAGAAATACAAAATTACACCATGAAGCATGCAGCCTACGCATAAAAACAGTCCTTTGAAATAATAATTTTGAGTATATTTAGAAAAGAATAAATCTGTATCCGTATGTAAATCCATACACTAAATTAAATTCCAGATGGATCAAAGGTTTGAATATACATATAAATAACTTAAGAGTGTTAGAAGAAAGTATCATTTAAAATAATTTTATGACAGGAAAAGCCTTTCCAAATATCATAAAAAAGAAACTATGAAAGAAAAGATGGATACATTTGATTCCATAAGAAAACACACAAAACATGAATGTGAAACAAAATAAGTGTAAATTTGGTTGAAAGACAATAGTAAACTCGATGTGGTATACAAGATTTTCTATATGCCATTATTGCTTGCTTGAAGTGGCATGGCCTTTTTGGACAAAAGTGTAGTGCTTGTGCCAAATGAATTAATAAAATGTTCATTCAATGAATGATCTCATTTTGGAGCCATTAACATGGTGATATATATTTTCAAAATGGTCATTATCTATTCTTGAAAGGAGAAATAAATAGGCTACATGCTGATTTTAAAGCAATTCTGTGTAAAATTATATGTTGATCCAACACATTTTAAAAAATTATATGCATATATATATGCATATAATGCATGTGAGTGTTTATGCGCAGAGAGGTGGAGGACACAGGCTCTAAGGTATGAGGATAGACAATTTTCTCTCTTGCATACACATTTGAATTTGCAGTGCCTGTCAACTAGTACAGGAGTCCCCAACTCCAGGGCAATGGACCAGTACTGGTGCATGGCCCATTAGGAACCAGACCCCACAGGAGGAGGAGAGTGGCAGGTGAGTGAGCAAAGCTTCATCCATATTTACAGCTATTCCCCATTGCTCACATTACCTCCTGAGCTCCACTTCCTGTCAGATCAGCCGTGACATTAGATCATCGTAGGAATCTATTGTGAACCACACATGCAAGGGATCTAGGTTGTGCACTCCTTATGAGAATCTAATGCCTGATGACCTGTCACTGTTTCCCATCACTCCCAGATGGGATCATCTAGTTGCAGGAAAACCAGCTCAGGGGTCCCACTGATTCTACATTATGGTGAGTTGTATTATTATGTCATCATATATTACAATGTAATAATAACAGAAATAAAGTGCACAATAAATGTAATGTGCTTGAATCATCCTGATAACCATCCCCCAACTCCCGCTCCCACCCCCCGTCCATGGAAAATTTGCCTTCCATGAAAGCAGTCCCTGGTGCAAAAAGGTTGGGGAACACTGACCAAGTAAATGTTCAATAAATGTTTGGGAGCAGGAAGGATTCAGCAAAGGAAAGGAAGGGGAATGGAAAGATGATTTGCAAAAATGTTTATAGCAGTTGATGAACTTTTGGATTGTTTTCACTTTTAATATTGTGCTTTTCTATGTTTCTTTGATTTTTTTCTCTCCAAGGAGCATATATAGTTAGAAAATAGTAACAATGTCATTTTTAACAAATAAAAGCTTCGTAGCTGGTATATATTGGCCAGGTTTGGGGATATGTGAGAGATCCAAGAGTAGTCTGAGACTGAGGAGAAAGAGCTTTCATATGGCCAACCAGCAAGAATGGGTTTTTGTTGCTATAGTAGTTTTAGTGTTCTCTTGCCATCTAAATGGTAACCATTTCATCCCTAGGTAAAAACAGAAGATTTTCACCCCAAATATGGCAGATGACGCCAACAATTCCAAAACCAGAAACTTTCCTCTGCTAATGGAAGTCCCTTGAGCAAGCTGGCCCCATCTCAGCCTCCCACTAGAGGCTCCTTGTCAGTATTAGCCAGACCCATGGGATTTGCATTGGTACCTAAATTAGAGTTTTCTCTGCTCTCCCTCCTCTCTTCCTGGCCCCCTCATAACCTTTGCATTTTTTCCCTCAGTCACTGATTTCCATCTTTTAGATGTCCTAGGCACACGATCCAGTTCTAGTTTCTGCAACAGACAAATAGAAAAATGTCTGTCTGCCAGGAGAGGAAATAGGATGCTGAAGTGGTGCCTCCTTTGCCCCACATAAAGTGCTTCTGTCTGGATCTTCTCCCAGAATCCTTGGGAGAAGAGGCTGCTGCCAATGGGGTATGCTTTTTCAGATGGAGATTGGCAAGTCAGAGATAGTCTCATTTCCCTCTGTGCTGTGAGAACACTCAGGCCAGATTACAGGAATGCAGCCTCTTTGGGGTTTGCCCTGGAAATGCCTCTAGAACCTGAAGCCAGTGTTATCTGCCCGGGGCTGGAGACAGCCAGGCTCCAGTCAGCTCAGTCCAGCAACTCAGCACTTGGCTTGCAAAAGGCTTTCCAATCTGGCCCCTCATGTTGACAGAGACCACCTATTTCTTTCTAAGTGAATAGAAACTGAATTCTTTTCTGGGGCACTTTTTTAAGCAGTCAGTCTTGGCCCTAGATAACTGATGCACTTGCCCTTAATTTGATGTTTTTATATATATTCGTGTGTGTGTGTGTTTTAGGAAATCAGCATGGTTTCTAATTCTTCTAACCACACACTGGATAAACTCACTTTACACCCACTTTGAAGAATTATAGCGCAGGGATTTCCCAAGCAGCAAACCAGAAAAATCTGATTTAAATGCACATTTGATCATGCTACTAGTGTGGTGGAAATAAAGACCACAAATTTAACCTTCTAAGTTGAGTCTCTCCCATCTTCAAACAGGTAGACAAAATGAAAAAGACTCACAAATAGCAGTGACTCTATATCCTGTCTGCTTGATGTTTGGAGTTCCATTTGTAGTTCCATTTGCTCTATTGTGCAACTGGCATAGTAGTTTAAGCAAATAATCAGGGTTATCCATGCCACAGCTGTTACTTTTTGTTGTTAGTGGTCTACTTCTAAGAACAGCCGCTGCTTTTTCTTAAGTAAAAGGTGTTTGCTTTGTGTGTGTGTGTGTATGTGTTTATGTTTTATGTTTGTTTGGGCATGGAATTTTTGGACAGGGGTTTACTATGACATATGGGAACTTCGGGAAGAGCCTCTCTTTCCATCCAGGGTAGGGGACTGTGGGCATTTCTGGAAGAAGAGGGGTCAATGGGGACCTCATCATTAGTCAGTGCACCAGAGTGTCAGTGCCAAAAACCTGATTCAAAGTAGCTCAAGCAATTAGAAGGCTAATGGAGAGGAGGGGACACATGATAAAAGAAATCACTGAAGAATCAGTTGTAGGAAGGGGAAAGCAGAGCAGCCTTGGAGACCTGGTCTAGAAGGAAGGCGTTGAAAGCTGTCACAATTCTCTCTCTCTCCCTCTCTCTCTCTCTCTCTCTCTCTTTCTCTCATAGTCTACCCAGGGCCGACTCCAAAAGTCCTTTGCATCTCTCCTTCAGGAGACTGCTTTGTGGGATGTTCCTTACAAGCACGTTTATGATCTGGATCTATCTTTATAATTTCACACCTCACTCTGCAGTTCTGAATGCATTTCAGTTCCTCAGTTAAGCCGTTTGTTTCCTTCTGCACTCCCCTGTCTCATGAACTTAGCAAACTACTTAATTTTCAAGATTCCATTCCAATGGTAACTCCTTGGAGAGAGGTTCTCGCAACACCATCCTTCTCCAGGCAATTTCTCCTTCCTGTGCCTCACCATAACTTCTTGTTCAGTTATTACTATTACCAATAGTAATTAGTATTTAGTTATTACTAAACTATTACTGTACTTCTTATCACTGAGTTATAATTAACATGGCCATAATCGTCTGTTTAATGTGTTTTACTGTCTCTGCTCCTCCAGACTGGTGGGTATATTGGGCTCTCTTCATCTTTGTACTCAGGGCCCATCATAGCCCCTGGCACCCCATAGATGTTTGTAGAGTGAGGTGAATAAATTAATGGGAGAGAAAGGAAAACCATTTAAATCTGACTAGGTTTACATGCACTTTAGAAGAGTTTACAGAGCATTCTATAATTCCAAAGCCTACATCTTCAAAACAGTTTGTATTGGAACCATGTTTGTGAATCAGAGAGTAGTTCTTGCACAGCAAGCCTCAACATGGTATTTAAATTAGTTAAGATACACCTAGCAGCTGATATGCTGTGGGAGGGTAGGAGGAGGTGCTTAGAACAGCTAAGAGATCTATGTGAGGATAAGAAAATCGCAGCATTTCAAAAAGAGGAAAAGGTGTGTTTTGCATCTTCCAGGGAAGTTCTGATCTTAAACATTTGGTCTCATTGTCTTCTTAAGCATACTTAAGCTTCTGTTAGATTGTTGTTGTGATACCTGGGCAAGAGAAATACGGTATCATTAGGTAAAATTAATCTGTCGATTTGCTAATTGAAAAGAGAGTCAGGAAAAGGAAGGTACAAAGAGACTGAATAGAATGATAAGAATTTATCCTAATTGGAACTTTCAACCTAGTAGAATAGTCTGACAATACAAGTCAGAGAGAAGCCAATATATGAAAAATTTAAATGAAACATACAATGTTATCACTTAAGGATAAAATGTTAAAATATCACATTGTATTTGGGTACCCAATATCTTTTAAAAATGTTCATTTACACGAGGAAAAGCCTACAGTTTTCCTTTCAGTCTTTTTGTCAGACTTAAGAGAAACATGGTTCTGAAATCAAATAATTCTAATGTGTTGATAATGATTTTTAATTTTAGGGAAAAATAAAACTTAAGACAGTGGTTCCCAATTCTAGATGATCTTCTGAATCTACTGCAGAGATACTCTACTGTCCTCCTACCTCCTATTCTCTTGCTAGATTCTAGTTCTAAATAGCTCTGAGGTAGAACCTATGTGAAAGGTTTTTAAGAAGAAAAAAAGTTAACATTTAGAAGACTGAGCTTGTAAACCAGTGTTTCTCAGGATATGGACTTGTTCTAACCCAATCAAAGTCACCAGGGTGCTTAAGAAAAAGCTAATTCTCAGGCTGTGGTGAGGGCCTATTGAATTAGAGCCTCTAGATGGAAAAGTCAAGAATCTGTACTTTACACATGTTCCCCAGATGATTCTCATGCACATCAGTATTTGAGATCCATAAGTAATTGGTTTCTAATTTAAAATAAATAAATATTGATGACTGTGAGCATCTACCTTATAATATACATAATAATATCTTGATTAAGTAGGATGCTTAGAAAATTGGGAATTCTAGTTAGTTTAATTTTGTGTCAAATTAATTCTGAACTGAACTAGGAGAGCTGTCATCTTTTGGAAACTGATCATAAATTCTGACATTTCTAGGAAGCTGATGTTATAAACTCACCACGGTTCCATCTGTGCACAGGACCCATGAGCCTCTAGGGAAGTACTACCCTCAGAGAAGAGAATATGAAGAGTCCCCATTTGGCCCAAAGGTAATGGGCTGATGCCAGAAGGGAGGCCAGCCAAGGAGAGGGAGGTAGTAAAAATAAGAAGTTTATCCACCAGAAATGAAATCAGTAACATTTTCAGAATACCCAGGCTCCTGCTTTACATCACAGACCAAGCATGAAGGGGGTGATGGATAATTTCCAATGTTGAAGTGGCTGGTGAAGTGCACACTATAACACAAAGAGAATGGTGGCTTCTACCCACAGACTTCACTGAGATGAAGTGGGAGGGGAACCACATATATGCACAGGTAGAAGGCCAGAAGAAAGTCCACTGTGGCTAGAGCATGAGGGGAAGAACATAGTGAGCTATGTGTGACACTGAAGAGATACTTTTTTCCTAGTACATGAGATGCAAATGCTGTGGACTTCCTGAAATCACTTGATTTTTGGAGTGGGTGGTTTTCTTGTAAATTACAGATGTGCATGCAACTGAAGAAATACTTCTTTCCTACTGCTTTCATGATATTCATAATGCTTACGGAAACAGGGATTGTATATGGTTCCCTTATCAGAAATTGTTCTAAAATGCCATGTTCCTATCATAATAACTGGAGTAGAGAAAGTTAACATGCAGTGATAAGAATGAACACAAGACTGTATGTCAGAAGCCCAGTATTCTAATACTGGGGCTCATTTCCTGCTGTTTGACTTTGAGTAAGTGTTAGTTCTTTTTGCCATCTACCTCCTAGGGTTCTGCAATGCTTAAGTTAAATAATAAATGGGAGAGTACTATACAAATGTAAGTTGGGATGATTGTAATTGAATTTACTCTTGATGGAGGAGTCTTGGTGACTCCCTAGAGCAGTTGTTCTAGGGGTTGTACCTAAAAGCCTGTGTAACTTTAAAAAACATAATGTATATCTGGGCCCTGACCCTGGATATTCTGATATGGGGAGGGAAGGCACCTACAACCGTATTTAAAATTCTTCTGATAATTCTTAGATAACACTAGAGATTGAGGGTTTTAGTGTAGAGGTTGGTGGTGAGTGCACAGACCCCTGGCAACCTGAGTCTTGGCTCTGTTCTCAGCAAATATTTTTTAGCTGTGGGAGGAAGCTCAGCAGCATCTCGAAAATGTCGCTAAATTCTTCATTCTTCATTTTCTCCACTTGTCAAAGGCAGAGCTGGACTAACCAGTGAACATCTACCTTTTTAAATCCATGGACTTTACCCAATGTGAATTTTACTTAGAAGCTTTAACATGTAAAGCAGAAAAAAGCAGCACTGTTTTGATTACTGCTCAGCAGTTCTCCTATGGGACTTCAAAAACCGTAGGCCTGGATGGTTGATAACATCCCTTCTGGCACTAGCATCTTATTCGAGGCACAGAAAACTTACACGAATTTGTATTGGCCCTATTTGGGAGGACAGAAGGCCCATGGTGTACACACACACACACACACACACACACACACACACACTGACGACTGTGAATTAGGTGAGTAAGCAGGCACAGATGGCCCTTTACCTGTTTGCTCTATTATCTTTCTCTCTGCCCTTCTTCTGCCCTGCTCTCTTTTCCAGATGCCTTTGCCAACTGGCTTCCAGCCATATTTGGCCAAAAGCATACAGTGGCAGGAGATTGAAGGATAGGAGAAAATGTAAACTAGAGTATTTAAACTTCTCTTTCTCTGCATTGGTTGATGTCATGTGCTTTTACCCATTTCCTGCTACGGGTTTTCTCAGGGAAAATTGTTTTCTACCAACTTGGGAGATTTCAGCCTCCAAATATCCCTTGACTGCCTGATTTATCGTCCCTTTTCACTTTGACTTTCCAATGGAAGAGTCAGATGATACATAGATTGACTTGCGTCATCATGTTAAAGAAATTCCATGGTAAGGGAAGTGAGAGTAACCCAAGAAAAAAAAATCCACTCCTAGTATATACCCAAGAGGAATGGAAGCATATCCATGGAGACTTGCACACCACTGTTTTTAGCAGCATTATTCATAACAGTCAAAACTTGGAAACAACCTAAAGAACCACCAGCTGGTAAATGGATGGACAAAATGTGTATATCCATACAGTGGAATGCTATTTAACAACAAAAAGGAACAAACTACTGACACATCCTACAGCATTGGTAAAATTCAAAAACACGCTAGGCAAAAGATGCTAGACACAAGAAACCTCTTGTTGTTTGATTCAATTATATAAAATGTCCAAAAAAGGCAAATCTATAGAGACAGAAAGTAGATTAGTTGTTGCCTGGTGTGGAGTAGGGGTGGGAATTAACCCATAAAATGGACATGAGGCGTCCTATTGGGGTGATGGAAATGTTCTAAAACTAATTTGTGGTGATGGTTGCCCCCACTTCAAAAATGTACTAAGAAATCATTGAATTGTACACTTGATGTGAGTGAATTATATGATAAGTAAAATATACCTCAATGAAGTCATCTTTTAAAAGGAGAAAGATAATAGGCAATAGCACTGTTATTAATCTAGGCCTTTTTAGATGCCAATTAGTTATTATGTCACTTTCAGCTACATTATTCACATATCTATGTCATTTTCATGGACTTTCGTCATAAAATAATGTTGAAGAGTGTCTCAGAAGTCTAAAGAGAATATCATCACTCTGGTACTCCTATGTTCCTGTCGGGACTCAGAAAACAATACCAAAAAAAAAAAAAAAAGGCCTCAGAAGCAGTCTAAATTTCTCTCTGACCTTCTCCTGTCCTCCAGCCTCTCATTCTCATTCTTCCATGAGGCTAGATATAGAAACTAGAATCCCTGTTCCCCAAGGTATGTTATGGAAATTGCAACCCCTTTTCCCCAAAGCCAACCATAAAACCTAAACATATCACTCTAACTTTTCCTCCACCTTTCTGTATGAAAACTGGCCATAAACAAATTATCTGATCTACCTTCTTTGACTGTAGGTCATATGACCCTTATTCCAGACGAGGATTTGCCACACACCCAGAAGGAAGGAATGCTGCTCAGAGAGAACGAGAAGAATCTAGACAGACAGGCCTTGCTGTGTCTCCCCACTCAGTCTATTAGCATTAGATCATACCCTTTTTGTTCCACCATATTTCTACATGGCTGTACTTACTTTGGTGAACCTTAAGCATAAAAATGGACAATTTCCCTTGTATATTTGGGTGTTTATTCTGAAGTCTACCATGTACACATTAGAAAAAGTTGTATGCCTTTTCTCCAATTAATCTACCTTTCATGAGTTGATTTTTCAGTGAACCTTCAGAAGGGGAAGAAAAACTTGCCCATTAGCCCCAACACACCCATTTAGTTCCATCAAAAGAGATAATATGATCTAATGTAGTTCAGGCTCTCAGACATATGTACTGATTAAAAACAGAAAATGATCAATGTGTTTGGAGGTTAGGACTTTAAATCCTCCAACCCCTAAATCATCCAGAAACTGGTGGTCTAATAGTGATTCTCATCAGAGGTTTGAAGAAATAATAACTGGTACTGGATAGCCTGCACTCAGAGGCTTGAAGAAATAATAACTGGTACTGGATAGCCTGCACTCAGAGACTTGGAAGAGAATGCTTGCCTTTGTTTTCAGCACTCAGTAGCTGGGAGATAGGTGATAAACAAATGCTTTTAAAAGTAATTTCTGCCCAAATTGTAATAGCTTTAATTCCCATGATCTGAAGAAAAAGAAGCCCTCTTTATCTTGCCATATTATGGCAATAAGCTGCTTTCTGTGAAAGGCTGCTGCTCATAAAAATGCTCAGTGACTCACATAATAATCTATTGATTCTTCCCACACTGAGTTTGTCATTACCTCCAGATTAAAGTCCCCTTTTCTGATTTTAGTGTTCACACATCTGCCATCAACAGTCCATTGAGTATTGGACTCTGCTCTTAGAAATGACTGAGCTGGATATTTTGTTTCTTAGTTTTATTATTCTTTCATGCTTTCTGTCTGGGAGGGAAAAAATAGTCCTTCACCTCCCTACACCCAAACCTGTACCTCAGCATGGCTGGAAAACGAGCGATTACTCCTCACTCAGCCATAGCTCTGTCATTAATTGAAGTACCTAAGGAAATTACTGGACTGTAGGTTTTTCATCTCCAAAACTGAGACTTCTTATTGTGCCTGTCTCCTTCACAGCATGGTCGTGAAGAGGAAATGTAATAGATACAAACATCTTTTTAAAATATTTCCTGGAGGAGAGATTCTGGGACATTTTGATTCTGGGCTGAAATCAAGCTGAGTTTCAGACACTTTGGGAGATACTGGAGGAAAGCAGACTAGACTTAACTGAAATTTTTCAAAGCTGCATTACTTTCAGGCTCTTGAAGCTCTCTGCTTGGTGCTCCTCCCTCTGGATTCTTTGCAGCTGATTGGAGTACAGGAAGGACAGCTGTAGGTCCTTTGGTAATTGAATCTTAAGGGGATTGACAATAGATGCCACTACATCCCCCTCCAGCCACACATTACTCCCACTAGCAAGATACCCATCCACAGTCCAAATCCTGTCCTCTGCACTCTTCTCCACTGCCTCTCCTCTTCCCTGCCACATCTAATATTCTTTTCATCTTTCCTTAATAGACGCCTAAATACCTGACGTGTGACAGCAAATGCCTGTTCCCATGGAGCCGCTGCTTCTGAGAAAGCTTGAAACAGACAAAGAATAAGGTAGAAATGACCTCCTCACTAGAGATGAAAAGAAGCTGTCCTGGTGAGGAAATTGGATCCCAGCTTTTGCCGCTAAGATTCTTCTCTTCTGCCTCTGGTTTTCTTTATTGTTCACCCCCAGAAGCAATCGCTCTCTCACAAGGCAACACACGCAATAGAGTGAACAGTGATTCTACAGTCTGATTCTGGAAAAGGCGACCACATTGGAAAGAGTGATCCACACAAGTATAGGGCCTCCTGATTAAAACGCTAAGATTTCATCTCACGCTGTGCCTTTATACTGTTGAGATACTAAAGAGGACACTAAAGATCAAAGTGCTACTTTACAACATTTTGAAGAAAACAACTGCTACCTGTGTATTAGTTTGTTCAGATGTGTTACACAGCTTAGCTGTGTCTGTACCAGTTTATTAGAATCAAAGTATTTTTAAAGTACCTAAGGCCAGGCACAGTGGCTCACACCTGTAATCCCAGCACTTTGGGAGGCTGAGGCAAGTGGATCACTTGAGATCAGGAATTCAAGACCAGCCTGGCCAACATGGTGAAACCCCATCTCTACTAAAAATACAAAAATTAGCCAGGCATGGTGTCACATGCCTGTAATCCCAGTGACTCAAGAGGCTGAGGTATGAGAATCAATCATTTGAACTCAGAAGGAGAGGTTGCAGTGAGTGGAGATTGCAACACTGTACTCCAGCCTGGGTGACAGAGTGAGATCCTGTCTCAAAAAAAAAAAAAAAAAAAAAAAAAAGTACCTAAAACTTGTGATACGGTTTGGCCTTGTCCCCACCCAAATCTCATATTGAATTGAATTATGAGGAGAGGTCTTTCCTGCGCTGTTCTTATGATAGTGAATGAGTTTCATGAGATCTGATGGTTTTAAAAATGGGAGTTTCCCTGCACAAGCTCTCTTTTGTTGCCTGCTGCCATCCACGTAAGATGTGACTTGCTCCTCTTTACCTTCCACCATGATTTTGAGGCCTCCCCAGTCCTGTGGAACTGTAAGTTCAATAAACCTCTTTCTTTTGTAAATTGTCCAGTCTCGGGTATGTCTTTATCAGCAGCATGAAAACAGACTAATACAGCGTGTGAGATACAATGCTGAGCACTGAAGAAACAAGGATGGCACAGCCCCTGACTTCCAGAAGCTCACACTTTAGAAAAGCAAGTGTATTAATAACTACTTATGTATAACATTTGTGTTATTTAGAAAATGCAATAAGGGCACAGATGAAGAGCAAAGTACAGTGGTAAAGAAGAGAGAGTTTGTGAGAAAGGTGCAGGAGAAAAGACATTTATGCTGGGCTTCAAAGGATGAGCTGACATTTCAATTCCCATCCTTAGACAAAGCTAGGAAAGGCATTTCAGCAGAACCAAACTGAATAAAGGCCTCGAGACCTGGAAGTGCATGTCATGCCCAAGAACCATGTAAACCTGAAAGCTCTGAGAGCTAGATAATATTTCACCAACTGTGGTCATCAGAATCACCAATATTTGGGGTGTTTGTTTAATTTTTTAGCTTCCTAAACCCTTAGCACAAGCCCACTGAAGGTGGGAAGAGGAATCTGTATTTTAGAAGCAACCCTTTCCCCTCCAAATTCTTCATAGAGTGATTGTGATGAATAAAGGTTGAGGACCATCTGGTTTAGGCTGTTCTAGGCAGGGTGGAGATGTAGGGAAGGACACACAATAACCCTGTTACTCGGTTGTGCTGTGGTTATGTGCCTATACACTATCAGACAGACTGGTCAATTTTGTTCCAAATATGTTCGGTGTTAAACAGAACCCAGTGTTGTAAACTGTAATTACAAATTATAAAACTTCTGTAAGCAGAAGCCTACTTCTCATACATTGAAAGAACCAAAAGGCAAGATGTAACTGAGACCGTTTAAAAATGGTGAAATGTTTTCCAGACTCCAGCTACAAGGAGAATCCTCTTTGTAATGCTGAGTATCATGATTAAAATCTCCCACTGCTCAGCAGCACAAAACTGTCTCAAGGAGTCTCCAAAGAGAGTCATCTCAGAGTATCTCACAGCAATCCTTCCATCCTCAAGCTTGGTTGTATCTCTACACAGGCCTACATGAAAGCAGAGACACTGCAAACAAGACAGGGCAGAGAGCAAGCCGGGAAGTTGGTGAACTTGGAATTTGATGAGCTCCTTGTCTGAAACATGAAGCTCGGACCAGAAGAACTGGATGCTCTAGAGAGAGATGGACCTCTCCTCAATGGGAATATCAACAGCAGTACAAATTGATGATTCCAGTTAAGAAACAGACAACAGTAGTCAGAGCAGCATATAAAGCCAGAAGGAGGCAAAATATTGGTAGCCACTCAGAGCTATGCACTTTCCCAACCTGTCCTCAGAGTGAACTGTTGCTAATTTCAGAGCCATGTAGTAGTCCTACTACCAACCATCCCAATAATTTCACATACCAACATCCACAATTAAGTTACTGGTTTATAAACCATAAACCACAATTTATCTAGGGTGTTGACTTAATGTTTTTCAGCAAAGTTTTTTCCCTATCTAAGGTAACATTTCTCATATAATGGTCAAGGGACCCCTACCTTGAGATTGTTAAAATGAAGAGACTTGAGTACCACTCACAACTCTCTGAGGTTAGGGCCCAGGAATCTGCATTTTCACACACTCCCTCAGAGCATTCTCTCTCACAAGGACTTTCCCTTCAGGGAACTCCTGTTACACTCAGTACTGAATAGTGTAAGAGTATTTTTGTTTTCCATTAGAATTTTGCTAGTGGAACTTTGATTGGCAGTAGGAAGTGGCTGGAATAACATAGGGATTTTGGCCTGCATTGCTATCTAACTGCCTGGGTTCCCTGTGACATGTCTCTCAGGTATCAGGTATCTCTAGCTCTCAGGTATCTCTAGCTCAGCAACTTTCCCACCCTCATCAACCTTCCCATCCTCAATCCACCCAACCCCACTCTCCCACATTAAAATCAAAGAACCTCCACTGTAAAGTCCCTGGTTAAACAATCATCTTCAGGTACTGTCAAAGTAAGATAACTAAACCAGGCTCCCTCATTGGTACCAATCAGATTGGGTAGGAACTGGTATGGACATCAAACAGAATTGGCACATAACCAGGTACAGTTGCATGCAGGCCAGCATGAAAGTATCAGAATATTTGGTTAATTGAATTAAAAGAATCATTGAGTTATTCTGACGTTGTGAAAACATAGTCAAAATTCAGCTCTTTACAATGCTTTTGCATCATTGGAGTTGAGTGCATCAGGGAGACTGATAAATCATACATGGCTCATAAAGACTAAGAGCAAATCATAAAATAATAGAGCTGGAAGGGAACTGAAAGATGACCCGGTCTGGGTTTTATTTTGCAAATGAAGCAACCAGAGCCTGCAGAGGCCTAGTGACCAAGGTCATACAGCTCGTTAGTGGCTGAGAATCACAATGTCCTAACTTCTGGCTGAGGGTTTTTTTCTATGATGCCTCCCCTGAGACTAAAATAAATCCCCATTACTAAAAAAGCAAAATCATCTTGTTCTTTTCTTTTCTCTTAAAAAAATGTCCTCATCTTCTCATTGAAGGACAAGAAAAAGTCACTAAAATAAAATGTGTAAACAAAGATGCTGACTCATGGATCGAAAAGAAACCTTAATAATTTGGTGATCCCAGTAAACGTTCATTCATGCGTTCATTCATTCTGAAAGCACTGTGGAATGAGCTTTCTCCTCATATCCAGAGACAGCATGAGATGCTCTTGGGAGATAGGCAGTGCCATTTTAGTGAGATGACACTGAAAAGAGCTTGCTGTTTGGCTGCCATGACCTCCCTCACTTGTCTTCACTTGCCCCATCTAATCTCTTTCATTTTCTCAAATTGAACTGTTCACCCCAGGAGGCCAGGCTCAGTCTCCCTTTTCACCATTCCTCCTGCCGTGCTCTCACCTGGTATGCCTTCCTACTTCTCTTTGGCTCTCCAAATTCTGTCATTCAAAGACGTAGCTCAAGAGTCTTTGCCTTGTTCTTCAAGACTTATCTCTCTTCTTGGGTCACAAGGACTTTCCCTTTGATGAATTCCAGTTATACTCGGTACTGAATAGTGTAAGCATATTTTTGTTTTCCATTAGAATTTTGCTAGTGCAGGTTTGGTGGACAATAGGATGTGTCCACCTATTGGCTGAAAGAGCATAGGGATTTTAGCCTGCATGGCTATAAAACTGCCTGGGTTCCCCATGACATGTCTTACAGGTATTTCTAGCTCAGCAACTTTCTCACCATCAGCAACTTTCCCATCCTCAATCCACCCAACCCCAACTCCCCACCCCCTGTCAAAGCTATTCCTCTTCCATTGTTCCTTATCTCACTAAATTATGTGCCACCATCTAGCCAGAAACTGGTGGTCATCTTTTACCATTATTTCTCCCTTACATCTTAATAACCATAAAGTATAATTTTCCTTTCTAAATATCCCCAGCATCTTCCCAGTTCTGTTTACCACTACTCTTACTACCATTCTCAGGGCTGTCACTCCTTCTTCCCTAGATTATTATAATAATTTCCAAACTCCAACCTTGCCCTCTTCAATCTTTGCCCCATTCTGCAACCAGAATAATGTTTTTAAAATTCTCATACTGTCAAAAAGTATACTTCCCTTGATACTCTTACTTTCCTGCTTAAACCTTTTGGCTCTCAGGATAAAGTTTCAGCTCATTCAAATCCCTTTCACAATCAAGACTTTCTCCAGCCCTTTAGTCCCATCTCTTCCTACTTTCCTGCTATACTAGTCAGGGTTTTCCAGAGAAGCAGAACCAATAGGATATACGTAGAGAGAGAGAGATTTAAGTAGACATTATGGAAATTAGTTCATGCAATTATGAAGTCCAAGAAGTTCCACAATCTACCCTTTGCAAACTGGAGAGCCAGGAAAACCAGTGATGGCTTTCAGTCCAAGTTCCAACACCTGAGCACCAGAGGAACTGATGGTCTAACTCCTAGTTTGAGGTTGAAGACTTGAGAACTGGGGCAAAGTTCCTGAGAACTGGTTGGGGGAATGTTGATGCTGTTGCAAGACCCAGAGTCTGAAGGCTCAAGAACCAGGGGCTCTGATGTCTGAGAATGGGAGCAGATGGATGTCTTAGATCAAGAAAAGAGAGAGAGAATTCATGCTTCCTCCAACTTTTTTGTTGTATTTGAACCTTCAATGGATTGAATGATGCTCACTGGCATTGATGAGGGTAGATCTTTACTCAGATTCAAATGCCAATCTTTTCTAAAAATAGCCTCACAGACACACCCAGAAGTGTGTGTGTGTGTGTGTGTGTGTGTGTGTGTGTGTGTGTGTGTGTTTTGTTTTTACCCAGCTATCTGGGCATCCCTTAGCCCAGTCAAGATGACACATAAAATTCCCCATTACCCCTAACTTGAACTTCATCTCCAGCCAGATTGAACTGCTTGCACAGTGCACCAGACTTTCTATTGCTGTTAGAGCTTTGCACATGCTGGTTCCTCTGCCTGAAGTGCCTTTCTTCCAATGACTGTTCACTTTTAGTTTTTGAGGACTTAGCTTAGACATTATCTTCTCTAGGAAATTTCTTTGACCCAATTGTTACTCCTGTGTGTTTTCATAGTATCCTGAGCTTATCTCTTTTTATGCATTAAATTGTGTCCCCCTAAATGATATGTTGAAGTTCTAACCCCTAATACTTATGAATATGACCTTATTTGGAAACAGGTATTTGCAGATATAGTAAGTTAAGATGCAGTCATTAGGGTGGGCCCTAATCCAATAAGACTGGTGTCCTTATAAGAGAAAGATGCCATGTGAAGGTTAAGACACACAGGGTGAATTCTATGTGATGACAGAGGTAGATATTGGAGTGATGTAGCTCAAGACCAGGAATCTCAAGGATTGACAGACACCACTAGAAGCTAGGAAGAGGCACAGAAAGATTCCACCCAGAGTCTCAGAGGGAAACATGGCCCTGCCGACACCTTGATTTTTGACTGCTAACTTTCAAAACTGTGAGATAATAAATATCTCTATTGTTTTAAATCACCTCATTTGTGATACTTTTTTAGAGCAGCTCTAGGAAACCCATATATTCCTACTGTGGTACTTATCACACTATATCGTATTGGCTTGACAGTTTTGCTTATCTTCTTTTTTTCTCTTGAAAGGTTGTATTGAGTCTTAGACAACTTTGAAATCTAGTGCACTTCTCAGTCCCTAGGAAATAGTAGTTGTTCAATAACTAGTGGATGAATGATAAACACAGTGTTATAAAATGAACTAAAATATTATAATATCTCTAGTAAGGTACCTGACAAAGAGAAGTACTTGGCGAATGTCAGTTGCTTTCCCTTCTGCACCCTAATAGGTTAAAATCTTCTCAGGGGCAAGGACTCAGCCTTCTTCTCCCTCGTGTCCATTCCCAGTGCCTGGCACAATGTAATAGAAACCATAGGGGCTCCCCAACCATGCATATGCTCCTTCACATTCTTCAGCTTTCCTGGCACTTAGGGTTAGGGTCATGTACTGGAATCTGCTCAATATGCTATGTATAAAAGTGATATTAGCCAAATCCATCCTGTTAACACTCTGGGTTTTTTTCCCCATGCCATGGTAACCTTGGGGTCCCCATATCCCAGACTGAATAGCACAAGATGAGGGACAGTGTCCTGACCTGCATAGGACTCACGTGACTGAAAAGTAAACCTTTACTGTCTTAGCAACTATGCTTTAGGGGGTTACTTATGACCATGGCAGAGCCTAACCTATCTTGACTAATATACAAAACAATGTGAACACATGGGAGGTGCAGAGAAGTGCTTGTTGGTTGACTAATTAAATCATCATAACAAATAGGATATCAGAGAGTCCTGACTGAATAAAGACTATTTGAGAAATACAGGCCTCACTATGTTTCCTCTTGACATGCTTGGCTAGTTTTCAAAAAGTGTCTGGGGCTTGAATGTTTTGATTGAGAAGAAGTTGCCCAGCCAAGACAGCTGCCTTGGTGAGGATGTCTCACCAAGACACTGAGGACTTGTCCATGTGCTTGGGCTTTAAAAGAATTTGTTCAGTGGGACCACGCCTAAATGAATGCCACCAGCTTCGCCTTCCTCGTCTCTCTGCAGGTGAAAGGGGTATACTATTTATATTATATTTTTGTACAAATTGATTGTTATGCTGCAGCTCTTGTCATAAAGTTAATCAGGATAGTTAATTAGGACATTAAAATCTAAGCTAGAGTAATTAGCTGGAAATAAAGTAAATGTCTAGTAAGCTAGAAAACAGAGCATCACCAATAAAAGACACAAATTGAACAGCCATTCTCTAATAATGCAATTAAAATTTCATAATGCAAACAGAATAGCCACTTGTTACAAAAATGTGAATCTAAAGCTTTATTTGCACAGAGACATAAGCCCCCAGAACATCTGGGCAAAAGTGCCGGTGTGTAATTGGTGAATTGGATCCACATGACTTGACTGTGCATCCCATGTACCTGTGATAATACAAACTTGTTGACCACAGCGGTTTATTAATGCCAAGAGGGAAAAAGTCACCATCATTTGTTTATAATGATTGTCATAATGGGCAAGTGTGAGTACATACTGCTAAGAGTTCTCACTCTTAGTGAGAATTAGGACAGTAATAATGCTCATCAGTCCAGCTGCTTCTGTCTAGTTCATTCTCTCCACATGCATAGATGACAATTCTGTACCTTTTCCTCTCTCTCTAACCTCCAGCACTTCCTTCCCAACCTCTTGCTCAGCTAATGACAATGCTTCTTATTTCACTGAAGAAACAAAGGCAATGGCAGGAGAATGTTCCCACGCTCCCATGACCATACTTATCCACCTGTCAGCATCTGTTCCCATTTACTCTACCTTCTTTTCTATTACTATTGAAGAAATGTCTGAGATCCTATACCTGAGCAATAGATTCCAGCCCCTCTTGCCACTCAAGGCATTGTCCCAGGAATCCTTCCCCCTGTCTCCTACATCAATAGTTTGTTTCTTCTCTGCTGGATTGTTCTTACTAATGTACAAGTGTCAAGAACTGCGAAGGGTCTGAGGTTTCACCCTACTTGCAGGCCACAAGTTAGCCTGCCACAGTTTCATGGTTGCTGGGAAAAGCCATAAGCCTCTTGGGTCATTGACAAAGGACTTAATTGCTGACAGCAACAAGAGTAGCCAGAGGATCAGCATTTTATTGTGCTGGTTACCTGAGCCCCAGTTCCCACAGGGTGATGCAAAAAGGGCCAGGTGGTACTTACACACATAGTGAGCTGCATTGTAAGAGAGGAACCCTGAACTTGGGGAACCTGAATTATTTATTAACCTGGTCAGTAAACATGACAGCCTTTTGATCTGGAGAGAGAGGCCCTCTCTGTCTTCAAAGTTGTTCACTATACAAATATCCTTGAAAAGGAATTCTAGGACCAAAGCAAAATCAATGTCTTTTATCATAATACATGCAGAAATGCAAGAGACTCATGGAAAATTGCCTTGTGACAACAAGTATGCTGTAATTTTTCCCAGCATTAATGAAAACCTCTTTCCTGACCCTCAAATTTATCTCCTCTTGTTCTCTCTTGAATACACTACAATTAAGTTTTTATCCTTAGGCTGCTTTGTCAAGATCACCACTAATCTTTGTGTTGCTAAATCCAAAGCTCAGTTCTCTTTTCATATTTCTTGACTCCACTGCAGAATTTGATACAGTTGATCACTTCCTCCTCCTTGAAACACTTTCTTCCCTGAGCTTCTAGGGCAATCTTACTTTCCTGTTTTTGTCTTCTACTTCATCTACTGCTCCTTCTCAGTTTTCTTAGCTGTTTTTTCTTCATCTTCCATCATGTTGTAGCACTTCCAAGGTCAGAACTAGAGCCTCTTCTTTCTTCTGTCTGCCATATCAATATATGGATATCTGTCTCCAGGATATATACTTAGGATTATATCCTGAATATATTATATCCTTGGATATCCAGGATTATGGCTATAAAGCCATCAATGGAACGATGATGCTTCAGTCCAGACCTGTCCTCTGAAATTTGAACTACTACTGAATTTGTCTAGTCTGTGTCTCTTCTTGAGCATCTCTTGGATATCTCAAATGTGCAACACAGAACTCCTGATTATACCACCCATAAACCTGTACTTTTCCAAGCTTGCCTGACTTATCAAATAACAATTCCATTTTTTCAGTTGCATAGGCCAAAACCCTTGGCATCATTTTTGCTTCTTCTGTATCTTTTATATTTCACATTTCCTCAGCAGCAAATCCTGTTGGCTCTACCTTCAAATTATATCCTGAATTTAATCATTCCTCACCACCTCCGCTGCTATCGAAGTGACAACCCAGGACTAAGCCACCATCATCTCTCCCTTGGATTATTGTTAAGCCTCCTAAATGGGTTACCTTCTAACACTCTGGTTCCCTTTTAGTCTATGCTCAACACAGAAAATACTGTTAAAACGTTAAGTTAGTTTGTGTCACTTTCCCTGCTTGAAACTCTTCAGTAGCTTTCCACTACATTCAAAGAAAAGTCACAGTCTTTACAGAATCTTTTGCTCCTTGTTCAGGCTTTGATGTCAGCTTTTACTACTTTCCCCTTTGCTTGCCCCACGCCAACTCCTCTAATCTCCTTCCGTTCTCATCCCCAAACATGTTCCTGCCTTACGGCCTTGTACTTGCTCTTCTCTCTGTTTACTATACTTTCCCCCCAAGAGAGACTCATGGATTCTTCCCTCACCTTTTTTATATCTTTGCTCAAATGTCACTTGAACATCAAATTGTAAAGTGGAGGTTCACCCCCACCCTGGACATTCCCTGTATACCTTGGAACCTATTTTTTCATCCATAACATTAACTAAAATCCAATCTAATATTAATATATACAGTCAATTCTCACTATTCACTGTGGTTATGTCACTGCAAACAATGAATCAGTGAATACTGAACCATCACGCTTTATACAGGTCTCTGGTCACAATGTTTTTGTCAACCAAACAATACATAACCTTGTTTTATGTATGTTTCTATTTAAAGGAACCTTACTAATACATATTGTTGATTCATTAATATTGAACTCATGGCCAATAGCACTACCACTCATGCCTGAAGGAAGCTTATCTAACACATGTATTTTCTCCGTAAGTGACGTTACTGCCTTCCTGTACTAAGGAACACTAAACAGTACTTTAGCATGATGCTTGGGTGGGAACATTTTCCACAGAAAAATCATTAACACAAAAATGAAAGAAATGTGGGACTAAATGGACCAAGAAAATGATACTTACAGTATGAGGATAGAAACAGGAAGGCGGAACTTTGCCTTGTTTGACACCAGCTAGAGACATGTGTGTAAGGTAACTCAAGTTTTTCACTGCTCTGGCATGTTTTAAAATGACCACATGACCACAAAAATGCTGTATTTTAATTCTGGGGTTACAAATAAATTTTAACACTTAGATGAATTCACAAATATGGAGTCCATGAGTAATAAAAATTGACTGTGTTTATTACATATATTATTTATGTGCCTATATATGAAACTATTTTGCATTTATTGTGAATTTCTTCCTGCTAAAATGTAAACTTTATGAGCCTGGGGATTTTTGTCTCTTTATCTCACTGATGTGCTCCCAGTGCCTAGAATAGTATCTGGCACATTCAATGTTGTCGAATAAATGAATGAAAGTTTCTTTCTCTCCAGGTTGGGAACTGCAGTGCTAATGAGGATTTTGAGGGCCAGGGATGCTGATGTTGGAGGCCAGAGCTCCAGGGGCACCAAAGCCATTAGAGTATGTAGAGCCAAATGTCCAGGAAATATGAGGTTCATATGCCAGAGAAGGAAGTCCAAATGGGTCACCAAACCCAAAGAAGGAGAAGCAAATCTGGAGGGCTAGGGATGGAGGCCAGGAGCAGAGCCCACAGAGGAATACACTGAGCAGTGGGCTGAAAGACCAAATAGGAAAGCAGTCAGGCAAATCTCTGAAACTGCGGTTAATGTCTTTGGCTGGATATTTCATGACCATGATAGTGAGGTTTGTGAGAGAGCCAGCAATATGGAATATACCACTAGCTGTGAGCCGTTTGAAACCAGCACATGTGTCTGATCCATCTCTGTACCTCCAGCTTATGGCAATGGCTGCCGTACAGTAGGTATTAAAAAATGTTTATTTCATTGAGAAACAGCTATTACCTATCACAGTGTTCTTGGGTCAGAGGGAAAAAGAGAGTGTTTGTGCACATCCTTGGTCTCGGGGGTCTTATAAAAGAAGGCCTCCATTCAGCTTGGACTTCATGTTGACCAGGGCCTTAACTGGGTGTCCTCTTCCCTGTTCTCACTTCCACTGTACCTCTCTGAGCCACACATCTCCTCTATTTCTATAGACCTGCTGTGGTCTGCAGTGGACTCATCAAGACAAAATGTTTACTGAAGTCAATCAACTCAGTTCTTCAGGACACCAGTTCTTAATCTGGAATATATAAATTGGTCTCAAGTCTGTGAACCTTCTGAAATGAAAAGTGTGAAATATGTGTATGTGCCTGTGTGAAATTTTCTAGGGAGAAGATTCATAGATTTCACTAAGGGGCACTAATTCTTTAAAAAAAATTTGAGAACAATTCCTTAGAATGATTCTGATTGTGCCCACAAATAAGAAGTAAAATAAAATAACAGCACAGAACTCAATACAGTATTCCTAGGTGGCTGATTGCTCACTCATATAGAAAGGAATTCTAAAACTTCAGTGTGCGTGGAAATCCCTTGGGGACCCTGACAGAAGCAGAGATTTCTGAGACCCTGAAATTATGATTCAGAGAGTCCAGGTTAGGGTCCTGGAACTGGCCTTTTAAGTAGGCTTCACAGGAGATTCTGATGTATTCCCCAGAGCACACTTCTGATTGTCTAAGCTGTTGACCAAGTAGAGACATGGCCGTCTTCCATTTTTGATCAGACCCTTTCAGGGCAGTGGGTCTGAACCTGGCTGGGCACAAGAATCATGCAGTGAGCTGGTGGACAGTGGTGCTGATGGTAGTGGTTTTAAAATACAGATGTTCCGGCTGGGTGCAGTGGCTCATGCCTGTAATCCCAGAACTTTGGGAGGCCGAAGTGGGCGGATCACGAAGCTGGGAGTTCAAGACCAGCCTGGCCAATATGGCGAAACCCCGTCTCTACTAAAAGTACAAAAATTAGCCGGGTGGGGTGGCATGCATCTGTAACCCCAGCTACTCAGGAGGCTTAGGCATAAGGATCACTTGAACCTGGGAGGCAAAGGTTGCAGTGAGCCGAGATCGCGCCACTGCACTCCAGCCTGGGTGACAGAGCGAGACTCTGTCTCTAAAATAAAATAAAATAAAATAAATAAAATAAAATACAGATGTTCCAGGCCATACTTGAGAGACTGTTATTCACTAGAGCTGTGATGGGGATCTAAAGATCTATACTTTCAAACATCTCCCAAGGTTATTCTACACACAGCCATGATCAGAACCACCGCAGCAGAGACCAGGACCAAAAGCATCTGTGTTTAAACAGTTCCACATAGTAGAGAATGCTTTCCTGTGGATCTGGTTCCAGAAACAAACTGGAAGTTTAATATTACAACCGAGCTTTGCTGAGAAAATATTTCTATTTTGTTAACCTTTGGACTTCTCTTTAAAAAGCAAGTAAGCAGGTAACAATTTAACACATAAATGTTTTACTTTCACAGAAGTCAGTGAAGGGAGACATAACCCATGAACTGAATTTCAAAATGGAATATTAACCAAGTAAAGGCCAAAGTGAGATTCATACGAGAACTTCCTATGGTATTATCCTAGCTCCAAGCAACAGTTTGATTAATGAAAATGGCTCAGTTAAGGAGCTGAGCAAACTCCCAGAAGGAACAATGGTGCCAAGAACTCAAACTTTTTAGAACACTATGTTTTTCAAACACCAAATGAGAACACTTCAAATGCATTATTAATGCTCAAAAGCACCTCCAGTTATAGATAATGAATTTTCAGTAATTACCGTTGAGTCTAATAATCTCAAAATTATGAAGAGAAGCCAAATACTCAGTATCCAATCACAAAAACACAAACCACTATGTACCAATCATATAAAGGACCAACTTAAACCAAACCCCAAAAAAGGTTTTAGAAGTATTTTATGAGACATTCAATTCCATTGAACTGACAGTCATTCAGAGCTGATGTATTATGATTCAAGTGAAATAATGTATATAGAGCCCTTATAATGCTACCCATTGCATAGTAAGTGTTTAGTAAGTTATCATCCTAACACCTTAAAAATCTGGAATTTTGTGGCAAGTCTGATGTGCATGAAACCGTCCATGTGATTTTGGAATGGGTTTTGTGACTGA
This sequence comes from Pan troglodytes, assembly GCF_028858775.2. Classification (NCBI taxonomy): domain Eukaryota; kingdom Metazoa; phylum Chordata; class Mammalia; order Primates; family Hominidae; genus Pan; species Pan troglodytes. Next base: position 71,338,662 of record NC_072406.2, read on the forward strand.
TGTTCTGGCCCCTACATATCATGATTAAAGTTCTCAGACCAAAGAGAAGTGAAGGCTGCCCTAGTCTACCCTAAAAAGATGGATATTTTCTAAAGTATGGAAGAGTCAAGGAACATATTCTCCAACTTAGAACACAGCTCTAGTATAGTATAGATTAAAAAAAATTCAAGTGGTTTTACATTATTACTTCCAAGCCTCTTGGAAACTTGGTATGAAGTACCTGGATAGAGAAAAATATAAACCCTAGAAAGAAAGGCAAATGCCTGGGCACCCTGCATTTGTCTCAAAGAGTGTAGCATTTGGAGGAAAATCCTCTTGGGAATTTTTCCAGGCTTCTTCATCTCTTACTCCTATTTTCCATTGAAGCCCTTCACTGTCTTGTTTCCTGCCATGCCTGGGATTTAGTGCTTAAGGTTCTTTCTTGCTTCCTTAATCCCTCATCAGCTAAGATCTTGCTATAGCCTTCCTCTGAGCTACACCACACTAGGCCTACTGAATCAGAATCACATTTTATGAAGATTTCCAAGCCATCTGTATGTATAATAAAGTTAGAGAAGCATGGCCTAAGACGTATAATTTAGTTCCCTTTTGCTTCATGATTTCTGTGGAGAACCTTAAATTGCACATCAAGCAGTTTGTGGTTAATTCAGTAAACAATAGGGAGCCATGGAAAATTTTGAGCAGAAAAATGAAAAAACACATGCCTAAAATTTGTTAATCTTGATGACTAATGACAATCTTATTGCAGTAATGTTTCTAAATTACTTTGGCTTGTGACAGAAATTGAGTAGAAGCTGATATCAGATATTGATATTAGAGCAAATGTGATGCACCATTTTAAAAAAATTCACTGGCTTAGAACCTTATAATTTAGAACGGAATACCTCGTTTTCTGTTCCAGTTAAGCCAACATTTACCCTCCAGCCAGAGGAAGTATCCTTGCGATAATATTTAATCATTTTCAACCACAACCTGAAGAGGTCATAATAGTTATTTTTTCTGATATGCTTGTGATTTAGCCTTATGAGTCATCCTTCTTAGCAAAACAGAAATTGGATCTGGAGCCATGGAATTGTACAGAAATAGCTCATGTTTCAGCTTCCCAGATTTCTCACTCTGCTTTTGCCTTTTTTTTTTTTTTTTGAAAAGCACTCTCCTAACTCTATGATTTCTGACCCTAGAAATCATCAAGTGTAGTTCCACACCACAGACACGTTGACCTTCTTCCAATGAACTGATTACCCAGTTCAGAAAACAAAAGCCAAATCATGCAAGAACACACACCAGTAGAAGGTTACAGGCAGCAATAGCACTTGTGAACAATACAAAACAAAAGGTAAAGATATAAAGCACTGGGAGACACAGAAGGATAAGGACATTCTGAATGCAGTCAAAAGCTGGAACAGGAGAAGTGGTAATAACATAATTTTAGCAGAGCTAAAATTCTAAGCCTATCCAACGTAAAATTAGCAGCTATAATTTGTTGCTTACGTACCAGACACTTTATATACATATTTCCTAATTCCCCAACAACTCTGCAAGGTAGGCATCCTTATTTGCTCTTTGCAGACAAGTACACTGAGATCCAGAGTTTACCTAACTCGCCCCAAATCACAGACTTATTAAGGGTAGAATCTGGGTATTGTCCCAGGTTTGACTGCCTCTGAAGTCAGTACCTGTCCACTCCACCACAAGGCCTCCTTGGAGGGATCTCCTTCCATTTTGCTATCTGTTAGGAGTTACCCCACTGTCAAAGAGATGAGCTCCTGGGCCTCCTAAGACAGCATTTTCCAGAACGTGCTCAATGGAACACAGGTCCTAAGAGGTCTTCTGTAATAAAAGGAATTTTAAGAACTGGGTAAATTAGGGAATAGGGAATACTCAGAGGATCCCAATGCACATTTAAGACAGCCTTGAGAATTTACTTGACCTTGACACATTTCTTTTACCTATATTTAGTATTTTTGAAAACAATATGGGAAGCTTTAGTCTCTTTTTATACCTATGCCTACGTGCTTAATAGCAAGACAAACCAAACAAAAACCCTTAAGCATTATGGGAAAACCCACTGAGCCAGATAAAGAGCTCACATATTTGTGAAGAACTAACTCCAAGCTGATAACTAACTCCTGAAATTCCTTATGCCGCCTTCTCTCCCATATCCTGCATCCATTTAGATTCTTGATTCTGATCTTTATCTTTCAAACCTGCCCGCTTCAGCAGAGATAGAATATCCCTGCTGCCAGTGCCTGTTTTCAGAATCTTCATTTCCACATTTAATCTTCCACACCTCATTTCTCCAATCAATTTCATCTTCCACACTTCATCGAGAAATCTTTCTAAAAAATTGAATGTTAAAGAATACATCTGCTTGTGCCAAATTTTGTTTTAACACCTCTGCTATCTCTCTGCTGCTTATTAGAAGAAGTTCAAGCCTTTAGCTGGCACATGAAAACTTCACACTCTGGTTCCAGTATATACCTTGATACTCTTTAATCAAGCTGATCACAACATCGTTTTCAACACATTCCGGGCCTTTCATGACGCCTTGTGTGGTGTTCCCTCTGCCCAGAATGGTCTTTCCTTCCTTCTTTGCATAGCAAGCCCTATTCCTCCTTTACACCCAGTTAATTATCACCTCCTTATTAAAATCTTTTTAAGTTTTGTGAGACAAAATTTTGCTACTTTATGTTCTCACAGAGTTCTGTTTCTTTCTCCAAAAGTTTACCCAATATCTTTTTATTTTAATTGCTTTCTTGTTTTTCATCTTTACTCAACTGTAAACTTTTAAAAATAGAAACTATGTCTTATTTATTTTTTCAGTTTTGTGTGTAATAGCTATTCATTATATGTAGCAAAAATTGAAAGCCCATTACAGAGCACCCCAGATATAAATATTTAGTTAAGACGGCTGCTCCATTTTCACTTTCACACTCTCATTTTGAAGTTCAGCTTCATCATACTCCAAGCCTCTTGGATTTTCACGACTTTCTAAGTTTCACAATTATTTCTTTAGGATTCCTGCCTGAAGTGTGGCAGTTGATCACAATACCATTTCTTTGATTGTCTAGTGCCTCATGAGCCAAGCTTATCATTTCTGACACAAATATTTGTGATCTAGACCATGTATTTCCTGTGGAGGAGGACATTTTCCTTTTGAGAGGCATCTAAGCAGTTTCTTAAAAATTTGAAAGTCAGTGAATTGGGCACAACTTTCCCCCATAGCGATGAATGTTTCCTTTGCTGTTCTCAGTGACCCTTAGCAAGATAGCAGTGTTTATGTGTGATGCAGCAGTTCTCAAAATGTGGTTCCTTGACCAGCATCATCAGCACCACTTGGGAAATGAGAAAAGTACAAATTATCTGCCCCCTACCTCTGACACACGGAATCAAAAACTCTAGAAGTGGAGTTCTGTAAGCTATGTTTCCACAAGCCCTCCAGCTGAGTGTGAAGCACACTAAAGTTTAAAAACCACTGCTGTAAGAGCTTGGGCTTCCAAAACAGACTACTTGGATTCAAATGCTATTTCTACCTCTACACCTTGTGTGTTTCCTGACACCTCTGGTGCTCCATCTCACATCCTCTTGGTCTGCATTTTTCTCCTGCCATTGCTGGGATACTTATCCCAGTCATACTTTGCCTCAGCCGCACTCGTCTCTTGCTTTGTGCTTTGTCATCACCACGTGGGACACCTGTAGAAACCTGTTCAACACTCTGATGCATGCACAAGCCTGAAAATGCAGGGAAATTAACTACTTGTGGGACAAACCTTTAACCAATGGAGATGGGAGTCATTAATTAGTCTCTTCTGTTTCTTAAGGACAATTTTGTGGCTTTTGTCTTCAGCTCCTCAGAACATCTCAGGAGTATTGAGACTCTTTGCCCACTCAGTGACCATGTCAGTTACACACATTGGACTGGCTTTCCCTGCTTCCCTCTTTCACTCTTCTCAGTCCCCCATTACTAGTCATTAGGGCCACCTCCCAAAATAAACTACTAATTGGCAGGCAAGTCCATGCGTCTGGCCTTTTGGGGAATTCCAGGTTAGACATCTTATGAACACACAATTTAAAAATATATAATATTACATGGTAGTTCAATAGAGGCATTTCTACAGAGAGATACCTAATACAGATGCGTTTTGGCGGTATGTTCAAAGTTGTTAACATATGGAAAATCAGGATTGTAACCCTTGAAACAGTTTGTGAGGAAGCGGTAGGTTGTTGGGTGCAGAATGCATCAAATTTACAGTCTGGTGATTTACATCAAATTTATAGTCAGTGATTGAGGAAGGCATCTGAGAGCGGCAAGGAATTTGTCTCTGTGGCCTAGCAAAACTTGTAAACAATCAAGCCCCAAAACCACCTAGAATCAACATCAAGGCAAATCCATTCTCCAACATGATTTTTTCTCCTGAAATCTGTAGGGTGCTCCTCTGGGACCATTTTCTCTGTGCTTTTTGTGTTAATTTGGTATTTAATTTTATCTATAGAAGAATCATGGTGGGGGTTGGAGGGCAGTTTGCAGTAAAATCTACTTGTGGAGAATTCTACAGTGCTTAAAAGCTGAAACCACTGGATTCCCAAGAACCCACTGTAATATACTGTGTGAAGTTTGAGTCTGGTTTTTAGAGACAATTCAACAGTATCAGAATTTTTTACAGATACCCACATACTTTCAAGGGTAAAGAGTTTGGCTGGGAAACTAAGTTTTCCAGTTTGGCCAACAGCAGGGTATTAATAATGGAAAGGGTGATAAGGAGAGCAGTGTGGTGTGATGGGAAAAAGCAAGGTATTTGCATTCAAAAGATATGCAGTAATTACTTCTGCTATCCTGCTTATGTCCTATTACTCCCTTTAGACTCAGTTCTCTCAATATTAAATATAAAAAGCATGAATTATCTCTTCTACAAAACCTAGCTGTAATATGACATGATGATTTGAAAATTATGGCTATAAGTGTGGTGTGAGTGTGTAAGTCTGTGTGTGGGATATGTTTGTGTGTGATCATATTACTGCATGTAATATCCTTTTGTGGCTTTTGAGGTAGAATCTCAGCTCTTTAGACTTGTCTTATAAAATTCTTCATGATTACAATCTGGTCTATGTCTCCAGCCAGTCTCTTGTTTTATACTCTATACATACTAAATGTCCAGTCACCCCAGACTATTATGTCTCTTGCCTGTAGCCCCTCAAACATGTTGTTACTCTGTCTGTCAGGGTCTCTATCCTTCCCCTGGCTTTTATCTACCAGCCCTTCAAGTCCCAAATAATTATAAAAGCAATAATAATACTAGTTATAGTATACTAGCAATGATAGTTTGAGTAACACTGAGACAAAAATAATAGTATTGACTATATCTTTGCAGAGCTTACTGTGTCCAGCGACTATGCTAATAACTTTTCATACATCATCTCATTTAATTTTTATCCCAGACTTATGAGGTTGTTTTATTGTTTTCATTTTAAACATTAAGGAACAAAGGCCTGAAAAAGTTCCTGCTCAAAGTCTTTTCCTCCTGAAAGACCTTCCTGATCTCTGAAATCTCCAGTGGCTTCCCATGCTATGGGCTCCTCTAGCACCAATAATAGCAACTAACACTACATGATGATATCCACGATGCTCCAAAAGGAAGTCTTGCTTACTATTACATTATTTATTACTGGCGCAGTATTTAGTACATAGTACACACTAAATAAATAATGACTGACTGAATGAATGAACTAATAGACTCAGAGCTCTCCTTTCACAAGATTGTGATTTAGTCTACTAAACATCAGTGTATCCCATTCCTCAATTTTGTCCATCCTCCCTTTGCTCTATAATTTCTAGTTACTGAATGCATACTCATACTCAGTTACTATATCTGTAACTATATATATATGTAAATATATAATTATATATATACTGAGTATGCACTCAGTAACTAGATGCTCAGTATCTGAACCCTTGCCAAGCTTCAGTAGCAGGTAGGACCCTCTCTCTCATTAAGAAAGCCAAAAGGCTTGCAAGGATATTCCTTCAGCCATGACTGTCTTCTGATTGCCATTGCAGTTACAACACATGGAGCTGCTCCTGGCTCTGCTGCTTTGTGAATTACTAGAATTTATGTAGTATTATTTCCTGAGCTGTGTATGGAAGTCAGAAAAGGCTCACAAATAGGAGGAACCTCCCACAAATTCCAGACTGTCTCTCTCCGTGTCCCCCATAAACAGGATAATATGAGAGCTTGAAGATTCAACTTGCTTGCCTCTGGAGTGGTCCTTAGGTAGTTGGGCACCCATCCTACTTGGCAGAAATTCCATATAGATTAATGTGAGTTGTGAGTGGGGTACAATGAATTTCTCAGTAAAGGAATAAAATAACATGCCAAGGTTTGTCCCTCATTTGAGATACTCTTTCTGGCTAATTTTATCTTTCTTGCAATTGGATTACAGCCAGATCCACTTTCACTTTTCAAAACCCAGAGACATCACAAGTTAATAGGATAGTCTTCCCTGTTAGTCATCAGAGACCTCAATTAACTGTAGATTCTGCCACAATCAAAAGGAAAGTTGGCAATCTTAGTTAAAGCCAAAACTTCGCTTAAACATTTTCTCTTGCAGAGATACAGGTGTAACAAGGGTATTCCAGTTATAGTTTCAGAATCCACTGCTTATAAAGTATCATTTCCTTGTGTATACAGACTCATTCACTTAGGGTTCTACCATAGCAGCTGCTTCACATTTTGAAATTGAAGCAAAAGGAATTTCGAAAACAAGCAGATGTGGTGTGATAGGATTACCGGGTGGGGTCTGGGGTCCTAAATGTTGTTCTTGACTATATTGTGGATCTGACGGTTTTGTAGGAATATCCTGGCTCCCACCTTTAGCATCTGTTTCCAGATTAAATTGGGTTAGAGTAAGTGTCTAGGCAGTCCTTGTAAGGCAAAATATTTTTAAAAAAATTTTAAATGTAGTTTGAGAAGTGTAGAAGGAGGAAGCAGAGTCCCATACCATGTTTTGGTGGTGATGGGCAGGTTCTTCTCAGCAGCTTCTGAAGTTCTGGGTGGCCTGAGTCTGTGGTCTGTGGGAATGGACCTAATTTTCCAACCCCTGGGGTGGCTCTGAGTCAACCTAATCATGAGAATACTTTGGTAAACTATCTAAACGGAGAAAAACGCAGCTTCTCTGACCCTAAACTTTCCAACTCAGACAGGGGAATGAGGAGCCTTGAATCCAGATGTGTTGCCCACAGTGTTAGACAGCCAGATGTTGAGAACCAGCTGTCTCATAGACTCATTTGTCTTCTTTAATTTTTGTCCAAATGTGTGCCAACAGCAGGATCCAGCAGAAAGTTTTATTGCAATCTCCCTTCTTCTCATAACTTCTCTGTGAATGCTGGCACCACTAAAAAGGTGATAGGAATGGGTGTAGGAGTGGCAAACCATAGCACTAAGATACTTTTAAAAACTGAGACGGAAGGATGCTGATCACCTCTGATCTACCACATGACACCTTACAGGAGAGAAGAAAATGGGGAAGTCTGACTCCACTGAGCTTTACCACAGTCAGTAGCTGTTTGGGACACGTAATCTCAATCTCAAGCTTTCTGAAACAGAATCATCTAGAAGTGCTTGCTAAAAATACATATTCTAGATTCCTGCCCTTCATATATGGAATTTGGGGCCAGGAAATATGAATTTTTAAAAGTTTCTGGTATGATTCTTAAGTACTCCAAAGTTTGAGGACTTTTGCGTATTTGACAGTACAGGCACTGTGCTCCAGCTACTGTGAAGATCCACTGAACTGCTTAACTGTAATAAAGTTATATTTATTTAAGTCATAAAATACCCCCCAAGTTACTATCCCAGTGGGGTCTCTATTCTACCACATTTTACCCCTAAATTCCAGTTGCTAACTCTCATTCACGTTATTCCTGATGCCTGCCTAGCCTTCTTACCTCGTTTCCTGGCTCTTGCTAGTTTCCGGAACATAAAAATCTTAAAATGCCAGAGCTCGAAGGGACCAACTCTCCCAACAAATAGATACTGAGAATCTAGCATTGTTTTAAGGAGCTCCAATCTGAGGAGCCAGAGCCATATCAGTCCAGAGGCAACACCATCTAAAGCAAGCAACAGATACATTGCCCTTTTGTTGCCGTTTTTCTGTTTGTGACTAATTCTCTATAAGAATAGGTTCTGTGTATTATCATCATTATAATCCCATGCATTTAGCACATATCTGCATATTACAAGCTTATGACAAAAATCTGTTTAATATAGGAAAGAAGGAAGGAAATAATTTTCTTAAACAAAATTCATGTGGACCTGAGCTACCACTAATAGCCTTTATGCAGCCGAGACTGTTGGTGTTCATCAGTAACTGGTGCCATCAATAAACTGCATTAATTTTCTTGTGGGCACAAAACCACACTTTCTAGTCTCCTTTGTGGTAGGTGTGGTTGGTCACGCAACTGAGTTCAAACCAAAGAAAAGTGAGTAGAATTGAAAGGTACCACTTCATGTCTTGGACCATGAAGACCTCCTAAACTGGATTCTTGTTCTATTTCCCCATCCACCAACTAAATGGAGTTGACTAAGGCCCTAGAGGAAAGTGGATCGACAAGACTATAGAGCCTTCAGTCTCTGACTATGTGGAACTAAAGCCCCCTGGCCTTCACTGGATTATATGTGGGCAAGAAAGAAGCTTCTATGTTCTGCGTCCATGAAAATTTTGCATTGTTTATTACATCATGTAGCCCATTCAACTAGTTATGCTTGGAAACAGTCATGTTCTCACAGTTTTTGCCATTTGCCATGATGTTGCATTAGCCAGATGTCATTGAAATCATATTTCTCTCAGTCTTAAGTTTCCTGGTTCCAGAGAGTCTGCACTTACCAGATCTATGGTCACCAGCCAAAGAGTCAAGATCTCTGTTTCTTCAAAGTGGTGAATAATACAAGAAAGAATCTACACTGAAGAGAAGAAGGTAGTATGTTAGGCCAATTTTCATCATTACCAAAGTGACCCAGTCATGAGGGCCAACTTCACAGGCTGTATGCTTAGTTTATGGTTCTGCTGTTGCCATCTTCAAATACTTAATACTTTCTTACCATTTCATTTTGCACTGGGCTCCACAAACAATGCAGCCAGTCCTGCCCACCATAATTAAAGGAAACAAAGAGTTGCCCATTGGCCTGTCTTTGACTTCTACCCCCTGGGCAACTGGTTGCAAGATTTTTTGAACTATGGGAGTATGAGCTCAAACACTACACCTGATCAGTGGTTGCCCATGCCACAACTTCATCTCACAACTGCCCTGAACTATGGATGTTTCTCTAAACTCTGACCTTCCTTACTCTTTGGAAGATACCTTGATGGTGAGGGTGGCAACGTATTCCAGTGTAATTCCCCAGCAAGGAAACGGAAGCTTTCTTTTATAAAAACTAGCAAGAAGCCATGCCACCATTTTGAGAGTTTTCTGGCTCTGGCTCTGGCTTTGCTTTGATACAACATCCCCCACCCTCATCTTAATGTTTGAATAATCTTCTGTTGTGAAGCTCCTGGTTTCTGATTCCTGATCTAGAGATTACCCCGATTTTTCATTACTGATTTGCAACCTCAATTACCTGAGACTTCAGATGTTTTAGATTCTCCTCTCAGTGCCAGTGTGCTTGTCCATCTTCACATGGCTCCTCATGGACATCCCACTGATCCTTCTAACTTTCTTTCCATTCAGGTCCTGGAATGTGCCCTGCAGTTCTAGTTTGCCTGTTAGTTCTTGGATAGGTTTTTCTTGTTGTTGTTGTTGTTGTTTACACAAGTCAGACTTCAAATTTTGCTATCATTATCAGAGGTATTCTTCTCTTTTTATGTATTTATCTATTTTTGTTTATTTATTAAGGGTTCAGCTATTTATTGAACATGTTATAAAACAAGTTTAGTCAAAAAGACCAAAGCCCATGTCCTCGTCAGGCTCCTCAGATTCTTCTTTGTTTGCTTCCGCTTCCCTCTCCTCAGCTGAGGCAGCAGTGGTGAAAGTGGCAGGACCTCCTGCTTGTGCGGTGTGGGCTGCTGGAGCCATCTACCAACCCCTGCATTGCAAAGGAGGCTGTCGATATTGACACTGGCCAGCGCTTTTGCAAAGAAGCTAGGCCAAAAGGGCTCAACAGTTACAGCAGCTGCTTTAATGAGGGTATTGAATTTATCCTCCGTGATGGTCACCTCGTTGCTTTGCAGAATGAGGGCCCAGTAGATGCAGACAATCTTGGGTGAAAGTGGGACCGGAGCTGCCGGCCCACAGTACTACTTGTGAGAAGTAGCACCATACCCGGCAGCTCGAGACTCACATTCACCACATTGTGGGTGGGGGCCTCACCGCAATGTGGCCTTAGCTTTTTCAGAAGGACCGAGCACCTTGGCAGCAGCTGAGGGAAGGGACTCTTCCCGTTTTAATGTGGTCTTAACCAATGTTTTATTCCATCTCTTATTCTATGCTGTAGCTAAACTTGAAATTCCCCCACAATGTAGTAGGGTTTGTTTTTTTACCTCTGAACATTTGCATATGGTATTCCTCTGCCCAGAATGTTCTCTTCCTGCTTTTTTTCACGTTGCTTATTCCTATTCATCGTCAGGAGGTTGTTAGATTCTACTTCCCCCTAGAACTGTTCCCGATATCCTCCAGGATGGTTTTATTTGTTTATCCTCTATTCTTATAGTACATTGTTATCTATACTAATAATGACACTTGTATGTATCAGGGTCTCAGCAGGAAACAGACAACATACTCCAACTGGACAATTTGAGAAGAGTTTAATAAAGCAAAGGAATAGTCGGGATTTAGGGGAACCAATAATAGATAGTTCAGTACCACCCTGGTACTAGTAGCATCAGAAATTATTTCCACCCTAAGCTTGATGAAGAAAAGAGAAGTAGTTAATACAAGCCAAAGAGAATGCCTGAGCCTTATAAAGGCTGTGGCCCTTTGTAGAAAGATCCACAGCAACTCCACAATGAGGGATCCTGGGAAATACATACTCAGCCTCACATTCCTCATGTCCTCCAGTCTACTGCCAATGACTTCAATGAACTGAATCCAACCAGAAGCCAAAGGGTAAATGGAGACTGATATAATTCATAATATATCTAATCTATAAAGGTCAGCCTCCTAGTTCCTAGGTCATAGAATAGGATTGAGAAAAGTAGAGTGTGGATCTAGAAGGACAAACACAAGGTATCCAGCACAAACTGATGCCCATTTATTGAATACCTATTTTATTTGACAAATGGTATTCCTGGTTCATAAAAGTGCCCTACATTATATATAAAGTTATGTCCATTTTACAAGTGAGAAAACTGAGGTTTGGCTAGCAAGGCTAGCTAACAGGTGGCATAGTACAGATTCAAATCCATTTATATCTGGGTCTGAACGCTGAGCTCTTGCCACTTTCCCATACTGCCATTACTGGTGTGGTGTTTTTTCTCATCCACTAGACTATAGTCTACTTGAGTACAAGGTTAACATTTCATTTATCTTTATATCACTCGTGCCTTGTGCAGTGGCTAACCCATAGTAGATAGAGTAGATGATAGATATTTGTGGAATTGATTAACAAAAATAACTGAATGATTCAGAATTTTAATTTATATAAGTGGGGATTGGGTAACTGGAGTCTGCCAGGGGATGTTAATGGATCATATCTGGCACTAAGACACCTCTTTGTGATTGTCCTTTATAAATAATTGCCCTCCTCTTCATATTAAAGAGAGAATAAAAGTTTATCTGGTCTCTTAGCCATAATGGAGTGTAACAAAAGCTGACAATAAGTGGGTTTTCTGTATGCTGATCATTTTCCATCTTCCCCCTGACTTGGCTAAGAGCTGAGGGTAACGAACAATGGAGCTTGCTTTCCCCAGTTCTTCCTCTATGACTTTTTTTCGAGTTGCCATGTCCCTTTCTAATGGTTCATTTCTCTTTCCCTTTCACTTAACTTGGCTTTTATATGTCTGTCCATCACTGGCTCTCTAACTATCAGCTAGGCTAGCCTGACTCTTTTATAACTTTCAAAGGAAGCTGCCTGCTCTGAATGTATGATGCTAGAGAATGGGTCTTGGTAAGTCCTTAAGAACAGTTGTTTATGTTATTTCAAAGGTTGCCAAGTAATAAATAGTTGTTTGAAAGTGAAGGGTAAATTGGTATTTCACCACCCTGTTCTCTGCTGTTCTTGTGATGGTTCAAATCATAAAACATCATGTTTTGACATTCATAGGAATATTTCACCAACTTGGGGTTACTGAGTGGGCAGAGACATTCACTTTCCTACTCAGTGCCCTGGACACTACTCAATCCTAGCCCAGTTGGAACTACACTGTTTGAACCTTTGAAACTCTGAAACTGATTGAAGCTTCTGAGCCAACAAAAGAGGCAAAGGGCCTTTGTGCTTCAGCAAGGAAATGTTCCAGTTCTTTTGCACTTTCCTAATGAAGGCTGGCCCAGGAGCCCTGGTGTCCCTGGAACACAGAGGGAGTTGTAGGGAATAAAGGCAACTTGACTCTTTGGGGTCATTCCTCTCTTCCCAGGGACTTTTATGGATAATCTTCCATCCATTGAGAGGTTTGGTACTCATTCAGATCTCATAGCTTTGTATTTGGATGAGAATTTTTTTAAAAAAGAGCTATCTAGTGTATTGCTGAATTGCATCAGATATTCCAGTGTATAAACTGTGATGCATACCTTGTCTCATTTTTCACATCCTCACCCAGCTTCACCCATTTAGGTCACCTGACTAGCCTTGTAGTGATTTCAGTTTGCTATCCCAAATTTATTTTGTAATTTATAGTACTATGAAGATGTAAATTATTTACTAGTGCTGTTATTGTTGGAGCAAGGTATTAATTCTAATGCCATGTAATGCTTTTAGTAAGCTGAGTGAGGAGACAAGAATCTTCTCTCCTGACACAATTTTAGAAAATGTGGTATTTTTAAAAGCTAAGGACCCAAATTCAAAATTTGATTGTAATATATTGTGTTATATATCTGCATATGGAAACTGAGGTAAATAAACAGCAGGCCTGAAAGAAGTTTGAGAATTTCATCCCCCAATCCTCAATTTTATAAATTAGCTATTTGGTATGCAGAGCAATTATTGGACATAAATTCATATGTAAGATGATAACTATGTCCTACTGGTCATCCACCATAAATCTTCAAATTTGCAGAATGAATGAGGTTAATTATGGCATAGCATCTGAGTCTACAATGAAAGAATACAATGTGAAAGATGGTTCTGATACCGCTTAGAAGCATCTGGCCCTAATCAGACTCCAATTTTAGACCCAATCCTACCTAAAGTTTTCTATAATTTATTACATCAGAAGATTCAAAGAGTTATTTTTATACAGAGAAAATTGGACTCAAGTAAAAGTTATTTTCATCACTCCATCTAATTACAAAGCTGAGCACAGAACTATGACTATTCAAACATGTTGCAGATATAATAAAGAGAGTGAATAGCAACGAAAGCTGGTCTTGAATAGCTGCCAGGATAAGCAAAGATGGGGGAAATGGCTCTCATGATTGGAGGGGAAATTAAGGAAACAGTAATTTCTTTTCAAAATGTTCACATACCATTTATTAGGTATTTTAAGAGTTTGGGGGTAGCTATGAGTTTTATTATTCCTTAGTTGCATGTAGCTTATTCCAGCAATGAACTGTGATTTTATTATAACTGACTTCAAGGGATATGGTCTACCACTGAGCAAAAGGAAAGAGAAGACTTATGGCTGGGCCAGGGAATGTGAATTCAGGCAAACATACATACGGTCTAAATTTAAGCTACAGTTCATATCTCTTTGGGTAATTCTTTCCTTCCTTTAGGTTAGCACAAAACTACATCAGCACTGAGGAGGAAATCATTAGCTTTGAGGAGAGAAAATTTAGGCAAAAACAACACCCTGAAAATTTAGCATGACTTGGGAGAGCTCATGAGTCAGCCAACTATTTTGAGTTCTTAAAAAAAGAAAAGAACTTTCTTTGGTCCAGACGAAAACTTTAACTTCTTCTCAACCTTTAATTACTCCTGAGCAGACTAAACAAATTTTAGCTTATCTAGTTTCCTCCTAATACATTTCTGCTGAGAGGCAGTCTGCATACAAGTCAGAGAAACCTGAAATTAAATCTAAACCATGTAGCTTATAGCCATGTGACACTGAGTAAATCACAATCTGTCTAGAATCTAACTTTCTCATCTGTAAAATAGGGTAAATAATGGCAATTTTTAGCATTGGTGTGAGGGGTAAGTGAAAAGAGATAAACTTCAACAAATAGTAGTTCTTAATTTCTGATGAACACATTATTGCATAAGACTCAATACTGTTAGTATATTTCCATTTTCTCTGGAAGTAAATGAAAGGAAGCTATTTTCTGATTCATTTAGTTATTTTACTGCACAGAAACCAAACAACTTATAAAAAAGGTATCTCTACCTAAGATGGTAGTTTACACTAGTCCAAGGTATATTACTTCTCAGAAAATAGAACAGGTAGGAAAGAGGTTGTAGCAAATAATTTTCATGCTCCCATGAGCTGGAGCCTTATTGTGCTTGCAGTCTGGCAAATTCCCAGGATTTCAGACACAGGCTTATATAAATATAGCATTATGAAAACATAAATGTCTGAGTGGGGGGTGAAATGCATTACTCCATCAGCATGGGCATTTTTATTTTGTTTTAAATTCTCATTATTGAGCACCTACTATGTGCTCATCACTACTTTAGGTGCTTTATACGTGCCATTTTATTTAACCCTCGGCATTATTCCATGAAGTAGGTATTATCCTCATTGTGCATTTGAGGAAACTAACACTCAGAGATATTTACTTGGATTTATGAACAATGTCTGCATTATAAACTAGAGGTGGGAAGACTAGTTAGGATGCTTTGCAGTAATCCACTTGAGAGACATTGTCAGTCTGTGAGAACAGAAAGTGAATCTCTTGGAAAGATTCTACAATGTTATTGTTTTTGCCCAAAATGGCACATTACAGAAATCAATTAATTAAGTTAAAAAGCAACTATATGTACAAACATGTTTCTATGACTCTTCTATATCATACAATTTCTCTTTGATAGATGTGATTTATAAATAAATTAAGTGCACTTGGGTTCAGAGATGATGCCCAAATTCTCATCTAGTCTCTATTTTTAAAGACATTTACAAAGAGAGATTGAGAAAATTTCCTTGTGAAATGTTCAGCAATCCTGGCTGCCAGAGCCTCCTTTGGATAACTGACAATAAAACGAAGTTGTTTCTTAGTGAACATTAAGTTGGCCTTGAATGGTTCACTATTATATCAATAATTTACTCTTATTAAGAAGCTACCAAATGAAAATAGCCAATATCATTTTGCTTTATCTATTAATAGCTGTTTCATAATAACTTTCCTTTCTCAATGAATTATACCTACATATAGCTGTAATATAAAGAAATGTCTTTAAAATATATTTTTATGAACTCCTTTTTGAATAAATGCAAGACTAATCTTTAGCCAGAGTGAGCAGTTGCATGTTTGGTGACTAAAAACATTTCTTCCACTAAAGAAGCTGAAGGTGAAGACCTGAATTATATTCTCTGAAACTCCTTCAGCATAAAAATACTAATTATATTAGCACAGGGTTTCTCAACCTCAACACTATTTGGACCAGATAATTCTTTGTTGTGGGAGGCTGTCCTGTGCAAAGTAGATGTCAAGCATCATCTTTGGCCTTTACCCACTATACTTTTAAATTGACAACTGTCGCATCCCAAATTATGACAATCAAAATGATCTCCAGACATTGCCAAATGCCTGCTGAGGAGGCAAAATTGTCTCCAACTGAGAACTATAGTCACAGAGGTAAATATTAGTTACTCCACTTTCGGTCATAGATAAAATGATTTTGATTTTCCATGTAGGCAATAAGAATAAGTCTCAGTAGAGTGGTTTATCATTTTATTATTAGAAATAAATTTATCCTTGTTTAAAATAGCAATATATATCCATTGCACAGAAAAATATAAAATACAGATAAAACTATCAGAAAGGAATATTTAATCACCCCATTGCCATGTTCCACAGATAATCAGCATGATTATTTATGTATTTTTTATCATACTCTTAAAAATGAGATTATATTATATGTACTAATCAGTAACCTGGTTATTTACAAATTAATACTATATGACTAGTAATTATCCACTTATAGCATGATTTTAAATATAAAGACATTCCATTCTATGGCTTTACCATTGGCAAGTCACCCATTCATTTAATATAGTTAAACTCTATGTGTTAAGCCCTGTGCTAGGTGCTATGGATAAAACGGTAAAGAAGACAGAGGGGCAAGAAACTATCCTCATGAAGGTGCAGAGACTAACAAAGCACATAAACAAGGTAAGAGAGAGAGAGGAAATAGCCTGACACCCTCTAGGAAGACAGGTCTTCATGACCAGGAGAGGTGGATCAAGACAGATGAGAGCACAAAAGTCTTCATTTTAGTGAAGTAACTGGTGCTGAAGACAAGCTATTGTCCTATGGATCCGTGTTTCCCTCTATGCACTTATCACTGTGCTGCTTAATAAGTGATAGAATAATTAAAATTTTTATATGAACTTGAATATCCCAGTCATTCTTACCCTGTGATATAGTTTGGCTCTGTGTCCCCACCCAATTCTCACCTTGAATTGTAATCTCTATAATCCCTACATGTCAAGGGCAGGACCAGGTAGAGGTAATTGAATCCTGGGGGCAGTTTCCTCCATGCTGTCCTCATGATAATGAATGACTCTGATGATTTTATAAGTGTCTGGCTTTTTCCCTGCTTGCACTCATTCTCTCTCCTGCCATCCTGTGAAGAGGTGCCTTCCACCATGATCGTTAAGTTTCCTGAGGCCTCTCCAGCCATATGGAACTTGAGTCAATTTAAAGCTCTTTCCTTTATAAATTACCCAGTATTTATAGCAGCTTGAGAATGGATGAATACACCCTGCTTTGGTAACCTTTCTGCTGCTCTTCCTCTCTCCTCCATTCTCTTAAATGTGCAGACAAATGTTTGATGTATTATAGCTGTGTTCTCTCAATAGGTCTGGATATATACAGAGTGAGCCTCTGCCCCTGTTGAAAACGATGATTTTTTTTAAAAAAAAGCAATTGAACTCACATTGAGAGCTTGTACTCTAGACTACCAGTCTTTTTGTTTTATTCATAGTGTTTCCTCCAAGTGTAACAACAACCCCATCACCTAATAATTAGGGTTAATTAACTTCTTTTCTTGCCAGCTGGTCCCTTAGTAGAAGGAGCCTTGGAAGAAGGAGGTCAATGGGATGCTTGCTGTCCCTCTTGCCTATTTGTCTGCAGTACTCAGAGTTGTGGGAATGGGAAGCAAAATTCCCCTGAGTAGATCACTAGGAGTGATGGGAAGCAGGGCTATTCCTTTCTCATTCCTTGGTTCCTTGGCCCATGGATTTTACCAGTTGTGGACACAGCACTGTATAATTGTCTTTGATTTAGAGTGTATACTGTATTCTCAGGGACAGCATCTCATCTTCATTGGGTACCATTTATAAGCTGGCATTTTAACAAACAGTTCCACCACTCTTTCAGTCCTGCAGCTAGCTCCTGCATGTTATAGTATGAGACACGACCAGTAGATCTCATCATCATATGCCCACTGCTGTACCTCCTTTGCTTTAAAATGGGTCCTTTGGTCTGTGCAGTGTTATGTGATCAGTGGATCAAACATTCTGTAAGCCTGCAGAGAGTGATGCTGGATGAGGGCCTATAGGCAAAGAAAGACAGACTTGTACCAAGAATAAAAGTTGATTCTCATCAATATGAAGTCATCACTTGCATTCAACATTGTACTAGCCAATCCAACATGTCAAAAAAAGAAAGAAAGAAGAAGGCCATTTGGATTGGAATGGAAGAAATAAACTATTTGCAGATGAAATGCTTATGCAGAAGGTTCAAAAGAATCTACAAAAACCAATAAGTCAGAACCAATAAGTGACTTTAGAAAGGCCATAGAATGTGTAATATAAACTCTTACCTTATGTCATTTATATAACAATGGGAACAAGATACATTTACAAATTAAATACAAAAAATAATAAAATTGACAAATAAACAGCATCATTTTGGTGCATTTCTTTTTCCTTTGCTTTAATATGAATATGAGACCCCCATAACATCCTACATTGTTTGAGATAAGCATGCCTATTATTACCTTGTTCCATGTGATAATTCAAATTCTTCTTCCCCTGCTTTTTATTTCAACTATTCATACAGCCTTCTGACATCAATTTGCATTTAGTTGGCTTCAATGCTTCACTTATTTGTTAATCTTAATTAGTAAGCACAAATAAAAGTGACATAACTTGGACTTCACACAATCATAATCGCAAGTACAAATATGTAAACTTTGGCACTGAAATCTTGTGGTGGTACTCAGATGTACGTTACCACCAAAATAATCAATAATATGTTTATATTAATTAATTTTTAAAGGTTTTCAGAAAAATGTAAAAAATTCACAGAGAGACCCTGTGTAAAAATATATCTGTGGACAGGGGAACATAGATTCCAGTTTTGAGAAACACTAGTAAATACTGCTAATTTGAAAATAAACCTATATGATCTGATAATAAGTCTTGTTTTGTGTTCTATTCATTAGATTTAGAAACTCTTTTATGGTTAGTGAGGGTTTGTTTCTTATTTCCTGACGGATAGTAGGCACTTATCCAATACTTAGTGATATGGCCTTGGCTCTGTATCCCCACCCAAATCTCATCTTGTAGCTCCCATAATTCCCACGTGTTGTGGGGGGGACCTAGTTTGAGATGACTGAATCATGGAAGCAGGTCTTTCCTGTGCTGTTCTCATGATAGTGAATTGGTCTCACAAGATCTGATGGTTTAAAAACAAGAGTTTCTCTGCACAAGCTCTGTTTTTGCCTGCTGTCATCCACGTAAGATGTGCCTTGCTCCTCCTTGCCTTCCGCCATGATTGTGAGGCCTCCCCAGCCATGTGGAACTGTAAGTCCAGATGGCTGGACTTCTTTTGTAAATTGCCCAGTCTCAGGTATGGTCTTTATCAGCAGCGTGAAAATGGACTAATACACTTACAGATCAAACGATGCCCGAATTCCTCTTCAGTCGATAGAATGTCTTTGACCTACATAAAATGTTAAGCTTCAAGATTTGTCTTTTGATTGTAAAAATGGGGACATTTTATATATGCCATATAATCAAAAATAGATGTTCAAATTATTACCTGAATGCTAAGCATTAAATGGTTTTATATACAGCATGAGAATATGAGTTTTATCTCATTTGGTCCTACCACAGCTCCATGCAGAAGGTTATGTTGTTAACCTCACTTTTAGTGCTTAGAAAAGTATGAAAGCACTGAGGCTTGGAGAGGGTAAGCAACTTGTCTAACATCATCCAGCTACTAAGCAGCACAGTTGAGGTTTGAACTCAGCCAGATTGGCTCTGAGCCAGAACACTACACTCCCATGTCTAAACTCAGAGAATCCTGGAAGCATCTTGGATATATTTGCCTTCTAAGTTCTACAATTTGCCCTCCAGCTGATTAAGTTTCTTGGAATGCCTATTACATAAACATAAGTGAGGAAACCTCATTTTTGGTCATGAAGGTCCATAAGGAAATTAGCTCTCAATGGTTGTTTAATAGGTTTATTTGTACTCTGGAGTTTTGTGCTTCCATTTTTTTAATGATTTGATTTGGGCAGCTGTGGTGTGCTATTAATGTGTTAGGACCACTAATGTACTTATGTGAAGATACTGACATTTTATGATAAAGAAAGAGATGATTCTGATTCCCTTTGATAATCAAAACTTACCACTTCTCTTTAAAATATACAAGCAGAGGAACTGCTTCTCCTTCATTTTCTACATTAACCCAGATGGAGCCAGAAGAGATTCACGAGCCATCTGGATTTAATTAGGCAGTGTACTATGTGAATATGCTGGTAGCAGTGTTGCTCTGGGGAATTAGCTTTAATGGAGAGAACCTTAGATTTGGAATCAGTAATTCTGGTTTCTCACTGGCCTCTGTCACTAACTAACCTCTCACTTAATGTTTTTATTTTATCAAAAGAATGTCTTCTCTGCTCCCTCACTGGGTTTTACTTTGGAGATCAAATAATAAATCATTTGGAAATGATTCAAAAAGCACACACCACTGCAGAATGCAAAAGATTCGTTTACTATTACCACAGTACTGCAGAATTTAAGCCGTGCTTTGTTTGTTTTTAACAACTTCTACAATTATATGATAATTAACCCTCTTTCTCATTTGTGACAACTTGATCGAACCAAAGATGAGGAGTATGGCATTTTGGAGCTCTAATTTTGAGGTCCAGTCTCTGTATCTCTTTGCTCAGCCATGAGCTCCCTATCATAAAATTAAGGTTTGCTTTTATTTTCAAACCTCCTCTCCTCTTATTTCCCTCAGGTTTCAAAAGTTGAAATATTTAGGCATGATTCTTCAGGCTTTGCAGGAAGTTAAAGAAGTATTATTGATTCCACATTGGGTTATGGATTTCAAAACCATTCAAATGAGAGAAAAATAATTTATAGAGCTTATAATTAGCCAGCTGTGGCTGAGGGGAACCAGATTCTATTAGGGGAAACATCAGCTGGATTAAACAATAGCTGTGTGCAATTCCCATTCTGGCCCCAGCTTGTAAGTGGAGTGACTCTGCACAGAGTTTACTCATTGAAAGATATTTGTGGCCATCCTCATTTTATGGCCAAAGATTTGGAAATTTGGGACATGAAGCATGTTCCTGAGAAAAATATCAACTGTTTATTAGGCAGCTTATAGTCAGAAGAGCAAAAATATGCTATATATTCACTTATATCAGACTCTCAGAACCAGTTTTGCTCCTTTGGAAAGTCAGAAAGATAGACAAAAAACAAAAATAAAAAAACGAAAGACAACAATAGAAAAACCCAGCACATGAGCACTGAAAACCTAGAACCATCAAGAATTTTATTTTATTTTATTTTATTTTTAGGTTTCTTTTTAGTCATTTTGCCAAACTCACGGCTCCAGGAGTCTTAGTCCGATTGAGGATCTGGAAAACAGATTTTCGTTCGTTTTCTTTCCTAGCATCAAACTTCGTTTTTGTACTTTTTAAATTTCTTTTCAAGATATTTTAAAATGTCATTATACAGATAATGTGATCTCTGTAGAAAAATTTTATACCTATTAACAAGCAAAAATGAAATAAAATGAAAAGTATTAATTAACATGAACAACATCTGAGGTTAATCATCATCTTTGTTGAACTTACTTCATTAGCTCAATGAAGAAGTAATCAGGCCGGGCATGGTGCCTCACGCCTGTAATCTCAGCATTTTGGGAGGCTTAGGTGGGTGGATCACCTGAGGTCAGGAGTTCGAGACCAGCCTGGCCAACATGGCAAACTCCTTCTCTAGTAAAAATATAAAAATTAGTCAGGTGCAGTGGCACGAACCTGTAATCCCAGCTACTTGGGAGGCTGAGGCAGGAGAATAGCTTGAACCAAGGAAGCAGAGGTTGCAGTGAGCCAAGATTGTACCACTGCACTCTAGCCTGAGTGACAGAGCGAGACTCTGTCTTAAAAAAAAAAAAAAAAGCAATCAGATAAATGATGTGACAATCCTTCAAAAGGTGCTTGTTGAAAACTGACTAGTAAAAGCTAATCCCAAGTAAGATCTTACTGTATACCAACAATGTTCCGATCACTGTATAAGTTTATTCCCAACAATCCCTAGTAGGTTCTCTCATCCCTATTACAGAGGTAACAAATGTAAGGCACAGAGATGTTTAGTAACTCACCTAGGGTCTCACAGTAAGGGGTAGAGCCTGGATTCAAACCCAGTAGTCCAACTCCAGAACCTATATTCTAAACCAGTAGTCAGCAAATTATAGCTTATATGCCAAATCAGGTCTTACCATCGATTTTTGCAAATAAAATTTTATTGAGAAACACACACATCAATTACAAACTTAAAACTCAGGGACAAACCTTGGTGATTATACATAGGTATATCCATGGTCTTCTAATTCTTTCTGATTTTTTTTAAGAAAGAAAAGAGAAGATAATATCTAAGAATAAAGCATTTGTTAAACTTCCTTAATATTCCAGACAACTACCACTCAAAGAATTTGTAAGAAAAATGTGTTGTATGTTACCTCAAGGAGAACAGAACGTGAGTTCATTAAACATTTTCCATCAACTAGGAAGGACTTAACCCTCAGACAGATTTTTATATCTCTGTCTTCGATTAGCACAGCTAGCTGTTGCAAAGGAGAAAAAGTAATATATTTTCCTCACCCATCACAAGGTTCATTGCTGACACCCTTATAACAAAAGTCAGATTAGTAAGAGAAAAGCATAACAAACTTATTTTTAAAAAGTTTTTTGTGGAGCTTGCAGTGAGCCAAGATGGTGCCACTGCACTCCAGCCTGGGCAACAGTGCAAGACTCTGTCTGAAAAAAAAAAAAAAAGTTTTTTGTGACACAGAAGCCTTCGGAAATAAGATCCAAAAATTGAGGGAAAATTGTATTTTTATAATTAGGTTTGATGAAGAATGAACAGTCATAAAGTACAATTGGACAAAAAGGGGATGCGACCTATTGATAACCAACTGGGAATATGTATCAAGGCCTGCTTATTCAGATTCTTCTTGGCCTCTCTGTGAAGTATTCCTTCTTTCTGGGCATAGGACACCTGCCACATGAGGGTCTTCAAAAAAGAGGAAGTAGGAGAAGGTCAGAGACTTTCTACAGTTTTCTCACTTTCCTTTAGCTTAAACTACTCAGTACGCCAAGTACCATATTTTGGGGAAGCATTTCCTGCATCCCATTACTGCATTATTGATGTAGCTCAAGACTTAATTAAAACACTGACTTATGCCTTAATGCTAAGTGGAACTCTAGAAATGCTACTACTAAGTTTGAGATCCTGGTTTGGAAGTTAAAAACTGTGTGATGTAAACAAATTTTTGAAATCTTGGTACCAGTTATCCTTGAAAAACAAAAGCAAAACCCTAAAGGCCAGCAATTGATGAAGATAACATCAACAGGTATATATTAAGGCCTTCTTTGAGTGCGACAAAACAGATGTTAGAAAGATAAAGTCTCTATTTTTGAAGAGTATAGAACATTTCCATAATAAAGTTCATTTATTTTCTTCATGCACAGGGTTACTGGCCAGGATATATGCATTGTTTAAAGCACCCCCTTCCAAGTTACCCCATTCTCTGGTGGCTCTGAGTCTATTTTACAACTATGTTAATCATACATAACTGATAGCATAAGAACTGATAACAAAAGAATTCTTGTCTATAGATATGTAAGTATTCTGTCCAGTGGAAGTGCAAAGATGCCCTTTCATTCTTCATCAAACCTAAACATAAGCAGCCACTTTTGTGTCAATTTGCAAATTCAATTTCTAATTTAGACCATGTCTTTTCTTTAGATTCTCTTTTGAACTGGTTGTAACATCTTACTGGTTCCCTCATTTATTTAAGGAGTTAAATCAGAACTTTGACATGTTTATTTTATATTTATGTGTGAGCCATTATTTTACATTTTTAAAAAAATGATCCTTTAACGTGAGCTTAGACTCTATGGTCAACCAGGCGTGGATCTCAGTCCTAATTTGGCTATGTACCAGCTGTGTGACATTAAGCAAAATACTTAAGTTCTCTATTAATAATACTTGCATCATTGGATTGCTGTGGGAATTATGTCACACTTTACTTTTATCCTGAATACAGAAACACTCAATAAATATTAGGGTGGTATTGTTTGTTTCTTTTTTTTTTTTAAGAAACATCAGAGTTGCCGGGTGCGGTGGTTCACGCCTGTAATCCCAGCACTTTGGAAGGCCGAGGCGGGCGGATCACGAGGTCAGGAGACCCAGACCATTCTGGCTAACACGGTGAAACCCCGTCTATACTAAAAATACAAAAAATTAGCCGGGCGTGGTGGCAGGCGCCTGTAGTCCCAGCTACTCGGGAGGCTAAGGCAGGAGAATGGCGTGAACCCAGGAGGCGGAGCTTGCAGTGAGCCGAGATGGCGCCACTGCACTCCAGCCTGAGTGACAGAGCGAGACTCCGTACCAAAAAAAATAAATAAATAATAAATAATCATCAGAGTTAATGTATGGAGCAGTTAATGTGTCACAGCAATAAAGTGAACCCATTCAATCAACATCTCACAAATGAAATGTGACTTCTTTTTTTTAATACCTCTAAAGTTGTTGCCTTAAGACTTTAACTCAACTACCTAAATAGGTCAAAATGTTTCCCAAAGCCATATAAACGAAATAGGCTTATGACTTTCAAATTCTAGTTAGGCATATTTAATATGCAAAAGTTAATCAATGAGTAATCTTTGCAATCATATGTATACAGGAAGACACCCATAATAGTCAATTTTATGCATTTCCTCTCGAATTAAGTTTTCGTGAAGTTCTTCCTCTAAAATGTGATTCTCATCTAGTGCATATTAACTATGTTTTTTTCTAGCAGATTAAGAACCCAGGCTGTCCCCCAAAGATTAGTAATTCTTAGCCTTAATTCCAGCTCGAATCATTAATATAATTAATTCCTCCTGCATTTATACTTTTCCTTTTATATTTAGAAATATTGAAATAAGCCCCCTTTTATGGAAACTGGAATAAATCATTAAATACTTTTTTTAAGTGAAGAATAATCAACTGACAAAACTGACCATATTTCTGTGTAGTATTACATGTTATTTATGTAAACAGCCACTCATTCCAATTTGAAGTCCCTTTCAAAATCCTTCAAAGATTAGGAAGCTCTGAATTTTAGGAGCTTTAATACTAATCTTCTTAACTTCTGGAACAAAATTATTACACTGGCCCCACTTCAAACATCCCACTCATCTAGTGCAATCTACATTTACATACAGGCAAGTAATATTTCTTAAAAGGGAAACATGAGAGTCTCTATATGCCCTGTGTAAAAATAACTTCAGGATATGTATATAATATCCTTCTTGAGAATTAACAACATATTCTATTACTGATGATTCTGAGAAGACTTATAATTTTTTTTTAAAAGCCTGTTTAACTTTATTTAATCCAGTGTATACCAAATCCCAGGCCTCATTTCACACGGTGCTCCTCTTTGCCATCTTTATCCAGCCACGTTTGCCTTCTTTTTCATTCCCTTGTATGTGCTACCACAGGGCCCACATAAATGCTGTTTTCCCACTTAGATTCAAAGCGGATCTTAGCTATGCTGCACAATAGAATCCCATTCTATTGTGAATGGGATTTTGTTAAAGTGCCCCAGGTGACTCATGCTCAGCCATTGTTAAGAACATTGTCCTGGGCTCTAAGCTTGGTGAAGGCAGGGCTTGGTTTTGCTCACCACTACTATTCATATAGTAAGTACTCAATAAAAAACATTTGTCAAATAAAAGGAAGAATGAATAAATAAATATCAAAAAGTATTCCTTGGGAAACACTGCTTTAGGGAAACATTTGCCAAGCAACCATATGGCTTGAGAGATATAGATAGATAGATAGATAGATAGATAGATAGATAGATAGATAGATAGATGATAGATAGATAGATAGATAGATAATAGATAGACGATAGATAGATAGATAGATAGATAGATAGATGATAGATGATAGATAGATGATGATAGATAGATAGATAGATAGATAGATAGATAGATAGATAGATAGTAGGTGAAGACAGATGGTCCAAATTTAGCTTTTCATGAAGAGCTTAACCTTTTTTGGACTTCTTCCTGCTGCATTAGTTTTAGACTAAACTAATTAGATGTTAGCTCAGAGTCTGGGACAAAGGATGATCCTGGTGGTACTCTGGGGCCAAGGGCTCTTATCACAGCTGACCTTGAGTATTTTCTGGAGCCACAGTTGATCTAGTTGTTTCTTAAGGGCTTCTGAAGAACTGAGATACACGTGATGAACTCCCCAAGTTTGTCCTCTGTCTATATTCAAACTTCTTTTCAGGGCCAGCTGAAATCATACCACCACTGTAAATGCTTTTCTTTGTTCATCGCATCTCACAATACAGTACTCTGTAGCTCCTCTGAACAACCACTGCTCTTACATACTCCTCAAAACAAAGCAGTGGTTCTGAACACCCATGGTATAGACTCTACAGTGAGACTGTCTGGTTTTAAATCCTCCCTGTACCATTTCTAGCTGTCTAACCCTATGCAAGTAACTCAACATTTTCACACTTTGGTTCCTTCATCTGCAAAATTAGGATAATATAAAATATTTCTTCCTTTTAGAATTGCAAGGCTTAAATAGGATAATGTATGTAAAGCATTTGGCACCATGCGTGGTACATAGTAAACATCTAATTATTAGTAGCCATTATTATTTTTCTCTTTTGATACTTGTGATTTTTTATCCTGTTTGCTAGTTTTCATAGGTTCATATCTTAATGTTTCTTCATGGATTATAAGCTAATTGAAAGCAGAATCTTAATATTATATGCTGGCATAATTAGTTTTTGAAACATAACTTGGCTATTAAAGATGACTCTTTGGCAGGGAACATATTTGGATTGGACTTCTCTTCTAACTCTCACACCCCTAAATTGGTAGAACTTCTAGTATGTGAAAAAGAGTTATTTTAGCTTTATAACTGTCATGGACTCAGGACAGAGGCTCATGCTGACCTCTAAATCCCTATACCAAGAGGACTATTGGCCCACTAAAGAATACTTCTAACTAAGACTTCTGTTTCAGGTATACAAAATAGGTATCACCAAAGGTCTGCATTACCTGAGACATCCCAGTGCCTGGATGGGGTGTTAGGGAACTTTTAAGATTTCCAAATAATTAGCACCTAAGAGAAGCCCATTCAACTTTCCCACCATGTTTATTTCTCTGCCCAGCTTTACAGAAGAACTTGTCTTGAAAGAGGGCATGGGGCAGTGGTCTATTAGAATCACCCAAGGAACATTTTGAGCATACAAATAAATGCCCAGGTTTTATTCATGTTCCACTAAATTAGAATCTTGAGAGATGAGGTTGGACATCAGTATCTTACAAAATAACCTCAGGTGAATGTAATGTGCAGCGAGGTTTGACGAACACCAACATAGAAGGAGATGTTCCACTGAACAAGAATCAACAGGCGGTGAACAAATATTCTGAGCATGACATTTAGCTAAGTACCATAGAGGATACAAAAACAACCACAACTTGTCTTTGTTCTTAAGGAATTTTCAACTTCGTATTGGAGAGACTTCCACCCAGAAAAAGATAAATAGCCGAAAGTCTGTAAGGTGTGGGTACCTGAGTGAGTAAAACTAAAAGCTGCAGAAATTTAAAGGGGGAGAAGTCAATGAAGGCTGGAATGCCCAAGGGTTCCATGGCAGAAGAGGGAGGTAACTGAAGATTTAGAAGGATCAGAAGTCAATAAAGGCTGCTTTTACTTTTTCACATCAACTTGGGGACATGTTTTCAGGAGTATAGAGGGCTGCTTTCAGGAGTATAGGAGACACTCATATGCTTGTGGCCTGAATTTTCAAGACTCTACAAAAGCTTTCTGAATGCAATTTGTTGTTTATGTAAAGTTTCAATTCTCAGAACAGCTCTTACAGGTACTGCTATTATTTTCCATTTAAGAAACTGACACTTAGAAAGTTAAGTGATACCTTTAAACATGCTATGTCTGCAAGTGCACACTGGACTTGAGAAAACAAGCAGGCAACCTCTGAGGAACAGACATTCAGGCCAGTTGTCAACATTTCTCAGAAAAGTCAGTGCTCCCTTTTGCCATTTTTTTGTCTCTTCCTAGGTCAGTGAGAAAGGATGAACTTCTCCATAAGTAACTGGACAAAGTTCTAATAGCCTAATCCCCAGTCCAGCAGCCTACAACCTCCTTTGCACAAAACATTGAAATCAATTCTTGAATATTTATGTGTTCCTCTTGGTGAGATCCTGGAATCTCATTTCTGCCCATTTTGACACAGTTTCTTCCCTATTGGCCCTAAGAGATTTACACAAAAAAAAAAACAAAAAGGCATTTGAATTAATGTGCATTTTGTCTCCTTTCAAGAGTATAATTTTTTTTTTTTTTACCCAAGGAGTTTTAGGTATTTAGACTTTCACTTCTGAAAATCACATCTTTGCTACACTTGTCAAAAAAAACTCATTAACTTTCCCCAGTGGAAAAGTTAGAGGCATCACATGTTTATTTGAAGTCAAAGTTTTATTCTAACAGAGGACACTGCATACCATATGCTGGTTGGTTTGAGATCCTTTTTTGAGGGATCTGACTGAACATTGACCCCAATTACTTGCATTTTTGTGCTTCAGTGCTGCTGTTTCAGAACAAAAAGCAATAACTAAACCCTACAGAGAAGGCTTTATAAACTTTCCCAGTGAGTCTACAACTCATTTCTCTTTTTCTCATGGTCACCGAATTGATTTTTCCTTGTTGCTTGTACATGTTGTTCAATTATAGTGAATTGACAAAATCAGATGACATTCTACTGTCAGATAACTCAATGGAACTTGAGGGGAAAACACAAATTTTTAAGCCTTCTCCATTTTCACATCTCGGCCTTTGGCTTTCTTATTAGGAGAGCTCTTCACCATTTTTAGGTTGTTCTATTAGGTTGTTTTGATTTTGCCATTTGTGAGAACATATCAGTTGCCACCATTAAGAGTAATATGTAAATTGGTTCAATATTCTATTTTAGGCTACCTCTAAACCATAAATGGAATAATTATTTTTTTCAGGGATCCTTTGGAATTGATCTTGAAATCAGGCCATTAAAAAAAGAAAAAACCATGGGTCCTAGATAGTGGATCAATGTGACTTTTAGGAATCCATTTAAAATTTAAAATAGGAGGCCTAAATTGACTCTAGGAGGAAAGTCTCAAGAAAAAAGAATGGAAATGAGAAATTATCTGACAGGTTATATTTGTGGACAATTCTATTGAAATGCTGGCAGCTAGAGAATGTAGAAAGACGTAGGTGTAAATACAGAGAAAACCAGTTCTTTAAAAAGACGTAATAACTTTAGGAAAAACAAACAAAAAAAATACACATTCAAGAAAGAAAGTAAAATTATAGACCATGACTTAGCCCAGCGGTGAATCATATTGACATAGTTAAATAACATTAAATATAAAGTTATATAGAAACATGGAGATAGATACTAGAAGAAACAGATATTTGAAAGTAGTTGCTTGAAAGAGTAGATTTAATGTTGCTGGGGATATGGGGGCAACTGTTCTTTTTTAGTGTAAGCTACTTAGTACTTTTCAAATACCATACCTGTATGGTTTTGATAAAAATAAAAATTAGTCATTTAAAAATGTTTACATTTTTAGCCTTTTTAGTGTAAGTAAAAGCTTGGCATGCTTTCCCCAGTGTTTTGTGGAGCAGTGCTGAATGGGGGGATGGCTTTTTAGGCATATATGAATTAGAAAGGCTTTGATGTGTTTGGCAGGATGAAGGAAGAGCCTTTGGACAGGGTTCTGTCTGGACAGGCCCTGGTCAAATTTTGTTTACAACCCCTTTTAGCTTTCATCCTGCCCTGATAAATAAGGAAAGAGACTTTCATAAAACTCAGAGGGTTGAGTTCTGTGTGCTCATTTGGGATGCTGAGCTTCTCCTTACCATTGTTGGCTATTGGCCCAAACATAATTCTCATTTTGAAAAATGTTCCTCTGGGCTGCTGGGGTGTGCATTGGGCTTGTGTTTAAATCCTACATGTGTCAGAGCATCTCACTGGATCTAAAACCTTTGGATGAATAGTAAAACAAGAGGCTGAGAAATCAGAACATATATCCAAAAAATGAACTAGTATTTACCCTGAACCCTTGTCTATGAGCAGAAATGCTCTGTGCTTTTTAATTTATTCTTATGGCAATTTTTCTCTCAGTTTGCACAACAGAACCCAAAGCAGCATGGTAAGTATGGGTTAGGAATTTCGTGTGTGTGTGTGTGTGTGTGTATGTGTGTGTGTGTTGCCTAAATCTTCATTTGCTAGCTCTTACATCATGGCTAATTATATCAGGCATCCATGTTCTGGTCATGCCTCAGTCATTCAAAAAGCAAAAATATTTCTGAGACTGGCAACTAACACAATTGGTCATTTGAGTTGAAGTATGTAACTTTTTACAGTATTAAAGATGTGGAATTGTTTATACTCAGGTTAATAATTAAGGGAGAAACACATTCCAGCTCAGGGTCAGATTAAGAAGGAACATGATATATGTTTGGGAAAAGAAACTAACATTACTTAAGTGCCTATTCTGTACCAGGCACTTTACATACATTATTCTATTAATTCCCACAAAACCTTACATTATCTTTCTTATTTTAAAGATGAGATATAGAGAAGTCATTTGACTTTTCTAAGGACTCTTAGCTAGTAAGTAGTGAAATTTAAATTTTAGTGTTTTGCTGCGACAAAATTGGAGAGAATTTCAGCAATTTTTATTAACAAAAACCCACCTACAGCAAAATCATTTGTGAAACCCGTTAAAAAGTGGAAATTGTGGGGCTCCACCCAGATATACTAAATCAGAATTTCTGGAAGAAGTGCCAGGGAATATCCTGTGTTTCTTATGTACCCCAAAATTTGAGAGCCATGACCACAGTATAATTGCAAATTATGCTCTAATTATTTTGCAGAATGCATTACATTATCCTGTGATTAAACCTTCTTGAAGCTCAGCCTTATTTTTATCACCTATTACTTCTCAATCCCTAGGGATTTGGTCACAGTTTCTGAAAACTCTGTATAAAAGTTTCTGAAAAGTTTCGGTTTCTGAAAACTCTGTATAAAAAATATATCAGATGATTAAATTTTATACTTAAGTTGGGCCACAAAAAAAACTAGCATTTTTTCTTTAGACTAAGTTTATGGGGTCATGATACAAAACAGTGGCAGAGTAGGAAAAACAAGAGCTAAGAAATGTTCTATGTGTGTGCATTTATGGCAAAACCACAACTGTTCTGCATCTGTTTACTGTGGTTTCTTAATGGTTGATACTAGTTTAACTGAAACATGTAGATTTTTCCTCCCACTCATTCTGAGGGATTGATAGTTGTGTTCTAATCCTCCCAAACCCTGCACCTTTTTTGGCAGCCCTTAGGCATAGTTTATCCCTTGAACGGCTTTGAGAAAACTGAATTAATGTTCCCAGAATCCTGGGAAGGTTATTGCCAGAAATTTAATTAAAGATAAATAGAGATAAACAAAAATCAAGTACAAAACTACATTAAGAAAACATGAGAAAGGGGAAGATATGAATGGAGAATTTGTAATGGCTCATTTTTTTCCATAAACCCAAATAAATGGGTCATGCCATAATACAACAGAGCAGAAATGACAGGATAAAAGAGATGAGGTCAGTTTATGCTCTTCC
Source organism: Pan troglodytes (assembly GCF_028858775.2). NCBI lineage: Eukaryota > Metazoa > Chordata > Mammalia > Primates > Hominidae > Pan > Pan troglodytes. The sequence continues at coordinate 71,370,110 of NC_072406.2, forward strand.
TGCAGTGTCCCTTACCAACAACAGAAACATGTTTATGTAGAGAGGTATGAGGTATGGATTTTTGCATCAGAGTTTGCTTTTTCTTTGATAATAACTCAGTGCATCCTAAAATAAGAGAGTCCACGGTTAGGAGTTCAATCTAGGATATTTATTCTGAGTTTAACAAATATTTATTGAATGGCCTCTATATTGAAGCCTTTTAATTTTGAAATACTGAACTCTCAGAGAAGTGAGAAGGCATGAGTTCTTGCTCCGTTTAGTTGTGTTACTTTAAGCTGGTCACTTATTTTTTCTGATGTTCAATCTCTTTGTGAAAGGAAGCATCAAGCCCGATATTTTTTTAAGTCCTTCCTTTCAAGCCCAGTGAGTCTGTGTCTGCATTTACAATCATGCCACAAGGAAGGTGAAATTTTTCATTGGTGGCTTAAGAGATTTTGAGGGAGGTTGTCATAAGTTTGTCTAAATTACTGAAGGATCACAATTGCACAGATTCTTAAAGCCAACATTATAGTCATTATTTTTGGATAATATTTTCAGTTAATATGAGTCCAATCAAGGTCCCTACTTGGCATCTGCCTATTTCTGAGACCAATTATTAAAGTTTGTTGTTCGGCTGATAAAAAAAAATGCTAATGCTGAAGGTGCAAAGTGGAGAGGAGAAAATGGTAAAATATTTGCATCCTGATCACGCTGAGGTGATATCTTCTATGCATACTATTGTATTCCACTTAGTTTTTAAGCTTCATTGAGTTTTAATTGACATACAATAAACTATACATATTTAAAGTATACAGTTTTATAAGCCTCGACATATGACGTATGTTCACACATCCAATACGATCTATGAGTCCATCACCACAATAAAGATATTAAACATATACAGCACTCTAAAAAAATCTTTACGCCTTGTCCTTCCTTTTTGCTTCTCCTGCCCACAATACCCTTCTCACCTGCCCATCTGGTTGCTTCCAGGCAACCATCGATCTGCTTTCTGTCACTATACATTAGTTTGCATTTCTTAGAATTTTATGTAAATAAAATTACACAGTATGTACTCTTGATTTTCTTCTTGGTTGTTTCAAACCACACAATTACTTTGAGACTGTCTATATTGTTTCATGCATTAAGAGTTAATTCCTTTCACTGCTAAATAATATTTCATTCCGTGAATGTAACATACTTTGTTTATTCATTTACCCATTGATGGACATTGGGGTTGATTTCATTTTGGGGCTACTACAAATACAGCTGTTATGAACCTTGGTACATAAGTCTTTGTATGGACATATGCTTGCATTTCTCTGGGATAGGTAACAGGGAGTGGAATGGTTTGTTCATATGACAGATATATGTTTAATTTTATTAAGAACTTCCAAACTGTCTCCCAAAGAGGTTGTTCCATTTTATATTTTCACCAAAAATGTGTGGCCCTTTCATCATTATACAAAAAATTCTTTGTTGCTGATAATATCCTTTGCTCTGAAATCTACTTAGTCTGATATTAACATAGCTATTGCAGCTTTCTTTTGTTAGTGTTATCATGGAATATCTTTTTCCATACTATTAACTTATTTTTGTCTTTATATTTGAAGTGCGTCTTTCATAGGTGTCCAATACTTGGGTCTTAATTTTTCATTCAAAATCTTTGGCTTTTAATTGGGGGTATTTAGACCATTTACACATTATGTGATTATTAATATGGCAAGCTATAAATCAGCCTTCGATCTGTTTTCTCGTTGTTCTGTATGTTCTTTGTTCCCCCTTTCCTCTTTGTCTGCCTTCTTTTTGGATAAGCTGAGTATTTTTTATGATTCCATTTTATCTGATTTGTTAAGCTCATTATCTGAAACTCTGTTTTGTTTCCATAGACAATACCTAAGGGTTTATAGTACATACCTTTAACTTATTACAATCTGCCTTCAAGTGCTCTTATACATTTCACATGTAGTATAAGGACCTTAGGATAGTTTATTTCTATTTCTCCCCTCTTGGGCTTTGGGTTATTACTATCATACATTTACTTCCACATATCTTATAAACCTTACACTTTTATTATGTTTGTTTATGCAGTGAATTCTCTTTTAAAAATATTTGAATAATAACAATCTAATCATTTTAACTTTGTGTAGATCCAATTTTCAGATGGTATCATTTTCCTTTTGTGGGAAGGACTGCTTCAACATCTCTTGTAGTACAGAACTACTGGTGATAAATTCCTTCCATCTTTTTATGTTGGAAAAAGCTTGTATGTCACACTTTTTTGTAAGGTATTTTCACTGGGTATAAAATTCTAGAGTTTTTTCTTTCTTCTTCTTTCAGTACTTTAAAAATGTTGCTTTGCATTGTGTTTGACAAAAAAAGTCTGCTCTCATTTATCTTTGTTCGTCTGTATATTTTGCAATATTTTTCCCTGGTTGCTTATAAAATTTTCTCATTATAATTGGTTTGTGGCAATTTGATTATGATGTGCCTTGGTGTAGTATCCTTCACATTTCTCATTCTTGGGGGGTTTTGAACTTCCTAAAGATTTATAATTTTCCTAAATTTGAAATTTTTTGACCATCATTTCTTTAATTACCTTTTTTGAATTCCCACCTTCCCTTGGGAACATCAATTACACATATATAAAGCCATTTGAAGTTGCCCCCTCAGTGTACTGATTCTCTGTTCTTTTTTGTTTTTGACTCATTTTCTCTTTGTGTTTCATTTTGGATAGTACCTATTACTATGCCTTCAAGTTCACTAAACTTCTGCAATGTTTAATCTGCCATTAATCCCATCAATTTTTTTAATCTAGGTTTTATCTCCAGGATTTATTTTCTGTTTTTTTTTTTTTTTGCCTCTACAAGTTGATAATGAGTCTTTTAAAAAATATATTTTTAATCTTTCTATTTAGCATGCTCAATATTTCCTCTAGCTTTTTGAACACATGAACTAAACTTTTAATAATTTTCTAATGTCCTTGTCAGATAATTCTAACATCTCTTTCAATTCAAGGTTAGTTTTGTTTGATTGACTTTTCTCTCCATTGTAGGTAGTATTTTTCTGCTTCTTTGCATGCCTGGTAATTTTTGATCGAGTACAAGATATTGTGTGTTTTACCTTTTGGGGTTTGGTATATTTTTGTATTCTAATAATTATTCTTGAGTTTTGTTTTCGGATACAGTTAAATAATTTGAAAATAGTTTGATCCTTTCTGCCATAAGATTTTTTAGGCAAGACCTGAGTGGTGTTTTTTCTAACTCTAATTATTCCCCACTACTAAGGCAAGCCTCTTCTGAGTGCTCTATCCAATGGCTCATGAATTATGAAGTTTTCCTCTCTGGTAAAGGATTGGGCACTATTCCTGACCCTGAGTTGGATCTGATTACTGTTGTGTCAAAGTCAAAATAAAAACTTAGAGACAAATCTCTAAATTTAATGTTTTATTTCTGAAGAAAGAATTGCAATTCAGGGCATACATGCAGACCGAGTGGTCTTCAATAGTCTGAAAAACAGGGAAGGCTGGGAGTTTTATAAACAAGAGGGATGTTACCTGTGGTCTTGAGAGAAAGTTCACTTATAGGAGTAAAAGCCTGGGAAGCTGGCAAGCTCCGATTGGTGGCCAATGGCTGTAGGCAAAATTAGTCCTAGAGTTGCAGCAAATTATCTCAGCATTAATAGATAAAACTAGTTTCAGGTTACAGCAAGCTGTTTTAGTAGCCAGTCTCAGCAGATAATTTCATTCTTGGAGCTATGTTATGTTCCCTAAGTGCTCCTCCCCCTTGGCTTCTTGACTCTGTTTAGTTTGGTTTAACAAAAATGACCCAATTCCTGTCATCAGCTTTCACAGTTGCTTCTATACTTCTGAGTATTTCTTTCCCCAGCCTTAGATAGTTTCTGCACATGATTGTCCTGATCATTATTCAGCTTAATACTCAAGAAAGATCCTCTGCTGATGTCCAGGATTTTGTTTCTTTGCAGCTCTCTCTTCTTCAGTACTCTGCTGTAAAATTTAAGTCTCTTGGTGGTCTCTCCATACTCTCAGTTTCATCTCATCAGCTCAAGGGTTTCTCTGGTTCTACCTGTGTTTCCCCTTACTGCACCATGGCCTGGAAACTTGAGGCAATGAGTTTTGGCAATCACAGGGCTCCCCTCATTTGTTTGCCATCTCTTAGTGATCACTGTTATTCATTACCTGATATGCAATATCTTGAAAATTATTTCTTCATTTACTTGTTCAATTTTTTAGTTGTTACAGGTAAGAGGATAAACTCAATTCCTGTTACTACTTCTTAGAACCAGAAGTCTTTTCTACTTTTTTTTTTTTAAATAACAACACTAAGTAAAAGAGAGGGTGAGAGAATAGAAATCATCAGAAAAGAAAAACAACAAGGAAAACTTCTACAGCATTTTTGGAAAAGGAGTAACCGTAATGAGTCTGAATGAACAAATTTTTGAATGTATAAATGAAAGAAGTTATTATAGGCTTTTAAAATCATTCTCACAGAAAGACTCAAGAGTAGCTTCAAGAAATGTATCACTTACAAGCATGCTTTGTAACTTTCTTCCCAGTATCATTACTTTTATATATTCTCAATGCAAAATATAAGAGTGAAAATATCCTTCTGGGCATAAAACTCTGTGTAGTTTTAGAACATGTAACTATTTCCTCTGCCCCAATTTGGCTGAGCTAATCCACTTACTATGCATTGGATTACTTGCATCGGGTTGCTTGCATCGAAGGGGACTGTTGATGGCAATGAGACTGAATGCCTTTCCGTAAGACCCAAGTCACATCTTTTGTGGATGATGCAAATGATCATTACTGTTGATGAATTTTAAATAGAACAATCATTTTGATTACTCTGCTGAGGTCTGACTCAGTAAGACAGCAAAAGCATTTTTCCCATCATGCAGAATTTTGAACGAATCTCAGGATTCTACCAGATATTTTCATGAAAAATTTGAAAAATGTCCAATGTTTCACATAGTGTTACAAGGTCAATACGACCCCTCTTTTGTTTACCATGGTCTATGTGCATTAAATGGAAATGGAATATTGAATAATAGAGAATATTAGAAAGATTAAAATAAAACTTTGAATTTCATAGTTGGTTTTTTTATTTTCTCTCTCCTAAATTTCAATTTCTTTTAAAAATTATTTATAGTGCCTCAAATTCTTTTGCAAAAGAAGGAGCAATAATACATCCACTAAATGTAAATAACAATCCAGTCAGTTATAGCAGGTGGCTCACCTGCTTGGAGGGCAGACACTTCACATCTTCAACAAGCAGAGAAGCAATTATAGCCTGATATAATGCTACAGCTAGAAAGACCTTAGAAATTGCCTAGGTCAGGGATGGCACACATCTGGCATGTGGGTCCTCATTCCTCTGTCCTGTGCTTATGGCGAATTTATCAGAAAACACTTTCCTATTGCATTGAGATTCATCTCAGCTGTCTCCAGTCAGTACCCTAGGCAACCACTACTAATCACTAAAAGTAGGACTGCAAAATAAATCCTATTAGCCACTGAGAATCTAGTCTATTCTCTTAATTTCATAAACATGAGAACTGAGGCTTTCAATCAGCTGCAGCACTGAAATTGGTACTAGGTTCCTAACTCTGATCACAGTAATTCCAGAATGTTGCCATAATCCTAGAGGGGCAAACCACTTTTGTGTGACACAGGATGACAGGACTGGCATGGAAAGAAGATTAAGGGTCATTCATCCTGTTCTGCTTATTTCCAGACTGAGCCCAAGTATGAAATGGAAAATTTTACCAAAAAAAGAAAAAAGATTTTTAACTGATTTAGAAAACAAATCCTGTTGTTAAAGGATACTATGAAGATTTTTTTTCATCATTTTTTGTTTGTTGATTTTTTGCCATCCAACTTTACACAGAACCAGAGAGGAAGAGTATCCATAAAAAAGTATTACATTGAAAGTCTCTGATACTTCAAAACTCCCTTGTTCCAGTTCTTGATACCTGTAGTTTCTTTAGTAGATATACAGCTTATTAGTACGTACTGAATGGTAATTCTGAAAATTAAATTCCAGTGGAGAGAAGGAACCCATTGAGTACAGTGTCACAAGTCTCAAAAGATTATTTCCTAGGGCAGTTTTTGATAAATGGAACAAAAGAGAAGTACATAGCAAGGGAGAGGATTGCAAATGAAGGTTGGGGCACCACAGGGTACTTTTTTAAAAAGGAATATTGAAGATAAGTGAGGATTAAGTAAGTTGCGCAAGGTTTTTCAAGTGAAATTGAATTTTGAACCCCAAATCCCTTGACCTGGTTCATGTTACATTCTACCACTTTACACCCAGCCCTGGCCACTCCTCAGAGATCCTCTCCATTACCAAAAATTACTGACTGAAGTTCAAAATAACAATCACTATTAAGTGAACACTTTTACTGAGTGCTAGGATATATATGCTTACTGCTTTTCACACGCACTACCTCACTTAGTATGCATAGAAAACTTATAAACTTCATTCTTTTATTATAGCCACTTTATAGATAATAAAATGAATCTTAGAGAAGTAATTTGCCTAAGGACTCCTTGCTAGAAAGTGACAGAGCAGATTTGAATAATAATTCATCTAATTCCAAGACAAACTTTCAATCACTATAACAATGTTTTCAGAATCAAGTAAAAGAAACTTAGTCTTGTTTTGTATGTCCCTAAGTATTAATAATACAATTATGAAATAATGTAAGAATTATAAACAATTCATATTCTTTCTCTACTTTTGCTAAAAATCAATAAAAAAGTGAAAGGATATGTAAATGTAAGATTATGAGGAATAAGTAACTAAAAACCACCAAACCAAAGCCCAAATCATGACCTTCTATGCTTAAAAAAAAACTCTGCTCAATGATATAGTTGGATATAAATTTTTTAAATTTTTTATGTTAAATATTATAATTTTTCACAAACCTCATTCTCATATTTACACACACAAGGACAATTCCAAAAATATATAATGATCACAGCCCAAATGGATCCTCACAGAATTGAATGTGAGCCTCTTTTTGGCTAGTTGAAGAGGCAGAGTTAAGTCTGGGAACTTTTTAAAGGCTGAGGACAAAATGCATCTAAACATTTGTTTCATTGAAGGCTAAAGTCTATGGAGTAATGGTGGCAGTTTTTTCTGAAAGGAAGCTCTGAATAGATCAGTTGTTAGAAGTCAGAGGAAGTGGGAGAAGTGAAGATGCAAAGAAGATCAGGGTATGGAAAGAGCTTGAACCTGGGGAGCTACTGTTAGAAAAATTAGTATTTTTTAAATATGTGGCCTAACTGATGTTTTAAATAAATAAATATTTTAAATAAATAAATAAATTTTTTTAAATTTTTCAGATAAAAATTTATGTATTTATTATATACAATATGTTGTTTTGACATATTTATACATTGTGGAATGGCTAAATTGAGCTAATTACCTTTTTTTTTTTTTTGAGACAGAGTCTCTCACTCTGTTGTCCAGGCTGGAGTGCAGTGGCATGATCTCAGCTCTCTGCAGCCTCTGCCTTCCAGGTTCAAGTGATTCTCCTGCCTCAGTGTCCCAAGTAGCTGGGATTACAGACACCTGCCACCATGCCCAGCTAATTTTTGTATTTTTAGTAGAGACGGGGTTTCACCATGTTGGCCAGGCTGGTCTTGAACTCATGACCTCAATGATCCACCTGCCTCAGCTTCCCAAAGTGCTGGGTTTACAAGCGTGAGCCACTGTGTCCAGCCTGAGCTAATTAATATTTGCATTATCTTACATACTTTTTTGTGTGTGTGATGAGAACACTTACTATCTCTCTTAGCAATTTTCAATAATGCATTGTTATTAAATATAGTCATCATGTTGTACAATAGATCTCTTGAACTTATTCCTCCTTACAGAGGAATAAGTTCCACCCCATCCAGCCACTGGTAGCAACCATTCTACTCTGCTTCCATGAGTTCAACTTTGTTAGATTCTACATGTAAGTGAGATCATGCAGAACTTGTTTTTCTGTACCTGGCTTATTTCACTTAACATAGTATCCTCCATTTTCATCCATGTTGTCAGAAAGGACAGAATTTCCTTCATTTTTAAGGCTGAATTGTATTCTGTTGTGTATATACCATGTTTTTAAATCAATTCATTTGTGGATGGACATTTAGGTTGATTCCAAATCTTGGCTATTGTGAATAATGCTGCAACAAACATAGGAGTGCAGATATCTCTTCAACATACCGATTTCATTTCTTTTGGCTATATACCCCGTAGTGGGATTGCTGGATCATATGGGAGTTCTATTTTTAATTTTTGAGGAAGCTTCATACTGTATTACATAATGACGGTGCTAATTTACATTCTCACCAGTAGTGTACAAGGTTCCCTTTTCTCCACATCCTCTCCAACACCCCTTATCTTTGTCTAATTGATAGCAGCCATTTTAATTGATGCTTGCTAGCTGTGCATACAACAGATCAGATTTTTGACAAAAGTGCCAAGAACACAATGGGGGAAATGATAGTCTCTTGAGTAGATGGTGTGTGGGCAATTAGATATCCACATGCAGAAAAATGAAATTACACCTGTAATTGGAATAACATTCCAAAACATATATGCCATACTGTTTTGATTACATATCTATAAAAAATCAACCTTGACTGTAAATTTCTGGGCTCTCTATTCTGTTCTAAAGAACTCTTCTAAAGTTGTTGTGATTCTTTTTTGTAGTACCTTTTAAAAGGCTGAATACAATTCAGACTTAAAAATGAAGGAAATTCTGTCCATTCTGATAACATGGATGAAAATGGAGGGCATTATGTTAAGTGAAATAAGCCAGGCACAGAAAAACAATGAGTGATATCTCACTGTGGTTTTAGTTTAGATTTCACTGATAATTAGTGATTTTGATGATTTTTTGACATACCTGTTAATCGTTTGTATAGCTTTTAAAAAATATCTGTTCAAATTCTTTGTCCATTTATTAATTAGGTTATTTGTTTCCTTACTATTATTTGTGTTCCTTATATATTTTGAATTTTAACCCCTTGTCAGCTGTATGGTTTGCAAACATTTTCTCCCATTTCATAGATTATCTCTTTACTCTGTTGGTTGTTTTCTTGGCTGTGCAGAAGCTTTTTAATTTGATGTAATCCCATTTGCCTATTTTTGCTTTTGTCGCCTATGCTTTTGGGTTCATATTCAAAGAATCATTGCCTAGACCAATGTCATGAAATGTTTCTCCTATGTTTTATTCTAGTAGTTTTACAGTTTCAGATTTTACGTAAGTCTTTAATCCATTTTGAGTTAATTTTTTACATGGTGTAAGATACAGGTGTAATTTCATTTTTCTGCATGTGGATATCTAATTGCCCACACACCGTCTACTCCAGAGACTATCCTTTCCCCCATCGTGTTCTTGGGACCTTTGTCGAAAATCAATTGACTGTAAATTTCTGGGCTCTCTATTCTGTTCCATTGATCTACGTGTCTGTTTATATACCATACTGTTTTGGTTACATATCTGTATAGTATATTTTGAAGTCAGGTAGTGTGATCCTTCCAGTTTTATTCTTTTTGCTCAAGAAGTATTATTTTCATTTGTCTGAAGCAATGGCCAATTACTTATAAACTGAGAAAGTATCGCTAAAGGATAGCTTTTAATAAACGTGTGCAGGCCTTACCCAGAACATTCTGTTTTGGGAAAAAATTAAAAAACTGCTAAGATTAAAATTATCCTTAGTAAATTCACACTAGAAGATTCATTTATCTTAGAGAACATGAGACCCAATGACATCCCTGCATATTATTGTAAAGTTTTAGCTACTTGTTTTAATTTCTTGCCAAAAGTCTAAATAAAAGCCAAAAAAAAAAAAAAAAAAAGCTTTTGCTTGCTAGGTATGCATACAACAGATCAGACACTTGCCCTTAAAAGATGTAACATAGGCCGGGGGATGTGGCCCATGCCTGTAATCCCAGCACTTTGGGAGGCTGAGGTGGGTGGAGCACAAGGTTAGGAGTTCGAGACCAGGCTGGCCAACATGGTGCAATCCCGTCTTTACTAAAAATAGAAAAATTAGCTGGGCATGGTAGCAGGCACCTGTAATCCCAGCTACTCAGGAGGCTGAGGCAGGAGAATCGCTTGAACCCATCGCTTTTTAATTTGAAAATCTATATAATAAAATGTTTCAAACATGCAGAAAAGTTCACAGACTATCCACCATTAAAAATTATACCTACCACCTGGAATCAACTAATATTAACATTTTGCCATATTTAGATTATTTTCACTTCAGGTGATTATCATAGGAAAAAAATGGAACGTATAGTTGAAGGCTTTTCCCATTTCATTCTCCTCTCTCCTCAAAGACACAACTCTTCTAAGGTTGTTATGCTTCCTTTTTGTAGTACATTTTAAAATAATTATCACTCATATATTTTTCATCAGTTGTGTATATTATTTTATGAGTTTAACTTTTAAAAAGTTATCTTACTGTGTACAAATTTTTATTTCACGTTATGTTTCAGATTTTTGTTGAAATATGTAAATGTGTTTAATTCACTTTGACTGTGGTATACTAATCCATCATACATACATACATGTTTTTCCGTCCCCCTGTTGATGGGCATGTAGGTTGTTTCCAAATATTTGCTATTACAAAGTGGCACTGATTATCCTTGTGTATGTTACCATGTATACATTTTTATGTTTCTCAAGGGTATCTGTAAGGAATTAAATTTATAAGGCATTGCCAAATTCTTCTCCAAAGAGGTTGCTGTTTTGTCACATTTCCCCTACATGTGTTATACTCATACTTTTTAATTTTTGCTTTCCTCATGGATGAGAAATATTATCTCTTAAATGTTTCATTGGTAATTAATAGGTCTGACTGCTTTTTCTTAAGATTTTTGGCCAGCTTCCTCTGCAAATTTTCACTTCATGTCTTTTTCCAGCTTTCTATCTGTTGTTAGTTTTTCTCATACTAATTGGTGGAAGTTCTTTATATATCCTGAATACTATTCCTCTCTTGGTTATATATCTCCAAGTTTGAGCCTTGTATGTTAACATACCCAAAAAATGTAATCAAATCTATCAATCTCTTTTCTATGGTTTCAACCTTTGCATTTTGTTTAAGAAAATTTTTCTTGCCTTATCACAAAAACTATTCTATATTTTATTAGTAATTTTACCTTTTTGTTTTTTTTACATTTAGGTATTTGTTCCTCATGGAAATTTTTTGGCAATAGACCTAACTCTTTTGCCATATGAATAGAAATTTGTTCCAGTAACTGTTAACTAAAGAGTCCATTATTTTCCAACTTAATATTTTGTCACCTCTCACATACCACGTTTTGTTTCTGCACTCTATTTTCTGTTTCATGTATCTATTCATTTATCCTGATATCAATATCACACTATTTTAAGTACTATAGCTGTGTAATAAGTCTTCAATCACAGGTTGGGTTCCAGGGGGAGGAAAATCCTGAGATAGAACTTAGCATGAAGGAGGTTTATTAGGGATTCTCCTTTGAATCAAAACCTGTGGAAGGGAAAGAAAACAAGATGAACTGGGAAGACAGAAAAGTTGAGGTGTGATGCATTCCCAGTGAAGGCCTCAGCCAACCTCACAGGAAGTTCTGGAGCTGGGACAGCTTTTCAGGGTTGTCCCAAGCATGGATCAGGAAACTGCCCTGGACAGCTGGCATGACCTTGAACTAGATGGCTCTTTTAAACTTAAGATATTTCATATATCTTAAGTTGAATTGCATTTAATATATTAAATATCTTAAGTTGAAAAGAGCCATCTAGCTCAAGGTCATGCCCACTGTTGAAGGCAATATCTTAAGGCAGCTGACAGCTAAGGAGTGTCTCTTGGCAACACTATCAATATTTGGGGCACTAAGTTCAATATTTGGGGCAATATTTGGGGCAATAACCTAAAAAGAGAGCTGCGTGACACATCACATCCACTTTTGTTTTTCTTATTTAAAATTACCTCAACGATTCTTGGCACTTTATTGTCCATATGAATTTTGTAATTATCTTATAAAATTCTACAAAACAAAACAGCTGTTGGGATTATGATTGGAATTTACTCAAATGCATAAATTACTTGCAGAAAAATGACATTTAAGATAAAGAGTTACTTATTTGCTGACGATGGTCTTTCTATTTATTTAATTCTTTTTTTATGGCCTGCAATAATATTTTATATTTTCCATAATGTTCTTGCACATCATTTGTTAGATTTATTCCTGGGTGTATGAGAGTTTATCTCATTGTTTCAATTGTGAAAGCTTTTACTATTATTAAATTTTCAAAATTTAATATAGGAATTCACTGATTCTTCTCTCTTGATCTCATACATGGCAACTTTGATGAACTCTTATTATTTCAGTTTGTCTGTAAATCCACTTGAAATTTTCATGTAGAGAAAAATATAGCCCATGCTATTTATTTCTTTTTCTTAGTGAGATAGGACACTAAAGTGCAACGTTGAATAGAAGCAGTAATAGTTGGTATTCTTATTCCGTTCCTGACTTTAAAGAGAATTCTAAATAACCTTAATCAGGTTAAGAAAGTTCCCTTCAAATTCTATTTTTTTCTAAAAGGATATTTTAAATCAATATTCTAAACATTTTAGAGATACAATATTAATGAGTTATTATTGATGAAGTCAACACTTGTTGAGTGTAAGCACTATTATTATCTACATTTTACAGATAAGAAAATTAAGGGAAGTAACTTATCTAAGAACACACAGCTAGTAAATTGTAGTTAGGATTTGGACATAGGTAGTGTCTTCAGAGCACGTATCAACTGAGATACTTTCTCTCAAGCTCTCCAGCAAGCGCATCCAACTTCCTCAACATTATTTACTAGTACTAGTACTTAATTTTTAACTTAGTTTAACTTTGTCCCCAAATTTCCTTTTTTACCCAGAGTCCCAGACTAATGATACCTTGCCAATTCCAGACCCAACTTTACAGAAGAGGCAATCGTTTTATCATCCCAGCTTTGAGATCTGTGCAAAAATCTCAGTTCTATCTTTCAGCTTTTGGCAAAGGCCAAGCTATATTTCAGCCCCTTGCATGGGCACTAAAACCCAGCTTCCTGGACATTAGAGTTATGTTTGGAAAAAATACCTCCACTAGGCAGTCATTAGGACAATAGCTCACATGCTTACTATCCTGTTTTCATGTTTCTTCTTTGTTGTTTTATCATCTAACGTTTCTCTTCATTGCATTTCATCATAATTTTTTGCTATATTATTATTCAACATTTCTATGTGTTTGGAGCCATGGAGGTGGGAGGCAAGGGAGGGTTCCTCAGTGTCATTTCCATTCCAATATTGCTGGAACTTCTACCTCTCAGCTCTTCTTAGCATTTCCCTGGCTTCTGCCTCTAGTCATTCTGTTAAACTGGCTCAAACACTTCAAATTTTCTTAATAATGCACAGATTTGCAGCCATCTGTAATGCAGAAGAACAAGGTTCCCTCTGTGTGACACTTAGGTACCAAAGGAAGGAAAAAGCCATGTTACCTGTGCCTAAAGATGGCATTTTCCATTGGAATAGATTTTCAGGCATTGCTCTGTACTCCAACCCACTGCCTCCCTCCTACTCTCAGGCCCTGTTGCTGAATCTACCCCTCATGGAACCAGATTTTATGTGTCTAATAACTCACTGGATATCAGTAGCCCTGTAATATCTTTCCATTATCTGGCCTCTGCTGCCACCCATCCTTCCCTCTAGTGAGCCTCCCCACCTCCGCCACCCCCAGAAGACTGTAGATGCAAATCGATACTTGTTCAGGGATGTGGTGAGTGGAGAGGAATGTCACCTCCCTGTGCATTACAGACTTACCCAGTTTCAGCTCTGGCCCATCGAGACCCTTTTCTGTATACTGAAAACAAAGCAAGTAAAATCTGTGAAGTGAACTTTTAAAAAATAAGAATAAATTAACACTTTTGTTTCAAATGGAGCTGTTTTCTCTGCAGTAAAGAGATTTCCCATCAGTTCTCTGTTCATAAAAGATAAGTAAAATGACTACGTAAGACCTGAATCTGGGTCCTACCTTTCCAAGGCATTAAATCAGAATTTCAAGACAGAAAGTTAAAGTCTAGATATAGTGTGACTATCCACAATTAAAAAGCTAATCTGAGTGAAGGCCACTTCTATTCACTTGGCAAAGACAAACTCCTTCAACAAATATATATATACACACACACATATATTTATATATATATAGTATATATAATGTATATATGTATATATAATCTATATATATCATATAGAAATATATATTTATTATTTTCATCCATTAAAATTCACCTATTTTTGAGGAATATACAGCTCTATGAGTTTTAACACATGCATAGATTCATGTAACTAATATCACAGTCAGGAAAAAGACAGTTCCATAATGCCCAAAATTCCTTTGTGCTGCTTCTGGGAGTCATACCCTTCCCTCATCTGTAACTCACTACCCCCATCCACACAGCCACTGATCTGTTTTCTGTCACTATAGTTTTTGCCTTTTCCAGAATGACATGTAAATCAATGATTTAGTATGTAATTTTTTAAAGACTGGCTTATTTCATTTACTAGACTGTATTTGGAATTAATCCATATTTTTACATGGATCAATAGTTTGTTTCTGTTTAATGCTGAATAATATTCTATTATTTGAGTTTGCTGTAATTTGTTTAGCCATTCACCTGTTGAAGAAACTTTCAGTTGTTTTCAGTTTGGGGCACTTGTGAATAAATGCTGCTTAAATGTTTTTGTACGGATCTTTATGTTAATGTAAGTGTTCATTTTTCTGGGTAAATAATTAGGAGTGGGATTTCTGGGTCATATAGTAAGTGTAGGTTTAATGTCATAAAAAACTGACAAACTATTTTCTGGAGTTTTGCCATTATACCTCCCCACAGAAATCTTTGAAAGCCCTCAGGGTTCCCCATCTTTGCCAGAACTTGGTAGTGCCAGTTTTGGATTCTTTGATTTTTTTTTTAACTTAGCATTCTGTAATGACTGTGTAGTGGTATGGCTGGCAAGTAAGCACACAAAAAGATGCTGAACATCATTAATCACTTGGAAAATGCAAATCAACCACTTAAAACTCTTAGAAAAAGGGTATTAGGTTTTATACTAAGGACATAAGAAATATTTTCTTCTGGGAGTGCAGTAATGTTGGAAGACTCTCAACTAGATATTGCCTATGGATAGGAAAAAGCAGCTCCAACAAAGATTTTGGAAGAATGCCTGGTCTAAAAATAAGAAAACATACTCCACAGTGTTCTGAAAGTCACTTGCTGAGTATCTCTAATCTGTTGTTGGAAATCAGGTCTAGAATTGATTTTCTAATAATGGATTTTTGACAGCTGTTTAAAAAGTATTATTTTTGTAGTGAAAAGTGTTATTTTTCTGTGCTGTCTGAAAATTCAACAGTCCCTTCACTAAAGAAACATGTGTTACATACAGATAAATTAGGGGAAACTGAGTTATGGGGCATCAGTCCCACCAAATGTTTCTATAAAGCTGAGACACTTCAGTGGTTTATGCAAGTGCCAGAAACTTGAGGTGAAATTATAGCCATAGACTTAAGACCCTACTGAAAGAAATTGTCCCCTACAAGTTATCCTCCCCCACGAGTTCCAAAAGCCTCTGTTCCTTTGGCCTTCTCTAGTTTCTCCTCAGCTCTTTGCAACTGTGAACCTTTCCCTCCCACTTACTTCTTAGTGAGCCTTGAAAGACTCCCAAGCACAGGCCTCCCAGTCCCTGGTCTCTCTTTGTGTCTCTTCCTCCCTCTGACTCTCCCCTAATCTCAACCTCAGGCTTCTAGCCAGGAGCACTTCCCCTTCTTTCAGCTAGACAGGCTTCTCAGGATTGAAGGGGCCATTTTTCTCTCTGTGGCCTCTGAAGGCTCCCACAGAGGTTCTCTAATTATCCCTTCCTACTCTGAGAATTCTTTTCTCCATTTGTCAGCCTTGACAGCACGTTTCTTTACTTTGAGCTTTGGCAGCACTGTTAACTGAACTCCCCAGTTCACACTGACGTCTCGCTTGAGTTACCTTTCTTTTCCCCCAGATACCAGTGAGTTTTCAATTTGTCTTGTTCTAACTAATTTCATACCATCTGTTTTCTTTGACCACCTCTGTCCCAATACGCACTGTAAATTATTTATTTAAAGCCATTTAAGTCCAACTCTAAATTGATGGCCCCATTGATCAATGAATAATCACCACAATAAGAATACATTTTCCATTTGCTTCATTATAGGTCTGTTTCTGGGGATGTAGTATCAGAACAGCACTTTGGAATCAATTATTTTTATCTCTTCTTTCTGGACATAAGAGATAATATTCTTCAAGAGGAAGGATGGCCTGAGAGAAGTTAAGATAAAAGCGTGGCACTTTGGTCACACACAGATTCTAGTCCTTATGCTGTTGTTGACTCATGATAGGACGTCAGAAAAGCCATTTAGAAGTGTGCTTGTCTGTCAGGTGAGGACAAACTGCCTCTCAGGTTTCAGATGTGGAAGAAGTTGCTAAATCAGTTACCTAACACATTGTGCTTTGTAGCTCATCCATTGTCAGGTACCTGAGCCAAGAAGTAGGAAAACAGCTCTCTGGATATTGTCACACATCCTTCATAAGTGAGTCAATTCTTCTGTCCAAAAGAACTCATGCATGGAACTTAGATAAATATCTTTAACTAACTCACAGATGAGTCTATTAGGGCAATGAACTTACACATGAAAACTTAAGGGAAAAAAGCTTTACCCCAGTTTAGTATTATTTTTGAATAATTCTAGCCTTGAACCCACAGGGTCAAAAGAACTTATGGATATTTCTCATTTTACCACTAAGAGACACTGTAATTAATGAACCAATATTTTAATACCCATCAGTTGTTTATAGATTATAAGCTCCATCAGAGCAGAGATGGTACCCTGTGTTTAATATATACTTGTTTAATGAATAAATAAGCAAATAGATGACTTTTTGGTTAAACAGCCAAAATATAATTTAAATATGAAACCAATGTCAGGACTTTGTTGTGCCAGGTATTTTGAGATACTTAGGAATCAAACAATCAATTCCACTTGTCATGTGTTGCTGGCACACCTGAAAACTACCATTTGGTGTGTGCAGGCAGATAGAGATCTTTCAAGGGGTTCTTATTTTTAATAAATGGGAAGATCTTTTTTTGGTTTTTTGCTTTGTTGTTTGAGTCTTCTAAGTAGAATTTATTTACTGGCCTACAAATGTTGGGCCTGAGGTATAAAAATGTAAAAGACTCTATCTACATAGGCAAATTAAATTAGAGGTCTGAATTATGATAGGTCCACAGAATTTATTAATCAACAAAATAGACTCATTTCTACCAACTTAACCTCTATTACATATTGGTCCTCTAATCAGTCCTGTATATGGAAGTATCTATTTTTTCTAGAGTATGAAATAACAGTAGTCTCTCTACCTTCATAATTCTGATGTTTTGTGCCACTGGAACTGCCTGGGATTCCAACTATAGCTGTTGAGCTCCCTCTGGATGTAGCTGAAGTTCTGTTGGAGGTAGACCATTATACAAAGGATCACTGTCAGGCTTATTTAAATGTAGTTACTATAGTAGTCACTGACTTGGCAGCCCAGGGAGTAACCTCTTCCATGGTAATCCGTAATGACAATCCCTTATCAAAGCAGGATCCTCACTTTGTTGTGTACTCATCCCAAGGACTGTGCTTAAATGCCTTCAGCAAGTAGCTCAGTTTTCCCCTCTGTCAGCCCTCATCCCTTTCATCTTCATAATACGTTTCGATAACTCTTCCAACTCTGCAGCCTGAACCATCTATATTGTAACCCCCAATTTAGAGATTGAAACTATTCAAAATTGCATTGTATCCTGAATCTCAAGCTCTAATTCATGAGTAAATGTAATTCAGGTTGAGATGAAAATAATGAGTAAAATTAGAGAGGAGTAAAATTTAAAAAGGAAAAATGATCCTTTTGAATATTAAGAGACATAAGCATGTCTTAACAAACAACAGTGAGTAAAAGAGAGTGCAAAAGCCATTCAACATGGCAAGGTAAAAGGTGATAGAGTAGAATCAAGAGTTCAGAGTCAGGAGATAGGCAGTAGAGGGCATTAGGAGTTTTGGAAGTCACACTAAGAAGTTTGGACTTTATCTTAAAGCTATTGAAGGCCTTTCAGCAGGGTTGTAAGAAGATAAAATTTGTGATTTTTGGAAACATAATCTGGCTCTAGAATGGAGTAGGGATTTGAACAAGATAAGGCATGTGGCCAGGAGCCCTGTAGGAAGATGTTGCAAGAATCTGATGAAGACATATTGGTGACCTGAGCTTGAGTGTGGCAGTAAGAATGAGGAGAAATGGATGAACTGGGGAGAATTTCAGGAAAGAGAATTGGTAAGCATTGGTGATAAATAGAATCAAAGGGTGAGGGAGAGGGACTTGCTAGAAATGAGTCCCAGATAAGTGGTTTAGGCAACTGGATGATGGAAGACAGTGTTTAGTTCAATTTTAGAGAAGTTTGAGGCAGCTGTCAGAAATCCAAATAGAAATACACATAAGACATTTAAATAGTTGTATCTGGAACACAGAAGAAAGGTTTGAGTTAGAGATACAGATTGGGGAACACGTATGTACATAGATGGTAGTTGAAACAAAAGAATTAGATAAGATGGCTAAGGGAACAAACAAAATGAGAAAATAAGAGTGTTTATGACTCAGACTTAGCTCTCTAGAAAGCAGACCCTTGGGTTGAAGCTGCTGTCCTACAATTTTTTTTAATTTTATTTTATTATTTTTTTTTTTAGAGAGAGTGCAATCACATGGAAGCAGGGATGAAAAGGGGGAATTAGATAAGGAAGAAAAACGAGCTAACGGAAGCTTGTTTTACCCAGTTGGATGCTGCTTAATATTAAGTGGGACCATTCTTCAAGAGACGTGAGCTCATAACTGGGTGGGGAAGGAGTCAGAAAGGAAGACTATATCACCCCCAAATCCTCCATTGGTCAAATACTTGCCCTAGTGTCATTAACTTTTTCACTTTTCCCACCCTTCAATACACACATCTCTGCTTTTGAGTTGCTCCTTGCATGGGTGACAAGTAGGATCTGTAGCATCTTATGAATCACTGGCCACAGGAAAGCCACAAGTTGGAAGGCAAGAGGCTTACAGTGGGCATGATGGCGCTGCTGGTCAGACCCATGTGAATTTAGTCAGGCAGTCACTAGCAAAGCCCACCCAAAGCTGGTCACCATGGTAGTGGCAGGAGTGAAACAAAGGGGAAAGGACTTCAGAGATAGGTAAAGCCAAGAAGGCCCAAGTTGGTTGATAAAAAGTAAGTGCATTCTCTAGATCAGATGTCTAATACTAATATTATTAGTATTAGTAATAATATTAGTATTAGTACTGACAAACACTAATACTTATGGGATGGGCAGAGGAAGAGAAGTGGTAAAGGAGACTAAACATGGGTAAGAAGTAACTGCTAGAAAGATGGAGGCAAGGGAGTGACTGAAAATGAGGAGTGACTAGCAAGTGGAGAGATAGATGTGCTACATTCCAGCGAGATGAATGATTCCCCCAAATTTTCCACCTTTGTACCACTGTTAATTATGTTCTCTCTTCATTAAGTATCTTCTGCTCAATTCCATTCCTCCCAATCTGTCCTTATAATTTTACCCATTTAGCAAGTAATGAATCACCTCACTCAGCAAGTTTTTCATTTTCTTCTCCATTCAAACCAGAGGTCATTTCTCCTCATCAATCCTCTTATAGCACTTACAACACCTTTCCCTTCGGGGTGTTGTTACCCATGTATATGTTTTAAACTTTTGGTCATCTTTGTTTCTCCTTCAATGCTTTGACAGTCATAGGGGCCCTCAGGATATTTGTTGATTGTAAATGACATGAAGGATGAAATAATCATTGAAAAGCTATGCTCAGAGATTAATCAGCTAGCTAATATTTCACAGGGTTAAGTTCCATAATGATTATCACTTAAGTCCAGAGTTTAAGAAGGCGATGAGTTTTCAAGGCCAGAAAGTGAGAACGAGCTGGGGTTTTCTCTTTTTGTCTTCCTCTGCCTCAATTTTTGTCTGCGTCTTCTATTTTCTCTTATTTACCCTTTACTATTTACTGCTATCTCCTTTCTTCATTCTTCATGGCTATCCCTCATTCTCTCCCCATTTCCTATTAAGCCCATCTGTCCTTTCTCCTTCCTCCTTTGCCTTCCAATTTTTAGAGTTTTTTTAAAGCACCTATTATGTATAAGACATTTAAAGGGAAATTACTGACCTGAAGGAAAAGGAAATCTAATTAAGCACAGACATCTTGATACAATTTTAATCAAGAGTCTTCTATCAATACCTTTTATTTCTGCTTTCTCTTCTCTTGCCTCTTGCCATCCTCATTCTTGCCTCCAATTCCTGACAAGTGCAGGTCATTTCGACCGATCAATCGAGTGCACTATAGTTTTCGGTTTGCAAGCTTGAGCTTCAACCACAAGCACGCTTTTGTGCAAGGCCAATTCTACCACTTGCCAGCAGAGTAACCCAGGGCAATTTATTAAGCCTCAGTTTCCTTATAAGAAAAATGAGAATAATAATAATAATATTTACTTCATAGTACTCTTGTGAGATTTAGAGATAATGACATAACTGTCTGGTACAGAGGTATATATAGATCAATAAACAAAACTATGATAATGATAATCACACCATAGTATATCATCATTATTAAGTCACAGTCTACATTTTACATTTGAAAACAAGATTTGAGATGATTATAGCTGCTAGAAATCATAGACAATGAAACAAAGCTGTTTATATATCATGTGGCTTTTAGTAGGGGTACGAATGGGTAGAGGAATTATCTCACTCTATGGGAACCAATATGGGAGCATTTGACTGAATTTGAATGGGTGAGAGGCAATATTCCACTCTTCATCCTCCTAACCTTCCATCCTTCCCCTTACAATGACTAAGTAAAGTATGTCTCCTCAAATAAGAAGGGAGAGTGTTTTATGTTTAAATTTAGTCCCATGCTATAAATTTCTAACTCTACCGAGGGACATGGGCTGTTTCTGTTAAGAAGATCCCACAAAAGGGTCAGGCTAATGTTTTTCCAGACTGTGTTTTTGGTATGCTATTGGCACCGACAGTCCCTATGGTTACACATTCTGTTAGCCAGAGCACTTCCTTCAAGCAAGCAGAGCTATAGGAAACAGAATGGAGGAGGCAGCAGAAAAAATGGCCAGCAAGCAGTCTTGTCAGGAAAAGTAATGGGGTTCAGAATGATTTATGAAAGAATGACTTGTGAAACAGAGACTGGCAAAGGCAGGAGGAATAATAACATGTTGAAAAGACTCTGGAATAAAGGGAGAAAAGAAAGCATTTACTAAAAAAAAAAAAATAACATGGGGTAGAAAAAGTAACAAATTCAAAGATAGGTTGCAGTGAATTTTGTTTTCAGTTCCTAAATTATTATGTGGAGAAGAAAGGACATTTAATTTGTAAACTTAAGACATTTGGGGCTATTTTAATGCTCAAAAATTTATTTTCTAAAATTTGGATGTTAAACCTGTCTGATGATTTAGAGTCCCCATACCTCCAGCCCCAGAGAAATAGTTCTTTAGCTTTTTGGAACCACAAGACACTCTTAATAATCTAATGAGGAGTTGTAAACCCTTCCCCCTAGAAAAAAATGCACTTATAAACAAAATATTACTTGGATAATTTTAGTGGTTTATGGACATGGACACACTAGTGTATTCATGGACTCCAATATTCTCTGTTAAAGAGACTGAAATAAAATCTTTTACTTTCATTTGACTGATGGCTTATCTGAAAGACATCACTATTTTCCGAAAAGAATAGTGATATCTTCAAATGGTAAGCCTTGGGAAAAACAGCAAATTTCTACTTAATCTCAAACTCTAAAAAAAATTAAAATCTTCACGCTGTTTATGTTATACTACAAATTAAATATAACATTAGCAGGGCTGTCAGATCGACTTCACAACCTCTGCTTATGTGTTTTCTCTAAGGGCCCGAATTACATAAGAGAAAATAAAAATTGTGCATTTCAGCTGTTCTACTTTATGTAGATTGCTTGTCTAGTCAGAGGCAAGGTGTCTTCAGGGAGAACAGGGCACAGAGGGTAGAGGCTGGAGGAGGCAGGGCGGAGAGAAAAAGGGCCAGAGAGGGACTAGGAATTAGAGAGAAATTTAGAAACCTCCTGTACATGGTGAATAAATGGTGAACATAGGAAGTGCAGACAATTAAAATCAGGAAATAGCCAAAACACACAATCAATTTGATATAAGGACTCTGTACAGAGTAAATCTTAAGACCCAAAAACTAAATTTAAGGAATTACGAATTGCTAAATGCAATGTAGGATCCTAGATTGAATCTTGGGATAGAAATGGTTCATCAGTGGAAACACTGGGGAAATCTGAATAAAGTTTATAATTCAGTGAATAGTATTGTCCCAGTGTTAGTTTTTAATTTTTATAAATGTGTCATGATTATGTAAGATGCTGACATAGGGGAAGTTCGGTAAGGGTTTACTGCAACTCTCTGTACTATCTTTGTAACATTTCTATACATTAAAATAATTTTAAAGCAAAAGGTTAACATTTTTAAAAATGAATCCTGAATAGAGAAATTAAAATAGATCTTGAATACATTATTAAATAATCAAATGTGGTTTCAGAAAACTAAGTGCTAATCCATCCCACTTTGAAAGAAAGATTTTACCTGGTTCCTCAGCCTGCCCTGGCATTTTGTCTTCCTGTTGTCATAGTCCCACTTTGTATCTAATCTGGTCCCTTTTACCAGGCTTCATTTTATCCACAAGGAAAGAAAAATACCTGGGTGACCATGCCTTACTTAGCCTTTCATATTCTTGATTTAGCAATTCTATTTCCTGAAGCAAAAAGGTTCCTCTTTAACCTTTCTCATCAATGAAATTAATCCAGCAATTAATCATTTCTGTTCTTTTCAAGCTTGCTTCAAAATTTCAGTTCCTCCTAAGATCCTATCCATGCACATTCAGTTTAATTGGGTGGAAAAATATCTAATGTGGACTGTTAAATGGATGTCTTGGTGTATATGAGCAGTAGGGGAAGAAAATACTGCTTTTCCAATGTTTAAGGAATGATATTGGCTGGCTGAATAAAAACAGATTCATTGAACATTTTTACATACTCCGGTACAACAAATATGTATTGAAAGCCTTTTACAAGCCACATGATGGAAAAACAAAGATAAATGAAATCCCTAACTTCCAAGAGAGTCCATTCTATGGAAGACACAACACAGCCTAGCAGAGAGGCAATTTTAGTGTGTTAATTGCTATTAGAGAAGTATAGTATAGGGTCTGATGGGATTGTATAAGAAAGGCATTGGGACTATGGCCAAATGCACATTCAATCATTCTTTTACCAACTTTTAAACACTTATGAAACACACTGAAATAGTGCTTTCCCATGGCTTTTTTAACAGATGCTTTTTCCCTATACACAAAGGATCTTTAAATTGTTCTACTCTAGACACAAAGCATCTGTGACATGCCATTTTCTGTGAAACACATTGTTGCATTTTTGTCTAACATGTTATTTTCCCAATGACTATTTATCAACGGCTCTATGTTTGTCTAATGAACAAAAAGTGCAAGGCAAGGAAATAAACCTCAGCAAAACAATGAAAAGGCAACCATGCATCATCGATTTAGCAGGGGAGGAAAGGAACAAATAAAAACAGCACAGAGACTCAGTTGATTCTGAATACCAGGAAACAGCATCTGTGTTTCTCAGCAAGTAAATAGCATGAACTCTGCCAACTAGTTGGAAGCACTGAGAAAAAATAAAAAGCCAGCCAAGTTTTAATTTAAAAAAAAAAAAAACTATTCAGCTGTATTCAGGTGATCCAACAGGACACAGTCACAATCGAGAGGCTAACAAAGAAGCAGTAATAAGATTATACACACAGTACAAATTCCTGTCCATACACAGTAACTTGTTTTACCATTACCAGTAATTTAACCAAGGAAAATATTTTAATATCTAGAGCTACTCATGTATCAGTCAGCTTGGATTGTCATAACAAAATACCATTGACTTTAGAAGTTTTTATTTCCCACAGTTCTGATGCAAATAACGAGTAGAAAACAATATAAAACCACAGGTTAAAAAATAGCTTCTGGATACACATCTTCTAAAAGCAATCAACTAATTGCAGCATGTCTAGAGGTGTCAGTACCTTAGGCTTACCTTCCTGATTATCAAAACGAATAGAGTATCCTAGGGAACCAGCCTATCATACATGATAGGAAATAATGTAGTAGTAGGATTAGGACTAGGCAAAAGGCAGCAGACGCAAAGACGGTGCTAGTAGACGAATAGTATTTAAAAATATGAGAAATAGTAACTTTCTAAACTTACATTCAAATTAAAATAATGTACTGATTTTCTGAAGGTATCTTTGGAAGAATGTTTAAAGGCATATTATCAGGACGTGTGTGTGTGTGTGTGTGTGTGTGTGTGTGTGTGTGTGTATTTCCCCAGTTCTATCCTGAATGTCTGGAGTGCCTTAAGATGGCACATTTTAACCTCCCTAATCTAGGCATCCATATTTATTATGTAGAATTGTAACTGCATCAAATTAATCTGGTTCAACTTTTATGTAACAAAGTTGTGAGTTGTTTTTCAGTTTCCATGGACTCCAGGTTGAAGGTCAGGTAACCTGAGCATGTCCGGATGAACCAAGTGTGCAAACCTGGGTGGAGCCTAAGTGTTCTGACCAGGAGTGAGGACTGAATTAAGAAGCAGACACCATATGGCAGGATCCAGGGGCCAATCAGATACAGTCGTGTCATCACCCCATGGCAGGATCCAATCAGATCATGCCTCTTGGCATCACTGCATTGAAAATTCAATCAGATCACATCTCATTACCCTATGCTTATACAACTTGACCCAGCCCCTGGTTCAGGGAGGCACTGGTTTAGGGACTATCCCAATGTTCTCCTTACTTGTTATAAGTAATAAAATCTCCCTGCTAAATGCTCCTTGGTCAGTGTCATTAGGCTTATACTCACCAAGTGACCAAACCCCCCCATTGTGTGAGTAACAGAATGTATTGACAAATATTTTTCCATAACTTATTAAAGTGAAATGAAGTAAAATATATAATACTTTAACAAAGAATGATTTTTTAATGTGATAAAAGGAACTCTAGCACAAACACAAATATAGCTCATAAATTTGGACAATGTACTTAGCTTCACTAGTCATAAAATTCCTCAAACGTAAAATGAGGACATTAAAATCTGATATCTTAAGATTCCTTTGAATTTTGAGACTACATGTCTTTTTTATATGACTGAACTTCTAAGTATAAAGACTGCAGAGACTCTTTGATTAGATAAAATGTTAAGCATTTTAAAAACATTCTACCTTAAAAATACCATTTTACTTTTTGTACCATTTACATTTCATAATTTCTCCCATTTTTGTGATTTTCACGTTTAATATGTTGTATATAATGCTATAAAAATAGATTGAAGTTTTAAGGAAAGTTCATTATTATTAAAAGTTTAGTACTCTGAGTCTGGGCTTTCTGACAATAAAATACACCAGAGCAAACGCCCAAGAAAGTACAACAAAGAGGTATACTAATTGACAAAATAGCTGCTGCAACATGCCACAGGCACTTCAGGCCTAACATTTCTGAAAAAGCATGGAACATGTGGATTCCCGGGAAAAAACTGCCTCAGATCATTTGTAAGAGGAAGAAATAGTAAGTGACCTCTCTAACCAAAACTGACTAGTAGATACTACATCTTTCCCGTGGCATTTTTGTTTGTTTGCGTGTTATTGAGAACAGGGCAAGGAAAGGCACTGTTTTCTCCAGGTAGTTGTTTTTGAACAAGTGAGGGCAAGCTATACCCCTGCATCAGTACTTTGTGGCTGAAAACCCTCCCTCTGAAGGCTATCCATGTCAAAGCGGGTGGAGACCTCACAGTGCACTAATAATGTGTCATCCTTAATGAAAGTTCTTTGTCTTAGGGCTTCCAGATGCATAAAAGTTACATAGCCAAAACCTTTTGGGTTCCGTGGGATTGTGGGTCGCTGGAAAGCAAGCAGCTCTGGTTTGGCATCCATTATCTCTTCGTGGTTTTTGCCTTACAGGTGCTTGAGACTGATCAAGAATTGTAAGGCATATTGTATCCTGGAAGGGCCAAGGGAGGTGGCTGTCATACTCTCCTTGCATTGTGTGGACAAAAAGGGATATATAGTTTGCACAGCGCTGAGCAGTCGGTAACGGAAGGCGCAAGCGCATGCACAGTTTGTACCTGGGTTTACCCGTGTAGAATCCAGGGCTATGAATCACAACAGGTTTCTGCTCTTCTTAACATTTCGAATTCATTCCCAATCTTCCAAATGTAAATTCCATTGCACTGCTGTGCTTCAATTTCAGCAACTTTGTCCTCAAGGGTTCGAATGGTTCATTTGAGCTCACTTACATACATACTCTGAGTTTCCATTTTATCAGTCAGCTCCCGGATTTGATGACATTGTCTTACAAGGCGACCCTCTAACTGGTGAATACTTTCCTGGAAATTCCGGACCTCTGAGATATACCCAGAGTAGGGTATAAGGCTCAAACTATGAACAGCCTGGGCCAACATTCTCATGTTTGATTGGGTGTTCTCTTGTAGGTGGCGTGCCAAGTGATTCCTCTGCATCTTTTCATGGCTACGAAAAGTACGGAATGTGCATGGAATTGGGGCTGTAGGGCGGTCTAGGTCATAAAGTTAGGCATCTGTTCTCTGATGAGTATAGTATTGCAGTACTCACAGATGACATTTGCCAAAGGGCAGTTCTGGTCATGGATCTTTTTATCTTCAAATGCCATTGATGCAGTACAGTTGTCACAAGATACCTGCCTCCTTGGACAACCCTTCATAATGTGAATATTAATATGGAATTTTTGGAAGGGAGGCTGGCATTGGGGACAATCCATAAGAGCAAACTCACAATGTGTTTGATGATCCTCAAGATGTCTCAGTTCCGTCTTGTGCAAACAACCTTCATTTGGACACTTCACTATCAGAGAAATAATCTCACGTTTTGCAAAATTGTCTGGAAATAGTTTATTTTCCAGCAGTATTTCATTGTCAACTGGATATTTGTGACCTGCATCCCTTATTGATTTTATGATGCAGGCTTTGCAGAACCTATGGCTGCATGGAGTTTGCACTGCTTCTCGTAATGCCATCAAGCAGATGGGGCATTCATACTTGCTTTCCAGGGGTGGGCCAAACTCTACATCATATCCCTGGATCTCCTCCATAAAGGAGCTGGAGAGGTTCCCCGTGCTGGCAGTTCTGCCCACACTATCATTTTTTGTTGCTGCGCTACAGGAGCTGGCCATGGCCACACAGTAGTCACTTTGAGACTGGCTGGATCCACAGCTGTTTTCACAGTTTAGCAGACTTATAGTAACTTGATTATCACTTGCTCGCTCAAGTGCACGGGGCGGCCGAACCAGGCGGCAGGCGCACGACTCTGCTCAGCCAAGGCGCTGGTAGAGGACGGACACAGACACTGCGCTCCGAGACGAGGCTGCTTGGACGTCAAACTCTGCATCCAAAGGGCGCCGTCGCCACCTCCGCGGGCCGCCCGCAGGCCAAGCCCCAGCTGCGGACGCCACTGCTTCCGCCTTCTCTAAAACATTTTTTCGCATTACACCCTGTGAGAAAGATTCCAGTCTCCACTCTGCAAATGAGAAAACTGAAGAAAAGACAGGTGAAGTGATTTAGTTGAGCTTGTACCACTAGCCAGTGGATAAGACTCTGATCGCCCTGTTTGACTCTAAATCCAGTATTGTTTCTCTACCTGTCTGATAGTATATTCTACTCTTCAGTCCACACGAATACCATTTTTTAATGGGAAATGAAAAATTATTCTTCAGTCAATTATAGTATTACATAAGAATTTATTGAATATTTATACTCCTTCGCTGAGCTTTGGCATTATATTAATTAAATCAAAGTCCCTGCGGGATCCCTCTCTAGAAAGAAAATATGAATCTATAGACATGTTTGTAAAACTGAAGTTTCCAGCACTTTGTAGTATTTTCCATTTACCCACCTTACTCATTTCTACTCCTCTTTAATTTCTACACTTTTCATATACTATCAGACAGCAGATGCCTTCTTTGATATTACCTAGAGTTTACTTACAATTATGCACTGACTTGAAGTCATGGCAAGAGGTAAACCTGCAAGGGGAAGGTGTAGTATATGATATGATTACTTCTGTGTGTGGCTTCTTGGTCCAGATACATGAGAACTGGTTGCTTTGTGTTGCTAAGCTAATTATAGAATAATATGGTTGGCTGAAGAATAATTTTTTAATTTACATATAAAAGGATGGAACATAAAGTCTTGCTTGCATGAGCAGCTACTCAAATAAGTTCTAACGATAGTGGACATAATAGAAGTTCTGATGAAACATAACAATTGAACAAATAAGAATAATTCACTAAAGGAGATTTCATAACATTATACTGTCTCCATGTGATAGAATGATCACCTCCTCTTTGCATGCTAGACCGCTGAGAGTTGACCATGCAGTGTACCAGTATAATTGCTACACAGTATTTCTGCTCTTTGAAACACTAGGAGATGAGAAAGATTTAGAAAAACACATCCTAAATAATATTTATCTTTATTATTGATAGACAATTGAAAATACTGGGAGTTTGAGGGAAGAGTATAGCTTGGTGGTTAAGAGCACTAACTGGGAAGATACATTATATTAAAAATAATGGGCTAAGAAGGGAGACGTATTTGGCAATGAAGGACTAAATTCCAAACAAAATAAACAAGCTAAGGAAAAAGAATGTTCTCTAGGTCCTGGACTAGGCTGTGACTATAGGGTTAAGATAAAGGGATGGCCTGGACTTGATATATGGGTCACCAATGAGGCTATATAACTGGGAACTCTCATTCCTCTTCTATTAATCATTTATTAAAATGTATGGAGGAGAACCACATTCTACTTGAATATCTCCATATCCATAAACAAAGCTTTCTAGCAGGTTTTATTTCCAAGCCCTTCAGGGAAGACAATTACCTTTCTACTTAGTTTAATTTGGCAACTGAAGTCAGAAGAGTAGCTCCTTCAGAGTCTTGGGGTCAGGGAATACTTCTAAAAATATAATTCATTTTTTGCCTACAGGACCATTTGTATTAAAATGAATTGCTCAGTTTCATTTGTAGGAAAAAAAACACATTTTACACTGCTGAAACAGCTGAGAGGCATTTTTGTCAAATAATTCTTAGGCATAAGAGAAGATGTATGAAAGTGCTTTCATTAAAAGGTAAGGGATCCTTTATTAGTATTCACTCTTTGTGGTCACTGGTTTATGGAAAAATTAGAAGGGAAAAATGAAGCAAGGGAAAAGAAAATGCTAGTGGCTGTTATGTTTGTTTTGTGTTTTTACAACACTAGGCAGATGCTACACATCCCTAACTGTGCTTACATAATATCAGGTTATATAAGAAACACCTTACATAATTATTAGTCAGATTATACGGTCTTATGTTTACCATGGAAATATCTATATTCTGCTCCTAAGGCTATGAAATGCTATTTTATGCCTTGAAGGAAGCAATTAATGGACAGGCTAGAAATAAATTTCAATTTCCTTGGAATTTGTTACTAATATTGATGATTTGTTGCATGTCCTAAACTCCTTTGACAACAGAAACAGTTTAAGGCAACTCTACCCACCAAAAAGACATATATTTACTCTCTATAACATCAATATTTAAATTTCATTCTAGTGTGTTTAACATAGATATAAATGATTCTGTTTTAACTTCAGTATATCCATGTTTTAACTTATTGTTTTATTAATTGAGATCTCTCATTAGAACATTGAGATCTCTTTGAGCTTATTTGGCCTTATTTTACTGTTTGCACTTACATTTGAAAACATTACAGCAATATGTATTTTGATTTTGCCTTTTTATTATATGCATTTTGTTTTATAACATAAATATTGAACTATTACTTTAAAAACTAGATAAAATAACCAAGAGTGATATCAATATTTAAGTAAGCTATTTGTCTGGAAAGATCCTAAGATAAAGTTATCTAAGTAAATTTTGAAATAGCATTCTCTGGAGATAATCAACAAGACTAAATGCCATGATTCAAGGAATCTAGCCGTAGTTAATAATAATTCAACATTGTTAATGTGAGCTGTGACTGCAGCTTGGTCATATCCCATCTCTTCAAAAGGACGAATACACTTGAATTTTTATTTTGCAATCACACAGAATATTTTATAGGCATGAAAAACACAAATCATGGGTGACAGGCCATGTGATTTTTTTTTTTTAGTTCAACTAATGGAACTTGGGATTTTAAGTTTAAAAATGAAGAAGTCTCAGGCAAACTAGGATGACTTGATCATCCTACTAATTTTCCTTGCCTATTCTGCCTACCTGGGAAGTGAATGTAATGCCCAAGAATATATGTTTCAACTTGAAACTATAAAAATAAAAGGTTTATTCAAATAGCAGAGCAGATAGAAAAAAATATGTTCTTAATGACCTGTCTGAGCAGCTATATCAGTTTTGAATTGTCTACCCCTGAATTTTATATTAGGTGAGAAAAACAAACCCAGTTTTGCTCAAATCACTGTAGTAGTATTTTCTGTTAAATGCAACCAAATGCATTCCCAACACTTGGACACATCTAGTTGAATCTAGAGACTCAGATTAATCAGCTGAGTCTTGATCGATGAGTGAGAATTAACGAGGTGAAGAAAGGCTTTTAGACTGAGGTTGAGCTACAGTAGGCACTGCATGGAGTGACTAAAACTCCAACAGAAAACCCACAGTCTCTCTCACATGAAGAAACAGAGGTCAATGTATAGTACAACCACAGCCACTGAAATTTAAGTGTGTTTTTGAGAGAAAGGAGGGGGCATTATTTAACAAAAGAGAAATCCAGCAAACACTGAAGGCAGCCAGAGGAAAATGACCTATAAACACAAGGAAACAATAATTCAAATGACTGCTCGATTCTCCTCAGAAACAATGGAGGCCAGAAGACCGTGGAATAAAATCATTTAAGTGCTAAAGAAAAAATCCGTCAACCGAGAATTCTACATCAAGTAAAAATATCCTTCAAAAGTGAAGGTAAAATAAAGACATTTTCAAATAAGTGACGAAAATTTACTATTAGCTGACCTGCACTACAAGAAATGTTCAAGGAAGTTCTCAGGGTGATGAGAAATAGTATTAGCTGGAAGCTCAGAATTTGAGGAAGAAATAGAGAGAATATGAAGTGGCAAATATATTGGTAAATATAAAAGACATTATCTCCTCTTACTTATTAAAATACATATAATTGTTTTTAAAATTATACCATCATGTTGTGGGATTTAAGTATATAGATGTAATTCATATGACAAAGGATGGAGAGTTGCAGTAAATGACCCTATACATATACAAAGTTTCTATAATTTATATTAAGTAATATTAACCCTCAGCAGACTGTAAAAAGTTTATTGTGTATGTTGACAGATATAGCTAAAAAGTCAATGGATATATCAAAATGGAATCCTAAAAAAATACAAATAATCCAAAAGATGGAGGAACAAAGGTTAAAAGAATAGTACAAGCAAAAATCAAATAATAAAACATGATATCTAAATCTAATCATATCAATAATTGCAATAAATGTTAATGAGCTAAACACTCAAATTAAAAATTAGGATTTTGATGAAGGATTAACAAGAAAGGCTCATAGACAATGAGAATGCACTTTAAACATAAATACATTAAAAGTAAATGGATGGGAAAGATATATTATGCAAACAATAAGCATAAGAAAGTAATGAGAAGGGACTCAATATCAGTATCAGATAAAATAAGACTTCAAGACAAAATAAAACCATATACAAAAAGGAACACTTTATAATGATAAAAGTTCCATCCATAGGAAAGACATAAAAATCATGAATACAGGTATACTTAATAATAGAGCATCAAAATGTATGAAGCAAAAAAGAACAGAATTAAAGGCAGCTATAGATTATTTCATTATTATAGAGATACCAACACTCTTCCCTCAGCATTTGATAGAAGAGCTAGGCAAAATTCAAAAAAAACATAAGTGATCTGAACAACACTATCAACCACCTGAACCAAAATAATACACACAACTATAGAATACACATGATTTTCAAGTGTACATGCTATGTTCACCAAAAAAGGAAACAAACCATACAAAGAATGTTTTCTGACCACAATGGAATTAAGTAAGAAATCAGTAGCTGTAAGATATCTAATAATTTACTGGAGGCAAATTAGAGGGATATGAAAATATAAACTTACTGTAAGGTGGACTGAAACATAGTACTGTTGAAATTTAGTCCAGATATTATTACATGGAAAATATTTATCAAAATAATATTTTAAAAAGCATTATTACAAAATATTCAAACTCCAAATTTTGGGTAATAATCAGAGCTTACAAAGTTTACCTTAGTGTGAAGATTCTTAAGTAAAATATGAAATGTGGAGAAAGAAACTACCAAATAGATTAACACTTTAGGTAATATCCACATTTCTAGGAAAGGTAAATACTGGTCATTTCATTCAAAAGTCCTTGTAGAGTGTCTATATTGAGAAAAAGGAGCCTCATGACTCCAGGTCTTATTAAATTTGGGGAACCCAGAATACAGCAGTTAAACTCCTTGTATTTTAGTGTCCTGTTTATTCTTATCAACCTTGGCCATGGGCTCTTAGAAGGATTAATGAACTAACTATTAGGGGTTATTTGAGAAGATGGTGTTCACTTAGGTTTTAAGTCCTTAGAGTAAAAGTACTATTGGATGTTCAGTAGTTATATTGTGTGCTTTTCTTCTAGAGCAGAAGTTTATGAGTACAAATCTTGTCTGATCAGTCTCTTATATCTGGTGTTGCATAAAGCTAGCATTTACTCTGAGAAGTCTAAAAAAGGAAAACCCTAGGGACTAGAGGCATAGACTTTAATCATCTGGCTGACAGGCTATGAGTGATACTTTCAAAGCTGGGGAAGTAAGTGGTAGTTAAAATATGTCTAGAATAGACCTTAAGTGACCTTGTTGGCCATTTCTTGACTAAAGACTACAAAGTATAGAATTTTGATCCAATAAATGGTCGCACTGTAAAGGCAGGGAGTTCTGTGTGTAAAAATAAAGTAAGGTTTTTATTTATACCTTGGGAAACTTATTTAATTTAAAAAATGCAAGAGTGGCTTGAAAATGTTTATTGATTCCTCAATGTAGAATCACATTTCAGTGAAGCATATTCATAAAACAGATTCAAGCAAGATAACTGTGCAATGTGTTTGTCAAAAAAGGATCAAACTATATCAAATCCTTTTATCCTATGTTTTCATAGTACCATGTTCCTTAAATTGTTGCAATTTTACAGTTGTTTCTATAATTTTGAATACACTTTTCTCCTATACTAGACTGTAGGTTATAAGGGCAGACATCATGCTCACTTTGCAAACATTTCTATTTCCAGCACTTAGCATACTGACTAGCAACAAAGTAGCCATTCAGTAAATATATTAAAAGGAAAAATAATGATCAACTTGTATTCTTTCAGCCCTATTCATATTTCCTGATCCATAATGGATCCATAATGTTTTATTATTTGGATAATAAAACATCATTAACAACTTTCATAAAATTTAAATTAGATAACATACACTAAAGTTCTTTATAAACAACAAATTCCTTTGCAGATCATATGCTATCATATTATTTTTATAATCTCTAACCCCATTATGTATCTCAACCTTTGCCAAGAGTTCTCATTTCATTCCTTTCCTCTCCTCTTTTTTTCGTTTGCTCTGTCCCTTTCTCTGTATCTTTATCTGCTACCTTTTTGTTCGTTACCTCCCACTTGATCCTCCTTCCTGAAACAGTGATGACGATGATGATGAGATAACACCACCACAGCTGAGGATACAGAATTGCATAGTATTTCATTAGGATAATAAGGGTGTATGTACTGGAAATGAAAGTACACATAGTCATGGTTCCCAAAATCTGTAGAACTGCATTTTTTGTCAGTTTCTCCACATTCTATCATATTTAATACCTACATTTTTCTATCTTTGAAAAGAATAAAAGAAAAAAACACTGTTGTTCCACTATTTCTGCATGTCAGAAAAAGAAGTTATTTTATAATAATCTCTCTGTTCCTCTCAACTATGTACTATCGTGTAAGACTTGAGTTTCATCCAGTTAGGAATCATTTCACCATGAAACCCAAACAGTAAGTCCTTGCATAATGTCTTTGGGTTCAGCATTATAGCTCTTTCACATATCTGCAGCTAGTGAAGGGTGAAACAAACCATTTTTGGTCTAGCACATAAACTGTGTCCATTGTTTTCATCATCATTTTTGTGGTTTTTAAAAATTAAGTTTAAGTATAAAGACTTGTAAAGCCAAGACAATATCTGATTTTTTATCCTGTGTTCACCATATTAACAGTGCATAGTAAACTGTCTACAGGTTAGTGACTTAAAGCAACAACCATTTTATTTGCTCAGAAATTTGTACAAGATAGAGTTGAGTGGTTTTTCATCTCCATGTGGCATCATGGAGTCATTCCTATGGTTGCATTTAGCTAATGGGTCTGCTGGATCCTGAGCTCAATTGTAGCACTGACAAAGCTGGGGCTTGAATGTTCAAGATGGCTTCACTGACATATAAGGTGGCTCAGCTGTATAACTAGAACAATTAGGAGCTGGATGGGCATCTCACTCTCTCTTGCATGGTTTCTCCAGTAAGGTGGCTGGATCTCTTTACATGGTGGTTCAAGGCCTCTAAGAAGGAGGAAGCAGAAATTCTCTTAAAGCCTAGCATCAAGCCACACAGCCTCATTTTTCCCACATTCTGTTTGTCAAAGCCAGTCACAGAGACAACCCAGGTTCAAGCAGCAGAGAAAGATTTCACTTCTTGATGGGCAAATGTCAAGGTCTCCTTCCAAAAGAGCATGTGAAATGGAAGATACAGTTGTGCTAATCTTTAGAAACCAAATCTACCATACTTGGGTATATTTCCTATTGGGTAGTTTTCTTTGAGTGAATTTGGAATCATCTTCTTCAGGAAGAAGGAATCTTAGAATCTGCCTAGCTAACATCTCAACCAATCAATAATCTTATATGTAACATCCGTGGCATGTAACTGCTCTATGTCCAAAAACTTACTGTGACGGAGAACATAGCACTTCAAGGAACAATTCATTTTTGGACCACTCTAATTTCTTGTGATTTTCTTAATTAAGATCCAAGCAAGATCTACAAATTGCATTTGGTCAAAAAATGTCTCAGTTACCTTTTAATCAACAACAAAAAACCTTTTTTTGTTGTCGTTGTTTTTTGCCTCTCTCCATCACTTGCCATTTATTTGCTAAAGAAACTGGCTCATTTATCTCATAGAATTTTCCCCAGACTGGACTTGGCTTGTTGAATCCTGGAGATGTTGGTTAGCATATTCCTCTATCCTCTGTATTTCCTGTAGAATGATCATTGATGCCTGATTGAACGGAAATTCATTTTTCTTGGCATGAATACATCATAGGTGGTACCCTATACTATTGATCACATTGTGACAAGAGGCATATAATGCATAGTTGTCTCTATTTTGGCGATTTAAAATGCATCAGTGGGTACAGATACTGTCAGCCTAATTTCCCAGTATAAAGTTTCCATGAATCTTTCTCTCAATTGTTTTAGCAGTCAAAATGCGTTATTTCATTAGGTGTTACAAGCTGAGTATTTCCTGATTCTGTCCTTCTGCATTTATTAGCTAAAATTCTTCTAAAAACATTTTCTCAACTATTTGATTATATAGTTTATAGAGCAAGGGAAAATAAATACTTGATTTTTTCCTTTTATTTTCCAGTTTTCAGAATAATAATTTTGAAATTATTCAATCTTTAAAGATGACCAATAATTTTGTTTTGCTTTGAACTCATGAATTTTTCATGAGCTTCCTTCAACCCATTGAAGTCATTATTCTTTTGATGCACACATGCCCATCTTTGGCCATTAAGAGCCCTTTCAAAATTGTCTCCTGCATCATCTTGACACAACAACAGTTGTCTTTGATTACTCATTTGCTTTCCATCCAGATAAGACATTGCAAGCTAATCTTGAATATTTCTTGCCAGGATGTGGCATCAGCCATTTCTCCAAGAATCCTTGTTTCCTTTTAGTAAGAAAGGGGATTTAGAGAGCTTGGTCTGGGCTCAGTGATAATTGCTACTGTATGGATATTGCTTCCAGGAATTTTTCAGTGGATAGAGGTAGGACCCAAATATTTATTTTTTAAATAAAAAATACACCATTAATTTATACTGGTCTTAACAATTCAAAGTTAAGAGTAGAAGATTCTTCCTGAACTCGTTTGATATTAATATTTGTATTTCTTTTCACTTACTCTGAAATAAAAATCCCTAAAGATATTAACATAATTATTTATGGATAAAGTAAATAAGTAATTAAGTGAATGAATAACATGAAAACCCAATACAGATATATATTAATTATAAAATGGCAGTGCCAATATGATTATTAAGTTTTCTTTACATTCTCACTTTTGCTTTTCTGCCTTAAAGATATATCTTCTGGGAATATACATTCAAATTACTGAGCTTTCAAGTTACTTGAAAAATTTATTCTCTGTGTGACTAAGTCACCAACTTGACATATAATTTCTTTTTTTTGCTTTTTTAATTTTAAAGGAATTTCTTTGTTTTATAGATTACTTTGACCTAAATTGATTACACATACCTTCTTTATATGATTGTCTTTTAAAAATAGATTTATTGAGATACAATTCACATAACATACATTTCATATATTTAAAGTGTAGAGTAAAATTATTTTTAGTACTTTCACATGATTGTCCAATCATCACCACAATCTAAGCTTAGATGACTTTTTTCCTCCAAAAAGAAAGTCTGTACTCATTAGCAGTCCACTCCTGTTCCCCATCACTACACTGCCCCCAAGCCCAAGTCAATCACCAATTTACTTTCCATCTTTCTAGATTTGCCATTATGGACATTTCGTATAAAGAAAGTCATACAATACGTAGCCATTCGTAACTAGCTTCTTTCACCTAGCATAATGTTTTCAACTTTTATCCATGTTGTAGTGTGTATCAGTACTTCATTCCTTTTTATTGATGAATACTATTTCGTTGTATGGATATAGTGCATTTTGTTTATTCATTTGTCAGTTGATGGACATTTTGGTTGTTTCAGTTTTTTGGCATACAGGTGTTTGTATGGACATATGTTTTCATTTCTCTTGTGTATGTGCCTAGGAGTGGAATATATATGTACACTTTTTTGAGGTACATTTCTTTCTTATTAATAAAAATAGTAGTGATCTTATTTTTTGCCATGACATAATACACCAATCTAGTACTAATAACTTAATATATGTCATCTCATGAAAAAAAATCTTAGGGAAATTGTCCTCAATGTGCAAATGAAAGGAATTGCCCCAAAAAGGAACACAGTTCAGCCATATCATTAATGTCTCCTGTAGTTTCCTCCTGGTGTTTCACACCTGCCTCAACTCAGGTTGTGGACATGATTTTAGCTTTCTACCCACAGCTCAGAAATGCCTTTGATGGATATTTATTTGTATATTTCTTCCTGATTGACCCAAACTATCAAAGGGCAGTAACTAAAATACAGGAAATGGAGAATAATGTAATGGAAAAAGCATGTGGTTGAAAGACAGAGATCTGGGTTCAAATTATGATTCTGTGTCCCAGAACAAATTACTTATCTTCTCTGTGCCCAGGTTCCTTCTCTATAAAGTAAGTCAAATCGACAATACAGACCTCTTTGATCCTGTGAAGATTAAATTTGAATGACATAAAGTATGTATAAGGATGCCTCACATGTTCTATGTACCTGACAAATGCTGGTCATAATTATTTTTTATTGCAAAATTTCAGTTGAAGAGTAAGTGATAGTAAGATTTACTGAAAAGAGTTTAGTAACTCCATTGGATTATCATTCTCCAGGCTACATAATTTATCATTGCCAACCCAACAGAGGTTGTTCAAGGGAACAGATAAGAAGGAAATGTCCTTAAAATTAGCCACAGATAAGATTCAGACAAATTGGCCCCTGCCCAGAGTTTCCTCATTAGTTAAATATAAATACGCCCATTCAGCTTTCTCCATTGGGACTTTAACCTCTTCTTGTAATAAAGTAAAATAAATTTCTCTAGGTTGAGTTCCTAGTAATATCATAATAGGCCCCTGTGTTCAATCATTAAATCTAAGTCAGTTGGTCATGACCCAGCCCCATTTGTTTCAGATTATAATTATGTTTGCCAGGTTAAGTTTATTCATAAATCTTCCCAGGTGTCCAAAGGACTACATTATGCTCGTAAACTTGTTAAGAATTGGAATGCAAATTTAAGCTTAGCATCATTTTAGATTATATTTTCATTTATTCTATTTAACATTGTGCACTGCAGAGCTGGCAATAAGCCAAATCTATCTTTCATAATTCTAACTAAATCATTGTGTTTTACCAAATTGCTCTCTAGCTGACATTTCTTTGTTCGCTAATGGGAGATAACATAAATTTTTCTGAAGTAAAAATTATTCTATGGCAATAAACTTTTCAGAGACATTATTATCTCTATTTTTTCAAAATTATAAATGTAAACAAATCTGTAATGCTCTATAACTGGAGTCCATTGAACTATCTAACCAATGTTTATCACCTACAAATAAAATCTGTTGTAAAAAATTTGTGACAAGACCAAAATGCACAAATTTTAACTTTTTTGAACTATAATTGACATACAATAAATGCGCATACTTTAGGTATACAATTTGATGCACTTTGACATATGTATATATATCCCATTAAACCATCAACACAATCAAAATGGTGAACATATCCATCAGTCACAGTAGTTTCCTCATTATCCTTTGTCATGCATCCCTCCTACTCTTCTCCTCACCTTCCCATTGCTATCTCATCCCCAGAGGACCACTTATTTGCTTTCTGTCACTATAAATGTGTAATTTGAATTATATAAACTAAATCAGTAGGTACTCTTTTTGCCTGTTTTCTTTCACTCAGCATAATTATTTTGGGATTATGCTATACATGTTGTTATGTATAGCAATAGTTCATTGCTTGTATTGTTGAGCCCATTTTACAGATACTTCACAGTTTATCCAGTCACCTGTTGATGAATATTTGGGTTGTTTTTAGTTTGGGCTATTAAAAAATGCTGTGAATATTTGTTACAAGTCTTAATATGGTCATATGCTTTTTTTCCGCTTGTGTAAATAGGAGGAGTAGAGTGGCTGGATCATATGGTTCATGGGTGGTGAATTGCTCAAGAAAGTGCCCAACTGTTTCTCAAAGTGGTTGTACCATTTTACAATCTCATCAGCAGTGTGTGAGAGTTACATTACATCCACATGCTTGTCAATACTTGGTATAATCATTCTTTTTCAGTTTAATCATCCTAATAGAAGTGTAGTGGTAATTCATTGTGCTTTGAGTTGGTATTTTCCTAACAACAATGATGTTGAGCATCTTTTTAAGTGCACAGTTATTATCTGTATATCTTTACTGGGTTGTTTGCTTCCTATTACATTTTGAAAGTTACTTATATATTCTATATATATAAATACTTTATCAGATATATGCATTTTAAATATTTTACACCAGTCTGTGGCTTTCCTTTTCATTTGTCTAATAGTGCCTTTTGAAGAGCAAAAGTTTTTAATTTTGATGAAGTTCAGTTTTTATGAATTGTGCTTTTGGTGTTATCTTGAAGAAATATTTGCCTAACTTGGAATCACAACAGTTGTCTCCTATGTTTCCTTCAAGAAGGTTTATAGTTTTCAATTTTACATTTAAATTTATGATTCATTTTGACTTAATTTTGGTATATAATGTGATATGTGGATTCAAGTTCGCCCTTTTTCTGCATATAAATTTTAAATTATTCCAGCTCCATTTGTTGAAGACTATTATTTCTCCATTGAAGTCTATGAATAATTGTCTAAATCTTGGTTTTATACAGTTTTTCATGTTTTTGAACTTTGGTTACATCTAAAACCTCAAATCAAATTATTCTCACCCATAATTACTTCTGAATCACTAGATAATAGAGAAATGTCTTTAAAAATAGGGACGTCTCCATGGGGATTATATATATTTAATTCTGCAATAACTATTAAGTAAAGATTCAAAATTCTTTAATCATATTTCAGAATAATAGTACTATACACTTTAGCACAAGTCAACTGTGCCCTTTTGATTTTGATCCCAAGTAGATCATCTGAAAGACTTCACCTACATATGGCCAAATGGCTACCTTCTCACACAGGATGTCATTTAGTTAACTCTCAGTAATCCAAGTAGGTCACTGCACAATTGATTTGTATGCAGCACATTTAGATAGACTGAATCAATTTGCCAGTCCCATTATGCTTGTCCATTTTCCAACTGCAATAGCTCATACAATGTGTACATAATTAAAAATTGAGGAATAGTAGTTTGGAACACTTTTTTCCAAAAGTTTACATTTTTCAATAGAATAAATACATGAGCTACTTTAGATATTCTCAGCTAAACAAAGTCTTGACTAAAAGTGTATAACAAATGACCAACCCGACTTTCTGTTTTGGGGGAGAAAACCCTATCTTTTGACATGTAGAGGGAGTAACAACAAATATACTGACCATATGCACAACTATATGCGATGGATCCAATTATTATCCCCATACTATAGAAGTGAAAACTAAGGCTCAGAGAGGTTAAGTAACTTGCTTGAAGTCACATAGCAGTAATTGGCAGAGCTAGAATTTGGATCCAGACAGTGACTTCAGAGCCCATGCCCTCCTCACCCCCTAGGCTATATTGCCTCTTCTTACTTTTGCCTCCTGCTTATACTCTTCCTCTTGCTAAATTCAAGCATCACTCTGGTTTCCAAAGAGCCTTTTAGCCACTGCTATCCCTTTCTTAAAGTGGCCTTTTGCACACAGGATGGAGTGAGGATGGACCAGAAAATATTTGAGTTGAGAAGAAATGAGCTCAGTGATCAAAGATGATTTTTATAAATTAAAAAGCTAATAAAAAGAGAGATTTCAAAGAGTTGAAATGGTGAAAGTGTAGGGAAGTCAAAAATAGAAGTTTGATTATTAGTTTCTCCAAAGGGAAAACACTAGCTCTCTGGATTTGAAAGAAAATAAAATGGACAATTTAATCATCTATTTGAGATCACTGAGATGGCCCAGTAAGCAATATGAATTTCTAATTATACCAAGTACTGATAAATAATGCTTTAAATATATTTCTGAAATTCTACAAATGGCAGTTTAAATGATAGTGCCAGGATAGAGGATTTTCAGTGGGGTACAACTACAGTCTATCAGCTTTGCAGTGGTGTGCTGATAAAGATTTAACAACTGGCCAGGGTTTGGGGGACCCCTAATTTTAGCATTAGCTAACCAATTTCTGTGGAATAAATACTCCCACTATGGCCAGTTTCAAGCTACCAACTTGATGTTGCTGAACACAGAGTTTGGAAGAGATGTGTAACAGCACACAAAATACGGTATTTTCTCCATACAGATAAGATTAATATGAATAACCTTAAAA
Source organism: Pan troglodytes (assembly GCF_028858775.2). Lineage (NCBI taxonomy): Eukaryota > Metazoa > Chordata > Mammalia > Primates > Hominidae > Pan > Pan troglodytes. The sequence goes on from NC_072406.2 coordinate 71,411,875, forward strand.
GCACAGATAATAATAAAATATAGTAAAAATAATTAGAAAATAATGCATTTTGAGTATTTATAGCCTTTGTTTATATAGTATTTATCTGTGTTTATATAGTTTAATTTTTAATAATGGCTATGTTTAGTAACCAGCTTGCAAAATTACTGAAAATTTAACAATTGGGTCTTGCAAACTGAAATGAGCAAACCTGAACATTCCACTTCTACCCAAAAATGTTTAAATGAATTTGCAGACATAATGTCAAAAAAATTAAAGTCCACAAAATTTCTCAGACCTGACATTAAGTAGCTAATTACTGTGGAGGTAGGACACATCTCCCAGTTGTCTTACCCTGAATCCCAAAAGTAAATTCCATATTCTAATAAATCGCTAAGAACATAGAAGAGGCTGTTTGGTAGAAAACTATTTTCCAGACTTGCCTGTATTGAAATAACTCAGCATTAAGAAATCCTACGGCCACTAAAGAAAGAACTAAAGATTCATTATCACAGACTAAATATCTAGCTGATAACACACCATTGATTCTGAAAGAGAAGAAATGTAGCACAGTATTGGAAACTATCAACATTAGATTTAAACAACCTGGTTTTGAATACTGGCTCTTGCACTTATCATCTGCGTGGACTTGAGCAAGTAAGAGCTTTATGCCTTTTTTTCTCATTGGTAAAATGGGAATCAAAATAGTATCTACTTAAAGGATTATTGTCAGGATGAAATAAGGTAATACATATAGGTGCTGAGAATAGTTCCTTCACATAATAAGTGCTCATTAAGTAATTGCCTACTGTTAAGAATAGAAAATATATTCTTTTAGTATTTTTTTCTACTTCTTTTTTTTTTTTACTAGTAGTCTAGTCCCACACCTTTCTCTATTGTCTTACAGCAGTAACAACAGTGGCCATTTATTGAGCACCTGTTTGATAAGCATTTGTGTGTGTGTGTGTGTGTGTGTGTGTGTGTGTGTTTGTGTGTGTGTGAGAGAGAGAGAGTGTGGCTGCTCTTAATTACAACCAAACTTTAAAAAGACACATATTGCCCTTCTTTACAGGTGAGAAAAATAAGGTTTAGTGAGGTAACATGAATTTCATAGCTGACACAGCTAGTTAGTACAGATAACATTTAAACCCAATTCTCTCTTTCTCCAAAGCTTAAATGTACCTTTTTAATATTTAACACTGCTTCTCCATGATTGTCCATCATTTGATGATCTTCATCACAATCTATTTAAACACTCTTTTTACAGTTTCTGTGACACTTAATTTCTTCTGATTTATTCCTCCACTATCAACCCTATCTCATTGAGTCCTAGCCACACATTATAAACCATATTCTTTGGGCATTCTCTCTGTGTGGGTGTCTGTATCTGTGTCCAAATTCTCCCTTTTTATAAAGATACCGATCATATTGGACTAGGGCCCATTCTAATGACCTCATCTTAACTTGACTATATCTGCAAAGACCTTATTGCCAAATGAGGCCATCCTTTTAAGATACCTGGGGTTAGGACTTCATGTGAATTCGTAGGAGACACAATTCACCTCTTAACTCCTACACTTACTTTCTCACAATGAGAAATTTCTGTTTTGTTTTTTGTGTTCTACCTAGTAGATTTATTTCTCAATCTACTTGAAGAATGAACAGTTTCTGAGTCATATTATCTTTCCTCCAACCAGTATTTTTTTTCTGGGCTTTCATGGTAAAAATCCATAGATTTTCCAAAAAGTAAAACTTCCAATTATTATTTACATTCTAATTCTTCCAAAGGGAATTTGCAGTTATTTACAAAATATACAGCACAAAGGACAAACAAGATATATAAAATAATAAATGTGATGATAAAATAAGTATATAAATATAAATCTAGAAGCTTCTGTTTATTATACATGCCAAGTATACTGCATAGTAACTACAGGTGAGTTGCAAATATGGGTTAAAATAATTTAATAGTTTTAAGAACTTTCATGATTATAAAAGTGACATATGTTTATTGCAAAAATTTGAAAAATACAAAGAAGGCATTAATAGTATGGCATGTATCATCTATGTTATAACTATATCAATCGGCTGTGTTATATCAATAGATAAACTGATTTTTTTAAATTTGGAAGTTAATATTACATACAATTTTGTAGGCTGCCTTTTTCATTTGTTATATTATAAACATTATCCCATCATTCCATAGTTTATAAATATCATAATTTATTTAACTCATGTGATTTAAATTTTATTACAAATGAGTAGTTAAGGGCATTGTGATCTTTTTTAGGTTTGACTAAAAGACTATAAAATCAGGAACTAGATGTTAAAACTCACTTTTACCCAAACAGAATAGGCAAAGTTGGTTATAATTTAGCAAGACTGCACTGAAAAATATAAATCACCAAAGACAGAGTTTCAATAGAATCTCATACAGCAAAAGGGCACCAATAAAATTGGAAAGACTCTCACTCTATTTAATTTGACAATAGCTTTCACGACTATTTTGACCATAGTTACTCAGGTATTATGTTCAATAATTCCTTTTTCACTTTAATTATTCCATTTTACTATTAGAACTGTTTCTTATGAACAAGGTATTGCCTACTATTGTTATAAAAAAGTATAAAAGGTCTGAGATATCACCCTACTTACAAGCTAATAATCTGTTACTATTTCATGGATGCTGGCAGAAGGTTCAAGATTCCTGGATCAGAAACAAAGGACTTTGCTACTTATGGCAAAGCTGTAGCCAGAGCCTCCTGTTGGTTTACTTTGGTTCCCCATCCTCTTCTAAGACCCACAGGGGTAATGCAAATGGGCCTAAATGGATGCCTTTAAGCAGTGGGCTGCATTGAAAAAAGGAACACTGAGCTTGAGGAATTTCCTTTTTTTGTTTTTTGTTTGTTTGTTTGTTTGTTTTTTGAGATGGAGTCTTGCTCTGTCACCCAGACTGGAGTGCAGTGGTGTGATCTTGGCTCACTGCAACCTCTGTCTCCGGGGGTCAAGTGATTCCTCTGCCTCAGACTGCAGAGTAGCTGGGATTACAGGCGCGCGCCACCATGCCATGCTAATTTTTGTATTTTTAGTAGAGACGGGGTTTCACCATGTTGGCCAGGGTGGTCTTGAACTCCTGACCTCGTGATATGCCCGCCTTGGTCTCCCAAAGTGCTGGGATTACAGGTGTGAGCCACCGCGCCCAGCCAATTTCCTACTTTTATAGTAGGGAGAAGTAAATCTTCTGCTCTTTGGGAAAAGATATCACCTCATCCTTCAGGGCTGCTCACTGCAACCACAATACTGAGATATGGCCTAGGTAAAATGAGGTCAGAGTCTTACATTCTTGGTGTATCATCAAGCAAGAAAATGCAGGAACCCTCATGACCCACAGGAGATTGCTCTCCCAACTATTTCCATTTTTCAGTCAAAAGCTTAACTCTCCAAATCTTGGTATTTATAAGACTGTTTTTTCCTTCTTTGGTTTAATATTTTGTTTAGTTTTTTATAGGCTTTTTAAAAGAGCAGTATTTTAAAGGTTCTCTTTACCCCTGTGTGTACATTTATCCAATCTACAGTTACCGAGTACCTATTATGTGAGACAACATGTTACATGCTAACCTAGCTTTGGTTTTGATTTTCATCTCTGCTATTTTCTCTCAAGAATTACTAGAGATGCAATATGATAGTTTTTCCTTGATATCTTCTAAAGTGTCTGAGTTTGTAGTTTTTTCTTCATTCATTTCGTCCTTAAATTTGATCTAATTAAATTAGATCTTTTTTAAAAATGCATATTCTTCTTGGTCTTTCAATGCTTACTATTTCATGCTTTACCAAGAATCAATCATGCTAGCATAGTAAACCATCATGAAGAAATAAACACCTGTTTTCTAATACTATCTGCATAGGCAGTTTTCACTTTTGTATCCTGTTTTTGTGCCAAAGTCACAACCTTCAAGTTGAAATCTAAATCCATCTGTGTTCCCCCTTAGTCTTCCAGTTTCTCTCCCAAGACTCTGAGTCGTTAAAACTATGTTTGAGGTCTCTTCTGGTTCTCTCATTCCTCCTATGTAAATCTGTCTCCATGGAGGAGTTGGTAGTTTTAATGTACCTTGGCAACCTTGCTGATGTATCTTAGGTGCTCACTCCAGGAAGGAAGCACACATTCCAAATGGCAATTCGATTTCAGGCTATACGTGTCTAAGACCACACTCCAATTCTCATTAAGGAGCCACATATTACCCTATTTTTATCTTCCTACATAAAGTGGTAACTTCATGGCAAACACCAAGGATACCATCGTCTCCTTGTCTTAGTCTCTGAAGAAATACTGAGTCATCTTCAGAATGGACAGATTCACAATTTAATATAGAATTTTTCCTCCTCTTTCTACTCTAGGACAGATCCTACTTCATGTTAACCTCTTAGTGCTGGTTTTGATTGCCTTTTATCTCCTTTTTTCTGACTTGTGTCTGATTTTGGGGGTATTATCCAAGAAGCCTTTATCCTGACACATTAACCAGAGTGTTGACAGACATTCCTCAATTCCTTCAGTTTATCCCCTAGCAATAAAGCTAGCTGGCATAAATATTTTGAATAGGAAAGCAAAAACGTAATATCCCTGCTAACAATTTAAACAGATTTCTCAAATTTATACCTATGAGTTTCAAGCTGAAATTCAGGTTCTTCTTGGAAGTTATTAGAGGAATGATTTGATGGGCTTGTTTTCTGGAGGTTAAAGATACTCCTTACAAAACATAGCCTTAACATTGCCTGGTCACTCTGCTTCGCTCCCAAAGAATCTGTTAGCATTAAAAAATAATTAAGTGGTTTAGCTAATTTTACCAGAATATCAAGTTCATTTTTTTCTAAGTAAAGAAATAGCTATATCACATGATACTTACTATTTAATGAATACTTACTGTGTGCCAGGAGCTTTAATTTATTTATCAAATTCTAGTATAGGTAGCTCTTAAATATATGCTATAAGTAGAAAATATACAATTCTAAGTTCTTTGAAATATTAAAATGGTACAGCTGGGAATCAACCCCAAGCAGTCTGATTCCAGATCTGTGTTCTTAATCTGATTATACATATATATATATATATATATAGAGAGAGAGAGAGAGAGAGAGTGTGTGTGTATATATACATATAATCTGATTATACATAAATATATATTAAATATATACACACATTATATATATACATAATAATTTGTATATATTGTAGAAATTATGTATATACCCATACATACCAATTTGTATATATTTATTTTATATACATACATACTTAATTTGTATAATAACTCTGCAAGCTAGTTATCTACAATTTAAAAATTACAAAAGTTAGGAAGAGAGAAGTTAAATAAATTTCTCAAGGTCATCACCCATAAGTGGTAGATCTTGTGTTCAAACCCAGGCTTGATTGACTCTAAAGTTTCTTAACTTTTCACAAACCTCATTGCCTATTGTATAAATTCTCTTCACCCTAATTAAAGTTTGCCAAATAATACCATCATTGTATCAGTTATCTATTGACAAAATAATCTTACATAACAAACAACCACAAAACTTCAATGAATATAATTTTAAAAATGCATTTACCTCACATGTGTAGCACACTCTACATAGGCTGGACTTGGCTGACTTTACCTGGGCTTGGTCATGCATCTGCACTCAGCAGTAGGTCAGATAGATAGAACTACTGATCCTGACTGTGCTCACTCACGTGTCTCAGAATTTGTTTGCTGTCAACTGATTTAAGCTGGTATTAGTTGCAACGATAGGGGCAACTTGGCTCTGCTTGCCCAGGTGTGTTTTCATAGTAATGGCAAAAGTCAAAAGAAAGAGTAAAAATATGGAAGGTCTCTTTCAACCTTCCACTTGTGTTATGTCTGCTAACATCCCCCTGGTCAAAGCAAATCACTTAGCCGGGTCCAGGAAATCAGTGGGAGTATACTACAAACTTAAATGCCACAGAATGTGGATATATGAGGTGTAAAGAATTGGGGTCACTAATGCAATCAATGTATTGCATCCATCATCACTGGGACAAAGTAACAAAGTCACAGAATTATAAATTCAGCAGTATGTCAGAACTGGTTACTAAATTCTCAGAGATTTTTTTGAGCCAGTCGTTAAACCATTGGTAGCTTAAAATCAGCTCATCGTGGGAATATTTAAACAATAAAAACTGGCAAACACTACAAATCAGGGGATTTTTTAGAGTCAATTTACTGGTACAACACCATATGCATTTCAAAACTTTCAGTCTAATGCTTCTCCTATGTATAGAAAATTCCAAGTGACTGTGTGATCAAATTACATTTCCACTTTTCATCAAAGAAAATAATATAGGCATAATGATCAGGTTGCTGTTTTGCTTTCTTTTCCTTAGTTACCTTCTATATATTCAAATAGACCAAAATTAATTGTTCTAAACATAGATCATTTCATGAGCAGGTTCAGTAAGAACAGTAACTGAGTAAACATCATCAAGGAAATTACTTATCAGTCTAAAGATTCCAGTTTGCTATTTTTAAGGGTGTTTTAATTCTCATTCATTCTGTGTTTTCAGTAAATCTGCTGTAGATAATCCCAAGGGCAACAGTAGGGTACAGTGTATTTGAATTTTTTTCAGTAGACAGTTGAAGCTGTTAAGTTAGACTGACCTATAATAATAGCTCATATGGGGAGTTCCTTCTATCACTCAAAAGATTTGAGCATAAGTGTATCTTTGCTTTGTGAAAAAGAAGATATAAATTTATTATATTTCAAATCGAAGTAAATGTATTTCACATAACCCGGAGTCTGATGAAGCTGGAGATGCAAAATATGTGACTCTTTATAACCTTTCAGCCAATTCCCCAAGTCTCTAGTCTCACATCACTGTCACCATAAAACAAAATTACCAATAGGTCATGATTCTAGAAATTATGTAGCACTGGAAAGAGTTGAAAATGACTATGTATTGGTGTTTATCTTTCCTCAATGGGTAAGGAAAGTATAAAGTGATTCTTTTTTGTGAAAATTTTAACTATAGTAGTAAGCTGTGAAATTATATTTCTTTCTTATTAAATGAAGACACTGAATTTGAACATATACATACGCATTCTTTCTCCTTCGCATATGTAGAAATTATTTCGGTTATTTTGTAAAATGTAAAGGGAAAGACTATCCCCAAAGCCAAACTGTTCCCATTCAAATCCAAGCTCTGTCACTTTGAGCAAGTATTGAAACTCTGTATGCTCATTCTCCTCATCTGTAAAATGTGGATTAAAATAGCGTCTACTTCATAGGATTGTTAAGAGAGTTAACACATGTAAAGTATCTAGAACAAATGCCTGTTCATTCTCAATAAATGTTGCCTGTCATTTCATGATACCCAAGCCATTTCCATTCAAGTCAGTTTTAAAAAATTAATCAGTTTATTCAGAAAGTTTAATCATAGTAATTGTCATTTTTTAAAGATACTACTTTCTCAACAATTTGTGTGTCTTATTGGTACAGTTAAGGAGTGTGTAGACAAAGTCTGAGGAGGGTCTGGACCAGTTTTATAGATTCTGTCTAACACTGACGTAACACATGATTTTCCAAACAGATTTGCAAGTAGCATCATTAGTCCATACCTATTTTGGTCTACCTCCAAGCATTGTCCAGTCTCAAGGTAAAAAAAAAGTCATTTCATTCAATTTTGAAAGCCATGTATTTTAATCTATACGGAATCATAGGTTAAAAGGATCTAAGGAAAATACATATTTGTGTCACCTACATCTGTCACAACATGTATGTTATGATTAAAATATATATGTTGTGATTATAATACATATTATGTTATAATCAGCATATGATAGAATAGACCTAAGTGTACTTAATAATTACCTTTGTTCAGGTATTTTTTAACTAGAAAAAGTCATTAATGTGTTAGAAGTGTTAGAAATATTTATTGTATTTTTATCTTTTAATAATTATAACTTCACACTAAAATCAAAGAAAAAGTATGAATTATGTCTCAATGTTATATATCTAGCAAAAGTCCAGAAGTCATAATGGAAAAAGAGAAGAGTGAATGGTTCTGATGATAATATATTAATTACTATAAAAGATGATTTTACAATTTTAGCTGGGCATAGTAGAGCACACCTGTAGTCCCAGCTACTCAGGAGGCTAAGGCAGAAGGATCACTTGAGCCCAGGAGTTCAAGGTTGTAGTGCATTATGATACGCCTGCAAACTGCACTCCAGCTTGCACAATATAGCGAGAACTCATTTCTAAAAAAAAAAAAAAAAAAAAATGGAAGAGGACTTTACAATTTTATAATGTACCAAGATACAAAGATTGTTTTATATTTTGTACACATGGAGCTTAATTATACTGAACAATTGGAAATTTAAGCTGCACATACAAATACATGCATAGCTCAATAATGAAAACCCACTAAGGTAAAAACTGGCAATTGAAAAGTTATATAAAGTCATTTCGTTATACAGTGCTTGTACGTAGAGCAAAATAGGTATGGAGTAATGATGCTACTTGCAAATCTGTTTGGGACCTGTGTTGTGTCAATGTTGGGCAGCTTCTGTAAAACAGGTCCAGTTTGTTTCTCCAGGCTTTATTTGAAGACATGGGCAGAGAAGACAATTATTGAGGTTATACCATGGACATTGCTTGGTTTTAATTATTAAAAATATAATTATTGTAATTATAGGAAACTAAGTCTCATACACTTTTGATATGATAGTCACAGAATATACTGTAAGAAAGTTTTATTAAATAACTAATTTTAATTAGTTAAAAATTGAAATTGATGATATGATAGATAACCATTCAAAATCAAAAGAGCTGAATCAACATCCAGAAGCCTGGATTTTCAAACAATACTGCTAGACCAACCTGAATGATTCTTATATTTATATAAAATAAGAAAGACTCTGAATTTCAGTCTTTAAAATACTATGGAGGTATTTATAGTACACATATGTACTTTCATTAAATTAAATGAAATTAAAGTTATCTGGTATCATATTCATTATTGCTAAATGGCCATTGCATATAGAATACTCATCCTCCTTGCCCACTGAAAAAACCCAATCTTTGTCTGATATATCTACATAAAAAGGGTAAAAAAGTATTTTTAGGGGTAAGATGAATGCTGTTGAGGATCCATCTACAGATTAAAATGGTTTACTCAGCAGCACGTTCAGTACAATGTAGAGCCTAGAAAGGTAACCTGATGGCACTTTAGTTTATTAGACTTGCAGCGCTCAGAACAAGTGTTTTATTCACATACATTTCCTTTAGCTGAAATTAATCTCACCTTTCTTAGTGCTTGCACAGCACATGGCTTTCTTCTTCTCCTACAGCATTTGTTACATTTTCCTTATTCTAAGCTTTTTGTGCAAAAAGGTGAAGCATCAATATTTACGAATATCTTGATAAAAATGCTTATGTTTTTCTATTTATTTCCCCCCCCCTTCCCATTTACTCTTCTCCTCTAAATCAATACTGTAAAGCACATGTTTACTACATAGAATGCCAAGTTTAGCTCAATTGGTACCATTAAAAAACAAACAAACAATATGGAAAATAGAAGAGTGACGTAGAATAAAGGAAGAATGTCATATTATATATATATATTTTGTCTAGATACTAGTAGGCAAGAAAACTGTCAACGTCTTTCTTTCTGACCAAAAAAGGTTTGGAGTGTGTACCATATCATAAAAAGCAGAGGCTAATAGCCCCTCAATGGCAGTAGACTGTTATCCTTCCATGGGTAAATTCATTCTCAGAAGAAAGTCTTATATTTTTTCTGTGCCCTAGTACTCAATGCCTTACACTTAAAAAGCATTAATCTTTGTTAGAGTGCATTAATCAAACCAATAGAGTTTAAATTTGTTAATTCTAGTCTTTAAGTCAATAATGCTGCATAGCAAACTGCAGACTATCTGTGGGCCACAACTATCCAAGTAAAGAAAAATTTTTCAGTTGATTTAGCTTTAGCTGTCTTCTTTGTAGCCTGTGGAGTACAAGGAGGGCAGATATATTTGGTCAAGGGGCCTAGGGTGAAACTGAAAACTCTAAATTACCTTATAATTCAGACATAAAAACAATTCCACAAGTTTACCCTTTCAAATCATTTGGGAGCCATTATCTTTTAAAATTTATTTTAGATTTGGAGGTACATGTGCTTGTTTGTTACATGGGTATTACATGTATAACAGTGGGGGTTGGGCTTCCAGTGCACCCATCACCCAAATATTGGACATTGTACCCAGTAGGTAATTTTTCAACCCTCATTCCACCCCCTTTGGAGTCCCCAGAGTCTGTTTTCTCCATCTTTTTGTCCATGGTTTAGCTCCCACTTATAAGTGAGACCATGTGATATTTTATTTTTTGCCTCTGTGTTAGTTCATTTAGGATAATGGCCTCCGGCTCCATCCATGTTGCTGCAGAGGACATTATTTCATTCTTTTTTATGACTATTTAGTATTCTATGGTGTGTATATACCACATTTTCTTTATCCAAACAACTATTGGTTAACCTTTATGTTGGCTCCATGACTTTGCTAATGTAAATAGTGCTGCAATGAATATGTGAGTGCAGGTATACTTTTTACATGATTTCTTTTCCTTTGCATGGTTATCTAGTAGTGGGATTGCTGGGTTGATTGGTGGTTCTCTTTTTAGTTCTCTGAGATATCTCCATACTGTTTTTCATAGAGATTGAACTAATTTAAATTCCCACAAACAATACATGAGCATTCTCTTTATCCATGTCAACATCTGTTGTTGTTGTCTTTTTTTTTACTTTTTAATAAATACCATTTTGACTAATTTGAGATGATAGTTCAGTGTGGTTTTAATTTGCATTTTTCTGATAATTAGTGATGTTGAGCATTTTTTCATGTGTTGGCTGCTTGTATTTCTTCTTTTGAGAAATGTCTGTTCATGTACTTGGCCTAGTTTTCAATGGAGTTATTTTTTTCTTGTTGAGTTGTTTGAATTCCTTGTAGATTTTGGATATTAACATTTTGTTGGGGGCATAATTTGTAAACATTTTCTCCCATCCTGTAGGTTGTCTGTTTATTCCGTTGATTGTTTCCTTTACTGTGGAGAAACTTTTTAGTTCAATTAAGTCCTATTTGTCTGTTTTTAATTTTTCTGCATTTGTTTTTGGGGTCTTTGTCATAAATACTTTTCCTAGGCTGATGTCCAAAAGAGTTTTCCCAAGTTTTCTTCTGGCATTTTTATAGTTCCAGGTCTTACACTTAGGTCTTTAATCCATGTTGAGTTAATTTTTGTATATGGTGAAAGATAGGGGTTCAGTTTCATTTTTCTGCCTATGGCTAGCCAGTTTTCCCAGTACCATTTATGGAATACGATGTCTTTTCTCCATTGTTTACTTTCGTCAGTTTTATTGAAGATCAATTTGCTGTAGGTATGTGGTGGGAGCCATTATTTTGACAAAGGCACTGAGGCTTTAGCAGTAAGAAAGAAAAGAGCCTTGAAATAGAAACATAAATCTATCTAAGAGGTGGCAGCAAAAACAATCAATGATAGATTTTGGCTTATATGGATTTTGCTGCTCATCTATAAGAAGGTAAGATCAGTGTCAGTTATACTATCTACTATGGTAGATTCACAGCCTCTTATGATGACATGGGGCAAAGTCATAATGAGTGGTATATTAGGAAACTAGTGTGACTCCACGTAAAAATATTTTAGAAGTGTAAAACAATTTAAATGCTTGATTTGTATATGTGACATCAGACAAACTGGTTTGACTGAATACATACTGATATATTTTCTAAAATAAACATGTGTTTGGGGTTCTATATATAAAGACACCCTTAAGAGACAGAATATATAAGGTGACTAATGAGGGCCTATAATGGTTCTATTGAGTATCATATTTATTTTGTATTGTTCTCTTTTCCTGCCTCCATCCACCCACAAGGGCATTTGGCTATTATGGGACAAGAAATAAAAAAGAAAAAGAACTAGAAAGAGTGATTTATCCATGAATGTAAGACAGTAAAATAATATGAAACAAAAACCAGGGCAATGGAATGTAATATGTAGCAAGAATGAACGAAATGTGCATGGTCTATCTCTAAAGCTCAATTTTGCCAGGCAATGGCTTAGAATTTAATTTTGAATTAGTCTGGTTCCTTGGAGTATTAGGACCTTTTCTGTAGGCTTAGTGTCCATGTAGTGTCTCGGTAGACTTAGCTTGTTTGTCTATGTATAATTAAGGCCCCTGTATTCTTCAGTTTTATATCTTAATCAAATCACTATTTTTAGCTGCACAACATTTTTGTGAAGCAAAAATTAAATGCAATATAGAAATGTTCTGTAATAAGAGAACTATCAAATGTGGGACCAAAGAAATAATCTCCTTTATCACTACTGCAAGCATCAACTAAATCCATGCAAAGTTCTAAGTTTTGCTCTGTGAACATCTGAACTAAGGCTTATTTGTTGCATTTCATGGACTGTCAACATCTTCTACACCATGAAAGATTACCCCATGATCTGTCTCACAAAATGTGTGAATCCATAGATACTGTGTGGATATATGACACTTATCATAAATAGAAAATCTTATTATCAAGCTTCATGACAATTCCTGATTTAAATGTGTAAGTAATCATAGAGTAACCAAGAGACTATATAAAATGTAACTATAATGCAGCAGTTATTTCATTTGCAGTGTTATGCATAATTAGCTTTAATATCATTCATGATCTGTAAAAATGAGACCTGTAGGCATTTTTTTCAGCTTAGAAGTACAAAACTTCAAGAAGGCTGTTGTAAGGAATAATAAATAAAAGTTATTATGAAGAAATTTATGAATATGAATAGCTATACACTCAAATGTAATCAAAGATCATTTTTGCATGTGAATAAACTGGTAATTTATTTATAAGTACTTACTTGCAATCAAACAGTTCAGATGGCGATAGAACAGCTCTATTGTGATCAGATCACCCCAGTTATAATGCTTTTAGTTCTGGACATTATATTTTAAGAGGCAAATACATATATATCTATATATAGAGATATATATATATATATACATATATATATGTACATGGCTGTCACGTGACAAAGAATTAACTGTTCTCTGTGTTTTTGAGACAAGGAAACATTGACAGTGGGAAGAAGTTTTTGGTTCCATATAATGAGACTACTAGAGTTCACTGTAGATAGAATAGGCTACCTCAAGAGGAAATACTTTTCTAGTTGCTAGACATATTGACGTACATACAACTTGGCTTAGCTATTGTGGAGAAGTTTCATACATATGAATGGCAGTGGTAAAAGAAATCTTCCACTCTTGAGAGCATTTGACAGCTTTACGAAAATTATATGTGACTATAAACACAAATTGGAACAATAAAGTCTCATTTGTGTGTCCTAATAATGGGAACCTTTATTAAGAATAGCAGAAGGTCATGCCATTGTCTCTTGGTATCCATAGGAAATTGGTTTCAGGACCCCCTGAGGATATCAAAATCCACAAATGATCAAGTCTCTGATATAACATGGGGTAGTACTTGTGTAAAACCTATTGCACAGACTCCCATGTATTTTAAATCATCTCTAGATTACTTATAATACCTACCATGATAGAAAAAAGTCTGTTTGTACATATTCAGTACAGGTGAAACCATCTATTTGAAAAAAATATTTTCATCTATGGTTGCTTGAATCCACCAATGTAGAACCCACAGTTACAGAGGGCCAACTGTAGTCTTCTGTCTCCATGGCCCTCACTATTGCTACATTTTAATTGAAATCCCTCCCATGATTAGCTAGTGAGCTATATAATGCGGTCTCCCTTGCTAAGAATAGTTAACCAGAAACAACTCCATTTATATGCAGTCTAAGAAAACAGCAGTCATTTGGAGAAGAGTAAGATGATGGCAAGGACAGTGTTTCTCATTGTATCGTAACAAGAAACCTAATGGCTACTCAATAAGGTACATCAACTTCACACATATATACACATATACATCCATGCATACATAGTATTGAATCATCATTCAGTAGATGTTATTGGCAGACTAATCTCTTTAATAAGCTTCTACTCACTCTGAAGTTTCTCTCATCATGAATCTTGAAGCAGGCCTACTTTGAATGGAATCTGGAAAGTTTAACTCCAATTGAATGCAGTGTGGTAGTTTTGTTTACACAAATAATACAGAGAAAGTCTCCAGACAAGATGTGGCTGTTAAATTAGACTTTCTTATCAAACTAATGAGTGTATGGCAGATGTGAGATACATAACATCACCACTGTTACAGTACAAATTAAGAGTGGGTTGGAGAATGTACAGAAAAATGAAAAGGCTTTTCAAAGTCCTATAGACATTTGTTTTAGCTTAGAAAGAACTCTGGGAAACTAAAATGTGTTCATCATTATAAAAGTCACAGCTTTAATTCTGCTGAGATAAAAATCCTTGAGAAAAACCCATCAGGAAATTTCTGTGGTTATATTTAAGGAGATACCAACTAAATTAGGGTTTCAAAAGAGCAGTTTTGAACTGCATGCCAGAGAAATAGACTAGAGGTCCTGTTTGTCAGTAATGTAAAGAGCTAAGAGGATTAATTTTAGCCTGGCGGAAAACTCAAAACTAGAAAGATATATCTGTGAAGCCAAGAACAACCTGGAATATGGGGCAAACTAATTGTGTCTATATCCTTATAGCTCTGCTCACTGTATAGTTTATTTCCAAGATTACCTGACAAGGTACTTAGGGAGGGCTGTGTACTTGAACACAGTTTGAGAATGCTTCACTCTAATAGATAGTGAATAGGAGGGGCAGGACCAGAGAGGAGAAGAAGAGAAAAACTCCCAGAGTGGTTGTCTGTAGAGAGGTTCTTTCTTCTCTATCCTTCCCAAGATTTCTTACCCCAGCCCCTTCAACACTAACTCCTTTCAAATTTCGACTACTGTCAGCAGAGGATATTCCAAGACAGGTTACTCTGAGAGCCATTTTAATTTAGCTTTGTTTATTCACAAACATAAAACAGCAACAACTAAAGTTGTTGCTTTCTTTCTTAAGGATAATCTGTGTAAAACTGGAAACTAACAATTGTGTTTTAAACACTGGGAAATTCTACACAATATATTTTTCTTCATGTGCCATATGATACTGTACTATACTATTAATATTTATAGTATATACATGTCAGTATTATGACAATTGAATCTTTTAAAATATCAAAAAAAAAGAAAGGACCACTAATGTTTGTGATTTTTTTTTTACAATCTCAGAAACACAGTAGCATAACATCACTCTCTCAAGTCCATTTTCTTTCCATACCCAGTTAAACTATCCTGGTTTATAATCTTACAGTTTCTTGCTGGAATGATAATAATCTCTCCTAAACTCTAGCCTTCTTTCAATTTTACTCACTCTATGAGACATAGGCAGATTAATCTTCATATTACTGCTTTGTAATTGTCACATACCTGCCTTAAAAGCTTCGGTAGCTCAGTATTAACTACAGTACACAAATAGCCATTGTAACTTATTGAGCAAGTTCTGATTAACAAAGTGTTTTAGTGGGTTGGTCTTAGAAGCAGCATAAAGAGAGGTAGGAAGACTATATACATGGTAATTTCAATAATGTTAAAATCGTGAGAATATGGCAGTAGTGTTACTAATTCAGAAAAAGGCACATATCCAAGAAACAGTGAAAAATTGTAATGATTTTGATGATTGTTTGATTTAAAGAGAAAAAGAGAAAATCAGAAAGTTGGGTAATATAAGCTAAGAAGATACTGCTCCCAGTAACTATAATGCGTGAAATTAGAAAAAGAAATTAGTTTGGGGAAGTAATTGATTAATTAGAAATGATTATGGGAATGCAAATAAAAATTTTCATTAGACAGTCAGAAATAGGGCAATGGCTTTTGTTTAGAGATAGGGAGTTGAGACAGGAATCTGACAATAAAGGTGAGAATTTAAACATTAAGAGGAAATTAAAATTCATGAGAATTCATGAATTCTCAGAGGAAACAGTTTTAAACAGAAAAGAACATAATGTCAAAGGTTGAACTTTAAAGTACACCTACACTCAAGGGGGTAGCATAGAAGCTAGAGTTGATAAACAGGAAGCACACATATCAGAAGAGATCCAGTAGAGTTTAGCACTACAGAAGTTCAGCAGAAATAAACTGCTGAAATATCAAAGAGGATGCAGATGATAAAAGGCCTTTACATTTGGTGATATGAAAATCTTACCAAATCCAAATGACATTTGAAGAGTAAGCAGGGTGCTGAAGATTGCTGATACATTGTATGAGGATAAAAAGTAAATGGAAGCAATGAATACCACGTTTATAGCACTTCACATTTTATAATGGGCCCCTTCCATACATTAGAATATTAAAATTGGACAATAACTGGTTCAAGTAAAATAGTTTTTAAAATCAAGGAGATTTGGCAACGTAAAAAGAGAAAGAAAAGAGAGTCCGGAGAAAGAGAAAGACTGAAGAAGCTAGAGGGGAGAAAAATAGGAAGCTATGTCTATCCTGCAGTATGCAGGCACTGAATGAAGAGCACAGATGAGGGAAGGAGAAGTGACAAGTTACCGGAATCTACTGAGCTAAAGATAAGAGCAAATGAGCAACTTCATGCTGCCTGCATTTTTCCCCCCAGGAAAGAGAGGGTGGGATCATTTTAAATTTTAAAAAATATTTTGACTGATAAAAATTACATGTATTTAGGATATACCTTTGGGTATATACCCAACAGAGGGATTGTTGGATCATGTGTTATATTTTTAATTTTTGGAGGAACCCTCATACTGTTTTCTACAATGGCTGTACTAATTCACATTCTCACCAACAATGTGCAGGGTTTTCTTTGCTCCACAGCCTCTCCAACACTCGTTATCTTTTGTCTTGTCAATTAATAGCTCTTTTAACAGGTGTGAGGTAATATATTATGGTTTTAATTTAGATTTTTCTGACATTTAGTGATTTTGAGCATTTTTCATATACCTGTTGAACATTGGTACGTCTTCTTTTGACAAATGTCTATTTAAATCGGGCTGTTTTCATAAATCGGGACTGTTTCCAATTGAGTTGTTTGTGTTTGTTATATATTTTGGTTAGTAGCCCCTTATAGGACGTATGGTCTGCAAACAATTTTTCCCCATTCCATAGGTTGTCTCTTCATTCTGTTTATTGTTTTCTTGGCTCTGCAGAAGCCTTTTAGTTTAATGTAATTTCATTTGTCTATTTTTGCTTTTGCTGTTTGTGTCTTTGGGTTTATGTCCCCCCCCCCTGCAATTACCAATGTCATGAAGCTTTTCCCGTTTCCTCCTATTAGTTTTATAGTTTCAGGTATTTAAGTATTTAACTCATTTTTAGTTGATTTTTCTATGGTGTGAAATAAAGGTCTAATTTCATTTTTCCACATGTGGATATCCAGTTACCCCAAAACCATTTATTGAGGAGACTGTCCTTTCCTTATTGTGTGTTCTTGGCACCTTTGTCAAAAATCAGTTGACTAAATACATGGATTTATTTTGGGTCTCTATTCTGTTCCACTGGTCTATGTGTCCATTTAATGCCAGTAACATGCTGCTTTAATTACTCTAACTTTGTAATATAGTTTGAAATCAGGAACTGTGATGCCTCTGGCTTCGTTGTTGCTCAAGACTACTTTAGCTCTTCAGTTTGTGTGTGTGTGTGTGTGGTTTCATGTAAATTTTAGGATTGTTTTTTCTATTTCTGTGAAACGCCTTTGGAATTTTGATAGAGATTGCATTGAGTCTGTAGGTTGCTTTGGACAGTGTGGATATTTTAACACTATTAATCTTTCCAATCTATCAAGGTGGGATATCTTTCCATTTACTTGTGTATTTTACAATTTGTTTCATCAATATTTTACAGTTTTCATTGTACAGATCTTTCATAGCATCGGTTTAACTTACTTTAGGTATTTTATTCTTTTTGATGCTATTGTAAATGGAATTGTTTTCTTGATTTTCAAAAAGTTTGCTGTTTTGTTGCTGTTGTATAAAAACACCACTGATTTTTGTATGCTAACTTTGTATCCTGCACCTTTACTGAATTTTTAAGTTCTGAGAGTTTTTTGGTGGAGTCTTTATGATTTTCCATATATAAGATCATGTCATCTGCAAACAGAGATAATTTTTCTTCCTTTCCTATTTGCATGCCTTTTTTCATTTTCTTGCCTAATTGTTCTGGCTAGGATTTCCAGTAATATGTTGAATAGAAGTGGTGGGAATGGGCATTCTTATTTTATTCTTGATCTTAGAAGAAAAGCTTTCAATATATTTTTTTTTTTTTTGCGACGGAGTCTTGTTCTGTTGCCCAGGCTAGAGTGCAGTGGCGTGATCTCAGCTCACTGCAAGCTTCGCCTTCTGGGTTCAGGAGCCATTCTCCTGCCTCAGCCTCCTGAGTAGCTGGGACTACAGGCGTCCACCACCATGTCCAGCTAATTTTTTTGTATTTTTAGTAGAGACGGGGTTTCACCGTGTTAGCCAGGATGGTCTCGATCTCCTGGCCTTGTGATCCACGCACCTCGGCCTCCCAAAGTGCTGGGATTACAGGCATGAACCACCAAAAGCTTTCAATTTTTCACCATTAAGCATGATATTAGCTATGGGCTTGCCATACATAGTCTTTACTGTGTTGAGATGCATTCCTTCAATGCCTAATTTGTTAATGGTTTTTATCTTGAAAAGATGTTAAACATTGTTGACTTCCTTTTCTGCATTTACTGATATGATCATATGGTTTTTGTCCTATAGTCTGTTAATATGGTATATCATATTTATTTATTTGTATGTTAAATCATCCTTGTGTTTTAAAATCCTCAATACATTAAACCATAAAGATACTCTAAATATGAAAGTTCTCAGTTTTTAAGAAGTTATGAAACTATTTCCATAAATTTGTACTGTAAAATTAACCAAATATGCTTTCTTAATGTCGTTTTGGTGTCCTACAGTAATAATATCCTAACTTTTGGGGGTGCTTTATAGTTCATAATAATACTTTTATATGCATTATGTTACTTGATCTTCACAAGTCCCAATACTTCTTGAGTCAGGACAAACAATTTAGAATATTTGGATTGCTTTCAACTGTGTTTCTGTTGATTATGAGTTTTCCTTTGCCCTTCCATTTACAATAGGGCTTAGGAAAAGTTTCCATAGTGTTATGAGAGGAAATAAGATGCACTCATTTATTATGCATTTTGTGGAGTTTGTTTCTGTTTGGTTTTGGTTCTTGGCACCCTCTGCGAGTCATAAAATCCTTAGTTGTGCCAGGGGTTGTGGGTCATTTTATTATGAATAAGATAGACCTATGGACTAGCCTACCAAAAGGACTGTGTAGCCTACTTTGATAAAATCCTAGGCTAGCTGGAGCAATATAACTAAATACATTCGAAGTATCGGAGTTCACTAAAATAATTCAGCAAATTGTCCTAAGTATCTTCTCTTTGCAAATACTATCATATGTGCTTAAAATCTACAGTATCACAGGAGAAATAAGAAATGTTCACGGAAGAGATACAGGATTTTTATGTCTTTGCAAGCTCAGAATATGTGAGCAGAGCGATATTATTGTCAAAAAAACTAATGGGCTCCTGGGCTGCATTACAAGATGTCTGGCACACACAACAAAGATGGTGTTACTCTACTGTGCTTTCTTTTATATTCTTATTATATTTCCACACCTGGTGTGTTTACCTATGGACTCAGAAAAATTGGAGTTATCTAGAAGAGAGTGTGTAGAGTGACAGAGGGACTCAAAACAATGGGATATCACAAACATTTGCAAAAACCGTGAGTATTTAGGCAGATATTTGAATATATATGTATAATAGGAAGGATTATTATTCTGTATCATGAACAAATGGGAAAATTAAGGCCTTTGTAGTGTAGTGCTCTTATAGGAGATATGTTTGGGCTCAGAATGCGAAAGACTTTGGATAACTTCATGAGGATTTTAATTTAATATTTATTAGGAGATAAATAACTTCTTGTCAAGGGCTTTGACTTTGGATAAGGTATTGAATTAGATATATTTAAGTCCCTAAAATTTGATTCTGATTCTTAATGTACATTAATAACTTATAAATCATAACATGATGTCTGTAACAGAACTATAAAGCCCCACAGAAATACAACATAAAGGTTTTTGACAGAGGGAATCATTTCAAAAGAATGTAGCATACGAGTTGGGGCTTGGATGATTGGTAGGATTTTGATTGTAATAGCAGACATCTCAAGCTAATGATTAAGTGATGTTGAGTGTATGGGGATTGCAACTACACTGCAATTTAGGTACAAAGAGGTAGAATTTTCATTTTGTCTAAACTGATTCGATCATCTTCATGAAATCTCAGTCACTGACAAACGGGAGGGGAAATAATGTGTTTTTATTCTAACCCAGAAACCTGGGTTCATTCAGTATTTTAAGCAGTTCCTTAAAGTTCAAGTTTATTACATTAAGACCCTCAGTCTCTAAGATTTCCACCTTTCCCCTATATCCTATTTTAGATAGTATCTGGAAATATCAGATAGCCCTAGATACCATTACCTGAGGCATTGGGACAAAGGGTCATTTGGTTTGAACAGGTCCTTCTGCCTCCTCTGGTCTCTGAGGTGACATTCCTCATATGTCTAGTTGCTTCTGGTCTTTCACTTGAAGTTGGTAGCTAGAGAAACTCATGGTCTGTGCTTCAGGGCCTTGCGGCCATCTCTGACGGATGGGTCTCATCTCTTTGGTACTTTAGACATCCCTGGTCTAGAAGGTCCACTCCATAGCCTTTGCTAAAGTGTCACCTTGCTCTTTTAACAAAAAACTTCAGGGAAGATTGGATAGCTCTCAACTCAACCACGTTCTGAGTACTGTTGGAGCCAAGAGAACACTTCCGCTTAGCCCTCTGAAGGTTAGGTGAAAATTACTGACAAGAGGCAGATTAAGAGGAGAAAAGGCATACAAATTTATTTGATCATAGCTTTACATGAAATTTGAACACCACGTTTCCAAAATAAGCCTTCAGAATGAAGACCAAAGACACAGGGAAAATTGACCATTTTAATCCTTAGGTTCAACAAGGTATGAACAGTCATGAATATGACTGGACAAAAGGGATATGACCTAATACTAATAGATTGAGTAGGGAAACCCAGAAAGGCCTGTCTGTCTAGATTCTTCTTGACCTGTCTGAGCACGCACTTCTTCCTTTTGGCTATGTGGCAGGGCCCTCTCTGGAATGAGGATCTTATGACCTTCAGTTAAACAAGGTAGGTAAGATAATTTCTTTATGGCCAGTTTTTACACAGAAAAGCAGAAGAAAAATTAGAGTAATATTTTCAGATTTTATGGCTGGCTTTGGGGAAAAGGAATTGTGGTTTCTATAACCCACGTTGGGGAACAGGGATTCTAGTTTCTTATAGCTAGCCTCAGGGGAAAATGAGACTGAGAGGCTGAAGGTCAGAAGATGAGAGGAGAAACTTTTACTTCTGAGGCCTTTTTTTTTTTTTTTTTTTTTTTTGTGGAGGAGGGGAGTATTGTTTTCTGAGTCTCAACAGTACATAGAAACTTACAGCACTCTGGAAAGTCAATGCCTACCCTGTCTCCGCCCTGTTCAAGGTTACTGGAATGTGGTTCCTGCTCAGCCTGATATCTTCCCAGATATCTGAGAATTGGGAAAGTAATTTCTCTGTCCTTGAGTTTTCCCACACCAATCTGGATATTTCTAAAGCCACAACCCCTCACCCTACATCTTCAGGGTGGGAACAGTAAAAATGTTTCTGGTGTCTTTCTTGAGCTCTTCTACCCCTTTCCCGTAATTCTCCAAGCCAAAGAGAATAGGACTTTCTTCTACTTTACCTACTTCATAGCCACCACCTTCCTTATATCAATCTCTGACTAAATCCTTCATACTGGACTAAGATACCTTGTCTTTACTATGGGAGAAACCCTATCATTTGGTCCACCAGGCCTAGCCTTGATATGTTGAACCATAAACAAATTTACATTTTATGTCTTGACAATGCCTCGATTTGAAGCCTAAAAACTCGATTTAAAAAATCCTATATTTAATATTGAAAGTTAAAAGGTAAATATTTCTTTTGTATTTTTTATACAAGAATCCAAATCCTCAGCAGAAAGGTGCCTTGGATTGATTAAGTTGTATACCCAGAAAGTGACATTAATACACTTCTTGAAACATTACCCTTTCCGATTACACAAATATTCTAGCCGACAAATCTGATCATGCTAATTTCCTATTTAAAGCCTTTTTAATAATTTCTCATTCCCTTAAGATAAAATCATTTTGGAGATCTTCCTGACCATCTAACCTAGGTTATAAACCTCGTGTGTGCTTCTACAAGCTCCCATACTTCCTCTTTCTTAACACCCATCCTACTTTTACTTTTTCAATATATATCTTTCTTGATAAATTTGAACTCCAAATTTTCAACACATAGCACAGTGTCCTGGACATAGGTACTTCATAAATATTGGCATGAGTTTGAATTAAATGCATGTCGTATTTCTTACTTGAAAATCAGTAAATTGTTATTCTAGTTTACACAGTTCCTTTTTTTTGAGATTTATAAATTTGAGACTACTCTAAAAAATGAACCCACTGTTGGGCTTACAATACCAATTTCTAGTTCTACAGAGCCAGGCTTTCGAACACAGAAAATTCACCAGTAAGTACTTTCTTGTCATATCCTTTGACAGGTAATAATTTACCCTCTCCTTGGGGACACCCCTACCTTAAGACAAGAATTCTTTCAAACTTCAAAAACATCCATCTTCATTAATAAGTTCATAATGAAGACTTTTCACTTTAAGATGCCTAATTATCTTTCACAGATATTTATGAAATTTCAATTGTGCCAAGATTTTTCACAGGCTTATTTTACTTTAAGCTGGTCCTTCCATTTATTGAAGCTTCGATTAATTAGACTTCATCATGTTATAGCTAAATGGATGTGACTAGAAAGAGCAGCATACAGACATCTATGTGTAAACTGTTACTTGTTGGTTAACATTTATGTTTGAAATGGAAAATCAATAAAAGGGAACTTATATTAATTTATAAGCACATTAAGAAAAGAGGGGACACTATTTTTGATCCCAAGATAGCAACAAAACTAAAAACTATTCCAAAGAAGCAAACGGGAACAGAGGTCAATAGGCTGTGACCTCTATTTTATGTTTAAAACGTTTGCACATCCACTAAGTGCACTGCAGAATCTTAAATGCAATTAAAATCAATGGGCATACAAGTTATAGGGTAGCTTGAGGAAGCACAAGTCAATCTTCATTAGCTATTGTAGCAAAGATTCCTTCCAAATCCATGGGAGCAGGTGCTGTTTACACTCCCTTCATTGACGCCCAGAACAATGGCATAGGGTGAGCATTGAATACTTATTTGCTACGCGCATGAATGAATGAAGCTACGCTGCGAAGGCAGACTGCGTGGCTGCTGGTCCCGTGGCTGCTGGCCCCGCAGCATGTCTGCCTTTTCAGCAGGCTTGCCGCATCTCCTCATTCCCTCACCTTTCTGGCAGTAAGGAGTTCCCACGTTTGCCCCGCTTCAGGGTCGTGGACTGGCAAAATGCTGTCTCTAAACCCCTCCACGCCTCAGGTAATCCGCTCATTTCTCACACAGACGCAGCTGTTTCCGAGGAATGTCCGGCCGAGCCCGCAGGGTGCGGGCAGCGAGTATCCTGGGACCTTCAGGGGAGGAGGTGGCTCCCACACCCCAATACCGTACAGAGAGTCCGAAGAGTCCGGGCCCTTATTTTTCCAATTCTTGGTAAACAACAAACATGCTCGCCCTCGCCTCCCCGTGCAGACGCCTCAGGGCCAACTCGGGCTTCGCCAGGCACCGAGAGCAGACAGAAGACGCCAAATGGCTATCACCAGGAGAGAGGGCGAGGCAGCCGCGCGGCGTATAGCGCTCGCCCTTCCCGCGCGCTCGGTCGCCCGACGCCTCACGCGCGAGGTTGCCTTGGCAGTGGCTGGAGGGCAGGTGGGGGCGCGTGCGCGCAGAAGGGCGGGGGAGGGGCCGCCGCGCGCCAGCAGGTGGGCGCGTTCTCCCGCGCGCGTGCGCGCGTCGTGCCCTCTCCCTCACGTTCCCCGCGCGCCGCGTCCCCTCCCCGCCGGGAGCGCGCGCCTCCCGTCCTCGCGCCGGGTCCTGCTCGGTCTCTCAGAGCCGCACACTCCGCGGAGCTCCTGCCACAGCCGTCGCCTTCGCGGCGGCTCTCCAGCCCCGCGCCTCAGCCTCGGCGCCGCATCACCGCGTCCCAGGCCTCCTTCCCTCCCTCTGCCACTCCCCCTCCCTTTCCCGCTCTTCTTGCCCACCCGGCCGGCAGAGAGAGCCTGGATACGAAGCAGGCGGGCTTCAGAGTGGGTTGGAAAAATGGAGGTGCCGCGCCTGGATCATGCCCTCAACAGCCCCACCAGCCCCTGTGAGGAGGTGATCAAAAACCTCAGCCTGGAGGCCATTCAGCTGTGCGACCGGGACGGTAAGAGCGGCCGGGACCGCGAGGAAAGGGACCGAGTTCGCGCCGAGGCGCCGGGGCCACTCTGGCTCCGCCGACGCCGCTCGCCAGGGCGGCAGGGTCTTTTGTTGTCCCCTCTGTGCAAATAAATGCAGATGTGGGTTACCCTCCGCCCACCGCCCTCCCCTCACCCCAGAAACAAAAGGACCCCGGGGCTCGCGCCTTGGCGCGGAAAGTAGCCGTCCACAACCGTGGCGCCCTTCGCCGCCTTCGCCCGCCTGGCCCGGACGAGGGCGACGTTCCCGCTCGCGGCTCCTGCCCCGACGAGGCGTTTCCGATCTTTGCCGCAGTCCGGATTTCCTGGGTCTCCGGGCACTGAAGGGGAAATGCCCTCGGGATGTTTCTAGCAACCCCCTTCCCCCAACACACACACACTAGTTGGCATTCTCTTCCAGAAACTTATCATTTTCTTTTTTAAACCTCCCATCCTCAGACTCCCCAAATTAACAAGTCTTTTTAGCCTCTTGGATTGGGATTAGGATGACAGTTTTTCAGTGAGGGCGCAGAAAAACAGTGCATTTCAGCACCAAGGACAGACACAATCTTCATGGTTCCTGGGCTCTGAGTCAGACTGTCGAAAATATTGGCCTAATATATGTGCTGTGATTCAGACTTTGTGGCGAGTACGTACCATTGCGTGTTGATATTATATCGTTTATTCTGTTGTTGAAGTTGGCAGGCTCCTGTGGAAGGAAATTGATTGAATACAGGTCTGAGCGTTGAAGACATAAGCTAGTGCTGTGTGCGGTGTGGTTAGTTACAGTGCTTCTGGGTTAGCTGGACTAGTTAGAGTCTGCTACTTTAGTAATGTGGTACAAAACTTCATTTGTAAAGAAATCATTTGATTAGTAATTGGTTGGCCGAATAATTGTAAAATTCTACATCTGACAAAGGAAACACAGTTCACATGTTGTTAAGAGGGCCCCAAATACTTTTGACTGTAAATGAAATTAATGTTTAACTGTATATAGAGGTAATGATTGTAAAACATGTCTTTAACCAAAGTTATGTACAGATACTAATACGCTCACAGTAAGGTCATAAAATTTATCAGCCTAATCCAAATAGGGAGCAGAGGTCTTGTTTCCAAAGTCATTTAAATGGTAATCACTTGGTTACGCATTGCTATTCAGCACGTTTATATCAAGCAAGCACCGAATTTGTTTATTACTAAATTTTATATTTATTAATATAAATTTATATTTAATAATTTTGAAACCAGAATTCAAACTTTTTGAAACCAAAACCACTTTAATTTCTGATACAGGTGTAGTATATGAATAAATAAATACGTTTGCAAAGACAGCTTGTATTTCCTTTATTCTTAGACTGTTTTAGTCACCATGGTAGTAACTACACATATTTATGGTATCTAAAAACATTTATCATTTTGGTATTCCATATGTAAGCTTGCATGATTATAGACTGTAAAGATTATTTTTAATAACGCATAGGAAGTCATTTGGATTTTAGTTTAGACTTTTATGAAATGACTTTCTGTAATGTAACCATTGCAAGTTGTAAATATTTTTATTTTCTTAGGGTTGAGAGAAACACAAGACTAATAAAAGTAGACTTCATTTTTATTTATTGCAATGATAAAGCAAAAGCTCATTCTTGTACTCAATGGAATTAGGCATTCATTGTTGCTCTTCAGAACCCAGTAATCTCAATACTTAAAACTGCATTTACCACGTGTTTCAAAGATATTAGGGAAAATTTAAACTTTTTAATGAAGTTCACAGAGTTAAGAGAGTGCAAAAATTAATGCTGTATTTACTGTGATCCCCTAGAGGAGTAGCTATTTTATTCTGGTATTATTTTTTAGTTGTTTCTTTTCAAATTAGGAATCCCACAAAATGAACAAATTATGTAACATTTAATTTTGGGGAGGGTGCTGGCACTAAGTAACATCTATGAAAATTACTATTTGCAGACTTCCAAGTAATTTACATAGACTAATTAAATAGAGTTTTATTTTATAAAATAGTATACACCAACAAATACAAAGAGCTAACTCTTCTACTAGAAGATGTATAAAATTTGGAAATACTTTGTTTGGAGATGTTGTTAAATGCTTAACTTATTTTGTTATCCTATCTTACATGTCAATTCCAAAAATATTAACTTGGTTGGCTTCAAAGGAATAATTTAGGGGGAATAATGTCGTTTGTTTTTAATAGAACAGCATATGAAATGTTGCATTAAATTTGTCAAACAGACCTTACTTAGCATCATTTTGTATTGAGAAATTTTCAGCTAGTTGCTTTTTACTCCCTTTGCTTCCCTCCTTTCACTTTCTTTCCGCTCAAGTCTCATTATTTTACTTCTGTAACTATATAACATAGAAAAGGATGTGGCAGAATATGGGACAGAAGATCTATTTTGTGTTTAAGTACCTAATAAGAGCTATATTTCATAATTTATGATAGAATACATTTATTTTGTTTGCTCTTTTCTCACTTTATTTTAATCTACTGTTAATTTGGTGATGAAAAAAATGAGAGAAACAATAATTCCCTGGAAGTGGAATAAAATAGAATAGGGGAAAGTATAGTTATGTTCTCCAATCGGAGATATTTTTAATTTTATAATGTTTTCATACTGTATCAACCAAGAATTATGCCTGCTGGTGAACATAACTGTATATCTCTCTTATGTTTCATTGGTTTTTTTGTTTTTGTTTTTGTTTTTGTCTGTTACTTGCCTATTTTCCTATGAATTGATGATTACATTATAAACAATAATTCAATTTTTTTCATAGTTTCTAAAAATATTTAATAGTTTCTGAAGAATATGGGTTAGAGTCCACATGGTCATATAATTGGCTTTTCAATTAAGCAAGACAGTTATACACACACACACACACACACACACACACGCACACACACACACACTACCTCATGGATTGTCTTCCCTAGGCATGTGTACTTTGTTTGCCAGGACCTGGTCCTTGCCCAGGTATTACTCTGAAAATATACTGTAAATCCAGAGGTTTCTATTCCTATTGCAAGTAGAAGAGTATTTTTGTTTCTCCATCTCTGCTGTGCTGAAGTATACTCAAATTGCATACATGATGTACTTTTATTATGACTTTTCAAATAAAATGAAAGAGAAAATTTCTTGTTTGGAAACAATAATATGGGAGCCCATTTACAGTTTGATAGATACTTCAGACCTTCACTGACCTGTGACAAGACAAAACAGCTCCCACCCCACACACAGAATTTTATATTACTTGTGCTTTTCGTCTTTTAATCATATATATACACACACACACACACATACACACACATATAATATATATATATATAGAAAAAGTATATATATATATATACTTTTTCTTCCTCGTTGAACAGGAAAGATTTATCTACATGTTGCCTTACATGTATCTAAGCTGCCTCCAGCTTTGTTATAGTAAGGAAGAAAATACATAATTAATTTGTTTTAAAACATTTAAATCTACCCTCAAGTCTTCGTGGCTTTAAAAAATATTATTTTCATGAGTCGGGCACTTTATGACTGTCCAGATACGGTATAAACCATAGGGTTTATGATGTAGTCAGCAAGGAAACACATTGGAAAGAAATTACACAGAAGCTAACAGATTTCCTTGTCTTTGTCTCTAACAATACTTACGGGGAAAAAATGGAGGAAAAAAAGATTTTATCTCTTTTACATATTTAAAAAGATAAATTTCTTTGAATGTTGAGTTTATCAAATTTATTTAAATTATAAGTCAATTAAGACCTCACTTATGTTATTGGCATGTGGATTAAACAAATTTTAACTTTGGAAATAAAAAGTAACAAATGCTTAATAGCACAGTGATGTTAGATAATCCGTAATGGCATTTTCTGAAGCAGACATCTAAGAGGAGTACCCATAACTGTTACCTTTAATAGTCTTTATTACAAGAATGTAAGGTAGTCATTACTCAGTCTCAGTGACGTGCAGTGTAGCATAGTGATAATACCATTTTAGATCAGACCACCCCTGTTAGAATATTGGCTCTTGAAAGCCGTGTAACCTTAAATTACTTAACTTGTTTTAGCCTCAAGCTTTCTTATGTAAAGTGGGTATAATACCAATCCTGTAGGATTGTTTAAATAAGTAAAGCATTACTTTCATAGAATTTACCAGTGTTGATATTAATACAAAATAGACAGTAATAATTATTATTCTGAATGGAATATTGTCCACGTAACTTCTTGAATTGAACCACTGCTTTTTAAAATTTCTTTTTTGCCAGTGTCTAGGTCCTTGTCGTTTTTCTTAATTTCAGTTACATGTTATAGGAAATCACTTCAACTTCATGAGTAATTACTATAATCTGTAAATTCTGAATTTTAAAGAATAGTAAATTTTGAAATCACAATTATAGTACTCTTATCTTTTACTTCTCTTTTACCATCCTATCAGTAATATCTTTATCACCTTAGCCCTAAAAATTGTTTTCAGTTTCTAGTTCAAATCTGTCATTTGCTATTTTTCATGTGGCTTGTAACCTTGATGGTTGCTTTGTTTAGGTATTTGCCTTAGAGCCCTTCTCTGTTCTTAATTTACAATGTTTTTCTTTATTAACTTTTTCCAAGGATAGACATGTACTAGGACACATAGCATGTAGATTAATTTCTTTGGCCCAAATATGACTATAGAGATATTAGTGAGTATGAAACAAAACAAAAATAAAATAAAAACTAAAAGAAACAAAAAATTTGGAAACCATCAGATTGTATTAAACCAATTCATATTCTTGGTAGGGTTCTAATTCATTCCCAGGGAAGACCAGGAAGTTACTAGAGCAAAAGTTACATCAAAGGATATGTGACCAGACTCCCTCCAGTGGTAGAATGACTGATGTGTTGTATGTTTAACACTGGCAACTTACTTTGTTGCCTAGGTAGGCCCGGTCAGAAATTCACTCTCTATAGAATGCTATTTAGACAACATTCAAATTACTTGGTTTTATCTCTACTGATATTTCTTCCTAAATTAGGCCCAATGTTGCTTTTTCCTCTAACTTATGTGAGTATACTTTCCTGATTACTTTTATATTTCATCCTGGGCCTCGATAATAACAGCAGCTATGTCACTCATTGCAGCAAGCATAAATCCTTCTACTTTCTGGTTTTCCTTCTCTGCTTTTCTTTAGTAAATGCATAATATAAGTTTTGCCTTGTAGAATGTGCCTCCTTCTTGGATTTATTTTCCATTTCTGTTATATTTCTGTATGTGAATCTTTTTATCCTTTATTAATTATTTAAATTCTATTTTTACTATAAAACTTATACCTCCTTTTTAAACTTTAAAATATTTCATTATTATCATTATTATTATTGAGATGGAGTTTCGCTCTTTCACCCAGGCTGGAATGCAGTGGCGCAGTCTTGGCTCACTGCAACCTCCGCCTTCTGGTTTCACGTGACTCTCCTGCCTCAGCCTCCCAAGTAGCTAGGATTACAGGCACCCGCCACCACACCCAGCTAATTTTTGTGTTTTTAGTAGAGACGGGGTTTCACCATGTTGGCCAGGCTGGTCTTGAACTCCCGACCTCGTGATCTGCCCGCCTCGGCCTTCCAAAGTGCTGGGACAGTAGTTAAACCATCCTTTGAGCAGACTATATTTTATATACATACATTTGAGAGTAAAATCAGTGTTTGGAGACAACTTAAATGTATAGAAGAATAGGACAGTCTGAGCAGAAAAAAATAGGTAGAAAGCTTCAGCATATTCTGTATATGTTAAGGGTAGTGACTGGAAATGGTATATAAGAAACCAAAAAAGAATCATGAGGAATTCATGATGATTGAAATTTCAGGCAACATGGAAAGTGATCAGGAGTAACTTCAGGATTTTAAGTCTGGGAAATCTGAAGAATCATTGACAGGAAAGGAGAAAAAGAGAAATAAAATAATTTTTAAACATCCTGATGACATTAATTTTTTACATCTCAGATTTTAGGAGCTGGTGAATATCCAAATATGTCCTAAGCACTTTTCTAGGGGCATATCTCTCTCATAGATATTGTTTTACCAGGATGATATTATTATACTGCTTTGTCATTATTGTTTCAGTGTGTTTCCCCATGAGATTACCCACTGATATTCTTTTAAGGCTTTTTTTTTTTCTTCATTCTCACTCCTCAAAGGCTATACAAGGTCTGATGATAATACTGTGAGAATCAGTACAATATAAAACTAACCACTTAATAGTTTAGAGAGGATTGTGAAATAGTGATTTTTGAGCTATCTCCGTAAAGAGATTGTTGAATCTAAGGAGACATTTTTGAGAGATTAGTATAAAGCAAAAAGAATTTTTGAGTTATATGAAGATGTTTCAAATCTAACATTAAGAGAACCCTTAGAAACTTAAAAAGTCAGCAATTCTTGTGTTCTGGGGAAAAGAGTTCTAGAATGGGGAGAATTGCTCATAGAAACATATATTCCACTAGGGAGACTGGAAATTAAGTGAAAAGGGAAAGGTTAGGATTTAACTTCAGTTTTACAGTGACTTTTAATGTGCTTTGTATCTCACCCTTTGAGGGAAAGGGGTGGTCACATCCAACTTTAAACAACAAAGATGAAATAAATCTACAACCAGGTTTGTTACAAATGTATCTAAGAGCTCTGTATTTTGAAGATGCTCAACAGATGTGAGTTGAACCAAGAACGTCATACGTGGAATTGTCGTTAGTTTTGTTTGTTATATTATGACTATTTGAGCCATGTAGTGGCTCATTTAAAAGGGGCTGCTCCGTGGGGATTGTGCATATACACCATTTGTTGTAGTGGTTGTGGCAACTAGTGTAAATAGATCTGTATTTTTGTTTTCTATAGCCTGTGGGAATGTTGCTCTCTAATAATAGTATGAAAAGCTTATAGTTTCCTTAGACATATGCCAATAAAAACAAGGCATAAAAGATTTTTCAGTATACTCTGATTTTTTTGAGAAATAGTGTCTCATCTTCCATGAATTTGAATATTGGTGAATCTCTCAGTCTTTAACATTTTAAAAGCAGTTGATAAATGCCAACAAGAATTATGTAACTTTTGATCATCTACTGTGCAATAGGTCCAATAGGTCCTTAATGGCTGCATTTAAGAGTTATATCTGTGATGCAGAACAGGGGCGTGCATGTTATGTTCCCTGGGCAAAATCCATAAGCCTGCTACCTGTTTTGGTAAGTAAAATTTTATTGGAATACAGCCATACTCATTTGTTTACATACTGTCTATGGCTACTTTCTTGCTACAACAACAGGGCTGAGTAGCTGCAACAGACCACATAGCCCACAGACCTTAAAATACTTATTGTCTAGACCTTTATAGGAAAAGTTTGCCGACACCTAGTGCAGAAGATTGAGACATGAGTTAATCTCTCTTGATAGGAGTAAAAATATTGCAAAGAGAGTTTTTGGGAAAAAACTGTGTACTCATCTTACTTTTATATATTTCCAGGGTTTTGCGATTAGGCGAGTCAGGCAGAGAGATGTAGAGACTTGAATAATGTTATCAGGCAGTAAGTTAGTTCTGTATGGAGTCAGTCAAAGATGGGTGGTCCCCTATACCATTGCATCTGATAGGCAGTGATAGAAACAGGCCCTAGTTTTTTTTTTAATTTTTTTATTGTATTATTATTATACTTTAAGTTTTAGGGTACATGTGCACAATGTGCAGGTTTGTTACATATGTATACATGTGCCATGTTGGTGTGCTGCACCCATTAACTCATCATTTAGCATTAGGTATATTTCTTAATGCTATCCCTCCCCCCTCCCCCAACCCCACAACAGACCCAGGTGTGTGATGTTCCCCTTCCTGTGTCCATGTGTTCTCATGGTTCAATTCCCACCTATGAGTGAGAATGTGCATAGTTTTTTGTCCTTGCGATAGTTTGCTGAGAATGATGGTTTCAAGCTTCATCCATGTGCCTACAAAGGACATGAACTCATCATTTTTTATGGCTGCATAGTATTCCATGGTGTATATGTGCCACATTTTCTTAATCCAGTCTATCATTGTTGGACATTTGGGTTGGTTCCAAGTCTTTGCTATTGTGAATAGTGGCGCAATAAACATACGTGTGCATGTGTCTTTATAGCAGCATGATTTATAATCCTTTGGGTATATACCCAGTAATGGGATGGCTGGGTCAAATGGTATTTCTAATTCTAGATCCCTGAGGAATCGCCACACCGACTTCCACAATGGTTGAACTAGTTTACAGTCCCAGCAACAGTGTAAAAGTGTTCCTATTTCTCCACATCCTCTCCAGCACCTGTTGTTTCCTGACCTTTTAATGATCGCCATTCTTACTGGTGTGAGATGGTATCTCACTGTGGTTTTGATTTGCATTTCTCTGATGGCCGGTGATGATGAGCATTTTTTCATGTGTCTGTTGGCTGTGTAAATGTCTTCTTTTGAGAAGTGTCTGTTCATATCCTTTGCCCACTTTTTGATGGGGTTGTTTGTTTTTTTCTTGTAAATTTGTTTGAGTTCATTGTAGATTCTGGATATTAGCCCTTTGTCAGATGAGTAGATTGCAAAAATTTTCTCCCATTCTGTACGTTGCCTGTTCACTCTGTTGGTAGTTTCTTTTGCTGTGCAGAAGCTCTTTAGTTTAATTAGATCCTATTTGTCAATTTTGGCTTTTGTTGCCATTGCTTTTGGTGTTTTAGACATGAAGTCCTTGCCCATGCCTATGTCCTGAATGGTATTGCCTGGGTTTTCTTCTAGGGTTTTTATGGTTTTAGGTCTAACATTTAAGTCTTTAATCCATCTTGAATTAATTTTTGTATAAGGTGTAAGGAAGGGATCCAGTTTCAGCTTTCTACATACGGCTAGCCAGTTTTCCCAGCACCATTTATTAAATAGGGAATCCTTTCCCCATGGCTTATTTTTGTCAGGTTTGTCAAAGATCAGATAGTTGTAGATATGTGGCATTATTTCTGAGGCCTCTGTTCTGTTCCATTGGTCTCTATCTCTGTTTTGGTACCAGTACCATGCTGTTTTGGTTACTGTAGCCTTGTAGTATAGTTTGAAGTCAGGTAGCGTGATGCCTCCTGCTTTGTTCTTTTGGCTTAGGATTGTCTCGGCAATGTGGGCTCTTTTTTGGCTCCATATGAACTTTAAAGTAGTTTTTTCCAATTCTGTGAAGAAAGTCATTGGTAGCTTGATGGGGATGGCATTGAATCTATAAATTACCTTGGGCAGTATGGCCATTTTCACCATATTGATTCTTCCTATCCATAAGCATGGAATGTTTTTCCATTTGTTTGTGTCCTCTCTTATTTCCCTGAGCAGTGGTTTGTAGTTCTTGAAGAGGTCCTTCACATCCCTTGTAAGTTGGATTCCTAGGTATTTTATTCTCTTAGTAGCAGTTGTGAATGGGAGTTCACTTATGATTTGGCTCTCTGTTTGTCTGTTATTGGTGTATAAGAATGCTTGTGATTTTTGCACATTGATTTTGTATCCTGAGACCTTGCTGAAGTTGCTCATCAGCTTAAGGAGATTTTGGGCTGAGACAATGGGGTTTTCTAGATATACAATCATGTCATCTGCAAACAGGGACAATTTGACTTCCTCTTTTCCTAATTGAATGCAGTTTATTTCCTTCTCCTGCCTGATTGCCCTGGCCAGAACTTCCAACACTATGTTGAATAGGAGTGGTGAGAGAGGGCATCCCTGTCTTGTGCCAGTTGTCAAAGGGAATGCTTTCCAGTTTTTGTCCATTCAGTATGATATTGGCTGTGGGTTTGTCATAGATAGCTCTTATTATTTTGAGATACGTCCCTTCAATACCTAATTTATTGAGAGTTTTTTAGCATGAAGTGTTGTTGAATTTTGTCAAAGGCCTTTTCTGCATCCATTGAGATAATCATGTGGTTTTTGTCTTTGGTTCTGTTTATAGGCTGGATTACGTTTATTGATTTGCGTATGTTGAACCAGC
This sequence comes from Pan troglodytes, assembly GCF_028858775.2. Taxonomy (NCBI): domain Eukaryota; kingdom Metazoa; phylum Chordata; class Mammalia; order Primates; family Hominidae; genus Pan; species Pan troglodytes. The sequence continues at coordinate 71,446,392 of NC_072406.2, forward strand.
CTTGCATCCCAGGGATGAAGCTGACTTGATTATGGTGGATGAGCTTTTTGATGTGTTGCTGGATTCGGTTTGCCAGTATTTTATTGAGGATTTTTTGCATCAATGTTCATTCAAGGATATTGGTCTAAAATTCTCTTTTTTTGTTGTGTCTCTGCCAGGCTTTGGTATCAGGATGATGCTGGCCTCATAAAATGAGTTAGGGAGGATTCCCTCTTTTTCTATTGATGGGAATAGTTTCAGAGGAAATGGTACCAGCTCCTCCTTGTACCTCTGGTAGAATTTGGCTGCGAATCCATCTGGTCCTGGACTTTTTTTGGTTGGTAAGCTATTAATTATTACCTCAATTTCAGAGCCTGTTATTGGTCTATTCAGAGATTCAACTTCTTCCTGGTTTAGTCTTGGGAGGGTGTATGTGTCGAGGAATTTATCCATTTCTTCTAGATTTTCAAGTTTATTTGAGTAGAGAGGTTTATAGTATTCACTGATGGTAGTTTGTATTTCTGTGGGATCGGCAGTGATATCCCCTTTATCATTTTTTATTGCGTCTATTTGATTCTTCTCTCTTTTCTTCTTTATTAGTCTTGCTAGTGGTCTATCCATTTTGTTGATCTTTTCAAAAAACCAGCTCCTGGATTCATTGATATTTTGAAGGGTTTTTTGTGTCTCTATCTCCTTCAGTTCTGCTCTGATCTTAGTTATTTCTTGGCTTCTGCTAGCTTTTGAATGTGTTTGCTCTTGCTTCTCTAGTTCTTTTCATTGTGATGTTACGGTGTCAATTTTAGATCTTTCCTGCTTTCTGTTGTGGGCATTTAGTGCTATAAATTTCCCTCTACACAATACTTTGAATGTGTCCCAGAGATTCTGGTATGTTGTGTCTTTGTTCTCATTGGTTTCAAAGAACATCTTTATTTCTGCCTTCATTTTGTTATGTACCCGGTAGTCATTGAGGAACAGGTTGTTCGTTTTCCATGTAGTTGAGCGGTTTTGAGTGAGTTTCTTAATCCTGAGTTCTAGTTTGATTGCACTGTGGTCTGAGAAATAATTTGTTATAATTTCTGTTCTTTTACATTTGCTGGGGAGGGCTTTACTTCCAACCATGTGGTTAATTTTGGAATAGGTGCGGTGTGGTGCTGAAAAGAATGTATATTCTGTTGATTTGGGGTGGAGAGTTCTGTAGATGTCTATTAGGTCCGCTTGGTGCAGAGCTGAGTTCAATTTCTGGATATCCTTGTTAACTTTCTGTCTTGTTGATCTGTCTAATGTTGACAGTGGGGTGTTAAAGTCTCCCATTATTATTGTGTGGGAGTCTAAGTCTCTTTGTAGGTCACTAAGGACTTGCTTTATGAATCTGGATGCTCCTGTATTGGGTGCATATATATTTAGGATAGTTAGTTCTTCTTGTTGAATTGATCCCTTTACCATTATGTAATGGCCTTCTTTGTCTCTTTTGATCTTTGTTGGTTTAAAGTCTGTTTTATCCGAGACTAGGATTGCAACCCCTGCCTTTTTTTGTTTTCCATTTGCTTGGTAGATCTTCCTCCATCCCTTTATTTTGAGCCTATGTGTGTCTCTGCACGTGAGATGGGTTTCCTGAATACAGCACACTGACAGGCCCTAGTTTTAACTTGAAATCTAGCCTTCATATAAATAAGTTTAGAAAGAAATGCTACATGCGTTTCCAGGTACACTTATAATTCTATCAACAGATATGTTTTAAAAAGTGTCAAATGTAGTGTGAACTTTGAGAAATATGTATAATTATATTGATGCATATTACAAAAATTTATGTAAATATCATATTATTCCTTTGAAACCAAACTCTCCTTAAAAAAGAGTCAAGATCATATTCATCTTTCTGTCTTCCATAGTCTATCTCAAGCTGTCTGTAAATGACCCTCTTATTTTTCTTTTTTAATTTCCAATCTGTTACAGTCTGAAACTTATTAAGAACATTGAAAAAGAATTTCTAGAAAAATGAAATTAAAATGATACAAATGAATTCAACAGAAGTAAAATTCACTGTTAAATTCCTTTAAAAGTTTCTAAATGCTTAATCCTAATTTTTATATTTAATTTCATCACAGATTGATAGTTTGTAGACTATTGCTTGTGGGTAGACCACATTTTTAAGTGGCACCAGCTAGAGGACCATGCCATTCTATTCTTGTTCAATGATTAATTTATAGGAACTTCCCTTAGCCAGTTAAGAGTCTACTTTGTTTTCTTTTGTTCTTCTACTTACTATTTTTATTATTTATTTTTACATGCATTCCAACTTTAGGTTCTGAATTAAGAACAGGAAAAAAGGACACAAAAATGGATATAACTTGGATTCTGGGTTCAAAGGATTTAGGAAGACAATTTATTTTGAGAATCAATATATTTAAGTAGATAATTATAATAATATTTGATAAATACTATAATGGAGTATAGAAGAGAAAGTGGTTAATTCTATCTTGAGTCTAAGGAGCAACATTTTATTGAGGGATAAAAGTAAAATAAAAATTTGCCAGAAGAAAAAGTAGGAGAGGGGCATTTCTGGCTGAGATAAGAGAATAAACAAAGGCTTAAAATCATGTATTCTGGGAATGCATAGCATTTGGTATTGCTGGAGGAAAGAAGTGTGCCTGGTGGAAAATTAAGCTGAAAGCTAGTTGCAGCTAGCTAGGTTATGCCATGATTAGGATTTTGGATTTATTATCTTAGATTTCAAACTTTCTAATTTGTGGAGAACGTTTATTTTATTATATAACATTGTGTAATAAGTAAAAGTAGCATTTTATTGTGTAATTGTACTATAATTTTGTATGTACAGCATTTTTCAAATAGTCAATCAGTGGTATAGTGGGAATTTAAATTAGCAGCTATGCTTGAAAGTTGCTATTTTATATCAGCTTCAGCATCCACTATATTTCTGTATCTTATTTTTATTGCATTATATTTTGAAAATTCTGGTTCATACAAATAAGTGGTGGCAAATTGTAATGTTTTTAAGTCATTTGGCCTTTTCAGGATATTCTTCAAATAAACTGATCAAGACCAAAAAGAGAAATATTAAGATTTTTGTCAAAGTAGAATAATGAAAGAATAAATGTTTCATTTGAGGGTAAATGACAGAATCGATTCATCAGTCATTTCATTTTTCATTGTTTGATGATAAAATTCTGTATCTTGTATCATTCTGAGCTATTTATTGATAACATTTTTAAAACTCATACTTTTCTGCTGATTCTGTTAAAATTTCAGAACAGTTGATTTATTTTCCTTGCATGATGAATCTTAACTGTAAGAATCAATTTCATTTCTGAAAATTTATTTGCATTATAAGCTTGGTAATATTGTGACTATATTGTCAAATTGAATTTCTTCAGCTTATTAAAGAGCTGGATAATCAAATTGGTTTTCCCTAGTTACTTATATTTGAAAGATACTTATCAGAGTTTTTAAAAATTACATTTAGAAAGTGTTTCTTGTTTTTCGAAGAATATTTATACCTTGATTCAGGACACCCAGCTAAGTTTGGTATGAAAAATGAGCTTTGAAATTTTCTGTTCTTAACCTTACAATTAGCTCAGAAAAAAATCCCCAACTTCAGTGTAAAGGATAGTTTAAATGTGATTATCCAAAACTATTTTTTAAATATCTAAATATCTAATCCTTATTAGTGTATAATTACTACTTGATGAAATCTGGCAACAACTTTTACAGGAGCTACCATTCCTGTGATTTTTTATGTTATCTATTTTCCTCAATATAGTTGTCTCAACATTTCTGACAGTTTAGTTAGTGGTGTGTTAAAAATTGGTTTAGACATTAACATTTTCTTCTCCATTGTGTATTGTTTTACGATTTCTGAATTTACCTAGTTAAAAAACTTGTGCAAAAGCAAATGTAGAGATCTGACCCATATATATTCTCATTGAGTTAAATTGGAAAGATCTTACATAATCTCAGCATTTGAATTAACTAGGTATATGTGATGAATATTTTTTGTATTACATTTTCAGGTATGTACCAATATTTTGTTTCAGTTTTTTGACAGCAGCTCACTCATTTAACATTTGTTGCAGTATCAATAATGCAACATTTGATAAGGTTTTCTCTAATTGTGTATGCTTTTGTTCATAGGTGATAACTTTATTCTGATTACATTTTAGTCATTAGATTTGCAGTAACTTCAGTCACTGTATGTTTTACTGAAAAATTATGGAATTGTCAGCAACCATATCACTATTTTGCCAAACTTTGTTATAAAAAACCCAATGAAAATTTGTCAGTTTTTATCACTACAATGTAAGTCTTAATGATAGATGAGTATCATTATATTTTAGCCTTGAGTGACTATTCCTGAGAGCTTCCAGCATATTTATTTCATTTTGAACATAGTTGCCGCTGTGGTCAATATATGCTGAAAACTCAACAGGTACTAATTAATAGTAAGACTTAATATATCTTGAGTCAAATAAGTAACAATATATCCATTTTAAATTTGTCTGTTATTTCCTGTTTTCAGCCAGTTTCATTTCTAGTTTTAGAGATAATTATTTCATTTCCTATACTGGAAAAAGTATAACTTTATCCCAAACAAGAATAGCTTTATCAGAAATACAATTAGAGAAGAAATATGCAAATTTCATAGTAAACTCTTAATCTGTTTAAGAGAGGAAGGGCCAAACAGTTGAACCAGAGCCTTACCTGCAACTAATTGAACTCTGCATTCAAATACATAATGTCTTTGTAAAACTTTACTTGAGCGTATACTTGCTGGCTTGAATTTAAACAAACACACATGAAACAGAGTTACACCTTTTATTAGCACATGGTGCCATTTTGTGCACTGAGGTAGCAGGCAAAGTCTTCTTTTGATGTTTACCCAAAATAACAGAGGACAATTTAATATTTGCTATTTGTATTACAGTTTAAAAATAGTTTTAAAATAATTAAAAAGGAAGTTAAATGATAATGTTTGATACACTTCTCAGTCACCTCTTTATTAAAAAATATTTAAGTCATTGGTCAGTGGTTCTCAAAATTTATCACCTAGACGGCTTACTAAAATAGATTCCTGGGACCCATCCCCTGAGTTTCTGATTCCTTAGATCTGGATGGAGCCCAAGAATTTGCATTTCTAACAAATTTCTAGGGGATGTTGGTGTTGGTGATCCAGGGTCCAGACTTACAGAAGCAATGCTTTTGGTAGCATGGCCAAAGAATTTCTTAGGTGGGGAAGAGATATTGGATATTTGTTGTTTAGATACAGTGTTCTGACATCCATTGGATGAATGAACTGGGATATTGAACTCAAGAGAGTGTAACTACCTAAATGGCAATTATAGATAATAAGTAGGATTTTTAAGACAAGATAGATAAAAATTAGGGGTGGAATTAAACAACATTTCTGAGACAAAAATCTGTTAACTTTGTGATCAAACTGGAAGTGTGGCATATGAAAAAGGAGTTGTTGAGGATGACTAAATTTGCTAGATTTGGAGATGGGGTACATTTTGACACCAGCAAATAAAATAGGAATTGTTAACTGGGGGGAATATTAAAGAGTAGGCTTGAAGACAAGCAATTACAGTTCTTTCTGGACAACTTAGATTTCAATATCTGTGGAATATCTAGATGGAAATTTTCAGAAGGCTGTTAGAAATTTTCATCTGTGTCTCATAGGGAGAGAGTTTGAGAATAAAGATGAAAATTTGGTAGTACTCTCTGAGTTATTTTCTCTTGTTATATTTCTTCTTCATCAAGTGTTCTTCCTTCATCTTCCAGTCAGTCTTTGAGACCCATATGAGGTTTTTCAACTGCTCATTAGAGTGAGTACATTAGAATGCTTATGCCTTTTGTGTACGTGTGTGGTGTCTGAAAGGATCATTTGGAAATTAATTACTTTAGATATAATTATATTTGGTAGGTTGTGGTTATTTGGGGCAGTTAACATGGAAGAAGTACAATTAACCTAAGCTCTGTGCTTGATAGATTTCTCCCCCTTATTTTGACTGACAAGAGAACTAAGTGTATGATTATCTGTGCTTACTGTAGAAATACACTGGATTAATTTTTTCCCCTTAAGCAACATAATCTGTGTTGCATAAAATAAATACAGTGCATAAAATAAATGAACTGGTGGAACTCAAATTAGCAGAAAAACAGTGACAGTGAAGCCTAAAGAAAAATTAAAATCTTCAGCAAATCTGTGTCTAAGGCTTTCAAATTGAACACATATGTCCAAGATTTTCTTTTTGACCTTGAACCTACTAATTTCCATGTTTACTAGGGTATTTGTTGAGTGCTAGGCTACAATAAGACATAGTCTCTTTTTTTAAACTTATTTTTCTTGCAGACTCTTTTTGTTTAAGCTTAGATAAACCTTCCATTTTAATAAATATGGTTTTTTAGTTTTTGTATAACATCTTCAAGCTGTGCTAAGGCTGAATATTTGAGCCTATTTCTATATATTTTCTTCTGGTGTAATTCAGTATATCCAATGTTAATTTATGTGGTGCTTGTTAGCTTGATACAATTTTTTTGGCTGTTATTTTTGGTGATTAAAAAAGGAAGCCCTAATGACTAAAAAAGCAGTGGTTCTGGAATTTGCTGTTTATACTACTTGTTTTGCTAAAAGCTTTACATATTTACATTCTAATGATCAAATTTACAGAATTGAAATTAAGCTTAATGATAAACGTTCCAAATTCCAAATACAATTTAGCTACTTCTTCTAGAACTTTTGTTTTGCACTATGTATTGTAGAAGTATTTCTTTACCTATATATATATTTTTTTTTTTTGAGACAGTCTTGCCCTGTTGCCCAGGCTGGAGTGCAGTGGTGCGATCTTGGCTCACTGCAATCTTTGCTTCCCAAGTTCAAGCAATTCTCCTGCCTCAGCCTCCTGAGTAGCTGGGATTACAGGTGTGCACCACCACACCCAGCTAATTTTTTTGTATTTCTAAGATATTAATTTTTCTAAGAGCTTCATATGGATCCACCATTGAATGTTTTCCTTTGCTACCCTCATAATAGTTTCAAGAATGTTTTCCAATTTCTTTTCCTATAGTGTTAATACTTTTCTATTTTAATTTCCTGACATAGAAACACCACCTAGTTTCACTCTAATATGATAATATTTTAATGAGAATTTTAAATATATTTCCCTGAATGCATGCATAGTGCTATTTAGTGCAGATAATGTGTGTGTATTTACTTATTTTCATTGCACTGTGAAATGCTGATGTGCCATATTTTAAGGATATCTGAAATATCTAAACTTAGAAAACACATTAATCAGGGAATAATTATTTTCCCTGCAATAGTGTTCTCTGTCAGTTCTGCAGTGTTCTTCGTTGTTTCCTTCAGAAGGATTTGACAGAAAGGCAAAATGGCAGTGAAATGTGATACCAACTAATTTGTCTTAAAACAATGGTTTCTTAAGTTATCTCTGAAATTTTTATGAGAGGAAGTATATGCTAGACATTGGAAATTCAAAGATCCAGCATTTTTAACTTCACCTATTTATAGGCCATGTCAAAGGTAGCTAAATTGGATAATTTATTGACAATTTTAATAGCATGCTAGACAGCTGAATTTCTGGCATTTACCTGTGAGTGTAGAAAGCTTGTTGCCCAGCATTTCTGTCAATGTTTCTTTATATTTTATCTGAGCATACAGAATTCTTGTGAAATGTCAAAAACATTATTTTTAAGTAAAAAATGACCCCTGAGAAAGAAAAGTGTAGAATATAAGAAAACAGAAAGGGGGAAAGGATTTGTTAAAAGTGTTTTACAAAATATTTGCACTGACTAATGTTATTATATTAATTATGTAATTTAAGGTATTGTTTAATTTATTTTGGTGCTAGAATTTAATTGCTTTTAAAATGACTTTTAATCTCACATTATCATTAAGAGTCTGTGAATGCATTGTGTAGGGGATGAAAATGTCTTTCCTTCTCATCTTAGGTTCATGGCTGAGGCCACATAACAAAAGACTAACAAGAGAAAAGCATACAAATTTATGTAATATAAGCTGTGCATGACGTGGGAGCCTTCATAAGGAAATGAAAACCCAAAGAAATGGGTAAAACCTATGTATTTTTTAATGTTAGGTTTGATGAAGAGTGGACAGTCATGGAGAAGTATAATTGGAAGACAAAAGCGTATGATTTCATGGTAATAAGCTGGTGGGAACTTCACAAGACTTGTTTCTTCAGATTCACCTCTGTGTCCTATGTCTTCAGAGATAAGGATATTCTTTTCCTCCAGGTATAGGGAGGCCATCTCTCCAGTGAAGGTCTTATGACCTGCCTCAGGGGAGAAGGGTAGGAGAAGGAGTGACCTTCCTGCTTCTGTTGTTTTCTCAAATTCCTTCAGCTGAAAGTATTTTAGGGTACCATGTCTCGAAACCCATTGCTTACTAACATTTTTCTGTTGTATTCTACTACTTGGTAAATTATATGCTTTAATTGTTTTTACATATGTAAAGACTTTGAAAAGTATCCTTTGTAAATGCCATGGTTATATTGTAATGATCTTCAAGTGATGTTTATGAACTCCAGAGGGCATAATAGATAATCAATTGGACCATGGAATAAAGTAATAGAACTTTTGTTAATGTTTATTTTTATATTATCTAGAATAAGAAAAAGTTTTATTAATGTTAGCTATAGAGCTTAATACTTGATATATCAAACTATCACATATACTCTATGTGCATGAGGTACATGTGTATAATTGGTATATGCTTAGTGTTTTGTACATACAGATAGTGATGTACTTTCCCAGCCTGATGTACCCATTCTTGTGTGATACCTTTTCCAACTGTGATAGCCCTTAAAACAAAGTATCTAAATAAACTGAATTTAGAATTGGTCATTGAATTGCTGTGTCACAAAATGTTAAACCAAGTTTATCAAAATAACACATATTCATATATTTTTAGTAAAATGTTTTTATTCTGAAGTAGATAAAAATAAAATATTTAAAATTATTTTGTATTTTATAATTTTAAATTACTATTTTGTCCAGTCTATAATGTACATAATATATTAGTATATATATATATGTATAATTTATAAAGAAATGACTGCACTTATGAGTACACTGTCAACATTTTTTTTTTTTTTGAGATAGAGTCTTGCTCTGTTGCCCAGGCTGGAGTGCAGTGGTGTGAATCTCAGCTCACTGCAAGCTCCACCTCCCGGGTTCACGCCATTCTCCTCACACCTCAGCCTCCTGAGTAGCTGGGACTACAGGTACCCACCACCATGCCAGGCTAATTTTTTGTATTTTTAGTAGAGATGGGGTTTCACCGTGTTAGGCAGGATGGTCTTGATCTCCTGACCTTGTGATCCATCCGACTTGGCCTCCCAAAGTGCTGGGATTACACGTGTGAGCCACCGCGCCCGGCCAAGTACACTGTCAACATTTTTTATGCAGGGGTATGAGATGAAAAAAGTTTTAAGAATAGATTTGTATTATATTCTATTTTTGTACGTCTTGCTTTACACAGCAAGGTATATCTGTAATAAATAAATCCACCCAATGTATTCAAAGATGGATTTCATTACACAATTATATACTCTTTATTGTCAAAAAGATTTCTTAAATGCGTATTTTAACATGATGTTGTATATAGCAATTTAGATGAATTCCCTGGGCTCTGGAGGTAAACAATTTAAGATAATTTTTAGTTATGTGTATGAAATCTCAATCTAGGTGCTCATCAAGGAGCTAAAACAACACCACAAATTTAGAAGCATGTTGCTATTCACTGCTACCTATGATAGTCCTGTTTTCCAAAAGATGTTCTCATTATCCTCCCCAGTTTCTCAGGCATTGACCTTCAGGGGCATTCTTCACATAAAATATTAAGATAAAAATCCCTTGAATTCTATCTCCTCAGTGGTCTGATCTGATTTTACATCTTATAACTTTATAACTGAGTAACAAAATTTCCTTTATGATCTGGCCATCACCAATCTTCTGTTCCTCCAGTCCCATCTTATTCTTTCTCTGAAAATAATCTTTTGAGAATAAGTTTTCAGTACCTGTCTTCCCTGTTAAGAAACCTTAATTCAAATGCAACATATATATGGACTTTCATGAACCTTATTGCAGGGACTTTCATGGACCTCTTTTTAGGGTCATTTGGTTTTGGCATCTGTCACCCTGTTGTGCAAAACTTCACCTGGCTGACTAGTAAGCTGTACTTTTTTTCCCCTACATTTTGTGAGTTTTCTTTCCAAAATTTCACTAAGTTCAAAGTGAACTGCTTTTCCATGTATAATGCGTGTCTGTACCTTTGTGCCAGGGCCAGCATTCCCTGCTTTTATACTCTTCTTTAACATTTATAACCATCTTCTTCTATTCTGGCTGTGCTACCATATTTATTGTCTTTGAGTCAACACTTTACTTTTACTTATTTAGGATCGTGTATGTTGGTTACAATTACCAACAATTCCAGGGCCTACTTCCCTTTACATTTGGTCTCAAAATGTTGCTACCTGTTTTCATTGACATCTACCTTATCTCCAAACTATTTTGTGCTCCTCTTACATATTATTTATATTCATTACTTTTTATTTTAACCTAGCTCAAATAATGAAGTTTCATTTGTGTGTTTTTATTGCCAGCTACTCAGGGTTGTGCTTGAGGCTTGATTTGCATTTATGTCCTCTTGTGGTATGGAGCACAGAGATAGAATGGGCACAGGAAGATGAACTTAGATCTCTTTATTTTTTTTAAGTATTTCTAAAGCAGTAATCTTTTTTTATTATTATTATACTTTTTTTTTTTTTTTTTTTTTGAGACGGAGTCTCGCTCTGTGGCCCAGGCGGGAGTGCAGTGGCGCAATCTCGGCTCACTGCAAGCTCCGCCTCCCGGGTTCATGCCATTCTCCTGCCTCAGCCTCCCAAGTAGCTGGGACTACAGGCGCCCGCCATCACGCTAAGTTCTAGGGTACACGTGCACAACGTGCTGGTTTCTTACATATGTATACATGTGCCATGTTGGTGTGCTGCACCCGTTAACTCATCATTTACATTACGTATATCTCCTAATGCTGTCCCTCCCCCCTACCCCCACCCCATGACAGGCCCCAGTGAGTGATGTTCCCCTTCCTGTGTCCAAGTGTTCTCATTGTTCAATTCCCACCTATGAGTGAGAACATACGGTGTTTGGTTTTTTGTCCTTGCGATAGTTTGCTGAGAATGATGGTTTCCAGCTTCATCCATGTCCCTACAAAGGACATGAACTCATCATTTTTTATGGCTGCATAGTATTCCATGGTGTATATGTGCCACGTTTTTTTAATCCACTCTATCATTGATGGACATTTGGGTTGGTTCCAAGTCTTTGCTATTGTGAATACTGCCACAATAAACATACGTGTGCGTGTGTCTTTATAGTAGCATGATTTATAATCCTTTGGGTATATACCCAGTAATGGGATGGCTGGGTCAAATGGTATTTCTAGTTCTAGATCCTTGAGGAATCGCCACACTGTCTCCCACAATGGTTGAACTAGTTTACAGTCCCAGCAACAGTGTAAAAGTGTTCCTATTTCTCCACATCCTCTCCAGCACCTATTGTTTCCTGACTTTTTAATGATCGCCATTCAACTGGTGTGAGATGGTATCTCATTGTGGTTTTGATTTGCATTTCTCTGATGACCAGTGATGATGAGCGTTTTTTCATGTGTCTGTTGGCTGCATAAATGTCTTCTTTTGAGAAGTGTCTGTTCATATCCTTCGCCCACTTTTTGATGGGGTTGTTTGATTTTTTTCTTGTAAATTTGTTTGAGTTCATTGTAGATTCTAGATATTAGCCCTTTGTCAGATGAGTAGATTGCAAAAATTTTCTCCCATTCTGTACGTTGCCTGTTCACTCTGATGGTAGTTTCTTTTGCTGTGCAGAAGTTCTTTAGTTTAATTAGATCCCATTTGTCAATTTTGGCTTTTATTGCCATTGCTTTTGGTGTTTTAGACATGAAGTCCTTGCCCATGCCTATGTCCTGAATGGCATTGCCTAGGTTTTCTTCTAGGGTTTTTATGGTTTTAGGTCTAACATTTAAGTCTTTAATCCATCTTGAACTAATTTTTATATAAGATATAAGGAAGGGATCCAGTTTCAGCTTTCTACATATGGCTAGCCAGTTTTCCCAGCACCATTTATTAAATAGGGAATCCTTTCCCCATTTCTTGTTTTTGTCAGGTTTGTCAAAGATCAGATGGTTGTAGATGTGTGGTATTATTTCTGAGGCCTCTGTTCTGTTCCATTGGTCTATATCTCTGTTTTGGTGCCAGTACCTTGCTGTTTTTGTTACTGTAGCCTTGTAGTATAGTTTGAAGTCAGGTAGCGTGATGCCTCCAGCTTTGTTCTTTGGCTTAGGATTGTCTTGGCAATGAGGGCTCTTTTTTGGTTCCATATGAACTTTAAAGTAGTTTTTTCCAATTCTGTGAAGAAAGTCGTTGGTAGCTTGATGGAGATGGCATTGAATCTATAAATTACCTTGGGCAGTATGGCCATTTTCACGATATTGATTCTTCCTATCCATGAGCATGGAATGTTCTTCCATTTGTTTGTATCCTCTTTTATTTCGTTGAGCAGTGGTTTGTAGTTCTCCTTGAAGAGGTCCTTCACATCCCTTGTAAGTTGGATTCCTAGGTATTTTCTTCTCTTTGAAGCAATTGTGAATGGAATTTCACTCATGATTTGGCTCTCTGTTTGTCTGTTATTGGTGTATAAGAATGCTTGTGATTTTTGCACCTTGATTTTGTATCCTGAGGCTTTGCTGAAGTTGCTTATCAGCTTAAGAAGATTTTGGGCTGAGATGATGGGGTTTTCTAGATATACAATCATGTCATCTGCAAACAGGGTCAATTTGACTTCCTCTTTTCCTAATTTTGAATACCCTTTATTTCTTTCTCTTGCCTGATTTCCCTGGCCAGAACTTCCAACATTATGTTGAATAGGAGTGGTGAGAGAGGGCATCCCTGTCTTGTGCCAGTTTTCAAAGGGAATGCTTCCAGTTTTTGTCCATTCAGTGTGATATTGGCTGTGGGTTTGTCATAAACAACTCTTATCATTTTGAGATACATCCCATCAATATCTAATATATTGGGAGTTTTTAGCATGAAGTGCCATTGAATTTTGTCAAAGGCCTTTCTTTTCTGCATCTATTGAGATAATCATGTGGTTTTTATCTCTGGTTCTGTTTATATGCTGGATTGCATTTATTGATTTGCGTATGTTGAACCAGCCTTGCATCCCAGGGATGAAGCCAACTTCATTGTGGTGGATAAGCTTTTTGATGTGCTGCTGGATTTGGTTTGCCAGGATTTTATTTTGGATTTTTGCATCGACGTTCATCAGGGATATTGGTCTGAAATTCTCTTTTTTTGTTGTGTCTCTGCCAGGCTTTGGTATCAGGATGGTGCTGGCCTCATAAAATGAGTTAGGGAGGATTCCCCCATTTTCTACTGATCGGAATAGTTTCAGAAGGAATGGTACCAGCTCCTCCTTGTACCTCTGGTAGAATTCGGCTGTGAATCCATCTGGTCCTGGACTTTTTTTGGTTGGTAAGCTATTATTTACTGCCTCAATTTCAGAGCCTGTTATTGGTCTGTTTAGCCATTCAACTTCTTCCTGGTTTAGTCTTCGGAGGGTGTATGTGTCGAAGAATTTATCCATTTCTCCTAGATTTTCGAGTTTATTTGCATAGAGATGTTCATAGTATTCTCTGATGGTAGTTTGTATTTCTGTGGGATCGGCAGTGATATCCCCTTTATCATTTTTTATTGCGTCTATTTGATTCTTCTCTCTTTTCTTCTTTATTAGTCTTGCTAGTGGTCTATCCATTTTGTTGATCTTTTCAAAAAACCAGCTCCTGGATTCATTGATATTTTGAAGGGTTTTTTGTGTCTCTATCTCCTTCAGTTCTGCTCTGATCTTAGTTATTTCTTGGCTTCTGCTAGCTTTTGAATGTGTTTGCTCTTGCTTCTCTAGTTCTTTTCATTGTGATGTTAGGATGTCAATTTTAGATCTTTCCTGCTTTCTGTTGTGGGCATTTAGTGCTATGAATTTCCCTCTACACACTGCTTCAAATGTGTCCCAGAGATTCTGGTATGTTGTGTCTTTGTTCTCATTGGTTTCAAAGAACATCTTTATTTCTGCCTTCATTTTGTTATGTACCCGGTAGTCATTGAGGAACAGGTTGTTCGTTTTCCATGTAGTTGAGCGGTTTTGAGTGAGTTTCTTAATCCTGAGTTCTAGTTTGATTGCACTGTGGTCTGAGAGATAATTTGTTATAATTTCTGTTATTTTACATTTGCTGAGGAGTGCTTTACTTCCAACTATGTGGTCAATTTTGGAATAGGTGTGATGTGGTGCTGAGAAGAATGTATATTCTGTTGATTTGGCGTGGAGAGTTCTGTAGATGTCTATTAGGTCCGCCTGGTGCAGAGCTGAGTTCAAGATCTCTTCAATATTTGCTTTCTCATTTTGTTAGAGGCTGTCAGTTCTTGGACCAATCCTAATGTGGTATGATGATTTTGAGTAATCAGAGTGTAATGAATCCTTCCTAATTCTAGTTTCAGCCATTGAATAATGAAATTTGGAATTAAAATAAAATGCTTACTAATGATTTATCATAATTATGAATTAAAATATTACAGGTGAATCTGGGCCTTGATATTTTTAAAGTTATAAATATATTTGAAACCTTACTTGAAGATTAGAGGTTTATCATTTATTTTTAAATAATCTATTAGAGAAATATATAGGAAGTTCTCCTAACTGACTTGTGGTAGAGTTAGGGGTCATAAGAGTAAAGCAAAAGAATTTGAAGGATAAATAGAAGTTAGGAAGGAAAAGTTGGGAAAATATATGAGCTATTGGGAGATAGTAGTAAACAGTGAGTGAAAGATTACATAGGCAGTAATAGACCAGGTATAAGGAATCACTCCAACAAAGGCTTAGTAGTGACTGGGGTTAGGGTGAGATTGAGAGTTAGATGAGATTATGTTAGAGACGAAAATATGCCAGGTCTTGAAGGACTAGTTTAAAATATTATCCCAAAGGAGTGGGGGTTGAAAAATTACCCACCGGGTACAATGTCTAATATTTCAGTAATAGGGTACACTAGAAGCCCATCCCCCACCGTTATGCATATATTATCCATGTAACAAACACATGTACCCCAGAATCTAAAATAAAAATGTTTTAATAAAACTTAAAAATATAAAAAGTTATTCCATGTCAACTTTTTTACATGATTAGCCAAGGAAAAATTTGAAGCATTAGAGTAACATTGTCTTCACATGAATGGTTGGGAGGAGAATTTCAACAATTATTATTCAGATAATTAAACCTCAAATAACTTTTGCTAAATGACTTGGGTAATTTAGATATGTGTGTCTGTGCTTCCTTATTCTGAATGATACCACTTTTATACCATTTTGGTGTGCTTATACAGCTTTGAGTGCTTAAATAGTATTACATTTTATAACCAGAATTAAGGAAACAGAATGTTAGGCCTAGGAAGTGCCTTCAAAACTATTTAATTCAAACTTTCTGTTTTCCAGTTGTGAATACGTAGGATTATTGAGGTTAAATAACCTGTCTAATTTCATATAGCTATTAAACAGCAGAGTCAGGATTTGAACCAGTTTGTCCATTTCTGAAGCTCATGCTCTTAACTAATATCATTCTACAAAATAAAATCAATAAGTACCTTAGACATGATTTTTCAAACTGTTTTATTAATATATTTTTTACTTAGGGTTTAAAACCTACTATGTAGACATAACAATTTAGAAGGTCGTAAACTGCAGCACCCATAACTTCTGCAGAATATAGTGATTACTAAAAAGGCCATAGATTGCAATCTACCCATCTGACAAGGGCTAATACCCAGAATCTACAAAGAACTAAACAAATTTACAAGAAAAAATCAAACAACCCCATCAAAAGGTGGGCGATGGATATGAACAGACACTTCTCAAAAGAAGGCATTTATGCAGCCAACAGACACATGAAAAAATGCTCATCATCACTGGCCATCAGAGAAATGCAAATCAAAACCACAATGAGATACCATCTCACACCAGTTAGAATGGTGATCATTAAAAAGCCAGGAAACAACAGGTGCTGGAGAGGATGTGGAGAAATAGGAACACTTTTACACTGTTGCTGGGACTGTAAACTAGTTCAACCATTGTGGGAGACAGTGTGGCGATTCCTCAAGGATCTAGAACTAGAAATACCATTTGACCCAGCCATCCCATTACTGGGTATATACCCAAAGGATTATAAATCATGCTACTATAAAGACACACGCACACGTATGTTTATTGTGGCAGTATTCACAATAGCAAAGACTTGGAACCAACCCAAATGTCCATCAATGATAGAGTGGATTAAAAAAACGTGGCACATATACACCATGGAATACTATGCAGCCATAAAAAATGATGAGTTCATGTCCTTTGTAGGGACATGGATGAAGCTGGAAACCATCATTCTGAGCAAACTATCGCAAGGACAGAAAGCCAAACACCACATGTTCTCACTCATAAGTGGGAATTGAACAATGAGAACACTTGGACACAGGATGGGGAACATCACACACCGGGGCCTGTCGTGGGGTGGGGGGAGGGAGGAGGGATAGCATTAGGAGAAATACCTAATGTAAATGGTGAGTTAATGGGTGCAGCACACCAACATGGCACATGCATACATATGTAGGAAACCAGCACGTTGTGCACATGTACCCTAGAACTTAACATGTAATTTTTTTAAAAAAGGCCATAGATAATGGTAAATTGCTCATTTAGATGCATGTATAAGGGTTATTTTCCGTTTACTAGAAAGGGAGTAAAAGAAGCCTAAAGGATTACATGTTGTTACGGGAATTTACATCAAGATCAAATTCCATGGGAAGTCTTTATGTAGATTTAGAATATAAAGGATTTATAGAATGTATGTAGGGTTTAGGCCGATAAACCAAGTTTCTGAAAACTTTATATAAAGAACTATTATAAGTAAAACAAACAAAGTATAAAGTATGTTTTCAGCATGTAGAAATATTAAATTTAAAATCTTCTATCCTGCTAGGAGACTAGACCTTAAGTTAACACTAAAATATTATGAAAATTGATGACTGCTGCCATTTAAATTCTGTTACTATTAGGGTAGATGGTATAATTTGAGGTGACAGTTCATAACCATTCTAAACAGTCTAAGTGATTACAAGTTAAATAAAGTTATATTTTATCATGTAATGAGTCTGTGCATGATGACTTTTAACAGAACCCTTTTTTGTGGGAGCTTTAAATTTCTCCTGTCAGTCAAACTAGAATTATTTTAAAAAGAAAGAGGAGGAGAATTTCAGAGTCCTGGATTAGTGCAAATTTAGTTTGGTTTCATTCCCATGTCAACTAGGAGAACTCAAGGACCAGATTCTCAGTTTATGTTGATTTTGTTCCCTTTTGTGTGTATGTCCTTTTTATTTTAAGTGTGACCTTTTAACATTGGCTTTAATCTGAGATTTTTTTTTCTTAACATATTACTTATTGCCAACATTGGTAGGGAGTGCCATCTCCACTATGCTTTTAGTCATATATTTATATTTTTATGCTTCCATATGTCAGTTTATTCATGTGTTTATCATTCACTCAACAAGTATTTATTAGGACCAGGTGCTCATTTAGACAGGATCAGTAGAAAGGAGTCTCATAAAGTTTTTTTTTTTTTTTTTTTGAGACAATTTTTGCTCTTATTGCTCTGGCTGGAGTGCAGTGGTGTGATCTTGGCTCACTGCAACCTCCACCTCCTGGATTCAAGCGATTCTCCTGCCCCAGCCTCCCAAGTGGCTGGGATTACAGGCACCTATCACCTAATTTTGTATTTTTAGTAGAAACAGGGTTTTGCCATGTTGGCCAGGTTGGCCTCGAACTCCTGACCTCAGGTGATCTGCCTGCCTTGGCCTCCCAAAGTGCTGGGATTACAGGCATGAGCCACTGCTCCTGGCCTCATAAAGTTTTTAAAAGAACATCAAGGGAATATACTTAAAAGTTTCACTAAAATAAGATAAAATTATCCCAGTTCCTTGTGGACACTGTATTCATGTTATCCTGATGTAACAGCTTTTTCCCATGTGACATTCTAGATCATGAACGTGAGATTGATTATGTGTGGGTTGGCCATGGGACCAAAAGGGAAGTAGTTGATTCATCTGTTTTCCACAGCATTTTCTCTTTAAAAGAAGATTACAACCATGTTTTTCTTTCACCAACCATGAGATTTCCTAATTGTTCACATTATTAATAATTGTTTTTATTCTTTAAAGTTCTTAATGTAGTCACCTATTTTGTGAGCTCATCATGTAAAGCATATTTGTGAGTATTTTTCTCATGTATTTATTTCATGTGCCCTGTTAAAAGAATGACATAACATGCTAGTTACCAATATGCTAGAGTATTACAGAGTTTTATGTGTAACCTATGTTCATCATCCTACTTCAGCTAATATTTTTCAGGCAGAAAAAGCAGAAAAAGCTTTTCAGTAGTATGTGGGCCGGAGTACACTGGTCCTCATGGCACAGTCCCTCATGGCTACTTCAGCTAATATTTTTCAGGCAGAAAAAGGCAGAAAAAGCTTGACTTCTGGGGTGGCAGCAACAACAATAGGGTTTGAATTAGTATTAAGCCATAAGTCTTAGCCTGATAATTTTTCTGGCTTTCGTAATATAAATTCCTTAATACTACTTGTAAGTTTAGCCTGTCTTCGGTCACTGGGAATAATTCTGCATCTGAGAACAGATACTGTAAGGAACTTAAGGTCAGGATTTCATGGCCTTAGCACTGAGTAATTCTTGGCATTACTTTGTCCTAGTACATTAATTCTAGTAATTAAACTCTTATTTTAACTTCTTTGATCAAGCGCCTTCTTATATCTATCTCTAGCAATTGAATCCTGGTGTTTTCATCTATAAATGAATCTATCCCTTATTTTCTTGCCCAAATCCTAGTCCCTCCAGCCTAAGGTTCTATTTTGAATACCAGGATTTTGCCTTTCATGGTTTCTCATGGGTAGAACTGTACAACTTGCTGGTAAGCCTCCTTGATACAAACAATAGCCTAATAGCCTGATCTCCTTCCCATTGCCTTTTGTTAGACTACTTATACTGCATGTCATACTTTGTCTACTGAATGGGACTTCTGCCATTTGTAGGCTGCGAGGTCTCTATCTGTCTTGATTATCTCTCCCTTCCTATTATTTGGAGTTCTCGTGATTGGCATCGCTGCTTCAAAGGTCTTTCTAATCTCTGGATCTCTGCAAACTGACTCTTAATGGTGTAACCCAACGTAGTCTAACTGAGTCTGTTTTTACAGTAGCCAGCTAGAAATTCTGGAAATTCTAGAAATTCTGGAAATTCTGGAAATTGCCTAGTTCTGGAAATCCAACAAACCAAGCAAACTCAGTGAATACAACTCATGTTGTGTTTAGACGCAGAAACATTTAGAAGCACATTTATTTAATTCAAATTTGTATATTGGTACATAAGGGAGACAGAAAATTGTAAAAGTACATAACTAAAAGCTGTTATGCATTTCTTTTTTATTTTTTAGTTGTTTTTGAAGAACTTAAATCCAAACAGACAAGAAAAGGATAAAAGCACCATTGGTTCATGGCAAGTTATTACATTTTAAGTGATTAACTGTAAGTGCACTTTATCTCCTGCACTAGTCATGTTTTTGACTTCCCCAAATTATGGAAAGTGTGACATGCTTCATTAACATAATACTTAACATTACAAATAGGAAAAGATGGGCTTCTTTAGCAAAACAATACAGTAAGATGGCCCTTTTCTCAATGAATGATAGGCTAACACAACAGAGATCTTTCAGTTAAAGCAGAATCTTAAGTAAGGTACATAGCTAATGTAAGGTACATTTTAAGTAAGGTACCTTAGCTGTATACATTACTTAAGAATATCACAGAGGTGGCTGGCAAGATGGCGGCATAGGAACAGCTCCAGTCTGCAGCTCCCAGTGAGATCAACACAGAAGGTGGGTGATTTCTGCATTTCCAACTGAGATACCCAGCTCATCTCATTGGGACTGGTTAGACAGTGGGTGCAGCCAACAGAGGGCCAGCCAAAGCAGGGTGGGGCTTTGCCTCACCTGGGAAGTGCAAGGGGTCAGGCAACTCCCTCCCCTAGCCAAAGGAAGCCATGAGGGACTGTGCCATGAGGACCAGTGCACTCCGGCCCCCATACTACACTTTTCCCACAGTCTTCGCAACCCGCAAACCAGGAGATTCCCTCAGGTGTCTCTGCCACCAGGGCCCTCACAGTGTAAACAAAGCCACCAGGAAGTTCAAACTGGGCAGAGCCCACCGCAGCGCAGCAAAGTCGCTGTAGCCAGACTGCCTCTCTAGATTCCTCCTCTCTAGGCAGGGAATCTCTGAAAGAAAGGCAGCAGCCAGGCACGGTGGCTCACGCCTGTAATCCCAGCACTTTGGGAGGCCAAGGCCAGCGGATCATGAGGTCAGCAGATCGAGACCATCCTGGCTAACACAGTGAAACCCTGTCTCTACTAAAAATACAAAAAATTAGCTGGGCGTGGTGGTGGGCGCCTGTAGTCCCAGCTACTTGGGAGGCTGAGGCAGGAGAATGGTGTGACATCTGGGAGGCGGAGCTTGCAGTGAGCCGAGATGCACCACTGCACTCCAGCCTGGGTGAGAGAGCAAGACTCTGTCTCAAGAAAAAAAAAAAAGGGCAGCAGCCCCAGTCAGGGGCTTATAGGTAAAACTCCCATCTCCCTGGGGCAGAGCACCTGGGGGAAGGGACGGCTGTCGGCGCAGCTTTGATAGACTTAAATGTTCCTGCCTGCCAACTCTGAAGAGAGAAGTGGATCTCCCAGCACAGCACTCGAGCTCTGCTAAGGGACAGACTGCCTCCTCAAGTGGGTCCCTGACCCCCATGCCTCCTGACTGGGAGACACCTCCCAGCAGGGGTCAACAGACATTTCATATAGGAGAGCTCTGGCTGGCATCTGGCGGATGCCCTTCTGGGAGGAAGCTTCTAGAGGAAGGAACAGGCAGCAATCTTTGCTGTTCTGCAGCCTCTGCTGGTAATACCCAGGCAAACAGGATCTGGAGTGGACCTCCAGCAAACTCGAGCAGACCTGCAGCTGAGGAGACTGAACGTTAGAAGGAAAACTAACAAACAGAAAGGAATAGCGTCAACTTCAACAAAAAGGACGTCCACACAGAAACCTCATCTGAAGGTCACCAATATCAAGGACCAAAGGTAGATAAATCCATGAAGATGAGGAAAAACCAGCGCAAAAAGGCTGAAAGTTCCAAAAACCAGAACACCTCTTCTCCTCCAAAGGATCACAACTCCTTGCCAGCAAGGGAACAAAACTGGACAGAGCATGAGTTTGACAAATTGACAGAAGTAGGCTTCAGAAGGTGGGTAATAACAAACTCCTTTGAGCTAAAGGAGCATGTTCTAATCCAATGCAAGGAAGCTAAGAACCTTGAAAAAAGGTTAGAGGAATTGCTAACTAGAATAACCAGTTTAGAGAAGAACAGAAATGACCTGATGGATCTGAAAAACACAGCACAAGAACTTTGTGAAGCATACACAAGTATCAATAGCCGAATTGATCAAGCAGAAGAAAAGATATCAGAGATTGAAGATCAACTTAATGAAATAAAGCATGAAGACAAGATTAGAGAAAAAAGAACGAAAAGGAACAAACAAACCCTCCAAGAAATATGGGACTATGTGAAAAGACCAAACCTACATTTGATTGGTGTACCTGAAAGTGACGGGGAGAATGGAACCAAGTTGGAAAACACTCTTCAGGATATTATCCAGGAGGACTTCCCAACCTAGCAACACAAGCCAAAATTCAAATTCAGGAAATACAGAGAATAACCCCAAGACACATAATTGTCATACTCACCAAGGTTGAAATGAAGGAAAAAATGTTAAGGGCAGCCGGAGAGAAAGTTTGGGTTAACCACAAAGGGAAGCCCATCAGACTAACAGCAGATCTCTCTGCAGAAACTCTACAAGCCAGAAGAGAGTGAGAGCCAATATTCAACATTCTTAAAGAAAAGAATTTTCAGCCCAGAATTTCATATCCAGCCAAACTAAGCTTTATAAGTGAAGGGGAAATAAAATCCTTTACAGACAAGCAAATGTTGAGAGATTCTGTCACCACCAGACCTGCCTTACAAGAGCTCCTGAAGGAAGCACTAAACCTGGAAAGGAAAAACCAATACCAGCCACTGCAAAAACATACCAAATTTTAAAGACCATGGGCACTTTAAAGAAAATGCATCAGCTAATGGGGAAAGTAACCAGCTAGCATCATAATGACAGGATCAAATTCACACATAACAATATTGACTTTAAATGTAAATGAGCTAAATGCCCCAATTAAAGGACACAGATTGGGAAATTGGATAAAGAGTCAAGACTCATTGGTGTGCTGTATTCAGGAGACCCATCTCACATGCAAAGACACACATTGGCTCAAAATCAAGGTATGGAGGAATATTTACCAAGCAAATGGAAAGCAAAGAAAAGCAGGGGTTGCAATCCTAATCTCTGATAAAACAGACTTTAAACCAACAAAGATCAAAAAAGAACAAAGAAGGGATCAATGCAACAAGAAGAGCTAACTATCCTAAATATATGCATCCAATACAGGAGCACCCAGATTCATAAAGCAAGTTCTTAGAGACCTACAAAGAGACTTAGACTCCCACGCAATAATAGTGGGAGACTTTTAACATCCCACTGTCAATATTAGACAGATCGTTGAGACAGAAAATTAACAAGGATAGTCAGGACTTGAACTCAGCTCTGGACCAAGCAGACCTAATAGACATCTACAGAAATCTCCACCCCAAATCAACAGAATATACATTCTCCTCAGCACCACATCACACTTATTCTAAAATTGACCACGTAATTGTAAGTAAAACACCCCTCACCAAATGCAAAAGAACAGAAATCATAACAGTCTCTCAGATCACAGTGCAATCAAATTAGAACTCAGGAAAAAGAAACTCACTCAAAACCTCACACCTACATGGAAACTGAACAACATGCTCCTGAATATTAAATGGAATGTATCTCAAAATAATAAGAGCTATTTATGATAAACCCACAGCCAATATCATACTGAATGGGCAAAAGCTGGAAGCATTCCCTTTGAAAACCGGCACAAGACAAGGATGCCCTCTTTCACCACTCCTATTCAACATAGTACTGGAAGTTCTGGCCAAGGCAGTCAGGCAAGAGAAAGAAATAAAGGTATTCAGATAGGAAGAGAGGAAGTCAAATTGTCTCTGTTTGCAGATCACATGATTGTATATTTAGAAAATCCCATCATCTCAGCCCAAAATCTCCTTAAGCTGATAAGCTATTTCAGCAAAGTCTCAGGATACAAAATCAATGTGCAAAAATCACAAGCACTCCTATACACCAATAATAGACAAACAGCCAAATCATGAGTGAACTACCATTCACAGTTGCTTCAAAGAGAATAAAATACCTAGGAATACAATTTACAAGGGATGCAAGGGACCTCTTCAAGGAGAACTACAAACCACTGCTCAAGGAAATAAGAGTACACAAACAAATGGAAAAACATTCCATGCTTATGGATAGGAAGAATCAATATCATGGAAATGGCCATACTGTCCAAAGCAATTTATAGATTCAATGCTATCCCGATGAAGCTACCATTGAATTTCTTCACAGAATTAGAAAAAAAGACTTTAAATTTCATATGGAACCAAAAAAGAGCCCACATAGCCAAGATAATCCTAAGCAAAAAGAACAAAGCTGGAGGCATCACACTACCTGACTTCAAACTATACTACAAGGCTGCAATAACCAAAACAGCATGGTACTGGTACCAAAACAGATATGTAGACCAGTGGAACAGAACAGATGCCTCAGAAATAACACCACACATCTGCAACCATCTAATCTTTGACAAACCTGACAAAAACAAGCAATGGGGAAAGGATTCTCTATTTAATAAATGGTGTTGGGAAAACTGTCTAGCCATATACAGAAAACTGAAACTGGACCCCTTCCTTACACCTTATACAAAAATATACAAAAATTAACTCAAGATGGATTAAAGACTTAAATGTAAGACCTAAAACCATGAAAACTCTAGAAGGAAACCTAGGCAATACCATTCAGGACACAGGCATGGGCAAGGACTTCATGTCTAAAACACCAAAAGCAATGGCAACAAAAGCCAAAATTGACAAATGGGATCTAATTAAACTAAAGAGCTTCTGCACAGCAAAAGAAACTATCATCAGAGCGAACAGGCAACCTACAGAATGAGAGAAAAATTTTGCGCTCTATCCATCTAACAAAGGGCTAATATCCAGAATCTACAAAGAACTCAAACAAATTTACAAGAAAAAAACAACTCCATCAAAAAGTGGGCAAAGGATGTAAACAGACACTTTTCAAAAAAAGACATTTATGCAGCCAACAAACAGATGAAAAAAAGCTCATCATCACTGGTCATTAGAGAAATGCAAATCAAAACCACAATGAGATACCATCTCAAGCCAGTTAGAATGGCGATCATTAAAAAGTCAGGAAACATCAGATGCTGGAGAGGATGTGCAGAAATAGGAACGCTTTTACACTGTTGGTGGGAGTGTAAATTAGTTCAACCATTGTGGAAGACAGTGTGGTGATTCCTCAAGGATCTAGAACCAGAAATACCATTTAACCCAGCAATCCCATTATTGGGTGTATACTCAAAGGATTATAAATCATTCTACTATAAATACACATGCACACATATGCTTATTGTAGCACTGTTCACAATAGCAAAGAGTTGGAACCAACCCAAATGCCCATCAATGATAGACTGGATAAAGAAAATGTGGCACATATACACCGTGGAATACTATGTGGCCATAAAAAAGGAACAGTTCACGTCCTTTGCAGGGACTTGGGTGAAACTGGAAACCATCATTCTCAGCAAACTAACACAGGAACAGAAAACCAAACACCACGTTCTCACTCGTAAGTGGGAGTTGAACAGTGAGAACACATAGACACAGGGAGGGGAACATCACACACCAGGGCCTGTTTGGGGATGGGGGTGCTAGGAGAGGGATAGCATTAGGAGAAATTCCTAATGTAATGATGGGTTGATGGGTGTGGCCAGTGTATACCTATGTAACAAACCTGCACATTCTGCACATGTATCTCAGAACTTAAAGTATAATTAAAAAAAAAAAGTAAATATCACAAATAAGGCCTGATATGGTGGCTCATGCCTGCCTGTAATCCCTGTGCTTTGGGAGGCCGAGGTGGGAGCATCACTTGAGGCCAAGAATTTGAGACCAGCCTGGGGAACATAGTGAGACCCCCATGTCTAAAAAAAAAATTATTTTGAATTAGCTGAGCATGTTGCTGTGTACCTGTAGTCCTAGCCACTCAGGAGATGAGGCAGGAGGATCACTTGAGCCCAGGACTTTGAGGCAATAGTGAGCTGTGATCAGGTCATTGCACTTCAGCCTGAGTGACAGAACAAGGGTCTTTGTTTTTGTTTTGTTTTGTTTGAGATGGAGTTTCACTCTTGTTGCCCAGGCTGGAGTACAATGGCATGATCTCGGCTCACTGCATCCTCTGCCTCCCAGTTTCAAGTGATGCTCCTGCCTCAGCCTCCCGAGTAGCTAAGATTACAGGTGCATGCCACCACAGCCAGCTAATTTTGTGCTTTTAGTAGAGATGGGGTTTATCCATGTTGGTCAGGCTGGTCTAGAATTCCTGACCTGAGGTGGTCCACCCGCCTCAGCGTCCCAAAGTCCTGGGATTATAGGCGGACTCTCTAAAAAAAAAAAAAAAAAAAAAAAAAAAGCTATTACAAATAGTTCCTTTTTTAAGTTCATTAAGCATAAATTTAGCTGCCTTACAGCACAGCATCTGAATAAACTGAAGTACTTTTTAGGTCAAGTGATTTTGTTTATAATTTGGCTTTAGTAAAAGCTAATGAAAGGAATTCATTTCTTAAAGTGAAACTCATATTTCTGATTTTTACGTTTCCTTTCTCAGAGAAGGAATGCAATGGTTTGAATGTTTATCCCCTCTAAAACTGATGTTGGAACTTAATCCCCAATGTTGCAGTATTGAGAGGAGGGACTTTTAAGAGGTGATTAGGTCATGAGGGCTTTGCGCTCATGAATGGATTAATCCATTTATGGATTAATGGATTAATGGGTTATTTTGGGATTGGGACTGTTAGCTTTATAAGAAGAAGAAGAGAAGACTTGAACTAGCAAGCTCAGCCCTGCACTGGTGCAGGACTCTGCAGAAAGTCCCTACCAGCAACAAGGTCCTCATGAGATGCTGTCCTCAACCTTGTACTCTTAGCCTCCGTATCTGTAAGAAATAGCCTCTCTTTCTGTATAAGTTACCCAGTGTCAGGTATTCTGTTATAAGCAACAGAAAACAGATGAAGAGCTTATTTATTTTGTTTCTGTTAAATTAAGTTTAGCCTAAAGCTGCTTTCTTACATATTTTTAAGTTTGGCCTAAAGGTTTCTCCGTTCATAATGAACTGTAATCTCATTGCATGTATAAACAGACTGTAACCCACTTGTGTAACAAGTAGCCCAGTCTCAGGCAATCCCAGCAGGCATACTTCAACCACTCCTAGGTGGACAGCCATTCAAACTGTGTTCAAATAAGGCAAATGGTCAACCGTTAACCAATCCAGCTGTTTCTGTAACTCATTTTTATTTTCTGCATGTCACTTTCCTTTTTCTGTCCATAAATCCTCTTCAACCACTCAGCAGCACCAGCGCTGCTCTGAACCTATTCTGGTTTGGGGGAGAGAGTGGTGGGAGTCTGCCCAATTTGTGAATCATTGCTCAATTAAACTCTGTTAAATGTAATTTGTCTAAAGTTTTTCATTTATCATTTCCATACAGGTAAAACCAAACTGTAATTGAAGTGTATCCCCAGAAAGCTATGGGACCTCTTATAACTAATGATAGTCACCCCAGTCACCCCAGGATTTTATCGGCTTATCAATTTGTACAACATAGATAATAAGTTAATGATAAAGTATAATTCATGTAATGATTCTATTTGACTTCACTAGAAACCATATTTATTTGCCAATTCATTTTCGAGGTGACAGTTGGTTAAGTCACATTCATATTGTCTGTCAGCTCATAACTATAAATTTTATAAATTAATTGGCGGACATACTCTGTATATGGTTCCAAAATATGGCTTTTGCTTAATAATTTGTAGAAGACTATT
This sequence comes from Pan troglodytes, assembly GCF_028858775.2. Taxonomy (NCBI): domain Eukaryota; kingdom Metazoa; phylum Chordata; class Mammalia; order Primates; family Hominidae; genus Pan; species Pan troglodytes. The sequence continues at coordinate 71,473,734 of NC_072406.2, forward strand.
TAGAATGTATAAGGAGCCAGTAAATATATTTGGATAAAAGGGCTTTCTTAAAAAAAAAATCTAATCTCATTTTCTCCAATGCACTTTCTTCAGTGCTGCCAGAGTGATCCTCTAATGTAGAAATCCAATTATGTCATTCAATGGTTACCTTTTGTCTGTGTTAAGTATTTACTCTAATATAAACAAAAATTTCTTTGATTTTTGCCCCATCTTATACTCTAGCCTTATTTCCTACCATTTTTCCTACCTTTTCCTAACCAAATCATTCTGCTGCATTGCCTTTAACACTCCATTGTCTTTGAAAGCTTGAGAATATTTATAGAAAAATAATATTTAAAAGATAGCTTTATATGTTAGGATAACCAGCTACGGGTATATTTACTCTCTGAAATGAAAAATGTAAAAATAATAAGGTGATCTCAACTCATGTCTAGTGATTTGTAATGGGAGTCAGTTACTAGGGATAGTAGTCAAAACTTTGGTGATTATAATCAGGGACATGAGCTCCAGCCACAGAATGTACAGCAGAGAGCCAAGGGCTGAGATTTTGGGAATGCCCACTATTGAATTGTAGAAGAAAAATAATGTTGTGTAAGTTAGAGTTCTTGGCTGAAAATAGCCAAGACTACCTTGATTTTAAACAAAAAACAAAAAACACCCACTACAACATATCAGAAAGATTTTAAGTGACTCAATCAGTGTTAAAGTTTGAGGAGCTAGATTGGGAAGAAAACAAAGGATGAAGCATAGCTATTATTCTGCACAGGACTAGTTACTATGGGTACGACCACTAGTGGCATTGTCAGTGGATACTCAGCCTTTCTCATTGACCCTTCTGCCACTAGAAACTCCTTCTATGCCTCTGGAATCTTAATAATTAAAATGGTGGGGTGATATTTCTGATCCATGGGGGGAAAGATGGATTATTCAATAAATGATGTTGGGGTTACTGGATAGCCATCTAGAGAAAAAAAATTTAATTGAAATTGATAAATGAATTTCTATTCCATACTATAAATTCCATACAGATAGTTTCAGACATTTAGTGAAACCATACAAGCACAAGGAAAACATGAATATACATCTAAAAATATATATGCTTAGAATGCAGAAGATGCTTAGTTATGACACAAAACTCTAAAGCCATAACAAGAAAGATTGATAAATTTGATTGCAGTAAAATAATTAAAGCACAAAAAAAAGATCCCTAAAATTTAAAGTAAAATGAAACAATGTATCTGTTTGGTGACATCATCACACAAAAAAGAAGTATTCCAAGTGATTTGAAAACACAGCAATTATACTGTACATCCCTAGTGACATGTACCCTACAGAAAAAGATCTGAAATAAGAAACTTTAAAAACTGTTTCCAGTAATAATTATTGGCGGTTATGTTGGTGGTGTTATTTTGAGTCTGTTATCTGTGTATTGTGGGATTTTATAAAACAAGCAAATAAGTAGTATCCTAATTCTGTCATTCCTGCTCCGTTTGAGAACCAGTCATGGGAGAAAGGAAATATGAATACAAGATGGTGTTAAATTAAAATCCTATAGTACTGAATTTGAATTAGAAGTATTGGTGGAACTCATGATGAGTTTTCTACTTAAAAATAAAACAATGAAATGCCTACTTCTATCAAATGAAAAGGCTTAGAGACAAAGATCAACCCAATAGGAATTAGCATCCTTATTGCCCAGATGATGGTATTGAAATGCTATTTTCTGCCAGAAACAACCAGGAATTTTTGAAGAAATGGTTGATTCCAGGTCTAGACAGGGCAGATAACAAGGATATATACATAGAATATTCTAGATGGATACAGATAAACTGACAGTGATGATGAATGTTTGTAGAGAGGAGAATTGAGGGCTGGGTGTTGAGGTAAGTAGTACACTTTTCACATTACATTCCTTTGCCTTTTTAAATATTATGCATTGCCTTCAGAATGATAAAACAAAATCATTAAAAATTATGTGGAAAGTTAAATTCTTGCTCATTGTTATAGTCTGTGCCTGAAAGAGCATATTACTTGGGGATGGAGTTGACAGGATTTACCCATATAATGTGATGGCAAAACATTGTACTGTCATATGTATTTTTTAAATGATAGTTATTAACTTCTACATTGAATCTACAGAAAAGATCATTGCCTTCTAATAGGTTATCACCTGAGTAGTAAAAGAAAAACATGCAGTTTGGTAGTTCAGAGTCAACTGAAACATTTGGATAATTCATTATGAGACTTTATGAATCAAATGAATAATAACTAAAATTTATTTTACCAGATCATCAAGTGGTATTTTTAGAAACATAGAAGTAATGTCCTATTTCTGAAGTCAGGGAGTAGACTGGTTCCTTTACTTAAGCATTCATTTATTCAGTAAATATTTGCTATTTTTGACACAATGGAAATAATTGCGACAAGACGGCCATGACCCCTGTATTCATATGTATCTTACACTCTGGTGGGAAAAACAGATAACGATATAAATAAATAGATAAAAACACTTAGAAATTATGGAACTGCTGTAAATGAAATAAATAAGGAACTTATGGAGAATGTCAGTAGTAATGGGACAAATTTACTAGAATATGTGAATATTCTAGAAGGCTTCTCTCACTAGTAATAGTTAAGCTGAGGCTAAAGGATGGAAGGAGTAGCTTTTTAAAAACTAGAGGTAAAGCATTATAAGACAGACAACCAGCCTTCATAGAAAAAAAAAAAAAACAGATTTTTGAAGGATTTTTAAAAGATCAGTTAATCTGTATTAGTTGGTGAAGTCCAAAATTTATGGTTGCAGCATCTGGGCATTACGTTGATGCCATTTACTGAAGTACAGAAATACTAGGTTAGAGGAAAAGATTGGAAAGGAAAATCAAGAGTTCTATTTTAGATATTTTAAATTTGAAATATCTCTGAGACATCCAAGTAGGGGTGTTGAACACATTTCAAATTATGAAATATAAAATTGGAAGTTGTCAGCAAAAAAGATCATAGATTACTTATAGGGAAGAGAGAGGAATTTACAGTACATTAGCCACAAGGATCATATGGCTATTTAATTAAAATTACATAAAGTTTAAAATTTAGTTCTTAGTCACGCTACCTATTTTCAAGTGCTCAGTAGATTCATGTGGCTAGTGGCACTCACACTGAATTTCAGCACTTGTGAGAAACATTATTGTACAAAGTTCAGTGCTTGTTTAGAAAGACAGCACTGGTCAGAAAAGAGGTTATTGATCTAGATCCTGTTCAGTTTCTTTGTAACTCTTGGCTTCAAAGATAAGAACATTCCTTTCTTTTGGATATCGGGAGGATCCTCTGGAATGACAGTCTTATGACCTACTTCAGAGGAAAATTAGAGCATTTTTTCATGGACTGCTTCAGGGGAGTAAGGTGGGAGAAGATCAATGTGACCTTCTTACTTCTGCTATTTCTTCCAGTGTCAAGGTGCCATACTTTAGGTAGCATGTTCTAAACCTCATCGAGGGTAAAGGCAGAGGAGAGCTGGAAAGTATCCTTTGGATTTGCTACTATGCACTTTATTGGTGATGGAGTGGTAGAGGTAGAAACTAGATTTGACTGGGTTTAAGAGTGTGTAGTAAGTGAAGAAATGGAGATAGCATTTGGCAGGTCTTTGGAGAAGCTTGGTTATGAAGGGAAGCAAAGAAATGGATTTTCTGAAGGGATATAGAAGTAAGGGCTTTATAAATTTACATATGTATGCATGCTTATATATGTTGCTAAATTGTAATGTAAGCTTGAAAGCGCAAACTATAGTCTCATTGATTCATCTTTGAATCTTCTTGCACTTAGACATTCAACAATAATGCATGTCTGTTGAACAAGTCAGTCATACTTCTAACTATCTGAGAAAATAGTTTGTAATACTCTCTTTACTTTACTATTCTCGGAGTGAGATACTAATCCCCCAAACTTATATTTTCACATATGGAGATCACTGATTTGCCTTTTGATAACCTTGAGGTGTTAAGTGATAGTATACTAGACTACCTTTTACAAAAACATGTTACGTCCTGTATTTATTTTGCAGTAGAGACACTTTTTAGTCTTCAAGTGTAAAGGGAATTTGAAGTGGAGAAAAATGGTCTGATCTTTATATTTAAGAAGATAGACTTCAATGTGCTGATCAATTTTTTAAGCAGTGATATGAATACAAATAGAGCCTCAATTTTAGAGAAAACATTACTATGCAATAGATCCTCTAGTGTTTAAAAGCATATTTGATAAAAATGGGAATAAAATAAAATGACTAATTTGTCAATAACAACTATTATGTATATATTTTAAGATGCAAATTTTTGAATTTCTAGTGCAGAAAAAATATACCTCTTGCTCATTTTTCTCTATAATATACAATTATAGTATTGTATTTCAAATAAAGATTTGTACTTGAAATGTTTTAGCTGTTTCTCTGTATTCTGATATCTCTAATATTCATATATTACCACTGTATATTGCATTTTTATATTTTTGCATAAATTTATTGTTTCACAATGAAAGGGCAAGTGTGAAGAAAATATATAAAATATATTCCATAATAAATTATATTTTGTAAATTATTGCTCAATTCTAAAACTCAAATTTGGATAACTTTAATGTATTTATGATGATTCATAACCAAATATAAGGAAAACTGAATGCAGATTACTTCCTACTAAGTAGATGTAATAGCCTTCTCTCAATCTTACCTTCTTTTTTGAGAAACAGTTCTTTTTAAGGATGCTCACCAGAAAAAAACACTTTGTCTTTCATATCCAGGGATTCAGGTATGCTGCCAGCATACACCTTGGACTAAGATCAGACTTTTATACTCTATTCATTCATTGCTACTTTCCAGTTGACCATCCAAAGAAAAATTTCTAACATTAATAATATACGTATACTTGACATCAGACCCAAAGGTGCCAGTGGCATTGCTTGGAGTCATCCAAGTCCCTGAGCTAAGGATTTGGGGGTTCTAACTAGCTGTTTTTGGTTTTGAACATTTTGGGCCTGGATAATTATATTTTCTTCTTATAGACAGGGCTGGATCCAGGTTGTATAGTACCTGAAGTTTATACAACTTTGGATGCTATATTTGGGAAAAACAATACAAACTTATGGATACAAAATGAAGTACTAGGAACAAGTGCAAGTGATGGGTCCTCGAAGCTTAAGCTTCATTATCTTCCTGATAAATTCACTCGTCCTGTTGTAAAAGATATCATTCTCCTCATTTATAAGGAGAATTACTTGAGAACAAATAAATTTTACTAATTTAAGTAATCTCTTTAGATCATAGAGCTCCAAAAGTGGGAGAGATATTTGATCCCAAAACCCTGTCAGATTCTAAAGTCTGTACAATGTAGAATGATAGGGTAGAATAGAAGAATCTGTGGCCTTTACATGTACTGACAGAGTGCCATAAGAGTTCTGAGAGAAGAGCTATCTGTAGACCCCATAGTCATCAGGAAAGGCATTTGGGAGGTGGGGCTTGAGATTACCTTCAAAGAATAGGTTAAAATAGGGCTGGATTCATATATTCATTTAAAAAACATTTTTGAGTGATCTTGGTCTGATATAGTTTGAGGGACTCTCTTTAGAAAAAAGAATACGTAATTATAAATATTGAGTGATCTTGGTCTGATATAGTTTGAGGGACTCTCTTTAGAAAAAAGAATACATAATTATAAATAAAAAATTATGTGTTGGGCCCTGAATATTAAGCTTCATTAATCTCATGATAACCCACCTCATATTACAATGTAGCAGTATGGATTTTATGTGCACAATTTATTCTTTTTTATTTTTATTTTATTTTATTTATTTTTTTCGAGACTGAGTCCCACTCTGTTACCCAGGCTGGAGAGCAGTGGCACAATCTTGGCTCACTGCAACCTCTGCCTCCTGGGTTTAAGCGTACACAATTTATTCTTTTTGGAGAGATGTGGAATCTGTCCTCAGCATATTATATGTTTGCTTTGAAATTAGCTGATGTTGGCCACACACAGAAAAATAATATTCTAGGTATTTTGAGAGACTTTTTGATGCCTCATAATCATATTTGGATTGTCCTGTATATATTCATAAAAATAAGAAAGTGCTATTTAAGTGATTAAGTAGGAAGCCAAAGAAGTAGAGTTAGGAATAAATTGCTGTAGTGTTTCTGCACATGGAAGATATTCTTTACATAGTTTGATATTTATATTCTGTGATATGGTATATAAAAATGAAGTACCCATCAATAAGTTTCCTATAATAGAAGTGTCTGTAGTTACTCAGGTAGGAATAAATAAATTAAAATGAGGTTCACTGACTAGTCTCTATTTGCAGAGTTCATGAAGCTGCTTTATTTCATACCCAAAATTGTTGTGTCAATAATAGCTTTTGTAAGTCACAACATTATGCTAATTGGATATATTTGTTGATAAAGTAAGAATTTATTTTTATTTTGATATGAATAGTGATCACTTTTTGCAGAAAGAAGTTTTAGACTTGATAATTGATGTTATTTTATTTTATGCAAGTACCTTTATATATGTCAATTACATGAATTTGCTTGTAGATGGAAAAATTTTCAAGATTACTCAGTACATTAGGTGAACAAGGATCATTATTAGAGAGAGAAAAAGGGAACAACTTTGAGTTGACATCAGTAAGGACAGATATAATTTTCCCTAAGGCAGGTTTAGAATCATGTAGTAATTTCACTTCAAATGTATAATTTCCTCAGAGTTTCTAGTTAACTACATGGTATTAAACACAAAATACAGGTCCCTACTGAAGTCATGTAAAAATAACAAAGGGACAGGTACATGAAAAAGCAGACAAATAGAATTATGCAAACAACTTGTATTTGTTCTATAATAGTAAAGGAGCAGCAAAACCAGTTCAGACCCTAAGTTCAATGTAGCTTCTGTCTCCTTTCACACCATTTATTGTGCTGAATTGCTAATAACAAAGTGAATAGGTATGCCCCTTTTCCTGTTTTATTTTTATTTACTCCTGGGTGTCTTTGTTGAGGATTTAATACTATAAAATGATAAAAAGATAGGCATAGTCAACTATTAAATAAATTAAAGTTGATCCATTCTGTTTTTTATCCTTTAAGTTTTTTCAAATCAAGAAAAACAAAACACCATGAAAAAGAATGGGAGGTATTGACAAGTTCCCTCAATTTAAAAAGTTGGCAGTTGAGTTAAAGAGAAGCTGAGTGACACAGGTAAGCCTGTGTTACATGTCAGTGAGACATATTGGACCAGAAACCAAGCTTCTCTATTCCTACTCCACTAAACCATGGTGTCTCATTTTGTCTTCTTGCAGGGAAATATTACCAGAAAATAATTCTTAAATGTAAATATATATTTAATTTAATCATGAGGTAATGGAAAATACTGCTAACTAATAATAATAAATTCAAGAAGCTTAAGAAAATTGCACTTGAGAAAAAAGGTGCTAGCCTTAAGTTTTCCTACATTTGGAATTGGAAGTGACTTTAGGGAAAATCTAATGCAGAGCAGTTCTATTATTTTACAAATACAGAACAATGAAGATTAGTTAAGTGATTTGCCCCCAAACAATACAAATAGTTCTAGAGCAACTATGGTAAGGCAGGTGTAGTACAGTGGTTAGGAACCTGTACTTGAATGCCAGGCCTCTTAGAATAAAATCTTCTCTTTTACATCAGTTATTTGACATTGGGCAAGTCATATAACCTCTTTGTACCTCATTTTCTTATCTGTTAAAATGGGGATGGTAGTAATTAGTAATTGATAAATATGATAACTAAAAAATTAAAAATTATTGTAAAACACTCAAATTACTGTCTAGCTGGCATAAATAAGTGCTTAATAAATGTTCCTATTACTAAACGGCTTTGATCCAATGCTGTATTTAAATAAATACTATCTATTTTGGTTAACTAAGAAACCTTTTATGCCTTGATTTGCCCAGACTAGACTAGACTAAACTTGCCTGGACTAGACTCTAATGTCTAAAATTACCATCTAGTCTTTCTTTTTTTAATCATATAATTGTTTGATTTGTTCCATATTTCTGTTTAACTTTAGAAAAAGTATGTTTTTTGTGTCACCATCTGCTAAAGGCCTTTTCAACTTGATTTGCTAGATAGTTTTAATATTCTTTGACTAGTGAGGCAAGTGAAAAACAAATTTACCTCATCTTTAAAACATGTTTAACAAGGTGGCTGTATTTTATCATTGCCATTGCTGTTTTGGCTTTTATTAAGAGCAATGACTAAAAGTAACATTTTATTTACTGTTTTTTAGCCCATGTACATATATTTTGAATGATTTAACTGCATAATAGGTACTCAGTGAGTTTCACTTTTTCATTTGCTACTTGTTTACTAGTGCTTCGGTTCACCTTTAGCGTCAATGATCATATCCATTTAAAATTGATTAGACAGTTTAACTTTGAATTTAACACTGGATATGGCTAAGAGAGATAAGTTTTTAAATAGGAGTGTGAAGCCTTAATTTTGTGCTGCTTCTCATGTCAGTGGAATCAGAATTTTGTGTTTCTTCTACGAACTGTGGAAATCTAGAGCTGTATTGTGAAGGATTAGCACCACAGAGATAAACAAGTTTTCCTGGCTTCTCATAAAAGCTCAAAACTCTAAAATCCCTGAGGATTGTGAATTAACTGCATTTAGATTCTTTCAGATATTAGTGTCTTGGGCTTCAGAGTCTGAAGTTCCAGGATGGTAATATTCCTTGCTATTGACCACATAGTTTGCCAGAGAGGAAAACTTTTCGTTAATATTTAGGTGTCAGATTATTCCATATAGAACTATTTTGCTAATATTATGACAGTTAAATTTCCATGTCCTTTATTTCTAACTCCTAACCCTTGGAGTAATGAGAAGCTGTGAGAAAGTGTTAGTATCAGGAGGTTTCAGTACCGTTGTAGCTGGTTCAATAAATGTAGTTTCATCATTGGTGAAGAATAAAATAGTACCTCATAAAACTTTCTTGAAAAATGAATTGGAATGCCCTTAATAAAGAAGTACTGTATATGAATTTCAAACAAGCCCAGGAATTATAATCACAGAATAATTAGAGATTTTAATGAAATGCCATTTGGATACTATGGTTATTGGGGAACTTTGCTTTTTAAACCATCTTTATTAATGAGATTAAAAAACTGTAAAAAATGCAGGTAACTAGGAGGTGCTGTAAGTATAACTGTAAGAGAAATAATTCAGAAAGCGGGACTTAAGGATTAGATGCATAGAAAAGAGGTAATAAAAGCGAAATATTCTTTAAAAATAAAAATGAGAGACCTGTGGAAAGAAATAATACACCAAGCAGGGTGGCAAGCTATAAGGTTAAAGGAGACCTTAAAGGCAGGAAATTAGATGTGATCTGCAAAGTGATTTAGTTAAAAGAAACAACAAAACAAAAAGGAGGAGAGCATATTTGAGAGAGAAGCATGAGGTAATTTAGAGATTATTTATACTAAAATATCATCACATAAAAATTAGGACATTATTACCTTTTTCAGTATGTATGGATTTACTCAAAAATACTTGAATATATCTGGACGCTAATGAATGTCAGAAAAGTGGGGGGGGGTTCAAAAGAAAAAAATTCATTAAAGATTACTAGAGGCACTGATGTTCTGGAGTGAGTTAGAAAAGTTATGCATTAATTAGACCAAAGGATAGAGTGAATTAATAATTGCATTTTATATTAGTGCATTGTTAAATCATATAACATTTATTGTCTACTACATGCCAGATGTATTAGATGTTTTATGTGGCTGCATAACCTCATTTCATACTCATTTACCCTATGAGGAAACAGGCTTACAGGATTGTTAACATTTACTCAAGGTCAAACAACTCCATGTAGCATAGCTAGAATTCCAACCCATGTCTGTCTGACTAGTAGGCGCTCTTAGCCACTCTGTAACTAATCATTGTGTACTTATGTATGTGGGATATAGCTATCAACATAGGAAATTCATTGGGATATTAGCATAATGGAGGTATGTAATTTGTGATAAATGTTCAGAGGTTTCCAAACAAATGCAGTTTACCTTACTGTAAATGAAACTTAAAAATTTGAACGGGCCTTTGGCTTAATTCAGAGATCTGCCCATGGGGTTCTATTACTTTGCTCTTTAACTTTGTTCGATCCTTCTTGGATCAGTCTTGCAATTCATTCTTGTCTTTTCCTGAATAACATCTATGTTTTGCCCTCTTTTGAGGGCTATCTTAATATGCCAGCCTATTTCTACCTTTCTTGTGCAGGGTAGCATAATCTTTACTTTCCATTATACCTCAGTCCCACACCTTGTTGTCTGTTTATTTCAATACCTAAGATACTTATCCTCAGTTCCTAGCTTACTTTAGTTCTGAAAGTTGGATATCCATAATTGTAGTGGTCTTAAATCTGTAAAACACGTATGGATGGGAAACCACTGAATAATGTAAATAAATATGAATAATGATGATAAAATAAAAATAATAAAAATAACTGAGTTCAATGATATTAAAAACATAAGTCAGTTTAACTATTTTTTTTTTTGAGACAGGGTCTCTGTCACCAAGGCTGGAGTTCAGTGGCATGATCATGGCTCACTGCAGCCTTGACCTCCCCGGGGTCAGGTGATCCTCCCACCTCAGCCTCCCAAGTAGCTGAGACTAGGGGTGCATGCCACCACACCCAGCTAATTTTTGGATTTTTTATAGAGACAGGGTCTCACTGTGTTGCCCAGGCTGGTCTTGAACTCCTAAGTTCAGGTGATCCTCCCATATCAGCCTCCCAAAGTGTTGGGATTACAGGCATGATCCACTGCACCCAGCCCAATTGCCCTTTTTTATAGATAAATAAGCTAAGGCTCAGAGAGACTAAATGATGTGAATAAAAAGTAGGTAATTAAAGAAACATGCAAATCTATATTTTTCTTCCAAGTCCATGGACTTTTCCATTACTATATATCATGCTCTCTCCCAGTTTAGTTTCTTGTTGGGCTTCTAGTTTGAATATTGTGTTATATGGGTGAATGATATGTTATATGGATAATAAATACTCAATGTATAATTTCACATGGTACTGGGTCTTAGACTTGTTTAATTAATTCATTAATTCCTAAAGTCTAAAGTTAAATTGAATGAGCTTCTAAGAAAAATGTATGTTAACCTACACCTTTGCTGATTTTGATGCCCATGGAGAAGAGTCTTACCTAGCCACAAGGGAGGCTGAGGTAGGAGAATCACTTGAGCCTGGAGGTTGAGGCTTCAGTGAGTCATGATTGTGCCTCTGCACTCCAGCTTGGGCAAGAGTGAGACCCTGTCTCGAGGAAACAAAACAAAACAAAACAAAACAAAAAACAAAACAAAACAGAAGAGCAATTGAACTATATATCAAAAGGGTTTAAAATATCAGTTCTTGGAACTAGTGCCAAGTCATAGAGAAGTTTTCATTGGCCTTCTGTTAAATTAGACAAATCCAGAAAATTTAGTGAGTTCTTCATAAAGTTGAATTTATTCACTTTAACGCATTGTATTATTCTGAAATTAAATATTTCTACATTTGATGTTAAAATATAATTTTTCAAATTACGTTGTAATTATAATAGAATATGGTTTTCTTTTTGCTCTTCACAAAATCAAAACAATTCTCTTATTTTTGTTGAAATTTTGGTAGTCTGTTGAATGAAAAGATTGAGAAATATTGACTAGACCTCTAAAGCCATACTCAGAAAGAGGAGTATATAAATCTATAACATAAAAATAGTAACTCTGCTATTTACTCTTATCTACTAATATTATAATAAACTGCATAAGAATAATCTGGTGAATGCTGCCAGAAATGTCAAGTTAAAAAACCAAAAAGGATGAAAAGTTTAAAAGTCTGATAAAAAACTTACTGTTCTTAATATATATTAAAGAATTTCCTAGTAAGATGGTACTTTTGGGCATAAGCATCAAACTATCCCCTCCATAAGACCTGGGCCAAAATGAGTAAGAAATGAAAATAGAGGAAAACTCTTCTTAACAATAAAACTTATGTAAGGATTCCATCAACATTATACTCCCTGAGTAATATGTGTCATATAATTTATCCATGGAATCCCATTGTAAAAGTTTGTATTCCTCCTCCTCCTCAGAAAACCACACAGTATTGCAGGAAAAATAGTAAAGAAGCTCTTGGAAGATCTGTGCTGTCACCCTGTGATTGGATAGAGTGAAGGATGGACAGCTAGCAACTTCACTTGGAATTTTCCTTGTTGCCATGGATTAATAATTATTGAAAGCAGATATGCTAGGGGCCACAGAAAGTGAAGCTTTATCTCCTGATGGTAATGAGGCTTACCTCTAAAGTGGTAAGACACTTCTCCATGGGAATCAGCAATTCAAGGGAAGAATTCAAACTTAGTTACAAATTGTAACTGGAAGAAAAAGTCAGACCAGGCAGAATACTGGTAGTAGAAAGCCAGCCCCTGATTAGTAGATTAACCAAACCAAGAGAATAAACTAATATGAAGTTTCTTTGCTGTGATTCTCCATATCTCTAGTTCTTTTTTCTCTTCACAGACTTTAAAGTCTCTTAACTAGAAAAATGAAACTTATATAACTACCCCTTCAGATTAAAATCTAAGAGGAAAATTTTAATAGCATCCTCTTGTAGGAAAAGAGGAGATTTAAGTAGGATCCATCAATCCTATGCTAGACCTAAAAACAAGAAGTTTCTAGGTCTTCCATATGATGAAAAAACAAAATGAGACCTACCTAAGAAAAAACAAAATGAGACCTATCTATGAAACAATTCTACAGAGAAATAGGTGGAGGAAAATTTACCAATAAGAGTCAGAAAAATGACAATTCTGTGTTTTTTTAACAGTAAAACTAAATTTTATAGATTCTGATTTGTGTTCTCAATAAAATTCAAGATTGGGTTTAATGAAACAAAGATGAAAGATTAGTTAAGATAATAAACTAATATATAAAGAGACGTAATTGAGAACAGGAGAGAACATTAGAAAATTAATAATGTTATACTAATTTTAAAATTCCATTAGTAGCAAAGAGTGGAAGCCACACTGGAAGAAAATCAGAGAGATGGGAGAAACACTTAGAATTTTTCTTTCAGAATGTAAAGGAAAAGATACAGATGAAAATAAATGATGATATACATGGAGGACAGAAACAGATCCAATATACAGATACTGGTGGTTCCCAAAGAACCAAACTGAATAATCAAGCCTTTATTCATGTATCGGAACAATACAAGCAAGAGACAAAAAGAAGGCCCCAGTGTTTAATTTCTTCCCACAGAACTGCACCAGGCAGGAGTCAGGTGGATGTAATGAAAATGGTTGTGGTGGTGGTGGTGGTGGTGGAATCATTGCCAAGGAGGAGTTAGAGTGGAGAAAAGTGCCTCAGCCAATCCACCCTACCCCGCTTTAAGAAAGTGTTGGCAGAGGTGTCCTATAAGGTAGAGGTACCTGGGCTAGGGAATGCAGTTCATTTTTTAATAAAAATTTAAAAATTGCTCTAAAATCTTAAAGTATGCCATGAGAAATTAAAAGTAAAAGTATTTCAGTTTCTTCATTTTACATATGGAAGGTTTGATAAGTATTTTTTCACTCTTGATATTGAAGAAAAATAACTTCTAGTAAAAGATGGGATTTATAACTTCCAAATTACGGTAGAAAAGAGATTTCAAAGAAAATACCGTCCATATAGTGAAAGACAGAAACTAAGGAAAAACAAGGAATGTAAAAAATAATATCTCATAGACAAGAAGAAGCAATGTAAGTTAAATACTCCTAATAAAAGGCAAAAATACTCAAATTTAGTCAATATAAAAGATGCACCTAAAAAGTTACTTTAAAAAGATTTAAAGCAAAAAGTGAAATAAGATGGAGAGCTAACAATTATTCCACATGCATACAAATTAAAATAAAGCAGGATGCAAAAGTATTTCAAGATGTAATTAATATAGGTCTCAGTCTATTTTCTGTTGGTATAACTGAATACCCAAGACTGGGTAATTCATTAAAAAAAGAAATTTACTTCTTGTAGTTCAGGAAGCTGAGAAGTCCAAGGTGGAGGGCCTCTACCTAGCTGGCTTCTGGTGAGGGTCGTGTGCTGTGTCACAGTGTGGTAGAGAAGCAAGGCAAGCAAACATCCAAAGAAACATGCACTAGAGGCTGGGCTAACTTTATAACGACACTCTTTCTCTGAAACTAGTCCCCTTTCTGCTAGGGTGAGAACTCACTCCCATGAGATGGCATTAATCTATTGATGAGAGCAGAGCCCCCATGATTCAAACATTTCCCACTAAGGCCTCACTTCCCAATGCTGCCACCTTGGGGACCAAGCCTCAACATGAGTTTTGATGGGGACAAACCATAGCAATATATTATACCTATTAAGTAAGATAAACTGGTCATTTTTAATTTAAAAAGCTGTAATCCCGAATGAAGACATAACTCTCAAGTACATATACCTCACACTATGGCATCAAGATATGTAAAGCAAACATTTGAGACACATAAGGAGAAATTAGCTGAAACACAATGGTAGAAGAAAACCTCAAGAAGGCAAAAACAAAATAAGGGGAGTATCTGAATAGTTTTCCTTTTGTAAATCATGCTTTTAAGTCAGAACTCTTTGCTTAATCCTAGTTCCCAATGATTTTCTACTTTTATTTCCCTAAAACTTTTATTGCTTCATGTTTTACAGGTTTTGATCTATTTTGAGCTAACTTTTGTGTAAAATGGGAGGTTTAGGTCAAGATTCACTTTTTGCTCTTCTAAGATAAAATAAGATTTTAATTTTTTGCCTGTTGATATATATATATATATATATATATATATGTTTTAAATAACAGTATATAGAATTGGTAAGGGTGCAAAAAATGCACACCCTAAAACTGTAATTGGGAATACAGATTGGTAAAAACCAATATGATTCAACATTTGCACTTCTTGGGATTTCTTCAAAGATAAAAAAATAGATATGCCCCCAAATGTACTTAGAATAGTGTTGATTAAAGTCTTATTGCAGGAAAACACTGGAAACAATCTAAATGGATGACTGATTAATAGAATAGAATACAAAAAGATTGCAATTATATGTAGCCATGTGAAAATGTGCATGATAAATTATTAAATAAAAAATAGGTTACAAAACAATATGTAAATGTTATTAATAAAGTGATATTTGTTTTTTCCTAAAAGTTACAACAATGTTCAATGTTACCACTAAGAGTATTTTTATTTTGAGAGTTTATTGTAAAGCAGAGAATAGTTTTGTTGTTTTGTTGTGGTTACTATTTTGAGTTTTATTACTATCTTAATTTTCCTTTCACTGAATTTTAAAGTATTACAATATTTCAAAGTTGTTTTTAATGAAGAGGAAAGCAGTTTTCCCTCAGCATACTGCATCTCTGACTTTGTAATGGAAGTTATTAAAACATACATTTGTTTAAACACACATACACGTAATTACAATTATAAAATAGTCGTATCTATTCTTTGTTAGAGGTTTTTTAATCACTAAAACTTTAGGAAGGAAATAAAACATGAGAAAGTTGCTCTTGACTGCTACTTTTAAGGGAGGTGAACTTAACACCTACAATTTGTTTCTTAGAAAAATGGCTTAAGGCTTATTATTTAAACTAACTACCATCATTACCTTTGCAAACACTCTTTATTTCGATGGAGTCATTTAGGCCCTCTTAGCTACTGTAACTAAGATTTTAGGTTGGCTTTTATTGTAGCACTCAAGGAAAGATATTATGTAGAAGAAAAATTATTCATTGTTTTCAAGGCAAAACTGGTGGGACTAAGGAGCATTGGTGCCCAGAATATGATCAAAACAAGGAAGACTTCAATAAGTTAGATATGTTCTATTACAGTATTTGCCAGAGCACATCTGGTTTATTAAGAGACTATTTTAATTCTTATTTCAGATAAAACTGCTTTTTTGGATTAATCCAATTGGGGTATCCACTTCATGCAGTAATCTTGAAAGCCAAGTAACTTTTTTTACTGATTAATCTTTCATAGAGGTAAATACTTTACAAATCTCAGATTCTAAGGAATTTAGTTAAAATAAGAACTTTGATAGTTTGTCTCAGTATGAAGCTATTAAAAGAGAAATATTATGTGGTTATATGTGTATATTGTATATTCATCAGGTAAATACACATGTATACATCTATAACGAGAAGAGAATTATTATGGTGAATGATTTCTATTGTGTAATATGGCCCTAAATTAGAATAGTAATTGTAATTAGTAGTGTTTGTTTAAAATCGACTTTTTAATTCTTGAGAGAGTAGGGGAAGAAAAGAAAAAATATGGAAGTGTGAGTAATCTCTACTACGGAATATATAATTTATAGAATATATTTTTAAAAGAAAAACCTCAGCCAAATTAAATTTAAAGTTTAAATGAGCAATGGATGATTCGTGAATCAGGCAGCCCCCAGAATCACAGCAGATTCAGAGAGTCTCCAGGGATGCCATGTGGTCTGAACAAATTCATAGACTAAATAAATAAATAAATAAAAGGAAGTGACATACAGAAATCAGAAGTGAGGTACAGAAACAACTGGATTGGTTACTGCTCAGCATTTGCGTTACTTGAACAGTTTGAACACTCAGCAGTGTGTGAGTGGTTGAAGTATGGCTGCTGGGACTGGCCAAGACTCAGCCATTGTTACAGGCGCATACTCTTAGTTAGGTTTTCAGTCTTGTTTACCTATTAAGTTAGGTTTCAGTTCATCCACAAGGACTCAAATATAGAATTATGGAGTCTTTCTCAGGCCATATTTAGTTTGCTTTAACAATATTGACAATAATTTACTGATACGTAGAAATTCATAAATTCACCACAACAACACTGGTTTTTTTATGCATAGATTGAGGTATGTGATTTTGAAGGTAGGTGTAAAATGGGCTTATTATCCTTTTGTACACTTAAAATGTTTTAGTGAGTCTAAATCCTTTCAAGTTTCTCTTGATACAGAGCTTATGATATGTACTTATACATGAAATATTTTAAAATTGCTTTCTTTTTTTTTTTTTTTTTTTTGAGACAAGGTCTTACTCTGTCCCCCAGGCTGGAGTGCAGTGGCACAATCACAGCTCACTGTATCCTTGACCTCCTAGACTCAGGTGATTCTCCCACCTCAGCCTCCCAGGTAGCTGGGACTACAGGCATGTGCCACCACATCTGGCTAATTTTTTGCACTTCTTGTAGAAACAGTGTTTCGCCATGTTGCCTAGGCTGGTCTCTAACTCTTGGGCTCAAGCAATCAGCCCGCCTCAGTTTCCCAAAGTGCTGGGATTACAGGCACGAGGCACTGAGCTGGCCAAAAATTGCTTTCTTGAAATGTTTAAAAGCCACATTTGAACTGAGAGTGAGGGGATACATTTTAATGAAATTGTATCTTAAGCTTTGTACCTGTGAACCCAAAAGTATCTGAGACAGGTGTTAATCAATTTAAAAGTTTATTTTGCCAAAGTTAATGATGCCCTGGTGACCTCAGGAGGTCCTGACGACATGTGCCCAAGGTGGTCAGGGTACAGCTTGCTTTTATACATTTTATGGAGACATAATTCATCAAGCAATACATGTAATATTTACATTGGTTTTATCTAGAAGGGCAGTTAAAACCGTGGGGGGGGGGGCTTCCAGATCATAGGTAGATTTAAAATTTTTCTTATTGGCAATTTGTTGAAAGAGTTATCTGTAGAAAGAAATATCTGGATTACTAAGGGGTTGTGGAGACCAAAGTTTTATCATGCAGATGAAACCACCAAGTAACAGGCTTCAGAGAGAATAGATTATAAATGTTTCTTATCAGACTTGAGGTCACAGGCAGTAAAGGGTTAAATAAGAAAGCAGGAGATAAAGCACATTTTTAAAAAATATAAATACATGGTAAACATTAGAAGAAAAAAACAATTTTTTTCCTAAATAAAGAAATGAGAGGAAAAGTAAACCAAAGAAAACCCAGGTAGAGGAAGACACACAAGCACAACATAATGCACACAGTAATTGAAACATAAATATGATACATTTGAGAACAAACATCAGTAATATTAGTAAATGTAGACAGGCCTAATTCACCTATTATAAGTAGAAAAATCATTTTTAAATTTGGCCCTCAAGGAAAAAAAATCCAACTGTTTGCTGTATAAAAGAGAGATACCTAAAACGTGGTGATTCAGAAGGCTAAAAAAAGTCAAGGAGAGAAGCTATGCAAAGCAAATAGAAGTAATAAGAAATCAGGAGTTGCCATCCTGATAACCAGACAAGAATTCCAGCCAAAAACTCAAAGAAAGACACTTTTAAATGATAAAAGCCATAATTCACAGTGAAAGTACAGCACTTAGTATTTATGAACCAAGTTAAAAAGCACTCACATTTAAAAGCAGAAGCTATAGGAGATGGAAGGACACATGATATTGAAGTATCATGGTGATAAAAGATTTAACACAGTACTTTCAGTCCGAGACAGATAAAATGGACAAAAATGAGGAAAACATACTAAAGAATTTAATTGATAGATCTTATAAATCTATCTCTATCTACATTTATACCTATACCTTTAATCCCTGATAGTAGAGAATGTACCACATATGGAACATTCACAAAAATAAATCAAATATTAATTCACAAAGCATCACTAAATTTCATAAAGTAGAACAATTACAGACAACACTTTGATCATATGCAGTAAGTAAAGCTGGAAATTGATAGCAAAATAAAAAAATTAAAATGTACCTCCACGTTAGGGGGAAAAGTTCTATTAATAAAGTCTTGAGTGTAAGAGGAAACAAAACTGAAATTACAGAATTTCTTTTTTAAAAATTATGAAAACCCTATGTGTTAGAATCTAAGATATGCCTAAAGTACTGGTGAGAGAAAGAGGATAGGTTTAAACATTTATTACCAATGGGGGGCAAAAACACCGCATGTTCTCACTCATAGGTGGGAACTGAACAGGATGGCACTTTAATCCTAAACACTAAATTGTATATTTCATTAGAAAAATATTCTCTTACACAACCAAAGTATAATGATCAAAATCAGAAAATTACTACTACCCAAGTAAGAAAGTTGCATAAAAGTTAATCTAGTGGTTTTGTTAAGAACTAGTTAATCTAGTGGTTTTGTGAAGAGTAGCTTGAAAATGAAGATTTTTAATATAACAAATTCTTTCTAGGCTTGAGCTTTATATTGTTCCCAATGGGAAAAATATAATTTGAGCAAAGGTTTTCGCTTATAATAACAGTAACATTTTTTCTCTCGAATTTTAACAATCAGAATGAAAAAATCCAAAAAACAAAGTATTATGTTCTGTGAAATAATCATTTGTGACTTTAAGGTTGAAGAAGATAACGATAGTGGAAGTTTAAATGCAAAAAATATTAATAGTATCTTAGATAGTGTTACTATATTGAAGTTGTGTTTCCATTAAATTGAATCAAATGCAAAATAGCTTTATTTTTATCTACATGATCCTAAATAACAATTGTAACTATTTTTTTTCACTCAGTTGTGAAATTATGTGGACATAGTTATAATGCAGATGATTTCTACAAAAATTCTACTATCAGAGTTCAGAAAGTTTTTCGTTACTATTACTGATGTTTAAAGACAAGTGGGACAGATTAATGGGTTGAAATGTGAGCTTTTCAAAATAGTACAAAATTACTCATTGCTATTGTTTGAGTGTTTTTTGCCTTTCCTTTTCCCAAGGCCATTATAAGGATTTCACTTGATTTCTTCCCTGCTCTTAACTTTTGAAAAGCTTTAAGCTAGAAGTAATTTGGGGATTCTATGCGACCTGATGGGGAGGAAAGTAAAGGTGAAGTAGTTTTTCCAGGAGTTTTGTGGAGAGGAAATGTGGAGAAATGGGACTGTGAAGAAAGTACATAGGAGAAGAAAAAAGGATTTTTAAAAGTATTGTTCAAGAAATAAAATCAAATAACTTATTTTAAAATTAGTTTTTGATTGCCTTTGAGTTCCTCTGGCTACAACGCAGCTTGAGATGAGACAACATGGGTCAAAGATTTAATGAAGTTGGGAACTGTCAAAAAGTTTGTATCAATGACTGTCATGGAAATGTAGGGGAGGAGAAAACAATCTGATCTGGAAATGGAAGGTATTACCACAAGGTGACATTCACTGTTGTTTTTTTGTTGAATAACATTTTATTATGTTAAGGAACGAGTTAAGTAATTGACTTATGGCCTAACATTTTTTCTTATTTGAATAACATTTTTTTTTCTCTCTTGAGGCATTGAACATTATGTTGGCCTGGGGAAAGGGAATGTAGAAAAAAATGGGGTAAAATTTGATTCTAATATGTCTTTCCTATATGTAAAACAAACTTGACATGTCTGTATTTTCTTTTTGTCCTATGATCCATCAAATCCTGCTCTATACTGTTAGCCAAATTGTTAGCATTTTCCCTAAGTGGAAGTGTAATCTTTAAAGTAACTAGTTGTCATATAAATTCTTCAAGATTTTAATATCAGTCACTATGGCAGTCATCTTTTTTCTTTTAGCCTTATTTGTTGTTTCAGCTCTCAAAATTAAATTCATCAAGGTTCCACAGATAAAACATTTCTAGAGTTATCCTTAACATAATAACTTGTAAGTGAATGGTCTTCAGTATTATTTGTATATGTAGTAAAACCATTACATGCTGTTTCTCTATATAATGCTTCCAAAATGAAAGAGGAGGGGGAATTTTTATAGACTGTCACTGCTAGGTCATGGACTTTTAAAGAAATGTTTCCTTCATTTGGATGGGCCCTTTCATTATCAACATGTCTATGAAATTATCTGGCTTAAAACACCTGATATTACTTTAGAGCAAAATTGATTGGTCATGTAGAAAAATAGGCTCTTGAGGTTTTTTAGAGGGAACCTAACCATATAAAACTAACATGTCGTAGATTAGAAAGATAGAGTGTCAGTGTTTTTGTGTTCACTCTGTGAAAACAAATTGGAAACATAAATGGAAAAAGTAAAGATGATAAGGAGTAAGTCATCTCTACTTTTTATTGGTAATAAATCCATTAATTGGAAATAAATTGGAAAATCCATTAATTGGAAATTAACTTCCTGTGCATTGTTTTCTTGCAGGGAACAAATCACAAGACAGTGGCATAGCAGAGATGGAAGAACTTCCTGTACCACATAACATCAAAATAAGCAATATAACGTGTGACTCATTCAAGATTTCATGGGAAATGGATTCAAAATCAAAGGATCGCATTACACACTATTTTATTGACCTCAACAAGAAAGAGAACAAGAACTCCAATAAATTTAAACACAAGGTAAAATCTAACAAATACTCATGCTCATTTGCATCTTAAAACTTTCTAAGTATGAGGACATTTTAAAAGAATGAATAATATTCTATTAATGGCTTATGTGATGTATTTGACTTGGGAAAAAATAAAGATTATATGTAACTCTAAAACCCTATCATTCTAATAAGTTTTGTAAGAAAATGAAATGCCATGCTTTTTGTTAGAAGATAATTTTCAAAAAAAAGGTAAAATCATGACTATCATCTAGATGTAAAAATTAGTTTACCTTAAAGATTTTATTTAACTTATTAACGAGGAAACCGATGAGGTGTTATAACCAGTTCAAAGGGAAATCCAAAGAAAAGACTCATTTGTAGATACAGGTGTAAACTGGTATGGAAGTCCTGATGGGAGGGGTGAAGAGGAGGGTTGTCCTCCACTGAACATAATTTATTTGTATGTATTTAGACAAGAAGAACTGAATTGTTACTAGTTTCCACAAATTACAGAATTGTAAAATGGCTTCCATAACACAGACAGATAGCCAGAAGAGGGTGCTATGTGCAATGCATAGTTTTCCACTGAAGCACACTTTTTTTTCTATAACTGCCAAACAAGGAATCTGATGCAGTTTATAAACTTCAAGGTATTTTAAAAACACTTTAGGGCTAAAAATTGCTTTAAGTAGTCTGCTGTCTTTTGCCTTTTGTTTTTTGTTTTGATAATGAAATTTTTTTGTCTTTTGCTTTTTAGTTTTGAGAATGAAAATTATTAACTTTTAAATGTTTTTAGATATATAACACTTCTCTGATATTTATTCACATATCATATATCTTTTCTGATATATCTCTCTTTCCAGAAGTATCTATAGAGAAATTAACAGTTATCTGCTTTAAGCATTCTTTCTTATGTTGCAGTGTTTTCACTGATGATGAAAATCTGGTCTATTTTTTAATATTGATATTAAGTTTTAACTTGGTAGATACTTTGGAACTTTCTTATCTTACCTAGAAATATTGCTTTTATTAGATGTGCAATTATACATACTAAAGATAAGTGAGGATCATACATACTACAGATAAGTGTGAAAGAGGGAGCAAGATTGAGCAGTCATTATTTTTTCTGAGTTCCAGTTCTGATTATGCTTTCAGTGATGGATATTCTCTTTGCTGACATTTGCCTTGTTGATATAGCTTTGAAATCTTAAATTTCAAACATTAAATGATGAATTGTTTGAGATTTGACCCTTTTTCTTCACTCTCCACTTGGAATACCATATCCTTGAAATGTAGTGAATATTCAACTAGCAGATTTAATTAATCACTTTACTAAGCATTTTTTAGAAATACGTAAACTTTTCTGTGACACATAGACTCTATATTTGAATGAAAGTGAAGCAAAAATTCATATTTTTAGTGTTTTCTCCTTTAACCTGTAAAATATCAAGTAATGGGCAGCTTTAGTAAAATTATTGGGTAGTATAAGTTAACCAAATATAATATTTTTAATACTATTGAACTTTATCTTTTATGTCTCTGTTTTTTAAAGTTTTGTCATTTAGTATGAGAATGTTGCATTTTGAGGAGCATATAGTATACAGAAAAGAACACCATATTAGAAATCAAGAAAACTGGAATCCAAGTACATTTATGTTATTAACAAGCTGTATGACCTCGAACTTGTCTCTTGATAAAGTTGGGCCTTAGTTTTTGCATATAGCAAATAAGAGATTTAAATATAATAATTGTTAAGTATCTTTAAGCAGAAAAATTCTATTGTCAGTCAGGAACTTAATAAGTTATTCTCCATTGTTTACAGTTGATTAAAGTTATACTACTAAATTAACTTCCTCCTTTTGCCTCCTTCCTTCCCTCCCTCCTTCCCTTCTTCCTTCCCTCCTTCTCCCTTCCCTCCTTCCTCCCTTCTCCCTTTTCTTCTTTCTTCACTTCTTCGTCCCTCTCTGTCTCCCCTCATTTTTCTCTCTCTCTTCCTTATTTCATTCCTAGGATGTTCCCACAAAATTGGTGGCAAAAGCTGTTCCCTTGCCTATGACTGTCCGTGGACACTGGTTTTTAAGCCCAAGAACTGAATATACAGTAGCAGTGCAGACTGCCTCAAAACAAGTTGATGGTGATTATGTTGTGTCTGAATGGAGCGAAATTATAGAATTCTGCACCGCAGGTAAGAGAACTAGGTACAAATATAGAAAAGCTTTAATTGTTCTGGGAAAGCTAATTATAGAAAAATATTTCTTTTTTGTAATTATGAAGTGATATATATGACATTGGTCATTTTTTGCGTTGTCAGTAGCATTGTGTAACAGAATAAACAATGTTGTATTGATTGGAGGAAGCTGAAGTTCTCAGTAGAAAAATCTGAGTAATGGCTTCAAATCATTTTTTTTCTATATCCATAGTTTGATTTTTTCAAGATGAAAGCTATGCAAATAAAAAGGTATGCAGTTTGAAAATATACTCAGCATAATTTTTTAGCTTCATTTTGAGAGACAGAGCTTTTTTCTCCTTTTTTTTTTTTTTCCTTTTTCATTTTCACCAGTACTGAAAGAGAGAAACTAGGAAAATCCTTCTCTATTTCAGGTGAATGGAGGCAGATCTCAGTGACTGTCCCTAGCAGAAATGTTACTAGATTTTTCACTGGAGTACTAGAAGACCTTAAGAAAATCTGCATCTAAACTAGTGTCCTGTATACATATGTGTGTCTTTGCTTCACTCGAAAGTACCTCAAAGCCATTGTTTTGGGAGGTTTGATGTGGAACTGAACCTTAATATTCCATTAGATTGGAAACATTACCATTCATCTCACTCATATATCTATTGTTTACTTGTTCATTCAAGAAACAGTCATTTATTGAGCACTTCAGTGTTAATGGGATACCATATCTCTACCTGAGTACTCCTGTCATCCTTTCCTTTTGTCTTTTAGAAAGAAACTTTATTTCCTCCTGTTCATCAAGATGACTGTTTCCTATAAAAAATTATAGACAGAGGCTGAATCTATAAGAAACTTAAGCTGTTCAAAGCTCTTGTTTATCAGAATAATTTAGACTTTTCACATAAGCTTTGTCAATAACCTTGACTCTAAGTTTTGATAAAGCTATTTTGTGTAAGTTGACTTTTAATCTGAACATCGAATTCATTCAAAACTAATTAAGCCCATACTGTGAGCTAGGCACTGTACAATGTATTGGAAATAAAATAAAATAGAATGCCACAGGCTAATCTACTTCTTTTCTAGCCTATGACAGGGTTTAAAACCCTGTGCTTATCCCAATCTTAAAATGCTAATACTTACCATAATAAATCATTATTGTACATATATTTATCTCTTCTCTTAGATTGTCAGTTCTTTGCAAGGAATAATAATGTATTTTTTATCTTTTAACTTGATCATCTAATTTTGCATAGTACCTTTTACATCATATGTTCTAATCTCAGTACCTGTTTATTGAGCCAATGAAGCAGTGAGTAAACAAACTATGTTGCCATGAGCAATTTAACTAGGTTTCTTCTGTTTAGAAATTCTTACTAATCTTTATAGGCCAAAATGTTTCCCTAGTTTCTGGTGTAGGAGTTAAACAGCAATTCTTAAACAACTTTCAAAACAAAAAGTGGGTTAAAAAAAATCAGATTTACTTTGACAGGTGCTTTAGAGTTTCAAGCATCTTGTGTACCCAAGTCTTATGTACTCATTATTATTTTTGCTGTCCAACTTTTCTATTGATTGCAGATTATAAGCTTCTTTTATTCAGTTTATCAACTGGTTGAAGAAAAGCTAGTATGGTGCTAATGGATATTACTTGGGTTATGAAAATTTATTTAACTTAATTTTTGTTTCAGTATCTCTAATTTCAAAAAATGGAAAAATGCAAGCAAAGGTATTCTAAGAAACAACCATAAACCATAACAAAAATATTTTTGTAGGAAGAAAAATGTGCCACACAATGAATATTTTCTTTTTTAAATGGAATTTCCTATTTATTAAGTTGAATTCCCTAGAGGTGAATTTTAATAATCTTCAATTTATTAAGTATATGGTTGGTACTTTTGGTGCAATATTTTTAATAACAGACTTTTTGGGTTTTTTCCAGACTATTCAAAAGTTCATCTAACACAATTGTTGGAGAAGGCTGAAGTGATTGCAGGACGCATGCTTAAGTTTTCTGTTTTTTATCGTAATCAGCACAAAGAATATTTTGACTATGTTCGGTAAGATTCAAAAATATATAGTGATTTGTTTTACTAAATATAGTTTCAAATTCTAGGCTCAGGTTTCCCTTGACTCTAGTTTTGTCGAATAGCAATTCTAGATTTCTTTTCAAAATAACGATACGGAATTTTATTTTCCAGAAAAATTAAGTAGAAAAAGATCATGGGATTTTTTTCTATTTCACTTAGATTCCTTTCCATAATCATTTGTGATACCAGTTCCTGCCCATTTGACTAGAGGATCTTAAACCTGTGGTATTTAGATCGATGAGCATTTCAGGTACACACTCGTCCTGCTGTCTGCATCATACTGACTACTAATTTTTTCCTCTTTTCATGGGTCTTTTTAAGACATTGAAAACGAGAGTATAAAAGAGTGACTGTTTAATGAAATATTATGGTGAATCAGGTGGGATTTGCAGACTTCTACCTAAGTAGAAGTCTTTTAGCTGTTGTATTAGTGTGTTTTTCAGGCTGCTGATAAAATGTACCCTAGATTGGGCAATTTAAAAAAGAAAGAAGTTTGTTGGACTTACAGTTCCACATGGCTGGAGAGGCCTCACAATCATGGTGGAAGGCAAGGAGAAGCAAGTCACATCTTACATGGATAGCAACAGGCAAAAAGAGAGCTTGTGCACGGAAACTCCCCTTTTAAAACCATCAGATCTCATGAGACTCATTCACTATCATGAGAACAGCACAGGAAAGATTTCCCCCTCCCCATAATTCAATCAACTCCCACTGGGTTCCTCCCATGACATGTGGGAATTGTGGGAGTTACAATTCAAGATGAGATTTGGGTGGGGACACAGCCAAAACATATCAGCTGTTATCTTGAATTAATTATCATGAGGATAATCTCCTTTGTTTACTTTTAAATTCTAGTGATTTTACTAGAATTTCTAAGATAGCCTATGTTTATCCCTGGAAGCAGTTCCTGAGAAGTTAAAAGAACTCTATCCTGCAGGTAGTTTTTATATTTACAGCACTTTCATATTTTTAGAAGAAAATTTGAAGAGAATAAATAGCCAGATGTCTGTTTTGTGTTCTAAAAGCCTTAGTCTCACTAAGGCTTTTAAAATGGCAAATGCTATATAGGTTGTAAAACTTCTTACACAGCATTCCCTATAATTTATCATATTTAAAGCTTCACTTCAGACTCTAAAGCATTCTTAAGTTGACAGGACTATGTATGAAAAATATTTAGGAAACTTTGTTGTGTTCTTTGTATTTGTTTGTTTGAAGACCATGGTTCCAGATTTAAATCAGCTTCAAGCTGTGGAAAATGCAACAGGAATCAGAGAGAGAAGAACACACATAGGCATCTGTGTTCTTCAAATTAAGTACTTAGCAATAGAATGTATTTTTATATATTTTGATGGTGAAAAAAATATTCCTGCCATTCGTTTGAATATCTTATAAATACAGAGTTTAGTCCTTCATTTTCTCAATTGGTATATACCCTAGAGTCCATATATTTCCTGGTAGATACCATTCACCTAATTTAGAGAGTACAGACTGATAGATATAACATAAATTATTGTGCTTGTCAGTTGTGGATTGGCAATGACCATATAGACTTAGCAAGGAAGGTGTTTCTTTATACAGATGCTCCTTGACTTGCAATGGGGTTATGTCCTGTTAAACCCATTGTAAGTTGAAAATATCAAGTTGAAAATTCATTTAATACACCTAACTTACAAAACATCATAGCTTAGCCTAGCCTCCTTAAACATTTTCAGATAACTTACGTTAGCCTACAGTTGGGCAAAATTATCTAACAGAAAGTCTATTTTATAAAAAAAAAAAAGTGTTGAAAAGATCAACATTCAAAGTACAGTTTCTACTGAATGTGCATCATTTTCACACCATCATAAAGTCAAACAATTGTAAGCCAAGCCATCATAAGTCAGGGACTGTCTGTATTTGTTACGCATAAAATTTGAAAACAAAACAAAAAAAACCCTCCATATTTCTGTTGTCTTTGGTAAGAAATACATCAAAAGAATAAATAATTACATCTTTGATTTTAGGTTTATATTCCTGGAACATTGCCAATATCTATTTTAGGTGGCCACTGGAGGGCAGTATCTCTCTGTGATTTTTCTCTGTCCCTTAGATGGGAACTGACCTTTGTTTTTAGGTCCTTTAGTAATCTAAAGTTTGCTTCATCTGTTTTCAAAAATGCTTCCAAGAATAAATAAATAAATAAATAAAGACAGAGTGCCTAGAAAATGGATAATTATTGTGTATATTGCATGATTTTACTCCCAGCTACCAGTATGAAAGCTGTGTTTACTAACAAGAAAATTTACCTTTGTTAAGTTTTCCATAATGATAGTTATAAAATCCATGTAAAATATGTCTTGGTGCAGTACGTATAAATAAATATACTTTCCACAGAGTGGTATAATTTTTCAACATTGCTTTTTTAAGAAGCCTTATTAAAAAGTAGCAGACATAAATTCCATGGATGTTGATTTTCTTTTTGTCATTAACTCTAATTAAGTCACATTTCCTTAGATTAAAATCCATTTTAAATATCATCTTGTTATTCAGAATGCTTGAATAGAAAGGAAACTTTCAATTACTGGATACACTTTCCAAAGTTTATAATCCATTTTGAATTATGAAAAACTGGATAAATTCTTACTCAGTCCATAAGAAATCAACTCATTTTGACCTCTTCCTCTAGAAATGAATTCCTAAATGAACATTGCTTTCCCATACTCCAAATGAAAACACCACTTTCTCTCTTACCTCTTGTTCATATTCACTAGGTAGTCTAATTGTCCTTAAAACTCCTTTTATATCTGAAGGGTTTCAGGAATTCACTGAGATTGGTAGACATGTGTAGGAATTCCTCTACCTCTGGTGTCAAATTGTATATCCTCAAAGTGTAGGTTCTAGTACACATTTTCTGTTTATATATATGTTGCTGTTATTATTTCATGTAATTGCACTTATAGAACCATGTAGGACACATATCATAGATATTTGGATTTTGTTAATGAGAATGTAACAAGGGCGAGAAATTTTGAACAGGGACAAGATGGGTAGATACTCTTTTCCTTATTTCGCCCACATCTATCTATTGTTTACTCTTCACTCAAGAAACAGTCATTATTGAGCACTTCAATATGTTAATGGGATACAAAGATATCTCTTTTGTCTGTGCCAATGAGCACAGACAAAAAAGAAATAAAGAACACCAGAAAGTATGTTCCCTTTACCCACAGGATTGGGAAAGAGACTGAGATGACTTTGAATACAGAAACCTTTTAGACAATAACCACCATACCCCAGGCAAACAGTATAGGAAAAAAACAAACAAACTGTAGTCCCTCATGTACCAGCCAAGGCTAAGTGAGGAACCTAGACCTCTATCCTCTCACATCTGTAAGGGGACACCTTTCTCCTTCCATCCTCTGCTAGGGTGGTATCAGAGAAGCCTGAATAGGGAGCCTGGATTTTCCACCACTGCCCAAAGAAAATGAGGCTTGCCCTCATAGTGTGTGAAGCCACATGTCAAGTACTAATGAGACACCCCTTCTCTCTCTGACCTAGAGTATGTTAGCACAGGCTTAGTGGGAGCCTAAACTCCTACCTCCTCCAAGTAGTAACTGACCCTCCTACCCTGTGTCACCGGAGACTGAGTAGGAAACCTGGACTTTTATCCCCATCTGACATCAATGAAGTGACTACCCCATACTCTTCACCCACTGGTAGATAGTCAGGAGGAGGCCTGCTAAAAATGCTAGATTTAAATATGATCCAGAATATAATAACAAACATAAAACTTAAAATGTCCAGGATACAAATGGAACTCAGGTATCACACCAAGAACCAGGAAAATCTTAACCTGAATGAGAAAAGATAATCAAAGATACAAAAACCAAAATAATGCAGATCTTGGAATTATCTGACAAAGATATTTAAGCAGCCACCTTAAAAATGGTTCAAGAAGCACATACTAACACACTTGAAACACATAACAACGGAAGCAGCAAAGAAATAGAAGATACAAAGAATTAAATGAAAATTTTGGAACATAAAAACACAGTATGTAAAGTCAAAAGCTGGATAGACTCCATGGATTCCACAGCAGATTCAAGAGGACAAAGAGAAAAAAAATCAGTAAACTTGAAGATAGAATAGAAATTACGCAAATTGAACAACAGAGATAAAACTCACCGAAAAAAATATATCAGTCTTATGGACATGTGAGACTATAGCAGATCTAATATTCATGTTGTTAAAGTCAAGAAGGAAAAGAGAAAGAGGGTGGGGCTGAAAAAGTATTCATAGAATTAATAGCCGAAATGTTCCCAAATTTGCCAAACAACATAAACATACAGATTCAAGCTGAGAAAACCCTAAATGGGATAAACCCAAAGAAATCCATGCCAAGATATATTACAAACTGAAAACTGCAGGCCAAAGAAAAAAAAAAAAACATTGAAAGTGGTGAGATACAAGACACCTTATGTATAAGGAAAAATAAAACAATTTGAATGACATCAGCATCAGAAATTACCTAGCAAAAGAAAGTGACACAATATTTTCAAATGCTGAATGAGCACTGTCAACTGAGAATCCTATATCCGGTGAAAATATCCTTCAATAATAAAAGGGAATTAAGATATGCTCAGATGAAGGAAAACTAAGGGGATTTGTCAACAGCATATCTATCCTAAAGGAAGTTTCTGAAACAGGAAGGAAGGAAATAATAAAAGAAGGAAACTTGGAACATCAGAAAGAAAAAAGAACAGTACAAGTAAAAGTATAGGGTCACATCCAGGATATCACACATTTATTTATTGTGTTTCCTCATTCTCTTAACTGTGACAATTTTTTGGTCTTTCCTTGAATTTGCATTTTTAATAAGCTCCCTAGGTGGTTTTCAGGTGGTAGAATTCGAGACCCATTGCTGCTAAATTCAGAGGCAGATCCAGGCATTTCACTGACCCATAAACTCTTCAAGAAGCATGTTGACTGGGGGAACTTTCCCTTACTTGAGTAGTAGCTTGAACTTTGCTTCCCAAGTCATGCTGGTCAGGGACCCAGCAAAAAAAACAAACAACAAAAAAAAGAAGGCGGCACACTTGGGGAATTCTGGAGAGAATTTAACAAAACTACCCCTTCATAGAGGTGTAGTCAGGGTTACGGTAACAAATAGGGGATGCTAAGGGAACCAAGAACTAGCACTAGCAAGACTTGAAAAGTTTTACTCTTCATGGGAATGAAAGGGACTAGGAATTCATCCAGCAGCAGCAGTAGTCAGAGATACATAGTTATGAAGAATGCAGCCCTGCCAGAACCACAATGCCCTGAAGCGTGGAGGAAATACAGGAAGACATACCCAAAGCTTTACCTCCTCCTACTCTATATATGCTGGTGCCTCACATTGGTAGAACTGAAATGGAAGTGGCCAAGGGATAAGGAACTGAATGCTAGAGTCCCAGGTCACAGTGGAGGACTGTGGTGGAGAATGAATGGATTTGGGGGTGAGGTAAAGTGGGAATAACTAGCACTGTTTTAAGCAAAATGTCAGAGAAATAACCTGATTACTGTCCTTGGGTTAAAAAGCCAAAACAAGGGCTGAGCGTGGTGGCTCATGCCTGTAATCCCAGCACTTTGGGAGGCCGAGGTGGGCGGATCACAAGGTCAAGAGATCAAACCATCCTGGCCAACGTGGTGAAACCCCGTCTGTAGTAAAAGTACAAAAATTAGCTGGGCATGGTGGCACATGCCTGTAGTCCCAGCTACTCTGAAGGCTGAGGCAGGAGAATTGTTTGAACCTGGGAGGCAGAGGTTGCAGTGAGCCAAGATCGTGCCACTGCTCTCCAGCCTGGCAACAGAGTGAGACTCTGTCTCAAAAAAAAAAAAAAAAAAAAAAAGCCAAAACAAAACACAACGCTTTTGTGCCAGTATAAATGGACAGCACTCATTTTATGACTAAATCTATCATGCTTTAAAGAAACATTCAATATATTTAACTAACCAATACCTTTAGTTCAGTTTTCTCTTCAGAAAGCCACTTCTGAAACCCAGTTGGCACTTAATGTATGTGTGATTTTACCTGTAAGGTTTCTAATTCCAGTTTGATTTTTCTGGCCAGGAAATTTACATTATTATGTTAATTTAATACAAAGTCTCCAAGGCTTGTAGCAGCTCATCCTTACCTTAAGGTCAAAGCTAGAATACAGCCATCTATAGGTAATATGTCAAAAGATGTTGTCCCCTTATTCTGATAGTAAGAGAGGTATTCAGGCCTTTAACAGTAGATGTTTGACTTTTAGGCCATTCAAATATATAAATCAGTGGGTTTACCACTATTGTATTAAGCAGTGACCACTTGTTGTCTCTTGCAGAGAACATCATGGGAATGCTATGCAGCCATCTGTCAAGGATAACAGTGGTAGCCATGGCTCTCCTATCAGTGGAAAATTAGAAGGCATCTTCTTCAGCTGCAGCACTGAATTCAATACTGGAAAGCCACCCCAGGATTCACCTTATGGAAGATACAGGTTTGAGATTGCCGCAGAAAAACTTTTTAACCCCAATACTAACTTATACTTTGGGGACTTCTACTGTATGTACACTGCTTATCATTATGTGATTCTTGTTATTGCTCCTGTGGGATCACCAGGAGATGAATTTTGTAAGCAGCGCCTTCCTCAACTAAATTCTAAGGATAATAAATTTTTGACCTGTACAGAAGAAGATGGGGTGCTGGTTTACCACCATGCCCAGGATGTCATTTTAGAAGTCATTTACACTGACCCTGTGGATCTTTCTCTGGGCACCGTGGCAGAAATCACTGGTCATCAGCTCATGAGTTTGTCTACTGCAAATGCAAAGAAAGATCCCAGCTGCAAAACCTGTAATATCAGTGTTGGACGTTAATGCCCACTTTTCTTATTCTTACTCAGCCCCTTTTCCTCCCTTAGGAGCATTGGTCCTCTGTTGTCCATTTTCATCACCAGATGTTTTCCACTGAAGCATGCACATGCCACTGTCACCAAAACAAACAACTACCACTTTCCAAATTTCATTCAGAGCCATTTTAGTGTTTTCCTATTCCCTACCCCTCCCACTACTTTCAATGATGAAATACCCTAAGTTCTCCTTTTGACACTTTATTGCCTAGATGCTGCAATGTTTTTATGTTTCCTTTATGCCAAACATAACAAAACAGTTATATAGACTGCTTTAGCAAAGTACACAATAATGGCTTATAAATGGTGTTTAAATATGCATTCATTTTAATCTACTGAACAAATATTGGGATAACTCCAAACCGCATGAAAGGGTGTAATTGCAGCATGAGTTAAATCTTGAAGCCTAGAATTGTCAGCACTTCCAACTTCTTGTTTGACAGTGTTATTTATGTTATTTATATTAGCTAACAGGAAACAACTACTGTGTTTCAACATAATAAATATAATAGAAAAATATTTTATTTGTATTGTTGTATAAAATATTTACAATCATATAGAATATATAGAGTTACATTTTAATAGCAACTGTGTACATGTCACGAAACCATTTCCCTTATCAAAGATGTGATTTGTAAACCTCAAATAGTTGTGTATCTGTCCTGTTAGAATTAGATGACTTCAATTAAACAAATTTATGAAGGACATTATTCTGATTCATAAAAGTTATAAAATAGGTAAATACAGAGAAAACAATAAGCCTCTGAAATAAGTCTGTTTCTGAAATAGTCAATAGTCTTCCCATCCAAACTATAAGAGAATGTGAATTTCTTCAACATCATACTTAAACATTACAGAAAATAGAAATACAAACAAGGTTGGTACATGAGAGAAAATGTTGACCTTTTACTTCCTTTTACAAAAATGAAAATAATAAACATGTTTTCGTATAAAATAATACAAAATGATATACACTGAAGTTGATGAAGCAAATAAATATTCTGGCTTCTTTTTCAAGGTATCAGGGCAAACAATTTCCAAACTTTTCATTTTGTACAGAAGGACGAATAACTACAGCTCATGGGAAATGTTTTGACTTTACAAAGTATAGATGTTGGAACATTAAGAAAAATGTATATTCCCAATGAAAAAATAGTTATATCATCTTATAGTAAACCAAAAGATTAGCAATAATACTATGGACACATTAGATTATATACTACAGACACATATCTATCCAAAATACCTATTTTAAATTTTTAATACAATATTTTATTTTAATATAAACATCTGTCAGTTATAGACAAAGATAATAATTCACAAAGTACATGCTATCAGAATGAACTTTGGTAACCAGAAATGTAAAATTTCAAATAACGGATAAAATAATGTGTTATTTTTATAGAGAAATAAAAAAAATAGCAACACAGTCTAGTTTATTTTAGGGTACTGAGAGCCTAGCAGACTTAAAGGACAAGGTAGTAAATGTTTTATCACTCAAAAATCCATTAGAAGTTTCAAATAAATTACTTTCTTGCTAGCTGTATTCCTTCCTACTTGAAAAGCGAATTTCTTTTCCTCCTATGATTGATTTTTTAAAATCATGCTCTTTTCCATACATCAACATAAACCAGTCTTTGGATACTAAATAAACTTTCCCTAACAAGTGTCCTAGCTATGTTATTTAGATTTGATAAAATATTAGACGTTTTTTAAAATATTTGTATTGACTATGAGTTTTCTGCTTGGCATGGAGGACACTGAATTTTTTCCCAATTATATGGCTACCTGTTGTATTCTTCCCCCCGTTTAAATCCCTTCTCCTTGTATATAATTAAACTTGCTATTCCTTCTTAAAAACAGCTAATACTACCACTAAAGTGCTTCCATTTTCATTGTGTCAAAACTACTTAGCAAGGATGGCAGAGGAAAATAAACTTTACTTTATATCATGGGTGAAAGTGATCATAACATTTCCTGAACCTCAAATAGTTTTGGCCACATCTTGCTTGCTGATGAGGACCTCTAATAGTCTCAGTTTGGCTTTTATGTGCTTATATTCATAATACTCATCTGCCATTGGTATCCTATCTTCCTTTTGTGGACTTCTGCAAAACAAAAATACATTTGTTAGTTCACAATGAATCAAGTCATTATTTAAATATTCTTTTATAATTCATACATGAGAAAGTATACTGTAACAGCCTCCACTTGGTTTTTGCATCATGTCTTCTTTTCCTTCCCTTTCACCTTCATTCACTCCTTCTTCCATGTGTTACTAAGTTTCTAAATAATAGTAACCTTTGAAAACTTGAATGTCATAAGTGTTTTGCAAATATGTGGTCTAGTGCTTAGACTTAAAACAAAGGGGTCAGTGAAAAGATCTAAGGAGAAGCAAACAAACAAGAAACAGAACTTTCAAGGCATTCTTTGTCCAGTCATTCTTCCATTATTTGCCACACCCCTACAGCTGTACAAAATGATCAGCCCTAATACAGTTGTTAAAAATATTAACCTGAAAATACTACAGAAATTTCATTATAAAAATAACATAAACTTATGGTAACAAGAAAAGCATTTAGGGTCTGTCTTACAAACTTGAAACGTTTCCAGATTTTCTTGTAATTATAATACCTATCTCTGCTAATATATAGTAGAACCACTGAGCTGTTCCTTGATTGAAGTAATTTACAAGAGTCTAAATTGTGGTGGTTCTCTTCTGTACACTAATTCTACTAAGGCTAGACATGTAACAATGCATAGATTTTTATACATATGCAGCATACTCTTGCTGTTTACTTGGAAGAATAACTTGGTAATATCAGGAGTTAAAACCATTTGCCTTACCACAAAAATATGTTGTCAGGAAACGTTTTCTAAAGGGAAAAATTGCGACAGGGTCTCAGAAGGCTCTTGTTTTCTTGGTTAATAAGATAGCCAATCGTTTTGAAAACATTTCCACCCATGACTTTGAAATTCAAGGGGTAGAGGACACAGATATAGTCACCACAATTACAACTGAATATAACCACAAGTATTCTCTAATGTTAGTATGGCTGAAACCAGGTAAATAGCATATATTTAATGTTTTATCTTTAGCTCCCTTCTATTTTTCCCAGTAGTGATAAAGAGATATTTCTATCTCTTACCAAATAAAAAACAAGCTAATCTATACAAATTAAGAATATAGTATCTACTTGTATTTCAACACTATTTATTGCCCTGCAATTTCTAGTACAGAACTCAGAACAGTATACAAATCCATAGACAGCATTCTTCTTAACTGTTGTCTAAATTATATAACATATATCTTTGCCTCCATTCTGTGTTATGAGTCAAACTTATCATGGCTGGATGTCTGAATACCACCTTAATTTGTATAAATAGATCTAAGTAAAGAAATTGTCTAATTATTACAGAGAAACATTAATAATCAATTATGTAATTTTCCGTAGTTTTGCATATTCCATTTTGGCTAATAAGAGTGCTTTGAGGCCGGGCACAGTGGCTCACGCCTGTAATCCCAGCACTTTGAGAGGCCGAGGCGGGCGGATCACAAGGTCAGGAGATTGAGACCATCCTGGCTAACATGGTGAAACCCTGTCTCTACTAAAAATATAAAAAATTAGCCACACGTGGTGGCGGGCGCCTGTAGTCCCAGCTACTTGGGAGGCTGAGGCAGGAGAATGGCGTGAACCCAGGAGGCGGAGCTTGCAGTGAGCCGAGATCGCGTCACTGCACTCCAGCCCAGGTGACAGAGTGAGACTCTGTCTCAAAAAAAAAAAAAAAAAAAAAAAAAAAAAGAGTGCTTTGACAAGAATGAAAAGTTTTGCCAAGTCTTTCCTGAAGGAGTTTCTCCATTATATAAAACATACTAAAGTGCTTAGCACACTTCCAGGCTCATAATTATTAATAATAATGTAATATCTGCATGATTCTCATGCCTCTTGTATGGCAAATATTACCAAGAACATTTATAGTGCCTTAAACATTTTAGTAATCCATTTGCATGGTTATTTTAACTTATGGATGCTTAGGCCTTCCCAATAAAATGTCTTAGATAAACAAAATTAAGGTCCATATTTCCTAGCCATTCAACTGTTTGATTTTAGTTGTAAAAGATCATCACTTGTGCATTTAGTTGAAATATATCATCACAAGGGGGCATAAAACTTCATAGCCAAATACAGACTTATCTGAAGTGGGTTTAAGACGCATAGGTGCGGTGGAACACTATACATAGAACATAACTAACTTCCCTGTATGTATGACAAAAAGCATAGCAAGTGACACTGCAGATCCAGTAGGCAGGACTAGTAGGACACTGGGAAGTTCTCAAACCCCTTACGATAGACTCCTGAGTTCAAATTGCTAAAAAATATAAATTTATTCAGGGAACTCAAATTTATGAAAAGAGTGTATGCACATCTTAAAGTGTCATTTCTCATATGTAATGACTGTTTAGATTTAGAATATGTGGTAACATCTCCACAAATATTTCCCTGAATGAAAAATTCCCATAGAATACCTTTAATCCAAAAGAGGCAGAGATCAGGAACTTTATAGTGCAAGTCACATATTTACCCAAAGTATAATAGGAGCAGACAGTCCAGACAGACAAAGTTACTACTCCAAGGAATATTTTACAAGGAAAGTTACATGAACATTTTATAAAAGAAAAAAGTATGGAAAAGGAAAAAAATAACAAATGCTTTATATTCTAAATTTATGAGCCACATAACATTTCTCACTAGATTACTTAACATCACCAAAAAGGTAAGTTGGACTTGTAGCAATCAACTTGAAAGGAAGATTCTAAGTAGAAAATAAGTTGTTACATCTGTATTGGCTGAATGCAAAAAGCTTTTCACTCAATAGGTCCAGTCCTAAAGAATATCCCTGGTAGGCTAAAATGGAAAACCTGCCAGGGACTAAGAGGTAAGTAGACCACGCATGAGAGTTTCAAGGTGCTTTTGGAAAATAGTCCCTTTCCATCAGGACAACCCTCAACCTGCTGAACTGAAAAGTCAAATACAATACCTAAATGGAGAGGAATACAGAGGAGCCCATGTAGCACTGATGAGTTTAATGATGAGTTTATGAGTTGAATAATGAGTTTAATCTCATTTCATCTACTTAATAACTTGTGGCTTTGGGAAAGTTACACTCTTCATTTATTTATTTTTGTAAAGATTGATATCCCACATGACAGCTGTAGCTTCCCAAAGTATCCCAGGAGTGCAACCATTTCAGCTCATAAAGTGGGAACTGAGGTTCAAGATAGCTAAGCAATTTATCTCTCTTCCAAATTAGATCAATAACCTTATCTCTTGATTATATATGTAATTTTGTTGATGATACACCAAAAATTGGAGGAAACTAATAGAGTGTATAATGAGACTTGGGTTGACACAGAAAAATAGAGGACAGATGATACAGCTAACCATTTAAGAAGTAGAAAGAATGACTATGAATTTTTGATCAAGTCTTGAAATAAAATAATTAGGGACAGATCCTGACTTTTAAGGAAGACATTTAAAGCAAATAAGGAATTATTATTTAATAAATTAGGGAGTAACTTGTGGAACTAAGAAACCAACAACAAAGCAGTTATGTGGGCTAAAAAAACAACAGATTTTTTTAAAGGTTTAAATAAATTCATTTATTTATGATGAGATTTATTGTGCAAAGTTAAAGATTTTTAGAGTTTATCCTTTATTTTTACAGATTGATGTCATACCTGACAGCTACCATGTCCCATGAAACATCCCTAATACTGGCACTATTAGAATGTTGCATTGGACAAATCCTGAGTCTAAGCCAGTGTGGAAATTATATACATTTTGTAAAAAGTCACCGTTCCTGCAAAAAATTGCAGCTCATTTTTAACAGCAATTCTCTAGGAAGTATTAGCTTTAAAAATCTCTCTGCCGACACATACCTTCCTGTTTGTTTAAAAAACTGTTCTTCAAATTCTCTTAAGGCTTTCCGCAGTCTCTTCTTGTCAGCCCTAGTTTCTCGGAGATGGTCAAGAAGTACAGGCCTATATAAGGTAAAATATTTGTCATTACTGGGCACTGGCATAATTGAGAGATCATCATGAGCAGATTTATTTGTTCAGCCAAAAAAGCATCTATGATTGAAAAGTGTTCCCATCATAAGAGTATCTTTTGAGTAAATATGACACACATAGAGCCTGACCATAGGCAAGCACATAAGCAGGGAAAATTACCTGATGGAAAAAATATCACAGGATAGGGGAAAGGACAGACAAGAGGCAAGGAAATGGATTGAATCCACTGAAGGAACTGGAAAGGGTAACAGCAATATAGGTGGATGAGGGAAGGGATATTTTGATGGAATACTCATCAGCATTTGGTGATAGACTGAACATAAGAGATACAGAGGAACAGCTTTTAAAGAAAATTCTATTCTTAATCTAGAGAAATAAGTGTGGGAATATTGGGAGAATAGCAAAACCCTTGTGAATGAAAATAAGACCCAGAAGAAAGCGATAGTTACATTGCAAACTCTACTCACTTCATTCTACCAAGATGAGAGAAAAGTCATATACTCTAGAGCAGGAATCTGGTATATACAGAAGCATACCCAAACTCATGTATGGTTTCAGAGATTCTGTGAACTTGAAATTATACATGGGCATTTTCTTAAAACGATTCTATTGGTTTCAAAAAAGTCCAACACCCCTTGAAAAGTTAGGAATAACTGCTTTAGAACCACCACCAAAAAAATGATTTTCTACTTGCTTTCTCTGACAGACACTTCTGTCAACTTAAATTAAATTAAATTAAATCTCATAATCTGGGCTGTAAGATACAAACCAAAGAAGGCCAAATTATCATGAGGAATGCCAGCTACTGAATAATGATAATAATAATGGTAATGATAATATTAATGAAGATCCAAATGGCTTATATCTGAAGGGCTATTTAAGAGACAAAGGGCAAGTCATTTGCTTACTACCAAGTGGATTTCTAGTGGAAAAACTATCTCATCTAAATGTAAGAGACTAGGATAAAGGCCCTGAGAACTGTTGACCCACCCCTTTGAGTCCAGCATTTTCAAAGGCCAGCTCTACTTCATATACTGGTATCAGACCAGAAGGAGTTAAGAGGAGACTCCACACTTAGGATTCATACTCACATGGTAGCCTCATGTAAATTAGACATGGAGAGAGCTGGTGGTTTTACTTCTTTCTTTTCATCTGGTAAAAGGGCCCTAACAGGCTCAGTCTCATTAGAGTAGGTGAGGTGGTCACCAACAGGAAGGTGAGATGCTGGATCTGCCAAAGAAGGTTGTTGGCTTCCCTGTGGACGGTCTTCATCAGAGTCCTCTTCCTCCTGCTTATCACAGGCAGAGTTAAAGAAAGAAAGTCATGTAATGCTCAGTGCCTCTTGAGGAAACAAAAACAGGAAGGGGAACTATAAATCAATGCCATGAAAACCAGTAGGTGACCCATGTGCCTACTGAGAACTGGGATGGAAGAAATCAAGAGGAGCTCTTCCTCAGTTTCATTAAAAACCTACAGAAGTTAATGAGCAAAAAGGCAGCAGTCATGCTGGGCTAAAACACTCACCAAGTTCATCTGTGTCTTCTGGGCCAATGAAGGCACAGATCATTAGGATATGGTCCAGTCTGGACTATACTACCAAGTGGTTCCTCCCTTTCACTCAGACCTTCTGGGCTCCAGCTTAATACTTGTGATATGAGTTAAGATAAGGTGGACTACAGACAACTTTTATCCTCCAGAAATAACCCAAGTCAGGTCCCAGTGGGGACCAACATTCAGATACAGAGGATACTCAGTAAATTGACAAGTTCAGGGGAGAGCTATTTGAAGGCCAAAGCAAAGTGGGGTTACTCCTCAACTGTTCTGATAATTCTTATCACAACTAGAAGATTCTCTTGCAAGAAATATAAGAACCTTACTACATTTTAAATTATGCTTCCATAAAGGGAAAATTCCAAAGACTATGAATTATTATTCACTTAATGTCTTTAAAAATGTGGAAGTATAATTTGTCTCAAAAAAAATGGAAGTATAAATGTACTCAAGCATGCTTAAATTTATATTTGTTAATATTTATTCCTTTTTATATTGATATCTTGAACAAGTAACTGTTTTGATATTGATGGAGTAGGATTTGTGATGCTTTTCTAGTTCTGTATTCCCATAAATCATTCTTTATTAAAAGTAGCCTAATTCAATTTCAGTACTTATATTTTCTATTGAAATAAATCTTCTCATATCTTGTACAGTATGGTCAAATGGTACCAAAAACAAATGTTGCATTATATCAAGAATATATTGTTAATTTTCTGATTAAAGGAAAAAATTAACCAACACACAGAACAGAAAGACTCTGTTTTGTCTAGCTGTGTTACAAATTAGAAAATGCCAAACTGAAATCTATCATTTCTTTTCACCCAAGATAATGAAAGCAAATGTTAAAATTGGCTCTAGACATACAAGTGCTATATGTTCCTATTTTACAATAGTTCTAATATCAGCCACTGTTAAATATAGTAATGGGGTTAGAGAAGACCAAATTTTCACTTTTTGAAATGACAACTAGCCTTGTTTGCAGTATATACTGCCATGAAGGGTCTTTTATAACTCTTGTACTACTATGTGACATCATGTTAACTACACATCAGTACAAAGTAACAGCATGCAAGTATCCTGACTTACAATTGTTGGAATAAGGGAAGGTGTTGACAAGATTTGCTTGATAATTCTGTATCGGTCATAAAGCGGCTTTATGAGGTTCTTATCTTGCTTAGTTACCTGAAAAACATGAAATTAATTATTATTCCTCTCTCAGACAAGAATGAAAACGTCAATATTTTTAGCAGACAAAAAGCCTCAAAGTAAAGGATTATACTATAATGCAGCAGTTATCATGAAAAGGAAAGTCATTTATTTATTTATTTATTTATTTATTTATTTATTTATTTAGAGACAGAGTCTCACTCTGTCACCCAGGCGGAGTGCAATGGCATGATCTTGGCTCACTGCAACCTCCACCTCCTGGGTTCAAGCGATTCTCTTGCCTCAGCCTCCTGAGTAGCTAGGACTACAAGCACGCACCACCATGCCTGGCTAATTATTTTGTATTTTTAGTAGATACAGGGTTTCACCATGTTGGCCAGGTTGGTTTCAAACTCCTGACCTCAAGTGATCAGCCTGCCTCGGCCCCCAGTTACAGGTGTGAGCCACCGTGCCTGGCCAGAAAGTCATTTATAAGATACTGTATGTAGCACATGCCAGTTTTTTTCTTGGAAGTTTCTTAAAGGATACGTCCAAGTTTAGCAATGTGATTTTTGGAGGAGTCTGAAATGCGTAAGTGTTAAGGAACCTCTTCCTTAATTACTTCTTCATTCTTAAAAAACCAATCCAGACATTGATGTTTCTTCTGAAACATGTATTTTATCTAGACTTTCCTGATTATATGTAGTCACAAATACCAACCTTATACAGGTCTTCATCACTACATGCTTGTATTATATACTAGGTTACTGACAGGCTGTGATATAAACTAAATTATTTTGGACAAAACATGTAACTTCTCTGAATCCTCAATTTCCTACCTATACAAGAAGGAGGTTGGAGTTACCAATATCCTTCCCTTAAAAAATGTGTAACCTCTTGATCCACTAATATATTCTATACCCCTCTGCTGTAAGACCCATCCCTAAGCACTATTTTCAATGGATCACACTGTGCATAAAAGTTTAAATAGCTTCCTATCTATCCATCTATTTGTCTGTCTATGTATCTGCCTATTTATCCAAAGTGACCGAACTCCTCTGCTTGCATTGGTTTTTTCCTGCTTTGTATTCTGCATTAATTTTCTGCATGTCTAGTACACATAACCTCCCTTTTACTCTAGTCCAGTGATATACACTTGGCAAGTAGTGGGAAGGGAATAGTAGAAATAACTCATGGAATAATCACCCAGGCATCTTTTATCAAAGTACACACACCCAAGCATGCCAGATACATCTGCCATCCAGATCTGTCTCCCTTGAAAGAAAAGAAAATGTCTCAAACATGTGTTACACTTCCCAGTTATCCTCATGCTCCCAACTCCCATCCCAATTGCAAACCATTCTGGCCCATATTGATCTACCTTTCCTCTCAACTTCTTATCTCATTATCTGGGCCTTAACTGTTTTCTTTGTTTCAGTATTGTCTGCCCAAATAAAGGATTCTTGAGGAGAGAGATCATATCACATCCTTCTTTAAATTCTCACAGTACCCAATACATCCCCATCCCTACTACTAAGCTAACAACACAGGTTTATATGCAAAAAGGACTCTAATTTTTAGCAATCTTCTTTTAAGTTCCATACGCTGTGACCTAAGTCTCACCTCCCTCTGTAGAAGCCTGTTAAGTATTGTTTAAATAACCTCAAGATCTTTTCATTTTCTAACCCAATCATTCTTTAAACACTTTCTTATTCATAATACATCTTTCCATGAAAAAAAAACCCAACAAGTTCCTATCAAAATCTATTCCATGGGATTTTAATAGATGACAGCAGAAAAAATCTCAGTCTAAGTTCAGAAAACATTGAAATAGTGTTTTTTAAATGTAATATCTTA
This sequence comes from Pan troglodytes, assembly GCF_028858775.2. Lineage (NCBI taxonomy): Eukaryota > Metazoa > Chordata > Mammalia > Primates > Hominidae > Pan > Pan troglodytes. The sequence goes on from NC_072406.2 coordinate 71,516,857, forward strand.
CTGGGACTTACAATTCATAGAAAGTATTTCAGACAATGATGCATCTAACTATTATTGGTATCTCTCCATTGCAATTTGATTTTTGTGATTTGAATATATTCCCCAGATTCTAGAAAAGCTAAATTTAATTCTAAAAGGAAAAAGTGACCAAAACACATATTAGAATGATGAATGCCATTATAGAAAACTATCTTCCACAGATGCCAGACAAAAATTCGGGAACAGGTACAATGTATGCACTCCTTTTTCACTTTGATTCCGTTGTCTTCCTCTTAAGATTATTATCAAAGCAATCCCTGAGGAAACGTGAGGGTTCCATACCCTCATGCATAGTAAGTACAAAACACTGTGAAACCTCTAAGTCTACAAGTGCTCATCCCCAGATAGAGGACAGGAAAGCAGATTGCCTGAGGAAGGTTAGTAGTGGGATTATGTGCCAGGAGCTGTTTTCTACTCACAGAAAAGCTATAGGCCTGCAAAGTGACCTTCATAAAGAAAACTGAATCAAGGTAAGCTCTGCAGGATACCCCAAATCTAAGGGGGCAGAAATACATTAGACTTTCCTGTTATTCTTCAGCCACTGTCTGCTAAGAATCAGATAATTTTCTCCTCTGAATTCAATGGCTCTCTCTTTCTGAAGTACATCCTCCTTCCTCCCTAATTCTATAGTTGCTGCTGGCTGTAGTATGCAAGATATATCTATTTTTTCATTTTTGTTTTATGAATGAAGGAAACAAGGTTTCCTTTATGTTTTCGGTTACACGTTGAATAACCTAAAACAGCCAAAGAGAGCTATGAATGGATTGTCATAAAGATAAATAAAAGGAGATAAACTTTAAAAGATGATTATTCTTCCAGTTTCTCCATTTTTATAGTATCAGGGGTATAACTAAGAGGAGGTTGAGCAAGAGAGGACCATATATAGGATACAATTTGATATGATTTGTTTATAGCTTGGCAACTTTGCCATATGAAAATTCCTGGCCCCCTATCAAGTAGGTGATTTGAATCATCAAGGTCTGGAAATAAACTGGCTTTCCAAGAGACATAACTGCTACTGAGGGGTCAGCCCAAATTAGTTTCTTTCTGGGTCCTGGTCAGAAAGTTGTTTAGGAAAAAGCTGCCATAGCTTCAGCACTTCTACCACCTTGTTTTCCTTTCCCGCATGGGAGTGGTGCCATGTATTCTTCCACAGTAAGCCACAGAAATTTATAAATGAAATCATTCCAATTATCCCCATAAATGAGATGTCTCTTAAGGAGAGAAGTAAAACTGACATTCTCTTCTCTGGTCAGTGAGCAATAGAAAACATGCTTCTTAGCTTTAGGGACTGAAGTCCTGCCAAGATTTTCCTGTCTAAGTATCCCCATCCCCTTATTGAGGGAGACACTATATGCAGGCAAGTCTGACCGTTTAAATTAAACAATCAAACAAGATGGAAAGTCAGTACTGGATATTATCATAGAAAGCAATTGCTAAAGAGAATGTTTTGGTCAATTTAGATGTTCAAGCCGGGAATTGAAGATTAATATTTGTCTTGAAACCAGAAGACATGAGTTCAGATAACCAGCTTCAAAACTTATAAACTGTTTTTAACATTACAAATATGTAATATTTGAACCTCAGTTTCCTAATATGCAGAATGAGGATCACTTTTAATACATTTTATAAGTAAATGTTTCTGGATTAATAACACGCACATCAAATGTTATTTGAGCTTTCAAACTAGTTGACTTGATGTTAATGTCAATGCTATCCATTAATGAAAAAGAATGCCACAGTGCTATTGAATAATAATTTTTTAAAAATAAAAGAGAATGATAAGCTCTCTATGTCTTGATATAAAAAGCTATCCAGAATATACAAAGTAAAAAGGATGCATAATTGTATAGACTGCTCCCTTTTCTCTAACAGAGGCAAGTTAAGAATATATACTGGGGCCAGGTATGGTGGCTCACTCCTGTAATCCCAGCACTTTGGGAGGCTGAGGTGGGAGCGTGCCTTAAGGCCAAGAATTCTAGACCAGCCTGGGCAAAAGTGAGAGCTCACCTCTACAAAAAATTAAAATACTCAACCAGGCATGGTGGTGAACACCTGTAGTCCCAGCTACTTGAGAGGCCGAGGTGGGGAGATTGCTTGAGCCCAGGAGTTCATGGCTGCAGTGAGCTATGATTGCGCCACTGCACTCCAGCCTGAATGATAAAGTGACACCCTGTCTCTAAAAAAATTAAAATAAAAAGGAATGTATATTGATAATTTCTTGTATATGCTCTACATAGAAACTCCAAAAAAGACACATAAGACATTAATGACAATAGTTACCTGCTTGGGGTGGGAGACCTCAGAGCTGGAGATGGCAGTTGGTTTTGGAAGGAGTCTTTTTACCATTTTCTGTTATATATTTTCTTTTTGAAATATGTGAGAAAGTATTATCTATTCAATAATTTCTTTAAAAAAAAGAAGGATAAATAGGAAAGCAGAAAGTTTGATGGGATCTTCCTTTTCATGCCCTTTATCTCTAAGTCTACTGTCTTTCCGACCAACAACAACCTGCTAATAAGTTATTAATTTTTTATTGATTTTTTCCAGATAAAATGTATACTTTCTAAAAATCTGATTTCATCCTCAAAGATGCTACAGTTGATGAGAGGCCAGAAGAAGTAACTGCCATTACTCATCCCCTTGGTAATTTGAGCTGTGCACCTGACCCCACTTACAGTCCTTAGAAAGGTCAATATTGATATATGTGTCAGCACCAATTCAGTATTTCCAAAAGAAAAGGACATAAAAGACATAAATAGGCACTACAGTTCAGCTCAGGGGATGATTAATTCATTTCCAGTGTACAGCCATGCCCTGTAACCCAGAAGTGATTATCTCCAAAAATCATCCATAGATAAAACAGGAAGAAAATTACTCATTGACAGTATCTGAAGCAACAAGGCAATGCTATAGGATTTATCAGCCTTAGTATGGGCTGTGACTAAATACCAAATGCAGAAATTACAGAAAGAGTCACAATAAAGTCTCTCTAGAAAAGACGTCATTCTTTATCTTGAAATTTTAATATTTAATGCATTTTCAGCAGTAAGGCAAGGACCCCAGATGAAAGTCATATGTCTCTTCGAGTTTAAAGAAACGGGACCTAATGAGATGATCTGAAATGCTATTGAGCTCATTGAGGAGTTAGAAATAACACTAGCTGCTATGGGAATACAAAGTTTTCTCTTTGGTTACGTTGTAGCCTCTGGACTCACACTGAGTGTAGTGGCTGACTAGCTACTACATGGTTTACTATATTAAGCTTTCTCAAGACCAATACTCAGCTTTATGTATTTACATTTTCTATTACAGATGCTCTCTGTTTAAAGGGCCTAACTTTAGCCTACTGAAGAGCTACATTATAGGTATATTTGAGGGGGCTTCTGACACTTATTAAACAAAATAATAGATACTTCATTAAAAATAATAGAAATGATTGGCATTTATACAGGGTGACTTCCACGCATGAGGAGATTTTTCTCTGATCTTCCGACTCTCATTTGCATGTGTCTATTTGACTTACATGCCTCAGTAGGATGACCAACCATCCCAGTTTGCCCAGGACTGAGGCATTTCCCAGGACATGGGATTTTCAGTGCTAAAAGCAAAAAAGTCTTGGGCAAACTGGGACGATTGGTCACCCTATTCCTGAAAGATACTAAATGTAATATATCCCAAACTGACCGTTTATGTTTTTATCTACAACCCCAGTGTGCTCCTCTAGTTTTCTCTGTATCAGTAAATGGACCCATCACCATCCCGGATCTTTTTTTTTTTGCCTTAATTTCCTCCCATCTAATGCTTCAACATGTCCTTTTGATTCTACCTTCAAAATATACTTTGAATGTATCCACTTCTTTCCCTCTCCAAGGCCACCATGCTAATCCAAGCCACCCATTCCATCTCCCCTTTTCATTCTTTTCCCCTGTGATGTATCCTCCACTTAGCAATCAGACGGATCTGTTAAATGTAATCATGTCATGTCACTTTTCTGCTCTCAACCATTCAACAACTTCCCAATACTTCCCACAGCTTTAAAGGTTCTGTGTGATGGGTTCTAATCTGTCTTTCTGACTTGATCTCATGCCATCCTGTTCTCCAACCCTCAAACCTGAGAATTCAAAGTGCACAACAAGCTCTTCCTTTCATCACGGCCTTCATACCTGCAATTCCATCTGTTGAGAATGTTTTCTGCTGCTCTCTTTGGCCTGCTGATTCTTCTTTAAATGTCACCTCTTGGCCTTCCTAATCACTTTATCTAAAGTAGAAACTATACCCATATTTTCTATCATATCACCTGTCAAATATCCTGCATAGTACTTATCAACATTTTTAATGATTTCTTTTTATTGAGTTGTTTATTTCTTGTTGTATCCCCACTCCCAGGACAACATGAACTACATGAGGGCATTGACCACCCCCCAATGGCTTCAATATCTTTTAATTTTTTATATCTAGCATCTATTCTACTTCACAACACATAGTTGGCATTTAAATCTTTTTGCAAATGAACTATTATCCACCAGTCAGTAGGCTTCTCTCTTATTGTCATGATAATTATATAAGTAGGTATTACCTGTATTTTACAGATGAGGAAGTTGAATCTCAGAGAATCAGTTCACTTGCCAAGTGCCCATTGTTAGAAAGTGGCTGGTTCAAGTGCTGAATCCTGTTCTAACTCTACTATATCAATCCCAGCTCTCTTCTTACTACCCTTGTTAATTGAGTAGAACAGAGATTTAGACGTTGACCAAGATGCTTTAATAGATGTGGCCAAAGTGACTTTAAAATACTGGAAAGAACTTCAGAAGCATTGAAGGATGGAAAACCACAGAGATACCTAAGAGTTTCTGTATATATATGCAGAAGTTACCCACTGACTGTCACAGAAGTATAGAATCTTGGCAGGCTTAGGGATAGGATGGCTGAGTGGATGAAACCTTCTCTTCACTCCTCACAACATGTATTTGTTGTTGTTTTAAGGCTAAAGGTATTTCATAAAGAAAGATGTGGTCACAGGCCCATTTCTACTTGTAGATCACAAGTCCTTATGTAAATGACTAATCCAGGGGCATATGTTGAGCCTTTTGAGATTTGGAATATGTTGTCACTTTATGATTAATACCAGGTAATGTACAATAGAACAGGGAAAGGCAGCATTCTCCTCAAGAAGACTTCATTTGAAAATTAAATATGCTAGTTTGTTCATTCATCTGCTCATTTTTCCATTCACTCAGCAAACATTTATTCAATACCTACTATGTGCAGAAAAGGGGAGGTCATGACCTATAAATAGTGCTTCCATGTAAGAAGTTCAAGATGTAGTACAAGAAACAGAAAGTGGCCTACAAGATAGTTAGAGCTGTGATAGGGTAGTTGCATCTGTTATTCGAGCACTGAAAGTCAGTCACACCAGTCTTAGGGTTGAGACAGGGGACTACAAGAAAGCTTCCTTGGCATAATTGAAATGGAAGCATAGATATGCACGACAAGGAGAGATTAACCAGGTAAATACTAATCAGTCTTTTCTTCTTTGTAAAATATAATAAATCTTTTCTTTGAGCTCCAGGCTCATATATTCAAATGCCTGACAACTCTATCTAGATGCCTCACAGAGACTTCAAAACTAAGATATCCAAAGCTGAAGACTTGTATTTCAACCAAACTCTCCCAAAAAACTCTACCTCTCTATTCTTATTATATAAACACCAAACAAATTTCCTTACTGTTTATAGATCATCCCTGCTTTATTATTTTTAATAAGACATAAGGAAAGGGGCTGTAATTGGAGTCCTTTCCTTTTAGGCAATATGCCTATTTCCTAGTCTTGGGTTCATTTGCTAATTTGCAGGTGGGGAGAGTTGGGGAGAAAGGGATATGATATACCCTGGTGTCTTTGCCATTTACTTCCTATCAACACACAACACTATAACCTCCAGAATGGTGGCATAGCCTGGCATCATGTGGCACTACTGCTCGTGGCCAGTAACCTATCAAGAACTCATCTGAAATTTTGGAGCCAGGCTAATAAAAATATTGATGTAATGGCAAAGTGCTCTGACAAATTGGATGATCTCATTAGCACTGTGTGGACTACAGGGGCCCTCTATATAACAAGACATGGTGATGTACCTTAGAATCCTCCTGGGGAGGAAGTTGCTCTCTTCTGTCCTTCAGGCATGTCAAGGCAGCATCTGGAGTCTCTTCTCCAGAGGAGCTTGGCTCCGGGCCCGCAGCTTCCGGTTTCCCATTTTCTCTGGGGACTGTGGGTTGCTCACACGACAGGTTTCTAGGTGGACCTTTGGGAGCACTCCCTTGTTCTTCTGACAGCTTTAGCTTTAGTTCTAAGAGAAATGCTATGAGTTATCATAAGCAAAGAGAACCCACTAGTCCTAAGAACGGAGAGACTTTCAGGAATTCCTTCCCCTGATGCCAAATCTGTAGAAATGAACACTAATGATGGCTTTCCACAGGGCAACGGCAACCCTTATAACCAGAGCCATTAGCATAAGCTCCCAATCAGGTGTGAAAACAGGGCTCTAGAGGCTAGGATCTCATGGAGGTGGAGGGTATGTGTGGGAGTAGCTCAGTGGTTTAGATTTCAGAGGAGGAAGAGTTTGCAGGAAAACCAGTGGTGCCTGGCCCCACCTGCCATGTACTGTAGCACCCGAAATTCCACACACAAAGATTTATTTACTTAGATTATGGAGTTGTGGGTTCATCAAGAGCTCCTGTGGAAACGCAAATAATTCTGGAAGACATTATGCATGTAGACACCCAAGGAAATACAGGAGAGGATGGGAAAGGGTAGATGGGAGTGTCAGCCCCAACATGACAGATTTTGCTATTTTGTCTTATGATAGCTTTTAAGATCCAGGAATTATTACAAGGTGGCTTTATATAAACCTAGATAATTAAAAATAAAAAAGCCCCCTGAGACTTATCAAGGAATTACATTTTAGAGTATGCAAGGGTACTGGTTGTTTGAATGAGGCATTTATATTGATTTCTCAATTACATAGCTCATTTTCTTTGTTTGATGTTTGTTTCCTAGTTAGACTTTGTCTTGATGTTTAAACATTGCATATTTTATAAACCTGCCACATCATTACAGTTTAATACCACTGAATTAGTATTCCCTTCCAGTTCTTTTTAGTCACTCTCCTTGCAGAAATTTGGAAAAACTCCCATGTCTCTAAGTACTAAAGTTAGAGTGTGGAGAGAGGAAGAAAATAATTTTTTATTGGTAAATTACAATAGTCTATTTTAAATGGATTTTAGAGTTAATACTCTCACCACCATCTCCAGAGAAAGACAGAGAAAGAAGGACACTAGCCCACATGGCAGGAGAACCACATTCTACACCTGGCCGGCCCACCACCACCTTCCAGCTATGTAACCCTCCCCTCTCTATGAGCATAAATGTCCTCATCCATGCACTGAAGTGTGTGGAGTAAATGATTTCTCAGGCCTCTTCTGTTTCTAACATCCAACAATCCAATAACCTAGGGAGGTTAGTGCTCCACATGTTGAAATGTTCCTGGCATTGAAGTGAATCATTCCACTTGGGAGTCTGGAGGTCCTCAGTTTCTTTGTAAGGAGGTTTATTACATGGGGCCAAACAATGACAGAGATACAGGGTGCTTTATTTCAAAAGGGAGTTACAGTCTAAGCAGAAAACAAGGTGCAAGAGGGCACAGGTGGAAATGAATCTAAAATGCTCTGGAGCACATTATCACTAGTTTAAGTGCTTCCTTTGTGAGGAAAAAAGATCTTTGGCTGGGATTTACCTTTGAGCTGTTTACGACCTTTAGCCAAATCATTCATCCATTTCAGGACTTCAGGATTAGAAGTCTTGTCACCATGTGAAGGCTACCAAGGGAAGGAAAAAATGGGGGTGGAAGGGAGGGAAGGAGGGAGAGGGTGGGGGAGAAAAAGAGAAAAGGAAAAACAAAATTTTTAAACAGATGAGCTACACAAAGATAGTTTAGGAATATATAAAGCTGGGAGAGAAATTCGGGTGTGAAATTTCTGATGGAGTTGCTTCTGATGAAGTTACCTCTAGGAAACAGTAAATATTCTTGACCTCCTCTACTCTTTAATCCTTGCTATGGGCACTATTTCTAAATGTGCCTAGTCACCTAACATTTTTCACATAGTCCTGGCCATGCCAGTGCCCCTGCAGTCAAACTGTCAATCACCTTGCAGGTCACCCACAGCCCATATATACCCCATTGCCAGGCCATTTTCTGTAGCACTGCAGATGACTGCACTGATACAAACCAGTGGTTACTACCTTGCTTGTGGCTCACACACATGCTTATGACCATAACCCGTGGGAGAATACTGAAAAACTGGAAGATTTAGCTCTTATCAGTTATATCCTCTAAGCTAAAGAAAGGAGACTCCGGAATCTCTAAAACCTGACAATATTCCCGAGAAGTCAGTCTGTTAGGGGGATATGCGGATTTCTAATATCTTCACTAGTGGTAGTCAAACATACTGTCCCTCTACCCCCACAGATCAGTAAAAACTGATCTTAAACAAGTCAAGGCTACCATAGGAACTTACATGCAGGCTGAAGAAAATTAATGGTTACTTTAAATTAAGGATGTACAAGGAAGTATAAAATATGCTCAAGGTGACATGATCATAAACATAATAGCCTGAAATATGTGCATTGTTAATGACCAAATCTAGGGGTTCTGTCATTTTTTTTCCTTAAGGATCCACTAAATCCATGTAACAATGGCAGGTTGTTGGTGAGAGGGAGGCACAGGAAGATGGCAGATTTTTAAAACTCAAAGGAAAAAACTACTGTGTGACAGGATCATCACGTGTACATGAGTTTAGGTATGCTCATTGTAAAACACAAGGCATGATTCTGTCAGTTCTGAAGTGATTTAAAAACCATACATTTTAAAATTAAAATAGAAAAGAAGATTAACAATGTTTCTTTCCTACAAGAGCTTGAATAGGAGACTGGTTTCCCTGAGGGATGGCAGAGGGATAGGGAAGGGGTGGGAGGGGAAAAAAAAAAAAAAAAAAAAATCCTGGTTTCAGGACCATGGACAGTGACACGTGGCCATCAATCCCCAGCTCTCTAAAACAGCTTAGCCTAGTCCTACCTATCTATGGTTTGCTAGAATGATGCACTGTATCGTCTAGTACTTTGGTTTGGGTAGCAGTCTGGTTACACGGAAAGTCAATGTTTTACATTTGGTTTCCCAAAATCCTTAGAGAATTCTCCACTCCGATCTGAGAACACACCTTGTTGAACAATGCTTCACTGCATCTGTTCCACACAGTTATTTCCATCTTTTGAAATATGGTAAAAACAAACACACACACACACACAAAATCCTAAGGCCTTAAGCCAGTGACTGCAAAAGAAATAAGTTTTTACTACGGTGCATAGAACTTAGAAGAAATTTAAGGCTAAATTTCTGACAAAATAATTTAAAGCCTGAAATCAGTTTCTGAAATGAATTTATTTCCCTACCCTTGAAGAAGCTGTTAAAAGGGTTAAATCAGACTCACATGGATGGCAGCTCTCAAATCACATGGAAAGTTCTCATATACAAGCTGTAGATCTTCAAGACTTTTAACTTCTTAAGTGAAATATTCTGATTCAAAAGACCCCAAACGTCATACACACGGAAATTACATAGGTTTAGATTTTGTTCAATGCAATTAAAATTGACCTCCTAAGTGCCATTGTATGAGATTTGTGATCTTCCAAAGATGGTTCAAAAAGACACATTAGAAAAATTACTGGGAGGGTTATAAAAAGACCTCAGTTGCTGTTCTGGCTAGAACTATTCTTTGCTGTGTGATTCTGGGAAACTCACTTCCCCTTTCTGGGCCTCAGTTTCTTCAGTTGTCAGATAAGGCAAAAGACTGATTCTTTCCAATTCTAACATTCCCTGATTCCACTGAAAGTAGACGTGTGGCTGACGCAGCCTTTTCTTAGCCCAAGAGTCCAATAATCAAATGCAAAATCAGATGTAGAGATGTAGAGAATTTGGGGTAGGTATATAAAATGGTTACAGTAAACAGAGATGGAAAGATATACGTGATACATGGGTATCAAAATAGCACAGAGGCCCAGCAGGAGCCCAGATTCAAAAATTAGCAATGGGTGCTATGAATTCCACAGTCAGGCTGTCAGGAAGGGGAGCCTTACACACAGCAACCAGTTAAAGCCCATTGACATGTCAAACCTCTAAGCACAGCCTGGCATGCTGACAGGAAGGACAAGGGTTTCCTGAGACCTGTGAGGTTCTGATTATAACAAAGACTTCTATAGACACTGAAGCAGCGGTGACCAAGGAGCTTCCTTCCCCTACTGCTCCGTGATCTGTCCTTCCATATGTGTATTTAAGTCTATGTTTGTGTGTGTGTACATGTGTGTGCATGTGCATGTGAGCTCTAGCTTCAGAAAACTCTAGACAAAGGCAGAAGATGTTTCCAGGAGGAATTCTCTTCCAAAATAAGCATCCAAGATCTGTGGCTCTGGGTAGAAAACTCCAGTGGAGAATTAACATGTACAATTTTCCTTTATTTTCTGACAAGGCAGAGACTGCCATGGAGTAGCCTATTTAAATATATAACTCATAGATTTAAAAGTTTGTGTTATCTAGGACCATTTACTTCCTTTGTACCAAACACTGTAATAAGCATTATGTATGTACTTCCTTATTTACTACTTACAAACTTAAGAAGTCGCTACCTAATACTCCATTTTACACATGACCAAACTGAGACTCAGAAAGATAACAAGTCCAAAATCACAGAGTTCTTAAGTAGCCGTGCTGGATTCAAATCCAAAATAGTCTGACTCAAGAACTGCCAGATAAGAAGTGTTAACAGGTGCTGGGAATGGAGCCCCTGGTTGTTACTCTGTATTTTCCAATACGAGGACATCATAGATCCAGTAACACGCCAGCAGCAAACAGGTGAAATAAACTTCTCCCAGGATACCTGGATCTTTTAAAAAGCAGACACTTAAAAATTTTACTTCTATTCTATTGCAAAACCTACTCATCTGTAATCCACTGACCCAAGTTGCGACCTGATAGAACACAACTATCTTAGGCAAGTCATTTCCATCAGGTGTCAGTTTCATTATCTGTAAAATAAAATCCTGGACTAATAATGTGTTGAGCTCCCTTCTGCTCTGTAAAAGACAATAAATAGCTGTGACTGCCTGACTCTGGGGAAGACAATCTTCAACATCCTGACTAAAGTTGCCTTGAAAGCCAAACTGATTTTTCCCCCATTTTTGCAAAGCTAAAATCTGCTCCTTAAAACTCCTCCTTCAGTGAATTTCAGGCCACTGTGGGAAGCAGGACAGGAAGAATGGAAGAGTGGAATATTATCCACTCTCACCTCCCTCCCCAGTACTTACTCTCATACTCACAAGAACTTTCCAATTGCCTCTGTACCAAGTGTTTAGTGAACCTTTAAATATTTCAAGATGTATGAGAGATTATTCCCTGTTCTCTTTTATTCTAATAACAAGCTGTTCTGAGCTCTCTGCCGAAGACCCAATGTCTTTGTCCAGTTCTCTGTGGATATGCTTTTTCTGTATGCCATGGTCACTACTGGAGAAAATAAAAGCAACACTGACCATCAAGACACTTACCTATGACCCTATTGTTTCTTACATAAGAAGAAAGGAGGCTCATGTTTGCTGCAGTGCAGTACTAGCATGAAAACTAGTGTCTCTCTGATGGGGAAAGGAAGGCTTAGGGTTGGTTCTTATGAGTGGCCTGAACAGATGTCACTTGAGAGGTCCTCATTCACCAACAAGGAAATACTTTAATGTCAAAGAAACCATCTCTCCCTCATTCTGTTCCACAATTGGAGACCCCTCCCTTGGATCTTTAATAAGTTTTTATCAAAATGCAATTGAGAAAAAGTAAAAAAAAAAAAGAAAAAGAAGAAGAAGAAGACCATAATTCAAAGCTTTCCAAATTTTGTTCCTCAGAAAAAAAAAGGTGAGATCAATAATCAAATAAGTTTGGAAATAATAGTTGTAATCCATTACTAGAAAATATCCTAGCAGAGATCAACTGACAGCAGGTGAGAACAAGACAGATAGAAGATGAAGACTCTATGATAGGTCCAGGTTGGCCCATGGGAACAGAGCTGTCCCCTGGCAAAGAAGGGCACCCAGAAAGGAAGGACAGAGGCTGAGGAGAATCCAGACACCTCTGACCAATCCGCTCCTATGTCAAACCCCAGGGTTCTTACCCGGTATTTCTTTTCTTGTTCAAATTTTTCTTCAAATTTCCGAATTTTCCGCTTGAGGCTCTGGATGTGCTTGGTGAGCTGGGTGATGGTCTGTGGCTCCTTGCCATCTCCACAGCTGCAGCGTGAAGAACTCCGCGGCCTGCAGTGATTACAAGGAGGAAGGAGTATCAAAAACAGTGGGCTTCCAGTAAACAGTTCTGTTGATCTACAAACCAAAATTCCTGGATTGTCAGAGAAGTCCAGAGGGAAGTTCATTATTTGATGAGGCCACCATGGTAGCATCTGCTCATTAATGGAGACTCCCTATCACAAAACTCTGTTATGGGTGGATGTTGTCTTGGACTTTAGTGTAAAATGTCAAAATATTAGTCCAGGAAATGTGTTTTGTAAAGCTTAGAGGAGGCCAATTTAAGACTCGAAAGAGACAGTACTGTTGAGGTTCTGTCCTCAGTACCAAGCCATACCTACCAACATTTTCAAGGAAGATTTAGATGAGTGGTTAACTTTTCTTGACATAACAGGACTTTTTTTTAATATGATGAAAGGATGGGCCTCTTTTCCAGAAATTGCATACACCCCCTCACATAACACACACTTTACATGCAATGCCAATAATTCACTAACTCTTTCAGGTCCATCGATAGATAGTTCATGGACCCAGGGTTAGATATATTCAAGAAAAAATGGCAGGAGTTCTGACGGAGAAACCAGGGATTCCCTGGGAATATTTTTAGCCAAGGGATTCTTAATCTTAATTATACATCAAAATTATTTGTGGAACTTAAACATAAACAACACATAGTTCCTCAATCTCAAATGCAAATTCCAAGTGGAATGTGTAGGGGGCAGGCATCTGATTACATACACACACACACACACACACACACACACACACACACACACACACACACATTATTTGGATGAGGGTAGCTATTGTAAGCTACCACTTTTCTAGAATCTAACAAGAAATGTAGATGGACAGCTCCCAAGTGTTCCCAGAACTCATCCATTGATGCTACCACTGGACATGGAAAGAATATTGAGTTCATCAAGAATGATATGTCTGATATGTGCATGTACATATACTTACTTAAGATTCTGGTCATTTCACCAAAAATGTTCAAACATGTGAGCCGCTGGGCTATCCTGTCTCTCATGACCATTTCCTCTTGAGGTATCAAGGCCTGCAATGGCATCCCCAACTAGCAAGTACACTAATTTTTGTCATTTATTGTTCCAGTCTCGCAGTTGCGTTAGGCAGGCACATTTGTGCTATGTCAGTCATACTTCATTGTAGTTTATAAATGTGGTATTTGAAAAACTGTATGAAATGAAGACAATAACAAAACAGTTTTCTCACATCATAAACTGCTGAGTGCTGGGTGGAGATGGGGCTGACTCGGGGTCTAAGTTGAATCTCTGGCTTTGGCTGAAGATGGAGCATCGTGGCGACAGCAGTGGGTTATCACCATCAGTGATGTGATAGAGCAGCCTGCTGGTCCCCACAGACTGGAGGTCTTCTGGTGCACTGTCGGCCTCATTCTGCCCATCTTTGTGGACTGGTGAGGGGTCTGGGCAAATGAGACAAATCATCAAGACTTAGAAGTGACAGAGGGCTTGAGACTGTCATGTTCCTAAATAAAGATCATAAGCATTCATTATAATGGCTTGCCTCTTTGTCATTTCTTCCTTCTGGGGATATGAAAAGCTTTCAAAATATTGTCATGTTTATTCTCACAGAACCTGGACAGAAAATATTACAAAGCTGTTAACAAAACAAAGGAAACAAATAAGTTTGGTATGAGTTATACAATCAACACAACCCCAAACTACAAAACAATCTTCTTTTCATTTCACATTATTTGCATAAGTCAGAGGGTATATTACAAAATGTTAGAGCAATAAAAAGAAAACAATAAAATGGAGCAGGAGCAAAAGACTATAGATTATCAGGAAGAAAAGGTATAACAACCAGTGAAGGAAGGGAGAGAAGGGAGTAGGAGGAAAAGAGAGAAAAGAAAAACAAGAGGAAGAGAGGGGAGAGGAGTCCCCAGAAAGAAAATTATTCAGCAATCACCAAAAATGATGGAGAACTCTGCTTATCAACAAGGAATGATGTTCAGAATATGCTAAATGGAAACCACAAATTTCAAAACAAAACATTCCGTTTTACATAAACACATATGTTTATATGTACAAATAGATGCACTAAAAGATCAAAGAGGTTACATAGCAACTACAAAGCATGGTAGAATCAGGAATTATTCTATTTTTTTCTCCAAAACTTTATGTACGATTTTATTTCAGGCAAAACAAAAAACATGCACAAAACCTTCTCCGAACCCTCTCCCCGGCTAGCCATCTCTGTCCCTGAATTCTCACTAGAACCAATCCCCTTTTAAGTTAGTTCCCCACCTCACGGTCGTCCAGAAGGTAAGTACCCCTCTGCTATGGAAGTAAGGGCAGGCGACTGAGGCACAGCAGCAGGGGATCAGATCATTAGGAAACTGAGTCAGGGGGCCAGAAGAAGGAGCTCTGCACCCTAGGCTCTGTACAGAGTTATTCAAGAAGCAGCCCAGTCTCCTTCTCAAGTTTGCTCAACAGACAAGTCAGGACCAGCCAAGGCTTTCTCTTACTACTTCTTCTCCAATGAAAGGGGAAAACAAAAGATTTTCTGGATGAATAAGCAGAATCAGAAAACACTGATGCTCTGCTTGTCCAAAATAAACACTTATCACAATTTGGTACCAGATGAATCTTAATCAGATTTAGAGTGGCTCCTTGTTCTCTAGAGCTTGAAATGCAATCTGCTTTGCGTAACATCAAAGGTCTGATTAGGTCCTCCTGTGTTTTCAGCTGGCTTCTCCCCTGGTGGATTGTAGACTGGAGAATGGATAACGCCTCCTATTTTGCCTTTGCAGCTCACTGACAGCACTGTCGGTGGCTGAGGCTAGTCAGAAATAGATGTGATGACAAAAGAGTTGGAGGGAGGCGAATGGCAGTGCCTCCAGCCCAAGACAAGGTGTAATGGTGTGACTGACACACATCACTACAGGCAACACCCTTGCCATGAATAATTTACCCAGAAAACTCTGCAGTTTGGAAAGAGCCCTCAGGAGTAATAGGAATAAGAGTTACTAACCAATAACTCGTAGCATATAATATCACCTTCAAAATACACCAGTAGGTGTATGGGTTCCTCATCAAATCCTTTTCTTAAACCACTAGGCTCTAAGAAGAAATGTGTTTTATTCATGTTACCAGTTTCTTGGAAATATCTTCTGGAAATAATAATGGGGAAGAAAATAATCTTTAGCAGGCACCTGGGACCACCATATTTTTACTGAAATGGAAAAGGTCTGAGACCTTCAACCCTTCAGCTCATTTGTGGCCCCAGGGTCAAAACTAACAAGGTCTCTTATTGGTTGCTGTTTTATAATGCCAAAATGGAAATACTTGGGATCCTAGTAACATGACTGTGAAGCAGTGCCAGGGAAAGATCTCAGTTTCTGGAACCCATAGAGTCCTAAAATATAACTTTGTAGAATCACACATCACTACAAATGGCTTTTTAAAAAACTGCATTGCAACAGTAATTGTAAACCTCCATTTATATGGCATCTGTTTTCCCTTGGGCATTTGCATAATTTACCATGTGGCCCAATTAACATCCTAACCTCCTTGCCTCCAATTCACGATTGAAGGAAGCTGTGAACCAGAAAGATCCCAAAGCAACCAATTGAAAAGCAACACCAGTCAAAAACTGGTAATTTTGTAACCCCTCAGTTCTTTGTCCAAACTCCCCATTTGAGTTGAGAAGGGGCTTAATTAAATCAGCTGACGCATGCATATGTGTGTGTATTTGTGTAGACAGAAGTATTGAGCTCTTTGCTCAGAAGAGGCTAGTGTAGATTCAGAGCCAATGCTGCTGCTGTCCTGGGAAGAGTCCAGGCCACTGCTTCCAGACCCTACTTCCCAGTAGGGAGAAGCTGATGGCAATATTAAACTAAGGTGGAACCTTTGTTCCCTAGGGGCACATTACTTTCTATCCCCAAGGAAGGGGCAGCTTGCCAGGACTCATCCTGCCATGCAGTATGTTTTAGAGGAAAGGGTCTGGGAGCCGGGAGTTTGGTGCGCCTATACTTTCTGTGGGGCTCCAGCCAGTTTCCCCACCTCTCTTTTTCATTGTTTGGCCTGTCTTCCTCACAGGACTGTGATAAGAAAAATAAAAGGAGACACTCTCTACAACATTGTGCCAATACAGTAGTCACCACTTATTGGCAGGGGATAAGTTCCAAGACTCCCAGTGGACACCTGAAACCACAGAGCGCATCAAACCCTATATATACTACGTTTTTTCCTATATAGAGAGAGAGCTTTGATAAAGTTTAATTCATAAATTAGGCACAGTAAGAGATTAACAACAACAACTAACAATAAAATAGGACAATTATAACAAGATACTGTAATAAAAGTTGTGTAAATATGATCTCTCTGAAACTACTTATTGTACTGCACTGTGGGCACCTGAAACTGCCGAAAGGGAAGCCCAGGATATGGGGAGACTACTGTAGTAACAATGCTGTTACTTATGCTTACGCTTCATCCTAAGCAATGACCAAGAATTCATGAATTTGATGTACTAGTTACATTTTTAAAAACTAATACACATTAAAACAAATTCCTCTTAAAAGTAACAATATTCACCCATGCATCCTTTGTATAGGGTATTTGGTGAAATCTTAAGATAAAGCATAGAAACTACTGAACACAGCATCTATGAGACCCATTATTTTTAACAAATATTATTATTAATATAAGAAAGTTGAATATTGTCTTCTCTTACTGAACACCAACCTCATTTGGAAACCCTACAGGGTTAATGTGGAAAATAAGAACCAATATATCCCTCAACATGTTGTCACTACTCTGAGTCCCTATTTATAAAAACATAATAATCATCATATCTAATATTTATGAAGTGACTCACTGTGTCTTCAATCTTATTCTGAGATTTTTTGCATGTATGTAATCTTCATAACAACTACATGAGGCTGGTAGTAATATGCTGTTCATTTTAAATTCACTAGGAAAGGTTGCGTAACTAGGCTATCTCCATTCAGGGAGAGTTTGACCAGTGCTTGACATAGAGGATGCCACATCTCTGACTTGGAAGCCAGAGTGTTTCTGGCAGCACAGTCACTGAGCAGAAGGGAACATAGAGAAGAAAAGTAGTTACTATCAGTGTGTGAAGGCCAAGAGACCACTTCTGCTCAGGCTGTAACCCCAAGCAGAAGCAAATGCTACATTATAGTGGTTAAATGAGTTAGTCAGATTTAAAAATCTATCTTTCTAATGTGAATTTAAAGCTATTCCAAACCTAAGTAAATCTCTATCTGCAAAAACTTGAGATGGGGTGCTGAGATGTGTAGATTCGTAAAATTGCACTCTTGGGATTGCCCATCATGGTGGGCTCATAAATAGCATTCAGGGACATTCCAAAATGCCAAACTTCAGCGTTTGTTGGTTTCAAATGATAAATAAGCCAAAACCATGTCTGTGATTCTAATGAGGTTCAGGCCTTAGCATTCTCAACCAGCCTCTCTCAGGACAGACAGCAGGGAGGATAATAGCATCACCCACACACAGAGGGCCACAAAAACAAAGATGAAAAACAACCAAGAAAACATCTGATGGATACATGATGGGTTCAGTTTTAGGTATGTCACATTTGAGTTCCTGAGGCACTAAAGGGTTAGCTATATGGTTAGGGGAGAGAGAACATGGGTAAACCTGAAGTCATCCCAATAACCAAGGCAAGAAAACAGATGAGCTTCCTTGGGTAGACAGCACTGAGAAAGGAGATGCAGTATCGTCATGTCAGGTGGGAATGAGGGCAGATGAAAAGGGACTCTGGGTTGGGGAGACTGACTGAGCAGTGAGGAGGTCAGCACTCCAAGCAGTCTTATGTGCCAGTTTCTATAGATGGCCACTAGACGTGTTAGGGAGCTGGAGGGATGGGAAATTTGTCACCCTGAAAACAGGGCTGGGCTTCATGACAGTCACCCTGCAAACCCAAGAGGCAGTTTGCCATAATGGATGAAAACACGAGCCACAGGCTCAGGAAGACCCAGATTCTCGTCCCAGTTTTGTCACTGGTGTGACCTGGGATGCATTATTTAATCTCTCTCAATCTCATTGAATTTGAGCAATAACCAAGGGAAATGTCCAATGGACAGCTTCTGATCTCTGAGAACATCTTTTACTCTCCCTATGTCACCAAAATGGAGCCA
Organism: Pan troglodytes; assembly: GCF_028858775.2. Lineage (NCBI taxonomy): Eukaryota > Metazoa > Chordata > Mammalia > Primates > Hominidae > Pan > Pan troglodytes. The sequence continues at coordinate 71,535,450 of NC_072406.2, forward strand.
ACTGCTCAGATAACAACAAGGCTGAACAATGTCCTGCCCAGGTCCAGGGTTCTCCCTGAGCTGTGGAGCTAGGGAAAGAGAAATTATCCATCATAGTGTGAAATATTCAGAAGTGCCCTCTAGGGATACAGAGAAAGCTGGGTGCTGGATGCTTATCATTTTTCAGCCTACTTGACTCTCCAGGTCTTCTAGTCGATTCTTGAATAGTTGATCACCTTAGTGGTACAGCTGATAAAAATCTGCTATTAAGATGACAAAAGCTATTTTCAAATGGGAGTTTTCATTTATGAGCAGAAGCACTATGGGGAGAATATTTGGGGAACATTGAATATACAAAGCAAACAGAAAGACCACTGAAGGAAATTCCAACCTTCGATGTGGGCGGTACCTTTGCTAGTCTCATCCCAAGTCAATTAGAAAGTATAGTCAAGAGTGATTCATCTCAAGTGGCATGAGTTAGGCTGAATTAGCCAATTCACTCAGCGAAGTTGGACCAGCAGCTCCAGATAGAGCCAGAGGAACGTATGATTCTCAAGGAACTCGAAGAGACAGGACAGGTTGTCTACCTAGCCCTGGGCCTGGGAGGCATCAAGAGCAGTGTCAGACACCAAGCTTCTGGGCATGCCATCTGGTCACTTCCAGGCACTCTTTCTATGCATGAAAAGCTAATACTAAAAGAACCCAAAGAAAGGTATTTTTATTTATTTTTATTTTTTTATTTTTTTAAATTATACTTTAAGTTTTAGGGTACATGTGCACATTGTGCAGGTTAGTTACATATGTATACATGTGCCATGCTGGTGCACTGCACCCACTAACTCGTCATCTAGCATTAGGTATATCTCCCAATGCTATCCCTCCCCCCTCCCCCCTCCCCACCACAGTCCCCAGAGTGTGATATTCCCCTTCCTGTGTCCATGTGATCTCATTGTTCAATTCCCACCTATGAGTGAGAATATGCGGTGTTTGGTTTTTTGTTCTTGCGATAGTTTACTGAGAATGATGGTTTCCAGTTTCATCCATGTCCCTACAAAGGACATGAACTCATCATTTTTTATGGCTGCATAGTATTCCATGGTGTATATGTGCCACATTTTCTTAAAAACCCTAGAAGAAAACCTAGGCATTACCATTCAGGACATAGGCGTGGGCAAGGACTTCATGTCCAAAACACCAAAAGCAATGGCAACAAAAGCCAAAATTGACAAATGGGATCTAATTAAACTAAAGAGCTTCTGCACAGCAAAAGAAACTACCATCAGAGTGAACAGGCAACCTACAGCATGGGAGAAAATTTTCGCAACCTACTCATCTGACAAAGGGCTAATATCCAGAATCTACAATGAACTCAAACAAATTTACAAGAAAAAAACAAACAACCCCATCAAAAAGTGGGCGAGGGACATGAACAGACACTTCTCAAAAGAAGACATTTATGCAGCCAAAAAACACATGAAAAAATGCTCATCATCACTGGCCATCAGAGAAATGCAAATCAAAACCACTATGAGATATCATCTCACACCAGTTAGAATGGCAATCATTCAAAAGTCAGGAAACAACAGGTGCTGGAGAGGATGTGGAGAAATAGGAACACTTTTACACTGTTGGTGGGACTGTAAACTAGTTCAACCATTGTGGAAGTCAGTGTGGCGATTCCTCAGGGATCTAGAACTAGAAATACCATTTGACCCAGCCATCCCATTACTGGGTATATACCCAAATGACTATAAATCATGCTGCTATAAAGACACATGCACACGTATGTTTATTGCGGCATTATTCACAATAGCAAAGACTTGGAACCAACCCAAATGTCCAACAATGAAAGGTATTTTTAAAGTGACTAAAATATATAGGAAACCTGTGTGCAGGGGAAAAGTGGTAATTGACAACTCTCTGTATGTTCAGTTTTTTTGTAAACCTAAAACTGTTCTGAAAAATAAAGTCTATTAATATTTTTTGTAATGACTATAGGCTACTGGTTAAAAGCCTGGGCTCTGGAGTCAGAGGCTTGGGCTTTGTCTGTGATACCACTTGTTGGCAGTTGTTATATCCTTGGCCAGGCAAGTCTCTTCAAATTCAGAATTCTCATTTGTAATCAGTTGAAGACAAATACAATCAGGTATAATAACACAGTACTTGGTCTAATGTAAAAAGTGAATTAAAAAAATTAAATAACTACCTGGCAGTTTGGGCTGTAGGACTGATATTTCCTTCCTATAAAGCAGTTGGAGAAGTGGTCTCAGAGAATTACAGTCATCTATACATTTTGAAATCTTTCCTTAGAAAACAAGGGGTTAATGCAAAGCTCCTTTCTTCATAGATTATGAAGATGGTTACAAAATCACATAAAAATTATTAATAGTAGATAACTTTTCTGGCCAAGTTATGTCATAGGTTTAGCACAGGACAGATTTTAATGTTACAAATGTAATTCCAAATTTAATAGGTAGTATTTATTCAGCCATCAGCTCTATAGATTATTGCTGTTATAAATACCTTTTGCTTAGGAGAATAAGTGTAATGTCAATCATATGCAAGATTCTAGAGGGGACCTAGGGAATGAACAATATGAAATGTCATTTCCAATCCCTGGAAGTAGTTAGAAATTATGATAGAATACATATTCAAAGACAAATGTAAACATTATCAACTGGAGGAAAGGAGATATGAGTTCTGAGTAGAGAAAGAATGCCCAGCTTTTAACATAATGACAGCTGACATTTATGGAGCATTTACCACAGGAGATGAGCTAAGACCTTCATATATATATTATAGCATGCCATTCTAACAACAATCCTAGGAATTAGATAGTATGCTTTTTCCCATTTTAAACAAAAGGAAACTGAGGAGGATGAGAGAGTAAATAACCTGTCCCAAATCACCCAAGTAGCATGTAAAGTTCTGCAAGGAACTATCTTTCTGAGCTAGGCAGAACCTTTTGCAAAGGGCAGAGTTGAATTAATATTTTAAGAAAATAATTCAGTTCTAATCCTTGTAAGTGCATCCTGGATTAATCTTGTTTTACATTTCAGAAATGACATGGAAGAAGAAATTTTTAAACAACCATTGATATGAAAATATATCTGGGTTTTCAAGAAGTCTATGCAAGATTTTCACGCCAAAGATTGTTTTAAAACAAAACTGAATGATGATTGGGCCATGTTTTGCAATGGATGCAAAGTTCACTTAACAATATGCAGCTAAGGGAAGAGATTAATGTCTGTCTTTATGATGGACATGTCAGTACCAATACTTGCAAATGGGTCCTGAATTAATCTTATTCTACATTTCAGAAATGGCATGGAAAAGGAAGTGCAGAATGATAAATCTGAATTTGCAGATGATGTTAACATTTTTCAGAGTGAAATGCTAAGCAATCACAGAACAAGCTCATAAACCATGAAGCAGAGGTTCAATAGTGGCAGATGACTTGCACTGCGGGCCAGTAATGATGCCATTAAAGAAAACAAAGCCAGCTACTCCTAACAAATAACAAGCACTAAGCTATTAGTTTAATCAGGTGTGGGATTTGGGGAGCTCTGATAGAATATACTGATATGACAAAAAAGCCAAGAAAATAATGTGCATCTCTAGGAAGGGTTTGGAAAACAATCCCACAGGCATAATTATTTCATATTTATTTTATAAAATGCCCTTGTTCCCATTTTCACATATTAATTCATTTTTTAAAATTGAGACCATTGTAGATTCACATGCTGCTGTAAGAAATAATAGAGATCCCTTGTATACTTTGCCCAGTTTCTTCCAGTGGTGACATTCTGTAAAACTATAGTACCTCTGCTGATATTTACAAATAAAATTGTAGTATTTGACTCCATGTGAAATACGCTATGCAGTTCAGGTAAATATACATCAAAAGAGGCACAGGGACCTAGAGATGGATTCGATCAGAGGAGGCAAAATTACAGAAACAGAGGGGCTGTAGCAAATAAATCAACCACAAATCTAGATCTCTTCAGTCTGACAAGACAAAGTCAGGGATGGATTTTAAAATGACTTTAAAAATATGTTAATTATATAGAGAGTATATAGACCAGCTATATATTTCATTCCAAATTCTAGAATATTAGAAATTTGGGGACTTACCATTTAAGCTGGATGGTAAATAGCATACTGATGAAGAATTTAGGCTATGGAGTCAGAGTGGGGAAAGCCCCACTAACACTTCCCCACTTTCCACCCAGCCACCCTCTACTCAGCAGCTTTGGGCCCTTCAGCCAGTGTATTATTTCGTTTTCATGTTGCTGATAAAGACATACCCAAGACTGGGCAATTCATAAAAGAAAGAAGTTTATTGGACTCACAGCTCCACGTGGCTGTGGAAGCCTAACATTCATGGCAGAAGGGAAAGGCTTGTCTCACATGGTGGCAGACAAGAGAAGAGAGCTTGTGCAGGGAAACTTCCCTTTTGAAAACCATCAGACCTCATGTGACTTATTCACTATCACGAGAGCAGCATGGGAAAGACCTGCCCCCATGATTCAATTACCTCCCACCAGGTCCCTCCCACAACACATGGGAATTCAAGATGAGATCTGGGTGGGGACAAAGCCAAACCATATCACCAGTTACATCTCCAAGTTTATTTCCTCATCTTTCATCTGGGGGTGATAATGAAAACTATATCATAGAGTTCTTGTGCAGAATAAGAAAATCCATCCACTAATGCCCAATCCATTCACTAATGCCTGATGCAAGTAAAGAGGTCATTGTTAGCTAATGTTGATGTTATTCACTTAAGAGCTTTTACAGCAAAGGTTTCTGAACCTCAGAACTATTGACCATTCAGCACTATTGAACCAGATAATTCTTTGATGAGGGAGAAGGGTGGTCCTGTGCATTTCAGGATGTTTAACAGAATTCCTGGCTTCTACTCACCAGATGCCAGGAATGTCCACCCCCTCATTGTAACCAATTGTGTCTCTAGATACTGCCAAATGTCCTCGAGGGCGGCAAAAAATAGACCCCAATTGAAAACCCCTATTTTAAAGGAACCAACTTAAGACAAATAAATGAAGTACTACTTTCCATAATAGTAGCCATTTTTTCAGTTAAAGCATTAGATGGTACATCCTGAATATATACAAAGGCTCTAGAAGGCTTTAGAAGTCTCGATGTCACATACACATACACACACACACACACACACACCATAATGAATTAAGTTTCTAAAAGATATTTGGAAATTCTGTGCACTTCTGAGGTTGAATGAAAATCTCTTCTTACTGACTTTCAAAGACTATCTGGGGTTGCCCCCACATAGGCTGAAATATCAAGTTTTATGGATAACCAGATGCTCCTAGTAGGATACCTGAAATGCTTTCCTATTCTAGAAATATATTTCTAAATCGCACCTGCAGCAGGAACATATTTCATGTCACCCCTGGAGTGGCACCGTGTTCTATAAAGTATTACTGAACCTTCTTGCACTTCAGAATCATCAAGGGAGTTTTTCAAATGTAGGGATTCTTAGGCCTCATCTTTATATTTTAATTTTTAATTTTAAGGTAGGGATCTCAGACAGCTGTAAATTTGATAAGCATTTCCAATTAAATGAAAACTTCTGGTCAAGTGGACAGTGTCTGGAAATATGAGCGAAAAGGTCAGGTTCTGGTTGACTCTGACCTATGTCAACTTCAACTTTGGAAGAGACCTATAGATTATGCAGAATTCTGCATGAGAATAATTGTAGACTCTAAATAGACATACTACATTAGTGTCTTATCCAAATTGAAAGTTCAATTTGAAGATCAAGATTTTAGAAAAATATAATAAAGTACTGCTATGGAATTATTATTTTTAGTAATAGGTGTGCAGTTATTCTGGTGACAGTTTTTGCTAAAACTCCAAACCATCAATCATCCTTGGTCAGACAGAACAAAGGCTACTATGCTGAGTCAGTGGAACATGAACAGTCCTTCTCCACACTCTAAAATCATAAGCAGTGGAAAAGACAATCCTCATTCTATTTTCCGTTCAATCACATCAGAATAGGTGCTTCCTAATTCCATGCTGGAAATATTTGCTTCAGCTGTAAGAAGATATTGATAGAGTTAGAGGTATTTTGAGCCTATTATGTGGGTTTCTGCCTTAGTCAGTTCTGGCTGCTATAACAAATTACCATAGACTGAGTGGCTTATTAACAACAGAAATTTATCTCTCACAGTTCTGGAGGCTAGAAGTTCAAGATCAGGTGCCAGCCTGGTCAACTTCTGATAAGGGCTCTCTTCCAGCTTGCAGAGGGCTGACTTCTTACAGCTTCACATGGAGGGAAGAGGGCAAGCTAGCTTTCTGTACTCTTATAAGGGCACTAATCCCATGGCCTAATCACCTTCCCAAGGTCCCACCTCCAAACTTCAACATATATTTTAATAAGTTGTTGGGGAAACACAAAGACTCAGTCTATAACAGCTTCTGTCTTACAGGTTGTGGTTTGCAACCTACAAGCAGGGTGACCAACTGTCCTGGAATATCTGGGAGTGAAGATTTCCTAGCATGTGGGATATTTAGTGCTAAAAGTAGGACAATCCTGTGCAAACCAATCCAGTTGGTTACCCTTTGTATGGCCCCAAGCTGCCTTGCAGCCAATTTCCTCTCCATCAATTTTTCCCTAAGGGCCCTCTATTCCTCAAATCTGTCTATATCCCCATCCCACTCACTCCCAACCCTTGGACTTTCTCCTCCTGAAATAAGTAAGCAGATGGAGCCAACTGGCCACAGACCCTGAGTTACAAGTCCCATGTGATCTGTGAGCCTCTTCCCGTTGGCAAAATTGAGGTACAGCAGAGTCAGACAGAACTTGACATTATCTCCCAATTCAAGACACTGTCCACTTGAATAGTGTGGTTCTATTATTCAGGAGGGTTTATGAAACACACAGATTCCAGGACTTTCATCCTAGACTGTCTAGAGAGGATGCCAGAGAATCTCCACATTGGAAAAGCTTCCTGGTAATTATGATCTGTAAGAAGGTTCTGGAACAGTATCTAGAATACAGTGTCCCCAGGGGTACCATGAAATGCGTTCTTGCTGCATATGCAGTTTACAACTGGATGTCTAGGACAGGGGAGCATGTCAAGTCTCTTACTAGGTGGAACTGATCTTGGCAACCCATAAACCCAAGTTAAAGCCAATCAAGTCTATAGTGAATTTGAAACCCACTAGGTCACATGAATTTATACTTATGAATGTTTGCTATTTATGGTTAAGTGACAGCATATTATATCCAGGTATTCTTATGAAAATCACTTGTTCATATCACATATTCAAATCCGTGTTCAAAATCACGGATTTTGTCCATGTTATTGACATCAAAAATTACTAATTGAATTTTTATAACAATTATGATTTGAATATTTGTATACATGTAAGGCTCAGAGATAATGCTAGATGTTAAGAAAGAGAAAACTGTTCATAAGTTACTATAATCTTTTATGGACTATGGCCATCTGTGTTCATCTTACACAACCATCCTCTCACCAGGACTAACATGAAAAAACTTAAAGTTTTAAGGTGTCCAAAGATCATTCTAGAAATCCATCCCTGAGTTAAAAACCATGGATCTGAGCATAAATTTCTTCCCTGAGTGACTCATTGATTAGAAAAATGCATGGTCTTCCTGTAAGAGTGCATCTAAGAACCCAGTGAGACCAAACCATCCCATAATTTAAGTCACAAAGGCACCTTACAACTGCCTGTCACTTTGGCAATATCCCTGCCAAATGAAGAGACTCCTTAGGTCCCTGGAAACATCAGTTTTCTAGATGTCTCTACAATCTAGTTTTCTAGACTCTCTTGGGAGATCTCTGAGACATTTCAGATTCATCTACATTTTGGAAAATCCAGCATGCAACCCACAAGCCTCCTCTCTAAAGAGACTTCTGCACATCTCTGCCATTTGATATTTAACATGGAATGCATTGCTAGTTCCTCCATGTGAGCAATCCCTACATAAACCCTGTATTTATTTTCATTTTATAACAAGTAATAATAAGCTTGTACAAAATCTTGCCCATGCTGAATTAGAAAATCCAAAACTATTCTTAATTGTTGGGAAGACACATAAAAGTCATGATGAAAAGAAGAAAAAATATATCCACATCCAACATGCAACAAATATTTTACTGAACACTTTGTCAGAAACTTGTATAGTTAATCCAAATCATCAAATAACTCAACAGTTAACTTGTACTTGGCTTGAGACTTCTTTATGTGTTTTGTATTAAATATGTTGTTTGTTTGCAGGGAGTGGAATATGGTGTTGAGGGAAGAAAAGGGATGTTGTCTAAATAATCTGACTGAAATTGCTAATTGGCTTGACATTGGCTCCTGTTCAATTTTATTTGCCACTCATCCAAACATAATGGCCAACAGAGCAGGAGAGCTCACTGGGCAACAAAGACAGCCAACTGGCCACCTGCATCCATAGGGAAACAATGTACCACTCACCAGCAATGCTATACTAGGCTTCAGTGTCTTATGAAGAATGGTAGTACTTCACAGGTCAGTTTAAGTATTTAATATAACACACAAAAAGTGCTTAGAACAGTGCCAGGATCATAGAATGTTTTAAATAATGACAGTAGCTACTACTAGTAGCTATTATATGCCACCATTATTAGTACACATTCCAGCACTGGAGATTACTGATTTACCTGCTTAGACTATGTGGGTCTGTTTTCTTTCTTTTTTCTTTAAAATTTGTTTAAATTGTTTATTTATTTTTACTTTTAATTTGGGCATATAGTAGGTGTATATATTTATGGGGTCTGCTTTCAACAGGAGTATCTAAAATGTACAATTGCTAATGGTACTGAAACAGATTACCTGTGTAAATCTTTGCCTTCAACTCCTAGAGATTAAGGACCTTTCATGAAGAATGCTCCCTAAGCCTATTTCTACCATTTATCTGGAAACCAGTCTGCAAACTTGTGACCTCTTCGTTATGTTAGAAAACATAAGCTGTGCTCTCACTTATATAAATCAGTGTTTCTTTCCTCTCCAAATATTCCTGGGAACATTAATTTGCCTGCTGTTGGCTAGCCAATCTACCATCCCCGGAATTAAAGCCAGAGACTAACAGAAAATTGAGACTCAATTTGGGACTTTTTGACACGGAAATTAATGAAAAAAAAATGGAAACCAAACAAGACAATACAGGATGAGAATGAGCTGTCAGTGGACCACTCACCCCCACTTTCCCTGCATGCATGGATCATCTTACAAGCAGTTAACAGGAAAGGAAGTAGCAGTATGGAAACTTCCCCATCCTCAACACATCAAAAAGAAGAATTTCAAGACAGCACAGGTTATCTAGGTCCAGTAATATAAAATAAGCATAGCACTCATTTGTCCCAGGAGACCAAATGGGAAAATGAAGACTAGAAGTTGTGATGGGTACTTTCACCTTACACAAATGACACCCATTTGTGTAAGTGTGACTCTTGGCCGCATCTAGACAGGTCTATGTTATAGCAAATCCCAATCCTTCCTGCTCCCCCTCAGCAACTCCTGGGCAACTCAGAAGCACCTCTTGGGCTTTCATGTTGCCCCAGGCACTGTTTTCCCTCAGGGGCTCAGGCTGAGTGTGAACCAGCAAGAGACTGAACTACCTTGAGAGTACAATTTGGGACAACCCCCAGCCCTGTATCTTACCTGCAGAATCTGTCCCATCGGCAAGCACACTCTGGGTTGATGCTGGCGCTGGGTCCTTGACTCCATGCACCTGAGCAGCTTCTTCCTGGTTTGTTAAAAATGCAGAGCACAGATCAGATTCGAGGGCTTGCAGCTTCAGCAAGGAATTCTGCCAGCAAAAGCAGAACATGAGGCCAGCTAAGTAGATGCCTAACACACAACAGTGTGTCCGCAGCTCCCGCAAGCACCTTCCTCCACTGCCTGGCAGGAAGAGGGTGGTGGCAACAGCTGCTTCAGGGAAAGAACTGGTTGTGCCAGAATCATATACGCATCATTCCACATGCAGGCTCAGTTTCTGCCTCATTTAAATCCTAACGTATATGGATTATCTGTGACACATGGGACTGGTGATTTCATCAGCAAGAGACGCTGCATCTGGAGAACCAATCTGAGAAGATATCTGCTTCCCGGGTGCTTGAGGCTTTACGCTTTGAGTGTTTCATTCATTGTGCTGACATCAGGAAGCAGAAGACATTAGGTCCCTCCCTGGCTACCGTTCATAAAAGCCATCATCCCTCCAAAGCAAAGACTGCAGCAAACTGCAGTGCACAAAGAGTTACTGCTGCAGAGGCTGCCTGGCATCTGGGAGGGGCATTGAGGCTCCCTAGTCCACATTGGTATGCTGGGGTATGTGTGTGTGTGTGTGTGTGTGTGTCTTCTAAAGTTACTTCTCTTACATGAGAACAGGGTGAAAGAAAAGGGTGGAGGGAGATGACCTTGGTCATTTAGCATGACCTAGCCACTGAGGAAGAAGCAATTTATCTTTCATAGCCCTCAGCATAACCTCCCACCCACTCTCTTCATTTCTCATTTAAAATTTCTCCCATGATTCTTAATAAGAACAAAGTCATACAGATTGACGCATGCATCCTGCCATGATGCAGATGCCAGCAAATTAATTCCCCCGACCAGGTGAAAGTGAGTCAGCCTGAGTCCCTGGCCAGGCTCTCTCCCTCTCCACGAGAAGGTTCTGCAGGTCTCAGCTGCTCTTCTGTCCTCCCAGCTCCAGCAGGGGTGGGCACCGGGAGCAGAGCCACTGGTCCTTTCCCTGCTAGGACCCTCCAACACACACAGGCACACACACACCTACTCACACCCTACCCTCTGCATATCCTTTCCCCCACACAGTGTCACTCCCACTCCACAGGCCCACCCCTGCCACATACACACCCTCACCCCCTACTCCACACACACACACGTATGTACACCCTCAGCCCCTAGTGATCACCTCCATCCTACACGCACTCTCATACCTACCCTCACCTCCTACTCCACACAGACGCTCATACCAAACCCCCATACTCTCATCCCTACTCCCCACACCTAAAAACACCCCACATTCCACACACACACACCCTTACCCCACGCATACCTCATACCCTCACATCCAGCCCCCGAAACCTCCCAGCCTACTCCACACATACCCATGCACACCCACCCCACACACACCCACATCCAATTCCCATGCCTTCACATACTGTCCACACACACACACACCTGCTCCATACACACCTTCACACCTTTCCTCACATAGACATCTATCCAACATCTCTCACACCCCAACTCCTCCCTTCCATGCAAGATCGAGTCCCACACACACCCCTTGATCCATTCTGTTGATGTGAGTATGAACCTACAGTAGTGTTTTACAAGCTGCCCACCAAGGGATGTCTAAAATCTGTTGTCTCTTCACCATTCTGAAAGGAGCAGGTGCCTAGGCAGGCTCAGGATCACACCTCTGCCATGCCTGGAGATGGGGTGGGACCCGGCGCAAACCTCCTAAGAGCTCAGCGGCTGCTGTCTGGGAGCCCATAGCTCACGTGAAGCACCTGTGTGGGACTGGGCCATTTTTTTGGCTTCCTCCTCCATTCTGGGATGTTTTCCCAGCAGCTGAGTGTGGAAGCAAGAACTGAGGTTGTTGACAGGAGCTGCTGAAGGAGCAGGCACACCAAGTTTCTGGGAGGATTTACTATTTAGTAAACAAGCAGCTGGGAGGCAAACAGAAAGATTCCAGGCAAGTTTCCTACTGAAGGACATTGGAAATCAGTGACCTCTCAAAAAGAGCAAAACTACCCTGAAGATTAACAAATAATGCCATGGGAATGCAAAATGGTGCTGCCACTATGCAAAACAGAATGATGGGCTCCCAAAATATTAAAAATAGAATTACCATATAATCCAGCAATTTCATTGCTGCATATCTAGCCAAAACAATTGGAAGCAGGGACTTGAACAGATATTCATACACTCATACTCATGGCTGCATTACTCACAATAACCAAGAGTTATGTTTTGGATAAAATAGTGTCTCTACAAAAGTTATACATTGAAGCCCTAACCCCCAATGATACTGTATTTGGAGACAGCCCCTTTAAAGAGGCAATTAGGGTTAGATGAGGAAGCAATACCAGGGAGACAGACAGAAAGAAGGCCATGTGAGAAGGCAGCTGTCTGCAAGACAAGGAGAGAGGCTCAGGAGAAATTGACCCTGCTGGCACCTTGATCTGAGACTTCCAGTCTTCAGGACTGTGAAAAAATACATTTCTGTTGTTTAAGTTTCCAAGTCTGTGATATTTGTTATGGAAGAACTAACAGACTAACACAAGGTGGACACAGCCCAAGTGTCCATGAGCGGATGAATGGATAAACCAAACATGGTTATGCACATACAATGGAACATTGTTCAGCATTCAAAAGGAAGGAATTCTGACACAGCAACATGCCACAACATGTATAAACTTTGAGGACATTATGCTAAGTGAAATAAGCCAATCACAAAAGGATAACTACTGTATACTCCCACTTGCATAAGATATTTAGAGTAGTAAAATTCATGGAAGCTGGAAGCGGTGGCCTAAGCCTGTAAATCCCAGCACTTTGGGAGGCTGAGACAGGCGGATCACTTGAGGCCAGGAGGTTGAGACCAGGCTGGCTAACATGGGGAAACCTCGTCTATACTAAAAATATAAAAATTAGCTGGGCATGGTGGCACACGCCTGTAATTTCAGCTGCTCAGGACACTGAGGCACGATAATCGCTTGAACCCGGGAGTTTGGGGTTGCAGTGAGCTGAGATTGTACCACTGCACTTCAGCCTGGGCAACAGAGCAAGACTCCATCTCAAATATATATATATATATTCATCATACAGAAAGTAGAATGGTGGTTATCAAGAGCTGGTGCTGGGGGGTGGGACATAGGGAGGAGATGGGAGCTATTGTTTAATGGGTACAGAGTTTTATATTGGGAAGATGAAAAAAGTTCTGGAGATGGATGGTAGTGATGGCTGCCCAACAGTGTGACTGTACTTAATGTCACTGAACTACACACTTAAAAATGTTTAAATGGTGGCAGGGTGCAGTGGCTCATACCTGTAATCCCAGCACTTTGGGAGGTCAAGGCGGTGGATCACCTGAGGTCAGGAGTTTGAGACCAGCCTGACTGACATGGTGAAACCCTATTTCTACGAAAAAATACCAAAATTAACCGGGTGTGGTGGCACGCACCTGTAATCCCAGCTACTTAGGAGGCTGAGACAGGAGAATCACTTGAACCCAGGAGGTGGAGGATGCAGTGAGCCAAGATCGCACCATTGCACTCCAGCCTGGGCAATAGAGCGAGACTCCATCTCAAAAAAAAAAAAAAAAAAAGGCCAGGTATGGTGGCTCACGCCTGTAATCCTAGCACTTTGGGAGGCAGAGGTGGGAGGATCACTTGAGGTCAGGACTTCGAGACCAGCCTGACCAATATGGTGAAATCCTGTCTCTACTGAAAATACAAAAATTAGCCAGGCATGGTCGGGGGCGCCAGTAGTCCCAGCTACTTGGGAGTCTGAGACAGGACAATTGCTTGTACCCAGGAGGTGGAGGTTGCAGTGAGTGGAGATCATGCCACTGCACTCTAGCCTGGGTGACCGAGTGAGACTCTGTCTCAAAAAAAAAAAAAAAAAAAAAAAAAAAAAAGTTAAATGGTAAATTTTAGGTTAGATATATTTTAAGAATTTTTAAAAATGAATGAAAGGTAAAGTAAAAAGAAAGGCTAGCATTCTTTCTTTAACTTTACCTTTCATTCTTTTTTTTTTAATTGTAGAACCAGCTGCCTGTCTCAAATTTGTAAGTGCTCTTGTATATTCTGCAAAGCAGAAGAGGGCATAGCTTTCAGGTTCCCACAGAACGAGAGGGAATGTCAGCTTTGCTACATACCATGTGTCTGACTTTGGCCAAGCATCCTAGTTATTCTGGGCCTTAATGTCCTCTGTATAAAGGGGCAGTGTTAACAACAACAATGGTACTTGCTCTGAGGGATGCTCTCAGAATTAAACAAGGGAAATCATGGAAAGCTGGAAAGCACTTTGCAGAGCACCAGCATGTTGCAAACACACAAGGACTGGATTCTGTGTTTAGTATGACTATCTCCAAACCCCAAAGGCTGCCGGACAGAGCTCTGGCCATGTGGCAAGGCTGTACACTACACTGACACTGAGGCCTTGACTCATCACTTTACCGCCCAGGGTCTTATTTCTGCACCTGCCTAGCAAGGCCCTTAGGCTACATGAGTTCTAAGTCCCCTTACAACTTTAAAGGAGAGAAAAGCAAACAGGCACATGGACTGGAGATGGATGCACAGAATCTGGCATGGAGTGGGTGCTTAGACACTGTGTTTGGAACGGAACCAAATGTCCAGACAACACAAATAGGTTTCAAAGAATTTCACTGCACAGGAGTTCACATTCAGAGATCCCTGGTCTCCCATAGGAACAGAGGTATAATGCCATGACCCAGTTATGGCTAGAAGTATCCATTGGTGGCTGGGCACAGTGGCTTATGCCTATAATCCCAGCACTTTGGGAGGCCGAGGTGGGTGGATCATTTGAGGTCAGGAGTTCAAGACCAGCCTAGCCAACATGGTGAAACCCCTTCTCTACTAAAAATATAAAACTTTAGCCAGGCATGGTGGCACACTCCTGTAATCCCAGCTACTTGGGTGGCAGAGGCACGAGAATTCCTTGAACCCAGGAGGTGGAGGGTGCAGTGAGCCAAGATCATGCCATTGCACTCCAGACTGGGCAACAGGGGGAAAAAAAAAAGAAGAAGAAGAAGTATCCATCGGTTGTTCTCATCCATCTTCCTCTGCCACTTTCTCCCTCATTGTACTCACACTAAGCAAGACTCTGAGTGTCAAAGGAGATCTAGTTGTGTGGCTGGTTTATTCCTTCTTCAGCTATTAGATAGGATTAAACTTAGAGTAATAGGGAAGAAATTAAGTGGCAAATGGAATAGGAGACAAAAGATGAAGGTCTGGAGAAACAAGAAGATCCCCAAGTAGAAGGGAAAACAAACTGTTATAAATGGAGGACAAGAAGGCAAAGAGGAAGAAACTCTGCAGACCAGCTGTCCTCAGTAATATTCCTTCCCACCCCTCACTGACCCATTACCTGAGGACAGTCTGCCTTTTGGCACCATGGGCCACTTGTAAGTCCTCCTGAACAGAGAGTGGGGACTTGGACACACTGTGTGGGATGGGTCCATGAAGAGATACTTGTTCTGAGGATCAAGGAACCCATGACAAGGGGACGGGGAGATTTGTCTATGAGTAATCTACACTAGCAGTCCCAACCTTTTTGGCACCAGGGACCGGCTTTGCAGAAGACAATTTTTCCATGGACTGGGGCACAGGGATTGTTTTGGGATGAAACTGTTCCACCTCAGATCATGAGGCATTAGATCCTCATAAGGAGCATGCAACATAGATTCCTCGCATGCGCAGTTCACAATAGGGTGATGCTCCTGAGAATCTAATGCCACCACTGATCTGACAGGAGGCGGAGCTCAGGCAGTAAAGCTCGCTGCCCACTGCTCATCTTCTCGGGCTGTGCAGCCCAGGTCCTAACAGGCTACAGGCTGGTACTGGTCCATGGCTCTGGGGTTGGAGACCCCTGATCTACACCACTGCCACATACATGTCCTTCCAGTGGATGGGTGATCTGTCCTACCAGGTCTGTGCCCTGCAGAGCCACCCCAAGAAGGCTTCAGGACAGCTTGCAGTGAATGTGCAGAGTTCGTGTCCACCTTGCAGGCATGATGCCACACATCCAGCTCCACATGGAAAGCCAGGCAGCTTTCCATGCAAGAGCTGCACTAGGCTCTGCAGTATGAGGCTATTAGCAGCCCCTTCCTCGTGGGGCTTCCAGTCTAGTGGGAGATCACTAATAACCAAGTAAACAAATCAAAAAATCATGACAGTTATTATTGTCATAGGGCTATGGAGGAAAGAAACAGCAAGCCCAGGGAGTGAGTGACTAACCACCCATTTCACTTCCATCATGCCCGACTTAGTGACCTTCAATGCAGGAACATGCTTTTCCCTCTACAGAAAGATGAAGGACCCTTCATTCCAGGTCCTAGTAAACCCCTACAGTCCTAGTGCCACCTCAACCCAGCCCTCTCTGATAGGACTTCCACTCTCCCTGCCTCCCCAAGCCCGTCACTCAGGGCCAGCCTGCTAGTGCTTTTCCTGGTTTATATCCAAAGTCTCCTCAAACGAATGTCTAGAATCTGCAGGAAAATTGAGTAAGGGCTAACAGACCCTGTAAAGAACAATGACCACCCCTGCTGCTCCAACTATCCCATCTGGTTAAGAAAGAAGCCAGAGAGAAGTCTGTGAAACGTAGGTGTGGTTTTCTTTAAAAAGCTAATTTTTCCCGTTTACATAATGGAGAATATGCTACTTGTTTTAGAAAATACTCTACTCATTTTCTCTCCTCTACAATTACTCAGGTCCCACTTTAGTTGGGTTGAAATAGAGAACACCCACACAGGCTGGATGGTTAAATACTATTTTAAGGTGCCTTTGTCTGCAATTCACCAGTCCCAGAGCAGGCACAGCTTACATTTAGTTCGTATGAAAGGCTTTAGTCCTCCTCTCCCATCCTTTTATCTGTCCAAGAATTGCATATGATTCCCTATGATGATATGAAGCAAATCAAGTTGGAAATCTGCTCAAAATTGGGGACATGACTGGGTCTCCAAATGTCTCCATTTCTACTTACCACTCTTCTTCCCTGAATTTCAATGTTTCTTGAATATATGCCCACCCACATACATACAACACCCTTCCTTTCCATCTGCTGATTCACCTGCTCTCTGCCCCCTCCTCCTCAGACCCTACTCAGCTCTAGTTGTTTCTCAGCCAAGATCCCATCAAATTATTGAGCCAGTTCTGATTATCTTATCTCAGCAGGGGGCCCCCTAGTGTCTCTTTTAGCATCTTGTTTATTTCCTTCACAAGGCTCGCCACATTATGTAATTTTGTGTATTGTTTATCAGCTCCATGAGAGCTAGCACCGTACCTCCATTGTTTACTGCTGCATCCTAGCGCAATGTGTAGAAAAGAGCCAACCAATAAAAAGGCTGCCATTGTATCTGAGTTTTGTCTTTCTGGGTCCTTTAGCCAGTATTTGCAGGGGGGGCAGGGGTCTCTGAGTATCCAATATTGACCCCTCCTGCTGCCCTGGTTTAGAAACCTTAAAATGCTTAAAAATCACAGGGGAGTTTATAAAAGACGTGCACTCCCAGGATGTGCCCATTCCAGAGATTCTGGTTCAGTAGGTCTGAGGCAGGGTCTTTCAACACAAGAAGTCCAAGGGCCCTATTCCCTGGGCCTTGACACACTATAAATATCTCAGTTGCCCACTTAGCTCTACTTGCCCCAGGGCCAAAAGCTTTTCTCTGAGCCCCAGCCCTCTGACTCCCTCATTGCCTTTTTATCCTTCAGTTGGTTCCCTTGAAAGCTGCCCCCACCCCTACCAGGAGGTATAAAGTGTGAAGTGCTCAGAAGCAAGAAGGTATTGCTTCCTGAACTTCTGGATGTTCTTGCCAACACAGTGGGACTTCTCCCAATGTCGACCATTACAAGAAGAAACCAAATTTATCCCTCCCCTAAAGTAAAGACATTGGACTTTTGGCGAATCCCTCTGGGGACAGCGTCACTTGTGTCTGAGCATGGTTTGCAGCACAGCACACCTCAGCTCAGCCTGCCCCAGCTTCCCTCTGTTCAGGAGCTCAGCCCTCACTCTCCGCCACCTCCCAAAGGAGAAATTCAATGTAGGAGAACAAGCTATTCACTTTAAGGAGCCTTCTGTTGACAAGAAAATCCAGGTCTTATTTGGATCCTATCAGCAATTCTTTTTAAACAAGGACAACCTAGCCACAATATACAATAATAAAACCCACGTTTCCTTTAAGCTAAATGACTTCAACCTGGAAAGGGGGAATCCTATACTTGATTTCACCTCATTGTGATATCCTTGTTATGTTCACTTTATTAAATGAACAATAAGAACAAGATGTTTGGGAGAGAATAATACCATTTTATAAACTCCCTTTTTTTTTTTTTTTGAGATGGAGTCTTGCTCTGTCGCCCAGGCTGGAGTGCAGTGGTGTGATCTTGGCTCACTGCAAGCTCCACCTCCTGGGTTCACGCCATTCTCCTGCCTCAGCCTCCTGAGTAGCTGGGACTACGGGCGCCCACCATCACGCCTGGCTAATTTTTTATATTTTTAGTAGAGGCAGGGTTTCACCATGTTAGCCAGGATGGTCTCTATCTCCTGACCTCGTGATCCGCCCACCTCGGCCTCCCAAAGTGCTGGGATTACACGCGTGAGCCACTGCGCCTGACCTGTAAACTCCCATTTTAAAGTAGAACTCTGAGCTTTTCTAGATAATAAGACTGATTTTTCTGAAAATACAATGTGTCTCACTTACAACTCATGGAATGAACTTCAATAGTTTCTCAATGGAGTTACTAGTACTTAAATTATCCAAAAGCACAGGTCTTAAATTGGATAAGCCCCTAACCAGTCATTTTTCCCAGAACATTAATTAAATCCCAAGGGCTGAAGTCCAAAGCTAGTCTGGGTTGTAGCCCATATGGTTGTTTATTTGTGGCTTTGTTTCCATTTATTTTAGCCCTGAAAAATATTCGCCTTCAAAACTAAACTTAGTAAGATGGTAGCACAGGAGATGGCCCACTGGGCCCTTAATCTGGCTCATTCTGTGTCACAGGGCAAACCACCAAATGATGCTGGCACATAGGCCATCTACTTTTTCTGATAACACTACCTTAACTCCTTCATTTTCTAAAATTCAATGAATATTTATTAGAAATCAGTAAGTATTCACTGAAAATTATAAAATCACATGCCATATGAAATAACATATATCTATGCCTTTAAAGATGGCAGGTCACATTGGAAAGCATGGCCATTTCCTCAAATACTAATTTTTAAGTTATGTATTTTTAAATTTTGAATTGACACATAATAATTATACATATTTACAGGGTACACGGTGAGTTTTGATACATACATAGTGATCAAATCACAATAATGAGATTATTCACTACCTCAAATATTTACCATTTGCTTGTGTTGGGAACATTCAAAATCTTCTCTCCTAGCTATTTGAAAATCCGTAGTAAATCATTGTTGACGAGAGTCACACTACAGTGCTGTAGAATACTAGAACTTATTCCTCTTATCTAGCAATGATTTTATATCCTTTAACCAATCCCTCCCTGTCTCTCTCTCCCCCTTACCCTTCCCAGCATCTGGTAACCACTATTCTACTCTCTACTTCTGAGATCAACATTTTTTCTTTTTCTTTTTTTTTTTTTTTTTTTTTGAGACGGAGTCTCATTCTGTTGCCCAGGATGGAGTGCAGTGGTGCAATCTCAGCTCAATGCAAAACTCCACCTCCTGGGTTCACGCCATTCTCCTGCCTCAGCCTCCCGAGTAGCTGGGACTACAGGCGCCCACCACCATGCCCAGCTAATTTTTTTTTGTATTTTTAGTAGAGACGGGGTTTCACCGTGTTAGCCTTGATGGTCTCGATCTCCTGACCTCGTGATCCACCCACCTCGGCCTCCCAAAGTGCTGGGATTACAGGCGTGAGCCACTGCGCCTGGCCAAGAACAACTTTCTTAGCATTCACACATGAGCAAGAACACGCAGTGTTTATCTTTCTGTGACTGGCTTATTTCATTTAATATAATTTTCTCCAGGATCACCCATGTTGCTGTAAATGACAATATTTCACTCTTTTTTATGACTGGATAATATTCCATTGTATATAAGTACCATATTTTCTTTATCCATTTGTCTGTTGATAGACACTTAGGTTGTCAAATACTAATATTTTGTAAGAAAATAAGAAAATTCAGCTCTTGTCTCTCTATAAACTTGAGTTTTATAACCTTCAGAAGGCCAAAAATGTCCTAAAAAAGACAATAGGTGCCAAGGCTAGGAAGGCCAGATGTCCCAACTTGATATGTGTCCCTGTAAACCTCTGGGAAGTGAGGACAACAAAGTCCACTCTTGTACTGCAGCTCTTTCACCTCACCCCTGTACCAGACCCAAAGCTGGATACACATTTGCTTCTCAATAAATCCTGTTGAAAGAAAGAATTACCCTTAGAAGAAAACATCTCAAAGGTCACAGCTCTCAGGAAAAATTTGGTCTTCAGTTCAGCAGTAATATTTTCTAAAAGTTAGCAGGGGTAGGGGGAACAGAATATATTTATGAAAGCTGTCAACTTTGTATTTCACCAAGTGAGAGCATGTAAGAAAGAAAACAAACAAATCCCCTCCCCATCATTTCCTCACAAAATGAAAATTTTAAGAACAATTTCTAAGTGAAAGGTTGTTCATAGACTTTATAAAAAAACTCACTATATTCATTGCTCTTACGTTTATACTTTTGCCAAAAAGCAATAAAAACTACAGCACAGGCTGGCCCCTGGGAGCCACTGAACTGGACACAGTTCCTTCCAGCCTTACATGAGAGAGTAGGAAATTAGTAGTATGAAGAGATATACATGAAAGAGTGAGCAACAAGAAAAAGGATCAAGATGTCATGCCAGAGAAAACAGGAGGAGCCAATGGGACAAAGTGACAGGGGAGCTGGGGAGATGGGTAGGCTGCCAGGCAAAAGGCAGCACAGGTGGGTCAACTAGGCAAGTCCTGCCTCAATGCCTCTGCTCAGCCCAACACCTCTGATGCTTCTCCGAGGCAGTTCCCAGACAAGGAAAAATAGAGGCAGCTGCTGGCATGGCTTCCACTTTTTCTGCCAACACCACACTAAGGATTCTCCTGAGGGTGAGGCTTACAGACCTGGTTTCCCTGGAAATAAGAAAGCAGGCTAGATAGCTGCATCTGAACAACGGGGCAGAATAAACCAGGCCTGGAAGCCATTCAGAACTTTTTTGCCATGCAGTTCATTCAACTGGGAATGAAAACTAGTATTCATACCGTGAACATGTTGGCTACAGGATGTCCTCATTGACACTGATAACCAAAGTTGTCTAAAATTAAATGAATCATAGGATACTGCTCCAGCTGAGGAACAAACCTTGGTAGGGGAGCAAGGTGACTCTACCTCAACTCAGAAAGCCATACCAGAAAAATGCTAAGTGGCATCCTGCAGGGGTCCAGCAGAGAGGAAAATTACCTTGGAGATCATGCTTCCAGAGACCAATATTATGCAGCATCTAATTACTTATCTTCTGAGAATAGCACTCCTAGATCCTAAGTGGGAAATATGGCCCAAGACTAACAAATCAGCTTATTCCAAACACCAACATCACAGGAACTGGTTCAGAAATGGGCACATGCCCCAAGCCAGATAAATCAGACTGAAGTATGGGACTTTTTAGAACTGGGAAGGAGAGACTGTTATTTCACTGTGTGGTAGGCAGAATCCTAATGGTAGCCATCAAGATTCCTATATCCTGATAACATAATCAAACACTAATCTAGGTACTTCTATGAAGAGATTTGCAAATGTAATTAAAGCTTTAACTTAGCTGACCAAAGATACAGATTACTTGGCTGAGCCTGGACCAATCGGGGATGCCTTTAAAATGCACAGAGTTTCTTCCAGTTGGTAGCAAAAGACAACATTATAGAAATTCAAAGCACAAGAAGGATTTGCCACGCTGTTGCTGGCTCCAAGATAAAGCGTGAGGAGGGGGAGTGTGACAGCCTCTAGAAGCTGAGAGCTGCCCTCAGGTGACACCCAGCAAGGAAGCAGGACACACAGTTGCACAACTACAAGGAACTAAATTCAGGCAATGACCTGAAGAAGCTGGGACGGGGGCTTTTCTCCAGAACCTCCAGATAAGAAACTACCCCAGCCAGTGCCTAGATTTCAATTTCATGAAACCCTAAGCAGAAAACCCAGTTGAGTCCACCCACATTTCTGACCTACATAACTGTAAGCTAATAAATAAATGTTTAAAGCCACTAAGCTCTTGGTAATTTATTACCCATTAATAGAAAACTAATATACACTGGAATTACTAAATAATTTGTCCCTAAAAAGGGGCTGACCTAAATAAAGATGAGGCCAATATAGAAAAAGAAGAACCCAGAGATAGAAATAGATGGCATCTCCAGTGATGAGTTTTCAATCCCTGGACCTAGCCATGCATAGAGCCTATCCTGATCCTAAGTTTTCTGCTATATGTCAATAACATCCTGTTCTTATTAAAACCAAGTTGAATTGACTTTCAGTCACACCGAAAGAATCACAGATACTTTTTAAAACATCCTCACTCAATCCCGAACTAAGGCCTAACCCTATAGACTGGGTTTGCATTTGAATAGAAAAATAGAGCTGCCTATTCTTACAGAAATAATACCATTCAGTCAGCTCAAGAATGTTAAAGGCCTAAGAAGCCTCTTCCTAGACCATTTTCACAAAATTAACACAATTTTGAGGAAGAAACACATCCTGAACAAAACAATAAGTACCATCTTGAGGCTTGACATGGTTTGATGCCAAAATACCTATATGATAAACTGTGGATGCTAATAAAAACACAATCTAGTCCTTCACATGGAGATACACAGAGGCATAGACACATGCATACCGACTCAAAGAGGGACACTGCATGTGTGCAAATTGTCCTACTTTTAACAAAATTAACATATTAATGGATTCTTCATAGATATCTTTGACATTGAGGCTAAAGTTTAGTTATTATGACCAGCATAATTGAACAGATAAGAGTTAACAGTAGTATGGGAAGAAAAATTAATTTTTCATATTGATTTCAGGTAAATAAATCATCTCTTTCATACCAAGCTAAATAAAAATAGGTATCCCCTTTGTAGAATAAGACTGCAATTACAGATCCAAGGTTAAACTTCTTAATATTGATATTAGGTCATTATTGAACATCTGTTGCATGCTAGTAATTTATTACATTTGTTTCTTATAAGATAGCCTCTTCCTCTAGATTCTAATGGTATTCCTAAGGAATTTGTCCTCTTTTGGTAGAAAAACAGTCAGAATATAACACAAGTCTGAATCCATGCTCATTGTGAGCATCTTCTCTTCCTCTGGTTCCCCAGTAACCAATGAGAGTGATGAGGACACACACAAATCTGGAAATCTCCTGGCTATTTTTGATAAAGTCAATACTAAATTTCAAAGCAACAACAGAGGCAGAACATACCTTTAGAATGCCCTGTAGGGTCAATTAACAGCAAAAATATTTCTACCTTATTCTATAAACACAGCACTCAAAATGGAGTCTTCAGAATAGAGTTACAGTAATATTCTTTCCATTAAAGAGATGTTATTATCCTCTCACTCTAACCCATTTATGCCTAGTGTTCCATTATTGGAACGCTAAGCATGTGGGAGTTATTTATATCCTACTGCTCAAAGTCATTGCCAAGGTCTGATTGCAAAAATTCAAAACATCGCAACCTTGGGCATAAATGGACAAAGCACTCATAAAGGGAGCACAATGCAGTATCAGAGAACTTGTGCTTGCCTTTTTCAGATGTTTTAGGTTCTGCTAGTTACCAGGTGAAATGGCTTAGCCAGTGTGACGGTGTTAACATTCCTCATGAAGTAACAATGTGACTGAAATTTCTCCACCTTCAAAAATCATTTCTCTTTCCTACTCTCTACCTCACAGTTAGAAATGGGGAAGCAAGGTGGGAAGGATAGATTATCATCCCCTTTTGACCCTCACTGTTGAGTCTACCAATTTCTTCTCCCCTACAAAAGACAACACCATCCTTTCCCATTCCATGACCTGGATATTATAGGACTCAGCGACTTCCATCTGGGTTGGTTTCTTCCTCTCCATCAGTGGCCCCTGACATTCAGTTACTTCAATGTCCAGGCTAACCATCATGCTATTGTCTGGCTTCATAATTCCTCAACCCCCTCAGTTCCAGGGTTCCTTCCACTTCACTATGGCTGGCTGCCTCAGCAAGTTGCAATAAACTTCAAGGATCT
The DNA here is from genome assembly GCF_028858775.2 of Pan troglodytes. Lineage (NCBI taxonomy): Eukaryota > Metazoa > Chordata > Mammalia > Primates > Hominidae > Pan > Pan troglodytes. Next base: position 71,559,480 of record NC_072406.2, read on the forward strand.
CAAACCTTCTAAACATAGTCCCCATCCCCTCTATCTCATTCACTCCCTGCAACTGAACTTATTCTGTCCTCCTAATTTTATTAAGGTTTTAGATTTTTCTATGTTCCTACAGTGAGTCATCCCACTTAGACTCCTTACCATGTGGGAAACATACCTGGGGGAGACAGACACCTGTCTCTATGGTTTTACTCTGGGGACAAAAAAAAAGTCAGTATATCCACCTAGTATTTCTCCCACTGATGCCTTAAGTCTTAGCTACCTTGAAATCCTCGCCATTGGAGGTATAGAGTTTATTGGTGTGCAAAAGACTCATGCAACATTTATCCATTTTTGCATTCCAGGATTTAGCATCTGCTTCTTTGTGCTCAACACATCTCTCTTGGGTAAACCCATTAACCCATGAGAAGATTGTTTTATTTTTTTCAGATTTATAAGCTGGCATCTTAGGCCTGGAGAGGATAAACGATAGTGATGGTCAATGCCAGCACAAGAGAGTTTCATGGCCAATAAGCCTCAAAGACAAGGGAAATAAGGAATCCATGTAAGGCCACCAAAGCTTCTCCTTCAAGGTCAATTGGCTTGTGGCTGACCTTACCTATATAACCTTGAAATTCCAGGTAAGAAGTAAAATGTAAACAAACTCATATTCACTCAACTGACATTGTTTTATCCAAAAGGTAAATGCAGAATACCTTCAAAGTATCTATCAGATAAGAAAATAAAGTGTTTTTCCTGAGCACAGAGGCCGTGAACAGTTTTTGAGGTGATAACTTCCTTCTGTATGATGATGACATAAGAGTTGGGTTGGGTGAGTATAATAAAGAAGAAAAGAAGGCCCATGGTGACCCAGAGCTTCAGCCTGCTCCAGCCATACCACTCCAGATCCCCAGTTGATCACAATTCTTCACGTACAATAATGTGGCCTGTCTCTCGTGTGAGACTGATAAATAACTATGCTAAGCACATATGTCTCTGCTATTGCACTACTTACTATTCACTCCCCAAACTAGGCTTCAGATGGTGGGTTGGCCAGGAGGAGGCCTTAACCATGAGTTACTTGGTTTTCCTTATTCCATCCCTGATGGAAAGCTATGGCTACACTCTGCAAGCACTGGGAAAATGGAAGAAGGATAGAATCAATGAATGTTAAAATTGAAAGGCCTCAATACTATAAGATCTCACTTATAAGTGGAATCTAAAAAAGCCAAACTTTTAGTAGAGAGTAAAATAGGGTTACCAGAGGCTGGTGGGAAGGAAGGAGGTGGACAGGGAAAGGGGAGACATTAGTGAATGGGTATAAAGTTTCAGTTAGAAAGGATAAATCAGTTTTGGTGTTTTATTGCACCACACAGTGACTATAATTAATAATAATATATTGTATATTAGCTGAAATAGAGGATTTTAAATGTTCTCATCACAAAGAACTGATACATATTCAAAGTGTTGAATATGCAAATTTGCCTGATTTGTTCATTCCATAATATATCAAAACATCACATTGTATCCGATAAATATATACAAATGTACAATTATTATTTGTCATTTAAAAATCTAATTAAACTTAAAAAAAATCTCTGAAAGGACACCTAGAGTTAGCCCAATTCAAAACTTCCTACAGAGTTAGAAATGCGGAAGCAAGGTGGGAAGAAAAGATTATCACCCCCTTTTGACCCTCACTGTTGAGTCTACCAATTTTTTTCTCAGTAGTTTTAGTTTACAAAGGAAACTAAAAGAAGTTGATGTGGTGCTCTTTCATATATAGTCTGGGAGTTGGAAACAGTAGTTTGAGGACCCAATATGGCTTTTTTTTTTCAGGGAAGGAGAGATTTATTCGTTTTCTTTATAAATATGTTATTTTTCTTAATTGGGACTGAAGCAAGGAATGTGATCTACAAGCATACAGAGAGTAAAAACAATCATTGTTCTTCATTTTATCTTTCAAGTACCTTTCTGATCTATTGAATGATTATGATTACATGGACTGGCAGACTGACTAAGACCAAGGATTAAGGTGGATGAGACACTGACAGATCTCAAGTCTAGAATATTTTCCAGTCAGGATTCGAAAGATCCTAACCCCCAAAATCTGATGTCTTACCGAGACAGAGTCATACAGCTCAGGTGAATGTCAGTAGAGAGATTTAATCAGTTTTTTTCTGGAAAAAACTCCTATACTCTAGTCCCAGAGACACCAAAAACCGTGGAATAAAAAATGCAATTCCTATCAAGAGACTCAAAGTCAAAAACTGGGAGCTCTAGGCTGGCAGAAGAAAAATGAGACTGGCAGGTGTCAAATCTATACTCATGCCAAGTGGAAACAAGAAGTTAGTGAGCTCTTCAGCCCACTAGGAAAGTATGAGAAACACACACAGAGACAACATACGTGGATACGCTACACCATGTATCACCATGCCAGGCGGAGAAGACCTCGGGTCAAGTGCCAGCTCTGGAATCAAGCTGAGCCCCATCTGTCAGTCACAGAGCAAGTGGACAAAGAAGTACAAATAGTAGAAGTGAAATACCAGACGTAAAATTTGGGGAATGTATAAGGTACGTAGGTAGCATCTTGTAATTATTACTATGTACAACATATGGAAACATCTGGAAAACACTTTTGGACCATGATTCTCATGAGGCTCAAGAAACTCTTTTTTGGTTTTAGACTCGCAAATTGGTATGGAAGAGAGTGCAGTTATGGAACTGGTAGGTTCTTTATAAGGATGTGTGGGGAGGTGGTGAATAAATAAAATAAAGGAACAAAAACCAATGAAGAGAGCTAACATAACAAAAAGTTCTACCTTACATGTTTATTTAGAGACGGGAGGCATACTCCTGTAAAAAGTCAGCTGTACAAAGAGGCCAGAAAACAGCTCATAGTAATAAAGATATATATGAAAGATAACAGCAGCTCTGGTCAACAACCAGAAACAAGTATACAATGAGTTACAGCAAGGCAAATGAAAACTATGACTATATACCAAACATGAATGACCCTCATGAATATAATATGGAGCAAATGAAGCCAGACACAAAAGAGCATATGTAATCCATGAATAAAACACTAAAAAATACTAGTTATCTTCATAGGAGAGTAGTGACTGGAAGGAATTACAAAGAGGCATCTGGGATGCTGGTAATATTTTGTTTCTTGATTTATGTGCTGGTTGCACACTTTGTAAGAATTCATTCAGCTGTATACCTATGACCTGTGCACTTTTCTGTATGTATTTTCTATCCCCATTAAAAATATAGCAATGTTTCCCATTTGTGTTCCATAGGGACTCTGTCGCCTAAAGAAATGTTATTAGGTGGTTCTTCCATAAAAGAGTTTGGTGTTCAATAAGTTGAGAAATGCTGGGAATGGGACATTTCAATCCATGAGTGTGAACACATCCACCCTCTTTGATGATCTCTGTCCCATTCATATTGCACGTCCTTCAAGTTTCCCCAAGGTCTTTTCTGGTCTCCCAAATTTTGGCCATAACAGAAACTGCGTGAAAGAATGTGGGTCAATCTATATAGTTCACCCCCTGATGGAAAAAAAAACACTGTCAGCACATACTGTATTCAACCAGTCTGGATCAGCAGCGTCACCTCTGTATGGAAGTGCACACGTTTAAAATATGGCGATGCCTGCTGTTTCAGATGGACTTCTCCATCCAGTGCTCTTAGGCTCAGGCAATCAGTGCAGTGAGCTGGCACACTTCATGTCATTTGCAAACACAATGTAGTGAAGGAATACAGAAAAGCAGGTTTTCAAATATAGCTTTTCACAACTGAGATTTGGGAATGTTCAAGTGATCTCAGCATTCCCATGGATTTGCAGCTCAAAAAACAGTTTCTCCCAAATACTTGAAAGTTATCGTGAGTTGACTCTTATAATCACCTCATTTTTCTAGTCACTTATGTCAAAACAAAGCTTTGCTCCTTTACAACTAGCATTTTGCTTGTTCACAGCGGGGCAGACAGCTGCGTTCACTGATTCAGGCTCTTGCGTCTTTTCTCTTAAACTCTTTTTCACTCACTACTATGAGGAAGATTGTAGAATTTGGAGCCTGTCTGTATGCACACACACAAAAATAACAATTCTGTGTTCTTATCTTTAGGACACTTTTTACCACTTTAGCTATTTAACTTGGCTTAACCAAGCAGCTGGTTTACCTTTAGCTATTTATTTCTACCAAGTTCTACCAAAAAGAAAGAAAAGAAAAATAAAATCACCTAAATTAAGTGAAATACCCTTTTTGTGGGGTGGGAGAGGAAGAGGAGGAAGGGATGCATCTTCAAAACGTCAAATAAACAATTTGCGTAAAGTCCATCATTTCTCTTTTTGGCATCTGATCATCAGGTCTTTTCATTCTCTTTGCTATGACCTTAATCAGACGTACTAAATACCACCCACTACTACTTAATTTACAATGAGGACAAGAAGAGCCAGACAGAGTATTCCAAACCAATGTCTTAAACAATGGCATTCATTATAATAGATATCATAATTATATTACATTAATTTCATACAGGAGAATTCAATTACATATTCCAAAGAAAATCCAGAACAAGCTAATTAACATCATGATGTCCAGTTTGGTGGGAAATGATTTGGATTGGAAAATACGGCTTCACGTCTCGAAGTCTACTAAGAAAATCACATTGCAAACACTAAACTATATCATTCTTAGTGGATAAACAGTAAGTATGATTATGTTTGGAATTGCAGAAGCTGTTAGGAAAAACAGAGATGTAGACAAAATAAAATTAAGAGAAAATTTTGCAAATGTTAACTGTCACCGCCACGGTTATACAATCCTGAAGCAAAGCTGAAAAGAGTGTAACAAAATGACTGCTGGACTTGGGTTAGGGCCAAGACATCGCAAGCCACCTCACAAACAGTATTTTAAATGTTTGCTCCGGAAAAAGGAAAAACATTACCAATTGAACAAAGAACTATAAGTATTACAAGTTCACTTAAAAGCAAAAATACTAAGTTTTCATGAGAATGAATTCCTAGTACTGTGAAAAAGAATAGTAAATCTCATGATTGGCTAATTCATGTTCTTATAACCAGTAATGATTGCACGTACCTCATTTAAGTCCTGCCGAGTTTCAAAAGCATCCTTTGGCGAAATGGCAGTCCTCTGGTCTATTCTATAAAATACAAAGAAAAATTATTTCCATTTAAAAGAAACGTTTCAGTGATGTACATGTGAAGCTGGTGGCTGTACCCCTGATAAAAACCCTTGGTTGTGTCCCACTGCCTGTAGAATAAAATACAGACTCCTTACAATGGCCTGCAGCACATTATAGCACTTGAATCCTGACAGCCTCCCTGGTCCCCTCTCCTACCACTCTCACCCTTGTTCACCACACTCCAGCCTCCCTGGCCTTCTCTCTGTTCCTTGAACAGGTAGTGCTTGCTCCCTGTTCAAACCTTCACACTTGCTGTGCCTGAGCCCAGACTGCTCTCCCCTGGGATCTGCATACAATTCACTCTTATCACCATGTATGCATCGGCTCAGCTCACAGGGCACCTCCCCAAGGAGGCCTCCCTAACTAGACAAGACATGCCCTCACCCTCACTCTCTAGCATACTGTCCTGTACATTTTCTTCTTAGCACTTCCTCCTATTGAAATTATACATTTATTTGCATGTCCACAGTAAAGTGTAAGCTCCAAGGAGGTATTGATTATGTTTATTTTCTATACTGCTAAAACCTCACCTATTAAAAATTCAATAATTGTTTTGATTGAATGAATGTGATCTGATACAGTTGCAGAAAGATACCATTTGTCTGCTGAAGACAGCTTATGGAAATTTCATCCTATCTCTTAACTTACACAATAAATGTTATAATATATGCTGGGTACCATGGTGCAATGGTTTGGATGTGGTTTGTTCCCACCAAAACTCATGTTGAAATTTGATCCCCAGTGTGGCAGTGTTGGGAGGTGGGGCCTAGTGGGAGGGGTTTGGGTCATGGGATCTGTGACAGGGGAGGGATAAGGAAGTGAGCTCTTACTCAGAAATAAATTTGTTCCCATTGTGGTTTTGATTTGCATTTCTCTAATGATCAGTGATGTGAGCTTTTTTTCATTTGTTTGTTGGCTCCATGTATGTCTTCTTTTGAAAAGTGTCTGTTCGGCCAGGCGCGGTGGCTCATGCCTGTAATCCCAGCACTTTGGGAGGCTGAGGCATGCAGATCACTAGGTCAGGAGTTTGAGACCAGCCTGGGCAATATGGTGAAACCCTGTCTCTACTAAAAGTACAAAAATTAGTGGGGCGTGGTGGCAGGCGCCTGTAGTCCCAGCTACTTGGGAGGCTGAGGCACGAGAATTGCTTGAACCTGGGAGGCGGAGGTTGCAATAAGCCGAGATTGCGTCACTGCACTCCAGCCTGAGCGACGGAGTGAGACTCAGTCTCAAAAAAACAGAAAAGTGTCTGTTCATGTCCTTTGCCTACTTCTTTTATGAGGTTGCTTGTTTTTTTTCTTGTAGATTTGTTTAAGTTCCTTATAGATGCTGGATATCAGACCTTTGAGGGATGGGTAGTTTGCAAAAATTTTTTCCCATTCTGTAGATTGCCTGTTTACTCTGTCAATAAGTTCTTTTGCTATGCAGATGCTCTTTCATTTAATTAGATCCCATTTGTCAATTTTTGCTATTGTTGCAACTGCTTTTGGCATCACTGTCATGAAATCTTTGTCTAGGCCTGTGTCCTAAATCATATTGCCTAGTTTGTCTTCCAGGGTTTTTATAATTTTGAGTGAAAACCAAATACCGCATATTTTCACTTATAAGTGGGAGCTAAATGATGAGAACACATCAATCTATGAGACACATAGAGGGGGACAACACACACTGGGGCCTTTCAGAGGGTGGCAGGTGGGAGGAGGGAGAGGATCAGGAAAAAATAACTAATGGGTACTAGGCTTAATACCTGGGTGATTAAATAATCTGTACAATAGACCCACATGACACAAGTTTACCTGTGAAACAAGCCTGCACTTGTACCCTGAACTGAAAATAAATAAAAAAAGGGAAGGGAAGGGAAGGGAAGGGAAGGGAAGGGAAGGGAAGGGAAGGCAAGGGAAGGGAAGGGGAAGGGGAGGGGGAGGGGGAGGGGGAGGCGAAGGGGAAGGGAAAGGGAAGGCATTTGTTCCCTAGAGAACAGCTTGTTGAAAAGAGTCTGGCTTCCTTGGTTTCACTCTCTTGCTTCCTCTCTCACCATGTGATCTCTGTTCAAGCCAACTCCCCTTTGCTTTTTGCCATGGGAGAAGCAGCCTGAGGGCCACACCAGGTGCAGCCACCCAATCTTAGCCTTTTCAGTGACCATTATTGTGAGCCAAATAAATTTCTTTTCCTTACAAATTATGAAGCCTCAGGTATTCTGCAATAGCAACACTAAATGGACTAAGACACATGGCGAAGCTGGGTTTTGCCACTACATGACTGACAACAGAAGAAAATGAATTTAAGGCATATCTACTCAAAGTCATTTTCTGTAGCTTACAAACAAAAACAAAATACACAAAACTCCACTGTTGAAAGATCCTTAGGTCCAAATCATAATTTGTCAAATTCTATGGTCCAATGTCATCTGTTAAATAGAATTCAAGTTTTTCTGAGACAGTCTGAATGCTATTATATAATAAACATATTAACTTATAGTTATTATCCTTATAAAAAGGCCAGTTATCTTAATGAATAAGAGATTTGTCAGTGTTAACATTTATAAAAAGATTTCTTTGGGGACCTAGTTATTTACAGTTACTATTCTGCTCCAATTTGCATCCTGAAGAAAGCATATATGTCCTCTAAATGGGCAACAAGGTCAATATCTAAATGTCATAATGCACATTTAGAAATGCCAGGAGCCTAACTTCTTTAAAATATTCTTAAGAATACCATTTTTTTTCACTCTACAAGCTTTGCTTACTGTGCAAACAATTTCTAATGAGAAAAGTTAAGGAGATGGTAATAGAAGAAAATTGTGAAGGTCAGACTAATGTCCTCCATGCCTGAACAAACCAGCATTTCCCTCCTGGGTGGGAGAGAGCCTAAGGCTCCCAACCACAAGCTCAGGCTTAGATAGCTCAAGGGGAAAAAGAGAGTGAGGAGGAAGACTGCTGGCTCACACATCTAATATCCATCAATCCCCTGAACCACAAACAGTGATTTCAGTGCATCAGAAAATACAAAATAGCTCTTTCCTACAAAATAGGCAAAAGCAGTCTTGGAGACAGGGGTTAATCCACCCTACTCAGTAACACCTAACACTTTGAATGGCTCGTAGTTTCTTTGTAACCCTCAGTAGTTCTCAAACTACGTTTCTATAGAGTAGCACCAGCAAAATGGAAGAGTGGTATTCTCTAATAGAAAAAATATTTACTGGTTTACACTCTTCAAATACAAGTTTTTCTAGGGCTTTGGTGCAAGCTCCCTGTTGATGAGTGACAGCAGATGGTAAAACAAATAACCAAGTAGCAAACATTCATGAAAGGAAGCAGAAATATACTTTGTTAAAAATATATGGTATATATTAGTGAGATATAGAGAAGAGCCTACGTAGAATATACTCACATGATCTTCCAAGGAAACTACTCTTAACCATTAGATAAACCTCCAGAACAAGTTTGAGAACTGTAGTCTAGAGCATCAAAGGTACTTTAATTTACTAACCATCTGAATGTCTACTGTGTGCCTGGTCCAGTGTTGTGGAAACAATAATAGACAATCAGAGGCAGTGCCTTAAGGAGACTTAGAATCTAGTGAAACTTAAATGATGATAAAGCTAATGAACACTGAGTCTTGAAGCCACTTCGGCAAATCAAGCATCAGGGCAAAAGGGTTGATGTTAGAATGGAGGTGAGAGGCCAGGCGTTGTGTCTCATGCCTGCAATCCTAGCATTTAGGGAGGCCAAGGCAGGTGGATTGCCTGAGCTCAGGAGTTCGAGACCAGCCTGGGCAACACAGTGAAACCCCATCTCTACTAAAATACAAAAGATAACCAGGTATGGCGGTGTGCACCTGTAATCCCAGCTACTCAGGAGGCTGAGGCAGGAGAATTGCTTGAACCCGGGAGGCGGAGTTTGCAGTGAGCTGAGATCGTGCCACTGCACTCTAGCCTGGGTGACAGGCAAAACTCCATCTCTAAAACAAACAAACAAAAAAGAATAATGGTGGTGAGAAACTGGAGAGGTAGAGACAGATAAAAGACATTTTTCAAGGATAAAAGCAATCAAGAAGTCTTGGGTGTGGATTCAAAGTATGGAGTGAAAGAGATGCGGTAATCAAAATTATTACAAACTTGAGTCTGTGTGACAAGGAAAATGGCAGGTTTCTTTTTTTAATGAAGCCAGAAAAACATGTAATGTTTTTCATAAAGAGAGGCAATTCATGAGTTCAGATTTAGATATTTGAAGCTTGAGGTGAGACTGAAATAGAGAAGTAAAAATGTCTGGCCAGGGTTCACCCTAGAATGGGGCACTCTAAGTGTGTTCAGCAGAGAAGGGGGGTGATGATAATTATGATGGTGTACAGTGGCCACAGATAAGGTCATGTGGGCAGATTCTGCATCACTTTTTGCTTCGTTATGTGCTAGGCAAAGGACCTAGCACCTTCTCAGTATGTATCTTTTCAAGAGATGGATAAATGAGAGAAAGCACTAGACCCAAGAATGACTTCAATTCACCAGCCCTTACTACCCCAGAGTGGGTCTTCCAGGCAGTTTACTTACATTATTTTATTTAATCTTCAAGGTCATCATATGAGACTAGCATTATTATATCTATTTCACCTAATAGGAGAAAGGGTAGTTAAATACTTCATCCATTCAGTCAACAAATATTTTTTAAACACCAAAGATGTGCTAGGTACTGTTGCAGGTGTTGGGAACAAAGCAGTGGATAAAATAGTCTGCCCTTGTGGAACTTATATTCTCACGGAAGGAGAACAAAAATAAATAAACCAGTGACTATCTATGGTGCACCAGATGCTAAGTATTATGGAGAAAAAGAAAGCAAGGCAAGAAGAACAGGACATGCAGGAGAATGGCCCAAGCTCACACTGCTACAAAGTATCAGTCTCCTAGAGATAATGAGAAACAGAAGGCGAGAAAAGAAAAGGCCACTGGATTGAAAAAGATAAAGGTCATAGTAGAAGAGGAAAAATAAATGAAGCTTCTCACTGGAGTTTAGCAATGAATAATGGAGAACTGGAACAACAGCTAGCCATCTCAAACTGCCTTCTTTTTAAGATCCTTAACGATACTGCTTGAACCATTTACAATATTTCCTGGAAGCTGGCCTACACACAAAAACTCGGTCACACTGAACACTCCCTCCAATTCTCTTGCCGCCTGTGTCCAAAACAATAATAGGAAAGTAACTAAGCAAATATATATCAAATGCATGCTTTTAAAGGGGACCAAAATGAGTCAGCCAGTCATAGTACTGTGCTAACTCCAATGTAACCTTGTCCTCTAGCCCAGGTCCTGGCAATGAGAAATGCAGCCTGCACTCCTCAGAGCCCAATTATGGCCCTCAGTAGTGATGAGCATGTGATATCTCCAACCATCACCACCACTACTACCACCATGACTATCACCACGATTCACCAACATCATCACCCACCACCACCACTACTACCACCACCACCATTACCACCACCATCACCACAACTACCACAACCACTGCCATCACCTCCACAATCACCATCATCACCATCACCATCACCATTGCCACCATCACTACCACCACTGCCACTACCATTGCCACCACCACTGCCACCACCCACCAGCATCACCACCATCATCACCCCCACCACCACCACCAGCACCACCAACCACCATCACCACCACCAGCACCACCAACCAGCATCACCATCACCACCACCAGCACCACCATTGCCACTGCTGCCACCACTGTATAATTCAAAGTAAAAAATACTTCTCAACAGAGAAATGCAAAACTTAATTTTGTGCTGATATGAAAAGAGCTTTTCCCTGGATTCAAACTGCAAACTTGTGGATGGCCTATGACTACAAACTTGTGGATAGCCCACTGAAATACAACTTTTCTAAAAATGTTTGATGTTCCCACTTTGCTGGAACCCTAAAGCTCGTGCTGAGTCAGCCTGTAGGGTCATCTTCTAGTGGCCTCCTCGCAGGAGGTGTACTGGAGTTCAAAACAATAAACCCAACTAAGCATTAAGATATTTTTCTTGGCCTAAGGACAGTGTCAAACTGCAGGATGTGATAATTTGTGAAAACGCCACATTTTAGCTCACAGTTGTATATTTACACCAATGTTTGAACTATCTATAATTAAATTAGCAGAGGAAAGTGTTTCCTATTTCAGTGAAAAGCTTCCCCATCTTGCCAATGGCTCATGGAAGACAACTGACAGCTATCTAACACTTTTCTTTCCCTTAAGCCCAATAACCAAGTTATTAACAAGCCTCTCAATTTCTTATCCCAAATAATGTTTGTGTCTGTCCCCTCCCCTCTATCTCTACCACTGCCATCTGGGGCCAAGCCACCAGCACCTCTCATCTGAACTACCTGAATGACGGTAGTTTCTCCCTGGTCTCCCTACTTCCCCTCTACCCTCCTCAGGCCACCGTTCACACAAGATCTTTCACTACCCTTCTGCACACTATACTTAAAATAAAACTCAAAATTCTGAGAGTATTGTATGACACCCTGAAGGATTTAGCATGTGCCCACTCTTCAACCTTAGCTTGCATCATTCTCCCTCTCTGAACTCCAGCTACACTGGCATTCTTTCAGTTTTGTGGATGCACCATGCTCCTTTCCAGCGCAGGCCTTCACATGTGCCTGTAATGCTGTTCCCTCTCCACTTTCTCTCCTAAGTAACTCATTCACACTTTAGATGCTAGATAGCTCCCAATCAGGTCTCCCTTTCTTATATATGTTCTCACTGTTTTCTGATCTTCTACTTTCTGCTATGCAGCAGGTCTCAGTTCTTAATCATGTATTTGTGTAATTATTTGATTGTTTCTTTCTCACGATGGTGAGCACTGTGGAGCAAGGACCATAGCAGCCTTGCTTAGCATTTTATCTCTAGGGCCAAGTCTGGCATATGACACACAGTAGGCACTCATATGTTTGTAAATAACGTATTCATCCTAGGGTTATGGGCAGCTGCCAATTCTTATATATTTCTGAGTGTGTAAAGTAATTATAACTGATGCTCCCTCTTCCACCTATAGCATGCTAGCAGAGCCTAGAGGATGGAATGACTCTCATTCCCATAACAAATGCATTTCTTCCCTGAAGAGATCTATGAAAGATTAATTAGTAGCTTTTGAACCCATGACCTAGAAAACCTGGGCAGAAAGAGTAAAAAGAGAGCATCCAACACACTTTTCAGAATACTTCACATAGAATCAGAGCCTTAGAACTGAGCAGTGCTGACTCCCATCACATCTTCAGAATTCAGGATATTCCACTGCATAAAAAATTGAGCCTCTCTATTAGAAGGCAATACTTGGGATACACTAATGTATACCCGGATGACTGCTGGCTGGCTGTACGACTGGTGTTTCCTGAAACTCTTTTGAAAACAGAAGGTATATCCCAAGAGGACAACCCTCTGAGCAAAACATGTTTTATATACAAACAATAGCTCTATATGCAGACACAGACAAGATGCCAATAAATTCCAGTAATATTATTAGAAACAATAACAGCCCTTAATACCAGTAAATAGAAAGTTCCTTTCTCTAGAGAGTCGAAGCCACATTGAAGACATTCTCTTATTGGTTCTTACCAAATGTCTGCTAAAGGACTGAGGTCAAATATTAAGCAGCCAACTTCAAAGACTAAAAAAAAACCAAGCCACAGTGTTCAAAATTATTCCCCGAGAGACTACTGAAAGAAAACAAAACTAGAAGTCCATGGATGTTCAGAAACTGACTTCCCAACCCATGTATCCACTTGTCCAGGCCAATGAACTCCCAAGGATGCTTCAGCTAGAAACAGAACACTGATCCCCAATGGTATACCCTCCCAGAAGCCAACTTCCCCAACCACCACCTCCCACCTTGTACTTCTCTGAAGATTAGAATCAGCCAGTATTATTAAAACAGAGATTCCTGGGCCACAACCCAAACCTACTTAATCAGAATTTCCAGAAAAGTAGGATGATGACATATAGTTAACAAGCACTCTAGGGGATTCCTAATTGGGGAACGCTATCCTAAAGGTCAAAGTGCAACAGCCTGGGAGGACACCAGTGGCTAAAAGGTGCAAGTGAGGAACTTCTTTGAGTATAGGAGTGACATGGTGTTTCTGGCCTGGTCCCCCAGGGAACACATTCCCAAAGAGAGAAAGGCTGTGCCCCTCAAAACACCATGAAAAACTTCAAATACAGGGCAGCCCAGCTGTCCTGGAAAAGGTACCACTTCTCACTTTGGTGAGCTGGAACAGACACCAGAAGCAGCCAAGACCACAGCAATGCCCAGAGAATGGGTGAGCAGTGAGTCAGGTGCACAGGGCAAGCTTCAGAATTGGCAGAGTGGAGGTAAAGTAGACATGGGTGTGGTTTAAAAGACACTGTGAACCATAAAGAACACATTTTGGATGGAATATTGAGGACACAGGATCCAGCAGGTGAATGAGTGAGAGCAGAGGCCCCAATAAGACATTATTAGGAGTAATAATTATAGCAGCACCTGGTTTGCTGAGCAGGCTACAAGGCACTTTGCTTTCATCACCTCATTCATTCCATACACTTAGTAAATACATTCCATACACTTAGTAAACAATGATCAGACACCTGCTCCATGTGCCAGGCAGTGCTCAGCCCAGGAGACGAGTGGTTGTAACCAATACTTCAGCTCCAAGGACACTTCTGCCCACCTCAAGCCTCTGCCAAGTTTCTTCATTCTTCTGCCTCAAAGTTTTTTGCTAGGCAGGGCTCATTCCCTCAGCCTGCATGTGTGGCAGATTTAACTCCCCTGGGAGCAGCCCGCAGCCGGAAGAGAAGGTGGGGTGTGTGTGTGTGAATAAATGCTGCAGCCCTTTCCTCAACTTTCAGAGGGATAAGTCTGAGATACTGCCTACACAGTTCCTCAGAGAGACCCCAGTTGCTCAGAGTGGCAACCTACCAAGTTACACACCTGTTGTGGGCTCTTCCTCCTTCCCTAGATCCTGTTTCCTGGGACCGCCTTCCTGTACCCAGCTCCTCCTATCTATCAGAATCCACCTTCAAGAGGAACCTCAAGTAAGAAAGCTGTGACAAAGTCGACACAATCTCTGTCTTTTGGAGCTTACAGTTGGGGGAAAGAGAAAAACCTCATCACACAAATGAAGATTTAGATCAGGGACAGATGCAGTGAAGGGCACAGAGTGTCACAAGTGATGGGCTGGGGGTGGGGGTGCGGAATTTAAATGACAGGTGAATAGCTGATGAATATTTGTAACTACGTATCACACTGGCTGCTGTGATATCACAACTGATACTCAGACTTGCAACACTTTAACTTTTAAAGTATCAATCAGGTTAGCTCTTGGAACACAAGAATATTTTTCAAGGCACAGGGGATTTGAGTAGGCATTAATATTAATCAAGCCTAAATGCTGCCTGTTCCCTATTCAAGATTTTCTTTCTCTCCCAAAAGGAAAGAGTCACGAGTCTCTATCCTTCACCTGTCATCTTCCCTCCATCTTCATTGTCACCAGCACCTCCCACGGGGATGATATATTAGCTTCCAAGATGTACCCCTAAGTACAACACACAGTATAGTGTACAACACACAGTACCCAGAGTGATCGTTTAATGTCAATCTGAGTCTGTCACTCCTGTTTATAACCTCCAGTGGTTTTCCTCTAGACTTAGACAAAATCCAAGGATCAACAACCAGGCTACCAGGCCCCATGCAGCGTGTCCACCACCAACTTTTCTGACATCATCTGGTACATTCTCTCTGCAGTTCAGCACACTCCAGCTTTACTTGTCTTTGCTGATGCGACTTGACACAAGATGAACAGAACCTGGATCAGTGTCGGTCTGAGGAGCAAGGGTGAGTTAATGATCAGGGAGGCAAGTCGGAGGAGCCCTGGTCTTTCCATGCCTTTGACTCAGTTAAGTTTGGCAAGCCACACCAAGCCTTTCTGACCCTTAAAATTGGTTCTTAGTCTTCTTGCTCCATCAGCTCCAGGTTCTTCCCATGCCCCCAAGTCACCCAACACTATACTGATTTCATCTGTTCAGCATTTTTCATCTCCAATCCACTTCTTCTGACATCAACCTCCCTTTCCCTTGGGAAACTAGCTTTCCACAATTCTACATGAAAGGGTAAACATGTGGCCTGAACTAGGCCAGTTAGTTCCTTCTCCCTGAAGTCAAAACTTGAGCGGGAATGAAAAGCTGTTGTATTAGCATGGGATCATCCAGTGATAACACCTCAGAGAAACATGTCCCTGTCATTGTGATTCCAGAAATCCATGGACCAGGCCTGGTTCTTATCCTTCCCAAAGCATATTTGCCCTTAGTTCAATTTTTAAAGCTAAGCAATAGCCTTCATTTAGATTCCTTTCCTTGCCTGAATCAAACACAGTTAGTTTCCATTGTTTGCAGAGAATACCAACTACATTACCAAGAAACAACCACTTGTCGTGCAATAGCCTGGGTCTCCTTTGTTGCACACGAGCAAGATCAGCAAGACTGACAGTAATTACACATTGAAAATGACCACTTTCTTGATCCCCACTTTTCCAACCATGACTATTCATGGCCAACTAGGACCACTTTGTCATGTACAACCCCTTTAAAAACCTTTTTGAAATTGTCTGAATCACATGTGCAAGTTGAGAAAGCGAGTCCAAATCACTGGAATCTCAACTGGCAATTCAGTTGAGATTGAGTTGGGAAACCAACTTGTCCAAGGTATGCATAGTTTTTGGTTCAACTAGAGGGAAGCTAAGGTCTAGCTTAAAGATGTGCAGAAAAACAGATCTATGAAGGTAACCTGGGCTCTGTGCAGGATGGATATGGAAGCACAAGAATTTAGCCAGTGTACACAAAAGCAAACTAGAGCTTGTAAAGGACCAGGTACATAAAGGACCATAATGAAATATGGCCAAGAAAGGCGTGAGATTATGGAGGGCAAACCAGAATTCCATGGGATTGCTTACCTAAGAATCAATAAGCAGAAACTTAACTAAACTACTGAACCTATGAGTTCAGCACTGTGCTGAAAACTGCACAGTCAAAAGAATTACAGAAAATAGGCATATATCCTATTTGAAGAGATAAACCAAACTCTTTGAATACTAGTACCATGTGTCTAGTTACATTGAACATGTTCTAACTACAGAGATCAACATGGGCTATTGAGAAAGGAGAAGGTGCATGAAAAGCTGGGAGAGAGCTGGGCTCTGAGATGAGATTAAAATTTAGATAAATGGTGGAGAGAAGAGAGAACACTAGCAGCAAGATAGATGTGTTGGCAAGCCATAGATCAATACTGTGGAGCTAAGCAAAAACCTTCATGGAGGAAGGATCTCCTCTCTTATGGAATAGCAACATTAATCTTTCGAGCCCCTGCTGTGGGCCAGACCCTGAATGAAGCTGAACATGCAGTTCATTTAATCCTTACGACAGTAGCTCTGGGAAGTAGATATTTTCATTTCCATCACACATCTGAAGAAATCAAAGCCCAGAGAGGTTAGGGAATCTGTCCAAGGAAGCAACAAAGCTGGAACTAGCATCCAGGTCTGCATACTGCCAAGGCCTTTCCTCTTTACACTACAGTATCTTGGATATTTCCTAGGCCCTTCCCAGGGGCTCTATTATGTGTTTTTAGATTTATTCAATAGGCTGGGTTTGGTCAAAACTGTTTTCTTGTGTTGGTGCTAAACTTAAGGCACTAAGAAGACTTCAACAGCTGTCTTATTCCTGCATCTACCCCTTCTCAATCTTTCTCCCCTTGGACCCCACCCCCACTTAAATGGGTCTTGATATTTCCCTTGTCCCTGCATCTGCAGGATCATCAGAGTGCTCTTGATAAGAATTCTGTGCTACTGGACCCCTGAGAGGCTTGGCATGCTGCTCAAGAGTATAAGAAGAGACTCTCTACTGAGGCAAATGCTGAAGAAAAGAGGCATCTATGATACAAATTATGGCTTTAAACATTATTTAAACCTATAAAATCATCTGTAGTATTTGGTTTCTGATCCCAAGTGACCTAACCACAAAGGCTGCAAGTGTCACTGAAAATTCATTTTAAGTTTTCCCAGTTAACAAAAATAAAAAATAAATCTGTTTTCTCCTAATATTCTGCTAATAGTCATGTCTGTCCCAAAGTAAGATTCAATTGTTACTAAATAAATAAAGCCAGAGAAACAGTAGGTACTATTATTTGTCTTGCAAATAATATAAACTTATCACTTTCTGCCAATTACAAGCTTAATAGGGGATCGCTAGCAGGGAAACTTGGAAAGTAAAAGCACAAAAAAATATTTTTTTAATCACCTGTAATTCATCTCCCCCCAAAATTACCACCACTAAAATATGGATTTCTGTCTTGCTAGTATATGTTTCTGTAAATAATTATATATTAAGCAAAAATAAGAACATCTTGTGATACTGTTATGTAACTGCTTTTTTTCCACTTATAAATAGATCATGTCCCCATGTTAATAAAGACTCACATAAAACATGGTTTTAGATAAGGTATCTATCATGAAATTCAGTGGGTTTTTTTTTTTTGTTTTTGTGTTTTTACAGGGTGATGGTATGTCCCCTAGGGGCCATGTAGAAAATCTGGGGGCTATTTGTGATTATTACAGAAGCTGGAGTTGTCTCCTGGCATTCTGTGGGCTAGAGCCAAAGGTGTCAGAGTCCCTGACATGAATGAGGCATCCCACACAACGAAGAATTTTTCCATCCCCCACATGACTTCCAAATGTCCTCTGGGAATGCTAGAGCCAGAAGCACTTTGCCCTTAGCACAATGTGAACTAGAACACCATGAAGGCTAGTGGATGAAACAGAAATATCTAGTGAATACACAAGGAAGGGGAAGAGATTAAACTGGATTGTCTCCAGCATTCCACCCAGAGCCACCATCCTATGATTCCAACACATAGAAATCCAGCCACATGACTTTTATCTAGTTCTCTCAAAGTTACTAGTTGTGTATTATATTCCTATCTTCTTCCATGATCGGACAACTGAAAATTGTATATCTCTTTTTTTTTAAACAAGGTCTCACTCAGTCATCCAGGCTGCAGTGCAGTGGCATGATCTCAGCTCACTGCAACCTCTGCCTCCCACGTTCAAGCGATTCTCATGCCTCAGCCTCCCAAGCAGCTGGGATTACAGGTGTGTGCCACCGTGCCCAGCTAATTTTTGTATTTTATTTTTAGCACAGATGGGGTTTCACCACGTTGGCCAGGCTGGTCTCAAACTCCTGGCCTCAAGTGATCTGCCCGCCTCAGGCTCCCAAAGTGCTGAGATTACAGGCGTGAACTGTAATCTCAGTGTGCCTGGCTAAAAATTTATATCTTAAGTTTCATTACAGTTAGCTACTCCAAATCCTATGCCTAGACAACTTTGACTTTTAAGCACAAACCAAGAAAACTATAATGGATGCACATAAAGATATTGTTTTTAAGATGTTTACTACAGCAATAAACACAAATATAAATCCTATAAGTAACTGCAATATCAAATACTTTAGATTTCATTACATAAATGATGGTATATCCATAAAAGGAAATAGAGTCATGTATCCCTTAGTGACGGGGATGTATTTTGAGAAATGCATCCTTAGGCTATTTCGTTGTTGTGCAAACACCACAGAGTGTACTTACAGAAACCTAGATGGTATAGCCCACTACACACCTAGGCTATATGGTATAGTCTAATGTTTCTAGGCTGCAAACCTCTACAGCATGTTACTGTACTGAATACTGTAGACAACTGTAATACAGTGGTATTTGCATATCTAAACATACAAAGGTACAGTAAAAATATGGTATTTTAATCTTATAGGACCACCATCATACATGTCCGTTGTTAACTGAAATGTTATTATGTGTACATGACTGTATTTTACAGCCATTACGTATGTTATAGTGTATTTTATGATATGGAAAATATAATATTAAGCAGGACAAACAAGTTACATAGCAATGTAATATAATTACATATAACACAATGTAACATACAGCAATGTATAATATAATGTAACAAAGCAATGTAATTATGTATAATATATTCTTAGAGACAAATTTATATATATGTGTATGTATGTATACATCTATCTATCTAACCCCAAAAATGTTTTAACCTAGCATTAATAATATAAGAAAAAATACATATGGAGGGTTGAGTAGGAGCTCTGTGTGTATGTGTATGTCACTATACATAACGTGTGTGTGTGTGTGTGTAGTATTTAATGTAAATCTTGAAAAGGAATACCTCATTGACAAATAACTATAACAGAAATATGGGAGTAGCCATGACTTCATTGGGAAGATGAAGAGTAAGTTAAAGATTAGCCCCATTCTAGTGGCCTCAGGCACACTGAACACTTAACCAGCTGGTCAAAGTTCTAAATTAGGTTTAAATTTATACATTCTCTGTCTCCTATAATCATTATTGAAATTTCTCTTAAACCTATTTTATGTTAAGCCAAGAAACTTTCCAAGATGTTCAGATGTTAAGGACAAAGTTTCCTGTTTGGTCTCCTAGAAATATAATTTCTAACAAAGGGCTATAATGATACCAAAGCTTGCAAAACATGTTTCTTATAGAAATTGTATGTTAGAATATTTGCTATGGAAAATTAAATTTGTTCAATTTAGCCATAAATGAACTCACCAACCTTGTGATAATTAACCTACTGCTTATTACTCATCTTACTGGTCTTATGTAGAAAAGCACACTGCTATACATGATTATTGTATAATCATAATGCATTCTTGTCTAGCTTTCTATTCTAGGATCTGCTTGAAGTAAATAGTGCTTCTTTTTTTTTCTTTTATTATTATTATACTTTAAGTTTTAGGGTACATGTGGACAATGTGCAGGTTAGTTACATATGTATACATGTGCCATGCTGGTGTGCTGCACCCATTAACTCGTCATTTAGCATTAGGTATATCTCCTAATGCTATCCCTCCCCTCTTCCCCCACCCCACAACAGTCCCCAGAGTGTGATGTTCCCCTTCCTGTGTCCATGTGTTCTAGCAGATTTAAAGCCCAATGCATCCAGAAGCCCCTTTCATACACAATTTCTCTTTATAACATTAAAACAATAGCAACAATATAAGAATGTGTGTTACAATGGTAATAGTGGTTATATCTCGGAGGTAAGATAACAAGTCATTTTTACATCCTTGGGATTCTCTATATTTTCCAATGTTTCACTTATTTGATTATTAGTAGTAGTGGTAGTAGTAGCATTTTGAATGAGAGAATGTTTCTAAGTTTCCCTTTTATCCTTATGCCAAATTATCAGTGAAAGTGCTAACAATTTATCAAATGACCAAGGGTAATCTCCTTTAAAAAACAACAAAAAAGGAGAATTTCATTTCCAAAATAATCAAGTGTGAGCTCTTTTTTCAATCAGCAGTTTACGGACTGGGTGTGGGATTTTTGTGCTCTACAGCAGGGGTGGGGGAATTATTTTTATCTGTATCTTCAGGAGCTCGTATTCTTAAGCTATAGCCTTCCCATGTCTAATGTTTTAAATATCTAGAGTGTTGAGCATTTTCAATGTTAGAGCCAGAGGAAGCTCCAGAAATCATTTGACCTAAATTCCTTATGTTAGAGGAGGGGGCCTAGGAATTTGAGTGAAATGACATGGTCACCTGAGAGATGTGAGATAAAACCCTGGATCTCTTCATTTGAATGTTCTTTCCTTCCACCAGGTTGTTTCTGCATCCACGGAGGGAGGCAGTGGGTGTGGGCAGTGAAGGAGAGCCGTCCTTTCCAGCTCCCTTTCTATGTGGGATACTCAACATGAACTAGGTTAATACCCACTCATTATCCAACCGTATACCAGGGAGTCTCAAAGCACTGTGAAGGCAAGCTGTTTTTTATCTCTACCTCATCCCTGCTCCCCTTTTAAAAGAAACAAAACAAAACCCTAGGAACACACTAATGAGGAAGGAGAAGAAGATCCTAGAAATATGCAGAGATCAGGTACAGTCCAAGAAGGGAGATATGTCTTTTGTATTATTAATACTAAAAATCTCAGTGCCCATTCTCTTATTCATTCTGTCTCTGTTTAGCAGAACTCATTAAGACTCTGCTTACTTCTATGAAAAACATTTAAGTAAGAAACAATTAGCTATTCAAACACACACACACACACACACACACACACACACACACATTGTCTATCTCAAAAACAAAAGATGAAAGGATTTATCCCCCATAGAAAAGTTGCTGCCAACAAAACTTCCTCTTTCTATAAAGCAACAAAGCCCACAGCTTTCTCTTTCATCTGGAATGTCAAAAAATAGTGGAGGCCATCCAAGGCCATTATCCTTGCTAAGGATCTTCAACCTCCTGTAACATGGGAATCTGGATGAAGAGGCCAATGAACTGGAACTTACAATGTAACCACCAACCTAATTAACAGTAAGACAATGCTATAGAATAACTCCTGTTTACACAGACAAGGTCTTTAACAACATTAAAGGTTTAATGTCGTCATAAATTTTAATATAATATTTTAAATATAAGTGAGTTAATCATTCTCAAAAGTAAATTTACTTAGCTTAGTAAGAATTCCCCAACTGCATTAATATTCTCTTACATTCATAAATTTCCCTTTGTCATATCTGAGGGTTTATAGGATTGGCAGTGGCTTTAGCTCTAAAAATCAGTCAAACTAATGCATATTCATTAAGTGGCAACTCAATACAGATTGATGGTACTAATCTTGGTTCTATTATTAAGGGAAGAGAGAACTTGAGCAAATCACAGACTCACTGGGTGTCAAAGAAGAAAAAGATAGTTGTATTAAATGATTACTAAGGTTTCTTCCAGCTCTAACTAACTGCAGTTCTTTAATTTTACATGTTTTGAAAATACCAGGTATTGAGGAGTATGCAGAGTAGTATAATAACCCAACCCTTCCACTCATGCACTGGAAGTCCATATTAAAATGAAAACATGTCATCTGGGGAAAAGATGGCATTAAGACAATATCAGCCATCACCATATGATAAGACATTTTCATCCAGGAGGACTTAGCTCCAGGGAGCTACAGAGTCCCCAGGAGCAGCAGTTGCCAGGAAGAAAAGGATTGAAGCAGGCATTATAAATCAAATGCCTATAGAAGCTCGGCAAAGAGCATAAATAAATGAGGAGAGCTGGGTAGGAATTGTGAAAAAAATTGAAATCTACTCCTCAGCTCCAGCTAGTTGTTGCCTTGGAGGAATGTAGGCCCTGGGTTATCCCTCCTTTAGACTCTTCCAAAGAAAGCCAAAAATCTGTAAAAACTCTTGATTTTAAAATGTTGATTCAAAATAGTTTAACTTTGTACAAGCCAAATATGTCTCCACACCAGATACACCTGTAGGACACCAAATTTGAGGCCTCTAATGTGTGGCACTGTAAGGCCAAGGAATATAATATAGGGAAGGGCGGGGCATGGCAAATGGGAGGAAGGGTGCAGTGAAAGAAGATGGAAGTGGCTTTAACTGTATCTGAGGTTGGCTCTGTTAAGGGAAATCAGAAGAGCAAGCCAGCTTGGAAGTAGAAAGACATTAGGACAAGGGTTCTGTTAAAAGAAAAACTTTAGCTGAATTAAGTTTAAAAGGGTTTAATTGAGCAAAGAACAATTCGTGAATCAGGCAGCCTTCCCAGCCAGAGTAGGCTCAGAGACTCCAGCTCAGCCACATGGTGGAAGAAGAGTTATGGACAGAAAAAGGAAAGTGACATACAGAAAACAGAAGTGAGGTGCAGAAACAGCCGGATTCGTTACAGCTCGGCGTTTGCCTTATTTGAACATGGTTTGAACAGCTGGCCACCTTTGGCCACAACTTGGTAATTGGCACAAAAGTAGGCTACAGTTTGTATACAACTCCATTTAGGTTATAGTTCACAATGTACAGAGAAACCTTTAGGCTGAACTTAAAATATGTAATGAGGCAGCTTTAGGCTAACCTTGATTTAACAGTTCTGAATCTTCTCTGGAGTCATGTGTTTTTGAACTTGGAGGTAGAAAGACATTAGGACAGGGTTTCTAAATATTTTTCTGGGGTTATATGTGCCATATGAGAGTCTGATACATGTTTTAGAGATTTTCACTAGAAAAAAATAAACATACATGTAGTGGACAGAATAATAGCTCCCCATAGATGTCCATGTCTTCATCATTGTCGCTCCTCTGCCACCTTACCTTATGTGACAAAAAGGACTGTGAAAATGTAATTAAGGACCTCGAGATAGGGAAATTATCTGAGTGAGCCCAATCTATTCACATGAATCCTTAAAATCAAAAAATGTTTCCCACATGATCAGAGGGAGATGTGACTATGGAAGAATGATCAGAGAGATGCAATGTTGGTGGCTTGAAAATGGAGGAAGGGACCATAAGCCATGGAATGTGGGCAGCCTCTGGAAACTGGAAAAGGTATGGAAATGGATAGATTCTTCTCTAGAGCCTCTAGAAAGGAATGGAGCCCTGCCAACACCTATTTTTTTTTTTTTTGGCCCAGGGAGACATATGTAGGACTTCTATCCTACAGAACTATGAGATAATAAATTTGTGTTTAAAGCCACAAGTTTGTGGTCAGTTATTACAGTAGCAATAATAGAGTATATATACACAGAAACTTGGGCAAACACATTCATAGACCTTCCTGAGTCTTATCCTCATAAATACATAAAGGCTCCTTGTGCTCAAAAGAGCCCAATATACAACATGAGGACTCTGAGAGCTGTAGGTATGAAACTATTTGGCATTTGTGAAAAGATCAATGCCCACCTCATGACCTCAATCCGCTCCAAAATCTCACCTCTACAAACATGGATTCATTTTCTGCAGACTGACTACTCCTTCGAGTCTCACCAAAATGATGTGTGACCCCAAGGAGTAAGGTGGCCTCTTGCTACAGAGAGATCTTTCTTCCTTTTCTTACAGTGTTCATTATATTAATAGCATTCTCCCCAACCCACTGCCCCAAAGAAGGTGGCATTTTACACCTGCTGAGACTTAGCTTGGCTTATTCTTTAACTCTGAACCAGACCTAGGTCTAGAGGGTCCCATTACAGTATCATGTCTCTATCAAGATTCTATTTGGCATGATATGTCCAAACCTGGCCAGATGCCTGCTTAAAACAGAAGAGGAAGGTTATCAGGAATGTGAGCTACCTGATTCAAAGTTGTTTTTAGCCTCGGATCTCATTTCACTAGTTCATCAAATTTCACAATCCCTGTAATATTTTGAGATGGATTTTTTTAAAGTTTCATTAGAATGTCCCTTGGTGATGTCACCATGGTTGTGATAAATAATTGTAGTTTAAAGGTTACTTAACTAAGAGTACTAGACATAACTACCCTCACAGCACTCCTGATATGTGACTTATCACCAGATCCTGCGATTGCTGACAGCGGTGCACAGAACAGTCTGGAATGTTGCTAGGTCAGAAAGCTCAATTCTGTGAAAGTGGGACATGAAAGATGGGAGATGGGGAGGCGAAAAAGACAACAAGGTATTTAGGATCCTCTGAAGGTTTGCTAAGAGGCAGAGGAAGAGAAATACAAAATGGGATACACAATGGTTTTAAGTTTACTGAACATCAAGCATCTTTGAGAAGGTTAATTGCTAACACCATTTTCTCCTGTTGGTCTCTGTTAAATATCTACCCCTACAGGACCACCATACATTCCATACACAAGCATGAATGACTTTTTTTTGGTTTTTATTTGTTTTGTTTTGCTTTTATATTATTTTGAAATATGCATGGGAATAATAGTTGACTTTCTTCTTTCTGAGAGAGACAGTCATCAGGCTGGTGGGCCACTGACTAAACTGATTCCAGTAACCAAAAAATAGCTTTCTTACAATAATACCTCAAAGAGGAGGGAGAATGTCCTGATTACTGGGGAAATTACAAGGCTGAATCCAACAGGTATTACCTGAGGTCAGGTAAGAGTAAACACATAAAAGAAGTCAGCTTGTGAAGAGGGTTATAAAAGGTGCCCATGAATCCACCTGGATAGGGAAGCACCTTACCTTTGAGGTCCCCTCCAACCTTTTGAGGTTCTATTATTCTAAATTGAGTATATTGGATATTTAAAAGTACAACTGCATAGCACAGCCAGTCTTCTCTGTAGTTGTTGATTTAGACTGTGCTGCCTTAGAAAAACAATTCTAAAGGTCAGGCTCAGAAGCACAGCCCTCCCTTTCCACTGAGTGAGGACTATGTTTACACTGTACACAAGATCCTACAAAGACAGCTGACACAACTAGCGGTTGAATTCTTTCTTCTGTTTATTTCCAGAAGAGACTTTCCATAGACAGCTGCAATGCCAGGCTCCCATCAGAATGTCATGCCAACCTTTCTGCAGCTGCTTTCCACCCACATCCTTGCCCTGGGTCCAGGGCTGTCTCCAGCAGGTCTAGCAGGCTAGAGAGGCCATCCTGGGGCTATGTCAGGGCTAAGGTCACTGGAAGACACTTGGGTCAGCACAGAATCTGCACCTGCCATGCTGCAATCAGACATTTGTGGGTTCAAATTCTGGCTCAGTCCTTTTCACTTGTGCAACATCAGGCAAGTGCCTTAATATGTTTCAGACTATGAGTACACAGCTTTACGAGAAAGTAGAGAAGGCTAAATGAGAGACTACGTAAAAATTAGTTGCTATGGTGCCTACATGGTCATCACAAATTTATCGCTATCACAAAGGAAAATCTAATTCCCTCTAGCATAGAATAAAGAATAAGAATAGATGAAATCAGCATTCCTCTCCAAGGGCAGGACCTGTCTCCACTTCCCCCTGAGCCTTAAGGTAGATTATTTTCAAATGGAAGACAGAGAAAGTAGGTCATTTACATTTATCTTAAACTCACTCAGCGATTCCTCTTCTAGGCCCCTTTCAGCTGCTTTTCTGACTATAAGGAATGCCAGCAAAAGTCAGAAAGCCTTGCCTCTTGTGTGGGAGTGGCAAGCACACAGTTGGCATTTCTGAGAAAGGAACCACAAGAATAGCTTCTGATAACAAAGGGCCCACCTTGGTTGAAGTCGCATTGTTTCTTGGCACTTGAAGGCATTGTTTTGTGGACTCTCATGAGCTGGTGTTCCTGCTTTCACCTGACACTCTGACTGGCTGGATACCACATGCTCTGTCTCCTGCAAGAAGAAAGAGCAAAAGTAGATGAGCTGTCAACAGCAATCAGTTCCATAGCATTATTATGCTGGAAGTGGGTCTTGGGGCAGGGAAGCAGCAGTGCAGAACACATTCTGCTGATTGTAGTGTGGGAAGGGAGCCAATTCACTGGTCCAAAATTTTAAAAGCTTCTATCAGTCAGTTGCTGCAAGATTACAGAATAAAGACAGAAATCATAATAATAAATCTTATGTCCAAAAGATATGGTATAGCCATACAATAAGAATTTTACAGACATTAAAAATGATGTCATGGAAGAATATTGAATGAATAGATACATCTGAAAAGATAATTCATAGAAGAATATTTATAGTATAGGCTTATTTATGCAAGAGTAAACATATGTATGAATGTTCACACATACTCACACACACACACACACACCCCCACACACACACATGAGATTGGAATAAGTTGAACCAAAATCTTAACTGTGACTAACTCTGAGACATCATGTTTATTTATTTTTGGGAGCCCATATATATTTTCTAAGTTTTCTACAATAAACATTATTTCTATAATAAGAGAAAAATTTAAGTTCATCTAAAAACTAAAGAACAAATCATTTTTATGAATTCCAGATCTCAAGAGTCCTTGATATCTCTCCCCTCATCCTGCCACCACCCCCTCATACACACACACTATTGCCATTGGCCACATTGCATCTAAAGAAACCACAGTGTGGGTTATCCATGATGCAATTGCTCATTAACTTAGAAAAACTCCAGAGTGCTAAACACTCTACAGAATAAACACACCAAAACTAAAACTAATCTGGATTCAATACAAAGACATGCATACATAGCAAAAATGAAAGATTTATATATATCCAACAGTTCCACTACTATCATCTTTGAGCCATGTCAAACCTCTAATTGAAAAACTTTCTTTAGAATAAAATAGCCCTTCTTTAACCTAATAAATGAGATACTAAAACAAAAATCTGCGAGAAATTCAGTAGCTCCAGGTGGCTACCATCATACAGGCAAATTATTCAAGCAATGCAGTGAATTTGGGTCTTCTGCTGCAATATATTATGGTCACAATAGAGACCCAGCTCCTCTATTAAGGGTGTGGGTTGAAGTCAGTACAAGTGTCCATGTGTCAGGTGTCTTAGAAATCATGTTTCCAGCACACTAGAAAAACATGGTGAGGCTTTTTGCCAAGAAGTCATCATCACAAGCCTCTACAACAAAATCATATGAATGCCTTCATACAAAAGGGGTAAAATGGGAACAGCTGGGCAGAGCTGTGGGAAAGAAAAGAATTAGCCCTATCAAGATCCTCTCTTTAATTCTTTGAAGCCTCCAGCTTCAGATAAGAAGACACTCCACATGAAAAGTTTCCATTAGTATGCACTAGTCCCCTAGACTTCGTAGTTGCTTGAGAAAAATTCTACAGCTACCAAAATACTGGTCAAATTCTCCCACACAATGGTTTTCATGTGAGACAGAGTTCTGCTTGCTACTTGCTCAGTGTATGACCTTGGCCAAATTACATAAGTTATCTGGGCTCAGTTTCCTTTTCTGTAAAATGAGAATAATACCATCAATTCCACAAGTGCCTGCCAATTGGAGGCACACAGCAGATATGAGCTACTACTGATAACAACATTGCTTTTACAAAAATTTTCTTAAAGCTCAATATTCTGAACCTAGTGCTCAGTTAATCCTTGCAGAATTAACCCAAATGAGTTCAGCAAAAGAAAACCTATTTTTGTGGTGGAATGCTTATTTCACATTTCTATACTAATAGCAATATTATTTTAAACATTATATTTAGAAGCCTCAATATATGTAGGCATTAAGAAATGGCCCCTCTGAACTCTAAAAGGTTTAAATCAAAAATGCCCATTTTATTAAAACCTTATCCTTTTAGGAAAGAGTAGTGTTTGATTTTTTTTTTGAAAATAGTATTTTATCTAACTCTTTGAATCTTCAAAAGTTGAGAAGGGTTAGAGAGGCCAAACACTGTTGGATTCCCTTGGCCCTAGGATGTATCTTAGATATGAATAACAAGAACTTTAGAGAAAGTGCCTCCTTAATATGCTTAGATCAGAGATCTCAAAGGACTGCAAGAGAAGAACTCTTCTCTAAAATGGGAAGATAAGGAGTATTTGAACACAGCTGACTATCAAGTCCCTGATTCAAATTGGGAAAAGAGTGGCACTGTCACCTATGTTTCTTTTCCCCACCAAGAATTTCAAACCTCAAGATGGTACGGAGAATTGGGGAAGACTAAGTAAGGAGTCTGGTACAAATCATCCTGAATACTGATGAATGGAACAGGCTCTGATGTGATATGTATGTGTGATTGTCATGACAGGCTGCCCTTCCCAATGCCAAAAGTTAGATCATGAAAGTTCTGATCTATAAGCCCCCCTCAGATCAGAAACCCAAGTACAGCCTTTCTTAGAAAATACTGAATTTATTCTTCCTTCCAGAGATCCTTATGATCTTGGAAAATATTTCACTCATAAGAAAAGGAATAAAGATTTTTAGTTTAGTTCCTTCTACTCCATTATCTCCTCATGGAATGATCACCTGTGGGCAAATAGCCCCAGCAAAGCTCACATGGGAATCAATGAGCCTTCAGATGCTTCTAATTTCTAGGCTTTAAGTCTTCTAGCTGATACCCCAGACAGCCTGAAGCAGACACAGACCTCTCTAGTGTGCCCTAGGTAAGTTCCTGACCCACAGAAACCATGAAAGATAATATATGATTATTGCAATTTTAAGTTTTGTGGTTATTTGTTATGCAACAATAGATAACTAAAACACATTACCTTTCCTGTATTCTAAGATATCATCAATTATAAACCATCATTGGTTTGATTACATAACAGTCTTTTAGGAAAAAAATAATGCCACATTAAATGCATCCATCAATTTTAAGAAACGTTCAAAAATGAGAAAGGTGAAATTTTGAACAGATGTGTGCATTGGCATTAAGGAATGACAGAGCATGCCCAGGACAGCCTGGCATGTAACAACACAAGACGTCCCGACCCAAGTACCTTACAGGGAATAGGGGAGGAAAACCCAAGCCTTAGTTGACCAGCTTTAAAAAATAATTTCATGTTTTCTCTTAAAGAAAGAAGACAGAAGAAATGGGGATATCATCTTATTGAATTAACAGAACAGTAGCTTTCAAAGGTCTTGTGCTGCCAGCTGTCATTTCTTCATAAAGTTATAAAGGAAAGAGTACAAAACAAGAATAGTAGTACTCAATCAAATGTATTTGCCTCTATAAGAGATTTAGCCAGATGCATGAGAAGTCAAGGCTTACTTCCTTGGTAAGCCCATTTCTCTGCTCCAGTGGGACTCCACCACCTGGTGAAGGTTAACTAGGGCTGCCAAAGAAAGTCCTTAGAGTAAATAACATATTTGTAAAAGATTGAGAGTTAACATTTTGTCCCCACCCCCCCCCCCAAAAAAAGGTGACAACATCAAGAAAGGAAATAAATAACACATTTGATTACCTTTGCCCATTTAAGCTTCATCACTCTGTTTAGAATCGGCTGTAACATTCAGCTCAAAAATTGTAAAACATTAAAGTAGGGTATGTATTCTGAAATAAATAAGATATATTTTTACCTAAAAAAACCCCACTATTATATACCAAGCACTTTTATAGTTGAGAGGGTTATAGAGAAGTGAATAGGACATTCTTGCCCCCAAAGAACTTTAAAATCTACTGTTTGACACAGACTGAAGGGTAAGAGAGCAGATTCTAACTTTTTACTTCTGTGTTAACGTGTCTGTCAAATGGTCAGATCCAAACTGACCAAGGGGACTGAGGGAAGAAGCCAAAATCCTCTGCTCCATGCTTGGTCTTTCTGCCACCTGGCCAAGCGTAGCCCAGATGGGCACCTGGAAGAAAAGGCATCCCACATCTTTTCCTGTTCCCAGCCATCTTCATCTACCCTCCACCTCACCCCTAGTATGTCCCAAGTCCACCTCAGTGGGGTGATTTGTTGGTTCTCTGCCAAATGCAGGGACCATCAAATTGACTACATTCTGAGACAGTTCATAAGAAAGCTGTCCATGAAGCAAACATAATTTAGGCTATTTATCTCATCCAGGTACAGAGGCTAGGAGAGTGTGCATGATAACAAAAGGAAAGCTATTAACTCAAGAGGCTAAAAACTCAAACTTAGTTAAGGAAAAATTAGCTGCCCCTAAACCAGAATGGTGAAATATGATATTTTGTTCTCATTGCAATTTTAGTGAGTTCAGCTGACTCTTGTAGCACTTGAGATCATCTAGTTTTGATCAAATGGCATGGCCATTGCTTCAGGCCCTTCCAAGTTCCTTTATTTGTACAAATCCATGGCCATCAAGAAAACAAAACAAAACAAAACAAAACAATATTCCATTCTAATCCCACCATTCTAATCCCAGATCTTGCCCATCTTCTCTGTCTGAAAGTCAGAAATGTATCTTTGGGCCTCAAGGATGTACACATCCTGTATATCTTCCCTCCAGGATGTGGTCAATCAAAACATCAAATGTTCATCTTCTCATACTTGAGGTTTTCTCTGTGTCCACTCTCCCCAAATTGATAAAACTTTATTTTCTTCAACTACTGGATTAAATTTTAAATTAAATGGTTCTGTAGCTTAATCACTCCATTGTTAATGCCTTGCATTTATGAGAGTAAGTATTTCCCAAAATCTCTAATTAAGACATGATTAATATATCTGATAGCACTATAATTTGGAAAATCTTATATTTTCAGTTCTTAAGGTGAACAAGAGAAAGTGTTGTAAATCTACCCTATCCTACATCACCCAAGAGTCCCTTTTTTCTTAACCTTCACATATCTGTGAAAGTGACTTGATGTCCTTCTGAATAATTGGGGAACTTTAAAGATGTTTATACCTGGATAAAAGAAGCTATTGGACTATTACATTCATGTCGTAACTAGGGTAAAGAGCGTCCTGTACGAGTTGATTTAAATTTCCTTTCAAAAATGTGTGTCTATTATTTAAAATTTTCTGGCCCTTTAAGAAATAGGGAACCAAGAGAGCAGTTTCTTCAGATCTATTTTTAAAACATTTCTGGCCATCTTACTCATTATTTCAACAAAGAAATAAAATAAATCATGGAAAAATGCAGGCATAGGCTCAAAATCCACATATATCCATGAAGTAGGATGTCCTCTGATTCCATTTTTTTTTCTTTTTTTCTTTCTTTCTGGTTTTTTTTTTTTTTTGAGACAGAATCTTGCTCTGTCACCCAGGCTGGAGCACAATGATACGATCTCGACTCACTGCAAATTCTGCGTCCCAGGTTCAAGCAATTCTCCTGCCTCAGCCTCCTGAATAGCTGGGATTACAGGTGCCACCACCATGCCCAGCTAATTTTTGTATTTTTAGTAGAGATGAGTTTTCACCAGGTTGGCCAGTCTGGTCTAGAACTCCTGACCTCAGGTGAGCCACCTGCCTTGGCCCCCAAAATGCTGAGATTACAGTCGTAAGCAACTGCGCCTGGACTGATTCTATTTTTTTAAGCTGTAATATATATTACCCAGTTTACTGCTTTGTTGTAAGACTTTCTAGTAGAAAACAGACATTCAATTATGCTGTCTATCATATCATATATATTTTCCAAATCTAATAACATTCACTGAGCGCTTGCTCTGTAGCAGGTACTAAACTAGGCACCTTCTATGTACATTTTCTCATTTACTAGGAGGTAGGTTTTAGTCCCCCAGTTTTCCCCAGTGAGAAAAATGAAGTGAAGAAAAGGCAGATGACTTACTGAGGCCAGAAAGATTGCCTTTTATACATGAGGTGCCTTTCTGAAGACCTTGCAGAGTCTGACTGACATTTGTGTATTTTAAGACTATTCTCATGACAGCGGATATTGAGTACTTCCATTCACCAGCTAGTGTGGAAATATTTGAATAAAATCAATACAGCTTATAATTCAATAGGCCCAAACAGCTTTGATATACAGTTCTTGATCGATTTGGGAGGAATTGCATTAATTCGAGTTGTTTGCCTTAAAAGTGATTTAATACTTTATATTCAATACTTAATTAAAAATTGTATAAAATAGGACCACACCAGATCACATGACTGAGCTAGAGCACCCAGTTCCTAACTCCAGTCTCCTAAACCCAAACCCAGAGTTCTTTCCATTATATATTCTAACCACCCACATTTACTATAGAACTGAGAAATATCCCATGCAAGTCAATGTGAATACAGTCACAGTTAAAATGTAACAGCTGGGGTGGGTGGTATTCAAATGTAAAATCAATGGAGTATACACAAGAGTAAAAAAGAGAGTCATGAGGCATGCGAGTTTTCACTAGTATTTGTTTTTTCTCCTCTCTAGCATGTGGGTTAAAGGACTCAGGGACTCTGAAGTGAGGGAGATTCATAAAAACCTAGTCTTCTCTCTAATGAGCTAGAGATTGGAGGCAGGGAGGCAGGATTTACCAGTTGTGAGATGTAAGATAGCTGCCTTGAGTATTCTGACAATCAGCTAACCAAAATCTAGCTACCCCTCTCTAGGAATCCTTGCATTTCTCCTCCTGCCCCACTGAGGAGTTAGGCCTTGCACAGGTCTCCAACTCTCCAATTACAACACATTGCTAAGACTACAGAAGGCTCCAAACAGCAAAAAGCATGAAGGAAAGCAAAAGGCAAACAGTTTCTGATTATGATCACATTGCTTCACTCCCTCATAGCACTAGTATCTGTAACTACCATGCCTGAGCCCTGAAATATACCTACCCTGACCTTAGAACCAGCCTGATCCCTCACAGCTAATGAGATGTCCTAGACTTGACCACTGTAACTCCTAGGATTCATAAACTGGTCATCTCTGCAGCTTTATGGGATTCTTGGTTTTCTGATGACATTCATTCATCATTCAAATATTTGGTCCCTATCAGGGGCTACATTCTGTGCTCTTCCTAGTTCCTGCCCTCAGGGAGCTCACAGTCAAGTTAGCAGTGGCAATGGTGGTGGGGGATGGAAGAGGTGGCAAGACACAAACTATAAACAGGCAATTGAAGTATAGTATGATCAGTGCTACAATAGGATAAGGACAAAGTGTGAGATGCTTTGAGAACGTATAGGAATGACACCAAGCCTAGTTCTTGGGAGAAGTATCACTGAAGTGGCCTAAAGGATAAATGAACATCAACTGGAGGAAACAGCATGAGGCGGAGGCAGAATGTATCAAGGCAAACATGTGTAAGTGAGAGCATGGAATGTTCAAGGAACTCCGGATGGGTGACTATTTTTAGAGTGAGAGTCAAAGGTGGGGATGGTGAACAACCAGGCAGGTGAGGGACAGGCAGAAGCCAGATCATGTGAAACCTCTAAGTATGAAGACCTACTAGTCTTGAAGAGTTTGGGCTTTATTCCATTGGCAATGGCAAGCCACTGAATATTATAAGTAAGGCATGTTCAGATTTGCACTGGAAGAAATCTTCTTGGACTTGTGTGGCAAATGGATTAGAAGGTGAAGAGGAGGAATCAAAGAAGGAAGGATAGTTAGAAAGGTAGAGCATCCCAAGCAAGAGATGACTGTCACTTGGATGACAGAGGTGGTAGGCAGTATGGAGAATAACAAATTAGCTAAAAAGATATTAAAGAGATAGAAAAAATAGACCTGGTGATTGACAGGATGTGGTTGAATGAAAAAGAAGGACAGATGGTGATGCCAAATCTCTAAGTGGGAAAATGTGGTGAAAGCTATTGCTGCTCCATGAGATGGACACAGGAAGAGAAACAGTGTTCAGGGAGAGTTGGGTATGAAGGACCCATGCAGCATCTAAGTAGGCAATGATAAATAGAGGAGCTGGAATCTTAGAGACAGACTAGGGCTGGCAATACATATTTGAGAACGATCAGGAGGGTGACCAAAACCACAAGTCAGGTAACACAATTCAGAGTAGGCAGAGAGGGAAGAGAAAACTTGGGAGAAAACCCTGAGGAATGCCAATATTTACAGCACTGATGGTATATTGTTAAATCAAAACTCAAGCTGCAAAATAATGTATATATAGTAAGAACCCACAGAGAGAGGTGGAGGGGTAGATCAATATGTTTGTATATATATGTGTGTGTGTGTGTGTGTGTGTATTATTACTGTGCAGTTATGGTTTTTTTATGTGGGATATGTTAATTTATACGTTACTCAATTGCTTGAATTGTTTAATGAGTATGTGTTGCTTTTATAATCTAAAATAAGAATATTTCATTTTAAAACATTTAAGGGACAGGCAGATGGAAAGGATACTGCAGAGAAGACCAAGAAAGAGAAATAGGAAGAAAATGCAGAGTGGGTTGTCATGGAATCTTCAAGAAGGAAGCTCATTGCCTGACCCACTTGTTTCATAATGCAATGAAATACTAAAGAATTTTAACTTCATAAGGAAAATCAGGGCAAGACAATAAAAGAAACATTAAATATTAGTAAAAGTACACTCAATAGTATGACTTCTGTCTTGTTCTTTAAAATAGGTGCCTCTGTTCCTTATGTTCTACTTGTGTTAAACTTTCATAAGGGAATACAATTTTCAAAAGCAAGCAATCAAAAATCATGGTTAAATGGAACAACTGGAGCAGTGAGTCAGCACCTATGAATATGGCACCACAAGCTTAAGCCTTTCTGCTAGAACTTATTCCTATGCACAGAGCAGAGGTATGACAAGAAAGCCCCTTTGTCAAGTCTGTCCTCACTTCTCAGCCACATGGCCTGTTAGGTCTAGTATAGAAGCAAGTGAATTATTTTGGCTTCAAAGGGTTACTATGATATTAAAAATAGGAAATGCTAATTTCTGGGGAGTATTTTGTTATTGTTGTCACTTCTTTATTTATTTATTTACTTATTTATTTATTTATTTATTTTTTGGTAAGAGACAAGGTCTTGCTATGTTGCCTAGGCTGGACTCTCCAACTTCTGGACACAAGTGATCCTCCTGCTTCAGCCTCCAAAACAGCCGGGACTACAGGCATACGTTACCATGCCAGGCTTAATTTCTGTGATTTTAATATGAATTAAGAAAATATGTATATTTTAAATCATCTCCCTCTGAGCTGAGGTTTAAGATCCCTTAAATACCTCTTACTTGCACTTTGAGAGGCCGAGGCATGCAGATCACCTGAGTTCAGGAGTTTGAGACCAGCCTGGCCAACATGGTGAAACCCCGTCTCTACTAAAAATACAAAAAATTAGCCGGGCACGGTAGCACATGCCTGTAGTCCCAGCTACTCAGGAGGCTGAGGCAGGAGAGTCGCTTGAACCTGTGAGAGGGAGGTTGCAGTGAGCCGAAATCACTCCACTGCACTCCAGCCTGGGTGACAGAGCAAGATTCCATCTCAAAAAAAAAAAAAAAAATAAATAAAAATAAGTTTTAAAACCCTTTTACTTAAAAGCCAGCACTACCTTCCTGGGAAAAGCCCACCTTTTATTCCTTTGTTGGGGGCTGAGAAGGCAAACAGCCTGTTGATACGGAATCTCTACCATGTTATTTTCTGAAATTATTAAAGTATGTCTGTTATTCTTTGCTTTCAAATATCCCTCAGTGTTTCATTTCTCAAGCTCCCTTGTTTGTTTTATTTAGTTTAGCAAGAATCAAATTATTTTTCTATTTCCAAAGCAGTCATGAGAAAAATCCAAATTTACCATCACAAATATTACTTCAGCTACTAAAGCTGCTGCACTAATGCCACAGCTTTCAACACTAGGCTCTCCTTATATTCTTGTATCAACAAGGGACGTCTCTGCCTTTCCTTCTGCTGAACTAGTCATTGAGGATTTTAGAGCAAGTCCAACTGTTCTGACAAAATGTGGAACAGTTAACAAAGGAGAATCATGTCATTCCAGCATTCCCCTTTTAAAGACATTGTGGAAGCATCAGAGCTCTCCCATCTTACAATGAATGCATGGTTCTGTATTTTGTTTTGTTTTTTTTCTTTGAGAGAGACAAGAGATGGCAGGGGAAATGAGAAAGGAAAATAGTATTGTATCAGAAACCAGAAATGCTGACATGGATTTCACTTTCATGCAAACCAATTTAAGAAACTTTTAAAAACTGGGATAAAAATAAGGAGGAAATGGAATATTATGTATGGTGCTATCTCAAACTAAAAACAAATTAACAACTATAATAAAGCAAATCCTGACAAGAAAATTATTCTAAGATATCTAAAGAGAATAGACATTTTGAAAATAGTGATATCTTGTGAATGCCTAGGACTCACTTGCATGTTAATGGTAATTTAAATATGTCAAAACTTACTGGGTATATACCCAAAGGATTATAAATCATGCTGCTATAAAGACACATGCACACGTATGTTTATTGCAGCACTATTCACAATAGCAAAGACTTGGAACCAAGCCAAATATCCAACAATGATAGACTGGATTAAGAAAATGTGGCACATATACACCATGGAATACTGTGCAGCCATAAAAAAGGATGAGTTCATGTCCTTTGTAGGGACATGGATGAAGCTGGAAACCATCATTCTCAGCAAACTATCGCAAGGACAAAAAAACCAAACACTGCATGTTCTTACTCATAGGTGGGAATTGAACAATGAGAACACATGGACACAGGAAGGGGAACATCACACACCAGGGCCTGTTGTGGGGTGGGGGGAGGGATAGCATTAGGAGATATACCTAATGTTAAATGACGAGTTAACAGGTGCAGCACACCAACATGGCACATGTATATATATGTAACTAACCTGCACGTTGGGCACATGTACCCTAAAACTTAAAGTATAATAATAATTAAAAAAGGACTTTAATGTTAGATAAACAGTAATACTCCAGTATACCTTCAGTAATACCCAAGGTGCTAGATTTGGGGAATGAGGTTCCACAAAGGTGCAAAATATTAGCTCCTCTTAAAAGGTCTCTAGCTACAATGTTAGCATAAAGCAGGACAAACTCTACAGTGGCCAACTTTCATTTTATCAAAGGCTGCTCAAATAGCCTCTATGTCTAATTTCCCAACTAACAGTCATTAGGGCTGTTTATTGCTAAGTCTTTAATCAGACTCTTCAGCCACAAGTAGAATATATTCCCCCAGAGGTGATCTCCCTTTAGAAAGCATGCTTCCTTCTATGCAATAAGATCAGACAATACATTCAGACTGAATTGAATATTCTACGTAAAGGTAACACATGGCAAGTTTTTATGTGGACTTGGGAAAAGCCTAAGGACCTACGAGACCCAAATATTAATTTTAGCACCATTCACTTTGAGGAAGTCTTTAATTTGATACATAGCAATTATCTGGAATAAAGGAAAAGCTTAATACCTAGAACATTGAACCCAAAGGCATTTGCAGCTTGGCCAATAGATACCCCATGTCTCTAACCCAAAGGCTACCCCACCCCCTACCAGCGCCACTCCTCAAACTAATTTCCATACAGCTTCAAGATACAGGAAATCCCTGGAGGCAGACAAAATTTCACCAGGTGAATGATGTTGAGAATAACTGAAGAAAGGACCAGTCCCTAACAACAGATGCAGTAACATCACTTCCCTAAGTTCAAGTGTCTATCAGCTTTCTATGGCCTACATTGTGTTTGTTTACCTGGGGTCAAGTCCACAGGGGATAGGAATAGCAGGAATGCTCTGCAGGGGAAGGTAAGCCCAATGCAATAAAAGCTTCATGAAGGCCACTCTCTCATAGGACTCATTCTCCGTAATCTCACATACAGAGACTCAATAAATATTTTTGAATGAGTTATTAGCATAAATCATTAACATGACATAGTATCCTGGGACATCAAATTTAAGTGATGATTTAGAGAGAAAAGCTTTTTTGAATCAAAGCAGATATTTTAATAAACTACAGCATGCTCATGACTTCTTCAGATGACAAGCATATACCAGTCAGGGTTCTTAGCTTCAAACAATAGAAACAAACTCTAAGTAACTTAACCAAAGGATGAATTTATTAAGAAGCTTACGGAATAACTTAAATGGTTGGAAAACCAGACAAGGGACTACTAGGCAAAGAGCACAGTAAAATTGTGCTCAAAAATAATCCAACATGGACTCTTCTGCCACCCTAATGCAGACTCTTCTGCATTCTAAATCTTCAATGACACTGACCCTAATATCATTGTTTTTTATTTTTTAAGAAAAACATAATGCTGCTTATCAGCTTCTATACAGCATTGTTTATAAGGAGCATCCTGACTTCAGTGATATTAAAGTGTTGGAAATATGTGAATCTTAGGATGGATGAAAAGAGGTCAATTCTGCAGTGTGTAATGTTCACACCATGCACTCAACAATGGGCACCACCACTATGACCACCGCTCACGGCTCAGATCTCATTTCTTGCTGCATTCACTTCCACTCCTAGAGCTGACTTCTTGGCTTCTTCTCTCAAGCCAAGATTAGGGTGTGTACTTCTGACTGGTATCACCCCAGTTGTGCCCATGTCCTAGCTGAAAGGGAGGCTGGAAAAACAAATAGTGGCCTTTTCAGCTTTTATAGTGAATAAAGCATTCTGCTTTTCTCCCTCCAATGGGAAATTCTCCAAGTGCAAGAACAGAGTTCAGATGCTTGGCAGCCAAAATAGAATGACAAATATCCTCTATAGGGAGATTTCAAAGAAACTCCCTCTTATGGTAAAAGTTCAGTCTCCTCAGCTGTTAGAACTTAGAAATAGAAAAACGTTTGCAAAGCACCAGAATAAGAAAACTCATTAGGATGGAATCCAAGGCCCTTACAATCCAGCCTCTACAAACTTCCTGTCTATCTTCCATCACCCCATCCTTTCCACATCCTACAGTTCACGGATGACAAATTAGGTGGCAGCTCTTGAGTTCCACTATCACTCATGTCTTCACTCACAGTGTGTTCCCTCAGCTTAGAAAACCTCCCTCCTCCTGGAATTTTCTCTACTTAAATAACTCCCATTTTACTACTTGAGCCAAAAATCATCTCTTCTGTGAACTTTTCCATATAGCCCTCTTTTTTGTGATCTTTTAGCACTTTATTTGTAATTCTATCATTGAAGAAAGAGGTCTCTACCCAATATCTGAACAAAAAACTGAATTCATTGCTTGCTAAATTAGCAAGGAAGAACTGTACTTTCAGAGGCATTCTCCCTGAGCAAAGCAGAGAGAGCTGATCTTCTATAGGGCTTGGAGACCCTTAGAGTGCAGGCACTGGCAGACTTCCAGAAGCTGGAATGTTTAGGCATTAGTTGACCTTTAGCTGCAGAAGTAAAGCTGGAGTGAGAATGTTGCTGACTGGCTGACTTGCCTGGGCATGTGCACTAGAGTTTAGCTGTTGCCAATTGTCTGGCTTTACAACTGTGTGTGGTGTTGGCTAGCTTTCAGAAGCAAGTGACTGGCTAGCTTACAAAAGCACAAATGATTGCCAGAGCAAGTTGTTATTGACCCAGTTAAACAGGTACAAAACAACACATTCTGATGGTTACTGGTCACTTGTCACTGTGGCCACAGAACAATCAGTCTTTTCCAGACAGGATAGGAACTTTCCATTTTCTTTTTTTTCTTTTTCTTTCTTTTTTTTTTTTTTGAGATAGAGTTTCATTCTTGTCACCCAGGCTAGAGTGCAATGGTATGATCTCTGCTCATTGCAACCTCCACCTCCTGGGTTCAAGCAATTCTCCTGCCTCGGCCTCCCGAGTAGCTGGGATTACAGGCACCTGCCACCATGCCTGTCTAATTTTTGTATTTTTAGTGGAGACAGAGTTTCACCATGTTGGCCCGCCTGGTCTCGAATTCCTGACCTCAGGTAATCCACCCACCTCAGCCTCCCAAAATGCTGGGATTACAGGTGTGAGACACCATGCCCAGCCTGAACTTTTCATTTTCATTCTCACTGTTGTCATAATGTATTAGGATACAATAACCATACTAACAGCTAACATTCTAACATTTATTGAGCTTTTACTATGTACTATGTATTACAGTAGATACTTTAAAAGGATTATCTCATTTAATCTTTCAAATAACCTAATAGGTGGGTCATATTATCCCTCATTTTTCAGATTGTTAACCTTAGATGCCTCACTGGGATGCAGGAATGAAAAAAATGACAACAGAGGCAGTGCTCTTGCCAGTGCATGCTAAGGACTCCACTGCCTGTTCCTCTCACTCTTTCCCCAGGACAGATAACATGCCTGTCCCAAGCCCAAACACCAGGGCTCATCTCTCTTTGCATCCACAACTACGGAAGTCCATGGCCTCTCAAGCAGAGGCACCCTCCAATGTCAGTTGTTAAAGGAATGAAGAAAGAGGGTCCTGAATCATTCTATTAGTTCAAAACCTGGACTGACAGTCAATAAATTCTGCATCTTGCCATCTAACTGTGCCAAAATTGATAATAAAACTAACATCCTGCACAAAGCGTCAACTACATTTATGATTTTGAGAAAGTCAGGCCATAAGATCATATGTTCTACCTGGTTACCAGCCATGTTGTAGCTAATTCTCCATCTTCGATACAACTACTAAATCTAAATGACTAGTCATCAACCTGCCTCAGCTTCCCCAAGGTAGAAGTCCCCACTCCATACCATTGTGTAGTCACTGGATCCCAGTCATAGTGCCCTATGCCCATATGTCTCTGCCTTGCCAGTCTACTTAGTGCCTCACATCCTCCTGGAACAGAATCCCATCAGTTCCTGCCAGTTCCCCTGGAGCAGCAAGGAGCCAGCCCACTCTAACTTCAGGAAGCCCCTTCTTGTATTAGTTTCCTAGGGTTACAGTGACAGATTACCATAATTTGTTGGCTTAAAAACAGCAGAACTTTATTCTCTCACAGTTGTGGAGGCCAGAAGTCCAAAATCAAGGTTTCAGCAGGGCCATGCTCTCTCCAAAGGCTCTGGGGGAAAATCCTTCCTTGCCTTTCCAGCTCCAGGTGACTGCTGGCACTCCTTGGCTTCTGGCATCATCACTCCAGCCTCCGCCCCCATCCTTACATGGCCTTATTCCCTGCATGTCTCTCTGTGTCTGCTCCTCTTCTTGTAAGGACACCAGGCGTTGGCTTTAGGACTCACCCTAAATATTCAAGACGATCTCATCTGAATTCTTATGTTAATTATATCTGCAAAGACCCTATTGCTATTAAAGGTCACGTTCTGAGGTTCCAAGTGGACACGAATTTGAAGGGGGACACTACTCGACCTACTTCTCCCTTCAACATACAAGAGGGAAAATATTCCCTATAGGGAGATTTCAAAGAAATTCCCTCTTATGGTAAAAGTTCAGTCTCCTCAGCTGTTAGAAAGTAGAAATAGAAAAATGTTTGTGAAGTATCAGAATAAGAAAACTCATTAGGATGAAATCCAAGGCCCTTACAATCCAGCCCCTACAAACCTCCTGTCTAGCTTCCATCCTCCCATCCTTTCCACATCCAACAGTACAGGGATGATAAATTGGGTGGCAGCTCTTGAATTCCACTATCACTCATGTCTTTACTCCCCTCAACTTACAAGAGGGAAAACAAAGGCTCCCTTAGGCACAGTCAACCCAGCATCGCTGATGAAACACCACGTTACCAAACCTAATTTGGCAAATTGAGCAAAACTCACTGATAGTTTTGCCCCAAAAGGGATTGCTAGTGAAACTGATAGTTTGAGAAGTGAAAGGAAAGGCCAGCTCAGTGTGCATAGGGCAGGTTGTTTTCAAAGTATAACAGAGGTCCCAGCATAGCATTAAAAAAGATGACTGATTAAAATCATCCATTCCAAAATAAGGAGGTAGAGGATTATTTTATGTGTGTGTGTGTTGAAGATAGGCTTTTTAGTCTTGTTTGCAATGAAAACATTTCCTTCTAAAGAACACAACACTAAAAGGCTCTGAGACAAATCACATTTAGCAATTAGTTCACAAGTAAGTAAGAGAAAGCCAAAATAAACCAACTTCGAAAGTATCTTAGTCAACAACAAAATGTGTTCACAGTTATGGCCTTGCAATCAGATACTGTAATAAACCCTAGGTGTGTCATTTCTGAAATTTTAACCAAATAATTTCAATTACAGGAAAATAATGCTCAAGAATTGTTGCAGTTACTGAATTTTCTGAGTAAAAAACTTTTTTTTAAAAAAGAGTCTGCTAAGACTTTTATTATTTTCTGAGTTAGAATATTATCTCCATTGCCCAGAGATTATAATCCTGTCTCCTCTAGTGCCAGTTCCCTCTTTCTCCCTCATTCGGATGTCTACCTTGAGCCCATCCCTATCGCAGCACAGAGTTGATTACCTCTTGGTGAACTGTTTGCCTGGGCTCCTCACTCACCCCCAAATCCTGGAGACAGTAAGGCTGCATGGGCTAGAGTGTAGCTCAGCAGATTCCTGCCTGGCACTTGGCTCAAGAATGACTCTAACATCCAGACCCTTGTTCCTTCGGACTCTCCATTACATCAAGAACCAGCTGCTGAGTCCCTATTCTGTTTTTTAGCATGAAGTGGGAGTGGGGTACTCAGAGATATATAATAGGGTTTTGTACTTTTTTTTCTCTATTTCCATCTTGATGCTTCACATCAAGTAGAAAAGGTCACAGCTGTCAAAGTCTTTATAGGTAACCAGT
Organism: Pan troglodytes; assembly: GCF_028858775.2. NCBI lineage: Eukaryota > Metazoa > Chordata > Mammalia > Primates > Hominidae > Pan > Pan troglodytes. The sequence goes on from NC_072406.2 coordinate 71,602,425, forward strand.
GAAAAAAAATAAATAAAATATAAAAGGAAATAGCCTTAAACCATTAGTATTTGCTTATTTTATATTAGATTGGTGCAAAAGTAATTGCGGTTTTTGCCAAGTGGCAAAAATCGCAATTACTTTTGCACCAATGTAATATTTAGCATTAAACTGGTTCAGGCTTTTGTTTCAACCTTTTGAGTTTCAGAGAGAGCAATATCTGGGTCTTCAGAGGACCACGCTCTCTGGGTTCCTAAATCAAATGTCAGTTTCAATACAGCTGAGAAGACAGTAAGCAACTGGGAGGAAAAACCTGGCAGAGGGAAGAGGTGGGAGGCGTAATGCCCTCCTGTGGATCCACAAGCACCACATTCACTGATTTTCTCCTGGTGATTTTTAAATCTGGTAGGTCGCACCTTTAGTAGGGTCAGTGTTTCCTGGATTTAAACACTCTAAACGCCAATTGCTACCCCTACCATGCTGGCAAATCGACTTACCTTTAAACCTTCACGGTCTCCCTTTGGTTATTTCATGTTACCTACAGCTGAAAAGCCTAAAAATCTGACACCAGAATGACCTTTCCTATTAGAAATTTCCCTGGCACACAGCAACATTACCAAGCCAAGCAATCATAATATTGTAGCTCAGCATGTTAAAGAACAAAAGAGGCAGTGCTGAACATCTTTGTTCCTGTAAGAAATCCCCGGCCAGGCGCAGTGACTCACGCCTGTAATCCCAGCACTTTGGGAGGCCGAGGCGGGCGGATCACCTGAGGTCGGGAGTTCAAGACCAGCCTGAACAACATGGAGAAACCCCGTCTCTACTGAAAATACAAAAAATTAGCTGGGCATGGTGGCGCATGCCTGTAATCCCAGCTACTCAGGAGGCTGAGGCAGGAGAATCACTTGAACCCAGGAGGTGGAGGTTGCGGTGAGCTGAGATCGCACCATTGCACTTCAGCCTCAGCAACAAGAGCAAAACTCCCCCTTCTCGAAAAAAGAAAAAAGAAAGAAAGAAATCCCCTAATTGTGGCCACAACTGATAAGCAGTAGAGGTATAGAGGGTTCAGCAAAAATAAAAATGATTAATAACAAAACACGATGAGCTTTGTTGGGTGGGAAGGCAAAGTTCCTTCATAATTCAAGCACATCAGTTACCTGTGCCTGGAGGTATCTACATAATAAAATGATGCTTAAAGTAGTTAATTTATCCTCACCTGTGACACTAGCCTCAGTCTAGAGCAGCAGTTTTCAAAGCCACAGTGTTCTGGCTGACTGCTTATCTCCAACAGGATTAATACTCAAAACATGGCACCATTGTTCTGTCTATTTGTGCCAGGAGCGATGTCACTTTTGATCATTTTAACACAGAAGCTGGCTCATGAAAGTCAGCCTTCCTATTGACTTGATGACAACCTCTGCTCATGGCAAGCAGTATCCAATGGGAAGGTGGTGTGCAGACTTTGAGGGCAGATTTTCAAACTTTTTGAGAACATCTATCAAATTTTCAAGGCTTTATTATCCCAAGAGAGTGAGCAGCTTTTTCCAGGATGTTTCGTGCTGTTTGAACACTAAAGATAAAATAAATAGTGCAACAAACCTCCTAGACTTAGTCTGCTAACTTCCTTTCCATTCAAACTTTACCCTTTAAAGTTTGAACTAAAAAAAAAAAAAATCCTGGCAGCTCTCAGACCACATGTACAACTGGTTATTTCTACCTTGGGAGGAGAAGGTGCGTTTGATTAAATGTTCATGCCATTCATTTTTGATAGGGTCTCCCAGAGTTAGCAGATAAAAACACAGGATGCCCAGTTAAATTTGAATTTCAGATAGATAATGAATTTATGTTTAGTAAGTAATTCATGTAAGTATACCCCATGCAATATTTGGGACATACTTAATCTAAAACTATTCTTTGTTGTTTATCTGAAATTCAAATTTAACTGGGCATCCCATATTTTATCTGGCAACTACATCTCTTGAAAACTATGGGGCCCAAAATTGCAGACTTGAGGTTAATATGTTATGTCTCAGTTCCTGAGTGTTATTTAACCATGTTTAATAAAGTTAAGATGGGCAATTCTTAGTTACCCAAAATGTCAGTTCATTTTGTTTCTGCTATCCAGACTTTCCAAACAGCTTTACTTCTAAGCTCCAAAACAGGCTAAGTCCTTGATAAGCTGTTTTCTTTGCCTAAAGAACACCCTGCTCTTGGATAAATATCACAAAGAACACGAGGATGTGCATTTGCATATGTATGTGTGTGCAGAAACCCAGCTCCCATATCTGACAATATCCAGATTGTTAAATCCTCTTTCTTTAGAAAGTATTTTTGAATCAAATTTTAAAATGTCTCTAAATCATGGCACCACAGGTTCAGCTGGCATAACCCAAAGTCACTCCAATCTTATAGCAAGAGCAAGACCACGATTATTCCTAAATAAAATAGCAAAATTAATGAGCTTGAAGTTTCATTTGGAAGTAAAGAAGAAATCAATGCTAGACCAACTTCTTTGTTCCCTATCATAATGAAGCAGGTGTTTCACTGAAGGGATGCTTCTACAAAACTTCAGTTCCTGTTCAAAACAATAATATAATAGCATGTATATCCTTTGGTGATACTTAATTAACCTAATTAATATTCTTTTTCTTCTTTTAGTCCTTGACATTAATAACATTACTTCAGTAGTGCGAAGGGCTAGAAAAGAAAAAAGACCAATTAACTTCATCTTGCTTTGGATTATGTGCTACTTTGAGTAGAGGATGTGGAAGTCATTAGTGCTATTGTCCAGTATTTCATTCTCACCCTTAGGACATACTATAGAATTGTACTTCTTTCTTGGTCCATTGAGTTATGGGGTTATGGTTACGGCAAAGCATATGACCAGCTCTGGACAATTAGTAGAGAATGGAAATGCTGTGTGTTACTTCAGGCCTGGAGCTTGTAATAGTTGGTGCAGGACCCTCAAAAAATCTTGCTCTCTAACTTGGAAACTAGCAACATTCAAGACTGCAACTGTTTCATTTACTTGAGTCTTTAGTTGACTGAGGTGAACAGACACCTACTGGTGACCCATGATGGTTATGTACCATGTGTGAGAAATGCACTTTTGTTGGTTTAAATCACTAAGTATTTAGGTTATTTGTTATTGCAGCAGAGTTCAGCCTAGCCCACCACATGAAATATGCAATTAAGGAGGTTTTCGTGTTTTTGCCAGCCAAATGAGTCTATAAAATACTCTATAAACTATTTCTTTTTTTCTTTTTTTTTTTTTTTTTTTGAGATGGAGTCTCGCTCTGTCGCCCAGGCTGGAGTACAGTGGCGCGATCTCGGCTCACTGCAAGCTCTGCCTCCTGGGTTCCCGCCATTCTCCTGCCTCAGCTTCCCAAGTAGCTGGGACTACAGGCACCCGTCACCACGCCCAGCTAATTTTTTTGTGTTTTTAGTAGAGATGGGGTTTCACCGTGTTAGCCAGGATGGTCTCGATTTCCTGATCTCGCGATCCGCCCACCTTGGCCTCCGAAAGTGCTGGGATTACAGGCATGAGCCGCCGCGCCCGGCCTCTACAAACTACTTTTTTTCTTTTCTTTTTTTTTTTTTTTTGAGACAGAGTCTCGCTCTGTCGCCCAGGCTGGAGTGCAGCAGCGCGATCTCGGCTCACTGCAAGCTCCACCCCCCAGGTTCATGCCATTCTCCTGCCTCGGCCTCCCAAGTAGCTGGGACTACAGGCGCCTGCCACCACGCACGGCTGATTTTTTTTTATTATTTTTAGTAGAGACAAGGTTTCACCATGTTAGCCAGAATGGTCTCGATCTCCTGACCTCGTGATCTGCCCGTCTCAGCCTCCCAAAGTGCTGGGATTACAGGCCTGAGCCATCACGCCCGGCCTGTAAACTACTTCTAATCCCCTAAAATTTGAATGTTTACGTTTATATCATTAACTTTAACTTTAATCCTCAACAACCTCTTAAGATAGATACAATTGCCATCTCCAGTTTAAAGATAGGAAAAATGACACAGAGCTAGTAAGTGATGCTTAAAGTCACACAGAAAGAAAGTAGCAGAAGGAATTTGAACTCATATCCAACTGCAGCTATAGACCATGCGTTTTACCACATCACTAAACTGCTACTCAACTATTTATCTCTGGAGTTTATTAAAGGAAACTTCTCCATAGTAGAGGCAGCAGGTCTCGGAACCCAATGGAGGCACAACAGGTACCAATAGGACAAAAGTGCCCCATGGACACTCTTCTTCTCTCTATGTGTCGGTAGATCTTGACTGGCCTGAATTTATATGGCTATATAATGTTAGAAACTCTCTTTGGAACTATATAGGAAAAACCATAAATTCTTTAAATTAGAATTTATTTAAGTATGCAAAAGATGCATAGGAAGTGGCAAATGGACAATTTTAACAGTCATCCTGTATGGCAGCCACCTGCACCTCTGTTTAATATTCCAAGCAGCATGTAAGCAGAGATCAGTCCTTGCCATCCTCCATTGCTATACTCAACCAACACCATCGATACGCTTGTGTTTATTATTTCAAGGAGGATTCTTCTGTAACTTCCATCACAGATGGAATATCAGTTATGCAATGCGGCCCTGAGTGCTACAATGCCAAATTATCAAATTCTCCATTGGTTAACTTAAAAGTCTCAAATAAATTACATTGTTTTGAATGCAAATTCTGTCTGAGTACTAGGATTTTCCATTTCTGAGATGTATTGCCCAGGCAAACTAAGTACATCACTTCATTTTAAGATTCCTTCATGTCAGTATTTAAGCTGAATATGTTTGTATATTTCCAAAAACAAAGTGATAAAGTGATTTTACAGACATCCCAGGTTCCCTCCTAAAAATACCATTTTTCATCGGCTTAATCATTAAGCCTTAACAATAGACTTGTTAATTCAAAGAGGAGGATCAGAATCTGATAGACCACAGGAAACCAGTAAACCCAAACATTTGACTCAGCTAATCTCACTTTCAAGGACGCTGCATTTCTCAGAGCCCTGTCCCCCGAATCTTCACCATTTTATCTTGGAAGAGTGAAGGAGAACTTGGAAGATAAACCCAGAGGACCACTTTTCTTCCTGACCAGGAACAAATCTTCCAGCAAACCCACACCTAATCAAAAACTGAAGTAAAACATGTAAACTGGAGCTGCTAAATCATGCATGAGAAATAATACAACACGAACTAAGGTGTCAAAACAATTGTCTAAGACCAATTTTTAGGATCTCAGTGAATTCATACTTTAGACACACTGCAAGAAGCGAGCCCTCAAAGCCATATTCAGAATCTAAGTCTTCCTCTCACTGAAAAGGGAGTGGAATTCTATTCAAGGTTTATTTTAGCTTTCCAGTGCTTTCAAAGTCAATAAGCTGTACTGGTTTTCTTGCTTTTACTGTTTGAAGTTGCTCACCGGATCAGTAATACATCAAGAAAAAAATGCATATAAAGTACATCCATAATTGAAAACATAATCTTAATTCTTTTGTAGGGGAGGGTAGAAAAGAAATGGCCCAGAATTAACTATTGTCCTTATTTTAATTCATAGTGTAATACAGTAAGAATAAGAACTATGCTCTACAATACTAGAAATATAGTAAATATTTTATAGTTAGGTTATTTTGCCTGAAAGCATCTAGGGAGCTTTGTGTCTGTAGAAAGATAAAAATGAAGATTTCACAATCAGACTTAGATTTCTCTTCAGCCTCTTAACACGTCTACAGGGCCAAGTGGAAGAAACCTGATGCTGATATACACCAGACCAAACAGCTGGTCTCCCCAAGGAAGTGGATTAGCAGTATGATCACAGTGTACAGCTCACTGCAGAAAAGCTCTATATAGCCTCCTACTTTTTGTCTTCTGCTAAAATAGCCACCAGAGGGGAGGGCAGCAGGACAGTGCATAGCATGATGCCAGATGGCACGGAGTGGGGATGACAAGACTGCCTCTACCATTGCTAAAAATGAGTGCCTTCTGGACAGTTATGAGGTCCATTACAGGAAGTTGGTTCCATTAGTTAAGTCTCATCCTCCCCAAATTTGGTTGCCAGGGATTAATTTTATGACTTACATGGTGATCAATAAAGGATCATTGTTAATTTTTCACAAACTATTACAACATATAATCTGTGCCTTAAATCAGTTCTCCTTTTTGGAAAGGGTGTTTTCTATCTAATTAGATATCACATAAGGGCAAACTGTCACTGGATTCCACTTTGATCAGGAGTTTATGCTTAGCACCAACCAACTCAACATCTCCTAACTTCAGGATTCATTATCTCAATGAACTCTGGCAATAGCATCCCTAAAACCTATCTTTCCAGGAGACAGGTCATTAAATATTCCTTATTTAAGGCATTCTTTTGCAAAGCCTATTGTCTAAGGAAAAAAGAGATAAACAAGCAGAAAGGAAAACTGATTCCAATTCAAATAAGCATTCTCCTCCTTCTAAATACCTTAACTTATTTGAGGGCATTCTTGCATTGTCTTCCAGTTCCTGGTATTCTGTTCTATCAGTAAATATAACTAAATCTCTCCCCTTTCCATTTTTTCACTCAAAGTTGGTGCAAAACTGGAATCTTTCATTCATGAATACACATGAAATCTCAGATTCCTCCACCCCACCCATGGTTCATTCTTATATAAGTGGTCATTGCCAACATTAAAGGAAAGTTGCTCAAACTAAAATTTGAATCTGATCCTCCAGAAGTAGAACTTCTGATTCTGACTTTGGCGATCAGAATAAAGGTAAGAAAAGTGGAGCATTAGGCCAAACTTTAGACAGTTACCATCTGGCTCCTTTTATCTGCCCCACACCTTTTTTTTTTAACTTTTTACTATTATACTTTAAGTTCTGGGGTACACGTGCAGAATGTGCAATTTTGTTACATAGATATACACGTGCCTTGGTGTCTTGCTGCACCCATCAACCCGTCACCTACATTAGGTATTTCTCCTAATGTTATCCCTCCCCTAGCCCCCCACCCCGCAACAGGCCCCAGTGTGTGATGTTCCCCTCCCTATGTCCATGTGTTCTCATTGTTCAACTCCCACTTATGAGTGAGAACATGCAGTGTTTGGTTTCCTGTTGTGTGATAGTTTGCTGAGAATGATGGTTTCCAGCTTCATCCATGTCCCTGCAAAGGACATGAACTCATCCTTTTATATGGCTGCATAGTATTCCATGGTGTATATGTGCCACATTTTCTTTATCCAGTCTATTATTGATGGAACATTTCAGTTGGTTCCAAGTCTTTGCTATTGTGAATAGTGCTGCAATAAACATACGTGTGCATGTGTCTTTATAGTAGGATTATTTACACCTTTGTTTTTAACCTGGTTAGGATCAGACTGAAGAGCCACTCTGAGGTCCTACATCCAAACTTTGTGAACAAAAGAACCCCAATATGGCAGTAGCGCAACATCTATGATGGTGCTTTTCAGTTTCAAAGAGGGTTGTCTTTAAATTTATAAAGGTTGTGCCCATAGGGCCTTTATAAGTGATTTTGGGGAATGATGATCCCATAGCACACTCATTAGAACTCAGTGTTTTGATGATGGCAGCAAGCATCAGGTAAGATTTGTAGCTGCAACATAAGCCCAAGTTGCCCCAAATAAATCCACCTTTACAAACAGAACCACTCTCTCAACCATACTGCATGGTAAACCTAATGAATGTGACATTTACCCTGAGATCAAAACTCTTATGAAATAGTTCTATCAAATTCTCCCATATTTGTCCAAGTCCTGGTGGAGCTTTGCCTGATATTAGAGAATGACACTGAGCAGTGATAACTGTAGTTATTATTTAGAATGTTGACTTATCCACAGTTATTTCTCTCATTTGAATCTAGCTACATCTAGGCCACTGGCTTTTACTCAGGGATGTATATGAGACTTGCCTATTGAGTTTAATGACCTACTCCAGACTTCATGAATCTTTTTTTTTCCTTTGAGATGGAGTCTTGCTCTGTTGCCCAGGCTGAAGTGCAGTGGCATGATCTTGATTCACTGCAACCTCTGCCTCCCGGGTTCAAGGAATTCTCCTGCCTCAGCCTCCCGAGTAGCTGGTACTACAGGCGTGCACTACCATGCCTGGCTGATTTTTGTATTTTTAATAGAGATGGGGCTTCACTATGTTGGCCAGGCTGGTCTCGAACTCCTGACCTTGTGATCCACCCGCCTCGGTCTTACAAAGTGCTGGGATTACAGGCGTGAGCCACAATGCCCAGCTGAATCTTTTAAGAGTATTATATCTTGAGGTTTTTTTTCTCTGTAAAAACTATATTCATTCATTTTTATAAAATCAGAAATAACATTCCTTGACTTCTTTAAAAATCGGCTTACTCATTATCCTTCAAGACACTCTAATTTTGGTGGAATGATTTTACTGTCTTTTTTTGCATGTCACATTACGTGCTATGCTTATTATAAACTCTCATCAGACCTTTCACATTTTAAAATTATCAGTAGTAAACTAACCACAGTGATTCCTATTTCTGTCATCTATAGACGGTTACATTTTCCTCCAATGGTTGCCTGAGGTTTTATTCAGCTTTAGGCTACAGTTTGTGTCTTTGGCAAAGATAAATCTCAAGAGCCTCATAGTAAAGGACCAGACACTTTAAACAACTGACACTTCAAATGACAGACTCTTGGATACAGGCATCTGATGACACCAGTGGGCTGAGTCAGGATTTGTAGAACTTTAGTGGAGAAGCAGACAGCTTCATGATACCACTAGCCCAAGATCAAGAGGAACAAGAATTAATTACACAAGACTGACTGAGGCTGGGTGTAGTGGCTCATGCCTATATTCCCAGCACTTTGGGAGGCTGAAGAAGGCAGATTATTTGAGACCAGCCTGGCCAACATGGTGAAACCCCATCTCTACTAAAAATACAAAAAAAAAATTAGCAGGGCATGGTGGCACATGCCCATAGTCCCCATTACTTGGGAGGTTGAGGCAGGAGGATCCCTTGAGCCTGGGAAGTGGAGGTTGCAGTGAGCCATGATCACACCACTGTACTCCAGCCTGGGTGACAGAGGGAAATTTTGTCTCAAATAATAAAAATAATAATAAGATTGAATGGACTACTAAGGAAAATTTTATGTTGGTTATTTATTTAGTATATTATTTTTATTGTTCTATTTTTGAATATATAAGAAGTCCTCTCTATACTTCAACTATCTGTAATTCACAACAATTTAGTAGATGCTGCTAATATAAACTGAAATAAAACATTTAAAAATGGCAACCGAGTCTCACTGATCCCCAGAGTTCAGAAACTCATACCAAGTGTCCTTACATTCTTACGGCAATAGGATAATTTGTATACATTCAATAATAATCTGTCTTCTTTTATCCCCAATATAATTGGAAAATTCCATTATTCAACAAATGTCTTGCTTGGAATGGAAAGCATTTGAGAATGAAGCTCATTGTATCAGATAGAACAGGCCACTTAAATTCCAGTGGGAATTTTACCTGCAGTCCAGGATTCCAATGCTGTATTATGAGCAAAGACTATACAAGCACATTTCTCCCCTGAAATCTACCTGTGTATGAGCAACAGGCTGGGAATTACATGCCCCATTAGCACCTTATTACAAGTGACAACTGTGTAATTTCTGTGAGGCCAGACTACAGGATGAAAAGAAAGAGGGTAGTGTGAGGAGAGATGGCTGGTCACCCTGAACCTTACTATGTCATACGTGACTCCTGGTAGGAGATTCAAGGTCAGCACATCCCTGGGATCAGTCAGACCTGGGGGCAGCCTTTGGGGAACCTGTGCCCTCCCCAGCATGACTCTCCTAATTAGTTAGGTGCTGGAGTGCATTCAGTAATAATCTCAAGCTTATCATAACTCAAATGGTATTTCACACTCACTTCGCTGCAACAAGAGTTACACTCTGTTTAAGATCATCACAACACACCTTCATTAATGCAGAGGGCATTTTCATCTCACTGTGAAATTAACTGACTAAATAAGAGGTTGCAATGCCAAGGAAGAAGGAAGATAAAAATCACAAAGCAAATAACAAAATTGCACGGTTAAAAAACCTGCCCAGCCAAAGTTGTTATAACAGGAAGATCTCCTGATGCATGTTTGCTAAACAGGACTGGGCTTAAAAGTTATTACAAAATTAACCTATTACACTTAAAGCCTCCCACATTATTTTTAAAGTTAACATCTAAATGTTAACAAAAAAGCAAAGTTAACGCTTATGGAACTTCCATGTCCCCAAAAATATGTTAGGTGCATTACACGTAAAATCTCAACTATAGAAATATTACCACTTTGTAATTACGAGTTAAAGTAGATAATTCAATCTTTTTTAAAAGCATCAGAAAGGCCAGGCATGGTGGCTCACTTTCACAACCCGAGCACTTTGGGAGGCTGAGGCAGGTGGATCACTTGAGGTCAGCACTTGCCTGGTCAACATGGTGAAACCCCGTCTCTACAAAGAAAATACAAAAATTAGCTGGGCATGGTGGCTCACACCTGTAGTCCCAGCTAATAGGGGAGGCTGAGGTGGGAGGATCACTTGAACCCGGCGGTGGAGGTTGTAGTGACCTGAGATTGTGCCACTGCACTCCAGCCTGGTTGACAGAGTGAGACCCTGTCTCAAAAAAAAAAAAAAAAAAAAAAAAAAAAAAAAAAGCATCATGAATCATATGTATCAGGGATTTTAATAGTCTTTGCTACATTCTTATACAAAAAAGTTTTAATTAATAAAATATCCATTTACTATCAAAATGTATTGGAAAGATGTTTCCTTTATTCATTTAAATACTTATTGACGTCAGAAAACCAGATACTACACACACATACATACTAGTATGTTTATTCCAGTCTGCTAAACTTCAGCCTAAAAGAATAGCTCTGGATGAAACTGAGACTTTTGATTTTGCTGAGCAGAATCCCCACGTCTGAGGCACGAAAACATCCTGGATGAATGACAACAGAGAGATCCTCCTCCATCTTCCCCGCAAAAGAATGCAGCTGCTCCTTTAAATCAAAGTCCAATCTCCAGGCGTGGTGGCTCACGCCTGTTCCCAGCACTTTGGGAGGCCGAGGCGGGTGGATCACCTGAGGTCAGGTGTTGGAGACCAGCCTGGCCAACATGGCGAAACCCTGTCTCTACTAAAAATACAAAAAAATTAGCCAGGCATGGTGGCAGGCGCCTGTAATCCCAGCTACTCAGGAGGCTAAGGCAGGAGAATCGTTTGAACTCAGGAGGCGGAGGTTGCAGGGAGCCGAGATGGCGCCACTGTGCTCCAGCCTGGGGGATAGAACGAAACTCTGTCTCCAAAAATAAAAATAAATAAATAAAAATTAAAAAATAAATCAAAGTCCAATATTTAAGAACACGTTTTAAGGGGCACCAAATTATTAGCCGGCTCAGAGCACCCAACTTTTAACCTGCAAGAGCTTCCACGTGTCTCAGGTCGGCAGAGCACGCAATGACAAGTCGTGCCAATCCCCTGCCGCAAAACAGTGCGCTCAAATCGTCTGCCAGAACCGTGTGCCCTAGCCTAAGAATCACCCGTCTTGGCAAAAGCCTGAGAAGCGAGAGCTGCTACCTGACTTTCTCCGTGGCTCCTCCCGCTCTCCGCTTTGAAGATGGACTTGGGCTTCCTGGACTTGAAGTTGCCCATGCTGGGTCGCAATACGCTGTCCACCAGCACGGTCGCCTCTACATTCTGCTGCTGCGGCTCCCAAGAGGGCGGCGCGTGCTCCTCTACCAGAGCCCCTGCGTCGGGGTAGTTCTCTTTATTGTTTTCATCTCTAAAACAGGAAAGACCCAATTTAGAAAGTACCTTAAAAAAAGATGAATAAACTGCTGCAGGAAAGAGGGCTGGAGATATAATTGCTGCTATATTTATAGGATAGACACCTCGCAAAATTTTTAGCCTACACTTAGACAATTTTGCATGAACAAAAACTTAAATGTGAATTTCACTCTATATCACTTCACCTTCCCTTCTGATCTTTGTTAATGAATACATACTTTGTGTAGTTGTAACTATACACATATCATTATTATTATTTTTCTAATTTTCACTTTAAGAAACTTTCACATATATCATATTTCCCTCTCACAACAATAATGTGACATATTCAGGTGAGATATCATCATCTCTACTTTATAGATGAAGACTCTAAGAGATTAAATCACATGCCTAATGGAAGGACTAATCCACACAGACCCAGAGGCCTCATGTGGGTCTCCAGACTCACACCTGTGTTCTTGGTTCAAGGCACCATGCTTCCTCTTCATTGGCAATGTCAGTTTATAATCATCTCCCTACAACTTTCAGAGGTACTTAGAAATTTAACAGGATCTATTTTGATAGGCATGGGCCAAATTTTACCCAACCAGGCCCTCTGAACAATGCCCTGAATGCAAAGTCAAACATCCAAATGTCCAGGTTCTGGTTCTGAAGAAGATGGAAGAGGGTGGTGTTATCTTCATATATTCAGGGCTGGGATGGCACTTGTGTTCTTCGTTCAACAATCAAATTCTGTACAGTATCCCTACCCCACTCCAGTTACAATTTTCTCAAAAATACTGACATGATAACACTCTTATTTGAAGCCATTCTTCCCACTTAAATCTAGATGCATTTTATTTTTCATTCTGCTAAGTATCAAGCAAACAACACAGACATAACCATAAGGGGCCTTCTCTATGTAATCAATATCATTAACCTTAATCTACCACAATCACTGTCACTAGAACATGAAATGCATGAGAAGTGGCCGCTTCCTCCAGGTGTTGTTTTTCCCTCATGCTTCCTTACCAAAAGCACCCATAAAACAGCATTTGCAAAGTCACCTGGAAAGCAATTCCTAGCTGCTCAAGGACACCTAAAGCCAAGAAGCAAGACCAGCAAAGAAGGAATGCCCACCATTCAAGATGACTTTTTACAAATAAAAGGCAGATTAAATTCACTGAGCTGGCATCAGGAAGGATGAGTTCCAGGTAGTCTTTGGGAAAAGAGCAAAGCAAATATCAAGATAGGTGGTCTGGAACATGACCAGGGTGCAGTTGGACAAGGTATAAAAATAAAACTGCGCGACATAGTTAAACCTGAATCCAGAACAAACGTAGTGCTATCTGGTAAAGGAGAATCCAACAATTACAATAATTATTTAATGTTAGTAACTGAAAAACAAATCAATGCCAATGACACTGGTCAATATTCTAGCTGTGAGATCATTTACAATTAAAAAAATTCTAAGTCACTCATAGATTTGGAAATTAATATCAAACCATGAACTGGAAACTATACTAGTTCATTTGAAGTACATTTTTCTCACTAGAAACCCATCCACTCCATGATCCTGCATGAGAAACAAAAGAAAGAACAGCTGCCTTTACAGTTACCTAAATGACCTCATTCGAGTAGGATTATAGAACACTCAAGAATTTAAAAAAAATAGCTTTTCAAATCTAAAATGACTCTTTTGATAGACTCATTCCCAAAATAATACCTGAACTTTGTTTGTATATCATGTTTTCAAGTCAATCAAAATTTAGAAATGTAATTTTGTTTACTTCCTTGACTTGGAAAGCCAGGAAAGGGGAGAGGGGGCCAAAAGCATCTTTCTTGCATTACACAAATGTAAAACCTGGTTACAAAAGTCATATTTAGAAACATATTTTCTCACATATTATTGGTTCCTCAGGATCTCCGAAACAGAAAAGCACAGGTTATGTAATTTATGCCACTACTTATCGGAATAAATCATGATTGAGAAAAAGCATGGTGTCCTGAAAAAAGCCAGAGTCTGAAAGATCCTCCCACTTATTAGTTGTGTGGCCTGGGCAACATCACTTCACCTCTGTGATCCTCATTCATAAAATAGATGTAATATCTGCTTAACAGAGATAATACAGTCTCTCTGAAATGCCTACCATAGAAAGCTGACCCAAGGCTGCAACACAATAAATGAAAGCTATTGTTACTCTCAGGCAGGGCCTTAGCCATGTGGTTATTTGCAAAGGAAAAAAAAAAGAGAGAGAGAGAGTTCTTTTTGGTTTCTCTGATGCCTCCAAGATAATTCTGAACTCCTTAGCAAGGAACACAAACCCTAGGAAAATCTGTTCTTTGTTTACCTCTAGAACTTCACATCTTATCTTACCTCTTACTTCCTCACTCCACCAGGTTCCCAGGGTTCCTACCATCCTGAACCACTTGCTGTTCCTGCAACTCAAACAATTCTCTCTACCCTCTATTGGCTTTCCAGTAAGCTGCTCCCTCTGCTTGGTGGCATTCTCTTTTTCTTAGCCTTGGACCTCACCAATAATAATAATAATAATAATAATTTAAAAAATAAATAAAAATCCATATGCCTTGTATAATGTTCTTCAGGAATCAATCCAAGAAAGCTCTCTGGGCTGTTTGATTCTTCTAAGTAAATCCACTATTTACCTCTAGTATAGTAGCACTCAATGCACTGTAGCATCCACATCTATATTCTAGCCTATCTCCTCTAGCAAACTGAATTCTTAGGAGCAGCATTGGTTTGTCTTTCTTCATCCCAAATCTTAACTGGCTGGCTCCTTGCCCACAAAATTGGCCTTCAACAAATATTTGTTATCCAGTAAGTGGACTTTAAAGTCAGAGAGGCCTGGGTCTAGATTCTGCCTCATAGTGCTATGTTATCTTGGATGAGCTATCATTCCTAAGTGTCAGTTTCTCCATCTACAGGATGAGAAGGGAAATATCAACTTCCTTTCAGTTTAGATTAAATAATAAAATGTAGATGAAAGGGCTTGGAACAAAGTAAATGTAGAAGAAATGATTAGCAGTGAAGGTTTTTCCACGATACTATAAGCCCTTGATGACCAAGACCATACTACAGACACTCAGTAATATGTTTGGTGAATAATCTACAGCCTCTTCCTTTAGGGTGTGTGATGAGAATATTGAGATAGGCTAATCAATACTCAGTTCAATAGGCATTTATCAAGTGTTCCCATATGTAAGGTACTGTCCTGATTGCTAAGAGGGTGGTATCCAAAAGCGGAAAAGATAAAAATTTTGTCAAGAGGTAAAAATCTAGTAGAAGATATGAGACATGAGAACAAATAATTGGAATTCAAAGAAGAGACTAGAATTCAAAGGAAAGCCACCAGACCTAGATGGTTTCTTTCTCTCACAAATATGAACCAAGCAATGGTGGCTTGTACCTGAGACTGGAGCAATCAGTCTGGTCTTCATGTAGAGAGACTGGATCTTCGTCACACCTGGAGAGCGGGAAGAAAAATCACATCAGATCCAATTGTCTGCTATAGCAGTAGCAGCAATAATCTAGAATTGTCTCAAGATTACCATGGAAAACTAAAAGATGAAACACTCCCTATCATTCTCTCCCAAATAAGTTCTGATTCCTATGTCTCCCAGTTTATGATGCAAATGTTGTCATATCATGTGAGCTTAAAAGCTCAGAGCCAGATGTGACTCTCCTTTTTGCCTCCACTGTCCTGTGTCACCTAAACTAACAAGGACCTAAGTGTTCACAGCACTTGAGGGGACATTGGACACCAATACTGGTAGCCTGTAGTTGGCTCAAAAGAGATTCCATTACATGCCTCTTTGCATTTTTTCTGCTTCAGGCAGTCCCAAACCAAACCAGCCTCCATTTAGTTTACTCTATTGGTCTCAGATTTTCTTGATCTTGTGAAAAGGAAGGGGTTCCTTTTCATAAAACTTCCGGATTAACTGCATGAAAAATTCTTGTCTCTTCCATATTGAAAAATCTCCAGTGCTCCATCCTGCCTAGAGGAACCAGGAGTAGGACCATCCTTTCGCTCTACTGTATAGGATGAAGCCTTTGTTCCTGTTCCCAACCATTCCCACCCAGCCCCATTCAAGCCTGGAATACTTTTTCCATCTTCAACTCCTACTCATCCTTCACTGCCCAAGTCACGTTTCCCCAGCTCTGTACCTTCCCAGCCAAGGTCGCCCATGTGCCATGTTCTCAGTCATGTGCTATGATGGTTAATATTGAGTATTAATTTGATTGAAAGATGCCAAGTGTCGTTCCTGGGTGTGTCTGTGTGGGTGTTTCCAAAGGAGATTAACATTTGAGTCAGTGGGCTGGGAGAGGCAGACACACTCTCAATCTGGGTAGGCACCATCTAATCAGCTACCAATGCGGCTAGAATAAAGCAGGCAGAAGAAGCTGGAAAGAACAGACTTGCTGAGCCATCTGGCCTTCATCTTCCTCTTGTGCTGGATGCTTCCAGCCTTTGAACATCAGACTCTAAGTTATTCAGCTTTTGGACTCTCGGACTTACACCAGTGATTTGCCAGGGGCTCTTGTGCCTTTGGCCACAGACTGAAGGCTGCACTGTTGGCTTCCCTACTTTTGAGGTTTTGGGACTCAAACTAGCTTCCTTGATCCTCAGCTTGCAGACGGACTATTGTGGGACTTCACCTTGTGATCATGTGAGTCCACTCTCCTACTAAACTCCCCTTCGAACATACATATATCCTATTAATTCTGTCTCTTTAGAGAACCCTGACTAATACACATGCCAAGTTCCTACTTTAACCTTAATTCATAAACATTTACTCTTCATTCTGAGGTTTTGGTAAACAACTATATCGCACCACACATCACTTTGTAATCCTTTGTACCACTGAGATCTTTTTGATTAGTTATTAATTCCATGAGTAGAAATAACTGTAATTTATTTTCTAGATATATTGCCACAGTGCCAGAGTACCCCAGAGACAGTCAAAAATACTTGAATTGAAATATTAACTTTGTTCCCTAAGAGGTCTTGTCTCTGAAATAATTTAACCAGCATTTATTGAGTATTTACTGAATCCAGGCACTGCATTAGACATTGGAACTGTGCTTCGCAAACTCTCAGGGTTTAGGACAGACCAGTTTGTTTTTTATTTTCACACCACTGTGGACAAACACTTTGGTAAAAATGTCACAGCAATGTCAAATTCCTATTAAAGTTATGAGATACTTACTCCCTATTTCTGTTTTTTTTTTCTTGTCTCAGACACGTTTTAAACAATTTGGAGACTCACATTTTATGTAGCACTGCTTCTAAAGGACACAGAATTTGAAAAAGATCTGAATCCTGCCCTAAGAAATTCACAATGTAATCAGTAGACAAAAATAAAGCAAACAAATGCCTGCATACATAAATATAACCATAATATACTGTTTATACTATATGAAATAATTTAACATTTTAAAGTATTCTTTACTGGCAATGGTGTATAATTAACCCACAGAATGAATCCAGTCCTCTTCCCTTAAAATCTTTAATTTATAGTTTTGTAGTGAGTTAAACAAAGGCCACCCACAGACTCTAACCCTTTTTACTTACTGAAATATTTTGTTACCTCTGGCAATTAAAAAAATTGGTTGCCCTGGTGCAGTGTCTCACATTTGTAATCCCAGAACTCTGGGAGGCCAAGGTGGGCCTGAGTTGGAAGTTCAAGACCAGCCTGGCCAACATGGTAAAACCCCGTCTCTACTAAAAATACAAAAATTAGCTGGGTGTGGTGGCACACACCTGTAGTCTCAGCTACTCAGGAGGCTGAGGCAGGAGAATCACTTGAACTTGGGAGGTGGAGGCTGTAGTGAGCCGGGATCACACCACTGCACTCTAGCCTGGGCAACAGAGTGAGACTCTGTCTCATAAAAAAAAATGCTGCTTTGACTAGAATAAACCAACCTTCTTTACTTTCTTGCCAATAGTCCACTCTGTCCATCTCAGGGAAAACAAATCCCCAAGTACTGCTTTGTTCCCCTTCATTAGCAGCATTCAGCAAATAGATCACCTGGGCTTTGTAATGTGGATAAAAATGTTTTTCAGTAGCAAAGTAGCAACATCAATGAAGAACAAAAATCTAGAATTGTTTCTTTCAAAGATCTAGGGCTTAAGCAGAGCTTTGGAGCTTCAATTCTGGAGCTCAACAATACCTATTGTTTGGGGATTTGGCAAGAACTTATTTTTCCCCCTCATTTGATTTATTAATCTTTCTCCTCAAAGTACAATCAGTTAAAAATGGAAACTTGGCACCAAAACATACAAAGTTGGAGAAGATTCTGAAGTATGAAGCTGGAGCTGATTAGTTGATCCAATATTCATGTCTACTAAACAACTCCAGTTGCCACTCAAAGAACACAATTCCAAGCTCACAGAGCAACTGAAATAGAGCTACCTCCTGGCTTACATGGCACATGTTTACAACCTCTTTTAGTTCATTTGAGTTCTCATTTACCTTGGTAAAGACCATCAACTTCTATTCAATTAATAAATCATTTCTGTCCTTTCCCTGAAACCCCTTATTTCTTTGTGAAATGCTCAGGGTTGCTACTTTTCTTCCTATTTGAACTTTTGCTCCCTCAATCAGCCACAAACAAGAAAAAGTTGTGTGGTACTTCACAGCTCACCTGCTCTTTCACATAATCTCAATCCAGCCTGAGAATGCTCCAAGGTAGGAATTACCTTTGCACCTGGGCTAAGTTGTAAGTCAAGATCCCAAGGCCTCAATCGGTGAAGCCTGGATTGTTTCTGCTCCACCACATTAAGCCCAAAAAGCAAGAACCAAATAATCTCTTCAGTCTATATGCCAGAGGATCACAAGAGACAGGGCATGACATTTCTTAGAATAATGGTGGTGAAAGAAATACCCACAAGAAGTTCTCTTTGCTGCCTAAAACAGAAGAGAGGCCTCAGACTGACTGTTAGATAAAATGTAGTTGTGCTATAAAGATATTTACGCTTGCCCTATAGTACCATGTTCCCTGAAGGCAAAGTTGCAGAGGTACAGCCTCCTGTGGGGTTTCTCAAAATGTGGCCCCTTGCATTAGCACTACCTGAAGTACCTGGTCAAAACAGAAGTCTCCAGCCCCACTACATCAACTCTCTGAGGGCAGAGCCCAGGAATGTGGATTTTTAAAACAGACTGCCTACCTATAGAACTACTATGTTTCTAAACATTTAACACTGACCTAAAGGTTTCCAAACCCCAAAACAGCACTGTCCTGGCACCAATACAATCACCCATTCTGGGTTCCCACTTTGAGATAAAACCTGGGAGACTGCAATTTTCACAAGCTGCAGTCCCCTTCCCCAGTTGATATTGATGATCAGTTAGCTTTGAGAACCACTGGTTTGAATGATAACTAATCAGAATTATTGCAGGCTTCATTTAAAATAGCAAGTTAGCTGGGGCAATGTCACGATTGACCATGGAAAAATATTAGATGAAAAGGTGCCACAGATAGGGAAGAAAAGGCCAAGGCCATTATGATGAAAACATTGGGGTGGAAAAAGAAATTGAATTTGTCTAGAGCTGCATAGATAGTGCCAGGCCTGGGAAAAACCAAGAAGAAAATAAAATCTGTCCTTGAGTCCCTCCCAATTTCCCTTTCCCCTTGACTCTTCTAAGACTCCCAGCTGGCCAAGCATAACCATAACCATAACAGGTTAGAAAATAGGTTAGGTAAAATAATTCATATTAAAGTATTCATGACAATTTGAATCCACTTCCCAAGGGCACAAACTTTTTAATTTCCAATTTAATAAGGGTCACTACCAGAGGCCTTCATCCAAAGAAATCATCTCTAGGTGAAATTTCAGGCATCGAAGAAAATAAGTGGGTGTGAGTAGAAGGACGTAGGAATGGGGTGGGGACAGGAGGCAGAGGAGCTCTTCTTGTATCCAGAACATAAAGGGGAGAAAAGTCCCTCCTCCGTGTAGGCCAAGACCACACCCAAACATTTCCTGAGAACCTGCTATGTCTATGTCTCAGGATATAGCACCTTGGTCCTGAGGGCTATGGGGTCATGCCCAGAGAAGCATGGGATATGGGTCGTATTACTGAGGTGAGGGGAAAATGTTATTGTGGACAATGACTAGTTTTAAACAGTCCCAGTCAATGATGTGTTATACCTATGAAGCTTTTGGTATGTTCTCAATAGGCTCCTTAGATTTTTATATTAGCCAGATGGCATACCAATTATCTCTCAGTGCCTTTTAAAATAAATCACTGTCACTCCTCTGAAAGTAAAAACATGATCTTATGCAATCAGAACTCCTTGGGGAGTGTCCAAAGACAAGGCATCAGGCTCTCCCCAGCATTTAACCATGAAACCTCTACAGAAAAAAAAAAAAAAAAAGTCCATGTGAAATCTGGAGCTAAGTGTCTCCATTTTGAACCTGCCGTGCCTGTGGCTGACCGAGGATTTGGCCACACCGGGCTCCTGAGAATCGGGGCCAGAAAGCACTTAGTACTTTAAGCACAGCAAAGGGAGGAGAGCAGTACCTGTGCACCTGGAGCAGGAAGTCCAGGCCTCATCTTCGGCCTGCAGATGCACACTTTGGCACACCTCTCTCCCCTTCTCTCAGGCCTTTAGAAAAGCAACATTTCAGCACAGGTTACCAAGCAATCTTATAAACAGAATGTGGGTCCAAATGAGTATTTTACATTGCTTCTTCTAAAGTCAATCCTGTTTTTTTTTTTTAAGTGACTCCACTTAAGTCTGCTCAAAACTGGACACTAAAGGAGCAGCACAGCAAAAGAGAGAAACAAAAGAATGTGGAAAACAAGAGGGCCTAGGAAGCACTGTAAACCTTATCCCTCCCTCACCAAGTCATTGTGATAGTGGCAGGACTTGGAAGCCAAAAGCAAAACATTTATTTGCTTTTTAGGGAATTTTAGCAAACAGCTCCCCAGTTAGTTAGGCCTTCTATCTCAAACTCATAACATTTTTTAAATGTAGTTGAGGATACAACTTTACACATGCCTTTTTCCTGAAAAGATGTTTAGAGTGGCTTCTACAAAGGTCCCGGAAGTAAACATCATGAATTAGCCTAGAGAAAGAATGCTAGATGAAGTACATATTCATATATATATGTATATATAAATTACATACAGTATTAGCAAAATACACTACCTGTTAATTTTTAACAAATATAGTATAATATTAGGAAAACATATTAAGGAAGGGATGTCAAAAATTAAAACTATAGCATATAAATATCTTTAAAAAAATACTGTGCTTGCTGGCACGCTCCTTCATTCACACTCCTTCATTCCATGTTTGAAGGGTGTTAGTTGCCCTAATCAACAGCTTTAACCATAGGACCAGGTGACTCATTCGTCCCATAGTCACATCTCTGTAGTCAGAAGACAAAAATGACAAAGGGCATGCACAAAAAGTTTACTCTGATATGCCTTAAAAATCTGTAGACAAGGGAGGGCCAAGATAAGTTTAGCCTGTTTACCACATGCTGGAATTCAGCTCATTTCACATCTATCTTCTATTGCTGTAAATGTATATAGTGTGCACTCCATGAAAACTGACACCAATGTTGGCAAAATACAACAAAGCTTCCTAACACATCAAATGGATTTTTAAAAATCTGAGCTCCAAGAACACATATCTTGGAGCACTGAGCTCCTGCAAGCAATCAGCTGGTTTTAATTTCTCTCCCGCAGCTGCTAAAATGCTGGTTTCAACCTGTAAAGATTTCTGGGCCCCACCAGTCAGCACGTCTCACGGTCTTCACAGCCCCAGATTCCGGGAGACAATGCATCTAAAACGAACAGCGGCTGGGAACGGTGGAGGATACCTTCACGATAGTTGCTTCCAGAGAAAGGCATGCAAGTCTAATTTTAATGGTAAGAATCACTTACTCTGTTACAGTGGTGCTGCTGAAGGAATTATCCTGAAGGCTGAAACAGAAACAAGAAAACATCAGCCAAGTCTGGCCGGGGAGCCGTCTCCCTGATTGCTCTCCGGGAGTTAGAGCACATACACAAACATGGCATTGCAAGGCAAGTCTCCGGGCTCGCCCGGCACGCTCGCTCTACCTTGGGCTGCTGTCTGCACATGCTCGTAACGACACCCCCAGCAGGGGCCCAGCGGCACGGGCGAACCACAAAGCCCGGCAGCCCGCGAGGCTGCGGGGACAGAGCTGGGCGGGGCGCGGCGGCGGGGCTGGGACCCCGGGATCCAGCGAGGAGCACCTGGAGAGTTACCGCACGACCCCGACCTCGCCAGCCCAGGCGCCGCGTTTAATCTTGGGCTCTTTGTGCCAGCCACCCCCCGAGGCTGGCAATGAGAATGCCCCAGTGTTTCTGCCGAAGTGCTGAAATACCCGGGAGACTTGCTTTCTTCCACATGTCTCCTACCAATTTTACAGAGCTCACCCCAACCCCCACACTCCCACCCCACCCCCAGGGATGGAGGCTCGCAGAGATTCATCCATCGTTCAGAAAAAGTCAGGAGAGAACAAGAAGGGGGAGGGGGATATTGCTGCTGTTTGGTGTTTTATTTTGTGTATGTGTTGTTTTTTGTTGCCTAGGAAAAAGAATAGGCTCTAAAGCAGGGCTAGCTGCATCACACCTGATCTGTCTAGAGCGCTCTTATTTCAGTCCCAGAGAGGAAGCGCCCAGCCCCTGACTACAGAGCTGTGAATGAACCCACGCAGGGCGAGTGGAGAATTTATTCCAGGGGTTAGCTGGTGATTAGGACACCGTGCAAGAGGTGGGGCTTGCTATGCCTAGAGCAGCCCGCTTGAGCTCGGCTCCCTAGCTAGCACCTTTACAAAGGATGGAGAGACGGGAATCCGCAAACGCTATTCCTTTGAATAAAGGCAGCCCTGTTAGGGAAAGGAAAGACTGTCAGTTCCCCCACTGGCTTCTTTCCTTTGGGGATATTTGTCCTGCCCTCTTTGTATTGTTCATTTCTCCTGCCATGTTGACCTGGATATGGGATGTAGCATCTATTAAAGATTCTTATTTGAATTTGAATTATTTTATTTGAATTTTGAAATAAGATTCCCATCCCCCTTTTAATCTTTCTACTCCCAGAAGCAGCTGGGATAGTGGTTTTTAGTCCAAACCTATGTAAGTTTATGAGTTAACATAACAACAAAAAACTCATAATTTTTCTAATTGGGTAATTAAAAACTTTACCAAAACTTGGAAATAATGGGGAAGAGCATGACCTTTCAATGTCAAACTGAGACATCGGTTAACAAGTCCACCCAGGGGCCAGTTAATTCTCCAGTTGTGTTTGGCTTTGCTCTTCACTATTGATCAGATTCCAGCCACAGTGAAGTTCTGTGGTCACTTGCACATTTTATTCAGCCTGTTCAGAGAAAAAGATAATCGCAGCGTTTATGATTTTATTGTAATATAGGAAGATAACCAATTTTGCATCTAACCAAATAATCATTTTGCATCTAACGAAACTTTCTTTCTAAATACCTGTAAATCCACAGATCCTCAAAATGCTCTTGGAACCAGCTTCATCATCTTACAGTTTTCCCCATTAATAAGTGAATAGATCTCTGCTGCCTGTCTATGTTTGTATGAGAGTTGTATTTTAACTTTTTAAATTTATACCTTGAAAAATAAAAATTGAGTTTTCAAAGAAAAACAGGTTTCATTAAGGTTCTTTGCAATTTTGCTTTCCTGTCTCCAAATATTTTTAAAATCAGCTAAATAAAAACCTAATATGGTCTTAGACTGAATTCTATGGACTAAAATAAGTTCAGGAATATTAATCCTTTGTATGTATAACTATACAGTACATATTTGTTCCGAAGCCACCTACTATTTCATTTGAGCTAGGTTCAGGAGTAAGAGACATCGCTGCTTCACTGTATTCATTATTTAGCCATTTCAAAGTGAGATCTGTTCTTTGTTTATTCAGACTGATGAAGGTAAGTCTATATTCAGCCTTCTGACTGACTTATGGTTTCATAGATTACATGGTTGTTAATTTCCCATATGGTTGTTAATTTCCAGAAACCCCTTGTACTCATTGACTATGGTGTTTATTCCAAGTGTTCCAGTGTGGAGAAAGATCACACTTTTCTCCTATAAATACTCCCAGTGATCCACTTGTAATGGAAATGTTCAATGCTTTTAATTTGAAATAGGACTTGGACATTTAATTAAGAACAACCTTAATTAAATGGTTGATTTTCTTATATACTGCCAAATACTGGTTTTTTTTTCATTCTGTGAAATGAATTGGGCCCTTTGAAAATAAAATGAAATAACAAATGTACCCAATAAATGCAAGTATTCAATAATGTCCAAGGAAAAGAAATAAAAATTCTCAGCAACTCGTGAATAGGAAGGACCAAAATTAGGTTTTAGGCAGTACCCACATACAATGAAAACAACTGGTTGATACAGTTGATTATGGATAAAAACCAAAACATCCCTGAAAAAACATTATTTGGCAGTATATAACAAAATCAACCATTTTAATTTTTACTTCTCAATTAATTCTTATGACATTTGTTTTCATCTTAAATCAGGTTTAGAAATTGTCTTTATAAGTGGCTTTTTAACTGGCTTGTATGATGTTTTGTACTGTTCAACTTGGAATAGGACAATACTGATGAATATCGTACAACATATGATTATTTTGGAGACCCTCAGCTTTACTAAAGAACAATTCCAGGAGGGTTTGAAAAGGGGAGCAGAAAAATTAATATTGAGTTTATGAAGAAGTAAGTTCTGGGCCAGTATTTCCCAAGTGGCAGTGAAATTCTAGTCTCCAGAAAATCCAGGAAAATGTTTTAAAAGTTACATGGTCAAAAATAAGTTTTGGAAAAGATGCATATTATAAATTCACAATGCACATTAGGTAGCAAAGAGAAGTTTTTCATCTGTTTTTAACCAGTGTTCCTCAAATTCATTGACGACCAAAATACTTTTTTGTTAAATATATCATCAATTAGCATCACGTGTAACTAGGAATTTTGAGAAAATAACTCCTGAGTATATCAGGAAAAAAATGCAAAGGGAATTAAGTGGTATATTTATTAAACAAATGAATGAATGAACAAATGATTCTACATGCTTATCACTATCCCATAGTTATGAATAAGACAGACAGAGTCCCTGACATCATAACATTTTTAATATAAATATATTGCATATTTATATATGTAAAATACATAATGTATATTATATGTACAATTCTATTGTATACAATATAAGTAAAATAAAGGAAAAATGAAGATGCTAGATTTGAATATGGTTAATTCACTTACATGTTAAAAGTGCTCAATTTTAAATGCTCATTTTTCTATAGTGCTCTTAAAACCAATATCTGAATATCAGATCTAATACCAATAGTTTAGTTTAATTGTAAAATTGTTAATTCTAATGTATTGACTTGACTATATGCAAAATATAAAGCAACAGTGTAGAGGTCAAGAAAGAAATTTCCAGATTTGCCAAGACTCAAGACCCACCGCTTACTAATAGTTTAAACATGAACAACCTCTTTTGCCTCAATTTTCTCATCTGTAAAATAAAGATAATAATGACCTATTTTATGGGTTCTTATGAAGATTAAATTAAATGACATGCCTGACAAATTTAAAAAATAGTAAATAAATGCTGCTAATTATCCTTATTTTCATTAGTATTATTATAATAAATAAGACTATATAAACAAAGCTTGAGACAAGATGAACAATGCCACTGTGCTTGAATAGTAGGCTTACAGATGATATTTTCTTTCTACTTCCTATGATGGCGCAGTGTTTACACAGCTTTTTTTTTTTTTAAGAACAATAAAATTTAAAACTTTACTAAATGCGGATGGGCTGCTCCGGATGAAATGGGTTTCATCCAGATTGGCTTTGTGCTCAGTTTACAACTCTTCAATTTAAAATACTTGCGCATCCCTGGAGGAACAGACAATTCTGAGAAATCACTTTCTGCAAGATGCTGGGGCAAGAAGCCAGAATCTTTACAATGCCAGGAAATCAACAGAGGCCTGCCCTATTGGCCTGGACAGTGACTTGTAGCTTCCTGTCAGTACCCTTGGGAATGACCAGGCTTCCTTGTGAAAGAGAGGACTCTTGCCTGAAGAGATAATTTTTTTTCCACAAAAAAAGAAAAAAAAAACTTCCCATCCCTGTCCCCTAATCTATTTCTTCACCAGCTCCAATGAGGACAGCATATCAAGAGTCCTTATTATCTGAGTGGTCAGTAACTGAGCTCCTGAAGATTCAAAGGTGCCCAGGGAAGCAAAGTTGTGATACCAAAAACATGTACTAGCGACAGACTGTTTGTGATATTGGTCTTCATCCAAACAACCCTCCCCAATTAATGCTAGTGTACATCAAGTCCATCTTTGGCAATCTCTCTCTGATTTATCTGACAATAAAATGCAGATGCAATGTAAATTGATTGATAAGTGAAATTTCAATTTTTTACAAAAGAGTCAGGATTTCTTGAAGCCAGTGGAAGTGATATTGCAGAACAGCTTGAATCACATTAAAAACCAGTGACAAGTGAGGTATTGGCAGTAACAACAAAAGAATAAAAATTGACAAGGATGCTGAGATGCCAGTTCCAAAGGGAATTAGTCAATTATCAAAGGATTAAGAGTGGCCCTTGGAAAAATTTATGGAGCCCTTAATTAATTTTGTAATTTCCCTTTTTATAATAATGTAATGAGTATCAAATGTGATGTGAAGATTATCACTTTGAGCTATTAATGTTTTTGAGAAAAATATGTATAACCCCTTCAATGGGTAAAATTTAGTCTCTATAATTTTTAAGAATTGGTTCACTATTTGAATTATACCCAGGATTTAAAATAGTAATATTTCTATAATTTCTTTACCATTTACCATGGCCTCTCAGGCCCTATGTGCTCTGGCCCTGGAGACTACTGAACTTATCTCCAAAACACTGGCCTCTCTCCTGTTATTATAACAGGTGCACCTGATCCTGCCCTAGGACCTTTGCACCTGCTGTTCCCTTTGCTGGGAACACCACCTGTAATATGCACAAACGTCCTCCCCTGGGGAAAACTAACTCCCTAAGTTAGTTTCTCCTATCACTCTATTCTGCTTTATCTTCTTCATAGGATCTGTCCCTACCATATATTTAATAGCTATTTCTCTATTTGTTGTATACTTTCCCCCCTCCACTACAATGTAAGCCACGCTTGTGCAACCTGGGGCCCGGGACTGCTCTAAATCCAGCCCAACACAAATTGGTAGACTTTCTTAAAACATTGAGATTTTTTGTGATTCTTTTTAGCTCATTAGCTATCATTAGTGTTCGTGTATTTTATTTGTGGCCCAACACAATTCTTCTTTCAATGTGACCCAGGGAAGCCAAAAGATTGGACACCCCTGGTTAAGCTCTTTGAGTAAAAAGACTTTTGGGCCTCATTCACTACTATATCCCCATGGTCAACAATAGTGTCTACCAAGGTAGCTATGCAATAAATATTTGCGGAATAAAATTAATGAGTGAATATTTAGTTTCATTTTCAAGATAATACTTCATTCACCCCCTTTTTTTTGTTTCTATTATCTAGGAAATGTTAGCTCCTGATTAAGGGACTCATTATAAGTGAGGTTTTTCCAAGACACTTTACCTTCAGGTAATGCACTCCTATATCAGACATTCCTTCCTTTCCTTCGCAGGGATAACAGATAGATCTCCTGCTGTTGTGCCAACCTGATTGATGATACTGGCTGCACAGAATGTTGTCTATTTCTGAGGTGTGGTCCCAGTCCAGCCAGAAAGGGTACTGGGATTGACTGTTCAGCAATGTTTGCAGTGGAAGCAGAATGTGGGCATGTTGGTGGAATTGTCAACCTAGAACACCCTATTAAAAGAAAAAATTTTCTTGGGAAAAGCACAGTTGGTTGTCAACACCTTGGTTTGAATTAATTTTCAGATAATCAAATACATCCTTGCTACTGATGTGATTCTTTAGAACCTTGGGAGTTATCTAGTTTAATTATTATTTTTTATTTTTATTTTTGAGACAGAGTCTTGCTCTGTCGCCAGGCTGGAGTCCAGTGGCAAGATCTCGGCTCATTGCAACCTCCAACTCCCTGGTTCAAGCAATTCTCCTGCCTCAGCCCGCTGAGTATCTGGAATTATAGGCACATGCCACCGTGCTCAGCTAATTTTTGTATTTTTAGTAGAGATGGGGTTTCACCATGTTGGCCAGGATGGTCTCGATCTCCTGAACTCGTGATCCTCCCGCCTCAGCCTCCCAAAGTGCTAGGATTACAGGCGTGAGCCACCACACCCGGCCTACTTATTTTTTTAATACCTAAACTTCCAGGACAATCTCCAACTGCTGCTTGAGACCTTCAGAGGCCAAAAATTCACACTTTGGAAGCTCTTTTATTGGATCCTTCAAATCTTGAAAAAAAAAAATCCACATAAACCTTCCCCTATCTCTTGTTACTTTCACCTGTGGCTTGAATGTCCCTCATATCCCAGCCAAAGAGATCCAATTCCTTCAGTAGAATCTCATATGACATCACTTAGAAGACCTTCAGCATCTTGTGTAGCCCCGGGTAAAGTGTGATGATGTCCTTGTAAAGGGCAGCCCTACACTGAACATATTACTCCAGGTTGTGGTCTGTTCAGTGAAGAGTAAAACAGAATTTGTGTCTCTCTCTTCTTAACATTATACTTTTCCATGTGGCCCAAGATCATTGTGAATGGTTTGGGCAGTTACGTCATAAGGCAGACCCAGATTATCAGAGTCCGCCGACACCCCAGAGCCATACCTGTGCCTTCCAGAAGGCAAGCAATTGGTCTGTTGAGCCTAAGTGCCAGCTTTGCGTATATTCCTTTGAAATTCTATATTGTTTGATCTGACATTTTATACTATTAAATACAACTTTTCAGATCTTTTAGAATACACATTTTAGCCAAAATTATGTCGGCTAGCCCTTACAGTTTCATAGAATCAATGTTATATGAAAATAGTCCTTCAAAAAGTTCAGGCATATAATAAATACACTTTTTTTTTTTTTTTTAAGACGGAGTCTCGCTCTGTCGCCCGGGCTGGAGTGCAGTGGCCAGATCTCGGCTCACTGCAAGCTCCACCTCCCAGGTTCACGCCATTCACCTGCCTCAGCCTCCCGAGTAGCTGGGACTACAGGCACCCGCCACCACTCCCAGCTAATTTTTTGTATTTTTAGTAGATACAGGGTTTCACTGTGTTAGCCAGGATGGTTTCGATCTCCTGACCTCGTGATCTGCCCACCTCGGCCTCCCAAAGCGCTGGAAATACAGGCGTGAGCCACTGGGCCCAGTCAATAAATACACTTTTATTCAATTCATAATGTTTTTTTGCTTATATCAATCAGAAAATATCACATAATTATTCACTATATTAAAATTTAGAAAGTTTAAAATTATTTTACTTTAGGGGTGGTAGGTGGGAAAAGAAGCAATGAAAAAGGGGCTTAAACCCAATATCTGAGGTGCTGCTAGGATGAGAGTAAAATTGAGGCTGCAGGGTTACATGTGACATCATGATGGCACAAAATGGCTCAAGGTGGGAGTGGCATTTCCATCCTCTTTATCATACTCTTTCTCCCAGCAAAGTGGTAATAGTTGAAGCTCTAGTCTAACACAGATAGCAATTTAACAAGTCATGCAGTTGAAAGACAGTCTCACACCTGTGCGGGTGTAAGTCAGGACACATCCTAGGTGTCTGGGCCCCATTCAGCCAAATATTCCCTAATCTAAGAAGGAGAAAGGTTAATTTATCCCCCAAATTTCTCCTGTACCTTCAAAGAGAAGTTTCTAAATTTTTCTTTCTCATTCCACGATTGCATTTAATTACTCTGTTTTTAAATCTTGATAGCAACCTCTTTCTTTACACATTCTATTTGAGCTTTGGCCTAAGTAAATGTGCCTATGTTTTCACTGGTAATCTCCTTACATAAATGCCTTTGTCTGCTTGCAATATGATAATCTGCATCTCTTTAAAATGCTCAACCTCTGAACATTATTCCTGTTATATATTGTATTAATAACCTTAAGTCATTAATTACCATTTTATTACCATTAACAACCATTTTATTTTGTTCATGATTGTGAGGGTCAGGAATTCCAAGAGAATTCAGCTGGACACCTCATCTCTGATCCATGTGGTGACATCTGGGACAGGTGGAACCGGAGGACCACCTTCCAAAAGGGTTTCATCACTCAAAGAGCCAATCACTCAATGCTCCCTGGCCTGTCTCTCCACATGGAATCTCATCCTTCAGGGCCTCTCCATGTGCCTTGAACTTCTCACAGCATAGTGATTTTAAGGCAATCTACCTTTTTAAATAGCAGCTGATGCACAAGAGACCAAGGCAGAAGCTGCCATTTTACTTAAAGGCTTGACCTAGAACTGGTGTAACATTACTTCTGCCATACTCCACTGGCCAAAGCAGATAAAAGTCAGCTCATATTCAATGGCAAGATAATAGACCCAACTTCCTGATGAGAAGAATGTCAAAGAATTTGTGACTATTTTTAATCTGCTACAGAAGTCTACAATGATGCATCTAGGAATTGTTATTGTTGGTTTCCTTATCCTTAGGGTCATGATAGCAAAGGGTCATGATAGCAAAGTCATAGTTACACTTTTCATTTCAATGGACAATTAATCTATACATTGTGGTCACCTATATATACCAACATGCATTGCTTAACAATGGGGATATAGTCTGAGAAATACATTGTTAGGCAATTTTGTCATTGTGTGAATTAATATCATAGAGGGTTTTCATACAAACTTAGATGATGTAGTCTACTACATACTAGGCTATGTGATGTAACCTGTTTCTCCTAGGCTACAAACCTGTGCTGCATGAAACTGTTCCAAACACTGCAAGTGACTGGAACACAGTGATGAGTGTTTGTGTATCTAAACACAGAAAAAATACAGTCAAAGTACAGTATAAAGACTTTTAAAAATGGCATACCTGTATAGGGCACTAACCATGAATGGAGCTTGCAGAGGTAGAAGTTTCTGAGTTAGTCATGAGTGAATGGTGAGTGAATGTGAATGCCTAGGACATTCCTGTACACTACTGTAGACTTTCTAAACACTGCACACTTAGGCTACACTAAATTTATTAAAAATAGTTTTCTTTCTTTCATAAAAAACTAACCTTAGCATACTGTAACTTTTTAACTTTAAATTTTTTAACCTTTTGACTCTACTGTAATAGTACTTACTTTAAAACACAAATATACAACTGTACACATTTTCCTTTTTATATAGTTATTCCATAAGCTTTTTTCTATTTAAAATTATGGAGTTTTTTGTTTTTAAACAGTTTTGTTAAAAGCTAAGGCACAGACACAAGCAGTAGCCTAGGCCTATGCTGTGTCTGGATCATCAATATCACTGTCTTCCACCTCCACATCTTCTACTACTGGAAATTTTTCAGGTGCAAGAACATGCATGGAGCTGTCATCTCTTATGATAACAATTTCTTCATCTGGAATGCCTCATGAAGGAATTGTCTGAAGCTTTTTTTATGGTTACCTTTTTTTTAATAAGTAGAAGGAGTACACTCTAAAATAATGATCCAAAGTATAGTAAATACATAAACCAATAACATAGTTATTTGCTATCATTATCAAGTATTATGCACTGTACATAACCATATGTGCTATACTTTTATATGACTAGCAACGCAGTAGGCTTGTTTACACCAACATCACCACAAACACATGAGTAATGTGTTGCAAAATACTGTCACCAGGCAATAGGAATTTTTCAGCTCCATTATAATCTTATGGAACCACCATTATTTACATGGTCTGACATTGACCAAAATATCATTATGTGGCCCATGACTGTACATGTATGGAAGTATGTACAGATGAATGAGTGGATAAAAGAAATAGTTATTAAGAAAAGAGGCAAATTTCTGATATCCCCAAGAATTTAAGTCTGACTACTTAATTTGGCTAATTCAAGCAACAGTATTCAACAGTGTTATTTCAGTACCCTGGCATGCCATGATTAGCTCAAAGGTGTATTACAACTTACAAGTCATTTGTCAAATATTAGCATGGTGGATAATTCTATATCTAAATAATAAAGTAGAGCAGATCCATGTTTTTCTCTACAAGAGCATCACTCTCCTTCACATGCATTCCTAACTGCATTCTTCAGTGGATATTAAGGGGTGGAGTTGTTGCAGCTCTTCCACTGAGAACTGCTCATAACTCTGGTGTACTGATGGAAAAGTTTCACACCCAGCCGTCATCTGTCATGTATGACTTGGAGAAGAAAAAAAGAAAAGATTAAAAGCTCATAGCTTAGAGAATATTACCAAAGGAGCCAGTATGAGTTAGCTAGATAAAAGCTGGATAAAATCTAAATATGAAGCAATCTTGAAGTTTGTTTTGCTCAGTAGCAATAGAAAAAAAATCTTATAGGCTTGTCCTACCTTCTGTCTTCTGCCTTTCTCACTTTCCCCCAGATCTTTCCCTAGTGAGTCCACAAATTTGGGTTAATAAAACTTAGTGAAATATACCAGCTACCAATCATACTGGAAAAATAACTCAAAGTCATACTTTGCTAAGGTTGGGTCCGGAATACTGTTTCCTAATACTGAAAACAGAAGATGCATTTATATTTCCAAAAGCATAATGTCTAACTCCACAACTATTTCTAATGACTAAGCATATATTACTGTAAAATAAAATTTGCCCTTATCACCTTCTTGAGACGATGAGTTGGCTCTGTCTCTCATGGACCTTGTGAGCTGCTTTTCACTTGTAGGTGGTTTACACACATATAGAGAAAGCATCATTCCCTTGGGCCCTGGAGCAGTAGGGGCTGCTGCATTTCTATATATGCCATCAGTCCCTCAGTGCAGGATTCAACTCAGGTCACTGCTAGGCCTGCCGTCACTGGGCTTGACTTTGTACAGAAACCAACTAATGTCTTAATAATCCTCAAGAAATCATTAAAAATCCATGTGTGATGTTCTGACTTTCAATCAAATAGTAAATATCAGGTTCTAGAAGCAGTAGAACATAAATGACTGCAACAAAATTGGTCAGAAATGGTCAGTCTCCTAGGCAAAAATAGAATATTCAGAATCAAGCTATAAAGAAATATAAATTATTTTAATATGTGCAAAACCTGTTAGAGATAGTTTTCATCTCTAAACTATCTCTAAACTATTTCATCTAATAAATAAAATGCTGAAATCATAAAAGCCTAGAAAGAAGCATAATATAAGGAGAAATACTAAGGCAGAGAGTTCTGGGCCTAGAAGCTGCCTCAGCTGTACCATTAACACACTTGACCTTACATGGTGAGAGGCTAAACTTCTCTGCACCTCAGTGTCCTAAAATATGAGACAGTTAAACGGGATCTTTAATGACTTGGCCAGCTTTAAAGTTCTGTTATTGGTGGCAGGGGTGAGGGGATATAAAAACAAAGTCACATGGCCCATGTTGAAAAGGAAAAAAGGAAGAAAAAAGGAAGGAAGAGGTGGAGGGAGGGAAGGAAAGGAAAGGAAAGGAAAGGAAAAGAAAGGAAAGGAAAGGAAAGGAAAGGACAGGAAAGGAAAGGAAAAGAAAGGAAAAGAGAGGAGACTAAGAAAAACTGCTTATGTATATGGGGAAAAACCTTTGAAGTTAAAACTCTGTCTAGATAATGACAACATCAACATAATAAATGACTCAATGAAAGTGGTAAAGAACTGGCCATTCAACTGATGGCCTTACAATACTACTAAACATTCATTGGCTCATTATACAGAATGTTGGCCTGTGAGTTCTACTTATGAACTTCTAGGAAGCATCAATAATTCAATCAAAAATCGTATTCTATTTTTGCAAATAACATGGGACTATTTCAGTACTATTTGCTTCAGTTTTCCACTGAGGGACTTGAATTTCTGCAACATTATGGATAAATTGGCTTCTGTGGGTGCCTGACTACGTGTGACTCCATATCCACAAGTTATTTTTATGGGAGGGAGCTGAAGGGACTAACATGGCATCTCTCTTCCATTATAATCACTGAAGGTCTGTAAGTAGAAGTGGAGGGGCAGAAGAGTTTTGAGCCTACTGAGATTAGGGAAAAGGCTCAGAAGAAGAAACTAAACTGAGAGGTATCAAAGACTATGAGGAAAGAAGTGATAGGCAAATTATGTGTGGAGGTTAAAAAGCAATGGGGGTTCAATGGAATCATTGTATAAAAATAATATGTAATAAAATAAAGAGGCAATGGAGGTATCTGGATATCTGGATTTCCAATCAGACCCTGGGATTCTCCAAACTGCCTGCCTCCTATGTTGTTTCATATAGTAAGGATCCCCTGGTCTTACCTATTTGTTATCCACCTTCTTCCTACCATCATAAGAAGTAACATAGTGGAAAAGGATTCACTTCACATGATCCAGGCTCTGGAATGAACACTGTCCACTGACTGACAGCATGTGCTCGTAAGAATGGTGGTGTAGACTGGGGTCTGCCTTGCACCATTCATGAGCAGCCAGGGAGACTTTGTTGTGCTGTATTTTGTCAAAAATTGGGTTGGGAGTTTCATGTTCATACTCCTTAAATTGAAGGAGACCATGTCATGGGCCTTAGGAAGCTGATGCCAGGGCTACATTTTCCAGTCCGCTTATCACATTGTCTGAGCTCTCATCACTCACTCAGCAGCTCCTTTCCTTGGCCTCCAGCCCAGCTAAGTTTTAAATCAAAGTTTTTAGGTTTTTTAAAAAAACTTTTCCAACATACACAAATCTAGAGAATAATATGATAAACCCCCATATGCCTAACACCTAGCTTCAACAATTATCAGCATTTAGCCATTCTTTTGCCAACTGCTGGCTGCCCCAACATATCATCAAAGCCAACTGATAAGACAAAGCTGAGTTTATTACGATCTGATAAAGGATGATACTGTCTTGCCAGAGTTTTAATACCCTCTTGAAGTGAGGATGGCAAACTTGGCATATATATGAGGTTTTGGAGTCTGATTCAAGGTGGATCTTTCAATGAAAGGGGAACATGATTAGGATTAAGTAAGGATCAAGATAAAATAATTTATGACCTGTGAACACAACAAGATGAAGATTTTCAAGGTGAGGATTTTGAGGTAAGTGATTTGAAAAGTCTTGGGGTATAAATACTGGCTTGGTGCTATTTGTTGGAGAGTTTAGTGTTCAGTTAAAAGGGTTTTATGGGAAGTTCCTGAAACAAACAATATGCTTATTTACACATATCTTCCTGGGCAAGAGTACTCTGGAATAGTAAAATCGGATTGATGAAGGCAGTGGAATGGTAAAGTCATATTAGTGTAGCAGCTAAATAGTAAAGTTATGTTAATGTATGCATTAAGTTTTTTGGGTGTATGTGGTTTGGGTTCTCAGTGTCATCTAGCCCCCCACTCACATTCATTGTTCTTGTTATTCCCTAAAATAGTTTAATTTATTGTTTATTTTTAAAAGTTGCCAATGGTATCCAGGTTATAAACACACTCTGTAACTAGGTAAAATCTCTAATAACCAGAAATCTCATATACATTCTATTTTGTCTTATATTTTCAGTTGTTCTGTTCTTTGCTTTATCAGGAAAGCCAAGGAAATAACTCTCATGCTAAAAATTCACTGTCAGACGCTCTGGAATAAAAAAAAAAATTGCTGAGGACTATTCAGAATCTCAAAGAGCTCTAAACAGAAATCATTGCCTTATTAGGCAAACAGCCAGTCTAAGCCATGATAACAGGAGCAGAGAGTCAGCAAGTTCAAGTTCAATGTGGGCTTTGTGGGGAGCATGCTGAGTAAAGTGAGCTCCTCTTTAGTAAATTAAGCCATTCTTCTGAAGGAAAAAAAATGCCTTAAAGAATATATATCATGGCTTTTGACATCCACTCCTTTGGGGTTAGTAAAAATATAAATGTATTCAGGCCACAAACATTAATTAAGCATGCTCTAAATGCAGGGCAAAGAGGGAAAGGTCAATGTTTCTGAGAAAAGCCTGTCTTGGTGGAAAAATCACCACTTTTGAAATGATACCTGCATGAGAATCTTGAAGAAATTACTTAGTATCTAATTTCTTAATGTCTTTAAATTTTGAAATTTACTATACACAAACTCGCAGGCCTTTAAAGACAGGAAGAGGAAATGCACATATGGAGCCTGGCATCTAGAATGCATTATTGTTTCAACTGCAATCTCTGCCCTTGAGGAGACTTTGCAAAATGTCAAAAATAGAAGGGCAGAACAGCAGGTTGTATTGGAGTCCAATCATCTAGGGTCCACAATGCTATGTCTGATGTATTTTGTGCATTGGTGAATATTTCTGAGTGGGATTCTAGAATGATAAGAACCATACTCCAGGAGTATGACTTTGACTGCCAGTGTCACTTATGGGCTCCCAAAAGGGGCTCTGTGCTGGGCCCCAGGCTTTAAAGGACCATTAGCAAACACATGGTGGCTGTCTTTCAGGACCTGGTCTCAGCACTGGTTGAGTGTGACTCACAACTGTTGTGTCTAACACCACCTCTGTCTCAGAGAGACATTTATCCTCATCGTTGCCTTATATACTTGAAAAGAAAGGTGACTGTGTCCAAATGCCCTGGTGGTTTGTGTGGCATTGCTCCAGAGAGCTAGGAGAATTTGAATGACAGAACAGCTTGGGTAAGAGAAAAGATAAATTAGTTAACTTGTCAATCCTTCCTCTCAGAGAGCATGAATGCACTAAACTCTTGCATAACGAAGTATTTCCCAGGAGGGCTGAATATCCATTTTGCTGCTCTTCTTTCCTATTCATAGTTCTAGAAGTATTCAAAAATTAGTAAGGTATTTGCAGCTGAGGAATATTTTACAATATGAAATAATTCATACAACTCTAAAATGTGTATTAGATTGAACCATTTAAAAGTATCCAGTTTTTTGTAGGTCAACCTGCATGGTTCAAACACACACA
Source organism: Pan troglodytes (assembly GCF_028858775.2). Classification (NCBI taxonomy): domain Eukaryota; kingdom Metazoa; phylum Chordata; class Mammalia; order Primates; family Hominidae; genus Pan; species Pan troglodytes. The sequence continues at coordinate 71,639,192 of NC_072406.2, forward strand.
CACATACACACAATCTTTTATCAAAAGACATAACATGCATGAATCCTGATAACAATCCTTTATATTCCTGTATAGGTCCAAAATTGCTTTAAGAGATAGTAAAATTGAGGATTATGTGTTATGGATATATATAATTAAGTTAAAGTATTTTGTAATATTTTCTGCAATCATGTTTTACCATATACAATCCTATTACAATATTTGAACATTATATGTAAATTCATGACTTTGATATGATACATAAAATTCATTATTACTTCCAAATCAAAATATTGCTTTAAGAATTTTTTTGACAATCCCAGTTACTATTGTTTTAGGAGAATGAGGTTTCTCTAAAATGAACTTAATAAAAAGCTATCTAAAAACTATAATGATTCAAAAAATTGGCATTGCTGAGAATAGACTACAAATCATTTAAAAATCTTGATTGTAACAATACAATTATTTATTTGGTTAAAGTAAAAGCAAGAGATGAAAATCTTATGAGATAAATATAAAATAATTTATATTTTGCTACTAGTACAAACACCACTAGCCCATTCAAAGAACAACCTTATAAATGCAAAAGTAAATTCAGTCATCTTTGATATTTTGCCATATTTCATTCTATTAAAACTATAATTTAAAAGGTAGTCTAGATTTGTTATAATGAAGATATATTTGCCACAGCAGGAGGATAGAACAGATTTTTACTTAACAGTTTGTTAACTTGCTTTATAACATTTAAATATCTGTACTTTCACTCCAGGACTCTCAGATGCTAGATGCAGGCCTGTTTCCAGCAATATCTTCATTCATTAACAGCAATTACTCATTGGCACCCATGACATGACAAGTAAATTGGAGCTAATAAATATTTAAAGGTGATTAGGCCATAGAAGAGGCTTCTGTAATAGTCTTTAACTCAAAAAGCCAAGGAGGCCAGGCAGGTGTCATCAACAAGTGCAGCCAGTGAGGAGGAAGAGATTAGGGAGTGGTGGTGACTATGACGAACAGGGCAGAGTTTGTGCTGCATCAAATAGGGACACCTATTGCTCAGGCTCAGCCCATTGTTGCCACACGGAAATGTGGGGCAAGGCTTGCCAAAGCTTATGCTTTAAAAACAAAAAAATCTAGAAATATGGATATTTTCATATAAAATCTCTCAGTTTGAAATAAAAATGTAAAACTATGTAGAATGAACTAAATGTGTCTGTAGGCTAGATTTAGCCGATAAACTAACACTTTGCCATCTCTACTATGGATTAAGGTAACAAGAATGTGAACTAACACTTGCCTTGTACTCTTCTTCCATTTCTCATTTGTTCTCACTGAGTATTTGTTATTGTGTTCTGCTCTTCCCTTCCTCCTTCCTCCTTCCCCTCATCCTCTGCCCTTCTCTGACTCTGTTTCTTCCTCTCTTCCCCTCTTCTCTCTCCTTCTCCAATTTGGCTTTCTCTGTTCATTGTGAAATACGGCAGCCACATACATTGTCATTTCAGTCCCAATTAGAAAGTAACTAGCTAAGGAGAGAGAAGTCTCCATGCACCATGTGTGTGAAAAGGAAGAGGAGTTCCTAGATAACGTGGTTTGGGCATCAAAGGTTTCCCCCACAGGATGGTGGCAAATTGACTGATCTAAGATTAAATTGCCTTAAGGAGGCATATTTGGAAAAAAAAAAAAAGCAACTTTTTGTACCCAAATGACCAAATATATTCTATTTCTCAAGTTTACTATTTTTTACACAAAGTTGCCAAACTTCTCAACCTCCACATGCTCATATTGGAATAACAATAGCCAACTTGGGATATTAACAATTATTTTTATTTATATGTGTATATACTACAGCATGTAATATAATTGTTGCATACTCTCAGAGCTTTTGTTACATATCTGAGAAGACTTATTTTATTTTATTTTTTGCTCTATCACCCAGGCTGGAATGCAGTGGAGTGGCACTGTCATAGCTCACTGCAGCCTCCTAGGCTCAAGCCTGGGCAAGTGATCCCCTTGTTTCAACCTCGTGAGTAGCTAGCACTATAATTACATGCCACCATGTCCAGCTATTTAAATTTTTTTTTTGGTAGAGGTGGTATCTTGCTGGTCTCAATCTGGCCTCCACCCTCCCACCTAGGCCTCCCAAAGTGTTGGGATTGCAAGTGTGAGCAACTGCACCCAGACAGAGAAGATTTATTCTGTATGTTTATGCCTGGCAGAGCTGAGTACAATTAGAGCTAGATTCTGTGTATTAACGCAGCTACTCCCACACAAAGCAATGGAATAGAAAGCAACTGGGGCAAGAAGAAAAAGGTGCTAAGAAAATCATCACACAAAACCTAGCAAGAGAATTAGTAAACTAAATACCATTGGTCCTACAGTCTAGCCATAAAAGACTAAATAGGATAGGCAAATTGCATTTTGCTTGATGTTCCAACAATTGACTTTTTCAAATCTATCTCCCCAATTCTTTCTCTGAAATCTTCATTTCCACTGTTTGTAGTAGCTTCATTTCTCTCCCCTAAGCAGCTTTTCATAGATCAGATATTTAAAATGTCAAATAATATTTAAAATAGCAAACATTTAAACATAAAATATACAATCTGTAGAACGACATCAGGAATTACAGTGTCTTGAATCACAATCCCGGAATGACTGGTCCTGCTTTAAGCAAAAAGTATATGAAATCAGAAAGTAGAGGTATCATTGTCTCCCTCATCTTTTCCAGTTAACCATTTTACAGTCTCCCTCATCCCCTTCAGTAAATCAGGAGATTCTACCACATGTCTGTCTGGCATAAATCTATCTTGCTATAAATTTACATCAATTTATTTTATTCAGCTTTAATTGTAGGTAGAATATGGCTTCTCATCATTTTACAACACATTTTTGGTAGGTGAATGCTATGAATTAAATAGTCAGTGAATTCTAGAGCTGTAAAGTCCTTAGACAACAAATCCTCCACATTTTATAGATGAGGAGCCTAAGGTCCAAATGTATCAATTGACTTACCTAGGATCAAAAAGATAGTAACTGGTGGAGACTGGGCTTAGATTCAGACCTCGTTAGCTTTAATACCTTCCTACTATTTCGCACTAATTTTTTTAGCAAGATGAATAAACCCCTGTGATGCTTAACTTTATGTGTCAACTTGACTGGGCCACTGGATGCCCAGATATTTGGTCACAAATTGTTCTGGATGATTTTATGAAGATGTTTTTGGATGAGATTAACGTTTATATTGGTAGATTTTAACATTAATTTAGATTAACATTTTAATCAGTAGAGTAAGCAGATTACTATTATATAATGTGGTTGGCCTCATCCAGTTGAAGGCCTGAAAACAACAAAAACTCGGATCCTCCCCCCCGTAAGAAAGGTTTTCCCCACAGACTGCCCTCAGACAACTGCAAACATCAGCTCTTTTTGCCTGATGGCCTTCAAACTGGAATATCAGTTCTCTGTGTGTGTCCCATACCAATGGCCCACTCTGCAGATGTTGAACTTAACAGCCTTCATAATTGTGTACAGCAATACCTTATCATTAATCTCATTATGTGTGTTTGTGCATGTGTGTTGTTTTTCTAGAGAATCCTGACTAATCTAATCCTCTTCCCCCAAATGTTTCAGAATGGATTAATTTCCCTACACAATACTCAACTTCATGCCTCTTTTATCTTTTTACATTTTCTAAATTTCTCATATTACAAAGTTTCAAATTAGGCAGAAGTATCTTGTGTCAGACTGAACCTTGTATGCTAACTTGGACTGACTTGACTCCCCCTGCTTTCAGGGCAACATCTGCCTTCTGGACCACACAATTACTGCTGCTATCACTAAGGTCTTTGAGATGGAAGGTGTGAGTTAAATTCTTGGGCCTCCATGGCCCTTATGTTCCTCATGCCAAATGACCCCTGTGCCTCATGATGCAAATGCCTAAGTGGCTTCCTAAGCTGTCAAGGGGTCTGATGGTACAATGCAAAGTGTGGGGGAGTTCGATACCTGCAGAGTGAAGCTTGACCAGTGGAAAGTAGGGAACAGGAGCAAGCCATGGACACCTCTGCCCTCCTTTCCCATTTCCATGGGCTACATTTAGGTGCATGTCCTCCAAGCCCTACTGGAGAAATCCTTCGTGCTAAGTGAACATGCCTGCTGAATGACAAGCTATTTCTTTTCATGGTTCATTGGGACACAGTAGCCAGCATGGAAACATCATATCACATAGCTTCACATCTTTCTATGACTTACTTCCTTCTTCCTTACCCTAGCTATCCCAGGCTTATACCTCCTAAATAAAGTTTCAGCACTTTAATCCTTGCCTTAGTCTCTGCTTTCTAATGGATGAAGAAAAAGATACTTTTCCTAAGTTAGGATTGATGATTCTTCAACAACAGATTGGTTTGGGAGGCAAGGAATGGCTAAATTTATCTAACAATTGGCTATTTTAAAAATCAAAAGAGAAATTGTATATTTTATGATAGCCAGATGATGTATTGCTAAAATACTAAGGGAATAGAGCATACCAATTATATAAAATTCCTGACTTGCCTGTAATTGAAATTTTTTACTCCAAAACAAATTGAAAACCTTTTTAATTTATGAGTCCAGGTTTATGAATTTATACGGAGAACACACTGCATATTAACTCTTTAGTATCTAAAAATTTTTCAGTGTTTTGAGCAACATTTCCAACATGAATTACGATAGTGTAATACCAAACACAAAGATGTTATGGGACATTGAGTGGTGATCATTGTGGGAGTGCTCGAGATTCCTTTAACCAAACAAATCTCTGCTCTGCTTCCTCTCTCAAAGTGACAAGTTGAGGATTATAGTCTGACAAGCCCAAGCTAACTAAAGTTTTCCTGTTACGGAGTGAATGAATGTTTATGTTCCTCCAAAATGTATATGTTAAATCCCTAATCACCAATGTGATGGCATTTGGAGGCAGAACCTTTGTAAGTAATTAGGTTTAGATGAAGTCTTGAGGGTGTGTCCTCATGATAAAAGTAGCGGTCCTATAAGAAGAGACCAGAATGCTAGCTCTCTCTTTCCACCATCTGAGGACACAGCAAGAAATCAGTTACTTGCAAGCTGGGAAAAGGGCTTTTACCAGAAATGAATCAACCAGTATCTTTACCTTGGACTTCCCAGCCTCCAGAACTGTGAGAAATAAATGTCTGCGTTTAAGTCACCCAGTGTATGATATTTGTTATAGCAAACCTCACAGGCTAGTATATTAATATTCATAACTTACCTAGATTGAACCTTGATGCTTGTTTCTCATTAAACCAGTCTTTGCAAAACAGTCGGTGGACAGAGTGGGAATGAGAAAGGCAGATGATTGATGAAGAGTTAAGAGTAAAGTTGAAATGCAATAATTCTGTCTGAAATCTTCTCTAAATACAAACCACTAAAGAAATAAACTTTCTTTAAAACTCATAATTGCCGATGTTGACCTTGGCCTCTCCAAATACCTTAGGACGTCAGAGCTGAAGGCTCTGGACTGAATCCCATGGAAACAGCACTTAATAGCTTCATCCAAAGTCACAGTTAGGGCATACTCTGGTCAGCAAAAGGAACAAAAATATCATCTGCAGTTTCTTAATTATATTTGCCCCAAGAATTAATTTAAATTTGTTTAGTTTATTATGCAGAGGGAAAAAACATTATCGAAAAATCCCAGCTTTTCATAAAGCCAGGGATCATAGAAGTCAAACCACAGATTCAGCCACTTACATCACCAGCAATAGAGATTCTATAATTAGAGATTAGCCAGCTGCAATCATTTCTGCTGCTTTAGACAGCTGGATCAAGCTGATTTCACTGAGTTGTGTCAAGCTAAAATGTCTCCTTTTTTTCCTGTTTAAAAGAAATCAGCAAAACAGTGTGACTCAGACACCCAGAGAACCTTTCTCCCACCTGAACCTCTAACAAAATGTTTTTTATACCTATACATTTATTTCTAGTCTCATACCTTTCTTGGATAAAAAAAGGAACGCTTCCATTACCATGTCACTGCTGGTGAGATGCCTTGAAAATCTTTTATCTTAACTTCAAATTGATGGCATTAGGAATAGTTTCTCTGAACTAAGTCCTATATTCAATCCTGCCTAAAAAGAACCACTCCGTTTATTTTCTCACTCCCAACAGATGGTTGAGAAACCTTAAGATTAACAAGTATGGCAAGAACAGTAACAATGATGACATAAATACTTTTATTATTAATGGAAAAGTAAGCATTCTGGGCCAGATTTTCTTTCCTCTTAATTGTAGCTCATCGGGAATTCCCATGTAGCCTGAACTCTGTGCCTCAAAATCCTTTCTTCCATTAACTACTGGAGCTGTTGGTACTGTTTTGGCCATTGTTCTCACCATTGTTCTGTCCTTGTTGTGAGATGGGAAGCCGGCTTTACATTTTAAATTGGATGACAAGGCTAAGAAAGTAGCAGTAAATTATTACTCAATACTGTTGTTTTTTTCCAAGATGGCATTAAAACACTAAAAAGCTGACACAATTTGAGAATGTCCCTATTTCAAAATTATTAGAACCAACGTTTATAGGAATATCCAACTCTGCTCTAAGGGAATCCGGGGTATTTGCTAGAAATATATTCTCTCATTTCATATTACACTGTTAACTAATTATTAACCTGCTCTGCCAAAAATTGGGCAAAAGGTAGAGAAATACACTTTGACCCCAGAGATATCACGGGAAAAAGAATTATTCTAACCTGATTTATTTAAATAGTTAACACCAAAAATAAACATGTGATCTTTGAGGACCACACAGTTGACATGGGTTGGCCTATTTTTTTATGACTCTTTCATACAAGAGCAAACGTTCTAATTTTCTAGTCAGTGTGACTTTATGCTTCCTCTTCCACAAATTAAATATCTCACTTTGGCTGCCAGGATTACATATATTTCCTAATTTATATGACAGTGAATTGAATATTAGAGTTGGAGGCATGTTCATGATCGTATAGATTAGTGCCTCTCAAACTTTGTCAAAGTCAGGAGTTCCTTTAATTAATTTTCTCCATGACCTTTTCATTTTGCAAGACTTTTTCAATCCAACGAGATATTTTTATTAAATAATCTACTTTTTAAATTTTTAATTAATGAAAGACACATCTATTGGCACTCAAGGCAGGAGAAAAAGTCAGCTCTATTTAAATGATGTGGACTAAGAATGGGAGAAAGGGAATTTTCCAAGTTGCTGGGCTGACATATACACATCCACGACAAATCCCAGACTAAATTTCCTCATTTCTTACAAAATCTTTTTTTTTTTTTTCCCTGCTCTGGCTTTACCCATTATTCCTTCTTTCTTCTCCAAGCATGCTTTCTCCGGCCTTTGCATATGTTTTCCTCCTAGTTGAGAAGAAACGTTCCTCATTCATTGCATACATAAGTTATTCAAGTGCCACTGTGTATGTGTGTGTGTGTGTGTGTGTGTGTGTGTGTGTGGTCTTCCATGACTCCCACATCCACCACGACCACCAGTCAGAATTAACTTCTTCCCTATCTTTGCTCCCTCTGTAAGTTGTTTGTACTGTGGTCATGAGATTGTGCTTACACATCTGTTTCCCATACCAGACTGTGTTCTCCTTGAGATCAATTTCTATGTCTTACTTACATTCTATTCCTAGGGCTTTCCACAGTACCTAACACACAATAGGATACTCACTAATATTTTACTTAATGAGCAAATTAATGAATGAGTGAAAGTATAACTATGTAAATCTAGTGCTATTACTCACAAAGATAAATTTTTCACAAGATTCTAAGCCAGCATGGATTTGGCAAGGTGTAAAAGATGAGCAAAGTACCGCAACATGTAAATATCTTCCCTGAAATCAAACAGATATTGGATTTGATGCTTCTGTCGTTTAAGACTGTACTGATATTTGTTTTCCATGCTCTACCCACCATTTTTTCCACTTAACAAAATCTTTTTCTTCTCAGTCAACAATGGTAATAGGTCATATTTTGCTTTTCATGTACATTATTCCATTTGATACTCACACCAACCCTGCAAAGTAGGTATTATTATTGATTTCACTTTCTAGGTCTAGAAACTAAGGCTCACAGAAGTTAAACTTTGCACAAAGTCACAGAGTTAGTAGATGTAGTATGGAGTCTGACCTCACATCTGCTCTCTCCATAGACCACAACACATACTCCATGCACCAACTCCTTCATTATTATTGCCTTAAGATCATACGACTGTGTAAGGTGAGAGGACACAGTGTAAGAGCTGGACCATAGTAACTCATATACTCAGATGTGAAATGCATACCACCAGGCTTGATTTTTATAGGATGACTTCCATAAACAAACAAAATGCATAAATAGTATAAATTTAATTATGTGGAGGAAAATACAAATACACACAAATACACACTGAGATTAAAATATACCAAAAGGTTAAATATAGTACGGCAATAGATAATGTTAGTTTTAACTTTCTTCTTACAATTTTATATATTTGCTATGTTTTTGCAATAAATATGTCTATATACTCAGTGTAGTATGTTATTTGAATAAAAAATAAGATAGAAAATTAGATAAATGGTTAGCTCTATGTAATAGTTTAGAAGCAAACTCAGTGTCTAAGAATTTAGCACTCAAGCTCGCCTGCTTATGAACTTTCTATTTAGAAATCTAGATAAAGAAAAAGAACTCTTATCTTTGCCTACCACCAACAGATGGTAATACCTTTACTGGTCCCTTCAGACTTGAGAACAAATGGACTTACACACTATCTTCAGGACGAATCTATTTGTAAGTAGAGGAGTCTCCACACATAGTAAAAGAAGTGCTGCAAACATATGGGAAGTTCTTTTTAAAGAGTACTGATTTTTATGAACAAAAATATTAATCACAGAATTAAAAGTAATGGCAAAAACCGAAATTACTGTTGCTCCAACCTAATATAATAGCAAAAATTTGTAATTCACCTAAAAAATAAGGTAATAATGAAATAGAAATCAATATTATGTATACTCCATCTATTATGAATTATTTTATAGCCATTAATTATATTTTCAATGAATTCTAATGACTTTGGGAAATTATCTAGCTCTCACATCATTTTGAAAAGCTAGGATGCAGAATTATATATATATGCAGAACCTCAACTATATAAATGTATATAGAAAAGAAACTCACAGCTAACAGGATTTCTGTATAGGAGAGTTATGGAGTAAATTTTAATTTATATCACTATTTCCTTTACATTCTATGATTTTTTCAGTGAGTATTTATTAGAAGGAAAAATAAAAATCTTTCTTTCTCCTTTTCTCTGTCACCCCCCAACCCCACATGTAAACATACAGTCCTGAAGAGAGAAATCCAAGGTTTGAATCAAAATAGACTTAAAATAGGAATGAACAACATGCTGATAATCAATCAACCCTAGAGTGAGTCAAATTAAATTATTCTGCTATAAACATTCAAAACCTAACCTTGGTATTTACCTGCACAAAGGAGTCAGAGCCCAGAGCTTGGGGCTAGATGGCAGATAAAAGATCGTCATCACCCCAGGCCAATAGAATTGCTTACCCATCTCATATATATTCTTGTCTTTTTTTTTCTCACAAATAACTGCTCTTATTAAGGTGCACATTTCTCCAAACAGCAATATTTGGAGCTCCTGTAGAGAAAGAAAAAAAAAAGACAGTGAAAAATTTATCTTGAAATTCATGGTCAAAGGAGGATTGGAACCGATGAATCACAATTATTTATGGTTCCTACTTTACCAAGCACTTTGCACCTACATTGGCTGACAACAACAATGTGAGATATGTAGGACACACAGTATTTACTTTACTTCACAAATGCCCTTAGTTTTTCTGAGCACTCACACCGCTTCTAAGTGGCAGGGCCTGACTTGAAATCTAGTGTCTGAATCCAATCCCATTCACCTTTCACTAAAGTTATTCCTCAAAAACAGACTTAGAGCCTCCAACTAGAAATATATTTATCTTATTCGTCTTTAAAAAAGACACTGTATCATGTACAACATCTCCAGGAGTCTTAAAAAATTATAACAGTGTTATGGGTTTGCTTCTAATACTGAGCACCAATGTAGAATGTTGATACTATGCTGAAGCACAATTTTGGGAAAGCAGATGTATAGGAGAGTGAATGGGCTGCATATCCATTAGGCAATTTGCTTCTTACCAAATGTCTCTGAGTCTTGAGTTACATTAAGCTCAGGAGTCATGCTTCCTGCCTTAAGGAACACTTTAAGTTGTGAATGACAGACACCCAATTTAAGCTAGCCTGGGCTAAAAGGAATTAATAGGCTTATTATCAAATTACTGAAGGAGAGACATGCAGTTGGGCCACAAAAACAACTAGAACCAAGGCCCTGACCACAACCAGGAATCTCTCCTTCTCTCTCTCTGTTATTTCTGCTTCTCTTGGAATTTTAGCTTCATTCTCCCAGACTGGCTTCTTGTGCCTTGCTTGAGTCCTCACCACTGGCAACTCTTAAAATGACATCTTCAACTTCCCCTGTGCCCTCTTCCTTTTTGTCTCAATTTGAAAAATCTTCAAGAGGGACTCTGATTGGCTCAGTTTGAATCAGGGCCACACTGTGGTCAGGGGAAGAGGGCATTATACAACGAAATGCCCACAAGAAAAACTTGGCTGGAGTAAGGAATGTGTATTAGTCAGCTCAGGCTGACATAAAATACCACAGACTGGGTGGTTTGAACAGAAATTTCTCACGTTTCAAAGGCTAGCAGTCCCCAGTTCAGTGTCTGGGGAGGGTTCTCCTCCTGGCCTGCAGATGGTCACTTCCTTGCTGTGTCCTCACGTAGCCTTTCCTTGTTACCTTTGTGGAGAGAGAGAGAGAGAGAGAGAGAGAGAGAAAGAGAGAGTGAGCAAGCTCTCTTGTACCTCTTATTAGAAGGACACTAATCCTATTAGATCAGGAGTGACCTTTATGACCTCAGCTAACCTTAATTACTTCCTTACAGCCCTCATCTATGAATACAGCTACACTGGAGATTAAGGCTTCAACATATGAATTTGGTGGCTGGGGACACAAACAGTCAGTACATAACAGGGTGGGTCAGTGATTTTCTAAGGAAGACAACTGCTGCTACCAGAAAAGGGAAGCAGGGCTTGAATGACGAAGCAATAAATGGCCTAAGTACTTGCTGTCAAGCCCTGGACTATAGTTACTCAAAATTTCTTGTTAGATGTGGAAATGTAGATGTTAACAACCGACAGAGATTCAGTGAGGCTAATATTCTCTTATGAAAGACATGGAGACTGACAAGAATGCATCACTCTTGCCTCTGAGCTGAAAGAAGACCTTTGCACCAGCAGGTGGCTCCTCAACAGGTTGTTTGGGTTCTTATTTAGTACACACATGAAAAAGTAAGTTGAGCCTCTGCTCCATACCACCAATTAATAGCGAAAATAGTTTTATACTGGAAAACCTTTAAAGCATCAGATGTCCACCAGTGCCATTAAAATTATAACTGTCAGGAAAGCCAGAGAATATTTAAACTGTACACTCTGATCTACCCTCCAAAATCGATCCATTGCAAAATATGATATGACATAATTGGTAAGTTAAAACTTGCCATATACAAGTATTGGTTACAACACAATTAAATGTTAGGGCAAATCTCATTCTTCCGGAATAGTATCTTCGATATTAAAATGTTGTTTGCATGTGTGTGGCAGGGTCTTGCTCTGTCTCCAAGGCTGGAGGGCAGTGGCACAATCATGGCTCACTGTAACCTCAAACTCCTGGGTCTAAGAGATCTTCCTGCCTCAGCTCCCAAGTAGCGAGGCCTACAGGCACGGGCCGCCACACCCAGCTAATTTTTAATTTTTTTGTGGAGACTGGGTCCCACTCTATTGCCCAGGCTGGTCTCAAACTCCTGGCCTCAAGCAATCCTCCCACCTCAGCCTCCCAAAGCACTGGCATTATAGCATGAGCCACTGTGCCCAGCCTTGATATTAAAATATTTGATCTGAATCTCTTCTTTTTTGGCAGTAATTACAGGCCTGGTTTGGTTATCCATCGAGGGCACTGCTGATTCATGATAATAAAATCATGACATCTCCATATAAAAAATGTTTATTCTTCTACATGCTATGGAAAGGAGGTGCATCTCTATCTTAACCAAAATAGCTTCAAATCAGGGAGCTTTGAATTAAAAGGAAAATGGACAGAACACACTCCTGAGATGAAAATTGCTATGTGATTAATCAAAAGAACATAATGATCAACTCTCACACTTGCAATCATTTTAAGTCTGTACATGTATCAGAAACAAAGAGTTTATTTTGAGCTCATCAACTGAGCCCACAACTGATATCTGTGCCTAGAATCAAAGGCTGAGGAAAAGTGGATAAAAGCACTGAGCTTGCTTCAGTTAGTCCTGAAAGCATTCTCCTCCAGGTGATGATGAGTAAAACAGCATTTATTTGCTCTTTAATTTGGCTCCCAGCCCCCAAAACCCAGAGCTGCAATCAAGAAAGAAGCACATATTTTACATGAATAAGGTAAAATAAATGTGTAATAATAAGGTAATAGATATTACTTTTTAAAGAATAAAGGATGTCCTTTCAAGCAATGAAACATTTTTACTTTAAAGCTTGAGTAATATATATGTTCTTTATAAAGAAAAAAAATGCAGGGTTCTCTTGGGTGTGAGTTATACACAAGCTCACTCTGCATCCACGTTTTAATACTAGGCTGTGTAGGCTATTACAGCCTTCCTGGACTTAATCCCTCAAAATGTTCATAGTGATGGAAGAAGCACTTCTATCTTGTGTGTTTGTGTGTGTGTCTGTGTGTGTGCATGCTCATGTGCACATGTGTGCATGTGAATATTACATAGCACAGCTTACTCCAAATAAATCCTCAAAATATTCCCACTGAATCTCCAGTGTTTCTATTCTTTACTATCCCCCATATGGTTGAAGAATCCAAAAGTCATAACCAATTCTCAAATATTCTCTTTGAAAACCTACATCCTGGAGGTTGGTTCCCCATCCTGTTTTTATCTGACTCTACTATTTCTTGATATTTCAGTATAAATTTCCAATTTAATATCCCGCCACAAGGACATTAACACAATTGCCAACATACGAGCTGAGCTGTCTTGGAAATGCTCGGTTTTCAGGATGCCATTCAGATAATCCAGACAGTGCTTATATTGGAGGTTTGTTTAATTTTATTTTTAAAAAATTTTAATTGAAATCAGTACAAAGTACTCAAAATTCTCACAGAAAATATATGGACTTTATAGATTATGTTTCTGGACATAGTTTGAAAAACACTGAAATAACCACATTCTGGGTCTAGCCAAATGGGATTCTGCCATTACTTTGACAAAGGTGAACTCATTGGAAAGAAATCTTCCTAAGATGTTTCATCTGGACTGTAAGATTTTCTGTTTGTTTGCTCGTTTGGTCAGCTGTGCAATTAAATAGCTGATTAGCATCTTTAGATACTCAATGTTTGGAGTGTTGAGTTTGATTTCTAAAACTAAACAGTCTGAACCCCTCCTGCCAAGAAGCCATCAAGATCTTAGCTTCATACATCTGGTACCTGCTTCTCATAGGCTGCCCTTATGGCCAAGCATTTTATCCAAACTCAGTTATTCCTACATCAATTTATTAAACCTGAGGGTTTTTATAAGGTGATAAGGAATTTATAATAATATTTAAATTTGACTTAAGCAAAAGGTTTGGATAGTCTTTTCATGTTCTCATTTTCCCCTCTAAACTGGCCAAGGTTTATTTTGAAGCAGGCACTTGGATGAGTACCACATTTGCATGACACAATGAAGAAGGACCTATTTTAAGCTCAAATCATTGACAGAAAAGGAAGGGATAAGCTTTCCATCGAGGCATCAGGAGCTAAGTTTTAAACAGGCTTTCGCTAGCAATAGGTCACAAGAGAGTTTTAAAGGTTTGGTTAACCCCACTTCCCTCAGCTCCCTAAGCTCATGGTCTGGGTATGGGTAACGGACTGTGGGCCAGCATGGCTACATATTAAAATGTGTTTATTTTTCCATGGGGTAAAAAATCATACTGAGGATGGTGATTAGGAGAGAGCCTGGAAGCTTCTACAATGTAGTCACCCAGTGAGTGAGTGAAATAATCTGAAATATTTTCCTAAGCCACTATATACACCACCATCATCTCAGTTCATAGGTGCCTTTTGTGAGAAACTTTTTACTTAAAGAATGTTTTATAGCTAATCAATTTTCTTCTTCCCTTTGATTCTAGGTGGGGCCTATCAGACCACTGCTATGCCCCAAATTCAGGTCCCCAGAGACCTGAATAACTCCACGGTAATGAATGCATAATCAATAAATGTTAAATACTCTTATGAAATCATAAGAAAGAAATAGCATAGTAGAAAGATGGGCAATGATATTTCTAAGAGGGGCTCTGCGAAGACAGGATTGACCAAGAGGAGAGGAAAGCTTCCTCTTATTATTTCTAGCACAGGTCCCCCCTGTGGCTACCGCATCTATAATCACACTTCTTGTCAGTCATGACATAAAATTAATTAAGGAAAAATATGTGATTGATTTTTACTAATTAAAGAAGAATAGGAGATTAGAAATAAAGTAACATTAAAACACTGAGAATAAGGGGGAAGGAAAGAGTAAAGTACAAATTGAAATGGGAGAATAAAAATCCCAGTGAAGACAAGAGATTAACAGTTGAAAATAATAAAAGAAAATACATGATGTTTAGAATAAAGTATAAAAGGCCAGTGGTCAATGAGATTAAAAAATAAAATCCTGAAAGCAAAAGAGATAAAGGATGAAAAGCCCATGAAACAAAATTTTAGACAAAAATCCATATAAATGTGAGAGATTAAGGATTAAGAGCAGGAATTAGGACATACAAAGGTAAAAGTAGAAAATATAGTATATGAAAAAGGAGTATTAAGGAAAATTATGTTTAAAGGCCTAAATATGAAAACTTTAGAGAAATCATTGAACAGAAATGTCAGGGCATGAGGGTGGACCCCAATGGAGTGTGATATGGCATAGTAAATAGCTCTTAGGCTGAGCCTCTTGCCCTTCATAAGGGGCTTCCTTTCAAGTGGGTGGTCTTTACAGGTGAGGCACCAAGGATATGGAGAACAATCTTATAAACTTAGGTCCCTTCAGTCTCCCTAAAGAATAAAACAGAAAATCCTGAAGTTGACTGGCCTCTCAACACTTACAAGACAAGCCCCATAGAAAAGTTAGGATTCTTTTTCCCAAAAATCAAAGGCAGAGGGAGAAGTGATTAAATCCTATAAAATCAGAAGCCATAGAGAAGGGATGAATATGGATTTATTTTAAATCCAAATCTTTTTATATCATCCATGAGAAAGAGTCAAATTTAAGATAATTGATAAGAAGGCATTGTTACATGGAGGTTAACCACATGGAACTCATAGCTCAAAGAATTAGTATAGATAATACTTAAATAGTTGTCAAAAGGATTTGGTATACATGTAAATTTACCAGAATGCAGAGGAAAAGAACTGGAAGACATGACTGGAATCTAATCCCATCTCTGCCACTAGCTGATTGTGTGACCTTAGGTAAAGCATTTTATGTTCTTGCATCTTACATTACTTGTGCATCTGTAAGATAAAAGATTTGGTTTGATATTCTCTAAAACTAATATTTGATGTTGATATTAAGAGAAATGAGCTTTCTCATATGCTGAATATTGTGATGAATGGGTCATAGATCTGGGTCTGTAAATAGGAATTGAAATATAATTCTTAGAAGGGCCAGAAGGTTGAGTATATGAGAGAAATGACCAGATATAAGACAACAAGGGTTGATGGGGCTGTAAACAACTGGAAGTACATGTCTCCTCTAAAGGGCATGGTGCTTCTCAGCTATGCCTGATATTGTTATGTAGAAATGTAGGCAACCAATTCTTTAGATTTTTTTTTTTGTAAAGAAGCCAGAAATCTTTTACAGTGTGATATCTCCTGATTGTTAATATCACTAACTTATTTTAAAAATTGAAAAATCAGTAGGTGAGTCAGCTGAAAAACATCTGCCAGCTCAGTTTGGACTGTGGGTCACTGTTTACAAACTCACTGATCTGTAATGCCCCAATCCTTACATCTGCCTCAAAAGTTCAGATCAGGTCTTTACCTAAGCACTGCTGGCCCAAGGCAGAAGTGAATTTATGGAAACTTTATTTCTCCAGTCACTAAATTTATTCCTGTAAGGTCAGAAGTAATGTTTTCTCTCTCATTTCTTTTTACTGTGATTTGCATATTCTCCTTTTTTCTTGTTCAATCAAGCTAAAAGTTTGTCAATTTTGTTGATCTTTTCAAAGAACCAAATTTTGATTTCATGTATTCTTTCTATTGTTTTTCTCCTCTTTATTTTACTCATTTATGTGCATCTTTATTTTCTACCTGCTTGTTCTTCTTTTTCTAGGTTTTTTTTTAAGATACAAGGTTAGGTTATTGATTTGAAATCTTTCTTTTTTCGTAATATAGGTGTTTATAGCTATAAATATCCCTCTAAGAACAGTTTTAATTGTATCTACAACTTTTTACGTGCTGTGTTTTCATTTCCATTCATCTAGGTGTATTTTCTCACTTCTCTTGTGATATTTTTTGACCCATTAGTTATTTAGGAGTGTGTTATTTACTTTTCACATATTTTTGAATTTTCTAAATTTCTCTCTGTTATACATTTCTAATTTCTTTCCATCATGAATATAACACATAATTTGTAAGATTTCAATCCTTAAAAATT
The DNA here is from genome assembly GCF_028858775.2 of Pan troglodytes. Lineage (NCBI taxonomy): Eukaryota > Metazoa > Chordata > Mammalia > Primates > Hominidae > Pan > Pan troglodytes. Next base: position 71,655,949 of record NC_072406.2, read on the forward strand.
TATTTTAGATTTGTTTTATAGTCTAACATATCTTCTATCATGAAGAAAGTTATATATGCATTGAGGATAATGTATATCCTGCTATTGTTAGGTGTAGTTGGTTTATGGTGTTTTCAAGTCTTCTGTTTCCTTATTGGTCTTCTGCCTGGTTGTTTCATTTGTTGTTGAAAGTAAAGGTATCAACATCTCCAACTATTATTGTTTAATTATCTATTGCTCTTTTCAACTCTGTCAGTTTTTGCTTTAAATATTTGGGAGCTCTGTTGTTAGGTACTTTTATATTTATAATTGTTATGTCATCTTGACGGTTTGGCCCATTTACCATTTTAAAATGTTCTTCTTTGTCTCTAGTAACAATTTTTGTCTTAAAGTCTATTTTGAACAATATGCAATCACTAGCTTTAGGCACCTTCCTCTACCCTTTCCTCAACTCTTGCTTGAGATTATATAAAAATTATTTATGTTCAATGAGCTCACAGTGTTTCCCGTTCCCTGACTCCTGGCAAATTACCACCTTTCCCTTGCTTACTCTTCTGAGAAGTAAAAGACTCAAAAGCCAAATGAGGATTATTTTAAGTAATAAAGACAGTTTTAATGGAGGAAGAGGTAATTGATGTGATGGGACACATTATATGGAACAGCGGAGGGGTGAAACGATGAGAAGACCAAGATGGCATTGATAGATTGATGTGGTTAAAGGGGTTATTTGAGTCTAGGAAAGTGAGACATTCCCAGAACATTCAACATGATAAAGAATAGGAGTGAAAAGACAAGGTATTTTAAGAAATTAGGCTGTGAGGTCTGTGCTTTTTTCCACTTAATTGTTTAGGAGAGATGTATAAATGTTGAAATTCATTTGGGGGCAGTGCTTCTTAAAACAGGATGCCTCTCAGACACTGAGCTGTATGTGATATGGCTAACCAAGTATTACATATAATAATTCTCCAAGAGAATTCTGAAAGGAGAAGACAGTAAAGGCAGAGGCCACACTTCTGAAGAGATATTTAATGTTACAGTAGGGGAAAGCTATAGTTTAAAAAAATTCAGTATTATGCTTAGGTAAATACTTACATCATATACATTATAAGATAGATATATATTTAACTTTTTAAGAAATTGTCAAACTGTTTTCCAAAGTGATTATAACAGTTTTCATTCCTACCAGCAATGTATGAAAGTTCCAGTTTCCTTACATCCTCAGCAACACTTGTTGTTATAGTCAGTCTTTCTAATTTCAGCCATTCTAGTAACAATATTGTAGTACCTTATTAGGAATTTAATTTGTATTTCCCTAATGACTGATGATGTTAAACATGCCTTATTGTGCCCATGTTGTCTTTATATCTTCAAAGGTGAAGTGTAAATTCAAATCTTTTGCCTATTTTTAAAAGTTCTGAATGAAATCCTTTATCAAGTATATGTTACATAAATATTTTCTCCTAGTTTGTGGCTTGCCACTTCATTATCTTATCAGCGTTTTGCAAAGAGCAGCAAAGAGCAGAGGGTTTAAATTTTGATGAAGTCCAACTTATCAACTTTTATTAATAGGGGTTCTGGTTTTACAGTTAAGAAATTTTTACTTAAATGTTTTCTTCTATACTCTTTATAGTTTTAGATTTAATGTCTAGGTCTATTATCCATTTTGAGTTAGTATCTGCATATAGTATAAGGTATGGATTGAAGTTTTTTCTTTTTTTTCTTTTTTTTTTTGCATATAGCTATCTGCGGGAAAACAGTTCTACATGACTCTCACATTTCTGGATATCTTATCAGAAAAGGCATCTTTGTTCAGAAAGGCATCTATATTTTCAAGGATGTTTGTATAGCCAATAGCCTTGGGAAACAGAGACAGTGTCTCTCTTCATAGCAAAGGGCAGATTTGTTATCTGTCCAAAATAATACAGACAATTTCTTCTTTTTGGGTAAACATCAGGAAGGTTTACTACATTTTATAGAACATTCAAGGTCCCTAAGTTCAGAGGTCTTCAGTTGTGACACAATCCCAATGTGTCCAAAGCCACATCACATTGCTGGAGAGGCAGGGGAGATGAGAGTAACTGTGTTCTTTTTTCAAACATGTGTCTTTCCTAGACTCAGTAACCCTTTTAATCTGCCCTAAACCCCATCAGTGTATTTTTCATCTCCATTATTGGAGTTTTATCCCTAGAATTTCAAATGTTTAAAAATCTTCCATGCTTCTACCTACTTTTTTGAACATATGAAATATACTTAAATATTTTACTGTCCTTGTCTATGAGTTCTAACATCTGTGTCAGTTTCCATTGATTTTTTCCTTCATTATGCATTATATTTTATTGCTTATTTTCTGCTTATTTTCATGCATGTTTTTATTATATGACAGACATTGTAAATTTTACCTTTTTGTGTGCTTGATTTCTTTTACTCCAATAAAAATAAATGAGCTCTGTTCTGAGGTGCAGTTAATTTACTTAGAAACCGTTGGCAAATTTTGGGTCTTGCTTTTAAAATTTGTTAGGCAGGGATCAGAGAAGTGTTTATTTCACAACTAATTGTTCCTTACTACTGAGGCAATATCCTTTTGAGTACTATACTCAATGTCCCATAATTTTTTATTTATATAAACTTACGGGGTACAAGTGCAATTTTGTTACATGTATAGACTGCATAATGGTCATATCCTGGCTTTTAAGGACTCTATTACCTGAATAACATACATTGTACCCATTGAGTAATTTCTTATCCTCCACACCCTCTCACTCCCTCACCCTTCTGAGTCTCCATTTTCTACCATTCCACCTTCTACATACATACATAAACATTTTTTAGTGCCCACTTATGAGTGAGAGCATGTGATAGTTGTCTTTCTCTGTCTGGCTTGTTTCATTTATAATGACCTCCAGTTCCATCCATGTTGCTGCGAAAGATATACCTTTATTCTTTTTTTATGGCTGAATAGTATTTCATTGTGTATATATGTCACATTTTCTTTATTCAGTCTTCTGTTCAAGGACACTTAGAATGATTCCATATCTTTGCTATTGTGAATAGTGCTGTAATAAATATAAGAGTGCAGGTATCTTTTTGATATATTGATTTGTTTTCCTTTGGATAGACACCAAGTAGTGGAATTGCTGCATCAGATGATAATTCTATTTTTACTACTTTGAGAAATTTCCACACTGTATTCCGCAGAAGCTGTGCTAATTTACATTTACACCAACAGTGTGTATAAGAGTTCCCTTTTCTCTGCATCCTTACCAACATCTGTTCGTTTTTGACTTTTTAAATAATAGTAATTCTGATTAACGTAAGATGATATCTCATTGTGGTTTTAATTTGCATCTCTGATAATTAGTGATGTTGAGTATTATTTCATATATCTCTTGGCCATTTGTACGCTTTCTTTTGAAAAATGCCTCTTCATGTCTTCTGCCCAATTTTAATTTTTTTATTTAGTTTTTTTCTTTCCAACTTTTATTTCAGGTGCATGTTTGTTACGTTAATAAGTTGTGTGTCATGGGGGTTTGATGCACAGAGAAATTTTCACCCAAATAATCAGCATAATATCCCAATGGGCAGTTTTTCAATCTTCATTCTCCTCCCACTCTCCACCCTCAAGTAGGTACTGATGTCTGTTGTTTCATTCTTTGAGTTCATGTGTACTCAATGTTTAGCTCCCACTTGTAGGTGAAAACATGCAGCATTTGGTTTTCTTTTCCTGCATTAACTCACTTAGGATAATGGACTCCAATGCCATCCATGTTACTACAAAGGATATGATTTTGTTCTTTTTTATGGCTGTGTAGTATTCTGTGGTGTATATGTACCACATTTTATTTATCCAGTCCACTATTGATGGGCATCTAGGTTGACTCCATGTCTTTGCTATTGTGAGTCGCGCTGCAATGAACATACGCATGCATATGTCCCTATGGTAGGATGATTTACATTCTTTTGGTTATATACACAATAGGGATTGCTGGATCGAATGGTAGTTCTATTTTAAGTTCTTTGAGAAATCTCCAGACTGCTTTCCACAGCAGCTGAACTAGTTTACATTCCAACCATCAATGCATAAGCATTCCCTCTTCTCTGCAATCTTGCCAGCATCCATTATTTTTTTACTTCTTTTTTTTTGCAATTCTTTTTTTTTATTATTATACTTTAAGTTCTGGGGTACAAGTACAGAATGTGCAGTTTCGTTACATAGGGATACATGTGCCATGGTGGTTTACTGCACCCATCAACCCATCACCTACATTAGATATTTCTCCTAATGCTATCCCTCCCCTAGCCCCCACCTCCTGACAGGCCCTGGTGTGTGATGTACCCCTTACTATGTCCATGTGTTCTCATTGTTCAACTCCCGCTTATGAGTGAGAACATGTGCTGTTTGGTTTTCTGTCCTTGTGAAAGTTTGCTGAGAATGATGGTTTCCAGCTTCATCTATGTCCCTGCAAAGGACATGAACTCATCTTTTTTTATGGCTGCATAGTATTCCATAGTGTATATGTGCCACATTTTCTTTTATTATTATTATTTTTTATTTTTATTTATTTATTTATTTACATTTTTATTATACTTTAAGTTCTAGGGTACGTGTGCACAACGTGCAGGTTTATTACATATGTATACATGTGCCATGTTGGTGTGCTGCACCCATTAACTCATCATTTACATTAGGTATATCTCCTAATGCTATCTCTCCCCCTTCCCCCCACCCCACAACAAGCCCCGGTGTGTGATGTTCCCCACCCGTGTCCATGTGTTCTCATTGTTCAATTCCCACCTATGAGTGAGCACATGCGGTGTTTGGTTTTTTGTCCTTGCGATAGTTTGCTGAGAATGATGGTTTCCAGCTTCATCCATGTCCCTACAAAGGACATGAACTCATCCTTTTTTATGGTTGCATAGTATTCTGTGGTGTATATGTGCCACATTTTCTTAATCCAGTCTATCATTGATGGACATTTGGGTTGGTTCCAAGTCTTTGCTATTGTGAGTAGTGCCGCAATAAACATACGTGTGCATGTGTCTTTATAGCAGCATGATTTATAATCCTTTGGGTATATACCCAGTAATGGGATGGCTGGGCCAAATGGTATTTCTAGTTCTAGATCCTTGAGGAATGGCCACACTGTTTTCCACAATGGTTGAACTAGTTTACAGTCCCAGCAACAGTGTAAAAGCATTCCTATTTCTCCACATCCTCTCCAGCACCTGTTGTTTCCTGACATTTTAATGATTGCTATTCTAACTGGTGTGAGATGATATCTCATTGTAGTTTTGATTTGCATTTCTCTGATGGCCAGCGATGCTGAGCATTTTTTTCATGTGTACGTTGGCTGCATAAATTTCTTCTTTTGAGAAGTGTCTGTTCACATCCTTTGCCCACTTTTTGATGGGGTTGTTTTTTTCTTGTAAATTTGTTTGAGTTCTTTGTAGATTCTGGATATCAGCCCTTTGTCAGATGAGTAGATTGCAAAAATTTTCTCCCATTCTGTAGGTTGCCTGTTCACTCTGATGGTAGTTTCTTTTGTTGTGCAGAAGCTCTTTAGTTTAATTAGATCCCATTTGTCAATTTTGGCTTTTGTTGCCATTACTTTAATTATAGCCATTCTGATTGGTGTGAGATAGTGTCTCATTGTGGTTTTGATTTGCATTTCCCCTAATGATTGGTGATATTGAGCATTTTTTTCATATGCTTGTTGGCCATTTTGTGTCTTCTTTTGAGAAGTGCCTGTTTATGTCTTTTGTCAATTTTTTAATGAGGTTGTTTAGTTTTTGCTTGTTGATTTGCTTAAGTTCCTTATGGATTCTGGATATTAGACCTTTGTCAGAGATATAACTTGCAAATATTTTCTCCCATTCTGTAGGTTGTCTGTATACTCTGTTGATAATTTCTTTTGGTGGATGGAAGCTCTATAGTTCAGTTAGGTCCCATTTGTCAATTTTTTATTGTTGCAATTGTTTTTGGCATTTTTGTGATGAAGTATTTGCTAGGGTCAATGTCCAGAATGGTATTTCTTAGGTTTTCTTCTAAGGTTTTTATAGTTTTAGATTTTACATTTAAGTCTTTGATACATCTCTAGTTGATTTTTGTATATGGTGAAAGGTAGGGGCTCTGTTTTAATCTTCTGCATATGGCTAGCCAGTTATCCCTGCACCATTTATTGAATAATAAGTCCTTTCACCATTGCTTGTTAATGCTGACTGTGTCGAAAATCAGAGTTGTAGGTGTGCAGCTTTATTTCTGGGTTCTCTAACCTGTTCCATCAGTCTATGTGTGTATTTTTGTACCAGTAGCATGCTGTTTTAGTAACCGTAGCCTTGTAGTGTACTTTGAAGTCACTTTGCCCACTTTTTAATGAGATTATTTGGTTTTTGTTGTTGTTGATTTGTTAGAGCTACTTGTAAATTCTAGATATTAGATGAATAGTTTGCAAATATTTTCTCTCATTCTGCAGGTGTCTCTTCACTCTGTTATTTCTTTTGCTATGCATAAGCTTTTTAGATTAACCAAGTCCTATTTGTCTATTTTTGTCTCTTGCTTGTGCTTTTAAGGTCTTAGTCATAGGTTCTTTTTCTAGATTAATGTTCAGAAGAGTTTTCCCTGTGATTTCATCTAGTATTTTTATAGTTTTGGGTCTTACATTTAAGTCTTGAATCATTTTGGGTTTATTTTAGTATGCAGTGAGAGACAGAGGTCCAGTTTTATTCTTCAGCATATGGCAATTCAGTTTTCCCAGCACCATTTGTTTAAATAGGTATTCTTTTCCCCACTGTGTGTTCTTGTTGGCTTTGTTAAAGATCAGTTGGCTATAAATACATGGGTTTATTTCTAGGTTCTCTATTTTGTTCCATTGATCTATGTGCCTATTTTCATACTAGCACCATGCTGTTTTGGTTACTATAGCCTTGTAATATAATTTGAAGTCAGGTAATGTGATGCCTCCAGCTTTGTTCTTCTTGCCTAGCATTGCTTTGGCTATTCAGGCTCTTTCTTTGGTTCTGTATGAATTTTAGGATTGTTTTTTCTAAACCTGTGAAAAATGACATTGGTATTTCAATTGGTATTACTTCGAATCTATAGATTGCTTTGGGCAGTATGGTTATTTTAACAATATTAATTCTGATTTATGAGCGTGGCATGCTTTTCTATTTGTATCATCTATAAATTGTGACTATAACTGACTATTTCTTTTATTTGTTTTTGTTGCTGTTATTTATAACTAAATTTTTATTGTGTGAAACCATCACACAATGGTTTCACACTAAATATTCAGGAACATTTTCATTGTTCCAAAAAGAAACCCTGTACCTATTAGTAGTCAATCTCTGTCATTTTCTGGCCCTGCTCTGGAAATCGCTAATTCTGTCTCTAGGTATTTGCCTATTCTGGACATTTCATATAAATGGAACCTTACTAAATGTGGCCTTTTGTCTGACTTATTTCACTTATCCTAACATTTTCCAAGGTTCATCCATGTTGTAGCATGTATCAGCACTTTATTCATTTTTATGGTTTAATAATATTTCACTATATGGATATATCACATTTTATTTTTTCACTCATCTACTAATAGATTTTTAGATTATTCCTACTTTTTTGCTATTATTAATAATGTTGCTATGAAATTCACATACAATTTTTGTGTGAAAACGTATGTTTCCATTTGATATTGGAAACATGATATTAAATATCTTATGTGCTTTTTGAACATAATAATTGTATTTGGATAAATATATATCAAATCCTTTAGCCACTTTAATTTGTCTTTTAATTGCTGAGTTATAAAAGTTCTTTGGATTTTCTGAATACTATACATTTATCAGGTACATGATTTGCAAATATTTTTTCCCATTCTGTGGTTTCTCTTTTTACATTCTGGATGATGTCCTTTGAAGCACAGAAGTTAAGTGTGTAATTTGAATTTTTATTTATTTATTTTTTTTGCATGTACTTTTGGTGTCAAAGCTAATAAACTACCACTTAATACAATACAAAGACTTACAACTGTGTTTTCTTCCAAGAGTTTTACAGTTTTTGTTCTAACATTTAGGTCTTGAATCCATTTTGAGGTTTTTTTAATAAAATGTGGAGAAAGTACAAGTCCAACTATTTTTTTAATCTGGATATACAGATACCCCAGTATGATTGCTGGAAAGGCAGTTTTTTCCCTTATTGAATAGCAGTTAACCTAAAGGTGAAGATTTATTTTTTGAACTCTCAATTTTATTTCACTGACCTATATGTCTATTTTTATACTAATGCATAAATACAAAACCAAATACAAAAGCATTTATCAAAAATCTCTGAAAATTTAAGAAATGTAGATTGATTACAGAAGGAATTCACAACTTGAAGAAGTGACAACAAAGGGTTGAAGTTCCTTTTTTCATTCTCTCTCTCTTTCATAACATTTACCTTAAGGGTGGGGCCTGATATTTGAGTGGCAAAGTGGCACAAGTGATGAATTCTTATAGAAACTCAGTCTTTGTGGTCAGAGAAATCAGGAAAAGAAGCCCCTCAGGGTAAGTGGATGAATAATTCAAATGAGGAGAGAATCTTAATTAATGTGGCTTTGCACTAAGTTTTGAAATCAAGAAGTATGAGTCCTCCAACACTGTTATCCTTTTTTCAAGATTTTTTGGTTATTCTGTGTTCTTGGCCTTTCCATACGAATTTTAAGATCAACATGTCAATTTATGCAAAAAAGCCAGCAGGAATTTTGGTATGGATTACGCTGAATCTGCATATCAATATGGAAGTGTTGACATCTTAACAATTGTAAGCCTTCCAATCCATGAACATGGAATGTCTATTTATTTATGTCTTCTTTAATTTTTCAATGATATTTTGTAGTTTTCAGTGTAAAAATCTTGCACTTCTTTTGTTAAATTTATTCCCAAGCATTTTATTCATTTTGATGTCATTGATAAAGAAAATTGTTTTGGTTTTTTTTTTTAGATAGTTCACTATTAGTACATAGATATACAGTTGATTTTGTATATTAATCATTTCCTGCCATCTTTTTGGACTCATTCATTTGTTTTCAAGTGATTTCGAACATATTTTGATTTTTCATTCTTAGTTGAATACATTAAAAGTATTTTTAAAACTGCAAAGAAATGTTAAATCACTCAGTAATATATTTTAACTAATAATAATGTATGCACATTGTAAACTAAACTAAATAAGTAAATATTAAATCTAATTACAGGCTGGGTGTAGTGGCTCACACCTGTAATCTCAGCAATTTGGGAGGCTGAGGCAGGTGGATTGCCTGAGGTCCAGAGTTCGAGAGTAGCCTAGCCAACATGGTGAAACCCCATTTCTACTGAAAGTATGCACATTATCTTGGCGTGGTGGGACATGCCGGCATCCCAGCTATTCAGGAGGCTGAGGCAGGAGAATCGCTTCAACCCAGGAGGTGGAGGTTGCAGTAAGCCAAGATCATGCCATTGCATTCCAGCTTGGGAAACAGAATGAGACTCTGTCTCAAATAATAATAATAATAAATAAATAAATCTAATTACAAATCCATATTTTGGTGTAAGACAAAAAGATATAAAAATGAAGTTCAGTTAAAATTTTGTAATCCAAACTTAAAGTTGAAACTATAAACTCACAGTTTATAGTCACTCAGAAACAGTTTCCTAGCTCTAATCACTGAAAATACCTGAAAGCAATAGCCTATGTAGTTTGTACAAATACCCCTAATACATATATAGCGTTTTTCTAATAATATACTTCTTTAAAGAAACCAGGGTTTCTTGAATCCAAATCAGGAGAGGGAAAATTATAAGATAAGCTTGACACATCTTGGTATACCAGAATAAAAGAAAACTATCAAAAATTACTAGAGTTATGAAAAAAGGACATGAAATCAATTCTGAGTTTAATAAAAATTATTAATATAGAAGTGCTAGTTCCAGCATGGTAGCCTGATCCTACTTCTCACTAATTACAGAAAACCTGAACTAAATACAAAAGCATTTATCAAAACATCTCTGAAAATTGAACACAAGTAGATTGATTACAGAGAGGCAATTCACAACTTGAAAAAGTGACAGCACAGGATTGAAGTTTCTTTTTTCATTCTCTCTCTCTTTCATGACATTTACCTTAAGGGTGGGACCTGATACCTGAGTGGCAAAGTAGCACAAGTGATGTATTCTGTTAGAAACCCAGTCTTTGTGGTTAGATAAATTAGGAAAAGAACCTCCTCAGGGTAGGTGGATGGAGAATTCAAATGGGGAGAGAATCAGAGAAGGGGATCTCCTAATACTATTCATGGACTTATACCAATCTTAAGTTCTTTCTTGAGTTTTGGAACGTGTTGAACAGACTTGAACCAGTTTATCAATATCTTTGAGAGCTGAGCTAAAATTTGAGCCACTGTTCACAGAAGGCAAGACAGAACTTATGGTCTGAACTTAAGCATGATGACTGCCTGATAAGTGAAAACATCGCTATTCTCCAAAGGATTACAGGACCCAAGGGCTATTTAATATAATATTAATGATGCTCAGTTTTAAATCCAAATTAATCAAAATTCAAAGAACTCGAGAAATGTAACCAATTCTCAGGGGAAAATACCGTAAACAGAAGCTGGCTTTGGGATGACGCACTTGCTAGAATGATCATATAAATACTTTACAGAAGCTAATATAAATATACTCTATATAATAAAGGAAAATATGCTCAAATAAATGAAAAGATAGGATTACTAAGCAAGAAATAAAAAGTATTTAAAAATAACTAATGAAAATTTTAGAACTAAACAAATAAAATATCTGAAATTTTAAAAATTCACTAGATGAACTCAGTAACAGAATGATCCATACAAGAACGAGTCAGTGAATGTGGTAAGGATGAATCAATAGAAATCAGTACAAGCTATACAATCTGAAGAATAATCTTCCCTAAAAAGAGAAAACCAGAGAGACATAAATTGGGGCAGAAAAAACTAAAAAATAATAGCTAATAACTTTGCAAATTTGTTTAAAGACATAATTTACAAATCCAACAAAGTCTATGAACCCCAAATACAATAAACTAAACAAAAACTATGCCTACGTACATTACAGGAAGATAGTGGAAACCAAAGATAAAGGAAAAAATCCAAAAATATATAAAAAATAATACACATTAGATAGTGAGAAACAATTATTTCAATGATCATGGATTTCTCATCATAAACTATGGAAGCCAGAACACAGTGGAACAACGTTTTAAAAGTAGAGAGAAAAAAAAAACTGCCAACAGAGAATCCTACATTCAGCAAAATTTTCTTCAGGGATGAAGGCAAAATAAAAGCTCTCTCACAGGAGGGAATACTAACAACTCAGATCACAGGCTCTAAAGAAATGCCAAAGTGGGTTCTTCTGGCTAAAGAGAAAAATGTCAGGGGAAATTTGAACCTACTGGGATGATGGAGAAGAATGGAAATGATAAATATATAGTTAAATATAAAAGACTATTTTTTCTCTTCCAAGTTTTTAAATATACATGAAGCTTTTGAAAATAAAAATTTTAACTATGTGTGAAAGGGCTTACAGTGCAAGAGGTTATAATATGTAACACAATAGCATAAAGGTTAGTGGAGGAGGGGAGTTAGTGGGACCTATATACTTCCTAAGTTTCTACATTTTACTTAAGTGGTATGATAACAACTCTAAGCAGGTATTAGCTACTATATTAACTCTGTTAATTACTACTATTAACTACTATATTAACTCCTTGCTAGTATGTTACCTCTATTAACTACTACATTAACTGTAATATGGATATAAGTACTATAATCCCGATGGAAACCACTAGTAAAATACAAATGATAATAGCTGAGAAGCCAATAGATAAAATGGAATATTTCAAATATTCAAATCATTCAAAAGAAGGCAGAAAAGAATACAGAGAGAAACCAAATACTGAAGAGAAAAACAGAAAAAAATGGTAGACCTATGTCTCTTATAATACTATCAATAATTAATTAAATGTTATTCCAGACAGACAAGCAAGACCTTTCTTTACACTGCCATCAAGATGCATTTTTGTAATATAAAGCCACAGATAAGGTAAAAGTAAATGGGTGCGCCAGGCATGGTGGCTCACACCTGTAATCCCAGCACTTTGGGAAGCCGAGACAGGTGGATCACCTGATGTCAGAAGTTCGAGACCAGCCTGGCCAACATGGTGAAACCCCATCTCTACTAAAAGTACAAGAAAAATTAGTCGGGCATTGTGGCATGTGCCTTAATCCCAGCTACTCAGGAGGCTAAAGCAGGAGAATTGCTTGAACCCGGGAGGTGGAGGTTGCAGTGAGCCGAAATTGCACCACTGCACTTCAGCCTGGGAGATAGAGTGAGACCCATCTCAAAAAAAAAAAAAAAAAAAAAAAGTAAATGGGTAACAAAATGTACAAATGAAAAATTTATGTAAACAAAATTGTCATTCGAGTAATCATATAAAACACAGTTCACAGTAAAAAATAAAAAAATAAACAATTTATAATGATAAAAGGAATATTAAGCCATATCAAATATAAATGTAACCTTTAAAAGACTACGAAAAGAAATGAACTCTTAACAATTCAAATCCGTTAATACAGAGAAAGCATAATATGTATCATGACAAAGAAGGATTTACACTAGGAATGTGAGATTGATTTATCATACAAAAATAAATTATTGTAATTCATCATATTAATAGAATAAAGGGAAAATCATATGATGTTTTCAATCAATTCAGAAAAAAATGTGAAAAAATGTACATCCATTCAAAATTAAAACTTACCAAAAAACTGAATGAAAATAACTGTAAAGCTAGCATTCTGAACTGAGTGAAAATATCTGTTAGAGATGAAAGCAAAACATTTTTAAAAATTATTATTTATTTATGTTTAACAGCCTTATTAAAGTATAACTGACTTACAATACTCTTCACATATTTAAAATCTATAATTCATTATTATGTATGTGCATATCCAAAATCCATTATTACAATCAAGACAATAAAAATATCCACCAAACCCAAAAGTTTCCATGGGCCTCTATGAAATCCATGTCTGTCTCTCCACACTCCCTGCTCTTCCCTCATACCCAAGAAATAACAGATCTGCTTTTTGTCAATGTAGTATGTTTTGCATTTTCTAGGATTTTATATAATTGAAATCATTGACTACACGTTTTTTACTGACTTCTGTTAAACTTTTTGTTTTTAACTGACACATAATTGTGCATATTTATGTGGTGCAGTGTGATGTTTGATATATGTGTACATTGTATAAAAATCAAATCAAAGTATTTTGTTTATTCACAGCCTCATATATTTATTACTTCTTTGTGGGGAGAACATTCAAAATCCTCTCTTCTAGCAATTTTGAATTGCTAGAAGCAATACAATATGGTTAACCATAGTCACCCTACTGTACAATGGAACACCAGAGATTATTTTTCCTATATAACTGTAACTTTGCACGCATTGACCAATCTTCTAATCTCCCTATCGCCCCACTACCCGTCAGCCTCTGGTAACCACTATTCTACTCTCTACTTCTAGGAGATCAACTTATGAGAGATCATGTGGCATTTCTCTTTCTATTCCTGGCTTATTTTACTTAACATAATGTCCTCTAGGTTCATCCATGTTGCTACAAATGACAAGATTTCTTCCTTTTTTATGGTGGAATATGTTGTGTGTATATATATACATATATATGTGTGTGTATATATATACATATATATGTGTGTGTATATATGTATACATATATATGTATATACGTATATATGTGTGTGTATTATGTATACATATATATGTATATACGTATATATGTGTGTGTATATATGTGTATACATATATGTATACATATATGTATACACATATGTGTATACATATATACATATATGTATACACATATATGTGTATACATATATACATATATGTATACACATATGTGTATACATATATACATATATGTATACACATATATGTGTATACATATATGTATACACATACACATATATGTGTATACATATATGTATACACATACACATATATGTATACAC